>NC_088684.1:71541498-76388998 GCF_028017835.1 Emys orbicularis | reverse complement strand
TTCATCGTTGCTACAACTATGTTAAATCAGCCATATTAGACATCCTGTATATTTTATGTTAGATATTTAACAAACAGCAACATATCAATTTAGATATTCAGTTAGATTAACAAGAATAGCATACGTGTACTGATAATATGGCCAAATTAATATTGCTGCAGGAACAAGCTTTTGAATTTCCTATTTCTCTCAAGTATAACTGCATCCTTCATCCTGCATGAATGTAGTGTTTTTTGCATTTAATTTCCCTGAGTTTTAGTTGTTATAAAAGAAAATGATTTTCAAATGCTAACAATCCCCACTCTACTGCTGCTTTAAGGATTTAAGACAGTGTAAGCACTTAAACATCTAAGTCAGTATAGATGCTTAACTTGTCTTAAGGAATTAAGGTGGCATAGACGTTTAAGCTGATTTAAATCCTAAAGGCCACCAGGTGACCATTAACATACTTTGAAAAGGGTGTGCACTTCTGGAAAAAAAAATATAGACCACATTTCCAGGAGTGCAAACTCTTATACTTGGCGAAATACAATTCTGTGCATATCCAGCATGTAATTTTCAAGTGTGCATAACTTTGTTAATTTCCAGCCAATTTTTTCCCCAAACATAATCATGGATGCACTCTTGAAGAAGGATTTTTAATAGGTCAAGTTTCAATGTCCTGATGGTATTTTAGTTCTCTGTAGGGAAACAAACTGATACAATTTTAATTACACAACGTATATTTTTACCCCTAACATGCACCGATAACTCAAAAACTGCAGAAAAGAATTTCTTCCAACTCTAAGGACAAAGACCAAAAGTGTTTTCAAAAGTTTCTGAATGAGAAGGTAAGCACAACCTTCACTATCAGACACCATATGAAGTATAACTGGTAATTGTTCCCATTTTTTATATCATAATTGTGACTGTTACAATACTATTAATCTATATTTACTGTCAGGGTTGCTGTATTTTTTGCCATATGACTTGCCTCTCAGTGAGCCGTAAGACAAATCTGTTTTTTAAATTCCCATTGCCCTTCCCCTTTTTCATCCCTTCCATTCTCACTCAAAATGTTATTACCACCATGGCACCCAGACTCCAGCTGTGCATATTCCTCAGGAGGGCAGGTGTATAACTTCCCCATAAGCCAATAAAATCAGACAGTAGGATGGTTATTTGGGTAATACTGTCAGCACTCCCCACAGGACACCATATAAGTCACATTCACAATATGCTAAGTCTACCCAGGAGCAGGGAGTGAGATTCAGAAGTCTATCTTGTAACATGGGACTCCCACATACCAGTGTAGCACACTGTTGGAAGCCACTGAGTCAACTAATTAAAGACAATTTTATAGCCAGACGATTTGTTACCCTTACCCTGCTCACACACAAAATAGCCTAGAGGGAGTTGTGGCTCTCTGCAGCTTTTAAAAAAATATCCTCCATCTTTTGACACGTATTGAAATGTAAACTCCTGTGTTTACATGCACATGCTATAATCCATCTTTAAACAACATTAACGTTGATTAAAATTATTTTTTGTAAATAACATATGGTGACTGTTCTGAAGGTAACACCTGCTGACACACTGAAAGAAATAGCTAGAAGAAAAACAAGATGACCTATATAGACCTCTAATAGATCATAAAAGATAACTAATATATGTTATATTATTAAGCAAACAGTTTGGTCTGATATAGTTTTTCCTTCAATATTTCTTAGTACATTCACCACAAGGAGAGGTTACTTACCTTTGAATAACTTGAGATGTTTTGACTCTATGGGGGCTCCATTGTAGGGTGCACACATGCTTGTGTGCTCTCAACCAGAGAGTTGGATTAGAAGTATCTGCAGGTCTGTGCCCACACACCACATGGCCTCATGCTTCAGAGTGAGGGCACATAGGGAGGAAGGGATCCTCTGTTGCACCAGTTCCATCTCAACTACAGAATTAGACTCCCTGTAGTAGAGGAGGAGGGCAGGAGGTGGAGCTCCCAGAGGGACAAAACATCTTGAAGAATTCTATTTACTGAAAATTAAGTAATCTTTCCTTCTTTCTCAAGTACGTGTCCCTATGGGTACTCCACCGCAGAAGACTCCCAAGCAGTAACTCAACGTGGAGATGGGAACTGAGGGGGGTAAATCCAAGATGGTGCAGAGGACAGCATCACCAAAGGTCACATCAGTGTTGGATGCAGATAGAGTAGTGTAATATTTAGAGAACAAGTGAACTTAAGACCAATTTGTGGCCCTGTAAATTTCAGTGATAGGAACATCATTGAGGAGGGTAACAGAAGTGAATTGAGCCCTGATGCAATTTGCTGACACTCTGGGGAGGGTGCTTGTATCCCAGTAATCTCATAACAGGCTTGCAACCTGAAATCCACTCTAATAATCTTTAAAAGGAGATTGATTGTCCTTTCATTTGTTCAGAAAAGGATATGGACAGCCTAGGGGAAACCCCGAAGCATTTACTCCTATCCAGATAGAAGGGTAGTGCCTCCAAATATCCACAGTGTGAAGGTTTGTCTCTTCTCTGGAAGAGTGAGGTATGGTGAAGAATACTGGCAGATTGATATCCTGGTTGATATGGAAGTCTGATGAAACTTTCGTGATAAACCGAGGATTGGGGCATAGTATGACCTTGTCACAATAGAAGGTAACATAAGGCAGTAAGCCATGAGTGCTCCAAGTTCTCACCCCCTTCTAGCTGATAGGGGCCATCAAAAGTCTGAAGGGGAGGGCACGATATTGATAACATTTTGAACCAGCAACAAACCACAGAAAATGTTTATGGGAGGGGTGCACAGCGACATGAAAATATGCATATTGAAGGTTGAGAGCAGTAAACCAATCCCATTGACTCAGACAAGGGATTATGGAAGCCAGGGTCACCATCCTGAAATGCTGCAAAAGAACATAGGTAGTCATGTTTCTGAGGCTTAGGATTGCAGTCCAACTGCCCTTTGTTTTGGGAAAAGACAATTACTTACCTGTATTGAACCACTGTTCTTCGAGATGTGGGTGCAGACATATTCCACTCAGGTTTGTGCACTCCCAGAGCACCAAATATGGAGAATTTTGCCTAGTAGTACCCAGAGGGGGGGTCCTTATGCCCCTCCCATGGGTACGTAATGGCGGCATCACCCTGACCCTCCTCAGTTTCTTTGCACTGAAATCCCCAGCTGAAGACTCCAATGCAAAGGGGTAGAGAATGGGTCGGGAAATACGTGTTCATCCACATCTCAAAAAACAACATTTACCATACAGGTAAGTAACCGTTTTTTCCCAGGTGACTCACAAGCAGTTCCAGCAGGAGGTGGGTTCAGAGTCTAATTAAATAGTGGGTGCAGGATTGTCTTTCCAAAGTTTGCATCCAATCTCGATGCTGTGGTGATAGAATAATATCTAGTAAAGGCTGAATTTGTGTAGATGTTGTCCAAATCAAAAACCATTTCCAAGTTACACAAGTAGGTGGCTATACCTCAAAGCCAGCCTGACTGGTCTATACTTCCCCGGCTCCACCTTTTTCCCCATTTTAAAGATGGGCACTACGTTAGCCCTCTTCCAATCTTCCGGTACCTCTCCTCATCCATGAGTTTGTAAATATTCTTGCCAGTGGCGCTGAGATTTCTCCACCTAATTCCTTCAGTACCCTGGAGTGAATACCATCAGTCTCCACTGATCCAAATTAATTCAAATTGGTCAGATCTTTGACATGTTCTTTACTTATCCCGATTTGCATCCCTTCTCCTTTATTGTCTATGGTAACTTCGCTAGTCATTTGGTCATGTTATTTTTTGTGAAAAGACTGAAGCAAAGTAAGCTTTGAGCAGCTCTGCCTTCCTATCATTTTCTGTTACCAGTTCACCTTCTCCACTGAGCTGCAGACCCACACCATCTCTGATCTTTCTTTTTTGTCTGACATGTTTGTCTGAAGAACCCCTTTCTTATTGTTGCTAACATTTCTTGCCAGCTGTAACTCACTCTTTGCCTGGGCTTTCCTGATTTTGTCCCTACATGCTCACACTATTCCCTCTATACTTCCTTGGTGACATGCCCCTCCTTCCATTTCCTGTATGTATCTCTTTTGGTTTTTAGATAGCTAAAAAGCTCCTTGTGCAGCCACATTGGATTCCTGTGGCTCTTCTTATCTTTCCTCTGCATCAGAATAGCTTGATTTTGAGCCTCTAGTATTACATCTTTTAGGAACTGCCAGCCCCCTTTGACTCTTTTTCTTTCTAATTGGTCTTTCCATGGGACTTTGCCTACTATTTCTCTGAGTTGATTGAAATCTGCCTTTCTGAAGCCCAGTGTCTTTGTTTTGCTGTTGTCATGTCCTCCTTTGCATAGGATCTTGAATTCTAATATGGCAGTTTCTCTCATTAACTGCATCCATCACCAGGGAGTTGGGACTGGGGTGTGAAAAGAAATATTTAGCCCACCAACTGGCATATAATATTTTTGTCTGCCCATTTTGCAGATAGATGTGAGGATGGCAGCAAGTGTTTGCCACAGATTACGGGCTGGAGATAAGAGTGCCTCATTAATGGGCAGTGCTATTTCCCCACGTGGAGTGGTGTGAACAATGTCCATCAGAGAGTGCCGGGACTCTCATATCTCCTCTGTCAAGATGTGAAGAGATACTGCAAGTCTCTTCATTAGGTCCTGAAATTACCTAAAATTGTCTGCATAGGATGGTGGTGTTGGCATCAATGCCTCGTCTGGGGAGAAAAAGATGTATGGGAAGAAGGTATCTGCTCCTCTGGAGGTGGCAGTGGACCCTCCTGGTCTTCCTTCCATACCAGAGAAACATGCAGCACTGGTGACTATGAGTGCAGTGCTGGTGACTGGGGAACTTCCAGACATGGTCTCTTGAGGGCAGGAGCCCTACACAATTGGTCCCCCATAGGTTGTCCAGAGATCCCAACAGTCCCACTGAGGAAGTGGGTAGGAGAAGGGACCCCAGGGGAATTTGTATTCAATGGGCATGTGGCAGCTTCTGGAGTCCTTGTCAGGGTTTGCTTCTGAGGCATCAGAGAATAAGCTACTGAAGACTTCTGAGTCCCCAGTCACCCAAGGAGGGGCAGTAGGCATCGGTGCTGGAAATGCTACAGGAGGTTGCAGCATATAGATAGGTGGATGGGTAAGTACCAGGGGCTGAACACTTTCTGGAACCTGAAGAGAGAAGGTGGTTGGTGGGCACAGAGGTACTGTGGTAAACACTCATATAAAGGGGTGACACTGGTTCCTCCAAAATCAAGAGGTCTTCCTGTGAGAGAAACCTAAAGTTTTCAGGAAAGCTTTGATAATGTATAGCCTAGACTGGGGGGGTACTGGAGACCTAGTTGGGGGGACAGGAAGGGAGTTGCAGCTGGTGCCAAAGGAGCTGTTAAAGTGGGATCTCTATGCTCCAAGCATATATGATCCGAGGTATCAGAGGAGGAGCAGAGGTAAGAGAGGGCTCCATATGAGTCTGAGTAACAGACAGTACCATTGCCTTGGACTTTCTCACGTCCTTGGATTTTGATGAGTTTCAGTGCCTCGATGGTGCCGGGGAAGATGACTTTTATCATTTCTTGCTGGCTGGCTTATCCTGAGACGTCTGTTTAGATGGTTCCAAGGACCCAGTGCCGATACCTGACAGAACCTCAGAGGTACCCATTCTGGGATAGGAGGTCTTCTCAGAAACAGTTCTAAGAAGTGACTTATCTCTTTTTCTTCTCTCAGGAGAGGTAGACTTTCTTTTCTTGGCATGTTTTATCTCCAAAGAAGCCCTGGGAGGTGCTGAAATACTCGGAGGCGGTGGGGGAATTCAAACCAGATGGGCCTGAGAGTTCCATGAGGAAGAATTTCAGCTCAGCTTCCTTTGCAAGACCTGCTCTTACACTCCATACAGACTTTGCACTTGGGATGGGACAGGAGAGTCTCTGAGACACCAGAGAGAGATATAATGCCCATTGCTCTGGGGACAAAACCTTTTGCAAGTCTGACATCTTTGAATCCTGGAGCCTTCGGCATACATCAGATATAAGGCTGAGAGGGCCAAGGAATCAGTCCTGGAGATTGGGGAAAAGAAAAAAGGTAGGTGGAGACACCCCCTTTCCCAAGGCATACATTTGTGCCAAATATCTTAATAATACAAAGAAATAAAATGAATAACAGAAGAATGACTATGTAGTTGCTAGGAAGCAGCAGACATGCAGATACTCTGTCTCGAGCTGCAGGCATCTGAAAAGGAACTGGAGGGGTGACAGGTCTGCTTCTCCTTATGTGCCCTCGCTCTGAAGCAGCAGACCGAGTGGTGCACTGGTGCGAACACTACTAATTTAAATCTCCAATTGACAGCACACAGGTGTGTACACCTCCTACAATGGAGCACCCATAGAAGAATGATATCGAAAAACCTCCATGATATTTTATTTCTGTAATATGCACTGCTAACATAGATCATTCTGCATATGCTTTCATTAGTAATGCTAGCTGATGAAGCATCATATCATGATTTGGCATTAAAATTGGTTGAATTTTTCCAGTAAAACTTTTTATCATGCAAAATGCCTAAAACTTAACTTAACTAAAACTTAACTAAAACCATAACTAAAACTTACTTCTGGACATTTCATTTTACAGGAAATTGTTCTCTTTCAGATTTGGAATGAAACAAATTTCAAAATAACAGAATTTACAGTGAAATGGAAATTTCAGTTCCTGCACAGCTCTACTTGGTATTTCTAATGTCAGTAATTTCCATCATGTACTTTTGGTTTGAAAGAGAAAGCCCTGCCACTATAGAAACGAACTGGTTCCAAACAAAGCATATTTGTATATACTTGGGGAGGTCTACTTCAATTTTAGAGGAAAAACTGATATTTGTAAATGCAAGTTTAAAAGCTACCATAAAGAAATATCCACCTATTATTAATCACCCTAGTATCACAAACCATTGTAATTAATTAATAGAACAGAACACCTTCTAGGAGAAATTATTGTGCGTTAAGGATTTCTTTTAGCAGAACACTAATATTAATGAACAGAAATAGACAGTGATGCCCATTGCTATCCTTTGAAAGAAAATATAAAATTTCAGTATATCTCTGGATGCTAAATGCAACAGAATTTATTCCAGATTATTACCTTCATATGTAATCAAGTCTGTCTGATGGGTATATGAATCTGCATTTTAGAAGTACATGGTTAGGGTTCATCCAATAGCTAGACCTAAATATGGGACTAGATTTAAGTTTGGGAAGGGACAGGAAGGGAGTTTGGTTATTTGGGAATTCTTGCTCCAGCTTCAAAAAACAGAATACTCCTACTTGTAATTATTTTAATTGAAAGGATACTAACCATGTAAGTAGCAGGTAATAATATAATCTGAAATGTATTTGTGCTAGAGCTAAAATAATAGCATTCCAAGGGATCATCTTGAAGAGTATTTTTTGGAAATATCTCTTCAAATATGATCCCAGTGTCTGTGATGGGATCCTCAGCTGTCTATGTGTTTATACCAGGGGTAGGCAACCTATGGCACGCGTGCCAAAGGCAGAACGCAAGCTGATTTTCAGTGGCACTCACACTGCCCAGGTCCTGGCCACCGGTCCGGAGGGCTCTGTATTTTAATTTAATTTTAAATGAAGCTTCTTAAACATTTTAAAAACCTTATTTACTTTACATACAACAATAGTTTAGTTATATATTATAGACTGATAGAAAGAGACTTCTAAAAACGTTAAAATGTATTACTGGCATGCGAAACCTTAAATTAGAGTGAATAAATGAAGACTCTTCTGAAAGGTTGCCGAACCCTGGTTTATACCATGCACATCAGTATAGAATGTAAGTGTATATGTTAGCATAAATTTTGGGAAAGAACACTGTTTTGTATCTGCAGAATGTAAGGTTTAAAGAAGCTATTACAGCACTTAGATCCTAAGATATTTGGGGCAGGCACGGTCTTTTTGTTTTGTTTTTGTACAGCCCTTGTACGATAGGGTCCTGGTCCTTAACTAGGGCTCCTAGGTGTTATAGTAATACACATAAATAAATATAATAACCATCGAGCTGGCGTGTTTCTCGTGGGGGTCCCACCAGGATCTGTTCTTTGCCCTACACTGTATAATATTTTTAACAATGACCTGGAAGAAATCATAAAATCATCACTAAATTGGAGTTGATAAAAAATTGGAGTTGACATAAAAAATTGGGGGAGTAGTAAATAACGAAGTGGACAGATCATTAATATAGAGCGATTTGGATTGCTTGGTAAGCTGAATGCAAGCAAAATTGTATGTTTTAATATGATTCAATGTAAATGTATACATCTAGGAAGAAAGAATGTAGGCCTTACAGAATGGAGGAGGGACTCTATCCTGGGAAGCAGTGACTCTGAAAAAATTGGGGGATTGTGGTAGATAATCACCTGAACACGAGCTCCCAGTGTGACACTATGGCCAAAAGGGCTAATGCAACCCTTGGATGCATAACCAGGGGAATCTTAGTAGACAGAGAGAAGTTATTTTACCTCTGTACTGGGCACTGCTGTGACCACTGCTGAAATACTGTGTCCAGATCTGGTATCCACAATTCAAGAAGGATGCTGATAAATTGGAGAGTTCAGAGAAGAGTCAAGAGACAGCTCCAGGCATGCATTTGAACTGGCAGAGGTGGAAGTTAAATGAAGATAAAAGACTGATCAAGCATAAGTGAGGACACCAAAACAGAATTAAGAGAATGCCCAGATGCCCTGGGCTATGTAGAAGGTCAGACTAGATGATAACAGTGGTCCCTCTAGCCTTAGAATCTATGAACAAGTATGACTGTAAAAGCCATGGGAACATTTTGGGCCCTGTGTATGCAAGAGCCAGGCCTTTTGCAGTACACAAAGGGATGATAGCTACCTGGACAGACATCCATTAACTGCAGTATGGAGGAAAGCATTAGCTTGAGTGGGGCACAGTCCAGAAAATGGTATGTCAACATCTGGAGTTCTGGAAGGTTTTGATTCCCAAAGGGGCCCTGGGTGGGGCTTGACATTGGAAAGTTACGGCCTATGCCCGTAGTACAATGGAAACTAATGGGACAGTTGGAAAATATGAGCTAAACCTTTCCTACGAGTAATTTTCAGGAGACATCAGAAATAAGGTGGATGTCTGGATATACAGGCAATTTAATGGGGCATTGAGCCCACAAGATGGCGAGAGAACAGGAAGCAGGTCACAGAATGTTAAGCGGGTCACAGAATGTTATGGGACCAGCTCATGCCACTTCTGCACTCCCTGATGGGAAATTTACATTCATCTAATATCTCAACTATTCATTTAAAGGAGAATGATTTTAGGATTTTCAGGTGAATTTGAGTCAGGATTTAGCAGGAATGTAGGCTGAATTACCTAGTTGCATCTGGGCACAAAGGTAATTGATGTCAAATGCATGCAATACATATATGACGGAAAGCTGTCACCTCTGCTTGTGTGGATTGAGCCCAGAGGACTGTGAACCAAAAGGTCAGATTCTTTTTGGACATTGGTGGCACAGTGATCACAGCCAGGACACCAGGAACAACGTTCCTGAACTTTACAGGGAAGACAAGTGAGTTCTTCAGATATGGGACTGTTAGGTTGTTGTAAGAACTTACAGATTGGATTGATGGGAGGCAGATACCAAGCTCTGGACTCAGGGTTACAGCCAAGTTATTCAGTGGCATCCCTTGTGGCCAGTGCAGGTGAGACACTCCAAGGGTCCTGCTCTCAGATGTAAACATGAGATACGGTTGGATCCTATTAGTCTGCAGAAAAAGGGGAAACCTTAAGTATCCTTCATGTGTATCCTCATGCCCCTTCACAGGGACAGAGCAAGAGGGTGAATCCCCAGGGTTAGGCTGAAGAGGGGCAAGCCTGAATACTGGTTATTTGACATGTTATCCATTTCACACTGCACTGATCCCAAATAAATGCCTGGTATTTGGGGGTTCTCCCATTAAAGTTAACAGTTAATGAAGTTGCAAAACTTCTACTTTTAAATCTATCTCTGTATCTATGTTCATTCTCCTGCGTGTTCTGATCAACACAGGCTTTGTAGAAACAAACAAAACCAATTGTTAAAAAACATAATGGGCCTTATTCTCTACAACACTGTACCAATGCAACGTGAGCACAAAGCACTACTGCCACTCTTGTGAGTGGAGTGATTTGATATTTCACATTCACATGTATTACTTTGCACAAGTGTAAATACCTGCCATGTGCAAAGGCAGGAGAGAAACAGGTCCAATGTTAACTGAAATGTTTCATAAATTGTTTTGGTAATATTTGAATGAAAAAAAATCTTACTTTGATTTAAACAGTCCCCTGGAGTGTTTGCAATTAAAATACTGTACAGTATCACTGTGCTAGAACATCGAAGCTGGAAAGTGAAACTAACTAAAAATGACAGAAGTGATTAGTCTATTTTCAAAGCCTATTCTGAGTGAAGTGCAAAAACTAAACAAGCAATATAGTGCTGAAGAGTACAATAAAGTAAATGTTTTAAATTCTGTCAAATTTTAATAATCTAAGATTGTTTTGAACATAATTGAAGATAAAAATATTAATCAGTGTTCTTAGAACCATGCAAGTATTTTTAATATCATTTGTATGCAAAGCACAACAAACAGAAATTAAATGTTGTCAATGACAAAAGAAACAACGTAATTTTTCTTTATCTTAGATAGAAAAGTTAAAATGTGAGAATAATTCTTCAATATAGAATTTAGGGAATTTTACAGTATCTGATCTTTCGTAAGAGTTTTGTAGCTAAAACAACTGTATTTTCTAAACGTCTGCTTCACTAGGCCCTGATTTTGCAATTAACTCTACACAGGCTCAGGGGGTCCATCTGCTTGGTGCCAAATACAGCATCAGTGCTCCAGTCAAATTTCATATAGAAGATGCCATTATGGAATATCTGTTGCCTTCCAATTTATAAAGTGATAAAAGATTTAGCATGTTCATTGCTTTGCAGAACAGAGGTCAGGAAAATGGAACGGGAAACACTTAACAAATTAAACATACGTGTAAAATTAACACGGCAGAATCAAATTAATAACTGTATACTTATCCTAAAGGAAGTCATTTAGGAATGTCAGGACCAGATCCTACAGTCCTAACACAGAAAAATAGCAATGGACATCAATAGAGGGTGTTACTTGCATATTGCCAAGAAGATTGTGCCCTTATATACTGAAAATTTAATAAAATTGTGCTAAAGTATTTAAAAGACGTCAGTAACTAACCAGATTTAAGTGATGCCATTTTACTTCTGTTAAACAAAACAGTTCTAATGGTACCCACCTTCATCTCTTCCAAATTTTTCTGTCTAGTCCATAGTAATTCTCCATATGTTTTTTCCTCATGCTGTATTCTCTTCTCATATTTTTCTAATTCATTCTGGAGGTAATCAATTATCATCTGATTTTTCTCCTGCTTACAGCTAACAGCACTAAAATTTTCCCTTTAAAAGAAAAAAGTTCTTAATTAAAATTAAAATACTATAAATATTAAAATTAAAATATTATAAACTGATTTTTTAGTCTTACCTTATATAGTTTAATATTTAATTTTACTGTAGACAAAAAGACAGACAAATCTCACATATGTTAAGATCCATTTGAAAAACCATATAGAACCAGGTGATAGATATAACTTATGTTCTTTAGAATAACCTCACACGTACTCTGCCCACTAATCCATCTCCATCAGACTACTAACATTTAAAACTCTCAGCAACTTCAAAAAAAGCTTCTACTTTAAAAATATCAGCTGTCCTGGGAAAGGATCACTTTCCCCTCACATATGAAGTTTTCCTCTAAAATTATACTGGGGGTGTGAGATGCAGAACAGTCTAATAAGCCCAGGACCAATATCTGATGACTCACCAGGGATAGAAATGAGAGCTTTTAACCACTGAAAAAAGCTTTCCAGTGGGATACAGTATTAGTTTCTAGACCTGGTCAGTCCTTGGACATTTCTTCTTAAAATTGCACCTTTTTGATTAATATAAAAGGTATGTTAGGCCATCTTTAGAGGTTTCTAAAATGTCTGTCATAATTTTCCTTTTCCTCAGAGGTCTGTACATGAGTACTCATGTTATTAATAGAGCCACATTTTCACACAAAAGGATATGAAAAATAAAATATAGCAAATTAGGGGTCCTATAGATAATATAGTATTTGATCATGTAATTAAAGACTGTTATAATGCATATACACAAGGGGACAAATAAAGGTTGCACAGGAAACCTTAAGTCTGGCATTTCCTAACTTTTTAGTGCTTTACTTTGTAACCTAAATGTTGTTTTAAAATAGCTTTTTGGGGGGAGGTGGGGTAATGCAATTTCCTTCATTTTTTTTAAAAAAAGCAAACTGAAACACTCAAAAATTCCTTCATGTATAATCATGGTGATCTCATATGTGTCATCAGCAGTACTGGAAACTTTAGATCCACTGCACAGACCTCTCCCACTTACTAACAGCATATCTGGTAGCAGTAGTAGAACTAGCCACTAGCGAGGAATGAGACACATACTTTGCCAGTGGGATTTACAGCTATCTGCTGAAAGCATAGGAGCGTTGAGATTCAGGAATCCTGGGTTCAATTCCAAATTTTGGAGGAAAGTATGTTCTATTGGTTACAGACCCTTCTGCCTTGTTTCCCCTAGCTTGCCCCAGTTACCAGCATGTGCCCCTTAATCTGTCCCTTTGCTCCCATTTCCTTCTCCTTATGTTCCAGGCACATTATGTAGGCTGTTAGGTACAGGGAAGGAAAAGGTTCCAGCATGATTAAGTATGCACACTTCCAGTTCCCTTAGGACCCCAGGTGTTGGCTATCTCCCACTAATCCAATCAAACTTGCCCCTCTCAACTCCCAATGAGACAAGAGGAGCTTGGTGCAGTTGGCAATGTGGTAGGTTCTTGCTTAGAATTGCTAGTCCTATGCATTTTCTATAGGGTTTTTGTTTTTCCCAGGGAGAGTGAAAGGCAGTAAGGTTTTTCAAAATGGTTCACCATTTTTATTGGGTTGTCTTGATGGGCTTTAGGGTGGGACTGTGTTTTCCTTAATTAGTGTGTTAGCATAGGGATTTGTGGTAGTCTTTTCAGTTACACAGTTGCCGCTACTCTGGAAATTTTTTAATTTTATAGTACTGTTGTTTTAGTACTATATAGGTCAAATTTTCTATTTTATTCTTGTAGTTTATGTTTAGGCTTTTGCTATTTTTTTTTTTTTGCAGTTAAACAGTAATAAGTGGGAGAGGAGATCAGATAGAAGTGTGAGAGAGTAAGCTAGAAAGTAAGCAATAGCCATGAGTGACGTCAGCAGCAGGAACCCCATGTCCCCAGTTTCTCCACCAAGCCAGGCAGGAATCAGCACCTGGAATCAAGGGCTGTTGCCTCTAGCTGCTTCCCTAAAGTGTGCACGGTTTCTTCACAGAAACAGTAACTCCCATATCATAGGTCTGCTGATGAACAGGCTAAAAATCTATTGAGGTATTTGAATGATCTTTCGTCACTTGGTTTAAGAGACTGAGTCAGACTCAAACAGGAAAGTTTCTTACATGCTACTTGCCTTAATTTTTTCAATATCTACACTAATCCTCACAAATGAGTTGATCTCTCTCCTCATAGATGGGGTCAGTTCAAGCATTTTGAAGAGGATGCTGGGAACCTTAAGTTAACCCATCTTGCAAACTACTAGAAGAGTTCTTCTAAAGTTGTATAACAATCACTTAAACCAATCACCATTCCACCCAAAAGTAAAAAATGTAATCCAAATAGATAAGCATGTTTAATATTTAACCAGCTATACCACCCAGAAAATAATAGGAACTGGCTCCAGGGAAACCCTTCTTTAAGATATGTACATAAAATGCCAACTGCTGGGACAGACTATTAGAGACATTAATAGAATAAAAGAAATTAACAGGTAAGAAAGATTCCTTTTTTCTGCATACTCACCACTAATGGGAAATAACAATCAGCAAGAAGTAGCAAGCAATGAGAAAGAACCTTTTCCTTCTGTTTCTCCACCCCCCCCCCCGTTTTTTTTTTTTTTTTTTTTTTTTTTTTTACACACAGGCTGTATGCTCCAATGATCATAGAGGCCATAGGTGCACTATCCTAGTTTTCCAGCAATTCACATGGGGGAGGAATTCCACTTGTGCTGTATGGTCTCTGTGCAGAGGAGAATGGTAAAAATTAGATGGGGAACAAGCAACTTCAATCATTTGGATCCAAGTCTTGGAAGTGGAGTGGCTTCAGATCTTTTAAGAGTGAGATGGGATACCTGAGAAGCAGAGGCTCAAGAAATATTCAAAGTATTCTTTACAGAATTTCAAAATCAATGGTCTTTTTAAAGAGTAGGAATTGGAAAAAAGTTTGAGGAATCCCTCAGCAGAAGGAGTGCTGAACTCAATAACTATTCAGAACCAAAGAGTTACTGGAAGTGACAAAACAAACACTACAACCTTTCACTACCAACTTCAATTGCTCTTAAAGATTCTTGGCCAGAACCAAGGAATAGAGTTTGGGATACAGCATCCCATTGCATGAAACTGATCAAATGGATGTCAGTATCAACTGCTGGATATGAGATGCTGAGCACTGATCCTCTCTATTTTTGGAATCCACTGGACTGGAGGTCTGAGCACTAGGTTCAGCTGAATCATTCTGCTTGAATCAAGGTTTGGAAGAAGCCAATCCCAGGCAGTTGGGAATGTGTAGCACCTGCAAATGGAAGTGAACATGACCGCAGGAAGGGAGTTATAGTGTGTGGAGGCAAGGAACTCTTTTTTCATGACTTCCCCATCCTGTAAGTAACTTTGCAATTGAACAGCACACAGCTATTTTCTCTTTGACATTGCACAGCAGGCTCACCTTTATCCTGGAGAAGAGTAAGCCTGCTGTGCAATCATCATCTATGGCCCTCCAAGGCTTGCGTGGCCTAGAAGGCTACAGGGATTTTCAGCTGGATAGGGCCCTTGGAGACTATTTTCAGGACTCATCAGTCACAGTAAGTGTAGGTCCACATTTCTTGAAACAGAGAAAAACCAGAACACAAGAAATCCTCCATTAATTAAAGATGCAACTGACCATGGATTTTATTAGATTTTGGAAAATAGTCCTGATGCCTGAAATACCATTTACTAGGCAGACAATTTATCATGAATGTCCTCTACAAATGCACAAAACCCACAAAGTATAATCAAACAAAAATACTTTCAAATTATTGATAAAAACGGCATTATATTTACTATAAATAATACTGTACAGATAACATAAAAGCTACCTTTTAAAAAACTTTGATAGGAATGGAAATTCTTACCTCAATTCCATGAGGGATTTCTCTGTAGTTTCAATTTGTCTTTGCTTTGTCTCTGCTAATTCATTTAATTCATGAATTCTGTTTTGAAAATTTTCAATAATGTGAGTGGTTTCATCTAGCCGACTGGTAACATCTGAATATTTTTCCTGGAAACAAAGAAGAAAACGTGTGAGTGTATATATACATACATATATATAGTGTGTAAAGTAGGGAGGGCTAGATTTCTAGATATTGTATTTTAAGTGCACAATTATGGGCAACGATGCATGAAACCGCATACCCGAAGACACAGAACTGTTTTCAGAAGTGCTGTTGAAGCACTTAGTGCAATTGAAATAATTTTGTTTCTTTAAGGGCACAGTTTTACACATTAAGTTATTGTTCCTCAACTTGTTGCACAACCTTGCTATTAATGTTTATACCCTCACAACTGCATATTGAATAATACCTTCTTCATTAACAGACACATCCCTTCTTAATCTGTACACTCATATACACAATAAACAGCTTCAAATAATTCTGTTGTCCTCTTCAAACAAACAGTGGCTTGCATACACAAAAACATCAATAGCAGGTGAAAGATAAACAAAACTTTTCACACATGGCCCAATTCTGTGCCCAATGATTTCAATGGATGCAGGATCAGGATCCTAGGTAGCAACTTTCACCTTGGGTTATCAAAATACTAACAAATGTTAATGGAGTCTTGCAACATCTCCATGAAGTTTGGTAGAAAATATTCTCCCAATTTTACACATTAGGAAACGAAGGCACAAAAAGTTAAAACCAAAATGCGTGTGCCTTAAAATAGGCAACTACTCCACACTTAGGCAAGTATCGAAGAGACCTGATTTTCAGGTGTACTGAGCAGTTGTAGCTTCTACTGGCTTCAGTGGGAGTTGTATGTGCTCAGTACCTTTGGATATCAGTGTGACGTTGCACTCTATATGATTTTATGAAAATATGCTAATGTAACTGGAATATGCTTCATGCAAAAGGTCTCTTGTAAGGTATCATTACAAAGCTTATAATCTACTGAGTGTGGTCATCCTATTTGTATAAATGTATCACTCTTGTATCTAAAACTAGAAATATAAAATATAACACTGAGGGCCTATTGCAATTATGCAAAGTGTGGGCCATTAATGGTGGTTTGGAATCTTGATGGCGTCCATCAACCAGTTCAATTGACTGTGGATGGCTCTGTTTGCAGGCAAGCCTTCCTGTGAGTCAGGCTCCGAGGAATGAAGGCTTGAAGTCTTACAGTGACATGTGATCATGTCACCTGAATTGGAATCCATCTTTAACCTGGTGTCTTTCCATTGAGAAGGAGGGGGTGGGAACCCAGAGAGGGACAAAGGATTTCCGCCTTATGCAAAAGATATATAAATGGGTGGAACAGAACAAAGGGGAGAGCCATCATGAGGAATCCCCTAGCTACTACCTGAGCTGGAACCAGGACCGGCTCCAGGGTTTTTGCTGCCCCAAATGGCAGGGGGGAAAAAAAGAAGCCGCGATCGCAATCACGATTGGCGGCACTCCAGCTGCAGCTCCACCCCGCCACTTTCTTCTTTGGCGGGAATTCGGCAGCAGGTGCTTACCTCTGAGAGGGACCCGCCACCGAATTGCCGCCGAACAGCCCGACGTGCCGCCCCTTCCCCTTGGCCGCCCCAAGCACCTGCTTGCTGGGCTGGTGCCCTGGAGCTGGCCCTGACTGGAACAAGAGCTGTACCAGGGGAAAGAATTGTGCCCAGGCCTGGAAGGTGTCCAGTCTGAGGAAAAAAACTTACTGAAGCATCTCTAAGGGTGAGATTATCTGTATTCAGTTTGATTAGACATAGATTTGCGTGTTTTATTTTATTTTGCTTGGTGACTTACTTTGTTCTGTCTGTTACTACTTGGAACCACTTAAATCCTATTTTCTATATTTAATAAAATCACTTTTTACTTATTAATTAACCCAGAGTATGTATTAATACCTGGGGGAGGCAAACAGCTGTGCATATCTCTCTATCAGTGTTATAGAGGGCGAACAATTTATGAGTTTACCCTGCATAAGCTTTATACAGAGTAAAACTGATTTATTTGGGATTAGACCCCAATGGGAGTTGAGCATCTGAGTGTTAAAAACAAGAGCACTTCTGTAAGCTGCTTTCAGTTAAGTCTGCAGCTTCGGGGCAAATAATTCAGACCTGGGTCTTTGTTGGAGCAGATGGGCGTGTCTGGCTCAGCAAAACAGGGTGCTGGGGTCCCAAGCTGGCAGGAAAGCAGGGGCAGAAGTAGTCTTGGCACATCAGGTGGCAACTCCCAAGGGGGGGTTCTGTGATCCAACCCGTCACAATCAGTATATTTATTTAATTGTGTAAAGATACAGGTGCCTTTAGACATAGGTCAAAACTTTCAAACAAGAACTGTTTCTAAGTTACTTGTTCCATATTACAGGCAGTGGGACAACAGAGTAAAAAATAAAAATCCTGAACTGCAATCCTCTTTTCTGATCCATAGATACATTGCCTCTCAAATGCATACTGAGACCAAATTGTTTAACTTAAAATAGGAACAACAGTTTTCACAAAATACTTGTAATTCACCATAGATATTAAAGTATGTATAGATTTTCAGATCTCCATTGTATCCACGCACTATGGCAAGGACTATTTTAGTTACACAACTGGTGAAGAATCAGGTGAAATGCAATGGCCCCTTCTCATTTCACAGGTGACAATCAGATGGATGAAGAAAATTAAAAAAGGTTCATGACGCAAGCAAACAATACTGCTAATACCCACAGCATAACCAGGATTGCAACTTCCCCAGAACCAATGCACCAAAAGAAGAGAGCTATAGAGTAACAATAAGCAGGTGGGAGGCTGGAGCTACTTTAACAGAAACCCATTTTACATGTAGGGAAAAATTACAAAGAGTAGCTCTAGTAATCCATACTAATGGAAATTAAGGAGGAGGAAACATACCTCTTGATTACATGCACGCACGCACACACACACACACACACACACACACACACACACAATTACAGCCCTTATAAAGCACCAGAGAAAAGTGCACCAGCCAACACATTAATACCCAAACTATAGAGTTTAGCAAAGGAGCGCATGCACTTACAAGTAATCTGCTTCACAAATCTCTTTTTCAGATGCTTCCCCGTTTCTGTCCAGATGACAGCCTGACACTTGGTCTGATGGACTTTTACTCTTAGAGGAAAAAGATCGCCTCCCCCCGCCCCAATCTTGGATATATACCTTAAAGGTAACTGAAAGAATCCATCCAGAAATCAAATCTTCATAAGGTACTTTGCCTCTAAGGGTACATCTACACTTTGAGCTGGAGGGATAATTTTCAACTCAGGTAGACGCACAAATATGTGATTGAGCTAGAATGCTAAAAACAAAAGTGTAGCTGTGGCAGAGTGGGAGGCGGGACAGACAAGCTGCCCAACTAAGTACGTAGGGTCCTGGGTGGGATTGTACTCAAGGTAACTAGCCCATCCCACAGCCTGTACTGCACTTCTAGTTTTAGTGTGCTAGCTCAATCAAAGCTAGTGTGCATATGTCTACCCAAGCAGAAATTACACCTCCAGCTCAAAGTGTAGATGTACACGGAGAGATGCTCCAGAACAGATATGGAGACAATCAGGTGATCTTGTCTAACAAACCTGTCATTCTTTTATGGCAGGGGTCGGCAATCTTCGGCATGCGGCCCATGAGGGTAATCTGCTGGCGGGCTGCGAGACAGTTTGTTTACGTTGACCATCCACAGGCACGGCACCCTGCAGCTCCTAGTGGCTGCGGTTCACTGTTCCCGGACAATGGGAGCTGCAGGAAGTGGTGTGGGCCACAGCTACGTGCTGGCCGCTGCTTCCCGCAGCTCCCATTGGCCAGGAATGGTGAATTGCAGCCAATGGGAGCTGCGGGGAGCCATGCCTGCGGACGGTCAATGTAAAAAAAATGTCTCACGGCCCACCAGCAGATTACCCTGATGGGCCGCATGCTGAAGGTTGCCGACCCCTGTTTTATGAGATTATAAATTTGGTTGATAAAGGTAACTACATAGATCTAGTATACATAGACTTTTGTAAGGCATTTGATACAGTATTGCACGACATTCTGATTTTAAAATTAGCACTATGCAATATCAACAAAACACATGCCAAACGGAGTAAAACCTGGTTAACTGACATCTCTAAAAGTAATTGTTAATGGGGAACCATCATGCAATGGGAGTGTTTTTAGTAGCGTTCTACAAGGATCAGCCAACACTATTCAAAATTTTCATCTATGATCTAGAAGCAAATATAAAATCACTGCTGATTTTAGGGGATATTGTCCATATTTGTTAAACTTCCTTTCTTCATTAATTTCTATACCAATCCAGTTGCTTGGGTATATTTCTTCCCTGCTAACTAATTGAGAAAAAATAACTAAGTTTTTGACACATTATCCTTCTCTCCCCAGTACACACTGAAAGGGTTTACCAGCTCAGAACTCAGCTGAGACTTGGAAAGCAGTTCCGGTAAAAAGAATGACCTTGAACAATTGTAAAACCAAGATGAAACTTTATAAAAGGATATTGTATTAATTTTTCCAAGGTGGGGGCGTGGACTGGTATCTCAAAGAAAATAAATGTTCTTACTTTTCTTCTTCAACCAGTCTAATTGCTTGGGACCTCCTTTAGCAATAAAAAAATCCTACAGGAGGAAGGGATGAATGTCTTAGGCTTTGTCTTCACTACCCGCCGATCCGGCGGGTAGCAATCGGTTTATCGGGGATCGGCTTACCGCGTCTAGTGAAGACGCGGTAAAATCGATCCCTGATCGCTCTGCCGTCGACTCCGAAAATCCACCTCGGCAGGAGGCGGCAGCGGAGTCGGCGGCAGCGCGGCAGCGGTCGACTTTCCCGCGTCCTCACCGCTAGGTAAGCCGACCTAAAATACGCAACTTCAGCTACGGTATTCACGTAGCTGAAGTTGCGTATCTTAGGTCGGACCCCCGCTGCAGTGTAGACCTAGCCTAAACAGCTGCCAGCCGCATCTTTCTAAGGCTAGGTCTACACTGCAGCGGGGGTCCGACCTAAGATACGCAACTTCAGCTACGTGAATACCGTAGCTGAAGTTGCGTATTTTAGGTTGGCTTACCTAGCGGTGAGGACGCGGGAAAGTCGACCGCTGCCGCGCTGCCGCCGACTCCGCTGCCGCCTCCTGCCGAGGTGGATTTCCGGAGTCGACGGCAGAGCGATCAGGGATCGATTTTACCGCGTCTTCACTAGACGCGGTAAGCCGATCCCCGATAAACTGATTGCTACCCGCCGGATCGGCGGGTAGTGAAGACAAAGCCTGACAAAGGCTGCATCCAATTATGTTTGTACAACAAATGGAGAGTTCTTGGTGAATGTGAGAGTTGATGTCTAGGTGGCCGCCTTGTAGATTTCCATCAGACACTCCAATCTCTCTTCCCACAAAGACTCCACCCCTGTGGAAAAGTAGGCTAGAAATACATGCTTTCTTCTCAATCCACTTTGAAACTATTTGGAAGCTGCCTGAACTTTCCTAAATTAGGACATTGATGCAATATGAATAAACACTCTAAATCTCTCAGTTCTTAGCAAAGATAAATTCAGACAGCTGTTAATGTCCAGACAATGTAGCTCACCCTACTTGGAATTTTGTGAATTAGGACAAAAGAGTGGGAAAGGCTACTTCCTGGTTCAAATGACATACAGGAAAACCTTTCAGGAAAGGAACCTTATCTTGGTAGTCCCTGTACCTAGCAGCATAAGGCATGAAGCTCCTTGAATCTTCTGGCAAAAAAGAACTGCCATTGGAAACGACCTTGAGGTACAGTAAACAGAAAGAAAGGACAGTTGTATGTCACTGGACCCGTGTAACAAAGTGGCCTTCACCCCAGTTCCAAAAGACCCACTGCCACAACTACTCTCTTTCCAGACAGTTTTTATTTTCCAATACAGGCAAAACAAACAAAAAACAGTTCCTCAGCCTACCTCGTGCTTTAGTTCCCAAGGTTTTTTCCCCTCTCTTTACTTCTCACAGGAACTTCCTGCTGCTCCTGCTTCTTGCAGTTCCAGAGCTCTGACTCACCAGGTCTCCCTTCCCTCTAGACCCAGGTTCCCTGTTTTAACCCTAACAGGGGGTCAGTTAACAAGGCACAAGATGCACTGGCCCTGCTCCCTCTTAAAGAGCCAATGTCACCCTGGTACACTCTTCCCCCCCTTGAAGACCTTGCCCACATTTAGGGCAAGTCTTACAGTCCATACCTTCACCAGGACACAGTCAATACAGCCTCATTTTCTAATCTTGGACTTTGAGGATCTGCATGCAGAAGGTTTAATTCTCTCTCAAGCTGATTAACCACCAGAAGTGGGCAACCTCTCTCTTTCTGAATCACCAGCTGCTCTCTTTCTCATTTGTAGCATGCATTCTGCAGCTACCAGTTGTTCTGGCAGTCCTCCAGTCCTCATGATGGGAGCCATAAAACTGTCCCTTGACTCCCCTTCTTCAAAAGGCCACTATTTAACCCCTGGCCTCTTACCTGCATGCTAATGAGGTCCATCTGGGTCCCCACTGTATACTGTTCAATCTGAGGTCCTGTCTGGGCATCCAATGCCCACTCTTGAGTCTGTGCAATGACCTCCTGTTCCCTGACAATCTTCTAAATCTGAAGCGTGGCCAATGTCTGCTCCAGCATCGAGGACTGCTGTTTTCCACACTCTAACTCCACTCTAGACTGTGCTAATTCTTGTTCAGGTTTTATTGTCCGATTGATGATCTTCTGCTGGGTTTCCTCCAGCTCTTGTCAATTCTCTTTTAAGATGTTCCAATAAGCTCTGAAGATGACTGGAGGCTTCCTCTCAGCCCCTATCTGGTGTTTCATGCAATCTTCAGCTCTCTCCACCCCTTTTCTGATCAACCATTGGTTTTCTCTACCCTACACTGCTGCTCTGGATTCAGGACACCTTACCTCTGTATCAGGGCTAGGAAACCGAGCCAGTCTCTTCCCAAAATCATCTGTCACAGAAGATCCTTCAGTACCCTAATATGTAGCTGACCTCTCTGCTCCTGTACTCCTAGCTCAACCCCTGCTGAGGGGTAGACCCGAATCTCACCTTGCATACCTGACACATCTCTGCGCAGATGCCAGTCCATCTTCTCTGACAATACCCCATTTCCCCAGACAAGGGTGCACCCACAATCTGAGTTCACAAGACCTTCTACCGACACTCCTCCCACCCTGACTAGTACCATGTACTACTGAACCTTAGTCCCATTAAGAGTAGACCCTAGACTATAAGCCTGGGTGTAATAGCAACACAGGTAATTGCACTCCATTATTGGGCATTCTCACCTAATATCCAGACTTGCCACATCTGAAGCACACAATGGGACTTCCCCAGTCAACCCCAAAAGCACTTCCTCTGGATTGTGGGACAGACTGGGGCCCTGGTAGGTCCTGTGCATCCCCCTGTTTTGGGTTACTCATGACTAGTTTGCCACACAGTTCAGCCTGTCCGGCTCCTTCGGTTTCAAAGAAGGCCTCTGTTCTTTCAACTGCCTCATCTACTGATGCAGGTTGGTATTGCCTTACCCATCTCTGTGCTTCTATGGCTAGGACCTTCAAGAACTTCTCCAGGACCACTTGGTCCACAATTTTCTGGAATAGTATGCCTCTGGAGTCAGTCCCAGGCTATCCAAAACCTTTTCCACAGGATAGGAGCTCACCTGCTCGTTGCTCACAGCTTGGTAGACTGCCTGTGCCTAACCCATCAGGAATAGTGCTATGGAGGCTGCCCAAGTCAATTCCCCACAGCCTGCGGCACTTGTCATTTGCTCAAAGGTGTGGAGGAAGGCCTCTTCACTCCTGGACCCAGCTTCGCCAGGCCAGGGACCAGTTGGCCTGAGCTGCTACCCCATCTCCAGTACCAGCCACATTTCCCTTGGCCCAACCACTACTTTTGCTGCTGGAAGTGGGCCTTTGCCACTGCTGCGGAAGGGCAAATTGTGCTTCTTGCCATTTTTGCAGGCTCACAACTAATTACAGGGTCATAGCCTGGGTCTGTTGCTGCTGTTTCTGTTGCCACTGTAATGCAACTATCTGCTGCCACTGTTCCATTAAAAGACATATCACCTCCTTCATTTTTCCTCATTGCTAAAACTGGGGTGTGTGTGTGCCAGTCAATGCTTGGAGTCCAATTTCTTCCCTATTCTAGGGACCAATCACCTGCCCATATTCTCCACCAAAGGTCACAAGACAGGGCTTTTCCCCAAATTGTTAAGAACCCTCTGCCATGACCAAAGTCTCTTTCCAGGCTGCTTTATTTTCCAACACAGACAAAACAAACAAAAACAGTTCCTCAGCACATGCTGTGCTACAGCTCCCAGGGGTTCTTCCCTGTCAGTCTCTCACAGGATCGTCCTGCTACTCCTGCTTCTTGCAGCTCTGACTCAACAGGTCTCTCTCTCTTCCATCTAGGCTCAGGTACCCTCTTTTAACCCTAAGTGGGGGTCTGCTAACCAGGCACAGGGTGCACTGGTCCTGCTCCTTCTTAAAGGGTTAGTGCCACCCCCCAACAGACAAGGACTCAGAAGATCCAGATTCTGTTACCAATTCTGCCACAGACTTCCACTGTTGTCCTTAGACAAATCAAAATGAAGTTGGAATTAGAGTGGGGAGAAAATGAAGATGGTAACTCAGTACTGATGTGACCTTCATCTCATGAACTCTAGTGTTAAACACACTTTGGGAAACTACCAGAAACATTTTCACAACTAGTAAACTTTTCAAAGCAATTGTCCTGGATTATAATCCAAGGAAAAAAATTAAAAAATTATGAACATCAGAGTAGTGTCTGCCAATTTTACCCACTTACAGATGGACATTGCTGGGGAATATATTATAATAAGGACCTTTGAAGAAAACGTAACCTTAACTGGTAATGTAGAAAAGTGCAAACTAGTGGCTGAAAGTCTGTGCTGTTGCATAGGTGTAATTCTTCAGGTCATATGTGTAACAACAACAAAATCAAAATGGCTGAGAACTTAGAAACTGGACAGTAACAGACCACGAATTCCACTGATGACTGAACTTGGTAATATTCTAAACAAAAAGAGCTTTCAGCCATGCTTACAGCTGTTTCCATTGCTTCAGACTGACTCAACAGACATTCTAGGCATCAGAATTCTGTTTGGGGGTTTTGTGTGTGTGCTGGTTGTGATGGTGACTGGGTTCACTTCCATGTGGTTTTATGTTGTGCTGGGAAAGTTGTTTGGATTTGTGAGGGTGACGAATGAGAGATATGTGCTGCTGTGAAGGGCTATGTGTTTGGGGTTATCATGTATGGTGGCTGTGCTGTTGCACAGGTCTGGCAGTTGGGCCAAATAATCCACTATCTCTACAGTCTTCTTCATACAACCAATGAAATTATTGCATGCAAATTAAATGTAGAATAAGGTTAATGATTGGTTGAGCTACCTGTGATATTACAAGGGTCTAGGACTCGTGGCATGGCATAGATACATGTCTTACTGTAGCTATACACTGGGTGTAAAGTCAAAATGATTGACAACTTAAAACTTGGACAGACTGTGAAACCCAGTGATGATTCAACCTGGTGGCATTCTGAAGAAAAAGAGCTCTCAATTATGCTTACAGATGCTTCCTTCTCTTCACACGGGCTATACAGATACTTTAGGCTTCAGAATGACACACAGAATGTAATCTTATTATATAGCTAGTTGTAGATTGGAAAAGGAAGTATAACGAAATAGGATGAGGGTGTGTGGGAGCCCAGTCCCTGAGTCTCAATGTCTTTATGCTTTAAGAGCTCACTCTATGCTCCTCCCTCAGTTCCCTTGACAGTGCTGACATGGTGCTCAATGAAGCTGGAGGCAGCAGTGCCATGGGGACCCTTTCAAGTACAGATACCCAAGCAAACCTGTAGCCATAGAACCTTTAAAGACCAGTGACAGATGAGCCAAATAATCTACCAATGATAACTTTTGATACATATGTCCAGTCTCTCTCATTCAATTGATTTATGTGAGGAGTATAGACATTATTATGGGAAATAGGTCAGCCTTTAGGTTGACTGGCGGGTAGGCACCCACTAGGCCCTCAAAGATTCTGAAACCCATGTTGCTTAATGAAATAAATGACCAATACATAAATTAACTTTCCCTCAAAAATCAACAGTAATCCTATTTGGGTACAAGTTATGGAAAGACTATACAGCAATTCTATAGACTAGGGTGTGTGGAAATACCCTTCACAGCCCCCTACTTCTGCAGGGATAGGAGCGGGAGTGAAGGGAGGTACTGAGACTTGGCGGCGGGGGGAGGCAGCCAGCTCCAGGCTGGAAGGAAGAGTCCTGGAGGTTCCTACCTGCTCCTGGACTCATTCCAACCCCTCTAGGTCCCACTCCCTGGCCTGATCCAGGGCCTGCAGCAGCTGCTCTAGCCCCTCTGGGTTTGGCTCTTATCCCAGAATGTGGGAGTTCACATGGAAATGGAGCCCCCCACAACATTTCCACTGTGGGGGCACTGCAGCACCCAGCCCTCACTCCTGGCCCCCACCCCAGTTCTACTGCCCCTGCTATGGATCACCACTAGGTTGATCCCCTTTATTTACCCCAGGGACTTCTCAGATTTGGAACCCTGATATCTGGGAAAGAAACGTATGAACCACGTTTTATACATTTTATTAGCTAAAATTAAGAACTAAGCAAAACCATAAAACAAAACATATAAACATATCAAATTTGAATAAAATGGATTATCGCATTAATCTGATTATCAGGTTGATTAAACCACATCAAATAAACTAACAATTCCTTAGAAGATTTTAATTATTTGAGAAGGTAGTAATCTTGTTTAGCTATTAGCCTCAAAAGTAACAGGACATTATAAATTACAATGCCAATCATATTTATATTCCAGCCAAACAGCTGATACAAGGAGTGTCAAATCACACCCCGGATGATGCTAATGTTGAGACTACAGCTCCACGCCAATTAAGGCAGTCTGCTCAAATTACTGGTGGTTAGATAACAGTCAATCTTTCCCCACCCTGCCCGCTCACGCCCCTGAAAAAACACCATAGGGTTATATGAACCATTCCAACACAACTGAAGATTGCACAGCTTGTTACATATGATATTCAAATAACAAATTTAGGTGAAAATAATAGGATTTCTCAGGATTAAACACACAGCTCCTAATTCATTAAAAATGTGTGTGTGATCTTGTACACAACACGTTTATTTAACTTAGGGTTGTTTTAGATATTTGAGGAACTATTTTATAGGCAGAGTTCTACTCTGTGACTTCTATCCACATGCACACTCACTATCAGCCATCTGCTGGAGCTATACAACAAGTGCAAGAATGCTGAGGTAGAGGAATCCCTCTACTAATAAAAATTAGAAAAGAAAACAAAACTGAAAAGGTTGAGAATATATTTCTTAAAGGAACCATTTTAAAAATTAATTTTAATACAGACTAATTAATTATCTTACTTGCAAATAAATCAGAAAATTCATTCTATATATAAAAAGAGTAAGTGCTGTAAATTTGAGGTGCATATGCTGTATTTTTCATACATAATAAAGAAGTTAACTTCCTGTGTCCTGTGTCAAGTGCAAATCAGAACTCAGCCTTAACTATGCTTCATAATGTTGAGTATGCCACACATTACAAATACACTATTTTAGGAGTGTTTTAGACCCAACCACATGAGCCACAGCATCAGGGGCTCATTCACCTGCACATCTACTAATGTGATATGTGCCAGCAATGCCCCTCTGCCATGTACATTGGCCAAACCGGACATTCTCTATGTAAAAGAATAAATGGGCACAAATCAAACATCAGCAATGGTAACATACAAAAGCCAGTAGGAGAACACTTCAATCTCCCTGGACATTCCATAACAGATTTAAAAGTAACCATCCTTCAACACAAAAACTTCAAAAACAGACTTCAAAGAGAAACTGCAGAGCTACAATTCATTTGCAAATTTAACACCATTAAATTGGGCTTGAATAGGGACTGGGAGTGGCTGGCTCACTACAAAAGCAATTTTCCCTCTCTTGGTATTGACACCTCCTCATCAATTATTGGCAGTGGACCATATCCACCCTGATTGAATTGGCCCTGTCAACACTGGTTTTCCACTTGTAAGGTAACTCCCCTTCTCTTCATGTATCAGTATATTTATGCCTACATCTGTAATTTTCACTCCATGCATCTGAAGAAGTGGGTTTTTACACATGAAAGCTTATGCCCAAATAAATTTGTTAGTCTTTAAGGTGCCACTGGATTCCTCGTTGTTTTTGTGGATACAGACTAACACGGCTACCCCTCTGATACTTGATTTCTGAATGGTTTGGTACTGTCCAAATAACAGGCTAATGCCCTCCTGACATCCAAGGTATGGAAGACAGCTTCCTGCCTCGTCTGATGTGGTTTCAGAAAAAAAATGGAAGATGAATAGTCTGGTTAATATAAAATTAAGAAGACACCTTATGTAGAAACTTGAGGTGTGGTTGTAATGAAACCTTTTCCTTGAAAAACACTGCAAAGGGAGGGTTTGCCATTAAAACCCTGAATTCTCTGCCTTTCTAGGCAGAAATAATGGCCACCAAGAAAGCTGTTTTCATGGACAGGTGAAGCAGCAAACACATAGCTACTGACTCAAAGGAGTACTTCACAAGGTAATTAAGGAGAAGGTTCAAGTCCCATACTGGAGTAGGTTCTATGATCTATGGGAAAAGATTAATCAGTCCTCTGAGGAAACTTGACATTGTGGGGCAAGCAAAAATTGAAAAACCTTCCACAGACAAGCAAAAAGCTGTTATAGCTGTGATGGGGTCCCCGGAGTGCAACCTGGACTGTGGGACTGCTGAGCCCTCCAAACCCACCACCCTGGGCTGCCTCTCACATTGTGATGCTGATGTCAAGCTACAAGCCTCCAGCAGGCACTGCACTTATACGGACATTCACAGGCAGGGGCACACCCAACTGAGTTACATGAATGATCTTCCAGTCACTCATGAACTATCAATAGGGACGCTCCAACAAATTCCCCCCAGCTCTCCAGTCTTGCACCTCAGAACTGTACCATCTTGCACTGGCTAGAAACCTGGTCTGCGTAAATTCATTACCTAGTTCACCACTTCATCAAAGGGAAGTGGACATTAAGAAAATAAAAAGCAAACACACATTCTAAATCCTAAACTTTTAGTCAAGCAAGAGTTGAATCATACAGCTTTTCTCACCCTGTCAGATGGTACAAGGAGGTTACAGTTCCTCAATACACAAGGTGGGACCACCTTCCAGCCTGGGACCAAATTTCCCCAGTTCAACATCTTTTTCTTGCAGACATTTTTCCAGGTGCTGAGATGAGGGGGGAGAGAGGCCAAGTGATGATGTCCCTGTCTCTCTTTTATACTTTCTTCCAGCTGCTAGAAAATTCCTTGCTGTGATATGGGTAGCCAATTCCCTCCCCCCCACCCCCCACCCCCGCGGTGTACATGCCTTCTTCTAGAAGCCTCAGGGAAAATGGACTGTGTGTTGATGAGCCATTGATGACCATCTGGCCGGTGATGGCTACTCTTTTGTTGTAACTGAAAGGCTGGCCGTGGGCATTCCCAACCTCACAACATATTTCAGTAACATATATAGCAATACTTCATAACTTCACACACGATAGCACATACAGTTCAACATGATATTAATGTACAAAAGATTAAGACACTTAAAATGATACCTCACAAGGCATAATTTATACAAAACACATCATAATAATATCACAGTGGTGAATATGAGGGTTCCAGGGTACTACTCTGAGGTACAGAGTGTCACAATAGCCACCAAGTGAACAATGATGGAACTCCTAGCGAAACCCGATCTTTTTAATTCTAGCAGGTAGCCCAGGACGGTGGAAAGAGAAGACTGAACAAGAGAGAATTAATGACAGGTACACCACTAGTGAAATCTCTTCCATTTCTGAAGGCACGTATTTATCATAGATTTCTTCCTGCTGTTTAACAACACCTGCTGTACCTCTGTTGAATAGGAAGTCTCTATACCAGAGAACCATTTAGGAGCCACACCTGGAGTCACAGAACTTCCAATTTGGGATGAAGCGCCTGAGTATCCCGAGACAACAGGCAGCAACTGACTGGAATGGTCAGTAGTGGACGAGAAGCAAGTCGAATCAGTGAAGGATACTAACTGTGTCTCAGCCAAGTAGGTGCAATCAATACGACCTTATCCTTGTCTTGCTTGATCATGCTGAGAACTTTTACGAGCAACAGCATTGGTGGATAAGTGTAAAGAAGACACCTTACCCGTGAAATAAGGAAGGCATCTCCTAGTGACTGGAGGATCAAGTCCCCCTCTTGAGTAATATTACTTGCACTTTGTGTTGGTGACGGTGGCAAAAAGTTACACTTTTGAAATCTCCCAGGTTAGAAATATGCTGTTGACTACTTGTGAATCCAACACTGGGAGAAGAGTCTGCTGAGTTCATCAGCCAGGGTGTTCTGTATACTCAGGAGGTAAGAAGCTGAGATGACTATCTGGTTGGCTAGGCACCAATTCTAGAGTTTTATCACCTAAGCATATAGTGAGGGGGAGCACACCCTCCCCTGACAATTGATGTAGAACATGCAGACTACACTGTCTCTTGCAATCTTGAAAGATTTGGCTCAGACCAGTAGAAAGAAGTGAGTGCAAGCCTTCCTGACTGCTCTCAACTACAGATAATTGATGTTCAGAAGACTCTCATGGGGAGACCATTTGCCTTAGATGGTGTGTGGTCCCAGATGCACTCCCCATCCCAGAGGGATGCATCTGATGTAATAACGATGGTAGAAAGAGCTTGAACTAAAGGAATTAAATGAACTCCCATACAGGATTCTTCCACCAATTGATTGAGTCCAGAACCCGATAGGGAACAGACACCTGCCTGTCCAGACTGTGCTTGTTCAGTATATAAATTGCCCTGAGCTATCCCAGGAAACAGGAGATTTAATTTGGTGTGTTGGGCTATGAAGATACAAGCTGCCATATGATCTAATAGCTGAAGACAATTTCTTGACAATGTTTAAGGACTTAATTGAATTCTTGCAATATGATTTTTCAAGTTTGTGAACTTGTCCACAAGTAGGTAAACTCTGGCTATCACAGCATTTGGAAAAGTTCCTATAAAATCTATCCACTGAACTGGGGTCAAAACAGACTTTTTGAGATTGAATTGAAGGCCTAAACTGTGGAACAGAGACCTTGTCATTGGTTAAGATTGACCCCTGAGAAGCCAATCATTGAGATGAGGGAAGCCAACTATACCTAGTCAACGTAGGTGGGCAACTACAACTGCCATGGTCTTGGAGAATACTCTTGGGTAGAGGAGAGTCCGAAAGAGAGCACATGGTATCAGAAGTGATTGTGGTCGACTGTAAAATGAAGAAACTTCTGTGAGAAGGGTGAATTGTGACATGAAAATATGAATCCTGAAGGTTGAAAGTCACAAACAAATCTCCAGAATCTAAGGAGCAAATTACAGCTGCAAGAGTCACCATCCTGAATTTCTGCTATTTCACATAATTGTTTGGATGTCTGACATATAATATTGGTCTTCATCCTCCATTCTTTTTCGGGAACAAAAAAAATACTTGGAATAGAACCCCTTTCCCCTGCACTGGAATTGGTTCTATAGCTCCTAAGCATAGAAGGGAAGTGACTTCCTGCCTCACCTATTGATTGTGAGATGGGTCCCTGAAAAGGGATGGAGAAAAGGGCTGGGATGGAGGGATGGAAACGAAATACATTGAATAATTGATATTACGACTTCCAAAACTCATTTGTTGGATGTTATTCTCTTCTGTGCAGGTTGAAATGGGAGAGGTGTTATCCAAAGGTGGGGAGGAGGATAGAATAGCACAGCTATAGATTCTTGTGGAATGGATGATCTGGACTCTTGACCAAGTCATCAAAACTGGCACTTGGACAAAACGGAGGGCTGGGATGAGGTACCTGTTGCAGTTTGTAGCTTCTTTTTAGAGAACCTAGGACTCTTGGCAGGTGATTCAGAGGGTCTATGGAAACTAGAGAAATGAACTGGGTAAGATCTCTGAGTTGTCTGAGACCTGCTAAATTTTCCTTTATTTGCAGGTATATAAATCCCAAGGGATCTACGCGTGGCCCTCAAATCTTTTAAAGCGTGAAGAAAGTCATTGGTAGACTCAGCAAACAATTTGAGACCATCAAAAAGGAAGTCCTCAACAGTACTCTGCCCCTCTTTATGGAAGCTGCACAACTGAAGCCATGAAGCTTGTTGCATCACAATCACAGTGGAAATGGACTGTGCTGCAGTATCAGCTGAATCTAAGGAAGCCTATAATGACGTTTCCACTAAGAGTTGCCCTTCATTTATGATGGCCTTAAATTGCTTGTGGTGCTCCTCTGGCAAATGCTCAATAAAGGGGTTAAATTTATTATAATTCAGATAGTCATATTTTAACAAGAATACTTGTTGGTTAGCTATTCTGAATTGCAATGTTGCAGAGGAGTAACTCTTATAACCGAAGACATTGAGTCACTTCTGGTCTTTGTTGTAAGGGGTAGACTTAGCACTGTGTGCATTCATTAACTGTCCACAACCAGGAAATTTGGTGTTGCGTGTTAAAATAAAAACTCTGAGTCCTTGGCTGGAACATAGTAGTTTTTTGTCAGCATGTTTACAGATGATCTTAGCAGGCTCTAGCAAAAAAAAGAGAGGGCAACACATACATAAATGTCCAGGAGTTTATGATGAGAAACCTGGACGTTTATAAAGGAATATTAAGCATAAGCAATTTGTTTCTTCAGCTCCTGGAATTGTCTAAGGTCATCTGCCATGGAAGGTGGCGGAGGCATTACAGCCTCATCTGGCTATGATGATGAAATATTTGTGTGAGGTGTTGCCTCGTCAGCCCTTACCTCCTGCTCCTCAAAGAACTCCTCTAATGGTTCAGGTTGACACGATGGGAGTGAAGACAATGGAAAATGATTCTGCCTATGCTCCTTATGAGTGTGTTTTTGGGCCCTTATGAACTATTGGTGATATAGGGCCCAGGGGTCCCATTAAGGCCACTGTGGGGCCCACAGGGCATGGGAGGAGGCATCTTCTGTTGATCATACCAGGTAGACAAGGGTCGAAGTCATCTGTCCTCTCAGAATGGATAGCAGAATAAGCAAGAGAACACTATACAAAAATCTGTCATAATAGTCATCGTCAACATATTCAAGGGGAGGTGATACTTGTTCACTCTGGATGTCAAAAACGGTATAGAAGGAGGTCCCAATGAAAAATGTGGCATTGATAACCCAGAGGATCTCGGTGCAAACAGATGTCCAGTACCATTAATGGGGACTTTGGCTCATTCAAGACAAGGTTCTTTGAATACGAGACTCCTGCAGTGCCAGTGGTATGTAGGCAGGAGTTAAACGAGATCCTGTGGTGGCCGGCTTCAGTACCAAGTTTGGTATCTGTCTTGAGTGTGTGTGCGCTCCGGACCCTGAGTATTTGGTATCAGAATGTCCAGGGTCAGACTCAGCACTATCAATGCAGAGCTATAGGATAATGGCATAGCTACTGGGGATACAAAAGTGTCTGATGTGACAAAATTCTTTGGCACAGAACTTCTACTGGTATGGATATGACTACCCAAAGATGAAGTTGTTTTCAGTACCATATCCTCTTTGGTAGAAGTATGGCTCTTAGAGGACACTTTAGATATCCTCAGAGTACTGGAGTCACAGGAAGCCTCAACACAACTCCCTTTGGGACCTGAGGTCTCCAGAACATTTTTCTCAGAAAGTGACTGAGACGTCTTAGAAGGAGATCTAGGACTCCTACTTTTCTTATCAGTACCCAGAGACTTAGAATGTGAAGCTCCCTGTACTGTGGATACTGGGGCAGATGCTGGCTTCCTTGAGAATGTCAATGACCGAAACCCAGAGGTGGGTGGGGTAGCAGCAATAGTATCCCCTGAGGCTATTAGTGACAAGGATACTGAAGTAGATGGGGTACTAAGTGTGCTTAGAGGCCAGGTGCAAGGTGGTTCTCAGAGCTCAGGTCGGAGAGCAGTCTTAGGGCTTGCTCAATCATCAATAATTTGATTTTGATCCCTCTGATCTTTTTTTTTTTTTTTTTTTTGAGATCTGCCTTTGAAGGAGGAGCAGGTCTTACACTTACTCAGGATATGGGTGTCCCCCAAACAGCAGAGTCACCAAGAAAGTTTGTCATTGACCAGGATAGCTGCCGGCAGGAAAGTCTGGGAATCCTTCCATACCACAGAAAAGAAGTCTAAAACCACGCCTCAATCAGGAAAAAAAACTAATAAAAGGGGAACAATAATCCCAACAAACAACTAACTAACTATACTATACCAAGAACAGCCTGAGTAAAGAGGGCATGCTTGATGCTCCATCTCAGGCCAAGGGTTGTTGAGAAGGGACAGAGGGTAGTTTGCTCATACAGCCCTAGGTATTCTTGACTTGGGGCATGAGGATGTACAGGGCACATGTGAAGGATGAACAGACACTGCTACTGAAAATCTCTGATCAAAGGTGTATGGAGGCACATGCACACCTGAAGTAGAGCATCCATAGGGACACTACTCAAAGAAGAATCCCCTTTACAGTGGTCTAAAACTCCTGTTGCTAGCCCTCCAGGGCTATAAGATACCATATCAGACTAAGTTTGTGATATTTTTACACATAGAATTGCTGTTACTGACTCAAATCTCTGGAGATGTCCTCACAGAAAATAATGTGCTGCCCCATTCCACATTACATTCTGTGGCATACCCCTCCAACTGAAACATTACCTGAGTGGTGGGTTGGGGACAGCAGATAGTTGGACACATATCTGCAAAGCTAGTGTTAGCATAGGACGGGAGTGCCCTGAAGAACAGTGCAATCACTTGACCTCTCTATCAATGTCTCTGCTCCTTTGGTAGATCTCAACCTCTGCACATTCATTAAGAGGACTGAGACACAAACTCAGGGCAGGTCTAAACTACAGCTGGGATCGACCCTCTGAGATCGATCCACCAGCGGTCGATTTAGCACGTCTAGTAAAGACTTGCCAAATCGACTGCAGATTGCTCTCCAGTTGACCCCTCTACTGTACCCCCGACAAGAAGAGTAAGGTAAGTCGACGGGAGATTTTCTCCCGTCGACCCCCCATGGTGTAGACCCCGCGGTAACTCGACCTAAGGTACTTCGACTCCAGCTACGTGAATTTCCTGGTCCCTAATGTAATTTTTTCCTGTACAGGGGATGAATTTTTCCCTACCAAAACTACAATATACACAAAATAAAAAGGCTACTATGGTTAAACCAAAAGCTTTTTCCTCTTTGTTTACCTATAAACTATATGACTCATCCTTGATACTATATCTTACTTAGTTTTATATGCTACACAAATGAAAGGATAACAATAAAAAGAATCCTGAAAAGAAAATGCTTATTTCTTATACCTGCTTGTAATCATATTTATATAAAATGTGGTGTTCAGTATTAAAATGCTAAATAATTCTCTTTGTGGATTATACAGTTTAGTAACTAATATAGAAGATATAAGCCATCATTTACAAGAAGATGCCATCTGCTGAGCAAAAGTGTAATCAGCAGGCAATTTCTATTACAGCCAAAATCTTTTTCTTCCTTTATTGATTTTCTCCATTGCTTTCCTAAAGCCCCCCAAGCAATCTGAGACAGTGTAGCAAATGAAGAAAGCATAGGACTTCTCAATGACCCCAATATCAATTCTGCTTTGTACTTTACCCTGTCTCAAGGCTATGGACCCGATAGGTTAGTTCAAGCAAGAGACAGAAAATAGTATATACAGTATGTACACACACACACACACACACACACACACACACACACACACTCAGAGCAGCTGAGTAGAAATGACAGGTTAACCTTTGGAATTAAGCCTAATAAATTTGTAGTTTTAAAACAACTTGCAGATATTACACTATTCACCTGAATATCAGTTAACTGATTCTTCATAGTACTCTTTTTGTGCTCCAGTTGTTGTTCTGCTTGTTTCTTCTGTTCATCTAGTTTTTGCATTTTCTGATTCAGATTGTAAAGTTTCTGGAAAATATATGCATAGACAGATGTGTTAGTATTCAAAAGTAATTGTCCTTTTTTCTTTGGGAAATTATAAAACACATTAGCCATTAAATACTTTTCTTTAAAAGTTTCCATTTATAAGTTCATCTTTAGTTTCACTTAAACAATTTTTTCATCTAGTTCACTTAGTAGCTACAGTATATATTCATGTGTATGCATTCAGAAACACTTCAAACTATATAAATAGCATTTTAAACATACACACCCAGCTATGTTGATTCATATATTGTAGCCTGTCACATAGCAAAATATCACTGTTTCACCACTGATTATAAGCAAATCCCTTTCTTCCCAGTGGTTCTATGAGTTTATTTTGCCAGCTAACAAATAGACTTTCTATGTTCAAAACAGAGAAACGAGGTGGGTGAGGTAACATCTTTTATTGGACCAACATCTGTTGGTGAGAGACAAGCTTTTGAGCTTACCCAGAGCTCTTCTTCAGCTCTGGGTAAGCTTGAAAGCTTGTCTCTCACCAACAGAAGGTGGTCCAATAAAAGATATTACCTCACTCACATTATCTCTCTAATATCCTGGGCCCAACACAGCTATAACAATACTATTTTCAAAATATGTGTTCTGAATGGTCTACATGAAAATAGCATAAGGGAGGCAAGAAATACTTATGGTTTAGTGACTGTGAATTAACAAGGGAAATAGTACTTAGGAGAGCTACTAAGAACCCATAAGAAGAGAAAGAATACCATATTGGGATTTCTCATTTTTACATCATTCACTAATCCAGTGCGTTATTAATTAACATAACCAGAAAATTAGTTTTTTAAATATCTGCTGTACTAAACACATTTACATCATTGGTATAAGTGCAAACTACTAAATGATAGAAGTAGTTATTAACGTATATGACGACTAAGTAAAATTTGTAAATTACTCTTTACGTATACAAAAAATATACAATGATAAAGTTATTCAAAGTGTTTTATTTGATAAATTATGAAATTATGTATCATATGTAACAGCATTAAATATAGCATTCACATTCTGATTCACTTGCAATACTTTCAATTTTTAATCAAAGAGTTTAAGTTCTTCCTTGAAATTACTAACATTTTTTGAATATTATTCAGATACAAACCTGCTTGTGCAAACATTGTTTCCAAGCTTTTAAGACAGAAACAAATATACAGCTAAAGACAAGGATATATAACTCATACCACACCCCTCAAGATCTCCAGAAGACTAATGATGTGATCTTTGTCACATTGTTTCTAGTAAATTTTACTTAGGGAAGGGCTAACAACATTAATCACTGTCATTAACATGTTGTTTTGAAATTACTATTAGCTATTAGAAATATCTTTTTGTAGTTTTATGTAGCAGTTGTGACTTATTATACCTGCATCACAAATAAACGATCTCAATTATTTTAACATACTTTAAAAAGAGAAAAAGGAAAAATTGAGTCCCTGTAGGAAGTGAAGGCAGAGAAAGAAGAGGGTCTAGACCAGGGATTTTGTTTGTTTACCTGCTGCATCCGCAGGTTCAGCCGATCGCGGCTCCCACTGGCCGCGGTTTGCCACTCCAGGCCAATGGGGGCTGCGGGAAGCGGCGCGGGCTGAGGGATGTGGGAGCCGCGATCAGCCGAACCTGCGGACGCGGCAGGTAAACAAACGTGCCAAAGGTTTTTCAGAGACAAAGACACAGTAGCACCCAAGCCAGGTGTTAAAGAGACAGTTCAACCCTCACGTCCACAAAAGACTATTTGTTGCCTACACCCCAATTGGGGGTAATCCTCCAAGAGGAGAAAGTGGTATAAGAGAGAGACAGTGGCCTCCATTTCACCGCTTCTTCTCCCATCTCTCTGCTCATGACATCAACAACTTTCAAAGAACTGAACTAAAGGGGGAGTGGTCCCAGGCTGGAAGGAGGCCCAACCTGTGAAATTTACAACAGCATATGGTGAGACAAAACCTTTGCTTTTAAGTTCACTTAGCTTGTTAAATTACGTATTAGTTTGCGTATTACTCTTATTTTCTTTTGCAGCGAATCCTGACCTTTATGCATCAATACTTATAAGTACTTTAAATCTATCTTTCTGTAGTTAATAAATTTATCTTATTGTTTTATCTTAACCAGTGAGTTTGGATTAAAGTGTGTGGGAAACTCCATTTGGGATAGTAAAGCTGGTGCATATATCATTTTCCTTTTATGAAATGATGGAGTTTCTACGAGCTTGCATTGTTCAGTAGTATGCTGGACAGTACAAGATACATATTTCTGGGGGAAAGTCTGTGACTAATAATTTCCGGGTGTCATCCTGTATGTAATTCATAAGTGACTGGTCAGAGTGCTCATTTATTTAGCTGGGAGTGAATTTGCTTGCTGAAGGCTGTGTCAGCAGGCCAGGAATGGCTACTCTGATAGCATAGCTGTGTAAAAGGAACCCCAGGCTAGGGAGTTAAGGGGACACTGCTGTTCAATATTCCAGATTATATCCTGGGGAATGTCACAAACCTCACCCCCAGTGTAGACAGCGCTAGGTTCCGTCGACCTAGCTACCACCTCTCAGGGAGATAGATTAACTACAGTGATGGGAAAACCCCTCCTGTCAACACAGGTAATGTCTACACTAAATGCTACAGCTGTGCTGCTGTGGCATTTCAAATGTAAACATGCCCTAAATTATTCTACTGAGGATAATACATAGGCTATCAACAAAACCTGCAGAGACCTCTTCCTGAGTCTTGCAAGGCTTCCTCTATGGCTCCTAACTGGAGATGGGAAATTATTTTGTTCTTTAGCTCCTTCTCAAGAAAGTGATATACAAAAAAGGGGACTGGGAATGAGCACGAACTGGAATCTCTTTTTTTAAACTATATCTAACACTGATTTTTCTGAAGAAATTCTGTTTTATGCTGCCTTGTGGGGAGGAAAAATCAGTCTGAAAAAGACGAGGAAAAGAAAGACTTTGAGGCATGACTTGTTGGGGGTTCTTGACCACCTTGTCAAACTTGTTTCTTACAAGATTCAGAACTAGAGAGAATGGAATTGCAGGTGGAGGATGTTCACTGTATCCTCTGTTTACCCCTGTGGCAAGAAAAATAAGGTTGCAGTTGAGTCTACTAATGATTAAGGTATCAGGTGAGTGTAAAGATGCTCAAAGGCTTGCTGATGAACTTGGTATAGCTTACCTTGGCTGATCTATGGGCCGTTAGACAAAGTGTCTCACATTACATGAACGATTTTCTTATTGTCTTCATAAATGAATCTCATTTTGGGACAAACAAAGGTGAATAGCTCTTCTAATTTTTGATGGCCAGAAGGAATCATGAATTATTAATGATTCAAGACATATCTGTCACATATATCCCTTACACCCTGCATCAGTCCCCCTCCAGTTTCAGCCCTCTCCCTGCACAGAGATCTTGTTTGAGTCATGGTGCCTATGAATCTTCAGTTCCAATTATGATGTCAGTGATGTTTCTTCCATAAAATCTCCTCTCCGCATCTGATCAAAACTCCAGAATGCTCAGTAGCATCCCGTTCCAATCCACCGTGCTTCTAACAATCAGCAAGCAGACTTAAACAGTCAGGATACTTTTGACATGCCTCTGAGCACTTTGTGTCCTGTGGCACCTTTAAGACTAACAGAAGTATTGGGAGCATAAGCTTTCCTGGGTAAGAACCTCACTTCTTCAGATGCAAGTAATGGAAAAGTGAGGTTCTTACCCACGAAAGCTTATGCTCCCAATACTTCTGTTAGTCTTAAAGGTGCCACAGGACCCTCTGTTGCTTTTTACAGATTCAGACTAACACGGCTACCCCTCTGATACTCTGAGCACTTTGTTGATGATGAGGATTTCAAACTTGCTGAAGTGTTTAGTTAACTGGAACTGATGGGGACGAAAATGCTACAGTACTACTTCTCTGAGGAAAGATCTCTGACTCTTATGGGCTTCTGGTGCAGAGGGAACAAAAATGTAGCTTGTCTTCTGGGAGTACCCCATCAGAGAAGTATAGAGGACAGTGAACATGTTGGTCCACAAATGACAATACAGAGCAGACAAACTATGTTGCAACCAAAGAGACTAACCAGTCATATCGGTGATTCTACTAACCTGTCCAGCCTAACTTAATATATAAATTATCAGGAATTGAAACTACAGCTCTCCCCACTTTTTGTTTTACATAAGAAAATGACAAATGCTGTCCTAAACTAACTATAAAGGTAAAGACATTATGAAGGTAGAAAGGCAAAGGCTGTAATCTGACTAATGAAACAGTTAAGACAGGAACTGTGTGGAGATGAATCCTTGGCTCTTTATATACACTCAAGAGCAAACGCTCAGATAAGCACAGCTGCAAGATCACAGGTCTTCTAGAATGTTCCAGCTAAGTACATGTGCATCCCAAATGTGGTTATAGGAGGAATGGATAAAAGTAAGAAAGGGAAAATTTAGGATGAAGATCAGGAAACACTTCCTGAGAATGAGCTTTATTAACCTGCGTAATACTTTTTCAAGAGAAATGATAGTTCTATTACTTGGCACATTTCAAACTAGATTGGACTAATGACTGTATACTAGTATATATACACCATAGAAAACAATCCAGTCTTGGCAGGTAGATGGGCTAACAAATTTTTGCAGCTCTAGATTTTACAGTTCTATGAATTAATACAGAGGGCCACTGAGGATAGATGTGGAATTCATGTCCATCTATATAGTAGCTACGTAACAAATGACAGCTCCAATAGTTTCCTTCAGAAGTTTGGAATTTCTCTTTCAGATCCTAGATAAATGTTAGACAGTACTATTTAGAAAAGGGAGACCTTAAAGGAATATTTTAAAAATATCAATCACCTACAAATAGTGCCCTCAAAAATTGGAAAAGGATTAGATTCTGTCCATTGCCTTTTCTGTGTCATATCCTGCACAGTAGTGAGAGAGGAACTGAAAGGAATACATAAGATTAGGAGTAGGAACTAATGCTATAGCCGTTAGTCTGGTTTGTTTGTTTTTCTTTTTGAAAGCCTCCTGGTCCTAGTTAAGAGAAAACAGAATATGATGGGAAAATGGTATTGCTGCTCTTAGGAGTACAGACAGAAGTTACATAGGTGACCAGTGCCTGCTGACAGTGGGGTTGGAACAACCCCAAAACAGCTTCAGTCACGCCCTTCCTCCCGGCAACCCTTCCCCTTCCAGAAAGCAGGCCCCGCACACTTCCAGGAAAGCAGCGGCCCCTCTATGCAGCTCCCAGATGTTCCTCTGTTCCAGCCTCTGCCTCTCCCTGTCTGGTGCAGCTCCCCAGATCAGCTGCTACATGGGGAGGGAGTCCAGCCGCATCATGTGACTGAGCAATCGGAGAGGGGGGGATGTGAGCATGCATGCCCCCCCACACACGTTGCCTTTTCAGAAGTATAATACTATTAATACTGAGGGAAAGATAAGATGACAGTGTCATGTTCTGGACTGCAATCCAGACCAGTGAGGAGTTGTGTTACTGCCTGCCCTGTAACTCTGAGTGCCTCAACATGCTCTGTTGCTATTGCTCTCTTGTCAGGATGCTTCCAGCCAGCATACAATCATGCACTTCGCATCTCTGTGTTAAGCAACTCTCAAACAGAAATTCTGATTCCAGCAGCCTGCTTGTTACACCCTTGCCACACTCTGGCTTCCACCAGCCTTGGTTATATCTGGCAAGATGACCCCAACATCCCCACCCCTCATCAAGAATTTTCCCCAAACCATGTGCTCTGCAACGTCCAGCCCTTTTCTGGACCATTCAGAGAGATATTAAGGTTCCTTTGTCCCTTTAAAGATACAATACACAACAGCTTGCCACATTAGCGGAGTTAACATTCACTTTAAATCAAACGCAGCACTGGGTTGGTTTAGATTAAAAGAAAAACAAGTTTATTAACAAAAGGAGATAGGATTTTAAGTGCATTCAGGTACAAAGGATAGAGTAAGAAATGGTTACACACCAATAAAAGTGAAAAACACTTTTTAGAGGCTAAGACTTAACAAGACAAACTATAGCCTTTGTTCAAGGTAGTTTCCTTACCCATCTATCTTTCAGCAAAATGACTGACCTCCCCTGGTCAGGATCTCCCATAAAGTCCAAAGTGCTCAGTTCTCCTTTGTCTTCTTAGGTGAAAGATAACTTGGGGTTCTTTGCCCCTCTCTTCTATAGCTAGTGCACCTTGAAATTGATTCTTCTGAAGATTACCCCTCAAAGTAAAGTACCTTCAAGCTGTGAGGAAAGTGACATGGAGTCTGGTGGTGAAAAAAGTTCCATGCTGGCTTCTTCCCCCGCTGGTGTTTGCTAAAATGCAAATTGATCTGTTTCCTGCAATCTCTTCACCCTGCTGTGATGCTGAGTGAATATCTCTTCCCCCTATTTACCTTCTATATACACTGCATTCCATTGTCTCTTAATGTACCTTGGAAATACCTTCAAGGTGGCAGAACCACATTCCTTTGTCTGGGGTTGAGTAACTTTAGCTTTGCCTGGGAGACACACCTTGATAACATAATTTCCAATATGTTTGTAATTTTGAATTTGTCCTCAGTCCATATATCACACAATAATATTAATGATTGGTATGTTATTAGTGTTCTATTAATATCTTACATGATATCTTCAAGATACAGGTTATGACATTAGTGAGTTGGGATACACTGAACCAGTCAGGCCAGCTGAAACTTACTACCAGATATCAATAAACCCCTTGCCTTCTTGCACTGGGATGCTGTTAGTGTCACAGAAAGAAAAGGACAAAGGGGAGGAAGAAACAGTGCCATATGACATGTCAATAACATCATTATTCACACTTAGGGACAATAAATTGGAATATTTATGGGTCCTGAGCATAGTGAGTGATGTACTAGGTTCAAAGAAAATAAACTGTTTCTTTTCCTGCACAATGACAAGCTTATCAGCCATTAAATGGGGATGCTTGGGATTGTGTGCTTCTATCTCAGTTCAGAACAATGCTATGGACCAAGTTTTCAGTTGGTTTGCCGTTGGCTGCTCGAATCTGAAATGCTACAATGTCCTCCTGATTTTCAAATGATGGCCACATTGTGGTATGCCACCAGTTTCCTTGTGCTTACTGATGTTTTTGTGTGCCTGTGCCTTCTCTGCCTTGTTGACCTGTACTGCTACTACAGTCATGGGCACATAGAATTCAGTTTGCTTTTGGCAGCTGCCCAGGTATACTATAAGCTTGGCAGGAATCAATTTTTATTTTAATGGATAATATCAATGTTTATTTTAAAGCATTTTTAAGATATTTACCTATTTACATTTTTCACAGTAGCATGAAATTATGGAGTTTAAGCATTTTTTCAAATTTTATCTATTTAAAATTAAAATTGTAGGGGGTCAGACAATAATTATTTAATGACAGTACACACAGTTTCAAAATGGAGAAATTGTTACATGATAATTTCCTTTCTGCTAGCAGCATCTTCCACAATTCTATTACATCTGGGCTGTTCCCCTCCATTCTGCAGTTTTGAGAAGCAGTTTGAAATTGCAGTAGCACCCGTATTAGCCACGCCTCTTTCTCTGACTTGCCACCAGAGGAGTCATTCCAAAGCAGTGTAAAACTCATAGAAAGATGATAACCTCGACACCCACTCAATCACTATGTATAACAGACAAACAGCCTACATGATGACAATCTGAATTAAAAAATTGCCCCTTGGCAGTGAAACCATCCATCGTGGGTAGAATTTTGGGAGACACTTCTAGCAGAAAGGAAATTATTAGATAAGACATTTTCCATTGTACAGCCCAACGCCTCCCACAATTCTGTTACAGTTGGGAAGCAGTGAGCACTGAACAGAAGTAGGGAGGGATAAGGGGAAAGTAAAAAGGGAATGACATTGGAAGGGAATCCCCCTTATTTGAAAGTTGTTCAAAAGGCAATATTATTACTGGGCCACTGCCTGCAGCAAGAATTCTCTGTAGCCAAGAATCCTTCTCTCATGGTTATACAAGTGGCCAGGGTTTTGGGTACCATATCTGCTGCATCCACTGCAGCCTGAAGGAATGTTCTTGTCACTAACTTGCCCTCCTTTATGAAGGACTGAAATTGGGCTCTGTCCTCAGGGGGGAAGTTTGTCCTTAAAGTCCGCAAGCCTGGAACAGTAGTTAAAATCGTATTTCGCTAACAAGGGCCTGATAGCTAGCAATATGGCCTGTAGAGGACAAGACATTTCTCCCAAGGAGATACAACTTCTTTGAGCCCTTGTCAGTCAGGGTGGTCTTCTAATGTTGTGACCTAGCCCTCTCCGTAGCGCCTCTCAGACTCATAGACTTTAAGGCCAGACGGACCTTCATGATCATCTAGTCTGACTTCCTGCACATTCAGGCCACAGAACCTCACCCACCCACTCCTGTAATAGACCTACAGCCTGTGTCTGAGTTACTGAAGTCTTCAAATCATGATTGAAAGACTTCAAGTTATAGAGAATCCACCATTTACACTAATTTAAACCTGCAAGTGACCCATGTCCCATGCGGCAGAGGAAGGCAAATCCCTCCCAGGGTCTCCGCAAATCTGATGCGGGGGAAAATTCCTTCCCAACCCCAAATATAGCGATCAGTTAGACCTGAACATGTGGGCAAGACCCACCAGACAGACACCTGGAAAGAATTCTCTGTAGTAACTCAGAGCCCTCCCCATCTAGTACCTCATCACCAGCCATTGGAAGTAATTGCTGCTAGCAGTCGCAGATCAACTACATGCTATTTTAGGCAGTCTCATCATAAAATCCCCTACATAAACATATCAAGATCAGTCTTGAAGCCAGTTAGGTCTTTTGCCCCCACTGCTTCCCTTTGAAGGCTGTTCCAGAACTTCACTCCTCTGATGGTTAGAAACCTTCATCTAATTTCAAGCCTGAACTTGTTGATGGCCTGTTTATATCCATTTATTCTTCTGTCCACATTGGCACTTAACTTAAATAACTCCTCTCCCTCCTTGGTATTTATCCCTCTGATGTATTTATAGAAAGCAATCATATCTCTCCTCAGCCTTCATTTGGTTGCCTAAACAAGCTGAGCTCTTTGAATCTCCTTTCATAAGGCAGGTTTTCCATTCCTCGGATCATCCTAGTAGCCCTTCTCTGCACCTGTTGCAGTTTGAATTCATCTTTCTTAAACATGGGAGATCAGAACTGCAAACAGTATTCCAGATGAGGTCTCATCAGTGCATTGTATAATGGCATTAACACTTCCCTGTCTCTACTGGAAATACCTCACCTGATGCATTAGCCTTTTTCATGGCCGTATCACATTGGCAGCTCATAGTCACCCTGTAATCAACCAATACACCCAGGTCTTTCTCCTCCACTGTCACTTCCAACTGATATGTCCACAGCTTATTGCAAAAATTCTTGTTAGTCCCCAAGGGCATGACCTTGCGCTTTGCATTATTAAATTTCATCCCATTTCTATTACTCCAGTTTTCAAGTTCATCAAGATCTTCTTATATGATATTCCGGTACTCCACTGCACTGGCAATACCTCCTAACTTTGTGTCATCTGAAAATTTTATTAGAACACTCCCACTTTTTTGTGCCAAAGTCATTAATAAAAATGTTAAATATGATTGGTCCCAAGACCGATTCCTGAGGATCTCCACTAGTAACCTCCCTCCAGCCTGCCAGTTCACTTTTCAGTATGACCCGTTGTAGTCTCCCCTTTAACCACTTCTTTGTCCACCTTTCTATTCTCATATTAATCCCCATCTTCTCCAATTTAACTAATAATTTCCCATGTGACACTTTAACAAATGCCTTACTGAAATCTGCATTTCCTTTGTCTACAAAAACCAGTTATCTTCTCAAAGAAGGAGATCAGGTTGGGTCTGGCACAATTTATCTTTTGTAAAACTATGTTATATTTTATCCCAACTACCATTTACTTGTATTTCCTTAACTACTTTATCTTTCAAAACTTGTTCCAAGACCTTGCATACAATTGAGGTAAAACTGTAGTCTGCCGGATCACGTTTATTCCCCTTTCTTGAAAATGGGAATTATACTAGCAATTCTCCAGTCATAGGATACAGATTTACAATTTACAGATTCATTAAAAATCCTTGCTATTGGGCTTGCAATTTCATGTGTCACTTCCTTTAATATTCTTGCAAGTAGCCTATCCGTGCTCTCCAATTTGGTCCTATTAAGCTGTTAGAGTTTGACTTCCACCTCAGATGTGGTAATTTTCATTCCCATATCCTCGTTCCTATTAGCAGCCCTGCCACTACCCCTAAGATTTTCATTAGCCTTATTAAAAACTGAGACAAAGTGTATGTTTATGTGTTGGGCCATGCCTAGATTATCTTTAATCTCCATCCCATCCTCAGTGCTCATGGTCCCACTTCTTCTTTTCTTGTTTTCTTTTTACTTATATGGCTATAGGAACTTTTTAGTATTGGTTTTAATCTCTTTTGCAAGGTCCAATTCTGCTTGGCTTTTAGCAATTCTCACTTTATCCCTATATTTTCTGACCTCCAAGAAGTAGCTTTCCTTGCTGATCCATCCAATCTTCCATTCCTTGTAGGCTGTTTTCTCGTAATCACCTGTTTGAGAAGCCTGCTCATCCAGCTTGGTCTGCAGCCGTTCCCTACACATTTTTATTTTCTTGCTTGGGATGCAGGCTTCAGATAGTTTCTGCAACTTGATTTAAAGTAATTCTAAGACTCCTCCATATTCAGATCCTTGAGTTCTTCAGTCCAGTCTACTTCCCTAACTAATTTATTTAAATTTTTAAATTTTGCCCTTTTAAAATCAAAGGCCCTAGTTGCAGATCTATTTTTGTTTATCCTTCCATTTAATTTAAACTGAATTACTTCATGACCACACAATTCAATATTGTCCCCTACAACTAGTTCTTCTATGAGGTCCTCACTACTCACCAACACCAAATCTAAAATGGCGTCAACTCTTGTTGGTTCAGCAACTATTTGGTGAATAAATCTGTCAGCTATCACATCCAGGAAAATCTGGGCCCTACTATTATTAGTAGCACTTGTCCTCCAATCTATATCTGTGAAGTTAAAGTCTCCCATAATCACAACAATTCTAAGTAATATTTATTTCATTAAAACATTAAGGAGGTCTCTATCCTGGAGCCTGGGGGGTCTGTAGCATACCTCAAGCACTATCCCAGGGGAACCTCTAGTAGCTTTCTTCTCCAAAGTTATTTTGGCCCAAACAGACACTGTCTTATCCATTCCATCACTTCTAATTTCTTTACAGTCTACTTTATCATTAATATACCATGCTACTCCACCATTTTTACCTTTATTTCTGTCTTTCCTGAACAGCACATACCCTTCAATGCCTGTACTCCAGTCATGACTACTATTCCATCATGTTTCTGTTATCACTATAATATCTGATTTCACTTCCTGCACCAGTAGTTCTAGCTCCTCCATTTTGTTACCCGGGCTTCTTGCATCGGTGTACAGACATCTTAGTAGTTTCTGCTTAGCTTTGCCCAGATTCCTCACCCACTTGAGTACAGTCATTCTCCTGCCAGTATCACCTACCTGATTATTTGCTTAATTGATATAGGCACAATCTTCTCTCTTAATGTCCATTCTCCTATACACTGCTCCATTGCTCCCTTCTCCATTACTTGATTTTCCTCCCAGTCAATGTTAGAATCAGGCATGGAGATTACATGAGCATCTCCTAACCATGTCGCCCGAGTTCCTAGTTTAAAGTTCTTTTAATAAGTTGTGCCAACCTCCATCCCAGAAGTCTATTGCCCTCCCTATTCAGGTGGAGTCCATTCCACGAGAACAATCCTCTGTCCATGAATGCCTCCCAGTGATCCCCAAAGCCCTCCTTATAGCACCTGCCTGCGTGACCAATCTAGAGGGCTCTATGATGGCCTCAGTAACTGGAAACACCACCACCTTACGTGGGCCTGCAGGTTGCAAAACATCCAGGAGTCGGTGGTTTTTTTGGTCCTGGACCTCCTTCAACAGTATCTGGAGATCACTGGCAATCCTCTGCAGCAGTTCCTAGCACTGCCTATGATCATCTGGTAGAGATGGAGAGGAAGGAGTGACTGCTTTGTCTGGAGATGAGGATGAGATTCCTGACCTGCTAATCTAGGTCAATGTCCTCCTCCTCATACTCCAACAGATCAAGTGGGAGCCAAGAAGAAGAAATGTGGTAAGATTCCCGGGCGGGTTCTGGCTGTCTGCCATAAGGATCCTATTGGTCACAAGAAGGCAAGAAAGAGGGATCAGCCATTTGTGAGAGACTTCCTGGGATTGGATCCCAGAGGTCCCTGGGGAAATCATATCTAGATGGGTAGCGCCCAGATCTCCTCAACTGCCTGTCGGGGCTTGGCTTTCTCTGAGAAGATGGAGAAGCAGCTGGAAAGTCTGACTTGTCCGAATCTGAAAACTGCTCCCCTTCCAATGGTGGGGCCATCAGTACTGGAGCACTCCTACCTGATAGTTGGAGATGAGACAGTTTTTGAGACACCGAAGAAGTAGTACACACTCTGGTGTAGAAACATCCCTCAGGAAGGCCAGACCAGAAAGGATGGGAGAAAGGAGAAAGATATTCTCCAGTGTTGTATATCTCTCTATAAATCCCAGTGTCCGGGGGTTCCAACTGTCAATACCAATGGTTCTGGCATGTTTTGGGAGGTAGTGCAGTCCTTGGATAAGTGAGCCAGTACTGGCAATGAGTCCGGACCCACACTCCTAGATGGAACCAGCAGATGACAGTTCTTGTGTTTTGAAGCCAGAGTCACCGACGGAACTGACAGATCTTTCTTCTTGCTCAGTTTACCCTTCAGCCTGAGGATCTTCAGCAGTGCCAGTCCCTTAGGCTCACCTGCTCTCAATAGCTAGGGGAGAGATCACATCTCTTGTGGACAGTCCTAGATAGGGATCTATCTTTGCGACTATGAGAGTGCACCTACCAGATGAGGCACCAGCAATGCTGCGAGACTGCTATTGCACACACACACACCCCGACCAGATACTGCTACCAAAAATCTCTGATCAACGGCACCGTGATGCACTGACACTTGAAGTGGAGCACCCACAGGAACAGCACTCGAAGAAGAATGTTTTGTTACTGGCTTGGTGAAGTTTTGGGGATCGTCTGCCCTATTCTTTCCAGTTTGCACGGATTAAGCATACTTAGTATAGCCATTCTAGCGAGGAGGGAGTCCCCTGTATGGGGGAAAAACAAGCTATACTACCTAGACTATAAAACTCTAAATCTACTAATATAAAAGCTATGATGTATAAAAACTATTTACAAATCTATCAAGAGGGGAAAAAATGGAGAGATCTGTGAACACAGGGATTCTGACTCTGGCTATGTGGCAGTAAGAAGGAACTGGAGAGGCATCTGCTTGGACTGTCTCTTACACCCTCAGTCAGGAGCACAGGAAAATCTACTCGCATGTGCAGGCCAACGGACCCTTTTTGTTAGAATTTCTGGACACAGAAGCAGTTTGCTTTTCTGACAATTTTCCTGTAGGGCAGAAAGAGAGAAATGTCCCATCTCACTGACATTGCACCTTCCGATATATGGAAAGTAGCCAGAAACCACTGAACAGCTGATGAAGGGGAAGCAGGTTGGCTAGTCAATCTCCCCTCCAAGGATGATAAGAGGGGAGTGAGATAAAGGGCACCAGATTGGGAATATGGGAAAGACCCTTCCAAAAGACAAAGGCAAATAACTGGCAAGGAAAATATAGAGCCTGGAGAAGGGTGACCTATACAAAAAACCCAGGACAAATGGGGTTGGGGATCTGGAGTTAAGGTCCTGTAAGAGGTTTACACCTGGCACAAATCTCCCCCTTCCTCTCCCTCACACCCAAGGTAGATCTCCCTGGAGAGAGGGATTTCTTGTTCAGTTGCTCTTTCCATAAGGCTGAAAAGAGGAGAGCATGCCAAGCCAGCAGCAGATGAAAGGCTGGTTGCCTTCTGTCCAGGTCTGGAACTTACAGCTAAGCAGAAACATACAGGAGACATACTAAGCCAGTGCTATATGTTCTTCGCTTTTGTGATAACTAAAATAGACAACATAAAAGTTATGAGAGATGAAGAAGGGTTACCAATTAAGACACGAATTGAAAGTTAAGAATTCTTAACTGCTGTATGTTACAGTATATACAGTCACTGAATAAGGTATATGAAATATTATCCCAAGGCATAACTACAAAACATAAGAATTGAAGTTTATCCTTAACTCTGATTTTCCTACTTTACTGGTATTTTTTCCAATAATACTAGTAAGTTTATTAGTAAACACACCAAAATTAACCACAAGTGTTTTAAACTGCATTCTAAATTACTGTCTGGAAAAGCAAGTTAAGAAATATTACCTCAATATTTTCTTTATGTATATTTTTATTTTCAATAAATTGTGCTTCTAGTTCAGCCACTGGTCCCTCGATGTCTGCTATCCTCTTTATAGTTTCTTCTTTTGTCTTGATGCTATCTTTTTTCTTTTGCTCTAGCTCACCATACATTGCTTTAATCCTGGCCTGATAAAAAGACATGAAACTAATTTTCGTTTATTGAAATCAGAAGCAAAAGAAGAACAATCTATTTAAAAAATTCCAAATTTGAAAGGCCATTCATACCATTAACAAAATGCTATGTACAGAACCACAAATTAATTATATGTGTATTTACAAAATCGGGGTTAACAAGTACAGCTCAGTGATATTAGGAATATCTATAGAATGAGAGCAAAGTTAGCCACTGAGCCAGAGTATGTCATCAACACTGCATGAAATAGGGAAGGAAGAGTAGCCAGTAGAATTGACAAACACAGTGAAGGGACTGAACAGGAAAAAAAAATACAAAATGTCAGTATTATATTAAACAGATAAGGTAGGTAATGTAATAACTGTTATTGGACCAACTTTTGTGGGTGGAAGGTACAAGTTTTTGAACTACAAAGATCTCTTCTTCAGGTCTGGAGAAAGAAATCAGTGTCTGAGCTAAATAGACATTGAGACAGATTGCTAAGCATAAGTGGCAATGCCTGTTGTAGGAAGCCACTGGAAATGGAGGGGGCAATAAGGGTTAGACTATTCTGAAAAAGGGGTTTGAAGTGGGTTAGCATGCAGGTGTTTGTTACAAATTGTTGTAGTGAGCCATGAAACCAGTGTCTCTGTTCAGTCACACTGATTTTTGGTGTCTAGCAGCACTATGAATTTAAGTTCCCAAGCTCACTTTTTGAAAGTGATGTGCAGGTTTCCTTTGAGGTTGAGTATTGAAAGATCAGATATGGAATTATCACCTTGTGAAAAGTGTTTGGAGATGGGTGATATGGTGTTTTTGTCTTTCATCATTTTTCCCTGTGAGAGTTCATTCAAACCAGACAATCGTAGTGAATGTCTGGTTTCACCCACATAGTTGTTATTGGGGCACCTCTACACCTCTCTGATCACTACTTACAACTCCAAATATGCTGAGCAGCTCTGGAAAAGGACCCCAGAAAAACTGAGGAACCATCTCCTGCACCATATATGCTTCAGAAGAGACCACCTCCAACAAGAAATCACCACATTCTCCCACACACTGGAAGAAAGAATATTAGGAAGCCTACCTGGAGATCATGCAGCAAACCCAAAACAACTATCTAAAATACCTGATGCCAACCATCCAACACATGCAAAAAAGTCAAACCAACTACAGCAACTGCACAACCAATAGAACACCACCTCTTGTAGAAACCAACACACCAAGACCCAGCACATCGACACATGATATCCCAACGTCATCAACCTATCAAGACTACTCTTAACCAAAACTGAAGCATCTGTACTCTCCAAGGGACTGAAATTCTGCCCCACCACAGAACCTGATAACATACAATCATGTGAAGAACTAGAATAATTCCTCCATCAATTCCACTTCACAGAAAAGAAGATACCACCCACAACTATCACCTCCCCATGGACAGCCATAAGAAAAAAGTATCATCTGACTGGACATTGCGCAGAGGATGAAACCACACACTGGATCATTACATTGACTGCTTCAGGAAAAAAACTGACTGTAAAATGCTCAACAAACATTATATCCACCACAATCTCTCTACCACTAAGAGGACAGCTATACAGACCCTGAAATCCAACCACTAGATAGTGATCAAACCAGCAGACAATTCAGGCACTATCGTAGTCTTTAATTGTGATGACTATGTCAACAAGGCCTACAGACCACTCTCTGACACCACCTACTACAAAAAACTAAAAAACCACCACACACCACAATTCACACAGGAATTTAAAAATACCATGAAATCCTTCCTCAAACAACTAAAAAAAAAAAACCCTCTACAAACTCGTCCTCCACAAACGCACCCTAGGGACCTTCTACATGCTTCCCAAGACACACAAACAAGGGAACCCAGGCAGATGCACTCTTATTGAAGGAATATCAAGACCCACAGAAACCATGCTCAAACTATTCCCCTCCAAGACACTACCAACTTCTTCCAGAAACTCTTCAACTCTAACAGCCTCCCCCATGACACCATCCTTGTCACCTCCCTATACACCAACATCCTTCACCAAGATGGTATCGCTGCCTGCCTCAAATACCTACAAGATAGTGTAAAATACTCAGAAATCCACTCAAAACACAATGCCAAATGCATCCATTTCATCCTCAACCACAACAATTTCACATTTAACAACAAACACTTTGTCCATAGCATGGTAACAGCCATGAGTACTAGGATAGCCAACCTCTTCATGGGCCACCTCAAGGAAAAAATTCTGGACAACTGCATCATGAGACCAATATTATATCTGAGATACATCAAGGGTATTTTTATCCTTTGGACAGACAACTTAAACTCCCTCATAGATTTCCACCACAACTTCAACAACCACCACTCATCCATCAAACTCTCTCTAGAACACTGCCACACCAGCATCAACTTCCCGGACATCACAATTAGCTTCAGCAGTGGATTCCTACAAATTACTATATGAAAGAAACCCTCGGATCACCACACTTACATCCACAGATCCAGCAACCACCCCAGACCCAAAAAATATGTTATCTACAGTCAGGCACTCAGATAGCACATAATTTGCACTGAAAAGATAGTCAGGCATACATTCCTAGACATACTTAAAACAGCTGTCACTATACAAGGACATTCCACCAGAGAACTAGAAAGGGTCACCGAAATACCACAAGAAAAGCTGCTTCAACACAGGGGGGAAAAAAACGCCCACTGACAGCACATCGCTAATTGTCACCTATCACCCCAAACTGGAACCCATATGGGTATCATCAAACGTATTTGACATCCTGAAAGAAATTTTTCTCAACCCCTCCCCCGCCCCTTCTGGCCTTTAAACAATCCCACAACCTTGCCAAGCTCATCAAGGCAAGATCCCCACAGCCCAAGACACACGAACTCAAAGCAGCACCAGATCCTGCCAGAACAACAAATGCAAAACTTGCAAACATATCTTCACTGCTATGGTGATCAATTCCCCCCATAACACACCTTCCAGATTAATGGATCCTACAAATGCCTGTCACACTATGTGGTGTACCTCATACAGTGCATCAAATGCCCCAATAACAACTATGTGGGTGAAACTGGACAATCACTACTCTCTCAAATGAATTCACATGGAAAAATGATAAAAGACAAAAATACCATGTCACCCATGGGCAAACAGTTTTCACAAAATGATCACTCCATATCTGATGTTTCAATACCTGGCCTCAGTGTAAACCTGCATAACACGTTCAAAAGGCGAGCCTGGGAATTTACATTCATAACACGGCTAGACACATAAAGCATGGATTCAACAGAGACAGTGGGATTACGGCTCATTACAACAATTTGTAACACACCACACTGCCTGCTAACCCTTAATGGCCCATTCCAAACCCCTTTTGCATACAATCGAACCCTTATTGCCCACTCTATTTTCAAGTGGCCACCTATAAAATGCATTATCCCTTATGCTTAACAAGCTGTCCCAGTTTCTATTTAGCTCAGACACACAGATTTCCTTCTCCAGACCTCAAGAACAGCTCTTGGTAGCTTGTACCTTCCATCAACAGAAGTTGGTCCAATAATAGATATTACATCACCTCCCTTATCTCTCTCAACATGGCTACCACACTGTAAACAAAGTATTACATTAAAGCAGATGAAGAAATTAAAGTATTTAAGCTCTTCCTAGTCCTAGTGAAGACATCTAGAGAATGGGTAATTCAAGAATTGGAAATTCATGTCAGGAGTCAAATTCTTTACTGATGGGGAACTTTATCACTATAACCGTTGCTCTTTGGTTTAGACAAGCAAGCTAAAAAGGAAGAAACCAAAGTGAAGAAGAAAATCATTATTGCAAAGCAAACCAATACCTTTTACGTTTACGACAAAGATAACCATGCCTTTAAAAAAAAGAGTCAGAAATTCACAGTAGTTTCCAAAATTAGATATGGTTATTTTAATTCAAACTGTTTATCCATAATCAGATCCTGCCAATTTTCCAAAGAGCATATGTCAACAGCTAGGGAAAGAACTATTTGTCTGCAATCCAGGTTGGTTAAAAAAAAAGTGTTTTATTACAGAAAGATTTACAATGTTAAAACAAAAATATATGTAAAAGGAGTTTATACATGAAATCAATGTGGTAATGTCTTGTTTACCTGAGTCAGTTGCCACGTTCCTCTTTCATCTCGAATTAATTTTTTTATGTTCTCTTCCAAATTCTTAAAACAAAAAATTTTAAAAATTAACACCCACAATATAATGTATAACAAAAGCAAATTAAAAAACAGCTGCAATGAAGATTTAATACTGACATTATTATAAAGCCAAACAGCTTTCAAACTGTGTCCTATCTACTGTATAATAAAATGAATAATGAATAAAGAGAAAGGAAATTACCATTTTGGCACTATGACGATATGAATTCAGGCACAGGAAGTAAACTAATGCAGCAGAAAGTACAAAAAAGGCAATAGAATTTTCTAAGGTGTAAGTTAAATTACCTTTTATAACTAGCAGTCATTAAATATACTCAATACCTATATGTCACCTATAGGAATCATGAATGGCAAATGAGTAATTTTATATATCAGTGCATTCCCTGCACTCCATTGTTTTACACAGAAATTACCTTGTTTGCAAATCATATGCAAATCTGAACTTTGTTCCAGCACTCTCTCATTTGAGGCTCCTCTTCTGCTCTTCCAATATAATCGAGGCCTACATCCCAAGACTGGGATTTATGCACTGTATATCTTTAGTTTAGGATTTGTAACATAAAGCAGGTTAACATAACTTGATATAATTAAAATCTCAGGTAGTTTAACCAGAATATAGGCTTTTGTTTTCTTTCTGTAACTTACATTTTTAAGTTAATTTAGTGCTTGGGAAAAGTGTACTAGAGACTGAAATTCCTTACTTATCAAATTCTTTACTTGCTATTGCTCACACTGTACTTACGGAAGGCACACAACCTCAATCAACCCTGTTTTGGATAATGAATGTGTAATTCCATCCTTGGGTTGATTCAGCATCTCTGTTAAGATTATCAATTTGTGGCAACCACGATAATAGTTTGGTGACACAAACAGTTGGACACCAGGATACAGACTGAGACCACTAGCATACTTATTATATAGGACATTGAACAAACTGGAATTACTTTAAGTATATAACACTTCACAGGGACAGAATGAACCTGTTACGTATGGCAACTGTGGTTCTTCGAGATGTGATGCAGACGTGTATTCCACCTTAGGTGTGAGCACGCCCAGTGCACTGGAGCCAGAAAATTTTGCCTAGCAGTACCCGTAGGGGGATGGTACTCAGGCCTTGTGGCTGTGGCCCCTCCCCTGGCTACATGAGACAGTGCCACCCCGACCCCACTTCAGTTCCTGCAGACCGAAAGCTGATGAGAGGAGACTCCGATATAGAGGGGAAGGAGGGTGTGTTGTGGAATATATGTCTGTATCACATCTCAAAGAACCACAGTTACAGTAACTGTTTCTTCTTCTTCGCGTAGATGCAGATGAGTATTCCACTTAGTGACTCACAAGCAGTACCCCAATGTGGAGGCAGGGCTTGGAGTCTACTGAAATAAGGATCCTTCCGAGGCCTGCATCCACTCTGGAAGATGTGGTAATAGCATAGTGGTCTGTAAACGTATGTCTGGACGACCACGTGGCTGCCCTGCAGATGTCCAGTATGGAAATGTCATTGAGGAATGCTATTGATGTTGCTTGTGCTCACATGAAGTAAGTCCATATGCACTGAGGAGGAGCAGCTGAAGGTATCTCATATGCAGCCTTGACTCAGGATGTTATCCATCTAGAGATGGTCTGTGCAGAGACCGCTTGCCCCTTCATGCAGTCTGCATATGACATGAACCGGCAAGGCAAAACACAAAACAGTTTAGTCCTGTCTAGATAAAAGGCTAGGCATTGCTTGACATCCACAGTAAGAAGGTGCTGTTCTTCTGGGGAAGAGTGAGCCTTAGGGAAAAAGACAGGTAAATACACTGCCTGATTCAGATGAAACTGAGAGATGCCCTGGGATAAAAACTTTCGGTATGGTCGCAGTGTTACCTTATCCTTGAAGAACTGAGTGAAGGGCAGCTCATCTATGAGGGCCTGCAACTCACATATCGTTCTGGCCAAAGTGATGGCTATCAGGAACATGATTTTCTGAGAAAGGAGGGGCAGCAGATGGGACACAAAGGGCTCGAATGGAGGGCCAATTAGAGCTGCCTGTGTTTAGGTCTCACAAAGGAACCAGTTCTCGGACCGGAGGATGTAAGTGGAGAGTCCCCTTCAGAAATCTTGTCACCATGGCATTAGAAAAAAACAATTTCCTTTGAACCAGGGGATGGAATGCTGCTACCACTGCCAAATGCACTCTCAGTGAACTGAGTGCAAGGCCCAATTTCTGAAGATGTAACAGGTACTCCAAGATGTCCTGGATGGAAGCCACTGTGGATTGGGTCACATGGGTCAAGGACCAAACTGAGAATCTCTTCCACTTCGCTAAGTACGCCATCCTAATGGAGAACTTCCTACTGTTGAGCACTGTCTCGGCCACACTGGAGCAATGAGGATGACCTTGGCCCAATCCTCATTGAGCTTGAAGATGACCTGTTGAATGATTGGAATGGCAGGGGGGACAGCATACAGAGGAGCTGTCTGCCAGCAGCAGTGGAAGACATCAGGGAGGGAGCCTGGGCTGAGGCTCCCTTGAGGGCAGAATAGTCGACATTCCCTGTTTTCCCTCATCACAAACAGGTTGATTGTAGAGATGGCTCACATTGGAAAGACGATCCAGAGAACACTCTCCTTCAGGGACCATTCATGGGTCCAAGAAAAAATCCTGCTGAGATGGTCCACAAGACAATTTTCCATCCCCAGCAAATAGACAGCTACTAGAGTGACGTCTTCTTCGATGCAAAATTGCCAGGAGTTGATTGCCTCCAGGCAGAGTAACCTGGAACGTGCCCTTCCTTGCTTGTTCACATAGTACATCACAGTGGTACTGTCAGTGAGAATGTGAACCACTGCGTATCTGATACGGATGCAGTCTGAGAAGGCACAACATGCATTATGGATGGCCCAAAGTTCCAATACACTGATATGGAGTGAGGCTTCCTGTTTCAACCACAGGCTCTGCACCCGCAACAAATCCAGATGTGCCCTCCAACCCAGAAGGGAAGCGTTGGTAACCACTGACTTGGTCGGAGAAGGCATGCATTGCATGGGGATTCCCACCAGTGCAGGAAATGTAGAACTGGTGGAGGGAGGCAAACCAACCTGTCCAACTATCATGCAGGGCAGGATAGTAAATCGTCCTAAGCCACATCTGAAGGGGGTGCAAGATGGTGAACTGGACCACCTGCGTGCAAGAGGACACATGGCCCAACACACTCAGACACATGCAAATTGTCATGTACAGCTGAAATTGAAGACTGAGGCAGAGCTGTTGAATAGCCTGGAAGTGGTTGGTCAGCAGAACACTCTCTACCTCGTGTAGTCTAACAGGGCCCCAGTGAATAAGACTTTACTGTGTTTAAAATGAGTCCCAGACGGTTGAGAAAATGCAACGTGGTGTCAATGTGGGCGAGAACCTCCACTCTGGAGTTGTCAAGGTACAGGATGATGTGGATTCCCTTCCTCCTGAGATATGCCATGACCACCACCATGAATTTGGTGAAGACTCGGGGGCAAAAGAGAGGCCGAATGGGAGAACCATATACTGAAAGCGGCGTTCTCCTATCACAAAATGCATAAACTTCCTGTGGCTCTGTAGAATGGCCATATGAAAGTCCTGAAGGTCCAGGGCAGCAAACCAGTCATTCTGAGACAGCATGGGGAAGATAGCTGATAGAGTGACCATGTGAAATATCATGTACTTGATGAATTTGTTGAGGTTGGCAAAGGTCAAGAATAGGTCTCATCCTGCCCTTGGATTTTGGTATCAGGTAGTACTGGGAGTAAAAGCCATGGCCCTGGTATTCTGGTGTAACCTCCTCTACTGCTTCCAACTTCAACAGAGAGTTGACCTGATCAATGAGCAGTGTCTTGTGAGGGGGGTCCCAGAAGACGGATGGAGAAGGGAGGTGGAAAGGGGGCATGGAGACTAACTGGACTGCGTAGCCCAATCAGACAGTGTCTAGGGCACAGCTGTCGGAAGTAATCCAGTTCCAAGCATTGTAAAAGTGGGCCTGCTTGTCCCCAAAGGGATGGGGGCCTGGAGGGGTTGGAATAACGACTGAACCAATGCTCTGGACAAAGGAGTTAAAATGGGTGCTTGGCCTGGGCCGAGGGAGGGTGTGAGCACTGTCCGAAGCTCAAGCCCAACTGCTTCCTCTTGGGGGGATCTAACTCACTTTATAGGGTAAGTCCCGTTGTTTCAGGGGAGAAAAGTTGCATAAAGGAATGCTGCGGGCACTGCTGTTGCACCCCATACCATGGGCAGCATCAGTCCCGGTGGAAACAGTGGTACTGGAGTGCCCAAATTCACTGACATCAAAGGTAGTAAGAGCCGCCATGGGAGCACTTTCAGCATCGAATGTGGCTGTGCTGACGTGATGGGATGTTCCGATGTGATGGGGTGCAAGAGTTGAATTAGGTCAGATGGGCCCACTCAGCCAATTAGGCTGCAAACACAGGAGCTTTAAGATGGATGCAGCTAATTGGAGAGAAGCTCACCTGCGAAGGACAGATGGGGCTTCTACAAAGCACAGGAAATTGGAAGCAGAGGGGGCGCAGGGAGAAGTCTGCAGTCACTGCCTGGGAGAAGGAAGGAGGAAGAGAGTGTCTTCAGAAAACAAACTGATGGATGTAACTGCTAGAATGGGCATCGGCCTGACTGAGCTAATCCCTAGAACCTCCAGGAAGAGCGCCGTCCAGAAGTGAGTAGAGCAAACTCGTCACAGCCAAAGACGACCCTGGTGCCAAAGTCCCCCACACTGATTTTGATACCAGCTCCATCTCCACCCTGGGAAGGGGAGCATCTGAATGCAGTGTCAACAGACAGAGCAGTTCAGAGGCTCGCTCCATCACAGGGGTCATATGTGGTGCAGCCCTGGGAAAGTCCTGGACCTACAGCAAGGCTGAGACCAAAAGGCAGAGGAGGCCTGTGGTTGCCTGGTACGCCAATGACACTGGCATCTTCCTTGTCAGTACTGGACACAACAGATGCCCAAAGACTAGAACCAGAGTCAATGATACAAGGTTTTTGCCATTCCCACTCAGTACCAGGGAGGGGTCAGAGGTAGCCACACCATCCCACGCTTTTCCTAGGGGAGGCAAAGGAGTCACCCGTGACCTGGAGCGGTCCTGACTGGTCTTACGAGACCTCTTCCTCAGTGCCTATGAAGGAGAATGGCTCCTCCGTCTCTTCAGCAAGGCACCTACCCGGGAATGAGAGGCAGCAGTGCCCGAGGGCAATCTTCAGCCTAAAGAGGGCCTCAGTACTGGATCAGATAGCCTGACCTGTTCAAGCAGGTGCTGTTTGAGATGAAGGTGCCGTGCCACCTGAATCCACTTTTTAAATGACTTACAAATCAAAAGCGCTCTTTAAGGTGGGCCTCCCTGAGACAAAGCAAGCACCATGTGTGGGAGATCGCTGTTGGGGATCATCCCATCACACAAAACACAGTGTTTAAACCCTGGTGGGGGCATCACTGGGGAACACTAACTATCAACTACTAACTAACACTATATAATAAACTAGGCTAAGACGAAATGCAAGGTTGTGAGACTACAATCACACAGAGCTCTGACTCCAGGGTGGTCAGAAGGAACTGAGGGGGATCGGGGTGGCACTGCCTCATATAGCCAGGGGAAGGGCCACAGCCCTGAGGCACGAGCGTGCCCCTCTACAGGTACCGTTAGGCAAAAGGCTCCAGCTCCGGTGTGCTAGAGGCATTCACACCTAAGTGGAATACACAGGGCCGGCTCTGGCTTTTTTGCCGCCCCAAACAAAAAAAACAAAAAAAAAGGGCAGCCAGAGTGGCGAAGCAACAACAAAAAAAAACAAACAAAAAAAACAGGGTGCAGGGCGGCCGGAGCAGCAAACCAAAAAACCCCCCAAAAAACAGGGTGCAAACTTTCAGTGCCATTTACTTGGCGGCTCGTGGCTGCCTCCCCCAGCCACGCTAGCGAGCCTCTGGGCGGGTGGCGGCTGCACTCTGGCTAGCGGGACTCCCTGCGCTGCAGACATGCCCTGGGCAGCGGAGTGTGCGCCCCGGCTAGCGGGGGAGAGAGAGATAAGGGGGGCGGCCAGGGTTTCCTTCAGCCGGGGCGCTCTCCACTCGGCCCCTCCCGCCGTGCCGCCTGCCAGGAGGGCTCCGTGCCTCTCCCGCCTGCAGGTGAATTGAAAGTCGTCGGTCGGCGGGGAGGGAAGGACGCAGGCTGCCGGGCTTGCTGCAGACCTGGCACCGGCTGGGGCAGACGGAGCGTGCAGCCTGCTCCCAGCAGGGCGCTCCCCTCCTCCGTGCCGCCGCCCCCTACAGTGGCGCACTGAAAGTCATCGGCGAAACAAAACAAAAAAGCTAGGGCGCAGGGTGGCCAGAGTGGCGAACCCAAAAAAAGTGGCGAACCAAAAAAAAAAAAGGGCGGCCGTGCCACCCTAGGATTGGACGGAATGCTGCCCCTTAGAATCTGCCGCCCCAAGCACAAGCTTGCTCGGCTGGTGCCTGGAGCTGGCCCTGGGAATACACCTGCCTCTACTCGAAGAAGAAAATATTATTGTTATATACAGCACTAGTCTTTTGGTAGACAGTCCTAAAATAACACTGCTCTACAGCCAAAATGCTTCTGAAATAAATGTAGTCAAACTTTACTAATTCTGGCTCACTGAGAACGAAAATGATGCTTAAAATTGTTGATTGGCTCTAGTTTTCAAGATATGCTATTGGGTCAGTATATACGACCCTTGACTTGGGAATGGCGGAGGATAAGTGAGTTATAAAGGGAAGGGATCTCAATTTAAACCAGAAATGACTAAAATACATCTTTGATTGGATCTATGAATAAATCTATGACTGGGTTTGGACAGTACTTGCTTTTTAGGCAAAACAATGAATGATGCAATCTGAAGCTGGTATTGCGTCATACAGGATATGAATTGCATCATGTTATTCCTAGAAGTCATGGATGATGCAATCATAACGAAGCTTACATCACTCTGCTGAACAAATTGCCCTATATCAGCTCTAGAAATCACAGTGTCGTGCTCTCTTATTTGTCAGTGTTTGATTTTGCAAAGGGGCACATTTCTCTTTAGCCAAAGTGAGCAGAGATGCCTCGTACTTGTGTGAACAGTGCAGATAACTTCTGCTATGTTTGTGGTGAAGTGACTTTTGCATCACAAAAGCGCAGTATAACCACTATGGTTAAGAAAGCCTATCACCTTTATTTTGGCTGCAAAATTGGAGATCAGGACAAGAGGTGGGCCCCACACATATGCTGCAACACTTGTGCAACAAATCTTCGCCAGTGGTTGAACAGGAAAAGGAAACCTATGCCTTTTGCAGTGCCAATGATTTGGAGAGAGCCAACAGATCATACCAGCAATTGTTACTTCTGCATGGTGCCTCCACTTGGGAAAGGTGTGTCAAAGAAGAAAAAGTGGACTGTGCATTATCCAAACATTCCATCAGCTATACGCCCAGTACCCCACGGAGAAGGACTGCCGGTTCCTGATGCACCAGAATCATTCTCACTTGAGTCAGACGAGGAAGAGGAAGAGGATGAAACTTCTGGTCCTGAACCATCAATGTCACAGGACCCACATTTTCTCCCATCCTCCTCCTCTGAACCACACCTCATAACACAAGGTGAACTGAATGACCTTGTCAGGGATTTGGAACTACCCAAGAGTAAGGCAGAGCTGTTGGGCTCCAGACTACAGCAGTGAAATCTCCTGGCAGGTGATGTTAGGGTTTCCATGTTCCATGACCGTCAAAAGGATCTTGTCCCATTCTTCTTCATGGAAGGTGATCTTGTAGCCTGCAACAACATCGATGGTGTGATGGCAGCCCTCAACATCGTTCATGATCCAGATGAGTGGAGACTGTTCATTGATTCATCAAAGACGAGTCTTAAAGCTGTTTTACTGCATAATGGCAATGTTTTGCCATCAATTCCAGTTGGTCATGCAGTCCATATGAAAGAAACCTATGACAATATGAAACAACTTTTGAGGTGCATAAACTATGACCAACATCAGTGGCAGCTTTGTGGCGATTTGAAGGTTGTTGCTCTCTTGCTTGGTCTGCAGACTGGATACACAAAGTACTGCTGTTTTCTCTGCGAATGGGATAGTCGTGCAAGAGATTCCCACTACATCAAGAAAGATTGGCCACTCCGACAGTCATTGGAGCCTGGGAGGAAAAGTGTTCAGCATCCACCACTTGTTGAATCAAGGAAGATTTTGTTACCACCCTTACACATCAAGCTGGGTCTGATGAAGAACTATGTCAAGGCCATTGACAAAACACAAGCAGCTTTCAAGTACCTCCGTGGAAAATTTCCAAGGTTAAGTGAAGCTAAGATAAAGGAAGGTGTCTTTGTTGGTCCTCAGATTCGTGAACTTCTTCAAGATGATGCATTTGACCATGCACTGCGTGGCAAGGAAAAGACGGCATGGAAAGCCTTCCAGTTAGTGGCAATACATTTTCTCGGAAACAACAAGGCAGACAACTACAGGTTGTTGGTGGAAAACCTCCTCAAGGCATACAAAAAAGCCTTGGTTGCAACATGTCACTAAAGATACATTTTTTGCACTCTCATCTAGATTTTTTTCCACCAAACTGCGGAGCAGTGAGCGACGAGCACAGCGAGCGATTTCACCAGGACATTGCAACAATGGAGAAATGCTATCAGGGCAAATGGAGCCCATCAATGCTTGCAGACTATTGCTGGACAGTGACAAGAGATGCTCCATTTAATGAATACAAGAGACAAGCCAAGAAGCGCCGAGTGGACACTGAATAGGACTAAACTATGTACAGAATAGTTTTTTGCCTTTTGTTTCATAATAAATTTTATTTATATAACACTTTTGCTGATTTTTAAAGTGTTACATAAACAGGACAGGTGAAATATTATCATGTAAAGCAACCATAAACACATGAAAAGACCTAGGTTTACAATTTATGATTAAAACTCTACTATCTACACAATATACATAGACATAAAATGTAAAAACTTAAATATCTTAGAAACAGTAGCCAATCAGTTGTTTTAATTGTCATATTTGAATTCAGCACATCAAAATACATAATAAATAGCATATTTTATCTCTGAAGCAGACGACTTCTCAAAAATTGTAGACCAGTGTAATTTGTCCTCGGGAGACAATTCCAACACTAAAAATAAAATCATTTCAAAAGCCAGTTAAGATTGCTATGTGACAACAGTATATTTACTTATATAATTTACAAAACTCAAGCACTTAAAAGCAAATAAATGAATAATTAAGGCCATAAAAGATTCTTATTACTTTTTTTCCCCCAGAAGCTCTAGCACCTCTACTGTTTGCAGTATGCTTCAGAAGTTCTGCAAGGAGAAAGCCATCATGCTAGAGAAGTTCCTTTTCTTTGTCCCAGGAAATTCAATCCAGGTTTTAACTGAGTTATAAACTGTTTAAAATTGCCATTTCCCTTTTCTTGCATGCATTCGTTGGGAAAATTTTGGCAGCATCCCAAAACAATAACTGAAAATAAACATTCTGGCTACCACTGCAGCAGCACCACCACCACCACACATTGAACTGCATTAGTCTACACTGCAATTAAAATGCTCTGGGACTCCGTGAAAGGGAAGGTCCCAGGGCTCAGGCTCCAGCCCGAGCCTGAATGTCTATACCACAATTAAACAGCCCCTTTGCCCAAGTCAGCTGGCAGTTTTTAATTGTAGTGTAAACATACCCCTAGGGCAGTGGCTTACAAACTTTTTTTCTGGCGACCCAATTGAAGAAAATTGTTGATGCCCTCGAACCAATGGAGCTGGGGATGAAGGTTTTGGGGTGTAGGAGGGGCTCAGGACTGGGGCAGAGTGTTGGGGTGCGGGGGGAGGGCTGCGGGGTGGGGCCAGGGATGAGGGGTTTGGGATGCAGGAGGGGGCTCTGGGTTTTGGGGGGGCTCAGGGCTGGGGTGCGAGAGGGGGTCAGAGCTCTGGGCTGGGGGTGCAGGCTCTGGGGTGGGGCCAGGGATGAGGGGTTTGGGGTGCAGGAGGGGGCTCTGGGTTTGGGGGGGCTCAGGGCTGGGGCAGGGCATTGGGGAGCAGGAGAGGGTCAGGGCTCTGGCTTGGGGATGCAGGCTCTGGGGTGGGGCAGGGGATGAGGGATTTGGGGTGCAGGAGGGGGCTCTGGGTTTGGGGGGGACTCAGGGCTGGGGCAGGGGATTGGGGTATGGGCTTACCTCAGGCGGCTCCCGGTCAGCGGCGCAGCGGGGGTGTTAAGGCAGGCTTCCTGCCTGTCCTGGCACCGCGGGCTGTGCTGCACCCCGGAAGCAGAAAGCAGTTTGAAAACCACTGCCCTAGGGTTTCAGGCCAGGCTCCCTATTAACCGAACACCCTGAAGTTGGCACATGGTCCCCGCATCCCATCCACCCCTTTGGAGAGCCGCATGGGGCAGAAACTCCCCTACCTCCGCAGGGTAAGAGAGAGAGCCAGACAGGGCTCACCCAACAGCTCAGTAGACATGGCACATAGCGTCAGTGGCCCATCTTCACTTCTGAGAGAACAGATTTCTCCTGCTACCAAATAACTTAGCTAGTCCTGGAGTTCAAGTGGTCAGAGTCTGTGCTACGACACTGGAGGTTCAGTGTTTAAACTATGCTGAAGATGTATCGGGGAGAGTTGTTGCAGGTGGATACAACAGAATTTGTTTTTACCTTTTTCCTTTTAAATTTTTTTTAGAAAATTACATATAAAAATACATTAAAAGAAAGTTCTTTCAGCTGCAAAGTCAAGCACTTGAATATTAGGAAATGCCAGATTTATAATTGCCTATGCAATCTTATTTCTATTCCCTTATGGACATGCAGTAACATACAGTCTTTAATTGTGTGATTTCATACTCTTTTTTCCCCCCACAGGATCCCGCATTATTCAGCATGCAGACTGCACACACACAGCAGAGAAAATTAAGATTGCCTGGGCAACCAAAAAATTGGGATTTCCTAATTTTCAAGTACTTGTCTTTGCAACCTAACTATTTTTGATGTATTTTTTAAAACTTTTTTTAAAGTTATCAAGTATAAATAATACATATTTCATCACAACACAAAAACGTAATTCTGCATCATGCATTAGCGTTTTAAATGAATTATTTTTATCTTGATTTTGGAATCTAATTTTTTATGTTATGATACATTTTTAAAGAGGAAATGTTATTAAATTATATAATTTTTTAGTAAATTAGCTGTAATTGCTTTATCTTGACAATAATGTTGTACATGAAGTTTCAATAGGAAAAGCATATAACTATCATTTCTGGTAATTTTATGGATGTGTGTGGACTTGTATTTGAGGTTGATAAATATGAGTAATAAATGCATACATATCTTGCCCATTTCCTTTTACAAGAGATTAATATGCACATCTTTCCTTATATTTGCTAATAATAATGGCAAATCACAGAACTAAAATATAGTTGTCAACTTTTTTAATATTCTGCATACAGAATTTAAAATATTATATTCATTACTTGATTGTATTTCTAACTTTCACTATACAAAAATTGCACGACTATCAAAAATGTATAAGAAAAAATCATATTTTATGTGTTTGGACAGACAGATAGATACAGCTACAAAGTCTTAATTCATTGGTAGAGTCTCTTTCACTGAACTATTACTTTTTGAGAGTCAGGGTCCATTACAGTCCAATGCAAAAACAAGACCAACAGAGTATGGCTATTAATAATCAGGTTTTGAATGGTGCTATGTATTTCAAAAAATATATAATGCAATAACTTGATTTTTTAAAATATGTTAGCACAACCTAATGCATTAAATGTTTCTTAAGACATGATAGACATATGGACCGAGGGATCCAATTCTCTAGCCCATAAAGATGGCTTTACTCTCATCCCCCAACACAAAACAGACAAACCCAGCAGATCAACCCAATGGAGGATTCCCCTAGCATAATACAAGTGACACTTTGTGTACTGTCTTAAGGCAAAAAGGTCAATTAGTGGTTGGTCACACCTGTGAAAAAGTGCCACGGTTATGGTTTATTTCAGGGACCTTTCTGTTGAACCTGAAACTTTCTGCTGAGCTAATCTGCTTGTACATTTGCCTCCCCTGCTAGGTGTGTGACTACTGGGTGGATGTGATATTGAATGCACCAGAGCCAGTTTTCTTGCTTCCATTACTAAGATCTGGAAGCATACTCCACCTTGCTTTTTGATGTAGAACATAGTTGCAGTATTCTCTGTGAGCACCTACCATATTGCAAAGAAGGTGGAAGGCCTTGAAGGCACACCACACTTACCGGGAGCTCCAATATACTGATATGGAGACTGGACTATCAAGAGCAAGGCATGTACTCTGAGGTCCTGAGAGCGTATACCCCAGCCCAAATAGGAGGCAATGCGATGGTGGTAATAGTAGGGGAGGGAAGAGCAAATTTTGTCTCTGTTCTCCCACTGATGGGTTGCTGGGGAGATACAGTTATCTTTCTTTGTAGATGTTAGGTGTGCCATCAGACACTACCCATTGTTATAAGGGTCTCATTCACAGTTAGGGTGACCAGATGTCCCGATTTTATAGGGACAGTCCCGATTTTTGGGTCTTTTTCTTGTATAGGCTCCTATTACCCCCCACCCCCTGTCCCTATTTTTCACACTTGCTGTCTGGTCACCCTATTCAGTCAAAGCGAAAGATGTGATAAAGGTCTATATGGACATCAGTTTAAGAAAAACTGCATGGTTTTTACTATTATTTTTTTTACTGTAGGTTATCAAGAAATCTCACATCTTTTGGAATATCTCCTCTGGGAGAAACACCTTGGCTTGAAAGCAGTTTAGAACTGCTCAGATAAAAGTGATCCTACATAACCGTTCCAAGAGAGTAGTTATCAGTGGTTCACAGTTATGCTAGAAGGGCATAACAAGTGGGGTCCCTCAGGGATTAGTTTTGGGTCCGGTTCCGTTCAATATCTTCATCAATGATTTAGATAATGGCATAGAGAGTACACTAATAAAGTTTGTGGATGATACCAAGCTGGGAGGTGTTGCAAGTGCTTTGGAGGATAGGATTATAATTCAAAATGATCTGGACAAAGTGGAGAAATGGTCTGAAGTAAATAGGATGAAATGCAATAAGGACAAATGCAAAGTACTCCACTTAGGAAGGATCAATCAGTTGCACACACACAAAATGGGAAATGACTGCCTAGGAAGGAGTACTGTGGAAAGAGGTCTGGGGGGATCATAGTGGACCACAAGCTAACACTGTTGCAAAAAAAGCAAACATCATTCTGGGATGTATTAGCAGGAGTGTTGTAAGCAAAACACAAGAATTAATTCTTCTGCGATACTCTGCGCTGATTAGGCCTCAACTGGAGTATTGTGTCCAGTTCTGGGTGCCACATTTCAGGAAAGATGTGGACAAATTGGAGAAAGTCCAGAGAAGAGCAACAAAAATGATTTAAGGTCTAGAAAACATGACCTATGAGAGAAGATTGAAAAAATTGGGTTTGTTTAGTCTGGAAAAGAGAAGACTGAGAGGGGACATGATAACAGTTTTCAAGTACATAAAAGGTTGTTACAGGGAGGAGGGAGAAAATTGTTCTTCTTAAGCTCTGAAGCAATGGACTTAAATTGCAGCAAGGGAGATTTAGGTTGGACATTAGGAAAAACTTCCTGTCAGGCTGGTTAAGCACTGGAATAAATTGCCTAGGGAGGCTGTGGAATCTCCATCATTGGAGATTTTTCAGAGCAGGTTAGACAAACACTTGTCAGGGATGATCTAGATAATACTTAGTCCTGCCATGAGTGCAGGGGACTGGATTAGATGACCTCTCGAGGTCCCTTCCGGTCCTATGATTCTAGGATATAGATCTTAGAGAAGATTTCTCCCAGTTAATTATCAGTGCCAGAGACTGTAGGAGGTTGCACATGAAGTGAATCACAGAAAACGGATGGTCCAGAGAACTGGCCTGAATTAGGGTACCATATGTCCTGTTTTGGCTGCAACAGTCCCTTTTTAAGCCCTGTCTCGACTTTTTCTCCAAAAGGAGGCATTTGTCCCATTTGCTCTTGCTGACTTGATCAGTTGGCAACAGCAAACACAACAAATACCCACTTTTGTCAAAAAAGTGGGATGCGGTGTGGAGGGGGTGAGCAAGATGCCAGCCCCTTGAAGGGGGGAGGCAGGACTTGGGGGGAGCAGCGTTCCAGCATGTGGGGCCCCCACAGGATTCCAGCGACCGGCAACAAAGGGGGGGGGAGGATGCAGCTTGGGCAAGCGGCTGGGGGTGTCCCGTTTTCTCTTTGGGAAATATGGTCACCTGTAGCGGGGTGATCACCCACTCCGGCCTGGAAAGGGTTAAAGCCAGCCCTGGGAGAGGGCTGGGTCTATGGGAAGCGGCTAGGCTGATGGGGAAGGCAGCCACATCTGGGGCCACGCCCCAATCAGGTTGCAGCTGGCCATATAAAAGGCCAGTGAGAGCCCAGAGCTTAGGAGACTCCCTCTCTAGCTTTTGAGAGGGAAGGACCTAGTTGCCTGGGAGCTGAGCAGGGACCTGAGGTAGGGCAGCGCTGGGGGAAAGGCAAGAGGGACTGGGGAGCTCCAGCCTGACAAACCCCCCCCCCCAGGCTGCAGGGCCTTGTGCGGGGCCTAAACCAGGTACTGGGGTTGCAAAGGGACAGCCTGGGGCTAGGCAGTGGCAGCAGGTCCTACCCCCCCCCCCCTTGCCAATTATGAGTTCCAACTCTTTGTCAAGGGCACAGCTTCCCTTACTAACGACAACCAATTCACAAGGTTCAAATGACATAATTCAGATTTTGCAAAGATTACATTTAATATTAAATACAATAAGCAAGTTTTATAGAGCTTTAACAGCTTTCCTAGAAATATAAGAGTATTGGGGGGTGGGAGAGTGCTATCTGTTGTTTTATCATTTTAAATCAGCTGGGAATAACAGTATTATTGTATAGTTGAGAATATTTGCTTTGTGATAATTTTAAATAACTGCACCTTAGTTAAATTGCCACAAGTAAATAGAGAACAATCAGTCTATTTACTTTTTCCTCAGCGGTATATTGTATATGGTTTTAATTTGTTTAAGTATATTGTTAAATTTGGAAGTTTCATTTAATTACTCAGCTGACAACAGCCGGAATGCCAATAATTTATTGGCAGAGGATCTCCTAGGAAGTAACATTAAATGCAGAAAAGACTATTTAGTCACAAATTTCTTCAGAACAAAACATTAAGCAAAGTACATCCTCACAACTTAGCGCTTCTGCATTCTTTAATATTCTGTACATGCACTATTAAGGACATTATTCATTCCATAAAACGTAAGAATCTTCTCTCATTTCTTAAGAAAGTGGATATTGTCCTAATTCAGGAAATATAATTACACCTCCGTACATGATAAACTGAAACAAAGATTAGACGGGACAAGTACTTGTCGCATCTTACACTAGTCACACGTGGGTAGCTATAATAATGCATGACCAACTTATCCTTAATGGTTAGTTCAGTCACTGCAGTTGAGAAAGGACATTATCTGTTTCTGAGAACTGTCTGGCAATAAATTTAATATCTAGTATGTACACATATATACATATAAAAACAAAACAACAACCACAAGAGTAAGAGTTTTAGCTACATCATAGAGAAAAGAGAGAATCTTAGAAATATTATGGAAGCAGCAGCAGCAAGGTTTGGAACAGTTTGCATATGTATGGCAAGAGTGAGTCAAAATGACACCTAGTTGTGTGCCTGTGTGACAAGGATAGCAATGTTTGTCAATAGTGACAGAAAAAGGGAGGGAAGTAGAAAAAGGTGAGATGAAAACTGAGAAATTCAGCTGTAACTATGTTAAATTTTAATGAACTGTAAAATATCCTGGAGGAGATGGTTACACAATCACATTGAAATACAGGGTTGAATAGAGGAAGACAATTCAGAAGTGGAGACAGAGATTTGGGAGTCATTGGCAGAAAGATGGTACTTGAAACCCTGTTTGGGAAGATCACCTCGAGGAAGGGTGTAGACATAGGTATGGGCCTATGATATCCTCTCTGTGGACCAATCACTAAAAGGGGGATGAGACACAACCTTGCCAGCATGTTTCAATAATATATGCTGAGAGCATAAAGGTTGAAACTCAGGAATCCTGAATTCTGCTCTGAGCTCTGGACAGAAGTGTTTTCTAGTGGTTAGACCCTTCTGCTCCTGTCCCCTCCAGCCTGACATTTTCTGCCCTTGTATCCATCTGTTTCTGTCCACCATGTTCTTTCCCCATTACACCTTTCCCCATTCTGTTCCTGTCCCTTCCCCTCCCAGCATCCTGTCCTGTTCCCCCTCTGTTCCTATCCCCACACCTAGCTTTGTAATCCCGTGACAGTCTGTATTTGTCCCTCCCTCCCATTTTGCTACTCATCTGTCTGCATTCCAGCCAGGCTATATCAATGTCCTTTATGTTGTCTAGGTGCCAGCAGAGCACTGAAAACATAAGAGTCTCACTGCTCTCACTTCTGTGCCAGGTGCCACAGCAACATCCACTCTGCTCGACCCCCCTCCCCTCTGCCCCACCTCTTCCCGCCCCCTCTCCCGAGCGTACCACGTCCCACTCCTCCCCCTCCCTCCCGAAGCCGACCTGCACGCTGTGAAACAGCTATGCGTGGCGGGTGGGACTCGGGAGGCGCTGGGAGAGAAGGGGAGGAGTGATCAGCGGGGCCGCCAGTGGGGGAGAGGGGCAGGGGGCGAGGGAGGGGAGGGGGCAGCTTGGTTCCTGGTGGGTGCTGAGCACATGCTAATTTTTCTCCGTGGGTGCTCCAGAGCAGGAGCACCCTATGATGCCCCATACTAGAGTGCACAGTGAGTTCTGCAGGAGTGGAGTGTGCCCCTTGTTATTCGCACTGAGCTCTTTGGGGGTGGAGCATGCTTGGAGACTTTTACTGTCAGCCTTGAAAAAATGTGCAAATGGCATTTTCAGTGGCTTGTAATTCAGCCAAATGTGGGTGGATTTTCACAGGAACAGCAAAAGGCCAGAGCAACCTCCTTGCAAATGTCAAATCCCTAATCCAAAGGATGGAGGTTCTAGAATTTCTCAGTGAAATCGTTGTATGATTTTAACATTGGCAAAACAATGGAATTTTTCCCTAACCTCATTCCCGGTAACAGATGTACCACCCTTGCTGAAACTTTGCAGAAAACTCCAGACAGAGGCAGCCGCCTGGCATGGAACATTTCAGCCCATAAAGTTAAAGTCTGAAAAGTTATAAGCAACTGAAAAATGGTCTTGAATGAAAAGTGTTAGTCAAACTTTACTATAGGAATTGCTGCCAACTCTGCTTATAATAAGGCCACATCTGAAGAAATTAATTAAATCAGGACTATGTTACAAATAGCATTCTCTTCTATCCAATTTTTCCACATCTTAAAAATAATTTAAATCAAATAATATCATATACAACCTTGTACCGGATTTTTTCTCTAATTATTTTTTCTTCTAATTCTTCCAGTTTTATTTTTCCTTCACCATAAGCCATTTCAATATTATATAGCTCTTTATTCACTTTTCTTATTTGCTCTTCAATTTTACGGGTGTTTTTGCACATAATCTGCAGTTCTGACTGATACGTTATTTTTCTTCTTGAACTGTTAAAATAAAACAAAACCTTAGAATTAGCTTACAAGAGATGCATGCTTGCAAAAGTAGAAAATTAAAAGAAAAAAATCATTGTTGAATAAGTAAAACTAAAACATTTTAAAATTTTACTTACAAACTAAAGTCAGTATTTTATTAACCACTTAGTTGATGCTGGATATACCAGGTACATCTTCCAAATGCATACTTCCATTTTGCTGCAAAATATACTGTACCTTGTATGCCCAGATAGTCTATTGATTTCAGGAAGTCATATATTCATACTACAGATATCCAGAAAACAATAAAATCTACATCTGTAATATAGATAAGCAAAAAACTACATTAAAAGAAAGTTGCATAATAAAGTACTCAAGTCAACAAATGCCAAAGTTAAGGTTGCCCACACAACCTTAACTCAGCTGCTTCATGATAATGGACCAAATCTTGGGCCACACACAGGCTACTTAGCACCACACCATTGACACAAAGCAGTCATACAGCTGATGGATCCACTTCCCTATGGCTTTCCCTCCTTCAGCAATCCTTGGTGACAGAGCCATTAGAGATCACTTATATACAGTGTGCAAGAAAAAACATTAACAAGGAACAAATTTAGTTAAAGTGAACCTGAAAGACTATTAGTTAGACTAAATCAGACCCAGTGGCGTAGACCAGAACCAATCCAATCAAAGGAATACGATGGACATGTCAACATTTTATTTTCCTTTGACTAATGAAATATGGTCTATATTGGTATAACTTAACACTTTTTAGCTGCTTTTAACAGAAAAGTGGGATTAATGAGGAACCTTTCACTGAGCAACCGAAGGCAGCATCAGTTGAACCAAAACGTCAAACCTCTGTCATCTAAGGGTATGTCTACACTACGAAATTAGGTTGATTTTATAGAAGTCGATTTTTAGAAATCAATTTTGTACAGTCGATTGCGTATGTCCACACTAAGCGCATTAATTCGGTGGAGTGCATCCTCACTACCGTGGCTAGCATCAACGTATGGAGCGGTGCACCGTGGGTAGCTATCCCACAGTTCCCGCAGTCTCCGCCGCCCATTGGAATTCTGGGTTAAGCTCCCAATGCCTGATGGGGCAAATACATTGTCAAGGGTGGTTTTGGGTACATGTCGTTAGTCGCCCTTCCCTCCGTGAAAGCAACGGCAGACAATCGTTTCGCGCCAGACACCAGGGCAATTAGAAGAGCATAGCAAGGTGCGCTGCGCATCAGAGAGGCTTTGAAAACCCGTTTCATGACTGGCCAGGCTTCGGTGTGACAGTTGTGTGTGTTTCTCCTTTCTGCAAACCCGCCCCCTTTGTTGATTTTAATTCTCTGTAAGCCAACCACCCTCCCGACTTTGAAATAAGTAACTATTGTTTTGAAACCATGCATTCTTTCTTTATTAATTTTTTTAAAATGAGATAACGGACAAAGTAACACAGGTGGGGTGGGGGAGGAGGGAAGGACAAGGCCACATTGCTTATTGTAGCCACACTACAAATCAAACTGTTTGAATGACAGCCTTCTGTTGTTTGGGCCACCCTCTGCGGTGGAGTGGCTGAGTGCCCAGAGCCTCCCGCCCCGCGTTCTTGGGCATCTGGGTGAGGAGGCTATGGAACATAGGGAGGAGGGAAGGCGGTTATACAGTGGATGCAGCGGGGGTCTGTGCTCTTGTTGGCTTTCCTGCAGCTCCAACAGATGCTTGATCATGTCCGTTTGCTCCCCCAACAGATGCTTCATCATGTCCGTTTGCTCCCCCATTAGCCTCAGCATCGCATCCTGCCTCTGCTCTTCGCGCTCACTTAATTCTTTCCTGGCCTCTGCCACTGAATGCCTCCATGCATTAAGCTGTGCCCTATCAATGCGGGACGACTGCATGAGCTCGGAAATCATGTCATCACGAGTGCATTTTTTTCACCTTCTGATCTGCGATAACCTCAGGGACGGAGATGATAGGGGAAGCGTAGAAACATTCTATGCTCTATGATTCTGGGGGGACTGCATGGTCACCTGTGCTGCTGAGTTCGCCACGCTGACCAAACAGGAAATGAAATTCAAAAGTTCCCGGGGCTTTTCCTGTGTACCTGGCTAGTGCATCGGAGTTCAAAGCGCTGTCCAGAGCGGTCACAATGGAGCATTCTGGGATAGCTCCTGGAGGCCAATATTGTCGATTTGCATCCGCACTACCCCAAATTTGACCCAGCAAAGTCGATTTTAACACTATTCCTCTCGCCAGGGAGGAGTCGATTTTAAGAGCCCTTCAGGTCGACGGAACGGAGTTGGTTTTGTGGATGCATTCATTTTTAAATCTACCTAACACGGCTAAATTCGACCTAACCCTGTAGTGTAGACCAGGCCTAAGAAAGATACTGTATATACCCTATAGAGGAACATACTGTAGCTCTGCATGTTTAAATCTACAAACTTCTGACTCAGCCCAGAAGTGACCATACCCCTAGTACAATTAGAGGCAAGACTGACACTCTCAATAATAGGCTCCATAAATACAGACTTTACTAGAGCTAAAAACAAGAAACAGTAACTTACCTTACAGTAAGTGTGGTTCTTCATGTGTTGTCCATTCATATTCCACTCTTGATGATCATGCGCCCCACAAATTTGAGATCAGAATTTTTGGGCCCATAGTGACTGTTGGAGACATGTATGCACCAAGTCTACTCATGACCTGTAGCAAGGGCATAAAGGGTGGACCAAGCCCAACCACACTCAGTTCCTTCATCAATACAGATTCCAGATGTTATAAAACACCACAGTAGCAGGGAAGGAGGCCGGGCCATGGAATATGTGTGGACAGCACATCTCGAAGAACCACAGTACCTAGCCAGTGGTTCAGTTCCAGAAACTTCTGGTTTTTGTCTTCCTTTGCTCACAGTTCAGGAAAAATCGCTGAGAAGATTATGTGGACATTTTTCACCTTCAACATCCTTTCAAGCTCCCTGAAGTCATTAGTGCCAATATGCACCATCACTAGTGTATTCTTGCCCATCAACATCAAAAGCCTCTCTAATCTTAGAATGATGTCTCATTCTTGGCTCCAGGAAGATAAGCACATTATCCTATTGTCTACCTGCTCCTTGGAGAATATTCTTTCTTCATTCTTTTTAATATAAAATCCACAGCAAGAACTGTCTGTCTTCCTTGGACAGCTGGAGATCTCTTTGTGGGCATGCTTATCTTGCATGTTGGGCTGAACAGCCACACACAGGTATGTTCCATACAGCTTTCTCTTCAATTCGACAAGCTGGAACTTCAGATATATTTTCTGCAGTTTCCATACTAAGAACATGATAACGATTGGATACTTCTAGCTGTATGGAATTCCTCCCGGTTCTCTCCAGTTTGGTGGTCACAGTCTTCCCATCCTCTTTTATTTCCAACAATGTAGAATGCCACCTAGTCCTCTTGCCTCTGGTGGTTAACAACTGCCAAGACTCCTCTCTAGTTCCCACTCTCTCAGGTGCCTTGGTGGCCAGTTCCTTCCTTTCTTGAATCTCTGGGAGTGATGTTTCCTAAATCAGATTGTCTAACAACTCTTCAGCCTCTCTGATGCGCCATAGTGAATGTACTTGTCCTTCCAGACCATAATCTTTTCTTCCAGCAAAGCCACCAGCTCACATTTAATACAGAGGAAATTCCTTCTGGTTTCCAGCAGGAAAGAACATGACAAATCTATTGCAAGTCACAACCACTGTTCCATAACTGGCCATCACAGTATTGAGAGTAGAACTATACCTAGAAAAAAATCCTCTCACTCCATCTGAAACTTGTTTGCCGCTCCTGTTCACCTGGCAACTGACTTAAACACTAAAGCCCAGATCTTTAAAGCTATTTAGGCATTGCTGCACTCAGCATTGCAACACCTAGCTGATTGAGGAGCCTAAGTTTAATTTTCACAAATTATTTAAGCATTTAGGAGCCTAAATCCTTTCAGCTCCTAAGTGCCTAAATCTCTTTTGAAAATGATATATAGGCTCCTAAATCAGATAGGTGTTGCAATGCTGAGCGCAACACCTGCATACCTTTAAAAATCTGGGTCTAAATTTTGCTGCTTAGCTCCATGCCTTGCTGAGAGGGAGGGATTAATCACTCAGACTTCAAACATCAGGCCTGATCAAAGACCCAACTGTATGCTTCAAAGCCAGTAATTCGCACCAGTTTCCACTGACCTTCAATTTACAGCACTTAAACTAAACATTTAAAAATTATTTAATGTAAAGAAGGCTTATTATGCATCAATAAGGTATGAATTCAGACAGCCTTATGAATTTGTCATGAAAATATATCAGCTCAGCCACAAAATCTACTCACCGCTTTCCATGATGTTCTGATAATAGAGAAAAGAAAACTAACGATATTTTAGCAACCCATAAAAAATTACTCATACAAGGGGAGAGTAATAATTTGCAAAACTGCAACATGATCAATAATGCTAAAGTGTTTTAATAGTCTTAAAATACATTTTATTTTTATAAATGCATTAGGAATAATGTTATATATAACAGCATTTAAAGTATATTTGAAATCACTAAGAAAGAGAAGGTTACTCACCTTGTGTAGTAACTGAGGTTCTTCAAGATGTGTGTCCCTGTGGGTGCTCCACTTCAGGTGATTGTGCACCCCTACACCTCTAGTCGGAGAATTTCAATAGCAATACCCAGTTGGGCTGCCCATGAGCTCTCCCAGTCTCGCACCTGTAGCGGTGATTAACTAGTGCTGTGTGGCCAACCCCGCTCAGTTTCTTCTCTACTGCAGAGGATCTTGAGATAACTCTGAAATAGAGGGGAGGACAGTGGGCAGTGGAGCACCCACCGGGACACACATCTTGAAGAACCTCAGTTACTGCACACGGTGAGTAACCTTCTCTTCTTCTTCGAGTGATGTTCCTGTGGGTGCTCCACTTCAGGTGACTGTAGAGAAGTGTCCTTCAGTGGAAAGAAGGGGCTATGGAGTTGGATCTGTGATCGATGATAGGGCCATGAGTCCTAATAAAGTGTCTGATGTCGAGTCTTGCTTGATTGCATAGTGCTGAATGAATGTGTGATCTGATGCCCAAGTGGTTGCTTTACATGTGTCTGTAATAGGCACTGTAACAGGGTTAGCACCCACCTCTCGCAAGCGCCCGCTTTTCTCTGGCTGATATATCTGCAATTACAGTCTTTTTTGGGGTGGCACCTGCCTCTCAGAGGCAGCCCCCTTTGGTTGGTTGGGTGTGAGCCTGCTTTTGGTTTTAGTTCTTATACCGGGGTGGCACGCGCCTCTCATGAGCACTCCCCTCCACCCCGGCTGATGGTTCTCTTGGCAAGTCTTCAGCAACTCATCCCTCCGACCGAGCCGCATACACTTTCCCCCCTTCCGGGATATACAGTCCACGTTCTTATCTTGGCCCTGGTATGGGGCCCTAGCTCTAAGGCTTCTCCCAGAAGCACTGCCTTCTTGAACCACCCAGATGGGGCCCATCTCAGTACCCACAGCTGGTGGTGTTTCAGCAGGCCTCCCTGGGCTCAGTCTTCAACCAGACCAGTGGGGCCCATCTTGGTACCGTCGCTGGCCTGGCCAGGTTCTGTGCTCAGTCCCCCTGCCCGCATTGACCTTCCACTGGTCCTGCTGCTCTTCCCGCCAGCCAGGCACCCGGTCTTCAGCAGCCTTCCCAGGGCTTCAGTCCTGTCTGTGGTGAGCTCTCCACAGTGAGCTGTCCGCGGTACTGCTGCTCTTTCAGCCAGACAGTCACCCGGTCTTCACTCCTTGAGCTCCATACAGCAACTGAACTTCTCTGCTCTGCTGCTTGTCTTATATAGGGCCCTTCTGGCCCCAGACTGGCTGCTCCATCAGCCCCTCTGATTGGCTGCTCCTCTGCAGCCACTCTAGGCTGTCTGGAGGACTTCTCTCTGCTCTATTCTGGGGCATGGTGTTGCAGGGCCATGTGGCCTCCAGCAGGGGGCCTCCGGACCTAGTCCACCCTGCCACAGGCACATTATTAAGGAAGGATACTGATGTGGAGAGCGACCTGTTGTGGGGGGTTACAGTTCATGCTGGCAGTAGCAGAGATGAATGCACTCTGAAATCCATTTTCAAAGTCTTTGCTTAGATATAGCTTCTCCTTTAGATCTCTCTGTAGTCAAGATAAATAGTTTTGGTGCCTTCCTGAACGGTTTAGTCCATTCGAGATAAATGACTAGTGCCCTTCTGACATCTAGAATATGGAGTGCCGCTTCTTGCCTGTTCTTATGGGTTTTAGGGAAGAATGTGGGAAGATGGATGGGTTGGTTGAGGTGGAACAAAGAGGGTATTTTAGGTAGAAATTTAGGATGTGGTCTTAGAGTGATCTTGTTCTTGAAAAAGATCATGTATGGGAGGGTATGCCATGCGGGCCCCAAGTTCTCCTATGTGTCTTGCGGATGTGCTGGCAACAAGGAAGGCTACTTTCATTGGAAGGTGTAATAGTGAACATGTAGCCCAGGTTTCAAACATAAGTCTGGTAAGAGAATGAAGTATTAAATTAAGATCCCATGGATGCATTGGGACTCTGAGTTCAGAATAGAGGCTCCAGACACCTCGTAAGAATTGTTTTGTAAATGGATGGGTAAAGACTGAAAACCCATCCACTTTATGGTGGAAGGTTGTGATAGCTGCAAGGTGTACTCTGAGTGAGCTCAGTAAAAGACCCGATTGTAGGAAATGGTCTACTTCCTGTCTCAGAAGGTGCTTGTGAGAGGGGTCCCTGAAGAAGGACGGGGAGGGAGGGTAGGTGGGGGGAATGGAGGTGAACTGCATGGAATAACCGGTGGTGACAATTTCCAGCACCCATTTGTCGAAAGCAATAATTTGCCATGCTGGGTAGAATGGTGTCAAATGACCTGTAAAGGGATGGCTGTTAGAAAGTGATTTCAGCAACTGGAATTGGGGGAGGTCTCTTGGGACTTCAACCAAACCCTCAAATTTGATGTTCTGATCCACACAGTCGCGATGTAGAAGTTTGAGATTCGAGTGGCCTATGTCAGTTTTCGCCTCCATCTCTGGGTATCATACTGCCTCTGTGACTGTATGTAAGGTGCTGGTCTTGAGAACTGTGATGGATAATATCTGCCTTGTTTTTGTTTCTGTGCAGGTGTGTACATGTCTAAAGACCAAAGAGTCGCTCTAGAGTCTTTCAATGTATGCAGGGACTTGGTCTTACCTGCAAATAATTTTGGACCTTCAAAGGGGAGGCATGTCGCATCACTATGGCAGTTGTGATGGATCTTGCACCGCCCGTGTCTGCTGAGTCTAAGGATGCCTGCAGAGCTATTCTTGCCAGGAGATGACTGACCTAAATTGCTCCCTTTTGTCTTCAGGAATGAAGTTAATACATTCAGAAAGTTTGGAGTAATTTGTGAGAGAGTCTATTTCGCCATCAAAGCTTCATAGTTGGCTATTCTGAACTGCAATGTCACTGACAAATAGGCCTTATCACCAAAAAGATCCAATCTTTTCCTTTCTTTATCATACAGGGTGGTCCTCGAACGGTGTTGTCTGCCCCATTCATTGACCGTCTTTATCACCAATGAGTTTGGCTGGGGGTGTGAAAATAGAAATTCTAGACCCTTTGATGGGATGTAATACTTCTTATCGTCCCTTTTACAAATTGGGAGGATTATTGTGGGGGTCTGCCAGATGGTGTTGGCGGGATCCATGAATGCCTCATTGATGGGAAAGGCAATTCTGGAGGAGGCTGATGTGTGTAATATGTCCAACAACTTGTGTTGGGACTCAGCAACTTCTTCCAGAGGGATTTGGAGAGTGTCTGCGATTCATTTAAACAGCTCCTGAAATTGTTTAAAATCATCTCCTGTTGTAGGTGGCGGAGGCTTGATGGTCTTGTCTGGAGAGGAGGAGGTGTTAGTTGCAGGAGTGACCTCCTGCTCTACAGCCTCCTCTATTTCCTCAAAAAGTCTCCTCGGGGAACTCACGGGATCCCATCTCTGACACTGATGGGGAACATCTCTGTCTTTCCCTTGAGGTGCTCGGAGGCTTGGAATAATGTTGCCTATATACCATCCATAGGTCCCAATATGGTAGGAATGGCATTGGTGGTGGCATCCATGGATGTCCACACCACTTCTGGGTGCCAGCCCTGCAACAATGTCCTGGCTGTTTTTGTAGATCTGGTCTGATGATTCCCTAGATGGGTGAAGAGTGGTGTGAAGAATAAACATCTTCTTCCTCATTGTCCTCCTCCTCACTAGAAAAAGGAGAGGCAGATATGTTTGTTGGCATGTGTAATAGTGCTGAATGTGCCGATGCTATATCACTACCGAGAAGAGGTGATTCCGGTGCTGCACAAACTACTAAGTCCTTATGTCGGAGAAACTGATGCATTCCAAGAGATCCCAGTACTGAAAATGGCATTGGCGGTAATTGTTGTGGTACCAGAATTGTTGCGGTGCCGGGAGGATTGGTGCCGAGGATGTCTGTACCGAACGAGGTAAAGTAGACTTAGGTACCGCTGTCTCAGCATTATGCACCAGAGAGCCAGAAGATGGCGCTGTAAGCTGAGGTGCTGTGGAGGTGCTTGGTACCAAGTGTTTAGCTGCCTCAGTCAGTGCTGTGGTAGAAGGGGTAGTCTCGTCTCTGCTATCCTTCTGTGCGCCTGCCTGCTTAGGTTATTGGGCTTTAGCGATAATGGAAGATCCTGATGACTCGTAGGTACTTAGCTGCAGCATGGTCAATATTGAGGATGTGGAAAGAGTTGGAGAACTTATTTTTCGAGGCTCCCTTTGGGGGAGAAGTGGTAGCTCTCTTCTTCACCCTTTTTCTGGGAGAGAGCTACCACTTCTCCTACAAAGGGAGCCTCAAAAAGAAGTGTTCTCTGACTCCTCCTTCACCCTTTTTCTGGGAGACAGGTCCCTCCCGTGCAGTCGCTGACCTTCTGCATATTCACAGAAGAAAGTTTTAAAGTATAATTGGGAATGAAGGTGCTTTTAATCTAGAGATAATATAAGAATATTTATATTTTTTGTTTTTCAAATTGCCAAACTCTAGAACCCATGTGTGTGACTGTTGTTTGTTTGTTTGTTTGTTTGTGTGGGAGGGCGTGGGCGTGAGAATAGGATTACAGAACACCAACAATTTAAGTACAAGATTTCAACCTGATGTGATGTAAAATTATTGAAATATTAATTCAGAAAGACTTAAAATGGAAACAATTGACCGATGCTCATTTAAAATGCTGCTTCTTATTTTTCTCCAGATCTTTGACTTTTCTGTTTATATTGCAGGTATTTTACAGAGTTTGAATTACCTTTCTCTGGATTTTTGCAAATATTCTTCATTTTCTCTCTCAAGTTCTTTATTTTCACGTTCCAATTCATCCACTGCTTGAAGGGTATTGAGGAACGTTTGTTTCATAGTCAAATGTTCAGATTCCCAGCTAGTTTTCTAAGAAACATTAAGACAGAGTAGGTTTGAAGATCATTTAAAGCTAACACAATGTACAAAGACTTTCACTTATAATTCATGAAAACAATAAAAAAAACTTACTAAATCTTCCATCACTTTAATCACTTCAGAACAAGCATCTAATAAACTTTTGTTCTCATTTTCTTGAGCCAATGTTTTATTGTTTAAATCCTCTACCTGGAAAACATATGTAAAAGTTAATAAAAAACAATATTTGCAACAAGAGAACTACACAAAAATTAAATACCAAAAATGGAAAAAGAACAGTTAGTTACTTTACAGTAACTGCAGTTCCTTGACATGTGTTGTACACATCAATTTAATTCTTGGGGCACATACAGTTCATGCATGCAAGATCAGATTCTTTTGGTCAGCATTATCCACTGGGGTCGTGTCTGCACCGTAGGTGTCCTCACAGTTCCTTCACCAATACAGAATCCAGAGTAGGATTCCACAATAGCAGGGAAAGAGGCACCATTATAAAATCCTTTTGGACAACACATCTCAAAGAGCCACAGTTAATGTAACATAAGTAGCCACTTTTTCTTCTTTAAGTGATTGGGCATGTCAGATGGTGTGCTGACAGGCCCCAAAAGAAAACCTCTTTCATTTACTTTTATAAAAGTCACTAAAATTGTAGCTTTCCTATTTCGGAGCAGAATGTTTTTAAATTTCAGCTGAACATCATCTTTTGGTGGATGTCAGACATTCAGCAACCAGGCTGGCAAACGTAACAATGAATCTGTCTGTTGTTCTGTGAGACTATGTCAGGCAGAGCAGGCAAAATGACAAGGGGCTGCATTGAGAAGTTCACCATATCCAAATACCAGAACTGCCTGGCCAATGCCAGAGTTATCATGATCATTGACCTAACATCTTGCCTCAGTTTCCTCAGGACCCTTGTATCATGGGAATTTGGGGAGAAGGCATACATCAATCCCAGTGTCCAGGGAATGAGAACGGCATCTGCAGAGATTGGACTGAATCCCCCTCTGGAGCAGAACACTTAGTTTTTGTTCTGACCTGTGGCAAATAGGTCTATTGATTGGTATCTCCACTTGCAAAAGATGGCTGTGCAATACTGGCTCTTTGGTCAATCACTCATAGCTTTCTGAGAACTGATTGTTCAGGTGATCTGCTAGTAACTTCTGAATGCTTTGAAGATAGTAGGCCAGCAACATGATCTGGTAATGAATACACCAAGGCCAGAGCTAAATGGCCTCTTGACAGAGTGAAGGTGACCTCGTTCCTCCCTGTCTGTTGATATACTGCATAGCTGTGGTGTTTCTATCAGTACCTGGCTTGTGGATCCCAAGAGTAAAGACAGAAATGTTTTACATGCCAAATAGACTTCTCAGAGTTCCAGGACATTTATATGCAGACAACCTTGACGAGGGGACCACTTGTCCTCAGTCTGAAAGTGACCTAAATGATCCACCCATAAGTGGAGGCATCTGTCACCAGCTTCTTGGCTGACAGAAATACAGAGAAGGGTACTCCATTGCACACCTGAAGAGGGTCTTTCCACCAGTTTAAATGAGAAGAGGCCTTCTGGTGGGACAGTGGCCACCATGTCCACATGGTGCCTGCTGGGTAGGTACTTTGATTTCAACCACCCTTGTATGGAGCACAGATGAATACTGGCAAACTGCATCACATACAGGTGCATGAGGCCATGTGTCCCATAAATCTGAAACATAGCCTTACTCATGTGTTTGGGTGGAGTTGAAGTTGGTTGATAAGGTTCACTATAGTTTGGAATCTCTCTTATGGAAAATAAACTCTCATTGATCTGGAATTTAACAGCTCCTATGAACTTCATGCTTTGACTCAGAGCAAGTGTGAATTTTTCTCTGACTCTGAGGACCACGTGTGGCAAAGAGCTTTAAGTCACTTGAATCAAGTTGATGACCTGCTGAAGTGATCTTCCTCCAATGAGCCAGTCGTCGAGATATGGGTAGACCTGTCTCCTTAAATGAGTCACAATGACTTCTAATCACTTGGTGAATACCCTTGGTGCTATGGAAAAACCAAAAGGCAGGACCTTATAATGATAGTGAAAGGGTTCTGCTAGGAATCTGAGGTATTTCCTATGGGCAGGATGAACGGATATGTGAAAATAGGCTTCTTGAAGGTAGAGAGACGCACTTTAGTCTTGGAATAGGCAAGGAAGGTAGGGAATGGGAAGGGACTAAAATTGGATAGACTACCCGTTGCTGTCAAGGCTTCCCAAAACTAAAAAATGTTAAAGGCAAGGGATCTTTGAGAGGTTCTGTCAAGCTTTCAACACCAGAATCAAACCTGCTGCCTGGAGGAAGATGCAGATTGGGCAACAGTGGAGGAAGAGACAGTGGGTCATCAGCTACAGAGCCTCAGCTTTCTGTCTCAGCACCGCTGAGGTCTTGTGAAGCTGATAATAGGACTGGGCAGAGGGATGCTGCCTGATGAAAGCCTTTCTGCCTTCTTGGGGCTGGAACGCAGAGGCCCACAGAATGAAGAATCACCCTGGAATCCTCAAAAGGAAATGTCCTCAATTGTGGTTTGGATCTCCCTGAAGCCAGGAAGATCTCATTACCACAGATGTGGATGTAGTAGAAGCCACTGTGCTGGGCATGTCCAGCACAACTGGAAGGGAAACGTGGGCTCATAAGTTGTCCCTCAGTCATTATGGTTTTTAGTTCCTCTCAATGCTCCTGTGGTAGGTTGACCCAATTCAGATATCATGGTAGTTCGCCACATACATTTGGATGCTGTCAGATGAGTAGACTGTGTATCAAAATAAAATGAGTTTCTTCAGGTATTTTTTCCTGGAGGTAGATTTGGGAGGCCCCTGCTTCTTCAACCGCTCTTGGACAGCAACTACTACAAGCAATCCTGGTACTAGGTGGGAATAAAAATACTCAAATCCCTTGGAAGATGCTTGATATCTTCTCTGAACTCATTTGGATATGTCCAGTATAGAAGTTACCATTGTGCCACAGGTCTTTTGCAGGTTCCAACAATTCCTCATTTATCAGCGTGGCAAGCTTGCCAGACATGAAAGGATGCATGATATCAGGAGTTGTGAGGTGTCTCCTGCACCACTTCCATCAGTATATGCAGAATTTCTGCCATATGCTTCACACGGTCCTGAATGCCTGAAGTCATCAACTGAGGAAGGCTTTGAGGCCAGGAATGCCTTGAAGGCATCAACTGAGGAAGGCTACTGTGTCATTGGGGAAGGACGAGGACATTGCAACAGGGACAATTTGTTGTTCTTTTTGCAGATATTGCTCCTCATCACCTTCTCTCTACTGCCTTTCCAGAAGCGAAGGCTGCACTGGCTGACATGTTGGGTTGGTCTATACTGCCTTTTTAAGGAGAGAGATCTAACCAAAGGTGGGGATGCAGAGGGTGTATAGGCAATGTACTCCTCATCCCTGTCTGCACACATCAGGGAGTCACTTCCTCCAAAGTGGGCCCTTCCTGTCAGGAGTGCCCTTGCCCTGTTAGATCCTCCTCCCTAACCAGGTAGTAGCAGAGATATCTCCTTTGTTGTCTGCTGTACCAACAACTTGATAACAGGTGGTTTAGCTATCAACATCTTCAACCTCTCAAGGAGAGGTGACACTATTACTGGCCCCACAGTTAAATCACTCAGTACTGCATAAGCCCTGGCTACCAAAAACACTCGTATGCTGAGCACTAAAGAACACGATTCTGAGGTGGCTGGTTCCATAGTGCCAGGTACCGACAGCATGGGTCCTGAAGGGCTGGTACTAAGAGAAACATAGTCCACAGGTTTGGTGGGTACTGGTTGCTCTCTCTTAAGAGTTGGTACCAAGGCATCAAAAGGACTTTTGTCAGGCCATTAGTGGCCCTTCAACTGCTGAGTCCAAGATGAATCAGACACCTCTGACTCTTGTTTCTCAACTGGATAGGCATCAGAAAGGGTGGTGTATGCCTTAGCATCTCTGGAGCAATGCTCCTTCCTACCCCTCTCCTGAGATCATTGACACCGGAGTGTTGGTGGATGACTGGAGCCACTTCACTGACATAGCATGGGAGCTTGGGGTGGGTTCTCAGCTCACTGGGGTGCTCATGGGAAGAAACTGACTGGAGAACTTAGGTCTAGCACATCCTTTTCTTTCAGTGTCCTCAGAGGCTTGCAGAGGTTGCTCCAGGAAGAACAATTTTAGGACAGCCTCTCTAGCTTTTTGAGTCTGCTTACAGAAGGAACAACATATGGATCATCACTCAGGAATACATACCTCTCCTATACAAGTGATATCTGCAGTGCCCATCATTAAACAGCATTGAAACTTCCCATGATGAGTAGCTTTTGAACACAAGCTATTCCACTTCTGCTATATACAAGGAGGGGTTTAGCCTAAAAGCTAATCAGCTGACTAAAAAAGTGTGGGTTTTTTTGTACCAAATAACAAAAAGACTAACATATAGTACTAACAACTAGCTAATTAATAATACTAATAACTAACTCGAATACTATCAGTGCCCGAAGAAGCAGGCAGACACTGCAGGAGTTTCATCTCACTGCCACGGGCAGTAAGAAAGGACTGAGGGACAGTTGGGCCACTCCTCCCTTTATGCCCTCAAATAAGGAGCACAAGAACTCGAAGGGCACAGGTTTGGCCCCAACAGACACTCGAGGCCAAAAGAATGCGATCTCACATGCATAGGGCAGATGCACATGAACAGTGGAATCCATATGGGCAATCACTTGGAGAAGCAGCAACAATTATATATTTTAAAAAACAATCAAAATCTTACTTTCTTCATGTTAAAACAAACAACGTTGGTTTTTTTATTTTTTAATTCTCTCCTTTTAAAAATTGTTCATTTTCTCCTAAAAGTGGAGAAAAACAATGGCTAACCCTAGATATAGATAAATAGTTTACAAGTTATAGCACACTACTTCGTTCATTTCTTGATGTGAGACACTTTTGAAATACTATAGAATTTGGTTTTCCATGGTGATTTTAGTTCTTAAATATTTCAGTGATACAGAATGGAATAAAACAGATTTTACATGAAGCATCTGAAGGAAACACTGATGAATAGATAGTACATGCTGCAAATCTCCATTTAAATATATAGAAGAATTTAGAGAAAAAGATTGGGATCAAAGAACAGAATTTTGAAAGCTGGTTTGGAGCCCTCGAATGATATTCTAGTCTGGATGTTCAGTCTGTGCTGCTAATCAAATCACTCTGTGTTGCTCATCAAATCACTCTGTGTAACTCCAGTGTTGTTTTAAAAAATGTGGTCATTCTCAGGCTATGGCTATGTCTACACTACAAACTTTGGTCGACACAAGTTATGTTTCCATAAAGCCGCCACACTTGGTATACCGCTTGTGTGCGTGCATAGTTGGCTCCTTGGGTCAGCAGTGCTCACCAGGAATCCTTGTGTCAATACACAGTGTGGCGCACCATGGGTATGTACGCCAGTGTGCAACCTACCACCATCAAACGCACTGTTTTTTGGGAAGCTTTGACAATGCATAGAGGGGCAGAAACCAGTCATGCAGGGGTGACTGGGAGCATGGGTCAGCTTGCAATTATCTCCATCCCATAACATCATCTCTATCCCATAATTTTTGCACCTTTTTAAAAATTCCAAGAACTCACACGGCCCTCCTCGCTGTCTACCATCTCTGACTGATGCGTGGAGCCTGCACAGGGGTTACTGAACTGAGGTGGGGCGATAAGACAGCATGCATATCTCTATTTTAGCATCTTGCCACAAAGTACATCAACAGAAAGGGCTACTTTTCTATGGTTATGCAAGCATAGTGGACCACCAGGGACAATTTACCGATTTCAAAGTTTGCTGGTCAGGGAAGGTGCATGATGTTCACATCTCTAAGAATACACAACTCTTCAGAAAGCTACAAACTGGGGCTTTCATTTCCAACTGGCAGATTATGATGGGCATTGTTGAAATGCCAACAGTGATCCTGGTTCATGAAGCCATACACTGGCTGCCTCCACAACACCAAGAAAAGATTCAACGAGCAGTTCAGCAGGTGAAGAATGACAGTTGAATGTGCTTTGAATGAAGAAAACCTCACAATTTTTATAGCTGCCTGTTGTGTCCGGTATAATACATCTCTACCTCGATATAACGCTGTCCTCGGGAGCCAAAAAATCTTACTGCGTTATAGGTGAAATCGCGTTATATCGAACTTGCTTTGATCCACCGGAGTGTGCAGCCCCGCCCACCCAGAGCACTGCTTTACCGCGTTATATCCGAATTCGTGTTATATCGGGTCGCGTTATATGGGGGTAGAGGTGCATCTCTGAATCAAAGGGGGAAAGTTGCCACCAGGGTGAAAGGTGGAGGTGGAGCAGCTGTCTGCTAAGTTTGAACAGCCAGACACAAGAGCTACTAGAAGAGCTCAGCACAGAGTTATACAGCTTAAGGAGGCTTTGAAAGAGCACTTTAACAATGAGCCACAGTAATAAATTTATAAGTTGGCCAGATTTGGACAAATTTTCATGAGAACAAAGAACGGCACATCTTCTTCTGTCGATCTAGTGATGTCTACACCAGGGGTTAGTTTGGCTTAACTATGCCTCTCAGGGGTGTGGATGAATGCTGATGTAATTTTTTCAGTGTAGAGCAGCCCTCAGTCAAGCTAGGTTAGCTCAAGTGCAATTAATTTGAGTGTATTAACTCAAGTTAACTGTGCTGTGAAGACACACCCATAAGCACCTAAGAGTCCAATTCTCATTGGAAGTCAATGAGAGTTAGACAATTATGAGCCTATATTACTTTTGAGAAATGGGACTTCAGTGCTTTTGAAAATTTCACCCTGCATATCTACAGCTGTACAAAGTCTAGTTTTTTCTCTGATTCTGTATTCTTCAATCTAAACCTGCTTGAAAAGAACAGTAAATATATATTAAACACACAAAAACTATGTTAGAAGAACATTATTAAGGTTACAATGTCAGGTACTCAAAAATTAGCAAACACTGACTGCAATCTTAATTCAGCCCCCTTCTGCATATGCATTAGGATAAAATGTTAAATTACATGATCACATACTATTTTTCCCTGTCTCATTCAGTGTAGAGACTGCGCTGTGATCACTTAATGAGCAGCTATTCAATATTTTATTTTATCCTCATTGTTCAATGTGTGGCACTATACCTTATCTACTGCACACAATTCAAATTCTGCTCTAAAGACACAATTATTAAGTTCCTCATGGGCTTTTCTATGGCACCCATCATGCTAATAATTGGAATGCTTCCCAAACATTCATGAAATCTATGTTCACAATACCCTTGTGAAATGTATTATTATTCCCATTTTTCAGATGGGGAATTGAGGCACAGAGACTGTCTTTTTGTTCTTTGTTTCTACAATGCCCAGCACATTGGGGTCCTGGTCCATGATTGAGGACTCCTAGATGCTATGATTATACAAATAATAAATAATAATACAGTTCAAAAGTATCTTTGGTTGCCAAATTTGAGAATGCTAGGATCTGACTTTTCAGAGTACTTACAATTATTATATAGCACTTTGTATGTTCAAAGCACAACTCCCACTCACTTCAGTTACAGCTATAAGTGCTCAGCATTTCTGCAAATCAGACTGTTGGGTCTCAGCATGAGCACCCAGAAAAGGAGGAATACACAATAGGTGACCTCCTGTAAAAAGTTTAGCTGACTTGCCTAGCATCATATAGGAACTCTGTGGCAGAGATAGGGATAGAATCCAGTTCTCTAGGGCAGCATTCAACTGCCTTAACCATGAGATCATCCTTTCTCTTCCTGCAGTCCGCTGCCTCCTTACTCACTACACACCTTCCAACTTCTGCAACAAATGAGGCAGGAGTCCTATATTCAACATCCTCCTTCACTACATAACCGTGCTCCATCCACAGAGCAGGTTCATCCTGTGCACTGATTGAGGTAGGAGTCCTGTGGAAAACAGTATGTGATTATGTAATTAAAGACTGCATCATAATGCATACCCAGAAGGGAAGCCAAATTAAGGTGGCATAAGCAACCTTAAGTCTGGCATTTCCTAACTTTTGAGTACTTGACTTTGCACCCTTTATAACATTTCTTTAACATAGTTTGTGTGCATATAATTAACTAAGATTAAAAAACCAAACCAACAAATTCCATCCTGTGGTATCATCAAATGAGTCATCAGCAGGGCTGGAAACTTTAGATCCATTGCATCAACCTTTGCCATTTGAGCTAATGGTGTAGTACTTTGTCATCCTCTATGTACACCAGCACTAAAAGGGAATGGAACTCTTTGCCAGTGGGTTGTACAGATATTTGCTCACAGCAGAGGAATGACGAGACTCAGAAATATTGGGTTCCAGTCCAGGTTCTTTAAAGAAGTGTTCTCTACTAAGCACAGACACTTCTGACTATTCCCCTAAGTCTGATCCTCCTCCACCTCTGCTTCATCCACTCCAACTCCTCCCTGTCCCAGTCTTGACTCCACCCCATCCTGGCTCAGTCCCAATCTTAGTCTCCTAGTCTACTCAGTCAGTCTCCACCCCTCAGGCTTCTCATCCCAGTCCCAATCTATTTACAGAGCAAGTTCTAGTATCACCCTTCCAGACTCCCTGTCACAGTCCTTTTCTCCCCTCACTCCCCGTCCTAGTCTTCCATCCCCCTTTTCCAGTCTCCTTGCCCACCCATTCCAATTTTCTCCCTCCCCAGGTTCCCTCTGACAGCCTTTTTGCCCAGACAGTTTAGTTTTCCCCCACACCTCATCTCATTGTCATGTGTCTCCCCGCTTCTCACTGCCACACTGGATCCCAGTCCCAGTCTCCTTGCCCAATCAGTCCTAGTCTCACTTCCTGGCTCCTCATCCAATCTCAGTCTCCCCCACACTGGCAGAATCCCAGCCCTCCCTATTTTCTTCCCTGACATTCAGGCCCAGTCTTCTTGCCCAGCCAGTCCCAATCTCTCCCCACAACTCCCAATCCCAGTTTCTCTCTCCACCATCCCTGCCAGCCTTCAGTCCCAATCTACTCCCCTGCTCCAGGTCTGGCTGTTGTCCCCACTGCATTTGAATAAGGCAGCTTCCTTCTCTATGTTCTCTTAACCCAGCAGGGGGGGCACTGACAGCACAGAAGAGACAGATTACCTGCTCTCAGTTCCAGTGCATGGCCCCAGCCTGCAGCTGCACAGAACTAACATTTTTCAAATATTTATAACTTGGCCAAAATAAAGCCTTCATACACAACTTCAAAATCTTTACAGAGAAAGAATCTGACCCATCAAGGAAACTGACTACTAATTTAACACCAACAACAAAAATACTACACAGAAAACACTTTATAAAACTGAATATAGGATTCTTATGATTACATGTCACACTTTGTGCTTCAAGTTTATTTTATAATTACAATGGCACTGACTCTCAGAACATTAAAGTCTGATGTTTAATAATAAAAATATTTTGAAATGAAGAGACCCTAAAGACAAAATATAATGGTCATAAAAGCAAAGTGAAAACCTGGGAGATTCCAATGAACATGAAGTGAAAGCTGAATTAAAGAAACTAAAACCAAATACAGTAATAAACTGAAGCAAAAAAGGATTCTAAGAATCAGACCTGGGACTCATCCTTGAAAACAAACATTAAAAAAAAAAAATCAATGAAAGGAGAGAGAATGTAAAAATGCAAACTGATACAACAGTAATTTAAAATGAATGGAACTGAACTAAAATTACTCTGTTGTTACAGTAAAAAGAACACCACAGCACCATGGAAATTAGATCCAAAAACTGTTGTATATCTAGTTTTGTTTTCCCCAAATAGTCTGGCTTTACATCTTTGCCTTCTATTGAGTGTTTTAAAAGACCAAATTTCATAATTTCTAGTTGTCGTATATAGGACTATTTTGATATTTCTGTAGATGAAGATTTTTTTGTGAGGCTCTTAATTCAGTCTCTCCTATAGTATATTTTTATTTTGTAATCCAACAAACATGCTTAAAATCAATTTCATTGATTAAGTTCTACTTAAAAATAATTTCTATGAATATCAGGGCTTTTCAGACATGACCTGAAATCTAAAGGACTCACCATCTGAATATTTGATGACAAGAACCATAGCTCTGCCACTATTTGGCTCCTAACCAAATCAGCCACATTGAGGTCTGTGGAAGGGATGGGCCTGAAACCCAAAAATGACTCTTCAAGTGGCTCCACAGATGATGTTCCTAGCTTAAAGCAGCCTATTTTTAAACCAAAAATTGCCTGTTCTGGTTATGAAAATGGATAGCATGGCCTATGGAGGTAGTAACCCCCTCTCTCGCTCCTGCATATCAGTTGGGTATAAATACCTTCCTCCTCTCTCTCTCTCTAATTTGTATGATGAAATCATTAAACAGCTGGGATTTATACAGGCAAATTTTACAACCTTTTAAAATTTACTTGGACAGTAAAATATAAGTCAGGTTTGATAACTGAATATATTTATATTGGTGGACAAGAATAATGTGTCCATTATAACTTTTGGATATGTATTATGCGGTTTTTCATTTCTGCTTACTTAATTTGTCCTCTTTTCCCATGTGGTTGTTTTTTATGACTAACTGTTGAACTTCAGAACACTGATAAAAAAGAAAATGTAAAAAGTAATTACTTTTTTTAATGCTATTGGCTCAATTTTTTAGTTATTGCTCCTTCTAAGGGACGGTGCACAGTCAGATTGCCTTTCAGAGGAACTTTAGCCATATGCTTCCTGGACCCATAACGATGTCCCCTCTTCTGGGACCCTGGCAAGATCTCTGGCACTGAAGATCCCTCTACATCCCTTTTTCTTATCCTTGTGCATGAGGACAGCTGAGAACAGTACTAACGTATTGTCAAAGTGAAGACCCACTTGAGGTTTTGGAAACAATGCTGAGGTTAAGCCCACATCAACATCTTCATGCTGCTTCTTTGGAGCCAGGAAAGATCCTGGCACTGAACTGAAGGAGTTCCCGCACCAGCTTGTTCCAACAAACAAGGCTCTTCTGTGTCAAAAAAGGGTCTGCCATTAACACATCAGTAAGGATTAGTTTTGCACTAGGTTTCTTCAGCACCTGGGAAGTCCTCATTATGAAAAAAGGGACAGCACCAATAGGATTTTTAGAAGTCAGTGCTGGCCCCAGCACCAATGAGCTGTCAGCACAACTAAGCTCACATCTCAGAACTGACATTTTTCATGATAAAGAGACCTCAGTTCAAGTCCCAGACTTAGGAACTACAGGTAGTAAACCCAACCCTGTACAGATTTCTTCAGTGCACAGATTGTTGCTGATTTGCCTGGCTTTGAAATAAAAGGCCACCTGCCTTTCACAGCCATAGACAGTGGATCCAAATGTAGATTCAAAGGCCAGGCTAATAAAGCCTCCTTGTTGAGAAAGGTTTGCTGCCTCCATTGCATATCACTCTAGGCCCAAAGGTTGAAGACTCTGTACAGTAAGCAGTGATATGGAAAATTTCCCCCAGGGAGAATAAACAGTGGCTGCATGAGTCTGCTTCAGTGAACACGGAAGAGCACAACACATCACTTACATCTGTTTGTTATCCAGATTCTTGAAAACTGGATTGGCGACAACTAACCTGTGGTAGGCCTTTCAATTCAAATATTAAAATAAACTGTGCAACAGTGCAGAGTTCCCAAAATATGCTAAATAAAGTAGAAAAAGAAGAAAACAAGAAAAAAAGGAGAATTTTAAAGTAAAACAGAAATCGCTCCAGGTACAGAGGGACAATCACAATACCTCTCAGCTTCCAATGTTCACTGATTCAACACGGCACTGATGCAGCTCCATTGAGCATGCATTTCGTTGCAGAAGGTTTGAAAAGGTCAGCAGTGCCAAGTAGGAATATGCAGCAGTCCCATGAAGTACTGTAAGATGCTATATTATTACTCTTCATAAACAAAGTTACATTACTGTAACACAATAATGAACAAATTCCATTATATCAAACATATTTTCAATTTACTCAAAATAAATACTTTCATTTGTGCTATTACAGGAAACCATAACTTACAAACACACAGAATTTCATGTACTTTTCAGTTTAAAAGATATTTGTTTTATTTATTTGGTTGTTTATAAATATTCAAAACTCACTTTGTTGTTCCAAGATTTAGCATCTTCCTGTATCTCTTCTTTTTGCTTTACTAACTCTTCAAGGTGTCTTTCTTCCTTTATAATCTTCTCCTCTGTTTCTTTTAACTTGATACACAGTTCAGTCCAAAGAAATTCTGAGTGTTTTAAATCATTCCTAATAGAAAACACAAGAATAATGTCATTCATTTATTTGGAAGTGTTCCAACATCACCCGTCTCCATAGAGGAGAATGTACAGCAGATTTGAATCAGTAAAGATTTATTTTGGTTCTCTCTGTTGCCTAAGTCACTCAAATACTTATATATTAATAGATTTTGAAATATCTACCCTGACATCATCATCTGCCAGAAGCTGGGGCTGGAAAACAGGGGATGTATCACTTGAAACTGCCCTGTTCTATTCATTCCCTCTGAAGCATCTGGCACGGGGCACTGTCAGATGACCGGTACGGGGCTAGAGGGACCATTAGTCTGACACAGTATGACTGCTTTTTTGTTCTTATTCCAGTGAGGCTTTAAAGCTATTCATTTGTAAATAAAGAGTTTAACCACACAACTTCTAATTGAGCCTCTAACCAGTTACTAGTGCAATAGCTTAAAACATGGTTTTGGTTCACACATCCCACAGTTAATAATCAAGCATATTAACCAAGTGCTGTTCCTGCTGTTGGCCTAGTCTAATGTACAGCTTTCTTCATTTAAGCAATCAGGTGCATAGTCATTTTGTTATGTGCCCAGGTCACTCCTACCTCCTTCCATGCCTCTATGCAGGTAGGCATCCCAGAGTACACTCATGTGTTGAAGGACTCAGATAATATGTTTATGCGGGTACCTAGACTTACAAGCATTATCACTATGGTTTATAATTTATATTGAGGTAGCACCAAGAGGCCACAACTCCCACTGTGCGAGGCACTTTATAAACAAGAAAAATGGCAGTCCCCGCTCCAAAGAGTATCCTCTGGGCACTCTGTCCTTCCAAAGCTTGTTCTAAAAGGCTATCCAGGCTCCATCAGCAGAAAACCACAGTCTGTTTAAAATGTCCATCAACTTCTTTCTCTGGACATAGCATACTCATCATTGTCTAACAAGCTTGTAAGTGATTGCACCAGCTGGCATCTGTAACCAAAACCAAATGGAGAAGCCAACACAGTAGATTAGGTCCAAATGGGAGATAAAGACCTTGCTTTCACACTGAAGTGAGAAGGGAATTCAGACCGATCTGAATACTGTCATATGCTATCCAATGGTCTATCAATAAATCCTAGCTCACCTTGCAGGGAGCATGATGCAATGGAGCACCCCTCAATACCAGAAAAAGCTAAAAACACTCAGGCTGCAGTGTAATCAGGTCAAGGACTCCAACAAATGGCAAAAAACACTTGTCACTGTTTTGAGCTAATGTCCTCACAACTACTTCAAACTCAATAATGTTATGGACAGCAGTGACCCCTCCAACTCAGCTGAAGAAACGTAAGGAAGAGGAAGAAATGAAGAATGAGAAGATACTGTTGGGCACAATTACAGGTTTTGTACACATTCTTTATTACTGCTATATACATGAGAGCGTGCTTTGTGAAAGGGTCAGGGAAATGGGAGGAGATCAGGTTGAAGTGTGCCATGGCAGCTAATACATACACACTGTATTTATTATTGTGTTTGTGGAAGCATACTCCCACAAGAGCAGAAGTCTCCCTCACTTCCTGCCTGTTATTCCACCATCCCATAGCTGTATTTTACTGGACTTAGGATGCCCTAAATTGGCGAAGTAATTTCATCCCATCACATCACAGGGAAAATTCCAATGATGGCAGAAGTGTAGTGCTGTGTGCTATATTATTAGAACTACATTGGACCCTGTGTCCAACCATGCACTGTGTATTTCAAATATTTAAAGTCCAGTAGATACAGTAATGAAGTCAATCACTGAATTTATATATTTAGATAACTGGTTTCACGATATCAGCTCAAATTATTGCTGACAATCTCTTTTTTTTTTTAAATTGATAGATTACCTAGTAAATATAAGCATTTAGCTTACCTAGAATCAGGGTGGATTTGATTTAAATCAAATTGATTCACATCACTAGTCAGGAAGACTCGACTTAATCATGGATTTCTACATAAAAGTGCATTCTTGTTGGTTGTTATAACCTTAATACATATTCTTCACAACTCAGAGATAGATGTAGGTTTCATTTTTAGAAGATACATACTATACATTTTTAAAGTGATTTATTTGGAAAACTTTTCAGATTAGTTTTACAGCTATATCAGAAAATGAATGATTGTTTGGTTATTTCATTTACCAAAGGTCATTGAAGCAGATATTTATGAAGTTATTGGGAGGTGAACTATCTCCAATTCAACAGGTTAATCATTAATATTTGGAGGATTTTCTTGCCATGCTGTATTACCAGGAGAACATCACCAGACAGACATTTAAATTGTTTTATTTAACTAAAACAATAACGTTATGTATTCTGGATTTTTTTCCTTCAACAGCAAACATATAATATTTTAACAAAACAAGCATATGAATTTTTGAATGTAGTTAAAACATTCAAGTTTTTTAAAATCAGGTTTGTTTTTGTTAAAATTGTTTTTAACTAAAATAGTTAAATGAAATATTTTAAAAAAATAATTAAATCAACTATGTCAGCCAGGTCAACATGAGAAAGTTAAAATATTGGCTTCTGCAGCTAACTCAGTCATCTTCACCTTCATTTTCCCGTTTGTTCATAATCTGAAAAAGAAAAACAAGCTTTCCTGCTTTTTCAGGTCCCAAACGATTTCTCAATTTGGAATGAATTAGTCCAAAGGAAGAAAGTATTCTTTCTACACCGGCAGAAGAAACTACTGCTGTTAAAAGTGAGATTATCGCTTCAACAGTCTCTGAATCCAAGTGCTTAAGTGACTTCCACAAATTCACTGGTGTGACTTTCTTTAAAACATCAGCAAACATATATTTCTTGAATGGTTCTTATTCCCAAACTGGGCCTCTTTTACGGCCTGCTGCCGTTAAAGGTTTTCCCTTCTAGTGAGAGAATGGTATGGTAGATCTCAAATCAACGAAGGCTACACTCAGCAAGTCCTCAAGACTTCTGGAATATGCTGCTCAAACAGTTGCACTTTTGTTTCTACTGCCTGTCCCTCCCATCTCACAATCATCTCCAGACTTCTTCTCCTTGTCCAGATGTATTCCACCACCACCAATCATTTAACAAATTCATTAAACTTTTTGAAATTTTGCACTTTTAGAGAGAGGTAAGGGATTGATACTGTGTACACAAATTTGCAGAGGGACAATAAGGTTGAGGTCTGTTATTTCTCACCTCTATATATTTTTTATTTATTTAAAAACATTTTTGCTGTTAACAAGCATGTTATCTCTGGAGACACAAATCCATTGTTTGAGAACTGCAAAACTAAGCAGCTCTGATGGTATCTTCTAGACTGAGCACTAAGTCCCATTGGGTAGATAGAAAGATTAACCTAAATAATCTATACAGAAGCCCCTGGAGCCCCATAAGATTGGGTCCTAATCCATGAACTATTGGAACTCATTTACAAAACTTTTCTTAAACATGACATGAATATATTGTCTCATACTATACAATTAGAACTATTCCATGATGAGATATCTTTAAGCTATAATGTATCTTAATTAAAACCATCTTTACATAGGTTTTTTCCTCAAAAAGCATTTTATCAAAAATATCCGATTTAAATAAAAAAATCCATTTTTTTACTTTATTTTTTAAATCATTGATTTTTATCCACCCTGCCTAGAATCTTTCTGAAGCCTTGCACAGAATGTCTGTCACTTCTGCAACTTCTTCATCAGGATAAAGGGCAACGTCATTTCCATGTTTCCCTCTGTAGTTACCATGACTTTCCTATGTCTTTTTGTTCTTTGCTGTGCCATGAATGTGAACTGTTCAAGAGCATTTTTCTCAGTTTCTTCAGTTGCCTAACAATATGGCAATTCCACACACCCCCTCTCGCCCCAAGCTCCCTCCCAGAGACTGCACCCCCTTCCGGCCCCGAACTCCCTCCCAAAGCCTGCACTCCCAACCCCACCCCAGAGCCTGCACCCAAACTCCACCCCAGAGCCTGCACCCCGATCCCCTCCCTCCACACCCCCTCCCATCCCCAAACTCCCTCCCAGAGCCTGCACCCCCACCCCCCAGTCCAGAGCCTGCACCCCCCCTCCCACTCCCAAACTCCCTCCCAGAGCCTGCACACGCTCCCTCCACACCCCTCCCATCCCCAAATTCCATCCCAAAGCCTGCACCCAAACTCCCTCCCAGAGTCTGCACCCCTCACCCCCTCTTACACTCCCACCCCTTGCCCCAGCCCAGAGCCTACACACAAACTCCATTCCAGAGCCTGCACCCCCTCCCTCTGCACCCCCTCCCATCCCCAAACTCTCTTCCAGAGCCTGCACTCCCACCCCCAGCCCAGAGCCTGCACCCAAACTCCATCCCAGAGCCTGCAACCCTCACCCCTTACTGCACACCCACCCCCTGCTCCAGCCCGGAGCCTGCAGCCAGCACCCAAACTCCGTTCCATAGCCTGCACCCCAGACCCCCTCCCCCACCCAAACTCCCTCCCAGAGTCCAACCTTTCACCCCTTCTGCACCCAAACACTCTCTCAGAGCCTGCACCCCAATCTCCTGCCCCAGCCCACGGCCTGCACCCCAGATCTCCTCCCCACACCCAAACTCCCTCCCAGAGCCTTAGGCAGGTTGGGGGGACAGGCTCTGGGCATTCTGGGCACCACCAAAATTTCTACAAACCTGCCGCCCCTGACTCTAAGTGACTCTATAGCAGTGTCCCTGGTGGAGGGATGGGGCTTCGGAGCGGAGTCCAATATGGATGATAATACTGTCACGCCAAATATCACATCTGATGCTAAAGCAAGGGTGATTGAATAATGTTCTGCAAATGTCTGAGCAGATGCCCAAGTTGCTGCTCTGCATATTTCTGTGACCAGAACATTATTGAGGAAGGCTATGGAAGTGGACAGAGAGCTTGTAGAATGCTTTCAGGCTCCCGAAGGGTTGTAGCAGTTGCGAAAGCAGTTGGTAATGCAGTCTGATATCCATCTAGAAAGTCTTTGCCTAGAGACTGGGGATCCCTTAGATCTGTCTGCGATGGAGAGGAATAGTCTTGGAGATTTTCTGAAAGGTTCGATCCTTTCCAAGTAGAAGGCTAACGCTCTTCTGATGTCAAGTGTGTGTAGTGTTGCCTCCCTTTTATCCTGGTGCGGTTTGGGAAAGAATGCTGGGAGGTGAATAGGTTGATTTACGTGGAAGACTGCAGGTATTTTTGGAAGGAATTTGTGACCTTGTATATGAAGAAAAGCTTAAAGGGGGAGAGGGTACACCATTAGGGTCCCTATCTCTCCCACTCTCTGAGCACGTGATGGCCACTAGGAACATGGTTTTCATAGAGAGGTGTAGGAGTGAGCAAGTTGCCATTGGTTCAATGGGAAACTTTGTAAGACAGCTCAAGACCTGGTTACGGTCCCATGCTGGTATAGGATCTCTGATTTGGGGATAGAGGTTACTCATGCCTTCAAGAAATCTTTTTGTTGTAGGATGAGTGAACACCAAATGACCCTCTAGCTTCTGGTAGAATGGCTGAGAGGTTTACCTTCACCGAGCTTTGAGATAGCCCAGATTTCTTTAATTCCAGGAAGTAAAGAGGAGGATGTAGAGGTAATTTGTCTTGCGTCACACCAGAGTTGAAACCTGTTCCAATCTAATTGGAGAACCAGTCAGATCTGTTACGTGTTGCAGATCCACATGAACCTGCGTCATAACTGTAATGGTAGGAAGTAGGAAAGATGAAATAATTGGTTAAGCTGTCTTCTTCTTTGGCTCTATCACCTTAGAACAATTTGGAGCTTTTATGTCCTCAGGACTCAGATCCATAATAGAATCCAATGAATTACCAAAGATGTGTTTTAATTTGACCTTTCTTTTCCTTGAAAGCACATTGCTTAGTTCTGGCATGTTATCTGGAGCCTAGGGTTCCTTAGCCAGAACTGTCTCAGATGCAGGCTGTATCTTAGAGCTGAATCACTGGATTTACTACCAAAATCTCAGTTGGCTTGGAACCAGAGCTCCATGCCAAGACCAAACCCTTTTCCATGGTTCTCTTTTGGGAAAGTACTCAGAGCCACCTTGGATCCCTTATCTTTTCCTTCAGATCTCTTTGAGGTTCAGATCCTAGAGGTTGGGCAGACAGGGCCTCTTGAGGGCCTGAAGTATATTTTCTCTCTCCTTACTGGCCCAAGTAGTGAACGTGCTAAAAACAGCACAATGTGAAGGGGAATGTCCTTTCCCATGTCATTTAAGTCACCTGACACATGCACTGGATGCCAGTAAGACTGCAGGACATGATGCACATCTTTTAAAATCATGCTTCATTGTCTTTGGATCTGCAATCAACGCCAGTAACATAGTCTTCGTAAATATTTTAAGTTAAAATCCTAACGCTAATACTATGAACTATAAAGCTAGCTAGATAATCGAATCTAACAACTAATGTAGAGTTAGTAGGCATTCAAAGCTGTGGATCCAAGAGATCTAGAAAGGTCCACATCCACCTGAGTTCTGTGGAAGAAAGTAACTAAGGTGGCAGCCCTATTTATAGTCATGCCCTCAGAATATGCTCGAATGCTGAGGGGAGCAGTAGGAGGGGTGGGTGAGCACTTTAACAGGTGGTACTATCAGGGCCGGCTCCAGGGTTTTGGCCGCCCCAAGCAGCCAAAAAAAAAAAAAAAAAAAAGCCGCGATCGCAATCTGCGGCGGCAATTCGGCAGAAGGTCCTTCGCTCCGAGCGGGAGTGAGGGACCGTCCGCCAAATTGCCGCCGAATAGCTGGACCCGCCGCCCCTCTCCAGAGTGGCCGCCCCAAGCACCTGCTTGCCAAGCTGGTGCCTGCAGCCGGCCCTGGGTACTATCAAAAGGTTCCACCATCCAAACTGCACTGGTCAGCACATTCCCAGTTTGAGAATATGCAGAGGACACTCAAACAAGAACAGAATTTAAAACGGACATTTTCTGAATGCAAATATACTGTGCTTCTATTGTCATTATACTTCTAAACTGTCAAAATATTAAAGATCATCAGAATATTTTAATAATGTTTTAAAGGGCTCTTACTGGTACTGCTTCAACACTATCTCAGCATATTTAATTTTCTCAGACATAGATTCTCTCTCCTTTTCAGCTTCTTCAGTGACTTGTTTTAAAATCTGCTGGATTCTCAGAAGTTCCCGATAAACATCATAATATAATTTTGATGCCTGAAAAAGGAAAATAAATCTTCTATAAACTGTTTTCATTATGAAATGTATATAAATATTCTAAACACAACTGTTCTCATTCAGTAATCTTCTGACTCACTTATTACTATTTGAAAGTTTGAGTGTAGTGCTTTGGAATGTCACAATATTTAGCAATAAATAAAGCATGGAATACCAAAAAAGCAGTCAGAGTAGAAGACAATGACAAAGCATGTATAGAACCGGATGATATCAAAAAGCCAGTGTTATAAAAAAATGAAAGCTCTCTTGCTAACATTTGGAAGTTATTGTGAAAAGATGGCCACTTGCATGGGAAGGCAGAGACCAATGGAGCAGAACACAAAACTTGGAAGAAGCCTCTGAGTCTGTACTCAGCAACCTTACAGAATCATTACTTAAAGGCTTCTGAGGGGCTGTACAAGCCTGACATTCACTTAAGAAACAGAGAGGCCTGAGACAATGACGGAGATTTTCAAAGGCACAAATGAGAGTTAGGCACCACATTCCCATTGACTTTCAATGGGAATTTGGTACATAGCTGCCCTCTCTGCCTTCCAAAATCTCCTCTAACAGTTAAAGAAATCAGTGATTCACATAATAGAACAAAAATAAGAGTATATTATAATCTAAAGCCCTTATTAACTGCTCAGTCTTTTTTTTTAATTTCCCAAAGAAAAAAACATATATACTCAATCTTATCTAATTATTTTTAATTAAAGAGAAAATCAAGTGCCTGCTGCAAGATCCTAAGGCAATGAGGAGGAGAAAACCAATACAATTGGTGGAACCAGTTAATCCATGCATATGAATTAGAGCACAATTTAAACCTTGAATATATATTTTTTAATATCTAATAACTTTTTAAAGAGGAAATATGTGAATGAGTTACCACAAGAAATGACCTATATTCTTATTATGCCATGTAGTGTTACCACTTCTATGATGAGATTTTGCATTATTTCATTTAGTAATGGAAAGAAAAAAATCAGTACTGGAAAAGGTACTAATTTAAAATTGCTTTGGGAAAAGTCTATTTCATGAATTGTATTTCAGATCATTTTGAAATTTTCACTGCATCAAATATATCCCAAGGCAACAACAAGAAGAATGGAAATAAAAAAATAAGTAGAAGAAAAAGTTAACAGGCTGACCTTTAATTAGCATTATTTTGAAACTACCCTATCTGCTGATATAACAAAATGTTAGTCTTAAGAATAGAACATCTACTCAACTCACAGTCACATACAACCTATGTACGTATCAATAAATATCACCCAGGCTTTATAAAATAATTTAGAAGTGAGGCGTTTGCAGGAGTACCAGTAAGTATTCAGGTATATTGTACTGTGATGATATACTTGTTAATGTTGATTTTTATTTTAAAGAAAGAAAAATGGATCAATAGCAAATTTGTTTAAGATCATCATGTTATTTGTAAAGCTTTTCATTGACATTAAAAGGTAAAATTTTCTCTTGCAAGTCCAGTGACACTAGTAATTCAGGAGTTGGGCTTCATGTTTCATGAGCTATCTGCAAGCAGCACAAAATAAATTGTAAAATTATCTGCAGAAGCTCACTAATATGAGGTCTTCTTGGAATTCTAATGCACAGGCACTTATGGCAGCTATGGAAATAGAAAAGGGCTAAACTTTTTCACGTGGATCTTTATGGAGAAAAAATATCAATACTATTCACACATCCAACAGTGCAACAACAACTAAAATTTGGAAACTGGAAAACATTGGAAGGTAACTAACTGGATAAGCTTAATGAAAAAAGAGAAAATTACTGAAACACTGACTGAAGACCAAAGCAGAATGATAGTATAAGATGTTTTGTTGAATTTTCCAGGTAAATATGTTTCCACTTTTTCTGGAACTTCATAGATTTGTTTTTAATCATATTAATACTGCAAGTACCATTAAACATCTGAGAAAGAGAGCCACAATGTCTTTAGATGTAAAATCAGTAGCCTGAATTCCTCTGTATCACATTTAAAAGAAGTAATTACAAAGGTATACTCCAAAATATTGTAATGCTAAAAATACACAATTTTTATAAACTTTTCTTTTTGGGTTACAAAATGTGAAGAATGAACACTATTAGTAAAACATGCATCTTACAAAAATTATTGATAAGGAACACTAAGGCACATTAGAACTAATGTAAGCAGAAAACTCCTGTATTCAGTGCAACTCTAAGGTTCCCATCCTTTACATGCAGTATATGGAACAGCACTTTGGCGTTGGCAACAGATGGCAATTCTAAACGTGCATGTCCCTAATTAGCAGAAAGATTTTAGTAAAAACATCCTTGCATCATTTCTATTTACCTTTCCATGTGCCAGTAATACATCCTTCATAGTGTCACCCTCAAGATTCAGTTTTTCTTCCAGCAGAGGGCTGTATTTCTTCATGAAGTCTATATCCTCCTGAATCCTTCCATTAACTGTCTCTATCTTAAGTACTTGGGCTTTTACCTGTTGGAGCTGACGATTTGCACAGTCAAAATGCCACTGTAGTTCTGAGATATCTTGAGTACAAATCTCATGTTCTGTTAAAAAAAAAAAAAAGACAAGTAGTATAAAAATATGAACATTTGAGTCACATTACACATATTTAATGAGCTTATAAAATATGTTGCTAAAATAATTGCAAACATTTTATAAACAGTTTGCTGTAAACCCTACTTTTTAAGGGTCAATAAGAGAACATGCATTACAAAACACATCACTAAAAGTTTTATTAAAGTTTCATTAAATGAAGAGCTGTTCAAAAATTATGCTTAATAATACCCAGTACATTACACTAGCAATCCAGTTTACAAGGAAGGAAAGGTGAATGAGAGGGCAGGTCCTGTTTGCCTGGAGCTCACTGCCTATTCTAAGAATTTCTGACAGTTTTGAGAGTCTATTATTGTACACTTTGGCTAAACGTTAGTTACATATGTCCTTAAATCCAACATTAGATAGATTGGGGAAAGCTATCTGACTGGTTTTCAACGTATCTACCTGTAGCAGGCAAGTAGGAGACACCACTGATTTGGTTTAGTTAACATCCTACACATATGCAAATCATATGTCACTTGAAAGCTTATTATGTCTACTTTTAGATAAAGTATGATGTGGAGCTGTCAAGTGATCTCAATACCATAGAAACAGGAATAAGCAATGTCATCATCAACAAGTTAAAAATGTAATGACCACTTTGAAATATTTGCATTCATTTTGGTTAATGTCTGTTTCAAGAGACTTGGATTTATTTGTGACTTCAAAACATCACAACAATCTAAAGGGTAAAACAAAATCTAATAATAAATTTGTACAGGTATCATTGAAACATAACAGCACTGGTGACATTTCCAGTCAACATCATCATCAATCATCATCATCTTTTCCATCATTATGATCTCTGTTAAGAATATATGGGTTACCACAGTCTCCATTGCCTTGGCACATACACAGTGTGCAGAAGAGATCGTTCTGACTACAGACACAGCTGACTGGGGAGCGACCCTTACTTATATGGGCAGAAATAAGGTCTTGTAGAAGCTCAGATGCCACTGGGCCATTGAAGAATACAGAAGTAGTTCATCATCCACATTTTCCCATCCAAGTTGCAATGGGTAAACTAGATATTGGCTTACTATGTGCAAAGACTCCACATCTTTGTTTGCCAACATTCTCTTTTGACATACTCTTAAAAACTGTCCCCACTCCTTGTTAGGCCACTTCTTTCTCTCATAGCTTTTGCATATTCACTCAGGACATGTCTTGTGAGGGCCCATCTGACAGATGCTGGTATCTTTCTTGTCAGTCCTACAATCCCACTGCTGCCCTTTGAGTCTTTGATGATCATTTTCTCTGTTCCTACAGCACCCCAAATTCCAGTGAAAGAACAAGGAGTCTGATGCACAGCAAATTTCCCAGATTCAAAGGCACTATGTACTTCTTCAGGGACATTTTACAAATTAAGATTGTAGCTTGGTATTCACCTGGCATAGCTGGGCCAATTTGCAGTAAAGAAGTATGCAAGCATGGCATGCTGTGTGTTAGGTGAAGTTTCCAATCACCCTCTTGCTCTGCATGGACATTTAAATACTTACATAAAGGAGAGGAAATGATCTCAGAACTTGAATGTAGGAGACTGGCCATACCCCCATGTCCGACATTCCACCAATAGTGGTAGCATATGCTGAGTTATAGCATACTCAAACTCTTTAATGACATGTTGTAAGAACACAGTGTCAGCCAACATTTTCCAGACAAATGCTGGATCTACACAAGTACCTCCTCCCTGCTCACACCATTTAACAAACAAATAAAGTTTCAGAGTACTTAGGGCCTCAGATACTAGAGTCAAGCCATACGGAGCATGGTTGAATTGCATTCCAGCAAGCAATACAAGCTGCATACACATCTGAGTCAACAAGTAGGTCTAGCAATCCAGTATTTCCCCTGATTTCCCAATACATGCAAAAAACAGCATAAGTTGTGAAAACCACCCAGGTGAATGACATTGGTACCAAGTTCATTTGGGAGAGTTCTTTTCACTTGCTGAGCAACAGCACATAGCTGCTGATCCATGGTCTGAACAGCATGCTGCTATTCAATAGCTGCTGACATTTCCTTAGATTTCAGCATTATAGTACAGACGATGGCCATGGCAGGTGGCTTGACATCCACAATAGATGCATATGCAACTGCTGTGTAGGTGCTCTTCTTTGTTGCAAACTTGTGGTTGAAACCAGTCCAAAATGGAATTGCCTGAGTATGAACAATATCAACATCATTTGGTATTGATAGGACATCACAAGCTAGAAGTCTTAAAAGACTCCAAGAGAGATCTTGGATAGCGTTCATTTGTAGGTGACAAGAGTTTATTTTCTCAAGTACTTTTTCATGGCAAGTCGTTTCTGGTTTTCCAAAGGCTGTGCACTGCATAAGAGACTCTGATTGCCCAGGGAGAGCAAGTGACTTTTCTTTCCCACACTTCAGTGATATTTCTTGTGATACTGGATTATTTGCAAGCTGTTCTTGAAATTCCACTCTAGCCATTGAATGGAAGGTATTCTTTCCATCAATGATCTCTTCCCAGATGTCTATATTATCATCTCCTTCATGGATGAGATTTTCACCAGCATGAAGTGGTACAATTCTATTTGGAATGAACACACCTCCTTGTCTACTTCAGACTGTCTACTTCATCATTAATGCTGCAAAGTCTGAACTATCACAGCGCATCATAGTTGATTCAGAATCCATGAAGGTCTAGTATGTCAATTAAATTGAGAGACCTAAACTCATGGTGTAGCTGTACAGCAAGGCTTATGTGCAGTGGTGTGATAAGATTGGAACTGTTAAATATCATTCACTCTGTAACTGAGAGGCACCTTCTTTGAATGTCTTCTGGTGCCACAGGACCCTCTGTTCCTTTCTGAAGGATGACACTCATCGCTGGTTGAATTATATGCTTCTTTATCAACCAAAAGACAAACTCCTGCACAAACTGAGGTACAAAGGTGGCTGACCTCTGTAAAATACAATCACCTGGCTTTGGATAACAATCTGAGGCTTTCATTTTGTCTATTTCAGACCAAAGAATTGAAGTGGCATTATACAAAACCACTACTTCATTTGAAAGCTGTTCATCAGGCTCACTGGCCAGAAGAACATCTACAAAACATTTGGATAACTTAAATTCCTGTTTCAGATTACTAGTATCTTAGATAGTATCAGCTAATGTGATTGTGCTGCACAGAACAATGGTAGATTTGCCATGGCCATGCTGTCCATGCAATGAAATTGCAGAACCATAGCGTTATTCTAATCTTGCCTGTAATTTGCTACTGGAATAGCTTCCAGTTTCTACATCTTAGGTAAATAGGGCTTTATATCTTTGTAGCAGCTTGGACAGGAGAAGAGCCTTCTTGTTGTACAAAAGATCATTGTCTCTCTCTCCAATCAGCTGGTAAAATGCTATGTCATGAGGTGACGGTAATGTTGCACTGTAACTAGATGATTTTGCTTTAAGATTCATTTTACTCAATTAGGAAGAAAAACAGGCTGCGGGATAAAATGCATCCCAAGCAATCAAGTCTTCCACCAATATTCTGTGCAAAATGTCATCAACTCTTCTTTGAAATGCTGTCTCCCTTTGATTGGTTGCTCTCTCAAATGTTTGTATTTTATGAAGCTTCTTATCTTTCTTGTCTGTTCTCAAGCAAACAATGCAACAGGATCTATCACTGGAGAATGTGCTTACTCTGGTGGCTATAGAAGAGGGAGAACATAATGATCTCAGATCAGATTCAAAGTCTGTTTTCTTTCCTACGTTCAATACAACAGTGACGTGCCAAATTCAATTTGCTTTTGTATTTCTGAAAACAACTCCAGTGATAGAGTATTGGTGGCACATCTTCTAAACTAAAAAACTCATTCAGTAGCTGCCAATACAATTCATCTCTCCTGGCTTCTGCTGCCAGCATCACAGAATTCTGTCCATCATTGGTGGCTTTTGACAATTTTGCATTCTTCTGATTTTTTTGACAAATAACACGTTTTTCAAAATGTCATGAGAGTCTCTCTCTTTGATGTAAGCGTTAAGGGGTTTGTATCCTCCATGTCTTCATATACTGTAACTTCTTTGTAGAGGTAAAACTCCAAAAATATATTGTATTGAAATATATTGAAAACTATCACCAGTTTTCATCTAGTAAAAGTATACAGACTTGTGCTAGATCAGATATAAATTAGATCTATATGTGAGTATCAAAATTGCCATTTTTGTTTAGTGAGCACTTTGACTGAAGCCCAATATGCGGCTGTGTATTGTCATCTCTAACACCACTACAGACTTGTGCATAAATGACACTGAATTAAAAAGATGGTTTCTAAAATATTTCAAAGGCTAGTACTGCATGCATAGGCAATTACAAATTAAAACTTTCTCGTAGGCAGACTAGATGCTACATTGTATGTACAAAAAGCTTGCAAATGGAGAAGCATTACATTAGGAATTCACATGTATCTACATCTACCCACTATGCCATACAAATCATGGGCACACAACCTACTGCTACTGGTGCACAATCTTCAGTATGACTGATTTGGTCAGCAAATTTCAGTTGAAAATATAGAAAACTATTATAATCACTTGTGAGATACTTTCACAATTAAGAATATGCAATGTTAAGACATTTCATGATCGTATATTGCAAAACGTTGATATCTGTCATTTTTCCCACATGCTATATAGCCTTATCATTTCTGGGGGGAAAAATACTTGCCCATGCAAAACAAATAAAAATCTTTTACTACATTGTCATTTGGTAGCTTTGACCAATAAGCACCATATTAAAGAGTTGAAATTAACTTATCAGTAAAAAATGAAGTCATAGTCATTTTGCAACATTTCTGAAACTGTGCAAAAAAAATGATACTTTCTTATTTTGGGCACCATTGTTTCACCTCACCTACAGACTTATGAAACCACTTGACAGCTCCACATCATACCTCATCTAAACGTACACAAAATGAGTTTTCAAGTTATATAAGATGTGGGTGTGTGTAGGGTGTTTACATTAAACTCCAAAAATATTGCCCTTTTTGGAGAACTGCTACATGCTTATAGTACAAAGAGCAATTCTTTTATGCAGCATGCAATCAAGCCCACATGACAAGAATAAAATGACATTTGGCAGAAGCTGGGATTGGGCAACGGGATGGATCATTCAATAAATGCCCTATTCTGTTCATTCCCTCTGAAGCATCTGGCACTGGACGCTGTTGGAAGACAGGATACTTGGCTAGATGGACCATTGGTCTGACCTAGTATGGCCATTCTCATGTTCTTCTTCTCTGTCTTCTAAGACTCTGTGATAAAATTGATCAACTCAATCTGTTGGATACTTTTACCCTTAGAATCAGCCAAAGAAGAGGAAGGATGGTTCACTGGTTATGGTGTCAGGCTGGGATTTGGGAGACCATGGTTCAATTTCCTGCTTTGCCACAGACTTCCTGTGTTACCTTGAGCAAGTCACTTAGTCTCTCTGAGCCTCAGAGCCCCATTTGTAAAATTAAAATAATAGGTCCCTATCTCACAAAAATATTCAGAAGATAAATACATTAAAAATTATGAGCTACTCACATACTGTGGCCATGGGGCCACAGGACAATAATACAAATACAAATAAATAAGTGCATAAAAAAGAGAGGTAAGCCAAAGGCAAGTGATACAGATCTCCCTAATTCACAGAATTAAAATACCTGATAAAATGTAGTCGCCATGAGGACTTTGTCTACAGTTAAAATATGTTGTAAACATTTCCCAGCAATGCTAATGCCAGTTCAGCTGCAACAATATTGGAAACAGTTTTAGCGTTAGGACACCTGGGCATACCCAGGTAAGTTAAGCCAAATAAATTAAAGTGAAATGCATTAGTTAAAGTGCATTAAACCCATGTGGATGCTCTCATTTCAGAAATAAAGTGGCATTCATTTGGTTTAGCTTAATTCACTTACGTTAAATTCACATCTTTAGTTAATTTGGCATCACTTTCTTGAGTATCCCCAAGTGGAAAAGCTCTTGGTGTGGTCACTGGCTGCTGCAGGTGTTATTAACACTATATCATTTAACCCTGCTCAGAAAAAGCCTACTCAATATGTTATTACAAAAATGTTGGTAGTAGCTGGTGCCCTGACTAGAACAGAATACCCAGTGGTACCAAACTGATGGAAGTAAACACGTTTTATCAACTGGGGGGAAAGCTTGGAAAATGTCGCTACTGTAGCAGACCTCATAGAACGCCGTGGAAGAGTCAAACAACATTTGGATTCTGCTGAGCAGGATTCCTGTAAGAAATACTGGCGTGATCAGTGAAGTCAACTGAAAGAGTTAACTCTGCTCTGTGAGACACCATGAGGGAAAAACATATGGAAAAAACCTAATGTGACTTTTAAAAAAATCAATTTTATCTCATCATCATCATCATCATTCCCATAACGGCATTGGTCGCTGGGGCACCATCATTTATGAGCAATCAACCAATTGTCTCCACCCCTAACGATTGTGTGTCAGTACTTGAGTCTCCATGAAGTCCATTCCTGTCCACTCTTTTATGTCATCAATCCATCTCTTCTTCTGTCTACCTCTTCTCCTCTTCCCTTGTACCGTCCCTTTGAGAATGATCTTGGGTAAGCCAGATGATCTTGTTACATGGCCATACCACTTCAGCTTGCGCTTCTTCATAGTCATCAGGAGGTCTTTATATGACCCAGCGCATTGGGTGATGATGTTGCAGACCTGTTCATTAGTGACGTGGTTGAAGTAGGAGATGCCCAAGATTTTACAGAAGTATCTCAACTCTACTACCTGTATTTTCTGTTCAAGTTCTGCCATAAGGGTCCATGTCTCACACGCACACAGAAAAATGGAGATGACCAATTCAGTAGCAGTTTCAGTTTTGATTCCAGGGAGATGTTCTTATGCCTCCAAATTGGCTTTAGCTTTGCCACTGCTGCTGTTGTTTGCGCAGTTCTTGCCAGAATTTCTTCCTTGGATCCTTCATCAGTGATGATTGCCCCCAAATACTTGAACTGTTTCACTGTCTCCAGCTCTTGTCCACTGACAGTGATATGTGAGCTGATCCTGTCACATTTGTTTGTCATCAGCTTGGTTTTCTCTGTAGTGATTTCCATGCCATATTTTGCGGAGGTTTCATCCAATCGTTTCACAAGGTTGGCAAGTTCATCTTCACTGCCTGCCAAGCCGTCAATATCATCAGCGAACCAAAGATTTGAGATTGTTCGCCCCCCAGTGCTGACTGTGCATATGTGATCTTCTAAGGCATCAGTCATTATGCGCTCCAAGTAGATGTTGAACAGTGTGGGCGAAAGAAGGCAGCCTTGCTGGACTCCAACAGTGATGCAAAACTACTCTCTTATTGTGCCATTAACGAGAACTGCACTGCTGGCCTTGACTTACAGTTGTTTAATGGTAAGAATAAGCTTACGACCAACACTGCACTTCTTCATGGTTGCCCAGAGAGCTTCATGCCATGCTCTGTCAAACGCCTTCTTGAAGTCAATAAAGACATGGTAGATGTCCTGCTGGTGTTGTAAGTACTTCTCACATAGAACATGAAGATTGAAAATCTGTTCTGTGATACTTCTTCCAGCACGAAAGCCAGCCTGTTTTTCAGCGATGATAGTCTCCACTTGTAGCTTCGATCTTTTCAATATGACTTTCAACATCACTTTGCTGGGATGACTAAATAAACTTATGGTCCTGTAATTTTGACACAATTTCAGATTGCCTTTCTTTGGCAGAGTGATGATTAGTGACTGTCCACGTGGAGGGCCACTCATCTAGTCTAGGACAAACACTAAAATGTCTTAATTATACCATTATATCATGGCATCAATAAAGAGCAGAATTAAAGTTGTTTGAGTGCCTTAACTGTGCATTTCTATACCTCAACATGTTTGCATTTCTTAAGTGTACACTTATATCACACAGTAAGCTGGCCATTTAAGAGTATGCAGTTATTCCTGCAAAGGGAGGACAAATGAAGAGTACAGCTCAGAATTCAAAGATTCCAAGGCCAGAAGGAATCATTGTGATTATCCAGTCTGACCTCCAGTATAACACAGACCATAGAATTTCCCCAAAATTATTCCTTTTGAACTAGAGACTTTCTTTTGATTTATTCCGTAAAAGGGGTGGACTTTGGGGGCTTAACCAGTGGGTTAAGTCAACTGCAGTGAACTGACAGTGCTTGGAGCCAGGAGAGCTGGGAATCAGCGAATGACTGAACACAAGTGAAATTTAGGAAGATGCAGAGGAAGATGCAGGGTCTCATGCCAGGTTCAGAGAGACCGCGCTACACTTTAACTATGAAATTCCTGGGTTTGTAATGCTTGAGATAGTTACAACATCCCTGTAATGTTTTTTACCCTGAAGTTACAGATATGTACTCTCCTGCTTAACTCCACTTTAGCATAGTTTTTACATTTGAATAAATACCACCACCCATAATGATGGCAATGACAATACAAGTTAATACAAGGAAAGAATCTCATCAGCTGGTTTTGCTGATGTAACTCAAGGGAGTGGAGTTTCAGAGTTTTCTCACATTAGAATCCCATGCTGATTTAAAAAAAAAAAAAATATATATATATATATATATATCACTGCATCTATTAACAAAACTGAAAATGTGTTAATTATATTCCACGTTCCAAACATTTCATATTCCTAATCAAAGTGCAGAAGAGTATACTGAAATTAATATGTCCATATGGCAATACATGAATATGATTTAAAGTATCACTGCAGCTGTTGACTGAGAAAGTAACCCTTTTAGTAACTATAATCCTGAAACATTGTATTGAAGAATTAAAATCCTTAGTTATCAGTCTCCCCATTCTTGCAATTCTTCCTTGATAAACTGGTGTTTCAGTTGTAGCATGAATTTCTCCCTAAAGTAGTTTCAGATCACTCTATGAATGAATTGTGAGGCTGATGACCTTCTACCCAAATACCTCCTCTTTCCTCAAAATATGTTTGTAAAAGTACCATTATATTTTTCTTGCCTGACATATTGCCCCTCAAAAGGACAAAGGCACTCGCTGGAAACGGATAAGGCCCGAACACAGAGTCTCCTGTTTCCAAAGCCACTATCAGTCATTATCTAACGACAATTAAAATTCAGACTGATTATCAATGATAGGTTAGGAAAGACAAAAAAGCATCAGACAGTGAGTAGGTAAATTATCAACATACCACTTTTTTGTTTAAGTTTAATAAGTTACTGTCACACAAAGGCAAAATAAAGAGTTAAACTTAATTGTATTAAAACTCATCCCAAATAAAGATGCAGGAATAATAATCATTTTCAAATCATAAAAACAACTTAAAAGAAAAAAAATACAGAAAAACTATTATAAAATTAACAGTTTTGGTTTAAGATAAGGCTTCATACACAAATTTTCTCTGAAAACAGTGCCTACTTGTGACTTTTTATTCTTATACTCGGAGAGTTTTCTTTCCAAAATCTTGTTTTCTTTTTTAACTTTTAAACTGCTGTCACGGTTAAAAAGAAGTTACAACAAAGGTACTATAATACATGAAATGGTTCACCTTTAATTCACAAAATAAATGTAAATAGGGAATTTTGAGTATAATTAACAATAAAATATTGCAATATTTTTGATGACTATGGTGGGGTGTTGTGTTTTTTTGTTTACAGCAGAGACAATGAGGAATATCAACAGGCTTCTTCAGTACCAGCGGCGGCTCCAGGCACCAACGCTCCAAGCGCGTGCCTGGGGCGGCAAGCTGCGGGGGGTGCCCTGCCGGTCCCTGTGAGGACAGCAGTCAGGCAGCCTTCGGCGGCATGCCTGCGGGAGGTCCGCTGGTCCCGGGGATTCGGCGGCAATTCGGTGGCAGGTACGCCGAATCTGCGGGACCGCCCGCAGGCACGCCGCCGAAGGCTGCCTGCCTGCCGTGCTTGAGGTGGCAAAAAAGCTAGAGCCGCCCCTGCTCAGTACACATACTTCCTAAACCTACGACCACCTTCTAGATCAGACGTAGGCAAACTACGGCACACGGGCCACATCCAGCCCGCGGGACCGTCCTGCCCGGCCCCTGAGTTCCCAGCTGGGGAGCCTAGTCCCCGGCCCCTCCTCTGCTGTCCCACCTCCCCTGCAGCCACGCCACGGCGCAGGCCCCGCTCCGCCCCACCGCTCCTGCTGGGCAGCGTGGGGAGCGCAGCTGGCTCTGGCCGGGTGTCGCGGCTGCGAGCTCCTGCTGCTGGTAGGGGGGCGGTGAGCGGGTGGGTTGGGTAAGGGAGTAGGGGGTACTGGGGGGCACTCAGTGAGGAGGGGGCAGTTGGATGGGGCAGAGGTTCTGGGTGGGCGGTCAGTGGATGGGGAACAGGGAGGGTTGGGAGTGGGAGTCCCGGGGGGCCTGTCAGGGGGCGGGGATGTGGATAGGGGTCGGGAGGGCAGTCAGGGGACAAGGAGCAGGGGGGTGGGGTTGAATAAGGGGGTGGGATCCCATGGGGCAGTTAGAAGCGGGGGGGTCCTGGGAGGGGGTGGTCAGGGGACGAGGAGCAGAGGGCGGTTGGATAGGGGGTGGGAGTCCTGGGGTGGCTGTCAAGGGGCGGGGGGGTGGATAGGGATCGGGGTAGTAAGGGGACAGGGAGCAGGGGGGTTGGATAGGGGGCGGGGGTCCCGGGAGGGGTCGGTCAGGGGACAAGGAGCAAGGGTGGTTGGATGGTTTGGGAGTTCTGAGGGGGACAGTCAGGGGGCAGGAAGTGGGAGGGGGCGGAGGCCAGGCTGTTTGGGGAGGCACAGCTTTCCCTACTCGGCCCTCCATACAGTTGCGCAACCCCAATGTGGCTCTCAGGCCAAAAAGTTTGCCCACCCCTGTTCTAGATATTTGAGTACCAAAGACCAAAATCATTTATTCCAACCTCCTATAATATACAGAACAGCTTCTACTAAATATTAATAAGTTCTTTATTCAAGTATTTCTACATTTTAATTATTCCTAAAACCAATTTTTTTACTTTAGTCTAATTTTATGTTTTTGCTCCTAGTTCACATTCCCTGCATAACCCTGAATAATTCTTTCCTCTTCCCAATGTTCAGTCTACAAATATCTCAAAGGAATGTTTTGTGCACACTTATGCTATTTCCTAAATAAATGCTCAATTGTTCCATCGTATGTTCAATTTTTTTCTGCATAATTGTTTAAGTAAACCAAATTCCTAACCATAAGTCAATAGTTTACTGTAGTGGCAGAAGAGCTAATGTGACTCCAATCTAACGGTCCTTGATTATTCTCTCCCTCATAATAGGCAGACTACAACTTAATGAAAACTGTTAGTTTTAATCACAATACCTTTTTGTACAGCTATAGGGAATTGTTGAAGCCTCCAAATTGACATGCAATCAATTTTCATTACAAGCTTTTTCTTTCGCTGTTTTTCCCGCTTCAAAGCTTCTTCAGCCTCTTTACGTTCAACTTCTAGTCGCTTAATCAGCTCAATGACCTCTGATAACACCGCTTCTGTTTCCTGCTTTAAGATTATAGTCCTGCTGTTTTAAAATACATTTTTAAAAGTTACATATAAAAAAAACGGTTACTCACCTTCACGTAACTGCTGTTCTTCGAGATGTGTTGTTCATGTCCATTCCAAGCAGGTGTGTGCGCGCCGCGTGCACGCCAGCCGGAAGATTTTACTATAGCAGCGTCCGTAGGGTCGGCTTCGGCGCCCCCTGGAGTGGCGCCTTCATGGCGCTGTATATAGGAGCCAGCCGACCCTCCACCCCCTCAGTTCCTTCTTGCCAACACTCCGACAGAGGGGCAGTAGGGCGGGTATTGGAATGGACATGAACAACACATCTTGAAGAACAACAGTTACGAGAAGGTAACCGTTTTTTCTTCTTCGAGTGATTGTTCATGTCCATTCCAAGCAGGTGACTCACAAGCCCGAACCTAGGCGGTGGGGTCAGAGGTCACTGCAGACTGGAGTACTGCGTTGCCAAAGGCAGCATCATCTCTGGCCTGGTGCGTGATGGCATAGTGCGCTGTAAAGGTGTGGATTGAGGACCAGGTGGCCGCTCTGCAATTTTCCTGCGTCGGGACCTGGGCCAGGAATGCAGCGGAAGAGGCCTGCGCTCTTGTGGAGTGGGCCGTGATAGGCGGGGCTGGTATATTGGCCCGACTGTAGCACTCCCGGATGCAGGTTCTGATCCAAGCCGAGATTCGCTGTGACGAGACTGGGAGCCCTTTCATCCTGTGGGCCATGGCGACAAAAAGTTGGGTTGATTTCCTGAAGGATCTTGTCCTTTCGATATAGAACGCGAGAGCCCTGCGAACGTCCAGGGAATGCAGCCTACGCTCCTTCGCAGAGGAGTGAGGTTTCGGATAAAACACCGGGAGAAAAATGTCTTGACCCATGTGAAATGGGGAAACCACCTTACGGAGGAACGCTGGGTGCGGCCTGAGTTGGACCTTTCCTTGTGGAAGACGGTGTATGGAGGTTCAGATGTTAGAGCTCTGAGTTCCGACACTCTCCGGGCTGATGTGATAGCCACCAAGAACGCGACCTTATATGAAAGATATAACAGCGAGCACGAAGCCAGAGGCTCGAAGGGGGGGCCTGTGAGGACGGACAGGACTAAATTGAGGTCCCAAGCAGGGATGGGTTGATGAATGTGCGGGAACAACCTGTCAAGGCCCCTGAGGAAGCGACCAATGAGTGGGTTTGCAAACACTGAGGTACCCCCCGCTCCAGGGTGGAACGCCGAGATGGCAGCAAGGTGTACTCGAACCGAAGAGAGAGTCAGTCCCAGGTGTCTGAGATATAGTAAATAGTCCAGGATAAGAGGGATTGGGGCGAGCAAGGGAGCATGACCCCGTTGTGTGGCCCAAAGCAAAAAGCGCTTCCACTTGGCCAAGTACGTGGTCCTTGTTGAAGGCTTCCTGCTGCCAAGAAGGACCTGCCTGACCTGATGAGAGCATTGCATCTCCACGGGGTTTAGCCATGGAGCATCCAGGCTGTAAGGTGGAGTGACTCCAGGTTCGGGTGAAGGAGGCTACCGCGATCCTGTGTGATCAAGTCTGGTAGTAGGGGCAACCTGAGGGGCACCCGCATAGACATGTGCAGGAGAGACGGGTACCATTGCTGGCGCGGCCACGCAGGCGCTATCAGGATAAGCCGAGCGTGATCTCTGCGGGCCTTGAGGATTACTCTGTGAACCATAGGAATCGGGGGAAAGGCGTAAAATAGCCCGTCTGCCCAAGAGAGGAGAAAGGCATCTGTTAGAGACCCCGGACTGCGTCCCATGAGGGAGCAGAATTGACGACACTTCCTGTTCTTGCTGGAGGCAAACAGGTCCACCTGGGGATGACCCCAGAGCCGGAAAATTGAGAGTACTATATCCCAGCGGATAGACCACTCGTGACCCTGGAACGAGTGGCTGAGGGCGTCCGCAAGCCCGTTGTGCGTCCCCGGGAGGTAGGACGCTGTCAGGTGAATTACGTTCTGTACGCAAAAGTCCCATCATGCGAGGGCCTCCTGGCACAGGGGAGAGGAGCGAGCACCACCCTGTTTGTTGATATAGAACATCGTTGGAGTGTTGTCCGTGAGGACAGAAACGCAACTGCCTGCCAGCTGGGATTTGAAGGCTATGCATGCGAGGCGCACCGCTCGTAATTCCCTGACATTGATGTGCAACAAAAGATCCTCTCGTGACCAAAGGCCTTGGGTTCTGAGGCCGCCCAGATGTGCACCCCATCCCTGATCCGATGTGTCCGTTACCAGGGATAGGGAGGGCTTGGGGTCGAGGAAAGGCACTCCCGCGCAGACCTCCCGCGGGTCGAGCCACCATTGAAGGGAATCCAACACCGGCCGAGGTAACGTCACCACTGATTCTAGGGAGTCCCTGACTGGCCGATAAACCCCTGCCAACCAGGACTGGAGTGGGCGCAGTCTGAGTCTGGCGTGTCTCACCACATAGGTACATGCCGCCATGTGCCCTAGTAATTTGAGGCAATTTCTTGCAGTGGTGGTCGGGTAACGTTGGAGGCCGAGAATAATGTTGGACATAATCCGGAATCTGGCCTCTGGGAGATATGCCCTGGCGTGTGTCGAGTCCAGAACTGCCCCTATGAATTCGATTTTTTGGGTTGGAGATAGTGTGGACTTGGCCTCGTTGAGTAAGAGGCCGAGCTCGAGGAAGGTCTGCCTGGTAAAGACCACCTGAGCCTCCACCTGCGCCTTGGTCCTGCCCTTGATGAGCCAATGGTTCAGGTAGGGAAACACCTGAATCCCCTGCCTGCGCAGGAAGGCTGCCACGACTGCCATGCACTTCGTGAAGACCCTTGGGGCTGCTGACAGACCAAAGGGCAGAACCGTAAATTGTAGATGAGCATTGCCCACGAGAAACCTGAGGTAACACCTGTGCTGAGGGATTATCGCAATGTGAAAGTATGCGTCCTTTAAGTTGAGGGCAGCATACCAGTCTCCTGGATCCATGGAAGGAATGATGGAGGACAGGGAGACCATGCGGAACTTGAGCTTCTTTACAAACTTGTTGAGACGCCGCAAGTCCAGAATAGGTCTGAGGCCCCCTTTCGCTTTCGGTATTAGGAAATAGCGAGAATAGAAGCCCCTGCCCCGTAGCTCCTGAGGAACCTCCTCTACTGCCCCTGATGCGAGGAAGGACTGAACTTCTTGAAGTAGAAGTTGCTCGTGAGAGGGGTACCTGAAGAGGGACGGGGAGGGGGGCTGGTGGGGCGGGAGGGAGGAGAACTGGATAGAATATCCCCTCTCTACCGTGCGAAGCACCCAAGCGTCCGATGTGATCCAGGCCCACGCACGATAGAAGGGGGACAGACGTGACAAGAAGGTAAGGTTGGATGGATCCAGGGTTCTGACTGGGAGGTCGTCCTCGACCAAGCCATCAAAATGGTGGTCTAGGCCCCTGTGTAGGCCTTGGTTGGGCAGATGACTGGCCGAAGGACTGCTGTTGTTGCCTCCTCCTGCCCGTCCTTGCCCTTCTGTGCAAGGCATCCCCTCGATTTTGAGGCTGGTAAGGCCGTGGGGCCTGTGGTGGCCTGAACTGCCTACGCTGGGTGTCCGGGATGTGTAGGCCTAATGAACGGAGGGTGGTCCGTGAATCCTTTAGGCTATGAAGCCTCTTATCAGTCTTCTCCAAGAAGAGCGTGGGCCCTTCGAAGGGGAGGTCTTGGATCGTTTGTTGGACCTCATGAGGGAGGCCGGAAACTTGAAGCCAGGCTCCGCGCCTCATGACCAGACCAGGTTGCCAACATGCATGAGGCTGAATCGGCCGCGTCCAAGGCCGCCTGGAGGGAAGCCCGGGTAATCAATCTCCCCTCTTCAACCAGGGCTGAAAATTCGGTTCGCGACTCCTGTGGAAGGAGGTCCGCAAACCTAGACAAAGCCGAGCACGTGTTGTGTCCATACCGGCTCACTATGGCTTGCTGATTGGCAATGCGCAACTGCAGGCCCTCCGTTGAATATACCTTGCGCCCGAACAGATCCAACTTTTTGGCCTCTCTATTATTGGGGGTAGCTCCCTGAAACCCTTGGCATTCCCTCTGGTTGGCCGCATCTACCACTAGGGAGTCCGGGGGAGGGTGTGTATAAAGATGTTCATAGCCCTTGGATGGAACAAAATATCGCCTCTCAGTCCTTTTAGCCATAGGGGCCAATGAGGCTGGAATTTGCCACAAGGTGCGGGTTGTGTCTGTAATGGTCTTTATGAGAGGTAGGGCTACCCTGGATGGGCCCGACAGGGTCAGGAGGTCCACCACCAGATCTGTATCGAGAGGCTTTGGGCTGCTCGAGTAAGCAGCTGTTGGAGGATCCTATTGTCCTCTAGGGCCGGTGCTGCTGAAGTTCCCGCTACTGCCTCATCCGGAGATGATGAAGAGATCCCCTGAAGAGGGCCTTCATCTACCCCCTCTCCCTCTACGAGGGCCTGCGGCACACGGTACTCAGGCTGCGCGACCGGTGCGGGCTCAGGATGCGGCACCGCGGCCAGTACCGGGGTCAACACCGAGCGACGAGGCGTGCTGGACGGTGCCTGCAGTGTTGGGAGCAAGGTCCCCGTCGGTGCCGTTGTCTGGCTAGGCGGTGCCGTGTCCCTTTGTGGCACACTCCTGTCAGACGGCGGTGCCGGTGGTGGTGGCATTAGCGGCGGGGCCGCCGACGTCGAAGAGACAGATGCGGCTCGTGAGCGGGGTCCATACACCTGACCCACTGACTGGTGGTAGGCCCACAGCGTCCAGAACGGCCACTGGGGGGGCACAGTTGCCACTGCTGCTGCCACGGTTGGGTACTCGTACGCGAGGACGATCACCTACTCCTCGATCTGTTAGAGCGGTACGAGTCCACCTCCGAGTCCGAAGTCTCTGAGTAGGAGGACATAGGAGGCGCGGTACCCACTGTCGCCGGAGAGGGTGCTATCTGCACCGGTGCCGCTAGAGTGGCGCGGCATGGGGAGCGTGGTGAGAGCATTGCCGGTTTGCCCCTAGACTGATAATGGGGTCGAGCGGTAGCCGGAGGTTCTCTGCACTGGTGCAGCGACGCCGGCACCGGGAGGCTCAAGAGGTCTGAGGCAGCCTCGAACGCCTCCGGCGTCGATGGGAGGCGCACTTCCTCCATCATATCTGGAGACCTAGGCCTGTCCGGACTCGACCGTACCCTCTCCGGGGCGGGAGTCAACGGGATGGCCGAATGGGTCTGCGGCGCATACTGTCCTGTAGCACTCGTGGACGGCGCCAGCCCCTTAGAGTCCCGGTGGGGGGAGTGTTCCCTCACAGGCCTCTTCTTTTTAACTGGCACTGGCGATGGGGAACGATATCTCATCGAGGCTGGTTTCCTGTGTGCCGACTCTCTCCAGTGCCAGGGTTTGGGGGCCTTGGCCTCACGACTTATCGCCGGTGCCGGGGCACTGCGCACCGAGGATGAAGTGCTGGGTGCCAGCTCGGTAGGCCTGGGATCTGACTGCGGCCGCAGGGCCACCTCCATTAGGAGGGCTTTAAGTCTCTGCTCTCTATCTTTGAGAGTCCTGGGGCGAAAAGCCCTGCAGATACTGCACCTCTCTCTTTGGTGGCTCTCCCCTAGGCACCTTAAGCACGAAGAGTGCGGGTCACTCTTCGGCATGAATTTCCCGCAGTCCCGGCAGAGTTTGAACCCTGGGGACCCGGGCATGCCCAAGCAGGGCAACGAAAACTTGGGGAAACCCCCCCCCCCCAACTACTATCTAACTAAGCTAACACTAAACAACAAACTATTTACAACAACAACGGAACACTGCCACGATTGCTGAAGAGCAAGCGAAGTTCCAACTAGCCGTCACCGGCGGTAAGAAGGAACTGAGGGGGTGGAGGGTCGGCTGGCCCCTATATACAGCGCCATGAAGGCGCCACTCCAGGGGGCGCTGAAGCCGACCCTACGGACGCTGCTATAGTAAAATCTTCCGGCTGGCACGCACACACCTGCTTGGAATGGACATTAACAATCACTCGAAGAAGAACTATATTTATATATAAGTTTACACACACACACACACACACACACACACACACACCTACCTTCTGCTAAGTTCTGAACATAAAGTTGTCCCATTCACATATACCAAAGTATACACCAGGGATCCGCAACCTTTGGCCTGCGGCCCGTCAGGGAAATCCACTGGCGGGCTGGGACAGTTTGTTTACCTGCAGCGTCCACAGGTTCGGCCAGTCGCAGCTCCCACTGGCCACAGTTCATCGTTCCAGGCAATGGGGGCTGCGGGAAGCGGCAGCCAGCACATCCCTCGGCCCGCGCCGCTTCCCACAGCCCCCATTGGCCTGGAATGGCAAACCGCAGCCAGTGGGAACTGCGATCGCCGAACCTGCGGATACTGCAGGTAAACAAACAGTCCCGGCCCACCAGCCGATTTCCCTGACAGGCCGCGTGCCAAAGATTGTCGATCCCTGGTATACACAATTACTTGCAACACAAAACTGGCACTTTCAATAGTATTTTCCTCTAAGAACATAAGAACATAGGAATGACCATACTGGGTCAGACCAAAGGTCCATCCAGCCCAGTATCCCATCTGCCAACAGTGGCCAATGCCAGTTGTCCCAGAGGGAGTGAACCTAACAGGTAACGAGCAAGTGATCTCTCTCCTGCCATCCATCTCCACCCTCTGACAAACAGAGGCTAGGGACACCATTCCTTACCCATCCTGGCTAACAGCCATTAATGGACTTAACCTCCATGAATTTATCTAGTTCTCTTTTAAACCCTGTTATAATCCTAGCCTTCACAACCTCCTCAGGCAAGGAGTTCCACAGGTTGACTGTGTGCTGTGTGAAGAAGAACTTCCTTTTATTTGTTTTAAACCTGCTGCCCATTAATTTCATTTGGTGGCCCCTAGTTCTTATATTATGGGAACAAGTAAATAACTTTTCCTTATTCACTTTCTCCACACAACTCATGATTTTATATACCTCTATCATATCCCCTTAGTCTCTTTTCCAAGCTGAAAAGTTCTAGCCTCTTTAATCTCTCCTCATATGGGACCCGTTCCAAACCCCTAATCATTTTAGTTGCCCTTCTCTGAACCTTTTCTAATGCTAGTATATCTTTTTTGAGATGAGACCACGTCTGTATGCATTATTCAAGATGTGGGCATACCATGGCTTTATATAAGGGCAATAAGATATTCTCCATCTTATTCTCTATCCCTTTTTTAATGATTCCTAACATCCTGTTTGCTTTTTGGACTGCCGCTGCATACTGAGTGGACATCTTCAGAGATGTATTTACGATGACTTCAAGATCTCTTTCCTGATTAGTTATAGCTAAATTAGCCCCCATCATATTGTATGTATACTTGGGGTTATTTTTCCCAATGTGCATTACTTTACATTTATCCACATTACATTTCATTTGCCATTTTGTTGCCCAATCACTTAGTTTTGTGAGATCTTTTTGAAGTTCTTCACAGTCTGCTTTGGTCTTAGTTATCTTGAGCAGTTTAATATCGTCTGCAAATTTTGCCACCTCACTGTTTACCCGTTTCTCCAGATCATTTATGAATAAATTGAATAGGATTGGTCCTAGGACAGACCTTTGGGGAACACCACTGTTACCCCTCTCCATTCTGAAAATTTACCATTTATTCCTACCCTTTGTTCCCTGTCTTTTAACCAGTTCTCAATCCATGAAAGGATCTTCCCTCTTATCCTGTTACAACTTAATTTACGTAAGAACCTTTGGTGAGGGACCTTGTCAAACGCTTTCTGGAAATCTAAGTACACTATGTCCACTGGATCCCCCTCGTCCACATGTTTGTTGACCCCTTCAAAGAACTCTAACAGATTAGTAAGACATGATTTCCCTTTACAGAAACCATGTTGACTTTTGCCCAACAATTTATGTTCTTCCATGTGTCTGACAATTTTATTCTTTACTATTATTTCAGCTAATTTGCCAGCTACTGACGTTAGACTTAACGGTCTGTAATTGCTGGGATCACCTCTAGAGACCTTTTTAAATATTGGCGTTACATTAGCTATCTTCCAGTCACTGGGTACAGAAGCTGATTTAAAGGACAGGTTACAATCCATAGTTAATAGTTCCGCAATTTCACATTTGAGTTCTTTCAGAACTCTTGGGTGAATGCCATCTGGTCCCGGTGACTTGTTACTGTTAAGTTTATCAATTAATTCCAAAACCTCCTCTAATGACACTTCAATCTGTGACAATTCCTCAGATTTGTCACCTACAAAGAACGGCTCAGGTTTGGGAATCTCCCTAACACCCTCAGCCATAAAGACTGAAGCAAAGAATTCATTTAGTTTCTCCGCAATGACTTTACCATCTTTAAGTACTCCTTTTTTATCTCTATACCCTCACTTTATTTCAGATACAGAGTATAGTAAATGTATAGTAAAATGGCTGACGACATAACCTCTCATTTGCTTATGGGGATACTATCCAGAGAAGAGTACAACTGCAAAATTCTTCCAGATCCCTTTAATGTACTTTTTCTTGCTGAGAAAGTACCTTATTAAAACATCTGTAACCCCGATAAAACTCAATGGGGTCTCAATATCATTATCTTACCATGAGCATTTAGACTTAGTCAAAATTCCACTCTGTGAAAAGCTGCTACAAAAAATGCTTCAAGCACTAAGGATAAATTATTTCCATAAAAGAATCTGAGGTCAAGGTCTCCTGTTCTGATTTATACACCTACAACAGTAACTCCTCAATTAACGTTGTAGTTATGTTCCTGAAAAATGTGACTTTATGTGAAACGATGTTAAACAAATCCAATTTCCCCATAAGAATTAATGTAAATGGGGGGGTTAGGTTCCAGGGAAAAAATTTCGCCAGACAAAAGACATTATATACATATACAGTATAAGTTTTAAACAATTTTAAACAAACAGTTTAATATTGTACACAGCAATGAATGATTGTAAAGCTTGGTTGAGATGGTGGAGTAAGAGGGTGGAATATTTTCCACGGAATGCCTTTCTGCTAAATGATGAACTAGCACTCGGCTGAGCCGTCAAGGGTTAATACGCTGTTGTTAATATAGCCTCACACTCTATAGGGCAGCATGGACTGAGGCAAGAGGGAGGAAACACAATAGATGCAGGGCAGTAGCTACGAACACTTCCCTGCAAAAACTGAACACGATGATGAACCCACGCTATCCAGCTGGGGCGCACCATTCTCTCCTCCTGACAGCTGCACAGATGCTGACTTTCCAAAGTGCTGGGGGGTGCGTACATGAGTGAGAGAGACGTGCAGTGCCCATTTAAGTATGCTGACCGCACTTCAAGTACGTTGCCCTTTTAAGCAGATCAGCCAGTTCAGACAGGAAGCAACAGCTTCCTGCAAGCTCCCCCCGCCCTTTCTGTCCCCGAGCCCTGTGACTGTCCCCTCCTCCACTTTGTAGAGAGGGGGTATGGAGCAGGGGGTGTGCAGGAACAGGGGGACATCCTGACATCAGCACCCCTCTCCCACAGCAAGCAGGAAGCTCCCAGGAGCAGCTCCAAGGCAGAGGGCAGGTCAGGAGCAGCACGGCAGTGTGGGGAGGGTGACCTGAACTGCTGCTGAGCTACATACCTTACAGGGAATTTAGGGGAGCTGATGGATCGGGGGCTGCCGGTCCCCCCTGGTTCTAATCCCCACAAGGAGGGGCTGCTCTTCCAGAGAATCCTGCAAGCAGTGGACAAAGCAGGCAGCTGCCAAACAACCTTATAAGGGAGCATTGTGCAACTTTAAACAAGCATGTTCCCTAATTGATCAGCAATGTAACAACAAAACAATGTTAACCGGGACAACATTAAGTGAGGAGTTACTGTACCTAAAATATTAAAATGTTTTAAACTACAGTCTTTAGGGCTTCAGCTGGGCCTCCCATTATGCACCTAAAGTTTAAGGGTAGAAGGGACCACCAGATCATCTAGTCGACCTCCTATACAAAACAAGCCACTAAACACAACCCAGGCATTTCCATATCAAGCCCAACTACCAGAATTAGACGAAAATATTACAGCCCTCAGGAGACCAAACTATTGTGTGCAGCAGGCTTAAAAAAGTTAAAAAATTGCAAGCACAGAAAGGGAGGCTTAAAATCTGCGGTGAAAGCCTTGCTTTACTGAAGTCAAAGGGAGTTTTGCCACGGACTTCAGTGGAGCCAGGATTTCACCTCTGCCCCTTAATATTTATTGACAAGTTATGTAATGGGCTTCTTTTTGATAAATGGAAAGTCACATTTGTTTTATTTTTAAATCAAACTTTAAAAGGTATGTACTGAATATTGTTTTTAATTGCATGAATTGTAAAAAAGAGCCTCAGCCTTTCTGTCAAGACAACCGTATGAATGCATTGTATTATTATTACTATTATAATTTGTGTCCACAGGTGCCAAGCAAAAAAGGCTTCTAGAATTTCCAGCAGCCACAGAGGCTATTTTTGGCTGGTTCAGACCCTAAATGCCTAAAATACAGTAGGGGTTTAATCACAGAAATGAAAGATGTCTCAGCATAAACAGAGCAATTTGTGAGACTATAATTTATCAGTACTTAATATGCTATTGTGTTTTAGTTCTCCACCTTGCAAATCAGGAAGATATTTACATTTTAAAAATGTGTATATATTAGCATATTGCAATCACTGTTACAACTTTGAAAATTATGTTACAGAAGGGAAAACAAATTTACTAGTAAAATTCTGTCATTCAGAACAAACACCTTGAAACATCTTTACCTTCACAATACATCCCAATGTCTAACATCCAACTTAGAGGAGTTTGATAATATAAATATAAATAAAAATAAAAACATATATATATTTATATTTATATTTATATTTATATTCAGTGCTGTCCATATCTGAAATCCTATATGTATAGACAACTGTCAGTAACAAGTTTGTCATTGAAAATGGTTTGCTACATATTAAACAGACACTGACAAATAAATATTGCCTTTTAGGACACAAATTAACATGTTCCATTTTTTAAAAAGGAAGGCGCTGCTCTTCTGGGGAAGAGTGAGCCTTAGGGAAAAATGCAGGTAAATACACTGCCTGATTCAAATGAAACGGAGAGACCACCTTGGATAAAAGGTCTTTTCCTCGGAAAACTGAGTGTAAACTCAGCCAGCAGGGCCTGCAAGTCTTCTTGCTGAAGTGATGGCTATCAGGAACGCAGTTTTCTGAGACAGGGGGCAGTGGACAGGATGCAACTGAGGGCCCATCAGAGCTGCCAGAACTGTGGTTAGGTCCCACAAGGGAATCACTTCTCAGACCAGAGGATGTAAGCAGAGAATCCCCTTCAGAAATCTCATCACCATAGCATTAGAAAAAACAAACTTCCCTTGAATGGGTGGGGGTGGGGTGGAACGCTGATATTGCTGCCACATGCACTCTCAGCAAACTGAGTGCAAGGCCCAATTTCTGAAGATTTAACAGGTAATCCAAGATGTCCTGGATGGAAGCCTGAGTAGGACTTGTCAGACAGCCTCCGAACACTTCTCTTCCTCTTCATTTAGCCATGCAGTAGACACGCTGTGAAGTGCAGGGAGCTGATCACAGGATGGAGGGTGCAGCCATTTTTCTGAATGAGCAGATTGGGATGGAGAGGAAGAGGTATGGGAAGCTGAATTGACAGAGCAAGGAGATCTGAAAACCAGCCCTGTCTTGGAGCAACCAGGATGAGTTTGGCCCAATTCACTTTAAGCATGAGGATGAATTAAGGAATGATTGGAATAGATGGAAAGGTATACAGAAGAGTCTACCACCAGCTGCAGTGGAAGGCCTCGGAGAGGGAGTGAAGGTTGAGGCCCCCTCAAGGGCAGAATAGTCAACACTTCCTGTTTTCCCTTGTCACAAAGAGATCAATTGCAGGGATGCCCCATCTTGCAAAGATGACTCAGAGAACACTCTCCTTTCAGGACTACTCATGACTCAGGGAGAAAACCCTGCTAAGATGGTCTGCAAGATGATTTTGTACCACCGGCCAATGGACTGCTACAGGAGTGATGTCGTCTTTGATGCAAAATTGCCACAGGTTGATCACCTCCAGGCAGAATAAAAGACGGTTACTCACCGTTGTAACTGTTGTTCTTCGAGATGTGTTGCTCATATCCATTCCAGTCAGGTGTGCGCGCGCCGCGTGCACGATCGTCGGAAAACTTTTACCCTAGCAACACCCGGTGGGTCGGCTGTGGAGCCCCCTGGAGTGGCGCCCTCATGGCGCCGGATATATACCGCAGCCAACCCAGCGCCCCCTCAGTTCCTTCTTGCCGGCTACTCCGACAGTGGGGAAGGGGGGCGGGTTTGGAATGGATATGAGCAACACATCTCGAAGAACAACAGTTACAACGGTGAGTAACCGTCCTTTCTTCTTCGAGTGCTTGCTCATATCCATTCCAGTCAGGTGACTCCCAAGCCCCACCTAGGTGGCGGGGTCGGAGTGAGACATTGCTGTGTGCAGAACCGCTGACCCGAAAGCAGCATCGTCTCTGGATTGTTGCACCAGCGCATAGTGCGCTGCGAACGTGTGCACCGAAGACCACACTGCAGCTCTACAAATGTCCTGGATCGGGACTTGAGCCAGGAAGGCAGTCGAGGAGGCCTGGGCCCTCGTGGAGTGAGCGGTGAGGCGTGGCGTCGGGACACCGGCCAGGTCGTAGCAAGCACGAATGCAGGACGTGATCCAAGAGGACAGGCACTGTGAGGAGACCGGTGAGCCCTTCATCCGGTCGGCCACCGCAACGAAGAGTTGCGTCGTCTTTCTAAACGGCTTTGTACGGTCAATGTAGAAAGCCAGGGCCCTGCGTACGTCCAAAGAATGCAGACGCTGGTCTTGACGAGTAGCGTGTGGCTTTGGATGGAAGACCGGGAGAAAGATGTCCTGGTTTACGTGGAAAGGTGAAACCACCTTCGGAAGAAAGGCAGGGTGGGGGCGAAGCTGCACCTTGTCCTTGTGGAACACCGTGTATGGGGGCTCGGACGTCAGCGCTCTGAGTTCAGAAACACGCCGTGCTGAGGTAATAGCTACGAGGAAGGCCGTCTTCCAGGATAAGTACAGGAGCGAACAGGTCGCTAATGGTTCAAACGGGGGCCCTGTGAGCCTGGAGAGAACGAGGTTGAGGTCCCACGTTGGAACCGGCTGACGTATTTGTGGGTACAGCCGGTCCAAGCCCTTGAGGAATCTAACGACCATCGGGTTAGAGAAGACCGATGACGGGAGTTCTCCTGGGTGGAATGCCGAAATGGCGGCGAGGTGAACCCTGATTGAAGATACCGCCAAGCCCTGCTGTCTTAGGGACAGGAGATAGTCCAGTATGAGAGGGATAGGTGCCTGCAAGGGGGACGTAGCCCGTTGCTGACACCAACAGGAGAACCGCTTCCACTTGGCTAAGTAAGTGGACCGTGTAGAGGGCTTCCTACTTCCCAGCAGGATCTGCTGGACGGACTGCGAACATTGTTGCTCCGTCTGACTCAGCCATGGAGCATCCACGCTGTGAGGTGGAGCGATTGTAGGTCGGGGTGACACAGACGGCCGTGGTCCTGGGAGATGAGATCCGGACTCAAGGGGAGCGTGATCGGCGCTTGAACCGACAGCTCTAGCAGTGTGGTGTACCAGTGCTGCCTCGGCCAAGCGGGAGCCACTAGAATTACTCGTGCCTGGTCGGTGCGGATCTTGAGCAGCACCCTGTGGACAAGCGGAAATGGGGGAAAGGCGTAGAACAGGTGGCCCTTCCACGTTAGAAGGAATGCGTCCGACAGAGAGCCTGGAGCTCGGCCGTAAAGGGAGCAGAATGCGTGGCACTTCCTGTTGGCCCGGGATGCGAATAGGTCGACCTGGGGAAATCCCCACCTCTGGAAGACGGAATAGATGACATCCGGGCGAATCGACCACTCGTGCGTCTGGAAGGACCTGCTGAGACGGTCCGCCAGCGTATTCTGGACTCCAGGCAGGAATGATGCGGTGAGATAGATCGAGTGGGCGATGCAGAAGTCCCACAAGCGAATGGCCTCTTGGCATAGGAGCGATGAGTGGGCTCCGCCTTGCTTGTTGATGTAAAACATGGCCGTGGTGTTGTCGGTGAGGACCAGCACGCAACGGCCCTGTAGGAAGTTGAGGAATGCCTGGCAGGCTAGGCGCACCGCCATCAGTTCCCGGACGTTGATGTGTAGGGCTAATTCGGAAGCGGACCACAGGCCCTGGGTATGACGCTCCCCGAGGTGAGCGCCCCATCCTAGAGATGAAGCGTCCGTGACTAGGTGGAGGGAAGGTTGTGGGGCGTGAAAAGGCACTCCTGCACAGACCACTGCGCGATCCAACCACCAGGTGAGGGAGGTCAAGACCGAGGGCGGGACCGTGACCAGCATGTTCAGGTCGTCCCGGTGAGGACGGTACACCGATGACACCCAAGCCTGCAGTGGGCGAAGCCGCAGTCTGGCGTGGCTGGTTACGTAGGTGCACGAGGCCATGTGACCCAACAGGGTAAGGCATGTTCTTATGATGGTGAACGGAGATGCCCGCAGTCCATGAATGACGCGTGCGATGGACTGAAAGCGGCCTTCTGGCAGAATGGCTCGTGCGCTTCTGGAGTCCAGGATCGCTCCAATGAACTCTATTCTCTGTGTTGGCACCAGAGTGGACTTCTCCCTGTTGAGTAGAATGCCCAGTTCGTGGAAAGTCTGTGTCACCATGTGGACGTGAGCTTGAACTTGGTCCCTGGTGCGGCCGCGCACCAGCCAGTCGTCCAAATACGGGAACAGCTGTACCCCTTGTCGGCGAAGGTATGCCGCGACGACTGCCAGACATTTCGTGAACACTCTGGGAGCCGAGGACAAGCCGAAGGGAAGGACTGCGAATTGGTAGTGCACCTTGTTCACTACAAATCGCAGGAAGCGCCTGTGAGGCGGATAAATAGCTATATGGAAGTAAGCGTCCTTCATGTCGAGGGCGGCGAACCAGTCTCCAGGATCCAGCGAGGGAATAATGGTCCCCAATGATACCATGCGGAACTTCAACTTTACTATGAATTTGTTGAGTCCGCGCAGGTCTAAGATGGGACGTAGACCCCCTTTCGATTTGGGGATCAGGAAGTAGCGGGAATAAAACCCCCTGCCCCTTAACTCCTGCGGAACCTCCTCTATGGCTCCCATAGAGAGGAGCCCAAAAACCTCCTGTGAAAGGAGTTGCTCGTGAGAAGGGTCCCTGAAGAGGGACGGGGAGGGGGAGTGGGAGGGCGAGGAAAATTGGAGGGCGTATCCCTTCTCCACCGTGCGAAGGACCCAACGGTCTGATGTTATAAGGGACCAAGCACGGTGGAAACGGGAGAGGCGATCCCGGAAGGGGGGAGATGAATCCTGGGTGCTGGTTCTGGTGCCGTCCTCGACCGCACCTTCAAAAGGCTTGTCTAGGCCCTGAAGGTGGTCTCGGCTGGCCCTGGTTCTGACCGGGTTGAGGGCCGGTCGACCGTCGCCTACCGCCTCGACCCCGCCTCCTGGCAAAGTCCTGTCTCGGGCGAGGCGGGGGAGGGTAGAACCTCTGAGGCTGGGGCCTGAAGGGTCTGCGTTGTGGACCCGGGACATGCATCCCCAGAGAGCGCATCATTGTTCGAGAGTCCTTAAGGTTTTGGAGCCTCGAGTCTGTCTTTTCCGAAAACAGGCCCTGACCCTCAAAGGGCAAGTCCTGGAGGGTCTGCTGCAGTTCAGGTGGCAGGCCCGACACCTGGAGCCAGGAGGTTCGCCTCATAGCTATACCCGATGCTAGGGTCCTAGCGGCCGAGTCGGCTATATCCAGTGAGGTCTGTAGGGAGGTGCGTGCCACCCGCTTACCCTCCTCTACCAAAGTTCCGAACTCTTCCCTAGATTCCTGGGGAACCAGTTCCTTGAACTTCTCCATGGAGGACCAGGTGTTAAAACTATATTGGCTTAGGAGCGCCTGCTGGTTGGCCGCCCTAAGCTGAAGCCCCCCCGCGGAATAGACCTTGCGCCCGAACAAATCGAAGCGCTTAGCGTCCTTCGATTTCGGCGCTGCCGCCTGCTGACCATGGCGCTCCCGTGCATTTACTGATGAGACCACCAGCGAGCACGGTTGAGGGTGAGTGTACAAGTACTCGTGGTCCTTGGAGGGTACAAAGTACTTCCTCTCCACGCCCCTGGCCGTGGGGGGAATAGAGGCCGGGGTTTGCCAGATGGAGGTGGCATTGGTCTGAATGGAGCGAATCAGCGGTAACGCGACCCTGGATGGGGTGTCCGCTGAAAGGATGTTCACGATCGGGTCGTGAACCTCCACGATCTCCTCCATCTGAAGGTCCATATTGCGCGCCACCCGGCGCAACAGGTCCTGGTGGGCCCGGAGGTCTATGGGGGGCGGGCCCATGGCGGATGTCCCCGCTACCGCCTCATCAGGCGAGGAGGAGGAGGATACGCCCGGTGGCAAGGGATCCAAAGGCAAGTCTTGCTCCAGGTGCTCCTGGAGCTGGGCCTCGCTCGTCCCAGTGTCTATGGCCTGCGCCGGCGTGGGCACTGGAGCCTCCATGCCCCCTGGCGGGGGGCGGGAGATGGTGGCCTCCGGGGCTCTGGGCTCAGAGCGTGCCGAGCGGGAGGCAGACGGTGGGGCCCCTTGGGCTTGGTGATAGGCCCATGGGGTCCAAAAGGACCAGTGAGCAGGTCCCTGCGTAGGGTCCTCTGCCATGTCCTGCGAGTGCCCGAAGTCCGCCGAAGCCGCCTGTCCCTGTGGAGGGTAGGCCGATCTAGAGGCCCCTTCAGAGGAGTGGGACGCGGATCTTGACGGCCATGGCGGTGCTGAACGCGATGCATCCGTCCCCGGCTGGTGCGGTGCCGGTCGGTGCCGGTCGTAGGACGATCTGTCCCAGCGTGCCGGAGATTGGTGCCGGGATCGGGATCGGTGCCGGTAGCCCCGCCGGTGCCGCGATCCGGATCTGGAGCGGGACGACGATCGCGACGACACCCGGTGCCGGGAGCGGTCCCTCGATCGGCGCTCATACCGGTACCGGGAGGTGCGCCTCGAGTCCGATCGGTGCCGGCGGTCGCGACGGTGCCGAGATGTGGAGCGGCGCTGCGAAGAGGACCTCGACCGCGAGTACGACCGGCGCCGAGGTGATAGTCGGCGCCGGGACTCCGAGCGGCGTCGGGACCTGCTCCGAGACCTGGAGCGGTGCCGAGAGTCCACAGGTGGAGAAGGTGGGCGCACTAGTGCAGGCTTGCCTCTCGACTGCACAATGCGCGGAGCCACCGGTGCCGGGAGCTGCGACGGTGCCGGCTCCGTGAGTGCAATCAGGTCCCTCGCGGTAGTAAATGTCTCCGGAGTCGAGGGAAGACAAGGTTCCACCACCAGCCTAGGTGGTGAAACAGTCCGTACCGGACTCAACGGCCTCGGTGCCGGAGTCGACGGTGTGGCCGCCTGCTTTTGGCGGTCCAAAGGCGGACGCGGCTCTACCCCCGGCACGGGGGGAGCAGGCGTCTTCAGGGCAGCAGTGTCCTGAGCCTTGCGGGCCTTCTTATGGCCTGGAGAGAGAGATCGGCGCCGAGTCCCCTGAGGTGGGCGCGGTGCCGAAGTCTGCCGGTGCCGGGAGGACTTGTCCGCGGCGCCGGTCGGAGCCGCTGGGGCACTGCGCACCGACGCGCTCGGTGCCGGGGCCGGGCGCGCCGAGGGAGGATCCGGGCTGAGCGCCGCCTCCATGAGGAGCTGCCGAAGCCGAAAGTCCCGCTCCTTCCTCGTTCGAGGCTTGAAGGCCTTGCAGATTGGGCACTTATCTGCGTGATGGGCTTCCCCGAGGCACTTCAAGCAGGAGGCGTGCGGGTCACTTGTTGGCATCGGCTTCGCGCAGGACGCGCACGGCTTAAAGCCAGGAGCCTTGGGCATGAGCCCGGTATGCTCCGGGGGGTAAAAAGGGGGGAGAACAACCCCCTTAACCCCCGCTAACAATTTACAACAACTACCAGCTAAATAACAACTATCTAAAGACTCTAACTACTATACAACTATCTAAACTATCTACAGAAATAAGCTAGACGCTAGGGAGTGTGGAGACCAGCTAAGCTGTGCTCCGCAGTTCCAACGACCGTCAGGGGCGGTAAGAAGGAACTGAGGGGGCGCTGGGTTGGCTGCGGTATATATCCGGCGCCATGAGGGCGCCACTCCAGGGGGCTCCACAGCCGACCCACCGGGTGTTGCTAGGGTAAAAGTTTTCCGACGATCGTGCACGCGGCGCGCGCACACCTGACTGGAATGGATATGAGCAAGCACTCGAAGAAGAACCTGAACTGCACCCGCTCCCTTTCTTGTCCACATAGTACATGGTAATGGTATTGTCAGGGAGTATGTGAACCACTGCATATCCAATGCAGTCTCGGAAAGCATGGCATCTTGTGGATGGCCTGAAGTTCCAACATGCTGATATGGAGTGAGGCTTCCTGTTTTGATCACAGGCCCTGCACCCTCAACGAGTCCAGATGCACCCCCCAACCCAGAAGGGAAGCATCGGTAACCACTAACTTGGTCAGAAAGAGCCAAGTAAAGGGGACTCCTTGGCACACATTGTGTGAGGACTCCCAGCAGTGCAAGTAATTTAGGACTGGTGGAGGAAGGTGCACCAACCTGTCCAGAGAATACAGAGCAGGGCAGTAAACCATCCTGAGCCTCATCTAAAGAAGGCGAGGGTGCAACCTGGTGAACTGGATCACCTGTGTACAAGTGGACACATGTCCCAACAGGCTCAGACATAGACTGACTGTCATGGAAGGCTCAGATTGCAGACTGAGGCAGAGCTGTTGAATTGCCTGAAAGCAGTTGGTCAGCAGGAACACCCTCGACCTTGTGGAATCCAAAAGGGCCCCAGTGAACTGCATTTTTGAGTGGGAAACAAAGTTGACTATGCAGTGTTTAAAATGAATCCGACAGTCAAGAAAACGCAACATGGTGGCACATGGGCAAGAACCACCTCGCTGGAGCTGCCCTTCAGCAACCAGTCATTGAGGTACGGGAAGATGTCGATTTCCTTCCTCCTGAGATATGCCATGACCACCACCATGCATTTTGTAAAGACTCAAGGGGCAGAAGAGAGGCCAAAACAGGAGAAGCGTATACTGAAAGTGGCATTCTACCACCAGAAAATGAAGAAACTTCCTGTGGCTCAGTAGAATGACCACATGAAAGTAAGCATCCTAAAGGTCCAGGGCAGCAAACGAGTCATTCTGAGACAGTGTGGGGAAGATAGCCAACAGAATAACCATGAGGAATCTCATGCACTCAATGGATTTGTTGAGGCCACAAAGTTCAAGAATAAGTCTTCTCCCACCCTTGGATTTTGATATCAGGAAGTACCAGGAGTAAAAGTCGTGGCCCTTCCTCTGCCACTCCGAACCTCAAAAGGGCTGACCTGCTTGAGGAGCAATGTCTCGTGAAAGAGGACCCTGAAGAGGGACAGGGAAGGGAAGTGGAAAGGAGGGTGGGGCATGGAATGGAACTGGATTGCATAGTCTGATCAGACAGTGTCTAGGACTCAGCTGTCTGAGGTAATCAAGTCCCAAGAATTGTAAAAGTGGGCCAGCCTGTCCCCAAAGGGATAGGGAGATGGAGGGGATGGAGTAATGATGAACCAGTGCCCCGAACAAAGAAGTAAAAATGGGCATTCAGCCTGTGGGGATTGGGCATGTGAAATGTCCAAAGCCCAAGCCCAGCTGCTTCCTCTTGTGGGATCTATCCTTCGTCCCGCTGTTTCAGGGAGAGAAGGTTGTACAAAAGAATGCTGCTGCTGTGCCCCATAGTGGCATCTTTGTGAGGACAGTGTGTTCACTCCCAAGGACCTTAAGGCAGCCCTTGGAATCCTTGAAGGAGAGCAAACTGTCATCAGTCTTGTCTGAGAACAAGACTCGGATGTCAAAAGGAAAGTCTTCAATGGCTTGCTGGATGGATGTCCAGCGCAATCCCAGAGTTGTGCAGCCAGGAAGTCCTCCTCATAGTTACTGCCAAGACCATGACCCTGGCTGAAGTGTCCACAATATCAAGGGCAGACTGCTGGGATGTTTAAGCCATCAAGCAGTCTTCCTCAACCAACACTCAGAACTCCTATGCAAGGCCTCAGGCAACTGGTCCTCGAATTTAGACATGGCTGACCAATTGAGGAAATCATATTTGGATAGCAAAGCGTGCTGATTTTGCTCATTTGTGGGTGTGACAGGTTCGGTCACAGAGACCCCCTTGGGACCGTAACCTGATGTGCCGAAACTTCCTCTGAGCCCATTTTCTTTGCCAATTTGGGACTCCAGAACCCTGTCTTGTTGAGCCAGACACGCAAGCCTGCTGCAACACAGACCCAGGGTCTAAACCACGCCCCAAAGCTGCAGACTTAACTGAAAACAGCTCAGCAAGTACTCCTGTTTCCAGCACCCAGACACCCAGCTCCCAATGGGATCCAAACCCCAAATAAATTCATTTTACTCTGTATAACGCTTATACAGGGTAAACTCATAAATTGTCTGCCCTGATAGAGAGATATGCACAACTGTATTAATCACTTACTCTGGGTTAATTAATAAACAAAAGTGATTTTATTAAGTATTAAAAAGTAGGATTTAAGTGGTTCCAAGTAATAAAAGACAGAACAAAGTAAGTTACCAAGCAAAATAAACCAGTCATTCTGAGACACGCAAGTCTAAGCCTAATACATTAAGAAACTGAATACAGGTAAATCTCACCCTCAGAGATGTTAAGCTTCTTTCACAGACTAGACTTCTTCCTAATCTGGGCCCAGTCCTTTCCCCTGGTACAATCCTTGTTAGTTCCAGCTCAGGTGGTAACTAGGGGCTCTCTCATGACTGGCAGCCCCCTTCATTCTGTTCCACTCCCTTTTATATCTCTGGCACAAGGAGAGAATCTTTTGTCTCTCTGGGTTCCCACCCCTCCTTCTAAATGGAAAAGCACCAGGTTTAAGATGGATTCCAGTACCAGGTGACATGGTCACATGTCCTGTGAGACCCCAAGCCTCCATTATTCCTGGGCTGACTCACATGAACACAGGAAGACTTGTAAGTAAACAGAGCCATTTACAACCAATTGTCCTAGTCAATGGGAGCCATCAAGATTTCAAGCCACTATTAATGGCCCACATTTTGCATAATTACAATAGGACTTCAGAGTAATACTTCATATTTCTAGCTTCAGATACAAGAATGATACATTCATACAAATAGGATGAACATACTCAGTAGATTATAAGCTTTGTAATGAGACCTTACAAGAGACCTTTTGCAGAAAGCATATTCCAGTTACATTATATTCACACTCATAAACATATTTCCATAAACATATGGAGTGCAACATCACAGTGGGGACGATTAAGTATAGATCTTCCTGCCCAGAAGATCCAACCACTTGCAGTCTCTGCCCTTGGGGGCAGACTTGAACTCACCCTGCTGAGCTCTGTTATTTACCGCTGTTATGACCAGGGAATTCGGGGCCAGGTGAGAAGAGAACCCCTCAAATCCCTGCATGGGAACAAAGTAGTGCTTTTCAATGCACTTAGCCACCGGTATACTGCGGCCAGTGTACTCCACAGGGCTCTCGCTGGCTCAAGTAGCACATCACTGATCAGGAGCGTCACTCTTCCAGGGATGGCGGGCTGTAAAATGTCCACCAGTCTGTGCATGTTCTCTTGAAGAAACTCCACCTGGATGCCTAGGAATGTGGCTACGCTGCATAAAAAGCCCTCTGGAACAGAGGGAGAGGATGAAACAGGCAGCATGGCATCGTCCAGCAATGAGGAAGAAGGTCTCAGCTGAGCCAAACTGACTCTCACCCATGGGAAGACATCCCAGGAGGGAGGACTCCAGCAGCTCTGCAGGGAGGAAGTCCACCCATACCTGGGCTTGCAGTTGATCTGAAACCACTGCAGTTGACCTGACGGGTTACTTCAGCATCTAATGGGATGAAGAGCAGGAAGATCATCAGACCCTTGGAACTCATCAGATGATGCAGAGCGGGAAGATGATGATCCCAACTCGGAATCAAAAGTGTCCCAGGATCTCAGCAACATGGGCGGAGCAATGCCTGCAGGAGCCAATAGGCAGTCTGATTCATCTGTCACCTTGAATGAGGCAGGAATTGGTGCCCCCAATGAAGGAAGTACCCTCAGTACAGAGCATGCCATTGCTGCAGGCAGTGTCGGTCACAGCGTAAACAGAGGTACCAGAGCACCAAAATACATCAACATCAAGGATGGCAAAAGCTGCCCTGGGAGCACCTACAGCATTTAATGCAGTGAGGCTGAAGAGGGTCCGGTGTCGAGGTCCTCCCCAACCGATTCTGGTACTGGCTCCATCTCCACCACAGGGAGGGGAGATCTGGATGCAGTGTTTTCAGACACAAGGGTTCAGCGGCTCACTCCATCGGAGGGGCTATAGGTGCCGTAGCCCTGAGAAAGTCCTGGATGAAGAGTGAGGTTGGGACCAAAAGGCAGAGTAGGTCTGCGGCTGCTTGGTACACTGGCAACATGGATGCTGTCGGTACCGGCATCTCCCTTATCAGTACTGGACTCAATGGATGCCTGGAGGCCTGAAGTGGAGTAGATGGTACAGGATTTCTGCCTTTCCCATTCAGTACCAGGAAAGGGTCAGTTGTACCAGTGCCATCCCAAGTGCCGGAACCAGTCACATGCCAATCTGCACTTTTCCTGGGGGAGGCAGAGGAGTTGTCCCACAATCTGGAGTGGTACCAACTGGTCTTCTGAGACCTCTTCCTCGGATCCTCTGTCTCTTTGGCAAGGCACCTGCCCCAGAACAAAAGGCAGCAGTGCTCTCCAAGCCCAAGGGTGATCTTCAACCCAAGAAAGGTCTCAGTACCAGATCAGACCACATGGTCTGTTCAAGCAGGTGCTGCTTGTGGTGAAGGTCCAGCACCACCTGAGTCCTCTTTTTAAACAATTTACAGATCAATCAACGCTCCTTAAGGTGGGCCTCGCTAAAACAAAGCAAGCACCTAGTATGGGGGTTGCTGTTGGAGATCATCCCTCCACAAAATGGACAATGTTTAAACCCTGGTGAAGGCATCACTGGGGAACACTATCTACTGACTACTAACTAATACTAACCATCTAACTGTATACAAGAAACTAGACTAAGACTGAATGCAAGGTTGTGAGACTACAACCACACAGAGCTCCTACTCCAGCCACAGGCGGTGAGAAGGAACAGAGAGGAGTCAGGGTGCTGCCGCCTCATAAAGCCGGGGAGGGACCACAGCCATGAGGCGCTAGTGATGTCCCTCTACAAGTACTGCTAGGCATAAGTCTCCAGCTCCAGTGAGCTTGGCGCACACACACCTAAGTGGAATACACATCGGCATCCACTTGAAGCTGAACTTGGTACTATTTCCCATCCAGCACTTCCAATTATGAAGTAGAGGAGACTGGATAAATACAGATGTGAGTAGGATGCTTACTGGAGTGAACTTTGCTTCTGTGAAGAAGTTAAATTCAACTGCTTTTGTACTAAGCCACAACAAACCAAACATGGTGAATACTTAAGTTTAAAAGCAAACAATATATTCCAAAATAAAAGAACAGCAAAGTAGGGAGACCAGATGTCCCGATTTTATAGGGACAGTCCTAATATTTGGGGCTTTTTTTTTTTTTTTAATATGGGCTTCTATTACCCCCCCCCCACCCCCATCCCGGTTTTTCACAGTTGCTATCTGGTCACCCTACAGCAGCGGTTCCCAAACTGGGGTTCGTTACAGGGGGTTCTTGGTAAAAAATTCCCTAATTGCGGACAGAGCTGTCCCTAGGGACCCCGGACAGCATGGGGCCAGCAGCCTGGAACCCCTGGACTTCCAAGAGCTAAGCAGATCAAAGCCAGCATCTCTATCACACTGAGGAGATTTAAACTTCAAGACTCCTTATAAGAAATGGAAAGGGAGGTGGATATTTTTTGCTGTTTTTAAAATTAAATAGGCAGGTAGTATTGTTTTTAAAATTATTATAAAGAACAAGTTTAAGCTTTGTTGTAACGTGCGTTGTTTGCCTGGACTACTCAAGACCTGAATGCTTATGTAGGAGGAACTCTTTGAGTTGGCTTCTTAAATACCTTCATGCTGTTTCAAATCTGATACTCCTTGATGAAACATAGGAGCCTGGTCTTATAACAGGCTTATTCAAAGTGATACAAGCTACGGAAGTGAGATCTTGGAAGAGTGTTGCCGTTTTCATAATGTAATAAAAATAGTGTAATTATAAATAATAATTAATAATAAATAGTGTGCAATAAGCATGTCATAAAAACAAATTTTATATTTCCAAGATCACTGCTTTTATAATTTATGCTCAGGTAAAGGAGAAAATCCCTGGAAATATTCATTTTTAGGAGGGGGTTCGCGAGATTTGACATTTTAGTGAAAGGGGTTCACAAGTTGTTAAAGTTTGGGAACCACTGCCCTACAGCAAAGCTATAAAGAGTGTTGCTATTATACAAGAAAATATATATATGAAAAAGAAAATTAAGACCATGTATCATTCTAGTCTTGCGAGATTTTGAAAATGGTATGCTTCTATCTTGTACTTTCTAATAATATATGATACACTTAGAGGTATAGGTAGGATGAATAACTGAGCAGGTTAAGGTTTAAGTACTCAATTAATTGGCTTATTACCTGTTTTAAAAGAGAATAACTGTTTGCCGGAATGTCTTCTGACACCTAAAAAGCCAGCAGTTATAAGTCCCTTGACTTTTACGGGTCCTGTTGTATTGATTTCAACAGTCACAACAGTTCCCAACCAATTATCTGCTACTAAAGGCTTGAGCAAGACACTGTGGCTCAACTTCCACTTGGAGAGGTGGTGGCAGGGATCCCCCACCCAGAGAGGCAAATGCAGGGGCCCTTTTCCTGCCCAAGAGCAGCAGCAGAGGTCCCACTTCCCACAGGGAAGCAGAAGATTCCCCCTTTCCCTACCCGAAAAGCCAGGGTGGCAGCAGAGGGACCCACCAATATTTACCCCAGCACCCAGTATGTATCTGTTTGGGGGGCTGGGAGGGGACCAGTGCATTCTTCTCTTGATGCCAAAGTCCTCTGCTTGGATGCTGTTGGTGGGCATTCCAGAGCTCTGAGTCTCGGCATTAACACCCGTTGAGTTGCATAGGGCAGCTCTTCCATCTCAGAGCTATTGTTTCAAGCTGTCTGCTGATTCAGGCAGACATCATTGCATCAGTTACTCTTAATACACATTTTCAAGGGTTTCTTTACAACCATGAGGGCTAGAAACTTATTAAATGAAAGCTGGAATTCTGGTGTAATCACATGATTCCTGGAGCTAGGGCCTTACACACAGGCATTTAGTGCTTATGCTCAATTGCTGAAGCCATAGAGGCTCCTCTGCTATGTTCTACACATACAGCACTGCAGCCATCTCCCACATGCGTCAGTACATATTTCCATCTGTCCTATACAGCTTGCGTAGACAGTGGGAAGTGGGGCCAACACCAAGGAAATGAGGAGGGAAGGGAAGCTGGAGACAGATTCTGGGTAATGCAGAATCTGGGAGGCCAGATGCTGACCTCCACTATGGGTGAATGGAGGGTCAATAGTAGAATTTTCTCTTCCCCACTCCCTGCCTGAGCCCATCTCAGCTCCCACTCCTCTTGTCTAACTGCAGTGCAAAAGGGAAGTATGAAAGAGACCCAGAAAGAGAGAACATAGAGCTGAGAGTGAAATGGCAGGAAGGACACATAGTTGATTCAAAAACAGCTGCAGCCACAGCACCAGACAGCTAACACCTTCAGATAATTAAGACCCCAGATATGGAGAGAAGATGAATGAGGGGATAAAAGGGGGGAGGAGGGGAAGAAGAAGACAGAGAGCTGAGGTCCTTAAGGAAGACAGGACAAAGAAGGAGTGATAGGAAGGGAACTAAAGAGACTGGAAGTTTGGAAAGAGGAAGGAAAGAATAATGAGTGGAAAGGAAACACTGGGAGGACCAGAGACTAAGAATTTTTGAGGAGGCTAGAGTGTGTGTAGAGTCTTGTGAAACTGGAAGGAGGTACCAGAATCTGAAAAGAGAGTGATACAGGAAAAATAGGATTTGGAACATCAGCCAAGGACTGCTACTGGAGACACCTGGAAAACATCAGAAGGGGAGAAGTTCAAAGATTGTTAAGAACACCAGAAGAAGCCCAAGCAGAACATTCAGACTCAATGAAAGGAGGAGGGAACTCAATGCACAGCTTGGGAGCCTGTTAGTTTCCCATTCATGTTTCCCCAGCCATATGGAGCATTCCTGGATCTCAGGAAACTGAAAACAGGGAAAAACAACGAGGAGTCCTTGTGGCACCTTAGAGACTAACACATTTATTTGGGCATAAGCTTTCGTGGGCTAGAACCAACTTCATCAGATGCATGGAGTGGAAAATACAGGAGCAGGTATAAATGCATGAAAAGATGGGAGTTGCCTTACCAAGTGTAAGGTCAGTCTAACGAGACAATTCAATTAACAGTAGGATACCAATGGAGGAAAAAATAACTCAGCAAATCAGCAGCCAACCAGAAACAGTCATCTACGCACCCAGTAGCTTGATATCAATTGAACTTTTCCTCATTTTCACTCTCTCTCACATTGGGAAGGAGTAGGGGAAAGGGGCACCAAAATTGAGTTGATGGCTCTCTCAAAATAGTAGAGAGGGTAGGAGGTGTTATTCTTCAATTGTTAAAATAAATTATAAATATTTGAAAACAGACTATGGATGAAAATGTGTTAAAACATTTGACAGTCAAGGGTTACAATAAGTTAGGCAAGGGTTAAAAGGAATTTACCAATACTACTAACAAAATTATACAGTAGTGCTAAAAGCAATTTTTTAATACAAATACTGGATAAGTATAAAAAAAATATTCAAAAATAGAAAATAAAATGCATAAAAATTATATTTAAAAATAAGAAAAGATTATGTATAAAGCCAAAAGGCATGGGTTAAATATATGGTAATTAAAACTACAAAACAGAGTAAACAAACGTTAAATATAGTTTTTAAAACAAAAAAGGAAAGAGTTATTCAAAACACTGAAATGGCAACGGTTAGATACAATTTTTTTTAAAAACAGTACAATCAAAATTCAGAAAAAGAAAGGGTTAAAATACTCTACATAGCGACAATAGGCTACGATGAATAACATCAAAGCAACAGACACTAGGCTGGGGTTAAGAAAGAAAAAGTGGAATTCAGCTTTAGTCATGAGATAATGATGGGGAAGTCTTAGGTCTCTTTATTTGGTTTGTCTGCCAGGCCGCAATCCTGCAAAGCAGCTCCATGCAGACAGACCCCTGACCTGCATAGCAGATTATTAACTACACTGATGTCTGCACAGGAGTAAAGGTTCCCTCAGGCAAAGCAGTTTGCAGGACTGGGGCCTAAATTAATGTTACTAGACTACAAACTCTTCAGGGCAGGTCCGATGCTTTATTTGGCTGTATGATGTCTAGAACATTTGGGGGGCTCAGCAAATAAAAAAATATATTCATTGGCCAATAACAGTTAGTCCTGATTTCAATTAAGTCAATGTCAAATTCATATATGCATACCTGAGAAGATACTGGATATTGACCAATGAACACAAATAGGATCTGTTCTCAGTTACACTAGTGTAAATCTGGAGTAAAATCACTGAAGACAATGGAGTTACTTTGGATTTACACTGTCGAACAGAGATCGGAATCCAGCCTCCACCCATTCTTTCATGTTATTGCTGTTATAAATGATTTAACAAAGTGAAAAAAGGCAGTTCTAAAAACAGATATATAGATGGAGTTGGTATTATTAAGGTTGCCTGATCCTTAAAAGCATCCCTGCCAACCAAAGATGAAAGATTTTGAAACTCACACAACTAGGTCACAAATAATACTGAAAGTACGAAAAGGTATTTATTTAGTGTAAAGTTTAAAACTATGTAGGATGAGAAATTTGAGGGAGATGATTAAAAATGTCTATTTCCTCTCAGTATGATCCGCCACCAAGCATTGTCAATTTCAAAGGACTTTTTCCTCTACCCATGTTTTGGAATTGTCTGTCCTCTTTTCTGTGGCTTCTTACATAGTTAAACAGCATCTGAGGTAACTGATCTCTTATAGAAATTCAATAAATGTTACATATAAATCAAAGAAAGTTTAAGAAAATTTACACAGAACTACATGAGTTTACAAATATCACAGAGCATTGCAATGAAGTATGGTTTATCATAACTAGTCTGTCCTTCACACTTAATACTTCAAGGCCAAGATTTTTAAAAATGAGACTTTACAGTAAATCTACAACTTCCATATTTTAGCACCTAACTAAGCAGCCTGATTTTCAGACGTGATGAGCACCTAACAAATCCCCATGATATCAACTGGTCATTTAGGTCAAATGCTCCATATACCATTATTGATCCCCTGAGTCATCCAGTTCCCCAAAATGCTACCTTTAAAAAAAAAAAAAAAAAAAAAAAAGTATGGTAATTATAGTTCCATTCAAAGCAGGGTGGAAAATGTGTGAAGTGCTGAAGTTCATATAGTGTGGTTTTTAGGCAGACTAACTTATCAAACAATTATCTGGCATTAAAACAAAAATCATGTATAATTCTTACCACGGAATTTTCTCCTTCTCAAGTGTACGATCATGCTGCAAACATAAAAGATAAATTTCACTAAGGCATCTTGGTCAAATACATGTTTTCTAATGTAAAAGGTCACTAAACTTTACACTGCAAGAGGGACACGTCAATGTACATAAACATGAATTTGTTTTTACCTGCTTTAAAAATAATTATAGCTAATATGTCTTTGGAATTGTGTAGATCCCAAATATATACGGACTCTAACATCCTTTCAGTTAAATAAGAGAAATGATAACCAACCCTAAATAAGAGTCTTTTTTTTAAAAAAAAAACATCTAGTAATAGCTGCTCCATACCATGCCAGAAATTATGAATAAATAATGTTAATACTCAAAAACAGTCTTTGTCAATACAAAAGAATACCAATATAGATGCCATTTTCTATACATGATCTATTACCCAATTTTGCAATGTATCTTTCATACAGTTTCTCCACTTTCTTCAAAAACATGAAGGAGACAGGGTAGGTTCTCCCTTTAACTTCACTAATTGCTATTTGGAAAAACCTCCTCATATAAGAGTATATTCTCTCAATGACCCTGATCATGTTCCCAGAGAAGTGTGTGGCAAATTTCCTGTTATTGTACTATACACACACATATGAATTTTACCTTTCTTCTACCTATCTGCCAGTATGTATCACCTCCCTCATGTCTTCTTTTCACACTCAACTTAGCTTCCCTACTCATATTCTTTTTTAAAATGTATATGCCTGCTGCAAGCCACTTTCCAATCCTCCTGCAAAGTTTCCCGAAGTTTGGGAAATCCTACATACCAAGCTCTAGGAAAAGAAGATGCATAAGTCTCAATTCTACCAACATATAACCAGGTAAGAGAAAATTAGATGCAGTGTTATCAATACATGCTTTTTAGTCGACATTAGAATAAAGAAACACTGCCTTTTATTTTTAAATCAAAGAACTATTAAATGTTGCTAGAAAACAAAATCACTTATTAAAAATGACACAGAGGTGCATAGATCAATTTATTTATCTAGCTAGTTTAGTGTCAAAAAAAGTTTTTTGAATACCATGCAATATACTAGAACAATTTGGCTTAGGAAAATCAAGATGTCCTCTATGTGCCTTTGGATGATGATGTGTGAAACAAATAGAAGACAGCTTGATTTTAATGAGGTAGTTTGACCCTCCAGGACTGTACATAGCTAAAAAGATGTCTTGACTAATAAATGAACTAGCTTGACACTGGTTTAGAAAGAGTATACTACTTTCCATTATTATAAAATAGTAATGCTTTCCAAAGATACAATCTGGTTATCTATTCAGACCCAAGATTCTATTAATATTTGACAATTTTTAGTCATACAGTACCTGTTGAAAGGAGCTTTCTATCTTTACTTCCAGCTCTTGAATGTGATGAATAGCTTTGTTAACACATGGAGATGGAGTATTTACCAAAGCACAACTACGACGCCTGGTGGGGTAACCTAGGAGCATCTCTTTATTCTTACCTGAAAACAAAATGCACACCAAAAGTCACATACAAATGTCAGCTTTTTTTTCATTAATTTTCAAGTAATAAATCTTGGTTTTATGATTAAGAAGACATAGCAGCTAGCTCTAACAATGTGAATGCATTTTGCACAAAGTTCTAGCCCATTGTCATTTACAACAGCAAACATCACATTTCAGATTTTAAAAAACTGCAAGCAGAAGTTGGCAGAGGATTAAAAATACAATCTAAAAGGTGAAAGGAGAAACTCAAGAAAGTATAGAAAAATACAAAGAGGAAGAAACTAAAAAAAAAAAAAAAAAAAAAAAGAGACAAGACAAAGGAGTCTGAGGCCAAAAAGCAATTTAATGCCTTCCTCCATCTACAGCTCATCACAAGTGAAATGAGTTTGATGGTTTATTTCTAGCCCTTAGTGGATAATTGTCCAAATCAGGAAAATGACAATGACAAATAACAGGAAACCAGTGCAAGCTTCTGCTCTAGAAAGGTCCAAAGTGGAACAGAAAAGGTGAAAGAATATCTCTGGTGGACCTGCTTGGCAGCTCTGCATATACTACACCTAGCTCTAGCCAGTGTACACTTTTACTTTTTGGAGGAATGAAAGCATAAAACAATTCTTTTCATTTTGGGGCAGTGAAACTATCCCAGGAATAAACCATTTTAAGCAAACACTTACATTAAAAAACTATAAGGTTTCCCTGAGCCCCCTACTCAATTATATTACCTGATAAAGAACCAGATTGTGCCACCTGACTCACATGCAGCAATATCTTATGACCTGCTGAGTAAGGGACTGTACAACTTAAGTAAGGGTATCAGAGTCTGACCCAAAATGTCATCTATTGAAGAAACCAGGAATCATGCCAAGATACTGAATCCAAACGAGAGTTTTGAAGAAAATATAGAGAATGCCATGTGGCTGTCCTGCAGAACTCCTGGATATAAACTGATGTCAGGCTAGCTACTATCACTGATGTACCTGATGTACATATACCTTCATATGCTCTGAAGATTCAGATACATCTTAATCTGATTTATTGTTATAACAATGAATATGATACGAGACAGCCATTTATATATAATTCTCTTGGAGAAAGTTTCACCTAATCTCTTGGTGTCAAATGAAACAAACATTTGGATGGACTTTTCTAATGACTTTAACCCATTCCAGATAAAAACCAAGGACCTTTTAACCAAAATTTGTGGTGAAGGGCATCATCAGGATAGGAATGACACCCTGCAGAAAATGTTGGCATGATAATTGACTACAATAAACATCCAACACTGCCTCTGGAAGAAAATATGGATGACTGTACCTGGAGCTAGCTAGCTATACCCTGCTGCACTCTCCTAACCAGTAATGCAGCAGTTGCTCTCCCCCTATGCCCTGAGGCACAATCTCTCTCACAGGTCCCCCTGGAATATTGCAGTTCTACATCATGCATAATGTGGGCCAGTATCTAAAAGGCATTATCTGGCTCAAAGGCTGCACAGTTAAAATGGAAAAATACCAGGAAATGCAAGAGTTAAGAGTCCTAGAACAACATTATTTCTAATTTATTGTAAATATGTAGAATCTTCTATTCCCAATTTCTTTGTTAAATCTGTACTAGATTAATATTTTTGAAATATATTTCCAAAAACATGAAGGATACGGCCAAATTAATATTGCTGTGAAAGTTGCAGTTCCTGATTTTCTTCAAATCACTTGTTTAACTGAGCAAGCTCACTTTTCCTTTTTATTTTTTAAAAGTCAGATTATTAAATTCTTTAATTTTATTAGATAAAGAAAATTACCCTCTAACTGCTCAATTTTCTCCTCAATAGATTGTAACCATGGGTTACAAGCAGGACTTCACAAATCCACTCACTGGTGGCAAGTAGGAAATGTACCTTGGTGAAAAGGGTCCCACTCATCATTTTCTGCAGAATTTAAAATTTAATTTAAAAGGACACTTAATTTCAAATCTAATCAATTTCAGTTTTTCCAGACAGAGGAACTGAACTCTAACTTCAGGGGAAGAAGAGCCAAGAATAGGTAGTGGCTTGAGTTTAAGCATTCTATAGCACTCCCTCCACAACAGGATTGTGAAGCAACACTGTGGGCACAAGGAGAGCCAAACAAGCAAAAAACAAATTAAGTACAGTTAAAAAACATAAAAATAAAGCAATTACTTAAATCTTGTTTGAAGGCTTTAAAAGTCTGAACCAACTGAAAACTGTACAATACAAAGTCTTTATAGGAAACTTACCATGTGATGGCTGACTAACATCCTCAGAAGAGCAGGAAAGTGACTCCATTTCAAGCACTATTGCCAATATTACCTTGCAGCCTAAATTTAAAAATGAATTATATATTATTTATTAAAAACAAATACATTTGTTTCATCAGTACAAAATTTATTTCATCCCTGTTAACTAGACATAATGTTGGTCAAAACCACCAAGAGATTTTTATTATGGGTTCAAATCTTTCACCAATAGAAAAGCATGTATGAGACAGCCGATGATATTACAAAGCACCAAATTAAACCATTTTAATTAACAAACTTGATTAAAAATAGTTATAAAAAATGTGGATAAAGACCAAACTGTTAGCTCTTTATTTATATGACCTGACTTTCTAAGCGGTGCATGCTATTTCACATCCAGTCATGATAACAAAAATTATCAAGGATTGTAAAGCTTTAAGAAACCAAATGGATGACCTGTAATATAAATTCAACCTAAAGAACAGACAGTTGATGATGGTCCCTAAATGTGTAAAGTCAGAAACAACTGAAGAATTGTTGTCTGGATGGATAAAAGACACGCAGGGAAAAGACTACCGTACTTACTTAATCCCATACAAGTTTACAGTTAAAAGTTACTACAGTAAATAATATATACCTTTTAAAAATAGCAAGAATTGAAAATAACTCAAATGACCGATTAAAGTAATTTATCTCAATATTTTGTTACCCTTACAGTTAATATATTCAGTTGAATAATATCAAAATGTGAAAATTCACCTTATCTATTCCAAGAACAACCCATTAAAAAAAAAAAAAAAAAAAAAAAAAAAGCTAAGGAACTCCATCATACGTACACATAAAATGGATATATATTATTGTACTATATAAAAGTAGGGGGAGTCTTCGGAACATTAGAGAAAGAAGAATCAGACCACCATGGGCTAAATACTGGACAACACTATGCAACTGAGTTCCAGGCTCACAACTCTTTAGTTGTTCTCCTGCAAACTTTCTGCACACACAGGGCACAGTGATATAAATAATGGAATGGATATGTAGATCCATGTGGTACTCCAGATTCTGCCAAAAAGTTATTGGAACATGACAGCAATTAGAAAATATCTCCAGTGCTATGATAAATATCCCCCACCACACCTTTCAAGACTGATGGTGTGATTCTATGTATAAGAAATATGACCATATGTATCATTGTTACCACTGTTATACAATTGCAACAATTTTTATACAAAGTGTATCATGTGAAGTGTCAATGGAAAAGTTGCAATCTATCACATAGGATTATCCTGTTTATATGCATATCATCTTTGTATCTAAAGTTATGAATATTGGCTATGTATTTGTATCTCCAACATGTGTTTTGTTCCTGGACAACACCCTCCAGCCAGATTTTCATAGATTATACTTTTCCATCAGGGCTAGACAGCCATGTGTTGATGGCCAATTAAGAACACACCACGCTCATAATGGGCCATTGAAGAAATTCATCCCAAGTAATCCTCTCCTGTGGATGTCTCAGGAAGAATATGGGCAATTGCTGCCCCGTGAGACAGCAAAGTATGTAAAGACATATGACCCTGGACTCCATCTTGGGCCAGTTACTTTCCATGTATGCAGGCTGCGGGTTTTGTTTGGGACAGAACTTCCATGCACATGGCAAAGGATATAAAAGACCTCTGAGACACCTCCATTTTGCCTCTTTCCTGGTCTAATTCTCTGGACTGTGGATTTACAACAAAAAGCAGCATCTTGAACTATGGACTGAGAACCTTCCAATCTTTTGGAGGTTACCAGAGAGACTTTGCAAGCCAGCAGTCTATTCCATCACTGCTAAAAACCTGATATAAGGACTTTGTAATCATTTGTATTGTGACAAAATTCCTCTTCTACCTTGGTGGGTCCTGCGCTTATTGGCAGATTTGCTCGCTTCACAGATTCACCCTGTGGGTCAGGAAACAGTCCAGAGACCTTCCCCTCTGGTAGAAGCTATAGGCCAGGTCAGTTCCTCCTGTTTTTGATCAGGAGTTGGGAGGTATGGGGGGAACCCGGGCCCGCCCTCTACTCCGGGTTCCAGCCCAAGGCCCTGTGGACTGCAGCTGTTTAGAGTGCCTCCTGGTACAGTTGCACGACACCTACAACTCCCTGGGCTACTTCCCCATGGCCTCCTCCCAACACCTTCTTTGTCCTCACCACCAGACGTTCCTCCTGATGTCTGATAACGCTTGTACTTCTCAGTCCTCCAGCAGTACACCTACTCACTCTCAGCTTCTTGCACACCTCTTGCTCCCATTTCCTCTCTCTCTCACACACTTCCTCTCCTCTGGCTCCCCCTGGCTTGACTGGAGTGAGCCCTTTTATAGCATCAGAGGGGCCTTAATTAGAGTCAGGTGCTTAACTGCCTCACCTGACTCTTAGCAGGTTAATTGGAGTCAGGTGGTCTATTAGCCTGGAGCAGTCCCTGCTCTGGTCACTCAGGGAACAGAAAACTACTTATCCAGTGGCCAGTATATCTGCCTTCTGCTACTCTGCTGTTCCCAACTGGTCTGGGTCTATCACAGTATGTATGTGTTCTATTAACCATTTAGAACTCTCTTCTTTTCTTTTATTAATAAATCTTCAGTTAGTTTACTAAGGATTGGCTGACAGCATGATATTTGGGTAAGATCTAAGATACATATTGAGCTGGGGTAAGTGTCTGATACTTTGGGATCAGTAAGAACCTCCCATATGGTGAAATGTGTTTTCAGTAACCTCTCACTATAGTAGATTTGATTGTCTGGATGGGAGTTAAGGGCTGAAATGCTTAAAACAGACTATGTTTGGCTTCTGGTTAACCAGTGTGGTAGTGCGAAAGCTCTTTTGTTACTGGCTTGGTGAATCTAATTATAGAATAAATCACAGTTTTGGAAGGTTGTCTGCCCTATTTTTTGCAGCATGCCCTCAGTGTGGTCTATCCCAGGCACCCGGTCACACATGGCTCCTACATGCCTATCACAAAATGTGGGGTACCTCATCCTGTGCACTAAATGCCCCAATATCAACTATGTGGCTGAAACAAGACAATCATTATGCTTTCAAATGAACTCACACAGAAAAACGATACAAGACAAAAGCACCATATCACCCCGGGGTGAAATTTTTCACAAAGCAATCACTCCATATTTGACTTCTCAGTCCTCATCCTCAAAGGAAATCTGCACAACACTCTCTATAGATGAGCTGTGAGCTTAAAAGTCATAACTTAGCTACACATTAAAAATCACGGACTTAATAAAGACATTGGATCTACGGATTACTACAAGAACCTGCAACCTACTAACTCGTCTTTTTTGTCCTATGACCGTAGAAGTGTTAATTGGCCACTTCACCTTGAATGGTCCCTTACAATGTGTATTAACTACTTATGCTAAACAATCTATTCCACATTGAATTTAGGTGTAAAACTGAGTACCTTTCCCAGATCTGAAGAAGAGCTCTGAGGAGGTTCAAAAGCTTGTCTTTCACCAACAGAAGATCTTGGAGAAGATTTGTAGGAGCAGGATTTTATAACTGTACTATGAGAATTAATGAATGATTTGATTTCATCCTGCCAGCTACCCTCTTTAAATAGCAGAAAGGAATGACAGACCAGAACAATCCTTATGACTGATTATGGTCACCCTTTTGTTTTAGGATAAGTTATAATGTCTACTATGGTTTCCTATATGTATTACAAATTAGGCACTCTAGTTAAATATACATTTCTTTGTTTTAAGGTTTAGAAAGTAAGAGACAGGATCTTGTATTGTGTCTATGTTAAGAAGATTAGAGGAATGTTGAAGGCCTGGGCCCCAATGTGAATTGTTTTGATTATAAGATTTAGGAAGGCTTAATTTACAATGCCTTTTCTTGCTCAACATAAAAACTGCTGTATACCTTTAACTGTAAAAGACTGTGTGAATGAGGAATGTATGCATCAGGAAAAGATAAGGTGTGAAGGCCATTGTTATAGCCAGATGGTCAAGGAAGGAGTGAAGAACCATCAATGCGTATCCATAATGAAGAAAGGGAAGATTGATGACCCTGAGGTGAAGGCTAGCACCCCTAAGGACAGGACAATTGATTAAATCGAAACCAGGACAGGATAACCCTCTCGGAGGTGTATTGAAAAGTTTACATCAAAAGATTACACCAATTAAGAGATAACCGGTCAAAAATTGACACAGCAAAATCCATAGACTTCAACAGAGAAAAAAGACTATAAGAACAGGGTGCTTTGCCATGGGACTTTGGATTCATCTTGCTACACTCCAGGAGCATCAGATCATGGCCGACAGAGCCTGGCTCCCCTCTGCGACCAATCTGACTGGCCACTAGATTGATCCAGACTCTGGAATGGTAACTATAAACATCAACTGGCAGGAGTGTGTGTGTGTGTGTGTGTGTGTGTGTGTGTGTGTGTGTGTGTGTGTCTGAAAAGCATAAGCTAACTGCTGTATTCTCAATAAATGCGGCGTTTTTGCCTTCTCCTCTATAAAATATCCCGTGTGCTTTGTATAGCATAACATTTTTGCTTTGCTGTTTACATCAATTGTTGCTGCCTTTCAGGAGCCATCCAAAAATGCCCCACACTGACATTTAAAGCACTGCAAGCAGTCCTGGTAAGGACATGCACCGCTGATACAAAGAACATATGTGGACATGCAAAAGCAATTTAATTACTGTGATGTAACTTCGGTCAACTTAATTTTGTAGTGTAGACTTGCCCGTTGTCTAATATCCTGGTACCAACACTGCTATCACAATGCTACAAACAGACATTTTAAAAGTGAAATAAAAATATCGAGATGGATAAAAATAAATGATTTTTAATTTAAATTAAATAGGTTTATTTTTAAAATATATTTAAAGTTAGTTGAAATTATGACAACTTACATTAACACGAACTTGCTATAATCTATTAAAATCACTTAAATAAAAGTATATATTTGCTGCTTAAGTCTAAAGAAAAATCAAACCACTGAATTGATGGAAGTCACTGGCTAAGCACCTGGAATCAGAGCTTGTTGAAGTGTTAAACCAGCTTTTGACAGCAGTAACCTCTTATTCAGGTGCAGAGAGAATATTTTCTCCATTTCAGTTTATTCAACTAACTCATTTAATTGACTAGCTCACTTAAAATTGAGAAGTGGGAGCTGAAAAAACCTCTTCTCCCCATTTATGAATAAAAGTAAGGTGTGCAGATTCGAAGGGCATGGTGACCAAAAACAATCAGTTTAATTCACTGACTACGGATAAAACTTCCTGTGATTAATAAATCAGTTCATTTTTAATACAAAACATGTTTTGATAGACTTAATTTTTTCCCCTTATGTATCCAGCACATTTAAGGTAATTATATTTAACAAATAAAAAAACTTTAAAATACTGATTTGTTCTTTTTGGTTGAATCTTAAGATCCATTCAAATGGAGCTTGACACTAATTATGAGTAAAAAATTAATCATCTGATAACTAAAAATGCATTATTCACCATTTTCTAATATAAAAAAAAGGAAAAATTAAGAATCTGAAAAAAAGTATGTTAAGCCATGTAACTGCTTAAATAAATGTATACACATACAGTGTATGCTCCTGGTTATCAAAAAGAAGTTAGTGTAAAGGCTACATTAGTTGCAAATCAACATGTTTTAGTACTTACCAACCAATGAAAATCAACCTTTATTTAGGAAAATAACTAAAAACTACAAATGCAGAACAAGATTAAAATCAATTATTTAAGTCAGTGTTTCCTACTTGCTAATTTAACTATTAAAATTGGTGCTTTGAATCAACCCATCCTGAAAAATATGAACAAATGAGTTTAGAAATAATATTGATCAAATGGACACATTTGTACAATTAGTACAATGGGACCCCACTCTTAATTGGGCCTTTGGTTCCTAACTCAATACAACAGTGATTAATCATAAAAATAATAATAGATAGATATTAAAAAGAAATGCCACATCATGTACAAAATATTGACATAATCCTTAGCATACCATATTTTTGGAAATCAATGTATGGGGGGGGGGGGGATTTCACATCCACTAAGCAAGATCTATCTACATCAGTGAACAACTGGGCATATGTAAACAAAGAGCCCAAGATATACTCTGAGACCAGTTGATCAACATATTGAGACACAAGTCTGAAAAAGCATCAAATCTGTTATAAAACATGGCAGAAAAACACAAATGAACCAAGTGCCAAATGAAATGCCATAAAGATCATGGCAGACCACTAGAATGGATTTGTTTGTGACAAACAATGCAGAAAGCATTATTGTTTTGTATTATTATATAGACTCTTTTACTTAGAAAACCTGAACAATATTAGAAGCAGCACAACAATTCACAGACTGAAGGCTTTGAACTAGAATTTTAAATCAGGTTCACAATGCATGCAAAAATGCAGTTACAGTTGACAATTCGCTAATTGTTTGTAAACTGCATAGTAACTTTAGATACAAACACACCTAATTAGCCATTTGTGCAGGTACCTTATTTGCCCATTCACAGATTTGCTCACCTAATATTTTTGAAATCCCTGAAAGGATTATCTCCAACAGTGGGCCTCAGTGTTTCTCAAAGGAATTTGCCAATTTGGCTAAAGCACAGAATTTTAAATATATTTCTGACAGGACCTGAACAGCAGCTCTGTGGGTATGTCTACACAGCAAAGAAAGACCAGTGGCTGCCTCCCGCCAGCCACTACGGCTCGCGGGGCTCAGGCTCTGGGGCTGTTTCATTGCTGTGTAGACTTACAGGCTCAAACTGGAGCCCAAGCTCTGGGACCCTTCCACCCTACAGGGTCCTAGTCCAAGCCCTTTGAAGTCTACATAGCAATGAAACAGTCCCACAGCCAAGCCTCGCAAGCCCAAGTTGGCTAGCACCGGCCAGCTGTGTCTAATTGCTGTGTAGATCTACCCTGTGTGGCTCGAAAGCTTTTCTCTCTCATCAGCAGAAGTTGGTCCAATAAAAGGTATTACCTCACCCACCTTGTCTCTGTGACAGGTTGTCAGCTGCTGGAATCCTACAAAGTGATGCAGAGCTATTCTGCTAGCTAACTCTGGCAGCCAGACCAAGTTTCCCAGACTGAGGCCATGTCTATAAATCTGGCAAAGACACTCTATGCAGATGTGAGCGCTCTCCTGTCAACATAAAAAACCACCTCCACAAGCAGCATAAGCTATGTTGGCAGGAGAGCTTTTCCTGCCGACATAACACTTATGTCACTCGGGGGTGGGGGGGGGGAGGTGGAATATAGTGTAGTGTAATGGAATATAGTGGAATACAGTGTAGTGTAGACAGCCTGAGTGTCTCTCTGATTCAAAGATAATTAGGAGTAGGGGCAGAGGGGATCACTACGGGTAAAGCAAACCTAGGAATAGCTAAATTCAGGAGACCGTTTAGATTGCAGCTGTTTCTTGCTATTTAAGATAACATTAAAGGTAAAACACAGAAAAGGGGTAAGATCAGGCCATTATCGGGTGTGGGGGGGGGGGTGAGACACTGTGTGTACACTGTGTTAAGAGCAGGGTTTGAATTTTTGAATTCCAGGTACTAACAGTGTCCCTGTCTGTTATCCACAAAACAATGGCCTTATTGAAACAACTGTAAAAGTGCCCCAACTGTAAAATTCAGATTTGATAAACCCAAGGCAGATGACAAAAACTATTATCTTGCTGTGAGATTTTCAAAGGAGCCTAAGGAAGTTGGACACCTAACTCTTTTAGGCACCTCTGAAAATCCCAACCTCAGTCTATTCAAGTACTGGAATACACACATTCACAAGTGTAATTGACCAGCTACTTCTGAGCTGCCTTCTCTTAATACTACCATGCACAAAGAAATAACTAAAACCTGAAGCAGCAAATCTCAGCCAGATATAAGCTAGTATGAGAGGCAAATCAGCAACAGAAGTATTACTATGACAAATCTGTTAAATTGCTCTATACTACTTCTGTATGAGACAACACTACATGATTTGCAGAGACTCAAGGCAATTTGTGTTACAATATTTATTGAAGTGACACATGAAGACAAACACCACATTGTAGCTATTACCACAATATACCTTTCTGAAGTCACTGTATATTACTCCATAAAAAAAGTAAAAATAATGGAAAAACCATTGTGGGTGCTTGGCTTCATCAGGTATACAATGTGTAAATGCTTCTACATTCTATTTCACACCTCATTAAATATGTCTGAAGCTGCAGTGCACATATTCAACTTTTTTTAATTACTTTGTTGGTACTTTAAACTACTGTAACAGAAATAATAGTTTGTCAGGATAGCTATTAAAGACATCAAATTTATTACAGCAACATCTCAAATGAAAGGACCAGAAATTCCTCATTAAGAACAAGGACATCGTTTTACACACTTGAGCAAAATTTAAAGTAAATTTTTTTAAAAAATTTAAAATTAAAGAAATTAGAACTCTAGTAATTATAATTACTATCCACATAATGCAAATAATGATTAATACTTTTCATTATAAATCCCACCCACATCAAGGCTCTAGGATGCTCTATAGTTCATATACATATTTTAAAAGAATAGTAAAGTTGCAAATAGCAAAAATCAAAATTCAAGAAATGCTTCTTTATTCACTACATTCCCTTTCTGTCTTACACTATATACCAGACCACTACGCTCTGGTCCATTGGAGGTGCACACATGTCCTTAGTTAAATCAGTGTAAATCTCTCTATCTGGTAGGTATAAACAGAATTTGGCCAAAACTAAGGAAAACATCAGCAAAACTATCGTCTCATTCTCAACATATTCCTGCCATTTTTGTGCACCATTCAACCAGCACTGGGAATGAGACAGAGATCTTGACCAAAAACAAATATATGGTCATGTAATTAAAGACTCTCTAGTAATGCATACAGAAAAGGATGTAGAGTTAAGACAACCATCATTTGTTAATGTGGGTATTTCCTGACTTTTGAGTGCTTCATTTTTCAATTTCAGCATTTAACATAGTTTTTAGTAGAGTCTAGGATTTATTGAAGGAAAAAATGTGCACTCAACTGAGGCAGAAATGCCTTTTATACATTGAATGAAGCAAGGCTCCAGCTCATTTAAAAAATATTAACAGATCATATAGCATGAGACAAGGATCCTCTGGGGTTATTTCCATAAACTACAAATAAACTAGCTGTTATGAAGAATTACTTAGTCCTGTTTAGACAGTAACTCATGGCCTTCTTAATATGTGAACAGGGTAGCCAAACTTCCACTGACAGAGAATGAGGCTTGAGGGAAAATGATAAAGGTATGGCTTGGTTGAAGAGAAAAATAGGGATCATCTTTGACAAATATCTGAACTGTTAGCAAGAAGACCACCTTGTACTTATTGAATGCTATATACAATGGGTCTGCTATCAATACCTGAATCTCTGAGACACTCAAGATTATGTGATCCCAATGAGACATCTTGCACCAAACATGCTGACAACGGTTCAAACAGTGGTTCCATTAATTTGCTGAGTACTACATTTAAAGTCCAAGGACAGAGGCTGCTTCCTAGCAGGAGGCAATAAGTGAAATAGGCCTTTTAAAATTATTGTCACTGTAGGTTGAAGGAACATAGAGTCAAACTGATGGGTGAAAGGCCAAAACTGTAGCCAGATGCACTCTTATGGAACTGAAAGAGAGACTACAGTGTTTGTTCTGGACTACCAGCTGTATCTCAAAGAAAATGGAAAAGTGTTAAGAATCAGATACTTTCTGTCATCTAGAATCTAGATGAAAAACCATTTCCATTTTACAGAGAAGTTTTCCTGCTTTTCCATCAGAATCTTCTAGAATTCTACAGAGCAATCGTGATCTAAATAGATCAACCAGCCAGCATTCAGACTATCAGAATAACGAACTTAGAATCAGTAAGGAGAATCTGACTGTGCCTTAGGGACATGAGACCCAGAAAATGGAGAATCCGCTGCCAGGTTCAACAGGCCAAAAAATCAAAGCTGACAGGCTCAAATTGGGGCTAGGAGCAGCACCATGGCCTTCTCTCCAGTTCTCCACAGAATCCTGGGGATAAGGGGACGTGGAGGGAACACACAAGAACGTTTGGCTCAACTCCAAGAGAAATGGATCTTTCTTCAGAATCTGTGTACAGAACAACTGACAAAGAGGGGTCCTTTAATCAAGGAATGCCTTGCAGAATGAAATGAAGGAGACACCTCTACCAGCACATTCTGGTTTTGTCCACCACAGACAAATGAACAACCACAGGAGGCAGAGACGTCTGAATATCCATATTGTTTAGAGGGGGACAATTCACTGTCCTTCAGCTTTGAGTCTGAGGATGGGAATGACATATGCAAAAAAACAAAAAACAAAAAAATTTGACCTAGCAGTCAGAGACAAAATCTGACAGCTTGTCATCTTCCTCTATAGGATGGGGCACAGAGTCATTTGCTGGTTTGAACTAGAGTAAATGCTGGTTTCTCTGTAACTTTAAAATCAAGATTTGAGAACTTCAGTAACTCAGCCAGAGGTTATGGGCCTAAAACAGGAATGGGCGGGTGAGGATCTGTGGATGGCAATGTGCAGGAGGTCAGACTAGATGATCCTGATGCTCCCTTCTGGGTCTTAAAATATATGAGCTGTCTCAGGGTTTGATTGAAGCTCAAGAAACATACTTAACATAGGCAGAAATCTGTCTTGAGGAGGATACAGTGTTGAGGATCTGGAGTCTAAACTACCCATATTAGTGTGCCCCTCAGATTGATTCTCTTGTCCAAAGACTGGAACAAGTGGCAAACTATTTTGAGAGCCTCCTGGAATAGTGGTCTCTTATCAGCCAATTATCAAGAGACAAGTACACATGTCATAGTCTGCTCTGAGATCCTGCCACTAATGCCAAGCATTTAATGAAAGCTCTTGGGAACAAAGAGTCTAAATAACAGGCCCGACTACTGGAAGCATTGGTGTAACACTGAATCTGAGGTATTTCTGAAGGGTATGGTGTAAATACATGTCTTTTAATTCAAGACTTGCAAACCAATATTCTGGATATAGGGAAGAAATTAACATTACTGTCACCACACAAAACTTCAGACGCTTCATGTATTTGTTTAGACTTCTGTGATCCATTATGTGATATAAACCCACTGTTCTTTGGAGTATTAGGAAGAAATAGGAGAAGAATCCCTTTCCATTGTATTGCTAAGGGATCTCTCTTTATTTCTCTTATTTGAAGAAGGGATAAAAAGTTTTCCATTAGTATTTTATCATGAGAGAGTAACCTGAAAAGTGACAAGGAAGAAAGGTGAAGTGGTTGCTTAAAGTGGAATTTGCAAGAAATGACCCATTGGTCTGAAATAGTTCTACTGCATACCAAAACAATTTGGTGATTGCCAAAAGGGCAGGAGTTAATAAAACAAGTTTGGTTCACATTTACTTGAGATATGCAAATAATGTGATTTTAGGACTCTCCCCCTAAGAATAAAATAGTTATTGGAATAAGTTTAGAAGTATAATTGTCAAACTTAATTATGTTAATTATGCTGTATCCTTAAATAGATGGCCATACTCTAGCCTATAGGACTAACTTGCTTGCACATATCTATATCTATATCTATATATATCTTATAGTTTAAGTATTTGGTTTATTGTAATAGGTTTATAGATTTATAGTAAAGGAAGTTTGACTGTAATGCAAAGGGACCTACAGGCCATATCCTGTATGTTAAGCTAAGGCAAAGTTAGCATATCTATATTAAGACCTTTTACCCAGAAATCAAAGTTGACCTATATCTTGTTACCTAAATAGACAAGTATCCACGCATATGTTTAGGACCTTTTATCTAGACCAATAGACAATGGAAGAATGGCATAGGGGGATTTTCAATTTGTACCCACAGACTTAAGGGGTACACCACTCGGAAACTTATGTGCGTATGTACATGTCATCAATACACACAAACATACTAGCCTATAGGGTAAGTGTACCCCTAACATTTTTTTGGGTGAGGAATGAAATTTGGGCATAGGAGGAAGGATTTCCGGCACTTGTGCCCTATAAAAGAGGTGACCCACCTCGCTAGAGTATTCTCACTTACTCTATCTTACTTACTTTCACTCACTCTATTTTATTTTATTTTATTCTATCTATCTACTATGACTACTACTGTTAGTAGGCTATACTTGATCTTCTTAAACTTTAAGTTTCAAGGAAACTAGACTAAGCTTGGTTTCCCTAAGTTTTTATTCTTAGTTTGTTTATTAGGTTTTGATTTTAAGTTTAAGTTAGTCAAGTAAATCCTAAGGTAGCTTTGATAGCTTTCAGCATTAGTTTCCTCTAAGCACTGCATCCCTCACTCACTAATTGAGAAACTTGAACCGTGAGGCTGGTCCTGTGTCTCTTACCACCAGGTTATCGAGGAAGGGTGTGAGTATATTAACCAAAGCTTTGTTGCATATAATACATCATCATCATATATCTTTTGAATAGCAATAATGCAATTGTAATTTTGTAACTCTGATTATTTTACCATTTACTTATTATTTCACTGATTTTAATAAAAAGTCTTTAAGGCTACATCTGTCTCAGTGTGAGCTTCCTGTCATACCCCTGAGGGTCCTTTGTAAATTCTGTGGAGCTTGATTAGGGACAAGAACTTTTATCTTCTGATCAAACAGATTGGCGAGCCTAAACCCCATACTACTACTAATAATAATTAATTATTATTATTAATTAATGAAATTACATTAAATAAAAATTAAATTGATAAATTAAATTAATATTATTAGTACACCCCAAATCAGACTACAATACCACCAGTATCACTTGTTCTCGTTTAGGTGTGCAATATGCTTTTTCTCTCAACTAATATATGATGGAAGCATGTAAATGCAATTTCATCCCAAGTGGCAATGCAAGTGCCCATTTTGTTTGCAAAACTCAAGCACGTCCTTATCAAAATTTAGCCTATGGTACATCATTACCATAGATATGTAATAACGTATGAACATGGCTGAGTATTTTCTGAGGAAACACAAAGGTTAATTCTTTGCATGGAAGGATTTGTTAGTTTTCTTTAATATGTGAGGATAGTGCTATTGAAAGTGGGGAGGTCACAGGACTGGCTTGAGCCAAATATAATGCCTGTATTTGCTCTCCAAAACAGCTACGGCCACTGACCTGAAACATCACAATCAGTCCACGTCTAGACTTAAGTTCTCTGTAAGCTGCGTGGCCCCTTTCCCGGCCCGGCCCCACTGGAACTGCCGGGGAGAGGAGCCCCTCCCCCGGCCTAGCCCAACCCCACCCCGCCAGAGCTGCTGGGGAGAGGAGCCCCTCCCCTGGCCAGGCCTAGCCTGCCGGAACTGCCGCGACCTGGTAGAGGTGCCTCTCCCGCGGCCCAGCCCAGCCGGAGCTGCCGGAGCCGGGGAGAGGCACCTCTCATCTGGCCCTGAGCTGCTGCTGCGAGAAAGGGCTGGGGGAAGTCCTCTCTCCCTGCCACAGCCCCAGGGCAGCCTGCACCACAACCCCCTCATCCTGGCCCCACCCCAGAGCCCGCATCCCCCCGCATCCCAACCCTCTGCCCCAGCCCTGAGCCCCCTCCCACACTCTAAACTCTACGGCCTGACCCCTAGCACACATCATGCCCATATTGGTGCACATAACAAAATTCATTCTGCACATGGATGTAAAAAATTAGAGGAAACACTTTCACTAGAGGACAGATCACCCATTTCTGTGATGATTTACCAATGTATACATCAGTGGAATGGAGTCAAAAACTAACTTCTCAACAAGTGGTGCGCTATGATTTCTTACACACTATGGAGCTATCAAGTACCAACTCCATTCCACCCATGATGGCAGCCTACATCTTTCTCTCATGCCACCTCCCCATACATGGAAGGAGACCCCCTGTAGACATCCACAAGCCTACCCCACTGACCTCCTTCAAATCCTTCCTTAAAACTCTCCTCTGCCATGATGCCTACAGAAAACTAGACAACAGTTAAGCAGTAGTTGTGCTGTGACCACTGCCTATCATGTTGACCAGTACTATCTCAGTTTTCTTGTGCTCTCCCCATTCATTTGGTATATCCACCTGTTGCCTCTGATCTTCTGCTTAAGATTGTAAGTGTTTTTGGGTTGGGGCTGTCTTTTTACTTTGTGTTTGTATAGTACCTAGTACCAAAAGGCCCTATTCCATATCTAGGGGCACTAGGCATAACATTACTACTGTACCATTAACCCTTCTGAAGATTGAGTAACAACATCCCTCTAGCACTTCGTCCTTAAAATGGAAACATATCTTTACTTATATGTGAAAGGGTGTTGCTAAACAACATTTGTAGGATTCTGTTTTCTCATGGGTGCACACAGCTATCAATCAGGTCCATCCATGGGCTAAATGCAGTTTGAGAGAATAAACTTCCTCTTCTATGACTGGAAATGTAGGTTCCTTTTAAAATTACGTAGCCATTAAAACTATAGAAACAGCTGATGAGAGGCTATAATGTCAGCCAAATATGGGTGCACAAGTCTACGCAGCCAAATTATTACTACCTAAAAGAACAAAAATTTAGAACATCCAACCTGTTCGTCCAAATTGAGTTACACACATCTAAGATTGAAGACGTATCTGTGACAAAATCTTGGCCTTAATGATAAGTAATAGCTGGAGAAATAAGTTTAAGTATTTTGTTTTCTCCCCATTCTCAGATGATGTGCTTCTGGCATGTTACCTAAGACAGTATCACCACCTTATATTGTGACGCTGGCAGACCAGGTGCCATTTCACATTAAGGCCCATAAGCCTCACTGAACATTGACAAATGCATAGCTGGAAACCAGTCTGACTCACCTGTGTGTTAGTATTGTTAAAACAGGTATTACATTTATAGAGAAGTGTTTAATGTTTGGAATTTATTAAATGCTTGTGAGTTGCTGCATGCATTAATCTTACTTATAATATCAGTATCCCGTGTCACAAGGTAATATGTAACTTTGCTTTGTAACTATAAAAGTGTTTGCTATGAAACTGGAAACCTCCAGAGTCAGGATAGAAGCATTACCAAGTATGAAATAGTAATTTACCATTAGAGATATCATCTCCTGTCCAACAAAAGAAGGCCTATCGACACCAGATGAACCATTGTGGAACATCAATTGACAAAAGACTTTATTAATTGCTCCCACATACCCATTAAAAAGGGACATACACAAACCCTCGCCCCATCACCGTTTGAACTCTGGGGGAAGCAAATAAAAATCCCTGACCAGAAGGATCTGTATCACGATACTGCTTGGAATTTGGAGAGGGCAGTATTTCTAAGCATAAGAAAGGGATCCCCAAGCTGCTTAGTGTGGGTTAGCCCTAAAGGACATAAAGAGCTTGAACATTACAGCAGCTTCTATTACTTTTGGAAACCTATGACTGTAACTCATTTGTGTGTGTATGTTTACCTGCTTTAACCTTGTAAATAACTCTTTTCTTTTTCCTAATAAACCTTTAGTAAGTTTAATATAGGATTGGCTACAACCATTGTCTTTGGTGAGAGATCTAAGGTACAATTGACCTGGAGTAAGTGACTGGTCCTTTGGTCTGGTAGTAACCTGAATATTATTGTGATTTTTGGTGTAAGGGGCCATCTATCACAAAAGCAGTCTTGCCTGGGTGGCAAGATAAACTGAAGTGCCCAAGGGGACTGCCTGTGATTCCATGCTAAGGCTGTTATAGTGCTTGAGGAGTTCACACTTAATACTTGGCTGGTGAAATCTAATTATAGAACACACAACCAGTTTCAGGTTTGTAACAGTCTGCCTTGAGATTGGCACCCACATTGGTGAGCCACTCCAGAAAGCCTGATATCCAGACAGAGCTATTTTGACACCATTTGTGAGGAAGACAGGAAAGCCTATGAATCACAAACTCTAGAACACAGCAAAGCCTTTGTATTATCCAGAGACAACCATGGAGTTATGTACAACAGTGGTGTACTTTTGTGTATCCCTTTAGAGTTTCACATTGTGTCACACAGCAAACACTAAATCCAAATCCCATTAAGACATTTGGGACAGGAATCTATGACAGTTTAATAGCATAATCTAGAGAGAAAGAAAATGGCCAGATGATTAGGGTGTTAGCCTGGAACTTCAGTGATCCCAGTTTAATTCCCTTCTTTTGTCACAGGCTTCCTGTGTGACCTTAGATAAGATACTTACTCTCACTGTGGCTCAATTCCCCATCCCTAAAATGGGGATAATAGTACTTTTCTAGCACACAGGGATGTTGTGAGGGTAAACACATAAAAGATTGTGAGGTGCTCAGATATGGTAATGGGGGCCATTTAAGTACCTAAAATATATAAATAACATTGTGGCAAAGATGCTACTGCAGCACCTGTCTTCATTTCCTTCCCATGAGTCCTGAGGCCAGAACAATAGCACCAGGGTTATTATTCTCTTCCCCATTCCTTTGAGGTCAGGAAGTCCTAGCTGGTGGACGAGCACTGGAGCTACCTCAATTCTATTGCTGGTGTTGGGTAGTCAAATATCCTAGTACTCTAAGACTCAACCAAAAATATTTAAAAAGGATGAGTACCGCTGATGTTCATTCTCTTAGGCATGCTGATTATTTGATCTGCCTCCTTACATGTGATTAAAAATAAACATCATGTAATATTAGAGAGACTAGGTGGGTTAGGTAATATCTTTCATTTGACCAACTTCTGTTGGTGAGAGAGACAAGCTTGTCTCTCTAACATCCTGCAATCAACACGGCTACAACAACACTACATATCATGTAACGTAACATTTCTATTGAGTAGAACAGCAAATCTTAAACTGACTCTTTCCATTCTGTTTTATATGTCTAAACGAAATACAGTGAATACTGGTTACCATAGTAACGACAGAATTGAGGAAACTTAGTTTCAGTATAATTGCTCCATATGTTTGTACAAATCACATCTCTTACTCTGAGCATTAAAACTGAAGAGCACTTTTGAACTCAATTTTTAAAAAAGAAATAATGGTGAAACACGAAGAAAAAACACATTGCAATAGTTTATATACCTAGCAGACGATACACTTCTGTTATCATTCATTGATATATTGTTTTATATTACTGTATAATTCTTGTAACATGCCCCATTCAATTATTTTTCTATTTGTTTATTGTAAGCAAGCCAAAGTCTGATAATGTTACAATTTCAATATAATAAATTATGAGAGCGAGGCCTATTGTGTTTCTTTTCATTTAATTTGGATGAGGTTTATTTTGGATGCTGGATAATTTGTTTATTTAGATTTAAGTAATAGTGAAAAAGACGACAAAAGCTCTAGGCTTCCTGACACTCACCTAATCTTACAACAGCATAATTTACCCAGCAGCATAAAAAACGAGCATCCAGCAGGAACAAATTAACTCAACTCAACCAGCCAGTGAATCAGCTACACCAAAGCTCTTTTCCACCCCCCACATCATCTCCTGGAACATGCCATAAATCTTCTACAAAACCCCAATATTAAATGAATGGTAGAATATTGAGATTTTTATAGTTGCGGTCTAACGCTGGACTTCATTCAACTATACTGATTTGCTAAACATTTTTAGGTCATTTTTGTTGCTGCAGAGATCCTAGTGGCCTTTTGGCATGAACTCCCATCAATTATAAGTTATTATGTTATAACAACAATGGCCATGATAGCAAAACAAAACAAAAAAGCAATTCACTGCTATGTCTAAATATTAAAGCAACGCTGGTCCTGTATAAAAAGGACCCCAACTCAATGAATAGTGTTATATACATTTGGTGGTTTTATCAATGTTGATTACATGAAAATACATAGTGCTCAACTTCTCACCATCTAAGCAAGTAGAATGATTTCCTAATGGTTTTAGGAATAGGGTAGTAGCAGACTGGCATCCCCATAGAGAATTAAGGTTCTGGTGCATTACCCAATTCTACTGACACTGTTTTGTCACATTAATCATAAGTAAGGCTACGATTTTTCAGGGATATTTTTAGTAAAAGTCAGGGACAGGTCAAGGGCAAATCAGAAAAATTCACAGACACCATGACCTGTCCCTAACTTTTACTAAAAATATCCCTGACAATAGCTTCTTCCTTGAGGGCTCCTGCTGAGGCTCAGGGTGACCCAGTTGGGGCTTCCCTGGGGCTCCTTCTGGGACTGAGGCACCCATTTTTCCAGGGAGCGCCCAGATTGGCCAGGAGGTAGGGGCCCCTGCCTTAATCTGTCACTGGCCTGGACTAGCAGCTAGGAGTCCCCAGCCGGGGCGCTCCTAACAGCATGGGAGATCCTACCTACCTTCACCTCCCCTAACTGCAGGAAGCTCGGAGGCTGCTGCCTAGGCAGCACAGAAGTGAGGGTGGCAATCTTGGGACCCGCCCCTACAGCAACTTTGCAATCCCCTTCCCCCACAATCCTATTTTGGGTCTGGACCCCCAGGTTTATAACACCATGAAATTTCAGATGTAAACATCTGAAATCAGGAAATTGACCAATTTTAAAATCCTCTGGCTGTGAAATTGACCAAAACGGACCTTGAATTTGATAGGACCCTAGTGATATCCTGACTCCACTGAAGTCAATGGCCAAACTCCCACTGACTACAATGGAGCCAGGATTTCATTCACTGTGACTTACAAAATACATATACTTTACATTTTATAACTCTAGATCAACCAACATCACCCCAGAAAACCCAATAAATCAGCAGTAAACTGTGTACCACAAGACTGAAAACTACTAAGTTTTAATTTTAATCTTCCAATTTTTTCATATTAAACACTTTGTCAATGTTTTCAGCTGGTGTTTTAGGTGTTATTTAAAGAGTATGTGTGGTGTTATACTTTGCTAAAAGTAGTTCCTAGCCACAACTGGCCTAATTGTGGTGTGCTGAAAGGCTAAAATCCTCCTGATACGATTGTCCTTCAAAAGTGAATGAAGGACAATCTTTACAGACCTATTTATTCTATAAAGCAAGATTTCATTTTAAGGTGCTGATCTTGCAAACACTTACTAACTTGCTTAACTTTAAATATGGGAGTAGTCCCATCATACAAATAAGCCATCCCATTGAACTTTAAGTTAAGCACCTGCACAAATCTTTGCAGGATTTAGGTCTAAAAAAGTATGTTTGTTGTTCAGACAAAAATAGTTCTTTTCAAGAATATTATAGTTTAAATAGAGTCCATGTTTCCCTTTTATGAAGATACCAGTATTGTTTTCTAGTTCTGAATGAAGCATGATCATTGCAGAATGATATGTACTATAATATAATACTGTTTTAAATAAACAAATCAATAAAAATCAATATTTTAAATACAGAGCCATCTCTACTTTAATTTCCCATTTTAATTTTATTTTGTATTTTAAAACTTCTATATGGTTTGAAAGAATAGGCACAACTTTTTAGAGAAGCATATCTTAATTTTACATGTGTTACAGTTACTTAAATTGAGTTTAGCTGTAAAAATTACAAAAATTAAATGAGATAAAAGTTTGGCAGGAATACAAGTTATTTTAAAAACAAAAAAGGAACAGATCACACTAGTAAACAGTATGAAGTTGCATCTCTGTGTGTTATACTTTAATTGAGTTGAGTAACTATAAACATATTTCTGACTCCAGCTGAACATGAATATTTTGTAGCAGTGTTCAGATCTTGGAAGCTAATTATTTCCTGATGCTGTGTGAAATTGTTACATTAGAAAATAATTAATAGAATAATCAAAACTAATTTTTTTAAATATTAAATTATGAGACTGGCTTTTGCATCATGATCCACAGCAGGGTAGAGAGTAACTCATATTGTTCAGTACAACTAATGTAGGAGCACAGTGGTATTTGACTGCCATTAAATTATACTCTTAGAGCAGGGGTGGGCAAACTATGGCCTGCGGGCTGGATCTGGCCCGTCAGGGCTTTGGATCCGGCCTGCAGGATTGCCAGCCCCGTGGCGCAGCAGGGCTAAGGCAGGCTCCCTGCCTGCCCTGGCCCCGCACCGCTCCTGGAAGTGGCCAGCACCACGTCCCTGCAGCCCCTGGGGGAGGGAAGGGGCAGAGGGCTCTGTGCGCTACCCTCGCCTGCAGGCACCACCCCCCGCAGCTCCCATTGGCCAGCAACGGGAGATTCGGGGGAGGTACCCGCAGGCAAGGGCAGCGTGTGGAGCCCTCTGCCCGCCCCCCTCAGGGACGTGGTGCCGGCCGCTTCTGGGAACAGCGCAGGACCAGGGAGCCTGCCTTAGCCCTGCTGCATGCCCATCCCCGAGCCGCTCAAGGTAAGCGGTGCCGGGCCGGACCCCACACTCCAAAACCCTCCTGCACTCCACACCCCAACCCCCTGCCCTGAGCCCCCTCCTGCACCCCGCACCCCTCCTGCACCCCAACCCTCTGCCCCAGCCCTACATTCATGGCCCTGCGTGCAATTTCCCCACCCAGATGTGACCCTTGGGCCAAAAAGTTTGCCCACCCCTGTCTTAGAGGATAGAGGAGCAAGGTGGATGAGATAATATTTTTTATTGAACCAACTTCTGTTGGTGAGAGAGACAAGCTTCTAAGCCACACAGAGCTCTTCTTCAGGTCTAGGAAAGGTACTCCAAGCCTCACAGCTAAATGCAGAGTTATGTTAGCACATATTTTAAGGAACCATTCAAGGCAACTACACTGCATACCCTTACAGGATGGAAGCTGTAAAACAGGGCCTTGACGGGGGGGGGGGGGGGGGGGAGGAGGATTAAAACAGGGAAGATACTGGAGGAAAAATCAGTATCTCAATAATGACTGGAGTAGCTGAAGGCAACAAGCTAACACTTCCTTCTCTTTCCCACATACCCCTCCTCCCCCCAAAACAACACAGGCATGCGCGCACACACACACCCCTAGTTACAGCATAATATGCAGCAAGAAGAAAATTTAAATGTTCATTTTACTGTGTTTGTGCTCCACAGCTCAATAATTCAAATTAAATAACTATTTTCAACTGTATTCAAATAAAAGGACTTTGGATAGTTTATTGAAAACATCCCAAAAGTTTTACTTGATGAATTTAAAACGTACCATTGTGAGTGCAGGAAAAGGAGATTGTTTTTAAATTGTTAGGTTTACCAGGTTCTACATAACTGTACTTATATTGAGTACTAATGGATTCTTGGTACTATACAAAAAAAAGAGTCAATGCCACAAGGAGGCTATATACTAAATCAAACAAAGACAACTCAGTTCAGACAAACAATAAAAAAAGTTAAGTACATAGGCCTGGTGTACACACCATTTTTGTACTGGTATAACTATGTTGGTTAGGGGTTTGATCTTTTTTTTAAACAATATAGTTATCCTGGTATAATACTCAATCTCCTTCCTGTGAGTCAATAGCTATAACAGTAAAAAGCACCTTCGTGTACTGGTATAAATACCAGTATAATAATAATGTTTTGATTATATCAATATAGTTAAAGTGGTAGACAAACCACTTTGGAAGTAACATTTTGCGTAGACAAGCCCTTTGGTATGGTGAGCTTAAAAGAGGCATACTGTTATCGATATTCAATATTAATTGTTTCTTGCTCATACTTAAGGCAGAAGGTCTAGAAATCTAGAAATGTTATGTAAAATTATGCAATAACTTGGTGCGTATGCTTTTTTCCAATGAACAAAACTGTTTCTATTTTCTATTCCTACCCCTAAGCCCTACATGATAGGCAAACTATAAAAGTCAATAAAAATAGTTTATTATGACATTTAAGTCACTTTAAATCCTAGTAACATTGGATATTAAATACAAACTGAAGTTAAATGTTTGGGTTTAGGATTGTCAAAAATATACTTTTACGAATTTTATCTAGTATGAAAGACCCCAAACTCCAGGAACTACTTAAGGCAGATGAATCCAGATACCAAAATAAGGGAGGGAAGTACTCTGTCCCACCCAAACCAAGAAAAATGTTACCCAGTCTACAGGATCCCAGGCAACAGGAGCCCTGGGGCTTCCAATTCCTTCAAGGGGAGACATTCACACACTGACTCTTTTTCTGAGGGGCTGTTTCAGACCTGCCTACCCACAGGGCCGGTGCAACCACTAGGCGAACTAGGCAGTGGCTTAGGGCGGCAAGTGGTTGGGGGTGCCCCGGGCTGTCCTCAGGCATAGGCAGCTGGGTAGGGCACCTGAAAATTTGGGGCATCACTGGGTCTTAGTGTCTACCCTACTGGTTTTCCTATCCCTGTTCTGACCCTTCCTGCAGGCTCTGAGTCTTCCTGGGAAGGGGATCTAGTAGTTAAAAGAGAAACAGTCTCCAGCCTGCCAGACCTATTAGCACAACACTGAAACTGTTAAAGAGCCATTCAAGGGGTAATGAAGACATTTAACAAGCATTTGCCAACCCCCAGGTATCTACTGTCAGTTTCTGAATGTACTGACAAAAACAGTTGTGCATCACTGTAATATTTACTCAGAACATGTCAGTCTACAGGACCTTAGTTTAAAATTTGCTTTAAAAATATTTCATTAGTGAGTTGGTGAAGATTATAAAATCACATCTCTAAAAAATCCTTGCATAGATTTTTAGATGCACAATCATCTTTAGTAGGGTTACCATATTTGAACTTTCAAAAAAGAGGACACTCCACGGGGGGGGGGGGAGGGAGGGGTAGCCCCACCCCCTAGCCACTCCCTCCCACTTCCCGCCCCCCACAGAACCCCCAACCCATCCAACCCCCCCCCCGCTCCTTGTCCCCGGATCACCCCCTCCCGGGATCCCTGCCCCTTGTCCCCGGATCACCCCCTCCCAGGACCCCTGCCCCTAACCAGGGACCCCATCCCCTATCTAAGCCTCCCTTCTCCTTGTCCCCGACTGCCCCCTCCTGAGACCCCCCCCACCCTAACTGCCCCCCTAGGATCCCACTCCCTGTCCCCTGACTGTTCTGACTCCTATCCACATCCCCGCCAGATCCCCAGGACTCCCACACCTATCCAACTGCTCCCTGTTCCTGAATGCCCCCCCAAACCCCAAACCCATCTAACCCCCCCGCTCCCTGTCCCTTGACTGCCCCAACCCCTCTCCACACCCCTGCCCTCTGACAGCCCCCCCCAGAACCCCCAACCCATCTAACCCCACCCCCCGCTCCGCTCCCTGTCCCCTGACTGCCCCCCGGGATCCCATGCCCCTTCTCCGACTCCCCGGCCCCCACAACTATGAAAGCTAAAAACGTGCCTTTAAAAAAAAAACAAAAACTGAGATTGTCACATAATCCCATAACTTCAGAAGCTGAGACTTTGAGAAAAACACCAAACATAGCAGGACTGGCAATAAAATTTTGATTAGTGGCAAAACTGCATTATCTGTGCTCTTATATGCTGCCAATCACAGTGCTCCTTCAGCTCCTTTACGCTAGAATTCGTTCATTTGTAAAGCAAAAAGTCTAGGTTGGTGTTTTGCATTTATCACAGCACTTGTTCATTAGAGATAGATTGTGCCCTTAGGCATAGCTGTGAATAAGGGTCTTTGCATTAAAAAGCAGCACCATCCCAGGAACATCCCAGGGAGGAAGTGTGATTCAGAGAATCACAATTCCCCCACATGCATGCACTCCCCTCTTGCTCTAAGGGGAGGGGGAAAGGGAGTGATTTACCTCACCTTTGCAAGGTTGCAGTTGACTTCCCCATGTACATTCAGCTTAGAGCAGCCTGTCTGGCTGAGCGCCCAGCCCCGCCCGGCGCTGCCAGCAAGGCAATCTGAAGCTACAGGGGAGGGGGAGAAGTGGGGGAGGGGCTTTGGCTGCCGCTGCCAGCCCCGCCCCCTCACGGAGCGCGCAGCCCCCAGCGCTGCCGGCGCGGCGATCTGAGGTTGCAGGGGAGGGGGGGAGCCAGGGAGGGGCTTTGGCTGCCGGAGAGGCCCCAATCTGAGAGGCTCAGTCCGGCCTGGCCCCGCTGTCAGCCGCTTTTCGGTCTTTAAATAGCCGTCCGGGAGGAAATCCCGGACATTTTTAGATGTTTACAAATTCCCCCCGGACGGCTATTTAAAGACCGAAAAGCCAGACGCGTCCGGGGAAATCCGGACGTATAGTAACCCTAATCTTTAGCCTTAAATGCTTGGATCTTCAGACATACGTTTTTTTAAATAAATTCTTCAAAAGACCACCCTTATCTAAAATACACATTTTAATTACTTTAGTAAAAAAAAAACTTACTTCCAAAGTCTTCCTGTCCTTTCTATCCATCCATTTCTCCCTTCACCCCCTCTCTCCCCACCCACCACCATTGAAGGAAGCAACAGCCCTTTGCTTCCAGATAGCTGGACAGAGTTTCCTTTTCTTGACTTCTATCTGCTGAACTAGTTTTAAGCAAAATCTGTACTTTAGTAAGATATAAAATCCTTTGTTATGCCTAAAATCTTTGGAAACATATTTTTTAAAGTTGGTGAAATTTCATAAACATGTGTATTGTTATGGAGATCACACACAGTAAATGAGTGTTCCCTTTTTCTAAAAGCAATGAACATTGTTATGAACATACTAAACCTCTGTGACTGATTAATTTAAAATAATGTCTGTTTCAGTGAGTTAAATATGTAGTAATCTGGAATGATTACTTTATGAAGGTTTAAGAGTACATTTAAAATATAAAATCAGCTTAGAAATACTGATTAAGAAAATGTAAAACAGAGAAGAGCTGCATCATGTATTCCATAATATTTAAAGTTGTATTCAGCAAGACAGCTGACTCACCCTTACTACAAAGTTTTTGCAAATAAACGTCTGACAAACTACAGGGCATATCAAAAAACCTGTGACGGACATTTTTTATTCCCAAGTTTAGTGCTTTTAATTAGGTACCTTCTACATGTCCATTCTGCGTGAGGGAGAGGGTACAGGGGTCTCTGCAGGGAACTGTGACTCTCCGCCACCATGAGGCGGGCCGGGTGTCTTGTTGTTCTTTCTGCCTTGTCCCTCCGCCCCTACTCCCACCCCCACCGGACTGCAAGCTCAGGCTGCTGTCAGGCATAGGGGCACCAGTTTAATAATACTGCATAGGGCTTGCGGGGGCGGTGAGACCCAGCCATGGAGGAGCTGGCACGGCGCAGAGGGGCAGGAGCCCTGCAAAGGGGGCGGCGACGCTAGCGGGGAGCAGCCGCACCCCCCGCCCCTCTTGCCCAGGCTGCGGCACGGCACCCTCCCAGGGGGCCCCTGCAGACTGCAGCAGATGCATGCGGGCAGAGGCCCCCGTGTGCCCCCCAGCTTCCCCCTCGCCACGCTCGGGCTCTGCGGCTCCCGGGCATGTGAGCCGCTGCCGGGGCGCGGGGCCCTGAGACTGCTCCAGAAAGGGGAGGGGCAGTGGCAGCTCACACTCCCGGGAGCCGCAGAGCCTGAGCGCGGTGAGGGGAGAGCCGGGGGGGGTGCATGGGGGCCTCTGCCCATATGCATCTGCTGCAGGAGCCCCCAGAGGGCAGCTCCTCCCTGCGGAGCTGCTGCAGCGGCCCAAGCCCGGCAAAGCCAGTGAGTGGACTTGGGGCAAGGGCCGCCGTAGGGTGACCAGATCACCCAGGTCAAATATCGGGACGCGGGGGGGGGTTGAGGCCGAGCTTGGCCATCGGCCGCTTCCTCCCCCCGCGGCAGTGGGAGCTGCAGCAGCGGCTGCTCCCGAGTCCCGCTGCCCAGCGGGGGGAGAACAGCCACCGCCTGGCCCCGCGGGCCGCCCCCCTACTCTCCCTACCGCCCGACTGAGTCCTTCCTGCTCGGGGCCAGGCCGGACTCTCACTCACCCTGGCCCCGCGCTTCCCCTGCGTCTCCCGGGCCTCCTTCCAGCGCTGTGGAGGGAGGAGGCACGGTGAGCCTGGGGAAGAGGCGGGGATTCGGGGAGGGAGCCAATGAGGGAAGGAGGGGGCAGAGTTGGGGGGCTGGCCCCTGGGGTCTATAAAGGCTCATTGGGATTTGTCTGTCAATGAACCGATGTTACAGGCGGGGGGGGGGGGGGGCAAGGTGGAAGTTTCGCCTAGAGTGCAAAATATCCTTGCATCTGCCCTGCCTACCCAGGTCTGTGATGAGAGATTGAGACCAAAGTCCATCCCCAAACAGTGCTCTGCCACTGCTACCGGTCATGCCCTGTTCCTCCTCTCCCATTTAACTCCACTTTGAAAGCCCCTGTGCACATGGTGGGAGAGACACTTTACTTCAAATCTATTGTCTCTATATGCATTTTTTCTGACCAGAAATGGGGATCATAGGACTGGAAGGGACTTCCAGCCAAGGGGAACAAAGGGATGCAGAGCTGGGACAGAGTAGTGGGGTGGGTGCAGAGCCTAATCCAAAGAAGGGGTGCAAGTGTGGCAAAGTCGGGTAGAAGCAGTAGGGCAGGTGCAGTGCTGGGGGATGGGGGCAGGTGCAGTGCTGGGGGATGGGGGCAGAAGGGGAGGATGAGAATACAAACCTGGCAAGAGAAGCGGTGGGGTGGGTGCAGTGCTGGGGGGGAGGGAGAGGAGCAGCAGAGCCTGGCTAGGGAAGGGAAGGGGGGTTGCATGCAGAGTTAGGGGTAGGAGCAATAGGGCAGGTACAGCGCTGAGCGGGAGGCGGTGCAGAGCTGGGACACAGCAATGGGGCGGGGGGTGCAAGGCGGCGGCAGTGCTGGCGGGGAAGGAGAGGAGCCTGCCTGGGCAAGAGGGGCGCGGCGCGAGAGGCCGGGAAGTCACCTCCCGGGCCAGCCAAGTCCTCCACGCGGAGGCCAGAGGGCTGGTCACAGGGTGCTGCCCCGACCCGAGCCGCTTGAGGCCCGCGGCCGCCAGTCACCTGCGCCCGAGGCCCCAGTCTCTGCTCAGAGATCCGCCCAGTCCCCGCTACTCACGTGCTGAGTCCGCCCAGCGGCAGGGCAGGGCCCCGCCCGCTCCCGGGCCGCGGACGATTCCTGCCCCCGCCCCTCCCCGCGGCGGTTGCGGGCGTTGTATTCTCCTCTCGGAGTTCGTTAGTGCCGTCTCCAGGCAACGGCAGCCCCCTTCTCTCCCCCCCGCGCGAGCGCGGGCAGCCAGGGAGCGTCTGCAAATCCCTCCTCCCTGCCAGGAGGTGACCCCTCCGCGCTGGGGGCGGCCCAGCCCCATGTCCCTGAGCGCTGACCGGCGGGGAGCGGGGTCATTGGCTGCACAGCGCCTAGACGCCCTTCCTCCGCGGAGCCGGACAGTTGTTGTCGTCCCAGTCCTACCGGCACTGTCCCCATGCGGGCTCCCATCACTGCCTGTCCAGCTTGCTGGGCTACCCCTACCCTTGGGGGCGGCTGCGTGATGCTGCCGGCCAAGGCAGAGGGCCAATATGAGGAACTAGGGCCCCAAATTCCTCTCCACCAACCTGCACCAGCTAGGGTTGCCAACTTTCTAATCACACAAAACCAAACACTCCTGTCTCGCCCCTTCGCCAAGGCCCTAGGGTGCAGGAGGGGGCTCTGGGTAGAAGGTTGGGGTGAGGGCTCTGGGTAGGGGTGCAGGCTCTGGGATGGGGCTGGGGATGAGGGGTTTGGGATGCAGGAGGGGGCAGGGGGTTGGGGTGGGGGGGGATGCGGGCTCCAGGACATAGTTTAGGTGCAGGAGGGGACTCTGGGCTGGGGCAGGAGGTTGGGATGCAGGATCCCACTGGTGCTTACTGGGGCTTATAGGAAGCGGCCGCCAGGCACCACCCCTGCAGCTCCCATTGGTTGCGATTCCCAGCCAATGGGATCTGCGGAGCCGGCGCTGGGGGCAGCGCATGGAGCTTCCCAGGCCGCCCATGCCCCTAGGGACCGCAGGGACCTGGCAGCCGTTCTGGGACCCATGCGGGGCCAGGGCAGGCAGGGAGCCTGCCTTAGCCCTGGGCCCCCGCTGCGCCGCCAACCAGACTTTTAACGGACCGGTTGGCAGTGCCAACTGGAGCTGCCAGGGGCCCTTTTCGACTGGGCATTCCGGTCAAAAACCGGACGCCTGACAACCCTAGCACCAGCCTAAGCATCAGGACTCCAGGGTTCTCTTCCTAGCTCTGCCACTGATCTCTGGGGCTCTCGGGTTTTTCAACTGGGGATAATGATACTGACCCATCTTTGTAAGGCACTTAGAATTCCAGAGCTGCAAAGCACTACACTGTGCAAGTACTAAATATTGTTATTTTACATCTCTCTGTCCAGCATTCGGCGCACACGCTTTGAATCACCCACTTGTCTCTCTGCATGTTTGTTTCCCTCCCTTGCCTGCTGTGCTGCCAATGCACAGCCTTTCCAAATAGCAGAGTGTGTCTAAAACTTGGTGCTCCAGGAAAAGAAAGAGATTAATGTTATCTTTACCATACTGAAACAGAATTGATTTTAAACAGGCACAGTAATACTGCCACCACAAGTGATCAAAAGATCATGAGCCTCCCCTCCGACCCTGCAGTTCAACAGATTGATTTAAAAATCATGAGGTTTAAAAAATAATATATTTTGAGTCCTTTTTATTTGCCCTCTGGTTCTTCAGCCTTTAGGGTTTGTGGTTCCAAGCTTTTTTGCCACAACTATGAGCCTAGAAATCTGCTTTAAAAAAAAAAAAAAAAAAAAAGCTGAGTGTCTTGTGTACTCACATGTCTCCTGAAGCTGCAACTTTTAAGAAAAAGTGAAATATTGTGAGACTTAGAATAAAATTGTGAGAGTTGGTAACACTGGCAAATCAACTTACAAATAATTTAGGCAACTTCGTTTCCTTGCCTATATTGTTTATAACACTTTATATTGTTAAACATGATCTATTCTGGTTTTTAGAGGTAGTGAAGGGGATTTCTAAAAGTGCTAAATACTGCTTTAACTCTGCTCCCACTAAAGTCTTTTTTTGATGAACTTAAAAGTTCAGTTGATAAAGATGGATGTAATATCCTCAACCTTCTAGCGCATTGGGCAGGCGGGCGTAACGTGCTCCCCAGCCCTGGAGCACCTGGCGGGCGGCGCACGCTCCCCAGCCCTAGAGCACGAGGTAGGCAGTGGGCGCCCCCGCCCCAGAGCACCAGGTGGTGCGGCACCAGCATCCCCAGCCCTGGAGCGCTGGGCGGCACGGCCCCAGCCACCCCAAGTCCCAGCCGCCCTAGCAGGCTTCCCAGAACTTAGAGCAGCTTGCCTGGGCTGGGGTCAACTAGCGGCAAGCAGGAGGGGGTCTCGGGGGCAGGGCCACACAAAGCTCTTTGAGGAGGCACAGCCTTCCCCAGCCTATTATACGTGCCGCCCATGGAGAGGTCACTGATACAGAGCAATGTGGATGGCCTGGTAAACTGGGCACAAGCAAACAATATGCATTTAAATATAATCAGATGTAAAATTATACATCTATGAACAAAGAATACAGACCATACTTACACGTGGGGGACTCCATCTTGGGAAGCAGTGACTCTGGAAAGGACTTGGGGGTTGAGATGCTACTCCCCATATTCTTCATAAAATATTATGATATGAATATGGCATATGTAAGATGTATTTTATGCAATATGGGTCATGTGAGATATCATTGGAAAGGTTATGATTTACTGAATATGATTATCCTATTTGTATGCATGTATAATTTCTGTATCTGAAGTTAGGTATATGGACTATGTATCAATTACAAAGTGTTTGCACCTTGGGAATGCCCACCAGACAAAAGGCAATCAGTATTGAGTTTAGTTTGTGTGTTTGCTTTATTTGCTCAATAATCTGCTCTGATCTGTTTGCTATCCCTTATAATCACTGAAAATCTATCCTTTGTAGTTAATAAACTTGTTTTGTTTTCTCTTAACTAATTTGTGCAATTCATAAGGGGAGGGGCAAAAAGCTGTGCATACCGTCCTCCACGTTGAGGGAGGGAGCGAATTTCATAAGCTTACGCTGGACAATTTTCTGTGAAGTGCAAGACAATACAATTTTGGGTTTACACTCCAGAGGGGGTGTGCACTTGAGTGCTGAGCAATTCCCGAGCTGAGTCTTCCTACGCAGAGCTGATCTGTGTGTTTCTGCAACTGGGTGTGGCCCTACCTGCGTGTGTGCTGGAGGAGGCTTGAGGGCCTGGCTGAGCAGGGCAGTGTAAGGGAATCCAGACTAGTAGAACCAGTGGGCTCAGTGGTACCCCAGTACATCAGATGGCACCCCAAAGGAGGGGGAGGTAACCCGTCACATGATGGATAATCAGCTGAACATGAGCTCTCAGTGGGGCACTGTAGCCAAAAGAGCTAATGTGATGCTTGGATGTATAAATGGGATTATTGAGAGTATGAATAGGGATGTTATACTGGGTGACCAACACTATTCACATTACATAGCACAGGTGATTTCTGTGCAAGGTCGCATTTTGCCTCTTAATATTGAGTGCCTGTGGCTTTGCTGCTAGAGATCACCGACGCAGGTCCGGGCAACAGAATTCGGTTTGCATACGGCCATGATTTTAAGCCATTTAAGCCATTGTCTTTCGGCTTCTGCGCCCTCCTTTCCCACATACCAAGCAAAGCCCGTTGAGTGCTGTGGTTTTCCTGTTAACCTTCAGCAGCAGAAAACAAACTAACCCCCCACATCCAATTCTCTGGATGATCGCTTTATCCCTCCCCCCACCGCGTGGCTGGTATCAGGGAAGATCCCTGCTAGCCAAACGCGAAAAGCTCAGGGCCAATTCCCCGCCCCCCGGCGCTTGGCTAACTGCAGGGAAGGATTTCTTTTCAGCCACAGGCAAACAGTCCAGTAGGAACAGCCACCTCTGTCCCCTTAATTAAATTCCTGTATTTCAACCAGGTTACCATGAGCGATATCACTCTCCTGAGGATTACACAGCGAGATAAAGAACGGATGTTGCTTGAATGCCAGCAAACATCGGGACCATACGCTGCCAGGCTTTGTCATGCAATGATACCAGATTACTTGCTACAAGCATGGCGTGGTCAAGTGTCCTACCATGGAGGACGGAATAAGGCTGCACTGCCCAGAAACCTTGTGGCAAGGCTTTTGGAGTACCTCCAGGAGAGCTTCATGGAGATGTCCCTGGAGGATTTCTGCTCCATCCCCAGACACGTTAACAGACTTTTCCAGTAGCTGTACTGGCCGCGAATGCATCCCAAGTCCTCAGGGCAAAGTAATCATTAAAAAACGCTTGCTTTTAAACCATGTTTTATATTTTAAAAGGTAAACTCACCTGAGGTCCCTTCCATGGGGTCATGGTCTTGGATACTGGCTTGGGAGGGTTGGGAGGGTACTTCAGTCAGGCTGAGAAAAAGATCCTGGCTGTTGGGGAGAACGGAGTGCTGTGTGCTCTCCGCAAGCTCGTCCTCCTCCTCCTCCTCTTCCCCGTCCGCAGAATCCTCAGGTGTAGCTGATGAGATTACCCCCGCCTCGGAATCCACGGTCAGAGGTGGGGTAGTGGTGGCGGTCCCCCCTAGAACTGCATGCAGCTCGGTGTAGAAGCGGCATGTCCGCGGCTCTGACCCGGAGTGACCGTTTGCCTCCTTTGTTTTTTGATAGGCTTGTCTAGCTCCTTGACTTCCACGCAGCACTGCTCTGAGTCCCTATTGTGGCCTCTCTCCATCATGCCCTTGGAGATTTTTTCAAAAGTTTTGGCATTTCGTCTTTTCGAACGAAGTTTTGCTAGCACTGAATCCTCTCCCCATATAGCGATCAGATCCAGTACCTCCCGTACGGTCCATGCTGATGCTCTTTTTCGATTATCGGCCTGCATGGTTACCTGTGCTGATGAGCTATCTGTGGTCACCTGTGCTCTCCACGCTGGGCAAACAGGAAATAAAATTCAAATGTTCGCGGGGCTTTTCCTGTCTACCTGGCCAGTGCATCCGAGTTCAGATTGCTGTCCAGAGCGGTCACAATGGTGCACTGTGGGATAGCTCCCGGAGGCCAATACCATCGAATTGTGGCCACACTAACCCTAATTCGAAATGACAATATCGATTTTGGCGCTACTCCGCTCGTCGGGGTGGAGTACAGAAATCGATTTTAAGAGCCCTTTATTTCGAAATAAATGGCTTCGTTGTGTGGACGGGTGCAGGGTTAATTCGATTTAACACTGCTAAATCTGAATTAAAGTCATAGTGTAGACCAGGCCTAAGGATCACATTAGCCCTTTTGGCCACAGCGTTGCACTGGGAGTTTATGTTCAGCTGATTATCCATCACGACCCCCAAATCTTTTTCTGAGTCACTGCTTCCCAGAATAGAGTCCCACATCCTGTAAGTAGGGCCTACAGTCTTTGTTCCTAGATGTGAACATTTACATTTAGCCATATTAAAATGCATAGTGTTTGCTTTCACCCAGTTTACCAGCCAATCCATATCGCTCTGTATCAGTGACCTGTCCTCTTCATTATTTACCGCTCCCCCAATTTTTGTGTCCTCTGCAAACTTTATCAGTGATTAATTTTCTCTTTCTTTCTTTCTTTCTTTCTTTCTTTCAGGTCATGGGGCTAGGACCAATTCTGATGGAACCCCACCAGAAACAAACCTTTGGTTTTGCGGAACCTTGTTTTTTCAACATTTAAATTTTGGTCTACATTAGAATTGACATTCACTTTTGACTTCTGAGGTGCTGTGCTCAAAACATGGGGCCCTGGTCCTGCAATCAGATCCACATGGTGGATCTTTGCAGTCATACAGAGATTGAAGTCAATGGAGCTCTGCACAGTTGCAGAAGTCCACTTAGACATGTCCAGTTGCAGGATCATGCCCATAGTTATATGATCCACATATCAAATTGTGATGAAATTAAAAGTGGCTATGCCTACATTATTTAGTTTTCAAAGCATTAAGTTTCTATATTTCTTAAATTCTACATGCGCCTCCTAAGTTAGGCCAAAGATACATGACTGTGTATATACATGATACACATATAAAGATACATGATTCCAACAGAGTCCCAGTTGCATGACACTCTTTGCAGTAACTGTTATATCTTGTATTTAATTGCCTGTAAAACTTGCTGCTAATAGAATGTAAAATATTACTATAAATTATAGCCTGAATTACAATTAAAAACACTACTAAGTATAAATTACCTATTTATCTATCATTTTTCAAATTTAATTATCTTCAAACCAAAGTCAAACATATGGGATTAGGGTTGCCAGGCATCCATTTTTCAACCAGAATGCCCAGTCAAAAAGGGACCCTTGTGGCTCCGGTCAGCACTGCTAAAAGTCCAGTCACTGCCTGCCCTGGCTCCACGTGGCTCCTGGAAGCAGCCGGCATGTCCAGCTGCTAGGCGCAGGGGTCAGGGGGCTCTGCACGCTACCCCCACCCCAAGCACTGGCTCCGCAGCTCCGGCACCCCAACACCCTGCCCCAGCCTGGAGCCCCCTCCCGCACTCTGAAACCCTCAGCCCAGAGCCCCCTCCTCCACCCTGAGCCCCCCATCCTTGGCCCCACCCCAGAGCCCACACCCCCAGCTAGAGCCCTCACCCCTTCCCACACCCCAACCCCCTGGCCCAGGCCTGTGAAAGTGAGTGAGGGTGGGGGTTGGGGAAGAGCAAGCGACAGAGGGAGAGGGGATGGAGTGAGAAGGGGTGTAAAGAGGTGTGGCTTTGGGGAAGGGGTGGGGCCTTTGGGGAAGAGGCGGGGAAGGGGGCAGGGCAAGGTTGTTTGGTTTTTATGCAATTAGAAAGTTGGCAACCCTATATGGGATGAATGCCTAAAATGTCCAAGTTTTAAAAGTTAGCCATTTTCCTTCTGAGTTCAACAGATCAAACAAACAAATTTGTTGGTCTAGTCCAGTGGTTCTCAAACTAGGGCCACCGCTTGTTCAGGGAAAGCCCCTGGCGGGCCGGGCCGGTTTGTTTACCTGCCGCATCCACAGGTTCGGCCAATTGCGGCTCCCACTGGCTGTGGTTCGCCGCTCCAGGCCAATGAGGGCTGCAGGAAGCAGCGTGGGCCGAGGGACGTGCTGGCTGCCCTTCCTGCAGCCCCCACTGGCCTGGAGCGGAGAACTGCGGCCAGTGGGAGCCGCGATCGGCCAAACCTGCGGACGCAGCAGGTAAACAAACCAGCCCGGCCGGCCAGGGGCTTTCCCAGAACAAGCGGCGGCCCTAGTTTGAGAACCACTGGTCTAGTCTAAGAAGCTAAACAGCTAAAACAAATCCAATTAAATACTGCAAAAAAATTAAACTTTAAACATTTACTCCTACACTGCCAGCTTATATGCCATGTTTCACCCTAGAGTTAATTTTTTATGACCAAGTGGCAAACTCCCCAAAGGAGAATTTATAGTAGAAGTAAGTCACTGTTTCAGGATGTTGGACAGCAGCTGTCAAGGCTTTTCCCACATTATTTCCATTTATAATCTGGAGGCTGGAAATAAGTGTCACTTGATTGTTAATATGCCATGTCATTTGTCTTACTTTTTTTATTCTGCTATCTCAGTACTCTTTGCTTACTTGCCCTTTAACCTAACTGCAAGATTTACTGCATCTAGACAGAAATATTAATTGACAGAAGCAGTGCCTTGGAGACTAAGTGGCACAGTAGGTTAGTGCCCAAGCCTTTCACATCTGGAAACCTACAGTAAGTTAAAATTCTGCTGGGGTCACAAGTGACAATAAACTTGACTGAATATTTGTCACATCACACACTCAACACACAAGTTGCTATAAGTAACCAGAATAGGACTGGAATACTAAGTTGCATTGCCAACCTGTTTTGAAAAGAAGTGGGAATAGCACCTGCCTGCACCTTTCTTGACACTTTTATTCAGTCACAGATTAAGTAGGATTTAATAATAATCACAGTGCACATTAAAAATGTATATGAAGAAAAGGCTAATAATTAAATTCTAGTCCAAGCACTTGTCATCTTGAGTATGTTCCCACAATGCTCTCAAAATCATCTCTTCACACTTCATTCAAGTCCAAAATCATGTAGCTTATTCTTCTTGCTTTGCCTTATTTGCAGTGTCTTTCACAGCATTTTGCACCAAAGTTGCTAAATATAAAGCGGGGGGGGGGGGGAATCTTGTGCCAATTTCTAAGCAGTCAAGAAGGGTTTGGACTCCTGGAGTGGGCTAATTCTTCATTGGATAGGAAATGGCACTGACTCAGGTCTTTCCTAATGTCCTTGCAATACATAAATAGGTTTTATTAGTACTTTAAGCAAAAATGGAAAAGCCAAGTATCTCACTCCTTTTTCTCATAAAGAAGTTGAAACTGAGCAAACACACATAAAAATATCATTTTCAACATTCTAAAAGAAATTATATTAGTCAGCATGTCAGAGGAAGAAGGTTTACAACATTTCTCACCTGTTCTTTGCTGCTTTTGGCAAGAAGTCAGGGTAATTAATTACTACAGCTTTTCAAATACAGTAAAGGCTGTGTTATCTGGCCCTTTACCAACTGGAAAGCTCTAGAAACTGGCATTTCTGATATCTCCCAATACAAATCTTCAATCTAGTAACCAGGACGGATGCCGAAGCTATTTGGGACCCGAGTATTTCCAAGAGCAGTCGGACTATGCTCGAATTAGCCAAGAAGAGCAGAATGCTGTTCTTTGTTTGTATCTGCCATTGTGATCGGTCGGTTTATTACTCAGTGTATTGTCATGTGTTTATCATAAAATATCAACACCACCGTACCATTATGGCATCCAAAATACCAACGAAAAGCAAAGGAGAAATGCATAAGAGAGTTGTGTTGACATTAAAACAGAAAATAGATATATCTACACATCCTGAAAAGGGCGAGAATAGGAATGTTTATTCATTTTATTGTATTCTAATTCTTTGAAAATTGGTAATCCATTGGTAAGTATAACTCTTAGTTAACTTGAATTTTTGACTAACTGGCACCCCCTATTCCCCCAACATGCCGGATAACAAAGCATTTACTGTATTGGTTTACAAAAACTTGGATTATTTTATAGCTATGGTAAAACTATGAACATAATCATGTGCAGTGGTAAATAACTCCTACTCTGGTCTTTGATCAACTATTCCATTCACTACTTACCTTGCAATGTACTCTGTATCACCTGCTTCGGAGAGAGTATCTTGGGAGTTAAACTAGAAGATTTTATGAAAGTGATCAGTGTAAAGGTTTTTGTTTCACCATCGTAAGTGAAATGTTTTAATTTTTTTCAAAAATTGACATGAAAAAGACCAGTTTTAACCAACTTTATTAAATACTCCCAAATGGTTTATATCAACCAACTGGGTACTTTACCAGTACAGTAATCTCTATCCCTAATGAGGGAGGAAAGCCCTGTATTTAAAGACTTCAGTTCCTGCCTGCCTCCAAGGAGACTATTTCCCAGAGCAGTTATGAGCCAGCCCCTAGCTTCTCCCCTGCTCTGTATCTTCTAGGGCAGGGGTTCTCAACCTTTTTCTTTCTGAGGCCAACCCCAACATGCTATAAAAACTCCATGGCCTTCCTGTGCCACAACAACTGTTCTTCTGCATATCCAGTAGATTAAAAGCCATGACCGGCATTAGGGGGTGGCAAACAGGGCAATGGCCTCGCAGCGCTAAGTTGCTCAGGCTTTGGCTTCAGACCCATGTGGCAGGGTTCAGGCGTCAGCCCCACGCAGCGGGGCTCAGGCTTTGGCTTTCTACCCTGGGCCCCAGTGACTAACGCTGGCCCTGCTCCATGGTTTATTTTGGCGGACCCCCTGAAACGTGCTTGCGGCCCCCCAGGGGGCCTCGGACTCCTGGTTGAGAACTACTATTTTAGGGGTCAAGTCCAATCCTTCCCATCTTACTTCATTAGAAGGGAACTAATTTTATACAGCTAACTTCCTATTCACTAAACTGGCCTCCAGCACCCTCAAAGTTTGCTGTCAACTTCAGATTATTAAGGTCTTGATCCTATAAATTCTTGCACAAAGCATATAATGGCGTGCAAAGTTGTTGTGCTCAAGTGTATGTAGGACTACTTGTAGACACAAGTAAGGTTAAGTGTAGGCTTAGTCCTCCATGCTGAGAGGTAGTAAGCATCCAGTATGCCCACTCCCCTACTTTCAAGTACATACAGTAAAAGTGGATTGCATATGTAGAGAACAGGTGACTCAGAAGAGACCTGGGTATATATGTAATCCTCAGTTATCCCTTTTTTCCCCCTCTTAGGTCTTATGCCTGCTACTAGGCAACAGAATTTTGGCAGCCAAGTAGTAGCTCATTTACTAATGAAGAATCAATTTCTTCTGTGCTCCTTGTCCTCCTCCTCATTATTTACCTTTTGTTTACATGCACAGTACTCTATACTTACACTGTGCAGGTTCAGACCCTTAGGCTATGTCTTCACTGCAAAAGAAAAAAGTTTTTTTACATCAAGATAGCTAATTTGAGATGGCTATCTCAATGTGAAACCTTAGTGGAGAAAAGGCACAAGTGGAGGGCATAGAGTTGACCTTTACTAGCCGCATCAAGATAAAAATTACCTGTGCCTTCTTTTCACTAGGACTTTGCATCAAGACCGCTATCTCACTGTTAAAAAAAAAAAAAAAAAAAAACCACATCTTTTTAACAGTGAAGATAAAGTCTGAGTGATTGAGACGTTCCTAAGCAACAACTGACAGAAGATGCAATGCCATATTCTTAGTGGTATTGTAGGCTTATAATTCACAATATAATACTGACTTTACAAATTAAACATGACTGAAGAGCAGATATAGCTTTGTAAAAGACATTCCTTCCTTACTCTTATTGACTACTTTCAGGTCCTGAAGTCCCTACCTGTATGATCTCTTCACTCCTTTGGATTTGTCAATACTTTTTGGTAACATATGAGCTTCAAATTCTTCTTGGCACCTAAGTAGAAGAAGAGATCAAGAGCTGAGGCAGTGAAGAGGGTTCTTTTCTGTCACAAACTCTAGTCTGTGTCAAGTTATAATGTTACTTGATATTTTAGGTGTTTGAATATATGTTTATATGTTGGTCTTGGCAACTATTGTGAGGCAAAGAGGACAGTGGCAAGTGCAATCTTTTAACTACCATCATGGAAATTCCATATTTCCCACTAAGATCATAACATTTCTTTAAACAAGTTGTTACAAATGCATTTAGGTTCAACTATACTGGTAGATTTGCCATTCTTTTAGGGGTGATAGTAAAAATTACTTACCAAAAGGTTGAGTATCTGTTGTAGTTAACATTACAATTTATTCATGAGTCTGAATAAAACTTGAATGTTATAATAAAATGGATTCATGAATATTTTAATAAATTTTAGTAGAAAGTGGCTGAAGTCTGATGTAAGTGTTTTTAGAATAGCATTTAGATTATTCTTATTGTTAAATACTTGCAAACATAGGATCCAATTCTGCACCCATTAAATCAATTGGAATTCAGAGGGATTTTGTGTGATTTTCACCATTCAAGTAGTGCAAAACAGATTCAAATCCAGCTTAAGCAGCTATCTAAGAACGTCTCTGCCAGGGGTATAGGGCTATTGAAATGGTTTCTATATCATGCCTACCTTACAGCCCCCATTTAGGAGGATGGTTTGGGGAAAAGCAAGCATATCCTAGCAGTTGTTACAGTTACCATAATGACTTAATGGGGCATTAGGCAGCCTGAGTAAGCTGGAATAGTCTTTGGATCCTAAAGAGCCCTATATAGTAAACGTTTTTAATAAAAGCTCGTAGAAGGCTACAAAACAGGATTTTTTTCCCCTGGAAACCTAATCAGCAAATTAATCTATGCTAGGAAGTGGTTTTGCCAGTTCTGTAGTGCAATTCTGTACAGATTCAAAAACTCATTAAACCTGATTAAACACAATTAAAACTACATTTACAGTGTTGTAGAAGCTTTTCTTAAATTTTCATGCAAGCCAGTATACAGTAGTAGTGTGGAAGAACTTATGAAAGGCAGCAGTTATGATATTCCTGGCTAGTATTCCTTCTCTCAACACAAGGAAATTTGATCTTCAGACATGGTGTCTTGGCTGCCTACACTCTCATCCATGCAGTAGGATGGTAGTATATTCTGTCAGAAAGTGCAATTGACAGTTTCTAGGGCACAAGTGTCCAGCAGAGACATGTTTAGACAGACTGCATAATACTGCAAATGATATCTCTTCTGCAATATCTGTCTATAATAGCCATTCTGTATGGTTACCATATGCCCCTTTACTCCTAATCAATTGTTGTTGATTCCTGTAAGCCTAAAAGGAAAGAATGGTCAATAAATAAAAATAGTACTTATAACAGCCAAGTCAGATTGTACTGCAGTGGGCATTTGAGAAACACATTAAGACCATATGATTGATATAATGACAGACGTTGTTTTCCTTCTATTGTGAGTTAACAGACGTAAATTCTTGTGATGAGGTTGTAAATAACACAAAAGCTGTTTTGAATTTTTTTTAAAAGCTTCCAGACCAGAAAAACAAGGTGAGGTATGTGAAGACAAGAGACACAAATATATCAGAGGCATACCGTATACCAGTGGTTTTCAACCTCTTTACCATGGTGGGCCGCATATGCAGCTCTCTATGTATTATGTGGGCCACATTGACAATATATATACTACCTGTATGGCCCTGAGGATGTCACATGGGCTGCAGCTGTGTGTTGATTGGTCCACAAGCAGCCCAAGGGCCGGAGGTGGAGAACCACTGCTGTATACAAAGTAACTTAAAATAGACAATAGTAACCAGGGTATCAATAGTAGATATTAAGCTTATCCACATGTGCCCAGGGAAAGATTATTTACAAAACCATTAGTAATCCTCTACCCATCTAAAGGTATGTTGCCTGGATTTTGGCAAACTCTGTCAGGGCCTTTAATGTGAAGCAAAAGTCAAAATGAGGCTATGCATGTAAATGAAGTCAATGGAGCAACACCAACTTACATGAGTTGAGGATCTGACCCATTGTTTCTGCCTGAGAAACATCTGTGTGGACAATAAGAAATATTAAAAATACATGTGTCCCAGCTACATAATTTAGAAATAAGTAGATCAACATGTGATTGTTAACACCATGAGCTAGAAATTATCCATTAGTAATTGACCCAGTGTCATCTAATTACCTTTTTAAGAATGTCTTTTCCACAGCTATATAATACCAATTTTCTATATGAGCAATAGCAAAGTTCCCATTGATTCAATTAGCTTTGGCTCAGGCCTTATGAATGTGTATACATACACGTGGGCAAATAGAAAGTTCCTTTGAATTTTATCTGTTAAGTGATTCTGTAAAACTTAATATAGCACAACGTAAATGTTCTGTCCTATTTCCTTCCGCTGTAAGAAATAGCACATGTACAGGAAAAGACACAGTGCTGAACCAGTGACATCTACCCTGTTTTCCTCTAAACAGCAGCTGACTTTGCTAGCCATCAATAAACCTCAGTGCTGAAAGTGCCCCCTGCCTGCCATTAAATGCTAGTGCTCTCAATGTCACATCACCTACCCATGACAAATGGTTGAAGTTATTTGAGTAAAAATGTTTGTCAAATAACAGCTTTTTTGCTAAATCAAAAATTCTTTTAATATTTTAATTCAATTTTTTTAACAAAAGGAGAAACAAAAGTAAAATCAGCCTGTTTGATTTTTGGGGGGAGGTTGGTTTTTCATATGGGAGGCATTTGATTTTCTTTCTTCTGGCTTCTCATTTAAAAAATGGCTGAAAATACTATCTTCTCCTCTTCCCCACCCCCCATACAAAATTTTCATTTTCCAAACATCAAAAAATTTAAAATTTTAATAGCTCCTGAAAAAAATTGAAAATAACAAACTTAGTCCATTTAAAATCTGTGAAATGAAAACAGTTTCAAAATTTTTGACTTATTTTTGCTTTTTCAACCAACTTTACTACCCACCATCTGGTTTGCCTGCCACTATTGTGTGGAATTCTGTCCTTCCCTCCACCCCAATTCAACAGTATCAGTATATGAAGCAGCCTAAGGTGCAGCAGAGAGAGAGCACAGTGGAATTGTCCCTGCAACTGAAGCAAGGGGTGGTGGACAAACACAAAAACATATGCCTCATCACTTCCCAAATACAGAGTATGATAATTTAGCATTAAAGTAGTTCCAAAATACACAAAGTACTATTCAGTCAATCAGAACTAGTGTAAACAAAATACATATTGGAACGCACAAGAAACCAGCCTCCTTACCTGTTGTCTTCAGACATGGACTCCCAGAATGCTCCCACTTCCAGCGTCTTCTGGGATCATCTCCTTTTTCTTTCTCTTCCCCTCAGGGGTCCTGAGTGCAGAGGATTCTGCCTTCTCTCCCTTCCCAGTGGTATTGAAGAGGGTCCTATTGGGGTGAAAGAGAAGAGACCTCATACTCACCCTTATTTGCCAACAGGGTTACCGGAACAGCATTATATGAACTTGGCCACCTGGAGGGATTACATTTCCAAGCAACCTGTTTTCTTGGCTAGAGCCCAATTGGGGACTACCACAAACCAGCCTTTTCCATTCCAGCTCAGTGTGCTAATGCAACTCTAGCCTTGACCTCTGAAGTCAGTCAAGAACATAGGCCCTCTCACTAACCTCAGAATGCTCCCTCAATGCTGCTGCTACTCATCAGTGACCCTGTCCCAGGAAAACTTGGAACAAAGTAGTGTTGGACAGGAGTTGTTCCCTCATATACCCTGCCTAAAGAACTGGTATCATAGGAGCCAACTCTGTGGGTGCTCTGGGGCTGGAGCACCCATGGGACAAAATAGTGGGTGCTCAGAACCCACTGGCAGCCCTGTGGTTCAGCTTCTCCCCCTTCCCCCCCAGTGCCTCCCACCCACTGGGATCAGCTGTTCAGCGGTGTTCAGGAGGTGCTGGGGGGGGAGAGGGAGGAGTGGAGCAGGAAGAGGCAGGGGGAGAGGGCGAGAAGGGGCGGGGGGGTGGTGGAAGGGGTGGAGTGGGGGCTGGGCCTGGGGCATAGTGGCGGGTCAAGCACCCCCCAGGAAATCAGGAAGTCAGCACCTCTGGCTGGTATAGTCAATCACAGTCCATGATATGGTAAATGGTTGTAAGAAAAGCAGGGGAAAAGACAGCCTCAGCAAAAAACTATACGAAAAACCTGAAGACCCTGTTTGTACTCATCTTCAAGTTTAAATCAAACATGACAATGGGGAAATAGCAACAGACTTGGATATCTTCTGAGGTATAGTTCTGTTGGTGGGGTCTGTCAAAAAAAATTCTATAGTTTAGAATTTGTCTAAGAGTTGTAAAATTGGCAAGAATCTCTTACCTTATGTCCAAACCTATGATGAGCAAATAACATTTTAATTTTTATTTCTTTACTATATGGTTGGGGGGGAAATATCAGTGTTATCATTAAGAATGTACTGAGACAGGATAAAGAGAACAAACAACTTTAGAAAATTATTCTAATACTGCAAGGGGCAGTTGATGTATCTGCATATGAGTCTTCTCTTTTTGAAGTGCTGTTAAAAACTTTCTTTGCAGAAGGTCTCTGGTTTAAAAATGCTATATCTTTGATGGAGTTCAGTACTGAAAAACAGATTAAAGATCTCACTCATTACTGTCCCATAAGAAAACAATCTTGTCTTCAAACCATAAGCATCTCAGCTACAGAGTGCAAAGATTTTTTTTTAATCAAATGAATACTGACATAAGCACAACTGCAACACAAGTACTCATGGCAGAGGTTCTCATATATCCTTGATCATACATTATAGACTGAACTCTTATTAAAATAACCCTCCAAGGAAAAGTGAGAAGAAATCCAATAAAGAGAGAGATTATTTTTCAGAATATCAGAGATCTCTATCATAGCATCTAAATTAATCTTTAATCTAGTTAAATCTAGTCTAAAATTCATGTTCTCTTGATAAAATTTGTTTTCAGTGGGAAAAATTTATTTATTACTACTTCACATTATTGCTGTCAAAGATTATTGAATAAAGAAACTGTGAAGTTTTTACTTATAGCATATTTTGATACAAGAGCATTTGGTTAGTGGGAAGAATGAAATAATATATATGTAACAGATTTTGGCAAAGCATTCTAAAGGTTCTCATGCCATTGTAGAAGAAATTACTGCAGAAAATTCTTTGCTTTATATGTCTGTTTTATTCATGAATGATTTTACCAAGTATGAAAATTCTCCAGTGGAAATACATGTGCTCAAAGAGGAAATATGGGCCCCCTTACCAAGTCAGTAAGTACCAGAATATGCTCCAGGGTATAAACTTTTACTTTGCCATGATTGTTTTTAATCATTGCTAATCCTGTACAGAAAGTGCCAGTTAAATAAGAAGTTTAACTTTATAAAATGAAAACGTGGCAATGTACATGTGGTCAAAACCAGTACACTACACATTTTACAGAGATATTTTGTTTTTGTCAGTTACAGAATTAGAGATGCACTAATATTTGGATATATGGATGTTACTATTTTCAATATCCTCCAATCTTCCTTTTTGTGGTTAAGAAGGCCTTGGTGTAAGACCACCTCAGGACATCTGGTTGTAAAAACACTGCAGCAAATGTAGATTAACTCAACAGTTGTTATAATGTATAATTTAAATAAGACAGAACTAACTGGCTCAACATTTGGAAATTACACAAACTGTTCATACTAAATACAGTTTGACAATGGAAATATTTTCTGTAACCTGTCTACTGGTGTATGTGGAATTTTCAACTAGAGTAAAATGCAGTATCTTATCACTTAGATTTCTTCACAATACTCTTGGAGGATGAATAAGAAGGATTAATCTGCAGGAAGCACTGACAGGTCACCTGCAGTAGTACTTGACTGGTGAAAGAGTTACCTGAAAAGATGCCTGATGTCAGAACTTGTTGGAATCAGAATTACCGTTCTTGGGAAATATCAGCATTAAAAAAAAAAAATGTTGTTCCAAATCAGAGCAAAAAGTCAAAATTTTGAAGCTTACTGTGAAACAAATTCTGAAAAAATTCAGTTTGGAACCATTGAAATATTTTGTTCCAATCATGTTGAAATGTTTAGTTTCAATAAGGTACAAACATTTAGTTTCCACTTTATCATTACATTTAGTTTTGGCCTTTATAGTGTATTAAAATATTAAATAGAATATAAATATTGTATTATATTAAAATATTAATTAATAACCCCCTCAGTTTCTTCTAACTGCCCTTCAGCAGAGTCAGAATTGATTTGTGTTCTACTTAGCTAGTTACTGTTTTCTATATAAATTATTTAGTCCATGGGTAGTCTATTTTTGCCAAGGTTCAAATTTCTTGGTCAAGGTATAGTCAAGGTCCAGACTTCAGAAAAAATAACAATAATGATAAGTAAATAAAAAGATTTCAGAGTCCATTCAAAAACATCTGACAGTCCGGATTTGGCCCGCGGTCTGCCTATTGACTACCCCTGATTCTTCTTCGAGTGATTTCCCTGTGGGTGCTCCACTTCAGGTGTCGGTGCGTCCTGGGGCTTTCAATCGGAGATTTATGGTAGCAGTGTCCGTGTGGGTCGCGCCTGCGCAGTAGGTGTCTCATGGTGCCATTGGTGCCTCATCTAGCGCGTGCTTCTCAACCATCCTCTGCCTGGAGCTCTGGGGTAGTGTTCACTGCTCTTCACAAAAACCTTAAAAATACATTTAAAAGATAGTCACTTAGAAAGTAATAGTTATAGTTAATTTTGTTTAGATAGTAAAAAAAAAAAAAAATAGTTTTTAATCCCAGTTTTCCCTTCCCCACAGCAGGGTCTGTTTAACCATTGAATGATGCCTGGCTTCCCAGGCTTTAAGAGATGTGGCTCATGCCACGAAGTAATGCCCATTTCTGATGGACATTCGTTATGTGTCCAATGTTTCAGTGAGGCGCATATCCCACAAAAATGCATCCACTATAGTATATATATACACACTATAGTAATTTGAAAGCAAGCCGGCAAGACCAGGATCTTTGCTTGAAAATGATCATGATGGAGAAATCCCTCCAATGGAGACAGAACAATGGACCACCTCTCCGGGCACTCTCCTGTCAGCAAAAGGGGACATGCCTTCCTCTAAAAGATCGAGAGATGAGAGTGCAAACACTGCCACAGAGAGCACTGCAGAAACAACAGCGGTCTCCTGCCAGATCACTACCCCCGATGCCAAAACATGCTCGAGTGATCACCTATGATGCTCTGGGCACCTCCGTGACCACCAATCCTGAGACAAGAAGACAGAGTTGAGGCATAGAAAGAGGCGTGCTTCCTCCACGGCATCGACCTCACCTGTGAGGGACTCAATGCCAAGACTCTCCCCAAGCACCATGTCTCCACCTCTGGCACCAACATCGCAGTGGGCATCAATAGAGAAAGCCAAATCAGCACTGACTGCACCAATTAAAACACCATAGCATTTGCCGGTGCCATCACCAGCACTGAAAAAAGTACCTCCATCAGCATCAGCAGTACCAACACGCTATGCCACAAAAACAACTCATGTCTGTGTTCCCACCGATTCCCTTGATATCACACATAATACACAAGATACAAATAGACAAGGCCAAGGTCATCCTGATAGTCCTGACGAGGCCCAGACAAGCCTGATACCCTTACCTGATGCGAATGGTGATATGCATGCCTCGAACTCTCCCTGACCGGACCTGCTTTCACAGAACAACGGTCACGCTCTTCACCCAAGTCCGGAGAAACTCCACCTGCAAGTTTGGCTCCTGCATGATTCTATCATGGTGAACTAGCCTGCTCAGAACAAGTCAAACACATATTACTAAACAACAGGAAATTGACCATGCATAATACTTACCTTCAAAAATGGAAAAGATTCTCCTCATGGTGTCAAGAGAAACATTTGATGGCCATTACAACACTGTTACTGATAGTGCTGAAATACCTATTGGAGCTAAAACGCTTGGGTTTGGCAAATAGCTCGATCAAAGTACATCTCACGGCCATTACAGCATTCTATCAAGAGATTAAAGGGACCTCTATCTTCACGCATCCAATTACTAGAACATTTACCCAGAGGTTCACCCACCTATTCCAGCCTGGGATCTAAACCTGGTTCTGAAATGCCTCACCAGACCGCCATTCAAACCTTTATCCACCTGTTCCTTACTACATTTGTCCACAAAAGTGGCATTTTTGGTTGCTATCACTTCCACCTGACATGTGAGTGAGATGGGGCCCTCATGGCTGATCCCTTCTACACAATATTTTTCAAGGACATGGTCATGTTATGACCACACCCAAAATTCCTACTGAAAATATCATAATCCTTTCATATAAACCAACCAATTCATCTTCCCATGTTTTACCTAAAACTACACAGGACTCCAAGAGAAACCGTCTTGACATTAGACGCGCATTAGCATTCTACTTAGAAAGGACCGAGCCTTTCTGAAACTCCCCAAATTCAAATATCAAATTCAGAATACTGAACCTCCTAAGACCCTCAGAGCTCATTCCACACACTCACCAACCTCGGTAGCATTCCTAAACAATGTACCTATAATAGAAATATGTAGAGCGGCCACTTGGGCCTCTGTCCATACAGTCACTGATCACTATGCAATCACTCAAGGTTCCAGATCCAATGCCATAGTTGGCCTAACCGTACTTGCCTCTACAGCACAAATGAACCCAAAGTCCCTCCTAGCCTCTGAGGGGCACTGCTCTACCGTCACCTGTAGTGCAGCACCCACAGGGACATCACTTGAAGAAGAAGAGAGGGTTACTCACCTTGTGCAGTAACTGAGATTCTTCGAGATGTGTGTCCCTGTGTGTGCTCCATTACCCATCCTCCTCCCCTCTACTTCGGAGTTTGCAGTAAGGATTCTACAGTAGAAAAGGAACTGGAGGGGTTTGTGCATGTGCTAGATGAGGCACCAATGGCACCACGAGACACCTACAGTGCACACGCGACCACATGGACACTGCTACCGTAAATCTCCAATTGATTGCGCTGGGATGCACTGACACCTCAAGTGGAGCATCCAGAGGGACACGCATCTGGAAGAACCTCAGTTACTGCACAAGGTGAGTAACCCTCTCTTTAGTCTTTCATTAGTTAGTTACTTAGTTTACTTAGTTACTTTAGTTTCGACTGTTGACCCATTGGCTTTACTAAAATTATATATAATGTAGAGCTTCAGAATAGGATTGAAATCCCATCTACAGCCTTTATGTCAGATCGTCAATCACCAACATTTAAATCATGCCCTTTGTGTCAGAGAGTTATTCCCCTCACAAATGGACACTATCTCTGCCTATTTCATTTAGGAAAATAGTTCCTTCAAAGTGTGCTATTTGCAGGACTTTTTTTAAAGTCAAGCGAGTGTAGACCAACGCTATTCCTGATGGATAAATCAGTGAGATCTCAATCTGATGCTGAATCTCAACTGTGGGAATCCTCAGGATCAATACGTGGGACCTAGCCTGTCAGTGCCTCACAAACTATTGAGGTAACTCCAATTGCTATATTCCCTAAGAGGCACTGTTCTTCAAAGAGCTCTAAGACTTGTTTGTTAGAACCATCAATTACCCCTGCTGGCCATGAAAATAAGACCTGCTCTGTTAGATCTTCTGACCAGAGGTGGTCACCTTCCCCAGTACTGCAAGAGAAGAGAGCAGAATCCCGCAGATCAAAGCAGCTGGAAGTAGGCAAGTCTGCTCTCCAAAGGAATGTGGTACTGGAGGGATCTGCCTCTGTAACAGCCCCAAGCCTCAAGGAATCCTTCAACATGGGCTTAGATGATACCGTGGCAACAGTCTCATCATACCCCAGCATTGACAAACTCTGGCACCAGGATGCTTTCAGCCAGCTTCCTCAGTCCTGACTCAGAGTGTTGGAGATATCAGCCTTTGTGGTACTGAGAGTACTTCCTACTGATAAAAAAGCAGCTGACAGATATGGCACTGAGCCTTTCCCCCTCAAAAGTGTGGTACCCAGAAACTCTTCAGCCATCTCCTTTAGGGACACAGCGGATATCAGGATAATTCCTGACCTGCTGTCTCCTTTGTTGGAGAGACAAGATGGGCAAGATAATATCTTTTATTGGACCATCTTCTGTTGGTGAGAGAGACAAGCTTTTGAGCTTACACAGAGCTCTTCTTCAGGTCTGAGAAAAGTACTCAGAGTGTCACAGCTAAATACAAGGGTGAAACAGATCACCTTGAATAGTCTCTTGCAATATTGGTTAAGTGACTATTCTCCTCTCTGAGCTAATCAAAGTCACCATCAGGGCAACCCAGGCACCTATCACAAAAATTTCACTGGACTCCCATATACATAGACATCACCATCACCTCTTTTGATTATAGCAATGAATGAATGATCCAAGCAGGTTTACAAGTCAACCCCCTAAGAAAAAGAACCAAAGAAATTGGATTTGCTTGGCCATAAGATTTATTCCTCAGCATCTCTTCAGGTTATAACTGCAAGCTACTTGATTATGCTGGCCAAATACAATTATATATAATGGGATAAAAATGCATATTTTCATGTTGTGACATATCATGCACGCAAGAAATTTCTTCATTTCCAAGTACTACATGATCATTATCAGTGCATGGTCCTTCTGTCTTGCCTCTCGACTGCACCTCAAGTGTTTAATCACAGTGCTTGATTGGCAGCAGGATCATGAATCTGATTTATAAACCCAGCAGCAACAGGGTTGAGACAGAGCCAAAGCCAGGAATTGGAGCCAGGGGTCAGAACCAGATTGCCTGGAGTCAGGGAAGGCAGAAGCAGAGCTGGCTCTGAGGTAGGAATGAGGCTGAGAGAACTTGAATAAGGCCAGGTATAGGGCAAGGTCTAGGCTGGAACAGGGCTAGAAGAGAGGCAAGCACAGGAGGATAGAGAATCCACAGGCTTGTGTGTGTTGAGCAGCCAGTGCTCTGCTGTTGCTGCTGGGTTTATAACTCAGATTGGCTGCAGGACCAGCAATCAGGCACTGTGATTAATCAGACAGCTCCAGGGCAGTGCAGCTGAGTCTATTAATTTACTACCAGTAAAGTCAGCAGAGAAGCAGGCTAGTGGCCGGTCTTAGCTGGCCTTACCTCTGACAGGGAGTACATCTGGGTTGATTCCAGATTCTGCTGATCATTCAGATTGCATAAATATGTTGGAACTGAGAGAAATTCGTTTGTCCTGCAAATTGTTTCTTCCTCTAATAAAAAATCATACAGTACAAATTAACAGATAACATTTCAATGATGTATCATATAAATCGACAGGGGGAGCAAAATCAAGCCCTCTCTCTGTCAAGAGACCATATTGCTATGGGAGTGATGCCTCAAGCACAACATAGATCTGATAGCCCTACATCTACCGGGGGAATCCAATGCATTAGCAGACCACCTAAGCAGGACAGTGTCCTCTTCTCATGAACGGTCCCTAAAGGATACAGTACAACAAAAATATAGATTTTTTGCAGCCAAGGACACAAAATGTCCCCTGTTTTGGCTCTCAAAGAGGTTGGAGTCAAGGTGCTCTAGTAGATGTCTTTCTGATCCCTTGGTTGGATCATCTGCTCTGTGCATTTCCTCCTTTGCCCGTAATCCACAAGGTGCTCAGGAAAGTGAGACAAGACTGGGCTGAGATGATCCCAGTGGCTCCAGCATAGCCATGGAAATGTTGGTATCCAGACCTACTGCAACTCTCCATTCAATAACATATAACTCCCTCTCCTGCCAGACAATCTCTCAGATTCTGGCAACATATTCCATCTGGATCCAAAGTCTCTTCACCTCATGACATAGAGGCTCTCTGTCTAATTTCCACAGATAGAAAATGTCATAATGAGGTCCAGAGATTTATTATGGAACATAGAAAGCCATCAACCCAGGAAAGCTGCCAATTGGAAATTATTTTCCTTATGGATGAAGATGAAACAGATTGATCCCCTACAAGCATCTGTACCATTAATTCTGGATTATTTACTATAATTTAAATCATTCAGTACTCTTGTTTAGTTCAGCCAAAGTTCATCTAGACTTTCATCCTCCTCCTCCTCAAGGTTCTTTGGTAATTTTCCATCCTACAGTCACAAAATTTCTTAAAGGATTGTTGCACACCTTTCCACCAATTAGGGATATGCTACCTTCATGGAATTTGAACTTAGTTCTCTAATCATTAAGGGAACCTCCATTTGAACCTCTTTCACCTTGCTTCCTCCACCATTTTTCAATTAAAGGGACATTTTTGGTAGCTATCACTTCTGTGCGCAGAGTGAGTGAGATGCAAGACTTATGTCCAATCCTCCGTACACAGTTTTCCACACAGTGTAACTATGCAATCACATCCCAAATTTATCTCAAAAGACATTTCAGACTTTCACATTAACCAGTATATACACTTACCTGCATTTTTTCCAAGATCTCATTAATCCCCTGATGAAGTAGATTTGCAAACACTGAGTCCTCTATCTGCCATCCTGACTGGGAAAACCAAGAAGTCTGCTGCTTGCCAGGAGCTAGGATTCACAATGTGACGGAGAGACTGCCGAGACTCATCAAGCCCTCGGATCGCTACTCCTTTCTGCTTCTCCTCATGGGCACCAATGATACTGCTAAGAATGACCTTGAGTAGATCACTGCAGACTACATGGCTCTGGGAAGAAGGATAAGGGAGTTTGAGGTGCAAGTGGTGTTCTCGTCCATCCTCCCTGTGGAAGGAAAAGGCCCGGGTAGAGACCGTTGTATCGTGGAAGTCAACGAATGGCTATGCAGGTGGTGTCGGAGAGAAGGCTTTGGATTCTTTGACCATGGGATGGTGTTCCAAGAAGGAGGAGTGCTAGGCAGAGACGGGCCCCACCTAATGAAGAGAGGCGAAGAGCATCTTCGCAAGCAGGCTGGCTAATCTAGTGAGGAGGGCTTTAAACTAGGTTCACCAGGGGAAGGAGACCAAAGCCCTGAGATAAGTGGGGAACTGGGATACTGGGAGGAAGCACGAGCAGGAGAGCGCAAGAGGGGAGGACTCCTGCCTCATACTGAGAAAGCAGGATGATCAGCAAGTTATCTTAAGTGCCTATACACAAACGCAAGAAGCCTGGGAAACAAGCAGGGAGAACTGGAAGTCCTGGCACAGTCAAGGAATTATGATGTGATTGGAATAACAGACTTGGTGGGATAACTCACATGACTGGAGTACTGTCATGGATGGATATAAACTGTTCAGGAAGGACAGGCAGGGCAGAAAAGGTGGGGGAGTTGCATTGTATGTAAGAGAGCAGTATGACTGCTCAGAGCTCTGGTATGAAACTGCAGAAAAATCTGAGAGTCTCTGGATTAAGTTTAGAAGTGTGAGCAACAAGGATGATGTCATGGTGGGAGTCTGCTATAGCCCACCAGACCAGGGGGATAAGGTGGATGAGGCTTTCTTCCAGCAACTAACAGAAGTTATTAGATCGCAGGCCCTGGTTCTCATGGGAGACTTCAATCACCCTGATATCTGCTGGGAAAGCAAAACAGCGGTGGACAAACAATCCAGGAAGTTTTTGGAAAGTGTAGGGGACAATTTCCTGGTGAAAGTGCTAGAGGAACCAACTAAGGGCAGAGCTCTTCTTGACCTGCTGCCCACAAACAGGGAAGAATTAGTAGGGGAAGAAAAGTGGATGGGAACCTGGGAGGCAGTGCCCATGAGATGGTCGAGTTCAGGATCCTGACAAAAGGAAGAAAGGAGAGCAGCAGAATAAGGGCTCTGGACTTCAGAAAAGCAGACTTTGACTCCCTCAGGGAACTGATGGGCAGGATCCCCTGGGAGAATAACATGAGGGGGAAAGGAGTCCAGGAGAGCTGGCTGTATTTTAAAGAATCCTTATTGAGATTGCAGGAACAAACCGTTCCGATGTGTAGAAACAATAGTAAAAATGGCAGGCGACCAGCTTGGCTTAACAGTGAAATCCTTGCTGATCTTAAGCACAAAAAAGAAGCTTACAAGAAGTGGAAGACTGGACAAATGACCAGGGAGGAGTATAAAGATATTGCTCACTCATGCAGGCGTGAAATCAGGAAGGCCAAATCACACTTGGAGTTGCAGCTAGCAAGAGATGTTAAGAGTAACAAGAAGGGTTTCTTCAGGTATGTTCAGAGGGTGGGAGGGGGACTAGGGCTGGGGCGTGGGAGGGGGTTAGTGATGCACGCTCTGGGCAGTGCTTACCTCAAGCAGCTCCCGGAGGCAGTGGCATGTCCCCCCTCCGACTCCTACGCAGTGGCGTGGCCAGATGGCTCTGCGCACTGCCCTGTCTGCAGGCACCGCCCCTTCAGTTCCTATTGGCCGCAGTTCCTGGCCAATGGGAGCTGCAGAGGTGGCGGGGACAGCGTGCGGAGCCCCCTTGCTGCTCCTATGCATAGGAGCCGGAGCGGGGACATGCCGCTGCTTCCGGGAGCCACGGCACATGCGGAGTGGGCCAAGCTCCCCCACCCTGCTCCCCGGCGGGAGCTTGAGGGGCAGATTAAAACGTCTGAAGGGCCGGATGCGGCCCCCAGGCTATAATTTGCCCTCCCCTGTCTTAGCTAGTCGGGCCTGTTTGAGGGTAACCCCTAACTCTGCCCTCCTTGGAGTCAGGGACATAGCTCCAAGGTAGATAGGGAGCTTGGGCCCTCCCTCTCCACCAGGTCCTGGTTCAGGGCCCTGAAAGTCAAGTTGTGTGCACCAGCCAACTTCCTACCACCACTGCATCTCAGTTTGGGGCATGGTCACAGTGGGCTTAGAGTCTTTACTTCCAAACCCCCACAGTCTAGGGCCAATGCCTGTTGACTTCTTGAGCCCTTGCCCACAGTTCTCCCTCCTGGGGAGTGTCTGAGTGAGAGGGAAGGGAAACTCCTTTTGGTAGAAGCTTCCTCTCCTGTTGCTGCAAAGCAGTATTCCTCCAGAAAATGGCTTCTTTCTCATCCACCACCCCAGGGTCACTGAAGCTCCCTTTATCCTGGTCTTCTCCCAGGAGCATGCTCAGCAGTGCCGGAGGGACAGGGCCTCCCTGGCCTGGTACTGCTCCAGCCCTTCCCATCTATGCCATGGAGTGCGATTTATAAATCCTGTTGCAATGCCCTTAGGATATTAACTTATTTGACCTATGCATAATTCAATGTCTGAATGCAAATGGAAAGAATTTTAAGTAATTATAGGAACAGGTGTGTGTGTGTGTGTGTGTGTGTGTGTGTGTGTGTGTGTGTGTGTGTGTGTGTGTGTGTATATAATCTTGATGATCTCAAGATTCATGCATTTGAGGGTACGATACAGATGGATACACAGTATAAATCTATGGTTTGGTTAAACTTAAATCAAATGGGCAGAGAAACAGAGTGTATTATAACAATTTCCCATGAGAGAATTTCATGATCAAAGACGCACAAGAATTTATAAATGTCTTACTGAGTGAATAATTATTATAACAGTTATTCAAATGTCCATATCCTGTTATTGTCTGATTGTAACATTGGTTTTACTTACTAAAAGGTAGCTAATCACTGTATTGTTCTACATCTCATTTTTCAGATGTAGAACAATGTGCTGCCTGATAAGTCATATTATTTTAATCAAAATACAGAGAACATAGGAAGTAATCACTTAAGTGTGACAGATACATTTTAGCACTACTGAAGATTTTAGAACACTTACGTTATTTATTGAAAGATTTTCTTATTAATCACTGTTAATGATCTTTTGTTCATTTCTGATGAAGAAAAATGAGCAATTACACTAAAGTTAAAACTATCAATCTCTCTGTTTGCATTTGATACACATTTTTCTGTGGTAACATTATGAAGAAACAATTTAGCAATTAGCACTCAATTTAAATGAGGAATTAGTTTAAATAAATTATCTGTGTTCTCCTAAAACAAAACTGTCAATCTAAATAAAAGGGGATCTGTTAATTATGTTTACTGCGCTCAAAAACTTCAATAGTTATATTTTTAATTATATTTTTAGCCACTCATTTCAGATAAACACAAATATGTTGATTTCTGCTGATATTTTTTAAATGAACTACTTTTCCAAAGTGATTAGCCATGTCACTTCTGAGAGAATACTGGTCTTAGATGATGATGAACCACAAAATACAATTAGGCACATAAACCATTCTACACTGGTGGTGACATGCATTAATTGTGATTTCACTTGCTGATATTGCTACCACTAGCAAATTCTAAGAATCATGCAACAGTGACTGTACATTATGGAAAAAGTGAATTACAACAACATGTTTGAGAACAAAAATCTCAGATCTGAATGTGGATCTTGGATGAAATTCTGATCCCATTGAAGTTAATGGCAAAACTCTCCCTAATGAAGCCAAGATTTTGCCCCTTGAGTCTGATATTCTGTTATCTTCTTTCTGTGGTGATTTCAGTTTAAAAATTCCCTGTGATGTCCTTTTAGTACTTTGCCCATGTTTCCAGTATAAGTGGCATTTCTTCTTAATTTAAAAGCATTTCATGAAGAAAAATTATTCAGAAATCACTAAGGAGAAAATTTATATATATAATGAACAAATTCCTCAGTGACTTATCCAAAAAATAGTCAAAGACTCAGCCTTACTTAACATCCATTGCCTCATGGGCAAGGGAGCAAAGGTGGGCCTTAAAGTGTGCCCTGAATACTAATATATATGCACTCTAATATATATATGTGTGTGTGTGTGCGCAACTGAATTTGTATATATAAATATATATTATTTATTTTTCCTGTCTCAACAGCAAAAGAGGAAAAAAAGAGAGTGAGAGGGCACTTGCAAAATGAAGTAAACTTTATGATCAAACAGGATGGTCATAAAAATGTAATATTTAAAAAAGATGTATTGGCACTTTCAATCATCATTTTTTCACATTTTGTGGAATGTTATTCTTTTTAAATTCAAAATCTCAATATTCCTTCAACACTGTCAGTAAAAATCCCTCTATCATTTGGGATTTTCCACTTAGAGATTAATATTTCATCTAGAACTTACAAGTTTTTACCTTTTTATTAAAGGCTAGATTTCAATAGCCTTGAATAAAATCCTCATGGTATATTTCTTCCACATTTTAACAGTGTGTTCCATAATTGGTTGATTAAAAATGTAGAAGGCTGTGATTCAGAGCAGTCATACACTTATGGTATTTATACTTCAAAGTCAAGAAGTTTCCTGACATATTTTATTGGGAAAGTGACTTGTTCTCCTCCCAAAGAAGCAATTCAAGCAATGTATTACATTCTTGTAAGTTCAAAAATGAAAGGCAGTACTATTCATAGAGCTGTTGATATGCCTGGTACCAATTTATGGATTGATTATGACCATATTTGAGGTAGTACTATCTGTTTCTTAGAGTTCTAATTTGGGCTCATCCTTAACATCCTGACAACGCTGTAATTCACACATACTGTACAGACTGAAAATATTCAAAGCCAGGCAATTCAGTCCAGATGATTAAACATACCAAAAAATAACAAAAAACTTTGGAGCTCACTTCCTCCCCAGATCCATAGCAGTCCATGTTTTGTTAGTATTCAGGGCACACTTTAAGGCCCACTTTTTCTTGCTTGCCCATGTAAGTCACTGAGGAATTTCTCTCTCTCTTTTATTATATATATATAGAAACTGGGGGGTATGGGGTGGCCAGGGAGGGGTAGTACCTCTGATGGGGGGACTTGTCGTACCCCTTCGGGGGTAGTCCATTCACTTTGGTCCCCACCTGTCACTCAGCTCTCACCTGTGGCTCCAAGTAGCTGCAGCATGCGCAGCAGCCACACCCCGGGCAACGGCTTCGACAGGCCGGCCAAACCAGGTGAGTGTAACTGACGGGATCCAAACCCTCAGTGAATTTGGGATATGCCTACCCCGCATGTGACGTCAGCTCCGGCGGATTGGGCGAAAGAGATCACGAAGATCCAACGGCCAAGAAGGCGGTTTTGCAACGCTTTGTGGAAAGCGAAGGGCTTGACGAGGCATGAAAGACGTCAAGGCCATCCACTGCAACCAAAGAAGCTACCAGTCGTGACGATTTTTCGTACCATTGGTGTCTGGCTCCTAAGGTCGAGAGAGTGGGATTGCTCCCGTGCAATGGCTCTACCACTTAAAAAGCTTTCATGCACAGGTCCTGTACAAATCATCAAACATTATCATCATACCACCCAGGTCCTGCAGCGATGGGGGAGGGGCAAAGCGACAGGTGGAGGTTACCACTGGGAATCGTAGTTCCAATCCTGCACGCAGGCGGTCTGTGGATAGGTGGTTGTCCAGCTCTGTACTTGGGGCAGCAGAGTTGCCCGGCAGCATCCCAGGCATCTGAGCAGCCCTCTTCAGGATAGCATGGCTCACCCTAGTAAGGGAGGGGCCTAGAAAAGGTGGCCTAAAAATTGCCTGCCCTACAACAACTGGCCAGCAAGCCGCGGCTGGCAGTTCAACCCAATCTGCGGCCGAAACCAAAGAAAAATTTGAGAAAACTTACCATTGGTGTATGGAATGTTCCTACCCTCATGGATCGAGAAGCTGTTGCAAGACCTGAGAGAAGGACAGCTCTCATTGCTCGAGAACTAGTCCATTATAACATCGATATAGCGGCATTAAGTGAAACAAGATTGCCTGGGGAAGGTTTCTTGAGTGAACCAGGAGGTGGTTACACCTTCTTCTGGAAGGGTACGACTGAGACAGAGGATAGAATACATGGAGTTGGTCTGGCAGTAAAAACCTTATTGATGCATCAACTCCCAGACCTTCCAGTGGGTATCAATGAAAGATTGCTGAAGCTACGCTTCCCACTAAATGCCAAACGTCATGTCACCATCATCAGTGCATATGCACCCACTTTAACATGCTCTGACAACTCAAAGGAACAATTCTATGAAGATCTCGACAGACTGATCAAGCCCACACCTGTAACAGACAAACTACTCCTACTTGGAGATTTCAATGCCCGAGTCGGGGCTGACAGCGAGAACTGGAAAGGAGTTATTGGGCCACATGGTGTGGGCAAAATGAACAGCAATGGACTACTCCTTTTGAGTCTTTGTTCTGAAAATGACCTGATCATTACTAACACTCTGTTCCGACAAGCGGACAAATACGTGGATGTCCAAACAGTGGCATCTGATAGATTATGCCATTGTTAGAAGGCGAGACATCTGAGACGTACTGATTAATAGAGTAAAGCGAGGCGCAGAGTGCTGGACAGATCACAGATTAGTCAGGATGTCTCTTCAACTCTACATTGTTCCTTCTCGGCACAAACGCCCTAAGCATGTGCGACCTGCTTTCAATATAGCCAAACTGAAGGATGCTCAATGTTTCAACAAATTCCAGAAGAGTCTTGATGACAAACTGACATCCCACGGACAACTGATTGGTACTGTAACCGAAAAGTGGGACCAGTTCAAGCAGATAGTGACTGACACAGCAATAACATCTCTTGGACCAAAGAAAAGAACACATCAGGATTGGTTTGATGAGAAGAAATATGCTCAGCACTGGAAGTAAAGAGAAAAGCCTTTATCGAATGGCAGAATGACCCCTCCTCAGTCTCTAAGCGGGACCATTTCAAGTACCTTCAGAGCAAAACACAGAAAGACCTCCGTCAGATACAAGACAACTGGTGGGAGAGCAAAGCCAAAGAAATTGAGCACTATGCTGAGACCCACAACTTAAAGATGTTCTTCAGTGCTATTAAGACTGTCTATGGACCTTCTAAACCAAGGACTACCCCGTTGCTCTCATTAGACAACACAACGCTGATTAAAGATAAAGAAGGCATGTCATAACTATAAAGGGAAGGGTAACAGCTCTCCTGTGTACAGTACTATAAAATCCCTCCTGGCCAGAGACTCCAAAATCCTTTTACCTGTAAAGGGTTAAGAAGCTCGGGTAACCTGGCTGACACCTGACCCAAAGGACCAATAAGGGGACAAGATACTTTCAAATCTTGGGGGGGGGAAAGGCTTTTGTTTGTGCTCTTTGTTTAGGGGGTTGTTCGCTCTTGGGACTGAGAGGGACCAGACATCAATCCAGGTTCTCCACATCTTTCTAAACAAGTCTCTCCTATTTCAAACTTGTAAGTAAATAGCCAGGCAAGGCGTCTTAGTTTTACTTTGTTTTCTCAACTTGTAAATGTACCTTTTACTAGAGTGTTTATCTTTGTTTGCTGTACTTTGAACCTAAGACTAGAGGGGAGTCCTCTGAGCTCTTTAAGTTTGATTACCCTGTAAAGTTATTTTCCATACTGATTTTACAGAGATGATTTTTACCTTTTTCTTTAATTAAAAGCCTTCTTTCTAAGAACCTGATTGATCTTTCCTTGTTTTAGATCCAAGGGGGTTGGATCTGTATTCACCAGGAGTTGGTGGGAGAAAGGAGGGGGATGGTCAATTTCTCCTTGTTTTAAGATCCAAGGGGTTTGGATCTGTATTCACCAGGAGTTGGTGGGAGAAAGGAGGGGGATGGTTAATTTCTCCTTGTCTTAAAATCCAAGGGGTTTGGATCTGTATTCACCAGGGAATTGGTGAAAGGTTTCTCAAGGCTTCCCAGGGAAGGGAAATAGTCTTTGGGAATGGTGGCAGCGGACCAGATCTAAGCTGGTAGTTAAGCTTAGAAGTCTTCATGCAGGCCCCCACAGTTGTACCCTAAAGTTCAAAGTGGGGATACAGCCTTGACAGGCATCAACGAAAGATGGCGAGAACACTTTAGCAACCTTCTTAATAGACCATCAACTGTGAATAATATTGTCCTCAATGAAATTCCACAACAACCTGCTCTGACAGATCTTGACTTTCTGCCCAGTATAGATGAGATTAAGAAAGCTGTTAGCCAGATGAGTTCAGGGAAAGCTCCTGGAAAAGATGGGATACCAACAGAGATATACAAAGCAGCAGGTCCAGCAGCACTAGCAGCATTCCACGGTGTGATCATCAACATCTGGGAGGATGAAAACATACCACAGGACCTCCGCGATGCTACTATTGTCTCTCTTTTCAAGAACAAAGGCAGCAAAGCAGAATGTGGAAACTATAGAGGCATATCCCTCCTCTCCGTTGGAGGGAAGATCATCACCTGCATCATCTTGAACCACCTAATAGCCAGTATTTCTGAGGCAAATCTACCTGAAAGTCAATGTGGTTTTCGACCAGTTGATATGGTGTTTGCTGTCAGACAAATACAAGAGAAGTGCATTGAACAGAACATGCACCTGTATGCTATCTTCATAGATCTGACAAAGGCGTTTGATACCATCAACAGGGAAGCCCTTTGGACCATTCTAACACGACTTGGCTGCCCAAGAAAATTTGCCCAGATTATACGCCTTTTTCACGACAGCATGACAGGCGAAATATTGTCTGATGGAGCCACATCAGCCCCCTTTAACATCACCAACGGCGTGAAACAAGGATGTGTTCTCGCTCCTGTCCTATTTAACCTGTTCTTTGCATGTGTCCTTAACCATGCAATGAAAGATCTGGACCGAGGTATATACCTGAAATACCGGCACAATGGTTCATTTTTTGACCTCCGTCGCCTGAATGCAAAGACTAAGACAGTGCAGAAACTCCTTCTTGAGGCACTCTTTGCTGACGACTGTGCCCTCATGGCTCACACTGAAAATGATCTTCAGCACATTGTCAACAAGTTTGCTGAGGCCTCGCAACTTTTCGGACTAACTATCAGCCTCGGAAAGACAGAAGTTCTCCATCAACCTGCACCTGGATCAAATGCTTCTGTCCCGAGTATCTCCATTGACGGCACTCAGCTGAAAGTAGTGGAGAACTTTAAATACCTGGGTAGTGTCATATCCAGTGATGGATCACTGGATAATGAGATCAACGCACGAATATCCAAAGCAAGCCTGGCACTTGGCTGTCTGCGTGTCAAAGTTTTAAATCACCACAACATCCGGATGTCAACAAAACTGCTTGGGTACAGAGCTGTTGTTCTTTCATCTCTTTTGTACGGGTGCGAAACATGGACACTATATAGGCGTCACATCAAGCAGCTCGAAGCATTTCACATGTGCTGCCTCCGCAACATCATGAAGATCCGCTGGCAAGACAAAGTGTCCAATCTCGAGGTCCTCGAGAGAGCCCAGACGACAAGCATCGAAATGATGATCATGAAGTCACAGCTACGTTGGACCGGTCATGTCAGCCGCATGGATGCTAACAGAATCCCCCGTCAGCTTCTGTATGGTGAGCTCTCCCAGGGCATCCGGCATATAGGTCGTCCACGGAAACATTACAAGGACACCATCAAAGCCAATCTGCAGTACAGCAGTATCAAACCTAGGGACCTTGAGGACGCCACCAGCGACAGAACACAGTGGCATACAACAGTCAGAAATACCTGCATCGCCTTTGAGGAAGAACGCTGCCGGCATCTACAAGAGGCACGCGAACGACGTCACAGAGCATCAACAGTGCACAATCCACTGACCGCAAACTTCCCATGCACCATCTGCAGCAAAATGTGCACCTCTAGAATTGGCTTGTACAGTCATCAGAGGGCACACCATGAGACCAACAATAGATGATCTGCACAGATTTGTCATCATCGGATCGATGGACTACCAAGATAGAAACTGAATGGTTTGTACCTCTCATTGGAATCACATGTTAAAAATATAATGTAAACCCGTTCTTTACCTCTAGACTTTCAAATCAGCATGTGTGGTCTTAATACTACAAGGCCAAGAGCACTTGCATAAGGAAGACAAACTGCATTGGGCCCATAATATCCTACTAATGAAGTGAGAGTTAAAGATGAGGATGAATTTTTGTACAATATCCCTATTTTCAACCAGTTTTAACTTTGACAAAGTAATAGTTTCAAGTTAAAACTTTCCAGGTTGTTCTGAATTTGGTGTCTGTGTGGTTTTGTTTGTTTGTTTGTTTTTTGCCAAATTTAAGAAGGTTTGGTTTGGTTGTTTTGCGTTACAAAAATGTAACAAATGAAAGAGTTTGAGTATAAGACAATGGGGCAGATCCTGAGGTGGTGTAAATTGTCATAGTTCCATTGAACTCCATGGAGCTATGACAATTTACATCATCTGATGATCTCCCCCTGTGTTCTTAATGATCAAGTAACTGAAAAATTGCTTTGTTTTTAAAACTAACACTAGTCATGTTCTTAGTTCTTTTATTTAAGAAAACAATATAAAATACCCTGCAGAGCTTGCTCCAACTGGAGACAGAGTTGACAAGGGAGCAACCCAGCTTAGAAAGTGGGAGGCTGGGGAGATGTACAGACATACCCAGAAGGCTCCTGGCAAAGGTGCTGGAGAAGTCTCCCTAAGGGAATAGGACTTTATGCTGAGCCCCATGGGTTTTGGTGGTTTGGTTTCTTCTCTCCCTCCTATCCCCCTTTATCTGTGACCAGAAGCTGAAGGAGGAAAGCATTGGTAGGAAGTAACCCAGAGAGGGTAAATCAGAAGGGCCTCTAGGAGGCCAAATGCTGTTGACCCTCCTAGGATCCTGGATTGGAGCCCAGTGGAGTGGGTGGGCCTGGGCTCCCCTACCACTGCCCCTATTACTGGGGGGTGCTAATCACTGGACCACCTGGGACCCTCTTACATTTGGTGGAGAAGGAGGGCAAGACAGTGACCCAGGCCTGATAGTAGGCCCTAAGAAGAGAAAAACACACACAGAGAACACCAGGGATGGCTATTAAGAAACTGCTAACATGGGTTCTCAAAAACCAACAGCAGCAGGCCGCCCAGCAGCAACAGCAGAGACAGCTGCTGCAGCAGCTTACTACCCAACAGCAGCAACAGGTGGCAAAGCAGCAGCAACAACAGCATTCGATTAAAGAGGTGGAGGCACAACACCAGGAGCAACAACAGTGGCTCATTCAGCAGATGGCAACACTCCTACAACCCTGGGCAACCTTGAGCCTAACCACTGGAGGAGGGGGAGACAGATCCAACCCCACCCATCCCAGTAAAGCTGACCAAAATGGGACCTGCAGACGACCTTGAGACGTTCCTTGTCACTTTCAAGCAGGTTGCTGTCAGACCAATGGCCCAAAGAGAGCTGGGCCACCTTATCGGCCCTTTACTTGACCTGCCACATCTTGGAGTCTTGATGTGATGAGTGTCCTAGACTACACGTATGTCAAAGTGGCCATCTTAGACACCTTCAGCATCTCACTAGAAACCTAACACCAGTTCTGCCTTGAGAAATTTACCCCTGGGGCATGGGCATGGGTGGTTGCTCAGAGCTTGAAAGAACACTGGTGGCAGTGGCTCCAGCCAGAGGGATGTACCGGGATTCAGGTGGCAGAAAAGATCATCATAGAACGATTCACCAAAATCCTTCCAGCGGGGGGATGCAAGTGGGTGGTGAGACATCAGCCAGAAGCAGTAGCAGAGGCAGTGTCATTGGCAGAAAACTACCTGATGTCCCTCAGGCTACTGGCTGAAACACTAGAAGTTGGGCCTGTGTGCCCTGGGTCTCCATGGAGCACTGATACCCGAACACCAACAAGGGTAACTGGGAGTACTTGGACACCATTCTAGTGGGACGGGGCACAAAGGCCAAGAAAAGAACCTGGAAATGCCCCCTCCCAACCATCATGGCCCTTCCTGGCCCAGCCAAATGACCTTATTCAAAGGGATTCAATCCCTTGGGAGAACTTACCAAGAGACCAACTCCTCCCACCAGGAGCTGTTTTGTGTGTGGCCAGCAAGGTCATTTCAGAAAGGACTCCTTATTCATGGACTGTAATTACAGGCAGACCTGGACAGCCGATAACAGGGCTCGAAAGAGGGGCCCTGGGAAGATGTTGATCCCAGTACAGGAGGATGGAGTAGCTGTACAAGGGCTGATAGATTCAGGTTGTAGTCTGGGAAAGGCTGGTGGGGTCAGGCGATAAAGCTGGGGACATAATCTACTTCCAGTGTATCCACAGGGACATATGGCCCCATCCAATGAAAGAAGTATGACTGACCGTGCAAGAACACATGGAAATGGTACAGGCTGGAGTGGCAAAACACCTGGCCTACCCGGTCATACTTGGGTGTGGCTGGAAGCTCTTTGAGGAAGCAGTTAAAGGGCACCAGAGCCCTCCTGAGGAGAAAGCAGAGCTGGGGCCAGAAGACCTAGGAAATCAAGATATGACTGCGTTAGCTGAGAGGGAGCCTCAGACAGAAGGGGCTCAAAGGAAGACGAAGACCTAGGAGAAGGACCTTCCTCATGGGTGAAGGATCCATTGTCTGAACCTGCCCAGGGCCATAGTGGCTTGCCGCCACCCGTCAAAATAGACCTGCTATCCAGCAAGGGGAACTTTGTGGAAGAACAAAGAAACAATTCCACCCTAAGCAGGGTTATGAGCTGCTTGCCTGTGCAGATGATAAAGTACTGGAACCCTAGTAGATGAAACAGTGGCCCCGTTTTGAACTAATAGAGAAGAGGGCATACTGAGTGATGAAGAATCCTAGGATGGGAGAGGTAAGAATGCAACTTCTAGTTCCGAGGAAGTTCTGAAAGGGGGTACTACAATTTGCTCATACAGTCCCATATGGGGTTCACTTGGGGGGAGAGAGAAGACACTTGACAGGGTGACCCTGAGGTTCTACTGGCTGGGCGTCTACCCGGAGGTGTGAGACTATTGTGCCAAATGCCCCGAATGCCTGTGCACAGGCCACAAGAAGGTCCCAAAGGCACCTTGGTACAACTACGCATTGCGTGAGTTCTCTTCAAGCAAATAGGCATAGGCATATGGGCCCATTAGAGAAGTCAACAGCAGGGCACAAATACATCCTAGTAACCTTGGACTATGCCACCAGATACCAAGTCCATTCCCATCCAGTCAGCAACGGTGACTATAGTTGCTAGTGAACTCATAAAAATATTTTCCCAAGTGGGGATACCTAGAGAAATGTTGACAGATCAAGGGATGAATTTCACCTAACAACTGATGAAGAAGCTATGTGGCCTACTGAAGGTCAAGTCCTTAAAGATGTCAGTGTATTCTCCCCCCCCCCCAAACCAATGGGCTGGTTGAGCGGTTTAGCAAAACGTTGAAGAGCATGTTGAAAAAATTTATGACCACTGAACTCTGACACTGGGATGTGCTTTGTGTGCCTGACTCCCCCGTCTCTTGATCGCCATCCACGAGGTGCCCCAGGCATCCATAGGGTTCTCCCCATTTGAATTATTATATGGGAAGCAGCCAAGGGGGCTTCTGGACCTCCTCCGGGAAACATGGGAAGAGCAAAGCACCAGGACAAACATTGTAGTGAGGTATGTTATATAGCTGCAGGAGAAATTGAAAATTCAGGGGGAGTTCGCAAGAGAAAACCTACAGAAGGCAGAATATGTCCAGGAACAAGCCTATAACAAAGGGCCCCCAACCACATGGGTTCCAGCCCAGAGACCAAGTGTTATGCATGCTACCAATTGGAATCCAAGTTGTTGGCTTGCTAGCAAGGTCCCTTTAAGGTGGTGAAACGGGTAGTGGAGGCAAAAGGGTAGGGAAAAGGCAGTCTACCCAGGTGTATCATGTCAAATTATTGAAGACCTGGAAAGGACAACAGGGCTTCCTTGTCACCCTGTTCCCCCCAATCCAGAGCTCGGACCTCAGGCCTCAGCACCACAAGGATATGCATCAGTACCTACAGGGAAGGATCTGTAGCCCAAACAAGAGCAACAAACACACCAGCTGGTCGAATAATTCCCCAAGCTGTTTTCAGCCATACTCAGGTGGACCCACCTGATGTTCCACCATATAGACACCAAACGAAGGCAGAAGGTACACAAGAGCCTACAGCCACTCCTGAGCAAGATGTTGGAGATGGAACAGGAACTCCAGGCCATGATAGAACTAGGAGTTGTCAGAGAGTCACACAACAAGTGGAGAAACCCTATTGTGCTTGTGCCCAAGCAAGATGGGTTGACGTGGTTTTGTACTGACTTCTAGAAGATGAACGCCATTTCAAAATTTAACACCTACCCCAAGCCTAGGGTCAACGAACTGCTGGAAAGACTGGGGGCTGCTAAGTATATATCCATCCTCGACTTGATGAAGGGAAACTGGCAAATCCTCTTGATGCCTGAATCAAAAGAAAAAAATAATTTCTCCACGCTGTGGGGGCTATACCAGCTTAAAACCATATCCTTTGGACTTCATAGGGCTGCTGCCACTTTTCAGAGGCGGATGTACAGAATACTACAGCCACATGGGGCATATGCAGCCACCTACATTGGCAATAATGTAATCTACAGAGAGAGTTGGGCCGAACATATGAGCATGTGGCTGCAGGGGGGCTTTCAGGGGGCAGGTTTGACAGTGAACACAATCAAGTGTCAACTGGGCACCCAGAAGTCACCTGTCTAGGGTATGCCGTGAGGGGGCAGGGCCAGCTACAACCTTTGGTGGACAAAGTCCATGCCCTAGCAGGCTGCCCTATCTCTTCCACAAAAAGGCAAATTTGGCAGTTTTGGGGATTAGCGAGGTACTATTGACAGTTCATCCCTAACTTCACCACTACCGCTGCCCCTTTGACAGACCTGATAAACCACACAGCACCCAAAAGGGTCCGGTGAACGAAAAGCTGTGCATCAGGGCATTACAAGACTAATTGACCTGGGAACAAATACTATTCCATCCAGACTTCTCGAAGCCCTTTATTCTCTGAAGAGATGCCTCTGATGTTGACTCAGATCAGTGTTATCTGAGGAATTTGGACGAGGAGAAAAAAACCCTGTTCTCCATCATAAGAAGAAGTTATTCCCACAGGCGGTAGCGTACTCGGTCATTGAGAAGGAGGCCCTGGCAGTGAAATGGACTATAAATACCCTACCATATTACTTGTGGGGGCAGTCCTTCTGCCTGGTAACTGATTATGCACCACTCCACTGGCTGAATTCAATGAAGGCCCATAACCAACACATTATGCAATGATATCTCTTGCTGCAGCCATATAGCTTCCAGGTGATGCATCGAGCAGGCATAAAAAATAATTACACAGCTTTATATTCATGGGATGGTGGGGACATGGACTGACCCCAGGACACCACAACCCAGGATCTGAGGGGAGGGTGTGTGATGAGTATAGAAATCCTACATTGGGCTGAAAGGGATTAAAGGACAGTACTGAGCCCAGATAGCCCTGCCCCTCCAGTCCTCCAGAGCATGCTCCAACTTGAGAAGGGACCAACCCAGCTCAGAAAGTGGGAGGCTAGGAAGCAAGACAGAGCTACCTGTAAGGCTCCTGACAAAGGTGCTGAAGACGTCTCCCTGAGGGAATAGGATTATATGCCTATGGGGCTGACAGTTTGGTTTCTTTTCCCCTTATCTGGGACCAGAAGCTGAAGGAGGAAGGGAGAGGCAGGAAGTGATCCAGAGAGGGTAACTCAGAGGGCCCCCTAAGAGGCCAAATGCTGTTGACCCTCCTAGGGTCCTGGGCTCCCCTACCAGTGCCCCCACTACTAGGTGGAGGCCGACCACTAGGCCAGCCAGCCCACCAAGGACCCTATTACAAATAAAAAGAGATCTATCATTGAAAATTATGTACTGAAGCTGTACAATTAGCTATTTTCACATTTTTTGAGCTTTGGTGAAAATATCCTCATACAGAGCTGCCAAATACCAGTCACTTATGCAATGTGGTAGAGTTATTGAGGCTCCTAGCTTGGCTGCTTTGTGCCACTCCCGTTAAGCCATAAAGCCAGCTTAACTGGCTACCTTAGGATTTCCTCCCACTGAATTTTAATTAATTTTTCTCTGAGCCTGTTCAGTAGTTAATTTCTATTTGATCATAGATTTATTACTATCTCACCATTTTTTCTTTTAAACTTAGTCATGGACAAAGTGAACTGGGCACGTTCCAGATTTCAGTGTTCAGCCTTTTTTAGATATCTGTGTGTAATTATAGGGGCTACTTTGTACCCCAAGCTCCTAGAATGCTAGTAACATGCCAGGTGTACCACAGCAAGTACATGCCAGGTGTTTCACAGCATGCATCTGCAGCAAGCACTGCAAATGCTTCTGAGCTAGGCCTTGTAGGTGCTAGTCCTGGAGCGTCCCAAAAATCACTCAGATACATGGCTAAGGGAAAGTATTTTACTAGGGCTGGCAGGAAAGGAAAACGTTGCAGATACCCTTGGCACAGAGGCTTACATACTTATGGTTCAGAATGAGCAATAGAAGTAAATGTTTGGGTCTCTGGGGTAGTCCAATTGAGAGTCAGGGCTCTTCAGACCTAATGCTTGAGTGCCCTTTCCAGGCCAAGCAAACAGGCTTGCTGGTTTCAAGCCCAGACTCAGTGTCTCTCATTCGGGGCCTGTGCACTGGTTCTCTGCCCAGCCACTGCTGCTTCCCCATAAGTCCCACACAGACCTGCACCTAGCTATAAGGTCCAACAGTCATAGCCTGTTCCACACACACTCCATCTGTTCCTGGCTCCAGCTTCTCTCCAGCTGTCTGCTTACCATGCTGTTGTGCTTCAGTTTCCCTACAGCTCCTCACTTCCATGTAGCCACTGCTCCCAATCAGAACCCAGTCACTTCCCAGTTCAGGGTCTTTCCCCTGACCTGGCCAAGGGAAAGGGAAGTGCACTGGGGAGAGGACTGATGAGAGTTGTAGTCCCCCTGCTTTGCAGAGACATCACCAAAAAAGTGTGGCAATAATATTTTTTTAAATGGGAAAAGTATATTTTTCAGCATCTCAGAACCCAAAATCAGTTTATTAATTATTATTAATATGTAGTATATTTGTTTCACAGTTAAGCCTTGAAAACCAAACCACGATCAGGGCTTCACTGCACTAGCTGCTGCATATATACATAGTAAGGCACAGTCCTTGCCCTGAAAAGCTTACAATCTAAATAGACAAGAAAGACAAAGGAAGGGAGAAAGGAAGTATTACTATCCCCATGTACAGATGGAGAACTGAAGCAGAGAGAGATTAACTGACTTGCCAGAGGTTAGATAGGGAGTCTGGCAGAGCCAGAAACTGAATCCAGATTTCCTGAGTCACAGTTCAGTGCTTAAACTACAAGATTATTTTCCCTCTGTAGCTGATGGGATTTTACCTATGCTTATAAACAATTGAAACTGTTTTGCATTCTTAACTATAATTCTTATTATCTAGCAAACAATATGATCAGGTAAATTCTTGGTTATACCTTGTGGTTATATCAGCACAACTTTTCCCATTTATTTTGGAATCTGAAGCTCCTAGTTCACATTTCATTGAGGGTGAAATCTTCTCCCGGGAAGAAATGCTAAATAAGAACATGCCTTGATTTAATTTTGTTCACTAGGTTACCATCCTAAATCCTGAACTGCAATACCTCTGTTACTGTAATGCACTCTATTTAGTTTTTGGATGCAGTTCCATTGGATTATTTTATTCATTTCTTTCCTGTATTACTTTTACAAATATATTAACAGATACACATTTGAACAGATGAACAGCTATAGAGTGATGTTGCTAGAAAAAGCTGGATAACACTGTTCACTATGGGCCATATCCAGCAAAAATTGTATATGGTCTTCTGAATCAGGAAAATCTCAAAATACATTAAATTGTTGGTGTGATGGGTTGGATCACAGAAACCCCCTTGGGAACTGCCAAGTGATGTGCCAAGACTACTTCTGCCCCTGCTTTCCCTGCCAGCTCGGGACCCCAGCACCCTGTCTTGCTGAGCCAGACACGCCCATCTGCTCCAGCACAGACCCAGGGTCTGAATTACTTGCCCCAAAGCTGCAAACTTAACTGAAAGCAACTTACAGAAGTGTTCCTGTCTTTAACACTCAGATGTCCAACTCCCAATGGGGTCCAAACCCCAAATAAATCCATTTTACCCTGTATAAAGCTTATACAGGGTAAACTCATAAATTGTTTGCCCTCTAAAACACTGATAGAGAGACATGCACAGCTGTTTGCTCTCTCTCCCCCCCCCCCCCCCATATTAATACATACTCTGGGTTAATTAATAAGTAAAAAGTGATTGTATTAAATACAGAAGGTAGGATTTAAGTGGTTTCAAGTAGTAACAGACAGAACAAAGTGAATTACCAAGCAAAATAAAATAAAACACGCAAATCTAAGCCTAATACAGTAATACAACTGAGTACAGATAAAATCTCACCCTGAAAGATGATTCAATAAGTCTCTTTCACAGACTGGATGCCTTCCTAGTCTGGGCACAATCCTTTCCCCGGTACAGCCCTTGTTCCAGCTCAGGTGGTAACTAGGGGATTCCTCATGATGGCTCTCCCTTTTCTCTGTTCCACCCACTTATATATCTTTTGCATAAGGCAGGAATCCTTTGTCCCTCTGCCCCCCCCCCCCAATTGAAAAGCACCAGGTTAAAGATGGATTCCAGTTCAGGTGACATGATCACGTCACTGTAACACTTCATTACCCACTTGCCAGCACACATATACAGGAAGACTTACAGGTAAAACAGAATCATCTGCAGTCAATTGTCCTGGTTAATGGGAGTTATCAAGATTCCAAACCACCATTAATGGCCCACACTTTGCATAATTACAATAGGCCATCAGAGTTATATTTCATATTTCTAGTTTCAGATACAAGCAGAGGTGAAAGTAAGCCAGTCCGGTCCAGTCCGGCATATCGGCAAGAGCCGGTACGCCGTGCCGGACCGGACCGGCTTCTCCAGTGGTGATTTAAAGGGCCCAGGGCTCCAGCCCTTGCGGGGAGCCTCGGGCCCTTTAAAGCGCCGCCCGAGCCCCGCTGCTGGAGCTCTGGTGGCACTTTAAAGGGCCCGGGGCTCCCCGCAGCGGCTGGAGCCTCTGGCCCTTTAAATTGCGGTGGCAGGGCTCGGGCAGCGCTTTAAAGGGCCCGGGGCACCCCGCAGTGGCAGGAGCACCGGGCCCTTTAAATCCCCGCCCAAGCCCTGCCGCCACTGCCCCAGCCCTAGCCCGAGCCCTGCCACCCCGGGGTAGCAGTGGCAGGGCTCCTGCGGTGATTTAAAGGGCCCAGAGCTCCAAGGTGGCCGGAGCCCTGGGCCCTTTAATTCGCCCCTGAACCCCGGGGCTTCCAGTCGCCTCTGCAGCTGGTAGCTCCGGGGTGATTTAAAGGCCCTGGGGCTCCCAGCCACAGCCGGAGCCCCAAGGCCTTTAAATCTTGAAAGGCCCTGCCTCTTCCTGTTGAGGCCACGCCTCTTCCGGTTGAGGCCACGCCTGCTCAGGACTCCGACATACCAGTAAATCCTTTAAGTTACTTTCACCCCTGGATACAAGAGTGGTACATTTATACAAATAGGATGATCACACTCAATAGATTATAAGCTTTGTAATGATACCTTACAAGAGACCTTTTGCATGAAGCATATTCCAATTACATTAGCATATTTTCATAAAATCATATAGAGTGCAACGTCACAGCTGAGTTTTTTCTTTTTATAATTAATATGGATAGAGAGAGAGGATACAGTAGACACAGTTGTAAGATATCAAAGGGTTCTGATGACATTGTCATGACCACAAGAGTGAAGCTTGAATAATTTTTGATGTGAGAATGACAAGACATTTTTAACTATATTATTCACTGTTTTAAATGAGATCATAAACTTTCAAATCTCAGAAGCAGAGATGGACTCTGATGATACTCAGAGTTTTAAGTAGTTTGTTAAATTCTATGATTGTGGATTTGACAATTTTTTTTATTTCCATTTATTCTTTTGTGCTGTATTATAGGTTACTAACCGTGGCCCTGTCCTGAATAGGTTACATAAGGAGTGATTTATTTTGCGATGTTTTCATCTTTGGGAGAGGTTTTGGTTAAAGGCTTATAGTTTTTATTTTTGTTGCAGGATTTATTGCATAATATCTTCACTAGATCTCTATGCAGAAGACCATTTACGTGGTGCATAGACCCTCCACTGGCCCTTTGCTCAGAGTAGATCTGAGCAAATAAGCATGTGTGTGAGAGAACGGAAAAATGTGGGGAAAAATCATTTTGTTTCAACTAGAAAATGATTTTATTTTTAGTTCACTGAACCCCCTCCCCAAGATAAAGTAGTTGGGGTCAAATGAGAGGGAGGGGGGAGAAGCAGAGCGGCGGCGTGTCCGGGGGAGCAGGCGGAGCGGAGGTGAGCTAGGGCGGGATGTCGCAGGAGGGCCCGCAGGAAGCAATGGGGGGAGGGAGGGAAATGCGGCACGCCCGGGGGAGGAGGCGGGGCTGGGGATTTGGGGAAGGGGTGGAGTTGGGGCGGGGCCGGGGCAAGTTCGATATAACGCGGTTTCACCTATAACGCAGTAAGATTTTTTGGCTCCCGAGGACAGCGTTATATCGGGGTAAAGGTGTATGTGGAAGACAACTGGAAGAAGTTAAAACAGCATTTCACTCTGTATCTTCAAGATAAAAAGTAAAAAGTGAGTAAAAAGGAAGTCATTCAGAAGGTAGCCTTATTTTTGACAGGGGGTCACGAAAAAAAAGGGGGGGGGGGCGGCCAAAAATTTTTTTGCGTGGGGTAGCAAAAATCCTAGAGCCGGCCCTGCCTACCACTACACTTCTTTTTTTCCACCCTTCAGTTTGTTTATTTGTTTAGACTTCCCAACCTTTACCATTATAATTCCCCACACCATTGTTTGTTTATATTCATTCCGCCCCCAGCAGCCATCCTCATTGCTCCCTTCTGTCCAGGAGGTCACTGCCTCCTCACCTAGCCCTCTTTTTCCTGTTTGAGGACAGCCTTACCTTTCTTCTCCTGCTTTTCAATTTGTCCCCCTTCCCATCCCACTGGCCCGCTGAAGTCTGTTGCTTCCCTCCCTACACATCTATGTATATTGTGCCCGTGATTATACTTTATCCCCTCTTCTTTTGTTTAACTCCCCCATTCACTTCACAACTTCACATATGTGCCCCTCCACTCCCAAGTAACTGGAGGAGCCGATCCTCCCTTCTTCCCTTTCTCCGCTATCCCTTCCTTTTTTCTCTCCTGCCCACCTCCACTGGATGCTTCCTCCATCTGCCTTGCAAGATTGACCCCAGCCACAGGTGAGGCTTCTACTCTGGTGGCTTCATTCCTGCAGGGAGGGAGTTCTTAGTCACTGATGATGCAGCCCTTGGCTTTCTCCCCCACCTGCCTCTGTGGTCACCACTGTATCAAGCAGAGCTGGAGTCAGAGGGCCCATGTTCCCTGGAGGAACTGTTATTGCAGAAACACCAGGAAAATGGACTGTGAGGTGTTGGGCTGGAAACAACTCAGCCTCCTGGGCAGAGCAGTGCATACGGGTTAATAAAGTTCCACTTGTTCAGTTTAACCTGCATTCAGTTTCACTCTTTGTGAATGAAACATGGTGGGGTGCTCGTCAACTGTGGAGTCTACTTTTCCCTTATTGTCTCATGTATTTCAGAAGAGTTCCTTTGTGCAGTGTCCACTGAATCTTTGAATCCTTGAACTCCTTTGTGGAACAGTGAGTTCTGTCTGGAGTTCTCTGCTTATATCCTCATCCAGAAACCCTGTGACCTTTGTTCCTCATCCCTGTTGTTTCATTATTTGTCCCAAGAATACTGCTGTTTTTCTCATTCCTGTGCCCCTTCTCAGTTGACAGGCAGGCCTTTAGTTTTGGATGAGCTTAGGTCTTCCCACCCATGATACAAATATTCACCTGGTCTCTGCATGATCAGTAAACACCACATGGAAAAGGAGTAAAAAAAAAAAAAAAATTAAGAAAATACCCCGAGTGGAAGAAATGAGCAGTTAAAAGCTCCACCAGAGCTGAAACTCTCTAGATACACCTCTACCCTGATATAACATGACACGATATAACACGAATTTGGATATAACGTGGTAAAGCAGCGCTCCGGGGGGGCGGGGCTGCGCGCTCCGGCAGATCAAAGCAAGTTTGATATAACGCGGTTTCACCTATAACGCAGTAAGATTTTTTGGCTCCCGAGGACAGCGTTATATCAGGGTAGAGGTGTATGTGGAAGACAACTGGAAGAAGTTAAAACAGCATTTCACTCTGTATCTTCAAGATAAAAAGTGAAAAGTGAGTAAAAAGGAAGTCATTCAGAAGGTAGCCTTATTTTTGACAGTATTTTTATTTGGCATGTGCATAGTCATCTAGCCAAGCGATGGCATCTTCAGTGGCATGATGCAGTTCTTCTAGGCCACCGCTGAACCTAGTCAGCAGGCATTCCTCGACGATGTGCGTCATCGTCTGTGTTGTGCTGCAGCTTTACAAAGGGCTGTAATGAAATCCCCAGCGGTACTGGTTGGCTGCACAGAGACCTTGCCCGGTCTGGAACCTGTTTAACAGGGACCATTGGCGACGGGGCAGGTCAAAACCAGGTGGGCAAATTGTGGGGTTGGCAACGAGGGACTGGTTGGGGATTATAACAATATCCATTCCTCTCGCCAGAGTGTTTCCGCCCAAACATCCTGGCGTGGCGGATGAGACCATAATGGGTGATGTGATGGCAAATGTGCAGCTGCTGCTTTAAAAAGGTCATTGTGCAGTGGCAGGCTTGGGTTGGCATCAGGGCCGTCCCTAGCCATTTGGGTGCCCTACGCAGCCCCCCGCGGGGGGCCTGTGTGAGGCCCCATGCCTCCCTGCCCCTGGGTCTGGGAGGCAGGAGCTGGGGGGTCATTTTTGGGGGCTCCACAGGCCCAGAGTGGCCCGGGGAATTAGCAGGGGGCTGGGAGCAGCCTGCTCAGCTTCCCTCGCCCTGGCCCCAGCCGTGTCGCTCAGGGGAGGGGGCTTGGAGAAGGGATCCCCCACGCAGTGGCGGGAAGCGGCGCAGCCCGGCCCCAGCCCGCTCTACTCTGCCATCTCCCAGCCGTGGCGCTCCGCTTCCCGCTGCCGATGAGAGCCGGGGGCGGTCCCTTCCCCAACCTGAGTGACATGGCTGGGGCCGGGGCAAGGGAAGAGGAGCGGGCCAGGGGCAGAGCAGGGGGGAAGGGTAAGAGGCAGGGTGGAGGCAGTTGTCTGGGGCCCCACACAGGGCCGGCTTTAAGAAGTGCGGGGCCCAATTCGAACATTTTCGGTGGGGCCCCGTCAGGGATGGCTGCGGGCAGGGGGTGCAGGGCTGCTGCGGGCAGGGGTGTGTGTGGGGCTGGCTGGCTTCAGGCAGGGCCGCAGGGGGGTGCGGCAGGGGTTGGCTGGAGACAGGGCAGGGGGTGCAGCAGGGGCTGGCTGTGGGCAGGGGGTGCAGGGCTGGCTGCAGGCAGGGCAGGGGGGGCTGGTGCGGGCAGGTCAGGGCAGGGGGTGCAGGGCTGGTGCGGGCAGGGGGTGCGGGGCTGGAGGCAGGGCAGGGGGTGCAGGGCTGGCTGGAGACAGGGGCTGGCTGCAGGCAGAGGGTGCAGCAGAGGCAGCTGGAGCCCCGGCCCTTTAAATAGCCCCCGAGCCCCCCGCTATCCCAGGGCTCTGGGGGCTATTTAAAGGGCCTGGGGCTCCCCTGCTTCTACTGCCCCAGCCCTTTAAATAGCCGAGGGAGCCCTGGGGAAGCGGCGGGGCTCCGGCGGCTATTTAAAGGACTGGGGCGGCAGAGGCAGCTGGAGCCCCGACCCTTTAAATAGCCCCAGAGCCCTGCAGCCCTACCCCAGGGCTCCAGCAGTGAGGCTCTGGTGGCAATTTAAAGGGCCTGGGGCCGCCCCTGCTGGGAGCCCCAGGCCCTTTAAATTGCCCCCTGGGGAAGCCAGGCCACCCTGGTACGGCGCACCGGCTCTTGCCGGTATGCCGTACCAGTGCTTGGGTGCGGGGCCCTCTTAGGCGCGGGGCCCGATTCAGGGGAATCGGTTGAATCGGCCTAAAGCCAGCCCTGGCCCCACACCCTAGGGATGGCCCTGCCCCTTGCAGGGGGGGGGGGGGCGCGGCCGAGGGATAGGGCTGGTTGCCGGGGATCGTGCTGCCACGTATGCAGCATGCAGCTGCCTAGGGCACCATGAAATTTGGGGCAATTTGGTGCCCCAAATTTCATGGTGCCCTACGCAGCTGTGTATGCTGCGTATGCCTAAGGACGGCCCTGGTTGGCGTGTACTTTCTCCAGTAACTTGCCAGTGGCAACCTCTCGTCTGATAGGAGGAGGAGCAATATTGCTCAGAATTTTTGATAGTGACTGGTTCTGAAGGATTTAATGTATTCATTTTCAGTTAACTGAGGCAGTTGTATGCAGGAATCTGAGACAGCATGCCAGCTAGGCAAGTCTATTGATAGGGAGACTGGGCCCAGGCAGACTGACTGGGTGACTTTGTTTGAAGACAGAACCTGAAGACAAGGATGGAGTCCTGCCAAAAACTTGCCAGACAACACTCTTTTTAGTACCTTGTTTTCTCTTGTTTTGGGACTTTTATACAGAAGAAGGGATGGAACTGGAGAATGGCTTAGTTGGAAGGCTTGGGTTCCACAGTACCGGACCCTGCAAGAGGCAGTGGCCAACCATTAGAGAAGCACTGGGGCAGGATGAGTAGTGTCATATTGGGCTGCAAGGGGGTGCAGTGTATGCAGTCCTCCCACAACATGATTAAGAATCCGAAATACTACAAGTGACCAGAGGCATAAAGGCACATAGAGCTTAGAATCAAAGTCAAACAAGAACAGCACAAGGAGCTGCACATGCTGTGGCAACCAATGAAAGCTAGGATAATGCCCACCATATGTAAAAATGCAAGAATTACAACGGATTACATCACTTTGAAAGAGTTAGCAAGTACCAGCAGTATGTGCATAGCGTGGACAAAGGGCATCATGATAGCACCACTAGCTCAGCGGCGTAATGGACTATGCTGAAGCACAAGATGAATGAACTATCAATCTGAAAACAAATGGGACATTTATTATTTTTAAGTTAGACACCAGTCCGACACTAGAAATACTGCTAATAACTCTCAAAGAAAAGCCACAGACAGTGAAGGTATATGGCTAAAACATGTTGTCTTCAGTGGTGAGTTTATTCCCACTAGAGGAGTATGTGAACTTCATGTATAGGTAAATAACAAACTGGAAAAGATACAATCTGTAATAGTACCGAGTATCCATTATTGGGCTCAAGATGTGTCAAGCCCTTGGTTAATTCTTGTTAATTCTTTTAGGAGAATGTATATAAAGGGTGTGTTTAATTTCATTTGCTTTTTAAAATACATATATAAATTTTAAGACAGTTAAAGTTGGAAAGTTATGAACATACAATAAAATGAATTTCATTAGAATGTTGTAGTTTGAAAAATAAAATTGAAAATCAGACAATTCAGAAATAAAATGCCCCAAACAATCTCTATACCTTACTATGACGTATACTGTCCACATAACATCATTATGGGCATATGGTAAGCATCATAGCTACTTTTCAATTTTTAAATGACTAAGGAAAAGTACTGTATTACACTGTAAGCTTATATATCCCTTCAGTTGCCTGTGTGGAATAAGCAATCCAGGAGAACACTTCCTACCATGAGCATTACTGATTATCACGAGTAATTCCAAGATTGAGTCCCCCTGATTCTGCAGATACTTAAACATTTGTTTAACCCTCACCGCAAGTAGTTCCATTGACTTCAAAGGGATTATTCACATACTTAGAATTAAGATTGTATGGAAATCTTTGCAGGATAAGGGCTTTTGTTTATAGCTGGTTTTAGTATGAGATACTTTGGGACCAGAACGTGTAGCTTAGATGGGTTAGGGTGGATATCTGTCCTGTATGTGGGTGGTAGAGTGAATAATAAATTTATAGTGATGTTGCTAGGCTATTGAGAAGATGGGGCAATATATACAGAATAAGACATGAAAATGTTGTGGTATCAACTATTGTGGGAAGATTTATGCAAGGTAAGAGGTGAGATGTTATCGTCTCTGCCTTGTAAAGGGCAGGTGAATTGAAAGACGGTATTTGATTGAGGAGGCAGTGAGACTGCTGATGGTTCATACATTGGGAGATAGAACATAGGATGGCAGAATGGAGGTATGGTTGTGGTACGGGAAGTGCAGCGGAGCTACAGTGTGTGGATGTAAGTGTGTCTCAGGGATCTACATGGATGGGGGCTGTGGATGCAGATTTTAATTTTTGTAACCTACACTGTTCTGATTCTTTAAGGTGTATATATTGCTTGGCAATAGCCCTAATAGGTTTGGTAGGATTTAAAAATAAATATTTTATTTTATAATTGAAAGCACAGCAAGCCAGCTCTAATAGGCATCACCTTTAAATGTCCACGTTGTTGCCATAGTGCCTAGCAGTCCCCACACACATTATAATAACCACAGCGCTGCCCCTCCCATGACAGACGCGCACACAAGTCTCTGGCTTTGCCTAGCAATGTTGGCAACAGCGCGCAGCGGGTTGTATCCACGCTGCCCAGTGGAGACTACACTTCCAACGGGGCAATGCTCCAGCTCGCTCCGCCGGCGCCGGCTGGCTGCGCATTGCACCCTGGGATGTGTAGTCTCCGCTTAGCGCCCCCCCGTTGGGCAGCGGCAACCGCCCTAACAGCTCTCGCGAGGTTTTTGAATCGCTCTGGTCTCGCGCGCGGTTTCCTCGCGAGGGCGGCCGCCTTGGCTGGGATGTTTGGTGCGGTCGCCATTCCCCTGTGTGACGTCATAGTGCATTGTTGTGAGAGTAGCGGAGCATCCCTCAAGCTGTCAGCTGTGCTGCTGCTGCTGCGGGAGCCCGAGCCGGCCCAGCCCCCTTCTCGTCCCCCCGCCCCGGGGGCTCCGGAGCTCCGCGCCCGTGTAGCCTTGTCTGTGTGGAACCCCTCCGGGCCCCCCTCCCCCGCACGCTCCAGTCCGCCCTCCCCCCGCCCCCCTAGAACCATCTCAATGAGATGCAAACATGAAAGACAAGAGGAAGAAGAAGGACCGCACCTGGGCCGAGGCTGCCCGCCTGGTAGGTGCCGCGTTCGCATGGTGCGGGCGGGCGAGCCCCCGGCGAGTGGAGGGGGCGGTCAGCCCCGTACAGACCCCCCCCCCCACCCCCCGGCTTTGTTGCAATCAGTAGGGCATGTTGGAGTGAGCGTGCAGGGCTGTGTGAGCGAAGCGATTGACTCGCCGGGCGGTAGCGGGTGTGAGTGGCTGCCTCCCTCCTTACGTGGGTGTGTGAGGGGCTAAGGGGCTAGCCAGGGGAATTCCCCCCCCCACACACACACACTGCGTGTGAAGTTCCCTCATCCCCAGGGGGCGCCTCCTTTCCCTGGTATGCGTATGTCTCTCCCACAGCTCTCCCTTTTCCCTTTAATGTGTGGGGAAATAGCTACACCTTTCGTTAGTGTGTGTCGAAAAATATCCACTATGTGTGTGTGTGTGTGTGAGAGAGAGAAATTCCCTTTTCCCTGTCCCATGTATTTGTTTCAGATATCCCAGAAAAGTCCTCCCCCTCTTTAAAATATATGTAAGTGAAAGATCCAAGGATTTCCCATCACTCCATTAGTGTGTGTAGGAGAGAGAATTATCCAGGGATTCCTCTCCACCCATCGGTGTAGAGAAATAGCTCAGGCAATCAATCCCACCCCTCAGAAAGCTATCTGGCTCTAAAGACTTCATGTGTTCCCAGAGGGTTGGGGAATTATTTGTCACCCTCTTTCTCCAGTATCTGTTTTATGTGACTTTGTTTTATTGTTCGCTAAGTGTATTAGGACACATCATTTACTTTGTGCTTCAGGACCCTTTTGTGTGAGTTCTCTCCATTCTAGGAATTTCACAGTGTGTGTGTACGATACAGCATGTGTGGTTGTACATTATAGTGCGTATGCCTTCCCTGAAGATGGGGTTATTTCAGCATCAGTTAGATGCGGTTATAGAAAGAGGACAGCTAGAAAGATCTGCTGCTGTTTATATTGGGTTTTTTGGGGGTATTCATAACAATTTCATATTTTACTGATTATTTCAACAATTAAATTAGTATCGAAAGAATGTGATCCTTTTCTTGTGGTGCTAGTGAGTGTCTGTTTTATTTATTTTTTTGTCTTAGAATGGCTGTGAAGCACAGTCCTTTTTGAAAGGATGTGTCTTGTGGGACTATGGAGCATTACATAGGAATTTCAGCCTTTCAGTGCTTCCACGGCATAATTTATATCAAAATAGGAGGCAGTCCTAACTATAGATGTCACTGGCAGTGCCTCATAGGAGTCTTGCATTGATTGAACGTATAAGGTTCATTGGACATGTGGCAAAAAATTACTACAGTTAGTTCAGCTTTAGCAAGGGTGGTCTGATGTAGGCACTTTTAGAGTTGAAAAATATGCCTGTCTAAAACAGGAAATGTGCCAGGCCCAAGATTCTTACTTTCTCACTATTGTCTTTCCTTAACTCTGTGGATCCTGGTAAAGGAGTAAGTGTATTAAGAGGGCACTCTCTTCCCCAAACTAATGACTAGAATAGATGTTCCCAAACTCATGAACTTTATAGCTCTTTATGGTTGTTTGTGACTGTGATTTGTGGCTGGCTTTTGTTATATTGTAAGCTGCTAAACTTCATTAAAAGACATTTAAAATACATGGAATTCTATCCTAATGTTAGTTTTGCATGTAAGCAATTGCTGTAGCTGCCACAGGGAATATAAGCCATCATGAATGGGAAGGGAGGTGGTCCGTGCAAGCGAGGAAAATCTCTGTTAAGGTGTAGTCAACTCTGTGGAAAAGTTCAATAGCTTCTAGAACATAGATTCAGCTGTTATAAATAGGGAAGCTCTCTCTGTTTGAGTCGCATTCTTTTTCTCACTCAGAACAGCCTTGATTGTGTAAACCTACTAGGACTGGTAGTTGCTTTATATGAAGAGTGGGTGATGAAGCACGTTGCCTGTTGTACAAAATGTTGTTCAGCCTCCCAAAGTTACTAAATTATCCAGAAGCTTGTCCATAATCTGTTTCCTATATGACTTATGCATAGACTGCTTGCTTTGACCCTGATTCTGCATCAGGATCTACTAGTGCAGGGATTCATGCTAGCAGAACTTTATTGAGGCCAAATTTATGGAGTCCTTATAGTATTTTATGTAAAGGACCTGATGGTTCATTATGATTCCATTTTCTTGGAATACATCAATAATGTATTACTGCAAGGCTTGATTAAATCAATTTCTTTCCAAGGACAAGTAAAGAATGAAGTGATTGATACGTACTCACAAGTAATGACTCATGAGCTAGCTAGATCAATATCTGGGTTATAAAATTGATTGGCTTCTGAATTTCTTTATTTTTAAGAATAGGAAGGTTGAATTAATAAGTTATAAGTACTGATACCCATTTTTTATATTTCCTATAAAAAGCCTACAAGTGTGTTAAGCTTGTAAAGTGAAGTACTCCCAAGTTATGAAATGACAAAGTTAAGATTGTAAGATAACCTTAACTCTGCTCCCTTGTGTATGTGTATGCATTACAGTACAGTCTCTAAATTACATGTTCATGCACTATTTTTCCATAGCACCTCTAGCTCACACAATACAGAATGGGGACAGTGCTCAGTGAATGAAATAGCTGTTGAGTTTTTCACTTTGTACTCTTTGTTCCTCCAGTGTGTGGTCCCATGCTTCATGTACTGCACATTTTCCAAACTGTGGACTAACTAAAATGTTTTTTTCTCTTATTTGCTTTTATTTGACACTCATCACTGTAGTACCTGAGAGCTTTGCAAATGTAAATTGATTTAGCCTTACAACATGCTTGTGAAGTTAAGTATTATTTATTATTATTATTTTATTATTATTTTACCTATGCAGACCGAAGCACAGAGAGATTAAATGTGTTGTCCAAGGTTGCATAGGAAATCTCTGAAAGAGGCAGAAAAAGAATACAGATTCCCTGGGTTGCAGTCTAGTTCCTTAGCCCTAAGCTATACACTAGTCATGGTAGAAGTGGATATAGTGGTGTCTGTAGCATCCTCACTTCAAACTCACATGCCCCATACAACAATTACATAGAATAAAGCAGGGGTAATCTGGACCCTGCACCCATATCATTACACAGCCCTGTCTTATTCCTTGTTCAGCATGCACAATGAAAGAGGCAGCAGTTCTGCAAAAAAACCCAGTAAATTATTTTATAATAAGGCAGTTTTGTAATGCATATGTCCAAGCGATCAGGCTTAAGGTTGATAGGCAACCTTACATTTATCATTTCTTGATACTTGAATACATCGTCTTTGTCATCTTGACATTCTTGTAATGTTTTTTGTATAGAGTCTTAATGTAAGAAGAAACTAACAAATGCCACTATAGTCAGCTGTTTACTATAGCTCACATTAAAATGTTTTATACTGTGCAATAAATAAGGCAGGAACCCTGGAGACATTCCTTGACCTGTATTTTGTGGAGGATGGCAAGGTTCCTTTGAGGTCTAACTTCTTTCCATATGTAGCACCCTACCTCTTTCCTCACTCACCTCCACTAATCAGAGAGAAAAACATAGCCCTTTTTTAATGGGGGAGAGAGGAGGAGAGTACAATTGAACTATTTTGGCTCATATATTCTTTAAACTTAGTTGTTTGTTTGTTCAGAGAGAGCAAACCTGCCAAATTTCAGGAAAAAGCTTTAAAAAGACTGAAAAAGTTAAAACAACTGAAAATGACACCATTGAATGGAAAAGCTTGTGCCTCCTCAGTTCTAGGTGTTCTTAAGACCAAAATTATAAGTCCTGAAATATTATTAACTTCTGTCCTATACTAATTTGGTGCCTTGAGTTGGATTTTCCAAGTTCATTGGTTGCACAAGACATACATAGTACAGATGCATCACAAAATAATTGATTGTAGACCAGCTGTTTATATTTTTAGTAGATGTCATAAGCCAGCAGTTCTGGTAACTTTTGTCTCTATGTAGTTTCACATTCTAAGTTCATCAGTCACTTTAAAATTGAGGAAGACTCTAAAATAATTAAACGAATGTAGATTTACAAATGTGTGGCTATTGGGGAATGAATGGCTCACTTGGAAAATTTCAACGCAAATTTGAAGTTAAATTGAAGGGGTTTGTTCTTTTGAGGTTCAGTCCTTCAATGGTATAGATTGGAGTTGTCATAGAACAACACTCAGCCATTAGTTATGGCTGCCAGGCATACTGCTTTACTTATGACCCAGATAGGTAAAATAGGCTTGAAGGGAGCAGATGCTGCAGGCTGGTAAACCCTCAAGACCAGTGTGGCCAGTATATTTCATGAGGCATCTGCCTATAAAGGATGGTGTTTTATCAGAACCGTTTGAAAGAATTTCTGTAAATAACTTGCCCTCATCACTGTCCTTTTCTCTTTATTCTAAGCACAGCTCTAAAGCATACTTAAACTCTAACTTCCACTTGATAGTGGGAGTAGCTGAAAATTCTGAAACTGGTAGATTTTCACATCACTTATGTTCACTAGATTACCCCCTGCATGCCTGCTTTTCCTCCTCCACGCCCTGTTCATAATTAAATGAATGTAAAGGTTTGCTCCAATTGCTTAGCATTGTGCATGTTTTGCTGCACTATGCAGAATCTTCTTGGTACAGGGGATGAGTGAACCGGGTGTTCTAATGCTTTGGTTCTGCGTATTTATTTTTGTAGCTTCCTGGCGCTACAGGTCTTAGTTAAGAATAAATTATTGTTCCTACATAATAGTTTAAATTAAAAGACTTTTTTTTTTTTTAAGTAGCAAGTATGTATGCAAATTAATTAAAGAAATTGCTGCTTTAAAGAATAACTACTTTGGAGATGTGGTTGTTAGCCTGTATGTTACAGTTTAATGTGGCTGGCTGTCCAAATCTGGTTACCGGTCACTTGTCCTCTGTTCTACTGAGATTGTGTAGTTGAAGTAGATCATACAGTGGTATGGAATTATATTGCAGTATGTCTTTATATTTGAAGCCCACAAATGAGACCAAAAATCAGAATTGTAACATGTATAGCTAGAGCTTTGTAATACCTTTGACTTTTGTCTCCAGTCTTCACTCTTGTTACTATAAATACAGTTTAAAACGTTATGAAAGGAAGTTCATGCATTTCTAAAAATGGGGATTTGACATGACTTTGTTTTACTACACTAAGGGTTTCTTTGTTGTTGGCTTAACAGAGACCTACTATTATTTCCATATTTCTTCTAAGTTCATTCTTTTTTAGACATGCAGAAATATTGCTGCTTTGGGAGGTTTTGATGGCCTATCACTTTGATCCACAATCAATGTTGCTTTGAAGATCTGTGGGGGTTTTTAATGTTATTTATTTGCCCTAGAGCTTTCTCAGATTTCTTTTTTTTTTATTCAAAGCAATTGCTGCACTTGTTAGGTAGCACAACTCCTCCATCTATTTCTTTACCTTCTGTTGTTGCATGTACATAGCAGCACCACTTTTTGTTAGTATTGAGTATTCTAGAGATTAGTAGATTTAAAAAAAAAGATTTAAAAAGGTGAACTGCAAATAAAATGTAAACTTAATTTACTTGTCCAATATGTGGACAGTGATCCTATTAATTAGAATGAGAGACATTAATCTTATAAACAACTAAGCCTTACCTTTTTCTCTGAGATGTTCTGAAGACATGTCTGTCTTGATCAACTGTGATGCCTCAGGTACCAATGAGGTACTCTGGAGCATGGAGCCAGACCTCTGAATATAGATATTGAAGAAAAGAGGAATATGTTATATAATTTTAAAGTAACTTGGAAAACTACACAGAGCCCTTGGAAGAGCCCTCAGCGCCCTATAGATGGTTCAGTGCTCCAGAAAGCTTCCTTAGTAGTTGTGATATCACAGCATGGGACCCAATGGAGTATTGCAGAGAATCAGGAGCCAGATGTCTGTGAATTCCCAAGACCTGAAATAGAACAGAAAAGGGCAAATTTGGATTGTTCATGGGCCCAGTCCTGCAAGATGCTGAGTGCCTTCAGTTTCCTTTGTTGTGATTTGGAGTGGAGCCTGCTCAGCATCTCCCAAGAGGTCCTCTGCACATAGTCTGATCTGGCCTTACATGCTAAATGCCTATCTTTGCCTTTTCAATGAGGGCATTCAATCCACATGTATTGCTAAAGTCAATGGAATTTACCTTTTATGTTTGCAGTCACCTTTAGATAACACCCATGCGCTAAACTATTTCCTGTTACATATAGCATCTCATTTCCTCTTCCAGTTTTCTGACTTAAAATAAGCAATTGTCTACTTCCCCCATCCCAGGTGTTGCATTCTGAGAATAATATATATATATATATATAAAAAAAAGCAAGGCAACAAGAAAATTGTTTTTTTTAAATTTTATCTGTGTTGTGTGATTCCCTAAAGGCCCCAGTCAGTATCAGGGCTGCATTGTTCTAAATGAAGACGTGATCCCTGACCCGAAAAGGTTAAAACCTAAATTGAAACAAGGCACAGGTGAGTGTTTATAAAACAATCAATGAGAGAAGAAGGATGAAGTAACATTGGCTGACTGTGGACAGCTTGATGATTCTGAATCATTTGGATATTTTTAGTAAACAAACTAATAGCCATCCATGATGTAAGTGGTCAGTAGCAAAAGAGGGTTTTGAGGTAGATGTTGTAAAGCTGTTCTGGTTAGTTCTGGGAAGGCTTTCCATGCACAAAGGGTAATGTGTAAGAAAGCAGAAACGTGGAAGAAGTGAACATATGGATGGTTGGGCGGACTGGCATAACTGGTGAAATAGAAGGGCAGGATACAATATAAGTGATGAGAAACAAACAATAGGTAGAGATGGATAGAGTGAAGGGCATGAGGATTAAATCAAGGTATAAATGTAAAGCAGTTGAAGATCAGACAGAGGACAGATTAAAAAAAAAGGATGTGATATAGAGCAATGGTTTAGAAGATTTTAGTGGCTACGTTTTGTATGGATTGGAAGGTGATGAGCACATGTCTGAGCCACTATGTTTATCATTTGATGAGCTGATTTAAAAAACAAAACAAAAAAACTTCAAGCTGCTTTCTTCTCTTCATTTTAGTTGGATCTCTAAAAATGGATCTTCTTAATTGTTTCTCTTCAGGCATCTGTTGCAGTTAGTATATTTTGGAGTTACTGTCTAATGATAGAGTAGATGTATTTGAAAAAGAACAAAGATCCTGTCCACCCCTTCATGAGGTTCTCTGCCCTGCATAGGTGCAGCTTCTGTCTAATATACTACCATAAAGATTCTTTATATTGCTAACATTTTAAGTGATTAAAATTTGGATTATATTTAAAAATATTTTTCACCCTCTATGCAGTTTTCTGTTTTTATTTTGGTTAGTTTGGGCCAGGGGTCGGCAACCTTTCAGAAGTGGTGTGCCGAGTCTTCATTTATTTACTCTAATTTAAAGTTTCACATGCCAATAATGCATTTTAACATTTTTAGAAGGTCTCTTTCTATAAGTCTGTAATATATAACTAAACTATTGTTGTATGTAAAGTAAATAAGTTTTTAAAAATGTTTAAGAAGCTTCATTTAAAATCAAATTAAAATGCAGAGCCCCCCAGACCGATGGCCAGGACCCAGGCAGTGTGAGTGCCACTGAAAATGAGCTCGCGTGCCGCCTTTGGCACGCATGCCATAGATTGCCTACCCCTGGTTTGGGCAATGAAAATAAACTGGTTAATTTCACTGTAGTTCGCATGCACTAGCAGAGTACTGCAATGTCTGAGTTGCAAGCCCTTTAGGCCAATGTTTAAGTCTGAAAACAAAACAAAACAAAAAAATCCCTACTGTCTAAACTTTGGGCCTGACCTACATAAGTGTCCCTGTAACAGAAAGTGAAGTTTGATGCCTGATGTGTGCGTAGGGAAGTGCTCCTGAAAATCACAGATGCAGAGAGAACTATCAGTTTAAATTTAAAAGAACACTGCACCTATCTGCTCTTCTCAGCATTCTTAAAACTTGCATGTTAAGAAACCCCTTATGTATTACTTGAAGTGCCATTAAAGGCTGAAGTTACTTACTTATTGAAGTAAGTGTGTGTGTGTGTGTGTGAGCGAGAGAGAGAGAGAGAGATCTGGGAAGTCTAGAAAACTACTGTAAGTACTAATGTTCCAAAAACCTGTATTTAGACATATATTCATACAGAATTTGTTTATGTGGTAGGCATATTCTAAAACCCTTTTAAAGTTTTCTGTATCCTTGTATTTTGCTACATACCTATCTCTTGAACTTTAAAACGCAAACTTGCATGCCTCTTCTGTGTGGGAGCAGCAATATTGGCAAAGGGCCAGGGAAAAGTGGCAGAGAGGAGTTGGAGAACTGCAGTGGGGGAAAAGATGCAGAGGTGCATGCACACAGTATGAAGTGGAACAAAAAAAACCCCAATATCCCAGGAGGAAACCAAAATTCCATGATAGAGAAGGAGAGAAATGGAAAGAGAGAGAGAGAGAAATTAATTTTCTTAATTTTGGGATGACACTTTATTGGACTGTCAGCTACTTATTTAAGTGAAGTGGTAACACAATAATCTGAAATAAGACTTCCCTGCTAAATTTTTGTTTTCTTGAGATTTTTGAAGTATGGAGATTAAAACAACAAACCAAAGAATCCTGTTCTCTGTAGAAACTATTGTGACACTCTGCACCCCCATGTTCATCCTTATAATATCATTGTGTGGTATCCACTGTAAAGTTTGTCATGTCGGGTGTCTTTGGAAGGCTCATGATGCACTAAGCATTGTTGTTTTAGTAATGTTATCGGCTGTAATTTCATGTATATAGTTATGAGGCTCAAAATGTCTTCTCATGTCTTAAAACAAGCCCAGGCAAAAACTCCCCCAGAGGAGAGGGGCAGTTCACACCTCATCAGGGCATGTATGAAACAAACCCAGCCCAGCCTCACAGGAACAAAGGACACTGGCCTAGGCAGCAACAAAGGATCTGTTGGACTCTCGAGTGAGTCACCTCCCTTCCCTTGGTCAGTTTGGGACTTAGATGAGATAAGGCTCACCTGACTCTAAAGGGGGGGGAGGGCGCAAAGCCAAGAGGGAAGAAAGAACAAGATAAAAGGGAGAGACATTTGCCATGCTCTCCCTCTCTTCCACCTCCATCTACAGACACCACCACCAAGCGACTGAAGTGCTGACCAAAGGGGAGAGCCTGGCTGAAGGGCAACCAGCCAGCCTGTGGTGAGAAGCATCCAAGTTTCTAAGGGCACTGAAGGTGTTAAGATCAGCTTACAATGCGTTTTGCTTTTATTTCATTTGACCAGATCTGACTTGTTGGGCTTTGACTTATAATCACTTAAAATCTATCTTTTGTAGTTAATAAATTAGTTTGTTTATTCTACTTGAAGCAGTGAGTTTGGTTTGAAGCGTGTCAGAGACTTCCCTTGGGATAACAAGCCTGGTACATATCAATGTAATTATTAAATTGACGAACTCATATAAGCTTGAAGCGTCCAGTGGGCATAACTGGACACTGCAAGACGGAGGTTCCTAGGGCTGTGTCTGGGACCGGAGATATTGGCTAGTGTCATTCAGTTGCAGAATCCATGCAGCAGCTGGCCAAAAGTGCTCACTCACATAGCTGGGAGCAGCTTTCATGTTAGAGGCTGTGCATGAACAGCCTGGGAGTGGGGGTTCTCACAGCAGAGCAGGGTAAGGCTGGCTCCCAGAGTCAAGGATTGGAGTGACCTAGTAGATCACGGGTCCAGATAACACCAGGAGAACGTCACAACTATAATTAGAACTTTTGTCTGGGAAATGAACTACTGTGTTTCTTATTACATCACATCCAACTAATTTTAGGAAAATTTGCCTTGTCTATTTCAACCAAGAGAATATTGCAAAGGTTTAAAAAAAACAACAACAACCCTTTAGAAATAAATGAAAAGACCCACTTGTCTTATGAAATATTTTCCTCTCCTTTGAGTGATAGGCAATCCTTTCTACTAATGGAATTTTCAGAGTTGGTGTCACCTGATCTTGTCCAGATTGCTTCTAGAAAAGCAATGCTTATATGTGTACCTGTCTTGGAATCTCTTTTGCAAAAAAGCCCTCTTCCATACTTTTTCAGGATGAGACTACTGCTGTTTTTTGTTTAGTAACCAGAAATACTGATGTATTTTCTTACCGTTGAAAAATATAACATCGAAATGTTCCACAAATAGATTTGTATTTATGGGTCACAATATCTGGAACAGTTTAAGGCAAAATCCACCTTCCTGCATATAAGCCAAAAGGCTCATCCAGCCACTGCATTGTATTGCCTTATAGGCAGAAGATGAACTGGATGGCTACCCTGGAGGCCAATGCTGAGGCATCCTAACCTTTGTGTAAAGTGACCTTTCGTCTTTCTGTTAACAGGATTTTTTAGGGAAACATGGTTTTCTAAGACCACAGTCATTGGAACTCTTGGGGAGTCTGTGTAACTTGCATGGGATTTTGGTAATGAATGTTTTGACTCTATAGCTCTGATGTGTGTTAAAATTCTTTTCAAAGCTTTTGTGAATAGGCGAGGGCCTTTTCTTTTCTTTTAGGATACCAATTTTACAATAGTGTTCCATATCCTTAAAATAAAAATATTCCGAGATTGCTCCATTGAGCAAGAGAGTTCATTCTATGGTAGAGCACCAATAGAGTTGAAGGATAAGACAGTTACATTTTTTCCTGTGGACTGCAGGTGATTTTAAATCATAGTCCTTCCCGTGCTGCCATATGTCGCTTAGGGCCTGAGCAAGGCTCCTCTATCCCTGTCTATCCTCAGCCACACTCTATGTTCTCTATGTTGTTAAGTCCCATAGATTTCCTGCTCTGAATAGTGTTCGACGAAGGTATTCTTTCACTTGGCCCCTTTTGCATGTTCTTTCAGCTGCCCAATGGCATGCTTGCCATGGCAGATGCTCTGGCTTCATTCTTAACATGTCCTATATATTTCCATCTTTTTTTTCTGGATAACTTTAGAGGTCAGGAGGTGTTGAACTCTGACAAATCTTGGCATATGTTATTTCATTTACTATCTTGTATTTTTCTAAGGTATTTGCTTTCGAAGACATTTAGACATCTGTCTCTGTCTTTGGTGACTTTCCAGCTTTCACATCCATATGTTAAGATGGAAATAACATTTGAATTGAAGATTCATAGTTTGGTCACAGTGTAGTATCCAGGGAAGTGACCTATCCTGAGTGCCTTCACGTTTTACTCAGATGGGTAGACAAAATCTGCATCTTAATTTTGGGCTTAGGGTTACAAACTGTTGGTATAAGGATCACATCTTTATCTCTATCTCACTATCACCTCTGTAATTTTGAAGTCAGAGTTCATCTTTGTTCCTTGTGGGCATGAGGCCTATTTAATTGTTCTGGCTATGAAGATTGATAGCTTTTATTGAGTTTAAATCTCTAAGGGAAACTTCTGTTCAGCTGGTAAACCACTCTGTTGATTTTCCTTTGTCAACTATGTCAATGCAAAAAGCAACAGAGGGTCCTGTGGCACCTTTAAGACTAACAGAAGTATTGGGAGCATAAGCTTTCGTGGGTAAGAACCTCACTTCTTCAGATGCATCTTGCATCTGAAGAAGTGAGGTTCTTACCCACGAAAGCTTATGCTCCCAATACTTCTGTTAGTCTTAAAGGTGCCACAGGACCCTCTGTTGCTTTTTACAGATTCAGACTAACAGAAGCCCTTATTGAGGGTAGTGTGGATAAAGATATGCTCCCTGTGGAAAACTGGTAATGCTTATCATTTCGTGTATTCCAAAGGCAAAAAATTATTTCATAGAATTATCTTTTGAGTCACAGATTAAATGATAGGTGTGGTCTAGCAGTAACCAGAGAAGGAGAACTTCTCCAAAAGAACCAGGGCAATTCACCCCCATAAAACAAATCTGCTCCCCTTCATCCAACCTTGTAATTACCATGCATTCCAAGCACTTACAACTCACCACAATTGTAATCAAAAGCATTTTCTGCCATGAGGAAGAATGGGAAAATACCATACTCTTTGTGTGTATTATAAACAACCACCACCCCAGAACGAACAAAAAAACAAACAAACAGAACAACTGCTGGTATAAGGTGCCATGAAAGTTTTGTTTTGTTTTTTTTTATTGCCAGCAGTTTGGGATGGTCAGATTAGGGTTGTTAACCCTCCAGGATTGTCCTGGAGTCTCTAGAAATTAAAGATTAATCTTTAATTAAAGATTGTCATGTGATGAAACCTTCAGGAATCCCTCCAGCCAAAATTGGCAACGCTAAGTCAGATTGTTCTCAAATAGAAAAGCTATAAGTTATCATGCAGGTCTTCCCAATAAAACCTTTAGGGCATCTCCCTGTTATATAGACACCCCATCATGTGTTCTATCTGATCTGTCGGTACCTTGCCAAACTCTTGTTCGTATGGGTTTGAAACAATACATTATTTGCCAAACTTTATACAAACATCACTAGGTTCCACCCAAATAGAGCCCGTTTCTGTTACAGCTAATATACTTTAAAGCCGGGTGGGGGAAGACAGTATGAAGATTAGAATTAAAAATGAACAAGATATGTGACGCAAACAAAATATGCATGGTTTGGTGTGATACAAAGTACCGATTCTCCCTTGCTTGAGAACCTTGCATGAGTAACTGGCAGCTGTACCATCTGCGATTAAGGTGGTGTTCCCCAACTCATGGCAATTAAAACTTCATAGCATCCCACACCGTCATGTATTTTATTTTATATACAGCTGGTAGTGATGACTAATCTCTTAAGACTTTAATCATCTCATGAGGAGAGGTGGAATAATTCACAGTAGCCCTTCCTTTCCTCACTCATGAAGATAAATGTCATAAAATGATGGCTGATCATTGTTATGACACTAACCATTTTATATTTAACAGAGATAGCAAAATCCCACTGGCAGCTAACAAAAGAATTCTCTCTATATATGTGGTGCGAGAAGGCTATATTTCTCTAATTCAAAAATGTGACTTTCCTGTCTACTTTTGGAGCATTTGAAGTACTAGAATTTGATTGTGCCAGTGAATTGACTACATACAGGGATATGATGTCACAATTCAAATTGATTTCAAGTCAGTTTTGAACATTCTGTAAGCTTGAAAACCCCCCAAATCCCTTTCATTTGTAATAGCAGCTCCCTTAAAAATTGAATAATTCCCCCCTGAATAAAACAAGATGATGGCTTTCATTTCACTTTTCTTTGGAGGGATTTTCCTGATGGGGTTGGGGAATTCAGATGCTTGACTTTTCCCCCACCAAAAAAATAACTTCTTCCCTCCCGGTTTTAGTTTTCCTTGTCCTGACCTTCTGTGTTGCACCCCAGCCCATCCACCCTCCAGGCACACACACTTTGGTCATCCTTATAAGGATAAAACCTACCAAAGTACGAACAAAGGTTCATTCTCTACATCAGTAACAACACAGTTTGGCTCCCCTTCTTTTCATGTTAGCCAACAGGCAGCAGTACAGGGAACTGTGCTGTGTAGCCGGTGATGGGAGAGGAAGAGAGAAAACACTGAGGCTTGCAAGGATAAGGAATCTCTTTACAAAGACTGAGAGTATGTAAATAAACTTTTCATCCAAGCATCAAAATGCTGTACAATGAGGATAAATATTATATCTGTTTTACAGATGAGAGAACTGAGTCACAGACAGGCTACGTGATTTTTTTAAGGGTCACACAGTATCTCTTTCTATATTATTGTTAGATGTGGTATAATGTAACAATCCTATTATTTGTAAATAAAATTGTTATATTCAGCCCAGAGTGACATGGCTATAAATGCTTAATTGTATTCATTCCTCACAATATACCCATATCAGTCACAACACAAAATCTGCTTGTTTTATTAATTTTATGGATAACCCTGATCTAGAAAAAGTAGTTTAAAAGCTGATAGGAAGTACGTATTTAGCTGCAGTATATACCCCTAAACATATTTTATTCTTAATCCTATATGTTATAGTTTAGTATTTTTTCTCTCTGAAATCTTAGGTCTGTATTTGTAGGACACCGTCTAACAAGATAACTCCTTGTAGGAGAGGAGTGAAAAGAAAACTGGCATAACTGTCTCCTCTTGTTAAATCTGGTACATTTAGAGATAGCCAGTAGGAATTCTGTTACTCACTTTGGAAGTACTCCTTAAACATTACATTTGCCTGAGGAAAGTAAGTGATGGAAGCTTTTAAAAACGCACACTTGTGTGCGTGCGCGCGCACACACAGATACAGACACATGATTTCAGAAGACTTCCTCTTCACGTGTTTTGATTCTGACCATGTTGAAACATCAGTAGTACAGCAAACCTTTTAGTGTCTGAAAAAAGATCTATATTAGCTTGTGTTAGAGTGATATAATATATATACAAAAAATGAATATATTCAGGCTTTTCTGTGCTGTTTTTCTCTCCATCACTCACATAGCAATCAGTGTTAAGTCCCAAGCAGCCTGCGAAGAGCTACAAAAGGATCTCAGAAAACTGGGTGACTGGGCAACAAAATGACAGATGAAATTCAGTGTCGATAAATGCAAAGTAATGCACATTGGAAAACATAATCCCAACTATACATATAAAACGATGGGGTCTAAATTAGCTGTTACCACTAAAGAAAGAGATCTTGGAGTCATTGTGGATAGTTCTCTGAAAACATCCACTCAATGTGCAGCAGCAGTCAAAAAAGCGAACAGAATGTTGGGAATCATTAAGAAAGGGATAAATAATAAGACAGAAAATATCATATTGCCGCTATATAAATCCATGATATGCCCACATCTTGAATACTGCGTGCAGATGTGGTCGGCCCCATCTCAAAAAAGATATTAGAATTAGAAAAGGTTCAGAAAAGGACAACAAAAATGATTGGGGTATGGAATGGCGATTAATGAGACTGGGACTTTTCAGCTTGGAAAAGAGGCGACAAAGGATATGATAGAGGTCTATAAATTCATGACTGGTGTGGAGAAAGTAAATAAGGAAGAGTTGTTTACTACTTCTCATAACACAAGTACTAGGGGTCACCAAATAAAAATAATAGGCAGCAGGTTTAAAACAAACAAAAGGAAGTATGTCTTCACACAACGCACAGTCAGCCTATGGAACTCCTTGCCAGAGGATTTTGAGAAGGCCAAGACTATAACAGGGTTCAAAAAAGAACTAGATAAGTTCATGGAGGATAGGTCCATCAATGCTATTAGCCAGGATGGGCAGGGATGGTGTCCCTAGCCTCTGTTTGCCAGAAGCTGCGAACGGGCGACAGGGGATGGATCACTTGATGATTATCTGTTCTGTTCATTCCCTCTGGGGCACCTGGAATTGGCCATGGTCAGAAGACAGGATACTGGGCTAGATGGGCCTTGGGTCTGACTCAGTATAGCTGTTCTGATCCTATTTGTTTATAGTGTTTCTTTATATTGTTTCCCCTCTGTTATCTACAGCATAAAATACAGGCAAGCTGATGCAGGACACAAACTTTTGGGATGGAAAGGAACAGTCTCAATCATCTAAGCATGGTCGCTTTCTCCCCTTGTACAGGGTGTATGGGCCAAAGAGGCATTCACCTTCCTTATGGATGCAGTTAAGGATCATGGCCACGAATTCAGGGCAGTTTTTAACCAATCTCTGATGTGGTGGTGGGATGGGAGGGCTACCTTTTTCTCTTTGCTCTCTCCACAGCGGAGTTGCATCTCAATGTAATGATTCATAGCCACAAACTGCATAGAACCCATGTTTGTCAGCTAACCGCATGCATATGTCACAGACTAGAACTCCCATCCTAATATTCTAAACTCGTAGCCCTCTGTCACTTGAGCTAAAAGAGACTCTGATTGCTAATAATAATAGAGCTCATGCTATAGTAGAAATGGAAACAAAATTCAGTGTTTCTTGTCAAGATATTTGCCTTTGACCCTGATCTTGCAAAGCAATCTGGTAGCATGGACCCTCTGCCTATGCAAAATTCTGTTATAGTCAGTGGGATGTGCCGGGGTCTGTGGTAACTGATCCCAATGCAGGTTCAGGATCTTAGTCATTTAGATACTTAGCTTGTCTTACTAAGTAATAAAATGGGAAATTTACTCTCTACCTACTAGCCTGAGGGTTGATTTTACTCATCATGACAAAAAATTTTACTTGCCACAGCCTCTGCAATTTAAAGGAATAAAACAGTTGTGCTGTTCTATTGTATATTGTATTTAATTGTGACATTTATTTATTATGAATTCTAAATGCAAGTATGCATTTGATTTTTCAAAGAGCCCTAGCTGCCATTACATCAGTTAAAATATGGCATTATAGAAAAAATAGCATACTCAAAACTGATCCAGTTATCCCAGTCCCAAAACAAACATTAAACCAGCCAATCAAAGCAGTAGAACAGAGAAATCATCCATCCTACTGGAGAGCTCCATTCTCTCTCTCCGCCTTCATCAAATGCCTAAGGAATTGGACAGGCCTTCCATGGCCTGAAGGTCAGAATACTGGGGCAGTTTCAGACGAAGATGGGGAGTAAATTCCAAAGTTGATATGCTGACAGAAAACTATCTGCCAGCTGTTTCCCCCCAGGGCAATGGAAGGGATTTATTTATTTATTTATTTATTTATTACTCATGTGTCTCTGCCGACTATGGTGTTGGCTGTCTGAACTTTTAGGGTGGCGTATCCTAAGCCACTAGGTCTTTATAGGTCAATACCATTAATGCCACCTAGAAACCAATAGGGAGCCAATGTGGATCATGATATATATGTGCAATGTACCAATCAGTTATTAAACTTTGTGTTTGATATACTTGGAAAACCTTTCGCTTCTCGGCTCTCTGTGAGCTGAGGGGTGAAAATATTATCTACTATTTATATCTCTATCTGACTTTGCTTTTATTACATCTTCATACTCTTCCTGGCTTCATTCTACTTTTTCATTTCTTTCCTATAATACAGGAGTTCTCAATTTTTTTCACAGTATAGACCACATCCTTAAGAAAAGAAAAAAAAAATCTCTCAGGGACACTTCCCCTCCCATTCACAATTGTATAACATCCCTATGGCAACTATAATTGCTCATATGGAAAAGTAATATTAGGAAAGTTATTAACATATTTTTAGTGTCTTTTAATGCAGTTTAGCAGCTGGAAATGAAGAGAGCTGGCATCATGTGACCAGCCAGCTATCTGTAGACCACCAGCAAGCAAGTGCTCCGTGAACCACAGTTTGAGAACTGCTGCAGTAATCGTGGTGTACCTTCCTTTGTTGTCTTCATTCATCTTTTCCTCCTTTTACCCTTCACTCTTACATTCTTTTTTTCACATATTGTGTCCCCTACTTCTTCCCCTTTGTCTGTCTCTCCTTGCTTCTCCCATTCTCAATCCCAGCCCAAAATACTTCCCAAAATCTCTCTTCTAATCGATTTACCCATCAGTCTCTCCCTTCACAACAGAAGGCTTTGAAGTTTTAGCAGAAACCTGATAGCCAGAAGGCTAAATCTGCTGACCAAAAACCAATACGAAAGATTTGTGTGGGGCCTTCCTCTCTCCCCCCCCCCCCCCCCCGGCCTGTCTCTGAGCAAACAGCTGAGAAGGAGCAGGCTGAGATTTTATGAGGATGCTATCTCTGTACCCTTGCATGGGATTCCATCTTTCTATTAATTAGCTAGCTAATAGGTGTCTAAAAACGTGAATGTTCTCTGTCTACTGGAAGGAAGAAAGAAATATTCATTCTGCTCTCCCCATCCATCCCAGTGCCTCTTGGCTGCTTGCATGGGCCTGTCTGTGCTATTCAGGCCTTCCCCCAGCTTTTTGGCTGCTTAGAAAAAGGGCTAGGTAGTATCACTTCTACCTCTCTCCCAGCCTGTGGTGTTTGGGGTTTTTGGATGGTCTTTCCTAGTGTGTTGCTCTAGTGTCGTTGTGGTTGCTTGGACTGTAGCTTTGCCAAGCAGCAGCAATGAAATGTACATGATTCTTTTCAGTTTAGCTGCTGTTCACAGGGATCTGGATGTATCAGTGGAAAGCTTGGCAAAGCTATGAGCAGCAGCAGAGCCGTGGGAGCAGCCTTGTCTGCTAGTTTAGGAAGGAAGACAGCACTGTATCGGTTTACATTGGTTTCATATTAAGAAATCTTTTTTTCTGCAAACATAATGGCTAGAATCTTTAGGAGTGGATGGTACTTGTCTGCGAAAGCTTCCTACTTGCCACAGGAGAATAACATTCTTGAGTTCTGTGATTCCTGCAACTGTAGTTTGCACCACTGTCTGTTTTCTCTGTGTTGCTCGGTAATGGCTGAATTGCAAACAGTTGAGCAGATTTGATTCTGTGCATTGAAGGGCAATTTTACACATACATTTAAAAAAACCTGGTGATACGTTACATACAGAGGTTATCTCCTGGTTTCATTACTGCCAAGCAGATTATAATGGTACAAAGTTGGGAGGCATTGTTAATACAGAGAAGGATTGGAGCTTTATACAGGAAGAACTAGATGATCCTGAAGACTGAGTAACACAAATGGAATGAAATTTAATACTACAAATTGAAGGGTCAGGCACTTAGGGTCTAATGATAAGAATTTCTGCTATAAGATGGAGTTTCATGATTTGGAATTGACAGAAGGAGAGAGACCTGGGTGTGTGGTCAAGCACAGGATGTCCGAGAGTCACCATTGTAATGCAAAAAATGCAAATGCGATCCTAGGATGTATCAGGCAAGGCATTTCCAGTAGAGATAGAGAAGTATTAAAGACATTGTGCAAGGCTCTGATAAAACCTCATTTGGAATATTGTGTACAGATTCTGTTCACTGTTATTCAAGAATTCAAACTGGAACAGGTGCAAAGAAGAGCTAGTAGGGAGGTTTGCTTGCTAGGATCATGTAGGTATCTCACACTTAATTCCCTGCCATTGCAGCAGCCTCAAGTATTGGTGCACCGTTATCCCTCCTATTCTGTGCCTGTGGCACATAATAGTTTAATCTCCTGTGGGCTGTGATACTTTAGTCTAAATTTGGTTGTTGGGTTTAGTGTGTGGGTGCTCTGGCTGTTGGTCAATAGTATACAGGACTATAGGTGCTGACTCTGTGGGTGCTCTGGGGCTGGAGCACCCATGGGGAAAAAATTCAAAAGTGCCCATTTGTCTCCTGGACCATTAATGTTTATTAATAGGTCTGTTTTCTACTAGTAGCTCTCAGAAGTGCCATGTGATAGAACCTGGCTTTGGTTCAGAGTCCTGGTCTCTTCACTCTCCACATCAGCAGGGTATGGGTGAACTACTCAAGTATCTTGGTGATCTCTGTACTGAACCCTCAGCTCTCTTAAGGATCTTCTTAGTAAGGGGTGGGCAACCTGTGGGCCGCATGTGGCCTGTCAGGGTAATCTGCTGGCGGGCCGCGAGAGTTCGTTTACATTGACCATCCACAGGCATGGCTGCCCGCAGCTCCCAGTGGCCGCCGTTTGCCATTCCTTGCCAATGGGAGCTGTGAGAAGTGGTGGCCAGCACGTCCCTGTGGCCCACGCGTCCCTGTGGCCCGCCCCACTTCCCGCAGCTCCCATTGTCTGGGAACGGTGAACTGAGGCCACTTTGGAGCTGCGGGCAGCTGTGCCTGCGGACGGTCAATGTAAACAAACTGTCTCGCAGCCCGTGGGCCGCAGGTTGCCCACCACTGTTCTTAGTCTTGCTTAGATGGTGAATTTCACTGCTAGTTATGCCTAATGTGGAAGAATAAATGTAGGATCCTCAAGGATACAGTGCAAATCATTCCCTTCCTTCCCCGCGCTTAAGAAAATATGTTGGGATATATCCCAAAGAACTAGGGACAGGAAGACTCATATTTTTCATGACTGTAATTTGACTTGCTCTGGGGTCCTAACTATTAACTATAATCCCAGCATTACCAGTCATTACCCAGGTCTAAGTAAATTCCCATTCAGAGGATATGAATGTTGGAGAATGGGGTTGGTAAATAGGAGAAAGATTTAAAACAGGTAAGGCTTCCTCCCTTGCCCTTCATTACCTTGACTTACCAAGGTGTTCATAACTGCATTAAGTTATTCTCTTTTATTATTTTACATGTCTTAGTGGACAATTACTAGTTCAGTTTTAATCTTTAGCATTATTGTGAAAAATCATGGAAATACAATTTTTTTGCGGGGTGGGGGGGGTGCCGTGGAGGTTTGCATTATTGGTGCATGTATAAGTTCAGTCTGTTTGTTAGCTCACAAGCTTCTTGATAATATTGCTGTATGTGTGGTGTTCTGTACTGTCACCTCATCCTGTTTTCCATAGGTAGGTGGGGGAAATCATAATCCTTCATTGAACTGTTTTTTCAACTAATCACTTTTACTTTCTTCAAATAATAAGCTACTTTAAATTGAGCCTGTTTAGTTTTTTTTTCCTTACACAAGAAATACAGCCTAGTTACTGTATTTAGCTAAAATAGTCTTCTTAATAGTTATGAAAAAACCCAGACATACTGACTTCTGACTTCTCATTCAATAGTATTCTAAATCAGGAAATGTTTGCTCTTCACTTAAGGTAACTTTTGTGGTGTGTGTGTGTGTGTGTGTGTGTGTGTACACGCATATAATATATATCTGTTCTAAATGGCTAGATGAATACAGTTACACTTGTCAGGATATATGAAACCACAGCCCACACTGTGCATCCAGTGATTAAACCATTTCACACAATGGGCAATTGTTCATTCCAGCACATTCAGCCTTTCTAACATATTCTCCATTTTAGTATGTCGTTATATCCAGAATGTATTTGCTTCATACTGTGGTATTTAAAAGGTGTCTTGTGAGGTTGATTAAAATCTCTGTAGTGTTATACATATTGCTTTGTCAGTTCCTTTTTTTGTTTTGTTTTGTGAAGATGATCTTCTGTATCCATGTGTCTGGCTATTGTTTCCACAATCCGTTCAGTGCAGCTTCCTCAGCACATACTGCCCTCCCTTCTCCCACTTCCCCAGACAGGGTGATTTCTGATGTTTTGCGTAGCTTTATTGTTTCCTTCCCACTGTCATCAAATTCACACTGTAATACTTGGCACTTTTACTTCCTTTATAGAGTAGGATGTGATGTCATAGAGAAGGGGACAGGGCTACCCAAATTTTCTCAATTGCAGGGAGGAGCTGCCCAGGTGTGCTGAGGGGCCTGTACTCAGGAAGAGAAACAGGGAATCCTCCACAGTGAGTAACCCCACTTTCAAGTGCACCCAGTTTCCTTCATAGCCATGTCCAGTACAGTGTAGTTTCCTCTTCTGCCCTTTCCAGTTTTACCCAGTTTGCCCTCTGGAGTGTTCCCAGTTCAGTTCAGTTTCCCTTTTCCCCCTCCATTTTACTGCATATTCATTTTACTTCATCCTTTTCTGTTAACGCTCCTCTCTTCCTTACTCCAAAGGTTATGTTTTCCTTTTTTGCCTCTTGATGTTGTTAACCTCCATCATTCTAGTCTTAATCTTCATTCACATTGTCCTCTTTCCAGTGAATTAGACTGTCCTATTGCTACTACTTCCTGTTTTGTCTATAGTTCCTCTCCTCTCCCTTGTAATAATCTCTTTCCGAGCTCTTCGCTGATCCCTTTGCCTCTTTTAATTACTTTCCTCCCTACTTTTCCCCCTTTCAGGTAACCATTCCATTTTCCTTTCCTGCAAGTTCCATGTGTAATCTTTCCTATTTACATACACATTGTTATAAGCTCAGTTCAGCTCCCAAACCTTTCTAGTGCAGCCCTCATTTCTGCATTTTTCTTTTGTAGAACTAAAAGGTAAAGAATAAGCTTGTCTGACATGGAAAACAATATGGGGCAAGGGGTTTGGCAAATAATGTTCTGAATTGGAAAGGGGAGAACAGGAAGCTACCAGAACTGTAAAATGGCAGGAGGGGCCTGGGGAGCTCAAGGGATTGGTAGAGGGTATGGAGGCTTTGGCTCTTCTAGGTCACCTGCTTGAATTACAGCCCTGGTTAGTAGTGATTGAAAATATTCACCATCCAGTCTTCGGTGACTTATGTGATATGTTTTGGTGGTATGTCTCTAGTTCCTAGTGGACAGGTGTCCACGTTACAGTAGCTACCATCACAATTGGCATTAATTGGTAATTAGGCAAGAGAGGCAAAGGATTGAATGAGCATGGAGACCAAACTCATTTCTCATTTGCCAGAGGTGGAAGTGCAAGTTGTTACTGAGTCACGTTGGAAAGACACTGTGGGGAAGCTTGCATTGCCATTGCCTGTGCTGTACCTTTTCTGTTGATAAAGGATTTCAGTTTCCAGGGCTGTCAATCTGGCACCTTACATGAGCAAAAGAATGGCAGAAAGAGTTAACTGGCTAAAACTGAAAAGGGACAAAAAGCAAATGACAAACTAGAAAATTCCATGCCAATTGGTCTGAATTGGGATGAGGAGTGGATTAATTTGGGCTCAATTGGAAAAGGCAAAGGAGTGGAAAACTGAGCTGAACTGGAAAACATACTGCATTCGAGTGAGTCATGTGGCATCTTGTGTGCTTCTGTGACTGTTTTGACCACTTAATTTTTCATCTTTTTAAAAACAAAAAGCATTTAAAATTTGAAACCTATCATGTCACTTCTGACAGTGGCTCCTCCTTTGCAAACAGAAGTTTTTAGCCTTTTTTGTTTCTGAGGTCATCATAAAATGTAAGCACAGTACTTCAGTGACCTCATACTGTTTTTAAAGTAGTGAGCAAAAACTAGCAATCTCTCTCGCTCTTTTTCCCCCCCTGCCTCAGAGAAACTGTACTGCCGTATTGGTCTCCTCAAATAGGTTTCATATTTTAACTCTTTTTAGTTTACTTTGTATCTTTGGAAGAATATTCCCATGCATTTCAGCAGATGATGCACACAAGCAGCAAGTAAATCTCACTTTTTCTGCAGTGTCCTGGACTATATCTGGCCTTCCAACAGATGGAGGACTCCAGTCTCAACACTGCAATCCCCCTTCCAAAAATAATTAGGAAAAAAGTGCATGAACACATAACCTTTCAAATTCACAGAATTATTGTATCTTATTTACACATATATATCATTTCTTTTTAGGCATTGGAAAAACACCCCAACTCACCAATGACTGCAAAACAAATACTGGAAGTCATTCAGAAAGAAGGATTAAAAGAAACAAGGTCAGTATTTATATGTTCAATATTTCTTAAAATTTCTTTGAAAACAATGAAATCTAGTAGTAGTGAGGACTGTATGCCATTCCTAAAGTAATATGCACTGGCTAAATCGGAATGTCAGCGCATGGCAAGCTTATCTCACTTTTTTAGTTTTCAGTGTTGTAGCTGTGTGTTGGTCCCAGGATAATAGTAAAACAGGGTGGGTGAGGTAATATTTTTTTATTGGACCTACTCATCTCTTTCACCAACAGAAGTTGGGCCAATAAAAGAGATTACCTCACCTGTTTTTTTTTTTTAGGTTTCTTAAATAATCACGTGACTCAACTTATTGCAAAGTGATTTGGATGCAGAAATGGATTGCAATGGATAAACCCCTGGAGGATGAGCAGGTTGGGGTAATGGGGTTCGATCCAAAACCCAACGAAGTCAGTAGCAGTCTTTCCATTGGCTCCAGTGGGCTTTGGATCGAGCTCCATGCATTCTGCTTCAGGTGGACATACAGCTCCTTATTCCTGAATCACAACTGTGAGGTGATCTAAGCTATAACTGGGATTTGGACATGAAGACAAAACGACAGATTACTCTAACAGGAAAGGAGAGATTAGTTTGGGGAGGAAAGTAATAATGATGCTCAAATACAGGGTGCATTTTCTTCTTCTATGACTGGTGTTGAGGGATGACTGCTCACAGGGAATTTCTCTTCAAAGATACTGTGTCAGTAGGTGTTGACCTGCGGCAGCAAAATAAGGTACGCATTTGCTTCTATTTTAATTATATCCTTTTACAGTGGCGCCTAAAATGTAGGGCAAGTGAGCTTTTAAAGACAACTAGTCTAGTAGAATTGTAATGCATTATATCTGTTATTTCTGAATTTATACTGTTTACCCAAAAGAATCTTCCCTAGGTACTGTGTTATGTTTCTTGTCATTCAGAAACATTTTCTAAGAAACAGAAGGAATAATGCAGTGCAGAGTCTTGCACAGTATATAACCATGCAGCTTACTGGTAAACTAGATACGAGCATGTTGTAAGACATAATAAGTGTGTGTTGGTGGAATGAACAGCAGCAGGGATAGTATTATGTATAAGTGGAAGCTGAATTTGCCCTCTAAAGCTCTGCAAATGTAGTTGCTGTTCAGAAATCATTTGAAATGTTTGTGCCAGTGCCAAGGAAGAAGTAGAGAGCCTTAGAAAATAAATGTTTGAGCTTAAGCTCTGTGCCACAAGAATATGCAAACAACAAAAAAGTCTCTCAAAAGAAATCACTTGAAAATTGTATATTAAGATACTCCACAGCAACGAATGAGCTACTGATTGTGCTTTCTAGTCTTCTGATATGACGCTACTGCACTTTGGTTTACAATTCTATTCTAATAATTCTTGTTATAATAACAACACCACCTCTTCATAATTCTTAGAGTGCTTTTTCCCCATCATGGTATATTAAAGAGGAAGCAGTGTACAGAGACTGGGTAGGGAGGGGGTGAAGCTAGCTCTTTAATATACTTAAAATACAGAAAACAAAAATACTCCTTTTGACAGTAAATATAAATAAGTCATACAACAGGAAGAAGAACCTACTAAATGGAAAATCAGCCTTGTAATAATGCATGAACTCAGAGTGACAGGCAAGAAAAGGATCGACAAGTGTTCATTTCTGTATGATTTATATTGTGATTCAGTATGTATGTGCTGTAAAATGAATACAGCACATGTTTGGGTAATTAGTAGTAACTAACTATATGGAATGTCATGTGTAGTGATGAGCATTCCTACTATTGAAGGCAGGACAAATCTCTATATTGTCTATTCTTTAACTGATCCCCAAATTGAGGAGCCTAAAAATTATGATTGTTGCAGTTGTCTGGAAATTGTGACTTTTTTCTTTTTTTTTTTTAGAATCGAGTTTAAATTTAAACAAAGTTTGGATTAAGTGTTTCCTACTGCATTGAAAATAGTTGAAATTAAGTGCTCATGAAAGATTTTTGACTGAGAATGTTGGTGGTTAAATTCCTCTACTAGAGCAGCAGGCTATGCAAACTTATCCTATTTAGCCATGCTACTTTAACTGTAATCTGCAGGGGACCATCTCTATGGCTCACAAGGCACTTTAGTCTCCATGCTGCTATCTACTGAGACTTACAAGTAGTGGTGGATTTTGTGATGAGTAGTCAACCTGTACCCCCTGGAAAAAAAAAAAAAGCTGGAATGAGACCACCAAAGTGTCTTGGACCACTGAACAGCCTTCATTCTTTGATGACTTTCTTTCAACTGGACTGGATTTGAACCAGCAGTGAAGGGTTATGTATCCTATTCCCTCTTCCTTAAACTGATATGTTTATCAGCAAACCTGTAGCAATTCTGGGTGAAGTTCTCCGAGAATTCTTTTCCAGCCTTTCCAGTGTATAGTGAACAAAAGGACTGCTCAGTTCAGTCATTTTGCATGTATATTGCAAAAGTAACTAATCTAAAATTTCTTGCTGTATTAGCAACTCAGAATTAATAACTTTTAAGTTTTGGCATTTTTATTGTTGCCATTAGTGGCCATTCTTTAGGAGGACTCTGTCGGCCTTTTAGGCCCTTACATTTATTTCTCTTTGATGTTATAAAGATGTGGAATTCCCCAACAGTTTGGTTGTTTTTCTACCCAAATTAAGTCCAGCAGGGAGAAAATTTAAAAAACAAAAACACTACCACAAATCCAGTTGCACCTCAAGGGAAAAACAAACAAAACTATGGTCATAAGCTGTGCTGGAGAGTACACTTGCACAGATTTATATCATGTTTGAGATGCATGTTTCAGTTTTGTTTTTGTTTTGTTTTTTAAATATCTTTCCTGCTGCGACAATCACTTGTAAAAAGATCATCATCTGGCCAATCCTCCTCTCTGTACCTGGAAGGAAAACCAACTTTTAAGGTAAACAATTTTGGGGCCTAAAAGCTTGACATTTTTCTTAACTAATGAAAAGAAATTATTTGTGTGTCTAAATGTAAGTGTTAGCAAACTGACATCCCTTGAGACTGTAGTCTTTTATCTATAGAGCAGGTGTAATGCATGCAACAATAGTGCAAACTTCAAGTTTACCTTTCATTGTACCTCAACCTTATTCTGAAATAATTGCTTTTCTGGAGACAGGGTAGTTTAGCTATGTGCCTGTTTAAACATTGGCCTCTCTGCTGAGATTACAAATGAAGGTGTCAATTGTGCCACCTGGCCACTTTTAACTGGATTGGGAACACCAAATTATTTCACGTAGGCCCCTAAGCAGTGGTTTAATGATAACAATTTTTGGATAGTACTGACACGAGCCAAATTTGAATTGGTGACTGAGAGAGACTTCCTGCTCTATTACCAACTTCCATAGCTTTCCAACCTACTGTTTTCCTCATAAAAACAAATCAAATGTGTGTATGTAATTGGAGATTTTAGTTAATTTTATTTCCTGTATTTGCTATAATGTTTCTTATAACAGGCTAAGTCAAGAGGGGATAATGAGAAAGATATATGGTTTAATTAAAACAAACACTTGTGTTCTAATATTTTTTAAAAATTGAGATAAAATCCACAATGATTTTAAGGGTAGATGTTTGATTTTGAGAGATGTCAGAATCACTATAAAAATTACATGGTAGGAAACGTCAATTTCACATCTTGTAAAGTTGCAAATGTCCAGGTGTGATTAAAAATATGTGCTCATGGTGATAAGTACCTGTTACGTTTCAGTAGGTTTCTTCTATGTGAGAATTTATCAGGCAGTTAGAAAGATTGAACAAAATTAATGTTCTGGCAGCCATTCACAGTGATGACTTGTAAACGGAAGTTAACTTTGTCAAAAGTTGTTTGGCTTCCATGTTTTCTAGTTTATACAGTTTTGCTGCATGCTAGTTTAGAGTCCAAGCGATATAGTGTAGTAGGGAAGGACTTGTGAGAAATCTTTGTGCAGAACCTCTTCTGATTATTTCCAGTTAAAAAGAATTATAATGGTAATTTGCGTGAGTGTAAGATGGCGTTAAAAGGATTCTGAAAAGAATTGACTCACTTGCCAATAGCAGGCAATTTAATTATTAGAGAAACGTCAAAAGGATTGAAATAATTACCAGAAACCTAGTAGCCAGATATGAAGTGATAGATGAAAGATGAGGAGGGGTATACCACTAGTGATGTTCAAGGGGAACGCCCTGATGAACAATTCAGCCCCGCCACTATCCCCAGCTCATGGGAGAGGGAGTAGGTGTTGGGATTTTTACAGTGGGTACTGATCCTGAGCTACTTTTCAGTGCTTGTTCTCTTTTATTAGTCTCAGGATAGTAATTGTCTGATATGTATGATGCTCCATAACCCCGGTAGCTATTGGTTGGATTTTTGGCACTTCCTGAGGCTCCTGGCTGATGTGAAAGGAGACAACTCTTGGCTACTGTACCCCTCCTGTTGCCTTGACATGTTTTTTGGCAGGTGGACAGGTGTGGGTGGGTCTTCTTCTGGGAATAACTCCACGCCTGCTTTTGCTGCTTACAGGTTTCCTAGGCAGCATCATCAAATTGACATGATTTGTGACAGCTTCACTGCTGCTTACAGGGTTCAGAACAACAGTAGGGAAACTGAGCTAGAGCCACATAAATTCACTCTGTAGCTTCCTCAAACAGCAGCAGAGGCAGTGGACCTCACTGTCTGCAGACTCAAGAATACAACACTATGCTGATTTACATTAGATTGACATTTGAAAGGGCTAGAAGCTTTTCCTTCAAGTGAAAGTTTAAATTCTGCCAAAATTGATGGCTTAGGCTCCCATACTCAACGTGGAGTACTTACCCACTGGCCAAGGGCAAGTGGATTTTTTTTTTTTTAAACTCCTGCAATACATACAGGATTCCTTACAGAATGCTCCAGGCGCTTTACATAAATATGAAACATCAAATAAGTATATTTTCATTTTTGTTGAAAAATGGAAACCAGTTTGGCTTCCCAAAAATGAAAAGGCAACTCATTCCATAGTCATGAGGTATATGTGCTAAAAGTACAAGCTTCAAATATGTCTGAATTATATTTAGGACAGGTAGTGAACAAAAGTTTCCCAAATAAAAGATTGGAACATTATGAATCACAGATACTCCATCTCCTGTTCTTATTTGTTATGCCTCTGGTCATCTACTGATTGTCACTTTCTGGCACTGCAATTTTTGTTAAGCCTTTCTGGAGCAGTACAAAAGCTATCATAATGTACAAAGCTATATTTGAATTCTTACCCCAGATAACACTTATAGTACTAAACTGCACAAAATTACTATGTCCCTGCTACATACAGACTTTCCAAAGATGCAGTTCTTCTCTGAAGAGTGTGTTACTTTGTGGAGAGACACTTACAGCCACAGTGGAACACAAAATTCAGGTCCTCGGGAAGAGGAGAAGAAAAAAGACCAGGGTTTCAGAGTCTTACTGTAAAAAATTAATGATTATTTTAACACGTATATTTTTTTTGTTTCATTGCAGAAGGTATCTTTGCATCCAGTGGATGAAAAATACTATTAAATGACACCTCCCACTCCCAGATAGTAACTACCCCCAATAATAGAAACAGCAGCAATAATAAATACAGTTGAACCTCAGAGTTACGAACACCTCAGGAATGGAGGTTGTTTGTAACTCTGAAATGTTTGTAACTCTGAACAAAACGTTATGGGTATTCTTTCAAAAGTTTATAACTGAACATTGACTTAATACAGCTTTGAAACTTTACTATGCGGAAGAAAACTGCTGCTTTTAACCATCTTAATTTAAATGAAACAAGCACAGAAACAGTTTCCTTACCTTGTCAAATCTTTTTTTTTAAACGTTCCCTTTATTTTTTTTTAGTCGTTTATGTTTAACACAGTACTGTTCTGTATTTGCTTTTTATTTTTGTTTTTTGTCTCTGCTGCTGCCTGATTGTGTACTTCCCGTTCCAAATTAGGTGTGTGGTTGACTGGTCAGTTCGTAACTCTGGTGTTCATAACTCTGAAGTACTACTGTACAAATAAAAAAAATCATAGGTTGATTCTTTGGAATGTACTACATATTGGAACCTGAAGTAAGTTATGTGATTCCCTCCCATTTGAATCCAGGAACTGAAAACACTGAAATATCAGTCTGCAGCCATTCATTCTTATCACATGAGTTTTTTGGGGAAAATCTCCAGTCAAATTGTGCCAAAAGTTTTGGTGCCAGGGATTCTTGTTCATGCCCTGTTTCTCCCTAGTTTTGTACTTCTCCCTCTGCTTTGCTTGGTAACACTCAGAAATTCACTCCTACTCCTTCCTCTCTAGAATAGATTAAAGAAAAAGTTACTCAATGGGAGTTAAAAGGGCAATAAACCAAGAAAAGGGGGGCAAGAAATGTTTAACTTTTGGAATGCAACTTTAACCCACAGGTCCTGTATCTCTTTGCCCTCCTCCTCTGTCACACTCAGGATTCTGAACTCTGGGGCAAGATAATTCCTTACCCTTCTTGCTGTTAAGGAATGTTTGACCTGAGTATCTTCAAGTAACTGTGACTGACCTATTACTTTTACTATTATTATTATTTTAGAACAGTGGTTCTCAACCTATTTACCATTGTGGGCCTCATCCAATACTCCCTGTATGGCCCTGAGGATGTTTCATGGGCTGCAGCTGTGTGCTGATTGGGCCGCAAGCAGCCTGTGAGCCACAGGTTGAGAACCACTGCTTTAGAAGAAGTAAGAAATCTTGCTCACTCTGCTACTTTTACTGCATTTGTAACGTACCCGTAGAATTCTTAACCCTACCTCTCTCTCCTTCTTGAGTTGGCTTCCCTCTTAGTTACTACAGGAAATGTCAATTAAAGTCCTTCTCCCTCATCCCCCTCTCCTCTCCAAAAAGTACATTGGTTATCGTTCTTGTGCAGCTGTTACTCTGCCTAAGGTCATGCTGTCTACATAGGATCAGATAGATTCTGGTGATGATAATCTTCTTTGGGAAGACTAAGAAGAGATATTTGTCATAGGTAACAATGCTGCCTCAAACCTTTCTGCTTCTCATCCTCAAAGGTGATAATAGCCTTTTCTCTCCTAGCTGCTGATATTGAGATTTCAGAGCCTGAGGCGCCAGAGCAGGATGGTAATTATTCTCAAGATTTTCTTCTAGAGGATTTATGCTATTTGTGTAGAAATATTACACCAGTATGTTGCCTGGAAGTAAGCCCATGACTTCATCTGTTACCTGAGAAGAGCCATCAAAGGAGAACACCTAACCTAAACAGTATGCTCACCAGACTCTTTAAGCACCTAGCTTCTAAGGTGAAACAAATGGAGTGGATCCTGGAACTTTTTTCACTGCACCAGTTTTGTGTACAAGGACCTGTCCATTCCAACCCCCAAATGTCTTGAAACAGAGACCTTGTCACAGGAGGTAGTGTCTCTGACCGTCATTCTTTTTTCGTTTTTTCTGGCTTCAATTCCAGTACAGCTGTTGTGTCCTACAGAAGCTGTACCTACTGAGTATCCTGGTACATTGCCTCAGTCTTGTATGGTTATGATTTCAGGTTCTCCAGCAGTTTCTGTTCCTCTCTGGAATCAATGCATCAGAAACATATAAGACTCTTTTCATTCTCCTGTCTTTGTGGAAAGCCTCCCTATTCAGTTAGTTAATTAAGTCACCTGTTAAGTGGATCTCCTGGGTTGGTAATAGGGACAATGGACACTAAAGGCCTTATTTTGAGTTCAGAATGAGCCTGAGGAAGTGATTCTTTTCAGAGGAAAAAAATGTACATCAATTTCCTTGAATATAGGGCTTTTAGGAAGACACTGGTAGCCCTCAGGGACTCTTTGGAATCTCAGGGGACTCCATTTGGGTCACAGCTCTGAGTGCTCTATCTCATGTGGGCATTTATCCCTTCTGTCTTTGTTAAACCTGTTGGATAAAATTTTAAAAAGTGCTGAAGTCTCATCTACAGTCACTGGGATATAGGCTCCTAAGTGACGTAGGTGCTTCTACATCCCTTAATCTTTCTGCCAGTTTCTCTTTAAGCCTTTGCGTTCTATGTCTGTGGGGTTGCTGACTTTAAAAACCCTTTCCCAGTTGCTGCTTTTCTGCAAATAGGGTAAATGAGCTTGACAGCGCTGTTCTCTTTACTGCCAACCTATTTCTGGTTCTCCATGGTATAGGGAGGCTTTTCTTCCTTTCTCCAGTATTTTCAAGGTTTCTTCTTGGTCAAGAAATACGGTCATTGCCCAGTTTTATTCTTCCACTCAGAATAAAAAAGAATGCAGCATGTGCCCTTTGACTGTTATAGAACCTTAAAATTCAGCTTTGGAACAACGAAGGATTTTTGGTCTTCTGGGTTGTCTTGTTATGGGAAGAGCCAAGGATGGGGACCAAAACTTCTAAGGTAACTCTAATCTGCTAGATTGTATTTGGGAGGCCTATTCAGGTGAAGGAGCACATTGTTTTTTTCAACGTCAGAACCTATTCTGCCTTTATGTAGTCAATCTTTGGTACAGAGAGGGGACATTTTGGTGGAAGAGAGAAATAAAGCTCGTGCATTTTTTCACCTGGTATGTCTGAATTATTGCATATGCATCAACAGATGCAGTTTTTGGCTGTGGAGTGATGAGAGAAGTTGTGTCTGAGCAACTTCGACCCATTCTTTCAATGAAAGACTGCTAGAAAGAACCCCTCTCTGGTCCTCGGTACCTTCTCAAAACTCACCTCTTCCATAATGCATATAGCAGACTGCAACCTGATTATGGCAATGCAGGTGGACAGCTGCAATCACTGTCACTGACCAGCCAAGAATGGTGCATGTCATATTATATTTGCTACTCTGTCTCCACCATTTCCCTCCTGGCCCTCTTGTTTGTCTCAGATACCTGTTACTTGTCTTTTTACACTGTAAGCTCTTTGCGGGAAGAGACAGGCATAGATGATATGTCTGTACACAGGCACAATGGAACTTTGACATGGCTGTGGTCTTTAGATGCTGTAGCAATATATGTTAAACAATAAGATCCCTAGTATTCCATCGCAGACAGGTGAATTGGAGGTTTCAAAGACTACAGTTTTTATTTGTAAATGTTTCTGAATCTTGGATACACTATTCTGGACTGATAATTCTAAAATTCATCATTTTAGGCATATTTTAATGTATTATATTTTAGCCACTGATGGCTTATTTTAGTTCACGTTTATGTAGAAACTATCCCTAATTTGTATATTTTAACGCTGCTTCTCTCCATTTTGGAGCGCCATGGAAGCGTTGTCAAGGGGCTTTAAGGGACAGTGCAGGAAAATAAGTTGTTTCCATGAGTCAAATTGGTATCAATTTTATGTTTCTCTCAGATATAAATTTAAGTTCAAATTTATTATCATGTGGGTTAAATTTAGGAGGGAGTTGAAAAGACCATTAGCATTACGTATTTGTATTTATAATAGTGGGTTGGGACCCCATTGTACTGGGCACAAACACATAGTGTGAAACAGCTTCTATCCTGAAGAGCTTACTATATAAATTGACAAGGCATAGGGTGGAGGGGCAAGAGAAGCATGGAGACAGGTGGAGTGACTTGCCCAAGAGCACACAACAGGTTATTGGCAGAGCTGAGCATGGAACCCTAGTCTTGTGACTCCCAGTCAGTACCCTATCCACTAGACCTTTCTCTGTGTGTGCATATATGTATAAATATATAAAATAAAGAGGATAAAATACAGGCACCCCATAATATAATTTGTATCCTGTTGTAAACCGACTGTATGTAGTAGCTGAGTGTCTACAGATATTCAGATTTCATAACTAATTTGTAGGAATAAAAAACACCAATCTAGTCACTCCATCACTTCCCTTAGATCTTCAAGAGTTTATATCAGTTACAAAGTTTTTTAAGGCTTCCCCTTCTGCACATTGGTGCTGATCATCAAAGAATTTAAGCATGTGCTTATGTGCTTTAGTGAACTGGGGCCTTAGAACAGTTGATTCTCTTACGTAGGGTGATTAATTTTATTCTTTTAGATTAATATATTTGCTTGTAAATTGTTCAGTGCTTCATTTCTCCACCTAGTGAACTTTGTAATACTATAGTCTGATGTGTCTAGGTACAGCAATGTGTGACATAACTTCTATGAAAGTTGGATAGGTGGTTATACAAAATACTGTTGCTTGGTTTTCTAAAGGGTCAGCAATAAAATAGTTTACTTTAAATCAAGAAAGTACTTCACTATGAAGACCATGAAAATGAGAATGTAATCTGTATGAGTCACTTGCTTTCCTAGCTATAATGAAAATATATTTTCATTTTACTTATATAGTTATTTCAGTTTTTGTTTACCCATTCTGTTTTTTCCCCAAGGGCTAGATAGGAGTGTTAAGTGCCTGAAGCCTGTTTAAAGGGAATATGTGCTATATTGTAGTTATACTGCGAAATTATAGCACATACAGTAAAAGTGTGAAGATTTTACAGTTAATCCATGTTTAGTTGTAATGTCATCATTTAAGGTCTGTAAAGCAAAAACATTTTGTCTTTGAATATGTCCAAGTCTCCATTGTTACAGTGTAACTTGCTCAAATTAGGATCCACATTGTGTATTAGTGCCATATTGCAGAAGTTACTTTTTTCTAAGTATGGAGGGAGGGAGAGTAAACAATTGTTACAATGAAAATGACTAATAATATACCGTATATACTCAATCATAAGCCGGTTCATTTATAAGCCGACCCCCCCAAGATGGATACGTAAAAATTGAAAAGCTTTATGACCCGTTCATAAGCCGACCTTATAATTCAGGGGTCAGCAAACTTTGGCTCCCGGGCCATGAGGATAAGCCACTGGGGGGCCGAGATGGTTTGTTTACCTCCAGTGTCCGCAGGCACGGAGGTAAATCTAAGTAAACAAAGTGTCCCGGTGCGCCAGCTGCTTACCCTGACGGGCCGGGACAGCAACTAGTGGGGAAATGTTTGGGGAGGGGCAGAAACTGAGGATCAGGGAAGTAACCCCTGTGACCACCCCCTACATGACCCCACCCCTAGCCCGGGACCCCCACACTCTCCCCATTACATCCCTTCCCACCTTATCTGGGGAGGGCCAGGGGAGGATGTCTCTGGCCTGGCTGGAGCTGCTCCGGTAGGCTGGGCAGCGCGGCCAGAACATGTTCCAGCGGGCTGGGCCGGGCAGCATGGCCGCAGCGTGCTCCGGCGGGCCGGGCAACATGGCCACAGCCTGCTCTGCGGGGTGGGGCCGAGTGGCACGGCTGCAGCCTGCCAGCCCCGGAGCTGCAGCTGCTTTGGAGGCTGGGGGGACAGCAGCGTGGCCAGAAGTGGAGAGACTCTGGCTCCGCCTCTTCCCTTCTGGCTTTGCTGCCTCTCTTTGCTCCCTCTGTTGGGGGGAGGGGCTGTGTCCCACCTCTCCCTCTCTGTACCCATTCATAAGCTGACCCCCTTCTCTGGTGCTTCCCTTTTTTACTAAAAAAATGTGCCTTATGAACGAGTATATACGGTAATATAATTGATAGTCTTATTTGTGATATTTACCAACTACACTGGATACAAATCAACACTTCTTATTGGTCCAACCCACCTACTGTTTGGAGGTAGGAAATAAGCATCAGCTGTGAAAATAAAAGTTGTGTGGTCCTTTCTACAAATTCCATGCTCAGCATCCTTTTCATAGTGAAATAGAAGGTTTAATGTTTCTATATTTTTGATGCTTTATATAACAAAGACAACCTGTGTTCATCTATCCTTCGTCATGGTTAATACAATTCAGTTATAGAATTTTTTGAGAGACCCAAATTAGTAACTAACAAAACTTGTGTGGAAATGGAAACTAGAGTATTGGAGTCCCCAAATACATATTGTCACTTTAAAACTTATACAGGTTATGTCAAGAACAGCTTTCAGTGTTTTTTCTGGGAAGGTGTAGCCTCCCTTTGGCAATATAGCAGCAAAAGTTGACTTTATAATTCTTTTCTTTCTTCTAAGTAAAAAAATTAATCTGCTTTAAATTTTGCATCTTTTTTGAGAGAGAGAAATTAAGATTTCGTACAGATGTGTACAAATCCATTCATACACACGTGGAAGTTAGAGAGGGAGAAAGTCTGACTAGATCACTAATCCATTCCCCTGGCAGTGCAAGTTTCTTCCCTGTATCCAGTGGTTTCTCCAGTTTGGTTTAAAATGACTAACATGGTGGTTTTTTCCCTAATTTAACAGATCTTCCTTTTTGGGGAGCAGTTTCCTGATGATCTTAGAATTTTCCCTTGCTTAATTTAATCCTTTTTACCTATATCCAGCCAGTGTGTGTTCATCTGAACCCTTGTTAACTTAACCACTATTATGTAAAGAGTGATATGTTCTCTGAGGTTTGTCTTAATCAGCCAGCTTTGCCAACATCTCCTGGTTAAAAGAAGGTAGACTGTAAATTGGTTTTCTAATAATAGGAGCCCCTTATTGTCCAGAGCTCTTAGCATTTTAAGAAATCTTTAGTTCATTTTGGTTTGATGGTAGACAGAGCTTGTGAAGGCCTATGCTCAGCTCAATGGCTGTCTGTAATGTAATAACTTTTTAACTTCTTATCCAATCAATTCAGAATTTCAGACAATTTTTCAGGCCTCCATGGTCAGAACTCTCTGCTGCTGTTAGGGAAAATATGGAAACTGAAAGGGGAAAAATGGGGGATACATGGAACCCTGACAGTTGATTAGCACTGCCACAGCTGTAAACACCTCTGTAATTGACTATAGATAAAAGGACTAGTTAGTGGCACCCATTAATACCTGCCAGTATAACAATACTCAATCTCCTCTGTTGTCCTCCTAATATAGTTTTACAGGTTGATACCCTCAATGATCTATATCTCAGAAAGAAAGAAGACAAATAACTTGGGGGACTAGGAGGAAGTGGGGGCAGAATGGGGGAGTGCACACAGTCCCTGACATGGGGAATCCTGGTATGGGGGAAAGGAGAATAGGGGCATACAGAAAACCCTGGCAGGGGGAAGATTAAGTGATCCTGATAGGAGGATGTGGGGACACTCTCAAACTCTCTACCATGCAGGCCTATCTTAACCAATGTGCACTCGGGACACTTTCACAGGGCTTCCATCTCAGAGGGGCCCCCAACCACTGGGAAAAAAACCCAAAATAAAACTGAGTGATGCTGCAACCCTGTGCACAGTTTAGCAGGCAGTGCCATTTGGCCCAGCTGCTCCTCCATCACAGCTGGGATCAGGAGTGGCAATCCGAGCTGGGACAGGAGTGGAGCACTGATCAAGGAGGGGTGGAGGAGGGTGCACAGCCGAGAAGATCCTGGGGGCAAGTTGCTGTGCTATGAGGTGAGTGGGGAGTATTGGGAAGCCGCGTGGGTGGGAGTGAGTGGAGCACAGGGGTGTGTGTGTGGGATTGAGGGCTGGGATGTTGGAGGAGAAGGGGATGTTGGAGGTTGTGGCCAGTAGGCCTGAGATGCTGGGGGGCTGTGGTGAGCAGGATATATTTCAGGGCTGCTGGGATGTGTGTGGAGGCTGTCAGACTAAGTGGGAGCTGGTGGAGAGTTGTTGAAGTGTATATATGGGGTAGGAGGGGCATTCTGGGGTCTGTTTCTGAGATGTGTTATTCATACATTGGTATATTTTAACTTCCAAAACATCTCTGTGTAGAAATAAAACCCAAAATGACTGCAAGACTTCTCTGTACAAGGATTTTGACATAGATCAACACTTTAAATGCAGCATATTTTATTTTGTTTAAAGCTAATTAGTGCTGTTTTCTTCTCATATTTTTCTTGATTCTTATACCAATCTTTTAAGTTACTTTGAGATCAAATTACTTTGTCCAATTTTCAGTGTGAAAGCAGAATGAAAATGAAAAGCAATTAGTATGCTGATACAGAAATTTTTCTTAATTCCTTACATGATATTATCTGAAAGAAAAAAGTGTACTACTTAATATACGGTTAGTTTTTGGTTAAGCCACATGAAATTCCCATTTTCTGCACATAATTCACATACAACTCAGTATTTATCAATACAGATGACTTTGATATCTGAACACTGAAGTCTCAATAATCCTTTGGCTGGCAAATATTCAAGGTGTAAATGGGAGGAATTGACAAGTAGAAGCCAATTTTTTACCTTTGTGAATAGGATTAATGAATTTTTTAAACAAAATTTAGGGACATTAACATCCTCTGACCTGTAGTTATTCAAACAGTAAAGATGGTATGAGAAGACAGAAAATCTTCTTACAGAGTGCTCTTTTGAGCTATTTGCCTTGACAGGTAAATGAGACAAAATAGATTTTCTTTTCTCATTCTTAATGGACTCTACTTTACCTGCAATTGGAGAGCAGACAATGGAATTTCGAAGCTTATCTGGTAGAAGATGCTTGTTCACTAGATGGAAACCAGAAAAATGTGTAGCTTCTAGAATATCTCCCTCTCGGTATATAGCCTTCATAGATAAAATTTTAGCTTTTACCTGTTCCTTTATGGCACTGCTTCAGTTATTACTGAGATCAGTTTATCTGCTTTTGAGAAACCAACCAAGGGCTATCATAATATTCTTTGTCTTTTAGAAGAGCTTGAAATACTTTCATGTCTATCATATTATACATATCTCAAGACAATTGTTCATTTGTACTGAAAATAACCACCGTTGTTTTCCACTATTTATGTTAATTTATTTTTGTTTGTGCTACCAGTCCATCTCTTTTTTTTAATAGACCATTAAAATATTTTAAATATCTGTGTCAATTAGAAATTGAACCACATTATCGGAAGAATGACATCCTTCCTCTACAACTACCCCAGCCAAAAAGCGAGAGACAATCTAAGACTTGAGAGGGTGAAAAGGCTGGGAAAGAAACTTGCAAAAAATAAATGGCGTTGGCTATAATCTTTTCTCAAGAGCTACTAAACTTTGGTCATGTTATGGATTGATAGCAGGTGAAAATCAGCCCAGTTTCAACCTCTTCATATATGCTAAATATCAAAGAAACTTTTTTTTGTTTTTTGCAAGAGTTGTTACAAAGTTGTAAACCTAACCAGCTATATCAAAATATCATTCCACCAGATGATGTATAGAAATGCATGAACTAAGGCAGTGATATTATGGAGAGAGTTGCTGTTCCTAGATTTGCAGTAGACTGATAAAGATTAAGGAGATCTTAGACATCAAAATACTGTGAGGGTTGCGTGGCAACCTGGTCCATAATCTTAGATGGAAAAGGAAGATTAGGTAGTTGGCCAGATTGTCATTATCAAGTGCTGATAATTTCCTGAGGAAAAAACTTCTTTATAACAGCAAACTGCCTTTTCAAACGGAGGTATTGAAAATTTTTCACCAGTACTGTACCCATTTCTTCCATATTAGTTCTTATCATCCAGAAAGACATGGATCCAAATAACACACTGTGACCTGAATCGTTCTCCCTACCTCTGGTATCTCAATGAGTGTCAGTGGCCAAAACGCAGCCAGAGAAGTCTTAGTTTTTGCCATATGTGGATGTCCTCTTGTATCTGTGAGATGTAGTGTGGTCCAAACCCATTCAATTTTTTTATTCACAAAGTAACTAGGAATTTTCTCACAATGAGGGAAACTTGAATTGGACATCAAACTTCAGCTTATCAACCAAAACAAATCTGGTGGTTGAAAATGTAAGGCCTTATTGGGGAGGTGAAGGACCTTGCTTTGCCTCCCTGACCACCAACAGGATAGAAGTACTCCTATCTCAAACTGTAGGAAGTAGGGGTTGGTCCCCGACATCAGTTAAGTATCACAGGATTGGCTTCAAAGGCCGTTTACACAACTAAACCACCCTCTCCCAACCTAGTATCTCACTGCCCAGCGTCCCTATAAAGGTTTCAAGGGGAGAGGGAGGCAACTTTTTCCAATGGATGAGTTTCAAACACCAAAAAAATTCAAAACCATCAATTTCTCCTATCTTGTGGTAGATCTCGCCCCCATCACTTGCCAGCTCTCTCAATTTTATCCTGAATCTCACAATACTTGATTTTTTTTTTTAAATCCCTATTTCATATGACTGCCTGAGAATCTCAGATTTTAATTTTTAACATTAGTTTCTAGCTGTCATGGTTGTGGATTAAAGCTTGAAAATGTGAACTGTAAAGCCTCAAAAATAATAAGACAAATAAAAAGAATCCAAAATACATTGTGGTTGGGTTTTTTTTTTTTAACATCTCCTGATTTTTAAACCAGTCTTATGATTTTAATGGGCCAAACGTTTTATTTTTTTGAACAGGTGGAGTTGGCCCTACTAGAAAAAATAGTTGCGTTTTACGCCACAATCCAAAAGTAAGCCCTCAAATCTAGGTCTGTTGTGGGGGGGGGTAGTTCATGGTGAGTAAATAGGAGAGGACACTCATCTCTTGCAAAGTATCCTGGTTGGTTGGAAAAAGGGCCAGAAGGCAGGCCCAAGCTCTGTTGGTGCACAGGCCCCCTGCACTTTTTACCAGGTTTTGGAGTTAATGTTGGCTGTGCTAGGTACGCATATCTAACATACCTATCTGGCGAATCTAGATACATTTTCTGATATGCAGTGGGAGGCTCTGATATTCAGGAAGATACTTAAGCACATGCCTAACTTGAAATCCATATGCACGTCCAATGAAGTGTGTATTTGCAGGATCAGTGTCATACTTATACCATGAATACATAAGGTAAACATTAAATAGATTCTTACTGAAGAATACATAAACAATATTCTCATTAAACATGAATTACAAGTAGTTACCAAACTTTCTACTCTCAGTTGATAAATATATTATCTAATAATGTTTACCATTTAATTCCAAAAGGAAGTATTTAAGACACTGAAATCAAGATGATAATAAATGATAAATAAATATCCTAACAATTCCTGGGTAAGAGTTAAGATTGTTTTGTGATGAAATATGCATTTCTTTGTAATTTGTGGGTAAAATCTTTGACCCATTTAAGTTAATGGCAATCTTTGTCATTGACTAGGGATCAAGATTTCACCCAGTAAGAATATTGTGCTTGTCTGTTACAAGGGCAGTATAAAATTTATGATTCCCTTAATTATTCATTTCTCCACAGTTTAGTGCTTGGATCTTGCAAGTGATGTGATAGGTAGTATTGTTGTTGTCACCTAACAACCTTAACTGGTTATGTAATGAAGTTTTGAAAGTATATTGAGATTTTACCATATGCTAAGCTTAAAAACCACTCTCAGAATTAATAAACCACACAAGGTCAAAAAAGAACAAAGAAGAGCTAGTGATAACATAACATGTAATAGTGGAATCTGCAGCTGGGCCAAGTTAAAACATGAAGGTTAAATAATCTGCCTAGTACTTTGAAGGAAAGAAAGGAGGTGTTTACAATGGAACACTGCTAACTATAACCTCTTCCGCATAGTGATTCACTGTGCGTATTCCAATCCGAGCAGCATACCTTCCATATTTATATGTGTGTTTCCTCAAAAACACAATCTTAACTTGAACCAGTACTCTAGGCCATATAAAATTTGATTTTTTTCTTAATTGTATATACCATAACTGCAGACTGTATATTTCTAGTGTTCCCTGATAGATGAGAGTTGTTAACAAAAATATTTTAGACATACTTGACTGTGCTAGGCAGCAAAACCTTAGCAGTTACATTTATTTTGAAATAGTCAAAGGCAAGCAGATATCCTTCTGCTGACATTTAATTCTGATACCAAGAAGTATTACTATAAGATCACTATTTTTGGTTTTCCTTGATAGCCAGCCGTCTTGTTTGTGACAGTGTCATTTCTCAGTATCACTTCATAGATGTTTGAGTTGAGGGTATTTAAAGGGTAAATTACTACAGAAAGATAGGATTTTCCCAACCCAGCTTTTATTATAGAGGAAAGATTCTTCTTTCTGCTGTTCTACTGTAATATCCCCCGAAATAGATTTTGTTTTAAAAAATTTTTAAATTATTTTTTTCATTTATTGTTTAAATATAAATGTTTATGTAGAAATAGGAGGATACTTTCCCACACTTTCTTCCCCCCCGCCCCCCGATTGTATAAAACTGATATACTAAGACATAAAAATGAAATTTGGGGGGGGGGGGGGGGACGACCCACTTGATGTTCAGTGTCAAAATTGTAAACTGTCACTCTTTCAAAACAAATCAAATGAAAAATAATGACCCGTAAAAAGCAGAGGAGAAAATCATGAATGCTTACAAGGAGGGGGAAAAGCTACTTTCCTGCATTTTTGATATTTTAAAGGAGGACTAAAAGGTGCTGTCCTTGCAGAGTTTTGCACAGAAATAGGGGAATCATAAAATGAGGCTTAGCTATGGTTGTTAGCTTTAGATCAGAAGTCACTGAGTGATTGTTATCTTTGACTTCCAGAGTACTTTGTGCTAAAAAGAGATTTTATTTCTAAATGACTGATTTAAATCCACTGTTCTCTACACTCCTTTGCAACTAGTCAAGGCACCTTTAAATCTAGAGTGTTGGGGGTTTTTTTGCCTAGAAGTTTTCTTTGTGTCTTTTCACAGCCATTGTTTGTTGTCCCACCATGGTGCTCATCCTCCTGGTCAGAGATTTGAATTGGACTCCTTTCAGAATATATCAGCAATGCTTTTCTCCTTGGTGGAGGAGGTCGCTGAAGACATGTAGCTTCGTATCTCATAGCACGCTGGTCAGATCTCCTTGCATCTGAGAACAAAACAGATAATTGCAACCCATTCTTAAAGATCCACAAATGTTTCATGGATCACTTTGGGTGAGTGGGTTGGGAGGGAGAAATCACTGTAGTAGGTATGAATTCTGCTTGTATCTTCATCATTTCTTCTCCCCACCCCACCTCCACCCTCTCAATTCCCCCCTGCCTGTATTTTGTTACTAATGACATTTCCATGAAAACATCTTTGTTCCTTGGTTCATGTTTTCCTGCTGTTTTTTCCTCTTTTTGAAGTCAGTTTTCTGTTTTTATATCACATTTGCTGTATTGATGGCTGTGACATCACAAAGGGGATGTGAGGAGACAACATGAACTGCTAGGGAATAAAAATCTTATGTGCACTTAAATATCCTTCCTAGGAAAGAGGAGAAGGGGTCAGGTGAGGGGGAATGAAATTCTGGTATAGGGTCAAAATTGTTTCCCAATAGAGTATATTTCAATGCTTATAATAGGGTCTCAAAAGCTCTTAAAATAAAAAACTGAACCATAGTCACTGTGGTCAGGGAAACGATATTAGAATGCTTTTAGCAGCAGAATCCAAATTTATATGTGATTGAAGCTAACAACATTGTGGTCCCTATTCAGTTGGGCCTAAAACTCATCCTTGTTAAGTAAAAACAGTAAAATCTTTACAATATTGATATTCCTCTGACTTGATGTAAAGGTAGACATTGGGCATGAGGTGAATTTTGGATCAGGAGGAATCATTTCCTTAGAAATTTTAAGCAGGAATTCCAAATCTTACTAATTCAGAAAAGTGTGTGGTAGAAACTGCACATTAATGTGGGAAATTCAAACAGGACAGCATCTTGGCAACTTGTCAGTTTTAAAATACTGGATTAAAGGAGTAAAATAATTAAGATCAGCTAAACATATTGAGACTTTTGTTAGTGAAAGCAGCTGAAAGAAAATGTGCACTATTTTTGTCTACAGCATATTTGTATTAAAGCTGGCCTTCTCAGCAGAATGTGAGATTTTCATAAACTCTTTCCATACATAGATCCTTCAGTTTCATGTCACATTCTGGCTTTCAAACTGTAAGTACCCTTTTTTAGGTTTTAACAATTTCGGAGAGAAAAGATATATCTGTAAACATCCATCAAATGAAAACAAAATCTTCACATTCAACAATTGCCAGCTATTTCACCAAATAGTGTGTTTGGACTGGTTTAAAAATTATTAGATATTGGCATAATTTAACACACTTTTCTTTTACCTGAAATATGTATATTTTATTTAATTACAAAAATTTAGTAATTGGATTTTTGGTGTTGGATTTTGTTGCATGGCTGTGAGGGGGAAAGAGGGCTGATATGTGCTTCATCACCTCTTGGGTGTTCCCTTGATCTAATTTTAGTAACATTTTGCATTTGTCTTGGCAGCAGGTGTGACTTGAAAATTTTTATTTTTCTAGACTTGCTGTAAAAATAAATATGGCAAATTTCTCTGGAGCTGTAAGTGGGCTCAGTTCCATTGAGTTAGATCAGTGGTTCTCAAACTTGGGCCCCCCTTCTTTGTGTCTGTAGTCGTTCACACTCCCCCTCCCTCCATAAGCACATATACCGCCACCCAGCTCTGAAGGCAGAGCGGAGAGCAGCAGCGGCTGCTGCTTGGCGCCCAGGTCTGAAGGCAGCAATGCGCCAGTAGCAGCAAGAAGTAAGGGTGGCAATGTGAAAAAGTGATATTCATCAATATCACTTTTCACAGCAGACTTAGCGCCCCTCTGCCACCCCTTCTGCGCTGCTGCTGCCACCCCTCCAGGTGAGAGATGCGGGGGACAGAGAAGAATCTGAGCCCAGGTTGCCTCCCTGTGAGGGAATGGGAGGCGGGGAAGAAGGACAGCCTTGGCGGGGCTCTAGCTGTCCCCTTTATCTCCTCCTTCTGAGTGTGCACGGCCCTCCTGCATGAGCCTCAGCCCAGCCACCTGGGGCTGACAGACAGAGAGCTCTAACCCCTCCCCACCCACCCACCCACACGCACGCCTCGTGCTTCCCTTGACACATTCCCGTGCTTCCCTTGACACATTCCCGTGCTTCCCTTGAGAGGACTGCCCCATAGTGAGAACTGTTGAATTAGATGGATTTTCACGAGCAGATAATTTGTCCCTTTTCTTCTGCTTTGTGTGTGTGACTTTGATACAGTCACTTTCAAACACTGTAAGTGCTCCCTTTGGTGGTTAACTTAACACATGAAAATTTTTGTTACTTTGCGCAAAAGTTTGTCAGTCTGCTCCTAAGGTTCATATTCTTGTGGAGCTGTGTTTTCATGGAAAAACACAATTCGTATTGTAGTTCTTTAGGACATTTTACCTCATAAATTACGACTTGGCTAGCCAATCAAATACTGACCACACAAAGAATAAAGCTAGTTAGAAAAGGAAAAGGTCAGTGTGTGGTATTTTCCCAAAACAACCCAAAGAGGTTTTTGTGGGGGAGGCTAACCACTTTAAGATGGCTAAGTTAAACAACAGAGTTAGTGATAACTTTTTGTAGCTCCCTAGTGTGGGATTAAATGTTAGAGAAGGAAGGGGATTAAATTAATGCTAAATGTGTCTTGTTTGACATGGTCATTTAGTTTCAAACTTACTATTTTTGTTGAAGAATGAGTGAAATACAGTTGACACCCAACTCAAAGGACAGAGAGATTTGGAAGTTAACTATTCATTTTGTGTTCACACATTTTATGGCAGTTTGTCTTGTGTTTAGTACATTTCTAATTATAGCACAGTAATATTTTTTCATTTTCTAATCAAATACATTTAAAAATCACAAGTGCCAGTGAAATATGATATGGAAATAACACTTTCAGTACATAATATGTATCAAAACCATAATTTCTCAAGCAGAAAGAATGGGTTTATTGGCTTTGGGGGGGGAATCTCCTTTTATGACCTTTACCTCTTCTTCCATGGCTTGTTCTCCATGGCAGGAGCCCATGTGTTTCCTCTCCCCCTACTTTTGTTCTTCATGCCGGCCATCAGCATTGGAGCAGAAACAAAAAGGTAGATTACTTTTTTATACAATTAGTTATAATTATTAATAGGCTACTTTGTAATGAAAAAAGTGAAGAAAAATCACACTTACTTGCTTATTGAAGAAAATGACTATCACAAAGTTACATACTCTTTTACTGGTTTAAGTGCGCCTTGCTCAAAGTAATGAAATACCTGCTCCTAGATTATACTGAATGGAGAGGAAATCCTATGTTTGGGGGACACATTAGCTAATGTCTTTGGCAACCATTTTAGCGCATGCTGAGTTCTTCCTGCTTCAGTTTCCATTTTTATTCTGAAACAGTTTTGATGAGGATTTCAAAAAGTACTTTTTTGTTTCTTCCTGCGTTTCATAAGCATGTATTAAAAAAAATTATCATCATTATTAGCATTAGATTATTTCTATATTCTGCATACTGCAACTACCACATTGGAAAAGATTGCTCAGGATGGAAATGGGCTTACAATAAGAACATAAGATTGACCATACAGGGTCAGACCAATGGTCCATCTAGTTCGGTATCCTGTCTTGCGACAGTGGCCAATGCCAAATGCTTTGGAGGGAATGAGCAGAACAGGCTCAAGTGATCCATCCCCTGTTGTCCAGTCCCAACTTCTGGCATTCAGAGGCTTAGGGGCACCTAGAGCATGGGGTTGCATCTTTGACTGTCTTGGTTAGTAGCCATTGATGGACTTACCCTCGATGAACTGATCTAATCCTTTTCTGAACCCAGTTTACTTTCGGCTTTCACAATATCCCCTGTTAGTGAGTTCCACAGGTTCACTGTGCATTGTGTGAAGGAGTACTTCCCTTATATTTGTTTTTGTTCTGCTGCCTATTAATTTCGTTGGATTCTTGTGTTATGTGAAAGGGAAATAACACATCCCTATTCACTTTCTGCACACCATTCATGACCATTATAGACCTCTATCATATCCCCCCTTAATCATCTCTTTTCTAAGATGAACAGTTCCAGTCTTTTTAATCTCTCCCCATATAGAAACTAATCCATACTCCTAATCATTTTTGTTCCCTTCTCTGTAACTTTTCCAATTCTAATATATATTTTTTGAGATGGGGCAACCAGATCTGTACACAGTATTAAGGTGTGGTGTACCATGGATTTATAAAGTGGCATTATGATATGTTCTGTCTCATTATCTATCCCTTTCCTAATGGCTCCTAACATTCTGTTTGCTTTTTTGACTGCTGCTGCACATTGAGCAGATGTTTTCAGAGAACTATCCATTAAGACTGCAAGATGTCTGTCTTGATTGGTAACAGCTAATTTATACCCCATCATTTTATATGTATAGTTGGGATTAAGTTTTCCAAAGCACATTACATTGCATTTATTAACATTGAATTTCATCTGCCATTTTGTTGCCATATCACCTAGTTTAGTCAGATCCCTTTATAACTCTTTGCAGTCACCCTTGGACTTAACTATCTTGAGTAATTTTGTGTCGTCTGCAGATTTTCCCACCTCACTGTCCACCCCCTTTCCAGGTCATTTATGAATACATTGAACAGCAGCGTTCCCAGAACAGATACTTGGGGGAACCTGCTTTTTCCCTCTCTCCATTGTGAAAACTGACCATTTATTCCTACCCTTTGTTTCTTGTTTTTAACCAGTTACTGATGCATGAGAGAACCTTACCTCTTATCCCATGATTGCTTAGTTGGCTGAAGAACCTTTGGTGTGGGACCTTGTCAAAGGCTTTCTGAAAGTACAAGTACACTACATCAACTGGATCACTCTTGTCCACATGCTTGTTGACACCCTCAGAGAATTCTAATAGCTGTGTTGACTCTTCCCCAACATATTGTGTTCATCTATGTGTCTGATAATTCTGTTCTTTACTATAGATTCAACTGAATGCCTGGTACTGAAGTTAGACTTACCGGCCAGAATTTCCTCCGAAGCCTTTTTAAAAATTAGCGTTATATTAGCTATCCTCAAGTCATTTCGTACTGAGGCTGATTTAAGCAATAGGTTACATATCACAGTTAGTAGTTCTGCAGTTTCATATTTGAGTTCCTTCAGAACTCTTCGGTAAATACTATCTGGTCCTAGTGACTTATTACTGTTCAATATAGGACAGTTCCTCAGATTTGCCACCTAAAATAAATGGCTATGGTGTTGGAATCGCCCTTACGTTCTCTGCAGTGAAGATTGATGAAAAAATTAATTTAGCTTCTCTGCAACGTCCTTGTCTTCTTTGAGTGCTCCTTTAGCACTTTGATCATCCAGTGGCTCAACAGGCTTACTGCTAATTATGTACTTAATTTTTGTTGTTAGTTTGTGTGTCTTTTGCTAGTTGCTCTTCAAATTCTTTTTTGGTCTGCCTAATTATATTTTTACACTTGACTTGACAGAGTTTATGTTCCTGTCTATTTTCCTCTATAGGATTTGACTTCAAATTTTTAAAGGATGCCTGTTTGCCTCTAACTGTCTCTTTTACTTTGTTGTTTAGCCATGGTGGCATTTTTTATCATCTTACTTTTTTTTTTTTTTTTTTTTTTTAATATGGGGAATACATTTAGTCTGAGCGTCTGTTATGGTGTTTTTAAATAGTTTCCATGCAGCTTACAGGCATTTCACTCTTGTGACTGTTCCTTTTAATTTCCATTTAACCAGCTTTCTCATTTTTGTGTAGATCTCCTTTTTAAAGTTACTGTGGTGGGTTTCTTTTGGTATTTTCTCTCCCTACAAGGCAGTTACATTTCAGTATGAGTATGTCTCATCTTCTTGGGTTTTTTTTCTCTCTACTTTCCCCCAAATGCAGAACAAATTACAGTGAAAGCATGTTTTATAAAATATTATTTTCATTTCCTTTCTGGTCAAGGAATGGTTATTACTATAAGTTAATGTTATTTAAAGGGGTTTCCTAATGATACAAGCATATTCTTTAGAACCTATGAATATTAGAAATATACAGGGTGGTATTTTAAGCAGTTTCTGACAAAAGGGCACAGATCAGTTAAAAGAGAACAAGCATAGCTTTTTAAAAAAGTGAATGAATGTAAGGTGTAAATATAATTTTTCTGTACAGTATACGTTGTGACATTTGTATTATATATACATTTTTTTCTAGTTTAGCCACCTACAGTATGGTTAGCATCTTATTCTTCAGTATAAACTTTCTTTTGCCTTGTACTTTTACCTTCATATGAGAAGTTTTTCTTTGTTCAGGAAGACATTGTTACATTGTAGGTCGGGGTGGGCAAACTGTGGCCCGCGGGACCGTCCTGCCCGGCCCCCGAGCTCCTGGCCCAGGAGGCTAGCCCCTGTCCCCTCCCCTGCTGTCCCCTCTCCCCCGCAGCCTCAGCTCACTCGCTCTGCCACTGACGCAATGCTCTGGGCGGCGGGGCTGTGAGCTCCTGGGGCCGGTGGCGGTGGCGGCGGCGGCATGGCCCGGCTCCAGCGCTGCCAGCCACCGGTGCTCCAGGTAGCGCGGTAAGGGGGCAGGGAGCGGGGGAGGGGGGTTGGATAGAGGACAGGGGAGTTTGGGGTGGTGGTCAGGGGGCGGGGGTGTGGATAAGGGTTGGGGTGGTCGGAGGGGAAACAGGGTTGAATTGGGGCAGGGGTCCTGGGGGGGCAGTCAGGAAGGAGGGGGGGTTGGATGGGGCAGCAGGGGGCAGTCAGGGATAGGGATTCCAGGGGCAGTCAGGGGACAGGGAGAAGGGGTGGTTGGATGGGGCAGGGGTCCGGGAGGCCATCAGGGAACAGGGCGGGGTTGGATGGGGCAAGAGTCCTGGGGGGGCAGATAGGAGGTGGGGGCTTTATAAGTGTAGCTACTGAATGAGGGTGGTTCTTAGACATGGGCACCTCTAAGCAAATATAGTTGAAAACTAGAAAATGTCCCTACCCTGATCCTGTAGGGAGTGTGGGTCTGACTAGATGGAGACGTTTGCGAGATCAGAGCTGTATGCATATTCATGTGTATTTTTCCTAGTTGAAATGGTTTTGGTCACTTTAAGTTTTGTGTCAGCTAGTTCTTGAAGAGGAGAGGGGTAATAACCTCATGCTGATTGCTACTGTGTACGGAAGGGGTTGATCCAAAGCTGCATGAAGTCAATTAAAGTATTTCCACTGCCTTTAACAGGCCTTTGGATCAGGCCCCATATGTGTTGCTTTACAATGTGCATGGGCAAACAACATGCTCAGTCAACGCTTCCCCCAGCATTTCTGGCTGCCATATATATTGAAAAAATATTAGTTTAATTGATTTATAGTGTAGGGTAAAACTCTAGTATTATTCAAATATTCTGTAGAAGCAAGAGATATGGCGCTGTGTTAGCTCTAGGAATTAGTAATGAGTTATGGAGCTTTCACTTTTGGTTTGTTTCTAGTAGCGGTCAAAAGTTGTTAGTGTCTGTTGGCTGTTTGGTTGCCTGTGTGAAATGAATTGGTGATTTTAGTACCATTTGCAGCGATCAGGTGTCCATATTATAGAAATTGTCATCAGACTTGGAACTAAGTGACACCCTTGTTACTAATTTGATAAAGAGGCCTAAACAAAAATCTGCATGTTCATAATGGCTGGACTCTTTTTGTTGCTACTGGTGGCCTCCCTTCTTCTGCAGTTGAGGTACACTGGCTGGGCAGTGTGGGGAAATGTTTGTCTGCTATGCTGTACTTGTTTAAATTGAATTTAATCAATTAATTTCCCTTTTTTTAAAATAGTGTACTTTGGCAAGCCATCTTTCTCATGGCAATCCATCTAGCAAAGATGATTAAAATTAAATGGAGGCTACAACTTTAGGTTTTTAAGAGGTTTTAATTTATTTAAACATATTTTTCATTGTGCTTAGTAATCTTAAAAAAACCCTGTTTGTATTGACTTTTGTCCTTTTCTCTGTGGCAAAAATTGTTCTTCAATTCTCCCAGATGTTTTATGGAGGATAATTGAACTTAGTAGTCAGATTTCTTTCTTGTCTGCTTGCAGAGGGTTAATTTAGTTAATTCCTGCTGCAGAACCTGGCGAGAGAGCTCAAAAGCACAAAATACAGGATACTTTTTGAGGGGAGAAAGGGGAAGCTTGCCCTGGTAAATGGAAGTTTGTGTGCATATTAGGAGGAAGATATCACACAGTGTTTAAGAACTTGTGTCCTTCTAAATCATAACAGTTTTAGAAAAGAACAAATTTTGCATCCTAAACTACTTGACGATATCTGTTAAATTATCAAAAAGTCGTAACACAATTTTGTATTGGAAGACTAACCAATTATTCTTTTTCTTTCTTGTTTTGTATGTGGTTGCTTCGTGCCTCCCTATCTCGTTTATAGGAAGTAAGTATCTTTTAAAATATTTTATACTTTTGAAAGTATTTTCTAAAAGTGCTTGTTTTTTGTGTGTGTGAGAAAATCGGTTTTCTTGTGATAACAGGAAATACCCACCTTAAAGACATATATTATTACAGATGAAAGTACTCAAGAATGTTTTTCGTAATAGCAAAATAGTTTTCCGGATAGTATAAAATGTAATTTTAAAATAGGGTGACTAGATGTCCCGATTTTATAGGGACATTCCCAATTTTTGGGTCTTTTTCTTATATAGACTCCTATTACCCCTCACCCCCGTCCCGATTTTTCACATTTGCTGTCTGGTCACCCTATTTTAAAATGTAAAATAATTTTCATGTATGCTGATTTATAGTAACAAACATTTTTCAATATGTAGGTTTAAAACATGTGGCTCTTTTAGAGCCATAAATACCAAGGCACGATGTGCAACTTGGTCAAAATTGAACTGATTCTGATACAATTTGACCCAAAGTTTTTTGAGTATCTTCTGTTTGACATGCAAGGAATAAAATAGTGGCAGGGGAAGTCACAAAATGCCTAGGAAAGACCTAGTGAAAGGGGAAAACAGCCGTGTAGCTTTTTAAGATACTCTTGGGCATCTGCAGCCTTGACTCTCTCTACCACAAAGACGATAGAGTGGTAGCCTGTGAAAAGAGGAGTGTGGCCTTCAAGAAGGCGGGAAGGTTGGAGTGCTCATTATATGTTTCATGCATCCCTAGCAAACTAGGGTAATATTCAGACTCAGTTCCACTCAGCTGACACCACACTGCATGATTGGATCTTTGGTCATTGGGTTTTCAGGATGCAGCCCGGTGCTTTCCGATGATGTACGTGGCAAGTGTCTCCTGAGGATTATACAGTTCAGCTTCAACACAAGGAGAATTGGTCTGATCTCCACTTTCCCCCTCTTGGTGTTCTACAGGAGGGGAGCTAATATAGGGATTCTTGAAGTTGGCATATCAGATACATGTACTTACTGCTCAGTAGCTGACATGGATTCCTTTGTACTCAGAAAATGGTTACTATTGTCCATTTACCAATTGGCCAGTATTTGAAGATGAAGATACCTGCTGTGAAAACAATAGTGGCCATTGGGGGAGAGTTCTATATTTTGAGTTCATTTATCTTGTATTATTTTAATTGCCTAATGATGAGATATCTAAACACAAGTATTGTGACCAAAATCTCTCTAGATGGACCAGCAGCAGAAATTAGAAGAAAGATGCTAAATGCAAACTTGAGTATTATATAGACACACACAACTCTATTTTGTTATTCCATGCATAGAATTCAGCTGCCTTTGCAGTTAGCATCTTCCTATCAGCATCCTGCTGAAATAGTCTTCATTTTTGACATCTTCACTAAATAGAAGCTCCAAGCATCTGACATAATTATCAGTCGCTTCAAGTTATATATGTTATCACCTAAAAAATGTAACTTGAGAAAAATGGTCTTGCATTGCTCAGTTAAATGCCATATGTCACTGTATGTGAACCAGTAATTCAATAAGAACATTTCTAGAGAAAAGGCGTGCATCTTATTTGACCTCTGTGTTCACTGATCTTCAAACAGTAACAAGACATTTTAATATATTCTACTTTATAGCTAGTACAATAACTGTACTTGTAATGTACTCACATTCCTAGACTGATCACATAGTATTATATCAGCTCAAAATCACACGTAGGATTCTTTTTATTTGCAGGAAAAATAAAAATTTTAAAGAACAAATCCTTTAAAAATGTTATGTTGTATGTTTTAAAATTCACCATTTAATAGCTGACATGAAGCTCTATAAGCAGCAGTTTTAGCTGTAGTATTGATTTTTAATGAAGAAGCAGTATGTACACTGTCTGAAAGTCAATACAGAAGTAAATATTGTGGTAATATGGTATTTTAGGTAACCTATAATAAATTATATTATACAGCTGTTCTGATATGAGGACATCTTATAATGAACTACTTATGAGCTTTTACTGGAACAGCAAATAAATGATCATATAATCCATCTTGTCAGAAAATTAATGTACACCTCTACCCTGATATAACGCTGTCCCCGGGAGCCAAAAAATCGTACCGCGTTGTAGGTGAAACCGCGTTCTATCGAACTTACTTTGATCTGCCGGAGTGCACAGCCCCTCTTTCCTGCCCTCACTTCACCCCCCCCCCCGGCGTGTTATATTGGGTCGCGTTATATCGGGGTAGAGGTGTATATACATTATGGACAAATTCTGCTTTGAGATGCAACCATTGAACTCATTAGGAACAGTGTGCACATCCGAGGACAGAATTTAGCTCCTACCAATAAAATCTACCAAAAACAGTTTTGAATAGGGACCAGTATAATTAAAAATTGTATAATGGACTCCTGAACCATAATTCCTGCAGACTTTTTGTATTGTCTAACTGAAGCACATTACTTTAAGTTCCAGGCCCAGTATTTTGCTGGGTGTAGCCTCAGTCCTGCAAACACACATGCATAACTTTACACATACGACTAGTTACTCTTAAGTCAATGGGACTGTTTATGTGGATAAAGTTAAGCATGTGTGTTTGCAAGATTGGAGTCTATGTGAAGAAACACAATTGGAAGTTCAGTCTCTAATCATAAGTACAGCAATGTGTATGGGGAGATAGATATGATGACAGTACACCTATAAACACTGTAGTTAATTTTAGTTCCATTAATATGAAATAGGATAAGTTTGTGAGCGCTCCCTGCACCTTCACTATTCCCCAAATTAACTTTTCAGAATAATATGAATTTAGCCAGAGCAAAAATGCATGCTTTGTTTTTCTCTTGCATGTAAAATCTAGCCCTGTGTATACATCACATAAAGATATTTGTACAAATTAAACACTGTGTGAAGGTATTGATTTTATTTGACCATTTTTAAAAGGTACTTTAAAGTGCATTCCAATATGATATTGCATATAATTACTGCTCCACTAAAAGTATAAAATATGTGTGTGTATGTTTCTATAGTAACTTAGGTTGGCCATTTTAGGAAAATACTGTCCTAAATAACTTTAACTCCTGTATGTTCTTCCTGGGCTCTTTATTATTATTCTTTTGTTGCCTTTCATCCTATGGGATGCAGCTGCCCTTGAACTTGGTACTGTTTTGATCATTCATGTGCAGCAGCCTCATTGTCGGTAACATTTTGAAAATGAGGCTTCATGGTGTTATTTGTGAAGTAATTTCACATAAATATTTGGACTTTGGTTCCTTTAGAATGTGGAGCTGGTTGCTGTATGAAGAAAAGCATAATTATAATTCACAGACTTTTTGCCTGAAGCCTAGGGGACAGATGCATATGATTAAGTTTGAAACTGGCCTGTTATTGTAATGTAGATGTTTTCAAGGTTGGGAGAATTTAAAAAAAAGGCAAGGCAAGCATGAGTTTAAAAAAAAAAAAGACAGAGGGAATAGTTTTACAAGAGGCACTCGATCTTGGCTTGCTTTATTTTTGCACAATTTTATTTTTCAGTGGAACCTCTCCATTAGCTTGTCTGAATGCAATGCTTCATACTAACACTCGTGTAGGTGATGGAACATTCTTCAAAATCCCTGGGAAGTCGGGACTCTATGCTCTCAAAGTAAGTTGAATTTTTGCATATACAAAGTACATAAAGTGGATTAATAGCGCCATGTATGTCTCAATAGATATAAAGGTAAACAAATTAGACTCTGTGGGAGTAGATGAGCTGAAAGTCTTTTCTAACTGTTTTCAGATGTCTTATAATGAAAGTAAACACTGAATGTTTTATCTCAAAGAGTATATGTATTCTTGAATTTGGCGTATGGTAAGAAAACCATGCTGTAGAGTTGTTAACAGAAAGGCCTTTGTTTTATAAGCAGTGAGTTCAAGAAGATCACTGACTTTCTCATGAAGTAATTGTGTTGATATTTAATTTTTTGAACAGTGGAAGACTTTTGCAAGTTCAGAGTAAGCAGCTTTTAAGTTACAGCTTATTTTAAATCAGGAATATAATTACAGTGATAAAATCCTGAGTGGTTTGATACTAAGTGGTGGTGATGGTTGTAGTTGTGGGTTATCTCTTGTGTGTTGTGTTTTTGTGTGTTGTGCTGGTTGAAAAAAAAAAATTTCCCCCCCCTGATACCCGTGATCAAACTATACTGGTTTCATACTGGGGAGGAGGGTGAAGTAGGGGCAAGAAAACAATAATGTGAAATTACATGTTCTACAGACTAGATTTAATCTATTGAAGTTTTGGGGGAAATTCTTTGATATTTGTGATAGAAAAATAATTGTGCACAGTTTAGAAACAATAAAAGCAGTATGGATAATGCTGCTCCTTAGAACTAAAAATGCACTATTTTTTGGTTAACAATGAATGGATTTCAGAATAATCATTTTCTCATTTGCTAATGGAAGAATGTTTAGTTTGGTCTTGTTTTAAATCTGAAGATATCCCTGGCTCGAAACCAGGTATTTGCAATCATTCCCATGGCTTGTGAGTTCCAGGTTGCTGCAGCTATTTGAATTCAGGAAACAGGCACAGGCAAAAGAGAAACATTAAAGGATTTGTGTTTCTCTTGCAGCACTTAGGACGTTCAGCTAGATGACTAGAATTTTTAAGTGCCAAACAAGTCTGTTCAAACACAAAAAGTGAAAGGAAGTGCATTTTGATTTATAACTCTTTTTATAAAAGTCTAATTTGTGACTTTTTACAGGATAACTTGAAAATCAAAAGCTAAAAGAGCTATCTCGTAAAGATCATGTTTTACTTCTTTCCATAAAGTAACTTATGCAGGAAGCAGATTAGTTTTTGAAATGTAGACACCCAAATGTGTTGCAACAGTTTTACCTTTGGGGAAACCTAACAGTAATATAAACATTTTTTGTGACTGGCTTAACATTATTTTTCTTTTCTCTCTCCCCCCTCCCCCCCGTTCCGTTTTTTTTTTAAACTGCAGAAAGAAGAATCTACATGCCCAGCAGATGGAACATTGGATTTAGGATGTGAATCTGAGTTAGATGGCACTGAAATGGCTGAGACAAACAATAGTAATGGAGAAGAAAATGGAGGTAGGTATTCTTAATTTCACTTTACAGGAGCTACTATGGAAAGCATATATACCAATTAGGTTCATTATTCATGTTTTCAAAATAAACTATGGTTGTTTTTGCAACTAATTAAAACAATTTTGAGAAACAACTTCCCAATTTTGTTCTTATAAAGGGGTCAGGGCCACATGAGAAAAGTGGCCTTTTTGTTTTTAAAAGACAGGTATGTTATGGGGAAGCTGTGGAGTATTTACAATGTTCTGAATAGACCTGTTTTTCATTTAGTATTTCCCCCCTTCTCCCTCTATTATATCACTTGCCTTCTTAGGCCCCAATCCAGAGTGTAGGTAGACTCTGTCCTACACCTGTCTGGAGCCCCAATGACTTCAGTGGGATTTTGCATGGGCACAGGGTTCCTCCAACACAGTTCTTTGTGTAGGACCAAGGTCTTAGGTTTACAAACTCTTTGGGGAGGGGATCTTACTTTGTTCTGGTATAGTGCCCAGCATAATGGAGGCAGTGTGACTTAAATCTTAAATACCGATACGCTGAACAATGGTACTTTAAAATGCCACCCTTAGAAATAAAACTTATTATTTTTAGGAGGTAATAAATACGTATAAAGAGAGAACCTACTCCCTCAAATTTTCATCATATATAAACCCCTAAACCAACTACTGACAATTAGTGGTGAATGCTATAGCTCTTGAAGATTAACCAGTAAAGTGTTTATATTGTGCATACTTTACAGTATATTGAAAGTTTTCATGGCTATATGCCACTGAAATTGCCCTTTTTGAGCATTCCTCTCTTCTGCCTTCCCTCTTGAACCCTGAACCACTAGTGGACTTGCAGCATACCCTTTTGGATCGTTCTGTGGCATGGGGTGGATGAATACCCATTATTGGATTTATATAATCTTTGTGGATACTATTACTCAGATAAATATAAGGAAGGATAGAATGAGGAAGGATGTTCCAGTGGTTTGGGCACCAGCTTAGGATACGGGAGGCCTGGGTTCATGTCCCTGGTCTGCCACAGAATCCCTGTGTGATCTTGGGCAAGTCACTTAGTCTCTTTGTGCCTCAAGTCCTCATCTGTAAAATGGGGATGATGATATTTATCTACCTCGCAGGGGTGTTGTGAGGATAAATATATTAAAGATTTTGAGGTGCTCAGAAACCATGATTATGGGGCCATATATATACACCTCTACCCCAATATAACGCTGTCCTCGGGAGCCAAAAAATCTTACCGCATTATAGGTGAAACCGCATTATATCAAACTTGCTTTGATCTGCCGGAGTGCGCAGCGCCGCCCCTCCCTCCCCCCCCCCCAGCACTGCTTTACCGCGTTATATCCGAATTTGTGTTATATCGAGTCGCATTATATCGGGGTAGAGGTGTACTTAAGATAGAAGACATTTGTGAGTTGAATTATGAGATTGTGAATCTGGGTAGAGCTATAAAGGGCATGTACTGTTAGATGGCTGAACTTTTCATTTCCTTGCTTTAGAGACTTTTATATTAGATATGTAATGTGTGCAGCCTTAACTGGCACATAGTGCAGGAAGGACTTTTAAGAAGTATTTCAAGGGCAAATGAAATCCTAGGAAAGTCATAAATCCGTTACTAAGTAGGTATGGAAAAATTGTCAATAATGATGCAAAGAAAGCAAAAGCATTGAATAAATATTTCTGCTTTGTACTAGGAAAGAAGCTGGGTGAAGTTTAATGTCTAGTTTGCTTCAGTCTTCACTAAAAAGGATAATGGTGAGCAATACTCAACAAAATTAATATTAACAACAAAGGGAAGAAATGCTAGCTGAAATAGGGAAAGAACAGATTAAAGAATATTTAGGTAAGTTAGATGTATTCAAGTTGGGCAGGGTCTGATGAAGTTCATCATAGGGTGCTTAGGGATCTAGTTGAAGCAGTCTTGGAACTGTTAGTAATTATCTTTGAGAAGTCCTGGAGGACCGGTGAAGTCTCAGAGGACTAGAGGAGGGCAAATATAATACTTACCTTTTAAAAAGGGGAATAAAGGAGACCCAGGAAATTATAGACCAGGCAGTGTAACTTCAATACCTGGAAAGATGGTGGAAGAAATGATTAAACAATCAATTTGTAAGCACATAGAGCAGGGGTCGGCAACGTTTGGCACGCGGCTCGCCAGGGTAAGCACCCTGGCAGGCCGGGCCAGTTTATTTACCTGCTGACGCGGCAGGTTCGGCCGATCGCGGCCCCCACTCGCCGCGGTTCGCCGTCCCGGGCCAATGGGGGCGGCGAGAAGCGGCGCGGGCGAGGGATGTGCTGGCCGGGGCTTCCTGCCACCCCCATTGGCCCGGGACGGTGAACTGCGGCCAGTGGGGGCCGCGATCGGCCAAACCTGCCGCGTCAGCAGGTAAATAAACTGGCCCGGCCCGCCAGGGTGCTTATCCTGGTGAGCCACGTGCCAAACGTTGCCGACCCCTGACATAGAGGATAAGAGGGTTATAAGGAATAGCCAGAATGGATTTGTCAAGAACAAATCATGCCAAACCAATCTAATTTCCTTCTTTGACAGGATTATTGGTCTAGTGGATGGGGCAAGCCGTAGGTATATCATCTTGATTTTAGTAAGTCTTTTGACACTGTCCCGTATGACATTCTCATAAGCCAACTAGGGAAATGTGGTCTAGGTGAAATTACTAAAACGTAGGTGCACAACTGGTTGAAAAAACATACTCAGAATAGTCATCGATGGTTTGCTGTCAAAGTGGGAGGACATATATAGTGGAGTCCCGTGGGGGTCTGGTACTAGTCAGTATTTTCATTAATAGTGGAGTGGAGAGTGTGCTTATAAAATTTGCAGATGATAGTAAGCTAAGGATTTGCAAGCACTTTGGAGGACAGGATTAGAATTCAAAAGGACCTTGATAAATTAGAGAATTGGTCTGAACTCAGCAAGATGAAATTCAGTAAAGTCAAGTGCAAAGCACACACTTAGGAAGGAAAAATCAAATGCAAAACTACAAAAGGGGAATAACTGGCTAGATGGTAGTACTGCTGGAAAGGATCTAGAACTTATAGTGGATCACAAATTGAATACGAATCAACAATGTCATGCAGTTGCAAAAAAAGGCTAATATTCTGTGGTGTATTAACAGGAGGGTTGTATGTAAGACACGGGAGGTAATTGTCCTGCTCTACTCAGGGGAGTAGCCTCATCTGGAGTACTTTGTCCCATTTTGGGAACTAGACTTTAGGAAAGATGTGGACAAATTGGAGAGAGGCCAGAGGAGAGCAATAAAAATGATAAAAGTTTTAGAAAATCTGACCTATGAGGAAAAGTTTTTTTTAAAAATTGGGCATGTTTAGACTTGAGAAAAGAAGGCTGGGGATGGGGGAACCTGATAAGTCTTCAAATATCTTAAGGGCTGTATAAAGAGGAGTGTGATCAACTGTTCTCTTACGTCCACTGAAGGTAGGACAAGAAGTAATGGGCTTAATCTGCAGCAAGGGAGATTTAGGAAAGCTATTAGGGAAAAGCTTTTGAACTGTAAAGGAAGTTAAGCTCTGGAATAGGGCTCCAAGGGAGGTTGTGGAATCCTCATCATTGGAAATTTTTTAACGGGTTGGAGAAAAACCTGTCAGCGATGGTCTAGCTTTACTTGGTCCTGCCTCAGCGCAGGAGGCTAGACTTGGTGATCTCATGAAGTCCCATTCAGCCCTATATTTCTATAATTCTATGTGTTCACAGTTTATAGTGATAGTGAAATACTTTATATTCAAACATTTACTAGACAGGATGTTAAACAACAACTGTTACGGATAAACATTTTAAATCTCCAGGTCCTGATAACGTGCAACCAGGCATTTAAAAAAAAAAAATTGGACAACATGTTCTCTGAACTAATGGTGCTGATTTTTTAAACAGATCTTGGAATATGGGGGAAATTCCAGAGGACGGGAAAAAATGAATGTTTTGCCAATATTTGAAAAGGGGAAATAGGATGAGCCTGGTAACTATGGTCTGTTTAGTATGAGATTCCTGTGCAAAATGATGGGAAGACTAATATGGGATGCAATCAGTAAAGAATAAAAGATTGTAGCATAACTAATTTTGTCAATATAATTTTATGAAAAATAGGTCTTATCGGACTAACTTAATATCACTTTTTGATGAGAATACAAGTTTGGTTCAGTAAGTGCTGACATAAGGCATTTGACTTACTACACTCAACATTCGGCTTAAAAAATGAGCAGTGCAGAAGATCAGAGTTGCCCATATTAAACAGATTAAGAACTGGACAACTGAGTGATCTCAGTAGGAATCATCAGGCAAAAGGAGTGCTTCTAGTGGAATCTTCTGTTCTTGGCCCAGTGCTATTCAGTATCTTTTATTAATGCTTAGGAAAATGTGTATAAAATCATTGGTGGTAAAGTTTATAGATGACCAAATTGATGGAGTGGTAAATAATGATAAGGCCAGGTGAGTAAGGCAGATTGGTACCTGGACTAATTTGGACAACCAGCTGACACGAGTATAATCTGTGTAATGTACTGAATGGGTGAGAAGACTTGAGAGTCCTAGATGCTGCCAGAATGGTTCCACCCGTCCTCCTTGACAGTCTTTTCCCAAAAGGAGGATTCAAGACAGGGTGATAATTGGAGTAATCTTCCATCTTGAGAGAGTTTGTTGAGCAGGGGCGGGGGTGTGTAAGGCTCTAACAATATCTTCTTTAAAAGTAGGTGTTACCCAGAGGGGGGCACTGATAGTTAACTGGTCCCAGTGTCTCTCCACTTGTCTTTAAGTCATAGCCTTCAGATTTCTCAGTACCTCAGAAAAACTCTGTTTGAAATTAAAGTATAGAAGAATCTGCTCTTCTCCTCTTCCTTTTCCCCACTCTCCCCGGTACAGTTTTGCCAGCACAGATGCCAAGTTCTTGATCTGGATGTGAGCAATTTTTTTTAGAAAAATAATTTTAGAACATCTCAGTGATAAACATGTGATTGTTTCACTGAATGCTGTGCTAACAACTTGGATTAATTAGGTTGATGACCATCTGGAATGGTTGCACATCAGGATTTCCCATACCATCATGGCATATGTTAAAAAAAATTATTCATGCTCCAGTTACCTAGTTTGTAATGAGAATTCCACCAGCAGCCCTCTAGTAGGTTTTCTTTTCATCATTTGTAGGTCATCCAAGTACCATGCAAAGATGAAGCCATACTTAGTGTTTAAAACCCAAAATGGTAATAGTCTAGGATAAGAAATGGTTATAATATCCTACTGTGTGTGGCAGACCACAGTAGTGTGGTCTGTAGTCAAAACAGTATCCATCTCCAGATTGTCTGAAACCCATTGGGTTCCATCTGCCAGCTTGGTCCTTCACTCCAATCAGAGGAGCATCATGATCTCAAGATGGAGATGGTAGTGATCTATAGAAAGGTGTGACTTCCACTTCCAATCCCAGCCCAAACATAGATTCTAAAGTGTGACCAGCTCTGAGTAGGGCCTCATCTACACTAGGAAATTAGGTCTGGACATTGCTCAGGGGTGTGAAAAATCCATACTTCTGAGTGATGCAGTTAAACCTATCTAACCCCCAGTGTAGACAGCGCTTGGTCGGTCAACAGGAGATTTCTCCCATCAACCCATCTACCGCCTTTTAGGGAGGTGGAGTACCTACGCCGACGGGAGAACCCCAACTTCAGCTTTTTAAATGTAGAGTAGCCCTAGGTGACCTTACTACATCCTAACAAAAACTACAGTTCCCAGCACTTCTTAAATATAAAACTTCTTTAGTTTCAAAAGTGAAACTGATTACATTGTGACAAATTCATCTGTAGTGTAACAGTAGTGGATATAGTAGGTCAGCCATGCAGAAGTTGGAGGATCAGATTCATTCTGAGTCTTGAAATTTTGTCTTTGCAATTGTTAGTCCATTGAAATTCTGTGTGTTTTCTGGGCTAAGAAACCACAAGGATAACTCTTGACTGTGGAGCTAATATTCCCCTTCCTTTGGCTATGAAGTATCCATTGAGGCTTTCCACACTCTTCCCTCCCAGGAATGGAAATTTTGGCTCATTCAAGGCAGCCTGTGACTTATAGCAATTGGGCTCTTGGGAATGATGCTTAGAGATTCCGCTGAATATGTTTGGTCTATAGTCTGATATACTAATGTGCAGTGGGCTTTTCCCCAGCAGAAGTTTAATGGGATCACAGCCTAAACATATGGGACTCTTCCTCAGCTTACAGATGGGACAGAGACCCAGTTTTTGATTTATTTTCTTCATTTTCCCACCAGCAGTTACGAAGGAAAATTATCTACCCCCTCCAGGGCAAGATTGACTACCCTTTGCTTCATTGCTGTGGGCGGGAAGGTCTCAACTACTGAGGTGGTGCAATGTGAGAGGCTGGGAGCGAATTGGGTGAGGTCTCTTGGCTCTATTATTCTCTGCTATAGAGCAGAATTAGTGAGGCCTGAAAGGTTGGTGGTTGGTTAGTGACAGATCATACTTCTCTGATGAAAAAGTTGCCTAGCTGTGGAATGAGGATCCCCAGTTTTCTGAGATTTATGGAGTTCTTAGGTTCCATTATATTTTGTGCAGCATTGGTTACTTTAACGTGAGCATATCATTTTACAGGGCTTTTTTTCTGTTTTTTCTTTTCCAAAAAAATGTGTTTGAGCACTGTTACTGATGTTTTCACAATACTGCTATTTCCCTTATACAAAGAACTATACAATCACTTTACCTCCCAAACTATATTTTGTTCGATAAAGAATAAAGCTAACAGATTAGAGATGTGAACTGTTCAGATTTTGCAAGTTAAGCTCTGCAGATCAAAGTGTGACTTAGGTGAATTGCTTGATATATCAGTGTTGACAAGCCATGACCAATTATGTCAAAACAAGTATATATCTGTGTCACCCAAAGAAAATATATAGAATTTTGTCGGATATTTTAGTCAGATATTTATATGTTTTTCTGAGGATGTTTTCTATATAGTTTAATATTAAAGAGTGTGGGCATAGATTTTATTCTTGAGGTAGACTACAGTTTTTAGCATATGGTAGTAATATTAATTTGTTTTGTAATATGGCTATTAGTAGACAAACTTTCTCATCTGCTGTGGTTACCATAGTAAGGAAGGAATTGTACCACTGTTGATTTTTCTGGTCTGATTTTACATCAGTCTGGCCTGTCTGAAATCAAAATCAATTGTTCCATTTATTTTGGAAAGATGGGGCTTCTTAAAGCATTCAGGTAAATTTTCTTTTTCTGTAGATCATAAACAAGTCTGCTTATTATTATTCCTATTAATTTTCAGTGCTGTAGCTGCATAGTCATTTTGAATTATGTTTCACTAAACATTTTTTGGTGTATTGATATACTTAATATTGGTATCCCAAATCTCAATTAATTTTAAGGTTTTGGAGAAAGTTAGTGAACCATGCTGTCGAAGGTTGGCACATTGATTTTACGTTTTGTTTAAAGAAAACCAACAGTTCTGTATATTTTCTAAAATGTATCTTTCTCACTATGAAGAAAAGTTGCTTCTAAAAGGAGAAGAGAAAATGGAAGGGAAAAGGTTATATAAACCTTGTCTCAAGTATTTTGGGCTATTCATTTTTTTTTTTTTAACCCTTTTTCATTTTAGGCTCTCTGAACACTCACAAAGGAATTCTTACCTTCTACTTCCTTTCTACCTAAAACCCTGCTCATCTGTCAATTCAAAGACCTAACAGTTTATTGTCTCACAGCCACTTTCTTCTCACTTCCTCTACTGGGTCCTGTACCCTTGGAGGAGATGAAATATAGAATAGAACACAGTAATGCTAATTATATCACTGAATGAAGTGCCTCCCTTGCCTTAATTCTGCTTGCTTCCTTTCTCTTCCCCTACTTCCTCTTGGCACTAGCGGTGAATAATTGCTGACTACCCAGATGTTTCTCCCACTCTGCTCCATGCTACTCAGAACTTTTTGCATAGGCAGTCAGTTGTTTTGCTGCTGCTGTTTTATAATCCAGAGAAAACAAAGGATCCCACATTTCTGATATAGTGTATGTGTGCATGTGGCAGTTCCATCTACTTATCATTGATGTATATGGACATGTGCCCGGTTACTTCTAGCCCTTCCTGCTTATAACTCTGTTTTCTATTACACTATTCTTCATTCTGTTTTGCATATTGGAGCTGACTGTTTTGTTGCTGAGTGTTGCTTTTCTGAATATTGCCATTCCCCTTGGAGTATTGCTATTGCTTCTACTCTTCGACTTTTCCCTTTAGTTTTCCTTCTGTATCACTTTTCATTCGCAGGAAGTAAGATAATAAGACTTCTCCCCTCCATTCTTTATGGTTACAAACATTGTGGCTTTGTCCTGAGATTTTTGCATCAAGAGTTTGACATTTGCTCTATGACTTCTTGTCATTTGGATGGTGATACAGCATCACAACGTTGTGAACTTGTATCATCACCGAAGTAAATGAAGGACACTTGGGTTTATATCCTGGAAATTGCATCAAAATTGGACCTTTCTATTTATATAAGGAGTGGGTGGGGTTCCCTGTCACCATGGAGGAATAAAATATATGCTTAGTGACAGGACATGTTGCATCTTACTTTCTTATGAAGGACACTTTGTGGCTTTCCTGTCATATTTTTTCTAAAATCATTTGTTTTTATAACAGATTTCACTCTTCTGCCCTTTCTTACATTTAGGGCTTTATGTACATAGAACAACTCTTGCCTTTTCTTCAATTCTTTGACCCCTTTGCTTTGCCAACAAAACAAACTGGCTATCTAATAGAAATATAACAATCCATGAAAATTTCTTATTAAAAACAAAAAGGGATGTGGAAACAGAAGTTGAGCAATTTAAAATATCGAGTTTCTGTTTTTGGATTGTGTGTTTTATATCTTAGGTGCACAAATATTGCAGAGATGTGGTTAAATAAATATTTAGACTAGCGTGTTTGTTTGCTGCTGACACCTTCTTGCTACTTTAAGTTGTCTCTTTGATAGTGAGCTTTGCTGATCATGTGAAAAAGACTCTTATCCAAACCATGTGATGCAGTTGAGTTCAAGGCATTTTTTGCCCATCAGCTCCCCGAGGTATTGTGAGGCATAATTTCAGCATAAGCAAAAAAGAAAAAAGAGACAAATTTCACTTATAAAGCTTCTGGCAAAACTCGCTTCCCAATCCACTATGAGAACTGTATTGACATAATGACATAACTATGAAAAAGTAGTTCTTTCTCTACCATTTGTGAGATGAGTATTGACTATTTTTTTCTCCCAAGATGAAAACAAATGTTCAGTGTGTTACCAGTTATACCTCATACTGGCAATGAATTATTGGCAATTAAGTTGTCAGAATTCCATACTTTATCTTGTAAATACAAAAAAAAAGTTTCAGTAATATTAATGGTGGAAGGCATTACCAAAGACGAAGAAATTGAGTGGCACTGAATTCTCTGCTCACTCCACTGAGCAATAAAAAGAAAAAAACACACAGCAAATCAAGATAAAAGTACAAGGACAAATTCACAGCTGACATATGCCATTGCAACTCTTTTGAGGATCCCAAACCTGCTTTTATAGATGTGGTACACCCCATTGCATATTTTGGAAAACCATCTACTAGGTTGTTTACATGTGCATAGTACTATAGTAGATATTCCAAGATATGTGGCAATCTTCGCTGTGTATCTGAGGGCAGGATTGAAACCAGTTTCTATGTGAGCATGGGGAAATTTACGCAAAATTCAAACTGGTTCTAACACTGTTTTAGCTACACTGATGTTTGAAATTGGTGGGAGTAGCAGTATAGACAAAGCATCAGAGTCTGCAATAATTTTTACAGCCATTTTACTTATCTGCTGAAAAGTAAGTCTAATAGAATGTTTTGGCTGTTTTTGCAGCCTTAATATTGTTTAAACATAGTTGGATTTAAAAAATAAATTAATTTACTTTTTTTTAATCTTAGAGACCCTCAGACAAACACATATTCAGGCAGCTGTTTAAAAGCAAGTACTGTAATATTCACTCATTAAAACATGTATTTTTAAGAGACCTGAAAATTAGCAACATACATTTGCCTGGGAGACCAGAACTCCTCTTTGTGAGCTATTCCAGTCCATCATTCAAATGAGCATGTGTGTGTTCTTGGTTTACCAAGCAATAGTTACATGATAGTCGGGGATGGCTTCTTAGAAGCCATTACAATCGGTTATGCAGTTACATAGTTACAAATATTTTTAGAACACAGGGCCGTCAGTGTCTCTCTTCTAAATATATATTCAGACATGTAATCTTGTTAAACTTCCTGGGGAAAATAAGTTACTGTCTACTTCTATTTAGAAAACATTGAGATATACGTAAAATATTTCAATTGCCACTTCAAGGCTTGATCACATGGAAAATACCCATGAGCTCCTGAGCTATACAGAAGGGTACAGAATTTGGGTCTACAACAGACTGGCTTATTCAAGAGAAGTTTAGTTTTCTAAATTGGAGATGAGCCCCAGTGTGGTGGGGTGACATGGAAAAGAGCTCAGTGCATGTAATTGAGCTTCCTACACTCCACAACTTCTGTCCTGGCCCAGCCCCTGTTGCCACTTAGAGCTTGGATGTCTACAAGGGGAAATTTAGCAATATAATTAGACTGCTGTAGTTATACTGGTATAACTTGCAGTGTGAACGTTCTTATTCTGGAACTCAGCTCTCATCTCTGTTCAAGTCTAGGGGTTGAACTTGATTAGAAACAAACATTTGTGAAGCGATGCATTAGAAGTTAGCGTGTGGCTGAAAATTCAAGTCTATACAGATCCTGGGACTCCATGACTTTCATGGGTCATCAGCCGTGGAGATTGCTTTCTGGTGACAGGGTCCCTTATTCTATTTGCAGGAGCCTCTTAAGACCTCAAGTGCCTAAGCAATGGTATTCTTAAAATGCTTTTTTTTTTTTTCATAGTTTGTCCAAAGCAGATACCTGAAGAAGCGTCTTCCAATCGAGACTCAAGCCTTACTAACACACCAGTGCAAAGCAAGCTAGTGTCTTCCTTCCAGCAGCACACCAAAAAGGCACTTAAACAGGTAAGCTGGTATTTATTGGTAGTCAGGTGGCTTTCTTTTTAACGTGTTGCCTGACTATTTAAACAAGAAATCAGTATAGAAACACCACAGAAAAATGTTAAGACATTTCTAATAAAAGTACCAGCAACTTACTTAGCTGGAAATTTTTTTCTTGATCTGTAAACATCTGCAATAAGAAGAACTGTTGTGGGGGGAAATTTTGAAGCTTTTGTGTTCTGTGCACTAGTGCTGTAATACTGCTTATTATTGTATACTTGAGGGTTTTTTTAAATGGCTTCTATGCAAGTGAAAAAGTTTTGTATGCTTTATTGTTACTTCCTACGTTTTGTTTATATAAGCACTTTTGTTGACAAACTTTTTTTAAAATTTTTTTTGCAAAACAGATTTTGTGAGAGGTTGTAGCACTGAGAGGTGAATGTACTTGCTGTTCAGTTTCTCTAGAGAGTGTGGCCCCACATACTGTATTTAATGCAAAAATACAGTACCTGAGAATGTCTTTGTTTTGAATAAACTGAGTTTGGATGGGTTTGGGTTGCACAATAAATAATAAAGCTTAGAACAAGTGACTGAATATTCATGGTTTGATGTAAACTGAACACTATAATGATGTGAAAAATTGGCTCAAAACAGTGCTAATCAATTTCATGTCAGAGCAGATTGAATGAAAAATCACAGAAATGCTTGTTTAAAAAAATCACTCTAATCCTGCTGTCTATTTGCCAAATGCAGAAATGGTTTCCATTTCTTAAAGATTTTATTTTATCAAATAAAATAAAACTTTTTTGTTAAATATTGGTGTAATGAGGTTGGGTTGGTTAATTTTCCCCTTATTTCGTGTCCAGGTTACATTTAGCAAATAAAAATGGTAGTTGAAGCCAACTATCTCAAACACTAGGCCATTCCAGAGTTATTAACTTAGGCCACAGCTCAGCAAAGCACCTAAGCATGTGCTTATGTCCATCCCTGTTCAGCAGAACAATTTAGCACTAAAGGTTAAGTCCCATTAAAGTCAATAGGATTTAAGCATGTGCTTGAAGTTAACTTGAAGCACATGCCTACATGAGTTGCAGAATGGGGTGGTTTGCTAAATTGGAGCCTTCAGGCTTCTGGGTCAGCAGAAGTAGAGCGGCGGATGCAGCAGGCTTTACTAATTGTGTGGAGTATGGGTGAGATGTGAGTGAGGCAAACAGTGTCTGGAAACTTCATTTAATTTAGATTTTTTGTAATATGTGAGTGTACTGAAATTTGAGTAAGCCACTACTGTTTTACATGAACTCCTAATCTTTAGAGCAGAAAAGAATCACCATTTATCTAAACACTTAGGGTCAGATTTGTCACTTACTTGCTTTTGGGGGAGTGAAGGGGATGGAAAATGCTGAAAACAAAAATAAAACAAATGAACAGAGACCAAAAGCAATTACAGAAGCATAATTAACATAAAAATTCATATCCGAGATGGAAGTCCTTGCAAAACTGCCCATAAGGCAGTAGGTTTGCAAGAGCACCAGAATGCTAAGTAGTCAATAGAAAGAATAGAAAGCAGCTTTAATTAAGATTATAGTAATTAGATCTTATGCTTCAGATTACGAGTTTATTATTACAGCTGACTGTGAAGAATGTTTTATCCCATGTACAACATTGTACAATTGGTTAGGTGTATTGAGGTGATGAGATTTTTTACACTTTTTTTACTTGCCTATGAAGCATCGAGTATTGGCCAGGCAAGATGCTGTATTTGATTTAATCCAGTATTGTAAATCCTATAAAATAGGTGAATGAACTTTCAATAGCAATTTTATTCAGAAAATTGCTGTTGAAAGTTTATTCACCTACCATATATCCTCTCTTCAGGGTTTCTGTTGCTGTTATGGACACATAATGTGTCGTCTTTGCACAAAGAAGAGCCTGCAATATGTTTGAATACACAGAAACATTAGGCAATTGTATGTGACACTCCACCAACTGATATTAACTTACTGGTTCTCGTCTGCAATAACAAGAAGCTAAACCTTCATTGTGCTCTTAGTAAGAGCTACTAATGCTGTACAATGTCACCGTGAGCATTTGCCTGGTTGTACATTTATTTTTTCTTTAATAAAACCATCCCTCACAAAATGACAGTCCACAAAGCATTCTTTCAACCATTTTCCCCCTTCATCATATTAAATAAGGGCAAGATTTTTTTAATTAATATTGATCTTTTGTTTAATTTTTGCCCACTAAATGTAAGTGAAAGTCCAGCTGATAATGTGAAATATTACTTGAAGATCTGAGCTCAGGTGGAGCGGTCTGCTCTGTTAATATAGTTATTAAACCAAACAAATCATATGGAGTTGGCTTTAAAGTATTATGTTGGAGTTTGGGTTGTTTTTGATAAAGATTTCTAGAAATCCTTTGTTTTAGACCACTAAAAGTAGGTTTAGCTTCCCCTGCAACATTCTGCATCTTAGGACATGCTTCCCCTTGTGTACTGGAATTTGTTCCAGTATCACCATGCTTCTGCGGCTATGCCTGTAGTGTGAGGAGGAGGGCACCTCTTGAGCCCTGGGTCCTGCCCATGACTAACTCAGAATGGTGGTGGGGGATGTGAACTGTTGCTTAGTCCTTACTGCGCTCTGCTTTTCAGGGATAGGGGAGGTTGCAGTGCTAGTCCACTCTAAAAGTCTGTGTCATAGCTCGCATCTCGTGTTCTCATCTTGCAAGGCCTGTGTTAATGTCCCAATCTCTGGAGCTTTTTAGCATTGCCACCCTCTCTTTTTGTTACACTTTTGGGGTAAGTGTTTTGAGTATTTCAGTCTTGGGTGTGTTTCCAGTATGTGGCACATTTGTCTCCCCTTTTGTGGAGGGGGGGGGATTTTCACCACCTGACTTTGCTCTTGATTATAACTGAGTGGAGGGTTTAACAACTTGATCCTAGTTTATGATGGCTTGCTCTAAAATAGTTCCTGAGGTAGAGCTCCCATTTATGTGTGGCTTCTGCTGGCAGGTTCTCCTTTGCTAGATTCTTATTTCTTTCTTGCTTTTGGAGGCAGGTGCATGCTACACGGCTCTTCTTACCAATACTATTGGGCAGGGGATGAGGCATGCATTCCCATGTTGTTTTGCCCTTTATGATCTTGTCTACACTAGAGGATTTTGGCCTACTAACCAGTGTGAGGATCTCCTACCGTGCAAGTAACAATCCACACACACAGTTGCTACCAATGGACCACAGGTGATCACAGCACTATGTAAGTTGCACTTGCTGTGAGCAAGGTTAACTCAAGTACAGACCTCAAGTTCTGGCATAGCAGCTGCGATGGGCAATTACTCCATCCTCCACTGCGCCTCTCTGGTAAAATTTCTGTTCTATTGATCTGGGTCAAGTTTTCTGCAAGTCCCTCACCTGTACTGAATGAGCTACTGTACCCACTTTAGATCTTATGGCACACACGTTCTCACCAGCATTCACTTCTTTGTGATTGCTACATTTACCAAGCTGCTCTTGGGGCTTTTCTCAGAAGAAGCCATCATATGAGCATATCTACCGACTGGTCTGATGCAGATGACACAGGACACTTGTGAACCACTAGGATGGTGAAGTGATAGTGTCTGCTGAACTCTGTTGTGACCAGGTGTAAAAGCATTTTGCCCAGGAGCTTATCACTTGCTCTGGGACAGTGCCAGGAGAAGATAAAGAGTCTGAAGCTGCAGTGCAACAATGCCTGGGGTGCTAGTAGACCTTCCAGGCAGGGAAGAAAATCTGCCTCATTTTTGGCCCTTTGGAATTAATGGAGCGGAGTTCCTTTTTGACAGCAGTGTGCTGTGGGTAGAAGAGGAGGAGGACGCCATCATCCAGGCCTAGAATCAGAGTGAGGGCCAGGACATGTCTGCGACTGTGCTGGGGCCTCAAGCCCTCTTGATTGAGACAAGTTCCAGAGACAGCAGCCAAGTGGGTTTGGGAGGATGTGATGCTCAGGAAATAAGGGGACCTCCACACAAGGTATGTTGCTGCTGCTGTTTTTACTGCTTTGGGCTTTATCTGCATGCTTGATGGCTGGGTTCATCTGAGTGCTGCTATAACTGTTGTGAAATGGGTAGATGCAATCTCTCGTGAGGCTGGAAGGAACCCGTCCACTTGCTTTGTTGTGTTCCACCAGTGAACACTGCCAGATTCAGGAGCCCTCTCCATATGCCCCACGCACAACACCCCTTTTGTCAGCTACACTTGCTGTTCGAAGTAAGGATACAAGTACTTGGCAAATTCTGCATAGGTGTTTCTGAGCCATGCCACAAGACCAGTCTCAACAGGGTGACCAATCAGGGAAAACTGAAAAATAAAGTTACAGAACCACAGACATATTGAAAATGGCAAAATGGAATGCTTTCAGAAAGCTACATGATGAGGACTATGGCTTGGTCCACATGCTGCTTTTGGGTAAGAGGACATAAAGCACTTAGCTATTTCCAACCACATTTCATGTCTTTCTATCATGTACATGGGACACAAGCCTAAGCTATTATCCGGTAGCAACCTGCTTTAAAGCAGCTATAGGCCAGAGCAGTGAAAGCATCGCTCTGTCAGTCAGCACAAGATAGCGGCCTATCAGATAATGGTGTAATTTAGCCCAAAGTTTCCCAAATATTCTAAAAAAATATTCTGGTAAAGACAGTGCTGTAGGCATTCATCATTAATTCAGTTTCCAAACTCCTTGGCCCTCATATAAACTCGCTTCACTTTCTTCCGCTCCATTGCACATCCTATGTTACCAATTGAGAAAATAAGTAACAGCAAATATATTAGCCTCTCTTCCCCTTGCCGCCCTCACACTCACCTTTATAGCAATTTCTTTACTTTGCTACAATCTAGTGCAGAGGGTCTTTCCAGGCATCTTGCAGTCTGCAGTAAGTAACCCAGTATTAGTTTCACTGTACTGCAACGTACATCCTTTACCTCCTACCAGGAACACACTCAGACCCCTTGCAGCTAACCCAAAATTTCATCGGGGAACAAAAATAAATAAATGTTAGGGAGACGATCATTACCATCTCTAATCCTAGCACAGGATGTCTTCCTTGAAGGCTTTGGAATTCCAAAGTGAACTGAAAATTTTTTGCTTGTATTGCATTCTTGGTATTGTAAGGGGTCTAGTGTGTTAATATGCATATTAACCATTTCCTTATATTTCATTTTAGAAACCACCATTGCATCAAGGCCACAATTGGGAAATGCTAGCTCAACATAAGCGGAGAGTGATCAGACATCTGGCAACACAAGAGGCAGATTGCTTGACAAATCTTCGTGTCAACAGGTGAAAAATGAGAAAGATGAATTGTTTCTTTACCTTCAGGGAAACATGGAAAGGGACAGTGATAGAACGTACTAAATGCAGCCAAGAAACAGAAGTGTGAGGAGGACAAACTAAGTTGCTTTTTTGAATGCCAAGACAAATAGGGAAGAGAACTGAGAAGTCATGACTTAAAAATATCATGACAGGAAAATGAGGCTGGAAGCGCAAGTGTTCCAGAGGTTGTTCTTCAGGGAATACATGTAGAACCCGAAAGCAAAGTGCACGGTGTGTCCTTCCACAGGTCCCTGTGCGTGGACACCAGCTCCTCAACACAGTGCCATGGTATGGGACAGTAGCAGTATTTATAGAACTTGCCTCCTGGTCATTTCCATGGTACTCAACCCTTGCCTATTGTCAGGAAAAAGAGAACAGGAGTAGGTTCATTCTCTGTTCATATTGTGTCCAACAACTAACTGTGTGTGGGGTTGTGGCTAATTGTATTGGGTGCTTATTGCAGCTGGCCTGCATGTTTTGTGTTTTAATAAACATGGTTTTCAGGATTTCTTTCTCCAAAATTTCATTAAGCAAAATTTTTTAAGCTTAAAACATTACCGTATTGAATCCTTCTGGGCACCCCTCTCCTTTACCATCTCCCACACCCAAAATCATAAAAATGTATCCTTGTACAGTAACTCCTCACTTAGTCGTCCCGGTTAACGTTGTTTCGTTGTTACGTTGCTGATCAATTAGGGAACGTGCTCATTTAAAGTTGTGTAATGCTCCCTTCTAACATTGTTTGGCAGCCGCCTGCTTTGTCTACTGCTTGCAGGAAGAGCAGCCCTTTGCAGCTAGCTGGTGGGGGCTTGGAACCAGGGTGGACCGGCAGCCCCCTGTCAACGCCCCCTATCAGCTCCCTGCTCCCCTAAGTTCCCTGTGCAGCAGCTGCCTGCAGTTCAGCTGTGTCCCTCCCCCCACTGCCATGTGCTGCTCCTGCCCTCTGCCTTGGAGCTGCTCCCCGAGACTCCTGCTTGCTGTGCTGAGGGGGAGGGAAGGTAGAGGGGGGCTAATGTCAGGGTGTCCCCCTGTCCCCTGCTCCTGCACCCCGCTTACCCCATCTTCCATAGAGCAGGGCTCAGGACGGAGGTCTCAGCAAGCTGATCTAATTAACAAGGCAATGTACTTAAGGGAAATGCGCATATCTCCCTCCATTCCTGCTGCCTTGCAGAGTGAGAGAGTTAACCCTTGAGGGCTCAGCCAATTGCTAGTTCATCATTTAGCAGTAAGGGAAATATCCCACTCTCTGTTTGTTTAAAACTTCTTCTCTCTCTCTCTCTCTCTCTCTCTCTCTCTCTCTCTCTCTGTGTGTGTGTGTGTGTGTGTGTGTGTGTGTGTGTGTGTGTGTATAATATAGTCTTTTGTCTGGTGAAAAAAATTTCCTTGGAACCTAACCCCCTCGTTTACATTAATTCTTATGGGGAAATTGGATTCGCTTAACATCGTTTAGCTTAAAGTCGCATTTTTCAGGAACATAACTACAACGTTAAGTGAGGAGTTACTGTATTAGCAACTACCTCAGGTCAAATCCACCACTGCTGCATTGTTGGGGTTAGCTTTTGAGACAGGGAATAAAAGGTCTCCTTCTTTAGAAGTTCTGCAGCCACTGCTGCTTCTCCAAAGTCTCGAACAACTCTATCCACCAGTTGGTGGTGGTCTTGTCCCAAATGTAGCACTTGGCTTGACAAAATTCTCTTTTAAGTAACTCATGGAGCCACTTAAGCTAGGATGAGGAAGGATCGAGCTTCTCTCTCGACAAACAAGTTGCCCAACATTTTCCATGTACTGCTCAGCTAAGTTTCCACTGGAACGTCCCCTGCTGCCTCTCCTGGGCCACATGTAATGTCTGGCCATTAATTTTCATGGCCTCCAGCAGAAAATTCTCCCTGAGCAAAGAATGAGCTCTATCCATTCAGCCTGACCACCATTTTGAAAATATTTTGCAGAAATGGCTGCATTTCCCAGGGAGATATGGAAGTTGGACCACCTTCTTCCATGACTCCCTTGGGTTCCAAGAAGCCTTTCCAAATCTCTCTCAACCCATTACTTTAGGGAGCTATGCTGGGAACTGTGGGATAGGTACCCAGATGGCAGTGTGCCTGCACTGTTGACTGGCATGCTGTGTGTGGGCATGGAGCAGGTCTGCAGAGAAGCAAGATGCATTGCACAATTGCTATTTATATTGATGCAATGTCACCAGTTCAGTTAAAAGTGGTATGATACATGTTTTATTTAGGGAAAACAGAGAGAGAATCTAGCTGAGCATATCCTTTGTGTGTTCTGTGCACCGTGGTTGGGGAGTTTGGTTTAAAAGAAAATGGTGATTTGGTTTTTATTTTAATAACAAAACAGTCTGCATGGCTCAGCAGTTCAGACTATGGGGCTGTAAATTGCAGCGCGTACTAGCATGCTGCACTGCACCATGTAGACCCTGCAAGTGCGAACTAACCAGTACCTAGATCACATTAATATAGTCCAGTTTTGTTATTAAAATAAAAACATACGACACAAGCTGCTTCCGGTGTAGCTTGTTTACTTTTTGCTAAGTTGGAAGACAGAGAGTTTTTCCTCCATAGAAGATTTTTCAGTTGATCACTGTTAATCACTTAATACTACACAAACCATTTTTTGTTTTGAAACAAACTCTCTTCTTTTTTGAAAATAAAATTATTAGTGAATTGATGCACATGCCATCCTTGTCCCGATTCTCTGCAAGTCAGAATGGTTATTTAACACAAACATCAGCTCTTTTGTCTTTCCAGTTTCTTTGTGCTGTTGAAAAGCAACAAAAAATAGATTTACTTTTGTACTACAATGATCTATGGAAATTGTAGCTGTGAATGTATGATCAAGCTTCTTATAGAAGAAGTAATGCTGGTTTAACACACACGTGCTGCCCTATATTTTATTACATTTTACTTCCATGCCATCGCTCATGTACACAATGTTCAGTTAATTTGTATTACAGTAGCATATAGAAGCCTGACCAATAATGGCACCCCATTCTGCTAGTCACTATACAAACACATTCCAGAAGAAAGCTCTGCCCCAAAGAGCTTGCAGTCTAAATGGACATGACAAAAGGTGGGAATCCAAACAGATACAGAAGTGTCGTGCTCAAGGTTATACAGCAGACAAGTGGCAGAGATGAGACTAGAACCCAAGTCTCCTGAGTTCAAGTCCAGTACTCTATCCACTGGACTACACTGTCTCTCAAAATTGTTTACCATTACTCTTATATACATTATTGATCCTGTTCCACAGGTCTAGTATGGAATAAATAAATTCTTTCCATGTATTTGGATCTTACTCTTGTATTCTGTAGCCGTTTTCATGAGACAGTTTTAACATAATACTATTGTACAAGGTGCTTAGTGTTGCACTTATATATTTATAATTCAACATTTTTAATGTGTGTTAAAAATCTTAAGCATGTAGCAGCCTCATAAGAATGTTGGAAGTATGTTGTAATGCTCACTGCTGTGGGGTTTTTTATAATCTGTGAAAAAAAGTTTTCAGTGAGATTTTAATTTAATGGAGGAATAGCAGTTGTTATACTTTTTTAATTTGGCTAGCAGAATAGGGGTAAGCGAAGGGACAAAGACTGAATTTATGGTGATGTGAAATGAATTGGTGATACAGTATAAATCTATCGGTTTCCTCTTTTCCAATTTAGGATCCATGGTCATGGTGTGGACTCATTATTTATTTTGCGTAATAGATTTTCTTCAGCATGTCATAGATCCTGTTTTTCATATGTCAGAACAGAAAAATCCCATAGCCTAACATTTCTGATCCATAATGTGTGAAATTTCAAAGGTTATGTTTCATGATAGAAGTTTCAGAATGTAGACTTGACATTTATAGAACAAAGTAGCAATCCAGGATGATGTTGCCTGATGCAACCAAGTGTTACATATCTGTGTTGTCAATAACTGATTTTTTAACGTTCTGAGCATGTCATGCGTTTAATCTCAAATAGAAGTGTTTTTCTATATTCATTCTTTATCTGTGTGCTGCACTGTTTCTTTATGAATTGTAGAGATATAAAAAAATAAGAAGTCACACAGATTTCAGAGCAGTGTAAGGTACAAACAAAAAACTTGACGTTTTGCTCTTCTGGTATTGGAGGGGAATGTACACCATCTTTAGAGTGCATGGTTTTTCTTCTCCACAGTTACTGTTTGACTTGATATCATTTTCTTTTATTCCTCCCCTAATGGAGGCATTTTTCAGTTGTTAGCAGGGAGAACAGCCATTTTCCCACCTGGGTCACAGAGTCTTTGCAACCTTAAAATCAGTTAAATATAATTGGCCTGTATTTGAGGAAATACCACGAAACCTCCAGTGCACTGCTGCTCTCTAGTGGGGGCAAAAAAAAAGCAAGCTTTCCTTCGTGACTACTTAATGGAAATTAGTTGGGGATTAGAATTCTACAGGTAGTACAGTGGGCTGTGTATCAAGAAATTTGTGTTCTCTTCTGACTCTGCCTTTTACAGCCTTTTATCCTAATTAATCTTCGGATACAAGATTCTTCTCATATCCTACAGTAGTCTTGTATCCTAAAATTGATAAACCTCAGGCTAGGTGTATGAAGGTAGACTGTCAATCTTACAAGAGTATGCACATGCTTCTTTAGTTCAATCTTACTCTTTCTGGAATTTGGTTTTACTGGTTACTAAAATAACGATAAAAACATAAACCTCTGACTGAGATTTCTTCCTAAGCTTGTCTCTTCCTACGGTTTTCTTGCAAAAACCTCTCAGTGCTAGACCTCAGCTCCCACTGCCCAAAGGGCCTTAAATCCAGTGTGGAGCTAACAAGCTCCATCTGCCATGATGAGTCAGCAGGGATTAGCATCCCCAGCAAACAGGGTGGGCTGACAAAAATCGCGGACATTGCCTTACAATAGATATCAATTATTCAGTTGTTTTTTCCATATCTTTGCTGTGGGAGGTTTGAGGGAGGACAGGCATGGGTTGAGTTAGTAGTTAACATTTTCTCCTCGCTGGAAACCATATTCTTCATTGGTACTTTTATAACTAACTCACGTAAAATACAATGTGCATGTAGCTTTATAGCTTTCATTATCCTAGGGCACAATTCTGCACGTATCCACATATACGGACCTTTACTTCACTTCCTCCAGACGCAAGGAAAGGTCCATGCATGGCAATAAGTTTCCAGGATCATTCCCCTAGTTAGCTGCTTGATTGTTAAATAGAAGACCATGGGTCTCAAAACAGTAAATTATGAAAATTTAAATTAAAAATAAATCTGAGTGACGAAGAGAAGCGTACCTTTGTATTCAATGCCTAGATACGTTGGTTATGGGTTCATTAGAAAATGCCTAAGTTAGATCGAAATAGACTAAAACTTCTTGTGGATGGAGAATGCCCCATCTCTTACTTTCCCAATCAAACTGATGCAAATATTCCTCTGTTGCATTTTCTGTATAATATATAGGAAATATTGGTTGCCATCAGGTGCTGATGATGAGGTTGAGGTCCATGGTGGAGGTGAGTGAGAGTGCTCCCAAATAGCTGTGCTCAGTTTTGGCAGGGGGCGGACTCTGTTTGGTCATGGGCACCTGCTCAACTTCACTTTAGGGGTCTCCCCATAGGAGATTGCAGGTTTATAATCTCCTCTCCCTGCAGTTCAACATATATATGAAGCTGCTAAGGGAGTTAATAAAGAGAGAATGGTTGTGGTTACATATGTATGCTGACTGATATCACACAACTTTGCTTCCTTTTCAATTAATCCTTTATTGGTTTTTTTTTTTTTTTTAATTCACTATCTAAATGACATTGTTATTTGGGTAAGTGACATCTGGGTTTAATTTTAGCCAGGCAATACTATGGATTGAGGGAAATGTTTTGAGACAGTTTTTGGCACTGTGTACATGCTGGTATGGCTGGTGAGGTGTGAAATTTGGGATTGGTCTTGACTGTTTTGGTTTCTGCTTTCGCTGACCTTTGGGATAGCCTCATGTGGATCTGAGCAGCTTCTCTCTTTTGTTTGATTTCCACATGTTTTATTTTGGTTTGTATTGCATGGTGCTTAGATGCCTTTGGATAAGCATCCTATAAATGCATTAATGAAATAGTTTAACTATACTTTTATGTGGCTGAATGTATTTTATAGTGTATTATTATTTAAATGAAACAGATAATTGTTTAGGTTTTTGGAATTGTTCTACCTATGTGAAATATTTTGAGTGTACTACAGATGAATTACAGAATTAACTTCATAAATCAGGCACTGATGTTTAGTATGAATAATCCCTTTAGTCCTTACAAACATGTCCTCTATTTGAGTACCATCTAAAAAAAGAAAACACAAATCAGAGAGGAAAAAAGAGTGCAATATTAAGATTGCAGAAAATTAGAAGATTAGAGAAGATCAGTATTGAGTCCAGTGCATTCTGACTTGTTCCAAACTTTCAATTCTTGTAAATATCTTAACTGGCAAAAGTTCATATTCATATATTTTTAAGACCTTTGACTCTCATGTCTTTTTCTGTATAAAACAATCTGGCAAATATTCACTGTTTCTAAACTTTTTATATTTTTGTATTACATTATTAACCCCTGTAGTTGATCCATTTATGAAACACAAAGCACTCCCATTTGTAGAGATTTATTCTTGTATCGTTTTTCCCTGGATTTGCCAGAACACCATCATGTTCGTGTTCTGAAGGTTAATGCCCAAAGTCAGGCAGACAGAAGCCAAGTGCTGCAAGGTTTCCAAGATTAGGACTGATTCCCTTCACAGAAATAAATGATTCCTGCCATGTTCAGTGATTTTGTGCAGCACTACTCACGGCTGAGTGAGTGCATCAATACTGTAGTCCTTACATGCTGTACATACTGATGACACTCTGTGTTAACTTGATTGACTGAGCAGTATACTGGAGAGGATGCACCTGCAAGAGATGTGCAGACACACACATTTTTATTCTGGTTTCAAAACATTTATTTTACATTTATTTTACTTGGATGTCTTAGTTGCAAATTCCATGGGTTATCATGTTGTGCTGCTAAGGTAGAGCAAACGGTTATATGCTTCTTTGTTGTCAAAACTGTATTGGAAAATGATCTAAGGTGCATCTTCTTTCTCTTTAAAACCAAAAGCCTGATTTTATGCTTTTAAAAGAAAATGACATAAAGGGGACTAGTGTGAAGTCTGAAAAATCAGTAACTATGTAAAGTAGTTATCTTAGGAGGTTCAATTTAATGATAGGCAAATGTCTCATGTAATCCACTTAAAAGCAGTATTTTTGTTGCATTTTTATGTTTTGTTATTTTTATAGGCTTTAAGACAACAGCAGAAAAGAAGAAATGGAGTCTCAATGATGGTAAACAAGACTGTTCCTCGTGTTGTTTTGACACCATTAAAGGTGTCTGATGAGCAGTCGGATTCACCTTCAGGTAAATAGCTAAAGGACTGTGTGAAATATCAGTTCTAGTCACAAAGCCTTCCTCTGAATGAATCTGTAGCATACAAAATGTAGAATTGCTGCAAATAATGATATTTCCACATAGTAGTTTTGTTTAACTTCTTTATTTTCTTACCAAATCTAGTGAGTCAAAGATGGGTTTTTTTTCTTTCTTTTATTATTAAAGAACTGAAAGTACATAATAAACTGATAATTGATAGCAGCAGCAGCTTTAAGGGAATGCAAAGTAACATTTCTGTTTGGCTGTGGAACTCTAATGGAAGACCACATGCTGGCATTCAACGCCATCAAAAAACAGCTCCTCTGTGAGTGTGAATTTGTGTCTCAGTTCTCCGTTGCAATACCAGAGATCTTTGCATTAGCTTTTTTGTTCTGGCAACATTCTTATCATCACGGTGCAACCCTGACCTTTAGTTCTGGTTGTTAGCTGCTTCATTTTAAAAGGATCCTACAGAGATGTACATCCACATTTATAACAGATCGATGATTGTATTTTCCAGGTACACCTCTTTTGTAAAAGTTACTTTGCAAAGAAATGATTTTTTTCTCCTTTGATTGCTTTATTACTCCATAATATGGAGCTTAATTATTTTTAAAGGTATTTCTTGAGTATCATAACAGAGCACTATTTATAGTGGATTAGTGAACATCTTGATTGACTGCAGTGTTCAGCAAATTTTAGTTTTCACGACTTACTTGATTTATTGAACTTTTCCTTCCATTTCCTCCAGTGCTCAGGAATCAAATAGTGGCCAAAAAGGTATATTACCTTTCAGCAAGTATCAGATAAAGTAGATGTTGCTCTTGATTTAAAAAAACAACAACAACTATTTTTGTTTTGAAGGAGGAAGAAACTGCATCCCTGTAATATTTTGTTGTTGTTGTTATTTTTAAGGATCTGAATCTAAAAATGGTGAAGCAGACAGTTCTGATAAAGAAATGAAACATGGGCAAAAATCTCCAACTGGAAAACAAACAAGTCAGCACTTAAAGAGATTAAAAAAGTCTGGTTTAGGTGAGTAGGACTTGGGATGTCTAAAGTATTTCATTTGTTTCTATAATACTGAACTTTTTATAAACAATGTAATCTCCCTTTAGAGACTTCCTTTTGTCACTGTAATATGCTGATGCTGTTATCAATGCAAAAGCAGGCTCTTCCCCAGTAGCATACCTCCTTTGATGGCTACCTCATCCCTGTGAACTCCACAGGGTTGCCTCCATATAGGAATCTTTTTCCTAGCATGCCTTTCTGCAACTGGCCTTTTAAATTTGACAGAGCCAAGTAGTTGCAGCCCAAAGAGGCCATTTTGTAACTAGCTACTGCTTGCTGCATTACCTTTTTTACTAGCTGGAAAGTATTCTCATCTCCTGTTGTATTTTCTCCCAATCTTCTCTTTCTTATTCCCAACGAGAATGGCACATTCTTACTACTTGTCAGGAGAAAACCTGTTAATTGAATAACATTTTCATATTCCATCCCATAATGAGACACGATACCCTCATTTTTATGTTGATTTTAGGACTCTCGCATTATTTTGAAGCTATATGGCTGTAGTGCTAAATACCAAATATTTTTCATATTGTTCAATTTAGTGGATGATGATCTGTAATTAATGTAAAATCTGATCCTAAGAGGAGATAAAGTAACCTTTCAAAAGCCAAACATTCCTATTCTGTTGTGGAGTGTTTCTGTTCTCTGGAGAACAGTTTTCTGTTCACATACAGAATAGGGTGTTCCATTTCTTCAAATTCTTGGCTCAGCTCTGCTCCTATCCCCAGTTTAGAAGCATCTGTTTGCAAAAGACTGTTTGCAAAAGACTGGGCTATGTAAAATGGGGTAATAACATAATTGTTTCTTTATCTCCACAAAGGATTGTTCACATTCACCAGTCAATGTTGAGTCCTTTTGACATGTATTTGATGAGATCTGTTAGTGAAGCAACCCTCTCAGAAATTAGGAATAAACTTTCTGTAGTAGCTGGCTAACCTTTTAAAGGATTTAAGTTTTCCTTTGGTGGTAAGAACCTTGGTCTCCTTTAGTGTCCTGACTTTGTCTTGTTTTAGTTTTATGAATCCATTTTCTGGAAGGAAAAAAAAACAACAACAACAACCCACAAGATATTTTATTTCTTTGTTTGCTAAACAACATGTCTTCATATTGATTGCTATAAGTAATTCTTAGGCTATGTCTACACTACAGTTGACCTATGCTACACAACTCCAGATATGTGAATAACGTAGCTGGAGTTGATGTACCTTAGCTCGAGTTATCGCGGGGTCTACACCGCTGGAGAGTTGATGGGAGAAACTCTCCCGTTGACTTACCTTACTCTTCTCATCGGGAGTAGAGTACAGGGGTCGACTGGAGAGCGATCTGCTGTCGATTTGGCGGGTCTTCACTAGACCTGCTAAATCCACCGCTGGTGGATTGATCTCAGAGTGTCGATCCCGGCTGTAGTGTAGATGTAGCCTTAGACTGCTGCTCATAGGTTTACCAGATAGTTCACCCAAGTCTTGCTAAATAACAGCCCATCATCGAGTTATGTGACTCAGTTTCATACATTGTCTTTCAGCAGACTATCTATCAATCTTTAAAAAGTGGCTGGTGGGCCATATAGACCAAATATCATTGTTGTTAAATTAAAAAAAATCCTTAGGGTGTTGGAACTTCTGTTTTACAATGCTGGGTTTAGAGGGATCTTGCAGTAATTTTTGTCTAGATGTACGGTTAAGAGAGATTTTCCATGTCCATTTTCTCCAGTATTTTGTCAACTCCTGGCATTGGATAGTTATCAAATGTAGAGATAGCATTAATTTTTCTGAAATCTATACAGAACCTAATTCCCCTGTCTTTTGGGGGCACAGTAACCACTGGGGAATGCCATGGGCTTCTGGAGGTTTCAGGAACCTTTAATTTGAGCATGTTTTCTTTTTCTTCCTCTGCCAAAGGTTTCATCCATTCAGATATACGCTTGAATCTTTGTCTTATGGGTTTATGGCCCTCGATATCTATTGTGTGAGTAAGTATCAGTGTGTTCTGGGGTTCTAGTAAAATAATTGCTATATACCTTTAAGAGTAGGTCCAAATCCCAATGCTGTGCCTGGTTCAATTCCAGACATTGCTTAACTATCTGAATTCCCAGAGACTCTCCCAATCTCCCATATTTCTTCTATTGCACTCTCTGATTTGCTTGTGGTATGCCCTGGAAGAAAACCTTTCTGACCACTTTGGGGTTCATTCCACCCTTTTGAATAAATTCACAGAATATATTTTTGCCCTTGTTTACCAGCTGTGGTAATTGCATAATATACAGGACTTACAGTCTCATAACTACATGGTCCTTGCCATTTTGCTACTAATTTAGTCTCACTGCTGTGGAGCGGAAGCAAAACTTTTTCACCTGGTTTATATTTAATTCCCATGCCCCTGTTATCATACCATGTCTTCTGGTTTATTGGGACTTGTGTTAGATTCTCCTTTGCCAACTCAATAAACTGAGTGAGTTTCTCTCATCTTTGGGGTGTATTCTATAAATTGCAGGGCTCTATTTTTGATCTGACCTCAGTTTCCAGTTCTCTGATAGCTATGGGTCCCCTAGATTGTTGGTCATAAAATAATTCGAAAGGTTGTTGCCCGAGGTACCTCTCTATAAGCAAAGAAGAGATGTACCATCTCATCTCAATGTTTGGCATCCTCCTGAACACATTTTTAAGCATGTCTTTTTCAAGGTTTCTACCAAGAATATTCTACTGGCACTTTATTCTGGGGATGATATGTTGTGTTGTGAAAGCAATTACTCCTACTAATTCATTAGGTCTCTGCAGTAATACTGAATTGAAGTTGATAGCAGGGTGAAGGCGCCAACACAACATGTGTTTACCCCAGATCTGTGAAGATGAAACCTGGTTTTTCTATAGCTTCTTGGGCTATTTGCAATTTCAAGACATCACACCCTCTGTCCACCTCAGAAACTTTCATTCTAGAGAAGATACTATAGTAGCAACTCTGCAGTATAAAACTCATTTTTAGTTTTAGGCGCACCTTTTCCCTTTCCATGAGGTTTTTCCATCGAAGGGGAAGATATTAGCAGGGGAGAACAATTTTTCTCCAATTTGCACCTAAAACATGAAGACAGATGCATCCTACATTGTTAAAAGAAAGGAATGTAAACCTGCATTTAAATCATATACATCATACTTACTCGTATTACACTTGGGAATTATGTTTTTTCTGCATGTATAGTTAGTGGGTGGAACAGATGGTGAAGACAATTTAATGTGATGCACTCATTAAAATGAGCACTTCTTCCACATGATTGTCCTTCATGACGGGGGATTCAATGGTTTTAATGGAGTTTTTGCTGTATTGAAATGCAGGATGTTCGAAGCATATGTTGTATAAGGTTACACTATGCTGAAGACAAACTAACCCTTATCTCATTCAGTCAGTATTGCTTGTTGAAAAGTAACAAGAAATTGCAGGAAATTTATGGGAGGCTGTGAGTTTCTCTATTCATTCAAAGGGGAAAACTATTGAACTTGCAAATTGGCTGCAAACTTTTCCCTTTCCATGAGGTTTTGGAGACTATCATAGCTTTTCAGCAGAGACCAAACAGTAAGGCTCTTAAGAAATTCAAAAAAATTAAATTGTAGTACTTGTATTCATATTACATTTCATACTGAGTGACATTCAACAAGTCTCTTAAGGTCTCTTTGCCCAAGTTTCCAGATCTGTAAAATAGGGATATCTACCCTCCCTTACAAAACACTTGGAGATCCTCAGATGAAAGGCCCTGTATAAGTGCTGAGTATTCTCATTATTAACAATGACAAAAAAATTCCCTTGGAACTCGGGCATGACTCACCTTGTTGCTTGGGTGTGATCTTGCTGAAACATCCCTTTGCAGGACCTTTGAAATATTAAAAGTCTAAGCAAACAAGAATCTCAGGTGGTTGGCCTCAGCAGTTTCTGTCTTGCACACTTCTACTGAACCTTCTGGGTACAAATCTATTCTTTTTTAATCTCACCTGGAACTTGCATGTTCTTTTGGACTTGCTGGGACTGGTCAGCTAATTAATTTAATGAGTCTTCTTATCCCATTTGACAGATTCTTAGCGGGTTAGTCTGCAGTTGCAGTATGCTATTTACATCTTTTAGATTTTATGAAAATTCAGAAAAATAATTTATTTGCACAAAATTAATATATCACTAATAAATTAGACAGTCTCTCCTCTGTGATCACATGTCTCAAGTTGTGATAATGCACTGAGGGTTTTTTAAGAGCGAATAAAAATACAGAAGAGTGGTAATACATAGAAAAAGTAAATGAATAGGATAGGTGGACAACAATGTACTGCAGGTGCAGGAGCACAAATAAAAACTTCATTCTGTGTAATAAAGTTTCACCCACTTGGGCCTCTTCAGGCAGCCACATATGTTCTAACAAACATTCAGTCTTGTGTGAGCTAATTTTGCTTAGCAGTAGATGCTTAAAAATATGTTGGTGAAATGACAGAAAAATTTACTTGTTCAGCTAAATCAAGATATCCTGACTTCTAGTTCAAGAAAGAGAATATTGGTCATGGTGTAGCCTGGAACATGGATGCTGTGAAAGGTGAGGAAGTGAACATTGGGATGTATAAAAGGAAGTTCATAGAATCCAGGAGAAAGCTGTATTCCCCTTCACAAAGCTCTGTCTTATTGGAGTGCACTATACTATATAAAATATAAATAACTTTTGAGAAAAATTATTGTTCCTGTTCCCTCTGTTATCTGTGGTAAAGGTAAATGTGTTGTTTGTTTACTCTAGGACATTTGAAATGGACCAAAGCTGAGGATATTGACATAGAAACACCAGGATCTATTCTAGTGAACACTAACCTGAGGGCTTTAATAAACAAACACACCTTTGCTTCCTTACCTCAGCATTTTCAACAATACCTCCTGCTTTTGCTTCCAGAAGTAGACAGGCAGGTAAGTAGAAACATAAAACATTTGCTTCCTTACTAATAAAACTTTTTGTGTTTTGGAATATTTACAAAGTCTGACTTGATTCCACTCAAAATCATTATAGAATGAAACTTGTAAAATAATTGTTTTTCTTAGCTATTCTACATCAGCAAGTTTTAATTAACATTCACTTGTGTCCAGATCATGTCCTGCCTCCTGCTGCCTCCATTTCTATGACCTCCCTGAAACCCAAGCCACTCAATTACAACCTGTCCAAAATGCAGCCGGTCAGATTACCTTCTTAACCAGTTGAATCCCTTTACTGGTTCCCCTTTGCCTTCTATAGCAAGCTTAAACTTCTTGTCTTTCAAGGACCCACACAATCTCACCCCACATGTCATTTTTTTCTGTGTTCCCCTCAGCCTCTGCACTCTGCCAACAACATCAGCCTCAATGCTTAATTTGTTACCTTCTCTCACTCCTACCTCCATTCCTTCTTCCACACTTCAGCCTATTTTGGAACAAATTCTCAGTTCCAGTGCACGAGGACTCCAGCCTCTCATCTCATTCATATCCCTATTAAAAGACTCACTTCTTGCTTGAGCCCCACCAGTGCTCACTTCATCTAGTCATACACCCGCTCCACTGGAGATAATGGGAATGAGCATGGGAAGAGAAAATAAATTTTTCAAGTTATTAGTTTGGGTTTCCCATTGTGTGTTGTCCTCTCTGTATCTGTCCTTTAGACTGTAAGCTCCTGGGGGTAGATGAGCCTCTCTGTATCTTCTCCAGCATATTGTTAGCAGTTAGAACAATAGTAATTTAGGTACTTAAACACTTGCCTAATTTAAGCAAATGTATAGTCTCATTGACTTCAATGGGACTACGCATGTACTTACATACTTAGTTACATGCTTAAGTACTTTGCTGAATCAGGGCCTTATGTTGTATGCAAATAGTCAGTGAGTTACATTTCCTGTCTGTTCTCAGTCCACAAAGGATTTGAGTCTGTTACAGCCCAGCTACAGAGCCTGGCTCTTAGGTCAAACTGTTGTGACTCATGGCTTTCGCTCTTGAGGTTCTTGGCTCATTCTTCAGTTTTTGTGAAGATGGCAGATGCCACAAAAACACAACAGAAAGATAGAGAGAACAATATAAGCAATTGATTGACTCAACATCTTAACAAATTATATACTATATTTTAAGGACTCTTCAAACTATATGCTTTGTCAACAGGGAGTATTTGAAGTTGAACATTAAAAGCCAGATCTGCATCAGAAGTTATGTAGAATTATTTATTCTCATTCTCCTCAGATGCACTTAAAATTGCTATCAACAAAATTAAAAAGGACAGTTTTTCATCAGGCAGAAAAACAGATTTAAATTTGCGATGCAGTTAAAATTTTATTGATAGTTTTCAGTTATCTAACAGCCTTCAGTTAGTGATTCAGAAGAGATAAATTGTCTGTTAGATATGATCCTATTTCCTATCCAATCCAGTCGGAGCTAAACATTCACACTTCAATTTGTAAAACTACTGGCATTATTTACAAGCCTCCTAACGTAAAGATTATAAAAAGATAGGGACCACAGTACTGAGTTACTGCCTTACCTTCATTTAAGATAATGTATTCAATAAAAACTGCACTCATGCTCAGTACCATGGAAAATTGATTTTTTTTGAGTTTTGCATGGCTTTTGGCATGAAAAACAAGAATGTTTGTTGAACTAGGCCCTAAATTACTAAGAATTTTTTCAAAAACATTTCCTTCTCATTCTTGTTTCAATAAACTTTGATATAATACATGTGAGTGCAACAGGCACAGTACCACAAAACTAAACTCAACTCCATGGCCAAGAAAAGTAGTTACTAAAAGAATACACCATCAGCCTCATACTCTTACAGCAATATTTTTTCTTTGGTCTCATGTTTTCCCTATGCCTCTTTCTGTCTTTCATGTGTTTGAACAGAAACCCAGGCTCTTTTTTTTATGTGCGTTTGGAAAGCAGGGGTGGTGCATATATTTGAGAATAGTGGGCAGATTTGGTGGCTGGAAGAATGATCATTTCAGGGTTTCTTGTCTCTTGGAGGATGGAAGTTCCGGAGGCCTGTCCCTGATCTTTACTTTACAGAGGTTGTAATACCAAATGTGGGTGTTTCCTGATGTGACATCTGAAAAGGTGCCCCATAAGGCATCTTCCTGGCTGCGACAGGAGTGGGCTGATCAAAGTAATGACACTCTCTCACATCTGTCTGTTTGGGGTGAGTGCTGGGCATTGATACACCTCCCGGGGGCGAGAAGGAGTGAGACGCAAGGCCTGCCAGGTTTCTGATTTCCTAATCTCTCCCACTGAGGCAGGCTGGACTTCTCTTGGCAGGCTCTTTTCCATTCCCTGTACCAACATGGCTTTTTTGAGCTGAGTTCTCTCTGTGTTTTCACAGGCCACGCTCTTGTCTCGGTCTCCTCCAACCCCAGAACCAGGAAGGGTATGTCTGTACTTCAAGCTGAATGTGGATGAGTATAGCCGTTACACTTCTATTTTTAGTGTGCTATCTCAGTCACAGCTAGTGTGGGTGCATCTCCTCAAATCATGGTTTACCCCTCTAGCTCGAAGTGTGGACATACTCAGTGAATACCAGGGAAGATATTCCTTTATCCCACCCTCCGCCCGGGAGCGAGAGGGGTAGGGATTTTGAGGGGCCTAGACAGACATAGTCTGAGGGTGTTCATGTGTCATTGTTTCAGAGGGCCACCTGCTACCAGGAGCAGAAAAGCTAGAGTGACCCTACCTTTCTCTGCAGGGGAAGTGGGAAATTGGAGCCCTGGTAGCCACTTGAGCAGTATCTCTTGCTGCCCTCATATACACCTGATTTCACCAGTCTCTCCTGCAAGCTTTGTTATTTGGAGGTAGGAAAGCTTTAAGTGCCCAGTGACCACAAGCAAATGCCTGCCCATTCCCTGCCCATCTCTGGGAACACCTGTACACTTACTTGCTAATGCTGGAGAAATCCAAACTCCACAGATATTTTTTCCACAACTTTTTGTCTGATAATTTCTATATGCAATTACATTTTTCCCGACCTTATACTATTGTGCAATCAATAGTTGGCTGGTGTCGTCCTCCCTAGATATGGCTGCATTTCATCAGTGCTATATGGATATACTATATGAAGTGCTGTGATGAAAGATGCTATGTAAATGCAATATATCAATACTATTTGTCTTCATGTATGGTGATCAATGAAATATAGTATTGAGTAAGTGCAGGCTCAATTACACTTTATTACTGCTCCAGATAGAACAACTATATGATGAACGGTCAATTGTCATTTCTGTCACAAACACCATTTTTCTAAGGCTAGGTCTACACTACCAGCCTGAATCGGCGGGTAGAAATCAATCTCTCGGGGATCGAATTATCGCGTCTCGTCGGGTTGCGACAATCGATCCCCGAATCAACGCGCTTACTCCACCAGCGGAGGTAGGAGTAAGCGCCGTCGACGGGGAGCCGCGGAGGTCGATTTTGCCGCCGTCCTCACAGTGGGGTAAGTCGGCTCCGATACGCCGAATTCAGCTACGCTATTTGCGTAGCTGAATTTGCGTATCTTAAATCGACCCCCCCCGTAGTGAAGACCTGCCCTTAGTTATATAACTCCACCTTCTTAAATGGCATTGGGCTGAAACTTGTCATGCATTTGTTTATACAAATCCAAACATTTTTAGCAACCATTACTTAAGTGAGTTGCCTTTTTTAGTTAAGCAAAAAATACCCCCAAATTAACTCAAGATTTAATTGTGTTTATACCAACCTCTTGTTCAAAAAAGGTTTAGGACCAAATCCTGCACTTTAGAATAGATGTTCTCAATATGGGGATGAGCTGGTGTTGAGGAGTCACAACCACCCCACCCTTCCCTTGCTAAATGGGAGCAGAGGCTTAGGGGTGGGGTCCCTGCATGGAAAAGGTTGGACACCACGACGCTATTGTTGTGTGTACTCTTTCCTATTCTCACTGGAATTTTGCCTGAGTAAAGACTGTATGATTGTTCCCTACGTTTTAAAATCAACTTCATCTTAACATCCAGAATGTTTGTTAGAACAATATCTATGTGTGAATGCCATCTGCTATTCACAACTTATATGTTTGAACAGTTCCAAGTTGCATGTTGATTAGGTTCTATTTCAGCAGTAAAGATGCTCATGCAGCATTCTTTGTGTTCAAAATATCATGAAATGAATTTGGAACTAGAGCTGGGTGGAAAAAAGTATTTCCATTGCCCAGAAGATTTTGTTATTTTGAAATTAGTTTTTTCTATGATTTGGGAGGGGGGTGGGAAACGAATATTTTGAGATTCTCTGTGAAAGGGAATTGAGCCCTGGCTCTGGGGCAATCTGCCTGGTGGGCTTCCCCAGAGCCTTGGTCCCAGAAAACATTTGTGTCCCTGACATATTGGCAGCCTCCTTGGCAAACTGCTCGGGAGTAGGGAACCTGGTAGCTCTGGGGCCCCATAGTCTGCATTGTGGGGCTCCCAGGGTTTCTGCACTGTTGATAAATTTTATAGTCAATTGCTTGACCATATTTTGGTTTATGAAATATACTCAAGGGATCTAATAATTAATGTTAGTCAGGTTATTAATACGGTACAGGAAAAAGGTATATGCTACCAGACTCCAAGGAGCTGTCCCTTGTAGCAATGTTGCATGCACCTCACACAGAAGGTGTGCTCCCCCAGTTACGCATTTGATGGTATTATTTATATGATTTTACAAATTACACATCTCTTTACACTAAAATGCAACCCATGAGTTCCTTCCTTATCTTTGTTTTGGATACTAACATTCCATGTACTGGTCAGTGAAGGTAGATCAAATGTATCTTGATTTTTGACAAGTTTCTTATCCGCTTATGCCAAATGCTTACTTTAGCAGATGTAAGGAATTATGGGATACTTAGCGTAAGTGAACAAGATTATTGTATGAGCTAGTTTAAGATATATCAGTTACAATATTTGTGCTTAATGTTGTTGGTGCTTAATGTATACCTGTGTGTGACTGTATAATATATATTGTGACAGACCCAGACCAGTGGGGTACAGGAGTCTGGTAGAGGGCAAATATACTGGTCACTGGATGAGTAGTTTTCTGTTCCCTGAGTGACCAGAGCAGGGGCTGCACTAGAGTAATCAGGAACCTGCTAGAACCAGTTAAGGCAGGTAGGCTAATTAGGACACCTGGAGTCAATTAAGAAGAAGCTGCTAGAATCAATTAAGGCAGGCTAATCAGGGCATCTGGGTTTTAAAAGGAGCTCACTTCAGTTTGTGGTGCGAGTGTGAGGAGCTGGGAGCAAGAGGCGCAAGGAGCTGAGAGTGAGAGGGTGTGCTGCTGGAGGACTGAGGAGCACAAGCATTATCAGACACCAGGAGGAAGGTCCTGTGGTGAAAATAAGGAAGGTGTTTGGAGGAGGCCATGGGGAAGTAGCCCAGGGAGTTGTAGCTGTCATGCAGCTGTTACAAGAGGCACTATAGACAGCTGCAGTCCACAGGGCCCTGGGCTGGAACCCGGAGTAGAGGGCGGGCCCGGGTTCCCCCCAAACCTCCCAATTGACCTGGACTGTGGGTTCTTCCAGAGGGGAAGGTCTCTGGGCTGTTCCCCAACCCACATGGTGAATCTCTGAGGCAAGAAAATCCGCCAATAAGCGCAGGACCCACAAGATAGCGGAGGAACTTTGTCACAATATATATGAGAGAGAATAATACATATTATTATGATACATATTTATATGCTTGCCAGCATATATTAGTCAACAGATCTTATCAGCTCCAGAAAATTTAAGACAAAAATGAGCAATAGTAAATGGCCTAGCAGAAAGTAAGTCTCCCCTAGCCACTAAAATAGAAATCTCTTGGTTTGAATTCAGGTCACCTTTACCGTTCACGGCAAGAGCTAGGTAGTCAGTAGGGCAAAAAATTCTACATTTAAATACTATTAGGAAAATACATAAATAATATCATAATTCACAAGAGCATGTGAATATTTAAGATTCATAAAAACAAATGCTTGATACTAGATACTACATAATGTCTCCTCTTAAACAAAAATTATTATGAGTCAAGACCTTCCTCAAGCACTTTTGTTTGTAGATCAGTGACACCAGAACTGAAGCCTGTCTTGGGAGTCAGTGCCAGTAATAGTGATCTAAGACACTGTAACATCCTGTCATGTTCAGGTCAACTTTACCTACAGAATATTTTGTTTCTGATTCACGTCATTGACCCACTTGATTGGGTTAATGTTGGCACTTCACATCTAGAGCAAGTCTCCATGCTAAAACTCCTTTTGAATGCTTTATTGAAAAAATGTGCAGATCATTTTTGAAATGAAATAAGTTTGACTTCATATATTCCTTTCAAATAGGCAAAGTGCTTTAGGGACCAGTCACCTACAAAACTTCATTTTGAAAAACTCTTTGCTTCCGCTTAGCTCAAGACAAATGAACATCCATAAAAGTAACTTCCTTTTTTTTTTTTTTAAAGCATGTTTTTTCTGTTGAAATTACCTGTGCTTAGGTTGAGATTCTCAAGTATTTCAGCAGTGTTGAGAGAAGGTGATGTATAGTACATATCAGCTACAATATTTGAGCAGAATAAGATGAGACGAAGATGGTTTGGCAGCTCTCACTCTGTCAGCTTGTTTTTGTCATTTTTATTAATACTTTAATACTGTTTTAACATACAGCCCTGCTGTATTAGGAGAGAGCAAGTTCAGCTTCTTTTTCACACTGCGTTTTTTAGTAGTACAACCCATCATTTTGATGGCTTTCTTTGCAGCATCTGTACTTCAGGCAAAGGCTTTGACATTTTCTGCAGTGCCTCACAAACCTTTCTGTGTTATGACATCTTTCTATTCAGAATTCATCCTTTGTGTTGTATTGTTTTCACATGATTCATTTTACATTTTTCTCTGTGGAATTATTGTGTAACAGATATCTTACCCCAGACACCTTCCCAATTTATATTTGTTTTTAGCTGGTTGTACTAATGCTCTCTTTTTTTATTGTTCTTTTTCAATTTTTTATCATTGGATAGGTACTGAGCTTTCTGTTGTTCATTATGATTGCTCATGTAAATGTTTACCCATTCAAAAACTACACTGAAATAATTTTGAAGTTGTGATGGAAACACACAAGCTAGGAGGAAAAATTCATAGTACAGGGTGAAGTGTGCCATATGTCTTGTGTACTTAGGCACAACTGGGCACATTAAAAAAGCCATTAAAATGGCACCCCATTGTGTCCAGTAATTGAAGGTCATATGGTATATTTCTTTCCTTAACTGATTTTTACCTTTGATTTTATTGGTTAGTGTTAAAAGCTTAGCATTTTTCAAGTTTCTTTATGGTACAATTTAGTTTCATAGTGCATGATTCATGTACAATTTTTCAATTCACAGCAGTTACAAAAGTGGAAAAATTCAGTTTTGTATGGGTGTGTTTCTTCATTAATTTTATGGTACATTTTCAAAAACACGGTACGTTGAAAGTCAGTTGACAGGTCAATGGGACTTAGGCTCTTAAATGCCTATGCCACTTTTGAAAATGTGAATTAGGTTCCTAGGTCAAGTGGGCACTTTTGAAATGTTTACCTTACCCTACAGAACAATGTAGTGGCTGCCTTAAAATTTAATTTGCTGATCCAGTGGTCCTAATCTCAGTACATACTTATCTCTCAATGGCTATTGAAGTCAATCTCTTGATAGTGATTTCACACCTGATTGCTTTGCAGTGTTCACAATATTTTGACAAATTTCATATTTCCAACTTGCTCAGATCACTGTTAAGTGACATGTTGGAAAATATACTCATGCCCAGTCTAAACTAGTCTTCCCACTATTGCTCCCAGTAGTGAAGTTGTGCTAGTGGCAGTGCAACTGTGAGAGATTTCTCAAAACCATGCTAGTGTTTTTTTGTTTTGTTTTTTTAAAATGTAAGTGAATGGAAAGACTATAGGAGTTCGCTCAAGCTCTTAACGGGGATGATTGTCAAGTTCAGTGCATTTCAGCTATGATAAACAATGTGTTAATGGCCCTCTTGCTACTTTTTAAAAATTATTTATGTATTTATTTATTTTATTTCATTTCGGTAGAGGCCCCAGTCAGGATCAGGGCACTGTCATGCTAGGTGCTGCGCAAACACCATGATGTGAAAATTTTGTTTAAATACCATGCTTTTTGAGTCTCTGCAAACCTATTCACAGTCGTTAAAAAGTGTGAATCGGTGTTTGCTAGCACACACAGGCTTACTGCTGTGGAAGCAGTTCACTCTGTGCTGGGTTATTAAAGCCCTTGTTGCAAGCTGTCCTCACGCGTCTTTGTAACATGTCTCACATCCACACAGATAAGTGCTTGCTGCAATGCACGGGTTTTGAGAGAACTATTGAAATTGCTCTTGGTTGGATCAAGGCTCAGCTTGGTTATAGCCTGCATTGGGGCACTGCAATGTTACAGTGTTAGCTGTAGACTGTAAGTTTATTACTGAAGATGTGCTATTGCAATTGGTCTTGCCAAAGTTGCACTTCCTCCTACAGCCTGTCAATACAAGCGACCACTCTGGATAGTGTGCCATGTGTCCTGTACTTCTGATTTCTTTTTTTGTTTTGAGCTAGTGCAGCTTCTGTCATTTTATGTATATGAGTTTTCTGTTTTATATGGGGCAGAGCAGGCAGTCTCGAGTGTCTTCTTCAAGTGCTTGCTCATATCCAGTCCATTGTAGGTGTGTGTGCTTGCCACATGCATCGGTGCTGGAAGTTTTTACTCTCAGTGGTATCCATAGGGGACTGCCTTTGGCGCCCCCAGAGTGGTGCGCATATGTGCCATATAAGGGGCGCTGCTGGCCCCTTCCTTAGTTCCTTCTTACTGCCAGTGTTGGGGTTGCTCCTCTTGCTCTAGTAAGTGATTCTCATTCAGTGATTCTTTGAACTTTTTCTCTTGTAAATAGTTGTACTTAGTGATAGTTAACAGTTCCTAATAAAAAGAACGACGAGTACTTGTGGCACCTTAGAGACTAACAAATTTTAAAAAGCAACAGAGAGTCCTGTGGCACTTTTAAGACTAACAGATGTATTGGAGCATAAGCTTTCGTGGGTGAATGCCCATGCATCCGACGAAGTGGGCATTCACCCACGAAAGCTTATGCTCCAATACATCTGTTAGTCTTAAAAGTGCCACAGGACCCTCTGTTGCTTTTTACAGATCCAGACTAACACGGCTACCCCTCTGATACTTAACAAATTTTAGTATACTCTAGTTGATAGTCCCCCGAGGGGTTTAGCCCAGTGACGCTCCCTGGGCTTCAAGCCGTGCGAGGGCTGTAAGAAGCCTGTGCCAATCAGTGATCCGCATCTTAGCTGTTTGACATGTCTGGGTGAGTCCCACATTGGTGAGAAGTGTCGCATTGGAAGGGATTCAAGCCCCGGACCAAGAAGGAAAGAGACATTAGTCTCCGCGTGCTCCTCATAGAGTCTGTGCTTCACCGGCCTCAGAGCTGGCACATTCGGACTCGGTACCAAGTACTTTGGCATCGACAGGAAGCGCCTCCCCCGGCACCGGATATCTCCCAGCGCCAGTCCATGTCACCAGTACCAGCCAAAAGAGACAGAAATCACGTGGGAAAGGGGCGCTCCCTGGGGACCTGCAATGGCAAGGATAAGGGAGAAGTTAAGACTAGACCGGCTTGGACCATCTCGCTGTCACTGGAGCGCAGCCAGATGGCAGCCTTGCCTGTTGGGTCTAGTCTGCCTCCTATTCCAGGGAGTGGTAGAGGCACGTGGTACCTCATGGTGCCGTCCACCCTGAAAGCCTTTCAAGTGGCAAAGGACATCTTCTCCCTCACAGTGCCGCCTACTCCTTAGGAAGAGAGGCCCAAGGACCCCTCCCTCCCAACCATTTCTAGGGGAAAGCCTTCAATGGCACCCCTTCAAAAGTCACCCCCTCGGCACCGTACTCTGGCTCCATCTCACTCACCAGGGCCGTGCCAACAACCTCCGGAGCCGTGCCTTGGATCACAGACCCACGGACACTCAGCGAGTTCCCAGCACAGAACGCTGGACTCCAGGCACCAATCCCCCAGATCCCGACATCAGTCACTGGATCCACGGTACTGGGCCACCAAGGCATGTCACCGGTCACCAAAACCCCGACAGTGCTCACCTGACAGACGCCACTCTCCGGTTTCCAGGCGCCACCCGTCAGAGCCTCTTCGGCGCTCTCTGGAATCCTGGCACCACTCTTCGGAACCCCATCGCCAGTCACGGGAGCCCCGACTCCGGTCACTGGAGTGTCGCAGACGATTCCCGTGGTCACAGTCACTGGAGCCTGCACACGGTCCTCGAAATAGGTGGCATTGCTCCCCGGATTATTATTGTGCCTATGGGCAGCACTACCAGTTGCTGGATACACGGCATGGCTCAGCGAGCACCTGGTACCGCTCCCGAAATGGCAGGCACGAGACCGCCAGATATAGTGGGAAAACCTACCCTATGGTGGCACCGACGTGGTCACCAGAGGAAGATCATTCCTTCTCGGGCTCTGAGAGTAAGCAGTTGACGGCCCCCAGAGAGCTACCACCACCTTTACAATCAGCAGGTTTTCCTCAGGGCCAGTCTACAATTACGTGACTTAGGGTCAGTGGCAGGGCCCTGGCAAATGTATAACCCCCGGGCATGTCCCCAAGCTGGGGAACCTTAGGCCCAGCGCTTAGTCTCAGGGGCATCAGAAAGACCTTCAGCCTCGGTGTCTCGCCCGCCACTGGCTCGGACGTCAGGTCAGTCCAGGGGACCCAGGAGCCACTTCCTCCAGCGCATGGAGTTCCCCAGGCAGGGGACGGGGAACCCGCCCCTCATCTTGGGCTGGCCGCCGCCTCCTTATCACCTGATTAGACAGTAGCAGGTCCTTCACAGACAGTGCCTCAAGATGATGTAAAAGCCCACCAGGAGCTGCTTAAACAGGTGGCAGTGAACCTGGGATTGAAGGCGGAGGAGATGTCTGAACTAGCGGACTCCCTATTCGATGTGCTGGCCGCAGCAGCCCCAGCAAGGGTGGCCATACCCATCCATTATGGGGTGGTCAAAATTGTAAAAGCCCTGTGGCAGACCCAGTCATCCTTGCCCCCTGTTTCTAAGAGCGCAGAGCACAAGTATTACATCCCTGCAAAAGGGTTTGAGTACTTATATACACACCCAGTCCCCAGGTCATTAATAGTCACGGAGGCCAATGAGAGTGACAGGCAGGGGCAACCCAGCTCAATCCCCAAGAATAACGACATGAAGTGACTTGATCTGTATGGCAGGAAAATGTATTCTTCAGCCAGCCTACAGCTTTGCATAGCAAATCATCTGGCCCTGTTCGGCAGGTATCACTTTAATGTGTGGCAATGCACGGCCAAATTTGCTGACTCGCTCCCACAGGACACTAAGGAGTTCAGTGCCATACTAGAGTATGGTAGGGTAATTGCGAGAGCCTCCCTCCAGGCCTTCTCAGATGCGGCAGATTCCACAGCCAGGGCAATGGCATCGGCAGTATCAGTGAGGTGGACATCATGGCTACAGTCGTCTGACCTGTCGGCAGAAGTCCAACAGTCCATCTAGGATCTCCCATTCAGTGGCTCGGCCCTGTTTGCTGAACAAACAGACAGCAGATTACATGGCCTGAAAGAATCAAGGACCACTCTTTGCTCCATGGGTCTGTACACCCTGGCCCACGCTAGGAAGAGATTTAAACCTCACGAGCCAGGCTAGAGCGGAACTGTATCACAGGAAAAGCAGAGGATATAGGCAACACCAAGGCCAACTGCCAGCAGCGGGGGCTCATTCGGGCTTGAGCCACGGCCCTCCTAAGAACAGGCATTCATTTTGAGGGGACGCTCAAGGGTGACCTCACAGCCTGCAACCAGGATTTGTCTCACCCTTTATTTTCCCACTGTTTGTTGCCTTACCTCTCCACTTGGACCACCATAACTACAGACCGCTGTATCCTCAATTCGGTGGCAATGGGGTATATCCTCCAATTTCTTTCTATCCCTCCTTCCAACCCCCCTTCTCCATCCCTCTTCGGGGACCCTTCTCACGAGCAACTGCTCACCTAGGAGGTGCAAGCCCTCCTGTGGCTGGGGCCTTTAGAAGAAGTTCCCGCAGAACGAAGAGGGACAAGATTTTACTCCCGGTACTTTCTAATGCCAAAGGGGGCCTACGCCCCATCCTAGACCTGCGAGACCTCAACAAATACCTCAAAAGTTGAAGGTTCTGCATGGTCTCCCTGGCCTCCATCATTCCCTCCCTGGAGACCGATACGCCACCCTCGATCTGAAAGATGCTTGCTTTCACGTTTTGATATTTCCTGGCCACAGGAGATTTCTACGGTTTGTGGTCTTTCAGGCACACTGCCAGTTCGCTGTGCTCCCATTCAGCCTAGCAACAGCACCAAGAGTGTTTACAAAGTGCATGGCGGTAGTCGCAGCCTTCCTCAGACATCAGGGTATCCAGATTTTCCCTATCTCGACGACTGGCTCATTAAGGGCCGCTCCAAAGAGCAGCTGCAGTGCAGTGTCGAGGTATTGTGAACCACTTATCAGGTTTGGGTCTGTTGATAAACGAACAAAAATCTACATTGGTCCCAGTTCAGAGGAGCTTGACTCAAATCAGGCCAGAGCATTTTTACCACAAACCAGGTTCAGGGCAATGTCGGATCTGATCACCCAAGTCACCGCACACCCGCTCACTGCGTGCACCTATGTCATCCGACATGCAAGGCTGCGGCTAAGGCCCCTTCAAATGTGGCTGTTGTCAGTCTATTCCCCAGCCAGATCCCTTTGGACGGGCTCCTCATGATCCCACCCTGGGTACTCACCTCCCTCCAATGGTGGTCCGACCCGGCGATGGAAGGTATTCCATTTGTAACTCCACGGCCCACGGTATCCCTGACGGCCTCGGTTGGGGAGCACACCTTGGTGCTCTCAAGACTCAGGGGCTGTGGTTGTGAGAGGAGTTGTCACTCCACATAAATGTCAGAGAGCTCAGGGCCATCCTGTGAGGTGTTCCTTTCCCAACTGTCTGGTTGCGTGGTACAGGTGCTGACAGACAACACAGCCTCTATATTCTACATAGACAGGGGTGAGCCCAGTCATCGGCCCTTTGTCAGGAAGCCCTTCGCCTGTGGGACTTCTGCATCCAGCATGCGATCCACCTGGAAGCCTCCCATCTCTCCGGTGTTCAGAACATGATGGTGGATCGCCTCAGCAGGTCCTTCTTCTCTCATGATGACTGGTTCCCCCTCTCGGAGGTCATCAGGATGCTCTTCCAGAGGTGGGGAGCTCCCCAAGTGGACTTCTTCGTCACCAGGCAAAACAGAAAATGCCACCAGTTCTGTTCTCTGCAAGACCTTGACTGCAGCTCGCTATCGGATGCCTTTCTTCTGTCATGGTCGGCACTCTGATGTATGCCTTCCTGCCAATCCCACTGATCAGCAGGGTCCTTTCCAAGATCAAGAAGGACAAGGCACAAGTCATTATGATCACCCTGGCCTGGCCTTGTCAGCCTTGGTTTGGCATGCTCATGGACTTGGCAGTAGCAGCTCCATGGCCTCTTCCCGACCATCCGGACCTGCTCTCAGGATCATGGGGGGCAGTTGCTGCACCTGAACCTCACCTCTTTCCACCTCACAGCATGGATGCTGCATGACTGAACTCCAAGGAGCAGGCCTGCTCCAGTCAGGTCCAGCAGGTAATTCTGGAAAGCAGAAAGCCCTCCACTAGGGCTACCTACCTCGCAAAGTGGAAGCACTTTTCCCGCGGGGCGTCAAAGCAGAATATCTCTCCAGTCAGCGCATCTCTGTAATCCATCCTGGATTACCTCCTGCATTTAAAGCACGAGGGCCTGGCCTTTTTATCAATCAAGGTGCACTTGGTGGCCATATTGGCCTTCCACCCTCACGTCCACGGTAGATCGGTATTCTCACATGAGATGACTATCAGGTTCCTGAAGGGCCTTGAGAGACTGTTTCCTCTGGTCCAGGATCTGGTTCCCCAATGGAATCTCAGCCTGGTCCTCTCCAGTCTCATTTGTCCTCCTTTCTAGCCTCTGTCATCTTTCTGTCTCTTGCACCTGTCATGGAGGGTCGCATTCCTTCTAGCTGTTACCTCAGCAAGGCAAATCTCCGAGATTAAAGCTCTTATGTCGGAGCTCCCATACACGGTGTTCTACAAGGATAAAGTCCAACTGCGTCCCCATTCTGCCTTCCTGCCAAAGGTGATGTCGCACTTGCATGTCAACCAGTACAACTTCCTCCCAGTGTTCTGTCCAAAGCCCCACACATACAATGAGGAAAGGTGTCTACACACCCTAGATGTCATGCTTGCCCTGGCTTTCTACCTTGAGCATACTAAGCCCTTCCGCAGATCAACTCATCTCTTCGTTGCAGTGGCTGACAGAATGAATGGCCTTCCAGTGTTGGCTCAGAGGATTTCGTACTGGATCACTATCTGCATCCATACCTGTTACAAATTGGCACAGTTGGTGCCTCCACCATTAATAACTGCTCATTCCACAAGGGCTCAGGCGTCGTCGGCCGTGTTTCTGGCCCATGTTCCCATCCAGGACATCTGAAGAGCCGCAACATGGTCGTCAGTACACACCTTCACGATGCATTACGCCATCACCTAGCAAGCCAGAGATGACGCTGGATTTGGCACAGCTGTGTTGCAAATGACATATCCGTGAACTGCTACCTGCCTCCGAAGGTACTGCTTGGAACTCACCTACAATGGAATGGACATGAGCAAGCACTTGAAGAAAAAACAGTTACCTTTCATAATTGTTGTTCTTCAAGATGTGTTGCTCCTTCCCCTCTGTCGGACTTCTGGCAAGAGGGAACTGTTGGAGGGAGGGAGCCGTCAGCGCCCCTTATACCGGCGCATATGCGCGCCTCTCCAGAGGGCGCCAGAGCCGGTCCCCTACGGGTACCGCTGAGGGTAGAAACTTCCAGGTGTGGCGAGCGCACACACCTACAATGGAATGGACATGAGCAACACATCCTGAAGAACAACAATTACAAAAGGTGAGTAACCATTGTTGGGGTTTTTTTCTTGTTTAAAAAACAGGGATTTTTATATGGAATATTGAGTCAATTTAATTTTACAAAATATATTATTATTTACATTTGGAAAATATTAATTTCATGTTTAAAGAAAAAGTTTGGTACAACACTTTTGTAACTGAGAGATGCTCTTCCTACAATCAACCTCTTAAGGGACCCCTGCTAGGAACTGTGGTATAGGTCCACACAATGCACTAGTACCGCAGGAGTAGCAAGTAGTGGAGTGCAGCACTGCATAATTGCAAATTAAAACAGATGTCAAGTCTCAACATGCTGGTACCAGAACAGCGAAAGCTACTCTACATAACACTGTCACCATCGGTGGAGCAGCATTGGGCTAGATCAGTGTTTCTCAACCTACTTACCTTTGTGGGACGCATATGCAGCTCTCTGTTATGTGGGCCACATCCACACAATATATACTATCTGTATAGCCCTGAGGATGTCCCCAGGCCACAGCTGTGTGCTGATTGGACTGCAGGCGGCCTGCAGGCCACGGGTTGATAACCACTGGGCTAGATTGATGGAGGAACAATACCCTAAAATTCTTGGTTTAGACACATGCAGGGAGTTATAAGCAGGATGATTTTGGTGGATGATGGACCCAAGCAAACCCTTATCTCCTTCCTAGCCACCCTTCCTCCTTTCATAATAAAAATATGGCATGTTACAATAAAGGGTTGGGTGTGGGAGAATACAGCATTTACTGTTGTATCTCCTTTATTGTTCTCTCCCATGATTACCCCCACACACACACACACACACTGTATTTTTAACCAAAAATTGCAATCCGTCTGTTTATTTTTTAAAAATCTTTGTCGAGTGCTACTTTATTATTTTTTTAAAATAATTTCCTTATTTGTGTCTACTCCTTTTTCTTCTGGATTGTTGACCTCATATTTTCTGTGTCATTTTTCTCTTTTCCTACGGGGACACAATCTCCTTATCCTTGTACGTAGGGAGGCAATGTGATCTAATGGTTAGAGTAAGGGACCAGGGAGCAGGACTTCAGACTACTATTCCAAATTCTGCCACTGACTCTGTGTGACGTAGGATGAGTCACTTAATTGTTTTGTCTGTGCTTCCCATCTGTAGTTTTATAACGGGCGTTATAGGTCTAATTATTATTTGTAAAATATTTGAGATTCCCAGATGAAAAGTGCTTTAGAAGTGCAGGATATTACCATTGTTCTCTCGGCATTGGGTGAATGATAGCATAGGATTTGGGATGTTTTTGTAACTGGAGTTGAGACAATATTTCCATTTTGAACCCCTATAATCAGGCTTTTATATGCATGACTAAATATTTGCACCTGGCCAGTGTGCAAGATCTTCACGGTAAAGCAATTTTTATTTTTAAGAATTTTGTAAAAGACTCACTTTTCCTGTTTAACTTAAAATCACTACAGTGTCATGTGAAATTATTGTTTACTTGTTTACGATGTTTATCTGTAATACTCCACAATTATCCTATTTTTCATGGGGAGAGGTATACATGTTTTATTTTTATTAGCAGGTAGGTCTAAAGGCATCTGCTTCTTTACATTTGTTTTCCCCCCTCCACCAACTCCTCTCCTCCTCTGTCTTGCTTGATGACTGTACCATTTCCCATCTTTTCAAATACTCAAAGCCTATTAAAAAGGCTGCTCTTCATTCATGCTTTTGCTGATTACAGCCTACAGCTGATTTTCTTCACCTTGCCATTAGTTTTTGGGGTGGAGGGTGTCTTTAATTTTCCTCATTGTATTATGATCTTTATAAATGTCTCAACTTTGTAACTTGTTCTGAAGCATTTGGTAGTGATACTTGTATGACAGATGCTATATGAAAATAAATTTAGTTGTACTTGTTTAATATGTATGCAATTAAAAGATGCTGTTTGCTTCGGATGTTCTTTTTTTCTTTTAATTTGTTGTAGCTTGGTTTTAAAACCTGCCTTATCTTTTCATTTTGCCAGATTGATTATTCTGTTTTAATTCTTCATTTAGTTTCTTGCATCTCAGCTTCGCCAAGCTGGATTCCATTGTTGTTTTTGACACTACAGTGTATTAGAATGAATATAGCTATCCCAATTGACTGCTTGATTTAGACAAATCACATTTCACTTTGAAAATATGTTTGTACTTCTGCAGTCTTACTTGGTGTATTTCCTACATTAGTGGTGGGGGTGGGGGAGGGAGGGAAAGAGTACCTTTGTTTTGTCGATTTTTTTTTTTTGTCAATTTTTTTTTTTAATTCTGTAAAGGACTCTTACCATTTTGTTTTGCTGCATTATAGATCTTGTGGAACAAACAATTTTCTAGCAGAAGCTTTTCCTTAGTTTTCTTTCTAGATCTCCCCTTTGGATTTAGATTTTTAGATCAAGTAATATATTTAGCATTATCTGCAGAATCTATCTGTCTCTTCTGTATACAGATGCGGCCCATTTTTCTTGTGTTATGTTGATACTCTCTTGGGTTTGCTTCCTGTTCTGCCTATGAGATAATAACCATATTCTGGGCTGAATAAACTGTGGCTGAAGGCTGAGACCTCTGTAAGAGACATTGTTACTGAGTAAACAGTAATATTCAGATTATTGTTACACCAGAATGTCAGAGTTCTGAGGCATAATTTGCAATTGGTTTTTTTCTTGGCATCTAGATGAAATGCGAAGTTGAGGTTGGCTATGTTTGTGAGCAAAAAGATACTGAGTTCTGAGGGTAGTAAAGAGTCATCTGCATATATTTGCATATAGTATGATTACTGGCAACTACCTTCGTTCTGAGTCTGTATCTGTTTTGGCATTCTTGCACTCTTCAGTTTTAATGTAGTGTGCTTTATTGTCAAAGAAATGTCCTGATTAGTCACACATTTCCATATGTTCGGTTTGCGTAACCCTCTGATTCCTCATTATCTTTTTTTGAAACTCAGAACCTCCCTCTCCTTCTGAGACTAACAATACTTATTAAATATATTTTGACAGTCTCCAGAAAAGATAGGTTTATCTTCAAATTCCCAGACTATTTTCTCTGTATCATAAAAACCCACGTGTTTGTGTGTATATATAACTACACACAGCTTCGCTTCTGTGTTTCAAATTAACCTCTCCTAACGTTCCTTATCTTCAGTGAACGAAATACAAGTTGCTGCCCTTCTGTCTGTTTTTGGCAAGTCTCACTGTTTATAAAATGTTCTGTAGTTTCCAGCTGCCATCATCTCTCTCTCATTTCCACCATCTGAGTCCTTGAAAATCTGAAATGTGTGTTTTATGTTATACTTCATAATTTTCTGCTCCTTTATTGTTTATTCCCCATTTTTATTGCTCATCTACATATGTACTTAGCTCTTTCTTTCTCTGCTTATTTTCATAGGATGCATTATTCATTTTTTAAAATATCAAACGATTGATGATGGAGACAGTGAAGTGTCATAGTGGAGTTACATGATGAATCAATTTCAAAGGGCACTGGCAAGATTGGTGGGTCTCAACTTGGCTCTGCCAGCTGCATTTGATCTGTATACAAATGCCTGTGGTTGCCATATGTTTGCACCATTCTTGTGAACAAGGATGTAGACTGGTGAAGGGGCTTGACTTTTTAATTTTATTTTTTTTTCTCTTCTATCTATGTGATTGGAGCTTTCTTTCCCTACTAACTCTAGCTACTTTGCTTTGAAGTGATACACTGTGAAGGCTGGGGTTGGCTAAACCACCTTTCCACCAAAAGGCAGTTGGTATATTAATTTGGTCTCTGGGCATGGTGAGAGGATGACTCAGAATAAAATCCCATTGCCCACCTATTACTTAGGACAGGAGTGGGCAAACTTTTTTGGCCCGAGGGCCACATCGGGGAATAGAAATTATATGGCTGGCCATGAATGCTCACAAAATTGGGGTTGGGGTGCAGGAGGGGTGTGGGCTCTGGGGTGGGGCTGGGGATGAGGAGTTTGGGGTGCAGGAGGGTACTCTGGGCTGAGACTGAGGTGTTCAGAGGGCGGGAGGGGGATCAGGGCTGTGGCAGGGGTGCGGGAAGGGGTGCAGGCTCTGGGCTGGGGCTGAGAGGTTTGGGGAGCCAGGAGAGTGCTCTGCTGGGATCGAGGGGTTTGGAGAGCGGGAGGGGGATTGGGGTAGGGGTGTGGGGAAAGGCTCAGGGAGTGCAGGCTCCGAGTGGCACTTATCTCAAGCGGCTCCCGGAAGCAGTGGCACGTCCCTTCTCTGGCTCCTACGCGGAGGCGCGGCCAGGTGGCTCTGCTCGCTGCCCCATCCTCAGGCACTGCCCCTGCAGCTCCCATTGGAGCATGTAGGAGCTGGAGTGGGGCCATGCCGGCGTCCGGGAGTTGCGTGGTAGAGCCCCGCCGCGGCTGGAGCAAGGCTGACCCACATGGTCTGGCCCTGACCCAGCGTCCCGGCCTGAGTGGGGCTGAGCCACGTGGTGCGGCCCCGGCCGGAACGCTGGAGTTGGGCCGAGCTGCTGGTGCAGCTCATGGGCTGGCTTAAAATGGTTTGCAGGCCGGATATGGCCCGCGGGCCGTAGTTTGCTCACTCCGAATTAGGATGAAGAGGCTTATGGCAGAAAGTGCCTTCTGAAGGTGTTGTACATCACATGGGGCAGGTTAAAGAATCTCACTGTAAGGACTCCATTTTTGCCCATAGTAGCTGGGTTATCATAAACTCATTTTGGATTTCCTTGCATCTTTAATTGTTTAGTTTGCTTGCATGTGCTCTATGATGTTGTCCTATGGGAAAGCCTTGCACAATAAATGTCCTCGAGGGCTATTACAGCAGCCCTGGCATGAACGACATCATGTCCTGAAAGAAGCAGGTTATCAGCATAGCTCAGCATCAACCAGTACAGGAGCCCTGCTCTTGAGAGATCTGATTCTGCAAGGTGCTTAGTGTCTGCAACACTCAAAGGATGGAGATTTTTCTTTTTCTTTTTGCTACAGGTGATATACTGTGGCTATGTGACATACATGATGTGACTGAAACACTATCATTGGCAGATAACTCTGAAACTATAGAAAATGATGGTGATCTTGAAGGTGGATAGTCTTCAGAATCCTGTATGTTGAGGATGGATTCTCCTAAACAAAATAAGTCAATGCAGTTATTTAATTACTATTACCATACTGCTCATTTATTACTCATTGCCTTCACTGACAGTACTACTTTTAGAGGTGAAATTGTAAAAGGAAGATCTGCCTATTTCAACTATTTTCTTTATCACAACTGCATTTAAAATGATAGTACCTGCATGTTCAGACACGTTCCTTTCATCATCTTCAACGCAGCTTCCTCCCGAGAAGGAGCATTTCTCATGATGTTGTTTCATTCGGGCAACCAGGCCTTGCATTTCTTTGTTGCACTGTTTGCATTTTGCACGCATGCCTGTCTTACCCACAGATAAAGGAACTTCATTAAAATATTCCCAAACTGGGTCTCTGTTATGGCCTGCTGCCATTATAGGTTTTCCCTTCTAGTGAGAGAATGGTATGGTCGATCTCAAATCAATGAAGGCTACACTCAGAAAGACCTCAAGACTTCTGGAATATGCTGCTCAAACAGTTTCACTTTTGTTTCTACTGCCTGTCCCTCGCTTGTCACATTTATCTCCAGACTTCTTCTCTTTATCCAGATCTATTCCGCCACCAGCAATCTTCTATTCATTGAACTTTTTGAAACTTTGCACTTTTAGAGAGAGGTAAGGGATTGACTCTGTGTACACAAATTTACAGAGGGACAATAGAGTTGAGGTCTGTTATTTCTCAGCTCTATTTATTTATTTATTTATTTAAAAACATGTTTGCTGTTAACAAGCATGTTATCTCCGGAGACACAAATCCAGTTTGAGAACTGTAAAACCAAGCATCTCTGATGGTATCTTCTAGACTGAGCACTGAGTCCCATTGGGTAGAAAGAAAGATTAATCTAAGTAATCTATGCAGAAGCATCTGGAGCCCCATAAGATTGGGTCCCTAATCCATGAGCTATTGAAACTCATTTACAAAACTTTTCTTTAACATTACATGAATATACTGTCTCATAATCCCTATTCCAGGATGAGATATCTTTGAGCAATAACGTATCTTAATTAAAACTATCTTTAGATAGGTTTTCTCCTCAAAAAGCACTTTATCAAAAAAATCCAATTTTGTTGATTTTTTTTTTTTAAATAATTGATTTTTATCCACCCTGGTCCAGCGTAGGGCAACAGAAGCAGTGAGAGGTATGAAAAGAGAATAAGATGAGAATGTCATTTGAGAGGAGAGAAATAAGTGATGACATGATGGAAGAATGTAAAATAATGAACAGTATAGGGAAGGTAAATCAAAAGCTCCTCTTCAATCTTTTTTTATAATGCCCGAATCCAATGAAATTTAAAAGGCAACAAATGTAAAATTTATAAAAATAAAGTACTGTATTTTTACACAACTAATACATGGAACTCCCTGCCATACCACAAGATGGTATTGAAACCAAGCATTTATCAGCTTTCATTAAAAAAAAAAAAAAAAGATACTTATATGACTAACAACATCTGCAGTGACATTAAATGGGCTAATCTATTTATAAAAGGTTAAAAACCCTCGTACTTCTAGGCATATGCCAATTAATTCCTGGCATTAGAAAGAAACCTCCCTCTATGGTAGCTTGTCTAATAATTGGCCTTTGTGAGGTCTCTTGCACATTCCTCTGAAGAATGAGCAGTCTGATTTTTGCCTCTGTCAAAAACGTGATACCAGACTTGATGGACCACTAGTTTAATCTGGTATAACCAACCCTATGTTCTTATCTACAGAGAAATCCAATACCTTTGCTGTTGGTAGGTTGTTTAGCAGGAACATTGCTATTTTATCACTAATGCAACCATTGTTTTGGAGAACTGATAGATTTTCAGGGGCAAGTAGAGCAGTTTAAAATTAAAACCATTATTTCGGGCTTGCCAGTCATGACCATGTCCTAGTCATCTGCTTCCATTTGTTGCATTCTGGACCCCCGGAATGGGTATAGTATCAGTGGCAGAGTGGCAAATTATAGAGAGGTGACTTACAGAATATTGCAGTTATTTCATATACTAGTTAGAAAATCATGGGATTGATTCTCCAACTCCTTCTTAGCCTGCAGGTGTCTTATGCTGAAGATACTTTTCAGATGGATAAAATGTAAAGTTTTGTAGTAGCCATCCCGTGCTTTGATATGGAGAGCTCCCTGACAAAACTGGCTCTCAGGAGATTTGACCAAGGGAAGATCATTGCTCTGCATTATTGTACAGAGCTCAGTCTTAAAGCAATTGAGGCAAAGCTGGTTAGGAATTTCTGAAGACTGAATGTCAGTCTGATTGTTAAACAGCACAGAGACTGGCAGGAGCAAATATAGAGCTTGAAATATTTAGGTTCTGTTTGCATAATGAATGCCGTGTTCTGTTGCACTGGCAGCATATTTATTTTTAAAACAGTTGGAGTGGACAGAACAGGTGAACTAATCATAATGCTCTATACAGCCATGCTTGAGATCTGGGATTCAATTCCCAATATTAGTCTCTTGCTTCCCAGTCTAGCAGTAAGGCAATACTCCCAGGCTCTGGTGCAGGAAGTATCTCACCTTGCTCTTTGGCCCTCTCCAGCCATAGAACGAGAGGTATTGTCATACCATAAGCAGGGTCCATCGCAGCCATTCTCAGCCAGTGGGATAGTGAGCGGCCATTATGAAGGGTATAAAGTTGAGAAAAATCTCATGTGAGAGAAAGAGAGGCAGGATGGAATTCTGAGGAACAACGGGTTACATTTGAGGGCGTGCACTTTTGCAATTTAGGGGGCAAAGTGTGATGATCCAAGTAGTGTTTAAACAAAGCCAGAATAATGCCTTACTGAGACGTTAATATTTTCCAAATATTATATGGTCCAGAACATTGGGTGCGTCTGAGATGATTCAATAGCTTTAGTGAATTGCACTGTAAAGCAGATGGTTATATAGCCTGACAAGAGCAAGTTGGGAACAGTGACTTGAGCGGAAGGTAGATTGAGAAGTTGAAATCAATAATGAAGCAAATGGGCCTGAAAGTGGAATGCAACTATCTTCTCGAGTACCTTTCTTACAACAAGGAGATTTAGCAACTGGTCAGAGGAGCGATGAGAGTAAGTGTTTGCTGTTTTTTAACAGTAGTGTAACGGATGGCAGTTCTATAGGCAAAGGACTGTGATGTGATGTATGGAGCAGGCAATAGTAGTATATTACTTTTTAATGGGCTATTTAATCAGTTTTAAGGAAGAATTAAGGTTTGTATCTGAATATAGTATTGAGACCTGACAGGGAGCTTTTCTAGTCTGGTAGTATATAACTTTGGTACATTGTGCACTTATACATTAATTTTGTACTTGGAAAACAAGCAATTGCACATGTTAAATAAGTAATTGTGCATGAAATGATCAGTTTAACACATCCAATACTCGTTTTCTATATGCTACTTTAGAGGCTTAAAAATATGTGCCCTCAGTGTCCATCACAATTATATGACTGCATTGTGACAGTCCCCTCCACTTCACCAATGCTTCATAAGCACTTTTTCACTTTACTTTAAACTGCCACTTACATATAGAATGCTCTCTTTCTCATCTGCAAAGCAAGTACTGTCCTCCTCAAGACCCATCTGTAGTATGATGCCTGTGGTAAAACTGCCAGCTGGTTTTGGCTAGATGGATGGCTTGTAGAGATCCATTAATCTCTTCTTTTGTTTAAAAATAGCACAGCTTGTCTATTCAACCTCATGAGCCCATTACTGTTATCCTCACTTCCCTTGCATTGCAAAGAGGTGCATCTTGCAGGCATCTTTTTTTCTTCATCTAGCTTGTGAGCTCTCTGAGACAAAAGAGTGTCATCTTACGTGTTTGTACAGTACAGTGGTGCCCTAATCCTGACTTGGGAGAACCTTGGGCATTATGGTAATAGAAGTAGAAGTAGTAAAGGGCGATAATAAATTAATTAGCTAATAAACCATCACTCACTGGCAATGATCTTCTTAAGTACAGGTCAGGCTGTCATCTGTTTTTTTAGAAATGCTAGTAAATTGCTCTCCCTAATGGAGTTATTGGTACTTTGTCAGTAGTGGCCCTAAGTCACTAATCAAAAAGAGTAAGGATCCAATTTGACCATGGTGGCACAGATTTCCTCCTGCACATGCTGAACCTGTGCATGTGAAACAAGCCCAAAATCAGTCAGGACAATTGGTGTGCTTTACTCCTTCTACTCTAAATACTGCTTCAACAGGGCTTGGAGAAAATGTCTCGCCTATAGTCAATATTTCCTGTAAAGTGGGCTGGTTATTCCAAGTAGCTGAAAATGTTCAGATCTGAAATTGGGAAATAGTAGTCTAAGTAGTTTAGGCAGTCTGCTATCTTAAGCAGCTCCATAGGCAGGGACTTTGCAGAAACTATAGTGGAAATGACGTCTATCTTAGCATCACTCACTGACATAGTATAGGTTCTAAGGTCAGATCTGACCTTAGATGATGAAATTCAGATTTGTCTTTTCCCAATAATGTCATTGTGATTTATGGTGATATTGTCATGTGAAGGGGCTGGTGCATCAATGACTCTGAATGGCAAATGGTTTTAGGGTCCTACCAGCCTCTCTGATTCATGGTCTAGCGTTTGGTCATTGATCATCATCAGGAAATTATGGAAACATGGGATCCATGAGCCTCTGAATATGGACTGGCATAGTTGGCCCACCTCATGTGGGCATGAGAGAAGTCCATGAGGAATTGGTCAAACCAGTAGTTCAGGTCCAAGATGTGTCTGGCCATGTGCATGGGCCTGATGAGCTGTTGGTAGAACACCGTGTTTGTCACGATGGACATAAAGTCCTGATCATCACGTTGGAGAAGTCTCTGTCACTATCCCTTTTTACCAGGTTTGGTAGCAACACTCATTCCACTGGGAATTTTGTGGCGCTATAGGGCATCCTGTACACTACAGGGTACTTGTGTTGATTTTGTCCTGGGACTCGGGCAACATGTGCATATGGTCAAATAGATCTGTCCTTGGAATGAGTCCTCTCTTGTAGTGGAGATTGGTTGTGGAGAACATAGACACTGCTCCTCCCCTGACAACTTTGTTTATGTTATGCTTTGTGACCAGCAAAAATAAAATGAGTTTGGCGTGGCACGTCATCTAACCAAATTGGATACAAGTAATGTCAGGTGCTGGTCAAATAGCCCCATTTGCACTCCAGGTCCATGGCAACTAGGTCTGCTGGATCCATGATTCATTGATTCCAAGGCCAGCAGGGACCACTGTGAGCATCTAGCCTGACATCCTGTATACCACTGGCCATAGAACTTCCCCAAAATAATTCCTAGAGCAGATCTTTTATAAAAACAGCTAATCTTGATTTAATAATTCAGTGATGGAGAATCTACCATGACTCTTGTTAAATTGTTTCAATGGTTAATTACTCTCTCGGTAAAAATGTAGGCCTTATTTCCAGTCTGACTTTGTCTAGTTTCAACTTGCAACCCTTGGATCATGTTATACTTTTCTCTGCTAGACTGAAGAGCCCATTATTAAATATGTTTGCCATGTAGATACTTATAGACTTGTAATCAAGTCACACCTTAACCTTCTCTTTGTTAAGCTAAATAGTTCAAGTCTTTGAGTCTATTGCTATAAAGCATGTTTTGTAATCCTTTAATCATTCTCGTGGCTGTTCTTTGAACCTTCTCCAATTTATCAACATCCTTTTTGAATTGTTGACACCAGAAGTGGACACAGTATTCCAGCAGTGGTTGCACAAGTGCCAAATATAGAGGTAAAACAACCTCTCTATTCCTGCTCAAAATTCCCCTGTCTGTGCATCAAAGGATTGCATTAGCCTATTTGGCCACAGCATCATACTGGGAGCTCATGTTCAGCTGACTATCTACCACGACCCCCGAATCTTTTTCAGAGTCATTGCTTCCCAGGATAGAGTCCCCCCATCATGTAAGTATGGCCTACATTTTTTGTTCCTAGATGTATACATTTACATTTAGCTGTATCCAAATGCAAGTATTTTTGCTTACGCCCCAGCTTACCAAGCGATCCAGATCACTCTGTATCAGTGACCTGTTCTCTTCTTTATTTACTACTTTCTCAATTTTTGTGTCATCTGCAAACTTTATCAATGATAATTTTATATTTTCTTCCATATCATTAGTAAAAATATTAATGTAGGGACAAGAACTGATCCCTGTGGGACCCCACTAGAACCACACCTGTTCAATGATGATTCCCCGTTTGCAACAACATTTTGAGACCTTCAGTTAGCCAGTTTCTAATTCATTTAAAACGTGCCATCTTAATTTTATATTTTTCTAGTTTTTTAATCAAAATGTCACTGGTATGAAGTCAAATGCCTTACAGAAGCCTAAGAATATTATGTCTATACTATTATCTTTATCAACCAAACATGCAATCTCATCCAAAAGAGGTTTGATAGGATCTGTTATCCATAAACGCAAGTTGATTGGGATTAATTATATTACCCTCCTTTAATTTCTTTATTAATTGAGTCCTGTATCAGTCACTCCATTATTTTGCTCAGAATCGATGTTAGACTGACAGGTATATAATTACCTAGGTTGTCCCATTTAACCTTTTTAAATATTGGCACAACATTTGCTTTCTTCAAATCTTGTGGAACTTCCCTGGTATTCCAAGACTTACTGAAAATCAGCATTAACAGTCCAGCGAGCTCCTTTGCCAGCTGTTTTCTGGACATGCTGATTTAAAAATGTCTAAGTTGAGTAGCTGCTGTTGAGCATCCTCCTGAGATACCAGTGGAATGGCAAGTGTGTTATATGATATGACTGCATCATCTGTTTTTTCTCAAATACAGAACAGAAATACACAGAAATGTATATTAAACACTTGGCCTTTTCTGCATTATTATTGATAATTCTACCATTTCCATCTAATAATGGACCAGTAGCATTGTTAGGAACAAGTACAACCATTGTAGCTGGTAGCCTGTGTGAAGGTAAGCATTTTTGCCGTTTAAAAAAGTGTGTGTTTCTGAGCATCCACAATTCTGTTGCTGTGCAGAATGATGGTCTTTAGAAGCTGGTGCCCAGAGTGGTAGTAGAGTGACTGGAGGCCTGCTTTTTAAGTTGGACTTTAAGGCACAGGAAATGGCAGCAATAGTGCAGAGCCACTGGTTAATTCTCTCTGCATCATATTTTCCACTTAAATGCTGAAAGGTATCATTGCATATTGTGGGTATATATAAATATGTAGGTAAACCCTGATTTCCCTTTCACCTATATTTGGTTGAAAAATATTGAATTTAATAATTTTAGTAGGAAAAAGGGACACTTTTTTCATGAAAAATTTTGCAGAAAGTTTCTCCATTTTTCCAACCAGATGTTATCCAAAATGCCCCTTTCCACAATCTCATGGTAGAGTATTTTATGTCCCTACATATTTACAAAAATAGTGGCTGTCCTCAGAGACCTTTACTTGTAATGTAATGTAATTATATAATTAATTTTCTTTTAAAAATTTGGAGCTTGTATTGTCACCTAAAATGCTCGCTTCTTGTCAGTATTAAGTGCTTTCAAAATCAATGTTACACCTCAAATAAATAAATAAATAAATAAAGATGACAAGATGTATTTTCTTACAACCCCTTGCCCTCTAGTATGTAATTCCTTTTAAATATCTTTTGGGAATTCTATAAATTATAGGCCTGTTTTTCCCCCAAGACAAAAATAAAAGCACAAAAGGAGTTGAATAGTGGTTTGCAACAAGTGTATAATTATGTGACATAATGCACTTAATTTAGGAGAGCCTTCACTTTTAAAGCTGTCTCCTTTTTTAGTAATGTGAGATACTATTGTCAGATCATACAATGTATTACTTTCTGGGTTAATTGTGCTTGGACGTATAATTTTGTATTTAAGAAATATATGTGGTACTGCAGAGCAGCTATGTAGAAATAATTATTAATAGTTTTATAAATAAATAGGAGAAAGAAATAATGGATTGGCCAATTCAGTGCCTTCTCAGGTAACAGCAACTGTGTGGAGCAGAGTGCACCCATGTGAATATTGCTGTGTCCCTCCTGAAGTGCCAACAACATTCGCATTCTAATGGAACTGCAGAAAACATAACCACATTTTATTGCCATGCAGATTCTGCAGCGGGGGGGAACCATCAACAAAGGAGTTAAACTAGACCTTGGTAGAAAATTCCTAGTCAGTTAAGCTTTGTGTTACTGTTTGCCATTACCATGTCCTGTTATGAAAACAACCACTGAGGTGTGACAATTTTTTTCTTAAATAAAAAATATACTCTTAATTTTCTGGTTTGAATTCTTCATAAAATAATTTTGTTTTAGATTTACCACTGTCGTGCGTAATCAGACAAAACAGGAATTCAAACCCTAACAGAAAAAATGTAAAGCTTTCAAGAACTGTTTGGAGTTCCAGTTCATTAATGCACTATCTCTGTTGGACAACATTTCTTAAAGACCATAAAAATTAATAGTGTATTTAAAAAGTGCTTTATTGGCATGTTTCTCCAAATTCTAATTTAGCTCTAGCTCTTAATTGTGCTGTCTCCATGGATGGGATATAGAAGTAAATACTCCCTTTGGCTTCAGAAATGTAAATTCTTTCTTCTTATGCTTTTGCAGTTCAGGTAGAAATTAATCCTCTGAGATATGCAATACACACAAAGGTTTAGATTCATGATGCACAATCCACCGCCTAACACCTTGGGACTGAAGGACTCTCGGTCCTCTTTTTAAATATGGTAGAACATAGGAAATTTCATTCTGATTTCACTTGGCTGTTATATTGATAGGAGGATTTAAAACAATTTTTTCCCCTGTCACTGTCACTTGTGACACAGTCTTTTGTTTGGAACTAGAATATTGGTGAGGAGAGTAGGGAGAAGAGGGGATGAGTAACCTGAATTTTTTTCCTCCTAGCAATTGGATTCTTCCTTGTTCCTGGTTTGCTCCGTTGAAATGGAGGAAAGTTCAGTGTTCTAAAGCAGGACACTACTTCCTTGTCCTGCTGCAATCCTTGAATCCATTTCCTTACTACTCTTAATTAAAGTAGCAATAGCTGATAGTAGGCTTTCTTATTCCTAAGAAATGGAGTTGGGAAGCGACTTGGGCTGGTTGGAAAATAAGAATTCCATTTCACGAAAATGTTGAGGTTTTGGTATATATTTTCATTCTGATATGGAATGAAACCAAGATCTTTTGTGTTTATATATATATTTTTTTTAATGAAACCCCAAAAACCAGAGTGGGAGAGGGAACACAGAATAGCAATAGACCAGTGATTCGGGCACTCAAGTGGAATGTGGGACACCCAGGTTCAGGTCCCTTCCTGCTTTGCCTGATTCAGACCAGGGACTTGAACCAGCATCACCCACATCCTATGTGAGTGCCCGAACCACTGGGCTATTGGCTATTCTCTCTTAATTTTCCTGATGAAAGTTTCACCAAAACTTAAGTTTTAAGGCGGGTGCTCTGCCTGACTTAGAGCAGGGACCTGGCTCTCCCACATGAATGCCCTAGCCATGTATCTATTCTGGTGCATGCGCTCTCTTCCCCTGGTCAAAACCAGGCAATCTTTCCCAACTAAACCTTTGTTGAAACCAATATGCTTCTGCAAAAAGTTTCAATGTCAGCAAATCTGCATTTTCTGACTAAAAATGTATTGAAAAGTTCCCAACTAGTAATAGAAACAACTGACATGCTCATCCAGTCCTTTTCCTTGGCAGTATGGGATTGTTTCCTACAGTAGATACTTTGTCCAGCTAAGTTTCTGTGTGAGACAGTGTAGTATAGAATACAAATATAATAAATCTGGTGCTCACTGTTTACTAATGTTGTGATTTTTGTCAAAGCATGACTAAATCTTAACAGACATATTTGTAAATGCTTTTTACTTACTGCTTGTAGTTATTTTCCTTCTAGAGACTGAATCCCACACACCTTGAAGTCAGATGGGAGTGTTGCCATGGCCTTTAATAGATGCAGGGTTCAGCTCTCAGACATAGTGATTCTTTCCCCTGTAATAATTGATCTATTGTCTTACTAGATATAGAAGTTAGATTAGGGTAATTGTCAGGATCATTTTTATTTCCTGTTGGAAAAATCTGTGTCACATTTACTTTTCTCCAATGTTTACTCCTGAGGGCATTCTGTGCCAAAAAAATAAAAATTCTGTGCACAATATTTTAAAATTCTGCAAAATTCTGCAAATTTTATTTATCAAATAAATGTGGAAGCTCCAGCATGGCATTGGGGAGCACAGGCCACTGGCTGCACAGAGGTGGGAGGCAACAGAGGGTCCTGTGGCACCTTTAAGACTAACAGAAGTATTGGGAGCATAAGCTTTCGTGGGTAAGAACCTCACTTCTTCAGATGCAAGTAATGGAAATCTCCAGAGGCAGGTATAAATCAGTATGGAGATAACGAGGTTAGTTCAATCAGGGAGGGTGAGGTGCTCTGCTAGCAGTTGAGGTGTGAACACCAAGGGAGGAGAAACTGCTTCTGTAGTTGGATAGCCATTCACAGTCTTTGTTTAATCCTGATCTGATGGTGTCAAATTTGCAAATGAACTGGAGCTCAGCAGTTTCTCTTTGGAGTCTGGTCCTGAAGTTTTTTTGCTGTAAGATGGCTACCTTTACATCTGCTATTGTGTGGCCAGGGAGGTTGAAGTGTTCTCCTACAGGTTTTTGTATATTGCCATTCCTGATATCTGACTTGTGTCCATTTATCCTCTTGCGTAGTGACTGTCCAGTTTGGCCAATGTACATAGCAGAGGGGCATTGCTGGCATATGATGGCATATATAACATTGGTGGACATGCAGGTGAATGAGCCGGTGATGTTGTAGCTGATCTGGTTAGGTCCAGAGGTGGGAGATCACTGTGCAGCTTCCCCCTGGGACATGGACTCAGCGGTGAGGCTGCAACCCTGACACAGCGCAAAGACCGGGCCTGCCCCTCTGTGCCAAGTGCACCAGGTGTGGGCAGGCAGGCTCAGCAAGGCAGGATCCAAGTGTGGAGGGGCTTAGTGTTGGGGGATCCAGGTGTGGGGTGAGAAGGTTCTGTGTTGGGTAATCTGGGTACGGGTAGCTCAGTGGGGAATCGGGGGGGTGGTATCTAGATGCACAGTGGCCTTTTGGGGGGTTCTGGGCGCAGTGATAATGGACTGTGCAGGGGGTCCAGGTGAAAGTGGTTGGGGCTCAGTAGTGGGCGGTGTCTGGGTTTGGGGGGATAGAGCTCGGCAGGGGGTCTGGGTGTGGGGGGCTTAGTGGTGGGTCCAGATGCTGGGGGAGTGGGGCTCGGGGGGGGTTCTGGTGCAGGGGGGTGAGGCTCAGTGGGTCTGGGTATGAGGGGGTCTGGATGCATGGGGGTTGGGTGGAGAAGCGAGGGGTGCAGAAAGCGTGGGGGGTGGAGTTTGCAGAGCTTCCTACAGCCGGGGGAGAAATCTGGGCGTGGGTCTGACACAGCCCTGGATGCTGTGCAGGGGAAGAGGAAGTCCCAGTCTTCCCAGCCCAGCTGGGACTAGCAGCCCTGCCCGGCGCAGGGTAGGAACCACCAGCCAGGTCTTCCCCAGTCACTCCCCCTGTCCCACGGTGATTTACCTCTCTGCTGGCTTCCCTGGGCACCCAAAACATACTGCTGGGGAGGGTCGCATGACCACTTCTGTGGCTTCACTTTGCTTCCCTGTCAGAAAGTCATTTTTCTGTGGGGAAGCAAAGAAATCTTCAGGGGACATACATTCTGCGCATGCACAGTGGCACAGAATTCCCCTGGGAGTAAATGTTTCAGCATAATTAGATTCAATGGTTAGAAGTTAGAATTTCAACCTTGAAATAAGATGCAGTTTCCTAATATTGAGGGTATTAAACATTGGAACAGCTTACCAGGATAGGTGGTGGACTCACCAGCTCTAAGTGTCTTTAAGACAAGTTTATATATCTTTTTAAAAGATTGTTTTAATCCAGCTTCTGGGGGGGGAAATCTAAGGCCTGTGTGCACAAGCGTCAGGTTGGGTGGTTGTGATGTTCCCTCCTAGCCTTAGAGTCTGTGAGTCTGGTTTATATTCTCTCACTTCATGGTCCATGGAGAGAATAGGAAGCTATGCATTGCTCTCATCATGCTCATGCCATTTTCAGATCTGCATTAAGACAATCACTACAAACAAATCTCATGCTTCAGGGCTTCAGCTGGCTGCCAACTGGGGTCAGGAAGAATATTTTTTCCCGTGGATGTACAATTGACCGACTGCATTTTGGTGTGTATGGTGGTTGGGGTTTTTTGTTTGTTTGTTTGTTTGTTTGTTTGTTTTTTGCCTTCCTCAGAATTATCAAGAATGGCCACAGTTGGAGATAGGATCCCAGACTGGGTGGACCAGTGTTTGAGATGATATAAAGAATCCTCTTTCTGAAATGGTTGGCTGGTGTATCTTGCTCATATGCTCAGGGCATAGCTGATCGCTAGATTTGTGTTCAGGAAGGAATTTTCCTGCAGGTCAGATTGGCAAGGACCTTGGGAATTTTTGCCTTTCTCTGTGGTATGGAGTAGAGAGAACCTGCTAGGAACACCTGAGTGTCTCTTATCAATTCCCTGCCATTCCAGGGACATCAGGCATTGTTGGCACCTTGGTCTCCCCTGTTTTCTGCCTGTGGCATGTAGCAGTTTAATCTCTGAGGACTGAAATGCTTTAGTCTAACCCAATTTACTGGTTCAACACGGGATTGTGGGTGAAATTTAATGGCTTGTGATTACACAGAGGTCAGACTAGAAGATTTTCTAATGATCCCCTCTGGCCTTGAACTATATGAAATCTTTGTGTATAATTTTTCAGTAGCTTCTGGGTGCAGTAAATTTGTTTAACTCATTTCCTTTATGCTATAGGTTTTGTATCATTAGATCAGATGATCTGCACACCGTGTGTTCAAATTTTTCAAGTATTCCATTATCTTTGTTCTTTTTCAATAGCTAGTTTTACAAGATCTTGCTTCTTTTTTTAAAGTTTTCAGACTTCTCTATTTTTCTTCTTGAATACAGATTTAAAAAGGAGTTTAACATGTCAGCTATTTTTTACTTCTTATTAGTTTAGCCTCTCTTATTCACTTTAACCTCTTTGGTTATCATTAACTCACTCTGCTTTTCTGCCATCCTCCTTTTCCTTTAAAGCTTTCACTGATTGAGTCTGTTCTTCCTTTTCTGTTCTCAGTACAGATTTTCTTTAACCTCAAACTTTTGAGTGTATTTTATAAGGTCACAGAAGCTGGCCAATTCTTATTTCTTGTATTCTTTTTCAAAAGAAATTTTGACTGCTGTGCCTTAATTATTTTGGGCCAGATCCTCAGTTGATGTGAATTGGTGTAACTCCACAGTGGAGCTATGCTGATTAACACCAGCTCAGGATCTGACTTGCTGTCTCTTAGGATTCTACAGCCTTTAACCACAGCAGTGGACTATAGTGCTTAACCATATTGCACTTTAGTAGATTTCTCAAACCCCCAAAATTGGCTTACCTCATATCTGTTACTCCTGCATTATGTCATTCCATTCCTTAATAAAGTGAGTCTAGATAGTGGTCACTGGTTCAGTGCTTCCCTATTGTTCTTTCATTCTCAAACAGTTCCTTCAGATTAGTTAAAAATAATAAATCATGGGCATCTTCTCCTCTAGTTGGAGTGGTTTCACTTTCTGGATCATTAAATTGTTTCCTGTGTAATTTAGGAACTGTTTGTTTAATGTTTTAGGGTTATATTTTTTTTACCCAGCAGATGTTTGTTAAAATCTCCCATTGGCACTGGAGCCTGAGAAACTAGTCTAGGAATTTTTTGTTCTCTCTCCTGTCCTCGTGATCTCTAAGTGGTGTCCACAGTCATTTCTGCTTTGTTTTTCATTCCTTGCATCTTTACCCAAAGAATTTCTGCAACATATATTTCAGGGATTCTCAAACTGGGGGTCGGGACCCTTCAAGGGGTCACAAGGTTATTACATGGGGGGTCGCGAGCTGTCAGCCTTCACCCCAAGACCTGCTTTGCATCCAGCATTTATAATGGTGTTAAATATATTAAAAAGTGTTTTTAATTTATAAGGGGGGGTCACACTCAGAGGCTTGCTATGTGAAAGGGGTCACCAGTACTAAAGTTTGAGAACCACGGATATATTTGGTCATCTAAATGTATCTCTGTAGTAGTATATAGAAACTAAATTCTCACCTTCTTTATCAGTTCCTCTTTCTTGGATGTAATCATCTTCTCTCTTTAGAATCTCCACTTTGCTTTATGCTAGACCCTTGAGCTGGTCAAAGTAATGCATGACTCAGACCCTTGGTCCCTTTACGTTTGTGGGGTGTAGGAGGTATGCAGCAACAGTACATTAAGCTTTGGAGCAGAAAAGGAAATAGCATATTACTTGCCAGCAACTGCTTCTGTTGTATTGACTTTGCACGGAAATGCCATTGCTGTGTTCAGACAAAAAAGAGAAGCAGCTTAAGGCCCCAGCCCTGCAAGGAGAACCACCCAGACAGACACATGTCCTCACTGAGCCCCACTGAAGTCAGTGGGGGTCCTTTATAGTTTTCCTTTCAGGATTGAGGCACCCAGCTCCCAGACTCCACCTTGATCAGTCTTCCTGTTTTCACTACTTTGTATTTTAAAACTTACTCTTGTGTTCTTTAGTTCATAAAACAGAGTATTATGGGTTATTAATCAGCTGTGAAGTGATTAAATTTATAAAACTGCTGGAGAGTGAGAGCAGCATTAGTTGTAAATCAGGAAAATAACTAGGTAGATATAGTTAAATATTATTAAATGTGGCTGTGACATCTGCTCCCTTCTCTATTTCCAGATCTGGGATGGAGGAGATCAGTTGGAGTTAGGTTCATAGTTAAAATTAGTGTGCTGGCATGCTGAGAATTGATGCTTTGCACTAGCAGATGACAGAGAAAGCAGTCAAACGTTTATCTCTTAGCAACCTCAAAGGATGTATAATGAACTATACTGAGCACTAGGTATCTTTGACCTGAACAAATTGGCTCCTACTAAAGCCCTTTCTGTCTGGTGTTTTTATCTTTTTTGTTGTTGTTGCTGCTGTTACAGGAAAATTATTATAGATGTGATGTGACCTGTAATGCATTTTATTTATTGATTTGCTTAGTTGATAAATTGTTATCTACAGTATTTCAACATGCACACATGAAATGAAAAACAAAATGTGTCCAGTATGCCATAAAAAGAGATTCAATACTAGACTTGTTTTAATCACTTATTGCAGATGAGGTAGTTCAAATAATATTTTCATAATAACTGCGTTTTACATATGTAGAAAGTAAAAATAATTACTATTTTAGCACACCCACCATTTTCACCCTTTTGCTGCCTGTAAAATTGCATTTACAGGGTTTTTGCTGCTTTTGTTTTTATTGATAATGTTATACTAGTTTTTTTTCTTTCTTTTTATGTTTTTGTTAAGGAAAATTGTTTTTCTCCACCCTTCTTTCAGCAAGTAGGGTATATTAGATGTCATGGGAACTAGGTTTCTTCAGCACAGAGAAATATGCTAAAGTTACTGCCTTCATTACATTTAATTAATTTGTTCTGTACTATATTCCAGGAAGTATTCCAGGAAGTACAATAATGATCTGGATTTTGTGTACAACAATTCTAGGCATATTAGGCTCAAGGTATATGGCTGTGATTTAAACCACATCAATCAGTTGTAAAATGTGTGATCATCAGTAATACTGATGATTTTTGAAGTAGGCACATAGATGCTGGATTAGGCCACTTGCATTTACAGTAATGACTATAATGAAAATGCTGTTTTAATACTAGTAGTTGATTTCCTTTGTTATTCCCACTTCCTATCCCTTCCCATTCCCCTTAATTGGAACTCTATTCTTATGTAATCTTAGTTGAAGCTATTTCTGACAGTGTCTTCTGCTACCATCGGCTTATTTTCTAGATGGGAAGTGATGGAGTTTTGCGCCTCAGTAGTTCCGCTCTAAATAATGAATTCTTTGCATATGCAGCACAAGGGTGGAAACAACGATTGGCAGAAGGTAACTCTCTACTTGTTCTCAGATTTACCAAATATTAATTTTTATGAAGGATGCCTTTTTTTCTTAGCCAAAATAAAAAAAAATGTATATTTGAGAAATACTTTTAGAATGGAGAATGCAGTACAGCAGAAATTCAGCAACAGTAATTGCTGATTCAGTTTTGAATTTATTCTAGAGAATCTCTTTTCAGTTAATAATTTTACAGTTCGCTATGGCAGCTTATTTGGGCAGTTTAAAAATAACTAAATAAGCATTTTCATCACTGTCAGCTTTGAAAACATAAATGCATGTGACTAAATCCCACCAATATACTTTGGAAATACCAAAGTTATATGCTAATTGCAATCTTGCAGGTCACACTCACCTTTGTTTTGCATTGAATTACTGTTTGGATGGCTATAACAAAGAACAGTATATATGTGTATCTTTGTACAATATATAATGGTCCCGTATTAGCGTAAACCTTGACAACTTTTATTCAATATGCTAGTATTTGTTTTTTAGGAGAATTTACTCCAGAAATGCAGTTGCGCATCAGACAAGAGATTGAAAAGGAAAAGAAAACAGAACCTTGGAAGGAAAGGTTCTTTGAAAGGTTTTATGGTGAAAAGTAAGTATTGGACCAAAAACCATTTTGTTTCATTTTCTTTTAGAAGGAAATGAAAATATTGTTCTGTGCTTCACATAGTACAGTCAGAAAGGTTGTAAAACTTAATAAACCAGTTATCAAAGGCAGTAGTTCCCCAATATAAGAAATTGTGGGTAAAATTGTAGTGGCATGTCAGCATTTACATTAAAAATGCATTTTATGGGGTTCAGAACTCATCCACAAAAATTCATTCTGTGCAGAATTTAAAATACAGAGTCTGAACGTGGGAATAATTTTTATTTTAAAAGTATTGTAACAAGCCAGTTTTTGCCTGAAATTATAAACAAAGCTTTTACAAAACCGAAAACCAATAGAGATGTTTCTATGACATTTTTTAAAAAGTCAGTTTAAAAAAATTAGTCTTCTAAGGTGTTTCTGACCCAGACATTCCAGCATTGTGCTAGTGCACACAATAGGTAGGTGAAATTGACTAGAGAATAACTTTACAAAAGTGAAACTGAGTAGTCTAATTTTATTTTCTGAGATGAGGTACAAAAACAAAACAAATATCAGAAGAGGGGTAAAGTGAATTAGATGTATCGGGCCAAAGGCTCAGCTGGTGTAAGTCATCATAGCTCTGATGTCAGTAAAGCTATCCCAGTTTACAGGAGCTGTTTACAGCCCTTAAATTCTTTCTGTTTTAAAAATCTAATATAGGTAAGGAAATTGGTTAATGTTTTTTAAACCTGAAAATGTCCTTTTAAATGGCTTTTAAAAAGTCAGTCCAGTGCTCTTTTACTTATGTAGGTGTTAAAATATAGAATTATATTGAGTTTTTTGGTTTTTATGTAATTTTTTGTGCACTTCTAACTTTAAAGTGGCTTCAGTTTATAACTTAGAATACATCCTGTGTAAAATTTGTGTGGATAATATATGTGTTTAATAGACAGAAAAGGCCCAAAGAAGCCATTATAATGTGTAGGATCGTTTTATATTTTATTTATTTTAAAACAGCTTTTGTTTACTTAAGCAGTCAAGGACATTCAGAGACCAAAACCTACATCTACATAAAGGCCAGGATTATGACAGTAACTAAAGCGTTGTGCCTGGACATTAGAGCATAGGTGCTACCTTGCACAATTTATGGATTTCACACCACTGCAGTATTTCGGTGAAACAAGGCAGCAGATTAAAGGACTGAATTTCAAGTTTAACTTTACATTTCCTTGCTAGCAGTTTTCTCACAACATGAGCATTATTTGAATACCATTTTATCTGTTAACACTCTTGGATGCCTTAGTGTAACAGAACTGCTCTTTTTGATCAAGCGGCAAAGCATTTTCCTTGAAAGCCTGGAGACCAGGATATAGTCCAACTGTAGACCTCTTCATTTAAATATATGTAAAGCTAGCCATTTGTTTATGGAGTCTAATGGCCTTTAATTATGCATGTTAGTATACAAGTCAGAGTTACAGAACTCTGCTCTAAGAGGAGGGCTGTTTTGAAAGGTTGCCTTGGGACTTTCTGCTGTAATTAGAAGCTTAAACACAAACTAAGCAAAATTATTAGCTTATTTTAAAGGAAACAGTGTTCCAAATGCACTGATGAGTAACGTGTCCATAGGGCGTAGTATTAATTATGCTAAAAGGAACCAGCAGTCCTACCTTGCTAACTGAAAGTTGGGTGCCATGGCCAACAGATAAGGTTCAGTCTGCAATGACAGTGACACTGGGCAGTATTGACGGTAGGTTTTTGACATCCAGATAGTAACGCTGGGTGTCATAATACTCACAATTTCTTCTGACCATTAGACTGAACCTGTTTTTCTCCACCTGTTCTGTTTCATCGGCATGGTTCTTATCTGGCTAATCTGCGGGCAACTGCTGTTTCACCCCTCTAGGTCTCTCTACTGCTTGACTTGTCTCAAGTGTGGTTTTTTTGGTGGACTATGGTTTGTCTGGCAACATCTTTACTAGAGTTCAGTCTACTTGCTGCTTACTACCTTGTTTTGACTTGGGTTTTTTAAACTTGTTTTGAATATGGTTTGGATTGAGTGCCTTCAAATACTTTGATTCCATTGAAATGGAAGCTCTTGATAGCTCCGATTCTTTATGAGCTATTTCTCAGGTGTGTTGGCAGCAAACTGGGTGTCACCTTGGGGTCTGACCGATTTTCCTCTCCAGTCAGTTTGGTGATTTTGTTGTGGCCTCAGCTGAGTTAACTGCTTATAAATATTCCATTACCTGGCTCTCAAGTTCCATCATCTACCTGGAGATGGATCTTTAATAAATTGAGAATCTTTGGGATCACCCTGATGAAACCCCCTTTCAATTCATAGCTTTAGACTGTGCCCAAGAGCCCTACCATCTATTTGCCGGACTCTGTGTATTACATAATACGTAGCAAGATCTCCTTCCTATTGTTCACTTTCATCCATTTTATTTTCTGTTTTCTCCATGTTCTCTTACTTTGAAATAGTAAACCTTTGATCAACTGATGTACTTAATCATGATCAGATGATGTGCAATTCCAGATATATTAATTATTTGCACTTTTAGAAAAAACATGATTGTCACCTGATGAATCTGACTCCAGTGGTCTTATCTTGTGGTGACTATCTCTTTTCCTGCTCTGAGATTAAAGTGGCTGTGGTGATGCTAACCAGTTGTTACCTCTAGGCACTGGCTTTAGACCAGTATTCTCTGAATTTTAATGCTGTTTAAAACTCTTAATTAAATGCCAAAATAGTCTCACTGATTTCCCTTTAATATGGATTACTGTATCATCCTCTGTGTACCTTTGATGGCTATATTTAATTTCAAGACTGGCTGTCAGACTTTACCAAATAATTCCACACTAGCCAATTAGAAGCACTTTCAGTACAGTGAACACCTTTACCATCAATCTGATACTTTCCATCGGGGTCAACAACATGTCTGTACACAGAAAAATTGAGGTCCGTGATAATTTTTCAAAAAATTGAATGACTGAATGACATAACCTCCCCCACCCCCCAAGTCCGTCACTAAGTACGGTAATTTTGTCAAGTGTCTGTCACGCAACATGGTGGTGCTGACCCCTGCTTTCCATGTAACTGCAGTCTTGGTGTCTTGCTGTCTTTAAAACAGTGGAAAGACCAGCCAGTTGTGCAGGCTGTTATCATCTTAGACCCTGTGATCTTAAGGCTTTCCTTTGTTGCAAGCTTCTTCATCCACTGTTCTCTGAGCCCATGGGAACATCTTTTAAGTCATAATATCAGAAATATTATTGCCCTATGCCTTTACTGAATACATCCCATTAAAAGGGCATTGTCAGATTAAAAATAATGGGGTAGATTCAGCGGATTAATCCCTCCTCCTTTTTATTTCCATTGTATCTCTTCCCCTTCATTAAAATTATTAGGACGCCTGGTTTTGAGTATCGTTTCTGTGCTGATTATGTTCAGCTTTCTCTTGCATTTCCTAATTCTTCAGCTGATATATTTTTTCTATATTACAGTATTTTTCTATTATGTATTCTATTTTTCCTATATTCAGGGGTGTTGGAACAATTTTTATAGTGGGGGTGCTGATCCTGGAAACTATGTAGTTTGGGGTCTGTTATTGCTACTTCAAGCCAGGGGTATGGCAGCAACCCCAGCACCTCTATTTCCAGCACCACTGCCTATATTACTAAGTGATTGGTAGACATTTTATGTCGAATGCTCCAGAATGTCTTCATATTTAACAAGGCTAAAAACAAGGTCCTCTTACTGGCTTTCAGTTGTACAGTACCTTTCCCCCTGCCCCCCTCCCTTTCTTGAGACTGGCTTTGCTTTTCCATTCAAGAGACTGGGAGTTCTTTTTGGTTACTGATTACTGATTGATTTTTATAACATGATTGTTATTTTATAGTCAACAATGCCATCTATTCAGAATTCCTAAAGTGTGCTACTAAAAATGTTGATTCATTCCATGATTATTCCATACTTGGAGCTGTTACAGTGTGGACCTAAATGAACTTCCTATTTCCTCTGTCACCCTCTGCAAATTATTCAGAACCATTGCTTGCTTAATTTCCTGATATCCTTCGTTCTTGCACATCACTCATTTGTTTATTCAGTTACATTGTCTTCTCATTAAATTGAGGATGGAGATCAATCTTCTGTTATTGGGATATGGTTCGGAAGACCATCATACCCCTCCTACCACCACAGCCTAGCATTTGTGTCTTCTCCAGCACTCTGGAGTGTCACATTGCTGCTGGTATGGTCACCCATTGCCCACTCCAAAAGGTGCTCAGTATTCTCCAGCCCCATTGTCTTTGTTCAGAAATGAGAGTGCAGGATCATGCTCTTTTTATATTTTCTCTCAATAGCTCTTGTTTCTAAATTCAGTTGTCATTTTTCAACCTAAACCAATGACTTTTATAATTTTTTTTACCAATTGTCCGCAACTCTTAGCTGTGTTTTAGTTTTATTTGCCTGAAGCAATAGAATTATATGTAAATTAATATATAATATTTTAGGTAAGAAAGGGATTAAGAAAACATCCTAAAATGGAAGTGTAAGCAAGGGCCCACACTGTGACTTTTTACACTTCAGTCACTTAGAATACAAAGATTATAAACGCCTCGTTTATTTTGTATTTAAGAATGTTAAAGATTTTTTTATTATAGAGAAATCTGATGAGTTGTGTATGCATAGACCTAAATATTAAAAAACTGAACGTTTATCATCTTAAAATAATGCTGCTTCATATGCTTCTGAAATAGAATGGAATCAAAAACAGGAGCTTGCCACTGATATTTTCTTACTTTGTGTAGTAGACTCTTGATTGGAAAATAAATGAGGATGAAATGGGATTTTTTAAATTTTCATTGCAAAAACACATGAAATTATTAGAAGTTTCTAAACAGAAAAGAAACAGTTCATCAGCTGGAGGCAAGAATGAGTGTCTGAAATGCAGCTTTTCCTGCTAATTTAGGCAAAAGTGATATTAATAGAAATATTTTTTCTGAACTGTTTTTAAATTTCAAACCAAAACTGTTTTCATTGAATTTAAACAATTCTCCTGCAATACTTGCAGTGCTACTATTGCAGCATTGTGCTGGCATATGAAAATCAGAAAGGGAAATGGAGTATAAATAAAAGTGAAACCAAATAGTCTGCATTTTATGTGCAATTTGAATAAAATGCCAAATGGTTAAATAATAAAAAGTAAATTGCATTTTTTAAATTCCTGAAGTTTTACTAATCAAAGGTAATATAAGTAATACAGGTAAGGAAATTTGTTTTCCTAAATATATAAAGCCAGATCCTCAGCTAGTGTAAATTGGCATCACTCTGTTGAATCTACCCCATTATTTTTTATATGACAATGCCCTTTTAATGGCATGTATTCAGTAAAAGCATAGGACAAAAATCAAGTCATTGTTTAATTCTGTCTGTGATTACATGACATTTTAACTTAAGTGGTTTGTATTTTAGGTTGGGAATGTCAAGAGAAGAATCTATGAAGCTCACTTCAGTACAGAACAGTGATGAAGATGAGAGTAGTTTGCTGTGTGGATCTTCTGGTATACCTGGTCCTTCTAAACAAACAACTTTTGAGGACCATGAACAGAAAAGCATGAAAATTCCACCTCTTCCTGAAAGAGATTTCTGTCAGTCTCTTTGTAATGTGGAACAGGTTCCAGTCAAGGATCTAATGGCAGAATCAGATTCAGAGGATATATTGGTACCTGACGAATCTGTAATTCAGGAAGAGATTGCTGAGGAGGTTGAGACAAGTATCTGTGAATGCCAAGAGGAGAACCATAAAACAGAACATGAGTTTTCTGAGGAGCCAGTAAGCCCAGCTGGTACTAATGAAGAAGTAGAAGCAGTGCCACTTGCAGACAACTCAGCATCCTGTGTTGTGATGAATGATGTAGTTGATACTTTGTCTCACATTGAAATTAAAGTGGAGTTGAAATCAGAATGTCCTCAGGAAGAAATGTCAGTTGTGATTGATCAGCTGGAGGATTGCTTATCACCTGCACAATCTGCTTCATCTACGAACTCTGTCAGCGATACAGCAGAGAGGGATTCTGAGTCTACAAAAGAGCTAAGTGCTCCAGAAACACAAAACTCTGCTCTAGAAGGCTCATTGTTCACTGATGGAGGCATTGCTGTTGATATGGAGCTACAGAGTGACCCCGATGAACAGTTATCTGAAAATGCTTGTATTTCTGAAACTTCCTTTTCCTCTGAAAGCCCAGAGGGACCTTGTATCAGTATTGCCTCTCCAGGAGGTGACACACAGTCCACTTCAGAGGAACCCTGTACTCCAGCATCTCATGAAACGGCTTGTTCATCTGAGGCAGCCAGCAGTGAAAATATTGAACCTGATAGTCAGCAAAAGACCATTGAAGAAAGCCTGCACACACCTTTAATGTCAGAAATATCTCCAGTGTCCACTTCACCTGTAACCTCAGAAGCATCTCTGACATCAAACTTACCTTTGACATCAGAGGCATCACCAGCTTCTAATTTACCTTTAACATCAGAAACCTCTCCAATGTCTGATTTACCGTTAACATCAGAAACCTCTTCCGTGTCTTCTGTACTTGTAGCTTCTGAAACATCTATGGCAACCAGTTTACCTTTTCTGTCAGAAACATCTCCAATTTCTAATTCCCCACAGAGTGAAAGACTCATTCTGCAACAAAGGAAATCACCATGTTTATCTGAAGAATCCCTCTCCCCTTTAAAAGAAGAAACTTCAACCATTCCTAAGGCATCTCAAGAGGAAAATCTTATTGCGCAAGAGAAACTGATTCAGAGTACAGCTGAAACTATGAAAATGGGTCCTCTAGCAAATATACCCGAAAGTTCAATATTGGAAGAGCCCCAGAGCAAAAATCTTACTCATCAATCATGTAGATCACATACTGAAATTGAGAAATCTTATATTGCTTCCATTTCAGAACTCTCTTCTCAAGAAGTGATCAAAATTAAAAATCATCATGTTCAGCAAAGAGTGGAAAAGAAAGGTGTGCTCTCGCCATTAGAGATATCTGTCGTATCAGAAGGGACGGTGGGCAAAAGCACTGAACTCCTTCCAATTAAACCACATGATAAAGTATATACCTCATCTCTAGAAAAGACTTCATTCTCAGAAGTGTGCAGAAGTAAGTCACACAAACAACAAAGCAGTGCACAGATACGGCTGGAGAGTTCCCATTCTTCTAAGTTATTAGAACCCACAAAATCACCTGAAGTAAGAATTGAAAATAGAGATGCAGAGATCCCAAAGCGAAAGACTGCAGAGCAGCACAGTTTTGGAATCTGTAAAGAGAAGAGAGCTAGAATAGAAGATGATCAGTCTAATCGTAATGCTCCATTGACGAGTCCATCCGAGAAAGAGCAGCCACCTAGAGAAGAGCCCCGAGTCCCACCCCTCAAGGTAAAGTGGTAGTAAATGCCTACTGAGTCAGAAGGCTAAAGATGAGTTATCTGCTGATTGCTTCTGGATTTGTTTCTGTTTCTCTTAAATGTTTGGTATAGGGAGAGAAAGATAAGCAATTTCCAATACCTCTCTTTCTGTGTTGCACAGTTTGAGTTACCTCTTTTTTGTTGCAAAGTTACTTTCATGTAAGGGAAAACAATCCAAATATATATGACTTAAAAATAAATCCATGGACTTTTCCATTGTTTCTTAGTATAGTTGCTTATTCCCCAGTCTACAATATTCAAAATTAAGCAAGGGCCTGCTCGCTCACCGTCTGTTTTTCTTTCTAGTTGGCTTCCCCAGGGAAGTTGAAATAGTGAATTTGTTACATCAGAGTCATTTTTGTTATAACTGGTCAATTCCTCAGTCCTGCAAAGGGATCCAGATTGAAAGCAGAGAGGCTCTATATGCAGTCAACAGTGTGCCCTTGTTGCCAAGAAGGCTAACAGAATTTTGGGCTATATAAGTAGGAGCATTGCCAGCAGATCGAGGGACGTGATCATTCCGCCCTCTCCGGCATTGGTGAGGCCTCATCTGGAGTAGCGTGTCCAGTTTTGGGCCCCACACTAAAAGAAGGATGTGGAAAAATTGGAAAGAGTCCAGCAGAGGGCAACAAAAATGATTAGGGGGCTGGAGCACATGACTTACGAGGAGAGCCTGAGGGAACTGGCATTATTTAGTCTGCAGAAGAGAAGAATGAGGGGGGATTTGATAGCTGCTTTCAACTACCTGAAAGGGGGTTCCAAAGAGGATGGATCTAGACTGTTCTCAGTGGTACCAGATGACAGAAAAAGGAGTAATGGTCTCAAGTTGCAGCGGGGGAGGTTTAGGTTGGATATTAGAAAAAACTTTTTCACTAGGAGGGTGGTGAAGCACTGGAATGGGTTACCTAGGGAGGTGGTGGAATCTCCTTCCTTAGAGGTTTTTAAGGTCAGTCTTGACAAAGCCCTGGCTGGGATGATTTAGTTGGGGATTGGTCCTGCTTTGAGCAGGGGGTTGGACTAGATGACCTCCTGAGGTCCCTTCCAACCCTGAGATTCTATGAGTAACGGCCTGTGCTTGCAGATCTTTTTGCAAGACTGGGACACATGATGGCTTAACTACAAGATTTCCCTGTACAGTTAGGAGGCAGAACCTTAGCTGTAAGGGAGAAAGTCTTCGTGAGAATGCACATATCTTTACTAGCAGCAAAGCAAAGGCGGCAAAATACTAGCTAGATAAATTGTTTTGTACACATTTGTCTTTTTTTAAAAAGTTTGCTCTGTTTGGAAAGTTCTTCTTTTTAACATGTGATGACAATAGATTTATTTAGTCTGTTTTGTGATGTCTTGTCGATCTTAGTTTTGTACATGAGGACATTGGCCAAAACTTAGGTCCAGTCTACTTAACTCAACCTACTGGCTGTGCAGTGTGAGTTCCCAATTATTCAGAGCTGTCCCTTTTTTCCATTTATTTGTAACTGCTATAGTCATTGAACATTGCTAATCTGGCCAGGAGGGCAAATACAGTAAATGTTTCAATCACTAGTACTACAGCATGGACCAGCTAACAGTTGTTGATGAGCAAGAATACAGTTGGAAGCTAGTCCAGTCTAACTTTAGTGGTATTCTTGGGTTTTTTTGTTGTTTTTTTTTGTTAAAAGACTCCAGCCTCATATATGGAATTCTAATCACGATCTAATTACAAAGAAAAGTAGATCACTAGGGAGAAAAAGGTATCATAATTATAATTTTAAAAATTAACAATCAAACAATAGTTACCATTTTATCAATATTGATGTTGCAAAGTAGGGTTGAAAAAGATCTGCTTTTGAGCTGGAAAGCAAAATGTTTCAAAGTAGTGTTTTAAAGTAGCAGTGTACTTTAAGAAATGAGTTAATAACACTTACATTAACACAACTATTAAACTAACCGATGTTTTTAAAAAAATTAGAGGAGGAACAAAATGATTCAAGAGATTAGTTCTAGATGACAGAACCTTTTGTCTGTAGGTTGCTAGTTCAAACCCAGATGAAATCAGTAGTTTTGATTTTTGGTCACTATCTGCTGGGTATTCATTGGTATATGTGAAATTAGTTTGATCTCATTCCATTTCCCAGCTGAGAAGTTTCGACATTACAAAACCACCACCATAACTAGCACTAATTGGCAGATTCGGCAGACAGGCCAAGAATTGAATTGGCACATATAATGAATTGCTCTTTCCCTCAAGGTCAGGGTTGAGGCCCGTTGGCAGAGCTGTGTGGGGAAAGTTATACTGACACTGTCTGTGCTGTACTGTGGAGATAAATAAAATGTATATTACTACAGCACTGGAACTTTGAGTTCCACTGCTTTCTAATAGAAAACCAGATTCTTTCAATCCCACACTGCATCATCAAATTGGTCCCCTGCTGGGGAAATGGCAGCTCCTACCAACAGAGACAGCCCCAGAGACATTGAAGGGAGATACTGAAACAGCAGCAGGCATTTCTAAAATTTATTTTGGAAAATCATGTGTTAATCATTTCTTTATTTAATCAGTATTTAGCTCTGTTAGATGGTGCCACTGATAACGGCTACCTTTCCTTATAAGAATGACCCTGCCAGTGTCCCAAACCATAAGGGCTCTTTTGTAGCTTTGACTTCCCTTAACTCACATTTATCACATGGCTACTTTTCCTATAAATGTTACATAGCTCATCTCTCTGCTACTCTCCAAATGAAAGTCACCTCACTAATCACTGAGGCCCCACTAACCTGGACAGCTGAAAAATGTGTCTATTTTAAGAGGTTAAAATACTATTCTGCCTGGCTTGATGTGTTTAATAGAAGTGCATTCCACTGATTGTTGTTGGAGCTTGTCTTGGATATGACCTCATGACTCTTACACCCCAATCTGCAAACACCTGTGCATGTGCTTATGTTTACAAATAATATGAGTCATCCCATTGATTTCAGTGAGATCATTCATGTACGTTCATTAAACACTTTATAAATATTTGCAGGATTGGGGTCTCAATACACAGTAGTGAGCAGGTGATGCACCAGAAAGATACTACAGTGGGTGTCCTAAAATTAGGGCGCTAGGGAGGGAAAAAGACATTTTTGTGATTCACCCCTTTTAAGTCACAGTTAGAGATTGATCCTTGGTATGGTATGAATTACAGACTCAGAGGAATTTCAGACTCCTCCTAGCTGGAGGAAAGGTTTTTTGGTTGCATTTGATATTACAATAAATGTTTGGTGTAACGAGGGAAAGGTTAAGTAGTTACCAAGGCCTGAATGCTTTGGAGTGAGGAGCAAAACCACTATGATTATTATTTTTCAAACATTTGCAGTATGTGTTAACTAGGAAGCCCTTTTCCAGTCCCATTGCATTGGACAGGTTGATCTCCAACTAGATACAATGGAGATTAGGAAGGTGTGATGAATTATATCCGATAACCATTATATTTTATCACATTCGGTCAACTTTCCTTCTCAACAAAAGGGTAGGTCTATGGAGGCAAATTCAAGTACTCATTACTTCTGTTAGAGAATGACAAAATAGTAAAATGAACATATCGTTAACTTTTAGCATTTTTCTGTGCAACTACCCTGCATGGTAATTCTAATCATGGAGTTTAAGTCCAGAAGGGACCACCTGATCATCTAGTTTGACCTCTAATTCGCTATCATGCTCTGAACCTTTTAGGAGACAGCAGAGAAATGTTATATGTATGATACCCCATTAAAATTGTTTTCTTTTTTCTTCTTTTAGATTCAACTTTCAAAAATTGGGCCACCTTTTATTATCAAGAGTCAACCTGTTTCAAAACCAGAACCTAGGGTTTCCCAGAGTACATCAGTCAGCAGCGGGAGGAACACTGGGGCTAGAACTCTTGCAGATATCAAGGCAAGAGCTCAGCAAGCTAGAGCCCAGAGAGAGGCTGCAGCCGCAGCTGCTGTGGCAGCAGCTGCAAGCATAGTCTCTGGAGCAATGGGGAGTCCCTGCGAAGGTGGGAAGACAAGAACACTGGCACACATCAAGGAGCAAACAAAGGCCAAACTATTTGCAAAGCATCAAGCCAGAGCCCATTTACTCCAGACCAGTAAAGAAGCAAAGTCTCAGCTCAGTTCAAAGGAAGGTCCTTCATCCGTAGAGACCTCGACTCCTGATACAAAGATTGAAATTTCTACTGGTGTCATTATAGTTAATCCTAACTGCAGGTCTCCTAGCAACAAGTCTGCTCACCTCCGCGAGACTAACACTTTACTGCAGCAGTCACTTAACACAGCTGCATTGCCAGAAACTGCTACGGACATATCTGTGCACAGTTCTGATGAAAACATACCTATGCCACATTTGTGTGAGAAAATTATCTCATCTACCTCCACTGAAAGTAACAATGTGCCAGTGCTTTATAGTAAAAATTCAGTCCCTGCGTCTGTTTGCAGCACTGCTATGTCGGGAACAATTCAAGAACTTCCCTTTGCAAGTTCTCTAGATAAATCCTCTGTTTTAATGTCTGTTGACAGTACAAACACAACAATTTCGGCTTGTAATGTAAACATGCTGAAATCCACCCAAGGGGTTGATACTCCATGCATTGCCATTGTACCAAAATGTATTGATAACACTATTGTTCCAACCTCAATAGACAGTACAGTCTTATCAAATTCAATTGATGAGAAAAGGTTGCCAGTATCAAGTAGCAGTGCAAATAATGCAGTCTCCAGTCAATATACCACTGTGCCGACTTCGTCCATTGCAAGTAATTTGCCAAATCATCTCCCAGGTAGTTCTGTACTGATTCCCCCAGTGGGGACTACTGCTAGATTTTCTTCTGATAAGATAGCCATAACTGGATGCAGTGAGCAAAGTACTATATCCATTAACACTACTGTTAGAGCGGCTTTAAGCTGCAGTGATGCGGTTGCAGTAGTAGATTCTGTTGCAAGGCCACCCATTTCAATGTTTACTGGTAATATGGTGACAATAAGTTCTTACGACAACACTGCTAAATTAAGTGCTGACAACTTGGAAAAAAGTTCTGGACCACGAAACCGAATAGATCTGTCCAGTAAATCTCAGCCAGTGAACTTTACACAAACAGCTATGAACAGGTCTATACCTTGTAAAGTCATTGTTGACCACACTACGACATTAAATTCCAGTTTGTCACTGGCTGCTTCCATTGAAAATGCAGAAAACAGCATAGATCTGCAGAGCAGACTTGTGAGGGCAGAAACTGCCTTACAAAATATAGCATGTCCTCAGGTGTCTGTAATAAGCAGGCCTGAAATAGTCAGTAATGAAAGCCTTGAGCACAGTTCCAGCTTCATAACTGTTACAGCAAAGCAAGAGGGCAAAACCTTGCAGGCAGCTTGTACAAGTCTTCAAGAAGTGCCTCTTACTCCTCAAGATAAATTAATTGAGGTTGTTGCCCCCAGCAAAGGTTTTGTGGAGCAGTTACGAGGTCCTTCAGCCTTTAAAAGTGAAGCAGATGCTGCCTGTGTCAATCAGTATAACACTAATAACAGAATTTGCTGGCATGATGAAGAGGCAATGCACACAGACCAGCCAGTGGTCAGCCATCTTAACCCAAATAAGCATAAAGAATATACAGAGCAAAACTGTTTAAAAAATGTCAAAACTGAACCTTCAAGTTACACGCAAATGTCAGAGTTGCAGTCAAGGAGTCTTATGACAAGCATCGCTGTTCCTGTTAAATCAGAAACTACCGAATCTGACAAGTGCTTTAGGATGGACACTGAAGATTTTACCGGACCTGAAATGCCTAGCCAGACTGCAGAAATAGCCACAAGTGCACAGCCGACACAAACCTCCAAGACATCTGTTACAGATTCCCTGGAGGACTCTTTGTCATTGACAACAGAAACCCTAAAAAGAGTTACAAGTGCTGGAAGCTCTAGCTGTCGTTTGTCATCAGTTGAGGCCAACAATCCTCTAGTGACACAGTTACTGCAAGGCAACCTGCCTTTGGAAAAAGTGCTGCCGCAGCCCAGATCAGGAGCCAAACTAGAAATTAACAGGCTTCCCCTGCCTTTGCAAACTACCTCAGTGTGTAAAACATCAGCATCTGAGAGAAGTATGGTTGAAAATCCTTCCAGCTCACCCAATCCAGATGGTAAAGGATTTACAGCAGGCAGCATAGCCCCACTGCAAATTAGAAAGCGTGAAAACCATCCAAAAAAGCGGATGGCCAGGACTGTGGGGGAGCACACTCAAATGAAATGTGAGCTTGGGAAGCTATCAACGGACACAGATGTTAAAGTGGCTCCTTGTGTGATCAGTTCCAACATGAATCAACTAGGGCATGGTCAGCCATTTAAACAAGAGTGGCTGAGCAAACATGCAGTTCAGAACAGAATTGCTCACAGTCCAGAGATCAAGCAGCAGAAGAGGCCACTGCCTTCATGCAGTTTCCAACAGAACTTATTTCACATTGACAAAAACGGCAGTTTTCATGCAGAAGCTAGTACCTCACACAGACAGCATTTTTACCAAATGTCCATGGCTGCAAGAGGCCCCATTCCTACGGCAGCTTTGTTGCAAACTACTTCAAAAGTCCCATCTGGCTGCAATGCGTTTGCTTTCAGTAGGCACCTGGAACAGAAGGGTTTGGGAGAGGTCAATATTTCTGCAGCAGCTCACCAGCTGAGGCTAGGAAGTGTTTTTTCCCCTAATATTCAAATTAAGGAAGGTGATGACATTGCTAGTGCCTCACAAACTCTCCAGAATAAAACATTAGTGCATCCTCCTCCTCCTCCCCCTATTCCAAACGCAGAAGTCCCATCTGATCAAAAACAACCGACAGTTACTATGGAAACCACTAAAAGACTTAGTTGGCCTCAGCCAGCAAGCATCTGTAGCAATATAAAATCTGAACCTGTTTCTTTTGAGGAAGGTTTAAGCAGCAGCTGCGAACTGGGCATAAAACAAGCTTCCTACGATCAGAATGAAGTAAAAGAACAGTTAAAAGCATTTGCATTAAAAAATGCAGATTTCTCTTCCTATTTACTTTCTGAGCCACAGAAGCCTTTTACCCAATTAGCGACTCAGAAAATACAAACACAGCACCCACAGCAGCAGCAACTCTGTGGAAATTATCCAACTATACACTTTGGTAGCACAAGCTTCAAAAGGGCAGCATCTGCGATTGAAAAATCTATTGGAATTTTGGGAAGTGGCTCAAATACTGCTACAGGTCTGTCTAATCAGAACGTTCCGATTCCGGTTCAGAAATTTGCTGACAGCAGCAATGCAGATGAACTGGAACTGAAATGCTCTTGCAGGCTGAAAGCCATGATAGTGTGCAAAGGCTGTGGAGCCTTCTGCCATGATGACTGCATAGGCCCTTCAAAACTGTGTGTAGCTTGTTTGGTTGTACGGTAGAAACTGAGTCAAAGATGCAGTATCCCTTCTCAGCATGGGAGAGCAGAACAAAGAAGTGGAGAAATTGTAACATTTTAGGCCTTTTTTTTTTTTTTTCTGGTGATGCTTTGTTTCAGAATTTAGTTATTTCTGCTTGCATGACATTCCCTGGAAAGAAGAAGAAACCGTTAGAATTTCTTTTAAAAAAATAACAAACTTGTTACTAAGCTTCTATGAGCTTCCTTGCTGTCTAAAAGAAAAGGTATTAACATGTCATTCCTAGCTTCTATTTATTTGCACAAAGTGCAGCACACTATTTCCCCACTTATCTATTATGATAGCAGACCCTCTAGGTTAAGAATAACAGGTTAGTTGTATTCTCATGATTTCTAACTGCCGGGGTACTGCAAGTGTGGAGATAACAAGATGACTAACAAATTGAGTAAAGACTGCTTTGGGTAAAGTAGCTTGGTGTTCTGTTACAAATCACCTTCAGAGCTACTAAATTGACTTGCAATTTTTCTAATGATGATTGCTTTCTTGAATCCACCTTTACCATCCATAACTTATAGACGGTCAACCTAGCAAAAGAAAGAGAGAGACTTTAGACAGATTTAATTAAAGGAGTTTGCTCACTCCTACACAAAGCATTATGGAGGTAAGGTTTTAATTGTCAGCTCTTCTTGTTGATTCCCTGAGAATTAGATTTGTAAATGTGGTTTGATTAGCTGGACCATGTCTAGAATCTCTTGGCTTTAATGGAGTGTAGAGGAAGTAACGACTTCTCTTAGAGAGCTGAGCACCCTCTCTTTTTCCCTCTTCCCCAAACCTTCCCTGTACACCTATTGAGCTATCTATCCCAAACACATATATGGGTCAGGTCTAGGTAACAAATAGGTTCTGGATTTCAATAGCATTTCCATGGCCTAAGGTTGATCCTAAGGTATAAATAATGATTTGAGGACAGATTATAATTGTGTGTTGAGCTGAATAGTAGAAAATCAGTTATTTTCCCTCCGATATGCTTTACTATCTATTTAAATATGTTTAAGTTTTGACTTTTTAAAAAACTTATTTTCAAAAATGACTTAACACTACCTTTTTCTGTTAAAGATTTCAGACCACTTATAGTATCTTTTGGAGAGTTGGGAGTAAAGAGGTGGGGGGTTTTAAAGGGATACTGCATCTTTTAAATAATCTTCAGTATTTATCCAGTACTGTATTTATGTTGAGGACTACAGCTGCATTCCAGATGCATTAGCCACCATAACATCAGAGGACAACAGTAGTAATTTTGGGGCCCTGTCCACCTAAAAGAAAAATATTATAAAGGGATAAAGCACATGCAGCTGTTGGGGACAGGAAAAAATCTTGCTGTTGTTTTTTACTCCAGATTCAAGAACACAAAATGTGCAGTACGAGTACCCCATATGCTGACATGCGGCTGACAGCCCAAACAAATATGAGCATAGAGAACAACGTAATTTTTACCATTGCAGTAGAACCTCACTAATATATACACCTTACCATCTGCACAAAAAACAGAGATTCTTTCCCTAGTTCTCAGTGAAACATGTAATAGCAGTGAGTTGAGGTCTCGTATTAATCAGATTTTAGTATTTATACAAAACATATAACACTACACATTTACTGGTATATCCTGAAGTATTAACATGAACAATAAAACTGTCAAATGAAAAAAGTACACTATATGATCCATTATACTTGTTTGTTTATGATCTTTTCTTGCTTACTAATTTATAATTATTTAATTTGTCATTGGTCTCCCTGGCATCAGTGCATATTAGTGAGGTTCTACCGTATATGCAAATCCCATTTATTTTCTTTTGGGACCATTTTCACAAACATAAACTATACTATTCCTTTTGATTGTCTTTAAAAATTCGTTGGAACATTGTAGGAAGTACATTCCTGCCATAAGAAGTTCTGTGGTGCAACTAGAGTTCTGTTTTACTGTAGTAGTGACATCTACGTCTTAATTTTTGACACCATGTGATCCAAAGCTATTGACGATTCCATTAACAAAATTGTTGCTGATACAGTAATATATTTTCTGTATACAAAAGCACTCCTTTATGAAAGGTGAAAATCCCACAGATTTTCCACGTTTTCAAACCTTTCTGTGGAATGAAAAACAAACCAAAAATAAACCGTTGAAAAGTAATTTCCAGTGGTATGCTGATGGCTACCCAAATGGGAGCTATGTTGGTCACATGGGTAAACATGAGTATATTGTAGTCATGCATACCAAACCATATTTAAGGAGCCTTCTGTATTGGACTTATATCCTATTGCATTTACATATGGTAGAGGTAGAATTTATTCCCTTAAATAAACAGATTGGCCAGTTCTTAAAATCATGATAACCTGTATTTATATGAACCCTCTGAGAGCTCGGAATCTTTTTACTTCTGGCTCAGAATCCCTTGTCCACAGCACGTATGAGTATCTGTTTTTACTTGCAACTTGAAATATATTCTACCCATGACTGGCATGGTATTGAAAGAAAATGTAGCATCCAAAAATGTTTTATTTTGAATGACGGATGAGGGAGTAAATAATATGATATAATATGAATTCATGTCAATGGCATCTTTGTACTATGGTTGCAGTTTGCATATTTGAGATAAGATAAAATGTTATATAAAACTGCTTTGGACAAAATGATGCTAAATCATATAATAGAATTGGCCAACCCCCTCCATGGTGCCATTGCATTGACTTCTATTTGACATCAGTGGAGTTGCTTTAGGAATGAATTTGACCCACTATTTAGAAACATCTGGTGAGTGATGTAAGTGATTTATAGCCGTGGTGTAAAATTCCAAAAGCACCTAACTGATTTAGGAGCCTGAGTCTCCTTTTAATTTGAAAATTAGTCTGACTTTTAATTTGAAAATGGGACTTATGTTCCTAAATCATGCAGGTGCTCTTGAAAATTGTACCCTCCTAAGGGCTTGTCTACATTACCGGCTGGATCGACGGGCAGCGATCGATCCAGCGGGGGTCAATTTATCGCATCTAGTCTAGACGCGATAAATCGACCACCAAGCACTCTCCCATCGACTCGGTACTCCTCCAGGGCGAGAGGCGCAGGCGGAGTCGACGGGAGCGTCAGCCGTCAACTTACCAGTAAAGATACTGTGGTAAGTAGATCTAAGTACGTCGACTTCAGCTATGTTCATGTAGCTGAAGTTGCGTAACTTAGATCGATTCCCCCCCCCCCCCCTTTAGTGTAGACCAGGCCTAAGATTAGAACTGAATTTTGGATTGCTCCTGTTTTTGTCTAATTTTGTCCCGATTTCAATCCCCATGTCACTCTGTTTTGTTAGTGATCGTGCAGTTTGCACTGTTGAACATTTAAGGTTTATGCACTGAAAAGTGGTGAGAATAAGCATTACTTAAGAAGACACCTCTGTGTGTTTGTGTGTGTCAGTCCATCCATCCTTCCCGCAGGAATTTACACACATGCATTTTTGGAAAATATCCAAAGTTTTTTCCCTAGTTGCAGCACTTTTGGGAGAGAGGAAGAAATACTCTTGTGCTCCTTCCTTCCTTTTTTTTTTAATCTGCTTATTTTTGAGGTGTATCATTAACATTAGGGCATTTGTAGTGTGTATGTTTGTCTGTTCCTGTGCAGAACTAATTTTCCAGTCAGAAATTCCCTTAGTTGAAATAATATAAAAAAATTGGTGAACTGGGCACTTCATTTCAGCATTCTGTTTACCTGCTGAGGTTTAGCACGTGAAATGAATTAACTTAAAAATAAGGTTGAGCCATAAAGCAGAATAATATCCCTTTTCTTGATGAGGGCTCTGTGTTGTTAGGGTAAGCTACAGAATGTTCAGATTTTTTCAGGGTCCTGGAATTCCTTGCACAGTTTATAAACTGGTGCATATGGTGCTTTGTAATGCAGTTTCTGAAGTAAAATTATCTTATGCTGCACCTCCCTTCCCCTTACAAACACACGCACAATTTCAGAATAGTTATTGTAGCCTCTGGTTTAGCAGTTTTACCAAGGTGTGGTGAAGTACCAGGATGAACACTCAAAAGCTCAAAAATGTCATCTAAAGGGATCATCTTAGCTGACACATGCGAACGGCCCTGCTTTAAACACTGAATGACTTTCTACAGTTTTGTGACAGCAGCACAGCGGTTTTTTATCTGTGTTTCTGTAGAACTTTGAGGGAAAGCAAAAAATAATATTCAGTGTGGATAATCATGGACCTGTGTAGCTAAATGTTTCTGAATCTAAAAATCCTGTTGTCTTCAGTAATCATGCTTTTGTCACTGTAAAACCAACAAAAACATTTTTAATCTAATTTAAAGGAGCTGCTTCTTTTATAGCACATAATATTTCGCTTTGTACTATATTTGATAGTTACAGAATAATTTAGTCTGTAGAATAACTTTGTCGTATTTGTACTGTTCATGAATGTTACAAGAAAAGTGCTTTACTTTGTTGCCATAATTCTCTTGTACTGCTGTAAAATATTTCTTCTGCTTTACAGAAACCTAACTCAATTCACAATTTCAGTACAGGGTTTTTTGTGGTTTTTTTTTTTTTTTTTATTTGTCAGTATTTTGAATGTTTACATCTGTTTGACATTAGCCATTCAATGCCTTTTTAGGGCAGTATTACTCCTGGAGTGTAACAGCAATGTGAAATCAACCCATATTTAACATGCATGAGAAATACAGATTTAAGGGGAAAATCCCTAACATGCATAGATTTTTTTTTTTTCCATCAACATTTGGAGAAGTAAAAACCCTCCTTCAATCCTCTACCAAAGAAAACATTATTCCCACAGGACAAGCTCAGAAATGGTTCTCTGAATCCTCGGAAGGGGGAGTAGTTGATTTCAGTGGGGTTGCTACAATTTAATACTGTTATGCTTGCTTTGTTACCTGACTAAATGTGACTGAGTGCAAGAAGCATTTTAACAATTTTTTTTTAAAGACAGTGTTTTCTTTAGAAATCAGGGATCATGCTTTCTTTAATGGTGCTCTTCATTTTTTATTTAAAAAAACAAAAACAAAAAACATTTGTTGCCTACAAAAATGACCACTCACAAAACCATAAATTGAGTTGTCTCCATATTTTCTCTCTTCTCCCTCCCCTTTTTCCCTTCCTGCTCCCCTGAAAATAACAACATGGGCTTCAATATTAAAATATTCTGGAAAAAAATAAAGAGATAAAATATATTTGTCATATGTTTTTCTTTTATGTTCAGTGCGTTATGTGGGGTATTCTGTCTGTGCTAGTTCATTGAACATTCCAGTCAGTGAAGGAGAAACAGAAGCGGAAAATCTGTACTTTTAAAAGTTGATGACCATTTATTGTATGATTGAGACTGAGCAGTATCTGATATAGCATAGGTATGACCATATTGAAATAATGAAAATAAAACTGGGTGTTAATATTTTGAGTTTTAAGTAGAAGATTTACAGAACATACAAAGCAGATTAGCTGCATTGTCTTTCAGTGCAACTCCTAGGTATGTACTATGTATTTTTGGAAACCTGACTCTCAGCACACATGAGCAGCACATCCCCTTGTGATCTCCCCCTCCGCTTTCCCACCAACAAAGAACAACTTAAAAGTCCATACCTCAGTGGCCCTTTGATAACAGGTTCCCAGTTCAAACCTGTTACCCAATGATGAACCCAGAGTTGGCTTATAAACTCTGCTAGACCAACAGGAGATAGAAATAGAGTGGAGAATTCATTACATTACAAACAAAATGTTTCTAGAACTTCTTCCTTTGAAAGAGCTTTGCAAACATAAGCCAGTTGTTAGGGTTGAGGGATAAGAGGGTGGATAGCAAGTAATTTTTTCCACAGGCCTGCTCAAAAATGCTAAGGCCCGCACTTCCTGGATCCCCAATGCCTTGCTGCACCTTTCCACAATTATTATTAATTATTATTTGATTAGTGGTAGCACTTCGGGTCCCCAGTCATGCATCAGGGCAACATTGTGCTAGGCACTGAACAAACAAAACAACAAAAAGACAGTGCCTGTCCTAAATAGTTGTTAATCTAATGACAGTTACTGTGATTCCCCCACCCACCTGACGTGCACTCCCACCAAAGTTGTGCTTTGCAGGTTATCCAAGTCTGCCAGGGGTCTCAGCCAGGGTCTTGCAAAGCTTGGGGCTAGCCTTGTTTTATTTAATACTAGTTGTTCAGCCATAGGCTGCAATAGTTTTTATCTTAACTCTTTAGGTGAATGGAGGAATTCCAATCAGAATTTCTGTACATTTTAAGAGCTATCTGTTTACTGTTGCACCTATGTTAATTTTAAAAACCTTCTAAAATAGCTTTCTGCAAAATTTTATTTAAACTTTTTAAAATAACATTTTATAGTATTTTGTATTTCTAGAATATCTTCTGTCTGCACGTCCCACTCAGTGTTCCCCAAACAGTAATAAATTAGTCTTCACAACACTCCTTTGAATTATCCTCACTTTTACAGTTGGGGAAATTGAGCCCCAGAGAAATGAAATGACTTGCCAAGGTCACACAGGAAGTCCGCAGCAGAACTGTGAGGGAAAAATCATGTATCTTCTGCTTCCTAGTCCAATGCTTTAACCAGAGGATTATTTTGTATAAGTTTAAAATAAATTATGGATCATTTTAAAATAAAGGACAATGGGCCTTAACTGTCTGCCATAGTTAGTGGTGGGGAAGAGAGTGAGAAGGAAGAACATTTGAGTTTTAAAATAGCAGCAGTGCAGTTTAATGTTCATGGAAAACTGGGGGCGGGGGGGTTTGCCTTCCACTGCAGCATGGGTTATTTGCAGGTTTAAACTAGTATAAATGGTAACTTCTTTGTAACTGGAAGTGTTTAAATCATGATTAGAGGACTTCATTAACTCAGCCAGAGGTTAGGGGTCTATTAAGGAGTGGGTGGGTGAGGTTCTGTGGCCTGCAAAGTGCAGGAGGTCAGACTAGATGATCATGAAAAGTCTGAGTCTACAGTGCAGCAGAGGTTAATATTTATCCTGATTCTTCCAACATTGCTTTCTGTCTATCCATAGAAACGATATCTGTACTACCAGCAGATGGAGACAGGAGAAAATCTTGTGCAGATTGTCTAGGCCGGTAGAGTGCTCTTCTTCAAGTGCGTGCTCATGCTGATTCCATTTTAGGTGTGTGCGCACCCACGTGCACAGTCATTGGAGATTTTTGCCTTAGCAGTATCCGTAGGATTGGCTGTGGCGCCCCTTTGAGTGCCACGCTCATGCACTGGTATATTAGGCACCACCATCCTTATGCCCTCTCAGTTCCTTCTTACTGCCCGTGACGCTTGATCGGACCGCCTCATCTTGCATTGCAAGAGCGTTAGTGGTTCTTTACAGCCCATCATCATGCAACAGGCCAATGCCTATTAGTGACCCCCCCCCCCCGACAGCTGTTTGAAGTGCTTAGGGCAGTCCCATAGCAAGGACAAGGGCAGAATCTGTAAACTATGCTCATACTAACATAGTGCATACTAACTATTCACAAACAAATCACAGTGAAAGGGGGATTTGGTGGATGGGAGACAAATGCATTAATATTTTATAGGAATGGCTGAGCTGCTCTCAGTTTTCGTGGAAAATACTCAAGAAATTGGGTGGTGGATGCCACCCTTCTAAATCTTAAATAGCACTTTGCTGTGCCAGCAGTTCCATTTACTTCAGCTGGGCTACTCATGGCGCAAGTTAGCACTCCTGAATAAGGCATCAAAATCTGGCCCAAAGAAATTACCACTTGGCTAGTTTCTCCTGATGAATCACATGTAGCTGACTTGTTTAACTGGAAAGTTAATTGGTTTAGTCGCCCAGGATGAAGTTGGGAAAGGACGTTTAATGTTGGGTTGAGAAACTGGGGTAATGGAAGGATCATAAGATTCCCAAGAGAAATAGAGAATGTGAAAATGTGGTGGGATTGTGATGTGTAATAATTTAAACACATACACATCCAGGCATTGTTGTAGACACCAAGGGGATGTGTTGTGCACATTGCAGGGAGTATGGGCTGGAACCATGTGGGTCTCACAAAAAAAGACCCCTTCCTCAACTGGGGTGCATGTCCTGACTAGCAAATTATTATGGGGAAGTGTTTTTGGTGGGTGAGATGGCCCCTGTCATGTGCATTATCAACCATCCAGTTCCATGGGAGGTCAGGCAGCTGTTTGTAGCAGATTAGGAAGTATGGATAATATTCACAGCTGTCAAAGATCATGTAGATGGCGGGTTGGTCCATATTGTCACACATGATATTCCAGACCACTTAAACAGGTTGATCATAGTGAGTTATTGGCAAGAGATCAAATGGACAATAAAATGTACAAGATCAGTAATGATTGGTGACTTCAACTACACAAGTATTGACTGGTGAAATGTCTTACTGGGATACAATTTAGAGAAACAGTTTCCTTACATCTCAGTCCTTCCTGTTCTTAGCCTGTGTTACGTAATAGTATAGCATCCTGTGGGCTTTAATACTTGGGTCTCATTTCGGTGGTTGGATTTGGTGTGCAGATGCTGAGTGCATTGGTGCCCTGTGTTGTATAGAAGGTCAGTCTAGATGAGCTGGTGGTCTATTCTGGCCTTAAATTCTATAACTGACACCGTAAATATTAACATAATGGCACAACTTCTCTGAAATACACGAGGGGCTGCTCTTCACATAGTCCTAAGCATCAGAGCAAAATTAGCTAAAGAAGTAACTATAATACAGCCATTAAGTAATTGTGATTATAATATAATTAAGTTAAACATTTCACTAGTAGGGATTGTATCGAAAGCAATCGCACCAAACTTTAGGAAGACTACTTCAAAAAATAAGGAAGTTATGAATGAAGTGGCTGAACTGCTAACAAAAATATGCAACCTATCTTTAAAATTAGCTGATATACTGATTTTAAAATTAGCTGATAGAGGACTAGAGAATAACCAACATTGTATCTGTCTATTAAATAGGCCCTAGTTGTAATTTTGGGAATACATGCAAATCATTTCAGTATCAAGTAAATTAACTGGAGGTGAGCAGTGAGGTGACATAATCTGTGGACAATACAAAATTAGGTTAGTTGAGATTATAGATTGTGAGGGTTTATAGAATAACCTAAGAAAACCTTCATATATATATTTCTCAGTCACAACAGCAATATGGGTCTGATTCACTGCTGCTTTGCACCTTGTGTAGTTATTGATACTAGTGCAAAGTGGGTGTAAAAGGCTATCATCACAATGGTCATGCTTGATGTCCACTTTGAACTCACATTACGCTGGTGCAAATGATTATACAAGGTGCAAAGGAGTGGTGAACTGGACCCTCATACTTAGTGATGTGACTTCTGGGCAGTTGATGCCAAAGGATTGCAACTGGGAAATAAAAAAGTAATATTTTCTTTTGTGCACACAGGTATTCAGAGAATCTACTAAAAAAAAATCAAATTGTGGTGTGTGTGTTTTGATTGACTAGCTATTTGCTTACAATGTGCTGATGTTGGATTTCAATCAGAATAACTGTGCAGAAGGAATACATAATGACCAGGAATCTCTGCACACTTAACCGGTCAACCAAAGTGCAGAAAGATCACACTCATGCTGTTGATAAAAGCACAGTGCAGTAATGCCCCCTGTCAACTGGCCAAGGAGCAGCTTTTGCTGAAGAAGAAAAATTTTTGTCATTACCTAAAAGAGCAGAGCCCAGGTTTGACAGACACTGTATTGTAGAGGAAATTAATGTAAATAATACATTTTAAAAATCCTTATCTTAAAAAATCATTATGATGTTGGATGCTGAGCATTCCTAGTAAATGTAAGCGCATTTTCAGGTATGGATTTTGTTGTAAATTTGTATTTGGAAATTATGAATAGTGAGGAAAAGTTTTATACAGGTCCTGATTGCTAGAGACAGTTTTGCTTTGGGTATACTCAGTTTTGGATTATAATGTCCACTTTTAAATATTTTAAATGTCACTAGTAAGCTGTCTGTGTTTGCACCCACAAAGTAAGGCCCAGATTGTAATGCCAAAGTGCACTCCATGAGTAGTCCTATTGAATCAAATGGGGATGCCTCGAATAAGATGTTACCCAATGTGAGTAAGTTTGCCACAATTCTATCCCTAAGTAGTTGGGTGTCCACTCATCTTTATTACTAACTTCTTGCAGTTCCATTTGGATGTGAAATTGACTAGCAAAGGGTGGGTTGAAGCCTGGCTGAAAATCAGACCCATAATGCTGGACATATATAGCTTAGGTTCAGATCAGTGGTAATGGTCTAAATCAACAGTAGGGATTTTATTAACCCTTTGATACAGGGATATGGATTTCCCTGTATATGTAGAAAAACTGGAATTGCAGGTCTAATGCAGCTATGGTTTCATCATCTGTTTCATTGCATTTCTCATTAGTCTTGTTGTTTGATTACTTGTCAAGTTCGTTCTCTGAGCACAGAAACAGAAAGGTTGCTGCTTTCACTGTTTTCTCCAGAGTTACTTTTTGCTGTCTGCCTTACTGGAGATAGAGATATTTCCAATGCACTTCGGTTCTTTTTTCTTCTGACTACACATGCAGTATCTGTTAGTCTCAAGTCTGAAATGCCAAATTCTGCCTTAGAGTAGACAGGGGAAAAAGCAGAAAACTATGACTGGGGGAGGAATTGCTGACCCCACTGTGACAGGTTGCCCCCCTTAGGATGCCACCTGATGTACTGGGATAGCGCTGAGCCCGCCTGTTCTGCCAGCCATAACATCCTTTTTACCTGTTTTGCTGAGCCAAGCTATCAAGCCTCTTCCAGCACACACACAGGCAGGGCCACACCCAACTGCAGAATGACACAGACACTGAGATCAGCTCTGGGAAGACTCAGTTTAAGGGACTTGCCCCAGCACTCAGGTGTCCACCACTCTTGGAGTGCAGACCCAAAGGTATATTATGAAATCCACCTCCTCCCTCAATGTGGAGGAAGGTATGCACAGCCTCTTACCCTCCCTCCCCCCAATTATGAATTGCATGAATGGGGTTTATTTTATAAACAAGAAATAAGTTTATTAACTACAAAAAGTGAATTTTAAGTGGTTAAAGAGATAGCAAACAGAACAAAGCAAATTACTAAGCAAATAAAACAAAACACGCAAACTAAGCTTGTTTCACTAAAGAAATTGGTTATCAATAGTAATTTCTCACCCTTGATATTGTTGCAGGCAGATTACAGAAAGTCTTGAAAGGCAGCTGCACTGGTCTCCAGCTTGAGAACTTGGGTATTATTACTCACAAGCTAGACGCCCTTCCAGCTTGGGCTCAACCCTTTTCCCCCCAGTTCAGTTCTTGTTTTCAGGTGTTTCACAGTGTCTCTTTGGGTGGGGAGGCAGAAGAGAACCTCAATGATGTCACTCCCTTGCCTTATATAGCTCTTGTGTATTGCGGGAACCCTTTGTCTCCCAGTGGAAGAACACTGGCATTCCAAGGGCTGGGTCCATTACCAGGTGACTCAGACCCATGTCTCTGCAGGGCTGTGGCAGCCATTACTCGTAGGCTGTCTGGAGTGTCACAGGAAGACTAAGATCTTTCATAGTCCATTGTCTTTGCTGGTGGGCCATTGGCCCTGGCTAGCTTTTCCATTGCTGTACCTGAAGGGCTAGTTGAGGGTGACACCCAAAGTAACACATTTAAAATACAGATACATAGTTAATATTCCTAACTTCAGATACAGAAATGATACCGGCATACAAATTGGATAATCACATTCAGTAAATCATAACCTTTCCAATGATATCTTACATGAGCCATCTTGCATAAGGTATATCTCAGTTTTGTCATGTCCATATCATAAGCGTATTTTCATAAATAATATGGAATGAAACATCACAGCCACTATTTATGAATCTTTCTGCAATTTCATCTGTTTTCTGCATAATCTAAGTTTCTGACTTTTTCATGAATCAAAACATTCAAAGTATAAGTACTTCCATAGTGTCCTTATTAATGCAGCCACTTCTCATGCCTCCTTTCCTTCTCTGCTCCTCTTTCCTCTGTCTCTCCTCCATAGCTGCTTTTCTCCTTGCTACCCTTTCAAACTGTGGCCGCTTCTGTATATCTTCAGTGTGCCATGAGCCTCTTCTGTTACATATGCTTCAGCTGAGCTGGTTCCTCAATTCTGTTTTCCAGGTTTGCTGGCCTCCTCACTGTCACTCATATTCTGGAAGTGGCAGAGGGATTTGGTCTTTTAGGGTATGTCTACACTGGAATTAAAAACCTATGGCTGGCCTATGCCAGCTGACTCTGGCTCGTGAGGCTGTTTAATTACAATGTAGATGTTCAGGCTCAGCCTGAACCCCTGCTGTGAGATGGGAGGGTCCCAGAGCTTGGGCTGCAGCCCAAGCCTGAATGTCTACATCGCAATTAAGCTGCCCCTTAGCCTGAGCCCCGCGAGCCCAAATCAGCTGGCATGGGCCAGCCACAGGTGTTGAATTGCAGTGTAGACATATCATACCCTTAGGGTATGTCTATACAGCGTTTTGGAACCCATGAGAGCAAGCCTCCCAGCCTGGGTCAAATAGACTCCAGCTAGCAGGGCTCACTGTGCACTCTAAAAATAGCTGTGGAGACACTGCTTTGAAGTTGCAGCTCAGGCTCTGAAGCCTAGAGAAGGGGGTGACCTTGGCTGGGAGGTTCACCCCTGCAGGCTCAAAAATGCTGTGTAGACACATACCCTAACCTACACTACAGCGGGGGGTCGACCTAAGATACGCAACTTCAGCTACGTGAATAGCGTAGCTGAAGTGGCGTATTTTAGGTCGACTTACCTGGCTGTGAGGACGGCGGCAAGTCGACCGCTGCCGCGCCGCCGTCGACTCCGCTACCGCCTCTTGCCACGGTGGATTTCCGGAGTCGACGGTAGAGCCATCAGGGATCGATTTTATCGCGTCTTCACTAGACGCGGTAAGTCGATCCCCGATAGACCGATTGCTACCTGCCGATCCGGCGGGTAGTGAAGACGTGCCCTTAGAGTATATCTTCATGGTGAATAATTCTGGAATAGCTATTCTTGATTAACTCCTTCTGTGGATACTACAGAATAAAAGTGTCCATACATGGAGTTAATCAGGAATAGCTATTCTACTTTAAATTTACACCCTATCTTAATCTGAATTAATTGATCTGTGTAGGCAAACCCTTAATATAGGTCCCTACAATCACCAGTCTCTCACTGCTGCTTATACTTAAAGAATGATGGGGGAAACCCAGAGCATGGTGTTTTGGAGAGCAGAGATGGTTCCTATATGGACTGGTATGTTACACCAGCAAAATAACCACTATGCACAACCACGTATGCTATACCAGCTTAGCTTGATCTCTGGTTACATTGTTTTGTTTCCTCAGCACTGTCCTATGACACTGGTAAAGAATGGGGGGGAAATTGCTTTCTTCCAGCACTGAACTAGAAACTTTATTTGAATAAGAACAAAGCTATTCTGTCTCTCTCCCCGTCCCACTGTCTTTCATTATAGAGCTTCTGATAGCACCTTTTCTAGCCCTTGTGCCTGGCTCACTGCTACAGATTTAAAGAATCTGCACCTGTATCCTTGCAAATCCTAATATAATATTTAATATTATTGGATTATACCAGCCACAAGAAAATAAAATCTCATCCGTTTCTGTCAAAAGGGTGTGCAATGAAGAGAGAAGTGGAAATCTTCACTTGATGAATATACCTTTCATGCCATCTATGGCCTTTCTAAGGAAATGTGTGCTTAAGTTATGTAAAGTAAACAAACTGTCTTCCTGGTAATTTATCTCCACAACCCATCTATCAGTCCTGCCAGTTGGTGATTAACTGACCAGCCAAAAAACCTAACACCATTTGCTTGAGCTTGAGAATGGTGTATGATATATCCAAATGGGTCAGTCAGAATCATGTTTTTCAGTGGATAAGCAGAGGGTTAAAGGTTTTATTATAAAAAGTAGAAAATTAATCTAGAATTTTGATAAGTGTAAGTTTCTTGAGCAAAACTCACTTAAAATAATAAAAGGCATATAACTTTGGGGGAAACTATTTAATTGAGCCTTAAATGACTTAGGCACCACATAGGCATCTGTAATTGCTAGTAATGTTAAATGTCTTTCCTGAAGTGTATGCTGAATGAGGCAAGCTTCCTCATTATTTTCACTTCTTTTTGATACCTTGCTATAGCTGTGGCAGAGGTGACTGGACTCAGGAAGGTTTATTTAAATGGAGATGCAGATATAAAAAGCAACTTTTTAAATGGCCAGTCACAAGTTATCTATTACTGATTCTAAGTAACCTAGTCCTAGGGTTCTCAATTTTATCAAGACATTTGGAATTAGAATTGCAATATAAAAATAACTTCTCAAAATCAAAAGTTTTACTGATGGAGCTCTGTCCTGGGCTAAAGATATCAGAAGGCTGATAGTGAATAATTTTTGTGCTCCTTTTCATTACTTTAGCTATCTATATAAACTTAATAAATCTCCCTTAATAGAATAAACATGAAGTGTTTTACATTGCTGGCTAAATTTACCAGTTACATCATTTTATATGCATGTCATTTTTAAGCACATGGCTTGCTTGCCCTGCATTTATCCATTTTATGGACTAAAATGTGTTGTCAAAAATGGCATCTGAAGTTGTGCCTGCAAAGTTGTTTGTACACATAATCTGTGTTTATTTAAAGAAATGGACTTTTTCTTATGTAAATCAAGTAACTGCATATCTAATGTAATGTACAAATGCTGGTTTCATGCAAAATCTGCAGGCATAATCCTAAAGGCCAATTTGAAAATCTAACTCTCTTCAATATATTACCATTCAATTTACTAGAGAGTGTGTTTTGCTTGTTTAATAAATTACATGCATCTTTTACTGATAATATATAATACTGGTTGGATAGAAACTGGTGCACATCTAAAACAATTTGTAATAGGATCATAAAATAATATATAACTAATATAAAAAGGGGAAGCTGATAGCTTCTAATGTACATTAATCGCTAGGAATTGTAGAAAATTGATAAGGGAAGCAAAAGGACACAAGGCAACATCTATGGCCAGCAGAGTTGAGAACAATAAAAAGGAGTGTTTAACTGTATTAAAAACAAAAGGTATCCTAACAATAATATTTATAACTAGATGAAAATGGTAGATAATCCAGAAAAGGCAGAAGTGTTCAATAAATATTTCTGTTCTCTGTTGGGAGAAAAAGACAGATACTATATTAATATCATGCAATAATAATCATGATGAAATATTTTCCATTCCAACAGTAACTCAACAGGTTGTTAAACACCAGCTTCTGAAGTTAGACATTTTTAAATCATCAGGTCCAGATGACTTCTAGTCAAGAGTTATAAAGGAGTAGGCCGAGGAGCAATCTGGATTGTCAATGTTGATTTTCAATAAGTTTTGGAACACAGGGGAAGTTCCAGAAGACCAGAAGAAAGCTAATTTTATGCCAATATTTTAATCGTGTAAAAGGGAATTGTAGGTCTATCAGCATGATGTCGATCCTGGGCAAAATAATGGAATGGCTAAAAGGGGACTTGCCTGACAAAACAAATTACAGGAGGATAAAATAATTATTGCCAATCAACATGAGTTTATGGAAAACAGATTTTGTCAAACTAACTTGATATCTTTTTTGATGATATTGCAAGTTTGATTGATAAAAGTAAAGTATTTAGACTTCTGTAGGGCATTTGACTTGTCATTGTATGACATTTTGATTTAGAAACTAGAACTATATAAAATCAGCACGGCATATATTAAATGGATTAAAAACTGGCAAACTGATACGTCTTAAAATATAACTGTAAATGGGAAAACTTTATCTAATGGGTGTGTTTCTAGTGGAGTCCAGGAGGTTGGTTCTTGGCCCTAGGCTATTTAACATTTTTTTCAAAGACCTGGAAGAAAATATAACATGATTACTGATAGTTTGCATGTGACACACAAATTAGGGGAGAAGTAAATAATGAAGAGGACAGGTCACTGATATAGAGTGATCTGGCTCACTTGGTAAACTGTGCGCAAGCAAAAAAAATGTGTTTCAATGTGGCCACATATAAGCTTATACATTTAAGAAGAAAGAATGTAGGCTATAATTACAGGATAGGGTATTTGGGGATCATGTGGGATAATCAACTGAACCTGAATTCACAGCGCAATGCTCTTGGCCAAAGGGCTAATGTGATACTTGGGTGTATAAACTGGGGAATATTGAGTAACAGTAAAGAGGTTACATCATCTCTGAGTTTAGCACTGGTACAGGTGTGACCACTATGGGATACTGTGTTCAGTTCTGTTGTCCACAATTCAAGAAGAATGTGATAAATCATTGAGTTTTCAAAGAAAAACCACAAGAATGATTAAAGATAATGATAGTCTTAAAGAGTTCAATCTATTTATTATAAGTCTATTTAAGACTTATAATGATAGTCTTAAAGAGTTCAATCTATTTAGTTTAACAAAGAGAAAGTTAAGGGGGAGACTTGATCACATAAGAACTTACATGGGGAATAGAAATTTGATAATAGAGGAATCTTCAATCTAGTAGAGAAAGGTACATCATGATACAATGGCTGGAAGTTAAAGCTAGACAAATTCAGACTAGGAATAAGTTGCTTATTTACTTTCTTCACACCAGTTATGATTTTATAGACCTCTATCATATCCCCCCTAGTCGTCTCTTTTCCAAGCAGAAAAGTCCCAGTCTTATTAATCTTTCCTCATACGGCAGCCGTTCCATACCCCTAATCACTTTTGTTGCCCTTTTCTGAACCTTTTCCAATTCCAATATATCTTTTTTGAGATGGGGCGGCCACATCTGCACGCAGTATTCAGGATGTGGACGTACCATGGATTTATATAGAGGCAATATGATATTTTCGGTCTTATTATCTATCCCTTTCTTAATGATTTCCAACATTCTGTTTGCTTTTTTGACTGCTGCTGCACATTGAGTGGATGTTTTCAGAGACCTATCCACAATGACTCCAAGATTGTGACAGACAATTTAGACCCCATCATTTTATATGTATAGTTGGGATTATGTTTTCCAATGTGCATTACTTTGCATTTATCAACATTGAATTTCATCTGCCATTTTGTTGCCAAGTCACCCAGTTTTGAGAGATCCTTTTGTAGTTCTTTGCAGTCTGCCTGGGACTTAACTATCTTGAGCACTTTTGTATCATCTGCAAATTTTGCCACCTCACCATTTACCCATTTTTTATTTTTACCCCTTATCTCATGACAGCTTACTTTGGGTAAGAGCCTTTGGTGAGGGACCTTGTCAAAGGCTTTCTGAAAATCTGAGTACACTAAGTCGACTGGATCCCCCTTGTCCACATTCTTGTTCACCCCCTCAAAGAATTCTTGTAGATTGGTGAGGCATGACTTCCCTTTACAAAAACCAAAATTAACTTACATCATTTACAGATTTATAGTTACTGTTTGGTGGGACAGACATCATTTGTTAAATTCTCCAGCTATCCTTTATTATTACTAGTAGTCTGCACAGTAAAACAAATAAGAGCCTTTTGAGATACCAGGGAGAGAAGTGTTATGGGGAAGCAGCATTGTGCAATGGTTGGAACAAGGGATGGAAAGTCAGAACTTCTGCATTTTATTCTCACCTTTCCCATCAATTCACTCTGTGAGCTTGGACAAGTAATGTGTCAGTTTATCCATCTGGAAAATGGATGTAATACTACTTACCTGCTCCCACTAAAGTTAATAGCAAAACTTCTGTTCACTTCAATGGCACCGGATTGGGCCATATGCCAATAGTGTTTTCGTTCATAAAATTTTGAAAATGCTAAGAAATTCATCTTTAAAGATCTCAGACTCATAAGAACATAACATAAGAACGGCCATGCTGGGTCAGACCAAAGGTCCATCTAGCCCAGTCTCCTGTCTTCTGACAATGGCCAATGCCAGGTGCCCCAGAGGGAACGAACAGAACAGAGGGAATGAACAGAACATCAAGTGATCCATTCCCTGTCGCTCATTCCCAGCTTCTGGCAAACAGGCTAGGGACACTCCCTAAACTAAGACCTCAATTCAACAAAGCAGTTATGCATATAATTTACCCTTAACATGTGCTTAATTGGGTCCCTCTTCAGTAAGACAGTTAAGAATGTGCTTAAGTGGTTAGTTGAATGGAGGGCTCATCTCAAAATACATGTTTGAAATTGTGCTCTGAGTTTCTGAAATGAGTTGCTTCCTGAGGGCCGAGGGCCAAGTCCTGCAGTCCTTATACAGGCAAAATTCCCACTGGATTCAGGTGGAGTTTTACCAACACAAAGACTCTACATTTTAGGATTTGGCTTTGAAACATTATCTTCTTGAAGTTCTCTTTGTAAATATTTAATAAAATAATTCAGAGCATGGAAGAAAACCATCAGCATCCTCCAGCATAACATTATTTAGGAACCTGATATATGATTTAATTTCAAACTGCGGATTAAATCCCTGACCTGCACCCAGCTACACAGAAGGTTTATGCAATTATCATTATTGTGTTGTTGTTTATCCGTGTGTGGATCCAACTCAATTTTAAAATTCTGTGCCATTAAAAATACATGCCAATTAACATCATTTTTGGAAGAGAAATGGAAGAAATATCCATATTCATTTTAACTTGATTTATTTCTTTGGATTTTTATTTGCAGCAGCAATATTTGTAAAAAATCCAAAGATAGAACATTGCTAAGGGAAAATGTTATTATTATTATTATTTTTGTGCCTCTGGATCTAGGGGTGGCAGGCTTTTTGTCTGTTAAATTCCACTTGGCAAATCTATCACCACACTTTCCTCCTGAGGGCATTCTGTACCAAAACATTAAAAATTCTGTGCACAATATTTTAAAATTCTGCAAGTTTTATTTGTCAATAAATAAATGCAGAGGCTCCAGCATGGCAGTTGGGAGCATAAGCCACTGGCTGCAGAAAGGTGGGAGATCACCCTGCAGCCTCCCCAGCCTGGGGGGACAGACTCAGCGGTGAGGCTGCACCCAACCCTGACACAGCACAAGGCCTGGGCCTGCCCCAGAAACACCTTGGGGCCCTGTCCCTTTGCACCAGGTGTGGGGCAGGCAGGCTCAAACAGGCAGGATCCAAGTGTGGAGGGGCTCAGTGTGGGCGGATCCAGGTGTGGGGTGAGGGGATTCTGTGTGTGACAATCTGGGTGCAGATAGCTCAGTGGGGGGAATCTGGATGCACAGAGGCTCTCTGGGGGCGGTTCCAGGTGGAGGGGCAATGGGACTCTGCAGGGGGTTCCAGGGGAAGGTGGTTGGGGCTCAGCACAGGGGTCTGGGTGTGGGGGTCTCAGCAGGAGGGCCTGGGTGCTGGGGGAGTGGGGTTTGGTGGGGTGGGGGTCTGGGTGCAGCTAGTCGGGGGTCAGTGGCATGGGGGTCTGGATGTGGGGGCTCAGGTTGTGCAGCAGGGTGGGGGTTTGAGTGCAGGGAGCTCAGTGGGGGGTGGTCTGGGTATAGGGGTGGGGGCCTGGGTGCACGGGGCTCCAGATGCAGGGATTAAGGTTCAGTGGGGTGGGGTTTGGATATGGAGGACTGGGGGTGAGGGGTGAGGCTTGGCAGGGGGTGTCTGGGTATGGAAGGTCCGGATGCACTGGGGTTGGGCGGATGGGGGAGTAGCTCCCCTTACAGTGACCCCTCCCCCCACAGCTGAGGAGCGATGTGGGCAGGCAGCAGGGGAAGATGCTGAGCTTCTTGCACTGGGAGAGGGTTCTGGGGGTGGGTTTGACACAGCCCCAGCCACTTCTTGCAGGAGAAGAGGAAGTCCCATCCTCTCCTGCCTCCAGCCCAGCTGGGACTAGTAGCTGATCCTGGCTCAGGGTAGGAGCCACTGACTGGGGTGCCCCAACCCTGCAGTGATTTACCTCCATCGGCTGCTCCGGGTGCCTGAAAGGATGTACCTGTGCAGCTAGGGAGCGATGCATTTTCTGTGGAAAAGCAAAGATATCTGTGGGGGACATTAATTTTGCACATGTGCCATGGTGCAGAATTCCCCCAGGAGTAACGCTTTGGTCACTCAGTTATTTTTAAAAACAAAAAAGCCCCAAACCCGAGCACAGATAGTGTGTCTTGTTGCACTGTAGCTATTTTAGGCCCTTCGTGAGTCACCTGAATAGGTAAACCAGCATCTGTTGATTTTATTTTACTGGAGTTATTGAAATTAACTGTGGCACTATCAAACTCTTGCCTACCCCACAATGAACTCATTCCCCCAAACCCACTATTTATCTTGTTCTGTTATGAGAGCTCAGTCCTGGGAGATTGCAAATGTCTTTGGAGGGTGCACAACACCTCTGAGAATAAGCATTTAAGTGAACCCAGGGCTAGTGGTTGGGTGTGTGCCAGTGGACAGATGGTAGATCACTCGAGGCTTAGATTGTCACTGCTGGGTAAACAGTGGTTTGTATGTATACAACCTTTTCAGTAATAACAATACTAAAACCGTTTTTGCAGTGTTGTAGCCATGTTGGTCCCAGGATATGAGACAAGTTAGGTGAGGTAAAATCTTTTACTGGCCCACCTGCTGTTGGTGGACGGTGCAAGCTTTTGAGCTATACAGAGCTCTTCTTTAGGTCTGGGGAAGGAAGCAGAGTGTCTGAGCTAAATACAAATTTGGAGAGATTGTTAAACAGAAGGAGTAAGGAATGTTGGAGGTGGTCACTTGAAATGAACAACTGGGAGTTAGATTGTTATGCATGAAGGGTTTGAAGTGGGAAATTAAGGGTAGCAGGCAGTGTGGTGTGTTACAAATTGTTGTAATGAGCCAATAAACCCAGTGTCCTGTTATATCTGGGCTTTTTGCTGTCTAGCAGAGTTATGAATTTAAGTTGCCAGGCTTGCCTTTTAAAGGTGTTGTGCAGGTTTCCTTTGAGGACAAGTATTGAAAGATCAGATATGGAGTGATCACTTCGCAAAACCTGGTCTCCCCTGGGTGATATGATGTTTTTGTCTTTTACCGTTATTCTGTGCGAGTTCATTTGAGAGTGTAGTGACGGTATCCTAATATGCCAACGTCTTCATGGGTCTCCATGAGGAAGAATTTCTGGAAAAAGGCACAACAAAACCAACGGTATACCTGAGATATAGTCAATTATATTTCATCCTCTGGACAGAAGACCTAAACTCCCTCAGAGATTTTCACCACAACTTCAGCAGCTATCTCTAGAACACTCCTACACCTACTCCTAAACTTCCTAGAAGCCACAATTAGTTTAAACAATGGAACCCTACAAACGACTATATACAAGAAACAAACCAATGACCACACTTACCTTCATAGATCCGGCAACCATCCCACACCCCCCCTAAAAAATGTTATCTACAGCCAGGCACTTAGATACCACAGAATTTGCTCCAAAGAGAAAGTACAGGGTACACACGCAAAACACAAACTTTAAACTGCCTTCACTAAACAAGGATACTCCACCAGAGAAATAGAAAGGGCCACCCAAATACCCCTGCTACAATACAGGGGGGGGGGGGAAAAACACTGACTGCACAACCCCTAGTGGTCACCTGCCACCCCACACTAGAACCTATACAGAGTAACATCAAACAATTACAACCCATATTTGATGGGGACCTGTGATGGGGTGGACTTGGTCCAGAGGCCCCCACTGCAGGCCTCGCAGCCCAGCCTCACCCTGCCCCAGAAAAGAGCAGAGGAGAAGTCCTCCAGGTGGCCTGCAGGGGAAGCAGCTAAGGGGGGCTGCTGGAGCGGCCAATCAGGGACCAAGAGGGCCATAGAAAGCAGCAGAGACAGAATTTTCAGTTGCTGCCTGGAGCTGGAAGAGAGAGGACCGGTTTCCTGGCTGGATGGAAGAGCATCAGGACCATGGTCATCTCAGTGCTGAGTCCAGGGAGGGTTGCCAAAGCCTGGGAGTGCTAAGGAGGAGCACCTGGCTGGCTGCTTGGACCAAGCAAGGACTGAGCCTAGAACCTAGCCAGACCAAGCAAGGGTACCACGATGGGCCCTGTTGGACTGTTACAGAGAGCAGTGTCTCCAGGGAGGAAGCCTTGGCGGAAGGTAAAGACTGTATACCCTGGAAGGGGTTTGTGCTGTTTCACCTACAAACAGTGTGTGTGACTCAGCCAAAGGGCTGAGTCACTGAAGACCCACCAAAGAAACCATCAACCAAGTAGGGGTGCTCACGAGTGTCGTGGTCAAAGACACCCACGCATTGATTTTAGTTTACAGACTCAAGCCTGAGGCCAGTTTATTGACATACATACCAGTGCACTGGGGTGCAGTCCGAAGACTGACACCCCAAGGACTGCTCGCATGCGGCTTTTATTTCATTGAACCGCAAGCAAAGTACAAACAATATGTCATGAGTTAAGAAATTGGGGTTGGGGTCAGTCCCCCCTTCCTGGCACCTTCCTCATTATTTTCCGAGAATTGGGTGTTTTATTTGGGTACGGGGGCACTTGGTGGTTTTCCCCAGGGGTGGTACTTGGCACCAGTTTTTGGGTACATTTCTCGGCAAGGTACATGTTATTTTCCGGGGTTTTACGGTTAAGGGTTAAGGGGGTTACCATGGGACGCCTAAAGAAGATCTATGATTGGCTAATTTTGCAGATAGCTGGAATTGGAAAGTTTGCAGATAGCTGCAACTGCAAGAGTGATCAGCTCTTTGCAAAAGAAATTTCTTAATGTATTTCATAAACTTGCGGTTATTATATTGCTAAAGCAGTTTCTGTTGTAGCCTTTAGCATTATTCTTTGTTTTTCCTTCCCCCTCCTCTGGCCATTACCCTTGACCGAGTTTGGCAGAGAACTGTGTTGTTCAGTCTTGCTCAGGGCTAGGCCTGTACTGCTCTGTGTAAGGGTAGTCAGCATAACAGATCTCTGTTGGAGGGTTTATTTCGGGGCCTTCAGATTCACAGCTTTGGCTATTAAAAAGAAGGCCCCCCTGTTCTATTTCCCCACACGAGAGATGGGTGCCACCTCCTTCCAAGAATTAAGAAACAGCAGGCTCACACCCGACCAGAAGGGGGAGCTCACAAGAGGTGAGGGCACCTCATTACAGGACAACATCTTGAAAGAAATCTTTCCTGAATCCCCACTTCTGGCCTTAAAACAACCCCTCAACCTTGCCAAGCTCATCCAGAGACCAGGCCATACCAACTCAAAGTGGCACCAGACCCTGCCGTAACAACAGATGCAAAACCTGCAAACATATACCCACTGCTATGATGATCAATACCACCCACAACACACCTTTTAAGACCCGTCGGTCCTCCACATGCTTATCACAACATGTGGTGTATTTCACCAGTGCATCAAATGCCTCAATAACAAGTGTGTGGGTGAAACCACACAATCACTAGGTTCTTGAGTGAACTCTCACAGTAAAATGATAAAAGACAAAAACACCATATCACCCAGGAGTGAACAGTTTTCTCAGTGATCACTCCATATCTGATCTTTCAATACTTGTCCTCAAAAGAAAACTGCATACAGTACCTTCAAAAGGTGAGCCTGGGAACGTAAATTCATAACTCTGCTAGACACCAAAAAGCATGGACTTAACAGAGACACTGGGATTATGGCTCATTGCAACAATTTGTAACACATCCCATGACCTGCCACCTTTAATTGCCCCACTTCAGACCCTTCATGCATAACAGTCTAACCCCCAATTGCCCACTTCAAGTGACTGCCTCCAACATGCCTTCTGCTTAACAATCTCTCCCAACTTGTATCTAGTTCAGAGACTGTGTATCCTTCCCCCATCTGAAGAAGAGCTCTTTGTAGCTCGAAAACTTGTACCTTCCGCCAGCAATAGTTGGTCCAATAGAAATATTACCTCACCTATCTTGTCAATAATAATGTCTTACACTTACTGTAGATAGCATGTTTTGTAAATCGTCTCTCTCCCCCTCTTACAGATGGGGAAGCAGAGCAAGTGAGGTGGTGATTTTCTGAAACGCACAGTAAATCAGTAGCAGAACTGGGAATAAGTTCTTGTAATATTTTGATACCATGTAATCCTTTTGATTGTCTGCATGCTTATAAGATGTACATTTTTAACAGAAAGGGTAATTAACAATTGGAAGTTTGCCAAGGGTCATGGTTGATTCTCCATCACTGCCAACTTTTAAAATCAAGATTGATGTTTTTCTAAAATATATGCTCAAGGAATTATTTTGGGGAAGATCACAATGGTCTCTTCTGGCCTTGGAATCTATGAACCTGTAGACAGCAGTTCTGCACCTAAGAAATTATTCATTTGGTAAGACTAAGATAGTGAGATCTTTTACTGATGATATGTTCAGCTTTTAAAAAAAGAACTGCACTACAACTAACAAGCAGCATTTCACCATGATCTTACTCTTTCAGTCAAACAGAACTTATAAGGCTGTCTGTAATATTGCCAAATGGTGAATACCAGTAATGCTACAGTTGTTATTCCCACTACTCTGCTCTAACAGCTAGACCACGTTTCCTCCGGCGAGGAAATGAAAGACTGAGCTTAATGAAAGGATGCCGAAAAATTAACCTAGTGCATGTTCATAGACACACTTCAACTCTGTCTTTCTTGTTTTAAACCTCCATCACATCTAATCCTGCCTGAAGGATTTCTGATGTTTTCTATTTTGTTTCTCAATAGTGAAGTGGTCCCTTTACTTATTGGAATGGAAGCTACAGCCTCCTCCACTTGGAGGAAAAACAAGATACAGAACATTTATTCTCACTCCATCATATGGATCTGAATTAAAATGTGTTACTGAGGGGGACCATTAGAGCATTTGCATAATTGGGGTAAAGGTAATGCTGCCATAGTGAATACTTTTCTGTTTGTTTATATGTTTAAGCACTTGAATGAATGATTCTGTAGGGAAGATTTGTAATGTATTTCAGTGCAGAGAGACTTGCAGTGTAGCCAAGTCGCTTGTACATATGTTGCTGGAAGAGAAACCTATTCTGTTCATTAAGTGGATTCATGCCAAGTCTTCTAAGTGGGAGATTTTTTAGTTTACTATTTTTCCAGCTCTCTTTGTCTCTTTCTCTGTTTCATTTTAATCCTGTTGGCAAGGACTATGTAGTAGATTGAGGTCTTTTACTAGAACTGGGACCATATTTGCTCAAGCAGAGCACCATTAGCAAAAGAAACATAACAGTACACTGCTGTACATAAATGGCTGTACATGTCTTTAGTTCTAATAACAGCACTTGCAGGGCACCAGATTATTATTATTATTTATTTAGTGAAAATAGTGTTAGAGTAATGGTGGTAACGGAATACAGGATACTAAAGTATTGTGGGGTGTATACATGTTTTCACATTCCCCAAAAAAGAATCAAATTTATGAGGGCCTGGCCAAAACTACTTCAGAGGGTCTGACATATGCACAATATTAAGGGTGGTACATGAGTAGGTCAGAATACTCTTTTGTCTGGAGAGAGAAAGCACTTCTCAGGTCAGGCCGGGTCCTGGCTGAGGTGTTTCTTTGTGTTGCAGAGCAGCTATCCAGCTCTACCATGATGTTATTATTTTATTATTAAGAACAAGAGAGGCTGTGCAGTAGGAGAAGATGGAGTTTTGGACAAGGAAGGTGGAGGAAGCTTAGGCCAGAGTTTAAGGGCTAGAATGCTGGAATCAGGCAGAATTGGAATAAAGTGCTGGAATATAGGTGTTCCAGCTCTGTGAAGCCTTGGTGAAATGTGTGGGCCATTTTTGTGCCCGGTCTAAAGGGCCTGTGTATATAGTAAGAAAAGAATGGTCCACACGGTAATATTCACACTGTTGTTGGCCAGATCCAGAGCCCATTGATGTCAACAGAAAGACTTCAGTGGGCTTGGACTCAGGCCCTAAATCACTCATTTGTCTCCAATGAGGAGCCTGCCATCTCTAACGTCTTAAAATCTACCTAACTGAGCAGATGGGATGGCAGGACCAATATGAATTTAGTCAATATGAGGCAGCATTCCCAGTGGTTTGGGAATCTCAAATATACAATCAATTTGTCAAATAAGTTTTATATTATTTCTTGTTTTGGGGACCAAAATCCTGTTGACCAAGATCTAATAGCTTAATCTGTCTTGGCATACCTAGAATTTACCAGATTGAAACAACTGAGTTGTGTGTCCTAAGAAGCTCTCCTGATCGCCAAGTGCTAAATAGAATGGTGGTATCTTTCTTATTTAAGTAGCCAATTACTGAATAGAAATAGAATTGTATAGCTAGTATAAAATATAGTCACAGACAGAAAAGTCTGGGAGTTTCAAATAATGGTTTAATTTCCAACTTTAAATAAAGATCAGACAATCTTTCAAGGGAGCAGTTTTATGAGTCAACTTACCAAATCATTAATGAATAATTTAAAATTCATATTAGATTTAGAGGAGTGGAACTGTATTAGCTAAGAAGAAAATTAAGAAAAAATAGTAACCAGTAAATCATGAGATAGAGCTAGATTTTATTTCTGCACTCTCAGTGCAGCAATTCTTGAGTGATGGGTTGGTCTCCTTTCATCAGAACAGAGAAACAGATGGATCAGTCATGGCTAGAGAAATATTGGGTCATTTTTTAGCCCTCTGGTGACAGCTTCCTTGTTGTTGGTTTTCTCTACCTCTTAAGTCGTCAACTGCAAATGCAGTTACTCTGTGATTTTTTATTTTATTTTATTTTTGTTTCTAATCATTGGGATTCTTTGTCGTTATTGTTTGTTTGGGTTTTTTCTTTAAAAACACTGGCTGTTATGGTCTAAATGAGAAAGAAGTGTGGGGTACACTTGTCCCACTGCAGCTGCCTACCTGTGGACCAGTCTGCAGCTTTGGTACATTATGGCTTTTCCGGTCACCAATAAGAGAGCAAAAGAGGAAAGCAAAAGGGAAGCAAGTGGACAGTAGGGTGGCTTTTTCTCAATTCCAAACGCTACTTAAGACTCTTCAGTGAGGGTTCAGCACCAAAGCTTCAGTTCTTAGGCATTTTGAAAGCTGCCATTACCATAGTGTGAGTATGCAAGTACTGTTTCTTGAAAACTGCAGCAGGAAACTAGACAGGTGAGCAGCTGGGGACGATTCTTGTCAGAAGCTCTGCAGTGAAGCACAGAGAGAGGCAAAGTAGCTTTAGGGATAATACGATTTTCCTTATTCTGATTAAGTTCTTTGTTCAGTGTTACAAAAATATGATTTTTTTCTGTGATTCTTTGTCACCTGGCCCATGATATCTAAGTGTCTAATCAGTCTTCGGGACCCCTGGTAGAAAGCATTTGATTTTTATCCTATTTTTCTTTGCAGAAACAAAAGTTTTTGGTGATTTTTGTCTCTCTCTTGATCCATAATAGAATTGTGAGGAAAAAAGGGAAAGGGTCCAAAATCTTCTATGTACAGAGAGGCAATGAAACTAACCAGGTTACTATGGCACAAAATCCTTCAAGTTTTCTGAGCCATCCTCTAAATCTAGTAAGTGAGGAAATCCCGTCACCAGAACCCAGGTCTCCTTACACTGCAGAAGGATTGTTGTTAAGTGGAGTCCAGGAAGGCTAGCTCTAAACTGTTTACTGTTAGCCAAGAGGATAGACTAACCAAAGAGTCAGACTTCAGGGTGAACAAAGCATCCAGTTACTGAATGTTGAACCGGAGGCATCAGAATCTCATACGCGGGGTAGTCCCCTGCTTCTGCAGTAGAGTAGCTCAGCAGAGCTCAGAATGAGTGGTGGAATGGCATTCTACATTTTGGAAATGGTTCAAGTGGACCAGTCTGAGTTGCAAGAGATTTCTGCCAGAACTTTCTACTGTGCTGAAGAATAATTTTGCTATGGCCTGTACTATCTCAACCAGTTTTATTCAAGAAAATATTCCCAGGGCTTCATCCACAGCACTGGCAGAGGCCTCCCCTTAATGGGCCAGTTTCCCAGAAGACAGATGCCTCCATCTGTGAAGGCGGTCTGAGAAAGCTGTTCATCCCAGTAAAGAGGAAGCTAAAATTGTTGGACCAAAAGAACATTTCTGCAACCATGTTTAGTACTCAAATAGAATCTACTCATGTGTCAAATCTACTGTCAGTAGGTAAAGGCATAGACTCTATTTTTAACTCTCCCTGGAAGCTTCTCTGTTCTGTATTTGATTTCTTCAGTCTTATATCCTCTGCCTTGGCCACTCAGTATGCCTGGTTTGTGTGTAGTAGCGGGTGGGTGGGTTGGTTGGTTAGTTAGTTGGACAGTGTTCAGAAGACGCCTGTTTTGGAAGGACAGGACCAGTTAGGGACTCCTTTTCCAATTAAGTTTTGATAACATAATTCATTAGTATCATCAGGGCCGGTGCAACCTATTAGGTGACCTAGATGGTCACCTAGGGCACTAGCATTTGGGGGGCGGCATTTTCTTTGGCGGCGACCGCAGCGGCCGGATCTTCGGCCGCCCCGGTCGTCGTCAGCATTTAGGCAGAGGGAGCTGGGGCAGGGGGGCGCGGGGAGGGCCGCCTGCAGCAAGTAAGGGGGGGGCGGCATGCAGGGGAACTCCCCGCCCCACCTCACCTCTGCTCTGCCTCCTCCTCTGAGCACGCCGCCCCGCTCTGCTTCTCTCCCTCCCAGGCTTGCGGCACCAAATAGCTGATTGGCGCCACAAGCCTGGGAGGCGGGAGAAGTGGAGCAGCGACGGCGTGCTCGGGGAGGAGGTGGAGCAGAGGTGAGCTGGGGTGGGGAGCTGCCGCACGGCTCCCCGGGCGGGGGAGGAGCTTCCACGGGGGGTGGGGGTGCCTCAGGGCGGAGGGAGGGGTGGGGAGTTGCCGTGGGGAGGGGTGGGGAGCTGCCACAGGGCTCGGGGAGGGGGCGGAACAGAAGTGAGCTGGGATGGGGAGCTGCCGCACGGCTCCCTGGGCGGGGGGGGGGGGGAGCCGCCACAGGGGAGGCGCCTCAGGGCGGGGGGGGGTGGGGAGCTGCCACGGGGGAGGTGCCTCGGGGCAGAGGGCGGGGGGTGGAGCAGAGGTGAGCTGGGGTGGGGAGCTGCCACACGGCTCCCCAGGCCGGGGGGGGTGGGGAGCTGCCACAGGGGGGGCGCCTCAGGGCAGGGGGGATGGGGAGCTGCCACGGGGGGGTGCCTCAGGGTGGAGGGGGGGGCGGGGAGCTGCCGCAGGTCTCGGGGAGGGTGCAAGGTGGAAGTTTCGCCTAGGGCGCGAAACATCCTTGCACCGGCCCTGAGTATCATACTATATATCATGCTGCAGGTTCCCCCATTCACACCACAATCCTTTGTCCTTCTATGTAGCCACTCCCTACCCCTCTGGGCTTGCTGAAGCACTGTTGTTTGGTGTCCCATTGGAGCTAAGGCACTGTGGGGAGCCCTGGATGCACCAATTCCTTAGTATTGCTACCACAGCTATCCTACATTTGAGCGTGATTGGGAAAAACTGAATTGTGGTTAGAATTGAAAGGGAGCATGTTGTGGAGCCAAGGAATCTGAATGTATATTTGGGTACTATGTTGGTCCAATGATGAGGGCACTAGCCTAGGATTTGGGAGACATTGGTTCATGTTCCTGCTCCACCACAGACTTCCTGTATAACCTTGGGCAAATCACTTAGGGTATGTCTACACTACCCACATTACAGCGCAGCCATGCTGCCACGGCAGCACTGTGGCATGGGCAGTGTAGACACGCTTTATCACTGGGGGAGAGCTCTCCTGGCGACTAAAAAAACCCCCACCCCGAACGAGCAGTGGTAGCTCCCGGTGATAAATCACTGTCTATACTGGCACTTTACGGTGCTAAAACTTTTGTCGCTCAGGGGGGTGTTTTTTCACACCCCTGAATGACAAAAGTTTTAGCACTGAAAGTGGCAGTGTAGACACATCTTAGGTCTCTCCCTGCCTCAGGTCCCCATGAGGATAGTAGCACTTCGCTTTTCACAAGGATACTGTTTAAATAAATACTTTAAAGATTATTAGATACTCAAATACTGTGGAAGAGGGCCCCAAACAAATACCTAAGACAGATTATGTTTAAGTGGTAAGGTATATTAACTGAGGTTGCGGTGGGTGTGAATGTTGGCTTAATTTGAGATTTCCTGGGTTTTTAATTACTCTGTTGCTAGGGAATATAGTTGAGCAACCATAACCGTAAGTTTAATGTGTTTTGTGGGGGATATACACAAAGAACGGCAGGCAATCCTATCTATAACTTGGGAAAAGAAATAAATATTACACCACTGCAAGCAGCACTAAAATCCAGTTTTAAAATGCAGTCATGTAAACATTTATAAAACATAATGCATGTGAATCTTTGTATTTTAATCAGTTTCCAAGTCAGTGAAGATGTCAGGATATATGTGAGTGTTCATTTCTCCAGAGCAATGAGGAGCAATGTTTGCTACTACAGGAAAGGAGATCACTATTGTTTTGCAGCAGTCAATGGCATTTGTAGCCTGTAGTAAATTTAGACAGTAAATTACACCTTCTATTTTATTGACTAAATCTGTCCAATATACCAGCTTTGTGCTACAGTATGTCCTCTGGGTTATTCTACATGGTAATAATAGCATGTGCTCTATCTTGTACATGTTAATTTTAAATTATGTTTACATAATGTGTGAATGTAAATCAATTGAAGCTTGACATCCCATTTCAGAGTAGGAATAGCTAGTCAATATGCGCTCATATTATTGATTGGGCTATTTGTGTGTCTGATATGCAAACTGTACAGGTAATGAATATCAATATGTAAGAGCCTGCACAAATATCTTACCGTCAAAAGTATGAAGAGTTCACTGAATGTGAAAGCCAGTCTTCCATGTTGAAAGTCAGCTGCCAATATTTTGGTGTAATACATTCCTCTGTCAGGTAAAGTATATAAAAAAATGCAAAATACTCAGTGTTCAAGGGAAGACAGGATGATTCACAATACGCTTCCGAACTGCAGTGTCTCTCAGCCCAGCATTCCTTTGTTTTGATCAGATGCATGCTATGTGGAAGGAATTTGTGATAGAACTTCACTGGAGTTGGAACCCAGCATATAGCTTAATTTACTAGGAAAAACCTACCCAAGAATTGGATGGTATGTCATCATTCTAAGCCATGCTTAGAGTTCACTTCTCCTTAATTACAATGTGCACAAAAGAACAGGCCAAATCTGTTACTGATAGATAAATATTAAGACTCTTACTATGGGCTCAATGGTTGACTTTGCCACAAACCCTGAGTAAGATGCAGCACGTAGCTGCACTGCCCCAGGAGCAGACCAGAACCCAGTGTGAGACTTTGAGAATCAGTCTGGTTCCTTGTTCCCCCTTGATTTCTAGAGAAATCAATTTGTTCCAGTCCTACACCTAGTGCTGATGTCTTCCCCTGGTGTTGCCAGCTAGACTGCACTTCCTGGCATGTGTGGTGGTGGTTGTACCCCTGGCTCTACCTACCTCAGCCTAACAGAATAGTTATCTGGAAGCTGCAAGTTAAAAATTGGAATATGTTTCTGAGTTTTTCCCTATAAACAGCAAATTGATCTGAGGTACAGGTACTATGACAGCATGCCACCAGGGACCAACACAACTTTGAAGAAACTTTGTGGATCTGACTTTGCTCAACCTGTCCTCAAGCTCTGCATGATTATACAAAGTGCAAAGCAGTGGAATAGCAGGCCTTGTATTTTTATGTGCTCTACCACAAAATAGACTGCAAGCTTAATTTAAAAATAGACCCCAGAGCTGCAGATGAATGCCTTACATCATCAGCAATATTGCTAATATGGTTCCATGTTACCTGGTGTGGCCATTTATCTTTCTGAAGTACTAGAAGATTAAGGAACAAGCAGTTTTATTTTTAATTAGTGTGCTATGGCCAGCATAAATACTGAAGCACTTTGGATCCTCATGTGCCTACCGAGTTTAACTGGCATGCAGAATTACAGCCTTTTTATAGTATTGCAGACAGAAATCTGGAACACAGATGAAAATATTGATTTTCTGGAATATCTGCACTATTTTTAAAGGAGAGAATAACATGATAAATAAATACATCACCAGAGTCCTAATTTTTTATAGTTCAAAATATAATTAAAATTTAAACTGTTCTTTTGTGTTCGTCCATTTTGTCACATTATTTTGCCTGGCTCTGTGTTTGTGTCACTAGGCCCAGTGCTGTAAAATTCTGGAGGAAACATACTACATAGATAAGTAGATTAAAAACTATAATTGGCAGGAATTTAGTACCTTATTATCCAGGCTAGCAAAATATTGGAGGAAAAGTTTATTCTGTGTTTTTTTCCAAAGGGAAAAAAGAGGAGAGTGTGAGTGTGAGTGTGGTGTGTGGTTAGCAGTTGCTGGTGTTTCCAAAGTTCGTGGGGGTGGGGGGTTATGTACAATGGTATTCCAATTGAGAGAGAGTCTGTTATAGTGATTACTAAGGCCTGGTCTACTTAAAATTTAGGTTGACATAGCTATGTCAGTCAGGGGTGTGAAAAATGCCAACTTAACCCCCAGTGCACGCACAAAGTTAGGTCAATGGAAGAATGCTTCCATCAACCTAACTATCGTCACTTGGGGAGGTGGCGTTCCTACAGCAATAGAAAGCCCCCTTCCATCTCAGCACGTCATGTCTACACTACAAGGTTATGCTCGCATAGCTACAGTGCTATAGTCCCCATAGTGTAGACACGGACTAAGCCTATCCCAAGTGCATTCCCCATATTTATCACAGCCTGATTCAATTTAGTCTGAGTGAAAAATGGGTTTTCTCTTATAGGGGCCAATCCTATCAGGTGCTAGAAACTCCTGCAAAAGGCTTAGTAACATCTCCTGCCATTAATGTCAATGGAGGTTGATGGTACTCAGTACCTTTCAGGAGGTTCTCGTTAACAGATCCATGTGATCATATTAGTCTGAATGTTTTCTCTTTGTTAGCGATTTCCCTTCTCCTGCACACATTCAGGAGGCATTTGATTAAAACAGAGTATTCGCTTTTCAGCTCCATCTATTTCAAGGCACAGAAGCAGGATGGAAGTTGCCAGTAAAATTTCGTAGCACCTGCGTTGCCTTTCAGTGACCTCCATTTCCAATTAACAGTTTTTTAAAATTTAAATCATATCAGTTGTTTAAAAGAATCCATCCATTCACCAATCTTTACACTGCATATGCAGTCTGGGCAGCACGTGACGCCTCCATTTTGGGAGGCTGGGTGTGCCTGGAGAGTGGCCCTGCTTGGCCTCCTCCCTCCAAAGTCCTGCCCATGCTCCACCCCCAGCCTGCTCGTCCCCCTCCCTTGAGGCCAGCCCCTGCCCAGCCCTTCACCAGAGGCCCCTGCCCACCTGCCGCACATTCCTCTTCGTCCCTCCCACAAAGCCCCCACCATTGCACCCACCTCTTCACACACACCCCCAGGCCCCTGCCTGGCTGCTGGGCATGCTTCTTTGCCCCCTCTCCTGAGGCCCCCCCCCGCCTGCTAACCAGCCACTCACCACTCACGCGTGCCTCTTCACCCCCTCCCCCGAGGCCTCCATGCGGGCAGAGCAGGGATGGGAAGAGGCGGAGTGAGAGCGTTAAAGAAGAAGATGAGTGGGAGTGGGGCCATGGCCTGGGCACCCTTTTGGCAGTGGTGTGCTCCAAATGTGGCAGGCCAGCTATGTGGGGAGGCTTAGCCTCCCCGGGCCTCTTATGCCTGCCGCCCATGTATGCAGTCCTGTGCCTCCCAGTTGCTTAGCATGCCAGGAGAAGTGTGATCTATGCCTCTTCAGTTCAGAAATCTGGCAATGAGTTGGACAAATGCAATCCAAGTCTTACTTCCAATCCAAGAATTTCCAGCAGTTAACACAGTGCAGTAATTAGGACATTCAAGATAAATAATTTAGTGGAATTGTAAGCTTTTTGGGGCAGAGATGACTGTTTTTGGTACATGTGCATGTAGAGTGCGTAGCACAATGGGGGAGGGCTGGCTTCTTGTCTTCAATAAAAAAAAATGCTTATAAAGGATGTGGCAATTTGACATTTTAAAATATTGTATTGTTAATAATGATCCTCTGCTGTATTTTATTGTTTAGAAATGCTACCTATACTTCAGTTGCAGATTATAGATATAGATATACACACAGAGACACATACAGCACGAGAGTGCAGAATTGCAATAATACAATGAATATATAAATGACTTACATGGGAGTTTTGGATGTGCAAGAATGCAGGACCTAGCCCCAAGTATCTCTCTATTTACAGTATATTGCACCAATCAGTGTAAAATGGCACCAAATACAGGAGTTTTAAACTTGAGTATTTTTTCCCACCCTTAAGGGGTAGGGGAGGATATATTCTTGGTGTGTTTTATGTATCATCAGTTCTACTAAGAGTAGACTGATGAATCTTGCCTTGTTTCTTAAAAGTGGATAATCATGTTCATTTTTCTCTCCTGAGGCAGAATTCTTTAGCTGAACACCCATGGCTGAGAATACCTTGACCCCAGCTCTGGGTATCAGCAGCTGTATTATACCTGGTGATCACAGCTTTTTAGGGTGGAGTGAAGAAGGAGGTGGTCTTTCAAAGTAACTGGACCTTAGCCGATTCAGGACTTTAAAGATGAGGACCAAGACCTTGAATTGAAGCCACTGTGGAATAGGGAACCAGTGTTACATGTTGGAACAAGGGTCCTCTGTTCAGAGAAGTTATGCAACCCTCTAGTCAGTGCGTATTATGCGGACCCCTCTGTGCCTAAGCTACGGAGCATGTGAGTGACTTACAGCGCCCAGCTACAGTGCCTAGCATTTTAGCTCAAACTGTAGAGACTTTTAGCTCCTATTCAATATTCTCCTGTTTATACAGCCAAATATCACATTTGCCCTTTTGGCCACAGTGTTGAACTGGGAACTCATGTTCAGCGGATTAGCCACCATTGCTCCATGTTTGTTTTTCAGAATCACTGCTTCCCAGGTTAAGAACCCCCATCCTGTAAGTATGGCCTACGTTCTTTTCTTCCTCTCTGTTTGACTATATTTGGCCATATTGAAATACACATTGGTTGCTTGCACCCAGTTTATGAAGTGACCCAGATTGCTCAGAGTCCGGTAACCTGTTCATTATTTACCACTCCCTCAGTCTTCCTGGCACCTGCAAACTTTATCAATAATTTTATGGTTTCTTCTGGATCATTGATAAAAATGTTAAATAGTGTAGGGCTAAGAATCGATCCCTGTGGGACACCTCTAAAACCACACCCACTCCAGGAGAATTTCAATTTACAATTACATTTTGAGACCTGTCAGTTAGTCAGTTTTTAATCCACTTAATGCGTGCTATGTTAATTTTCTCTGTCTCATTTCTTAATCAATATGTCCTGCAATGTCAAGTCAAATGCCTTACAGAAATCTAAGTATGTTATACGAACACTATTACCTTTATCAAGCAAACGTGTACTCTCCTCAAAAAATGCTATCAAGTTAGTTTGACGAGATCTATTTTTCATAAGCTTGTGTTGATTTGCATTAATTATATTACCTTCCTTTAATTCTTTATTAATTGAGCCATGAATCAGCCAAACCCTTATTTTGCCTGGGATCAATGTTAGGCTGACAGACCTATAATTACTTGGGTGACAATTGCTGGCAATTAAACCTGTTGCATCTCACAATGTTTCCTGAAGCCTCTGTGTGATTGTGCTTTTGGTGAAGGGGAGAATCTGCCCGTCATGACCTTCTGAGATCTGTCTCAGAGAAAGGAGCAGTACACTTGATTCCTGCTAGGCACTACAGACAGGCTAGTAGTACCAGTGAAATATCGTGTCCAAGGAGCGAGAAAGGTCCATTAAATACAATATGAATCTCCTACCACTGTCCATGGCCATAAGGAGACCGTCCAGTAATGCAAATGGATTCAAGACTGGACTGTAGCTAGCAAGATCATTTGCATCCATCAATATTTTTGAGAATTGTAAAATAATGCAAAATATGTTTTCAAATATTTTAAACAGAATGAATGACAGTCCTTAAAACTTCAGCAAGTGTCTGTTCCCATAGGTCAGTTGAGCTTGGTACTGAAGAACTCTTCTCGTTTCTGCTATAATTATAATTCGGTTATACGCTGAGACAAAACAATCATTTGTCCACCTTTTCTGTCAGTAGATCTCCCTCAAGGGGCTTACAGTCTCTCATGACCTCTTGCTCCTTTTATTCCATACAGTTGTAAACTCTTTTATTGTCAGTCTTGACATCTCTTGCAATTATCTTTTTATTTTTCTTAGTTCTATTGTAACAGGCTTTTCAGATTTCACTTACCATCATATTTTCTTCCCCCGCCTGAGCTGATGATCCAATCTGTATTCCTATAATGATTTTGCTTCTAGTGCGGCTTCTAATTTCCAGCCATAATTCTGTTTCCTCTGCCTTGAATGTTGTCACCCTCCACTTTTCCCCTAGTCTTTCTTTGACATATAAAACTACCCATCTTCCCAGTCGGTGTCTTTCAAATAAACACTGAGGGATTATAGGCTAACACTGGTCATTTTCAGGCACCTCCCTGCATTATATTTCACAGATACAGCTTAGTCACCATTTTCTGCAGATATTTTTAATTGCTGTTTTCTGGCATTTGTGTATAAACAGTGTAGGACTCCCTCCACAGAGTACTTTTGTTTATTTGCTATGCTAGGAACCCCTTTCTTTGTATTCTGCAGGAGATCAGACTAGATGATCATAATGGTTCCTTCTGGCCTTAAAAACTATGAATCTGTTTCTTCTTCTACTTTTCCCTCTCCCTGTCACTTTCCACACAATCACTGATTTAATATTCACCCCACTCATCTTTACCCTTCAACGGTACATTGGGTTCTCTCTTGATCAGATGAAGGCCCTCCTGCTTGTGAGTCCCATCTGTTTTGAAGGATGCCTCAATGTCCCAGTAATCTAACCTCTTCCAGAAGCTACTCTCTTCATTTCTGTTCTGTCTTGTTTTGTTTTGTTCAATGGGTGTTGTAGGGTGAATACTTTTGAGAAAATGGCCTGCCTCTCTCATTCTTTCCAATAAGACTTCCATTTTCCCTCTGCTTGTGTCATCGCTATCAGCATTAATGACCACCACTAATTTCACCACTTCCCCATGTGGAGTCTGTCATCCATGCTGTGCTCCAGTTGGCCAAATTCATCCCTGGTATAAGCAGACACAACTCTGATCAGCTTAAAAAATAAACAAACAAAAAACCCTTCTCCCACTAAAACAGCAACTATTCCCCCATCCTCACAAACTTTAGAATTTGAAAGTGTGTGTTAAGGAGCCTCATGTCCATCCTAGAAGACAGATTCAGGACTAAATTCTGCCATTAACTTGAGAGGCACTGAGAAACTACAATGATAAGGACCATATAAGTACCTAGATAGATAGACCATCCTGCCTCTTCCACTTCTCTACTTTTCTTTGTTTCATCAGTCAACACTTTTCACTTCCTTTTTGCTCTGTTTTCATTATTTTCTCTCTCTGTGCTCATACACTAGAAGAAGGAGACGTTTGTAGAGTGTTAGGCCAGCACTATGCGGGAGGAGCAGCTTTACTTCATATTTTCTATTTTTTTGGCCAGAAAGTGGAAGATCATGAGTGTCCTGGATGATGTCTGCTACGTGTCCCTCTGTAGTGGTTGGTCCCTGTCAGAGGATAAGAGACTGTTAGTGCTACCAGATTATGTCATTAATTCTTTTGCTTAAATTATTTTAGTGCTGGAGGTCTGTTTCAATCTGTATTGAGGATCCGTGTTGTGGGGAGGCAACATTGTACTTGCATAACTGATAAACTTCCATTGTTCCTGCTTTTACAAGTCATTCTGGGGATCTAAAAATATATGAAAATTAGTCCTAGAGGGCACTCAAGCCAAGCAGTCACATGAAGCAAAAAGGAGAAAGAGGGACTGTTACAGTCTATTCCATGCCCAAAAGTATGCAGAGCAACATTCTTGTTTGGCCATTAGTAGCTCCCAGAAAGAGTTAAAATCCCTCATGACCTCTGTATCTAGTTACATAAACTAACCTTGTCGTATTGTTCCATGTTGTAAGAAATTCTCTGTGCTGTTTTGACTATGGGGCCAGCCACTAGAAGGCAATGTAATCACACAAACTAAGCCAAAGTATCACATAAAGCTCCCACTGAAGTAATTAACCTGAAACAGACACGTCTCTCCCAGTAGAACCGCTTTTGTTACCTGTGTGTATGATAGGGAGGATGACATTAAAAACTGAACATTTGTGTTTCTAGTACTGTGGTATTTCCCAGTCTAAGTATAGGAAGATACTGTGACTATTGCAGGTACCTGGACATTTCAATGCTGAGTTTTTAACAGCATCTAGTGTATTTAATTTAAATACAGTTCAGTATTGTGTTTGCAAACTGACTAGCTTATGGCAATTTACTGAAAAATAGTAAATTGCAAGTAATAACATTTATTGAGAATTGTTACTTGTTTCTCAGAAGTGCAGCTCTGAGAAAAAATAATTGGTTCTGTAGAGTTCTTTCCTAGGATCATTAGTAATAAATAAATAACTTTCCCATCCGGAAGTTAATGCAGCCTGAGACTGAGTTCATATCTACAGATTTCTATGGGGCCAAAATAACATAAACAGGTAAAACGCTCTGTTGTTTTTGACCCAAAGCATAATTTGGATCCGTTACTATCCGAGTTAATACATCCCTGCATCTTGGATTTTTAAAACAGAAAACCGGCACTGTGCTCCTGTTTCATTCTCTTTTCATAATCTGGCATATCTAGTCAAGAGTCCCAGCAGATGGTCCTTTCTGTTGCAATTGTTGTATGAAGGCTGCTTCTAAGTATTTTTTTCTTTTTAATTTCCAATGAAACATTTAAACAGGGAGAAATGGGGGAAGGCTTGCTCCATAGATCAAAAGATTGCATGATTCTCTGTCTTATGAAGAAACTGAGTGTGTTGCCCGAGAGCAAGTCTATGGGATAGTCTTGATATTTTGTCAACTGTTTTTCTGACTGTCACTTGGAATGCCTCTCTCTCTTTGCCTTACCAAGAGTTCCTCTCCCGCAGTTTGTCCTTTGTCTCACGATGTGGATCTTTGCATGCATTCTCCTTTTTATTTGTGGTACATGTGCAACACCAACAGGCACCGGTCACTGGTTGAAATCTGAAATAGATGCTGCTGTGTGGCTCAGAATGTTTCATTTCAGAGTGAAAAGGGGGAAAAAATCTTCCTTCAGCTGGTAAATAACCCTTCCCTTGGTGCTACAGCTTCATTCCTGGTAATCCTGCTGGTTTCAATTAGTTCATGGATCGAAACACCTTTGTTTGTTGTAGAAACTCATTCGCCAGACGTTGAGATTTCATTTAACTGCCCCTGATTGCATGGGGAATTATAAATGAATTTCTTCATAGTTTTTGAGACAGATCCTTGTTTGGCATAAATCAGCATCGCTAGCTCCACTGACTTCAGGGTCAGTTTACACCAACTGAGGGTCTTGTCCTTCCCCCCTTTGTCCTTGGAAAATAAAGGCTCTACCGTGCGTCAAATGGATGGGTGTTCAGAAACACCTTGTAGCTGTTCTTTGTTCTATCAAGGTACCCTACAAAGGCTTAAGTAGTTTGATAGTGTGCCTCAGTCATTTTTTCTCACTACCATTGTGCCTTTATGTCTGGGAGTTTGTGTGTGTGTTGAGAGAGAAGAAAAATCAGCCATAAAACAGAAATCTAATTAGCAAGTTTTTCACGTTTCTTGCCTGAATAGAACACACTCAAGAGAAAGGTAGGGCAAATCATAGCAGAGAAAGAGCAAATCAATACTGATAGACTCCTACTAATCCCCAAGGCCATTGTGTATGAGGGCAAGCGGGCAGAGTTACCTGAGTGTCTCCTGATTGGCCGAGAGTGAGGTCAGGGTTTTGTTCAAGCAGGTGCAGAACCTGTTGTTTATTTAACAAGGTTGGCAGCTGTTGCTTCAGAGAAATTAAAGAATGCGTTGTTCAGTAGGAGGTTGCCAGGTGCTAGCTGTCCTATATGCTATGACAAGTGGGGCAAAATTTCATGTAAACACCTGCCAGCATCCCAGGCAAACATGTACTAACGGGCTATTATGTACCTGCCATTAAACCATTTGTGGGTTTTGCTCATAGCACATTGTGCATGCTAGCTATCACAGTAAGGGTTTGAAAAGATAAGATAGGCAAGTGCTTCCTTACTTTTGACAGATGCAAGACCAGGATGCTTGTGAAACCTAATGATCGTTTCAGACGTTACCCTTTTATACAATGAGAGCCAGATTCCCAGCTGTTGTAAACTGGCATGACTTCATGGACATCAGTGGAGCGACACTGATTTACACCTCCCGACAATCTAGCCCTGAGTGTGCACTGCAGCTAAGGCCAGGTGACCAGCCCTGGGCTCCATTTTTGGGGAAGCACATTGGTGCTCAGAATTGCTTGTAGTCCTAAATCCTAGCAGTTAGACATCTAACTGATTGGCAGCTGCAATATTTAACTGACATGTAGGCACAGGTAAGTATTTGTGGGCACAAGGTCATGACTGGAAAAACAGAGGTCTCTGTTGCAATTTTGGCTTTTCACATACCTAAAGATAAAGCTTAGGTTGAGTAATAAACTTTTGAGCGTGCTCTGTTACGTTTCTTATATTAACCTTGCAGGTTGGCTGCAGCATCCCATCTCCACAGGGTGTAACAAAACGAAGAGGCCATGAAGGAGCCAGTTTCAGGGCCCTGATTCTCTGTGCTGGTTCTGTCAAAGTTTAGAAGAGCCTCATGGCTACTCTATGCTATCCCAGCTATGGCCATCAAAGGGCTCAGCCCCCCAGTTGAAAAGAGCTAAAGCTCAGTAATGCTTTGGCTCCACCCTTCCTGATCCCAGCCAGCCTATTCGCTGAGGTGAGGGTGGTGTGGTGTAGCTGTGATTTAGCAGCGAACTATGATGACTTTGTGTGAGCAGAGGATTCCTATATACTGAAGAATTCCCTGCTTATGAGAGCTGGAGAGAATCTGGCCCCAGAAATAGCAATAGCCTGACAAAAAGTCCAAATGTTGACTGAAACATGAGGGAGGAACTGATACCAAACAGGAGTAATTGACTCTTAGGCTTTTTAATTCACTGATGCTAAGCTGATCCACATCAAAGCCTGGAGTGTTTTCTATAGAGTATGAAGGGCTGGTATACCTGATAATCACCTTATTGCCAAATAACATTCTGAACCGTATTCTTCATTACAAAACAAGAACTACTCAAAACTTGTGGGGGAGGAGGGGATTTAGGCCGCTATCATTTACATAACCAAGATTTCTTTTTTATCAAAAGTTACACCAACACAATCTGCTCCTGCTTTTGCAAAGATGTGATTCCACACACAAAACACACCATTGCCTGGTACCCATCTACATGTACAATTACTCAAAAGTGTGTTTTGTGCATGCTAGCCTGCTTGCATGGGTGTTTGTGTATTTTGGGGGTACAACTGAACTGCAGATATTTGAAAAAGTAAATAATTATATGCAATTACATTTGTTTTGCAGCAAAAATCTCTCAGACCTGTTATGTATAAATACAGCATGAACATCATAGCCATATTTCTAGATGGGGAAGGAAATAAGTGGGGAAGAGAAGGGATTCATTTTGGGCGGGGCTCTATTTTCTGTGAACCATGTAGGTTTGCAATTACTGTGTACACACTTTACTTGTTTGAGTGGAAAACCTACAATCTCTTGCCTTCTTTAGTGAAATGTAAATTACTTATTCCTCCTGTGAAAAAGTCCTTGCATTTTATATCATCTCTTCTCTCGCTTTTTCCCCCTTCCAGGAATGTAGTTCACAGCTATTTGACTAAATTTGCTCACATCTCAAAGTTAGTTTTATTAAGATCATCAAGTTCAGGTGCCCTTCAACATTCTGTTTTATCTGGTGTAGGACTTTCATTAATATGCACCATTTGGGATTAAGGTAGCATCTAAAGGACTACGCAGAGGTGATTACATTTCAGATGAATCACTCTACTACTTGCCCATGAAGTCCAGATTTCTGCTGTGACCTGCATTGCTTTTACTGAAACTGATTTTTAAAGTGTTAAGGTTTCTTTTCAATCAAGAAAAGTGTTATGATACAAATGTGCCTTTTTATATATGACTTCCTGCCGTTCCTGAGCATGGTTGGGGGAAAGATCCAAGGGGAGAACTTTTCACATGAAAGTTGGGGCAGCATGTGAATTTCAAATGGAACAAAAATAAATGCTCTTGAATATAAAAATTCATTTACTCAGGAGAGAGAAACAATTCAGTTACTACTAAGCTTAGAGCATAACTGCGTTATCTTAGTTACTCCTCTGTGGTAACAGTGAGTAAATGCTGATTCCTTTAATGGTGCCTGCTCTCAGGGCCGGCTTTAGGCCGATTCCCCCGAATCGGGCCCCGCGCCTAAGAGGGCCCTGCGCCCAGTCAGAGCGCGGCAAGCCTGCAGCCCCGCTCCCCGGGCCGGAGTGCCGGCCGGAGTGCCGCAACTCCCATGGCCCCGCAACTCCATCCGGAGTGCCGGCCCGCGCACAGCAAGTCCCGCGCCCCTGTTCCCCCGGCCAGAGTGCGGGACGGAGTGCTGCAAACCCGCGGCCCCACTCCTCCCGCCAGAGCGTGGCCAGCCCCGCTCCCCCGGCCGGATCCCAGCAACCCTGCGACCTGCTTCCCCAGCAGAGCGCGGCAAGCCCCGCAGCCCCGCTCCCCCGGCCAGAGCCCAGCAACCCCGCGACCTGCTTCCCCAGCAGAGTGTGGCAAGCCCTGTAGCCCCGCTCCCCTGGCCGGAGCCCAGCAATTGCAATTTGAAAAAAGAGTCCAAAATGGTATTTTGGAGATACATCCCTTGGGCAAAAATTAATTTAAATAACAAGCAAACAATAAAAGAAAGGATATAATAAGAGGCATCAAAAATGATTTACAAAGGTAATGAATCAGAGGAGAATGAAAAGGGTCAATAAGTAAAAGACTATAGGATAAAAAAGTCAATCAGAGGAGGGATAGACAGGTCAATCAGAGGAGGTGTAAATGAAGGACATTGTACAGTAGGTGGGCTCAATATTGTCAAGAGGAGAACAGGAGGCATGGGCATCAGTGAATACAGCAAAAGATTCAGTATACATCCCATGGGGGCCAACACTTTTTCTTTGACTTCATTCCGTTTCTACTACTAGCATGGTTCACAGGATGCCGCCTTGTGTGTGAGCTGCCAGCGGAGCTGACGCCGGTGCACAAGTATTGCAGCCCCGCTAGGGCGACGAGGCAGAGAAGGGGCAGCTGCAGTTGGTCACTTTGGCAGATGACTGGGCTTCTGGATGGCGGTGATCGGCAACCCATGGAATGGCAAATATCAGTGAGAAAAGGTTGGGAGGTCTGTGATCCACTGGAACATGGCCAGAAATAATATGTCTGACTCAGGGTAGGAAACATGGTTCATTCCATAAAGAGTTGGACCAAATGCTCAGCACTAACCTGTGCATAGACCCCCAGGTACTATTGTTTTAGCGACCTAGCAATACAGGGCTGAGGAGGAGAACACCAGCTCCACGGAGGGGGCAGACCAGCACAATGAGGACCCAGGTTGGGAGACAGAGAGACAGGGCTGGGGTCTCAGATCCTAGTTGTAGGGACATGGGATTTAGCAACTGCAACAAAGATGGCAGTTGAGCCAGTGTGGCAGGAGGAAGAAGATAAAGGCCCTTCTACACCAGGTATGCAGCTGATGATCATTAAATGGGCTGATTTTGCAGGCTTGGGAAAGAGTGATCTTGTGAATACTGCCATTCGTGTCTGTGAAAGGGTAGCTCTAGCCTCACACAAGGGCAGAAGGATCCATTGAACAACACGCTCTGGAGTTTCCAGGTGAGCAGACTCTGGCAGCAAGATAAAGAAAGCACACGGCATAAGAGGGGAGAAAGATCCAGGAGAAGACCGTGCTAAGAAAGGAGCCATGGAAGGGGTGGAGGCAGATGCAGATAGTGGACTAAGCAGTTAGGCGAAAACAGATCACAGGAGGGTGAGGAGACAAGGAGCATAGGAAGAGAGGGGGGACTAAGGGGGAAGAAATGATGGGGAAGAACTGGAGGAAGTGAACGGGACATGAGAGAAGCTAGGGTTGCTTCTCTTCCTCCCCAGACCCTACTCCTTTGAGATACCATCTTCACTTGAAAACTGAATGGTCAAACTATCCCTAGCAGGGGATTGCTTTCCCTTTCCTCAACCCAAATTTGTTTGTTTTGTGCAAAATATCAGATAGTGGCCAAGTCACTCATTTTTATAGATGTGCTAATTTGCATACCTATTTGCATAATTTTACATATTTGAATACTGGACCCAGCCACCATCTCCCCCTGCAATGTAAAATTCCAGATACAGTCAGAGGCCAGTGGATACGTGCCATTCAACTATGGGCTCGGTTGTTTTTTGCTGGTTAACATGTTAGAAAATGGTTGGAGGTCACATATAGGGAGATCAGTGGTGGCTGGTGCCCAGACTAACTGAGGGGCTACACACATCAATCTGCTCCCCTTTCCCCTGCAGGTTTTCAGTGACAAGTGGAATGCTGGGCTGGAGGGTTTCCCAGGGAAGTGACTTGGTGGGTGATGATGGATGGTAGTGGGGAAGTGAAAAGAGGAAGGGTCGCTCTCTTCCTCCCCACTTTTCAGAATGGAAAATTAGAACACTTTAAGGGCAGGGTGGGGGGGGGAAACAGTATTAAGCCTTCATGCTTGCCTAGTTCCAGCTTCTCCCCTTCTGATCTAGCTCCCACTCCACCATTGCTCATCCCACCACTACACACTATCAAATAAACATAACCTCCTTGACCAATTGACTCATTTCCCCAGGCACTCCCACCCTGCCTGTCCTCCTCTCAGCTCAGAACCTAGAAGACATGGGTTTTTGAGGAAAAAGAAATCAACTGCTGGCTCAGGTAACACTGGTCAGAGAGAAATGCTGTAACAGTTGCTTTGACATGTTCACTTTAGAAAGTGTGGCATTCAAATTCAATGAAATGAACTGTACATTCTGATAATTAAATCTGCTTTTCTTGCAGTTACATCAATTAGCATATAACACAGTTAGGGAGAAAAGCATTTGTCAGGATTTTGCCTTCAGCAGCAAGCAATACAATATGTTAAGCCATCACATCTTCTATGTGCAGATTTTTTTTTTTTGCAGAGCACTCAGAAGAAATGCAAAAGAGCTCACCATTAAACCTCTAGCAAAGAAAAGTGAGTCAGAACTTTAAGGTACAGGGGCTGTGCTTCAAATGTACCTTTTATGCTGCTAAAGAGATCCACAATGCTGTGACCAAAATCCCATTAAATGGAGCCGTTTCTATTTAAATCTTCCCATGACATTTTCTGATATTGCCCTACAAGTGAGGCACAGAACTGTCAGGCTTAGAGACTGCTCTTCTTTTCTTCCTTGAGTGGGGCTGGAGATTCAGACTGTCATTTTCAGTTCAGACACTCAGGCTGAGTGCTAAACTTTTAGGCTGAACAAGGCAATACGTCTGCTTGTGGATGAAACTCGAGCTACTGTACCTTACCTGGAGAGAAAATTTAGGCTTAATGCTAGGGTCAGAAAAAGTAGCTTTTCAACTCAAGGAGAAGGCAGATTCAGAAAAAAAACCCCAGTCTGTGCTCCAGAGGCTGGGAGAATGCTGGCATCATATAATGTGTAGCCCCGTGAGAGGGAAACTGTCACATTGGCTTTAGTGGATGACCTACAGAATACCTTTATTGGCAGGTGCATAGCTTGATCTCAGCTGGAGGAAAGGCTTCTGGCACCATTGACCTGGCCTACACCGAGTGACCAGAAATGATTCAAATGAGACGCTATTGGTTGCTGCTGTTATAATAGTGTCCCCTTTGGGCATGTGAGCATGCTGTAGCTTCTGAAGTGCACAATACTAGCTTCTTGTATATTAAGTGAAAATATAATGATAGAGAGTAAACTGTAGTGGTTGCTATTAAAATCAACCTTCACCCATTGTTACCAAATAGTATAAGAGGTATCCCGTTCTATGAGGGAGATTGCAGCATCTAAGATATCACCACATGGGAACTGTTGATAAATGCTGACTTCTTAATTGCAAATGCTGTGTCCCCACAAGGCATGAGGGTCCTTCAAAAGGTTCAGGATTTGATTGAGAGAAGCATGCAAATGGTCAAATGCCTTATTGCCTCTTTTTAAGCCTTGTCACCCAAACTCAAGCCATAACTGACACGATAACATTAATATTTTTAAATGTTCCTTCTTAATTCCTCTTAACTTCACATAATAGTTACTGCTTTGTCCTCTGAAAGTGTTAAAACAATATTCCTTATAGGCAGGCAAAAATTCTCAGTCTCTTTTTTTCAGTTCATGTGCTATCGAGTAGGTGTGATTTACATAATGTAGACAACTTTAGCACCCTTTTCATATTTACTTGGACTGTGAAGTATGTGGAAAAGCAATTTACCTTTAGTGCTTTCTTTGTCGGTATAATTTATTTATATGTATACCAGGATATAGTATCAGTAGCTCAGCTGTGTTTAGTGTAGTAGTTGGGAATATTGTTGCAATTTCCTATAGTGGCCTGATTTTTAGATGTCTTGTACTGAAAGTTGTACCACCAATTTTGTTACATGCTCAGAGGATGGCTTATATGCCTGGTAATGGTAGCGTATGAAGCCTCTCACCTCTATGTTCTTGCTTCAGTCCAAGTCAATAATGCCTGAACGATGTTACCAGCTCTGGTAGATATCCAGTAGTTGGTCTAAAATTATTTGAGGGTCCATTGGGAATTTGACTGAGACAGTGTCCACATCACAAACTACTAGCAGGGTTGGCAATTACAGCGGAGACACCAAGGATGAAATAGTTAGAGCAAATGAACTGCCCCCTAACTCCCAAAGGTGGTATCTCCACGTCCTGGGTTCAGCCACATTGACTGGATAATGCAGAGCTGCTTGTACTGCTGACCTGTTCTGACTCAATCAGACTCCAGTTGTCCATTAGGCATCTTATGCAAGAAGTAAATCCAGTAAATAAAATGAGAAATAAATACAGTGAATGGGAGTGTGACAGGGCATCTGGGCTACAACCCCCACCCGCTCCCTTTCTTCCATGATCACAGACTGTTCTGTGACCTTCTTACTTGCAACCACCGCAGTGTAGTTTGGTTATTGTTTTAATCCCTCCACAAACAGGTGCTGCCACAACTTTACACACTGTATCTTAACTTTCTAACTCCTTCTTCAAAACGGGAGGAGGTAAGGTGAAGCTACTTGGAGGCCTCCCTTTGTCAGGCTCTCCTAGCCTTGTATTTCTGTCCTTTTCTTCACCCCCATGCCCTTTTCTACAGCTTCCCTGTTAAGGGGCACATGGACTCACTAGCCGTAATGTGGCCTGGTAACAAAGTACACCTCTGACCAGTTATGGGAACCTAATAAATACTAATAGCAGCCACAGTGCTGGCTCAGGTGCTAGCCCTCAGTCACAGGGGGGAAACCTTTGAAACATGGTATCTCTCAGGTAACTGGGTCCAGAGTTTCTTTCAAGTGTGTTCAGTAGGTTTCCTTGCCCCCTGTTACTATAAATCAAAGCTCTTTGTTTAAATAAGGCCTTGCTGCCTCACAACCAGTCTGCTTGATCCTGCAGTGAAGTCACTGTGCTGGATTTAAGACACGATAGTAATTACCACACACAACTAACTGATGCCAGAAACACACAGTTGTGACTAGCAATACAGAAGCAAGCAGAAAGAGATGATAAATGTTAAGGGGGAGGAGGGGAAGTCTCCTATTCAAACAGGAATGTTCGCAGGGTAACACTGAAAACCACTGGCAGTGTAAATAGCGTATTGTATAAGTGTCTCTTCCAAGTTTGCTCCATTGTAAGACTCCCTCTCAAGGTACAATATTGCTATGCTGTAAGGCACACAGAGAACCAAACGCTTAGTTGTAGCAAACAAATACTCGTCTCCTGCTGGGGCTTAATACTGTAACTTTTATTAGCAACAAGTGACTGCAGTTTAGCCTGCCTTCTTTTTCTAGATGATTACATTCCTAAGCCGATTGACTGTGTTGACTAAAGGTGGCTATTGAGCCACACTTCTCTCTTACACACACAATGGCACATGAAGAAAAGAAATGCCAGATTTGGTATGTGCAGGATAAGCTTAAGATTTTGATTGCCTGAGTGGAGGTGAGAAATTGGTTACTGTCTCTCAGGAGCTTGGGATCTGTAAGGGCACAATTTCCACATACATGCAAAAGAAAGTGAGATTGTCATGTGTTTGATAACCCAGACTTGAGATTTGCTTTCCTTGTACCTTTCCCCTAGATCACCTTACACAGGGTGATGCACCATGTATCAGAGCTGGGATCTCAAGGTCACCAGCCTCCTGAAGGAAAAATACAAAGGTTGGTGAATCAAACATAAACAGCTTGTAACATTTCTAAAGTGTCTAATAACATGTAGAAACACATGTAAAACTGACTAGGTTTTCACCAGTGAATCAGTTACCTTTTTTGCAGCTGCTGCCATCCAGGTCCTTTTTCCCCCTTTATCAAAGCAAACACTTTTTTCTGTATTCAACAGCCATCAGCAAATGCCCTGGCACTTCTCCAGTAGCCATCTTGTCTGCTTCAATGCAAGGGTGCATCATTAGTGAATAGGACATGGCTCTTCACATGAAATTGAAACAGTGCATGGATCAATTGATTGAGCCTGTGAGTAATGCTTTGAGCACCTAATCTGAACAAAGAGCACTGCTACACTATATGGTGTCTGGATAAATTGCACTTTTCTATTCCACACACCAGGAGTATTTGGGTGAGGAATGTACCTGTTAAAAAAGACACCAATCCCCATAGAATGAACAGATTTAAGTAATCTGGCTTGCATTTGAATTTGTGCACAAGGGTACACAGGAGGAAGGGCTCCATTACCTGTTAGGTTCACTCCCTCTGGGGCACCTGGCATTGGCCACTGTTGGTAGACAGGATACTGGGCTAGATGGACCTTTGGTCTGACCCAGTACGGCCGTTCTTATGTTCAGTGAAAGGGATTGTACCAGGCAGATTGATTGTACTATTTACATTTCGTCTGAGGAACAATGTTCTTCACATATCTCCTTTACCTGATCTGGCATCATATTAATGGAGAAAACCGTTTCCTTCAAGAAGGATTTATAAGGGGAGTTTTCTGACTCAGCCTCTGTTGATTGGGTTTAGCGCAAGGTAAATAAGCATGAGTTGTGTCAATTAAAAATCTCTGGAGAGGTGGGTCTAGTGAGGAACCTGCTGCAGCTTTTAGACCTCAGAAGCAATTTGATGCTGGGAAGTGTACACCAAAGCAAATTCGGTAATGAGGAGTCCGATCTTACACTTGCAGCAAGAAGCAAGTGAGGAATTATGGGACAGTTGCTACACAAACACAATAATCCCCCTAGTTTTCAGCCGTGATGGGTCCAACCTACAAAACATGTGTAAACCAAACAATGCTTCCGAGCTGTGATTGCAGCTTTTAATAATTCAGTCTCTACTTAACTAAGCGTTTCATAATTTTGGCTGACTTTTATTAGTCCACAGCAGGATTTCTCTACTTTCATTGCACGGAGACACCCTTTTGACAACAAAAATTACTATATGACCCCAGGAAGGGGGACCAAAGCCCGAGCCCTGCTGCCCCAGGCAGGTGGACCAAAGCCCAAGCTCCACCGCCCTGGGGTGTGTGTGTGTCCAAAACTGAAGCTTAAGGGCTTCAGCCCTGGGCAGGAGGGCTGTAACCTGAGCCCCACTGCCCAGGACTGAAGCCCTCGGGCTTCGGCTTCAGCCCTGGGTGGTGGGGCTCAGACTTTGGCTTCAGCCACAGGCCCCAGCAAGTCTAACACCTGCCCTGGCAACCCCATTAAAATGGGATCCCGACCCACAGTCTGAGAAACGCTGGTCCACAGTAATTTGCTATAGATCTGAGGTGCTGCCATCCTCTGGCTTTTCCCCACGAGAAGAACAATAGAAGAAAATGTGGAACTGTAGAACCTGAATGGAGATTCCCCAACCCATTGTGCCTGTGCAGACAAAATGGCTCTGTGAGCCCCTGAGGGTGGCATACTCAGCCATGGCCCTTACTTACCGTGTGTACTTTCCCCTACAGCTACTGCCAGATGAAATCAGAATATTTCAAAGCTGCTGTGTAGCAAATTCTTTGCATCCAATTCTTTCTTTGTTTGGGTTAAGCCAAGAGCTGTGATACCGACTGCTGAACTGACCAGTTCTCTGCGTTACAGACTGCATAATGTTTTAGTAATTTGCTCTACTTTGTTAATAGGTGCAGTGTTTAAAACCTCTTGGTTATTACATGTGAGTTTTCCTTTAAAAGGCTTCACAAATTGAAGTGACATTTATGTTTTTTCAAAGCCAGTATGTGCAAACAAAGAATATGGCAGCAAATTCATCAGAGCTGGTGACTTTCTTGTGACAGAGTTACGAAGCTGAGGAAGAACATTCAGTTCTGCTATAGGCTGTGTAACAAATTTAAAATTACTATTCATTTCATTCAACCCTCCTTGTTTGAGATTATGCTCTTTTTGCCATTAGGAATATTTTTTTTTAAAGGGTAAGTCCTTCGTATTTTAGAGCCTGGCCTATGACCCTTCCTTAGGTGAATAACTGATTTCATGCAGGCTACTCACATGAGTATGAGTTGTGGGATCAAGCTGTGTATGAAGATGAAGCTTGGAATTCAGACTTGTCTGAAACTAGATAGAAAGGATGGTTCTCAGCCCTAGAAATACTTTAAAAAATACATTTGGTCCTTGACAGCCCCACCTAGAGCCCTAAATCCTGATTGGCTTTATTTATTTGGAATTTGTTAATATTAAATATTTAGGGCCTGATCCAGTGGTCACTGAAAGCAATGGAAAGACCCCATTGACTTCAATGGGCATTGGACCACTCCTTTAATTAGAATAATTTTTCTTTTCTCCCACCTTTAGTTCCAGTGCTCTAGGTGGGGCTGGTCAAGGACCAAATATATTTTTTAAAATTATTTCTAGAGATGTCATCTTTTATATCTAGTTTCAGACAAGTCTGAATTCCAAGCTTCATCTTCATACACAGCTCGAGTTTTAAGGATCCAACCATGACGAAAAGTGGGTGCCTGACATCATTGCAGCAATTTAATAAGACAAGAGGCCAAAACCTAGAATAGAGCTCAAAAGCTAGATAACAGCTCACTGGTAAACCATAACCTGGGGCCTGAAACTGTCACCAATGTACAACAGATAATATCTATCCAATAATGAAATAGGAAAATACACCAGTGAAGCTCAACTTTTTAGCAGCCTTAAAAGCTGTACAAATGTGGGTCAGAGTAGAATCAAATGGACAAATCTGAAACAGGCTGGTAAGAGTGGGTACTAAGGAGCCTGAATTTAGAAGTGGAGAGATATTATATATATATATATATATAATATAAAAACACGCCCCATAACATTTCATATAACTTTCTAAAATGGCATTTCTGTATAAATTTAGCACATATAAAATAAATGGTGCCGGGCTGTGGTATAATTGGCCATCTCAAATTGATGCCAGTAAAGCTTTCCCACCACACAATCCTGCTTTCTATATATGTTTGTGCGTGTTTGTGCACCAAGGAAGAACAGAAGCCAGTATAAAGGGAATGGATTAATGTAGGTAAACATAATTGTAGGGCCCAATTCTGCTACCCTCACAGAATAAGCCTGTAAAACCCTTACCCAAACACAAGGCAAAGTTGTGGAAAGCAATAGCTTTAGTGGTCAAATGTCTACCATTTCTTTGTTGCGCTTGTCAAGTTAGAACTGTATCTTTTACATAACTATTTCTTCTCCTTTTAAAAGGAAAAAACCAAAAGTGCAAATGTAGTTTGCAGGAAGGGAAAAAACGCAAGCAACTTAAAAACCTGTCTCTTGATTAAGACTGAACGGTGTAGCATTATTTAAGGAGTTATACTTGTTTCTATTTTTGGTTGTCTCTGCCAGTAGGTGTCATGATACATCAACCTGTGAAACTGTTCCATATTCTCAAGGGTTAAATGGCTAAATTAAGACTAATAATTACCAGTGCTCCCTAAATTATTAGCTGGTGCTGGTTAAAATAGTGGTTAATTTTCTTAAGGGCCCCAGTGTGGGATTCTATAGCCTGGGTGATGCTGTGTTACAAATAAAAACAGCTGTCACTACTGAATAATTTTCTTTTTAATGCCTGTGTAATACAGTCATTTCCTCCTGTACTAGGCATCTGCCTTGGCAGTTGGTGGAACATCATAAAAATAAGGGAGGGGGTATAAAATGGAGACACAACATCCTAAATCCTTTATATTAAATAGAAGAGTTTAATGAGAGGTTAAAGATTAAATACATAGCTACACGGGGCTGGACACTTTAGGTGCCGAACTCCCAGAATCAGGCCAGTTTAGGATTCACAAAACTTGATGGCATTTGATGGCCCCCAACCCTCGTAGACACCTAAAATCATTGGACAGCTAAATGTTTGCAGTGAAAGTTCCCCAGGTTTCTGCCTTTGCGCATACACACCACAGCCCCATGCCAAGTGTCTGGATGCTAAGCCCCAAAGCAATGCAAAAACCAGAAGAATGTTCCTTTGCCTAACTCACCTGCGGGACTGGATCCGGTAAGCATGCTCCGAGCTCACCTGCCAGATTGGGCCTCTATAGATGAGCTTACACAAAAGGGCTTGGGGGTTGAGGTGGCACGTTACTCAACTGGGGTATGGGAGACCCCAGTTCAATGATTCTTTATTTAGCAACAGTGTAACAGCTTCAATGGTGGGCCAGAGACAGCAAGGACGCATGAGAATAACACTGTAGCCTGCTGGTTAGAACGCTCACCTGGGAGGTGGGAGACCCAGGAGCCAGGCCCCACTCCAATGACTTTTAAAATTATTTCACCACAGTGGAACAGCTTCAACCATAGAGACAGAGGTACCCTCACACCAGAATATCCCACTAGTTAGGACACTCAACTGAGAGGTGGCAGATCCCAGTTCAAATCCCTTCTTGTCCTCAACTGGAGGGGGGATTTGAACCCCGGGTCTTCCGCATCCCATGTGAGTTCCCTAACCACTGGGCTAAAATTTATGAGGGAACTCCTGCTTTTCCCCCATCCCGTGGCTTCTTGGAAAAACAGTGCAGGCACCTACCACCGAAGAGGGGCTGCAGCTGAGAATCCCAGGCAGAGAGAGGTGCCGTCCTGCAGCCTGGACTTAGGTGCCTGTCTCAAAGAGGGGGGCAGGGCTCAACACACACTCCCCACCACCCACCCTTGGCTTGTCACCTTCCATTGGTTACCTTAAGTGAAATGCCTCCTCGCATGCTGGCTTTTGTGAATCCCATTCTCAGGCACCACTTCCCACCCCCACTGTAAAGGGAGTCAAGGTGCCTAACTCAGACTTTGTGAATCCCAGTGATTTTCTATGCACCTAAACTTTAGGTGGGGTGACACTGAGAACCTCCACTAATTTGACTGAAATCAGCAAGGCTGTAGGTGTTACTGAGAAGAATGTGGCTATCTGTGTACACAGCTGCATGTCATATTCCCCCCTGCTCTCCCTGCCTCCCCACACAGATGGGGAAGATGATAAAGTTACATGGCTGCAAGCGCTGGGAGAATTTCACATTTTACTGCCTGTGTTCAAGAACAAAATAGATGAGCAGCGTGTGGGGAAAAATTTATATGCACCTGCACCCTTGCAGTTAGAGACATTGTGAAACTGAAAGTAATTCACAACACTGGGCACTCGGTTATCACTTAGTCGACAGGGCTGGCCTTACCATGAAGCGAACTGAGGCAGCCGCCTCAGGTGCCAGACTTGGAGGTGGGGGGGAGGGGGCGCCACTAGGACCCAGAGTGTAGGAAATTGTGTCTGCTGCTGGTGCATATGTATTCTCTCTGCTCTAGATGCAGAGATGGTGGAGTGTTGTGCTGGAGGAAGGAGGGCACAAGAGATGTAACAGGCCTGTAAGCAGGAGAAAAGGTGAGAGGGAATAACAGAAAGCAGCAGGAGCTGCAGGGAGAGAGCAGAGGAGGAGCCTCTTATGTACCTCTCTAGCACCCCCAGGAGCCTGGACTGATTAACACCAGCTTCTCAGGGAGCTTCCTGTTTCCTGCTGCTTCCCTGAACCCACTTGAGGAGAACAGGCAGTCAAATAATATATGGAGATATACCTATCTCATAGAACTGGAAGGGACCCTGAAAGGTCATCGAGTCCAGCCCCTGCCTTCACCAGCAGGACCAAGTACTGATTTTGCCCCAGATCCCTAAGTGGCCCCCTCAAGGATTGAACTCACAACCGTGGGTTTAGCAGGCCAATACTCAAACCACTGAGCTATCTCCTAGTAGTAGGAGCCAGTTAGGCCCTTAAGACGCTGATATCTTCCCTCACTCAGGCCCTGCTACCAGCCTGCTTATTTGTCCCCTTCAATTGAGTGTTGAGAGCCACTATAGCTGGCACAGAACAGCAGTCATGAGTGAAAGAAGAAAACGCCCCTCTGGGGCAGCATTCAGAAAAAGAAAGAAAGCAAAGGAAGCTTTTCTATCTAAGCAGGAAGGAGCTCTCCTGAGATACAAAGACACAAATGTTCACGGTGAGCCTTCCAGCCCCAGTGAGGATGTGAGTGGTGAGGAGATGCCTGATTTTCCAGTTAGTCAGAGTGCAGGTGACCTGGTAGCTACTGCAGCATCCATATCTCCATCTCAAATGGATGTAACCATGCACATTCCTGAAGAAAAGTTTAGATCAGAGAAGAGTGTGGTGGAGGCGCAAGAAACAGCTGCTGCTGAGTTTAGTTCCTTAAGTCTAGATGATCCAGGACCGTGGACCCACTTGAGCAGTAGCCTGAGGGACTTCCTTGTACTGCACGGGCCCCAGCAAGTGAAAAACTTCATGTTCCCCAAAGACAATGAAAATAGAAGTTTCCATCCAACACATTACTGGTGTGAAATACCCAATGGTGACAAAGTGGAGAGGCCATGGCTTATGTACTCAAAACCCCAGAATGCTGCATACTGTTTTTGTTGCAAACTCTTCCAGTCTAATGTTCCAGCCACATTGGGTTCTACAGGAACAAAGGACTGGAAAAATCTGGCTAGAAATCTGGCGTGCCTTGAGAAGGCAGCAAATCACCAGAGAGCATTCCATAGGTGGAAAGAGCTTGAGATGAGACTATGGTTAAAGGCCACCATAGATGATCAGCATCAAGAGAAGATTTCATCAGAGTCTCTTTACTGGCAAAATGTTCTGAAAAGGCTCATTGCCATTGTGAGAATGCTTGCTACCCAAAACCTAGCACTGCATGGCATTTCAGATCGGCTGTATGTGCCAAACAATGGAAACTTCCTTCAAATTGTGGAGCTGATGGCTGAGTTTGATGCTGTACTCCATGAGTATCTAAGAAGAGTCACCACCCAAGAAATGTACACACACCACTACCTTGGAAAAACAATTCAAAATGAGATCATACAGTTACTGGCAACAAAAGTCAAACAGAAGATTGTGGCAGATCTAAAGTCAGGAAGATATTACTCTGTTATTCTGGACTGCACACCTGACATCAGCCATATGGAACAAATGCCTTGAATGGTGCGTTTTGTAACAACAACAGAACCTAGTGAAAATGTCCCTGCAGTGGTGACTGTCAGAGAGCATTTTTTAGACTGTATTGACATTAATGATACTACAGGAGCTGGTATGACAAATGTGCTTCTTAAAAAGCTGGAAGATATGGGAATTGCGATAGCTGACATGAGAAGTCAGGGCTACGATAATGGTGCCAACATGAGAGGAAAGAACAGAGGAGTGCAAACACGGATCCGAGAGTTAAACCCTCAAGCTTTTTTTGTCCCATACAGTTCTCATTCACTGAACTTGGTGGTTAGTGATGCAGCATCAGCTTCTAGTGAGGCTGCTGAATTTTTTAATGTAATTCAAAGCATCTATGTATTTTTCCCTGCATCAACTCATCAATGGCAAATTTTGAAGCAACATCTGGGAACATCCTCTCTGACACTGAAACCACTGAGTGCCACACGAAGGAAAAGTCGAATGGAGGCGATAAAGCCTATCAAACACCAAATTGGGAAGATAGATGATGCCACAGTTGCCATTATGGAGGATAATGCTATGACAGGAACTGTTCGTGGGAGAACAGTGGCAGAGGGAAATGGAATCACCAGAAACGTACATAACTTCAAATTTCTGTGGGCTTAGTGTTGTGGCATGACATACTGTTTGAAATAAATGTTGTAAGCAAGAGATTCCAAGGTGTTGACCTTGATATATCTGGAGCAATGGAACAACTGGATAAAGCAAAGTCATACCTAGAGTCTTATCGGTCAGATGAGGGATTTCAAAACGTTCTGAAGAGTGCACAGAAGTTGGCAGAGGAACTTCACACTGAAGCTATTTTCCCACCCATTCAAGAATACAAGAGTCACTGAAGAAGACGACATTTTGATTACGAGGCACGGGATAATCCCATAAGAGTCCCCAAACAACAATTCAAAGTTGAATTCTTTAACCAGGTGCTAGATTGTGCAATACAGTCAGTTGAAGAAGGTTTCACGCAGCTTAAGGCACACAGCAGTATATTTGGGATGTTGTATGATATTCCAAAACTCCTCACTGTGCCTGAAGAAGATCTACACCAGCAATGCAGGGCACTAGAGACAGCGTTGACACATGATGACATGCGCAATATTGATGCGAGTGATTTAGGTGATGAACTGAAAGCCCTTTCAAAATACATTTCAGCAGGATCAACTCCAAAGGCTGTTCTGGAATATATGTGCACAAATAAGATGACTACCGTCTTTTCAAATGCTTTTGTTGCTCTGCGCATACTCTAACACTTCCTATAACAGTTGCCAGTGAAGAACGCAACTTCTCCAAGCTGAAGTTAATAAAAACACATCTACGCTCCATAATGACACAGAAGAGGCTGGTCAGCCTTGCAACCATCTCAATAGAGCATGAGCTGGCCCATACTGTGGACCTTCAGGAAGCAGTTCAAATCTTTGCAACCAAGAAGGCATGGAAAGCACCACTTTGATTATTCAAACAGATAAAAATGCCAGTGTTTACTATGCAGACAAGAAAAGTGACATTTGCTGTTCAGGCGTTTGAAAGTTAAGTGTTACTTAAAATTTTTGAACAAGGCATTTTAAGTTGTTAGTTCTCCTTTATTGGGGTAGGTAGCAGAGCAGTACCATGAGAGGAGTAGAACAGGAAGAAGGCAGAATTGAGACCTTTCAAAGTTTTGGCCCAAGTGAGGAGGCATGGGGGCGTCATTTGAGCTCCCCACCTCAGGTGCCAAAATGTTGTACCGGCCCTGTTAGTCGATATACTGAGCACCTACAGCTCTCACTAAAATCACTGGGAACTGAGGTGTTTGCACTATACAGGATCAGATATGTACAGGCCTTAAACTCATACATATATATACAGATTAAAATTAGTGTTAGACCACTTGGAACAAACTGCTGTTGCTTTTAAAGTAGGTTAAAATGCTGCCCTACTGATTTTAACATTATCTCTTTAACATGCATCTTGCCCAAGAAATGCAGCATCTGCTGCAAAGCGAGGGGCATAGAAAGGCCCCAGAAGACCCTGATGCAAGAATAGGTTGGGATGGGGGGGGGGGGAGGGGAGGGGGCCTTCCCAATTCCAGCATCTGACATTTTGCTTACTTTTACCATCAGATATCAGATCATATCCCTCTGATTCATAAATACACAAAGACAATATGCAGGCAATGCCCAGACATTTTTGCAGGCTAGCTACACACAGAAGAGTTCTATTTGCACATTGATACAAAATGCTCACTGGCAGTGATAGAGTGCAGGAAGCCTGCAGAAATCTCCAGTTGATTAGTCTGTCACATGTGAGACGGTCTCCAAAGTCTATCTGGTGTGTGACATCACTGTACGAGACGGCGCCCATGTTCAAAACCTATTAACATTTTATCAGTAAGTTTTATCTAATTTAAAGTCTTTGCAACAGCAATTATAAGCCTTCACAAATTAGTAATGCATTCACCTATTGTATCAACATACAACCCAGGTCACTCAGCTTTTATATGCCAAACTTTAAAGTAAGTTGCAAGGCACATCCAAAGCACACATTAATTAAGTCAAAAAGCCCAAGGGCTTGAGTCACCATTGTGTTACTCCAGTTTGAAGTTGATAAACTCTACTGAAACTAAATTAATGGAGTGACACCACTGTAAAAGGGGAGTAGTGCAATGGGGTACCAAGCCCCACATTTTTATATCTGAATCCATAATTTTGCTCATGGAAAAACTTGCTATTTGAGCACAAGCAGCATTTGCTTTGCATTTACCTATCATGTGGCCGTGCACCAAATGCAAACAAGTGTTGTCACAAATATACCATTCTTGAAACTGTGGTCTCTGTGTCACAGAAACCAAACACAATGATCCGTACGGTCGTGCAATCAAAACAACTTGACCAAAAAGCCCCTTATTAAAACAACCGTGTCCTTGGCACTTTTTGAAAATCATAATGCCTCGTCCATTTTCCATTAGTATCTAAGTCAGGAATTCATGGTATGTCTGCTTCCATATGATAGAAACCTTACCTGACCTAGATAAAGAGCCAGCTCTCACCAACATCTGGAACACCTTCTCAGTACCTGTAAGATACACGAACTGTTCGAATGGGGCTTGATCCTATCCCATGTGGGACAGGATTCACTGGCAACCCTCCCCCAGCCTCCTCCACATCCCAGGGCTGAGCACCCGCTGCCCATCCATCCCCTACATCCTCCCTCAGCATCCTCATCCTTCAGTCCCTGGGGCCGGGACTCCCCCTGGAGCTGGTCAGCTCAACCCCACTGGCCCCCTGCACTTCACACCCCCTGCTCATCTCAGCCCACACCCTCTGCCTAGCCCTGAGCACCCCCCACATCCCCAGCCCCCCTTACGCACATTTCTGGATGAACTCTCTGCTAATAAAGTGGCAGCTGCTGCAGTGCTACTCCAGAGTGGTGGTGGTGGCTGGGCGCTGCCTTGGGTTGCCAGCACAGTTGACTGGGCTGCTAAAAGTCCAGTTGGCCGCACCACCAGCGGGGCAGGCAGGCTCTGTGCCTGGCTCCGCGCAGCTCCCGGGAAGCAGCTGGCATGTCCCTCCAGCTCCTAGGGGGAGGGGCGTGCGCTGGCACCATCCGAAACGCTGGCTCTGCAGCGCCCATTAGCCGGGAACCACAGTCAAAGGGAGCTGCCGCGGTGGCACCTTCAGGCAGGGGCAGCATGTGGAGCCCTCTGGCTGCCCTTCCCCCTAGGAGCCGGAGGGACATGCTGCTGCTTCCCAGGAGCTGCCTGAGGTCAGCGCCGCCCACAGCCTGCACCCCAACCCCTTGCCCCAGCCCTAAGGCCCCTCCCACACTCTGAACCCCTCAGCCCCAGTCCAGAGCCCCCTCCTGCACCCCAAAGCCCTCATCCTCAGCCCCACCCCAGAGCCCCAATCCCCTGTCCCAGCCCAGAGCCCCCTCCTCCACCCTGAACCCCTCATTTTTGACCCCACCCTGGAGCCCACACCCCCAGCCCAGAGCCTGTACTTCTCCCACACCCCAACCCACTGTCTGAGCCCGGAGCTGCCTCCTACACCCCAAACCCCTCATCCTCAGCCCCACCCCAGAGCCCACACCCCCAGCCAGAGCCCTCACCCCCTCTCACACCCCAGCCCAGTGAAAATGAGCAAGTGAGTGAGGGTGGGGGAGAGAAAGATGGAATTTAGGAAGGCAGGCATGGCTTGGATAACATAAGACAGTTAGTAGATACCATAGCGGTGTAGCGTAATAAGCCCAACCCCCAGTTACTTCTAGATTTGGACGCTCAATGTCCAGTGGCTGTCAAACAAGCTAACGATATCAGGAGCCATTAGAAAAGAGTTTGATAATAAGACATAAAATATCACAATGCTACTATCTAAATCCATGGTACTCCCACGCCTTGAATGCTGCGTTCAGTTCTGGTCACCCCAACTCAAAAAAGATATAGAATTGGAAAAGGTACAGAGAAGGGCAACAAAAATGATTAAGGGTCTGGAACAGCTTCTATATGAGGCGAGATTTTAAAAAGATTTGGACTTTTCAGCTTGGAAAAAAGAGGACTAAGGGGGGATATGATCATGACTGTAAAATCATGACTGGTGTGGAGAAAGTGAATAAGGAAGTGTTGTTTACTCCTTCGCATAAGACAAGGACCACGGGTCACCCAATAAAATTCATAGGCGGTAGCATGTTTAAAACAAACTGAAGTACTTCTTCACACAATGCACAGGAAACCTGTGGAACTCGTTGCCAGGGGACGTTGTGAAGATCAAAACTATAATGGGGTTAAAAAAAGAATTCAGTAAGTTCCTGGAGGACACATCCCATCAATGGCTATTAGCCAAGATGGTCAGGAATGCAACCCCATTGCTGTGGGTGTCCCTAGCCTCTGACTTCCAGAAGTTGGAAGTGGACCACAGGAGATGGATCACTTGATGATTACTTGTTCTGTTCATTCCCTCTGAGGCACCTGGCATTGGCCCCTATTGGGCTAAATGGACCTTTGGTCTAACCTAGTATGGTCGTTCTTATGATGAAGAATACAGAGATTTGGTTTTAGGCCTGTTTTTAGAGCATGGGTTCAACTTCTATAAAAGGTCTCCACATCTCATATCTTAACCATTGGCATAATTTCAGTCTCATTTAACTTCCTCAGAAGCCCTAGACAGGATTGTTCATTGTCCCCGCTCCTGTTTGATCCAGGCTGAGAACCCATGGAAATTGCCGTAGGCTCTCACTCAAATATTTGAGCTATCAGGACTGGCCCATTGTAGTACCATTTAATGTTAACACCAATGATGTCCTTTTGTTTATAATATATCCCCAAACCACTATCCTTGACCTAGCATTAATCCAAGATTTTGGCTCACTTTCAGGGTGAGGTAATATCTTTTATTGGACCAATGTCTGTTGGTGAGAGACAAGCTTTTGAACTTACACTGACCTGAAGAAGAGCTCTGTGTAACCTCTGTGAAGGTTTCCCAGACCTGAAGAGCTCACCCACCTTGTCTCTCGAATATCCAACATGGCTACAATGACACTGCATACAACATAGGTAGTCAGAGACAATTAAATACTTGGAGATAAAAATACCAAGGAATCTTGAAACACTTGTAATAATGAAGTGAGCACCAACCTTTCTACAACTAGCCGAAGACTCCAGTTCCTGGCAAGAGCTTTCTCTGAGCCTCTGTGGGAAAATTAACACAGTTAAGATGAATGTCTTATCTAGATTTTTGTACATTTTGAGTAGACTACCCATCATCATCTCACCATCCTATTTTAAAGGATTTAGTAAGATTATCAAGACCTCCATATGGGGCCTAGAACAATGCCCCATACTATCTTGGTGGATGCCTCAACTCCCCTTGGATAGAGGCAGGAGATCCAGGAGTCTGAAGCAGCTCTATCATGTCCTGGGCCTCCATTGGTTCCAACACAACCACCACATCCCCTTAAGCCAATCTGCCTGCCAGGGTTCTTGGGATCCTCATTCTACAGAGAAAAACAGGGTGCCCTCTGTAGTGGCCACCTGGAGAGTATTGTCCCTTTTTGACCAATAGATTCCATACAAAAGCCACTATTTGGAGTCATTCTGATTTATAGATTGACAACCAATCATACGAAGAGAATGGACAGAGAGAGGCATTACATCCTGTCTCATTTGGTTGATAATGTGGACATAGTTCCAGCCCATGTCCTGCAATATCAGTGTAACCTCCCAGCCACAGCGATATGGCAATATATACAGCTAAAACATTTATTGAGCTAGCTCTTTGGCCCAGATGCCCTGAGGCTGCCCAACACCCCTGAGAACTGAGTATAATAGACATGTCCCTCAAGTCCATGCATGCTTTTTTGATGGAAAAAGATTGAATCTTGACTTTATTACTAAAATCTGGGATAAAGAGCTGGCACATCCTTTAAAGGCTCCACAATGGTCAAATGCATTATACAATGCTGTGCTTCTATAGATTTATGATTATATTTAATTAAACAAAAACATTCTTTAGAATATATTGGACACCACAGAGACTACATAAGATTGAAGCTGTTCCTTTGTATACATGCTGCAGCTGCAGGACAGAGAAGGGCACCCTTCTCCAGCTGTTGTGGGAATGTCCTCTAGTTAAACATCTGTGGAAAGAAGTTGACAATAGAATTTAAATGATTTGGGGATTTAGCAAGCAAACATCACTCAAAAATTACGTATTAGGTTATTTACCCATGAATTTGGGCATTTGCAGTTTCTGAGAGCAGCCATGATCATGAAGTGAGCGATTTTACAGAAGTAAATCAATGCACAGAATAAAACAATGGTTTTCAGACCTCTCTGACCTAGTGAGCAAAGAAGGGCCACCCTCTGCCACAGAGAGCAACTACATGAGTTAGAAGAAATCTGGGCTCCAGTTTTAGAAACATTTGACTAAGGAACACCCTGGAGCCCAGTGGCCATTCCAGACCTCCTTCCTTTTCCTCCTCCCCCCTTCCAGCCTGGTTTTCACACTTCCCCTCCCTGCCTTGCCTCTGATTTCCTCCCATGAATTGCAAAGTTTTGATTTATTTGATTTTATGGTTTAATATTAACATTGTAAAAATATGTTTTGCGTATATATGCCATGGCTATGCTGTACATTCTATATGCTTACTTTGAGTTTATCATTTTCATTTGTGTTTGCTTTTTGTATCGTGATGTTTTATCGAAAAGTAAAAATTAATAAGAAACCCTTAAAAAAAAAAAAAAAAAAAAACCACAAGCCAAACCCCTAGCCTGATTGTACTTACTGAGTGAGTGACCCGGACAGTATTGCAACTGAGCCATGAACTCAGAACCTTGTAGTTTGCACTTTGCAGGTAGCAGAGCCAGCGAATGAACTAAAGTAAAGCTGCCTGCTGGCTAAGCCAGCGGGGGCTTCTCTCAGCTGGAAGCTGCTCTTCCATACTTCAAATCCTACCCGCCCTTTTATGGAAGATGAGAGGAAATAAGTAGGTCAGGATCGTGGTTCTACACTTCTCAGATTTTGTAATGAAAAGTAAGTAAATAAATAAAGTTGATGGATCAAAAGTCTCTCCTTCTCTTTCCCCCCCTCTATGTTTCCAATATGTTTTCCCCTAAAACAAGTGCTTCAGTGCTCTTGCTTCTAATTATAAAGAAATGCCAGCATCTAAGATTTCACAAGCAACCCTACAATAATAAACCAGCAGGCATGTGGGATGGAGGAAAAAATAATCAGTTTTAAGTTTCCATGGGGATGTTGTAAACAACTTCAATCAAAAATGATTTTTAAAACCTTGAAATCACTTTGACAGCGTCCTTTTAATTAACCACTGTAATCCATATCCCTGCTGCTTATGTGGTTGCACGGAGTCTCAGAAAAAGATTCAAGTGACGCACCTACACGCAGTTGATATATTGTAACCTTCCCTCAATTTTCTTTACAGCATCATTTTACTAAGATAGATAAACAGGGTTCCAAAGCAAAGATGTAATTACAAGATGAATTACATACATTCATAATTATTAGGAGCCTTTTCAAGTTTGTTTCCAGACATTTATTACTGGGAACAGGGATGAAAAACGCTGACATAAAGATCTCGCTCCACACTGAAGGAAATTAACTAAATTATGTATTACACTTTAAAGCTGTGACTCACAGACTAGGAGACCAGTTCTTCATTCCTCCCAGGCCCGTTGGCTGCTCCAGTGGGGAAAAGAGCACTCAAGAGATTTCTTGGTCAGCAGAGAGCTCAAAACCACCTCTTCATTCTCCTCCCCCAACATTTGTTCCTGCTACCAAGGAAGCTCAGCTAGAACAGAGAATTGGACTCCAGGACTTTACATACCAGACCTTGCACAGGGCAGTGTGGATGAGTGGATAGGATACTGGATTAAGAGTCGAAAGACCTGGCTTCTCTTCTGGGTTCAGCCACCTCTCTGTGTCTTTGTTTTCTCCTTCCATCTTTTGTTGTGTCCATGTATATTGTAAACTCTCTGGGGCAGGGTTGTCTCTTACTATGTGTTAGCACAGAACCTAGCACAATGGGACCTTTCAGGTCTAGTTCAATATAAATAATAAATCAGCACCACCATATGGTTGAACTGTGCCACCACCCACTTTTTATTAGTGGTATAGTTTTATGTTTTATTAACTTGGTTCTTCTGGACTCAGGGGTTGGAATTCTCTGCTGGGCCCAACAGCTTCTGTAGAATGCCAGCTTTCATTTAAGAAAAAGTTTCTTTCCCTTGTGATTGCCAGGCTAACCTTCCAAAGAAGTTTGCAGTGAAATCTTACCGGAGCTGCTGACAGCCTAAAACAGTACCACTAACTCAGAGGAGTCAATTGCTCCTTCTTTTCAATGGAGCCCTGACACTGAAGCCTAATAACAATGTTTTGTTTAAAAAGTCATCAGCATTTTCACTGGTCCTTATAGCAAAACCATATGGCTCCTCTGGGATTGGGGTGGTGTTTAGGATTGTGGGAACACCCTGAGGAGAGCTCAACCAGCATCTTTTTTCTATTTTGTGGGCTGGAAGGTATTTTTCCTTTTTTCCACGCATGAACAAGTAGATCCTAGTTTACTAGTTCTCATTCAGAAAGTTCTCCAGACATGGTGGGCAGGCAGTAATGGTTTCTGTCTTTGAACCTCTGACAAAGAGTCTAAACACAATAGACACATTTTCTTACCTGCTAATTGATTTTCTGTGGATTATCAGGTGCCCACAAACAAAGCCCATGAAACAGTCAGAGCCAAAGCTTGGAACTGCAGAAGCCACCCAGGGGAATTTCCAGGATATCTGGGAAGGAGGCCTTCTTAGCCTAGGTTTGGTGCGACCCATACCAGGCAGAGCAGACAGCCCATGTTCTTTATTGACTTGAAACAAGCTGGTTATTTATTTACTTGAAACAAGTGTGTAAGAACATGGTGGACTCCTGGCATTTGGGGAGGACACTGAGAGAGAGACAGACAGACAGACAGACAGATGGGTGGTGGATGGGGTTTTGATGAAAGGGATCGGGTCTGTCAGAGAGCAGTTGGATCATCTCTCAGAGCTGCAGAAGGTCAATAAACTAGATGCTTCTCAGCACTCTGCAGTAATTCAGATAATCTGGCACCCATTGCTCTGTGCTTTTACAACCTTGCAGATCTGTGGGAAGAGGGCAAATGTGTTTGACAAACTCCTTTGTCCTGAGGACAGGGAAGACATGCTGAGTACAGGATTTCAAGTCAGGATACCTACTGCAATAACTGGATATAGGGTGGTGAGACTGGGATTCAAAAAGATCCAAGGAAAAGAGGAAACAACATTCTGAATGAGTTTCCTGTGAAGGGACCAATAACCAGGTGAAGAGAGATCTACTTAACCAGGTAGGCTGGAAGTTCTGTTTCCTCAGGAACTGCAAAGCTTTCAGGGACAAGATGCGTCTGAGAGTGGTACTGAGCCCAGGGAACCAGATTCTAGCAAGAAATTTGTATACCCATTATTCACATGCAGAAATGGATGGTGAATTATGACTTGATTAGAACTCCCAGATGGTGGTTTCAGGATTCTTTTGTGAAAGAGGAAGGCTAAACCTGTAGGTGAGTCTGACTGTTCCAAGATGCATACGTTTTTGTAAAAGAATGGGTGAGCTTTTCTCTAGGTTCACCTCTAAGGGCTAAAACTGCTGTAGGAGAATGAGAGACCACCCAGAGTGAATTCTGCTGGGACTTAGCCCAGATGAGTTAGTTTCCAGGTAAGGAATTATAAAACTATCCTCCTTCCTGAAGGCCACCACTATCACGGATATGATTGTAGTGAAATTTTGGGGGAACAACTCAGAATTTAGGTCATATGGGAGACAAGTTGTCCCTCAAAAGAAGTGGGCGTAAGTCTGGAGGGTTTTAAAGAGGGATAGGGACTTGAGCTGTAAGTAATTGAAGGGTTTGATTCCAGCATGTAATGAGTCTGAAAAAGATCCCTGGAGATTCCTGAGGAGGGAACCTGGAGAAGGGGATCTGTGGTGGAGGGGCATGCTTGGTGAGTGTCTATGAGGGATGGGATGGGAGAGAGACCTATGCTCTTCAAAGGGGAGAGAGCAGGAAGGCCTTGAAGGCTCCACTGAGCCACAAAATAGTGCCAATAGTGCTTCTCCCTCAAAAAATAATATCAAATCAAATTAAAAAAAGAATGACTGGGGAAGGGGGTTATAAAGTAAATCCCTTACCTCTTCTTTCTCTGAGCTGTCCCTGACATCCAGTCGAGCTCTGGCTTTAGCATGCTGAGCCCCGCAGTTTTGGTTCATTCCAACTGGCAAACAGCTGGGTGGACAAACTGCTCAGTTGCTGCTTAGCTGAACATTTGAAGCACACCAGCCCTGCAAGAGAAGACTAGGGAAACTGCAGTCCTGGCACCATTACAACCTCCTTCTATATGGAGGGTGAAAAGCTTGCATTAGCTGTGCTCTCTTCCATGGCTCTTATGGTTGAGGACTAAAGACGTTACCTCAGGAAGAGTCACTTGCTACCTCCCTCACTTCGAGGCAGGAAGATGCAGAGGAGTCTGGAGATATTGCCTGAAAACATAAGGGACTAACATCAAATCTCTTGCTCCTGATTGGCCCTTCAATTCCTGACGGACACCAGAGGAGAGGAACAACACACTCTCTACACTGGAAAGCAAAGCCACAGAACATTTTTGAAGAAAACGGCGAGAACATGGTGTTAATTACAGTAGGAGAAAATACATCTATTAAATGATGGGCAGCAATTAACAAGAACATGCTACAGTATTCAGAGTCAATGGCAAGTGCCTTTAAAGGACACTTGATAGATTTTTTTTAAGAACAAATTTTACCAGTTAGATTGTGTTGCCTCAAGCCAGGTTTAAATTGTGAAGCATTAGTGACTTGGACCTCATGATTTATGCACCGCCTCTCTGTGCTCTTATTGAAGAGATTCTTCATTAGAGCAAAGCTCTAGCTAGAATTATCCAAATGGATTTACTCAATATTTTTGAGAACTGAGCTGTGGCGACTCCAACAACTGGCATGGAAGTCCCCTTTTCCTGTTTAAAGAAGACAATGCTGATAACTGATTAGACACTATGTTTGTTTAAACGTTATAATGTTTCACAATCGTTAAACACAGAAATCTGTTTATTTACCCAAACAAAACAGAGGAAATAATTCCAGCCCTCAGTTTTTGAATTTTCATTTAAACTTGTGAACATTAGTTCACAACTTAGATAGATGTTTGTGTATCTATGTACCTCCAAAATACTCATATTTCATAGCCTTTTTCACATTAATATTCACCAACAGTATCACAAAAGTTCTTTTTTTTCTTTTTCGTTTTCTTTACATAACTGTAAGCAATAGTAATTCTAGAAACACTAGAGGGGATAAAAGCATAGCAATGTCCACATTACAAGAAAAAGTGCACATTACTGGGTCACAATCACAGTCATTACTTGGAAAACTCTATGTAACAAGTAGATATAAAATATCACTGATGCCTTCAACTCATTGTCAAAAACTGAATTACATAAAATTTTGTACATGAAATAAGGCAAATTCAGGAATGCACAAGGAACTTGTTATTCAACAAAAGCTAAACAGAACAAATAGTACAGTAAGCATGAACGAAAGTACTTGTCTCTATATATTCAAAAATAAGCTTGCCTTAGTGCACAAAAAAACACCATTAATGTGTATTCAACCTTATAAAATAAGAAATAGGGGATGGGAAAAGTTGGGGAGAGGAGAGAAGAGTTTAATTAAAGTTGCAGCTGCATCCATTTATCATTTTTGTACAGTTTTCAGCTAGGTGTGGGCATTACACAAATCACACCAGAAATGTCAATGGACTTTTTTTCTGTACTTATTTTGTTGAAAGGAATAAATAAATAAATAAATAAACACAAGAGTGCAAATTTTCAGATTGTCACTTGCAACCTCTTAACATTCAATCATCTACATCCAATCGCTACTAAAGGGACTTGTACAAGACAGCAGCAGCGATCACGGAGTTAAATGAGCTAGCTGTAAGAAACCAATTTTTTTAAAATGATATGTCTTTTAAAAAACCCCTCATCTCTATTAACTGCTAATAAAGCTGCAATATATTACAGGATGGAGGTGAGAATGGCATGAATGTAAGGAAATGCATGCTTCCTTTCAAAGTGATTCCAGAGATGACAATTTACAGTACACAAGGGAAGGGTTATCCAGCATCGAGAGTTACTTGTTGTAGAAAGAATATGAAGTTGGGGAGAAGGGCAGGGACAGGGGGTTCTGGAGAGGAAGAGGGGGACTTACAATATCTCCTCAAAGCATTTTTAGGACCAGTGAAAAAGTTTACCAAAGTAAAAATGAAAAATTTTGAATGAAAACAAAAGGTTTTTTCTGTTTTGTTTTTATAAAAATTACATTTTTGAAAATACAAGATCCTTTCCATTGCAATTGTGTCCTGTGGTAACAGGACTTTTGGCAACATTTTGCCATATACTGCAGCTTTAAGTCCAATGAGTCAGTAGCACATTCCACTAATATTGCACTTGGATCTTGAACCAATTTTTACCACCACAGCATCGTCTCTTTCCTCCACTTGTTAGAACGAGTTAACAATCTCTAGCCACTTTTTTGATATTTATGCTGACACACTAAAACAAAAAGCAATAGGCTGGACACATTAAAGTACCTCAGAACTATCGGAGGTCAAAGTTCACTTGAAGCACCTTAACACATCACTTTATGGATCAAGAACAGTGTGGCATTATGGTAATTAACTCTCCTAAAAAGACTGCAGTAATTGAAGCGTCTGCTCTGGGAACTCAAAATGTCATTAGTGGAAACTCCGAGATAAGACTAGGCCAGCATGAAGGTCATGTGACTCAGTTCTGCTGCAAAATAAGGTTTTCCAGTTCATCTGCAGAACGCAATAAAAATGCTGCTGATTCTCGATACCCTGCAACAAGCTGCCGCACTGCATTTATTTCAGTTGGACTCAGTTGGGGTCTAGAGCTTGTACTACTGGAGGATCCGGAGCTGGTTGCTAACTGCCTCTTCATACTGAGATCTGTTGGACCTGGAAATAACAAATGGAAAAAATGGAAGCATTAGGTTTTCCTGCCAGAAAAAAGTTTCACTACGATAGATTTGTAGACACAATTCAAGAGCAACAACAAACTGCTCGCAGCGGTTTATCAGTAAATGGTGAAAAGTAGCAGCTATTCATAGTGAGGGCATGTTGCAGTTCATTTTGATATGTAACAGGGGGGAGGGATAGCTCAGTGGTTTGAGCATTGGCCTGCTAAACCCAGGGTTGTGAGTTCAATCCTTGAGGGGGCCACTTAGGGATCTGGGGCAAAAATCAGTACTTGGTCCTGCTAGTGAAGGCAGGGGGCTGGACTCAATGACCTTTCAAGGTCCCTTCCAGTTCTAGGAGATAGGATATCTCTATTAATTTAATTTATTTATTTATTCACTCCTTGGCTTCTGCTAACATGGCCCAGGGTACGGGATCACTGGTGGTGGAAATGTCAATCTCAAGAGTAAATCTTGTATGTGCAGGGGGCAGAGCTTTCTCAGCAACTGGCCCACATATGGGACTTGCTTCCTGAAGAGATTGGGATAAACACGAAGCTCCAGAACAAAATGCAAAACCAACTTATTTCCAGCCATTCTGCAGTAACTCCAACAGAATCACAGTTTAAGGGGTCAGGGGGAGGGGAGGAACAACTCCCTACTCAGTGGAGGAATGGAAGGAAGGGAGAGAGAGAGAGAAGCTTGATTAAAACAATAATAGATTTGTAAGGCCCTGGAGATGGGAGCGGTAGATAAACAGATGTTAGCAGAAGGGCTAAGAGCTATACCGATTTACATCAGTTGAAGAAACGGCCCTTAATGTTACTTAATACTATTTCCTTTTTGGCAACCCTGAGATAAAGCTACCTGTAGATAATGCCATATTGTTGTGGTCACTGAAGTCAATGGCAAACTTCCCATTGACTTCAGGGAAGCGCAGGCAGAGTCATGCACACAAAAAAAGACTGGTCACACAGAACCTGCACTGTTAAACATTCTCACTTCGAGATCTGGAATTGGTAGCACGAACAGGTGAACTATAAAGACAGCCTAGCCCTCCATTCACATTCACCAGTTTTACATTGGTATGACTGCTTTGTTTTAATAGTTACCCCGATACACCTGGGATGAATGAGAGAAGTAGGCTAGTGAATCTACCTAATGGTCATCATACACGATAGGGCAATGACTATATCACGATGAAGCTCAAAAGGAGAACTCTAAGGAAGTAAAATCTCAACACAGCATACTGAACAAGAGTATACAAATCATAATGTCAGCTTAGCTGAATGGCTGTAAGAAGCCATTAAAGACTTCTATATTTATTGTGCCAGTACTGAAAAGTTGGCCATTGAAATATTGAGGGCATCATGCTCCAGATGAACCTACTTTAATTTTTATGTTCTTCCCTGGACTCTCATTCACGTCACAGCCAAAAACACACAGAAAATATATGGCAGAGGAAAGTTTCTGTAGCAGAACAAATCTTTTTCTGAAATGAGAATGAATGGTTTTGCTCCTCAGCAATCCAGATTTTTAAATAGTTGAATAGAATATTAAATTTATTTCATCAGTAAGTACAAAATGTTGTAATGTTCTCCTTACATTAATGGGCTTTTTCTTGCAGTATTTCAGCACAAGCAGTGAGACATCTCTCAAAGGAAAGCTAGAATTAGGCCTGATGCACAATTGGCATAAATTGGTGTGGTTCCATCAAACCAACAGAAGCTGAGGATCTAGCCCAGTATCTTTAAATGTGCCAATTAACCCCCACAGGGAGATTTTTAACTCCACAGAGTGTATTTTTTCTAAAATCCTAACGGAATCTGGAAGGAAAATTCTATGCCAACTGCAACCAATATCCACACACTGCACATGCAATGGATCATCAAAACTCAGTCAGAATTCACCTGAGTCTAACAAACTAATAACATAAACTGAATGCTGGTACAGAAGATCACTGAAGATGTGGGAGCTCACTCTTTACCCACATCTATACCCAATTGTTCATTTGTGGCATCTCGGTCACCTGGGACTACAGCTCTTCCTGAGGCCCTTTTGATGATCTTGGACACATGTGGGACAGTTACCCCACCTGGTAAGAGAAGAAGAGATGTTAAGGGAAGCAGCTGGATGAGCTGCAGGCTTTGAATCCCACGTATAGAGAGGAGATTGAGCAGAAATTGGTGACCCAGGTTACATCCCGGAAACAGTTTGAAAAATAAAGATGAATCTAGAAGAGTTTTAATGCCCCAAAGAAACCAGACACCCTCCCCTCTTTTCTTTTGCCTTTATTTTAAATGTTCCCATCTTAAGTGAAGTGAATCACCCCGTCCTTGATGTTTGAATCATCTCTTCTTAAAAGGCAGAGCTGAGCCCTGTGCCACTGAAAGCTATAAGCACTAGGCACATAATGTTTTCAAGTCATGGAAAACTTTAGGCACCCAATCAGGATGAAGTTCCATTGTGCTATGTTCTGTACAATCACATACCAAGACTTGGCTCTACCCTGAAAAGTTTACAATCTAAGAAGGAAAGCGACATATGAAGCATAGGAAAAGAAAGATACAATCAAATATATGTTGGGTCTTTTTGGATGACTATAGCTCAGTTAAGGGCCAGCCAGTCCCATCTGTCCTCAGCGTGTCATGGCAGAGGTGGCAGTGTTGCAGGAGAGAGTAGTAGCCTTACAGATCAGTGCAGGGAGCATTGTCTTTGTGTAAGGGGCAGCGTGAAAGCGGGCACAGAGCCACGTGTGTGAGAAACCGATATGAGCAAACAAGGCTGTCATTGGTGGCAGACAACAGCAGGTTTAAGGCAATGTGATAGATGAGAAGGGCAAATAAGGACGGGCAGATTTGTGAGGGGCCCATAGAGGTCAGGAAAAGAAGCTTGAACTTGATGAAACAAAACATGGGGGGAGCTAGTGGAGGAATTCAACATGGGAGAAGATGAGATTGGAGTGTCAGGCAAGCCAGACAGCCTGAGCAGATGCACTGTGTGTGGACTGAGGGGAAAGCTGGGGCAAAGTGTGATCCTCCCAGCTCAGACGAATCCCTACAGATTTCTATCAGGACAATGAAGGAGTTATTTCCGTGCCAGATTACAGCTTTCTGTCCCCAGCCATTTTGAAAATAAGTTGCAAGGATTTATTTTATAAAGGGGAAAGTATTTTTCTTTCACTCTCCTTGTACTCAGAAGGAGCTGAACCACCCTTTTTCTAACTTTCCAAAAAGATCAATTGTACCTTTCAGCACAGCCTAGCGCTGAGGCCAATACAGAGCCACACTGGCCCACGGGAGCTCCAGGAGACACAAGAAAAGTGCCTGCTGCTACCCTTTTGTGGGATGCAGCGTTCTCTCCTCTCCCACCCATGCCGCAGAACAGGGAGGAGTGAGGGAACAGTCTGTGCGTTCCCTTGAATGCAGGAACTGCAGCTGTGCCCAATCCTTACCTGGGTTATGAAATGGGGCTCTTGCACCGTGCCTCCACAGCACACCTGGGTAAGGGCCAGGCACAACTTACCTATAAGAATTTACCGTGGGCCAGAGACCAAAGCTAGGTAATTTCATCCTGAAAGATTCAAGTTTCAGAACATTCTGAATGACTGAAAAGAAAAAGGGCTAGAATGGGAGCGTGTACACAGCCTCATCTATAGCTGTCACTAGCGCTCCCTGGATACTACATATAGTGCAGTGATACTTCCATTTGTGCTAAATCACTATCCACTTCACCACTGCCCCAGTCTGAAAAGAAATGAAGTGGGTATGACACACAGTTTCAACACTGTAAGTGTTACCCACACCTAGTAGTATATGTTAAGAACATCATAACTCATTTGTAGCTTCATTAGTTGTACTGGTTTCTTCGTGAAATAAGGCATAAATGTATCACACACTCTTCACTGTCTCTATTTTTCTGCCTATCCATATGCAATGTCAAATACTCGGAGAGCAACCTGAAGCTTCAGTAATAAGAATTAATCTATACAGATTTATATAAACAGGTGGCTAATTCTAGAAACATAAACCATAATTTATATATAGGGATATATCAGGGATTTAGGCGCCTAAAGTGACAATTGGCACCTGAGTCCTTTTGTGACTCTAATCCTGGGTGTACTCCAGTACTGAGCAGTACCTGTAACTACTGGGCTATAAAATAGGCTCATCTGAGACTTCCTCAATTTGTCCTGTTGAAGCTGTTCCACTGTGGATAAATCATTGGCTCAGGGAGACTGGATCCTGGGTCTCCCACTTCCCCAGTGAGGGCTCTAATCAGCAGGCTACAGTGTAATTGTCATGCTTACTTTCTCTGGCCCAGTGTTACTGCGCTGTGGCTAAATAATGAAAGAATCACAGCTCTGCAACCATTCCTGGGGATTCCTCTCTGCACCCAGCTTCTCTGCAGCTCCTGGGCTGCAATGCAAAAGAGCCTGTCCACTTCCTGATTCGGGGCCTTTCCCCTTGACGGGCCAGGAGGAAAGCAGTGTGGAGTGGACTGATGGGAGTTGTAGTCCCCTGCTTAGCAAATCCATCGTTTATTTCTACGTGCACACGAGTAGGTCTTTTAAAATACTTTTAAATAACTAGTTAATGGGCTGCTTTCATGGACCTTTATCTCCTGAAGCCACCAGTACAAATGATTACATCTGGTGCAAAATGGGCAGCTTAGAGAGAGTTTCTTATACTATTTCCCCCTTCCCTTATGTGGAAATTCATTTCTTAATAACCTTATGTTCTCTATTAACCTGGCACTGTGCCTGGCACTCCCTTTCATTAAAAGGAAATAATAATCTGCATTTTTTGCAATGAACCTTTCCATTTAAATTTCCCCTCGAGTATACCAGGCCTGCACCTTTTGGAATACCCTGGCCTGTCACAGAGTATTTCATGACAATGAAAAAATCTTGATATGCAAGGATGATCAGCTTGCACAGTAACTTTGGTCTGTGGCAGTGTGCAAACAAAGATTAAGCACGTACTGGACACCTGAAGACAGGGTCTGTATTTTTTGTTGCTTAGTACACACTTTTATAAATCAAGACTGCTACCTATCATTTTCACCATAGCACAGCTTCTTAAGCAGTGAATTAGACAAAGTGTTCAGACAGATTTTTCTGAGGGCCACAGTGAGACTGATGGATTTACATTTTAACTTTAAAGTTAGGGAGTCATTCCAATTACATTCACCTCATTTCTTTTGCAAAGCTTAATGGTTCTAGTTTAACTAAATCATTAAAATATTAAACCCTAGGAATCCTCTCTTCATGCACTAAACAATCATTTATCAGATTAGCTGCTGAATAAATCTGATATTAAATACGCTGTTGGACAAACGACTTTACTGTAAACTGCAAGATCTATAAGTGAACTAATTATTGCCTCATACACTATTCACTGGCAAGGTCAATTATTTAAAATTCCAGTGTCAGATGTATGATATGACCAATGATAATATAAACACTGATGGCTCATGAGTGGGAACACCATATGTGAGTTGCCTCAGCAATAATCTCTTCAGAATTGCACACTACCAGTGGGTAACTACCAATGTGATAGTTAATAGCCTGCTGAAAGCAAATAATGCTCTAATACATTTAACATAGACTCTCAAATTGGTCGTTATTATTGTAGGCAATAATTATAACAGCAATACCTCATTAAAAAAGACTGACATGCGTTTAAGCGTGTGTTAAGATGTCAAATTACTTTACCCCATGACAATTAACCAACTTTTTTTCATCTATCAAGGTGCAAAAGGCAATGGCATTTAGCTATAACAAAGGCACGTTCCCAAGAAGCAGGGACACTGTCCATACCTTGAAATCTATTATGCATAGTCTTTTTACTGTGTAATTTTTATTCAAATATTTTTCTTCAAGTGCCACTGCAAGTGGTTAACATGCATTCGGATTGTTTCATATCCCATTCCAATAAAATTAGACTTTAATAGTTGTTTTCTATTTATGTTATTTTTTCCAAGTGAGCATTATTTATTATGATTAGAAGTATGATTTATTATTTTATTTTGCATCTACCATGTTTCTCCTCTTCCTCTCTCTCAAAAGAGGGCAGATATGTGCGAAGCAATAATTCTCAGTGCTGGGACATCTCAGGCCAGGGTAACAGACACTAATGAATTGGGCTAAGTCTTTTTTCTCCATTCTGCTTCCTTTCCCTCCCTCAATTGCATGGGAAACAAAACACTCAGCTAATTCAGTTAATGGAAACACAGCTTTGTAGCTTGAGGACGGAAAAGTTAGAAAAGAAAGATGTCTGTAACTATTCACCATCATGCATTTTCAAGTGACAAGCACAAGACACCTTGCTTGGAGATGGAGGTGATGACTGAGGCCCACCAGTGTCTGCCCCTGCCATCACAGGAAATCATCATGTGGAATACACCAACCTCATCCTAATAGATGATCCCTGCTGTACTATGCCGATAAAGGTGCAAAATAATGTACCCTTCCGTTATACCCTGTCAGAGACATTTCTTCCTGATTCCAAATGTGGTAGTCAGTTTAATTTTGAGCATGCCAGCCTGAATCACCATACATAAGGATGGTGGGGTCCATACAAAGTAGAAAAGAACAAGCGTATTGGAAAACTGTTTCCATCGCTCTCAGTAAGAGGAAGGAAGGATGATCATAAGACGGAAGTCTGTCGATAATATAGGGAGTCAGGAGACTCCCAGCTCTGCTATAGAGCTGGCCAAGTTACTTAACTTCTCTGAACCTTATTTTTCTCTTTTGTAAAATGGGGCGAATAATACTTGCCCAAGCTCTTGCCCCGTCCCACAACCCTGCATTTCTTCCCTTTCCCCCCACACCTCCCAATCCTTACCTCACACATCTAAGTCAGGCTACTTCCTCCTTTCGTTCCTCACTGTCTGGATGCCAACACGGGGAGCATTTGAAAGCACAGGAAAGACAGTCTTCCTGCTTTCAGTTCCTGTGCCTGGCAGCACAACAGATCCCACCAGCCAGGACAAGCAAATACATGGAAAGTCCTGCTCAGCCCCTACAGCCTTGGTCTGGTGCATGCTCAGTCACACTGTGGGGACGGCGCATGCCCAGTCCAATTGGCAAGTCAGAATCTGAGGGGATGGAGCGTGCTCAGTGCAGACAGAATCTTTGGAGAATTTAGCTGCCAAACTCTAACAACCTCGCCCGAGCATGCGTGAACTGAAATTTTTCAGAGGCACAGAACCCAGTCAAATCTGGGTTAATTTTCATGGGGATGGCAAGAGGCACGTTCCTGACACCAGGATGACACCCCCTTACCAAATGTCAAGCCCCTGCTCCAAAGAATGGAGGCGCTAGAGCTTCTCATTGAAACAGCTTGAGATTTTTTTTAATGTGGGAAAAAGAATGTGTTTTACCCCTGATCTTTTTCTCGGAAATGGCTGAACTGTTTTAGCTGAAACTTCCCCAAAAAATTCAGCCTGAGGTGGTCACTTGACATGGAAAATTTCTGCTCATACAGTTTAAGTTTGGCAAACAACTGAAAACAGGATTGCGTTATGAAAAGTGTGGGGAAACATTAACTATAGTCATTGCTACCTGTGCTACCTATAACAATAGTATTGTTTGTTGCAATGAATATAGGGCCTTATGCGCCCATTCTAGGGTTGTTGCCAGGTAGGGAAGTAAACTCAGATTGTCCCTTACACTAAGGCCCCTTTATACTGCTCTGGCAGTGTAAATGGGTTTTAACATGTGGTTATATTACATCTACTCCTACTTCAAGGCCCCTTTATATGACTACAGTCAGTCTGCAGAATTTTTCTATTCAGTTGCATGGTAGGGAAATGTGTCCCCTAAAAGTCTGGAGGGTTCAACCTCCTAAAATTGCAGTGCCCCTTTCATCCATGTGGGGTTTAGGGACGTAGGAAAACCAAAGGCAATCTGCTTGGAGGCTTCTATACTGCTCTGCTTCCTCATGACAGCCTGACTCATACAGGGGCTGTCAGGGTCTCTGCCAACCCAGAGAGCTTCCAGGGAGAGGGAGAAGCCATACATGTTATTGCAGACTCCATGTAAAAGAAGTTGAACTGATTTACCCTGCAGGTTTGAGGTGGGGAGAGAGAATTTGGCACTTTGTGCCTAATTCCTTTCCTGTTCTGCCCTCTCCAATTCCCTATGTAAAACCGAGGTGCCTCTTGTTCAAGCTGCTGCAGCCCCATCCTCCCTTTCCTTGCCCATCCTTGCCTTTTATGCTGAGCAGTTTCATGGCTCCCCCCCTACACTTGTATAAGGAACTAATTACGATTCTATCATTAGACATGTGGAAGCACAGGCTGAGGAGGCAAGCACAGCACAGCAGGGTATAGACGGGTCCCTGATGAGCAGTGGGGCATGAGTAATTGGGTCAGGGGATGCCTCGATTTGAAGGATGGGATCAGAGAAGGGAGGAAATTTACAGGGCAGGAGGCAACCAAATTAAACGAGTTACGTCATATAAAATACACATGCGATAATTAAATGAGTTACGTCATATAAAATACACATGTCGATTTGACTATTAGATAAGAGAGCTAATTGGAGACAGTAATTACATTACTGTAGGGAAATGTCCAGAAATAGATATTCAAGCCATGAGTTTTTATCCAGCTTTTGCAAAAGGCTTTATTTTGTAGCAGATACAGATGACAGTATGTGTCTATACACCATCCTGAATAAAGTGTGGGCTTGTTTTTACACTGTCAGAACATTTGTAAACAAGGCAAGAATGTCAGATGGGGATTACTGAATTCAGAAGAAAATGCTTTTTCAAAATGAAGACTTCTTTAGTAAAGGAAACAATCAACAAGCAAATTCTGCTCTACAGAGAGGGCACACACTAACCCTTCCCAATGTACTCATGTAAACGCTAAAAGACAGCAGTGCAGCTCCCTGCAAAAAAGAGCCATTGGAGCAGAGGAACAATTGCCCACAACTTCCCTTTGGGCTCTTTTGGAAAGAATAGCGCCACTCCAGAGCAGTCCCATCCACCCCAATTAGTGCCCATAAACAAGCCAACAAACTCTCATAGTTAACTGTATCAAACGTTGGTGACAGATCTAATCATCACAGGCACTCTATCTTCTTCCATTGCCAGGAGGAGACCATAAACTAATGCAGTCAGTGCAGTTTTTACCCTACATAAATGCCTATAATCAGATTGACTGCAATCAAGGAAATCTAAGGAATCAAGAAAGTGCCAGAGTTGCCTTGCCGCAACCTGCTCAATTACCTTTCCTAAAGAGGAAGAGCTCTGAATGGCCCAAAAGCATGTCTCTCTCAGCAACAGAAGTTTATCCAATAAAAGATATTACCTTACCCACTTGGTCTCTCTAATTTCCTAAAGGCAGCAGATGGGACTCAGGCCAATAGTTAGCCAGATTGTCAACATCAAGTGTTGGTTTCTGAACTTTGGTGTATTGTTCTTGTTGGTAAGAGGAATACAGAAAAGGAGCTGGATTAAACAATTTTTCTCACCAGCTGACTCATGCAGGGGATCCTGAGGTAAGTAATAAGCTGAGAACAAATTCTAATAATTTTCAGCAAAAGGGGTGGGCACACTTGTGCAATCTTCGGATTATGTACCAGTCTGGGCCCAAGTGGGGAAATGGTTTGATAGTCATCAGGGCAGAGGGGTGAATGGCTGACCAGCTTCTGGTGCAAGATACACAGTGGTAGTGGGGCCATGGATGTTGATGACTCAGTGGGCAGATGGTAAACCTTCATGTGGGACTGCAGAACCCTTGCCTCAGGCAACACAGGAATACACCACAAAGAGGCTGCAGTACTCCAGTGAATTTAATAATGCTTGGTTTCTTGGGTCTATTAGTTGTGCAGTGTCAGGAAAGCTCCAACCATTGATTCTCCTACAAGGCCCATTATGGTCCCTAATTGTGGCATACCACTTGGCACTCACAAATTAAAGATACAAAGAAATTAAAAAGAAGTTCACCATCACAGTTGCTAGCCAAAGTAACCACTCTTTAGGATTGACAATAGTATCTAATTTTTTTAATTGCATACTGAAATGAAATAGAATACTTCTGACATAGCTGTGCAATTCAATGAAATATGGAAACAACAGCAATGTATTTTATTATAAACTGTGTGAAGAAAAAAGCACAGTTCAAAAATCCCCTGTTGTAGTTAACCAGGACCTGGCATTATGTAAAGTGTAACAGGACAACACCGATGGCCTCTGTTGAGTAGTTAAGATATGGATAACTGTTTAGAGGCCCAATTCTGCTCCTATTTAAGTCAATGTCAAAACGCCCACTGACTTCAGCAGTGGAAGCTGGATCTGTTCTCATGTGCCCACAATTTAAAAATACATTGCGAAAGTGAACAGCATTTTCTCAAGAAAACTAGTTTCCAGGGATGTCTTATACTTATAAAAATATTTTCTCAGAGAACCTTTTCAGCATCTTAAACACATCTTCTGTGCACATGGAAACAATTACAACTGCAATTTTCCAGCTTTGAGTTAAGAGTTTTGACAGCTAAAATATTGTCATTTTAAAGACTTTCAAAAACTCAGTTTAAGTCAGTCTCCAACGTTAGAGACAGAGGAATATTTTCTTCTGGTCCCAGGGACACCACATTCAGGCTCACTGTTGCAGCCCTGATAACAGCGGTAACAGTTTGAAAACTCTCAAGAAAACTAATTAGCATAGAAAAAACTGAGGACGAGACTGAACAGTTAATTTCTTGCAAAACTAGGCCTACTGATTTACCCTGTGCACCTGAGGCACCACTTTCCTCAACCAGAGAAGGATCACCCAGGACAAAAGCCAGTAATCCCTGTCCTCTGAGACATTCTGTAAATCCTCCTTTTGGATACAAGAGACCCATTGTCTTTCAATGTAATCATTTTTTACGGACAGATAAGAGCATACTCCTGTTACCACTAGGGGCAAAAATCATTTCCTATAGTCTATATCCATAGGAAATCAATATTTTTTACTATTCCAAACAAATGATACAATTCTTGTTTGTTTGTTACTGTTATCTGCTACTGTAATGAGAAAGAAACCTTGGCTAACCAAAAGACATCACTACTTTTTTTCAGAGGATCCTGTCACCTCATGGTCACACAAAATTACCTACATTATTTTCAGCTCCAGGTAAACAGGAACTCAACATGTCTATTTTACACTTGTCATGTCCAGTCCTCAACCTGGGGTAAATCACTGCAGTCAGTGAAGTCCATGGAGCTATGCAGACTTACTCCAGCTGAGAAATGGGCCCAAATTCGTTTAATTTTGAAAGGTAGAATATAGTATTTTTCAACCTCTAATTAGAAAAATGCAAGCCAATAGCCACATTTTGTGCTCTATTTAAAACTAGACATAACAATAGACCAGGTCCTCATGAAGCTGTGCCTATTTACACATCAGTGGAGGATCTGACCCAATATTTGTACTCAGCTTTGTTAAGGACTTAGGACTTGATCTTGTCCTGTTGTGAATAGCCCCATTTAAGCCACAAGGGGACTACACACAGTACTAAGCAGTATGCCCAGCAGTTAGCAAGGCTGGGCCCCAGTCATGTAACCGATACGAGCCTATAGATACAGCACCCTTTAGATTAGTTTTCAGTATTGTGGGAGGTAAATGCGTCCACAAACACACAGACACACATATTGGTAAGGAAACTCACCACTGCTAGAAGCATCGCTGAGATTTAGCAGCCCACTTCCTAACCCTCTGTAACTATGGTAACTGTAGGTCCCATTTCCATTGATGTACAACACCTCCTGTGTGCTGGAAACAGCTGATGTTGAGTAAGTGACCTGGGCTGGCTCTTGTTTATATTGTTTGTCAGCTGGAGCAGCTTCATCCTGCCAAAACAATGTTTCATTGTAAGGTTTCAAATAATTGTTAAAGTTCACCTTGAATGAGAGGGGCTATTTTATTGTTATTTAAAGCTCCCCAAGTGTTACTTTCACAACAGTGTAATAAGCAAGAAACAAGCACGTACATGTTTTCAACTGACAGTTTATCAACTGAAAAGAAACCATGAGAATAGCCACGAACATAGATTTCCTACAACCATTGATTTGCATTTTGCTAACAAATCACAACATGATGGGTGCTGTCCAAAAACACAGGAAGACACAGTCCCTGCCTGGAAGAGCTTACAATCTCCTGAAAAACTCAACTCTAAATCAAAATGAAATGGAAGGAACTGAAAGCAAATGATTATGCTCTGGCATTTAAAGCAACCCTCTTGGTGCAGAAAATCAGTTTTTTCTTGTTATGATAAAGCAACATAAAATGCATTGGCATGTTCTCTAGATGGATTGATCAGCATCAAGGATACCAGGAAATAGCGGGGGGGGGGGGGGGGGGGGCGGGAGGGTGGAAAGAGAATGAAATAATCTTTTCCATATCTGTGGAATGATGTGGCATTATGACACAGGAGACCAAACCTTTCTGAGCTGGAAGCTTTTGTTTGTTTATTTTGCATATGAGTTTGAAGAGTTAGACACAACCAAGATTATTCAAGTGAAAAAATTGTATTATTGAGAGAAGCTTTTAAAATATGTTGCAGCAGAATACTGAGAAGTCAGATAATTAATTGCATGGGCATTGGGGACATTAATTTGTACTGAGGCATATATTTGCATTATTAAGATACTTAGCTGTACTGAATTCCACTATAAGTTCTCTTCAATAACATATAAGAATCCAAATAAAGGATTAAAAACTGCAATGTATTTTTGCCAAAAGTTTAATGTAATTTACTTTTTATCTTCAAAGGTCATGCTGTCTGTTATAAAGCAGAATGGATTTTTTTTCCTGTGAGAAAATATTCAATAAGCTATGCAGTTAAGTTTTAGCTTGGCAAGAAAGCTTAAAACATCATCCATTCCCTAAAATTCCCAAAGCTGCTGCCTTATTTTCTGATTTGATATGAAGACTTTTCCCAAAACTAGATGATATTTCCATTCACATACTCACTCAGGGCCTGATACAGTTCCCAGCAAGGTTGATGAAAAGGTTGACTTAAAAGGGAGTTAGATCGGGCTCTCAATCCTTTTTTACAGGGCTCCCTCGTGTTTTAAAAAGCATCAGCTTCCTCCTACTTTGTCCTTGCAATTGTACTTTGGATAAAAGATCCTCTCTCTGTCTATCTAGGTATTTACACCATGTTCTACAACAGATTTATTCTTTCCTTCAAGTGTCTTTGCTTTTAAAATTTGGAAATGAAACAAACTACAGTGCCACAACTCTGAGATATTTGATGTTCTGCACTAGTTGATCAATACATTCTTGGTAGGTACAAACAGAACAACTGGTAGTCTTTGCTTCAGGTTTTGCAACACAGGCCTGTATGGAATGAGGCCTGTAACCCAGACTGCGGAATTGTTTACATTATTCACTGAGGAATATTCAGTATTATAAAAAAGACATTGAATGGTAAAACTCTAGTAACATGTCTGAAAAGAAAAGGATGCTATTTTCCAAGAACCTATGCTTACTCACTACTAAAGACATGTGGCTAATCTCTGTTTCCCAAAAATATTGGGAACACAACTCAAAGGAGCAGTGGTCAGAGTATCACTTGCATTGCCACATATTGAAATTTTGTAACCCTAATTTGCCTACATTTGCACCAGTCTTTTCCTTTTAAACAGGCATGTATATAGAGCTGTATACAATTTTCCTACAAGACAAAAACATTTTTGGCCCATTATTTAACCAATAAATAAATAAATAAATAAAATAATGCTAGTACAGATTAAAACCAACAATATAAAACAATACTAAAATAAGCTTGTGTTTCTGTCCACTTTGACTAAAACCAAAATTTTTAAGTTGTTGAAAACAGTAGGAAGTTTTCTCTTTTTGAATAGGGATCTGATGAACATACAGTAAAGGGAAACAAGAAAATTGAGTTAAGCCTGAAGATTCTGCATTGAAGCCACTTCTAGAGCCATTGTTTGCATGAGTGAAATCTACAATTACATGACACTACCAGCTCCTTTTAATTGTTTAAAAATGTATTTAAAAATTGTGGATTGACAGAACTGGAGACTATTTTATTCACAAAACAAGTACAACATAAGCCAAAGTACAGCATAAAGACTGATTTAGATTTACTGGCCAGATTCTCAGCTGGTATAAAAATTGGCATTGTTCCCTTAATTTTTGAGTGTGCTCCAATCTTTATATGCATTCCATCTTTGGCTTCTTCACTGAGACTGCCAACAAAAGTGTCAACTATTGCCAACTGTGGTTGTGTTTTTCGTGATGCACCCAAAAATCATGATGGGCATATTAAAATGCTGACATGGGTCACACTTTATATTAAGGACACATTTATAAATAGATTACAAAAGGTTAATAAATGGTTAATAGATGTTTTAATAAATGGGTAGTCAATTGTTACAACACGCTACTCCTGTCTGTAACATGCTTATAGAACCTATCAACCATTTAGGAACCCTTTCTAAACTATTTATAAATGTACTTTTAATATCAAGTCTGATCCACTTATGGCTAGACACCTGTTCATCTAGCATTTGACTAAAATCATCATCATTTTGAAAATAAATGAGATCACATCCTTCTAAAAGTGTTTCTTTTTCCATTTGGTAAAGCAAGTACTTAGGACCTGAGCATGTTGTCCAAGAGCTGTTGGAATACACGGGTTAGATCAGAGAAGAGCATAAATACCTTTCTGGCACAATTCATGCTAAGAAATAAGTTACTTATTTGTTTTAGAAAATAGCAGCCTACACAAGTGCTTGGTAAGATCATTACCATGGCATTTATCACAATAAATACATTTTACTTATGAGCCTAAGTGTGTAATGAAGGAGAAATTTTTCCTAAGACAGTAGGCATAAATATATTTTCTAACCACAGAAGTGATTAAGTATACATAAAAAGTAGTATATTATCTGAAAAATGTACATGTTTCTGTAAAACTGCACAAAACCTGCACTTTAAATTCCAAGCAGCTGAAGACTAGCTTAAAAGAAAAAACAAGCACAGCAATATGGGTCAAACATAATCTCCACCAATCACTTGTGAGTACATAAAGTAGGGTTACCAGGCTTCTGGTTTTTGACCAGACCGCCTAGTCAAAAAGGAACCCTGGTGGCTCTGGTTAGCATAGCTGACAGGGCCGTTAAAAGTCCGGTTGGCTGCAGCGGCCAGCTCCATGAGGCTCCCAGAAGCAGCCAGCATGTCCCTCTGACTCCTAGGTGCAGGGGGTTCCATGTGCTGCTCCTGCCCACGGTGCAGGTGCCTCCCCGAACGCCAACTCCGCAGCTCCCATTGGCCAGGAACCCTGGCCAATGGGAGCTGCGCCTGCAGACAGGTGCGGCGCACAGAGCCCCCTGGCCATCTCTGCACCTAGGAGCCAGAGGGACATGTTGCCACTTCCCAGGAGCTGCCTGAGGTAAGCACCTCCCAGAGCCCACACCCCGAACACCCTCCCACACCCAACCCCCTGCTCCAGCTCTGAGCCCACTCCCACACTCCGAACCCCCCAGCCCCAGTCCAGAGCCCCCTCCCACACCCTGAACCACTCATTTCTGCCCCCCCAGCCCACACCCCCAGCCCAGAGCCTGTATCCCCTCCCATACTGTAGCCCCCTACCCCAGCCCAGAGCCCCCTCCCACACTCTGAACCCTCGGCCCCACCCCCCAGCCTGGAGACCTCTCCTGGACTTCAAACCCCTCATCCCCGGCCCCACCCCAGAGCCCTCATCCCCTCCCTGACCCCAACCCCCTGCCCCATCCTGGAGCCCCCTTGTGCACCCCAAACTCCAAGGTTTACAACTTGGCAAAATTTGAGTGGATTTTCCTGGGGGAGCAAAAAGCTCATCCCTGACATATAGACCACTTCCTGCCAAATTTGAAGCATGGAAGTGCTAGAGCTTTTCAAAGAAAAAGTCACCAGAATTTTTTTAACATGTGTAAAACAATAGCCTGATTGTTGCAAACAGCAGAATAATTTTGGGTGAAATTAAAAAATCAGGCACAGAAACATTCAGCTCAAATTATTAAAGTTTGGAAAACTTATAAGCAACTGAAAACAGGGCCTTCCAATGGGACATGTCAAGCAACTTCAATAACAGGCATTGCTAACAGCTCTGTCTATAGCAGACGTGGGCAAACTATGGCCCGCGGGCCACATTCGGCCCGCGGGACCATCCTGCCCGGCCCCTGAGCTCCTGTCTGGGGAGCCTAGTCCCCAGCCCCTCCCGCGCTATCCTCCCTCCCCTGCAGCCACGCCACCGCGTGGGCCGAGTTCTGGCCCACCGCTCCCGCTGGGCAGCGTGTGGAGCGCAGCTGGCTCTGGCCAGGTGTTGTGGCTGCGAGCTCCTGCTGCTGGTAAGGGGGCGGGGAGCGGGGGGTTGGGTAAGGGAGTGGGGGGTCCTGGGGGGCAGTCAGGGATGAGGGGGCAGTTGGATGGGGCGGAGGTTCTGGGGGGCGGTCAGGGGACAGGGAGCAGGGGGGGTTGGATGTGTTGGGGATTCTGAGGGGGGCAGTCAGGGGGCAGGAAGTGGGAGGGGGTGGATAGGGGGTGGGGGCCAGGCTGTTTGGGGAGGCACAGCCTTCCCTACCCGGTCCTCCATACAGTTGTGCAACCCCGATGTGGCCCTCAGGCCAAAAAGTTTGCCCACCCCCGGTCTATAGTATATATTGTCCTAACACAATGCTATGCTTTATATTAGGTTTATCACATCATAGAATCATAGAATATCAAGGTTGGAAGGGACCTCAGGAGGTCATCTAGTCCAACCCCCTGCTCAGATTAACACTCTTGGGTTTGAATTTTATGAACAATAAACCTGGAAACCCATATAGCAGAATAATACTTTGCCATATCATGGGGGCAAAGTTTTCCTTTTATTTTAATTTGAATAAAGTTGTTGAATGAAAGTGATCGGCAGTGACGAAAATTTTATTTCTGAAGAGGGCACAGATGTGATTTTGTTTGGCTTTAGTTTTGGTTCCCACTTCATTAAACCCCACTAACAATGTTTGTTCTGGAATCACTATCCACTGAACAAGAAAAAGAAGTATTTATCCCCCTGACAGGCCTGAACCAAATAAATACAGGCTTACAATGCATATAGAAGGAGTTCAACGTAGGACTCAGGCATAGGCCTTGTGTGGACCCTCTGTCTAGGGTAAATTTAAAGTATTAATTTTTTATATTCCTTTAAGATGAATTTTTTTTAAAGAGTCTAGGCCAGATACTCAACTAGTATAAGTTAGCATTAGTTCCACTGACTTCAGTGAAATTATTATGATTTATGCCAACTTCACACGCTCTGTCACAAAAGTATAAGCGGCCACGGTTTCTGACTGAGGTCTGAGGACTGTCTTGAATTATTTTGATGAGGCTCAGTAATGTCCAAAACCTGTCCATGGGAAGGGATGCCCTGGATACCAGAGAATCCTGACACACCCCTATGAATTGTATATTCAACAGGCATTAGTGTGGATTTTTCTACATTCAGCTGGAGGCCCAGGTCCAAAAACGGGGAAAGCACTGTCCTTGTGGCAGACAACACTTCTTGGCAGACAACAATTCAAGTAGCCAGTCGTTGAAGTACGGGACTACCACTATAGCCTGGCAACACAGGTAAGCAGCCACTACTAACAGAACCTTTGAGAATACTCTCTGAGCTGGGAAGAAGCTGAAGGGAAGCACTTGATATTGGAAACTATCCTGGCCTACCACAAATCAGAGGAATCTCTTGTGAGGTGGGTGCATTGCTATATGGAAATACATATCCTGGAGGTCAAGCACAGATATAGGTAGGGGTAGGGAATTGGACATGAGAAAGAGGGGGCGGATGGACAGTATGGGGTCCGTACCAAATTGCATATCTAATGGGAGAAAGGATAGACAGCATACAGTTAGATGTTTATACACGAATGCGAGAAGCCTAGGTAACAAAATGGAGGAATTGGAGCTCCTGGTCCAAGAAATAAAACCGGATATCGTAGGAATAACCGAAACGTGGTGGAACGGTAGTCATGACTGGAGTACAGGTATGGAAGGGTATGTGCTGTTTACGAATGACCGGAAAAAAGGTAAAGGTGGGGGTGTGGCATTGTATGTCAATAATGAGCTAAAATGTAAAGAAATAATAAGTGATGGAATGGATAAGACGGAGTCTGTATGGGCAATAATTACACTGGGAAAAAGAACTACTAGAGCCTCCCCTGAGATAGTGCTTGGGGTGTGCTATAGACCGCCGGGATCTAGCCTGGATGCGGACAGAGAACTATTTAATGTTTTTAAGGAAGTAAAAACTAATAAGAGCTGTGTAATCATGGGGGACTTTAACTTCCCGGACATAGATTGGGGAACAAATGCTAGAAACAATAATAGGGCTCAGATGTTCCTAGATGTGCTAGCAGATGAATTCCTTCATCAAGTAGTAGCTGAAACGACGAGGGGGGATGCCATTTTAGATTTGGTGCTGGTGAGTAGTGAGGACCTCGTTGAGGAAATGGTTGTAGGGGACAACCTTGGCTCGAGTGACCATGAGCTAATTTGGTTTAAACTAAATGGAAGGATTAACACAAATAAAACTGTGACTAAGGTTTACGATTTCAAAAAGGCCAACTTTAATAAATTAAGGCAACTACTTAGGGAAGTGGATTGGGCTAACATACTTAGGGATCTAAAGGCAGATGACGCCTGGGATTATTTCAAGCTGAAGTTGCACGAGCTGTCCGAGGCCTGTATCCCGAGAAAGGGGAAATGGTTAGTAGGCAGGAGAATTAGACCCAGCTGGATGAGCGGGCGTCTCAAAGGGGCGATTAAGAAAAAACAGAAAGCGTACAAAGAATGGAAGAGGGGAGAGATCAGCAAGGAAACCTACCTTATTGAGGTCAGAGCATGTAGGGATGCGGTGAGAAAGGCCAAAAGCCGTGTAGAGTTGGACCTCGCGAGGGGAATTAAATCCAATAGTAAGAGGTTTTATAGCCATATAAATAGGAAGAAAACACAGAAAGAGGAAGTGGGACCGCTGAAGACTGTAGATGGAGTGGAGATTAAGGATAATCTAGGCATGGCACAATATCTAAATGAATATTTTGCGTCGGTCTTTAATAAGGCTAATGAAGGGCTTAGGAATAGAGGGAGTAGGACAGAGGGGAATAGAGGAGGGGCGATTGACATTACAGTATCAGAGGTGGAAGCCAAACTTGACCAGCTAAATGGGACTAAATCGGGCGGACCGGATGATCTTCATCCTAGAATATTGAAGGAGCTGGCGCGAGAAATTGCAAGCCCCTTAGCGATAATTTTTAATGAATCTGTAAACTCGGGGGTGGTACCGTTGGACTGGAAAATAGCTAATGTGGTTCCTATTTTCAAGAAGGGGAAAAAAAGTGACCTGGGTAACTACAGGCCTGTTAGTTTAACTTCTGTAGTATGCAAGGTCTTGGAAAAAATTTTGAAGGAGAAAGTAGTTGAGGACCTTGAGGTGAATGGCAATTGGGACAAATTACAACATGGGTTTACGAAAGGCAGATCGTGCCAAACCAACCTGATCTCCTTCTTTGAGAAAGTAACAGACCTTCTAGATAAAGGAAATGCGGTGGATCTAATATACCTCGATTTTAGTAAAGCGTTTGATACTGTGCCGCATGAGGAATTATTGGTTAAATTAGAAAAGATGGGGATCGATATGAAAATCCAGAGGTGGATAAAGAACTGGTTAAAGGGGAGACTGCAGCGGGTGGTACTGAAAGGTGATCTGTCAGGTTGGAGGGAGGTCACCAGTGGGGTTCCTCAAGGTTCGGTTTTGGGCCCGATTTTATTTAATCTATTCATTACTGACCTCGGAACCAAATGTAGGAGTGGGCTGATAAAGTTCGCGGATGACACAAAGTTGGGAGGTATTGCCAATTCGGAGAAGGATCGGGATATTCTGCAGGGAGACTTGGATGACCTTGTAAATTGGAGTAATAGTAATAGGATGAGATTTAATAGTGAGAAGTGTAAGGTGATGCATTTAGGGATGACTAACAAGAATTTTAGTTATAACCTGGGGACGCATAGGTTGGAAGTGACGGAGGAGGAGAAGGACCTCGGAGTCCTGGTTGATTGCAGGATGACTATGAGTCGGCAATGTGACGTGGCTGTGAAAAAAGCTAATGCGATCTTGGGATGCGTTAGGCGAGGTATTTCTAGTAGGGACAGGGAGGTGCTGCTTCCGTTATACAAGGCGCTGGTGAGACCTCATTTGGAGTACTGTGTGCAGTTCTGGTCTCCTATGTTTAAAAAGGATGAACTCAAACTGGAACGGGTACAGAGAAGGGCCACTAGGATGATCCGAGGAATGGAAAATCTTTCCTATGAAAGGAGACTCGAGGAGCTCGGTTTGTTTAGCCTAATCAAAAGAAGGCTGAGGGGGGATATGATTGCTCTCTTTAAATATATCAAAGGGATTAATACCAAGGAGGGAGAGGAATTATTTCAGCTCAGTACTAATGTGGACACGAGAACGAATGGATATAAACTGGCCGTGGGGAAGTATAGGCTTGAAATTAGACGAAGGTTTCTAACCGTCAGAGGGGTGAAATTTTGGAACAGCCTTCCGAGGGAAACGGTGGGGGCGAAAGACCTCTCTGGCTTCAAGATTAGGCTTGATAAGTTTATGGAGGGAATGGTTTGATGGGATAACGTGATTTTAGTCAATTAGGCATTAACGTGCCATCGCTGCTAAAATGAGGGTCCGGCTGTAGAATCTTGCCTGTATGCTCGGGGTTCTACTGATCGCCATATTTGGGGTCGGGAAGGAATTTTCCTCCAGGGTAGATTGGCAGAGGCCCTGGAGGTTTTTCGCCTTCCTCCGCAGCATAGGGCAGGGGTCGCAGGCTGGAAGATTCTGTGTGGGTGGGTCAGCTTTTGTGGCCTGCATCATGCGGGAGGTCAGACTAGATGACCATATTGGTCCCTTCTGACCTTAAAGTCTATGAGTCTAAGGGCCAAAACCTAAGCCCCTGAATCTAGAGAAGGAATTATAGCTGCCAGGATCACCATCCTGAATTTCTGGGGTCTCACAAATCTGTTTAGGAGTCTCAGATCTAGAATTTGTCTCCACCCTCCGTTCTTTGGTATGAGGAAATAGTTTGAATAGAAACATTTCCCCCTATATAGAGCAGGTACCAGTTCTATTGCTCCTAAATGAAGAAGGGTGTTTACTTCCTGCTTTAGCAGTGGCTCATGAGAGGGGTCCCTAAAGAGGAATGGGGAAAGGGAATGAGGAGGAGGGAGGGAGCTAAATGGATGGTGTCACCTGATGATATTACTTCCAACACCCATTTGTTTGAGGTGATACACTCCCATGCAAGCTGGAAGCAGGAGAGTCAGTTTCCAAATGGGGGAAGGTGGGAAAAACACTGGCAGGCTAATGAGTGGTGGGAATTCAAACCCTAGACTATCCTGTCAAAACTGGCATTTTGATGACGATGCCTGGGGGCTGAGCCACATCAGATGGGTTAGAGGGTCTCTTTCTCTGGAATCTGTGCCTCTTCCTGGGGGAGGGGGAAGTTGTGGGTCTCTTGAATCCAGAGAATTGTACAGGGTGGGATCTCTGAGCTGTTTGTGATCTGCTGAACTTCCATTTGTTTGCAGAAGTATAGGTGCCTAATGAGCGAAATGTAGCCCTGGAATCTTTAAAGACTCATCAATGTTCTTTGCAAACAACTTCCGTTCATCAAATGGGAGAGCCTCAACTGTTTATGAACTTCCTGGGGAAGCCAGACAACTGCAGCCAGGATGCCCTACACATCACCACCATCATAGAGATGGCAAGGGCTGTGGTGTCTGCAGCATGGAGCACTGCCTGCAAAGATGTTCTTGCCATCAACTGTCCCTCAGCAATAGTGGCCTGGAATTGTTCCCTGTCATCTGGGGGAAGGTGTTCAATAAACGACCCAAATTTCACATAGTTGATAAAGTTGTACTTGGCCATCAATGCTTGGTAATTTGCAATATGAAATTGCAGCGTAGCCGATGAGTAGGCCTTCCTTCCCAGGAGATCCAGGCACTTTTGGTCTCTGTCTTATGGGGTGGATTTATAATGGTTTTGTTTGCCCTGTTCATTCACCACATCAACACCCAGATAATTGGGAAGTGGGTGGGAGAAGAGGAATGCAGAGTCCTTGGAGCGGACATGATGTTTTATGTCACCCTCTTATGAGTGGGTGTCACTGTAGCTGGGGTTTGCCAGGTGGTTCTAGTGGGTTCCAGTAGAGCCTCATTAATGGGGAGGCAACTCTAGGTGACGTCACAGAGTGTAAAACATCCAGTAGCTTGTGTTGGGGTTCCCTGAACTCCTTGTGGGATGTCTGCAGAGAGTCTGCCATCTGTTTAACAAGTTCCCAGAACAGGCAAAAATCAGTTATAGATTGGGGGAAGGCATCAGGACGTCATCCAGCAAAGAGGATGAGAGGGTGGTCTGAGCCATGGCTTCTTTGTCTGCCATGGGCTCCTGCTCCTCAGATGTTTCCTCCTACTGATGGGAAGGGGAAACTTAGGTCTCCCTATCATCCTGATGGGATAGGATTGGGGCCCTAGAGAACTGCCAACAATAGCCTGCCCAGTATGACCATTGAGGCCCATACAGGGGAGGAGGTGGCATCCACGGTTGCTTCCTCAAGGAATATTGAGGTCCTGGAGCATCTTCCCTGCTCCTTTGGGATGGGGGGGTTAGTGTAAGGGTGTACTGGAGAACCCTGCACTGAAATGGAAGAAGCAGAAGGAAAGTCATCGTCACTATCAGCCTCTTCTTCTTCTAATGGAGGAGCTCCCAGAGAATAAGGGGGAGACAACGCCAGGGAGGTGAAGGGTTTCAGAGACCAAGAGGTTCTTGGTACCGAGAGATGCATGGTACCTGCTGACAATGAAGACACTGGTTCAGCGATCACTGCCAATTCCCTCTGGTATTGGAAGTCCTGTGTTACCAAGAATGTTGCGGTACTGAGTGTTTATCCTTATTCAATGGTACCAGAACCTTAGAGTGCTTTGAGGCTGGAGCCAATGAAGTTAAAGGCTTACATGGTACCATGACACTTGTTAAGGGCACAGAGAGTGGAGTTCAAGAGGTATCAATCCTTTATATTTGGTACAGTCCTCAGCCAATGGTACCAGGGTCTTCCCAGAGCCCTGTTTAGTCTTAGAGCCATGGCATTTTCCCATGTCCCTTGTACTGAAGGAACCTTTCTCGCTTATGGTTCTGAGCCTCAAGGAAGACCTGCCAGAGGCCGTAGATCTGGCTGGAGACTGAAGTCTTTTTGAGGGGGAAATCACTGGGAGGGGAAATAGATCTTCTTCTGAGAGGCTTTGGAGGAGTTCTCTGAGGATTTCGCCTCTGAGAATGTTGCACCAAGGTGCACTGAAGGCTCCTGGAAACTGATGTCCGGGGGGTCCTGACCTGGTTCCGAAGTGGAGCGGATGGAATGCTCCATCATGAGGAATCGAAGTTTGACTTCCTGGTTCTTCTAAACCCTAGATTGCAGAGCTAGGCCAAAGTTGCACTTCTGCAGCACATGTGATTAGCTCAGTCAGCGAACACACTTTTGAATATTCGTCACTGACTGGAATGGCTTCTTTACATGAGAGGCAGCAGGAGCAGCGCCAGGGTTTTTGCCGCCCTGGGCGGCAGTGCTCCTCCTCTGAGCATTCGGTGGCGGGGGTCCTTCCGCTCCGCGTCTTCGGGGCACTTCAGCGGTGGGTCCCCGAGCGAGTGAAGGACCCGCTGCCGAATTTCCACCGAAGACCCGGAGCGGAAGGACCTCCCGCCGCCGAATTTCCGCCGAGGGCGGCAAAATGCCACCCCCCAAATCCTGCCGCCCTAGGCGACCGCCTAGGGTCGCCTAGTGGAAGCGCCAGCCCTGCTCACAGGGAGAATTTCCCTGGTGGGAGTCTCTATAACTAGAAAAGCGTTTTTAAAAAAACAAATACTAGACTAGCTAGCTAGCTAACAAGAAGCTCCAAAACGACCGCGGTAAGCAAGAAGCAGACACGCTAGGTGTGTCTCGGGCCAAGGCACTTGAGAAGGAATTGAGGGAGTGGTTTGCCTGTGCAACTTGATATAGCCTCGGTGCAGGGCACAAAGATGCCAATGGCACAATCCTGGGCTGAATGGACACTGCTAACGAACGTCTCTAATCCAGAGCATGTGGGGAGCATGCACATCAAGAAGGGAGCACCCATAGGGAAACTACTCGAAGAAGAAGCAGCCCTCATTCTCTGATAACCAACCAAGAAAGATTTCTATGTCAAGTGGTTCTCCCCGTCTTTGGCTAGGTCACGAGGACACTTAACAATTTTCACTCCATTGAAAGCCTCAGGAGACATCTAACATTCTCTAGACAGGTCTGGTGATGAGGGCTGATCCTTACTTGGAAGAGAGTGGCCATTGTTCAGAGATGCAAAGATTCCTTTCCTTAAAAGGTGACTGTGCTACAAACCCAGTGGACATAGTTCCTGCCAAAGAGCGAGATGCTAGGGCTGAGAACTGTCTTACCACAGGCCAACAGAAGGACTCCATGTGTGTCGTTCCTCCTCCCCCAATTGATGAGTTAAGGATACAACAATGAACTTGACTGTTTCTCAAAACTCAAACCAAACATTTTTGTTGTTTGAAAATGTTTTGATTACTTTATCCCCATTGTTTTTCCTCGCCTTTACATGCCTCTGTCAGGAATGGAAGCACCAAAGTATCAGAACAAAATCTGCAAGTGTAGTATATTCAGCTTGAACATAAGTGGGGCCTAATAGAAATCTCATTATAAAGACTTATTCCTGTGAGATTTACAGCCCCATTTTGCAGACCAAAAAGATTTGGATAGTCCACTCATTCAAACCATTCAAACTTTCAGGTTCCTGTCTGAACCAAACTGAACCTTTAAAGGTTTCAGAGTAGCAGCCGTGTTACTCTGTATCCGCAAAAAGAATAGGAGTATTTGTGGCACCTTAGAGACTAACAAATTTATTATATTTATTAATTTATAACAAGGTTTCGTGGGCTACACATCTGATGAAGTGGGCTGTAGCCCATGAAAGCTTATGCTCAAATAAATTTGTTAGTCTCTAAGGTGCCACAAGTACTCCTGTTCTTCTCTGAACCTTTAAACTTGACCATGACTATGGGCAGCACATATACTAAGCTTTAACTTTTCTGGCATGGTCATTACATTATACAAAGAAATACAGATACCTTTGCAAATACTACAGTATTTGATGTGTATCTCAAAAAGCTCTAGATATTTAGTTTGGATTCCTCTCTGGAGTTCAATATTTGAAACTCTTTGAGCTATTTATATTTTAGGGACAAAAATAACAAACATAATTTTACATGAAGAGTCTTCATGATACAACCTAGAGAACAAAGATCAGAATGGCGTGCACCACAGTTTCCGTTTAGAAGAGCAGTAGATTCCTTCCGCATTAAGGCTATAAATACTAAAATGAACTGCCAACATCACCATCCATCGTCAAAGGCTATAGATGCTAACATTTGACAAGACATGAAAGCCCAGGATTGCAATGGAAAAGAAGATCAAAATAAAAATGTGCCATGTGGAGGAGAGGGGGAAATGGACCTCATGCTTCTGCATTTCTGATAGAAACACATCTGTAGAGTGAAATGTTTAAGTTAACATTAAATAAAATGTGAATGTTTCCATGTCAGTGTTTCAGTCTTGTTCTTTAGTCACTGCTACTTCACCTGCCGAATGGAAAACCTTTTCAGAAGAGGTGCTGGTTATCAAATCAAAATGATCATAACAGCAAGTGTTGATGAAATGCTTTTGGTTGAGCAACAGCACAGCAAAGGGATCATCTTTCATGCCAACATCAGCTTTAGCAAAGTTCATTATCCACTCTGACAGCTGGAGAACAACATACACTCTCCTCTTTTGACGTTTCAGTTTCAGAAATCAACCCCAGAGGTCAGTGTGTGGACAACTCCGGGACCAAGTTACTGGAGAAGGAGAAATTTTCTTGTTTTAAAGAGCAGGGCCTCTACCTCGTCAAATAAAAAATGACAAATCTTTATCAGTATCTATACTGTCTGGGAGAAGTCTGCCATTCTTTAGTGAGGGTCTAGAAAGCGGGCTAGTATATTTGCTTTGCCCATGGCTTGATCTTTTTCCACCAAATGGACAAAGAGATGCAAAAGTCTTTCAATTTAAAATGTGTGGCTGAATTTAGTGCTCACAAAGGGAGAGACTAATGACAGATGCTTGAGCCAGGTACAATGGGGCAGGTGCTTTGCAAGTTAATCCACTTAATGCTGCAGCCCCTGCTACTTTAGTATTGAGCTGAGATGACCGCCTTGCCAAATTGTTTAGGGAGACTATATGCAGGGACATGGCTGAGGTCTGTGCTTGCTTTAAAGTTTTGAACATGTGGACGAAGTGGATAACTTAACTAATTAACAGTTTCAGCGCTGATGTCTTTGGCAGCAATTGCAAATGGTTTCCAGCAGGTGTTCCAGCATGGCACATTGAGCAGAATGAAAAACAATGCCTCCCTGATGAAATTTTAAATGCTGTGTCCAAAGATTGCTATTTTCTGATTAAGAATATCTTCAGTCAAGTAGAAGGTAGAATTCCATCTGGTATGCATATTTGGAATGAACCACTGACTCAGAGGTCTTTGGATTCAGGCTAAAGCCTCAGAGAGTTTTTGTGGAATGATTAAAATGGGCACAGCCCTTTAGTAATGTACCTATTATGATCATTGCTTCAATATTCATTGTGAAGAAACTCGGGCATTCAAACTAAGGCAACAGCTGAAGGGCTGCAGTGCTGGGAGGAGAGTAGTTTCCATAGCTGCTATGCCCCTGCTGCGTAGATGGGCAGAACGGGGCAGGCAGCAAGTGGAGCCTTGGCTCCACCCCCAGTGGATTAGTTAGTATAGCTGGTGTATCGGGAAGGCACGCTGCTCTGGTCACAGGCCTCATGCAGGAAACTTCCTCCTAAGAGCAGTGAGGAGATACGGAGGCAAGTTGTGACTCTGAGTCACAGTCACCTTCTTGGGCAGACCCAATGCAACACAACAATGCACGGGGCCTTGCTCAGGGCTCATGCTAAAGCCAAGATTTAGCCCTTGGTTTGGTAGGAGTGTCCTTTCAGGATCTTCATATATTTTTGCCATTTTAACTTCACATTGTGACCAACCTTCCCTGTGCAAAGAAAGGCTAGATGCATTTTTCTCCAGAGACGTGCACTTACTCTACCAACCTGCCAGAGGTGAGCTGTCCTTCCCCTGTGCTGCCGCCACAGAGCTCAGAGCCCAAGGTGGATTGGAAGCAAGGGAATATGGGAGCAGGATTATTATGTTACCCGTAGACCACCAGGCTAATAGTATAGTCATTGAATGACACATATCATAAAAATGAGGCACTGGATAAAGAACTCCAGCTTCCAGGACATCTCTTATTAGAATAAAAGTAAATGAAAATCTGAGAATAAACAAACTCCAGATGAAGTGTTTGTAGCGAAGGAGTAAGGGTTTTGCTTAGGAGAGAATTGTGTGGTTTGGTGAATCCTCTAAGGGCCTTTGGAAGCCAATATCATCTGCAATGGACAACTGCTTGCAGAACAAGGATGATGATCATGTTTTGCTACTTTCCAATTTATGGGCAGTGCAAATGGATGAGTCTTTAAATAGCTGACCTTTCTTCAAAACAAAGTCAAACTGAAACCCATGGAAACTATGTCATCTTTTCTCAACCCGTGAACAGTTTTGCCTTCAGGTGATGAGTTGGATGAATCAATGTACCATTGATACTGATGTATGACGACAATGATATAGTATTTACTGATGAACTGTGATGCAAAGGAGGAGGAATCCCTCCCTTCCTAGTATACTGTTCTCATTCAGCACAAATTTTGCTATGTACCACTTAGCTCTTTGAGCATGGTACATGTACATTTGAAGAACACAGAGTGAAATACAGCTGTTTGATTAAAATGAAGATGTCTCATCCTAGCAATCCTAGTTAGACCATCAAACTCTTTTTAATCTAATATATCTACATTTTGCAGTGAACGTGATGGGCTAGATTTTCAACTGCTGTAGATTAGCATAGCTCCACTGAAGTCAATGATACAATGACAGTAGCAGTGCCAAAACCAAGAAGTTTTAAAAGTGTGAATCAGATTATTTAGGGATGTTTTGGGGAAATATGTGGGACTCTTGGAGCGCTGCTTGTGCCAGTTTTGCAGATTTTATAATTGCAATCGTATCAGGGTTACCACAGTTAAACCTCTTACTGCAGGTCTCTTCACTGAGAGAATTGCAATCCATATAACACCCACTACTGATAGCACTTTTTCTTGACACCAAACAGCTTGCACTACGCCTACTAGATCTAGGGCTTGGAGAATTAAATAAACAAAAGACATGTGTTGAAAAACTGTGGGGTAACATTACATGTTGCATCAGCTCTAGCTTCATCTGTTGTATTGTGCCTGCTGCTTTCTTATAACTGGACACTATTTCAAACCTTCATGTTACGTATGTTGGAATATGCAGATTACACTGTTAAAATCAGATTCTGAATGAAATTCTTCTTTATTTAGAACCAGAAGACGACAACCTTGACATGAAGAGTGAGACTGATGCTGGTTATTTGTTTCCACTAAATTAAAATGTATATATATTAGAGAGTTTTTTCTTTAGAGGAAAAATAAGATTTGTAAAAGTTTGAGTATTGAAAAGTTTATGTAAATTGTCTCCCTAATGGGTGAATTCTGGTACCAAGTGACTGATAGCTGTCTTTACAAACCTATTTCTTCTGACCAGAAGAAAATAAAAAGTGAGCAAGCACTTTTTGAGATACATTTGATTCCTACTGCCTGTCTTCAAACACAGGCTCACGTATTTATTGTATGGATTTACAAGTTATAAAGACTAAATGAAAGAGTATTTAAGGGAAGCTTTGCTACTTACATAGTGTGCACATATACTGTTCGCATTTAGCAATTTCAAATTATTCTGCTATAAAGTTAAACAGAACAAAATTCTCTGCAGAGTGAGAAGCCATCTGGAAAGCTTTTAATAGCTAATGTTTCAAAATTATTTGTATGAACATAGTGAATCGTAGATACTAACGTGTTTTACCTTTTATTTCATTATGGCTGTTTGATATGTAGTTAGTTTATTTCAAGTCTGCCTTGTTAAATTTGAACTGTAAATCTGTGAAAACTAAAATTTCTTGCATGCATTTGATGTGTGCTGTCTGCTTTCATACACTGCCTCCGGTATAACCTGACTGTTATAGTTTAAAGAAAAAAATCTTAGAAGCAAATACATACATTCTGGAGACTTTAAAAAAAACCACATTTACTGGAAGAGGGAAATATGGCCCTAAGAAAAAGGAAATTTCTCCTATTATGAATTTCACCTTGACCTGCTACTGTGCAGTATGTGAGCCAAGCCCCAAAATCATTACCTTTGATAAAGAAAGATTTTTACATTTTAAAACAAGAGTCAGTAGATGAACAGGAGATGCTTTTGGGGTATGACCCTCTCATTCCCTAAGGGAGAGTCAGTGAGTTTTCAAACTAGAATGCATAAACAGGAAAAACAAAGTAGCAACCTTTTAACGGCCTTAGGAAAGTGCGGGTTCTGATTTGTTTAATTAAAGGAGCCAATAAAGAAGAAGGCTGATAAGAAATACCAAAAGTAACAAGCAGTGGCATTGTGCACTGCATTAAAGATCAGTACCCCAAATTTCCTTATTCTAGAGAAGGATTCTTCTGGCATGTTGCCTGGGCTGCAGGCCGCAGCCTGCTTGGCTGCCTTGCTCCATGCCTGGTAGCTAGCAGCTGGTGCTGTTCTGAGGCAGTGCATTTGGTTCATTATTTTTACTTTGAAAAATAGTCTTAGTTTGGGGATGTCTGGCCAATGTTTGGATTATATAAATACCCCCCCTGCTGCTGCACATAAACAACTTGTTGATACATGGAGTGTTGCACACGTCTAACTAAATGTGAATTTTAAGCGATCTAGTTAAACCCCATCTGGACACTTATTTTGGTTTATGCGTGGTTTATTTCAGTTTAACTTCAATTGATTAGGGACAGGTTTCAGCTAAACTGAAATAAACCATGTCCACACAGGGGTTTTTGTATTGGTTTAACTAAATCAATTTAACTAAACTGGTGCAAGTTTGCATAGACAAGGCTTCACCCTCAAAAACATAACTTCCCCTCTGTGCTACAGGCAGCCGGACTCCCACTGCAATACCTATAGGTGACCATAAGCAGAAAATAGAAGATGAATAGGCTCTTAGATGCTAGTCTCAACCCAGTCAAGATAAGGGACTATTGGACTGGCTTAAAAATAGATCATATTTCATTTGGTATATCCACATGAAAGGATGGGGGAAGAAATGTCTCCATGCTCCAGCTTGCAGTGAGGGGGAAGGAGGAGAAAATGCCCATCTCTGCTATCTCCATTTTTGGTTCTGGGTAGCAGAGATCCATGCTTCCTTCTTAACTGTATGGTGGGGAAAGAAGAATCCATGATCCTTACACAGGCTTAGGGGAGAAGATTAATGCTGCCACCTATTCACACCACCCTCGCTCCAAAGAGGGGTAGAGAAGAACTCCTGGGGCTGCTATATAGATATTTCCTAGGCCACTTTCACCTGCCCATCCAGCCCTCATCCTTCAGCTCCAAAGGTTTCAGATAAGTTTTGGTATTAATTTTAACCCACTTCAAATATTTTATTAAACCTCTGGATCTTTAGTGCCTACACTGAAACAAGCAGCTTCTATTTCAGCTGTACATGCTCAGATTCTGCTGCGTATGGATCCTTCTGGATACACTAAAGAGAAATTACCACATGGAAAAAACAAATCCATAATCTTTCTAATCTACTAAAAGCCATGTTTAAATAAAAAAATTAGGTGTTCACCCTTAGGCCTCACTGTGTGTCCAAGGCATGAAATTATTTGCTACTTTACGATTGGTGCATTATTCCTGTCAAATATATGTATCAAATTTAATACCTTTTGGACTGAGGAATATTTTTGTCTGCAATATCCAACATTCCTTTCTAACGGCATCTATTAATAACAAAGAACCCAATCCTGAACCAGTGAAATCACTAGGAGTTTTGCCATTAACTTGAAAGGCAGCAGGATTTAAATTACAATGCTGCTTATATTCCTACTCTTGACAATATGGCTATTGCATTGTGGGTAGAAAGCTAAATTTCTCAATGCTTGCACATAATTTGATCTCTCGACAATAATCCATACCCAGCTAAATTGTGCCTGCATAACATTTTGTGCCTCAGTGGTTAGAACGTATAATTTGGAAGCACAAAAGGAAATTGTAGTTCAACTCAGAAGTGAAATAAGCATTTGGTGGGGATCTGGAGGGAGAGGAAAAAGGCCTAAACCAAAAACTTGTGTGCATGCACACGTGTGTCTATTTATGTGAGGATGCCAAATTATTCTCAGAGATGGTTTATTAATCTATGGTCAAAACTGTCCAATTTGTATACCTGAAATTAGATATCCGAATCCCTATTCAGACAACTAGTACTTCACTGCATTAATCTCAGGTTTTCTGATTTTTCCGAGGTGCGAAGTATTCTCCAGCTTCTATTGACACGCACGGACTAAAGTTTGAAACTTCTGGCCTATTACGTTTGTGTTAGCATTCCTGTTTTTAATAGGCTGCTTTTAATTGCCTCAAATAGAAAGGATTTTTCTAATTGCTCTTTTATAGTCTAAAAGACTCAACAAACCTCCCATTCTCAAATGCAAACATTTTGAGCCTGATTCTGCTAGTTCCTTAAGCAGATGCACAGTGGAGTGATGGCTCAAGGAGCCTTCCCTCCATTCCTTGCAATGCTGTCATGCACAGGCCAGGCACAATTGCAGTGTCTTTTCGGTCTGCTCTTCCAGGGGCACTTGGTGCCCCAAAGGGAGCCAGGAGGAGGCAAGGCCTTATTCCTTCCACACCAGCCTGCACAGAGGGAGTGGGGAAAAGCTGCACCCTATAATGGGCTGTTGTTCCCCATGCATGCTGAGGAGCTCTGGTAGGCATTGTTAGTTCCTGAGGCGGAACATGTCCCATGCTCCCACTGGGGCAGTGTAGCCTCATACCACTCTTTACTATAAGGATTGCCTTAAAGGCACAATCTAACCTTTTGTTAGGAGGTATTTTTGCATGCTTGCTTTTTCTGTAGCAAATGTTGCCCAAATCTGCACTTGATACAGAAATGAAGAATATAAACAACAGAATAAAAAGAGGCACGTAGGAACCCTGCAATTTGTTTCTTCCTTCCTCCCAGGAGCTGCAGTGCACATTTATCTGGAAAGTAAACACCACACACGAAATTATATATTCCCCATCCTCTTTTCCTACTGTCTGAACTGTAATCCAGGAGATAACTGCTCCCTGTCAACATTTAGAACCAATGCATTAAAGGCAGTGCTGAGATTCTAACTCTCAGTCCTTAAGTACAAAGGATTAGAGGCCTTAATTCTTTCTCCGTGCTGAAACCCTGATACAATGGTCCTGGAACGGTCCATTCCCTCATTGCCATATAAATTAATTTCTTCCAAAACAGTTTTGCAATTATCTATAATTTGTCCACAGATAATTTCTTCCTTTCTGAACGGCGATATTGGCTGCTCCTGGTGTGTGGCAGCTGGACAGCTCTTTTGTTAACAAAACAGTACTTGAAGAGTCTTCCCCAAGCATCAACCCCCTTGTTACCACGGAGTCACCTCGAGAGAAGGTGCCACAAATTGGCTGAAGGTAGATCATTAACATGAACTTGCAAACCCGAATTGATTTAAAAGTGAACATTTAGGAATTAGACAAATGGAATGAAACACAATAGCAGTGGCTTCAACTAAGTGGCAGTATGTGTGCACTTTTATTAACATTCAGATGTATTGCATTAGTGCAGAACTTACATCCACTCTGCAGCATGCATTTGTATCAAGCTGCTCTATTCAGGCTGCTGCTATGACAACTATCCAGAGGCAAATGTCAGGTCAGCTCCCAGCATATGTGTCTAGGCCATAATTGCTTTGTCAGAAACCTAATAGTCATCTACTTCTACTCCCCTAGCAGCTAAAAGCAATACTGTTAAAATTACTAAATGAAGCAAAATTCTTTACCCCTCCACCATCTTATAGCATTCAGATCTGTAGATTTGTTTCTATTTTGCCAAAAACTGGAATGGCGGGGAAGAGGAGGGCAGAGGTTGTTTTTTTAAAGTCTCCACATCTTTGCCAATTTATCTTTCATTTATGTTACTCTGTACAGTGTAGACCTGGGATTTTCAAGCATATACCTCCTCTGGGTGCTGGATATTATCTTTTAGTGCCCCGGGACATTACTAGTCGGTAATCTGTGTGGCTACAAATCACATTATGGAAAGTCATAGAGTTCTTTCGTATGGAATGGTGGTTCCTTTTTTCAAAATGTGTGTAACAGTTACAATAAAGCACACTATAACTTGCCATACTCAAGAGGCAATGAAAAGGCTGAATAATTAACAGATACAGTTATTTTTAAATTACAGAAACTGATGATTTCCACGGGGTTCAGAAATGTAACGTGAAAGTCCATCTTAATGTTGTGACTAAATCAGAACCGATTTAACTCTTAGATAAATAGATCCTTCTTTGGTACTTGAAGAAATAATGAAACTAGAGACAGATAAGACGAGATTAACACTGAGTTGTTTTTAAACTCTCTCAAGTGTATGATCCCATATCAAGAATTAAAGAAAATCTGAATATAACTGGTTTCTTCACTGGAAAAGAAATTGTCTCCCATGCGCATATGGAGACATACACATATTCTGACAGCTTCATCGTACTACCACACATTTGCCTTATAGGCAAAAATAAATAATAGTTGAATTAAATCAAATTCAACTAATTTGGACTTCTGGCTTTTGCATGACAATTATTATTATGGTGTTTCTGTGTAGGGAATATATGATGACATCAGCTATGGCTGGCTAGGAAGCTGTCTGATTTTTATTACTCAGAACTAGTCTCTGGAATCAAAAGGAAGCTGTACCCTTTATATTTACTTTTTTAAAGAGAGGAAATCTATAAAAGCCTACTTCTTAATTTGTACATTCTGTACAATATTTCAGCTCAGCACTCTCTGAAAAGTCGGCTAATTTAAAAATCACAGCTCTTTAGTCATAATGAAACTAAAATGACAAAATGATTTCTCATGAAATAATGAATGCTTGCTGGTCTAATATCAGGTTGAAAATTAAAAGTAGTGAATATATAGTGGGCTAAATCCTTGGGTGTGGCAAAGGAGCACCCAGTGTAGTTTGGGGATGAATGGGGTGCAAAGAGGAAGTTAAAACACCTTTGTATTCCCCTGATCCTGGGCTGTCTATGTGCTGGACCTGTCTTCTGGCATAATGGAGAAAGATCTGATGGTATCCTGTCTTCACACACTAACCCTGGCCACAGGGTGGGAAACTGAGTCCAAATCATTGTGCTGGTTCTACACCCCAGGATCCCCTTGTGCTAAGGTGCTCCTTCCCATGACAGGGTACAGTGAATTGAAGGTCACTTTGCATGAGCAGCACACAGCAACCTGAATCCAGGAGACAATCTGGTCTGCTATCTTCAGAAATACATATGAATATTATTCACATACACAATATTGTGTGTGTAATAGGACAGATCCTTATCTGATATACATCAGTGTAGCTCCACTGAAGTCAGAAGAGCTACATCAATTTACACCAGCCGGAGATCTTGCCAAATATGTATATTTGTATAGAAAGAGACCCATACACTCATCCAGACATAAACGTTACAAGTTAGACTAGAGCTCACACACTGAACGAGCTGTTTTAACCTGCTATCTTTCTCTTTCCACCTTCCCCTGCCCTACTCCCCTATCATGAGCCCAGATACTCTTTTGGTGGCAAGTTTCCTCTCACTTTTTTGCCTCATTTAAAAACAAGCAGTATTTTGTTATACATAAAACCTACAACGTAAGCAAATGGGAAAACCATAAGAATTCATTCTAAATATAATAGAGAAAAAAGGTGCATAATGTTATATACGACATTTGTGTCCAAATAACAATAAAGATGATTTTTTCCAATATTGTTCTCATTTCCTTATTTTCCTGTTTTGAAATCATTCTTCTCCTCACTCTCTCTTATAAAAAGGAAGGGTCGGTGCAAATTACATGCAAATTAGTGACAGAGAGAGGAAGGGAAAAAATCCTCTTTTTCCTTTTCATTCTTCCATGGATGAAAAGAGAACCACTCTCATCCTTCCCTGAAAGCCAAGAACATCCACATATTTTGGGAGATTCATCAGAGGTCCAAGGCTCCCTGCTGGCTGCCCCTAGAAATCTGGTTGGCCCTCTCTGCTTTGGGTGGAGAGGATCCTGTGGCCAAACCCTAGGTCTCTTTTCTCACTGGGAACCACATGCCAAAGTTGCTCCAGGGCTGCCTTTATGGAGGTGTGGGTTGGGGTGGTGAAGACCAGACCATGCCCCTACCATGAGCCCAACCCTTGATGTGCTAAAATGATGCAAAGTCAGAAATTGCTAAGATTTTAGATCACACAGCAGCGCTATCAGGCCTGTGGCTGAGCTCCAGCTATGTGGCCCAGGATTCCACAGCAGGCACCTTCCCTCAGAAACTCCTTAGAGGGTTCTATAGCGAGGCATAGGTGCTGGAACTAGAAGAGCTGCCTCACCCCCTGCCTTCAAGTAGTAACAACAACCCAAATACGTGGCTTCCACCTTCAGCACCCCCACTATAAAAATTGTTCCAGTGCCATTGCAGTGAGGAGGCAATGCATGCAAAAGTTCATGCTGCCATAGTCATCACAACTTCTCTGCAGATTGCCTGTGTGCTTAGTGAGGAGACAATTAGTTCCACAGTTTATTACACATATTTCTCTATTCCCAATCAGTCTAATCAACCTAGTCCTAAGTAAGTTCCTAGTATGAAGCATACAATAAAAGAAGCTACTGTCACTGCCACGTACCTATTCACCATATGCAATGTATGTATGCAAATGTGTTTTTATTCTGTCTGTGCTAAGTTTCATTCAAAACTCTCTATTTCACAACACGCTAGACCCTACAACTCAGTGTAACGGCTTTGCATTGCATTTCACCACAGGTGCAATATGGCCCGTAAGCCAGTTTAATACTGACTCAGGGAAGATCACCCCATTGGTAAACATGATCCTTCAGTGGCACAGAGGCTCTGATGATGTCATATTCCCTCCCTGCTGCAAAAGAAGAAGGTAAAAAGGGCCACACTGACTTTCAGCTGTAGTTTTGGCCCCTCATGCCCATTTGCAGTCAACCTAAATTAGAGAAGCCCTCAGAACGTAGGCTGGAAGCAATTCCATCCAAAATCCAGCCCAGGGGTCTGATCCTGAATGGAGATGAGGCAGGACCAGGGTAGTGTAAAGGTGAGGTATGTACTACTTTTGCACACCACCTCCTGACCTGGGCTCCGGGCAAATCAACTAGACCCCACCATCTTGTCCATAATCTTTTTTTCTTGGAGCAGTTATCAGTGTATGGCGGGATAAATCCATGTACTTACAAAATATAAACACTAACTGCTGGATGACTAACACAAATTGAAATGACAATACTCTGAAGTCAGATAATATTCATCTCATATGTAAATCCTCTGCACTTATTCAGGTTTCAGACCAACCACCTGAGCCTAACCTCAAGGTAATCTAGATACATTCAAGCTAAAAAGAGCAGTTGGGTAACATCTAACACAGTCAGACAGCTAAGCATTATAGCCCAAGCTACCATGACCTAGTAAACATGTTTGTATTACTTGCAGGAAACAACTCCACAACTGACTATGCTTTAATATTACACATTCAAACATTATGGAAAGATGCTGGTCTCTCCATCGGTAAGGTTGAAGCTAGTTTCTCATTATGAGCCTGATTTTAATAAATCACATATTTTACTACCTTATTTTCGAAAATTGGATTTTTACATGGAGGGCATTAGGGCTTCAATGTAGCAAAGCATGTAAGTAGTCACATGACTTCTCCCATGCTTCATGTTAAGCACAGGCTCGAGTGGTCTTCTAGATTAGGGCCACATTTATCATTGTCTTTGTCAGAATACAGCAAGGAAGTTGCTCATAAAATGCAATATTTGTCACTGTCACACAAAAGAGTACACAAAGAGAGCTTGCATCTTTATGGTGCAAAGATGGGGGATTTTTTTTTTTCTTCCTAGTGGATAAAGTGTTACATGTGGATACTATAATAAAACACTTAAATACAAAAGATAGAGCATTTGAGGTTGATGCCTTCTCTTTTAATATCTGGGAGTGAAAGTAATTAGTATCATCAACAATTCTGTTTGTCTTTAATAAAAATTAAATAACTAAAAACAATTTGGGGTTACCTTTGATTTGACTTTTGCATTAGATCTTTTCATTGACAAACTGTTGTTGGGCTGATTATTCATCAAAACTGTTGTTGAAATTAACACTGTTTACCAAATGGTTTTTAAAATACTTGTCTTGGAAGGCAAAATATTTTAAACCCTCAAACTACTATTTGAGATTGGTATATAACACAGTCCCAACAGCCTGTTATGGGGCACATTGCGCCTGAGGGGACAGCAGGGTCAGAGAGAACAGAGTTCAAGAAGTCACCACCACATATGCCCAGTTAGGGGCCCGGCACAATCCCAGTCCTTGTGCTCAGGGAGTGCAAGGACTCTGTAATTCTAGCATCAACAGTGGTAGGACTCCCTGAAGTATGTGGGGAGAGGCAAGGAAGGGTACCCGCCACTCTCCACATCTACTAGTGGAGGTGGGTCCATGCAGTGGGAAATGAATGCTCACTCTGAGAGGCAATATACCTGCCTCAGGCAGTTTTCAGAATAGATGGATACAAGATTTCTGCATAGCTGAATTTATATATCGTAACTATGGCTAGGATTTGCTTAGGAGTCTAAGCGAGTTAAGTACCTAACCCCCTTTGGTTTGCAATGGGATCTGGTTGACTAACTCCCTGAGGTTCCTTTGAAAATCCCATCCCATATATTATACATATAATATATATGTATTTTACATACCTGTAACTAATCGACCTTAAGGTGTATCCATAACATTAATTGAAATGTCACAAAAGACAAAATATCATCAAAAAGACATAGCAATATACATTTCCAGACTCTTAGCTATCAGCAATCTAAGGATAATCCTAAGCATCCACTGTTCCAAGAAAGGCTAGAGAAAGTAGATAAAGGCAAAACGTCCATCCCTTTGGAAAAGTCCATACAAAGAAAAAGTTTATCAACCATGAGTTTAAGTCAAGTTTCAATACAGTTGTAGTGTCTTTGGGCTTTTACTTTACAATATCATCAGATAAAATAAAACACACTTATTTTTTTAAATAAAAAGGTCAGACATTCACCATGATCTTGGAGCAATTAAATAAGCAAAAGCTAAGACTGGCTACCACTTTGATTTTAAGAAGTTGGAAAGGAAGCATGATGTTTCCAGCAAATAAAATGCAAACAGTTAAAACTCTAACATACAGTATACTACATACTGAATAACATAAGAATAAAATAAGATAAATATTGATATGAATTTTAAAAGACTGATTTACAAGAGAACGGACAGTACAGTAGTTTGGGAAATCTCTCAGTAACCTTTCTACTAAAAACAAATAGGTATTTCCACCCTTCATTATATTTATAAATTCACACACAAAGGAAGATTATACATATATAAATAATGTAAAGTATAATTGTATAATTTTATATACATATATATTTTATGCATGTACTGTACATTATGTATATTATTTGTATATATAATATATACACATACAATACATAAAGTACACAACTATTACACACAGATGTATGATAATCTCTTTATCCATCCATTCACACTAGATATGCTCAACACATTTCTAAACACCTACACAATGTAGTTACAAGGCATTTTCATGTATTTATTTAAAACATAAAATCCATAGACATTTAATTATTTTTGCTAACAGTAAGTATAAGAGATGTACCACCCCTCTGCGTGATACCCTATGTAAATTACCCTCATTCCGTTAATTATAAATATGGATGTGGTAGACCCCAAATAACAGTACCTGCTGTCTATCCAACCGCATTCTTTTTGCAGCATTTCTACTTTCACTCTCACAGGCTGAAGCCAGGATACTCTCTGCTACTGCTGAAGTAAGGTGTGAGGGAATAGGTCGTGACTAAGAAAGAGAAAAAAAACAAAAAAATTATTACTAGGATAATAACCAGACCTGCTGTTTCCTTATCGGAGCACATAAAACTGTCATATAGGCTGGAGAGTCCATTCACTGAAATGTAATTTATATCAACAAAAAGGGGAAATGGAAATTGTAAAGATGAAAAATGAAAACTAGTTAGAGGTTAAAGCTGCAGTTGATCCACACAGATCCATCAAAAGCACTTTCTTTTCCCACAGCTCTATTGTCCATTGTATTTAGTCTGGCTCATTAGGCTGCATTTTGAACAGACAGCGGCATATTCTCTGTGTTTCAGCAGCACCCTGGTTGTCTGATTCTTGCTAAGGAAACGGAAAAGACTTTTATCCTGTACAGCATATGACAGAGATGAGCAGTGTTTTTAAACTCGTAAAAAAAAAAAAAAAAAGACAGGGTTGAAACTTCACTCAAACGTAACAGATTGTCAGAACATTTCAGAGCAGTCCATATGTAATGTCATGAACATTTACATTTCTTGCTGCAATATGATTGATGTTATTTAAATGATTTTTTAAAAATCTATATGTATTTTGACACAGTAGCATATGTCAGGCCTCTATCAATTTACGTAGCTTTCAAGGTTCCAGCTAAATTCTGAAAAACTCACATTACTAGTTTTACAACATTTACATATTTTAGTTTTAAGTTGCATATAAATCAAGTGAATCCTAAAGTTTTATTAGCTCTACAGTTGGCTGTGAATGCAATAAGACTTTCTATAACAATTAAATAAGGACAATCACATACTATTTGCATTCGTTTCTCTGTAATGATATGCAAAAATCATTTCACTGAAAGATGAAGCTCATAATGAATATCTCAACCTGTTTTCTTAATTAAGCTACATACAAAGATAGATCAGAAATTTCAAGAAAATAAGCCATATGAGGATGATGCCGTACACATTGTTATGGATACAAGCACATTTTAGGGGGATAAAACATATTGGACCAGATCCTCAGCTTGCATAAGTTCGTATAGCTTCCTTTCCTGCTGAGTAAATTGCCTGCCATTTATTCTCTATAGAATTTCATCAAATTTTAGGCAACAGAATAAATATGTACCTGCTATGAAATTCCACTGAGTATCAGAAACAATTTTAGGCATTTTCCAAACAAACTCAGAACAGGTTCTTTGAATTGGCATACCTGACTTCAGATTAAGAACAATATACCAAAATTATGAGCAACATGTTACCAAGACTTCATTTTTAACCAATAGAACACAACACATCATATTTCTCAGCTTTGGCTAACTGTACTTTAACATGTAGTATCAATTTAATATCTGATATTGTACCTCCTATAATGGGTGGAATATATCCTATCTTTGCAGAGAGATGGAATGAGTGAACATCAGGGCCTGCTCCAGGGTTTTTGCCGCCCCAAGCGGCGCAAAAAAAAAAAAAAAAAAACGAAAAAAAAAAGTGCCGCGATCCCAATCGGCGGCGGCAATTCAGCGGGAGGTCCTTTGCTCCGAGCGGGAGTGAGGGACCATCCGCCGAATTGCCGCCGAATAGCTGGACATGCTGCCCCTGTCTGGAGTGGCCGCCCCAAGCTCCTGCTTGGCAAGCTGGTGCCTGGAGCCGGCCCTGGTGAACATATGTCTTTTCCATCTCCAAATACTACAGACTTGATTCTCTCCACACTTACACCAGAATGAATCAAGAGTAAAATCCATTGAAATCAGTGGTGTTCCTCTGGAGTAAAACAAATGTTAATATAAGACAAATTAGGTGTTGTGATCCTATAATAGAATATACATTCTGCCACGTCAGTCCAAAAGTCAAGTTTAAGAACTTGTTTTCCCAACATAAACAATGAGTTCTCATGTATGTAGGAGGAAAATCAAGTTTGTTTAAGACGAGACTTGTTTCTCTGATGTTAAATCCTGGTGTCACGGACAATCAAACAATTTTAATATTACAACACAAGTAGATGCGTTTCTCTGAGTTCTAGAGCAAGGCAGTAGCCTTATTAGAAAGGGATATTTTAATGATGTAGAACTACTGCACTAATTTAGTCTTCTAGAGTTGCTAGATTATTCAGAGAGCATCATTGCTTAACTTGGCCATGATTCTTTCATGCTATGTCCCCCTATGTATTAGGTGGCAGTCTCACTATTAATACCACTGTTTTATGAACTCCTCAAGGTACACTGACTATGGAGTCTCCCAAAGGATATGGAAACAGTCACACCGTGGCAAACCTGATTTCCAGAGTACCAGAAGCCAAGAGCATATATCTAGCAAATTCCTCCAGGTCAAATCGTTAGTTAGAGCGCAAACAAACATACCTCCATGTGGAGTCCTATGGGCAGATAAATGGGCCAGAAAATTACATGTCCAACCAGATATTAAAATGACTCCAAATCCTTCCAGATTACATTCCCATAAAGGAAACATAGGTTCACCGAAACATTTGTAAAACAATGTTTTGCCCACCAGTAATATCAAGCAGTCAAGTGATCACAGACCCAGAAAGTGGCAATAATGTCTATCACCTAAAATACAAAACCTAATATTTAGCATCTGGAGAGTCAGAGGAGACCTTTTAATCAGAAAACAGAGTGGGTCCTGGGGGGGTAGAAAAGGGAACATTTACTGCTTGCAAGATGTGCTATTAATCCCCCGCCTTTTATCCTGGTCGCTATGGATGAATCTTGGTACACTAGTGTAAAGGATAAACTGGGGGAAACTTATCAGGAAAATTCAGCGTAAGCCTGAATCATCTGAGAAACAAAAATATTATAAAAATAACACCATACAGGAGGCTGTTCAGGAGGCTAATTTAGGTTCAGATTCTGCTGATTTTAATCAGGTTGAGTAGTATCTTACTTTGGGATTGTTTCAATGGCAGCATTAAGTCTTTTGTTACTGATAGAACATACTTAGCATTGCTGTTTCATATATAATAACTCTTTCTGACTCAAGGCCAGGGCTTGGTTCTCTTTACACTTAACACTGGTGTAAAAAAGAAAAATTCCACTGGAGTTACACAAGTGTAAAATGAAGGAGAATCGGGCCTCCAATCTTTTCTACACCAACATAGAGGACTCAAAGGGCTATTTTGATTCCTGTGATATCAAGTAAGACAAACTGATTCAAAATGATGACGAAAATATAAGCTTTAGAACATGGAAGAGTGGCAAGTGAAAATATCAGTATCCTCCTTTATTTATGTTTCAGTAATTTTTAAGATGAAGAGAGAACATTGATGGATAAAACTTGAGGAGGATCTTAAGAGCAGTTTGGTAGATAGACTCTTGAAAAGTAGCATATACCTCTGTCCATCACATGACAGTTGTATTGGAAATACAGTAACTCCTCACTTAATGTTGTAGTTATGTTCCTGAAAAATGCGACTTTAAGCGAAACGATGTTAAGTGAATCCAATTTCCCCATAACAATTAATGTAAATGGGGGGGTTAGGTTCCAGGGGAAAAATTTTCACCAGACAAAAAAATATATATTATATAGCTATACACAAAGTATACGTTTTAAACAAACAATTTAATACTGTTCACAGCTATGCTGATTGTGAAGCTTGGTTGAGGTGGTGAAGTTAGAGGGTGGAAGAGGGAGGGATATTTCCCAGGGAATGCCTTGCTGCTAAATAATGAACTAGCACTCGGCTAAGCCCTCAAGGGTTAACACATTGTTGTTAACGTAGCCTCTCACACAAGGCAGAACGAACACGAGGGCGGGGAGACAGCATAGCAGACAGAGACAGACACACACCTTGTGTGTGGGAGAGAGAGAGCGAGAGATGCACACTGCCCCTTTAAGTAAGCTGACCCACTCTTAAGTGCATTGTCTTTTTAAGTGGCTCAGGAAGTTGAGACAGCAGCTGCTGCCCCAAGCTCTCTCTGTCTCTCTCCGTCGGTGTCCCCTCCCTGCTCCAGGGCCGGCTCCAGGCACCAGCCCACCAAGCTTGTGCTTGGGGTGACACCTGGAGGGGGGCGGCGCGGCGCTCCGGCCACCGGGGAGAGCGGGGCCATGGCCGGGCTCGCCGCCCTGCCCCCGGCGCTCTGGCCGCCGGGGGGAGAGCGGAGCCCCGGCTGGGGCTTGCCGCCCTGCCCCCGGCGCTCTGGCCGCCGGGGGGAGAGCGGAGCCCCAGCCGGGGCTCGCCGCCCTCCTCCCAGGGCTCCGGGCGCCCTCCCCCCCGGCGCCCTCCCCCCGGCCGCCGGGGGGAGAGCAGAGCCCCCGCCGGGGCTCACCGCCCTCCTCCCAGGGCTCTGGCCGCCCTCCCCCCCGGCGCCCTCCCCCCGGCTGCCGGGGGGAGAGCGGAGCCCCCGCCGGGGCTCGCCGCCCTCCCCCCGGGGCTCCGGCCGCCCTCCCCCCCCCCCTGCTGGGGGGGGGGAGGGCGGCCGGAGGCTTTTTTGCCTGGGGCGGCAAAAAAGCCAGAGCCGGCCCTGCCCTGCTCTATATGGAGAAGGGGTAAGTGGGGTGCAGGAGCAGGGGGGAGGGGGACACCCTGACATTAGCCCCCTCTTCCCCCCCTGCAGAGCAAGCAGGAGTCTCTGGGAGCTGCTCCAAGGCAGAGGGCAGGAGCAGCACATGGCAGTGGGGAGAGGGACAGCTGAACTGCCAATTGATAGCCTGTTGGGAGGCTGCAGCACAGGGAACTTAGGGGAGCGGGAGCTGATAGGGGGCTGCCAGTCCACCCTGGTTACAAGCCCCCACCAGCTAGCTCCAACGGGCTGCTCTTCCTGCAAACAGTGGACAAAGCAGGTAGCTGCCAAACGACATTAGAAGGGAGCATTGCACAACTTTAAATGAGCATGTTCCCTAATTGATCAGCAACGTAACAACAAAACAACGTTAACTGGGACGACTTTAAGTGAGGAGTTACTGTACCCATTTGTTCACTTGGAAAATTAAAATAGGTACTCATATAACTAAAACAATAGTAATATTTTGCATGTGTATATACAATAGAACCTTAGAGTTACGAACACTTCAGGAATGGAGGTTGTTTGTAACTCTGAAATGTTCGTAACTCTGAACAAAATGTTATGGTTGTTCTTTCAAAAGTTTACAACTGAACATTAACTTAATGCAGCTTTGAAACTTTACAATGCAGAAGAAAAATGCTGCTTTTAACCATCTTAATTTAAATGAAACAAGCACAGAAATAGTTTCCTGACCTTGTCAAATTTTTTTTTTTTTTTTTTTTTAATTTTTCCCTTTATATTTTTAGTAGTTTACGTTTAACACACTGCTGTACTGTACAGTATTTGGGTTTGGTTTTTTTTTTTTTTTTGGTCCCTGTTGCCTGATTGCCTACTGCCGGTACCAAATGAGGTGTGTGGCTGACCAGTCAGTTTGTAACTCTGGTGTTTGTAACTCTGAGGTTCTACTGTAGTGCCTTCCATCTATACACCACTGAGGGCAACAACCAACTTGTGCTGAGCATGTAACACAACAGAGGAGTAAGGAAATGTTGGCCCAGAGCAAAAGGATAACCTCTCTATCCTTACACAAAAGATCACAGGTTTGGGTCTTTGGCATCTACATAGAATGGATCTTGGGTTTTAAGGTCTTCTTCAAATGACTCACATACACTAAGCTTAATGGAACTCCATTTACCGATCTCAGAGAGATGAATAGCCAAGTCCATCCCTGCAGCACTGGAACCTGTGATTCCAGGGAATTCACTCCTGATGCTTATACCACTAAGGAATATTAAACAGAGAAAGTCAATAGGAATAATTTAATCTTTATTTCTTCAATTGCAGAAAAGTCCCCAAATGCATCTTGAAGAAGGATTAAGAGTAGGGATGATACCTAGAAAAGTGTTGTTGATGGAACACTTGTGACCCATTTCTGTTATTGGGGTAGCAGAAAAATGCTCCGTCCCCCTGACTAATTAAATTGCCAATATGTTGCTTCATTTTCAGGCCACATTCTGCGATAGTCGGAGGTAGCTTCGATATTGCTTCTGTCTAAACTATTATCTGTATTTAAAGAAATGACAATTTCACTATGTGAACACAAAACCATTGTATTAACCGTGACTTTATGTACGGTTTAAGCGGATGGCTATTTTGTCCAAATCAGAACCAGAGGTTGGCACTTGCATGAAGATGCTCACTCACCATCCCTTCATAGTCATGCACCCCCACCACGCCTTTGGAGAAATCTTACATAATACTGGAAGCAATATTTGCAGATTTCATTGTACAAAATTAAATTAGCTGATGGCATTGCTCTGTAACAGAGAAGGTCAAAGAACTATGGGCCTGATTTAAAACAATTTGAAGTCAATGGACTAATGGAATTTGGATCAGGCATTCAAAGATGGTAAATCAATAATCAATAGTATATTTAACTAATTAGGCATACTTTACCAGTGGAGAAGCACTGCAAGGTGGTTGATTCTTTTACTAAATTGAAACTTGAATAGCTTGGTCCTGAATCACAAAAAAATTGGCTTACCTGTGTATGCGATCTGCTTGCTTAATATAACAGAGATTGTCATATTTCATATTAGGGATATAATATAAAACTATTGTGCAAGTCACCCAAATATGAGATAGCCATATTCTCAGTTTAAAGTGATGTACATAAACAGTATCTTCATGGAAAAAATAAATATCTTTTTTGCCATATAAACACAAACCCCATATTTCTATATAAACTAAAAATAGGCCATCATGTGTTAGATTTAGATACAGTTATTGGTGAAAGTCTGACAAAATTTAGATAATGATTTCCTGGAAGACATTTGTTTAAACTGAAAAGGTCCAGATATCCCTTGTGGAAAAGTTTGCAATGCTACTGCACATATTCTAAACAGAGAGCTGTAGTCCGTAGGATTACTATTTTAGCACATTTCATGAGGGCTTATATTAACTTACAGCACAAATAAATGCCTACCTTTTCATACAGAAATTTGGTCTAAGTGTTCTAAGATGTATGTTTCACAAAGGTCTGAGTCAATTTATAAAAAAGCATAGAGCTAACTATAAAGAGTGGATGAGGCATATGTGAAACCCCCTGCTCCCTGCTGAAAAACTGAACTTTAGATCAGGATATTTGTACAGAAATACTCTCCAATATTTTAGGGCAATTAATGTTGAAAACTAGAATCTCCAAATACCAGGTGACGTTACTTGTAAACACAGACCTGAGCACACTACTTTCTCTTTTGCTTACAGACACCAGTACAAATGTATGGATGGGAATGAACCTTAAATGTTACCTTAATATAAAAAGCATATGGGCTCAAATTTTCAAAGGTATGTAGGCACCTCAAGATGCAGACAGGTACCTACTCAGATTCTCAAAAGGGCCTAGTTGTCTAACTCCACTGATTTCCCACTATGTGCCTGTCTGCATCTTTAGGCACCTAAATACCTTTGTCCCATAGTGCACTAATTGTACTTCAGCTCTTATAATACACAGCTTAAGACTGGTTTAATACTAACACACACGTTATTAGTCACAACTTTTTCACCGTAATATATAAGATCCTCCACATATCTATATTAACACTTAGCACTTATATAACACTTTTCCTATGAAAACCTTTAACTGATTTACAAGAGAAAGTAATAATCATCTTCAAATGACAGATTTTTAACAATTTTAATTGTATACTACAGAACTCTGCTATATTTACATTTTGTCTCATCTCACACTTTTTTCAGCCTACACAATACTGTGATGTCAATTAAATAGAAAAATCTCAACCGTAAGAGTACCACATAACTTATACTCACCAACATCTTGTTAAAGAATTAAGATTGCAAAGGATTCTTGAGAAATGTGTTGGGGTTTTTTCTGAAGCACTCACACACACTAGGAAGCATGCAATTCAAACCTAACACAATAGGCTTGTTTGAGCTTTATACTGTTTATAGATTGAAGTACAGTACTGCACTCTATTGGATGTACTGGTATAATTTTTATTTAGCACTAGCTCTTCGTAAAATATGAAGAATTTGATTGTCGTTTTAATGCTTGCAGCACTGTATTTTTCCTTGAATTTTGACATATTTTACTTATTCTTTCAGTCTACATAGATGCTATGATAAGTATCCAATTCCACCATCTATTAGTGAAATAAAAGAAACAACTAGAAACAACTGGAAAAAGTAAAAACCAAGGGGACTTTTGTGCATGCTCTGTGGAGATCAGGTTATTTTTCAGTTTTCAGAAGTATGTTTAATTGAATTATCATATATTGCCATTTGATTACAGCAGTGTCTAAACTACAATGCCATATTCCTGTCTGCACATAATATTTTCAATATGTACTGGGAAAAGGCTCACTATATGCTCTTTGCTACACAGAACCCAGTTTGGTAACAATGTGCAGGAGTATGTGCTGTAGATCCCTAGGAGTAGCTGAGACTTGCAGTACTTCCAGAACAAAAAGGAAGCAAAGTCCACTTAACATTTCAAAATGGCCTACATTGCCCCTTATGCCCCTTAAGCACGCCCTGCTCCAAGTCAGAGAGGTCAAGCTATAGTAACAACCACTTGTGATGTGTTTGCAGAAAAGCATGAGGGGATAGAGGCAACCAAGTGACACATGCCAGCCAATCACAATTCTCCTCCCTTTGGTTGTTGGGGTTGCCAGTCCTCCAGGATTGTCCTGGAGTCTCCAGGAATTAAAGATTAGAGATCTTTGGTGGCTAGGGGGAATGCGGTGGACATAATATTACTGGACTTCAACCAGGCTTTTGACACAGTCCCACATGACATTCTGATAAGTAAGCTGGAGAAATGTGGGCTTGGCGGAACTACCATTAAGTGGATACATAATTGGTTAAACTGCAAACAAAGAGTAACTATTAATGGAATGATGAGGGATTGGAGGGAGAACTCAAGTAGGGTTCCACAGGGATCTCTTCTGGGTCCAATGTTGTTTAACATCTTTATTAATGACCCGGATGTAGGAACAGAGAGCATGCTGATCAAATTTGCGGATAACAAAAAAGCTGGCGGGGGAGGGGGGGAAAGTTGCCAATACTTAGGAGGATAGGGCTACGATTCAGAGGGATCTTGGAGAACTGGGCTATAGACAACAAAATGAAATTCAACAAAGACAAATGTAAGGTGCTACACTTGGGGAAGAAAAACCAATGGCACAAATACTGAATAGGTGTTAGTTGGCTTGGCAGCAACACTGCTGAGAAGGATCTGGGAGTTGTGGTGGATCACAACCTCAACATGAGTCAGCAATGAGATGCTGTTGCAAAAAAAGCAAGTGCAATTTTAGGTGGCATTAACAGAGGCAAGTCACAGGATGTGATAGTATCGCTCTACTCGGTGTTGGTTAGGCGTCAGCTGGAGTGCTGTGTCCAATTTTGATCACCATTGTAAAGAAAGAATGTGGAGAAACCGGAAAGAATCCAGAAGTGAGTGACAAAGATGATCAAAGGGATGGAATGCAAGCCATATGAGCGAAGGCTGAAGTAACTGGGTATGTTTAGCTGGAAAAGAGGAAATTAAGGGGGGACATGATAGCAGTCTTCAAATACTTGAAAGGCTGCCATAAAAAAGGAGAAAATTGTTCTCTTGCCACAGAGGGCAGGACAAGAGGCAATGGGTTCAAACTACAGCATAGCAGATCTAGATTAAGTCTCAGGAAAAAATTACTAACTGTGAGAACAATAGGACAATGGAACAGACTGCCTAGGGAGGTTGTGGAAGATCCTTCCCTGGAAATTTTCAAAAGGAGTCTAGATAGCCATCTATCTTAGATGGTTTAGATACAACATCTTGGCAGGGGGTTATTAAACTAGAAGGGACAGCAAGGTTATCTAACCCTAGGATTCCATGATTAATATTTAATTAAAGTTTATGTCATGTGATGGAACCTCCAGGAATATGTCCACCCAAAACTGGCAACCCTATCGGTTGTGCATACACAAAGGGCCAAGTCCTGCTCCAATTACTCATGAGTAGTCTCAGTGAGGTCAACGGGACTACTTGCATGAGCAAGGTGAGCAGGATTTGGTCCTACATGTTAACTGGTACTTCACAGGGGGAATGACAGAGGGGTTTAAGGATTGTTGGATGTCAGAGACCACTGACACATACAATTATATACCTACAGGTATGTCTATACTATGAGTTAGGGGTGTGATTCTCAGCTTACGTACACACACTTGTGCTAGCTCTTATCTGATCTAGCACATTAAGAATAGTAGTGTAGTCGCAGTAACGTGGGCGGCAGCAGCATCGGCGGCATGGTCTAGCCGCCCAGAGTACATACAAAAGGGGTTCAGGCAGTTTGCACTTGACATGGCTAGCTTGAGCCACTGCTCGCAGCTGCCCACACTACCATATCTACACTACTATTGTTAGCATGCTAGCTTGATGAGAGCTAGTGCATGTATGTGCACGAGTTGGGAGTCACACCCTTTACTAATAGCATAGACGTAGCCTAAGTGTTTGTACCACTCAAGCTGTAGTCTTCTCCTGTCACTCACTTCTAGATATAAATGAGGCGTTGATGACATACACAATTTGGGTGGCCTAGTCTGCTGGTGCACCTCTTTGGATCAGTGCTTTGGGCTTCCATATTATTTCCATATGATCTTATGGAAAGCAGATATATGAACAATATTGGTGGTTGAGAAAGGGGGGGGGAGAGGAGACAGAGGGGTTTGGCAAAGAGCCATCACCTAGACAAGAACAGATAATTAGTGCAAAGAGTACAACATGCAGGGGATCAGCTCCCCCAACTTGACTAGCCCCTCACATGGCTAGGATTCACACCTCCCTCATGGCCTGATCCAAATCATTGATTTAAATGGATTGGGCTTTCAGGCAGTAAACAGCTGGGCATCAACACTTCAAAGAGCCAGGAAACATGGAGTTTGCCTTACTTTTATTTCCTCTTTGTCTTAAGCAAATGTACTAAACCGGGCCCCCTATGTTATACTACACATATATGTCCTAATAGGACAATACAGCTAATAAAATACTATTTTAGCAAAGAGTCTGACATAAAACCAGATCCACAATCTAAGAAAAACTAGAAATATGTATATTTAATGTCATTTTGAGCTTTTCTGTATAGCTCATCAAAACTTTTAAGTCCAACCTTTTTCTGGTGAAAAATTACCTTTTTCAAAAATGAAAACCCTGATGCAAAAAGCTTTGTTTATTTGTTTGTTTGTTTTGTTTTAAATTCTAGACCTTCATTGAAATTGGCAATTTCAACATTTTGATTTTTCAGCTTTTCCCCCTGCCGCCCTTTTTGTAACTGAATAAAATAGAATAAATAATGTCTAGGTATTGGGGTTTCTTCATTTTTTTAAATTTTTCCATGCATGATTCTAACTTCTCAAAACTTCTTCAACTTTTGCAAGGTTACTGAGGAAAAATGAAACTAAATGAAACCCACATCTGAAGAAGTGGTTTTTTTACCCACGAAAGCTTATGCCCAAATAAATCTGTTAGTCTTTAAGGTGTCACCGGACTTCATATTGTTTTTGTGGATACAGACTAACACAGCTATCCCTCTGATACTTGAAACTAATTATGTTACTCAGTAGCTTTTCAAAAGTTGGAGAAGTTTTGAAAGGTTAAAGTAGCAAAAAGAAAATAAGAAAATAAAAAAACAAGTCTGATCATTATATCATCATCATCATCATCATCAGTTGTATTGCTCTATGGGGGAAAAGGAAAGGGGGAAGAGAAAAAAGGGGAGAATTTGAAAATTAAAGAAATCAATTTAAAAAAATTGCAACTATCCCCAAAAAGTTTGTTTCAAATTCTGGAAAAAATTCAAAATGTCAAAAATTTTCACAAAACTGTTTTTCCATTTTTCAATAAGCTGTATTTATCAGGCTTGTTTGAACTACTCAGAGTTGCCCTTTTACTACCTTAATCCTATCATTCACCAAGACAAGAATTGTGTGCTTTGAAAAGGCAAATGATGGGAGTGGTGAAAGATGGAACGATGAAAAAAATGGAAGCTGTCTGTTTTTTTGTTGTTGTGCTGGGATGGGGTGTGCAGGGGTGGTCGCTGTTAAGGTCCTAACTGGGAGAACGTGTTCGGGCATTCTGTCTCTCCTTTCTTCCTCGTCCCTGCTGTCAAATCCATTCTTGAGCTCACATAGGGAAAGCCATTTATGATTAGCCTGTACTTGCCAGTTTGTAATAAATAAATAATAATGTGCCCTTTGATATTATTAATTTGGTCTCAGTCAGGATCAGGGCCTCATTGTGCTGGGAGCTGTTTTTTTCTGTATTTTTTTCACAATCTCTGCCTCAAAGAGCTTGCAACCTTGATCTTGCACAGTGATGGATGTGGGTAGAAAGGTCTACCCACACATATCACATTGCAGAACGAGAGCCTAAGTTAAGTCTGGACACAGCAAGTGAGAGTAACAATAGGTGAAAAGGGGAGGAAGGAGAAGGGTAACAGTAACAAAACCACATAGTTACTTAGGCTAGTATGTGTTTTCAGATCATCTATAGGTTTGTTTCTTTTCTGAAATATAAATATGTAAACAGACATAAGGAAGCACTAGTGGTCTTCTACGTAGACTTTCCCAGGTGCCAGTTTCCCACAGACATGTAAGCAGAGGTGAGTCTTGAGAAAGGATTCGAAGGAGAAGAGTGTAGCAGCCATATGGATCAGTTCGGAGAGGCCATTCCACTTATAGAGTACTTTCCATCGGAGGACCTGAAGCAACTTTAGATATATTAAAGAACTAAGCCTTTTGATCACCCCCATGAAGTAGGTATGTATTATTAGCCCCATTTTACAGGAGGGAAAACCAAGAGAAAGCAATTAAATGACTTGCTTAACATCATAGAGTACTTCAGTGGTAGAGCCAGGACTACAACCCAGATCTCCCGATTTCCAGTCCCACTAAACAACTTCCTTCTTCATTAAATGGTAAGATTAAGAAAACACATTATCTAGTTTCAATCTTTCAATGGATTATTATAAACCAAAGAGACTGGGAGGAGAAATATGATTTTACAATTGACAAGAAATACTTTGACAATGTCCTTTTAATGGATATGTTTATGTCAGAACAAAAATGATGGTGCACATTTAAGAGCTAAATAATCAAAGGGCGAAAAGATTCCAGACATGGAAAACTCTTTTCGCTGAATATTTTTAACAGGAAACTAAGCAAATGGATTTGGGGTCCATGCAATGGTCAGCTGTCACAAATATAAATAGGGTAACTTAAGCAATCTTTTAAAAACAGGATATTAATACTGAGAAGCACATTAGCTAGCAACATGAACACTCATGAGACCAAACCTTTTCTAGTGCCTCAGAGCTACAACTGGCCTGTTATGCAGTAAGAGGTGTTGTTTGGATTACAGATGGCAAATAAGTGACAGAAGCAAGCCTCAGGCATGCTTCATATTCTTTACCACACAGAGTCTTTCACTAATTAAACTTAGTGTTTACATTTTCTCTTAAACACCATAGCACCAAGCTGTAGATAGCTGTGCTATTCCACAAGTATTGCTGAATTGTCATATGCCACATACATTATCAGATTATTCTGTTTCCTCTTGAAACTACATGCTCAAAATGTACTTTTGCCCTGAACAAAATGAAAGATAAGTTATATTAAATACATGTAGGGTAAAAAGGCATCTCCTGTGGAGATCATTATCTGACATCCTATTTAATATGATGACAGTAGCGCTATAGCTCCTGAGGATACCATTATCCTGTTTTGCTGTATTTCAGCATAACACCTGATTCAAATCAACACCAACATGTCTTTTTCATGATAGTCCTGCACAAATGTCGTTATCCAGACAAAATGATTCTTTTCCCCAGTGAAATGGAAAGTAAATTTAAAATAATCAGCTAGCCAAGTGTCTCTGTCCAATGTAGTATTTTTCAAAACTGCTTTCTGATATGAGTTACAGACCGGCAAGCTAATTTAAAAATTAGAATGTTTTTATAACATCTTCTTGATAGGTTCTATCTTTCAGAATGATCTGAAATGAAGCCATGAAGGCCACATGGCACTAGTGCCCCAAGGACCAGACCTATTGTCCACAGAAGTCAATGGGAGATTTTCCACTGAGTTCTTCTAAAAGCTTTTGGTTTACGCTTCAGTTTGAGAGAGTTAAGGAAGGGGAAGCATTGGCATATTTCCCTTCTTACCCACCAGGGATGTCACTGCTGGCACAGACAGCAATGCCCTGCCCACCCTATTGAAACACATCAAAGCACATTCTTTTTTAAAGTAGGTTGAAACCACCACAAGATCTGATTAAATCGAACACTTCCAAAGTAGGGAGATTTTTGTGCCATAAAAGTTGCCTACTTTATAATAATTCTCATGATATTTTTGAAAAGAACAGGAATATAAACCTGAACCTGAAAAGAAGTACTCACATGAGTAATCATTATTATACTCATGACTAGTCCACTGAAATCAAATCAACCTAATTGTTATAGACCAGATTGTAAACCCCTTACTCACATTGGTGAGCAGTTACTCACACAAGTAGCTCCAGTGACTTAAATAGGACTCTACTCATTCATGTGAGTTACTGCTCATCAGTGTGAGTAAGGGGTTCACAATCTGGCCAAATAGCAAAACAAGAAGACCATTTATTAGCATCAGTTAGCTGTATAGTATGTATTTTGGGTGCTAGTGTAATGAAGTAATATTTGACACAGTGATATCTCAATCTCACACTCCTGAATTATCTTCAGCCAAAGAGAATGGATGTGAAAAGATGCTACTTACTGTATTATAAGAAAATATTTAATTTTTTTTGTCTATCTCCTACTCTGGATGGCTACAACGTGACACACAATCTGTCAGTCTTTAGCACTTACATCTATACAGATGTCCTTTATTCTCTCTCTTTCTATCTAAGTTTCCATTGGCTGAAAGCAGCATTAACCCAGTGTCTCAGACAATAAAGCTGTATGGTAAATTAGAATCATGAAAGTTTACAAAGGATTAAAGGTTCTGACTCTACATTTTATATCTCATACTATACTGGTCTTGCCCCACAATCAGATGTGGTACTTTGTTTTTAAGCTTGTCAACTAACATTTTAAAACCATCATCTGAACTTCACAAGTACTATATTCAGGCTGCTATGAAAAGAGAAAGAGAGAAAGAAAATTAAAGTTGAACCCAGTTTTTTAATATGTAGATGGGTTTTCAAATGATTTATTCTTTAAAAATGATACACTTTATTAATAAATGATGTTTGTAATGATGACGTGATTTTATCTTATATAAAGGAGAGAGAGAGAAATAAATCAAATGTAGCATGCTACAATTTCATTTGCTAGTGTCTCTTCTGGTTTGTGAAAATATCAAAGTTCTCTGATGATTCTGAAGTTGACTAAGTGATAAGCTGTGAGGAGAGCTATTCCTTACCATTTTTGTGCAACACAAGAGGCCAAGGATGTGTAGGGTCTAGAAATACTGCCAGTTATACACTAACATAGTATTCATAACCTGTGAATAAATAATGAGGTATAAACCCTGGGAAATAAATGACAGAACTGTAAAATTTGCCAGGGATGTTTTAATAATATTGAATGCCATCTGTACACCTGAATATCAACTCAAAGAAGATAGTGAAGGCAGGGTCTACTTTCACTGACTGCTAAATAAATCCAAAAGTACAAACAAATCACCTTAAACTTAAAGCTACTGTCAATGCACTTATCATAAAAACTTGTTTTACTACAGATTTTTTTTAAAAAGTCTTTCATCTTTCCAGTCTCTAAGTTTTCATGATCTGTCCTTCACTGACCATTACTATGGATACTGTAGTGCTCTGATGGATCCTATTTTCTGATTTCATGGATCTCCCCGAAAAACAGTTAGCAGAATTCCAAAGAAATTCCACATCAGTGCAAGACTTCACTAACTTAATAGCCTCTCTAACGGTGTTGGAAAGGAAAAAAATATATAAATGAGATACTCTTCCCATTGGTTTCTCTCCTCACATCTTGCTTGAGTCCTCACTTTCTATGGATTCACACAGACCTGTGAACTATATCCTCCCAAGATGTTTTTAAAGCAGTGAACAAAGGGAATAAATTCAGGAAAGATGAAAAAGGGAGGGGGGAAAGAAACCTCTGACCTGACATTACCAAATAAAAAGACACTAAGATGAAAACGAAATAGTGCCATGGATTTACATATGGGGTTTTGATGGAAACTAGGGCTGGGTTTTAAATCAAAACTCACCATCTCAAAACCACTTCTTTTCATCCGCCTGCAGGACTTGAGGTAAGTACGTATGCGTTTTCTGGCACGCTCTTGATACTCAGGGAATTGTCGCCTGCATGAGTCAATGATAGCCTGGATCTTTTCTTTGGGCTGCTTAGAGATTGGGACCATTCGGTCCAAGTTTTCATCTACAAACAGCCTGACAAACATCTGTTGGTAAGAGGGAGACAGAGGAAAAGGGTTTGGAGGGCTGCTCTCTTTCTCTTCCTAGTCTTGATTACTGATAGGAAGATACTTTTTCTGAGCGCTGAAGAAGCTATGTAATGGGAAGCCAGAAATGTTAAGCAAACAACTCTTTAAAGGACTTTTTTTTTTAGGGCTGATAAAAAAGACAAGAAAAGAATAGTCTATAGTGTATAGAAATTGTGAGATACACCACAATGGATTGTGAAAATAGGCAGCACTTAACTTTTGTTATTAACAATAAGTTATGATTGCTCCCTGGTTTTATTGAACTGCATATTTACTATTCTCCTAGTTTGAACAATTGCTTGTGTTATCATGCATAATTACATACAGTGGGAAAGCAAGAGAAAATAGCTGACCACTGGAATGCTCCTCCTATAAACTAGCTGCAGTCCCCCCCCCTCTATCCACTGGATGAACATGCACATATACACAAAACACATCTTAGTTCTCCTCACTGATAAAGATGGCACTTTGCCTTATAGTTCTAAATAAAACACAGTGAAACTGGTGTCTGTTGGTGAGAGTTTAATGTGCTTTAAAAAGGATCCTTTTGTAAATTAATGTGCCTCTAATATTGCCAAACTTACCCATAAATAACAATACACAAGGAAACTAGTAAAGGTAAGCAAGGCAGTTAATGCTGCAGGACTTACATTAAAAGCTTTCAGTCGCTCAGCTTCTACCCCATCAGATTCATTAACCTTCTCAGCATCTTCGTGTTCATCATGGTCATCCTCGTCCTCATCTCCTCGGTTCAGAGACAGATCTTCAGCACCTCTGCCTATGCTCTCGTTCTTACCAGAGTCGTAGCTGGAATAGCTATGTGCAGGCGACTAATAAAGAAAATATATTTTTTAATGTACCAGATTAACAGGTTTACTGGGCTCCTCATCAAATACATTTGTTTTTAAATTAGCACATCAGAAGGTATTTAAAGAATTCCATGATTTTTTTCTTTTATATACACAAATTACTTTCTCCAGCCCCAATACAAACCCTTATGATCACTGTAACAGACAACTTTTCTCTATCATCTTGTCTACTTCAGTACATTAAAGCAACAGTCTGAGGAAAAGTCAAGTAAATCAATCTATAAATGACTCTCCTGTGATAATTAAATTCTGGATGAGATGTTTTCACAAAGACTTGTTTTGTATTCAAGTTTCTTCCTGATTACATTAGCAAAGTTTCTTCCACATTACATTCAATTGCTGCAGTTTTATACAGAACTCCGTGGAATGAAAATGACAAATTTTAAGGCAAGGCAGAATAAAGGGAGAAGTGGCGATAGTCATTCATTGGTAGGAATCCTTATCTAGAACAGTAATAAGTTATTCATAAATATAGAAATAATAATGCCTTAGTAGATCACTTTCCAAAATTCAAGCAGAATTTAAATTGTCAAGCTTTTATAGTTCTCACAGAAGCATTAATAATGGTAACACATACACACCCCTGTTTTCTCCTTGAAGCCTTTCTTTACACAAAATATTCAGAATTTCCCCCTGAGCAGGGGGATAAATAACAGATGACTATTTCATTAAAAAATTATCCACTCACAGTGTCAAAAACACAGCAGCGGTCAAGAGAGTCAAATACTTTAAGCTTCCCCTAACAGTATCAGATTTTGGTTGTCTTGTTATTCTTTGTGTATACTTCACACTAAGTCACAACAAGCAAAACAGTAGTAAAAAACTCCATCAGAACACCAAGGTACAGGGCCAAATTTTTCTCTCAGCTAGACCAGTGTAGACCTGGAGTAACTCCATGGAAGTTATTATTACTCTAGATGCACATCCATTTAACTCATCCAAAGCATGTTGAAGTCAATTAACTCTAGAGGGCTTACCATCAAGACCTATATGATGAATCTCACTCTATCTATATCATAAGTTTTTATATAGCTCCTATCACAATGGTAGTCAAAGTGTTGCACAAAATTCAGGAGCACAAAGCCCAAAACAAAAAGGGCCAAAATTGTCAAGCATGGGTGCTTAAAGTTATGAGCTTTGATTTATTTAGGGCTCTGTGTAAGTGCCTCAACTGAGAGGTGTTGAGAAACCACAGACCGAAATCCATAGAGAACACCTGGCACCCTGCAGGCAGGGGCAAATGAACTGTGAGAGTAACAGCAACACTGCCCAGCTGGGTTGGGAGACTGGAGGAGGAAAAGTCAGACAGAAAAATAAATATAAATATGGCCAGTCTTAGTGCATCATTTTTGCCTTTTCTCTTTTCCTTCCATTTCTTTATTCTCCCTTTACTCTCCCTTTCATCTTCTTATTTCACTCCTTTCTCTTCCTTTCCATTTTCCCACTTTAAATTATTTTACTACTATTTCTGTCTCTCTCATTTCCCTGGACTCCCCTACCTATTTCTTTCACACATTGATTCTCAGCCCACTTACTTCCTTTTATTCCTCCCACTCTGTGATTTAGAGCCAGGACCGGCTCCAGGGTTTTTGCCGCCCCAAGCAGCGGAAAAAAAAAAAAAAAAAAAGCCGCAGTCGCGATCGGCGGCACTTCGGCGGCAATTCCACTGCGCCGCTTTCTTCTTCGGTGGCAATTCGGGGGACCGAAGGACTTGCCGCCGAAGAGCCTGATGTGCCGCCCCTTCCCCTTGGCCGCCCCCAACCACCTGCTTGCTGAGCTGGTGCCTGGAGACGGCCCTGTTTAGAGCCCCACAATAAAATCCTTTTAGCCACAGAACAGCCCATTTCTGGGACCTTCATGACCCTCTCTCAGTGTCCCTCAAGCTCTCAACTCTGGGTTTCATCTCCCCTCCCCCAACCTGCTACCCACTCTGTGTGCACCACCAGGGGCAGGAGGAAAAGAAAATTTGCCAATGCCTCCAGGGGTCAGGGTGGCCAAGACTGAGAGGCCTAAGAAGAGAAAGGCCTGAGGAAGCCAGCAAAGGAGAGGAGGAGCTGCTGGAGGGCAGGCAAGAGGCCAGATTCCAAATGTTGACCTCACTGCCTGTTCAACAGACTCCTGTAGGGATATATTTATGAAAAAATATGATTTGGAGATGCTCCCTCATAAAGGAATGTGTTGTGAGTGTGGGAATTTAGAGATGTGCCCTGGAGACAAGGTTTCGGAACACCACATGGGTGTGTGCAGCTCACCGGAGTTGCTCTCCAGTTTGTTTCATTAACACCAACTCAAGGAAATGGTTTTAAAACAGTTTCAGATTACACCTGAAGCATACAGAGTAAAATTTAGAAGACTTAAGAAGGGTGCTGAGATGAGTAATGTGGCATATGTAAACCAGATGAGAGATTTGATGGATAAGTGGGTAAGAGGAAAAGGTATTACAATCTTTGAAGAAATGTGTGATCTTGTTGCTCAGGAACATTTCCTGAGTATATGTAGTGATGATGTAAAACAGTGTTTATGGGATAAAAAGGTGAAAACTGTTGATGAACTTGCTACTCTAGCTAATGAATTTGAACAAACTCAAGCATCTATTAGCAATAAATCACAGGCAGAGGGGTTTAAGTCTGGTGGGAAGCAGGGTTCCCGTTTTACCTCTGAGAAGAAGGAGGATGGATGGGAGGCTGGACGCTTACCTCCCCAAGTCCATTCCTCTAGTCCTCGTCCCAAATCTCCTGTAAAAACAGAAGAGCCCAGAAGGTGCTACCACTGTAAATCTGCTGAGCACCTGAAGAATAAATGCCCTGTGCTGGGTAGTACTAGCAAACAGGCAGCAAGCAACTCATGGGAATGCTGCTACCCAGAGCACAGAGGCACCTCAGGCAATTGCCACTTACCATACAGGGTTTGTAAAAATAGTCTCTTCCCGGCCGGGCAGGAAGCACATAAAGGCTGTCAAAATTAATCGCAAGAACTCCTGGGGTGGAGGGATACAGGTGCAGAAATTTCTATGGTCAGGAGAAAAATTGTTCAGGAAAAAGACATACTGCCAGGACAGATGGCAGAGCTTTTGTTAGTAGTAGATCACAAAATCCTTGTGGCTTTGGCTAAAGTGCACATAGAAACTGAGGATTTAGAAGCTGAATTGACTGTGGCAGCAGTACTTCATAACCCATCACAATTGTTACTTGGAAATGATTTTTTTCAATGTGGCTCCGGCTGTTAAAGGGTCTGTCTGGGAATCCTACTAAAGACTTGACAGTCAGTGAAAATGCTAATGACCCACCTGAGAAAGAGGAGGAGGAAGCCATTTCCCAGGCAGATAAGATCCACCAAGCAGCTAAGAAAAAGCTGCTGAAAGACCACAGCCCTCTAGAAGAAGGGGGTGGGGAAAGTCCCAGTGCTTGGAGTGAGAATTACAAAGAAACCCTAGGAGGGTGTGTGTGTGGATTTTTTGCATGGGCACAGCACTGGCCTGGAGGGGGTTGGCCTGTAACATGCTAGAGCCTCTTAAATCATTACCTCTCCAAAACCCCAACAACATACATGGACTGAGAACCTTTACTAAAGGGGATACTGGACAACACACTAGAGGGAAAGAAAGACCAGTATCTGAACACACATTATGGTTCAGGAAGGGGTTGAAAAACATAATGGGTATTGAACAATCCAGACTGTCTAAACAGAAGGCGTGGTATGATGAACATACTTGGAAACGCCTCCCTGTCATTAATTTGTTAGTACTGTTAAGTCTCATAATATGCAATTTGTTGGTTATGACAAAGAATTTGGTACTGATGGTAAATCCTTTAAAAATGTGTAACATGCATAATTTTTGGAAAAAGCTTCTAAACATGGTAGGAGTGGTGTCAAGGAAGTCCTATATGGATACTGCTTCTCAGCTAATACCTGTAAACAGGCTTAGAGCTTGGCACAGCAGAGAAAGCATAACAAACCTGGTCTGCTGTGTGGAAGGGGAAACTCTAAAAGATATTGATATCTGCATTATGTTAACAATGCTACACACAAGAATGTTTTCAGGCAAGCTGGGAAAAGAAATGCAGAACTTTGCAAAAACACCTGTGGATGGCACTACAATGTTTGGTAACATTTGGGAATTGTATAACCAAACCCTAAAGAGGGCATTCGACACACTGCCTTCGCATTAGCCAGTGACTAACCCTCTGACAGTAATCTAAAGGGGGAGGTGTGACACTTCACCCCATATTCTTCACAGTAATATTATTATGATGTGACTATGACATAATCATAATGCATTTTATGCAAGATAAGTCATGTGAGGTGTCATTGGAAAGCTTATGATTTACTGAATATGATATACTGAATATCCTATTTGTAAACATGTATCATTTTTGTATCTGAAGTTAGGAATATTGAATATGTATCTGTATTATAAATGTGTTTACACCTGGGGAACGCTCACTAGGTAAAAGACACTCAGTCTAGATGGCTGGCTGGAAAGGGCCCATTCAGGTTAATGAGCCATTAGGAGAAAATAATAGGCCTTAGAAGAAGCTTATCTCCCACTGGGGGTGGGGGTGGAGGTGGGGAGTGGCTTTCTGAGGACTCTAGAAACAGCCTCTGAGTTATGGCTGCTGTGACCCTACAGGGACATGTGATCAGGTCACCTGGTGCTGGACTCCATCTTGGGATACCAGTGTTTTTCCACTGACTGGTGTGGGTATCAAGCTTTGAGACAAAGGGTTCTCACTATATGCAAAAGATATTTAAGGCAGGGGACAGCCCACTGGATCACCATTACATACATAAAACATTTTTTATTTTTCTTAGTTACGCAGTTTTCACTTTTAAACACATCTTACCATAAAGAATAGGAACATCTTGCAGAAGCGCTATTTGTTGGTATGTTTGGGATGAGAGCACTGCATTGGTTACACATGGTTCACATTTGCAAGATTATCTTCACAACCATAAGGGCTACATACTTAATTTTTCTAAAAACAAAAAAAACAAAAACAAATAAAAGCTAATGCAGCCCAGTAGGGAGCTACTTAGTAGCCACAACCTTTGTTTAAAAACTACAAAAATCGATCAAAGAATCAGTAACAAACCATGAGAGCCTGACAAACAACCAGCCTTAATCATAATCAACAACCTGGATTGCACCCAGAAAGAGTGCAGAAACCTGAGCATAGGTATTATCAAGTATTCACAGCTGCTCACTCATAGGGAACGGCATTCATTACCAGCTGCAGCTTCCAGTTCTAAGGCAAGAGTTGAAATTATTGTGGGTCTAATGTATATGGCATGTATTTGTGTATCTAACTTGTTTGTGCAACTAGTGCAGAGTATGTCCCTGAGATGTTGTACATATTGTACATCCAAGCCATTTGCTTAGCAAACTGAAATTTGATTGGCTACAGTAACAATCTATGCAGTTATCTCCCAGCAGATGAGCCTGTTGAGATAACAATTTATCATAAGACTGTTCACTCCACATTCTGTGTTTAACGAAACAATATTCATATAAAAATGTTTTATAATTTTCTGAAATCACTCCCCTATTCTTATCTTTTTTCTTCTTCCCTTATTCCAGTCTACTTCCCTCCCTAGGTCACTCTCTTTCTCTCCTTCCATCTTCTCTTCCCGCTCCTCACTCCACATTTCAATCTCCTTTATCCCTCCCCGACTAGATGTATTTAAATTGGTAATCACAGTAATTGTGCTCATAAACTAGGCATGCATTTGCATACACATTTTCCATGTGCAGTTGTGCATGTACACTTTTAAAAGTTGCACCGTACTGTATAAAAAGCAATTAAAATATCTATATTTAGACCTGGTTACATTTTGATGAAAAACTGTCAAAATTCAGTGAAGAACACAGGAAAAGAATGTTGATAAAATTCTTGCATTTTTTTTTTTTCATTTTGTAACCAATTCAGATGATCATGATAGGTCTTTGGGGGGATGGCTGAGAGTTTGAGTTTTGGGTAGAGTTGCAGGGAATATATTTTGTACATTTACAAAAAAAATCAGGCCCATACCGTATAGTAGAATACTTAAAACATCTATAGGGGTATTTTTTAGGAGAGTTGAGGACACAGGTTTTATAGGGGCAGGAATGGAATATATTCTCCCCATTGGCTGGTATGTTCATTTTTTTCATTCCAGTTCCAATATCGGGTGTTTTGCGTATGTGGATTGTGAGTTTAATTGTTGCCAGGCAGCACAGAGCTTTTGCTCAGGCGTCTTTTTGTACTTTAAAGCTAAATAATCAAATAATACATTAAATACCTTCAAGAAAGATGTGCTTCTCTTTGGCATTAGGAACATCTCCATTCACAGCTCCATCTCTTCTATCATTTTCTCCTAAACTCATTGCTTCCATTTGCCTGTCCTGTCTACAATTTTAGCTTCATCATTTTACCTTGAACTTTCTATTTCCTCTTTCAGTTCTTACATTGTCAGGGACCGCTGCTCTTAAACGCCAGTCCACACGGCTCTTAGCCAGTAAGTTCCAACCTGCCACCCAGTGACTTGCTAACAGTTGCCAGAACTAGAAGCTCAACTGACAGAGGACTCCAATCCTGGGATCTGATTCCTGGAACTCTGAGGGTTCTGAATGGTTCCCTGCTTCTATTTAAACCAAGCACAGGAACAGGAAGTTGTCCTCACAACTGGGTTTCCCCAGCTTAGGACTGTTTTCTTAGGCTACCTGCTCCTACTGCCTGACTCTGGTCTCCTGATACCTGACTGTAGATCTGCCCTTGGGCATCTCTCAAACTCTGATCTCCTGGTATCTGACTTGACCTGGCTCCAGACTCCTGCTCTGACCACTAGGGAAGGCTTCCCATGTCCTGGTCACGACATACATATACAAATCTCCCTATTTCCACCTCCATGATGTTGCCTGCCTAAGTCTCCTCCCTGATTCCTCTTAAGCTGAAATCCTTCATGACATCATCTCCTCCAGCTTTGACTGTTGTAACTCCTGTTTACATGGCCTCTCCAAGATCTTCAGACTACAGCATGTGCAGAACCTTGCTGTCCATCTTCTCGCTATACAAAGAAGCATGACATCTCATCTTCAAACAACTCCAATGGCTCTCCATTCATTTCAGGATCCAATTCACAAATTATCCTCCTTGTTTTTAAACCCGTCATACAGTTGCTCAGATTACCTCAGGACTTTGTGTTTCACTAGTGGCCCATCCTAATCCCTCCTCTAGACCAACACTGGCACGGGGGCTGGAACTAGGGGTGCTGGGGATTTGGTAGCACCCCCTGGCTTGAAGTGGGTTCCATCATATACAGGGTTAACAGTTTTGTTCAATGGCTTTCAGCACCCCCACTATAAAAATTGTTCCAACGCCACCGAACACTGGCCTCTTTTTGGCTCCTCCATACACTCTCAGTGCCGGTTCAACAGCCTTCTCCTCTGTAGCTCCTGCCATTTGGAGCATCCAGGGGAATGTTACTTGCTGTAGAAGAGCCAAGAATCATAAACATAGCACTGTGTTATGTAGATTGTATTATACAGGTATTATCTGATATGGAAAGTGTATTTTGATACCGCTTATATGAAAAATGCTAAATAAAACCATGTTGGATTATATTTTACTATATAGTAATATAAAAGGAACGTTTACACCCTCCATTAGCAAGAGGGCCATGTCCAGGAAGAGAACTGCTCAGCTACCTACAGTAGTAATTAGTAGATAAAGGATATATTTTTCTGAACTACCCCAGTGTCTGCAGTAGTCACTCAGGGAATAATGAGTTGTTCTGTACCGAAGACCAACCATTCACCATCTCTTAGTAAGCTACTTAACCAGACTACAAGGTATCTGTTTGTCTGTGATGTTCCCTATATTTATTAATAGTAAATACAGTAAACTCTCAGTTACCCAGTGTAGCCGTGTTGTACCCAGGATACTACAGAGACAAGGTGGGTGAGGTAATATCTTTTATTGGTTCAATAAAAGATATTACCTCACCCACCTTGTCTCTCAGTTACCTGGGCACTTCCATTCCATCTGGTTTCATCTGGATAGATAGAAGTATTGATAATTGAAAGATAAAAGATAATTGAAAGACCCTGTGAAAGTAAACTTTTCTTCTGCTATGCTTCTCCTCTTAGGTAAAAGATACTGCATGCTCCATCTATCCCCACTGATATTGACCCACATTATTGAGGCATATCACTTTGCCCTGATAGAAATAACCTCAGAAATTAGCCTAGATATAGTGTGAAGAGACAGAGGCAACAGAAAATCCCTGTTCAGGTAGAAGGTGAAAAGTCTGCTTAGAAACAATAATTTAACCAACTTCTTTCTAATTCTAAATTCCTCCCCAACCAGTCTCCACTTATTGGTCTTGTCACATTCAGGAAGGTCTGCTCACATACTCAGCAATCCATCACCATCTCCGTCATTCTGAAAGGGTAGGACTATTTGACTGATGATCAGCAAAAGCAAGTAGGAGTATCTCTATCCCACCAGATTTGAGTGAATACCAGAGCAGAGCAGGCTTAATGCAGGGAGCTTGCATTACTTCCTAAAGTTTGTTATTTGTTTTATTGATCTATAGAACTCCTGTCATTGATGCAGCATGCTAGGCAGTTATAAACTACCTGTCACTGATTCCACTGCAAAACCAATGTTGCTGCCTACAGAAATTTTAGCAAAAATATTGTCATTTGTGGTACCAAAAGAGCCAAAGGCAAAAAACAGAAAGTAAACCAAATTCACTTCTTGCATTGTGTTCTCAAGTTCAGTAGAATTTGGTGGGCTCTGGCAGACCCCCCCAAGAGGAGTGAAATTTCAGAGGCAGGGACTCTCAACTGAGAAAGTTCTATTCTCCGGTCCCAGAGACCTTTATCCCAGGAACTGACAGAAAATGCTAGATTATTTTACCGGCCACAACAAGATATAACATTAGAGGCAGGGCCGGCTCTAGGCACCAGCAAAACAAGCTGGTGCTTGGGGCGGCACATTTTTAGGGGCGGCATGGCCGGCGCCAGAATGCCGCCCCTAAAAATGTGCCCCGGCTGCCCTAGCTCACCTCCGCTGCCGCTCGCACGCCGCTACTCGCCCTCCCTCCCAGGCTCTCAAGCCTGGGAGGGAGGGGGAGCAGCGGCGCGCGAATCGGCTGTTTCGCGCGCCGCGGCCGCTCAGGGTCCCCACTCCCTTCCAGGCTCTCAAACCTGGGAGGGAGGGGGAGATCCCGAGCGGCCGCGGCGCGCGAAACAGCTGTTTCGCGCGCCGCTGCTCCCCCCCCTCCCTCCCTCCCTCCCTCCCTCCTAGGCTTGAGAGCCTGGGGGGAGGAGGCAGGGCTGGGGATTTGGGGAAGGGGCGGAGTTGAGGCGGGGCCGGGGATGGGGTAATTAAAAAACGGGGGGGGGGGGGGGGGGCGGCCAAAATTGTTTTTGCTTTGGGCGGCAAAAATCCTAGAGCCGGCCCTGATTAGAGGCAGTCCTTCTGATAATGGGCTCCCATTTAAGCCTTTAAATATTTATCACCAATATCTTTGATTTCACCCAGAATCAAACCAGAAGATTTGAGTGAAGATGTATGCTCGCAATGGCTGGCCCTACTCAGAAAGGAGGCAGCTGCACTCTGCACCAGTGGGCAGGCTTCAAAGGGAGTGCTCAGAAGACTATATTTGAAATGTCTAGCTTTGGGCTGACAAAGGCCTGAGTGTACGGCTGATCAACATTTTTCTGTCAAAACTGGTTTTTGATGAAAAATTGGGGTTTTAGGTACACTTTTTTTGTTTTGCTAAGAGTATCTGCTTTTTATAGAAAATTTTGACCTTTCATCGGAAAACTGAAAACTTTCTAGTTTCTGTCCAAACACCAAAATTTTCATTCAGCTGAAATTTTTTATTTTTCAATAAAAAGTCAAAATTTTCCATGGGGAACCCCCCCCCCCCCATTTTCTGACCAGTTCTACCTGGATGACCAATGCAAGTTCCACATTATGGAGGGTTAGTAGCAGCCTCTTTGGCCAGCTGAAGATGATAAAACATACTTGTTAAGCTCTGCTGGGACTTCATAATCCAGGCTGTAAACAATTTGGGTAAAAAGCCTCAAGAGAAGATGCAAAACCCAGCTTTGGATATTCATCCCAGTGCTTCCTTCTGCCAATAAGCAACCCTTCTGTCTCATTGGGACGGAGCAAGACTGTTTGCTTTCCATAGACTCATAGGACTGGAAGGGACCTCGAGAGGTCATCTAGTCCAGTCCCCTGCACCCATGACAGGACAAGTATTATCAGACCATTCCTGACAAGTGTTTGCCTAACCTGCTCTTAAAAATCTCCAATGATGGAGATTCCACAACCTCCCTAGGCAATTTATTCCAGAGCTTAATCACCCTGACAGTTAGGAAGTTTTTCCTAATGCCCAATCTAAACCCCCCTTGCTGCAATTTAAGCCCATTGCTTCTTGCCTTTCCTCAGAGGTTAAGAAGGAAGAACAATTTTTCTCCCTCCTCTTTGTAAAAACCTTTTATGTACTTGAAAACTTATCAGGTCCCCTTTCAGTCTTCTCTTTTCCAGACTAAACAAAACCAATTTTTTCAATCTTCCCTCATAGGGCATGTTTTCTAGACCTTTAATCATTTTTGTTGCTCTTCTCTGGACTTTCTCCAATTTGTCCACGTCTTTCCTGAAATGTGGCTCAACTCCAGTTGAGGCCTAATCAGCGTGGAGTAGAGCAGAACTCTACTCTACTCTATCCAGAACTCTACCCTTATCATACTTGGGAGACTAATTAGGCTGGAGAAAAGGGACACAGAACTAAGCATCATGAGGACTAGGCAGTCCCTAGTCTCTTGTGGCCAATGCACAGGAAGAGTGATAAGACTTAACCCAGCAGGACCCATGCTTTTGGGAAGTACATGAATTGACTAGCACTACACTCTTCGACCTCTCTGATAAGGAGCAGAAGAGCTACTATCCACCCTGCAAGATCCCACATACAGGTCAAAAATATTGTATCCCATGGTCAAGGATATCTAAAGCTGCTGATTTTTTTTTAAAAAACTCTCAGTGTGGACACCTTACCCTTGCTCACTGCTAGAAGGAGCTTCTAAGCCATGGTGGTCAATACAGTCTCTGTTTAGTTTGAAGCCATTTATGTTTGTCAGGGGGTGGGAGATGGGGTACAGGAGGAAAGTAACTTTTTAAAAGATATCTTCGTTGCCTTGATCTTATCTTTTAGTTTGCCCAGTAATGGTAAACAACTGCATACAGGGCAACGAAGCGCAGCCATGAATAGAGAGGAGCAGTCCTGTTTGGCATTTTCTTTCTGCTGGGCAGGACAGCTCTGCTCCATTCTCAGTCTTGAGTGCACCGCTTGTCGTATACAGTATTGGGGACAATAGTGCCTCAATACTATGGAATACAAACCGCTCTTAATTCACTATTATAAATCTCACTGAGTATGTATGTATGTGGAAAACTTACAATAGAAAGATGCCACTTCTCTTTGTTCTCCTTTCCCCCTCCATTTTTATTCTGTGATCTTTGTGCCAGATGTGTAAGTATTTTTCCCATCCTATTTTTATAGAACCTTTAAACCCCTTCTCTGCTTTGATCTCATTCACACCTTTTGTCCTTGCTCCCTCCGTTTTCACCTGTAGTTTTTCTTCTTCTTACCACCCACATTGTTTCCCTCATTTCTCCTTTGTTTTCTCTCTGCTCCCATCCCCCTCATTTACTGTGTGACACACACAAGTTTAATTAACTAATTTTCTCCTTAAATTCCAAACATGGAACATCAGGCTTAGTAGAATTTGTTCTCCTATAGGCCTGCACCATTAATCTAGTTTGGGAAATCATGTTCTTATTTGTGAGGACCATCCATTGAGGTCATCATCCATGAGTTAGTCCTGGTTTAGGAACTACAAGTATTGGAGAAACAGACATTTTCATTCCTATTCTCTTGCCTCTCCTTTCCCCCCATTCTTTTCTATGCCAAATCCCTTGCCCACAGTAACTGCTCTGAAACATGTAGGCTCTTCATGTCTGTAGTGTAATGCTGCTGATGAGCAGACTTGTTACCAGGTAAATAGCTCGGGCTCTGTCAGTAACTCTGAAGGTGAGATTTTGGCTTTAGCCACTCACTTTTGTTCTATGTTGGTGGCTCTTGCAGACTCTGTGTATCCCAAGAAAGCTGCATTCGAAGTCCCTTCAAGCAGTGGGGCTGCAGGTAGTCAAGAAGGAAGCTTCAGAGACAGATGTGTGGTAACTGTAGACCAGCACTGCAGATTGCATGTGCAGTGTTCCTGGGCATCAAGAAATGCAACAGTGTGGGAGTGGATCACCTGTCTTTGCTAGGTACAGGGAGTAACAAAAAAGTAAGGATGATTCTGTCCTTTCAAATCCTGTCCCTCACAAGCTGTCCTGTCTTGCACATGGTCTCCTATTTCAGTCTGGAGAACTCAGCTGCTTCCTGTTCAAAAGACTGCCTCAGACCTTACAGCTGGATGGATGCTGCATGTATTCGGTGCAGACAGCTATCTGCTGGTTGTGGCAGGTCCACGACCTGGTCAGTTCCCTCATGTGGGGGATACATTTCATAGGCAGGCAGGCTAAAGCCCCTGAAGGTCTTGTTTTGCACCATAACCAGGGAGCACAATATTCAAAGTAAGCAGGAGCTGAGCTGTTATACTTTCTTCCCCAAAAAGGGAGGAGTATCAGTATTTCTGAAGTTATTTTTTATTCTTTACTGATTCATATGAGTAAGAGGTACATGGTGCAGAGCACCAAGGTATGAAATATGAGGAGCCTTCAAATTTTAGCAAAACAGAAGAGAACAAGTTATCTACAATTCTGAGACGACCTTTTTAGGTGTGCTCATTCCTAACTTATCATAGACTCCGCACTGTCCTGCTCCCCCTCCCACTTCATGCTACCAAACAACATTAGAAGAGTTTCCACCCTTTCTCCGTCCCACTTTGAGCACTCTGGGAGTACAAAAGTACAGCAGGGTAGGGTGGAGATTAAAAAAATATTTGGTGGAAGCAGTGGAGGGGAGAACTCCAACTCAGCTGTTTCCATCCTTGGAGACAAATTTAGGCTTTCCCTCCTCCCGTTTGTGTTGCTCAGTCATGAGAGTCATATTCCAGAACTCCTGGTTCTTCTGCTCATGAGAGTCTGACAGATCATTTACACCTTGAGAAGTATAGCTTGGAGAAGAAAAGACAGCAATGGTAGCATATTGAGACACAGACTCATTCAAAAAGAAAGCCAACAGGTTAATGACATACACATTATCCCTAATTATCTGTTCAGAACTGAACAGTCATTTTACACATTGGTGCTAATCATCAGAAGATGTGTAGGCAATCAACCTATTTCCAGGAAAGCTGTATTATAGCCCTGCCAGCAACCAACCATTTTTAAACATGGTTGTGACTCGAGTGTGAGAAGAGCCATAGGAGTTATCCATTTACCAGATCTATTTTTCCCTCTACATCTCCACTCTTAAAGTGAAATCTGTCTAACACATTACTCATTGTGCCTTGCATGCTATAGTCCTGATGCTGATAGAAACTCTCACTGAAGTCCATCATTTTGCCTTTATCAGGACCAGCCTTTGCATTTTTTTAAAAAATACAAATACGGAGTGGTAGGGATTTTGATATAAAAGTGACTCAGATCTTTTGGGTGGGCATTATCAAGAGACATCATCATGATTTTACATACAACCTCTTAACCTTAGTGCTGTTGGAGCCCTCCACTTCCTCTTGGTATCCTGGCAGCAGAGCACATGGGTGAGCTTTCCTGATATCTGCCACTTCGGAAGGTAAGTTGTGTGAATTTCTTGCCTGGCACAGTGGCAGAAAACACCTCAGAATTTGACCTTTGACAGCATTTCTCTCTGTGCTTTCTCCTAGTCATCTAAGCTTTGCTGTCTGAGAATATTTTTGCCACAGTGTATCCTCAATTAGAAGAAATTGCACAATTATTGAGAAGCACAGAAGTTTTCATGGTCATCTAGCATTCATATTATCTAGAAGCCATTATGGAATCAGTTTACATTGCAATATTGCTTACGACAAAGGACATAATACCAAAGCTATTTTCATTACTGTAATTAGAGATGGGCTTGTGTTGTGATGTCTGGGGACCAGATTCTGCATTAAACACCAGCCTTTTTGTGCTGCTTAGTCAGTGCAAATAGGTGGAATCTGGCTGCAACTAGCCAGTGGAGAAATCCTTTCATGGAGGGGGAACTCCTTGTTGCCATAAAGCCATATCTGGACCAGCCACCCCCATCTCACCTAATTGTAGGGAAAGAACGGTGGGAAGGATGACATGTCAGGAGTGGGGTGGGGACAAGTGGCATAAGTCAGAACAGCACCTGGGCTGGGGCAAGGGGTTGGAGTGTAAGAGGGGAAGGGCTCTGGCTGGGGGTGCAGGATTTGGGGTGGGGCCGATGGGTTTGGAGTGTGGGAGGATGCTCTGGGCTGAGGCAGGGGAGTGGCGTGTGGGAGGGGTACAGGCTCTGGTCTGGGGGTGAGGGCTCCGGGGTGGAGCCAGAAATGAGGTGTTCAGGGTGCGGGAGGGGACTCTGGGCTAAGGCAAGAGATTGGGGCATGGGAGAGGGTTCAATGTGTGGGCTCTGGGAGGTGCTGACCAGCTCCTAGGTGGAGAGACGGCCATGGGACTCTGCATGCTGCCCCTGACCACAGGCGCCACCCCCACAGCTCCCATTGGCCGCGCTCAGGGCAGGGGCAGTGTGTGGATACCCTGTGACCGCCCCTCCACCTAGGAGCCGGAGGGACATGCCAGTTGCTTCCTGCCTGCCCCACTGCACCGCCACACGGTTCTGACCGGACACCTATCAACCCTACTTTAGCGAGGCCTTGCTCCAGAAGCTATGGACTGGAGATTGCCTGTCCTTGCTGGTTTGCCCCTAAATGATCTGGGTTTCTCCCTTTAAGCTCCTCCCTCCAATTCTGACATCTCCCACAGGTGCAGCTGGTTAGGGCCACCTGAGCATTAACCCTCTGTTGCCCAGTGCAGGGTTAGTTTAGCCCATCATCCTATGGTATGCGTCAAATCTTGTATAAAATCTCTAGAGGAGATCTAAATGTTTTTACAGAAAGTCATGCAAGAAAAGATCTAGCATGTACCTTGCAAATACTTGCTCTGTGTGGGGTGAATTTCAAAGCATCATGTGGAAGGTATCCATGCAGAGAAGAATCATGTATTTATGAATCACTTCTATATTGCTTTGAAAATGTACGCCTTATTTTCTTGAAATGTGTTGAAGTATGAGTTTTTGTCATAGCATTATTATGAGAGCACAACATAGAGTGGTAATCTTTCTGTATTTATTTAATATAATTTCACTAGCTTTTCGGGCCTTCGATCAAGCTGTAAAGTGATGGTTGTAGAAAATCTGTTGATGGCATGAAATAACTCTTTCATTAAAATGATCGGATAGGATAATTTTTTTTAAAGATTCTACTTGCCAAGTAGCCACCTTTAGTTAACAAGTCTGTGGCAGGTTAACGGATATCAAGCAATATGTCTGTGAAGGACTATTTCCAGCAACAAATTGCCTACCGAGGGCCCAATCTTAAGGCAATCTGTGTGACAAATGGAGCTTCAAGTAGTTTTTAATTGCAGATAAATTCTGTGTGCTATGCTTAATCAGAGTTCAACATGATTCTAGTGTGACTCTAGCGTGTCCCTGAAATCAGGAATATCCTTGTTTATATACTGAAGCCAGAACTGATTTTCCCCAGTAATGTGCAGTCCTATTGTACAAAGCGAGACAGAGTGAAAGGCTTGCATGCATTCACATGCACACAAATATTTATGAAATACAGTTACAAATGGAAGAAGCCTGCAACTGTGGGTTTGAGAGAGCCCCATACTCTTTCTCCATCCTCTACACTTACTGCTCCAGACAAATTCTCCCTACAAACTTTTCCCTCGGGTTCTCCCCACATGGTGAAAAGGGAGCTGTTTTTATGCTCAACTTTGAACCCTGTTTTCCCACAAGGCCTTGCCACAAGTTGGTCTCCAAAAATTGGCCAGCTATTTAAACTTTACTGAGGAAAGAGTAATTCAAGTGCACTCTACTGCAAGATCGCTAGAACTTGGGACAACTCCTGTCTTATCACCATACTGCATCCCAGGACCACTTCTGCCCCTTTAGTGACTGTGCACTCTGGCCGCATACATAAATTAGAGCCAAGTTTGTCTTCTCTCTGCAGAATTAAACACCAGGCTCTTACTTCTATATATTAAAGTGTTAATATCTTAAATGAACAAATAATTGCTATTCTGTATCAAGGAAAAATCAGAAAGCACTATTAAAGAATAGGGACACATACCATCTAAAACTAGTCACTAAAGGCAAAAAATAGCCTTGCTAAGAAGGAATACTACTATTATTTGATTGGCTAAATTGACAGTGATCTTTACTATTGTAAGTGTTAACATTCCAACAAGATGCAATTTGTAGAGCTAAAACTTTGGGGGAATTTTCTGCCTCATGACTTTTGTTCTCTGAATTTATGTAGGGTAAATCAGACAGTATCAACTCACATATTGCATAATGCTGAAAAATTACAGTATTTTCAATCATCTTTGATTCTAAAACATGTAGCATAAGTAACTGATCACTACAAGCAAATTCAGGACATGAGCTCTGAATTGACACATTCCTGAAATCCACAGCTGGCAGAGGAGCCATGGAGCCAAACTTTTGTATCCTGCTCCCTTCTACTTTGCAGAGTTCACAGTCTACAAATTCTAAAGAGCTGGAGCTCTGAAAAAACAGTCTAGGCCTTGTCTTCACAAAAAAGTTGTGTTCTTAGCTCCCCCAGTCTTTAACTCTACCTATTAACTGATGTGAAAACTACGAACTTGTCTTAACTAGGATATTAACTGAAGTTACCTAACTAGAGTTTAGAACACATTTTTGTAGTGAAGACCCTACTTTGGATCAGATGGTGTGATCCATGCACTTTAGCAATTAGACTCCTTACCTGGCTACCCCATGTCTTTCACAAATTCCTGCCAGAGGTAAATATCAGCATGGAGTGAGGGAGCTGGGTCTAATCTCAATACAGTCCCCAGAAACTCTCCTTTTTAAAGAATTAATGTGAGCCCCTCTCTTAGTAGATTGATTGGGGGCTGAATTTGGCCTCTTATTTTAATATTGATGGTAGTAAACCCCCAGTTACACTTTTCTGGCATTAATTAAAACCTTGCAAGCTCTGAAATCCCATTTGAAGAATCACTTGTCCTCCACCAGTAATTTCCCTTGACTTTTCTAAATGTGTGAATTGTTATACATAGGACCATTCCCTTACTTGTTCCTATATTTTAAGGAATAGCTTCTGATACTTCAGCATAAAAACTATTACTTGACCCAGTCCTGATTTCAATGAAATCCACGGCAATTTTTCCCCACGGATTTCAGTCGGAGCAAGAGAAGTCCCATTGGGTTCATCTGACATTTATGGAGATTATGATTTAGTAAACTACATCATTATCTCATTCTTTTTATTCTTCATTTTCATATATCTGTCTCTACTCTGAGATGGCTGTGCTGTATTGAACTTGTGACACATTCTCACAGCTAAACCAGTGATCTGAAATGTGTGGCCCCATGATCACACGTGGCTCTCCAAACTTTTATTTTTATGACCCTTACCATTTTTTTTTATTTCTATACATTTTCTATCATTGTGATGGCTCCTTGTGTTAGAAGAGGCCACTGAGTTAAAGTTGTAACAAGGTAAAAAAATATAAACATTGCTCTTAGGATCTCATAATAAGAAATTATTTTTAAAAAGGACACCAGAAACTTGAGACCTTCATCCCAAAGCACTCCGGAGTTTGTTCCTATGCTGTATGATTGGTCTCTAACCCACATCTCAGAGCTTTTGGACTATTATACTTCACTTTGAAAAGGTTTTGCTTAATTAAACAGAACACTATCCCATATAATAACAGTACTGAATAGCTTTAAACAATTGTACAAAGAATTCTATGATAAAATGAAACCAATTAGACTCCTTCTAGACTTCTTTTAACTTCTTTAGATTCAGACTCACTTGCTAAATTATCACTTACATCTCTCCCCTTACACATCACCTTGGAATCTGCCCCACTGATTTTGAGTGAACTGGTGTAACTCTCATGACTAGAGGGCCAGAAGAGACGAGCGCAGTAAGAAAAACAAATACCAGGCAGATATAAATTAAATTAGCTGTTTCCAAATTTTAATTTACACCTTCGGTTTTCTGGGTATGCACATTCAATTGCCTTACACCTTAAGTGTATGTAGATTGGTTTTAAGGACTCAAACATAGTGTAAAGGAGTCCGCATTAGTAGAAGGTAATCTAATGTACACCACTTCATGGCGATTTGTTTTGCTGAGTACTATGTTTTTACAAAATCATGGCCTGTACAACTTTGGAATTTTTTTCAGCCAGTCAGATTGTTATCTGAGTCCAAGCCATGTTAGAAACAGATATTGTAATGTACATGCATATAACCTGTTAATGACGCAAAGCAAACATATCAGTCAGAGTTATTTCTTATATACTTGTCCTCTTAATATACATGCAAGCAAAAACAAAGAAATAATTCTTGTAAAATTTATAGTGGAATCTGTAGCAAAATTCCTCAAGCTGGTATATCTGCTTTTATAGGCTATACCAGAAAACACGTAACATTACAGTTTCAGAAGTTAATTCTGCCATCAATGCATATATATCTCCTGTAAATGTTTATGGGAGATACACACATGCATCACTGGGAAATGAGACCTCCCTTACCACAGAAATCTTAGAGCTTTTATATAATTTTATATAATTTGTAAATCTGATTTTATACCTTTCTTATTCAGTTCCTTTTATCCTTCAGTACAATGCTTAAGAACTACTAAGGCATATTTACTTCATTTTATTCATACAAGCTTGTATCTTCCCTAATTTGAAAGGGACACAATCATCTTGAAACCTAAAAAGTTACTACTGGAGTACAAATTAAATAAATAAATAAATAAAAATAAATAATAATAATTAATGCCAACAAATTAAAAAGTAGTTCAAAATAAATGTAAGTGCTACGCCTACTCCTGAGTTTCCCTGCTAATTTTTGTGGCTTTATAATCACATTTTCTGATTTATAAAAATGTTTCTTTTCTCTCTGTAACCATTAAAAGCCCACAAAAACAAGTAGTGAACCTGACAAAGCCCCTGGTACTGCTAACACTTATGCACATGGTTAAGTCATACTTGAGGCATGACTAACTCAAAAGGAGCGTATTGGTACTTCTCTGCCTGTTACCCACAACCATCCCTCCACCCCTGTTCCTGATTGTCCTAAAAGCACACATTTGGTCCAAACTCACCCCTTCCCCACAAATCCCACTCAGCCCAAGCAGCAGCACAGGATACAGGAAAGCTTTAAGAACTTTATTTTGATTAACACAGGCTTTGGAAAAGGTGCAATCCCACGGGGTTCCATCTGTAAAACAAGTTTTAAAAAAAGGTAAATAACAAACTGTACAAACGAATGGCTTCACTTCACTGCCACAGTTATCGCAGGTTGGTACTCTCGAGCTGCTCCACCCATGCTAGCTGGAGTGAGAGCAGAATGAGAGTGACCACCCCACTGCACAACGCTGGAGCTATACAGGGGGTTTGGATTAACAGCTCATGAGGCATTGTGATTCAAGATGCTGCACTCCCAGTGCGTTACTGGATCAAGCTTCAGTAGCACTAGAGCTAACTCCACCCCCCTACCTCAATAGGCTAGCTAGCTTGAGCTGAAAGCACCACTTAACTTGAACTAGAGATTTTTGTGTGTGCATGGGAGCTGGGTTAGGGGCAAAATTTGAGTTATGGCTTAAACTAATTGCAGTGAAGACAACAGACACACACAGATCCCAAAGGGGGCCAAGGAAAACACCCACCCACCACTGGGGGCTATCCAAAGGGTCCAACCCCAGCTGAAAGAGCATCCCCTTCTGTCCTAAGCACTGAGACAGAGAACATTGTACAGGGATGTCATTGAGAAGACACAGCATGGGGCCACCCATCCCCCAAGGAAATTCACTTACATCTCCGTGCTCCTCAAACAGCTACCAGTCTTCCCTTTTCCCTCTGAAGTGCAAAGCAGTCCTGGGAGCTCCAGTGGAACAGTAGGTGGAAGCCACACAAGGCAAAGGTGCTGGGTAGCTCAATCGAGGGGTTTCCCTGATGAAGCTACATCATTCTCACTGCCAAGGATGGTACCTAGAAGAGGAAAACGTTAGTTCATCATTGGTACCCAACACTGATAAGTAAAACAGACAGGGATGACAAACAGATCATCTTGTTTTTAATTAAAATATACATGAAAGAATCACATAAGCTTACCTGCTAGAGCACCAGCCCCCAAAGGTGTCACAGTGGATCCCTGGGTGACATGTGAAGACAGGGGTAGGGAGTCAGGTGGCTCTGGAGACGTTCCCAGCTGGCCACCATGATGATCTTGTGTGTGAGGGCATAGGCACTGTTTCGGATGGCACACATCCAGATTGATGCTGGATCGAACCATTTCAGATAATGAGAGAAGATAAACATGTGAACAGGAGCACATATAAGTCTACACACCCACCAGAACCAGGGAGAAATGCAGGGCAGTGATAGAAAGGGTCAGCAAGCCACAGGCTGAGATGGGTGTGCAGGGTGCTTGGAGTGATAGTGCAGCATGAAGTGATGGATAGGAAGGAGCAGGTTCTTGCAGAAGTTTCAGGGCTAGGTCCAACACCTCCCCTCTGTGGTGACCTGCAATATTTAACAGAAACACAGTTTGGAAGCCCAGTTAAACAATGTTGCAGTCAAAAAGCTCCAGCTGTTTATGAAATTTATGAAATATTAAAGTACCTTGTGCAATTCACGTGTTCCCTTTTTATGGATCGCTCTTTCACGGTCGTGATGAATTCTTTCAGAAAGCCAAAATTGATAATAAGCGTTCAGGGTCTTCACATCCTTATGCATCTTTATCCTCTGCTGCTAAAATGGCATACTTTCATGCTCCTTGATTATTTTGATTACCCTTGCCCTAGTGAACAGCAGATAAGTAATACTTCCTAATCAATATAATCTCAACTGCTCAGGTTCCAGGATCTTTACCTCCTTTCTAACAGTTATAGAAGGTTATAGCAAAGAAGCAGTCCTCATGAAGATTTGTCAAGATTCCGGAATCACAAAAAGGGCTATTTTCCCTTCTCACCTCACCCTAGTGCCTAGTCAGAACCCGCTTCAAACTGGACATCACCAGCATCAAGAGTGGACCCAAGCAGCACAAGCAGCAGAGGTTTAAGTGCCAAAGGACTGCATTGCTGTATCAAGCTAAAATTTCCCTGCAAAGTGCTGGGTAGTCCATGATGGACATCGTTGACCCAAGTGAACTGGAGCAACAGATGTAGAAGCCAGGCTGCATAGGCCATAACCTCACAAAAATATCATGCACTGAAAATTAAAATCCTTCAACCAGGGGATAGCATTATTTGTCTGTCTTTCCTGTTTTCCTAGTATACCGCACAATACTCATGCTATAGAATCAACAGTGATGTCTTTCTGTTATCTTGTGCTTTCTTTGATCTTAATGGACTGTACCCATTCATGTTGTCCATTTTGATGACATGAACCAAGTCAGAGCTAAGCCTCTCCAGGAAGGTAAACCGGGGGAGGGGGGGGGAAATGAATGGGAGGGAAACTGAGTGGAAATAGGAGTAGCAAAAGGGAAAGTGAGGGTTAAAACACTAGTCGTGAAAAGGAGAAATAATCGAAAGGGGGAAATACAAAAGATGCACTCTTGTAAAAATCATTTCCAAATTGATTACTTCTTTCCCACCAAAATAAAGGGAGCGACCCAGGGAATAATTCACTTCTTTCACCTCACCTCTTCCAATCTACTAAGTAGGGGGACAAGGCTGTACTTCACTTGCAAGACTTCTTGATGAAGATTATATTGGAGAGCCACAGAGAACATTCAACCCAACATTTCTATAGTATTTGTGGATGTTCTACCCCAGAGATTTCTATGAATGGTGATGGTGTTGAAGAAGTCAGTGCCTCTGGGTACTTACAAGTACTGTGCTGCCTGCCTCACCATGCTTTCTTGAAAGTTCTTAATGAACATTATTCAGTCCTGCTGTGGGTAGGAGGGAGGGAGCAATTTTTCCACAGCAAGCACAGTGGGTATGAAGAAGTGTCAAACCAGCAGCAAATTATTTGACTGCTTTTAGCTTTTGCTCAAGAAAATCTGAGCAACGTCTTCCCTTGTTTAAAAAGAGAGCTACATTAGTCAGTAACAAAATATTATTTTATTTATAAATACCTAAAATATTATTTTAAAATAAACCTACAAACATTTCATCATAAAAATGAGACGCAGCAGTGGTTTCTTTCCTCTGTTCATGGCTGGCTCTTGCTATTATACATAAAAAAGACAACTTTCAATGATTGATGGCTCCTTAAATAAAAATACTGTTTTGGAGGACTGTAAAGTGTGTAGGAAGTAGCCAGTTACCAAGCTATTCATCAGAGAGTAGTCTGAGGGCCAGCTCTTCAATCTCTGACATCTGCAAAGTAAAGATGGCAGTTCATTAGCTGCAAATAATATTAAGACTAAATACAATTACCAGGAATAGTAATTATTATTAAATCTCTCTCAGTTTACCATCAGATAATATTCAATCTTCCAAAACCAGGTCTCACACCTCCCCTTCCCCCCCACCCCAGTATCTCTCTAGCTGATAGCAGAGAGTGGGGAAATAGCTGTTCTGAACCATCTGAACTGGTTGAACTTCAGAACGTGACCTGCAGAAATCAACCTCCTAAGTGTGTGTGTGTGTGTGGGGGGGGGGGAACAAATATAAAAGAATCAGGGGATGAGGATTCTAATACAAATGCAAGGCCCAATTCTAAAGTCTTTCCTCAGGAACAACCCCCATTAGAACCAATGGGAGCTGCCTGAAGGGTACAGACTTGGGTCCCCAGCATGCACAGCTTAATGAAGTTGTGGACTACACAGATGGAAGCAGCTAGGAGTTTCAGAATTTCCTTACCTCTGTTGCTGCTGCTGCCTTCAATATCTTTCACCCTTATCCAAGCTAATGCCCAGCTGCTAAATCCAGATGTAGTTAGACAGAGCCCAGGCATCCCCTGAAGTTGCCATTGCTTCTGCTTCAGCATCAGGGAGTAGTAACTCTTAAGGTAAATGTGAATGAGTTCACAGAACAAATAGTTGGATCAGTGAGCAATGCACAAGCAGCCTGGAATCAATAGGACCACTAAATGATGTCTGACCAAAATGTAATTTTTTAAAATCAGAGAAAATGTGATTTGAGAAAGATCACTCCAAAGAGACACTCTGCCAGGTAAGCACTGCATTAGGACGGAAGGACTTTATCCACAGATTGGATCAAATTCTGCTTTCTATTACACTTGTATAAATCTGGGGCAACTTCATTGACTTAATGCTGTGGATTTACATCACTGTAACAGATGCCATGCAAACAAATTATCTCATTGTCAAGAGTTTTCACTGAACTTGAGTTCCAGATACACTCAGTGTACCTCTATGTGGGAGGAATTCGACATTCAATTGATGTCATCACAGACAAAGCGGTTTGATGTACGTAACTGGTTTTGCTAGAGCATCTACATGCTTCTGATAAACACTGCACTAGCTGTTTAGCGCCTACATGTCAAGTTGCTTAGTTTCTTTTAGTAACCCTTTTCTACCCAAGCATTTAGTTCCAGGCAGCCCCTGAAACTAAAAGTCTGACAATCACAGAGCCTCATAAAATATATTTCTTTCTCAAGGGAAAGATTCAGTCTACCACTTTCCACATGGAACAAGGTAACCTTGAATGTCTTGGTCCCAGGCAGCATCTCAGTAGCCTTCATTACTCCACTAAGTTTGATTCCCCCTATCAGGGAAGAGTGACAAATTTCTCTCTCTCTCTCTCTCTCTCTCTCTCTCTCACACACACACACACACACACTCTCTCTCTCTTTCAAAGAAGCTTTGTTCTTAGAGCTATACAATCTTCTCCAAAAAAATGGACAATAGTCTGACTTCTGGAGCTAGTTCAGCAGCCCCTCTCATTTCCTAGAAGTAGAGAAGAGTAGAGCTAACGGTGATAAATAGTACAAGAATATATAAAGGGCTAACTCTCCACAGTATGAGGGCCTTGGAGAAGCTACTACAAATGAAACAAGAGCTGAAAGGGAAAGAGATGAAGGGCTAGATTGTCCCTCGCTTTTTTGTGGGTGAGCTGGAATGGGGGAGGAAGGTGCAAGGAACCTTCCCTCCCCTTCCCTGTTCACCTTGTTCAAGAACCAGGGAGAGCAGAGAGAAACTGTCTCCAAATTCAATTAGACTCTAAAGAGGCTGCAGCCAGGGACACTGGGGACAACAGGATCCACCATCCAAAAAGGTGTTTAAGCCTTTATATTCCCCACCCTGCACATGCCAAGGATCTGAGAGTGCTCTTCTTAGGGTAGTGCAGCTTTCAATCAGACAATCCTTACCCAAGGCTGTGTGCAATGTATGCATTCTGCCCCAAGGAACGAATCCCTCCTTTATGTCACTTATTCTAACATTTGTATCTTAGAATCTCAAAAGATGTCTATTCATTTAAGCAAAGACAACGAATGTGGAATTAATCTGATTGCAATTATTGGGCATTTGAAGGAATTCAGCACACTTCTCTCTGTGCTGCGGGGAGCAGCACCATCCGGAAGGCTGTTTAAGGCTGGTGCAGTCCCAGCATGACCCTTTTATGTCCTATGGCATTAGAAGGTGAGTGTCATGCTGGAACAGCACCATGCCTCACCATAACCTTTCTGCATGTTGAAAAGTCCAACATCAGACTGAACGTTACCTTTTACCATACTTTACTCCCTAGCAGTTTAAAGCCAAATACAGTAACCCAGCAGAATTTCATTCTGAACATCCTACTAGCATTATAAATAAGCAATAAAACAGGAATGTCAAACACCCAGTCCACAGGTTCTTAAGGTATTTACAACCAACATTCAACAGGCATGAACATAATTCTTAGAGGCATTTCCTAGCAGCCTGCAGAGCTGAGGTCAAAGTAACACTTCAGGGTAAAAAATCCCCAGCTTCCTGCCATGTCCTACTGAGATGGTGAGCTCTACCTGCAAGAGAGACACTCAGAGAAACACATTTTCTAGAAGAGGAGCCCAAGCCGAAACCCATGTCTGAAAAGCTTGGATCCCGATGCAAATTCACAATTCGTACCTTGGCACATCTTCAGCTTCATCTGGTCAGATTGTTGCACAAAGACGGAAAAGTACTTTCTTTGCACAAAAACAGACATCTGTATACAAGTGCTAAAGGCCCTGTTAAAGGAGCAGGAGCCTTTGATATTACCCTGGCCCATACAATGGTGCTCCAGACTTAGTTGGAGCCTCTGTGTGCTATTGTAATTCAAACTATAGATGATGATGAAGGAAAAGAAACAGAAAAAGAAAAAAAAACCACTTTCAGCAGCTCATCAAAGAGAAAAATATATTCATGCTCAGAGCTCCCACACTTATCCAGTCTACCTTCTACGCACTATCGAACCTCTATTCAGGAAGATATCAGATTATCATATCCATGTCTCTCACTCTTCTTGAAACAGTTCTCTTTTCCAGATGTTTTTTCAAGTAACTGTTTACAAGGCAACTCCACAAAGGACTACAGCCTATATATAAAGAACACGATCATCTCATAAAGAGACCATTTGCTCTAGAAAAGCCCCCACATTCCCGAATCTTCACCAAGCAAGCATATAAACAAAAAATACAGATGGAGGCAACTAGTTAAACAGTGTCTCCCCCATCTCAGAGACATAATGCCAGTTGTGATGAGGTTCCCACCAGACACTAAGTCTGATTTTTGATATTGAGCTAGGATGTTATCATAACTTAAAAAAAAACTAAACCCAGGACCCATGCAGCTCAGTGACTGCCTCTCTTCCTATACCCCACCATGATAGCCATGCTCAATGGGGATGCTAATGCCAACAGAATCCAAGTTTGAACCTGAGAGGGCTGGGGGAAAGACATTCTTGGTAGAGGGCCCATGACTGTGGAACCAGCTACCACGTAGATCGTGCTGAGCATGACTCTTACCATATGTAGGGCCTGATCCAGCATCCACAGGAGTTCAGGGAAGCACTTCCACTGACTTTAATGGGCATAGGGCCCTGAGCATGATGCAGCACCCATTTATTCATCAGGCAGTTCTCAATTAATAATGTCATTAATCACCATTACAATGGATACTGGAAAGCCAGCTGCCAAGATATGACCACGATAAGACAACAGCTTTAAAGATGTAACTGGAGACAAATTCTTCCTTTTAGAGATGTTATGACAAAGCTCAATATTTTTGTAGTGCAAGCAGAAATGACAATGATGTGCACATTAGAAAGATATAATATAATTAAAGTGAAAAGTCATAGGATGCAATGTTCCTTGTTTATTGCTCTGCCCCTCATTTTTTATGAAAGGAAAAAAATCTTATGTACTTGTCCGCCAAGTTTAACTGTCTAAATATATGAGCTAATTATAATGCATTTCACAATATTGGCCAGATGATCTAATCTATGATAAATATAATCAATCATCTCTAACTCCTCTGACTAAGAGTGACAAAACTATATAACTGTGATTTCTGATATTCTAAATCAAAGAAATATTTTTCCATATAGTGTCAATTTAATCTCATCATCATAGTGCAGATGAGAAAAAACCGTAATAAAAAAGAGAAATGGTTTACTATATTTCAATAAATGATGTGGTAAAGATAAAGATTCATACACCCAAAGGTTCTTCTGAAAAGGAGCCTACAGTCTAACAGAAGACAACAATACAACATTCATCATGATTAATCAGGAATCTAGGTGTTCCAGAATAAAACCTCAATCCTGCAAGGGTTTACACATGGCCTTAACTGCATAATTACCTTATGCACACATTTAACTGTTTGAATTACATCCCTATCACTATTTTATACGTTGAAAACCAGGTATTTTCCCATTGTCTTTTAATACAACTTTTCTCAAGTCTCATCTCCCACATGGCTCTTAAATGCATTAAAGGGAACATTATTAAAACAGATAAGAAATTTATAAAAATTTGATGCTTGGTGAACATTAAACCTGATTTTTCTCATACATAGCTAGGAAACAGTCAGGGGGGTTCTGAATGGAATCACATTTTTTCAGCAATGCTCATAATTGTAAATGATGCCATTGCTCAGGTCTGATTAAAGCTGATCTTTTTATATGTTGGGAAGGGCCAGGGCCAGAGCCAGAGTCTCAGCTGCAGTCTAGTACCTTCGTGCCACTCTTCCTACGTGGGGCTTGCACAGGCATAGGGGAATCCCCAGATTATTTCTATTCCACCCCCACATGCAGGGCGCATTTGGGCACTAGGAGGATGGCCAGGGCATTACTGCACTCTGGCTATTTTTTGTTAGTGGATGGTCCCTGTGGGGGATAGCCAGCCACATAGATTAGAGCAGGGATCGGCAACCTTTGGCACGCAGATCGTCAGGGTAAGCCCCCTGGCGGGCTGGGCCGCTTTGTTTACCTGCCGTGTCCGCAGGTTTGGCCGATCACAGCTCTCACTGGCCGCGGTTCACTGCTCCAGTCCAATGGGGGCGGTGGGAAGCGGCGGCCAGCACATCCCTCAGCCCACGCCGCTTTCTGCAGCCCCCGTTGGCTTGGAGCAGCGAACCGCAGCCAGTGGGAGCCGCAATCGGCCGAACCTGCGGATGCGGCAGGTAAACATACCGGCCCGGCCCGCCAGGGGGCTTACTCTGGCGAGCTGCGTGCCAAAGGTTGCCAATCCCTGGATTAGAGCAACCCCCAAGGAAAACAAGGATGTTGCAGAAAAGTTAAATGAATTCTTTGCATCAGTATACACTGCAGAGGATATGAGCTAGATTCCCACACCCAAGCCTTTCTTTTTAGGTAACAAATTTGAGGAACTGTACTGATTGAGGGGGCAGTGGAGGAAGTTTTAGAGCAAATTGATAAATTAAACAGTAATAAGTCACCAGGACCAGATGGTATTCACACAAGAGTTCTGAAGGGACTCAAATATGATATTGCAGAACTACTAACTACTGTATATAACCTATCACTTAAATCAGCCTCTGTACCAGATAAAAGACAGTTACCTTTTCCATAACTGGTGTTCTTCGAGATGTGTTGCTCATGTCTATTCCACAGTAGGTGTGCGTGCTCACCACATGCAACGGTGCCGGAAGTTTTTCCCCTAGCAGTACCCGTAGGGGAGCGCCCCAGCGACCCCTGGAGTGGCACCTCCATAGAGCAGTGTAAGGGGCGCTGCGCGCTCCCCCCACCCTCAGTTCCTTCTTGCCAGACAACTCCAACAGAGGGGAAGGAGGGCGGGATGTGGAATAGACATGAGCAACACATCTCGAAGAACACCAGTTACGAAAAGGTAACTGTCTTTTCTTCTTTGAGTGATTGCTCATGTGTATTCACAGTAGGTGAATCCAAGCTATACCTGTTGGAGGTGGGTAGGAGTTCACAAATTCTTGGGACAGAGCACAGCCCTGCCGAACCTGGTGTCCTCCCTGGTATGGGAGACGATCGCATAATACGAGGACTTTCTGAACGGTTTAGTCCGCTCCAGGTAGAAAGCCAGAGCCTGTCTCACATCCAGTGTGTGGAGACGGTGCTCCTCACTGGATGCATGGGGCTTGGGACAGAGGACCGGCAGAAAAATGTCCTGATAGGCGGAGACCACCTTCAGGAAGGGTGTGGGCGGAGCTGGACCATATCCTTATGAAACATCGTGTACGGCGGCTCGGAGGTCAGGGCCCTGAGTTCCGAGACCCACCTAGCCGACGTGATCACAACCAGGAAGGCCACCTTCCACGAGAGGTGTGACCAGGAGCATGTGGCTAGCGGCTCAAACGGGGGCCCCATGAGATGGGCCAACACCAAGTTTAGGTCCCACTGCAGGACAGGGGGCTTAACATACAGGAAGAGGCGATCCAAGTCCTTAAGGAATCGGCCAATCATAGCATGGGAGAATACTGTGTGGCCCTGCACCGGTGGATGGAAGGCCAATATGGCCGCCAGGTGCACCTTGACTGACTGACTGGGCTCTAAGGTGAAGGAGGTAGTCCAGAATAAGCTGGATCGGGGCAGCCACCGGGGAAACGCCCCACTCGTCTGCCCATCTGGAAAACCAAGACCACTTTGCCAAGTAGGCTCGGTGCATGGAGGGCCGCCTACTTTCTAGGAGGACGCGCTGAACCCCTTCCTAGCACGTCCTTTCCTCCCTACCTAACCATTGAGCAGCCACGCCATGAGGTGGAGTGCCACTAGGTTGGGGTGGAGGAGGCTGCCCTGGTCCTGGGAGAGCAGGTCTGGGTGGGACGGCAACTGCCACGGCGGGGCGACCGCCAGGCCGTGAGAGTCCCGTACCAATGCTGGCTAGGCCATGCCAGGGCAATCAGAAGGACCTGGGCCTTGTTCGACTTTATCTTTTCCAGGACCTTGACAATCAGCAGGAACGGGGAAAAGGCATAAAGAAACTGGCTTGACCAGGATAGGAGGAAGTCATTGGAGGTAGCACCCTGTCCCAGTCCCACCCGGAGCAGAACCGGGGACAGAACGGGGGACAGTTCTGCTGAGTCGTGAACAGGTCCACCTGGGGAGTTCCCCACACTTGGAAAAGTCTGTGCACCACCTCTGGGTGGAGAGACCACTCATGCTGAGAAGAGAAGTCCCTGCTCAAGCGATCCGCCCGCGTGTTCCGGGCGCCTGGCAGATGGAAGGCCTGTAGGCAGATGTCATGGGCTATACAAAAGTCCCACAGCCTGAGGGCTTCATGGCAGAGGATCGGGCCCCGCCTTGCCTGTTGATATAGAACATCGAGGCCGTGTTGTCCGTGAAGACCCTGACCACCCGGCCCTCCAGGTGTGAGCGGAAGGCCATGCACGCCAGCCATACCACCCTGAGCTCCTTGACGTTTATGTGGAGGCTCAAATCCTGAGCCGACCACAGACCTTGGGTCTGAACGTTCCCCACATGGGCCCCTCATCCCCAGGTCCGACGCATCGGACACTAGTTCCAGTGACGGGGCCCTGCCCCTGAACGGGACGCCTTGGAGCATGTTTCTTGGGGAGGACCACCACCGTAGGGACGTGTTCACTGGCTTGGGCTTTGTCCATCCTGTCCCTGGCCTGGGAGAACTCCGAGGCCAATCAGAGCTGGAGGGGCCTCATCCTAAGTGTGATGGACCACATATGTGCATGCCGACATGTGACCCAAGAGGTGGAGGCACACTCCGGCTGTTGTAACCAGAAACCTTGTGACCGTGTCGATGAGTCCCTTCAGGGTCTCGAACTTGTCCGGTGGGAGGGAGGCTTTGGCCGACAAGGCATTCAGGACCACCCCATAAACTCTATGCATTGTACTGGGACTAACATGGACTTGATGTTGTTTACCAACAGGCCCAAAGTGGTGCACATGGACAGGACAGAAGGAGCGCCACATGATCCCGCACCTGTGACCGGGAGCTGCCTTTGACCAGTGGTCCAGATAGGGTAAGATCTGGACCCCCCGGCGCCTGAGGTAGGCCACCACCACCGACATACATTTTGTGAATACCCTGGGGGCAGTGGACAAGCCAAATGGGAGGACCATAAATTGGTAGTGTTCCTGCCCCACTGTGAAACGGAGGAAACGTCTGTGCCCCTCGAATACATGAATGTGGAAATACGCATCCTGCAGATCGAGGGCGGCGTACCAGTCCCCGGGATCCAGGAAGGGGATGATGGAGGCCAGGGAGACCATGCAGAACTTGAGCTTCACCATGTAATGGTTCAGGCCTCACAGGTTCAAGATGGGCCTGAGCCCCCCTTTGGCCTTCATGATAAGGAAATAGTGGGACTAGTACCCCTTGCCTTTGAACTCCCCCGGTACTGCTTCCACCGCTCCTAGGCCCAGGAGCCGCCCCACCTCATGCTCGAGCAGAGCCTCGTGCGAGGGGTCCCCCAGGAGGGACGGGGGTGGGAGGTGGTTGGGTGGGGAGGAAGTAAACTGGAGGGTGTAGCCCCGGGAGATGGTGTTGAGGACCTGTCAGTCCAAGGTCAGCCGCGACCACTCCGGGAGGAAAGCACACAACCGATTGGAGAAGGGAAGCTTTATTGAGGGTGGATCCCTGATGAGAACTGGCAGGGTGCCCCCGGGCGTCCCATCAAAACCGCCTTTTCCCCGCTTGCTTGCCCTTGGAGGTCCCAGGCTGGGGGGCAAGCCAAGACTGCCTCTGTGGGCACCTCTTATAGTCCCGCGACTTCTTATAAGCAGTCTCGTATTCTGACTGGGTGGCCTAAGCGGGAGTCTGCTGCGGCTTGAACTTAGGTTTAGCCGGAGCCGGAACATAAAGACCCAGAGTCTGGAGTGTCATGCAGGAGTCTTTCAGGCCATGCAGCTTTGTAGCTGTTTGTTCCGCAAACAGAGCTTTGCCATCAAACGGGAGGTCCTGCAGGGAGGTCTGCACCTCACTGGACAGCCCAGAGAGCAGGAGCCATGACGCCCATCTCATGGACACCGCGGAGGCCATGGACCGCACGGCCGTGTCTGCTGCAGCCGAAGCTGCCTGCAGGGTTGCCCTGGCAGCCGCTGTGCCCTCCTCCACCAGCACTTTGAACTCCTTCCTGTCGCGCTCCTGGAGTGAGTCCTTGAACTTGGGCAGTGAGCCCCACAGATTGAACTCATACTGGCCCAGGAGAGCCTGGTGGTTCACCACTTGTAACTGGAAGCTCAAGGACAAATAAATTTTTCTTCCAAATGAGTCCAGCCTCCTTGAATCGTTATTTTTCAGGGTAGAGGCTGGTTGGCCCTGCCGTTCCCTGTGGTTAACCGACTCGACCACCAGGGAGTTAGGAGCAGGGTGGGTGTATAAATATTCATGCCCCTTGGTGGGTACAAAATACTTGTGTTCCGCTCTCTTAGAGATGGGGGCCAATGAGGCTGGGGTTTGCCAGAGGGCATTTGAAATTTTCGCCACCACTTCGTGGAGAGGCAAGGCCACCTTGCCCGGTACAGAGGAGGACAATACATTAAACAGGGGTCCGAGGGCTCCTCCATCTCCTCTGCTTGGAGGTGGAGGCTTGATGACACCCTTTTTAAGAGTTCTTGGTGGGCCCTAAAGTCCTCCTGCGGGACGGAGGGAGGGGCCGTAATTGCCTCATCCAGGGAGGGTGAGGAGGCCAGCGCGGTACTTTGGGTGTCCACGGCACCGGAGAGTCCACAACCTGGTCTGTCTCCGGGCACGGTGCCGAGAATGTACGTCCCACCGACTCCTTCCTCAGAGGCCTGGAGAGGGAGGCTGATGGTCCTTCCACAGCTCTGGCCACCGAGCGAGCCCCCACCGGGGGCTGTGTCGGGGGCCACAGTGCCCACTGGTACCATTGGGCCGGCCTCAGGGCCCGGTGCCACTGCACCTGCTGTGGCACCGGTGGAGCTAGCTGTTCGGCCTGGCTGACCTGGCCCATCGATGGATGACTATGAAGGGAGGCTGGGCTGACATATGACCTGCTGCTGTCCCTGGACCGGGACGAGCGGCGGCACCGGGAGCGATGCCGACCACGGGACCACGACCCCAACATGGAGGACCGGTACCGTCAGTAACCACGATCGGCTCTGGCGGGCGGACCCATGACGGCGAGATGACAGTGATCGACGGCCGGGGCTGCGGAGGCGGTGCTGTGGTGGGGTCCTGGAGCGGGACGCTGAATGGAAACAATGTCGACATTCGTGCAATGACTGGCTGAAATAGCCCCTCCGAGATGAGGACCTTTGGCGTCGTCTGCCTCGGTCCCATCGGCGTTCGCTCCTCGAGGTGGAGTGGTGCAGAGAGTCTCGGTCAGATGGAACCCAGCCAGACAGCCTGGTGGGCGTCGAGGGCAATCCACATGGACTTTGCCCTGAACAGTCGCTGGGCAGCGAACGGCATCAGGAATGTTCCCTCCCCCAAGACGGGGGCAACTGCGGAGATCCCAGTGGCGGCTTGTCTCTGGAGCGCGGGGCCGACATCGGCGGTGCTCCTGGTACTGGCATGGACATAACATCCCAGGCCGCCTGCAGGGCCTCTGGTGTGGAGGGCATCCAGATATCTGGGAAGGCCTTCTCCGAATGGGCCGGGCTACTCCGCTCGACTTCAGTTGGAGGCCTAGAGGCCAGTGGGGATCGAGGACTGCCCGACATGGGTCTAGCCTCTGTCCCGGGTTTACTCTGGTGCCGCGGTGAAGAAGGCCTCTTTCTAGCCTTTTTGGCGTGCCCCGTGGACGGGGAGAGGTGCTGACTAGTCGATCGTGCTGAAGGGTTGCCGTGCTCCGACACCGCGGTGCCTGGTGCCGACTCGGAGCGGCGCGCCGGAGCCTGTGTCAGCGCCAACTCCATCAGAATAGCCGGAGCCTAATGTCCCTTTCTCTCTTGGTTCGAGGCTTAAACGACTTGCAAATCTTGCAGCGATCGCTGAGATGGGTTTCCCCCAAACAGCTCAGACAGTCCGTGTGGGGATCACTCAGTGGCATAGATCACCTACAAGTGTCGCACGACTTAAAACCCGGGGCACGGGGCATGCCCCAGCCCAGGCGCTCTAACTAAAACTAAACAAATAACTAACTACAGGCACCGCACCCTGAACGAACAAGCAGTTTTGGGGACAAGCTACAGCAAAGCTGGCGGCAAGAAGGAACTGAGGGTGGGGGAAGTGCGCAGCGCCCCTTATACCGCCTCATGGTGGCACCACTCCAGGGGTCGCTGGGACGCTCCCCTACGGGTACTGCTAGGGGAAAAACTTCTGGCACTGGTGCACGAGGCGAGCACGCACACCTACTGTGGAATACACATGAGCAATCACTCAAAGAAGAACCGGAGGGCAGCTAATGTAACACCAATTCTTTAAAAAGGCTCCAGAAGTGATCATGGCAATTATGGGCCAGTAAGTCTAACTTTAGTACCAGGCAAATTGATTGAAATTATAATAAATAATAGAACCATCAGGTACATAGATGAACACAATATGTTGGGGAAGAGTCAACAGGGGTTTTATAAAGATAAATCATTCCTCACCAATCTATTTGAATTCTTTGAGGAGGTCAACAAACATGTGGACAAAGGTGATATAGTGTACTTAGACTTTCAGAAAGCCTTTGACAAGGTCCTCACCAAAGGCTCTTAAGTAAAGTAAGAGCCATGGGATAAAAGGGATGGTTCTCTCATGGTTTGGTAACTGGTTAAAAGATAGGAAACAAAGGGTAGGAATAAATGGTCAATTTTCACAGCGGAAAGAGGTAAATAGCAGGATCCCCCAAGCTTCTGTACAGAGACCAGTGATGTTCAACATATCCATAAGTGTCCTGGAAAAGGGGGTGAACAGTGAGATGGCAAAATATGGAGACAATACAAAATTATTCAAGCTAGTTAAGGCCAAAGCTAACTGTGAAAAGTTACAAAGGGGTCTCACAAAACTGGGTGACTGGACAAAAAATGGCAGATGAAATTCAATGGTGATAAATGTAAAGTAATGAACACTGGAAAAACATAATCCCAACTAACATACAATATGATGGAGTCTAAACTATCTGTTGCCACTCATGAAAGTGATCTTGGAGTCATCGTGGATAGTTCTCTGAAAACATCCTCTCAATGTGCAGTGGGAATCAAAAAGCTAACAGAATGTTAGAAACCTTTAGGAAAGGGATAGATAAATCAGACAGAAAAATATTATAATGCCACTTACACCTTGAATACTACATACAGTTCTGGTCACCCCATCTCAAAAAAAGATATATTAGAATTGGAAAAGGTATGGAGAAGGGCAACAAAATAATTAAGGGCATACCGTGGCTTCCATATGAGGACAGATTAAGAAGACTGGGATTGTTCATTTTAGAAAAAAGAGACTACTAAGGGGGGATATGATAAAGATCTATGAAATCATGAGAGTTGTCAAGAAAGTGAATAAGGAAGTGTTATTTACCTCTTCACATACTATAAGAACCAGGGGTCACCCATTCAAATTAATTGGGAATAGATTTAAATCTAACATAAGGAAGTATTTGTTCACATAATGCACAGTCAACCTGTGGAACTTGTTGCTAGGGGATGTTGTGAAGGACAAAACTATAACTGGTTCAAAAAAGAATTAGATAAGTTCCTGTAAGATGTAGCCATTGATGGACCTTAGCCAAGATGCTCAGGGATGCACCCACATGCTCTGGATGTCTCTAAACCTCTGACTGCCAGAAGCCGGGACTGGATCACATGGGATGGATCACTCAATAATTGCCCTGTTCTGTTTGTTCCCTCTGAAGCATCTGGCACTGGCCACTGTTGGAAGACAGAATACTGGACTAGATGGACCATTGGTTTGACCCAGTATGGCCATTCTTACATAGTAGAAAGAGAGCCTGAGATATGAGGCCTGGTATAAGGGACCTGGTGTAAGGCCTAAGACCTGAACTAAAGTCAGGTCCTGCTGAGATAAAGCAAAGTTATCAAGAGTCAAGCTATGAGCAAAAGTCAGGCACTGTTACAAAGCAGATGCCTGCTTGCATGTTCACTATCCGACCCATGAACTTGGCAAGAACAGGGCTGGCATTGCAAAAACACAAGCACTCCTAGGCACTAAGAATTCATAGAATCAGAATATTAGGGTTGGAAGAGACCTCAGGAGGTCATCTAGTCCAATTCCCTGCTCAAAGCAGGACCAATACCAACACCAACTAAATCATCCCAGCCAGGGATTTGTCAAGCCGGGCCTTAAAAACCTCTAAGGATGGAGATTCCACCACCTCACTAGGTAACCCATTCCACTGCTTCACCACCCTCCTAGTGAAGTAGTGTTTCCTAATATCCAACCTAGACCTCCCCCACTGCAACTTGAGACCATTGCTTCTTGTTCTGTCATCTGCCACCACTGAGAACAGCCTAGCTCCATCCTCTTTGGAACCCCCTTCAGCTCGTTGAAGGCTGCTATCAAATCCCCTCTCACTCTTCTCTTCTGCAGACTAAATAACCCCAGTTCCCTCAGCCTCTCCTCATAAGTCATGTGCCCCAGCCCCCTAATCATTTCCGTTGCCCTCCGCTGGACTCTCTCCAATTTGTCCACATCCCTTCTTAGTAGGTGGGACCAAAACTGGACACAATACTCCAGGTGTGGCCTCACCAGTGCCAAATAGAGGGGAATAATCACTTCCCTCAATCTGCTGGCAATGCTCCTACTAATACAGCCCAATATGCCATTGACCTTCTTGGCAACAAGGGCACACTGCTGACTCATATCCAGCTTTTCATCCACTGTAATCCCCAGGTCCTTTTCTGCAGAACTGCTGCTTAACCAGTCGGTCCCCAGCCTGTAGCAGGGACCTTTCTTCCTAAACACATTCCAGAAGGGTAGTACCAGAGCACCCTGATACAAGGTTATGGTGTAAACACACTCCCCAAAGATGATATAGAAACACACTGGCCCCTTCTAAAGATAAGGTTAGGGTGACAGGGTGATGGATAGAGATGTTTTGATTGAACCAACATGTAAAGGGTAGTAACTAACCATGTCAGAGGGGCAATACATAACTTGTTTGTATCAGTGTATAAAAGAGGAGTCACAGGGGGGTGTCTTTTTCTGGCTGAGAGGGGAATGATCTGGTCCATTTTAACAGGCATACATGTATTCATGGTCCTTTAGAGTCTATGGGATACCTCGACAATAAACCTGGCTGAGTGCCTTCGCTACTGAACCAAGTCTCTGGTCTTCTTGGGCAGTCTGATTGAGGTCTACTGCATCAGCTATCTGCACAGAGCCACACAGCACACAGAGAGAACACACACACAGCCAACAACTGACAACACTTATGCAAGAACTGCAGCTAGCTCCTTCGTGACAGCCTCTCTCAGCTATGGCCAATGGATTTAGCCATTGTGCCGCTGGCAATCTGACCCGATGTATTCATCAACTTTAAACTACTCAGCAATATGTGGAATCTTCTTTTGGAGCAGAGTCCTGGGAGGTGATGAGCATCTTCCGATCTCATTGGGAGTTGAGTGTTCAGGATCTTTTTGATCAATGCAAAACATTTTGACATTCTTTAGCATAAGAGGTGTTATTTAAAGATAAAATACTATTAATTACTTGTGTGTGTGAGCAAGTGAATGTGTGTGTAAGAGAGTGTCAACAATAGGTGTCAGGTTTTACACCAGTACAATTGCACTATAGTACTTTAAGTTTGTTATTGCTTCTAAACATGTTTTTTTTAAATACTTTATTTTTCAATATAATTAAGAATAGAATTCATCCATAAGAATACTCTTTTACTCCACTAACACATCACACTATGGGAAAACTCTGACACAACTTACTCTACCCAGGGACTACATTCCTTTTGGAATCTGCACTACATGTGTAATGAACAATATATAAAAATTAACAGTAGATATTAACATTTTTCCATTCCAGGCCACAACAAGGAGGAAAATTTATGTCAGGAAATGGGGTAGGATGGTAGTGAGTGATATGAAAGATTATATGGCTGTGGGCAACTGACTGGATCACTTAACATTGTTTAATTATAGAATTGAAGTAAATAAAGTGTAATACTGGTTTGGGTGTTAGCAGGAATTCACTGACACACATGTACAATGTTAACCCTTTTTAGCAACTTTTTTTTTGTTTGAGAATATACTATGGTGCTATAGTTCTGATTGCATTTGGGGACATAAAGCCAGGCCATATTCTTGCCATAACTGTAAATTAGTTCCACCTTAAAGACCTTCTTCCCTTCCTCCTTCTCCAAGCTTATTTGTGTATTTGCAAAAGTACTGGCAGTAACAGCAGTGTACCTCAGGCAAAAGAGCCTATGTGTCTATCAATATCTGGGTGACTGCCTTGTAAAGGGATCATTGCAACAATATGCCCTGGAGCAAGTGAAGACACTGCTTACATTTAGCTAGTTTAGGATTTACTGTGCATTGGTAGAAGTCTTGAGTAATTTCAGCACTAGAATATATATAACACTAAGACACAGAGTTAGTCAGAAGATTTTTGATAAAATAAAATTCACTGAAGTGGAAACATTTTGCAGAGACATCAATTTCTACTAAATTTTCATCAGAAAGGTTTTTTGGGTCCAGGGCTCACTGGTTAAAAAATAAATAAATCAGAAACACTCACACTCTATCTGTGATTAGGGAACTGGCCTGGGATGTGTGAAACCCAGGTTCAAATCTCTGATCCTCTCAACCCAGATCTCTGTGAAATCAGAAAGAATAGGGATTTGAACCTGGATTCCCATGCCAGCATCCTAACTACCAGGCTATAGAGTGCAGTCAGTGTGTGTGTGTCTCCCTCCTTCCACAATCAAAAAGTACAGGTTTCAATTCCATCACAGTTTGGTTTTCAAGAAACATTCAAAAGGTTTTGTTTCCATTCCAATGCAGAACAACAAATTTCAAAACCTCAAAAGTTACAGTGAAACAGAATTGTTGTCCTCTGGACAGCACTAACTATGGCCCATCTCTGAACACATCCAGAAAAAGTTTTTTCCACACCACTCCCATTATAAAGCCCTGCAAGAAAATGTAGAGGAGTTCAAAGTATACCTATATTGCCAGGCTAATTATAACCTTTTACTGAAGGCTGGTGACCAGCATTAATAGCATTTTGATCCAGTATTACAATAGCAGTAATTGAATTTTAGAAGGTGCTAATCCAATTGGGAGTGTCAGCAGGGGCGGCTCTATGTATTTTGCCGCCCCAAGCACGGCAGTCAGGCAGCCTTTGGCGGCACGCCTGCGAGAGGTCCGCCGGTCCCGCGCCTTTGGCGTACCCGCCGCCGAATTGCTGCCAAAGCCGCGGGACCGGCGGACCTCCCGCAGGCGTGCCGCCAAAGGCTGTCTGACTGCCGCCCTCATGGCGACCGGCAGTCCGCCCCTCGCGGCTTGCCGCCCCAGGCACGTGCTTGGTGTGCTGGTGCCTGGAGCCGCCCCTGAGTGTCAGATAAAAAGCAGGACTTCTCACCAATAGGAGCAGAGCAAATCAATGGAAAATTTATATTAAATAGACCATCTCTTCATCTTCCTTCGAATGCACATTCATGACAAATGCCTTCCTAGCAGGCTAGCTATCTAACATGTAGGATCTGTCTTTATCCACAACATAACCACCTTACTGTTCTCCTGCCCATAAATGGAGACTTCAGAGAAAAGACCTCAGGGAATTCCAGCTTCATAGAGCAAACTTATCAGTTTTAATTCAAGTTGGGTGGCTGCATAATACATAAACAATCAGGAAGGAACCAAATCCAGTTCTTTTCAAAGGTTGGTGATTTCCATGTAATAATCCACAGGGGCATAAACATTGTACATTTAAACCGATTCATTCTATGGACATACAGTACATGCGATAGGATGGCCTTCTAAGAGTATTTCAGATGGATAGCTCAGATAGTTTATAAAAACGCTTTATAACATCTGTTCTTGAAAGGGAACCACACTAATTTTTGTCAGTGTCTAAACATGACATATGTATATACTGTATACATAAACTAGTGCATGCAAGTCTGTCTACAGGATCTAAGTAACAATGCGACACATATTGCACAAATTTCATTAAATGCTCAACTGGCAATAACCTTTGGGTGTGTCTTGTAAATCTTTTCATTTTGTAAGCTATACATTTTATATCTGGAGAATGTGGGAGCATCTTACCTTGCTTCCATTTTCTCTTGCCTCTCTTTCCATCTTGAGATCAGAAATTAGGAGGTTCTTGTATTTGTTCTTTCCATTACTGTTGTGATCATCTAGTCTGTATTCTGAAGTCAGCTGAGCAGAGAGGGGACTGTCACTCAGGTTCAGAGGCTGCTCATCCTGCTCCAGATCTGTTTTGCCATTACTGTTGGTTTCTGCCATCTCCCTGCAGTGTATTCCACCTGAAGCATTGGAACTGTGTCCCACGGTCTCATTGCCATTAAAACTCTCTGCAGCTGAATCATCTATTAAAAAATACATATTTTCAGTAACCTGCCACCATTGTTAACTCTGTACCAGATCAAACAGAATTTATAGCTTCACAGTGTTTTGCACAGCAAAATTACAACTGAATGATGTCTAGCATCTAATGCATTTTTGCAATAAAACACAATAGTCTTCAAGTAAAATTAAGCTTGGGAAATAAATCTATGGAATGATAGTCAAAGTTAGGGGAAAAGATCTGGGCTGACAAACTAGTGCAATTGTGCACACAAAAACTAGTGTCACACTGGCTTTTTAGGAGCAAATTCTGCCCTTGTCCATCCATTTAGGCTCTTATAACCAAGTCCATCCCTGTAGCATCACATTTTTTTAAGTCAGTGTAGTTGCAGGTGGTGAGGGGGCAGAATCTGGCTCTCAGTTTTCAAGGAGGTGGAAAATATTTTACTGCAGACTAAATGTTTAAATAGCAGCATAAGTGGCCATTTAAAAAAATTCTGTCATAAGTAGTGTAATACAAAAATTTCTTAGTTCCCTGGCTTTGTGCATTCATTACTAGCATTGGACATTATGCTGGGAAAGTTGATTCCCGGTACAAAGACCATGTCTCAGTTGTTCTCAAACTATACGTCAATCATAACTGAAATAATAAAAATTACAATAAAAGACTAAGAGAAAGTCAGATTTTCATCTGAAATTTTTGCACGTTGTTCTTCTAAGTTACAAGTAACTTCTAAGATTGTTACAACTGTAGGGTTACCATATTTCAACACTGAAAAAAGAGAACACTCCATGGGGGCCCTGGCCCTGCCCCAACTCCGCCCCTTCCCTGCCCCGGCCCCGCCCCTTCCCTGCCCCCATTCCAACCCCTTCCCCGAAGTCCCTGCCCCAACTCTGCTCCCTCCTCTGAGCACCCTGCATTCCTCCTCCTCCCTCCCGCTCTGATCTTGGTTGGGGGTTGCTAAGTGCTTCCCTGCTCCCCACTCGCCCTGCAGCCCCTGCAGCCTCTGTGACCCCTGCTCCCCACTTGCCCTGCAGCCTCTGCACCCCTCCTTGCCCTGCAGCCTCTGTGCTCCCCGCCTGCCCTGCCCCTGCGCCCCCTGCCTCTGCAGCCTCTATGCCTCTACCTGCCCTGCTCCTTCTCCTCCTCGCCCTGCAGCCTCTGCACCCCCCCGCCTGCCCTGCTCCCCCGCTCACCCGGCAGCCTCTGCCTGGCGGGGGCTTCGGAGGCTCAGCGGCGACCAGGGCGGCGCGGGTCCCTGCAGCCCCGGCACACGCCGCACTCCCCGCCGCCTCCTTCCTGCCGCCGCTGAGCACATTCCCCGGCCTGTCCTCGCTGGAACAGCTCCCGCGGCGCCGGGTTCCGAGCCGTGTGGGACGACAGGGCCGCAGGAAGGGTCCCCCAGTGGCCGGGGGGTCCCCGCCCGCGAGGGAAGCCCGAGCCGCTGGCTGGGCCTGGCCTCCCCGTGGTCCTGCGGGCTCGGCTGGGGCACGCAGTCCGCCCGGCCTGCGGGGGCAGCAGCGGCCCCTCCGCCGCCTTCTGCGGCTGCGCCCTCCCCCCACCCGAGCTCGCTACAATGTAGCCGGGGCGACTGGGCTGAGCTGCGGACCCGGCGGATCGTGCTGGGGCCGGGCAGACCCTGGCTTATGCCTCCCTATTTCCCCGGACATGTCCGCCTTTTTGAAAATTCCCCCCGGACGGGGATTTGAGCACCAAAAAGCCGGACATGTCCGGGGAAATCCGGACATATGGTAACCCTATACAACTGAAAATAAAAATACATTTTTCTCTAACCTTTCAGAGCCAGAGTCTGTCACTTGTGCTTTCAATGCCTTATTCCATGAACAGTCCCATTGAAATCAACAGGGTTCCTTGAACAGCAACGTACTACGCAATCAGGGGCGGCTCTATGTTTTTTGCCATCTCAAGCACGGCAGGCAGGCGCCTTTCAGTCCACTGGTCACGCGGATTCGGTGGCACGCCTGCAGGAGGTCCGCTGGTGCCACGCCATCAGCATCCCTGCCGCTGAATTGCCGCCGAAGCTGTGGGACTGGCGGACCTCCCGCAGGCGCGCCGCCGAAAGCCGCCTGCCTGCTGCCCTCACAGCGACCGGCAGGCCGCCCTCCGCAGCTTGCCGCCCCGGGCACACGCTTGCTGCGCTGGTGCCTGGAGCCGCCCTTGTATGCAATGTAGGAAAAGGTGTCAGAATCTGGCCTCAGTTTGCTTACTGGATGCATTCAACAGCATTTTTGTACAGTCACTTTCTCTGGTTTGCTAATGGTGCACACTCTTCCCCAGGTTCCACAAGACTGTTTATCAATAACTAGGGCCCTACCAAATTCACGGCCATGAAAAACGCAACACAGACCATGAAATCTAGTCTCCCCCAATGAAATTTGGAAGCAGTGGCCAGCACATCTCTGTGGCCCCTTCGCCTGCAGGCACCACTTCCCACAGCTCCCATTGGCCCAGAACAGAGAACCACGCCCACTAGGAGCCGCAGGGGGCGGTGCCTGTGGACGGTCAACGTCAGCAAAATGTCTCGTGGCCCGCAATCAGATTACCCTGATGGGCCGCATGCAGCCCGCGGGCCACAGGTTGCCCACCACTGCTTTAGTTTAAGGAAACATCTTCCCACATAATAGAATACTTTACAAGCAACAGCTGCAATAGCAAATTTACAAATCCTGTACTAGGTGTTTGTTTGTTTTATAAATAATAAATGAACATAGGAAATATAAAAGTCCCCAGTACAAAACTGTTAGATGGACATATCACATCTTCTAGTCACCAATTCAATATATGTATATTGGAACCACCTATAAATTAATACCTGGGCCAAATCCAAGGCTTCAGTGGGACCACTGGAATAAGTACAGCAAACAGGAGTTGACCCCTGATAAAGGTCTAAACCTATTAAAGGAATATACTATACATGCTAGCCTTTGACCAGACACATCCCTACTGTGCATAATCAAATGAAATGTTGAAAACTCTACTTGCAACTGTAGAAATATACAGGCTGTTTTATCACACTATTGGAACAGGAGTCCATATAGCTTCTAGTACAGTGCCTAATCCAAGATACATATTGTTTTAGATAAAGAACAATGTTTACAACTCTTCTCAAATGGTCTTATGCTCAAAAATAAGATAGAAATACAGAATTGTAACTTTATTTATGAAAAGTCCAAACAAAGTAAGATTGAGAAATGCCTTGGTTAACACGTGTATATTGGGATAACTGGTAACAGAGGACAGAAAAAATGTATTAAATGTAAACAGCTCTTTATTACTTAACTACTGAAAAATCCCTGAGAATTAACAATTGTACTTATTCACTGACATTAAAACAATGATACAAGTATTATCAATGTAACTTTAGTGGCACCTACAAATGACTCAATTACTGTATAGTAAACTCTTGTCTCTCATATAAAGTCAAATACTTACAGTAAATAATACAGTTATACGCTTTTTGTCTTTCTCCTTAGGACTAAAAATCTATGTCTAGGGGGAGAATGATCAGAGGTATGGCTATAAACACACTTTTTCTATGTAAATATAAATATGAATTACCATAAAAGAACCAAGGGGAAAAAAGCATTTTAGTACTGATAGCTTCTTACAGATGTTACCAAGGTAACTAAATTACACAGTTTAGCATATTTCATTCCTGGGCAGTTGAGCTATTTTTGCAGAGAATACACTAACATTAAAACAACAGCTGTACTGTGATTGAGACCGAGAGCCTAATCCTCTAGAGACCCTTACCCATGTGAATAGAATTTATTCTCACAAATAGTCCCACTGACTTCAAGGGAAGCATACTTTCCCTACCCCATGTACCTGGCCAGCTCTGCTGCCATGGTCCTGGCAACTTCCCATCCCCCTCCTGTCTGCTTTGCTGAGTCTTGTGCACTAGTGGTGCAGTCCCTGCACTTAGGGTGTGTAGGGATGGTGATTATATCTGGCCTTTGTATAAAGATGAAAGAGGGGCGACTTCTTGCATCCTCCCAGCACCTAGTGCCTCATTGGAGCATCCCAGGCACAATCTGGCCCTCAGATTATAAACTCTTCTGATCTACGGATTTATTTTCTTATTTTATCTATGAAGCATCTAGCACACTGTTGCTTTCATATAAATTGCAGACAAGGTATTTTTGCCGTGTTATTAGCATATTTTTCTAATGTCTATCACAACCCCTCAGCAGCAATAAACTGTTGAAGCTGAAAATCTGTTTCCTTACCAAATATTTTTTCCTCCATCATTCAGCGACAGGCACTGGTTTGTACTTGGAGAGGTGCTGGCAGGTTCAGAAATATAGGGATATATGCTGGGTCCCAATAGTTGCATGTGTGGGTATGATATATCTTGCATGAATGGACAATTAGGTTTCAAGCACTCCATGAATGTAACCTGTGCATATTCCTACTGGACAGCTTACATTGATTTATTTTTTGAAAACACACACCCCGTTGAAGCATTTCTTGGGGGAGGAAGCAGGAAAAAAATTGATCATCCAGGGCCTTTAGCAACAGAGAGAATGTGGGTTGTTGTAGCAACAGAGAGAGTGCGAGCATGAGCACAGCTGCTTGTAGAATATGTTGAAAGCAGCGTGTGGAATTTGATGAGTTCAGGATGGCAGTTGGATTTTTGTTTTGTGCTGTGATTGGTTACAACTTCTCCTTTGAGTATCTCTCCATAGGGAGCCCACTCTTGGTGCACATGTGCCCCCATGCGTGAGACTGGAATCTTTAGCCAGCAGTATCCATTGGGGCCATGCACGTGCACTGCATGCCATTGCTTCCCTCACCCTTATGGCGTAAGGGGTGGAAAGGACCCAAAAGCCACTGCATTCCTTCCTACTGTGAGATGGAACAACCTCCGTATCCCTCTGTTACTTCTTGTGTCATTGTTACTTAGTTGTTAACTTTGTTAGTTGCAGTTATCATCATTGCCTTATTTCTACTCGTTAGCCCATTGATAAAAACAACACACACACACACACACACACACACCACCCGCCCCCCACCAGGAGTGTAATTAGTTTAATTTCTGTGTGGTCCGGTACCAAACCACCACCAGAATAGCTGACTTGAAGTCCTCCGGTAACCTGCCTGTCAAGTGATGTGGCTATACTGCTGAATGATGGCCACATCAAAAGACTGTTTGCTTATTTGCTTTGTTTGGGGAAGGACATATCCCCAGGAAGTGCACAGATTTCAAGTCCTTTCCCCAGTGTCTTTGCCCAGAGGTATGTTTCAAGTGGTTTTTGTTGGGGAAGTCTATAAAGGGCGCATGTGACTCAAACTCTTCCTGCTTCTGAGCGTACTATTCACTCTTTGAAAACACAGTCAGAAGGGCCCCAGCTAGCCGAGAGGTTACCCAAGTTCCCTGGGATCAAAGAGACCACAGAAAAAGGCCTCTAAAACTGTGGTGCAGATTCATTTAGATCAGTCAGCAACCCCTGCTGTCCATGTGAGGAAAGAGCACCATTCGAAGTCTGGAGCTTGGCACTGATCTCTCTTCTGGGTATTGTCAAAGAACAAGCTATTAACTCTTAAAGCTTTGGATGCCAACATGATTACTGCAGCTACGTCTGCACCACATGCCACTTCTCCTTCTCCATTTCTTAGTTGTATAGGCAGCAAATGAAAAGTCCAGACAACCTGGTCCACCGAATGGACCCCAAAGTACAAAGATCCAAAAAGATTGAAGAATATATTTTTCTCCCAAAATGATCCAGATACTCTACAGGTCAGAATTGCCAATTAACAGACTTTGACAGCCAATGGTCTATCTCTGAGAGAGATTTTAACATTTTTTAGACTCTAAAGAGGAACTTAAGTCTCCAAGACAGCACTAAAAGTGTCACTTCATGCTGCAGATACATCTTGCAAGGTCAATGACTTTGTGGATTATAATGAGAAGAGCATCTTGGTTGATTGCATCTGGTTTGAATCAAAAGAGGTTCATATCAACAAAAGACCTACTTTTTGAAGGATATGACATATTTAGTTCAAAAACAGATGAAGAATTACACATTAAAGAATTCAAGAGCAACCCTCTGATCTCTAGCCTTTATATCCCAGCATAGAATAGAAAACAAATTCAAAGTGCAGATGACCTCAAGGCAGAAATAATGCTCTTCCTACTTCTATCATCAGAGACTGGCTAGAATCCTTTAGAAGAGACCCTGATATAAGAGGAAAGGTTCAGTTTCCTCATTGGTGACTTCCCATCCTGGACCTAACCAAGGGCAGCAAGTCTGACTTTGTGGTCAAGAGTTTTGGCTAATCTGTAAGGATCTTTACCGGTCCCCCCGCTTCCAGCACTTGATACCGCCGCCTTTTTTTTTCAAGGATGCATGGACTGAACCCCCCCTGGATTTGACAGTCTCTTAGATGGTATCAAAGATTAAATAACTGTCCTTTTGGGTAAAAGAGAAGGTGTTAGTTGAGATGAGCTGTTGCTGTTATTGTTAACGTCTGATCCCATTTTATCCCAGGTGATGTTTGGGATTCAGCTAGAATTGGCAGAGGGGACAATGTTATTTGCATTCCTCTCTCTGGATTGTACTGGTCTGGTCAAGACCTCTCAAGATTAGAACCAGGGACTGGGGTCTCAAGGGATGGTGGGGGTGGCAGCCATGACAGTGAAGCTCACTCCAGGAGCCTCCATCTGCTCTTCACTATTTTACCCCCAATGTCTCTTTTGAGGACCCAAAGAGGAAGTGATGAATGGAATAGCCCAACCCATCATTATGAATGGAATAGCCCAACCCAATTAAGCCTAATATTCGACAAACTAAAATTGATTTATTAATTTCTGATTCCACATTTTCTGTTTTTACCAAGCATTTTAACAAAGTCTTAAAACCATATTAATATTTTCATTTAGACTAATTCAGTTTGTCTCCTTTTTATACCTTTTCCCATCAACATTTGTGATTATACGTTATTGTAACATCTTATGAACTTTCACATACTTTTTACAGTTAAGATCACAATTAAAATAAATTTAGAGGCCCAGTTATTACAACAGCATCAAGGATGGGATCTACGAGGACAGAACATCTAGAAAAACATATTTGCTGTAATATAAGTAAGGAAAGGCTCTGGCGGGAGAAGGCAGTGAGGAAAGGTTTGGGTACTTGGGCAGCTCCCCACTGTGGAACCTTTCTCTGTGGCAGGGAAAGACTCCAGTGAGGGGAGAGAAGGAAGGCTCTGCCAGTTCTCCACAGTTAGGGCATTTCCTCTCTATGGCGCAAACATTCTGGTAGGGGGGAAAGACTCTGGCAGCTCTATGCTGCTGGAGCCCTTTCCCCACCACAGGGATAGAATCCGGCAGCAAGGAAAGGCTCTGCCCGCTCCCATTGCTGTAGCCTTTCCCTGCAGCAGGGCCTTTCCCCACTGCCTCCCTTTTGCCAAGCCTTTCCTCACCACAATGAAAGGCTCTGGCAACAAGGAGCTGCTGAAGCCTTTCCCCACTGCCTCCCCTCCTCCAGAGCCTTTCATTGACACATGTATCTGCACACCACATTGTGGACACAGCCTGCTTTTCACTGTGGCGTGTGGCTACCTGTACCCTAACACACCACCACCAGTGGTGTGTAATGTAGATGTAATCTAAGATAACCAGAAGCAACTATAACTCAATCAACAATGCATTTTTTTCACGTTAGGAGAAAGACGAATATTTATAATGAGTCCACTTTAGCTAAGGCCACTAATATTAGCAAGTCCTTCTCCCCTTTTCAATGCATATAACTTTTCATACTCCCCTGGCAAATTATCTCATTTGTGAACTAAACTAAGCAGATTCTGCATTAAAAGCCTAATCCTGCGTAATTCAAATCAATTCATGATTTGCCATTGGCTTCAGTAACACAGGATTCAGCCCTAAGTTATTTAATTGATGAAGTCCTGCTCATTCACAATACATAAAAAGCAGGAAAGAACAAAACAGCATTTAGGGCTTATCCAACTCCCTCTGAAGTCAATGGAAAGACTCCCACCATTTTCAATCAGAGTAGGATGTGGTCTTTAAACAGTAGATTTAATATATATAGACACACATATTATCCAAAATGGAATCAACATCAAATTGACACCTCTTCTTTCAGAAAAACAAATTAAACAAAACTGCAAGTTTTTCAGAAACTAACAGTAGATTTGAGCAAGTTTATCCATAAAAAAATGCAGCTATCTTATTGGTAGATGTTACAGTGTATTTAATAGTACAGTAAACTGTCACTCTACAGCACCAACAGCCATCAAACAAAGTAAGAGCCATGTCAGTCATAGTGCAAGCAGTGTCACAGGAAAAGGACAAATTTATAAAGTCTCTGCATAATTGTGCACCTACTTTGCATGCACAATTATCATAATTGCACATGTAAATTGGGTGACACAGAATAATGGGAAAAGAAGGTGATTCAGTTAGATGTAAACTTGGGTTTCATATGCATAGAAGTGTCAGCCAAGGTTGCAGATGTAAATGAGATATGCACCAAAGGGGGGAAGACATTTGGAAAAGAGAAGATTGAGATGGAAGCACTTCAAAAAGGGACAGGAAGAAGGTACGAAGTCTTAATATGAAAGATAGGATTCAAACCAGGGGGAAAGAGTGCTAGAGACATTGGCTTTTTACTGAAGGAGCTCAATTGGAAAAAAGTAATCAATAGTAATGAACCATGCACAAAGAGCTAGTTCCAACATGTTAAAAAGCAAGAGCTCAAAGTTAGCCCCTCCCTCTATATCCATAGTTAGGTACCTAAATAAGGCACAAGGTTTTCAAGAGCACTCGGTATTCCACAGCTCCATTGACCTCCTTTTCCTCTTTCTTGCCCAGGATTGTAGAAGGCTCGACTCTGGAGAATAACAGCTGCCACTCTCAGCAGCAGAAAGGAACTGGAATGTTGCCAACTCAAAACAGAATGGAAACAAAAGAGGTTTGTGTTTGATTCCTAATTTTGAACCTAGGATGTTTGAGTAGAGTCAAGGTTTTGCTAAATACATTTGCCCATCCTTACTTTTGCCCCATTGTACAAATTGGTATATATTTATACTGTCATACTCGACTTCAGGATCAAAACAAACAAAGACCTGCCAGGAGACAAAGAGGGAGATAAAAGATCAAGTCTATAGCGCTTGAGTCAGTGGAAGAAATACTCTATAAGGCATCTGCTCTGAACACTGGTATTTTTAACAGGGTACATTTAAAGTCACTGTCAAGGCCTAAAATTAGAACTACCCGCTTTATTATGGTTTGTGGGTGCCCACAAATAAATTTTTCTGTAATTCCACTCTTCAAGGCTTGCCTTGAGATCAAGCAAGACAAATGACTGCTTGGGGGCCTTGCATATCCTCATCAACCCACAGCCTGCTGTTCCCTTAGCAGGATTGGAGGGAGGGAAAGGTCATGGCATGTTACTCTTCCCCCAGACCCATCTCCAGCAGCAAGACAGGGGAAGAAGGCCTTAAGAACAAAGATAACAAGTGATTGCTTTGGGTCCCACATATCCTAAGCAACTTTCATCACAAGTTGTTGCTTGAGGTCCCAAAGTTTACAAGGCCCTGGTTCTACCTGTCTTCTCCATTCCTGTAAGCAGGAAAGGAACTGAAACCGAAGATTTCTCTTAACAGAAAACAGGATTCTTATATATTACAGTACCGTGTGCTCACTAAAAGGGATCAGACAAGCAGAAATGAAAGAGAATCTCACATACCTCTGATCACAAAGAAATCCAAAACTGTAGTTATGTTGGTGGCAGATAGCTAATTTTTCTGTCCAATCTAAATGCCCTAATTTGGGGGAATGGGTATTTTTTCCAGAGTTCTATGGAGTAGTGGGACCGTATTTTAAGTCTTTTTTAAAGCACAGATCCTGGCAAAAGCCTTCACACATTTACCTTAATGCTCATGAGTGGTCCCAGTCACCTCAATGTTACTATTTTATCATAAAGCAAAGCATGGCTGTAAGACTTGCTGGATCAGGGCCACATTTCCTGCATCTCCATCTTGACAATATCTTCTTAAATAATTCATGGCATATTTTTTTATTATAATACTGTTATTCATTTTTGAAAGTACACTGAATACAAAGAAGTCAGTCCTGGAAAATCTGAACAGTTTTATTCATGCGACTTCCCTGTGACTTTAAATGGGACCAGTAATTAGAACTGGGCCCAGGACGGAAGTTCTGTTTTGTGAAGGATTTTGAGATTTGGCCTTGTTCCAAATCTTAACAAAAACTGAAAATTTTAAAGTTTTCTGTGAAGGAAAATGCAAGGGGAAATTGTTTCAAGTCAATCAAAACATTTCTTTTCATTTTTTATTTTATTTTGTATTATATATTAAAATATTTATATTATAAACATTAAAAAGAAAGTCAGAATAATTTTGTTCCAACAATGTTGAAATGCAACGTTTCAACATGATCAGAACTTTTTTTCCAGTTTTCTTCTGAAATGAAATTCCAGTTAAATCAGCCTGATTACCCGAGTGTTTTGATTTTAACAAAATATTGTTCCTTTAAGATTTCTCCGGTCAGCTGTACTCCTTATGTTTGTAGAGGTTTGCAGGATCAGGCCCTGATGCAGAGGGCAGATGTATTTAATACTCATATATTGAAAATCAAGTAAAAATATTGGACCAGCAACTTACACCCAGTGAAGGTAGAGGAAGTGTACATTGATGTAGGGGGGGCTTCATTAAATTACAGTCTCTTGCACCCTATTCCTCAGCGTGTCAGCCACAGCTCCTTCGGCACCCTGAGATCTACTTACATCCACTCTGCTGATGGGAGAGCCTGAGTGTAAGAATCCAAATCTGGGGCTCTGGTGCTAATTTTGTGTGTGTGTGTGGGGGGGGGTTATTGTTACACTGCAATATAATTCATGTTGCTGCCAAGACAGAGTCTGTGTGGCTCAATTGTTAGAGTCTGTTATGGATACACTGTATTTTTTAAAAAAGTTTGCCAAGGATGCTCAGAGCCTGGGATGGCTGCTCTTTTATGTAGTTAATTCGAATTTCCATAAAGTAAATTATTAGGAGGTCCAAATTGCACATCCCTTCTGAAGTTAACTCTTTATTTTAATTGTCCTGTTAAATGTTTGTGAAATACGTGGGAATGTGTGTGTTACTGTATCTCTGTGCTCACCTGGGGTAAACACTGAAAGGAGTACTATATGGCCAGGCAAAGCAAGACTCTATGTTCAACTAAATGGCATTTCTCTGTTTGTCGGGCTGTAACATAACTTTTGAAAATCGCATCTGTTATGTTTTTGAATTTTACTGTACAGTGACTATATCATGCCAAAAACGAAACAAAAAACAGTACACATCTACAAAGGCTACAACATGAAAATAGACTGTCATCCCAGAAAGCATACCAGTTAAATACTGAACCTTGGACATCTCACCAGTGCATTGATTATGATTGCAAATGGACGGACAGTGTCATAGACCAGCGTTTCCCAAACTTGGGACACCGGTTGTTTAGGGAAAGCCCCTGGCAGGCCGGGACGGTTTGTTTACCTGCCGCGTCCGCAGGTTCGGCCAATCGCGGCGCCCACTGGCCGCGGTTCGCTGCTCCAGGCCAATGGGAGCTGCTGGAAGTGGCGCGGGCCGAGGGCCGTACTGGCCGCCGCTTCCAGCAGCTCCCATTGGCTTGGAGCAGCAAACCGCGGCCAGTGGGAGCCACGATCGGCCGAACCTGCGGACGCGGCAGGTAAACAAACCAGCCCGGACTGCCAGGGGCTTTCCCTAAACAAGCGGCATCCCAAGTTTGGGAAACACTCTCAGACCAAATCAACAAGTTGTTGGTACTGATTGGTCTCTCTCTGATCAGCATCAAAAACTTCTAACACAGTACAAATACCACAACTGTTGCAAGAGATATATAGGCATTTATATGACATTTATAATCAATTGAGAAAGTAAAGTAATATTTTTTCCTACTAAAAATAACATGGATCTCAGACTACAGCCTCCTGAACAAAGTAATCTAACCTTGGTTGAAGAACTGCTGATCGCCAGGGTGCACCCAGTAGTATTGGTGTACAATTCTTGAGGACTGTGTTGTACACCAAGCTCTTGCTTTCAGAGTGTGTGGCGGGGGAAGGAAGGGTGCTTACCTGGTCCTGCTTGCAAGCTAAGGGTCTCTGCAGGAAAGGGTGCAGAGTCAGTCTGGCAAGAGCCAGATTAGATCAAGATGGTGTGAGTTGTGCATCTCTGCCTTAGAGAGCAGCCTGCTTTGTCTCCCTCTGTTTTTGGTTCTTGCATGTTATCATTCCAAAATCAGTATGAAGGATCATGGGCCTTGAACTTGGGCCCACAGATCCCCAGGCAACACCAAGGCCACAACCACAACCCAGCAGCTCACCTGAGTAACCAGACAGAGGTCCAGAGAAGGGTTAGCTTGCAGAGGGTGCCACCCCCAAAGCTCCTGATCGGTGGAAACATCCATCACCCCGATTGGCTGAGGGACTCTATATAAACCAGGAAGCAACAACAGGAAGTTGTCTGAGCAACTAAAGGAATCCCTGGCCGGCTGCTACTACATACCCCCTCCCGCTTACCTGAATCCTGAGCCCTGCATTCCTGCCTGCTCCTCGTTCCCGCTTCCCCCACTATTCTTGGTTCTTGTCCTCCTATACCAGACTCCTGTCTACTCCAAGTTCCTGCTGTCCTGCCCTGCTCCAAGCACCTGACGTCAGTTTCCAGCTCTGACCCTTGGCCATGCACCTGATGCCCGTCTACAGCTCGGTACTTGATATTGTCTTCAGTTTTGACCCTTAGCTCCAACAGCTAGGAATGACTCTGGCACCAACCACTAGGAGTGACCGCCCACACCACGGTCATTGGATTCAGTAGATGTACACATTGACTTCCATGTTAATTTAAAAAGAGTAAAAAAGTCTCTTTTGTATTTAGAGAAATAATATTTTTGACAAAAACAACAAGGAGTCTGGTGGTACCTTAAAGACTAACAGATTTATTTGAGCATAAGCTTTCATGGGTAAAAAACCTCACTTCTTCAGACGCATGGAGTGAAAATTACAGATGCAGGCATTATATATTGACACATGAAGAGAAGGGAGTTACCTCACAAGTGGAGAACCAGTGTTGAGAGGGCTAATTCGATCAGGGTGGATGTAGTCCACTCCCAATAATAGATGAGGAGGTGTCAATTCCAGGAGAGGCAAAGCTACTTTTGTAATGAGCCAGCCACTCCCGGTCCCTATTCAAGCCCAAATTAATGGCGTTAAATTTGCAAATGAATTTTAGTTCTGCTGTTTCTCTTTGAAGTCTGTTTCTGAAGTTTTTTTGTTCAAGTATAGTTACTTTAAAATCTGTTATAGAATGTCCAGGGAGATTGAAATGTTCTCCTACTGATCGAATTGGCCCTGTCAACACTGGTTCTGGTTTTTTACCCATGAAAGCTTATGCCCAAATAAATCTGTTAGTCTTTAAGGTGCCACTGGACTCCTTGTTGTTTTTGTGGATACAGACTAACTAACACAGCTACCTCCTGATACTTGACACCATGCAAAGCACAATATTTTCAACAGAGATTTAGAACTCAAAGAGCATAATTTATTGCAGCTCCCTGAAGATAGTGATGCATTTGATCACCTACCTTCTTCAAACTGTATCAAAATTAGAAGCACAGAGCAGCTTTGGATGCTCTATTGGTAAATAGAACCAATAAATAATGAGCAGCTACCATGGCCAGAAGATTCCATAGATCCCATCAATGATCTTAAGATTACTAGATACTTTGCTATGACATTTATAATGCCATTTCCTACCACAGCTGTGGATTTATGCTCACCCAGAGTTAATATTGTCAATCCAATATTTCAAATATTGGATGTTTTAAAGAGATGGACCACACTTCAGCAAGGAACACTGAGTAAAAAGGAATGGATTAAATGGTATAAACATACATCAACTAAAAAAAAAAAAGACTGAAAGCGGAGCCCACAGGTGGAAAAAAACAAATGTTTGACAATTGCTCTCTGTGGGGTACTGACACCGACTGGCACACGCTTTGCAGCGAGCTCTTGGACATGGTGCAAATTTTTCAGGACATCTGACACTGTTCTTCCTGTTAAGTGCAGCTGACTTGCACTGGCCTGAACGATATTTAATGGTAGATCCAGAAACAGAATACTTAGCAACGCCAGAAAATGTATCAAACAGAAGGATGTCAAAACTTCTTAACAAATATCCATTTTTTTCATAGTTCTTCCAAGATCAGCCTGATTTCTTTACAAATACATCATTGTTAAGGAATCTTGTATCACACCAACTTTCAGGACTAGAAGTCCCCATATCTTTGGTGTTTTGTGGCTCACTGAAGCACTCAATGTTTCTCTGCTTGATAGTGCTAAGAACAGTGGTCAGTGATAGCAAAATATTTGAGCAACACTGATGACAATGCATCCTCATGTTGACATTCCAGAAGCTGTCATGCATGCATGTAAGTGATACTATTCAGAAATAAAGCGTCATGAAAAAGTTTACATACAGCTTATAATTGTTGTTAATGGCATGCCCATTTACAAGAAAAAATCAGTAATGAAGAGTTATACTGTAAGTTCCCCTTTCACTTACAAGATACCTGGTCAAGACTGAAGGCAAGTGGCAACGTAAAACTCCACGAAATGATTCTTTGGTGAACTGGCACAACAGATTTGTATATGAACATTATTGACAAGCCAACACTAACACACAGTGCATCCTGTCCACTGATGCTGTATTCAAATACACAACTAAATATGAGTAAAAGGGGAGCTCAGGTCAAGAGCCCTAAAGCAATTGTTTGGAAAATGTTCTAAGTAATGATGTAATGGATGGTGATATTGCAAAAACTGCAGTACAATTCCCCCCCCTAAAAACTTGCTAGGAACAAGACTACTTAGCCCAAGTAACATTTCAATGGGCTGGCCGTTCTGTCATTACAGCAGGACATTTGAATCAGTTAATATTCAGTCAGAACAGTCACTAGCAATCCACACAGAAAGCCAAGAATTTTATCCACAGAATCCAGATTTGGAAAATAATCCAACCGAATGCAAGAAAATTGTTCTCAAAATATTAAAAAAGGACAAAGCTGGGTTAAATGAAGGAACACCTGATGATGTTAGATTTTTTGTGCGTTAAAACAAGTGCAAATACAGAGCAGAATGATTATTATTGGCAGTAAGTCATTTTGAAGGTACTGTGGTGAAACTTAAAGGAAATGGCAAACAGATTCTCTACATGGAAAGATAATTTCGAGACAAAAGTTTAGCAAGAGCTCCAGTTGTTAGAAATTCCAGCAGTCAAGGATAAATATAGTTGATGTTGAGGGAAATCCTTTTCTTCGTGAATGGCTGGTTGTTTCTGATGTGGGACCAAATGGACTAGCTAGGCATGCTGAAACTGGAATGCATGGTATATAGATCTCAGTCATGACTGGAGCACCACTTACAATGATTACAACAATTCAGGTGACCTTTGATTTTTTACACCTACAGCAAAAACAAATGATAATGCTCAACAATATGAAATGCCAAATGTGATTTTTTTCTGCAAAAAAGAGCAGATTTTAGATTTACTGCAGTAGCAAATAGTAATATAACCAATGAGACAAAAAAAAAGTCATAATCCAAGGGAAAGCTGGGAGCAGTAAAAGCACTGTGATCAAGTCTATTACTTGCACTTTGAACATTGAATTTGAGTCTGAAAGAGTTTTACTGATTGTATCAACTGGTGCTGCAGCTGTAAATGTTTCTGAAGCCACTATTCATTCTGCTCTGCATGCTGGGAGCAATAAAAATTTAAGAGCTAGACCGTGAATCACCTCAAAAGTTATAAAACAATTTAGAAAATTATCATTTTATTATCATTGATGAAATGAGTATGGTAGACTGATGAATACTAAAAAAAAAAATAAAAAAAAAAAAATTGATGTGAGATGCAGACAAGCAATGCTCCAGATGTCAACCAAACCATTTGGAGAAATGTTTGTTTATTTGTGTGGAGATTTTGAGCAGTAGACATCATTTCCTGATGGTCCATTCTATGGGGATACTCTCAGAGACAATTCGCAGGATCAAGTATCAAGTAACTTTTTAGAAATTTTGAAAATGCTTCTTTCTTTCCTTACCTCATCAACAGTGAGGTATGGCCCCACAAGTATTTAGAACAATCTTGGATAGTTTGAGCTTGGGTGAAAGCATATCAGAAGACTGGCCAAAACTAATGCAGTGGGAGAAGTCTAATCTTTCTGTGGAAAGAGTCACCAGATTTTTGAATGAGAACAGACTATTTCCTCAAATGGATTTACCCTTGAAATGCTGCAATCTCTGGAGACTCTGATTGCTTGAATACCTGCAAAACACAATAATGCAGCTTCTGCTATAGGAGACTATGATGCAGCACAAGGACTAGAAGCTAAGCTGTATCTTGGCACTGGTAGCAGAGTTATGCTGAAAACAAATTTTGTGGACAGAAAAAGGAATGGTCAGTGGTGCTCTTGATATGGTTACCAAGCTAGCGTATGAGCTGGGGTGCAAGCCATGAGAAGATAAGCCCACAATAGTTTGTGTAGCATTTGATAAGTACACAGGACTGACTTTACAAAATGTAGTACTCATACCACTGATTACCTGGTACTAGAAGATCAGAAATGTAGCTTTCTGTACAAGCCAGTTTCCTTTGATTTTGGCTTGGGATGTGACTATTCGTAGGTTGCAGTGTCTCACGTTATCAAAAGTTGTTGAGATCCACCAGTACAAACTTGTAGCCAGTTGCACATACGTAGTCCTTTCAAATGCCAAAGGCTTGAGGGGGTTATGTTGGACCCTAGTTTCAATTACTCATGGATACAAAAAACTTAAAAATATTAAACTGATAAAAAAGTGAAGAAATGAAGCAGCTTAGATGACTTAAATCAAATTTAGGTTTAATGGCACTATCCTGCAACATTACTAGAGGTTATAGTCTATGCATAAAATGTCACTATATATGTTGGGATTGGGGGATTTTTTTTTTAAATCTGAAAAGCTGTTTTCACTTAAAGAATTGGATAACATGAAGGTTGGCCTACACAGCAGTGTTTGTGTGACCCTCAATAATATACATAAAATGCCAGTGCTGCCTTTCATCCACATCCCATGCAGGTGACACATTATACATTAACCCACACTGACTAGATAAACAACAATTTAGTAAACTACTGAGTCAAACTGTGACCAGATGCTAGAGGGCTGAATGGGGAAAAGAATGCAATGAGTAATTAAATCCCTGTGCAAACAAAGATTACCAGCTCAAAATGATGAACCTACATTTCTTCTCCTGACACATGTCAGCCACAAGCAGCAGCACCCTCTTCTCCATTACAACTACCAGGCTTCTATGTCCCCCAAAATGGCCTCAGGAGTTTGAAATGATTCAGTACCCTAGCAATGCCCCTCTGCCATGGACATTGGCCAAACCGGACAGTCTCTATGCAAAAGAATAAATGGACACAAATTAGACATCAAGAATTATAACTTTCAAAAACCAGTCGGAGAACACTTCAACCTCCCTGGACACTCAATAACAGACTTAAAAGTGGCAATTCTTTAACAAAAAAACTTCAAAAACAGACTCCAACGAGAAACTGCAGAACTGGAATTAATTTGCAAACTGGACACCATCAAATTAGGACTGAATAAAGACTGGGAGTGGATGGGTCACTACAAAAACTAAAAACTAATTTCCCCATGCTAATTTCCCCCTACTGTTACTCACACCACCTTGTCAACTGTTTGAAATGGGCCACCCTGATTACCACTACAAAAGTGATTTTTCCTCCTGTTGATAATAGCCCACTTTAATTGAATTGTCTCATTAGAATTGGTAAGGCAACCCCCATCTTTTTGTGTACTATGTATATAATCTTCCTACTGTATTTTCCACTGCATGCATCTGATAAAGTGGGTTTTAGCCCACGAAAGCTTGTGCCCAAATAAATGTGTTAGTCTCTAAGGTGCCGTAAGTACTCCTCGTTGTTTTTTCAGTTCTCTAAAGCGCCACAACACAGAAATCTGACAACTAATGTAGTTGCAAGTCAAAAGAACAACCCTAGCCCTTTTCTGAAAGGCCTGCCAGACAAGAGAGAGAGCTTGGGATCTTCACTGCCTTTTGAAAGGGAGATCCAAAGAAGTGCCCAGGAAAGCCTTCTCACTTTTCCCTCCATGCCTTTTGCAGTACTGAAAATCAACATAATCACTTCCCCTCATATAGAAACATGAGACCCGCAGCACAGCTCTGAGAATAGGGTTTTTTAAAATTAACTGCTGCAAAGCCAGCCAGAAGAAAACACGGGGCCAAGCCAAAATGTGCCTTTAGATACTTGTTCATAATCCCACCGCAATCAATGGGAGCCACATGCGGGCTGCTAGGGAAAGAATTTTGCCTACTACACTAAATAGACTGTACACAAAGTTAGAGAAAATTGAATTTTACATTTTTTTGGTTGGTGAGGGAAGAGCACAATAGATAAGCAGATTTAAAATAGTAAATGATAATCAGCATTTCCCACATTTGACTACCACTATTTTAAAATTAGGGAAAACTTTGAACCTAAAATTTTGAAAGAAAAATATTCTTTAAAACTACATGTTGACATATTTAAATAACAAGAACAGAGACATTATTGAAGAGGCTTTGAGTTTATGTCTCAAAAACTAATAAAACAAAACTCTGCTTCTGCTATAAGATATACAAATTCTTAGATTGTGGGCCCCTTTTACTCGTGAATTCTCTCCTCAGCTCTGCCCAGCTCAGGTTCCTTTGAATATATGTTGCTTGAACACATTTTAGAAGATTTCAAGAGATGTAAAAACATCAAGAGATTTAGTGCCTCACAACTGTGAAACAAGATCCCCACTAATGTTAGAATAATTGCTTATTAATAACATGCAAGTGACAAATATCTGATTAAGAGACCCAGCTGCATTGTGGCAGAAGGGTAGTAAAAGCTATGAACTGTGATATCTTGTGACTCGTGCTATCACTGTAATGAGATTCCTGCTAGGACACAGCAAGATTTATGATTTTGTCATATTTATGGATACTAAGATAGCCAAGTCCTATGAGGTGCAGAGTGCTGCCTGTGAGGTACACAGATATTTGGGGCCTCAGTACATCATGTTCATGGGGGTCCTCCCCTACCCATTTCATTTTATTTACACAGACATTACAGACATTTTGGGGGAGTGGGCCCTGAGCTCAGGGCTCTGGTACAATTGTCCCCTTTCCCTCCCTCTTGTCGGCGCTGGAGATGCAGAATCTCTTAGGTATGTTTCCCTGCAACGGGATCCATATGAAACATGGAGACCAAGCATCCATTGACTTCAAGAAGAGTAGGATCAGGATGGAAGTGGACGCTGTGCTGTGTGAGCTTTTTAAATAAAGTAGACAAATTTCAAGAAAAGAGAATTCCTATTAATTAGTTCTATAATCTCTTGACCTTACAACTCCTGTGTGGCACCACAACAACTCAGGTGAGCAGAGATTAAGGTCCAACTGGTCTGAAACATTTTGATTTGGCTCAACCTGACCAAAAAATGAAATATTTTGTTTTGGTTTTCCTGACAGAAAATTGAAAGATTTCAGAAAAAGTTAAACATGACAAATTTTAATTTTTGTGGAAACAGCATTTTCCCTTGAAAAAAACAATGACTGAAAATTCCTGACCAGTGCTTTGGGAGAAGAAATCCATGTGAAGATTTGTCAAGAACACTATATGTGGAATCTCTGTAAGGGAGAGTGCTGCAAGTGTACCTGTTTTGGATACATACTTTGGGACTTATTCGGGCACCCATTTTTATTTTAACTAGTACCTTACTAATGCAAGTAGTTCCATTCATGCACTTACTAAAGTGTGTGTAGAAATATAAACTAGAAACCCAACTCCCTTAGTGCAGCTACAAGAAAATCAGACAAATTCAACATCCACGATAATCAGTTCTGAAAAATATTGTAGCCAACTTTCTGAAATGCGTACAGAGAGAATTCATAAGACTAACTCAATATATAAAGCTCATAAGAGAAAATAATTGCCTTTAAACGCTCTCTGAAATACCAATCCAGCAAAAATTCACTCAGCCATGTCCCACAGAGAGGTTAAAGACTGAAAAAAGCAAGTCACATGATCTCAACATGAAAGAAATTCCAACAAATTGCTTACCTTGTATTAACAAAGAGAGACAAATTTGTTACATTCATGCCATTAATGGTCTACAATTTTTGTAAATCTACAGACAGCTATGTTAAGTGGCAAATATTTCAATATGTTGTTTGCAGTGTTGTAGCCTCATTGGTCCCAGGATATGAGAAAAGACAAGGTAGGCGAGATAGTATATTTTATTGGATCAACTTCTGTTGGCCAAAGGTACAAGCTTTTGAGTTACACAGTTACACACTGTTTTTGAGCTCTGTGTAGAGCTTCAGGTCCAAAGAGGAGTTCTGTGTAGCTCGAAAGCTTGTAGCTTTGGCCAACAGAAGTTGGTCCAATAAAAGATATTACCTCACCTACTTTGTCTTTCTCAATATTTCAATACACAGTTAAGTACAGAGGACTGAAAGCATGCAGTAAGTTCTCTGATAAATATTTCCCTGTGTTTCTTAATTTTGTAGGATTTTTGAAAAATAAATACTTCCATTTTAAATTGAATAAGCAGTAATTTCTGTGAGCTCTTTCCACTTAAAACCTGTGCATCAGACTTCCTGTAATCCTCTCCTTCAACATCCCTTCTCTCCTTGGCATTTGTGTGGGTTCCCCATCACTATGTCTGGCTTTGACTCAAAGGCCAGCCTTGATAGTGGCCTAATGCTTTAGTATCTTTCCCTTGTTTATTCCTAAATTCCTCTCTTTGTAGTAGATATATACTATTAATGCACTTATCTGAATGGACAACAAATATCCTTCCGGAGTAGCAATGTTATTACTGTTACTGTAAAATAGCCAAGAGGATGTGTTTGTAGAGAGGAAAGCTGTTTCATTAACCAAATCAGGGCTCAAGTCTGCCACCTTCTGAGCACCACTGGCAGAGGGCATAAAATTTCTGAAGAGCCTTCATCTCCTCCACTGGGTGAGGGGACTCAGGTCTCTGGCATGGCAACACACTGAGGTCTACAGTTTTTGTGGTAAAAAGTGGAAAACAGGCTGTTTCATTAAATAGACAGTGTGTGTAAATTGAGTTTTTGCAAAAAACAAAATATTTTAGATATATGGAAATATCTTCTTTTTAGAAACTGAAAACAGTTCTTCCATGTCAGTAATTTTTAATAAATGTTAAGACAATCTTTCTAAAAACTGTGCTATATTATTATTGTTAATTACTATGAAGTCCTCTCATTAATAAGAAAAGAAGAGACATGAGGGAGAAAAAATAGTATATATGTATTTGTTTTGAATTAAAGTTTTTGTAGATTTCAAAATAACCAGAACTTAAGTCAATAATCAACATGAAATTTTATTACATACAATGTGAACAATCCATATGCTGAATATTTGAAACATTCATATTTTGTTTACTTGCTTATGAATGCCTAAACTATGCCCACAAAAATAAACTTTGAGAGAAAATTGACAGTAAAAATAAATGTCAACACCAGACATTTCAGAGTTTATTGTAACCTTCATAACTTAAAAAACTAGAAGACTTAAGCATCTACTAAAAGTGGAAGATAGGACCACATAAAAGAAAAGCTAGAACACCAAAAAAAAAATAGATCATCGAACAATTAAAATACATCCTTTCTATCCAGCAAAATACAGAGATACAGCCACATTTCCCACATTGTATCATGTCAAGTCATAACAGCATCACATAAAGTAAGCTAAATAAAAAAATTAGTTTTAACTCTTCCTCAGAGAAAAGCTGGTATTATAGTGGGATTATCCATTTAATAAAGTTTTCATTTTTCTGTGCAGGTTTTAAATGAAGAACACAAATCATTGTTGAAACCTTCTTTCTAAATTTTCATGCTTAAAATGCATAGTTCAGCATTTTTGCAGTTGAGGATTGTAGTAGCACAAATAGGTTTCCTCGCGCTTTCCCACTTATATTTCAGCACACAGGAATTCTTAAGTGTGCAGTATATTGCATACACAACTGCACGCTCACTACAATTTGCAAGGCATGCTCTTCATCACTTGTCCAGTTTTGCACACCAAATGAGACATGCTTATGGTTTTTAGGTGTGCATCTCAAGGTTTTAAAATTTTACCCCCTAGTTTTCTAAAGAGCTAAAGCTTTTCATCAATATTTGAAATACCACCTCAACTAGCAAAACATATTGCTATTCCAGACACAGCCTCCTGCTGTCATTCCACTGTTGGCATGGGACAGTCTTCAACAAGACTTAGAAAACCTCATTCAATATTCCGCTCTAGAGGAGCCGACACTTACTGTGAATTCTGCTCTTCAACTTAAATACCAGTGTCTGTGGCAGGCCAATTCTATCATTGCAGATACAGCATCCCTCAGGCGAGGTCCAACCTTTCTCTCACAGTGCACCCAGGGATTAGCTTGACTTCCCCTAAATTCTCTCCACTGCACAGTAAGAGCTAATCTTTCCTGTATGAAGCAGGAGATGGTGTTGCTATGACAACTGAGCACATTCTAGCAATGGGACTACTGAGATGAGCCGAAAAGACGACAGTGAAACATGCACTCAGCCTTCCTCCAGGGCTACGGGATTCTTCCTCTAGGATTTAATTCCCCAACAAGTTTACTGACAGGCTGGGATGTTGATTATCTATGTACTTTGCTACAGGGAGATTACTAGTTAAGAATATGGTTGGAAGATCACGGCGTTATTTAATGAAGCTGCCATTCCTAGTTATGTTAAATTGCTGATTTTAAATGCAACATAGCTGTTTTTAAACCACTACATGTTCATAAACGTTAGCCTATGCTTAGTCTGCACTAATATCTCAGTGTAAAAAAGAGAAATAAAGTCACAAGCCAAGTCCTTCAACTTTTGTTTTCCTATTTATTATCCATATACTATTTCTTTTAAGATTAGATACTCACTCTCTCTCACACACACACACACACACACACACACACACACACACACACACAGAGCGCAGCATCAGTGTTTGAAGCGCTAAGGTTTCCGGAGGTGGGGGAGGGGATGCTGACAAAAGCAAATCTCAGCAGCCACATTTCTCATATAAATCAGAGAACAACCACAATAAGCTTAGGGAGCCCTGTTCATCAAGGAAAAAGGAAATTGAGTAATCCATATTGTAAATATCAGATATTTACTGCTGCAGAATGTCTGACTACATTTTAAACACTTTTTCCTCAATTAAAAGACAAAGAAGATTTCAGAATCTGTATATTTTTATTATTTGCACATTTTTAAATCTTAAATTAAAATAGAAACTTGGCATGAAAATTGAATTGCCTTTATAAAAAAAACCTTAACATTTTATTATTGCATACCCCCTGGCGATCTGAGCACGATCATGTCTTCTTCTGTTATCTCAACCAAGGTCCTATGCCAAGGAGCCTTCACCTCCAAGAGTCAGCAACTTAGGATACTATACCACAATGAATGGAATTTTCACCCATCCATTTACATGGAACTGATTTCACTACTCCTTGAGGTTTCCATTATCACGCTCATGTCTCATTCCCCTCGGCTATGTGCCATCTGCACTACTATATACATGTTGCAGCAGCTATGGTATGCCACACCTCCTCAAAGTTTGCACTGACTCCTTGTAACTAAGTATTTAGGAAGCTGCAGAGGAATTTAATTTACACCACCCTAAGCCACCTCACTCTCATTGGAAACTGAGGGGGAAAAATCACCTCAGAGAATAAGTCATCCAGAGGTGCAAGAATCCAGAGTTTAGATTTGATCCCGGTCTCCTATTGGGCTGACAGCCAAGTAAGTGGCTGTATAACAACCTTCCCCATATACCAAGTTATATATGACTTGCAATGTACCTTGTATCTACCTAAACTACCTTGAATCCCAATACTGCAATGAATGTATTTACACTGAGAAACTCACAAAGCAGAAACAATGTGCAGTATATTTTCCCAAGGCCACATAATACTATACATGTTGGCCCATTGTAGCCTTAACACAGCATCTGTAGAATTATACAACCCATTTAGATTTGCCTTAAATTGAGTCATGGCATGCCTCCGCAATACACATGTACACAACATTAAAAAAAAAACCAAACAAAAAATCGATTGGCCCTGACTCTATTCCCACAGCTTGCTATGAAGACATATTCGTGTAATTCACTAAAAAGTTATAGCACTTGTATTCATTATCATCTAATTAGTGTGAGGTTTCTTCCTTTTGCATTTTCTTAGTCACGGTCTATAAAATTGGAGAAAGGCTAAGTCAGGTAACAACAAATTCTTGAACACTGAAGAATCTCTTGGTTAAATAATTTTCAACTCAAGAGGTAATATTTTACACTCTGTATTCCACTGGAAAACTCTGATATTTGTAGGAATGCAAATTGGTTTGGGGGGAAAAGGACATATAAGCACATGTTGGATGATGTTACAGATTTCTCCTGTCATATCTTTCTTACAGACTGTGCATACAGGACATTATGGATTGTGAACTGGACTTCCTCTTGATAATGAAGCATGGTATTAGAGGACACTATTGCTGTCAGTCCTCGGACCAATCCTATTCAACTTATTTATAAATGATCTGGAGAAAGGGGTAAACAGTGAGGTGGCAAAGTTTGCAGATGATACTAAACTGCTCAAGATAGTTAAGAACAAAGCAAACTGTGATTAACTTCAAAAAGATCTCACAAAACTAAGTGATTGGGCAACAAAATGGCAAATGAAATTGAATGTGGATAAATGTAAAGTAATGCACATTGGAAAAAATAACCCCAACTATACATACAATATGATGGGGGCTAATTTAGCTACAACAAGTCAGGAAAAACAAGTCATCGTGGATAGTTCTCTGAAGATGTCTGCGCAGTGTGCAGAGGCGGTCAAAAAAGCAAACAGGATGTTAGGGATCATTAAAAAGGGGATAGAGAATAAGATGGAGAATATATTATTGCCCTTATATAAATCGATGGTACGCCCACATCTCGAATACTGCGTACAGATGTGGTCTCCTCATCTAAAAAAAGATATACTGGCACTAGAAAAGGTTCAGAAAAGGGCAACTAAAATGATTAGGGGTTTGGAACGGGTCCCATATGAGGAGAGATTAAAGAGACTAGGACTCTTCAGCTTGGAAAAGAGGAGACTAAGGGGGGATATGATAGAGGTATATAAAATCATGAGTGATGTGGAGAAAGTGGATAAGGAAAAGTTATTTACTTATTCCCATAATACAAGAACTAGGGGTCACCAAATGAACTTAATAGGCAGCAGGTGTAAAACAAATACAAGGAAGTTCTTCTTCACGCAGCGCACAGTCAACTTGTGGAACTCCTTACCTGAGGAGGTTGTGAAGGCTAGGACTATAACAGCGTTTAAAAGAGAACTGGATAAATTCATGGTGGTTAAGTCCATTAATGGCTATTAGCCAGGATGGGTAAGGAATGGTGTCCCTAGCCTCTGTTTGTCAGAGGATGGAGATGGATGGCAGGAGAGAGATCACTTGATCATTGCCTGTTGGTCCACTCCCTCTGGGGCACCTGGCATTGGCCACTGTCGGTAGACAGGATACTGGGCTAGATGGACCTTTGGTCTGACCCGGTACGGCCGTTCTTATGTTCTTATGAGATGCACATTTTACATCCGTTTCAAAGTCCTGACTACTTTTAGTCATTAAATATCCTGTGGCTTTTTTGTTTTCTCCAGCACCCTAGCCAAACATGGGTATGAGTCTTCCACTGCATTGGTTATTCCAACCTAGAGCTGGAAACTTCCTGACTTGGTTCTCAATAGTTCTGCCTGATCATTCTATCGGGAAAAATGCCCCCACCCTCGACTCCTCTCAGCAGAACCAGGAATTTCAGCTTCCAAAGTTCAGAGAGCTACTGAGATATTCAGGAGGCCAGAATCACCACCACTGCACACTGGAACCCAAAGACCCCATGGAAAGGCAGCTCCTTCTACTGAATTCTATGGGAATTTGCCTGAGCAAGGAATGAGCAGAATGTAGCTGTACCCTAGGGGCAGTGCAGAGAAGCACGAGTCCTTCCCATTCTGCCTTTGCTCCTTACCCCATCTCCTCTGTGCCTTCTCAGTTGGACTACCAGGCATCCAGGGTAGAATCCAAACTTTGTCCATTTTCTACACATCTATTTTGTGGGGTACCAAAAGCACAACATCTGCTTTTCATGTGTACACAGACCTAGCAGGGAGACCAAGCAGGGGCTTGGAGGGGATGTTTCCTCTTATGTCTGTTGACAACTACACAGCCTGGACTATAATCTGGCCATAAATAAAGACCTCAAGATTTGGCCCATTATGAAGAACAACAACAAAAACAAAAAATACTATGTGGGTCCAACATAAACAAGTTAATTTGGGCACAGGGACCTTCACTCTTGTATTCCCTGACATTTTTTATTTTTAACTGTGAACCCTTAACACTGAATAATCATCTCTTGCATATCATATCTCTAGGTATGTATACCATCTTTTGAGATCTTTATATGAAAGGCACCATGTGTTGCAAGTATACATCTTTTTGTTTGAACTATTCACTGACCCTGAAAAGTGTTCAGCCCCGAACAAAAAGCTTAAGCACACACAAGCTTTGCTGAATTGGGGCTACACTGCCCAACACTTTGCAGAATCAAACCCTTGCTGCAGATTTTTAACACCTCATTTTTTTCATACTCCTTTCTAATTCAGGATCTGATTCTGTCAGGTAATGAGTGCCTCATATGATGTGCTGAGTGTGCTCAACTACTTGGGCAGTTAAAAAACAAATCAACAGGAAGGCAACAATAACTGAGGGCATTCAGCACCGTGCAGGATCAGATCCTCAGTTTTAACATTCAAAACACAGAAACTGGTGATGCTGAGTTAATACAGAGAATAAATTTAAACAAGTGAATGGAGATCTCTGGCTTTGCACAGAAAAGCGAGACCCACAAATCTGCACTATAACATACAAAGCACCACCTTATTTTACCTTTGGAAAAGTGTAATTTTGTTTAACTTTTTTCATCCTGCAATTTCATCCTCTGCGTCATTTAAGCAATCAGGATCTCATTCTGATCTCACTTACACTAGTTTTCTCTACTTGTAATTCCACTGACTTCAGTGGAGTTAGTCTAGAGTTACACAAGACAGCAGAATCGGGCCTTCATGGTTTCTGAATCAGAAGAGATGGGTCATCCCTTATAAAAAGAAAAAATTATATGATTTTTTTTTAAAGAAACAAATTACTACAATTTCATTCTAGCCAAAATATTTTTATACATGAAAACTAGAAAGGTTTTCACCCATAAATTATTATTATTAGTTTGTCTTCCCACGTAAGTAGTTTGAATTTTGGATTTGTACTGGTAAATGCAGAGGCATAAATAGGTACTTGCAGAATAAATAAACAATCAGAGTAAGATGCAAGCTTTTCAACATTAAACAAAATAATTTCTACATGAAAATCATCAATGCAAGACCAGGTCAAAAATTAAGATATAATAGGATGCTATATTTCTCAGATCTGGAAGATTGGTTTGTCTGCTTGGATGGGGTTGAAAGGCAAAGCAATGGTAAAACTGCTCTTGTTAATGTGTATTATTTACACAGCTTCAAAAAATTGAATTTCATCACTGTTTAAAGCAGGTCATTACATCAGGCTACTGTGTGTCAGTGCAGTCTCTGATGAACAAGACTGACAATAAAAATTATACCGTATACTCATCTGATAGACATTCTTATTCTAAAAGGATGTGCAGAAAATAATAGCAACACCACATTAAAAAAAATTACTGCCTTAGTCTCCAGGCACAACTTGAAAGTTTCCAACTCAAGTGCCTGAAGATAGACACCTTAGGTCATATTAGGCATCTAAATAAAAGTAGTTTCATTTTCAGAGATGCTGAGCACCCACAACTTCCTTTTAAGACAATGAAATATGTAGGGGCTGACCATCTTTCAAAAATCAGGCCATTTATTTATGTACCCAATTTGGAAAATTTGAGGCTTGGAAGTCAAATAAAATTAATTATCTTATGTATACAAAAATAGTGTTTGGATTTTTTTTGCAAAGAAACAAATTTATGTTAGGATAGCTAAAAAATGTAAAATAAAGAAATTTTTCCTAGTATGATTGTGTTTCTCTTGCTAAAGTTTTTAACCTATCCAAACTCCAGAATAATAGAGTTGGTTTCCAAAAGTATTTTTTCCAGGTTCACTTCTGATAACAACTACAGTATGTTATGCAGGAAACTGTTAAGAAATATTTCATTTTAGATTCTGTAACTTACAAGGTCAGTTACAGTTAACTATTAAAACAACTCACTGATTTCTGTTTCAGTTTAGTCATATGCATTGTGTTTGTAGAACACAATGAGTCTTTGTCTATATCTAAATAGTGACAGGCAAATAGTGACAGTTAGATAGGTTAAAGGGCAATTGAGAGAACAAGATGGCCATATTATTCATGGATCTCTCCTCTTCTGTAAAATATCCCCCATGCCTCCTCCCATACCCCAAATTGTCCCCTCTTGCCCTCTAATTGAGTAGATCTTAGGCAACAGATAGATTTTGAAAAAAAATATTTAGATTAATGGTATTTTTGCCATAATTTTAATAACTAAGTTTGCCAGCAGAGGCTGGTGGATAAAAAAAAGGCTTCTTCAGAGAAACCAATGGTCTTTCAAAATGGCTGCCATCTCCCATTGTACTCAATGAGATTAAGGCCATACTGACCTTTCGTTAAAGTATCCTCTTTCAAAATGCCCACTGCTTCCCACTGTTTCCACAAACAGTGAAGCCAGCAGCCATTTTGTTAAGCACAGTCTGTGGTCTCAATCCTATTGAATACAATGGGAAGTGGCAGCCATTTTAAAAGAGGACAGTTTTATGTGGAATTCTCTGTAGAAGAATATTATTTGTCACTCTCTGCTAAAGAAACTTTCATTTATGCACAATATTTGGGAAAGTTACTGTAAATCTTTTTAAAAGTTTTCAAATAGCCTATGCATGAAATTTCAAGTGAGTTTTAATAAATTAAGTTTGGAATGTCTGTTATTAAGATCATTCTGGAGAAACAGATACCAACATTAAATTTCTTAAAAGACCCATTTTTAATTATTTTAACTCAAGCTAATTAACCTACTTGTAAATTATCAGAATATAAATTCTGTACTCCATCAATAAATGCTATAATTTTGGAGCAAATACACTATATTCTTCATACACAGGGCAGAGATTCAACCACCTTGTTAAGTGCAAAACTCAGCCTTACTAGTGGAACCATAGTGCTTCCATAATAAATCAAGCAGTGCTTCCATAATAAATCTGTCAAATATGGCATTATTGTGTCACAACTGGGTGTTTTGGGGAACATGCCTGAGGCAAGAGTTTGTAGAATGTGGGGGTTTTGAATCAAGCAAGTATTTTCATGGGTATGATCAGTGATTAATGATTAATAAACATTATTATTAATTACATGTACTATGGTAGTGCCTTGAGGTCTCAACCAAGATTAGTGCCCCATTGCAGTAGGTATTGTACAAATACAGTGAGACAGGCTCTGCTTTCAAAGACTTTAAAATCTAACCAGAGAAGACAGAAAGAGGGAGGGGGGAAGGGAAGTGTTATTAACTGCACTTTACAAAGGGGGAAGTGAAGTTCAAAGCTTAAGTGACTTGCCCAAGGTCATGTAGGAAGTCTGTAGCACAAGTGGGAACTGAACCGAGATCTCCCAAGTCTAACTCCAGTACCTTACCCCAAAAGCCAAACGATTCTTGTTCCCACCTACACATAGGTACAGAGCTCTCAGAGATTATGCTCTCAGTTACGCTGTGTAAATCTACAGACCTCCCCTGATGTCTCTCCACTATATCCTGAAAGCAGACTCTGGCCCAGAGACTAATGTATTGGCAAGTTTGTGTAAGAAGCTCTACCCTCTGTTGAACAGAATGCAACTTCTCAAATGTTTCTAACTATCTCAACCACTATTGCCTGTCATGCAAAGAATACATACAGTAAACCTAAATTTTTGTCTGCACACCAAAAGAAACTAGACAGGTTAGATTAAGTAGATAAGAGACTTATTTTGGAAATGAAGGGTGTAAATTCTAGTCCCCCATGACACATGTATGTGATCGTGTGTATATGCAAGTCCATATAGCAATGGATTGTTACAAGATATGGTAATCAGCTAAACCTCATACATGGGAGGAAAGAATGTGCAATCTTCTGCTGACAGTGAAAACCCTCCATCATTTCAGCTCACGAGTATCTATCCGTCATCACTAGTGTTAGGGTTTGTAGGGCTTTCATAGCCCAGTCAGTAATGTGTGAAATACTCAAAATATTAAAGCAGCTCTGATTCCTATCTGTTAAAATACTCCATGGGCAAGGGACTGAGTAGGGATTTATAATGTGAAATTATTTCCCTTTTGCAAATTAAACATGAATCCTCGTTGGCAGTGGAATCCTTGGACACAAATGTGGAAGGTAGATTTTAAGCTACATTGATCAGATTGATAAAAAAAAGTCATAGCTGTATACATAGTCCCTCCTTCTTTATGGAGGTGCCCTGTTAAAGGGTATGCACACAGCTTTGCAACAACTTGCTCAGTTTATTTTGAAAGGCCTTTTTAGTGAGAAAGCAGGAAAATGGGGAGAAACCTAGGAAAAAGAATGAACTACAGCCGGAGAAAATACAAGCCATAAGACAGCTGCTTTCCTATCACCCAGATACACAGTCTGGGATACTTGGACCACACCAACCCTTTGTGTCATATACACATGCATCTCTAGAAGGGTGAGGTGCCAGTCTAGCAGTGGCAAGAAGAACTAGTCGTAAGTGGGCATGAGTTCTGCAAAACAGAAAGACAAGGAACACATGAATTCCTCACAGTGAAGTGGGCAGTTCACAACTGGCTCCAAGTTTCACTGTGTACATAGAGAATAACCCTTTGACCTATGTCCAGATAACAGCTAAACCAACTCTCCTGCGATTACATGGGTTGTGGAACTGTCAGATTTTAATTTTACTCAAATACTGAGCAGAAGAGAAAGCTGCTGACTAATACACTGCCTCAACAAGCATCAGAACCAGAGGATTATGAGGAAAATGTTCCAAGGACAACTCCCCAGAGGTAATCAGTTCCGTACCGCAGATAACAATCTGGGTATTACCTGGGTGATGGCTTACTCCACCTGCCTCATTTCTCACAGATACACAATACTCCAGTGGTGGAACTTCTCACAAGGACAGAATTAAGATAACTGGATAGGTCCCCACAAAAATTATTTCCAGGATTATTCATTGTAAAGGAGCAGCATGAGACAAAGAATATTATGGTATCACAATGCTGAAAATGAAGTACACTGGTACTAGTGGATTAGATGAATATGGACCCCTAGGCAAAAAAAATCAAGCTAAGATAGCAGGGGGCATCTCACTGGGCTGACAGCAACTTGTTCAATGGTTAGTCAATCGCTGAAAAAACTTTCGTATATCATCTTCAGTAGTCTAAAAATCCCAGCAATCAACAAAGTTCTTCCTCGCTTCTGGTCACCTCAGTAACTTTAACAATATGGTGTAGAAAAACAATACAGCAGGTTGGTCAATAAAGCACATTAGAAGAGAACCTCTGCATTAAGTACCCAGAATACCTGAAATAGAGCAAGAAGTTAACTTCGGGCACTTGATAGGATGGACTTTATTCTCCCACTTACCAGTCTGAGAGAGTCTCCAGAGTCACTACAGCATAAGTAGTTTTGATCAAAAATATGACTAATAGTAAAGACAAATTCCTGTCTGCAATTTTTTAAATATAAACTATTAGTGTAGCATACTGTAGCTCTGTAATTGAACTCTTTGGTTGGGGGAGAGGGAAGAATATTCTAAAAGAGGGGGAGAGTGCACAATTTTGATTTATATATTTGAAACAAAGTTTGTTTAAAAGAGATAACAATGGAAATGTCACAAACTGTTAAGTATCTCAATATATCCACTAGTGACTCCAGTACAGAATTCATGAGGCAATTCTGTGCGAAAAAATCTAAGTACATACTAGAAAACCAGGAAGAGAGAGAGAAAACTGGACGGTTAGAGAGGAGATAGACACACCAGCTAGATGTTTCCCGGTGGAGCGGGGGGGAGTCATCAACGGATGAGTGGAAACCAACTCGTCATTTTTTGAATTACAGGGGACAGCGACAGTAGCAAATGAACTTTCATGAAAGATAGTTTCAATCAAAATTGAAGCCTGGGCATAACTGAGATATCAAACAAGGAAGGGAGTATGGTTCTTATTCCCAGCCTAAGTGAAAACATTTTCTATAGAAATGTGTCAAAAAAATGAGGAAAAATTAAAATAAAATAATTTTACTTTAGACTAGACAGCAAATATTACCAATTAGAGCACAGTGGGGCATTGGGGGGGGGGAAGGATTGGTCCCCAGCTGGAGCGAGGCAGTGGCCAGGGGCAAGATGAGCACAGTGGGGCATGTGGGGAGGATTAGTCCCTGCTGACTGGAGCAAGGCAGGCGACAGAGGCAAAAGCACAGCAGGGCGGGACCTAGGGTTGGTCCCTGGAGCAAGGGAGGGGCTGGGGGTAAACTGCAAGCGCAGCAAGGCTGGGGAAGGGGTAAACAGGATTTCCGCCACCCCCCGCCCCTGCCCACATAGAGTGGGTACCTACCGTCTCCCTGGTTCTAGCCCATTCTCTTCATCTCTCTCTGCACTGAGCTGAGGGTGGGGGTGCACTGAGCACAGGGCTGGGGGTGCAGGGTCTGGGAGGAAGTTAGGGTGCAGGAGCAGGCTGGGGGTTGCGGTGCCGGGTCTGGCCAGGAGCTAGGGTGAGGGAGGGGGCTCAGGATTGGGGCAGGAGGTTGGGATGTGGAGCGCTTACCTGGGGCAGCTCCCATTTGGTGCGAGGGGTGCAGGTGGGAATGTGGGGGGTGCAGGAGTCAGGACATGGGGGGGCTGGGTATGTGTGTGGGGGGGTACAGGAGTCAGGGCAAGGGGCTAGGGAGTGTGGGGGCTGCAGGAATCAGGGTGGGGGTGTGTGGGGGTGCAGGAGTCAGGGCTGGGGGCGTGGGGGGTGCAGGGGTCAGGGAAGGGGGCTACGGGTGTGGGCTGGGGTCCTGGGGATGCTCCCAGCCCCCTGCCCTGAGCAGCTCATGGCAGGGGGCTGGAGAGGGTATGCCCTGATTCCACCCCCCTCCCCAAGGCCCTGCCCCCGCCTCCTCCCCCGAGCGCGCTGCGGCTCCGCTCCTTCCCCTCCCTCACACCGGCAAACAGCTGTTTGGTGGCAGGGAGCGGGAGGGGCGGAAATGCAGCATGCTCAGGGGAAGAGGCAGGGGAGGGAGCAGCTTGGCTGCCGGCAGAGCCTGTCCTGCTGCAGCAGGGGCCGGCAGGACCAAGCTTCTGCCCGCTGCCCCTGCAGGAGAGAGCGGTGGGCGGGGGGCAGAGAAGAGCGGGCCTGGCTGGGGCCCCTTTGGACCAAGGGCCCGGCGCCATGGTAAATCCGATACTGCTGGTCGGCAACGCCGACTGGGCCATTAAAAGTCCAGTCAGCGGCGCAATGGGGTCCCGAGACTAAGGCAGGCTCCCTGCCTGCCCTAGCTTCGTGTGGCTCCCACAAGTGGCTGCTGAGCCCCTGCAGCCTCTAGGCGCATGGGCAGCCAGGGAGACTTTGCGCACTGCCCGTGCCCCGAGTACCGGCTAAGCAGCTCCCATTGGCTGGGGGACGGCGCCTGCAGACGTGAGGGTAACATGCAGAACTGCAGTGGCCGTCCATGCGCCTAGGGACCACAGGGGCCAGGCAGCTGCTTCCTGAGAGCCGTGGTAAGCGCCGCCAGGTCCCTGCACCATGAACCCCCTCCCACACCCAAATCCCTCCCAGATCTCCCTTTGATCTAGGGAGATCATAGCTAGCTCGGGTATGGGAGCACTGGACACGGATGGGACAGAAATCGTGCATGGCCATTTTTATATTTCTGGACCCAGCAGAGAAGGAGGTAGACACAGAGTTAGCTCATGGAAACACAGCTGTGCTCTCTTTATTGTTCTTGCTGCAAAACAAACTACAGGAAGGAAGGCTTTGCACTTGGCAGGGGAGAGTACTCAAACATTTAAAGGGATGGGATACCACAACAGGTACTGCAATCACACCTCCCAATTGTAGAGTGGGAATGTCCAGAGTCTAATAGGCAAGACAGACAAATAGTGGGATAAAGGGAATATTACTATTCCCACTGTACAGATGAGAAATTGAGATTAAAAAGAAGATTGAATGACTTGTCCAATGTCACACTTGTGACAGAGCCATGAACTGGACCTTAATCCAAGTCCTGTGCCTTAACCACAAAACCACCTTCCTCTGTTGTTGAAACAGACCCTGCACAATAGGACTCTCTTGCTATCCTTTGTGCACCTTCTGCACCCCACTCAAAAAAAAAAAAAAAAGTTAATTTCCCAGGCATAAATTTGGAATCCTTTGTCTTCAGGAACAACACATTTGATTCTGTGTGCAGTGAGTTGATGTACCCATTAAAATTAATTTTAAAAAGATCAAGAAAATAAGGAATAATTGTCAATAGTAAACATAATGTCAAAAACCGCTAAGGGTGGGTGTGTCAAGCACTTTTATACAAATCTATCAGATACTTCTCAGTGAAGAATTCTGTCCTTCCTGCTGTTCCCTGTGTAGATGAGGCCACTGGGGGAAATAAGACAAAAATATGGGTAGCAGTTAGCCATTATGATGGTGCATAATGATAATTAGCATACCATATTTGCAAGTTCAAACAACATGCTGAAGATACAGCATTTAACTCTATTACTCCTTTTTATCTGAATCATTACAGGCTGCCTCTTAGCTACTGTATCAGGGTGGGTGAACCTAGTAAACATTGCTATTTGGATGAGAGATTTTAGTGTTTTGTATTGTGCAGTACGTGCCACATAGAACACACATACCTTGCAATACTGTGGTGGTGCTTAGATAACTAAATAAATCTCTGCTGTTACCTAACCTGAGTGTTCTAGGAACAGTATTTCCTATAGCAAGGACAGGGAAGCACAAGGGAACAGGGAACATGTTGAGGTAACCATATTTATCTATCCTAGGTGAAGTTAGGAAAATTTTCATTATCTGCACTCTGTGCAATGATTTTTACAGTGTATACACAAGTTGTGTATAAACAGCTTATATATGAATTTATATATATAGCTGGTTTCAGAGTAGCAGCCGTGTTAGTCTGTATCCGCAAAAAGAACAGGAGTACTTGTGGCACCTTAGAGACTAACAAATTTATTAGAGCATAAGCTTTCGTGGGCTACAACCCACTTCTTCGAAGAAGTGGGTTGTAGCCCACGAAAGCTTATGCTCTAATAAATTTGTTAGTCTCTAAGGTGCCACAAGTACTCCTGTTCTTTATATATAGCTGCAGATTTTAGCTAACATTTCAGTTTAGTTCGACTACAGGCCAAATAAATGTATGCATAAAAGATAGGGAGACTAGTATAACAGCAGCTTTGCATTCCTATGTTCATCCAACTCAAGATGTTGATTTTAATAATGTATCAATTTTCCATGCTTACACTTATTTTTTTGATTGGTTGATTTTTTTTTATACGTATCCATTGCTATGGCTTCTGAATGCATGACAATTTAAACATCTCAAGTAAGCAGGGCACTCATCCTACCATACCAACAATTCAATAATAGTCCATTGTCAAGCAGACACTTCAACAAAACATGTCTTGCATCATGCCCTGAAGGTCTGCAAGTTCTGGCGGAATGCCAGCGGGAGCAAATTTCAGAGCCTTCCATTGAAAACATACTTCACCTCTAGTCTCCCAGCACGCACATCTAAGAACTGTCATCAAACGCATGTCAGCTGATTTCAGCCATTGGGATGGATCTTATCTGAATCAACTCCATAGTATGAAAATATATGGCTAATAATATAATGACTACTGACCTAAAGGATCCTCATGACAACATATTTATGTAAGATATTGCTCTCTGGGATAGCATCATAAGAGATTCAGTATCTCTCATCTTCCTGAGCTTCCCAGCAGGACCGTAGTCAGAAAATGTTACCTCAACACCCTGCAGTATCCCATGAACAATATGATGCAGCACACACAGTCTAGAATAGCAGACACCACCACTGAGTGTCTCATTAGGCTGTGAGTATAACAGGGATGTTAATATGCTCAATACTGAAGCTACAGTACATATCATATACATTCTCTCCACTCATATACAAATGTATATTTCTCAGTACCAGAGGGAATCCCTCTCAAAGCCTCATTTCGCCCAACTTGACACACACAAACCAGGGGCTTGTCTAGAAGTCACAAGGGTTGGAGGGTATTCTATTTATAGATAACTTAGCCTTAAGTAATGTACAGTACATTGATTCAGTTAATAAAACCAGCACCAAGGCTGCCTTTCTCCAGTATTTTATCAATATTCAGTTCACTGAGTCTATGAGATTTCTTAATGTTCTTATCATGAACACAAATACCTAAATAGTTTAGGGTGCCATGATTTCTGGTCTTGTACATAAAGTGATAAGAAATATAGAAAGTGACTTGCAAATGCAAAGCAATTATCCCAAAATAGGAACCCAAATTCCAAACAGATTCATCTCTACTCTGCAAGTAGTTTGATAAATTGGTTTTGTTTAACCAGACTGAGATTTATTTTTTGGGGAGGGGTGGGGGTTGTTCAGACAATGCTTGGGGCCATAGAGATTTAAGCCCTTCGGCTTGCAGCTTTCTCCAAACTGACCCCATTTATGGCCCCAGCATTTTCTGGGGAATTTAACCTTAAAAAAAAAAAAAGTTTGTCTCTCGTCCTTCCAAAGATAAGTTTCCAAATGTTAACCTTTGTTACTATGCTGGATGTATGGGCAGGTGTGAGGGTGGGGTTGGAGACTTACAATGATCACTTTTCCTCTCATTGACTCTTGGTGCCTTTCCAGCTGAGGTTCCTGGAAAAGGGTGGGAGTAGGTAGAGCCAATCAGCTGTCTCTTGACTTCTCATCCTTTGCCCAAGAAGTGGTAAGGCAGGGAGACATGCATTCTATTGCTCAATTTTCCTACACCCTGCCTGGAAGAAAGAGAGAGTAATAAACTGGGCTTCCCTATTCCCATTCCCCCAAACCATAACTGAAGAAGGGAAAAGAAGAGAATCTACTGCCAAAAATCCCTGTGGAGATTTCTCTTTGGAGCCTGCACCATGGTTTCCAACCCCGCAGGAGCATTGTAAGGATATATTGATATATATCTGTAAGGTGCTATGGATACTATGGAGACAGATGGATGGACAGATGGAAGGATGTAGGGAATGAACCACTGAAAAGGGAAATCACAAGTTGAAGGGCAAAGGTAACAAGCAGTTCAATATCTGGGGAAAAAATTAATGCTGGCTCCACCCCTGCTTGTGTACAGTTCCTTTTAAACACTGTTTTGGAGTTAAAATATAATGTTTCTATTAGTTTTGCCACATTGAGACTCTGTAAGAGATACTCCATTAGCCTCACACAGCTTACATCTGGTGTTACTTAAATATAAAAAGCATAACACCTCATACCGATAATATATCTTGCACATTTATTCCACCAGTCACTTTTAGAATTTATTCATGCTCAGTAACAGAATGCTCAGAAAGTTACTCAATTCCATTATGTTGCTTTTCACCCTACACCCAAGCACAGACCACCTGAGGGGTATACACTGGCTTTACCAGTATAGATGCTGGCAGAGGTCCCAAGTGGCAGAAGATTTGCTGCGGGGTATGAAAGAGGGAGGTTGTGGTAGTGAAAAAATGACTATAACTCTCATTTTCCAAGGGCCCCAACACAGAAAGTGGGTGGGGTGCTGTCTAAGGAGGTCCTTCCATATCACAGGGATAAGTGCATTATCACAATTTGAATAGAATTGACCTAGGCAGAGCGGCTAGAGGATGCACTAATTTAGTACTTCCCCTAGGCAGTTTCCATGGCAAGACTCCTATGGAGCCCTGACTGCAACTTAAAAGTTACCTTTCCCCAGCAGAAAGCCTGAGGGAGTGCAAGCAGTGACTCTGATGAAGGGAGATATAATCACACCTCACAGTACCAGCTTGAATGAATCTAGACATTTGCACAAAGGACTAACTGGCTATTGCACCTTTCAGAGGTGGGAATGAGAAGGTCACTAAAAAAAGTGATTCTGTGGGTGGTTCTGAGAGGAGGAAAAGACAATGCCATCTCCATGTGATAATTTCTGTCTAAGAGGAAAAAACTGAACAGTTCCAGAAAGGACAGTTTGATGTACCTCAGGCATCATTAATGTGCACTCTGGCCATTTACACAAGATTTTACCAAATTATTGAATGAAAAGATTTACCTGAAGTTGTTCCAGTACCACGTTAATGATGCTACCTGTGTGATGCACAGAGCTCTGCGCCTGAGAGAGGAAAACACTACAACCTATATTGTAGTGGGAATACAGGGGATGCTGTACAATATTAAGACCTACAGATGTGGCTTCCAGAATTTTAGTCATTTAGTCATAAATGCACAGAAAATGGACTGAGTTACAGATTTTAGAGAGAGATATTTTCCCAAGTGCCAGCCATCCACCACCACCTCCACAAACACACCTTATTGAAGCGGTCACTGCCATTATGGTACTCATCCTCCAGTCAGGCAGATTATGAAGTCACCGTTAACACTGCCCTAACAATAGATGGATAGCATGAACTCATACAACAGTGCAGCTAGTATTCTTACAAAGAAGCCTTCATCACCTAAGGCCCCGATTCAACAAAGCTCTTCAGATACACTTAGTCAGGGCTTATTTGGCTCTCCAGCATGACAGCTCCAAGACTTACTAGATTGGTATAACCTGGCTCTTTTGTTTGAAAAACAGTATTTAAATCTACTCTTTTGTATTGTTTTTATAAACAACTCGTGATTTTTGGAGTGGAAGAGAAGAAAATTATCCCCCCCCCCCCCAAAAAAAAGATAAGGATGAATCTAGCCTGTAGGATACAGAATTCCAAGTACCATGTAAAGGACAATTGAAAAGTGGGTAATTATGTGACAATTGAAGAATATGCTTCTGTGGTACCATTGTGTGGTTGGTCTGGGGCAGTGGAAAAACAGTACATGATAACATTTTACTGAACAAGAAAGGACCAATTTGCATTCAATTGTGAATGCCAGTCGTTATATGGGACTTGCTAAGATGCATGTGCACACCTGCAAACTCTCTGAAGAAACACTCAAGTCATTATTCAGATGTGTAGCCCATAAAGTAATTTATTGTTTTAGAGTCAGGAGCAATACTGTTATCTTGATTACTGGGAAAAGCCACAAAGGAAAGTCACTGATCTCACATGCAACTCTTTTCACTAATGAATACATTCCTGCTATCATGATGAAGAACCAACTATGCCTACAACAAATGCAATCATCTAATTCACAATTTTCCTTGGAAATTGAACAGCATCATTGTAAGTTATCAACATCTAAAAAAAGATTTGAAAATTCTGTTTCTGTTTTTTAAAATACCTGGAAAATAAAAATTAGTCTCAAGAACAGAAAAGATTAAATATAATAAAATGATTAATTTAAAACATTTTAAAGACAGAATTTGCTACAAGGTTAGCAGCTAAAAGGAAAGGATACAGTCTTTGAATGACATTATGATGTAGTTCCTAGCTGGATGTACTTGAGAGTCTGTTTTGTCACTTTATCATTCAACTAAAATTTTTGTATTGTAATTCTTCTGTACTTCATTAGAACAGTATTTAATTAAAAACACTAAGGAGTTAAAAATCAGAATTAAGCAGATACACACCACAAACCAAACAATTAATGTTTAATGAAAGGCACTTTATTTTGGACAAAACACTACATTTTTAATACTTGCAGAAATAATTGATGTTGGCAGATTTTGATATCAGTAGACCTCTAGTGGCTACTACAGTAATTGATGATTACATTACTTTTCTTTACCTTTTTTTCCTCTAGAATGAAAATACTGTTTAGGAACAAAACTGCAATGTATGGTTAGTGGTACAGAAAAATAGTACTAAGCACCTGATTTCTACATTGCCACCAAAGGTCCACCTCTGAACCTGAGATTATGTTGCATCTTTTAATATTTGCTGTTGAACTCTCTGTAATAAATGCATTTATTTAAAGCATATTTGCCAGTTTTATTGGGATTAATATTTTTCACACTGGCATACAATAAATAAGAAAGTAGTTTTTGATAAAAGGAATCTACAACCAAATGAAAAAGTAATTCCTACAAAAAGCATATTCAATATCCTATTATTTAAATTAATCAAATTACACATCAGTATTCGCTAAAAATTAAGATTTAGTCCCAAGAAGTAAACTAATTTCTGATGCTGAAAACAAGTCCAAACTCCATGAAAGTGTCGTAGGGAAGTATGTTTCCTGACAGAAAGGGAGACAGTCAACATTACATCTCACTTTAGATCTAGACAAGTTTGAAATGTAATGAATGTGGATCCCATAGAGCAGTGGTCAAAACACAGTCTGTCAGTATTGGCCCTGCCATTCAAATCTCCATGTGGAGAATATAAAGGTGGATAGTTCATGAAAAAAATTAGATCTGTCATTTCTAATAACATTATTACAGCAGTGTCTTCAGTGCCACTGTGGGTAAGACTGTGTCAGCATCCCTGTTACAAAGCCCACTTTCAAGAGCCCTAAATCTCAGCCAAAAATACATTCCATAGTATACTACTGCACAATTTGTCAGTTTCACTAGGGGGACAACACCTATCCCTGAAGCATCAATCCTAAGCCCCTGCAAAACACAGGATACTGAACTAAATGGACAAATAGTTTGTTTCAACGGAGCGATTCTTATGCACCACATAATATATAATCTATAGCTGCAGTTTATAAGACGTACCATTGTGCATTTTAAACACTGTGTAAACATACATTTTCACACTAAATTTTGACTGGCCCAGAAGCAATTACTATATCAAGTCCGCAACTCGCTGAAAGAGGATTATAGTGAATAATGCACATTTTGTGATGTTTCAATTTTAGGGCCACTTGGGCCTTATTCACTTTGGCTAAAAATTTCGAACTTGGGTACTTAAAGACAAACATCTAAATCTACACTTTGGTGCTTAATGTTATGGCTACATGGCAACAACAGAATGTGAGTGCAGCTTGCATAGTCGTACATGAGCTAGTTTTAATCTAGGTAGCTCAGATATCGGAAGCAGTGAAAACACAGCAGCATGGGCTTCAGTGCAAGCTAGCTGCCATAGCTTCACTGCTCAGTACCCAACCTAGCTAGATTGAAGTGGGAGTCCAGGGTAATCAGTTCCTCACAGGATGCACTCAGCATCTTGCAGGACCCATCTATACAACATCATGGAAACTAACAAGCTCATTGGTCAAAGTTTTGTCCACTAATTAAAAACTACCATTTTATCACACAATATCACTACATTAAATCACTACTTTGAAAGCACGGTACCTAAAGTAAAAGTTGATCAATTGATCCCCTAGAATATTTGGTGTACCCTCTACATCAGTGGTGGGCAACCTGCAGCCTGGGGCTGCAGGGACGTGCTGGCTGCCACTTCCCGCAGCTCCCATTGGCCAGGAACAGCGAACCGCGGCCACTGGGAGCTGTGGGCGGCCATGCCTGCGGACAGTCAGTATAAACAACCTGTCTCCCGGTCCGCCAACAGATTACCCTGACAGGCCACGTGCGGCCCACGGGCCACAGGTTGCCCACCACTGCTCTACATACTGGAAAAATAATTGATCAACCTAATATTGGAAAAAGCTAATTATCTGAAGGAATGCCTAACATAGTGAATGCTAATGGGAAGGGGGTAGGTTTAGCAGATAAAATAAAAAAAGAACAAGTAAAAAATCACTTAGAAAAGTTAGATGCCTGCAAGTCACCAGGGCCTGATGAAATGCATCCTAGAATACTCAAGGAGCTAATAGAGGAGGTATCTGAGCCTCTAGCTATTATCTTTGGAAAATCATGGGAGACGGGAGAGATTCCAGAAGACTGGAAAAGGGCAAATATAGTGCCCATCTATAAAAAGGGAAATAAAAACAACCCAGGAAACTACAGACCAGTTAGTTTAACTTCTGTGCCAGGGAAGATAATGGAGCAAGTAATTAAGGAAATCATCTGCAAACACTTGGAAGGTGGTAAGGTGATAGGGAACAGCCAGCATGGATTTGTAAAGAACAAATCATGTCAAACCAATCTGATAGCTTTCTTTGATAGGATAACGAGTCTTGTGGATAAGGGAGAAGCTGTGGATGTGGTATACCTAGACTTTAGTAAGTTATTTGATACGGTCTCGCATGATATTCTTATCGATAAACTAGGCAAATACAATTTAGATGGGGCTACTATAAGGTGGGTGCATAACTGGCTGGATAACCGTACTCAGAGAGTTGTTATTAGTGGTTCCCAATCCTGCTGGAAAGGCATAACGAGTGGGGTTCCGCAGGGGTCTGTTTTGGGACAGGCTCTGTTCAATATCTTCATTAACGACTTCGATATTGGCATAGAAAGTACGCTTATTAAGTTTGCGGATGATACCAAACTGGGAGGGATTGCAACTGCTTTGGAGGACAGGGTCATAATTCAAAATGATCTGGACAAATTGGAGAAATGGTCTGAGTTAAACAGGATGAAGGTTAACAAAGACAAATGCAAAGTGCTCCACTTAGGAAGAAAAAATCAGTTTCACACATACAGAATGGGAAGAGACTGTCTAGGAAGGAGTACGGCAGAAAGGGATCTAGGGGTTATAGTGGACCACAAGCTAAATATGAGTCAACAGTGTGATGCTGTTGCAAAAAAAGCAAACATGATTCTGGGATGTATTAACAGGTGTGTTGTGAGCAAGACACGAGAAGTCATTCTTCCGCTCTACTCTGCTCTGGTTAGGCCTCAGCTGGAGTATTGTGTCCAGTTCTGGGCACCGCATTTCAAGAAAGATGTGGAGAAATTGGAAAGGGTCCAGAGAAGAGCAACAAGAATGATTAAAGGTCTTGAGAACATGACCTATGAAGGAAGGCTGAAAGAATTGGGTTTGTTTAGTTTGGAAAAGAGAAGACTGAGAGGGGACATGATAGCAGTTTTCAGGTATCTAAAAGGGTGTCATAAGGAGGAGGGAGAAAACTTGTTCACCTTAGCCTCTAAGGATAGAACAAGAAGCAATGGGCTTAAACTGCAGCAAGGGAGGTCTAGGTTGGACAGTAGGAAAAAGTTCCTAACTGTCAGGTGGTCAAACACTGGAATAAATTGCCTAGGGAGGTTGTGGAATCTCCATCTCTGGAGATATTTAAGAGTAGGTTAGATAAATGTCTATCAGGGATGGTCTAGACAGTATTTGGTCCTGCCATGCGAGCAGGGGACTGGACTCGATGACCTCTCGAGGTCCCTTCCAGTCCTAGAATCTATGAATCTATGAATATTTGAGGGCCAACTGTGTGCACTATATGGGTGAAATTCACCCCTGTGCAGAGGTCCTATGCTACTCTAAAGTCACAGTTAAACTCTCAAAATAGGGTTTAACTTGTACACAGATCTTTTGTTAGACGTCCGCACCATCATGAATTTCACCCTGTAAAAAACTTAGAAGATAATGTGGTCCCTGAGCCTAGGAATCTATAACCTAAATTAGACCCAGAAAGTACAGTCTGAACATAATCTCATACGTATACACAAAAACAAATACAACACCCTGTTGGAAGGAGAAACCCTCATGCAACACAGGATTTATTTTTTTTAAGAAGAGTATGTGTGTTCAAGAGTAGGAAGTTTTCACTGAAGCAATATTGCAGAAGTGAGTTTTCAGAGCAAATTTTAACATAGAGAGGGAGGCATTGTGCTGAAAAGTATGTCGTCTTCACTGGCCTTTGTAAGAATCTTTCCTTTGAGAAGAACACCCAATACATGGCCATGGAAGCTATTTTTTTTTTAAAGTTAATCATGCTCATAGCTGATTACTGTGGACTGAGAGGTGCAAGACAAACAACAGTTTCATTTGAGGAATCACACCCCCATCAAATACTACAGCAGTTGATCTCTTGGCTGTCTACACCTCATGGTTATCCATTAAGATTGAATGATGGATGCTCATGAGCCAAATCACATCCTTGCCCAAGAGCATTAGCAATGATAAGTTTGGCTGGGCAGTCTGTATAACATTGGAAGTAATATCAACTCTGCAAAAACTTCCTGCTGTGCGACATCAGTTACACACTGGTGCTGCAAGTCTTCTAACTCTTGACTGCAGCTGGATGAATGATGCTAGAAGTGATTTGTAAATATTTCTGCACATAAAGGAAGAAAGTTTGGTTCACTTATTTGTGAGGTTATATTTTCATTGTTTATGAATATTCAAACAGCCACTGTATTTGATATTTTTAAAAATGTACGTGAATCAGCAATATTTCATGAATTTTAGCATCTGAAAATTTCTACTGGAAGTGCATTATTTATTACCCCTCATTCATTCATCATCCTGATTCAAATGTATCAGTCGTCCAGAGAGTAGAAACAGTGTCAAGTGACTTAGATGACCAAGCATACACTACAAATTACTCTTGATTTGCCCTGTTCAAACTTATAATCAACAAATAAAATTACAAGTGGGTTGTGCATGAGAAGATGCTCACAGATACTTTTAGTTTGGAACCCTAGGAAGATCACCTCTATACAAGGATATGTTAAAATAATAGGAGTGATTACTAATGAGGTGGTGTAACGCTAGTACGGGAGTGACTATGCTAATACTTGAGTTAAGACTCCTAGTTTTTTCATTACAGATGTTTTCTGTAAACCTGAGCAGTCTCACTCCACGTTAGCTGCTCAAATAGTTGCTAAAAGTACTGAGTGTTCTCTCCAACCAACCTGACTCCTCTCCTGAACATTACACTTCAGTCATGTCAAAACATGTAACTGGTGAGTACTACTGGTAGTTCCACATGGCATATAGGAATACCAAGGAGGAAACTTATTAATAAATTAGTGACTGAGACTAATTTTTATATACAGCCCCTATCTATTTGCTCCTAGGAATTAGCAACATACCAAAGAGGTAATTTCACACGGAGCAAGAACCTACTGTTATGAAATTACTATTATTAGTAATAAATACATTTATAACAGAAGAGTGAACCAGTTTGTGCATAAACAGACCCAGTTTCATCGGGGAACTGTAAAAGAATTCTGCCATAAAAATGCAGGCTCTTGAAGTACAAGCATATCTAAAACATCAAGGCCACTAGTTATTAGCAAAGACTTTTAAAAGGTTCTGTGATAAGTGGAGTTAAAAAAAACCGAGAAATGTAGTATTTATACTAATGGCTGCATAATCCTTGCATAGGCTCAATGACTGAAAAACAAATTTAGTTCAGAACAGGGCTCAAAATCATTAACTAAAAATCATGAAACCAAGCAAGCCACTGACCCTAAGGACACTTCGTCAGTGCTTGACAGATCCTGCATGTCTTTATATGCTAATGGCACAAAGCAAGTTGTGATATATCCGGGAAAAAGATGTGTCTTTACATCCTCTTTCTTCTTCTTTGTCTGAACATATCCATCAATAGGCCCCCTGTCTCCGATGGCTTTGGGGCACAGTATTATGAGCATGTGAACTGACTTTTCTCTTACTGGGCATATTCAGAGAATCGTTTTTAAAAGGAATTTACCCATAGTGGTAAAGACAACTTCTCTCATAAATGTGGATCTTAAAATATTACCCAGAATTACGGTAAACATTGAAAGCCAGTCCCCTTTAATATAAGAAGTGGTAGACTAGCTTTGTAAAGAGAAGGAAACCCACATTTAATATGCAAGGGGTGTTGAATGAGTGTGGGCTGCCAGAGAGAGCAACTCCAAATCAATTCCAGTGTTTCAGGGTCAAGAAATAGCCTCTCTTTGCACATGCTGGTCATATCTAATTAAAGTGTTCCACAGATTTAGCTCGGTGTGGAATTTTAGCCACCGACTCTACAGCTCCCCATCTGCACTTGTGGTAGCCAATAAACATCCATCACTTTCATTCTCAAGGGCGGAACACAACAGTAATGTATCTTCTCCTTTTTGTTTTTTATCCTCTTGGGATAGTCCCTGGATATGCTACCTAGAGCTCAGTAAACTCCAACATCTCCAGATAGATAATTCAATTCTTAAAGCCAGCTCTTATAGATTGTGGTTTCTTTATTTCTTTATTTCACATCCTACAACCATCACGTTACTGGCAAATTCTCGAATTTCAGGGCTCTGAATAAGCTATAAGAGTTGAGGCCTGGACATTTTTTCTTCTGTCAAAGACCCCTCCTTGCCTCATTTTCTCAATCCCATTGGCCTTCTAATTTAATTAGGAAGATATGAAAGTAACCTTTCTAAGACTTGCCCGGGCCAGCCCACAACATTTTGGCACCTGAGGCGGGGAGCTCAAATGATGCCCCCATGCCTCCTTCCTCAGGCCAAAACTTTGAAAGGTCTCAATTCTGCCTTCTTCCTGTTCCACTCCTCTCATGGTACTGCTCTTCTACCTACCCCAATAAAGGAGAACTAACAACTTAAAATGCCTTGTTCAAAAATTTTAAGTAACACTTAACTTTCAAACGCCTAAATAGCAAATGTAACTTTTCTTGTCTGCATAGTAAACACTTGCATTTTTATCTGTTTGAATAATCAAAGTGGTGCTTTCTGTGCCTTCTTGGTTGCAAAGATTTGAACTGCTTCCTGAAGGTCCACAGCCTGGGCCAGCTCATGCTCTATTGAGATGGTTGCAAGGCCAACCAGCATCTCCTGTGTCATTGGGGAGCGTAGATGTGTTTTTATTAACTTAAGCTTGGAGAAGCTGCGTTCTCCACTGGCAACTGTTACAGGAAGTGTTAGAAGTATGCGCAGAGCAACAAAAGCATTTGGAAAGAGGGTGGTCATCTTATTTGTGCACATATATTACAGAACAGCCTTTGGAGTTGATCCTGCTGAAATATATCTTGAAAGGGCTTTCAGTTCATCACCTAAATCACTCGCATCAATATCGCGCATGTCATCATTTGTCAACACTGTCTCTAGTGCCTTGCATTGCTGGTGTAGGTCTTCTTCAGGTACAGTGAGGAGTTTTGGAATATCATGCAACATCCCAAATATACAGCTGTGTTCCTTGAGCTGCATGAAACCTTCTTCAACTGACTGTATTGCACAATCTCACATCTGGTTAAAGAATTCAACTTTGAATTCTTGTTTGGGGGTCTCTTATGGGATTATCCCATGCCTCGTAATCAAAATGTCGTCTTCTTCTATGACTCTTGTATTCTTGAATGGGTGGAAAAATAGCTTCAGTGTGAAGTTCCTCTGCCAACTTCTGTGCACTTTTCAGAACATTTTGAAATCCCTCATCTGACCAGTAAGACTGTAGGTATGACTTTGCTTTGTCCATTTGTTCCATTGCTCCAGATATATCAAGGTCAACACCTTGGAGTCTCTTGCTCACAACATTTATTTCAAACAGTATGTCAAGCCACAACACTAAGCCACACAGAAATTTGAAGTTATGTATGTTTCTGGTGATTCCATTTCCCTCTGCCAATGTTCTCCCATGAACAGTTCCTGTCATAGCATTATCCTCCATAATGGCAACTATGGTATCATCTATCTTCCCAATTTGGTGTTTGATAGGCTTTATCACCTCCATTCGACTTTCCCTTTGTGTGGCACTCAGTGGTTTCAGTGTCAGAGAGGATGTTCCCAGATGTTGCTTCAAAATTTGCCATCAATGAGTTGATGCAGAGAAAAAGACATAGATGCTTTGAATTACATTAAAAAATTCAGCAGCCTCACTAGAAGCTAATGCTGCACCACTGACCACCAAGTTCAGTGATTGAGAACTGCATGGGACAAAAAAAGCTCGAGGGTTTTACTCGGATCCGTGTCTGCACTCCTCTGTTCTTTCCTCTCATGTTGGCACCATTATCGTATCCCTGACCTCTCATGTCAGCTATCACAATTCCCGTACCTTCCAGCTTTTTAAGAAGCACATTTGTCATACCAGCTCCTGTAGTATCATCAATGTCAATAAATTCTAGAAAATGCTCTCTGACAGTCACCATTGCAGGGACATTTTCACTAGGTTCTGTTGTTGTTACAAAATGCACCATTAAAGTCATTTTTCCGTATGGCTGATGTCAAGTGTGCAGTCCAGAATAACAGAGTAATATCTTGCTGACTTCAGATCTGCCACAATCTTCTGTTTGACATTTCTTGGGTGGTGACTCTTCTTAGATGCTCCTGGAGTACAGCATCAAACTCAGCCATGAGCTCCACAATTTGAAGGAAGTTTCCATTGTTTGGCACATACAGCTGATCTGAAGTGCCACGCAGTGCTAGGTTTTGGGTAGCAAGCATTCTCACAATGGCAATGAGCCTTTTCAGAACATTTTACCAGTAAAGAGACTCTGATGCAATCTTCTCTTGATGCTGATCATTTATGGCGACCTTTAACCTTAGTCTCATCTCAAGCTCTTTCCACCTATGGAATGCTCTCTGGTGATTTGCTGCCTTCTCATGGCATGCCAGATTTCTAGCCTGATTTTTACAGTCCTTTGTTCCTGTAGAACCCAATGTGGCTGTAACATTAGACTGGAAGAGTTTGCAACAAAAACACTATGCAGCATTCTGGGTTTTTGAGTACATAAATCATGGCCTCTCCACTTTGTCACCATTGGGGATTTCACGCCAGTAATGTGTTGGATGGAAACTTCTATTTTCATTGTCTTTGGGGAACAGGAAGTTTTTCACTTGCTGTGGCCCATGCAGTACAAGGAAGTCCCTCAGGCTACTGCTCAAGTGGGTCCACAGTCCTGGATCATCTAGACTTAAGGAACTAAACTCAGCAGCAGCTGTTTCTTGCGCCTCCACCACACTCTTCTCTGATCTAAACTTTTCTTCAGGAATGTGCATGGTTACATCCATTTGAGATGGAGATATGGATGCTGCAGTAGCTGCCAGGTCACCTGCACTCTGACTAATTGGAAGATCAGGCATCTCCTCACCACTCACATCCTCACTGGGGCCGGAAGGCTCACCGTGAACATCTGTGTCTATGTAGCTCAGGAGAGCTCCTTCCTACTTAGATAGAAAAGCTTCCTTTGCTTTTTTTCTTTTTCTGAATGCTGCCCCAGAAGGGCGTTTTCTTCTTTCACTCATGACTGCTGTTCTGTGCCAGCTATAGTGGCTCTCAACTCTCAATTGAAGGGGACAAATAAACAGGCTGGTGGCAGGGCCTGAGTGAGGAAAGATATCAGCGTCTTAAGGGCTTAACTGGCTCCTACTACTTCAGTTGACTGCCTGTTCTCCTCAAGTGGGTTCAGGGAAGCAGCAGGAAACAGGAAGCTCCCTGAGAAGCTGGTGTTAATCAATCCAGGCTCCTGGGGGTGCTAGAGAGGTACATAAGAGGCTCCTCCTTCTCTCTCTCCATGCAGCTCCTGCTGCTTTCTGTTATTCCCTCTCACTTTTTCTCCTGCCTGTCTGTTATGTCTCTTGTGCCCTCCTTCCCCCAGCACAGCACTCCACCATCTCTGTGGATCTAGAGCAGAGAGAATACATATGTACCAGCAGCAGACACAATTTTCTACACTCTGGGTCCTAGTGGCGCCCACACACACACAGTCTGGCGCACTGAGGCGGCCGCCCTGGTAAGGCCAGCCCTGGACTTGCCTTCCCTGCTAGTAGCAGGGAACATTAGGGATTAGCAATGCTCTGACTCACTGAAAACTGCTGTTGCTCTTGTATGGATAGGTACATTTGACAAAGATGGTAATAGTCCCCCAGATGCTCCAACTGAAAATGTTTCCTTTAGCATTACTAGTTAGAAAGATAAAACTATTGAATCCAGCCTTTGATTTAAATGCACAGGCAAACACATTGCCTTGAAAAGATTTGGCCTTCCACCAGAGCAGGGTGAGTGGAACAGGTGATAGAGGATCTCTTCTAGAATTTAGACAACATAACATAGCACATCATTTCTGCCATATCTCTGACTAGTTGCTAACCCTGAACAGATTTTGCTGTAGTGAAATGAAGCAGGAGTTTAGCACAGACATACATTGGACCCGTTTACCAGATAGAGATCAGAATGGATTACTGATAGACCTTAGGGGATCAGTACATAAAGGGCTCCTTCTAACACACTTGTAAATGTGCCCACAAATTGATTCGGAATAAGCAGGGCCGGCTCCAGGCACCAGCCCAGCAAGCAGGTGCTTGGGGCGGCCAAGGGGAAGGGGCGGCACGTCAGGCTGTTCGGCGGCAATTCGGAGGCGGGTCCCTCTCGGAAGGAAGCACCTGCCACCAAATTACCGCCGAAGAAGAAAGCGGCGCGGTGGAGCTGCCGCCGGAGTGCCGCCGATCGCAATTGCGATCACGGCTTTTTTTTTTGCTTTTTTTTCCCCGCCGCTTGGGGCGGCAAAAACCCTGGAGCCAGTCCTGGGAATAAGAGTAACCTTTCATCCTTATACCGATGTGATGAACTCATGATTTCTTACCAGCCATCACATAAATCAACTTTGTAGTCTAGAAAAAGATCTTTAAAACCGCAAACAAAAAACCCACACAAACCACCAGGACCATATCTTCAGTTGGTATGTAAATCAGCCTAGCGCCACTAAAGCTCAGGCCCTTGATTTCAAGGTTAAGCCTCTCTGGACACTATCCTATCTTATTCTGGAAAGCAAAAAACTCTTTTAAAAATTCTTTTCATGGGATAAACTTAAGACACCTTGGAAACCACCACTACAGGGGAGATTTTCAAAGGCAATCAGCGGCAGTTAGGTGCCCTACCTCCATTTGTGCCTTTGAAAATCTGCCCGCTAGTGTCTAGCTTCCTGTTTCTAAGGCAACTGTTTGGAAACTGGTTTTTAGCTAGATTCTCAAACCACCTGTCATGTCAGTTCCTAGTATTCTGGAACCCTCTTAGTGAGGCTTGTGGAAACAGAGAGCCAGGACAGAACACAGTACAAAGAGACCACTTGATAGAACATAAGAATGTGCATATTGGGTCAGAACCCTGATCCATCTAGTCCAGTATCTGCTGATGCCAGATGCTTCAGAGGAAATGAACAGAACAGGGCAATTATCAAGTGATCCATTCCCTGTCATCCAGGCCCAGTTGTCCCAGTTCCAGAAGTCAGAGGTTTAGGGACACCCAGAGCATGGGGCTGTGTCCCTGACCATCTTTGCTAATAGCCATTGATGGACCTGTCATCCAGAAACTTATTTAGTTTTTTTTTTGAACCAGTAATACTTTTGACCTTCACAATATCCCCTGGCAATGAGTTCCACAGGTTCACTCTGAATTGTGTGAAATACTTCCTTGTGTTTGTTTTAAACCTGCTGCCTATTAATTTCAATTGACCCTTGCTTCGTGTGTTACCTGAAGGGGTAAACAACATTTTCTCTTTCACTTTCTCCACACCAATCATGATTTTAGAGACCTCTATCATATCCCCCCTCAGTCATCTTTTCCAAGCTGAATAGGCCCAATTTTTTAAATCTCTCCTCATAAGGTTTCTCTACTGGATGCCCTTTTACTTTCCAGAGACAAGGCACATACCACCACACACATCCTGCTGGCTCACTCTGCAGCATTTGATAGTGTTAATTGCCAAAATCCCTGTCCTTACCTTCCTCCCCCGCCCAATCCCAGGCAGCAGTGGTGAACAGAAACACCCTGAAATGCTTCATATCTTTCATCTCAGACAGAAATCTGAGTATTATTATGGGAAATTGTTTCTTCACTCTTTCTTCTCCTCCAAAGCCTCACCTTCAGAGACCCACAATCATAAATCCTCTCCACATAGTAGCAATATGAAGATGTTGTGAGAGCCAGCTCTAAATCTCCTTTATCTAAGGCCTGGTCTACACTGGGGGTGCAGGGGGGGGGGGGCGGCGAGCTAAGTCGGTCTAAGTTACGCAACTTCAGCTACGAAAATAGCATCGCTGAAGTCGAACTACTTAGAGCTACTTAGTGTCTTCACTACGGTAAGTCGACTGCTGACCGGAGTCGATGGGAGAGCGCTTGGCTGTCGATTTATCGCGTCTTCACTAGACGCGATAAATCGACCCCCCCCTGGATCGATCACTCCAGAGGTAAGTGTAGACATGCAGATGGTAAAAATCTCATTTTCCAGTTTTTTCAATGGTGACCCAAAAGCAGAACCTGGAGAAAGAGCAGCCATGCCATCTAATGCTGAAACTAGGCAAGACCAAGGTGATGCTGGTAGGAAGAGAGAAGCAATATGAAGAACTTGCCTCCTTCATACCATCTCCCACTATTGAGAATATTGGGCCTCAGATTATTCGATCAAGCCACATTTTTGAGGACCTTTTGAGACTCAGCTTTACTGGTTGCCCAAATAGCCACGGTAGCAAAAAAACACTCACTTTTCCACCTGCTAGTAGCCAGAAGATCCTTCCTACATGGCACAGACCTAGCCATGGTGATCCATGCTTTTGTGACCTCCAGGCTGGATTAGTGCAATTGTTATACACAACAATGAAGCCACATGCCCTGAAAAAGCTCTAGCTAGTACAAAATACAGCAGCTCATTTGCCTAGCAATCCAGGTTGCCATGACCACATCATCCAAGTGATCTCTGCAGTAATTCTGTCCTGCATCCAAAGCCCTCCATGAGATTGGCTCTAGCTACTCAAGAGAATGCCTCTCCCTTTGTGACCATCACCTCCCCCGACAGCTGTGTTCCACTGAACAATGAAATACTGACCAGCAGGAGCATAATTTGTGAGCATGGAAGGAGCTCGATCCAGATTATAGAACTCACTCCTGCAAGAGATTAGTGACCAAACTTGTTTTGACATAGATTTCCTTTTATAAAGCCTTCTCTTTCTTAATAAATTCTTCTCTCTCACACACACACACACACACACACACACACACACACACACACACACACACTCACTAAAAACTATAAAGTAATCATTCTGTTTCTCTTACAGGCTGGGAAGGGAGTGTGCGAGAGAGATTATTTCTATTTTTAAATACTTGCTCAGATAGTATGTGGATAATGACTATATAAATAAGACCAAAAATAATGAGGCTGGCAAAATAATTTGTGGTACTCAGCTAGCATTTTCTTATTCATGATGAAATCTGTATTCTTTGTTCCTTATACAATTCTGAATGCTCATTCCTCTACCTGGTAGGACTATCTGAGAATGAAGTGGGAGAGAGATATAGCTGATAGCACGGAATAGTTCCCAGCCTTTCTGGAAAGTGGACCAGTTTATGAGATTCAGATCTCAGCTGTACCAATTAATGGTCACTGCCCTCCATTTAATTGTGCATGCTGCAAACATCAGAGGAGCTTTAACTGCTCCAAAGTGTTTTCTCAGGAGCCTGAGATCTGGAGCTGTCCAAACTCCATTTCAGATAAGAGCATGCCTGGAAGAATGAAAGTGGGGCCTAGCACAGAGGGTCATAGTGTAACAGTCACAAATGCCTTACATACCAGTGTAGAAAAAAGGTACCAGTGCTTGGCAGGCACTGATGGAATAAGTCTTGGTGTGACAGGAGTATTTCTTGAGATTGGGTGGATATTGAAATATACTTCATTTGACAGAAACGCAACCTAAGTAACTCTCCAAGACAAATACCTCTATCAATAACCTCAGCATGTAAAGATGAGGAAGGGTTGCTATTTCATTGTTTAAGACCCTATAAGACTACTATTGACTTTCAGGGTATGTCTACGCTGCAATAAAAGACCTGTGGCGGCAAGTCTCAGAGCCTGACTTGGGCTCAAGCTACAGGGCTAAAATAGCAGTGTAAACATTTGGGCTCAGGCTGGTTAGAGGGGTGGGTTTCAGAGCTTAGGCTCCAGCCTGAGCCCAAACATCTACACTGCTATGTCAGCCCTGTAGCACATGCCCCAGGCAGTTAACCCAGGCTCTGAGATTCACTGCTGCAGGTTTTTTTTGTTACAGTGTCCCTCAGCTATAAATGTGTGATTTTATTACAGGCACTACAAATATTGACATCCAACCCTCCCAATAGCTGCTCCTGGTAGGAGATACAGCATGAGACTTGTGAGATGGCTCCTGTCCAATGCCTTCTCTGTAGGCAGGAAAATCATTTTGTTGAAACAGACTGAAGCTTCCCCACCTACATAAAAATTGTAGACAGTGACCTCTTTTTGGTCCTTGGAACTTGTATACCAAATAGCACAGGAAGATTTCTTTGATGGAATTTGGACCTCTCTTATGGCCAGTCATAAATCTTATGGCTTTAGAACAGGGGTCGGCAACGTTTGGCACGCAGCTCGCCAGGGTAAGCACCCTGGCGGGCCGGGCCAGTTTATTTACCTGCTGACGCGGCAGGTTCAGCCGATCGCAGCCCCCACTGGCCGCGGTTTGCCGTCCCAGGCCAATGGGGGCGGCGGGAAGCCGCGGCCAGCACATCCCTCACCCACGCCGCTTCTCGACGCTCCCATTGGCCCGGGACGGCGAACCGCGGCGAGTGGGGGGGCCGCGATCGGCCGAACCTGCCGCGTCAGCAGGTAAATAAACTGGCCCGGCCCGCCAGGGTGCTTACCCTGGCAAGCCGCGTGCCAAACGTTGCCGACCCCTGCTTTAGAAAGTCAGGACCATTATATACTAGGGCATTACAAGAAGGTCTATATTTTTGACTAAAACTGCACATGCTAATGAGTGGATTCATGAGGCACTTGTACAAATCTATACATCTTTTCAGTAATCGCCTTGTTTTTCTTTATTTCTTGGTACTTTGAAACATTTTTCTTTGCTTTATGCATTATGATTTTTTTTGTCTGAATGATACCTTTTTATATGTTTGAATATATCTGTGCATGTTCCATATTGTTATCTTTGTTCCATGCTAGCACTGATGGGTATGTAACTCAGTGCTTGTTTTAATTTAATAATATATATATATGGAGATATACCTATCTCATAGAACTGGAAGGGACCCTGAAAGGTCATTGAGTCCAGCCCCCTGCCTTCACTAGCAGGACCAAGTACTGATTTTTGCCCCCAATCCCTAAGTGGCCCCCTCAAGGATTGAGCTCCCAACCCTGGCTTTAGCAGGCCAATGCTCAAACCACTGAGCTATCCCTTCCCCCAAGATAATAAATATCTTTAAAAGAGACAAGGTTAGCCTGTAATGATTTCCACTGTTAAAAAGATGTTCTCTTGACTATAACATTGAATGAGTATGTTAGATTTATCTCACAGTAGAACATAACTGAGAAAATCTGGTTATTGTAGAAAAAAACTGAACTACAAAGTTATTGTACAAAAAAAAAAAAAAAAAAAAAAAAACACCAACTTTCTGTCAAAAGTAAAAACAGCCAAATTCTACTCTCAGTTATCCACACTGAAGAACAGAAGATTCCACTGAAGATACTCCACATGTACATGGTTTGTCTGTAAATTTACTTGTGGTACTCACAGCCATAATTTTGAGTGACACCCCCCCCCAGTATTTAAAAATAGAAATAATCTCTGTCTTCTTTCCCACCCTGAAGAAGTTTTTTTTTTATTTGTTGGAATGGGTGAGGTTTGCCTGAAGAAATTAAGGGTATGTCTACACTGCCCATGTTACAACGTGGCCATGACAGCGCTGTGATGTGGGCAGTGTAGTCACGCTCTATCATCGCGGGAGAGCTCTCCCGGCAATAAAAAATAACCACCCCGAACGAGGAGTGGTAGCTTTATCGTCGGGAGTGCAGCGCCCAGCGATAAAGCACTGTCTACACTGGTGCTTTTCAGCACTAAAACTTTTGCACTCCAGGCGATAAAGCTACCACTCCTCGTTTGGGGTGGTTATTTTTTATTGCCCGGAGAGCTCTCCCCCCAATGATAGAGCATGACTACACTGCCCACATCACAGCGCTGCCAGTTTTAGCGCCGAAAGTGGCAGTGTAGACACAGCCTAAGAGAAAACCCAGCCACAGCACTGAGTTTTGCATTTAATTCTGAAAGTGGTGAAGCCCATTGTCATTTATCGTTTGCTGAAGTGAGCTCCTTAGTGGAGGTCCAGCTCCTGTGCAAGGTTTATTTCTCATAGTTACAGGCCTCATTCTATTGGTTGAAAGTTATTATTCCAGGAGAATGTAGATGTCACAATCACAGGGAAAGTGCTGATCTCTCAGCTAAGGCCAGTCCCCTGGGGAGCTTTGAATGCCTGACATTCATATATTATGGTCATGTCAGGCCCTTGAAGAACTTACACTGTTCTGTGCAGTGTTGTTGTAGCCCTGTGACTCCCAGGGTATTAGAGAGACAAGATGGGTGAGGTAATATCTTTTATCGGACCAATTTCTGTTGGTGAGAGAGACAAGCTTTTGAGCTTACACAGGGCTCTTCAAATCTGGGAAATGTACTCAGAGTGTCTCAGCTAAACACAAGATGGAATAGATTGTTTATCATACATAGTTAACACATATTTCAAGGACCATTCAAGGTGAAGTGGACTGTTAACACCTTTCCAGTCATTCCGGGGAATAAAAGCTGGGGTGGATTTAGTGGGTCATAGATCGTAATAAGCCATAAATCCAGTGCCTCTCTATTCAGTCCACGATTTTTAGAGTCTTGCAAAGTTAGGGACTGAATAGAGATACTGAATTTATGGCTTATTACAGGGGTTCTCAAACTGGGGGTCGGGACCCCTTGGGAGTCGGGAGGTTATTACATGGGGGTGGGCTGTGAGCTGTCAGCCTCCACCCCAAACCCCACTTTGCCTCCAGTATTTATAATGGTGTTAAATATATAAAAAAGTATTTTTAATTTGTAAGGAGGGGTCACACTCAGAGGCTTGCTATGTGAAAGAGGCCACCAGTAAAAAAGTTTGAGAACCACTGGCTTATTACAACACCCACACCCTAAGGGTTTTTTCCCTCCCCCTATGACTGGAAGGGTGTTAACGGGCCACTTCATCTTGAATGGTCCCTTGAAATATGTGTTATCTGTTCCTGTTGAACAGCCAAAGCCAAATAAATGGCAAGATGTCCACCACAGGTACAGATTGGATCCAGGAGGTTTATAAGAGTGTATTGGCGGTCTCTGGGGGGGCACATGGGAAGGAGTTCTGCGACAGTGGCTGCAGGGGAGGGCGGGCACAGAGCTGCTCGGTTTGCAGTGCTAGTAGCGCCTGGAGCATGTCCGCTTGGCACTCCATAACTGTTAGAGCTGCACCCAAGGTCATATCTGTGGCCTGGTCTACACTATGACTTTAATTCGGATTTAGCAGCGTTAAATCGAATTAACCCTGCACCCGTCCACACAGCGGAGCCATTTATTTCGAAATAAAGGGCTCTTAAAATCAATTTCTGTACTCCACCCCGACGAGCGGAGTAGCGCCAAAATCGATTTTGTCAATTCGAATTAGGGTTAGTGTGGCCGCAATTCGATGGTATTGGCCTCCGGGAGCTGTCCCAGAGTGCACCATTGTGACCGCTCTGGACAGCAATCTGAACTCGCATGCACTGGCCAGGTAGACAGGAAAAGCCCCAGGAAAATTTGAATTTCATTTCCTGTTTGCCCAGCGTGGAGAGCACAGGTGACCACAGATACCTCAGCTCATCAGCACAGGTAACCATGCAGGCTGATAATCGAAAAAGAGCACCAGCATGGACCACACGGGAGGTACTGGATCTGATCGCTATATGGGGAGAGGATTCAGTGCTAGCAGAACTTCGTTCGAAAAGACGAAATGCCAAAACTTTTGAAAAAATCTCCAAGGGCATGATGGAGAGAGGCCACAATAGGGACTCAGATCAGTGCCGCGTGAAAGTCAAGGAGCTCAGACAAGCCTATCAAAAAACAAAGGAGGCAAACGGTCGCTCCTGGTCAGAGCCGCGGACATGCCGCTTCTACGCCGAGCTGCATGCAGTTCTAGGGGGGGCCGCCACCACTACCCCACCTGTGACTGTGGATTCCGGGTCGGGGATAGTCTCATCAGCTACACCTGAGGATTCTGCGGATGGGGAAGAGGAGGAGGAGGAGGAGGACGACGAGCTTGCAGAGAGCACCCAGCACTCCGTTCTCCCCAACAGCCAGGATCTTTTTCTCAGCCTGACTGAAGTACCCTCCCAAGCCTCCCAAGCCAGTAGCCAAGACCATGACCCCATGGAAGGGACCTCAGGTGAGTTTACCTTTTAAAATATAAAACATGGTTTAAAAGCAAGCGTTTTTTAATGATTAATTTGCCCTGAGGACTTGGGATGCATTCGCGGCCAGTACAGCTACTGGAAAAGTCTGTTAACGTGTCTGGGGATGGAGCGGAAATCCTCCAGGGACATCTCCATGAAGCTCTCCTGGAGGTACTCCAAAAGCCTTGCCACAAGGTTTCTGGGCAGTGCAGCCTTATTCCGTCCTCCATGGTAGGACACTTGACCACGCCATGCTTGCAGCAAGTAATCTGGTATCATTGCCTGACAAAGCCTGGCAGCGTATGGTCCCGGTGTTTGCTGGCATTCAAGCAACATCCGTTCTTTATCTTGCTGTGTAATCCTCAGGAGAGTGATATCGCTCATGGTAACCTGGTTGAAATACGGGAACTTAATTAAGGGGACAGAGGTGGCCGTTCCTACTGGGCTGTTTGCCTGTGGCTGAAAAGAAATCCTTCCCTGCAGTTAGCCAAGCACGGGGGGGGGGGGGGGGAAATTGGCCCTGAGCTTTTCGCGTTTGGCTAGCAGGGATCTTCCCTGTTACCAGCCACGCGGTCGGGGGAGGGGTACATTGATCATCCCAGGGAATTCATGGCGGGGGGGTTAGTTTGGTTTCTGCAGGGATCTTCCCTGATACCTGCCACGCGGTGGGGTGAGGGGTACATTGATCATCCCAGGGAATTCATGGCGGGGGGGGGGGTTAGTTTGGTTTCTGCAGGGATCTTCCCTGATACCTGCCACGCGGTGGGGGGAGGGATAAAGCGATCATCCCAGAGAATTGGATGGTGGGGGGGTTAGTTTGTTTTCTGCTGCTGAAGGTTAACAGGAAAACCGCAGCAGTCAACAGGCTTTGCTTGGTATGTGGGAAAGGAGGGCGCAGAAGCCGAAAGACAATGGCTTACCATGGCTGCCTGCAAGCTGAATTCTGTTGCCCGGACCTGCGTCTGTGATCTCTAACACCAAAGCCACAGGCACTCAATATTAAGATGGAAAATGCGACCTTGTACTGAAATCACATGTGCTATGTAATGTGAATAGTGTTTTTCACCATGAAAGAGTATAAGCATTGTTCTGTAAAATGTATCAGTTTAAAAACTTCTCTCCTTTCTTTCAACCCTCCCTCCAGCAGCTGCAAATTTTTCAAGCCTCCCTCCTCCGTCCCGAAGGCTCTCTCAGATAAGGCGGCGTAGAAAGAGGACACGAGACGACATGTTCACAGAAATAATGGAATCCACCCGCAATGAAAGAGCTCATTTGAATGAGTGGAAGGACACTGTATCTAAATTTAGGAAAGATGCCAGTGAACGTGAGGTCTTGAGGGATGCTCGAGATGAGAGGTGGCAGGCTGCAACGCTGGGGCTGCTGCATGAGCAAACGGACATGCTCCGGCGTCTGGTGGAGCTTCAGGAACGGCAGCAGGAGGATGACAGAGTGCCGCTGCAGCCGCTGTATAACCTCCCTCACCATGTTCCATATCCCCCTCACCCAGACGTGTAAGAACGCGGGGGGGGAGGCTCCGTGCACCCTCCCACTCCACCCCAGTGGACAGCCCAACCAAAAGGCTGTCATTATATTGAATTTATTCAGTGGCCTTTTACTTCCCTCCTATCCTCCTCCCAAACCTCACCCAGATTACCTTCTTGGTTCTCTCCCTATGTTTATAATCACTTAATAAAGAATACATGATTTTTAAACGATAGTGACTATTTCCTTTGAAAGAAAGCTGGGGGAAGGGGGAGGGTGGGTTGCTTACAGAGAATGAATGAGTCAATAAAGGGGGCTGGTTTTCATGAAGGGAGAAACAAACAGAAATTTCACACTGTAGCCTGGCCAGTCATGAAACTGGTTTTCAAAGCTTCTCTGATGCACAGCGCTTCCTGGTGTGTTCTTCTAATCGCCCTGGTGTCTGGCTTCGCGTAATCAGCAGCCAGGCAATTTGCCTCAGCCTCCCACCCTGCCATAAAGGTCTCCCCCTTACTTTCACAGAGATTGTGGAGCACACAGCAAGCAGAAATAACAATGGGGAGATTTCTTTGGCTGAGGTCAGAGCGAGTTAGTAGCGATCGCCAGCGACCTTTTAAACGGCCAAATGCACATTCTACCACCATTCTGCACTTGCTCAGCCTGTAGTTAAACAGCTCCTGACTCCTGTCCAGGCTGCCTGTGTATGGCTTCATGAGCCATGGCATTAAGGGGTAGGCTGGGTCTCCAAGAATAACTATTGGCATTTCAACATCCCCAACGGTCATTTTCTGGTCCGGGAAGTAAGTCCCTTGCTGCAGCCCTTTAAACAGAGTAGTGTTCCTGAAGACGCGAGCATCATGAACCCTTCCCGGCCAGCCTGCGTTGATGTTGGTGAAACGTCCCTTGTGATCCACAAGTGCTTGCAGCACCATTGAAAAGTACCCCTTGCAGTTTATGTACTGGGTACCCTGGTGCTCCGGTGCCAAGATAGGGATGTGGGTTCCATCTATCGCCCCACCACAGTTAGGGAATCCCATTGCAGCAAAGCCATCCACTATGACCTGCACATCTCCCAGAGTCACTAGCTTGTGTAGCAGCACCTCAGTGATTGCTTTGGCTACTTGCATCACAGCAGCCCCCACAGTAGATTTGCCCACTCCAAATTGATTCCCGACTGAATCAACCAGCTGTCTGGCGTTGCAAGCTTCCACAGGGCTATTGCCACTCGCTTCTCAACTGTGAGGGCTGCTCTCATCCTGGTATTCTGGCGCTTCAGGGCAGGGGAAAGCAAGTCACAAAGTTCCATGAAAGTGCCCTTACGCATGCGAAAGTTCCGCAGCCACTGGGAATCGTCCCACACCTGCAACACTATGCGGTCCCACCAGTCTGTGCTTGTTTCCCGGGCCCAGAATCGGCGTTCCATGCCTATAACCTGCCCCATTAACAGCATGATCTCCAAAGCACCGGGTCCCGCGGTTCGATAGAATTCCATGTCTATATCCTCATCGCTCTCTTCGCCGCGCTGCTGTAGCCTGCTCCTCGCCGCCTGGTTTTCCAGGTTCTTGTTCAGCATAAACTGCACGATAAGGCGCGAAGTATTTACAATGTTCATGACTGCTGGCTTGAGCTGAGCGGGCTCCATGCTTGCCGTGGTATGGCGTCTGCACTGTTCACCCAGGAAAAAGGCGCGAAACAGTTGTCTGCCGTTGCTTCCTGGAGAGGGGGGAGGATATACCCAGAACCACCCGCGACAATGTTTTTGGCCCCATCATGCATTGGGATCTCAACCCAGAATTCCAATGGGCGGAGGAGACTGCAGGAACTATGGGATAGCTATGGGATAGCTACCCACAGTGCAACGCTCCAGAAATCGACGCTAGCCCCGGTACATGGACGCACACCGCCGAATTAATGTGCTTAGAGTGGCCGCATACAATCGAATTTATACAATCTGTTTCCCAAATTCGAATTATATAAATTCGGATTAATCCCGTAGTGTAGACATACCCTGTGAACCAAAACACAACATTTTACAGAAGCAGCATTGTTTGCAACACACAGAACACTGATTCAGTGATTTAAAACACAGCCACTATTCACATACCTGGCACTAATTGGCTGACCCCAGGCAAGCACACATGAGCCACAAGACCCCCAAAATGGTGAGTAGCCACAGGGGCAGGGTAAATCACTCTTCCCGGACCCTACTGTACACTAGGCACGTGGCTCTTGGGCACTTGGGGAGAGCCAGCACTATAGGGGGGGGCTGATAATCATTCCTGTCCCCACATTTTCCACAGGCTGTGATCATTATGGAAGATATCTCGCTACTGAGGGTGAGCAGGGAATCAAGGGAGGATCTTCTCCAAGACTGCGACTTTCGTCCTGGCGCTTATGCGACTCGCCTGTGTGCAGCAATGGTCGTTTCCTCCCTCTCCCCACCCCCGTGATGGCAGAGTTGTGTGGGAAAGTTACCATTAATGGAGCAAGAAACAAAGCAGCTCTGCCAAAGAACCTGCGGCAGCGGATTGCCCAGTATCTCCATGAGAGTTCCCTGGAGATCCGAGGCAGATTCCCGTGAAGTGAGGGAGTCAATCAACAGCCTGTTCCCCCACTCAGACAAGGCGTGTGGTGGTACATGCATCATACAGACACATGCCTGTTTTCTGCAACCCTCCTGCCCCCAACAACTCACTTCAGTGATTCCCCAAATCAAATCCACTTACCAGGGGCCTCTTTTCCTGTTTGTGCTTTGCCAAGATCTGACAGCTGTGACTGGCTAGCTTCCTCTGGGGTAGAGAAGAGTTCCTGGCTACATGCATCTCTGACCTCCGAGTCATCCTCTGCCTCTGGGTCCCCCTCCACATCCTCGTCCATGATTTCCTCCTCCTGGCTCGGTCCACTCTCGACTGGCACGTGAGCCACCGAAGTATCCACAGTGACCTTCACAGTGGAGGTGGGGTCGCCACCAAGTATTGCGTCCAGCTCTTTGTAGAACCGGCAGCTCATGAGCGCAGCACTGGAGCAGTGGTTTGCCTCCCGCGCCTTCTGGTAGGCGTTCCGCAGCTTCTTCACTTTGACCCGGTCATGGCCCCTTTCTGTCATGCATCGTGAAATCTGTCCGTAAATGGTATAATTCCTATGGCTGAAGTGCACCTGGGACTGGACAGCCTCCTCTCCCCAAATGCTGATGAGGTCCAGCAGCTCGGCATTGCTCCAAGCAGGGGATTGCCTGGTGCGTGGAGCAGGCATGGCCACCTGGAAAGATGTGCTGAAACCACTGCATGCATTACCGAGCAAACAGGAAGGGGACTTTCAAAATTCCAAAGGAATTTACGGGGAGGGATTGATGGTTGGTCACCTGAGGGCAGGGCAGTAGAGTTCAAACCGATCACCAGAGAGGCAAGAACAGGCATTGTGGGACACCTCCCAGAGGCCAATCTCAGCGCTGTAATCAACCAGGGTGTCTACACTGGCACCGCGGCGCTGTATCCCCGGCACAGAAAGCTGTACGTCTCTCGTCGGGGTGATTTTTTTACAGCGCTGCAACTGCGCAGTTTCTGCACATTAAGTGTCTTGACAGCGTGTACACCTCGGCAGTTACAATGCAGAAAGCTGCTTTACTGCGCGGAAACTTGCCAGTGTAGACAGGGCCTAAGAATCCCTCCCGCCTGAAGGAGGGAGAATGTCTTTAAGGAACACACCTTGATTCAAAAGAATTCACTTTGCAGTGTAAGAGATTTTAAGCTCCATGTCTGCATACCCCCCGAAACAAACACTGTCTCCACTCTATTTTTTAATACTTAACAAAGTATAGTGATTTAGCTACTAAGAATTGATCCTACACACTGCTCAAGCACACACAAGCAGGGTACAGAGGGAATAGGTGTTAAGTAATATAGCCTGTTTTCATGTGCATTGGCCACAGAGAACATATTGCAGAGATTCCTACATCCTACTCATCGAGCACCTCCAGCACTATATTCCACTACAGACCTGCCAGGCCATTAAGTAGGACGAAAATTGGAGCAGAGAATTGGCAGAGCAGAGCAGTTGCACAGGAGTTGGGTAGGTACCTCTAAGTGATTTAAACATGCAGTCTGTAGAGGGCCAGGGAGTGCACTCAGCTTCCTGGGTAGCCATTAATTTCTCCTTGGAAAGAAGTCACTCTCTCTGTACCTCCCCCTTTTCAGAACTGGGTTCTAAGGGGGTTTCTATGGAAATCAGTATTCTCAGAGGCCAAGCAAGAGACCTGGGTTCAAGGTCTTGAACCCCCATTGAACTTGGGACCCTGCTTCTTCAGTTACGGAGGAGTACATGTCAAAGCTGTCATCTTTAATCGTAGACTCAGACCAACAATACACCTCTTTTAAACATTTATGCTGCCACCAGTTCCCCATATCACTAGCCAAATGGGCCTATTAGGCACATGCTTACAGAGTGAGGAGGAAAGTACATACAACTTAGTAGCTGATCCAGAAAGCAGAAAAATATTCTCTCTCCTTGTTAACAGACTTCATAACAGCCCCCCTTTCAACTAAAAACAGGGCAAATTTGCAAGGAATGCAACAATATATGCAATTTCAAATTTGTGATTAGAGTCACAAGGAGAGTCAGGGATTGTATTCTCAGCCAGGAAGCTAAGCATCTGCACAGTTCATGGAGAGAGCACACAGCTTAAAACCCAGTAGAGAATTGGAGAAACCTAGCAGAAAGAAATATGGAGTAAGGTAGGAACATAGCCAGACATATGCTTAGTCACTGAATTAAAATTATTATCTGTAAATAAACTCCACTGCTTAATAATTGAGTAAACAAAATTACAGCCCCCAGAATCAGCCTCTCCAGAATCAATTCAATCCCCCACCACCTGTTCTGAAAGTGTGAAGGATGAAGTGCTGGCTCCATTGAAATCAGTGGGGCTTTTGCCATTGACTTCAAGAGGATTGGAATTTCACCCTGAGTATTTTGGGCCTGGTGACGCTGGGTAGAATTTTCAAACATGCCTACACATCCAAGTCTGTTTTGAAAATGGGACTTTGTCTCCTCAGTCACTTTGATGCTTCTGAAAATATTATCTGTTGTCCTAAAGCAGACAAAACTCCCCGAATGTTGCCTATGTCCCCCTACAACATGAATTGTGGATACGGTTGCCAACCCTCCAGGATTGGCCTGGAGTCTCCCAGAATTGGCATCCATCTCCCAGTGACTACTGAAAGCAATCCAGGAGATTTTAATAGGATATTTTAAGAAAATGACACTATATCATGTTGGGGGGAAAAAATCTCTCAGAATAGCTTTAGTCAGAGTTGGCAACCCTAACGTAGATGCATTCAGCACAGAAAGCTATGCTAACTTGCCTTTTTTATTTGCAGTTCACCTTTGTATCCTTCCTACTGTATGAACAACTTCCTGATTTGGATATGCTGATGTGTAAGCACAATTATTGCAGCCCCAAGGAGAAGATAATATTCTCTCTCTCATGTCCAAAACATCAGGAAGAGTGTGTGCCTGACTGGCCCTTTGTGTACTTGAAGTTGTGATCCATGCAGATATGATTTTATTTGAATTGTTCTTTTTATGCCATTAGACAACTATAGTCCAGTCTTGGTCCCATTGAAATCTCTGATAAAATTCCCATCAACTACAATGAGGCCTGGTCTACACTATGAGTTTAATTCGAATTTAGCAGCGTTAAATCGAATTAACCCTGCACCCGTCCACACAACGAAGCCATTTCTTTCAAAATAAAGGGCTCTTAAAATCGATTTCTGTACTCCTCCCCGACGAGCGGAGTAGCGCCGAAATCGATATTGTCATTTCGAATTAGGGTTAGCGTGGCCGCAATTTGATAATATTGGCCTCCGGGAGCTATCCCACAGTGCACCATTGTGACCGCTCTGGACAGCAATCTGAACTCGGATGCACTGGCCAGGTAGACAGGAAAAGCCCCGCGAACATTTGAATTTCATTTCCTGTTTGCCCAGCACAGGAGAGCACAGGTGACCACAGAGAGCTCATCAGCACAGGTAACCATGCAGGCCAATAATCGAAAAAGAGCACCAGCATGGACCGTACGGGAGGTACTGGATCTGATCGCTATATGGGGAGAGGATTCAGTGCTAGCAGAACTTCGTTCGAAAAGACGAAATGCCAAACTTTTGAAAAAAATCTCCAAGGGCATGATGGAGAGAGGCCACAATAGGGACTCAGAGCAGTGCCGCGTGAAAGTCAAGGAGCTCAGACAAGCCTATCAGAAAACAAAGGAGGCAAACAGTCACTCCGGGTCAGAGCCGCAGACATGCCACTTCTATGCTGAGCTGCATGCAATTCTGGGGGGGCCGCCACCACTACCCCACCTCTGACCGTGGATTCCGAGGCGGGGGTAATCTCATCAGCGACACCTGAGGATTCTGCGGACGGGGAAGAGGAGGAGGAGGAGGAGGACGAGCTTGCAGAGAGCACCCAGCACTCCGTTCTCCCCAACAGCCAGGATCTTTTTCTCAGCCTGACTGAAGTACCCTCCCAACCCAGTACCCAAGACCATGACCCCATGGAAGGGACCTCAGGTGAGTTTACCTTTTAAAATATAAGACATGGTTTAAAAGCAAGCGTCTTTTAATGATTAATTTGCCCTGAGGACTTGGGATGCATTCGCGGCCAGTACAGCTACTGGAAAAGTCTGTTAACGTGTCTGGGGATGGAGCGGAAATCCTCCAGGGACATCTCCATGAAGCTCTCCTGGAGGTACTCCAGAAGCCTTTGCAGAAGGTTTCTGGGCAGTGCAGCCTTATTCCGTCCTCCACGGTAGGACACTTGACCATGCCATGCTAGTAGCAAGTAATCTGGTATCATTGCCTGACAAAGCCTGGCAGCGTATGGTCCCGGTGTTTGCTGGCATTCAAGCAACATCCGTTCTTTATCTCGCTGTGTAATCCTCAGGAGAGTGATATCGCTCATGGTAACCTGGTTGAAATACGGGAATTTAATTAAGGGGACAGAGGTGGCCCTTCCTACTGGGCTGTTTGCCTGTGGCTGAAAAGAAATCCTTCCCTGTAGTAAGCCAAGCGCGGTGGGGGGGCGGTATTGGCGCTGAGCTTTTCACGTGTGCCTAGCAGGGATCTTCCCTGATACCAGCCACGCGGTGGGGGGAGGGATAAAGCAATCATCCCAGAGAATTGGATGGGGGGGGGGTTAGTTTGGAAAACCGCAGCACTCAACGAGCTTTGCTTGGTATGTGGGAAAGGAGGGCGCAGAAGCCGAAAGACAATGGCTTACCATGGCCGCATGCAAGCCGAATTCTGTTGCCCAGACCTGCATCTGTGATCTCTAGCAGCAAAGCCACAGGCACTCAATATTAAGAGGCAAAATGCGACCTTGCACAGAAATCACATGTGCTATGTAATGTGAATAGTGTTGTTCACCGTGAAAGAGTATAAGCATTGTTCTGTAAAATGTATCTTTTTAAAAAATTCTCTCCTTTTTTCCCTCCCTCCAGCAGCTGCAAATTTTTCAAGCCTCCCTCCTCCGTCCCGAAGGCTATCTCAGATAAGGCATCGGAAAAAGAGGACGCGAGACGAGATGTTCGCGGAAATCATGGAATCCACCCTCAATGAAAGAGCTCATCTGAATGAGTGGAAGGACACGGTTTCAAAGTATAGGAAAGATGCCAGTGAACGTGAGGACAGGAGGGACCAACGTGAGGAGAGGAGAGATGCTGAAGATGAGAGGTGGCGGCAGGAAGATCAGAGGAGGCAGGATGCAATGCTGGGGCTGCTGCGTGGGCAAACAGACATGCTCCGGCGTCTGGTGGAGCTTCAGGAACGGCAGCAGGATCACAGACTGCCGCTGCAGCCTCTGTATAACCACCCTCCCCCCGCACCATGTTCCATAGCCTCCTCACCCAGACGTGTAAGAACACAGGGGGGGAGGCTCCGTGCACCCTCCCATTCCACCCCAGTGGACAGCCCAACCAAAAGGCTGTCACTATTTTAACCTTTTTTTAGTGGCCTTTTCCTTCCCTCCGATCCTCCTCCCAAACCCCACCCAGGCTATCTTCTCAGTTCTCTCCCTCTTTTTATAATCAATTAATAAAGAATACATGATTTTTAAACGATAGTGACTTTATTTCCTTTGAAAGCAAGCTGTGATCGAAGGGGGAGGGTGGGTTGCCTACAGAGAATGAGTCAATAAAGGGGGCGGGTTTTCATCAAGGAGAAACAAACAGAACTTTCACACGGTAGCCTGGCCAGTCATGAAACTGGTTTTCAAAGCTTCTCTGATGTGCCGCGCTTCCTGGTGTGCTCTTCTAATCGCCCTGGTGTCTGGCTGCGTGTAATCAGCAGCCAGGCGATTTGCCTCAGCCTCCCACCCCGCCATAAAGGTCTCCCCCTTACTCTCACAGAGATTGTGGAGCACACAGCAAGCAGCAATAACAATGGGGATATTGCTTTGGCTGAGGTCTGAGTGAGTCAGTAAAGTGCGCCAACGACCTTTTAAACGGCCAAATGCACATTCCACCACCATTCTGCACTTGCTCAGTCTGTAGTTGAACAGCTCCTGACTCCTGTCCAGGCTGCCTGTGTATGGCTTCATGAGCCATGGCATTAAGGGGTAGGCTGGGTCCCCAAGGACAACTATAGGCATTTCAACATCCCCAACGGTTATTTTCTGGTCCGGGAAGTAAGTCCCTTGCTGCAGCCGTTTAAACAGAGTAGTGTTCCTGAAGACGCGAGCGTCATGAACCCTTCCTGGCCAGCCCATGTTGATGTTGGTGAAACGTCCCCTGTGATCCACCAGTGCTTGCAGCACCATTGAAAAGTAACCCTTGCGGTTTATGTACTGGGTACCCTGGTGCTCCGGTGCCAAGATAGGGATATGGGTTCCATCTATCGCCCCACCACAGTTAGGGAATCCCACTGCAGCAAAGCCATCCACTATGGCCTGCACATTTCCCAGAGTCACTACCTTTCGTAGCAGCAGCTCAATGATTGCTTTGGCTACTTGCATGACAGCAGCCCCCACAGTAGATTTGCCCACTCCAAATTGATTCCCGACTGACCGGTAGCTGTCTGGCGTTGCAAGCTTCCACAGGGCTATCGCCACTCACTTCTCAACTGTGAGGGCTGCTCTCATCCTGGTATTCTGGCGCTTCAGGGCAGGGGAAAGCAAGTCACAAAGTTCCATGAAAGTGCCCTTACGCATGCGAAAGTTTCGCAGCCACTGGGAATCGTCCCACACCTGCAACACTATGCGGTCCCACCAGTCTGTGCTTGTTTCCCTTGCCCAGAATCGGCGTTCCATGGATAGAACCTGCCCCATCAACAACATGATCTCCAAAGCGCCGAGACCCGCGGTTTGAGAGAAGTCTGTGTCCATGTCCTCATCACTCTCGTTGCCGCGCTGCCGTCGCCGCCTCCTCCTTGCCTCGTTTTTCTGGTCCTGGTTCAGCATAAACTGCACGATAATGCGCGAGGTGTTTACAATATTCATGACTGCTGTCTTGAGCTGAGCGGGCTCCATGCTTGCCGTGGTATGGCATCTGCTGTGTTCACCCAGGAAAAAAGGAGCGAAACGGTTGTCTGCCGTTGCTTTCATGGAGGGAGGGGTGAGGCTGTACCCAGAACAACCTGCGACAATGTTTTTTGCCCCATCAGGCACTGGGATCTCAACCCAGAATTCCAATGGGCGGGGGAGACTGCGGGAACTATGGGATAGCTATGGGATAACTACCCACAGTGCAACGCTCCGGAAATCGACGTTAGCCCCGGTACATGGATGCACACCGCCGAATTAATGTGCTTAGTGTGGCCGCATACATTCGACTTTATACAATCTGTTTCCAAAATTCGAATTCTGTAAATTCGGATTAATCCCGTAGTGTAGACATACCCTGAGACAGAATCAGGAGGCTCTTAGGGTAGGTCTTCATCACAAATTAAGATGTGATGATTGCAGTGCAGGTAAGTATATGTTCATTAGCTTTAATCAGTCCGGCGCCGTAATAGTGGTAGTAAATACGTGGTAGTGTGGTCTGACCATGCCAGTACAAGCCCATCTGGGACCCTGTGTACACACTTGGATTGTTGACCCATGCTGCCATGTCTTCACTGCTATTGTTACCCACACTAAGTTACTTCTGGGGGTATTCTGCGTCACTGCGCACGCACTGAATTTATGACCCCTGCAGATTTCTTTGCTTCCCTGCAGAAAAATGACTTCTGATGGGGAAGCATAGGGAACCCACAAGAGTGGTCACACGCCCATCCCCGGCAGTGCAGGCAGGTTGGTTTGGGTGCCCGGAGCAGCTGGAAGAGACATACATTACCACCAGGCAGTGGGGGGGGGGGGCTGGGCAGTCGTGCATGTGAGAAAGAAAGACACTCTGTCCCTCTCACACATTACTGCGGCATGCTCAGCGTGGAGGGGCAGGGATTTGGGGTATTTCTGAGGAAGTAGGCGTGGGGCAGGCTCTGCCCCCCAGGCAGAGCAGAATGTAGCAGCCTGCCTGCTTAGTGAATTGTTCTTAGTGAATTGTTCCCATTGTCTTTGTGCACTCCCCCAGAAGTATAAAACAGGTGTAAAAGTTTTCAGGCTGCTTTACATTGCCAGAGTGGTGTAAAGGTGTCTTACTGTAAAGGACAATATGGCTTACATATGCTTATGGTGCTTTAGTGATTAGAACTGGTCTAAATTTTTGGACTGAAAACATTTCCTATCAAAATATGCTCCATGAACTGTTTGCTACTGACCTTTCTGGAGATTGTCAGTAGCGAATACAAATTGTGAGTTTGATTCCAAGCCCTCACTTGCTCTTCAGTTGCCTGTGATGTAACACTGAGCATGTGACTGCATATATTTGTTGACTAATAACTAGAAATAAAGGTTCAAACCTCACTACATTACTATTAGACAATGGAGGTTTTAGGATTTCCTCCAATGCTCCCCCCAACTCTCATTCTCCATCCATTGTATTGTAGTTGAAATAAGTTACCAAAATAATTGAAACCAGCATGATTATATTATGTTATTTTGACAAAATGTGCAGAAGTTTAAAATATTGTGTGCAGAATTATTAATTTTTTGGCACAGAATTTCCCCAGGAGTAACACTAGCTAGATTAAAGCTAGCATGGGTCTGGGCCTACCCACACTGCAATCACACTTTCATTTTCAGCATAGATTTACCCTTAATGCCAGATCCAGAGTCCCTTGCAGTCAATGGAAATGGAACTGACTTCAGTTTGCTTTGGATCATGCTCTTATTGCATTTCTCCTCTCAGAAAGCCAAGAATACTAAGAAAACTCAGCAATTAAAATTTCCTGCACTTAACAGGAACATTATTTCCTAATTATCCACTTGCTTTCCTCTACTTACAAGGTGCCTGTTAGTTCTGCAAATTATTATTTATAGATCAACTGCCATGTAGAGGAGGAGTCTTTCTAAAAGAGATTCATCAGCATTAGCTGCCTTAGCACAGAATAATGAATGCAACAATTGCCATTTTTCCAATATCAGGTAAGTTCTGTTTGAAAATATTGCTTCTCACATCTCAGGTAAAAAACACAACCACTTATGTTCCAGCATAGCAAATATTACAAAATACTTTAATGTTGAAAAGAGCCACTCTTCTTTTCATAGGCAAAGTACTTGTTTATGGTTAGCAAATGACTCTACATATTAAACTTCTTAGCATCATAGAAGATTCTACAAATGAAAAATGCTTTAAACTACCATAACAAACAAACCCAAGTCTTTCACAAGACAGCCTGATGTCACTAGGGAATTTGGTGTTCAGAAAAAACAACCATTTTAATAGCTTCCTTAAATAAAAATCAGAATAGTAAAGAACTGCTAACTTTAATTTTCTATTAAGCATATTGTTTTACATCCCTTTTATTAAAGTAAAAATGGGCTTAGATATTTTCACTAAATTAGTCTATACTATGTTTCACATTTATGTAAAATGATAGTCTACACTAGCTTACATTTTAACAGTAGTTACATGAGACAGCGACCTATACCGTACCTCTATACTGGAAGAGGTGGTCAAATTTAGTCAACATGTATGTGCAATTCCCTATGAAGTCTACCAGTGCAGATCCAAAAGAGGAATTGAGTAACACTGATCCACTGGAAGGTAAAGCCACATCCAAGACCAAACCACCTCCATAATGTTGAGGCTTAAAGAAAAAAAAAAAACACATCTGAAGGATTGAAATACAACAGTCTAAAAAGGTGGAGTAAATGTTTTAGGGCTTGCTCTACCGAAATCAACAGAAAATGGGCTCAGTTGAATAACTGAGTAGGGAAAAGGGGAAACATTCCTTTGGACAGTTATTGGTTATTTCTACTGGCTGAAATTCATCTGTCAGCAGAGGCTCAGCACAATGCTAGTGCACCACTTAACTCCTGAAAATAGGGACTAAGTAGATATATAGGCTTGGAGCTAGCTCTCTATACAGGGGTAAACGTCACTCTTGGGACTGGGTGGGTCATGCAAACATGATGGATCTAACTAGAATGGAGTGTCAGCAAGTATTTTAGCGTTTTTATGTAAGAATAATTTTCATTTTTGAACTATTATTGGTTGAAAATATTCCCTCATGTAAATTATGCAACAACAGCTAAGAACTTGATTGTAACCAACAGTTAGTAGTTGGTTGCTAACAAGTCAAACATGACAAACAATTTTGAGGCAATTATTGTCATTACAAGCCATCCTCAATTGTTCAAGGCAAAAGTAATAGAAAGTGACAGTTGTGCAGCTGGGAGCATGGTGTGGGAAATGAAATTGTTCCCTGGTCGCAATGAACCAGTCAGAATGCAGCACAGAGTCTGCTAAATGCATAATTCATGGTTAGAAATATTTTAGTCTCTAACGCAAATTAGAGTATAAACAAAGGCACTTCAAAAAAAACAGAAGTTTAAAAAAAGAAAAGGATTAGAGAACATATGTAGTTAGTAATTAAAACAAAAAAGTGACAGCAGATATGTTCTTTAGCACAATGCAGCCATAAGGTGCTTGCAGACCTGCATCACTTCAATGAGAAGAGAGAATTCTGCACATGAACAGTATACTGTCCCAGCAGTCAAGTTGTCACACACTGCATTACCACGAGGGGCACGTGTCTTAATCCTGATCTCACTCTTGTTTCTTGAGGCTGCCTAGATATGGTGTGTGTTCGGAAGGTAGAGTTCTGAACTCCAGGGCCGCCCAGAGGAGGGGGCAAGTGGGGCAATTTGCCCCAGGCCCCGCAGGGGCCCCACGAGCCCTAGCCCGGCAGCGGTCTGGGTCTTTGGCAGCGGGGGGCCCTTCAGTGTTGCCGAAGATGCGGAGCGACTGAAGGGCCCCCCGCCACCGAAATGCCCCGCAAGCCCTGGCCCGGCGGTGGTCCGGGTCTTCAACAGCATTTCGGCGGCGGGGGGCCCTTCAGTCGCTCCGGGTCTTCAGCGGCATTTTGGCGGCGGGGGGCCCTTCAGTGCTGCCGAAGACGCGTAGCGACTGAAGGGCCCCCCACCGCCAAAATGCCGCTGAAGACCCGGACCGCCGCCGGGTGAGTACAAGCCCCGCAGCTCCCCCGCTTTGCCCCAGGCCCCCTGAATCCTCTGGGCGGCCCTGCTGAACTCTGGGATATGGAAATACTTAATGACACGAATATGGAAGATGGGAGGAGAAAGCAGTGTCCTTGATAGAAATATGCTGTTATTTTAATCTCACCACAGGTTGGAGCCACACCAGATACAATATCAAAAGCAGATTACTCACTACCACCCAAGAATGTGCATCAGATACTTGCCTAGCTGTGGAGTCATTCTGATGACAATGCAAAATCAGTTGTCATGCCAGCAGAAGGTGGTGTTTTAAAATATTTGATATTGAAAATTCCACTCAACCCTCCACAGGTTCCATGGTGATGTTAAAGACTAAAAGTACCTAATATAGCTGCATTGACATTTAGAGCTATTACACATTCCTAATACAGTACATTATCATGGACATCGTATTAGCGCCAAAGAGTCATTGCAGTGTTACTGGCAGAATTTCATTCACTTGCACTAATACTACATCGGCTCCAAAGATGTCACCAAAATGTCAATGGAACTTGATTTCTACAATTGTATTGGTATTAATGATTATTTTAGTGTGTTTTTTGCAGTTAATATATTTATTTGTGCAAACTAAACTACACCTAAGCAAAGCCAATGGGCCAAATTCACCCCAGGATGTAACTCCACTGAGGTGAAATAATACTATTGCAATACACCAAGTTCTCAAATTCAGTAAATCTCTGCTTAGGTGAACAAGGTATTATTTTTTTCAGATTGAGCGATATACTATAGCCTTCTTCCTGACTGAATAAACTTTTCTCCTGTTGTGACAGAGTGCTGACCAGGAGAACTGCAGAATCAGCCCCCTGCCGCCAGCCCCATTGAAGTGAATAAAGTGGAGCTGGCTGGAAAGAACCTGTCCTAATTGGGGAATGAGAGCCAGCTGCCAGCCCAATTAGCCCAGAGCTATATAAGAGGTTGGGGAAAAGGAAGCCAGAGTGGTGGTCCAGGTGAGTGAGGGAGTGCAGGCCAGGAGAAAGCCCTTCCCTCCTGGGTTCAGAACCCAGAGCTGTGTAGGGTGAGAAGGTGGTGGGAGCACAAACTTGTAAATAAAAGCACCTGTGGTTTTGGAACCCAAGGGTCTCTGAGTGACTTTATCTGAGCCTAGCAGAGGTAGGAGCCAGGAGGGCCAGGTGTGCTCGGTTACACATGGGGCTTGTCTGGGATCCTGTGCCAGATCCAGAGTTTGGCAGCCCAGAGAGGGAGGAGACCCTGCAATTGCTGGTGAAGGAAAGATGCAAAAGGCCATGCAAACCTTTCAGCAGGTCCATCAGCTGGAGTGGCAGGCCCTGCTTAGCTGGCAGGCAGAGCATCAGAAGAGCCTGCAGGACTTCATAAAAGAGAAGGCCAGGGTACAGCAGCAGCTCCTCCAGGGAATGGTGAGTCCCATAGTGTGGGACGGTATTTGGGGGCTGGACCTAGGACTTTGTAAAATGGGCCCTGAGGATGATTGCGATGCCTTCCTAGGCACATTTGAGTGGGTAGCCATGGGAGCAGGCAGGGACAGGGCAACCTGAGCCCTGCGGCTCACTCCCTGCCTGGCTGGCGAAGCCCATGCTGCCTACATGGCCTTAAGTGAGGAGCAGGCCAGAAGCTATGATGCGGTGAAGGCGGCTGTCCTGGGGCTATCTGCTGAAAAATACCGCCAGCGGTTCCGGGCGGCAAAGTGGACATGGGGTTTGAGGCCCCAGGCGTTCACCCAGAAATTAATGGACTGGGCCACCCAATGGCTGAGGCCTGATGCCTAGACAGTTGGGGAGATTATGGATGTGCTTGTCTTAAAGCAGTTTTGACATGGCCTCCCCAAGACAATAAGGGTTTGGGGGCAAAGACACCAACTGAATATGGTGGAGGCAGCAGTGAAACTGACAGAGGAGTAGATGGAGGCAGACTTCCCCAGGAAGGAGGGATGCCCCTATAAAGAGGAGGACACTGGGAGAAGAACCAGGGAACCCCCAACCATGAAGGGTCCTGAGAAGAAATCTGAGACCAGCTGGGGATCACCCATGGGGACCAAGACAATCGTCTGTCAGTTTGGGCAACCCGGTCATAAAAAGGGGGACTGTCCAGACATGGAACGCTGTTTTGCCAAGTTCTGCGGGTGGACCAACATGGGAGAGCCAGGGAAAGGGAGGCAGTTGTCCACCATTCCCTTGATGGTGAGGCGGAGACCCCAGCAGGGTCTAGTGGACACTACCTCAGCCTGCTCTCTCATAAGGAGGGCGCTAGTAAAGCCTGAGTGGGTGATTCCCAGAGCCAAACTGAGTTTGGAGTGCATCCACGGGGATAAGAGGCAGTGCCCAGCTGCCCCTGGAGGTCTGGGTCCAGTTCGTTGAATGCGAGTGGGGGTAGTAAAGGGCCTGCCATACCCCATGGTAGTAGGACCTGACTGGGACCCCTTCCCAAGAAGGGAGAAAATCAATGATGAAAAAGGGGGTCACCTCCCCCCCCCCCCAAGAAAGGGTGAGAGGATCCCTGAGGTCAATAACCCTAGACAGAGCCTGGGCAGGACAGGAGGAACAAAGGCAGGAGCAGGCATGCACCCCAGGGCCTGTCGGGGAGCCAAAAGGCTCAACGGAACTCCCCACAAGGGGACCCTCGGAATACCAGGCTCCGGACCCGCTTGATGGGCCTGGGGAATGTGCAGGCCAGGGTGTCCAGGGGAGAGCTACAATTGACCCCGAACCCCTGGTGGGGGCAAAGGCAGAAAGGGAAGGGGGACACACCCGGGGATGTGACTGGTGTGAGAACCTCTGGTTGGCGGCAGAGCTACGGGGCCACCTAGCCCCCACGCAATTTGATGGGGGATGGCAGAACCCCTCAAGGAGGACCCAGTGGGTCACAGGAAAGATAGCAGAGGGCTCCCCTGGAGGACCCTGCCTGGCAGGGGGAGAAGAGGATGCGGATGGGCAAACCTGGCAGTTGGAGGGGGGAGGTGTGTGACAGGTTGCTGAGCAGGACGACTGCAGAATCAGCCCCGTGCCGTGCCATGCCAGCAGCATTTAAGTGAATAAAGTGGAGCTGGCTGGAAAGAACCTACCCTAATTGGGGAATGAGAGCCAGCTGTCAGCCCAATTAGCCCAGAGCTATGCAAGAGGCTGGGAAGAAGGAAGCCAGAGTGCTGGGATGGAGGACAGCAAGGGAGTGCAGGCAGGAAGAAAGCCCTTCCCTCCTGGGTTCAGACACAAAGAACCCAGAGCTGCGTATGCTGTATGGTGAGAGCACAAACTTGTAAATAAAAGCACCCATGATTTCAGACCCTGAGGATATCTGAGTGACTTTATCTGAGCCTAGCAGAGGCAGGAGCCAGGAGGGCCAGGTATGCTTGGTTACCGATGTTGACATGCATAAGATAACATTTCCATTTCTCATCAATTCAGCCCATGGCTTCTTCAGAACCATATACAAGTGAACAATCTATTCCTTCTCTTTATTCAAAAGTGAATTTAGTGCTTGCAAAAGGTTGCAGATTGACAGCCCCAGAACAGATACCACACAGAAGCAGAGAGAGCTTCCTCATGATCCTCAGAGATGAGCTTCCTCAAGGGTCGGTCCTAGGGCCGGTTTTGGTCAATATCTTCTTTAATGATCTGGAGGATGGCATGGATTGCACCCTCAGCAAGTCTGCAGATCACACTAAACTGGGGGGAGTGGTAGATATGCTGGAAGGTAGGGATAGGATACAGAGGGACCTAGACAAATCAGAGGACTGGGCCAAAAGAAAACTGAGGTTCAACAAGGACAAGTGCAGAGTCCTGCACTTAGGACGGAAGAATCCCATGCACTGCTACAGACTAGGGACTTTTTCACTAGGAAGGGGGTGAAGCACTGGAACGGGTTACCTAGGGAGGTGGTAGAATCGCCTTCCTTAGATGTTTTTAAGGTCAGGCTTGACAAAGCCCTGGCTGGGATGATTTAATTGGGGATTGGTCCTGCTTTGAGCAGGGGGTTGGACTAGATGACCTCCTGAGGTCCCTTCCAACCCTGATATTCTATGATGCCCTGCCTGTTTGCCTCAGCCCTCATCTTTGAGATAATCTTTCAGGCAAGGGTCCTTGGGATTTTACTCCTGCAGCTGAGATTACCAAAGATGCCAATTTTGATGGTGGCTTTTTGTGATGTAGCCAGATGTCTAATAGGAACTGGACTAAGATAATTAAACACAACTCACAAGGTCTTCTTATTGATATTCTTATATTACTAACTTTTCTTGACACTGCCATGAAGTGCATGAATATCTTGGATTAGACATCACCTAGAAATTCTAGCATCTTATCATACTAGAATTCTTTGCCATGTAAAAATGAGAATCTGCTCAAGTACTTCTGTTCTCCATTGACTTCAGTGAGATTCAAGGACTCAGTACATCACAGGAGTCAATCCCCTAGTTAATGTACAAATTGCAATAGTCTCCATGAAATTTTAGAATGGTGTATTGTGTCCCTGTTCTTTCTACATCTATAGGGCCACCTCCTGCAGTCCTTATTCAGCCAAGACTCCCTACACTAAACAGAAGCGGAGACTAATTTGCTCAAAACATCTGTTTACGTTTAAAACTGTGTTTAATAGATCTGCTATACTAGGCATAAATGACATTCACAGTATTGCAGCTGTACTCATTGTACTATGCAGATTACAAAATAAAACTAATCAAGTAGTAGTAAATCCAAAAACATACCTAAAAATAGGATTTTGGAAGGTACATAAATGAAGGTTTTATGCATAGCAAATGTAGTACAACTGACAAGAAAATAAGGAACACACTAACAGGCTACTTTCTTTTTAGTGTGCTATAACTTTGACTTACTAAACTCCCAGTATCCCTTACACATTAAAAATGCCATTTTAATAGTTCACTGATTTATTTTTTTGAATTCTAAAAACTCAGATTCATACATCAAGAAAATGCTGCAAAAATATTTGAGCCCAGTCCTTTAAGGTTTTGAGCACTTCCCTTAAGCCACTGGATCTGAGAGGCTTTCCCACCTGACCAGCGGTGTTCAGCCCCTCTCACACCTTGTTCATCATGAACAGTTCTGTACAAACTTTGTGTCTGAGCTAAAAATAAAGCTGTGTTGTCAGCTACTGACTAATATAATCCTGGGCCTGATCCTTGACCTGCGCTATATGTTGAACTCACTGGGAGTTCTGTATCTGGTTCACTTACAGCAAAAAAGCTCATTACAGGCCTAGTGCTGAGAATTTGCTTTTGACCTCAGTGACTTCATCATAATTCCCAGTGCTCAGCAATGTCAGGGTCAGGCCTGAAATGTATGCGACTATGATGAAAAAACATCCTGTAGTACCGTGTGCCCATTCATCCCTTTGTTCTAGACTCCTCTTCTGCCTGGTGTTTGCCCTATCATGCTTTGCTTAATGTTACTCTGAGGAAAAGAAAAATTTTGAGCTGATTTTTAAAATCAAAGGTCTTCCCGGCTTCATCAGGACAAAGTAAAGAGCTCAAGGAATGACTGTAGCTCACCTGTTATTGCATGGGAAGATGGATTATAAATTTGGCTTGAGCTAATTTTGGAGTATAAAACAAAGAAAACTGTATGTATAACAGACTGTTAGTCAACACTTCTAATAATACATAGCTTAACTGAATTAGCCAACACTGTGTTTCACAGGAGTTAATGTCACAACTTTTGAAACAAAAAGGGGAATACGGTTGTGTCTTTTGCTCTTTAAATAAACAATATGAAGGAACCACAGGGGAATGGTGGGATACAAATAGCCATATTTAGTAAATATACACAATGTGTGAAACCTAGCAACTTGCTGCTACAAAGAACAAAGTGAGCACCATGAGAGGACTCTCAAGCAATTTAAAGAAATCTACCCCATTCCTATACACTACAAATGCTCCAATATTTTAAAAAAAAAAAATTTAAATCAAGTATTAGACCCTTATTAATATCTTTGTATCAACAGAGTTTCTGGCTAAAGTTTAATCATGACATTTTTAATTTTAACTGTAAACAGCTCTACAGGTTTCATATAATAATGAAAATGTCTGTAGGGGAAAGTTATATACTTAAAGAACTTTTAAAAAAATAGTGCTAGCTTAAAAATTAAGTTTGCAGACAAAGCACAAGTCAAAAGAGGTCTTAACTCATTTTGGTATGTTTTAGTATAGGAAACAGTACTGTGAATAGCTATAGCTTCCATCTTATTCCAATTAAAACAAAGTGGTCCATTTTATCCCCCTCCTGATGACTGGCTTTATTGGTAACTCAAATAATAGTAGCAAAACATTAAATTCACACCAGTTTCTAGGGACCTACCCAAATGAGTCCCTACTTTCCTCTGCAGAAGCTTCCCCACCCATCCCTTTCTCTTATTCTGGGAGAGGTGAGTTGCTACAATGAGTCTGCAGAATTTACTCAGCAGTTTTGCACAAGGTTCTAACTCCTGCTAACAGCAGGTCAACAGAAGAACTTTGTTTCTCCATGCAGCTCTTGTTAGCCTCTTAACGGAAGCATTTAAAGGACAGCTTTCACAACAAAACCCGCTTTGAAGAGCTTTAAAATCTAGTAACCCCCAATTAAAAGCACACAGACTCGTCTTTTAGACAGACTAAAGATGTTTACAAACCCTGCCTTCAATCTATGATCTGAGGCAAGGGCTGATGGGTCTGGCCTGATAATATCAGAGTCCCCAGAGCAGCATCAGGGGTCAAACAAACAAAGCTCAGCTGTTTGGCTGGAGCTCTGCCTGCAGGTAAGTGATAAATAGGGTCTCTCACAAAGAATCAGCTTAGAACAAGGGGATAGGAAGCTTGGAAGAGGCCAGAGAGACATAGAACTAGACTTACAGAAAGTAGGTGGGGTAATTAAGTAGCTTGCAATCCTGTTAACCAGCTAGCTCCTGTGGCTGCCTTATATACACTCTACTCCACTGGGAGACCAGCCAACTGGGGCTGCCCCAGAAGGGGATATGGCCAGGGCAGCTGGGGAATGATTTGATTGCAAACTGTCTCGCAGCTCCTCCCCAATGGTTGCAGGTACAGGTGCTTGGGGTGCTATTTTATCCCTTTCACCAGCAAGTGTTAATCAAGTCCCTATTGTTTAAAAATGTATGAAGTCTATTTTGCAGTGAGAACTGCCCTTAATGATATCATTGTGGATCCGGTGCTATAGGTGAAATTCATCTCTCCTCCACCGCCCCTCCATAAAGCTTGAGTAAAAGGGCTTTGTGTGGAGAACAGCATGCAGGCCGGGGAATGGAATTTATCCTCAGTCCCTAGGAAAGGCACAGAGCTGGAAGGCAATCAGGGGGTGACTATTGATGAAATAATTGCTGCTGACCTTATGGGAGGATTTGCATGTCTGAATTGTGACCCCTTGTGCAATCCTCACTCAGCACTATGAACTGGCACAGACTCCTGTGTGCTTTCCAGAGGCCACAGCATGTGGCTGATCTGCCTACGCTCTTCCCAGCTCTGTGCATAGCTACCAGGAAGCTTCCAAACATGTAGAGGGCCTTGCTTAGGCCCAGCAAAATAGCATGATTTTTACCCTTTATATGCATCTTGTATTCATCCTTGCAGTGTTTAAATTAAAACAGCTTGATCATGGAAGGTGCACAGAATGCACTAGAAGACCATGAACATCCTTAAGTCACAATTCTTCCAGCATGCTTTCTGCAGCTCACAGCATTGGGCCCCTAACTGAATATTATGTTAATGAAGAGGTGGAACTATATTTACAATTGTGGAATCATGGTCTAATACAGTGACACTCAGACCTCAGTGGTTCAGGAGCCCAATTAGCGATCAACATTATCCAAAAGAACCACAGTAGAGTGACTTCATTGTTTATATATATATATATATTCTTCGCTATTCTGACCAAATATTATTTTATCAACTAAAATTGGCTAATAATAAAAGCATCCTGATTTGGTTAATAACTATATCGCACTGTTTCAATGTCATGTGCTGCAAAGAGCCTCAGGAGACTCATTAAAAAGCCATTTGCAACCCCTGAGCCTCAGTGTGAGTATCACTGATTTAATACACTAAACTGTTAGGACTTGCAGGGCAATTGTCTTTCACCCTATGCTTCACATTTAGTGATAGGGCCTGCTTCACCACTGCATCACTCCAGTGTATACTGATGTAACACCATGATTTCAGTTGTGTTACTCCAGTTATATGCTGGTGTAATTCAGTAGTGAATCAGGACTTGTCTCCCAAGAGACTCAGATTCCACAATGGTGGTGATATCTATAAATATCAATAGAACAGATTACACACATGTACACACACACTAGACCAAGAGCTTGATTAACCTATGGTTACAGGTTTGCAAAGTGTTACCAATGCTAGGAAGTCTTTCCAAAGAGGAGACTGTGGTGGCACAAATTAGTCTTCCACTCCCCCACAGCCCGAGCTAATTTTTTATTATGATCAGTAGTCCAAGGTATAAATTTATAATCCAGACCCCCACCCACAATCCAAAGCAGAACTTCCACTGAAGTCAATGACCAGTTTGTGCAGCGATCCACGGTAGAATTCTCGCTTTATGTAGTAACTAAATTTTAATGACTAAAGATTCACCTTTACATCACCACTAGTTCTACCCTTTGTTTCTCTTTCTTTATCATTCTTCTTTCTTTGTTTCTCTCCTTCTTCCCTGTCTTTGTGTGTCTCCTCCATTCTTCCTTCTGCATTTCCTTCCCTGCAGCAACTTCCAATTCTCAACCTGTTGTTTTTCATTTCCATCCCTACCCCCATTCCATCCACTAAAATGATCAGTGATTAAATAGTTAATATTGACACTTATGTGTCTTCACTGGGCTTTGGAGACTACACTCCAATAAGATAACTAAGGAATGGGGGAGTTCATACTCTGAGCCATTGTCTGAAGCTGTTTGCAGACCCAGAAAGATGTTGCTGTATTGATTTATACTCTCTTCTTGTGTGGAATATTGTCTTCACAATCACAAGGGCTAGAAACTTACTTTTTATTTTTAACAAAAGCTTAGTTTCTGGATCATGTGACTACTTCTGTTGGGCAAAATAAATGCACCAAGTGGGCTAGATCCAGCCCACAGGTCATGTTTGACATCACTGCTTTAAGCAACAGTCCTGAAATCTGAATCATTTCATCAAGTAAATCTCATATCTACAAAGCTAAAGACATATATTGTTTCAGTGTATACTCTTTGTCTGGCTTACACTAATTCTTTAGTTCTCCCATCTGTTTAGGTTTTTTATATAACAAAGAATGAACTATATTTTCATAGTGGATTTTGTTGTGGTCTTTGGGGTGGGGGGGGAGCACAAAAGCAAGCTCCACAGAAATAAGGTATAACCTGTGATTGTATGTAAAGAGAGTATCCACTCTAACTATGGGCTAGATTGTGTCCCAGCACACAGCTCAGTCCATTGCAGCCCAGAATCAGCCCAGAGAAGCATGTGTAGTGCAGGCAGCCACAGTTCCCTATCTCCTTCCCCCTTGCTGCTGGAGAGTGGTAGACTGGTGCTCAGAACTAAGATTCCAGGTGAGGGAAGAGTAGGCAGCCATGCAGTACCCCTTGTCTCCCCATTCCTGGACCCAATGTCTAGATAGCCACGCAGAGGTGAAGGGTTGCAGGGATTTTACTTCCCCTTATACCATGTGTGGACACACTATATATTTAATAATATAAAAAACCCAGCATGCTATGGTGTAAAAGTGCCTACTTGTAAGCAACAATTAGCTGGCAAAAAATTAAACCCTGTCATCCGTGTGTTGAGACAAAGTGAATCTATGTCTCAAGTTGCCTATTAAAATAGATTCTCAAGTAAAGGACATGGCAGGTTCTGAATGAAGGTAATGCACAAAAGAGGGATGAACATACTATTATTATTATCTAGTTATTAAAAAGCTTACCATCTTGCTGGCTCTGAAGATTCTGAGGACTTTGCATTCTTTCTTCAAGATTAGAACTGAGATCAGAGTTCACAGCCGACATCCTGGTGGAGTCACTCATATCAAACTCATCACTTTCTATGGAACTTTCATCCTGCAAATTTAAAATTTCATGTTTCACTTGCATTAGGAAAAGTCAAGATAACTTTCAAATATGATGTTCATGCTACACCTATCTTGCTAATTCATACTAATGACTAGGGGACCCTTGGTGAATTAGTGAGTAAGGAAACAAACATAAGAAGATCAAGGATAATGCATCACAAAATGTACTATGATCATTTATTTGACAAGTGCAGTTCAGGTTTAATTAATTATGATAATACAAATATTAGTATGTGTTCTCTAGACTATTTCGTACAAGCAAAGTGTTAGTAGTCTGAAAACTGAAGACAGCTTTTGGCTATTAAATCTCGGTGGAACAGGACAGTTCTCCATTTTTTGTGCTTGAATTGCTCACCTTACCTGAATGAGTGGTGCCATTGACAATATGCGACTTTATAATGAAATTCTGGCCTCATTGAAGTCAAAACTGGCATCTTCTTACTCCCCCCTGGCCCAGACTTGTTCACAATGAAATCAAAGGCAAAACTAGCTAATATAATTGTGGGAGAGTGAGATGGATTTTATTCTGGCTCACACATCTTCAATATAATTCTTAACTACTAATTCTGATTACAGAATCTTTTATTGATGATGATGTGTGAGCTCATGTTAATAGTCCCACTGAAGTCAATGGCTCGACACCTGTGCTTAAAGTTAAGCATGTTCATAAGTGTTTGCCGGGTTTGGAGTTTGAGCTGGAAGTCAATGAGAGACAAACATGGAAAGCCCCCATGACATTTCTGCAGTCTCTTTTAAGAATATAATAACATTTCCAAAGGCTTGTCTGTTAGCAACAAGAGTTTTAGAGAAAACCCAAAAAGCAATAAGGCTGATGAAACAGTATCCACTGAAGAAGAGTTTTAAATGCTTTATGAAGAAAATGAGGCATATTCATTTTCTCTTTCCTAAACACCGAATTTTAAGTAGCAGGCAATGGACTGCATTTTAATTTTTTTGTTTGTTAGTAAACATGAATGATTTAGAAAAATTTAGCTAATGCTAGAATTAGATGTTAATGAACTGGTCTGGATGGAGATTAATATCATTATTATTTTCTTTTCACCTGGTCCCTGAATGAACTTTCTCTTTTGTCTCAATGATTTTTCTGGACAATATTGATATTTCTTTAGTAGCGGGGGAGAATGTTTCCCTAGAACCAGTGTCACTAATTGCTAAATTGGACAGGTAAAGGGCTAGGCTGTTCCTAACCCCGGGCAGGTGTCCAAGTGGGGAGAGGGTGCTGGAAGACTCCCCCTTGTACCTCGACACAGATGTTAATGGCAGACTCAGTCCTTGGATTACAATAAACAAAACACCCCACCCCAAGCAAAGCTTTCTACAACTTGAACAGGGGGAAGAGCCAGAACCTCCACAAAGGGCACCGGGGCGAGGCAATCTCATTAATGTGGGAGTTGCTCCGATACTACACTTGCGAGTTACAGCGCTGTAAAGGCTCCCCCAGCGCTGTAACTCACTCCTCGTCCACACTGGCAAGGCATTTGCAGCGCTGTATCTCCGTGGTTGCAGCGCTGCATGTACTCCACGTCCCCGAGAGGAACAGCGTGTATTGCGCTGCCGCTGCAGCGCTGCGGCACCAGTGTGGCCGCCCAATGCGCTGTGACTGGCCTCCAGAAGTATTCGGCAGTATCCCACAATGCCTGTTCTAGCCACTCTGGTCATCAGTTCAAACTCTACTGCCCTGGCCTCAGGTAACCAACCATGTGACCCGCCCTTTACATTCCCCGGGAATTTTAAAAATCCCCTTCCTGTTTGCTCAGCCCGGCATGGTGTGGAGTGCTATCAGCGAATCTTTCCAGGTGACCATGCCTCCACACGCCAAGCGAGCCCCAGCATGGAGCAATGGCGAGTTGCTGGACCTCATCAGTGTTTGGGGGGAGGAAGCTGTGCAGTCCCAGCTGCGCTCCAGCCGTAGGAATTACGATACCTTCGGGAAGGTATCGAAGGACATGATGGAAAGGGGCCATGACCGGGACGCCCTGCAGTGCAGGATTAAAGTGAAGGAGCTGCGGAGTGCCTACCGCAAAGCCCGCGACGCAAACGGCCGCTCGGGTGCTCCCCCCGCGACCTGCCGATTCTACAAAGAGCTGGATGCGATACTTGGGGTTAACCCCACCTCCACTCCGAGCACCACCATGGACACTTCAGAGCTGGTGGGGGGGGGGAGGAGGAGGAAAACGGGAGTGAGGGTGGTGGGCCGGATGGAGACACCCCGGAATCCCTGGAGCCATGCAGCCAGGAGCTCTTCTCAAGCCAGGAGGAAGGTAGCCAGTCGCAGCGGCCGGTACTTGGTGGAGGACAAACAGAAGAGCAGGTTCCCGGTAAGCGGTTTTTTTTTCGGGAAGGAATTTTTTCGGTGCAGGCTCTTTGGGAGAGGAGGGTTAGGCATGCATGCCTAGATGCGGAATAGTGCATCGATGTGGTTTATCACATCGCGGTAATCGGCCTCGGTAATCTCCTCGAATGTCTCATCCAGAACGTGTGCAATGCGCTTGCGCAGGTTTATCGGGAGATCCACCGTGGTCCTTGTCCCAGCCAGGCTAACGTGTCCGTGCCACTGTGCCGCGAGGGGTGGGGGGACCATTGCTGCACACAGGCAAGCTGCATATGGGCCAGGGCGGAAGCCGCATTGCAGTAGAAGACCCTCCCTTGCTTCCCAGGTCACCCTCAGCAGCGAGATATCGTCCAGGATGAACTCCTGTGGAAAATGTTGGGACAGTGTTCAGTGTAGGTGCCCCCTGAAGCTGTTGGCTCTCCCCAAGGCACAGAAACCCAGAGGACGGTGCAGCCCTGAAACAATCAGTCCCCCTTACTCACCATTTTGAGGCTCCCGTGGGATATGTGTGCTCTGTTTCGGACGGGAAAATTATGCTATTGTGTAGACCCTGTGTGTTTTCTACTCCTTAAGTGCGGGGGAAATCATTACTCTGTCTGGTATAAACAATGCTGCCTCTGTTAAATGTTGCATTTTGCCTATACAGCTGCATCAACCTTGAGACCTCAGCCGTCCCTCTTATCGCCTGCTCAGAGACTGCAAAGACTCAGGAAGAGACCACGAAAAAGCAAAAAAGACATGCTGCAAGAAGTGATGTGGCAATCTATTAAAGAGAATGAGAAAGCACAGAACTGGAGGGAGAGAGAAAGCAGGATCCGCCAGGAAAATGCAGAGCACCGGTGGCAAAGCACGGAGCACCGGCAGTAAAGCACGGATCGGCTCATAAGCATCCTGGAGCGCCAAGCAGACGCTATCCAGGAGCTCGTAGCCATGCAGAAGGAGCAGTACCACAAACGCCACCCCCCCCACAGCCCTTGTCCCAAAACTCTTTCCGTTGTGCCCCACTGTCACCTCCAACCCACTTTCCCCAACTTCCGTGTTCTTCACGCCACCAGCTGCCTCCAACACCAGTATCTTCACCACCCAGCCCTGAAAACCATGACCCTTACCCTCTGCACTCAACCCCCATCACCATGCAGTATAGCTATCCTGAAGTGCAGCACTCACTGCACAGCACACCAGACAGGACATACGCGAATCTGTGATTGTACCGTTCCCCACTCCACCCCCTTGTTTCTTTTCAATAAATAATTTTTTTTTCTTTTCAATAAATGGATTTTTTGGCTTTGAAAACATTCTTTATTATTGCATAAAGTAAAAGACTCCTTAGCCCAGGAAATAAACAGGCACTGCAAGTCTGCTTGTCTGCTTAGCAAACACTGATTCCTAAAGATTGGAACTACTGCACTTCACTCCCGTGCAGGAGATATCACTGCTGGTTTTCAGCCTCAAATTGCTCCCTCAAAGCATCCCTAATCCTTGCAGCCCCGCGCTGGGCCCCTGTAATAGCCCTGCTCTCTGGCTGTGCAAATTCAGCCTCCAGGTGTTGAACCTCAGAGGTCCATGCCTGAGTGAAGTTTTTACCCTTCCCTTCACAAATATTATGGAGGGCACAACACGCGGATATAACCGCGGGGATGCTGTTTTCGGCCAAGTCCAGCTTCCCATACAGAGATCGCCAGCGGGCCTTTAAACAGCCAAAGGCACACTCCACAGTCATTCGGCACCGGCTCAGCCTGTAGTTGAACCGTTCCTTGCTGCTGTCAAGGCTCCCTGTGTAGGGTTTCATGAGCCACGGCATTAACGGCTAAGCGGGATCTCCAAGGATCACAATGGGCATTTCAACTTCCCCTACAGTGATCTTCCGCTCTGGGAAAAAAGTCCCGGCCTGCATCTTTCTGAACAGCCAAGTGTTCCGAAAGATGCGTGCGTCATGCACCTTTCCGGGCCAGCCTGTGTTAATGTCAATGAAACACCCACAGTGATCCACAAGCACCTGGAGAACCATAGAGAAATACCCCTTCCGATTAACGTACTCGGATCCTAGGTGTGGTGGTGCCAGAATAGGAATGTGCGTCCCATCTATCGCCCCTCCACAGTTAGGGAACCCCATTTGTGCAAAGCCATCCACTATGTCCTGCACGTTACCCAGAGTCACGGTTCTTCTGAGTAGGATGCGATTAATGGCCCTGCAAACTTGCATCAACACGATTCCAACGGTCGACTTTCCCACTCCAAACTGGTTTGCGACCGACCGGTAGCTGTCTGGAGTTGCCAGCTTCCAGATTGCAATAGCCACCCGCTTCTCCACTGGCAGGGCAGCTCTCAATCTCGTGTCCTTGTGCCGCAGGGTGGGGGCGAGCTCCTCAGACAGTCCCATGAAAGTGGCTTTTCTCATCCGAAAGTTCTGCAGCCACTGCTCGTCATCCCAGACTTCCATGACGATGTGATCCCACCACTCAGTGCTTGTTTCCCGAGCCCAAAAGCGGTGTTCCACGGTGCTGAGCGTGTCCGTGAATGCCACAAGCAATTTCATATCATACGCGTTACGCGGCTCAATAGCATCGTCGGACTCCTCACTCTCACTGTCACTTTGGATCTTAAGGAATAGTTCGACAGCCAAACGTGACGTGCTGGCGAGATAAGTTAGCATACATCTCAGCAGTTCGGACTCCATTTCCCGCAGACAGATCGCACTGCACAGAAACCATTGAAAGATGGCGCCAAAGATGGACAGAAACAAAGGGATTTCTGGGATGCGAAGCGATGCATCACGGGGCGTTGGGACAGGACCCAGAATGCCCCGCACCCACACCCCCTTCCCACAACCCACGGCACCAGAATGGGAAGAGGTGCTCTGAGGGATAGCTGCCCCTAATGCACCACTCCCAATGGCACAGCAAATGCTGCAAATGTGGCCACGACAGTGCGCTGGGCAGCTGTCAGTGTGGACAGACTGCAGCGCTTTCCCTACTCAGCTGTACGAAGACAGGTTTAACTCACAGCGCTGTACAGCTGCAAGTGTAGCCAAGATGGTGGGTACCACAACAAAGCCATCAGACAGACTAGCTGGAATGTAAGAGCTGCTGGAGGCTAGTGCCCACAGCAACAGTAGCCTCCTGATAGGAAGGAGAGATGCAAGGGCAAGACCCAGTCTCCCTCTGCACCTGTAAGGATGGGGCCTTTTCCTGTAGCCATATTACAAGGTCTGAGGCCTTTTTCTGCAGTCATATTAGAAGAGCAGCAACCATAAGCCAAGAAGCAGAAAGTCACATCCTCACGTTCCATCTAAATTACATTAAAACAATGTAATATCGGGGTGTTAAGAAGGTGCTCCTGTACTAATAGTACCCACCATCACCAGATAAAGAAATAGATCTTAAGATGGTTAAAGAAAACTTTGATAACATTCTGTCTGGCAAGAAATCACTTATCAGCAGTTGTGGTTGTGAAATCCCTACTTCTTTATTTTGTCTTTATGGTCCCCACTTCTCTATTGTTTATCTGTATAGTCTCTGGTTCTTTGATTGTTTCTGTTACATAACTAATTTTGCAAGGTGTAAATCAATTAAGTTGGTGGGGTATGATTGGTTAAAGAATTGTTTTACAATATGTTAGGATTGGTTAGAAAATTGTTTAGTAATATTTTAGTAAAATGATTGGTTAAGATACAGCTAAGCAAGACTCAAGTTTCACTATATAAACTGTGGTCCAAAAGAAAGTTCTTTGGAACCAACTCCAGGACACAGCCCCAAGATCAGAACTGCTAGACCTCAACACCCTGTCAATCACGCCGTGCAGAAGCTGGAGTCCACAGATGCCCTGATCCTGACTGTCCATCAAGAAAAGTTCATGTGCCTTATTGGGAGTGGTGAGCATTGTATGCTTAGTGTGTGCATTCTGTTTTGGTAACTGTTAATAAATAGAGGTTAAGGATATTACTGTGTAAGGCTTTTTCACTGGTAAAAGACCCCATAAACCCTCAAAAGATTATGCTCTGAGCCCTAAGAACTGGGCAAGGGTAGATACACCTCTACCCCGATATAATGCGACCCGATATAACACGAATTTGGATATAATGCGGTAAAGCAGCGTTCCGGGGGGGGGGGGGCTGCGCACTCCGGCGGATCAAAGCAAGTTCGATATAACGCGGTAAGATTTTTTTGGCTCCCGAGGACAGCGTTATATTGGGGTAGAGGTGTATTTAAATTAACCAGATTACTCCCTGAGCCCTAGGAACTGGGTAAGGGTAGGTTCCTTTCGCCCAGAGCCCTAGGGACTGTGAAAGGAATTGGGGTGCCTAAATCAAGTGGGTTACACCTTGAGCCCTAGGAACTGGGTAAAGGTGGGTGCCTTGTGTGTAACAGAGAATTTTGTGCAGGCAACACACCATCTTGTACAGGGGAAATGCATACTGCACTCTTTCAAAGGTTGAATCAGCATCTACATTCCCCCAGCCCTCAGGCACAATGGGATAGATTCTAAGGCCAGTGCAGGGACCAAGGGGAGGTAGTTCACATCTTGCTAATTCTGGGGCTGCTGAGGGCTGGTTTGGCTCCTAGAGCAGGCTAGGGCAATCCTGGCTGCCCATGCCCCCTATCAACCTGTACAGCTGGAGAATAACAAGGCATAGGAGAATGCTGGCCGCGCCTCCTCTTCTGCTCCTGGCCCACTCCAGAATACCCTTGGGGCTCCACTGGCTCTGTAAATGATGTGCAATCCTGCTCTACCCTATCCTCTGTGTGTGGGGGTGCATGCAGAGGGAGCGGGGGGCTGTTGTCAGCTGCAGCACAGAGGTAAATTCCCCAGTGCTGCTGTGAGCTCCTGGTGGGCCAGGGTGGTTCTGCACACCACCCTTATCAAGGGCTGTATCTAAAAACTACAGCTTAGCCCAATGTGTTTGGGGTGACAGATTACTATTTATGAGGGACTGGATTACTATGCTGGCTAGCTGTAGTATATACATTAGTTGTCACCTCAGATCCTCTCCTCCCACAATGATACAAAGATGATGAGTGAAACCTTGGAAACAGAATCTTAGTATAAATCAAAGGATGGATTTTTAAAGTGCACCATATTCCATGCAATAGTTTGAAGACGTGTTGCAGAAATGCTCCTACTTCATATTGTTACATTTTCACTGCCATTTTGTTCTTGGTGCCAAAATATAATATCTAGGCACTGAAGGTATGTATCAGTTGTGAGACAAGTTTAAAAATGACCGTGAGACTGTCATTTGCGACGCTGCTGCTTATTAGCAAATGCTCATTGTGCAAATGAAATACATTACAAATTGCAACACCATTCCTTGCTACAATGTGGCAAAGATTTCATACACAGCAAGACTGCGTTTGCATGATCGAAGACGCCATGCTGTCAGCTACAGAGGGAGTGCAGGAAGAAGTGAGTGCTTCCTACTACCATTATATCACTCCTGCTGGCTGACCTGGATGGAAAACTGGTACACTGAAGGGGGCCTGATTCCTGTCATTAGGCCAGAAAGGACAATACTGAAATGCTTGAGCTGTGGCAGAGGAGGAGTACACTGTAGTAGATGGCCCTACTCCAGCATTAGTGCTGTGCCCTGTATGACAAGAGTGATTCTCAATGGGAGGAAGGGGAAAAGTGAAAGAAGAAAGTAGCTTTAAGCAGCACTGCAAGGATAAAGCCTCTGATCTACTGCTGTTGGTGGTTCTGGAATCAGCTTCCCAACCAGAGGTAGCCAACTCAGGGGAGCCTGGCTGTGGGGAAGAGGAGATCAGGCAGCAGTTGTGTGGAGTTCTCGTAGGGAATTGCAGAAAACCCCCAGTAAAGAAAAGTACTGACAATCCATTTTTTGTGGGGATTTGAACAGTTCATGAATTGCCAACAATAGTCCATAGCTACTTATTATGAAAGAGAATCTCGCTGGCTTTACAGAATTCAAGAGTCAATCAGGATCTTTGCCATAATCCAGCTGTTATGGTTGTTTTTAAAGGTTTTTCTTTAAAAAAAAATCAAATTCAGATTATTTCTTGCAGGTAGGCATAAGGACACAGCATGTAAGACTGTTTTTTGGCTGGCATAGAACTGGGCTCCTAACTATTTGGCAACTTGCATGGTAAATGAATACATTTCTATCAAAGTGAGTTTATTACAAATAATTTGCCAGCTCCCATGCAATTCATGAAGCACTTTCCAATATCTGAAAAAGCACGGCATGAATCAAGGAAAAGAACATAAATAATCAAAAAAGCGGTTTAGTCCCAATTCCCTTTGACGAAGCCCAGTTCTTTGCCTGGTTCCCTTTTTATTCATTCTGATAGAAACTCCAATTCAGCAAAGCACTTAGGCACAAGCTTAACTCTAAGCACAAACTTAAGTGTTTGCTGAATTAGGGATGGAGCTTCTAGGAAGGATGGATTAATTCCCTATATGCTTCCCAGTGAGGTCCTTAGTCCTAATGATCCAAAACAATCCTTTATTGCTTCCATTTCCACTCCCACACTGTGTTGCATCTTGGCTACTGACCTTGAGAACTGGATGGCATTCACTTCAGGACCTGATAATAATGTCCCCTCTGAAAGTGGAAGTCACTGCTGAGCACAGGACTAATCCAGGACTGGATATACTGCCTCCAAACCCTTCGCAGCCCCCACTGGCCCAGTCACATAAAAGGCAATGTCTAACACTTGAACTAATATCTCTTGTACAGCAGCACAGAGTGCTTCACCAAAGCCACTGGGTCTAAGGAGACCGTCAGTGTCTGGCCCATAATAGCAACTGTAAACCAACTTTGAATATTTGAATTTTTACCTCATCTTGTTGTGAATTTAGTAGCTGCAGTTTCATGTGCTTCATGTAGGCCATAGTAATTGGCATATTGTAATCAATCATACTGGTCACCAAAGTTGGAGGTTTTCCATTATCTGTAACATAAATATGTTTATTATGCATGTAACATAAATATGTTTATTATGCATGATATATTGGAGGGCACCTCTGTCTAATCTGCAGTCAAATGTCGGACAGTTTCTGTCATTTGGCTCCAACTTTGGCATTTTCAATTGCTCTTTGGCTGTACAGATAGAAGTTTCCATGGAAAAAAATATGTGAATCAAGCACAAGCCCAGGAAAAATTATGAGCTCTTCTATGCTAAATGACTACAGTGCATGCACCCCATTTATCCCCTACTTTTAAATGGATGTATAAACATTTCCAAAGAAAAATAAATGATTTCCTCCAGGTAAAATCATCTTTCTATCGAGGATGAGCATGGCATTACACTCTATCCCTTATGTGAATGCAGAAGATTCACTACTTTATAACTTAACTAAATGAGATGATCTGACTTGTTGAACTGTTCCAGTCTACCAAATTTTTATGAACCTTCACTTAAACTAGAAAAATATAAATGGTTATTAGGAATAAAATTACTTTACATCCCACCATTTGACACTAAAACTACCTTTATGATCCGCTCCATCTGGGTTTAAATGCATTCTTTTCTGGCACTCTGAGCAGCTCATTAGAAATCGTGTCACCGCTTCTCTAGGCAGGAAGGCATAGGTCTCTGAAATCTGAAATGAATAACAAAATATAGGTGTTATTATATAAGCTGACTGAACATGATTTAACAGAACTGATCATTATATTTCCGTATAAGGCATATTATTCCATAATGCCAGGAAGCACAATGGAAGCATGTACTACATACTATGCAGCATTTCCAGAAACATCTACCTAATCTGGCTACTTATTTAATGGCTAATAATAGTCGATTCTGAAAAAATGAACTCATTTTAAAAGGCGCTTTGTTTTCTTATTTATATTTTTTGCAATTTCTTTTCAGCAAAAATATTCATATATAACAGGCACCCAAGTGAGGGGGTTATTTTAAACAAACTGAAAAGCTCCCAGCTATTTTTGTTACAGCTTGTACCACAAAAACTTCCTTAGTTTCTAGATTTTATTTATTTTAATTTTAACAATATGTCAACAAATAGGTACCGGACCCAAGAGATTAGGAATGTTGACAGTCTCCTTCCTCACTGTTCTATTCTTGTCTTCGTTACATCTTTTATTGAAAATCTTCACAGAGTCAGTGATTAATACTCTGATTTAAATAAAGCCTTCCTGCTAATCACCCTAGAATTTAGCAGTCAATCAACCTCTATGGTTCCTTTGGCACACCTTGAAGTAATACATTTTGGCCATCCAGTCCAAAATGATCAGATTTTCATATTTTATGTTCACACACAACCATAAAGTCTGACACCTGAGGGTATGTGCTTCTGGTCTCCTGCAGATCAGCAAACACAACTAGTGCCACAATGAATTTCTAGGCCTCAATTTGCCAATTGACTGCTTTGCAAAGCAGATTGCTCCTGAAGAGATAGTCAGATTCAGCAGCAGAAATTAAAAGAGTAGTAGATTGACACCCACTTGTACTCTGCTGCTGGGAAGCCTGCAGCAGGATCCCACTTAGCTACTGAAGGGTGGCAATGCTGATGCAAGTCGACATAGGGGACCAAGGTGAAAAGATGGAGGGCTAAATTCAGAGGAGGTATGTGTAAAGTGGTGTAAGTTACATTTCAGTAAATGGGGTAAGTGCAGTTAAATATGTGAAAGTAGGTCTAACTAAGCGCAAGGGAGCAGGAAGAAGGTGAGCTAACCTATTTTAACCATCTTATCCCCTTCTTTTGGCAATCTGTCTCCTGGCTACTCAGGGCTGTAAATTATACTCCCTTAAACACTTCAGTGGAGCAGATTCAGAAGTGAAAATGTCACTAAATTGGTGTGAGTTTAAATTGGTGTAATTTATATGCTGATGGGCCCTTAAACTCACCCATCAATTTGGTTTGAAGGGATGAAATAAGCAGCAAACTATGCATTAAAAATTATTAAGAATGTGAATTATACCATTATGTCTATGCTACTAATGTAAAGGCTGTTTGATTGTTTCCATTATAAACCTCTGTTTCAGGGGTGTTATAACATGAGAAAATTTCTTTCTGAACTGAAACTTGGCACATATTGTCTTAGCCCCAAAAAAGGTTGTCTGAAAATATTAAACTAAGGCACTTTTTAAATTACAAATTCTGCAAATAAAAAAAATTTGTATTTCAGATCAATTTTGCCCACTTCTACACAACAAAAACAGCTGATTTTTTTTAAAGCATGAAAATATTAGTTGGATTGAGTTTTTACAGCATCTAAAAAAGAATAACTTAAAATCAGCTAGAAATTAACATTTAGAAATTAGTAAGTGCACATATGCAGCCAACGCTCTTTCATAACATTTTAACACATTTGGAGTTTGGCTGTATTGAAATTAATTGGCCTTACCCATGGATTCATTAGTAGCCTGGATTTGATAGGAATGTTCCATGCATCCTAATCAAGCATTTCTGTCGAATTCTGATTCCACTTAAATAGGATTGAAATCCTCTGTCGGGAACAACTGAGTTAAGCCCCCGATTTGATGGGAGTGCTCCCCTGACTACAAGGAAACATCAACTCCCACAACTGAATTTGTTCACATGGCAGATCCTTCTGTCTCCAACCTCTCACTATATGTATTCAGGGATACCCATCCTTATATAATGCTAACCTTGGCCAACTTCCCCTTTCTTTTACCTAGTGAATTGGCTCAGATTACTTAAATTTTATGGGCTAAATATTCAGCTGGTTTAGGTTTAGTTCAATGAGCGTCAAGTCATTGGAGCTATGCCAATTTCCACCAGCTCAGGATCTGGCCCTCGTATTTTTATGCATTTATTTTTAAATGATAAATTGTGCTTCCCAGTAGTTTGCTACAGTACTGCTTGTGTGTGTGCAGCAAATTACTCTCCTGGGGTAGCAAATGGGAAAGTGATGCATTTTGCTTCCATCACCAGAAAAATAAAAATTGTGGGACCAAATCGTGCTTGCCTTTCTCACAGAAGGAGTCCTATTGAGTTAATTCGTGCTTTTCATGTCAGTGAGGACAGCAAGAGTTGGTCAGTGATCTTATTTTATAAGAAAATGTTCTTTGTGTCCTTCCAGTTCTACCAAAAGAAGCCAGTAATGGCCCAGTTCTGCAACCCTTGCTCATGTCAGTATTCCCATGGGTGTCTGTGGCATTGCTCTTTAGAGTAAAGACTATAGTTAAGGGCTGTAAGAGAGAAGGACTTGTAACTTCCTAGCATGCCCAACATCAGCTTCTCTCACACAAGCATGGACGAGTAGGGGGAGACTTACACAGATCATTAGAAAATTCCATAAGTAGAAGTGTAACTATAGTACTGTGGCAGGTGGGGCTGCCTCACAGCACCCCTCTGCAGGGCCAAGCCTGGTGTTGCTGGTGCCCCTTGTCCCAGTCCACCAGATGTGGCCATAAGCTAAGTATCAGGCTATACCAGGGATGAAAGTGAGCCGGTACTGGCCGCGGCAGCCCTTTAATGACCCTGCCCCTTTTGCCTCCCCTGTCGGGGGCCCTGCCGGTAGGGTCCATACCGGCAGGGCCGCCGACGGTGGGGGGGAAGGGGCAGCAACGTTAAAGCGCTGCCGCAGCGCTTTAAGGATCCTCAAAGCGCTGCAGCGGCAGCATTTTAACATTGCTGCCCCTTCCCTCCGTCGGCGGCCCTGCCAGTACGGACCCGACAGGTGAGGCAAAAGGAGCAGGGACATTAAAGTGCTGCCATGGCAGCGCTTTAATGTGGGCTGGGTATGGGCTGGTGTGGGTTCTTACCGGTATGGGGGGCCACCGACGGGGGGGAAGGTGTGGCAAAGTTAAAGCACTGCTGCGGCAAAGGACCCTGCAGCGCTTTAATGTCCCTGCCCCTTTTGCCCCCCCAGGCCACTGACGGGCGGGGAGGGGCAAAGGGAGCAGCTGACCTGGGGCCGGCAATTTAAAAGGGCCTGGATCTCTGGACCCCGCTCCCCTACGACAGCAGCAGCGTCTGGAGCTCCAGGCCCTTTAAATCAACACAGAACCCCGGGCGGCGCGGTCCAAGGGCTAGCTGGGGGATGCTGACCCCCCAGCCCCGCCCCTTCTGCCCGAGGCTCCGCCCCTTCCGGGGGCCAGGTCCACCCCCCCCGTACCGGTAAGTGTCCTCAATTACTTTCACCCCTGGGCTATAAATAGTTCAATAAATATAACAAACTCAGACTTTGGCAATCTGCACCTTTAAACTACCAAACAAAACAAAACTCCAAGGCAAACTCCTATCTGGAGTGCTTGAGGTCAAGGCCCTGGCCTGGCTCTGGGATTCTGGGCTATTACAGAGGAACTCCTCCTGCATCCCAATCTCACCTTGCACTGCCCTGAGAAGAAGCAGGCAAACCTTCTTAACAGGCCTGCTGGCTCTTGACTGGTCAGCATTTCCTCCTGGCACTTATTGAGGCCTTTAAGCCTTCTCTGTTCCATTGTAATTTTAATATGTGGAGATAATTGCCTCTGTGTTCTGCTTTCAATGTTTAGATTATTTTAGTGCATTATGTGTTATTTATTATGTAGCCTTTTTTAGCTACACGATTATTTTCAAAACTAACAAGCACTAAACTAAGAGGTAGGTCTTAGGGCACATGTGGCAAATGTGAGGAACAGAAGTGAGATTTTGCAAGTGAACTTAATAACCCTTAAGGCATTAACAACAGAGTACATGTGTATAGTATGGAAGAGATGGTATGTCAGAAAAGCATATACAGTCGTTTCATATCTTTTCTTTAAAAAAAAAAAATATCAGAAAGGAACCAGAGGGAAAAAATAGAAGGTGGTATATAGCCCCAAGCCCAGGGCCATCAAATCAGGTAGTTGAACCAGATTCCTTGATGACAGGAGTCTTCTTCCTCCCTGACATCAGGCTAACAAATGAAGACAGACTTATTTCATTATTAATTATTATTATTATTATTATTATTATTATTACATGGTTTTATAGGGAATTGGGGTACATTGTATACAGATTAGATCAAGACCAAACAGCATTGCGTCCAAAGCAGGGATCTTATGCTATGCAATCTCCATTCCCTCCTTCAAGTAATGGAACCAACATCCTGAATGGGCTAGAGATGGGGAATAGCAATTAGTTGACAAAATGCCAGGAGATTCCAAAACTGCAGTATGTAGATAGCCAGAACAAATATGCCAATTAAAAATACATAGGGCTTGATTGTGCTCAGCCTGTGTGTGGTTGTGTGAAGGGATGGAGAGGGCACAAGGAACCCTTCTCACACTTTGAGGCCTTTGCTAGGTCTGGGCACAATTGCAGTCTTTATGGTTCCCTGAGAACAAGGTCTGCTCTAGGCAAGTGACGCTGTTGGAGGGAAAGTGCTGGCCCCTGGTCCTGCTCTGTCTCTGTGCTGGCTAGTGAAGCTGGCCTAACAGGTGAGAATATGGGAGCACATGCTGCACCCTGTCAAAGAGTTGCACTTCCCCTGGGAGCAATAGTTATAATGTTTAGCGGGCAATGGACAAGGTGTTTGTGTGATCTGATTTTTCAAACTATCACGTGTCTGTCACTGTTCAAATCTTTTGCTATAGAGGGTGGGAGAGAAGAGGAAAGAGGTGATAAGCTACATAAACTTTGGCTGCACAAACTCAAACTGGAAAGCCCTGTTGTTGAACCACCTGGGTGAACTGTTAAACCCTGGCTCAGCTGACCGCTCACATTCACCTACATGATCAGAGACTTTTCATCAAATTGCTTTCCCTTGACATGGCAACAACATTAGCAGCTCATATCTTATACTTCATATACACACCACAAACCTATCCCCCTCCCATCTCATCTTCCTGTTACACTTTCCTCACTTCAGGTGCTGCAAAATTATTAACTGTTTTCTATCCACATTGGTCCTGCTGCTTAGACATTGTAAGCCTCATCTCAAACCTGCTATTTAGACATCTAGGCCTATCTTAAACGCTTTTAACATGTCAGTTATCTGAGATACTTGTCATAGACCCCTACCTTACATGGAGGGGGTACAGGTTAGAAGGGATATGATGTTTTAAGTATAACTTTAACAATTAATTTCCTGGCCTTTTGATTTTTTTAAAATTAATTACATCTTTTTCCTTAAGTGAGCAAAGGCAGAGTGGGGAAGAGGCATTCAAAGGGGATGGTGTAGTCATCACAGCTAGTGAAGAGAAAAAACTGAAGTTAGAACGTAATTGTTTTTTTTTCTAGAAGGGGATTCAATTGTAGCTTGTATTAAATAAACATTCCTTCTGAGACTTTTAAAAAGTCTACAGAATTCTTTGCTCTTAGGGTTTGTTTGTTTTTTCAAAATGAATGAATGGTATATTTATGTGAACACAGAATTCTTCTGTGTTGATGAATACTCTGGCATTTACATAGGAGATAAATTAGTAATCGTGTGCTTAGGACCTGCTTCAAGAAGACTAGTCTAATTTACACACCAAATTCTGCTCTTGTTTACATTGGTGTAAATCCAGAGTAAGCCCACTGACTTCAATATGCAGATATTTTGAATTTACAGTGGTGTGAGAGCAGAACTTGAATCCCAGGATGACAAAAAATGGTCCATGGTTTTGTTTCATGGATTGGCATTGTTTCAATTATGCCAGTGCTAAATTGCCTCTGACTTTTTCTATATCCTCTTTTAGCTTTTGCACTGGTGATCATATACCAAGAAGGTCCCCATTTCATGCTCAGTAACACATTCTGACACGTATCTAGTTAGGGAGCTACTCACTGTCCCATGGATGATGTAAGGCTTTACATTAACAATTATAGGGTAAATGAATCATACAGGTAGGGGAACATGACCCAACATATAATTTACCAAAGTGGGGTACTTACTGTATGTGATTATCTGCATAAATTATATGAAAATCAATCATAAACAAAGCTATAGGGCTAAGTTAACGTCTTCTATAGGAAAGCTCAAGGGGAAGAAAGAGTGCTCTAAAATTTAAGGCTTGATCCCTGAGCCTGGCCCAGCTGTGCTCAGAACTGGACCTGAGAGGAGCCAAAGGTGCCCCTGATCTTGTGGCCTACCAGAGGCCATTTTGGTACAATTTAGATCAGGCTGAATTATTCCTGTTTGCAATGGCCCACAGAGACCAGTTCCAACAGTTGAGGATTATTGGATTGCTGTCACACTCCTGCCACACCCTTTTGCTCTAGCCACACCTCTGACATGCCCTCTGTGCCTGGGCATCAGTACAGGCCCAGCCAGGGATTCTCTTTCCACTACTGCAATGGATATGAACTTGAAGAGTTCCCAATACATTCTCTCTTCAGGGGAAAAGGAGATGCCGCCATGCAGACGATGTAGGAGACCTGGAGATGTAGCTTTGCAACAGTGAAGAGGGTCCTCAAGGATTACAGGACTGGAAATCACACATCCTAAGTCCTCCCTGTGGAATCCATGTCTTTCCATGCTGTATTCTGTCCTCTTCTTCCACTGGTAGCATAACTCACTCAGGAGCTGTGCTGACACTGACTCCCCCCCCCCTTACCACTACACAGTAGCCCCTGCTCTACCGAGATAGATGCCAGTGAGAGGAAAGTTAATGCTGCTAACAACAAAATGAATGTGTGTGCTTTTCTGAGCCCCACAGACCAGTGGGCCTGGGTCCAAGAAGCCTTAATATGCCTATAGTTATAAGTGCTAAACACCACAAGCATTATTTGTAGAGAAATTACTTTGTGCAAGGAGTTGGCCATTTTCTCCTCTGCTTAGCAAAATAAACAAACCCAGAAGAGAAAGAGGAGTGCAATGAATTTAAGGACAGGCATATTGGGCCAGATTACCTTTTCTTGCTTCTTCTTATCTCCTTATGAGCATTTTCACAAGGGATCCAAAGGTAATTAGATAATGTAACATGAAACAGAACAATGACCTGGGAGGCTAGAAGAAGCTCCTATACTTAAAGTCATATTCTGGATGCAGCTGGACAGTGCAAATCAGGTAACGTGCCTCCGTAAAAGCTCATAAAGGTTCATTGTTTATTTTTTGTGTTTTATCCTGAGAGACGATGACTAGGTTCCTGGATAATGGCAAATATATATACAAAAATGTAAAATAAAGATGTTAAAATTTTTGAAAGATGCAAGCTGAGGCCCTGCCTTACTCCAGTTTTATGCTGGTATAATGGAGTGTAAAACTGGAGTAATGTGGTGGTGAATCAGGGCCTGAATATACTCCTGAGCCCTACTCCCCGTGGCGGATTAGCCCATGGGCTCCAGCCAACTGGGAGGCCTCAGAGCCCCGTGTGAGCGGGGAAAGGCCCTTTGCCCTAAGCCCGCTCCCAGGCAGCAGTCCCAGGCAGGTGGGGGGGCAGCGATGGGGGAAGTATCGCCCCCGACCCCGCTCCCCACTGTCCGGGCAGGGGAAACCCCTGTGACTCCAGACCCCACTCCCTGGTGGCAGCGCCCGCTGGGTGGGCGGGGCAGGCGCGGCAGTGGGGGAAGCCCCCCACACAACCTTGACCCCGCTCCCTGGCAGCAGCGCCAGGTGCGGCGGCGGGGAAAGCCCTCAGCACTCCTAGACCCTGGCCCCAGCAGCAGCCAGGCAGTGGGGGGACAGAGCTTCTCCGGTCTTGGGGCCACAGTGGGGGGGAAGAATGGGGGAGACCCTGGGTGAAACAGGGGTGGGGCCCCAGGGAACGGGTAGAAAGGGATGGGGCTGTGTTCACATGTGGAGGGGGTGGAATGGGGGTGGAACCATAGGTGGAAGGGGTAGGGAGGGCCCCCCCCACTTGCTCTGGCCCAGGACTCCAGGAAATATTAATCCATCTCTGCCTACTCCAACACTTGTTACTCAATCAGTGAGAGAACTAAGTAGAACTGTTTTATTGTTGCCATTTGTTTGAAAGGCAAGAAGTAACGAAAAGAGAGAAAACAAACTAAGGTAGTCATGAATGTTTATGGACTTGCAATGCTGAAAACTAAAGAGCCTCTTTTAGTCTAACAAGTCAATGTATAATTCAAGCATCTGTAGTGAGATTTCTGCATTGCAGTGATCAGCCATTTCCAGTAATTCTCCCTTTATACGGGTGATTGCAACTCAGGTTCAACGGTTTAAGTCTACTAAGTTCAATGCAGTTATATCAGAGATGAATTTGGGGCCTGTGTCACAGTAAAACAGACAGGAAATGGTTAAGGGCTACCTGCCTGTCACATGACCCACCAGGGGATTTAAAGATGAGTGTGTCCTATTTCTTTGGGAATGGGCCTGTGACAGAGGCAAGGGACAAGCCTTTGGGAACTGCCTGCATTGGTCAGGGGAATTGCTTTGTTTTTGTATTTGAACAATGAATAATGCCCTGAGTCAAGGGCCTGAAACAAACTTGAGTGTAGTATTGGTTCTTTCCTGGGCTGGTGAGCTAGCATACCTGCTTACAGGCCCAATAACTGAGCAGTCCAAAGTCTATGCAAACAGCGCCCCATTCCCACCCACAACAAAACATGGAAGTGTTTCCCCACAAGAATTAGGCTGAGAACATCACATGAATTTTGCTTAGACTGATTTCCCAGAAAAAAACAGAATCCTTGTGTTCTTCCCACTAAGTCACACAGGCTTCCAGGCAGAGAGATATTAGTGAATTTTAATGCTTCGGAAGAACTGTGTCAGAATACAGGATTAAACAAACTTTAAAAACAAATCAATTCCCCCCCACCAAAAAAAAAATATTGCATCTGTTCTCTCAATAGCATTTCCCTCCCATCTCACCCCTCCCCCATTTTGCTACTGCAATATTCCTCCCATGGTTTGAGGTCTATACATAATGTGGGCTCAGTTGTACCGTTAAGCCACAATACTATAGGTGGAGCTCCAGGAGGAATTCTGTTCCAAGGAAAGAAAATTCTTCCTGGAGCTCCCAGCTGCGCATGAGGATTGTGCTGGCTGATACACCCCTTCAGGGAGCACAGCATCCTTTTCCCTGCTTGCTCCACCAGCTGTGCTAGCCAGTGTGTCCCACAGCTGCCCTGCCTCAAAAAGGCATTGTGGAGCCTTGCACCTGACAGACTGTAGATCCTGTACTCCAAGGAATAGGCTCCTTTCACTCTTCTTCCTTCCCCTAAACACTTGTGTGCCTGTGGAACAGCAAGGCATAAACACCACGCGCATTATTTGTGGAGAAATTACTTTACTGCCCGTGATGTTTAACTACACCGTCTATATGCTAATGTCATCTCCTCAGGACAAGGACCTTGTTTTATTAATGTCTGTAAACATCACGGGCAGTTCTGGAACTAACTAATTAATAATCACTATATCCATTGTTTCTCTAGTCTGCTACAATACTTGCAAATATCTGTTTTAAAATGTTATAGCTGTGATTTAAAGCCCCAGAAGCAAGACAATTCTTGTTTCACTGCAATACATATAGGGCCAAATTTTCTGCTCGCGCAACTCCACTGACATTAATAGAGTTATATCAGCAAAGAATTTGGCTCATAGACATGTAATAGTGTAATCTAATAGTGTCAGTCTCTAGGTGGTCTTACATACCATATGAACTAGGACACCCACATGTAGCAGGGTGAGTCAGTAAGAAGAATAAAAAAGAATGTACTTGCTTTTGTTAGCTAAATTAGCAACTTACTGTCATTTCTCCATTGTTAAGATTAATATACTGAGCCCTAAGGGAAAAAGTCTTGGCTCTGCATGATACAGTTTGTATGATCCCTGCAGGTTACTTGGAGTCAAGGTAAAAGGAGAGAATGTGAGCTTACTATATAACTACATACTATAACACAGATAGTTTCCTAAGCAATTAATGGACTCTGTGTTGAGGAATCCTGCAGTTTGAGTTTGACACACTTTTCAGCTGATGAAAATGTACAGCAGCTCCCTCCAAAATACTATTATCACAGAACCACCGAATAGCATAGTTATCTTCCTGTGCAGCATCATTATGTAAAGTCCCACTGAAGATGTATAAGTGCCATTCACTTCCACAAAGCCTTGCAATTTAAAATTAATACCTGTGGTGAAGACTAAGGATGGTCAGTTCACAAATTGAGCCTAGATATCCCAGGATGATATGCTGGGCAAGTTTGCAGCATGACACACTGATGTATTCCAGCACTTCAGCACTGGGAACAGGATGGGAGGGGAGTCCTCTTTCAAAACTGAAAAAAGTCTTAAACTTTGTTCAGAACAGGAACTAGGTACAGATTCAGGCCTTTTCTTACATTTTCCAAACTTGTTTACCCAGATAAATACAAGCCATAGTTAATTTAAGTTACAATACCCTTGCCAGTTTCTTTGTCTTACTAATCATGCCTGGGCAATATTCAAAGTTTTGATTAGTGCTGATAGAATTATGAAAAAGCAGGTTCACTACTAAGCTATTTGAATTTAATTTGCTGCTGTTTGTGGCGTCATAATATTCATTATTCACGAGTATTCAGGAAGCTGATGATATTCATGAAAATATTTATGAATCCCAAGAGTTCCAGAAGAGTGGCTGACATTCAGAATTTGCTCTTCATTGTTCCCTTGTTAAAAAGTTTCAATCATCCCATCAGGGAGCAGAGGTGATACCATGTGACCAATCACATGCCATGAATTGTGAACATCAAATACCAAATAATTGTAGCAAACAGTTAATGAACCACCCATACTCTGAAAATTTGTTCACCCAAAAGATTTGGTGAATATGTATGACGAATACAGTCACAGAAATCAAGAATGATTCACTGATGATATGTGAGGCTGAAAATCACCACAGTTTTGGTTCAGCTAATACTTTTGGAGTAGCTGCCATACTGACTTGGATTTATAAAACTCGAAGGTTTTATAAATGGTTTGGGACATGATTCCTTGAGAGACTCCCTCCCTCTCTGTGAGGCACCACAGCAGAAGTCAGCTGGCTTGCTTGAGCTAACAGACCTTAGATTTAATCCTCTAGGGGTTCAAGAGAGTCCATGACACTGGAATTTGCTTTCCCAGATAGTCCAGCAGAGTCTAATTAAGGTCTCACTTAAAAGTGGAGTGCAAAAGCTGATGTTAGTTTGTTTTGGAGTTTTTCTTTTTTCACAGAATTATTGTATTTTTAAAAATTATATAAATGCAGTTTGTCCCTGGGACATGTAATTGGATGGACGTTGTAAACCAACAAATAACACTAATACACACACAAACATTGATAATGACACAGTAACATGTACTTGGGCTTCTGTATCATCAGCCGATAACTATGGAATAAACTTATGTCACCACTGTAATAAAAATTAACATCAAATGAAACTGCTGTACAAGCTGCTTAACCTACACAAATTACTCCAAAGGCACATTAGCTGCCTTTGCACATTATTCATAATATATAAAGGCCTGATCCAATTGAAATCAATGGGACTACTGACAGTAGTAAGTATTATATCTGTAGTATATATATTTGCAGGGTTGTGCCCTAAAGTATTTTATTTACAGGCAATAAAACATTCAATATACTTACTAAATGCAGACCCTTTGAAATTAAGAGTGCAAGTGATATGGTCATTACAATAGAACACAGTAGCAAAACTAATGCATAGCTAGTGTACAATGAAGATAATACTACTTTTATTAATGCATAGCTAATGACCAATGAAGCTAATACTACTTTTATTAGTGCCCTGAAGACCAAGCTTCAGAACTGGCTATGGTGACAATTAAAAGTTATTTAGACAGTTATTTTTTGTCCACATTACAAGATCACTGCATAACTTGGCATAATTTGTCATGATGACTGCAAGTGTCATCCTTTATACATATATATCTTGTGGATCAATAATGCTGAGGGCAAGTTGTGAGAAATCTTATACAGACCTGGCCTACAACATACACTATGAAATAGCCTAGAAATAAAATATTTTTAAAAGAATGTGCCACACAGTAAAAATTATTATGCATCTACAAAGTTTCAATATCGCCTGAAAAAAACAGTAATGGAAAATTAACTATTTCTTGTACTCAGTAACTCAATTTCAACTGTAGGTATCTGACATTTTGAGCTTTTTACACATTTTGTTGCTCTTTATATTAAAAATGGCTCAAATTATTTACTTTGGGGGGGGGGTTAAAGATTGCATCCAGGCTGACGAGCGTAAAGTTTCAACTTACTGCAGCTGGAAACCACTGGGATAATGGTCCCAGAAAAGAAGAAAAGTGTATGGTGACTATGATGGAGACGACACTATTGAATGCTGCTATAATAGTGTGTGTGTGTGTGTGTGTGTTGTGTATAGAGTATATATACATAATGTGTGTGTATGTTTGTGCATAAATTTAGTTGCCTTTCTCACGAGTAGCCCCATTAAAACCAATGGGGCTACTCATAGGAGTAAGGTCACTAATTTACAGACAATGAAGTACATTTAATTCCCCTCGGGAAGTAACAATAAACATTTTATTAGTTCTCTTTAAGAAGGTAAAATGTCATATTTGCAGAAACATACTGCTCCATTAAACATCAGGTTACAAATATTTCAAGACCAAGGTTGAATTGAAGTGTCTAGGTCAAACTATAAAACACAGTTCCAGAGTTAGAAAGAATTTTCTCTCTAGTCAGCCAGTTTATACTAGTTTAACATCTGACCAGTCAACAGATATGTCATTAAATCTACCTGCTTTTCAACTTTTTGTTTTCAGGAAAAATATTACAAATGTGCAGACCATTAAATAAAACGTATTTACTCTATAATAACAAAGTATAATGGAGATTTCAATCATCTGCTGAAGTACAGCAGTTCATTTAACAAACCTTAATGGTTGTATCTTGACAGTCTTCATAAACTGGAAGAACATCTGTATTTCAATTTAATAATAATTTAAAATAATACTATTAACATGGAGCTTATAAAATAAATATCATTTTAATAAATTATCAAATCATATTAGGATGCAGTGTAGTTGTAGCCTTGTTGGTCCCAGGATATTAGAGAGACAAGGTGGGTGAGGTAATATCTTTTATTGGACCAACTTCTGTTGGTGAGAGAGACAAGCTTTTGAGATTAAAAAGACAAGCTCAAAAGCTTGTCTCTCTCACCAACAGAAGTTGGTCCAATAAAAGAGGTTACCTCACAGGCCTTGTCTTTCAAATCATATTAAAACAGCCAAATTCCCTGCTGGTGCAAATGGGCAAAACTCCACTGAAGTCAATAGACTTGCACCCATTACACCAGTAGAAATTTGACCCTAAGCATTTTCAACCTATATATTTGCATATATACACACATGTACCCACACAGGCCTCTGAAATAAAGCTGAAAGTGATGGGCTGTAATACTTCTGGCCCAACTGTGAAAAAACACAAAATCACCAATCCAAATAACTCACAATCTAAAAAAACAATAAATAGATATGCAATTGTGTTACTATATTTTAACTTACAGATGTTCTGTTTTTTGTTTACTTACTGCTTTATAAGTTCTCTTTTGTCCAGCATGCTTTCGGATTTGTTCTCCATTAGGCCCTGTTTCCACATGCATGGAATAGATAATGTCAAAGAAATCTTCAACCACCGCTACCCGCCTTAAAGACAGCTTCTCATCTACACCTACTCCATCCTGAAAAAAAGATAAGGAGTGCAGGATGAATAGATGAATTATGATAATCATGGAATGCATCCCCCTTTAGTGAGCTCTGATTAAATAAAGACCCTTGCATAGCGATCTGAAGTTCACTATCCCAGAGCAATACTTAACAATTCAATATATTACAGTAACATCATTATACAATAAATGTATGATCATAAGAATAATGAAAAAGCCTTCTTTTAAAAACAGGTAATTGAATTGAACTGCTGTAGACAATACTTTGCTATTTTTAAAAAATACATTGCTATTTTTAAAAAAAAATCATTTACACTTGTTTCTGCTGGTCCACAAACAGCATTTTATAAAATTATTTAATCAAAGATTTTTATTCACAGGTAACTTAGTAGATAGTTACTATTAATGCAAATAAAGTTATTGCCATAAAGAGTTCATCCCTTAGAAAATCTATTTGAAAATTTCTTTTATGAAAACTCACCACACCATAGATAAAACAAAGTATTATTTTAAAACATTAAGCTTTGCACACTGATGTTTGACTGGAAAAAGTGACAGCAAATTGTGACCTCTATAGCCTGATTTTAAAAGGTGATGGAAGCTGTGGGTGCTCAGCACTTCTAAAAAGTCCGGCTCATATGTCTTAGGAGTTAATCAGCACAGTTCAATTGCTGTCATCCAGATAGGAGATTTTTTTTAAAACTGTATGTGAATTTGTACTGATGCAAAGTGCAGGCAGGACTTGCGCAAGTTTCTCCATACAACCCTCCAATGAGCATCAGTCCTGAGTGGCACTATTCCTGCTTTTCTAGGCTAGCAATCTCATGAGCTTGCTGGGTTTGGTGATATGATACAAGCGTGTGTGGACTAGGATGAGAACAGCTAATTCATTTTCACTCATGAGCCAAAACAGAATTTGAATTTAGGTCTCCAGAGACAACAGTGCCTCCTAACCCTCAATGTGTATTTCATGTAAAAAATGCTTTCAAAACTTAACATGTTAACAACATCATACTATTATTACTACTATGTTTAATGCTACTATGGAACAGGTTTATGTTGGCCCATTTGTAACAAAACACTTGCAATTCTGGTGTTGTTACCAAATAAAGGCCAAAGATGTGAATTGAATAGACAATTGCTGCACTATCACTTCAAGCTGCAATCCACCACTAATAAATTCTTGCCAATCTATTCTTGAAAGCCTGCTAGAGATGAATAAATACATTCTAATGTTTGATTTGTTCTTTTTTATTCTATCCCACTTATCTTCTTATTTTATTTTCAACAAAGTTCATGAATGGACTCATCTCACAGTTTACACAACTGTTTTGCATTTCTATAGCACTTCCCACTCAAGGATCATAAAACACTTACATTGGCCCCAATGGGTTTCTCAGTTCTACACAATGTGCTTCAAAGCTGTCCCCCCTATTATACATTTAAAATCCGGACTAGAGATGGACCCAACCCAAACCCCAGATTTGAACAACCCTAAACCTGGGGATGTGTGCATCTGAAACTCTGCAGCTCCTCGGGCCCATCTCTAATCATTACCTTTTCACCAGCCGAAAAGCACTGTGGATTCCCTAATGCTTTCAAGCACTCTTATTATGGTGACAGTGTTATTTCATGTAGTTTTCAGAACACTAAGAAGTTTGTGGTGTTGATTAACTGGTAAGGACTTAATCTGTTTATTCCTAATGAGTGTTGTTAGGTAATATCCTAGAAGGGTGTTCTCTTGTAATTAAAGATAAATGCATTACGGCAATATTAATTTGAAAACAGAGGTGCTACATCACCATAGCTGACAGCATCAGAAAGGTGTTCCAAGAGTACGCTGGGAGAAGAAATTGTTGTGAGAAAATGTATTTTGGTGCTTTTGGTGTCTGCAGTGTGCACTGGTCTTTTTATAAGTTGCCCACACTCTCCTTTCAAAAAAACAAGAAAGGAAAGCCTCCCCACCACTCTCAACCAGGCATTATATTACTTCTTATTCGGATACCAGAGAATCAGGGCAAACTTTCAAATCGGGGCAGTCAGTATAAATGATATACACTGTTTAATATGAAGACAGTACTATTATTTAACATTTATAGTGTGGCAATACCTATAGCCCAGCCAGGACAGGGGCTCATTCTACTAGGTGCTGTACAAACATACACTGACAAGCCTTGCTTCAAAGAGCTTGCAACCTAAAAGGCAAGTCATAACAGGTAGATAAGACAAACAAGCAAGCCATCATGGAGAGTGGGAGTTGGGATTAGGGGTAACAAAAATAATAGAATGTGAGCAGTTCTTAGCCACTCAGGAGCAGTATATCTAGCTCTTCACCTGCCTGGTCATTATCAGACTGCAGCTTCGTGTATGAATTACAGCAGAGGTGAGTTTTGATGAGTAACTTGAAGGATGATAAAGTGGCTTTAAAGATTTTGACAGTACAGTGAAAATAGAGACCATGATCTCCCAATTCTCCAAATTCAATCAGGAAAAAGCAGAGGGGCCATTAAGGCCCAAAATTTCCATCCAGAACATAACCGTTTTGAAGTGGACACCGGCTATCCCAAGTTCTTTGCTGCCATCCCATCATGTTTTTCTTACAATATTACAAATTAAATACATGAAAGTCCAGTTCTACTTTGAAAGTTGATTTTGGGTAAATTGTTCCAAAAGTGCCTAGATGACTTAGGAGCCTAAATTCCATTTTCAAAGTGACATAGGCACTTAGGAACCAAAATCTCATTGAAAGTCAATGGGACTTGGGCTCCTAAGCCACATAGGTGCTTTTGAAAATTTTACCCATTAAAAATTGCATTGTAGGGGTCCATGTTTATTATCTCACCGTGATTTCCCAAGCAAATGTGATCAGGCTACAAGTAAATAGAGTTAAGGCTGAGTTTGTAGGGTTGTTAGTTAGAGAAAACATCTGACAGTCAACTTGGGGTTTTTCTTTCTTACATATCATCACCAGTAATAAAGGTTCTGCTGGCTAAACTAATGATTTGGAGCCACCTACGTAAGCCACATTTTCTTCAGTTGGCTCACTGGAACTTTGTGAACAATTTGGATGATCACACACAAGGAGAAAGAGAACCTAGCTCAATCTCCTTAACCTATGTGGGCTCTGCCAGACTGACAGGAGTACAAAAAAAAATGTCACAAGTGGACAGCTATGATTCTGAATGTAGATGGGAAAACATCTATTCAGTAAAAAGGTGCCATTTTAACACAATCACTTTTCATAGTGGAACAGCACTTTAATAAATGTCTTTAAAATCAAAGCCATTGAAACAAAAGTGCATGTAGCTCCTAGCTTGAGAACAACAGTGCAATCTCTTTGTGACACAGCCATGCCCAGATACCCCAGCCATGCCCTGGCAGATATATTACATCTGTGTTCGACCATCTTCTAAATATTTCACCAAAGGGGGTTGTGTGTGGCCTCTACCAAATGTTAAACAAGTAGCTGGTTGTCATGGTTATTGCAGGATGTTTGTATGGAAAACATTTGTAGTTGTGTAACATGTAGAACATTGGCTTCCAAAACTGATGGAAATGAAACTTGTCACCTGAGCCAGGGTGGGTCTCAGAACTGACTCAATCAACACTGAGAACAACTGACATCTATGGATTCAGCCCAGCCCTCTGTTTACACCCTGGGACAGATGTAGACTTGAGCACTGACAAAGACAAAAGTCTGAGACTGTATTAGAGAAGGAAAGAGGGCACAAATGTTATCCATTAGGGAAGCAACAGTCTGCCAGTGGGAATGTCTTGTGAAAAGTGGATCCCAGCCCTCTGTACTGGACAAGCGCTGTAAGGACTGACCATTGGGTGTGAAAATCCTTATCAGACAGGAAAGTAACCTGTTAATAAGAACAGGCTATAGTTTGCATTTTATATTTTTCTTTTACTTGTAACCTATGTTTCAAAATCCTTTTACTTTCTTTTATGTGAATCTGTAACTGAAACTTTGTTAAATAAACTTCAATTTGGTATAGATACATCTAAGTGCCTGTGTTAAGGAGAGCTGTTGAACAGAGATGAAGCCAGTAAATTGGGGTGAACTGCTTCCATGGAGGCAATGGATCAGTGTACACTCCGGGAAGACAGGGGACTGGGCACTCACGTGTAATAAAGTGGAGTGTGTAAATTGCTAGCCTGCAGAGAGAACGAGTGGGATTCATGGAGCCCAGAGCAGAGTATTTGTGCTGCCGGTGGCAGCCCTTACTTGGCACAGATAAAGCTCTCACAATCTGTAAGCAGGTGGTAGTGATTCACCTAGGGTGCCCACCCATCCTGAATCAGGCGGGACAGTCCTGAAATGCGGAGTTCAAGTCCCTGGCTGAATGACTCAGGGACAGCATTTGTCCCAGATTCCCTGAGGGGCCACTCTGTGCCTGCTTGAGGCTCAGGGCAGCGCCAGCCTCTTCCCGCACTTTGCCATGAGGCCCTGCCCCCTGCTCCTCCCCCCCGCCCCGAGGTCCTGCCCCCTGGCCAAGCCAGAAGCCAGTACAGGCAGTAGTAAGAGCCACCCACGGAGCCTGGGCTGCTGAGGAGTCCCGGACCCTCCACCTGCTCTAGATTTACCTCAGGTAACCCCAAAAAGTTTCACATTCTTGTTTAAATTTCGTGGGGAAAATTAGCCTAATAAAACATTCTCTTCAGGCTTGAATATGACAGAATCTTTACAGTGTTTGAAAAACATTCCTATAAAACTAAACATATGATGGATCTAAATAAAAGGAAAAAAAGTAGATTAATTGATCTATAAAAACTTGCGTAAGTCCATAAAAACCTCTGCTGTAAAACACCAAAAACAGTAGCATCTACAAAACATAATGAGTAGATATCAACAGCAATCAACATAAATATTTTTATTACAAGATATAAATTACACACAAACATGGTGTTAATGTGAATGCAGCAGAAAGTATATCTAAAATTATTCTGACCCCCACTAGTTTATGAGAGCAGCCAAGTTAAACCAGGCAATGTATGGCTGCCCCTCTGACGAGTGGTATCAGATTTTGAGGCCTTGCAGATTGGGTTTCCAGTTAGAGGAGAAATCAGAAACATGGAGTCTGGATGTATTCTTGGTGCAATTTGTTTTATTTACACTACATATACCAGTCCTTGAACAGAGGTAATCACAAGTGGCAAGCAGGCAAACCCCTCTTTCAGAAATATCAGCCCAAGACTAATACCCAGTTTCCAGGAAGTTACTCTGCACCAAAAATTGACACTTGTTAGATTAAGGCAAAGAAAAAACTCAGTTGCTGTTTGGAACAGTTCATTCAAAAAGAATATCATCACCAAACTAACAATACAGCATTTCTTCAGAAGACTGAACACTGCTTGAATACTAAGAAAAAGAACTTGTTAAACTATGAGTAACAGCACAATCTGGTGACACCTTCTGTAGTCATATGCAACTGTTTAATTAGTTTTACCATTTCCTATACTTAATATTGTAAATATATTGTAATTATTAGTAGAAGCCAATTGTAGTGCATGTAAAGAAGGAGCATGGTACACCTGCCTTCAGAAAAACCTTTAAAATGGTGAACATGTTGAAAACCCTGCTATATGATCCTCCATTCATCTACTCTATCAGTAAATATAAAAAAATTACTAATATTTATAAGAACTGACAACCATTCAGAAGGGTCTCTTGCACCCATCCTAAATTAACAAATCTCCATCTTGCATCAGCACATCAATCTGCAGTACCAGGAATCCTAACCACAACCTTTTCAGCATAGTTCAAAATACTGTACACTTTGGAGAATAGATGTCACGGGGAATTAGTAATAGTCTACATAGTATTGAACATTTATGTTATTCCTTTCTATTCAGCCCAGATCTGTAAGTGATCTAAAGTTATTTCCATTTGATAGCAAGCATTTAGTAGTCTAAGTGAAATAAACTGATGTTCTCCAACCTGTTCCTAATAGAAAGTATACATAGCATTAAAAGGAAAATTTACCTACTCTAATGTATAGTTTCTGCAATTCCCCACTGCTTCAGTCTGGATGGGTAATATCTCCTTCTACCAGCAGATGGAGAGAGGAAAATCACAGACATTTACTCTGTCAGGCCCATATAAAGGGTCAATTTCATTTGAGGAATCCAGTTTCTGAAACTTCCTGAGCCATAAAATCCACACAGAATAAACTGATAAGTGAACAAATCAAACAAATTGTGAAAACAAGTCATGAAAATAAAGAGAAATCAAGTGAGATAAAATGAGCAACCTTTATTGCTAATTCACGTGCCATAGAGATAAGAGATTAAATATAAACAACACAAGCTTGATTACATTAAAAGTTTAATGTTTTGTTGTGTTTTTTTTAAAGGATTTATATAAAAGCCTCAAGTGAAAGAATGTTTTCTGGCTCTATATGGAGATATCTGAATGGACCCAACAGGGACTAGGAGAAACCAAATTAGATTAACTAAAAATCCCTTCCTCCTATGTCTCCTGGTCCAGTCCAGAAGAAAGGGAATTCCCAAAGCAATACTCTGACACAAGAACAATAGGGTGAATGCTGAGAGCCACCTGAGATAAGTCTGAGATTTTACTTGACTGGTGCATACAGAACCCATCTTACCAGGCAGTGACCACAGACCAGGGCCGGCTCTGGCTTTTTTGCCGCCCCAGGCAAAAAAGCCTCCCGCCGCCCCCCCCCGGCAGGGGAGGGCGGCGAGCCCCGCCGGGGAGAGCGGAGCCCCGGCGGCCAGAGCACCGGGGGGAGGGCGGCGAGCCTGGCTGGGGCTCCGCTCTCCCCGGCGGCCAGAGGCTGCGCCGGGGCGAGGGCGGCGAGCCTGGCTGGGGCTCCGCTCTCCCCGGCGGCCAGAGGCAGCGCCGGGGGGAGGGCGGCGAGCCCAGTCGCGGCCCCGCTCTCGGGCCGGAGCGCCGCGTCGCCCCCCTCCAGGTGCCGCCCCAAGCACCAGCTTGGTGGGCTGGTGCCTGGAGCCGGCCCTGCCACAGACACTTGTACATTTTGGATGAGGTCATCATCTGGTGGGAATCAGTGTAAGTAACTCTGTTGAATTCTGTAGATGTGTGAGAGATTGCAGTACTGCAGAGCTCCAGTGAGGAAACATCTCCCCTTTCTCTCCATGAAAAGAATAGTATTCTAGTACAATGATCTTCTGATAGAATAGGGGAGGAGCTTTGCCTTTAGCAACATAGGCCCTACAGATGCAATACCACACTTACTTCATAGTATCCTTGCAATCTTATGCAGCCTTCTTGGCTTCTATACTGAATGGCCTGATACACTGGCCTCCACAGTTCAGTTTAAGTAGATATTCAAGTTACATTTATATGTTGGGTGTGCAGAAACTTTTTCTTTGTCATCCCTAGGAGTGGGGATGAAAGACAGAACTATCACATTGTCAGTCAAGTTGATGCAGAAAGGGGTCTTAGATAGGAAATGAGGAACCTATCCAGTCACCCCCATGTCTTGTAGTAAAACTAAATGGGGAAGGGAGAAACAGATGGTTACTAGGAATATGGTCTTGAGACTGAGGAACTTCTCTCAAAGCAACCTCAGAGCCTTGAAGGGATGGAGGATAGTGTAAAGGATTCTGTGAAAGGTGGAACATTTCCGGCAGAGCCTTGGCTTCAGTTTATCCACTGCTTTTAAAGATAGATGGATAGCTCCAAACAACGTAATGATTGATTTTGTCCAACTAAGCACTAAAGCCTGCTGTTCCTACTCTTAGGGCTTGTCTTCACTACAGGGGTAAGTCGACCTAAGTTATGCTACTCCAGTTACGTGAATAAGGTAACTGGAGTCGACGTAGCTTAAGTCGACCTACCCCAGTGTCTTCACGGCACTGAGTCGATGGGAGATGCTCTCCGGTTGACTTCCCTTACTGTTCTCGGAGAGGTGGAGTACCAGGGTTGACCGGAGAGCGCTCTGCCATCTATTTAGCTAGACCCACTAAATCGATCTCTGCTGCATCGATTGCAGCAGCATCGATCTCCCCGGTAGTGGAGACCAGCCCTTAGATAGCTGTTGCTTGAAGCTTTACACAGACCATTCTGGAGGAAAGCCACAGAGTAGCAGTCGGGGTAACATGATCACAGCACAAGTCACAGATTAATATTTGGGGCTGATCTGCACCAGACTAAGGAAGCCCCCAGCCTCTTTAGTAAGAAGAATGATATTTTTACATGTGCATAGGATACATGTGCATAGGATATGATGTTGTTTGTGGTGAATAATCTCCAGACTGATGGGTCCACAGGAGATCTGTTGTATATTTCAATTCTTAGCTAGTGCTTAACCTGTTTAAATATCAAGTTACACTTCCACCATTCGATGCCAGTATTTCTTATTACATGGTCTGTCTCTTTTTCTTTCTTTGTTTCTGTAGCAGAGAGAGGGAGTAAATCGTATATCTCTGTGTGCTGTCTACAGAACTATATTGCCTTAGTGTGTTTAATACAAGAATGATAAGCCCATGAATAAAATAAATCATACATAGTGATGAGGATGGGATAATTGCAATTAAACTGAATCTAGAATTAGAAGGCAAGAAAAGAAGCAACGTGGTTTAGAGGGGAAATGAAGGAAGCTATGTGACGGGGTGGACAAACTCCACACTGGATAAGCGAGAGTTGAGGAGTTGCTCTGGACACAAGACATCACACCCCACCGCTCCTGCTGGGCATGCTCACAGCGGAGGCAGAGCTCAAAAGGGAGCAGCTCAGCTCAGTCTGGATGGACTGAGCAGGAGAGCAGTTGGGTGTTGCAGCCTCCTGCAGAGAAGCTGGTGAGGCTCCAAGCAGCTGAGACCAGGCCTTATGGTCAAGCTGCCGCAGACCCTTCAATCGTGGAAGCTGAAGATGATGAGCTGCCACAGACAGAAGGAGACCCTTTCGAGAGTGACCCAAGCGAACTCCAAGGGGACTACAAGACAGACCAGTGGCACAAGCAGAGGAAACAAAGCCGCAGTAGAAAGTGACTCAGGGAGCAGGCATTAGCGCCCACCCCTAGTCTGCACACTTTGAATTATTGTTTCTTTGAGCCCTGAGTTGGAACCCGGTGGAGCAGGAAGGACCTGGGTTTTAACTACCCCCAGCCACTGACTACAGCCGGTAGACAAAGTGGCTACCAATGCTTGCCATTGGTGACATAGCCACTGACTCCAGCCGCTAGGCAAAGCAGCCAATGACTCCTGCCATTGGGTGACACAGCCATTGACATAGTCCAGAGTATTGCTGTGAGGCAGTATTGATGGTCTTGGACCCAAAACCCCCTTTTGACAAGCTATAACAAATAAAAAATAATATGCAAGAAAGGGGAAGTTGATAGTAATGAAAATAAATCAGAAGATAGGGACTGTAGAAAATTGATAAGGGAAGCAAAGGGATAGCAGAGTTAAGGACAGTAAGAAGGAATTTTTTAAGTATACTAGGAACAAAAAGAATCCTAATAATTGTACTGGTTGTTTAGATGTTTAGATACTACCATTTACATCTAGTAAATGGTAGAATTATCAATAATAATGCAGAAAAGGCAGAAGTGTTCAATACATATTTTTGTTCTGCATTTGGGAAAAAAACAGATGATATGATAATACTCTTTCCATTCCACTACAATTTAAGGAGGATATTAAACAGCAGCTACTAAAGGTAGACATTTTTAACTCCACAGGTATGAATAACATACATCCAAGAGTTTTCAGAGTGCTAGTTGAAGATCTTGCTGGACCATTAATTGCTGGAACACTGAAAAAGTTCCAGAAGACTGGAAGAAAGCTAATATTGTGCTAATATTTAAACAGGGTAAATGGGATGACCCAGGTGTTTATAGGCCTGTCAGTCTGACATTGATCCCAGGGAAAATAATGGAATGGTTGATATGAGACTTAATTAATAAAGAACTAAAGAAGGGCAATATAATTGATGCCAATCAACATGGGTTTATGTAAAATAGATCCTATCAAACTAACTAGATCTCTTTTTATGATGAAATTACAAGTCTGGTTGATAAAGGTAATAATGTTGACATCATATTCTTAGATTTCTATAAGACATTTGACTTGTTACCACACAACATTTTTATTAAAAAAATAGAAAGATATAAAATTAAAATGGCATACATTAAATTGATTCAAATTTTGCTAAACGAAGGGTCTTAAAATGTAATTGAAAACAAGGAATGTTCATCAAACCAGTATGTTTCTAGTCAGGTCCTACAGGGATCAGTTCTTGGCCCTACACTATTTAACATCTGAAACCTGGTACATTTTTGACCTGGAAGAAAACATAAAATCATCACTGCTAAAGTCTGCAGATGACACAAAACTTGGAGTGAGAAATAATGAAGAGGACAGGTCACTGATACAGAGCAATCTGGATCGCTTGGTAAACTGGTACAAGCAAACAATATGCATTGTAATATGGCTAAATGTCAATGTATACATCTAGGAACAAAGATTGTAGGCCATACTTACATAATGGGGGACTCTATCCTGGGAAGCAGTGATTCTGAAAACGATCTGGGGTTTGTAGTGGGTAATTATCTGAACGTGGCACTGTGGCCAAAAGGGCTGATGTTATCCTGATGCATAAACAGGTGATCTCAAGTAGGAGTAGAGAGGTTATTTTACCTCTGGTTTTGGCACTGGTGCAACCGCTGCTGGAATACTGTGTCCAGTTCTGGAGCTCACAACTCAAGAAAGATGTTGATAGACTGGAGAGGGTTCAGAGAAGAGCAATGAAAATAACTAAAGGAGTAGACAGCATGACTTATTGTGATAAACTCTAAGAGCTCAATCTATTTAGCTTAACATAGAGAAGATTAAAGGGTGACTTGAGTACAGTCTAAAAATACCTACATGGGGAACAAATATTTGATAATGGATTCTTCCATCTAGCAGAGAAAGGTGTAACATGACCCAATAGTTGGAAGTTGAAAGTAGGCAAAATCAGACTGGAAATAAAGCATTCATTTTTAACAGTGAGACCAATTAAGTATTGGAACAATTTACCAAGTGTTGTGGTGGATTTTCCATCACTGACAATTTTTAAATCAAGGTTGGATGTTTTTCAAAAAAGATCTGTTCTAGGAATTATTTTGGGCAAGTTCTATGGCCTGTGTTACATAGGAGATCAGCTGAAATGATCCTAATGGTCCCTTCTGGCTTTGGAATCAATGAAGCATGTGTATATCATTTCCACTGAGATGGCAGCCTTCATGGACATGGTGGGCGGGCTTGATTCCTACACTACTACTACTCCATGGTTCTACAGATCATGAGGATCCTTGGCTGCTCTCACAATATGCCCCTACCTTATTCTGTAAAGGGAATATTTTTCTCATTTAATTTTTAAATCTAAGAGGATTCAACAAATTTTGTGTTTTCATCATCCAGAATAGTATATTATCCCAAACTGTACTGTCTGTGATTTTCATCAATACATTCATTATTAAAATTATTCTGGAAAATAATTATTGTTAACAATTTGTTTGAATATTCTATATTTGAAATCTGAAAAGCATGGCTAGTTTTTATTGGACATATTAGTCACAGCATATTGTTTTTTGTTCCCTGAGAGACAGCAACTATTAGAATCTGGTTTCTAGTGGGAATACTCAAATTTTGATTTTGAAAGCAATTTTCTGAGTTACACTCAGAAATATTAGAATATTTTCTAATAGTCACTTCAAATTTGTTGCTGCAAACAATTTCTGCTAGAAAATTTGTCAGCTAGAAAAATAGAAATTGAAGGGAGTGTAACACAGCCAAAATCAATCTGAAGGATTTGTTTGAGCAAATATTCATGAGCAATGTTTTGAGGCATTTGCTTCTTTTTACTGATGACATTGGAGGATTTGCCTAGCTGTGAACAACTTTTACAATAGTTTTTCACAGCTGTGTGAATACAAAGGCCTGGTCTACACTAGGGATACTTTTGTGAGTGTAGCCATACCAGTATACTGTACCAGATGTAGAAAATACCAGCAAATATGTGCTTTTTCCAGTATAGTTTATTCCAGCCCCCATAAATTAAATAAGTTTTATCATCAAAAACACAGATTTATTATTTATTAATATTTGTATTCCTGGAGTTATTTTGGTATAACTGTGTCTACAGTAGGGGCTTTGCCAGCAAAGCTACGTCAGTCAGAGATTACACCTCACCACACCTGTGACCAGCATAGCTCTGTCGGCATAAGACTGTAGTGTAGACCTGGTTTACGAAACAAAAGTCTGCACTTTTATGCACTTGTTGTTGCCAAGACTTCTGTTTCACCATGAAACATGCAGAAAGTGTGAAAAAATTGACCCCATTCAGGGTCTGCCTACCAGTGCTTTCGCACTTAGTGATGACACTGCCTACGCCGATGGGAGAGCTTCTCCCTTTGGCGTAGGTACTCCACCTGCGCGAAAGCTAGGTGGAGTACACTGCAGAGCAATGTAGTTATACTGACATAAGTTTCCCATTAGGAATTAGGTCGGTACAACTACGTCACTCAGGGGGGTGGATTTTCCACACTGCAGAGCAATGTAATTATACTGACATAAGTTTATTGGGCTACAATAGTGTGTTATTCATGTCCAGAAACATAACTAGATATAGGGTTAAGTATCAGGCTACCCATAAAACACAAGCTTCTACTAACAGGAAGGTGACAAAAACTGTGAAAAACATTCAAACAAGTATGAGGGTGATGGTAACCCTGTCACATTATCTTCAAACAAGAAAAAAAGTGAGGATGCTCTCTGGCTAACCCAGGAGGCAGGAGGACAACAAATCAGAAATACTGGAGGTCTCCACGAATGGGTAGAAATATTAGTATCAAAACACTCTAAACTCATTTTTCACAGGATAGAACAACTTTTTGCTCTTCAAGTTACTTTATATGGTAATTATCATCACTTAAGCTGCAAACAGGTACTTAAAGAATTTCATGCGTGACCCGTCAGTGGGCAGGCCAAGAACTGATTAAGTTTGGACAGGAAAGTACACTTTCAGTTCTAGAAAGAGTCTGGCTGGGTCAGCTTCTGCTGCCACCACTAATGCTTTATATATTCTGAGCATAGAGAACTTCAGCTCCCAGTGCTGGCAATTCAATAACTTTCACAGCATTAAATTCACTTACGTTTTATTTTAAGACTATCAAAAATCCAAATATAAGGAAAATCTTCTTTCAATGTAATGCTTTTCCTTACCTTGAAACTGCCAGTTTGCTGTATCTGTAGTACATGTAGTGATAGTGAGATATTTCTTTTCCCCTAAGTAGGTTATTGTAGTAAAGCAATTGTATCTATTCCTTTTGAGGATGGTTAGGGATATATATGTATGTGTGAGTGTGTGTGTGTGTGTGAATGCATGTGTGGGTTCAAAAGAAGACTATATTCTCTGGTCCTGTAATCTTGCTATTATTTGCTCCAGATTACTGAAAAGTAATAAGAAACCTACTAGTTACATTTTCACTTTTAACATTTTTTTCATGTCTCAACAAAATTTAACAGCTAACCTGTTAGATTTTAAAGCATGCTGTACATTACAGGTCATCATGCACTAGCAGAAAGCAACATAGATCTATAATGCCACCTTTTTTCAGATATATGAAATGCAACTACAGCATGCCAAAAGTAACCTAACACTGAGGCGAAGTTTACATGAGAACTCATTACTCCAAAGTGCTGCTAGTGAAATTAAATGTGTGTTTTTGAATTATTTTCCAAATACTCAGAACCTCAGATGTAAGCATGTTCCCAGAGGGAGCATTTTTAATAAATAACGTGATATGAATACACCAAGATCCATGTATTATAATTGGGTTCCCGAAGAATTCCACGGCCATAAATCAACACAGCTCAGTAACAAAACTCAGAACCAAAATTATAGAAAGCTTTGAAAAGTCAGAAAGGATCAGGAGCCTGCCAGCAGGATATAGAACCCTTGCCTCTAGATCACTGGTTCAAATTTTGTCTAGGTTTGTTGTTCCTGCAAGTTGTTACTACCTGACATGCTGTAGGGAACAATCCTTTACTGGCAGGGGGATGGACTGGGTGGCCTAATCTCTTCCATCTATGATTCTGTGACCGCCTTTCAGTGGCCTATAGGTAACGGGTTCATGGTCTTCGCACAGCTCCCAATGGACAGCTGTGTCCATCACCAAAACCACTGCTGCAACAAACCATTAATTGGCACCCTCGTTAGCAATCTCAGCAGAGAGATCAAGAGCCAGATCTTAAACTGAACTGATGCTGTGCCTGGTGCAGCTAATGGTAGAATCAGATGAGGAGACATAAGTGGCATTACATCACCTTTACAACCCCTTGATTCTTAGGCCAACCAAGGGCTGATTCAGGCCCTAGTGCAACTCAGAGCAGATACAGTAAACCACACCAAGCTGCAATGGCAAAGGGGCCAGGAATCACCAGACCACAGCGGCACTCATCCCTGCCCCAATCTCCTGACCAAACCACCAATATGCACCATACTCTTGGGTAGAGCTGACTAGACTTACTTACACTGCAGGAAGGGGTTGAGACACATGAGCAGGGCGCTAAGTGGGGGCTTGCACTGGCACTGCACCTGCTGTTCCTTGTCGTGTGGATAGAGCAGTTTGGTCTCTGGGGCTGTTGGGCTGACACCTTTCACAAAACACTAAACTTGCTGGCTGGTTTTTGTTTTGAAAGGTGGATTCTGCACTATATTTTGTTCATGTGAAGATTGATTTTTGAGAGATAAAGTGCTCTAAAGGAAACTGGTTTGGTGGTTTTTAAGAGTTACTTGGGTCTTTTTTGCCTGACTAAATTATATTTCCATAATTCAAAGGACAAATCATCTTTTATTTTTATTTCTCTTACAACAGCAGTTCAGTTTGCAAGGGCAGAAGCAATCAAATCTATTCCTCCCAAATGGATGATTTACACAACAAGCCAATGTAGACTACAAAACCTATGTTTCTGTGATGAAGGGACAGTTGGGACTGTTCAAACCATTTATTCCAACTCTGACTCCCTTGCTCTTCTTTCCCCTCCCCCACTGTAAACAAAGTCCGCAGCACTAACAGGCCAATCCCTGCCAGCAGAACCAAGATTAGAAAAACACTGCTCAACCATATGTTCAGTCCTGACCAGCATGATCGTTAGGAGCCTGACATCTGCAGATGGAGAGCACCTTTCACCATTCAGCTGTATCATGCTGCTCCTGCACTGAAGTCAGTGTTAGCAGGGCTTTGCTCAGGAGAAATTATCAGCCATAGCACATATCCTTATTTTTCCAATTAATTTTTACTATAGCCATTGATGTGAAGAACCAAATATCTAAAGAAGATCTAAGAGAAAATCCATTATGAGGCAGTGATTGAAAAAGTGAACCCATACGAACCATTTTGGTAATGTCCTTTAGAAGGGAAAATCTCGTATAGCAAATGTTTAGTCAAAAGTAACCCTAGAGCTATTCATGCTGTAGGAATCCTTGCCAGTATTAGATCTGATGAACCCTTAAGAAAACCCATGCAACTTACCAGCTTTATTTGGCCTTTAGGGCTGTATGGTAAGAGAACAGAATGAGCTAAAACAGTTTTTAAAATTTATTTTGAAGACCGAGTGGATCCAGGTTTGTTTGTTTTTTTTAAATAAAACCTATCTGCCTTCTTTTTAATCTGTGCAATAAGGACAGAAATCTTTCCTGCCTTACTTGTGAGTAGTCATAGTGAAAGCAAACACTTCCATAGTGAAAGCAAGGAGACTACTATACTCGCATGAGTAAGGGGAGCAGAATTGGGCACTGCTTCTATAAGCAATAAGATAAAATGTGCTTTTTCCACCACCTTTCTCCAAGTTACTCCTCCCTCCCCTCAGTCTATCTGATACTCTTCCTGTAATCCAAGCCTATGGCTTCTTTCAGAGCTTTAACAGATTTACAGTTTGCACCTTCCACAGGGGCTACGTGCATCTTCTCAGGCATGTTCAGGCACCACTCATCTGAGGGCTGGGAATCAAAATCTGATTCTAAACCACAATTAGCAATGAAAATTCAGTAACTCCATGCTTTCAGTTCCTCTTTTCAGGTCTTTGGTACACACTGGTTCCCACATTTATCAAAGCCTAAATTGAGAGGGATACGACTGTACACATTTTCCTTTTTAATTTACCGTATTTGATTGCAATCTGATATCTAAGATGAATAGATGTCATTGATCACAAAAGCAGGGCTCTGAATGCAATTATTTCTGTTAAGAATGTTGTTTTGATGTTGAAATGAGAAAGAAATCAGAGCACTTCCTACAAAAGTGAGCTCTATTACTAATCATACGTGTGCAAACCCTCCTGTCCTATTCTATTTATCCCCTTGTGTTTACTAATAGATGGAATGGGTCTATACCAATATATTTAAGGCATAGTCAATTAATCCAAAACAAAGATTTAGATGAAATAGCCTGCTCCTGTACAATTAAGATTCATGATTATTCTTTTATTTCTGCAACAGTTAACTTGCACTTGGTAAGGATCTTCATAATTGTTATTAGCAGTGTTCTGTGCTCTAACTGAGCATGAACCAAGTTCTGTGTTCACATTTTTTTCCTGCAGCAGGGACCTTTGTTGCATTTTTTCTCTCTTTATGTAAAAAGGAAGAAAGTTTTCTATTCTTTAACTATCAGAGGGGTAGCCGTGTTAGTCTGGATCTGTAAAAAGCGACGAAGCGTCCTGTGGCACCTTATAGACTAACAGAAGTATTGGAGCATAAGCTTTCGTGGGTGAATACCCACTTCGTCAGACGTACTGTCATGCGTCTGACAAAGTGGGTATTCACCCACGAAAGCTTATGCTCCAATACTTCTGTTAGTCTATAAGGTGCCACTGTATTCTTTAACTGCTATTGTGCATTATAAAATGAACCAATCTGAAACAAAGAGTTTGGATTAAAGGATGTTCTAAATACAACATAGTAACTTATTAGAGGTTTCACTGGAACTTGTTTACCTGTCTCCTAATAAACCACAATGAATCACATCCACAGTTGAGCCTTAGTACCACAGCATTTGGTGACTTACCCACCTTTTCATTCCTCTGTGTACACCGGCTGTATTAAGATATTGGAATACAGCACTCATATTTGTTCAATAATAAAAAATTATAATAATGTTTCCCTTTTTCCTCATTATTGTACATGTGTGCAGGCTGACTACTGGCTACAGCCAACTGCCCCAGAGGTGGTTTCATTTTCTAGTTTATAGTTTGTGATATGTTGTGGGATCCCTTGAGATAAAGGTGCATTATAATCAGAGATATTAGAGGTGGAAAAAAATTATCAGGTCATCAAGTCCATCCCCTGATAATGAAAGATTTTTTCCTAGTGTGTATTATTTTGTGCTTTATCCAGTTTTGTTTTAAATAACTCACATGATGCAGCTTTCTCCTCTTCCCTTGGGAGAGTACTCCACAATCCAATAGATATAAATGCAAAATATTAGGCTGAGACTATAGCAACAGCCTACCACAAAAGCTTTGTAGACAGCTGCGTTACCAGTCCTGAATGTTGTTAAGTGAGAAGCTAGAGACCACACCAACACCCTCTAGGGCACATGCAGATAATACGGCCTCTCTGCCACTCCAGATCACACCCATTGGAGGAACAGTTATCAAGGGCCTCTGTGATGCTGGAGAAAGCTAATTGCAGGAATAGAGGACCAACCCCTCAGCTCCTCCAGATCTTTTCAATATCAGTCCTGATTGTAGGGGAGCTCCCTTCCTCTAGTCAGCTCCTCCAGCTGCCAAAACTCTGTCTTCTTCTTGGAGAGGTCAGGTTGTGGAGACCCTGGTCCCCACTTCTTTGAGAACAAGGGCATGATTCAAAGCCCATTAAAGACACCCATTGATTTTAATAAGCTATGGATCTGACTGCAGCCTCCTCCCGTTCTCTCTAAAAACTGGCTCTGTTTCCAGAGAAGCAGGGACGTACCATTTGTTAGCTCTGGCCCTCCACCAGATCAGGTTCAGAGGAAGAAAGAAAGGCCATTGTATGTGTGCCTACACTAGAGTAATGTGGGGGTTCGCTCACAAACTTTAGTGTTAAAGGGGCAGTTACCTTAAATGCCATCTCTTGTAAACAAACATATGTGTATAACCCCTTAGATTACTCAAAATGGAAAAATTTTAAAAATCCAATTTGTGTTCTCACTATTTATGCTCTTTGTTTACATATAAATGCTTTGGTTCAGGAACTGACTCTTATTCTGTGTTTGTGCAGTGCCTAGCACAACGGGGCCTTGATCCTGACGGGGCCTCTGGGTACTACAGCAGTACAAAGTCTAGGGTTGCCACCTCTGAGATACAAAAAACTGGGACACCCAGGATGATCCTGAACTGATAAAACTGCACAGCTAGTAGTGTGTACTGAGCACTTTCCCAGGAAAGCTACCGCAAAAGAGGGACAATCCTCGGAAAACCTGGGTAGGTGGCAACTCTAATACAAATAATAGTAAAAATAATTTTGATTTCTCTCAGCTTAGATAGTGGTAACATATTAAGTTAGTTTCAGCTTTGTTTACATTTACTTTCTCTACCACATTATTAGTGATGCTTTGTTGTGGTATTTAAAAAACAAACAAACACCCACTCACACACACACACCCCCACACACACACCCCACTGTGGACATGTTTCTATATGTCTTAGGTTTTATAAAACCTTACTTTTTACAAAGTTTAATTTTGGACCAAATTTCAGCTGACAGGCTCTCTTTGATAGAAGTCGGGGCTGATAACACAAGAGTCTGTGGAGAATGGACTGTAAGACCATCCTGCTAATACGAAGGGCTAGTATCGTGGCTGTCCATGAACACAGCTGCTGTCAGAACAGTCGTTTTTCTGCCTTTCATAACAAACACAATACTTGCACATCCAGAAATGCTCAGCAGCACTAGCATCCTTGGATGGGGTTAGCTATGTGAATGGAGCGTGTGCAGCACCTTCAGAACGTAAGGCTCTGAATGGCTAACGAAAACAGATTATTTTTCTCATGAACCATACTTCCTACCCAAATCAAATATAAGACCAGGCTGCACTGACCAGGGAAATCATGAATTTCAAGCTCTCTCTACACTGGCTGGGGAAGTGTGGTTCACTAGGAAAAATGCTAGCACATATTCACTGGTCAGTGTAGGCTAGTCCTTCTTTACTTTGTTCTCCTGTGATGGATTATTGCAATATTGTAGTTTGGGCTTCAGTGCAGTGTCTTCAAAGGGAAAAGATATGGTTATTTCTCATCAAACAGAAACGACTTACAGGGCTGCCTTAAGTGGGGGAGGAGGGAAGGGGGAGTATCCTAGAGGCTTGTTTGCCAGGGAGACAGCAGGAGCAGCCGCAGCTCTGTTATTAGTGTGTGTGCATGAGAGTGTGTGTATATGTGTATGTGTCTGTGTCTGTGTTCCTGTTAGTGTGTGTATCTGTGAAATCAAATTCAGTTTGATTCAATAATACTTTATTGGCATGCCATGCTGTACAAATATTCCCAGAGCAAAAGAAATAGACCCCCTTAGGTATCTGTAAATGGCAGGTACAAACTGCCCAGGATGTGGCGTTGTTCTGTGTCTAGGGTTTTATCCCATGTATTCATTCCTGATCCTGGTTTTGTAATTTTTTAATGTTGACTTCAAGTGATCTGCCGGCAGGATACTACGCTGAACAGTTCCATCTGCAAAATCTGTCTCCCTGGGTCAGAGTTTGTTTGGGTTTTTTGTTTTTATTTAATTTAATTTGTGTTTGTTTTATTTTGTTTTCCCCTCAATGCTTTTTGATAACAAAATTTTATGATTCCTGATAATGTGGTGAAATATCTTTCCCAAACTCGCTCATATTTTGGATGTTGAGATAGGAAGCATTACTCCATCTCTATTACACTGGTCGTTCAGATCCTCCTCTTTCAATTTGGACTGTTGCGTGTGTCTTCCTGTTTCTACTTCTAGTTTATGGTCACTGATTCGGTATTTGGTGAGAGTTTGCCTGAGCTTTGCACATTTCACTGTAGTGAGGTAGTCTGCTACTGTGATAGAGTGAGAAGTCTAGCCTGTTGTTGTCTATATATCTGTTCTTCACAGTGTTTTGTTACTGATGGTTTGAGTATTGTTCTAGCAGCTTGACCATTTTGGGTGGGGTTGTTTCTTTCATAGAGAGAGAATTATGCAGCCCAGAGAGTGGAAGTATATAGATCATACTTTCATTTAGGTTTAATGTTTGATCCTCTGAATCTTTGCAGTGGAGGGAGTGTTTGCTGCTTTGGTTGGGATGGCATCAGAATGGAATGTTTTTAGCAGTAGTTTTATTGGAGTGCTGTGTCTACCTAGTGGTTTCTTAACGTAATATAAGGCCCACAGAATTTTTTTCTTGTAATGCTCTTATAGCCAATCTGAAGTTCACTGACATGTCTACTATGATGCCCAGATATGTGTAACTTAAGGAGTGTTCAATTTTCACATCTCTGTTATAAAATTTCATTCTGTTTTGTTTACAGCTTTTTCTGTTTTTTCCAGGTTAACCCTGGAGGGCCCATGTATTGCAGTAGGTTTCTAGCTGATGTAGGCTTCTTTGTAGACTTGTAGACTGTAGATCTTGTGTAGGAGACAGTATTTCAGGGCATCAGCCTATAGTAAACTTTTTATCTCTGAGTTGTTTAGTTGGAGTCCAAGGTTTGGGGAGTTTTGCAAAGAGGTTAGTAGATCTTATGTTGGAAAGTGTTGCACTGAGATTACATCCCTGTTTTACTTCTCCTTGCTTATGGTTTCTGCTTCCATGATGGTTATTTTTATCCTATATATGATGGATTCATACATGGATTGAATTAAGTCATATATTTTTCCATGATTTCTATTTTATACCAATTTACAGTTCAATCTTAGGTGCCAAAATGAGTCAAAAGCTCTGCACTGTCAACTTCAAGCATTTAAAAATCACGAGTCAGGCTCAGGCCCCAAAAAAATCATGTGATTTTAATAACATAATATATTTTGGTTTCCTTTTATTGCCTTCTGGTTTCTGAGCCTTTAGGGTACAGTCAGGTCACATTTTCAAGCTTTACTTTGCAACCATAAGGTCTACAAACCTTTTTTCCCCCCATGAAATCTGAGATTTTCACATAATAACCTGTCTACAGGAGCTGGGGCTTTAAGAAAAACAGCATATATCATGAGACTCACAATAAGATCACGAGAGTTGGCAACAATCTATTTTAAAGCTATATTAAAGTCTGTAAAGAAAGCAGATATCTTTCTGCTATTTTTTTCTGGGTGTCTTTGGAATAAATATATTGTGGGTTGGGTTTGCTTTTTTCTTCACAGAGGAAACCAATTTGATTTTCATAGATTGTGGTGTTATTGGTCTGGTATTTTATTATCATTTGGGGTCTCAGTCCTGCACTATTGAAGACAATGGTAGTTTTCCAGCAGTCTTCAACAGCATAGAATCAGGCCCTTATTGAGGATGCTATAGAACAGTTTGCTGATCCTGCACCTAAAAGAGAAACCTCTGTAGATGTTGGGGTTAAGGACATTTGTGCCCACCCCCGCCCATCTCCTGGTCTGCTCCAGACAGCTGTGTGGGAAAAGGGAGTCAACTATGTGCTCACCTCCACTCAAGCAGAGCCAATCAAATTCCTACCTGCTCTCCCCTGGGCTCCCATAGCCCAGCAGGGAAGCAAGCAATAGAGCAGCCTGAGCAGTTCTTTCCTTCCTCCCCTGTGCAATGCAGCAGGCAGCCAGCAGGGGAGCAACTGAACAGGTGAAGCAGAGAAGAGGAAGCAGCTGTTCAGAGCAGTGGCACTGGAATACTTTTAATAGTGGGGGTGCTGAAAGCCAGCCCCCTTACCCCTGTCCCATCCCCCCCAAGCTGGGGCCAGGAGCAGGCAATGTCTCCAGGAGGGGGATCCGGAGAGGGGTAAGGGGGCCAAGGCTGGGACCACAGCTGAAGGGCGGGTGTGGGGCCGGTAGCTGGGACCCCAGGCATGGGGCCAGCAGCCAGGACCCAGGCAAGGGGCTGGCAGTGGAGTCCATGTGCGGGGCCGAGAGCAGAGCCCACATGTGATGCTGGCAGCCAGGAGCCCACATGCAGGGTCAGGAGCAGCAGAGCCTGGGCACGGGGCCGGTAGCCGGGATCCCTCCTGCAGGGCCGGGAGCGGAGCCCCATGTGAAACCTGCAGCACCCCCCACACTCCTAGTTCCCACGCCTATGATTCAGAGTGCTCTTTGCTTGTCCTAGGGCTGCAGGTGGGAGGCAGTTGGGCAGACAATCCCCTTTCTCCTCCCCATGGTGACAGAACTGGTTCAAACTCATCAGGTTAAAAATTTCAGAGCTCAGGGATCATATTTTCAAATTGTAACCAAATAAAAGTTTTCTTTTTAATGCTGTTGCCCTTGAGAGCCACAACTTAGTGCCTTGAAAGCCACTGATTGGACACCAGGACTTTACAGCATTTACTTGCTGTTTCTTATAGCCACTGTGGCAGTGGGCAGGGCTATCTTTGCCTAGCCAGGTCTCCTGTGGTATGGTCATGTCATGGCATTCTGAATAAATCAGAGATTTAGGGCTTGTGTCCAAAGATCAAGGGCAGTCTTGTGTCTTCCAGCTACTTATAGCACATGAGGTCATTTTCATAATTTTGTGAATAGTAATTTATGCCTAGAGTTGTGAAGAGCATCCAGAATATGGAAGTGAGAGTTTACTACATCGTATGTGTGTGTGTGTGTATTACTATATAATATATTATATATAATATATAATGTATATAATATTTCTATAATATTGTTATCTGTCTTCTTACTGTATTCAGGTTTGGTTATGCATGTTTCTACTACTATGGGCCCATTGCTAGTGATGGGGCTAGGGCTGTATCTTGAATTGATGCTCTGGAGTTTTTCTGTGTAGGTGGTGATGCGGGGGAAGTCTCTGAAACGTTCTGTTGTCCAGTTCTGAGCCGAGTGGTCTTATTAGCTCTAGGGTCAGGGCTACATCTTTAATTAGACTAGCAATTATTCCTATTCCTATCCCTGCTTTGCTCAAGAGTACCTTGTCACATAGGTGATTTTTTTGTTGTCTGTGTCACTGTGCGTCAGTGTCAGCATATGCGTGTGAGTGTTAATGTATGTGTGCCAGTTTTGCTGTACAGCAGCGTGTGTATCTGTCACTGCATGTGTCAAGAATGGGGAGAGTTATGTGTGCAGCAGTGTGAGTGTGATTGTCACTGCCTGTCAGTATGGGCGGTGTCATTGTCACCATGCATGTCAGTATTGGTGTATGTTTGTGGGTGCAGCAGTGTGTGTGTGTATGTGTATGTCAGTGTCACTCCATGTCAGTATTGCTGTGTATCTGTGTCAGTATTGGGGTTGTCAATGTCAGTAGCTGTAAGTGGTGTGTGAGTGTGTGTATGTGTGTGTGTGTAAATATCAATGCATGAGTCAGTATTGGGAGTGTGTCATTGTCACTGTGTATGTCAGTGATAGGGTGTCAGTGTCATTGGGTAGCAATGTGTGTTGGTGTGTGTGTGATTATGACTGTGTGTGTCAGTACTGGTGTGTGTGTAGTAATGTGCATGGGTCAGTTTCACTGCATGTCAGTGTCATTGGGTGTCAATATGTGTTGGGGGTGGGTGTTATTATGACTGTGTCAGTACTGGCGTGTTGGGGTGTCAGTGTCAGTCTATTGGGGGTGTCAGTGTCACTGCATAGCAGCGTGTGTTGGGGATCAGTATTTATCAGTATTAGGGTGTCAGTGTCTCTAGGTAACAATATGTGTTGGGGGGGTGTCAGTATCACTGGGTAACAGTATGTGTTGGGGTGTCAGTGTGTGTCACTGTTAGGGTGTCAGTGTCCCTGGGTAGCAGTATGTGTTGGGGTGTCAGTGTGTCAGGGTTGGGGTGTCAGGGTCACTCGGCAGCAGCACGTGTTGGGGTGTCAGCGTGGGTGGGTGCCTTTCTATGGTCCTGCATCTCTCCAGGCTGCTGCCCATCCAGGTGCTGCTGCTGCACACACAGTCTCCATGGGAACTCGAGGGGCCGCGGCACGGTGGGGGGCGGGGAGGAGGAGGATGCGCTCAGCCTTCTGCTGCTGCTGCTGCTGCTGCTGCTGCCGGGCCTGCCCCAGCTCCGCTCCCTGCTCTGCCCCCCTCCCCTCCCCTCCCTTCCCTCCCCACCCAGAGACTCCACCAATCCGGAGAGGCGCCTCCGAGCCCTGCCGGCGCTGGAGGTATTTCAGTGTTACTATAGGAACAGGAGGGGTGGGAGGCAGGGAGAGCCTCCCCCCCACGCCGCCCCATAGGGCCCTGAGTGCCAGTCCGGGCCCTGAATCAATTAACCCAGCAGCCGCCGTGGCGGAGCCGGGAGGCGGGGGAGGCAGCCGCAGAGACGCAGCCAGAGCAGCATGGCCCCCGGCCCATCCTGTGTCTCGCTGCAGCCTCCGCAGCCGGCTCGGGCAGAGCGCAGCCTCCGCAGCGGGGCTCCAGCTGGCCCTGCCCCAGCGGCACACCCTGCAGCAGCGGGGACGGGGAGAGCAGGGCTGCTCCTTTCCTCCTCCCGGGGAGCGGGGCCTGTGGCACAGATGCTGGGACGGGAAACCCTCGTGCCACACGGAGCCCCTTGGGACGGACTTTCATGCCCTCCTTGTGCCAGGGCCACGGCTTCTCCCGCAGTGTTACCCCGGGGGAGGAGCCCCCTTCCCCTCTCTAGGGGAGCCTTGGTCAGCCCCACACAAAGGCCGGCGACGTTACACTGCTGCTCCCCCTGATGTTACAGGGAGGGTCCCATTCCCAATCCCATTCCTTTGTTTTAATGAGCGGCGCCCCCTGAGTGGGTCAGACCAACCTAGAGAAAACCACTAGAGCAGCCAGGCAGGGCATATGGCCCCCTTTTAAGCTGCCAGCACTAAGCTCTTTGATTCACCCGGTCGTCTCTCTCTCCCAAGGTGTATGCTAAACACAGGGTGTGTGAGATCAGTTTCTAGGTTATTATCCGGCTGTTGAACGCACAGGCAGGGAGAGGTGCTTGTAGGGGACAAACGTTGTGTACGATGCAAGAGCTATCGTATAGGAACTATATTTTCAACAAGAATTCTGGACTGTACCTAGCTTAGGAAACCCTATAGCACTTATTTACCGTACCATATGGCTATAGGGGGAGGGGAGGGGAGGAAGAAATGTCTGCCAATTGCTAAACCAGTGGCAGATATATGTATTTCTCAGTTCATTCATTATATCCACAAGTCATAGTCACACATAATGCATGTTTCACAGGTAAGAAAAATAAAATTATTCCCATTAATTTCAATTGATAATTTAGGCATCATAGATATTTGTTTATGGGAATTTCAAGGTTTTTACACCAATTAGGGTTGAGATGCTTTCCTCTTACTGTGTTTAAATGGCTCCAGAAAACACATCAATATAACAAGTAAAGGTTTGTTCTTAATACCATGCTCAAAAGACAATAATTATAACACTCCCATTTTTATTTTATACACAAAAAATTAACCAGATTGACATTTGGTAATTGTTCCTGAATCATGTTCCTACTTCTGTTAATATCTATGCAGATCTTATAGTCATTTAAAGAATATATAGGATTTAGCTTTATTTTAAATGATAAAATGTTTATGCTTGTAAAGAAAAAACATGCAGCATATGACCTTAGAGTATAGTACTAAAAATAAATTCAAAGGGGTATGTTAATGCAAAATTGAACATGCAAAAAGTTAGAAAATTCAATTATGGTTCCCACAGCAACTATAGCTTGGCCACAGCACACACATGACAGATGCAATATTTTGGGGGCTGTGCTGTTAAATATATGTTTTAATATGACTAAGTTAATGTTGCGGTAGTAATCTTAACCTTTGAATTTCCTGCAGAACTTCTCTCTTCTTGTCAGTATTTCCTTAGTCTTGTCTGGATTCAGCATTAGCCAGCCAGGTGTAAATTTTGAGTAAATTATTGAGAATGCTGGGAAATGGTGCTGTTTACCTTTGACATAAAGAGATGGTGTTGCCTATATACTATTCATACTTTAGCCCATGTTGTTTCACCAGCTCTTCCAGTGGTTAAAAAATAGATGTTGAATAACAGGAAGAGATAACTGATCCTTGCTGAATAATATGGGGGAGAGGAATAGTTGCCCATAATGATCCTCTGGTTCAGTTTGAGAGAAAAAACCTGAACCATTTAAGGGCACTCACCTTTGAGGTTTCTTTTCGGGATGGGCATATTTGGTATCCAGTGTCATAGGTACATCATGAGGAGTACAGATGTATTTTCTTTGTCTCTTGGCAGCAAGAGATCTTCTCCCTACTTTACAGAAGCCCTTAGCACATGGCCAGGGAGCCACGACTGACTCAGCTGCACGCAGCAGAATCCTAATCTGTTTCCAAAGAGTTCCAGATGTGAATAGAATCACTGTAAAATGGCTCAAGCCCTCTGTGGTGTGGAAGCTGGGTGCTCCTGAAAATCTGACCCTGTATATTCTTTAAAAAGTAATGAAAATGCTGACAGCCAAATACTATTGTGGTAATGTGTAGTATTATGAGCAAGTTACTGCCATTTGTATTACCACCTAGAATTTTTAGAAGTATTAGTGCCCAATTCTGCTTCTATTGAAATCAGTGGGATTTTGATATTGACTTCAGTAGAAACAGGATTGGGTCCTAAAACAGTAAATTTCAGATTACAATGGTATTGTTATTCAGTAATTCCTAAATTCAGTCATTCTGGCCTTGGAAATTTTATAAAATTAACATGCAAATGATTTCAACTAAAATCAGCATATTTACCATATTTCCACTCTCATCATGTACAAAATTTGTTTAGATAAATAATAAGACAGATAAGTTATTGCTCCAGATGGTGGTGGGTGGATTGGACCTAATAGATTCTCCGGTTAATTGATTTTTTAAATTTTATTTTACAGTAACCTAGATTTAGAAGCCCACTTGTAGATCTCCTCATGAGTGCAGCTTAGGCTGCATCTGGTTACTCACCAAAATAATATGCTTTCCAATCAAAGATCAAAAAATTAAAATGCAGGCAACTTAGTGGTTCAACTAACTAATGTTACACAAGTGTACTGATCCTACTCCCCATAGATGATACATACATTTGACGCTCAGCTCTTGCAGTTGGGCTGGAATGCAAAATTAGAAGCAGCAGGCCTCAAGGTCTGGAAGTACAGACAGTGTAAAGAAACAAAAATCTATGGCTATTAGTAAATGACAGTCGTCAATTTGCAGGCAAAAATGACAAGAATTGAAGAAGAAAATGGGTAACACAACACATAGCAAATGGATATTAATGCTATTATCTCACTGTATCTGAACATATTCCTAAACTACAAAGTGATACGTAACCTTGTGTAACCTATCACTTACATCACCTTCTGTACCAAGTCACTGCAGGACAAGTAATGTGACACCAATTTTTAAAAAGGTTCCAGAGGCGATCCTGGCAATTACAGGCCAGTAAGCCTAAGTTCAGTACCAAGCAAATTGGTTGAAACTACAGTAAAGAACAGAATTATTAGACACATAGATGAACATGGTTGTTGGAGGAAGAGTCAACATGGCTTTTGTAAAGGGAAATCATGCCTCATCATTCTATTAAAATTCTTTGAGGTCAACAAACATGGACAAGGATGATCCAGTGGATATAGTGTTCTTGGACTTTCAGAAAGCCTTTGACAAGGTCCCTCACCAAAGGCTCTTAAGGCAAATAAGCAGTCATGGCATAAGAGGGAAGGTCCTCTCTTGGATCAGTAACTGGTTAAAAGGCAGGAAACAAAGGGAAGGAATAAAATGGTCAGTTTTCAGAATGGAGAGAGGTAAATAGTGGCGTTCCCCAGGTGTCCCCCAGTACTGGGACCAGTGCTGTTCAACATATTCATAAATGATCTGGAAAAAGAGGTAAACAGTGAGGTGGCAAAATTTTCAGATGATACAAAATTACTCAAGATAGTTAAGTCCAAAACAGACTGCAAAGAGTTACAAAGGGATCTTACAAACCTGGTTGACTGGGCAACAAAATGGCAGATGAAATTCAATGTTGATAAAGGCAAAATAATTTGAAATATGTTGAAAAACATAATCCCAATTATAGATACAACATGATGAGGTCAAAAGTAGCTGTTACCACTCAAGAAAGAGATCTTGGAGTCATGGTGGATAGTTTTCTAAAAATATCTGCTCACTGTGCAATGGCAGTCAAAAAAGCTAAGAGAATGTTAGGAACCATTAGGAAAGCGATAGATAATAAGACAGAAAATATCATAATGCCACCATATAAACCCCTGGTACACCCACACCTGGAACACTGTTTGTATTTCTGATCGCCCCATCTCAAAAAAGATATATTGGAAATGGAAACGGGCAACAAAAATGAATGAAGGTACGGACTGGTTTCCATGTGAGGAGAGACTAAAAAGACTGGGACTGTTCAATTTGAAAAAGACAAGAGCAGATATGATTGAGGACTATAAAATCATGAATGGTGTGGAGAAAGTGCATAAGGAAGTGTTATTTACCCCTTCATATAACACAAGAACCGGGGGTTACTCAATTAAATTAATAGGCAGCAGGTTTAAAACAAACAGAAGGAAGTACTTCTCCACAGAATGCACAGTCAATCTGTGGAACTCATTGCCTGGGGATGCTGTGAAGGCCAAAACTATAACTGGGTTCAAAGAAGAATTAGATAAGTTCATGGAGGATAGGTCCATCAATGGCTATTGGCCAAGATGATCAGGGATGCAACCCAATGCTCTGGGTGTCCCTAGGCCTCAGACTGCCAGATGCTTGGACTGGACGACAGTTAGTTAATTGCCCTGGTCTGTTCATTCTCTTTGAAGCATCTGGCATTGACCGCTGTCAGAAGACAGGATACTGGGCTAGATGGATCATTGGTCTGACCCAGTATGGTCATTCTTATGTTCTTAAAGTATACCTCATGTTTATATTCAGGTTTGCACATGTGTGTAAAGAAAAAAAACTTTTGAGTATTAGCAGCAAATACATTCTAGTTAGCTACGAATTCGCTATGATGATGGGTGCTACGCTAATGTATAAAATAAATAATACTGCATTGTTGAGTAATAAACTGTACTTAGAAATAAGATGTGGCAGCATTCATTGTTAGAAGGGCAAATTTCTGCAGAAAAATCTTTAGTGAAAAATGGAAAACTTAATTTTCCCCTCTATTTCCAGTGGTTAGGTAGTTGATAATTTGTGATTGCTCCGTTTGTAGGTAGCATTATATGCTGGGCTTCATAAACCCTGAGGCTAAAGACCAATAGCCCAAAATATGGAAAACTTCCTTACTTTTTACCTCATTTACTTTATAACTCATTATCTTAATTACTATTATTCTGAATTTGGTACTGTTTGCCACTGGAGCTGCTGTTGCAAAAGCTGTGGAAGAGGGAGAATAGAAAACTTTTAAAATAAACAGAAAAAATGTGTGTGAGGAGAATGTTTAGTTGGAAAGGTGAGAAAAAACTATGTTTCATGTGCTTCAATGCAGGTAAAGTTCAAAAGTCTAAAGCCAATGAACCATTCTACAACTCAGACCCTCTCGAACAATCAGTGTGAGGATTTTCATAAATAAGAAGTAAGTATACACTTCATTGTGATTGGCTGAGACAATTACAGTAGAATATGTTATAAGCAACGAATAAAGGCCATATTCAGGAGTGGTGTGAGCTACAGCAACTCAGTGAGGTCACTCTGAGGATTACATCAAAGCTAAATTTGCCTGAATATTTTATGGCAAGGTAAGTAGGGTAATTATAGTTAAATTAATCTTAAAAATATAAAATAAGGAATTTTATTTTAATAGATCATGTTCATACCTTGCTTCACTATCCAATCTGCCACCAGCACTCATTGATATCAATGGACTTATGCATGGAGTAAGCATGGTATACTACTCAGTAGGTGAATTTCACCCCCAGGCAGAGGATCAGTACTAGGCCTATTCATCACTAAAGACCTACAAAAGACCCCAAAGTAGGGTGCATAATCCTTGTGCTATGAAGTTATTTATATGCTTGTGATAGCCCTCTCCCAGTGGTGAATTTCACCCCATGCAAATAAGGGTGGCAGAATTGGGCCCTTAGTAACAGTTTACCCAAATTCATCTTCTTCCCCAACTTTTTACAGTTACAGTTCCTTAATTATTCCATATGTCCTCCTCTGGCTTGCTCACTGCTCCTACTAAGTGAGTTTCATTAAAAGATTAATGAGTTATTATAACCTAAACAAATACATTCCACTTTGTTTATTGCCTACTTTCAAACTGCAATGGATGGTGCTAGTTGTTAATTTGTTAAATGCTTATATAAAAAATCACAGATGTCGCTAATATCACATCTCAATATTTATGAAAAACCAGTTTTCTGTAAATATAGAAAAATCAGTAATTACCAATGGAATTATTTGGTAAAATTCCCAGATAGATAAATAATGATCAGAAAAGCTAACTTAATCTATTACAATTCTAGAAAAAAAAATTTAAAAAACTTCCTAATATTCGTAAACATGAAGCTAGCTCACTATCTCCTGTTTAAGAACACATTTTCCCACTCTTTTTTGAAAATAGTCTCCATGGTTAAAGTAGACAGGGATGCAGCTAAAGTGGTATTTACAGTTGCATTACTTCATTATCACACTCCTGACCCTAAATCCAGGTGTATTCTTTGCAAAATTAGGATGTTCTGGAGAGAACAACATTGGTATTTGCTACACAGAAGAGCAGCTACGGAGGAAAAATGTATAATTTATTTAGAGGTGGAAAACTTTGGTTTATATTTTTAAATGCACATTTAACTCCTTAAATGCATATCATGAGCCAAAGTTATCTCTCAGTTACACCAATCCAAACTGTCTGTAGCCTGTATGGTTGCACAGGTAAAACCAACAGAAGAATTTGTCCCAATATTTATTACAAGGACAAATGGGCAGAGTTATAGTCCCCAAATGAATCTGCATTATACATCTTGTTAAAACGCTGATGATTTTGGCAATGAGCATAGCCTCTTGATGTTGTGTGTCCCTACAGACTTATTTTGTGTTAGAACCTTGTTGAGAAATCCTAAATCCAGGCAAAAGGGGGTAAAAATACTTCTTGGAGTTCTGTCTGCCTTTCTCAGGGTTTTGCACTGGCACCTACCACCATAGTATGTGAATGAAGGATCTGTTGATAGAAAGTGTGACAACTGAAGGGTTTGAATGTTTGCTCTGATTAGAATTCTTTTATAGATATGGGAACAATGGCTGTAGAATTTGTTGATTTACTTTTATAAAATGATAGAAAGCTACCAGAAGAGGATATGAAAAACTATCAGTTTCTCCAGTGAAGAGAGAATAGCATGAGTTTTGTACTTACTTTTCCCCCTATTGTATATAGAAAAGTGTAATGGACATGTCATATAAACGTACACCTACATCCCATATTTCCTTCAGATACCTGGGTTATCTACCACCATGGAAAAGACCCCACATTGCCTTCTAGAAATCATCTTTCATTTGAATGAGGTAATTGTGTCTAGTGTTTGCCATTTTTTTCACAAACAATCCTGGTCTGGTTCCTGTCCTTTTCCTGTCATCTTAGTAATAATTAAATAGTATTTCAGCACCAACGAAATATGCTAGCACAGCAGCTCTGCAAAAAAAGTTTAGGTGGAAATAACATATATTACCATTAATCAGAGGTGGAGGAACATTTGCTTTGAAGGGGTGGTTGATCATAAACTTTTTGCCCGAATCACTATCAATGTCACTGTGGATTGACCCATATAGGGTATTGCCAGAACATTACAGCTAACACCTCTTTTCCTCCTCTAGACTAATATCACTTCAGAAACAAATACACAGGAACTGCCATACTGGAACTGACCAGTGATCCATCTAGTCCTTGTTGCCATGGCAGCCTATACAACATGTTTCCAGGGAAAATAGTAAAATAAATCCCCAAACAAAACATAATATACCCGGGCAAAATTACACAGTACTATGCCATGGAATGATTTTATTCTCTAACCTCAGCCAATATCAGCATATGTACATGAAACCTACTAGCTGAGGATTAAACCTACTAGTAGAGATAGATCTGAAATGAAAGAATGAAGGAGGGGGCCACCAGCATTCTGCAATGAGAAACCCAGACCACAAGAGAGGGAAATGGAAGGGTGCTGGGAGTTTACGAGGAGCTACAGGTTAGTTATAGATTTGTCTAATAGTCCTTCCTTTTACCGATTCTACAGGCCAGAGTGTGGCTGACCCTGGTGGAGCTCATTGGGAGAGGACAAAAAAAGACACCTCCCTCTCTGCAATGTCAAGGACTGCTTCAGGTTAATGTTATCACTGATACTAGCAACTCAAAAGGAGGATGGGAGAAACAGGATGAAGGTGGGACCATGACCTTGTCCTTTGCTCTGCCCCAATCAGCAGAGCAGAACTGGCACAAAGGGAGTGCAGGTTGCACCTCTCCAAAGAGTACCTGGAGCTGCCACTCCACTGTATTATCCGCAATAGAAATTTTGATTGAGTCAGTCAGAATTCCTGCAGGAGCTGCAGTGCAGACTTTCTACCCAACTTCCAGAGATTTAAAGCTACGGTCTAGGCCTGTATTTGCTACTTTTTAATGTCAGTTGTCACATATTCCTGTCTGATGGAATAGCATCTGACTGGCCACCTCTACATTATTCACTATCTAATGTACTCCCATCATACTTTCTTTTAACCTTTGCCTTTCAAAATTATATAATTCTAGTCATTTTAATTTTTCCTCTTTTGGAAGTATCCATGTCTTTAATTAGTTTTGTTGACTTATCTGGACTTTTTAAAATCTCTTCTATATCCCTTTAGAGAAGAGGTAACCAAATTGAACACATTATTAAAATCAAGAGTATACCACTGAATTAATAAGCAGAATATGATTTCCATATTAGTCTCTATCCCCTTCTTAACACAGTCTAACAGCTTATTTTTTTTACTCCTACTATGCATTAAGAAGATAGTTCCTAGATATTTTCCCTAAGAAGTTACACATAATGTAGCAACCTCAGGTGTGTCCAAAAACTTTAAATTGTTTCTTTCAATGATTAAAGGGCAATGACACACTATGTGAATTACCTTCCACTAGTCTAGAGTGAATTTCATCTGCCATATTTCTTATTTTTCTACTTTTTATGGTACTTCTTTTTTCTCCTCCCAGTGCTCCCTAGCTGACTAACCTAAATAATTTGCATGTCTGTTCCCCACCAAATGTTGACAACCTTGCTATTCACCTGTCTTCCAAATCATTATATATATTGAACTCCATTCCTACCATTATTAATCACTTCCCATGCTGAAAATTGCCATTTATTCCAATCCTTTGTTTCCCATATCTTAACCAGCATTTAGTCTTTCAGGACTTTTTGTCTCTTACACCATCATTACCAAGGATCCAATCCTGCTCCCACGAAAGTCAATATCAGACTCATTTTGAGTTCAGTGGAAACAGACTCAGGCCCTAAGTTTCATCTTCTGAATTATTTTATAAAAAGACTTGACAGTCTAAAGTTATATACACCAGTTCCATATTGTGTTAACTCAACGAATTCTAACAGGCTAGAGAAATATAATTAACCCTTGCAGAAGCCTTGCTGGTTTATATCAATCGTGTTATGCTCATCTAAGGACTTAACAACTCTGTAATGATTTTCTTACTGTTTCTTTTCTGGTATTGAAATACAGCTCACAGGTCTATCATTTCTATGAACATCCTTACCGCTTTTTTATAGATTTTTGGCCACCCCCCAGTTTCATAGCTGTTTTAATGGCAAATGATAAATGTTAATATTTTAATTACTTCATTCTTTAATTCTTCAGAACTCTTGGATTTGTACCAGTCCTGGCGATTTACTGCAATTTATCTTGAGTTGTCCCATCACCTCTTCTAATTATACCTCTATTTCTATCAGTGCCTCAGTTTCATTACCTATAAAGTGTAATCCGGGGATAAGTACTTCCTCATCATTTACAGTGGGGAAGCCTTTGAATTAAATCATTTATTTTCAGTGAAAGTTCTCATGCTCTTTGATTGCTCTTGCAGTCTGGCAAAACCAGTGGCCCTACCACAGGCTTGCTGCTCCTAATGTATTTAAATAATTGTTTAATTGTCAATTCAGGCCTAGAGAATACAAGTCACTTCTAAAAGTTTGATTTTCCACATACCACTAAAATGGCTGTTTTACCAAAAGAGCAGCTTATAATTAAGTATCAGCTACTTGAGTTCTGTGTCTGACTTGAGTTTAGACCGTACACGATTTCACAGGCAATGTTGTGACAAGGTTTTTGGCTAGCAGACATTGAGATTAACCACAACGCATATTTGACCATGTTAGAAATTGTAGTCTGCAGTGAGAGTGATTCAAGTATAAGCGGCCATATTCTCTGAATTTTTTTTTTTTTTTAAAGGAAGCCAAGGCGTAATAGCATTGGTAGTCTGCTGCTAAATCAAAGAGTTTTGGGGAACAACAATTTACAAAACTTTCAGACAGTGAATTTATTGGTAAAATTCTTTCCTGACATTTCCCAATGGAGCTCATTTACAACCTCTCAAGTGAAAATGGTTGAATGAATTTCAGCCTAGTTTCAAATAGGTCATTTAATAAAAATGACCAAAGTTCATATTGTACATTTATGTCTGGAAAAAAGTCTTTGCTTAAGGTGAACTCTGCTATAGATTAGATTTATTAACTAAAATTTCCACTACAGATAGTCCCTTAAATTGATATGTATTCACAGGTACAAGTTAGTGGTTCAAATTTTATATTAAATTTAGGGGACTGTTTTTAGTCCTTATACATATATATCTCCAAATGGCAAGTTACTCAATTTACAAAACTTTGGATTAGGTGTTGAGAACCCTGTACTAATAGACATAAAACTCACACTGAAATGAATGCGTAGGAAGTTGCCATTCATCAGACAAAGAAATGGTGACCTTTAACAAGGTCCCTTATATGTACAAGAATGCCCAACATCATTAATTGTGGCAAGTGTTCTTTGCCTATCTGGATATTTTACCTCAGTGTACCTGTTTAAAAGTGGTCTTTTAAAAGTAGATGCTCATCTACTTAAATAGGGTAAAAAGTATTAGGTGAAAAGGGTGCAAGATCAGGTTCACTCTTGCCAGTAGAGAGTAGCACAAACTGCACAGGCATGTACCAACCTGGCCAGCTGCCCTCCTTCAGGGACTTCACCAGTCAGAGGCAGCTTTATCTTCTTCTGGCAGGTCCCTACGAGATTTGCAGAATCAATACTTCCCTCAGCCACACTAGTTGTTCTGTCAATGCTGCCCATTTTGAGAGCTGTGTTGGCCTGCAAGCTACTCAGGAATGAAGTTTCTGTGGTGCCTTGTGCCACCGCATCCAACTTTCTGCTGCCAGGGGCTCTCCACCTAGGTAAATCTGAGCTGTAGAATCAGGAGTTTCAGTGTTCTCTTGATGTTTCCTAATCTTTCTCCATATCTACCTCCTCAATTTTCTCTTCACCATTTGTGCTGCTTCCTCTGCCAGCTAGCTCTTCTTTTTGTCTTCTGGCTGTGCCAACTCTCATCAGCTGCCTCCTGCACTTTGGTGTAGGCTTAATGCCCAAAGAACAGTGGAGAATCAAGTCCACTTTCTCCAATTTAATATTCCAAGCAAAGTTCCAAAATTTTGCATAAATTAAACTGGCAACTTATTTTTGGAACACTGCTTCTACAAGACATTTGCTGGAGAAAAATGGGGACCAAGAACTGTGTTACAGACTTGGACTTTCATGCCAGATGTTGGCTCTTTATTGGGGTGATTAATTTTTTATAAGGTCGGTGGGTGTCTGACTGTGTTGTATGTTGTATGTATAAATATGTATAAAATGGAGATATCAGTAGTGACTTTTGTTCAGATAAAGTTACACGTACAGGAAGACTAAAATTCTTGTTTCATACTGAAGTGATTTAATTTGGTTTCTAAATTTGGCACACTATTCAAAGAACAACAGTATTTTGTATTTAATCTTAAAATAAAATAGTTTCTAATTTTACAGAGGAAACATTTACAGATGCTTTCTTTTCGAAAATTTGCTCTGTTTTTCCTCACACTTCTTTGTATAATTCTAGCTAAACAAACACAGTTACCACAAACTCCAAAATATCACACACATAAACACACACACAACATCTTAAATATACGCCACTTTTGACATTTTAATTTTAATGACATAGGTTTTCATGAATAAAGAGAATGTCTAATTGAGCTACATAAAAAATAATCATCTGAACTCTTTAGTTCTATCAGCTATGTCCATTTTCTGACACTACCTGTACGCCTTCCTGATTCCTCAGCTCCACTACTCACAGAGACCATTAGCAGACCAGGAAGCAAGCTGGGCAGCAGAGATATAGGGAGTGGGTAAGAGGAATGGGGAGCTGTGAAGGGCTGAGTAAAGATGTGGTTGTGAGGGGAAGGTGAATGAGCAAGACATTGCAGGATATGAGGGGTTGAGTGGAGCTTTCGAGAAATGGGGAAGCATTTAGTAGGACTATGAACTACTGCACAGGTGTACTCTGGGATAAATTACAGCCAACCTTCAACATCACTCTCTTGATTACATTGTTTCACCTTTATGTGGTACTTACATATGTTATATTTTGGTAGTTCATTAGGGTATAGCGCTACCAACATATATTTTCCAAACTCTTTTGATCACCTTTAATACTAACTGCTACAAAAATAAAGAGAAAAGTATTGAAATGACGCTGCACACTTTTAGATTGCCATAAAGTGTCCCACAAGATGAAAATAATTGAAAATACACAGTAACAATGTCACCTTCTCTTTTAACATACAAACAATTTTTTCTTTAATGTATTTCTTGTATATTAGTATTCATAACCAAAACTGCACCCATCAAATTATAAGATCAGGAAATTACTCCATGAATAGATAAATGAGGATACAGACTGGTCTATTGAACCCAATAAACCTTAATTTTTAAGCCCCTGATCCTGTAATCAGATCCATTAGTGCAGACCCTTAGCCTGTTTGGAGCTCCATTATTCCTGTAGGGACCCTACATCTTCCTGTAGGGTCAGGATCTAAGGATCTAACTAAAGCCAACATATTTTCGTTTTTGAATGAAGGTTGGTTTTATGGTCCCAAGTGGGAAAAGTATAAAAGGAAATATGGGAAAATGCATACAGAAGGCAAGACTTGATTTCAGTTATTCAGTAACTCCATTGCAGTCAGTGCAGTTACTCCAGATTTACACTATCAGAATCGAGCCCTTGAGCTTCTGTCCCTGTAGATTTCTGTACAAAGTATATTCTGTACATTGGGGCACATCTTACAATCAGTTTGTAGGCAGAATTTCTTATTTAAATGGGGAGTTCTGCTTAAAATCTGATGGTATTTATTGGCCCATTATTTGTTAGCTTATTTTTTTATCAGTTTCTAAATCTGGGAAGATTTTAGGAACCATATTTTTGGCCAGGAATAACACAAACCAAGAAAAATAATACTGATAATTCATTATTATTATTTTGTTCTCCAGTTTTTAATCAGGCAACAGTTTCAGCAAAGTGGATTGACAGAGAACACAAGGAAACCAATCATAACAGTCATTTACACAGTTTAAAAAGATATTACACTAGTAATATTAGTTCTACACATTCATAAGTGATTGTGGGTACCAACCATTAAAGTTTATATTAATTATTGTCAGCCATTTGGCATATTTCTCAATTTAATACTTTTATGTAATGCCTTTAAGTTAGGCATCATTTCACTGTTCTCATAAAGAGCAGCTTGGGCTTAATGAAAAAGAATGTACGACAATAACAGTAACAATGTGAAAAGTAGCAGAAGTAGGATGTTCGCTGGACTGTGTATTCAAATACTTCACTGTGTGTTGTCCCACTCTGGACCTAAAATGGCTGTTTTGCAGGATGTTGTTGCTTGGTGACCAAAAGTGCATCTCCTAGACCACAGAGCGATGTGAACATTCAGAGATTGATTTGTTCCTGTTGCTCTTGAGGAGACCAGGCCAGTAAAATAGAAGAAGCCTACATGTAACTATCTAAATATCCCGCTTGCTTGCATATTTAAGTTGATATTTAAAACAGGCTTGTGATTTTGGGATGCTCACCAAACAAGCAATGGGAAAAATGGAACAAAACCTAGCATGTCACTGCCCATGAAATACAAAAAGTAGACCAAGCCTCAGCTACTCTAAGCCTGCAAGATACCCTTGCTTCAATTAAGTCTGCGTTGTATGTCTAGTCTGTTCCGGTGCAACCTCCCAGTTGCTATCAGTCTCTCTTTCTTTCATTAGAATCAAGTAGTTAATTAGCCCCAGTCTGTCCTCTCCCCTTCTCTCTTTCCCTTTAACGCAGCAGTAATGATGTCTAATTACCAGCAGCAGTGGATTACAGCACCATCAGGAGCAAATCTCTGTAGCTGACAGCAACAAACTTTAGAGCTTCAAGGAGAGAATAATTCCTAACAACGTAGTTGCATATTATTTGCTTATTTTTTAATTTTGAAGTTAAAATTGTAACTTAATCTAAGTAATGCAGAGAGAGTGCTTGTGCTGGCCAGAATTACCATTGATGATTAATTGTACATTAATTACTTCTACCTCTTGAGAGATCAAGTGATGGAGAAAGTTTTTACTCTTTTAGGCTTTGATACTGTTTGTGGCTGTTTCTGTGGGCAGGAGGAGCTCAAATTTCTGTGACAACAGCAAGACAAAAATGGCATAAGTAAAAACTAAACAATAGGGCTAGTTCTGAATTATCAGAAATGAATAAACTCTTCAATAGTTAGTGTGGATTTCACTAAATGAATGAAAGAGTGGGCTTTTGAGAGCTAAACAATACTAACTTGTAAGGGTGCCATCTGAAAACATCAGCTTACTCCTATATAAAACATAATTTTGAGTTATAGAGTGAAATCCTAGCACCATTTAAGTCAATGGGAGTTTTGTCATTAACTTTAATGGGTCCAGGATTTCACCCATAATATATAAAACAATTCCTTTTGGAGCATTTGGTACTCTTTGGCATATAGTAACATATCAAACAAATAGATGCCACTCTACAGATCTGCTTAAACAATGCTACTTCCCTATGTGAATGGAGTATGAAATTGATTGCATGTGCTTAAGTGTTTAAGACTGATGACATTTGTTTTTAGTAACTGATAAGTCGTATCTGAATGCTGTGCATACTCTTTTCTTGTTTATTCTGTGAAACAAATTTTGGAAACCAAACACTCAGGCAAGTGGAAGTCAGTGGACATTTTACCTGAGCAAAGACTGCAGGATCTGTTACTTAATATTTTATGTTTAATAATTCAATGTAATGCAGAAATACTTCAAGTTTTTATGGCTGTATTATGGTAGCTCTGTTGTCCTACTTTTGTTATGGTGCTTGGTTGGTGGTTATAATATTTATCTGTCTATTGAGAGAGAGATACACAAATATTCATAGGATTCCAAATGCAAGCAGAAGAATTAAGACCAACATTTAAGTAAACACATCAAGAAAGGTTCTAGACACAGGGACCAGAAAAAATCAAGAACAACAAAAAGCGGGGAGGAAATCCAAACCCTCCTGGCCTAGTAAAGATGCCAGACAATGTACAAGTTGGTGACATAAAGAAGTGTTGTTTTTTGAAAGGCCCAGAATAGCTCTACCTTTTACTAAATCTTGAAAAAAATAAAGTTAGCCTTTTTATTCAGACTGTTCATTAATTGAATTTTGCCCCAAAATAAGGAATTTGCTTGCAGTTCTGAACTTGTGATGAAAAGTAAACCCATAAGAAATAAAAGATCTTTCATGCAAGACTCTTAAAAAAACACTGCTCCAATTAGTGGAAGAATAAAATAAATCAGCCTAGAAGTATACTTCTATTTGAGATAATTTTTCCTTTGTTCTATGCTTGATTTTCAATTTCCATCCCAAAATCTATTTGATCTACAGAAAATCTCAGGATCAAATATTAATAATCTGCTGTTTAACTCTAGAAAAGTAACATGCCATTCTCCATGTAAAGCCTGGACCTATAGGCAGACCTAGAACCCTTTGTGAATAGAAGAGGTAAGGAGGGAACATAAACATTGCTCAGAACATTCTCTATGGCTTGCCTTTTAACTCCTTTACAAAATTAATTCCACATCTATACTACCTGACAACAGTTACTTTGATGATTAGAAAGAGGACAAATATAAACTAGCAACCCAAATGCCTTGATTTATTAATACTTTGAAGAAGATACTTCTACAGAATCTCCAGATTTTCCCCAGCAACACATGTTGTAATTAAACCTAGAATACTTTTCAAGAAGCCTTCTGTATTATGCCATCCAGGAGCATATTCATTACCCCAGGATGAGATTTCAATGCAAAAGAAAATATTGTTTATCAAACCAAAATGCCAAAGCAAAAATAAAAGATTGCCTGTGTTTCCATCTTTAGATCCCCAAATAAGGAATCTAGATTCCCTGAGGTAGTTTAGAGGGGGGAAATGACATATTAAAGAGTTCAATATGCAAACCTACTTGTAGCCAATAGTTCCCATCTTCTTAAATAGGAAATTCTGTAGCTCTTGCCACCACCAAGCATAATAGCTCCGCCGCTGTTAGAACTGCGTCTAGCTATTCAGATTCAGATCCTGGGAAGGCTGGTGCTACTACTGGATGGCATCAATTGAGTTTAAGCTTTATAGCTGTGAGACTTGAGCAATCCCAGAAAGAGAAACAAAATCTACCATTTGGTCATGTGGAAACCTCTCTTTGTTGATCATCCTCTCCTCGCCTCCTTTAATAAAATAGCAACGCTCCAGAGTCATCAAGGCATATCCCTGCTGCTCTGTGTCTCAGGGGCTGTGGTCTAACAATAAAAAAACCCGATATCCCGGGGAAGCCCCCAAATAAACGACCGGCGCCACATTTGGCGTTGTGCCAGTAAGGATACACCGTGCTCTATCGATCGCAATAGTATATTATGAAAATGTGCCGCTGTAATCGTAATTGTGTGGCCTTTATACAATGGCAAGACACGCGACAGACACCACACAGCTAAGGGGCCGGGACAATAGCCCTCCCCCCCAAAATAACAGCATAGAGGAAGGGGGGGCAGTGGGGTGCATGATCGCTTTAAATAAAAAGGGCCACAAAGCCCTACCCTGTGCATAATGTGACATGCAAATACAACATGGTGATGACTTAGGGGGAAAGAGAGAAACGGGCCAACTGTGGCTGTCCTCTCTCCCACTATAGGCTGCATTTGTCGACATATAACAAGGAAGACAATTCTCTACTAACCGTGGTTTTGACTGGCACGTACAGCACTTGCTTCCCTCTTCCACCAGCACCATTGACCTCGTCCGAATTGCCGAGCTGGAAGCCTTTAGATTTGACCCAGAATTTAAATTTGGCATTATCCGTGGAGCTCGATTCGGAGCCATTCAAGAGCTGGACGATCCGGTCGTATTTTTTACGGGTCACCGTCTTGGTTTTCCCCGAGTCCCCGTAAGTCCTGAGACACCAGTCTTGAAACTGGCGGTACATGTCCCGGTCGCTGCTCTCCATAATCTCCTACGAGATACCACACACACTACAAAACGGGCCGTGCCTGGATCTTCCAAACGTACTTTGCACCTGTTCACCTAGTGCTCATGAAAAATGCATCCACCACCAAGATGGAATGAGGAGGTCCCGGTGCGAGCAGATCCCAGCTGATTTTTTTGTTGTTTTTGTTGTGGGCAGGGGGGATGGGTAGGGGGCTAGCAATCAATTCAATAGTGTAGCAATGTTCATTTTTTTAACTGTGCCGGATCACAGAAGGCAAATGGGTCTCGTAGAGGCTTCTCTTATCCTTCTACTGTACGTGATCGCTCTCCAATATTGTGCAAGGCAGGACTATCCCAATGTCTCCAGTAGCGTCTATCCAGAGGGTTTTGATTTATAAATAATTAAAATCCTATCCCTTGGCTTAACAAAAAGAGAAAATAGAATATTGACTCGTATTCTTCTCTCATGCATCAGCTCCACCCGGCTGCACCGGGGATGGTGCAGGTGAAAAAACACCCTCCACCCCAGCCAGCCCTCGCTGCTTTTTCAAAGGGTTTTCTGTGTCTGTCCTGGAGGACCGTGCCTCTCCTAAAGCAGCCTCTGTGCAGGATGGAGGAAACACTGAAGGGCAAATTGGTCTCTGTTCCCTGGCTGTTTTTGCCTTAGATTTCTCTTCTCTGGGCGTTAAAGTACGGGAAAGAAAGAAAGTTCTTACCTGTTATTTTCCTTCCTAACAAATCCCATCTATATTTTTTATATTTTTATTTTTTTTAACGGTCTGTGAAAATTTCACTTGCTCCTACTCAGTCCCATTGAATTTCAGATGCCCTAATAGGAATTCTCATTTATTTATTTAAAATCCCAGCAGATGGAGGAAAAATATGTACAAGATATGATCAGATATTAGACCAAAGGAGAGAGATCAGTCCCAGGAGGATGTTGGTAAAGAAAAGAAGACGGCTGTCGGTTGGTCTGCCAGTTTAATAATGGTGCTCACACATGTAGGACTCCTCTGGTCTGGGGTTTCCTTGCTAAACTGGCTACAAGGCATTCAAGTAAGTTTGCGTACGGATGCTTAATAGAACCCCCTTATTTTGTTAAGGGATCGGTTTTTTTTTCTCCCTTTGGCTTTGCCACAGTTTCAAGTCACCCTTGAGATTTCTGATCTCTCTCTCTTTTCCCCTACCACGTAATGAAGGACACCCCCTTCTCTGGTGAAAGTAGCCAAATTGTTAGCTCCTCTTGACGATCTTCCAAGACAAATGCAGAGTGCAGCTCCTCCATTCAATATCTATTTCCAATCATTAAAAGGAACCAGGAGAAGGGGAGTTCCCATCCTCCTCTCCCAGCGTCTGCAAGATCCCCTGTCTTAGACACACACACTCCCACTCTGTCTCTGTGTGCTTCAACCCGTCCTGCTCCTGTTCAGCTTCTCTGCTAAACTGGCTGCCAGACAAGTGCACACACATTCCTGGTCCGTTTCACAGCCAGCATTTCCCCATTTTTATATACGTATATATATATATATATATATATTCTCTGGTCTCCAGCACGACAGCAAAGTGAAACGCCTCGGCCCCCTGGCGCACCGTGGAGCAGCCTTGTCCCAGGCAGGCACTTGCAAAATGGTCAGCCCCTCCTCCTCCTTCTCCTCCTCCTCCCAGGCTCGCTCTGTTCAGTGGCTCTATTGGAAGGTCTCGCGGCGGCTGGAGCCGGGACTGACAGCAGCAGCACAGGCTGAGCGAGAGCAAAGCTCCACACTAAACCTCTCTCCCCCCCGTCGCCCGCGCGCTGATTGGCCAGCGGGACAAAAGTTTCTGTGGAGACGGCTGAGCAGCTACGTGACGGACAGAATTGTCCCATTTAGGGATCCCGGGCAGTGCGCATGCTGCAGGCGGCAGCAGGTTACAGAACGCGGGGCAGGCGGGGCGGCCAGGCAGTAAGGTGGCGCAGGGAAGCAGAGGCGGCTGCAAGCACATCCTCAGCCAGAGCCAGGTGGGGGGATGCAAGGGGAGGGTTTCCATGGAGATTTCACCGAGTCCCCCCTCCCTTCTACACACACAGCAGATCAGCTGACACATCATTAGCTTAGGACCTAATTATTGCTTATTGGAGCAACAAATGAGAGAGAGGGCCAGCTGCAGGAGGCAGAGCGATTTTCCTTTGCACCCGGTGGACTAAGGCAGAGCTCAGCGGTCCCGGGTGGATTCTCATTAACTTGCAGGGTTCCCACAGCAGCGGGAGCAGCAGACCTCAGTCTGGCTGCACCGCCACCCACCCACCCACGTCCCTTCCTGCTTCTTATTTTTTTTAAAATGCAAAAGTGGTGAGGGAATATTTTGTCTCCAAAATAAACTGGCCTGTGAACCTGGTGTTAGCCCACAAGCCTGAGTGGCAGCCACATCTGGAAGAGGGCACTATAGCTAACACATCTGGAGGAGAGACAGCAAATCCCAGCAGTTACCATTTAAAAGGGGAAGCAGAGGCCTTTAGTGGATCAGTTTATCCATTTTGAAATAAAAGGAAAACGTTTCTGGTTTTCTTTTCTTCTGTTTGAGTCTCTAGTTCACCCCCAGGAATCAGAGCAGCAGGATAGCTTCTGCCAGTTTGCTTGTCTCATCCCTTTGGGCAATGTAAGACCATCACCAGGAAAATCCTAATTAGTGGGCTTCTCCAGGCATTAGGACATTCTACTCCACTCTCTTCACAGGTGCAAACTCCACAGAGACTCAGGAACTCCAACCCCTCCCCCTCCCCGCCAAAGTGGGTTCTGATTCATAGATTCCAAGGCCAGAAGGGACCATTGCGATCATCTCATCTGACTTCCTGTATAACAGGCCATAGAACTTCCCCCAAATAATTCCTAGATCAGATCTTTTAGAAAAAGAGATGTGTCTCACTCTTCTGAGGCCCAAGTGTAGTACAGACACTCTAAATGAACACATGGACAAAACAGAAGCCACTACAAAGGATGTGGGATTAATTATCACAAATAACACTGTCGATAACCTCAACTTCATGAGTCCACATTTCTGATATTGCTAATTTCCAGAAATGAAAGTAAATTGTCCCACGATTGATAGGGGACTAAGCCCAGGGACAATGGTGGGGTACACCTCTTTCTACATCCAATTGACCCAAAATAAATTTTACATTTTTAATTTCAAAGGTTTAATTTGTTGTTTATTTCTTAGCAAAAGGTGACACGTGGCCTCGAATAGATTGTATTTGGGTTTCTAGCCACCGCAGCCCTGGAAGAAACTAATGTTGAGTCTCCAGAGGTGAGGTACTGGCCTTTATTGCTCCCCATCTCTCCTTGCTCAATGACTTGTGCAACATGAAGGGAAGGTCCCTTTGAAAAGGGGCAATGATGGAGAGAATTCCCAGTAGCCATATGTGTGGTAGAGCGCCCCACTCTGGCCAACCTATAACGAAATATTTCTAAATTAAAAAACTTTCATATTGGCTCCAAGCACCACCTCTTCCATGTTAGCTAAATCTTGTGACGTGCTGAGCACACTCAGCTCTCAATAAAGTTATTAGGAGTTGAGGGCCCTGCACTCCAAAGGATCAGGCCCAGATCACTTGAGGTTTTGGGAGCCCTGTTAATGCTACTCCGTATACCATGACACTGTGTTTGCTTTGGGCTTTTATGTATAGAGCTACCATACTATATGCCCAGGCAAATCAAGGACAAGACTTTTGTTTAAAGGCAGGACTACTATCTAGCAGTGTTAGAGAGCAATATTAGTATTCCCAACACCATGCTTAGCATCAGTAGGATCTGGGAGGGCAATCAGACATAGGTTACTAACTACTACATTAAAAACATGCTTGACATAAGGGGAAAGGACCATGAGAAAATAGACAGAGGTACATAGAGAAGGAGGAAGACAGGCTAGGGGAAGGGACAGAGAAAAGTAGGATATGCACATAGGTCAATGAAGCCCATGATTATTTATTGGCCACTGGCTCAAAAATCATCATGACAGCCCTGTTTAACACAGGTTGAATACAGGATTCGTGTGACCATCGCAGGAGCTGTGGGACAGACACCACAATGGAATTGCTACCAAGAAGTGGAGAGCTGGAAATATAGAGCACCTCATTAGAACTTTGGTCAGCAGATTTTAAGGGAAGTAATATTGTTTTAATTAGGGCTGTCAAGCGAGTAAAAAAATTAATCGCAATTAATCGCGTGATTAAACAATAATAGAATACCATTTATTTAAATATTTTTGGATGTTTTCTACATTTTCAAATATATTGATTTCAATTACAACACAATACAAAGTGTACAGTGCTCACTTTATTTTTTATTACAAATATTTGCACTGTAAAAAACAAAAGAAATAGTATTTTTCAATTCACCTAATACAAGTACTGTAGAGCAATCTCTTTATCATGAAAGTTGAATTTACAAATGTAGAATTATGTACAAAAAAAACCTGCAAAATAAATCAATGTAAAACTTTAGAGCCTACAAATCCAATCAGTCCTACTTCTTGTTCAGTCAATCGCTCAGACAAACAGACTAAGTTTGTTTACATTTGCAGAAGATAATTCTGCCTGCTTCTTGTTTACAATGTAACCTGAAAGTGAGGACAGGCCCACTGTTGTAGCCAGTGTTGCAAGATATTTACATGTCAGATGTGCTAAAGATGCCTATGTCCCTTGATGTTTCAACCACCATTCCACAGGACATGCATCCATACTGATGATGGACTCTGCTCGATAATGATCCAAAGTAGTGCAGACCGATGCATGTTCATTTTCATCATCTGAGTCAGATGCCACCAGCAGAAGGTTTTCTTTTTTGGTGTTTCAGGTTCTGTAGTTTCCGCATCAGAGTATTGCTCTTTTAAGACTTCTGAAAGCATGCTCCAGCCCTCATCCCTCTCAGATTTTGGAAGGCACTTCAGATTCTTAAATCTTTGGTCGAGTGCTGCAGCTATCTTTAGAAATTTCACATTGGTAGCTTCTTTGCATTTTGTCAAATTTGCAGTGAAAGTGTTCTGAAAATGAACAACGTGTGCTGGGTCATCATCCGAGACTGCTATAACATGAAATATAGGGCAGAATGTGGATAAAACAGAGCAGGAGACATACAATTCTCCCCCAAGGAGTTCAGTCACAAATTTAATTGATGCATTCTTTTTTTAACGACCATCATCAGCATGGACGCATGTCCTCTGAAATGGTGGCTGAAGCATGAAGAGGCATATGAATCTTTAGCGCATCTGTCAGGTAAATATCTTGCTACGCCAGCTACAACAGTGCCATGTGAATGCCTGTTCTCACTTTCAGGTGACACTGTAATTAAGAAGTGGGCAGCATTATCTCCCCTAAATGTAAACAAACTTGTTTCTCTTAGCAATTGGCTGTACAAGAAGTAGGACTGAGTGGACTTGTAGGCTCTAAAGTTTTACATTATTTTGTTTTTCAGTGCAGTTATATAACAAAAAAACCTACATTTGTAAGTTGCACTTTCATGATAAAGAGATTGCACTACAGTACTTGTATGAGGTGAACTGAAAAATACTATTTCTTTGGTTTATCATTTTTACAGTGCAAATATTTGTAATAAAAAATAATATAAAGTGAGCACTGTACACTTTGTATTATGTGTTGTAACTGAAATTGATATATTTGAAAATATTGAAGACCATCCAAAATATTTAATAAATTTCAATTGATATTATATTGTTTAACCATATGATTAATCACGATTAATCTTTAAAATCACGATTATTTTTTTGAGTTAATCACATGAGTTAACTGCGATTAATTGACAGCCCTAGTTTTAATGTTAATCCATATTTGGAAAAAGTGTGATAATATAGGCATGACTGCCTTGCTTACCTGTACTGAGACATGATTCTTCTCAAAACCATCTCCTGCTGGGTGCTTCTCAGTCACTTCCAGATCACACTGACACCATATTATGCTTGTCACTGAAGGCAGGTCACAGAGTAGTGGAGGTCAGGAAAAAAGTGACATACCCACAGGTGATGCTTGAGACATGCGTACGATGTTACACTCAATGTTAAAGAGAGTTGCAGGGCCACAGTACAAGGAAAAATAATGATACTATATCCAGGAGTACTGCTTCAGACAGGGATCCTGTAAAAGGTCTGATCCTGCTCTCACTGGAGACAAATTCCTATTGACTTCAGTGGGAGCAGGATCATGCCCTAAGTGACCAAAAATACTATTAATTGGGTGGAACAATGGAAAGGGGTGAGAAAAACATGAGCAGGCCAGTTCCAACAATGGAATTAGATGGGGACTATGAACCATCACTGAATTTAACCAAATGAATGTTTCTGTTTTGATTTACTATTAGGTTTTATGATTCACGTCCAGTGTTTGATGTAATAATTTTATTTATTAGTTGTATGGAGGTAGCACCTAGGAGCCTCAGTTATGGACCAAGACCTCGTTATGATATGCAGTGTATAATCCCATAACAAAAAGTCCCTGACACAAAGAATTTACAATCTAAATAGTGTGAATTTTAGAGCCTATAGATCAGCATATATATGTATATATGCCATTGATTTCAGTGGGGATTATTGGTGCATTTGGAATACAGGATCAGGCCCTGGTTTTTAAATCACCACAAGGAGTTTCTGAAATTAAGACTTTAAGGTTTATCTGGATTAGAAAAAGTGAATGAAGTTAGGTAAAACCTTTTACTTTGAATTAGCTGTTCATATTGTAGGCTTAGCTTCCCCTGATCTGACCTCAACCACTTTCCCTAATCTAGACAAACCCTATGGCGATGGTTCTCAAACTTTTGTACTGGTGACCCCTTTTACATAGCAAGCCTCTGAGTGTGACCTCCCTTTATAAATTAAAAACAGTTTTTATATTTAACATTATTATAAATGCTGGAGGCAAAGCGGGGTTTGGGGTGGAGTCTGACCGCTCAGGACACCCCATGCAATAACCTTGCTGACCCCTGAGGGGTCACAACCCCCAGTTTGAGAACCCCTGCCCTATGGGTTTAATAAATTGGGGAAAACAAGTGGAATTCCATTTGTGCTGCTGAAGACTTTTTTCTGTCAAGGTTAATATGAACAAGTATCCTTGCAATGGAAAGGGCTAGAATTTTCATTGAATGAAAGTTTGGATTCTTTACAAAGAAATGGAATCCATTTATTTCAGAAATTCTTAAAACCTCCTCCCTTCCCCACAATCACATGAACTTTAAGATTTTAGCATCCTTTTGAGCAGGGGGCCAGAAAAATCCATAGATTCTGTAGACTGAGGGTTTTGTTGTTTTTTTTATTTTGTTTTTTTTTTGATTTGCTGTGTTCTGTAGATCCTAGGTTTTCTTCGTTTCAGAAAATCTAAGTTTCTAGTCCTTCTGGTTGCAAAGATAGCTTTCATACAGTAGATCAATGGACTGCTGTAGTGTTTGCTCTGTAGCCAGACTGAAACAATATAGCACCAACAGATGTGTGACCTCTCCCATTCATTGTAATGAAGCATTAACCACAAAGCAGTGTTTTGACCATTTAAAGTGCCTCCTATGCACAAAACTGTTACAGGGATTCTAAAATAAAGCATTTACAATTTATAAATATTGCCTATTGGGAACTATGAACATGAACTGTTATGTAACAATCCATTAAAGCACAGAGGATGAAGAGTGAATGAGTAACGCCTGGTGTCTTTCATTGATGTTCTAGTATCTAGAGATGGTAACTCTAGCACACTAGTATGGCAAGATACTCGTGGTACTAGAGTTATGGTTCAGGACACATTTTCAGGCATTTTTAAGCTTTCTGATGAAGAAAAATACTTTTGTCTGAAAGCTTTCATCCTTGTTCTGCCAAAAGAAGAATGTCTGGGAAACATTTGATCATGTTATTACATGCTGTTTGGCACTTTGAGTTAGCAGAGTGCAAGAAAAGGCATTTTAAGAAATTTCTCAGAAGCTTTATTTTGTCTTAGTCAATGGAAAATTGTTTCATTTTAAACTTGCCCTTTTTTTGAGACTCAATGGAAAAGCTGTCCTCAATAAGGAAAGCTTAGGTAAACTGAGAAAAGATTGGTTTAGTTATAAAGGAGCTATAACTAATTGGAAATAATGTACTTTAAACTGTGTACATACTACCACCTCCTCAAGAGGGTTCTAATGGAAGACTATTGCCACATCTTTTTACAATCTGATGATCACTATAACAATGATGACAGGCAGTTCTAACTTTGGAGAGAGAGAGAGTCATTGCTTATATACAGCTTGTGATTGCTCACATATGTAATCATTCTGGTCTAAGGTGCATGGTGAAATTCACTGAACATTCAATTAAACAAACATAATTATATTTGGGGAGGTATACCTCGAATGCTACAAAACTTGCAACAAAAAAGAAGCACTACTCCTAACTATGGTAAGTAACCTATCACATAAAATAAGCCTCTGTGCCAGATAGCTATTGTGATGCCAATTTTTAAAAAAGGCTCCTGAGGTGATCCTGTCAATTACAGGCTGGTAAGCCTAGCTTCAGTACCATGCAAACGGGTTGAAATTATAGTAAAGAACAGAATTATCAGACACATATGAACACAATATGTTAGGGAAGAGTCAACATAGCTTTGGTAAAGGGAAATCATGCCTCACTAATCTATTAGAATTCTTTGAGGGGGTCAACAAACATGAGGACAAGGGTGATCCAGTGGATATAGTGTACTTGGACTTTCAGAAAGCTTTTGACAATGTCCCTCACCAAAGGCTCTTAGGCAAAGTAAACAGTCATAGTATAAGAGGGAAGGTCCTCTCTTGGAGCAGTAACTGGGTAAAAGACAGGAAACAAAGGGTAGTAATAAATGGTCAGTTTTCAGAATGGAGAGAGGTAAATAGTGGTGTGCCCAAGGGGTCTGTACTGGGACCAGTGCTGTTCAACATATTCACAAATGATCTGAAAAAAGGGGTAAACAGTGAGGTTGAAAAGTTTGCAGATTATACAAAATTACTCAAAAAATTTAAATCCACAACAGACCGCAAAGAGTTAAAAAGGGATCTCACAAAACTGGGTGAGTGGGCAACAAAATGGCAGATGAAATTCAATGTTGATAAAGGCAAAATAATGTACATTGGAAAACATAATCCCAATTATAGATACAAAATGATGGAGTCTAAATTAGCTGTTACCACTCAAGAAAGAGATCTTGGAATCATTGTGGATAGTTTTCTAAAAATATCCACTCAATGTGCAACGGCAGTCAAAAAAAGCTAAGAGAATGTTAGGAACCATTAGGAAAGGGGTAGATAATAAGAAAGAAAATATAAGGCTACTATATAAATCCATGGTACGTCCACACCTGGAATACTGTGTGCAGTTCTGGTTGCCCCATCTCATAAAAGATATATTGGAAATGGAAATGGTACAGAGAAGGGCAACAAAAATGAATAAAGGTATGGAACGGCTTCCATATGAGGAGAGATTAAAAAGACTGGGACTGTTCAACTTGGAAAAGATGACTACGGACAGATACAATAGAGGTCTATAAAATCACGAATGTGTGGAGAAAGTGAATAGGGAAGTGTTATTTAACCCCTCACCTAACAAAAGTACCAGGGGTTACCCAATGAAATTAACAGGCAGCAGATTTAAACAAACAGAAGGAAATAACTTCTTCACACAGCACACTCTCAACCTGTGGAACTTTTTGCCAAGGGATCTTGTGAAGGCCAAAACTATAACTGGATTTAGAAAAGAATTACATAAGTTCATGGAAGATAGATCCACCAATGGCTATTAGCCAAGATGGTCAAGGATGCAATCCCATGCTCTGGGTGTCCTTAGGTCTCTGACTGCCAGATGCTGGGCCTGGACAACAGCAGATGGATCAGTTGATGATAGCCCTGTTCTGTTAATTTGCTTTGAAGCATCTGGCATTGGCCACTGTCAAAAACATCTTCAATCAGCCTTTCAAGCCCTGGATCTCCCCCAGGTGCAGTGTTTCAGGTTAATTGGCCTAATTTACCTGTTATGCCTTGTCTGGGTTGAACACCCCATCACACATAACTTTACATATTTCTTTTTCCTCATGCTTTATTACTTTGGATATTTGCATTAAAACAGGATCTTTGTTTAAGAGTTCCTGTTTTTTATTTATCATAATTAGTTGTAGAAATGACTGTGATATCACATACGGAGGGTTCTGATGGCTTCACATGAGGGATATATGGGAGGAACAGATGAACTTTTAAGAAACTAAGCTCTTGTTTTCATGCAAATATCCTTGTTTAGTTAGTAATAAAGGATGAGGGAAAGGAGTAAATATATGGCATACAGTATAGCAGAAATGTTTCAAATACAAAAGCCTTTTAAGGTTAGCAGATGGCATCAGCTGCTCTTTAAGGTTATAATACTGCTTTACATTTATTTTAGCACCTTGCATTCTAAAGGACGGGTTGTGTATACACTGACTAGACTTTTTTCACTTAAAATTTTCTACTACTGTGAGCACCAGTACATCTCCAAACAGCAGTAGCATTAATGTAGACCAGCCACTGGAATGTAAGCCACTCTATTGTCCAACTCAACAGATCTAGAAGGCACAATGGTTAAAGTGCTGGCATTCTGGCTATACTAGCATTCCCAATGTTGCTACCACAAGTGGAGCTGCACTGCATGGAAATTTTACAAAAAAAGTTTAGTGGGGATATGACTATACAGTGATCACTTCAACCACCACTGAAATGCAGCCAGCTCTGGGGTGGAATGTGATAGCTGTTTAACACAAAATAACACTATACAATAATTTAGGACATGAAATAAAGAAGAAGAATAGACTTGCAGGGGTAATTCAAGTAGAAAAAGTGGTTAATTGCTCAACTTGGAATATTTGGCCAGACCAGTGGGGCATTACAATGCGCTATTGATCTTGGGGCGGGAGGGTTAAATGCCATGTTTTCTTAAATGAGTACAAGTTATCAGGACCACAATTTTGCATCTCATCCAAAAGAGACCTTCAACAGTACAGAGCCCCCCCCCCACACACACACACACATACAGTGTATGAGTATTAGTTTTATACAGAAGAATGAACACCTCTTCTAATTACAAATGCTTCTTCCTTCAGTAGTTGGGTTTATTTGGGAAGTTACCCATTCAGATGCTTGACCTACCCTGATCCTGCTTTGCTTGTGAAATCCACTGAAAACACTTTCCAAAGTCATGTCCCTGCAGGTTTAAGATAAGCTCACCATATATTTTTTTTTAATTAAAGGGCTGGGAAAGTTTTGTGGTGACATTTTTAGGGTCACAGAATGGTCGTACAAAAGTACCCTTTGAAAATAATTGTGTGATGATGTCACTGTTGCCACAGTCAAACTCAGTGACATGTGCATGGTTTTTTGAGTGGAGGTTTTTTCCCACTAACATGGTGTTCTGAATGAGGGTATCATGAAGACACTGACTCTCTTTTTAACATTCACTTTGAGCAAAAATGAACAGAATTAATGGTATCTGCCCTCATTTGATTTTTCTCTTCACTTGTACGCTGAACACTTCTTCACTGGACTCTTTGTTCCTGTTAAACACAGAGCAATTTCCATTCCCTATAGCACTAGGTCTTGAACACACACTTTGTAATTATTTAAAAAAACAAATTGACTGAATGAAAAATTGGGATATTTCAGATATCCTGAAAGAAGTTCTCAAGACATTAGAAGAAAAACAGGGCCTGTCCTGGTAAAACTAGGATGTGCAGTCACTTCAGTTTATGGGAAATTAGGTAGAGTTGGCCCAGGCATGAGAATCCTGATTTCTCAGGCCATATCTACACAACAAAGCTTTGCTGGAATAGCTATACCAGTCAAGAGTGTGAAGGTGTGATCCCTGACCAACATACCTGCGCCAGAAAAACCCTAGTGTAGATGCAGTTACATTAGCAAAATTGCACTTTTATAGTTTTATTTCAGTCAGAGTAGCTGGAATAAGCAGTATCGGCAAAAGTGCACCTTGGCCAGTAGAAGCAGCTTCCACTGTAGGAATACTTTATATGCCAGTACAGCTATACCAGCAAAGCACTCCTAGGGCTTGTCTACACTTACTGGGGGGATCTACGAGCAGCAATCGATGCATTGGCAGTCGATTTAGTGGGTCTAGTGAAGACCCGGTAAATTGACTGCAGATCACTCTCCCGTCAACTCCTGTACTCCACCAGATCAAGAAGAGTAGGGGGAGTCAACAGGAGAGCGGCTCCCGTCGACATCGCATAGTATGGCCCCCGTGGTAAGTAGATCTAACCAACGTTGATTTGAGTGACACTATTCACATCACTCAAATCGCGTAGCTTAGATCGAATTTCCCCTGTAGTGTAGACAAGGCCCTAGTGTAGACCTGGCCTCATTACTTATACCTCTGATATTTCACTTCCTAACTTCTCAGTGACCTCATTGTGGGGCCCCAACACCTCCAGAAGGGTCTCTGCAGGGTCCTGTCCATCACTTAATTAAATGCTTACATGGTGTAGGACGTGCAGTACAGTACAAGACGTACAGCCTCAGAGCTCACAGTATGTAAATTCAGTGGTGGAGGAGCCTGGAATAAAGGCATGTCAGAGGTGCTGGGTCCTATTGCTTCTGCTAGTACTACCTCCGGAGAAGTGAAAATAGAGGCAACCCATCCCCCTACCACCTCAGCCCTCGAAAAAGAACTACTACCAATAGGGGAGAAAGGCTGAAGTACAGACGGAGGGAGTTAGAGGCTGTTTTAAGAGAACTATAACTAGGAAGTTGTCAGGATTCAAGGAGTTGGGAATGACTGTCAGAGGGTCACATGGCCCTCAAGAAACTTCAGGTAAGCACCTCATCCCACAGTTCAAGCGTAGTGGAGAGCAGAGGCCACAGGGAGCTGGTTGTGGTTCCCTAATCATTGGCCAACTAGCCCCTGCAGTAGTTAGAGACCCAAGGAGTCTACTCTACCTTCTTCCACTTAGCATAAAGTCTGTAAATGACTACAGTGCATAGGAATTACGTACTATCCCTTTCAATAATTTCTAGCCTGCTAGTGGCCCTCTCTGTGGCCTAGGCTTAGAAGCCTGTCAGAGTAGCATTGTGTATATGGAACTAGGCCGTTGCATTTTTTTATTGTTGGGAAACATGGTTATTTAGCCCCCACTATACCCATTGGTTCCTTTATATTACTTTTGAGCAAGACCCAGTGACCTTACACCAGCAGCAGAAGTGTAGTTGCAGTCTCTCTGCCCCACCGTGTCCTTCTTGGCCACATCCTATTCACATCCTACTGCCACAATGCCTTTTACATGCTGCCTCTCTCCCCCTCCTCTGGGAAAGGGGGCAGCCGAAGCAGGAGGCAGTAAAGTCGCCTTTGCAAGTTTTGCGTCAAAGAGTTCTCCTAAGCAAAGGGAATTCTCCAATGACTATTTCCAACCATTTTAAGGCTACAAAAGCAATGCAAAGTGGCTTTAGCAGAAAAGGCACTCTGGTGCCCTATGTTTTGGATCTTTATCTGAAAAAAGTCTCCAAGAAAACTTTTGAGCTTTGCCCATCACTGCTAAAGACTGCATGTTAAGTAATATTTAAAATACAGAGTTCTCGCATGTCATTTTGTTTTCTTTCTTCCCAGAGGAAAAGAAAAGCCCAGTGGAGTAAAAGTAGCTTGCTAGCTGGGACCCTAAAAATTGCTTAGTAAGAATTCTCAGTTCCTCTCATCGCTAAGCTTGAAATTTTAAAATGTCAGTAATATTTTCATTTCTGATCACTAGCTTATGATGCTGCCTTTGTAATGACCACACACTGTTTCGAACACATGTTGAACTTTGCACTGTTACACTCCATGTATTTGCATATTTTTCTATTGTATTTTACATAATGGAGTTTATGAAAGTGAAATTGGAGCCACTTGTACTTTATACAATAATTTTACAAACCAGAAGTGTGCTTTGTTTTCTGAAATTGATATCTCATCTCAAATAAATACAGTGATAAAAATGTGTTCATGTGTGAAAAAACCATATGCAGTATTCAAATTCTGCACAATTTGTTATGCAATTACTATAGTCTACATAAGTGGTTTTTCAACAGGGGGAACTTTATTCATCACAATACACCAACAACTTCACAGAGCAAAACATGCCTTTATTATTCGTAGGCATGCTGGGGCTTAGTGGGGAAAGAGACGTGAACCAGCATAGGCAGGATGGCTCAGGGGCTACTGCTGTTTTTAAAAAAAGGAGAAGTGTCCATCCCAGTGTAGTACTAATTGCTATTCTTCTTCGGCTATCCCTCAATGTGAGGATGATGTCTGCCAACGGAGTTCACCAGTGGGTTTTCAGGAGGCTGATAAGTCCAATCTGTGCCCTGCAGATTTTCCCACAGAAGTGACAGGTGTGGAGGAAACATAGCTGTTGGCTGGAGCATAGTGCCATACTTATTGCTATAATGGCATCTTAAGTCACTAGATGATGATGCTGCAGATAGTTTAAAACATCTATAAGACTGACTTAAGCCAAAATTCTAAAAGTTGGATGTCTAGAGTTATGGATGTCTAGAGTTGATTCCTAACTTTAGGTACTTAAGTATGGAAATTTTGGCCTTACATCTTGAAAAATGCTTATTGTTAGTTGTGAAGCAGTTCTTTCACAAGCTGTGTAAATAACCAGTAAAGTTTGTTCTTTCTGTTGCTCATAATCATATACATGAGGATATGATTACATCTCCAAAGCAGCAGCCAATATGTCCCTTTGAGGCCAATTCTACTGCATAGAGTGAAGGGGGCCAGAATCTAATGTTCTGCACTAGGAATACACAACTACTGCATGGAGTGCTGTGGCAGATGGGCTTCCTGCATGGTAGCACACAGGGATAGAGAGGGGAAGGGAAGAGACAAGTTAAACATATTTGCCACTGCGCAAATCTAGCAGTAGGAAAGACTGCAAGGCCTTGTGCCTCCATAGCAGCACTGGATACCAGTTCCCAGGCAAGGCGACTCCATTGTTAATTCTGTAAATTGCAGAATAGTACCTACTTGTATGCTCATAACTTCATATTTCATTTATCTGATTAATACAAAAGAGTATGGGCCAAATCCCGATAAGCTGGTACCTGTGTGCTGCAGAGCCTATGTCCTAGCTGCCTGCCTTAGGCTTTTCCCCATCATCTTTATTTAGATTCACAAAACAAGAGGGGCTCATCTCAGGCTCTATGTGCTTCTGAGAAATAACTAAAAGCACAATAAATCCATCAACATACAAAGAAAACAGCAGCTTCACAAACATATGGATGCCCAGGCAGTACAGAAGGCAACCTATATCGCCTTCAACAGAACTTCTCCATCCAACACTAGGCATTCCCTCAACAGCCCATTCAAAAGGGTGAGACTTGAAATATGCCCTGAAGGTCAGTGAATTCAGGTTATTTTGTCCCATCATGGAGAAGAGCATATTCCAAAGGACACTGACCTTCACAGATATCACCTGATCACAGCCCCCTCTCTCAGACAGCCCAGGGGTTCAACAACCTAAACTATGGGGATGTGAAACAAGGAGACACACAACTCTTAGCCTATTCAGGGTTTTAGAGGTCAATACTGACATGTTAAATCCACCTAGAACGTAGGCTGCAGATGCAGATCTTGGAGCATAGGAGTGATGTGATCACAGCAAGATACTCTGCTTGTCAAGATGGTTGCTGCATTCTGCCCTAGCTTCAGAACTGCATGGATTTAATATCTAAGCACTTGCTGTCTAGCTTGATTTTACAGTTGCAGAGGCCTATGCATATATGCACTTACAGGCCTATGCACTTACAAAGCCCTGGCTGAGATGATTCTTGGTCTTGCTTTGAGCAGGGGATTGGACTAGATGACCTCCTGAGGTCTCTTCCAACCCTAATATTCTATGATTCTATGATAACCTGAGAGGGAACACCCCCAAAGGACAACTTCATGAGCCTGATTACATCCACCCAGGCCTGGACAGGTGAGTCCATCATGATTCTTCAGTTGGGTGCCAGAGGATGACATTGGGGAAGCAGAGCTGTTTGCCAAATTTCTTTTCTCCTGCCAAAGTACAGTTCCTCATTCTCCCCAAATAAGAGAATGGGACCTTCTCCTAACTCTTACTGCAGGAGTTCCAATGGTTACTAGACCTCTGGTAACATCTAACACCAACAGGATCCACAGAGGTCTGCTCAGGAGGAAGGAGGTAACTCATTTGGCTGAGCTACACTCTTCCAAGAAACGCCACTCCTCCTTCTCACAGAACAGACAGGGACCCCTTTCTGGGGATCATTTCCACATTGGAAATTACTGGCTTCTTGATCTTTATCAGGCACAGTTCGAAGCCTGATGAATAGTACCCAGGTTTGGTCCTTAAGTGTAAAGGACCTTATGAAAAGAACATGGGGATCATGGTGGATAATCAGCTGAACATGCACAGTGTGGCTCTGTGGCCAAAAGGGCTAATGCAATCCTTGGATATATAAATGGGAATATCAAGTAGAAGTAGGCAGGTTATTTTAACTCTGTATTTGGCACTGATGTGATAGCTCCTGGAATACTGTGTCCAGTTCTGGTGTCAACAATTCAAAGATGTTGATAAATTGGAAAGCGCTCAGAGAAGAGCCACAAGAATGATTAAAGGACTGGAAAACAGGTTTTATAGGGAGATTCAATGAGCTCAGTCATTATAGCTTATCAAAGAGAAGGTTAAGGAGTGACTTGATCATAGTCTATAAATTCCTACATAGGGAACAGAAATTTAATATTAGAGGGCTCTTCCATTTAGCAAACCAAAGCTTAACAAGATCCAATGTCTGAAAGTTGAAGCTAGACAAATTCAGTCTGGAAATATGGTGCAAATTTTTAAACAGTGAGGGTAATTAACCATTGGAACAATTTACCAAGGCTTGTGGTGGACTCTCTGTCACCGGCACTTCTTAAATCTTAATGTTTTGCTAAAAATAGACAGGGAATTTATAGTGCCTCAGTTGTACAGACTAGATGATCACAATGGTACCTTTAGCTTTAAAATCTAGAAATACAAAAAATAATATCAAATAGTTTGTGTAGAACAGCTTGTCCTGTGTTTTCCTACTGTCATTAATGAGGGTAACTCATACAGTTTTCCCATTATTTGCAAGAATTCGCTAGCTTTTTCTGTGGAAAATTTACAGTACACATAAAGTACTGTACCTCTCCATGTGTGATGTTTTACATGGCATATAGACTCAGATGTTAAGGCCAGAAGGGACCATTTTGATAATCTATCCTGACTTCCTGTCTCACACAGGACATAGGATTTCCCACAGTCATTCCTACAGTGAGTCCAGTAATTCTTGGTTGATCTAGAGCAGTGGCTCTCAACCTTTCCAGACTACTGTACCCCATTCAGGAGTCTGATTTGTCTTGCATACCTCCAAGTTTCACCTCACTTAAAATCTACTTGCTTACAAAATTAGACATAAAAATGCAAACGTGTCACAGCACACTATCACTGAAAAATTGCTTACTTTCTCATTTTTACCATATAATTATAAAATAAATCAATTGGAATATAAATATTGTACTTACATTTCAATGCATACTATTTAGAGTGGTATAAAGTTATTGTCTGTATGAAACTTTAGTTTTTACTGACTTTGTTAGTGCTTTTTATGTAGCCTATTATAAAACTAGGCAAATATCTAGATGATTTGATATACCCCCCTGGAAGACCTCTGTGTACCCCCAGGGATACATGTACCCCTGGTTGAGAACCATTGGTCTAGAGCATCTATTTTGAAACAATATCTGGACTACAATTTACCAGGGTGCCTATGGGATTTATATGCCCAATTTCTATTGCATTTCAGCTGAAGGTGAGCACTTAACACCCTTAGGCTCCTTTATAAATCATAGCTCCATGCCTGATTTAGAGGGTTTAAATCCTCATTCTACTGAAGTCAAGGGAAGTCTTGTCACTGACTTTAATGAGGCCAGGATTTCATTGAGTCAAAAAATGGAGAATTTGCCACATCCCTTAGTAACCTATTAAAATGGTCAATTGCCCTCACTGTTAAAAAATTGTATTTATTTCCAATTTGAATTTTTGTAGCTTTCACATCAAGACATTGGACCTTGCTGCCAACAATTTTGTTTTACGAGCTGACAACTCTTTTGTTAAATATACAGGTTGGGGTGTGCCGTAATAATCAACACCAATTTAAATTAAAGATGAATAAGCAGTAGAGACTCTGTAAAGTAACCTAGGCTCAAAACTGAATTACTTTAAAATCATTATAATTTGCCATGGAATATTCTCTGGCTGCTAAATACCAACTATTAAAAAATATGCATCTTCATTGCTAATACTAATAAAAAAAGACTCAACAATCTGTGAGTGAAGGGCACTTTAACATTTATTTGTATTATGGTAGCTTCTTAGACCCCATTGTGCTAAGCACTGTAGAAACAGAACAAAAAGGGTCTCTGCCCCCAAAGGGTTTACAGTCTAAGTAGGCACTTCCATAGTTTTGTTTTTCAGCAAGTCAGTCAGTAACAGAAGAGCAAGTTAGCAAACCCTATTCCGAGAGCTGTGCCATCATTATTTTTACATTATTGTGATACTAAAGGCAAATTTACTTCTTCCCATTGATTAAGAGTTGAAAACGAAATTTGTTTTTTTTTTAACTGCTAAGCATCATTATGTTAGAAAACATATTGGCAGAAAAGATACTGGTGTGTGACTTTTAAAGGAAAAGGGAAGCCTTTAACAATTGCCAAACAGGAAAGGACTAAGTCAACAGGGAAAAGTGTTACTTCAGGCCTTTAGTTGTTTATTTTAAAAATTAGGGCATCAAGGATTCACTGGGAGTATCAACAGCTACTTTTTGCTGTTCCTTGTTTACTTTTGCTTGGAAACAGTGTGACCCTGGGGTCAAAATTTCAGAGCTCAAGCCTCAAGTTGCATCAGTGAAGAGTGATCATATTTCTTGTTACATGTGCTCAAAATTATGGACATTTGCACATGCAAGTAGCTGACCGGCATGGACAAATTACACAATGCAGATCTTTCCACCCAGTTGTCTGTGTGTACACAGTTTTGTGGATAGAAATCTGTACAGGAGTCAGATTGCCTCCATGAAAACAGCATGTGAGAGTCCCCTGTGTGTGTTTCTTACCCTTTTCAGTGGAAAGATAGGCCAACCATCTCTGCAGCCTGGTTTCCCCTCATCTCTGGATCTTCAGGTGGGTTGTCTGAGTCCAAGGATCTGTATGTAAAAGGGGGTGAACAGGAGAGGGATGTGCATTATTATCTCCTCTCATCTCACCCCAGCAACCAGTAGTGAAATTGCTGAAGCTAGTGCAGCCTGAAGCTGTATTAATATTTCTGTAAGCCCTCTTGGCATTGTGGGTCAGGGACCCTGGGGGAGGATGGATGAGGGGTGGAAATCCCTTACACTTTCTGAAGGGGGGAGGAGCAAGCTGTGCCCACACCAGCATTATTTAAGCAAAGCTCCCCTCAAGCAGTTTGCCTCCCACCTGAACTCTCTTTCTTGTGAGTTTTTTTCCAAGGGAGGCTGAAGTCTCTGGTTTGCTCACTTCCAAGTCAATATCCAGAATACTCAATACCTTGATAACTTGGCTCTGGTAATGGATCAGAGAGTTTCACATCCAGAAAGAAGCTAGCCTAGACTACTCATTGCCACCTGATAGCTAGGGTGACCACCCATCCCAAATTGGGCAGCACAGTCCCTAAATGCAGAGTTCAAGCCCCAGTCCAAATGACTCTGGGACAGCATCTGTCCTGGATTCCCTGTGGCACCGTTCTGTGTCTGCCTCTTCCCGGGGGGGGGCCTGAGGTGAGCCTTAGCCCCGACCCTTGCCACAAGGCCCAGACCCCTGCTCCTCTTTTCTCCCCCTGGTCCCCCCTTCCCAAGGCCCTGCCCCTGGCCAGGCCAAAAACTGGAGCCAAGGCACTAGTAAGAGCCACCCAGGGAGCCCAGGCTGCTCTGGGGAGCCTCAGATCTTCCACCTGCCCTGGGCAATGTGCCCCGGATGGTGGGGACATGGGCTGGGGGCTGCTCTTGGGCACCCTGGCCCCCCACTCAGGGCAGATGGAGGGTCCAATGCTCCCCACAGCAGCCTGGTCTCCCTTGGCAGCTCTTACCACGGCCCAGCTCCGGCTTCTGGCCTAGACAGGGTGCAGGACAGGGCTCCTACATGTGTACCGCTTTTGTCTTTTGAAAAGATGGTTACCCTATTGATAGCAGGCTGATGGCATATGTAAAGTTAGTCTGGTGGTCTCAGTCTAGCTATTAGAGTCCACATCACAAAACTCATGCTCACAATTAACACCCTTATTCACAGCCTCAGTGGTAGGGTGAATGTGGGGAAGCTTGCACTGCCACTGCTCATACCATTGCTGTTCAAACAACAAGCAGAGGACTTCAGTCACTGAAGTTGTCAAGCCAGCATCTTTCAATAGCACCAAGTTCATTTAGTTGTTTAAACTGCCACAAATTCTCTTGATGCTCACAGTTGTGATGTGTTTCACAGCAGCACTGATGTCTGGGAACAAACTGAAAGGTTTGGGTGTGTTTTTAGTTGCACTGAATTTTCTTTTATTCTTTGAATTGTGGCAGTACCTAGGAGCCCAAGTGATGGACCAGAATCTCACTGTGCTAGGCACTGTACAAACAGAACAAAAAAGAGGGCCTGGTGACAGTAATCACAAGCTGCATTGCACCCTATAAGATATTGGGCTAGAGTGTTGAGATGAAAAAAGTAAAGTGGTTTGGCTTTGCCCATGCTTAAAGTTATTTCTATTCTTCTCTCAGAACCTTGAAAAATCTAGAAGTACAATTTACAGTTATCCTTATGTTTTAATATGAAAAATTAAATATAAAATAAGATGCCATGGGTTATCGCTGACTTGATGCCTAGTGCACTCCTTTCACGTGCATGTATAAAATAAGAGGGGAAAACCTACCATGATAGGAGGCATAAAATAACTTTGACACTTGTCAAAGACCTTAACAGCCATTGCATTGTATAATACTGTTTAAATCAGGCACAATAACTATCTCTATGTAACGAAAGCTGTGAACATTACTTGACCTAGAAAATTTCTGCTCACAAGGAAAATGAAAAAAACTCTAAGAAAGTACTAAGGTATATTGACAAGCATCTTTCTGATGGTAAACTATGGATAGCTATTATGAAGAGAACTGCTAATAAACACTAAAATGTATCTATCTCCAAGAAAAGTAACTTAAAGTCATCATTTTATGCTGTGTAGTTATGTCTTTACATCAGTTCTACCTCAGAATGTGTGCATAAATACTGTTAGTATGATTACTTTTACATACCTTTATTATACATCCCAGCCCAAATGCGTAAGTGCTGTAATGATCGTACATACTTGGTAAAAAAAGGTTCCAATCAAATTTTCAAAGCAACTGATTCTTGGATCTATTTTATAAAGAATGAAATGCCATAACTATTTAAAATAATGCCCTTGCTCCCCACATGAATACTGGTAGTTTGGAATAATGTAAAATATAGCAATAATAAGGGAGGTAAGATTAGTGATTGATCCACAAGTTAAATTAATAGTTTCGCTTATCTACCTCACAGATGATGTCTCTGTACACGTTATACACAGGCAGCTTGAACCTATTTGCTAGAACCACCTAAAGGTGCTCAACCACCTTTGGGGTGAAAGGTCAGATCATAATGAATTTGCTCTAATTCACATTATACACTGGAAATGTGCTGTAAGAAATCAAATAATGGAAAAACATGTAAAAAAAGCTATTGGGTAAAAACTTTAAAGGGAAAAAAAACTCTGATGGGGAGACAAGTTCTTAAACTTGTCTTTATTATGCTTCCCACCACAAATGCACTACAATTGCACAAAAGGGGTCTCACATTCACTCAAAATTTTAAAAGAAAATGTTTCCCAATCAAGTCTTGTGGTAGCAAATCAAAGGAAAACTATCAAGTTCCAAAATTAAACCAACAAGTGCAAAAAGACAGTATGTGAAATAATCTTCCTCCACACAATTTAGATGTGAGGGCAGCATCACCATACCAGAAATGAAAAATATTCTTCTGTGCTCACATCCTTGTCTGTAGACCAAAGGCTATTTGTTTACGGAATGGTTTTGATTTAGGACTGTATATATTCTGGGGTCTTGCAAATACCTTAACTGGACTCAATTTGCACATATACCAAGTTTCTTTGGGTTCAGAATGATTCGGATACCAAGTCCAAAAAACATAAACATCTCACTTAGTCATCTGATTAACACCTATGTGCATTAATAGGCAGAGATTGTTCAGTCATCTTTGTGTGAATCTCTACAGGGCACAATGAGTGATAAATCAGAGTACTGTAAAACATTAGAGGATTGGTGGGAATTTTTCCACCACTAATTGTGGTTCAGTTCCACTAGTAGCAGCAACTTTGGAAGCCCTAGACTAGACAAGGATCCCAAAGTCATGTGCATTTGTAATACTAGGTCAATTATACCTAAGCAGGTTAAAGGCTCACATCCACAAAGGCACTTAGAAATCTAAGTCCTGGATTCAGGTGGAAGATGATCAAGAAGGAGACCAAAGACTTGGTACATGGACTGGATATCAGTGGACCTCAGACCAATTTGCATGACAGCCTGGCATACAATCACAAGTTTTGGAAGAAGGCTATAGAAATCGCTCATGCTGAATAAGGAAGTGGCAAAAAAGGAGAGCTTTCAATAGTTATTGGGTGAGAGATTCTCTCTAAGGCACTCACGTGGGAGGTTGGAGATCCATGGTCCAGTCCCACAACTCCAATGACTAATTAGCTACACACAGTGGAATAGTTTCAACAGGAGAGACTGGCTAACTGCCTAATCTGCTGGCTTTTATGGATCCCATTCTTAGATGCCTTTCCCTGCCTAATGTATTGTATAAGGAGCCTAGGCACCTAGCCCTGGATTTGATTCCAGGAATTTTCTAGGTGCCTACAATTTCGGTGTTGCCGCACCTAGGTTCCTTTAGGGATCTGGTTGAAATGATTCTACATAATTGTTTTATTGGAAAGTCCTGGGTTTTTAGATGATGAAAAGGAACTTCTTTCATGACACCTGACATGTCCTGGTTTTCCATTTCACTCAGTCAAAGCATTTTTTATAATTTAAAAACATCTGTTCAAGACACACTGCTGTAACAAATAGAATTTGCTCTGTCTTTAACAAAAACAAACAGCCCAGTGGAAAGAGTATTCGATGTGATGAACGTGATCTGGAGTGAAGAGGTAAGTCGAATGAGTGTAGACACTATCAAAGCTGTTCTTTTGCTCAAAGTGAAAGTTAATAACACTTGTTTAGTTTTCATGATAAACTCATCAGAACACCGAGTTACTGGGGAAAAAAATCATCCATTTAGAAAAGTATCCTTGTGGCGCTGTTGAATCAGAAGCTGGCACTAGTATTTGAAAAATTCTTGGTTTTTTTAACCTTTTGTATTACTATTTTGCAACCTAAAAAATTATTGCTACTAATGTGCCCCGGTTTTTTATTTAGAAATTATCACCTTAGTTACAGGCAACACTGTAAGAAAATGATGCTGGCCATTTGTGGCTTGACTGCCCTAGAACTCCTAAAAATGCTACCACTGGTGGAGCTGGCATGCTGTTAGCAATTGTGGGAATTTTTTTTTTAATCAAAAATCATGAGTGCAGAATAGGCCAAGGGAGTTCCTTGGTGAGGAAGAGTAACCATTCTGAAGCTGAAAATACTCACTGTAATGATGAAATTTCTTAAGGGAATACTATGTGGTGGCGAACAGCAGAGGCTAACAGAGGGAGTTTGCCTGGGAGCTGTCCGAGAGGAGGTACGCTAAGTGCTGCATTAGGGGGGCTGTGTTGGTGAGTATCTGAGTGTCTGTTGCTGGGACAGTTTGTCAGTTTGACCATGTGCTTGATTGCTTGCTTGTTTGTTTGAAAAGTGTGAAATGGGAGTGCTTTGTTCCAGGTGGGCCTTGAGTGGGCCTGACTGGTATATAAGGGCAGTCAGCAGCGAACCAGCTGAGCGGCGAACAGCAGAGGCTAACAGAGGGAGTTTGCCTGGAGAGAGCTCACTGAGGCTTTCATCTGCAGGTTTCTCTGAGTAGTTCTTGCAACAGCTGAGGAAGCTCTTAAGAGGAAGGTGATATGGAAGGTGAGCGATCAGCTGTTGTAACCTGCACAGGTTGTGCCATGTTTGTCTTTCTTCCACAGGACAGAAGCGACTTTGTCTGTACAAAGTGCAAGCTGGTCTCCATATTGGAAGAGAAGATTCGAGGTCTGGAGAAACGAGTATCGACTCTGCGTTGCATAAGGGAAAATGAAGATTTCCTGGACAGACGTCAGGAGATGCTTCTACGGCCACAATGTTCTGAAGATTCAGAGCAGGCGCAGCAGGGACAGACGGATGATGAAGAAGTTTGGCAGCATGTGACCTCCAGAAGGAGAAAGAGGAGCGTCCATGTACCAGCAATGGAGATACAGGTGAGCAATCGTTTCCATGTTCTCTCTACAGGTACTAATGCGGAGAGTGGAGTAGATGACCCATCTGAGGGAAGGGAGCAGAAGGAGACTCCACCGATTAGAAGGCAAAAGATGCACTGTCCTAGGGATGGGGGTTCCACGACCACCACTCCCAAGAGGAGGAGGAGGGTGGTGGTGGTCGGGGACTCCCTCCTCAGGGGGACTGAGTCATCTATCTGCCGCCCCGACCGGGAAAACCGAGAGGTCTGCTGCTTGCCAGGAGCTAGGATACACGATGTGACGGAGAGACTGCCGAGACTCATCAAGCCCTCGGATCGCTACCCCTTCCTGCTTCTCCACGTGGGCACCAATGATACTGCCAAGAATGACCTTGAGCGGATCACTGCAGACTACGTGGCTCTGGGAAGAAGGATAAAGGAGTTTGAGGCGCAAGTGGTGTTCTCGTCCATCCTCCCTGTGCAAGGAAAAGGCCTGGGTAGAGACCGTCGAATCGTGGAAGTCAATGAATGGCTACGCAGGTGGTGTCGGAGAGAAGGCTTTGGATTCTTCGACCATGGGATGGTGTTCCAAGAAGGAGGAGTGCTGGGCAGGGACGGGCTCCACCTAACGAAGAGAGGGAAGAGCATCTTCGCCAGCAGGCTGGCTAACCTAGTGAGGAGGGCTTTAAACTAGGTTCACCGGGGGAAGGAGACCAAAGCCCTGAGGTAAGTGGGGAAATGGGATCCTGGGAGGAAGCACAAGCAGGAGAGCGCAAGCGGGGAGGACTCCTGTCTCATACTGAGAAAGAGGGACGATCAGTGAGTTATCTTAAGTGCCTATACACAAATGCAAGAAGCCTGGGAAACAAGCAGGGAGAACTGGAAGTCCTGGCACAGTCAGGGAACTATGATGCGATTGGAATAACAGAGACTTGGTGGGATAACTCACATGACTGGAGTACTATCATGGATGGATATAAACTGTTCAGGAAGGACAGGCAGGGCAGAAAAGGTGGGGGAGTTGCGTTGTATGTAAGAGAGGAGTATGACTGCTCAGAGCTCCGGTATGAAACTGCAGAAAAACCTGAGTGTCTCTGGATAAAGTTGAGAAGTGTGAGCAACAAGGGTGATGTCGTGGTCGGAGTCTGCTATAGACCACCAGACCAGGGGGATGAGGTGGACGAGGCTTTCTTCTGGCAACTAGCAGAAGTTGCTAGATCGCAGGCCCTGGTTCTCATGGGAGACTTTAATCACCCTGATATCTGCTGGGAGAGCAATACAGCGGTGCACAGACAATCCAGGAAGTTTTTGGAAAGTGTAGGGGACAATTTCCTGGTGCAAGTGCTGGAGGAACCAACTAGGGGCAGAGCTTTTCTTGACCTGCTGCTCACAAACAGGGAAGAATTAGTAGGGGAAGCAAAAGTGGATGGGAACCTGGGAGGCAGTGACCATGAGATGGTCGAGTTCAGGATCCTGACACAAGGAAGAAAGGAGAGCAGCAGAATACGGACCCTGGACTTCAGAAAAGCAGACTTTGACTCCCTCAGGGAACAGATGGGCAGGATCCCCTGGGAGAATAACATGAAGGGCAAAGGGGTCCAGGAGAGCTGGCTGTATTTTAAAGAATCCTTATTGCGGTTGCAGGAACAAACCATCCCGATGTGTAGAAAGAATAGTAAATATGGCAGGCGACCAGCTTGGCTAAACAGTGAAATCCTTGCTGATCTTAAACGCAAAAAAGAAGCTTACAAGAAGTGGAAGATTGGACAAATGACCAGGGAGGAGTATAAAAATATTGCTCAGGCATGCAGGAGTGAAATCAGGAAGGCCAAATCACACTTGGAGTTGCAGCTAGCAAGAGATGTTAAGAGTAACAAGAAGGGTTTCTTCAGGTATGTTAGCAACAAGAAGAAAGTCAAGGAAAGTGTGGGCCCCTTACTGAATGAGGGAGGCAACCTAGTGACCGAGGATGTGGAAAAAGCTAATGTACTCAATGATTTTTTTGCCTCTGTCTTCACAAACAAGGTCAGCTCCCAGACTGCTGCACTGGGCAGCACAATATGGGGAGAAGGTGACCAGCCCTCTGTGGAAAAAGAAGTGGTTCGGGACTATTTAGAAAAACTGGACGTGCACAAGTCCATGGGGCCGGATGCGCTGCATCCGAGGGTGCTAAAGGAGTTGGCAGATGAGATTGCAGAGCCATTAGCCATTATTTTTGAAAACTCATGGCGATCGGGGGAGGTCCCGGATGACTGGAAAAAGGCTAATGTAGTGCCCATCTTTAAAAAAGGGAAGAAGGAGAATCCGGGGAACTACAGGCCAGTCAGCCTCACCTCAGTCCCTGGAAAAATCATGGAGCAGGTCCTCAAGGAATCAATTATGAAACACTTAGAGGAGAGGAAAGTGATCAGGAACAGTCAGCATGGATTCACCAAGGGGAAGTCGTGCCTGACTAACCTAATTGCCTTCTATGATGAGATAACTGGCTCTGTGGATGAGGGGAAAGCAGTGGATGTGTTATTCCTTGACTTTAGCAAAGCTTTTGATACGGTCTCCCACAGTATTCTTGCTGCCAAGTTAAAGAAGTATGGGCTGGATGAATGGACTGTAAGGTGGATAGAAAGCTGGCTAGATCGTCGGGCTCAACGGGTAGTGATCAATGGCTCCATGTCTAGTTGGCAGCCAGTTTCAAGCGGAGTGCCCCAAGGGTCGGTCCTGGGGCCGGTTTTGTTTAATATCTTTATTAATGATCTGGAGGATGGTGTGGACTGCACTCTCAGCAAGTTTGCCGATGACACTAAACTAGGAGGCGTGGTAGATACCCTAGAGGGTAGGGATCGGATACAGAGGGACCTAGACAAATTAGAGGATTGGGCCAAAAGAAACCTGATGAGGTTCAACAAGGACAAGTGCAGAGTCCTGCACTTAGGACGGAAGAATCCCATGCACAGCTACAGACTAGGGACCGAATGGCTAGGTAGCAGTTCTGCAGAAAAGGACCTAGGGGTCACAGTGGACGAGAAGCTGGATATGAGTCAACAGTGTGCTCTTGTTGCCAAGAAGGCTAACGGCATTTTGTCCAGTTTTGGGCCCCACACTACAAGAAGGATGTGGAAAAATTGGAGAGATTCCAGCGGAGGGCAACAAAAATGATTAGGGGTCTGGAGCGCATGATTTATGAGGAGAGGCTGAGGGAACTGGGATTGTTTAGTCTCCAGAAGAGAAGAATGAGGGGGGATGCATCTGAAGAAGTGAGGTTCTTACCCAAGAAAGCTTATGCTCCCAATACTTCTGTTAGTCTTAAAGGTGCCACAGGACCCTCTGTTGCTTTTTATTATTCAGCACGTTAATCTAGCCACAAACACTTAGGGTCAAATTTGCGGAGGAGACTTAAACTATATCAAAAACTTATACCTTTTTATGGCCTCTTCACTGTGTAAATCAAACCAATTTGCACTTCCCTAGACTCACCTACTGACACAGAATTTACACCACCATAATCTAAAATTAGCCACTAAATCTGACTGAGTCAGAGTTTGAATTGATGTAATTTTACACTCAAATCCCTCTTTTCTGGGCCCTTTATTGGGAGGAATAAAACCTAACAATAGGTCAGACTCTTAAATTTACATCTTCCATTTCCTCAGCATGTTACACCAACATAAATCCCAATCCTACAACTGAATTCACACAGGGCTGTGCCTGGGCGGAGCTTGTTACTTCAGTGATGAGTGACTCAGGTGCCCAGCTAGACACAGGATCAGGACCTTAGACTCCCTTTAGTTAGTTGCTATTATGTAACATAGCCCCTTGTCTGTCACATCCAAACTTGGCTTAGTTATGCAGAGAACCATGGAAGAGTCTGTAGCCTGTAGGAGCCAAGGGAAGCCTGCATCTCCAGAGTCCAAGATCCATATTCCCCTGGTGGAAATGATGATCAGCCAGTACCTAGTGTGGGAGATTTGGCCTTTAAGTAACTACTGAGACTTTTAAAACTTCAGTACAACACTCCATCCCATCCCACAATTTTTCAAATACTGTAATCCAGATATGAGTAAACGCACTTGCAAATGATACCGTCATATGTCGATGTCACAAGGTTTACGTACCACTGTGGCACTTCCTGCTCGCCATCACAGGGATTAGCTTTGATAACAGGCAAGGCACCACCAGGAAAGGGCACACTGGCTATCATCACCATCTGCCGACCCACCTCAGTCCAAATACTGTAGCATCCTCTTAATGACTTGGCCCTATCGCCATATCACTGTTCATGTTTTCCCCCTTCTGGGGGTGGTGATGATGGCATCTCAGTTCTAGAGCCTAGCCCTTCTCCAGTGGCAAGTGGGGGGGACCCAGGCCTACCCATTACTCCGGGTTCTGGTCCAGGGACCCTTTAGCTAGCAGCCTCCTGCTGTCTCTCCTTAACTTCTCGCCAGTGCCACTTCCATTCCCATGGCCACTTCCCTGTAGCCTCAGCACCATCTTCTCAGGACCTCAGGCCTGCAAGTCCCAGCAGCCAGCCAAGAGCTCTCTCTCTATCTCCCCCGTTCCCTGCTAGCAACTGCTCTGTGTGAGGTGCTATCTTCCTGCAGCCCTCAAGCAACTCAGTCCTCTCCCATAGGCTCCCTACAGCAACTGACCGCTAGCCCTGCAGCTCTTTTCATATGGACCTGCTGGCCCCTGATTGGCTGCTCCTTGCAGCCTCTCTTGGATTGGCTGCTCCCTGTGCAGCCTCCCTAGGCTGCTTTTAACCCCTTCTCTGCCAGTGTGGGGTGGACACCCCATCACAGTAGACATGTGACTGTGGGATGATCAAGTGTAGCCTTTTCTTGGTCTCTCAGCCCACTTATTCATTAAAGATTTCAACAGATAATTGGTGGTTCTTAATTTTGAGACTTCTGATAGCATGCATACAGGAACCATCATACAGGATACCTTTCTAGCTTGCTAAATAAATGTCAGACTGCCAGACAGAGCATCATCTCAGAAAATTACATAGATGCTATGAAATCAGCAAAAGGCTTTAATGACTGGACAGTGTCCAGATGCACTTCTTTATTCATATCCCGGAATTTGGTATTATTAATGATGCTTTATTAAAACAAGCCTTAGAGAGAGGCGTGTGGTCAGCCTGAAGCTGGTCAGCCACGTTAAGTATTATTCTGCAGTTGTTTTTTAATCTTCTCAGGCTAGGAAAGCAAGACTGGGCCTCTCTTTGAGCTATCAATCAGAAGGCATAGCCACCATGTTCAACCCTACATATTACATGCTGAAAAGCCTGCTGAAGAACAAACAGGCTCCAATCATTTTCTGCTCAGAGCAAGCAAACAAGGATGCTGCCTTGGGCAGACTGGAGCCAGGCAGAGACTGTCATTTACACTCTCAAGGCATCTAAGGTACTAAACAAAATTTTCCAACGTGGAGTTTGAGCCCTCCAAAGACCATGCCAGTCTGGAAAGATGTGGAGCAGAGGAAAGAAGCAGCAGCAGCATGACACCAAATCTGTTCCACACGTCACCTTGGCAATGTGCAGCTGAGAGCTAAGGCTATGAGTAGGGCTCTGTGTCTTGTCACGGAGGTCATGGAAGTCACAGATTCCGTGACTTCCTGCGACCTCTGTGACTTCTGCAGCGGCCAGTGTTGCTGACCACAGGGCTGACCAAGCAGCTTGCCCCGGGGCCAGCTGCTCAGGCGGCCCTGGGGACAGCCACACCAGCCGCTGCTGGAGCAGCCTGAGGCTGGCCTCTGCTCCGGTGGCCCTGGGCAGCTGGCCCCGGGGACCGCCTGAGCAGCAGTCCCAGGGGCGGTGGGAGCAGCCGCTGGCCCCCCAGGGCTTCCCCTTCCCCCAGTGGCATCCGGAGCAACTGCTGGCCGCCCGGGGCTTCCCCTTTTCCCTGCTGATGGCCAGAGCAGCCACTGGCCCCCCCATGGATGCCCCTCTCAGTGGCAGCCGGAGCGGCGGGTTCCCCGGGGCTTCCCCCCCAGCAGCTGGTGCTGTGGTCCCCGGGCTCCCCAAGATTCAATCAGGGTATTTATGGTATAAGTCCTGGACAGGTCAGGGCCATGATTTTTTGTTTCTTGCCCATGACCTGTCCATGACTTTTACTAAAAATACCCATGATTAAATGGTAGCCTTAGCTCTGAGTGAAGGAACAAGCAGCTCCTCAGAAGCCTCCCCCTCCCAATGATTCTCAAACTTGTGTACTGGTGACCCCTTTCACATAGCAAGCCTCTGAGTGAGACCCCCCCCGTATACATTTAAAACATTTAAAAATATATTTAACACCATTATACATGGTGGATGCAAAGCGGGGTCTGGGGTGGGGGCTGACAGCTCATGACACCCGCCCCCCCCGGAATAACCTTGCGACCCCCTGAGGGGTCCCAAGCCCCAGTTTGAGAACCCCTGCTCTCACAGCAGCCCTTAATGTAGCTAGCCACAGGAGCAGCTCACCCACACAGGGCTCAGGCAACAATCAGCCCACTCAAGCGTTTCTCCTCTGCCCCATGGCACTCAGCTCAGCCACTAGGGCACAGTGTCTGAAAGCTTTGTTTCATAAACAAAGGCAACGCAGCCAGAAATATGTATTACAAACAACATGAAAACCTCAAACTAACCAATATTTAGCAGCTTCTGTGAGCGTTTCAATTTGTGCACCAGTGCAGGCAGCCCTCACTACAAAGTAAAGTACTTCATTTAAAAATGCCCCCAATTACAGTGTCAGAATAATGTTATTACCTCCTAGGCAGATCATATTTAAAACCCACGTGTGCACTAGCAAGGAAGAGAATGATTTAAGAACATCAGATCTTACACTGCCAGATAATAGTTACTTTTTTAGGCCAGAAAAGACCATTACATCATCTCTGACCTGGCCTGTAATTTCACCCAGTTTTCCCTGTGTTGAGCCCAATAACTTGTGACTGACTAAGGCATATCTTCCAGAAAGGCAGGCATTGTTTTTACCAAGTCTGAAAAGTTATATGTCACAGTGTCAGATGGCCCTTTAAGGAAGCTAGGCTTAGTCTCAACCTGTGACTAATCAGCTGCCTCCCAGCTGGTGAGATAAAAGAGGAACAAGCAGCTTACTTAAGGGAGAGAGCAACAAGGGAGTAAGGAAGTTATTGCAGGAGACTGGGTCAGCAAAATGAAAGGGGCTTACTATACCAGATAGGTGAAAGATCTTGTTGGGGATATCTGCTGCGTAGGCTGCAGCAGCAGCAATAGAAGCCACCCTTAGGAGGGGCTGGTTTATCGGTCTTGATTGATATTGAACTATGTTTGTGTTTGAACAATAAATGCATCCCTGGGAAGCTCCACCACTGGTGGTGGTGGAGCTTCAATTAATGCTAGTGAGTTGGCCCACCAGCTTATATGAGAGTGGGGAAACTGAGTCAGAGGCTGGGCTGGGGAGACCGTGCTACAGTACAAGTTTCCTCACAATGCAATAGTCTTAACTCTGACCTATATAGTTTTCTGCTAACTTGATTCTGATATCTTTTAAGGGATACTGTCAAATAGGAAGTATCAATTGCTTTATTTCTCATGTGACAGTAGTAATGTCTTATTAGAATAGTCAGCCACTGTTTCTCATGTTATGTTATGAGTCATGTTATATGTGTAGCTTACGAGGAAAAAATAGCAGTGATTTATGGTTAAAATGCTGTATGGGGACTTTCATTTGGAGCTGATGAATAGACAATAATTACACAACTTCAAAATGATCTAGACAAACTGGAGAAATGCTCTGAATTAAATAGGATGAAATTCAATAAGGACAAATGCAAAGTACTCCACTTAAGAAGGAACAATCAGTTGCACACATACAAAATGGGAAATGACTACCTAGGAAGGAGTACTGCAGAAAAGGATTTGGGGGGTCATAGTGGATCACAAGCTAAATATGAGTCAAGAGTGTAACACTGTTGCAAAAAAAGCAAACATCATTCTGGGATGTATTAGCAGAAGTGTTGGAAGCAAGACACGAGAAGTAATTCTTCCGCTCTGCCCTGCGCCGATTACATTTCAATTGGCATATTATGTCCAGGTCTGGGCACCACATTCAGGAAAGATGTGGACAAATTGGAGAAAGGCCAGAGAAAAACAAAAATTAGTAAAGGTTTAGAAAACATGACCTTTGAGGAAATATTGAAAAAAATTGGGTTTGTTTAGTCTGGAGAAAAGAAGACTGAGAGGGTACATGATAACAGTTTTCAAGTACATAAAAAGTTGTTACAAGGAGGAGGGAGAAAAATTGTTCTCCTTCATCTCTCAGGATAGGACAAGAAGCAATGGCCTTAAATTGCAACAAGGGTGGTTTAGGTTGGACAGTAGGAAAAACTTCCTAACTGTCAGGGTGGTTAAACACTGGAATAAATTGCCTAGGGATGTTGTGGAATCTCCATCATTGGAGATTTTTAAGAGCAGGTTAGACAAACACCTTTCAGCGATGGTCTAGATAATACTTATCCCTGCCATGAGTGCAGGGGACTGGACTAGAAGACCTCCCGAGGTCCCTTCCAGCCTACAATTCTAAGATTTTATGAACCTTTGTTTGCCTTTCAAAAAGGTTGTTTATATTTTGAGTTGATTGATGAGAATTTATTTATTTATTATTTCCTTTGAGGACTCTGGGAACCGCTGCAATCAGCCTTGAGGAATTGTTGGGCTAGGTGTTGTACAAAGACATGGTCTCTGCCCCAGAAAACTTCAATTTAATCAAAATGTTAAGAAAAATATTCCTGTTATCTTAATCCTGCAAATGTAAAAATTCCATACTACATAGGTTCTTATACTGCCCCCATCACCACAGTTTCTGAGCACCTTCCAGTAGTCATGTGATTACAATCTGTCTAGCAGGAGATTTTTCCTTTATTTCCCTTTCTTGTCAACAAGAAGAGTCAAAATCAGCTTTATGATGGAACCATAGCTGCAAGCCTAGCTACAGAGGAGTTATAATATAACTCAGCAGCTGAGCTGGAACTTTAAGTCTCTAGCTTAAAAAACATAAACCTCTGTCCCTGGATAGAAATGAAATGCACAGTTAGTTGCCAGATACAAAAATACCTTTAATGCATCGAAGCAGAGCAACTACCTTCTTCTCCTTCAAATCTCTCCTAAAGATTCACAGAACTCACCCAGTGAATGACTAGGCTGAGGGAGATAGTTGACACTTTATATTAGACAAGTTATTTAAGAATTGTAAATATGTGATAAAAATGAACAGATTGAAGATCTCCTTCTCACCCACCCCCCTTTTTAAGTTACAAGACCTATTTGTAAACTCTTTAGGGCAGGCTCCATATCTGTGCATGTGTTTGAAGAAGTCCTGGCCCAACTGGGCCTAGATCCTGACTGAGGCATTTGGACAGTATGGTAACATTCAAATTGCTCCTATGTTGCAAGTACTCATTAGAGGAAAACATTCTCACACCATAACATTTTTGAAAGTGGCTGCAATTTTTGGGTGCTAGGCTTGAGACACCTAGAACCTAATTTCCAAAAATGCCGAACACCTCCAACTTACATAGCAAAATCAGGTCCAAGAATCTCAAGCAGGACACCTAATTAGAGGCCAAGTTTTTTTTTAAATGTTGGCTTTATTGTCCAATTGAAGGCAATGGCTAAAAACTCCCTTTGATATGGACAGTTTCCCACTCAAACTCCATTATATAACTGTCAGTGTGTTATGCAGGAAGTAAAGGGCACAGTGGATAAAGATTCTCAGTTGAATTGTAGGAGAGGGGAATCTGTGACGTGTTGCAGTTTTGGCCATGGAAATATCCTGATTTCCCAGAAGACAAGTTATAATTGCCACAGAGCTCTCGGTGAGCATGGAACAGCTCAAACATTACTCTGTACTATGTGGCACTGATACACACTAGAATTTCATCCTCACCTTGGCCAAGTAGGCTTCCAGGGCATGGGACCTCCTGTAGCTGCAGTTTTGGCAGCTAAATTTTAAATGGCACTGTGAAGGAGCAGAGAGACTGAAGCCGGGCACAGCAGGGGTTAAAGAATACCTGTGGGTTCAGCTAGCCCCACCCCGCTATACCTGCAGCCAATGCCAGGCTTGGAGGGGGGAGAAAAGAAGATAGGCTGGCTCAGTCAGGGGCTGACTGGTGAAGAGGCAGGAGCTCTCTGGATGCCTGCCTGAAGGCACAGACCAGTAACCTGCCTGCCAGTGCAGCCATTGGAGGCAAGTAAGTTTCCTTGGCAAAGGGGAACCTACAGAGAAGCCCCAACTGTGGGGCAACTGGACTAGTGGGGCCACACCCCAAACTAAAAGGACTTGCATAGGGAGCAGGCCAGGAAAACAGGACCTGAACCCCCGCCCCCTCCAGCTGGGAGAAAGATCCATCTCCCCTATTTAGGGGTTGAGCAACACAGGACCCTGGGCCAGGACCAAAGGGAAAAGGAGGGGTCAGGTCTCCCTACAGTCCCCCTAACCAACGATCTAGCCACTAGGCTGCCTGGCCACTGAGGGTCCTATCACAGGCACTTTCTGGAGCATCTACAACCATACTGGAGCTGCCGGAGAACTCTGGGATCATTAAAGAACCATTTAAAAAGTGATATTTGAAATTTAGTTATGTGCTAAGTGTCCCCTTCCCTTGCCTCTGCGCCATCTTTTCATTGCCATTAGTGAAAATATTTTCATGCTTAGTTCAGTGTTATCTTCAGAAGGCCACCTTTAATATACTTGGATCTGGCCTCTCGCTGTCATGATTAGACTATTGTTCATTACAAGCACTGCTGCAGACATCACTCAGATTAAATAAATATGAATGACAGTATGGGTGTTAAACAGAACGATCTGGAGAAGGAATGAAAAAAATGCTACAGAGCAACATTATCTTTACTCTCATCAAAGTTACATGTTTGTGAGTGAACAATTCGAATTTCCAAATTCAGAATAGTGTTCAACTGATTGAAAAGCAACATTATGATTCACACAGCGAAAGACTGATCTAAATGATGGGCTCCACTGAGCTATGGCATTTGATTTTTAGTATTAGATCAGTAGTCCCAATCAGACATTAATTCTGTGTTGCTCCATTTTCTCATTAGTAAGTTGCTGAATGCAGCACCCAAGAAAAAGGGATGGAGCCTCACAAGACATGTTCCTCTGTGTCCCGAGGTCCACTCACCGTTAGGGCAGCTCCTCCTGGCCATTCTGGGGATTAGCTCCTTCCAGGTCTGGGCTCCCTTCTGCTGTTTACCTCACACCTGACTGCCGCTCTCTCTCGCAGTCTCTGCGACCATGGGTGCTCCTTCTTCATGACTTGTCCCTCCAGCCAGGTCATTATCGATGTTTCCCCCTTCCTGGAAATCAAAGTATTTTCTAAAGAACAGGCTCACTACTTGGAAAGGGCCAGACTGTGATACCCTTACATATATCAACTTCAGTGAGACTGCTGATGGCTTAAGGTACTATTCAACATGATTAAGAGTATCAGTCTGGTCCATAGAAGTAGTCTGCAGTCATTGCCAGGAAGAAGGGAGGTGTATTTTGGGGCTATAGAGGCAAGTAGCGAAGTTACATTGGTGGTGTTTTGATTGGAACTCAGTAAAAACAGTTTAAAACAAGGGGAGATCTAGTATCTTCGCCTGCTAATGTGCTTTTGAAAAAAGCTAATAGTTAAAGAAACACTGTGGTTATTCAGCAAAATATTCCCTCTAAGTTTGTTGTATATCAGCTTCCATGCGATGAGGCAACATCAAAATAGAACTACTAAAAACTGAACCACTGTAAATGGACAATATTCATTCTACTCAATCCCTTAAATTTGTGGTCTCCCATACCATTGTGTCTCAAGGTGGATATGTGAAATTTCAATTAGTTACTTTTCAGCTTTCTTCTGCATTGATGGAAATAAATCAAAAAGGTTTTCATGAAACTTTTCTGAAGACAAAGCACTGCAAATTCTCAGTGCAAAAGCTGCTCTCTCTTAGGCGCACAAATATGCACAAAGTTAATTTGAAATATCTCAACCTTTTCCACTTAGAAAGGATTGTTTCCCCACTTCTGTGCATAACGCAAGCAGCAGGGAGTTCATGTACATGTAATGAATCAGCTCTGAAGAACTTACAGCTACTTATACAAGAGGGCTGTTCTTATCAGAAGGCCGTTCATGCCTCTGCAATTATGCACATTTCTGACATGAAACTCATGGATATTTAGCTTTCCATGAATTCTAAAAAGTGCACTTGCATCTAAATCTCAAATTCTTTAGCATACTCATGTATTCCAAACTTATGGGCTGAGGACCTTCAATATTACCCTATCCTGATTCAGGCTTATTTTTTCCCGACCTTCACCAACCAGACACTTTATTTTTGAGAAACTACAAACATTGAACAGCCTGGAAATACTATATTTACACACAAACATTTTTTTAAAAATGAAAATGCCACAAAACCAACCTTAACTCTGCCCCATATCAGGGCTACATATAACAAGAGGAAACCAGGAGACAATCCTAGCCTCAAACTCATCCATTCCTTCCACGTGCATTTTAATTTCATCAATAATTTCCCAAAAAGTGAGGTAAACGATAATATCTGACAAAAAGAAAACACAGCTGTGCAGCAGCATTAAAACTGAGCTTCACCTGTCTATATGTTGCTGTGGAAAAGTTCGTCTGCCTTCCTGAAGGTTATATGCAGTCACTAGAAAGAGGCAAGATTTAAAAACAACTATTTACCGAGAGGAGCACATTTGGGAAAATTTCCCCAAAGTGTGCATGGTTTCAAACACAAAGTGTGTTCAGACTGTAAGACACATACCTGCCATATCTTGAACTACAAACTTAATGGCCAGAGTAAATATTATTGCTTGCAAACCAGGAGCACAGGGTGGCAGGATATCACACTTACCAATCACAGGCATGTATTTACAAATTCAAAGTCACCTACTCCAGGGAAAATATACAAATAAAGTGCTTTTCAGATGTCCACTGCCAGAGGCTGCAAACTTCTGAGTCCTTCATCCAAATGTCTCCATCTCACACAGAAGGCATGTGCACAGATTGGTGGGAGATGATGGTAGAATGAAGGTGGTTTGGGTCAGGGGTCCTCAACCTTTTTTCTTTTTAACCCCCCACCCCACAACAAGCTATAAAAATTCCACGGCCCTCCTGTGCCACAACAACTGTTTTTCTGCATAGCCAATAAATTAAAAAGCACAGGGCTGGTGTTAGGGGGCAGCAAGCAGGGCAATTGCCCAGGGCCCCATGCCACAGGGGGCCCTGTAAAGCTAAGTTGCTCGGGCTTCGGCTTTCTACCCTGGGCCCCAGCAAGTCTAACACCAGCCCCTCTCTGGTTTATTTTGGCAGACCCCCTGAAACCTGCTTGTGGCTCCGCAGGGAGCCCAGACCCCTGGTTGAGAACCACGGGTTTGGGTGATCTTCACTGTGGATTTCCATCTTTCCCTAATTTTGTGTCTATGAGATTTTAAGTGTAACATCACATCAACTTTGAGTGTCTAGCATTTTAATGTTGTTTTACTGAGAAAACAGTAACATTCTTTTAATGCTTTCTTCCTTTCAGTAACTGGTATTTACAACTTTGACTGTCTTAATGAAACGTCTTGCCTGGGATATAAAAATAATCTAAGAAAAGGCAGAGCTATGGGCTAAGTTGATGTGCAGTCTCTAAACTGTGCTGGTCAGCATGTTCCGAGAGAGGCCTCATCATGGCTCGGTTCAGCTGCTCTGAGTTCACAAACATCACCACATACTAGGAGCCCAACAGCAGAAATTAGGGCATGAAACCTCTTGTGAAGAGCAACGGGGCCCTCCTTTCTGAGACTGGTAAGTGTACAGAAGATGTCCTTGCTGTACTGGCCAGGGGCAGAGTTTACGTGTTTAGTCTTCAGGGCATTAGCAAGAGAAGCACTCACTGTTGTATGGAGGCCATCACCAGATATATACATGAAGTGGTATATGCAGGATTACACATTAAGCAGTATTGATACAGACTTTACTACACTGTGGACTGACTGGCACTCTATGAACAAAACACTCTGCATTTAGAATAAAGAAGCTGCTTACCTCTAACCTTTGCATCCACTAGTTATACAGCAAAACCTGGCTAATTTGAACTAATATCTTTGAGGCACACTGAAATTTACAAAATTGTGCAAATGAGCTAGTAAGTGAATGCACATTACTTTAAAAAAAGAGGCAGTGATGATGTATCCCAAAATGTATTCTATATTTGGCAAGAGTGGCTTAGTTTTATTATGCATAAAATTGTGATTTTTCTGTATTGTATTTTGTATTACACACACTTCACTGGCTGGGCAAAACCTCACTACAGCTCTGCTGTTAACTCTTTGCTGTGAGCCAGGGGTAAAAACTCCTTTATGTATAGATTATGGGCTGTGTAGATTAGTGAACTTGAGCTAGCAGAATATTTGCGACACACATACATGTATATAGTATGCATTGCATACATACATGTACAGTCTATCATGGGAGACTCCATTGTCCATGGCTACTTATTTTAAAAAAGAATGAATTTGATGAAAGCGATCATCAGACTGAAGATACTGCAGTACAGTTTGTGATAAAGCCTTAAATTACATAGCTACTTATATTCCTTGTCACCACGTACAATTTTACCTACATGCTGTAGTGCTGTGAAGAATAAACAGCTGCATGTGGACTTGAGTTTCACTGTTTACATTTATTTTCAGGTGGCAAATGGCACTAAATTATTTGAATCCCCTGAGTGTTCAGTTAACTGAATCTAAAGCAGGCTGTCATTGTATGGATTTTAGTAGAAAGTGCTTACTTGCACTTAGAAATTGAGGGGGAAAGGAAATCAGCTGTAAACCATGACATTTTATACCCTGCAAGTCTATACCAACTTCTCAAAAGCCTTTGTAAATATTAGATCTCACAACACCTGAGAGGTAGGTAAACATTATCGTCCTCATTTTCCAGATGGGGGGAAAGGTGAAGAATAGGGTTACAGAGATACAGAAGAATTAATGGAGGTGACTTGCCCAAGCTTATTCAACAAGTGTGCATCAGAGTCCAAAACCAGAACCCAGATCTCAACTTCCCATCTTGTGCTTTATCCACAAGATGAATCTTCATTCTTCTTCCCCACTTTTGCCTTATCCCATCAATCTGTTTTGTGGCTCTTGTTCTTCATCTCCGAGTGGTCTTGTCAAGTTTATCTTCCAAGCTGACAACAACCTTCTTCATATCATCCAACATCTCAAATCCCCTTTTCTGTGTCTTCCTTTTGGTCTTTGTCCCATGACTACTAGCTCTTGTACTCTCTGGCCAACGTATCCCACATCTTGTTCTCTCACATGACCAAGCCATCTCAGTTGATATTCCCTCAACTTTTCTGTGATGGGGGCTACTTGTATCATGGCTCATACTGTTTGATTGTGTAGCCTGTCAGTTCTTGTTTTACCCAACATCCACCTGAGCATTCTCACTCTGGCAGTGTAAAGTAGAAGTTCTCTTCCTCACCAGCAAGCAGCCCAACTTGTACATCATAGCTGGCCTCGTCATGGTCTTACCATAGAATACCCATCAACTCCCTCCATTTGCACTGAGTGCTCGTCATGCGGTTCCAAACATCCACATCCACATCCCCAGCGTGGCTCAAAACTGAACTGAGCAGGGCCGTAGCAACAAAGAACGTGGCCCCCTCCGAACGGTGGCCCCCTCCGAACATATGTCCGGGCGGGGCCCCTTACAATGCAGAAACTGGAATGCAGTATTTATTTTGCCACTTTTAGGGGCCCCCTTCCTTGCGGGGCCCCCTCCGGTCGGAGGGTATGGAGGGCGCTCGCTACGCCTCTGGAACTGAGGCATGTGAACTGTTGCACAGGCTAACTCTATACCATCTAGTTTTACTGGCTTCTCAATGTCCCTCTTAACAAAAGGATCGCATGTGTTCTGTCGTTTGTCAACTGATTCATAAACCATTCTCTTCTAATGCAGCCCTCCATTGTTCTAGATCCCTTTCCAGTTTGTATTTGTCTTTGTAACGCAACACAATGTCATTAGTGAAAAGCATGCCCCATAGAGCCTTTCCCCAATCCCTGTATCAAGGTGTCCACTACAGTCACAAACAGGAGCTTAAGGCTGATCCTTAATGTAGACCTACCTTCATAGTCAATGACTCACAGTAGCTGCATCTATTTTTCACTATTGTGCTACCCTCATACACGTCCATGATAGTCTGAACATATCTCCAGCAGACTGCACAACCACAGGCACCATCATATCAATTCTCTAGGAACTCTGTCATAATTCTTCTCTAAGTCCACAAACACTAAAAACAATTCTTTACATTTCCCCCTATACTTCTGCAATATTCAGTCTGCAAATGCTGCATCCATTGTTGAATTTAGCTGTTAAAGGTTATATATCGTATAGGCCATATAAGGCATTTTCTAGGCAGTGAGAGCTCATCCTCAAACCCACTTCGGCTATGACAGCTCTTTAAGAGGCAAGGCCAATCTTCCTGTCCATTTTGAAAACTACTACTTACTGTGTATGGTCTTCTTACAAGCGACAGAAATCATGGATCAAGAATTCTGCAGAAAGATGAAGACGAAACAAAATCAGTCTGAGAAACTCAGCCCTGAGATTTTATTTTTTATGATCTATTTGTATTTATTTAAAAACATTATCAAACATGTACAAATATAAGAAATATAAATTGAGAAGGGTCACATGTCTAACCTTCATTACTTCACTAATACCTTATCTCTTGATTTTTGGTTAAATTTATTTTATTAACTGTTAATGCCCACATACATTTAAGACCCTATTGGGAACCTTCTGCATGCTGAACTCCTAGTATCTAAGGCTCAGACATTAAGTAGCATTTCTGATAGCTTGTCTGCCCTCTGATTCACACATACAACTCGTATTACATTCAGTGGGGGCAGTCTGCGTAGATTGGAAGGCAGAAGTTTGCTCAGTGACTAGCAATCACTTATAGATATTTTTCAGTGGCTCATACTTTATTTCACTTTATGCTCCATCAGTCATCTAAATTCATACACAATTATCTATGGTAAATATATGGGGACAAGGTACAAATTCTTACTGAAGCCAATAGGATTGCACCTATGAAAGGAACTCTCAGGCTGTATTTTCCAACACTTGGGATATCAAATTACTGCTCATCGCCATGCTCATAAGAGAATATACCCGCTAGACCTATTGCTGTTTATAAACTACCAAAATATAGAAGGCCCATCTTCATAAAGAACAATACAAATCCATTTTTCTTCCACCATTAGGAACAAACTCCTTCACCCTCTAAGGGGGATTGTTAAAGAAAAATTGTTAAAAAATATAACTGTCAGTTTACATATACAGTTACCTGATTTGTGCATGCAGCTACAGCAATTGCATATGCAGATAAGGCATAGAATTGCAGATGTATTTTTGAACACATCATTTTGCACTTTTTGAACTGCAATGCCTGTGTTCAAAGGTAAGAGTCAGATATAGTACAGAGTGTTTCTAGGTCATGCCTGGGCAGTCTAAGGCAACTCCTTCAGTCATCCCAGGAATGTCTTTAGTAGGCTGTGGAGCAAAATAGTTCACGGATATAAACTTTTGTTGCGGGAGGATTCCAATTGAGAATTTTTTCTAAAGTTGATCTCACAACAGGTTTCCCTTTCTATAATAAAGAAAATGTCCTATGCTTCATGACCTTTTTTTTTTTTTTTTTTAGCAGTTAGTATCTATATGCAATGTAGTACTGGGCTGTAATTTTTACATGCATATTGCATTGTGTGCAGGAGCCCCCACCCCAATGCAGCAAGAGCAATAAAAACCCACCCACAAACTTCTGACTTCACCCCAGAGGGAAATTTCATCTCAACAAAATCACTATAAAAGAAGATAACCTCATAGTACTTGGCTCCAGTATTAGCAAGGAAGCAAATGAGACCAGTATTCACAAGTGGAGTAAACATGGTAAGAATAATTTTGTAGCAGGTCAAATATCTGTTTTATTTTCAATACACCTCAAATCTCTATTGGGGCAGTTCTCAGACAAAGGAACTCTTAGCCACTGTCCTCTGAGAGGCAATGGTCTAACACGGCAATTACAGCAGTTAATTAACACTATATAAACCACAAAAAACACCTGTAAAAACAACCCTATTCCCCAAGACCTGTGGAGAGGGAATAAGCTTCAGCATCAGCTTACACTCCTCACCTGATATTTCATATGAAAGGGTAATTACAAGTTCACTCACCAGTAAGACCAGTACACCCTTTTCACCTTCGGTGAAATCCTAGCTCCACTGAAGCCCACAGGAGTTTGTCACTGACTTCAACGGACCAAGATTTCAACCCTTCTTTTTTTTCACCACAGCCCAAAATGGAAACAGATTGGAATTCAGGACAACTTATATAATAAACATTTAATACTCCTACTGTGCTTTCCACCCAAGGATCTCAAAGCACATTACATTAAAACAATCAAGCCTGACAACACCTCTGTGCGATAGGGATTATGCTACATACCTATTTGACTGATGGGAAAACAGAAGCATTGGTGGGAGGGGGGGAAGAGGAATTACTTGCCTGGTGTCACATAGCAAGTCAGCAAGAGAGCAAGTAATAAAAATCCAAGCTCTGACTCCCAAGCTTTTTTAATCACAACACAATTCACAGAGTATAAGCCAGAAGGGACCATTAGGCATCTACTCTGACCTCCTGTATATCACAGGCCATAGAATTTCATCCAGTTAAACCTGTATTGAGCCAAATAACTTGTTTGGCTAAAGTCTAACTTCCAGAAAGGCATCCAGTCTTGATCTGAAGACATAAGAGATGGAGAATCCACCGCTTCCCTTAGTTTCTTCCAATAGTTAATCACCCTCACTGCTAAAGATACATGCCTTATTTCCAATTTGAATTTGGTTGGCTTCAGCTTCCTGTCATTGGTTCCCACTATCAACAAGATTAAAAAATTCTTTAGTACCTAGTATTTTCTGCCTGTGAATGTATCACACACTGAACAAGTCATTTCTTAATTGGTTTGATAAACTAAACAGATTGAGCTCTTTAAGTCTCTCACCACAAGGCATTTTCTCCAGCCATCAAATCATAAGGCTCTTCTATGCACCTGCTCCAATTTTTTTCCAACATCCTTTTAAAAAGGTGGACAACAGAATTGGATGCAAGTATAGGTATCCCGAGTGCTGTATTCAGAGGTCAAATTGCCTCCTTTCTCCTACTCACTACTCCCCTGTTTTTACATCCAAGGATTGTGTTAGCCCTTTTTGGCACAGCATTGTACCGGGAGCTCAGGTCGCGTTGCTTGCCCACTATGACCCCTGAATCTTTTCTAGCGTCACTGCTTTCCAGGATAAAGTTCCGCTTTTTCTAGGTCTGGCCTGTATTCCTTGTTTTTCGATGACTATTCCTCGTTTGTTTAGATGAGCTTTGCATTTGGCTGTTTTAAAATGCTTTTTGTTGGAATGGGCCCAGGTTACCAAGCAGTCCTCTATAATGCCTCCTCTAACTCAATCAAGCAAATGTAAAAGCCTGGCTTTCAGAAAAGCTAAGCATCTGCCACTCTCATTGGTTCAGCACTTCTAAAAATCCTAAGTAGCCTCTCCCTTTTGCTTTCAGAAAGATGGATTTATATTCTCCAGACTCTGAATCAGAAACTAAATATCTAATTTACACTAGGGTTAGGAGAACCAGTTTGCATAAATTACAAAAGAAAGTGCTATGGCACAACAATCAAAGAGAAAAATATGCCCAAATAGAATATAACTACATTATTAAATAAGTACATAACTGATGACAAAATGACTAACATATCAACACAAAATTGACTTCCTCAGAGCTAAGTCTACCTGAGAGAGAAAAAACTTCATGTTGTGAGCAGCACATGAATCAATAGCACAGTCATTGACATTAACTGGGGTCAATTTTCTGCTGTTACTTAGAAATCATTTATATAAATGAAGAAAACGTGACTGAAAGGCCCCGTCTACACTGGCACATTTGTGTGCAGTAAAGCAGCTTTGAGCGCTGTAACTCCCAAGGTGTACACCACTGCCAAGCCACTTAGTGCGCAGAAACTGCGCAGATGCAGTGCTCTAAAAAAAACACCTCAACAAGAGGAATACAGCTTTCTGCGCCATGGCTACAGCGCTGCGATGCCACTGTAGACACCATGGTGATTACAGCACTGCAATTGGCCTCCGGGAGGTGTCCCACAATGCCTGTTCTCACCTCTCTGGCCATCGGTTTGAACTCTACTGCCTGCCCTCAGGTGACCAACCATCAGCCCTACCCCATACATTCCTTTGCAAATTTGAAAGTCCCCTTCCTGTTTGCTCGGTAATGCATGCAGTGGTCTCAGCTCATCTTTCCAGGTGGCCATGTCTGCTCCACGCACCAGGCAATCCCCCACTTGGAGCAATGCCGAGCTGCTGGACCTCATCAGCATTTGGGGAGAGGAGGCAGTGCAGTCACAGCTGCGCTCCAGCCATCGGAATTATGATACCTATGGACAGATTTTTAGATGCATGATTGAAACGAGAGAAAGGGGCCATGACCGGGACACATTGCAGTGCAGGGTCAAAGTGAAGGGGCTGCGGAACGCCTACCACAAGGCGCGGGAGGCAAACCGCCACTCCGGTGCTGAGCCCACGAGCTGCTGGTTCTACAAACAGCTGGATGCGATACTTGGTGGTGACCTCACCTCCACTGCGAAGTCCCCTGTGGATACTTCGTTGGCTTCGTTGCCAGTAGAGAGTGGACTGAGCCAGGAGGAGGCAATCTTGGCTGAAGAGGGGGAGGGGGAACCAGAGGCAGAGGATGACTCGGAGGCCAGAGATGCATGCAGTCAGGAGCTCTTTTCTGCTGGAGGAGCCTAGCCAGTCACAGCAGTCAGTTATTGACGAAGCGCAAACAGGAGAGGAGGCCCGTAGTAAGTGGATCTGATTTGGGGAATTGCTGAAGCAAGTTGTTGGGGGCAGGAGGGTTGCAGAAAGCAGGCTTGTCTCCCACCTTATGCCTAGTTTGAGCGGCGGAACAAGCTGTTGATTGACTCCCTCACTTCACGGGAATCTCCCTCAGAGATCTCCAGGAAACTCTCGTGGAGATACTGGGTAATCTGCTCCCAAAGGTTCTTTGGCAGAGCTGCTTTGTTTCTTGCCCCATTAACGGTAACTTTCCTGCGCCACTGTGCCGTCACGGGGGTGGCGGGACGACCATGTTACACACAGGCTAGCTGCATAGGGGCCAGGGCGGAAGCCACAGTCTTGGAGAAGACCCTCCCTTGATTCCCTGCTCACCCTCAGCAGCGAGATATCGTCCATAATGATCATCTCCTGTGGAGAGTGTGGGGACAGGAATGATTATCAGGCCCCACCTACAGTGATGGCTCTCCCCAAGAGCCACGTGCCCAGTTTACAGCAGGGTCCGGGAACAGTGATTTACCTGCCCCTGCAGCTACTCACCATTTTGGGGGTCTTGAGGCTTATGTGTGCTTGCCTGGGGTCAGTCAGTTAGTGTCAGGTGTGTGAGTACTGGCTGCATTTTAAAGCACTGAAACAATATTGTCTGTGTTGCAAACAATACTGCTTCTGTAAAATGTTGCATTTAAACGTCACAGAGATGACCTTGGGAGGTCAGCCTCCCTTATTGGCGGCAGAATGGTTGCGAAGAATTAGAAAGTGTCCAAGAAGAACTAAGGAGGACTTTATGCGTGACGCCGAGAAAAAGGAATTGAAGGAGTGGCGGGACAACGAGAAGAGGGAATGAAAGGAGAATGCGGCACACCAGAAAGAAGCCACGGAGCGGCTCTTAACAGTTACGGAGCGCCAAGCGGACACACTCCAGGTGATACTAGATCTTCAAACTGATCAGCTCCGTGTCCACCTTCCCCTGCAGCTGCTGTCACAAAACTCTTTCCCATGCGTCCCCCTCCCCTACACCGCCAACACACTTTTATCAACCTCCTGACTCCACTCTCTACCCACAGCATTCCACTCCTCCCTCCTCACAGACCAGCAGTGTGGACTCCAAATACCCACTGCACTCAACACCCATCCATCTGCAGTTTGGCCCTGCTGAAGTACAGCACCTGCATCGTACTCCAAAGGAGAAGGCTGGGTATGATCCCTGGACATACACAAATCTGTGGCCGTCCCGGGACCCAAACTCCTCTTGAGACCTTCCATTCCCCCATTCCTTCCATTCCCCTCCTTGCTGATGAATTTTTTCATTTGACTCTCTCCTCTGGTTGTTGTCTTTCAATAAAAGAATAGTGTTTGTTTGAAAGCAACCTTTATTCTATTAACTGAAAGCAAAAAGAGAACTGCAAAGCAACATACAGTTATGTTAAGGCCCCTTCTTGCGTCATGTGCACCAATCACCTCCTAGCATTACAAGCACTGCAATCCCAAGCATAGCAACAAATATTATCAGCTTCAAATTGCTGCCTCAAAGCATCCCTGATCCTTATGGCCCCACGCCGTGCACCTCTAATAGCCCTGGTGTCCGGCTGTTCAAACTCAGCCTCCAGGTGCTGAGCCTCTGCGGAACAGCCCGGAGTGAAGCTTTCTCCCTTCCCTTCACAAATATTATGGAGCGTACAGCACATGGCTATAAGCATAGGAATATTGTCATCGGCCATGTCCAGCTTCCCATACAGGCATCACCAGCGGGCTTTTAAATGGCCAAATGCACACTCCACAGCCTGTTGTTGAATCGCTCCTTGCTGCTATCAAGTTGCCCCGTGTATGGCTGCATGAGCCACGGCATTAAGGGGTAGGTGGGATCTCCCAGGATTACAATGGGCATTTTGACTTCCCCTACGGTGATCTTCTGGTCTGGGAAGAAAGTCCCTGCTTGAAGCTTCTTGAACAGGCCAGTGTTCTGAAAGATGTGTGCGCCATGCACCTTTCCAGACCAGCCTGCGTTAATGTCTGTGAAATGCCCACAGTGATACACAAGCACCTGGAGAACCATTGAGAAATACCTCTTGCAATTAATGTACTCGGTGGCTAGGTGGTCTGGTGCCAGAATTGGAATATGCATGCCATCTATCGCGCCTTCACAGTTAGGGAAGCCTATTTGTGCAAAGCCATCCACAATCTCACACACGTTGCCCAGAGTCAGTTTTTTGAAGCAGGATGCAATTAATGGCCCTGCACACTTCTATCAACATGAGTCCAATGGTCAACTTTCCCCACTCCGAACTGGTTAGCGACCGATCGGTAGCAGTCTGGAGTAGCTAGCTTCCACAGTGCAATCGCCATACGCTTCTCCAGCGACAGGGCAGCTCTCATTCTCGTGTCCTTGCGCCACAGGGTTGGTGCGAGCTCATCATACAGTCCCATGAATGTGGCTTTCCTCATGCGAAAGTTCTGCAGCCACTGCTCGTCATCCCAGATGTGCATCACGATGTGATCCCACCACTCAGTGCTTGTTTTCTGAGCCCAAAAGCGTCATTCCACTGTGGTCAGCACCTCCGTGAATGCCACAAGCATTCTCGTGTCATAGCTACTTCGTGTGGCAAGATCAATGTCACACTCCTCTTGCCTTTGTAGTTTATGGAATAACTCCACTGCCATCCGTGATGTGTTGGTCAGCGCGAACAGCATTCTTGTCAACAGCTCGGGATCCATTCCTGCACCCAGAAAGAGGCAGGGCAGGGCGCGCAGTACACAAACCATTGAAAGATGGCACCAAATGTGGACGGAAGCACAGGGATTGCTGGGATATGAAGCAATGCATCATGGAGCATTGGGACAGGACCCAGGATACCCCGTGACCCCTTCCGCCTTCCCACAACTCTTAGTGGCAGAAGAGGAAGAGATGTTCTGTGGGATAGCTGCCCAGAGTGCACCGCTCCGAATATCGCTGCAAGTGCCGCAAGTGTGAACATGCTATTGGAAATGGTAATACTTCTATAAAGGATCTATCTTATACTGATATTTTCATTTGAAAGAACCAAACACCTGAGAGAGAGAGTTCTGGGTATGCCTTCTTTCCCCTGGACATCCCTCCACTGTACTGAGGGTCAGGACTGGCATAAGAGCCATTATACTGGCCTTACATCAGAAGATTCTCTGGGATAGAAGATGACGACCTTCATGCAGTCCACCCTGTTAAGTGGAAAACCGCGACTAACATCATCGAACAGATGAACAAATGCCGACTGTCGATCTCCCAGTCAAAAGAACAACAAAATAAGCCTGTCTTTTCAGGGTCAACGTACTGGGCAGATCGGACCTGGGGTAAAGATCTGCCAATTAAATGTAGAAGGTCTCTAACAATCCAAAGGAGTCTACCTGGAGAAAATGCTGAAGACGACCAATATCAATGTCCTCATCTCCAGGAGACCCATGTAACAAATGAAGAAAAAGCCTATTGCAACAAAATCAAGGGCTATAAACTCATAGCCAACAAATACCACCCAAAATATGAAATCTACATAAAGCAGGAGATCAGCGAATATGTGGTCCTACCTCCTACAGTGCACAAAGAAATAATTATAATCTCCTTAAGTTCTGGCAAGCTTACCATCATTAACATATATAAACTACCTAATGCACAGTGCCCTCGACCAGCTGTGCCAACCACACGGGACCCTGCTGTATTTGTGGGCAACGTTAATAGTCACCACGCACAATGGAGCTACTCAGCAAAACAACATTGCAGGCGAAGAAGTGACACACTGGGCTTCAGCAAATGATATGCTCCTCCTTTTTTATGCAAAGCAGTGCAACACTTTCCACTCTGCAAGATGGGGCTGAAGATACTACCCTGTTTTGACATTCATCAGGACTGGCCTTACCATGAGGCGAACTGAGGCGGCCGCCTCAGGTGCCAGACTGGGGGAGGCGGGGGTGCCACTAGGACCCAGAGTGTAGAAAATTGTGTCTGCTGCTGGTGCATATGTATTCTCTCTGCTCTAGATGCACAATGATGGAGTGCTGTGCTGGAGGAAGGAGGGCTCAAGAGACGTAACAGGCAGGCAGGAGAAAAGGTGAGAGGGAATAACAGAAAGCAGCAGGAGCTGCAGGGAGAGAGAGGAGGAGGAGCCTCTTATGTACCTCTCTAGCACCCCCAGGAGCCCGGACTGATTAACACCAGCTTCTCAGGGAGCTTCCTGTTTCCTGCTGCTTCCCTGAACCCACTTGAGGAGAACAGGCAGTCACCTGAAGTAGTAGGAGCCAGTTAGGCCCTTAAGATGCTGATATCTTCCCTCACTCAGGCCCTGCTACCAGCCTGCTTATTTGTCCCCTTCAATTGAGTGTTGAGAGCCACTATAGCTGGCACAGAACAGCAGTCATGAGTGAAAGAAGAAAATGCCCCCCAGAGGCAGCATTCAGAAAAAGAAAGAAAGCAAAGGAAGCTTTTCTATCTAAGCAGCAGGGGCGGCTCTAGGCACCAGCAAAGCAAGCACGTGCTTGGGGCAGCCCATTTGCAGGGGCGGCAGGAATCCAGCATGGGAGCTGAGAACCAACAGGGGACCCTGGGAGCTGTAGTTCCTTGGTTAGCTCCCTGCCTATAGACCCAGCCCTGGAGCAGGGAAAGAACTACATTTCCCAGCATTCCCTTGGCCACTACCAACAGGAAAGAGGGGGAGGGAGTGAGGTAGCTGAGACCTCATGCTGCAGCCTGCTGTGACTGGAGAGCTGCACTGTGAATAGGGATACCATATTTTAACATTAAAAAATAGGACACTCCACAGGGAGGGAGGGTAGCCCCACCTTGCCACCACCCACTCCCTCCGACTGCCCCCCACAGAAACCCCAACCCATCCAACCCCCCCTACTTCCTGTCCCCTGATCACCCCCTCCCGGGACCCCTGCCACTAACTGCCCCTTGGGATCCCACCTCCCTATCTAAGCCTCCCTTCTCCTTGTCCCCAACTGACCCCCCCCAACTTCCCCCCTAGGACTCCACCCCCTACCTGTCCCCTGACAAACCCCTGGGACTCCCATGCCTATCCAACTGCTGCCTGTCCCCTGACTGCCCCCCCAAACCCCTGACCCATCTATCCCCCCCTTCTCCCTGCCCCTGACAGCCCCCCCGAACCTCCGCCCCATCCAACCCCCAGCCCCTTTACCGTGCCACTCAGACCCCCCCCTCCCCAGCACCTGCCTTCCAGATTTGAACACCTCAAAATTCAGGAGTGCTCAAGCTCAGTTTGGGCAGCTGTTACTTCATTTCTCCCAGATCAACTATACTGATCCACTGTAACTTGCTGTAGAGAAAGTAGGATAAAATTGAGCAAGAAATGCTTCCCAGTGGTTATTAGGACTGGAATTGCTATTTTCAACAGCCATTGCCTTTTCTGTTTGTTTGTTTGTTTGTTTGTTTTTGTTTGTTTGTTTGTTTGTTTAAAAGGAAGACAGTGATATTGCATTGGCAAATTCCCCATAGAAAGAAAGAGTGGAACAAAAGAATAATAAAGGCACCTCAACTTTTCCTCATTTATGTAGGACAGTCTTATAATATGCATCTAGATATCCTCCAATCACACAAGCTGAAAATTGTTCCACTTTACTGCAGTTCTGTAACCATATGGGAACCAATCCTGTCTGTGTTCTGTGCACATCTAAAATTCCTGTGGAATGACCTGCCGTGGGAGTGAGTTACCAGTGACCCAGGGCTGCGGCGGAAGGAGGGTGCAGGTGGGGGTGGGAAAGAGCCGAGGGCTGGGGCGGCAGGAGGTGTGTGTGGGGGGCAATGGTGGGGGGGGAATGAGGGAGCCCAGAGCTGGGGCGGCAGAGGGTGTGGGTGGGGGGGGAGAGCCCAGGGCTGGGGCAGCAGGGGGGTGCGGCGAGGAGCCCAGGGCTGGGACGGGGGGGCAGCCAAAAATTTTTTTGCTTGGGGTGGCAAAAAACCTAGAGCTGGCCCTGCTAAGCAGGAAGGAGCTCTCCTGAAATACATAGACACAAATGTTCACGGTGAGCCTTCCGGCCCCAGTGAGGATGTGAGTGGTGAGGAGATGCCTGATCTTCCAGTTAGTCAGAGTGCAGGTGACCTGGCAGCTATTACAGCATCCATATCTCCATCTCAAATGGATGTAACCATGCACATTCCTAAAGAAAAGTGTAGATTAGAGAAGAGTGTGGTGGAGGCGCAAGAAACACCTGCTGCTGAGTTTAGTTCCTTGATCCAGGAATGTGGACCCACTTGAGCAGTAGCCTGAGGGACTTCCTTGTACTGCACGGGCCACAGCAAGTGAAAAACTTCATGTTCTCCAAAGACAATGAAAATAGAAATTTCCATCCAACACATTACTGGCATGAAATCCCCAATGGTCACAAAGTGGAAAGGCCATGACTTATGTATTCAAAAACCCAGAATGCTGCCTACTGTTTTTATTGTAAACTCTTCCAATCTAATGTTCCAGCCACATTGGGTTCTACAAGAACAAAGGACTGGAAAAATCTGCCATGCCATGAGAAGGCAGCAAATCACCAGAGAGCATTCCATAGGTTGGAAAGAGCTTGAGATGAGACTAAGGTTAAAGGTCACCATAGATGATCAGCATCAAGAGAAGATTGCATCAGAGTCTCTTTACTGGCAAAATGTTCTGAAAAGGCTCATTGCCATTGTGAGAGTGCTTGCTACCCAAAACCTAGCACTGCATGGCACTTCAGATCAGCTGTATGTGCCAAACAATGGAAACTTCCTTCAAATTTTGGAGCTGATGGCTGAGTTTGATACTGTACTCCAGGAGCATCTAAGAAGAGTCACCACCCAAGAAATGTACACACACCACTACCTTGGAAAAACAATTCAAAATGAGATCATACTGTTACTGGCAACAAAAGTCAAACAGAAGATTGTGGCAGATCTGAAGTCAGCAAGATATTACTCTGTTATTCTGGACTGCACACCTGACATCAGCCATACGGAACAAATGACTTGAATGGTGTGTTTTGTAACAACAACAGAACCTAGTGAAAATGTCCCTGCAATGGTGACTGTCAGAGAGCATTTTCTAGAATTTATTGACATTGATGATACTACAGGAGCTGGTATGACAAATGTGCTTCTTAAAAAGCTGGAAGCTACGGGAATTACAATAGCTGACATGAGAGGTCAGGGCTACAATAATGGTGCCAATATGAGAGGAAAGAACAGAGGAGTGCAGACACGGATCTAAGAGTTAAATCCTCGAGCTTTTTTTGTCCCATGCAGTTCTCATTCATTGAACTTGGTGGTCAGTGATGCAGCATCAGCTTCTAGTGAGGCTGCTGAATTTTTTAATGTAATTCAAAGCATCTATGTATTTTTCTCTGCATCAACTCATCGATGGCAAATTTTGAAGCAACATCTGGGAACATCCTCTCTGACACTGAAACCACTGAGTGCCACACGATGGGAAAGTCAAGTGGAGGCGATAAAGCCTATCAGTCACCAAATTGGGAAGATAGCTGGGCCATAGTTGCCATTATGGAGGATAATGCTATGACAGGAACTGTTTGTGGGAGAACAGTGGCAGAGGGAAATGGAATCACCAGAAACATACGTAATTTCAAATTTCTGTGTGGCTTAGTGTTGTGGCATGACATACTGTTTGAAATAAATATTGTAAGCAAGAGACTCCAAGGTGTTGACCTTGATATATCTGGAGCAATGGAACAACTGGACAAGGCAAAGTCATACCTACAGTCTTACTGGTCAGATGAGGGATTTCAAAACATTCTGAAGAGTGCACAGAAGTTGGCAGGGGAACTTCACACTGAAGCTATTTTCCCACCCATTCAAGAATACAAGAGTCACCGAAGAAGACGACATTTTGATTACGAGGCACAGGATAATCCCATAAGAGACCAAACAAGAATTCAAAGTTGAATTCTTTAACCAGGTGCTAGATTGTGCAATACAGTCAGTTGAAGAAGGTTTCATGCAGCTCAAGGAACACAGCAGTATATTTGGGACGTTGCATGATATTCCAAAACTCCTCACTATACCTGAAGAAGACCTACACCAGCAATGTAAGGCACTAGACACAGTGTTGACACATGATGACACGATATTGATGCGAGTGATTTAGGTGATGAACTGAAAGCCCTTTCAAGATATATTTCAGCAGGATCAACTCCAAAGGCTGTTCTGTAATATATGTGCACAAATAAGATGACCACCCTCTTTCCAAATGCTTTTGTTGCTCTGCACACACTTATAATACTTCCTGTAACAGTTGCCAGTGGAGAACGCAACTTCTCCAAGCTGAAGTTAATAAAAACACATCTATACTCCACAATGACACAGAAGAGGCTGGTCAGCCTTGCAACCATCTCAATAGCGCATGAGCTGGCCCAGACTGTGGACCTTCAGAAAGCAGTTCAAATCTTTGCAACCAAGAAGGCACGGAAAGCACCACTTTGATTATTCAAACAGATAAAAATGCCAGTGTTTACTATGCAGACAAGAAAAGTTACATTTGCTGTTCAGGCGTTTGAAAGTTAAGTGTTACTTAAAATTTTTGAACAAGGCATTTTAAGTTGTTAGTTCTCCTTTATTGGGATAGGTAGCAGAGCAGTACCATGAGAGGAGTAGAACAGGAAGAAGGCAGAATTGAGACCTTTCAAAGTTTTGGCCCAAGTGAGGGGGCATGGGGGCATCATTTGAGCTCCCCGCCTCAGGTGCCAAAATGTTGTGGGCCGGCCCTGATTCATCTGTAAGGATGACACAGGCACACTGATACCTGCATCTTGGCTCATCCTTGACAACTTCCAAAAGAGCCAGCACAGACCAATACTGACTCATACTGGCATTCAAATCCCAGTTCTCTACTCAAAACAGACATTGCACTAGAATTTCAAAGAAGCAGACTGGGCAACTTTCACTACAGCTGGGGAGAATACTATCTCCTGCATTCCCTCAATGCCAAAGACTTGTGATCTTTTTACTGTGCTCCTAATCTCCACCACAAAGAACATCCCCTGGGGACAAAGGTCATTGAACTCTCCTCACTGGACTGCAGAGAGCCAAGAGCTCCTCCACAAATATGACAAGTGTAGAGACCCAGAAACTGGAAAAGTCCTCCTGGCATCACTGGGTGCAGCAAGACGGAAATGGTGACTTAATGTGTAGAAGTTCTAAACTTCGTACACTCAAGCAGACGTGCCTAGAACCTGCTGAGACACCTGAGGGCTGCAACTAGGCCTCAGGTGAAAGCCGATGCCATTGCAGGTAAACTTTTGTGGACATCAAAACAGTATCACAAACAAATAGTATCAAAGAGAAGTCCGGCATGAACTCCAGGAGGTGATGTCCAAATGAACTCCATTGTCCCAATGGTCTGGACCATTCACAATTAAGGAGATTCATTGCTGCAGTGGCTGCATCAAACTAGGAAAAGCTGTGGGAAAAGATGGCATTTATTCCATCTATATAATCTGGGTCCACTAGCACGGAAAAGGATGATGCCGCTTTTTACCAACATCCTGGAGACTGGTGAAATCCCCTGCATGAGGAGAAAGACCAAGATCATTGCACTGGAAAGCCTGCAGATGATCCTTCTAGTTATAACTCAGTCTCCCTCTTGAACATCACGTACAAGGCGATGGAGCACATGATTCTGAACCAAATCGGGCCTGCTGTGGATGCCAGCAAACCCAAGGAGCAATCTGGTTTCCAACTGCAACCAGGTCCTGGCCCTCTCCACGAACATCAAGGCCAAATTCCAGTGAAAACTAAAGACCAGTATTGCTTTCTTCGATCTGTCAGCAGCAAGACACAGTCTGGGAGGATGGACTGCTATTGAAACTGACCAAAGTGATCCCTGCATGTGGATTCTCCAGCTGCTGAACACCATGCTTAGTGGACAAAGGATGCATATATACCTTGGCGGTTCAACCAGTAAGCCACGCACTTTGAACAACAGACTACCACAAGGCTCTGTGTTTGCTTCGACACTCTTAAATGTCTACACGGGTAATATGCGTGAAACAATCGTGCAAAAGTTTGTGTATGCTGATGATTTGGCACTCGCAAATCTGACCTGTAGCTTTAAAGACCTTGAAGTTACCCTTACATCTGACCTTAAGATCATGGAGGAGCACTTCCCAAAGTGGCAGCTGATACCAAATCCGAGCAAATCGGTAGTCTCGACTTTCCATCTTGGCAACAGAATTGCACAAAGCACTGTCGAGAAACTGCATTATGACCCAAAGCCAACATAGCTGAATGTCATTCTTGACCGCACACTTACCTTTCATGACCACCTCAAGAAAGAAGCCTCCAAAGTGAAGACTCATGTACTCATTGGATAAAATTTTATCCAAAAATTAGTGGGAACAAGCGGGGGATCAACTGCCCCAGTGCTATGAGCATCAGCCTTGGCCCTAGTGTACTCAATTGCATAGTGCTGTGGAAAAGTGTTGACAAGAATCTGCCTTACCCAACTTATGGACAGGCAGCTGAATCAGACCATGTGAATTATCCTGAGAACTTTAAAATCAGTGCCTCTGCCATGGCCTTCTACACTAGCAAACATTGAATCTCCAGCTATCCATCGAGATTTAGCCACAGCGTGAGAACTTAAGCACCAAAGATTACCCAAAACTTCCCACCCATCAGGTTATGAACACCATACCCCAACAATACCTGAAATCATTAAAACCTCTATGGACCATACAAAATCACCTCATGTCTCTGGATCTGGCCAGGGAATGGCAATGTGCTTAGACCTCACTGTTCCAAACAAGCACATTATCACTGACCCCACAAGCCACTCTCCCAGTTTCAGCCTGCCACACCGACTTTGGACCACACTGAAATGCATCCAAACAAATCATGGAAGATGCGACTACTTGATGCACAAGTGGAAAAATCAAAGACTCCTCTTTGTGTAATTGTAGTGAGAACATCCAAACCATCGAACACATCATAATGCAGTGCACCAAATATGGATTCAAAGGTGAGATGGATGATATCCACAACATCACAGAGGAGACCTTGAAATGGCTTATGTGTGTGTGTACAACTGCCTCTATACAATGTTGCTCTGCAGATGCCATATGTGAGACAGCCAGAGAGGATTCTCCATGCAAGAATCCTCCACAGTCCAATTGTACAAAGCAGCTTACCAGAGAATCTTGTCACATAAAATGAGTGATCTAGATCACCCATTCTCACTGTATTAATAATTATGAAGATATTTAAGAATTAATCCCTCCATCCTAGGCTTTCATTTTGTCTTTATTTATTGCTTGCTTTGCAAGTCCCCAAGCCCACAAATGCCGTCATAGGATTCTGCCTATCCTGAAGTGCACTTGTTATTAGTGACTCACAGAAAAGTGAGTTGGTGTTCTGCCTTTGCAGTTTCCTTGATTCCAGTGACTACTAGCAGAAGCTGTGGGGTTGGTTACCACTTTTGCTTGTCTAATTTTACAGTAGTCAAATTAATTTTCAACTTAAGATGGCCTTATATTCCACAAAGTAAAAAAGAAGTCTTTCATTGACTTAAACAAAAAGGCACAGCCACATTTAGGCTCTGGCCAGGCCTGGCTTCTACGGTTCAGACAGGTGGAAGACCCTTCTTCTTCCCCTGTCTGTCCCAGTTTCATTCAGAACGGGACTCTGCCAGAGGTAGCCAGCCCTTTTTATCTGGCCTGCTGGACTCTGATTGGCCTGTGACTGCTTCCAGCCCTTCTAGCTACTGGAGGGACAAATCCCACAGCTCCACAAGCAGCTGATCCTGAAAGGCCTCAATAGGCAATCCCTGGAGGTCCTAACTCTCTGCCCTTCTCTTCTTAAAAGACAGCTTTCTTGGACTGGGTGTTCAAGTGTAAGGGGACTGTTGGCCACTTACTGAAACTTAGTGGGAGGGGGTTGGCCCTCTCCCAGTACCAAAAGAAAGGGGAAGGACCAATGAGAAATCAAGACCCTGAGACTGACAGTCTCCAGGGCCAATGGGGAGAGGCCAATGTTCCAGGTCAGATTGATTGACAGGGCAGGCAGGCCATTGAGGGTGTCAGGAGCCCAGGGTCCCATTCTCTGTGTGAGCTGGAGCTGCCTGAGCCAGAGCAGGTGGAGCTAAGGAGAGAGCTGCTGTCTGAGCTGAGCTGGGAGTGGAGTCGCAGCAGCCCGAGCCAGAGGGGCCAGAGAAGCAGCCCAGATGCAGAGCGGGGGCAGAACAGCAGCAGCGCTGAGGCAGAGTGGAGCTGGAGTTGCAGCAGTCTGGAGCCAAGTGCAGTGAGCAGCTGGGGAGAGCGAGGGGGGGCCCTGGGCAGCGAGGGCCCAGCACAGGGAGATGCCACCAGACAAGAGGTCTTGCAGGCCAGACTGGGAGGGGGATCGTAACCCCAACAGGAGAGCTAATGCTGGGAAGAAGGGTCCTGCAACTTAGAGCCTGAGGGCGTGTGGCCACCTCCAGAGCAAGTGTCTGACCCGCTGCATCCCTGCAGCACAGCCAGGGCCTGGGAACGAGGCCTGGAACAATGTGAGGAACAGACTGAACTTCCCTTATATTCCAGAAACTGCTGTTTGTTGTTCCCCGTACCCACAGAGTGTGGTTACTTGTTTCCTTTCACCTTTCTCATTTTTTCCTTTTTTTTTTTTATTAGTTGCTGTTTAATAAATTTTATTTGCTTTGAACTATATGTAATGGTCAGTGGGTCAGGGAAGCATCCAGTGCAGAGAGAGCACCCTGGAGTGGGGACATCCTAGCCCCTGTCCTAAGTGATCACGACAAGATTGAGGGTCGAGCCCCCCAGGAATCCTGGGCCCAGCCTTTTTGGGGTTACAAGAACTCTGCCAAACGGGAGAGCAGAAGGGGAGTCCTCGAGGACTGGAGGGCCTCTGGGTAAAGGAAATTGGAGCAAGGACTGAGATCCTTCTGCTAGCCAACTCCACCAGGGTAGTGTATAAGCCAGGAAAGTTTCCCACAATAGCGGGACCATTCCCCTGCTTACATAAGGCAGTGAAGTCTCAAGCAGTGGGCAGCGAATGCCTGGTACTCCCAGTCGCAGTGCCCAATTAAAGATACCTCAGACCTGATTCTGCAGATATTTCACAGCCCCACACACTGAACTTCAATGGGAGTTTTGTGCACAGTGATTGTAGGACTTGGGTCTATATAGTACATGGGGCAGATCTTCCAGTTTGGTTCAGGTGCTTGTGGTCGAGTACCACAAAGCAACCCTAAAGCTAGCTTAACCAGCCATCTGAGGAGTTTCCTAGCCTAGGGGAATCCCTAGGTGGTGTATGCCCAGTATGTGACTCCTTTGCCAACCCATTCCCACTGCAGTTGTTGATGGGGAGCATGGCTGTGGAAAGGAGGGCTTTCCCTACTACCAAAACAATGCCATGGTGTTATGTTCACAGTACACACAGAGACATTAGAGAAAAACCTTAAATGCTCTTGCTAGAAGGTTGTAACATAACACTACTTTCTTAGAATTCAGAATGATAAAACCCAAAAGAACCCAAAAGCTGAGACACTAAACAGGCTGCTCCCTAAAAAGAGAGACGCACAACTCACAACCCTACCTTACTCTAGATAGGCTGTCTGCAGACTGACTACTGCTAGGCCCCTATCACATGCTTCCCTACTGAATCCCCTAGCCTGCAAGCTGGACCAGGAAACCCCACTGAAAATTTAAATTGATAGATCACAATTTTAACAGTTTTCAATACACCACGTTTGGGCTAACGTGGACAGCTGGCATAAGTTACAGCAGCCCTGAGGCTGATCGGATTTATGTTGGAGACTGGCCTAATCGCCAAAGGGCCCAGACCTGGAAGGTTGGTGGGCAAGGCAAAGGTGGCATAAAGCCCTGGCCACAGCCTTCTGTGTTGGTCTTCCTGAGCAGCACAGCAACAGAATCTGGCCCCAATACTTTTATATTGTTTTAATTAATTTTGCTATCAATGACACCTTAGACGTTTAAAACTAAAATCTGTTTTCAGCTCAAATTTACCTTTCCTAGTGGATGTTCTAGCAGACTCCACTGGAATCCTTCAACTGCTTTGTGGGTTTCTGCTGAAGAACCACTAGGTCCAGGGATCTATCTGATCTAAAACCTACTTACTGGATGGAAGCAGTAGACACCCTCTGCAGATTTTCAACTGAGATTTCAACCTCAGCTTTCCCAGTTGTGAAGCTCTTGTGCTACAAAGTGTTAAAATGGAAGCAGCATTGCTGGCATCTTGATACTCTCTAGTTCACATGTGCCAGAAAGGTGATAACAGATGCACTCCTCTGGACCATATTTTTTTATTCCTTCCCCACTTGAACTGCTTAAAGAAGCAGTTTTTGATACAGTAGAATGACTGTTGATACTTCAGAGATGTGAATGTTAAATGCATTGTATGGATGCAATGTTATCCAGTAATGCTGTGTAAGTAGGATGTGTTAATAAAGGTATTAATAACATTCCACCTGCTTGTTATGTACTGCAATTACAACAGAATAACAGCACTCTACAGCTATGATAGCCCTTAACAGCTACACTCTCCTGGAAGAATGGCATTGACAACTGCAAGAGTGAGACTAGCAAATACTAGAGACACAGCTTTCTTGGCAGCAGGCCCACCACAACTGTGGAGCTCCCATCCGGCACACATCAGTGAGCATGAGCCTTCGGAACAAAATGTAAAGCACACTTCTTCAAAGCTGGCTTTTCTGCAATAACCGCACACTCAGGGTAAGAGGCAAACAAATTTCCCTTCATCTTGGGGACAGGTAGAGAGAAACTGAGATCTTGTATGTTATTTTTAAATTTGTCAGGCACTCACACTATGGTGAGGAGAGCAGTATGAAGAGTAAACAGAGGCTTGGGCCACCTGCTTTAATCTAGGAACATTAATGGTGATTATGTTAGTACACAGTAGTGACAAGTCCGTATGATCTAGTGCCACCTAGCTAACTCCACAAGGGAGCATGCATCCCTGCAAATTCTTCATGTTTTACTATGGTGCAATTTTAAATATAATTGAATTTAACAACTTCATCTCCCGGAGCAGCATCAGTTTGTCTCCATTCCTTAAATACCAGTGACCCTGTTCTCCCTAACGCTGGCTGACTTCCTCCTCCATCCTGAACACCGCCTTTCCTGTATACGCTCAACTTGGGTGTTTCCATGTACTTCAGTGGGAGTTGGATTGAGCCCAGGGTGAAAACATTCAATTATTGGCTGTAGCATTAAAACACAATCTTGCCACAAAGTTGTGGGTGGCTTGTTCAGCATGCTGGTACCAAAGAATCTCTTCCTTTTAGTGCAGTTACAGCCACACGCTCAGATAGCACAGTGACGGGTGCTACTTAGGTACCTGAAGAGTGCAGTACCAATACCTAAATAGATAGTTAATGAGTGTATACCATTTTCATGCAGTGTTACTGTTCGGTATCTCCCTTTCATTTACATTGTCATTACCTGTTTAACATTTCTCTCTCTGTCCCCCTTTAACTGGAAATCTTCCTGGCCTCCGTCAATGCTTGTTCATCGTTCGTCCTCCCCCAGCCCTATTAGATTCACTATTTTCTGTCAGTCTTTAACCCTCATTCTCTAGAGCTGCTTGTACTCAATCACTTGCTGTCACTCTCCCACCCTGTCTTAGTATGTTAGGACATATCCTGTGCTGACATACTGAGTTAATCTTTAATACTGACATCTTATATTCAGGCTAGTAGTATTAAGTGAGAGCAGTCATTTGCTTTCAGAAACCAGCTAGAGATGCCAAGATAGTTACTGTATCCCCATGAGTTACTGAAATGAGTTTTTACACTAGGTTTTGCCCTTTGACTTTTGATTTTCCGCTGTAAAAACTGCGGGGTTCCAAAGAAACAGTGAGTATTGCCATGAAGTCTTTTTTCTGTTATGGAAATTTACTACTTGAAATATCCACTTTCTTTTAGGGTTGCCAATTTTGGCTGGATGTATTCCTGGAGTTTTCATCACATGACATTATCTTTAATTTCTTTAATTCCTGGAAACTCCAGGGCAATCCTGGAGGGTTGGCAACCGAACTTCCTTTGCAGAGAAGTAGGCTTAGAATACAGGTGGAGAGGAGCTGCAATGCAGTCTCTCCTCCCTCCCCTCAACAGGGGTACAGCAGCAGCGGGGACCAGCTCCAGCGGCCCTGCAGATGGCCAGTGCTGCCAGAAGAAGCAGGGAGATGCCACTAGCCACCTTTCATTTTTTGAAGGTTTGGAAACAGAAATGAGAGAAATTTTCTTAAATGTGGAAGTGAGGCTGTAACTCGCCCCTAACCCCTGCGAGGCTGCCAAAGGGCTGTCATCTTACAAGGAAGGAGTCCTGGGCCCCCTCCCTGCTCTTCCAGCCTCACTGCCACCTTCTGGTCAGGAGGCCCCTTCACAGCTCTAACAAGACAACGGTAAGAGCTCTCCCACCTCTCCTCTCTACCTCCCTGCTAAAGCAGGTAGGAGCAACAGGGGCATCATGAAAACAGCTTATTTCAAAGAAGTGGATGTCTGATGCCATTGGCACTTCCTCTTGCTCGGCTCAACCCTCTCTATCACTGTCACTATTATTACCATTTCCATTGCTGTTATGCCACCTTGCTTCCCTTATGACATCAGGAACACACTGCACCAGCTCTCTCCATTCCCAGGACTCAGCTAGGTTACAGCTCCAAAAGGTATTGAACAGACCTACGTTTCTCATGGCATCTGGCAAACCAAACAACTGTTCCTCCCCTTGGCCCATCCCATGGCATTATCCACTTCATTGTCTACTGCAGTTGAAATTGGGAGAGACTATCCAAGAAACAGAAAAGCAGACATAAGAAGCCAGATTCCAGACATTTAACACTTACATGCTGTACCGGACAACAGACAACATAAGGCATCCTGAACTAAAGTTGATGCTGATCAATGCAAGATCTACTGCCAACAAAAAACAAACAATACACAACCTCTTCACCAATGAAACACCTGATAGAGCCTGCATCACCAAGACCTGACTGGGTAACACACAAACCCCGGGCTAGCCCACCTCATCCTTCCCGCTCCCCAAGATACTGGGTACACCACAGACCTAGATAGGAGAAGACAACAGGTGGCACTGCATTCATCTTCTCTACAAACATCAAATACTACAGAAGGGCCTCAGATAAGACAACTTCATTTGAATTCAGTCATCTGACTATAGAAACCAGAGTCAAAATGAACACAGGGTTTATGCTTATTTACAGACCGAGACCACCAGAGACTCAAGGGTTCACTATAGGAGCACACTGACACCTAATCAGTGTTGGTGGTGAAATACCCAAGACTTGTCCTCAGATTTCAACATGCATATAGACAAGGCAGCAGATGCCAAAGCCCAAAAGCTCATCTCCTCATTTGCCTCTTTAGGATTTTCACAGATTACGGTCCAGTCCACACGGCTGGTCACACTCTGAACCTGATCTTCAGCCTAGAAGTCAACATCAGGGATACCACAGCTCAGCCACTGTCTTGCACAGATCACCATCTCAATAAGGCAATTTGAAAATAGAAGTAAACTGCAGAAGCAACTTTTGTGATCAAGTAATGCTATGTGGCCATTTATTCACCACTACCTAAAGATTTGGAGGGCTCAATGGTTCATTGCTAGTATGTTGTGTGCCTCTTAAGGTTTGGTACTGATTGTGGCTGCTTAGAAGTGTTTACAGTGTTGGGTCATACTGAAAAATAGTAACACACATCCAGCTGCACTACATTTGTATTAGGAAGCATTAGTAATTAATTAGCAAACATCTTTTTGATGATAAAACCACAAATTAATCCAAATGAACTGAGGGGCCTGAAGCCACTGCCTGGCTGTTAATGATTACACCCTGGCGTGTTTTAATACTGTCTCATGAAGGACTGTATCAGAAACCTTGGAAACCTTGGTGTTGGGTTTCATACAATTTTCTTTTGAAGTTTCCACTCAGTTAATAACTGGATGTGTGGCCTAAACCCCTGGCCAGAAGGGAAAGGGTAGCAGATCCTTGTCCAAAGAGAGGTGTTGGCTAGAGGCCTGAGAGGACATTCCTGGACCAGACCATGGAGGGCATCAAAGATGCAGATACCCTGAAACTCTGACAATGGCTACACAGATAAATGAATTTGTAACTTTTATGTGACATGTTATAGACTGCACTCATCACCAGGGCACCCCTCATGTCAACATGCAGAACTGTAGGAGCTTTTCCTCTCTAGCACCAACCATGTGTTGCTTCTGTGGCCTAGCCTTCCAGCCAGGTCAGCTTTCAGTCCATTCCCTTTCCAGGGCAGGGATAGCGTTAGGGCAATTGCCCAGGGCCCCACACCACAGGAGGTTTGTGGGGGTTGGGCTCAGGCTTCAGCCCTGCACAGTGGGGCTCAGGCTTCAGAAACGTTGCAGAAATCCAATGTGTGAGCAGGTACAGGAGGTGGGGTGGGGGCCCACTCCTTAGTTTCTCCCCTGGGCTCCAGTGAGTCTAACACCAGCCCTGTTCCAGGGTTAACAGAAAACTAATTAAATCTCAGCTCCAAACAGCCACCTGGGTGTTAAGTCCATAATATAAACACTAGTCCTGCAAGGACAGCCAATGTTGTCAAGGCTAAGACCCTGACTAGGCAGATTCCTTGGGTTAGGGCAGTGAGAACCTTGCTTCCCTGTCCTGGCTTCACCCAGAACTGGCCCCCAGTAGAAGCAGCCAGCCTTTTATCTGGTCTGCTAGGCCCTGATTGCCTCTGCTTCCTCTTGTCCATTTTAGGTGCTGGAGGACCAACTTTCACTGGTTCTGCCTGCAGCTGATCATGGGAAGCCTCTACAGGCATCCCCTGCAGGTCCGAACTCATTGCTCTTCCCTTCCAGCAGGACACCTTCTTAGGGAGTGGTGGGCCAAGGCAGTAGGGTTGCCAGGCGTCTCGTTTTCGATTGGAGCACTGGGTTCAAAAGGGACCCTGGCAGCTCCAGTCACCATTAAAAGTCTGGTCAGCGGCACAGCAGTGGCCAGGGCCGGCTCCAGGCACCAGCCCACCAAGCTTGTGCTTGGGGCGGCACCTGGAGGGGGGCGGCGCGGCGCTCCGGCTCCCGCCGCCGGGGAGAGCGGGGCCACGGCCGGGCTCGCCGCCCTCCCCCCGGCGCTCTGGCCGCCGGGGAGAGCGGAGCTCGCCGCCCTCCTCCCAGGGCTCCGGCCGCCGAGGAGAGCGGAGCCCCGGCCGGGGCTCGCCGCCCTCCCTCCACCCCCACCCCCCCCCGCGCTGGGGGGGGGGGGGGCGGCCGGAGGCTTTTTTGCCTGGGGCGGCAAAAAAGCCAGAGCCGGCCCTGGCAGTGGCCCAGGGCTAAGGCAAGCTCCCTGCCTACCCTAGCTCCATGCAGCTTCCGGAAGCAGCCCCCGGTCCCTGCAGCCCCCAGGTGCATGGGTGGCCAGGGAGGCTCCACACACTGCCCGCGCCCCAAGTGCCGGCTAAGCAGGGCCCATTGGCCGGGAACCGCAACCAATGGGAGCTGCGGGGGCGGTGCCTGCAGACCTGAGGGCAGCGCGTGGAGCCTCACTGGCCGCCCATGCACCTAGGGAACACAGGGACCTGGCGACTGCTTCCTGGGAGTCACGGTAAGTGCTGCCGGGATCCCACACTCCCTCCCGCACCCCAACCCCTTGCCCCAGCCCAGAGTCTCCTCCCGCACCCCAAACCCCTCATCCCCGGCCCCACCCCAGAGCCCACACCCCCAGCCAGAGCCCTCACCCTCCTCCCACACTCCAACCCCCTGTCCCAGCCCGGTGAAAGTGAGTGAGGGTGGGGGAGAGAGAGTGACAGAGGGAGGGGGATGGAGCGAGCTGGGGGTGGGGCCTCGGAGAAGGGGCAGGGCAGGGGCATGACCTCAGGGAAAGGGTGGGGCAGGGGTGTTCAGTTTTGTGCAATTAGAAAGTTGGCAACCCTTCAAGGCAGCAGGAGGCCGCGAGTGCCTGGTACACCATCACACATGTACAAAAGTGACACAAAGGGTAAGTCTATACTGAGATAACAGTCCCCCACATCAGCTGATGTGGGTTCGCAGGGCTTGGGTTGCGGGGCTTTAAACTTGCAGTGTAAACGTTCGGGCTCAGGCTGGACCCTTCCCCCTCGTGGGGTCCCAGAGCTCAGGCTCCAGCCCAAGCCCAAATGTTTACACTGCAATTTTATAGTCCTGCAGCCAAAGCCCTGTGAGCCTGAGTCAGCTGGCCTGGGCCAGCCGCAGCTCTTTTATTGCCATGTAGACATAGGGCCAAAGCCTGAAGTTTTTATTCAGTCCTTATTGAGACAAACTCGTGGTTACTTCAGTGGCAGTTTGCCTGAGCAGAGATTTCAGAATCTGGTCCTTAGAAAGCAAATTGGAGATCAGACTCAATTTCTGCACTCATTATCCCAGAACCGATCCTAACAAAAGGGGCAGCCATTGAAGAGCCCAGTAGGATACAGGCTTGTTGGTAAAACTGATTTTAAATGTCAAGCCAGCATGCAGGCCTAAGGGTAGGGTAGCGCACTTTGGTAACAGTATCCCACAGGATGGCTGGGAGCGCCGAAGAGCCAGCACACTCAGTCTAGGTGAAGGTCAGGATTGCATCATGTGGCTCAACAGCATTTTTTCTGGCTAACTGGGGCCTGAGTCTCTTCCTATTAAAGTCAATAGAAACACTCCCACTGACTTCAGTGAATGCTAGATCAAGGCCTTGAAGGGCAGAATTGCTAGATGTCTAGTTCTCCCTGACCAGAAGGTGGTTGCAGTCAGACAGGCCCACGAGAGTGAAGGATTAAAACTGGGGAGACAGGATGTAAATATTTCGCAATTAATAGACATCTATTTACTCTAGAAATGTGTTCTAGTTACTTACGTGATGTCCCAGAGAAAAAGCTTCCATAATCAAATTATAACTGTACACGATCCACTCCTCGATACTATTTGAACAGCATTCCTCTTTCTCTGCCCACTCTTCACTGCAAGTCACAACTATTCTGATCCAAGTATTTGCCTTTTTTTTACACGTTAGCTCGTATTACAGACCCCCCACCCTCATTAGGGGGTGATTCAGCAAAGTGCCTGAGCACATGCTGAACTTTAAGCACAGGCTTAAGTCCCATTCACTTCAATGGACTTAAATGTGCGTTTAAGAGCTTTGATAAAACAGTGTCTAAGATATTAGCCACTAGACAAGAGCTATAGGACGTTATAGTGAGACTGGTGCCTTCACCATGTGGTGGGACTATTCATAAAGAAATATCTTTCAGCTTTAAGAGCCTGACCCAAAACCATGTGGTAACCTGTCCATTGACTTCAGTGGGCTTTGGATCAGGCCCTTAGTTAAGGCAGTTCCATCTCATAGCTCCAGTAATCAGATTTTTTTATATCCCCTTTTGCTAATTACTGTTTCTGGTGTAGTTGCAAGAGCCCCCTTGCTGCACTGGGGAAAACATGGCTTTGCTGGAAATATCCTATAGGAGAGGCTTCTATTGTTCTAAATGCAGAAAAGGAGAGAAACTCAGAAGGAGGGGTTAGGAGCATCATTAAACCGGTCCCCTGTTGTTCACCATTGGACAGGCACTGCTGTGGGAAGAGCGGCTGTGGCTTCCCATTCAGTGCACCAGTGGCTGCAACCGTGGGCAGCAGAGAAAAAGCCTCTTGCAGCCCTGTCAGGCTGTAGGGGAAAGAGCCCAGGGAGAGGCAGAGAAAACAACATTAAAGACAGTGTTTCCCCATGACACACGACAGATTCTAGGGGAAAGTGGATGTGTTTTTACCATACTGTGAGGAATTTGTTTCATTAAAATGAAAAGACCATTAATTTGTGCACAACCAGAGCGCCACCATGTGGTGCTTCTTTTACGAATTCCTGTATCTAGAGGAAACAAAGAACGTATATTAGTGATGTTACTAAATACAAACATGCATGCTTTGCAAATTAACTCTTGGGGGAAGTCTGACACAAAATGACAAAAGCCCCAAAATCTAATGCGAAAGAGACATTCCTTTCCTTAGCTAATGCCAGATTTTTAAAACAGCATAGTAGTAATAATGTGAATTACAGACACTAACTTTGAATGTCTTGGCTTTTGTCAGTCTGCCACAGTCTCTATATATGAATATTTCAGATAAACACACATATTTCTCCTTTTACTCTTTTAAATAAAGGGTAATAAAACATTTTAGAAACTATGTACTACATATTCAAGCATTACTTCCTCATTTCATACCTTGCTAAAATAAATGCTACACTATCAGGGCCGGCTCCAGCATTTCTGCCGCCCCAAGCAAAAAAAAAAAAAAAAAAAAAGCCGCGATCGCGATCGGCGGCGGCAATTGGAAAAAAAAAAAAAGCCGTGTTCAGCGGCAGGTCCTTCGCCCCTCTCCCTTGGCCGCCCCAAGCACCTGCTTGTTAAGCTGGTGTCTGGAGCCGGCCCTGCACACTATTCAACAACAACCACAACTACTACAAATAATAACTAAAATAAACGTCCAGGTTATTCCCTCCTCTTGGTCTTCTAGTGTGTTTTGTCTTCTGTCAGTGTTTTAGGGCCAGATCCTGCCAGCATGTGAATAAATAGCTTTACTCCCATAAGTACCGCTCCAGCTGAAGTCAATGGGGTGTGTCATGTGAATAAAAATGTGACTGAAGGAATGAACTCATGGATTGAAAGCTCTTCACGACCGGAGCAAGTTTTGTTTTGTGACATGTACAGTCCCAAGCACACTGTCAGCAATTAACAAATAATGATCGCTCTACAGCTATGAGCTAAACCACAGCAATTTAGAATAATATTTCTAGAATGATTTTAATTGTTACTTATTTTTATAGACACCAGGAGAACACAAGGACCCTATCCCACACCAACCATTTCATTGCAGGGGCCAGTCAGAATTATAATACTTGAGCCTTTCTCAGCATGGTTCCCTGCTAGCTCTTTCTGTGGTGCAGGACACCCCAGAAGCAGTGTGGAAGTATAGGGACCATACTCCACTCATCACCCTTTTATACTTACATTGTTCACATTTCCTTCTAAGCAGACTTGTTCCAATGGTCTATTCCCTCATTGTCTATCTGTATTATGCCAGATTGTTCAACTATCATACTAATTAATCTCTTTAAAAGGTATGGCTTTTATATACTAATAGAAGTTTTAGGGCAAAATCCTACAGAAAGCAAAGCCCATATAAAAGGGGTTTGCTCCCCACAAAAAAATGTTGCCAGGTGCCTGCTCCTATCCTTTCTGCCTAGGGCTAGATCCAGTGGATGCACACATTGAAAAGGAGAGGCCAGCAAACCTATGCAACACCACTGCCCCACTCACCATTTTCCACTTTGTGGGGAGAGATTGAGCCTCCTTGCAGAGAGTTGGTGTGTTCAGTTTCTCCCCACCTTTCTCTGATGACATGCTTGCCTGAAGTCTCATTGACACTAAGGCCTGGTCTACACTAGGCGTTTATGTCGAATTTAGCGCCGTTACATCGAATTAACCCTGCACCCGTCCACACCACGAGGCTATTTAGTTCGACATAGTGGTCTCTTAAATTCGACTTCTGTACTCCTCCCCAACGAGGGGAGTAGCGCTAAATTCGACATGGCCATATCGAATTAGGCTTGGTGTGGATGGAAATCGACGCTAATAGCTCCGGGAGCTATCCCACAGTGCACCACTCTGTTGACGCTCTGGACAGCAGTCCGAGCTCGGATGCTCTGACCAGCCACACAGGAAAAGCCCCGGGAAAATTTGAATTCCTTTTCCTGTCTGGGCAGTTTGAATCTCATTTCCTGTTTGGACAGCGTGGCGAGCTCAGCAGCACTGGCAACGATGCAGAGCTCTCCAGCAGAGATGGCCGTGCAATCCCAGAATAGAAAGAGGGCCCCAGCATGGACTGATCGGGAAGTCTTGGATCTCATCGCTGTGTGGGGCGATGAGTCCGTGCTTTCCGAGCTGCGCTCCAAAAGACGGAACGCAAAGATCTATGAGAAGATCTCTAAAGCCATGGCAGAGAGAGGATACAGCCGGGATGCAACGCAGTGCCGCGTGAAAATCAAGGAGCTGAGACAAGGCTACCAGAAGACCAAAGAGGCAAACGGACGATCCGGATCCCAGCCCCACACATCCCGTTTCTACGAGGCACTGCATTCCATCCTTGGTGCGGCCGCAACCACTACCCCACCACTGACCGTGGACTCTGAGGATGGGATATTGTCCACGGCCGGTTCCTCGGACATGTTAGCGGACGGGGAAGATGAGGAAGGAGATGAGGAGGACGAGGCAGTCAACAGCGCTTCCCAAGCTGATTTCCCCAACAGCCAGGAGCTCTTCATCACCCTTACAGAGATCCCCTACCAACCCTCCCCAGCATGTAACCCGGACACAGATTCAGGGGAAGGATCAAGCGGTAAGTGCTTTAAACATCTAAACATTTATTTTTTACAAAACTGGAATATTAAGAATAAGAACAATATGTGCTTCATGATTTCTTTACCCTGGGCGCTTAAGTAATCAGTTCCAACTATTTAAAAAAAATCAAACAGTGTCCGGTTGTGCATGATTCTGCTGCCCAAGCTGCTCCACTCTATAGTCCCTGCAACTGCAGCTATATGAAAATCCGGTCTATATGTCCGGGGATAGAGCAATAATCCTCCACTGACATCTCAACGAAGCTCTCCTGCAGGTAATGGGAAAGCCTGTTCATCAGGTTCCTGGGGAGAGCAGCCTTACTGGGTCCTCCGAAGTAGGAGACATTTCCGCGCCAGGAGACGAGCAAGTACTCCGGTATCATTGCCTTGCATAGCATGGCGGCATAGGGCCCTGGTCTTTGCAGGCTTTCTCGAAACATCCTTTCCTTCTCGGTGTCCGAGATCCTCAGGATAGTGAGGTCGCTCATGATGACCTGCTTTGAATTAGGTAGGGGACTGTTAGTATTGGGACTGCTTGCAAGTTCCTTTACAGAACTGTAACCGCTGGTTTGCAGCCACGCGGTGGATGCGGGAGAGGGGCAGCATACAGGGATCTTTCCCTGGGACATCCGCGAGGGGGTGGGACAGGGCCAGAGTTCATGCTTGGCCGATTGCTGGCAGCAGAGACTGGCATTGCTTTCAATGTGAAAGGAGGCCAGTGGTACTACTAAAGTTTTAAGCAGCCACAAGTCTACGGCTTACCATCTTTGCCTGCTAGAGATTACGGTGTCCTGCCACGCTTCCCAGATCTGCAGTGCAAAACCCCAGGCACTGAAGGCGAGGTCCGAAAATTCGACCTTGTCCTGAGTGCGCATGTGAAAGGTGCGGTGCATGGTCTTGTTCACAGAGAAAGACTATGTTCTTTGTTCACAACTACATTTATGTTTCGGAGGAATTCACTACCTTTTCCTCATTCCCACAGCCACATCTGCGACTGTCTCCCAACCCAGCCTGGCATCACACTCCCAGAGGCTAGCGCACATTAGGCGGAGGAAGAAGAAGACGCGAGAGGACATGTTCTCAGAACTAATGGGCTGCTCCCGAGCCCAGGCAGCACAGCAGAACCATTGGAGGGAGAATTTGTCCCAAATGCACCGGACACACATGGAACGTGAGGAGAGGTGGCGGCAGGAAGACCAGCAGGCGACTCAAATGCTGCTTGGACTTCTGAGGGAGCAAACGGACACGCTCCGGCGCCTTGTTGATGTTCTGCAGGAACGGAGGCAGGAGGACAGAGCCCCGCTGCAGTCTATCAGTAACCGCACTCCCCCGCCACCAAGTCCCATACCCCCCTCGCCCAAAGTCCAAAGAAGGAGGGGCGGCAGAGTCCGTGAAAACTCTCACTCCACCCCTGCAGACTGCTCAAGCACCAGAAGGCTGTCATTCCCCAAAATTTGAAAAGTCCTTTCCTGCCCGCCTCACCCAAGCCCCCGTCCAAGTTTCACCACCCAGTTTCATGTGTGGTTGTTAATAAAAAATACGTTTCTGTTCATTACTGTTTCAGTCATGTTCTTTTGAGGGAGAGTCTGTCTGAAGGGGGGGAAGGGGCTTGGGAATTGGACAGGACAGTCACCTTTAGCAGGGGACAGAGGCGGGGGCAGGTCCAGCAGCAGGGCACATACACAGTGCAGTGAGTAGTTACCCTGGTCAGTCTGGGAGGTGGTTTTCATGTTCTGTGGGGTGTGGGGGGTTGCTCTGTGACTTTGTGGCGGGGGAGGGCAGTTACAGATCTTATGCAGTGGTCCTTGTCCTGGATCACAGAGCCACGCAGCAGGGGATCTGTAACCCTCCTCCCCCTGCCATAAACTCACATAGCCCCCACATACACGCAGTTCCGCTCAGGAGGGCTGGCAGGCTCCGTTGAAACAACCAGTCCGCCACTGCGAATCCTGTCATTCCTGGAGTTTAGAAGGATCATTTGCATCAGTACACTACACCCGCTCCCAACCACAGTCTGCGTCCCAGGTTTCAAACATTCCCGCGAAAACAGTACTAAAGACAACGGTGTTCATTAACAAAATAAAACTGATTTTATTTTTTTGGAAGGGGGTGGAGGAGGTCTGTAACTGGAGAGGATAGTCAACATTAACTGGGTAAAGAAACGGTGGCAGGTTCAGCTTCTCTGTACAGAAACTTAAAAGTCACTGGTTACCCTGCTCACTGTGGAACCTAGCTTTCAAAGCCTCCCGGATGCACAGCGCGTCCCGCTGGGCTCTTCTAATCGCCCGGCTGTCTGGCTGGGCGTAATCAGATGCCAGGCTATTTGCCTCAACCTCCCACCCCGCCATAAAGGTCTCCCCCTTGCTCTCACAGAGATTGTGGAGCACACAGCAAGCTGCTATAACAATGGGGATATTGGTTTCGCTGAGATCACAGCGAGTCAGTAAGCTTCTCCATCTCCTCTTGAGACGGCCAAAAGCACACTCCACCACCATTCTGCACTTGCTCAGCCGGTAGTTGAACAGTTCTTTTTCAGTGTCTATGGCTCCAGTGTAGGGCTTCATGAGCCAGGGCATTAGCGGGTAGGCTGGGTCCCCAAGGATCACTGTAGGCATCTCCACATCCCCAAGAGTTATTTTGTGGTCCGGGAAGTAAATACCTTCCTGCAGCCGTCTAAACAGAACAGAGTTCCTGAAGACGCGAGCGTCATGAACCTTGCCCGGCCATCCGACGTTGATGTTTGTAAAACGTCCCCGATGGTCCACCAGTGCTTGCAGCACCATTGAAAAGTAGCCCTTTCTGTTAATGTACTGGCTGGCCTGGTGGTCCGGTCCCAGGATAGGGATGTGAGTTCCATCTATAGCCCCACCGCAGTTTGGGAATCCCATCGCGGCGAAGCCATCTATGATGACCTCCACGTTTCCCAGGGTCACTACCTTTGAGAGCAGTACCTTAACGATTGCGTTGGCTACTTGCATCACAACAACCCCCACGGTAGATTTGCCCACGCCAAACTGGTTCGCGACAGACCGGTAGCTGTCCGGCGTTGCAAGCTTCCAGAGGGCTATGGCCACTCGCTTCTGGACAGTCAGGGCTGCTCGCATCCGGGTGTCATTGCGCTTCAGGGCAGGGGACAGCAACTCACAAAGTTCCAGGAAAGTCCCCTTCCGCATGCGAAAGTTTCGCAGCCACTGGGATTCATCCCAGACTTGCAGCACTATGCGGTCCCACCAGTCCGTGCTTGTTTCCCGTGCCCAGAATCGCCGTTCCACAACATCCACATGACCCATTGTCACCGTGATGTCCTCTGCGCTGGGTCCCGTGCTTTCTGACAGGTCTGTGCCACTCTCAGACTTCAGGCCCTCACCGCGGTGCCGTAGCCTCCTCGCCTGGTTTAGCTGCATCTGCCTCTGGGAAAGGTGGATGATAAGCTGCGAGGCGTTGACAACGGCCACAACTGCAGCGATGGTCGCAGCGGGATCCATGCTCGCAGTGCTGTGGCGTCCGCGCTGTCACTGACCGGAAAAGTGCGCGAACTGATTTCCCGTCGTCGCTTTCAGGGAGGGAGGGAGGGCGGTAGTGACGGACGGATGACGACAATTACCCAAAAGCACCCTCTACCCTTTTTTTTTACCCAGAAGGCATTGGCGGCTCGACCCAGAATTCCAATGGGCAGCGGGGACTGCGGGAACTGTGGGATAGCTGCCCACAGTGCACCGCTTCCAATGTCGACGCTTTCCCCGTTAGTGTGGACTCACAAAGTTGAATTACTGTCCTTAGTGTGGACACACACGTTCGACTTTGCAATATCGATTCCACAAATTCGATTTAAGAGAAATCGAACTACCCTCGTAGTGTAGACATACCCTAAGATTCCCTAAAGTGAGTATAAATAATGTACACTTTAAGGTCCCTTTACACTGCCAGCACGGTGTAAAGGAGACTTAGGATATGTCTACACTGCAATCAGAGGTGTCACTGAACAAGCCTGCCTGGGAACCTAAGAACGTACTTGGGCAGCTATTGTTATTTGAGCTAGCTCCATCCAAGCTAGCACGAATATGTCAACTCAACAAGTCACACCGCTGACTGCAGTCCAGACATACTATTAGTGTAAAAACGAGAATCAGGCCTGTGGTAAGTCACTTTGGGGTCTTCTTTGGTTGTGTAGGATACCCAAGGATTGTTCCAGGGCTCAAAGTGAACATAATCCTGGCACGTCTAGGGGGCCACCACTCTGCAGAATTTAAGCTTTCATTTAAGTAAGGTGCTCCCACGGACGTTCATACAATATGATGAAGTGCTGATTAATGTTCATTATGTCTCTTGGTTATCATCAGAAGAGTCGCACTTGGAAGTATGTATGGTTAAAATCTCTCTTCCCTTCCTTACCCTCACCTTTTAGTGGAAAGACAACTTTGTGGGGATCGGATTTTGTAGTCAAATCCAATTTCTTTACAAATGCAACAAAAAAGAAGGACCTGCTTTTGGGAGGAAAATTGAGGATAAAAGGAAAGCAAAGCTTTGGGGCTCTTATCTTTGACATTCATATTATGTTCTATCATGTCCTTACATGACATTTATGTGGGAGAAAAATAAAGCAATCCATTGAGAAAAAAGGTTACAAGGATTCTTCAGGCATGAAGTCATATCTAAGTAATATAGACCTGCTGCAGTTTATAAACAGGATATATCATCATCCATCTGCAGTCACCAAATTACAGAACCATATTACCAAATTTGGTTCCTGACAGGTCTTTAATCTCCAGCTTTGATTTTTCAGTCTAATAATAGTGTTAAAATAGGGAAATGGGCCAACTGCTAGATTTACAAAATTTAAAGAAAGAATAGGTGTGATGTCATCTGATTAAAATATGACTATATAGATCATTGTTGCAACCACTATTATATATTTGCAACAAATTTTGTACAAAATGTGGCAGGTAAGATATCTATGAAAAGGATATAATTTGCTGGTTATGATTATGCTATCTGTATGCCCGTATCATTTTTGTATTTGAAGTTATGAATATTGGCTCTGTACCTGGATTTCAAATGTTTGCTTCTGGAATAACGCCCACAAAGTAGTTAGCCAGCACATCTTGGAGGGACTATTCAAATTGAGTGGCCCATCAAAAGAATATTTAACTAACAATGGACCATGGGAGACGCCTATCTACATTTAATGGAATTTCCTGCTGTGACTAGGCGAAATGCATGGACATTCTATCTAAGGATAGAACAAGAAGCAATGGGCTTAAACTACAGCAAGGGAGGTCTAGGTTGGACATTAGGAAAAAGTTCCTAACTGTCAGGGTGGTTAAACACTGGAATAAATTGCCTAGGGAGGTTGTGGAATCTCCACCTCTGGAGATATTTAAGAGTAGGTTAGATAAATGTCTATCAGGGATGGTCTAGACAGTATTTGGTCCTGCCATGCGGGCAGGGGACTGGACTCAATGACTTCTCGAGGTCCCTTCCAGTCCTAGAATCTATGAATCTATGAATCTATGTGACTTGCCCATGTGACTCCAAACTCCATCTTGTTGCTGTAATTTTTCACAGTAAGAACAATGGGATTCCCTCCACATGGCAGAGGATATAAAAGGCCCTCTGTAGCGGGGTGGTCACCTGCTCCTGCCCTGAAGGGCTTGAAGCCAGCCCTGGGAGAGGGCTGAGGCTGCGTAAGGGCTGCGGCTAGTAAGAGCCTCAAGCCTCGGCTGATCGGGGAAGGCAGCCACAACTGGGGCCACGCCCCAATCAGTAGCTTATAAAGGCCAGGGAAGCCAGGAGCTAAGAGAGTCTCTCTCTAGCTTGCTGAGAGAGAAGGGCCTGGCTGCTGGGGAGCGGAACAGAGTACCTAAAGTGGAGCAGGGCTGGGAGAAGGCTAGAGGAGCTGGGGAGCTCCGGCCTGGAAACCCCCCAGGCTTCAGGCCTTGTTAAAGGCCGGAAAGGGTACTGGGGTTCAGGGCCGGCTCCAGATTTTCTGCCACCCCAAGCGGCAAAAAAAAAAAAAAAAAAAAAAAAAGCTGCGGCAGCGCGATCGCCCGCTTCACTCTTCGGTGGCAATTCGGCAGCAGGTCCTTCGCTCCGAGAGGGACTGAGGGACCCGCCACCGAATTGCCACTGAAGACCCGAACGTGCCGCCCCAATAGTGGCTGGAGTGCCGCCCCTTGGTATTGGCCTCCCCAAGCACCTGCTTCTTTAGCTGGTGCCTGGAGCCGGCCCTGCTGGGGTTGCAGAGGGGCAGCCCAAGGGTAGGCAGAGGCAGCAGGTCCAAACCCCCCATGCCGGTGATGAGTGGCATTTACACTGCAGTCTGCCCCAGTGAACGGGGGCTAGCTCGAGACTGGCAGTAGCCATAGTCTGAGATGAGGTGGGGATAGAGGTTGGGGGTTCCCCGGGAAGGGGAGACCCAGATCTGTGGGGGTATTGCTAGGGGGCAGCACCCCGCCCTGAAAGGGGCACCGGGGTCCAGGAGGGACTCGGGCCCAGCGGGTAGGGTGACCAGACGTCCTGATAAAATCGGGATCGTTCTGATTTGTAGCTGTTTGTCCCGCGTCCCGACCGATCTGTTGTCGGGACGCAATTTGTCCCGATATTTTGCTCGCTCGGCCGTCAGCACTCGGCTTTTTTTTTTTGCCCCCTCCCTTGTCCTGATATTTTCTTCATCTCATCTGGTTACCCTACCAGCGGGACACCGGCCTGCAGAGGGCGCTCCGGAGGCTGGAAACACTAATTCCCTGAACGACCAGCAGGAGGCGCCACAGCGGTGAGTCCCACCCCATGACACCCTCCATTTTGCCTCTATCCTGCTCCAGCCTCTGGACTATGAATTTGTACTGATGGGAGCATTCTAACCAGTGTACTGAGGCCCTTCCAATGATTTTGAAGCAGCCAGAGACTTGACTTAAGCCAGCAGTTTATTCCAGCACTGCTACAAGCCTGAACCAAGAACTTTGCAATTACTGTATGTATTTGATTCCTTTAACCAATTTTAACTCTCATCTTTCTTTCTTTCTATGATTAAACCTTTAGATTTTAGATACTAAAGGACTGGCATCAGTGTGATTTTTTGGGTAAGATCTGAGTTATATATTGACCTGGGTGTGTGGCTGGTCCACTGGGATCAGAAGAACCATTTATTTGATGAGACTGGTTGTAAAGAACCACTTGCCTTTAAATCCAGTGTGTTCGGTGGTAATACAAGAACTGGAATGCTGGCAGAAACTGCCTGTATGACTTCTTGTTAGCCAGTGTGGTGAAACAGAAGTTTACTTATGTTGCTGGTTTGGTATATCCTATGCGGGATTAGCCACCAGTCTCAGGGTGTATCTGCCCTATTTCTCAGCAGTTCATCCTGAATTTGGCATTCTCGGTTGTGGCCCACTGAGGCACGGTTACACTAGGCCAATGTCTTTGTTATTCTCTCTCGCAGGAACAAACCATCCTGATTTTTAGAAAGAATAGTAAATATGGCAGGCGACCAGCTTGGCTTAACAGTGAAATCCTTGCTGATCTTAAACACAAAAAAGAAGCTTACAAGAAGTGGAAGATTGGACAAATGACCAGGGAGGAGTATAAAAATATTGCTCAGGCATGCAGGAGTGAAATCGGAAGGCCAAATCACACTTGGAGTTGCAGCTAGCAAGAGATGTTAAGAGTAACAAGAAGGGTTTCTTCAGGTATGTTAGCAACAAGAAGAAGGTCAAGGAAAGTGTGGGCCTGTAGCAAAGCGCAGACTCACCCCTGCAGCGCCTCCTGCTGGTCGTCCTTGGGAATTAGCTCTTTGACCCAGGAGCGCCCTCTGCAGGCTGGTGATCCGCCTGCCATTGGCCCCCCCCGTGTCCCTCCCAGGACCCTGGTGCCCTTATCTCAGGGTTCTGCCTCCTGCAGAACCCCCCCCCACAGTCTTACTGGGTTTTCCTCAAGGGAACCCCCACCCCTTATCCCCACGTCACCTCAGTCGGGGCTACTGCCAGTCTCAGTTTAGCCCCCGCACCCGGGGCGGACTGCAGTCTATCAGCCGCTCATCGCCGGCAACAAGGGGTTTGGACCTGCTGCCTCTGCCTACCCATGGGCTGCCCCCTGCAACCCTACACCTACTAGGCCTTGCCAGGCCTGCAGCCTGGGGCTTTCCTAGACCAGAGCTCCCAGCTCCTCTGGCCCTTCCACAGCCCTGCTCCCAATCTAGGTGTCTGGTAAAGCGCCCTGCAGCCAGGCCCTTCTCTCTCTGAACACAGAGAGAGACTGCTGCTTCTGGCTTCCCAGGCCTTCTTATAAGGCCCAGTTCCTTAGTTTGGGGCATGGCCCCAGCTGCAGCCACTTCCCCCAATCAGCCAGGGTTTTACCTTGGCCAGCTCCAGCCCTCTGCAGGGCTTGTCCAACCCCTCCAGGGCCGGAGCGGGTGTTCACCCCGCTACAGGGCCCCTTACTGAATGAGGGAGGCAACCTAGTGACAGAGGATGTGGAAAAAGGTAATGTACTCAATGCTTTTTTTGCCTCTGTCTTCACGAACAAGGTCAGCTCCTAGACTACTGCACTGGGCAGCACAGCATGGGGAGGAGGTAACCAGCCCTCTGTGGAGAAAGAAGTGGTTCAGGACTATTTAGAAAAGCTGGACGAGTACAAGTCCATGGGGCTGGATGCGCTGCATCCGAGGGTGCTAAAGGAGTTGGCGGATGTGATTCCAGAACCATTGGCCATTATCTTTGAAAACTCATGTCAATCGGGGAAGGTCCTGGATGACTGGAAAAAGGCTAATGCAGTGCCCATCTTTAAAAAAGGTAAGGAGGAGGATCCGGGGAACTATAGGCCAGTCAGCCTCACCTCGGTCCATGGAAAAATTATGGAGCAGGTCTTCAAGGAATCAATTCTGAAGCACTTAGGCCTGGTCTACACTACGAGTTTAGGTCGACTTTAGCTGCGTTAAGTCGACTTAAGCCTGGACACGTTTACACGACGAAGCCCTTTCTTTCGACTTAAAGGGCCCTTTAAACCGGTTTCTTTACACCACCTCGACGAGGGGATTAGCGATAAAATCGGCCTTATGGGGGTCGGAATTGGGTAGTGAGGACGGAATTCGACATTAGTGGCCTCCGGGAGCTATCCCACAGTGCTTCATTGTGACCGCTCTGGACAGCACTCTCATCTCAGATGCACTGGCCAGGTAGACAGGAAAAGCCCCGCGAACGTTTGAATTTCATTTCCTGTTTGCTCAGCGTGGAGAGCACAGGTGACCATGCAGAGCTCATCAGCACAGGTAACCGTGATGGAGTCCCAGTCCCAGTCTCAGGATCGCAAAAGAGCTCCAGCCTGGACCGAACGGGAGGTACGGGATCTGATCGCCATCTGGGGAGATGAAGCAGTGCTGGCCGAACTCCGAAACAGTAAAAGAAATGGCAAAACATTAGAAAAGATCTCCAAGGCCATGAAGGACAGAGGCCATAACAGGGACGCACAGCAGTGCCGCGTGAAAATTAAGGAGCTAAGGCAAGCCTACCACAAAGCCAGAGACGCAAACGGAAGGTCCGGGGCTGAGCCGCAAACATGCCGCTACTACGAGGAGCTGCATGCCATTCTAGGGGGTGCAGCCACCAGTAGCCCAAGCGTGTGCTATCAGTCCCTCTCTGGAGACAGGGAAGCGGGTTCGGCGGACGAGGAAGATGAGGATGGAGAGAACATCATAGATAGCTCACAGCAGCAAGGAAGCGGAGAAACCAGTTTCCCCAACAGCCAGGATATGTTTGTCACCCTGGACCTGGAACCAGTAACCCCCGAACTCACCCAAGACCCTGTGGGCACACAGGGGACCTCTGGTGAGTGTACCTTTGTAAATATTACACATGGTTTAAAAACAAGCGTGTTTAATGATTAATGATTAATTTGCCCTGGCAATCGCGGCCAGTACAGCTACTGGAAAAGTCTGTTAACGTGTATGGGGATGGAGCGGAAATCCTCCAGGGACATCTCCAGAAAGCTCTCCTTCATGTACTCCCAAAGCCTTTGCAAAAGGTTTCTGGGGAGGGCTGCCTTATCCCGTCCGCCATGGTAGGACACTTTACCACGCCAGGCCAGTAGCACGTAGTCTGGAATCATTGCATAACAAAGCATGGCAGCGTATGGTCCCGGTGTTTGCTGGCATGCAGACAACATCCATTCCTTATCGCTCTTTGTTATCCTCAGGAGAGTGATATCATTCACGGTCACCTGGTTGAAATGGGGCGATTTTATTAAGGGGACATTCAGAGGTGCCCCTTCCTGCTCTGCTGAACAGAAATATTCCCCGCTGTTAACCACGCGGTGGGGGGGAGGGGTGAAGTGACCAACCCAGAGAATTGGGTGTGTGGGGGAGGGGAGTTAGTTGGGTTTGTGCTGCATGTTAAACCTTAAACCTCAGCCCCTCCTTTTACATTGCAAACCCATTTTAAATGGCCAACCCAACGGGTGCTTGGTATGGTTAATGAGAGCAGTACTGTTTTAAACCATCCCCACTTGTTAACAAGGTTAAAAAAGCCCAAAGACTGTGTCTTACCATGGCTGCCTGCAAGCTGAAATCTGTGGCCTGGCACTGCGTGAGTGATCTCTCACACCAAACCGGCAGTCCCTCAATATAAGAGGAAAAATGCGACCTTGTAACGAAAGCACATGTGCTGTGTGATGTGAACAGCAAAATCTAACGTGAAAGAGTGTACCCATTGTTCTCCAAAATGTATCTTTTTTAAACAACTCTCCCTTCTCCTCCACCAGCTGCAAATGTTTCACCTTCACAGAGGCTAGTGAATATTCGAAGAAGGAAGCGAAGGACACGTGACGAAATGTTCACTGAACTACAGACTGCCTCCCACGCTGACAGAGCACAGCAGAATGCGTGGAGGCAGTCAATGACTGATTTTAAAAAAGCCCAATATGAGCGAGAGGAGAGGTGGCGGGCTGAAACGCGGGCTGAAGAGGAGAAGTGGCGTGAGCTTGTACTCAGAAAGCAAGAGTCGATGCTCCGGCTGCTGGAGCATCAAAGTGATATGCTCCTGCGTATGGTTGAGCTGCAGGAAAGGCAGCAGGAGCAGAGACCGCCGCTACAGCCCCTCTGTAACCAACAGCAGGAGCAGAGACCGCCGCTACAGCCCCTCTGTCAGCAGGAGCAGAGACCGCCGCTACAGCCCCTCTGTAACCAACAGCAGGAGCAGAGACCGTCGCTACAGCCCCTCTGTAACCACCAGCCCTCCTCCCCAAGTCCCATTGCCTCCTCACCCAGACGCCCAAGAACACGGTGGGGGGGCCTCCGGCCACCCAATCACTCCACCCTAGATGATTTCTACAGCAATAAGTTTTAAAGTTTTAAAGTGCAGTGTGTCCTTTTCCTTCCCTCCTCCCCCACCCATCCCGGGCTACCTTTGCAATTATCCCCCTAGTTGTGTGCTCAATTAATAAAGAATGCATGAATGTGAAGTAACAATGACTTTATTGCCTCTGCAAGTGGTGCTTGAAGAGGGGAGGGTAGGGGAGGTTGGGGTGCTTGGTTTACAGGGTAGTAGAGTTAACCGGGTGCGTGGGGGGGGCTGCGATTTCATCAAGGAGAAACAAACAGAAGTTTCACACCAAATCCTGCCCAGTCACAAAACTAGTTTTCAAAGCCTCTCTGATGCGCACCGCGCCCTGCTGTGCTGCTCTAACCGACCTGGTGTCTGGCTGCGCGTAATCAGCGGCCAGGCGATTTGCCTCTACCTCCCACCCCGCCATAAATGTCTCCCCCTTACTCTCACAGATATTGTGGAGCGCACAGCAAGTAGCAATAACAATGGGGATATTCTTTTCGCTGAGGTCACAGCGAGTCAGTAAGCTGCGCCAGCGCGCTTTTAAACGCCCAAATGCACATTCCACCACCATTCGGCACTTGCTCAGCCTGTAGTTGAACAGGTCCTGACTCCTGTCCAGGCTGCCTGTGTATGGCTTCATGAGCCATGGCATTAAGGGGTAGGCTGGGTCCCCAAGGATCACGATAGGCATTTCAACATCCCCAATGGTTATTTTCTGGTCCGGGAAGAAAGTCCCTTCCTCCAGCTTTCGAAACAGAAGAGAGTGCCTGAAGACGCGAGCATCATGTACCCTTCCCGGCCAGCCCACGTTGATGTCGGTGAAACGTCCCTTGTGATCCACCAGGGCTTGCAGCAGCATTGAAAAGTACCCCTTGCGGTTTATGTACTCGGTGGCTTGGTGCGCCGGTGCCAAGATAGGGATATGGGTTCCGTCTATCGCCCCACCACAGTTTGGGAATCCCATTGCAGCAAAGCCATCCACTATGTCCTGCACGTTTCCCAGAGTCACTACCCTTGATATCACCAGGCCTCTCATTGCCCTGGCAACTTGGATCACAGCAGCCCCCACAGTAGATTTGCCCACTCCAAATTGATTCCCGACTGACCGGTAGCTGTCTGGCGTTGCAAGCTTCCACAGGGCTATTGCCACTCGCTTCTCAACTGTGAGGGCTGCTCTCATCTTGGTATTCTGGCGCTTCAGGGCAGGGGAAAGCAAGTCACAAAGTTCCATGAAAGTGCCCTTACGCATGCGAAAGTTTCGCAGCCACTGGGAATCGTCCCAGACCTGCAACACGATGCGGTCCCACCAGTCTGTGCTTGTTTCCCGGGCCCAGAATCGGCGTTCCATGGCATGAACCTGCCCCAGTAACACCATGATTTCCACATTGCTGGGGCCTGTGCCTTGTGAGAGGTCCATGTCAATTTCCTCATCACTATCGTCGCCGCGCTGCAATCGCCTCCTCCTCCTCAGCTGGTCCTCCTGGTTTTGCTTTGGCATGTCCAGGCTCTGCATATACTCCAGGACAATGCGCGTGGTGTTCATAGTGCTCATAATTGCCGCGGTGATCTGAGCGGGCTCCATGATCCCAGTGCTAGCTATGGCGTCTGGTCTGAAAAAAGGCGCGAAACTAGTATCTAAAGACCAGGGGAAGAAGGGAGGGAGGGAGGGAGGGAGGGGCGGGCGACTGACGACATGGCGTACAGGTACAGGGAATTAAAATCAAGAAAGGTGGCTGTGCATCAGGGAGAAATACAAACAACTGTCACACAGAATGCCCCCCCCCCCCCCCCCCAGAGATTGAACTCCTAAGCCTGGGTTTAGCGGGCCGTTGATTTGACGGAGGGAGGGGGGAAGGAAATGAATAAAACACAAATCTATTTTTTACATCTTAAGACGACAGTGCAGCATGACTGATAGCCCTCGGCATTTTCTGGGTGCTTGGCAGCCAATACTTGGCAGCAAATAGTATACTACGACTGGTAACCATCATTGTCCAACGAGGACGGTTAAAGGCAAGGGGTTGCTGCTGTGTAGCAATGTAGCCCCACGTGTGCCAGCCACATGTCTGCCAGCACCCAGATCGCCCTCGGCCTTTTCTGGGTGCTTAGCAGACAATACTTGGCAGCAAATAGTATACTACGACTGGTAACCATCATTGTCCAACGAGGACGGTTAAAGGCAAGGGGTTGCTGCTGTACAGTAGCCAGAAGGATCGGTAAAGGCGCTCAGGCTACAATAATCTATGAGCATTTCAGGCAACCTCTAAATTTACTTGCTTTCAGACCTGAGGAAAGCTCTTCTTTCAGATCTGCTGAGCACCCAGATCGCCCTCGGCCTCTTCTGGATGCTCAGCAGACAATACTGACAGGACGGTTACCAGTCGTAATAAACCATCTACTGCCAAAAGGCAAGGGGCTGGTGCAATGCAGCCCTACGGCTGCCAGCCCCACAGCTACCAGCATCCCGAGCGCCGATGAAGGCTACTACTCATGCTGCACCGTCTACCGCCAAAAGGCAGTAATCTGCTGCTGCTGTTTAGCAATGCAGTCCCACGTTTGCCGGCACCCGGAAGACATATGGTGACGGTGAGCTGAGCTGAGCGGGCTCCATGCTTGGCGTGGTATGTTGTCTGCACAGGTAACCCAGGTAAAAAGGCGCGAATCTATTGTCTGCCGTTGCTGTGACGGCGGGGGAGGTGCGTGACGCAATGTACCCAGAACCCCCCACGGCACTGCTTTGCATCATTCGGGCATTGCGATCTCAACCCATAATTCCAATGGGCGCCGGAGACTCCGGGAACTGTGGGATAGGTACACATAGGCACCCATAGTGCTATGCGCCGGAAGTCGACGCTAGCCTCAGTACTGTGGACGCGGTCCGCCGACTTCATGCACTTAGAGCATTTTATGTGGGGACACACACAGTCGGCTGCATAAAACCGGTTTCTATAAAACCGGCTTCTATAAATCCGACCTAATTTTGTAGTGTAGACAAGCCCTTAGAGGAGAGGAAAGTGATCAGGAACAGTCAGCATGGATTCACCAAGGGCAAGTCATACCTGACTAACCTAATTGTCTTCTATGACGAGATAACTGGCTCTGTGGATGAGGGGAAAGCAGTGGACGTGTTATTCCTTGACTTTAGCAAAACTTTTGATACGGTCTCCCACAGTATTCTTGCTGGCAAGTTAAAGAAGTATGGGCTGGATGAATGGACTATAAGGTGGATAGAAAACTGGCTAAAAAGTCGGGCATAACGCGTAGTGATCAATGGCTCCATGTCTAGTTGGCAGCAGGTATCAAGCGGAGTGCCCCAAGGGTCGGTCCTGGGGCCGGTTTTGTTCAATATCTTCATTAATGATCTAGAGGATGGCGTGGACTGCACCCTCAGCAAGTTTGCAGATGACACTAAACTGGGAGGAGTGGTAGATACGCTGGAGGGTAGGGATAGGATACAGAGAGACCTAGACAGATTAGAGGATTGGGCCAAAAGAAACCTGATGAGGTTCAACAAGGACAAGTGCAGATGGAAGAATCCCATGCACTGCTATAGACTAGGGACCGAGTGGCTAGACAGCGGTTCTGCAGAAAAGGAAAAGGGGTTTGTGATACAGGAGGGCCAGGGAGCAGTGGGAGAGTGGTAGAGGGGAAGTATATAAGCCCTAGGCTAATTAAGGCGTGGTTCCCTGTAGACTAGGGAGAGTTGCTACAGGTTAATTGGAGCACCTGTAGTCAATTAAGGCCCTGTTAGCAACCTAATAAACCCCCCTGCTTCAGGCAGTCAGGGGAGAAGGAGGAAAGAGAGAGGACTGGAGCTTGGAGGTGTGCTGTGAGACTTGAAAGATCAGAAAACTGGAGTAAGGGAGACCCTGTCCCAGCAGGGGAGGGAGACTCCCTCCCCCAGCATTTAAGGACCAAAGATACCCCACCCAAGGGGGAAGAGGGTAAGAACCCACAGGGGTTGAGAGGAGCTGGGACTCAGAGTAAGGAGCAAACCCAGACCCCTCCCCCGCTTCCCTCCTTTACCACCTTCCCGGGCCACTAGCGGGGCCCTCGGGACAGCCCCCCGTCAAGAAAAGCGCAAGACCCACCATACTACATCGGCCATCTTGTCACAGGGTTACAGTGGATGAGAAGCTGGATATGAGTCGACAGTGTGCCCTTGTTGCCAAGAAGGCTAACAGCATTTTGGGCTGTATAAGTAGGGGCACTGCCAGCAGATCGAGGGACGTGATCATTCCCCTCTATTTGACATTGGTGAGGCCTCATCTGGAGTACTGTGTCCAGTTTTGGGCCCCACACTACAAGAAGGATGTGGAAAAATTGGGAAGAGTCCAGCGGAGGGCAACAAAAATGATTTAAGGGGCTGGAGCACATGACTTATGAGGAGAGGCTGAGGGAACTGGGATTGTTCAGGCTGCAGAAGAGAAGAATGAGGGGAGATTTGATAGCTGCTTTCAACTACCTGAAAGGGGGTTCCAAGGAGGATGGATCTGGACTGTTCTCAGTGGTAGCAGATGACTGAACAAGGAGTAGTGGTCTCAAGTTGCAGTGGGGGAGGTTTAGGTTGGATATTAGGAAAAACTTTTTCACTAGGAGGGTGGTGAAGCACTGGAATCGGTTACCTAGGGAGGTGGTGGAATCTCCTTACTTAGAGGTTTTTAAGGTCAGGCTTGACAAAGCCCTGGCTGGGATGATTTAGTTGGGGATTGGTCCTGCTTTGAGCAGGGGATTGGACTAGATGACCTCCTGAGGTTCCTTCCAACCCTGATATTCTATGATTGAGCAGGCTGTAAGCAGAACCGGGTGGGATGCACACAATTACTCCACCTCTGAGCCACTCATTTGTTGGAGAAGATAATCACATTGTCACTATACCTAGGTATTCAAAAACCATGTGTCAGGTCTCCAAAAATCATGAGATTGGCTTATATATTATGAGAATTTTTTTACAAAAGTTTGGGGTTCTCTTTTTGTGCTGTCTGGTTTCTGAGCCTTTAGGTTGCACTCAGGTCATGTTTTCAGGGTTTTCTCCTCAACATTAAGGGCAAGAAACTGACTTACTTTAAAAAATAAATGAAAATCAGAATCTTTTGCCATCTCTTTATTCCAGAAACTGAGGCCTTAACAAATAGACCAAAAATGGCAGGACTTTAGATAAAACCAGGAGAGCTGCCTATACTGTAATCCCCACTAGTGGTCTCGGGAGCCTCACAGAGAGGGGGACTGTCATGCTGTCTGGAGTGGCTCATGACTGTAAGTGTCAGCCTCAGGGCAGACTGTCAAAAGCAGGGCAGAGACCCCAAACTGGTGGTATGTTCTAGAATTAGATTACACCAACCCAGTAACAAATGTGAATTCCTGGATCACTATAACAGGCTTCCCACAGAGTCACAGACAGTGCCCTTAGGCTCTCCAGTGTATCTTGCCACCCTGGCAAGCTGGACTTAGTGATAATTGGTCACATATATCAAAGATCACAAGATATTCACGTTACTTCCACAGTCCCAAGGGACCAATCACATCCTCAGATCAGTTTGTACCTCAGATTTCACACCAAAGCAAACACTTGTAGCCTATTCTGTAATAAACTAACTGAAGGTTTATTAACTAGGAAAAAGAAACATGACAGTTATTTACAGGTTAAAGCAAGCATGTACACACAAATGAATTACCATCTATGGTTCCCAAAGATGACATAGATGTAGTAATCTATCAATTTAAAATGTCTTTCAGGGCAGACCCTAGGGTAAGCCCTGGGATCTCTGCCTTAGTTCAGTGTCTCTGGCCTTGTGAGAGTTTAAACAGCAAAGAGATTACAAATTTTCTTGTGATTCTGTTTTATCTTTTTATATTTAGCCTTCCAGTTCCTGAGATGAGCTCCCTTGCATGTAGCATTTCCAAGGTATGATAGGACCATTCACCAATCCTTTGGTTAGTGATGCTCCTTAGTGGCCCCTTCAATCTTGTTAGGCCTCCTGAATGGACCGGGGGATGATTCCTGTGCTTGGGTTCACAAGTTCAGAGCAAACATTTTCAAAGTTATAAAGCAAAACTTACATAGTTCCTTTTAGCATGGAATACAGACATTACAAGTGAGATTAATGCATGCAGAAACTCACAAGCATTTCATAGAGTCTAAATACTTAGATAATTTTTTCACATAACTACATTCTAATAAGACTAACACCTATTCTGAACAAAACTAATGTACAGGTGAGCTGGTCTGGTTTCCAGCTATGAGTTTGTCAGTGCTCAGCTGATGCCTACAGACTTGGCAAGAGCTGGCACCTGGTTTACCAGCATCACAGGAGCATCCAATAGAGCCACACAGCCAGTAGAAGGGCCTCAGCCGGGGGCTACAGTCAGTGGAAGAACATGGAGCTTGCATGTGGATGGCTCTGGCCTTCTGGGGATCCTCCAGGATTTTCTAGGTTTGAAGGGTGGGACTATGGCCTTTTCCACAATCTCCACCAGCAATTGGTGAATGTGGGGAATCTTCCCAAGGGAACCCTCACAGAGATTTCCTCCACAGAGGCCTGGGTTTTACCACAAGAGGGGGTGATCTGTGCCAGTATGAAGATTGGCTTTGGGCCAGTCCTGCAGACCTTGCACAGGCAAGGCTCACGAGGAAGAAATATGAATCCAACTGGACTGTGGTATGGTTTTACCAACCCTTGAGGATGTTTGGGCAATGGACTGCATCATGTGCAGAGCCAAGGGCACATCCTCCCCATGCTGCTTGCACATTATATTGACTCTGCCACATACAAGAAGCAGAACAACAGTAGCACTTTCAAACATACTAAATGGAATATGACCTTCAAAGAAACAATGGCAGAGTAAACAAAGAATTGTTCATTTTACCTCGTGCATAGATAATGAAAACAAAGAGTTTGCCTTAGTTTGTACAAAAATAGAATTCAGTTGTTCTGAGGCTTCAGAAGTCATCTGACTTGCAAACTAAAATAATCTTTAGAGTTTTTCATAACACTGCATTTCAACACAGGATTAGGAATTTCTTGGTTGTTTTAGCCATCGTTCTGTCTGCATGCATATGTGGGAGTGTCACCGACTGGAAAAAACATGCCTCTCAGAGGTAATGTCTGCTCGTTATGCAATGGAACGACAGTTAGAATCTAACAGAACAAGAAAAGCTTTTCATTTTTCAGATCTGAAAAGAAAATAACACATTGTGCATGGTGTAAAATCTGTGCTTCATTGAAATCTAACATACATCATGAGTTTTGTTTATAAACAGACAGCAGTACAGACACTTATGCTTGAGTCTGCTGCAGTACCAATTAAACCTAGCTGTCCTCAATTTTATATTGAAAAATACTATTTAAATCCATTTGGGAGTTTGTACATTATTTTTCAAATGCCTTTCTACTTCTTTCATTTCATCCTTGAGGGCACCGTGTAGTCTCTCATACAATTAAAGATGCATAACATTTCTTCCTTTGCCTATCACATAGAGTCTGAGCCTGCAGCCTTGACTCACATGAGTAATCCTTACTTAAGTAAGTACCACCTGATTACTTGCAAAACTAGGGATTCTGAGTAAAGGTTACATACCAGGTGGTGCCCTTAATGAATGACAGATACACACAGGTAAGGAAATCCCAGAGCTGCTAACCATCCATTGTATTTGTGACAATTTCAAGCAAAACTCATCCATCTGATTCTAAATGAAGTAGCCCTAAAGTGATACAAGTTTGAATGTTTGGAATGAATTTAAAGGTTATACGTAAAACTTATGACCTGAAGCACCAGAGAGGAAAGAAGTCTCTACTCTGTTTTTTAGTGGAAAAGGAAAAGTGCAGCCATAGAGAGCTTAATTTGCATAGGCTACCTTCCCACAACTTCTTAGTAACACTTGGCAGATCATTATAACAATATATAAGATTGGATTTGAGGGGTCACTAGGCTCCCAGAGAAGTTCAGAGAAGGAGAAGGAGCTCTTACCTTGTGGTAAAGAGCACATTTCCAGTCAGGATTTTGCTCAAGGGTCCTAACCTCTTCTTAGCTTCCCTTCTGTGTGGACTTCCTGGTGAGAGATGATAAAGACTGGGGACTTCACTGTAAGAGATGACAAAGAGGACAGCAAAAGAACTGGATGTTGACATGGGCATGCCTACCCAGCACTTACAACAATGCTGAATCATGAAGCTGAATTAGGTGGTGGTGGTGCCAGATGGTGAATCTGGGAAGTAGCTTCCGTTGGAAATGGAGACAAATGTACATGGAGACCACTTGATCTTACAAAATGACACGTTTACTTCAAATGAGATGTATTTTGTGAAATTTATCTCAGCTGTTGGATGCTGCAAGTCCAAATACGCCATTCAAAGGAACTTCTTACTAATGACTTCCAGACTGACTCCAACTTAAGTGCATTGTGTTAAATAGGCAGTGTTTATTTACCAACATCTTTACAATGAGTCAAGTGCACAGTCACCACAACAAAGAAAAAATATTTATTCTTTTAGTCTTTGATTCAGTAGTCTACCTAGTTTTGGCAAAGTATTTAAGCATGTGCTTAACCCCCAATGACTTCAATGGCACCAAAGCATGTGCTTAAACACTGCTGAATTGGGGCCTCAGGATTAATCCTGCAAGGTACTGAGCACCTTCCACCACTATTGACTGCAGTGGAAGTGGACAGCATTAGAACATAAGAACGGCTGTACTGGGTCAGACCAAAGATCCATCCAGCCCAGTATCCTGTCTACCGACAGTGGCCAATGCCAGGTGCCCCAGAGGGAGTGAACCTAACAGGTAATGATCAAGTGATCTCTCTCCTGCCATCCATCTACACCCTCTGACAAACAGAGGCTATGGACACCAATCCTTACCCATCCTGGCTAATAGCCCCTTCACAACCTTCTCAGGCAAGGAGTTCCACAAGTTGACTATGCGCTGTGTGAAGAAGAACTTCCTTTTATTTGTTTTAAACCTGCTGCCCATTAATTTCATTTGGTGGCCCCTAGTTCTTGTATTATGGGAATAAGTAAATAACTTTTCCTTATCTACTTTCTCCACATCACTCATGATTTTATATACCTCTATCATACCCCCTCTTACTCTCCTCTTTTCCAAGCTGAAAAGTTCTAGCCTCTTTAATCTCTCCTCATATGGGACCCGTTCCAAACCCCTAATCATTTTAGTTGCCCTTCTCTGAACCTTTTCTAGTGCTAGTATATCTTTTTTGAGATGAGGAGACCACATCTGTATGCAGTATTCAAGATGTGGGCGTACCATCGATTTATATAAGGTCAATAATATATTCTCAGTCTTATTCTCTATCCCCTTTTTAATTATTCCTAACATCCTGTTTGCTTTTTTGACCACCTCTGCACACTGCGTGGATGTCTTCAGAGAACTATCCACGTTGACTCCAAGATCTTTTTCCTGATTCGTTGTAGCTAAATTAGCCCCCATCATATTGTATGTATAGTTGGGGTTATTTTTTCCAATGCGCATTACTTTACATTTATCCACATTAAATTTCATTTGCCATTTTGTTGCCCAATCACTTAGTTTTGTGAGATCTTTTTGAAGTTCTTCACAGTCTGCTTTGGTCTTAACTATCTTGAGCAGTTTAGTATCATCTGCAAACTTTACCACCTCACTTTTTACCCCTTTCTCCAGATCATTTATGAATAAGTTGAATAGGATTGTTCCTAGGACTGACCCTTGGGGAACACCACTAGTTACCGCTCTCCATTCTGAGAATTTACCATTTATTCCTACCCTTTGTTCCCTGTCTTTTAACCAGTTCTCAATCCATGAAAGGACCTTCCCTTTTATCCCATGACAACTTAATTTATGTAAGAGCCTTTGGTGAGGGACCTTGTCAAAGGCTTTCTGGAAATCTAGTATACTATGTCCACTGGATCCCCCTTGTCCACAAGTTTGTTGACCCCTTCAAAGAACACTAATAGATTAGTAAGACACGATTTCCCTTTACAGAAACCATGTTGACTTTTGCCCAACAATTTATGTTCTTCTATGTGTCTGACAATTTTATTCTTTACTATTGTTTCAACTAATTTGCCCGGTACTGACATTAGACTTACTGGTCTGTAATTGCCGGGATCACCTCTAGAGCCCTTTTTAAATATTGGCATTACATTAACTATCTTCCAGTCATTGGGTACAGAAGCCAATTTAAAGGACAGGTTACAAACCATTCTGCATCTATCAGGAGAAATCAGCAGCTCACAACATCAGGCTGTAGTAAAACAAAGGAGATGACCTGAGAATAGGGACACTTATGTATGAAAGGGGAAAAACAAATGGACATACTATATGGTTCTGTTGAGCAAGACAATGCGGTATTGAAATGCAGGCTTTGTTAGTAAAGCTTGCGCTATTGTACATTTGACACTAATATGTGGTATTAGTATGAGTTGCAATTTGTGGAAGGTGGTAGATGAGCTAAGCAAAAAGCAGAAACCGGGTCAGAGAACGAATGATACTACAATTTAACATACTCAGCAAGTTACTTGGTATAAGATATGCAAATAACATCAGGAAACAACAATGCTCATGAAACCTGAGGGGCTGGAAAGTGAGCACCTCTGTTTGCTCACTGACACGACAGGCTGCAGGCAGTTGTCTAATGTGATTTTGCCTTACGGGTGACCTTCTTCTTGAACTAGAGAAACCATCACCTCTGCAGATGATTCAGTCTTCACGCTTGCCCAGCCCTGGTCATTGCATCTGCAGAGACTATCATCTGTAGAATGGTTTTCATGCTATAAAGTGCAAGGAACTGAGTTGAGAACATGCTACTTATTTTACTGATGGCCTCAGGCTGGACATGAATCATGATGACAGTTCTAGCCTGATAGCCATCTTGAGATTCATCGTTTCTATTTTGAAATTACATATAAAAAATGCCCAGACACCCCTTCAGATCTTGAAAGGAGAATACAAAATGTCAAGACTTAATAATTTATCCTAAATAGGACCCTGTCATTAAATATGTACGGGTACCAAGCAGTGGAACCTATATAGTATTGTAGAATTAGAGCTGAGGGAACAGCAAATGGAGAGTCAAAATATATTTGAAAGTTACATTACAAAATTGATTAAATGAATGATGTGAGGAATATCATCTCACCAGCTTGACAGAACATTGTAAAAGTTAGAGATGGAAAGGAAAATACTATACTAAAATATAATAATTTTGTTATTTTACTGATTAATACCATTACAGTGTATCATAAGCATGGAAATTATACTTTAGTTTGTAGTCAGGATACTAACTTGTTCTACTTCTTTATCAATAACATTCTTAGAAGGAATAATTAAGGCTAAAAACATAACATCTTCATGCCACAGGTTCAAGATAAATCCAAAGGTAAGTGAAAACCATCTGTGTGTTGGCCTCTGGGAAATGAGTTGGGGTTTCAGTCCAGTTCCTAGTGTGCAGGTGTCCACAAAGTACCATGATAATTGGATAGAATGGCTAGACTTTGTCATAACAGCTGAATCGGCAGACAGGCCAACCTGAGAAGAGAGCAGGCCTATAAGCGATGTTTATCCTGCTGCAGCCTCAGGGCCGGCCCACAACATTTTGGCACCTGAGGCGGGGAGCTCAAATGACGCCCCCATGCCTCCTCGCTTGAGCCAAAACTTTGAAGGCTCTCAATTCTGCCTTCTTCCTGTTCTACTCCTCTCATGGTACTGCTCTGCTACCTACCCCAATAAAGGAGAACTAACAACTTAAAATGCCTTGTTCAAAAATTTTAAGTAACACTTACATTTGCTGTTCAGGTGTTTGAAAGTTAACTTTTCTTGTCTGCATAGTAAACACTGGCATTTTTATCTATTTGAATAATCAAAGTGGTGCTTTCCATGCCTTCTTGGTTGCAAAGATTTGAACTGCTTCCTGAAGGTCCACAGTATGGGCCAGCTCATGCTCTATTGAGATGGTTGCAAGGCTGACCAGCCTCTTCTGTGTCATTATGGAGCGTAGATGTGTTTTTATTAACTTCAGCTTGGAGAAGTTGCGTTCTTCACTGGCAACTGTTATAGGAAGTGTTAGGAGTATGCGCAGAGCAACAAAAGCATTTGGAAAGAGGGTGGTCATCTTATTTGTGCACATATATTCCAGAACAGCCTGTGGAGTTGATCCTGCTGAAATGTATCTTGAAAGGGCTTTCAAGTTCATCACCTAAATCACTCCCATCAATATCGCGCATGTCATCATGTGTCAACGCTGTCTCTAGTGCCCTGCATTGCTGGTGTAGGTCTTCTTCAGGTATAGTGAGGAGTTTTGGAATATCATACAACATCCCAAATATACTGCTGTGTTCCTTGAGCTGCATGAAACCTTCTTCAACTGACTGTATTGCACAATCTAACACCTGGTTAAAGAATTCAACTTTGAATTGTTGTTTGGGGTCTCTTATGGGATTATCCCGTGCCTCGTAATCAAAATGTCTTCTTCTTCTGTGACTCTTGTATTCTTGAATGGGTGGGAAAATAGCTTCAGTGTGAAGTTCCTCTGCCAACTTCTGTGAACTCTTAGAACGTTTTGAAATCCCTCATCTGACTGGTAAGACTGTAGGTATGACTTTGCTTTGTCCAGTTGTTCCATTGCTCCAGATATATCAAGGTCAACACCTTGGAGTCACTGTTTGAAATAAATGTTGTAAGCAAGAATGTCATGCCACAACACTAAGCCACACAGAAATTTGAAGTTACATATGTTTCTGGTGATTCCATTTCCCTCTGCCACTGTTCTCCCACGAACAGTTCCTGTCATAGCATTATTCTCCATAATGGCAACTATGGCCCATTTATCTTCCCAATTTGGTGTTTGATAGGCTTTATCGCCTCCACTCGACTTTCCCATCATGTGGCACTCAGTGGTTTCAGTGTCAGAGAGGATGTTCCCAGATGTTACTTCAAAATTTGCCATCGATGAGTTCAGGGCCAGCTCTAGGTACCAGCAAAACAAGCTGGTGCTTGGGGCGGCACATTTTTAGGGGCGGCATGGCCGGCGCCAGAATGCCGCCCCTAAAAATGTGCCCTGGCCGCCCTAGCTCACCTCCGCTGCCGCTCGCGTGCCGCTACTCGCCCTCCCTCCCAGGCTTGAGAGCCTGGGAGGGAGGGGGAGAAGCAGCACCCGCGCCGTGGCCACTCGCAGTCTCCCTTCCCTCCCAGGCTCTTGAACCTGGGAGGGAGGGGGAGATCCCGAGCGGCCGCGGCACGCGAAACAGTCGTTTCGCGCGCTGCTGCTCTCCCTCCCAGGCTTGAGAGCCTGGGGGGAGGAGGCAGGGCTGGGGATTTGGGGAAGGGGCGGAGTTGAGGAGGGGGGTAATTAAAAAATGGGGGGGGCGGCCAAAATTGTGTTTGCTTTGGGCGGCAAAAATCCTAGAGCCGGCCCTGGATGAGGTGATGCAGAGAAAAATACACAGATGCTTTGAATTACATTAAAAAATTCAGCAGCCTTACTAGAAGCTGATGCTGCATCACTGACCACCAAGTTCAATGAATGAGAACTGCATGGGACAAAAAAAAAAAAAGCTCGAGGGATTAACTCTCGGATCCGTGTTTGCACTCCTCTGTTCTTTCCTCTCATGTTGGCACCATTATCGTAGCCCTGACCTCTCATGTCAGCTATTGCAATTCCCGTAGCTTCCAGCTTTTTAAGAAGCACATTTGTCATACCAGCTCCTGTAGTATCATCAATGTCAATACATTATAGAAAATGCTCTCTGACACTCACCATTGCAAGGACATTTTCACTAGGTTCTGTTGTTACTACAAAACGCACCATTCAAGTAATTTGTTCTGTATGGCTGATGTCAGGTGTGCAATCCAGAATAACAGAGTAATATCTTGCTGACTTCAGATCTGCCACAATCTTCTGTTTGACTTTTGTTGCCAGTAACTGTAGGATCTCATTTTGAATTTTCCCCCAGATAGTGGTGTGTGTACATTTCTTGGGTGGTGACTCTTCTTAGATGCTCCTGGAGTACAGTATCAAACTCAGCCATCAGCTCCACAATTTGAAGGAAGTTTCCATTGTTTGGCATATACAGCTGATCTGAAGTGCCACGCAGTGCTAGGTTTTGGGTAGCAAGCATTCTCACAATGACAATGAGCCTTTTCAGAACATTTTGTCAGTAAAGAGACTCTGATGCAATCTTCTCCTGATGTTGATCATCTATGGTGACCTTTAACCTTAGTCTCATGTCAAGCTCTTTCCACCTATGGAATGCTCTCTGGTGATTTGCTGCCTTCTCATGGCATGCCAGATTTCTAGCCTGATTTTTACAGTCCTTTGTTCCTGTAGAACCCAATGTGGCTGTAACATTAGACTGGAAGAGTTTGCAACAAAAACAGTATGCAGCATTCTGGGTTTTTGAGTACATAAGTCATGGCCTCTCCACTTTGTGACCATTGGGGATTTCACGCCAGTAATGTGTTGGATGGAAACTTCTATTTTCATTGTCTTTGGGGAACATTAAGTTTTTCATTTGCTGTGGCCCATGCAGTACAAGGAAGTCCCTCAGGCTACTGCTCAAGTGGGTTCACAGTACTGGATCATCTAGACTTAAGTAACTAAACTCAGCAGCAGCTGTTTCTTGCGCCTCCACCACACTCTTCTCTGATCTACACTTTTCTTCAGGAATGTGCATGGTTACATCCATTTGAGATGGAGATATGGATGTTGCAGTAGCTACCAGGTCACCTGCACTCTGACTAACTGGAAGATCAGGCATCTCCTCACCACTCACATCCTCACTGGGGCTGGAAGGCTCACCGTGAACATTTGTGTCTATGTATCTCAGGAGAGCTCCTTCCCGCTTAGATAGAAAAGCTTCCTTTCTTTCTTTCTTTTTCTGAATGCTGCCCCAGAGGGGCGCTTTCTTCTTTCACTCATGACTGCTGTTCTGTGCCAGCTGTAGTGGCTCTCAACACTCAATTGAAGGGGACAAATAAGCAGGCTGGTAGCAGGGCCTGAGTGAGGGAAGGTATCAGCGTCTTAAGGGCCTAACTGGCTCCTGCTACTTCAGTTTACTGCCTGTTCTCCTCAAGTGGGTTCAGGGAAGCAGCAGGAAACAGGAAGCTCCCTGAGAAGCTGGTGTTAATCAGTCCGGTTCCTGGGGGTGCTAGAGGTACATAAGAGGCTCCTCCTCCTCTCTCTCCATGCAGCTCCTGCTGCTTTCTGTTATTCCCTCTCACCTTTTCTCCTGCCTGCCTGTTACGTCTCTTATGCCCTCCTTCCTCCAGCACAGCACTCCACCATCTCTGTGCATCTAGAGCAGAGATAATACAAATGCACCAGCAGCAGGCACAATTTTCTACACTCTGGGTCCTAGTGGCGCCCCCCCGCAGTCTGGCACCTGAGGCGGCCGCCTCAGTTCGCCTCACGGTAAGGCCAGCCCTGTGCAGCCTTTTCTGCGTACAAATACCGAGCACTTAATTTTCCAGTGCTATCAAGCTGGCATCTCTCACCAATACAACCATCATTTTTTAAAAGGCTGATAGCTACAGTATCAGAGGGCAGGGTTCTGGACTCCTTGCTGTCAACAGTCCTCATGCATTCCCATGGCAAATTTAATACCCTGTGCTTTATTTACAATGTGCTATACAAGTCCTGTCTCTCCTCACCCCCCCCCCCCCATGTAAGGATTTTACCTTCTTCCTAGACACAGGACAAGAGAAAGAAGTGATCTCACCTCCCTGAGATGCTGGGCTTCTCTAGCCCTTCTTCTGGCCTTCCCCTCTCTCCCCCTTCCTGTGTATCTTTTAACCATCCTCAGTACATGAGCTGAATCCCTTCTTGATTGGCTAGAATCTGGTACTTCATCAATTATCTCATCACTTCAGTGCATGTGGGGATGCTTAACCAGTGCACAGAGTGGCAAGTCAGCCTTAAGCTACTCAAACTCTGTCACATATGGCTATGTAGATTCTATTGGCTCTTCACCACAGAGTCTGAGCATATCATGCGTGTTACTGAATGCATCCTCACCCTGTGAGGCAGGGAAGCGTTATCCTCTTTTACAGACGGAGGTCTGCAGCACAGAAAAATGAAGGCCCTGATCCTGCCAACACTTATGCATGCACTTAATTTCAATGGGACTATTCATATAGTTAAAGTTAAGTACATATGTAAGTGTGTGCAAGGTTGGGGCCTACGTGACTTGGGAGTGTGGTTGGTTAATGGAGGTGAGGGGGATCCTGCCATTGATAAGGAAGGAGCTGGATGTGTTAATTCACAAAAACACTGAGTAGTATAAGGGAGATCTAGCTACAGTTCTAGGTGCATGTTAACAAACACTTTCACAGACACAGCCAAAATGCAAACTCAGCTTTCCCTACAAATTCCACGTGCTCAGAATACCTCTTAAAGTGGCAGGAGCCATTACTTATTGCCCCACTGTCTCTTGTACAAAACTACCAGTTACTTGTCCATAAAACACATCAACATTCAGTATAAATCCCTGTACAGACTTCAAATTACATTAAAAGGAGTGACTGACTACATTAACTGTGGCTTATTTTTCATCCTTTTGACAGCTGTTAACTAAACAGAAACATTGCAAATTCAGTTTCTCATGCTTAAAAAATACTCGCATGAGGAATGGGGGAGCTTGGCCAAATTATTATCTGTGGTTTCTTTTTTGAACTTTTTAGATTGTTTTGACAAATGTATGCTGGAGCTAGCACAGCTTCATAATGTAAATGTGAATTTTATTCACAGGCTAAAAACTTCGTGAAGGTAGATTTAAGACTGTAAATACGTAGACATGGGCTCAAGTCAAAAATTTAAAGCAAAGTTGGGGGCTATTCACATCTAGCATTTTGGTTTGGCCCATTATAAAGATAGAAGCCATTTCCAGAATTCTGAATTTGAATTGTTAACAGTCCCAAAGTTCAAGTGGGTTTGGCTTCAGTGCTTTGGTTTGGGCCACAGCCTATAAATACATGTTCATTAAATCATCACAGTGCTATTACTCTAAAAATATAGTATATGAAAATGAGGAAATTCAAAGTTAAGATCCCACAAACAACTTTAATTCTGGATCGTAGCCACACTCTGCCTTTGCTTCTGTACAAAACTTCATATTTATTTCCAATATAGGCTACAAGAACAGGATTTTCAAGACTGTCAGGCAAATTAGGAGCACTAGTCAATAGGAGTTCTCCTTAAGCACTTAGGTACTTTTGAAAATCCCACCCCAAGCCTTCAAAAGTTACTGCTCACTCATCGAATATTGTCCACAAACTTAACCTCACCATCCTCCACTTAACCTGGCCCTAATGGGCCAGACTCACCCACATTTTCCTTGTGTAGACCAGAGACTTGATTCTTCCACTTCCTGTGTCAATAGATCACAACATATCACCTCTTATTTTCCATGTAGTTCATCAGCTACATCTTCTTCCATTCCACTCTGAAGGAGCCCAAATTACTCTATTCTTCCCCATACAAACCAGAAACCACACAATACCTTCCATATTCATTCCCAAGCTTTTCCACCTGAATCAGCAATGCCTGCAAGCTCCTTGCACCCTAACTACTGGTCATGTGGAATGTATAAATTCCCAAAAGCTTTGCCTGCAGAGTTTGGAAGTTCCAAATTTGAAATATTGGGATGAAAGAATTTACCAGCTGCATTAACATCACCAGGGAAGCTTACAATTTTTGTGAACCGTAGATATTGGCCTCCTAGAATTTACAACATCCAGGCATTGTAATTTCCATGAACATTCCCTAAGGAGCTTACAGACTCCATGATATCAGCAAAGTATGATGTGTGAATGACTCAGAGAGATTAAAATATATTATTCTGATCTCCGTTACCCCAGAATAAAGCCAGGATATCACTAAAGTCAATAGAGTTACGTTGGATTTAGTAGATGGAACCAAGGGCAGAATCTGACCAAGGTTTTTCTTGCTCAGTTTATGTGAGACACTCATGTGAATTACAAATAGTGCCAGTTTCCCAAAAGAGCTTCTAAACTCCATGAACCCTGATAGTCAGAGGGTCATTATAAAATTCACCACATTACTGAAAGAACTTACACACTCAGTGAGCCCTGAAATGGAAGAGTTGTGGGGACCATACAGGCTTCTGTTTTGCAATAGACCAGTGGTCTGTGTGGTCTTACAAGACCTCAGAGTATAATATATCTGCTGCTGAAATTGCCACTCCCTCACTTTCCCTGTGTGTACTTCCCTTGCCATTAAGATGCACTCCTTCAGAAGTATCATATAGTTCAAAGATTATTCACTAGCCAGAGGGATCCACTGAAAGGTTTTCAGCTTCCCTACTACAAGTTCCTTTTCTTCTCATCGGCTGGAAAGCGTCCACCTAAATCACTTTCAGTCTGTTCACCGAATTTCACTCTGATGGAGGGTGTGGATGGTAGAGGTATTGGAGTGAGGGAGTAGGCAAAACACTTGTCTATTTGGAAAAGAGCCATTTTCAAATAAAAGCTGAGTTTTAAAATGTAAATGTGCCAATTAAATTATAAACTCAGCTCCAATATTAAAATAGAAAAGGATTTTTAAATTAAAAAAATAGACACATTGTAAAGTTAAATATTCACTGCTAAACCACAGAAAACAGCAAGTGGAACTTTTCTTTATGGATCCTTAAGGCAATTAAGCACTAATTGGTCAAACTAAATTTTTATAATGATTTATTCATATATATATGAATATATATGATCATTTCAGAACTGTGTCATATACATAAAATATTTTAAGTGCAGTTATACACATCAGAGTGTGCAGTTATCTAGTGCCAAAGACAATTAGCAGCCAGCCCCATGCCTCATAGCCATAGTGAGCTTATATGACATATTACACACACACACACACACACACACACACACACACACACTGTTTAAAAGAATTATTGAGGTTGCAAATTTCAGCACTTAAAAATTAGGAAATGCCACAATTAACATTGGCAATGCAACCTTAATTTTGCCCCCTTTGTGCATCTGCATTATGAGACAGTCCTGACATGATCACATACTATGTTTTCCCACAGGCCTCTTGCCTCATTCAATGCACAGAATGAATGATGCTCACAAGCACTTATTCAATATTTTGTTTACCCTCATTGTTAAATGTGTAGCCCCAGACCTTATTTACTGCACAGTGTTCAAGCCCTGCTATGAATACAGAATTATTAATTTTCTGTGGTGCTCATCACTATAATATCTGAGTATTTCACAAACAGTAATGAATTTATTTTCACAACAAACCTCATAGACTTTAAGGCCTGAAGGTCATCTAGTCTGACCTCTTGAACATCGCAGGCCACAGAACCTCACCCACCTACTCCTGTAATAGACCCCTAACTTCTGTCTGAGTTACTGAAGTCCTCAAAGCATGATTTAAAGACTTCAAGTTACAGAGAATCTGCCATTTACACTAGTTTAAACTTGCAAGTGACCCGTCCCCCATACTGCAGAGGAAGGTGAAAAAAAACCCAGGGTCTCTGCCAATCTGACCTGTGGCGAAATTCCTTCTCAGTAATAACTCAGAACCCTCACCAGTGTTCCATCACTGGGTGTTGGAGATATTTGTGGCTAGCAGTCGCAGATGGGCTACATGCATTGTAGGCAGTCCCATCAAAACATCCCTTTGATAAATTTATCAAGGTCAGTCTTGAAGCCAGTTAGGTTTTTTGCACCTACTACTCCCCTTGGAAGGCTGTTTCAGAACTTTGATGGTTAAAAATCTTCATCTAATTTCAAGCCTAAACTTGTTGGTGGCCCTTTGTTCTTGTGTCCACATTGGCGCTTAACTTTAATAACTCCTCTCCCTCCCTGGTATTTATCCCTCTGATGTGTTTATAGAGAGCAATCATATCTCCCCTCAGCCTTCTTTTGGTTAGGCTAAACAAGCCAAGCTCTTGGAGTCTCATCTCATAAGGCAGATTTTCCATTTCTCGGATTATCCTAGTAGCCCTTCTCTGCACCTATTTCAGTTTGAATTCATCCTTCTTAAACATGGGAGACCAGACTTGCACACAATACTCCAGATCAGGTCTCACCAGTGCCTTGTATAATGGTACTAACACTTCCCTGTCTCTACTAGAAAGACCTCACCTGATGCATCCTAGGACTGCATTAGCCTTTTTCTCGGCCGCATCACATTGGTGACTTATAGTCATCTTGTGGTCAACTATTACACCCAGGTCTCCTCCTCTTGTCACTTCCAACTGAAAAATCCTCAGCTTATAGCAAAAATTCTTGTTGTTAGTCCCTAAATGCATGAACTTTGCACTATTAAATTTCATCCCTTTTATATTACTCCAGTTTCTTCTTGTATGATATTCCGGTCCTGCTCCGTACTGGCAATACCTCCCAACTTTGTGTCATCGGCAAATTTTATTAGCATACTCCCACTTTTTGTGACAAGGTCATTAATAAAAATGTTAAATAAGATTGATCCCAAGACCAATCCCTGAGGAACTTCACTAGTAACCTCCCTCCAGCCTGACAGTTCACCTTTCAGTATGACCCATTGTAGTCTCCCCTTTAACCAGGACCTTACCATCTTTCAATACTCATATTAATCCCCATCTTTTCCAATTTAACTAATCCTTTCCCATGTGGAACTGTATCAAATGCCTTATTGAAATCCAGGTAGATTATAGCTACTGCATTTCCTTTGTCTAAAAAGTCAGTTATGTTCTCAAAGAAGGAGATCACGTTGATCCGGCACAATCTACCTTTTGTAAAACATTATATTTTATCCCAATTACCATTTACCTCTATGTCCTTAACGACTTTTTCTTTCAAAATTTGTTCCAAGACCTTGCATACAATTGAGGTAAAACTAGCAGGCCTGTTGTTTCCTGGATCACTTTTTTCCCCTTTCTTAAAAATAGAAACTATATTAGTAATTCTCTAGAGGGTACAACCCCCGAGTTTACAGATTAATTAAAAATCCTTGCTATTGGGCTTGCAATTTCATGTGACAGTTCCTTTAATATTCTTGGATGGAGATTATTCAGGCCCCCGATTTAGTCCCATTAAGATGTTAGAGTTTCCACCTCAGATGTGGAAATTTCCATTCCCATATGCTCATTCCCATTAGCCACCCTGCCATTACCCCTAAGCTCCTCATTGCTCTTATTAAAAACGGAGGCAAAATATTATTTGTTTAGGTGTTAGGCCATGCCTAGATTATCTTTAATCTCTACCCCATCCTCAGTGCTTAGCTATCCCACTGCTTCTTTCCTTGTTTACTTTTTATTTACATAGCTACAGTACCTTTTACTGTTGGTTTTAATTTCCCTTGCCAGGACCAACTCCACTTGACTTTTGGCAGTTCTCACTTTATCCCTACACTTTCTGACCTCCAAGAAGTAGCTTTCCTTGCTGATCCTTCCCATCTTCCATTCCTTTTAGGCTTTCTGCTTTCTCTTAATCACCCGTTTGAGATGCTTGCTCATCCATCCCTATGAATTTTTCCCCCCTGCTTGGGATGCAGGCTTCAGATAGCTTCTACAACTTTGACTTAAAGTAACTCCAAGCCTCTTCCACATTCAGATCCTTGAGTTCTTCAGTCCAGTCCATTTCCCTAACTAATTCCCTTATTTTTTTAAGTTTTGCCCTTTTGAAATCAAGGGCCCTACTTGCAGATCTATTTTTGTTTATCTTTCCATTTAGTTTGAACTGAATTAGCTCATGATCACTCTAGCCAAAATTGTCCCTTACAACCAGTTTTTCTATGAGGTCCTCACTACTCACCAATACCAAATCTAAAATGCCATCAGCTCTTTTTGGTTCAGTGACTACTCGGTGAAGAAATCTGTCTGCTATCACATCCAGGAAAATCTGGGCCCTATTATTAGCACTTGGCCTTCTGTGAGATCAGGAAGTGGCATTAGCCCCATTTTACAGATGGAGAGCTGAGCCTCAGAAAGATTAAGGCAAAAAGTATCCACTAATCTTGTGGTGCCCAATCTATGATACATCGGTCTGGATTTTTCAGAGCATTTAGCATTATATAGCACTTTATCTGTTCAAAGAACAGCTCCCATTGACTTCAGTTGCAACTGTGAGTGCTCAGCTCTTCTGTAAATCAGACTTCAGTGTCTGAAGTTAGGCTCCCAGAAAATGAGGAACACATAATTTAGGGATGACTTGTAAAAGTTTGGTTTAAGTGACTTACCCAGCATCACACAGGAAATCTTTGCCAGAGTCAGGGCTAGAATCCCGTTCCCTGGGGCAGCATTCAATTGCCTTAACCAAGAGAGCATCCTTTCTCTTCCTCAAGTCCCTGCCTCCTCATTCACCACACACTTTCCACCTTCAGCAACAAATGAGGCAGAAGTCCTACAGACAGCCGTCTCCATCCCTACACAAACCTGATTCATCCCCAGAGCAGGTCCAGTCTGTGCTCTAAGTGAGGCAGGAGTCCTATGGAAAAAATGGTATGTGATCATGTAATTAAAGACTGTATCATTATGTACAGGCATAACTTCTCAGTGCTTGACTTTGCAATATACTAATGTTCTTTTAACAGTTTTTTGTGTGTACTTTCCTAGGTTTCTATAGAAGCAAACTGAAAAAAACCCAGCAGTTCCATCATGTGGCACCATATTAACACATACATGGGTCAACAGCAAGGCTGGAACCTTTAAAGCCATTACACAGACCTGTGCCACTTGAGCTGACAGAGTAACTGATAGCAATAGTAGGTGTCATCCACAGTTTACACACACACACACACAGCTCCCTTTCCCATTCTACTCCCCTCACCTTCCCCTTAGGTCCAGCTCTTGTCCCCTATGCATTCAAATCAGGCAACTTTCTCCTTCTCCTGCCTGAGTCCAACAGAATACTCACTGAGATCAAAAAGAACAGGAGTACTTGTGGCACCTTAGAGACTAACAAATTTATTAGAGCATAAGCTTTCGTGGGCTACAGCCCACTTCTTCGGATGCCCACGAAAGCTTATGCTCTAATAAATTTGTTAGTCTCTAAGGTGCCACAAGTACTCCTGTTCTTTTTGCGGATACAGACTAACACGGCTGCTACTCTGAAAACTGAGATCAAAGGAGACACAGATTCCCTGCTCTCAGTTCACATGACTGGACCTGGTGTGGGTGCAGCCCAGAGGTGCAATTACAGGGAATGTCCTGCTCAGCCCCACACTGGAGCATGCTCAGTGTAGTGTAGATGGACTTTTGGGGGGGAAATTAGCTGCTAAAATCTAAGTGTCTGCTGAGAATGTGGAAACTACAGTTTTTCAGAGGCTTATAGCTTGGCCAAATGTGAACAGATTTTCACAGGGATGACAAAAGGCACATTCCAGACACAAATTCCACCCTCTGCCAAATTTCAAGGCCCTGCTCCAAAGCCTTGCGGCACTAGAGCATTTCAAAGAAATTGTCACCCAATTTTTTTTTAACATGGGCAAAACAATGTCATTTCCCTAGCCACGTTCTCAGAAACAGCCAAAACATTTTCACTGAAATTTTCCACACACACAAAAAATTTCAGCCTGGGGCAGGCATTGATAATTTCAGCCCAAACAGCTAAAGGCTGACAAAGTTATAAGCATCTGAAAGCAGGGTCTTATAATGGGAACTGTCAGACCACTTTAATAGGTGGCTCTACCAGCCCTGCCTATAATATCTGCACACCCTGTTGTGTGATGTTGCTCATTAAAGTAAAAACAACCAAAAAAACTTATATAACATTTAAAGGAGAAAGTGTTTATTCCTTTGTCTGTCTTTTCAGCTCCTCAGATAACATATATCAGTTCTTGTATTCAGGCAGCTGTTATGTTGAAGGGCACTACTAAGCTTTACAACACTACTATCACAGAGTGCAATGGTTTATTTCTCGGTTTCCAGGCATACCATGTTATCTGTGCAATATTGGCTTCCAAATTGACAAGTCCCGATGCATGCCTGAAATTGGTCTCTGGCACAACTGAAACTTGCTTTTCACATCCTGCTTTTTGATTTCATCATACCACAGTTAGCAATGTTGGAAAGTTAATGTGACTGGAGTGCTGGCTGCCACTAGCTCAGAGCAGGTCCAATCAATACGGTGTGTAAAACAGTGTCTGTACCTGACAGCCTGTCCACAAGAGCTCCCAGTATTGCTAATAGCATTGGAGCTCAACCAGTGTTGATAACAGTGAGGATTTTTTGAAAAATTTCTCTAGCGAACATTGAAGCTAATCAAACCACCAGAGAGAATAGACTTAAATAATAAGTAGAGATAGTATCAGAGTGGTAGCCGTGTTAGTCTGGATATGTAAAAAGCAACAGAGAGTCCTGTGGCACCTTTAAGACTAACAGATGTATTGGAGCATAAGCTTTCGTGGGTGACGTGGGTATTCACCCACGAAAGCTTATGCTCCAATACATCTGTTAGTCTTAAAAGTAGAGATAGTGGTTCAGGTAAAATGGCACCCACACAGGAACCAACCCTAACAAAGTTTACAAAAACAAAAGCACTTTGTCCACCTCTATTAGTAAAGAAGTTTTTGTCAATCCAACAGGCTTAAAGCATTCTCACTAGAGCTGGTTGGGACATTTCCTATTAAACAAATAATTTGTGGGAAAGTGTCAATTTTAATGAAACTCTCTCAGGCCCTGTATGGAATTTCTGGTCAAAATGAGGGAGGTAGAGAGAGAACTAGCCAGAATCCCAGTAGTTACAGTACTTACCTGGGTTCGCATCCATGCTCCAAGTGAGGCTAAGGAGGGAGTTGAATCGTGCCATCCACATTGAAGCCCTGCCATGGTTCTATTGGCTAGCCTTATTGTGCTGTACCCAGCGAAAGCTCTCGGTTTTGTTCTCAACAATTTTCATGGGCTGGGAAAACCATTTCCTACCTAGCTCTAATTTTCACTCCCCTTCCCTGGGCAAGGCAAAGTAGTTTGCAGATAGATGGTTCAGTGGTTAGGGGATGAGCCTATAGCTCAGGAGGCCCAGGTTTGAGTGTCTGCTCTATCACTAACTTCTTGTGTGACCTTGTGTAAGTCACTTAGTCTTTCTGTGCTTCACTTGTGACATGGCAATAATAGTATTTGCCTCCCATACAATGCTGTTGTGAGGAGAAATGCACTAAAGGGCTCAGAGCAGCACTGTGTGGTACTCCTGATAACAGAGGCCATCTGAGAGAAGGGCAGATATTATAAACTGTGAAGGTGGGGTTTCAGCCCTCATTACAAATATGAAGTAAAAACTGGAACCCTGTCCCTGTGTCTACTTCTCTAAGTTTATTGGTATAATTCATTAATGTCTCAGTCAGCCTCAAACAGAAGGTAATATGACAGCACTTCAGTGCATTCCTTGGGGAAACACTGCAAACAGCAGCACGATTTATGTAGAAGAGATCCCTTTAGCTAGCAAATTAGTTCTAATGGACAATAACAGAGATACTGCAGATTTTTTAAAGAAAATCTAAATTCCCTTTCCCCAACACATTTGCCACCTCACACCAACAAATTTCTTTAGGAATAGCAAGAATATTTGAGAAAAGTTTGATTACCCTGTAAAGTTATTTTCCATACTGATTTTACAGAGATGATTTTTACCTTTTTCTTTAATTAAAAGCCTTCTTTTTAAGAACCTGATTGATTTCTCCTTGTTTTAAGATCCAAAAGGGGTTTGGATCTGTATTCACCAGGAGTTGGTGAAAGGAAGGAGGGGGGAAGGGTCAATTTCTCCTTATTTAAGATCCAAGGAGTTTGGATCTGTATTCACCAGGGAATTGGTGAAGGTCTCTCAAGGCTACCCAGGAAAGGGAATTAGCTTTGGGATGGTGGCAGCGGACCAGAACTAAGCTGGTAGTTAAGCTTAGAAGTCTTCATGCAGGCCCCTACATTTGTACCCTAAAGTTCAAAGTAGGGATACAGCCTTGACATGACGGGTTGGATCACAGAAACCCCCTTGGGAGCTGCCACCCGATGTGCAAAGACTACCCCTGCTTCTGTTTTCCCTGCCAGCTCAGGGCTCCAGCACCCTGTCTTGCTGAGCCAGACACTCCAGTCTGCTCTAACAAAGACTCAGGGTCTGAATCACTTGTCCCAAAGCTGCAAGTTTACCCAAAAACAGCTCACAGGAGTGTGCTTGTCTTTAGCACTCAGATGCCCAACTCCCAATGGGGTCTTGTCCCACCTGTTCATGCTCTCTGTATGTGTGTATATATATCTCCTCAATATATGTTTCACTCTATATGCATCCGAAGAAGTGGGTTGTAGCCCACGAAAGCTTATGCTCTAATAAATTTGTTAGTCTCTAAGGTGCCACAAGTACTCCTGTTATTTTTGCGGATACAGACTAACACGGCTGCTACTCTGAAACCTGAGAAAATACAGTAACACTTATGCTGAGTTCCCCCTGGTTCCCTTCCTTTACTTAAAAACCAAGGGCCAGATCCTCAGATGGTGCAATCAGTAATGGTGACATTGATTATAATGGAGCTATGTTGGCTTATAACAGCTGAAGATATGTTCCCCCACCCGATCTTCACAACAAAAGTTAACATTGCATCAGGCTTTGGTTTTTGTATTAGTCAATTCAGAGCAAAATGCTGTCATGGTATTTAGTTAAAATTAGCCCAGAGAAGAATTTAATTTAGAAAGGAAAACAAAAAAATCAGCCTTATTAAAATGTATGCAATAGCTTCAAATAACAAAGGGTTAGCTCTTTAAACTGTCCAATTAAACAAGACACCCTTGATCCTCTTCTCACCAGTTCTCTGATCCTCTGTGTGGTTGTTGGATCTGATGTGGGAGACAACATTAAACCAGTGTCTTGTTTTAACTTCATTATTTTCAAAGTTAAGACTTCTCTAATGCTTTGACAACATAGATATCAAAAGTTCCTGCCACTGAACCAGGCTTTTTTCTAATTTGTTTAGTATGTAAAGTGCTCTGCGATAGATAGACTATAATATTATGATGAAATAAAATGGCAAACAATCAGCATACTTTTATAAATAAGGAAACTAGGTTAAGCAAATGTTATCCTTGGTATTTAGTGCCAAAGTGCAATATGCAGTTGTCACCACCTCATGGGCTGCCATCTGCCAATGCGTCTCCCGTTCATCCCTGTTCTTCTTGTTGGGATAGAGTTGGAGCATCAGGGGCTTTGAATGGTCAGGGAAAAAATATACCACATTTTCCCTACAAGCCAGTGCAGTCTGCTGCTAATAATGCTTGGGTCCCTGCCTGAGGGAAATGAAGCTAAATAGAGCTTGTATTGGCAAAGCCTCTGAAACACTATATAATTAATATACTGTAGGGTCATAAGAAAAAAAAGTAACTTTATTAGCAATACTGTGATTATCAGTGATTACACTGCATTTTAGTGATTTAGTGCTTTTCAAGTTTGAATAACTATATCTTCAGTCAGCTAGAAATCAACTTCTGTACCGCCTGCTTTTAGAAGTCTGTCTTTTTCACCTGCATATGTTAGCAGCTCATGGGAAATTCCTTCATATAATGTGTCAAATTCTACCCACATAGGCGCATGCATGCACACACATGTGCATACACATGCACAACTCCCACTAAATTCAAGGGGAGTTGCATTTACAAACTTCCGGGCAAAATGTGGTCCATTAATTGCCATGTGACAACCAACATGTACAGAATCAGATAATGGGGAAATGACTATTCTCTGGGTTCAACAATTATTTAGCTCTTACATTGTATCTCTTGTGTGTGCAAGTTGCTTTTCTAGTATTAGGTATGTAGAAAAATCCCAAATTTTACAGATGAAACCATCAGTTCCCTAAAACATAATGTTTCTTTCCAAGTTTATGTTCATAAAAATATTTCCCCCCTTACTACTAACCCCAGCTGTGGAGCTGGTGAGTGATGAAAAATTCACCACATACAGAGAGCACAAACTTCTCCATTCACCTAGGAAGCCCTCGATAGCCATTTCAAACCCTCCTACAGACAGATAAGCATTTGCATATTTGGCTTTTTAAATGCCAGGATCCAGATCTCAGTTAATCTTACTGATCTCTGAAGAGTTTGTTTGTTTGTTTATGGCAGCTAGGCTGACATTTTGAAAATTTTCAGGACAATGCCTTTACTATATAGATAATTAGACTCAAGTCAGACTTAAGGCTTAAATGAAGACATGGATACTAAGTAATATAACAGCACGACGGGACACTTTTAAATGGGGGAATTATGTACCTGTCACCATTTTTTAGATGTTTATTGTATTTTTTAAATTGAAAGACTATTGAATGCAATGCTTGTATTAAACTATTGGCAAAACCTTTTTCTTTGTAAATGGGTAGTCCTCAAGAATATGGAAAGCCCATGCTATAAGAGAATAGCCATGGCTGTGCTGCATAGAGTCAGGTGGGCAGAACATGGAGAAATGTCCCATCTACTGAAGGCTGTCATGTCATGCTATCTGGCATGCTATCTGGCAGTGCCTGGGACTGTTGGCTGACCAGGGAGTAGCAGAAAAGTGGCTGGTGTCCATCCACAAAATCCATTGAACCACTGGCCACCATTTCCATACAGGAGATGCCAGTGACTTGAAAGGGAGCATTCTTGCACTGGTCTTTTATGGGGTAGGGTGTCATGATTTCAGGCCTTCTTGAGAACACCCATTTGTGACAGGTTTCACTATCTTCACACCTCTTTGGGTGGAGCAATGTTATCCTACCACTCAGGGACTGGCTGTCAGGGCTGAAGGCCCCTGTTTACCGGTTGTGCTAATTCAACAGGCCCAACTTGTGTTGGGCACCTCTAACCCTTTTCCTCTAGGAGCCAGGGCCGGTGCTACCATTAAGGCGAAGATTTGGGGGCGCCAAAAAGCGGTGCCCCCAATTTTTTTTTTACAGCGTTCCTCCCCGAGCGTGCGGTTGCCGCTCCACTTCTCCCGCCTCCCAGGCTTGCAGCGCCAATCAGCTGTTTGGTGCTGCAAGCCTGGGAGGAGAATTAGAGCGGGGGCAGCGTGCTCGGGGAGAAGGCAGAGCAGAGGTGAGCTGGGGTGGGGAGTTGCCGCACGGCTCCCCGGGCCAGGGGGGTGGGGAGCTGCCGCGGGGGTGCTTCAGGGCGAGGGGAGGTGGAGCTGCCACGGGGGGGCGGGGAGCTGCCGCAGGGCTGGGGGGGGGGGCGCAAGGTGGAAGTTTCGCCTAGGGCACGAAACTTCCTTGCACCGGCCCTGCTAGGAGCTGTGACAGCAGCTGATTAAAGTGACTCAAAACCAGCCTCTTCAAACCATAGCATTATTTATTCACCCAAAGGTATATAGCACTCAGACCAACGGGTAAAACAATAAAGGCCCAGATACATATTTCCCCTAACTACACTGCAATCTTTCCATGCAAGCTTTGGTAAGTTCCCTTCAGCTCAGTTATCTCCATCTGTGGGGTGGTAGACATATTCTGCTGCATTCTTTGAAGACAACCTACTTAACCCCGCTTCTTCCCTAGGCCAACATCTTTAAGATTTGTGTCCCTTTGATCTTAGGCTCAGGTCTGGGAAGAGTAAACCTTGCCAGCCCAAATCAGGCAGGGATTGTTCCCTACTTAATAGCTTCCCCATTATTTCTTCAAGGACTCTTGGTGTTCTCTAGACTGTAGCTTATCCTTGACAATGGTTCATTTCCTGTTTACCTTCCCCCTAACAGTCTCCTTTGATTTAACCCCTTGCTGTAAGATAGGGAAATATCACACAGGTGAACTGCAGTGCATATGATATTTATAAAAAAATAACACATATAAACTCCCTCATTCTCCATAGGGGTCTGAGGATTTCACACTAAAATGAATTGGCCTCTTTTCTTCTGAAGTGTTTGTGAAGAAAAATTATTTGCAATGATATGCAGCTCTCTTCTTTCAGAGCCATTATTCTTATACTCTGGAACACTGGACAGCATATACATATCTATCTGCCTTACTGCCATAAGAATTCACTCAAATCTTCAAAGTGTTCAGTGGTAGTATCCTTTACATGAGGTTACTGGATCGGTTTGTGTCTGTTACGAAATCAATGAGAAATAAAACTCCAAACACTACCAAATTGATGTTTCAGCTAATAAAGATTCAATCTGGTTTGCTGGATCATCCAAATTAACAATAATAATAAAAATAATGTAAGTAGATCTGATTTATCAGGAAATCTTTTTTTTTTTCCTCACCAAAATGGCAACTTGGTAATGCCTGGAGTTTTATTTGTCAATGCTTTATTCGTTAATTGAAACTGACCAGCTGAACACCTGTTCATAACTACAGCTCTCCCCGTAACATAGCATCCAATAGGGCTCTGAGATGTATTGTGGTAAACTGTAAGGTACTGGAACCAATCACTGGGGCAATGATGCAATTAATATCCATTCCTGTGTCCTGGAGTGTTTGGAAAAGGATTGACTGGTAATGTTTGTTGCCTTTCCTATCCTGGTAAAGCTACTGGTGACAGATCCTGATCCTGCTCCATCCCCTTTGTGACACCCTGGAGGCTCTAAGGTGATGGAAACTGGTTTCAACAGCTGGCCAGCCTTACATAAGGGAATACCTGGGCAGCATAAAGCTGCTGTAGCTTGCAAAATGCCTCACCCTCCACCCCATAGAGGGTCTGTCAGTAGTTGGGAGGACACATGTCCAAAATGCCCAGAATGTGTGCTCTGGCACTTCTCTCCAGCATAATGGCCCCCAGGGGGCTGTTCCCTATCAGCAGATCTTAGCAACTAATAGGGACACTTTTCTGAATCAGAAAATTGCCGGATCCCCTCCTATTGCAGGCTTATATTTTAAGACAAGGACTTTGAACTGAATCTAAAATCAAACAGGGAGTCATCAGAGAGCAGGAAGCATTAGAGTTCTGCTCACATTTATCTTCCTTGCTCAGTAGGCAGACTGCTGTCAGAGAAGGGCAACTAAAATGATATGGGGTTTGGAACGGGTCCCATATGAGGAGAGATTAAAGAGGCTAGGACTTTTCAGCTTGGAAAAGAGGAGACTAAGGGGGGATATGATAGAGGTATATAAATTCATGAGTGATGTGGAGAAAGTAGATAAGGAAAAGTTATTTATTTATTCCCATAATACAAGAACTAGGGGCCACCAAATGAAATTAATGGGCAGCAGGTTTAAAACAAATAAAAGGAAGTTCTTCTTCACACAGCGCACAGTCAACTTGTGGAACTCCTTGCCTGATTAGGTTGTGAAGGCTAGGACTATAACAGCGTTTAAAAGAGAACTGGATAAATTCATGGAGGTTAAGTCCATTAATGGCTATTAGCCAGGATGGGTAAGGAATGGTGTCCCTAGCCTCTGTTTATCAGAGGGTGGAGATGGATGGCAGGAGAGAGATCACTTGATCATTACCTGTTAGGTTCACTCCCTCTGGGGCACCTGGCATTGGCCACTGTCGGTAGACAGGATACTGGGCTAGATGGACCTTTGGTCTGACCCAGTACAGCCGTTCTTATGTTCTTATGTACTAGCTGCAGTTTCTAAATTAATTTGCCCAAACCAAGTAGATTGCAATAATCCAATTTAGAGCATACAGAATCATGGAGATGGGTCCTCATCTGAAAGGAGCAGATGCCCAGATAGAGGTGAAAGAAACCATTTCTCATTGTGGAAATAATTTTGAATCCAACGTGATACCAAGACTAGGCACTGCTTGACAAATGATGGGCAGATGCCCTCAATAGAAGTTTGAGTCAGTGTTCTGGAAGTGCTTCTCTCTTCCTACCAGCATCACCTCCATCTTCTCCAGATTCAGTTTTCTCCAACTGCTGTCTTCACCCATGTGAAAAACTGAGTTATTGTGACAAGTGTGCGACAGCCAAGAAAGTGATGTAGCCTTGGGTGCTATCCGTATATTGGTGCAAATGACCTAAATCTTGCTCTTTTGGGCTCAAATCTGCACATACTGCTTGTAAGTTTTCAGTGCTAGCTAACCTGAACAGAGACCTCATTTGCCGTGCACTTCACCCTGGCTTTATACTTGACCTGGATCAGCAGACTTCATCTCAGGCCACCTGAAGTATCGATATAATACAGCACCCAGAGAGAAGGGTTCACTCTTACTGAAATTATTAAGAGATTTTGGGTGAGACTTTCAAAAGCTCTCACGATTAGCCTAACTCTGCTCCCATTGAAGTCAATGGTAAAACTCCCATAGATTTTGAAGGGGGGATATTTACATCAACATGAAGCACTTTTGAAAATCCCATCCATCATGCCTCACGACCTGTTACATGTCCTATAATGTGGGCTGTGTACATAAGGATTTCAGGAATAGTTCAGTGTCAATGTCACTTGGTACTTTGTCATAGCTCATCACAATATGCCAGGTACTGTGAGATTTTTCATGTAGAGCACCATTTTCCCAATAGGATGCAGGTTTATGGGGAGGGCGTACATAAGTGTGGTAGTGTACTTGAACTTTTAGATTTCTGGAAGCTCTTGAGAAAATCTATCTTCCTGACAGTAGATCCCAGTACTGAAAACCTAATCATCCAGACAGCCCACACATATGTCTTTTGGTCTCCAGAGTACCAGGAAACATTTAAAAGCCCTCCTGGGTATTGTGACTTTTCCTAAATTATTCAAAGATTATTATTTCAAGGAAGACACTGAATGTAAGAGGAGGAGGTCTTTTACCCTAAGAACTTTGAATGTGCTGGTTACTTTGATTTTCATTTCAGTTTGTTTTAAACTGCAGATTTATACCAAATAAAAATGATGGATCAGAGCTTGTCATAGAAGCATCATTGAGAATCAGTTAATGGAAGTCAAGTATCAGAGGGGTAGCCATGTTAGTCTGGATCTGTAAAAAGCAACAAAGAGTCCTGTGGCACCTTAAAGACTAACAGATGTATTGGAGCATAAGCTTTCGTGGGTCAATGCCCACTTCGTCAGACTAGGTGCTTATAATATTTTTTTTTAAATTACACTTTGGGGAGAAGTGTCTCATTCTTATTCTGAGCCCACAGTCAATCTTTTTAAAAGTTTGCTAATAACTGGTGGTTGAGTTAGCAGCATGTGATTTATTTGATTTTATATTTACTGTGGTTTCTACCCATTAGGACATTTTTAATGCTTTTTTTTGTACCCACATAAACAAAAATGGCCAATGAAATGAATGTAAAGACTGCCTTGTACTCTGACTGCCATTGTATTTTCTTTTAACAATTTTTACACTTACATACAAATTTCTGGGCCTCTCTAACATTCTGTGCGGTTTTATTTCCCCCCTCACTATATGGACAATGGTTATGTAAGCAGCAGAAGACCAAACAAATCTGATCTGATGAGTAGGAAGCGCATTTTGCTGGAGTTTTACTGATGATGTAGTTCCCATTCAAATTGGTTTTTTAAGCCACTTTGCGGTGCTAAACCTCAGGAAAAGGAAGCATCCTCACAAACCAGAACAATCTTTCAAAACCCCACAAACACATGCCTTTTCAAAGGTTCTAACACAAATAAATCTTTGCCTCCATATACTGATTCACATTTTCATTCAGATGGATGAGCAAGGCTCCGATTCACTTCATAACTCTGGACAGTGACCCTTTAAGTAGCTATAACCTGCTCTTATGATACTTTCCCTCCAGTTCCTTTCCCTCTTTGTGATTTTTACTCTAAGGTGATTCAGCCCTTTATTTTTTTAATTAGTTAAATATTTTTAATATCAACTTTCCTTAGGGGGTGGATTTGGGCCTTCCTGAACAGTAGGAAAGTAAATAATAATTTGCAGTGTGATACCATTGCCATCAAATCCAAAGGTATTCTTGTATGTACCTATAAGGAGAATCACATGTAAATCTAGAGGTAACAGTAATCTGCACAGCTCAGGTACAGCCACACTGGGAATATTGTGAGCAGTTCTGATTCATACATTGTATATTTAAAAAGCAGGGCAACAAAAATTATACCAGGACTGAAGAATAAAATACTTGAGGAATGGCGAAGACAGCTACATTTATATAGTCTAGAAGAGAGAATACTAGGGAAGACATGAGAAAGTCTATAAATACCATCAAGCTAATAATATAAATGAAGGGAATTATTTAGTCTCGGAAGGTAGTAGGTCAAGGAGAAAAGGCCTGAAGTTATGGATGGGAAAATTTAGGTTAAACATGAGGGAAAAGTTCTTAACAGAGCAGTTGGGCAGTGAACTACACAAGTAGGAAAGGAGGGCCTGTCTTCATTAAAGAAATTCACACCAGTGTAACTACATCAGTGCAAGTCCCTAATGTAGACATACGGCATCAGCACAAAGCAGAGTTTACTCTGGTGCTACTTAATGAAGTAACACTCTGAAGTAAGCTCTCTGAAGTATGGGCTCAATTCACCACTGCCCTGCACATCATGTAGTCATTCACACCAGTGCAAAGTGGGTGTAAAACACGCCTCAGTGGGTGTAAAATGTACTATTCTGACTTACTAATGTTGTACATGCATTTTGCACTTACTTTACTCTGGTGTAAATGGCTGCCCAGAGTGGAAGGCAATGGTGAATCAGACCCTGTCACTGCAGATATGCAAGTGCAATTTAAATTAGATGGTAGTGGAAATGATGCAGAGAGTTGTTCTTCAAAGTGCATAGCGTAGGATTGACTGTCCTGAGTTCTGACACTATATCTGTTCTCCCAGGGCATGCCTGTACTGCAGCTGGGTGGGAGCCTTCCAGCCAGGCTAGACAGACTCATGTTAGCGGAGCTTGAGTTAGCACACTAAAAATAGCATCATGCACATTGTGGCTCGGGTGCTCAAGCCCACCTGAGCCCCTAGGCTCACTCCCAGCCACAGTGTAGACATAGCCCAAAGACCTGATTGCTACAGATGCAAAGCTCCCAGTGAAATCAATATGGATTTTTCTTTTTCTTTTTCCCCCCTCTCTGTTTCTTATGGACATAAACCCAAACAATTCCATTGGGTTTTCTTCCTTGTTTTCATGAGTATCTGTGATGTAATTAGTAACATCAACAGGGGCTCTGGGAACAGAATTTACAGTCTTATCCGACACTCCTTGATCAGACAAAATTCCTATTTAATGAAGTGGGAATTTTGTCTGAGTAAAGAATGTGGGATTGTATCCTGATTTGTTAATTTGACTTTTCTCCACCTGGGTAGCGCTCTCTCTCTCTCTCTCTCTCTCTCTCTGCAACAGCACAGCAAAAATCATGCATAAAATGACTATTGTGTCAGAGCTTGTTTTATTGTTCAGAGACAAGGTAGGGAATTTAATAAAAATTAGTTATTTAAAACTTAGAGCACATTCCTCAGCACATTAGAACGGTTTTAAGGCAGGTCAAGCTTTGGATCCAGACTATACTGGGGTCCAAGTTTGTGCTTTAAGACAGGTTCAAGCTTTGGGTCCAAACTGATAATGTCCCTTTAAACTCATTTTAATCATCATCGTCAAAATGTTTCCTTTTGCATTAGCATGAACTTTTCCATCTCCCAAATTCTCAAGAGAACATATGTAAATTTTGATGGGAGCATTTTTAATAAAACCTGTAAAATAAAGATACGCACAGCTCTGTAATGTAGATATAGTTTGAAACTATTTAACAGAAATTAATAATGAAGCATGTAGCATTAGACCATTTTCTTCAAAGTTAGCAATGCTTGGGTCTTAAGAATCTCTGAACTGGTTATGATAAGGTTTGGTTAACTTAATTGGCTCCAGAAAACTCCCACAGGCATTCATATGTTTTAAAGTGGAAGAAATAAAATACATTCAGCTAATTCTACAGTTCTAGATTCAGTGAAAGATGAAGATATATGTGCTACCTCTGGTCTGAAAATATTTCTGAAGAGCTAATTTTACTGATGAAAAGATATAATGGGTCTGAGTCTACTTTCATTTGCACCAGCATAAATCAGGAGTAAATCCACTGAAGCCAGGCGATTTATACCAGTTTAAAGCCAGTGTAAATTAGAGCAGAATAAGGATCAATATTACTCCTTTCTCACATCTGGTCCAATAAAATAACTCTCTGTCAGTACTGTCAGTTCAGATTAGCCAAGCAGTATTGGTCAAATACCTTGTTTGTAAATTTCACTCATTATAAATTGTTAACTTCTACTGCATTAACTAAAGGATTCAGTATTAATAAAAATATCAGCTGTCCCAGGGTCAGATGTCAGATCATCCCATGGACACTACTGGCATCCATCAAACAAATGAAGATAGATAAAAGTTGGCATGTTACATTATCCACTTTGATAAGATGCTAGTACCCAATTTGTAAACAAACGGAAGTTCATTACAAAGATGCTAGAGAAAGACAGATTACCTTGAATTTATGAGACGTTAATTCTGTTCATTTAAGCCCTTGTAATGAACAACCATTTTCTTCCTTGTTTTACTCTTTTAGCTCACTCTGAAGTTTTAAAGAAAAAGAATGGGTTGTAAACTGCAGTGGTGGTATAGCTTAGGGTAGAATTGTCCCCCTCTTTTGCTTTTTAATCGTCTGAGCTTCACGCAGGGAAGCCTTGTTTATTTTCATTCTTACTGAGTCTTTAGCAAATATTTTATAAATTAATTATATAGGTCAACATTTTCAAAAGTGACGATTGATTCTGAGTGCCACAAAGGGGCCTGATTTGTACCCACTCTCTGAAAATCATGATCCCTTAAAAGTGTATCAAATTGGGGACCCAAAAATTGAGGCACCGAAAATCTGTTTAGAGGAGAACGGGAGGAGGGAGATGGGAAAGTAGCTGGAGAGACAGATGGAGACAAGGGCCTGATTTTTGAAGGTGGAGGAAGTTAGAGTATATTTGTATGCATAGGGGAAGGAGCCAGAAGAGAGGGAAAGGGTCTGGGTGAGGGAGAGGGAAGGAGCAAGAGAGGAGGCAAGTTTGACAATTAGAGTGGGAGTTGGCAGCAAAATTAATAGGTGGCAGCAGATTCAAATAGCAAGCAAAACTGGGGCTGTCAGCAAACAAAATGGTAGCACAGTTAGTACTGTTGCAGTCAAGTAGCAAAGCAGTGACAGAATCACACAGAACAACTGGACCCAAGATTCAGTCTGGCCCACAAAGAATTAGGGATGCTTCCATGTATGTTAAAGCAACCTTCATTTCACATATTCCTGTTAGATGTCTTTCCTGCTACCACCCATCCTCTTCCTGCCCCCTTAGTGTGAATCCGTGTGACCTGGTGCTGATCTCATTTTTTTATCTCAGTTTTGCATAATGACATTATTGTTATTATTAATTATTATTATTATTTGTATTACTGCAGTGTCTAGGAGCCCTAGTCATGGACCTGTGCTAGGCGCTGGACAAACACAGAACATGCTGCTACCATTCTGTCACAGATCCAGTCAGGCTTCCCCAGCTGGCTGCACTCCAGACTGCTGTGAAGGGAAACCAAGCCTCTGGATCCCCAGGCGGTTTAAGCATCGGGGACCTGAACAGAGCCCAGACAATTGCCCAGTCTTTGGAGTCTCCAGGCACAGTCACAGGGCACAGACCCACTGCCAAGTACCCCGTCCTGAAAGCTGGAACCTGCCATCCAGCTGCCTACCCCCACCAGGGTCAGTGCTGACCCTTCACATTTCTCTGTCACTTCAGCACACCCTCCCCCAGAACTCTGCCCCAAGGTGTGAGACTTCTGGTTTACCGTTTAATTCTCTCACAAGGCATGTGATAGTTGTGAAACATATAACACACAGACACTTTGTCCACAGTCTAACACGTTATTTCTCTTGCTTAAATAATGATAAAGCATAAGAGAATACAGATCATTTAGTACACAATAAACATCTTAAAAACAATGCCTCTCACTAGGTCATCCTTCCCTTAGGAGACTGTGTAGAACGCATGTAGGGTCCCTGCCTCAAGCAAGCCCCTATGTGTTGGATTGCTTCTCTTTTAAAGAGTCCTCTTCCCCACCTTGCCTTCTCTCCTGTTCAACGCTTCCTGTCCCAAAACCACCTTATGCCAGTGCTGCTCTTGCCTGACAGCTGCTCTAAGTTGCACCTGCGCTGAGGTCGGCCCTTAAGATCAAGCAGCTGCCACAGACCTCCTGGTGCCCCCCTTCCTACACCAAGCAAAGCTCTGGCACAAGAGAGAATCTAACTCTTGTTATTGTTCTTCTGCCTTACACCAATATTTCAGCCAATCTGCACACACACGCCTCTCCCCCCCCCCCTCAAAATAACATTATCCCCCTCACAAGTGGCACAGAAACCTTCCCTGGCAACATATTTGTCTAGTCAGGTCACTCCTTTTTCACACAAGCCGTTAAATCTTCCTCTGTTTGGCTATTAATCCCAGTCAAGCCCCCCATCACAATATCCTGTCAAAGAAAGAGGCAACCCAGAATTCAAACACTCAGCAGCTAAGGGGAAGATTTTTCCTTTTCCTTGTTATCGTTTGTTGCATAGTAGGAATAATTTTCTCTTCCTCTGCAGTATGCTGGCAACGAATGCTTTTGGAGATTGATTAAATGCCTCAGCTTTGCTCGGCCTATTAATCTCAGCAGCCATTTATTGCTTCGTATAGTACAGTGCATTAGGGATTATCCCTTAAGTACTGTGTGTAGAATGCATGTACTAGTAAGATATAGATCGTGTGAATTGGAAATGTTCCTCCGGAAATATGGAAATGTAGTTGCCAATAAATGCTATGCTGCCTGGATGCCTCAATCTTTTGTGCCTTGTACTCTAGAGCCCCCGCTCCCCACCTTAATTAACACAGTTTCTGTAGTGCGCTCTGGTTTACCATTGTTTCCAACTTCTATTTGGTTAACAATTCCAAGCAACAGTTTGGTCAACAAGAGCGGGAATTAAACCACCGCAATCTCTAGTGAAGGCTACAGCATGAATAACTGAGAAGTGGTGTGTACCGGCTGGTACAGCTCAGTTCATAATCTGGTAAACACTTACAGTTACCTCCAAAGTTTGGGAACCACTATTATCAGTGTATTAAGTATATGTATTGTGGTAGTACCCGAGCACCATTTTGCTAAGCAATGTACAAAAACAGAGTAAGAGTCCATCTTTGCACTGAAGCTACAGGTATGAACAAACTAGAATCTAAATTGATCCCACTATTGGGTCTGGAGCCTTTGACTGATATTTTTTATTGTCTTGAACAACCTGGGCCAGATCCTCAGCTGGTGTAAATCAACATTAACTTTAAGTAAGAGATGCCAATTTACACCAGCAGGCTCTCTATTTCTGGGCCACTTATCAATGCCTTTGAAACCTCATCACCTCAATACTTTGTCTAAATCCTTAAGTATCCAAAGCAGTTATGGCTGGTTACAGCTAAGTTGCCTTACATTTCACCAACACATAAGCGGATAGCCACATGGGTCAGGCATGAATTCCCTCTCTTCATGACTGATAATGTTCATTTTTTATTGTTATTTGTGTAGCACACATGGCTTAGTAGGCACTTTTTGGGGAGAGGACGCCGTCCCTGGCTCAAAGAGCTTACAGTCGAAACAGACAACATGCAGATAAGGAGGGAGAAAAGGCAACGTGACTGAGCAGTGACATTAAGCACCTGGTCTTGTAGTTCCAAAATCTTTGTATTATTTTCCCTCTGAAGCATCAGGTATTGTTCACTGCGAGGCAGGCTCATGATATTAATTATCATTCCTCAGGTAATATTTATATTGCAGTGGCAACCAGAGGCCCCCATTAGAATCTGCACCACTTTGTGCTAGGAGCTGTACAAAAACATGCTTCATAACCCCAAAAGCTTACATTCTAGGAAAGCGATGAGCCAATGGTCTCATCTATTGTTGCAGATCCCAAGAGAATGCAGGAATAGAGGGATAAGTCTGCAGAAATGAAGGGACAGAGTACAAAATGTTCATTGACTTTCTTTTCAGAACATTCAGATGGGTTTTTTGCATTAAGTGAGTAATGATTTTGCTGTTTCTTTCCCTAGCTCAATAGATCTTGTGGATGATAATTACTTTTTGTGCTTGATTAGAATGGCACACCTTTGCTAAAATCTTTGCTGGGCTAATGGGTCAGCCAGTCTGCATTTGGTAGAAATAATCACGCCACGGTATTCAAAAGCATCTCTAAAATACGTTTTTTCAGGGGTGGCTTGTAGTAGGGAGGTGGGGTATAAAAGAGGGGAAGAGGGTTTTGAATCCAGTCTGGAATTTAACTGTCTGTGGATGAAGTCTCCACTAGTATGTCCTATACTCATAGTATTTGTTAAAGTTATTTACCTAAATCAAGTTGCTGTGATGTTAATGTCTCTTTACAATGGCATAAGCATATGCATTCAGGCCAATAGCAGTAACTCAGGAAATCAGCAGCCAATTGTCTCTGTGACTACATCAAGCAGCAAAAACCCACACTTAGCTCTGGGACCAATCTTTGATTCCTCAAATCCATGCGGCCTGGTAACCACCATTATTTTAAGGTTTTAAGGGAAATGAAATAGTTTAAAAGTGGTTAATGTGATGCGTATGACACAACCCACATTAACCACTTGAAAGCTGTTTACTTCCCTTCAAATAGTTTAAAGTAATGGTGATTACCAAGCCTCCCAATGATAGAGTGGAAGATTGAAACCAGATCTAAGTAGGGGTCTTTGCTTCATAGGGCTTGTTTACAAAGCACTAGCAAAGCGCTCTACAGGGGTGTGATTTGAAGAGCATTCTAACGTGTTGCACTCTATCTGCCCCATGTACGCTCTGCTGGTGCTCTCTAAAGGGTACGTAGTTCGCGTTGATGTATTCCTGCTTCAAACACGAACTAGGTACCTTTTAGAGTGCACCAGCAGAGTTTCCACAAGGCTGCTAGAGTGCAGCACGTTAGTGCGCTTTACCAATCATACCCCTCTGACCCACTTTGGCGTGCAGTGTAGAAAAGCTTTAAATGTGTCTGTACAGAGACCCCTAACTACAGTTTTTCAGAGCTAACTGTAGGCTGAGTGACCATACTTATGGCTTTTTACAAACACAATAACACTGCGGCAACTTCATTGAGGTAAGGAACTTTGACTAAGCAGTGACCAGTACAGTGCATTGCAAAATGTATACATTGAGAAAATCCCTGAAAAATCTCTGCCTACATTGGTGAAATCCCCACAACTGCCTGAAAACAGGTCCTGCTTTGAACAGGGGGTTGGACTAGATGACCTCCTGAGGTCCCTTCCAACCCTGATATTCTATGATTCTATGATATTCTATGAAAACCTGACAATCTTTTTCTGCTATCCTTGGTTACTATTTACTGAACACTCTAACAAGAATTATTCAATTATAAAAACACTTGGGGGTATATTTTGTGTAAAATATGAATTATTAAGGGTATTACAGCAGGTCAGTCTTTAACATCAGTTTTGTTATATTACTTGAGTTCTGATACTTTTAATGGAGCTTTAATTGAATCAGCCTGCTAACGATTCTGAAAGATGCTTTTTTACGCAGAGATCAAAGATCAACATGATTTAACACACTGCCATGATGTCTGTGCTCCCATTTGGCTCAGCATATTAACTGAAGCAGTGCTAGGGTTTTGTCTTTGTTAATGGGATTCAGCTAAAAAGTGGACTAATACTAGCTTAGGCCTAACATTATTAAAGCCTGTTATTTCTGTGCCCTCCTCTTCCCTAATTTGTAATTCACACTGGTTAGTAACCAAAGAGCCTGCTGGGAGACTTTCTAAGTACACTTTCTTTGAGAACCATTTGCTGCTTTATAACTGAATGGGGTGGAGCTGGATCTGCCAATCAACTTGAAAGGGCCTTTTGTGAGAATGTTATGAACCACCGCGTCATGTTTAGATCTGTGATTGCTTTTGAAAGGATTGTCTTTTCATACTAGATCCAACCCTGTCAAACATTGTCAGAGCTTACTTGTTTTCTTGAAATACTATTATCCCTTGGGCTCTTGATGTGGCAACTGTAAAAAGACTAAATGAAGCTGAAAACATACGTATCAACTGATCAGCTGATGCAGATGATTTCAGCCTCGTTATGTCATGTTATAGTATTGATACTGCTCTGCTCCAATTCTATAATTATTTGTGCTGCTGTTGGTGTAGCAGGGAGCAGTCAAGAAGGGGTTAAAGAGCTCCTCTGAGCTCAGTCAGCCCCAACCCACTGCACTTGTAAGGTTTATCAATGCTGGAGAAGGGCAGGTCCTTAAAAGGGAGTATCCTGGTGTAGACTGGGTGGCATTCGGGAGCAAACAGAACTAGTGCATAGAGCTCCCCGGCTTCAGGGAACAGGGTCTGTCTCTTGTGGAAACTGCATGACAGCACCAGCTCCCTCGAGTCCTCTGAGGAAGCAGAAGGACCAGCTTTTCCTTACTTTTATTTTTGGAGCCCTGGGACTCAGCCTTGGTGGTTTGCACATACAAGGGACAAGGAGCCAGACCTTCCTCCTAAGGACTATTTGTCTGTACCCTGCATGAGACCATGGAGAACCAGCCCTCTTCATGGACTGTGGAGGTATTTTGCCTTTTTCTTTTGGACTACTTCAACACACACCCCTTCCCTCCACCAGAAGGGGGAACTCCCTAAGAGGTACAGCTTGAGGGCTGTACCCCAAGTCTGGGATCCAGACTACAGTCATGTTGCTGTCCCGAGAAGGACATTCAAGACAAGAAAAGTGCCGCACTCAGCCCAATGGGGAACCAGAGAGGTAAAACCTATCACAGTTGGGGTACTGATTAGTTTAATTATTCTGCTTAATCTGTTTGCTGTCTTTAATGTGATGGGTTCCCAGATCTTTTAAAGCCACCTGCTCTGATTATTTAGCTGATCAGTGGCAATGATATACCTTTTTGTAGATAACGTCTTTTCATCAGCTCTTAGCTCAGTTGTATTCTGGGTTCTTCATGATTTAGTTGTGGGTCACCTCAAGACCAGACCCACATTATGCAAGCTCCTGTGCAAAATAAGTGTGGTCCCTGTCCACTCCTTCTGTCACTGCAGTTGGGCCTGTGATTCTCTGGCTGTTTCAGGGTTTGCATATAGAGTTCAGAGATGAATGGGTTTCTTAGGTAGCATAGGGCCATCACTGGATAAGAGAACAGAGCTGTGCATGCTGGATCTGAGATCACAACATAAATGCCCAGCTATTTCTTTGTGGGACCTGGAATTGAAACTGTGAATGAGTCAGAAAATATCAGTTAAAAATTAGCAAAAAGAATTATATTTTTTTCTTAACTCATCTTAAACATTTTTTGTTGACGTGTCTATGTAGCACGTTAAATTGTTTAGAACAACAGACCACACTGGTGTTGACAAGGCTGCATGGATCAGACCCATGGTCAGATGGAAATACTTGGTGAGATTTCTTTAAAATATGTCATGGCTATGCAGGCAGCATACAAATTTAATTGCTACCAAATTCATGTCACTTTACAACTGACTGTTTTTATGAATATGAGGCACCTGGAGATTGGTGATGGGTATCCATATAAATGTCTCAGGGGCCCAACCCTTTCTCATGTTGAGTACTACTGTTGCTAGTGGTCCCATTGTGAGACTACTCACTAGAATAGGTACCACTCAATGTAAAGGTTGCTGAACCAAGCCCAGATCCTCAAAGGTATGTAGACCCCTAACTTCCATTGACATTAATGGGAGTTAGGTGTGTAAATACCTAGGAGGATCTTGACCTCAGTCCCTAACTAAATAATGCCCAGCCTCACTCTTTTCCTGAGTGTTTAATTTCAGACTGACTCTTGAAAGGCAATTACATTCTTGAAACTGAACCCTGATCACAATGTGAGTCTAACCATGGAGTTTACTCACAAACACTTGCTCTCTTATCATTAAATGGGTTCAGTTTTTATTTGCCTCTGTTGTTAAAGACCATAGGATAATTATGGATTCCAATTTAACGCTCTGTGAACAGCAGGGCTGTAACTAACTGCATTTTTTTATCATCTCAGAAATGTAAGTTGAAATAACTTTTTTGTTCTGCTAGTTACCAAAGCTATTTACTGAGATTATTTGCTGGTTGGGCTATTTAAGACCAAAGAGAGCAATGATTCAATAGGCTACTCCTGGTATTCACACAGGAGTGGTGTGCTGTCCATGTTCTCAGTGCTGCACAAACGTAAAGACACAGGCCTAGCAGCAGCAAGGAGATCACAGTATAAAACCTGCAATGGTCCAGATGCCCTTGATACTGTGTGTGAGTCAAGGGCTCAGCATAATCACGATGCATTATTTTAGGTAGTTCTCATTAGACAACTTGTGGAAGAAGAGAGTTTCAAGGAGGAATTTAAATGGAGAGGAAGGATGTTTGGTAGTAAGTGGGAGATGCATGAAGAAGAGTATAAATGGGCCTCTCATATCATATCAGCCAGCAAAAGGAGTCCGAAGTTGATAAGATTTTGAACCAAGCTTAAAAGTTCTACTGCTCACCTTAAGAATTTTTCAAGCACTTGTTCCTACCATGCTCCCCTTCCATCACCTGATATTTTAATGGTTAACACTAATTCTCCAAAGTGTGTTTTTGTTGGGGTTTTTGGTTGTTTTTTGTTTAAACTCCATGAGCGCTCTTGGAAAAACAGCATGTACCTGGCAGTTTTCTAGTTATTTAAGCTTTATTTCAGCTTTCTAGCCTAAATTACAATTTAGTAAATTCTGACTCTGGGGGAAACCCTATTCAACATGGTGAAATAATCTTCTTTCGTATGGCAACTTGAAAAGCAACATTAAATTCAACATCCAGGTTTGTCATCTACTCTATGGCTTCCAATGACAAGGGATGAATCAAGGCTGTCTGTAGTGGGGCGGGACTCACCCCTGCGGTACCTCCTGCTGGTTGTCCAGGGAATTAGCTCTCCAGCTTCCAGGGCGCCCTCTGCAGGCTGGTGTCCCGCTTGCTGCTGGGCCCAAGTCCCTCCTGGACCCCAGTGCCCCTTTCAGGCCGGGATGCTGCCCCCTGGCAGTACCCCCACAGATCTGGGTCTCCCCTCTCTGGGGAACCCTCTCCCTCTATCCCCACCTCGCCTCAGTCTATGGCCACTGCCAGTCACCAACTAGCCCCCCGTTCACTGGGACCGACTGCAGTGTAAATGCCACTCGTCATAGGCAAGGGGGGTTTGGAACCTGCTGCCTCTGGCTACCCCAGGCTAACCCTCTGTAGCCTCCGTACCTACTCTGGCCTTTATCAAGGCCTGCAGCCTGGGTGGTTTCCAGGCCCGAGCTCCCCAGCTCCTCTGGCCTTCCCCCAGCCCTGGTCCACTTTAGGTACCCTCTCAGCTTCTAGGCAGCCAGGCCCTTCCCTTTCTACTGCTAGAGAGAGAGAGAGACTCAGTCTCTGACTTCTGGCCCCAGCCCACTTATAAGGGCCAGCCTCAGCCTGATTGGGGCATGGCCCCCAGTTGAGGCTGCTTTCCCCAATCAGCCCTGCTTTTCCTTCCCTGCCACAGCCCTCTCCCCGGGCTGTTTTAAGCCTTTTAAGGCAGGAGAGGGTGACCACCCCGCTACACTGTCCCTCTGGAGAAGGATTTTAGAGAACAGCAGTTCACAAGATGTCCCATGGTTTGGCTGTCTTCTCCATATTCACATATTGGGCTGTCCTTCATTTTCCATGTTTGTGGTAGGTAATTACAATGCCTGTGTGAGGTTCTGATGTAGTTCTCTGTAATCCATATCTTACATGGCTTGGTGAACCCAGGTGGTTCATCTATAGGATCTGTGATCAGGTCTTGATTCTTGACCCCATTGTTTTCCCACAGCCTCTGCCACTTGTCTTTTGGTGACGATCTTTGACTGCTAATTGGAAGGGGTTCCTAGATTTAAGGTGGCATCTCAGAAGGGGAATGGAAGTTGGAGATCTTCATAGATGGGCAAGTCTGCGTTTGTTATCTCACAGTCGTATTCTTGTAAAATTGCTGTTTCTCTTTTGAAAGATGGTGGTAAGATATGCAAAAGGATGGGAAGCCAGACTGTCGGTGTTGACTTCAGCACACCTGTGACAATTCTCATAGCAGTATTCAGTTGCAAATCAACAACTTTCCCACGTACACTATTTGCCATACTGGTGTGCAATATTCAGCTGCTGAGAAGATGAAGGCCAAGGAGGCTGTTTACAAGGTGTGAGCACCTGCTCTCCAACTGATCCTGACTAGTTCGTGGATTATATTATTCTTAGTTTTTATCTTGGCAGTGGCATCATCAGATGTTGGTGACATGTGAGGCTATGATCCAGAACCACTCTTGTGCCTGAGTTTGATATTGCAGAAGATGACATTCAGGTACTTCTTTGTATATTGGTTGTTCAGGTGAAACATGGAGACAACTGTTTGTGTGTTTGGTTGGAGTCACCATAACCAGTAGTACTCCAGTTTTTTCAGATCATCTATGAGGACGCATTCCACTTGAGTGAAAGTGCTCATTTAGATGGCTAGCATGAGATCATCCGCATATCCAAATTTCCATGACTGGGTAAATGGCATGTTGCTGATATAAATATGAAAAAGCTAGGAGGCCAAGATGGATCACTGCGGGAGCCTGTTGGTCAATAAAAAAAATCTGCTGGTCTGTTCCATTAGATGTATGTGAAACTTGTGACTGGTGAGCATAACTGTCTGGAAGCATAGCTGTGTTCTTCAATCCACTATTTTTGACATTTCAGAAGCAGACCATCATGCCAAACTGTGTTGTATGCCAAAGCACACGTACACAAAGACAGGTGCTGTTTTGAGCCCATGGTGATGGCTAGCTTTGATTGCTCTTTAGGGATGTAGTCCTCAAAGATGGGTGTAAGTCTTTGGAGTATTATAATTTCCAGGAGCTTGAACATTAAACATAATAATGATATCAGCTGGTGGTTTTTCAGATTGTCAACTGTCTTCCCTGGTTTCAGGAGGGTGGTTACCTTTGCTGTTGCCATATCTTAGGTGTTCAGCGAAGGGCATGCATGTTGGCCAAAGAAGCACATCATACAGTTGCAGCCATGCTGAGCTACGTTTTTCAGAAATTCTGGGAAGTTGCCATCTGCGCCTGCACCTTGCCAAGTTTGTGAGTGTTATGGCTTTCTCCACCTCTTCTCTAGTGAATGGCTTTGATGGATTTGATGTTTCTGGGCAGTCAGATAGGGAGTGATAAAGCTCTTTTTTCACTTTCCTTTTGTGATGACAGTTTGTGTGAGCCTTGCAATTCAGGAGCATTTGGGTGGGATGGCATCGGCTGTAACATGTGGCGCTCTGCTCTGGGGAGGGTTAGCACCACTAAGATTGCGGAGAAGTCTCCAGGCTTTTCTGCTTGACTGGGTGAAATCTATGCTCTGCATAGTTATTATACATCACTCTTGTCTAATGAAGTTCAGTGATTCCAGGCATGTGATTGCAGCAGCCGGGTTACCTGTTGTCCTGTACTCCTTTAGGAGTGCCTCACTCTCTGCCAAGGACAGAGTGTAGGCTTTCCTGTAGCCACAGTGGATGTTCCTTTTCATAGCCACTTTAAGGAGGTTGATGTCATAACTGGCTACAGTCGCAGGTATTCACTAAATCACTTTTTCTGTGGTTTCCATGTAGCCATTCCAATCGGCCTTCCTAATGTCCCAACATGGGTTCGGTAGTGATGTGATGAGGAGGACCTTGGAGACCAGTGTGTTTGACAACAGGATGGTGTTAGCTATGCAGAAAATCATCAAGGACGGTTTCTTCTGCCACTCGGGACCATGAGTTCCAGTCACAGGACATGCAGCACAAGTCCAGCAAATAGTCTTCTCCATCTTGTGAAATGGAAAGCTCTTGGCTGCTTAGAATCAAACAACAGTTCCTACTCTGTTCAAAATTTATAAATAAGGAAGGTAAGAAAATATCATCCTCCTTATTTCATTCAAGACCAGATTGTGGGGGCTTTTACTTACTTGAGTGATCTGACTGAAATCAGTGGGATTATTCATGGTGTAAGTGCTCACCAACAATGTGACTACTTTAAAAAAAAAATCCAACTCTTTTTCTTGACTAAAGTAAGTGGAAGAATACTAAGACCAAAAGGAGTGATCAGTATCACAGTAGATAAACAGATGTGGCTCGGATCATAATTCTCAATCAGTCATGCTCTAGAGTAGAGCCAATAAACCACTGTCGTAACCAACTGGATATCTATATTCAGGTAATAATAATACTAACCAGCATTTCCCTGCATGATTATTAGGGAGGCACAGCTGTATCTTATCTTTGCCTTGCTATTTTTATCCATTGTTTCCATGTAATTATGCACAAAAGTTTAACCCATCTGCTTGTTCTTTCTGTTATCCCTAACCCTATGGGCCCTGTCTGTCTATTTCTGTCCCTTTCCTTACAAGATAAAGATAAATACATCATATAATACTGCACTGCAGCTGTCACTTGACTTTGTAGATTCCTGGACATTTCCTTATGCTACTCAGTCTGTTCTAGTAACATCTAAAAGCTATTCCATAGGAAAAATAACCTTTCCATGTAAGTGACTGTGTATGTCTTATATCACACACTTGGCATTAATGTCTAACAAGAAAAATTCTAATGAATGGTACGTCAAACATCACAATCCAATTTCTCCCCTAGTGTCCAGAAAACTGTTTCCATCAAGAGCAATCCTTTGGCAAAAGTATATCCACTTTATTCAATTCCTTAACTAGTCCTGCTTTAAAGTTGTATACCTGGCGATACTCCACTCTCACATCTCACTCTTCTTCACTTGCTTTTGCAGTTCCAATGTTTGAAGCTTCTACAGCAAGAATTATGTTTCTATCAAATAGTGTCAGCGAGCCAAGATAATTTAAACATAAATGTTCAAGTGGTCAGCTGAGCATAGTCAGAGTGTAAAGACTCTATCTTAAAGTTCCAAATTTACTCGGTATAATCACCCTCAATCTGCATTTAAAGATACTGAACTGTACTGAGTAGGAAAACGTGTAAATGTACTTAAAGGGATATTTTAAAATGACTCATGAGTCATGTCTTAGTACAGCTGCCAGTACAATGGGGCTGGAATGCGGATATGATTTTTCAGCACTACAGCAATACAAATAAAAATATTTATAAAAGTGTAAATGTATACCCTGTCATCAAACTTTCCATTATTTTTGCAGAGGAAGATGTAAAATCAAGGACAAATGAAGAGTGTTGGCAATAAGGCTTTAAATTATGAATGTTTAAGTGCAGACAGTTGCTTTAAAAGAATGCTCAAATGGTGCTTTGAAATACATTACTTTCTTATATCCTGGTTTGTCTTTAAAGTGTTATCATCACTAGGCTTTAAAAAATTGACCTACCTTGAAAATTGTTCAGTTTTTTAGATTTTACCTTAAGGTTTCAAACTGGTCACTGGTAAAGTTCAAAATTAAAATAGATCAGCCCCATAAACATTGAGACTATACAATTCCTCTTAAACAAAGGTTTTGTTAATTGCCAAACCACCTTTGTAGTGCCCCTATTTAAAAAGGAATTTCAGAGTGGATAAAAATTGACTTAAAAACATCAGATTTTTAAAAATATAAATATACTTTTTCTTTTTAAAAATAAACCTATTTAAATTTAATTTGAAATTGTAACAATCTATGTGAAGGCCTAAACTTACTATAAACTATTGAAATCATTTAATTTAAATTTAAAAATTTATATTCAGCAGTACATGGTTGCTGCTGAACTTAAAAGTCAAAGCACTGAACTGGTAGAAGTCATGGCTAAGCACCTGAAACCAGAGTTTGCTGAAGTGCATGCTAAATCAACTTTTGACAGCAGTAACCTCTTCTTCAGGTGCAGAAAGTATATTTTCTTCATTTCACTTTATTCAGTTAGCTCAGTTCAATGCCTAGTTCATTCAGTTAAGAAACTGATTGGGAGTTGACACAGCAGAAAAACTTGTTTTCCTCTTACAGTCTGTGAATAAAAATTAGATGTCAGAGGATGACATCTATTAGTTCTAAAATCTTGAAGGACAGGGTGACCAGAAACATTCCGTTCAATTAGTAACTAGAGATAATACTTCCATTGTTTAACAGATCAGTTAGTTTAAAATGTGTGACAGACCCAGACCAGTGGGGTACAGTGGATACAGGAGTCTGGTAGAGGACAAATATACTGGTCACTGGAATAGCCATGGACCTAGTGGGACCCCTGGAGAAGATGGCTCGGGGCTACCAATATATACTTGGTGTTTTGGACTATGCTACTCGCTACCCAGAAGCCGTCCCCCTGCGGAACACGGCCTCTAAAACTATAGCCAAAGAGCTGGTGGGGATCTTTGCCCGAATGGGGCTACCGAAGGAGATATTAACTGACCAAGGAACCCCATTTATGTCGAAGCTAATGAAGGACCTCTGTACGCTGCTCCATATACATACCCTGAGAACTTCGGTCTACCATCCGCAGACTGATGGGATGGTAGAAAGGTTTAACCGAACCCTCAAGGCTATGATAAGGAAGGTGGTAAGTCGGGATGGGAAGGATTGGGACACCCTACTATCCTACCTTATGTTCGCTATCCGGGAGGTACCTCAGGCCTCAACTGGGTTTTCCCCCTTCGAGTTATTATAGGGGCGTCACCCCCGTGGCATACTAGATATCGCCAAAGAGATCTGGGAAGAGGAACCCAATGAGGGGAGAAATATAATAGAGCATGTAATGCAGATGCAAAACCGGATAGCCCGGGTTAACCCTATTGTACGGGAACATTTGGAGAAGGCACAGGAGGCCCAGCGAACCCATTACAATCGCCAGGCAAAAGTGCGACAGTTCCAACCAGAGGATCGGGTTATGGTGTTGGTACCCACGGCAGAAAGCAAGCTTCTGGCCCAATGGCAGGGGCCCTATGAGGTGGTTGAACCCGTGGGGGAAGTAACCTACAAGGTGCGGCAGCCAGGACGCAGAAAACAAGAACAGATTTATTACGTTAACCTTCTGAAACCCTGGCATGCACAAGAGGCATGCACAACGGTCCAAAAAGACCTAACCCAGGAAAACAAGCCTTCCAAACAGGTGAGAGTGTCTCCCGATTTAACACCAGACCAGAAGAATGAGGTGTCTGAGATGATCTTCCGGAACCAAGATGTGTTCTCGACAAAACTGGGTCGAACAACCAAGACATATCACCACATCGTCACAAACCCTGGGGCCAGAGTAACAATGAGGCCCTATCGGGTGCCAGCGGCAAAAAGGGAGGAAATAAAAGCAGAAGTAAAAAAAATGCTGGAGTTGGGGATCATCGAAGAATCCCACAGTCAGTGGTCCAGCCCAATCGTGCTGGTGCCCAAACCTGATGGCACCACAAGATTTTGCAACGACTTCCGGCGACTAAACGAAGTATCCCAAGTTCGACGCCTACCCCATACCTCGCATAGATGAGCTAGTGGACCGTCTGGGTAATGCCCGGTACTTGACTACCCTAGACTTGACAAAGGGGTACTGGCAGATTTCCCTTGCAGAAGACGCAAAGGAAAAGACTGCGTTCTCTACACCAGAGGGTCTTTTTCAATATACTGTCCTCCCTTTTGGACTACATGGGGCCCCAGCTACCTTTCAGCGCCTCATGGACAAGCTATTACACCCACATAACAGTTATGCTGCTGCCTACCTGGACGAAGTGGTCATTCATACTCCAGACTGGGAAACCCACCTGGAGAAGGTGGAGGCAGTCCTCGATACCTTCAGGCGAGCTGGCCTTACAGCAAACCCTGCCAAGTGTGCTGTAGGGTTTACAGAGGCCAAATATCTTGGCTACATTGTGGGAAAAGGTTTGGTAAAACCCCAAATGAACAAGTTAGAGGCCATCCAAAATTGGCCCCGACCAAGTCGCGAGAAACAAGTCCGGGCGTTCCTAAGTGTGGTGGGGTATTACCGATGATTTATCCCCCACTTTGCCACAAGGGCAAGCCCCCTGACAGACCTAGTGAAAGCCCGTGGACCTGATCTGGTGAGATGGTCTGACACAGCAGAGGAAGCATTTACAGACCTACGGACTGCCACCTTCAGTAACCCCGTACTGATAGCCCCTGATTTCACCAAGGAGTTTATCCTGCAGACAGATGCATCGGAAGTAGGGTTGGGGGCCGTTCTATCACAGATGGTCGGGGAGGAGGAACACCCAATTCTATACCTCAGTCGGAAACTTCTTCCAAGGGAACAAAAATATGCAGTGGTGTAGAGAGAATGCCTCGCTGTAAAATGGGCCATGGAAACATTGCGCTACTACCTGCTCGGGTGCAGATTTGTCCTCGTGACCGACCATGCCCCTCTTCAATGGATGCAGCGGAACAAGGAGAAGAACACAAGGGTGACCAGATGGTTCTTATCCCTCCAACCTTTCCAGTTCCGTGTGCAACACAGAGCAGGGAGCTGTCATGGCAACGCCGATGGCTTCACGTGTGCACTGTCTGGCGTCCCAAGCTGCCCAACCCCTTGGCGTTGAGCAGGGGGGAGGGATATGTGACAGACCCAGACCAGTGGGGTACAGGAGTCTGGTAGAGGGCAAATATACTGGTCACTGGATGAGTAGTTTTCTGTTCCCTGAGTGACCAGAGAAGGGGCTGCACTAAAGTAATCAGGAACCTGCTAGAACCAGTTAAGGCAGGCAGGTTAATTAGGACACCTGGAGCCAATTAAGAAGCTGCTAGAATCAATTAAGGCAGGCTAATCAAGGCACCTGGGTTTTAAAAGGAGCTCACTTCAGTTTGTGGTGCGAGTGTGAGGAGCTGGGAGCAAGAGGTGCAAGGAGCTGAGAGTGAGAGGGTGTGCTGCTGGAGGACTGAGGAGCACAAGCATTATCAGACACCAGGAGGAAGGTCCTGTGGTGAGAATAAGGAAGGTGTTTGGAGGAGGCCATGGGGAAGTAGCCCAGGGAGTTGTAGCTGTCATGCAGCTGTTACAGGAGGCACTATAGACAGCTGCAGTCCACAGGGCCCTGGGCTGGAACCCGGAGTAGAGGGCGGGCCTGGGTTCCCCCCAAACCTCCCAATTGACCTGGACTGTGGGTTCTTCCAGAGGGGAAGGTCTCTGGGCTGTTCCCCAACCCACATGGTGAATCTCTGTGGCAAGAAAATCTGCCAATAAGCGCAGGACCCACCAAGATAGAGGAGGAACTTTGTCACAAATGCAAAACATATTTTGATAAATTTTTTCTTATGTATCCAGCATATTTAAGGTAGTTTTTATCTAACTATTTTTGCATGCTGTCTGCACATTTTTAATTGCATTACAATTTTCATCCAAATAGAGCTTTTACAAATCACAAACAAAAAAATTAATTCAGTAAATAAAGGCGTCTACCATTTTCTAACTTAACAGAGAAATGTAAAAATTATGAAACTGAATAAATTTACTTAAACAATTATATAGCATAACATACATGTGGATCAATATAGGACTGGTTTATACTTACAATTTAGATCAACATACTTGCAATGCTCAGGAGTGTGAAATCCACATCTCTGTGTGCCATAGCTATGCCGACCTAACCTCCGGAGTAGATGCAGCTAAGTTAATGGAAGAATGTTTCTGTCAACCCAGCTACCATCGCTTGGGGAGGTGGAGTTCCTATAGTGATGGAAAAACCCTTTCTGTCGCCCTAGTCTGCATCTACACTACAGGGTTACGGTGGCACAGCTATGGTACATAGCTTTGCTGCTATAGTACCTGTAGTGTAGACATGGCCATGTCTACATCATCCTGGTTAGCAAAAAGAAGTACCAAATTTAGTGTATGTTTAGTTGCAAATCAACATGTTTTAATGGTTACCAACCAATGAGCATCAACTCTTCCTTAGGAAAATAATGAAAAAGTACAAATGCCAAATGAGATTAAAATCAATTATTTAAATCAAGCTTTCCTGCTTGCTGATTTAAATCCTGATTAAAATCTATGATTAAAATTACTTTGATTTAAATCAGTCCACCTTGAGGAATTTTAAGGCAAAAATCACAATAAAGCTAAAATTAAAGTACTCTTATTAGTATAGAAAAGTGATCTTGAACAGAGGTGAATAACTCATTTTGTCTAAACTAATTATCTTTCTAATATTATATTGATATAATGATATTTCTAATGTATCCAACACCTTGGTATCTGAGCAAAGTTTGAGGTATATTCCCCACACCCTCAACGCTTAGCCACAAATTTATCCAAAACAAACAAACAAAAACCCAAACTTTTTGGAGATTTTTTTTGTTTAAGTCTGACCAAAATTTGCTGTTTAACCTATGCTTTTCTAAGAGCAAATTTGACATTGGCCCGTACCTTGAAATGGAGAAATAAACACAGATTGTAAGTACTGTCAGAGACTCTTAAATTGCTGGCTACTGCTAATTTCTCTTGAACTATACATGCACTGTTTTAAAGATAATTTTTCTCTTAAGTTCAGAGGTATTTTGAAACAAGGAAGACAAGTTTTAAACATCAAAGGACAGTTGTCTGGCCCTTACTTTGTTGCTTCTTTTCTGGTTCCATGCCACAAAGGGACCAAATGACTGTTTTATGGCAGCTCGGCATTCCCCTTGTGTAGGGGACTGTGTGGGTGGTGTCGCCCTCTCCAGCACTGGTGGGGGAGGTGTATGGACCCTTCCACCATTGGAGGGTGTGGGTGGGTGTCTGCCTGTCTCTCAGGGACAGGAGTGGGGAATGACCAGAGTGCACTGTGCTCCACCAATTCTTATTAGGGTAACAGTATATAGGGCATAGTTACACACCAGCATGTGTTAGATGAGCAATCTCAGGGCTACAACTTTTGCTGGGGGCAGAAGTGGCTTCAGCTTATCCAGGGATAAGGAAGCAAAAAACCACCTTTGCCATCCTCCTCAACCCATCAGGGGTGCAAGAGAGATGATAGAAAGAAAGGTGTTTATTTAAAGCTTACCATTTCATTGTGAAGATTGAGACAGGGTTTATGTAGGAAATGATTTCATAGTTCATGTGCTTTTAAAAGCATAAACATACACAAGTCCACAGTCACAGAGTGTTTTGCCTGTTTTATTTACCAGTGAAAAGACCGGGGGGGGGTGGGGGGGTGGTGAGTGTGCCTGCGTATGCCATGCTTCCACAAATTAGATTTAACAGTCTGGACAATGGGGTCTGTGCATTCCTTATTGACAGAGCTGGAATTCCGCACAGACCCTGATTTATGGTGGTAACAAAATAAAAACTTCGTCCCTTTGTGTTCCCAAAATAACGGGTTGGCATGAAAGGAGGAAGGAAGAGGGAGAAATTGGAGGAAGAATCAGCATCTCACTGCAGCCTGGTTGCTTTTGTGCCACTGAACAGTAACATCATTTCTGTTCTCAAGTCATGGACACTGGAAAAGAAGGGAAGGAAGATACAAGGATACAACAAAATATGATTTTTCCCCCTATACACATATGCTTTTATGACCCTGCTATCAAAGCAGTTTGAATGTAAGGCCAGATCCTCAGCTGATGTTAACAGCTCTAGTGAACTCAGCAGAGCTGCACTGAATTATTCTAGCTGAGGCTTTCCCCACCTTTTTCACATTCAGATCTGTATGGCCAGCATTCTACAAAGCAGCAGCTTGCTATGAGCATTAAACACATTGCAAAAGCAAGCGTTTCTAACATTTCACTTCATATATTTAATTGGATCCAGATTTGGGTTTAGACCGATTCAGTCAACAGATATTGACAGAAACAAGCCTTGAATGTATTACTGCCTTGTTAATTTATTTAGCACCTCAGGGTATGTCTACACTGCACACTAAGCCCAGGGTTATATGACCCTTGCCTGCAGATTCGATGTTTCCAAGCCCGTGCTTGAGCGACCACACTGCACTGGACGTCCAGGCCTCACAACCACGCTGGTGCAGCCATACTGCACTACACAGACCCAAGTCAGAACTTCAGCTTCTGTGGGAGTATTCTGTTGTATCCCAGGGTTTCTAGCACCCATGCCAGCTGAAGCCGCTCTAGGGCTTGTTTCATAGTGGGTTGTGGGAGAACTTGTCTGTCCCTCCTATGACCAGAAGTGTTTTGGGTGGTTTTAGCCTGGGAACACATCTAGCTGAGTTATATGACCTTGCAGGCTCCCAGCAGCTGGAGCCATCAACACAGCTCCTGCCCCGTGGAAGAACTTCTCCACCTCATGCGCTCAGTCCTATTTTGGGAAACAAAGCAAGACGCTCCTGGGCACTTTGGCAGCTGTTTGTGAACTGTCAAAGGCATCTCTGGAAAGAGCATACTCTGACCCAGCCGATGCTGCTCATGCCTGTTGCCTTAGCTGCAGATTTCTCCCATGTAGACTGGTGCTTCTGGAGCAAAGCCATAAGCACAGACTGGCAGGATCCGTTATCATGCAGACCTGGGATGACTAACAATGGATCCAGAACTTTCACAGGAAGAAGCAGATGTTCCTGGAGGTTTGACACTAGCCTGTCCCCACTCTCCAGTACAAGGACACCCACATGAGAGAGGCTATGCTGGTCCAGAAGCAGGTTGCTAGTGGTATCTGGAAGCTGACTACCCTAGACAGCTACGGGTCCATGGCTAACCAGTTTTTAAGTCCCAAATCAAATGTGGGGGGCTTTGGGGCAGAGGTTTGCAAGGCAATCAGGACTGTGATGTACCCAAAGTGGTGGACATTAAAAATGTTCCTGAAATTACTGGTGGCTTTGAGATAATGGCCTTGCTAAACTGCACCAGGGCCATGGAAATGGCATGCCTATAGTTTGCCCTCTGCAAGGAGCACATGAATACATAAACTGCAAAGAGTACTGCTGCATTGGTATGCAGGCCCTGCTCAACCACAAGGACAGATTCATGGTCACTAACCTGGGATGCACTGGCAGGGTGCATAATGCCAGAGTGTTCTGGAGATCAGGACTTTGCCTTCATGGACAAGCTGGGAGATTATTCCCATTGTGACATTGTTATAAATGGAGTTATTGTCCCCACTGTTATTCTAGGTAACCCCGATTACCCCCTGCTGCCATTGCTTATGAAAACATACTCTGAGGATGTATGTGCATATGGCAGACTGAAATCCCATTGGCTCTGCCTTCAGAATCATTTGGATGCCAGTGTTAATGGAGTCCACATTATTGGGCCTGCTGTCCGCACAGACCTTGTGCAGAACACCAGGGGCAACGGCCTGGTGCTGTAACCATGTTCACAATGGAAATCAGGGAATGAAATAGTATTTGAGGTTATGCTGTGTATGGGTGTGGGGCATTTTGTAAATGTGTTGGTATCATGAATTCCATAAACACTTGGATAACAGCTTCACTACTGGCCATAAACTCAGTTTATGGATTACGATGATGACAGTGTATAAATTTTTATGATGAAAAATATTGAGAATGGCACGTGATGACATTCTTTACAGTTGGTGCCACTTTTAACATTACATATAATAAAACTTGCTGTTATAGCCTTGTGTAAAATCAACCCTGTATTTTATATAGGTATTTACCTACCAGCATAAGAACCCAAAAGGCAGACCAGCTTCCATCAAAACATAGAGCTTAATAAACAAACTCAGTACCAAAATAATGAAAGGTCCAGGTTCCCAAATAACACGTCCAGCTATTCCTGGGAGTCCCCTCTGTTCCCTATGGCCTTCCTTGTGTGCAGATATGATGAGAAGTGTTCCCCATGCTCTCCCTGAAGGGGTTAATGTAGGCCAGAGGGGCCAGTTAACTTATAAGGTTGCAAGAAAGCAGGGGAATAGTTAGGCTGACAGGAAAGCCTTAATGATGGAGCCCAGCTAGGAAGAACAGGCAGGGCTTCTATAAAGCCAGGGAGCTGGTAACAGAAAGGGGATGCGGGGACGTAGTCTGCAGTCACTGCCTGGGGGAAGGGAGGTGTGTTTGGGGCTATGGAATTTAACTGCAGTTTGGGCTGGGGGAGCCCGAAGATGTAGGAAAGATTCAGGGAAAAGGCAACAAGGTTGAGGATGGTGCAGACCGTGGCTGCTGAGTAGAGGGTCCCTGAGCTGGAAACTGGAGTGGAAAGGGGGCCTGGATTCCCCTACCAGCCATTGGGGAAGTGGCACCATCAGGGCAGTGAATGAGAAGGCTCCCTGAGACCATTTGTAAGGAAAGACTTTGATACCCCAGAAGGACAGGACCATAGTGACCTGGCCAGAGGGCGAGGCTACAAAGACAGAGCACCCTGAGTCACAGAGAGTGAGAGAGAGACGGCAGGGCATGCAGCAAGCAGCAAAAGGGGGCATTGGACCCAGAAAGGGCTGATCCCCTGTGTGGCAAGGAGGAGGCTCCCCTAGCTGTGAGTGGATGCAATGAACAGGCCACACCTGGCCTGGGTCAATGACTGGAGAGGGTACCTTTTTTCATTCCATGTGCTAGTGTTCTTTGCCTGTGACATGTTCCAGCCATCCTCTGAATTAACAAAAGGCTTCATAGTCTGCAGCACATGATAGCCTGGAAGGTACTCAGGGCATGGGGCAGGAACAGGAGCTGAAGGTTGCCCTAGAGCCCGCAGTCTGGTAACCATGAGCACAAGTAATAGCTCAAACAGCTCTTTCTACTGCACTCTGTTTCCTCCCTCACGTGGCAGTCATGCTCCATAAATCCATCTACCAATGTCTCCTTACACGGTGCAGCCTCTCTCCTGCCACCCTTCTTGCATCATTGTCCTTTTGGCCCTTCTGGTACGCTATTTGCCAATTCATTTTATCTAGCAGCTATCCCATCAGCTCATCTTAGACTCTCTCATTGCTTGCAATAGGTGGGTCTGCTCCCCCAGGCTGTGTGTTTTCCCTATGGAGGTGGAAGGGCATTGAAATGAGAGAGAGACCGAGCACATTATTGTCAGACCATGGATTTAAAACAAAAAACAAAAAGTGCCACCGGTGAGTGCTGGGGGGTGGTCCCGCCCTGCCCCCCAAGGCTGGGAGCCAGGGGAGCAGAGCAGAGCGAGCACATTATTGTCAGACCATGGATTTAAAACAAAAAACAAAAAAAAACAAGTTACATGTCCCACTTGTACATGTCCTATCCTTGCAACAAAGCCCGATGCCAACTCTGTCCACATATCTATTCAAGTGACACCATCATAGGACCTAATCACATCAGCCACACCATCAGGGGCTCGTTCACCTGCACATCTACCAACGTGATATATGCCATCATGTGCTAGCAATGCCCCTCTGCCATGTACATTGGCCAACCTGGACAGTCTCTACGCAAAAGAATAAATCTGACATCAGGAATCATAACATTCAAAAACCAGTAGGAGAACACTTCAACCTCTCTGGTCACTCAGTAACAGACTTAAAGGTGGCAATTTTGCAACAGACAAGCTTCAAAAACAGACTCCAAGGAGAAACTGCTGAACTTGAATTAATATGCAAACTAGATACCATTAACTTTGGCTTGAATAGAGACTGGGAGTGGCTGGGTCATTACACAAATTGAATCTATTTCCCTATGTTAAGTATCCTCACACCTTTTTGTCAACTGTCTGAAATGGGCCATCTTGATTATCACTACAAAAGTTTTTTTTTCTCCTGCTGATAATAGCTCATCTTAATTAATTAGCCTCTTAGAGTTGGTACGGCTACTTCCACCTTTTCATGTTCTCTGTATGTATATATATCTTCTCACTGTATGTTCCATTACATGCATCTGATGAAGTGGGCTGTATAGGGCTACCATACGTCCGGATTTCCCCGGACATGTCCGGCTTTTCGGTCTATAAATAGCCGTCCAGGGGGGATTTTTAAAAATCTAAAAATGTCCGGGATTTCCCCCCGGTCGGCTATTTATAGATAGAAAAGCGGCGGCCAAGCGCCGCTGGGCACCCAAAGCCCCTTCCCGGCTCCCCCCATCCCCTGCAGCCTTACCATGCTGTCCGGCCCCGCAGCTGTCTTCCCCCTCCTCCCCTGCCCTGAACGCTCCTCCCCCCTGCTCCTCCCCCTCCCCTGCTTGCCGCGAATCAGATCTTCGCGGGAGGTCTGAAAAGAAGCAGGGGCAAGCGGGAGGCAGCAGCAGGTAAGCTGGGGCGGGGGGGCGCGAGGAGGAGAGCTCCGGGGAGGTGCGGCCCTGGCCGAGCGGCTCCCTCCGGCCCGGGCCGAGCGGCGCCCGGCTGCCCCAGCGGCTCCGGCCCAGCTCGGGCCCCAGCACCCCCAGCCCGGACCCGGCCCGGCTCGGGCCCCAGCAGCGCCGGCCTGGCCCGGGCCCCAGCACCCCCGGCCCGGCTCGGGCCCCAGCCGCGCCGGCCCGGCCCGGGCCCCAGCACCCCCGGCCCGGACCCGGCCCGGCTCGGGCCCCAGCACCCCCGGCCCGGCTCGGGCCCCAGCAGCGCCGGCCGAGCACCTCCGGCCCGGCCCCAAGCCCCGCAACCCCGGCCGGAGCGCAGCCCGATTCCTGGCCTCTTTAAAGCCGGCCCTGGTCAGGGGACAGGGAGGGGGGGTTGGATGGGTCGGGAGTTTGGGGGGGGGCTGTCAGGGGGGCAAGGGTGTGGAGAGGGGTTGGGACAGTCAGGGACAGGGAGCAGGGGGGGTTAGATGGGTCTGGGGTTCTGGGGGGGCTGTCAGGGGGCAGGGGTGTGGAGAGGGGTTGAGGCAGGCAGGTAGCAGAGGGGGTTGGATGGGTCAGGAGTTCTGGGGGTCCTGTCGGGGGCGGGGAGCAGTTGGATAGGGCATGGGAGTCCCCGGGGGTCTGTCTGGGGGCGGGGGTGTGAATATGGGGTGGGGGTGTGGATAAGGGTCGGGGCAGTCAGGGGACAGGTAGGGTCGTAGAGCGTTCTCAGGAGGGGGCAGTCAGGGGACAAGAAGCAGGGCGGCTTAGATAAGCGGTGGGGTCCTAGGGGGCAGTTAGTGGCAGGGGTCCCAGGAGGGGGCAGTCAGGGGACAAGGAGTGGGGGGGGGGTTGGGGGTTCTGAGGGGGGCAATCAGGGGGTGGGAAGTGGGAGGGAGTGGATGGGGGTGGGGCAGGGGCGGGGCTAGAGCGGGGCTCCTCCCCCCCCCAAGTGTTCTCTTTTTTGCTTGTGGAAATATGGTAACCCTAGGGCTGTAGCCCACGAAAGCTTATGCTCAAATAAATTTGTTAGTCTCTAAGGTGCCACAAGTACTCCTGTTCTTCTTTTTTTTGAGGAAGGGACTGTGTCTTTTTAGTTTGTGTTTGTATAATGTCTAGCACAATGGGACCCAGATCCTGATTGAGACCTCTAGAGGCTTAGTACAAATAATAACAATATACTTACACATAGATTTTGACAACAGTTGTATGGTTCTACAGAGTTCTTGCTCTTTTAAAAATGACATTGTATCAGTCATGAGTGTCTTACTTGCTTTTGCATTTTATCTTCAAGAAATAAGTCTTGAATAGCATTTCTAGTTAATGTACCCCTCTTAAAAATATACCCTCTTGGAAAAGCTGAAATCTAATTGTTTTAAAGGAAAATAATTTAATGAAACATCAGTCTGTTTTCTCACAGCCACTTGTAACTCTGTGCTTCCAGCTTTGTGCTCTAAGTTGCTAGTTGCAAGGGTTCATATTTATTTTTTCTACGAAACATTTTGAGTGTCCTTTATGCGCCCCCGAGATTCTTTATTCTCTCTGGGACCAGGTTGAACTGGTGTAGAACAGGAGTGAGCCTTTTATAACTGAACTTGAGGTAGTCACACAACGACAACATTAAACAGAGAAGACAGGGATGTCTCTTAGTTTCTCCACCTCCAAGAAATCTTTAAGAACTCACACAGTTTTAAAACATTTTAAACTTTTCTTGGCACAGAATAGGCAATACTTACAGCAGCTGCTTGATATTTCCTAAGTAGGCAACTGTAGCCTCACACTGCAAGCAAATAAGTAAACGTCCATTGCAATGTGTTTTTGATGCACTCTGCCCTCTCTGGAGGCTGCTATAATGTTCTGCATAAATCTCATACAGCTGCTGCAAAGCCATTAGTTTGGTAAGACTAAAGTTCCTATTCTAACTCCCACAGCTGGGAGAAAGACCTAGATCACACAGGTTACGGATGCAATCTGCACATATTAACCCAGCCAGACCTTTTCTTTTTTGGGAGAGAAAAATAAAATCAATTGAAAGATTATAAAAGGTATACTTGTTTTCTTGCTAACATATTCTCAATCAAATTCTTAAATATCCACATACTAATCATTTCTTAATGTTAAATACTATAAACACTTAGATGGTAAATTCCTGGGGACAGGGGTTGTCTCATCCTGTAGACTGTACTGAGGGGGTGGGGGGGAACTATTGGCACACTAGAAATAATATAGCCACTCTGTTGCATATTAGCAGTTAGTCTTAGGCCTTGTCTACACTGGCAAGTTTCTGCAAAGTCAAGCAGCTTTCTGCGTTGTAACTCCCAAGGTGTACACACTGCCAAGCCACTTAGTGCGCAGAAACTGCGCGGTTGCCACACTGTGTTTTTAAAAAAAAAAACACCCTTATGAGAGGCATACAGCTTTTTGTGCCGGGGGTACAGCGCTGCAGTGCCAGTGTAGACACCCTGGTCGATTGCAGTGCTGCGATTAGCCTCCAGGAGGTGTCCCACCATGCCTGTTCTTGCCTCTCTGGTCATTGGTTTGAACTCTACTGCCCTGCCCTCAAGTGACCAACCGTCATCCCCACCCTGTACATTCCTTTGGAATTTTGAAAGTCCCCTTCCTGTTTGCTTGGTGACACGTGCAGTGGTCTCAGAGCATCTTTCCAGGTGACCATGCCTGCTCCACGCACCAGGCGACCCCCTGCTTGGAGCAATACTGAGCTTCTGGACCTCATCAGCATTTGGGGAGAGGAGGCTGTCCAGTCCCAGCTGCAGGAATTATGATACCTATGGACAGATTTCACGATCCATGACAGAAAGGGGCCATGCCTGGAATACCCTGCAGTGCAGGCTCAAAGTGAAGGAGCTGTGGAACGCCTACCACAAGGCATGGGAGGCAAACTGCCACGAGCTGCTAGTTCTACAAAAAGCTGGACGTGATACTCGGCAGCGACCCCACCTCCACTGCGAAGGCTATGGAGGATACTTCAGTGGCTCACATGCCAGTCGAGAGTGGACCGAGCCAGGAGGAGGAAATCTTGGATGAGGATGTGGAGGGAGATCCAAAGGCAGAGGATGACTCGGAGGTCAGAGATGCATGCAGCCAGGAGCTCTTCTCTACTCCAGAGGAGGCTAGCCAGTCACAGCTCTCGAAGTTTGGTGAAGTGAAAACAGGAGAGGAGGCCCCTGGTAAGTGGCTTTGATTTTGGGACTCACTGAAGCGAGTTGTTGGGGGCAGGAGGGTTGCAGAAAGCAGACTTGTGTCTGTATGATGCGCATACCACCACATGCCTAGTCTGAGCGGTGGAACAGGCTGTTGATTGACTCCCTTGCTTCACGGGAGTCTGCCTCAGAAATCTCCAGGAAACTCTCCTGGAGATACTGGGCAATCTGCTGCCGCAGGCTCTTTGGCAGAGGTGCTTTGTTTCTTGCCCCATTAAGGGTAACTTTCCCGCACCACTGTGGTGGCACTGGCGGGAAGGGGGGGCAGAGGGAGGACCATTGCTGCACACAGGTGAGCTGCTTAAGGGCCAGGATGGAAGCCGCAGGCTTGGAGAAGACCTTCCCTTGATTCCCTGCTCACCCTCAGCGAGATATCTTCCATAATGAACACAGCCTGTGGAAAATGTGGGGACAGGAATGATTATAAGCCCCCCCCCCCCCCCCACTACAGTGCTGGCTCTGCCCAAGAGCCACATGTCCCGTGTACAGTAGGGTCTGGGAACAATGATTTACACTGCCCCTGTGGCTACACACAATTCTGAGGGTCATGTGGCTCATGTGTGCTTGCCTGGGGTCAGCCAGTTAGTGAAAGGTATATGAATAGTGGCTGTGTTTTAAATCAGTGGTCTGTGTGTTGCAAACAATACTGCTTTTGTAAAATGTTGTGTTTTGGCTTCACAAATATGACCTGGGGAGCCCAGCCTCCCTCTTTGTTATCGCCAGCTGAACGGCTGCACAGAATTAGAAAGCGGCCATGAAGAACTGAAGAGAACTTTCTGCGTGATGTCATGTCACTCCGAGGCCAAAAAACAGGAATTGAAGGAGTGGTGGGACAGCGAGAAGAGGGACCGAAAGGAGAATGGAGCACGCCAGAACAAAGCCATGGAGTGGCTCTTAAACTTTATGGAGTGCCAAGCGGACGCGCTCCAGGCAATACTAGCACTGCAAACCGATCAGCTCCGCGCCCGTCCTACCCTGCAGCCGCTGTCATAAAACTCTTTCCCATGTGCCCCCCGGACACCGCCAACACACTCTTATAAACCTCCTGGCTCCAGTCTGTACCCACTGCATTCCACTCCTTCCCCCCTCACAGTCCAGCACTGCGGACTCCCAGTACCTACTGCACTCAACACCTGTCCCTCAGCAGTTTAGCCCTGTTGAAGTACAGCACCCACTGCACTGTACTCCAAAGGACAAGACTGGATATGATCCCTGGACATATACATCTCCTCCTGGGACCCTCCCTTCCCCTACCCCCCTCGGTGCTGATGTGTTTTTTTGTTTGTCTCTCTCCTCCTGTTGTTGTTTTTTAATAAGAATGATTTTGGTTTGAAAGCAATCTTTGTTCCATTAATTTAAAGTAAACCGAGCCCTGCAAAGCAACAGGCAATTTTCTTACACCTTCATAGTGCATCATCTGCACCAATCACAATCACCCCCTAGCATTATAAGCACTGCACTCCTGAGCATAGCTACAAATATTAGTGGCTTTCGACTTCAAATTGCTGCCTTAAGGCATCCCTGATCCTTATGGTCCCACGCTGCGCCCCTCTAATAGCCCTGGTCTTTGGCTGTTCAAATTCAGCCTCCAGGTGCTGAGCCTCAGCGGTCCAGCCCTGAGTCAAGCTTTCACCCTTCCCTTCACAAATGTTATGGAGCGTACAGCATGCGGCTATAAGCATAGAATATTGACAATGGCCTGATCCAGCCTCCCATAAAGGCAGCACCAGCGGGCCTTTAAACGGACAAAAGCACACTCAACAGTCATTCTGCCTGTTGTTGAACCGCTCCTTGCTGTGTCAAGGTGCCCAGGTATGGCTTCATAAGCCACGGCATTAAGGGGTAGGTGGGGTCTCCCAGGATCATAACTGGCATTTCGACTTCCCCTACAGTGATCTTCTGGTCCGGGAAGAAGGTCCCTGCTTGCAGCCTCCTGAACAGGCCAGTGTTCCAAAAGATGCATTCTTCATGCACCTTTCCAGAACAGACTGCGTGAAACACCCACAGTGATCCACAAGCGCCTGGAGAATCACTGAGAAATACCCCTTCCGATTAATGTACTCGATGGCTAGGTGGTCTGGTGCCAGAATTGGAATGTGCATGCCATCTATCGCCCCTCCGCAGTTAGGAAAGCCCATTTGTGCAAAGCCATCTACAATGTCATGCACATTGCCCAGAGTCATGGTTTTTTGGAGCAGGATGCAATTAATGGCCCTGCACAATTCCGTCAACACAAGTCCAACGGTCGACTTTCCCACTCCAAACTGGTTAGTGATCGATTGGTAGCAGTCTAGAGTAGCCAGTTTCCACCGTGCAATCGCCACATGCTTCTCTAACAGCAGGGCAGCTCTCATTCTCGTGTCCTTGCGCCACAGGGTTGGGGTGAGCTCATCACACAGTCTCATGAATGTGGCTTTCCTCATCCAAAAGTTCTGCAGCCACTGCTTGTCATCCCAGACATGTATGACGATGTGATCCCAGCACTCAGTGCTTGTTTCCCGAGCCCAAAAGCGGCAATGCACTGTGTCAGCACTTCCATGAATGCCACAAGCAATCTCGTGTCGTAGCTAGTACGCGTGGCAAGATCAATGTCGCACTCCTCTTGCCTTTGTAGTTTAAGGAATGACTCTACTGCCACTCATGACATGTTAGTCAGACCGAGCAGCATATTGGTCAGTGTTGTGGGATCCATTCCTGCAGACCGAAAAGGCACAGCAGAGCGTGCAGTATACAAACCGTTGAAAGATGGCGCCAAATGCAGATGGAAGCACAGGGATTGCTGTGATGCAAAGCAATGCATCATGGGGGATTGGGACAGGACCCAGGATGCCCTGCAACCCCCTCTGCCTTCCCACAACTCTTAGCAGCAGAAGAGGAAGAGATGCTCTGTGGGATAGCTGCCCAGAGTGCACCGCTTCAAATACCGCTGCAAGTGCCGCAAGTGTGAACACGCTATTGCGTAGGCAGCTGACAGTTTGAACACACAACAGCGGTTTCTCTTCAGCGCTGTAACTCCCCACGCTGTAACTCTGCCAGTGTAGACATACCCTTAGTTAAAGAAAGGAGTAACGAACATATCTCAATGGAACAAACTGTTTGTAGCTTGGTTTCGCAGACACTTGATCTTCTAAATTGGGGCCTAGGTGCCACAGTGATAGGAGAACTAGGAATATTTTAGATACAATAACTCCAACTCAAGTTAAAACATGAAAACCAAAATATCCAAGTGTGATTCACTAAGTAAAGCACCTAACTACATATCTAGGCACCTATGGAAAATGGCTTGATTTTTAGAGGTGTTGAGAACTTGCAGCTCCCATTCACTTCTGGGGGTGTGAATGCCCAGAACTTTCAAAAATCAGGCCACTTTTACACAGGTTCCTAAGGATGGAGTTAGGTGTTTATGGAACACTATGTGAAAAATTTGGCCTTACATTACACCCACAGCAGGTGGGAGAAATAAGGGTGCATCCAACACAGAGGATGTACTACATGCAGTGGGAGAGGGGGTCGGAGGACACTTCCAGCAGAGAGGATGACACATGCAGTCTGAGGGTGGAAAATAAGTGACTTCTGGAACAGAGGGGAGGGTGACTGGGTGGGTGTAAAATACGGACAGCTCCAGCACAGAATATGTCAGATGCTCAGCGTGGGAGAAATGAGGACATCTCCAGCACACAGGCTTTTGCAGAGCCTGAGAACCTGATCCTCAGCTGCTGTCTATTGCTGTGCGTGTGTGAAATCAGGGCACCTCCAGCAAAGAGGCTGCAGATAGCACACACAGTAAGTGGATGGGGGGGAGGAGAGGGGAAATGAAATCCTCATCTGCGATCCTTAACTCCGAGGGAATCCCCTCTCCGCTGTGCTGCAGCTGCCAACACGTGCTGTGCTGAGAGAGCGCAAAAATGGGGGCAATGCTCAGAAAAACAAAATCACTCCTTCGAAGCCTGGCAGAGGCTGCAAAGGCTTTGTGCACGTGGCTGGGGCTGAGCTGGCTCAGGCTTACCCCTGCTTAGCACATAGTGGCCCTATGAACTGGGAAGGTGCATGGGGCCCTCCACTAACACAGCACACACCGCTGATCCAGGAGATGCAAGGAGGACAGCAGCAGGAGTGGAAAGAGGACGGAGGAGGCAAGGCAATATACAGTAATTGGCAAAGTCAGCAGGAAACAGTCAACCCACCTTTTGCACCTGCCTCCAAATGTGCCTGTTGGCGATCTAGCTTCTAGCAATGAAATCTATGGGTTGCAAGTTCTGAGGACCATAGGACACCCTGAAATCTATGGGCTGTAAATTGTGAAGGCTGACACACCCTTTGGACAATGCCTACACTTCATTTTGCTCCTTTGAGCCCTGATTTACAGCTGTCTGATTCCAGTTTTATGCTAGTGTATTTCCATTTAAATAATTGTTTTCCATTGAAATCTATGTAATTTACCTATGTAAAATTGGAGTAAAGCAGTGGTGAACCAGGCTCTTGGTCCATAAGTAGGTACACACAGCAAGTACACCACTCAGGAAACACCCACACATCTGTTTTCAACTCTGTTCCACAGCAAGGCACTTTCTGAGCGGTATCAATCTAATATTCTTCCTAAATCTGATCCTTCATTTGATTTAAACTTTTTCTGGCTTTGCATGCATGCTTCAAACTGAAAACAATCACTCTGGGCCAGACTGAAATACCCATTCTCAAAGTGAATAATACTTTACTCCACAAGTAGTGTCATTGATTTCAGTGGGACTACATCTGGAGTCCTGTGTTATCTGTGTCAAGGCTCATTCCCCACTCTGGGCCTTTGAGTGCAGAAGGTGGGGGCCCACAAGGATTCTAAAAATTAATACTGGCCACTCCAGGCTTGTATTAAACTCCCAAGGTTACAGCTTTTCTCTGACCTTGGATGGGTAGATGCTGCCACCACCCAAGTGCAAAAACCCCTTTGAGAACCCAGGAAGGAGACTTGGGAATTCTGTCCTGTGGGGTACCCTCAAGCCCTTTCACCCCTCCTCCTTCCCCCCCCCCCCCCGGAAGAGCTGAGAAAGAAAACAAAGGAAATCAGCTGTTGCCACCAGCTAATTAAACAACATATGCACAAACCTCTTAGGGACACAAAAATCCAATCCTGTTCTTAAAAAAGATAAATTTTATTAAAAACTAATACATCTGGAACTTAGGCTTTTTTCTAGATTAAAAAAAAACAAGGATTAAGCATCAAGATAGCTTCTTGAGGTCCAGTTTAAAGGTTACAAGCAAAACAAAAGCACCTGGGATTAGCACAGAGGAGTCCACAAGCCATAAAGAAATAAAAGAGAGAAACCTAATCGTGTCTTCCTAGACATGTCCTGATCTACTTACATATCTGGGGTTTCAAATGAGTAGTTTCTAGGTGTGATCTGGTGATTTTTCATACCTGGCCCAAAGCTTTTTACAGCATAGTTCCAGCCCCGTCTCGCTTGCCAGTAGAACAACACAGACAGACAATGGGGAAGTCTTTTCCCAATTTTAAAAAGTTCTGGCCTTCCCATTGGCTCTTTTGGTCAGGTGCCCACTCCCTTCCTTTTACCTATGGACTTTTTAACTCTTTACAGGTAAAGCAAGTAGAGAACAGCTACTAACAGGGGTTTTATAGCTAACTGGCTGGCTGGGTATCCATAAAAGGGAGCTAGCCCCCCTCCCCCCGCCCCCTTCATTTATCACAATCTGTTTTTCAGTTTTCAGAACAGAGAGAGGTAAATAGTGGTGTCACCCAGGAATCTGTACTGGGACCAGTACTGTTCAACATATTCATAAATGATCTGGAAAAAGGGGTAAACAGTGAAGTGATACAAAATTACTAAAGACAGTGAAGTTCAAAGCAGACTGCAAAGAATTACAAAGGGATCTCACAAAACTGGGTGAGTTGGCAACAAAATGGCAGATGAAATTCAATGGTCATAAATGCAAAGTAATGCACATTGGAAAACATAATCCCAACTATAATACAAAATTATGGGATCCAAATTAGCTGTTACCACTCAAGAAAGAGATCTTGGAGTCACTGTGGATAATATTTTGAAAACATCCGCTCAATATGTAGCAGCAGGGGAAAACAAAAACAAAAAAGCTAACTGAATGTTAGGAATCATAAGGAAAGGGATAGATAATAAGACAGAAAACCACGTAATGCCACTCTATAAATCCATGGTATGGTATGCCCATACCTTGAATACTATGTGCAGTTCTAGTCACCCCATCTCATAAAAGATATATTAGAATTGGAAAAGATACAGAGAACAGCAACAAAAATGATTAGGGGTATAGAACCACTTCCATATGAGGAGAGATTAAAAAGACTGGGACTTTTCAGCTTGGGAAAAGAGATGACTAAGAGGGGATATTATAGAAGTCTTTAAAATCGTGAATGGTGTGAAGTGAATAAGGAAGTGTTATTTACTTCTTCACATAACACAAGATCCAGGGTCACCCAATGAAATTAAAAGACCGCAGATTTAAAACAAACAAAAGAAAATACTTCTTCTTACAACGCACAGTCAACCTGCAGAACTTGTTGCCACGGGATGTTGTGAAGGCCAAAACTATAACAGGGTTCAAAAAAGAACTAGATAAATTCAAGGAGAATAGGTCCATCAATGGCGATTAGCAATGTGATATTTTCTGCCTTATTATCTATCCCTATCGTTTTTTTGACTGCCGCTGCATATTGAGTGGATGTTTTCAGAGAACTATCCATGACTCCAAGATCTCTTTCTTGAGTGGTAACAGCTAATTTAGACCCCATCGTTTTATATGTATAGTTGGGATTATGTTTTCCTATGTGCATTACTTTGCATTTATCAACATTGAATTTCATCTGCCATTTTGTTGCCCACTCACCCAGTTTTGAGAGATCCTTTTGTAGTTCTTCGCAGTCTGCCTGGGATTTAACTATCTTGAGTAGTTTTGTATCATCTGCAAATTTTGCCACCTCACTGTTTACCCCTTTTTCCAGATCATTTATGAATATGTTGAATAGAACTGGGCCAAGTACACTCTCCTGGGGGACACCACTATTTACCTCTCTCCATTCTGAAAACTGACCATTTATTCCTACCCTTTGTTTCCTATCTTTTAATTAGTTACCAATCCATGAGAGGACCTTCCCACTTATCCCATGACATCTTACTTTGCTTAAGAGCCTTTGGTGAGGGACCTTGTCAAAGGCTTTCTGAAAATCTAAGTACACTATATCCACTGGATCCCCCTTGTCCACATGCTTGTTGACCCCCTCAAAGAATTGATGAGGCATGATTTCCCTTTACAAAAACCATGTTGACTCTTCCCCAACAAATTATGTTCATCTATGTGTCTGACAATTTTGTTCTTGACTATAGTTTCAATCAGTTTGCTCGGTACTGAAGTCAGGCTTACTGGCCTGTAATTGCCGGGATCACCTCTGGAGCCCTTTTTAAAAATTGGGGTCACATTAGCTATCCTCCAGTCATTTGGTACAGAAGTTGATTTAAATGATAAGTTACAGACTACAGTTAGTAGTTCTGTAATTTCACATTTGAGTTCCTTCAGAACTCTTGGGTGAATACCATCTGGTCCTGGTGACTTATTATTGTTTAGTTTATCAGTTTGTTCCAAAAGCCCCTCTAATGACACCTCAATCTGGGATGGTTCCTCAGATTTGTCACCTAAAAAGAATGGCTCAGCTTTGGGAATCTCCCTCTCATCCTCAGCCATAAGACCGATGCAAAGAATTCATTTAGTTTCTCCGGAATAGGCTTATCAACCTTGAGTGCTCCTTTAGCATCTCGATTGTCTAGTGGCCCCACTGGTTGTTTAGTGGGCTTCCTGCTTCTGATGTCACCATATGCCCTCTATGCTCTGCCAAAGAAGAGCATAACACCAGGCTATCCTCTGTGGTATCTGAAATGCCTGCATCACATCCTTTTACCATTCTCACCTATGCGCCTTTTTTCATTGTCTTCTATTGCCTGACACTCCTCTCTTGATTATGGACCTGATTCTCATTTACACAAAGGACTTATCCACATGGTGTGGTTTTTGCAGATTAAGATTGTGTGCACTAACTGTTGCATAATAACTATTCCAAAACAATTGCATTCACACAGCTGGCTTTTACCCACTTCCCTCTGAATCAGTGCATACAAACAGCACTGACATATTTAGAAATAAGTGCTCAGCATTCTGGGCAAGTATCCCATTGTGCTTTGTCCAACTGCTGGGATCTATGAATTGTGGGATGCTAGAACAGTGTAAAAGGGGCCTTAAATGGAGTGAAAATTGGTATAGAGCAGGGGTCGGCAACCTTTGGCATGCGGCTCGCCAGGGTAAGCACCCTGGCGGGCCGGGCCAGTTTGTTTACCTGCCGCGTCCGCAGGTTTGGCCGATCGCAGCTCCCACTGGCCGTGGTTCACCGCTCCAGGCCAATGGGGGCTGCGGGAAGCTGTGGCCAGCACATCCCTTGGCCTGCGCAGCTTCCCGCAGCGCCCGTTGGCCTGAAGCAGCGAACTGTGGCCAGTGGGAGCCGCGATCGGCTGAACCTGTGGACGTGGCAGGTAAACAAACCGGCCTGGCCTGCCAGGGTGCTTACCCTGGCAAGCCGCATGCCAAAGGTTGCCGACCGCTGGTGTAGAGGGTTCTGATAGTAAATGAGAATCGGGTCCTGCATCTCCCATGCCTCCCCTCTCTTCTCTTCTCTTTTACATGCTTTCCCTAAAATTGCTCTTTTAAGGTAGAGCATCATATAGCTCAGGGATCGGCAACCTTCGGCCCGCGGTCCACCAAGGTAAGCCCCCTGGCGGGCCAGGCCGGTTTGTTTACCTGCCATGTCCGCAGGTTCGGCTGATCGCAGCTCCCACTGGCTGCGGTTCACCGTTCCAGGCCAATGGGGGCTGCGAGAAGCCACGGCCAGCATAGCCCTCGGCCTGGGCCACTTCCCACAGCCCCCATTGGCCTGGAACAGCGACCTGTGGCCAGTGGGAGCCGCAATTGGCTGAACCTGCGGACGCAGCAGGTAAACAAACCGGCCCGGCCCGCCAGGGGGCTTACCCTGGCAGGCTGAAGGTTCCTGATCCCTGATATAGACTATTAATATATTCACATATATAACACCCAAAAATACCTCACAACCCATATTTTGGCCTGCAACATAATCACACTTCCCCTCAACCAGTGTTGTCATTGTGCTTGTATTAATGAAGACTCCGATTCTACAACAAGGTACACTTAGCACAGACCCTTCTGCCTATACAAAATCCCCCTGAAGTTATGTGAGGAGTAATGACTGGCAGGATCAGACTCTCAAGTGTTATTTGTGCTGACATAAGTAGTGGAGCTAAAGAATTACACACAATGTCAATTAACAATTTTCATGTGTAGCCCAGAGCAGATGGGAAAATCTGCGAAAGCAGAACAGAAACAGTCATTTTCAAATATTATTGTTTGAAACATTGCATATATTAGATTTGTAATAAAGATAGCTGCTTCTAATTTTTAGGTAATGTGTGGTAGAGGAAGGAGATGTGCACGTGAGAACCCGATCCTGCCAAGTGCTGAGCCTTAAGCACCTTGCAGTATTAAGCCCACACTGAATGGGTTCTGAACAGTTGGACAAGCCATATTTGTGGGGGCGGGGGGGAAGGGAGGGAATCACATTACTTTGATACTAGGGCCAACATTTTCAAACCAGAATGCCTAATGTTAATTCTCCTAAAATCATATTTAGGCTCCTAAATGTTAAGTGTCATGATTTTCAGAAGTGCTGCAGTCAATGGAAGCTGTGACTGTTCATCAACATCGGGGTATTTATAGCGTACCAGAGGCTGCAATCCTACACTTATACACATGCTTACCTTTCCTCATATGAGCAGTCCCATTGACTTAAATGGAACTGCTCATACGAATAAAGCTAAGCACACACATGACTCCCTACAGGAGCAGGATCTAAATCTGTATGTAGGTTTGTGCGTTTAGGTTGGGAAATAGGACAATATGGGTCTATACATACTGTAATTCAATGCACTAAGGCTTAAATCTGCTCTTCCCACTATAGCTCAAATAAGAGGGCTATATGAGGATTGAGTGTGGAAGTCTAGGGAGGTGAAAAATGTGATTCAAAATACATTTAGCACGTAGAAAATAAAATACATTAAATCTTCAATGTTCTAGTACTTTAAGTGGCTTCCTTCTCACAAGAAAAATTCTGTTCAGGCAGGGTTGTAATATTTTTTTGTTAACTAATGTAGTGAAAATAGCTTATCTGTCAATTTAAATACAGACACAGATACACATCACCAGAACAGGTTTATACATTTTTGCAAAATAACTGGATGGAATTGACAAAGTACTTCATTAGCAAAACAATTATTAATATTTATACAAGGTGGCACATTTTTGACATTAGCAGAACCATTACTAATTAGAGAGAGAGAGCAGGAGAGCAAATTAGAAAACAAATTAGAAAACAAATATTAAAACAGTCAAAATCCTGAAAATCACTAAAAAGTGAGCCTCTCTATTCTATAGCTTTACTGATTCCGTTGTACAATGCAGGTTCTAAGGCCCTTGGAACAAAACCCGTCTCTCCTGGGAGGTAGTGTTCAAGGGGAAACCGGGTGACGTCACTGCCCAGCTAACAATGAATCAGAATAGGGGAAGAACTCCTGTTCCAGCACAAGGGATATTTAGTACGTGAGGCGCTGTGACTTTGTATGTCACTCTAGAATTAGGGTGACCAGATGTCCCGATTTTATAGGGACAGTCCCGATTTTTGGGTCTTTTTCTTATATAGGCTCCTATTACCCCCCACCCCCATCCCAATTTTTCACACTTGCTGTCTGGTCACCCTAGTCTAGATTTGGGTTCGGATACTGACAGTCCAATCCCCCCTCCCCCAGTATGTGCAGCCTCCTCCTGATCTGCTCCTCCATCACGCCCCCCACGCTCTGGCTCTGCCCCTCTCCCCCTCCCCCCCCGGCCAAGCTGCGCCCCCCCCTTCCCCCCGCGACATCCCCACTGATCAGCCCGGCTGGCCACGGGCCCCCGAGCTACAACCGAGCCAATGCGCACCGCAGATCCACTCCTCCCCCGATCTGCTCCTGCGTCCCCCGCGGCTCCTAAACCCTCCGCACCTGAGCACCCATCCCCCGACCGTTTGGCCCTCTCCATGCAACCCCCGATTTGCCCCCCACCCCCAAATCTGCTTTCCCTGCCCCCAGCCCCACCTGCTCCTCCATCCCCCAATACGTCATAATCCCTCCTGCTCGGCAGCAACTCCCCCTCCGACCCCTTGCTCCGCTCCGCTCCCCGCGCGGCTCCGGCAGGGCCAGGGTGCGTTCGGGGAAGCGCAGCGAGACTCCCCCGGGCCGGGGCCGGGCAGCGGCTTCCCCGTGGCTTCCCGTGCCCAGTAGGCATGTGCAGAGGTTGCGCACACGCCCATGGTGAGGGCGAGCGCGGGGGCTGGAGCATGTGCAGAAGCGCGATGGGTACCGTCTGAGGCAGGGCAGCTTCTGCTCTGACACCTGCAGCATGTGCCAGGAGCTGCAGCCGCATCAGCAGCCTGCGCGCGGTGCAGCCTCTCGGCTCGCAGTGGGAAGCGGCAGCAGCAGCTCCCTCTCTCTGCCTCTCTCCTGCTTTGCACTCTATTTCAGTGGGTGCATGGTGACCTTACAGAGTGTGCATTACCTCACAGGTAAATATCAGCTGATCCGCTGTGACAGCAGCAGCAGCAGGAGCAGGAGCAAGCAGCAGCCCACAGAGCCTTTCTGGAGGTAGCAATTCATTCATTCCTTCACTCATCTTGTCCCTCACCTCTCCTTTCCCTTCCTCCCTTTTCCCATGCAAAAGCCAAAAGGCTCGCAGAGGATGCTGAAGCCTCCATTAAGGATGGTTCCCACCACTGCAAAGAGCCTGAGGAGTATTTAATACTGGGGGGGGGGGGGGGAGGGATGAAAATTTCTGAGCCAGAGGCGGCTGCTAGTGTTGCAATGCACTGCGGTGTCAATGGAAATGGCTAAGGGGAAGGATGTGCTGGCAGGAGAGGGTTATTCAGCCTGTTGCCCACTTAGATATAAATATATTTTGGCGTGACTCATATTTGCATTGGTACATTGTTATGCATTCATTTTTCCAATGTATGAAATACCCAAGTGGAGTTGTCCTGCTACACAGAGAGAGAGGGATGCTGATACTGAATTCTTGAGGGGGTAAGAAGGGGGGAAAAGGGGGTGATAACTTAGTGTCTGTCTGCTAGTAAGTAGGTCCCAGTAGGAGAGCTCTCTTTTTCATAAGGTCTGGTGGTTATTGGCATCATGCATTTCATTACCAAACATCACCAATATATACATTAATGTGCAGAGGGAGAGTGTGTGTGTGTGGGGGGGGGGGGGAGCACAGGGAATTTTTTGTAGCCCTAGGACATATGTTATTTGACTTTTACTGTACTTCAGCTTTTCTGCGGGGTTGTTGTTTTTTTTCAATGGTGAAGGTGCACGTTGCCGGTCACTGGGCTTTAAACGTACTTGCTGTTCCATTGATGACCCTGGCAGTTGTAAGATGTTTGTGTATGTGTGTACATACAGGCTGATTGGAAGAGGGAGAGATGAATCTAGCTCTGATTAATAAAATTCTAGCATCTTTAAACACCAGCTCTGTAAGTTTTTTCTAGAAATTTAACTTAGTGGAGTGTATAATTTTTACCAAATGTATCAGAGAGCACTTTCACAGGTGTGCTATGACGTATTATCATCAACTAATTAAAAACTGGCTAAATAAATGATTGAAATATACTTGATAATGCATTATCTTTGTATTTGTAATTGTCTGTCCACTTACTTGCTAATTCACAAACTTTAATCATTTGCAACGAATATCCTAGTCACTGCAGAATAGTTAGATCATACTATACTGTAATAGCATTTATACCATAGAATAATTATTACCTACAAATTAAATTAAGCTTTTCAAGGTACTGTGGTCAGATGAACCTCATAAATGTGCGTAGGAATTCATTTATTAGCATATGCAGTGTTTCAGATGGAGTTTAAACACTAGTGTGAATAAATGTCACTTGATAAATCCTGATATTTATCAGTGACCTAGAAGGTTTTGAAATGAGAGGTTCATGAAATAGAAAGTGTTGAAACAACATCATAAGCCTATTATTTCTAGACTTTCAATCCTGTCTCAAGCTCAAAGTTGTGTAAGTTACTGTTCTCTTTTGAACACTTTGCTGCCATTTTTCCTTATTATTCCAGTATTGGAGATGGTTATATAATAATTTTTTTTTAAAGGAAAACGTTTTCAACTTTAACTCCATCATTGCTGTAGAATCCAACAGTATTTTTGTAAGCTTTCAGTTGGATGTTAGCATATATCGCATATGTATCACCACACCACTGGACAAACACATTATGGGGATCTGTCACACTTTTGGCACCCAGTACACTATTCACTAATGAAGTGATAAAAAATGTAAAAAATTACTGCTGTGTGCTTTTAAAAAAAAGGTGGCTTGTTGACAGAAAAGGTGTTAGTGTGTGTTCAAATTCAGCTTCAGAACGTATGACTTTGTACCACCTCTTCAATGATAACCACTGCCGACGCTTAGAGCTTGCTCCTGCTCCCATTACAGTCAATGGCAAAATTCCCATATTTACCCAATATCAGCACTGAATGCACTGGTAGTGTTTATTGTTTTACCACAAGAACAGAATTTACGGTCAAGTTATGATTATGATTACAATTAAAACATGAAAGTGAATTCCTCATGTTTATAAAAAGCAATGCATAAAGTACAAAATTCTGTACTGACCCATTAGAGAGAGATTTAGTAAGTAGCAAGAAAGAGTCCTGTGGCACCTTATAGACTAACAGATGTATTGGAGCATGAGTTTTTGTGGGTGAATACCCACTTCGTCAGCTACACTCATGCAAGAGTAAATACAAAATTACCCCTCACCCATTGCCTGAGCACATAAATTATGAATGTGACACTGTGTATGTGGCCCCTCAATTGTGTCTCAGTGTAATCTGCTCTATGTACCGTTTTTTGTATGTTAAAATGTATACTGACGATAGTCTACATCAAGTTTTGCATACTCAAACATTCCTGATTCTGCTCTCACTTGTATCAGGTCCTGATCCTGGAAGGAGATGTGCTGGTGACACCCACATGGAATCCTATTGATTTCACAACCTAAAAACTGCTGAAAAACAAGAGAGAGGTTTTGGGAATCTGTTAGAGGGCAAATTTTAAAAAAAATTTAGAAGAAAAACAAGGGTGACTTTTTTGTTTTTGAGGCCTTTGTTCTTCACAACTAGTTTCCTCTGAATTTCATTTGTGCATTGTAAAAGCCTGTACAGTTGCTTTTCCCCTCACACCAATTTTACACAAGTATATAATTCTGTTGACTTCAGTAAGTAAAGGTCAGCACCCGCACATCTGTTTCCAGGATCAGAGCCTTAATCAGCTATAAGTGCAATGAAGTCAGTGGAAATACACTGGTATAAAATTGGTGTGAGCAGAGAATCAGCTCCATAATCTTTTACACTTGTACAGTTGAAAGTCAGAAGAAATTAGCTGTGAAGAACAAAGGCCACAAACAAACACACCATGTCCTTCTTTAAAAAGTTTAATAAATTGCCATCTAACAGCTGTCCAGAAAGTTTCTCTCTTTTATTTTCAGCAGTTTTCTGGACTACAGTCTTGGAGTTAACATTGTTCTGGAACAACTTTTTGTTTAAGCTGATTAAGCTCCGTGCCCTTAATTTTGTGGTGTTAAGCATAACTTGCACACTCATTATTAACAGTTGGCAAAGACTGTTTATCTTTAAAAAGGCTGCCTAAGTATACTGCCACGCATAGCATGGTAAATCCAAATGACTATGTTTTAAACTATTGTTTTTTACATTAATTATATAAGCCCCCACCCACTCAGCACAGTTACAAAATGTAAGTATTGTGGACTGTTACAGTCTGATTAATTGTGCTATGAGATTTAACTAGTCATTAACGTGGGCTACACAATTCATGACTAGCTGTGTGGGGTACTCCATGAGTGTTTTTATCAGCTATGTGGTGGTGGGGAGAGAATCTTGGGTTTGAGTCACACAGTTTCATATTACGTGGTATGTATGTACTGTGTGTATGACATTCATTATGAATCCAGGCAAGAAACGAACATAAATGCAGTTGAAAAAGTTACTGAACACTCAGCCTTAACAATGAGCCCTCATATGGGCATTTCTTTATGGGCTTGATCCTGCTTCCATTGAAATCAGTAGTGCAGGATTAGGCCTTATGTCATGATATATTAGTATGTCAAGTATTATACAATACAATAAAAACTCCAGTTTCTTATACAGTCTGATGTGCCTAGGACTTATATTGCACTGGCTGACATGTAGATATCAGTGTGCTTGACAAAGCTGGGTCAGTCTCCTTATCTCCATTTTAAAGATGAGCACACTGATTGCAGAATTTTTAATTTTTTGGAGCAGAATTCCCCCAGGTGTAAGCGCTTGCTGCAGTTCAAGCAGGCCAGTTAGAGCATAGCATATAGTTTTCAGTTGATATAGGGTCCTCCAAGAATGTAGGGAACTACAGTTGAGTGTCTTTCATGGGCCACAAAGGCCAACGCTGGAAGCTGCGTATGTGACCATGAACAGCATTAACCTGAGTTTTCAGGAAAAATCAGTGACAGACTTTCACAGAGTAAGCAGTTTACACGAGGCTACATCTTCAAGGCTAAGAGACATAGTGAAATCCTGGGTCCACTTTTGACATTGACTTCAATGGAGCCATGAGTTCACTCATTTTGTAAATAATGAAATTGGAGACTGGCCTTAACATTTTTTACAGTTCCAAAACTGGACCCAGGGAGGGGAGTGAGGAGGGACCCGTGGCTTCACAGGCCCCTATTGTTGGCTCTGGTAAGTGATTTTAATCTGTCTAGGTGATGTTAAGAAATGACAGCTTTGTTCCTCTCTCCAGGGGAAACTGATATTAGTTCTAAATTAAAGTAAAGAACACCCAAGTACTACAGTAACGATAGCCTCAGCAATATGTAAAATAGTGACAGGGAAGATTTCACACTAAGCCGTATTCAAAAACAAAACAAGACATCTACAGTACAGTTATCTTGAATTAGAAATGTATTCTGAACTTGCTATGGCACTTACCTTCAACAGATAACGGAGCACATGAGTTCCTTGATTTAGAATAATATGGGAGTGGCTGTTTGAAATCATTTTTTACTGATACAAATACCACAACAATGCAATTTTGTAAGAATCCGTGGAACTAGAACCTACAACTATAGATCCTGGGACAGCTGATATTGCCACTTGGATACTATGCAGGTTAATTAGGCACTGCAGGAAGTACCGCCCAAAGGATCCAGAGTGACAGCACCCTGTAGCCTATGCTCTCTATTTAGCCCTGGAGTGTGGCTCAGGATGTTGTCTGGGTAATCACATAGATTTTTGGCTTGTTATGATTCTAGACCTCACCTTGCTTTCTGATCATCAGTCTCCAAGCCTAGAACAGATGACTCTTGCCATCTGATTCCAGCCTAGTAGCTACCTCTGGTTGTGACCCCAGCATGACACTGACTCTTGTCTCCTGATTCCAGCCTGGCAATTACTTCTGGTCTATGATCATGGCCTGGCTCTGACCCTGACTCTTGCCTATTGATCCCAGCCCTAATGATTACTCTGATCCCTGCTCACTGACTACTGCCTTGTGGCCATCCTTGACATGTGGACACCAGCCCAGTTATGACTGCTAGGCCAGATAGCCTAGACCCCAGTCCCTTACAGATTCTAATTGAAAATGTAAGAAAAAACAATTGTGTGGGGCAATCAGAATTAACCGGGAGAGACTAATGTAAGGTAGCTCTCTCCTTATTTCACACAACTGATTCCCCTCTGCAAGCAGGTTGGGGAACCTAAATTACAACAAGAATTACCAGTGATAAGTCTAACTGGTTTGGGTTGTTGTTTTTTAAATAACCCCGAAACTTCTGTTTTAAAATCGTAGTAAAACATTACTGATCTGTAAATTTTAAAATATATTGTATAAAATATCCATCTGATTTCTGAATATCACAGTCATCAACCCAATTCTTGTTAACCACCTATGTTTTGTAAATCAACTTCCTTTTGAATTTTAATCCATTTCTGGGAGCTCTCGGAGAAGAGGAGGGCTGTCTTTTCAAAGCGTCCTAAACCTGTAGAACTTCAGGACTAGGCTAGTTTAGAAAATGTACAGTAAGGAAACGTCTGGTTAAGGTATGGTAATTACAGCATATGAACAGTATTGATTTTTAATTTATAAAATATACCTATTGTATTCTCTAGATGCATGTATATTGTAGAATTGCATACATTAAAAAAGTTGACCCAATATTGACTCAAGAGAACTCAACAATCTCCCTAAGAGAGGAAATGAAGTTTTGTTAATCATCCCACTCAGGAAAAAACCCCACATTACAGTATGTCTACACAGCAGCTGGGTAGTGTAATTTCCACCCTGAGTAGATGTACCTTTGCAAGCTCTGCTTGAACTAGCGCGCTAAGACTCGCTGTGTAGCTGCACCTGAGAATGTGCCCAGGGGTTGGATGGGATTGTACTAAGGTGGCTAGTCTCTCTGTGGTACTAATCTAGATGGAATATATATGGGCCAAAGGTGTTAACATAACCCAGTCACTGTCCAGCTTAAACACTGTTAAACAAGGTATGGGGTTTGATATACACAGACTTTAGTGTATTTAATACCATGACAAACACACTATAACACTCAGACCAAAGGTTAGAAAGTTATTGATTGAAATACACAAAAGGAAAAGAATCAAAATGAGGTAAAGATCATTAGAACTGAAATTGATTGTTTCTCCAAAACAGACTTAATCAAAACTGTTCAAAGTCCTTTCTGGAGACAGTGAATGTTGGTTAAATTCTATTATTCAGTCAAACAGTCCTTCTTGGTGGGGGAGAAAGGGTTAGTTCCATTGTTCAATTCTGAATTGCAAATGACAGTCACTTTCCTGCTTTAGACAAAACAGACAGTCACAGAAGGGAGAGAAGAGAGAGGATAGTAAAGATGAGGACAATACAGCTTTTGCTGATGTTCTCAAAATACGGGGTGGCTGGTGAGTCATGGATGGATGGTTTGGGCTGGCAGATTGGCCACAACAGCTGTTGCTCTGGACCGTGACTCACTTCTCCGTCAGAAATATCATCTGGTGGGTCTGTCAGGTCCCTCTCCTTCACTGGTCCTTCTCCGTCTGGGCAGAGCTGGATGGGCTGTCGTATCTCACCGTGCTGGTGCCGTGCAGTAGAAGTTGATTTCAGGATCAGTGAAAAGCTGAACAGGAGGGTGGTAGGGAGGGAGGGACAGAAAGAGGCACACAAAGGAGGGGAACACAGAGCAGGATCTCTTGTGTATCAGGTTGGGGTCCTCACTGATGCAGCGATGATGGTCAAACGTCCCCACTGGAGTATCAAGGTCTGGTGTCATGACAACAATCCTTCTGCTGCAGTGATGTTAAAAGGTCTCCTTGTTCTCCCCCAAAGTCTCTTTTTAAAGACTCCAAAGGGAGTGATGAGCGAAATAGCCATCCTCTCATTATTTTGTCCACAAGGTAGGCCTAATTTCCAGAATTGGTTCCTTGCTTTTTGATTTTTCTGCCCTTTTGTTTACCAGTCATGATCTTAACATAGTCTTTGAGTGGGATCAGTAAACCCTCTTTGTTTATATTTATTCAGTCTTTGTCTCCTTCTCACATCTTTTCTTGAACAGTTTTATACAAGTGATCATTGTGAAAATTCATGAATCTTTATCTGCTTTTCACCAGTTGAGTTTACAATTAGAGTAAAGTTGTAGGCCCACTGATCACAACATCTCCTGCTGCCCATGTAGCCGTGGCTACACTGCTAATTTTAGTATACTAGCAGAGCTAGCCCGTGTACATCTACCCAAGAGATGGGAATTACACCTCCCAGCTGTGTGTAGATATACCACTTCCGGTTTGTTGCCAAAAGCAATCTAAGGGTATGTCTACACTGGCAGAGTTACAGCACCGGGAGTTACAGCGCTGTTCAGAGAGGGCTGAAGGGAAACCACTGTTGTCTGTTCACTGTTGTCTGTTCGCTCATCAGCTGCCTGCGCAATAGCATGTTTACACTTGCGGCACTTGCAGCGGTATTTGGAGCGGTGCACTCTGGGCAGCTATCCCACAGAACATCTCTTCCTCTTCTGCCACTAAGAGTTGTGGGAAGGTGGAGGGGGTCACGGGGTATCCTGGATCCTGTCCCATTGCTTCGCATCCGAGCAATCCCTGTGCTTCCATCCACATTTGGCTCCATCTTTCATCGGTCTGTGTACTGCGCGCTCTGCCTCTTCAGTCTGCAGGAATGGATTCCAAACTGTTGACCAATATGCTGCTCACTCCAACTAACACGTCACGAATGGCAGTAGAGTCATTCCTTAAACTACAAAGGCAAGAGGAGTGCGACATTGATCTTGCCACGCGTACTAGCTATGACACGAGATTGCTTGTTGCATTCATGGAAGTGCTGACCACAGTGGAACGCCGCTATTGGGATCAGGAAACAAGCACTGAGTGGTGGGAACACATCGTCATGCTCATCTGGGATGACGAGCAGTGGCTGCAAAACTTTTGAATGAGGAAAGCCACATTCATGGGACTGTGTGATAAGCTAGCCCCAGCCCTGTGGCGCAAGGACACAAGAATGAGAGCTGCCCTGCCGTTGGAGGAGCGCGTGGCGCCTGCACTGTGGAAGCTGGCTACTCCAGACTGCTACCGATCGGTCGCTAACCAGTTTGGAGTGGGAAAGTCGACCGTTGGACTCATGTTGACGGAAGTGTGCAGAGCCATTAATTGCATCCTGCTCCGAAAGACCGTGACTCTGGGCAACGAGTGTGACATTGTGGATGGCTTTGCACAAATGGCGCTTATACAAGGCGCTGGTGAGACCTCATTTGGAGTACTGTGTGCAGTTCTGGTCTCCTATGTTTAAAAAGGATGAACTCAAACTGGAACGGGTACAGAGAAGGGCCACTAGGATGATCTGAGGAATGGAAAACCTTTCCTATGAAAGGAGACTCGAGGAGCTCGGTTTGTTTAGCCTAACCAAAAGAAGGCTGAGGGGGGATATGATTGCTCTCTTTAAATATATCAAAGGGATAAATACCAAGGAGGGAGAGGAATTATTTCAGCTCAGTACTAATGTGGACACGAGAACAAATGGATATAAACTGGCCGTGGGGAAGTTTAGGCTTGAAATTAGACGAAGGTTTCTAACCGTCAGAGGGGTGAAATTTTGGAACAGCCTTCCGAGGGAAACGGTGGGGGCGAAAGACCTCTCTGGCTTCAAGATTAGGCTAGATAAGTTTATGGAGGGAATGGTTTGATGGGATAACGTGATTTTAGTCAATTAGGCATTAACGTGCCATCGCTGGTAAAATGAGGGTCCGGCTGTAGAATCTTGCCTGTATGCTCGGGGTTCTACTGATCGCCATATTTGGGTTCGGGAAGGAATTTTCCTCCAGGGTAGATTGGCAGAGGCCCTGGAGGTTTTTCGCCTTCCTCCACAGCATAGGGCAGGGGTCGCAGGCTGGAGGATTCTCTGCGTCTTGAAGTCTTTAAATCACGATCTGGAGACTTCAACAGCTGAGTTAAGGGAAAGTGGGTGGGTCAGCATTTGTGGCCTGCATCATGCGGGGGGTCAGACTAGATGACCATGTTGGTCCCTTCTGACCTTAAAGTCTATGAGTCTATGAGTCTAAATGGGCTTCCTTAACTGCAGAGGGGCGATAGATGGGACGCACATTCCAATTCTGGCACCAGACCACCTAGCCACCGACTACGTCAGGGGTCGGCAACGTTGGCATGCGGCTCGCCAGGGTAAGCACCCTGGCGGGCCGGGCCAGTTTTATTTACCTGCTGACGCGGCAGGTTCGGCCGATCGCGGCCCCCACTGGCTGCGGTTCGCTGTCCCAGGCCAATGGGGGCGGCGAGAAGCGGCGCGGGCGAGCGATGTGCTGGCCGTGGCTTCTCGCCGCCCCCATTGGCCCGGGACGGCGAACCGCGGCCAGTGGGGGCCGCGATCGGCCGAACCTGCCGCGTCAGCAGGTAAATAAAACTGGCCCGGCCCGCCAGGGTGCTTGCCGAACGTTGCCGACCCCTGGACTACATTAATCAGAAGGGGTATTTCTCTATGGTTCACCAGGCACTTGTGGATCACCATGGTAGTTTCGTGGACATTAACGCAGGCTGGTCCGGAAAGGTGCATGATGCACGCATCTTTTGGAACACTGGCCTGTTCAGGAAGCTGCATGCAGGGACTTTCTTCCCAGACCAGAAGATCACCATAGGAGAAGTCAAAATATCCATTGTGATCCTGGGAGACCCTGCCTACCCCTTAATGGTGTGACTTATGAAGCCATACACGGGGCACCTTGACAGTAGCAAGGAGCGGTTCAACAACAGGCTGAGCAAGTGCAGAATGACGGTTGAGTGTGCTTTTGGCTGTTAAAGGCCCGCTGGCGCTGCCTATATGGGAAGCTGGACCTGGCCAATGACAATAATCCTATGCTTATAGCTGCGTCCTAAACGCTCCATAATATTTGTGAAAGGAAGGGTGAAAGCTTCACTCAGGGATAGACTGCTGAGGCTCAGTGCCTGGAGGTCGAATTTGAACAGCCAGAGACCAGGACTATTAGAGGGGTGAAGTGTGGGGCCATAAGGATCAGGGATGCCTTAAGGCAGCAATTTGAAGCTGAAAGCCACCAACAGCGGCTGCAGGGGAGGGCGGGCGCGGAGCTGCTCGGTTTGCAGTGCTAGTATCGCCTGGAGCATGTCCGCGTGGCACTCCATAACGTTTAAGTAGCTTCATTTTGGCATGCTGCGTTCTCCTTTTGGTCCCTCTTCTCGCTGTCCTGCCATTCCTTCAATTCCTTTTTTTCGGCTACGAAGTGTATCATAACCTCACAGAGAAAGTCCTCTTCAGTTCTTCGTGGCCACTTTCTAATTCTGCGCAGCCGTTCAACCGGCGATAACAAAGAGGGAGGCTGGGCCCCCAAGGTCATCTCTGTGAAGCCAAAATGAAACATTTTACAGAAGCAGTATTGTTTGCAACACACAGACCACTGATTCAGTGATTTAAAATACAGTCAGTACTCACACACCTGTCACTAGCTGGCTGATCCCAGGAAAGCACACATGAGCCACAAGACCCCCCAAAATGGTGAGTAGCCGCAGGGGCAGGGTAAATCAGTGTTCCTGGATCCTACTGTACACTGGGCACGTGGCTCTTGGGGAGAGCCAGCACTGTAGGTGGGTCCTGATAATCATTCCAGTCCCCACATTTTCCACAGGCTGTGTTCATTATGTAAGATATCACCCTGCTGAGGGTGAGCAGGGAATCAAGGGAGGGTCTTCTCCAAGACAGCAGCTTCTGCCCTGGCCCTTATGTGGCTCACCTGTGTGCAATAATGGTTCCCCTCCAACCCCCATGATGGCAGAGTGGCGCGGGAAAGTTACCCTTAATGGGGCAAGAAACAAAGCACCTCTGCCAAAGAGCCTGCGGCAGCGGATTGCCCAGTATCTCCAGGAGAGTTTCCTGAAGATCTCTGAAGCAGATTCCCATGAAGTTAGGGAGTCACTCAACAGCCTCTTCTGCCGCTCAGACAAGGCATGTGGTGGTACGTGCATCATACAGACACAAGCCTGCTTTCTGCAACCCTCCTGCCCCCAATAACTCGCTTCAGCGAGTCCCAAAATCAAAGCCACTTACCAGGGGCCTCCTCTCCTGTTTGCCAAGATCTGACAGCTGTGACTGGCTAGCTTCCTCCGGGGTAGAAAAGAGCTCCTGGCTGCATGAATCTCTGACCTCCGAGTCATCCTCTGCCTCTTGGTCCCCCTCCACATCCTCGTCCAAGATTTCCTCCTCCTGGCTTGGTCCTCTCTCGACTGGCACGTGAGCCACTGAAGTATCCTCCATGGCCTTTGCAGTGGAGGTGGGGTCGCCACAAAGTATCGGGTCCAGCTCTTTGTAGAACTGGCAGCTCGTGGGCGCAGCACTGGAGCGGTGGTTTGCATCCCATGCCTTGTGGTAGGCGTTCTGCAGCTCCTTTACTTTGACCCTGCACTGCAATGTGCCCCGGTCATGGCCCCTTTCTATCATGCACTGTGAAATCTGTCTGTAGGTATCATAATTCCTATGGCTGGAGCACAGCTGGGACTGGACAGGCTCCTCTCCCCAAATGCTGATGAGGTCCAGCAGCTGCACATTGCTCCAAGCAGGGGATCACCTGGTGCGTGGAGCAGGCATGGCCACCTGGAAAGATGCGCTGAGACCACTGCACACTTCACCGAGCAAACAGGAAGGGGACTTTCAAAATTCCCAAGGAATTTACAGGGTGGGGATGATGGTTGGTGACCTGAGTGCAGGACAGTACCGATGACCAGAGAGGCAAGAACAGGCATTGTGCGACACCTCCTGAAGGCCAATTGCAGCACTATAATCGACCAGGGTGTCTACACTGGCACCGCGGCAGTGTAGCCCCGTCGCAGAAAGCTGTACACCTCTCGTCAGGGTGGTTTTTTTACAGCGCGGCAACTGCGCAGTTTCTGTGCACTACATGGCTTGGCAGTGTGTACACCTTGGGAGTTACAGCGCAGAAAGCTGCTTTACTGCTTAGAAACTTGCCAGTGTAGACAAGGCCTAAGTACTAAAATTATTTTTAAAGATCAACTTGTGGTATATGGTGGTGGTGGTGATGGGAGAGTTAAGGGAGTTGCACTGAAGTAAAGTAGAAAGGTTAGGTTGGAATTTCCTTGGGTAATATCCTAGAGTTCTCCCCTTACAATGTTTAAAAACAAATTTGATCTAAAAAACACACTGATTTTCCTGTTCTCTTGGTTCTGACAAATTCTGGCTTGGCTTTGTTGTCTAAAAGGGTAACAGCAATTCAAATGTGATGTGACAGCAGCTTCTAGAACTTTTGTGATGTAAGAGTCATAATATAAAATACTCCTGACAGGATGAGAATTAAGTGAAAAAAGGAAATCCCTCTGCATTACACAGGGATTTTCAAATTGCTCAGGAATTGCTTCCCCGTTACTAAACCCCATAACTGTGGAGTCCAGCTTTTGGTTTTAAGTTAGTATAGCTGATAAAACCCTGCCAGAAGTAACTTTAGCCATGTCACTTTAAACTAACAGCCTGATTTTCTCCCCTGCCTTTGGGCCTGCTGGGGACAGAGCAGCTGCTAAGTTAGTGCCAAAACTGGCTCATCCCACTTATGCGTGAATAGCTCCATTGAAGACTCTGAGAAACTTGGAGCCATTAATCTTGGTGTGTGCAGGAGAGTAGAACTGCTTTTGAACGACACTAACTCCAACATGGAACGTGGGCGAGCAGCTTCTTATTCTCTTTGCCCACAGAGTAAGAGAAGACCCAGCATGGCAAGTTGTCATGAGGCAGCCTCCTGCTTCATGGTGGTGGAAGAGAGAGAAGAGTAGAAAACAAACAATGTAACACTTTCTGGTATGTCCTTAAAAACCAAACCACAAACCACCTTTTTCTTCAAACTACAAAGACTAAAAAATGTGTGAAAAATAAAGACCAGAATTAATTAAAAAAAGAGTGGATTGTAGGAGCAAGTCCTGTAATGTGCTCTCTTCCTGCAATAACTTTGGCCTTCTCTCTTTCCTTGCCCTGCATTAAGCACAAAGTCGATCACCTCAGCATGTACATGCATGAAAGATGCTGATGGGCTCAAGCTAACTCATGCAAGTAATTGTATGCCCTTGTGTCTCATTAAACTGCTCTTTATGTTGGTGGTCCATGTGTATTGAGCTTTGTCAAATCACATACAGTAGAACCTCAGAGTTACGAACTCCAGAGTTACGAACTGACCAATAAACCACACACCTCATTTGGAACCAGAAGTACACAATCAGGCAGCACCAGAGACAAAAAACAAACAAACAGGTGTTCACATGGCACTGTTGTAGATGGCGTTGCAAAGTATTTATGTGCCAGATACGCTAAACATTCACATGCCCCTTCATACTTCTATCACCATTCCAGAGGACATGCTTCCATGCTGATGACGGGTTCTGCTCGATAACGATCAAAAGCAGTGCAGACTGATGCATGTTCATTTTCATCATCTGAGTCAAATGCCACCAACAGACGGTTGATTATCTTTTTTGGTGGTTTGGGTTCTGTAGTTTCCAAATAGGAGTGTTGCTCTTTGAAGACTTTTAACAGTATGTTCCACACCTCGTCCCTCTCAGATTTTGGAAGGCACTTCAGATTCTTAAACCTTGGGTCAAGTGCTGTAGCTATCTTTAGAAATCTCATATTGGTACCTTCTTTGTGTTTTGTCAAATCTGCAATGAACGTTTTCTTAAATCAAACAACATATGCTGAGTTGTTGGTATTCACCCAAGAGTTCTGAAGGAACTCAAATGTGAAAATGCAGGACTACTAACTGTAGTCTGTAACCTATCATTTAAATCAAATGACTGGAGGATAGTTAATGTGACACCAATTTTTAAAAAGGGCTCCAGAGGTGACCCTGGCAATTACGGGCCAGTAATCCTGACTTCAGTACCAGGCAAACTGGTTGAAACTATAAGAAAGAACAAAATTGTCAGACATATAGATGAACATAATTTGTTGGGGAAGAGTCAACATGGTTTTTGTAAAGGGAAATCATGCCTCACCAATCTACTAGAATTCTTTGAGGGGGTCAACAAGCATATGGACAAGGGGGATCCAGTGGATATAGTGTACTTAGATTTTCAGAAAGCTTTTGACAAGGTCCCTCACCAAAGGCTCTTAAGCACAGTAAACAGTCATGGGATAAGAGGGAAGGTTCTCTTATGGATTGGTAACTGGTTAAAAGATAGGAAACAAAGGGTAGGAATAAATGGTCAGTTTTCAGAATGGAGAGAGGTAAATAGTGGTGTCACCCAGGGGTCTGTACTGGGCCCAGTCCTATTTAACATATTCATAAAATATATGGAAAAAGGGGTAAACAGTGAAGTGGCAAAATTTGCAGATGATACAAAACTATTCAAGATAGTCCTAGGCAGACTACAAAGAGCTACATAAGAATCTCTCAAAACTGGGTGAGTGGGCAACAAAATGGCAGATGAAATTCAATGTTGATAAATGCAAAGTAATGTACATTGGAAAACATATAAAATGATGGGGTCTAAATTAGCTGTTACCACCAAGAAAGAGATCTTAAGAGTCATTGTGGATAGTTTTCTGAAAACATCCACTCAATGTGCAATGGCAGTCAAAAAAGCGAACAGAATGTTGGAAAGCATTACGAAAGGGATAGATAATAAGACAGAAAATATCATATTGCCTCTATATAAATCCATGGTACGCCCACATCATGAATACTGCATGCAGATGCGGTTACCCCATCTCAAAAAAGATATATTGGAATTGGAAAAGGTTCAGAAAAGTGCAATAAAAATTATTAGGGGTATGGAACGGCTTCTGTATGAGGAGAGATTAATAAGACTGGGACTTTTCAGCTTGGAAAAGAGATGACTAAGGGGGGATATGATAGAAGTCTATAAAATCATGACTGGTGTGGATAAAGTAAATAAGGAAGTGTTATTTACTCCTGCTCATAACACAAGAACTAGGAGCTACCAAATGAAATTAATAGGCAGCAGGTTTAAAACAAACAAAAGGAAGTATTTTTTCACACAACGCATAGTCAACCTGTGGAACTCCTTGCCAGAGGATGTTGTGAAGGCCAAGACTATAACAGGGTTCAAAAAAGAACTAGATAAATTCATGGAGGACAGGTCCATCAGTGGCTATTAGCCAGGATGGGCAGGGATGGGGTCCCTAGTCTCTGTTTGCCAGAGGCTGAGAATGGGCGACAGGGGATGAATCACTTGATGATTACCTGTTCTGTTCATTCCCTCTGGGGCACCTGGCATTGGCCACTGTTGGAAGACAGGATACTGGGCTAGATGGACCTTTGGTCTGACCCGGTATGGCCATTCTTATGTTCTTATGAGACTGCCATAATACGAAATATATGGCAGAATGCGGGTAAAATCACAGAGCAGGAAACATACAATTCTCCCCCAAGGAGTTCAGTCACAAATTTAATTAATGCATTATTTTTTTAACGACCATCATCAGCATGGAAGCATGTCCTCTGGAAAGGTGGCCGAAGCATGAAAGGGCATACGAATGTTTAGCATATCTGGCACATAAATACTTTGCAACGCCGGCTACAAAAGTGCAATGTGAACACCTGTTCTCACTGTCAGGTGACACTGTAAATAAGCAGTGGGCAGCATTATCTCCTGTAAATGTAAACAAACTTGTTTGTCTTAGTGATTGGCTGAACAAGAAGTAGGACTTAGTAGATCTGTAGGCACTAAAATTTTACATTATTTTGTTTGTGAGTGTAGTTATGTAACCAAAAAAAATCTACATTTGTAAGTTGCACTTTCATGATAAAGAGATTGCACTACAGTACTTGCTATGAGGTGAACTGAAATATACTATTTCTTTTTTTATCTTTTGTACAGTGCAAATAGTTGTAATCAAAAATAATAATATAAAGTGAGCACTGTACACTTTGTATTCTGTGTTGTAATTGAAATCAATATATTTGAAGGGTTTATGTTCTCTCAAAAATGGTGTAGTTAGTGGTGCATCTGTTTTGCCACTGAATCATTTCCCATTGTAACCACAGCAATGCAGTATGCCTTGATTCCAGGCAGAAGTGCCTGTAAACTCTCCTCTTTTCTTTCACTCTTGAAATATTCTTTGAATGGGCTGTATGTCAACAAGTGCGATCATGTGGCGTGGTGCACAAGCTTCAGTTCTGTTGCCAAGGAGTGCCTCTCTAAAGAAAGCGATGGCTGTTGGCTGCCCATCAAAGCCCATGCTGGTTTGGCAGTTATGCTTTAGTGAAATGGCCATCCAAACAGAGAGATGTTAGTGTAAGCAGTCAACAGAACATATATGTATGTCATGCACGTATGTACATGTATTAATAATTGGGGATCCTTAATGTGAAAATGACAGCTTCTGAACTGAAAGGCTGACCTTTTAAACTATGAGCCAAAATAGACTTTTAGCTGTTAAATTGTTCAGGTGAAAAGACTGGTCCTCTTCTTGTTGCTTTCTGTTATTTGTAATAAAAAAAGGGGCTCTTTAGCTTTTTGAATCCATGCACTCTTGTCACTACAACTGGGAGATCATTAACATAGAAAATATCACCTACTTCAATGAATGTCCCTCCTTAAACCTGTATGAGGCTTGCTAGTAATTGGGATGCTATCAAAGCATTTGCTAATATAACATGAGATCTGGAAGAATCATTGCATGCCATGATCTTGATTATGAAGTAATCACAGCATAAAATATTTCATTGAGAGAGCAAGAGTTGCATAGAAATTGCAGACACTTGTACAGGATATAATGAACCTTTCTCATCTGTTTGCTTTTCTATCCTAGCACGGGTACTAGTACACATGCTTACTGTTTCTCTGCCAGCAGACAGTGACAGCAAATAACTAGCAATTAAAGAGAGGTCATTGTCCATCAGAGGAGAGTTGGCTTGCATTCCTTAGTTGTCACTGTCTACCAAGTAGAACAGTATCCTTTTTGGATAAACTCAATCTGTTTCTTAGGCCCTTCAGTCTAGATCCTCAAATGTCTTTAGGCACTGAACTTCCATTGATTTTAATGGGAGTTAGGCACCTAAACACCTGTGAGGATCTGGACCCTAGAGCCTAAGTTTCTTTGATATCAATGAGACTAAGGCCTGGTCTACACTAACCCCCAAATTCGAACTAAGGTACGCAACTTCAGCTACGTGAATAACGTAGCTGAAGTCGACATACCTTAGTTCGAACTTACCGCGGTTCAGACGCGGTCCACACGCGGCAGGCAGGCTCCCCGTCGACTCCGCGGTACTCCTCTCGCCGAGCTGGAGTACCGCAGTCGACGGCGAGCGCTTCCGGGATCGATTTATCGCGTCCAGACCAGACGCAATAAATCGAACCCGGAAGTTCGATTGCCAGCTGTCGAACTACCGCGGTAGTGTAGACCTGGCCTTAGAAGTCTAAATCACTTTTGAAAATGGGACTTACGGTCCTTAGTCACTTAGGTGCTTTTGAAAATTTTACCCAAAGTCAGCCTGAGCATTTTTGAGTGGGTCTGCAAACAAATTCATTTCTCTGTGCTTTCCCAAAACTTGTAAACAACTCTTCTCCACAATGATCACACCACTATATATGGGTTTGGCCTAAGAGCTTGGTTGGGTTACACCCCAAAATGAACAGATTTGTTTTATATCTATATAGTGTGTGTGTGAGAGAGAGACCATTTCTTCTGCCACAGTGCAGCCCAGATGCTTTTATTGGGGTACATATGTAGTTGCTGATATTTTAAAAATGTCTGCAGTGGACAGTTGTTAAAATACATTAGTGCATGCGTGTGCATGTGTGTCTGGGAACCACTAAGCCCCAGCCATATGGATGCTCGTAAATTTTAGCATGTGTATAGGCTATGCAAACATTTGGCACAATCATCACCAACCCCTCTTCTGAGGTAAATGTTTGTCCCGCCATCTTAAAATGGGGATAACAAGACAGAAAAGTTAACAGCTTGAGGGAGTCATTGTGAGACCTGGGCTTAGAGTGCAGCAGTCCATGAGTCCTGTGCCTAATCTACTAGGTCGATGGTATGGACCTGCTTATCCTTGTGCCAGAGACCACACTGGCATATTGGTAGAAGATCCAGCCCTCCTGCTGTAGGGCCACTACAAGCTATCAGCTGCAGTTTGCCCCCAGAGCTGCAAATTGATCTGGGATCCTTCCAGAACTCTGATGGGCCTGTGACCATAGTTTGCACTGGCCCTAAAGGTATCTGAATAAGCTGTGATCCTTAGGCAAAATCAGTGACAAGCTTTGAACTCTAGAATTCATTGAAATAATTTTACCTTTCCAAGGCTATCTTCACAACAAACATCCTCTGTTTTTCGGAATGAAAGCTGAGATTATCCATTATATTTCTAGGCCCAGAACATGCAGGGGGACCCATGGCTGCTGGTTCCATGGGTCTAAAGTCAGGCTCTCTCTTCACAAAGATAGGCTGAACTGATTCGGAGTAGCAAACTCTCTCTCCAAGTCTTGGGGGTAAACTGCATCTGAGTGAGCCGAGGTAACACTTTTTGTTTAAATGGAAGATGTGGCAGTATTCTGTGTGGCTCTGGAAGCCAGTCCAGCAGTTGCAGCCTTCTTTGTCTGAACAAACAGCAGTTTTGCAAGCCAGTTTATAAAGCCGGAACACATCCAGGCCAGTATGTTTATGTCTAATGCATTGAAAAGTAAAATGAAATAACCATGTTTTTGTCTGAATTCAGTGCATTATACAATGTCTGACATAGGCATATTGTTATCGATGTTAATGCTGTAAGATTGATATAACTCTTCTTTTAATCTTTCAGACACATTCATCATGTGGTTCTTCTGTTCTTTTATTTATACATGTGTGCACACACTCTCCAACATACATAGTAGCTCTGGACAGCAATAATGACACATTGAGAACAGGCAGTATAATTGTGGTATGCATGTTAAAGGAAGTTACACAGATTTAAAGTTGGTGCATAAAGATTCTGCATTTCCCTGCCTCTTTCATCACCACTCATTGGCCTAATTGCTAATATTCCCTTGTGGGGAGTACAGGAGGATCACATTTGTGCTTCCTGCACTTAGTCCTTCCTCAGGAAACCTGGGAGCTTAGGGATCCTATAATTTTTATCAGTTTTCTTATAAATTTCATTCAGCTGCTCCTGGTGGCATTTCTAGGGAAGAGCTTTGTTCAGTAAGCTCAGGCACAATCCTTTAAAAGGCTGGGTAACGGAAGAGAAAAACAGAAGGGAGGGTATGTGAGGAGAGGAAACTGATGTAGAAGACCAAAAACAAGGATAATGGGATCTGCTGAGGGAGAGGGAAGGCAGAAGGAATGGTAGAGGGAAAGAGATGGGAGGCACAAAACAACAACAGAACCAAAGGGAGAGAGAATGAGGGGACAGACAAGAAGCTCATAAAATGAGTAGTGCCTGGTGATAATGAATACTAATGTGAGCCCAAACTTGGTTCCATTCTCAGTAGGGCCTAATCCTACAAAGAATTCCTTAGGTGAGTGGTGGCATTACATTGAATGGAACTACTTGCCTGAGGAAGGGTTACTCTCTTGAGGAAAAGCTTCATAGAGTCAAGCCCAAAGTGAACAGTCGCAGAGATTTAAGCTGCATTTGCTTATGTCTGTAGCTAGAGTGTTGATTTCCTTTTCATTACTAAGTCTGTGGAGGTAACGATATATTTGTCTTTAGCTAAATGCTGGAATTAAAGAGGGAAAATATGTTGCTACATATTTGGAGACTGTAGACAGACATAATTGAAATTTGGATTGCATCTTATTACACTCCAAATAACACCCTGTAAAGAGAGTTGATAGAAACGTTAAAATACTTTACTATCTGAAGGTATTTCTTCTGCAATCCCTGCTTGACTGAGCAGATAGAACGAGAGTTAAAAGGGATCAATATGCCGGAGATCTTCACCAGCTTATTCCAAGCTGACACATTGTTATGAGCTTCTCTCTTCCGGCTGCTTCCCTAGCTCCTATTAACAATATTCACATTAAAACTGTGACACTGCCATAGATGACTGTGTGTAAAGCTTGTTTGCTTTACTAAGGTAAACAATAACTGTTGTACAACATTAATAATTGAAAGTGCAACTACTTAGTAAATTTCTATGTGCTGAGATTAGCAATTCCTTTTTCACACACTTAAATACACAATACATTCTTGTGACAAATACATTTTATATGTTCCAGACTAATGCTCCTCTTTTTGTTTTAGCAGGAAATGCAACATTTTTTATTACTGATGTGCTGAGAGCACTGTATGATTGCTGTTGACATTTACATTTAAATGATGCTGATTTTATTTGTCAGCGCGAGTTAGTAGAAATATCTTCTCTTTCGTGGTTCAGGACCTTTATTATTTCCTTTCAAAGTGTTAAAACGCATGTTGCAGGGCTCCATAAGACTCTTATGATTTGTTGTGAATAATCAGTCTTTTGATGGGCTAGCTGACTATCAGAATAAAAGGCTGCAGCCATCTTAACCATAAACGCTACTTCAGATAATTAATGTAATGTTATGGGCTTAGTGAAGCAATGGGCTAAGTTATGGTGAATGCAACACTCTAGCATGGGAACATACTGTGTCCTTCTATCATAAAAAGGCACTGCCTGTGCTATAGATCTTATGAGGAATTTGTAGAGATATTTAAAAGGATAACACACTGTATAAATTCCTCAAGATTAAAGAGAAAATACCATTCAGGGTGAAATGGGGAGCTTAGCCCAGCGGCAGCTTAACTGTACATGATAGATTCAGTGCTAACTCCTGAACCATCAGTGCACCTGCCTGTGGAGCTCAACAAGGAGCCCAATGGAAGAACTAGGAGAAAGCCTTCCAGAACTCCGTCTTTTCAGGTTTAGAGAGAGGCAACTGTGTGCCCTAGGGGTGGTTCTGATCCTACTGGCAGAGGAAGTATATGGGGAGGAGAGGTTTAATTCCTTTGTGTAACTAGGGTTTGTGCAGTATTTTCTGTGAGAATTACTTTTAATCAGATGAATACATATTTTTTGTATGCTGCGCCTGATGTAAGTCTGGGACAGCGGGGGTATTATTTTAAAATAGGGACATGGCATACAGGGCATGGGTAGTACTTTTGAGAAGTGCTTTGTGCAACCAGAGACACTTCCAGTGCATAGGGACAGTATTGCCAACGGTAAGAATTCAAAAATCATGAGTTAGATCTCCCAAAAATTCATGAAACTGGCTTAAAAATAATGAAACTTGATCTGTGCCTGTCTTACGGTTTTTTCACTTTTAGGGGAAGCTGCCCACCCATGACCTGTGTGCAATCATTTCAGCTGCAAAAGTCAACCTTAAATACACACACAGTTCAGCCTTCCCTGTTTGCTGCTCTGTTACCCTATCCTATCCCTTGGGGCGGGGGGAGCTGCCGTTCTTTTCCCTCTCCCTAGCTTTGCAGAATAGGCAGCTGGTCCAGTCACATCCTAGCTCCATGTTCCCCACAGTTTCCTGGCCTGCACCTGCACCTTACACTCATTCACTCACTGGCACGCTCCTCTGCCATATTTCCCTTCACCAAAGCTTTCCAGACAGAACTAGAGATGAAGGAAGCCCAGCAGCATATTCACACATAGAAACCAACAGCTAAACAAAGAGGATGATGAAGTGATTGTCCCTTCTGGAAAATTTGTTGTGTTTTTCTGTAATCCCAGTACAAAACCTGGACCCAGTCACCCTCCACCCAGCTTCCCCTGCAGCTCTCAGTCACCCCAACCCATCCCAACTTCACATCCAGATATACTCAGCAACCAAGCACCTCCCCTGCCCCCCCCCCCCCCCCCGATTCCCTTCCTGGCACTCCCAGCCAGCACCCAGCTCTTCCCACAAACACTCTGCAGAATGTACCCTACTTCCCCTCCCACCTCAACCATAGTGTCAGATTTTGTGCAGCTCAGTGTTTTACCTCCAACATAGCTTGGGGAAGCGTGTGATGAACTTAAACTGAAGTGCATCGTTACACGCAAATTGTTCACAAAGATGCAAATCATCGTATAAAATAATTTGCTTAAATTGTCCCATAGAGTAGCACAAACCTTAACAGCTGTGGCAGTGTAGTGTTGTTGTAGGACAGGGGTGGGCAAATTACGGCCCGGGGGCTGCATCCAACCCTTCAGACATTTTAATCTGATCCTTGAGCCCCAGCCGGGGAGCAGGGTCCAGGGCTTGCCCTGCTATGGCGCTCCAGCCAAGTAGCAGGGTTGGGGGCTTGCCCCGTTCCACGCATGCTGCAGCTCCGCGCGGCTCCTGGAAGTAGCAGCATGTCCCCCCTTTGGCTCCTACATGTAGGGGCAGCCAGGGGGCTCCGCACACTGCCTCCACCCTAAGCGCCGCCTCCGAAGCTCCCATTGGCCACAGCGCGCAGTGCCGCAGTGCGCAGAGCCGCCTGGCTGCACCTCTGCATAGGAACCGGAGGAGGGATATGACGCTGCTTCCGGGAGCTGTTTGAGGTAAGCGCTACCAAGAGCCTGCACTCCTGACCCCCTCGTGTGCCCCAATCCCCTCCCCCAGCCCTGATCCCACTCTCCGAACCCCTCAGTCCCAGCCGGGAGCACCCTCCTGCACCCCCAACCCCTCATCCTCAGCCCCACCCCAGAGCCCGCACCCCCAGCCGGAGCCCTCACCCCCTCCCACACCCCAACCCGCAATTTTGTTAGCATTCATGGCCCGCCATACAATTTCCATACCCAGATGTGGCCCTCGGACCAAAAAGTCTGCCCACCCCTGTTGTAGGAGAAGTGCAGGGATAGCTGCTGTGATAGTCTGAGGCAAGGAATTACACAGAAGCATTATAGCAGTCTTATTGACAGAAATCACAGTGAAACTGGACAATGTTTCAGACTATTTATCAAAGCATTTGCAGTTACCGTTTCAAGAAAGATGAACAGTTTGAAGTTAGAAAATGTATTCAGAGTATTTTAACGTTAAATAAAATTAATATAGAGACATTGAGCTAAATGCAGCCTTGGTAAACTGTGTGTTGTAAAACCACTGCTCAATGAAGTTGCACATGCTTATGAGGCCTCAGTTTGGACTTTTGGATCTTGCTAGCTTGTGGGGGCCTACAGTTTTGTTTGTAAGTGAGAGAAGGGGCATGGATTTATATCTTCATTTTGAGGCTAAAGTAAAGGGTACATCAAGTTTAATGGTAACTTCTTAGCTTTACTAGTTTTTTGCTTCGTTTTTTAAAAGTCTGTGCAATAGTGTAAATTGAGCATTCACAGCAGATTAAAAATGACTCTTATTTTGTCTAAGGCCTGGTCTACACTAACCCCCCAATTCGAACTAAGGTACGCAACTTCAGCTACGTGAATAACATAGCTGAAGTCGACGTACCTTAGTTGGAACTTACCGCGGTCCAGACGCGGCAGGCAGGCTCCCCCGTCGACTCCGTGTACTCCTCGCGCCGAGCAGGATTACCAGAGTCGATGGCGAGCACTTCTGGGTTCGATTTATCGCGTCCAGACAAGACGCGATAAATCGAACCCAGAAGTTCGATTGCCTGCCGCCGAACCAGCGCGGTAAGTATAGACAAGCCCTGAGAGTCAATATCAGCCAGTTTCAAGGACATGATCTAATTCAGTCCTTTGGATCTTCTCTTATTTAAGAAGGCCTCAGGACCTTTTGCATCCACCAAGACACACACATTAGCTGCTCTTTTAACAGGGAGTACAGCAAGATCCATTTCTTCTTGTGTGCGATATTTTGGTGGCCTGTTTCTTTATGTATTTTTAATGCACCCATGACTATACTCATATATGCAATTAAGTATGTCATTAAGAAACAGGATGTAGATAGAAACAAGGTAGGGTTGGCAGGTGTCCGCTTTTCGACCAGAAAGGCCAATAAAAAAGGGGACCTGGAAGCATCCAGTTAGTTGTACTGACCAGACACCAGAAGTCCAGTTACCACAGGCAAGGGAGAGCGGGGAAGTGCTGAGTCATCAACCCACGCCAGCCCCTGCTCACCCAGGGCCACCTCCTACCTGCATCTTGTGGGCGGGCAGGCAGGGCCGGCTCTGGCTTTTTTGCCGCCCCAGGCAAAAAAGCCTCCGGCCGCCCCACCCCTCCTGCGGGGGGGGGGGGGGGGGAAGGGCGGCCGGAGCCCTGGGAGGAGGGCGGCGAGCCCCGGCGGGGGCTCCGCTCTGCCCCCGGCGGCCAGGGCGGCGATGAGGGCGGCGAGCCCCGGCTGGGGCTCGGCTCTCCCCCCGGCGGCCAGAGCGCAGGGCGGCGAGAGGGCGGCGAGCCCCGGCTGGGGCTCGGCTCTCCCCCCGGCGGCCAGAGCGCAGGGCGGCGAGAGGGCGGCGAGCCCCGGCTGGGGCTCGGCTCTCCCCCCCGGCTGGGGCTCGGCTCTCCCCCCGGCGGCCAGAGCGCAGGGGGCAGGGCGGCGAGAGGGCGGCGAGCCCCGGCTGGGGCTCGGCTCTCCCCCCGGCTGGGGCTCGGCTCTCCCCCCGGCGGCCAGAGCGCAGGGGGCAGGACGGCGAGAGGGCGGCGAGCCCCGGCTGGGGCTCGGCTCTCCCCCCGGCGGCCAGAGCGCAGGGCGGCGAGAGGGCGGCGAGCCCCGGCTGGGGCTCGGCTCTCCCCCCGGCGGCCAGAGCGCAGGGGGCAGGGCGGCGAGAGGGCGGCGAGCCCTGGCTGGGGCTCGGCTCTCCCCCCGGCGGCCAGAGCGCAGGGCGGCGAGAGGGCGGCGAGCCCCAGCTGGGGCTCGGCTCTCCCCCCGGCGGCCAGAGCGCAGGGCGGCGAGAGGGCGGCGAGCCCCGGCTGGGGCTCGGCTCTCCCCCCGGCTGGGGCTCGGCTCTCCCCCCGGCGGCCAGAGCGCAGGGGGCAGGGCGGCGAGAGGGCGGCGAGCCCCGGCTGGGGCTCGGCTCTCCCCCCGGCGGCCAGAGCGCAGGGGGCAGGGCGGCGAGAGGGCGGCGAGCCCCGGCTGGGGCTCGGCTCTCCCCCCGGCGGCCAGAGCGCAGGGCGGCGAGAGGGCGGCGATCCCCGGCTGGGGCTCGGCTCTCCCCCCGGCGGCCAGAGCGCAGGGCGGCGAGAGGGCGGCGAGCCCCGGCTGGGGCTCGGCTCTCCCCCCGGCTGGGGCTCGGCTCTCCCCCCGGCGGCCAGAGCGCAGGGCGGCGAGAGGGCGGCGAGCCCCGGCTGGGGCTCGGCTCTCCCCCCGGCGGCCAGAGCGCAGGGCGGCGAGAGGGCGGCGAGCTCCGGCTGGGGCTTGGCTCTCCCCCCGGCGGCCAGAGCGCAGGGCGGCGAGAGGGCGGCGAGCCCCGGCTGGGGCTCGGCTCTCCCCCCGGCGGCCAGAGCGCAGGGCGGCGAGAGGGCGGCGAGCCCCGGCTGGGGCTCGGCTCTCCCCCCGGCTGGGGCTCGGCTCTCCCCCCGGCGGCCAGAGCGCAGGGCGGCGAGAGGGCGGCGAGCCCCGGCTGGGGCTCGGCTCTCCCCCCGGCTGGGGCTCGGCTCTCCCCCCGGCGGCCAGAGCGCAGGGGGCAGGACGGCGAGAGGGCGGCGAGCCCCGGCTGGGGCTCGGCTCTCCCCCCGGCGGCCAGAGCGCAGGGCGGCGAGAGGGCGGCGAGCCCCGGCTGGGGCTTGGCTCTCCCCCCGGCGGCCAGAGCGCAGGGCGGCGAGAGGGCGGCGAGCCCCGGCTGGGGCTCGGCTCTCCCCCCGGCGGCCAGAGCGCAGGGCGGCGAGAGGGCGGCGAGCCCCGGCTGGGGCTCGGCTCTCCCCCCGGCTGGGGCTCGGCTCTCCCCCCGGCGGCCAGAGCGCAGGGGGCAGGGCGGCGAGAGGGCGGCGAGCCCCGGCTGGGGCTCGGCTCTCCCCCCGGTGGCCAGAGCGCAGGGGGCAGGGCAGCGAGAGGGCGGCGAGCCCCGGCTGGGGCTTGGCTCTCCCCCCGGCGGCTAGAGCGCAGGGCGGCGAGCCCCGGCTGGGGCTCGGCTCTCCCCCCGGCTGGGGCTCGGCTCTCCCCCCGGCGGCCAGAGCGCAGGGGGCAGGACGGCGAGAGGGCGGCGAGCCCCGGCTGGGGCTCGGCTCTCCCCCCGGCGGCCAGAGCGCAGGGCGGCGAGAGGGCGGCGAGCCCCGGCTGGGGCTTGGCTCTCCCCCCGGCGGCCAGAGCGCAGGGCGGCGAGAGGGCGGCGAGCCCCGGCTGGGGCTCGGCTCTCCCCCCGGCGGCCAGAGCGCAGGGCGGCGAGAGGGCGGCGAGCCCCGGCTGGGGCTCGGCTCTCCCCCCGGCTGGGGCTCGGCTCTCCCCCCGGCGGCCAGAGCGCAGGGGGCAGGGCGGCGAGAGGGCGGCGAGCCCCGGCTGGGGCTCGGCTCTCCCCCCGGTGGCCAGAGCGCAGGGGGCAGGGCAGCGAGAGGGCGGCGAGCCCCGGCTGGGGCTTGGCTCTCCCCCCGGCGGCTAGAGCGCAGGGCGGCGAGCCCCGGCTGGGGCTCGGCTCTCCCCCCGGCGGCCAGAGCGCAGGGCGGCGAGAGGGCAGCGAGCCCCGGCAGGGGCTTGCCGCTCTCCCCCCGGCGGCCGGGGGGAGGGCGGCGAGCCCGGCTGTGGCCCCGCTCTCCCCGGCGGCCGGAGCGCCGCGCCGCCCCCCTCCAGGTGCCGCCCCAAGCACAAGCTTGGTGGGCTGGTGCCTGGAGCCGGCCCTGCGGGCAGGCAGCAGGCTCTCTGTCAGGCTGCAGCTCTGATCCCAGCCCCAGATCAGAGGGAGCCCAGCTGGTGTGGGGTGGGGGAGGGAGGTGGAGAGGATCAAGTGGTAGGGGAGAGAGGACCAAGTTGGGGTGTGAGGCCTTGGGGGGGGGGGAGAAGAGGTGGAGCATGGGTGGAGCCTGGGGGGGAGGAAGAGGCAGAGCAGGGAGATCTGTTTCTCAAAAATTAGTAAGTTGGTAACCCTAGAATCAACGCTAGGGGAAACCTTAATATTCATGCTGCATGAGTGGGTAAAGTGTCATGTTTGTTTGTTCAAAATTAAGAGGAAATTTTTAAAATGTAAATTAGGGTCTCTCTGGTGACAGGTTTTGTGCCTAAAAGTTTCTGTTCCTAATAATCAGCTCTTGGGGAGATTTGTCCTTGAAACCTGAATTTCCCCTCCATGAACTGACATGTGTTTTGCAAGACCTTGAAATCCAATAGAACAAAAGCAGAAATCTGCTGCCAAACCTACTAGATGGTCATGGTTATTTAGAATTGACCAGAAGCTTTAATTTCATGCACTGGTGTTCTTCAAATTGAAAACCCCGAAACTGCCATGCAGGCCGGTAATCGGGCAGAGCACGCTTTGGTGCCTCCTTGGTCATGCTGGATAATGTAGCTTTGCCAGAGAGAACAGGACACAGATGTGTCATTACTTCAACTTGAGCAGATTGTTTAATCAATTTTGTCTTAATGAATCCAGACTTTATTACAATATGTGCTCTTTATGTCAGTGTTGTCACAGGTATGGATAATCAGATATTGAAAGAAATGCTTCTGCATTTAGTTTTGTGTGCATATATCCGTACAAATGGAAGGATGTGTGCAGGTATCTGGGTAACTGTGTTGAGTATGTGCATAAGTCACTGATGTATTCAATCAGAGTTATATAGTCCTATTGCAGTGTTTGTCTGAAATACCCCACCCTCTTACCAGAAGGTGATCTTGGTAGGATTCAGCAGGGTCTGCTGTCTCAATGGCGCAGGTGCTCACTGTCCCACTCAACTGGGAAGGGCTGATTAGAGAGAGAGAGAGAGGATCAAAGACTTTCACTGAGCAGTCCTGAGCTAGAAGCCCTAAGAGCAGCCAAGTCTGGGAGAAGGCCTGACATGAATTTTGACATTGTTAATTTTTTTAATAAAGCCAACCCACCAAGAAGGGCTGAGTATTGGCGACAACACAGTGTGTGAACTTTGTTTTAGAGCAGGATAGCAAAGGCACCCACTTACTCACTGATTAATGAGTCATATCAATAATGTTAGTTTCAAGGTATTGAACTAGGCTTTTATATCAAGTCCCTCACCAGGTAGTCTGAGCATCTACTTCTATAAATGTTTTCTCAACCATTGCTTTTTTCCTTCTAGCAAATCATAATCTCAGGTGATAGCCACTTACAAGGGCTGCTATTAAAAAAACCTGTGGTAAATAGCTATCACTAATCCCATTGTTTTTTTCCCCCCTATTCTTTTTAAAATTTCTTTTAAAAACAAAACAAAAGGAACCGTTAAAAGCAGATGCAGCAAAAAGCACCACAATCCAGAAAACTGTATGGCAGAATACAAAGCAGTAAAGCTATTGTAATTCCACATACACAAGAGCTGTATGACATATACTTATATTCTATGGGACAGATCCTCAGCTGGTGCAAATTATCATAGCTTCACTGAAATCAATAGAGATTGCCCTGGGTCTCATCCTGTTCCCACTGAAGTTATTAATGCCAAAACCCCAGTAAGTTCAATGGAGCAGGACTGGAACCTAAGTGCATCTCTCAAAAAGAAGCAGGGAAATGAATGCCTGGGTGTCTGTACACGGATGTGCATACACACACACACACACGATGATTGGGTGGTGGTAGAGTACAGCATTAATGATGAAAAAGGGAAGATGATCATACATTTAAAAAAAACTCATTAAAATTAGGTATAAATATTTGAGCTGCCTCTTTGAAATATATTCTCTTTGCAGTGAATCAAAAAGAATGACAAAAATGAGGTCAAAGTCTGAAGCATGATCTTCTTTGAAATGGTAAGAGGCCCTTTCAAATATAAGCGGCCCAGCCCCATATTAATCCCCAACCGGCTTGTTAAAGGGGGCAGGGATTTTTTGATTTCCAAGGAATTGTTATATCATGTTGGCCATCAGTAAAGATAAATTAAAAGTACACTTGTGTCAGATGGAGACATGTTTGAGAAGAAAGTTAATCAGAATTGGTAAAAACAAAACTGGAAAACATTTGACAGAATTTTTTGGTTTTTGTCTATTTCAAACTTTTTGAAAAATTTCAACCTGATCTAATGTATTTTAAGTGTAAGGGGAAACAGTGGTTTCACAGATAATGTTGTTTGATAACTTGTCAAATACTGATTTTTAATGACAATCATAGTACATTTCATACTTTATAAACTAAGCTGATTTGGAATGAGCCAAATGCAAAGAAAGCCACTGTTTGTGTGTGTTTTCCCCTAGACGCTGAATGGTAATAAGTTGGAAGTTTGCACTTTGATTTCTTTAGTCGGCCCCTCAACTAAAAGTAACTGCCAAACTGTTTTTAAGAGACGCCTTTTGAGTTGACAACAAGCATGAAAAAGGGATATTTTTTCCCCATAGGGTTACAAACACAAATGCCTTAGCCATAGTTTCTCAGCCATGGTTAAGGTGTCATGACTTTGGTGCTCTAATATACTTTAGGACCATGGTGAGCCTGAGTTTACATCAGTTTGTGCCAGCTCAAACCCAGGTATAGACCCCAGTGGTACAACAGAGGAGGATTGTGGCTGTGCAAAGTGTTTGAAATCTCCCTTCCACCAGCGGACCAGCAGAGCTCAAAAAGTGAGTGGCATTGGGTGGGAACAGGACATGGCCAGGGCAGCTAAAAATCTCTGATCCAAACACACACAAGTCAATGGGAATCTTTGTTGACTTCAGTGAGCTTTGGATCAAGTTCTTAATCTAGCCTCCCAGCAGCCACTACCTGTAGGGCTCCTGTGGAGTCGGTGAGTAACTTAAAACCATAGGTGCTGAAACTAGGGGTGCAGCAGCAGCCCCTGACTTGAAGTGGTTTACAGTTTGGTTCATTGGTTCACCATCCCCACTATAAAAACTGTTCCTGCACCCCTGCTTAAAACTAGCCTCTCCCAGCAGGAGTAACCCAGGATAGAGTACTGAGGGAGGAGGGCAGGCAGTTGTTTCACTGCTGCCTTTCTTTTGGGTGACTCTCCCCTGGAGAAGAGGCCAGGCTGGGGCAAGGAGGCGTAATTCACAGTTCTGTATACCACATGCCCCTGAATGTGGCACTTTTTCTGTATGAAGATACACTGTGTAACTTACGGACAGAGGGAAAATACTTTAAGGTTCTAGGATGAAAAGGAACTGGAAAATGACAAAAAGATAATCAGCAGGAACCATGGTTATTTACCCTGTTAACTGACCAATGCTCTTTTCCTTCAAGTCCTTTGATTTTGATTGCCATATTTGAGCTTGCATTAACCAAAAGTGTATGAAGTCTGAGTAACGCTCACCTGCACAATTTACAGCATGTGCCCTTCATCCTCTTGCACACAAAGCAATCATTAAGTCTCTGCTCTTAACCTCCAGTAAGTGCAGCAGAAGTGCTCCTGAACAAGTTCAGCTTGCACTAAAGGTCAACCAACCATACAGTATGAACACCTAAAGCAATCCCTTAGTGTCCCCCACTGCAGAAGTGTCTTAAGACTGAAGTTGAACTACTACAATTAGATGAGTCATTTGTGGCGCTTATTTTCTAAAAATTGTATCGTTCATTTTCAAAGCAGAGAAAGAAGCAGCTGGGATGAAAATGAAGGGACAATCACACACAGTGGATTTTAAGATACAGAAATACATTGTCGTGCTAAAAAAATTGCCATGTCTTATTCTTGAAAAAAATTAGATACAGAGTTGTTGTTTAGAGGTGTTACTAATACTTTAGACCAGTGGTTCCCCAACTTTTATTTTCCTGGACTACTTGAAAATTGCTGAGGGTCTCGGCGGACCACTTAATGATCTTTCCAAATGTTGTTTGTACCATTAGCTATCTATTGTAAAGTCCTTTGGATAAAAGCATGATATAAAAAACCCTATAATAATGAATGTTTTTGTTCTACAAATAAAAGCACACAACTCATTTTAATATCTGTAGTCTTGCCTTTCTAATGCAATGGATGTGCCCTCTCTCCCCCACCGCAGCTGCCCCTGAGCTGGGGCTGGGAAGGAGTGGGGTCTCTCTCTTTCTCCCCTGCCACAGCAGCCACAGAGCTGAGGCTGGGAAGGAGGGGGGTCTCTCCCCGGTAGCCACAGCCCTGGAGCTGGGGAAAGTCGCCTCTTTCTCTGGCCACCACAGCCCTGCACATCCCAAATTCTTCCCACCCCCTCTTCTCACCCCACTGCCCCCTACTCCCTATATCCCCCAAGGCCACCACCTCACCTTATATGTGTGTCTTCTCCAGGGTCCAAGCACCTAATTAGTGGAGCCACGCCTGCATGGCTTCACTAATTAGGTGGGTGGCCCTTCATTCTCTCATGTGCGGCCGCCCAGGCGCTCACCTTAGAGGGAACTATCCGCAGACCACCTGAATGGAGCTCGCAGACCCGGAGCACAGTTTGAGAATCTCTGCTTTAGACAGTTAATAGCAAACACCTGCCACTCTGAACATACAGAGTTAAAGTTCTGTCCTAAGTTATGTTCCATTGCAACATTATTGACTTCAACTGGGATTCACTGGGTATAAACAAGAGTAAAATTTGTCTCACTGCATATGAATATGGTTTTATGTTTAGTTCTTGAGATTTTCAAGTATCTTGTGTTGTTACTGAAGTAAATATGTTGCTTTTTGGTGCATGAATGATCAGGACTGATGGGCCACATTTTTCTGTTATACCTCTGAAAATGAAGATTAACTCCATTGATTTTGGTTTTACATTAATGCAATTGGCAGCAGGTTCTCTCTGAATGAGTGCAGAGTAGAGATGGTCAGACTGTTTGACAGAAATTTGAGTTTTAAACAATATGAAATCTTCATGAAAAATGTCTGCTTTTTGCAGAAAATTTCAACTTTCTGTTAAAACAGAACACTCAAAAACCAAAAATTTCAGCTGAAAACTGACTCTTTCACTTTGGAAATGTCAACATGTTTCATTTTGACTAATTTGATTGAAACAAAACATTTCAACATTCCCGAATCAAAATGTTTTGTTTCAGCTCGGTTTGAAATTAGACTATGCCCTTCTGAGTCACTGTGGTGCTTCATGGGAGTTGTAGTTCAGATGCCTCATGCTCCCATTTTCCTCTATGGGTGGGCTTTCCAGTCAGGCTATATTTCCTTTGATGAACCATGGGCATGTGATCCCATGATTTACGCCAGTGGGTCAGCAAGAGAGGAGACTGCAGTGCATCACAGTAGACGTAGTCTAGCCAAGGAGCCCAGCCCATGACAGAGAATGTGGCACCCAAACCCCATGAGGCACTGAGGCAGCACAGGCAGACACACTTCAGTTTGGAACTGCCCCAGAACAAAACATTTTGATTAGGTTTGACAAACTGAAATGTTTCATTCTGGTCAAACTGACTTGGAATGAAATACAGTAAAACCTGCCTTAGAGAGACCCCCTGTCACGAGTGACTATTTGCAGAGGCCACGGAACACGACCACTGTCTGGTGTGCAAACCTTTGAAGAGAGAGAACCTCTTACAAGAGATCACTTTTGCTAACTCCCATGAATGGTCGCTCTTGGCAGGTTTTACTGTACTTTGTTTAGATTTTTTCCCCCTTAGTTTGCAAAGGAAAGTTGAAATTTCCCACAAAAGAAAACCACTGTTTTCTGGCCAGCTCTAATCTACTGACTTCTTATCCTTCTTAGAATGGTTGCACATAAAAAAGGTTCTTTTGTTTTTGAAAGATTTTGCTCTTTTGAGAGGTGTTCCCTGTATCTGTAAAATGGGGAACACTCACAGAACCAGTGCCGTCTCTCATAATGGAGCAAACATTTGAAGTGCAAGCACTGTATTTTACTAGCAACATGCTGTACAGTTATTGAAAGCCTTGGCCAAGTCTGTGTTCAAAGAACTAAAAATTGCAATGTGTGTGAAAGAGACAAACCCCACAGATGAGTCATAAATACTGCATTACTAATGACCCTGCCCACACCACAGCTGCTGAACCCTTCTGCAAGGCAAAGTGAGCTCCCTGCCTCCCCAGCTGCTGAGCATCTCTCCTCAACATCCCCTCCAGCTAACTAACTCTGACAGGCATTCAAACCTGGCCCCAGCCTTCCAGCTGATGAGCCTGTTCACAGAGACTTTCAGAGCTATCTGCCCTGCGTCCACACTATCAAACAAATCTTACATGAGCGTACTCACCTCATTACCGAACCAGCCCACAGCCCTGATCCAGCTTTCCTTGAGTTCCACCTCCCACGTGGTGAACCCTTCTTAATAACAATTCTGACGCCAAATTCACATGTAAACTGTGAAACTGGGGAGAGAGAAAATCCCAGGGAAGTATGAGAATGTATAAAATTACAATAAAACACCATAGAGGATGTGGAAATTCACAGTGATTCAGGCAAGGTCTTAATTATGTGGTTATATGCTTAATATTATACTTTGATGTGATAGCTTTGCTCGGCTAAAGGAAGCTGAATAGCTTTGATGACCTTTACATGGGCATGTTATTAAACGAAGGTCAACTATTAAAATATTCTTTTGAGTTGGATAAAATCTCTTTCAACTGTACTCACTAAACAAACAACTTTTCTTCCAGGACAGGGGGAAATGTGAGTGGAAAGCAGACTGGTAGAAGATAAGATCGAGGGAAGAGCATTCACAATGCTAGGAACAGAGAATAAACAAAGTAAATTTTCAGCCTGGAAAGAAAAGACCAATAGATACAAAAGGAAATGTTTGCTGTATACAAAATGTAAATACTGGGAAACATAAATTTCAGTTTGGTTTAAAACATTCATTTTAGGCCTGGTCTACACTGGGGGTTGGGGGGTGGAAATCGATCTAAGTTAAGCAACTTCAGCTATGGGAATAACGTAGCTGAAGTCGATGTACTTAGTCGTGTCTAGACTAGACGCGATAAAGCAATCCCCGCTGGATCGATCGCTGCCCGCCAATCCGGCCGGTAGTGAAGACATACCTTTAGTAGCAATAAGTTTTTTGTTTGGGGTTTTAAAGAGTAAAGCTCCTTTATAGGAGTGATATTTCATTTGCTGTGGATGGTGATTTGAAAAATAGATATGAGTGGGGTTTTTGTGCCTCTGTAGACCTTCACCCATATGTTCTCTCTATCTTCATGTTTAGTCCAGGCATGGTACTGAGTTCTTGCCCCTTTATTTTAGGTTTATATTTACTGTATGTATGTGTTAGATATTTTACTTAGTGTCTGAATTGTTGCATGTCTTAAATTCCCAGACCAACCCTGCTCTTGGTTCCAGTATCATCATGGCTAATCTGGGATCACAGAGAATGAGTTTAAGCAGTGTGCTTTGTGACCCTTTGTGTTCCTAAAGTCAGATCTGTGCACACCTGCTATTTGATGTTTCTTGAAGAAGGCTTTTCCCTGGTTGTGTGTTCCAGGCCATTACCCAAAAGGACAGGCACACACCACTTCACCTGACCTTCCTCATGCTGGAGGCCATATGAGCCTGACCCTCAAATCCCTCCTAAATCGAGGAAGCTAGCAAAATCCCTAAGTGTAGCAGTAGTAGTTCCAAACATACTGAGCTCATCGGTGATTGGTAATCAGAGAAGTCCCTGACAACAAAAAGCCAATTCTGGTACCAAAGCCCTTCATTGCATTCTGCTCCCAGAATGGAACTCACCAGTGTGAAAGGGCCCTTCAGACCCAGAGGTAGATTGGTGACATGGATGCTGACGACCTCCCTCCCTTCTATTTAACTGTAGAATCTTAGGTTAAACCCTTCAGTGTAAATTTTTTTTTTCATATTTGTGTTTAAGAAATTACGGCAGGAATTTATTTCTTTTCTTCCTTCTAACACACTTATCTGAAAACAGGATCACTTTGGTTTTCAAGGGGCACTGGGCATCTAAAACCAAAAAGTAGTAATTGTATTTTAAAAGGCAAATGAAAATCACTGCCAGCTCCACTTTCTGCTGACAGAGCTGAGCTTTGATTATTATGTATTGTATATGGGATGAGAATTATCTTGTGTGTTTGCGAATTTATTCAGTAAAGGAGAGCTGGGAACTGGAGAAGGGAGTGGTGAGCTGGGGCACTGGATTTCAGTTCTGTCTTCAGAGAAAGCTCCCACAGCAAGAAGAAAAATGATTTTCCTCTGACATTTTTTAAGCTTTAGACAAAATATCAATTTAGAATGATTTCCAATCTCAGCTGAAGATGGATTTAGGAGTAGGAGAGCAAGGGGAATTGTAGGGAGAATTGCTGTGCATGGGCAGAGCTGTGTGGAAAAGCCTACGCTAAGCCTGACCTTACCAGTACTATCAATCTGTCATTTTTCATGAACATTAGAGACATCAACTTGAAAAATCACATTTTAAAATTTGTGCCCACCGTTGTTACATATGATGCCTAAGGTAAATATAGCCAACAGAGATTAGAGGAAAGGATTATTTCCTCTTTGTGTCTTTCTCTCCTCCTTCCGCGTGTATTTTAGTTTGGGTATTTGGCAGCACTTTGTGCCTAGTCAGTTTCATTTCCCGTCTCATGCACTCACAAGATGACATCACTCTCACGGACTGCTCTGGGGTGAGCACACCATCCCAGTAACAGCAGCAAAACTGAAAAGGGTAGCACAGGCAGATAAAACAATGAGGAGTCCTTGTGGCACCTTAGACTAACAAATTTATTTGGGCATAAGCTTTCATGGGCTAGAACCCACTTCATCAGATAAGTGACCAGAGAAGGAGAGGGGGCCAGAGCAGGATTGGTGGTGGTCTCAGCACTGGCCTATTATCCCTTGCTGCAAGAACCTTTATAAATATCAGCAGATGAGCAGAAAAATCCTTATATTAACAATGACAAACAAACTACAGGCTATCGAAGGAGCCCCCTATCACAAACTTTATTTTTTTCAAAACCAACAGTTTTCAAAGGCAATAAAAAACTAGACACTTTGAAAAATTCACAGTGTGCCTTTAAATATACTTAATTCACCTGAATATTTAGAATACTGAAAAAATATACTTGAGGAATGGACATGAACAGGACAAACAGAATCTAGGCCCCAATCCTGGAAAGACCTACACACATGCTTAACTTTATGCAGCAAGTAGTCCCATTGACCACAGTGGGACTACTTCTAGGGTGTCAAATTAAGCACATGAGTATTTATTTGAAGGATCAGGGCCAGGTGTGTAGCTGAACACCTTTATCCCTATTTTGCAAGCAGTTACTTGTGCAGAAAATGCCACTGAAGGATATTGTTTCTGATGCTTTTTAGATGAAATCTAATATTGGTTTTTTGCTACTCTTCATTAGAGCTCTTACAATTGGTTTGCTATTGATTGCCTTTTAAGCCAGATTCTGCATTTAAAAAATGGCATTGTTGTATATCTGCCCTAATAGCCTTGGTCAGATATAAAGGATATAGCAATTCATCAATGTCTTGTTAACATCAGAGGAGTCAATGACAGTTCACTACCCAGGGCTCTGATCCTGCAAACATTTAAGCATTTACATGTCTTAGTCTTTTCTCACATGAGTAGCACTCTGGGAGTGCTTACATGAGTAAAATTATATATATGCTTAAGTGTCTGCACCATCAGGAACTTAATACTACTCATGTGTCAAAAAACTATGATCAGGTAATGAAAACCAAAGGCCAGGGGTCATAGGTTAGAGTCTTGGGGTTTAGTATGATGGTAGCTGTCAAATGTAAAGATTCCACTGTTCTTTCCGTATTATAAAGCAGACCATACTGGCCAAATTGCAAGGATAATGCATAAATGATGTAAAGCTACATAAATGATGTAAAGCAGGGATTCATTATTCAAAGTTTATTGCCAGGATCATGACTAGTTAAAGACCCTGGTGATAATCTGGCTCCATTGAAGTCAATGGGAGTTCTGCAATTGACTTTGATAGGGTCACGATGTCACCCACGGTTGTGTATTCTATACCTGATCATTGTATCATGCGTGCATGATCTTTTCACTATTGCTGGCGTGGTTGACATCGCTCTTTATTTTATCCAGCAGTATAATATCAGACACATTCTTGGAAGATGCTGAATTTCCCTCCATTCCCAATGCAGCCAAAATGTGATGAGAGACAAGGGGGGGTGAGGTAATATCTTTTATTGGACCATCTTCTGTTGGTGAGAGAGACAAGCTTTCGCCCTTACACAGAAAACTTAAGTCTTCCAGAACTGAAGAAGATTGCTGTGAAGTTGATCCAATAAAAGATATTACCTCACCCACCTTCTCTCTAATATCCTGGGACCAACATGGCTATAACAACACTGCATACAACAAAAGGAGTTAAGGGCATTTAGCACATCACAGGAGGTATTCAGCATCTTGCATGATCAACTCATTCTTAACTTTCTTTTGTATATACACACACACTATACTAGAGCTGGTCAAAATTAGTCATTTGAAACATTTTTACAATGAAAAATGACATTTTTTCAAACATGAACATGTTCATGAAATTTAATAGATAAATGAAACATTTTTCAGTTTCTTGTTTTCTGGAATTTATTTTTTCCTCCTTGGTCCCCTTTTTGATCTCTTCTCCCCGCCCCCTTTTCCTTTCGCAGCTGCAAATTGGAAAAGGAAGAAGAGGGAGGGGGGACAAAAACTGAAAGATTTTTGTTGAAATTTTTTTGATAAAACTTAACAGCTGTGGTAAAACAATTTTATCAAAATGTGAAAAACCAAAACAATTTTTTTTTAATCTGTGGAACAAAATGGATTTAGAATTTTAAATGTTTTTGCAAAAAAAAATTTTTCATTTATATGTAATATATTCAGTTTTATTGATTGGGTAGTGAATTATTGTTTACTCTGAAAGCTAAAAATGCTCTTAGATCATTAGTTCAATCTCCGAAGGCGTTAGGTTACATCAAAGTTAAAATGAAGCCATATAAGTACCTATATTTTTTGTTTTTACAGGCAAACACATAGCCACATGACATAGCCTCTATGACATCTCCAGTGCTGGAGACATATGGCCCTGTGGAAGAATTATGTACCTGAAGCATGTGATTATCTTTCAATCATGGCACAAGTGTGTTTTTTCATACTTATAAGATTACTTGAATAATCCAAAAATAACCACTAGAGCTAGTTAAAAATTCTTTTTCCCCACAGAATATTGACTTTTCAGTGAAAAATCAAAATCTGAAATATTTTGGCTGAAAACCAAAATATTTCAATTCCAAAATGACACTGCAGTGCCTCATGGGAAGAGAGTTGTAGTTCAGGTGCCTCTTATTCCCATTCTCTTGTTTAGGCTAGGCTCCCTGGTTAGACTACATCTCCCATAATGCACCAGGGTCTTCCCTGTTGATGAGAGGAGGCATTCGCGCTCTCTCTCTCTCACACACACACACTTCCCCCTCCCCCCAACAAATGTAGCTCGGAATTTTGTTCAATATGGTCTGTCAGCTAAGAGAGCATAACATACTTACTATTGTCTCAGTAAAATAAGACTACATCTGTTACAGTGGAACCAGCAGTGGATGTGTTGTTGTTACTTTTTTTTTTTTTTTTTAAATGAAGCCTCATTACACGAGCTCTCCATAGACTTTAAGCAGACACTTTAACATTTGTATTTATGGTTTATCGCATATGAAAAAATGGCTCGTCCAACCTTTACTAGCTAGTACCATGTGATAGCCTATCTGTCTGAATTACCATCCACGCACAGAGACTACATTGTCAACCCCAGGCAAACTCGGATGAATCAGATGTTAGAGATGGAAAAGACTAAGTCATCTAGTTCATTGCCCTGCCTGTATAGAATTATTCTATATTGTGCTGTACAATTACTATTTTTTTGCTAGTGTAGTTTTAGGTGATCAAAGTGATGTGGCTCCCACCACTTCCCTTGGGAGACTGTTCCAAAGTATAATAGTTCCCACTGTCAAGACGTATTTGTTGATACTCATTTTTCTTATTAACTTAATCCCCTTCTTCGCTGTAGTACCCCCTGTGAATTTTTCCATGATGACATTTAGGATTTTTTGAAAGGCTCAGTTCTGCTAATATTTGCATATATTAGCAGCAACTTTATATGCACATACATATAGGTGTACAAATGGGTCTCTATAGTTATTACAAATGTGGATTATGTCTAGTAGTAATCGATAAGTAAAGCCACTAAAATGAATTACCTCATTTTAGAGCTGTATGTTTTAATGACAGCTCTAGAAGTAATTAGAAACGATGCTAAAATTTTCAAAAGTGTGAGCCAAAAGTTAGTTTCCTAAGGCCTTGTCTACACAAGAAAGTCGTCAGTTTAAAGTTGATACAGTTAAACTGATGTAAACCCCTCTCTAGACACCAGTATTTGTTTTAAGAGTGGCTTTTTCCAGTTTAACTTAAACCTGTACCCAACTGATTTAAGTTAAACCAATAAAAGGCACTCTTACATTGAAGTAAAAGTGTCCACATAGGGCTTGTGCCAGTTTAACTATATCAGTTTTCAAACTGATTTAAATTAAACTGGTGCAACTTTCGCCAGGTAGATAATCCCATGTTCCTACGTAGGCATCCTACGTAGGCTTGTCATCCAAAAGTGCTCAGCTAAGTTGTGGCTTTTCCCATGCTCCTAACTTTCTCAGTCTACTTAGCCTGGGTACCAGCATAAGCTGTATTACAAATGAAAAATCTCTCTTCTGAAACAATAACAATGGGACTAATCCTAAAGTGCTTGCTCAGTCTTTATTATGAAGTCAGCATATGTTTGCCTGAGCAAAGGCAGAGTAAAAGGGAAGTGAAAAGTGAGTAAGGCCTTTTGGGATTTGGCTCAATATCTGTTCAAATTGGGACTGCTAAGGTTACTGTGAATGTTTTACAAAAACTACAATAAAATGTTCACTGTTTGAACAGGATTTTCCACAGTTTAGCTGCACACGCTGTATTTACCTAGAATATGATCATGTTGTCACTGGATGATCATACTGGCCCTTCTGTTAACTAGAGACATTATTTAAAAGGTAATTGTTCTTTTTACAAATTAATTGGGTCTTTATTCTTTATCTGATATAGCTGACTGTGCAAATTGCATACAACAAGGTTAGTGTGTGTAGTGTAACTGACCAACCATAAAATTCATGTAGTGAATTAAATCCTGACGAATGATTCTTCAGTCTCTTTTCGTCTAATTGAAATCTGGGTGTACATAATATACAGTAACTCCAAATACTTACAGGCTTAATAGGATCCATGCTAAACTTTTTTAAAATACATATTTTAGGATTTTCAAAAGCACTGAGTGTTGGCCTAACTCTGCTCCCACTGAAGGCTAACGTAGGCTTCAGTGGGAGCAGTTAGGCCAACATTGAGTGCTTTTGAAAATCTCAACCATAATGTAATTGTTGCTCATTGGAGTGGTTGACAGGCAAGGATTTACACATAGCAAGTTTGATATTGAGTCAGGGTGAATTGGTTTAGAAGATGACAATTTGCTGGGATGCACCATTTTCTGAAAAGAATGTGCTGATGAAGGATGAGAAGAAGGAGTTGGCTTTGCAAGCCACAAACAGGGTCCCTAATGGTGAAAGTTACTGCAATGTAATGGGCTTGCACAAGTCCTATGTAGCACTTCAATCCAACTCAAACATACTACCATCTTCAGATCTATACTGGGATCTTCAGGATTTTGCTCTTTAGGTTTCATTATCTGTTCATAGCCTCCATATATATTCAAATATATGTCTGTGTTTAGAAAAGGGTGAATCTGATGACCTGCAGGAATTCTGCATTTATGTTGGTACATAAGTACAGGTTAACAGGATTGGGTCTAAGTTTGAATCTTTGAAAAATGGCAAAAATTAAGAAAAATATGTAAAAGTTGGTGTAACGGTGAATGAATAAAAGTGGTAGTACTGGCTCTATAATAGTCTGCAGGATTGAACCTTCTACCTGTGTTGAACCTGCTACCTGTGTTGAAAGTAAATATTCTCTTTTGATAACACATCTTCCCCACCAAATAGATTCTGTAATGAAGCCATTATGGTGAATTTATGACCTCACAGTGAACTCCATGGCAACACACTGATGTCTAGGATTAGGAAGATATTGGAAGATTAAGAGGAAAGTTTGAGTTCGGAACAGTGATTGTTCAAACATAGCAATCTGCAGTCTAAACTACAGAACAGTTCAATGAAAAATTACTTGCAGAGTAATTTGCTTGCTTAGTTTGCTCCAGGAAAATTCTTCTTCAGATATCACTGAAGGATTTAATAGAACAATAATAACAATTTCCAGTCCTATTTGATTCAGAGAGAGCAAACTTTTTTTAGCATGTGAAAAAGCTCCTTCTCTCATGTACAAATGAAGTGACATGTTTTTAAAGAGAGAGAATAGTTCTGTTATTTATCCATCTGTCTTTCCATAAAATTGCAGATTGAGGTAGATTGCACATTCTTGACAGTTGTATGTCAGAATATAGAGCAGAAATTCAGAGATTGGCAAATGACTTTAATTCAGCCATTTGGATACTTTATATGCAAATAAGCCATACAATTAACTGTGTGTGGCACCTTCTGTTGGTACTTCTGTCATGTCACTAAAACATTGACCCTCAGCAAACAAGGTTAATTATTTTTTGTGTCCTGATGCCTTTTATATAACAGAGATATCAAGTAGAGAATTACTGAACAGAATTTTCAATACGTTGTGGTTGAATTGTTCAAAATGTTTTTACAAAACTCAACAAATAAGCTTTCTTTAGGCATCTGATACAAATAAACCATACTGCCATCTTCATTTTCTTTCAAGAGCAAACTATTTGTGTTTTGGTGAAAAGACCTTGATTCGATCACATCAGAAACAACTATTTGTAGTAGTTAGTAAGCTACAAGTAGATATTTATTACTAGCACAGAGTCATAGCAAATGATGGGAAAATATCAATAAAAACATTACTTGAATAGAATCATAGAATCATAGAATATTAGGGTTGGAAGAGACCTCAGGAGGTCATCTAGTCCAATCCCTTGCTCAAAGCAGGACCAACCCCAACTAAATCATCCCAGCCAGGGCTTTGTCAAGGTGGGCCTTAAAAACCTCTAAGGATGGAGAGTCCACCACCTCCCTAGGTAACCCATTCCAGTGCTTCACCACCCTCCTAGTGAAATAGTGTTTCCTAATATCCAATTTAGACCTCCCCCACTGCAACTTGACACCATTGCTTCTTGTTCTGTCATCTGCCACCACTGAGAACAGCCGAGCTCCATCCTCTTTGGAACCCCCCTTCAGGTAGTTGAAGGCTGCTATCAAATCCCTCCTCACTCTTCTCTTCTGCAGACAAAATAAGCCCGGTTCCCTCAGCCTCTCCTCGTAAGTCATGTGCCCCAGCCCCCTAATCATTTTTGTTTCCCTCTGCTGGACTCTGTCCAATTTGTCCACATCCCTTCTGTAGTGGGGGGACCAAAACTGGACACAGTACTCCAGGTGTGGCCTCACCAGTGCCAAATAGAGGGGAATAATCACTTCCCTCGATCTGCTGGCAATGCTCCTACTAATACAGCCCAATATGCCATTGGCCTTCTTGGCAACAAGTGCACACTGCTGACTCATATCCAGCTTCTCGTCCACTGTAATCCCCAGGTCCTTTTCTGAAGAACTGCTGCTTAGCCAGTCGGTCCCCAGTCTGTAGCGTGCCTGGGATTCTTCCTTCCTAAGTGCAGGACTCTGCACTTGTCCTTGTTGAACCTCATCAAATTTCTTTTGGCCCAATCCTCCAATTTGTCTAGGTCACTCTGGACCCTACGCCCTCCAGCATATCTACCTCTCCCCCCACCTTAGTGTCATCTGTGAACTTGCTGAGGGTGCAATTCATCCCATCATCCAGATCATTAATAAAGATGTTGAACAAAACCGGCCCCAGAACCGACCCCTGGGGCACTCCGCTTGATACCGACTGCTAACTAGACATTGAGTCGTTGATCACTACCTGTTGAGCCCAACAATCTAGCTAGCTTTCTATCCACCTTATAGTCCATTCATCCAATCCATACTTCTTTAACTTGCTGGCAAGAATACTGTGGGAGACCATATCAAAAGCTTTGCTAAAGTCAAGATATATCACATCCATCACTTTCCCCATATCCACAGAGCCAGTTATCTCATCATAGAAGGCAATCAGGTTGGTCAGGTATGACTTGCCCTTGGTGAATCCATGTTGACTGTTCCTGATCACCTTCCTCTCCTCCAAGTGCTTCAAAATGGATTCCTTGAGGACCTGCTCCTTGATTTTGCCGGGGACTGAAGTGAGGATGACCGGTCTGTAGTTCCCCAGGTTCTCTTTCTTCCCTTTTTAAAATATGGGCACTATATTTGCCTTTTACCAATCGTCCGGGACCTCCCCCGATCGCCACAAATTTTCAAAGATAATGGCCAATGGCTCTGCAATCACATCAGCCAACTCCCTCAGCACCCTTGGATGCATTAGATCTGGACCCATGGACTTGTCCATGTCCAGCTTTTCTAAATCGTTCTTAGCCTGTTCTTTTACCACTGAGGGCTGCTCACCTCCTCCCCATACTGTCATTATCTGATACAAACTACTAGAATCATCTCCCTGGAGAATATAGGCCTGATTTTCTACTCACACCCTAGTAAATAAGTCCACTCAAATAAAACCTATCTATCTGAGAGAGAATTGAATCCTATGAATGCTATGGACAAAACTAGAGGTAATAAATGCACTAATTTTTCACCCTAGTAGTCTAAGGTATTCAGGGAAGGGTCCCAAATTGATGTGTGTCAGATGGGGTGGATGTAGGCATATGGGTGGATTTCATCCCTCCAATCAAAGCCAGAATAAATGGGCTTTGTGTTGGACATTAAGCAGAGAATGGGAGAGATTATATTTGCATACCTCCCAGCCCATGGGCAGGACTCCTACTGCTACTGTTTTGTAGTCATTATCATTACAAATAAACATGAATAAAATAATAATATTGTGGCCTAGGATCCCCAATCATGGACCAGAATCCCATTGTGCCAGGCACTGAACAAACACAGAACAAAAAAACAGTTCAGAATGGAGGCCACTGCTGCTATGCATTTGTGGGTCAGTGGGTCCATGCTGTCACAGATCCCATGGCGCTCCCCTTAGCCTGCTCCTAAATTTTCCTACATGTCAACTTGTTTGTGATTGGCAAGGATCCCTTCTTTGATGTATGAAGGGCTTCACAGTGCACCCCTGTGTGGAAGCTCTGCCCCTTCCTCTGCACCACCCCATTCTTGGTCTTATGTGACGCAGGGGGCCTTGTGCAGGCCTTGAGAACCCTGGGTGAACCTCACTCCTACTGTAAATTCATTAGCATTAATGGGAATGACACACATACATTTCTTGCAGAATTATTGGCATTGACATTTGTGTGCTATGTAGATAAATCCTCTGGACATCACTAGGGAGAATATACCCTTAAGCATACTCAAGTGGAATTTAACTGTGGCTGTTAACCCATGAGACGCAGAGTCCCTATGCAGATTGCTACTTTCCCTATTTTATCTACTCTTTCTATACCTTGGACCTGTCTCTGATCTAAGGGCTTGTTACACAGGCAGTTATTCCAGAATTGCTATTCCTGATTAATTGCATGTGTGGACACTTGTATTCTGGAATAAAAGCACCATATTCTGAATTAGTTGAATCTGATATGGATTAAGTTCATTCAGAATAAGAGTGTCTATACATGTAGTTAATCAGAAATAGTTAATTTGCTTTAAAATCAAACTCTGTCATATCCTGGATTACCCTTAACGTGCAGAGAAGTCCTTAGATACACAAATACATCTTTCTCTACGTTTTGTGAAATCTGCCACTGGACATAGACCTGTGTGCTTGAGAGCCGAACCGAGCTTTATATATGTTGGGCAATACAGTGTATATCAAAGGGTAAAAAACCTATCTTCTGTTGATATTGCTGACATACAGGTTGAACAATTCTTTTAAACAAACTGATATCCTAATATGAATCATTCAAATCTTTTTTGAAAGGTAATGTTTCGTTCTTTTGTTTTTAAGAAAACGGGCGTGCATGAAAGGGGTTGGCTCCATTTATGGTAATCCTAAAGCCCTTGAATTGTATTGCATGGCATCATCATTACAGGTTTCCTCAAACTCTCTTGCTAATGCCTCAACATCCTGACTTGGAGACATCACCACTTTTAGGGATCTGGGATGTGGGGAAGGAGTGGATGGGCTATGGGGATGCATATCATCTCCCACCCCCAGCAATAGTATGCACTGAATGTTTGAGGATAACTTCTCTTACCTTCCTCTAAAAACATAATGCATCAGGCCAATTGTGCAGTGGGGAGGCACATTCTTTCTAGGCCCCTGCTAGCAAAGAGTTTGTGCCCTGGAGCATGAAGTTTGAAGCTCTTTTTAACCTGCTAGCATAACTGCAAATATTACTGTTTTCACGTAAAGATACAAATTCACCCATGGGCTCATGCAAGCCCCTTCATACTGTAGCATGGCCACCCGTGATAACCGCAATGGAAGGGAGGGAGGCCATGGCGGAGTGATGACCCAGTGTAAGCTCTGCACTGACTGCATGCCACAGAGATAGGCTTCATGTTGGCTTTGACTATGATGAGATGGAGATGTGCGTGGAGGATATGCTTGGAGGAGGGGCATGAATGCATGCTTTTTGGATCCATTACCTGGCATAATGGAGGAGCAGCAGGCTGAGGGTCTGTGCAGCAATCTCATAGTCCTGCACAATTGGGGGATGGAAGGAGCTGTGCAGTGGAGGATCTCCTGGCCCTACCCATTCCCGCTGTGTGCTGCTGCTGCGCCAGGGGGATACATGGATAAGGTTGATGTAAATGGGTGTTTTTGCACTGAAATCAATAGAGTGCTTATCTATCCCTGGCAGAATTTGGCTCTTTGTCTTCAAATGCTGCTAGACATCAAGGGATTATAATTTCATGGATTAAAATAATTTATTAGAAAACAATGCTTCATTTTGCACCCATAGGACTGTAATTTTTCCTTGAAATTTAGGAAGCAAAGTTTTATAAATAAATCTTTTTAGATGAATGTCTTCTGCAGTGTTAATTTAACCCAAAAACTTATCCACAAAATGTTGCTGAATAAAGAATTGCTCTACTACTTTAGACCAGTGGTCCCATCTAATTCAGTATTCTGTCCCTGACAGTGACCGGTGTCAGATGTTTCTAAAGAAAGCACAAGAAACCTTGTAATGGGCAATTATGGAATAACCTACTAAAAGGGGAAGTTTCTTCCTAATCCTTGACAGTTAGTGGTTGGTTTATGTCTTAAAGCACAACGATTTATATCCCATCTCTTTAAAAAAAACTAAAACCAAAAGTTTATAATATAATCCTGGATGTTCTCATGATCCATATAAGTGTCTAACTTTTTTCTGAATCCTACTAAACCTTGGTTCCAGTGATGCTTGGTGTGGAGAGTTCTACTTATTTAACTAAGCTCTGTGTTTTTTAAAAAAACGAATTTTATTTTTTCCATTTTAAAATTGTTGTCTTTCAGTATCATTGAACATCCTGTTGTTCTTGCATTATGAGAGGATAAACAGGAACATTTAAACTCCCTTTCTTATAACGTTCATTATTTTGGTATGAAATCTATGATATCCCCTCTTATTTGTCTCCTCCCTAAACAAAACATTACTAATCTTTGTTGAGACAGAGGTCTTTCTATGTTTCTAATGATTAATGTCACCCACCTCTGAACTCCTTCTATTGCTCCTCTGTCCTTTTTGAGCTAGTGTTGCCAGAACTGAACATGGTATTCCAGGAGAAAGCATATTAGATTTCTAGCCATTAGTTTTAAATGAGAGTTTCCACACATGCCTTAAATTCAGAGCTGTACACTTTACGTTGTCACTACTATCACCAATGGTATGTATTCGAGTTAAAACAGGTGGTATAGTTGGTCTGTGATCACGCTGGGTGGGATCGTACATTCATTCTGTCTCAATGATGGATTTGTCTGACTTGCTCCAACTAGAGCTGACTTTGTTCCCACACAACGAAAAGTCTTAAAATAGAAAACAAAAGAGAACAAAGAAGAGTTTTAATTATTTACCTGTCAGGTAGACTCCATCCCTTTTGTAAGGAAGGTTTTTTTTTTGTCTTCCTTGATTTATTCACTTTTCATTCAGCAAAATTTTCATCTTTGTGCTTGCCAGAGATTCAGATGCTGGGGCTGATTAAAAAGACTTATGGATCCCCACTTCTATTCTCTTAAGTTAGTTGATTTTCTGTTCAATAGACTGAGTAAAAGCTACTCTCCAAGCTATTTTCTTTATTATTTTCATAACGGTAGCAATTAGGTCCCAACCAAGATCATTGTCCCATTGTTCTAAGCACTGGACAAACATATTGTAAGATAGCCCCTGCCCTAAAGAATTTACAGCCTACGGATACAAGGCAGACAGATGGTGGGAGAAAAGAAATGTTGTCCTCACATCACAGATCGGGAACTGAGGCAAAGAGCCTTCACCAAGGTCACAGAGGAAGTCTGTGACGTTGCTGAGAATTGGACCCAAGTATCCTAAGTCCCAGTGCAGTATCTTAATCACAGACCCTTCTTCCTCTACTATATTCAGCCACATTTGTAAGAGAGCCCCTTTGATTACAAGGCAGCCAGCGTTGAAGCTATGTACTTGTTTGACTGATTGTGGTACCCAGTAACTGCCTGCACTTTGGAGTGATATTGCAGTTACACAAATGTTAAATCTCACAAAGCAGCCTTCAGATCACTCCAAAGGCATTGATGGCACATCCCAGCCTTCCCATGAAAGCAGTGGAGATGTCTACCTTTTTGTGACACCGGAGGAGTTAATACAGTGCATACAAAGAAAGAAAGCTAATCTAAAAAGGGATCAGTAGATTACTATAAACATCCACTACTGACAACAAGAGAAAATGAGGAGTCCTGGGCTACAGTGAAGGCTAAAAATGTTGTATACAGCCCTTGGGTATTATATATTAGTTTTATTTTTAGGCCCAAGTTGTGACATTTAACTACTGGCCTGCACTGGGAAGTGAGGTGAAGCTGCACAGCCCCAGGTGGAGCTCAAGCAGAGACACTTCCTCCTAAGGCACAATCCCTATCACAGTTCCCTGGCATACAGAAGGAGTGCAGAGTCTGCACCAGCCCCTTTGGGTGATGCAGCCTGTCCCCCCTCTCCGTGACCAGCTAGTGTCAAGTCTGTGGACAGCCATACGTAGTGGTCAGAGCCAGAGTCCACAGTCAGGAGTCAAGAGTCAACTTGGTCAGGATACCAGGAGATCAGAAGCAGGAGCCAAACTGGAGATCAGAACCACAAGTCGGTAACCATAGTCAGGTTGGGTCAGGATACCTGGGAGTCCGAGGCAAGAGACAAACTGGAGATCAAAACCACAAGTCAGAGGTCAGGAGTCAAGCCAGGTCAGGACACTGGGAAGTCAAGCATGGGGAAAAGGAGGCACAAGTTACACAGTCCTGAGCATGATGGATCCCACTTGTTCAGACAGCTTCTTGTTCCTGGCTTAAATAGGGCCAGCAGGCCAACCGGTTGCTCTGTGACTCTCCCAATAGTATCTCAGGGTGGAGCCTCAACCTGGGGCTGGCCTTCGTGGGTCCTGGGTGAACAGTTGGCAGCGGGTTGCCAAGTGGAGGGTTGAAGCATGGCTGCTCCTGTGGACCTGGGTTTGAGGCCAATGGGTCACCATGACAGCTAGCCCTGTAGTGTGATATAGAGGGGGGCTGGCTCCATGGACTCTCTTCCTTCCCATCCTTCTGGGAGAAAAATGTACCTTCCAGGGACACATGAAGGGAATATCCTTTGGTAAAAGGGCAAGAAAGGAACAAACAGAAAGGGAAGAAGGGACAGCAGGCAGAAGGTTTCTTAGGTTCCACCCCTTTGTGCACACATATTTAAACCCAGGAACAACCCTGAGCAGTGTTAGAAAAGCAATTCCCTTTGTATTCTTAAACTGAAGCTCATATTTTATTTACTTTGAGAACCAATATCTGCATGACATGTATGGTTTGAAAAGCTGTCTCCTGGATTGCATGACATGCCTCGAGGAACCTGAATGCCTATCAATATTGTCATGTCACCTCTTCTTTTAAAAAAAAAATACAGATAACCGGAAAAGTGAAATACAGTTATGTCCTAGAGAAAAGGCCTTGCAGTATCCTCACCCTCAGAGTGCCTGTGGATATGTTAACTGACTACTGTATATATGGGAAAGCATGCCTTTAATAAATCTATCCCAGCTGCCTTTCATTTCAACTCCCCAAGGTATTCAGTGTTCAATCACAAAGTCCTGGGGCAAGGCTTCTATAGCAGCAACCATAAATAATAGTTTCTAGGGCTCTTAGATCGACTACAGTATTCAAAGCTGAGAAAAAAATAATTCTTTCATTTGGAATAAAAACACTACTGATTTAGGAATGATGAAGTGCTGTATTACAGGATCATGTTCATTCAGGATAGTTTCCTGCCATCTGAGTGACAGTAAAACTGTGCCTGTTGTGTATGAGTGCTGTTTATGTGTGGGTTTTATAATGGTGTTTCTTTAAGGAGACACCATTAAGATAAGATCTTTTTTTAAAAAAAAAAAGTCCTAACCTGAGCTAATAGTGTTACCTCATATTATTAACAATAGAAGAATTTATCAAATGTAACTTTTCACCATCCATCCTGTTAATTAACATTTTTGTATTTCTGGTTCTTGACAGTGCTAGTTCAAGCAAATCTGGACAACCTGAATTGGGCCCAGTGTGCTCAGACTGAAACCAAACTCTGCACTTCCTTGCACTCATGTAAATCTAGAGTAACTCCATTGAACTGGATTATCTCCACCTGCAGCCTATCCCAGATCTGCACACACAGGTTACCTTCCACATGAAGATCTCCCCATTCTCCTATTGGGGGGCAGCTGCTTTAAAAGTGAAATTTTAAACAGTGCTCAACATTGGCCTAATCCTGCTACCATTGAAGTTAATAGAATTTAAATTGACTTAACTGGGAGCAGAGTTAGGCACTTTTGAAAATCCCATGCTAAATATTCACAAACTACTGAACCAGTTTTCTTCAAACTTGCCTTGTTTGGTAGATCCCATGGATATTTAATCAAGCCAAGCCTGATGACTGTAAGTAGTGTGGTTTAATTCACTTTATGAAGGTGCTATAGGAAATACCTTTTTTTTTTGTATTTTGTTAACTGATAAATAATTTGATAATGTAAAAACGAGATAATATTTTAAGGCATACAAATAAGGGAACATAGCTGAACACTTAATTGTAACATTGCATTTCCACACTACAGTGATTTATTACTCAATCTCAGGATGGTACTAATAGTAGTTTTGAGGGTTTTCTTGTATAGAGTATTTATAATTTCACTGAAAGTGTGAAATGTGTGTATGATGATTCTTCCAAGGCAAACAAATTTGAATTGGTGCATTCCACTCCAACCTTCATCATCCCTTTCATGACCTCATCCTCGTCCTATAAGTATTGCATGATAAATAAAGTATTTCATATATTTATTCCTTCCCATTTGGATTACTTTGCACTTTCTCAAAAACTTGTTAAAAAGATGATTTCTGTCTTTGAAACTTTCTCAAATCTAGCTTGGATTATTAAAAAATCAGCAGATCAAATGTGGAAGTTTGATATAACTGAAAGATTACTCTAGAGATCAGCTGAGAACTAATATGGAGGCTAAATATATCTTTTCTAAGTACAAGATCTCCAATGGATTCATAGGAAAGCTTGTACAGCAATTGCTGATGTGGATTATGGCTCGTATCGAACATCACAGTTTCTCCACCTTCAAAAATATTGTGTACAATAGGTTTATTGACTGAACACATTCAGGTTGTTATGGGTTAAAAAATCATCCTCTCTGTAAATCAGACTGTTAATTTCCAAAATATCAACTAAATTGTTTTTTTCCTTTCCCCTTTTTTGTTTAAACTTCATTTTTTATATCCAATGTGGCATTCTTGTGACTCATGGTTTTTTCCTTTTGATGTCTGCAATGAACCACAGGATGTGAAGCATTTACTGACTATATTATATAACTTGTAATTCTACAGCTATCAGCAACTATGCTTGGCCAGCTTCAAGTGAATTTCTTCACAGAGTGAGCAGTGCAGCTAATCACGACATCCATCTTTATCTTAAGATGAGATCATTATCTATAATAAGACACCTATTGTAAAGAGAGGAGTTCAAGCTCAAGAAAAGGCATTTTCTGCTACATGCCTTCCACCACTCTGGGACTATGGAGTTAGCTCGCTGCCAGGACGTAGAGAGAAAGAGTCAAAGCTTTAAACACATAAAAATCTGTTAAGCATCATCTCATTGTTTTTTTCCATCAGTCCTGATTTTCTTTATCCTCTGTTCAGATCTGTCTGTGTCTGTCTGTCCTGTGCTTATGAAAGGTATCAGACAGTTCCAAATACTGACATTTGGGATTTATACACAGAACTGGTACAGCAGAGGGAGCAATAGCGCAAGCTTCCTTCAGATTATTTAGCCCATCTGCTTCAACCTTGGCTTGGACCTTTAGGGGAGAGAGAATAGTTCAGTGTAAAACATCCATTCAGTCCTTGCTCCCATATCAGAGGCAAGGGTGCCAGTTTGTGATCTGTGTCTGTGTATGTCTTTCTGGGGACAGGTGGGAGTTAGAAAGGGTGACCAGATGTCCCAATTTTATAGGGACAGTCCCAATATTTGGGGCTTTTTCTTATATAGGCGCCTATTACTCCCCACCCCCTGTCCCAATTTTTCATACTTGCTATCTGGTCACCCTAGAGCTAGGGGAGGAGGTTTTGATGGATGTACTTGTCCACTAAAAACTGGATGGAGAACATCAATTTGTATCACATAGCTCTGTTCAGCTGGTAGTGACTAAATTACAGTGAACCTAGATGACAGTCAGCCTGGTGATCTATAGCTAAAAGGTTCCATACCCCAATACCAGTGTCCTGAGACTTCCAATCATCACTTAAGGTCTGATTTCTTTTTTTTCCCCCCTAGTAAAAAAGCTCATTGTTTTCCCTTCTTTCCCAAGCTCTTCCACTGGGAGGTTGAATAAAGTTAATATCAAATTTTATATTAGAGAATTAGTGAGAGGTTGTTTTGTTTGTTTTGTTTTTTCCACAGGCCAAGTAGAAGAGAGGTTCATTTGAATTGTTTCCGGGATTATCCCCTTTCCATTCTGGACAGTTGTGTGTGCGTAAATGTATTTATTTGCCTGCCTGCATTCCTTCGTACATTCCTACTTAGTTCTGCCAAGAATGCAGGGGACTGGACTAGATGACCTATCAAGGTCCCTTCCAGTCCTATGATTCTATGACTCTGGCCAGATTTCCACTAAGGGCCTTTGGTCATCCGTCCAGGCAAAAATAAACAAATGGCATTTGTTGCTTCTGCTGTGATATAACATACTGGGAGTCTTTATTCTGTGCGGAAGACAACGCTTCATTGACAACTGTGCTTTAGATTCAAGGATGAGTGAGGACCATTTGCTTGACCAAGCAGATCTCACTCTGCTCTTGATCTCTGACAAGGCTAGTTCTAGTACTTTGATTCGTGCTTACTCAGGCCTTTCAGTCTCTCTCTCAGGCATGGATTGCAATGTGGTGTCTCCTTTAGTAGTGTGATGCTTTATTCCAGGTGTTCTCAAACTTCATTGCACCGCGTCTCCCTTCTGACAACAAAAATTACTACATGACCCCAGCAGGGGGGACTGAAGCCTTAGCTCACCCAAGCCCCACTGCCCCAGGTGTGGGGGCCAAAGCCAAAGGGCTTCAACCGCGGGCGGGGGTGGGGAGGCCTGTAACGTGAGCACTGCCACCCAGGGCTGAAGCCGAAGCCTGAGCCCCTCGAGCTTCAGCTTTGGCCCCGAGCAGTGGGGCTCGGGCTTTGGCTTTGCCTTTGGCCTCAGGCGGTGGGGCCGGGATTTTGGCCCCAGGCCCCCAGCAAGCATAATGCCAGCCTTGGTGACCCCATGAAAACATGGTCGCAAACCACTTTGGGGTCCCGACCCACAGTTTGAGAACTGCTGCTTTATGCTGTCTTCACTAGGGTTACCATACGTCCTCTTTTTCCCGGACATGTCCGGCTTTTCGGCACTCAAACCCCCGTCCGAGGGGAATTGCCAAAAAGCCGAACATGTCCGGGAAAATGGCGGCTCTGCTCCTCCCCTGACTCTTCGGCTCTGTTTAAGAGCCGAGCTGCCCGAGCGCTACCGGCTTCGGGCAGCCCCCTTGCCTCCGGACCCCAGCCGCCGGCCGGGCACTTCCCTTCCCGGGCTCCGGCGGCTGGGGTCCGGAGGCAAGGGGGCTGCCCGAAGCCGGTAGCGCTCAGGCAGCTCGGCTCTTAAACAGAGCCGAAGAGTCAGGGGAGGAGCACAGCCTCCGGCCGCGGCGGCTCTGCTCCTCCCCGACTCTTCGGCTCTGTTTAAGAGTCGGGCTGCCCGAGCGCTACCGGCTTCGGGCAGCCCCCATGCCTCCGGACCCTGCGCCGCCGGAGCCCGGGAGGGGAAGTGCCCGGCTGGGGGCGCAGTGTCCGGAGGCAAGGGGGCTGCCCGAAGCCCAAGCGCTACTGGCTTCACGGTTTGCCGGGCACCCTCCAGACCCTGCGCCCCCGGCTGGGCGCTTCCCCTCCCGGGCTCCAGCTGCGCTGGGGAAGCGCCGGCCGGGGGGCGCAGGGTCTGGGGGCTGCCCGGCAAACCGTGAAGCCGGTAGCGCTGGGGCAGCCCTTTCCTCATGGCAGCCCATTCTCTCTTATCTCCCTCCCCCCTCCCCCGTTTTCATTCTTTTTTTCTTCCTCCTCCTCCTATATTATAAGTAATAGGAAGTAAATGAAAATAAAGTGAGGTACCATGATTGGGGAAGGGGGGTGGGGTGCAGGAGGGGGCGTGGGGGCGGTCTTTGGGAGGAAGTTTGGGTGCGGGCTCTGGGCTGGGGCAGGCGGTTGGGGTGTGGGAGAGGGGCAGGGGGGCGGTGCTTACCTAGGCCGGCACGTCTCCCAAAGCAACCGGCACCCCACCCCCCTCTGGCAGCAGTTCCTAGGCAGGGGAGGGGTCAGGGGGTCTCCGTGTGCTGCTGCCCGCAGGTGCTGCCCCCACAGCTCCCATTGGCCACAGTTCATGGCCAATGGGAGCTGCAAAGTTGGCGCTCGGGACGGGGGCAACGCACAGGGACATGCCGGTCGCTTCCAGGAGTGAAGCAGCACGGAGAGAGGGAGGCAGAGCAGGCAGGGAGCCGCCTTAGCCCTGCTGCTGGCACATCTCTGTGCGCCCCTTGAGGGGGAGGAGGGCAGTGGGTCTCTGTGCACAGAGCCGCCTCCCCACCGCCAGGGACGCGCAGAGACGTGCCAGCATCCAGCCACTTCTGGGAGCGGCGTGGGGCGATTGGCCACGACATGCAGGCAGCCTGCATACCTGAGCCCTGCTGCGCCGCCGGCTGGGACTCGGGGGCAGGTTGTCAGATATTTGTCCTGCATTTTGGGGGCCTCCCTGTTGTTGGGGGCCCTGTGCCACCGCACGGTTTGTTTCATGGTAAATCCACTCCTGCCTCATGGGTGTTTGGAGCATGTGTAACTGAAGCAGGAGTTCTCTCTTAGTTCTGTCAGGGAACATTGATACTTAGTTTCTAAAGACTAGCTCCTTTGGAACAGTGCTGCTCTTATTGCCTATATGGGGAAATCTTGCCTTGATATAAAAATGTATCAAAATGTAGTACTCTGAGTTTCAAACAAATTGAGTGTACAGCTGTATCTGGTAAATAATGGTTTGATTTTGCAAAGTACAAGGTATGTTCTCATAGTCTTTCAGTAGCTGCTGGTTTCTTCTTTATGCTTTATATTTTGTTGCTGGGTCAGTTGTGAGCAGAGTTATCATGGTCTCATGCAGATTTGATATGGTTTGCCTCTTGTAGAAAAGAAAGTGCTTACTGTTGCTATGGCATCTCTTGGGTTGGCAGAAGGGGTGCTAGGAACTACTGTGTGTGCTTTTTCCATTTTTGTTAGTTTGCTTGCTAAAAGTTGTGGAGAGAATATTAGTATCTTTTAAAAAGTTGGGTAACATTGGATTTTTTGTATATAATAAATGCTGTATTTCACTAAGGAATAGATTTTTTTTAAAGCTGTGTTTGATATGTATTTGGCAAATAGCTCTATAACACTAATCCTCTTCTTTGTCACTCTAAGACAGAAAGCTGTTCCATTCATGGCTCCTAATTAGCTGGAAAAATACTTGCTTGGTATAACTAAGAGTGTGTTTGGTCCCTGAGCATTTGGTTGTTAGCCTGCTGAGGACCTTGATTTAGCACCATAGTCTGATGGCTCATGCATGCCGCATTATAATCTTGCAACATTTGTATGATTCTGGTGCATAACTTCAATATTGTTAATCAAGAAGGGCTGCATCTTTAGAAGCAATTTGGAGTTAGAAAATGGAAGTAGCCATTCAATGAAGGGAGGAAATGAGATCTGTGTTTTAAAAAGAGGGCTTGATCTTCAGCTGCTCTGCCTTTCCACCTCCCCTGTTTCTAGGCAGCCAGGGGTAGAGCCAGCCCAAGCATAAGATAGAGCAGCCCCAGGGCTAGTCTAACACTGGCTGGAAAGGTCTCCTACAGGCCATTCTGGCCTAATATGCCCAGAACACAGCAAGATCTGGGCACACTCCGTACAGATGCATCTCCATTTCAGACTATCTTGACATATCCACTACACAGAGATGGTGAGCAGGTGGCCTAAAGCCTGCTACCTGGAGATTCCCTTAAATCAGGGGAATTATCAGCTGCTCCCATAAGGCAGCTTTACATCCTCTTTGAACTGCTGGAGAAGTGCAAATGGGATTAGTGTGGGCTGAACATGTGGCCCAATGTTTGGGAAATATATAAGAAGAGTAGAATTGCTTGAAAGTAAGCCATTTATTCATATTTTTCACTTCAATAAAATTAGTGACCTGAAAATATGATTCATTCTGGGCAGGTACATTTATGACCTTGGGCATCTTAAATTTATGCCACCATGATTGAATCCATTCATAGAATCATAGAAATTGGAAATGAAAAAATCCAGTCCAACCCCTATCAATGCACGATTGCTCCATAAAGTATATTGTCAAGTGCTTTGACCCATCTGGTTATTAACATGTATTATTATTAATAATATAACTTGGATGGCACCTTAACTTTAAATATACTGTATAAATATAGGATATGACCCTGCAAAACTGTTTAATAGGCTGGCAGGAGATGCTCCTACAGGAAAATGGTAAGTGGATTTTATTGATTCATTGGTGAAGGTGGGTCAATATCGCACCTGGATATTAAAGAGGTCAGAGTGGCTGAGTAGTCCTTGGGGAGGAACTCTGAGCCTCGGAGTGGATTGTGGAGGCTTGTCTAGATTAATTTAAAGTAACCATGAATAAAGTCAGGAGGGGATCATATAGTTGAAGGCTCCTACTCATAACTTACTCTTAAAAGAGCTAGTTGAGGCATTCACTGGACCATTAATGTTAATTTTGAGTAAGGGCAGTCTACACTACAGCCAGGATCGATGCTCTGAGATCGATCCACTGGCAGTCGATTTAGCGGGGTCTAGTGAAGACCCGCCAAATCGACAGCAGATCGCTCTCCAGTCGACCTCTGTACTCTACCCCCGACAAGAAGAGTAAGGTAAATCGATGGGAGAGTTTCTCCTGTAGACCCCCGGCAGTGTAGACCCCGTGGTAACTCGACCTAAGGTACGTTGACTCCAGCTACGTTATTCACGTAGCTGGAGTTGCTTAGTGTAGATCGACTTACAGCGGTAGTGTAGACATAGCCTAAGTCTTGGAACACTGGGGAAGTTCCAGAAGTCTGGAAGAACACTAATGTGCCAATATTTTAAAAGGGCAAATGGAGTGACCTGGGTAATTATAGTCCTGTCAGTCTGACATCAATCCCTGCCAAGATAATGGAGCAGCTGATATGGGATTTGTTTAATAAAGAATTAAAGGAGGGTAATACGATTAATGCCAATTAACATAGGTTTATGGAAAATATATCCTGTCAAACTAACTTGATTTTTTTATGAGATTACAAGTTTGGTTGATAAAGATTATAGTGTTGATGTTAATAGACTTCTCTAAGGCATTTGACTTGATATCACACAACATTTTGATTAAAAAATTAGAACAATATAAAATTAACATGGCACACATTAGATGTATTAAAAGCTGGCTAACTTATAGGTCTCAGAATGTGATTGTAAATAGGGAATCATCGTCGAGCGGGTGTGTTTCTAGGGATTGGTTCTTGGTCCAACTCTATTGAATATTTTTATCAATGCCCTGGAAGAAAACTTAAAATCATCATTGAAGTTTGCAGATGACACAAAAATTGAGGGAGTGTTAAAGAAGGAACAGGACAGGTCACTGATACAGAATGATCTGGATTGCTTGGTAAGTGGACATAAGCAAACAATATGTGTTTTAATATGGCTGAATGTAAATATATACATCTAAGAACAAAGAATGTAGGCCACACTTACAGGATGGGAGACTCTATCTTGGGAAGCTGTGATTCTGAAAAAGATTTGGGTGTCGTGGTGAATAATGGGCTGAACATGAGCTCCCAGTGTGATGCTGTGGCCAAAAGAGCTAATGCGATTTTGGGATGCATAAACAGGGAATCTTGAGTAGGAACAGAGAGGTTATCTTACCTCTATATTAATTACCACTGCTGGAATACTGTGTACAGTTCTGGTGTCTACAATTCAAGAATGATGTTGATAAATTGCAGAGGATTCAGAGAAGAGCCATAAGAATGATTAAAGGATTAGAAAATATGCCTTATAGTGGTAGATTCAAAGAGTTCAATCTCATAGATTCATAGACTTTAAGGCCAGAAGGGATCATTGTGATCATCTAGTCTGATCTCCTGCACATGGCAGGCCAAAGAACCTCACCCACCCACTCCTGTAGTAGACCCCTAACCTCTGACTGAGGTACTGAAGTCCTCAAATCATGATTTAAAGACTTCAAGTTACAAAGAATCCACCATTTACTCTGCCAGATATGATGATCAGTTAGACCCTGAGCATGTGGGCAAGACCCACCAGGCAGATACCTGGGGAAGAATTATCTGTAGTAACTCAGAGCCCTCCCCATCTAGTGCCCCATCTCTGGCCACTGGGGATTTTTGCTACAACCAGTCGCAGATGGGCCACATACCATTGTAGGCAGTCTCATCATTCCATTCCCTCCATAAACTTACCAAGCTCAGTCTTGAAGTCAGTAGGCTTTTTGCCGCCGCTGGTCTCCTTGAAAGACTGTTCCAGAACTTCACTCTGATGGTTAGAAATCTTCATCTAATTTCAAGCCTAAAGAGATTGATGGGCAGTTTATATTTATTTGTTCTTGTGTCAACATTGGCACTTAACTTAAACAACTCCTCTCCCTCCCTGATATTTATCCCTGTGATGTATTTATAGAGAGCAATCATATCTGCCGTCAGCCTTCTTTTGGGTAGGCTAAACAAGCCAGGCTCCCTGAGTCTCTTCTCATAAGGTAGGTTTTCCATTCCTCTGATCATCCTATTTAGTTTAACAAAGAGAGGATTAAGGGATGACTTGATTACAGTATATAACTACCTAGACGAGGAACAAGTATTTGATAATGGGCTCTTCATTCTAGTAGAGAAAGGTATAACTGAATCCAGTGTCTAGAAGTTGAAGCTAGACAAATCAGACTGGAAATAAGGCAATGCATTTTTAACAGTGAGGATAATTAATAATTGGAACAATTCCTAGGGTTGTGGTGGATTCTCCATCACTGGCACCTTTGAAATCAAGAGTGGCAGTTTTTCTGTAAAATATGCTCTAGGAATTATTTTGAGGAAGTTCGCTGGTCTGTGTTATACATGAGGTCAGAATAGACGATTGCAATGGTCCCTTCTGGCCTTGGAATCTGTGAATCTTATAAGCAATCCTCACTCAAGTCATTCCATTGAGGTTAATGGGACTACTTGTAAGAGCAAAGACTACTCTTGTGAGTAAGATTTTTGCAGGATATGGCCCATAGGGCAATTCACATTCCTTGCTCCAGCGAGCTCAAAATCTAAGATTGTCGAGACAAATAAATTCAAGACATTGGAAAACAAGAGAAGACAAGGAATGAATTTTGTGCACTTTGTAAATAGCTGAACACAAAGGGACAGATTTTGCCAATTAGGCAGGGGCCTAAATTAGGGGTGGTACAACAGCCATACTGTCCCCAGGCACAGGAGAGACTGTGACATGTCTATGCTTGTTTTTCCTATTAAGAGAAACTTGGTATCAGAATATATATTAATATATATCTATCAATTCCAGTAGCATAATGAGCATTGATGTGCGATAATGCTTTGCAATTCTAAGCCTTGCACCCTGCTACAAGGTAAGTAAACTTTATTCAGAAGTCACAATTTTGAGGAACTAAGACAAAGAGAAGTTAAATGACTTCTGCAATTCTGCAAGTCCATGGCATGCTTTTCATTTGCTGGTGTATTTAAAGCTCTGTGTTCACAGATGTGCAATGAACTTGTTTAAGGCAATGTTTGCTAAAGGTAGCAAAGGTTGGGGATTTGAAACAGCTTGTTTGACTCTTGAGGAGTCTTGTTGTCAGCTAGTACAGCCTTTGATATTTGTATATTACTGCCAGTTCTTCCAGAGTAATGGAACACAAATAAACGGTAGCAGACTCTAATTTGTGAGGAGCTGCTAGTTTAGTATATGTGGGATTTAAAGTGGAAATGGCTATGCAGTCCTTTGTTTTTATCAAATCTTATCTCCCCCAATTGCTTACAGAAGAGCAGGGCAGAAGAGTAGTACAAGATTTGCACAGTTTCAACAATGAGGACTGACAGCTGCGGTAATGGTTATTAGCTCACAGGAGATAGTGCAGGTGTACTGTCTCCCCTACAAATGCACACCTTTACATTACTAAGATGACTGCCCTTTAGGTCTTGTCAGGAGAAATGTCTGTTGTCAGAGGATCAAGAATCTCTATTGACTAGCAGTCTTGGATATGTGCGGCAACAAAATGGTGATGTTTATTACCAGAGTGATATTCTGTGGAACTGTGGGCACTTTCCAGGATAGATTTGTAACCCACACACCTCCTGGGTGTGGTATTCTGTCCCCTCTAGTGGCACTGAGACCACTTAGAGATTAATGAGTCTGCTACAGCCTCGGATAAGGACTAAATGGCTTTTAGCTCAGGCAGTAGAGGCTCATGCATTTAGCTGCAGAGGTCCCAGTTTTGACACAGACTCACTTGCAAAAACCTGAGCTGTTTTCTTTGTTAGCATGAATTATTGCAAATACATGGTAATTTTTGTTACTCAGACAGTTCAGTCCCTCAGCCCCAGTGTTCTGAAATATTTGGGGCCTTGTCTGTACTACAAAATAGAGCCATTGCTGAGAACAGTTGTTTGCAGCTGAAGTGGTGCTGATCAGTTTGTCTACACTTGTCTACAATTGAACTTGGCCTGTGTTCAACACCGGTTCACCTGAAAACTGGGTTAGCATCTGCTGTCAGCAGCAGTTCTATTTTGTAGATCAGACAAAGGCCTAAGACTCTGTAAAATACAAACCTGTGCCATGTTATCATTGTGTGCAAATTGGCTGGACTACAAACTGACATTTTCCAAGATACATCTGAAAATGTTCAGTAATTCAAATGCTTTACACAGAATCTTGTGGCATGTTGCATTCTCACTTAGTGTGATGTTTGAGTTAAGAAACTCTTGTTTGCAACCAATATCTAACTAAATGCATATTTACAAATTAAAAACGTGTTGCTTCAAATGGGTAATATTAAAAGGTTTGTATCAGCACGCATGACTGCTGATTATTGCTATTATCTGCTCTTATTATTGACTTTCTGGGTTGTCACCTTGCAGGCTATCATTAATCAACAGTCTGTATATTTCATATGCAGTATCAGAGTGCTGGCTTCTGAACAAATATGCAATTTGTGGTAGTAATTTATCTGTAGGCAGATAAAATTTTTCTAAGGGGTATTTCCTAGATGTTTTGTGTTTGATATCTGGTAAGATTATCTTCTTGTTTTGTACACCCTGTCCCTCGATATAGATCTCTCTGCATAGGCAGGGCTGCTGTAAGCTTCCAAATATGATCCCCTGCCAAAGCCTGATATGACAGCTATGTGAAACAGCACAGAGAGCTCTTCCTTCCCTCCCTCTGGAACTGCCTGCATTAGTAACCATCCCTAGATAATGCTGACTTGTGATCTTATTTCATATAGATACATAATCAGTGATTCCAGGATTCAAACTCAAAGGCATTGCCTTTGACTAATATTAGACCTGGCACAAGCAGTACTATCAGCTACCTCTCCACTGCACATAGGCAGGCATTGACAGTTTGCCATTTTAATTTTGATGTACTGCGACAGCATGTTTTCCAAATCCCATGTATTTTTAAAACAGGTTTCAAAGGAAGGTTTGGATTTTTTAAAGTTTATCTGTACAAGCTAAGTTAGTTTCTTAACTGTAAAACACCATGTTCAGTGGAAAATGTGATTAAAATTGCAATTTGACTTCTGTAAATAATGCTTCTTGTAATTTGTAAAAGGGGGTTGTTTTATTTAAATAAATACCTTTGGAAAAACCTGCGTACAGACTACAGTGTAGTAATTTTGCAGGTTTAGTGTTCTGAGAAACAGAATAACTGCTGAGCTCTGTTGCTGCAGGCTCTCAGGAATGTCACTCACAGAACATTCCTTCCCTGGGCAGCCAAGTTTGGAAGTCAGTTAATTCCTGGGTGCAAACGAGTGTGTTTGTGTGGAGGGAGACAATGAGAACAGAAGGCTTTGTTTTCTGTGTCTGTCTATAACAACAATCGGTGAAAGCATCTCCTTTCATCCTGCAGAAGACAGGTAAAAACAGCTGAATGAATCTGTATTAGATATCTAAGAGGAAAGAGAAAAATGGTCGGGGTGGGTATGGGGGGTGGAGTGGCAGGGGAAGAGAGAAAGGGAGTGTACCAGAGTGCCTGTGATTGGTAAGCTTCGCAAAGGCATCTGCCAGCGGGACTTCAGTGGAATGTGAAACCAAATCATTTACAAGTTAAAGATAGACACAGAATACACAGCACGTTGAGCCAGGATTAAATTCATCCCTCTCTGCCTAGCTTCTCACAGAGTTCTGTTTTGTCAGCTTTCCTCTGTCTACGTTAAGGACTTTAATAGTACTTCTTTAAATATAAAACAACTCTGGATTCATTGGAATTATTAAGGTGGCATAGGAAATCATGGTGCATACTGAAGGGTAAGTAGAAAGTTGTCTTTTGGATACAACTTCATTACAGCAAGTTCATGGGGCTTTTCTGTCTTGGGATTCAGGACAGTGCAGCAGTATATTTAAGATGAGGTATGTTTCTAGATAAAGTTCCTTGTTGTCATTTATGACTTATTTGGATTTTATGTTTCAGTGAGCTGGAATTACACAACTGTACTTGTTTTGACATGGTTAATACATTTTACACTTTCATAATCTCAGCATTATAATTGTGAATGGAGTTTTCCTGTGATTTTTTCCCTACCCATACTTTTAGTTTATTCATCAGTAAGATTTGCTGATTGTTGTTGTAAATTGTGCTTCACCAAAGTTGAAATAAACTTATTTTCCCATGGTTAGAAGGAAGGTAATCATTGCTGTAGTGTTCTTCTGATTCTGAATTGTTCATCGTTTCACTTATCTGCCGTTTTCTAATGTGTAAATTGTGAACACAAAACAGGTTTCATTACTTATACTAGTCGTCCCCCGTCCCTCCCAAATGCTATTACTTGTCACTGTATAACTTTCACTGTGGGCTGTTTTGTTTTCTCCGAACAAAGTCATTTTTAGGTTAATTCAAAAATATGGTGATATTTCCTTAAAAAGTGTGGAAGTATAGAAAGGCTTAGGATGCCATTGTTCTGTTTAACAATTTATCAAAAATAAGTAGGTACTATATCTCACAGATGTGCCATTTTACTGAGCAGAGATACTTTGAGCTTGTGTTAAATAATTTCTTATATGTTTCTGACAAAGCTGATGTTTGTGTATGAGACAAAATGGGCTTTTTAATATCAGAAAGTCAGCAAGGCGTTTGTTTCCTAGTAAGAACTTCTATTCCAAGGATTTAATATAAAACTGATTTTTTTTATCAGAATTTTGGAAGTGCATGTATCATTTTTCAGTGTACTGTATGAAAATTTGACTTTTGTAAAATGTAATTCCTGACTTAAACTTTTGAGTCAGCATACCCAAACTTATACAGAATTTCTTTTGCATAAATGCTGCCCATAATAGTCGTAGGGAGCAGGGTGCTTTTTATAGAAAAATGAAAGTTCTGCCATTCTTGTTTATAGACTGTGTAGCTTAAGGGTTATTTAATGCTACAAGTCAGTCTTTGCCTTGCAAAATATACTGAGCTGCACTTGACTGAGACAGAAACATCTCTCTTTCATTTGAAGGAAAGATGAGGTATCTAGTAGCTGTTACCCCTTTGCTGATTGACTGATTTCATTTATATCAATCAACTTGCCAGAATTTTATAATATCATTGGCATCTTTTGTGTCAGCAGGTCAAATAAAAGATCATTTCTGCTTTGATTATGAAGGTTGTATTGAATTGCATGAGTTAAATCAAGAGCTGGGGGCGTGGGAGAAACTGCAGAACTCTTAAGGCAAATCTAAAACAAATGTAAGAGGAAGTAATGACAAATCTGCTACTATAGAATGGGGCAGATGCTCCGCATTGAAGTCCGTGGAGCTCTGACAGTTCACACCCGCCGAGGATCTGCCCCATGGTGCTCTTGTAGCTAGGTCTTATTCTACAATGGTTATTTACATAATAGCATCATTGTTAAAAAGTATTATTTCTTAGCTGATGAAACATAAAGAAACAGATGTAACCTTGACAAGAAAGGATGGTATTGTGAGTGAAGCAACGAACTGGGACATAGGAGATCTCTGTGCCTTTGGACAAGTCATATAATCTCTCTAAACCCCTGTGAAAAGAACAATAATACCTTTCTCACACTCTTTGTCCATTTTTGTCTATTTATATTGCAAGGTCTACGGCCAGGGACTGTCTCTTATAGTGCCTAGCACAATGGGGTTCTGTTCTCATGTGGGGCCTCAAGGTACTATTGTAATACAAATATAATAAGAGATTAGGGTTGTTGGCTCTCTAGAGGAGTGTGTGGATTTCTGTGGTTTTTTGTTAGGTCCCAAACTTGAAAGAGGGAGGCTGACAATTAGAGCTGAGAGAAAATTAGAATTTTCATCTCTTAAGAAATTCTGATGTTTTAATATTTTGTTTTCGTCTCAAATTGGGATGAAAATTTTTGATTTTCAACTTGTCATGGAACAAAATATTCCTAAAAATTTTGAAAGCATGAAACATTTTGTATTGACATTTTTGATCAAAATCAAACATTATGGAGAGACAAGGTGGGTGAGGTAATATCTTTTATTGGACCAGCTTCTGTTGGTGTGAGAGAGAAAATTTTGAGCTAATCAGAGCTCTTCTTCTGCATCAAACATTTTGATGTTCGCAAATATTTTGTTTCAGTTTGTTGAATGTTTTATTTTGAGTCAGTTCAACATTAAACTTCATTGCTGTATTTTGGTGCTTTGCCTCACGGGAGTTGTAGTACTGAAGCATGATATCCCCATTCTTCCTTATGGGCAAGGCTCCTTGGCTGGACTAAGCATCCACAGTTATGTAACATCCATGATGCATCGTACAGCTTTATCAGAGGGAAGTACACATTGCATCCTGGGAGATGTAAACCCCTAAGGAATCTAGCCCATCTGAGAGAATGGGGGCCAAAACTACAACTTCCATGAGGCAATGCTCACAATAGAGAAATGCGGGAGGGAGGTGGCAGGTTGCGTCAGTTCACATTAAACATTTTGGGTCAGTTCAACACAATGAAATATTCCAAATGGGGTTGAACCCACTTGAAACAAAATATTTCATTTAGAGTTTTCCAATGAAAAATTCAGAATTATTGGCAAAATTGAAATTTTCCAATGGAAAATTTTGATTGTGCAGAAACTGCATTTTTCTGTTGGAAAATCGTTATGATGGAAAAATCCTGACCAGCTCTGCAGACAATATTGTAGTGGACCAGCTGGTTTATATGTGTACTACTGAGCTCTAGTAGAAGGGATTAACTGTTGCTGTAACTTTGCAATGCTGTCACCTATTGAAGATTCTCTATCTCAAGTAGCAGAGACTTGTGCTTTTGGAGCGGGAAGTTCTGAATCCCCCCGCCCCCATCAGTCACGATGAACTTCTGAATGGCTGTGGTGTGAGACACAGGGAGAACCATGCAATCCAAAGTGGCTGTGGATTAGTTATATTTTGTACTAACGTCTATTAATCCAGTCCTTGAGAACCACCCACTAGCTGCAGTGTAGCAATATGAAAATCCTTCTTCTCTGGGTTCCACATCTTTTCTTTTGGCCCCTGCATTCTCCCTTTCCCTCCTCTGCATCTGTTTTTTCTCTTCCTTCCTTGGCACTTTATGTAACTCTTCCTTTCTTTCTGGCCCCAGACCTTCCAGTTACTACTTCCCTGAATGTCTTAAACCTCTTTTTGCCTCTTCCCTCACCATCACTCTGGTTAGCTGAGCACCAAGTATAAGGTGCCTGGAGATAACAGGAGTTTTTTTAGGACTCCACTGCTCATATCTAGGTTCCCAACATCTTCAGAAATTGACTTGTAGAGAGTGTAAGACGGGTCTTCAAGGCCCTTGTTCTCTATCTTTTGGAATGGATCCTTGAGAATGCAGGTATTTGTTCTGGGCCTCAGTGCCCCTAAAATACCTCTGCAGTAACAGTTTCCTTCAGGTATTAACAAATTTTACTCCCAGAGCTGGTGCCATGTTTATTTTGGCATGCAGTGCCTGCTGGGGTTCACTGCATCCTGGAGAATCTCAGATTTATAAACTCAGAGGTATTTCAGCACAGTCTCAAAATATGATGCCTACATGGCCACCTTTCTAATCCCTGATTCTACGTGCTTTCTCAATTCCATTCTCTAGAGAGAGAGCACCATTGAAATCCCTCAATCCATCAAGTGGTTTTCAATTTCTGACTGGTTATTGATCAGATTGTTTTTGTAGCAAGAGATGAGGTACTTACTGAGTGAGCTCGGAGACTTGATGCTAATTTATTTGGTGGCAGGATATGAAAGTATAATGAAGCCTTACATTAATGGGATGCTGAATATTACAGTTGTGGTAGGTGAGAGAGATCTTAATATGCTTTGTTTTGGGGGGGAAATGTAACAGAGACAGCAACATCTGACAGGTTTCAGAGTAGCAGCCGTGTTAGTCTGTATCCGCAAAAATAACAGGAGTACTTGTGGCACCTTAGAGACTAACAAATTTATTAGAGCATAAGCTTTCGTGGGCTACAACCCACATCCGAAGAAGTGGGTTGTAGCCCACGAAAGCTTATGCTCTAATAAATTTGTTAGTCTCTAAGGTGCCACAAGTACTCCTGTTATTTTAGCAACATCTGAGTCTATGAACTCAGATGTTGCTGTCTCTGTTTGAGTCCTGGCTTGGTGTGTCATCTCATATTGTATCTGGCAGTAACAACAGGATTTTGGGATCTTTTCAAAGAACCAAGGTCATGATGGATAAGCTGTGAAAATAGTTCCTCTGAATATTCAACTATGTATCTTAGTATCATGGATCCGTGTGCTGAATTGTACCATTTCTGAGGCAGAACTGTTAAGTGGATACAGGCACTAGACAGAGAATCAGGGTTTCTGTTTCTGTCTTTGGCTTTAGGCAGGTCACTTAACTAATTTGTGTCTCAGTTTCCCCTTCTGTAAAGATGAGGATCATTAAGTTTGCCCAGCTTTGTAAAGTGCTTTGGAACTATGGCTGAAAAACACTACTTTTTTTTTTATCATCACAATAAAACCCCTCTCCAATAATACGCTTTGCTGTACAGTTGTCAAAGCTTGGGCACTGCACTGTAATATAAAGAAAAGGAAGTGTATAATACTGAAGTTTTATACATGTAATTAGACTTAAAAATACATGCTTGAGCTCTGACATGGTAACCTGTTTTTTGAAAGAGAACTAAGGTAAAATAGAGGAGAATCCATTTGGGTTAGCAGAGCTACCCTTTGAGTAGCCATTAACAAATCAGAAGAATGATTTGCAGATAAAATTAGTCAACAAGTTTATCCTGACTTGCCACATTTTAAAAATATAATATTTTAACAAGAATGAATACTTTCTACTAGCTAATACCTTTTCTGTCACTGTTCCTACATGATGGGATGTTTTATTTGGAAAGTGAGCAAGCACTGGCATTACATTGGAATGTTTTTGATTCATAGGAGATTTTCAGGCCAGGAATGTGTTGGTTGCAGCTCCGTATTTTTGTATGTTTCTCATCTGTACCTGAGTGAGAGAGATGCTGTATCATTCATTTTAAATAAAAATGAATCACCATTCCTTGGTGGTGGTGGCTCATTCTTTATTCCTGTAAACTGACATCAAATTGACCACTATTACTAAAAAAACCCACTATGTTAAATTGCACAGGTGACCTTAACATGGGCATTTCCTAACTTTTGAGTGCTTGACTTTGCAACCTTAACATTCTATTTAAACATAGTGTCTTTGAACATAATTTCATATTTTAAAAGAACAACTGAAGAAACAGAAATTCTATCATAGGTCTATCATGCAGTTCTACATAACTTGGGTCATAAGCATGGTTTGGACCACTATACCCACAGCACAGACTTCTACTTGAATTAATGGAGTCTCTGATGTCCTCTCTGTGGACCAGCACTAGAGAGGGATGAGACATTCACTTTGTCAGTGAGACTCAGCACGCCTGGATTAAATTCCACATCCTGAAGTAGAGTGAACTCTAGTGACCCTTCTGGCTCTCTGCCCCCAGCCTGTCTGTCTTCGCCTGCACCTATCCTGCCCCCCTCCTTCTCTTCTTTGCTGTGTCTCTTCCCCCCCCCCCATTCCTTATAAATTGCCAACTTTGGTTGGATGATTTCCCAGAGGTTTCATCACATGACATTATCTTTAATTAAAGATTAATCTTTAATTCCTGGAGACTCCGGGACAAACTTGGAGGGTTGGCAACCTAATTCCTTACCCTTCTGAATCTCTGGCTTTCCCCTTCTCCTTCACACTGCCTGTCCCCCAGTAGCAGGACCTCATTCAGAGTGTCTCTCTGCTCCCATTTCCAAACACCTCCAACAAGCAAAATCACCACCTGAGAACAAAGGCCTTTACACCTTAAGAATGACAGTCAACACCGACACCCCCTTCTACTCAATAAACCCCTACCAACCAACCAAAAACAGGACATTAATAAAATCTAAAAAGTCAAAAATAAAACCCCTACCCTAAGCAAAGTTTTTGTTCTGTAAAGGGAGAAATGCTGGAACCTCCGTGGCCCACTAGGGACTTTCCTAGTGAAAGGAAAGTGCTCATATGTGAAAGTTGCTCACATACTACTGCGAAAACCTTAGATAGAAAGAAAAGGAAACATTTGCTCTTTGGGGCAATTTAAACTCACACCTGTCTTAATCTATTAAATTAGGCATTACAAACAGACTGGAATTGAACTACATGGGGGCAGAGATTTTGGACTCAGTCATCCTCATCTGTCCTGAGTTTACATTCAGGGCATTTTAAGAAAGATTGTTTGGGGCAGAGGGAAAATGGCTGCAATCCATTTATCTCCAGCTGGGAGCTAAAATGGCTTCTGACATTACTGTAAGTAGTGTAGAGGCTACTCTAAATAGCTCCACTGGTTGAGGTTCAGGAAGAGTGTGTTGTGCTTGGGCGTGCCACTGCTCTAACCTTAGGATGTCCACTTGGTTGGGGGAATCCTTTTGGGCAGCTTTCTGGATTCTTTGAGCTTCTAAGGTATCACACAACAGCTATATCAGTGGCTGGGGATTAAGCCCCATGTCTGTCCCAGTATTTGAGTACTCTCTTAGAGTATGTCTACACTGCCATTAGACACTTATTGCTGGCCCATGCTGGCTAACTTGGGCTCACGAGGCTCAGGCTAAGGGGCTGCTTTATTACAGTGTAGTAGACATTCTGGCTTGGGCTGCAGTCTGAGCTCTAGACCCTCCCACCTCACAGGGTCCTAGAGCCCAGGCTCCAGGCTGAGCCTGGATGTCTAAACCACAATTAAACAGCCCCCTAACCTAAGCCCTACAAGCCCAAGTCAGCTGGCACCAGGCCAGACGGGAGTTTTTAATTGCAGTGTAGACAGTACGGTAGTGAACAGGCCAGCACTTTCAGCAAGATGGCCTGTTTGATCTAAAAGGTCTCTTCCATCTCTCTATGGCTGTATATGTGCCTGTGCAAGCTGAGAAACCTACAGATTTATTCATGAGAAGTCCTTGCTCTAATTTGTGAGTAAATTAGCTTAATCTGTGCTGGTTTTGCTATTTAATATCGTGAATATATTTTCCAGGAAATGTGCATATGATAAATAAAGAGACTAGGATAATATATCAATACTCACTTCTTCCCTAAAATGGAAATAACTCCTTGAGTACAAGTTTCCTGCCTACTTAGTATTCATAACTGAGCATGCAAGCTACTATATCAGCCAGCTACTGTGTTATGTCTATGGGATACTCAAGCTTTGGGATAAACCAAGCATAGATTAACCAGCTCTGACTGTACCTATTTCACAGGTCATTAATCTTGCCCTTTCTCAGTTGCATACCACTGTAGATGAATGTTAGGGTTTATATTACACATAACCACATATGCTGGTGAGCTCAATAAAGAGCAAGGAAATAAAAATTGGATGCTTGTCCTTTGAAGAAAATATATTAAAAAGCTTTTTCCACCCTATCTCAAGCTGATTAAGCACCAGAATGAAAGAGGTGAAGGTTGTTCAAATATTGGCCAAGTCCTTGCAGGATTTGTAGTGGTTTTGACTGTTTTATGTAAGAGCTACAAAAAGATGTCTTTGAACACAAATCAGATTCTTTCATGAAACACCATTGCAATGGCACACTTGGCTCACTATGAAAATACAAACTAGCAGCTTGTTTTGTCCAAGTTGAGAAGTGTACTCACAGCACTATGCTGATAGTTTTTGACGTTGGTGATAATGCTGCAATTGACTCTGTTTTGTTGTTGCTGCTGTTCAACAAAACACATGCTCCAAAGTCAGGTTTCAAAGATCTCTGAGCAACAGTGACACAATGTGTGGTATGTATCCAGGAATTTAACTATCATACACACTCCTCACTTTAAAAGTTACTTAGTTGGTCCTTACTAAGTTATCAAATTTCTGTCTTTGCATCACAGGTCGTATATGATCCGTGTCAAATATCTGTGGACACCAGTCTCTCAGCCACTTAATAACGAATCCTGAATTTGAAATAAATCTGGGGATTCTTAGAATTAAATCTTGCCCCTTCTGAAATCATTGAGAGTTTTGCTGTTGATTTCTATAAGGCCAGAATTCCACCCATAGGTTCTGATCCTACAAACAGTGACGCACATGCTTAACTTCACTGCTGTGGCCCCAAACAGGAAAGCAAACAAGCAGCACACAACACAGACTTGTGTTTTAGATTTTGATATTCTATTTAATGGAATGTTTCATTATTAAAAGAGGGAAGGAATGTTTTTCCAAATGTGTTTTCTGTTGACAGTGACCATATTATTTGAATTTAATATTCCCGACTGGTATAAACTTAAATTAAATAGTTCTTTAGGTTGTGGTTAATACTTTGTAGTAAAAATCATGGGTTCTGATTCTCAACTGGTGTAAATTGGAATAGCTCATTTGAAAACATTTAGCTCTTGGTTACACCAGTATAAAGCCAGAGTAAATCCATTGACTTTAGTGACATTACTTTGTACACTGGTGTGACTAAAGTCAGAGTTTGGCCTTTAAATGTACAGTATTTTGATATAAAGGCTCAGTGCTGATCTCAGGTATGTGGGTTTACATGTTTCATTTGTCAAAATCCACAATTGCATATGAGCAAATTTGTGGCAGGGTTTTCTAACTCTGCAATGCTGTGTCCTGCAGAAGAGGTAAACATACATACGTAAGGTTAGAATGAAACCCATAATACACAAATGTCAGAATTTGGGACCACAGGGTATCAGTTGTTAATAACCATATAATGTTATTATCTGTGACATTAGAAACATAATTAAATCGGAATCATTTGAAACTACCATTGGGGGAAGAGGACAGAGAGAAACAGTTTAATCCTCACCACAACATGTTTTCATTGACCTACTTACAGTAGTGAAGAAAGTGTCCCTTCCCATTACAACAAAATGGATTTGTTCAGCAGTTTTATAATGCAACTGCACACGAGGAGATTGGCTGATCCAGCTATTCCAGGAGGACTTGGAAAGGAGAATAACATTATTTCAAACACTTAATACTAGGAAGTGGAATTTCTTGTCCAATCTGTAATGTTGCTAACCTAAGCAGTTCAGCTTTAAACACTTGCTGATGGAAACAAAAGTATTGAGAGGAATAGGGGGAGTTTCAATAATTACAAAAAATATTTTGTTCAGGATAGGCAGAATATGTCTCGTGGGCTAATACCAGCAGAAAGCTCTATTACTATGTCATGATCTTTCCCCATTGGTTTGGAAGAGTGAATAGTTGATTGTGAACCCGATTTATGCAAGTGAACCTTCTTCTACTGGCAATCACATTTTCATCCTCTTTATTTTCCTGGAGGTTAAGTTCCTGTCTCTCCCATGATCCCTTTTCTAAAATATGTTGCATTTTCAGTGTTTCCATTTAAAAGCTGAAGTGAATAGGCTTGATTGGAGGTTCTGCTCTTGTTTCTGGCTCCAGTTCAGTTAAGTAGCTAAGATCATGCTTAACGTTTAAGTACATGAGTAGTCCCAGTGAATTCAGTGGGACCACTTATGTGCTTAAAATTGGGCACATGCTTAAGTACCTTGCTACATCAGTGCTGTAATGCAAAGCCTATGTAGAGTTGTCACTGGTAGCAATTTGTCCTGTATGATAACTATGGCATTATAATATGCACAATGACGTTGTCTGGATTCTTATTTATTCTTTTACATCCTGCAAACCTTTGTTCACTTCAGTAGCCCTTTGACTGCAGTATGACTTCATGCATGAGTGAAGATTTGCAGAGTTGGGCCCACGCCCTGCAGGATGAAGGACAGACTTGCCCAACATAATGCTCCTTTGAAATTTGGAATAAGTTACATGAACATCCCTAATCCTGTCTGATGAGGCATCCCACTTCCAGAACAACACATCGCAGTGCATATGCTTGGAAACCTACTGGCATAGCAAGGCTGTTCCCCTCATTAAAAACTTGAGTTCTGCCATTTTTCCACAGCATGTGGGGTGGTGTCTGTCGTGTGCTTGGCGGCCCCCCTCCTGTTCTAGAGACAACTGTATGTCAGAGCAGTTGTATATATGTAGTCTGCACTGGGACCCTGAAGATTGAAAGGTGCCATAGCAATATTGTTATTTTATGACCGTGTTAGCCCTTCTGAACCTTTATTGTGTCCTACACCCAGACTAAAATGACAGAACGTGGGGCTCTGGCTGAGGAAAACCTTCAAAGCACGAAACTGTGGGCAGGTCTTCACTATGGGGGGGGGGGGTCGATTTAAGATACGCAAATTCAGCTACGCGAATAGCGTAGCTGAATTCGACGTATCACAGCCGACTTACCCCACTGTAAGGACGGCAGCAAAATCGACCTCCGCGGCTTCCCGTCGACGGCGCTTACTCCCACCTCCGCTGGTGGAGTAAGAGCGTCGATTCGGGGGTCGATTGTCGCGTCCCGACGAGACACGATAATTCGATCCCCGAGAGGTCGATTTCTACCCGCCGATTCAGGCGGGTAGTGTAGACCTAGCCTGTGCCTGTGAGTGCTTCTCAGTGCTACTGCCAGGGTAGAAGCGGCACAATGGCCAAATAATGCTTGTGGCAATACCTGTTAAGTGCCTGTCCTATGCCTGGAAGCAGATGTCTGATTCATTCCTGGAAAAGTGAATATTAATTAACATTTTACAGATGCTGCATGGGCTCATATCAGTACTAGAAAAAAACAGAACCTGTGCAGGCTGTTTTCAAGGCTGTCTCGTGAATGGGAGACACCTGCACTGATTCAGGTTGATGGTTGTGTTAGGAATGATACGCAGACCTTCTGTGGCAACTGTAGAGATCCAGGTCAGTGCCTGTAAAAGGTTAATTAATATTTCCACCTTTGGGCATATTACTGATGCAAAGTCGGCACAAGACCGGCTCTGTTAGCATTTTGAATGCTTTGTGCTGCACAGGCTATTTCACATGAGGAGGGTCTTTGGCAGGTAATTCCGGATGATTTCCTTTCAAAAGGAATAATATATTTTAAAAATTCCCCCAGTGAGGTTCCCTCTGGTAGCAGCAGCAACCCAAGTGTCAGGGCTGCCTTGTCAAGTGCCAGCTGGCTCAAAACCTTCATTGTGTGGTGTCTTAAAGTGGCCCAGATGCATATGAAGTCTAGGACAGTGCTATTTAGCAGCATATTTTAGCCTTCCAAAAACATCAAGGTAAAGTGTTCTCTTAGCTAGGGAGAAGCAGGGAACGGGAGGAGAGGATAAGGTAAGAGAGCTAATGGTTTGATAAGAATAGTTTTTCTAGAAAAATCTGCTGCTCCTTTAGGAGCCAGGTATGCTTGGAAAGCTGGCTGAAGTAATTAATGGACAGCTCACTTGGACATCCTAGGTCAAATTTTCAGTAATGAGGGACAATGGGTGTGGTGTGCCCACTAATCAAGTGTGCTCTTGCATGCAAGTCCAGTAATAACACATGCAAACCAGTGCTTATGTGTGTAGTACTCCATCTTCACCTATAATGCAGGGGCTTCCATCACACCTAAGTTTGGAAATGCAGCTCTTGCTGTAGGTATAAGAGAAGTGAAGTACAAGTTATACTGGAGAACTGACTTTTTGTTTTAAGGCTATTGTGCAGCTTTGAGCATACAACTGTTTTTATTTATTATTGTATGTTGGGGTTAATAAACCATCTGTATTTGAAAATAAACGCTTGCAGTTAATCCTTTTTATGCCAATCAGGTCACATTCCTTACAAGGTACTTTTTGCTAATTTAATATTGTCAGAAACATGTGTCATTGCAGCGTTCACTTAATAAGACACAGTAGGAGTGAGCTGGAATTAACAAACAAAAAAGATTTTATGCATTTATCTCCAGTGTTTCACATGTAGAAAAAATTAACTAGAAACAGAGCAGTTCAGTCATTTCAAATGGTTACATGTGTTTTAAAAATATCCATCCATGTTAGGCAATGGTCAACTAGGGCTGCCTTGGCCCCCAAGCCAAGGTTCATAAACCCCACATGAGAGTTGTGAATTGGGGAGGGGAGAGAGCAACTTATTATTAATTGTGTCTTCTTTAATGTCCCCATTAAATGGCTATCTAGTGTGGCTGTTTTTTGTGGCTAACACATCATTATAGGGCTGAGCTACTGTTTCTCAACTAAGCTTCCTTTGCATTGGAAATGTTTTCGATCTGAAGAGTGGGGGTGTGTAATATAACCTTTAAAAATGGTAACCTATAGATGCACTGACAGGGAAATGAAATTAATGGACATGCTATTAAAAGTACAGAACTGGAAAAAGCACTGAAATAGGAACAGCTTTTATGTAGTCAGTATTCATTATGTACTTTAAAAAATGTTCTGGTACGTCAGTTTGTTGTAACCTAATTGGTTTTTATTTTATTTTATTGCCAGATGATGTCCAGCAATTTCAGATTAAGATACTCTCAGTTACCCCTACTTCCATCCCTGAGTGATTGGGCACTCTGATGGGTCTCTTTTATGCTTCTTCAGCTCAGTATTCGAAGACCTTCCTGTACCCTGACTCCAGCCCTGGGACCCAACTACCCTCAGCAATTGACTCCACTTACCCTGTTGGGTGGGTCTGATCTGAGGAAGGGCTCTCAGAGGAGCATTGTTTTCATGGGTTGGGTGTGCTGCAGTTAAGCTATCTTCATCTTGAATTCTTGGGGATGGGCAATAACTTAAAGATAATACAATTTACACTTGCCCATTCAAAGTGAATGCAAAGTCTGTGTCAAACCCCATGAGATCAGACTGGCAAAGTTTGACGCCCACTTTGAAATGGTTGCTGTCATGCTGACTGGCGTGGCTCACAACTGTGCCAGTCTCAGGGCAGAAACCTCAAACTGGTGGTATGTTCTATAATTAGATATTACCAATCTAGTAACCAATGTGAACTCCTAAAGCACAATAACCGTCTTACCATGGAGCCACAGACAGTCTTCTTGGGCATTCCAGTCTATTTTGCCACCCAGGCAAGTTGGACTAGGTGATAAATGGTCACTTACACCAAAGATCACAGAAGACTCAGGTTGCTCCCAGTCCCAAGAGACTACTTACTTGCCCCAGGTCAATTTGTACCTCTGATCTCACACCAAAGACTCTTGTAGCCAATCCTTTAGTAAACTAACTAAGGATTTATTGACTAGAAAATAGAAACGAGTTATTTACAGGTTAAAACAGGCAAGGCATATACACAAATGAGTTGCAGTCTATGGTTCCAAAATGTGACAGAGATGTTGTAATCTGTCAGACCTGAATGTCTTTGAGGGCTAAGCCAGGTTGACCCTGGGGAGCTCTGCTTTTGTTTCCTAGCTCCATCCCTGTGAGAGTCCAAACAGCAAAGAGATGAAGAATTTTCATGTCCGCTATGTTTATTTCCTTCTTCCAGAATTCAGGCTGGGGGGATGAGTTTTCTTGCACATAGCACCTTCAGATGTGTGAGTGGGCCATTGACACAGTGTTTGTATCATGATGTTTCCCAATGGCCCACTTAGTTTTCATAGTTCTTATTGATGGGTGGGGTATTCTGCTCCTCATTCCTGGGTACACAAGTTCAGAGCAGGCATTTTTACAGTTATAAAGCAAAACTTACATATTACCTTATAGCATGAAATACAGACATTACAAGTAAGAATAATGCATGTAGCAACTTACAAGCATTTTATAGTGTTTAAACACTAAACACATCTTTACAAGTTTAATGCCTGTCTTGAACAATACTAACATACAGGTGAGCTGTCTGATTTCCAGCTATGAATTCGTCAGTGCTCAGCTGATGCCTACAGCCTTGGCAAGAGCTGGCACCTGGTCTACCAGAGTCACAATGGCATACATGTGAATGACTCCACAATGTAGTGGAAGCAATAGAGAATGCCCCATAGTGCCTTTATTTTTTATTCATTTATCCACCTATATGTTGTTTGATAGGAAAATACTGAAGCCTGTGGAACCCCATAGGATTGGGTCACTAATCTATGAACTATTGGAACTCATTTACAAACATTTTCTTAAACGTTACATGAATATATTGTCTAATACTATAGAATTAGAATTTAACATTCCTATTCCATGATGAGATATCTTTGAGCTATACTGTATCTTAATTAAAACTATCTTTAGATAAGTTTTTTTCCTCAAAAAGCATTTTATCAAAAAAATCTGATTTAAATAAAAAGAATCCGATTTTTTTGATTTTTAAAAAAAACATAATTGATTTTTATCTACCCTGCTCCTGCACCCCAACCCCCTACCCCAGGCTCACTCAGTGCACACCCACAGTTGAGAATGTTACACTGATCTGTGACAATCCCTGAAGGATTTTGGATCTATAAACCACAAATGACACTAATAAAAAGTAAAACTCATGAAATGTCCAGTGGATTCTATGAGATTAGGTACAGTATGACCATATGACGCCTGCACCCAAACTCTCTCCCAGAGCTTGCACCCCTCACTTCTGCACCGCAACCCTCTGCCCCAAGCGCAGCCCTGAGCCCCCTCCCACACTCTGAACCCCTCGGCCCCAGCCCGGAGCCTGCACCCCCTCCTGCACCCCAACCCCCTGCCCCGGCCCGGTGAAAGTTAGTGAGGGTGGGGGAGAGCGAGCGACAGAGGGAGGGGGAAATGGAGTGAGCAGGGCGGGGCCTCGGGGAAGGGGCGAGGTATATCCTGGGTTGATCTTAAATTCAAAAAGTGATCTTGTGCGTAATAAGGTTGGAGATCACTGTTCTAAAGCAAAGAAAATCTATACCCTTTTGCCCTTACAAGTCAAGTATTCTCTGTCAATCTCTCAAAATGCACACTCAAATTATATCGACTTATCATTGTTGTCATTGATATTTTTGTAGTAAATGTAAGGGAATTGTGAAAATCTGACTTCAAATAATGGGTTGCCAACCTGTGCTCCACTAGACCACACTGCCAACTCTGAAGAGCCATCACTTCCCTGGGGAGACTAGACCGGTGGTTTTCAAAGTTCAGACTCTCTACCTGTTCTGACACCACACTGTGCCCTGGAAACGGCCAGCAGCAGGTCCGGCTCATAGGCAGGGGGGTCACGGGGCTCCACGCACTGCCCCCGCTTCAAGCCTGGGCTCCGCACTCCCATTGGCCAGTTCCCAGCCACAGGGAGCTGGAGGGGCGGTACAGGCGAGAGCCACGCAGAGCTGCTTGCCCGCCTCCGCCTAAAGGAGGCAGACCTGCTGGATGCTTCCGAAATGCAGCACGGTCCGCGGTGCCAGGACAGGCAGGAAGCCTGCCTCTGCACTCCAGCTGTGCTGCTGGCTGGGAGCAGCTGGAGGTAAGCTTGCGCCCCAACCCTGTGCCTCAATCCCCTGCCCCAGCCCTGAGCCCCCCCAAACCCAGAGCCCCTTCCTGCACCCCAACCTCCTCATCCCTGGCCCCAGCCCAGAGCCCACACCCCCAGCCCAGAGTCCTTACCCCCTCCCACACCCCAACCCCCCGCCCCAGCCCTGAGCCCCCCTCCCAAATCTGGAGCCCTCTCCTGCTCCAATTTTCTTCAACTGGGTTGCCAGAAAAAAGTTTGAAAACCACTGGACTAGATCACACCGTAAGAGATCTCACAGTTAAGGGGAATAAGATAATTCCTCTTCTTCTTGGGTGCTATCACTTTTCAAATACTTGTTCAGCTGGAAATATATAATATCCTCAGATTTAATTTTGAGGGCTGCTGTTTCATCTATCCCACATGTCTCTTTTAAAGAATATGTTACAGATTGGTACTTCTGCAATTAGGATATTCAGATACAGAGTTCTCAGGGCAGTTTAGACCTCAAAGAATTCTTCCTCTCTCCCCTCCAGGTTACATTACCTTAAATAAAGGCATTGCTGTGTATAAAATATGCATAATTATGGATCAAAGGAGCACAATGACATTTTGTTACTATTTTCAACTTTGCATTTCCTTTCAACTGATCTAGTGTGACCTTGCTATAGGTAAAATGTGTTCTGCCTCTCATTTTGGTGTTTGCATAATAAACTCTCTTTAAAACTCTTATTTTAGCTATTTTAGTATCCCGGTAAAATGTTTAATCCTAAATTGTTTTTCTCTCTGTTGATAGTTTATAACCATGTCAGGTCAGTCTTTTTTAGGATGGGAACTCCCACAAATGATAGACATGATTACTGAAAAATACTTCAAGAATCATTGCTTGCCCATTTGGTCATTGTTGCCTGTGACATATTTTTATTGAGATAAATGGGAAGCCCTGACATTGAGATCTTAGATTTGGAAAATAAAGATATAGGTATAAATACACTTATTTTGCAGTTATTAGCACTGTCATGGTAATAACTCAGAATCCTCATCAAGTTTATGTAGGCAATGACAGTAGAACTAACTTTACTCCAGTTACTACCATGACTTTTGAATCCACTGGTACTTTAAAAGCTATTAGAGCTATCCTGAATTCTACTAAGCCACATGCCTTGGGAATGTAATTTTTTTAGATAAGTAAAAGAGTTCTTTCCTGATTCTCATCAATCGTTATCATAAATATTCTGTGACTGCACTGGTAAATTTTCATAAGACTTCTTTCTACTTCTTAGTAAGGCTGGGGTATAGGTTTGAAAAGCAATAATAGGGTCAACCCATTGCATTCAGACTCCATTGGCCAACAGGATACATATTGTGTGCTTCCTTAAATAATGTTCCTATGTTTAGATATTTATAACCACTTGTGAGGTTAAATTTGTATACATTTTCATGGGGCCCAAGCACCATATTGAACATACTATAAAAGGCAGTGAGCACAGTAGATGCCTTCCTTTTATAGTGGGAACTTATCTCCTTAGTAAGAAACGATGACATTTGAAGAGCATATGACCTTTGGGACATGTGTGAACCTTACCTGCTCAGTTTCTACATCTGAATCTGGGTCTCCATGATTTATCATTGGTACTTAAAACTTCAGGCCACCCTGACGTTTAGAGTTATGTGTGTTTTATACTGTCCATTATTAAAGCCATGGTTGATGCGTGAACTGCTGGCTGGGGGAGGCTAGCCCCCAGCCCCGACCCTTCCATGCCCCCTGCCAGAGACCCCCCCCATCACAGCCACCAGCCCCCGCCCCAGGCTACAGCCCCCAGTTCCTGAGCACCACAAAAACCCCCAGCCCGGAGCACTGGGAGGGTGGGCAGCATGTTCCCAGCCCACCCCTCCCCCCCAGCCCCAGAGCACCAGGAGAGCGGGCGGTGCGGCCGCAGCCCCTTCAGCCCTGAAGCAATGGGAGAGCAAGCAGCGCGGCCCCAGCCCTGGAGCACTGGGAGGGCAGGCGACATGGCCCGAGCCGGGGCCACCCCACAGGGAGACTGGGGCCGGGCCAAGTGGAAACAGGAGAGAGAGGCTGGGGGCAGAGCATGGGTGGGACCACACCTGGTTGTTTGGGGAGGCACAGCCTCCCCCAGCCTATGATACGTGCCGCCCATGATTAAAGCTAATGCTCTTATTTATTCATGCACAATGCAGATATCGTCTGTAATGCCCAACTTACTTTTAAAAAATACTTCCCCGTCAACTCTCTTTATGATCCAATTACGAGGTAACGTGCATATTAATCACAAATTAAACTATTACCCGACTGGATGTTCATTATGAATGGGAGAGCACTTACAGCCAGTATGATACATTAATCATTTATAAGGAGTGAGCCATTAAAATGAATCTCTTTTTTAATATTGTAAGATGAGCTCACAGACGATATGAAAAGCTTTTCCAGTGAAGATGTTCAAGGACTCTTCAAACTTCCTTTTGCTTAGATTTTCTTAGGGTTCCACAGTTACACACTTGCCACAGGGAGACAAGACAGAGCGTGAATGTGTCAATTATTTGGATACCTCTGGGTTAAATTACACTTAATCTTGCTATGCATACTAAAAAGTATATATGTATTTTAGGCCTGATCCTACAACTGTATCTCTGTAGGTTGGTCCCCAAGTCTACCTGGCAAACTATTAATTTCCGTGGGGCTTTCCATGGTGTGACAATTCAGGGAATCTGTATATACAACTTTTGAATTCCGTTTGATATTGTGGGTTGTTTATATGTATCTTGTCAGACTGCAGACTCCATTTTGCATGTGGGGTTCTTTACCTTTTGTTTTCATGTTACCTCCATGTTGGACTGGCATTCCAAAGACTTGTAGCAAAGGGCTAACATTCAATGAAGTGATCTCACATTGAAATGGAATCAATCTAAACAATAGGCTGGCTCCTATTCATGAGAACTGCTTTATCAGAGGAGAGGTCGCCTAGCAATGAAGTCACTTGGTAAGGGCCTGTTGTCACCTAAAGAGGCTGAACCAGGAGTCACCTGATAAAGAAACTGAAAAGTTATAAAAGGACTCCTTGGGGAAGACTGGGGATGTGTACAGGAAGTATGGGACAGGAGAGAGGAAGGAGATGGACCGTCCATGGTCAGAGAAGGCTAGGTCACTTAGAAACAGCTCCGTGTTTCAGAACACAAGCCATGCACTGCAGCCAAAGGACCTTGCATGGCCACAGACAACTCTGACCCCAGCCCAAACAATGCTGTGGAATTTGAGGAAACTGAGGCAGAGAAATGCGTATAGGATTTATTTGTGTACAGAGCTGTGTATTTCTCATGCTATTAAAGAAATAGCAATAGTGTTGTAGAATCCAATGGAAAGTGTCTGTTTTTCATGTGTTACTATATTCACATGCCCCTTGAAGAAGTAAACTGTGGACCCAGAACACCATTTGGCTTGATTTCTAGAAGAGGATGCGTTTAAGCTACACGGGAAGTCTGCGGGGTCAGCATTGGTTCTAGGGAGTGGGCAGTGGGCCATGTGATCTAACCTGTAAGGAAAGAGTGCCAGACAGAAGATCTGCACCCTGAAAGTGTACCCAGAGGCCCTAAGATAGGGACAGTGCCTAGACTCCGTTCAGAATCTGTGGGTTTAAAATACCAGGGGAATCCAGCGGCTGGATCTCCTCACAGCCGTCGGTGAGTGGCCTAGAGGGGACGCTTTACTGCAGATGTGACACATGGGCCATGGGGTTTTGCCTGCACAGATGCATTTGCAGAATGGAAGCTGTGATCATTCAAGGCAGATTTCTCAAACGGACTGAATTCTGAACTCTTGCCAAGATATCTTTTGTACCAAGGATATCTTTATTACTTAGGAAAGCCAGACATATGTACTTCAAAATGTCAAAGAGATAACAGAAATGGAAAGAAATATCACAAGAATAAAGATGGAGGGCCCCATTTTTCCACTCTGGCTGAATGGTGCTTACTCTCAGTGGAGAGTGGGAGTCTCAGGGAGCCAGTGATGGCTCCCTGTTCTGAGGTTGCCCAGCCCCTTCGGGAGTTGAGACAATAGGTGCCTACACTAACTTCTGCCAGCAGCATAAGATCTGTAACAGACTTTGCACCAGGGGTCAGTCAGGTGTAACTGAGCTTTGCCCACATACAAATAATATAGGACAGTCCTCTTATATTATTTGTATGGCACAGTTTGAATTTCATCTAGTTAATAAGAACCAACTCCTTATCTTTGGTCTCTTGGTTATTGAATGTTGTACTTGTAAGTTATGAACTTGTACTTGTAAGTTATCCATATATGATTCCGCTGCATACAATTCATGATCCAGAACAGGGATCGGCAACCTTTGGCACGTGGCCCGCCAGAGTAAGCACCCTGGCAGGCCGGGCCGGTTTGTTTGCCTACCGCATCCGCAGGTTCAGCCGATCGCGGCTCCCACTGGCTGCGGTTTGCCGCTCCAGGCCAACGGGGGTGGCGGGAAGCGGCGGCCAGCACATCCCTCGGTCCGCGCCGCTTCCCACAGCCCCCATTGGCCTGAAGCGGTGAACCGCAGCCAGTGGGAGCCACAATCGGCCGAACCTGCAGACGTGGCAGGTAAACAAACCGGCCGGCCCGCCAGGGTGCTTACTGGCGCGCCACGGGCCAAAGATTGCCAATCCCTGATCCAGAACAAAGGTGGTTATATTGACCCTATATCAAGTTGAAAGATAGAATTGCTTGAAAATAACTTCTTGTAGAAATCTTATTAAAAATAAAATTTAGCTAGTTATTATGGAATTGAGAGTCCTATTCATTCATTTGTCCAGTACAGAATGGAAGGTCAAACTAAATTTGAGCCCTTAGTAAAGTAGTGTCACTTCATATTAGTATAACAAGGGGGAAAGAGATAAAATCACATATTACTAAAGATAAAAGGTCCACAAATCCATTTACAAATTTAAAAGCAACAACCTATACAAGTATGGATATTATCCTTAAAATGACAGCTCTGTCCTGTATAGTGGAAGAAAGAGAATTTCTGGCTCTTCAGAATTTCTCTTGACTTGATACAAAAACTTCATTTATATAACCTTAAGATTATGATGCTCAATGGAAAAAAGCCAGGAAATTAAATATACCATTGCAGATTCAAATGCTGTCTTTAACCTGGCTGCACAATAAGTGCATTAACATTTCCTTAAAAAGTATGATAGCTATTGTGCAATGGGCAATAACTACTTTTAAAAATATCCTATCACATCTTATTCAGTTAAAAAATAAAAACAACTAACACACATGCACATTACAAAGCTGCCCGGGCTGTAGTTTGTTTATTTTTATAATGTATTCTTTATACATTAAATGAAAATAAATTCTAGAACTGTCAAAACTGGTGTGGTTTTGTTTTTGTTTGTGTAATTCTGAAAAAGTCCATGCTGTATATTTTACAGTATATTCAAAACATTTGCTTCTAGACTGAGAACTTCTGTGTCCAGTGTGTATTGTTATAGCAATTTAAACTCAATTACATAGCTCTGTAAATGCATGTCCACTATCTGGGAAGAAGGTATGGTTTTGCTCCTCTTTCTCTAAATACTGGTTTGTGTGTGAAATCTCTATTAGGTGCTCCTTTCAGGACGAGAATAGAAGTGTATGTTCCAAGTATCCTCTTTCTTGGATCTAACATGGGCATCCATCTCAGATTGCTTTTTCCACTACTGAAATATGACTGTACTAATTTTATCTCATCAGGCTGTATGGTTCTGTTCAGATGGTAGTGCCAAATTGTCTAGCTCTGTGGGTTTCAGACACATGACCTTGGGAGAGGGAAAAAATAATCATATTGCTCAAGCCTCCTGTATCAGTTCCAAGTATACTTTATAACATGTCATATATACCCATTTGCCCCATACTCTTCTTGCTCTGTGTCTAGTCTGGCCACAGATTTTCTGTGGACTCATTCAAGTTCAGCCCACTGCTCAGTGGAAACTATCCAGAGGAACTCTGCCTGGAGGCGTGATCGATTAAGGCAGGGATGCCCAACTTACAGCCCATGGGCTGTGCATGGCCCAACAGAGCATTTCATAAAGCCCACAGCCTGCTTCAACACAAAATACTAACGGCCGATTCATAAGTGGTTTGTCATCAGGTTTACATAATTTTAGTTTACACAAATGTGTAAAAAGACAAAACTGTCCATAGAAACAACCTATCTAAATACGTACAAAACAAGCTGAACTTAAAATGTAAATCAATACAGGTGACTTTAAATCTGATTAAAATATGTAGAATCTGTTTGGTCCACACAAGGTTGTGCTTAGGTTTATGTGGCCCATGTATGTAATAAGGTTGGGGACCGCTGGATTAAGGGCCCAGAAATATGCTCTACCTTTGTAGAGCACCCCATACCAGCTTCCTCCTCCTGGTATGATGGATGGATGGCCGCCTTGGCCAACGTCAGGAGATTGATGAGGAGATCTTGCGACTTTGTGGGGCCACGGATGGGATGCGAGTGGATCAGGAGGTGCAAGTGCAGCCAGAACCTCAGTAAGAAGTTCTGGAGGAGCCGGAAGAGGAGCTGCTCTCTGATGCACTTTATGTAGATGTGCTTGAAAGATGCGTAGTGAATGAGAGAAGGGTTTGCAGAAAAGAGAAAGGAAGGTCTCATGGCTAAGACAGATGAATACTGCCCTGGAGAATTAGATTCTATCTCTGCCTCAGCTTCAAAGTTCCTAAGCAAGTAATTTAAATCAAACTTTTTGGAGGTGGTCATAAATTCTCTCTTCCTCACTTTCTGGGTAAACAGCTTGAGACCTGAGGCCTGAGTTGCAGAAGTGCTGAGTGCTCACAGCTGTAACTGAAGTCAATGGGAGCTGTACTAGAATACATAAAAGTGCTGTGCAATGCTAAATATTCTGACAAATCAGGTTCTAAGCATCTCAGATTGGGTACCCCAAGTTAATGGATACTTTGGGCTTCAATCTCTTTGTGCCTCAGTTCCCCCCCCCTCCGTAAAATGGGAATAATGCTACCTCCTCCTGTAATGGGTTTTGTGAAGATAATTTATGTTTGTGAAAGACAGATAGATATCATACTGATGAGCAGCAGAAAAAACCCTCGTGGAGGTTAGTCAATCTGTCTTCAGAGCAGAGTTTGAATAGTGTGCAGTAAATAAGGCCTGGGGCCACACATGGGACAATGAGGATAAAACAAAATACTGAATAGCTGCTCATTGATTCAGCACCATCTATCCTGTGCACTGAAAGAAGCAGGGGTACAGTGGAAAAACATAGTATCTGATTATGTAATTTAAGACTGTATTATAATGGATGTACACAAAGAAGCTCAATTAAGATTGCACAGGCAACTTTAATTCTAGCATTTCCTAACTTTTGAGTGCTTGACTTTACCACTTTAATGCTTTTTTAATGTAGTTTTTATGTGTTTCTATATGCCATTCACTCCTCACATTCTGTTGAATAAGTATGACAGAATGTACAGTGATTTATATATAGCAATAATACTTAGCTTTCAAAGCATCTTTCATCCAAGGATCTCAGAGTGCTTTACAGAATTTATTTAGATAAGCTTCATACTTCCCATGTGAGGCAGGTAAGGGATATACAGGGATCATTTAACCCACCATTGAAATGCAGCCAATACTGGAATGAAATGTGGCAGCTGTTTAACAGAGTACAGCAACATTACACAATAGGTTAGGCTAAGGAGGGAAGAATAATATTGTTCTCAAGGAAAATATTTTGTGAAAAAGTATTTACAGTAGAAAGTGTTTGAGTTGAGTCTTGCTAAGAAACTGTCTTTAAAAATCTTTTAGACTTGATTAAAATACGGAGCAGCTAACTATACTACTCTAGAAGAAATAAATACATACACTGTTTGAAACCTGGGCTACAGAATATTATCCAGTAATAAGTAGGAAATAATCCAAATGCTGTAGATTTATTTGGCTTTATATAGCATCTTTCTTATGCTTTGGGATTAGAAATCACTTCTTGTTTTTCCTTTACACATCGTTCTGCGTGTCTGAGCTGTATCTCTGCTCTATATCCCATGAGATCTGAGTCTTTTTGCTTTTAAGTTTTCCTTTGCTTTTGTAGTCAAATAACTGTCCTCATTCATTTCCTGCTTATTAGAAGCTCCATACTTAGAAAATAGTTATGCGTTCACCCACACATAAATATCCTTTTTCATTTGAGAACAATATTGAAATAGCATATGAGGGGGAAGATGTGTCTTTTCACTTTCTTCCTTCAACATGAGGCTGCTGGATCCCTTTCTCCATCAATCTTCAGACCTTCATGCATCTCTCTAAATAAATTCTCTATTGTGAAAACTGACTTTACAATTTAATGCTTGGTGTCACTGTGCATTCTGCAGGCTTTTTAATGTTGTACTCTGCTTCCCTGCATCCTGGCTGGCTGCTGCTACTCCCATGCCCTCTGTTATCTTGGGTGGTTCAGGTGTCCCAGGGAAGAGGTCAAAGGCGCACAGATCATCCCAAATGTGACCTCCCATCTGACCTCTTGCTGACTCCTTGAGAATCTGAGGCTTTGAAGGGGGAGGGGTTGGCCGTAGACTCTACCACACTTTGTAGATATGCCTATGGGAAGAGAAGTGACTTGAGAGGGATTCAGCAGCACAAGTTTTCAACTACTACAAGCAGATCATCTGCTTAGTGGACGTTGTGGCTTGTTTGTGATCTCCTTCTGATCCAGTAGGGTTGTGGGGCTACCAATTCTTACCCCAAAACATATGCAGCCTTTGGCATGGCTTGACTTATCAGTCGTCACTCTGACACCTAAGGTTTCATACAGTATGTGGAGTACCAGAAGAGATGTGGCCGTTTTAGAAAGGGACAGAGAATATGAATCTCTGTGGTTGCAAAGAGAGAAGCTTCTGATGGCTTGAGGAAGACTGAGTCGGAGCTGCAGTTCTCTGGAGCCCAAAGAGAAGAAAGTGGAGTGCATAGACTGCAGTTTACAATCATGATAATTTTGCCATTATCATCATGCCCAGGTACCACAGTAAGACACTCAAATTCTCTGGTGATGGGTCTGGTATAAAAGTGAATAGAAAATATTGCATCTGTTCTCTTAATAACTAACAAGAAAATTATAAGTTGACTGAATTCTATTTGCAGACTAAATTAAAGCGTCAGTTTTCAAGTGGACATTAGTAGGAGAAGTTAAAAATAAAAATGCCAGAATTTTAAATTATAAGACTGTAAACCTTGAGAGCGGCATACTGTTATGCAAAATTTCTGAACTGTCATATTATGTGCATTCAGCAGCCCTTAAAAAGTAAAGCCCTTCTGATTGTTATATTCACTGGGAAACAGGTTTGATATCTCTAATGTTGTGGTCTCACTCGATCAGCATTACACATCACTTTGTAGTAGTGACTTTACCTTAGGCTAGATGGTGGAGAGTGCAAAATTCCTTATTTCAATTAAAATTCACAGTTCATAGTGTGCATTATGCTATAATACATGCTTCTTGTCACATGAACTCCAACATTGCACTAAGCAATATAGATACCGTTTTCTTTTAGATGTAAAAATTTAGGACTAGAAGGGATCTCCTGAGTCATCGAATCCAATCCCTTGCTATTGCAGGCAATCCTGTCATAATAATCCTGTTCATAAATTTATCAAACTCCATCTCGGATGTGTTTCTTCTCAAAAGTGTCATGGTAAACACCACGAGTTAATTGGCATCACAGCAAAACATCTACCAAACCACTTCCTTTGAAGAATATCAGTAATCCATCTGAGCTAGTTTTTTTCTTTGCTGGAAGAATATAGTGTTTACAGTCCATCTACACAAAGGAACATAGCTAATATTTCTAAGAGAACCTCTTCTTTGAAGCATGATATGTGCTTCCGTACTTAACTGTTTTTTCCCCTTACCTCAAATCTGTACCTATTCATTTAACAGCATCTATTAGAGAAAAAGATACACAAACCTCCTTTAATGAGTCTTAGGCTTGGTCTACACTTACCCCCCAATTCGAACTAAGGTACGCAACTTCAGCTACGTGAATAACGTAGCTGAAGTTCGAAGTACCTTAGTTCGAACTTACCTCGGTCCACACGCGGCAGGCAGGCTCCCCCGTTGACGCCGCGGTTCCCCCGTCGACGCCGCGGTACTCCTCTCGTCTAGCTGGAGTACCGCAGTCGACGGCGATCACTTCCTGGTTCGACTTATCGTGTCCAGACAAGACGCGATAAGTCGAACCCAGAACTTCGATTCCCAGCCGCCGAACTAGCGGCTGGGTGTAGACATACCCTTAGAGAACCTATTAAAGCTGAAACAACTTTTATGAGGCACGGCAGTTTTTTAGGAGGGCTGTAGCAGCCATCATCTAGATTTCCAAATTTGTTGCATCTTCTTTGCGCCTATCTTTTAGACTATAAATTCTTTGACTGTCTTTTATCTTTGTGGCTTGGATAGCCCCAGTATACTGTCATTACTAAACAAATAGGCCAGAATTTTGTGTGTGGGGATGAAATTCTGGCTGCCTTAATTTTTGGGTACCCAACCTGAGACAACTTGGCATGGACTTATTTTTTTAATAAAGTAACACAAAACAGAGAGCTTAAAGGATATGAAACTGATCCTTATCAAAGTGATTTTTAGCCCAGAGCAACCCTTCTCAGGACTCTCACAAATTTATTGCTATTGAAACATGGAAAGTCATTGTGGATGGACTCTGCTTGAAATTGTGTGGGGTAGTGATGTTTCTTTCTGATATGGCAGCCCCCTGAGGATTTTTGCTGATGAAGTAGGGCTTTGTGGAGATGTCTGTCTACAATCCAGTCAGACAGTAGCATGACCATTTTGGGGGCATCTATTCATAATATTCAACTGCATAAGGATGATTTGTCATTGTAAATAAAAGTTCATATATTTTCAAATAATTACTTGTAGCATTTTCCACTAAATTCTTGTATTCTAATATCGAAGAATCCCTAGATAATAAAGCACACTGCTTTTTATTAAAATAAAAATAACCTGAGACGTGTCCCTAGCCTCTGTTTGCTAGATGCTGGGAATGAGCGACAGGAGATGGATCACTTGATGATTATCTGTTCTGTTCATTCCCTCTGAAACACCTGGCATTGGCCACTGTTAGAAGACAGGATACTGGGCTAGATGGACCTTTGGTCTGTCCCAGTATGGCCAGTCTTATGTTCTTATGTAAGTACTAGGAACACTCTCAGCCTAAAGTCGTAATTGATCGAAACCCATGATGGTATCATTTTTTATTTCATGAGGGGCACACTCTTACATAAGAACATCCATACTGGGTCAGAATGAATAAAACAGGGCAATTATCTAGTGATCCTTTCCCTGTCATCCAATTCCAGCTTCCAGCAGTCAGAGGTTTAGGAACACCCATAGCATGGGGTTGCATCTTGGACCATCTTGGCTAATAGCCATTGATGGAGCTATCCTCTAGGAACTTATCTAATTTCTTTTTTGAACCTAGTTATGCTTTTGGCCTTCACAACATGCCTTGGCAACGAGTTCCACAGGTTGACTGTGTCTTGTGTGAAGAAGCATTTCCTTAGTATGTTTTAAACTGGCTGCCTATTAATTTCATTGGGTGACCCCTTGTTCTTGTGTTATGTGAAGGGATAAATAACATTTCCCTGTTCACTTTCTCCACACCATTCATGATTTTATAGACCTCTATCATATCCCCCTTTAGTCGTCTCTCTTCTAAGTTGAACAGTCCCAGTCTTTTTAATCTCTCCTCCTATAGAAGCTGTTCCATGCTCTAAATCATATTGGATGCTCTTCTCTTGACCTTTTCTAATTCCAATACAAACGTAGATTCTTAACCTTAGTATCATGTTTGAGTCCCTTCCTCAAATCTTGGGAGATCTGGATGACTGAAGGAGTGTGGAGTAGTATTAAATGGTATAATAAATGGTATTATGAGAAGTTACTTCAAAGACCAGTATAAGGCCATAAGGCACTTTGTGCTGGCCTAACTCATCTCCCTGTGCATTCTGAGGTAAAACACCCACTGACAGTGTGAACAGAGTTGGGCATGTGGTGAGTGCTTTTGAAAATCTCACTTGAAATGTATAGTTGTATGATAAATCTTAATCAATTTTATAACTTCTTCAATTTCCCACTGGAATTATTCACAGCAAATAGGGCTTAAATGAGACATAAGTAGTGTGTAGGCCTTGAGCTTGCTGTCTGCACAGGAGTAAGCTACACCACAAATGCTTAGCATATTACACCACAGAGAGGGTCATAAAATATTGAGGGAGAAACACAGCAACTGGTAGGTGAACACATGCAGACTAAAGGAAACATTAAGGTAAAAATGGCATTAAATAATTCCAACCTGTGAGTTAATTTTTTTTTCTATTTACTTGAGGTAAAGAGTTTTAGGATTTTCTTACAAAGGCTATTTCTGGGGCTGGAATTGGAACATAACTCCAAATGTCTTTGCCTTCTTGTGCAATAAAGCACACACTAACTGTATGATGGACCTAAACCTCCAGACAGTTGCAAAGAAACACTGCTCCTTCTGTCCTCTTGTACCATAATTCCACACTTGATGGTCACTGAAAAGAACAGTCTAATAAAGAATAAAACAAACAAGGTGGTTCTAATTACTCTCCTGTGTATTTCAAGATGTTGCTTTCAAACTCTACTGCAGATTGTAATAGATTGTTTCATAAGTCTGGGCAAACTGCCTCCCATAGCAGTTGCCCAGAATTAAGTTGGAACAAATCTTCAGTGAGAAATGCCAGGTCTCAGCTTGATCACTTGTCTTTTGTCAGGGAGAATTTTGCTATCAGCAGGATTTTTCAGAAGGCATTATGGATTTGCTTTCAAAATCCATGAAAACATTCACCAGGAAATCTTGTCACTGAATGAAAGAGTTATCTCTTGGGCCTAGCAATATTGTAAGTACTCTGCTGTAAATGACTGAAGTCTTAATTGGTTTTAGCCTAGAGTATATATTTTCAGAGGCTCATACATCTTCTGTTTTCATTGTAGTATTTCCTAGTTAGAAATCCATAGTTCATACTTTCTGATTCTTAGTTCTGCTTCTGTATTCAACACTCTTAGATCCCAGTAAGACACTCTTTTAAAAATATATATACTTAGTTTTCAATTTCATTTATATTAGAGACCCTCTCTTATAGGAAGAGCAGAGCATTCACTGACTGCTGGACTGCTGGAATTAATGGTGTCCAAATTCCTGTTCATCTGGAATTGTAGGGATTTTTTCAGTTCATGAACAATAATCTGGACTTGCATTTTCAGTGCACATAACATAATGATGTGGTATTTTAAATAGCTGTATCTAGTATTGCTTTCCCAGAATTGTGGGATATAATTGGTACATGTATGCTAATAAATAAAAATTTTGAAGGGGAAAATTGCTTTTAGAGTGAGACTGAACTTCCAGGGATTTTTAGACTATAGATAAAAGGTCAGATTCTGGCTGGAGCTGCACATGGGCATAGATCAGAATAGTCACAGCCGAGAAACTCAAAGAATGAACATTATCTGCAACAATTCTAATTACTCTTTAAAGGCCACTATTAGGGAAAGCACATATGCATGTGCTTAACTTTGATTAACTCCACTTGAGTCAGTGGGAGTCAGGGTATGCCTACTTTGCAAAAAAAGGTATATTATTCACCCAGTGTTAGCTAATCCCTTTTAGCTAATTTGGGTTAAAACAGCAGTGAAGACATAGCAACCCAGATTTTATCTTGGGTTAGCAGCTCAAATTCAATTCCAGGCTCCCATGTAGGCTTTGACTCAAGTTGTTAAAAGCCAAGTTGCTGTGTCTTCATGGCTATTTTAACTCAAGTTAGCTAACCTGGATCAGGTAACCTGAGTGAAGAACATCTTTTTTGCACTGTGGACATACCCGGAAGCACATACTTAAAGTTAAGCATGTGTTTAAAAGTTTTCCTGACACAGCTTTCCTTTCTTAGCCACTTTACCCACTATATTGAAATCTGAAAATTTGTTGGTTGGGTCATTAGTTGGGCATCCCAGTCTACATAATTGGACCACACTGAAGCAATCAGAGACCACAGTGATGAGCGTGGTGTAAAAGCTGTAATAAAATAGAGTATTTCTAATTCTTCCCAACTCACTAAAATGTATGTACTGTGCCCGGAAATGCTTTCTTTATCTCCTGCTACAGGGTGTCACGGGGTAACTCTTTAAGAGGGAAGAGGCCAATGTACCTTTGATTGATTAGTTGAGTCCTGTTTGGCTATAAGTCTAGAGAAGGCAGTTGGGGACTAGAATGGGGAGGCCAGATGAGTCTGTTTGAGTCAGTCAGAAAAGGGGTAGAATGTGAGTGAGAGCAGATATAGGACTTTCACTGCTTGCTTTCTGGGACCAAGGAAAAAAACAAAAAGGTCTGTCAGGAGGCTCCATGGGAGTGGCTGTGATTAGAATTGCTAACCCTCCAGGATGTTCCTGGAGTTTCCAGGAAGTAAAGAGTAATCTTTAATTAAAGATTGTTATGTGATGAAACCTCCAGGAATATGTCCAACCAAAATTGGCAACCTTAGCTGTAACAGTTGCCTGGGAGTTGAGGCACAGGGAATCTGCTGGGGGGGAGGGGCTCTAGGGAGAAAGTTGTAGGAGGTGGGGCTCAGTTTACAGAGCATAGATGGAAGAATCCTGCAATAGGCTCTGAAGCTGGAAGGACTGAGAGAGGTAAAGTGGGGGGAGACCTTGGGAGCTGTAGCCCTGGGTATGCTGGGGAGCTGGTTTTTGTTTTTTTAACTATATTTGACTATATAAGACTGCCATACCCAGTCTTTTTCTAGGCAACATGTCCTTTGTGGGATGGGGACAAACTAGGACCTTACAGGTCCCCATTTCAGATTGATTTAAAAAATCAATTAAATCAGTAGTATAATTATAACAATAATTGTAGTGAAGTTTTTTACAAAGATGGATTTGTCTTTTTTCTTTTTTTAAATTTGACTGAATGATTAGGATAGTTTTATACATCTCTTTAGTGCAAATCACAAATTTAATTTGATATTTAATTTAATTTGGTATTTTTATGCTTTGGTCTAAAACTTCCTGTTTAGTTTGCAAATATTTTCATCCCTTTTAGATATCTTAATTTTTCTTGAACTTTGTGATACAGTAGCTGTGGCTTCTAGTTTAATGCCCATTGTTTTATATATCACTAATTCAAGAAAACAGTGGTAAAACTCACCTTTCATGTTTTCATAATAGGATGCATAGTGCCTGTAAGATACCATCATTGGCTTCTTTAAAGTTACAAACAGAGCAGATCTGTTGAATCAGAACTTGCTCCACACCCTAATATGGATATAAAATGTATCTGGCCTCAGAGTTTGAGTACTAGCCTGCCAGAATTTCAGTTTGAACCATTCTAAGCAGTAAACACAAAACTGTATAGTAGTCTAAATAGACTGTCCATTCCCTATGTTACTAGTGGCTCAACATTTATTGACTTGAACTGCATGGGTTTTAATTTTTTCAAAATAGTGAGGTCATTTTTTCAGACTTTTGTTGTTGTCGCTGAGTGCTTATTGCAAACTTGTACTATTGTTAAGAGTGGTGTGTGTTTGTGAGGGTGGTGGGGTGTGTGTGTGTGTGGTGGTGGTGGTGGTTTTTTTTGTTTTTGTTTTTTTAGTACAAAATTCCTTGGGTAAAATTCTAGCCCCATTCAGATCCATGTAACCCCTTATTAGGCTACAGTTTTTGGCAGTTACAAACATGCTCCCTTTTAGAGCATTCCCTACAGGATGAAATCTATGCTTTTCAACCTCTTACTGCCTATTGTATTAGAAAGAACAGTACTACTTGGTTAGAACATACTGGAAATGCAAGTTAGTTTGTTTTCCCTAAGAATGTTCTAACTCCTGTTAGAAAGTTCTCCTGAACATTGATGCAAATTATTTTATCTTTAAAATATCGGATTATCTGAGTCTTCCAATGTTAACAAGTACTAAAGAAGTCTATTAAAAACAAAATGTGTATCTCCTAAATAAAAACACATTTGGTGGAATACTTCTGTGGGAGAGCTAGGTTTGATTCCCCGACTCCGGCCTCTTGCTCTACAGCAGGGTTTCTCAGCCCATGAGTAAGGACCCAACATTGGGTCACCAGAATGTTTCAAAGGGCTGCGTGGCAGCTCCTGTCATAGGGGTCTGTCTGAGCTCACCTTTCTCCTCCAGGCACAGCAACCTCCGGGGTCCCAGAGCCATTTAGGTTTGGCCTAGCCGTCAAGATGATGGGATCCCGGGTAGGCCAAATTTGAGTGAGTGGCACTGCACCCCATGAGCCAGGTCACAACTACACTTGCACAAACTTGGTCCAATCAGGGGGGTGGAGCCAAATTTCAGCAGAGCTGCAACTTTGGAGGTTGCAAGGCCTGGAGCGGAGAGCCAAACCCAGCCAGCCCCACAGCACTGAAGCTGCAGGAGCCACCACTGTGGGGTGAGTGCTGGGCAGGACCCAACCCCCCGCGAGGCAGGATCTGACCAAAACCACCCCAGGGCCTCCACCCCCAGACTATTTACTGTGTTGTGACAGGCCATAAACATTTACAAATGGGTCCTGAGCCTGAAAAGGTTGAGAGCCACTGGTCTATTGGGTGATTGATGGAAAGAATTTCAACCATCACTCAGCAGCAAACCTCACTAGCTGATTTTAACAATTAACATTTACTCTAAGGAGAGTTCTGCCATGATGCAGAGCTTGCATATTGTAGCCTATGTGTAAAATGTCATTAAAAAGTAATTGGAAAGACCCTCCAAGTTCTTTCAACAAAGACCCTTGACAACTTCATTGGTGAGGTCATTACCAACCTCATGTGTTTTAATGGCTTGAGGGGACTCCCACTATTTCCTTTTTATTCGATGTCCTCCTTTCATAGGCCTTAAATTGCTATGGCCTTCTCTCTCTCGAGCAGGAGTAGACAGTTCTCTCTCCAAATCTCACCTGTACTTTTCAGCTTAACTTGGCCTGCAGGTGTTGCTAGAAGATGACACAAGTTGCTTCTGCCCTGAGTGCTAAATGAATTGCCTCCTCAGAGTTTTCAATCTTTGCTGACTCTGGCAGTAAGGAACTCCCAACTGTGATCCTCTGCAGGGTAACGTCCTGGATGGTCCTAAATAACGTGCTTTATTGAATGGCAGTAGTCATTTTAATTCTGGGGTTTATCACTTTTGACCTCCATGTCCTTTGAGCACCTTAGCATGTCATGAGCAGCAACAATGGGATCATTATTTAAAGAACCTAATTACTGCTAAGGTTGAATTTGAGATAAAAGAACAAGAGCTTAAACCAGAAGAAAGTACTTATACATCTCTACTGAGATCCTCTCTGAGACAGAAAATGTGTTCTTTCCCTCTCCATCCCTTATATGATTGATTATTTTTGGGAGTAGAGAATACATTTCATCATCATATTGTAGGGATGGAAGGAGTTTGAGAGGTCATCTAGTCCACCCCCCTGTGCTGAGGCAGGACTAGGTATACTCAGGGCCGCTGTAACCACTAGGTGGCCGCCTGGGGCGCCAAAAAGCGGTGCCTCAAATTTTTTTTTTTTTACACTTTTGCTCCCGGCAGGGGGATGGGCCACTCGCAGCCGCGTTAGCACTTATCTCTGCAGGCATCCTCTGCAACCACGGGCCCCGCCGCTTCACTCCGCCACGCCCCACATCCAAGGGCTGCCGGCTGCAGATCAGAGCGGGTGACAACAGCCTGCCTGCAGCTGGCCCTATTGACAGCAATTCAGGGGTTGGGGAAAGGAAGAGGAGACCGTGGCCACCAGTCCACCTGCGGGGGTGGATCATGGCCCTGCCAGAGGATACAGGGTTAAAGAGCTGCAAAAGTGTAACCGTCCTCAGCACGTGCCACCTTCCAAGGCTTCATCCCCATCCATCCCTGTGGAGCAGGTAAATAGAGCCCCATTTTGGGGGAAAACTGAGGCAGAGAACAGGGACGTGACTTGCCCAAGGTCACCCGGGGCATCATTGTCAGAGTCCTGCTTTGAACACAGGAGATCGAGGTTCCTAGTTCTGCACTGGCTCAGACCATTAGACCAGAGGCCTTCAAGCCCTCAGCTCTGCACCTGCCCACACAAGGTATTAATCTGGGATTCAGGGGCAGCACACTGCAAGAAACACGGCTGCCTCGAGCCCTTATGGCTACAAGGAAAATCTTCCAAAGGTGATGGGCGTCTAGCCGACACAGTTCTGTCTGCCTGAGTCTGCAGCCAGCCTGGGACAACAGCTCTAGGAAATGCGGCAGTAACTGTTAAGTCTAATTACGATACTATCAGAGCCAGATTTTCATGTAACATGGGTGACCAGTTGCGTGGTGCACAACCACTGCAAGTGTGCGAGCAACTCAGGTTAAATGCAGCTGAACCCTGGGCAGGCTGCAGCACCCAAGAGATTTTTTGTTCTCCGACTGAATGACAGCAGAGGCCCCAGTAACTTTACTAGGCAGAAGTTTAGTTAGGCCCCACGTTAGGGCCATATCCTCCCCACTCCCAGCATTGGACCAACTGCCCCTCTTCATTCTCCTGATTGCTTGTATTGTTATTGATGGGAGATCTGCTGTGGATTGAGGGGATGTATATGGAACTGCCTTTGCAGGCTTAGTCCTGGCCCAGCATTCGAAATAAATTGCCCTGAGTTTCAGAAGTACTGAAAACCCTGGAGTTCCCACAGACATCGGGGAAACCGCAGGTGCTCAGCATCTCTGAAAATCAGGCCCAGAATGACAGACGCCTCTGCCCTGGGCCAGAGCTCTCTGAGTAAGGGGCTTCAGCAGCGATTGGCGTAGGGCAGAGTAAAGCAACCAGGACAGTCATGACAGAGGCTGGAACTCTGTCCTTGCCTCACACCTGTGGGGAAGACAGGCCTTCAGACACCCCCTCCCGCCTGCATTGCACTTTCCAGCCCAGGAGCAAGGAACCATTTCACACCTTAGCGCTGGGGGGAGTTGAAACCCAGAACGGGGAAGTAACTTGCCTGAAGTCATCCAGTGAGTTGGTGCCAGGGTGGAGAATAGAAGCCAAATCCCGACTCCCAGCTCTGTGCTCTGATCCCCAAAACAGCCCTTTCCAGATCCATGGGAGGGGGCAGGAGGGACTCTAGCCACGTGCAGGAGACCCAAGGCCATTTATTTTCATTATATATGTAGGCTAAATAATTAAATTAATAAAATTTCAAGCTGAACATGTATTAGAACAATGCCACATTATGCAGTATTTATTTTTGAAAGTTTATAATAAGTGATGCTCGGGGACAGGGGAGAGGGGGGCGCAAGGTGGAAGTTTCGCCTAGGGCACAAAATATCCTTGCACCGGCCCTGGGTATACCTAAACCATCCCTGCCAGTATTTGTCTAACCTGTTATTAAAAAACCTCCAATGATGGGGATTCCACAACGTCTCTTGCTAATGTAGTCCAGTACTTATCTATCCTTACTGCCAGGAAGCTATTTTTCCTAATCTACCCTAAATCTCCCTTCCTGCAAATTAAGCTGATTGCTTCTTGACCCACCTTCAGTGAACATGGAGAGCAATTGATCACCATCCTTAACATAGTTGAAGACTGTTAATCAAGTTCCCCCTCAGTCGTCTTTTTTCAAGATTAAACATGCCCAGTTTTTTTAACCTTTCCTCAGAGGTCAGATTTTCTAAAACTTTTATAATTTTTGTTGCTCTGCTCTGGACGCTTTCCAATTTGTTCACATCTTTCTTGGTGCCCAAAACTGGATATAGTGCTCCAGCTGAGGCCTCACCGGTGCAGAATAGAGTGGAAGAATTGCCTTCCGTGTCTGACATATGACACTCCTTTTAATATACCCCAGAACTGAGTCTTTTTTGCAACTGCATCACATTGTTGGCTCATTTAATTTGTGATGCACTATAATCCTCAGATCCCTTTCTGCAGAACTACTGCTTTGCTAGTTGTTATCCATTTTATATTTATGCATTTGATTTTTTCCTTCTGAAATGGAGTATTTTGCACTTGCCTTTTGTTTTTGTTTTTTTAATTTCCTTTATTTTAAACTTTTTCCTGTTAAAGAAGGAATTAATTAACCCTGGATAATGATATGTTAAATATTTGATAGGGATGGGTATGTATTGTTTGTGATTCCCACTGACTTCAGTGGGCTTTGGATCAGGCCCTTAGAATGTAAATTCTTTGGGCTAGAGACCTGTCTTCTATGTTTTTTCTGTGAAGAGCCTAGCCCACTTGTGGGTGCTGTAAAATAAATAATGGCGTGCAGCCCATTTACTTTTCGAGTCCCTGCGTCATAATACCTGTACATTGTATTTCTTCCTGTTACCCAACCATCATTAACTTTTTCTAAAGCACGGGGTCTTTCACAATGATTTATGTTAGGGTTTTTATTTCTGTTTCTACCCTAAGCATTGATCCTGCAAAGATTTATGCATGTGCTTAACTTTAAGCATATAAATAACCCCACTGTGGTTAAGAATTGTTTGAGTGCGTTTCGTTTAAAAGAGAGGTTCTTCTCCCCCAAAACTCTTACACCAAAGGTATTTGAACCAAGACAGGTGACTAGTAGGTGCTGCCATTCTCTGAAAATCCCATAAGCCTCTTACAGGAGAACAAAACAACCAGTCAGTCTGTAAGAATACTCTTCTATAATCTCTATCCTTAATTATGTGACAATGTAGAGGGTATCATGTAGAATTATTATTTAGTATTGTTAACCATCCACCAGTACACTACACACTTGCTATAATGCCCCTCACAATTAACAAATCTTTGGCTATAATGAACCCAGTCCCAGGATCGCACCTGGGGCATGGCAGGGGGCTGAGAGCTCCTCTGGCCCCAGGGCACCGTGGGGGGCTGAGAGCTCCTCGAGGCACAGTGGGGGGGCTCACTGTGTCAGCCCCCATCCCCTCTGCAGCAGTGCTCTTTTGCTATAACAAACCCCTGACTATAATAAACAAATTCCTTGGATCCCCAGGGCTTTGTTCTAGCGAGAGTGTACTGTAGTTATCAGTGAGTAAAGCTAGTGTAAAAAAAATGGAGCTTACATTGAGTTCTGAAGGTGGTGGGATCCATTCTGATGCATGCTGGGAGGAAGCAGCAAGACAGTGGCCAACCAAATTCTTACAGATCAGGTGAGAGAGGTGGGTATTTTGTAACTGTTATGGAGCCTCTCCCCCGCACTGGCAGAGAAGGGGTTAACAGAACCTGGGGAGGCTGTGCAGGAAGCAGCCAATAGGAGAGGGGCTGCGAGGAACAGCCAATCAAGGTCCAGCAGGCCCATATAAAAAGACCTGCAAGGCAGTGCACCATCAGTTGGTGCTAGTAGCTCAGGGAATAAGGACTGCTTCTCTGGAGGGCTGAGAGAACTGTAAGCACCTTGGACAGAGCAGTGGCTGGCTTCTGGGACTGGGCAGCTGAGGTCCTGAGGTGAAGGTGAAGAAGGTGCTGGGGCCATGGGGAAGTGACCCAGAGAAATAGAGCAGCATTGACAGGCTCAGGTTACAGAGGCAGAGCCGGAGGCTGCTATTTACAGGGTCCCCAGGTTGGTCCCTGGAGTAGTGGGCAGGCCTGGGTACTCCCTCACTCACCATTGAGGAACTGGCTGGACTGTTGGACAGAGATACCATCTCTCCCCCTTCCCCCCCCCCCCCCCCCCCCCGATGACCTAGCCAGAGGGCTGACTTGAGAAGAGGATGCTGCAGTTCTGGGAGCTGTGAGAGGAGCCGTAGGCGGAAGCAGAGACAGACTGCTAGTGTGGAGACCGTGGCTATGGGTATCACCCTTGAGCTACTCCCCAGCACGACAAGGAAGAGGCGCCAGTCTGTTGATGAGGGCTGCACCCCATGACAGTAACTCTTCATAATCGTTTTGATTTATTTAGCGTTCTTCCCACTAACATTTTCATATATTCTCCAAACTGTAGCTGGTAAACTTGAACCTTTATTACCTTATCTTAAAGGGACCTTATGAAGTCGTGATGCCTAACATTCAGATATGGTAAAAACATCTTCATGGATTTTTAAACAAATGTCAGTAAAAATAGTTGAGATCGTGTTAGTCCATAAAATATATGTATGTTAACAACAAAGTTGTTGTTAGTCTATGGAAAAATCTAGGGAGTGAAACTGACTAGGCTAGTTTCACCATCTGTGTGAAATGCAATTCTAAATTGCACTGGAAATCTAACATTTTTTGAGTAATGCACATAGGGACTTTGTCAAGAGAATAATTCTGTTTTTTTTAAATGCCCTTTAAAGAGAAGTTGATCAAACCACCTCCTCTTGTTACCCTGTGCTATATTATTCCATCCCTAGAGATTTGGTTAGTGGGACTGTGTAATTTCCATGCTTCGTTTCCTTTGAGGGAATAGTGACCTGTTTCTGAACATTCTACAGTAGCTCATAAGAGACTTTAAAATAAGACTTCTTGAAGGGGTACCAGTACCCAGAACCAAAGAAACACTTTCTCAAGTTGCCTTTTCAACTTTGTTTTTTTGTTTAGTTTAATAATCTTGAAGGGGACTAGAAATTCACCTTTTTAAATGACTTACATTGCAAGTTTAAATATAAATGTTCTGTTTGCCTCCTCTCTGATAGTATTCTTATTAAGGTAAGGTGTATAGACTTGGAGATAGTTAACCAAAGACTTCTACATCTGTGAAAACTCTTTTTTTGCTCAAATTGTTTCTCACCATAAAATTTTAAGTAGAACTGACTCAAAACTACAAAAGCAGTGAAATGTTGAAATGCTTCCTTTTGCTTATAGTTAGCTGGGTTTCCTAGTATGCTAGAAGGTGGACTGTGCTTTCACTAAGTCATAGATGTTTTCAAATATTTATTAGAGTTATTTGTATTGTCATTAGTTTATCTCCTTCTGTGTTAACTATGTGTGTATTTTGTCTGATTAGATTTTTCTAAGAGTATTTTCACCTTCAGTTTTAATACTCTGGCAGTAGTCATGCCTTAAGTCTCCAAGCAGAGGTGGGATAAACTATATATGTTTGGAATTGCATGAGAGAGTCACTTGATCCTTTTTTAAATTTCATCTTCCGAACATCACCACAGTAGCTCATTCTTTTAGGTGATTAAAAATCAATGAATTATTTATTATCCTTCATTTCACTGCAGTTGGATAATGAAAGGGATTGTGATGTGTCTCTGGTCAATACTCACCTTTTTTTCCTAAACTCTGGGTCACTGAACAATCCTGATGCATCTTTTAACCACCTACTGAGGTTGCTTTCTTTTCTTTGTTTTCCTTTCTGTCGAGTAGTGTCAGAAGCAATTAAATGACATCTACGTCTTCCTGAATGTGTGGGATGATTTGTAAAGTATGTGTTAAAAATAGAAGTAAATACTGGTAAATTTTTAGAGAAGATTTTCTGCCCATCTTAAAATTGGTTTTTAGATTTTTTTTATTAGCTTATTTCAACTAATTAAGAATCTAGTATCATACCTGCATTTAGAATAATATTCTTACAGTTATGTGTAGGCTCTCTATCCCTGGCTATATCCATGGTATGTACTCAAGGCCCAAGAACTGAAGGAATAACAAAGGCCTTGTTGAATTTGCTTTTGAACAGCACTTGTTCATCATTATAAATTAGATCAATAGGACTCAGATAAAGGAATTCATTGGCCTAAATTGTTAGTTTACCATCTGCTCAATGTAAGGGGCAGTGTGTAGCTGTGCTAACGTGTGAGTAGAGCAGGGGAAAAAATCATGCCTCAAAGAGCCCCTTCCTTGCTCTGGTAGGGGGTAGTGATTGCTATATATGAGGAGCCAGAGTAGTAGTGTCTGGGTGGGTGGTGGCTTTACTCACACCCAGCCACCTGCTTGAGGAGCAGAGATGAAGATGGGAGAGGAGTCCACGCAAGGGTGAAGGAAACTGTTGCACAGGTACCAAACTCACTCCAAGTTAACAAATAAAAAAGGCAAGGGCATGGCTGAGTGACCTCTGCTTGAGAAGGACACACACTTGTAGTGAGCTGAAAGAAACAGCTGACTTAGAGGGACTTCATGCTAGTTTTCAGCTTTCCCCTCTTGTCAGCTGACATGTATCTTGTTGTCATGAGACAGATGTTTGTTCTCGTCATCCTGGAACCCTGAGACATTCAAAGGCCCAGGTTCTTTCAGTCACCTTTGAGAAATCCTTACTTAATGAAAGAGCTGCAGTGTGTCTGGGTCTGGGATGCTGTGGTTTTAGCAGCCCATTCTAGGAAATTGGGGATAGGGGGTGTCTTCCTGGTCTGCCCATTTGGAGATCATTGGGAGGTACCTCCTAATGCTGTTTTGCTAATAGTCAGGTCCACTTCATCCTGCTGTCTCTCACTCTTTAATGGGCTAGTTGAAGGGTTTCTATATGAAACTCTCCCCCACTACAGCTTTAGAAAAAGAAAAATCGGACTAAAGATAGTGAGAACTAAAGGTGCTTTCTCCAGGACCCTGGCAGTTGGCTGTGACTTGCTTTCAATCCTCTTTCCTGCCTTGCACTGCACTAACTAATAAAGACCTTCCTTTATCTACATTGTAAGCACTGCAGTGAGTGATTATAATATTTCATTGTCAAGTTCTAACACCTATGGTCAGTCTTCTGCTTCTATCAGGGCTTATAACAGAGCTCTTATTACTCCCTTTGAAGTAGCTCAGTAGTGAGCAGTCCCTTGCAGCCAAGACTGTTCTTATATCCTGTTGAAAGCATGACAGAAATACCTATTAGTGATCACTAGCATAAGCCAGGCTCTGAATGAGCTCTCCCCTGCCATCTATTGATGAACTGGGGGGAAAGACTTCAGGAACAGCCTCTATATGCATAGACACATCTACTTTGCTGAAGTGATCAATGGCCAAATTCACTTTGCAAAAGTGATCAATTCAGGGTTAAAATTCACTTTAGTCTTGAACAAGGGGAAGTGAAATGTTATCCTTATTGTATGATTAAAGGGCAGCAGAACTGTACTTAACATGCCCTACCTGAATGGGTCACCCTAATAGCCGACTCTCTAAGCAAGGGGCAAAGAAGCCAAATCCAAGTGAAAGTCAGTGGGGATGGGGACAGACGGTCCTGTGGACTCTGTTTAAAGAGTCCTAGGTACCATTTAACCCTTCCACTGTGGTGTTTAAAGACCGATCACTGGAGTGTCCTTGCTTCTGATCAGTGGTGGTTGGAGGTTTAATCACTGATAAGCCAGCCTAGGGGCTGAACATTAGACCTGGTATAGTGTTGCCATAAAAGAGAGTGCAGAGGATGCAGAAGCAGCGAGGGTCCTCACTAGCTGGTGAAATCACTAAGAACTGGACTTTGTGATGAAACCTCAGAACATGGCATTGCAGCTAGAGGCAGCTGCAGCAGCAGTGAGCAGCCGCCAAGGCAGCAGAGACACTGACAAGCAGTGGCAGAAACAACAGCGACAGCAGGGAGAAGTGGCAAAGGCGGTAGCAACAATAGCAATCGGCGCCAGCAGTGAGCAACAGCAGCAGAGACATTGCTTGACCTCCCCCTTCAGAGGTGGGATGTGGCCCCATGTGAATGCACCCTGAATTCTGGGACTTCGCTGATGTTGGACAACTAACCATGAGTGGGGTGCAGCAGAGGGAAAGAGGAGTAGCATGTTAAGGGGACACTCCTCTGTCAGACTTTCACATGGCCAGGTGGGACACTGAGGCAGAGGACTACTGCCTGACATACCGTGTGTGTGTGTTTATGTATGGTTTGCCAATTTTTGAATCACTGTGGGGTTTTCCCAAATTAATGCTGAGTTCCTTCTCCCTTTCAGTAAAAGTTTTTTTCCTTCTTTTTCTCTTTTGTTACACATAGACTCAGTGCTCTTGCGTGGGAAGTATTACCTCAGAGGTGCTGGGATGGTAGTTAATTTTCCTAGATTTCTGGATGGGGGCTCAAGCCAGTTCTGTTGTGTAGTGTTAAAAGGAAACCCTAGGTATTGAACTTGGCTCTTGTTGCTGCCAATGCTGCCTAGCAGAAGGGTTATGCTAGCAATTCTAGTGGCTTGGGTTTATTTTATTTTCTTCACCTTGCTTTTTAGTAGGGCTGTACAAGGTTACTGAGCCACTGTTTATTTAACCAGCGCATACACAAGCACTCGAAGGACCTCAAAGACACAGAACAAAGTAGCTTCTTGTCCTGGGGAAGGGCCAGTCTAAGGACCAAATTACACTGCAGGGCAGGGTGGTGCCCACTGCCCCAGGGGAAGCTCTGGAAGGGATTCTGCTTTACCTTTCTGGGTGACCACCTGTGCAGAGAAATAGTGCCGTCTCTAGTGCTCCTCTTTATATGTACTTGCTGATTAGGACCTGTCACAGTTAGAGCCAACTGCACATCTGTCCCCTTCTTGGTGTCTAAGTGTATCCCTCCAGGTATCAGGCCTTGTGCCTTTACCTATCCCAGGATGGAATCCCACTCCTAGACCAGGCCCTATGCTACGGTATGCTGTGCATCAAATGTGCTTACCTAAAAGGTCTGAGTGATTTCTGGCCTCTGCAGTTATTCCCCTCAGTTGTCTGTGACCAGTGGTGAATACAGTAATCAGATCGCCTTCTTAAAAACTGAAGTATTGTTTAATTTCAGCAGTAGGAACAAAATATAAGATGATTTTAAAACATATAGTCTACAAGCATGTCTATCTTGCCTAAGGTTCATGATCACCTAGGCAGGTCTACCTAATAGAGTCCTGGGTGTCAGCCTGAACAACTCCCCAACTACTTCCTTAGAGAAGGAGAGTATCACTTTTAATCCAGACAAAGATCCTTTTGATCTTGGCCATGTGTGGCAAAACAAATTTTAGAACGTGGCTGGAGCCAAGAGGTAGAACTTTCACAGCTAGTAGCTCAGGCATTGTCTCTTAACAACCCTGCAGTGTTTACTGGGCTCGTGGTAGTGGTAGTGTGGCTTATCTAGAGTCATTGTTTAGTGTCCTCCCTGTCCTGCTGGTTTTTCTTGCAACGTCCCTATTGAACTAAACCAACTTATTCATACAATGAACATCCCAATAACCAGGTCACATACAGTATTCATAAATTATTAGAGCAGACCCTCATCAGTCATAGGACCCCTGTAGGAGAATATTGTTTTTTGAAGTCCTGTTGTGCCAAAGGTCGTTGGGACTCTAGTGATTCATCAGAGAGCAGAACTGTCTTCCCTCCAGTTCTGAGTAGTGTATAGTTAAAGGTACATTAAATAGGATTGTTGGCATCACAGATGCAGGTGACATGTGCATGCCAACAGTACAGCCTCTCAGCTTTCTGCTTCCCTGGCAGCTCCATTCCTCAGGTACCGGAAATGGATTAAGAGACAAGGTGAGTGAGGCAATATTTTTCATTGGACCAACTTCTGTTGGTGGAAAGAGACAAGCTTACACAGAGCACTTCAGGCCTGGAAAAGATGATACGCTACAAACAACATGGATATGGATTCTCCTTGCTAAGACACGTAAGCACGGGGTTCTTGACAAGGGATGGCATCATGCGCAAAATTGTCCTTGTTTTTTTTTTTTTCTTTGCGTGCAAGCACAGCACACCGGGCTTCCCCTTTTTAAAGATATGTTAACAGACCCAGGCCTAATAGGTTTTTTTATAATGTTCTGTCTGTCTAAACAGGGTATATGTAAAATATGCATGGGAAGAAGGGGCACTCGCTTTGGGGGCTTGTCAGCCTTAATTGTGCTGCTTTTTTTCCTTCTTGAATTCTTTAACTTAGTTTTAAAAAAATCCTTGGAGGTTGTGTATGTATGTTAGGGGGCGTGAGTAACTTGACTTCAGATTTAGCTGGAGACTTAATATGGTCAAAGCAGCTGAATCATTGTCCATGAGCTGCCATGTTTGCCATGGTGATAATTTGACAGTGTGCCAGAGACTACTGCCTACGGTCTCTGAAAAACTGACCTTGTAACAACATCAACATTCTTTCTCTTGCTTTGGCAGACATGCTCTAAGCTCTGGAAACTGTTTTCAGAACAAATATATAATGAAGTATTGTACTTGTAAAAGCAATTGTGTTTCAGTCCATCCAATTATTTTAGGGTGTCAGGTCTGCCAAAGGGCATGCATGAAGGATGCAGTTATTCAGAAAGCCTGTGAAGGTCTGTAGTTACAAGGACAATAAGAATCAAAACAGAGCCTGCCTGAAATCAGTATTTAATGGCAAGGTGATGATGATGTATTCACTCTCCGCTCTGTTCCCTCACTGTTAAATGTGTTTGGATCCACAGTAATGTACAGAAAAGGTGATGTATCAAGCGGGGGCAGTGAGCACAGCTACACAAACAATGCAAAGAACCTCCAAGGCCCAAGAGTAAGGAAATGTCTTGATTTAACGTTTTCAGAATCAAGACACTGCTGTCTCTTTGCATAGACAAATAGAAAATGTTCTCTGCCTAAAATACCAATCCATGTCTGTAGTCCTTATTGTAGAGAAGCCAGTCGGGCCTGGATTCTGAGTCTAGCTTACATTGGGCACAACAGAAATGACATAAGGGACTGTCAGACCCGGTTACATCTCTCTCATTCTCTCTCTGGTCCCAGCCCCAGGTGCAGGTTGCTGTAACCTACGTCAGCTGACTGGGATCCTCACGGGACTGCCCAGTGACAGGGGATTGCTGAAGCACTTTGTGTTCTAATAACTCCCACTGTCCCTCTCTTGCCAACATGCCCTTCTGTGCCCCTAAAATGCCTTCTATGCCAGGAGCTGCAGAAGGGGCAGGGCAGGAGTTGGCTTCACTGGCTGCACACCAGCTGAGGACTCCTGGATACTGAAGCAATCACAGACAGGGGTGTTCCAGTAAGTCTCCACTGCTCCCTTGTGCTGTTTGAGCAGCTGAAATGATGTCCAGTCAGCTGTCTTTCCTCCTCATAAATCCTGAAACGGGAATCATGCTTCCCTAGCACAGATTCCATCCCCATTAGAAGAAAGCAATAATCAAACGATAGAGCTGCCAGTACAATTTGAGGTTCATGTGTATGTGCTGTTTATACAAGAGTTTGTACCAATTATTTTCAGCCTCAGAGCAAAGTGAGGTGTGGAGTAAAGCTGAGGTGAGGAGACTTGGGGGAGCAGGAGGGTTGGGGCAAACAGCTGATCAGCACATGACCGAGTTCTTTCAAAACTAGAAAGTTACATAAATGTCCTAAAGTCGCTGCTTTGGCTGCTTCTGCATCTGCTCCTACCAGCTGCTGTCTCCAGCCAGCTCCCTTGCAGTTTTCCCCCAAGGCTACATGGGGGGAGGAGGCAGCACCTGGGTTCTCACTTTCCCCAGGATAGGAGGGGGTCTCCCATTCTCTCCCTGCCTTAGATGGTTTGGGCCCTGCCTTCTTTAGAGACCGACTCTTTTCCTGTGGTGATACCACAGCTGTTGTAATGGGGCTAAAAGGGCTGACGGTGACGAGAACTTGACTATGGGACATGTCATACCTCAACCCCCTCTGAAATGATTGAGCCCTCAGGTTATGTTGCAAGGCCTATGTATTCTCCCAGACTTTTGATGGGGGTGGGGGAAGTTTGCTGGAAATTATTGTTCCTAATATTTTATTTATTAATTACATGACTTCAGTTTGATGAAAGAAGTAATAAGGCTAGTTTACATGAGTTTGTGTGCAACAAGCCAGGGTGTGAATCTACAGTGCACTAGCCTGCCACCCACTAAGTCAAATCACCATGCCCTATGGAACTGAGTGTGCAGTACCAGGGTCCATATGGCCAGTTAGTGCACAACAGGCTAGTGGGCTGAGCTTCGCAGGCTGTCTTGCCACACACTAACTCTCCATGTAGACAAGCCCTCAGTGTCTGAATAAAGAGTTTTGATTGTCTGAAACAAACTTGTAGCAGAAACTTGATGCAAGATTTATAAGACAGCTGGCCTGTATCTGAGTACATTAATAGCTTTCTGAGACATTAGTGAAAGCTGAATTTGTGTACAGAGAACATATATTTTTCAGGTGGGGGGGGGGGGGGATTAAATCCTTCAATGTTTTAAAATGAACTCCTGATCTGATTTTAAACACTCAGTGCAGCTTCTCTTTACAAGCTGGGGCTAGAGTTTTGTTAGTGTTCAAATTACTTATTAACCTACTGTACATTAACTGCATGTAATAGGCATGCCTGCTCTCCTAGTTGGCAAGAAATTTTTTATCAAAAGACATTCAAAGCTAAGCAAGTTCTGAGGAAATACTATAATGCCAATGAATGACTTTCTAAATTTTACTGACTTTCTCAGGGTTTTTTCCTTTTTGTTTTCTTTTAAAACATGATAGTCAAAGTGGCTTTTGAAATTTTGTGCAGGGTACTAGTTTGCAAATATAGCAATTATAGACGATAGCAATTACATTCACACACAGGTATAGCAATGTTTCAGGAGAGTCTTAATGAATGTTGTGGAGGAGGATTATATGGCAGAAAACCTTGAGTGTTCAGTTCTTTCATTCCCCACTTTATCAAAGGGGGCGGGGGGAGGGAAGACTCCCTCATCTGATCTTTGAACAACAACAAAAATAGTTCCTCTATCAGAGCTGCATTTAGCTCACCATTGGTTACACAAGCCAAGGAGGCAGGGAGTTAATTCTTGAATGCATAGGGTTGAATAACCAAGTTGGGCGGTGAAAGGAGGGAAGAAGAGCCTCTGAGGAAGTGGAGCTGCACACCCAGCTGCCAGAAGACCAGGTTGTAAGCTGAGCTGGTCCTTTTCTCTTTGTTTATATAAAACTCATTATCATCCATGCACTTTAAGCCTTTGAGGAATAAACATCACCGTTTAAGAGACTTTGTTCCTAGAGCAAGCGGCCTACTCCACCGTTATAGACTTCTTTAAATGATTAGTGATTTTATGTATTAGTTGATGGATGTCTTAACAGTTACAGTATGTGAAGGCCTCTTAGGTAACCTACAATGAGAAGTAAGAGATAATTGGCCTGGACTGTACAAGATAGTTTGTACACTGCTTTTGAGAGGTAGACCCTTCTGTTTTGATCTGTACTAAATGATAAGCATGTACTGAATTTTTTTCCACAAGGAACATGTAGCTGTTCAGTGATGGATAATCATAACAAAGATTCCTTTTCTTTTTCTTTAAAACAAAGAAATCAAGAAGTCACATTGAGGAGGCAGGGGGAAAGGATTTCTGTTTCTGGTCCGTTGGGAAGTTTGTGAAATGTTAGTAGCTGCACAGCCTGAAATGTCCTACTTGACACGTGGTGGTTGCTAACAGTCAAACCGGCATTGTGAGACAAGTGCTTGAGTTGCTGCATTCTGAGCTTGTCAGTTGGGGAGAATAGCTGACCACCCTTCTTAGTGTTTCAGAGTGGTGCCAACCTGTGCCTCAGACTACTGTCTCCTAATTTGCATTTTAATTAGGACTTTTCCCTTCCCATTTTCTGTCCATATTTACTCAGAAGAAATCTGATCTATTTTAGATGCCTGAAGGGCTCTGGAGTGTTGCCCGGAAAGAAAAAAAGATTTTTACAGGTCAGAAAAATGTTTTTATTTGGGAGAGAAACCTTTTCCAGCACTCCAAGCCCCCAAAACCAACCTGGCCTGCATCACAGAAGTGTATGAGGAAGCAGAGCTGCCCATAGGTATCTTTTTGAGAGGTTAGGCTAGATCGTCTTAAAAAAACCCTTCGGCCTGCTCAGCAGCTGTGCACATGTAGGGTTCCCACAGACTTCATCAGGGATTTGGCCCACATAACTGATGAAGAAATCAAATCCCAGATATATTTTAAAATGTATCTTTAAAAGCAAAACTCAAAAGAGAAAATTTAGCAACATGCAAACAGGGGAGTTATGACTGCCCAGTTTAAGGTGTGTGAGCATCACAATCAAGACAGTCTAGAGCTCACTACTGGAGCTATACTTACATCCGACACTGCCTAAGCATCCCTGCTGGAAAAGATTCCCCAATGGCCTGTTCAGATCAGCTCTCTTACATGAGAAGATTACCCATAGTCTGTCACGCAAAAGAATTAATCTTCCCCTTTATTTAAACACAACCTTGTACATGCAACAGAGCTAACCAAGTAACTTGTGATATTGAAATACAAAAATAATTCTTGATGACACATTTTAATTTCCCCAATCGCAGGCAATATCTCCCAGACAGCCAGCAGGGAGGGGGCCATGGTAGATGTATAGGGTTGGGCCAGAGCATAATGCACTCCAGCAGTGCTGACTAGCTAAGCAGCCTCATGAGGGCGTTATCCACAGGTGCAAGGTAGAGCAGCCCTCAGGTTAAGTTTCCAAATGGAATACCCTCAGTACCTGAGCTGAATGAGCTGGGGTCTGACACACCTATATATAAAACAGCAGCCTCAGATGGACTGAAAAATAGCCCTCCCCCCGTCGCTAGATATTGTGGACTTTGTGTCAGCGGACATTGCACTTGAATGGCGAGTCCCAAGGGAAATAGAGCCAATATAAAAATCTGTGATCCACCATCTAAAACTTAGTAGTCTGATAGAATTGCTAGACAGATCACTCTCTCTGCATTATGATCTTGAAGGTACAGAAATATATAATTTACCAGGTATTTGCCTTTTTTCATCCATCCTTCATTTATACCATACAGTTTTGTCTCTAGAAATAGTTCTGTTTGTCCCAGAAGTTAAGCATTTATTGGGTTTCTAACAAACATGGAAGTTTTTTATCCCTACTCATTTCATCATGGAAAACCTTGCTTTGGCAGTTAGGGCTGGTCCACACTAACCCCCCAGTTCGAACTAAGATACGCAACTTCAGCTACGTTATTCACGTAGCTGAAGTCGAAATATCTTAGTTCGAACTACAAGGTACTTACTGCGGGTCCACACGCGGCAGGCAGGCTCCCCTGTCGATTCCGTGTACTCCTCTCGCGAAGCAGGAGTACCGGTGTCGATGGTGAGCACTTCCGGGATCGATTTATCGCGTCTAGACAAGACGCGATAAATCGATCCCAGAAGATCAATTGCTTACCGCCGAACCCGGAGGTAAGTATAGACGTACCCTAAGTTGCAAATTGGCTCAGGTCAGTTGCTACAGAAGGATCCAGAATAAGTCAGTGGAATCATTGCATTTATACTGGGGTGTAAATCAAAAGCAGAATCCAGCTGTATCTCACTTTATGCTGACACAATAAGTACTACACCTATGTGTGACTCATTTTTTGGAGTAGAGTAGAAACTCTTGAGCTTGAGTTTGACTCTGTTAACAAACTAAGATCATTTTGAGGTCTCAGCAAAGTAGGAATGGGAAAATATTAAGATTTGTGAATTGTTTATCCTCCAGATTTTGCAAAAGAGGCCTAGTTTTGATGAGCATCAGCACATGCTACCTTCTGCTAATTTGAATTACTGAGATGTTCAGTAGATAGCAAAAAAAAAATTCAGTATACACAGAGGCCAATCACAATATTGAAAGTAAACCAAGAGTTTTCTTATAGGCTTTTACAGCAGCTCCATGTGGAAACTGAATCTCACATTCTCTGAATGTGAAGTTATGTAAATTCCTCTATCAGCATGTTCTTTTTGTTGAGGAGTGGGGTTGGAAGTTGCTTCATATTATTTTTAAGTTTACTATATAGTCTTGATAACCTACAGATCTTGATTTATTGCATCAGTAAATAAATGATTCAGTCAGTAAACTAAATGAGAGGAGACTTTTATCCATTGTACATAACTAGGAATCAGTACTGTATCTATGTGAGTTGGTTGGCAAATCTATACATTCCATCACTAGATTATACCTTTCATTTGGTTTGGATGGGAAACCTGCTTTTCAACAATGGCATTGTTTGGAAAGCAATTGCAGTGCTTCCAGCCTGTTTTTATGCTAGAGCTGTATTTGGCCATTATTTCTTTTTAAAGTCCTGCTAGCTGGGTGGTATTCTTCTTTTGAGTAGTAAGGACTGAGAGTTAAGCACTATTAACCACAAGGCCCAAGGCTTTTGCAGTTGTTCTAAGGAGCTGGAGGGAAGGGGTAAGTTTGAAGGAGAGACTAGATTTATTGCTCAGTTATTAGAATGCATCTTAACGATTGTGTGTGAGAAGCTTGAGCGCTATACATCTTCTTTTATAAACAGCTTCCAGAATAACTGCCTAATAGACTGCCTTTGCCTCTTCATGTCTAGGGGAAAATGTTTTAAAGCTATTTTAGTAAACGAGTGGGGTAGAGAGGGAAATAAGGTACCTTATACCAAAACTCAGCGTTATTTCTGGTCACTTGCATTTTGACAGTGAACCGTGGGATGCAAGCCAAGTTGTAACTGTAGTTGCCATTCTCTAATCTCCTTTAATTATGTAGTGTCTTAGGGAGAAGTCACTGGTAGCATAGCTGATGGAATACTAAGGGCTAAGTGTTCAGGTCACTCCGGTATATTGTATGAATGAGGGGCAAGTATCAACTGGTTATTTGGTTTCCCTCAAATTGTCAGGAGCATACGGTAAATATCTTTAATCCTAACAGTGGGAGTGATGGCTGATCAAGAAAGGGGGCTTTACTCTTATTTGGAAGGTTTCAGAGTAGCAGCCGTGTTAGTCTGTATCCGCAAAAATAACAGGAGTACTTGTGGCACCTTAGAGACTAACAAATTTATTAGAGCATAAACTTTCGTGGGCTACAACCCACTTCTTCGGATGCATATAGAGTGAACCATATATTGAGGAGATATATATATACACACATACAGAGAGCATGAACAGGTGGGAGTTGTCTTACCAACTCTGAGAGGCCAATTATTTGGAACTAACCCTACAGAGACAATGTGTATATTATGTGGGATAGGTTCATTGTCGCCTTGCATATTTGTACAGTTTGAGAAGAGCAAACACTCAGGCTTTATAGAACACACCATGGGTATAATGTCTACTGTGCATTCAACTTCCCTAGGGTGAGTAGGGCAGAGCCACAGGTCCTGGTTATGGTACAGATGCTCTGCCACTGCAACCTTTCCCTCAAAGTCCAGTAAGGACCCTAAGCCAGCAGTGGAACTTAATGTTGGCTGGCAGAAGCTTTAACTTGTGTCTGAGCCAGCACTGGCTATGAGAATTAGGGAGCTGGAACTGGCTCCCTAATCTGCTTTCCCCACCCTCACAGGCACAGGAGAGAATTGAGCCCATTATCTCTTTTATTATAGCAGGTGACAATTGTAAAGCCTTCATGAACACAGAGTGAAGCCAAATAAAACAGGTTTTCTTCTAGACCAGCCCACAGTATTAGGGCTTCATTCTGTAAACATTTAGTACTGGGTGCAAGGCAGCGCTTGCTGCCACGAGTCGTCCTCTCCAGTAAATTCTTAAAAACAATTTCCTTCTGAAAGCCAGAAATAATACACCCAGACATGAAATGTGTTGTCTTTATAGAATTTCTTAGCCTGTAAAGCAAGCCTCTTTCACCTCACTGAAATAACTTTAAAAATTGCTTGTGAAATTAAATACAAATAATTGGCTGTTATGTGAAAGTTAAATTTTCCATTTTGGAGCATTTATACAATAGGTCCCATACTCTTGCCATTGAAGCAATTTATACAGTGAGTCCAACCCCGTTTCCATTGAAGTGGATGTGAAATTTACTCTAGGTGTCAATTGGAACAGGAGCATGCCCTGTATGTGCTACTTGCTGTGGTTCCTAGAAAGGAGAAAATTGTAAACACTGTTTTTCCTCCAGTATTTGTAGTCTTGACTTTTAAGTAAATACATCAGAAGAATTGTGAGCTGAAGACAAATATTTGTCAAGGTAAACGTGAATTCTTCTGATTTGTAAATCTTTTTTTTTTTTTTAAACTGCTTTTACATTATTGTGAGTCCGAGATGTTTATCACAGTAAAAATCTTCTACATGTAGTGTAAACATGTCCTGGTGGACTGATGCTACCTTATGTAATAAGGTTTAAGGCATATAAAAGGCTGTTGGGCATGTGCAGTTGGAAGTGATACAGTTTATATTTTGCCGCTGGCCCTGGAGTATCATGGTGTAAAAATATTCTTATATGTGGTCTCTATATTGGGAATTATTCTGTTCCCAGAAAGCCTTCATTTTTAAATGCAGTCCTTTTGATCTGTTTCGGTATGCATCTCTTCACCACAGTTGAATGATCTGTCATACTCATGTTAGCTATGGTTGTTTGGAACTGTGATGCTTTATGATCTGCATATTTTCAGAAATGCTGCAGTTTCCGTAATGACCACTGCATAGCCTGAGAAAGCAAATGCCAGGATTCTCATGTGTCGTATCACACAAACACATACTTCATTTGTATCCTTGCACAGTAGTCCTGATGGAGTCCTCAATACTAGTGAAACTGAAACTGTTCTAATTAGCTGTGTTCACAGCTGTATTTAACTTGGTTACTTCAAGTTCCTAGACATTTTTTCCTCCCTCCCTCACTTGCATTCATACCATTCACCCAAGCTATTTATATGGAGATCAGCATAGCAATTTATCAGCCATTTCTAATATGCTTAGATCCCAAAAGGACAGATCATCTCTGGCTTGTTGGCCACATGTGTGCAACATTTAATTCATCAGACCGGAGAGATGTTGAATGCTACAGCCTAAAAATGGAATCATCCCCAAGAATGAACAAATGGTACAATGACCTAAGGGCCTCTGTCCCTTCAGGGGGTGTGTGTTTTTTAAAATATGGCTGGAATCTGGTTGGTTTGTTGTTTTCCCGCTGATCCAAAAAGTGAGTGTCCTGGTAAGTAAATAGCCAGACTTGGTAGTTCAGATAGCTTTCCCTGTGCCCAAATAAGTGAAGCGCTATCTTGGGGTCATGAAGGAGCAGTGTTACTTGTGGGGAGCACTGCTTTTAAGGAGTTAAAGCAATAGTTAGCCTGAACTCCCTCCTTCAATGGCCGACTCAGCCAGCTCTCTTCCCTTGCAACAGCTTTTTGATCTGCTGGTTGGGTGGAATCTTTATTGGTTCCCCCACTAGCCTCTGCTCAAAACCCACCTTTCCTTTAATGATGGGAGGGGTGGCACTTGCAGTGGGAAGTGTGTGGTTTTGCTTTTTAAATAAGGTTGCACTAGTATTTTGAACACTTTAGAGTTTATTTCAGGTGAACTGCACTAGTGAGGAACCTTTCCTCTTATGGTTGATGTTTAGTTTCTATGTTACTCACAATGTGCGGAGGGAGGGAGGGAGAGATCAATGGTTCTTGCATGAACGGGTGAAGGAGTTTTGTAATGTAGCAATACCCTTTGGGTAAAAATTCCACATTGCCTTTTAAATTTAAGTAGCCAGAAAACAGGACTCAGACTGTTGGATGCCATTCCACCAGACATGGAAGTGGAATACTCATTTGTCTTCAGGAAGGCCTGAGTTTAGCCTTGGAAAGGAGAGGGGAAGCAGGCCACTACGCCTCCTCTTGAAGATATGGAGACAGGTGGGGTATGGTGGGTAGCAAGATGTTGGCTTGGTCTCTCCTCCCTCATGGAAACCACACAGCAGATACGGGTGGGCTTATTGGGTGTGGGGAAAGGAGAGAAAGTTGTGCATGGAGTTTTGTAAGGCCTATTGGAGAAATTTTCTTGAACAGGTCTACACTGGAATACACATTCAATTACTCCTGGGGTAATTCTGCGCCACTGCACAATGCAGAAATTAATGCTGTGCATGTAGAACAGTGGTTCTCAAACTTTTGTACTGGTGACCCCTTTCACATAGCAACCCTCTGAGTGTGACCCCCCCCCCTTATAAATGAAAAACACTTTTTTAAATATATAACACCATTATAAATGCTGGAGGCAAAGCAGGGTTTGGGGTGGAGGCTGACAGCTCACGACCCCCCATGTAATAACCTCATGACCCCCTCAGAGGTCCCGATCCCCAGTTTGAGAACCCCTGATGTAGAATTTCCTTTCCCACACAGAAATGGGCTGCAGTACTGCTAGTTGCCACTAGGGGCACTGGACCCAGCAGAGCCCAGCTCGCACATAGAAGACACTGCTAGGGAGAGGGAGAGGGAGCTAGAGGGTTCCTGGCAGCTGCAGTTCCCAGCATGCCCTGAGGGAAGGAAACGGAGGTGCACAGGAAACTCCATGCAAGCCTGGGATTGAGCATCAGGCTGTTTCTCCCTCTGGATCCCTGGGCTCTGGGGGGCGGCTGGGGAGTCCCACGGCTGGGCTCTGGGCGGGGGGGGTGTCTGTCCCCCCCCCTCGGTCTGGGCTCTGCGGTGGGGAAGGGGGCAGAGAAACAGGAACTGCATTGTCATAGGGGTTTCTTTAACTCGCTACATCTTGGGGAATTTTTGTGTCTGTATTGTTACAAACATACTTGCTGACAAGTGTTTTGAAATAAATTACCAAAATAATTGAAACTGGTGTTATATTGTAGGGTTGTCACTTAATCGCAGTTAACTCACATGATTAAGTCAAAAAAATTAAGTGCGATTAAAAAAAAAAATTAATCACACTGTTAAACAATAATACCAATTGAAACGTATTAAACATGTTTGGATGTTTTTCTACATTTTTTTTTCAAATATATTGATTTCAATTACAACACAGAATACAACATATATTTTGATTACAAATATTTGCACTGTAAAATGATAAACAAGATACTGTAGTGCAATCTCTGTATCCTGAAAGTGCAAATGTAAATTTTTTTTGTCACGTAACTGCATTCAAAAATAAAAAAAGTAAAACTTCAGAGCCTGCAAGTCCAATCAGTCCTACTTCTTGTTCAGACAGTCACTAAGACAAACAAGTTTGTTTACACTTACGGGAGATAACGTGCCCACTTTTTATTTACAATGTCACCAGAAAGTGTGAATGGGCGTTCTCATGGCAGTTTTGTAGCCGACATTGCAAGGTATTTACCTGCCAGATATGCTGAACATTCGTATGCCTCTTTATGCTTTGGCCACCTTTCCAGAGGACATGCTGATGGTGCTCGTTTAAAAATAAAAATCATTAATTAAATTTGTGACTGAACTCCTTGGGGGAGAATTTTATGTCTCCTTCTGTTTTTACCCACATTCTGCCATAAATTTCATATTATAGCAGTCTCAGATGATCCAGCACATGTCCTTTTAAGAACATTTTCACTGCAGATCTGACAAAATGCGAAGAAGGTACCAATGTGAGATTTCTAAACATAGCTACAGCACTCAAGCCAAGGTTTAAGAATCTGAAGTGCCTTCCAAAATCTGAGGTGTGGAACATGCTTTCAGATGTCTTAAAACAGAAACAGTCCAATGTAGAAACTACAGAACCCGAACCACCAAAGAAGAGAATCAACCTTCTGCTGGTGGCATCTGACTCAGATGATGAAAATGAACATGTGTCGGTCTGCACTGCTTTGGATCATTGTCGAGCGGAACTCATCAGCATGGACGCATGTCCTCTGGAATAGTGGTTGAAGCATGAAGGGACATATGACTCTTTAGTGCAGCTGGCATGTAAATATCTTGCAACGCTGACTACAAAAGTGCCATGCAAACACCTGTTCTCACTTTTAGGTGACATTGTAAACAGGAAGCAGGCAGCATTATCTCCTGCAAATGTAAACAAACTTGTTTGTCTGAGTGATAGGCTGAACAAGAAGTAGGATTGAGTGGATTTGTAGGCTCAAAAGTCTGACATTGTTTTATTTTTGAATGAACTTTTTTTACATAATTCCTCATTTGCAAGTTCAAATTTCATGATAAAGAGATTGCACGATAGTACTTGTATTAGGTGAATTGAAAAATACAATTTCTCTCGTTTTTTACAGTGCAAATATTTGTAATCAAAATAAAGTGAGCATTGTACACGTTGTATTCAGTGTTGTAATTGAAATCGGTATATTTGAAAATGTAGAAAACATCCAAAAATATTTAAATAAACGGCATTCTATTTAACAGCACACTTAATTGTGATTGGTGTGTTTTTTTTTTTTTTTAATTGCTGGACAGCCCTATTATTTTAACAAATAAAATGTACAGAATTTTAAATTTTTTGGTGCAGAATGCCCCCAGGAGTAACATTTATGTGAGTAGAAAGTCTACATCCTCAGATTTTTTCAAACAGACACAACTGGATTTAGCTTGTTTATCAGATGCTTGTTGGTGGGATTCATGAGCTAGGATGACGTATATTAGCAGGTCTGTACGTGGAAGACTTCACAGCATCAGGACCTGGTCACAGCTATTATCCTTTTACCTTCCATGAGCACCAAAATCAGAAATCTAGTCTAGTATTTTTCAGACTGCTTTTTGCACTCTAGTGGGAGGTTCTCCATATGTTCCCTATTGGGAGTTTGGAGCATAGAGGAGCTTTGAAAATAACAGCATTGGAGGTTTGGGTGGGTTGTGGCTTTGTTTGTTGCCAAATCCAGATTGAGCACGGAGTATAAACGACGCCAGATATTTGTTTTCACAATTTTCTTTTGGCAAAATAAAAGAGCTGGGCCTAAATACAAAATGCCTCATTCAGCAATAAACTGAAACACTATTTCCAGTGTTATTTTGATAGCATTTAATGAAGTCGGTGCACAGTTGAAGATGTCTTGGCATGGAGAGGTTAGGTCTATATACTTAAGCCAAAATTAACAACAGCTTCAGACAGAAAGAAATCAAGGTTTGCCAAATGAAAAATGACAAATCAGGTTTTAAAAGAAAATATCTTCAAATTTCCCAGTTGGTATTAAGAATAGTATATAAATTAACAACACTGACAGTTCATTTTTAATAGTTTGTCTTTAAATGTAATGGGGAAATCTCTCCTTCTAACAAGGAACTCTTATAACCTAATAGGCATCCTTCAGTCTGGAAAGACCATGGTATGCACAGGCCCCTCCTTAGGCTTTATGGGGCCCTACGCAGTATTATTAAACTGGTGCTCCTATGCATGACTTGGGGCACAGCCACCACCCCTACCCATGGACCCCCAGAAGAATCCCTACCCCCATTGCTGACACACACCGAGCTGCAGCCGCAGCGGAAGCCCAGGCTTGCAGCTCAGGGGGAGGGATGAGGCAGCAAAGGATACCGAACCACCCAGCCCGCCTCATGGCAGCAGTCACAGTTCCCCGCAGAGACCCCTGTACCCTCTCCCTCACGCAGAATGCCGGCACATTTGGCTCTGTGAATACGGCCCCTGCCTAAGGAGACTGCAGTGCACACTGGGCGTGTGGGAGCTGACCTGCTCTTACCTGCTGTCCCAGTAGTGCCACAAATTTTTGGATGCCCTACGCAGCCACATATGCTGAATATGCCTAAGGCTGGCCCTGGGTATGCGTCCCTGCGAGGTTATAAAATTTTACTCAGTTGGTTTTATGGCAGCTGTGACTGAAGAGACCCATGGGAGTGAGACAATCTCTGCCACATCTGTCACATTAAAAGGTGATGTTTTGACCCTTTGGGCTTTGCCTTCTGCAAGTTCTTTTCACCTCTGCTAAGCTGGACGGCTTCCTCGTGTTTCCAAAGGTTGCAGTGTTGAGTGTGATCTAGTATAAATACACTTTGAGTTGATTGCATTTTTAAGTGATCAGAGGTCTGGCTTTAAGGGTTACCACCAGGGGGGGAAAATTCAGTGAGAGCACAAACCAGTTTTAATAATTCATATATGAATTTTTCAATTCTCCATACTTAGTTTTACCATTTTACATCTGTTCCAATCTGTATCACTCCCACTGTTTCACACCTTGGCCTCTCCTAAGCAAAGACTGATGATCTTCCCAATTTGAGTGGGGAATTTTGTGGTGTAGAAAAGCAGTGGGAGAATATTAAATTTATTTACATTTGTGAATAAGCAGGAAAAGAATTTCTAGAGGTGAAAATGAAGCACATTAACTGGCTAACCCATATTATAGTTTATAAATTAATAAGATAGTTATAGTAATTCTGAAATCCGCACCAAAGCTTAATTTTAACCAAAAAGAGAGATCCTTCCCCCCCCCCTCCCCCCGAAGCCCTGCAAAAAAGAGCTGCTAGAACATGTGAGCTATCTTTCGTCAGAGTGGTCCCCTGTCTCCATGCTACATTTTACACACTAAAGACAATGGATGAGAAAATATGTGGCTGTGATGAATGAGGGCAAACTCACAAGGGCAGACCTCTTAACAGGACATCCAAACCAGTAGTTTGAACACTGAAATTAGCCTTTTAGCCTGTCTTCTAAGTGCCCATATGAGGGATTTGGAAATTCTGCTGAAGTACCCACACCTGTAAATTGCAAACTGCGGAGGATGCTCATTGTACTTCATCTAGTGTATAGAGAATCCTGGAAGATTCAGTGAAACAGAATAATCACCTAACAGTGGTGGTTTTAGAACTCCTGTTCCCTTCCCTCCCTAAAGAACCCTGCATTTCAGTACAGTCCCAACAGGAATGGCAGGCCTATTTTACCTTAAGTCATGTAAACAACACTGTGACTCAGCCAGTCTTCATAGTCACATCTTCCTCAAAGGTGTCACTAGGAAGGTTTTTACATTCATCACAACTCCATTTCTCATACTTCTCTTCCATGCTAATAACAGACGGATGCGGTAATGCTGCCACATTATTGTAATTGTTGCTTGATGGTGGCTTATATATTTCATGTTATCTCTTTCTGGGTAGTGTAAAATTTGCTGGATTCATTTATCTTTACTTTTATTAAATTTAAAAAAATATTCAATATCCCTTCAGAGAGATTTAGGGAAAATACTGCATTCCAGTGCATTAATTTAAAAGTGCAACAAGCCCTTGAATGATAACGAAGGGTTTATTTTTGTTTAACAGGGGGATCATTAGCTGTGGGGAAGGGGGGCAGTTGTCCCCACTGACCTTGGCTTCCCCCTTACCCCAGATTTTTCATAATTCTTTGTGTTCCATTAGGTCTTCTACTCTGCCCCCACTCCCCAACTTTGCAGCATATAACCACATATAATGTTCTGTATGCTGGCCCAACTTTGCCCCTATCCCAGAATTATTCTGAAATGGTGTCCCTGCCCTTTAATTGTTAAATCTGTCAATGAAGGACTTAGACTATGTTTAATTGCATGCAGTGGGCTCAATGAGACTCCTCACATAGTGTAAAGATAAGCATGTGTATAGTCCGAGCAGTTAGCGCTGTGCAAATAGTAAGGAGACTCAAATATCTGAAGCATTTGTCAGTATCTCCTATTGGTCTTCCAAACGTGCCTAGAAGTAAGTTACTTAAGGAGAGAAAGAGAAGTTTCTAGGTAATGATGTCAGAGGGGACGAAGTAAAGAGACAGCAAGTGAAATAAAATAGTAACATCAGTTTTAAAATTACAGAAAATATCTCTAGTTTCTTGACTTCAAAAAGCTGAAAAGGACTCTGTCAACTTGAAATCTACTCGGCTTAAAAAAAAAAAAAACAGTTTAAAAGTAGTTTCATGTACTGTCCTTGTCCCTCAACCTCCTGCTCATATTCTTGATTTCACAATCACCTTTTCTTTATTTTAAAAATGTTTTGTTCCTTTCCCCTATTACTATATGGAAAGGCCACACAGTGAAACTGACTCGACATAACAGGCTGTCAAAAGCTCAGTGCAAACAAACTGAAAAAATATGTATTTCATTAATCTCTTCAATTGCAGTCATTTTAGGTGCAACAACAGCGGATTAAAAAATTCAGACAGACATGGTTTTGGTTTTAACTTGACTGTCCCTTTCAGGGCTCTTTTATACAGATAGTGTGGTCCTTTAGAAAACAAAGTAAACTATGCAGGTTATTGCAGCTTTAGGGCAAAATAACTTTTATAGCACACACTTTTTTAAAAAAATAAAGGTATGCCATTACAGCCCCACAGCACAATACAGACGCTGCTTGAATAGGGATGATAACACTGCAATCTAGAAAGGAAGTACTCTTTTATACAATCAGCTAGCTGTCTAGGTATTTATACTGTGCTTGTTGCCATGGTTTTTGAGCACTGTTTACTTCAACTATTAGAGGAATCTTTGCTAGTCTCCCATAGACATTATAGGCCCATGCCTAGGTTCCCCAACTCCTGGAATCTCATAATGAGGGTGGAATCTGAACATTCATTTTCTAAGGAAGTTTCCTAGCCCTCCTGGCTGAGCAGCTCAAAATGTGAATTGAGCATAACCTTTACACCTTCTACTTCCAGAAGAACACCACATTTATGGTCTGGAAGTGAAGAAGGTCAGACCCAATTGAAACTGCAGGAGGGAATTGTAGTAAACAGAATCTAGTTGCCAAAATTACAATTTGGGTTAGAACAGCAAAAAGTGCAATGAACTCCTTAATGATAGGTGATCAGAATCTTTGCTTTATAACATATACTGGGAGGTAATACCTTACTGGAACGCTATATCAGCACTGACTCAGAGGGAAGAGTGCCACCTACTGATTCACAAGCACCTCTTCTGGCATCCCAGTTTTTGTCTTTGTGGTTTCTATTCAAATATTGACACGGCTTGACTCTTTTTAGCTTGAGAGAGCTGTACCACTCATAACCTCGGGTGGTACGACTGCAGCAAAATAGATCAGTAAATTAATATCATGAACCTTTTTTTAAAAACAAACAAACTTGTTAGTACTCTCTCAATTGCCTTGGAACAAGAAGAGGTTCTGGGGAGTGTATCTTCTAGCCTTGTGCTGATTGAGCTCTATATTCCTATCACTGAAAATTTAATCTTTTTAAAGAGGGAAGAGATTCGTTTATTTGAAGCGGACAGTAGGTATATAGCAGTAAACTCCAATCTATTGTATATGTGTGTTTGTGTCTTCAAACACTGTTTATCATCTGACTTCTGAAAGACCCATACAGACTGTAGAATCATACATGCTCCATTAAAAAAAATCTATTTTAGATCATGGCTGTTTGCGCATTAAAACATGTGTGCACACACACATACATCATGCTTAATGTGTATGTGCTGTGGTACTGTTGTGGTTGCCTAGCAACCAGTGGGAGGTATGTCAGAAAGCAAGAAGAGCTTTAAATGAATTAACAGAAGCATCCATGTTAGTTTCAGATGGGTGGCAGGAGACTTATTGCTGGATTGACTAGCCCAGATGGTTCTATGCGCTGATTATGCTGATGCTCTCCTAGAAGTCACATGTTAAAATATAAAGATGAAAATGTTGGTGTTGAATATAATATTCTCTTCTGGAGCTTGTTAGTAACCATAGAGGCCGAGGGACCCAATTTCTTTGTAAATACCTTTTTAATAGTGTGCATTAAGAAATGCTAAAAAAAAAAGTCAGTTGTCTCAACAAAGAGTTTCCTGAGATGATGATGTTCTTGCATGTTTGTTCCAATTTCTTGGAGATAATTTAATTTTCATTCAATACTAAATAACAATCTCCAAACACTTACTCCCAAGCACACCATTGTGCTTACTATGGCGAGATGTGCCAATGAGTTCATTGGGACTACTGGACAGAGAAGACACTACATTTAGTAGTGAATATTTTCAGGAATGGGTCATGAGTATGCACAGTCTCTAAAGGCAAGAAAACCAAAGGCAATCCTGATGGAGGCTAGAGGTGGAAGGTAAGTCGGGGTAAGTCGACCTAAGTTGTTACACTACTCCAGCTACATGAATAATGTAACTGGAATTGACGTAGCTTAGGTCGACTTACCTTGGTGTCTTCACTGCGCTGCGTCGACGGGAGACACTGTCCCGCCGACTTACCTTACTCTTCTCGGGAAGCTGGAGTACCGGAGTCCACCAGAGAGAGCTCTGCCGTCGATTTAGCAGGTCTTCACTAGACCCGCTAAATCGACATCTGCTACATCGATTGCAGCAGCATCGATCTCCCTGGTAGTGAAGACCAGCCCTAAGATGAGAGCAGTAATCTGCCATTCTTCCAAAGGCAAACAAGGGATCACAGAACACTAAAACGTACCTAAGACTGCAGTGCATAACCAGTTCAAGTTCTGTGAGTCAAGGAAGGGGAGATTTTTAAGTTGTCCTTACATACTCTGAATAACTACCCAACTTTTCCCCCCCAATTTTGAGAAATAGTTAGTCAAGTACTCAAGATGTAAGGGTTCAATTCCCAGCTGTACCACAGAGTTCCTGTGTGTCCTTGGGCAAGGCGTTTAATGTTTCCGAACCTAAATTCCCCATCTGTAAAATAAGGATAGCAATGATTTTCTACCCCTCAGGGATGTTGTGTGAATAAACTAATTCATGTTTGTGAAGAGCTCAGTGCTAAGGGCTATATACACAGGGAGGTAGATAGAACCCTTCTGTTCAACAGTGGGAGTTCCCATGGAGTTAGCCCTCAGTGCAGGAGACTGCCTAACGGGAATCATAACTTGTGCCATAATGACGTGAAGCATAGAATTCTTTGGCCCTGTCAGCAAAATGGTTTGAACTGTGCTAGTAGCAACATACTCAGAACTAGTTGTCAAGCCCGCTTACCAGCCATTTCTCACATTGGTTTAGAGTTATCGTATTTCAAGTTCCCGCTCTCTAGCTGACCAGGTCTGAAGGCAGCACTGCCGCCAGAAGCAGCGCAGAAGGGTGGCAATACCATACCATGCAGGGCCGGCTCCAGGCACCAGCCGAGCAAGCTGGTGCTTGGGGCGGCAGATTGAACGAGGCGGCATTCCGCCCAATCCTAGGGCGGCATGGCCGCTTTTTTTTTTTTTTGTTCCGCTCCGGCCGCCCTGTATGGGGCGGCGGCGCGGAGGACGGGAGCGCCCTGCAGCAAGCCCGGCAGGGCAGTCCTCGTCCTTCCCTCCCCGCCGACCGGAGCGGATCCCTCCCGGCAGGTGGCGCGGGGCGCGGCAGGAGGGGCCACGTGGCAGTGCCCCGCTGTAGCCCTGGCCGCCCCCCTTCTCTCCCCCTCCCCCTCGCTAGCCGGTCCCCCTGCACCTGCGCTTCGGTGCACAGAGCACAGATCACTGTTTTTTGGGTTTTGCTTTGCCATTCTGGCCGCCCCGTTTTTTTTTTTTGCTTGGGGCGGCCAAAAAGCCAGAGCCGGCCCTGATATCATGCCACCCTTACTTTTGCACTGCTGCTGGCAGTGGTGCTGCTTTCAGACCTGGGTGCCTCTGGCCAGCAGCTGCTGATGTCCAGCTCTGAAGACAGTGCCACCGCCAGCAGCAGCACAGAAGTAAGGGTGGTAAATCCAATAAATATGCATGTTGCTATTAGGGCATACTAGGACTTGTAGTTTTACCAGAATCGATGTTGTAAAAAGGATGTGCAAGGAAAAATCAGGGACATTTTGTTCATATTTCAAAAATCCACCCAGAGATCGGAGGACCAAAAAAAGAGATCATGTCCAGGAAAACCTGGACGTATGGAAACCCTACATTGGTTGTTTCTAGCATGGTCAAGAGGGAGTTTTCTGCATTTGAGAACCATGCTATCTACCCTCCTCTCTGGCAGACATGTCTTGTATCCACTTAGGAGTGGACACAAACAAGGTTGTATCTGTGCTTGGCTGTAACCGTGTACTATGAAAAGTTTCACACATGGTTACAGCTCATCAGCCCTGTTTACACTAGTCTCATAATCATTTTCCATTTACCACTCTTGCAGCTGCCCTCATGTTGGCAATGGTGAGAGCTCTGGTGTACGCTGGTCACTGGTGCCATTTTAACTGCCATGTCTTCTAACCCTATTTAGAGGACATAGTGGTTAAAATAGTGACACCGACTATGCTAGTGTTCTCTCCCACCTCTGGAGCTGTATAGTCATAGCAATAGTTGGGAAATGTTAAGAAAAAATCTAGTGTAGATGCAACCGTAAGGACATTTGAACACTTTCTGCAGTTCACATAGGTAGGCCACTGATGTCAACATTGTTTCTGGTGGATTCAACCCAATGAGCGCACACAGTATTGCCCCGTTGGTTTGGGTACCTCTAGCTGGCAAAAACTGTAAAATATCCTTGACAAAAAGGTTTCATGTTAATTTGTGACACTGTGGCTGTCTTTTAAAAATCTCCATGGAGACAGAAATCTTGTTAGATCAGGTTTTTAAATGGATTTCTGGTGATCTGAATCATATTTGTATACTTCTTTCATCTGAAGTTCTCAAAGCGTTTTACAAATGTTAATTAGCTAAGCTTCACAACAGCCCTGTGAGGTGGCTAAGTGTAAGCGGGGGAATGGTCCCGCTATTGTGGGGAACTTTCCTGGCTTCTGCACTACCCCGGTGAAGTGGGCTAACGAAAGGATCCGAGTCCTCGCTCCCACTTCCTTTACCCAGAGGCCTCCCTGCCCTTGAGGACTCCCCTTCCACTCTCCTGTCTGGCAGAGTCCTCGTAAACCCCGACAAGGCTGGGCCCAGGATTCCTGGGGGGCTTGACCCCCAACCCTGCTGTGGTCACCTAGGACAGGGGCTAGGGTGTCCCCACTCCGGGGTACTCTCTTTGCACTGGGCACCTCCCTGACCCACTGATCATTTTATACAATTTAAAGCAAATACAAGTTATTTAATTAACAATTACTTTTAAAAAAGAATAAGGAAAAATGGAAAAGGTTAAAGGAAACACATCACCCTGCTCTGAGGCAGGGAATATCACAAGCAGTGTCTCTGGAACGTCAGGGCAGTTCACAGTCTGTTCCTTGTAGGTCCCGGGCCTCCTTCTCAGGCCCTGGCTGTGCTGCAGGGACGCTGTGGTTTGGACACTTGTTCTGGCGGTGGCCACACGCCCTCAGGCTCTAGGTGGCAGGACCCTTCTTCCCAGCGTCGCCCCCGCCCTGTCAGGGTTACGATCCCCCTCCAAGTCTGGCCTGCAAGGCCTCTTGGCTGAGGTATCTCCCTGCGCTGGGCCCACTGCCAGGGTCCCCCTCACTCTCCCCAGCTGCTCACCGCACCCAGCTCCGGACTGCTCCAGCCCCAGCTCCAGCTCCACTCTGCCTCAGCACGGCTGCTGCTGCTGCTCTGCCTCCAGCTCCCTGGGCTGCTTCTCTGGCCTCTCTGGCTCTGGTTGCTGCAGCTCTGCCCCCAGGGCAGGTCTGCTCTGCAGGCTGCTTCTGTAACTCTGCTTTGGGGCTGCAGCTCTGCTCCCAGCAACTTAGCTCAGGCCCCTGCTCTCTCCTGGCTGTGCTCTGGCTTTGGGGCTGCAGCTCTGCTCCCTGCTCAGGATCTGCTCTCCCTGGACTTTGTCTCTGGCTCTGTGGCTGCGCCTCTGGCCCCTCTGGATCTGGCACGGTTCTGCTCTCCAGCTCAGCTTGGGCCCCTGCTTTCTCCTTAGCTCGGCCCCACTCAGTCTGACCCAGGCAATTCCAGCTCACCCGGAGGACGGGACCTCCCTCGCCTCCTGACCCTCTGATTAGCCTGCCCGCCCTGTCAATCAGGCTGATCTGGAGCATTGGCCTCTCCCCATTGTTCCTGGGGACTGTCAGTCTCAGGCTCCTGATTTGCCATCGACCCTTCCCCTTTTAGTACTGGGAGCAAGCCAATCAAAACACCCCCACTGAATGTTAGTAAGGGGGCAACAGTCCCCTTACATAAGGATTATCCTCTTTTGGCAGACAAGGAAGCCTGAGCCACAGAGAGGTTAAAGGCCAGTTTTGAACCCCTTCCTCTCACTGGTAAGCAGGTGTACAGACAAGTAGTCCCACTGGAATTATGTGAGTAGCTGTTCACCAATATGTAAATAAGAGTGAGTTGCACAAACCAGGCCTCAGTGACTTGTCTCAGGTTAGAAAGGAAAACGGTGGTATCACTGGGAACTGAACTCAAATCTCCATATTCTTAGGCTTGTTCTTTAACCATTAGCCCTTCCTTCTATAAGACTTCAAGGGCTGAACAATTATTTTGTGCCTTTTTTTTTTATTAGTGTCACTTCGATTCTAAAGGACTCTCTCGCTCCCTTTCTCTCATCCTGCAGCATATCACATATTTGTGCATATTAAATATATTTAATGTGCACATGAGGTTCTCTGTGCCCTTTTTGTGTTCAGACTCGGGACAAGGATGCAGGGCTCAGGTGGTAGATACTGTGTCCAGCCCCTTTTAGATGACTGCTTCTTGCCCAGATCAGCAGTAGGGTTTATCCTGGTGGCAGTTCAAAGCACTCCCTTCCCCTGGAATTTTCATGACTTCCAACTTGGACTGATTTTGAAGCAAAATCTTCGTTTCAGCGTTCAGACTGACAAGAGGCTACTTGCTTATTGTGGCCATGCTCCACAACCCTAAATTGTTCAAGATGCTTCAGTTCACATTTGACCCTGGGACCACAACCCAAGGGCGAAGTCAGGGGAGGGATATGCTAGTCACTGAATGATCAGATTCACTTCTCCCAGGCCTTAATCCAAAATAGGCTGCATTTGTTGCTAGAGTGATCTAGTTTCTCAGGCTTGAGGGGGTACCTGCTGGGTATTGGGCATTTGAGGAAGAAGGCGTAACATTATACTCCATATTCTTTATGCAAATATGCTTGTGGTAGGAATATGACATAACTAAGATATGCTTTATGCAAGATAACTCTTGTAAGGTATCACAGGAAGACTAAGCTCTTTTACAGTCCATTGTCTCTTGTTGACGAGCTTTTTCATTGTTGTACCTGAAGTGTTAGCAGTGGGCGTCACCCAAAGTAGCATAGTTGAAATACAGATATATAGTCAATATTCCTAATTTCAGATACAGAAATGATACATGCATACAAATAGGATAATCATATTCAGTAAATTATAACCTTTCCAATGATACCTTACAAGAGTTATCTTGCATAAAGTATATCTTAGTTATGTCATATTCCTACCACAAGCATATTTTCATAAAGAATATGGAATATAATGTCACAGAAGGGACTATTTATTTTATTTAGCTGCTCAGGAGATTAAGCTCCCCCCCCCCACTTCTTGTACTTACTCCTTTTTTGGCCCTGCTCAGATTGCAACTGGCTGGAGTTGGGGTGATGAGAGCAAGTTGCTATTTTCCCAATACACCCTGCTGGGAGCAAATGGATAGGGAATTCATTTGCAAATTTAACACCATTAATCTGGGCTTGAATAGGGACTGGGAGTGGCTGGCTCATTATAGAAGCAGCTTTTCCTCTCCTGGAATTGACACCTCCTCATCTATTATTGGGAGTGGACTACATCCACCCTGATTGAATTGGCCCTGTCAACACTGGTTCTCCATTTGCGAAGTAACTCCCTGCTCTCCATGTGTCAGTATATAATGCCTGCATCTGTAACTTTCACTCTATGCATCCGAAGAAGTGAGGTTTTTACCCACGAAAGCTTATGCCCAAATAAATCTGTTAGTCTTTAAGGTGCCACCAGACTCCTTGTTGTTTTTGTAGATACAGACTAACACGGCTACCCCCTGATAATGGATAGGGAGGGGATGATGAGAGATGTGTACTTGGGGTTGCCAGCTCTCGCAATTTCATTGCAAGCATCATAATATTTAGTGTTTTTTCTTAGGGTACGTCTATACTTACCTCCGGGTCTGGCGGTAAGCAATCGATCTTCTGGGATCGATTTATCGTGTCTTGTCTAGACGCGATAAATCGATCCCGGAAATGCTCGCCGTTGACGCCGGTACTCCTGCTCCGCGAGAGGAGTACGCGGAGTCGACGGGGGAGCCTGCCTGCCATGTGTGGACCCACGGTAAGTTCGAACTAAGATAGTTCGACTTCAGCTACATGAATAACGTAGCTGAAGTTGCATATCTTAGTTCGAAGTGGGGGGTTAGTGTGGACCAGCCCTTAGTCCTGGAGGCATGTGATGGGGTTAAAGTCCCAGCTTTCATTTAGAGTTCATTTAGTTTCTAGCCTCCATAGTTGCAGAGAAAAGCCTGGATGTGACCTGAGTGTAACCTAAAGGCTCAGAAACCTAAAGGCAAATAAAACCAAAAATGTAGTCGTTAAAAAAAAATCATGGTTTTTAAGCCATTCTCCTGAATCTTTAAGGCCTGAATTATGACTTTTAAATGTTTTGGGTCAGCAGTCTTAAGTATGGGAATGATCTGTGCTTCCTCCCTACCACTCACTGGCCTGACTAGCTGACTGGCGTGTAGGGAGGAATAAGTTCTCCATGAAAACATGTTAAATGAAGTAATTTACATACTTTCTAGAGCAAGTAGGGAGGAAGTGGGACTCTTTTCTGCTCCTGGTGTAGCACAGCTACTCACTGCCCCACGCTGAAAACCAATCATAAAGTTATAGTCCACCCCAACTGCTGACCTGGGCTAGATTCATACAGGAGTTGACCGTTTTGTTATACGGGTCAGAGTTGGTTTTGCTGGTTTTATTTTGTATGGTGTGGGTATTTTACATAATGATCAAGTGCCACTATAATGGTAGGAACAGGTTCCTTTTATAGAAATCTAAATAAAGAAATAGCATTTCTAGCATGAAAAATATTTGCAAAACAAAAATACATTCATCACAAATATAAATAGTAAATTATTTTATTAAGCAATAATGTGCTTGATGCTGTACAAGAAAAATTAACAGTCCCTAAGCTTAATGTATTTAAAAGAAAGCAGACTTACCTTTATTTGAATATATTTCACATTGGCTTAATGTCTTTTTTTTTTTTTCCCCCCAGAGAGGAAATTAACTTACTGTGTTCCACAACAATAAGCACTTGTTGCTTCAAACCACAATAGAACCTTTCCTTTCAAAAGCAAACACCATCTGGAAGCTAGTTCCTACGTACAACAGGAACACTTTTAAAAAAGTGCCTACCAGTTTTAGAGATAGTGAAGGTTTCAGAGCTATTCCCTAGACTCTCAATGAATGGGGAATACCACTCACACTGGCAATTCTTATAGGGAAAAAAGGAACGTTTTAAGTGAGCCCACTACAGTTAGACACAGCTCAAAAAAAAAAAAAAAAAAACCACAAGAAAGAAAAGTCTTGGGGGAAGCTGTAACTGTGAGCGACACAGAAGTCTGCTTTTAGCCCTTGCACTCCAGAGCAAACATGAATTATTCAAAATGTGACTCTATTAATCTTTGCTTCATCTCCCTGTGTGTAAAGAGATAGCAGATGCTATATTTCCAGTGCAGTTACTGCCTTACATGCCCACTCAATAGGGCATTGCCATGAATCATGGGCTATGGAGACTTTCAGTGGGTTGTTCTAGACCCAAGAGTACTTCAATCATCTGAACTGGATTTTTTTGTTTATTTCAGAGAGAAAGGAAATACTGCTATACAAAACCTTTTCTTCATAGTCATTTTCTGTTGAAACAGGTGACTTCCTTTTAATACTCTATTAAGCTGTTTCAATAGACTTTTTTTTTGGCCTTGCCTGCTTTCTTAAGCCATCAAAAGTACACATGAAAGAGAGTAAAATAGGCGTCATCCATGGGAATTTCCCTTTGCTTGCAGCTTTTGTATTTTGTAACTTCTCATTTAACATATTAATCAAAGGGCTTGTAAATAAATGTATAGCAACCGGAACTGTATTGAGATGTGTAACTTCCGAGCGTGTGTTAAAGCTTATCAATTCCCCCAAGTTTTTCCTGAGGCAAGGGTGATTTAGGGAAGAAATTGACTGGGAGGTGATACACGAGAGGGTAAAATGCCAATCTGAGAATGAGAGCGTTAATTGTGGTTATAACTCTGTTCTCTTGGTCCATATCTTGTCTATTTTATCCATACATCTGGAATACCAGGTAGCATTTTTTAAAATAAATAAACAGATAAATAGCTGCATGTATCTGAGGCATAGTAAGGTGATTCATCCAGGAAACTGCATTGCTATTGTCAAACTTGAGAGGCTTCCGTGGCAGAGATTCACCTGGGGCTCTGTACTCCAAAAAAATAGATCTGAGCTCAGAAACTAGCTTTTATCGGTTGTTTTCAACTAAAGATGCCTCCATTGGTTTTGAAAGCTTCTTCATTTAAGTAGCTATAGGAATTAATTTGGCACTAGATTGGCTCCTTTAATAAATCTGTGAGTAGGAGATTACATTTTGGGTGGTGGTTGTGGTAGCTGGCCATCTTTCAAGATAGCGCCCCCCCCCCCCATCTCATGCTGCTGTCATATGGCTTGGCTTTCAAATTCAGGCATAGGACAGATTGGGCAGGAAAACTCATAGCTTGCTGCCACAGTAGTAGTGGAACTTTTGCTCTGAGACTCTACCTCAAATACCCAGCACGTCAGTGCAGAACGTTACTGCTGCAGCAGCTCTCTTTAGACTACCTTAAAGTGAATCTAGTTCTTATGAAACATGACTGACAGCCCTGCCAATGTGCCATAAGCTTGACTTGGAGGAAACACCTACTGGTGAAAGGTGCCAATGCCTGTCTAATTATCGCCTCTCTCCTGCTAAAAATTATGCTAATTAGAATGGCAGTCATGCTGAGGACACCTGTACATTAGGGATTTATTTGAGACCCTCTGTTTGCATAGGCCTCTGAACAACCTTCAGATGGTAACTGCTTTTAGTCTCTGATGATTTTGGCTAGATTCATACAGGTAATTAAGGTTATGTGAGTCTCTGCACCATAGCAAGTGTCTAGCCCAGGGGTCTCAAACTCAAATGACCACAAGGGCCACATGAGGGCTAGTTCACTGGCCCGAGGGCCGCATCACTGACACCCCCCTCCTCTCTGCCCCCGGCCCTGCCCCCACTCCACCCCTTCCATGAGACCCCGCCTCTTCCCACCCCTTCCCTGCCCCTATTCCAACCCCTTCCCTGAAGTTCCCCGTTCCCGGCCAATGGGAGCTGCGGGGGGGAGGGGGGGGAGTGCCTGGAAGCCAGGGCAACACACGGCCGGAGCCCTCTGCTTCTCCCCACCCCCCGGCCGCAGGGACATGATGCCAGCCGCTTCAGGGAGCGCACGGGGCTCGAGGGGGGCAATCCTGCGGCTGTAATTTGCCCACCCCTGGCCTGGAGGTAGGCCGGGAGGGCGGGCGCAGGCTGCTTGGCGGGCCGCAGGAAATAGCCCCGCGGGCTGCGTGTTTGAGACCCCTGGTCTAGCCTAATGGATCCAGTTTCAGGATTGGGGCTTTACAGTTGGAAGATTCCATAATCTGTTGCAATTCCAGAACCATCCAGTGTCCAAAGACCATATTTTAATGATATTACTACGAAGACTATGTCATCTGTGAACTCATAGAAATGTAAACCATCCACATTTAAATCAAATAATTTCGCTGTGGTTAGTGGTGATATAATGGTAATGAATAGTCAAGTCTTAATGTTGTTGTTTCATTCTCATTTTCTGAAGCAATACAGTTCTGTTCGACAGTTAAGTAGCAATGTACTGTAAATCTTTCCCAAGGCCAACATGCTAGAAATAGTGCCTCTCACTTATTTCAGGAAGGACAGGCAGGGTAGAAAAGGTGGAGGAGTTGCATTGTATGTAAGCGAGCAGCATGACTGCTCAGAGCTCCAGTATGAAACTGCAGAAAAACCTTAGGGTCTCTAGATTAAGTTTAGAAGTGTGAGCAACAAGGTGATGTTGTGGTGGGAGTCTGTTGTAGACCACCAGACAAGGGGGATGAGATGGACGAGGCTTTCTTCCGGCAACTAACAGAAGTTACTAGATCACAGGCCCTGGTTCTCATGGGGGGACTTCAATCACCCTGATATCTGCTGGAAGAGCAATACAGCGGTGCACAGACAATCCAGGAAGTTTTTGGGAAGTGTAGGGGGCAATTTCCTGGTGCAAGTGCTGGAGGAACTAACTAGGGGCAGAGCTCTTCTTGACCTGCTGCTCACAAACAGGGAAGAATTAGTAGGGGAAGCAAAAGTGGATGGGAACCTGGGAGGCAGTGACCATGAGATGGTCGAGTTCAGGATCCTGACACAAGAAAGGAGAGCAGCAAAATATGGACCCTGGACTTCAGAAAAGCAGACTTTGACTCCCTCAGGGAACTGATGGGCAGGATCCCCTGGGAGAATAATATGAGGGGGTAAGGAGTCCACGAGATCTGGCTGTATTTTAAAGAATCCTTATTGAGGTTGCAGGAAGAAACCATCCCGATGTGTAGAAAGAATAGTAAATATGGCAGGCGACCAGCTTGGCTTAACAGTGAAATCCTTGCTGATCTTAAACACACAAAAGAGGCTTACAAGAGGTGGAAGATTGGACAAATGACCAGGGAGGAGTATAAAAATATTTCTCAGGCATGCAGAGGTGAAATCAGGAAGGCCAAATCACACTTGGAGTTGCAGCTAGCAAGAGATGTTAAGAGTAACAAGAAGTGTTTCTTCAGGTATGTTAGCAACAAAAAGAAAGTCAAGGAAAGTGTGGGCCCCTTACTGAATGAGGGAGGCAACCTAGTGACAGAGGATGTGGAAAAAGCTAATGTACTCAATGCTTTTTTTGCCTCTGTCTTCACGAACAAGGGCAGCTCCCAGACTACTGCACTGGGCAGCACAGCATGGGGAAGAGGTGACCAGCCCTCTGTGGAGAAAGAAGTGGTTCGAGACTATTTAGAAAAGCTGGACGAGCACAAGTCCATGGGGCCGGATGCGCTGCATCCAAGGGTGCTAAAGGAGTTAGCAGATGTGATTGCAGAGCCATTGGCCATTATCTTTGAAAACTCATGGCGATTGGAGGAGGTCCCGGATGACTGGAAAAAGGCTAATGTAGTGCCCATCTTTAAAAAAGGGAAGGAGGAGGATCCAGGGAACTACAGGCCAGTCAGCCTCACCTCAGTCCCTGGAAAAATCATGGAGCAGGTCCTCAAGGAATCACTTCTGACGCACTTGAGGAGAGGAAAGTGATCAGGAACAGTCAGCATGGATTCACCAAGGGCAAGTCATGCCTGACTAACCTAATTGTCTTCTATGATGAGATAACTGGCTCTGTGGATGAGGGGAAAGCAGTGGACGTGTTATTCCTTGACTTTAGCAAAGCTTTTGATACTGTCTCCCACAGTATTCTTGCCGGCAAGTTAAAGAAGTATGGGCTGGATGAATGGACTATAAGGTGGATAGAAAGCTGGCTAGATTGTCAGGCTCAACGGGTAGTGATCAATGGCTCCATGTCTAGTTGGCAGCCGGTATCAAGCGGAGTGCCCCAAGGGTCGGTCCTGGGGCTGGTTTTGTTCAATATCTTCATTAATGATCTGGAGGATGGCATGGACTGCACCCTCAGCAAGTTTGCAGATGACACTAAACTGGGAGGAGTGGTAAATACGCTGGAGGGTAGGGATAGGATACAGAGGGACCTAGACAAATTAGAGGATTGGGCCAAAAGAAATCTGATGAGGTTCAACAAGGACAAGTGCAGAGTCCTGCACTTAGGATGGAAGAATCCCATGCACTGCTACAGACTAGGGACCGAGTGGCTAGGAAGCAGTTCTGCAGAAAAGGACCTAGGGGTTACAGTGGACGAGAAGCTGGATATGAGTCAACAGTGTGCCCTTGTTGCCAAGAAGACTAACGGCATTTTGGGCTGTATAAGTAGGGGCATTGCCAGCAGATCGAGGGATGTGATCATTCCCCTCTATTCGGCATTGGTGAGGCCTCATCTGGAGTACTGTGTCCAGTTTTGGGCCCCACACTACAAGAAGGATGTGGAAAAATTGGAAAGAGTCCAGCAGGGGGCAACAAAAATGATTAGGGGGCTGGAGCACATGACTTATGAGGAGAGACTGAGGGAACTGGAATTGTTTAGTCTGCAGAAGAGAAGAATGAGGGGGGATTTGATAGCTGCTTTCAAGTACCTGAAAGAGGGTTCCAAAGAGGATGGATCTAGACTGTTCTCAGTGGTAGCAGATGACAGAACAAGGAGTAATGGTCTCAAGTTGCAGTGGGAAAGGTTTAGGTTGGATATTAGGAAAAACTTTTTCACTAGGAGGGTGGTGAAACACTGGAATAGGTTACCTAGGGTGGGGGTGGAATCTCCTTCCTTGGAGGTTTTTAAGATCAGGCTTGATGAAGCCCTGGCTGGGATGATTTAGTTGGGGATTGGTCCTGGTTTGAGCAGGGGGTTGGACTAGATGACCTCCTGAGGTCCCTTCCAACCCTGATATTTGATAATGTTTATCACCTACTATGCAGCTTTACTGTTGTATTTCTGTTAAGTATGATTATGTAACTGCATTTCCTACAGAGGCAGTGATCTGAATTTTGAAACCGCTAAATGGCATGAGCAGATAGATAATGATCAGCTATTTAAGGGATCGGGGCAATTTCACATTAACTCATTTGGTTTTCTTAACCCCTTCTCTCCCCACCCCCTCCAAAAATGTGAATTTTTCAATGTTAGTGTGTTTCTTTTTAGACTCTCTCACAAATTTAGGTCTTGTAGGTAGCAGAAGTCTATTTGGATTAGATTTACTGCACAAGAAAAGCACCCTGACTTTTACAGGGTGGGTGGAGGGGAAAAAAATCAACTTTTTGTCAGTCTTTTGTATTGCAGCAGCTGGATTCAATGCTGCTATGGCAACATACCACATGATGAGGTGTGTTAGATTGCTCTGCGCTGAGCATAAGGGGGAGAATGAACACAGCTTTTTATTGAAGTTAAAGGTTACTTTGGAGTTTCTTGTGTAGAAATGTGTAAGGTCAAATGCTATAGTTCCCAGCATATGTTGTACTCCAAGAGAAGGATTAAGAGCGTGTTGCTGTATTAAACCGCAGAATCAGGTAAGGTACAACTGTATCTATTAAACTGATGTCGTCTTACCCTCTCTGAGGCAACAGCAGAACTTTCTAGGGTTTTTCCTCTTAATTTTCCCCCAAGTATATTACCTACTGATTTTGCTAATGTGGGAGCGTGAACATGTGGTCAGACGTTTATAGATTTTGGGAGATTTGTTTTGCACTGCGTAGAGATGAAGAATGATATTAGAATCATAGGTGGTGATTTCCCTCAAATCAGTGCAAAAGTCTGAGGATTTTCATTATTGTTAAAAAAAAATCAATATCTTGAAGCAAAACTGAAACAATTACATTTCTTAACTGCAGAGTGATTCAGAACAGCTCTATTGTCAGTCAGAATCCAGAAATATATTTAGCTGGAGATGTCTTACTAGCAACATTTTTAGCAGTCTATTGCATTTATTAAGACTTTTTTTCTTCTGCTGCATAAATGCATCTGAATCCTTCTGGAAATCCTTCTCTAGTTATTCCTTGCTTCAGATTTCGTGATGTCTGCTTAAAACTGTCAGTTCTTTTGTGTGGTTGAATCAAACTTCAGCACACTTGTAGGGATGAGACAGAAGCAAGAACTGAGCAGTGCAGTTGAATATAAAGTGTTTGTCCCTGTTAACCATTCATCCAGGCAGATATAAACTGTTAATAATGGCATGGGATTAACCTATTTAGTAAGAGCCATAGTCCCAGTTCAATGGAGCATTACTCCTGTATTTTCTACACAGGATTTTTTTCCAAACCTACCTTTCTGAAAAGGGACAGGCTTTCAAATAGCACCTTTTGGATGGTGACCTCTGAATGTGGGAAGGCAAAACTCTCACCCAAAGATGGGCTTGGAGACAATTTACAACAGTGAATAATAATAATAATGGATCTCATTCAAGTTAGATTAGGCAATGCCCATCCTGCCTGCCCTGAGGAGCCTCCAGTGTTTTGGAAAATGTCTATGACATGACATTTCAGATATATTTCTTCCTCAGTGTTGTACCCGCAATTCCTCCACTATATAGTTGCCCTTCTCTCATGAAAGACCAGAGGCAGTTAATAGAGCTTCACATAAAAATAACAACTGCCCTGCACTTTGACCCTCTAGAAAATGCTGCCTCCACAGAGAACAAAACCGCGGCAAGGGCACCTCCATTATCCAAATGCTGTTTATATCGATTTGGGGTCAACGAGGCGTCTAAAGACGTGTTGCTGTTTATAGTTCTGTCAAAAATACAATATGCAATCACTTTTGAGAGGACAAATTCTATTTATTTGGGCGGGGAGATGCTCAGTGTGACAGCATCATGGAGTCTCTCACAGTCAGATTCTGACAAAGTAGCAGGAAAAGACGTGCCCTCCTCACTCCTTCCATACTGTACGTAACAAAAGAGTGAAAAACGTGCTGTCTCCACATCCTGAATAAAGGGTTTTCAGTGCCTAGTCTGTACCTCCTCTCCCAGTATTACAAAAGATTAATATCAACGGTTTAGAGGATGAACCAGAGGAAGAAGTCTCAGCCTCATTCCCACTGGAGCCAAATCAGAAGCATTCCTGTGGAAACTTTCAACTGGCGTAAAGGTGAGGATTCCCATCCTTTTAATGCTTCAAGGGGCAGCCTCAATTATGGTATAACTGAGAAAAGAAGCCTGAATGGTAGGAAACTTGCCACAAGCAAAGAGTAAGTGAACATTACCCTAGATCATAGGGAGTAAGTAGGCATATCACAAATTTAAACTAGATTCCTTCTGTAGGCTTCTGTAATGAGGTGACTTTTAGCAGAGCCTGAGAAAGAAGCAAGCATTCTATTGTGCCTGTCTGCTCGGAGACAGGAGTTGCGAAATAAGGGAGCTCATAAATGAACAGTCCTCTTATACTCCCAGGATGAAATGAGTTAGTGGGAGTTGAATTATCTGACAAGAAGCAAAATTTGATTAACATGGAATCTTTAATGCGGAAGAGTTAGCCAAAAAGGGAAGATAGTCAAATGAAATAGGGTCATGATTTAGTTCTGATTCCACTAGTCCAAGTAAAGCATGGAAAATTTAAGTTCAAATTATCTAAGCAATCAAAGAGGAAACTGAGTTGACCCCTTCATCTTTCTAGCATTAGGAAACTAGTCCAATTCTGTGAATGAGGAATCTAGTTCAGAGACCCAGGAGGGCTTACCCAAAGTAAAGTACACTCTCACTATTTCATCACTGGTGTAACTGCACAGATGTTCCCATCTGAGTGGCATGGAGTTACTCCAGGGATGAATTTGACACAGGGAATACAAAGGGATTAGGTAGAGGAAGTATAAGACAACTTTGATAGGTATGTCCTCTCTGTGAAATGCATCCAGGCCTGTATTAGGTTATTAAGGGGAGGAAAGTTAACTGGCAGTGTATTTACTGTTCTGTAAAATATGCTCATTTTATTTTTATGTGTTACAGAGGCATTCATCTTTGCTATAGTAGCACCACTGTCAAAACATAGTAATTTCAGTGTTGGAAGACCAGAATCTCTATGGGACCCAGCAGATAAAAACACTGAGGCTTTACTCAGAAAATAGCTATTAAGCTTTTTCCACTACTGTAGGTTCAGCTGTGTCTTTCGTAGGATTTCTAGGGTCACATTAGAATGGACAAATCTTTAAAAAAAAAAAAAAAAGGGGGGGGGGGGGCTGGTTTTGAAAAGTAATCTCCAATTTTGTGGGTAACTAGTTTCAGACGTTCAAACTGCAGCCATTGTTAGGCTATGTATGTGCACAATCTTAAACCTTTTCTCCTTCCCTTCTATTGTCTGTCACACTCACTGCATCTTGTTTAAATTGCATTGCAAACTCTTCATGGCAGGGATGGTGTTTTATGTGTCTACACAGTGCCGTGCACAATGAGGTCTCTGAGTACTTCTGCAATATAAATAACTCGATATAACACATGGATGCCTCATGTACACCAGCCAGTTGGGGGAAACACAGAGGCCTGCTAAGATTTGCTTATTGTGAAATGCATCTGTTGATTCTACATGAATCTGCTGTTCAGATGCTACACAACATTAAGAGTATTACTGTATTGATTCCGGCAGTGCAATTGCAAGGAATTTATCACATCTATCCATTCTGAGAGTTTATGTATAAGGAAAGTCTCTTCAGCAGTACCTTTTCAACACACATCATTCATTGATACTATTGGCTCTTCACTATCCTGTCTTGATAGAAAAAAAACAGAAAGGACAAACTACTCCATCTAACAGACTTGACCATGAGGAAGGTGTGTGTCTCAGAAGAAAGACACTTGAAAATGCAATCAGCAATTTGTTGGTGAACAAAACAGATTCAAAATTTACAATCAGGTTAATTTCTAGGCTATTAAGTCTGATGTGTCTTATATGCAAATAATAACATGGGCAAATTTCCATTTAAGGGGGCTACTAAGTCTCTCCCTGTCACTGAAACCACTAGCAATGACTAATGAATGTAGAGAGGTCCACACCAGGCACCGTCATCCAGTCCCTCATTTGGTTGTCAGATGGTTGTAATGTTCTTCAAAGGACAAATATGTACAAGAGTGATAGTCGCAAGAGATGCCCTATTTAAGAGTTTGGGAACCACATCTGAACATTATCCAGCTCAAATCAAAATAGACAGAAGCAGTTCCAAAGTGGGCACAAAGTTCCTGTGCCATGTTTCTCAGATCTATAGTAGGCATATGAACAAGCAAGAACTCCACACTCCAGGCCTGATATTTCCAATAGATCCATGCAACCTAAACCTATCCCTATGGATACTGAAAGGAAGTTCCTTCCAAAGAAGAGTTATTCTCACAGGAAAATAGCTACACTGAAACCACCACTGAAAAAGTTAATTCTTTTCAGTGGTCTTGCGTCTGATGAAGTGGGCATTCACCCACGAAAGCTTATGCTCCAATACTTCTGTTAGTCTTAAAGGTGCCACAGGAACCTCTGTTGCTTTTTTCAGTTTTTCATGGTGCTCAGGAAATTGTGGTATCACTTGGAAGTCCAAAGAACTAGAAAGTTTTATATCAGAAGATCAGTTGTTCGCTTCAAGCATTATTTTTACCATATTATCTCATTACAGATTGAAGGGTCAAAAGACTTCAAAATCATTAGCAAAATGGATCAGACACCTGGGGAACTAGCAGTCCATGGTCTCTTGTGGGAATTGAGGCCCTTCCTACAACAGCAATGGCAAATTTTTGAGCAAAGGAGGTTTGTGTATGAGGGAGTGTAAAGGAGAGCGGTAAAGCAGCCAACTGGTCATATTCACCCATTACCATAACTATTATGGAGCCCTGTTGAACTCACATTTTCAAGCTTTTCTCTGCAATCGTCAGCACAAGATTCTTACTTTTTTTTTTTTTTTTTTTTTTATGAAAGCTGAGATTCCCATGCAGTCTCTTGATTCCAGAAACTGGAGCTGTGAGCTATGGTAACTCCCACACCCCTAAATTTAAAGTAAGAGAGACCTTATCTTTTGTGCATAATATGCATACAGCCAGGAGATGAAGCCAAATTGTAACCCCTAAAACAGGGAAAGGGGAGGGCAGTTTAGCCATGATCCATTGGCATTGGAGTCAGCTGGGTCTGGAGATAGGGAATTTTAGGACTGCACTTTGGCACGTAGGATGTGGGCATATAGTGCAGCTTCCCCAAAGAGTGGAGATGCTTATGGTCATGCGGGCTGGTTAGAAATTAACATCCCACAGTCGGGAGAGGATATTGTCCCTCGAAAGCTCAAGATGTGTTATGGCTCAGGGAAATATTGGCTCTTGAAGTGGAAGAGGGAGCATTGCTGCTGTGCCACACTTGATACAGCGTGTGATTATTCCCCACAAGTCCACTGCCCCACACATCCTGGAGAGTACAGTACTGGTAGAGGTGCTAGACCCCAGCAGTCTAGTTCAGGGGATCACAAAGAGTAAAGTCATACCCAGTCCCTGTGCTAGGGAGATTCCCTGCCATCTCTGTTGCATCTCTTCACCTTTTGTGTACTGTTCAGGGAGCAAGGGAAAATCAAGCCTCAATATTTGTTGGGGAGGGGAAGAGAGAGAGAGTGTAGTGTTATGATTTTCAGTGGAGTCAGATATTTTCAAACCCTCACTCTGTGGGTGAAAACACTGCTAGTCACGTTCTTGTGATGCCTGATTCGGGAATATTTCTTTTCTTGGCATTTCTAAGAAGATTCTCTCTTCTCCTTCCAATGTAACGATCACCCTTATGTGCAGAGGGATGGGGGGTGGGGGTGATTATGCCCACACATTCATGTCTAGAGTTGTACATCATTCACTGTTGTAAATCAGCAGGCACAAAATTATCAAATTTGGGATGAATTACTCAGTTTTTTCATGGTTTCAAATTATAAAGGAGTGAGGAGAAGGATTAATGTGGTGAATTGTTTTAGAAGTGACAGACTGATCTCGCACTGCTTGGAGGTGAGTGTGGAACAGCCACAGGTCACAAGCTTCCCCACCCCTTAGGGAATGGATAGACTGCCAGTTGTGTCAAATTATGCGATGACTCTGATGCAACCACATAATCTCCACTGCAGATTGGGCTGTCTTCACCAAACTCATTTCACTTGTGACCTGAAATTGGATTTAAAGAAACCAGGTTTGCAGCAATGAAAGGCAAGTGCATTAACCCACTGTGCCGCCTACCTACTAGCTGTAATTAAGAATGCTACTTCTGGTACATTTGTGTCATGAGGTGAAAACTAAAAGCCTGTTAGCTGCCTTCACTTACCGATATTTTTGTGTGGAATTGCAGCTCAGAATTAAAAGTGGCAGATTAGACTTTTGAGCACCTTTTTGACAACTGCAGAGAAGCTGATGAGCATGTGTTGAGGAATGCTAAACTGGAAAAATAGGAATGTCTAGATTTTAATTCCGCTGAAGTTAGCAGAGCAAAATAGAAAAATAAGTTTTGTTTTTCATATCCTTCAGGTTTCAGAAATACACCACTCTTCCTCACTGTTAGTTTGTACATGAAATCTCTGCTGATGTGTCACCTAAGAAGCTATTGGCTTTCCAGTCAAGCTATCTTTCATTTATGTAGAAGGTTTCTTTGATTTTTACCAGTTGTAAATGATATAGGAAGTGAGCAGATGGACACTGAAATTAAAAGGTTAATTGAAACTGAAACAGTTCATTTTTTTTTGTTCAAGTTTGTATTTGTTTAATTGAATAATTACAAAAACAAGACAAAAAGTTATGTGTGTAAAACAAATGTTGATTGGCTCCGAGGGCAGTAAACATTGCTTAAAGGAAAGGATAGTCTAAGAGCATTTTTTTTAATCTAAGGCCTATTTTTTATTGTTTCCCATGCAAAGACCAAATTATTTTTTGATCTTCTAGAATGTAAATGCACACTGACGTCTTCAGAGGTGTTACGGTAAGGAGGTCACCTCATACAAATGTGTGGGCCAGCCAGTTTTCCTGATGTCTTCTGCCCAACAGGAGTTGATCAGCCACTCTCTCCTCATCTTACTGGTGGGTTTGAGCTGACCAGCCAGGCCCTCATGAGCAAGAGATATTGGGAAATTACCCAGTTTTTATCTTTATCAGGGGGCTGGGAAGACTGTCAGGTCTCCTCTTCCATGGGAAGGGTTGAAAGAGAGCCTGTTAGCTTCACTTGTAAGAAGCCAGTTTTCATATTGGCGAGCCTTTTGGGGGGTGGCCATCTTAGTGAAGATGTCAGATAAAGATTTTGGGCCTTGAAAGAGTGTTATCACCATTTGGGGAGCATAAGGGCAACCTGCATTGTGGTCATGTGACCAATTTTTAACCAATCAGATTGGGTAGTGTGACAAAGTTCCTCCTCTATCTTGGTGGGTCCTGCGCTTATTGGCGGATTTTCTTGCCTCAGAGATTCACCATGTAGGTTGGGGAACAGCCCAGAGACCTTCCCCTCTGGAAGAACCCACAGTCCAGGTCAATTGGGAGGTTTGGGGGGAACCCGGGCCCGCCCTCTACTCCAGGTTCCATCCCAGGGCCCTGTGGACTGCAGCTGTCTATAGTGCCTCCTGTAACAGCTGCATGACAGCTACAACTCCCTGGGCTACTTCCCCATGGCCTCCTCCAAACACCTTCCTTATTCTCACCACAGGACCTTCCTCCTGGTGTCTGATAACGCTTGTGCTCCTCAGTCCTCCAGCAGCACACCCTCTCACTCAGCTCCTTGCGCCTCTTGCTCCCAGCTCCTCACACTCACACCACAAACTTAAGTGAGCTCCTTTTAAAACCCAGGTGCCCTGATTAGCCTGCCTTAATTGATTCTAGCAGCTTCTTCTTAATTGGCTCCAGGTGTCCTAATTAGCCTGCCTGCCTTAACTGGTTCTAGCAGGTTCCTGATTACTCTAGTGCAGCCCCTGCTCTGGTCACTCAGGGAACAGAAAACTACTCATCCAGTGACCAGTATATTTGCCTTCTACCAGACTCCTGTACCCCACTGGTCTGGGTCTGTCACAGTATAAAAATAATGTGGTTAATTATAGATGCAAAGAAAGTAACTGTAGTACATTCCAGGATAAGAACTATGTATGTCCTTTGGAATATGTGAAATAAGAAAAATGTACATTAATTATCAGAGGGGTACCCATGTTAGTCTGTATCCACAAAAACAACGAGGCGTCTGGTGACTCCTTAAAGTCTAACAGATTTCAAAGACTGAGGCTTGGTCTACACTTACCCCCCAATTCGAACTAAGGTACGCAACTTCAGCTACGTGAATAACGTAGCTGAAGTTCGAAGTACCTTAGTTCGAACTTACCTCGGTCTACACGCGGCATGCAGGCTCCCCCGTCGACGCCGCGGTACTCCTCTCGTCTAGCTGGAGTACCGCAGTCGACGGCGATCACTTCCTGGTTCGACTTATCGCGTCCAGACAAGACGCGATAAGTCGAACCCAGAACTTCGATTCCCAGCCGCCGAACTAGCGGCTGGGTGTAGACATACCCTAACAGTCTCCATGCATCTGAAGTAGGCTTTTTACCCACAAAAGCTTGTGCCCAAATAAATCTGTTAGTCTTTAAGGTGGCACCAGACTCCTCGTTGTTTTTGTATATTAATTTGATTGTTTTAGAGAGCTTGTTTTATCTTGTTTGAAAATGTTTGAGGCTAAATAAAAATTGTGTAATTTCCTATTCAACTAAATGTTGTTGCCCTAAATAGTAACACAAATAGAAGCTTTTATGCAATATCTAATAGATGGAATATTTTAAATTCTACTTTATCCCCTTATATTAGTTCTTTTGACAGGATTTCTATCATCAGACCGTAGGGAACACACTAAAGAGCTGAGCTCTTAAATCATGGTAATTTTTAATCTTTACCAAGTAGCCAGACAGGCCCCATCTGCTTCATAGCATTTAAAGCTCTCTTCAGAATTTACCAGGCATTTTACCCACTGTAGTGTTGCCTCCGACACATAAATGGCTGTGTCAGGACACACTCATCCCACAGACATCAGCATGTGGTATGGTGAGGTTTTTAGTCATGTAAAGTAATGTTGCAAGTTCTGCCCATTAACATCTTACAAACTAGACCTGCAGGACGCGAGATTGGCACATTAAAAACAGACAGTCATGGGCATTGGGTAATTCTTTACAGTCCCCTTCTTTCCAGCCTAGCCTCTACTCTTTAACTAGCTGCGGGTTTGATTTTGGTCACCTATCTAGGAAAACTTTTTATTTTCTAGGCATACTGCACACAGCTTCTATAGTACAAGTTATACACCAATACTGGTGGGAGAATAGACCCCAACTTTGGATAAGTCTTCCTCAGTGCCTTGATCCCTTCTGTATGTACCATGCTTATGCCTAAGCAATTTTCAATAAATTAATACATTGATATGATGTACATGGGTCCTCCTGTTGCACTATGTATCTAGGATTCCCACTACATATTGGAAATGCATAAGGGTCTGATTTGTTTGACTTCATTGGACTTTGAGGCAGATCCTAATACCTCAGAATGTGAGGGAATTGAATCTGAATTGTTTTTCCTCTTTGCAGTTACTCCTTTAGCAAAGAGAGAAACTGTGCAGGTATTTGAGATAGACTTAATGTATTATTTACTATGTTTAAGTAAATATTTCCGATAGTGTTGATTCAGGCTTCAGCTCACCTATTGCATCATCCAGTTTGTGGTAACTGTTAGTCCTTATTTTAAACTTCATAAGAATCTCTAATGACCTTATTTATGTGGACATAGTGTCTACCTGACTCCAAGCCTACATCTATACTTGGAGCTTTGGGTGTGATTCCCAGCTTGAGTAGACATACTTGCGCTAGCTCCCATTGAGGTAGTGCACTAGAAATAGTAGTGTAGCATGGTAGCACAGGCAGCAGCAGTGAGTGATGGCATGGGTAAACCACCCCAGGAGGGTTTGTACTCAAGGCAGCTAGTTCCATGCAGCTGCTGCCACTGCCAATACTACCGTGGCTACACTACTATTTCTAATGCACTCGATGAGAGCTAGCGCAAGTATGTCGACTCAAGCTGGGACTCACACCTGCAATTCCAAGCATAGACATAGTCTTAGTTCTTGTAGATAACCATGACAGCCTTTTACTCTGCATCATTCAGTTAAATTAGTGAACTCTTCTCCTAACTGCTGCTTCTCTCTTGGCTTCTTTGACTCTACTTATTCTGAGTTCTCCTCCATTGTTGGCTGATTCTTCATCAACTTCTCAGTCTCTGCTCTCCAGCTGCCTGCAGGCTTCCCTCGGGTTTCACTCCTCTGTTCCCTGTCTTCCTCTTGAGAACCTCATCTACTACCATAGTTTCAACTTCCACCTTTCTGCAAATGATTTCCAATTCTACTTCTCCATCCTTGGCCTTTCCACTTCTGTCTACTATGGCATCTCCTTGTGTAAACCTTGTGCATAATCAGCTCAGACTTAAGTCACTGTAACCTTCTCCTTTATGCCCCCCCTTATGTTCCTTCAATCGATCCGAAGTTCTGCTGTTAAAATAATTTCCACCCCCATCACTCTGAACACATCAGCCCTTCTTCATAACCGTTCACTGCTACATGTCCATGGTAAGTACATTCTAGCTCATCCTCACCTTCTAGGCTCTACATAATATTTCCTTGAAAGTGAGGCTATTCCTTCAAGTCCCCTGTCCGTGTTCCATAACTTCCACTAACTTCAAGAGTCTTCATATTTTCCCTACATCTCTTATCTCTCTCACTCCTATGCCTGTACTCTCACTATGCTCCTCCCATCTCCTCCTTACTGTTCCCTTCATTTCCCCCCCCCACCCCCCTTTCTTGCCTCTGGGCATTCTGTCATTCTGTTGCCTATGCCTGCTGGAGCAGATTCACATTTCCTGACTGCCAAATACTGTCTCTTCAAATCTCTTCTTCAAATATATTTGCTCAAAGAATTTTTTTCTTTCTCATTCTCCCAACCAACAATCTCTCCTCTTTCCCTTCCTTGAACTGTTTTCCTGTGTCTTGTCACATGTTTGTCTTGTCTTTAATGGCAAGCTTTTTCTGCACTGTGTAAATTTATGGCTCTGTATAATGATTATTAATATTCTCGCTGCAATTATTTTTACCCTTTCTGTTTTGCCAGTTAGTAATTATTCAGAGGTATGAATTTGACTTCAACTATTATGCATATATATTTGTTTTTTATTATGCATGAGAATCTGATATAGCAGATTTCAAGTTATTTGTGTGAAATAAAGCTTTGCCATGCCCTAAGACTGATTTGTTGTTGATCCTAACATCCACTCACAAAGAAGGAAATTTCCTTTTGATGGGCATAACTTGTGGGTTGTTTTCCTGAAATATCCAGGAGTTTTGTACTAATTGCTATATAGGTGGAACTCACTTCACTAACAAAATGCTGAAGTGCATCGACCTCAGGTTTCTACAGTGTTTTTAAGAAGGAAAAGCGGGGAGGGTGTAAGAACAGAGGGTAGGGTGACTCATGTCTATTTAAACCATAGACTATTTTATATTGTCAGAGTGAATATGCCTGAGTTGGGGTTGCAGCGGGTCAAACCATCCTGCACTTGCAAAGAGGACCATGCTTTCTTTAACATCTAGCTTTCCTGATGCATCAGATACCATTGTTTGTTTCTTTGTGAAGTGATTTTATTCCAGTGGTATATTCCATCCAGCAAAGTAATATAGCATGCAGCCATGATTAGAACCCATAGAAGGAAAGTTCCAATTAGTTACTGAAATGTGAAATAGTCTACCTAGTGGTGGATCACATAAATAACTTAACACTAAAAATAGAATCAAATATTTGGGGCCAGATTCTGACTGTACATAGCCACTGGATAATTCTCCTGATAAAAAGGAGCTCCTAGCAGGTATAAACTCAATAGAACTGGCTCCCACAACAGCCCCCCCATCCCCAAAAAGAGAGAGCATGCAGGGGGCAGGAGTGTGGCAGAGCTTTATTGCACTGATCGTCCACTAGCTTAAGGTCCCATAAACTGCTCCAACTTGCACTGGGGTTGGGTTGGCACAGAGTCAGGGAAGCATAACTGGCTCCCTGATGGCCCCACAAACCACAATGAGCAGAACGCGGACACAGAGAATCGAGCCCTTTAGCTGCATTTTTAAAATGCATGTGCTCTAGTGAAGGTATTGTAAAAATTGCTGGTTTATTGTACCATGCTGGTCTGCCTGCCCAAGTCTGTTAATCTTCAATATATGCTGCAAGGACCATCTCTTCCTTAGGCTTTTGAAAAGGAGGAAGGTCAGGGAGGTATGTGTTGGTTTAGGTATATATATGCACCTCCCTGACCTTCCTCCTTTTCAAAAGCCTAAGGAAGAGATGGTCCTTGCAGCATATATTGAAGATCAACAGACTTGGGCTGTGTTAGACCAGCAAAGAAGTATATTCTAAAGCTGAGGGCCGCTCATCCTGCCTGCTAGCCCTCCCCCATAGTTAAACCAGGGGCTGTCAGCTGAAGTGGCTCAGTTGATCTCAGCTGCAGAGATACTGTGCAGGAGGAGACCAGCAATTTAAATGTGCTCAAATGGTAGGAAATACTTTCTGGAAGGCAGAGGATGAACTGGGTGGATCTCTCAGGCTACAAGTAATATTTCTTTGATCCACAGAGTCATGTTCCTTAAGCCTTCCTCACGGTTCAAAGGAATTAGTTCAAATATAAATTCAGACTTTAACCAGGACATTGTATTTCTTCCCATTCTTCTGTCCAAAACCTAGGAGCAACATGGACCTCAAACAGCAGTTCACTGGTACAATTAGTTGAAGCTGGGAAATTGTTCCTGAACTTAGAGTATCACTTAGCAAAGTTGCAAACAGTTACAAATCTAAGAGCTACAAGAAAAGCAGTTTAAAGTAGATTTTCCTCGATTTGGCCCCAGCACAGGTGTTTATATTTTTTAATTGTTTCTGCAGCACAACAGGATAATGTAATCTAGTAAACAGATTAAGGGAAATGTATGCAGTGGCTTCAGAAATCTGAACAAAAATTACATTTTCTGTCTACCCATGGTGTCCTACCCATGCTTCTAATACCCGCTAAACCTGAGTTTTCTGTATAAATTACAATTCCTAATAGAAATGAAATGCTCTAGTTAGTGTAGTTTAAAGTGAATATTGTACCACATAAGAAATGTTTCCCATCATATCATTCTGTTTAATGATGCTACTGATCTTGAGTAAAATGTCAATCCAAGATATAAAAACTTGTGCTATAGTAAGAGTTGGTAGTACAATGTAATGAGTCGCATCAGTCCCTGTTCTTATTCCAAATTCTGATGTTTTAGTTGAATACTAGTTGTTTGTCTGACTTGTAGGTGCTGTCCATCTAAGGAATGTTTAAACCATGGTCCTTTCTAACATGATTGGCCTGGTGAAAAATTAAAGATCCCTTTGACATGCTTTAGAAGGAATAGGGCATAACTCTAATGCAGGGGTCGGCAATCTTTCGGAAGTGCCGAATCTTCATTTATTAACTCTAATTTAAGGTTTTGCTTTTAACGCTTGTAGAAGGTCTCTTTCTATAAGTCTATAATATATAACTAAACTATTATATGTAAAGTAAATAAGGTTTTTAAAATGTTTAAGAAGCTTCATTTAAAATTAAATTAAAATGCAGAGCCCCCCGGACCGGTGGCCAGGACCCGGGCAGTGTGAGTGCCACTGAAAATCAGCTCGCGTGCCACCTTCGGCAAGCGTGCCATAGGTTACCCACCCCTGCTCTAATGCCTTGAACAATATTCTTTCTCTCATTAAAACAGGTTGTCAAGCCCAAGCCTCTGTGTGTGATGATGGTAATTAGAGTCCTGGTCCTTTAAAATCCCTCCTGCTGTAGAGGGTGAAAAATTGAGTTCCTGTTATATGTAACTGCTTGCAGGGCAAGAAGTATTTTTAAAGGGCTATGTAGTTAAAAATAACTGTCAATGTTTTGTTTTCAGTTTTTCAAAGATACTTTAAGATGATTTGTTGCATGAAAGTAGCCTACATTTCCAACTTTTCTCGGTCCTGAAGCATCATCTTCTATGTCTATGCTTTTTCCTTTTTATCTTTATTTGCCACTTATTAAATACACTTTTCTTACCAAAATTCTGGGCAGCTAAGAAGTAGATGAATTTTACTGGCATGAGTGACTAAAATTATTACAGCAACGTCACTAGGTTAATTTCCTATCTTTGTCAAACAGCATATAATTTTAAATCCTAAATTATCTGAAGTGGCTAGAAATACAGAAAAATGAGCTGATATAATGATGCATGAAATCTCCTTTCAGTGATTGTGTGTCACAGCTGCTGCAGGAAGCTGAACATTTTGCAACACTGGCCTTTTTCATTGAGAATATTAACAGTTGAAAAATATAAGTGACAGTCATTCCAAATGCTTATATTAATTAATTGCTTTACTAATTTTGTCCTGCAATAGCTCAGTTCTGTCTTGACAGTGGTCTCCTCACATTACCATTTAGTGCCGCAGCATTCCAATCTATTTCAGTACTATAATGCTGCATAATATATTTCCGGCAGGTATGTTCTCTGGGAGCTGTGTGCATTACACTTAGTGTCCTACACTGTCAAAAGTTACTAGTGATTTTGGGTGCCCAACTTGAGACACTTTGAAGGGTTATTTTCACCTGATAATTTTTTTTGGGTGTGTGTGTGGGGGGGGGGGAATGAATGCTCGGCACATTCTGAAATGCAGGATCCTAATGATGTCACATGTTGGGCATCCAGAAATGGAGACGCCCAAATAAGTAGCTACTTTAGAAAATCTTGGCTATTATGGCTACTGTTAAATTTATTCAGTGTGAAATCCTGGCCCATTTGATGTCAATTGGAGTTTTGCTATTGATTTCTGTGGAGCCAGGATTTCATCGTATACGTCATATAACTGGACAAACTGATTTTTTTCTCTCTCTCACACACCCCTCCTCCTTGTTGGTTATAAATATACTGTATTAAAGAAAGAGCTACTTAAATTCATGATCTTTATGAAAGATGTTATGCCAGTGGCAGAGAAACATTAATCAACGAAGGACAAGTATTATGCTTGTATACATCAGCCAATATTTTTCATTCCAAAGAGATATTTCATTTGACACTACTGCTAATAAAACCTCCTTCACATTGATTTTTCAGTTCATCTTCAAAAGGTTTCATTTCCAAGTCTACAAGAAGAAAATGCAGACATTTTCATTGATACTTTCAAATTCTGTGTGTGACAATTTCACACAAAATGGTACGCAAGTTGCATATGTAAAATATATTGTTAAAGCAGCTTAGAACAATGCATCAGGCATAACAATGAGAGGGAAAATGTCTGCTCTCAGCTAAGCAAATAACAAGCTATGGTTAAGATTGAGAACAAATGTCTCCAATTTAAAATGGAAGCTGGTTGTTGCACAATTACGCAAACCCCATTTCTGCAAGCTTTTCTATGCAGGCAGAAGTCTACGTTATAGGGAAGTTTGCAGGATCAGGACCTTATTCTGTGTCAGGTATTTATAGTGTGAGGTGGCCTGTTGAATTGGAAACAAAGGAAAGCTGAACACTACATTTTACAGAGGGTGACTGTGAAAAGGAAACTGTACCATGGTGCCAAGTTTTCTACAATAAGTTTTCTATAAAGGAATGTAATTATGTGTCAAAGTAACTGTTCCCTATTTAAGATCATGCTATAGATTACTGTGGTCTACATTCTGCAAATGCACGTGGACTTGACTTCACTGACATAAGTTATCCCATGCATAAGTGGCCCAGATCCTGCAAACAAAGTTATCTATAGTGAGCGACCTTAAAAAGCAAACATTTACCTTGCAACACAACTACATTTTTGCAGTAGCAAGAAAATGCTCCAGTTTACTGTGGGTGCCACGACCAGGGAAATTTTTCCATCTCAAGGACACGCTCTGCAGGCTGAATGTTCAGCTTTCCTTTGTTTCTAAGTCTACAGATACTCTAATTATAAATATCAGACCATTGTCCCCATCCTGCAAAAACTGATGCATGTGCTTAAAGTTGCCTATGTGAATAGTCCCACTCAAGTCAATAGGATTATTGGCATATGCAAAACTACCTGTGTGTCTTTGCAGAAGGGGAGTTGTTTGTTATCTTCTCTGCTAGGAAGGTCTTACATATGTTGGCAGGTCCTCTCTGGAATCCTAGGACATCAGATAAGTGCTGACATTACTATTTACTATTTTTAGTGGCTGCCACTGGAAGGCTTTTAAAAAGTACTTCAAAGAATTGTTTTATATACTTTAATTTCAGGTGTTCCTCTAGTTTGAAACCAGTGTTTGCAGTATATAACCCAATGTGTGCACACATGATCTCTGTCTGTTCAGAATGTGTAAGGAAAAGAGCAGGAAAAAGGTGGGTGTGGGAAAGAGAGTTGGCTACCTTTGTAGCCATTAGAAGCACTTGTGTGTGCAGAATCAGTGCAGCGTGTGTGTGGAATAGCATTTATTCTTTTAGTAAAGGATTGTGGCTGACTTGACTAAAAGCGACACCCCCTTGTTGGAAGAGACATTTTATAATGTAAAATATTCCTGTGAGAGTAGGAAGAAAATAAAAATCTCTGGGCAGCTAGTGTGACAATCCATGCTCTCTTACCTGGGTAAGTGTGAGAAGCGGCGAGTTTGCTGTGGGTGTGTTCTCTGTCCTTACTGACTCCTTTCCAGTGAGCCAACAGAGGACTGTAACTGACAAGAATTCTTTTCTCTGGACACTTGAGAGAGCAGAAATCTTGTACATTTTTAATTCGTTGCAATGTCACAAAAACTGAGCTGGCGAGAAGGACTTGCATGATGTGATCATGGGTACATTTACGATCCTGGCAAATGAATTACCCAGGTCTGATATTTTTTTTGCCTCCCTTTGATGCTAGGATTTTAAAGGTGAACTGAAGGGTCTTTGACTCAGGAAGCACTGGTTTTGGTGGTCAGTATTGCTCCTCTAACCGTATATGTCATATTTCATACTTAGTGTAAAACAGTTCAGGGAACTGAGTTACCTGCACAGTTTAAATGTTTAGTTAATGTAATTAACTCTTGCTAGGAAGTGCAGAAACCAGAACTTTGCACTTGCCAGAGGTAAACCAGGGCCTGATTTTCCAACTATTTTGTTTGACACTCTATTGATTTGTAATTTTTATGTCTGCACATTAGAGTTACTGATTTTTCAATCCTACATTAAAAAAAAAAAAAAGCCTTCTAGTTCCTCTCCAAAATAGTAGGACCTCTTAGCTTGTATTTCTAATAGCTGATGTTTATACATCTTGAAAGGATCATTCAGAAAACAGAAAATTTTTGGCGTGTGTTTCTGCTTCTCAGTCTGCTTCCCTGGTCACTTTTTTTCATAGCCAGCATCAGTTTCAAAAAGTACATTGGGGTAATCTTGAATTTAAGACCTACGCTGGAAATAAATTTTTAAGGGAGATCATTTCCTTTTTTTAGCTCTCATTATCTTGACAGTGTTCCCTTATTAATGTCAGAGGTTATATATAGCCCTGGGAGAGTGATAACTTCCATTTAAAACCTTCCCAGGCAGATTGATTCCATCAGGAATGGCCTGCTTGAAAGCGTTCCAATGCTGCTGCTAATGTGGAATATGATCTACCCCACCCTTGTCTCTTGTGACTCCTTCGCTGCCTCTGTATTGAGAGGGAACGTTCATGTAACTCTTGCTGCTGATAGGTGGCTTGGGACCCTGGAAAAAACTGTCATGAAGAACTACTGCTTCTGCAATAATCAAGAGGGGCTCCACTGGAGTAGCGCTCCAGTGGCTTTTCCCACCACACGAGGATTTTTGAAAAGGTCTTCATTCTGCACCAGGACAAAACTGAGATCTTTCAAAACTGTTCGAGAGAGACAGTCCCTATTATAGTCAGTATCCCAGTGGTTATTACATTCACCTGAGCTGCAGGAGACATGGGAGAACCAATCCTTGCTCTGCCTGATTGAAAGCAAGGACTTAATGCTGGTCTCCCATATCCCAGATCAGTGTCCTACCCACCAGGCTATTCTGAGGTGCGTTTCTCTCCTCTCAGAGCTGTTCTGCTTTGTATAAATAATTAAGTAGGGACTTGAACCCTCATCTCCCACACCTCAGGTAAGTGTCATGCCCATTGGGCAATAGATTCAGTTTCTCACTTCCCCCATTCTGGAGGAGATATTTCATTTTAGCAATTGGAAGCCTATGCACCTGATTGCTCCAGAAGTTTTGCTGTGAGGGATGAGCCCTATTGATGTAATATAAACACCTCACAGTGCAGTGCAGTGCTCCTTTAAATAAGACCACTCCTAAAAACGATCTGACAGAATTCCCCATAATAGCAGATGAAAAGTGTCTAATGGGACAGACCCGTGTCATACAGTTTCTCCCTCCCTACAAAAAAATTCCCCAACGAATGCTGAGATTTTGATGTCATGTGAGTCCGGTTGCTATGTCCAAGGTGAATCCCAACTCCTTTAAGCGGGGAACTAAACCTGAGGAGCCCAGCCGAGAATGTGGTCCTACTTCGAACATCTGCACAAACCACACTCAATGGCATCCCATTCTGTTATCCCCAAATGGGTTTAGTTTAGTAGGTAGCTGGAGCTTGGGAAAGTGTTACCACTCCTCACTCAAGCTGTGTGTGATAGCATGCAGCCTGGCTAATTTGAAAGTGACTTGGAGAGTCCTTGGAGAGCTAAGCATTGTGCAAAACTGTGACTGATTTCCTTCCTGGTTTTAAACCTTAGTGCAATAGGTCTTCAAGGACAATGCAGAAAATGAGGACTGAGAGCTCTTTGTGCTGCACTAATGAAGGAGGCAAGCATTCCTCTTCCAGATCCTTTTCACCAAACCTCCAAAGAATGATTGTAGTATTTGGTAAAACCTCAGAGTCTAATCCCTGCCATAACATCAGCAGCTGGTCCCGGAAAGGGTCAGACCTCTAAGGACATAAACTCTTGGATTAGAATTTGTATTTCCAAAACTGATTTTGTGGAAGGGGTTTGAAAGACTCCTACGTATGAAAATAAAATAAATCAGCAAATAGTGTACAAAGTACATTAAAAATATGATAGACTAGAAATGGATACCTTTTTAAAGTGCTAGACTGTGGCATTTAATGCAGTTGCACTTGTTGGCACCAAAGAGGATTGTGTTTCAAGCACTTTTACGATAGGCATTCTGCATGCTGGCTGTTTGCTTTTCTAGAAGAAGCAGGAACAAGCAGTCCCTACACTCCTAAGATTACAGGGACTGTTACTTGGCCATGAGCAGCTGTGCAAAGGTTTGAATGCATCCCTCAGCCCATACAAGGGCAAAACACAACATAGTAGAAACAGTGCATGTGGCCTCCAACATCAGTGCACAATGACTCTTTTTATTGGGCCAGATCCATGATCATTATTCATTTCTGTTGAGCAGTGCCTTGCTCCATGAATATTCCCACTGAAGTCTCATGGAGCAGGTTGTTTTCAGAACCACTCAAGGTATCAGAATCTGATTGTTAATTTGTCCCAGTACTGAAGGAGATACAGCATGGTATGTTTATCTTCTTTCATTGCTTTAAGTTTGCATTTATATAAAAAAACGTAGTTTTTGTACTGCAGTACATAACTTGTATGCAATGTAATGGACAGCTGAGTAGAAGTAAAAAGGAAAATGAGTAGCTACAATCTTTGTATAGAGAGGAGGGTTTTGAAATATTTTGAGGTAGATATTCTTTGTGCAGAGCATGACAAAAGACCTATACTGACTATGCATGTCAGTTATGTGCATTGTATCTGTGTTGTTTTGATGCTTTATGGAACAGGACGTTGATGCTACAAATGTGACAAAAATTAGGAAGCACATTTTGTGCATCCTAGAACAATCATAGAATCCTAGAATATCAGGGTTGGAAGGAACCTCAGGAGGTCATCTTGTCCAACCCCCTGCTCAAAGCAGGACCAATCCCCAACTAAATCATCCCAGCCAGGGCTTTGTCAAGCCTGACCTTAAAAACCTCTAAGGAAGGAGATTCCACCACCTCCTTAGGTAACCCATTCCAATGCTTCACCACCCTCCTAGTGAAAAAGTTTTTCCTAATATCCAACCTAAGCCTCCCCCACTGCAACTTGAGACCATTACTCCTTGTTCTGTCATCTGCTACCACTAAGAACAGTCTAGATCCATCCTCTTTGGAACCCCCTTTCAGGTAGTTGAAAGCAGCTATCAAATCCCCCCTCATTCTTCTCTTCTGCAACCTGAACAATCCCAGTTCCCTCAGCCTCTCCTCATAAGTCATGTGCTCCAGCCCCCTAATCATTTGTGTTGCTCTCCGCTGGACTCTTTCCAATTTTTCCACATCCCTCTTGTAGTGTGGGGTCCCAAACTGGACACAATACTAGCAAATGAGTGTCTGTGCTCTTGCTTTACACTGATCTGCCCCTAGAATAATGTTCCTAACCAGAATCTTATGTACTTTACATGAAGAAGAACAGCTCTTTGGGGTTTGTGAAGAGCATCAGACATCTTTTCAAAAATAACTGCCACTTTACAGCTGCTTTTCTCATGGGTTTTCCCACTCCTCATTCTCCCCCTTCCCACCATACGAAAGGTAAATCCAGGACACGGATATTTATCCAGCTACATTTCTGCAAGCAAGGACGAGGGCATGAGAACATATTTCTACAAGATGAAATGTTTATGTTCTGTAGCAGAGATCTTTACAGCCTAAAAGCTGTTTTACTGAAAATGTTCCCAGCATATTTTGTATTTATTACAGTAATTGTAGTTATTTAGCACAACCTGAAGTGTGCTGGTAGCAGTGTGTGTATTTTTAAGGAGTTGGCGCAGTGAATCAGAACAGAGCAGTGCTTTGCTCTTTTTTTTTTTTTTTTGTCCATTTACTAGCAAACCAGGCATTAGCTTTGCATGTAATATTTCAGACATTAGTTTTGCATTCTGGCTTTTCGTACAAGTCCATTTTCTGCCTAATTATACTGTATAACATTTTTTCCCTGTATGCTCTTGTAAAAATAAAATTGCATAATAAAAAGTCAGATTTTAATTAGTTTAAAAGTAATTCAGTGTATTAAGCCTTTTTTATTTGGGAGCATAAACTACCCAGTGGGGGGCATCTAACGTTCCATCCTTTTAGTTAGCATTTGCTTTTGTGTGCTGTCATCCTGTACCTGTTGAAATAAGGTGTTTTTTGCTCTTGGATTATTCATTATTTCAGCTTTTCACTGCCGGATGGCTAACACACTATGTTGTAGTGATGACATAGGAAGCCAGATATAGCCTTAATTAAGTCCATAGTTTTTGCTAATATTCTTGCCTCCACTAAATTTTCAGCTATTCATTAATCACGAAAAACTAATGAACCAGACTGATATATAGCAAGATGTATGGTAATCCAATGGCTAATTCAGATACCTTAGGGCCTGGATTTGCTGTGAGGCAAAGACCGAACAGATTTGCATCAAGAAAGCCTAGCAGGGTGGCCACAACCTGAGCATCTTCTCATGGCCAGGAGTTTGCTTTACAGGCATCCTACCCCTCTTGCAGCCCCCTTCAGCTTTCCACACAGTCTCTGTGGTGGCTCACAGCATCCCTATCTGGGGTGGGTTTAATATCAAATAAAGTTCTCACAGTCCTCACTCGGCATCCTTAATCACAAAATAATCCAAACAGTCCCCAGCATGAAGTCCAGAATCATAGTTCAACAGTTCATACTTAGCTCTGGCTCTTCTGCCATACTCAGAGTTCTTCCTCTGACGGTCTGGTCCATCCAAAGCCGCCAGTCCCAGCTCTTCCTGGCTGGAGTTCAGTCCTCTGGCCCTGCCTTCCATCTCCTTCCATGTCTCCTCTGTTCTAAGGAGAAGGCAATCTGTGTATTGCGCTCCTCCAGAGAGCTCCTTCCAATTGGCTGGAAGAGAGGGAAGTTCTGCCCCGCCACACGTTATAGGGCTCCTGATCCCAGGCCTTTAAAGGAACAGTGTGTTGGGGTTTGTGCATCCCTCATCCAATTCCTAATTCCCCAGGACCACTTCCTCTCTTCTACTACCAGGCCATTTTCTGGCCTTTGTTCATTCCAACACCTGGAACGGGGTTTTCTGTACCCCTCTATTCTTAAAGGGCCCATACACCCCATTATGGATAGCTTTGTAACAGAAGAGCTTACATTAACCTTCTGTATTAGGATATGCCAGGAACATAAGATAGCCTTATGTGGTGGACATTAAGAAGAGTTTACTTCTCCAGTTCTCTTGTGCTGGGAGAACCTAAGCTGAAGGCCCCTAAATCACAGCCACTTGTGCTCTTCGGCAAATATTGAAAAAATTTAAAAGGCATGGGGTAGAAAAAAAATTTCTTCTCTGTTTCATCTCTTGCTTTTCCAAGAAAACTCTGCACCCTGAAAACTTCTACATAGGATAGAGTTACATTCCTTACTATTAAATATGTCCCTGCATGTAATTATGGGCTCTCACATGCCATAATGATTTCTTAGTTAACTTTAGCTACTTGCCTCTATTATATTGGGTGATACTCTTGGTACTTTTTGAAGTACCATGTCTGAGTGTATTATCCTAATGTATTTGTGCCCCATGTGTGCTGTCTTTTTTGTCATATGTTCATTCTAGCCTCAATTTAGAGAGAAGCAATATTTTTAGCTATTTTTAGTTCACAATGTTATTTGAACTTCTCTCAGTCCATGGCTATCCATTTGATAGTTTTGGATACCAAAAATCTACCAATCAGTTAAGGAGACAATGATACAAAACGGTTTTAAGCCACATAGTCCCGTGTGAAACAAGCAAATTGGTTGAAAACTCAGTGGTCTAATGAATCAGTTGCCAGGTTTTTATTGTAGTGAAAGAAGATTTCAGCTGATTTCACAATAGGTGCATGGGTAATCAATAATTTTAGTTGTTTAGCCACATATTTTCTTGCGTAGTATTCACAGTTTCTTTGTTGGCGTTTCTGTAGCAAGTTGATTTTTTACGGGGTGGAGTTGCTAGCCCCACGCCCAACCCTTCTCCTTTATCCTGACTTGGGACAGGCAGATGGCCCCAAAGGACTTCTCTGGTGGAGTTCAGTTTCTTTAGAGGTTGTTTATGATTTACAAAGGAGATGAAACTAGTTGTTGTCCTACAGTAAAATAGGCATCAGATCTTTGTGTACCAGAAACTAGAACCAGCATTGAAATGAGTAAACCCTCCCCAACCTAGTTCTGTCGCTGCTAGCTTATTATAAATGAATGTGGGTTTAATTGTACCAGCACAAGGAAAGCTAAGAAATCCTTTTAGCTCTGTAGGAATTTAATTATATGTGCAATGCTCCAGCCTGCCTTGTGGCACTGCACTGCCAAAGAAGAGCCCCAAGTGAAAGCAGGAGTCAACATGCTTTGTCTTAAGGAGAGAGATTATTAGCTACCTGATGCTTCTCTTCGGGACCCTGTGCCATCTTAGCACTTGAGTTTTATTACGGGTTTCTCTATAAAATGTCCTTTTTGCTGCCCAAGTCAAAGGAAGTAGAACAGCAAACCAGATATGGGAGAGGCATAGACTAATATTAATGTTGATGCTACTTTTATATTTAAAAAACAGAGTTTGCAAACACATTGAATAAACGGTAGCTGAAGGGTGAAATACTGGCCCCATTGAAATCAAGGGCAGAACTCCTATTGACTTCAGACAAACAAGCCTGACATATTGCATATTGTCAACATTTTGTTTTGTTTTGTTATGAGATGTATTTTCAAAGGGAATTGAAAGGTACAAATTTAAGTTATTGTTAGGGGGAGTTACAGGCTACATTTCTCCCCACCATCCCCAAATGAGCAACAGCTTTAACATTTCACATTCGAGTGGAGGGGAAATTGGTATTGGCACTTTTTGTTGTAAAATTCGTAAGAAAACTTGGAGCAAGTATAATAAGTTGTAAGGAAGTAGTGTTAGGAATTTGGAGGTCGGAAAGAGCCATGGAGAGTTATCACTAAATCTACAGGCTTTTTTTTTTTTTTTTTTTTTTAAGTTAATCTGTTACACATTATATTTGATGTAGGTCAAGCACTGCTGAAAGGCCCCTCAGAGCTGATTTGGTCAGTCAGTGAAAAGCATTTGAGGTGAGTGTATTTAGAGCACAAACATGAGTAGTGTTACCTCTGTCCAGGTGCTTTTATTACAACATTTTAGTTCTCTGTAGATTAGCTTTTCAAAGAAGCACAGGATCTGACCTAATGGATGACTGGCAGTGCTACCTCTTAAGATTCAGTAGGCCAGTGATAGGGCAAGGCTGGAAAAGCCCTTAGTTTATCCAGGAATTTGTGCAACACACAATGTTGTCAAATCTTACAAATTTATCATGAGTCTAATGATATATGGAGTTTTTCTTAAAGGTCCTGCTCTTGGAGTAGTGAGAATCTCTCAGCTCATATTGAAAAAGAGTAAGTTCCTAGTCCTCATGGTTGTGGAGAAAAGCTGTGTCCTGAGTGTACTCTCATGGCCCATAAACCAGAAGGCAAAGAGGAAAAATCCCCCCTACCCCCCCAAAAAAAGAAAAGTTTAATATAACTATTTAGGCTCTCATAATTATTTTTGGCTTCATTCATGATTTTTGAATGCTTGATGTGGGCATTACTGCAGATGATGGGGTGACTGCAACTGGTGATTTGCTCATGCCCTGAAGCATGAGAATTGTGGTAGCCTTTGTTAAGTGTCCATTAGTTTTGATATAGGTGTATTTGGACTCTTTTTTCAAGTGTGTGGCCAGGAAACTGTTTCCATTTCTTTTTGGTGGTGGTGTTTTGTTTTGTTTTAAATGAGGATGATTTGTTTTTCAGACTTTAAGGGTCAGTTTTTCAAACAGGCTCAGACTTAACCCACTGCTGCTCCCATTGAAGTTTATAGCAAAACTTCAATGAGAGAAGAATTATACCAGTGCTGTGTGCTTTTGAAAAGCCAATCCTGTGTTTAGGGAACTCCCAAAAGGGAAATTAATGAACAGTCTGTGATCACATTCTTTCTTAAAAATGAAGAAAACATTTTACTAAATGTATGAATCAAGACATGGATTTTTATTTTTTTTAAATATAGAAGTTGAACAAGACAAGCTGTTGAAGAGGCAGAATTGCTGAGGCACATTTGATATGAGCTTAGTAACAGCTTTTTTTCTCCTACACTGTAAGTAGCTCATCTAGATAAAGTACAAACAAGTACTGTAAGTGCAATGCAATTATACCTAGCCTCAGGAAAGAGCACTGAACAATTTTATTATATTGCCAAAGATTAGTGCTGGAATGTAAAGCTGAGAGAGACCTATTAGAGGCCTACTTCATTAAAAGAAATGGAACAAGTCATTCATAAGGCACCAATAAATCCATTAAGGGGGGAAAGGGTCTGAAATGGCCCTTCTGGATTCTAGTTATTAACTTCAAGGATTGCTGAAGTTGGTGACTTTGCAAATGTGGTTTTACCCAGCTCTTAACAGCTCTCTTAACCTCCTACTCACCAGACCAAATTCACCTCTGAAGTAAGCACGGAGGGAGGGATAGCTCAGTGGTTTGAGCATTGGCCTGCTTAAACCCAGAGTTGTGAGCTCAATCCTTGAGGGGGCCACTTGGGGATCTGGGGCAAAATCAGTACTTGGTCCTGCTAGGGAAGGCAGGGGGCTGGACTCAATGACCTTTCAAGGTCCCTTCCAGTTCTAGGAGATGGGATATCTCCATTAATTATATTATTATGACTCCACTGCAGTCAGCACACTGGCACCAACTTTCACCAGAGTTGAATTTGACCCACAGTATTTCTTTATGGGGATGAGAGGGAAGGAAAGGGGAAGAGACAATTTCACATTAATTCATCTTACATTACCATAGACCATGCATGGGTATTGGCTGCAGCTTTCAAGATCTATTTAAAATAACTATTGGCTAGATATTGGAGGGTAGCTTCCTTTTCAGAATCAATATTTCTGGTATTACTAAGTTATAGAAAGAAATAATGGGTTACAGTTTGCAGAGGACGATTTAAACCCGAGTGTCCCAAGTAACAGCAGTTGATGGGTGCATGGGTAAGGGTTTAATCAACTTACAAAGAAGAAATGTGTAAATAATGAGTTTAAAACAGAGGCGGGCAAACTTTTTGGCCTGAGGTCCGCATTGGGTTTCGTAAATTGTATGGAGGGCCGGATAGGGGAGGGGGTCGTGGCCCGGCCCCCACCTCCTATCTGCCTCCCCCAACCCCCCTGTTCCCTGACGGCACCTCTGGGATCCCTGCCCCATCCACACACCCCTGCTCCCTGTCCCCGACTGCCCCCAGGCCCCTGCCGCCCCATCCAACCCCTCCTCTCATTCCTGATGGCCCCCCCAGGGCCCCTCCCCCATCCAACCTCCCCTTCTCCCTGTCCCCGACTACCCCCCCTCCTTCCTGACTGCCCCCCCGGGACCCCTGCCCCCATTCAACCCCCTGTTTCCCCCCCGACCACCATCCACACCCCCGCCCCCTGACCACCACCCCGAACTCCCCTGCCCTCTATCCAACCCCCCCTGCTCCCTGCCCCCTTATCATGCTGCCTGGAGCACCGGTGGCTGGCGGCGCTACAGCCGCACCGCCCGGCTGGAGCCGGGCCACGCTGCCGCCGCCACCATCACACAGCACAGAGCACCGGGTCAGGCCGGGCTCTGCAGCTGCTCTGCCCCAGGAGCTCACAGCCCTGCTGCCCAGAGCATTGCGTTGGCGGCCAAGCGAGCGAGCTGAGGCTGCGGGGGAGGGGGACAGCAGGGGAGGGGCCGGGGGCTAGTCTCCTGGGCCAGGAGCTCGGGGGCCGGGCAGGACGGTCCCGCGGGCCGGATGTGGCCCGCGGGCCGTAGTTTGCCCACCCCTGGTTTAAAGACAGAGAGTCTGTACTGAAAACAGAATATTATTGCTTAGCCAAAGCTGGTTTTAAAAAATTGAACAGCTGTGTAGAAAACTGCACTTCTCATTTTGTCTAGTATATAGCAGGAAAATAACATCATTCAACCCGTCCTAAGGCCTTGATTCAACAGGGTATCCAGGCACATGTCTAACTTTCATCCCCTTCCAACAAGGTATCATTTCAGATGGCTTCTTGAGCAAGGACAAGAAAACTGCTTGTTTAAGAGGTGCTAACACCTTGTCCTCCCAAAGGAAGGTGTGGGAGGGAAACAGTTTTCTTGTCCCATGAAGAGTTTAGAGATGTCAGAATTTTTCCCGGTTCAACTGTGGGACGAAACCAAGACATTTAGAAAATTGTTCACAAAAAGCCAAAAAGAGAGAGCAGCTAGAATCCAAGCAATTAACTGATTGCGGCAGGGTTTCGGGAGGTTGGCATTGCAAGCTGTGTGTTGGACGGCAGTCACTATTGTGGGGCATTGGGGCGTGATTGTTTTGGGAGGAGAATAAGAAAGGTGGGGGGAGGTCTGGATATTGCAGGGTTTTGGATGAAAAGTCCTTCGGCCCTTTGGGGGTTGTGTATTCTGGGGTGTTTGTAAGGGGTTAATGAACATTGCAGGGTCCATCTTGTTGGGGGGAAATAAATAGTCCAGGGCTTTGGGTGCAAATATTGTGTGGCTTAAGTGGGGGGAAGTTCAGCTAGCTGTATTTGGCTGTGACCTCCAGCCCTGCCTGGAAGGGGTAAGACAGAGGGTTGCATGTGGGGTCTGGAGCTCAGGAGGCAGTGGGGTTGGACTGGAGAAAGGCAGGCACTCCTGGGCACTGCGTTTGGGAATCAATCCTTTCCCCCTGCAGCGGGGGAAAGCTGGTTTGGTTTGGGCTCTTGGGGGCGATTCTGTTTAGAGTCCTTTTTGTTTGATCGGCTTGGACATAGGAGGGTGATCGCCGTCCAGCCTCCGCCACTGGGGGGTGGGAAGAGCAGCGGGAGGAGCTGCTCTTGGCTCAGCTGCTGATGCCTGACAGAGAGAAGTGGCTGGCTTCTGGACCGGGCTTCAAGAGGTAGGTGTTGCCATCCAGGGCGGGGGGGATTCTGTTCCCCCCCCCTTTTCTGCCCTGCCATGCCCCAATTACCCCGGCCCTGACCCCTCACTACGGGGACTGACCCCTCCCCTGCTCCGGGCAGCAGGTGAGTCCGGGGAGAGGGGGGAGTGAGTGGGGGGAGGTTTGGAGAGTGAGCGACAGAGGGAAGGGGGAGAAGAGTGAGCAGGGGGTGGGGCCTCAGGGGAAGGGGCGGAATCTCAGGGGTAGGGGGCGGGGCAAGGCTGTCCGGGTTTCATCAGTTAGAAAGTTGGCAACCCGAATCATAGTCTTTAACAATATTTATAAATGAAAGGCTCATAACAGCAAGGAGGCTGGGGGGAGAAGTATGTTTAATTTTCTTATCAAATGCTGCAGAACAGAATATTATTTCCTGATTTTATAAAAAAAAAAATTATAAAATAGATAGTGCTCTTGGTGCTGCATGGAAATAGCGGAACAGATTGCTTTTGAAAGAGTCAGATCAAACTCAGTCACTACTAAACCATTTATTTACTGTATTCCCTGAAGCTGGACTATTGTATACAGTGAACATAGAAGGCATCAACTCAGCATATCAATATAAGTTAAATAATATTTTCAGAGACTGGAAAACTTGAGTTTTGAAACAGATTTTGGGATTCTGAGCAAGAGAATCTGCAGTACATTGAAGTTTACTGCCTTGTTGATCGACACCCTTATTAATTAGCCCATGAAAATAACTGTCGTTAGATGCACTATAACTGTTTATCTTATCTGCAATAGAAAAGTTATTTCCTGTCGAGAAGAACCTTAGAACATAAGTTGCTATTTTTCTGTGAAGTGTTGTCCACTATAAGCATAATAGAATCAGTAGAGTAAAATAACATTGCAGCTGCTATCTCGGCTGATAGTGGGGATTGACCTGAAGATGTCCAGAGTTGAAAGCATGAGTCTCTACAGCTTGTGCTAAAGAGTCAAGCTGCGTAGTTAAGAGCTGAAACAGATTCCAATCTTCTGTGGTTTGGGCACAGAGGGGGGGACACAATGCACAATGACCAGTGGGTCATAGTAACATCTTGATTTCGTCAAGGGTTTGATGCATACTAGTTTTGTAAATTCATAATAATATGGAAAGAAGATTTTGAAGATGTGGGATATGACTGAATTTCTGCCAATGGGACATAAAAATAACTATTTCTTAGCTTCATGTAACACTAAGATACTTTCTCTTACTTTGCTTCCTACCCTTGTGAAAAAGATGAAGAATAGGAAGCGACTAAGTGAGATTACTGCAACTTGTCATTTTAGTGACATCTATGAATTGCATTGCCTACAGAGGCAGTCTAGGCAATAATTTGCCTGTGTCATTGTTACCTGACCTCCTCGCATCCTGTTTCACCCACCTGTTGTATCATGTCTTTAAGACTGTTTGGGGCAAGGACTGTCTTTACAATATATCTGTAAAATGTCTAGCACAATGAGGCCCTCGCCTGCTTGAGGGCGTTATGGATTACAGTATATAAAGAAAATTAATAATAATCAGCCTATTTATAGAAGTTAAAGGTCTCAAAAGCATGCCTTCCGTATAAAGAACAGCTGTAACAATATAACGTTCCAGGAAAAGAATGGTGTTGTGGTTAAGGTGCTACACTGGATGGGGCTCAGGAGATCTGGATTCTGCTCCTGGTTCTGCCATAGACCTTTTGTGAACCCGGCAAGTCATATAATCCCTGTGTGCCTCTATTCCCCTAACTATGAGATGGAGTTAATAATACTACTTTAGCTCACAGGAGGATGAATTCATTAATGTATGTTGGCTGCTCAGATACTACCATGATGAGTGCCAAAGAAACGCCTGTACAGAAAAACAAATAAATATGGGCAAAGCGACAGGATGATGAGGTGGCATGAAAAAGGAAATAGTTGCTAAACTAAAGGGTTTTTCAACCAGGAAAAGATTATTTTAGCATTATGCTTCTGGAAGAAAATGGTACATGTGGTTTGGAAAATACTATTTTTCCTTCAATAGAGAAGGCCCTCCCATGTGGATGGCCACACGTGAGATCGAAAGGGAGTACATAACCAAACACTGCCCTTTAAACATCATAACCAGACATTGATAACTAGACCTAGGTAAATACCTTAAGCATTTTTCTGCAAGTAAAAACGCCCCTACATTTGTTCCCCTTTTGCATTTTTTTTTATTTCTGCAAATGAGTTGCCCGGCATATTATGTAGAAACAGTGCCTATTATGCAAGTGTTAGAGAACGTTTGTGGAAAACAAATTCTGAATATGTAAATGAGTGGCCTTACTCTTACTTAATAAGCTAATCTAGTTAGGAAATCAATACAGAACCATGTGACCCCTGTGCCAAATCAACACTAACCAATCCAGGTCACATTTTGACTATCAGATATTTATAATGAATTGTTTACAACTAATTATTTGTCTATATACTGTTCATAGAGAATATTTGGTGACTAACTTTGAATAACAAATTTAAAAAAATGTAAGCAGCTTGCGGACAATTCATAAACAAAAAGAGGCTAAATTCAGCTAATAAATTTATTCACTATGAACTGTTTGCTCAACTCTGATTATTGAAAGATGTAATCTTTTTATAGGTTTTTAATCAGCAGTCCCTTAGATCTGTGATGACTTACTACAAGCACCCATGTGTACTATTAAAAGTTCAACTAGAAATATCCGCAGTAGTGGGGCTCTCAAGAGATAGTTAATGAGATTACATAGCCTTTCATTTTATGGGCACTGGTTTGAATTCAACCCTGGTTGGTAGAGGCAGAGATATTACATCTTCTGATTTCTTCTTCCTTTATAATTTACCAATAAGATCCCCTTATTTAGGACACACTAAATTGAAAGCAAAGTCTAGGCCACGGAGGAGAATGTGATCTGATTTTCCCCCAAACAGTGCCACGGTAGGGCTGGCAAGGGCTGATGTTCAGCTTGTGGATATTAAATATTTTCTGGTGATTTTGTCTTTTAGAATGATTGAAGATTGTGGGAAAAGAGGAAATACCATGGCAGAAAGAAGGCAGCTGTTTGCCGAAATGCGTAAGTACTGTGTTTTTAGAGATCTAACTGTTTCATTGCAAAAGATGAACTAGATACAACATAACATCAGTAAACCTTACTTAAAGTATCTGTCCCATTCTCATTCTAAATAATTGTGTTTTTACTGTGAGAAAGAAATTGCAGGAGGGTGGATTTAATTAACCCAATACTGCAGAATAGATCTTTCCCATCCCTGATTTCTGTGATCTTCTGAACTACGTTGTTATTTTACCTCTGTTTCAATAATAGCTAATTCATCCAAAGAAGTTAAAATACTGATAATTTCACAAATGTAACATATGGAGAAAGAAAACAATCATCCCCAAAACACTAGGTTTCTAAGGAACAATTTCAAATCCCAGATATCCCACTTGAATGTATCCTTTTCCTTGTATGGTCTAAATGTATCTGTTCTAAAATTAACCTATTAGCTCTCCACAAAATATCATATGAACAAGAGTTGCCCCAATTCCTAACTACTCCACACTCCTCTTATCTCCCTTGTGAACAATCCATTGTTTCCTTTGGGAGACTATTTTCCTTGTATAAAGTTTGGGATCTTCCTGATTTTACTAGATTTACCTAATTTTTTTGACAAGAATGATCAGGTATATCCCTTAGCTCTATTACGGTCATACTATAATTTATATCCATGAGGTGTAGTACTTTCAAACTAGTAAATGTTGACAGAACAATGGTACTTTGCTAGACTCTTAACAGACTTTGAAGGAAAAATATTAAATATATCTAACAAATGTCTAGCAGATTACCTATATCTATGCCGTTTTTCAAGGTTTTGGATCCTCCATCTAAAAGGTGCATAGGGAACTGAGAGTTGAATATTAAAAGTGAGGTTTTCAGAAGTGTTCAGTATTGGCCCAACTCTTGGCAATCATTTAGGCAACTTAGAAACTGAAGTTTGATTTGCCTTATCCCCACCTGACATCTTTCATTGTTTTTCATTAGCGTGCATATAAGTAAGGTATTGTTTGTACGAAAGTTTTTGGAAGAACAAATTTGAGACTGGAGCCAAAATTTGAACTGAGAACACTAGATACGTTTGGGACAGAAGCAGAAGTAGTAAACTTCCTGCATTGCCTAGCCAATTCATTTAAAAAAATGTTTTCACCCAACTCATAAACATCACTCTGCAAGCAGCAAAAATGGCAAAATGTATTGCATATAAGTTTGCTCAGCTCTCCTAAATGCCTACAAAATACATATTGGAGATCCTCACTTCTGCACCAGACCCTTTACATCTCGTAAAAGGTCTCTAGTGGCATAAAGGAGCCCTAAAAGCCAGGGGAGAATTTCCCCACTATAGGCACTGTGGGGCCACCTCTAAAGTTGCCTACTGAGGAGCGCATCTCAAGCCCCAGCATAAGGAGTGTGGTGCAGCTGATGGAAGGCGGGGTGTGTTGGGGGTGGGACTAAAGCACGTGGTGCTGAGAATATTCCTGGCAGCACAGTGGACCTGAGTGTAACTTGGAGAGGGTGTCATAATTTAGGCTCCTGCTGCTGTCTAAGTTATGTCAAAAACCCTGGAGCAGTCCAGTAGCGTTTGGACAGCACAGGGGTGGCTTTAAAGCCACTTTATCATGCCCTCCCCCTCGACTGTTACTAGTGGCACAGAATCTTGCCCATTGTGTAGAAATTATGTTTATTGACTATGCAATAAGAGCATTGTGGTTCTAGCAAGTAACTAGGAGACATGATTGCTGAGTTCTCTTTCTGGCTCTCTCACCAATTCACTATGAACCTTGGGCAAGTAGCATAACTTTTCCTCTGCAGTTTATCAGTCTGTAAAATGGATATAACAATACCTACCCCAGAGACTTATAGAAAATTATCTAAGCCTTGTAACAAGACCTTTGAGAGGCACTCCAAAGCCATAGTTGAATGGCACTATATAAATACACTAATATTACTTGGTTTATGTTATCACAACATTGTAAAGAAAAATCTAATGAACCATAAAATGATCTCTCAAAGCACATTTAATAAGATTCAGGTGCAATAACACAGGCATAAGACCTTAACAATCAGTTCAAAGTTATTCCCCAATTATCCCAATTCTTATGGGGTAAGCAAAGGTGATCTGTATAGCAATCTGTTTTGTCATACATGGGTGGCTACAAAAAGAGGAATTGGTTTTCTTAATTGGTCCTAATAAAAAAGGAAAGACTTTGTGTTAGAGACATTGCAGTACCCTGCCTCAGATATTTCAGCTTTCCTCAGTGTTGTCAGCAAAATATTAAAGGAGAAGAGAAAAACTGAGTCTTTTAACAGGAAAGCATGTCATGAGAAAAATCAGAACCTTTCAGGACCTGATGCTAAGTAGTTCAGAGTACCTTTTGCCAGGAACAGATGGTATTAAGACAGCCAACTGTGAAAAGGAACTAGTAGAGAGTACTGGGAGGGTGGTGTGGGAGAATCTGGTCAGCAGCGGGGCAGATGCTGGGGAGACAGAAGAGATCAGTGCAAGTTTGAAATGTTTGGGTCCAGCCAATGCCTGATTGTTCATCAAAGAGTGGGTGAACACAAGCATAATGTACAATTATAAAGCCCAGTGGCAGATCTAATAATGTTGGTATGTATCTCAAAGAAGGGAATTGTGAAACCAGTTAAAAAACAAGACGGCCATATTTTCACTTCACTACACTCTATTGACAGTCTAATTTTACACTAGTTGTATTTGGAATGAACATGAGTTTGGACAGTCCTTCAAGCAGCTTTGTAGTGTGTAACTCTGTTTTAGTATCTATTTCAGAGATGAAGTTGCTCAAGTTGATGGGGCAAATTCTCCTCTATTACATAGTTGCAACCACATTCAAAACACAAATATCTGAAAATGTCATTGACTCTGTATTAGTAAAAGTTAATATGCCACATGGTATAAGCCCGTGTGCCACAATTGGGAGTTCTGAATTCTTTTTCTCATAACTACCTCTGTAGTAACAATTGCCTAGTTCTTGTATGACATGTCAGCCTGGGAGTAAATATGTTAAATAAGAAAAAGCTACTCATCTGCCTTTGAGTTTTAAAAAATATTATAAGTAATGAACAATGGCTTGATGCTTGAAGATACTATGTCAGATCCCCACCCTCATTCTGCCCCCTTTCCGGCTACTTGGGTGGCACAGAGGGGCTCTCAGTGGGAGTAGACCCATCCTAGTTGGTTCCTACACTACCTCCCCTTCCAGCCCTGGCAAAAGGGAAAAGATGTGGGCAGGAAAAGCATTGCTGGCAGCTGCTTTGGGGACATTGCCAGCTTTGTATATTTAGAGTCTCCAGGGCCAGTCTGGGTATGAACTGACTCCTTGAGGCTCCCACCACAAAAAAACAAATCTCAGCATCAGTGGTGAATGTGGCCCACTCTTTTGCAGTATATTTTTTGCCCTAAACTTTGTCATCTACCAGTCTCTAAGTTCAGCTGTTGTATTGTTTCTAATTTGGTCTTCTGACAATACCTTGTTCTGAGCTGGCATGACAGCTGAAGATATTTATTGTGAGCTTTATCATTAAAAATTAAAATTAGATGGAGGTTTTCCCTGATATTGGAGATTGGCCAGTTTGTCTTTTAGCCTGAAGCTTGACCAGATTGTTTCTTCAAAACGACAGACAGTGTAGGCTTACTATTCCTTGGCTTTCTTCATGAATGTGTTTTAACCTCCCCTTCCCCCCCAAAAAATAGGCAGCCTTGAAAATGTTGAACAGCATGTGCTTCTATGTCCTTTCTCCTATGTGTACATTGTTAACAAGGAACAGGTACATGTGACGGGATCCCCGGGGTGCAGCCTGGGACTGTGGGACCAGTGTGCCCCTTTATCTCTCCAGCCTGGTCTGTTTCTCACAATGCCCTGATAGTGACAAACAGCAAACCCTCCCCCGCACTCAGCACAACAGCATTTGGAGCCCCACACCCAACTAGATTGCATGAATGTTCCCAGAACCACTCATGAATCACATGGAGAAAGGCACCAGCCAGATCCCCCCAGCTCCCAGGACTGTACCTCAAGACGAGCAGTGCAAATTTATTAATTGGCTCACCACTTCATCAATTGAAGGTGGACATACACCAGAGCAAACCTGAGCAGATTTACCACACGCTTCAGGCAAACTCGCTGGTAAAGATAAATAGTTAAACAAATTTATTGACTATAAAAGATCGATTTTAAGTGATATTAAGTGTTAGGCAAAAAGTCAGAGTTAGTTACCAACAGAAATAAAATATAAGCACGCAGTCTAAACTCACAGCCCTATTAGACTGGGCAACAACTAGATTAAGCAGTTTCTTTCACCCCACTGGATATTTCAGTCCTTAATATACAGGTTTGTCCCTTCAACCCGGCCAAGGCTCCTCTGTTGGAGTCTTCGGTCTTCTTCTGAGTGTCTTTGTTGCTTACAGCATAGATGGGGGGAGGAGAAAGGTGAAGCATGGGCCCTATGTGTTCTGTTTTATACCTTCAGTCCCATGTGCTTGGAGAACACAAGTCCAGGCATGTCTGGTGGGGATTGCTGAGTCCCCAGGTAACGTTGAGCAATTCCCCTGGTGTGGCCTTATGCAGGTGAGTCATTGAATTGTAGCTCCCTTGCTGGACAATGGCTATTGTTGGTTGTTTGACACCCCGCCCGGGCGTTGGTTACTTTCCTTGCTGTTGTCTCTGGGGAGCTAATATCTGGCTGATTCCCCAACTTACAGCATGTTTTAATGACCACCATACAACACAATTCTCATAACTTCATATGCACTAAAGATATACATATTTACATAGAACAGTGGGTTTCAGCAGTTCATAACCTTTCCCCTGATACCTCACATGGCATGCTTTATATGTAAGATCACAGTTATATATAAATGAGGATTATGGGGGTTACAAGACGCTCCCCCAAGGTATAGAATGTCACAGTACACACACGACTCACTGTACTTGCAGACATTGTGGACTCTACCCCAGGGAAATGTCACAGCATGTGTATAATTCTCTTCCACTAGGGGCTCAAGATCTGGATCGCATCCGTTTATCCACCTACAGAACAGCATGCAAGCTTAGATTTGTACAGAAGAAATGCAACTGTAAGTATGTCAGTTGTTAACTGCAAGTACCATCATTAGTCTTACCACTGTAGGATATGTTTCTTCTCCAGTTGAAAGGAAAATATGGATTTATTTTAATGTACAGTTAGGAGACACTAATAAGAATGCCTGGGTAATAAAGAAATATAGAATAATTCCATACTGTTAATTATCCTCAAAGCATTAAGTGTGGAAATGTTTCTATTGGGGGGAGAGGTTCTTTAATGCTTCTTCTAAATGTGATTATTTTTCTTTTAAAAACAACAGTTTCTCTTAGCAGGGTTATGAAAAATACCAGGAGCTTTAAAAAAGGTTTAAAAAAAAAAAAGCCACCACACCATAGACTTTGCCATTTGTTTTGTAGATAGATAGAATTTTTACGTTTCTCACTAGGCCTGTTTACACTGGGCTATTAAAAAAAATCCCACCAATGTACCTCCACTAACAGTAACAATGACTGGTCTAAACACTTGTGCTGCCACCAGAAGAGCTGCACTGGAGGGAGTTTTTTAAAAAAAAAAGATGAAACCTGTGCAGCTCAGCAGCTAGCTCTTTGCTTTGAGGTTGTAAATATTTGTGCTGCAGAAAAATCTGCTGCTTGTGGCCTACAAATATCAGCGAAAGCCAGTCTGAAAAGCTTTTAAAAGAAAGTGAAGAATGGGTAGAGCACTCAGGAGGTTACTAGCCAGGGGTCAAATCCTGCAGTCACCTCTTTAGCATACCTCTCATATTAATAGGCGTTTTTAGCTTAAGTAAGGACCATAGGCTTGGTCCATGGCACAAGCAGGCTGCCAAGTACTATTTCCTACAGCTACAGTAGTTCAGTCATGCTCAATTCAGAAGGAAACACACTGAACATAGCTGATGTGATTGTGTTTCCTTACTTTATTTTATTTTTTGTAATTGTTTGTCAAAGAGGATGAAATTTTCACTTAATTTCCATGGTAACCACATAAACTGGTCTTGAGCGACAAAAAAAATCTAACTGAGTTGATTTTAAGTACAAGGATATAATAGCCTCATCATAGGGGAGACTGGATGGCTGAAGGCATTGGTAATGGAACATAGAATAATAATTAGTATTTATGAAATGTGTAGTGTTTGTGTAAACATACAAACAGTATTTCTTTTTATAATAGAATATAGTCTGGCACCTCTCAGTCACTACTTTGAACAAAGCCGGTCAGTGATTCAAATCACTGCTCTACAGCCAAAATGCTTCTGAAATAAATGTAGTCAAACTTTACTAATTCTGGGTCACTGAGAACGAAAATGATGCTTAAAATTGTTGATTGGCTCTAGTTTTCAAGATATGCTATTGGGTCAGTATATATGACCCTTGACTTGGGAATGGCGGAGGATAAGTGAGTTATAAAGGGAAGGGATCTCAATTTAAACCAGAAATGACTAAAATACATCTTTGACTGGATCTATGAATAAATCTATGACTGGGTTTGGACAGTACTTGCTTTTTAGGCAAAACAATGAATGATGCAATCTGAAGCTGGTATTGCGTCATACATGATATGAATTGCATCATGTTATTCCTAGAAGTCATGGATGATGCAATCATAACGAAGCTTACATCACTATGCTGAACAAATTGCCCTATATCAGCTCTAGAAATCATACAGTGTCGTGCTCTCTTATTTGTCAGTGTTTGATTTTGCAAAGGGACACATTTCTGTTTAGCCAAAGTGAGCAGAGATGCCTCATACTTGTGTGAACAGTGCAGATAACTTCTGCTATGTTTGTGGTGAAGTGACTTTTGCATCACAAAAGCACAGTATAACCACTATGGTTAAGAAAGCCTATCACCTTTATTTTGGCTGCAAAATTGGAGATCAGGACAAGAGGTGGGCCCCACACATATGCTGCAACACTTGTGCAACAAATCTTCGCGAGTGGTTGAACAGGAAAAGGAAATCTGTGCCTTTTGCAGTGCCAATGATTTGGAGAGAGCCAACAGATCATACCAGCAATTGTTACTTCTGCATGGTGCCTCCAGTTGGGAAAGGTGTGTCAAAGAAGAAAAAGTGGACTGTGCATTATCCAAACATTCCATCAGCTATACGCCCAGTACCCCACGGAGAAGGACTGCCGGTTCCTGATGCACCAGAATCATTCTCACTTGAGTCAGAAGAGGAAGAGGATGAAACTTCTGGTCCTGAACCATCAGTGTCACAGGACCCACATTTTCTCCCATCCTCCTCCTCTGAACCACACCTCATAACACAAGGTGAACTGAATGACCTTGTCAGGGATTTGGAACTACCCAAGAGTAAGGCAGAGCTGTTGGGCTCCAGACTACAGCAGTGGAATCTCCTGGCAGGTGATGTTAGGGTTTCCATGTTCCGTGACCGTCAAAAGGATCTTGTCCCATTCTTCTTCATGGAAGGTGATCTTGTAGCCTGCAACAACATCGATGGTGTGATGGCAGCCCTCAACATCGTTCACGATCCAGATGAGTGGAGACTGTTCATTGATTCATCGAAGACGAGTCTTAAAGCTGTTTTACTGCATAATGGCAATGTTTTGCCATCAATTCCAGTTGGTCATGCAGTCCATATGAAGGAAACCTATGACAACATGAAACAACTTTTGAGGTGCATAAACTATAACCAACATCAGTGGCAGCTTTGTGGCGATTTGAAGGTTGTTGCTCTCTTGCTTGGTCTGCAGACTGGATACACAAAGTACTGCTGTTTTCTCTGCAAATGGGATAGTCGTGCAAGAGATTCCCACTACATCAAGAAAGATTGGCCACTCCGACAGTCATTGGAGCCTGGGAGGAAAAGTGTTCAGCATCCACCACTTGTTGAATCAAGGAAGATTTTGTTACCACCCTTACACATCAAGCTGGGTCTGATGAAGAACGTTGTCAAGGCCATTGACAAAACACAAGCAGCTTTCAAGTACCTCCGTGGAAAATTTCCAAGGTTAAGTGAAGCTAAGATAAAGGAAGGTGTCTTTGTTGGTCCTCAGATTCGTGAACTTCTTCGAGATGATGCATTTGACCAAGCACTGCGTTGCAAGGAAAAGACGGCATGGAAAGCCTTCCAGTTAGTGGCAATACATTTTCTCGGAAACAACAAGGCAGACAACTACAGGTTGTTGGTGGAAAACCTCCTCAAGGCATACAAAAGCCTTGGTTGCAACGTGTCACTAAAGATACATTTTTTGCACTCTTATCTAGATTTTTTTCCACCGAACTGCGGAGCAGTGAGCGACGAGCACGGTGAGCGATTTCACCAGGACATTGCAACAATGGAGAAACGCTATCAGGGCAAATGGAGCCCATCAATGCTTGCAGACTATTGCTGGACAGTGACAAGAGATGCTCCATTTAATGAATACAAGAGACAAGCCAAGAAGCGCCGAGTAGACACTTAATAGGACTAAACTATGTACATAAAAGTTTTTTGCCTTTCGTTTCATAAGAAATTTTCTTTATATAACCCTTTTGCTGATTTTTAAAGTGTTACATAAACAGGACAGGTGAAATATTATCATGTAAAGCAACCATAAACACATGAAAAGACCTAGGTTTACAATTTATGATTAAAACTCTATCTACACAATATACATAGACATAAAATGTAAAAACTTAAATATCTTAGAAACAGTAGCCAATCAGTTGTTTTAATTGTCATATTTGAATTCAGCACATCAAAATACATAATAAATAGCACATTTTATCTCTGAAGCAGACGACTTCTCAAAAATTGTAGACCAGTGAAATCAGTACCATCAGATTGCTCTTCAGTAACCTGTGTGAAATGAGTTGGTGTTCTCAGTTCTGTTCTTAGTGAATAAGGTATCCAGATTGTAAACGACACTTTCATGACTGGCTCCCTTGTTGGCTGCCTCAGTAGGAAGGAAAAGGAATGAATGCTTATGGAAACTGAAATACGCTTGTACCCAAAGGGAGTGAAGGAAGAAATGGTCCTTCTGGATAAAGGTTGAGGCACTGTGGTAGGACATTGTGTAGAATATCTGCACTGTAATTAGCAGTGCGGTATAAATGTACCAAAGGTCCAAAAACTCTGGTCTCTATGGCTGTCAATCTAGCACGATTTATGAGCACTAAGTGCACTTCTAAAGACCGGCCTCAGAAAACAGTGCTATCTTAGCGAGGAGGATACAGTAATGTCTACTGTTTTCTTGTGGTACGCTTCATGCATGATATCAGGACCATAATGCTAGATAGCTCAGAAGAGTAACAAAGAAGCAAAGGCCATATTGTGTGTGAAATTTTACTTGTATCTGACCTTTGCTGTAGGGGGAATGGATAGGACCTGAGCTCTGAGCCAGGAGGTGGCTGTTCACCTACCTACACCAGGATTTTAATGCAGTTTTAAAACATGGGCACCTTGCTAGCGTGACCAAACCTCCCAGCAGAATGCTCAAATTCCACGTGAAATAAGCATTGATGTGGAAATCAGTCAGGCGTTCATGTGAGCTCCCGGTATCGCTTTTCAAGAATTAACAGCTTTATACGTGTCTAGGCCAAAACGCCCCTCACATCCCCAGTTCGATAGGCCTGATCCAAAGCCTACTGAAGTCAATAGTAGCCCTAAAAGAGGCACTAATTGTAAGACGGTGGGTGAACTATGGCTGAGCATATAGTGGATGATGTTTTCCATTTGCCTACATGGTCACTAACTTATTTTTGCTTTGGGGTATTTTGAGTCTAAAAGGTGCTACATAAAAACAAATCGTCTTCTATAAGGAAGGCTGATGGCAAATAAAGGAGGAGTGGAGGAAAGCAAATGAGTTCAAGAATCTTCATTTACACTCCCCATTCAGTTGTATTTCTTTGAATGCTTCCTTTAAATACAGTAACCTAGGATACCTTAACCTTTACATAGCCTATTGAGCTTTCCAAATGAAAAAGGAGAGGGTAGTGATTTATTTTTTAAGTAGATTGTGTCATTTAAAAGCCCTCACTCATATTTGTACCAAAATCCTAATGTATCTAGCTCTAGACCAGGGGTAGGCAACCTATGGCACGTGTGCCGAAGGCGGCACGCGAGCTGATTTTCAGTGGCACTCACGCTGCCCGGGTCTTGGCCACTGGTTCGGGGGGCTCTGCACTTTAATTTAATTTTAAATGAAGCTTCTTAAACATTTTAAAAACCTTATTTACTTTACATACAACAATACTTTAGTTATATATTATAGACTTATAGAAAGAGACCTAATAAAAACGTTAAAATGTATTACTGGCACGCGAAACCTTAAATCAGCGTGAATAAATGAAGACTCGGCACACCACTTCTGAAAGGTTGCCGACCCCTGCTCTAGACACAGGGATTTAACCAAAAATTTTACCCTTAGAATGAAGGTCTGTGTGAAACTATTTCCTTTTCAAGCTCTTCAGAAATAATTATTGTTGCTCTGAAATGGTTGAACTGTGCATCTTTTCCATTGTCAAAATAGTTTTCCTCTCTCTTTCCTGGACTTTTACACGACTAGAGTGTGCTGTGATTGCTGGGGAGAGAGTTAGATAATTTCCCTGAAACATTTGTAAGCTCTGAACAATGAGTGTCCAAGATGGAATATCTAGACACTACGGGCTGGTCCACACAAAGCCCCAGTTCAAACTAAGATATGCAACTTCAGCTGAAGTTGAAGTATCTTAGTTCGAACTTAAAGGTACTTACCGTGGGTCCACACATGGCAGGCAGGCTCCCCCGTCGACTCCGCCTACTCCTCTCGCGGAGCAGGATTACCGGCGTCGACGGTGAGCACTTCTGGGATCGATTTATCGCGTCTAGACAAGACGTGATAAATCGATCCCAGAAGATTGATTGCTTGCCGCCGAACCAGCGGGTAAGTATAGACGTACCCTACAAGACTATACCAAGTGATGGTTCTGAAGTGGTTAATAATACAGTCATCTCGCTAACGTTAGCAATTCTTCTTTTTCCCCACTGAAATTGCTGTGGAGTATGTGCTAAGCAGTAGTGTATTCAGGAGACAAAAGTGAAATGGGGAAAAAATAGTTCTGCTATATCTGAGCTGCTTCATTTAAGAGTGGATATAAAAAGAAAAACTCAAAGACAACTCTACTCTTATCACAGCTTTTAACAACCCCTGCCTCTCAAGCCATCTCTGTTCTTCTTTCAGCTGTGCTCTTCTGCCCTGCCCCCTGAACCAGCTGAAACCAGCTCCACTCTGACTCAGACCAGAGTAGACTTGTTATGAAAAAAAAGAGGCAGTGTGTGTATTTAAAGGGCTCTTTTAAAAGAACTAATTTAATAAAGTGCAGGGAGCTGCAGGCTCAGGGTGTCTGGGGAGCAAAGCAGTGCTTGTTTGGATACCAGAGGGGGCCATGCTGGCAAAGGCAGAACAGAGATTTTATTAATGCCACAATTTTTACGTAAAGATGCTCATTAGTATATAGTAGCATGTGATCCTTCTAGGATATTATTTATGCTGGTTCGCTGTATAATGAACAATCCTATGTTTGTTGCAGCTGTGCTTTATGCGAGCACACATCCACATGCTCATCTCCGTGAATTCTTCTCTCTGCCAATATAAGAGAGTGCTCTGGAGCAGATTACAGGAACATAGTGAGCAGTTTTCCCTGATGATGTAGATATTGTGTAACGGGTGGTGGAGTGTGTGAAATAGCCGTGAAGTTACAGAGATCCGTATCTTCCTACTACTAAACTATTGCCTAAAAGCAGAAAGTTATAAAAGGGGGGAGGAATGAAAAGGAAATGCAATTGGATAAGTTACTTTTCCAAGTACCAATGCTTTAGTGTAGTTCAAATGAACTGCTATATCGAATTAGGTACATTTAGGTGACAGCTAATTTTGACAAGGGAAATATAATATCAACAATATTTAGCAGATATTTTTCAAAAATTGCAGATACTGACCTTGAAGGTCAGGCAGTAAAACTGTAGGAAAATTCTTGCTATGCACAAGTTTTTTGTTTTAAAAAGCTCTCCCAGCACTTGAGCCTAGGGTGAGCTTAACTAAAGTCACTGGAGGGGGGGAGTAAGTCATTGCAATTCCTTGTCAATCATGATAAAATCAGATCCAGTCCAGCCTCATTCTTCTAATCAATTCAAGAAATTCTGCATAAGAAAATGGAAAAGATAAACAGAAAAAATTGAAAAATATCTTGATGCCCTTCTCCAGGTTTCCTGTGTTGTATCAACACTTCAGATTTAATAACAATATCCCTCCAAAGTTAACAAGATATTTATTTACATACCTCTCAACTTGCCAGTGTCCAAATGTGGGATGCAATGTGTGACAAAGTCCCAAAATGAGGGGGACACAAAATTGTCATGCAGGAAACTTAATGCCCTGGAATTCATTCCTTTAGTGGAGATAACTCTTTTGTAATTACACTTTCATGTTTTTTTTATTTCTGCTGTAAACTTTTCAACTGTAAAAGTGAGGGGATAACAAATTTCTGAGAAAGAGATAATTTGGGGACTAAAATGAGTGATGTCCCTCAAAGAGTGACAATTGAGAGCTATGTTTGTGTATTACTTTGCATAGCTCCTGTAATCATAGCAGGTAGGCCCTGAGTTATAAAGAATAGCACACAAATTAGATATGCCATCTGCAAAAGCAAAAAAGCCCCATGAAAAGCTAAACAGAATGTTTTGTTATCATAAACTGAAGGACTTGAGATTTGGGCTCTGATGGACTGCAGAGGTGAATGAATTCTACATGTGGGGAAAGGGGTCCTAAGCTGAGGGGTTCTTGCTGCTGATCACGTGGGGCTACATCCACAAAGCACCTAACAGCCATTTTAGAGGCCTAAGTCCAATATTTAGTTCCTTAAAACCACTAGTCAGGTGCTACAGGGTTAGGCCGCAGCTATCTTCTCTAGGCACCCATATTTCTGCCAGTGGGCAGTGCAAAGCTGCCTAAGTCCTGGTGATGGCAAGCTTGCACCTAGATCCTGGCAGGATTCTCAAACTAAGCGTTTCCCTGCATGTGTTACCTACGGGGCCTGATCCAGTAGGCGATATCAGAGCACACCTACTCTGCACAAATGGAGGCGGCAGTGGTGCCATCCCCTCTACCCCCAGTAACCAGACTGCTCCCCTAGCATGTGGGAGACCTAGGTTCAAATCTTCACTCTGTCTGATGTGGAGTTGGGACTTTAACTTGGCTTCCTGACCTCCCAGGTGCATGCGTAAGCACTAGGGTATAGGGTACTCTGGGGTTTATTTTTTAAATGATCTTGTGCCTTGTGACTCATGAGGCAACTCGGTGTTTGTCTCCATCTGTCTACTGCCACATTTCTTACTCCATTATAGTTTGTTTCCATGATCGCAACCTCTTTCTCAAAACCATTTTTAATATCACATGTTGTCCTCCTCTTTTCCGTCTTCCTCCAAGTGGTATCCAGTAAAGGGCTTGTCTAGCAATAGTCTTTAGACAACCATACAACGTGGCCAAACAACTTCCGCCTTCTTTCTTGAATCATTGTCTGTACAATCTGTTGGCCAGTCCTTTGTAACCAGAGGCAACGCGTAGGGTGACATTTGGGGTCAAGTGCCCCCCCAGATGGGCCTGCCCGAGGGGAGAGAGAGGGGCTCCCTTCTCCCACTGCATCTGCCCCCTGGCACCCTCGGCCCCTGTCCATAAGAATGACCGTACTGGGTCAGACCAATGGTCCATCTAGCCCAGTATCTTGTCTACCGACAATGGCCAATGCCAGGTGCCCCAGAGGGAGTGAACCTAAGAGGTAATGATCAAGTGATCTCTCTCCTGCCATCCATTCCCACCCTCTGACAAACAGAGGCTAGGGACACCATTCCTTACCCATCCTGGCTAATAGCCATTAATGGACTTAACCTCCATGAATTTATCCAGTTCTCTTTTAAACGCTGTTATAGTCCTAGCCTTCACAACCTCCTCAGGCAAGGAGTTCCACAAGTTGACTGTACGCTGTGTGAAGAAGAACTTCCTTTTATTTGTTTTAAACCTGCTGCCCATTAATTTCATTTGGTGGCCCCTAGTTCTTGTATTATGGGAATAAGTAAATAACTTTTCCTTATCTACTTTCTCCACATCACTCATGATTTTATATACCTCTATCATATCCCCCCTTAGTCTCCTCTTTTCCAAGCTGAAAAGTCCTAGCCTCTTTAATCTCTCCTCATATGAGACCCATTCCAACCCCCTAATCATTTTAGTTGCCCTTCTCTGAACCTTTTCTAGTGCCAGTATATCTTTTTTGAGATGAGGAGACCACATCTGTACGCAGTATTCAAGATGTGGGCGTACCATGGATTTATATAAGGGCAATAATATATTCTCCGTCTTATTCTCTATCCCCTTTTTAATGATTCCTAACATCCTGTTTGCTTTTTTGACCACCTCTGCACACTGCATGGACATCTTCAGAGAACTATCCACGATGACTCCAAGATCTTTTTCCTGATTTGTTGTAGCTAAATTAGCCCCCATCATATTGTATGTATAGTTGGGGTTATTTTTTCTAATGTGCATTACTTTACATTTATCCGCATTAAATTTCATTTGCCATTTTGTTGCCCAATCACTTGGTTTTGTGAGATCTTTTTGAAGTTCTTCACAGTCTGCTTTGGTCCTACCTATCTTGAGCAGTTTAGTATCATCTGCAAACTTTGCCACCTCACTTTTTACCCCTTTCTTCAGATCATTTATGAATAAGTTGAATAGGATTGGTCCTAGGACAGACCCTTGGGGAACACCACTAGTTACCGCTCTCCATTCTGAGAATTTACCATTTATTCCTACCCTTTGTTCCCTGTCTTTTAACCAGTTCTCAATCCATGAAAGGACCTTCCCTTTTATCCCATGACAACTTAATTTACATAAGAGCCTTTGGTGAGGGACCTTTCTGGAAGGTTTCTGGAAATCTAAGTACACTATGTCCACTGGATCCCCTTTGTCCACGTTTGTTGACCCCTTCAAAGAACTCTAATAGATTAGTAAGACATGATTTCCCTTTACAGAAACCATGTTGACTTTTGCCCAACAATTTATGTTCTTCTATGTGTCTGACAATTTTATTCTTTAGTATTATTTCAACTAATTTGCCTGGTACTGATGTTAGACATACTGGTCTGTACTTGCCAGGATCACCTCTAGAGCCCTTTTTAAATATTGGCATAACATTAGCTATCTTCCAGTCATTGGGTACAGAAGCAGATTTAAAGGACAAGTTACAAGCCCTAGTTAATAGTTCCGCAACTTCACATTTGAGTTCTTTCAGAACTCTTGGGTGAATGCCATCTGGTCCTGGTGACTTGTTAAGATTAAGTTTATCAATTAATTCCAAAACCTCCTCTAGTGACACTTCAATCTGTGACAGTTCCTCAGATTTGTCACCTACAAAAGCCGGCTCAGGTTTGGGAATCTCCTCCCTAACATCCTCAGCCATGAAGACTGAAGCAAAGAATTCGTTTAGTTTCTCCACAATGACTTTATCGTCTTTAAGCGCTCCTTTTGTATCTCAATCATCCAGGGGCCCCACTGGTTGTTTAGCAGGCTTCCTGCTTCTGATGTGCTTAAAAAAAAATTTATTACCTTTGGAGTTTTTGGCTAGCTGTTCTTCAAACTCCTCTTTGGCTTTTCTTATTACATTTTTACACTTAAGTTGGCAGTGTTTATGCTGCTTTCTATTTACCTCACTAGGATTTGACTTCCACTTTTTAAAAGATGCTTTTTACCTCTCACTGCTTCTTTTACATGGTTGTTAAGCCACGGTGGCTCTTTTTTAGTTCTTTTACTGTGTTTCTTAATTTGGGGTATACATTTAAGTTGGGCCTCTATTATGGAGTCTTTAAAAAGCATGTCCATGCAGCTTGCAGGGATTTCACTTTAGTCACTGTACCTCTTAATTTCTGTTTAACTAACCCCCTCATTTTTGCATAGTTCCCCTTTTTGAAATTAAATGCCACAGTGTTGGGTTGTTTAGATGTTCTTCCCACCACAGGGATGTTAAATGTTGTTATATTATGGTCACTATTTCCAAGCGGTCCTGTTATAGTTACCTCTTGGACCAGCTCCTGCGCTCCACTCAGGACTAAATCGAGAGTTGCCTCTCCCCTTGTGGGTTCCCGTACCAGCTGCTCCAAGAAGCAGTCATTTAAAGTATCGAGAAATTTTGTCTCTGCATTTCGTCCTGAGGTGTGACAGTTCCAGTGGTGGCCATTAAAAGAAAACACCCAACATTTACGCACAGTAGCATCTGATATACCACAGTTCTCTCCTACTCCATTGTCTCGTAACTATGGATAAATGTTGAGTTTCTAGTGGCACCCTCTCTGTAAGAATTTCAAACACACTTTACTCACCAGCTGTTATGCTATCAAGCATATCCATATTCATAAACTTTTAAAAAGACAGATTTTTTTTAAGACACTTTGGAATAGTTTCAGGATATTGTGCTGCCAGTGAATAACTTACGGATGTAAATCTCCATGAAGTATTTGGCTGCAGTGATTGTGCTAAAATAAATCCTCATGAACTTCTCATTAAAAAACTAGAGCATGTGTACAATCTATACATCCCTTTCTCTCCCCTTTTCCCCACTCCAAAAGACTAGAAACTCACAAGGCACTAGGCTGTCTTATGGAGCATTAGGTCCCTGACTAAATACCTGGAAAAAACAAAAGAGCACCTGAAAGCACTAAGTTTGTGAATAGTTTAGAACTTCACAAATGCCAGCTCTCACAATTTTATCATGAGTCTCATGATATTTCAAATTCTTCTTAAAGTCTCATCTCTTGGTGTCATGTGAATGTGTAAGAATCTGTTGTTTCTTTAAAAAATAATTTAAAAAAAACCCTGGAGTTTCTAGCCATCGTGGTTACAAAGAAAAGTTACATTTTCAAACCTAAGCATACCATACAGGCTCACAAAAGACCCAGAATGTTTTGCTTTCTTTTTACATTTCATGATTTTTAAGTAAAAACAACAAGGAGTCCAGTGGCACCTTAAAGACTAACAGATTTATTTGGGCATAAGCTTTCATGGGTAAAAAAGCCACTTCTTCAGATGCGTGGAGTGAAAGTTACAGATGCAGGCATTATTATACTGACACATGAAGAGAAGGGAGTTACCTCACAAGTGCAGAACCAGTGTTGACAGGGCCAATTCGATCAGGGTGGATGCAGTCCACTCCCAATAATTGAGGAGGTGTCAATTCCAGGAGAGGCAAAGCTGCTTTTGTAGTGAGCCAGCCACTCCCAGTCCCTATTCAAGCCCAGATTAATGGTGTTAAATTTGCAAATGCATTTTAGTTCTGATTTTAAAGTGAATCTTGTTATTTTTAGAGGCCTGACTCACAATTTTTCAAAGAGTTTGGATTGGCAACACTGGTCAATGTAGTGATTAAAGATTCAGGATTCAGACTGGACTCCCAGGAAAGAAACTTTCAAATTCCAACAAGGTAGACCTTTTGGGTTTCTCATGGGAGGTACACTGAATACCTGCAGTTTACTTTCTCTGTGGGTATAGATGTCTCTTACTCAAAGAGTAAGACCCTGCAGCTAGAGGTCCTACTTGCTCAATATAGACATATTACAGCTCCCATGGCATTTTGTTAAAAATGAAGTGCTTAGACCAAAGAGAAGGGTTTTTGCTCTTAGTAGAAGTCAGGCATGAGAGACAATGCTCTGGAGTTCTAGCTGTTGGTGGAGGAAGATCTCATGACAGGCTGCCCTGAAGCCTGCTGCAATGATTCTCAACCTGACAAGGTCCACATGGGATGCAGTACATGACAGAGACTCATAATGAGGGACACAAAAATATTATTCATACAGGAAACGTAAAGTGCTGCAGGATTCATTTCTTTTATATGGATCTCTCTATAATCAGAGTTTCTTGTTCCTTTATTTCCATGGTAAATATTTTTAACCAGAACAATGAGGGGGAAACCAAGTTTGTGTGGAATGCAGGTAACATCAGAAGTAAAATGAGAGGCATTTAAGAGTTATGGCTGGCTACACATTACACAGCAAGCCTGACTTGCACGTTTGCACAAACAGCATCACATAGTTTGATACCCAAATTGTCAATTTCTAGCGCTGGCTTGATAATATCAGGTTGAGCACAGTTTGCTATAATGCCAGACTGAAAATCCTGGCACAGAGCGAGAGGGGCTTCCACCAAAATATCTGAAATTAGTACCTTTACAGGCAATTATATTTCAATTCCAGATATGGAATTATTCTATATTAGGAGAGTGAATCATTAGCCTAACTTAAACTAAACTTAAAATGGCAGGTCAGATCAAAAGGGGGGCAAGCTGATTTGACTACGTGCCTCTTAGGGGTAACTATTTGAACACAGGGGAAGGAAGAGGAAAAGAGGTATTAGCATAGAAGCATGGAAATTAGCAAGGTCACCATCACAGTCACTGGCAGCAGCTCCATCCATATGAAAACCGTTGTAATATGCTTCAGAGCAGACAAAGCAAAAAAATCTTTTACGCAGAAGAAAATAGAAGGGGAAAAAACAAAACTGTGAAAACCCAATGTGTTGGATTTAAAATCAGAGAAATGAGCTCCCTATTTGTCTACTTTAATTAAGCCCCATATTACAATAATCAGCATGGCTTTAAATTTAAGGCTTTCAACTGCCAATGGTTTATTCTGATCTAGGGAAATCAGCAGCATTTGCTTTTTCTGCAGGCATGGAATAATCTCTCAACATGCTGAGCAAAGTCCATCAAGGACGGCAACAGCTTGCCAGCTGTACAGTCCTGTATTGCTCAGTTATGTTTAATTGTATAATGTTTTTTTATTACGATATGTTACGTTCCACTGCTGCTGCCTCTGTGGCCTAGAGGGAATGTGTTTGTGAGCATGATATTTGATCTCAGGGTGCTTTTCTGTATAAAAAAATCACTTTTTAATACATGCAACAAAAACAAATATTAAAAACAAACAGTTTGATACTGGGGTATCTTTGTAAACTAAACAAAGACAATGTATGGTCATGCCCCATCAATTTCAGTGCTGGAGAACACGCCATATATTTGGCAGTGGTGGTTAGTCACTTGTCCGCCCCAGTTTAGGGGTCTCAGCACTTGTCTAGAGACTGAAAGTTATGACTAGAATTTGTAAGCCATTGTGGACTAGCTACAACTCACACCCGATAAGGCAGAAGTGATCCTGATGTAGTAGTGGGGAAACATTTAGTGGTCTGGGTGGAGCACTGTCTTTGCTCTCTTTTGAGGGTGTGTATCTTGAGTCCAGTTGAATCCTCTGCTGCTCCTAGACTCTTCCATAGCAGCAATGGTCCACAATGGCTTACAAATTCTGCAGCTGGCCCAGAGATTGCCAATCTCATAATACTTACCCATACTTTTGCCATCTCCACTCTTGACTCTGGTAGTGAGCGTTACTTTAAGCCCACACAAGTTGCAGTGAGTGAGGAATTCACTTGACCACCTCTTGAATGGTATAGGCTACTGTGAGTATGTAACACTTTGCTCAAGCTTCTTCACTGGCTTTCTGTTTGCTGCAAGGTGAAGTTCAATTCAATGCAATTAAAAGCATGGAATAATCTAGAACTTTATTACTGTAGATCACATCTTTATCTTGAGATGTCTGATTGAGAAAGGGCTAGCCATCCAGAGAAGATTAGTCTTGAACTTCATAGATTTCACCAAAGCTTTTGACTGCATTCACAGAGTCACTGTGGAACATCTTACAACAATATGGGCTTCCTAGAAAGACAGTGTCACTAGTCAAGACGCTGTACAAAGGCTCAAAATGCTGTGCAAAGACAGAAAGTGGAGAGACTGATTTATTTGATATCATCACTGGGGTACAGCAGGGTTAGTTTTATCATCCCCTCTTTTCCACATTGTGATAGATTATGTGTTGCAAAGAGTAACATCAAAGGAAGATACAGGAGTTAGGTGTAGTAGAGGAAAACTTCAAGATCTTGACTTGGCAGATGACATTGGTCTGTTGGACAAAGATGATGATGATGCCATGAAAAAGACCACTATCAACATTAAATCTGAGGCTGCCCCGCAAACAGGATTAAGAAACAGCCAAAAGAAAACATAAGTCGTCATTGTTGAAAGAGTAGTCAGCAATGACGGTGCGTATGTGACTGATAGTGAAGAATACAGCATGGTTAAGAAGTCTGTATATCATGGAAGCATAATCAGTGCTGATGGCCAACTCCATAAGGAGATCAAAGCAAGAACTGGGAAGGCAAGTGGAGCTTTTTTGAGACCGGTAAATGTTTTGAAAAATAAGGAAATTAACATAAGAATCAAGATAAAGTTATGTAATGTCATTCTGATACCAACATGGTTATATGCTTCTGAAACTTGGCAAATGCTAGAAGCCCACAACAGGAAATGTAACGCATTGCATCAGAGATGCTTGTGGAGAATATTTGGCATCTGCTGGTGGGATAAAGTAACTAATGCTGATATGTTACAAACCTGGTTGACTCGTGCCTCCCTATACTGGGGGGGCACAACCTAAGGGGGAGGACATGTGACTCCCCCTACATGTCTCCTCTGCCCAGTGACCCCTGTGCTCGGCCTGGGGCCACTGGACGCTTCCCACCCCACATTACCTGCAGGGAGCAGAAGGGGGCTCTGTCCTTCTCCTGCTTAGCCTCATCCCGGCACATTTGGCCACTTTCCTGGCACCCAGGCCCGAGCGGACTCCGACTTGCTCAGCCCGTCTCTGGCAGCCAAGCCCGGGCAGAGAGCGGGCCGCCGTCACCACCTCCCCAGCCGGGCTGTCTCTCAGGCAGCTGCTGGTATGAGAAGTGGCTGATCCTGCCCAGGTCTGGCTGCCAGGAGATGGGGGAAAGCTGACTGCTGCAGAGGAGCATGTGGATCGGACAGAGACTTCTCTTAGAGGAAAGTCTATTGATAGAGATTCTCTAGGTTATAGTCAGGAGCAGAGGATGGAAGAGGATAATGTAAGGGCCAGATCAGACGAGAAATATTCACATAAAAAAATAGGACACATCAGAAAAGGGCAGACAAATAAACAGTGACAAGTTTTTAAAGTGCTTGTACACAAATGCTAGAAGTCTAAATAATAAGATGGGTGAACTAGAGTGCCTCGTGATAAAGGAGGATATTGATATAATAGGCATCACAGAAACCTGGTGGACTGAGGACAATCAATGGGACACAATCATTCCGGGGTACAAAATATATTGGAAGGACAGAACAGGTCGTCCGCGGGGGGAGTGGCACTATATGTGAAAGAAAGTGAGGAATCAAATGAAGCAAAAATCTTAAGTGAATCCACATGTTCCATAGAATCTCTATGGATAGTAATTTCATGCTCTAATAAGAATATAACATTAGGGATCTATTATCGACCACCTGACCAGGATAGTGATAGTGATGATGAAATGCTAAGGGAAATTAGAGAGGCTATCAAAATTAAGAACTCAATAATAGTGGGGGCTTTCAATTATCCCCAGTGTTGGGCCTATGAATTGCAGATGGAACCCTTTTCTATAAGGCTTCAGTTCAGAGAAAGATTTTGTATACCATATACCTGATACACCAGGAAATAATAGGGTGATTGAAAAATAAAATGTTGGCCTTAATAATTTCCTGACTTTTGTAGGTATTACAGGACTTTAATGTACAATGATGCAGGTCCACACTGTGGTGTTTTTAATATGACTTTTTAGGAATCTGCACAATGAATATTAAATTTCCACTGTTGCTACCCAGAACAGCTCTTCATTCTTTATTGTGTGAAGTGACTTTACTGATAATATTTTGTACAGACCAGGCCATAAACCAAAGTCTTAAGGCCAGATTCCTAGCCAGAAGGGACCATTATGATCATCTAGTCTGACTCCTGTGTAGCACAGGCCATAGAACTGCCCCAAAATTACATCTAGAGAATTTTGGGGGGGGGGGGGGGGAAACAGCCAATCTTGATTTTAAAATTGTCAGTGATGGAGAGTCCATCATGACCCTTGGTAAATTGTTCCAGTGGTTAGTTACTCTCACCACTAAAGATTAACACCTCATTTCCACTCTGAATTTGTCTAGCTTCAACTTCCAGCCATTGGATCATGTTATACCTTTCTCTGCTACCTTGAATAGCCTATGATTAAATATTTGTTCCCCATGTAGATGCTTATGGACTGGAATAGTCACCCTTTAACCTTCTCTTTGTTAAGCTAAATAGACTCAAATAGCAGAATGTATCACTATACCGCACGTTTTCTGATCCTTTAATCATTCTTGTGGCTCTTCTCTGAACCCTGTTCAATTTATCAAATCCTTCTTAAATTGTTGACACCAGAACTGGACACAGCATTCCAGCAGCAATCGCACCAGAGTCAAATACAGAGCTAAAATAACCTCTCTACACCTACTCGAGATTCCCATGTTTATGCATCCAAGGATCACATTAACCCTTTTTGCCACAGCATCACACTACATGTGAGGCAAACCCACAGCCAGTCACTCAGCTGCCATGATTCATCCTCCACAAAGCCTGCTGTGACTCCTACTCCTACTTGGTGGAGGGATAGCTCAGTGGTTTGAGCATTGGCCTGCTAAACCCAGGATTGTGAGTTCAATCCTTGGGGGGGCATTTAGGGAACTGGGGTAAAAATCTGTCTGGGGTTTGGTCCTGCTTTGAGCAGGGGGTTGGACTAGATGACCTCCTGAGGTCCCTTCCAACCCTGGTATTCTATGATTCTATGCTGCAGCAGCCTCTCTCTGGGCAGGTCCTGTGCAGCTGACCTCCTGGCACAGGTATTTCACTGCCCCCTGCCCCCTCCAAAGCTGCAAGTTAATCTGTGCAACAGCCCTACTGGGCCAGGAACCCTCCAGCTGCCTCACAGTGTTACTGAATCCCTAAGCTTCCAGCCTGCCCTTGAGCCCAGTTCCTGTTCCTGCCCCAGCCTTCCCCGAGCCTAGTTCCAGCCCACTTCAGCCCATGCCCATGCACTACTCTGACCCTGTCCCTCCAGCCCTGCATCCACCTCCTGACCACCCAGCCTCTTGGATTGACTCCCACCCAGCTTCGACCTTGGCCTCTATCTGGAATCCTGATTTGGCTTGTCTACAGACTCTGACCTCAGTTTCAGCGCTTCCCTCGTCCCAGTCCCAACTCTACAGCTGGCTTCGATCCTTGTACCTGTGCTTAATACTGCTCTAACCACCAGGCATGACTGCCTTGAACCCAGAGCCTGACACTGGGAGCACATGTTCAACTGATTATCCACCAGGACCCCCAAATGTTTTTCATAGTCACTGATTCCCATGATAGTCACCCATCCTGTAATTATGGCCTACATTCTTTGTTCCCTAGGCGTATACATTTACATTTAGCTGTATTAAACCCCATACTGTTTGCTTGCACCCCATTTACCAAACAATCCGGATAACCCTTAGTCAGTGACCTGTCCTCTTCATTACTTACCAGCGCCCAATTTTTGTGTCATCTGCAAACTTTATCAGTGATAATTTTGTTTTTTTTCCCCTCAGTCATTAATAAAAATCTTACATTTCGACTGAGTTGCAGCAGTGACCTACAGTGGCATTCCTGAGCTGTAACTGAGAGGAGAATTTGGTCTTTAATATTGTTTAAAGTGTGGATGATTGCAATAAAAAAACCTGTAGACGATAAACATTTTCTAAGGCCAGGTCTACAGTAAGAAGTTAAGTTGACTCAGCTAGGTCATTCAGGGTTGTGATAAATCCACATCCCTGAGTGATCTAGTTAAGCCAACCTAACCCCCAGTGTAGACAGCACTAGTTACTGGTTTTAGGGGAGGTGGCTTAACTATGGTGACAGAAGAACCCAACCGTCGCTGTATTGAGTGTTTACACTGAAGCTCTACAGTGGTGCAGTGGCAGCAGTTTAAGTGTAGACATAGTCTTTGTTCATGATCTGGATATAGAGCCTTATTATAATCTGATTTACAACTGGGAGTAACCCAGTTGATGTCACTGGAGTTACTTACCTCCCTTTTAAACCAGGGTAAGAGAAGAATCAGGCCCTTAATGTATACTTTGAAAATATTGTATTTAATTTCTTAAGAAAGGAGCAGAATCTAGAATCATACTGTATCTCCTCTGAAGGTTTTGATCTTTCCCTAGCTTCATTTTTCACTTTTCATTTTGTCTCCAAATAATCTCAAGTTTGCTTCTTTCTTGAAACCCTCTTTTGTCTTGGCTTTGCAGGAATTCTTAAAATCTTGCATGTGTAAAATAAAGGATGACAGATAAGCAACCATGTGTGTCAAGACTCTTACTCATCTAAGGGTTCTGGCAACATCATTAAAGAGCTTCTGTCACACTCTGGCAAAGTGTAAATATGTAATACTTTACCTAGCCCCCATCTGTCACTTTTGTATTTTATACTGATTCTTTACATCGTTGCAGATTGTTGAGGTATTGTGTGTCAGTTGAAGGAAGCGTCTCTGCTTTCCTCAGACTATTCCTAATGCCCTGTTCATTCAGTGATGCAGCAATTCAGTGACTGACATCACAATTTGCTGAAACGGAAAGGACTGTGTGGTAGCACTGGGTTTTGGTGTTACCAAATATATCAGCTAGGGGAAGAAGCTAAATGGAACATAGAACGTTATTTTTAAGAGACACATACCTTGGAAACTGGCAGTGATGGGAAAGCAAATACAGAAAGACTATGTGGCATCAAAATAGGGTTTTAGTAAAATGTATTGTACGGTTTGCTTTAATGAGACAGTGGCTCCTTTAAACTGCAAGCTTAAAGCAGAGAAAATGGATAGTTGTGTTCCCATATCACAAAGCCTGTAGCAGTAACTAGCATTCTAGTTGCCATTCTCAGCCAAGGATTAAATGGGCCTAGAGAATCTTGCCTCTAGGGCCCTATGTATATCAGAAAAATGTTCACCAGTGTACCTATACCAAGGTAAGCTACATTGGTGTATGCCCCACTTTACACCAATGTAGTGACTATACATCACAGGTTGACACTGGTTTACTGTAGTTACACCAGTACAGATTTTCCTACTGTAGATTGTCTCTGGATTGAGCAATATTGGTAAAAGAACAAGGGGAAATCTTACACTGTCACGGTCTGTCCATGCTGTGTCTGTACTGTGGACAAAGCGAGAAATTCAATCATCAGGACTGCTTATTTGGCAGCTTTCCCAAGCATTAACTTCAGTTTAAATATATTTTAACTTATTTAAAAATTACGTGAAATCTTAATAGGACAAATTCTATCCTTATTATATCAGGAAAGCAAAAATAATCGGACCAGCTTAAGAATTCCAGCCATCTAAGTGAATGCACAGAAATTATATTACATTGTTTATTTTACAATGAATATTTGGGCCCAATTTCATTATTGTTCTGTGCCTCGTGCCAACCCTTAATGTTAAAAAATCATGAGTCAGGCCCCCCCCAAAATCATGAAAACTGCTAAACAATCATGAGATTTTTAATATAATATATTTTGCATTCATTTTATTTGCCCTTTGATTTCTGAGCCTCTAGTGCACACTCATGTGAACATTTTCAAGCTTTTTGCTGCAGCGATAGGGGCTGGGAACTTTTTTTAAAATGAAAATTGAGATCCTCACAGAATCAGAGGATTCCAAGAGATTGGGGCTTTAAGAAATACACCAAATATCATGGGACTCACAATAAAAATCACAAGAGTTGGCAACACTGTTTACATCAGTGCAAAGTGGGTGCAAAATACTAACATTCTGGTTTGGTCGCTGTAGAAGGGTCCGGACTCACCCCTGCGGCACCTCCTGCTGGTCTTCCAGGGAATTAGCTCACCAGCCTCTGGAGCGCCCTCTGCAGGCCAATGATCCACCTTGTCCTCTGCACTGGCCCCAGTGTCCCTCCCAGGACCCCAGTGCCCCTTTGCTCTGGGTGCTGCCCCCTGGCAGTACCCACACGCTAGGTCTCCCCTCCCAGGGGAACCCCCACCCACTATCCCCACCTCACCTCAGGATAAGGCCACTGCCAGTCCCCATCTAGCCACCACTCCCTGGGGCAGACTGCAGTATAGGCCACTCATCATCAGCGAGGTTGGGTTTGGACCTGCTGCCTTGGCCTAGCCCTGGGCTGCCCTCTGCAACCCCCAGTACCCCTTGGCCTATTACCAGGCCGCAGCCTGGGGCTATCCAGGCTGGAGCTCCCCAGCCTTTCCCCAGCCCTGCTCCACTCAGGTACGCTATCTCTAGCCCCTGCAGCCAGACCCTTCTCTCTCTGCACTCAGAGAGAAACTTTTGAGCTCCTGGCTCCTAGCCTCTTATATAGGCCAGCTGAAGCCTGATTGGGGCGTGGCCCAGCTGTGGCTACTTCCCCCAATCAGCCCAGTAGCTTTTCCCTTTGCCGCAGCCCTCAGCCAGGGCTGTTTGAAACCCCTCAGGCAGGAGCGGGGTAACCACCCCGCTACAGTCGCATTTTACATACCCTGCACTCATTTTTGTACTGGTATAAATGGCTGCACGGCATGCAGGGCAACAATGACTTGGGCCTAGTATTTTAGATATTTTCCTGTATTTTTCTCTGACATCAAAAATCTTAAAGTTCCATAAAAAAGAAAAGTGTGGTGGTCTCCAGGCCTAACTTTTGAAAAAAGCATACAGATAACGCTGTAAGAGGTTTTCTGACCATGATAACGATATTTAAGCCAACATAAAAAATATCTGCTATTTGCTTTTCATAGGTTGTTCCGTGCCTTATCCTTCATAAGCTACTCACACTGCCAAATCTCTAAGCTTACTGTGTTTATTCAAGTAAATACACAGACCAGGCTATTTTCTGGAGGGAACCGCAGAAATCCACAGTGTTTGATTTGTGTTGGTCTGCCTGACATAATGCCAACATACAGTTAAAATCTGATAGCAGATATATGCCAGGCTTACTAAAATATGCATGGTGCCATCTAGTGGTTATTACTGTTAAAGTAAGGTTTTTATGCCCAACGTCCTGCTTATCTTCTGAATTACTTCTGCCTCAAGATATTGCACAGAATCCAATGGCTATGCCAGACAGTAAAAATGTGGCTTTCTTCTTAAAAGTCCCAGTACCAAGTTCAAGCTACTGCAGTCTTTCAACTTAGCTTGATCTTTTAGCATTTCTTCTAAAATTGGAGGTTCCTTTTTTTTAAATTTTGTCAGAAAATATATATTTTTAAAGTCCCCTTAATTCAGTTTCATCAAGGGAAGATGTTGCATTGATAAGGAACTTCCTCATTCAAAGTCCAGTTATTACATCACTGTTTAATACTGTATGGACACTTCCCCCAACCCCCACTCCAGCCCCCATCTTTTGAGCTGTATGTAAACTTTCCCTATAATACATTGTTTTTTTTATAATCTGGAACACAGTGTGTTTATTTAAAAATTATAAAAGGCTACAGTGCTGCTGTTTGAACCACAGATGTGGTATTCACCTACATACAGTATGTTTTAAGGGAAGTGAGAGAACTGTTTTACATTACAAGGTGACAAAACACACCTGAATTCCAAGACAGAATTCCCTTGTATTGCATTTTTCCAGATATTGTTTTCAAAATACATTTTTAAAAAGGAAACCTTCTCCTCATATAAAGGGCTGATCCTGGATTTCTTGTGATTTCAGAGTTCCCATTTCTCATTTTAAAAAATGGATTAGTGTCATGGTGGTATATCAATAATAATAGGACATTATGATATATCAGTGTTTTTGTCTCCATATATTTGCTATTTTATGGGTATTTGCTAAATGTATAGCTATGAAATACTTGCTCAGGTAGCTCTGTTATTGCATATATTGTACTGTAGTTTTATAAGTGAAGAAAGAGCATGTTCAAATATTCAGCCCAGTTTTGGTAGTTGATCTATCTACACTACAGATTTTAACCATGGTGTTACCAAGTCAGTAGACAACTATATTGTAACTGAGTTCTCTGACTTCATTGTAATCATAGTGTTGATGGACCTAGAGGCAGACTTAGTTTATTTTATAGAACTTTTTGCTTTGTTCAGCTTTTGAATCTATGGTTTAACGGTGGTTGGTCTGTTTCCATTTAAATGAGAAAAATAGTGACCATTTTCCTAGTCTTTGGTTGAGGAGCAAGTGACAACTGCTTCTTCAACCCGACCTTTTGAAAAATTGACAAACATTGGTGCTGATGGTGGGAAAGTCCAGTAAGAGCCTTTCCCATCACCTCCCTTCAGTTTTCAAATAACTTTGAGGGACAAAAATTATCATTTTCAGGAAAGAATGGCAGGGAGGAAAAGGAGCTTTTATGGCATAAAAGAAAAAGGATTTACTGTGGCAGTGGAGCCTATTCCTTCCTAAGCCACAGAGGGCCAGGGTGATGCAAGAGTAAGAAAAAAGAACATTTCAGTGCATTAATAACTTAATGGTGCTCCTATTAACTCAGTAATAACCAGAGCCTGAGCTGATAAATGCCTTCTGCAGACTGAGTTTATGCATTGTGCTCCTGTGATCATAACTCTAAAATCCAGTAAAATAGCCTTTAGTCCATGCCAGGCAAAGTAGGAGGGATATAGGCATTAGGTTGGGAGGAAGTATCTTGGGACCTGGAGGAGGTGAAGGGGTCGAATCACCATTGGCACCTCCTCCTGGCCAGGCATGGTGTAGCAGCTCTCGCTCTCTGCTGTATGTCTCCTCCCAATGGCAGCTCCGTCTCTGCAGTGGCCTGCCTCTTCCTGTGACCTGGCCCTCCGACCAGGTCACTTTGAAGTCTCTTCCCTTCGGGGGTAGTCTGTGAACAAAAAGCAAAGAGAATTAATGCAAATAAACGGAATTAATAAGAGATAGAGGGGAATGATTCCCTCTCAGGGTGCATCAGGAGCTGGCCCTCCCTTCCCTCAGGAAGGGGCCTTCAGTCAGTGGTTGTCTGGGAAGCTCCTGCCTTTCTCGGCCCTTTCCTCAGGAGCTGAAGGTCTGTTCTCTTCCCTGGTCTGCCAACAAGTGAGCTGCTCTGCTCCTCCTCCAGCCGTGCAGGTGTGACGGGGTGGAGCTGGCTGTGACCAGAACCACTCCTTAACACCTTGTTGTCCAGCGTGGGGGGGGTTGTATATCCCCACACAGGAGATCAAAGATTTTGATAAGTCAGATAAACGTCTTCTGCATTGGTTGCTTATCGGAATGGGACCTCTGAAACATTTGCATAAATATGAATTGATTGAGTGACTCTGTTTAAAAAACAGTTAGCGTGGGCAGGCTGATCTGAATTGCATTTCCCTAGCTTCCTACTGAATATGCACCTCACAACACTGGAAAAAATATGACTCTCTAGAAGCAGGAAAAGAGGAAGCCATGCTTAGAAAGCTAACTGAAACAAAGGGGTGCCTCTGAGGTTCTGGGGATCAAAGGAAATCTAGATTAAGTGCTTGGTCATCATAAAGGTTCTATATGGGCCTGATACAAAACCCACTGAAGTCAAGGGGAGTCTTTCCATTGACTTCAATGGGCTTTGATCAGGCCCTGTGCCCTTTCTTTAAGTGCATGTAGCATAAGAGGGAAGCTGAGCACAGTATATATGTGCACTAGCCCAGTGGTTCTCAAACTATTGTACTGGTGACCCCTTTCACATAGCAAGTGACACCCCCCCCCCATTATAAATTAAAAATACTTGTTTATATATTTAACAATATTATAAATGCTGGAGGCAAAGCGGGGTTTGGGGTGGAGGTTGACAGCTCGTGACTCCCCATATAATAACCTCGCAACCCCCAGTTTGGGAACCCCTGCACTAGCCTATTGCAATGAATGTGTTAGTACTAATTCCTTTCTAAAAAGCTGGAAGTTGTGTGTTTTTTTAATAGTATGATACACTAGAATATAATATAAACATCCTGGCACAGCACTTGAGATTGTCATTAGGTCATGGCATGGAAAAAGTTATGTACCATTGCATCTGGCATGTTGGTTTACTTGCTGGTAAAACACTGAGATAGGATTTTCAGTTTAGGTGCTTTGTCAGATTGATGGGAGGAGCAGCCTGGCCACGAACAGATGTGCTTTAGCTGGAAACTGCATCTAGTTGCATGCACTATTGTGAAGCTGTTAGCAGGAAGAAGAGAGAATGAACAATGTTGTGAGCCTGGTGGCTTGGTTTGGGTTGGCTTGATGTGGTTTGATGGCACTGATGATGATGGAACTGCTCTAGTGCGCTGATATGTGATAGGCTCCATAGAGTGTGCTCTAAAAGAAGAATACTCTTAACCCATTTTATAATATTTTAAAGTTTTTCACATTTAATGAAACCCACATGAAAATATTTGACATACATTTAAGTTCCATTGACTTCAAATGGGACTACTCACCTATACTTAAGCTTAAGCATGTGCTTAAGTGCTTTGCTGAAATGGGGCTTTCAAGAAATATATATACGTATGTTGGTTTTGGAAGTAATTTTAATGATATTTATTTAAAAGTTGTTCCTGTTTCTAAAGTCACAAGCAAGAATCTGTGGAGTAAGATTTCTCTCTCAACTATCGACCGTATGTGTTTAATTTACATTTAGTTAGACCTAGTGTATGTTAAGAAAATTTGAATTGATTATAAAGCTCCTGTTTCAGTCACTTCCCATCAGTGATTAAATATAATCTCTCCCTCTCCAAATTAATTTAGTAGAGCACATAATTTCAGATAGAATGCAAAAAAAGGATTAGAACTTTAGAGTGAGCAAATCCATTTCATGTTCAAAAGTCTTAAAGAAACCAATTATTTTTAAACTTTTTTTATTTTATTTTACGTGCAGGTAGCAGACTTTTATTGACAGGTGATACTTGAGGTAATCTGCCTCCCTTCAGATTTGTGATGTATCTAAGATTATATCTCCTGGGCACACTAGAGTTCTAAATAAACTATATGATAGAAAAGAATACGTCATTTCTCTGTGTAAATAAAACTTTATTTATTTTGAGTATGAATGAGAGTTGTTTCAGTCCATCTCTCTCACACTTATTTCATATATTGGGGTGTTTTCTGAAGGTATTTTTAAAATACCAAACAGAAAATAACCAGTACACTAGAACACTAAATTAAAAATTTAAGGATTTCCAACTCATTGAGACCAAAGACAGCTGAAGACTGGAAGGAAGATCATAACCAGCAGAATTGGTTCATGTATTTATAGTGTGAAGCATTACAATTTTCCTCTAAATTATTCAGAAATTAAGCTGTTGACTGAATTACAAAATGATGGAAATATGTTTTTATTTACTTTCTTTCGGTGTGTAGATTTTATTATAACAAAGTGTTGAGAGAAGTAAAAAGTGACCTGAAAAGAGTGAAAATAGAGGGATGAGATATAAAGCAACTGGGCATCCATATTCTTCTTGGTATGTGGGGAAACATAATACCTTTTTCAAATTGATTCAGCATTCTCCCCCGCGCAGTTAAATATGTCCTAATGGCTAATGTTTTGTGTGAGCTATTAGTAAATGCAACTGTCACATTTTTACCTACATGGCCACTGTAGATAAATGTACCAGTGTCTAAGTTTTAGTGCAAAATTCTCTGCAGACATAAATTGATGCTACACTGGCTTCCATGGAACCATGCCAGTTTAGACCAGCAGAGAATTTTGGTCTAAATTCTATCACCTTCTATAGTACACAGGGTTACCTGAATATAAAAAGTGCTAAATAAAATTAAATGTGCTTCTGTAATAGGGCGCATTATTTGGTGTTTCAGAGTTACTCTGTCTTTGAATCATGAATTCAAAATGCTCATGCTAGACTAGTGTCTTTTTGCCTAATGTCTGATTTGGTTTTCTTTTTCCTGTTCAGTGAATCCTTTTGTTCAGATTGCTCATCACCACAAATACCTAATCACCAGTAGTTTTGTTAGGAGCTTTGTTTTCAAATCATCTAGCTGAAATGGAGTAGAAGGTGGCAAGTTGTGGCTATAAATTGTGCCCGCTGCTATTTTATGCTAATACATCCCATTATTTTTGTTCCCCCATTTTCCTGTCCCAACTTCCCACTTATTTGCTTCATCACCTGTTATTTATTGAGATTTAGATTAAGCTCTTTGAGGCATGGATTGTCATTTACTATATGTTTGTACTGTACAGTGCCTACCACAATATAAATTATTTATACAAGCATTTTTATTAATAAACAATATGGGCACTTATCAATCAGATCAAAGTTGGCAAGGGGTAAGATATTTAAAGTTCTGGGCACATATTTAAGATCTATGTGGACTGGAACATACGTTCTTTATTAGTACACAATTAGAAACCTGGGGTCCCATGTTACTAATCCTTACTCAGACAAGTAGTCTCATTAACTTCATTGGGGCTACTTGCATGGATAAAGATGAGCAGAATCACTTCCCAGACTGTGCCATGACAAGTCTGGGGCTCTGTGAGGTAACATGCATTGTATTATTTGAATTGTATTTTATGGTGTGTTTACTCTTGATCCTCTAGTTAGTTACTAGAATTGAAACAATATGAAGATAAATGGTGCTTGGATTAGTTGGGGAGGAAATGAACAGCAGCAAGTAGTAGGTTGTTCATCTGCTTAATCCCACCTCTATCAGAATGAATTAATAGTTTAATGAGTTTTGTTTACACTAACCATTAATTATCTTTAAAAGAACCAACTAGAATATGGAGCTCTCCAGGATGGTATTTATAAATGTCTTAATCTGTGAGAGTTAAATTAACAAAATAGTATTTGTCTCAGAAGTTTTAATGGTGACATTTCGCTTGTCATTGACTCCAAAAATGACATCGCAAAGATATAATGGTAACATATAGCGTGGCCATTGATGGCAAAATGACATACTTTTTTTTCATATTTGGGCAAATGAGGGATGATTTGGTTTAGATGAATATCCATGCTGTTCATGCTTATGAGGCCTTTTTGAAAGGTCTCTGGAAAATGCATGGTACATATGCTTTGCGTAGCGCTGTACTGCACAGGGATGTTTGATATCAAGTTTCCTCCTGAGTGCCCACTGATCTTTCTGTAATACAAAAAATATTGATGGCTGTTAGGGTTATCAAATAATTTAAAAATTACAATTAATTACAAGGTTAAAAAAATAGTCGTGATTAATTGCAGTTTTAATCGCACTGTTAAACAATAATAGAATACCAATTTAAATTTATTATAAATATCTTGGATGTTTTTCTACATTTTCAAATATATTGATTTAAATTACAACACAGAATACAAAGTGTACAGTGCTCACTTTATCATTTTTATTACAAATATTTGCACAGTAAAAAAGATAAAAGAAACAGTATTTTTCAATTCACCTCATACAAGTACCGTAGTGCAATCTCTTTATTGTGAAAATGCAACTTACAAATGTAGAATTTTTTTTTTTACATAGCACTCAAAAACAAAAGAATGTAAAACTTTAGAGCCTACAAGTCGAAGCATGAAGGGGCATATGAATGTTTAGCATATCTGGCACGTAAAGACCTTGCAAAGCCATCTACAAAAGTGCCATGTGAATGCCTGTTCACACTTTTAGGTGTGAACAAGAAGCGGGCAGCATTATCTCCCGTAAATGTAAACAAACTCATTTGTCTTAGCGATTGGCCGAATAAGAAGTAGGACGAAGTATATACCCACGCCCTTCGAGAAGTTTTGGGCCTTGGTAAATCATGTTCACTGTGGGCCTACCCTCTCCCATTTCATTTTATTTACACAAACATTACAGACATTTGGGGGGGGGACGGGACTGAGCTTGGGGCCCCAGTATTGGTACAGTTGTCCCCACTTTCCCTCCTTCTCATCAGCCCTGTATATACCAGCTAACTGACCACTAGAATGCACTAATTGAAGCTCAGTTGCAGTAAGTATAAGATCCATGCAGATTGGTTTGGTTGAATTGCTGGGGGGGTTGCCTGCTGGCCCATCCAGTTGGTCTGGGGTCTGGACCACCCTGAAAGCCAGACCTCTTGTTTATGTTTGTTTAGAACTGCTGCTGAAACTGCACACTTAACTTTGTTGCCTTCTTGTTGCACTTATCTTCTTATTAAGGCCACCTAATTTGTGTATTCTAAGCCCACCTGTCCCATCAATCGGCAGCTTGCTTTCTATTGCCTGTCTGGTCCCCCTCCATTACTGGGTCAGAGTAAAAAAAATGCTTGTGGATAGTTCCATCTCCTTGACCCTCAGCTGGCTTAACATCTGGCTCCCCCTTTCTTTCCCCAGCCTGACTCTGGCATCTGGATTTAAGTACTAGTTGTGTCATCAAACTTGTATTTAGATTTACTACTTCCACAGAGACAAACTGCATGTAGGGGTGGCTGGCTATCTGAAGAGATGGAAGCTTCTTTTAAAACAAGTTGGCTTTACCTTGGTGGCTAGTTGCAGCCAAAAGGAGTTAAGCTAGTTGGGAGGTGCAGATAAAAGGGACTTGGGATCCACTCCAACACTTCTGTTGGAGTGACATCCTCCTCTTCCAGTTGGAAGATAGGAAAATAGATTAGGTGGCAAGAGCATCAGAAGGAATGAACTTCCAGCTGTGTGTTCTGTCTACCTAGCCTAGTCTAGGCGGATGCTCAGTCTAACCTGCTGAAAAGGTCACTTATAAGCGTTTCCTTGTGTTACAAAGACCTAAGATACCAACTAAGTCTGACCATAGAACTACATCATGCAACCTTTCCCAGTGTTTTCCTGCTCCACTTGCCATATGTTAGCAAAAGTGTCTTTGTCTAGTACATACAAGGAGGTTATGCTGTCACTAAGGCCTGGTCTAAACTGGGGTGGGGGGGAGGGGAATCGATCTCAGTTACACAACTTCAGCTACGGTGTCTTCACTGCGGTAAGTCGATGGCTGACACTCCCCCGTCGACTCCACCTGCGCCTCTCGCCCTGGTGGAGTTCCGGAGTCGACAGGAGAGTGCTCGGCAGTCGATTTATCGTGTCTAGACTAGACGCGATAAATCGACCCCCAATGGATCGATTGCTGCCCGTCCCAGACGGTAATGTAGACAAGCCATAAGTTTGCGTTCTCTACCCTCTCTCCATTGGCATTACAGCACATGCAAATGGGAGCAGAGCACCATAGATGCTATTGTAAAAGGTAGAAATAAAGAAATCCCCTCATATAAAAAAAGAATTACAGACCATTTAAAGAGGATTAGGGTGATGTCTTTATTCATAATAATATGCATTTCTTCCAAGGTGCAGATGTACCTCAATATGTTGTAAGATATAAGGACAATCCAACATTTATCACTGTAATAAAAAAAAATCTGTACTGTAACCTTGTATCTTTACTGTGTGCATCTTATGAAATATTAACCGTTCAGTTGAGAAACAAATGCTACTAAGGATAAGAACAGCTGGAATGGTACTTTGGATTCGGATTTGGATGAATCCAGAGTTTTGAACTAGAGCAATTTTTGAAAACATATTGAATGATCCTCCACCGCTGGAAATTTTGACTTGCAGTGACCTGATAAAGTCACCATAGTAACATCAAGATACACACAAGGTTTTCCCTCTGACACTAAATTCTGGATTTTTTTTTTCCCCCTTTAAGCTACCCTGGTGAAAAGACAGAATGATGAAGTTTAGATTGGGCAGGGAATCTAAAGAGAAGGGAAGATTTTACAAAGCACGTGGCAAATGTATTTAAGAGAATGAAATATGATTTGAAGATACTACTGTACCTTTTCTTTTTAAAACTATAATTTAATCTGTCCAAATGCAGTTATACTTTATTCTGTTTTTGTAAAGCACTTTGACTCTGGTACAAGTTACTGAACAGGATTTTCAAAAGTGCCTGAGTTTGAAAGTCAATGTGAGATAAGTACTTAACTTTCTTAGGAACTTTTGAAAATCCCACCAGCTCTGTAAATTAATAAGAGTAATTTTCAAGCTGCTACCCATAAAGTTATGATTCAGGAAAATACTTAAGCAAGTGCTTAATTTTAAGCATGTGCTTAATTTCTGTTGACTTAATGGGACTTAAATTCACACTTAAGTGTTTTCCTAAATGGGAAATGCTTTTTTCCTGAATTGAAGCCAACCTCACAACTTCTGATGACATCTCAACTAAACTAATATTTTATTTATGATTATTTTATTAGCAGATATGGTGTTTTCCTTGCTATTTTCTCCTGATTGGTTTAAGATGGAAAAAAAACATTTGTTATTTATACATAAAATATCACCTGAACTATGTGTACTATGCTAAAGTACTAACGCATGAGTCGATTTTGGTTTTTTTCAATATGTGAGTATCTGATGACTGTTCTTAAATTGTACGTAGTACATCTGGTGGACATTTGGAACGTTATAGAAGCATTACGAGAAAATGCATTAAACAACTTGGACCCAAACATAGAATTGAATGTGGCTCGTCTGGAAGCTGTGCTTTCAACTATTTTTTACCAGCTCAACAAACGGATGCCAACTACTCACCAGATCAACGTAGAACAATCCATCAGCTTACTGCTCAACTTCCTGCTAGCAGCCTTCGATCTGTAAGTTTACCTCTACTATCCATATATGTTCCTCTTTTTCCTGATCAGTGGAAGGATTTTGTCTGTTTGTTGTGTCACTTCGAAAAACAGATAACAAACTAAAATTTCTATCCAAAATAATGAATGTTTAAATAGAGCTAATGTTGCAAGGGGAACTGGCGTAAAGGAGCTAGTTTCTGGTCTCATTTATACTCAATTATATCCAGAGTAATTCTGGTGTATTCCACAGAGTTATCAGGTTTAAATGGGAATAGAATTACCCAGAGCAGAGTGACTCCACGCTTATCTTGCATTGTTATGTATTGAAATATCAGAGATTGAAACTACTGTAATGATTCTGTGGTAGTGACATAAATTAGTGGCTCATTATTTATTTTTGCTGCAAGTTCTCGCAGCTGCAAGCAATTTTTCTGGTTCCTGGTAATGCAGCCTGTTATAAGACCATGGCAGAAATAAGATAAGGATCAGGAGATGGAATAAAATTAATGTTGTCCGTTACTGCCTAGACCATGTGTCAGAATACCTGTGTACAACAGGGGTGAGCTCAAGATGGAGACAGGTTCCTAGCTTAACATTATAGATGAATATACAGTGTGTAGATACATATTATGGTTATTGAATGCAGAGACATGAATGTGTTATTGCCATTCTTAAAAGCATCTGAATAGCTTGAATTCTCAAAATAGAACAGCTTTTTAGTTTGACACATGCAAATTGCCTATTACCTCTTTACCATTTATATTTTGAAAATGCACCAGGTGAAAACATTGTTTGAGAAGGATTAAAATAAGTATCTTCCCCCCTCCTCCCTTACGCATACTTGATGGACTTCTTATTTGGTATTGTGCACCTTTCAGAGCCAGATCAACTGGTATGGCTTAGTCACCATGGTAACAACTGGGGGGGAAAGGCAGTCGTTCCACATGACAAAGCTGCAGAGGCACAGTGTGTCTGTATTGTGCATCCCCTCCTTCCCTCTCCAAGGAAAAAATTCAATAGGTTGTGAAACTGTAGCCTTCAGGATTTTTTTTTTTTAAAGGCAGTAAAACACGTAATGGGGTATTTTAATTCATGAAAAACCTTGAATTCGTGACTTGACAAGAACAGGAAGAAAGGAAAATGAAAGCGCTTGGGCATGTGCGCTGGAAGGTGCTGCACATAAACTGCACCCCTGCTGTAAAAAAGAGGGAAAGATTGATGGCTGTGAAAGTGAGAACAGTGATAATGTGTTTGTTTTGGAGCTCATCAGATCCGGGGTAAAGGTACCAGCCATATGTCAGGATTCCTTACAAGAGAAATGGAGGGAAGGCTTTTACTCCTCAGTTCTTAAATGGTGAAATTGAATCTATTTTAAAGGCAGAGTTTCTACATTCCCTGTAAACATCAGACGTTCATATACTCTACCCCTAGGGAGTACCTTGGGGAGTTACTGATTCAGGCCTCAGACCAGCTCCACAGCCTCTGTTCCTGCCTCTAAGCTGGAATGCCCTAGGTGGGACCTATCGGTATGTCATCCCCCCACAAGAGAATCTCCTATGGATCCACATAACAGCAGAGCCATCAGACTCCTGCCCCAAATACACAGTGTATAGCATGGGGCGTGGCTCAGAGGCAGGGGATTCACATCTCTGCTCATGCTTCTTCTGCCTATTTAGAAGAACCACATGGTTCTGCTGTGGTGAAGGCCCTGTGTGCCGGTACAAGAGGGGGCAAGGTTTTTCCCATAAATGCCCGAGCACAGAAACAAACAGTGCAATATGTTTGGAAAAAACAGGCATTGTACTGCTTTTATATATACTGTAAAACCCAGTAGAAGGCAGTAAGGCTGGGTAAAACCTTGACTATGTCTCCTCCCCAGATTAGAGTACTTGGCCTGGATTCATATATACACCGAGGTCCCTGTACTCTGCTCTAGCAGTGTAAAGGAGACAAAGTAGATGTCAATCACATTGAAATCATAAATTTAACCCCTAGTAACCCTGTTCTCGTTAACTAAGGATTAGAGGCCTGTCTCTTACCCCTGTTTTTAGAAGGGAGATTTGCACTTTCTGGTCCTCAGTCTCCAATTAATTTGGGAGATTGAATCTTTTTTAAATTAACATTTACATTAATATATAACAGTCTCGGACATTCAATTTTATGTATCCTCGGGGGCGCCCTAATAATCTGAATCCCAACTTTTCCAAGATTTTGAGTGTTTCCTGAGATCTTCAGTTTGGAAAGGAGAAAAATAAGAGGAACTACAATAATAAAGATGTATAAATGATAATACAATAACAAGAGGGAACTCTATGAAATTAAAAGTCAAAATTAAAAGGACATTTGAATCTATTCAATGTATAGTTAGTGTGTGAAACTCACTGTCAGGGGATAGAAGAGCTTAGTATGTTTCAAAACAGCATAAGGAGGTCAGATTTCCAAATACACCTCTACCCCGATATAATGCGGCCCGATATAACATGAATTCGGATATAACATGGTAAAGCAGCGCTCCGGGGGGGCGGATCAAAGCAAGTTCGATATAATGCGGTTTCACCTATAACACGGTAAGATTTTTTGGCTCCCGAGGACAGCGTTATATCAGGGTAGAGATGTACTGGGCAAATCCATGCCTAATTTGTTCATGTGATTAAGGAGATTGCACATGGAAATTGGGCAGTTGCATCTGCTTCAAGGCATAAGATGATCAGCTGGGGTCAGGAAGAAATGTCTGCACTTCTACCACTCTATGGCACAGTATTACACAACAGGATGGCTAGTTCAAACCTCTCAACCATTTAGCGTAGGCCATTGTCAGAAACATGATATCAGACTACATGGAGTGCTGGTCTAATCCACTACAATAGTTCTTGAAAAGGTCTCGATTGATAGTGTGAAATACGTTACAAACTCTCCTCTTGTCACACTTACTCTGTATTGAAATGTGGATGCTGTCTTCATTGACCTGGAGACTGCAGCTTGTTGTTATGCTCTTTGGGATACCTGTATTAGGAAGCAAGCTTCTGTCTCCAGGCTACGAAAGATACAAGACATAATTGGAGGGGCTTGGTTTCACCCCTCTCTTTAAACAAATGTCTTTTCTAGAATTAAAGTCAGTCTGTGGAGAAGCTCAATAGCTGTCCTGAAAGCAGCTTCTCATTTGCCTTTCCATTCAGATTCGCAAAATGTTAAATTCCGTGCTCTCTCCAGCTTCGTTAATCAATGCAAGTTATATAGTCCTGTTAACCATTAAAAAAGAAGAAAGACGTGCAAAAAGTGCAGTTCAGAGATTTGGACATTATACGTGTTGCTCAGTTGAATGAAAGAGCTCGGCTTGATTCCAATTAATTTCCTTACTGAAATATTTCTAAGAAAGGAAACTCTTAATTATACGCTGTGACAATTCAGAGTTCACTGTCATGATTAAGGTGTTAAGAGCCCCCATAATTATTTGAAGAAATTCTGTTCCCCTTGGAAGTGATAGTATAGTTTAAAAGCCTGTGTTTCATGTCTAGTCAACTATGAAATCAGAGTTTTTGTGCCCCTCTAATGGGATAAATTTTTTGAATTTCAAAACATTCAGACGATACTAATTTATTTTCTTTTGGTCTCTGCGTTAGACTTTTATTTTCTTTATGGCAATTTCAGCATAAATATAACTGGATAGCTTAACAGGTGTCAATGCAGCTCATTTGGTACCACTCTCATACTTGGGCCAGCGGGCTGCAGGCTCAAGTCCTGGACTGGAACCTGGCCTCATACTCATTTTTGGCACTAGAGTGCAGTACATAGGGGTACTGCACTGTACCCCTATGCATTAAAAAGAGGACTTTCTGCTCCACTCTGACAATTTAAAAGCAAGTGGCAATTTTTGCAACAGTAGGGGATACCCCTAGTTCCAGCATTCCCTTATCTCAATACTCTGTTGTACTGTTGCTTAACACGTACAGGCTGCTATGTTTGTACAGTCACCTTTGCTTCAATATTATTCTATGAAGGGTTTGGGGGATACCTTCAATATGAAAGGTACTATACAAAATCTTGTCTGCTCTCTGTTCTTTCTACTAGTAAAATTGTAAGTCTCTTTGTGTTAGTCAGCCTGCTAGGTTTTATGAGCACTTCAGTTGATGCACTCTGAATTCAATGTATACCTGCATGATGCTATCGGCCTGTGGCTGAGGTATTTACTCTTATGTAGCAGCACTTTACTCAAGAGGTCCTAATACTGCTAAAAGAGAGGAGCTATATACTACAGAGCAGAGTTGCCTGGAGCATTTCTGGGCCCTGGGGACTTTGGAAAGTCCTAGACCCCGTTATCAGGTCCAGTTACCAGTCGTGTGTATGTGTATATATAAATTTTGGTGGGCAAATTGAATTTACACTGGCTCTAATTTATGTATTTATGAATACAAATGACTGATACAAAATAGTGTCAAAATGAATCAAATCAAATTGAGAGATTCAAAACATACATATAATATATTCCTTTCCCACCTCCCCAGCTCCCATAACCATTCAAGTGTGGGGAAAGCCTCTGTCGCTGGGGTGGAAAGCTGAAGGCTAAATGATGTCTGCCATTCAAAAAATATAATCCTATAAGTAAATATAACTAAACCTATTGGGAGGAATAGCGAAATCTAGAGCATTTCCACATGGCTATTTCTTCATGTAGCTTCTTCAGTACCACTTAGAAATGCAATTGCTTCCATTTAGCATTAATTTGTGTTACATTTAACAAGTACTTTAAAAGCAGATGAGCATCTCCGTGTCAAAGATTGAGAGTAGAAAAATTAACAAAGGACTATAAGATGTCATACAAAAGGAATGGTAACAGACTGCACATAGTGAACTAGATCCTCAGCTGGTATATAATCAATTGAGCTACACTAACTGTGGATCTGGCCCACTGTGAGTAAAAAATGACAAGGATGGAATTGTAGGAGATGCAAATTTATTTTAAAGATTTCACAATCTGATTTAATCTTTTGAAATTGAACAAAGAAATAATACACAGACAAAATGAAAAGAGAATGTGCACAGAAAAACAGCATTAAAGAATATATCAAGGATTGTTATTTTTTTCTATCCCTTCTCTTTTAAGTGCTACCAGAGTGAATTCATTTTTTTGTGTGCTTCTCTACTTTTACTTCTTTTGGTAAAAATATAAAGTTTAAACAGATTTTAAAAACAATGTTGTCATATTTGGAATCTCACATATTAAAATTGTAACACACTGATCTAAAAGTGAGTAAGTTGACAGGGCTGTAAAGATTGTTTAGGTAACTCAGTTGTAGGAAATGCCAAACAGCCATTCACTTTGTAAACTTTGAGTCCTCATATGCGTGAAGCACATCGCACATTTTAATATACTAAATTGAGAGTATTTCTACAGGACAACAGGACAGTAGTGTGTTGTTAATAACCAAAATAAAACAAGAGGTTACACTGTTATGTACATGTATTGTGCTGCTTAGATTTGGGGGTTAGCAGAGGGACAACAGTGGGGACTATATTCAGAAATCAGGTAATCTTTTCATTCTGGCAAATATAATTTCCTCCATTCAGGTCATGATTGACAAGCAATAGAGCTGTTCCATAAATGTGGATGAAGAAATAGATTTCATCTTGTCGTCACTTTCTTGGCTATTGCCAAAGCAGTTAGAATAGCCATATAACTTTTAATATCCAGACTCCAGAATCCTTATACATAGAGTTGGCTTGTGGAGTCTAGATGGACACCCACTGTGTCCTCTAATGGAGCATAGACTGGAGGTCACAGAACATCTAGTTCCCCACAGTGACACAGAATCTTATGGCCTCGCTCTGCCACCCTCATACTGAGAAGTGCCCTGTTCCATTATTAGTCCCATTGCTGAAACTCAAAGGAAAAATGGGTTTGTCATGCTGTAACATTGAAAAGAAAGGAATTGGCTGACTGTGAAACAATAATTCTCTTTATTAGGATGAGAATATGCTCTCAATGATTTAGTTAAACAGAGAGATAGGAACCCACTAAACATCTCCACGGGTAATAGGTAAATGCTGCCCCAACGTAATTTGTATCTTAACTGCCCTGAGGGAAGGTGCTGAGAAATCCAAAGAAAAAGTAAATTTGAAAAATTTGAAACCAAAAAAAATTAATGCAAAAGAGGAGGAAATTTATTATTTTTAGTGAGATTGTACATTTTAGCATGTTCATGCTTCTGCTTGTGATAGCATAATTCCTTTAAACAACCTGTGCTAGGTTTTTTTCATACCAAGGGAAATGATTTTAGAATTTAAAGCAGAAGGGCTTATAATGAAGATGGAAAATATTAGCTCAGAAACTGGAATGTGCTACGGTTTCTGTATGGTAAATAATCACTGAGGTGGATGCAGGATAATTGGTATGGAAATGGGGCAGCTGAGTTTTGCCTTAAAATGGTTCAGTGAAAAGATCAACCATTCATAAAATGTGTACATTGCATATGGACACTGCAATGTACAGGCTTGTTCCTTCCAAGGAGGAAAAGGATCCTTATCATCTGACTGGGACATGACTACATTTGTAGGAAAATTATTATAGAACTTTTTTTGCCCTATGTTGGATACCCTCGTATGTGTTAAATAGTGTTGAATAGAATAGAATTTGTGTGAAATTAAATATACCAGATGCTTAACTCCTTGATTTAACCAATGGTTTGTGCCATCACTCCTGGAGGGAAAAGTGTGGGATTCTGCATGGCCATATGGGACTAGTGAAACCCTCTATAGTATTATGTCAGTGCCTCCAAAATGGTAAATTCTGACAGTGCCCAAAGGGTGGTATTTAAAAAGAGGCTTTTCTTGAAAATAAGATGATTTCAACACAGGGCCTGATCCAAAGTCCATTGAAAATAAATGGTCTGCTGTTGACTTCAGTGGGGTTTGGATTGGGCCTTAGAGTCCATGTTTTAACTAAATGCCTTCTAAGATTGCATGTAAATCAAGGGTATAATTGAAAAAGTCAAATGGCTTGGAACCATTAACTTGTACAATAGCTAACCTGAGTAACCACATGTTCTTTAGCCATTATCCTCATCCTCCTTTCCCCACTATTGCTTTTGCACTCACTTGTTACATCCTGTTTCAAATTAAATTGTAAGCTTCTTGGGCAGGAACTGTCTGTATGGACAGTTCCTAGCATAGTGGGGCCCTGATTTTGATTGGGGCCTTTGAGCACTACAATAGTACAAATAACAATAAATAATAATAATAATAATCAGCTTAATGCACGATGTGCTAACCAGCATTCAAATGTTGTTCTGATAAGCTTAATATTAAAATGTGCCTTGTTGATGCTCTTAAAGGGTCTCTGGTGGCTTTACAGAGAAATCTGCCATTGTATGTCCTCTCGAAAGAAAACAGTAAAAATATGAAAAGAAAAATGCATTGATCTGAAGATTTTATTTCCAACTCTATGGACCTGCATATAATATATGTCTGGTGTATTATGTCATGTCAAGGAGATGCAGTTAAAATGTACATTCATGCTGGTCAGATCATGCCATATAACAACTTTTTATTATCTAACAGGGAAGGACATGGTAAAATTTCAGTTTTTGCTGTCAAAATGGCTTTGGCAACTCTTTGTGGAGGAAAGATCATGGACAAATTAAGATGTAAGTTTTGTTTTGTCTGTCGTTCATCCCTGTATTTGGTAAGATATCAAATTGTGCCAGAATGCTAGGTGGACCTGATGGGATTAGACCATGCTTATATTTGGTGATGGTGAGGTTTTGCTGAACCAATTTGCATCTTCAGATAAGTCCAGTTCACTGTTTGGATGGCTTCTCAACCAGTTTTGGAGCTAGGTCACATATGTCTAACTCTGATGAATACAGTACAAATTTGATTTCTATTCAGGCTGATTGAATTAAAAGGTTATCATAAGTACAGTCAAGTGCAGCAAATGTCTAGCATTATGAAGTATCATTGGACAATTTCCTCTTTCATGACATCTCTCTCATTTTCACAGTTAGAAAAACAATACCGTTTATACACTGTTTATATTTCCTTTCCAGGGGCACACGTCTATCCCTTCTGCTTTACAGGATTTGTCTCATTTCCCAAACAAATCTAGCTGCAGAAGCATTGAGAGACTTCCTTTTAGAATTCTTGTCCCTTGGGATCAGCTTCATCTAGAGTACAGTGCTTAGTTCTCCCTTTTCTCTGATGTTGTGCATAAGGATAGCTATTGATTCCCTGAGTCCATCGGCTGTATGCAGTGGCAGGATGTAGTGTGACACTGGTTTCCCAGCAGTAAACTGCAGGGTCCTTCACTTGGAATTTCCCTCCAGATGCACCCAGTGTGATATCTGCCATCTAGAACAGAGGTGGCCCTAACAGCCTGAAAAATGATAATGGTCCCTTAGTCTAGCATCCTCCACTAAGTTTTGGAGCCTTTTAAACTTTTCACTTTCTTACTCGAAAAAAAAAGTCTACCATCAAGGAAAATAAAAAAAGAGTAAGAGCTATAGACTGACAAATTGTTGTAATATTTACATGACAAATAATTTAAGCCAAAAAAAGTGATAAGATTCAAGTAATGCATTTCAAATTTGTTGAGTGTTCTACATGTCCAAAAAATCATAAACAGCCTCATGAACTCAGGGTCAGAATGGCACCAGACAAAAAGTTGTAGTTGATGTTTTGCACTTTGTCAAATTGGATCCATTCTATCTGACTAAATTACTCACTTACGTTAAGCATCAAGCACCAGCTAAAAAGGAACGACACCACAGAGCCACAAAAGCAGGAATATTTTAATATAGAAATCTGATAGTTTTCTTACATGTGCTTTTTTCTTTTGCGTCTGGCAAGTAGGCTAAAATTAAAGGTGCAATAATATTGACGTTTTCCATAAGCAGAATACATTATATAAAAAATCTCATTACTTTACGTTCAGATTATATGTTGTTGAACTAAGAGAAGATCTGTAGTTTAAATGAAGTAAACCTCTCCTTTTCTTGCTCTTTTTTTGTTGTTTTTTGTTTTGTTTTAATTTCCCCAGATATTTTCTCAATGATTTCAGACTCTGGTGGAGTGATGGTTTATGGAAGGTATGATATGTTTCTGCGGGAGGTTCTCAAACTTCCCACTGCAGTTTTCGAAGGTCCTTCATTTGGTTACACGGAGCAATCGGCAAAATCCTGTTTCTCTCAACAGGTAAAGAAAGATGGCATCACTGACGTATGCTGTCAGTCACATGACTAATCAAGTTTTCTTTCATTCTTTCTTTTTTCCTTTACACACACATACGTGCACACACAGTCATGCTGCTTCTCTTTCCTGCTACAGTTGTGCATACCTGACCTTATATCTCCATCATGGTGAAATCCAATTCTTAAACCAAGTATCTTATTGTTCATGTCTATGGTGAGGCAACAGATACACTTGAAATGCTCCGGTGAAAAAGAACTGTTTCTCACCTCTTCTTTGTTGGAAATGGAAGCCTACAGGCAACTGAACATCTGATTTCCCTTGCAGAAATTCTTAGTAGGATCCAAGAAAGTGCTGAAGTTACACAGAAAGGAATATGGCATTTGTCACAGCACATCAGACTGTGTGGATGCATTGAGTCTGATATCCTGCCAGTGGCCAATACCTGATGCTTCGGAGAGGGGAGGGACGGACTCAAAAATACCCAATACTACATGTAGCTGATTGTGCATTGCTCTGTTGTATTGGAAGAAGAGAATTCCTTCCTGGGAACTGCATTGATTTACACCCTTAGAAAAATATTTGATTAAATTTATCTTACCACCCATAAGAAATTCAGTAGTGCAATACATGCAAAGTAAGGGAAGATGTTGAAGCTGAGAAGACATTGGGAACAAAGCGGTATTTTTCTTCTCTTCTTTACTGCTAAATTATAGATCTAGGGCTCCAAAAGGAATTTATACTTCCTATTTCCCTGACAGGCAGGATAAACATGATATGATATATTCATCTTCCTATCAAACTGTTATCGCAATTGCAGAGATTTTAAAAAAAAATTAAATCTGAAGTTGTGGAACTCTGATGTGCTGTTGCTTGGACAAATGTTGTTCCACAATCTAGTGACATGGGGATGTGTACTCACTACTAGGGTATCTCCTGGACACATCTGGGAATTAGCTCTGCCAGCCAGATACCCTCTTCTTGCAGTTCCTCAGCCTGTCATCTCACTCTCTCACTATGTAGCCCCTCTTTTGCACTCAGGAACTGCAGTGCCTCGCCTTTGTGGATTAGTCCTCCTGCCAAGTCACAATAGGCCTCCCCTTCCAGGGTAATAAAGCTAGTCCAGTTGGCATCTCCATGGCTCCTATGCCACATCCCAGTGGCTGGCAGGGGAATCCAGGCCCATCCTCTATACTGGGTATCAGCCCAGGGACTCTATAACAAGCAGTCAAGGTCTGCATAGTCCTCCCCCTTATGCTGTTTCCATGGGCTTCTTCCTACCTAGCTCTCGCAGGCTTTCTTTCCCCCACAACTCCTCTGGGGTTGACCCTTCTTCTAGGTCTAGAACCCCAGGGTTTATTCTCCCTTTTGGGTTTTCACCTGCCTTCCTCTGTGCTCCCAGAGAGTGACTGCAGCCTCTGTCCCTGCAGCCTCTTTCTATTGGAAACTTCCTAACTTTATAATCCAGCCAACTCCTGCCCAGCTGAGCCTCTTGTTCAGTTAAACCTGGCACTTGCTACAGGTACAGCCAGGTACCCTCAGGCCCACGTTAACCCCATCAGGGCCTGTGTGGGGTACACAACCCATCACCCCTCATCTCACAGTGTATATTTAGTTTCAAGTTTCCAAGCAATTGATTAAAAACTGCAGGAGGAAAAAAATGACTTTTAAAGGTATGGAAATTACTGTCAGTGTCCTTTTAAGGGACATTGCTTCTTTAATCCATAAAATCAGTGACCACCAAAGGAGTGCAGCCATAAAGCTGTCAATGAAGCAGAAATTACTTTATTTGGTACAAATCAAGTTTTAATTTATAGCTAGGGCCCTACCAAATTCACGGCCATGAAAAACGTGTCACGGACCATGAAATCTGGTCTCCCAGCGTGAAATCTGGTCTTTTGTGTGCTTTTACCCTATACTATTACTAGGTTATAGATTACCCTTACCGCTGGTTGTTACCCTCTGGAATAAGCTTTGCTGGGCAGGAAACAGGAACGGCTCGCATCTCTGTTTCATTGGTTGCACTGCTCCGTGATACACCAGTAGCTGACATGTTTTTTTATAGATGCTGACTTTCAGATAACCTACTGAATGGACAGTAACCAGTTTATTAAATATGACTGTGTTAGGTTTTAGTATTGGTACCCAGACGCTGAACAAGATTGTTTTGAATAACATATGCCTTAGTTAGGATTCAGTGTCACTGACCCAAATTATGACTGTGGGAATTTGTTTACCCAATTTATAGTTATTATGTAACTTAATTTTTTTACCAATTTGTTTTTTCCTTGCCTTGTTGTTGTTTGCTGCCATTCATTTGTTGATTTTTACCTGTGTGTTGGTTAAACACTTTAGCAATATTATGCATATTGTAAATGTTGTGCAGCAATAATATGACAATACAGCAATAATACAGTTGCTTTTATACAGTAGCCAAATTTATCCATATTTTGATGTTAAAGATTTAAAACCACAGGCACATGAATTTACTTTGCTTAATAATATAAAGTTTAAATGACAGTTAGACCTGGTCCAGCTAGTGGTTTTTAGCTGATTGCCTACTTAATTGTTTATATATGGTAGACTGAGGTATAATTGACCAGTCTGTTGTTTATAAAGCACTTCATTTTTCTTTTTCTTTTTTTATGTTTGGGGTTTTTTTTCTGTGTACTGATATCCTCTGGTGTCTTCGGTCTGTAGGATGCAACATTAAACAGCTTAAGTTAGTTAACATAATAACGTTTTTGCTTGTTTGTTTACATTTCTCTTATTTTCAGTAACCAAAATTTAATACACAGATTAGCTTAGTTTATTTACAATGTAATGGGGACCAAGTTTTTTATCATACAAGCTATATTTTTGCAATTGTTGTATAGACATTTATTTTCACTTGAGGTGCATTACTAATATTTTATACGAAATATAATATTTAACTGTTAAAATAGATGCTCACAGTTTTTTGTGAGAAGGTGTATTGCTTTCCCCTGCTGAGTACTTTGTTTTAGCAAAAGAATTAGTAACAGAATTTTTACCCAAGCTTTCTAGAGTTAATTTGCTTGTGATACCAGTTCCACTTTTGTTAACTATTTAGGAGCACAAATTTTAACAACCATTACTTCCTTTTAACACAAAAGAAAAGTATATAAAATGAAAACAAAATAAATTTTAAATGCAGGTTTATGCAAACACTTTGAGAGTATTAAACTTTCATGACACTTGGTTGTGTTTGGGAGCCAAAGGTGGGAACCTGTTGAAATTGTTTGCTTGGCTTTTACATTTTGCAACATAACCAGACATAACATAAATTGTTATATTTTTAGCATTTTTGCTATAACATCTTTATAACTATATATTTAATACTTGATAAAGGCATAGAGAAGTTTATAAAACCCAAATATGAAATTGACATTTTGTTAATATTATGTTTGCTTAATGTTGATGTTCCTCTTACATTTTTTTCCTTTGAACTAAAAATCCTGTGATTAGTAAAAGAAAGTCCTTTGTGTTTGCAATTGCATTATTTGTTGCGGCAGAAATAGATGTACATATATTTATAACTAAGACCTTTTTGAACTTTGCAAAAAATTGGTATTAATAATATTATGATGGTTGCACCAACCATAATATTAAAATAGTATGGTACCGCGTATATTGAAAAAGTACAAAATTGACTTTTGTTGCAACAAAATAATAATAATAAAAAATGTTACGTGACACACACAACATACAACACAGGACAGACTTACAATTAAAAACAAATGGCATCAGAATTCTATTTATAACTATAAAAATTAATAAACATTTATATTAAGTTATTTGCCAAATTTATTGTATTACTTTAGTAACTTAAGGCATTTTACATTATTTTTATATTAACTTTATTTTAAAACCCTGCTATATGGAAATAAGGAAAACCCATGTTTCAAATATTAGTCAGTGGTTAGGATTAGAAGCAGAGTCTGCATTTCTGTTGCTAGGCAACCGTATCTTCAAGAAAGTTAGGAGTATTTTCAGCTGTTGCATTCCTGAAGGGTTAAAATAATTAATTCACCGGATTTATTTAAAGTAAAGTTTTTACCCTGTTTTCTCTTTGTTTGTTGTTGTGTTCTGTTTTTAATTCCTTTATCTTTTAGAGGTGTGTGTAAAAACTATAACTTTTTAAAACAAAGAGAGAAAGCAGAAATGAGGAGAAGCAGAGGGGAAGAGGCGGGTGGTGAAGAGCAACCTGAGAAGGGAGGAACACCTGAACCAAGAGAGATTAACTTTATATGAATGAACAGTATTGTAACTAATTACAAAAAATTATATATAAAGGCCTCATTTGTAATGTCACTGCTGCAAATTTCTGTTTTACTTCTTATACACATAGCACTGTGAAACATACTGTAATAATGCTTATCCCAGTATTTCAAAACGTTCAACCTACTACTCATAATAATACAGATGGTAATTGTGACTGTCCTAATAAGAGTGTGTTGCTATCTGTGGTACCAAAGTAAAAGGGCCAGATTTGGGGGGAGGGATAGCTCAGTGGTTTGAGCACTGGCCTGTTAAACCCAGGGTTGTGCGTTCAATCCTTGAGGGGGCCACTTAGGGATCTGGGGCAAAAATCAGTACTTGGTCCTGCTAGTGAAGGCAGGGGGCTGGACTCGATGACCTTTCAAGGTCCCTTTCAGTTCTAGGAGATAGGATATCTCCATTAATTTAGTTACTACAACACCAGATTGGAAAAGGATTGTTATGCTTGAATATGAGGTACTATCATATGTACACATACATACTATATATATATACCCTATATACACTACTAATACAAATATGATATCCATATTATCCCTATATGTTAATTATTTGGGAGTGCCCCCAAAGCTCAGTCATAACACTATATTCCTCAATCAAAGTTCCGGGCCTACCATTCCCGGGCCTACCATAAAGGAACTAAAAACAATTGGAAAATAAAATCTATCCATCAGTCGTATGAAGGAATGAGCAGACCAAGGGACAGATGGAGCATAAATGTACTGTGAATGGTACTGTAAGGTGGCCATATAATAGTATTTAGCCCACTGGGTCATAGTCAGTCCATGCATTATGCTTTTCCGGGACGATAGGTAAACATCCTCCCCATAAAAAGACAAAAAGTAGGGAAATGTAGTAGAAAGAGAGAGCCTGAATCATGGGCCTGGTGCAAAGTCTGAGGCCTGAACCAAAGTCAGCAAAAGTTATGCTATGAACAACAGTCAGGCTCTGTCAAAAGCAGATGTTTGCCGGCAAGTCAATGTCCGGTACACAAACTCAGCACCAGTATTGCTAGCATTGCTAACACACACTGAACACATTCCAGCTGGCCAGCACAAGAACACCCCAACCTAGCACACAATAAAATGGTTTGACAAAAGTGATGAATAGTGATATTTTGTCTAAAACATTAGGAGTAAAAGAACAAAGCCAGGTAGTGAATAGGAATGTTTTGTCTGACTCAGGAGGAAAGTACAAGAGGAGGTAACAAACATGTCATGAAACGTGTAAGGTGACACGTAAGTTGTTTATCCCAGATTGTTTGTCTCATTCTATAAATGTTGGGATCCCTCACTTTAACCCTTAGTCTGGCCTAAGGACAGTGGAAAGTCATGCCACTGACTGAGCTGGTTCATTATCACAGGCATACATGTGTTAGTGTAACTGTAACCATTGAGCCGGGACATTAGCATCGTGCTTCATCAGCAGTAAACATGTCCGGATGCCTTCGCTACGAAACCAAGTCTTGTGGTCTTATTGGGCAGTTCAATTGGAGCCTGATGTATGAACTGTCTGGCCAGAACTGGTGCGGCATGCAGAAAGAACACATGCACGCAGCCGAACATCTGATGACACTATACAGCATTTCTCCCATTGGGGGTTCTGACCTAAAAGGGAGTTGCAGGGGGGTCCCAAGGTTATTTTAAGCGGGTCACCTTTCCTTTTGCACCGCCTTCAAAGCTGGGTGGCCAGAAAGCGGCACCCCATCCAGCAGCCCAGCTCTAAAGGCAGCGCCCCGCCAACAGCAGCGCAGAAGTAAGGGTGGAAATACCATACCATGCCACCACTTCTGCGCTGCTGCCTTCAGAGCTGAGTGGCGGCTGCTGACTGAGGGCCCAGCTCTGCAGGCAGCAGCCCAGAAGTAAGGGTGGCAATAACATACCATGTCATCCTTCTGTGCTACTGCTGGTGGTGGCTCTGCCTTCAGAGCTGGGCTCCTGGCCAGCAGCTGACACTTTCAAGCTGCCTGGCTCTGAAGGCAGTGCCACTGCAGCGCAGAAGTAAGGGTAGCAGTACCGCAACCCCCCTACAATAACCTTAAGACCCGCCCCCAATAACTCCCTTTTGGGTCAGGACCCCTACAATTACAGCACCGTGACATTTCAGATTTAAATAGCTGAAATCATGAAATTCATGATTTTTAAAATCTTATGCCCATGAAATTGACCAAAATGGACCGTGAATTTGTTAGGGCCCTATTTATAGCTCCATTCCAAAGAGAATTCCATTGTAGAAGAGCTGTGCTTGCCTCTGCATCTGTTTGCTTGTTCAGAGCACCACTGTGTGTGCAGCCAACTTAGTCCCTCTCCAGGAGCAGAGAGAACACTTTACGCTACTTGATTATTTATGACATGGGAAATTGAATGAACTTTCATTCACTAGTTTTCTTTCTGCCCTTCTCCTCCTCTTTTCAGCTCTGCTGCTGATAATAGTGATATTTGTTGATGGCAATGGTCAGCGAAGCCATGGCAGGCATCCACAGTAGAGCCCTATAAGGCAAATCATTATTCTGTGAGCTGGTGCTTAACAGCACAGAGTTCCTGTTTATTTGGGAAGAGAGCACTCATTCGCAGATGAGGGGAAGAGCAGGTGTATGGTAAACAGATGTTAACCATCCTATTAACATGTTTATTGATACGGGCTAATTTTTGGTACTGATGCAGCTCTTTGTTTACTTTCAGATTAAATTTGTAAAGTACTGAACATTTACACTTTTTAAAATAGCAAAAAAATGTGGGGATTATTTCTAGGGGACACTATAATGGCTAGAAAGGTCTTGTCTTTTTATTAGATGAAGAACTGAATTTCTGGCTATATCTGTTCATTAAATATCCCATGACGCTTTTCACAAATGTTAGTTGGGATAGTTACATGCTGCCTGTATATATTTCCTCTGCAGTTACAACAGGGTACAGTTTTCTTCATTACTTCCACTCCTAAAACTGCTGTGTAGTGACCCTGCCGCTATTGAACAGCTGCCATTTCACTAATGGGTAAAAATGATGGTTTGTACAATCAGTCAATATAGTCTGGGAAGCACTTTGGGATCCAAATGAACGCAATAATCTATACAAACAAATATCACTGTTTTTATCTATAAATATTCCAAATAGGACTCAACATTTATATATGATCATTTTCTTCATGGGAAGGCATTAGTTCTTAATTTCTGTCAGTAAGACTTACTGTCAGTAAGTCTGTCGAATACTATGAGAAGTATATTAAAAGGTAGAGAGTCTTAACAGTGGACACATCTCAGAGAGGAATCCGCGTAAAGGTCTTAAAAACGTGAGAATAAGATTTTAGTTAAAAATTTTCAGAAATGCACGTGTCCCATTTTCCAAAACCAAAAAGACTTAGGGCTGGTCTTCACTACCCGCCCGGATCGGCGGGTAGAAATCGATCTCTCGGGGATCGATTTATCGCGTCTCGTTGGGACGCGATAATCGATCCCCGAATCGACGCACGTACTCCACCAGCCCAGGTAGGAGTAAGCGCCGTCGACGGGGGTGCCGCGGTGGTCGATTTGCCGCCGTCTTCACAGCGGGGTAAGTCGGATCAGATACGTCGAATTCAGCTACGCTATTCCCGTAGCTGAATTTGCGTATCTGAAATCGATTCCCCCCCCTCCCCCCCGTAGTGTAGACGTAGCCTAAGGTCACTTAGGAGTCTAAGGGCTTGTCTTCGCTACCCGCCCGGATCAGTGGGTAGAAATCGATCTCTCGGGGATCGATTTATCGCGTCTCGTCGGGACGCAATAATCGATCCCCGAATCGATGCGCGTACTCCACCAGCCCAGGTAGGAGTAAGCGCCGTCGACGGGGGAGCCGCGGTGGTGGATTTGCCGCCGTCCTCACAGGGGGGTAAGTCGGATCAGATACGTCGAATTCAGCTACACTATTCCCGTAGCTGAATTTGCGTATCTGAAATCGATTCCCCCCCCCCCCCCGTAGTGTAGACGTAGCCTAAGCCTCACTGAGGAACAATAGGACTTAAACCTCTAAGTGTCTAAGTCACTTTTAAAAATGGAATGTATACACTGTTGAAAATGTTAATCTCTGTCTTTATTTGTCCTTTCATTTTTTTTTAACTTTAGCAGATATTGGAGTGGTGTCTGTCACTCTGGATGGTAACGGCTTTTTGTTTGACACGTGTGCATTAGATAGGACCAATGGCATATAGTAATATGAACAGGTTGGGAAAATGTTGTGTTCTTTCTTGGGGGGCAAGATTTAGGTCAGAACCCTTAAAGTGAGTGATTACTTAATAAATGGCACAAACTCCCTCCATGAAGAGAACTGCTGGTTACAGGTGGCAGACATTATAACCACTAATACCTTCATCTTCTGTTTTTACAACCTTTGGCAGTGTCATTTTCTTCTCGGTTTATGGCTTGAGGTTTAAGAACTTCATTTCTTCATTCCCAAGTACTTTTATAAAAACATGTTCAAGTCACCCTGATTTCTGTGGTTACTGTTTTTTTTTTCTGTGTGTGTGTATTTGTTTGTTTTGAGCAGAAAAAAGTCACATTAAATGCTTTCTTGGATACTGTCATGTCTGACCCCCCGCCACAGTGTCTGGTCTGGCTACCACTTCTGCATCGATTGGCAAATGTTGAAAATGGTAAGTGATGGCTGCTCACCAAGTTTAGTTAAAGAATAGCAGTTGCAATGGGGACATCTAGGCTATATATGATGAGCTTCTCAGTTTATGGATGACATTATAAGAGCTACTATACTGAGGTTATTGATTCCAGGTGCCATCTTATAGCTGCTAATCAAATAGGATGGCTTACTGTCAGTCATTCCACTTGTAGTCTTGTTTAATTTTTTGCTGTGCTCTGGAGTTTGTCCTAAATATTTCCTCGCTTTCTATGCCCTTGATAGCCAGAGAGCTACAGTAGGTGGCCCACTCATGCCACACACACATTTGGTAAAATCAAAGACCACGACATTTATTAGCTATGACATAACAGCACTAAAGGAGGAACAGCAAGGCAGCTCCTTCCCACACAATCCACCTGGCAGGCTAAGTCCAGTGCAGGTTGTAAACTAATGGCCACAATGTCCAAGTAGTCCTTAAAAGGAGGCTACTCCTAAACACCTCCCTGCAAAACTATCTATCCAGAAGACAGGAGCAAGAAACCTCAGATCCAACCTTCTCTCTCTCTTATGTGAAGGATGCGGATTTAATTGAGGGGGTACCTCTGAACCAGACACTGAATCACTCCCCTGGCTCTGAAATGTATAGATTCAGAGATTTTACGGTCAGTGTGGACCATTCTGATCATTTTATCTGACCTCCATGTAACACAGACCATAGAATGCCACCCAGTAATTTCTGTATCAAACACACAACTTCTGTTTGGGCAACTTGGGAGAGGTAGGCAGGTAACCACTCTGCTCACAAAGAAGCAGGACTATTGGTCTAACCCCACAGATATAGATTCCGTAGCAGAATGCAGACACTGCCGCAGCATTGAAACTGCAGTCGCAACCACAGAAGGACCCCAGTACTGTGGGTTCATTCCATCCTCTCCACCCCTCCAAGCCCTATATATTTCCCCAAATAGTTCTAGCAGATCCCCACACAGTTCTCTTACACAAAGCCATCTCTTCTACTGTGCCCAATGACCTGTATTTCGACCTTAAACAGGAAAAGGATACATAATAGGAAGTACACTTTCAGTGTCTTACTTAGCAGAGTACACCTGCTCCTAATATGGTATTTCCCCCACATGGCTCTTAAGAGGAGTTTGGCATCTAATCCTTTGCAAATGTCATTGACAATATATCCTTTAATGTTGTGGATCTAGAAGGAATGGAAGATTTAAACCCAAGGAAACGTGTTAAGCCTTTATATTTAAACATTCAATTAACAATATGAATAAATTTTCAAAAAACAAATAATTTCCCCATATTTCCCTTGGTAGCCAGGGGAAAAAATCCTCTCTCTCTTTTGAGACTCTCTGTCTAATGGCGTAGCTGCTAGCTCAAGGAGCAGACATGTTTGAAAATAAACTTAAGAGCCTCACTTTCTTAGTCTGGAGGGACGAGGGTTGTTGTGCAGAGGATTTTCTGTTATTACTACCAGAGGTCATTGGGAAAGTGTTGCCAGCTCATTTCCTCTCAAGTGCTCCCTCCCGCCTGTCCATAGAGCATAACTGGAGCTTCAAAGGGGGATGCATATATGTATTCAGTTGCAGATAAATACAGTGTACATGCTCTAGTGTGCAGAGACAGGCAGAGGCAATGGGAGTGCCAAGTTGTGGGGGGGGAAACATAGCTCTTAGCAGCATGAATAGTAAAAGATGCCATCAATCAGTCTAATATTCTAGGGCAGTGCTTCCGGGTGACTCACATCCTCCTTATTATATACTTTTGGTTGGAATGGTGGACAAAATGGAGCCCATTCTTAGGGCCAGATTTTCAAACGTGGGTACCAAACATTCAGTGCTTAAATCCATATCTAAATGTGGTTAGTTAACTACATCAGTCGTAGGTGATTAAAATAGGTATCTAGATGCCTTTACATAGATTTAGGCACCTAACTTTAGGCACCCATGTTTGAAAATCCAACCTCTGACCCATAGGCTCACCAACTCAACTGCTAATGATAACAATAAAAACCTTCACCTTTCCAGAATAGCAACCTATTAGAGCCAGGTAGATTTCCTTCTAATTTACTGTTTGTTTCCTCTGTAATAAACTCAGTTTGCTTTGTAGTTTAAACACATTTCTGAGGCTATAGGAAGAACAGTGCATGTTGCTTCAGAAGAGATAAAGGATTTGGAGTTGGGAATTAAGCAAGTGCAGTTTGTACCCTGGAAGAGACCCACAAAAGACTTGTGAAGTTTTCATATATATATTTTCCTCAGCCTAAGACCATGAATGGCATTTGATGTTGAAAATTACTGCAAACAAAGGAAGAATTCAGTCACCATTTGGGACTTGATTCTTAATCTTGTTCTTATTGTTTCTTTTGTTTGTTTTTGTTTTTTAAATTTCTTTCCCCCGCAGTCTTCCACCCTGTTGAGTGTTCCTACTGCCACAGTGAGAGCATGATGGGATTTCGCTATCGGTGCCAGCAGTGTCACAATTACCAGCTCTGTCAGGACTGCTTCTGGAGGGGACATGCCAGTGGTTCCCACAGCAACCAGCACCAAATGAAAGAATACACATCGTGGGTAAGGGAAGGTTCATGCATTGCTGCAGACTGTTTGAACTCCAGCAGTCAGAGAGAGAATCCCAAGGATGGAGTAGGAACCTTGGCCAATTCAGTCATTTTATATTGCAAAATATAAAACGTTGGTGGCCAATTTAGATAAGTATGGAGAATCCACAATTGTGGTCCCTATTCACCATTAAGCTCTGAGACAAGAATTTCTTTTCTGAGAGTGGATTTGAGCAGTCTGACAGTTTAATACAGTGCTGGATGTCAGGACGGCTGCAGGAGGGTCTTGGAATATAATGCTATTTTCACAGTAAGTTTTCCATTTTTGAAGGACCCATAGTAAACTATTTGTTAGCCTTTCTCTCGCTTTCTCTGATTCATATGCTAATGATTACATGTAAATGAAATTATGGGGACTATTGAAGTATCACTCAGCTATCCATGAAATCTTTTTTTTTTTTTTTGAGGAACTAATTTAAGTGTATGTGTGTGTGTGTATGTTCAATATATATGTATTATGTTCCCATTATAATAGCATTTGAGTACATTAACATAATTACATCCATAATAAATCATACAGCCTATATTAAGTAACAAAAATAACCACCCACCTTTACATCATTAAAAAAAAAAATCCACCGCTTATACCCAGCTGGCACAAATGCTTCACCAAATAGTTAAGCCTAACAACTTCTCTCTGAAATCTGGGCTCTAGCAGAGCCAAAGGTGAAGCAAATTTCCAGCAGAGGTCCCACCACTAAGAACATGCCATCTTCAGAATTCAAATCCGGGGAGTGTCAGCAGAGGCACTTTAGCTGATCTCAGCTGTCACAGTGGTGCATTGTTTTACAGGGAGAGGAGTGGTCTTTTAGGCAGGAGGGATGCAGACTACAGTGTGTGTGTGGATACGTGTTTGAACCTAAGTTTTCAGAAAACATATTTAAAACAATTAAAACTCTGGTTCTGTGAAAGTAGCTGCCTGCCTGATGATAATGTTGCACAGACCAAGCATGGGTTAACTATAAAAGAAATGCACTGTTTGATCAGTATGCCAGGCACATGGCTCTGCTCTGCCTCACAATAGATCTAGGTGCACAAATGGCCTCTGAGCTCTCACTTTGTGGACATGGATGACTTGAGTTTAGACTCTGGATAGGAGAGTACGTGCCACCTGGCTCTTTTTCTCATCCCTTAACAAACAGTGTATTTGTGGAATGATATATCTTTCTTGCTGTAGGAAGTGTGCTGCAATGGTAGGGAAGGAATCTGGTGATTTCACTTGAAAGCTGTTTCAAAACCTTGCCAGACACAATAAAAAGCAACATATGAATACGTGTCTAGTCGCCCCAGCTACCCAAATGTTGTTTACTTTCAGACTGGAATATTTCAATTCAAATCTGAAATTGCCTTGCTACTGTGTACATGGGTCTTATTTCTTTCAAAGCAGATTTGATAACAATGTCCTTAACATTTCCTGTGTATGAATGTTCTATATATTAGGCCTAATCTTAAAAGTTAGGTACATACACACACCTGGGGTGTGCCTAACTCATGCAAATATCTCAGGTGCATGTGTAAATTGGAGATGTCCAATAGAACTCAATTATGGTGAATTCAGAGTGAAACTCCATTTATAATAAAGTAGAGTGAGAGTCCTAAATTGTTCAAATTTATTGTTGTGTATAATTTGGAATTCCAATAATAAAAATAATTCATATCCTGGTCACAGGGTATATACCTTCCTTGTGAAGATCTCAAAGCACTTTAAAAACTCTAGCAAATTAAGCTTGATATCCCTTTTTGATAGGAAAGTAGTATTACCCCCATTTTACAGATGGAAAACTGAGTCACAGAGGGTCCTTTCCATTACTTGCATCTGAAGAAGTGAGGTTCTTACCCGTGAAAGCTTATGCTCCCAATACTTCTGTTACTCTTAAAGGTGCCACAGGACCCTCTGTTGCTTTTTACAGATTCAGACTAACACGGCTACCCCTCTGATACTTGAGTCACAGAGCGGTTAACTGGCTTGTCCAAGGTCATGCAGGAAATCTGTTGCAGAACCTAGAACAGAACCCAGAACTCACAGCCCATTGCTACAGCCACACAGTCATCCTTTCTTCACTTAGAATTAAACTGTTATCTGGGAATTACTTCACTGTAAAAGAGTTTCACTGTATATAGGATGTCATTATGTTTATAAAAGCTGAAGATGTAGCTGCCCTAGTGCTTTAAAACTAGCATTACATTGTGTTGCCCTATGAAGACTTGTGGGATCCCAGGATTCAAAGCTTAATGCCTGTTGTTTACACAGTGAGAGCAGAGATGTTCAATTTTTTGGGAAGCAATGAAAGCTTATCAGTCTTTTCTTTTAGCTTTCTGTCTCCAAGTCCATGAAACTCCATCAGTATTGTGTCTGAAATGGCATTTGCCCTTATTGTAGCAGAGGCAGCAGCTTCTAAGGCAGACAAGAGAGAAGCTTTAGTTTAAAACATCTAAAGAATGAAGGAAGCTAGTGAAACACTAATGAGGAGGGGAGGGAAAGAATATAGTGCACAGGCTTGTATGCATGCCACTACCTTCAAAGAAACAGTGTTTCCCAGGGCCTGATCCAGAGCCCACTGAAGATGATGGGAATCTTTCCATTGACCTAAATGGATTTTGGCTCATTGGACCCTTAAAGAAAGGCATAGAGAGAGGAAAAAAGTTAAGAATATATGATTGTAAGTGGTAAGGTTTTGTTCTGCACTTCCTGTAGTTTCAATGTAGCAACCGTTTGCACCTTACTTGTCCACATTACTTTTACCTTCCTTGTTCCTCCCAGAAATCACCTGCTAAGAAGCTAACTAATGCACTTAGCAAGTCTTTAAGCTGTGCTTCCAGCCGTGAACCTTTGCACCCAATGTTCCCTGACCAGCCTGAAAAACCTCTAAACCTGGCTCATATTGTGTAAGTATCTGTGTGCTGTAGAGAAAGTAACCTTTGTTCCAGTTGACATGTACAGACTGTGTATCTCCGATGGCTCTGGAGGAAATGCATGATGGCTGTTTCATGTCTCATGCAATGAATCAAGTGCTTTGTATAAAATCACAAGAAGGGGCTTTCTGTTAGCGTGAATTTACCTTGGTGGTCCAGGCCACATTTAAACTATTGAAAAAACATATGGATGATGTTGATACAGGTGACACAGATACGGGACACAGTCGTAAGTGGGGAGAGAAGAATGTGAAAGTATTTAAATTTTGTGTCGTTTTCATGGTTTAGTACATTTAGATTTATTCATGATTCAGCTCTCTGGATTTATTCTCAGGAGTCTCCAAACTTCAACATAACACTGTATTGTCTTGAACTAAGGTGCCAGACAAGAGGTGAAATCCTGGCCCTCTTGAAGTTAATGGCAAAGTTCTCAATGACTTAATGGAACCAGAATTTCACCCAAAGTCTTAAAACAATGCAGCTGAATTTTCATCTTATTCTAATCTTGGATTACAGTTCATTGATCCTTTTTAATTTACTCAATACTGTAGTTTGTCTCTAAGTTTTCCCTTTCACTCTCTTTTATTATTTAAAGTTCATATAAACTAGTCATGCTTTCCTCCCTAGCAGTCAAAGAGCTCAAAGCAGAAATTAGGCTAGATTTGGATACAATGGGGAAATTGCCACTTCAGATGATATAGCATTCATTGAAGGGCCTTCATCATCTGCGCTAATAGTAGATCATATATTGTCATCTGGCTAGGTAACATTGGCTTCTCTGGTGACCTGTGCTTTCTTGGTCTCATTTGACCTAAAAGTGACACTCTTTCCCAGGAATTCAAAGCAAAACTAAAGTAACAATTGGAAAAAAGTTCCAAAGCAATTAGATGTTCTGAAATGATTTAAAAGATATTTATTTTAAAATACTTCTCATGAAAAGTGCTGCAATCATTCTTAAAAAAAAAGTCAGTCTTTTAACCACCTCCTTCATGCTGCTGACTGAAGCAGTGCAGGCAAAAACCATAAAGGCTGTGGGAACTCTCTCTTAGCCTGCTTAGATGTTTTAAAAATAAATCATGCTGATGTTATTCTTTGGGTGGTCATAATGGGAGGTTTCCAAGGCAGCACTACTGTCCCTCTTTTTTAAAATGTGAGGTATATCATACAGATGTTTAATTTTGTGTGATGGTTACAACTGATTATCTCTTAAAATAAATGTACTGCTTTATCGTAAGGATGGAATAGAGGCATATTGTACTAAGAAACAGAATTAGATGGATTTACTCAGATACCATGGTGATCGGCATGGTATAAAAGCCGAGAGACATGGATGTATAGATAATAATTTCACATGCAGAAACTGGGCATACTTCAGAGGGATAGAAAGAGAGGTCATGAAAGTGAAATTAAAGCCTCTTCCTCATGCTATCTAGAGTTTTTCATTGTGGGACATTAACACTGGCTCCAGTAGGAGGATCTACCTGTATTCTGATATGAGAGACAAGGTAGATGAAGAGGTATCTTTTGTTGGACCAACTTCCAACAACTTGGTCCAATAAAAGATATATTATCTTGCCTATCTTGTCTCTCTCTTTTATCATGGTGCCAACATGGCTACAACAGCACTGCAAACAACTACAATGAAAAACTTTTTAAAATTAATTGTTTCACAGCATGATTGTAGTACCCTGCAGCAACACTGCAAATATATATTCTTAGATAACAGATAACATGCTGCAATCATAGTAAATACTGGATTATTATGAAGGAATTCAAACAAAGATAGGGAAGAGAAAGATACAATAATTGAATAGGATCTGTTCCAAAATCTTTGCTGTAAAATTGGGACCTTGTCTTCTTTCTGAATACATAGATATAATTTAGTGTGAATGAATATAAGGATGAGAGACCATCTATTTTATTTTTATGGCACAATTTCTCCTTATTGTTAGATTGAAAGCAATATAACTGTATTGAGTATAATGATACATGAATGAAAAACCTGCAAGTCGTGGAAATAGCATGATCTACAATGTAATTCACATAAATTAACTGAGAGAAAAGATATGCTACAGTAACTCATTGAGAATATCTTCTTGCTGGCACGATTTTTATTTTTAAATGTAATGGAAGATAAAAGGTATCAAGAGAAACAGATCTGGGCAAGAATTCAAGCGAAGGGATTTTTTCCATATACATTTAATGGTAGACTTCCTATGACAAAGGAGTCCTCTGTTCTCAATAGTGCTACTTTAAATAAGGACAAAGAGCTTCTATATTGCTGTGATTTTTTTATTTATTTTTTTTAAAAAGGTAGTAACCCTTCTTTTCATTGTTCACTTCTTACCTTGGAGTACCCAGAGTCAAAGAGCTGTCTAATTTTTCAAGTTATGGGCCCAATTCAACATTTCTAATTAAAACTGCAATATAAGGCAAAACGTATCAAATATACATGTCTGCAGACCATTCACAAAGATGCAAGAAATAATAATGTGTGTGATTATAGTCCTAAAGGGCGAATCTCATGGTGTTAAAGCTGAACTTGAAAAAAGTGATGACATACTCAGCTGAGTGAATCAGTAGCTTTAAGGAGCTCACCCTAGCAAAGCCTGAATTTGTTTCAATGCCAGTTTTCTTGATATGAGAATTGACAAGAAGACAATGGCCTGTTTTTATCCGTATTCATTTCAAAATGCCATCTTCATTAATGGTCTCTTTTTTTCAATTTCATTTTGGCTGCAAAAGAGATACCTGGTAAGTATTTTATTCTCCTTTAGTACATTTTTTTGGAGGGAAAGAAAAACTTGTAACAAATCTTATTACATCTTCATTGTTGATCACAGAATGTTTAGCAGATTCCAGCACCAAGCGTGTAATAATCTTTGAATAGTCCAGTGTTTTCATTGTCCAGATAAAAAATAAAATGCAGAACATCTATAAATCTCATGTAGCTGATATGAAATGCTAATTAATACCGCTGTTCACTGGCACCACATAAATTTCCAGTTTAAAATTCCCAGACAATTAGTATCTTGCCAATTAAACAAACTGCAAAAAGCTGAGAATTTTTTTTCCTCTAATCTCAGTTTCAGTAACAATAGTAAGTAAACAATATCAGGCAGAAAAGTCATGTTTTTAAGTTGACAGTGTCCCTTTAAAGTGATTACAGTACATTATTTTATAGTCTGAGATGGGGGTGGGGGGTTAAAAGACTGTTGATAGAGGTTCACCATTTTTGTACTAATTATATTTTATGGGGCATTTCAGTGGGCTTGGTAAAAATGCTGCACAATAAATTATTTTGCCAGAGTAGGAAAAAGAATTGTTCAAAATGTGCCTCAGAACATAAAAACCTGATGTTCATTTATCTCTTGGTCCTGTTATGGCTTTTTATCCCCCGTTTTTAAAAAAACAAATAACCCTTTAGTTTGGAGTGATTGGTTATTTATAGCAGAAGATATTTGCTGTCAGTTTACCTTGAGCAAGAATATCATTAATCTCTATATGTAAATACTGTTGCTGATGGTTTGTTAAATACAAATAAAATATGCTTAGCTATTTTGCCTTCTTTTAGGCCTCCCAGACCTGTAACCAGCATGAATGATACGCTATTCTCCCACTCTGTTCCCTCAGGAAATACTTTCACAAACAGAAGGTGAGTGCTCATCCTTTCTTACTTTAAAACAACTCACGTGAATGGAAAATAAATCCCTGATTGTTAGGTTCTTTGCATTTTACTCCATGAAAATGTTAGTAGAACATTGTCTCAGAAATATTCCAACCTTTTGTGGATTGAGTTTCAGTTATTCAGATGGGAAGGCCACATTTTAAATGAGTGAATTTGGGCACCCAGTTCCACGTTGGCGTGCTTACGTGGGCACTTAGGATGCTACAATGCACATTTGAGAGCCTAATTTTCATTGTAAGAGCTAAAACGTAGAATTGGGCACCCTGATTTAGAAGCTGATGTTTAAAAATTGGGTCTCGGATCCTAAGTCATTTGGCAGTGTTGGGCAGGAAGTAGAAGTTGGGATGTGAGGGCGTACATTGCGTTAACAAGTTAATATACTAACTTGTTATCTTTGGGGATCTGAGTTAAAATTTCAGCCATGTCACTAATGGAAATGAGTTTGGTGTTCTAATTTAGATCACAGAAACTCTTTGGAGGATAACTAAAAGAAAAAGAATTCCTTGCATTTTTACTACAGTGTATAATTAATGACAGGTTTCAGAGTAGCAGCCGTGTTAGTCTGTATCCGCAAAAAGAACAGGAGTACTTGTGGCACCTTAGAGACTAACAAATTTATTAGAGCATAAGCTTTCGTGGGCTACAGCCCACTTCTTCGATGCATATAGAATGGAACATATATTGAGGAGATATATATACACACATACAGAGAGCATGAACAGGTGGGAGTTGTCTTACCAACTCTGAGAGGCCAATTAAGTAAGAGGAAAAAAAACTTTTGAAGTGATAATCAAGATAGCCCAGTACAGACAGTTTGATAAGAAGTGTGAGAATACTTACAAGGGGAGATAGATTCAATGTTTGTAATGGCTCAGCCATTCCCAGTCCTTATTCAATCCTAAATTGATTGTATCTAGTTTGCATATCAATTCCAGCTCAGCAGTCTCTCGTTGGAGTCTGTTTTTGAAGTTTTTCTGTTGTAAAATAGCCACCCGCAGGTCTGTCATTGAATGACCAGACAGGTTAAAGTGTTCTCTCACTGGTTTTTGAGTATTATGATTCCTGATGTCAGATTTGTGTCCATTAATTCTTTTGCGTAGAGACTGTCCGGTTTGGCCAATGCAGAGGGGCATTGCTGGCACATGATGGCATATATCACATTGGTAGATGTGCAGGTGAACGAGCCCCTGATGGTATGGCTGATGTGATTAGGTCCTATGATGATGTCACTTGAATAGATATGTGGACAGAGTTGGCATCGGGCTTTGTTATAAGGATAGGTTCCTGGGTCAGTGTTTTTGTTCAGTGATGTGTGGTTGCTGGTGAGTATTTGCTTTAGGTTGGGGGGGTTGTCTGTAAGCGAGGACAGGTCTGTCTCCCAAGATCTGTGAGAGTGAGGGATCATCTTTCAGGATAGGTTGTAGATCTTTGATGATGCGCTGGAGAGGTTTTAGTTGGGGGCTGAAGGTGACAGCTAGTGGTGTTCTGTTATTTTCTTTGTTGGGCCTGTCTTGTAGAAGGTGACTTCTGGGTACTCGTCTGGCTCTGTCAATCTGTTTTTTCACTTCAGCAGGTGGGTATTGTAGTTTTAAAAATGCTTGATAGAGATCTTGCAGGTGCTTGTCTCTGTCTGAGGGATTGGAGCAAATGCAGTTATATCTTAGAGCTTGGCTGTAGACAATGGAATGTGTGGTGTGTCCTGGATGGATGCTGGAGGCATGTAGGTAAGTGTAGCGGTCAGTAGGTTTCCGGTATAGGGTGGTATTTATGTGACCATCACTTATTAGCACAGTAGTGTCCAGGAAATGGACTGCTTGTGTGGATTGATCTAGGCTGAGGTTGATGGTGGGATGGAAATTATTGAAATCATGGTGGAATTCCTCAAGGGCTTCTTTTCCATGGGTCCAGATTATGAAGATGTCATCAATGTAGCGCAAGTAGAGTAGGGGTGTTAGGGGACGAGAGCTAAGGAAGCGTTGTTCTAAGTCAGCCATAAAAATGTTGGCATACTGTGGGGCCATGCGGGTACCCATAGCAGTGCCGCTGACTTGAAGGTATATATTGTCCCCAAATGTGAAATAGTTGTGGGTGAGGACAAAGTCACAAAGTTCAGCCACCAGGTTAGCTGTGACATTATCGGGGACACTGTTCCTGATAGCTTGTAGTCCATCTTTTTGTGGAATATTGGTGTAGAGGGCTTCTACGTCCATAGTGGCCAGGATGGTGTTTTCTGGAAGATCACCGATGGATTGTAGTTTCCTCAGGAAGTCAGTGGTGTCTCGAAGATAGCTGGGAGTGCTGGTAGCGTAGGGCCTGAGGAGAGAGTCCACATAACCAGACAAGCCTGATGTTAGGGTGCCAATGCCTGAGATGATGGGGTGTCCAGGATTTCCAGGTTTATGGATCTTGGGTAGCAAATAGAATACCCCTGGTCGGGGTTCTAGGCCTGTGCCTGTACAGATTTGTTCCTGTGCTTTGTCAGGGAGTTTTTTTAGCAGATGGTGTAGTTTCTTTAGGTAATCCTCAGTGGGATCAGAGGATAATGGCCTGTAGAATGTGGTGTTAGAGAGCTGTCTAGCAGCCTCTTGGTCATATTCCAATTTATTCATGATGACGACAGCACCTCCTTTGTCAGCCTTTTTGATTATGATGTCAGATTCTACAGATTATGATGTCAGATTCTACAGGCCATTATCCTCTGATCCCACTGAGGATTACCTAAAGAAACTACACCATCTGCTAAAAAAACTCCCTGACAAAGCACAGGAACAAATCTGTACAGGCACATGCCTAGAACCCCGAACACCTCCTACAAGACAGGCCCAACAAAGAAAATAACAGAACACCACTAGCTGTCACCTTCAGCCCCCAACTAAAACCTCTCCAGCGCATCATCAAAGATCTACAACCTATCCTGAAAGATGATCCCTCACTCTCACAGATCTTGGGAGACAGACCTGTCCTCGCTTACAGACAACCCCCCCAACCTAAAGCAAATACTCACCAGCAACCACACATCACTGAACAAAAACACTGACCCAGGAACCTATCCTTATAACAAAGCCCGATGCCAACTCTGTCCACATATCTATTCAAGTGACAGCATCATAGGACCTAATCACATCAGCCATACCATCAGGGGCTCGTTCACCTGCACATCTACCAATGTGATATATGCCATCATGTGCCAGCAATGCCCCTCTGCCATGTACATTGGCCAAACCGGACAGTCTCTACGCAAAAGAATTAATGGACACAAATCTGACATCAGGAATCATAATACTCAAAAACCAGTGGGAGAACACTTTAACCTTTCTGGTCATTCAATGACAGACCTGCGGGTGGCTATTTTACAACAGAAAAACTTCAAAAACAGACTCCAACGAGAGACTGCTGAGCTGGAATTGATATGCAAACTAGATACAATCAACTTAGGATTGAATAAGGACTGGGAATGGCTGAGCCATTACAAACATTGAATCTATCTCCCCTTGTAAGTATTCTCACACTTCTTATCAAACTGTCTGTACTGGGCTATCTTGATTATCACTTCAAAAGTTTTTTTTCTCTTACTTAATTGGCCTCTCAGAGTTGGTAAGACAACTCCCACCTGTTCATGCTCTCTGTATGTGTGTATATATATGTCCTCAATATATGTTCCATTCTATATGCATCCGAAGAAGTGGGCTGTAGCCCACAAAAGCTTATGCTCTAATAAATTTGTTAGTCTCTAAGGTGCCACAAGTACTCCTGTTCTTTTTGTATAATTAATCTAGCTAGCATTTCAAATTTTGCTAGCATTTTCAAACATGTTAAGTCACTGTTTGGAAAGCTGTTGAGACATTCCTTCACCTGTTAAACAAATCAGAGATTCATTAAAGGCCACAACAAAGAAATGTCTTGAAATAGGGTGGCCCTATTCCCAGAGAAAAGGTGTGTGTAACCTTTATACGCCCAAGCAGTCAAAATAAGTTTGCAGCCTTTGCTACCAATTACATAGTCTACATAAAAAAACCTATAAGTAAATGGTCATAGTCAGGATACTGGAAAGAGAAGCACTCCTCACTCTAATGGAGAAGGTAAGCATAGTGAAACCTTTGGCTGCATCTGATTGAATTGTTCTTGCTTTATGTTTCAGTGCTTCAGAGACCTAAAATTCCCAGCTATAATCTTGGTAACATGGGTATTCATGGTTATTCTTTCAGGACTGAAAACAAAGCCATAGTACACCACACTACAATATAGTGTCAAGAATAAAGATGTTTTGCTCCCCTAATAATTAACTTTTTGTTACCTATAAACTACCATTGTTACTAAAATGTATGCAGCCTCCAAGAAATCACAATGCTCAATCAGCAACACAGTGTGCGTACTATTATAAGACAGGCGCCCAATAGATGATTTTTAGTTACAATACTTACAGTGGTATTTATTGTGCTACATGTTTCATTTTACACAAAGAATTACTGATACATTTTTTTTGCTTTAGTTTCTTTGTTAATTCAAGTCATTGTCTTTAAATATCAGGATCAAATGAAGGTACATTTCTGGCACTTTAGAATTCCTTTTCTCCTGGAGGAAGGGAGTGTCCTTTGCACATGAAATCAGGACTTATCAATGGAAAATGCCCTGCGGGACATGAGGAATTTTAAAAGCCAGAGCTCTAGATAGACAGACCTTCTGGTAGGTGGGTAATATGACATCTTTCCGTTATGAAATGTTCTTGTGATGCCATGGACATTCCTGGTTATTTTAGAGTTAACAGTGCCCTGAAATGTAAAATAATATCATATATTAATCCTCTTGTAACTTTTTGCATTGCAACTTGTTCTAATTATTTTTGTTTTCAACCCTAATTCACTTGAATTATATCTTTTTATTTTGTTTAAAAAACGGTATTCTATCTAAAATGGTTGTGAATTGAACACACTGAATCCACTGTCAGCATGCTACTCTGTGTATTTGCGTAGGATATTAACAAGGTTTCATTGTTTGAATTATTCAGGTTACTTGAGGGTATAAATGTAGCCAGTCCTGTAGCTGATGAGCATTCTCTTATAAAGCTGTATGTAAATCAGCTTCACAACAATTCACGGTCAGTATGAGAACACTAAACCACTAATCGCTGTAGTTCAGTAGCTGATGCACTAAATCATTGGTAATTCTGCTAAATTGCTAAAGATATTCTTAAAGGAGGATCCTGTAGGGATAGCGGACTTACGTGGTTTTAATTAGACTTTGATTAAACTTCACACTGGCCTTAGACTTTGCAAAGCTGTCTTGCTTTTGCACAGCACAAATCTTTCAAATGTTTTAATAACTCTAAATAAGAATATGTACTAGACATGTTTTTTGTTCAAACGGACCTGTACACCTTTACATTTCCATCTTCATTATGTACCGCTGCTTTTCCACACTCAACAGGAGCCTGAAAGAGAAACATATAACAGGTTGAAAACCATCCCAAATTTCACAATGATCCTGTTCTTCCTCTTCCAGGGTTTTTGCTGCTGGTCACCGCTTTGGATCAATTCCACAATACCCCTTTCTCCTCCCTCCCCCATTGCACCAAAAAGGAATACTTTGGGTTCCTTGTCAAATTGGTCCACAAAGGGCGTGATCCAAATCCTAATGAAATCAATAGGAGTCGTTCCACTAAAGTCACTGAGCTTTGGATCAGGCCCAGGTGCTTGATCACCACACCCTTCTTCACCATTCCCTCTGAATGAGGCTTTGTTTCATTTGGTACAAAAGAAGGAAGTGGTGCAGCTGGGCAAGACCAGTCTCCCAAGTTGTTTTCTGTGGAGTATAGTCACCTCTCTTATTTTCTGAATCAGTCCTTGAGCATCAGCTATTCTTCAGGGAGAAAGCGTTGGTGTTGAGACGCTGCTTTTCTGAATACCAATCAAAATTGTACAAACTCACCATTGAATCTTTAGTTGATCATAACCCTAAAAGCTATCCTGGCTGCGTTTTCCACAGGGTACAATTTGCGGTCACTTTAATGTGTTTTGTGGTCTGGTTCAGACAGTTTGGTAACTTTGAAGAAAGATTTTCACACAAGTAGATCATTTTTACAAAAGACAATTTACATTGTCAGTCATTTTCAGTATTCCCTTTGCAATTGTTTCAAATATTTGTATTAGTATGCAAGCATTCTCTTTCACAGCCAGCTTCCCAGTTTGCTCCATCCACCAGTGCATCTAGAGTCTTGAGTGCATGACATCAAAGTCCTTTGCTTATGGAAATGAATGTGGCAGCATACATTCATCACTGTCATCATAATTGCTGGATTAAATGAGACAGAGAAAATGCACTCGGAAGGAGCGAACCTTTGTTAAAGAAAAATTATGAAGAACATCTGAAAGATAAAATGGATGTTTTTCATTGTCTGTTATTTGAGACGAGATCGAGCCATGAAGTTTGGATTCATAATCAAGCTTTCCCAACATTCAGAGATGTTCAGATTCAGGTTTTTGAGTCAACCTGTTTTCACCTGATCTGTTTGTTAGTTTCTCTAAGCCACCCCAGAACAAAAGCCCCTCTTAGATTTCACTGCTTCTCCTTGTTCATTTAAACTGTCCTAGTTTGGGCCACAATGGCCAGGTGAGAGCAACAGCAGGAGGAGGCCTTATGCCAGCTGTGAAATCTGTCATAAGAGACATAAGATACATTTTATAGCTACAAACAGCACCACTGGGGGCATCAAAAATAAACTGCTCAGCTAATTTTTTTACTCTTCTTTGTGCAGCGCAGGAGCCACATTCAAATACCATATTTTAAAACAGGGAACAAATAACCAAGCACACATCTGTGACCATCTGATATAAACAGAGTCATTAGTTGTGCTGCCAACTTACAAATAATTAAAACCACAAGTCCTATATTTTCCTTGCTTGGCTAACATTCTTTCTTTGTGATCTGGGGCTACTTGGAGGGCTGCAAAACAATTTAGTGGCTTCACTTGTAGTGCAGTAATCAGGGAAATGTTAATATACAGTGGGAAATACCCATATAAATTCAATGAACTGAATATCTGACCTAGAGTAAAAATAAGTAAATTGGGCATTACAGAGCCTGTTGGCCAATTCAGGGTGGATAACTTTAAACACTGCTTCAACTTAATTAAAATCTATTTTTTCCTTTGGGTAACTCTGCACTCTATCTGCAGTCTATTGGTGCTGATCCAAGGTGTTCAGATACCCTGATGAGGGGTGCAATAGCTCTCTCTTGCTCTTTCTTTCTCTGTATGTATCTGTTTCCCTGGAATTATCAATGTACAGGGCTTGGGGAAGGGGCAAGTATCAGAATGATTAACTACATTTCCCCCCCCCCAGTAAGTTGTTCCTTCTTTAAAAAATTAGGACTGGAGTGAATAGGAGCTACTCAACACATGATTAACTTTAAATTGGCTGCAAATGTGTGTCAGACTAAAATTTTTCATGGTGATATCAGTTGCCTGAATCCTGTATGAAGTCACAGGGTAATTACTGTTGAGTCATAGTGGCAGGTGCCTCTTGTTAACTCCAAACAGGATATAAAAGGTGTTGGATAGGCCCTCTGGGCAGAAGGAATTGGGGCAGATGAGGTCAAGTACAGACATGTGCAAGTACACACGAAGGTTAGGCTAAGGTAGATTGGCTACTGGTGATGTCTGAGTTACCTCCTTTTGGAGGTCTGGTCACTTGAACTATATACAGTCTTCATATGTTCTGTTCAGCACAGGGTGGGAATCCTCTTTCAAATTCTCTGGTCAAATTGGCCAACAATCAGCCTGCTGATGGAAAGGTTTGTAAATTCTGATTGTGTATATAGCTAAATACAACCTAAAAATGGTGCCATCTGTGTAGATGTGAGATCATTTAGGAAGTTACTTCTGCTCAGAATTAGAGGTTTTACCTCCTCCTTTTGGTGGAAAACTCATTTCCCTCTCTTAGCAAACTCTGTTTTTGTATTCAATGTTCTTAGCTATGCTTTATAACGTACGGTATGCTGGAGTTCTCAAGCACGTGTATATATTTATTAAGTACTGTATTTCCAGTAATTTCACAACTTCCATTGTTGCTCCTGCTTCTTCACACTGACACACCCTGTGCTCCCTCTTTTTTCTGCTAAATTTATATGAGCAGATTCGGAGAGTTGAAGTGTGTGGATGTGTGGCTGTATATACATACTGTGTACTAAGATACCTATGCTAGATAAATACACATCCTAGATAGCCTCTCATCCCTCTCAATAGATATATAGATGAGAAGCTATCTAGGTCCTATATTTGTCTAGCATATGCAGAACAGAACACAGTACTTCCAAGATGAATGGAAAGTGATAGAAAGATTGTGTAGTGTACTGTATTGTTTGATAAAACATATCTGATTGTGTAATAAGGGAGGGGACACAACTAATTTGAAATCTAGCGAATTTAAAAAGATTTAGAAGTTTGGTTTTCTTTTACCCTTGTGTTCCACAGCCGTTATTTGTGATTTTGCAATTACATTTTCTTCTTTTTATAAATGTTTTTCTCTTCCCATTGTTGTGTAAAAGCCTCACATATGTGGGAAACTAACCATAGGCCTTCTTGTGCAAATCCTTAAACACATGAGTAACTTCACTCTTGCAAATATGCACATTTTCAGTGTGTCTTTGTGTTTGCAGGACCAGGCGCTAACTGACTATAAACAAAGGGCCAGGTCCTCTCCCTATCTTTTGTCCACTTTGCACTGAGTAAGAAGGGGCACAAAGTGGCAGAATCTGGCCCTAACTGGCCAGCTGAGAATTCTGCTGGGATAGGGGAGCTTTCAGCTAGTATAAAATGACAAAACTTGTTCTTCTGCCAGTTGCCTCTCCTGATCCTGTTGTAGTCAGAAGGGATGTATTGGAGGTGAAGTGGAGTTCACCTGCACTTTGCCTATCTGAACTGATATAAGGTCCCTTGAAGACCATAATCAGCTGGGGTAAGTTAGCACTTTGCCACTTGTGAAAGTATACCCCACAGCCTCTAAGTCTACTTACCCATTTTGCACATGCAAAAATAGGAGACACCTGTTTTGTGTTTGTGAATCTCACGTCTGGCTCATGAATCATGTAGCTGGGCATCCATCTGCCCAATTTCCCTGTAAAAAATGGGTGTAAGCTCACTTTTGTAGACAGAATCAGTTGTGCACCCAATAGTGGGCACTCAAAAGCTGAAAGTTCAGCCCTAAAAGACTCTTTTTGGGGGCTGTGTGGTGCTTTTTAAAGCATTATACTTCTATATGGATGATAATCTGAATAAGAAAGTCTTCTGTGGACTCTGGCAAGCCCTGGGACAGGAAGGGCATCAAGGGTTGGGCTGCAGCATGTAGCGTTGCAGAGATTTTGGTCAGTGCTGTGGTCCATAGGCAGCGAGAGACAGGCTGCTGTAACTTAGACAAACTTCCTTCAGGGGAGTGTAAGTTGCACTGGAGGATTCTCCAGCCCCTGGAGCAGTCCAGTATTGGGAGAGCACAAAGATGGCTTCAAGCCACCCTGGACTGCAAGTTTTGTGCTACCTCTCTTAGTGACGAAGCACAGAATCTCACCCTGAGGGGTGTTTAACCGGTGTTTCAAACCATGTTAGCTACTTGATTTTAAAAAGTATCTTTTTGTCATCTAGACAGAGCCAGTGCATGGAGAAATCCCCCAGGGCAGTAGGTCACTAGAATTTTGCAAGGCTGATCTATTGGTTTGCTTTGCCTAGGATTACTCCCACCAGAAGGGTAAAAAGGGAGGGTCAGGGACTTCTCTAGCAATATCAGTTACTGCCATTTCAGATGTTCTGCAAAGTGGGTGTAAGTTTGCTTTTGTAGGCAGAATCAGTTGTCCACCCAATAGTGGGCACTCAGAACTGGAAGCTGGAGCTGAAAGTTGGGCCCTAAAAGATTCACTTCAGATGTTCTACTAAATGTTTTTAATAAAAATAATAATTACAATTAGCTGCCATCTTTCAGAACCTCAGAAGGGGAATTTTTTCTTGTTCTTTCCTTTGTCATAGAATGTTCATTGGTGTGTTTTAGTGCCAGGACCTGCCTGTTGTATAGTCATTTTGGAACAGTATTGCTCATTGTCATTGCTTTGATGCTGCTTTTCTTATATCTGACCCAGTGAACGGTAAAACCCTTAGTGTGCAGTTCTGTCTCCAGTTAAGTCAATGAAAGTTTTGCTGTTGACTTCAGTGGAACCAGAATTTCATCCTTAATTTTCTCAGATATCTAGTTTAAAAAGAGTTGGGATGAAGGGCAGAGCTAGTGCAAATATGTATTTTTGTCAAGATGACTGGCAAAACGGGTGGCGGAAAAGTTGGTGAAAGCAGAGAGTTTAGTTTTCCGTAATAGATGAATGCTTCATCTTTTGAGTTATTGAGTGGTATGCTACCATTTCTGTCCTTTTTAATGCATTTTTTCTTCCATAACTGGAAATGAAATGCAGTGAAAATTGTAGCCTTCCAAGGTTTATCTGGAATTTTGGTTGAAACGATAGTAAAGAACAGAATTATTAGATCCGTAGATGAACACGATTTGGGGAAGAGTCAACACTGCTTTTGTAAAGGGAAACCATGCCTCACCTGTCTATTAGAAATCTTTGAGAGGGTCAACAAACATGTGGACCAGGGTGATCCAGTGGGTATAGTATATTTGGACTTTCAGAAAGCCTTTGACAAGGTCAGTCACCAAAAGCTCTTAAGCAAACTAAGCAGTCCTGGAATAAGAGGGAAGGTCCTCTCATGGATCAGTAACTGATTAAAAGACAGGAAGCAATGGCTAGGAATACATGGTCAGTTTTCAAGATGGAGAGAGAGAAATAATGGATCTGTACAACATATTCATAAATGATCTGTAAAAGAGGCAAATGATGAGGTGGCAGATGATACAAAATTACTCAAGATAGTTAAGTCCAAAGCAAACTGCGAAGAGTTACAAAGGGATCTCACAAAACTGGTTGACTGTGCAACAAAATGGCAGATGAAATTCAATGTAGATAAATGCAAAGTAATGCACATACAAAATGTCTAAATTAGCTGTTACCACTCAATAAAAAGATTTTTGAGTCCTTGTGGATAGTTCTCTGAAAACATCAACTCAGTATGCAGCAGCAATCCAAAAAAAAAAAAAAAGTAACAGAATATTAGGAACCATTAGGAAAGGGATAGATAATAAGAACATGGACAGAAAAGGGCAACAAAAATGATTAAGGGTATGGAACAGCTTCCATATGAGGAGAGATTGAAAAGACTGGGAGTATTCAGCTTGGAAAAGAGACGACTAAGGAGGGATGTCATAGAGGTTTATCAAATCATACGTGAGGTGGAGAAAGTAAAAAAAGGAAGTGTTATTTACTCCTTCACATTACTCAAGAACAAGCGGTCACCCAACGAAACTAATAGGGAGCAGATTTAAAACAAACAAAAGGAAGTACTTCACACAACACAGTCAGCCTGTGGAACTCGTTGCCAGGGGATGTTGTGAAGGCCAAAACTATAACTGGATTCAAAAAAATAATTAGAGAAGTTCATGGAGGATAGGTCTGTCAATGGCTCTTAGCCAAGATGGTCAGGGATGCAACCATATGCTCTGGATGTCTCCAAGCCTGATTGCCAGATGCAGGGGATGGATCACTTGATGATTGCCCGTTCTGTTCATTCCCTTTGAAGCATCTGGCATTGGCAACTGTCGGAAGACAGGATACTGGGATAGATGGACTGGTCTGACCCAGTATGGCCATTCTTACGTTAGTTCTTTATACATACCGCGATGGGGATTGTGTAAAAACATAAATAAATAGCAAACAGTTTTCCTGCTGTGCACAAATGACTTGATCTAGATCCTATTCAGACTGTCATAAAGCAATGAAGTTAGGGTCCTTGGGGCCACTCCTTCATTGTAATCCTTTGAAAACACTATTGATGAATGATGACTTAAACTTCCATATGGGAGCTGCTAGAGTGGTGGCAGAGAGGGATAAGACCAGCCTCAGGGAATGATTAATTTGTCATACAATTGATATTTTTACTCTCCAGATCATCAGAACTTTGTCAACTCAGATGTACCACAAACAGCTGACCCTTTGAGTAGCATTGCTGTTGCTCTTGGAGAAATCCCTGCAGTGCACTACTCACACAGAGACACAGACAGTCTTTGGTCAGAAGATGCCTGAATGTCAGTAGCCAGACCCCAAAGAAGATTGGTGACTGATTAAAATGGAGAGAGAAATGAAATAACTTTCACAAAAAATGCAACAGCATGAGAGATGAACTAAGATTTAAATCTCTCCATTTTTATCCAGTATCATCTTTTCTTCCCCAGTCACTCAAGTATTTCAGCATCAGGAAATTACTGTGACCCTTTAAATACTTAAACCTAAAAAGAAAGCATGACTGACAAATGGATTATAATGAAAAATAACAAATATATTTGAGGGCATAAAAAGAACATAGTACTTCTTAAAAATTAAATTGGAGCTACCCCACAGAAGGACAGATTCAATTAGATGTAGACACTTCCTTGGCTACTTCCACCTATAATATTTTTGGGAGTGAGACTATGCCCAGAATCTCAGGATTTAAAAACTGACTCCTGTCTTCCCTCCTTCTTGATCAGTGACAAGCACCAGTGCTATCGTTACTGACTTGGGGAGGTGCATGTTTCCACCATATGCTCCACATATAATAGCAAATAAAGAGAAAACTTAATTCAACAGGAATCATCCCAGAAATTTCCCCATCATACCAGAAATACCCTGGCCATTTTAGGGGAGTTTTCCTCGCTTGATGTAAAGGCTTGGTATGCTAAGATTCAGCGTCAAGTATGTAGCTCAAACTTCACCTGAAACTACAGTAGCCTCCAAACAGCCATTTTTGATTGAAGCTTGTTTTGTTAGGTTCTTCCCTTGCTGTAGGTATTATAGTTTAGAGAGGGAAGAACCTCAACAAACTTCTGGCTTTTGGTTCAGCTCAAGGCTCTTGAATGAATTTCTCTGAACTCTCTTCTTTAATGAACTGCAGTCATCATTGTTTACCCTCTTCATAGTTTTCCTGTCTTATTAACTAGCTCTCCTTACAAGAATAATGAAGTAGAGCAGAACAAATTGCTGGCTAGGGCTGCTCCGGCTTTCTTGAAAGGCAAAGGGTAAGTTAGAGAGTATGTTAGTAGCTTGCACTAACACAACTAAAGAAAAAATTCTTCTGTCTTTCCCCCACTTTTTTAATCTATACACTTTTTTCACAAGAAAATTATAATATCTCTATAACCTAACTAACCCACTGATCTAAGTAGGCTTTGTTTAAATGCATATATTTATATACCTATTATCATGATCTGATACTTTCAGACGTACCTACTCTTGATTTCAATCTGTTAATCATACGTGTGTGTGTGTATATATACTACATAAATTATTTTTATTATCCATATAATGTATATTTCATCTATACTACCTATAATATATTAAAATTGGCAAACTTCATAATCTGTACTATTTTTAAAGTAATTGTTTTTATAGGACTAACACATGGCGTGATCCTCCCTGGTGCTGAAGCTCCTTCAGCTCCCATTGACTTCAACAGGAGTTGAAGGTGTTCTGCATATTCTAGCAGGTTCCCCCCATCTTGCAGGATCCGTTGCCTAATCAAGTTGAATTGTACCATTTTAAACAACTAGAGTAAATAAAAATTTCAACGCTTTAGTTTTTTTTCTAAGAACATTTATTGCTCATTCTTAAATTCCCATTTCACAGTCTTACTTGCTCCTGCTTTTTCTGTTTATTTCTCTCTGTCTGTCCGGATCACACCCTTTTTCCCCCCAACCCTGTTTCAGGTTACAGTACAGCCTCGATGTTGCAGACAGGCTGGCCGATGAACATGTACTCATCGGGTTGTATGTCAACATGCTCCAGAGCAACCCCTCACGGTTAGTGCAGGTTTGGCACCTTTGGGGGTTCTTTAGCAGAGGGACATTGATCTGCTTAAATTAAATCACAGCCCAATGCATTTAGTATTTTCTAACCACTTTAGCAGAAGCAGATACTTTAAAACATTAATCCAAAGAGTGGATGTTTGTGCTTTCAAGACATGACTCTTCCCTGTGCTGGTGGGTCATGGAATTGCTAACATTCTTTCTAGGAATGTTAAATAGCAAAGTACTGTAAATAATTGCTTGGCTAAAAATTACCATGCATACTGGTTTGTGACGCTATTTAATAGTCGGTACTGTACTTGTTGATGGTACATAAACCTAGCCACACCAGTGATTTAGAAGCTTTCTCCTTTCAAGGAATTAATTTTTGTGGTGGCACGTAATGTGCAGTTCCCATTTATTGTGTAAGTGAGAAACGGGGGTGGTACAGTTAAAAATAGGAAATGGCTTATTAGCCCATCAGAGGAGGAGCATTGTTTCAGTTGCCCATTTGTACATAAGTCAGCCATTCTTCTTAAATCTGGCTGTCTTCTGCCATGTCTAAGCCTGTGTCTATATATTTTTGCCATTATCTCTAACTCCGAGCAAAGTATGGCCAGTTTTGAAGCAGGTAAGTTGCATATAGCTCTTTTCTTCTGCCTGACTAAACAGTTAATACTATATCCACCCAAAAATATCTGCTGCCATCAGGATTGGGATGGTAGCCTCAACGCAGGCCAGCCTAGGTTGGGGAAAAGCTGGCCTGCTGTGCGGTGGCAAGGAAACCTTCATCCCTGCAACTCCACACCAGGAAGATGGGGAGGAGTTTAATATGCAAATAATTATAGATTCTTCTTTGAGTGCTGGTCCCTATTTGTATTCCACACATGTGTGCACATGTGCACCATATGCCTGAGACTGGAAATACTTGCAAGTAGTGACTGTCCGCGCCTGTCCCCTGGATCGCCTCATGCTCAGTGCCAACAGTATAAGAGAGGTGCAGACCATCTCTCTCTCCAATTCCTTCTTACTGTTTTATGGCCTTAATCCTAGTCCTCTGTGTCTGGAGTTACCCTTGTAATGCCTTTGTCTCTGTAAATATAATTGTACACAGTTTGTTAGTGGTTTTATCGTGGTTTCTATAGTATTCTCCTAGTTAATGTAGCTTAGTATTTTCTCTGTCCCCACTTTTGGGAGCAGGACTATGCCCAGAATCCCAGGATTTAAAAACTGACTTTACTGATGGGGGGAGGTACATGTCTCCACCAAGTGCACTATTTGTTGCTCTCTTGGAACTAAGAGCGATCAGACAGGCATGCAGTGCATTCCTGCCACTCATATGATCTAGATATGTCTGGATAATGTCAGGAAACATGATGATCATCTTCTATATAAAGAAACAGGGAGAGCTATGATCCTTCTCACTGTGCATAGAGGCAGTCAACTTATGGATCTGGTGCATCTGTAACCTCATAATAATTTCTTTCACTTACCTTTCTGGTGCTCAGAACTCATTGGCGAATAACCCTAGCAGACACTTTGCCACCGATCACAAATGGAAGTTACACAATTCAGTGCTGGACAACAACTACTTTCAGTTAGTGGGGAATGCCATCTTGGGACTTGTTCGCCTCCCAAGTAAACAAGAAGCTCAGTGTCTATTATTCCAGAGCAGCACAAAGTCTAGACTCCAGGGGCATTGTCCTTCTCTTTCCCTAGACAGGCCACCCGAGGAATGCCTTCCCTCCGATCTCGCTATTACTACAAGTTCTACAGAAGCTTCGTCATGACAAAGCACAAGTCATTCTCATTGAACCCAATTGGCCCAGACAATTCTGGTTTCCATACCTCCTACGAATGTCAATCCAGCAACTCAGCATTCAGCCCTTCCCAGAGCTGCTAACTCGGGAGAATGATAGTATCGGACATCCCAACGTGGACTCTCTCCACCTCATGGCTTGGTATTTGGATGGACATCAGAGCTAGAACACTCATGTTCAGAGGCCATTCAAACTATTTTTAATTGCATCAGGAAAGATTCTACCAGAAAATTTGACATAGCCAAATGGAGGCATTTTTCTACCTGGTGCATTAGAATCAGTTATTGGAGACAGCAGGTATTCCTGCTCTTTTAAACCACCTCCTCACTGTCAAGACCATCGGGTCTTTCTGTTTGCTGCTAAGTGGACTGTAGCAAGCTACCAGGGCATTCCACCCTCCGGTGGATGGCTGTTCTATTTTTACTCACCCAGTAACCAACAGATTCCTAAAGGGCCAGACTTGGACCTTCCCACCAGCAGTAAAGCCAATGCTACAGTGGAACCTCAATCTCATACTTTCAGCACTTACTGGGTCACCTTTCCAACCATTGGCCACATGCTTGATATCTCACCTGTCCTTAAAGGTTGCCTCCCTACTTGCCATTACATTGGCCAGGAGGGTGGTTGAACTGAGAGTCCTCAAGGCCGATCTTCCATATACCACATTTTATAAAGAGAAGGTGTCCCTTCACCTCCATACAAAGTTCCTGCTGAATGTAATTTCCAGGTTCCACATAAATCAATCAATTAACTTATTGCTATTTTTCCTGAAGCCTTATGCCTCCAGTGAGATAAAGAGACTTAACTTTCTCAATGACAGATGAGCACTGGTATTCTACATTAAAAGAACGAACCTGTTTAGAAATCACCTAGACTATTTGTTAGTATAACAAAGTGAGTAAGGGACAAACAGTATCTGCTCAGAGCCCTGGATTTCTGGATTTCTGGCTGTATCTTCCTTGGCTATCAGCACATTTACCTCCCCTGGACGGGCTGAGGGCCCATTCCACTAGAGCACCGGCAACCTCAGTAGCAACATTTTGAGAAGTGCTGGATACTTGTAAGGCAGCAACCTGGAGTTCCATCCACACTTTCACAAAACATTATGGTTTGGTCCAAGTTTCTTCTGCCAACGCAGCCATTAAAATTGCAATGCTACAGATAACTGTGCCACCTGCATCCTCAGAGGGTGATATTTGACTACTGCTTGTGTGGAACACACATAAGGACCAGCACTTGAAGAAGAAATGGAGGTTACTTACCTGTAACTGGAGGTTCTTTGAGATGTGTGGTCCCTATCTCTATTCCACTACTTGCCCTCCTCCCCTCTGCTTCGGATTATGACTAGATTCACGGTAGAGAAAGAATTGAAGAGGCAGTTGGTCCACATCTCCCCTTATACAAGGAGATCCAGGGTGCAGGTACAGAATAATAGATGCTACGTGAAAGAATTTCCAGTCTCATAAACATGCAGCACATGTGTAGCCACGTTGGAATACAGATAGGGACCACACATCTTGAAGAACCTTCTGTTACAGGTAAGTAACTTCCATTTTTTAAAACATGTCAGAAATAAGCTGTATAGAGTTTCTTACTAAATTGTGCCCACCTTTTTCAGTTATGTTTTTACTTGCAGATTTTCCTACTGCTGTTGTAGCATGTCACTTCAGATAATGCACTAGGAAATGTTGTGTCAGTTCCCTTTTTATAAAGACAGTGAGCAGCTTCCCTTTGGAGAGTGAGTGCAGCAGCTCTCTAAAATGCTAATGTCTAATTCTGCTCTCAGACTTGTATGTCACTGCTACTGAAGCCAATGGGAACTATCAATGTATATTGGAGGAAAGAATCTGCCCAAACCCTTAGTGTAGTCCAAAGTCTGCTCCTGGACTATGGGGCCAGTTTGAATTTACTACTCTCCATTGCTGCTGTACTAAACAGCAGACTGAATTTGTTTGGAGTGAGAAGATCGGATAACAAGCCTTTCAAATGCTACTATCCTGTGGAATTTCATTTCTGTCTCCATATTTCAACAAGCAAGATTTTTTTTTTTTTTTTTTAATGTTTGCTTAGCAGCTGCCAATAAGGCTAGAAGGGGGCTGGATGGAAGTGTGTTCAGAGTGACTCTCCCTCCCTAGGCTAGTGAAGCTTGAATGTGTCACATTCATGATGCATTTTTACTTCAGAGGAGAACACCAGCCAGAGCACTCAATGTTTCCTGCTGGCTTTGGTCCTTTATCCTCCTAATTGTACCAGATATCAGTAAAATTTCTTCCTATTATAGTGGCAAGTTCACATAAATACAGTTAAGGTTGTCTCCACATGTGCAGCAAAAACAAGATATATGTTGTGCCATAGCACATCCCTTTCATGTTTCTGAAGAGTAACTGGGGTATGAATGACAAAGTCCTTGATTGTGCAAATAATTGAAGCAGACTATAGTACAAAACATCTGATTACTGACATTTAAAGGTCGCAGTCCTAGCATCCTTGATTAAAAAAAGCTTCAATCATTTATATGAGCTGCCAACTTGACTTTGACACAGAAAATTAGCTTCAAGAGACAGTAGTCTTAGCCATGCAGTGAAGAATGCCCGCCAGTAGTCTTTTTTACATTTTTCTCTGCTACCAAGTGAAGAATAGAGAGGAAAAGAATAGTTACACCTAGGGAAAGATAAGAAAAGCAAACATTCAGAAGCCTCCTGGTGTTTCTGTAGAGTTTCACTGCTCTAGACACTGGCGTATCCTCAGATGAGAACTATACTCCCTGATAACTAACTGAAGTTTATTATCATGAAGTGCTAATGAGACAGAGTCAAGACAGATATGATTACTATTAATCATGTTTTGGTAACTCACCTGCCATATGTCACATAGTTTCAAATAGTGTTGAGGCTCTTATATATATTCAAATATTACTGGCAGTCTAACACAAATCCATACCAGCAACAAAATTAATGATTAGGGCTGGAACGTCACCTGGAACTTAAGTCATTGTGCCTAGCTATTGCAGCACATTTGGTAACAAATAACTGACCCCCTCCCCCGTGACATAATAGTCACAAGAAAGTAAAATAAGAATTAATTGATAGCCTTAAATAAAAAACTCAAAAGGCCCAGATCCTCAATGGATGTAAATCAATGTTCTAGAGAACTCAGTGGAACATACAGATCTATATCAGCTAAGGATCAGCCCCAATATATTTTTTTCAAAATACTTATGTGCATTGGAAATAAATTTGATTTTTAAAATTACTTTTCACTGCATATGTTTATTTCTTACATTTCATTTTCTATCATTTGGACACTGAAAGTACAGCCCCTAGTCACTTTCTGTTTCTCACAGACTTGTTTAATGTGGTGGTCCTCAGTACTTCAGAGGACTATATAAACAAGGAAACAATCTGTTTATTATAAAATAAGTTGTCCAAAGCATCCACTGTCAATATGTTCTAGTCCCTGCAATTTTAAAATGCAATACAGTTAAATATGTAAAACATCATTTATGTTTGATTCATTTTAGATTTCATAAAATCTTTGTTCCTAAATCACTAAGCTATTTATAAATGCCCCTTTAATTTTGAAATTTCTGGGTTCTGTTCATTAAACATTAGACACATCACATTTTAGTAATTTAGACAAGCTTTTGATCGTACACAGAGCTCCTCTTCAGGCCGGGGAAAATAACTCAGCTAAATACAGGATGGAACAAATCGTTTAGTATAAGTAGTTAACACATATTTCAAGGGACCATTCAAGGTGACGTGGCCCGTTGACACCCCTCTAGTCATAGGGAGGAAAGGAAGTGAGGGAGGAAAAGCAGCTGCAGAGGGGATGGGCAGGAAGTTGGTAGTGGGTTACAGATGGTTGTAATAAGCCATAAATCCAGTGTCTCTATTCAGTCCATGATTTTTAGTGTTTAGCAAAGTTACAAATTTAAGTTCCCAGGCTCGTCTTTTGAAAGTGCCATGCACAGGGCCAGCGTTAGACTTGCTGGGGCCCAGGGCAGAAACTAAGGAGTGAGCCCCCAACCTGCCTCCCTTACCTGCTCACACATTGGATTTCTGCAATGTTTCTGAAGCCAAAGCCTGAGCCCTGCCGCATGGGCTTGAAGCCAAAGGCCAATCCTGGCAATTGCCCTGCTTGCTACCCCCTAATGCTGACCCTGGCTGTGCAGGTTCCTTTGAGGATGAGGACATTTCCAAGAATGTAGCAGCCTTATCACAGAAATGAGAAGCCAACAAAAACTTAGGGAGTAGGAAGATGAGATGGTAAGTTAACTGTTATCAACAGCATGGACTTCAAACCACCAACTCTGGTTGTTCTGTGAGCTCTTTGACACTACAGTTTTAAATTGATTTTCCATATAATTTTGTTCTTGGGACAAGTCACAGAAGTAAAGAATAGGTTAACACAATAAACAGCCTTTTGTCAAGTCGCCCTCCTAGGACGAGCAAAAAAAAAATGTGAAAACAAAATCAGCATTTGCCAGTAATATTCATACAAAAGTTCTCTTTGAAAAGGGGAGAAATGCTGCAATTTGAGAGTTCAGGTAAAATGAACTCTGATAGTCTACTTTTCCTCACCCCAACTCCCTACTTTAGCAAAACTGAGGGTGCAAGTCCATCCATTAGGTTTCAGAATCGGTATACTAGCCAGAAATGGTCTAATGAATTCTGTTACCAAGCTATATGGGTTTTATGCAGTGCCGTTGTACCAGCAACAGTATTGGCACTTCGCTCCACATGACAATAAGAATGATGTAAGCTCAATAGCCTGAAAGTTATTACAAAGTCTTTAAATAAAGAAATTAAGTGTTGGAATGACTGTTTAACATTCTAAATATTTGAGGCTCATCAGCCGTTCATATAAACACCTTACATCAGAAGTATTGAAATCATGAGATTTCTCAAAGGGATACCTCATTCACTCTTGTGAATATCCCAAATTCTACACATAATTTGTGAATATGCTTTAATATCGCACTCCACCTTTTTTCATGAAGTTGTGGGGGAAAAGTATAACCGTATGAATTATGGCACGTCATAACTCTGCAATTTAAAATCTTGGAATTTCCAGATTAAACATTGTTCATACATGATGGTGAATGATCATGTACAACAGACACATTTCAGAATATAATGTATCTTGGTCATTATATTTCTTCTGAAATTCCAGAACATTTGTGCAAATAACTTGAGGCATTACTAGCCCACAGTTCACACACTGCTACAATATGTACTGTACTATATGCATCTATGTGTAAGTGCATGCCCCAAGGCATTTAATATAAAGTGAGATAACTGTAAGAACCAGAAAGTTGAAGTGACTTTATTCATTTGTAAAATTGTTATTTCAATTAATCCTTTTAGCACTCCAGATTTATGCTACTCTGTCAATCCACATCATAATCTGTGATTTTTCAGGGTTTATAATATGGTAGTAAATCTCTACACAAATGACGATGCTGGAATACCCACCTTTGTCACAGTTGTTATAATGTGATGTCTTATTGAAAAACACTGAAAATGAACTATGTTGTCACTAAATTAATCCTTATTACATGGTTTGTGTAATTTCATGGGGCTGAGAGTTATTCCCCTGGGGTGGGGGTCATTGTTTTTTGCTTGTGTAATATAGTAGTCCTGTAGATTAAGTATGTAGAAGAAACGTAGCTGATTATAAACTGGGAATTTATTCAATTGCACAATCAAAAAGGGAAAATCACTTTGAGCTTGGTTCTTCCTTCACACGCGTGTAAACCAAGAGTACATTGCAATCAGTGGTGTAAGTGAGAGTAGAAATAAATCTCTTGTATATACAGTGAAATAAATTAAACATCATTTTTACTAAACTAAAATGACCACTAGTTCTTTTCTACTCCTAGTACTATCAGAAGTGGAATGAATAGTCAGCCACCAAGGCTTAGTTCACCCTGCACGCATCTCTGGTTAACTCTTCATCACTTTGGTGAATTTCTAGCCTTCACTCTGTTCGTCTCACTGGTATTCTGAGGATAAGACAAAGTTTCCTTTTCTCTCTTACTATTACCTCAACAAGTCAGAACAATTCAATATGGCTTCTGGCTCCAGGCTGCCAACCAGTGAATCCAAACCACTACCCATCCTTCAAGCGTAGCTTCTAACTTCCAGTGGAATCCTTCAAGCATTAGACCCCCAACCAAAAGATGCACATTGTGGTTCCTTGAGTTACTGTGGGAGATATAGCTGTAGGAATCTCTCCAATTTCTAATGCAGCCCAAAGTAGGACACTCTTATATAACACCTTTTATTATGAGTTACTATTTCTTTTCTCTTGTATATAATTAAAAGCAATACTCTGTGAGCTGAAACTTGGCTTCTGAAGATGTTGTTTAGGATCAAGTCATTATTTTCATCTTTCTTCCTTTTAGGTGGTTTTGGTCTGCTTGACTCTTTTTAAAGTTGTAACTATTTAGAAAATTCACAGGTTTTCAGTTTTTTAATTTTGCAATCGTTTGACTAAAACATGGCATCCGTTTAAAATAACATTTGTCAAGTGACTAGCCTAAAAGGTGAATGATCTGATTTGCCTTTGATATTCCTAGAATAAGAAATGTAAACAGTTGAGATATTTTAAAGTGCTTCTAACATATAAGCAGTAATTTTTTTATATTTTTTTCCTAATAACAAATCTTTGTTAATATTCTGAATGAGGGACCAAAGTAAACTCTTTTTGAACATGTAGTGGCTAATATAGTTGTAAGAGGTAGCAGGATTTTATTAATTTTAAAATCAATAGAAGTTGTGGGGCAATGGCTTGTCCCCGCATGATGATCTGAAAATTTACCTCCAAGTATCAGAAACTGAGAGAGGAGGCTGAAACCTGCTATGTTTCTAGATGATTCAATGAAGTTAATATATAAAAATCACACACTGATCAGTGACCCTGGACTTCACTGGGCTCTGCAGATTTCACCTTCCTGCATCAACAGGAGTTACTGGACCCTAGGCGGGATTCACCCCTTTGAAATCTAGAGAAATTTTGGAGGTTCCACCTTAGGGAGGAAGCTTGTATGCTGGCCAGCTGCATATCTGCCCTCCCCCTCAACGGAGTCGGATGAGCCCTTTATGCCACCGTGGCTCAGTTCACCCAGACTTTCTGCCAGGAGATGCCTGGGTTATGCAGCAGCCAGCGTAACCCAGGGTGAACTGAGCCTTCTCACCTCCTGACAGTACCTGTGTGCAAAGCAGGGTAGGTTATTAATTAAGGGCAGCCTTCGTTGTCATTTATTCAGCATTTGTTAGAAGCCAAACCCATGTTTTAACATAGTTCTGGGTATTTTTCTTGTAAATTCTGGAATGAGAAATTATGGACACTATGATAAAGTGACTGTACTGTGCTTTCTAAACACTGAGGCCTCTCTCCTTTTCCCCCCACCCCAACTCTGAGCAGCACGCTTGACAGTGCAGGCCGGCTAGACGAAGAGCACAGACTGATCGCCAGGTATGCAGCGAGACTGGCAGCAGAGACTACTGCATCAGTAAGTGGTTTTAATTGGCGGTAGGTAAAAGTTTCCTTTTGCTCTTGTTTCTGAAGAGCAAGGGCTTGTCACGATCAGAAAATCTGGATTGGAAAATATTGCCTAGATTAACATTGGTTATAGGTTAGCGATTTACTTTAAAGGTAAAAACTGAGATGGTGAATCTATTTCATTCCTTAGCTCAAACACCAGAGCCTTAAGTGCTGAGTATTTTAATTAGTGATCTTGGACAGGATGACTATAATGACCCATTGCATTAGCCTTGGCTCTCATTTTCATTTCAGAGCAATGATTATACTACTCTGTGAATCACAGGATAGAAAGGGATGACAGGCTAAAAACGTACCATATTCAGAATTAAAAGACATTGAAGCAGGAACCTAATTGAAGTGTATAAAATCTTAAATGGCATAACTAAGGTCAACCCAGTTACTTTTTTCCCATCTCAGCGCATTTGATAGAACAAAGAAGCATAAATGAAAGTTAAATGAAAAGTAGCTCTGTACAGAATGTCAGGAAGCACATTTTCACTCTTGAGATATATACTGTGGGGTCAGCTGAAAGAGCCAAATAAGGCAAGGTTATTCATGTTAAAACTGTGGGCCAAATTCAAATCAGGTGAAGGCACTTGAGCTGCTATGGAGAAGAATTTGGCCCATGGTTTTTTGCCATCTATCGTATAAGACTTCACAACATTGAAGGAGCGGGGGCAGCAGGAAGGAATGCACACAGTCTGATCATCTCACTATCCATTGCCTGACAGTCAGTCACTGTTGGATTCAGAATGCAGCTCCACTCAAATTTAAGGCAACCTCTCATCTGTAACTGATTCATCTTATTGCTGAAGGAGGGTAATTCTTTAGGTAATCAAAATGCCCTGCTAATTATGTGTGTGGATGGAAAACCCTTCCTGAAGACTGAAATGTCATCTGTATCTGTCTGTTTGAGTTTTCTATACAGCAGCTATCATCATGGCATCTTAGTGCTATGAATCCCTACGGAGCCAGAGTATTTACACACACAAGAAACAGATGTGGTTTGGATGGATATGCTAAACTTTCCCCTTCCCACCAATATACCACATTTTTCTATGTCTTTTAAATATACACTACAAAGGAGAAAGCAAAGAAAGGCCTTCTGTGAACAGGAGCTCTCAGAACAAATGTGGCAACCACAAATTCTGAAGCTCACTTTAGCATCCAAATGGAAGATAAAAAAACCTCTGAGAGACATTGCTAAGGCTGGACATGCAGGACTAAAGGGCCCAGTTATTTCTGTCTCAACTGTACAGTATATCAGTGCATTTGTTAGGTCTCCTTTTTGGATGTGCTGCAGTTTTCCTTGATGGATAGAATATTAGTGGGGAAATATACAGGTAATTAAAACTAAAGTTTTAAAATTCAGTAAGTAACTAAAACCAGAAATGTGTTTTCCCTAGGTGTTATGTGGAACAGAGTCTAGACAGAAGAGGAATATATTTCCTTTTTGAGGGCTAAATCTGCCAAGCACTGTAGAAGAGATGCTCAAGATTAGGCCCCATGTGTCAAAGTTACACTTCAGATCATTCTTAAAGTGAGAGACAGTCCCATTTGCAGTAGCTGAGGACACTAACTCAGATGATCAATTTTTAAATCTTTATCTGTACACCATGGAGGACAAAACAATTACACTGCTACCTCAATATAACGCCACCCGATATAACACAAATTCGGATATAACGCGATAAAGCAGTGCTCCGGGGGGGCGGGGCTGCGCACTCCGGTGGATCAAAGCAAGTGCAATATAATGCAGTTTCACCTATAACACGGTAAGATTTTTTGGCTCCCGAGGACAGCGTTATATTGAGGTAGAGTTGTACTTGGATGTCTTTCTTAATTAGGATACTTCCAATGGTTGTATTAATCCCTGCACTGCATCACCGTATAAAATATTTTTAATAAACACAGTGACTTTTGGTTATTGCTGGCAAACGCAACAAAGGGAGTACCCCAACAAATCTGTAGTGAGATTGGTTTGAAATCCCCTAATTGGAAAATGGTTCTGTTGTATAGTAAACGCTATGGAACAGCTCTTCTGAAAGTGTCAGTAGAAGGTGTATCAGAGATTCAGTCACATGAACCATGCACTGAACTGCAGTCTGAATGAAAAGTGGATGATGAATGAGGATTTAACATGGAGAAATCTGCTGTGCTTTCAAGGAATTAAAGGTTCTTGGGACAAGTGGAAAGCAAATGTCTTTTCCTTTATTTGGGAGGTGAAGTGGGATGAATTTTTGTCTTGGTTTTTGTTTGAGTGGAAATTCCTTTTTTCTCATGTTGCAAGTCTCAATAGCCTTGTCTACAGCATAATAATTAGGAGCCGTATTATAGCAACTGCCAGTAACAGTGCAGCTTCATCAGTGCGAAGTCACTGCTGCAGATAGGGTCAGGCATTTTTATCAGTGTTTCCTGGAAAGCTCCTTGGAGCAAGTTGGAATGACATGGTGGTAAACATTCAAGCATTGTCTAGCTTAGTGCTTACACTGTTGTTACTATTGGGCTGTTTCACCATTGGTGGAACATGCTGTAATATGGATACTTGTTTAATTTTATTTATTTATTTATTTATTTATTTTTGTAGTGTAGAGGGCCCAGGTCCTCAATGGCATTTAGGCTCCTGGGTGTCTAAATAATACCTTTGAGGATCTGGGCTGACAAGTCTAACATGATGCTATCGGCAAGCAGATTTCATTGAACAACCGTTGATCACACTTTTAGGTGCGGATGAGTGCATGGACATTTTTAATAATGCAGCCAAACTCTCTCTCTCAGCAGCAGCAGCAGCAGGGTCAGCAGAGAGGTGCCTCAGATATCTCTTTCACCATTGACGCAAATAAGCAACAAAGACAGCTGATTGCAGAACTTGAAAACAAGAACCGGTAAGAGTCTCCAGAAAATGCCTGCCTTTGTTTAGTACCACACAATGTACATCTGTTTGTTTTTAACACTTCTTCTCGCTTGTTTTTGTCTATGTGCTCTCTCTCAATCTAGATCTATCTATTTATCAGGATGGGAGACTGGTTGCCTAAATAGCCAGTACCAATATACTTGTGGCAAAATTGTGGTGAGCCACTCTTAAGGCATTACAGAATCAGCCTGTGTTTTGAAAAGTACATGGTTACATGCTGTGGGGTAGTTGTGAATATTTTTACTGTTTGCAGTTACCCTTGCAGAGGGTTAAAAATAAAAATCCCATTCTGATTCTAAAACCAAAAAATCTTTGGTGCCCTGTTTCTATTTATAGAGAAGAAAATACAAATCTCCAAAACGCAATCTGTGTGTGATAAATAAAAGAAGCGGTGATTGTAAAAAAAACTTGCAGAAAATTAGGCTTTTGATACAGACATAGCTGAAATTGGGAGACAGGCAATGGGAAGTCTTTGGAATTAGGGGCCAGATACCCAATTGGAGTAAGTCAGCCTAGTTTCATTGATTTTACTGGAGCTACATTGATTTACACCAGCTGAGGATCTGGCCCTATATGTCAGACCCACAGTCACTGAACAGTAACTTATGTCGTCATGCAGAGCTTTGTTCTATGTTCTCTGCTTTTACTGTTGGGTAGATAAGGACTGGCCAAAAACAGATGCCTTTTATCACAGACTTCTGCGATACCTTCTGTCACTGTAGTATAATTCCACCAGCTCTAGTGTTAATTTATCTTTCATAGCTCAAGTCTGCTTTCTGAGTACTGTATCTGATGCCCACCAAAGTGTAATGAAGAAAGAGTCTGTTGCTAGCATCAATAAGCTTCACCCCTCTTCAGCAAAGCTCTGCAGCTCTGTTAGCATCCTTATACATCGATTCCGTTCTAGTAAATCCTATTAAATGTACTTTCCCCTGAAGAGCTGCTGTCTCTCAGATCATAGTTAAATTAAAAGCATTTTTAAAAGTGCAAACGGTGTGTGCCTGATTGATGTAGAAGACAGGACAGATATTATTCTAGTTTCTATTGATTTCATGTGGAGCATAGAATATTCACATGAGAGAATGAGGGTGAGGAATTCGTTAGTTGAGCCAAACAGGATCTATGTCCCTGCTTTCCACAGAGAGCATCTGAAATTCAGGCTCTAATTTTATGGTCTGTTTTATGAAGGTCTTGCAGAAATGCTCTCTTTCTATGACTGTAGCAATAACATCAGCAAACCTGTTCCAGTGATGACTGTTTCACTAAAGCTGAGATGTTCTGGTGTTTGGAGCCTAATCATGGTATCCTTATTGGTTCAGAGCTACAGACAGTCCTTCTTATTCTAATAGTGATGTTCTAGGCTGGTTCTATGGAACTGCACTGACCTTTAGTCTTTTACTTACTATCCTCCCCCAAGAGAAATCTTACAGGAGATCCAGAGGCTGCGGCTTGAACATGAGCAGGCATCTCAGCCCACACCAGAGAAGGCACAACAGAACCCCACTCTCCTTGCAGAGCTCCGACTCCTGAGGTAGGTGTATATGCCATGAAGAATTCCTGGAATCAGATTTGTGTAGATAAGGGTAAATACATAAAATATTCCTGTTCCATCATTGTTCTTTTTTTTTTTTTTTAAATGAACAGTGTAATTTTGTTTCTGTTTAATTTAGATTCAGTATAGGCCTTGACTGTGAACACAATGAAGTATATGCTTAAAATTTCACGAGTAGTCCCGTTTACTACTCATGTGCCTAAAATTAAGCATGTGTGTAAGTGATGCCAGATCAGGTATTTAGGTTGTAAGCTCTTTGGGAACAGGAACCATGTCTTGCCCCAGTATGTATAAATAACACCGTATTGTAATCATGTGGGGGGGAAACAATGCTATTTCAGAACAAATACTTCTACCAAAAAAAAAAAAAAACACCTTTTGGGCCAGATCCTCAGGCTCCCTTAGAGCCATGGAGCATCCTATAGGGTGAGAGCTAGGAATGGAATGGCCCTTTTGCAAGGTTCCATTGGTCATTTTTGCTTCAACAACCGAGAAACTCTTGGCTGTTTCAGCTACAAGGACAGTTGACCAGATTGTCACAGAGGTCAGCTTCAGTATAAACACCGTCCAAAGTGAATGTACCAATCCTGAAGAGCACAGTGTGAGAGCCAGACTGAACATCAGATGAGAATAATTTAAAACTAGTTCCTGTATACAGAGAATAGAGTGTGTATAAGTGCTTCCTCTCCAGTTAAAACTTTCATATTAACTTTTCAATAGAGTAGATTTTAGAGCCCACAAGATAAGAGAGGATTTCCTTGCAGCTTTCCTTCATGCAATAACCTGTTGCTGGTACCATTAGACAGCCACCTGATATCTGAAGGAAATCTTAGGATGAAACTGTGCAGAAAAATCTTTGTTTACAGATGCTGTATGATTTTAATTTTTTAGCCACTTTTATCCTAAAAATAAACCTTTGTTTTGCTAATAATTACATTTGCAATATGATCTTAAGATAATCTAGTTGGAAACAGAAATGCTTTCTTCTTATGACTGATTTGCCTCTGTAATGACTCTAGATACCTAGTGTAGTAGCCTAGAGAATTACCTTCTGCTGCTGGGCAAGTGACATTCAGCACAAGCTTCAGAAATAAGAATTGAATGTCATCAAAATACACATCGCAGAATATACTATTCATGTAGCTCCTATGCATCATGCCTAAAATCTATTGTAAACATGTTTACATTATTAGTAAATATTACTGAATATTAATTTACTATCAGTTGACAAATCAAGTTCATTTTAATTTTTTTTTTAAATCCAGCGATTGATGTAGCATTAGCAGTTTAATTCTATTGAATTTTGCAGCACAGATTTAAAACATAATAGCCTAGTTTAAATTTCCTGACACTGGATGGCCTTAAGGCACCAATACTGGGTTCTGTCAACTGAGATATCTTCCCTGTTTTAATATATTGTGTCAGAGTAATCAGATAACTTTAAATCTGTGGGTCAATACTGCTTTGCATGTGTTCAGATTAATGCTCATCAGCTAAGAGTAAAAAGGGTTTCCTTTAACTGTTTGTGCAATTTTGGCAAAATCCCAAATTCCTGTACATTAAACAAGATATTGGGTGAGACCTTTAGCTAGTATAAATCAGCAGAACTGCAAGGTAGTCAGTGGAGCCACAGTGATTTACTCCAGCTAAGGATGTAGCCCATTGACTTTGGAACTTGGAGCAATTATGGTTTAGGACAATTTTGGTTTTATAACATCAAGAAATTTTGGAGTTTTGCAGATCAGTAGAACACATCTAACGTCCCTTGCAGTGATTTTCTACCTTATGTTTATACTTTTTGCATTTGATCTCCACACTTAAGACATATCTCTGGCCACCTGTCTGTTTACCCACAGCTGAATTTTACATGACCCTCAATTTTTCAATGAAACCATTCTCCAGAATATGTACCGTCAGATTCTTTTCTGGTTTTGAGGAATTCCCAATTTCTTCTGGTATAAATGAGAGCAGAATTTGACCCTTGATCATTTATTTCTGTCCATTATTAAATTGTGAGGATAAAGTTTCAAAACTAAGAATATGTCTGCACTAGATTTCTTTTATCTGGAGTTAATTGATTGCCAGTTACTTGAGGTACTTAACACTTCTGTAAATGCCAGCATGGACACTCCCCAGCTTATTAACTGGCAGTACCATGTGGGGAGTATCTGCATTAGCCTACACAAAAGTAACTCAAGATAACTGTCAATCAACTAACTCTAGGTATAAAAAGTTTAGTGTAGACATATATCCTGAGGTGTGCCCATAAAATATGCATACAAACACAGTTAACTGCAATGCACGTGTTCCTGAAGCAATGAATTATGAAAATGTAGCCCTTACAATCTACAAAATAGCACAGATAGCAGAAAATATAGATCAGTTCACTAAGAATGGAAGTTCTCTTTTCCCTACGCCCACAACACATGCCCAATTAGGGTTGGCACTGTTTCATTTATTCAGATGCCTCAATATGGGACTTGCATATAATCCACCTTCTCATGACAGGATATAGAATTAACTTCATTTCTAAGCACAGCTCCAGAGTGCAGTTGATGAAATGCGCATGAAAAGTGGTATGTCAAGTGATAGCATACAAAACATAATGCTTCTCTCCCTGTGCAATGAATCTAAAAGACAACATGAGTAAACACTGAGACCTTTTCTAGGATATGCCAGTTTGAATTAGGTGAATAACTTCTCTTGTTTTTGTTTGTAATCTCTTAAACCCACTTTCCTTTCCGCAATTCACAGCTTTTCCAACCATTAGATACTCAGGGGAAAATCCAAGCACAGGAAATTTCAAGTAGAAAATATATGAATCTTCTAGAAGAATAAACAAAGCCTTGGTATGTTAGGGCCAAATCTACTCATACTGGTGAGCAATAACTCATGCCCATAGAAGTCAATGGTGCTGTTTGTGTGAGTAACTTCTTCATTGTGGTTAAAGGGCTCACAGTCTGGCTTTTAATATCCAGGAAATATATTTAACATTGCTGACTTCTACCTTCCTCAATTTTGGAGAAGTAGGACAAAAACACCAATTTACATGCATTAAATACCATCTTTCATTATGTTTTTCATATATAGATATGATATAAAAATATAGTAGAAAGAGTGTATAAAATATCACCTAATCTAAAATATGACTTTTTAAAATAATATTTTCAATGATATTGTAACTTGCAGGGGGCAGCAGCTACAGGTTAAATATGACAGAGACCTCCCCAAAATCTGATTATGTATATACCATAGGCCTGATTCAACCCTCTGTTATATGGGTGTAACTCCCACAGCCGTCAGTGAGAGTTGGACTTGTATAGTTGAAGGCAGAATTACACCACATTCTCCTGCTTAGATTACCATAGGTTGTACTTGTACAGAATCAAAATCTGCTCCATGTTACATGGGTTTAAGGCTGGAGTAACCTCACCAACATGCATGGAGTTACTCAGGATTTACACAGTCATAAATGAGCATAGAATTTGGCTTGCAGCATCAAAAGCTATTTTCAAAAGAATTAAAACTGAAAACATGTAATAGCTTGGACTCCAGCCTCTGAAAAGCCACATCTCTGTGCTGTTCTGGCTGAATTTCTGAATTCTCTTGGGCTTTCCCATCTCTACTTGTCCAGTGTCAATAATCCTGCCAGACTCTCATGTCCTGAAGTCATCTCCTAACATTCTTCCAAATGTAAGCTAACTTGTGTGAATCTGAAAAATTCTTCCTCATTTGGTGTTTGGGAAGAGAGTGTCAGTACTTATTTTACCCCAGCCAACATACTGAGCCCTTTGTATACTCTTAACTTGAAGGAACTTCCTAGTTTCTCAATCTCCCCTGATTTCTGGGCATTATATTGAATTCAGAGAATGTGTTCACTTTCCAATAGCCTAATATACTCTCCACAGTTGACCTGAAAAAATGATGCAGTTCAGAAATTGTAAAGCTGACTCTATGAAGTATTAGCTCTCTGATCCTAACTTATTTTTCAGACAGCGGAAGGATGAGCTCGAACAGAGGATGTCTGCTCTCCAGGAAAGTCGGAGAGAGCTGATGGTACAGTTAGAAGGCCTCATGAAACTACTGAAGGTAAGGTGCTCCACTTGAAAGTCAAAGGAAATGGACAGGGGCCAGTCAAGGAGTGTCACATAGGAAAGAGAGATTCATCATATTAATAAAATACTACAGAACTTGAATATTTCCTCCTACAAAAGCTTTGTTTCCCATCAATTTTCTCTCTTAGCTTTTGCCACTCTAAAACATAGGTTTTCAGGATCAATAATGTACCCAATCGATACTGTTCCTGTATTAACACCATATCTTTGTTGTCATCCTACCACTAAATGAATTGGACAACACTTGAAAGCAGTATAGTAGACTAAGTATTACTGAAAAATAATTGAAATTCACTTGAATATTCAAACAAAGCCCACTGTGGTGCAGTACTACCTTGCTAATTAGTGAGAAGAGATCCAGCAATGCTGGTCGATCAGGTTCTGGAGCAGCCATACAAAGATCATTACAACAAAGGTTTTCATGACATGCTCAGTTTCTGGTTTATTTATAGTTTGCTCTGCTGAAAACATATTGAATATAGAAAAGGTGGATGTATAGAAGGCAACAAAATAATTAATCCCCAGTGGTAAATAGCTACGCCAACACTGTATAGCCTCCTATCCTGGCTGATGGTACAGAGCTAGTTTTTCTAGTTCCTTTAGCTTTGTTCCTTTCATTAGTCATTCTATCCAATGAAGCCATTTGACAACGCAGCCCCTCAGACTATAGGACTTTGGAAGGGTCTTCTTAACAGTACTTGGTCCTTTTCACTAAAAAAGAAAAAAATCCCTTGTAAAATACACTAAGAAAGAAAGCACTTTCCTGAAGGATCCCATTTCAAAAATACAGACAGCAATATACAAATGTATTTCTAAGACTAGAAAGGAAAGCTGAAAAATGCCTTTTTACCTTCCCAAGTTGCAAAAGGGGCATTATCCTTCTGGCCCTTTAAATCCTGCATGACCCATCAGAGCTAGCACACTATTGAAAATGGGCCTTCCCAGCAGGGAAATAGGCCCCCTCAAAGTGGTGGAGTTTTCCCTTCAGCCAGGGACATTTTAGACGTATATTTCCTTCTTCAAGAAAAACACAAACTTCTGTGGAAGAGAATGGTCAGGGAGGTGGAGAGGAACTGGTGTGGAATGTACAGCCTCCAATACGGATGCCCTTTGCGCTGAAGTATCAGTATTATGGTTGTCTAGAACTGAGTTTTGGCCCAAGGGTCATGTTCTGTCTTGAGTTATGGGGGTGGTCAGCCTCAGGGCATATTTCAGATACAAAAAAGTTGTACTATAATTAGAATGGGGAGGATGACTAGCCACTCTAAGTAGAGTATGACCCCAATGTGCTTCATTGCAGACAATCTAGGGAGTTTTGGGGACCATGTGCCCTATGGTAATTGATGGCTCCTCAACCTTCCCTGACCCCGGGGAGGTGGGGTCCTGTCCCTGAGGGATGAGAAGCCCTGAGGGGGAGGTCAGGTCCTGCCCCTGGGAGCCGAGGGCCCCAGGGGCTGTTGGAGAGTGATCCCACCACTCACTCATCCTATAGTGGTTCCTGTCCCATGGGGCTGACCCAGCTCCCTGCTCTGGCCCACCTTGCCCCCTTCCTGCCTGTCGGCTCTTTGGGGTGGGGGGTTTCCCCAACGATCAGGGCTCGGTGCAAGTGCACCAGGCCCATGTTAGTTAATCCAGGACTTCTAATCTTGTTCCCAAGTTTGCATTTATTTTTCTCTTCTTCACTTAAATCCTGGCTAATCTAACTCTGATGATCCAATTTTTCTTTAGGAGGAAGAACTGAAACAGGGAGTAAGTTATTTACCTTATTGTAGGTCTCACTAACTCTTCGATGGGGCTACGATTCCATGGTTTATATTATTCCTTCTGCTTGAAATGTGTGCTCATGCCTTGGACTGAGGATAATGATAATGTGTTGCACTTCTTTAGCATGTTTTATCTGAGCCTTTCCAAGCACTTTACACAATTAAACCTCACAGTCCCCCCTGGGAAGTAAGCAATGGCTTGATAGAATATTTTTCTCACTCCTGTAAAGCTACATCTATGCTATGAGCTAGAGGTGTGATTCCCAGCTCACACAGACATACATGCACTAGCTCTCAACTGAGCTAGCACCCTAAAAATAGCAGCGTAGCTGTGGTAATAGGGGCAGTGGTAATGGCAGCATGGGCTAGCCACCCCAAGTACAAACCTGCCTGAACCCCATGAGCACATACTTCGGACAGCTAGCCTGTGCCACCACTGCCCATGCTAGCTGGGAATCACGCCTCTAACTTGTAGTGTAGACATAGCCTAGATGAGGCCACTTTAGGGGTGAAAAGCAACAACTGTTTAACTGCATACAACCATAGTACACCACAACTTAGAACAGGGAGTGAAGAACACCACCACCATTCGTAGCCCTTTGAAACTACCAAGGTAAGTTCAGTAAGCAGAATATAATTACTTGAGTTGTAATTAACCCTGGATAATGGATTTGGAATCCCTAGTCATTCAGAAAGTGCCAGGGGACTTTTCCTGTCCACAAGCAGTCCGGATCTTGGTTTTACATCTTCAAAAGATGGCACTGGCAGCAGCAGCCGAGTGCCCCTTCAGAACAATAACTTCACTGTCAAAGCAGTGCGAGAGTCTATATTACTAGTATTGACTTTTGGAAGATTAAATTGTTTTGTAGCCTTTTCTAGAATTAAAATGAACACTGTTGAGGCTTAGATTAAAAAATATACCTGATCTGCCCAGACAGCAATCCCATTTAAAAGGGGAGTGCAATGAGGAATATTTCATTGTAACACAATAACGTTGAGCCCCTCAATTTCAACAAAAGAGGTCAGTGCTCAGTGCAGTAAACTGTCTGATGCACACTGGCTATGGTAGGAGGGTTCGCCATGCACCAGATTGTTTGTTGCTGGTGCTCAGCCTTGTTAGACTAACAGTTTTGCTAAATTTGGGAACAGAGAATGAATCTGTTGCAGCAAGACAGTCCTGATTGTAGTCCAGAGGGGAAGACCTATCAGAAGACCCCTCTGAGTAGGTCTATTGCTTTTTAATTTTGCCTAATAATGTTAATGGCTTTTCTCTGAAAATTAGATACCCTAAAAGTGAACAGGGTTTTTTTTAAAAAGCATCGTACAAAAATAGTCTTTTTATTGTGTTTAATAAAATCTGTGTTGAGGATATTACAATATGTTTTGGCTTTCTACAGTGTAATATTTTGGTCCTTTTAACACTAAATGAACTATTAGAATGGCAGGTGATTATGCTAATTATTTATTTATTTACACTAGTTCTCATCATTTCCATAAAATGTTCCCCATTGATCTCTTTCATAGGCTGTTTACAGATGTAGGGCTTATGTACTTTCCATTTCTATATTGCCATAATGACGCTTCCTCCCAGAAGAGTAATGAAGTGATCACATATGTATTGTTTTCCTAGTTGTCATGTTATAATGTAACAGTATTATTTTCCTGGGCAGACTTTCGTGCTATGTGAGCTAGTTTCAGCTCCAGCAGAGGGAGCAATGGACTACAGATTCAATAAAAACAGTGTTCACTTCAAATGTATTATACTGAGTTATGCATAACACTAGGTAACATAAACCATTTTCCAGTCTAACAAGGGATAATTAAAATCCTTACCACTTTGATCTAAGTATGATGAGCTAAATCGGGTACATGAAGGTCTCATAAAAGGCACTTGGATGCTGACAGCTGCAATCAGTTAACAAATGAAGGCTGAAGCCTTCTGTCACCTCAGTGATAGTGGCAACTTTCCACAAACTCCCCTGTCAACATGCCTCAATCCTGAACTTGTGGGTCTAACTAGGGATTAAAAGAAGTTCAGTCCTTGGCCTTTATGCTGAGACTACAAGCAAGTCAGTCACTTAGCATCAGTTGTAAGCATAGTTTTTCAGACATTTACCATCTGTCTCTTGCGAACTAGACTAAGACCACTAACCGCATTTCACATATGCCACTAGACAGACATCCAATGGTAACAACATTCAGTTGCCACGGATCTGGGCTGAATTTGATCTAGCAAAGTAGAATATAAAAAATAGCAGCAATCTTTTAAATCATAGTCTCTGTGGGTTTAACTTTCTGTGGGTTGATTTTGTCCAATATTACCCAAATAGTTAAAAGAAAAAAAATCTTATCTACATAGTAGACGGGAACCCCAAATACCTAAAGTTTCTCATGCCTTGCAAAGGTCTTGTTCCAGAAAATAAAAGTTACCGTTAACAGTGCATTATTTACCATGCGTACCAGATCAGTATAGCGATTATAGTATGTACTTAAAAATGTTGAGCACTAGTGTATACTTCTTCTTTGAGTATATGTCCCTATGAGTGCTCCACCATAGGATGTGCATGCACTCTTGATCAGAGATTGCAAAGTAGTGCTCCTGAGCAGAACAACACCCTGTGCTCCACGCAAGGGGATATAGGCAGGCACCAGCCTGCCACCACTCAGTTCTTTCTTGACCATCTGTGGCTCAAGACAGAGCCTTTGCTGTTAGCTGTTTCAGCTTCCCGCCTTTCTTTCACCTTGTGAAAGTCTTTATTCATTATTTTTGTTTCTTAGTTATTTATTTTATTTTATTTTATTTTTGAGCTCCCGGAGGAGAGTTTTCCACCTTCTACTTCTGTACCTTTGTTTGTGCTGGAGCACAATTTGTTATGCCTAAGACCCCAGTGTTTAGACTCTGCCAGACTTGCCACAGGCCTTTTCCCCACAGTGATGGATATTCGAGTTGTCTGCGATGTTTGGGGGACTCCCAAATCCCCTCAAAGTGCAAGGTCTGTCTGGGATTTAAAGGCAGGTCCAAAAGAGAAGGGAGGCTAAACTAAAACTCCTCTTAATGGAATGTTCCCTAGCACCAATGGAGTCCCCTATTCATTGGCCTCAACATCACAGGCCACTTCAGTCACCCATCCAGCTTCATTTGTGATCATGGACATGAAGACCTCAAAAAGGAAGAAGCACACCTACCCCACCAGAGAAATGAAGAAAAGGGGTAGATCATCCCATAAAGACCCACACTCGGGAGACCTCCCATCCCTTAAAGAGTACTGTAGGGGCTCCAGCTTAGTCTGGCACCAAAGTGTCGATACCATGTAAGAAGCCTCGTCTGGATAAGCACTCTACCAGACAATCTAATGCAGCGGCATGGCCTGATCCTCCATGGCACCATGATACACATAGGGCCACTGTGCATCCCTCGGTACTGACTTCTTACTCAAGCTCTGAAGTAAGACAGGACCTTGCTTCAGTCCTGCAGCAGTCTCCATCTCACTGGTCCACAATTTCACCTCCGGTAGCGACTCAAGCCTTGACTATAGGCTATCACAGCCCTCCGGCTCCTTCCAGGTTTCTGTCATCTGAAGCTCTCATCGTTTCAGAGGAGCCTGAATCTCCATTGTAGCATATATCTGTCAGAGCCCCCTCAGTGGTACTGCCAAGGCACCTGCAGACTGAAACCTGCCCCCTCACTGGTCATGATACCTCAGGCACTTAGTTGGTCATGATGCTTCAGGCACTTAGCTCAGGAAACAAATTATCAGACTCTGAGATCTCGGTACAGGAATCCATCCCAGTACCGTACCATCCAGCTCCCAGGACTCCCTCTACTGAGGAGGATTCTAGAGAATCTGCCAGTCCCAGGGACTATGACTAGTAGGGACCCATTCACTATCCCTCCCAATGGCATCCTTGGAGTCAGTTTGATGACCAATTTTATAGGATGCCAAAAGGAAATTACAGGCAGCCACCAGTACCACCCATATGTGCAGAGTCACTAAGCCTCTGGAACTGGTGCGTTTCCCATTGAATAGACGTATCAGCAGTCAATCTGCCAGGCCTTCCGAATACAATTGCAGACTCCCTGAGCAGATGCTTCTGGCAAGACCATGAATGGTAGCTCAAAGACTCTGTCTTTCACAGCATCTGTCAGACCTGGGCTCTACCACAAGTAGATCTCTTTGCCACCCCGAATAATTCCAAATATCACCTGATTTGCTCCAGGGGAGATTACATCCTCTGTGCTCTGGGAGTATCATTTTCAGAAAGAATGAAGGGCCAACCTGTTTCTATGCAGCATGTGTCTAAGTGAGATTCAGGTTGTATTTTGAACTGTTATGGAAGAACTGGGATACACAGTGACAGCACATTCCACTAGAGGTCAATCCACATCTCTGGCTCTACTAAAAGACATTCCTATAGCAGAAATCTGCAGGACTGTGACTTGGTCTTCGAGTCATACCTTTGCCAAGCATTATGCCATCTTACCTGCTTCCAGAGATGACACTTCTTCTGGTGATGCAGTTCTGCAAACGGTGTCTTGATTTACCTCCCCAGTACCCACTTCCTCTGTGAATTACTGCTTGGGAGTCTCCTATGGTAGAGCACCCACAGGGACATGTGCTCGAAGAAGGAGGAGGGGTTACTTACCTTACAGTAACTTGAGTTATTCATGATGCTTTTGTCCTTATGGGTGCTTCCCCTCTGCTGTGGAGTCTCTGGCTTCGTGGCTGAGAAGGAACTGAGTGGCAGTGGGCTTGCTATATATCCCCTATATCCCCTCATTTGGAGCACGGGGTGTTCTGCGTAAGTGCAGGTCCACAAATACTACTTTGCAGTGTCCAATTCAGAGTGCATGGGTGGAGTGGAGGCAACAGGGAGGCAGTTTGCTGCTCTCTGGTGTTTTGTCCGATCTGCTCTGGGCATGGCCCCAGTGGAGTTTAGCGAACCACCAGGCTACTCTAAATTCTGCCAGCTGGTAACAGTCCCCAGGGGACTGGTTATGCCAAGTCTGCACCAGCTGAAAACTGCCCTGGTCTGGCAGAATTCTCAGCTGGCCAGATCCAGCTATTTTTGCATCCCTTTGCACTACAAGAATGAGACAGAAGGGGCCAGAAAGCAGGAGAGCATTGGTCCCTATGTGTTCAAATTTCCCCTCGCTATTATTTAAGTGTCCTAAAAGTTTTCACTCTGAAAGAAAATATTAAAATTATACTTGCGATCTCTTATCAGAAATGAGTGTCTCACATAAAGTTAACTTTCCCTTGAAAGTCCTGCTTCAAACCTCTCAGGTAACTTCTTCTGCCAAGCTTATTGTAGTGTCAACTTCCATAGCATTATTTTTCAGCAGTGGCAGTGTCCCTTTAAAAAAAAGTATCCTGATCAATTTGTTGGAGGTTAACCGGCAATAACAATGCTGCTTCTCTTCTGATCAGACCTATTTCAGTAGGTGCGAGGTAGGCATGGTTAGGGCCAAAATCTAGAAAACAAAAGTTGGCTTACAAATCTAGAAAAAGAAAAGTAGCCCAATTTTATAAATGGTTGTTGCTGCCTTTTTTGGCATGCAGTTAGCAATATCTGATCTTCATCTCTGAGGAAACAGTCACCAGAACATTGAAGGCATGTGGCACTGAAGGGGCTAAGGAATCCAACTGAAATTTTTTTAATTGATTGTTACTGCTGGTCCAAATAAATTGGGGGTGGGGAAATCTCACTAGAGATAATGTAATTTTTCACTGAAAACTAACACACATGAGCACTGGTTCCTGTTTAGTGGCACGCATGTTATCTTAGTCATAGGCCTCTGCTGAACCCCAATTCCTAATCATGCTAAATAGTGTGTGGTTTGTTTGGTTGTTTTTCTTATGTTGACATATATTCCTAGGAACTGTCAGGCAGTAAAGGAAAGGTGCATTAATTCACGGTGTGTCTCCTGGTATCACTCACACAGCTCCACTTTTTAAAATTATTGTTCTTCGACGTATGCTTGAATTTCAGTTAAATGATACTAACTCTCAGGTGCTAACAGCATGACATTTTATATGACTGGTGTTAAAACATTTTAACTTCCATCCACTGGACCCATAACAGGAATTTAAATTGCCTATCTGAACAGTACTTTGGGAGAGGCTGAGTATATACTGTGGAGTGAACAATTTGATAATGAATGATTTAGTGGTGGCTAAATAGCTCACAAACCAAGAAGAAAAGCACAAATCTGTACTATTTGTTGGGAGGGTAAGGTTTTATTTCACTAATAGGTTTAATTTACATTCCAAAACTTGATTACAACAGTGGTTGAGGTGTAAGAGCACAAACTTGATTAGGTAACATGGAAATATTACACCCCCAGGAGTAGCTTCAACTCCTTACCCAGACTGAAAGTTGTCTTAGTGCCAGCATCCTTCCACTTCCTACAGACTGCAAGAGTTATCTTCCTAAGAATGTCTGAATATTGCCAACACTCTTAATTCTTTCACGGAAAAAAGTCCCAGACCTTAGATTTAAAGACAAGAAATATCTTCTTTAAATCTTTATATCCAACCCAGCCTGCCATGTTTCAGGATCACCTTCTAATCTATCTTTCCTACATACTACATCTTTACCATGGGTTGCCATAGCTGTTTCCTAACAAGAAGTTGGGTGCAGTAGGTTTCCATCAACTGACTTCATATTACCCTATTTTTCTGCATAACTGCATGATACCAGCTGAGGTTTCACTCAGCCAAGCTCAGGAATGGAATGAAGATGACGACTGCTGAGTGTTTTCTCTTGTAAAGACCTATTTAACCACTTGTTCTTATTTTCCAGACTCAAGGAGCAGGCTCCCCTCGATCTTCACCCAGTCACACTATCAGCCGACCTATTCCTATGCCAATCAGGTCTGCGTCTGCCTGCTCCACCCCAACCCATACACCTCAGGACTCTCTGACGGGCGTGGGAGGAGACGTGCAAGAAGCTTTTGCGCAAAGTAAGTTGCGTTGTTAAGTTATTATTAGTTACTCAGAGAGCATATGCAAGTGTCAGGTGGGGAACTAAGGCACAGGGAGGAGAAGTGACATGCACAAGGTCACCCAGCTGTCCAGTGACCAAGCCAGGAACACAACCCAGATCTCCTGAGTCCTATTCCAGTGCTCTATCCATTGCAACTCAATCTGTTTGCCATAAAATAAAGACTTATTTTGACCATTGCAAGTCGGTTCAACAAGCTGGGCTTTGGGGGGATGGGAGGGGGATGTGATGGGGAGGGAGTATTGTGCTGCTTCTCCTAAGAACTGACGGACTTTTCCATTGTGTCTAATGATGTTTACCAGAGCACTGCCATCGGCTGCTGTGCACTTTTCATTCTCCTTCCGTGCTGTTCATCACATTGCAAAAGGATGGCAGGTCCATCCTTTGCTCACTGATTGTTTGCTTTGAAGTTCTAAAATCACAGATTAAATAATAGGCTAAATATAAACGAAAGTAAATAGTTTGTGTGACCTGAACATGGAAATATGCCTCCGCCCAGGGAATTACTCTCTTTCCCAAATGCTTGCATCCCTGCAATTTCCTTTTTTCTTTTCCTTGAACACAAAGGGCCAAATTTTGCTCTCAATTACACCATTGCAAATTGGAATGTCAGTAGAGTCCCCCAGGATATACCCTGCTGTAACTGAGAACATAATTTGCCCTCCTGGGCTCAATTCTGCCCACCCTTGCAACTTCCATTAGTTTCCGTGGGAATTGCATCTATGAATTTGATGAAAAGATTGAGCCCTAAGTGCAATCAAGGTTTTCCCTTTAAAGAACTAGTTAATTCTCATGTTAAACCCTATCCAGCTAGAGGATTGTTCCTTGTCCCATGGCACCAGGTTGCTCAACGTGTATTCTGTGAGAAATGAACACACAGTGTGAAATTTTCCACTTTCAGCCTAAAAAAAAATGAGAAAGACGTACAGACATAGACCACTCTCTTAAAGAGTGGTTTCTTTCAGAACTTGGACAAAGAGAGAGAATTTAGTAGCTACAATAAAATACATGGGCTGCCTCAGGCAACTGCTTTTAGTTACAGCAATGTGTTCTGCTAAAGTGACATGGCAATGTAAAAGTATATTCTCATATGTATAGTGATCACACTTAAAAACAACAACCTTTGGTATATACAGAATTTATCCTCAGTATTTATCTTATTCTAGTTGTATAAGGCAAATCTGGGCAGTTTTTAAGCAAACCGTTGTACTGTCAGAGTTCTTTTAAGTTGCCCATAGTGAAGGCACTCCATGGAGTAGAGCACTAGCTCTCCTATATTTTCTCCTCTTAGAGAATAGATGTAAAAGTCTGTATAGATGTGAAGCTGAGAAGGCATTACAACTCTTCTCAGAAATGTGTGTGTGTGTGTGTGTGTGTGAGAGAGAGAGGAGAGAGAGAGAGAGAGACAGGCTTTGAGTTACTTTACTGCAGTCATTTTCTTCAGGAGAATTTATGACTTGAGATCAACAATTTTAAGGGCTGTCAGTTTAAAAGACATTCCAGATGCCAAATCCTGCTAGTTTCTATGCATCATCCCCTCTGAAGTTAGCTAGGATTTTAAGGATTGGGTCTCTTTATATATAGTTTGTTCAACTACACTAGGATATGAGTTTGGGACTCTGTGATAGCATAGGCTGGGAGCACACTATACCAGCCATGTCAGCCCTGAGGCTGAAGTGTTGCACTTTGCTCTCTAATAACCTTCCCTGATCGATGCTTAAGGCAGTACTGAGGAGTTCTGCAGGAAACAACATCTAGACCCTCCTGTATTGGAAAGAGGGTCACAGCAGCACAGGGCTGTTGATGGAGGGGGTAGTGGCTTTCAGAGTAGGCAGAAGTTTGCTGTGAGTGGGGGGTAGGAGAAGGGAGCAAAGGGAGCTACTCAGTCTTGGCTGGGATGCAGCCAGCTCCAGGAAGGGAATTTGCGTCCTGGTGGTTCCTACCTGCTCAGCAGCTGCTGTAGCCCCTCTGAGTCCCCCTCTCACCTCCATCCCCAGGTGTGCAGGAGTTGGGGGGGGGGGGGCAGAATCCCCACTGATATTTCCATGCTGGCTCCCACTGTTCTCTTCCCCCCCCCTCCAGTTCCACTGACCCTGCTGGGTTGTTGGTTTTTTTTAATGGGAGACAATTATGGAAAATACAAGCAGACTCCTGAGCTCCAAAAGATACCATGAAGGGGTGAGAAAGGAAAATCCATATAAGGCCTAATGAAATCAACCATGTTTCTTCAACGATGACCATATTTATACAATAAGAGTCATTAAACAGAGCCATGGAAACTTAGGGAGAAATAACTTCAGTCCACTTCCCCCAGACATTTCATCTATTAGCCCTGGTCTCCTAGTGTCACCACACAAATGTGAGTTTGATTGTAATTAATAACTTCCAAGTTTCTGGCATTATGAATAAATGAAGCATGATGTTGAGCTGCTGCTGCATGCAGTGTAAGAAAACGAAGCTGTTCTGCATATCAGTTTTGCATGTGTCCCTTTGGAAGGACTTGACTCCTTGAAATTATTATGTTGGCAACTTAGTATAAGGTTAAAACTACTTCATACACAAAGCCATAATTTGTCCTTTGAGAAAAATCTTAGCTTTGTGTTTTTTTTTTTCTTTTTCCTGCCTCAGGCACAAGGCGAAATTTAAGAAATGACTTACTAGTGGCAGCAGATTCAATTACCAATACCATGTCTTCTCTGGTGAAAGAACTAAACTCAGGTGCGTGAGGCTTAAGAGCATGATCACGGTACAGTCATTTAACATATATTTAAAAATAAATAAAAGGGAGCTGAGGAAAAAACACCTAAATGGAGTTCTGGATATTTTTGTATTTTATGGAAAGAAAACCTAAAAGTGGTAATTTTGAAAGCTACAGACATCCAGGTGCAATTAAAGTTTAGAATTTTTTTTCAGAATATAACATTTTGGTGCATCTGTAAATACTATCATATGTAATTATTTTTAAAAAGGTGTCAGTAGCACAACAATGCACCTGTATCCTGATGTGCAATATTCAAGTTCTCCTGAGTCTAGATTTCTAGCTGTGCCAAATGGCATATACTGTGGTGTCCTTTTTAGTAACATATGCAAATGTCTGCAGAGGCTCTATTATGCTGTACCGCCACAGAAACAAGAGGTGGCTCTGCAAATAGAGAGAGAACATATGGCCACAGCATCCATGTTGCCCAGGGCCGGTGCAAGGATATTTGGCGCCCTACGCGAAACTTCCACCTTGCGCCTCCCACCCCCACACCTCCCCGCGGAGCATTGCTTATTATAAACTTTCAAAAATGAATACTGCATAATGTGGCATTGTTCATTAGAATTAATACATATTCGGCTTGAAAATTTATTAATTTCATTATTTAGACTACATATTTAATGAAAATAAATGAATAACCTGACAGGGTGTGGGGCTGGCTGGCTTGGGGCAGGGGGGTGCGGCAGGGGTTGCCTGGAGACGGGGGGTGTAGGGCTGGCTGGCTTCGGGCAGGGCAGGGGATGCGGAGCTGGTTGGAGATGGAGGGGGTGGGGCTGGCTGGCTTCGGGCAGGGGATGCGGAGCTGGTTGGAGATGGGGTGCGGGGTTGGCTGGAGACGGGGGGTATGGGGCTGGCTGGCTTCGGGGAGGGGGGTGCTGCAGGGGTTGGATGGAGGTGGGGGTGCGGGACTGGCTGCAGGCAGGGCAGGGGGTGCGGGGCTGGCTGAGGGCAGGGTGGCAGGTACCAGGGCCATCCCTAGATATTCTGGAGCCCTACGCAGCCGGGGGGGGGGGGGGGTGCCCCAGGCCTCCATGGGGGAGGCGGGAGCGGGGGGAGGAGCCCGGCTTCCGTGGGGGGGCAGGCCTCCGAGGGGTCAGGGCTGGCTTGGGGGGCAGGGTGGAACCACCCCCAGTACTCGCCGGCGGCGTGGCTGGGGACAGGTCTCTGTACTTCCTGCCGCCGGTGAGTGCAGCCCTGGCCCTACTGCAGAGCTCAGGGGAGTGGGGGCAGGGCGGGGCTGAGTAGGGGCGGGGCCCTGGGGAAGAGCCAGAGCAGCAGGGAGCAGCGCAGTGCCCCCGGCGGCTGGAGGAGGAATGACATCACTTCCCGGCCGGCCGGAGCTGCTCAAAGCCGCAGCGCCCCCTCGCACAGTGGCGGGAAGAGGTTTACACATTTAGCCGGCACCGGGTGAGCATCCTAGACATTTTGGGCACCGCTTTTTGGCGCCCTCAAATCTTGGCGCCCTAGGCGGCTGCCTAGTTTGCCTAGTGGATGCACCGGTCCTGATGTTGCCTGAAACATACTGGTGTATTCACAATTGAGAGATACTGGAATTCTAACTTGGAGAAACAGGAGAATATTTAGATAAATGAACCAAGCCTACTAGCACATGTGAAAATTAAATGTAGCCATAATCACCTTTTGTGGCTCACAGAGATGGGCAGCGAGACGGAGAGTAATGTGGATTCTGAGTTTGGACGGACTCATTTTGATGATCTTGTTCCATCGCCGACTTCTGAAAAGGCTTTCCTTGCACAAATCCATGCCCGGAAGCCAGGATATATTCACAGTGCAGCTGCCACTGGCACCATTCGCAGTGACATGTGGGTACCTTCTCTATTTTTTTAATTCATTTTGTATTGAAATTATTATAAGAATGTGCATGTACATATTTCCCCGCAGTAATATAACTAAATCTAACCGGGGGGAGGCTCTTTGCCTATACAATAATAATGAGCTCTCTAAGCTAAAGGAGTCGGGGCAAGAAGTGATCAGTTGGTACTCTTGATTCCAATCTGAGACTTTTGTGAGCCCATAATAAGAAGTGACCTTACTGGATTTCCATTAGGAAATTCAGCAGCTGAGCCTTTTTATTTGTGAAGTTTTGCTAGAGTACGACTGGCAAATTTTAAAGATTTAACATAGAGCTGGCTGAAAGATGACAATTCTGTTTTACGACAACTTTCAAGGTTTCAACATTTGTTTTTGTTGCAATGTGGAATGAAAAGAAAGCCTTTCAAAGGTTTTCAGAAGTTAGAGTTGTATTGAAACTTCCATTTTCAGATCAAAAGAGTCTCTCTTTCTCTGTCTCACCCATCCCATCTAAACCTTCTTTGAAATCAGTATGTCTTCAAGAAATGTTTTGGCGTCAATGAAATGGCATGTTTCATCAGAAACTTTTCAATGAACTCTAATTTAGGGCCCGATCCGAAATCGACTGAAGTCAATGGGAGTCTTTCCATTGACTCCAGTAGGCTTTGGATCAGATCCTTAGAGCCAAATCTTACTCTCAAGGAAGCTTTTGAGAATTTTTGTCATTGACTTCAATGGAAGCATGACTGGACTGTGAATGCACATTTAGTAGGGCATGTCCCTTAATCTCTTTCATGGGTGCTAAATCACTGCAGAGGTGGGAATTGAGGAAGGGCTGCAAAAATAAAAATAACTTCAAGAAAATGTACATGGAGTTGAAAACACAGATCCTGCTTTCCGCTCCGTTTTCATTAAAATAGGGAAGTTCTTTTAACATTGAATGTAATTCATCTTAGGGGGCTATTTATTAATAATTGTCTTTAGGGTTACAGAAGATGGAGACCCCTATGTTAGAGCAGATGATGAGAACTATGAAAATGACTCTGTCCGCCAGCTGGAAAATGAGCTCAAGATGGAGGAATATCTGAAACAAAAGCTGCAGGATGAAGCCTACCAGGTAAGAAAGGAAACCACCGAATAGTCCCTTGGCTTAAAAAGGATATTGTGCTGCAGTAGCCCACCATCTGCAATTTCTTGTCAGTGGCTGGTGCTTCCAGATTTTAAAACTCCAAATTCTCAAAATTCTCCCCTCTCATGCCTCCCCTAGACAGATAGATAGATCTCACACACACAAACGCACACACAAAGTGCTCAGAAAGAGCTCATCAATTGACTTGCTTAAGGCTGACATTAACCTTCACAAGGTCATTAGCTAATCCTTCATAATTGCCACTGCCAATCAATTTCTACCAAGCCACTCACACAAGAATGCTTTGTATTGTAGAGACGGTATTGCATGTTGAGCTCAGTTTTTTGTTTAATAATGTTCTCTCCATGTTAGGGGACGGAAGCCACTTAACCAGTCCTTTTAAAATAGGATGTTTTTGTCATAATCTGGGATGGGGGGAAGGGTCTGGAGTGGGTCACATGATATCTCAAAGCTCCAACTGCTGCATCTGGTGAAATAAGGCAGTGAGGACTCAGCCTGGGAGACTTGGCTTGTGAATAAGTGACCTGGTGATTAGCAAAGTGCACCTGTAGCTTTAAGAGCTGCAAGGGATTTCAAGCCAACTGGCCCTGCACGTTTGGACTCTCAAATTGCCTGCCTAGTAAATGATGTGCACGTTTGCATGGTGCAAGAGATCAGTGCCTGTTTTAAGTTACTCCTCCTCTGATCATCCAGATGTAAAAATCAGAGTGAGCCAGAGTTTAAAATGTCTATTCGCTCACATCAAGGTTGCCATTGGTTTTGAATTTCAGGTGACTATCATAGTTTTTACATAAATCTGCTGTACAAGACTATGGTAGCTCACAGAAAGTCATTTCATTGTGATGGTCTTTGAGGACGCAATGACATTTCGTCCTCATCCTTGCTATGCAACATCTCAATATGGCAGCAATGGGCAACACCTCAATGTTGTGCCAGTGTTTTTACCCAAGATAACAAATGACAAAAGGGGGCAGTCCTTAGGTTTCTGCTGAGTAAATGGAACTGCTACTGCTGAGTTAGAACATGGAAAGCAATGATTTATTATGTAGCAGGAATACCTTAACAATGACATCGGCCAAGCATTATGTCATTAATTTCTCTACTTCTACTGACACTCCATTTTTTCAATAAAGGGAACAGTTTAATGATCTAACTATAGAGTTCAGTGCAGGATCAGGGCCAATATTAGTACCCTGCAGCACAGCTCCATTAACAAATACATGTTTTTAAACTTACATGAATAGTCACACTAATTACAGTGGGATTACGCAAATGCATAAAATTAAGTGTGCAGAATTACAGCCATTATTTGTGAGGCGGGAGAGAGAAATTTTGGTAGATACCTTTCAGTATTGTTGCTTCCTCCAAAGTTGGCTTTTCTGCTGTAGTCCAAAATAGCCCCAGAAAGACAACACGTTAAACCCTGGCCCCATTGAAGGCAATGGAAAACTTCACTGGGGCAGGATTTCACAAAGGGTGAATATTACACCTGGCTTGTTTCCACTTGGGGAAAAAATAGAAATTAAAAACAGGAAAGAACAAACTTTTTTTAAAATGATTAAATTGGGTGATATGAAATATTCATCCCAGAAGAAGAGTTCAGTCTGTTAACTTTTTCCTGAGGAAACTTAACACTTTGCCGCTAAGCTGTAGAGTTCTACTCAGAAATTATTTGATAACAGAAAATATTTGTTTACTAGGAAACATTTTCAATTGATGACTGTGGCTCCTAGTATGCAAACCTTCAACTGTGTTAGTAGCCCTTACTAACATGAATGGTGCCATTGGGACTACTTGAGTAAGAGCTGCTAGGATGAATAAGAGTTAGCAAGGTTATGTCCTTTTGAGTCACTAGAACAGGGGTCGGCAACCTTTCAGAAGTGGTGTGCCAAGTCTTCATTTATTCACTTTAATTTAAGGTTTCGCGGTAATACATTTTAACATTTTTAGAAAGTCTCTTTCTATAAGTCTATAATATATAATTAAACTATTGTTTTATGTAAAGTAAATAAGGTTTTTAAAATGCTTAAGAAGCTTCATTTAAAATTAAATTAAAATGCAGATCCCCCTGGACCGGTGGCCAGGACCTGGGCAGTGTGAGTGCCACTGAAAATCAGCTTGCGTGCCGCCTTCGACACGCGTGCCATAGGTTGCCTACCCCTGCACTAGAACATCTGATGTGGCCTTGGCTCTCTTCTCTGATTTGGATTTAATGCATAGTATTTCATTATTCAAGATATTTTTCCACTGATATCCCTGGATAGTCTTTAAAGTCAAAGAACATAGAGCTAGCTTTATCTTTATTTGTAAAGAAAGAAGAAAAAGCCAGTAAATTTATTTTTCAAGTGTTCCAGGGAATGGTGGTGGGAAGAATTGTGTAGTTTGAATCCAGCCTCTAGAATTTAATATGGTATTTCTTACTGATCATGTTCATAAAAGTTTCTCATTTGACTAGATAGCCTAAAACAAATGATGGCTGTAGTTGCTCTCATAATACAACTGTCAACTGAAAAAATCTGATAAGAAAATTACTGCTACTAGGCTTATAGTATCCTTTGTTGGTTCAAGAATGATATTACATGTATTTCTCTGTCTCACTATATGTAAAAGCAGTAGTTTTAGATGGACATGTAGACTTATTATTGCATAGGAGATGATGGCACAGTACCCAGTGTTTTTGGTCTGTGTGACCTTCAAGCAAGCTTTTGCAAATGAGACTCTGAGACACTAGAATGAAACCAGATTGTCAGCAAAGAGAGTGCTTTTCTGCTATGTGGAAGCAGCAGAATGCATGGTACATGAGAGAGTCTGTGACAAGAAGCCTCAAAAGCCTCATCTTTTTCCGCTTCCTCTTAAGCATGTAGCAAATAACAAGTGTTATCAGGAGGAACACATTTAATGCACAAACCTAAACGCTAACAGCGCTTACCCTCCCATGTCAGTTAGCAGATATGGTCTTATAGTTTCTTGCTGAATGTATTGTATGAGACAGTTTTCCTTAGTCTTATTTCCTGTCCCCATTATTTTCTCTCTTATTTCCTCTCTTGTGCATGGCTTTATTCCAAATAATACACTGGCCTGGCTGCTCACTGGCTTAACTTGTCATCTTCTTGTTTTATGTCCTTTGTTATCTACAGGTCAGTTTGCAAGGTTGAGTGCAATATCCTCCTATCACTCTCCTCTCAAGTAAGTATTACCTTAATATAGGAGAATCTTTTCAACTGGTAACTTGTAATTCAGATACACTGCGCCTTCTACTTCATGTGCACGCATGATGATGCTGTTTCCTCCCTTGCTTATTTCCAGACATCCAAGCATGAATTATCTCTAAACCATGCCTAATAAGCCATCAAAAGTTTGGTCAAAGTCCTGAGGATCATCCCCACACACACTTTTATTTTATTACCTTACTCTGTTACGCAGGAGGGCAAATGGTCTTCTTAGCTATCAATGACAATGATTAAGTGGCCATGAGAGAGAGAGAATGATCCAGTGTTTAGGACGCTAGTTTGGAATTCAGGAGACGGGTTCAATTCCCTGCTCTGTGCCTCAGTTCCCCCTGTGTACTTCCCTGACTCACTGGGGTGTTGTGTAGATAAATGCATTACAAATTGTGAGATACTTCAGGAATGGGTACCATACACAGGTGCCGACTTTCTGATGTCCCGGGGAGGGTGGTGCCCCACCCTGACCCCACCCCTTCCCCCAAGGCCCTGCCTCTTCCCACCCTGTTCTGCCCCCTCCCTCGAGCGCGCCCCACCATAGACGACTGGTACCGCCCCATACTGAGGGGGCACTATCTAAAGGGGAGGTCATGTGACCAGTCACGTGTTCCCCTCCCCACGCCAACCCCCCCATGCCCAGCCCAGGGCCATCACGCTGTCCCCGCCGCATGTTACCTGCGCCTGGCCCCCCAGCACATTCTGGCACTCTCCCTGGCGTGAGGGAGCCGCAGTGGGGAGTGGGAGAGAGCCGCTTCTAACACCGGCCCCTCCCGATCACTGCTCTGCAGCCCAGCAGCTGGCTGAGAGAGCCTGGCTGGGGAGGCAGCTTCCACTCCCTGCCCAGGCTCAGCTGCCGGGGACTGCAGCTGAACAAGCCGGAAACGTCCCAGGGGTTGTGGGGGCTCCGGCTCGCTCACCCTGGTTCCTAGCACCTGAGCCCGGGCGGGGAGCGGAAGCTGCCTCCCCAGCCAGGCTCTCTCAGCCAGCCGCCAGCCTGCCACACTGCCGAGCAGTGTCCCGGCAGCCAGAAGGAGCTGATCCCACCACTTTTGCTCCTGGTCCCTCTCCCTCCCCACCCCCAGCCCTTTCACTCCCCAGCATCTGGGGATGTCCCCCCTGACACGTTGCCCAGCCCTGCCCTTGCTCTGCCTCTTCCCGCCCCTGCTCCTCCTCTTTCCCTTCCCCTTCCCCCCCAGTGCCTCCTGCACACCACTGAACACCTGATCTCCAGTAGGCGGGAGGCACTGGGGGGAGCGGAGGAGGGACCCACCGGTGGGTGCTGAGCACCCACTATTTTTTTCCATGGGTGCACCAGCCTGGAGCACCCGTGGAGTTGGCACCTATGGTGCCATATAAGTGCTTAAGATGGATAGTTAGTACTCATGTATCAAATGCCATTACCCACCGCTATCACTAAGTACCCATCATCGCCAATGAAGTACAGTTTATCACTTTTGAGCTTAGCCAGTGCCCCAGTATGGCATTAAGGAGCACTTTGCCTTGCTGGTGGAGCCATTTGCAGATGAGAAGTAAAACCAGTGACCATGCCACCTCTAGCAGGAGTTTAAGTTATGAAACTAGGCTTCCTAGACAAATTCTAACACGATGAAATAGATTTTCACTATTTAAATCCCATCTAGAGTTTCAAATGTATATGGTATCATCTTCTCTTTCTGTTCCAAGTAGTGTTGATGTGAACTGTTAAGTGGCTGCCGTGTTTCATCCGAGAGGAGGCTGCATTTTAGTAATTGGCAAAGTACTTCTTGTTTATATCAGTTTGATGGCAAAATCTGGCCCTCAGCTACTGGTGTGCAATTCCCTGTGAGTTTATTAGGAATGATATGCCTGTAACTGATGCTAGAATTTGGGCCTTTGTTTGTAAAGCACTTTGGGGGATGGGAATTAAAAGCTGCTTTTTTTTTTTTTTTTTTAAAGCCCTCTCTCAAATACTCGTGTTGAAAGCCATCAGTGGGACAAAAAACAAACAGCAATCCCACAAAATATCACAACACTGAATAAGTATACACCACAACACATTTTCCTATTTTCCTTTTACATACCCCCATCAGGTTATACTCACCTCCTCAGCAGCCTTGGTATGTGCCTGGAAAGTGAGCAGCTATAGAAACATTTTCTTTTTTCAACATACTAGAATTGTTAGTTACCAGTCAAGTTACTAGAATATGAAAACAGATCACGCTGCAATAATGAATGTCTATAGAAGTATATAGAGTTCAAATGTTCATGTAGCATATGCTTTTATATACATTATTATAAATTAAAATGATAGTGGGTGAAACATGCTGATAAAGTAAGAAATTATCTGATTTACCAAATTCAGGTAAAACTTTTTTAATTATTTATTTGTTTGTTTTAAAAAGTTCAGGTAACTTCTTTTAATATTTGAACTTTAGCAAACCTCTGCACTTTCTGCTTCCAGCTAGAAACACCAAGGCTAAGATACTGTTTTAAGAAAAGCCAAGTTACACAAAAGTACAGATTATCTGAAAATGTGCATCCCCACCCTGGTTGGTGGGCTCGGAAGGTTCAGTTAGCAACTCATCTCTTGGATCTTTTCCAAAACATTTGAAGTTAGCACAGCACATTATGGGTGGGACTTTTGAAAGCACTCTGTGTTGACTTAACTCTACTTCTATTGCAGTCTACAGTAAAACACCTGTTGACCTCAGTGGGAGCAGTTAGGCCAACACTGAGCATTTAGAAAATTCCATCCTCCGAGGGAAAACGTGGCCTCATTGAAGGCGATGGCAAAACTACCGCTGACTTCACTGGAGTCAGGATTTCACCCTATACTTTTATCCTAAAACAGCAAACTGTTTCATCGATGCCACATCTGCACAGGATTGTGTGATACAATCTAAAATAGCCCCCTCAAGTAGTGGATAGAATCCATAGTACTCAAGCCCATTTACTTCAGGGAAAAACAATGTATCCTTTGTACTTTATTTGTTATTAATATTTCATCACTTTGGAAAGAGAAACCCCAAACAATGTATACAGGCTGCAGTGGTTAAAGCACTATCTTGAGTCCTGCCAACTGCATAACTATAGCAGATCTGCATTTCTATTTCTTGGGAACCCCTGCTGTTGACTATAAAAAGCAGTTATTTTTAGAGATCGTATTAGCCAACAAATTATGTATAGAAATACTATCAGCATTGTATTGCACAGGTGTTAGTTGGAAGGCCAAGTGATTTTTCCTACCCCAAAACAATAATCCCCTGGAACTGCTCTTATAAAATGAAGTTTATTAAGAAGAATGAGAGGGCAAGTCAGACCAGTGCAATATAGACATTAATACAATTATATGATTGACAGACTGTCACAGAACTCCATTTGTTTCCTGATTTATTAAGCTATATACTTCATCATTATTATTTAAAATTATTATATCCTATTTGCATTTTGGAATAATGCTACAGGAAAGTCTCTGGAAGTGATCCTGAAAACATCTGGTATAAATATAACAAATGCAGTCTCAAGAGAGCAAGTGGGTTCTTGTAACATATAAAATATAATGTAATCATGTTTTCAATTTAAGTTTTTCATATTAAAATAAGTGGCGATTATTTTTCATATATATATATGAAAAATTTATAAATTAATGGAGCAACAGACTAACACTGTCTAAGCACAAGGTGAAAAGTGGTTTCAGCTTTCACTAGATGAAACTAAAAATAAACTTTAAATTGTCTGAGCATAAAAATTTTTAAGTTATTTTACTTAAAATAGAGTTTAGGCTTAATCTGGTTCCCATAGCTGCCAGGGGACTTTTGCCAATGACATCAATGGGAACAGAAGCAGGCCACTACTGAATGCAGGTGTGACATATTAAAGAGGGGTAACTTGTGGCACGAGTGTGGTCCCATGTGAACTTCAACTTATTGTACTTTTTAAAGCAATATCTTTGTTGGTGATGCCATGGCACATCCAGTTCATTTTTCAATTAATGCTTATTGTTTTTAAAACAATTGTAAGGTGTGTAAAGCTCCTGAAAGCCATGCTTAAGTTACTAGCATGTAGGAGAGTACAGGGAGAAGGGGATTCTTTATTAAGTCTCACTTTAAATTATTTTTATTTGCATTTTACTTCTCTGCTATAGTTGAGAGCCAAATTCAACACCCATTGATGTCAATGGGAGTATTTTCCTTTGACTTCAGTGGGCTTAATCAGGCCCTAAATTATGAATGTGAAAGGAACAATTTGCCCATATGTTCCATCCAGGCATATTACACTCAACTCAAAAAAGGAGTGAAGCTAGAAATGACAAAACATGTCTTGCTTTTAGATCTCTGTGAGACTTTAAAGCAAGATAAGTGGGAAGAAAGTTCAGTAGTTTTATTTTATGAATGTTTAAAGTCAGAAACATCACACATGCACACTAGACTGTTTTGTATAATTTTTTTTCAGATGCATTGTAATGATGTTTTGATTAACAGTATATTTGTTTAGGACACCTTACTCCACTGGAACTCAATAGAGCTTGTAAGCTCCAGAAGCCAAGTAGCTTTAGATCCACAAACTTAATAGGTCCAGTGACAGTGATAGACTGAAAGAGTCAGTCTATTAAGGTTATCAAAGAGACGGTTCAAGGGTAACTTGATCACAGTCTGTAAGTGCCTACCTGGGGAACAGAAATTTGATAATAGAGAGCTCTTCAGTCTAGTAGATAAAGGCATAATAACATCTGATGGCTTGAAGTTGAAGCTACACAAATTCAGACTGGACCTAAGGCACAAATTTTTAACAGAGGATAATTAGCCATTGGCACAATTTACCAAGGATTGTGGTGGATTCTCCATTTGAAATCAAGATTGGATGTTTCTCTAAAAATATGTTCTAGTTCAAACAGGAATTAATTCAGCGAAGTCCTATGGCCGGGGTTATACAGGAGGTCAGAGTAGACAATCTCAATGGGCCCTTCTGGCCTTAGAATCTATGAATCCTATGAAGAAGAAAAAAATCATTGAAGGATGTGTACAATTAAATCAGCTCTATTTAAAGCCACCAAGATTAGGAGACTTCTCTCTTCCTTTGTGCATTTTTAAGTGCGTCTGCCACACTTGTCTATGGGTCAGAGTGCCACTGCGCTAAGGAGTCTTAAGCATGGGTCCAGAACCAATAAACTTACATGTAGAGCTGAGCAAATAATTGATTTTTTTGGTTTGGTGCCTGAACCGGGGGGGGAGAGAACGGGGTGGGGGGAGGGGACGGTTGCTTTGAACCAAACTGAAAAATTTAGTTTTTCTCATCAAAACAAAGAAAAACAAAAAACAATTAAATAAAACATTTCAATTGTTGATTTGAATCAACATAAGTGACATTGCCAAAGGAAATGTTGATTTGAAAAAAAAAAAAAAGTCAGAACGGTTCATTTTGACATTTGTGAAATGTTTGTTTTCAGATTTTTTTCAGCCAGAACTATGTCGAATTTGACCCGAACTTGCAAATAGTTTCGGGGCCCTGAAAAATGTAACTCTCTCAGCAAATTTAATACTTGCCAAAAAAAATTGCATTTAGCTTTACTTATGTGTTCTGCTGGCAAAACTTGTAGGATCCCAAAGCCAAATAGTTCAAGGCTTATATATTATTCTAAAAAGGCACATTAAATATAAAAATAGCATTACATGGAACATTAAGTTTGAAAAAAAATCAAGCTCTCACTATGTAATAAATTTCAAAAGTTAGGTTATTCCCATCCTGCTATATTAACTGAGCTACAGACCACATGTGTAATATTTTCTTTTTCTCTTTAATCTGACTCTTAATGTATTATTCTTTATTAGTAGTATATAACATAAAAATGTCAGATGTGCAGTGTGGCCAAATTAACTTTGGAGGAGCGACCTTAACTTTCAGTGCATGATTTTTCAACTTTAATGTTGCATGAATACTAGGATATTTTAATCATTAAATTATATTACAACAGGAAATAAACTGTGGTTGAAGTTATAAATACTGAGGGGGAAGGGGACTCCGCCATTACTAATCACTTGAGCTTCAACTTGTGATTGATTATGTCATTAGTAGAACCCTTCAATGTATTTATAATTCTGTAATTCAGTGGCACTCATTTCTTGTATACAACCATCTCTTCATCCCAATGCCAGATCTGGAACAAAAAGAAGCATCCTGGAAATCTATAATAACCCCTCCTCACACCCACAAATATTCATCTAAGGCATAGAGTGTGTACAGTAAATTAAAAAAAACAGAATTATATACAATGCTATAAATGGATCTTAATGTTCTGGCTGCCTCACACATCACTCATACTTTGCTCTTGTGGAGTATAATGATGCAATCAAAAACTATGAGCTGTAGCTATATTTATATATCCTTAAAATTACCTAAATAAGAACCAACCTAAACTGCAAATTGAATCTTTGAGGTTTAAACAAATTCAGATAACTGCCCTCTTCCACTCCAAGTTTTAGCCTGATATAATAGAAAAGGATCCATTGTCCATACATTGCCGTCCCATACTGCAGGTAATTTGACTGTACTAAATATTTCAGGGAAAGAGGATAAGATAAACCATAATCCCTTTAACTTTGAAGTGGGGAGGTATAAAAAGGAGGAGAGAACTATGCTCCCCAGGAAGAATATATCAAAAGAACGTGTTCCCTGTGTTGCCCAAAACTAGTTCCTCAGATACACCTTGGAACATCAAAAGTTTTCCATCACTGAATAAAACTTGGAAGCATCCAATTCTAGAAACACAGGATGCCATTGATTGTGCAGGATATGAAAGCACTCATCAAAGAGGAGCATCCTGCTTAAGAGAGGTACAATCCAGCATTATTTTTGAGCTAGCTACATTCTCTGCAGATCAACTTTTACACCCATAAGATGAAATTCACCTGAGTGTGTAGGTCCAGTGCAATGTTCTCCACCCTGCTTAAATTCCCATGTGGGGGCTGTCAAGGGAGGTGCTGCTAGCCGAGTGGCTGCACACATGAGTATTTGCACCTTCTGCGCACAGTAGAAATTATCTCCACACCAGCCCAGCCAGCATGGAGGGCTACACCTTGGAGCAGGAAATGGGAGCATCAAGAGATCTGTGTTTATGCCATTACAATTGCCCCAGTACCCTGTATAAATAGCGCAGAAGGTTTCAAGCCACTACTCATATCCACCAGAGCTGGAAGAGTGCAGAGCAGTCCTAAATTCTGTCCCTGTTTTGTGGGAGTGGATTCCAACTCCTCTGTAATTTCACCTGCATAGACCTTGAATAGTTGAGGTTTACATAGATCTAGTGGGTTTCACCTTTAATACCTAAGTTGTAACCAAGAGAATTGGGTGGCTTTTTGTTTTCTTGATAATGCAGCATGTGACGAGTTTGTTTGAAATGTTTGCGTGTATGTGTTTTAAGACAACTTTCCCTTTTAAAAGTTCTCCTAAACATTGTTTAGCAGGCAAGCTGCAGTCAGACAGACAACGAAAGCTATGTAAGAACTGACGATGAGGAGAGCTGCATTCGAACTGATGACGAAGAAAACCTGGCTGCAAACTTCACAGAAGAATGGAACCAACAAGTGCAGCATCTCTTGACAAAAAAATCAAATGACTAACTAATTTCCGAGGACTGTAGCACAGTACTTTTGTTCTAAGAGTTGTAGTTTGTAGGTGTGTGTTTTCAGAAAAAAGACTTTTGTTTAAAGCTAACTTATATTAGCTACATCTTCTGTAACATGGCTCATTACCGATGAAGAAAGCAGGCTGAAATGTGTGCTGCTGTTACAAATAATAGCAGTATCAACAAAACATGTAAACCCTTTGCACACAATGTTGAACCTATTCAGTTTACAATGACAATATTAATACTGTTTATAGATTTCAATTTGATTTCTGAATACTTCAAGATTTTAGTAGAACAGTTTACTATACACTGTACATTTTTCTTTCACAGAAGAAATAAAAAAGCTACAATTATGCATTTAACACTGAATGATTATACTCCTGAGTGTATATATTTAGTAGCCCAAAAGCAAAGTACCAGACTATGTTTGCAATTTGTTTAAAAGTCTTTTACATAAAAGACTTGTACAAAATGCACTAAAAAAAACCCTCTAATTTTTAGTGTAATTAGTGTAGGGCTAACGTGTAACTTAGGAATGTTTTCTTTCAAAGTAATCTAACAAATCAGCCATAGAAGTTAGTGTAAATATTTTTTTTCCAAATAGATATCATATACAAAAGGCAACATTCAAATTATATAGAATCTCTAGTTTTTAAATCAGCACAGATCTTCTTAAAACTGTGAACTATGTTTTGAAATACTCGTTACTAAAGCTGTTTATAAACCACAGGTGCCATAAGATCCCTAAACTGACTGAAGTTATGTATAATCTTCCATGGTATTGTTTCATTGATGTTTTAGCTTTAGTAAACATGTGTTCAACAAATCGGCTCTTTCCGTATTTTCCCCTCCGCATCATGTTATTTTTGAGGCCTTCAGCTTTAAATATATAGGCTTAAAGTGCGCTTTCAATTGTTTCCTTTCATTTCCAAATGTGTATTGCCTTAGCCAGCCACCAGATGTTCTGCATGCGTTCTGGAAATGTGTAGTGAGACTCTCGGAGCTGAATGGAGACTTAGCAATCAGTGAAATGCACAAGGAAAACAGAGTTGTTGTTTTTGAAAGAACAGGCATAGGGTTACAGAACTAGAGTATTGTCTCTGCTAGTAACTCTTAACTTTTTATCTTACCCAGGGGAGAATTATGAGAGAAAGTGGGCCTTTTCGATCATGCAGGATAACAAATTGAAAATGTTAGTTGTACAGTGCTTGCCTTGCCCTTACTATTATCCTAAATGTAGTTTTGACCAGAGTTTGAAGTGAAATAGCTGGTAATATCTCACATAGGACATTACTTAGGAATGAAGTGACACTGTCTAGCAGCCCTGAAAATTCTAGGTTTTCATACAGATAGGCCACACCTGGCACGGTCTGTCTTCAGTGAATGATGAGGTACTGATGTAAAAGAAGTTAAAGCATGTCTGTCTAACCTTTCTTTCATGGTAACATTTTAGGATGTGTCCTGGATTGCTCCATAGCTTGTCCCAATAAACGCACTCGCTGTATGTCCATACGCGATCTTTAGTCACATGGCTGTTTCATTGAGATTGAGTGTTAGATAATGTATATCTGTATGAAAGAGTTACTGCTATTTTTTTACTTTCATACAGTATTATTGCTTATACAGACCCCTTGCCCACATCTCCTTGTATATCTGAGCCTGGTCTCAGATACCCAAATTGACACTCCTGCAACCAGCTATCTTCACGTAGGCTTCCCCCCACTCCTCCCAATCACTGGTCTTTGCTTCTGTGGTATAGGCCAGCCTGAAAAGGTAGGCACCATACCTATGATAGCATATGTCTCCTACAGCCTCTTCTCAGGAATGGGTGAGCCTTCCACTAGTGCCTAGCACTCAACCCTGAAAACTACTACAGTGAAGTTACAGCCAGTGCTGTCAGCTCAGGATTCAAGTCAAGCATTTCCTGAACACAGACAAAGTGAGCTAGCACACAACTACGTGCCATGGCTGACTGATTCAACAACCTATGTTACGTTTAACGGCATCTAGATTAACTACCTTATGTAACTCTCATGTCTGTGTACACATCATCATCATGCTGAAAGTAAGTGCAATAGTATAAATCCATTGCCAGGGCTCCAGGATTAATACAATGAAAAATGTTGACAAACCAACCAGTTTTCTGTCAGGCTGGTGTTAGCAAGGCAACCCAAACAGAGTTCTAGGTGACCTCTTCTATTTTAGAGCTCTGAGATGAAGCACTTTTTAGTTGGCTCTCCAAATCTCTAATTTAAGCTGCTTCTTTTTTTCCCCAGTGGTAAAGCTGGCTACATTTTAGCACAGTTGGTCTTTGACTGTTTGTCAGATATTATTTTGGTTGTGACTTATGGTCATTAAACAAAGTTACAGAAATGGTCCCCAGTACTAGCCTTTTCTAACTACAAATGCCCAACCACAGCAGTCAAAACTCCCTGAGTGGTTGACTGTCACTGGAGGGAAGGACTACTCAGTAGTTTGCAATCAGGACACAGGGATGTGACGATAAATAGGGTCCTTGAATGTTGAAAGTTGAGGAGGAGAATAGGTTATCTGTAAGTAGTAATGTTAACTAACCTGCATAATAAGGTGTGTGGCCTTTGTTGTGATATATGTATTTTCTTATATGCATGAGCCAAATTGTTGAATCATTATTTAGCACAGGTGTCTGCCTTTACTTTTAGTCATCTTCTCCCATCCTTATTAGTTCTTGGCAATTATTGTAGATAGACCTTGTAAATATTGCAACCTCAGGTTGCTGCAATCACATTGGTTCAATTCAGCAGAAGGAGCCATGAACAACAAGCACTCCACTGTGTCCTGATGAGAAAGGGCATTTTTATCTTTGAACCAAAAATGTATGAAGAGTTACATCTTGAGGCTAACAACTGTAAGACATTTTTAAACTACTGTACTTGACACCACTTGAGACAGATGTAGAGACACTAAAGATTTCACACTATTCATTGGTATTGTAACAGAACTATTGTATGGGTTTTTTGTATTGCTGTTAAGTATTGTTTTGTGTGTGTGTGTGTTGGAACCTACTGGGGACATGTTATATTTTGAAGTGATTAAACTATTTAATTGTGTGTCTATATTTTGGAATGGAATTATTTCTTCATTAAAAAGGATTTTTAAAAATAATTTACCAAGACTCATGTTTGTGCTTTGTTTTGGTATTAGCATGTCTGTTTCCTGAAGCTAGAGTGGGGCTTTCTTCTGGAATAAAGGAAAGCAGCATTGTCTGGTTCAGTGATCTTCACCTCTTTCTTTCCCACAACCAAAAATTCATTGCTTTTTTAGAGTAGCAGCCGTGTTAGTCTGTATCCGCAAAAATAACAGGAGTACTTGTGGCACCTTAGAGACTAACAAATTTATTAGAGCATAAGCTTTCGTGGGCTACAACCCACTTCTTCGGATGCATAGCCCACGAAAGCTTATGCTCTAATAAATTTGTTAGTCTCTAAGGTGCCACAAGTACTCCTGTTATTATTGCTTTTTAAAATTCTGACCCCACATTACAGAATCCTTCACACCAGCTTCCCTCATGCTTCAAACATGTCACTGATTTCTGCAGTGATCTAGGCAGTTCCTTTCTTTCTCCCCATTCTGGTTGCTTGCATGCTGAGTAGCTCCATAGCCTATGGTTAAAGCAGCCCATCCTGCCTCTACCCATACCCCCTCCCTCTCACTGCTTGATGGGGATGAAATGTTCCATTATTTCCCCCCTGCCGCTTGACTTCTTAGAGGAAAGAAGCTCAACTCTTTACCACCAGTCAACTCAGTGTATGATTCCTATAACATAGGTATTTTCAAGGTATTTTACTTCAATAAAATGCAATTATTTTTAATAATTAGCATCTAGATGTCCTATTGTGTTTCCCTTGTGCTAGGAACTGTACAGATACATAAGACAGTCCATGTCCCCAAAGAGCTTACAATATAGACAAGATATGCTAGAGCAGGAGAAAGAAAGTATTGTCCTCATTTTAAAGATGAGAAACTGAGCCACTAACTGCCAAAGGCTGCCCTTTTAATGGCTGCACTGTATATACAATTCACACAAGATCTTGCACTGCAAATGAATATAAAGGTACCATTTTCCATTTAGTGTTTTAAGAGGACATCTCTCTGCAGCCCCGTGTCATCTGCTGGTGCTTTCTAATGATCACTAGCCTAAAGAAATTCTAATTTACAACGGAAATTATTTTTTCCCAAAAAAGCAACACTTTTGCATGTATGTTGTAGGGTATGCGCACACTAAAGCTGCTACTATTCAGAGCCCTAATCATGTCCTGTGAAAGGCAATTTTCCTTTCTCTCTACCCCCCCCCCCCCAAAGTGAACATCTTAGCTACTATACTGGCCCCTCCACCCAGGAACTAGGCATTAGGCAAATAACACAGGGACGCAACAATGAGGCTTTTGCTGCTTGTGCTGATTTGGAATAGCCTGTGGTAAAACAAATCCACGATTCAATCTATTGAGAGTATGCATTTGATTGTTGTGTAAAATAGCAGCATATCTTCAGAGGAATCAACTACACTTCTAGCCATTGCAAAATGGCACTTATTATACACTCAGCAGTAGTCACACTGGTACACTGGATGTTGCTAAATAGGCAATTGATTATATTTGGTGGGGCTATATGAATGGAATGCAGTGGCATAGCATCAGGGATAGCCTGTACTCGCTATCATATAGTTTCAGGAGACTAGATACTAGAAAGGAGGCAGTAGATTGGAGGCTTGACGGCTGTGGCAACACTAACTGCCAAGCTCTAAAGCTGGTTTGCCCTTAACTCCCAGGTCTCAAACAAAGGTAATCGCTTTACATGGTAAATTTGTTAGAGCTGCTGAATTATGCGAAGCAGATGATAGACATCATGTGATACCCCAGGTATAATTCCACTCTGGTATCCATTCTACTATTTTTTCCTCATGGGCTACATTTGGACCATTGCAATTTGAGAAGCAAATACAGTAAACAGCCTCTGGCTACAAGTTGGGCACTCCTGGCACTACACCTCTCAATTTTCCACACACATCCTCCCCAAAGGAAGGCCAAATTTGGACTGGTAACAATAAATCAATCCCAATTGCAAACACAAATTGAGTCTCCTTTTATTCCCTGGAAGTAGGTACCTTGCTTAGGGCAGTCCTGTATGATGTGACTGAAAATATCTAGAAGCTTCTGGATGGTACGTTGGGGTACATTCAGCAGCCTACAACTCTATTACCGTGCTTCTAATTTACTTCAGAGGCTTGTTACTTAGCAGGTCCATATTTCATTTGAAACACAGGCGTTGGTGCTCTATGTGGAGTGTTTGAGCACAATGAGATTACCACAGTGATAGGAACAACCAGCATATTGCAGAAATCATTTGTACCCCAAAAGGTTTGAAAAAAATGCCTCTATTATTCCAGTCAGAAGCAGGAACTGAAGAGTTTTATGTATTTTGGGATCACTTTAGCCAAATGCCCAGATAATCCATAGATTAAAGTCTTCCCTTGTCTTTTTATGAATAACTGCCATGCATTGGTCATGTGGGGATTAGCATGGACAGTCTATACTGCAACCACAACATAACTGTTCATGTGGTTTGCAACAGAGAAAGCCACAGGCATTCGGATTCCTGCTTCCCATTTGTGTTATGGGAGAGTCAGAAACTAAGGGTACTCCTTTGAAAATTGTCCAGATGGTGGCCTACTCTTGGATACGCATGTTTTCTGGCCCAGGAATTTGGAACCTTATCTCTAGCAGTGTCCATTGGGAACTGCTGTCCCTTCATGCAGGGGTCCAAGGCCCCAAACTCCTTTTATTTTCATCTGACTACCCAAGGTGCAATGCAGGCTGTGCTTACTCCGTGTCCGCTCGGCTTCCTGCATGATTTTTTTTTTTGTCTGTGTTAGTTACTTTTTGTATCACATTAGCTAGTCAGTCCATTTTTCATTTTAAAAAAATGTTTTAAGCCACTCCAGTCTTGCGTCCTGTGTGATGCAGATGGGGAAAAGAAGCCACAATTGAGCATAACACATTGTGAACCAAGTGCGCATATTAAGCATCATCCGGTGCCTAGCCCTCTTGAGCTGCTTCCCCTTACTTTGGGCTGATTTTTTTTGTCCATAGGGGATGGATCTGCAAAGAAATACTGGGTAAACCAGCTATTTGCGCAGCATAAAAGCCTGATCAACAGAGACCAGTGCCTCCCTCTGGAGTCCTGCCTCTCCCCCACTGTCGTCCTGCTTCTTACTGCGCCTTCCCACCCCTCGCATCATCCTCTCATGCTCCTGCTCCTTCCCACTCACTGCCCCTCAGAGTCCCCCTCCCACTCACTGCTCCTTTCCTCCCTCCCCAGTCGCCCTTTTCAGTCACCCTTCTTTCTGCTAAGAAGGTAGAAGGCTGGTGCACTGGCAAAGTCTTTTCCGTCCTGACTGGCAGGGGGCTCGCCTCTTCCCCAGCCCTTCTCCTGCCTTGGGGCCAAGAGGATAGTTGCCATGGAGCGAGAGAGAAGCAACTTCCTTATCACAATATCCTCCAATACCTCAGGAAGTTAGAGATGGGCCCAGAGGTGGTGACTGACATAGCCTAGGAGACGCTAAGAGTGGGCAACCACAAAGCAGTGAAGGAGATGACTGTTCAGAGGTATGAAGATCCCAGACATGAATTGTCACATGAGAGAGGAGGCCAAAATTTGATGAGTTGGTGGAGCATGGGGAGGGGTCTAAGAAATGATAGAAGGGAACTGAGAATGATACGGCTGAAGAGGGTGGAGGGAGACTGTAATGAAATGGGAAAGTTGGGGGTTGGAATTATATTGAATTGGCACATGAGCTGAGCTACAGAGATTTGGAGGAGGGCATTATGTATTGCACTGATGTGTTGGGGGATATTTTGTATGGCACTGAACTGAAGGGAGGCTGAGAAATGAAGGGCAGGGGCAGAGCACTGAAGTATTAGATTAGAAAAGGGGGCAAGAATTGAATTGTCTGGGGGAGGAAGAGCCTAGAATTGATTCATTTGTGGACAAGGATTAAGAATTGGTGAATTAGGGGAATGAGGGGTTGAGAATTGATGAAGTGATTGTTGGGGGGAGAAGAGCTGTACAGGGCGGGGGGCCAGAGATTGGAGTGGGGGGGGGGGCAGAACCAGAAATTGGATTGTATGAAACAAAAAGCGAGGAAAGGAAATGGAGAAAGTATGGACTGGGTAGATAAATCAAATGGTCTCAACAGGGAGGAGAGTGAGTTTATACAGAGAAAGTAGTGAGCAGATTGTAGCTGTGTGGTATGTAAGCTTGGAATGAAGGTGATAAAGCAAGGGGGAGAAAGAAAGATTGAAAAACATAAATGGGGAGAGAGAATATTTGTTTTTGTGTATCTGGGATGGAAATACATGAGGGCTTCTGTGGCCCTCTGCATCTGGGGCTCAATGTTAGTGTGCTGTTTGCTAATTTTATATAACATAATGTATCACTGAAAATTATTCTGATAAAATTCCAGTTAAATTCCCAGAAGACTTGCTTTTTTTTTAACACAACACTTGACAATGGCTAGGCAGCTGGTATGTTGGGATAGCTGCACATTATGCTAATTGCTAACCATGACAGTCTTACTGTTACCTTGTGCTTCCCTGTCTGGTGTATCCACTGTTTGTGTCTCATCATATACTTAGATTGTATGTTCTTTGAGGCAGGGGCCATCCTTTCGTTATGGGTGTGTATCCAGTGCCCAGCACAATGGTGCTTGATATCAAATTGGGATCTCTGGGTGCTACCACAAGACAAATAATGAATAATGTCATAAATAACATATTTGGTTTTAAATGCTTTAGAATCTGAAAGTGTGAGAAATTCCACGTGGAATTTCAACACTTTAATTTTAATTTAATTCCCACAATTATCCAGAGCCCGCCCCACTTTGATTGGTAAGCCATAATCCTGACAATCCTGCGTCCTCCTTTGAGTTCACACATTTCAAAATACTTACAGAAAGTTGTTTATTGGTTCACCCACCTCCCCACACACTGCTGTTTGGTCAAGCTACACCAATACTTTTTGTTCTTTTAATATTGCCTATTAGATTGGTTCCTGAAACCACTTAATTTTTGTTCTCTGCACTCTCTCCAAATCTGCCTTGCAGTACAGTGCTACTGTAGCTAGAGACAAGGACCTGCTGAATTTCAGAAAAATCAGCTCTCAGCACTGTGCACTTCTGTACTTGAGTGGGTGCCATTGCAGTTTGACAACCAGACACATACAGAGGTGGGCTACACTTAGAATTGAAGATACCTCCCTATCGCAATCGCTGCAGAGCAGCAAAATACCATTTATTAATAGCACTCACCTTACACACGCTGTACCATTTTTAATTGTGCCACAAACAAGTGTGTGTTTGCTCTCTGCTAATTTGCTTTCAGAGCCCAACCCGTCAGGCAGCTTGAAGTCCCTGAGCAGACTGAGGCTTTGAAAGTCTTGTTTGTTTTTGTTGAAAGGCTCTATTAGAGCATAGGATAATTAACACTCCAGGGGCCACTGCTTCTAGGGAATCATCTCTTCACTTCTCACTCACCACATATGTTTCTTTGAGGAAAACGAAGCAGAAAGACAAATTTTTAAATTATACTTCAGGTCTCAGTTCTACAAATGCACCAATTTCAGAATAACAAAAGACATTGCAGAATTATTTTCTAGATTCACATTTAGGAGAAACACATGCAGGAAAGTTTTCTTTTTACCACACCTCTCAATGTTATTTTTGATACACAAGGTGTTACGCTCCGTTGTGGATTGTGTATCCCAAAGGAAGCAAGACTGGAGTGGCTTAAAACAAAACACATCAGATCAATGTTAAACTAGATATTCACTGGCCAGCTACAACTTTCCTGGTGAAATCATTTGTCATTCACATTACATGGTATGCAACTGATCCATATACTCCGCTATGCTAACATTGTCTGAACAGCGGTGGTTTTCCTAGAGATTAGGAATCAGGTTCATCCCTGGTGTAATGCCATTGGCTGCAGTGGACTTACAGCAGGGAGGAGTTTGCCCTAGTACCTCTCGTCAGTTGATAGCTGGACTGCATTTATTCAACCCTGTAATAAGCACTTGCTGAATAACTGCTTTCCTCCACAGCTGATACCATTAATGATAGGGAATGATTTTCATGTCTCAGTCACCTAACAGGTAGAATGAGAAATGAACTACAGATCGAGGAAAGCATGACTTAAACTAATTCCATGATGAAGTTTTACACTAGGTTATATTGCACTGTAATTTTAAAAGTCAGCAAAAAACAAAACTCCTCTTGTCTCCTCATTCCCCTTCCTTAGACACCATGCATGGTGGTGATAACAAAATTCCCACTACAATTCCCACAGTTACTGGGGCTCTCCAATTACGTTATGATTCTGTGGAATCTAAAACTGATGCATTTCATTGAAAATTTTCAGCTCTTGTGGGGGTTTTAAAAATAAGACATTCAAGCCAACCCTCAGTGTTGAATAAAAAAATCATTGCCACTGGATGTAAAACTCAGCCAAGGTAACTTAGGTTTCTTCCAAATCAGCTAGCTATTGTTTAACAGCTTGAGAAAGGCATTCATCAGCTTGGCCTCAGTTTTACAGTTATGTCTTACCCTGTTACCATATTAAAAGCTAAGGGTTTTGTTTCTATAAATTATGAGCTGTAGAAACAAACAAGGTCCTCTAAAAACCCAGAAAGGGGAAGAGAGAAAATGTTGCTTGTTAGATTTAGACTGCCATGCTTATTTGGATGTTTATATTCTAACAATGAGCTAGAAACTTGGGCACATAGCAGAGCCATTTCCCTTGCAATAAAAGGTGTGCTTGCTCCATCATGTTTCACATACCAAACTCAGTTTAGTCATGGGCACCCATGTACTGATTAATTTAGTCCCTGTAATGGCAAACAGGAGGCTGCATTCCATCTTTATTTCACACAGTGTATGGCAAGTCAGATGTTATGACAATCCATCTTAGCCATTTGTCTGAGTCTGTCTGTTCTCAAGCCACTGATTTCCTTGTAAATAAAGTTTAGTGCTTGTGAAAGGTGCTTGACTACTGGCATTGGAAACTGAGGTCTTCTGCTTAACAACAGGATAGATACAGCTGCAATGCAAGCCTTTTTACATTGGCCCAATAACATGACCCTCTAGGGATAATATCTGCAGATGAGAGAGTAGTCCAGTCTTCACATTCACCCCCCTAGTATTTCTATTAAGCTTGCCCACACTGGATTGCCAACTCTGTTGGCAGTTTGTATGATGTGGATTGTGCAATTCCACTTGCCTGAGACGCTAAACCAATTTCACACAGGCCATCAAATAAATTGGTTACTATTTCTTATTTGTATTCTGAAAGCATGCAGCAGCCCCAATAGAGATCAAGGTCTTAGTGTGCTAGGCTCTGTGCAAATACATAGTAAGAAATGGGTCCTACCCCAAAATCTTACCACCTAAATTAGATGACAACAAAAAGAATGTGGAAGAGGGTAAAAGTGATAGGAACATATGATTATGTGAACTAGCAATGGGCACAATTAACTGGCCTTAAAAAATAAATTTGCTCAAGATATAAATAAACAGGAGCTATTAATTATATCAATAATCTCTTCTGTCCACCTTCATAGCCCCCTGGCTTCATTTCATAATGAAGCCGTAGTATTAAAGAGTAGTTATGACCGAGAGAGAGACAGTGGGAGACTATAATCTTGTTGATGGAAATATTTGTTCCCTATTTCTCATGAGTCATTTTGTTGTTTTTCTTACCAAAACAAATTGTTACTCTACAAAGATTTTAATAGAGCTGGGAAGATCTTCTTATGTTTATGCAGCGGCAACACTACCAACTAAATTACCATTCCAGAATGTTGTAGGAGCAAGTCTAAAGAACAAAGAGTTCAGATTGATTTTTCAGGTTGTAGGTTGAGCCAGCAGCTAGAAAAAAAACTTGGTAAGGTTTACAAACCCAGGTGCAGAGTTTTAACAGTATTTAGGCATCGCTGCATTCAGCATTGCAATGCCTATCTGATTTATGAGATAAATCTGTTAAGTGCTGCAACATTGAGCGCAGCTACATCCATACACCTTTAAAAATCTGGGCCTCAGTACATTTGACTTGGGGCTCATTAGAAGTATGACAGATACCATTTTTAGAGATTCCGTTTTACTATAACCACATTTGAAATGGGCGGAACTGACACAAATAAATCGCCAGTGCATGGGTTAATATTTAGTATAATGCGAAGGTTTATTAATCAAAAGTTTTCCATACCATATACCCTAAAAATAACTATCCAGGTACGTCATATTTTCTGTGACTCAACATTCATTGAAAATGTGGTGGTTTTCCCCTCCGCAGCTGCAGAATTATTGTTCTAGGAACATCTGTTTTCAAGGATATGTTGGCAGCCTTCGAAAATGAAGTCAGATTACCAGAATTAAAGATAACAACCCGGTCCATTCTAATTCATACATTGCTTCCTCTATTTCACTGACTGCCTGAAATCATATGGCACATTAATGAGGTCTGAAACAAATTACAACCCATGAAGATCTAGCATCAACTGGGAAAAGTAAACATAGGAAACTACATTTGATCAGGAAGCACCAATATATTTGCTTCCTAAATTCCTGCATATAGACATTATAATACCAAACACCAAGTGAACCTCTAAACAAAATAAATTGGGAATAAGGATTCTGAGCTAGCAAAGAATTCAATTGTAGTTATATTAATTGTTGAGTTCATTAACAGAGGTTAAACTTTTCTGTCTCAGTCACAAATGCCCTTATTGATAGTGAGCCAATACCATGATTGCATGACAAAAATTAATATTAGAAAAGATGACTAACACATGCCATTTCCCGTAATGGAGTATTGGCCTGATCCAATTCCCATTGAAGTCGATGGCAAAACTCACTTTCTTTTCAGTGGTGCAGGATCAGGCCCTATATGATGCTCCACAAAGTCTGTACTAGTTCTGTGCAGCATGGATGTCATACGACTGAGAAACCAGAATGTAGTGAACAGTGAGCAAAAAGATACTAAGCAGATAAAACAGCCATTCTTATAATACCTAATAGTTGATGGCCCTTCTTCAGCACTGTACTCCCTGGCAAGAGCATGCACGACCAGGCAACCATGTGTAATGGAGTAGACAAGTCCCATTTAAGCGTAGAACACTTTTTGCTCAGAATAGCCCCGATCTAGCAAAGCACTAAAGCATATGCTTAACTTTATGCACACGGGTAGCACAATTAACTTTAAGCAGACATTTAACTTCTTTGCTGGATCAGGACTTAATTGTTTGGATTTTTTACTGTAGAGTGTAAAAATGTAGTAAAAAGGGTGCGTGAGTACTGCTAAAAGGCAGGAAGGCCCTTGCAGGAAATCATTTGAGCAGATCCACAAATCCATGGGGTCCTTAGCCTAGGCCATTCTTACACAGATGGAGACTAGCAACTGGTCCCTGCTACAGCACACTATCCTTTGAAAAGGCTAGAGTGAGGCTGTAACCATTGCAGCCATTCTCACATAAGCGAGTAGAAAAGAGATGGATTTTCCCCTGACAGTGGAACCCATGTAGTGCCACTATGTGAAGCACCACTGCGTGAAGGACAAGCGCCTTTCATGACAATCTGATAATCCTGCCCTAAGCCTCAACATCCACCATTGAATCACACAGTCATTCTCATTGAGGAGGTGGTGCAGGGTGCTGAGTGAATGACAGTGGCAGCTTCCTTCAGATCACAGGTTTTGGTTGGCTAAGTTCTAGACAAGTCACAAAAAGTCAGCTGCATCTGTGTTTGACAAAGAGGAGGATATAGATCCAAAAGGGATTTAGTTTTTCCCTGCTGAGAGAGCTGGCAGCCCAGTGCAGACTGTAACTCCACAAGCTAGGGAACAGAAAATCCATTCCAATAATAACAGAATGGGCATGAAAATGTAAATACGTATGTAGTCCTTTTATGCACAAACACTAAGTAACCATTGGCAAATCTCTGATCTAGGGAAGCCTGCTGCACTGTCACGCACTATCTCCCAGCAGTGAGCAGCTACTTATACAAAGGCAGCTACATGACAAAGGCATAGAACTGGAGAATTTAAAAAAAAATAAAAATCCAAAAACTAATATAATAAACTGAAAATGCTGTATCTTATTTACTGACATTGAGGACTTTTCTGTAGCGATAAATAATTGCAGGAATGGAAAAGCAATGAAACATTTTAATGGCAAGTGTACAGAAAATGACAAGCACAGATTTTTGGCATTAGAAGATTTTGGCATTGTGGGTTTTTGAACAGCCCTTTTTGTTGCACTTAGAGACAATGGCCCTAGTGTTTTGTGAGCCAGTTCACTAGAACGCTGTACAGTCCTCACACATACTCTCCTCCCGTTCTCCCAGCAGTTACAGCTAATGTATGATTTGGTTCAGAAAGCTGACCCCTTTATTTGGGCCATGTTCCTTCAGGTTTTCACTAGAAATACTGTAACTATAGAGCAGTGGTGAATGAAACCAGGAATTAACAAAAAGCACGTTGAGGCTATTTTGAATAAGAAGAATTTCCCTGTATTTTACTTGGATAAGCATCATTAACTCATTAGGATGAGTAATCTGTAACTTTGTACTGAGGGACATAGCAGAGTCAAGGAGCCTTTTCTTTATATTTGTGAGTCATGTCAAGTTTTCCTAATTGTGATTGGGAATTTATACATTGCAGCCTTGGTGCCACTATTTTACTTCTCTTGCTCCTTCTCCCTTATCAGTCCCGTTGCCAAATCTTACCCTTTTCCCTCTATGATCAGGGCCGGCTTCAGGCACCAGCCGACCAAGCACATGCTTGGGGCGGCACCTTGTAAGGGGCAGCCAATCTTGGAGTGGCGGGGGGCATTCGGGGGTTTTTTTTTTTGGTTCGGCGGGGCGGCACTCGAGGGTTTTTTGTTGTTGTTTTTGTTTCGGCCGGGCGGCACTGGGGGGGGGAGGTTGTTTTTGTTTCGGCGGTGCAGCACTCGGGGGGGGGTGTTTCGGCAGCGTGGCGTGGCGCTCGGGGGGTGTTTTGGCGGGGTGGTGCGGTGTGTGTGGGGGTGTTATGGCGGGGCGGCGCGGCGCTGGGGGGGGTGTTACGGCGGGGCGGCGCTCTTTTTTTTTGCTTGGGGCAGCAAAAAAGTTAGAGCCGGCCCTGTCTATGATGTCTCCAACAACCAGCCCATTCTTCTCCATCCCCATTGTTTAGTATCCTTGTCCAGGCTTCATATTCAGACCACCACTTCCCTGGGCTTCCCTGCATTTTACCTATAATGCATCCAACATATCACTGCAAAAATAATCTACCTTGTTCAAACTCTGACCATATCTGCCCCAATCTGAATTACCATTCTTGCTTCTTTCAACAACAATCAGGCTTCCGATCCAACAAGGTCTTCAACCTATGTACTGAGCAGGCTTGACTTTAGCCTGACAACTGGACAGACCACAGCTTAGCATTGAGCCAGATCTGGAAGACATTAAATGTGACCTGTGAAGGAAAGAGATTTGGTTTGTGCACTTTTTGCTATTTATAGTATATATAAAAAAGGCCTAGAGGTTTGGGGTTTTTTTCCTCAAAAGTGTTCTTCCCTGTTTTCAACATTAGACATTTAGGTCTTTCTAGCCTCAAAAGCTCTCTAGTGACTAAAGATCTAGTGAACTCACGACTTCACACGAGTCAGACTTTTCAAAACTCTTAGGGCCTGATGTGATGATGATGTAAATAATTTATGACCAATTTAAGTTCCCTTTACACTGCCAGAGAGGTGTAAAGGAGCCTTAGCATAAGTGAGAACTGGGCCCCTAGTTTGTTTTTTGTTAATACCGATTTAGGTGCAATGACAAACAAACATTTTGGAGAATGCCTTTGGTAAAGGTCAAGTACCTAGTCTCTGCAAGAAAAGCTGTGACAGCTGGGATTCCCAGGAGATCATTTCCTGCACACGTAGAGAAGACCAGATACAAGCAGGTTTTTTTTTTTTTTTTTTTAACAAAACCTCTTCAAATCTTTTTAAATGGATGCCAGGGATGATTTAAAAAGGCACAACACGGCTTTTTTAAAAAAACTTTTACAGATCACCTTTTAAATGTATTTTAATGTGACATACTTTTACTCTAAATATTTATCATTTTCCCTACAGGGAGTTTTCACTATCCTGACATTAATTAAGGGGCTTTTTCCTACTTTCCAAACATACAGGAGGAATGTAAGATTTTGTAAAATGTGGCATATAAAATTATTCTGTATATACCAGAAAATTACTTCAGCACAACAGTCCAAACAACACATATAAAAAAGAATTTCTCAGTCAATGAGATACTACAACCACTTAAAGAAAAAAAAACAAATCAAAACCCACAGAGAGAGAGACAAAAAAACACCAGCTAGCTCTAGAGACTGTAATGGTTTCGTTTTTATAAATTACGCATACAAATTGCAAATCAAAGTTTAATATACAACATTTGCTTAAGCAGCAAATATTCACATAATTACTTGTAAAATATTTTAACTGTCCATTAAAAGTGGTTAACTCTCCACTGAAATGCTATCAGCCAAGTTCTCCTCTTTGGCCTTGGCTACACTTGCGCGTTATAGCGCAATAAAGCCTCCAAGAGAGATCTACCTCACTCCCTGTCCACACTGGCAAGGCACGTAGAGCCGCTCCGTGGCTGGAGCGCTCCTGGTACTCCACCTCCCCGAGAGGAATAACGTTTGTTGCGCTCTCGCTGGAGCGCCACGGCGCCAGTGTGGACACCTAATGCACTCTGATTGGCTCTGATTGGCCTCCGGAAGTGTCCCACAATGCCTGTTCTAGCCACTCTGGTCATCACTTTTGAACTCTGCTGCCCTGTCCTCAGGTGACCAAGCGTCAGACCCGTCCTTTAAATTCCCTGGGAATTTTGAAAATCCCCTTCCTGTTTGTTCAGCCAGGCGGGGAGTGCTCTCAGCGCATCTTTCCAGGAGGCTGTGCCTCCACGCGCCAGGCGATCCCCAGTATGGAGCAATGGCAAGGTGCTGGACCTCATCAGTGTTTGGGGGGAGGAAGCTGTACAGTCCCAGCTGCGCTCCAGCCGTAGGAATTACGATACCTTCGGGCACATATCAAGGGCCATGATGGACAGGGGCCATGACCGGGATGCGGTGCAGTGTCGGGTTAAAGTAAAGGAGCTGCGGAATGCCTACCGCAAAGCCCGCGAGGCAAACGGCCGCTCCGGTGCTGCCTCCGCGACCTGCAAATTCTACAAAGAGCTGGACGCGATACTTAGGGGCGATCCCACCTCCACTGCAACGACCACTATGGACACTTCCAAGCCCAGCACAGCAAGGGAGAGGAGGAGGAGGAGGAAAGTGCAAGCGATGGTGCTGAGGCGGGGGGAGACACCCCGGAATCCCTAGATGCATGCAGCCAGGAGCTCTTCTCGAGCCAGGAGGAAGGCAGCCAGTCGCGGCGTCCGGTGCTTGGGGAAGGACAAGCAACAGAGGAGGTTCCTGGTACGCAGCTTTCTTTTCAGGAAGGAAGTTTTTAGGTACAGGTTCTTTGGGCGAGGAGGGGGGACCATTGCTGAAAACAGGCAAGCTGCGTATGGGCCAGGGCGGAAGCTGCATTGTAGGAGAAGACCCTTCCCTGGTCACCCTCAGCAGCGAGATATCTTCCAGGATGAACTCCTGTGGAGAATGTTGGGACAGTGTTCAGTGTAGGTGCCCCCTGCAGCTGTTGGCTCTCCCCAAGGCACAGAAACCCAGAGGTCAGTACAGCCATGAAACAATCAGTCCCCATGGACCCTGTGCTTACTCACCATTTCTGGGGCTCCCGTGGGTTATGTGTGCTCGCTTTGGGACAAGCAAAGTATGGTTTTTGTGATTGCCCTCCTTAAGTGCAGGGGAATCATTGCTCTGTCTGGTGTGTACAATGCTGCCTCTGTAAAGTGTTGCATTTTGCCTGTATAGATGCAACCTTGAGATCTCAGCCGTCATTCTTATCACCGGCTGACAGACTGAGAAGACTCACAAAGAGGCTGCGTAAAAGCAAAGAAGACATGCAGCAGTCTGTAAACGAGAATCGAAAGGCATAGAAGTGGAGGAGGAGCGAAAGGAGGATCCGCCAGGAAAACGCGATGCACCGGCAGCAAAGCACGGAACGGCTGATTAGCATAATGGAGCGCCAAGCGGACTCCATCCAGGCGCTCGTCGCAATGCAGGCAGAACACTACCGTGCTCGTCCCCCCTGCAGCCCTTGTCCCAAAACTCTTCCCCTTGTGCCCCCATGTCCCCTCCAACCCACTTTCCCCAACATCCGGGTTCTTACCGCCCCCAGCTGCCTCCTCCACCCGTAGCTTCACCTCCCAGCCACGAAAACTACGAACCTTATCCACTGCACTCAACCCCCTGCAACATGCCTTATAGCCATCCTGAAGTGCAGCACTCAGTGCACAGCACTCCAGACAGGACTCGAGAGTATGAAATCAGGACATACTCAAGCCTATGGGTGAACCGGTCCCCACCCTACCCCCTTGTCCTTTCGGTATTTCAGTGTTACTTTGTTTTTTTTCAATAAAAGAATTTTCTTTTCAATAAATGGAGTTTTTTACTTTGAAAACGTACTTCATTAGTGCATAAAGCAACATAGACCTTAGCCCAGGAAAGCAACAAGCACTGCAAGTCAGTGTACCAAACACAGCCACTGCACTTAACTCCTGTGCAGAGCACCAGACATTACTGGTGGCTTTCAGCCTCAGATTGCTCCCTCAAGGCATCCCTAATCCTTGCAGCCCCACGCTGGGCCCCTCTAATAGCCCTGCTCTCTGGCTGTGCAAATTCAGCCTCCAGGTGTTGAACCTCCGAGGCCCATGCCTGAGTGAAGCTTTCACCCTTCCCTTCACAAATATTATGGAGGGCACAGCACGCGGATATAACCACGGGGATGCTGTCTTCGGTCAAGTCCAGCTTCCCATAAAGAGAGCGCCAGCGGCCCTTCACACAGCCAAAAGCACACTCCACAGTCATTCGGCACCGGCTCAGCCTGTAGTTGAACCGTTCCTGGCTGCTGTCCAGGCTCCCTGTGTAGGGTTTCATGAGCCACGGCATTAAAGGGTAAGCGGGGTCTCCAAGGATCACAATGGGCATTTCGACTTCCCCTATGGTGATCCTCTGGTCTGGGGAAAAAGTCCCGACTTGCAGCTTCTTGAACAGGCCAGTGTTCCAAAAGATGCATGCGTCATGCACCCTTCCGGGCCAGCCTGCGTTAATGTCAATGAAATGACCATGGTGACCCACAAGCGCCTGGAGAACCATGGAGAAATACCCCTTTCGGTTAACGTACTCAGAGGCTAGGTGGGCTGGTGCCAGAATAGGAATATGCATCCCATCTATCGCCCCTCCGCTGTTAGGGAAACCCATTTGTTCAAAGCCAGCCACAGTGTCATGCACGTTACCCGGAGTCACAGTTCTTCTGAGCAGGATGCAATTAATGGCCCTGCAAACTTGCATCAACACAATTCCAACCGTTGACTTTCCCACTCCAAACCGGTTAGCGACTGATCGGTGGCTGTCTGGAGTTGCCAGCTTCCAGTTGCAATAGCCACCTGCTTCTCCACCGGCAGGGCAGCTCTCAATCTTGTGTCCTTGGGCCGCAGGGTGGCGGCGAGCTCAGCACACAGTCCCATGAAAGTGGCTTTTCTCATCCGAAAGTTCTGCAGCCACTGCTCGTCATCCCAGACTTGCAGGACAATGTGATCCCATCACTCAGTGCTTGTTTCCCGAGCCCAAAAGCGGCGTTCCATGGTGGAGAGCATGTCCGTGAATGAGACAAGCAATTTCGTGTCGTATGCGTTACGCGACTCGATATCATCGTCGGACTCCTCACTGTCACTTTGGATCTTAAGCAGTAACTCAACTGCCATACGAGACGTGCTGGCGAGACTCGTCAGCATGTTCCGCAGCAGTTCGGGCTCCTTTCCCTCAGACCAAAAGGGAAGACAAAGCGCGCTCTGCACAGAAACCGTTGAAAGATGGTGCCAAATGTGGACGTAAACACAGGGATTGCTGGGATGCGAAGCAATGCATCATGGGGTGTTGGGACAGGATCCAGAATGCCCCGCACCCCACGCCCCCTTCCCACAAGCCACAGCGCCAGAATGGGAAGAGGTGCTCTGTGGGATAGCTGCCCATAATGCACCACTCCAAATGCTGCTTCAAGTGCCGCGAATGTGGCCACACCAGTGCACTTGCAGCTGTCAGTGTGGACAGACTGGAGCGCTTTCCCTGGTGCGCTCTCCGAAGGCTGGTTTAACCCAAAGCGCTCTACATCTGCAATGGAGATAACAGGTTGTATGTGCGTAATTAAGGAGACTGTGACCCTATACTTCTAGTTAAGTGCAGGCGTAAACAGATTGTGCTTATTTGCCTCTCTTTACACCTAATTAAACTATAAAGAGTATGCACATTCAGTAGGTTTCCAAAGAGATGTGTCTAAAGATACCTAAAAAAAACACACTAAAAAAAAATTGTATAAAGTAAGCCTGAGCCTGGAGGCAAAATTTCCATTTAAATAAGGAATGGGCCTATATAGTAATGGGGTTATTTTGTGATATTCACTTTGAACATACTCCAGGTTTCTTTTCAAGGCTCTGATTTACAAAACCAAGTTGCTCTCAGATTTAATCCTTTTGTCATTTTCTAATTGCAGAGCAAAAGGAGGGCATCTTAAAGACACAAAATGCATAATGCAGCAATGTAGAACACCTTTCCATAGATTCATAGATTCCAAGGACTGAAGGGATCAATGTGATCATCTAGTCTAATCTTCGGTAAAGCACAGGCCACAGAACTTCCCCAAAATAATTCCTTGAGCGTATCTTTTAGAAAAGCATCCAATCTTGATTTAATTATTGTCAGTGATGGAGAATCCACCACAACCCTTGGGAAATTGTTCCGATAATTAATTACTCTCACTGTTAAAAACGTACACCTTATTCCCAGTCTGAACTTGTTTAGCTTCAGTTTCCAGCCATTGGATCATGTTAAACCTATCTCTGCTAGACTGAAGAGCCCATTATTAAATATTTGTTCCCCACATTAGTATTTATAGGCTAGAATCAAGTCACTCCTTAACCTTCTCTTTTGTTAAGCTAAATAGATTGAGCTCCCTGAGTCTATCACTATAAAGGCCTGTTTTCTAATACTTTAATCGTCCTCTCTAAACCATCTCTAATTTATCAACAGTCTTCTTGAATTGTGGACACCAGAACTGGACAGCAGCGTTTGCACCAGTGCCAAATACAGAGGTAAAATAACCTCTCTACTTCTACTTGAGAGTCTGCAGTTTATGCATCCAAGGATCACATCAGCCTTTTTGGCCACAGTATTGCACAGGGAGCTCACGTTCAGCTGATTATCCACCACAACACTGAAATCGTTTTCAGAGTCACTGCTTCCCAAGATATAGTCCCTCATCCTGTTAGAACAACCTACACTCTTTGTTCCTAGGTGTAACTTGTTACCTATCAACTCTGTGTTCTTGGGGAACCAGGGCACAGTACCCAGCCTGTCTGACTCACGAAAGACCTGTCCCCTCCCCCCCCAGCCTCTGCTTGAACCAAAGCCGATCAGAAGAAAGACTTACAAAAAGCAATGAAAAGACCGTGGGAGACGCACCTAAACCCCTCAGGACCAGGGTGACAGGATTAAGGAAACTCCCCTAGCCTCATTTGCATCAAGGATGGGACAGAGAGGCATCCCCGTTAGCATACTGAATGGAGAACAGAGATTCTAATGCAAGAACCGCACTGAACTCTGGCACCAGAAAAGCAGGGAAGCACTGCATGATGGGGAATCTCTGCTCCAGATGTTAATGAACCCACGCCTACACACACCCAACTCAGTAGTTATCAGACCAATTCTAGTATTAAAACCTTTATTGGTATCCAGAATACTGAAGCTGCCTAATTGCATTGTGAGCTCCCTCGAAGGAACATCGCCCATAGTCAGGAATGATCAGCTCCTATTGTCTAGCCTGAACAAAACAACTTTGGTGTACTCCCTTGAGCCATCAGTTTACCCATAAACAAATCTAGTGTTCTCCCTTGAACCATTGTTCTTTCCCTACAAAAACCCCTACCCATGCTCAAGTAAGTGCTCTGATGCCTGGATCCAAAATCTGGATCAGTTCCATTGGGACTTCATCTTCTCCTGACTGACTGCGCTGGGGGCTCTGCCTGTCTCCAGCACTCCGGACCCTCAGCTACCACCACCTGGGAACCCCAACCAGTTCAAGCTTCACGGAGTGGTGAGAACCCATCTCTCTCTCTGTCTCTCTCTAGGTATAGCCTTCTGACCCTGACTTATGTGATCAGTTACAGTTTTCTAAACCTGACTTTTATAATTAAATTTAAGTTAGATTTAATATTATAACTGTTTTGTTTGTTTGGCTCCCCTATGGTTATTACCTGGCAATAAATAACTTTCATGATTAAGCTGGTTGCTTCTCTCCCCCCTCCCCCCACCCTCGTGGGTGTTTTTTTTGGCTTCCCCATTAGCTCTGCAGCAACGCTCCTCGTACCTAAGCTAACGATCTCTGCAGTACCCAAAAATCCTGTGGAGGTTGCTCCTCAAGTGGGTTACTACCAGAACATTGTAACGTGAAAGTGGAGATAAGGACATGCTGAACCTGGGGCCTATGAGGGTGGCAACTTGAAAGTGCTGCTCGACACAGCCTACTTAGGTGTACTCTATTCCGGTGCGGTGCCCATGGCCTATGAGGGTGACAGCTTGGAAGTGCTGCTCGACCCAGCCTGCTGAGTCCAGGGACATACAAGGGGTCAGCTTGGGAGTGCTGATTAATCCGGTCCTCTCAGACACACTCTGTTAATATATGTGTGTGTGTGTTCGTCTGATTCTGGGGCTGGAAGAACCCAGCCCTGGGGAACCTAGGTCCTGCAGGATAGCTCCATTGGGAGGGAACTTGCAGAAGGGAGAAGTAGAGCTCCATATGAGAACACAAGTGACACAAGCAGTACATTGACAGAATTACAGAACACCACCACCCCCAGAAGAGTAACCCTAATAATTGATCGTACCCCAAAGTAACGGGCAAATCTGGTAACAAAATCTTTACAGTTAGCTGTATTGAAAACACATAGTTTGCTTGTGCCCAATTTACCAAGCTATACAGATTAATCTGTATTAGTAACATACTCTCTTCATTATTTACCACTTTCCCAATTCTTGTGTCATCTGTAAATGTTTCAGTGATAGTTTTGTTTTCTTCCAGGTCACTGATAAAGATGTTAAATAGTGTAGGGCCATGAACCAAGCCACACAGAACCCCGCTAGAAACACATCTGCTTGACAATGATTCCTTGTTTACTGTTACACTTTGAAAGCTATCAGTGAGCCAGCTTTTAGTCCATGTAATATGTGCCATATTAATTTTATTTCTTTCTAGTTTTTTCATAACATTATCATGTGTTATCAAGTCAAATGCCTTATAGGAGTCTACGTATATTATATTAACTCTTACCTTTATCAACCAAATTTGTAATCTCATAAAAAAATATCAGTTTAGTTTGACAGGATCTACTTTCTATACATCCATGTTGACTGGCATTAATTATATTACCCTCCTTTAATTCTTTATTAATTGAATCCCATATCAGCTGCTCCATTATCATGTTGGGGATTAATGTCAGACAGCCCTATAATTATAATAATATATAATAAGGTATCCTATTTACCCTTTTCAACTATTGGCACAACATTAGCTCTCTTCCAGTCTTCTGGAACTTCCCTGGTGTTCTAAGACTTATTGAAAATCAACATTAATGGTCCAGCGAGCTCTCATCCAGCTTGTTTAAAACTTTAGGATGCAAGTTATCTGGACCTGAGGATTTAAAAATGTCTGATTTTAGTAACTGCTGTTTAACATCCTCCTGAGATACTAGTGGAATGGAAAGAGTGTTATTTGTTTTTGCCCCAAATACAGAACAGAATTATTTATTGAACACTTCTGCCTTTTCTGCATTGTTATTTATAATTCTACCATTTGCATTTAGTAATGGACCAACAGCATTGTTAGGGTTCTTTTCATTCCTAATATACTTTAAAAACTCCTTTTATTGTTCTTAACTCTGCTGGCCATAGATTTCCCTTTACTTCTCTTATCAATTTTTGACCATTCCTACCTTCTGATTTATCCTAATTATTATCAACTTCCCTCTTCTTCCATTTGTTATATATTATTTTTATAGCTGCCTTTACTTCCCCTTTAAAACATGTCATTTTTTTAAACCAATCAGAATTCTTCCTTGATTGTGACTTTTGGAGCATCTAATAAAGTGTTCTTAAATAATTCCGAAGTATCATTCATATTTTTCTGATTAAATTTTTCCTCCCAGCTGATTTGGCTTAATTGTTTTCAGCTTTGTGAAAATGGACCTTTTAAAGCACCAAGTATATATATCACTGATCTGGACTTTATGATGTTTGCACATTATAAATGTGATCACTTCTACCTAAGTTACCATTAATTTTTAGTTCTGTGATCAGTTTCTCTTCATCTGCCAAGATGAGGTCTAATATAGAAATGCTCCATGTTGGATGCAATACTTTTTGAGTTAAGAAATGGTCATCTATAATATTTAGAAATTCCAATGATGGTTTAGTACTGGCAGCATGAGACCTATAGCTTACATCACTTAAATTGAAATTCCCCCATGATTATGTAGCTTTTTTCCCTATACATTATAGATAGGTGCGTAAGGAGCCTGTTCCCTAGTATGATTTGGTGGTCTGTATAAAACTAATATCCCATCTTGTTCTTTATCTTTTTGGGACATTGATCTGTAAACATTCAAGATAATTTTCTTTTGAGTTATCTGTGATAGAAGCAGGTAATACCATTTTTGACATAGAGTGCTCTCCCCTTCCCATTTTGCCCACTCAATCCTCCTAAGTAGGTTATAACCATTAATTATAACATTTCAATCATGCGAATTATCCCACCAGGTTTCAGTAATACGAGCAAGATCAAATATATGCTCATAAATAAGTAATTCCACTTCCTCTTGTTTGTTACCCAGGCTCCTAGCATTGGTGTGTAGGTAATTAAAGAATTTATTCTCTACATGTCCTTTGATTCCTTGATTCATTTTGTTTTCAGCATTTCAACTTTGTGCTCATTGAGTGCTTATATCCTTCCTTTTTTACCCTCCTTTTTGTTATTAGTTTAATGCCCCCTTGACTACTCTAGCCACCCTGTCCCTGACGAGATTGGTTCCCCTTCTACTGATGTGGAAGCCCTCCAAAACTATACAGCTCCCTCTCCCCATAAAAAGTGGACCATTGTTCCACAAAACTAAAACCCTTCATCTTACATTATTTATCTAGCCACTTCCAGAATCTTCTGCCTGCTGTCTTCCTTTGCTTATGGGACAGGAAGGATCTCAGAGAAGATCACATGAACATTCTTCTTCAGCATGCTTCCAAATTCCCAGAAGTCATCTGCTATATGTGAGATATCCCATGAGACATTGTCATTAGTGCCTATATGAACCATCACCAATGGATCCTCCCCTGTTAACTTCAAAAGTCTATCCAAACTTAGAATGACATCTCATGTCTTGGCTCTGAGAAGGTAGCATACCGTCATGTTCTCCATCTGTCCCTTGCAGAACGTTCTTTTGATCCTTTTGAGTATCGAACCCCCCAACAAGGATTGGACGGTTCCTGGGATATACAGAGAACTCTTTGTGGACAAGTTTGATTTTCTTACAGGGTGGGCTGAGCTGCCATCCACAAGTGTGTCTCAGACATCCCTCTAGTTCCTTGGATCCCTGGATCTTGAGAGTTATCTTCCACAATTTATACTTTGAGGACCTGGTATCAATTGGAAACTTCTAGCTGTGTGGAACTCCTCCTGGTCCTCTTCTCTCAGGTGACCACAGCCTGCCCATTCTCATCTATCTTCAGCCATGTAGAATGCTGCTGTGACCAGTGTTCCCTCTAATTTTTCCCACGCATGTGTGCAATGAATTTTGTTATATGCACCAATATGGAGGTGATGTGTGACACATCACCTCCATATTGGTGCACATAACAAAATTAATGTGGTGGGTATGGGGCTGAGGGGTTTGGAGTGTGGGAGGGGGATCAGGGCTAGGGCAGAGGGTTGGGCTCTGGGGGGGATGAGGGGTTTGGGGTGTAGGCTGCCCTGGGGCTACAGCGGGTAGAGAGGACTCTCCCCAGCTCTCTCTCCCCACAGCAGAACCTGGGCTGGATGGGGGAGAGGTGCCTCTCCCCGCCGTGGAAGCTCTGGGGCTGAGCTGGGTTGGGGCCAGGGGAAGAGCGCCTCTTCCCGGGCCAGGCTGGGACCGGGGGAGAAGCGACTCTCCCCCAGCTGTGGCAGGTCTGGGACTGGGCTGGGTTGGGGTCAGGGGAGGGACACCTCTCCCCACTGTGGCAGGTCCGGGGCTGTGGGAGAGGCATCTCTCCCCGCCGCAGCCCTGAGCTCCTGCGCAGTGCTTAATAGGCTGCTGCATGGCCGCGCAGCTTAGAGGGAACTTAGGCTGTGACCTCTGACCTCTGCTGGTTATGAACTGCCAGACCTTCTCTCTGACATCCTCTCTCCCCCCAACTCCTGATGGCAAGCTGCTTCCTTACTCAAACCTGGGATACTGATGTTTTTGAATCTGGCTGTCTAGGAACAAATCAGCTTCTCTGATTCTCAGTAGCATCTCTACTTGCCCCTCCAATCCAGGAATCTTCAGCACAGCCACCAACTGGCACTTCGTGCCCAGGAAGTCCCTTCTGGCTTCAGACAGGAAAGAAAATATCACACATCCATTGCAGGTCACCACTACTGCTCCATTACTGGCCACCTTGAAATCACACATAAACCTGAACCGGGAAGAAAATTACTCCCTCTCTAAACTCCTTCCAAAACGCTCCAGTTAGCTGCCTCGGTGAGAGGTTTTCCTTCCAGGTTCAGCTCTACCTTTGATTTCAAGATGGCTAGTGATTGAAAAAGTGACTCATTATACCAAGTCTCCCCGCTTAGCTCAACTCAGCTCCACCCCTCAGCACCAGAGAGAGATTAACCATGCTGAGACTTCAAACAGCAGAGCTGATCAAAGGCAAGATCCAAGGGTTAAAGCCTTGCAGCCTTTACCAAGGCACTGATCAAAGCACAAGGGTTTCTACTGGTGTCTGTAGGAAAAGGAAATAAATGATACAAAAATAACTAAATCAGTCTGACAGATGTGGATTTTTGTGTCTTCCTTGCAAAATACAAAATCTCAATCCTCTCAAATATTTGCTCATGACTATGGTAGCATCAGAGGGTTTCCATAATCCTTGGGTTTTTTTAAAAAATAAACCAAAAATATTTCCCACAAGGTTTTAAATCTCCCCACTCTGGATTCCCTCCTGTATATCATACTGTTGAATGTTTTTGCTGGTGGAAGCCGGGGTGGATTAGGGTTTTGCGGAGCTCCTGGGCCACAGCAAGTGGGATCCCCACCCCACCCCTTCCGCCTGCAACCCCCCCCCCCCCCCGCCCTCCACCCCCACCCCCCTGCACTCCTGCCAGGAAAATGGGGTCCGGGAGCAGGGGCTTGCCACGCTCGCTCAGCCCTCCAGCTGGGGAGCAGAGTCAGGGCACAGGGGCTTGCCCCACTCCGCCTGCCCACCCAACGCTCCAGCAGGGAGCGGGGTTGGGGCGCAGGGGCTTCCCCCTCTCCCCAGCAGGAGCGCTGGGCAGGCGGAGCGAGTCGGGCCACGGGGGTGCACATTTTTCCAGGACCCCCCAATTGGCCAGGTCCCCTGGGCACAGTCCCGTTGGCCCAGTGGCTAATCTGCCACTGATGGAAACACAAGTATACAGTAATCAATGGTGCAGAGCAATCCCCCTGCAGAGATTTCCTAGTTCCAAAGGGCTACCCAGGCTGAACAAAGCACTGACCTGTTCCGTTTGTTCTACAGAGTTGTTATTGGTGGACCAAAAAGGGAGGTTTTTTTTAAAATTGGGGACTGCTGTAGGAAGATACTAAACCCAACAAAACCTAACATGCTGACAACTTTATTTTGATCTGTCTGATTGATTACTATGTATTAGAGCCAATTAAGTTACTACAATTAACTCAATGACTGTTGGGATAGGGTGCTTGTTCAGGAATCCATGACAAATAATGTTTTTATTTATCTGATCAACTCGCTAGATGGTCATGTAGTATTTGGTGAGTAATTTAATCAAACTTCCTTCCAGTGTCAAATACGCTATACGTGAGTTTTCATTTCCACCATCCCTACTTTTGTATACTAACTTGCAATATATTTTGTTTTCTGTCAGGTATCCTCCATTTCTTTTACATCCCTATTTTGATTGCACAGATCATCCAGGAAACACAGTGCAACTCCCTGCCAATCAACAGGCCTCTTTCTGAAACTGCATTCCTCCCCACCCTACTTTTACACACCTATTCATCTCACCTTCAATAGAAACCTCTCTTCACTTTTCTCATAACTCCCTGTCAATAAACTACACCTCTACCCCACTTTTAACGCTGTCCTTGGGAGCCAAAAAATCGTACTGCGTTATAGGTGAAACTGCATTATATCAAACTTGCTTTGATCTGCCGGAGCGTGCAGCCCCCCCCCTCCCCCCCCGAGCGCTGCTTTACTGCATTATATCCGAATTCGTGTTATATCGGGTTGCGTTATATCAGGGTACAGGTGTATCTGTAAATCCACTAAGATTAAATACAAGGTCCTGAATCCTCTAGAGAAGTTGAGTTCCAAGTCATTATTGGTAAGGGAAGTTACTTACACACACGCATGCATGCGTTTCTCCATAAATTCAACAGCTGGTATCTTAGGTTCAATATATACACATGATTCTTTAATATAAATACTGTCTGGTAAAACTTTATCTGTTTTAAATTCTACATTATATTAGCTCTCTGCTATGGTAATCTGAGGTTCAATTTTAGCCAAGTTATTTGGCTTCTGTTTGTGCAATATCTCAAGACACTTCTGAAGCAAAAATTCCTTTCAGCATTTTTTTTTTTTTTTTGGCTATGTCAATGCTGCACTTGTGACAATGTTTTTGGATCATTCTTTCAACATCTTTAAAAAAATAAGCATTCCAGGCCCTGAAATAGTATAGGTATGAACTATGAAACTCATTCCACCATCTTCTATTTTAGAATAAAAGATATGCTCTAGCTCAACCAAGAGTTGTGAGCTTGATGCAGGAATTACTGGGTGAGAGGCCTGTGTTGTACAGATCAAACGTCTTTAGATCAGACTTCTTTGGGGGCCAGTGAGAGTGAGCCATGCTAGTCTGACACTTAGGGCACTCACTTGAGAAACTCAGGTTATTGTCCCTGTTCCAATTAATAATTGGTTATACAAAGGAGATAATCTTCAACAAGAGAAATTGGGAGAGCCCCACTCCAGAATGCTCTATAATTCCATTTAGGGTCCTGACCTGTAACATAAGAGACTCAGGTTCAAATCCCCTACTCTGAATAAGGCAGAATGGGGACTTGAACACAAGTCTTCTATGTTTTATGTGAGTACTTTAGCCACAAGACTGTACAGGGACACTACCACTGCCTCCTTCACGCCCTCTGTGAATTTAGTGCCCCTCCTTCCCAGTTTTTTTGGGGGGGGGAAAGGAGGGTTGAAACTAGTCAGCAAATTCATATAGAATTCACAAATAGTTTTGGTTGACCCAAAACTACATTTTTTGGCAAATAAACTATTCCTTCAAAAAAAAAATTCACACAGCTCTTACAGGAAGGAGGACATAGAAGCTCTTCCCTTATGGAAGTAGCAGGAAAGACTGTCTCCATAATGCTCATTGAGGCAGTAGGAAAGAAGATTCACTAATGCACTGGCCTGTGTACCAAGGGGTATGCTTTTTAGGGGGAAATGTTTGGACCCCAAGCAAGCTACTTTGTTTGCTGTGAACAGCAGCAAGGCACAACAAAGGGCCATTTTCTCAGATGGAGCAAATTGTCATAGTTCCATTAACTCCATAAAGCTATGACAACTTACACCTGTTATGGCTGTGACCCAAAGTGTTTTATCTAGTAGTTAGGAATCCTCTCCTAGCCAGCAGGACAAACTGGGGGGAAAGTGCAAGTGATGGTTGTCCTTCAGACTCAGCCCACAATTACAGCTCCACCCACTTAGACTACAAAAAAGATGGTGCAAATCATTGAACTAAGTAAGATCATCCCATGTCTGTCTTACATGGTTTGATCAGTAGTGAAATAGTTAATGACGTTGACCTTTATATTATCATCACTAGAATTGATACCCCATTGAGATGAATGAGTCAGTTCACACTGCTCTGAGCTATTGTTTCAAGCTATTGACTTACATCCAGTTCACATTTGAGGGGTTTTTTCATACACATAAAGGATAGAGGCTTAATTTAATTTTAAAATAAATGGATTCCAGACCACAGCCCGAAACTCCCAGGGAAAAGCACCAGCTTGATGAACTGCTCTAAGCCATCCCATTTTGATGTCTGCTGACAGCATGTCATAATAAACTCTTCCCTGTAATATACTCTCGAAAATAAAGCTGGAAATCCTACAGAATGTATTGTATATAATGCCAAATGGAATTTGTGCCAGCCAAAGCCTTTGATATCTCCCCATTATTAAATCACACAAAATATAAAGCAGTTTATTTATAAAAATACAATGTATAATTCTCAGATAACTGTTCTGTTACGTGTACTCTGGTTTCTGACTGACTAAAGCACATAGTAAATCTGTTTTTGCTAAATCAATCAGAGTATAACAGGTCAGTAATGAGCACAACAAGCAACTGTCAATCTATTGTATGCAACATCCATCAGATAAAATGATTACATCAGTTTAAACCAGGGGCATGAATCTGGTTGGTTGATAAGGAATCTAAGTGTGGGTATTGGTATGACAGCATCTGTCAGGACAAGTTAGACAGTTTTCCCTCTAAGAAATCATTACCCACCCCAGGGAAGAAAATTAGTTAAGGGAAACATCCCTTCCATCCCCCAGATATAATCTCATAAAATCTGTGCTTGGTTTTTGTGAATGGATGCTTTCAGTGCTCAGCAAGCATTGGGAAGAGTGGCACAATCCTATACTCATACACACAGTCTAGTACTCAAGTCGGGTGGGAAATGCTTTTCCCATTCTACCTGGGGACAAACCTGAGACCGTTTGGCATTAAAACAAGAAAAAACAGCAGCTCACCCCTAGCCTGCTGGTTAGGGCACACAGCACAGCTGCAAGAAACCCAGGCTCTAGTGCCTACTCTGCATAACTAGGAGCAGGGATTTGAACCACTGTCTCCTACATCCAACCATTTGCTCTCAGTTGGAGCTGTTCCTCTGTGTAAAAAAGTAAAGCTTCAAAAAAAAACCTTCATGGTTTTTAAAGCCAATATCATGATGGGGGAGTGGGGGAGGGCTGACTCATGATTGTTTGAACCTGTGGGCATGGCAGTACTGCATCCCCCTTGAGCAAAGCACATCCTACCCAACTCCTTCCAGCTACCATAGTTAGGGTGATCAGACAGCAAATGTGAAAAATCAGGACAGGGTGGGGGGTAATAGGAACCTATATAAGAAAAAGACCCCAAAATCAGGACTGTCCCTATAAAATCGGGACATCTGCTCCCCTAACCATAGTCCCCCTGTCAGCTCCTCCCGATTCCCCCTATTCCTTTGAAGAGAGGACCCGAGTGACCTCTTGCACTTGCTAAAGCCTGCTGGGGAGAGAGCCTCTTTCCCAACATTTCCAGTGCACTGCTCCAACCTCCCCTCCTGAACCACCAGCCACCTAAGAACAGACGAATGCCAAGTATTACTGTTCTCCAGTATTTCACACTAACCCATCAGTGCAGAGAGAACACTGTGCTACTGCAATCCAGAGGGGAGTTGGTGAGCACCTAGTCTCTGCCTCACACCTGTACTGTTTTCTGCAGCCCAGGAGAGAAATCCCTGACTTGTTTTCTATCACAGCTGCTTCCCATGCACAGCAACTCAGGCTGATTCCACACCCCTGGGCATGCTTGCTGCAACCAGGAGTGATATAAGACCTACAGCAAGAGGTATGTAGTCAATGCTATAAGGGGTGAGTTAATAGCCATGGCTACTGCTATCAATTGTGTGCATTTCAGAAATCAATGGGAGCTCCATGTATGTAACTAATGGCCAATTTGGGATAGAGGTTACAACTCACAAACACTGTTAAACAGCTAGTTCTGTGTTATAGTTTTGCTGTAATGTTAATAGCTTAATGTTCTGGGCTGATTCATGTTGAATATCACAGTAGATGAATATACAAGATGTTTCTAATTATCTGTATTGTTCCCCCGAGGGGGTAGGGAAATGGCAGCAACCATGTGTTTTGTTTTTTTCACTACTCTCATGTTACTACTTTATGCTATTGTCCTGTTTACGTATTTGGACACTGACCTGGAAAGTTTGTTAGTATGGGTATCCTAATCCCTCCTTTGCTGAAACCCACAAACAGGAGATAATGTGCAAATCAGGCCGCATGTGTCAAGTCGCTGGCCCAAATTGCTTTAAAAATGTTGAGGCCAAATCCTGTTCTAGCTGAGCAGTGATGCTGCCCGCAGTGTCCTCTGCAGGACTCTGTGGGGGAGGCACCGCTCTGTGGTGTTCACTCTGCTGTTCCTGCTGTTCCTCTGTGAGTCCGTTTCTGTTAGCTAAATGCTGACTGCAGCAGTGTTTGCCAGAAGCTGGGAATGGGCGACAGGGGATCGATCACTTGATGATTACCTGTTCTGTTCACTCCCTCTGAAGCATCTGGCAGTAGTCACTGCCCAGTATGGCCACTCTTATGCCTTGGGGTCTAGGCATGTCCTCTAAGCCACTCAGACCTCATGCTCCTGTGGGAATGTGGTGAGTAGGCTGGTGCATTAGCCAGGCCCACCTCCTGCCATATTTGTGCTTTCAAGGGGAAGAGGATGAGAAAAGCTGCCTGTGCTGTCTTTGCCTGTAGCACTCTAGCCCAATATAGGGCAGGATATTTGCTTGTGTGCAAGTATCTGCCTGACATCTCTTGTCATCTTGGTTTATTTTATGAATAAAATATAACCTAAAACATGGAATGTTAGTTTCAGATGCTGTGGTGCTCATTTTACCCATGTGGCCTTCTCCTTACAGGGAAATCCACTTGTATCTGTTTGTAACATAGTGACTGGGATGGGTTAGAGCAGAAGGGAGAATAAGCAGAAGAGCCTGTGCCCACGAGAGCACATTTCCCTCCAAAGTCTGGAATGGAACCCAAGATTCCTGAGCCTCCACCATTCCTCTGACAACAGCACGTATCTGTGAAACCCAATGGCCTACATAGAAGGTGTTAACTACTATTGCTACCAGTTACTCTGTTAGCTCAAGCACAGTCCATGTGGTAGATCTAAAGATTCCAACCCTGCTGTTGACCCATGTAGGTGTTAACACAATGCCATGTGATGGAATTTTTATTTTTATTTTATTTTTAACATTTAGGAACATTTTAAAACTATGTTAAAGGACAATGGGGCAAAAAGTCAAGCACTTTAAAGTTAGGAAATGGCAGAACTACAGTTGCCAGTGCAACCATCATTTAGCCCCTTTGTGCAGGTACGTTATGACAGTCTCTAATTACATGATCACATTCTATTTTCCACAGGACCCCTGCGTCATTCAGTGCAGAGAATGAACCTGCTCTGAGGATGAGCAAGGGTTCTGTAGCATAGGAGACTGTTGTCTTAAGTTGGAAGGTATGCAGGGATTGCAGGAAGAGAAAGGATAGTCTCATGGTTAAGGCAGTTGAATGTCACTGTGGAGAACTGCATTCTATCTGTGTCTCTGCCACGGAGTTCATATGTCACTTAAATAATTTTTTTTGCCAGTAGTCAGTCACTGTGTGTTCCTCATTTTCTGAGTGTCTGACTATTGAGGCCTGGGGTCTGATTAGCAGAAGTGCTGGGCACTCTCAGTTGCAACTGAAGACAGTGGGAGATGTGCTTTGAACATGTAAAGTGCTATATAATGGTAAGAACTCTGAAAAATCAGGTTCAAGATGTCTGAAATTGGGCACCCAAAATTAGTGGATACTTTCGACCTTAATCTCTCTGTGCTTCAGTTCCCTCTCTGTAAAATGAGAATAATAATGGCCCTTCACCTCACTGGAGTGTTGTGAAGATAAATTTATTCATATTTGTGGAGCAATCAGATACTCTAGTGATGAGTAGAGCTGGGTGGGAATTTTCTGGTGAACCAAGTTTTCATTGGAAAATGCTGATTTGTTGAACCCACCATGAGGAATGCCCTAGGACTCGGCTTCCGGGTCCACAGCTCCTCAGAAGCCCTGCTAATTATGTGGCAGTGAGGAAATGGCTGGATCTACATTAGAAGTGCTATGTTGGCACCTCTGTAGTGCCTCTGGTGAAAACCCTCTATGCCAATGGGAGGCAGCTCTCCTGTCAGCATAATAAATCCACCTCCACGAGAGATGGTAGCTATGTCAGTGGGAAAAGCTCTCTCACAGACATAGCGCTGTCCACACCTGTGCTTAGGTCGATGTAACTTACATTGGTCAGGTGGGTGGCTTATTCACACCCCTGAGCGACATAAGTTATATCCAAGTAAGTGATAGTGTAGGTCTGGCCTTCGTTGTTCATTTCCAGACTTTTTTACCTTTGGGGTTTTTAAGAAGTGTAAAGGTTTTGGACAAAAGGTGTAATTCATTGGGAGTGTTAACAGCATTCAGTTGAAACACCTCTTCAACCTTAACTTTTAGCTGAAATTAACTGAAACTTCAAAGTTCAGATCCTGTGTGTAAAGCATCAGGGTGCTGGTGCTGCAGTCAGAAGGAGCATATACTGATCATGTAAAGCTCCCAGAAATAGTCAGACACTTTTAGCTAAACATTCTGGGTGAGATCCTGGCCCCACCAAACAGGAATTTTTCTACTGATTTCAATAGGACCAGGATGTCACCCTCTGACTTCTGTATGGGATAATGGCCATTGAAATGTTTTTAAAGCAGGAGTCAGGTTAATCAGGAGAGAAAGCTCAGCATTTATTTGATTGCATACGCACTCAGCTCAGGGTGAGTCTGCTCAGAATTCTGCAAACACACTAGGCATGCTCAGAGGCTTAACACGGGTATTAGCATAGTCATTCCTATATTAACACTACGAAAATGAAGTAATATCACCCTTACTAGCAACAGAATACCTGTCTGACCAGCCATGGCATGACCAATCAAAAGGCTCTTCCATTGGCACCACTATGAGTTTGGGGAATAATAGTAATTATAATAATTAAAAAAATGTTAAAAAATGAAATGTAAAATAATCATGATGCTTTGCGGTTCAGGTACTCAGGACTGGGACTCAGAAGACCTAGGTTCAGTTCCTAGATCTTCCATGGACTTTCTGTCTGACCTTGGGCAAATTACTTAATCTCTCTTTGTCACCCCCCTGTAAAGTGAGGCAATAATACTTTCTTCCATCCTTTGCCTGTCTTGTCTATTTAGAAGGTAAGTAAAATATTTAATAAATAATATGCACTCTATAAGGCGTCTCTGCCACTATGTTTCCCCTCTCCTCACTCCTTTCCCTTTTAAATTTCCCTGTCCCTGCCCTTACTCCAACTCTCCTCTGCTTCAATCTTGACTTGCCCCAACAACTTTAAAACTACAGAGCTCTAAAATTAAACACGGAATTGGCACAGTGTCTAGTTTTTACCCTGTAAAGGGAAAAGTGCCAGAGACTCCATGAAATCCACTAGGGATTCTGCTGTTGCTATTGATTTTAGGTGGAAGGTGTTCAGATACTATGGTGAGGGGCAGCAATTTAAAACCCTAAGCTAATTAGGTATATGTTTGTCCTGCACCTAGCACAATGGGATGCCAAACTTGACTGATGTCTGCAGTGGTATCACAATATGCATGTCTTTGCACTTGCTCCAAGTTCTGTAGCCGGGGGGGGGCAACCACTTTTAAGCAGTAGTCCCATACTAAATCAGTACGGCTGCTGCCAGAGCAGTCTGGAGTGTTGCTCCAGCTGCGTGGTTACAATACCACTGAAATTTGACCCTTCAGCCTTCCATCCAGACAGAGGGGAGGCGGGCCAAATTTCAGTGAGTGGCTTTGCAGCCTAGCACACAGGATAACAACACTACTCAAATTTGGCCTGGCAGCCCCTCCATCCAGATGGAGGGGCAGCCGGGACAAGTGGTGTCATAAGCTGGTGTATGGGCAGTCTGTTCCTGCACAGGGGAGCCGGCCGAGAACTTGACTCCTGGAGGCACCTGCTCATGCACTGTGTGGGTAAGAGAGAGAGTGGAGACTCCCTGGCCGGGGGAGGAGGTCCAGGGTCCCTGCAGGAGGATGAGGAATGGGCATGGACTGGAACTTGCCCTCCCAAGAAGTATCTGAATTGGTGCCACTGCACTAATCCCTCCTCTTCCACAGTGAGTGAGTACTGGAAGTAGCACCTTACCTCTGTCACGGGGAAACTGTTGCCTCTGAAAAAGCAGGGCTGTATCTTAATCTCAGACACATAACAAATCATGAGTAAATGCAGCAGTGACCCTAGGTACAGTGAGAACCTGCAGGGAGGCTTCCAAGTAGAAAAAACTGTTTCAGTACATGGTGTCCCAATAGCTGAAGATTTGCCTTGGCCCAGCTTGTATGTCTGTAAACAATATCCTATATTAACATGTTGGCATGCATTCAGCCAATCCAACACACAGCTTTATTTCAGCAGGGAGAGCTCTTTTACAACCTACCATATGTCAGGGACTTTCCAAGGCTAAGATACTGTGGAATACATTTTCAGTCCCTGCTGTCTGTTTTGGCCTGATCCATTGCAGTGAATAGAAGGGTTCCTATTGACTGCAATGGGCATTGGATCAGGACCTATGATCATGTGCAAAAATATATAAACACTTGCTTAGCACTTTCAATTGTTTCAGTGGGTTTTAAGGATACAGATTTTATCAGTTGTGTATATTAGTTGGATGATTTCAAGTGTATGTTCAGATGTTAGACATTTTTAATCCTGTGTGCTAGTGTTTGCACCTGTAAAATGTGGGGAATGTGTATATGTGCACAATTTTGTGCATCCAAATATGGAGGCCTTTTAATAAAACATAGTCCAGTTGGTACATACCTGCCTGCTGGTGAATCGCCTGCATTGTGGTATTTTAGTCCTTTACTTTCTCCCACTACATTCTGCAAGGAGGAATTATCAGCTCTCTGCCAAAAATATAAATAAATTGTTTTACATGTAAAATCAGCTTGTTTTAGCTGGCAAAATAGCTCTGAGACCATACAATGGCCTACTCCAGCTGAAATGAAGAGGCACAGTAAAACTGATAAAAATGTATTATTGGCAGAGCCTCCTGCTGTTCATAGATTTGAAAACAAACTAGAAAATGGAGGAGGTTGGGTCATCCCCATTAATCCTTTGGTTGCTAGCTGGATTCCATTTTGACAGGTACATCAATGTGAAAGAAAGGAACAGCCCAAGGATTATATCTCTGTCATAAACAGGGGCAGTTCCCATAGGGAGTTTCACTTGCTTACACATAATCTAAATTCATTCCTCCACACCTAGATGTATTAGTTATCTGTTCTTTGGTGTATGCTGATGAACCAGGCAATAACAAGGCCTCTGATCTCTATTGTGTAAGGGAGCAAATGATCAGTAAAACCAGCCATATATAGCTGTAAATCACAGAAGGGAGTGGAGACAATGTGGCATGCATGCCGCCTTCTCCTGAGGCCTAACAGCCCCTCGATGCCACATTTCTAACATTAGAATACTTCTGGTATGATCAGTAGTGAGCTGCAGGGCACAGCGCCAAGGAATAACCCCACTACACATAATGTTGGACTCCCCATACTGGCAGAAGTGGAAGGATCACACAGTGGTGATGCTCAGCATGCCAAGGTCATGCCTATTAAAGACACTTGCATATCACATGTATAATTCTTACTCATTGCAGTATTAATTTCTGATGTACAGCTTCTATGCCATCAGTTGGAAGTAGTGCATAGTTATGGATCAATGCCAGCATAGTCACAGAACCATCTGTGCTGACATGGGGATTGCGGGGCAGGATATGGTATAGAGACAGACTGGCTCTCTTCAGGGATGTGATCAGATTGGTGGGGTTAGGGCCTGGATTTCCCATGGATCACTATGCTGCGTGTGATTAGGAGGCCTTGTGAAATATAGGATCATAGAAGCCAAGAGCCCCATATTTATGTGTGGGAGTCTGTTGACACCACTATAAAGTATGGTAAACCATCTCTAGATACTTAGAGTCAATGGGGCAGGAATTGTCCCTATCATCAAATCTAACATTTTTCAACATTTTTTTTAAAAATGATGTTGGGGTTGAGCACACAGTAAAGTGGAATTAAAGTAAATGGAGCTGGATAAACTATTTGCAGTGAATATTCTGCCAATTTAACCCTTTTTCTGTTTGGGAATTATCTGTGAACAGACATCAGTGGTTATGGTTTGCTATTCTAAATTCTTTAATGAATGCTTTATATGAACACATATCAAAAGATACTGTTTTTGCTTCCCTATTGGAAGACCAGAGGTGAAAGTAAGCTGGTCTGGTCCGGTCCGGCATACGGGCAAGAGCCAGTATGCCGGACCAGACCGGCTTCCCCAGGCCGGTGATTTAAAGGGCCTGGGGCTCCGGCAGCAGGGATTTAAAGGGCCAGGGGCGGTAGCAGTGGCTGGAGCCCTGGGCCCTTTAAATCACCGCCCGAGCTCCACTACCGGAGCCCTGGGATAGCGGCGGCTGGGCTCCAGTGGTGATTTAAAGGGCCTGGGGCTCCAGGTGCTGCTACCGCGGCAGAGCCCCGGGCCCTTTAAATCTCTGCCAGAGCCCCAAGCCCCAGGGTAGCGGCAGCAGCCGGGAGCCCTCGGGGCTCCATTGGCAATTTAAAGGGCCTGGGACTCCGTTGCGGTAGCGGCGGCTGGAGCCCCGGGCCCTTTAAATCGCCCCCGAGCCCGGGGCTCCCAGCCACCTCTGCAGCTGGTAGCTCCGGCGGTGATTTAAAGGGCTGGGGCTCCCAGCCGCCGCTACCACAGCCGGAGCCCCAGGCTCTTTAAAGCTTGATTTAAAGGGCCCGGGGATTTAAAGGCCCCGCCTCTTCCGGTTGAGGCCACGCCTCTTCTGGTTGAGGCCCTGCATCCCTGCTCAGGACTCCGGCGTATTGGTAAGTCCTTTAAGTTACTTTCACCCCCGTGGAAGACTGAGGCTTTATAAACAGGAGGAGGGTTGAAATAAGTCTGTTGAGATGAGAACATTTGCATGAACACATAAGAGGCCTGTGTCTGAGATGAGAAGAAATGAGAGGGAATTAACTTATTTAAAAATAATAACCGTATTTCACATTGTGATAGCACCTGCTACCCAAGGAACTCAAAGCATTCATTACACATGAATTAATTACCACACACACTCTCCAAGATAGGTGCTATTATCCCCATTTTAGAGAAGAGGAAGCTAAGGCATAGAGAAATTAAGGGACTTGCCCTTTGTCACAGAAAAAGTCTGGGACAGAGCTAGAGAATTGAACTCAAGTCTCTCACTTCCTAGACTTGTTCCTTAACCACAGAACCATTCTTCATTTTCCAAAGTAGTGATGAGCAACAAGAGCATGCAGTAGTAAAGTGATTTTATGTTATTTTTTCATTTTGAGTTTTTTTTAATGACTCTTAACCTAAAAATTTAAGATTCAAATGTAGGTGTCCCATGGAACTCTCCATCCACTGATGGTCTGTCCTCCACCTACCCATTCACTTTTATGGAAAAAAATTGTATAGATAGACCCTGTTAATTTTAATCTTCTTCAGAAGTGATGTCTTTGCTCATATTTTTGTAATTAATTCTATTGATCTATTTTCATTATGCAGCATTTCCTCCTCACTGGCTAAGAGGAACAAGCCATGAGCTGCTGATCATAGTTCATCCTGGCCAACGGAGATAATCAAAGAGATGTTTAGATCTGTTTCCCATACAGTCTGTTAATTTTGAACAATATATATATTTTTTCCTCCTGGGAATATGACTTATTAATCAGAACTTCAAAAGAAAGATGGGGGCAGGGAGAAATAAGCTATGTACAATACAATGTTGTGGGCCACATCCACAAATTGATTCAGTTTTACTTCACTGTTACTCTGTTGATATCAAAGAAGTTGCCACTGTGTAAATGAGATTCTCTGTCTTTTTCTCAGAACATTTTGGTTTGATTCATATAAGGCAACATTAAAAACATGTTTTAGTTCTTGTAAAATACATGTGTGAAAGTTAGCAGAGGAAACCCCAAGCCTATTTAAAATATAAAATAAACCATTAAGGGGCTTCAAGCACTTTTAGCGTTCTTGAGAGGGAAAATAGGTAGAAAAAATATATTGTTCTGTAATGCTGCTAAAGACATTTCCAAAAATCTGGGCTATTTTTTACCTAAGTTAAACAAAGCAGTCTTCTGTGCCTCCAGCATCTCAAAAAATGTTTAACAGAAGTAACTTGCTTATTTCACCATTTCCTGTGTTCCTCTACATATCAGATGTGTGTTTCATTAGCCATTATTGTCAACCCCAATTACTAGTCAGGACACAAAAAAATCATGAGATTTGGGGTTTTTATTTGAACCTTCAGGGTTCACATTTTCACAGTTTTCTGTACAACCATGAGGGCTAGAAATCTAGTTTTCTTTTCTTTTGTTGTTTTTCAAGGAAAGCTGAGATTCTTTTGTAATCATTTTACTCCAGGAAATGGGACTTTAAGAAAGACACCAAATATTATGAAACTCATTAGAACATCCTGGGACTTGGCAGCACCAATACACAGGGAGCAACATGTATAGATTAATATTATTCACATACAATTTGCCTGAAAGAGGTAGGCTTTGCAGCCCCTTCAAACAGATTAATGGTTCTTGTGTAAGGATTTCTATGCATGGAGCCCTAGAATGAGTGTGAGATGACATTACTGATAGACAAATGTAGCTACAACATTCCTTTTCCTTAACTCTAGCTAGACAGTTACATTTTGACTTTAAATTAGGCAAGTGAGACAATCTTCACGGCATGATTTATCTGCCAAACATTCTCACCCACAACATCACCTGATAAATCTTTACTTGCTTGGCATTTTAGTTTTCATCCTGCATTCCCTAGTTTGAAAACCACTCCATTATTTCTGTTTTATGCTGGCTCATTTCCTGCCCATTCAGGGCTGTTACCCAATAAAGCCCCCTTCTGTTTAAGCCCAAACCAAATCACCCTCCCCCATGGGCTGTGGGTATCAAAGGCAGGGGAAGGCTCAGCCTACCCAAACTGCCTGCGTGGCCTCACCCACACTCCACCCCCAGACTCCCTCCTGCTTCCTGCCACACTCTGCTGCGGCTCTTGGCAGGGCCCAGGCCAGTGGCGCCAGAACCGGAGGAGCCAGGGGGATGCTGTGGCAGGCTCTCCACCTGCCCGTGTTGCGGGGGACCCAAGAGCAGCCCCCAACTTGTGTCTCTGTCCCCGGGCCCCCGCCCAGGGCTGGTGAAGGGTCTGCGCTGCGACTTCCCACAGCTTCCCATGCGGCTCTTACCATGGCCAGACTGTGGTTCTGAGGCCCCGGCCAGAGCCGGGCTGGGGTAAGAGCCATGCAGGCAGCAGTGGGGAGCTTGGGTCCCTCTACCTGTCCGGGGCTGGGAACCTGGGAGGTGGTGACACAGGCTGGGGGCTGCTTTTGGCCCTCCCCTCCCTGCTATGGCTTCTGGTTTGGCTGGGGGTGGGGCCTCTGGGGGAAGAGGAAGGGCCTCAGGGGAAGAGGAGGGGCAGGTGCGGGGCCTCTGGAAGGTGGGAGCCTCTGACCCCCCACTTTTGGGTAGCTCCTTCCACCCCTATTTAGAAGCCACCCTGCAGTTCATTATCTTTATTCAGGTGCATGTTATTTCCCTTTTATTGCCCTAGAAAGTATTCCTTGCACATGACCTTTAGCCTAAAAAATTACTGAGGGATCCTTACATCAGAATGTCCCATAGCTCTGTAGTTAGCATGCTCTCCTGAGGGGTGGGAAACACCTGCTCAAATCCTTTCTCCCCTCTAGCAGAGAAGGGGGAAGTGAACCTGGGACTTGCTAGGCTAAAAGTTGTAAGACCTCCTCCTCCTTGTTTTGTGCAGCATGAGGCCAACTCATTCCCACAAGAAGCAGCTTAGGCGCATAAGCTGCCTGACTTTCCAGGTAGCAGGTTCCCATTCATGGATCACAAGTAGAGATAGGTGCCCGGCCTTAGGCCCCTATATCTGAGAGAGAGGCTTAATTTAGCACACATCCCTGTTGTCACCATCTCCCATTAGCTAGCTTAGCCAGTTCTGTGGATTGCTTCCTAAGGCTTTTGTGGATTTCATTCTAAGACACCTGTCTCTCTCTCCCCATTCATTGTATGGGGAGCCTAGGGGCCTAACCCAGCTTTGTGGATCGCAGTGTTGCCCTGGTGATCTTGTAGACACCCAAAAGTGAGGCGTTTTGACACTCAGCGTTGCAACAGCTAAGTCCTTTGATGGATCCCGCCCCAAGTTCCCATTGGATAAGAACTGGATGTCTGTGTTTTTAGTCAGACAACACACCTGAGGCTGAGGCTTTAGCCCAGCTATAGTCAAATAGCCCTGTCCAATGTTTGATTTACTTCTTGTGTTACTGGGAAGATATTCACATTTATGTTTACTTCAAATAGGAGCCCCAGGTTTTTAGGTTCAAAGGTCACTGTCTGTATTCAGGTGCATGTTATTTCCCTTTTATTGCTTTAGAAAGTGTTCCTTGCTCATCACATTTAGCCTAAAAATCTACTCTAACTGAAGGATGGAAAGTCCTGTGTGAAGCTGGGTATTGCTGATGTAAATTGTATTGTTCTATGAGAGAGGATTTAGTCATTTATTATTAGTTTCCATATTGCTCATTGTAATGAGTGAACAGTTATTGGCTTGAATATGTATTTTCAAATATGAAGTTTAATAAAACAAACTTTAGTATAAAAAGACTGGTTGTGATTTGAACTGCTTACATAAAATCTGCAACCTAATTGGAAAATGTTGTTATTTTTTATTCTCTTATTGTTACTCCCTCTGTTATGAGATGAAGCCAAATGTGCGATCATGGGGGGTGTACAGAATTAATTCTCTGAGAGAACAAAGAAACACATGGTAGCATGACAAACAATGTTAGGTTTTTTTGTTTTTTTCCCCAAAGCTCTATTGACTGGTGATATTCAGTCCCCAAGACTCTTCCACCATTGTTAGTTTTATTCCCTGTAGATTCATTTACACAAGTCCTGATCCAGCTCCCTAAACAGAGTTCATCTGCTTTTCAGGGTAGTTGGCTTTCTTCTGAGATATTAAAGCAGGAGTTCTTTCATTACCTGTACTTGCTAATTCAGGGATTTTTATGTCAGATGCCATAGACTGAACCTCATTAGCCTGTAGTGTTAATCATGTGAATTAATTTATGTCTGAGGATGGAAGTGATCCCAGCTGGTATGAAAATCTGAAATGACTTCTGTGTCACAATAGAGGAAAAATGTCATTGTTTTTCAGATTAGACAATTCCATTTGCCTTACCCTGTTATTTCATTTCTTCTATTACTGAGGGTTGTGGAAAAAAGAATACAGCTCTATTACTGAGGGTTGTGGAAAAAAGAATACAGTCACAGTGAGAAGCACAAATCATCTTAAAGAAAATTATTTTTTAAAGAATTTTAACCTCTGAGTCAGACTGTCCTATATTAGGGGGAAAACTGTAAAGAGCAGGTATCTCCATGAGTTTCAACTCAGTTTCCTCCAAATCATTCCATCACGGGAAGAATTTGTCCCAATTATAATACAGGCAAGGCTTGGCTCCTTGCACCAGCAGATGTCCATGTGCTGCATGGCTCTTGGGACAATTGTGAAGCATTTGCAAGGCTGCCCGGGCCAATACCACTCTAATGAGAACATTTCCGATAATAGCCATTTAATCTATCCTTTGCTGCTTTCTCTGTGGGTGTTCAGCAGTGGCAGTTCTGAGCCAGAGTTAATAATGCTGGGACAGTATCCATGCCTAATCAGATAGGCCACAGATAGTGTCTGCTCTGTGCCTGCCCCACCTCTGGCCCTCACATACCTCCAGGGCCGGCTCCAGGCACCAGCCGAGCAAGCTGGTGCTTGGGGCGGCAGCTTGTAGGAGGCGGCATTCCGCCCAATCCTAGGGCGGCACGGCCGCTTTTTGTGTGTGTGTGTGTGTGTGTGTGTGTTGTTACGCTCCGGCTGCCCTGTAGGGGGCGGCGGCGTGGAGGATGGGAGCACCCTGCAGCAAGCCCGGCAGGGCAGCCCGCGTCCTTCCCTCCCAGCCGACCGGAGCGGCGCAGAGCCCTCCCGGCAGGCGGCTCTTTTTTTTTTTTTTTTTTTTTGCTTGGGGCAGCCAAAAAGCCAGAGCCGGCCCTCCTGACAAGTATATTCATGGAGATGGCTATATGGCCCTAAAAAGAAGACTGTTACTTTTTTTTAATTGTAACCACCATTAAAGCTTAAAAATGCAATTCGTTCCCTGTTTCACCTATTTCTGTTTGACAAATTTTTTCTTCTGTTGCTAATGAAGCTGAAATTAATCTGAGTGTTTTTGTTTCTTTCCTTGGTTACACCATCTGCATCATGATGATCTGATCCAGAAATCTCATGGCTAGTGAAGCTTCAGCCAGAAACCTGACAAAGAGCCATTGGGGTTGACAAACGCTGATAGGCTAAGCCATGATAGTGTCAATGGGAAGGCAAACTCAGCTAACAGACGCTTGCTCTTGATAACCTGCACTAACTCCATAGTAAGAGTCTGCCCAAACCCTTCAGCTTCATGGCCTACAATGAACCAAAACAGATTGTCCAAGATGACTGCATCACTTTGGGAATAAGATTAGTTAGGCCCTGATTCAAGAAAGCATCCCTAGTCAAGAAAGCACCAATACATGTGCTTAATTTGGACTTTGGTTAGCTGCTGCATGCAGAGTGAGCAGGAAGAGCTCACCCATAGTGTGCATTATTTTAAAATGGTACCGTGTGTGTGTGGTTGTGGGTTTTTTTGGTGGGGGAGGGACTAATAATATTATTTCTTGTAACCAAAATGGTGAATATTTGAATCTGGAAAAGCTTTTTCTCTAGAAAATCATTTTTAAGTAGGTCAAATTTCACCATGGGTCATATTTGACCCTACTTATAGTATCCCTTTAACTAAATGCATTCTTAAAAGTAATTGGTTCATTCAGATGCTGAGTGAGCAGAAATAATATTCCCAGTGTATTTAGGATAGCAACAAAAACAAGTGACCATATCCTAAAGAATATTCCTTCAGAATTGTTGTCGTTCAGCCTACCTTGCTGCAGTGGAACATTTCCAATGATTAATTACATTACCTTTGCCTACGGGTGTCTCAGGAAGTATCTCTAACAATTTATACTTCAGTGCACAACAGTAAGAGGTAAACTGGACAGGCTGTACTGCTTCAACTGTAGAGATACCATACAGGACAGGCTGTGTGCATTCCTCCAAACAATTCTACTCTCCCATCTAGCACTTGTGAGTTTCTTTCTGAAGACATTGCGGAAAAATTAAGAACTTACTTAAATATATTTTACAAAGTATATCTCAAAACAAAGTGTTATGAACATAACATGAACATATCTAAGCTACTTTCTCTCTTCAAGCTATACTATTGTCATTTTCATACTATATCTCACATAAGGAATGAGAAGATGGGAGGAGTTACACCTCCACTAAAGGTGTTTATTCTTTAATATATTATTGTACTTAATCTTTCATGTTTTGTACCCATTTGAACATAAAAATATTTACAATTTTGCAAAAAAAAAACGTAATAGGGATTGCAATTACGTGACCTTCTCTTGACTGGAAGCTTGTTCACTGGAATTCCATACTCGATAAGTACCGACTTAGAGCTTAATCTTTCTAGGAGCTGAGCACCCTTAACGCCTATTGACTTCAAATCTCCTATATTGCACGATGGAGCGTGAAAGCAGCGGAGTCCTGGGATCCAAAAAGAAACAAATTTCAAAGCCAATAATGTGCTGAATGCTAGAGCTGGTTAAAATTTTTCTGTCAAAACTGTTTTTGATGGGAAAATAGGGATTTTGACTAAATGAGTTTTTGTGAAAACTCTGCTTTTTGTGGAATGTGACTTTTTTGTCAAAATATTTTTTTTTTTATTTTAGGCTAAAAACATTTTGGCTTTTTAGTTTTCAATGAACAATCAAAATTTCCCATGGACAAAAATAACATTTTCCAACTAGCTGTTCTGAATGCTTCTTTTAATCAGACTATTGGTGGCATTCAGCTAAAGTTGAGGGGAAATTAATAATTCCTTGTGCTGTTCACCTTTAATTAGGCATGATATTTTTTCTGGGAAGCTTAGTTTTGTCACTATGGGCCCAGTTCAATACCTATTAAAGTCAATTGAAGGACTCTTAATGACTTTAATGGGAATTAGATCAGACCTTATGAACATAGCACATTTTGGGGGCACTGTAAAGGTAAATGAATAATAATACTGCATCCAACTCCTACAATTAATGAAGGAGTAGAGAAACAACTGAAGCCAGAAATGCTGGCTTTAAATTCAGATGGCTTTGCAAGGTGTAAGTCTTTGGTAATATGACAAACTATGCACTATACTTATGGGTTTGGTACTTTGGGTACCTCCTCATATACTCAGAGTACTGTGCTGTTATGCACTAGACAGGATAACTTACCCTTTGCTTCTCACTTTCCCATTGGAAAACCCACAAGATATTTTAAACTCAGTAACAAAGTAGGTTTAGAGAATTTAAGTACAATAATGAATTAAAGTGAGTCAGAGGGCCACATTTTGCCCTTAGTTACACTTCTGCAACTGCATTGACATCAGTGCAGCTTCATGCATGTAAAAGAGGGCAGGATTTGGCATAAAGTGTTCAGTAATAAATTAGGCTGAGCATCTTCCATTGCTTAATTGCCACTATTCCATTTATGACTGTACAGTAAGTGTAAAAGCTCTTTAAAAATATCTATAATGGTTTCTCACCACAAAGGATGAGTGCCCAAAGATAAGCATGCACACCTAATGATATACAATGACTGATCATATGGAGGACCTTCTATAATGGAATGGTCCTTTGTGTTTCAAATTCAGTCCTGAACCAACTGCTGCTGTGTCCGTAGGTGTATAATATGTTCTTCTTTACGTACTCATTCTATGTTTAGAAAAACTAAGTTTCAAATTCTGATCCTTGCTTTTCCTTTTTCTTTGCAGATTTGCTGCAGTTTTCTGTGTTTTTAAATGCTAAACGGGCACCTGAATTTAGGAGTTAGTGTCCTGATGAATGAACTCATGTGAACACTAGTGCATGTGGTGGGCAACCTGTGGCCCACGGGCCACAAGCGGCCCATCAGGGTAATCCACTGGCGGGCCGCCAGATTGTTTGTTTACATTTGCAAGGCCACTCGCAGCTCCTAGTGGTCCCGGTTCACTGTTTCCAGCCACTGGGAGCTGCGGGCGGCTGTGCAAATGTAAACAAACAGTCTGGCAGCCTGCCAGTGGATTATCCTGATGAGCCATGTGCAGCCGCGGGCTGCAGGTTGGCCACCACTGGTCTAATCTGTTCCTAAAAACCTCCAGTTACATGTATTCCTCAGCCTCCCTTAGCAGCCTATTCCAGTACTTAACTATCCCTATAGTTAGAAAGTTTTTCTTAATCTTCTCATCTCAAAGCATATTTACAGACACAGGGAGCAGTACAGCATCACCACCATTCATTCATGTCCATGGCTTGTTTCTCAATTAAGCACAGCCTGGTCATGCCCTTCCATATAATGCCTCACCATCTAGTCATTGCTCTGTCTCTAGGTCCAACTGACCTTGTCTCTTTTTGCATCATTTTCTTTGGCATCCTATCATCTGTTTGTCTTCGGCAGCGTTCCCACCATCGTAATCTTTTTGATTGCAGCCTGTAAAGGGTTCACTCACTTCAGGTGTACCTCATTATGGTTGGGTCTGGGAATTACCTTTCACCTTGTCTGGCATCCCCTTCTGGTGGTTGCTCATGCTGTGGCCCCTGTCTCTCTCCATGACTCAGGGTACTCCCTCTTCGTGTCTCAGCTCTCCAGACAGATCACTATATAGTCCCCCTACTCCGGGGTAACAAAGTCCCATCAGACAAGCTGTCCATAAGACTGCCTGAGATAGCAGACGTTCCAACTCCAGGTCCTGTGCCAGTTACTAGTAGGGAAACCCAGGCCTGCCCACTACTTTGGGTTCTAGCCCAGGGACCCTATGATTAGCAGCCTAGGTTTGCTCAGTCTCAGATACTGTTGCTGTTTCCTTGGGCTCCCTCCGTCCCTACTTCCCTATCTCTTTGCCTGTCTGTGGGTTTACCCCCTGGAGCTTCCTCCACTCCCTCTGGCTACTTCACCCTCCCAGGCTCTTGTCAAATTCCCTAGTCTGGGGCAGGACTCCAGTGCTTACTCTCCCCCTGGATCACCTCCTTGTCCCTGGTCAATTCCCTTTCAATGTGGGGTGGACAGCCAATCCCGTACCCTGACTTCACATCCTAATTGACTTCTAATTTCTTCATTTGTCTTAAAATCATTCCACTTTACACCTGCCACCTTCTGAAAAACTCTCATCGCTACTACTTCCAGCCGTCTGATGACTGTTTCGTTTAATGCAGCTGCTTCCAGACCATAGAGTAACATTCTTAGTACAGTGGTATGAAAAATTTTCTCTTTGGCACCAAACATAATGTTTCCCTCAGTCCATAATTTCATCAACTTCTGTGCAACACTTATCGCTAAAGCACATCTCCTTTTAGCCTCATCTTTAATGCAACCATTGGAATTTATCAAGCTTCCAAGAAACTCATAAGATTTTATTTCTTCTACAACTTCACTGCTGCTGTATTTAAATACTTTATTTATTGTCCCTTTTCCAAGATGCAACCACTTTGTCTTCTTGGCAATTATTTGTAAATCCAAGTTGACTACACTAAATATTGACTTGAACTAGTTGCTTAATTTTCCACCAACTCTTACAGGAGTCTTCCTACATAACTGTTATAATTGTAGTTATCTTATCTGCAACTCCTTAAGATTTTACTACTTTCCATAATGTTTCCCTCCAAACCAAATCAAATGCCTTCATGAAGTCGATGACAACAGCAAACATCTTTAATTCCTGTTCTCGCTTTTTTTCCATCAACTGTTGGAGTATGAATATATGATCAGTGCAACTTCAGTCTGGTCTGAAGCTGCACTGTTCCTTGCCTACTACTTCCTTTAAAACTGCCCTGAATCTGTTGACAGTTACTTTCCTCATGATTTTTCACAGTACTGATGATAAGCTTATTCCCCTATAATTATATGTATTGGCAGGCTTTCCTTTCTTCAGGATTGGTACAACTATTGCCTTTATCCAATCATCTGGTACCTCCTGTTGCTCCCATGCCTTCTTATATATTCTTCCTAATGCTTTGATAGCACTTGTCCTTCCGGGTTTTAAAAAATCAGCTGATAAATTGTCTATTCCTGCAGCTTTCCCAATTTTTACCTCCTTCGCTACTCTTTCTATTTCTTCTTCTCATGGTGGTTCAGTGCTGGTAACCATTCTGCCTTGTAAGAGGACCTGTTCATCTAGCATTTCTAAAATCCTTGTATCTGGATGAACTGCAGGTTCAGCATTTTGTTAAAATGCTCTCTCCATACTTCCAGGACCTCTTCTGCATTTGTTGTCAGTTCACAGGTAGCCTTCCTTATTGCTTGAATTGTTGGCCTGATTGTGTTTCCATACAACTTAACTTTTTTGCATATAATTTTCATATCTTGTTTTCTTGACTCCTCCCCTATTTGTTGAGCCTTTTCTTTCCAGAACTTTTGCTTGTCCAATCCTTGTTATTTCTTCACAGTGCTTTTTACTTCTTTCACTTTCCCAGCAGTCTTAGCCTGTTTACACTTTATCATTATGTTTTTGTTTCATTGCTTGTCCAGCTTTTCCTTGTTTGCTTATGGTTTCCAGTAACTTCTCCATTGTATTTTTTATCCCTTCCTTGAATATTTCCCATTCAGTCTGGAGTGAGATTTCTTTATTGTTGCATTTTAATGGCCTGAAATTCCTTCAAAGTGTCATCTTGTATATTCCCTCACAGAGCTATCCTTTAACTTATCAAGATCAAATTTGGCTCCAGTTGCACCCATCTTCTTTTTGGACTTTAACTTAATCTTTCCCATTAGTAGTTCATGCCACACTTGACACTTCTATAGACTCCAACATCCAACAGTGACCATCTATGCCTTTTACTGATAATAATGTAGTCAATCTGGTTTATGGTTTGACCATCTGGTCAGTTCCATATAATCTTTGGTATATTTCTGTGAGGAAACCAAATATCACTTTGTGCGACTCACTGTAAGTTCATCACCTTTCCACATTATTGTTTGCTGTCCCAATGCTGTGTGGTCCAACCCTATTCATTAGCTTACCATGTCCACTACCAACTTTGTATCTGTATCTCCCTCATCAAAATCATATCATGACCAGGAATCTTGTCTACAGTGCTATCCAGCTGCTGATAAAAACTGTCCTCTTCTTCTTCTGCTTCTTCTGTTGGTGCATAATGGCCAATCACAGTTGTGCATAGTTTACTGTAGGCAGTAGTAAACCTTGCTATGACAATCTGCTCAGACACCAGTTTCCAGCTCTTCACTGAAGTACCTGTTCTCTTGTCCTCTGCTAAAGCAATGGCATCCTTATGCTTCACTTGTCCACTTGAATTTCCAGAATAAAGGAAAGAATAATTTTAAACTGTGAACTCTCTTGTACCCAGCTAGTTTGTCTTGTGTGGCAGAAACAGAAATATGTAACTTCCTTCCTTACCCCCTCCTGCTACTAGCTCAGTCTGGCCTGGAGTGAATAGGGATCTAACATTCCAGCTCATAATATATGTAATATGTTTGGCTGTTATCCAAAATATTCTAATATCTAACCTAAAACTCCCTTGCTGAAGATTAAGCTGATTACTTTTTGTCCTACTTACAGTGGACATGGAGAACAACTGATCACCATCCTCTTTATAATAGTCCGTACATATTTGAAGACTGTTATCAGCTCCCCCCTCAGTCTTCTTTTCTCAAGACTAAACAGGACCAGTTTTTAACCTTTCCTCCTAGGGTCAGTTTTTTTATACCTTTTATCATTTTTGTTGCTCTCCTATGGACTTTTTCCAGTTTGTCCACATCTTTCTTAAAGTCCAAAACTGGATACAGTACTCCAGCTGAGGCCTCATCAGTGCTGAGTAGCGTGGAACAATTACCTCCCGTGTTTTACATACAACATTCCTGTTAATACACCCCAGAATAATATTAGTCTCTTTTGCAACTGCATCATATTGTTGATTCATATTCAATTTGTGATCCACTATAATCCCCCCAGATCCTTTTCTGCAATACTACAATCTAGCCAGTTATTCCCTATTTTGTAGTTGTACTTTTGATTCCCCCCCCCTTCATAAGTGTATACTTTGCACTTGTCTTTATTGAATTTAATCTTGTGGATTTCAGACCAGTTCTCCAATTTGTCAAGGTTGCACTTGATACCTCCCTATCTCATAGGTAAGGTGTGAGGATAAACTCACTGATGTATCTGAGGAACTAAAATACTACCATAGAATCATAGAATATTAGGGTTGGAAGAGACCTCAGGACATCATCTAGTCCAATCCCCTGCTCAAAGCAGGACCAACACCAACTAAATCATCCCAGCCAAGCCTTTGTCAAGCCGGGCCTTAAAAACCTCTATGGATGGAAATTCCACCACCTCCCTAGGTAACCCATTCCAGTGCTTCACCACCCTCCTAGTGAAATAGTTTTTCCTAATATCCAACCTAGACCTCCCCCACTGCAACTTGAGACCATTGCTTCTTGTTCTGTCATCTGCCATCACTGAGAACAGCCGAGTTCCATCCTCTTTGTAACCCCCCTTCAGGTAGTTGAAGGATGCTATGTAATCCCCCCTCACTCTTCTCTTCTGCAGACTAAATAACCCCAGTTCCCTCAGCCTCTCCTCGTAAGTCATGTGCCCCAGCCCCCTAATCATTTTCGTTGCCCTCCGCTGGACTCTCCCTAGTTTGTCCACATCCCTTCTGTAGTGGGGGGACCAAAACTGGACACAATATTCTCCAGGTGTGGCCTCACCAGTGCCAAATAGAGGGGAATAATCACTTCCCTCGATCTGCTGGCAATGCTGCTACTAATGCAGCCCAATATGCCGTTGGCCTTCTTGGCAACAAGGACACACTGCTGACTCATATCCAGCTTCTCGTCCACTGTAATCCCCAGGTCCTTTTCCGCAGAACTGCTGCTTAGCCAGTTCTGCAGAAAACCATGATGAGTACCATAGAAAAGCACATACATAAATATCACATGTTACTTTCAGGTCTATTAAATGAGGCTTGCAGAGGTGATAAGACTCTTTTTTAGGGGAGGAAGTATGGGGAGAACACAGTTATTGTCACTAGCATGTGAGGTGACAAAGTAGAAATAAATCTGGCAGTTTTTCATGGATTTTTAAAAATAAGAACCTGTGATCCTAAATATCAGTTTTGTTAAGGATTTATTTGGCTGCTCCCTTTTTTAACTGTTGTACCTGGAATTTTGGTTATGTGTCTCTTTAGCTTTGTTTTATTTGTATTTCCTCGTTGATAACAGTATGCTAACTGTTGAGAAAGGGGGAAAAAATCCATCAAGAGTAACAAGTAGTACCAATCCCCCGAAGACAGTATACACTTCTTATCCTCAATTGGGATTTGCTATTATTGCCCTCCCCCACACCTCCATTTACAAATTTAGATTTTGCTTTCTGCAAAGTTTCCATGAACATTCTTACCAGTAAACTCATTTGCTAGTGTATTTTTGGAAAGAATACAGAAGGGGAATGAGCACAGTTAAAATAAATTCACTAAAAAATTCAAACTAATGTTCACTGGAGAATGATTTTGTGCAGTATTTTCCCAGCTCTAGTTATAGTCTGTTCAGTTCCCAAAACCAGGACTAGCATATAACTATAAATTATCTGTTGAGATGTTTGAGCAGTTATAGACTTTTCCCTACTGCTGTATTGTTTGTTTTTGCAAGGATAATGCCATAAGCAAAATCAAATCAAACTAACATAGCTAATTAGCCATGTTCCTGCTCAGCAAGTTAGAGATTTGTACATCAGAGAGGTGGAAGCTTCTCTAACTTGCTGAACAGAAACATAATTAATTGACAATGTTAATTAGCCATAGAATTACATGGTTATTTACACTCATTATAACATCCATATGAAAACTGGAACAAAGTCATACTCTCAAAATAATACAAGTGTTGGACACCTGAGTTGTGTGTGCCGTGTGGTCATTAGCACAGAATAGCCTTGTGGAACAAGTCATCTGAGAGAAGATATGGATGGAAGGCTGTTTCAAGAATATGGGTGGTGTGACAGACATTGAAATCCCATGCATTATCTTTGGTGACTATATTGTATCAAGTTTATGTATCATTTTGGGCCAGGGATTGCATGGAATTTGGGGGGGGGGGGGGTAAAGGTTATAACAGTTCCTCCAGGAACCAAAACCAGTGTGTGTATGTATGGAGGGGGCGGGGGGGGGGGGAGGGGAAGAAGGGGAGGATTAAGGCAAATCACTTTGGTTGTAAACACCTCCTGAGATGTATCATCCATTGGGAAGGCTTGCATATACTGGGTCAGTCTTGGCTTTCCAGAGATCAACAGACAAAAAATGGTTTCGAGATTAAAAAGGCTGGGTTTATACTGACTCAGGGCCTTCTCTCTGATCCAGAAAATGGACAGGACCTTCTGTCCAATGGGGGCCCTGCCTTTGCAGAAGGAATTAGAGCTAGTGTGGGTATATCTCCTCAGGTAGGAATTACATCCCCAGCTCCAAGTGTAGATATACCCTAAATCTGCAGTCAAACAAGCTGAAACTGTAATTCTGAGAAGTATGAACTGCCCTCATTCATCTCAATAGGGTATTAACTCTGATACCTAAGTATAACAATTTGAATGTCAACACTTAATTATTTCACTGTTGATCATTTTAGCAGGAAAAGGCAGCTAACATGCTTACTCAGTGTGATGGGATATTACAGATGATAGATATTGACTGGTTATTATATAAGACTAATGTGGTCATACAGTCCATCCCCCTGTCAATACAGGACAGTTCTATAGCATACTGTATTATTCTCTATAATATTTCTAGTGCTTTATCCAGTCTAGTTTTAAATGAGTCAAGCAGTGGGGCTATCATAACTTCAGGATATTATTCCATAGTCTTCTGGATCTCACTGGAAGGAATTTTTTCTTACATTTTATTTTCTCTTAATTTCATCCCATTTCATCTAGTTATAACCCATGCACAAAGTGAACTTTCAGGGAAAGGAAAAGGAGGAAAAAAGACAACAACAGTTATGAAAGGGGAGAAGGTACAGAGGGGGGACCACCAGGTAATGGGGCATAACTAATTCCATCACTATTTTTTCCTACTTCAAACCCTTACTAGTGTTATGTGTTGCCCTTACAAAGACAAGAAAACCAGGGAGGAAATGTACAGAAGAGATCACCTATCCTCAATGTTTAATTTACATTTATATGGACATGAGAGCTTAAAACCAAAAGACATAAAATGCTAGATCCTATGTGGGCAGAACTTCACTAATGGTCCATCTGTGAAGCAATGTATTAAAGACATGGTGTTGACAGCTTCATAAGGGAATCTCATTTCTTGGGAACAAGCTAGATGATTTTGAAAAAAAACAAGTGTGATTTCTAAGATTTTTATAGAAAAAACAAGCTTCTTCCCCTATTTGGGTATTGAACACCCATGGTAGAACACAAGCTAAAGGGTATACATCATGGGTTACGGTGCAGTATGCAACTTCAGGGAGAAAACAAGGGAAAGATAATAGGGCCTCATCCTACAAACAGCCATGCCTAGAAGTATAGCGTAGTAGTTACCACAGCACTTCGATACCATGGAGATAGGCCCCTGCTATAAAAATCATAGCTGGAGAGAATGGCCCCCCGGCGGAATGCCAACAGTGAGACTCTGTGCAGGAGTAACTTGATTTTTGAGCGTAACTCTTTGCACGATCCTGTCCTTAGATTGTAGGGTTTTACCTAGATTGTAAGATCCTGAGGTCAGGGACCTTGTTGTCTCACTGTAAAGCGCTTAAGCTTAGGCTTAGTGCTACAGCTCAATAATAGAGAAGGAAGGGAAATAGGGCCGCTCTGTTTGGAAGCCTGGCAAGTTGTTCATTTGGGGATGTTTTTCCTATGAATGAAAATGTACCAATCGCCCCTGGCACGCTATTTTGTTGCCGGGAGGGGGTTTGGGAGCTAGGTGCATGTTTTTCCTGGCTTTTTCGAGCTGCCACGGCTGAGACGTTTCTATTTAGCTGCCCTTCCATACAGGCCTTGTAACGCAGCAACCCAGGCCTAGCGTTACGGAGAAAAAGCAAACATCAGGCTTCCCGGGCTCCCCCATCGCCGAGAATGTGCCCGGAGATAAGGCAGGGAGGGCGGGTGACTGCTCACAGCTGTGACAAAGCCATTCCTCCGCCACTCGCCGGCACGCACTCTCCTCCCTCCTCCCCACTTCCTCTCCAGGCGGGGCGATTCTGCCCCCGCGCTCCGCTCTCCTCCCATCCCCGGAGCGATCCAGAGCCCAGCGGCAGCCAGGGGCTTGCCCGGTTGGTTCACGTGGCTCTCGGGGTGGAGCGGCTGGCAAAGCGCAGGGGGTGGGTGGAGACAACAAAGCCCAGCTGTCAGCGGCCAGGCAGAGGGAAAGCGGCGGCGGCGGCCCGGGAGGAGGCAGGTGAGCTGAGTCAAGTGCATTTAAAGCAGTACAGGCGCCTGGGCGGGGTGTGAGGGGCGCATGGCCAGGCGCAGCGGCTGGAGGGTGCAAGAAGTTGCATTTGCTCAGAGCCGCTGTTCCTCGCCTCCACAGATGCTGCTGTGCGAACTGCCGCCCAGCTTTAACCCCTTGCCGCCCGGGAGCAAGGGACCAGCTCGCAGTCCCCTCCGCACCAGGGTGAAAGGTGCTGTGAGGGGAAGAGGCGCTGCCACGTTGGCAGAGCGCGAGGTGGGAGGGAGTCACAGGACAGATCCCAGCGCTCGCCCCCCGGGAAGGGGGGGAGGGGCGACTGGCAGAACGATCCCTTCTGCAGAAAGTGCCTCGCCCAGCAGGGTGTTTGCGGCTGGGCAAGCCGCGCGGGCGGGGCGGGCTCTGCCCAGCAGCACCGGTAGGGACCGGAGTGGGAGACGTGAGTTGCACTGGGCTGAGCTGTCAAGAGGCGGCTAAGGTACAAAGCGCGCCTGGCAGGAAGTACAGCCGCTGGGGTCATCGCCGGCGCGCGGGGTGGCTTGTCCCCTTTGCAGCGTGCATCGCTTTGCTTTCTTTACAGGCGTTCGGGGAGCGGGGGTCCCTGGAGGAAGCGAAGTGTTTGGAGTCTTCGCCTCACCCCCCCCCCCCCAACCTCTGCCAGGCAGCTGCCTAACCTGCCCTGAGCGCTATGCGGTTTCACTGGGCACACGGGTTTGTTTGCCATAGTTATCTATTTTAAGATGAGCGCTCAGTTTGGAGAGCAAGTCTAGCAAGTACAGTCATCGCCCATGCGTGGAGGTTTCCGCTTGATTTGGAGAAGGGTATGGGAGGGAGGGAGGTTTTCGGCTAATGTCAAGCTTACAGGAAAAGATCATTTCTTCAAACCGGTCTGTTCTTGGGGAAGTCCCCTTAACAGCTAAAGCCCGGTAGGAAGTAGACCCCGTGTGTCAGCTAAATGAGTGTAGGCGGCTGCAGCACCGAAATAGTTTTCTGCTGTGTATTCCAGTACTTAAGCTACAGAGCCATGCTTTGTGCATCAAGGGTTCTGCTGGAGAGGAAACAAATCTTTTGCTGTATTGCGCTAAGGTGCATCCCAGCCAGGAGTAGTTGGGATTATTTGAGTTTGAAGTCAGTTTCCTTTAAAGGCTTTTATTTGTGGCCAGATTTTATCATTCAAAGAGAGAGTGACAGTGTAATAAAAGATTCAGTGGCTAAAGGGCACAGCTGTTTGAACATTAACTGGTGTGACCTCACCAGCTAGTTAACATCCATAATTCCCTTGTGTGCTGAAACAGCTGATGTGTCTTTTCCCCTGCTGGTCTCCTGGCCTGTGTCTATCTAGACTAAACTTCTTCAGGAAATATTCCACTGTTCAACTGCTGCTAGTGCACCCCACCAAAGAGAGCAATGATGACAGTACTAGGGATGTCTAGTGTAAGCAGGGTACTGACAGGATACTGTTGCTGGAACATTTCTTTAGAGTAAGTGTGAGTCTGAAAATAAACCAGCTACAGCACATGTTGCAGAGTATACTAGACTTAAAAAGAAGGCTTACAATATGTTCTTTGGCATGGGATATGCATATAAGAGTAACTTCAATTGACATGGGTATCAGAAAGACTCAGCTTTGATTTAGTTTTTACCATCACTACTGGGTTGCTTGAAATCCCCATCTGTCATTTATGCTCCTATTTTGGTCTTTCTAAAAAAGGTGTGTAGTCTTGTAAACAAACAAGCAGATTAATATAACTGCCTATGGTTATTTAAAGAGCCCTGATATTGCTTTCATGTCCTTTTTTAAAAAATAAAAAAAAATAAAAAAAAATTCTGATTTGAGACCTTGAACTTCTTGTCACAAGGTAATTATGCATATAACAACCTAATCAGAGCTCTTCCATAGTAGTTTTCTGCCTTATCTACATTCTAATATTTTGGGAAACCTCTGACTTCCATTTTGACTGGTGCTAGCAATGGTGGGAGTGCTACTGTAGACAGGGCTCAGGTGGTCGCTTGGTTTTTACCACTGTGGTAGCTAGACCCCCTTCAAGCAGGGTTAAATAGTACTGTGGTAAAAATGCTGCTAGTGCAATGGTGGGAGATCTCTTTTAAAAAGCTAGTATAGACACAGCCTTTATTTGTAGGTCTGAAAGGACTCTACAAAGGATGTGTAAGTATTATTATAGTTGAGGAAACTGAGGCACAGAGGGACTAAATGATCCTGTGACACATGATAGATCATTACAAGAGCCAGAATTCCCCACTCCTGGACTTGACTCCAAGTCCAGTGCTCTATCCACTAACCTGTACTGCTTATTTAAGCTAGCAATTCGGCAAATATTGTAGTGTATAGTGAATGTTACATAGGCATTGAGTTTCAGGGTGCACGGAAATTCAAGAGTTTTATCATTTAAGAGAAAGTTGCCATCTTGCCATCATTGATATGATACAAGAAACATTTTGGGTGAGTCTATGATTAGCTCCTTACTGTGGCTCAAAGGGTTTCACATTGCTGTGCCATTAAAGAGGACTCGTTCCTTCTGCATTAATTTAAGTTACTGCAGTATATATCCATTTGAGCATTGCTGCTAATTCTATAATTACTGTCCAAGGCAGGTTTCTGCACTTCAGGTAAGAGAAGTGTAAAAGGAACCCTTCAGAATGCTGATTAATAGGTAAGATCAGTGACCGGTAAATCTTATTACAGGGAATACACCTAAGAGAGCCTGATGAATCAGCATGTTGCATTCAGTGATGAGGTGTGTAGCCATCACAGCACAGGAAGTTACAATAATAACAGTAGGGGTATTAACACCTATGGAAGCTGCAAACTGTACACGGAATTAGAGTATGTGATGTTTGTAAAATAGTTCCTCCCATTTGCTAACTATATTTTGCCACTGCTCATCTGTTTGTTTCATTCACAGATCTCTTTTAATAATGCAGAAAAGACCTCATTGTTTCTGTGGTGAATGGTGAAAATATGAAAACTTGTTCTCTGGACTGATATTTCCTTTTACCTGCCTCTCTTCAAATTGTGGGGTGTAAAAACAGAAGACACGTGGGCTTTAATAATAGTATAAAACCATAATGTAAGCAACAAGAAACCCAAAGAGAGATTCTGTATTACCTAGTGTGGCTATGCCACTCAGCTCCGCTGCACTGCCAGTGGTGGATGGGGGCCCTGGGCCATTTAAAATTGCCCAGGGGATGTGCGTGTGGGGGGGACACACCCGGGGCAGAAGGTGGGGCCAAGGGAGAGACCCAGCCTCAAACATTGCTGGAGCCGGGCTCCAGGCCAGGAATATTCCTGGTGCCCAGGCACCATGGGCCCATATAACTCGCCACCTATGCCTTGTAGCATTGGATTCAACGTGACTAGGTGCCTGTTTATGACTTACCTACATACCTCTAAGTTGAAAGAGACCTGAAATGTGCAGGTATTTTTCTATGACCTTACTTTATGGGGTGTGCCATGACTTAATTTTGACCTAGTTTGGCAAACAGCTCTAACTGGCTGGACTGGAACTTTCTGATGCTGAATATGGATAAAGCTGCAGTTCTGGTTTTTTTTAAGGTTTTGGCAATTGACCATCTGTCTGGTGATTTGTTCTTTCAAGGTTAATTCTTCCTGCATTATTTCTATTTCAGTGATAAGGAACAGGAGGCTTCTGTAATGCCTTTGCTTCTCATTAGTGCTCTTGCCAGATGGTGTTTAGTTGCCAGATTTGTTTAATATTTCAAACTTTAAATCTGACTCTACCTGGAGCTAAAACTCTGGGTCATGCTTTCATTTCTCATCTTGACTGTTACAATTCCAAACAAACAATCTCCACTGCTTATCTCTGTCTCTTCTGGCCAGTACTTCCAGTCCCTGAGTTCTATTGCAACTTTAATTGACCACTTCCCCAATCACTAGTTAAGTTTCTGGGCAGGAAACTGAATTCACTACCACTGAAACATATTCCAATTTCAACCTTGATCAGTCACTTTTAAAGGGTCTTCAAACTCAATGTAATTTTAGCTACAAAATGTCATTCATACTGTATTTGTCTTTAAAGTAACCAGTGCCCCAGACTTCCCCCTCTTCTTAAATGGAGGCAATTACATGTTTGAAACTTCCTCCCTTGTGACTCCTATACAGTCAAATCTCTCAAAATTGTTTCTAATTCTTTTAAAGAACTTCAAGTAACTTGTCAAGCTATTCAATGGTAAATGGAAAATAATGCTATGTCATATTAAGCTTCCAGGTGTCTCATAAGAATTGGGCTGGGTCAGTTTTTGTAGGAGACAGCTAAGAAAAAATGCAGATGTTGCTCAAAGTAGTGTTGATGACTCTGTAGGTAGAACTGTTCCCTCTGAGTCATTAATGAATCAGTGCCCCACTATGGCATGGTGGTGCATGTTTTGTCTCTGGGTGAGGCTTACCTGAGATCTTGACTACTAGTTTATTAAAAGTTTCATGATACTTTCCACGAGGACAGCCATACACCTCTATGTCCTGGCCCAATTATTCTGACTGCATGGATTCTTATGACTTCAGTTGGAGCTGATTTTTTTTTTTCCCCTTAAGCAATGGGGATCATGTGCATTTGTCCATTTTTAGGTGGGGCAGGGGCATAAGTGGCTTCTGATATAGGATTCTGCAATTTTAGAATTTAGATGCAGATTCTATCAGTCAGTATTTCATGGGAAGTCAGCTTCTTCAGCTATTGCTGATGTGATGGGCAGACTATCTCAAGTTTCTGCAGCTTAAGCAGAAGCTTTTTTTTTTTTTTAATAACTAGTTTCTGGGTAAGTATTATAAACTTTAGAGGGTCCAAAAGCCTGTAATAACCAATGTTCCATTCGGACTGTAAGGGATAAAAATGTAGGCATGAAAAATGTTTTAGCCCTCAATAGCACACAACATCTGGAAATCACAAGCACTCAGTTTGTAGCGGTTATCACCTTACCATGGAAAACACCACACAACACTGGTAAACTGCTGTGAAAGAGGATTCCCTGCACAGATCTGAGGGGTGAGAAGAATGTGTTACACTTAAGGTGATCAGAGATGAGCCTTAGCTAGAACAGTTCACATGTCTAAGTAAATCCATTTATGGATTTAGCCGTGAAACCCTTTTTTTTTTTTTTTTTTAAATAAAAAACACTTAAAAGAAACCCCCCTGCCTTTGATCTCAGCACATATTCCTAGAGTTGTGCAACACTTGGAAGGGACAATATGAAACGGCAGAGCGTACCCTAATGACTCGTAGACCTACTCTTTCTTCCACTGGAATCTTATACAGAATGTGCCTTCATGTAATCACCATCTTTCACTTAAATTGCACTCCAATTTATTTATGAGAGGGAGGGTAGTTTCACAGATAGGACTGACTAGAAGTCAGAAAATGTGGGATCTGTTCCTGGTTGTGCCAGAGACACTGTGACCCTTGGAAAGCAGTGTCACATTTCACTGTACCTCAACTTCCCCATCTGAGAGGTGGGGATAACTCTACCCTTCCTCAGCCTTCAAGTCCAGGCAAACACCATGTTCCTACTTATACCTCTGCACCTATTTCCTTCTATTCCCCCATCTTGCTTTATTTACTGTGCTATGGTTGAGGGCATTCTGTGCCAAAAAATTAGACATTCAGCACACATTATAAAATTCTGCAAATTTTGTCAAACGTGGAGGCTCCAGCATGGCATTGGGGAGCACAGATGTCTGGCTGCACAGAGGTGGGAGATCATTGTGCAGCTCCCCTCCCCCAGGACACAGAGGCTATACCCAAACCTGGCACAGCACAAGGATTGGCCCTGCCCCTCTGTACCAGGTGTGGGCAGGTGGGCTCAGCAAGGCAGGATCCAAGTGTGGATGGGCTTATTGTGGGGGGGATCCAGGTGTGGGTTGAGAGGGTTCTGTCTGGGGAAATCTGGGTGCAGGTAGCTCAGTGTGGGAGCCAGATGCAGGGGGGGATCTGGCTGCACAGGGGCTTGTGGGGGAGGGGGGGGGTCTGGGTGCAACAGTAATGGGACTCTGCAGGGGGGTCCAGCTGAAGGTGGTTGGGGCTCAGAGTGAGGATGAAAGGGGGGGCATGGAGAGCTTGGGGGTTCCAGATGCTGGGGGAGTGGGACTCAGTGGGGTGGGGATCCAGGAGCAGCTGGTGGAGGTTAGTAGGGTGGGTATCCAGATGTGGGTGGCTTGTTGGGGTGGTCAAGATGTAGGGGGAGTGGGGCTCATTGGGGGGGGGGTATGAGGCTCAGTGGGAGGGTCTGGGTATGAGGGAGACTGGATACATGAGGGTTGGGCAGAGGGGGGAGCAGTTCCCTATACAGTGATTCCTCTCCCTGCAGCTGAGGAGCGATGGATTCAGGAAGCACAGGGGGGAGGGAGTTTGCAGAGCTTCCTACAGCCAGTGGAGAAATCTGGAGGTGGGTCTGACACAGCCCCGGATGCCATGCAGCGGAAGAGGAAGTCCCATCCTCCCCCACCCAGCCAGGACTAGCAGCTGAGCCTGGCACAGGGTAGGAGCCACCAACTGGGTCTTCCCCTGTCCCATAGTGATTTACCTCTCTGCCAGCTGTCCTGGGCACCTGAAACATACTGCTGGGGAAGGCTGCATGACCGCTCTTGTTGCTTCCCTGTCAGAAAATCATTTTTCTGCAGAGAAGCAAAGAAATCTGCAGGAAACAAATTCTGCACATGCAGTGACACAGAATTCCCCCAGAGTACTCTGCACAACTATTCTCTGTGCATGTTTCCATGTTCTAGTCTCCTTGCCTTCCTTCTTACCACTCCTTAGGTTAGAAACTATCTCAGTCTTGTTTATTACCACCCGTGGATTCAAGTCCCAGCTTAAAACATACACCTGCAAAGCCTTTTATCTACCAGTTAAGTATATACTATTAAAAGAATGAGTTTTGTCATTGTGGAGAGCAGTAATTGGTTCATTAAGATTGACTTGCTTGCTCCTTGGCCTTCTGCAGTCTGTAGATTACTGTGTTCAATGCTGATACTAAAAAATATTCGGGACAATTTTAACTAAGACTGAGAAGGAAAACAGCATCCATTTTGCTCAGCTCAGTAGCTTAAAAGTTCAGAATAAGTATTAATACAGTGAGTCAACGAATCTAGCTTCATCATGGTAGACATTGTGAAATTTAGTCTTGGAAATCATGCAGAGGAAATAATATTTATTACAGCAGCAATGCAACACCACTAGAAGAGATTTTAAACTGATTCCCCATGTGCTTCAACAACATTGACAATACTAGTAATAAATTATTCACATTTTAGGGATGAAACAAGTATTAAGTATTTAAAACTGCTCTAGTTTTCCATTGGATTCCTGAACTGTCAGTGTCAGAGACAACATCCGTTAACAAGATGGCTACTTTCAATATGCTTAAATACAAAATTGTTTATGGTGGCAAAAGTTTGTTGTGGTGTACTTTTTTGGGAGGGGGGAGGGGGGCAAATAAATACATTTCCCCACTATCACCACCACCATAGGCACATAAGTGCCTTTTCTTTCTAAATAAATTGGAAACATTGTGGGCATGCCTACAGCCACCATTAATGTTAATGGGAGCTAAATTAACCCATCAAGGAGATACCAAACCAGAGGCTCTGTAAATAAACTAGGCATATAGGGGATATTTTTAATTCCGAGCTCCTACCTTATCAGGCTTACTGCTGAAACAGGAACTCAAGTTACGAGACTGCTCCAACAAAACAAGATAACTTCTCCTGGCACTCAATACTCTGAATAGCATCATAAGCATTGGAATCTTTCTAGCTGGCTTAATGGCCAAAGCAAAATGTCCAACTATTAATAGCTGCATTACTGATCAATAGATTAAAGTGGTAGGACTATATTAAAGCTAATTGATAGTTTAAAATATTTTTAAAGATAGATATACAAGGCACTGATTAAGAGTATAGGATTTGTTTGATGACCTGCTTTAGTTAAGGGTTTCACTTGTTTGAGAGGGTTCTATAACTTGAGCTTTTAACCCAGATATTGATTGTGGTGAGTCAAATCTTGATCAGTATGAATTTTGGTAACTTTTTAAAGTCATCATAAGAAAGAGAATCAGATACTTTCCCCTCTGCAACTCCGCATTCTCCAGTTCCAAGGATCCCTTCACCCACATTCACAACCCACACTGCCAGCACCCTACTTCAGCAACCATAATCCTTCTGGACTGCACTCATTGCAGAAAGCAGTAAGTTTGGAAGTACAGGAGCACTAGTCACAGTGTTCAAATAAGTGATTGTGATTAGGGCTGGCCAGAAAATTCCATACTGTGAACATTGTCAAGGTTTTGAAAATGGCTTTTGTTCCAATGCAGAACAAAAATAAGACCTTTAAATATTTTGTGGAAAAAATGGGACATCCCCTCCCCCCATCCCAAATAGCTCCATATCCCCATGATGAGGACATTGGCCTGTGAGTGGGAAACCAAAGTTCATGTCCCTGCTTCAGAGCAGAGTTTTTCAGTCAGGCAGAACAAGGACTTGCACCTGGGTCTCCTACATTGCGAGCCAGTGCCTTAACCATCAGGCTGTAGAGTGGAGAGTCTTTCCTTTCTTCCAGCCCTCCCCCTCCCTCCCTCCCACCCAAATATCCTGGGCCTGCAAAACCCAATGAAATGTTGAACAGGTATGTTTCCACTAAATATATTGATTTTGGCACAACAGCATTTTTTCCCAATAGAAAAATGTTTTATCAATTTTTGGGGGGGTGAGCTCTAGTCATGAGGATGATGCTTAGACCTCAGGGATCCAGGGACAAGTCCCAGAAAGAGAGCTAGAGATCAGCATTTCTGCACCAGGGATAATTTACTCCTCTGATCCCATCTCACCTGATGGATCATTCTCTGTGGATCCCTCCAGCTTGCCCCCTCAATCTGTACCTTCCTTCTGTGGTTTCCTGCTCATAATTCTGCCTTTGCCTGGACACTTCAAAAGTGACTCTTCCAGCACAGTCAGTTTCATCCTCAATTTCTTATAGTCAGCACATAGTCCTGCACATGCCATTGGTGCTCAGCTTGGTAATCAGCACGTGCTGCTTTGCCTGAACGTGCACTGTTGCCAAATGAGGAAACAGACACACAAAGGAGCACTCATGTTACAGCATGGATTTTCAACCTGGCCCCACTCTACCTCTGTGTATGGAACCTGTCAGTACTACTCCTTGGCCAAGGAGGTTACTCATGTGGATGCTCCACTTTACCCAATTCAGGAGTTAAGCACATTGCTGTCATATCACCCCAGGTCCTACTGGCCCATGGAGTGGGAGGTTGGAAGTGGAAATTTAATCTAGATCTTCCACATGGCACTGGAGACTCTTGGTACTAGGTTGGTTCTACAGTTTAATTATTAAACACTGCCATTTCAGTCGCTAATGGGGGTCAAGGTTCTGATGGTATTTAAATCCTCTTACAATGTTAGTCTGCTCCTGGAAGTTTTGTACTTAATCCTATAGACTCTGAATGGGATAGCTGGCAGAAATCAAATTGATTTCAATAGAATTCCATTCTAGATTTTACTGTTGTGCATTCTTAGACTTAGTCAACACTAAAAAAGGTTTGTGCCTATAGCTGTACCAGTAAACCCTTCTAATACAGATGCAGCTTCTACTGACAAAAAATGCTTTACCAAGTCTTCAAAGGAAATAAGCCATACTGACAACATGACTGTTTTGCTCATATAACTGCATCTAAACTAGGAGTTTTGCCACTATAAAAGTGACATTAAAATCATCCTAATCATAAACATTTATAAAAGTTTCTAGCGAAGACTTGGCCTTAGCATCAAGATCAAGGTTGTAAAAGTCTTCAAAGATGAGTCTAAAAACATTAAATATGGAAGGTAAGTCTGGCTTTTAGCAACAGAAATAGTTGATCCTTTACAAATTAAGGTCTAATTTGTTCTGGGATCTCCCCAGCCTAATATTAAACAGCATGGGCCTCAATTACATAGTGTACTGTAGTAGCAACAGAAGGTAACAGTGCACAATTTTATCCTCAAAAACAAAATTGATATTTACACCACATCTGACTTTTAACTTTGCCTTCCTCCCACAACATGTCTCCCCCAATCCTATAACCCCCCCCCCCATTTGGTTCCCCCACTACCACTGGGAAAGAACAACAACTAAAAGTAAATGGGAATTCCACCGATTATACAGAATTTGACCCACATCAGCAGTACCTGGGGGGGGAATATTATTATTTGTACTATCACAGCACCAATCATGGATCAGTACCCCATTGTGCTAGGCCCTGTGCTAACACAGAACAAAAAACCAGTCTCTTCTCCAAAGAGAAATCTAGGGAAGAAGCTTGCCCCAGGACTACAGCTCTACTGTCAGAAAACCTTAAAACCATGGCAAAGAAAAGAACTTGTATATTTCTCACAATGCACCAGTACTCAGACATGTATGTAAAGTATTTATCTACCTTTGCTTCAATATTTTAATATATTTATCTTCACAACACCCCGTGAGGTAAGGAAATACTATCATCCCCACGATGATACAGACTGGAAACTAACCCACAGAGAGGGTAGAGCCCACATAGTTAAAATGTATTTAGCAACGTAGCTCTTATTGACTTCAATGGGAGTTAGGTGCCTAAATACTTGTGAGGATCTGGGGTTAAGTGACTTGCCCAAGATCACACAGAAAATGTGTGGTGGAGCAGGGAATCAAGCCAGAGTCTCAAGTGCCAGGCTAGTGTCCTAACCACTAGATCAGCCTTCCTTTTATCAAATTTAACTCAAATTATTAGCACTAAGTTAGAGGAAATTACTAAAACAAGGTTTCATAATTGGCAGCGTACATAGCTCTGCAGAGCAATCTGGGAAGCTGTCTTTGAATTTATATACTCATTTTCTTCCTCCTTACACTGTGCTCAGTTTCTGGCAGGGGACAGCGCAATAGAATGTGGTCTCCTCCCCCAAATTAGCATTCAGCAACACGCAAACTCTAAACAAAGTTAACTGCTTTTATAGCTCAGCTAAATTCTGCTGAATTTAATAATTCAGACACCAAAGAAGGCCAAATTATGAGCGTTCAGCCACAGAGAGAGAGACGTGGGTCATCTATGCTGAATGTTTTATAAGAAATTAGGTTTAAATTCAAAAAAGTATTTGACATCACTTTTTCAGCGCTGTAGAAACCCTGCAGTAGAGATAATGAAAGTTAGTACCATAGCAGAGCTTCCTGTTGTCATGAAGATTTCTTCTTTTTTCAACTGACATTTCAAGTCAGAGCTTTTTCCAGGGGCGGGGGGGGGGGGGGGGGAGGGCACTAAGTTGAGTGCTCTGATCCTAAAAACGCATATTGGAATTTTCATTAACTTATAAAGGCCAATTTAATATTTACAGAGAAACGATCAGTGTCCTTTTGCTGGGAAGGGCTATATATTTTTCTTTCAATGCCTAGCTTTATTTAAAAGAAATTCTAAAGAATTTGGGGAGAGCTGACTGTTACTAATTCAGAAACAAAACTCATTTCTTCACACAAAGAAGGAAAGATCAGAAATGTTGACTGTTGTAACAGCCATTACTTGTTCAGATCCTGTTAACAAGTGCATAATCACCTAATCACTCCCTTGAAAGCATACCAGATGATAGTCAGAAACACTGGAAGCATGGCTGGAATCCTGCCAGGCAGCTCAAGGACTCAGATTTCACACCAGATCCCCTGCAGAAGTATCAGGATGACCTCACTTATTTAATAGAAGCATAAACTAATAGTCAAAATAAAGGGCTACGAATACAGAAGATAATCTAAGACAACAGTGGTGGTGACTAGAAATCCTGAAAAGATAGACGATACTATTGTTGATGAAAGATGGTTACACTAGACTAGAAAGCCACTGAAAATAGCCATCTTGGTGAAGTTTCTCCCAAAGTAGCTCAGTGCAATGATTCAATAGCATAGATCAGTGATTTTGCTTATATCACAGGTTATAGAGATAAAAGCTTATTAATAAGGATCTTTTTCACCCTGTGCTGAGGTTGACCATGGAGCACCACAAAGCAAACAGATGCATTAAGTGATCCGTGTAGTGTGCTTCTTTAAAAGTGCATAAAAAGTTAGACAATAAAACAATAAAACCTCCTAGAGAGAGCCATAGCCACAACAACACTTTAGCCACAACCTTCTTGATTTTTGCAAAATAGTCAAGCCTCAAAACTAGTATTACTTCCCAAATTGCCCCCATGAGCACACACAGTAAAAGTAACTGTAAACTATTCATTCATTCACCCCACCCCAGGTAACTCAAATACTGTACCTAATAAGCTCATAGAATTCTAAGTGGCTGCTTAAAAATCTTTTTATAGCTGCTCCCAAATTCTGGGTGGGATTAGGGGGTGGAGCTAGCCCTTTAGCTCTGCCCCATAGCCAGGTTCATAAGAGGGGGTGCTTTTCTGGGGAAATCTACCAGTGAATAGTAACTTGAGTGTTTGGTACTGAGGTTTTCTTTATCCTACTTCCTCACTGCTGCTCTCATGCCAAAACACTGTAAATCATCCTCCAGTGGAGATGATTCTTTAAATAGCTCTCTAAATACATCTTATAGTCAGCAATGCAAGGTAAGTCATGGAGCTTGCTTTACTGCTTCTCGTTCCCTTTTTATATAAAATAATTGCCCTGTCCTTAGGTCTTTTAAAGGTAAATACAACTTGGCTTTCCTTCTACAGTATATTAAAGGCTCTCTATTTTCTCTGCCACCTGAATTTGAGTTTTGTTTTCCATAGCCCTTGCTCTCTATAAAGCTAACTCAGGGCAAAATTTAAGCTTTAAAAACAACAAAAAACTCTTAAACTTACAATTGGGTTCTACTTTCTACAAGCCCTGCCTGAATATCTGGGACTAATGAAGGCTAATGCACAACACCCTCCCCATGTGATCAAGATAGATTAATGTGGCTTTGATGACTGTTACACCTAAGATACACCAATCATAATTTCTCCATGTGTCTTGTGTTTAATTACATAATTGTAGCTTAGTCAGTGCTCTTTAATCCTTCCCTGGAACTGTCTAACTTTTGGGTTGGAGTGTACCACAGTATTTTTGTGTACTTCTACATACAATAGTTTGTGACTTGGCCCCTTTGATAAACAATTTATTTCTTTGACTGAGATCAAGTGCTGTAAGGGGCTGCTAATGGAAATGGGAGTCTGTGTGGGTGGAAAAGGGGGTGCTTGTGAGCTCTTTGGTACTTTGCTCTACCTGTCTTACAGTAATTTGGTGACTCAGCTGCTTCTGAATTGAGTTGTGGTACTATTCTACCCTCTCCTGATACAGCCACCTGTAAAACAAAACTATTCCTGTGTATCGTGCAATGGTCTTTTTGCCTTGTTTAGCGTGCCCCATAATACAAAGTACATTTTTTGTTGTATGTAAAACTTGACTAGGATGTTACATGGTAGTTACTGAGTAGCCGAGCCCTCTAAATATTGTATCAGGCAGGGGTGCTGGAACAGCGGGGGCCTGGGGCCCAGGGCTCCCCCACTTTTTACTGGCTGTAAGGGTGAGCAATGGGGGTTGGGGGTGGAGAGGAGTGAGCAGGGGGGTGGTCTTGGGGGAGAAGGGGCAGGGCCACGTTTGGGCACCTGTGGACCCCCACTTTTAGGATGCTTCCGCTGCTCCTGGCATAGGGTAAAATGCCGATGGTTGCTTGCAAGGGTAGGATGAATAGACAGGCACCCCCTCGTGACCACTGTTTCCCAGTTATACACTTAGTTGTCAGGGTATCCCATGTAACCCTTATGCTCACACCACTTCTTCCTACACACAGATCTTGGCAAACAACCCTGACTTCAGCTTCTTGTAGCTGCTAAAACTTTCCACACATTGCAAGAGTTATGCGCTCTGTTCCTGTCCTTCTCCCAGTCCCTGACTTCACTTGTATCTGCCAGTGAAAAATGCTCCTACCCTGCTCTGAATTGCAAAATTTTCCTGCAATCTCCACATAAGTACCCTCAACTTGACCTCCTCTAGCTGATAAATCCTTCTACCTCCCCCCATCAGTGACAAGCACTACTAAATGTTTCCCAGACACCCCACTGACTAGTACCCCAACTATCGCCCCAGCTTCCAAACCTTCCTGCAACTTCCAGTGACGAGCAACGTTTCCTCCTAAGATGACAGAACCTGGCCAAAAAGCATCTTTCCTCATCCTAGCTAGAAAACATTTTCACCCGCTCCCAGAACAAGTCTCTGGGCTTCAGTTGCAGAACCCCTTATGCTGCTCAGCTACCAGAACCAACCCTCTCCTAGATGCCAAAGCCTTCTGCTGTGCACCATGACAAAAGGGAAGGGATGACTTGATTAGTTTGTAAGTAGCAGTATGATAAGGGGCTATTTATTCTAGCAGATAAAGGTCTAATGAGCCAGTGGCTGAAAGCTGAAGCGAACCAAATTCAGTCTGGAAGTAAGATGCAACTTTTTAATAATGAGTATAATTAACCAGTGGAACAATTTACCAAGGGTTGTGGTGTTACGCTATACAAAGCACACGGAATCTTTTCAGGGGAAAAAGGCAAATACGCCGCATTTATTGAAAATACAACAGTTTGCATATGCTTTTCAGTCACACACACACACCGAGTCCTGCCAGTTGATGTTTATAGTTACCAGTCTGTTGTAGTTCGAGTCAATCTAATGGCCAGTTAGATTGAGCACGAGTGTGGAGCTGGGCTCTGTCAGTCGCGATCTGATGCTCCGAGGCTTTGCAGGACTGAACCCAGAGTTCCGTGGCAAAACACCCCAGCTTTATAGTTGTAAATTCCCATTTGAGTACATGCATTTTGCAATGTCATCCTGTAATCATTAGTCCTTAAATGGTGTTAATCTTGGGGTTTTCTGCTGTTATCATTTGATGGTTATTGTCGGGCTTCCCATCGTTATCTTCTATTTGTCGTCTCGCCTTCGGGGGTGCCTGCCTCACCTCTGAGGTCGTCAATGCTGCTAACATGTTTAACATCGGATACAATGGATGTTTTCTGATTGTCTCCTGGTTTTTCCAAGTCTCTCACTTTTTCTTGACCATCTGGACATTTGTGATGGCTTTCACACCTCATCTTTTCCTGATGCATGCATTCCTCATTCACACAAACAATCTCTTACAGAAACCTTCAAAGGTATACAGACAACTGTGACGGGTTGGATCACAGAAACCCCCTTGGGAGCTGCCACCCGATGTGCAAAGACTACCCCTGCTCCTGTTTTCCCTGCCAGCTCAGGACTCCAGCACCCTGTCTTGCTGAGCCAGACACTCCCGTCTGGCTCCAGACACAGACCCAGGGTCTGAATCACTTGTCCCAAAGCTGGCAGTTTACCTGAAAACAGCTCCCAGAAGTGTGCTTGTCTTTAGCACTCAGATGCCCAACTCCCAATGGGGTCTAAACCCAAATAAATCCGTTTTACCCTGTATAAAGCTTATGCAGAGTAAACTCATAAATTGTTCGCCCTCTATAACACTGATAGAGAGATATGCACAGTTGTTTGCTCCCCCAGGTATTAATACATACTCTGAGTAAATTACTAAATAAAAAGTGATTTTATTAAATACAGACAGTAGGATTTAAGTGGTTCCAAGTAGTAACAGACAGAACAAAGTAAGTCACCAAGCAAAATAAAATAAAATGCGCAAATCTATGCCTAATCAAACTGAATACAGATAATCTCACCCTCAGAGATGCTTCAGTAAGTTTTTCCTCAGACTGGACACCTTCCAGGCCTGGGCACAATTCTTTCCCCTGGTACAGCTCTTGTTCCAGCTCAGGTGGTAGCTAGGGGATTCTTCATGATGGCTCCTCTCTCCCCTTTGTTCTGTTCCACCCCTTTATATATCTTTTGCATAAGGCGGGAACCCTTTGTCCCTCTGGGTTTCCACCCCCCTCACTGGAAAAGCACCAGGTTAAAGATGGATTCCAGTTCAGGTGACATGATCACATGTCACTGCAAGACTTCATTGCCCACTTGCCAGCACACACACATACAGGAAGACTAACAGGTAAACACAACCATCTGCAGACCATGGTCCTGGTTAATGGGAGTCATCAAGATTCCAAACCATCATTAATGGCCCACACTTTACATAATTACAATAGGCCCTCAGAGTTACATTTTATATTTCTAGTTTTAGATACAAGAGTGGTACATTTATACAAATCAGATGTTCATACTCAGTAGATTATAAGCTTTGTAATGATACCTTACAAGAGACCTTTTGCATGAAGCATATCCCAGTTACGTTATATTCGCTTATTACCATATTTTCTCTAAAACTATCCCAGTTACATTATATTGACTTATTATCAAGTTTTTATAAAACCATATAGACTGCACAACGTCACAACAACATTTTATATTCAGCAGAATACATTGTAAATCAAGCCTTGCTAAATCTTATAACTAAAACAATTCACATTGGGGCTTCAGGCCCTCAACGTTCCTCTAATCTCCTTAACATAGACACAGTACAAGATCCTGTCTCTTACTTTCTAAACCTTAAAACAAAGAAATGTATATTTAACTAGAGTGCCTAATTTGTAATACATATAGGAAACCATAGTAGACATAACTTATCCTAAAACAAAAGGGTGACCATAATCAGTCATAAGGATTGTTCTGGTCTGTCATTACTTTCTGCTATTCAAAAAGGGTGGCTGGCAGGATGAAATCAAATCATACATTAATTCTCATAGTACAATTATAAAATCCTGCTCCTACAGTGGTGGTTTCTTTATTACTGGTAATTTTTAAATCAAGACTGGTTGCTTTTCCAAAATATATGTTCTAGTTCAAACAGGAATTATTTTGGAGAAGCCCTGTGTCCTATGCTTTACAGAAGGTCAGAATAGATGATCACATTGGTCTCTTCTGGCTTTATAATCTAGGGGTGTCTCCACTCTTCAGGCTGGGCCTATAATTCCCAGTTTAAAGGAGACATACCTTCATTCATCAAGCTAGTGTGCTAAAAACAAAGTGTAGCTGTGGTGGCACCAGCAGTGGGAGGGGCTAGCTGCCTGAGTATGTATCTTGAGTCTCAGACAGACACACGCTTGGGACAGCTAACCCCTCCCACTGCTCCCGTCACTGTAACTACACTCTTGTTTTTAGCAAACTAGAATGGGTGTCTCCTCAAGATGGGAATTTTGTGCCCCAGCCCGAAGTGTGAATCTATGAATATTTAGAAATGTCTTGGCTTTTGCTAGAAAAGTTTGGTCATACCACAGGTATTCCATTGCCCACCATTACATAGAATATTTATACCACAAGTACTTTTGGAAGAAAAAAGTTAACAAGCTTATTTGCCCCACTAACATTTGCAGTGGGTTTGCTTGTAGTGTGCTCTTTTTTTTTTTAAATAGGTGACAGGCTCTAAGACTAATAATTTTTTTTTTCCATTTGTGAGTTGCCGCTTTGGAAGAAGTAGAAGTAGTTTTTGTATTTCTTTGTCAGTCATTACCCTGGTTTGTATAATTCTGAAATCTATATTGTAAGCATTTTAGCAAATAGAACTGTCTTTTACTTTTTTTGCTATGTTCCTAGCATATTATTGGGCATTAGAAAGATAAACAGAAGGGCTTTTTAAATGGTTGGTGGTTATCCATGAAGATAGGATAGCCATTTTCAAAGTGTAGATAGACCTGTGAATTGGTGTAGTTAGTTCTAAAGGTCATAAGTCCTCTTTACAAACTCAGATGCTGTGGTTTGGTGGCATTGACTGACAGGTTTTTAGTTGGTGTAGATTTGAGAAAACAAGTGGATTTGAGAAAACGATCACATTTCTTGACTGCAATAATTGAACTAACACATTTGTCTGGCTATGCTGGAAGGACAGGAGACACTGGATGTGGTTTGATTAGGCCACAACTTTATTCCTAAATGCCTGGGAGTTCCTGATGGATAGAATTGTACAGTGAAGATAATTTCATAATCATTTATATATACCCCGGGGGTAGGGGAGACTGCTGTCAGCCCTCCCTCTTTACCCATCCTAGTCCTGCTGCTGGGACCTTCCCACCCCTCCCCCTAATGAGGGTTAAGGGGGAGCTATAAAGGAGCAGGGGATTGACTCCCTGTTATACCAGTCATAGGACCCCTGACTCCCCAGTTTCCGTGCCTTTAAAAAATACCTCCTTTAAATCCTCTACCAATCCATTTTATCTGATCACCCTGTCCCTTTCCTATGGAGCACATGCCCTGGACAGCCACCCCGTGCTTACGTAATGAGTGGCAACATCATAGCCTACCCCCATTTCATGTCTGCCCCCACTAAGCCCCCAACTTTCTGTGGAGAAGGCAGGGAAAAAACCTCACCTCACCTGGGCCAATCTGTCAGTGAGGGGGAAAATTCCTTCCAACCCCCCCCTCCCTTAAAGGAGTGACTATTGTAATGCTTTCAGCAGATCATGCCAAACCTGGGAGGGAGGGTGCTGCTCTGCGTGGGCCAGGTAAAAGGACTTTTCCTGCACCAGCATGGACCTTAATAGTCTCCCCTCTTTTCTGGTCACCCCTGGGGCGGGGGGGTCAGCATCCCCACGCTGACGGGTATGAAGCTGCTGCAGCATGTCACTCTCTGGCTCTCTAGCCCTTAAAGGGGAACACACCTTTTCCAACAAGCCAGACAACAGCCCCCTCCGTGCAGTGAGGTCATTATCCACCTTACTGATGCTGCGTTTTTTTTTTTTTTCCAACTATGCCATCATTAAACTTGTAGTGTGTTTATCTTCAATTATGTGGCTAGTATTGTCCCCTACCATCAATATTAATATATGTGACTTATTCTGAGGGCTGATGCACAATGTTGTAATAATAAAATGTCAATAGCTGAGAAGGTAGAGTATCAGTCTAATAGCATAACAATCCCATGCAGATGAGCTCTGTTGGCTTGTTCTTATACCAGCTGTCTTGATACTCTTGGGCAAAGCAGTTAGGTTGTTTGTGGACATTTTTAATTGCATGGTATTTGATTTTAGTCAGTGCTTACATGCCTTCCAATACATGCTCTGTAAATTGATATAGGACTAAATTTTCAACAGTGAGGCCACACCTGGAGAATATTGTGTCCAGTTTTGGGTCCCCCACTACAGAAAGGATGTGGACAAAATGGAGGGAGTCCAGCAGAGGGCAACAAAAATGATTAGGGGGCTGGGGCACATGACTTACGAGGAGAGGCTGAGGGAACCGGGCTTATTTTGTCTGCAGAAGAGAAGAGTGAGGAGGGATTTTATAGCAGCCTTCAACTACCTGAAGGGGGGTTCCAAAGAGGTCTAACTATAAAAGCTTGTCTATCTTTTTCAAAACCTTGAATGCCTTGTTGTTGCCTTTAGGGTGCACGTTTTGTGAAATTTTATATATATTTTTCCCTAAATATTTTTTTGAAGATATATTTATATAATATGTACACAACTTTAATGTTTGAATGATTCGTTCTCATGCAGGATGCTAAAAAGCCTCCAAGGTAATTATAGGAAAGCCCAAGAGAACTGTTCTGTTGGTTTGCTAAGTAATAAATGTGGGGGGGGGGAAAAAATATCCAGGACAACTTAGATTACAGTAACTTATTGCATGTGCACTATCAAAGGACAACAATGAAATTTGAAAGAATGACCTTGCAATCTGGACTATCCCCAATAAATCACATTGCATACTAATATTTACCCTGCTCTTCACATTAAAATAATGTTTTAATAATAATATATATTAATAAAATAATAATAATAATATTTGCTATCAGAAGATCCAAGCAAGGAGAGCTGGCTTTAGTGTTTTTGGATGGACCCTCAAGCCATTTTTTCTCTTTCTCTCCCCCCTCCCCTCCATTTCATTGAAGGAGAATTCTGTCTATCATGATCACACTGCTGTGTTCAGGGCCAATCTGTAGATTTTAGTAAAGGTTATTGAGAATTTCTGGGGCTGGACCCCAAATTTATTTGACTCATGTTTATAAAGTGTGTGTTAATACTCCTCCTACCAAAGCCCCCAGCTGCAGAAGTGGAGCCTAGCTGCTTTAGCTGGAGTCGATGCATTGTTGACAATGGTTAAAACAATTCTGAGGGACAATTGCCCAAATACACTGGAGGTCTGGAGTATGCCAGGTCCTTAGCGCAGGAGGGCTTTGTGTGCATTCTGGTGAACTTCATCTCTAAAGTGTCTCACATTGTCACAGCCATTTTTGAATTAAGGAAATTGAGACACTCATTAAATGATTTGACTAAGCTCACAGTGGAAGCCAGTGTTAGAAATGAGATTAGAACACAGGAGTACCATGCTCTCATTTCTGTATTTAGTCCACTAGATCACACTGCCTCGCATGCTATTTAGGAGCCTCTCCTTGTGGACAAAGTCACTAACATTAATATGTAGCGTAGGAGCTAGCTCAGCTACCTGAAGCTTGTAGGGGGGAGCTTGCATCACCCTAGTGCCTTTGGTGGAAACCTGGGTGGTTTTTCCATCTCTCTCATTGACTGAGCTGATCTGCATTCCTCAAAGCAATCAAGAGACTTGTTGGCATCAGCACAAGGGACTCTTCATATGCTGTGATCTTCTGGGGGGAAAGTAGTGGTGAAATTCTAACCCTTACGAATGTTTTACATTTGTTTTTACATTTTCAACCCTGTCTTCCTAAGGAAGAGGACTAGAAATTTAGCTCAATATTTTCCAATGAGAGCGCAGTCTAAATCCACATTTCCACACCTAAATAAAGTAGCCTCATATTCAGAAGTGCTGAGCTGACTTCAATGGGAGCTGCAAGTGTGCAGCACCTCTGAAAACTTGGCTGCTTAGTTGCGTGCTTAAATGTAGGCACCCAAGCTGAAAAATAATGATTCTCCTTTTTAATGAAATCTAAGGTCCTTCAAATTTCTAGGTCCCGAAATCAGGGAAACTTCACAGATCCTAATGCCAGCTCTAGATTCAAGCTTGAGCAAAGCTTACTTCATATCACTGAACTCTCCTAAAATAATAGCTTTTTCCATGTGCTTCAAACCAGCTGTGTATGAAGCATATAAGGGTCCTATCACCGTGCTACTATTATACCCACAACTTGCATGAGAAGGGTGCTCTTGCATTTCCCTGGTCACATCATTGGACCAGTCATTCTATTGGAGAGGCTTTTACTTTATGATGTGTTCTCACTTCAGAGTCCTGTGTTTCTAACCAAAGATACCTAGGAGTATTCCTCAAAGAACAGCAACAGAAAAACTAAGGAGACATTCTTATTCTCCCTGAAGCGTTTGAGACAGTCAGAGAAATTTATGGAGATTGATGCCAGATTAACATGTCAGCCAACCTCCCCTGTCTCTTGTGTTGTTGCAGACTGGCACTAGAATTGGATTTTTTTTAAACTTTAATTCTGGTGGCAGTATCTTTTTTTCCCATCTCCTAGCCATGCAAATAAGCCAATATTCCTATCACAAAGCAGAATCCTTAAGTTCAGCCTTGTAGCATCTTATGGAAAGCAGGCATCAACACTGTTAAACAAGGCTATAAGAATATTTAGTACCACTCTGAATATCACTGGATAACAATTTCTAAAAATGGGTATGCCAGCCAGTCACCCAGCTCTCTGGTGAAATGTCGCTTAACCAGAGACACCTATGAAGAGTATTTGTCAAAAATTTGAAGGCCACATTAGTGAAAGGTTGTGACTAGTATCGCATGCACAACCTTAATATTTAGAATGATGTATCAGCTCTGTTGCAGTAAAACTCTTCATTGTGGTTCAGGGGCTACAAGTGACGCATGAAAATGGTCAGATAGAGAAATACTATAATGCGGTTCTCCAGTGACAGGGAACTTATTATGTGGCTTATGGAATTGAGGATTTGCTGGACAACAAGAAATGTTTGTCTGACTGATGGTAGCTTTATCATTTGTCTTTATTTGAAAGGAACTAGTAGCTACTGGTACCGCTTTTTGCCAGTCAAAACAATAAGTCACACAGAAGGGCTGGAAGGAGTGCTGATCTCTCACAGTATTCCCTATGAATGAGTTAGAAAAACTCTAACCACCTCAGGACACTTCAACCTCCCTGGCCACCCAATAGCAGATGTAAAGGTAGCCATCTTACAGCAAAAAAACTTCAGGACCAGACTCCAAAGAGAAACTGCTGAGCTCCAGTTCATTTGCAAATTTGACACCATCAGATCAGGATTAAACAAAGACTGTGAATGGCTATCCAACTACAGAAGCAGTTTCTTCTCCCCTGGTGTTCACACCTCAACTGCTAGCAGAGCACCTCACCCTCCCTGATTGAACTAACCTCGTAATCTCCATACTGATTTATACCTGCCTCTGGAAATTTCCATTACTTGCATCTGATGAAGTGGGCATTCACCCACGAAAGCTTATGCTCCAATATTTCTGTTAGTCTTAAAGGTGCCACAGGACCCTCTATTGCTTTTTACAGATTCAGACTAACACGGCTACCCCTCTGATACTTGACAAGTTTCTGAAAGTTCTTTGCCAAGAGTCCTTTAGGTTCTCTTATTAACTGTGAATAAGAGGATAATTTGCCATAATTAAGTGCTTTGGAACTATGGTGATGAGCACCATATAAAAACTCTCAGAAATAAGTGAGCATTGTATATTATGCAAGGAAACTTTATTTAAAGGAGCACTTTACGTTTTAGGTCTCACTTTTTTAATAAAGCAAACCTTATAAAATTCTTTCAGACCTAGTCGCTACTGTCACTGTTTGCCTCACTGTTTCACCCCAATAGTGGATGGATAACCCCATGAGGCTTAAACATGTATTCATTTACAAAACACCTGTGAAGAGGAATATATTATTCAGTAAGTCTTTATCAGAGGTCTTACACAAATTAAAGAAAAATGCTTCATTATAGTTTTGCAACCAAACTGGCAGAATTACAAAAAGTGTATCTCACCAGATGCATGTAGACAATGACATGGAGACCCCGATCCACTTGCTATATACACAGTAAATTTTATTATCTACAAATCTTTTAGTCATGTTGTCACGCTAATAGTTAATAACCACATTATAAAAATTGAAGTCCTAGGAAAGGTGTGTTCAAAGCAGGAGCCTGAAAGAGGGACTGAATCCTAATCCCAGCTTTAAAGCTAATTTGCACATGGTGTTGAGCAAATCATGTAGGGACTTAACCCAATTCCCAATGAAATCAATGGGAGATGAGAGCTCAGCCAAGTTGGGTGCTGGTGAAGTGTTTTGAAGATGAGAAGCAACATATCATGGCGTGGAGAGCTATTAAAGACCAGTTTTTATAGCAGTGGACACAGTTTTTATAGCATTTTATAATGCATATATTCCTGTGCTCTGAAAACTAACAAAACAAAATGGGTGAAAATATATGAACATAAATGTGGTTTCCAGAGATGGATCCTCTCATTGTGGCATCACCTGATATCTGATACTGTGCTTCATGCATGTTACCAGATAGACCAGGGGTGGGCAAACTTTTTGTCCTGAGGGCCATATCTGGGTATGGAAATTGTATGATGGGCCATGAATGCTCATGAAATTGGGGGTTGGGGTGTGGGCTCCGGCTGTGGACTAGGGCCAGAAATGAGGAGTTCAGGGTGTGTGTGGGGGAGGAGGGGTTCCAGGCTGGAGCAGGAGGGTGGGGTGCAGGAGGGTGAGGGCTCCGGCAGGGGGTGTGGGTGCAGGAGGGTACTCCGGGCTGAGACCGAGGGGTTCAGACGGTGGGAGGGGGATCCGGGCTGGGGCAGGGGGTTAGGGCACGGGAGGGGGTCAGGGGTGCAGGTTCCTAGCGGCGCTTACCTCAAGCAGGTCCCAGAAGCAGCGGCATGTCCCCTCTCCGGCTCCTATGCAGCAACGTGGCCAGTCAGCTCTGCGTGCTGCCCTGTCTGCAGGCGTCACCCCTGCAGCTCCCATTGGTCACGGTTCCTGGCCAATGGGAGCTGCGGGGGCAGCGTGCAGAACCCCCTGGCTGCCCCTACACGTAGGAGCCGGAGGGGGGACATGCCGCTGCTTCCGGAGCTGCATGGAGCCATGGCATGCATGGAGTGGGGTAAGCTCCCAACCCCGCTCCCCGGCTGGAGCGATGGAGCGGGGCAAGCCCCAGACCCCACTCCCTGGCAGGAGCTTGAGGAGCAGATTAAAATGTCTGAAGGGCCGCATCCGGCCCTGGGCTGTAGTTTGCCCACCCCTGAGATAGACGTTCATGTTCTGGAACAGACTCTCCACTCAAGTGCTGAATATCCGTGGCATGGGTTTCCAAACGTACAGAATCAGTTTTTAAAAGGAGAAGCATCAACTTAAGTTCCTAAATTTATTGGACTTTTTCCACTGCTATCAGAGAACTACTTTTATATCAATGTGTATTTCATAAGTGCCATGTGCTGGGAGGGCAGTGGGGAAGAGGATCTAACTCTGCAAATAGTGACACTGTTAGAATGATCATATTAAAACATGGGTCTCTATTTTACTGATGGAAGAGAAGGAATAGTAGCATTTATATGAATTAAAACATGTTTTTTTGTTTTTGTTTTTTTTTTAAGGTAAGTTATTGTGTATTAGAAGTAAGTCTTCTGGGGCTGCATATATCCTTTCCTATTCTGGGATATTTCAAGTATCTTATCATTCAAAATCTTAATGTAGTGGATTTTTGTATTCTGGAAATTCAAGTTCACGTGTTTTTTGTCATGTTGAACTGGAGAGGTGAATGCTGACAAACCATAAATGTTTTGGTAGCGAAGTGTTGAAACTGAGTTTCTATTGAGGAGGAATAGACTGACATGTTGAGGCAAAATGATGGCACTGATACGTATAAGGCATTTGCAGCTTGTTTGATACGCATTACCAGTGAAGAAAAAAAATATGGCTGCATGTTCTAGAGCAGTGGTTCCCAAACTGTGGTACACATATGTGATGGGGTTCCCGGGATGCAACCTGAACTGCGGGACCACTGAGCCCTCCAAACCCACCAACCTGGGCTGCCTCTCTCACTGTGATGCTGATGTCAAGCTACAAGCCTCTGGCAGGCACTGCACTTACACAGACATCCACAGGCAGGGACACACCCAACTGAGTTACATGAGAGATCTCCCAGCCATTCATGAACCGTCAATAGAGAGGCTTCAGCCAATTCTCCCCAACTCCAGCCCTACACCCCAGAACTGTACTATCTTTGCAATGGTCAGAAGCCTGGCCAGTGTAAACTCATTACCTAGTTGGCCTCTTCTTTAGAGGAAAGTGGACATGCATCAGCCATTGAAATTTGAGCTGAGATTGCCTTAGCAATTTAACCAAAGCACGCTGTTCTAGGTAAAATATAAAACCTATTTATTAACTACAAAAAGATAGATTTTCAGTGATTCTAAGTAGCAGGCATAGAGATCAAAGTTGGTTACCTAAGAAATAAAATATAAACACCAGTCTAAATTCTAACTTTAACAGACTAAGCAAAATTTGAATCAAGCAATCATAAAATCGAAGGACTGGAAGGGACCTTGAGAGGTTCTCTAGTCCAGTCCCCGGCACTCATGGTAGGACTAAGTATTATCTAGACCATCCTTGACAGATGTTTGTCTAACTTGCTCTTAAAAATCTCCAGTGGTGAAGATTCCACAACCTCCCCATGCAATTTATTCCAGTGCTTAACCACCCTGACAGGAAGTTTTAATCTAAAATCCAACCTAAGCCACCCTTGCTACAATTTAAGCCCATTGCTTCTTGTCCAAGCCTCAGAGGTTAAGGAGCACAATTTTTCTCCCTCTTCCTTTTAACAACCTTTTATGTACTTGAAAATTATCATGTCCCTCCTCAGTCTTCTCTTCTCCAAACTAAACAAACTCAGTGTCTCACCCTAACAGATGGTACAAGCAGGTTACAGGTCCTCAATATACAGACTAGACACCCTTCCAGCCTGGGACCACTCTTCCCCAGTTCAAAGTCTTTTTCTTTCAGATGTTGAGACTTGGGGGGTGGGAGGGAGAAAGGCCTAGTCAGGATGTGTCATCTCTTTTTATACCTTCTTCCAGCTGCTAGAAAGATTCTCCTTGTGAGGTAGGGTCCGTCAGCCCCCATTGATCAAGCAGTCTCCATTGCCTACCTGCCTTTTCTAAGGAGCTTCTGGGATAGTGGATTGTTTTCTTGATGGGCCATTAATGCTGTGTGGGCCCTCCTTTGCTGCAACTGAAAGGCTGGCTGTGGACATTCCCAACCTCACAACTTATTTCAGTAACACATATAGCAGTGCTTCACAACTTCACATACAATGATAGCACATACAGTCCAACAGGATATTAATGTTCAACAGATCAAGACTTTTGAAATGATACCTCACAAGGTATACTTTGTACAAAACATATAATAATTAAATGATGGTGGTGAATATGGGGGGTCCAGGGTGCTATTTTGAGGCACAGAGTGTCATAGCGTACCCCTGGGGGTACACGAGACATCTCTGAGGGTTACATGGGAGAAATTATGTAATGGTGGGTTTTATTTATTGCATTTTCATAACAGTCTACTCAGACAAAGCTTTAAAACTTTGTGGGAATTTTATATAAAATAAGGTCATTTACTTCAAGATGTACTGATGAGAACACAAATAGACACTGATATAAAGAGATCTCACCTCCAATCACCATACAGCGGAGGTTCAATTGCCCAGCAACTGTCCCGTCTAATTGAGCTCAGAATTTAGGGGGGTTTTCAGTTGCATACGTCACACTATATCTGTATGTAATAGTGAAATATTCATAGGCTGCAATTCCCACGGTCTCTCGCAGACGAAAGGATGCCAACAACATAACAAGTGAAATATGGACAGATGGCTAAAGACAAGTTGTGTTAAGAAGAACACACAAAGTATGAGTGATGAGAAGGATAAGGATACATCTGCAGTTGGTAGATCTGGAAAGGGGTATGCAATAAGAAAAGCTTGCGAACCTCTTCTCTAAAGGGTCATGAAGACTCCAGCTTCTGTGAACACAAACTTAGTCTTCTGGGCTTAGCCAGGTAACTTACAATTTCTGTCCCTAAATAAAATTAGTTTTGGTGAAAGTTATCTAATCATAAGTATTCAGGGGCGGCTCCAGGCACCAACACACCAAGCCCGTGCCTGGGGCGGCAGGCCGCGGGGGGCGGCCCGCCGGTCGCTGTGAGGGTGGCAGTCAGGGAGCCTTCGGCGGCATGCTTGCTGGAGGTCCGCCGGTCCCGTGGCTTCGGCAGCGGGTACGCTGAAGCTGCGGGACCAGCGGACCTCCTGCAGGCATGCCGCTGAATCCGCGTTACCAGTGGACCTCTCGCAGGCATGCTGCCGAAAGCCGCCTGACTGCCGTGCTTGGGGCAGCAAAATACTTAGAGTATTAATGCATGTTGTACCTAAGTTGCCTCCCCTAATGTTTTGTTGAACAGTGTTGAATTTCTTTCAGCATCATGTTCAGTAGTATGTTGGACAGTACTGAAGCTCAAGAAAAACAGTGTGTTTGTAATGGAGTGGCAGGATTCTGTTGACCCACTTTGTTCAGAGGGTTGAACCCTGATTGGGAGATGCTGACCGATTCCTGCTGACTCACTGTGGTGGGTGTGGCTCACTCTTTCCATCAGAGATCTAAGGGAGATGAAAGTGGCTCTATGAGCAGAGTCTAGGGTCTAGGATGGTCTCTGCAGGGAAATCTTAAACAGCCATTCTTTGGGAGAAAGCATAGGTTGAGGCTTACAATTTTAATTGAGTTAACAACAAAGCCAAATCCAAAGAAGTGGGGGATATTTGTACTAAATAGTGTGTAGATGAACTCTGCTCAGAACAGAGTGGTAACTCCACTTGCTCATGTAGACATTATTGGGCTATTTAAAGAAAAGATTTGCACACCTAAGAATTGTAATGCCCTTCAGTTCTGAGCAGCAATACCTAGTATAGGGATTTGTCATAGCAGACGATCAGTGTTAAAAGAAGCTTGTCATATGAGTAAATGTACAGGAAATAGGAGTCTGATCCTGCAGCCCCTTACTTAGGCTCATACTGATGCATTGAGTTTAGTGAGTAAACTGCATAAAATTATTTGTATATCTAGCATGGTTTTCTATAATTGTTATGCTGAAAGGTGCTAATGGCTGCCATCAAGGGAGTCTTGGTTCCAAAGACCAACTCAGACCTCTGGGCATGCCACACACTCTTTCAGGTTCAACAGGAGCAGTCAAGCCTTTCATGTAATAAAAATTGATGGGGACTCTGGGGTAACAGCCAGAGGTGCTAGGCTGCATAATGCATCAGAGGTAAGCTGTGTGGACTGAATGGTTTACCTGGTTGCAATCACAGGAGTTAGCCTGCAACAGACATCCTATCTGAGACAAAGAGCCGGGAGTTCTGAGTATGATGCAAATAAGAGAAAGCAGGGGGGCAGGTCTTTGGACACCCAACTCATTGGGTGGCAGACAGGCAGATTTTTGAGCAAGGAAACTGCCTGCTACTGTTCAGGGAAACAGGACTTTTAAATAAACAAGATTACAGCAAAAATATACCTGACTTATATAATCAATTCCTCTTCTTAACAGCAACAACCTTGCAAGGCCCTGAGTTTTGGCTAATCACTTGGGCTAAAGGGGCAGTGCTATTTTCTAGTTGTAAAAAAACTGGCAAGTCTAGAAATTCAGTGAACTCTGAAGAGAAACATATATGTTCGGTGGAAGGAATGCATTAGAAGGGCACAATGATGAAACTTAGTAACCCTCTTTCAGTTTCCATTTTATTGGCCCTGTTTTGTTTCCATAATTTTCTTTCTGAATATTAAAAACTTTGTCTATACATTAAAAGCTACTGTGGTCTGCTGGGTATTTATATATAAAACCAAACCACCTAACAATTGGTAAGCATTGTGTGTGCATTAACAGTGGGTAAAGTCCAAAGGAGCTATTCCAGCCATTTTTTAGGTGATGTCCATGCTCATACTTACAATCTGGCCAGGACACAGAAAACAGTGTGAACGTCTGGGAAAGGCAGAGGAGGGAATAACTGACTGCTGAACTCTTTGTGGACAATGCAACAATGAATTTTTACAACAGATTTGAATGAGGAGTTTGTGATGGTCCCGCAAACCAGGAGTGGGAGAGCTCTCTCTGGTCAGGCAGTGAGGAATGGGTAAATGCAGAGCTGGTCTCTCTGATATCAGAACTCATGCAGGGATTTAAATTCAACCTGAAACTATAGAATCTTTTGGGTTTTTGCTTTTTCTTTCCACCCTCTGCTGCTGAATGGAGAAGTGTTGTTTTCAGTTAACACTCTGGGCCAAGTAAAGTGACCAAGGATGATGAAGTCAATGTCAGTTTTCACTACTGCGGTGAGGAAATGCTGCCGTTCACAGGTGCAGTCCAGAAAGCAATTAAATACAAACACACACCTCAAAGCAAGGTAATGTTAAGTCAAGATATTTGAATGGATAGCCTTAATTTAATCCCATTCCATGTCTTTTGCTTGTGCAATATTATTACATTGTTATATTATGTATTTCTCTGTTATGCTCTAAGTCGGGGCGCGCAAAGTTTTTTGGCCTGAGGGCCCCATCAGGTTTCTGAAATTGTATGGAGGGCCGGGTAGGGGAGGCTGTGCCTCCCCAAACAGCCAGGCGTGGCCCGGCCCTTGCCCCCTATCTGACCCCCCCTTGCTTCTCACCCCCTGACACCTCCCCCCGGGACTCCTGCCCCATCCAACCCCCCGTTCCCTGATGGCCCCCCCGAGACCCCTGCCCCATCCACCCCTCCCTGACTGCCCCTGGACCACCCGCCCCTGACTGCCCTCCACTGCCCCATCCAACCCAGTTCTCCTTCCTTACTGCTCCCCCAGGACCCCTGCCCCCATTCAACCCCCCTGTTCCCTGTCCTCGGACCACCCCGACCCCTATCCATACCCACACCCCCTGACCACCACTCTGCCCTCTATCCAACCCCGCCCTGCTCCCTGCCCCCTTACCGCGCTGCCTGGAGCACCGGTGGCTGGTGGCGCTACAGCCACACTGCCCATAGCACCAGGACAGGCAGCCATGCTGCCCGGCTGGAGCCAGCCATGCCACTGCGCAGCACAGAGCACCGGGTCAGGCTGCGGCTCTGCAGCTGCGCTGCCCGGCAAGAGCTCACAGCCCCGATGCCCAGAGTATTGCACCAGTGTCAGTGAGCTGAGGCTGCGGGGGAGGGGGAACAGCAGGGGAGGGGCCAGGGGCTCAGGGGCCATACAGGAGGGTCCTGTAGGCCCGATGTGGCCCGCGGGCTGTAGTTTGCCCACCTCTGCTCTAAGTTGATCCATTTCTCTTCCACTTCAGCTACATATGTATATTAGAAGCTGTGATCATGGAATTAGTCTATGGTAATTGTAAAGGGTTGGAATAAAGCTACACATTTAACCTTAAAGTATGATTCTACTCTGAAAAGTGACTCTGTAAATGGCATTGTGGGGTTCCATGTTTGTCTATTGATAGTCTCCAATAAAAAGCTATTTTCTAGCTCCCAGGTCTCCAAACTCGGTCTGAGATATGGAGAGTCGAGCTCTTTTCTTCTAGTATAGCAGGTTCTGCCAGCCAAAGTATGACTATGTTCCGTACATTATGTGGCCCCCTATTATTGTAAGTGGCCAAGCTTGCAAAGACCTGACACTCAGTTTACCGGCACATGTCTGTCATGAAATCATTTTTGAATGCTAGACCCAATCAATTCCAAAACTTCAGAGAATGTTCTCTGCATCAATGCAGGAACGGCGGGCGCCCCCTAAAAGTGTGTGTGGGAGCACCCATGCCTGACCTGTGGCCCTGCCCCCATGCCTCCCCTTCTCCCTGAGGCGCCATCCCCCACACCACCTCTTCCCCCAAGACCCCACCTCCTGCTCGCTCCTCTCTGCCCCTCCCTCCCCATTTCAGAGGGCATGGATGGAAAGGGAGAATGGGGACATGCACATAGCTCTTGGCATGGGGGAAAGAATGGGGACCCTGGTATTGGGGGAGGGGGAAATGTGGGGCACCCAGAACACCTGGTGTGGGAGATTGGGGGACCCTGATGTAGGAGTGAGGGAAAAGGATCTCAAACACCTGCCATGGCGGGGAAGGGATGAATGGAGGACATGGGAGTGGGAAGTGACGATGGATACTCAGAACTGCTGACATGGGGGGGGGGAGAATGGGGGCAACAGAGCCCGTGGTGGGGGAAGATTGGGGAGAGCTGTTGAGTATCTAAAAGAGAGGGGCATGTGAGGGTGGCACAAAGGGAGTTGGGGGTGGGGGGGAGGAAATGGAGGGATGCAAGATGCCCCTGCAATAAGCTCAGCCAACAGGAGCTACTAAGTGTGTAACCTCCTAGTGTTTAAGCACCTGTCAATCTTCAATGAGTTTATCCTCACAAAATGCCTGTAAGGTAGGGAAGTGCTGTTATCCCCATTTTACAGATGGGGAACTGAGGCACAGAGAGACTAAATGGCTTTCCCAAGGTCACACAGGAAGTTTGTGGCAAAAGCAAGTCACTGAGTCTCAGGTGAGCGCTCTAACTACTGGACCATTCTATGACCTCAGTCACACCTGTGCAAACGTACGGTCTTCAAATTCAGCCCTCTGATATCTGTAGTGTCTGTCTTCAGTGGCTTTGTACATGTGTAATTGTTTGCAAGTTAGTAACCAATTCTTCATATCCTGCTCATACTCTTTGCTGTTATCTCAGCAATGCTACCAAGAGTAATACAAGTTTATTTTCTATAGCTCTTACCTGGTATGTCGGCATCCCACGAACACTAATTTAATTATCTTCACAATATCCATGTGAGGTAGGGAAGTAGTCCCACTTTTGGCTGGGGAGACTGAGGCACAGAGTTTACACAGGAAGACTGAGGCAGAGGTGGCAATAGAATCCAGATGTCCTGAGTATCAGTCTACTGCCTTAACCACAAGACCATCTACTGGGTAGGGAAGATGATTCCAGATGCAGATAGTGGGCAGCTCTCTGGAGTACAATGGCGGCATTTTTACATAGTCACTCTTTAGTACCACAAGTGCTTAACTATGCAACCCTAATGTTGCATTAATTAATTTAAAAAAATTCTTCAAAATAAGTCCCCAGTTCCATAACGCACCAGACAGCCAAAGCCAATTAGTGCTTTTTCATTGTTACCAGTAAACTACATACTTGTAATCTTAATATGCAGCCATTGGTGAAAAATTGGTCTAGTATCTTAAAATTACAAACTAAACCTATGCATGTTCCTAGTCTATGCATGTTATGATATATTTGGAAGTGTATGAGTTAAGGTGACTCAAGGAATTGCTTACAAATACTTAAATAACTGCCTTTAAGTCTACCAAACTGATTTGCTTCAATAAGGCTAGTAATTCTAAAGATAGGAACATGAACTCTATCAAAATTATTTTGAAAGTTGCACACTATCTCCAAGAATACAGCACATCTTTAAACAAAATTTCCCATCATTCAATATTCAGCAACAACTGTGCTGTAAAGCTGAGTATGTGCAAAGGGGTGTATAATGGAAATAGTATCCTTAGATACAGCAGTTACTGCCAGCCATCCTCTAATAAAAGAAGTGCAGGTTATTTCCTGGTTACTGATGTGCCTCATGCCCTTAACCCCACCTTGTCACCAGTCTCCAAGTCTTGTCCTGTGCAATGGTCATGGTTACTTTTCCAAATTGTAACACGTCTAACAGTCTAATATGGAATGATTAAATCTAGTAAATTTTGGTTTTGAGTTTAAAATATAGCTTCAGTTCAGCCTCAAAGTAGTAGCTCAGTGCACTCCTCAATGGAAAATGTGGGTTCAGATCCCACTCTTTTTGCCTCATTGTTCAGTGCATGGAGCACCAGCATGGTGTGATGACATGCGCTTGGGTTCTGAAGTAATACGTGAAACTGGTGAGCAGCACTAATGCATGACCCAGAAATCTGATCAACTTCATTCATACTCAAATTACTAGACCTGTGGCAGTGCGATGACTCTCGAGCGCAGCATCTCCTGCTGGTCGTCCAGGGAATTAACTCTTTCCAGCCCAGAGTGCCCTCTGCAGGCTGGTGTCTCGCCTGCCGCTGGCCCCATGTCCCTCCCGGGGCCCTTTGCCCAGGGGTTCTGCCCACCGCAGTACCCCCTCACTCTGGGTCTCCCCTCCCAGGGGAACCCCCTATCCCCACCTTGCCTCAGTGGCTACTGCCAGTCATCATCTAACCCCTGCTCCCTGGGGCAGACTGCAGTTTGTAAACCACTCATCATCAGCAAGGGGGGGTGGACCAGCTGCCTCTGCCTATTCCTGGGCTGCCCCAGTACCCTTTTGTGGGCCCTTAACTCGGCCTGCAGCCTGGGGCTTAGCTAGGCTGGAGCTCCCCAGCTCCCTCTGCCCTTCCCCAGCACTGCTCCACCCTAGTTACCCTCCTCAGCTTCCCAGGCAGCCAGGTCCTTCTCTCTCACAAAGCTAGAGAGAGTGTCTGTCTTTCTTCTGGCCCACAGCCCTCTTATAAGGGCCAGCTGGGCCCTGATTAAGCTGACCACAGCTGTGGCTGCTTTCCCAATCAGCCTAGCTTTCCCTGCTGCAGCCCTCTCCAGGGCTGCTTTATCCCCTTCAGGCAGGAACGGGGTGACCACCCCACTACAAGACCCAACTCTAAAAATAGTAGACAGCCTACTGGTAAAAACAGATCAAAACATGTTCCGTTGGTATAACCTCTGTGCAGGAGTACCAGACTAGCAGACTATTACAGACAGATGCTTAACATACTCATCCAGTGATCGCACGCAAGATGTAGAAGCCAGCGGAGATCAGACACATTGAAAATGCAAGTAGGAAAGACTTTAATCAGTGTGACAGGAGAAACTGAAACGCAGACATTTTCTATTCTACTTCTCTGTACCAAACAAAAAGAGGAGAGACTTGTTCTCATGATCAAAAAGTAGCATTGCCTGCTAAAAAAGTGGCAAAGGGAAGAAACCTCTGGAAGAAATAACAGTTGCACAAAGTGTGGCAGCCTGTGCTACCAAATTAGAAATTAACAATAATGCAAAATGGACACACTTTGTAAATCTCATCTACCCAATTACTACTGTTAGGCCTACCATTTACATAGATACTTAGTGTATTGGCTGGCAATACTTGTCATACTAGTAGTAACAGAAATTACATTAACTGACTCTGAAGCCAGATCTATGGCACCCTCCCAGCTGGAAGATCGTTATGGTGTCATAAAGCCTTTACAGAAAGAGGTAGGACGCTTATAAAGCATTGGAAGGGAATTAGGCCTTCATGAGAGCGCAGATGTGATCTTCATTCATAGTTGCCAAGGTCTTGGATCCATGTATTATCTCTATATGCATCTCCATCTTGGAGGAGCTCAGCAAAAGGGAATTCTATTCCAAGGGTTAGAGCTGGCTGGCTGCTCTGTGGGGACGAAATCTGATGCCTGTTAGAAGTAAGGGCTGTGAGCATATCCTAGCCACTTGTGAGGAACAGTGCATGTTTGTCCTTCTTCTATGCCTATTAAGTCGTTCAGCAGGACAAGACTGGATTTAAGAGTGTAACACTTTTCTTTTTGATCACTCAGAAGATTTATTGGTGGCTTTGTAAACAAGGGGAGGAAAACTTTTTAGCAGCCTATAGCCTTTATTCATGCCAATGTTCAACGTGAAATCAAGGCACGGGAAGAGAATCAAAAGATTCGGATCAAAAATGTGTTTTAAATTACTAAGGCATAAAGAGGCATGAAAAATCTGCCACATGCTTGTTGGAATTTTCAGATGTGTACTCTGTCAGTGTCTCTCCTGTGAATTGGTCTGAGTCAACGAGGATACCTTTGTGGGTTTTTTGGAATTGAAGGAAACACTGAATTCAGCTCCATTCCTACAATTGCTGGTGCTATTCTACCTGTGCAAAACCCTGCTCCATAATATTTGTAGTTTTGAGATAAACTGGTGAAGATTAATTGGACTATCATGTAGCCAGCAAAATGATCCCATACAGCAGTATGTTTGCTAGTTCACATTTCATGGCTATGACCGAGGGTATGTCCACACTGCTGTCGAAAGTATGATTGCAGCACATATAGACATACTCATGCTAGCTTTCATCAAAGACACCTTCAGCAACAATAGCAGTGAAGCCATGTCAAGACAGGTGGTGGCTGCTCAAGTATGTAACCAGGGTACCTTGGCAAGCAGGTGTAGCCAATGCAGCTGCAGATGCTGCTGCAGCTTCGCTGCTGTTACTTGAGCTAGCTAATTACATAGAACCTCAGAGTTACGAACACCTCGGGAATGGAGGTTATTCAGAACTCTGAAATGTTTGTAACTCTCTGAACAAAATGTTATGGTTGTTCTTTCAAAAGTTTATAACTGAACACTGACTAAATACAGCTTTGAAACTACTATGCAGAACAAAAATTCTGCTTTTAACCATCTTAATTTAAATGAAGCAAGCACAGAAACAGTTTCCTGACCTTGTCAAATCTTCTTTTTTTTTTTTAAACTTTCCCTTTATTTTTTTAGTAGTTTCCATTTAACATAGTATTGTATTTGTATTTTTGGCTCTGCTGTTGCTGCTTGTATACTTCTGGTTCCAAATGAGGTGTGTAGTTGACCGGTCAGTTCGTAACTCTGGTGTTTGTAACTCTGAGGTTCTACTGTAGATCACAACTTATTCAGGTATGTCTACACATGCCACAATCACATCTCTTTGTTGAAGTGAGACATACCCTGAATTTATCCATTTCTGCAATCTGTTGTGGCTGGGGTAGTCATTCATTCATTGTGCAAACAGTGACTGTCAGACACTTTTGGCCCCTTTAAACTTCCCTTCCAATTTCTAAAAATTGTTTTTATATCCTGTTTTCTTTTTGCAAAAAGTGGTGAAGATATTCAAAGCCAGGAGAGGAAACTTTCTAGCATGCAGAGCTCCTGTCTTTTTCACATTACAATTTGTTGTAAGAATTGCATCATGTAGCATTAAATTCCCAGTGCTGGGGAAAAAATCTGCTTAATAGGATGGGAAGCGTCCAGTCCACTGAGACACAGACACAGAACACAGGGATTGAAACTCAAAAGAAAATACCTATTCCTGAGTCATTAAATTCTCTAAAAATACACGCCCAAATGTAAAAGATGCCACCTGATGCAAATGGCATCAACCGTAGAGCTAGGGGAAATTTTTTTGGCAAATAGCTTTTTTTCTGAAAAATGCAGTTTTGGTTGACTTTATGAATGGCAATGAATTCATGAATAATTTAGTCATTCATGATGACAATGAATAGTCATTGGGCCAGGAAAGCGTGAGAAGTGACTCTGTAGCCTAGTGATAGGGCACTCATCTGGGAGACCCAAGTTTAAGTCCCTGCTCCAATGACTAACTATTGATGCAACATGGAATTGCTTCACCAGAAGAGAGAGGCACCCTCCCTTCCCTGTCCCTTCTGTTTTGTGAATCTAGGGCTTGTCTATATGAACAGTTAGTGCATGGCAAGGAGGGATGTAAATTTACCTCACATTAGCCTGATGCACACGAACAGTCCACACTAAAAGTTCCCTAGTGCATTTTGATCTACCCTGCTTTGAAATGGGAATAGATCAAAGCACACTAGTGATCTTATAGTGCTTGGCAACAGGGTCCATATGGACAGTTAGTACACAGCAGGCTAGTGTGAGGTAAACTTACACCCCAGCTTCAGTGCACTAACTGTTCATATAGACAAGCCCTTGTGGTCCTTTGCTTTTGTTAAAATGCCCAAAATTGAAACACAATTTTGAGTTTGGTCAAAAAAAGTATTCTGTTTGGCCCCTCTGTGTTTTCTGACTCTTCAATTGGCTGAAAAATTTGGAAAATGTTGGTTTTGGTTCAACACAGTATTAAACATTTTTTCATTTTTGGGTTTTTTTTGGAATGCTACCAAACCAAAAAGTCCACTATTGGACAGCTGTGGAACACAGCAATGTAGTGAAATGTAGGGGATATAGAACCACGAGGCACTGTATATTGTGTTCTCTGCCCCTCTTCTCACTCTTTGTTCTGTTTCCTTTTCTTGACTTTCCTCCTTTTGTCTATCCTGCCTTCTTAACCCTTCATTCTATTCCTTTTTTCACATTTTTTTCTTTGAAAAAATTATTGGATTTTTTTTTTCAAGAAGACTTTAAAAATGCAATAAGTTCTTATAAAGCCCAGTATGTGTATGCAGTACTTTACAAAACATTAAATAAGACAGTTCCTGCCTTCAAGAGTTTCTAACCTGACCATTTTTCTTACATGCTTGGTTCATTGTAGATGCTTTTCTGAAATTCTTAAATTAACAAAATGAAACTTGAACTAGATAGAAAAGCATCCATCTCCTGTTGCGAGTTCTCTTGCTTTCCCTTCCTCTTGATTATGTCCCTGCTTCCTCTCCACCCTCTAGCCATTTGTTAGGCCAGGGGTCGGCAACGTTCGGCACGCGGCTCGCCAGGGTAAGCACCCTGGCGGGCCGGGCCAGTTTTATTTACCTGCTGACGCGGCAGGTTCGGCCAATCGCAGCGTGGCCGCGGTTCGCCGTCCCGGGCCAATGGGGGCGGCGAGAAGCCGCGGCCAGCATATCGCTCGCCCGCGCTGCTTCTCGCCGCCCCCATTGGCCCGGGACGGCGAACCGCGGCCACGCTGCGATTGGCCGAACCTGCCGCGTCAGCAGGTAAATAAAACTGGCCCGGCCCGCCAGGGTGCTTACCCTGGCGAGCCGCGTGCCGAACGTTGCCGACCCCTGTGTTAGGCCTTGGCTACACTTGCGAGTTACAGCGCTGTAAAGCCTCCCCCAGCACTGTATCTCACTCCCCGTCCACACTGGCAGGGCACTTACAGCGCTGTATCTCCCTGGGTACACCGCTGCAGGTACTCCACCTCCCCGAGACGCATAAGAGATACAGCGGAGTGGCTACGACTCTTCCCTGTGAGTGTGTATCAGGAATCAACCTGCAGCGCTGTACTGATCACCTTGTCAAGTGGCCAATCCTCTCCATTGTTGTGACCGGCTGCAGGAATGCGGAAGTGCCGGTTTCAAAGCTCGTACCACAGAGAAAAAGCAAACAGTTTGCTGTTTGCTTTGAGTGAGTGAATGAATGAGCAGGGGGCCGGGAGTTCGGAACTTGCAAAATAGAGTGCTGATACGCTCTAAAAAGCACACTCTCTCCCCCCACGCTCCCTGTCACACTCCACCCCACCCCCCCATTTTGAAAAGCACGTTGCAGCCACATGAATGCTGGGATAGCTGCCCATAATGCACCGCTCCCAACACAACTGCAAATGTTGCAAGTGTGGCCACGCCACTGAGCTGTCAGTGTGGACAGACTGCAGCGCTTTCCCTACTCAGCTGTACGAAGACAGGTTTACGTCATAGCGCTGTACAGCTGCAAGTGTAGCCAAGGCCTAAGTCTCCCCCACATGCTTACCAGAGTAGAAGGAATTAATGTAGGTAGGTGCCTTAATAGGCAAATGATTTTCAAAACAGGTCCCCATCTCATAAAATACCTGCACTGGACTACTTAGTGAAAGTCTGAAGTCCAGAGAGCAGAAAATTTGGGATTGTTGATTTATACAATTATAAAAAATCTTTATAGAATGCACTCTTCATTTATAATGGTTAGCGTGCTAGTGGTGTTCAACAGCACACGCCATTAAACAGGCAACACTCATGCTTTTAGTTTATGAAGAGAAAATGAATTAACTTTTTTAAGTTGTAAGAGTGCAATTTAACTGTTTTTGTAAGGTGTTCTTGGATTACATGACAAAATTTAGTTATACAATGGTCCCCTTCAAAAGATGCTCAGTTGCCTTAGGTAATTAAATAATGTTATCTCAGTATTTTCAGTAGATATTGCCTTCTTTGTGTATAGGGAAGTACATTATAGGAAACATTTACATAAGCTGAGGTAATGTTATGTAGCTGCATAAGGTAAAACTGGAAAGCTTTTAAGGGAAGCCACTGCATCATAATGTAGGATTAGGAAGAATATAGTTTTACCTATCTGCATTACACATGCTTCTCAATAGTAGATTTTTTTTTTTTTAAAGTGGGTCATAGCCAGGAAGATCAGTTTGGTGGAATGCTCATAAATTTACTGTGATTATGTTCTTGCTCAGAAAAGCCTGGCAAAATCAAGGGGCAAAAATATGACCTGCAACTATGAATAAACTCTGAATGTGGCAGTGCAAGAGACCTAACAGATTTCCTACCATCGAGAAGGCACATATGACTGTTGTGCAGTTATACTAGACACTGTGCTATTGTGTGAACTCAGCTGAATTAGGGTATTGTGAGGAAGGGTTTCTCCTCTTGTTTCGTTTTTAGAACAGACATGGTCGTTGCATCGCTGCATATCCCATATAGACAAAGACCATTCATTATTTTTTCCTATTTCCTTGCTGAGCTAATTGTTGTCATGTTTTCCTTCTAGTACCAAATTGCTGCAAGGAATACTTCATTCCGGCAACCAGGGAAAGTGCTTGGATGTGCAAAGTAAGTGTTTTATTTCTCTCTGTGGTGTGATAAAATGTACAGTATGTTGTGACTGACGTTAAAAGGAATGAGGTATTGACTTCAAGGTTGACTTGCTCTTTAAAAATATAAACAAACTCAAAGCAACAGTTGGGTGACATTCAGTATACAGTATTACTGAGATTCCTTTGCAGCAAGACCTAGCATGCAAGAATATATAGGTACAAGTCAAAATAAGTTGCCTTTGTAAATGGTAGTATCCATGCAATACAAAATAATTGTAACAAATTCACAGCTAGCAGCACCAATGAAAACTGCTTCCAGAAAAAATATTGCAAATGTGTAGGGAATAAAGGGGTGGGTGGGTGTGTCAATAAAGAGGGAAGCCAAAAGTGGGAGAGGAATCTTTTTTTTCCTCTCTCCTCTTCCTTGTCTCTCCTCCTCTCCTGCTTCAGGAACTCTGGTGGAAAACTGTCTTATGCTCTCTCTTCAATGCTCATTTTACTTCATTGAGTTAGCAGCTCTACCAGTTAAATAATGCAGCCTTCCCAATTTTAAATGGAGGAAAAGAGAGCTAGACCAAATGTTACTGTGCATGGTTAATAATGCATATCCAATAAGGAACAGCTCTTTGTAAATTTTCAGTTAGTTGTGTATTGGACACTAGGTTAATCTATCCAGCCTCCAATTTGTCATGTTTGCAATTTGCAGTCATAATTTGACTCACCTGTCGGAACAGCAGAGAACAATGATACAATTAGAGGTAGGTCCACAAGATGGCAATGTTTTGAAAGTCTTTAAAATGATGAACGCACAAGCTGCTGTTGATAAAAGAAACATTGTCACATATTAACTGTCTTTTTGTATCATGGTTGCCAAGTGTCTGTCTTGTTGCACAGCCTGAATTCTAAACTTTCCCCCAAAAGGAAGACTATTATACATCTACACTATTATAGGTTTGTTTGTTTTTAAATAAAAACACCTTCTAGCATGCGGTGTAGTGCTGTCAAAAGTATATGCACACATTCAGTCTCTCTTGGCAAGGTACAGAGAGTACAGTTCACTGTATGGCATTATATCTTATAACACATTATATTTTATGTAGTTATGCACTTAACATATACATAAAATGACATATCCCTGCTCAGAAACTTCTAGTTTGTAACCCACCTGCCAATGCTTGAAAGTCTGTCAATGTTTCCATTTATAAAGTCTGACTTTGATGGGGGCATATGGCATGTCTCACTTGCTAGAATATTTTATTTATGTTGTATATTTTAGCAAAGATGAGCCATATTTTTCCTGTACTCTATAAACAATGTTAAGGCTTGTTTCACAAGGGAACTAGGGAGATGGTTCAACTGTTGACTAAGGGTTTTGAATATCTTGAAACAGCTCAGACATACTTGTAAAAAGGTGCTACAAATGCACAGCTGATGGTTTTTCAAATCAGTAGGAGCGGAGACCTGAATGTTTGCAGATAATTGGGATATGTTGATAGGTTAGGATTAGAACAATTCCTAGGAAATGAATAATTGAAGCTCAGCCTTGTTTAACAGGGGGCTAGGGAGAGGGAGCAGTTAAAAGAACATAAGAACATAAGAAAGGCCGTACTGGGTCAGACCAAAGGTCCATCTAGCCCAGTATCTGTCTACCGACAGTGGCCAATGCCAGGTGCCCCAGAGGGAGTGAACCTAACAGGCAATGATCAAGTGATCTCTCTCCTGCCATCCATCTCCATCCTCTGACGAACAGAGGCTAGGGACACCATTCTTACCCATCCTGGCTAATAGCCATTTATGGACTTAGCCACCATGAATTTATCCAGTCCCCTTTTAAACATTGTTATAGTCCTAGCCTTCACAACCTCCTCAGGTAAGGAGTTCCACAAGTTGACTGTGCGCTGCGTGAAGAAGAACTTCCTTTTATTTGTTTTAAACCTGCTGCCTATTAATTTCATTTGGTGACCCCTAGTTCTTGTATTATGGGAATAAGTAAATAACTTTTCCTTATCCACTTTCTCAACATCACTCATGATTTTATATACCTCTGTCATGTCCCCCCTTAGTCTTCTCTTTTCCAAACTGAAGAGTCCTAGCCTCTTTAATCTTTCCTCATATGGGACCCTCTCTAAACCCTTAATCATTTTAGTTGCTCTTTTCTGAACGTTTTCTAGTGCTAGAATATCTTTTTTGAGGTGAGGAGACCACATCTGTACACAGTATTCGAGATGTGGGCGTACCATGGATTTATATAAGGGCAATAATATATTCTCAGTCTTATTCTCTATCCCCTTTTTAATTATTCCTAACATCCTGTTTGCTTTTTTGACCGCCTCTGCACACTGCGTGGACATCTTTAGAGAACTATCCACGATGACGCCAAGATCTTTTTCCTGACTCGTTGTAGCTAAATTAGCCCCCATCATGTTGTATGTATTGTTGGGGTTATTTTTTCCAATGTGCATTACTTTACATTTATCCACATTAAATTTCATTTGCCATTTTGCTGCCCAATCACTTAGTTTTGTGAGATCTTTTTGAAGAACTTCAAAATCTGCTTTGGTCTTAACTATCTTGAGTAGTTTAGTATCATCTGCAAACTTTGCCACCTCACTGTTTACCCCTTTCTCCAGATCATTTATGAATAAATTGAATAGGATTGGTCCTAGGACTGACCCTTGGGGAACACCACTAGTTACCCCTCTCCATTCTGAGAATTTACCATTAATTCCTACCCTTTGTTCCCTGTCCTTTAACCAGTTCTCAATCCATGAAAGGACCTTCCCTTTTATCCCATGACAGCTTAATTTACGTAAGAGCCTTTGGTGAGGGACCTTGTCAAAGGCTTTCTGGAAATCTAAGTACACTATGTCCACCGGATCCCCCTTGTCCACATGTTTGTTGACCCCTTCAAAGAACTCTAATAGATTAGTAAGACACGATTTCCCTTTACAGAAACCATGTTGACTATTGCTCAAGAGTTTATGTTTTTCTATGTGTCTGACAATTTTGTTCTTTACTATTGTTTCAACTAATTTGCCCGGTACTGACGTTAGACTTACCGGTCTGTAATTGCCGGGATCACCCCTAGAGCCCTTTTTAAATATTGGCGTTACATTAGCTAACTTCCAGTCATTGGGTACCGAAGCCGATTTAAAGGACAGGTTACAAACCTTAGTTAATAGTTCCGCAACTTCACATTTGAGTTCTTTCAGAACTCTTGGGTGAATGCCATCTGGTCCCGGTGACTTGTTAATGTTGAGTTTATCAATTAATTCCAAAACCTCCTCTAGTGATACTTCAATCTGTGACAGTTCCTCAGATTTGTCACCTACAAAAGCCAGCTCAGGTTTGGGAATCTCCCTAACATCCTCAGCCGTGAAGACTGAAGCAAAGAATCCATTTAGTTTCTCCGCAATGACTTTATCATCTTTAAGCGCTCCTTTTGTATTTTCATCATCAAAGGGCCCCACTGGTTGTTTAGCAGGCTTCCTGCTTCTGATGTACTTAAAAAACATTTTGTTATTACCTTTGGAGTTTTTGGCTAGCCGTTCTTCAAACTCCTCTTTGGCTTTTCTTATTACACTCTTGCACTTAAGTTGGCAGTGTTTGTGCAGAAGACTGAAACCATGATAGGGAGAGCTGCAAGGGGATAACTGCAGACTTTAGAAGCTATGAGAATGAAGTGATGAGAGCTGAGAGAATTTGAGGAACCAGAAGAGAGATGCAGTATATTTAAGCTGGGAGTTTTCATATTAAGACCAGTGGATAATTGCTATAGCACAAAAGAAGCTGAAAGAGGCCTGGAATGAGTCAAAGATGAAACAAAGGATCTGGGCCCCATGAAGAAGCTGAGAAACTCAAAGCTGTAGAAATTCTAATGGATTTCCTCCACTTGCACCTTGTTTTTAACAGTGGTAGGGCTGCACCAGTGGAAGTGCCTAATGTAGAGTGGCCATAGCATTTTAATCACGTATTTTCTAACCCTGCTCAAAACATGTCTGGATGACACTTTTAAAACACTCACAGCTGCAATCAATCTGATTATACTAGTATTCCCATAGGTGATTGTGGAACAGTAGGAAATCTGAAGAAAACTACTAGTGTAGAGGCAACCGGGATATATAGTCTACTTTACAAAAGTCTGCTTGTGACTACACATTGCCTAATAAAACTTATCTTGGACATACAGATTTCCTGGAGTGACTAGTCCCACCTTCAGACCAACAGGCAGCTTTCCAGGGTATTCCCTCTGGTCTCTGCCTACTCTGTAGTCTTTCCTCCCCAAATCCCTGGAACTTTGTAGCACACTGAATATCAAAATAAAGTCCCAGCCGCCAGCTTTTTAATACCAGAGGTTCATCATATTGCTATAAAGGTAGCTGTACTGTAGCTGAATATGGACCAAATCCAGGTTTCACATATCAATATGCAATGGAATTTTGATGTACTTTCATGCTTCCTTTGATAACTCAATGATGGTTTGTGGGTTTTTTGTTTAACCGTTAAAGTTGTAGGGATAGCAATCTAGGGAAGGAAGTTCAACTATCCAGGCAGTTTTACAACTTTCATTTAGAATACTCCCCCAGGATATGTAGAAAAAGTTTTCATTGGCAGTTAAACATACAATGCATTAAGCAAGGAATTTTAAAACAATAGATTTAGAATGCATCCTAACAACAAAAAACATTGCTGTTTCTATGGTGCTTTAGAGTACATGTTTACTTGCAGTTATTCAGTATTTTCTGGCTAGCAGTACAGGCAGCCAAAAGCATCTCAGTGTGGATTAGAAAACAGAATTTGTTCAGGAAAGGAACACAATAAAACAACTTCAATATCCTGGCAGGTTTTCTTTGCTTCACTACAGCTAAAACTTTCTAAATCTATTTGATAAGAGGCTTTCATTATTTGCTCTGCTGCTTGCATGTGGAAAAGTTATGCATAGTTACTGGAAAGCAGGAAGAGTAGAGGAACACAGTCTTTCCTTCCAGGCGGGGGGAAAAAGTTCCTCTACTTTTGCATCTTCATTATTAGCCAGAGGGTGTCACTAAAACAAATCACTTTAATCCTTTGGCTGAATGCATCGCTTTCACAGCATTTCCATCCTGTGGAAACTGATTGGGTCTCCCAAAAGGCAGTGCAGGGTAACATCCTATGACAGTCACAACTGCATGAAGACACAATTGTTTTTATGGTCAATTTTGATTTAACATGAGAAGAGAGCTGTAGTTTGGATCTAAATTTTGAACCTAAAGGACAAAGTTAACTTGAATGGAATGTTTGTTTATGGCTTCACACTAACCAGTATCCTTTCCCTGCCTTACTTAGTAACTGAACAACCTAAATATCCTTTTATGGTCTTGTCTGAAAATGTTCTGAACCATAGGGTGACTTTTTTCCCTCACTGTCCTAATACCAGGAATTATCCCACAGGAGTTCATCAATGCAACTGACTCATTTAAAAAAAAAACCACCACAGTAATTTTTAAAAAATGCAACATATGTATGCTTTTGTTCAAAGTTAATGACAGTCCATTCCAATGGCCAAGCTATCAATGTTAACTATAACTCAAAACTATTAAATATATGGGTTTTTGTTACCTTGCATTAAAGAAAATCAGCACATAATTTTCTAACATCATGAACAAAATATATTATTGTAATATCATAGCTATATTTTTGTGTTTAAAATACTTAAAAGACGGGTTTTTTACAATAGAGCAACCGAAATTCATAGTAATAAGACCCATTTAGGTTATTGAATTTTGTTACTTTGTTGCTATTCAAAAATATGCATAAAATAAATGGACAATAAAGTAAGGATTATATCATTTTATGGGCTTTTGGTAAATGGATGCCAGATTCTAGTTGGTATATAGTGTACTGCATTTTGTCCATTTCAACAATGTATTCGTGTATTAAAGATACTTTAAGCAATGACTAAGTGCTCTTGCAGACTGAGTAGAGAAATCTTCGATTGCTCTGCTTCTGCGATTCAGCAGTTTAAGAAAACCAACCTGCTTGCCAGAGCTGGCTCACTGGAAATATTTGTGACTCAATATGGCACACTCAGATTTTGCAGAAACAAGTTTTCATTTTAGAAAAAAGTTTCTACCTCTTACAGAACCTTCCAAATGTGAGCAGAGTATAATCCAATGCAATGCTTTCTTCCTCAGTCTGCAGGCAGCCTGAAACAAGACAGGGGTGGTATTTTCCCCAAACTAACCCCATTAATCTTACTAGAGCAGTGGTGGGCAACCCGTGGCCCGCAGGCCGAACGCAGCCCATCAGGGTAATCCGCTGGCAGGCCACAAGACTGCGCTGCTTCCCGCAGCTTCCATTGGCCAGGAATGGCGAACCGCAGCCACTGGGAGCTGCAGGAGACTGTGCTTGCAGATGGTCAATGTAAACAAACTGTCTCACGGCCTGCCAGCAGATTACCCTGACGGGCCACAGGTTGCCCAAAACTGTACTAGTGTACAAAACATACTGGTGATACTTAAAATATCACCAACTATTTAATTGTTGATCATTTTAGCAGATGGAAGGGGAGTGATGGGTAATTATTGGGAGCTGCTGCAGGGAAGGATCTGCAGAGGGAAGAAAGAAGGGACACAGGGAATAGGAAGAGAAATGAAAGAAACATGGGGAAGGAAGAGAAACAAAGGGCTGAAATAGCAGTTGTCCTAAAGGTGAGCATATTTTCCCCCCAAGTGACATTGATGAGTGTGACAAAGACCTGGACATGTAACTAAAAATTTAGCTACTGTATAAGGGCTATCTTCTGTTCCTCCCTTAGTGCAAATTTCTCATTGACATCTGTGGGAGATCAGGTGTGGAATGAAGGAAGCACATAGTCCTAAATGTGTGCTCCTGCCACAGGGCCATAATTAGAAATGGAGTTCAATCCTCTCCACAGAATGTTTGACAGCCTGCTTTAGTCATAATCTTTCTTACATTAATTCTTTAAGAAATGTAGTGGGAACATCAGATGGAGGGTCTTCTAAAGTATAGTAGTTGCCTTTAACATTTCCAATTTTGCCTTGCAAGAAGATAACATTACCGCAGTGTAACTGAAGCTTGCCTATACTAAGAATGGAGAATGCCCAGGGAATAGCATGAATGTTGAGGGAGCAGTATTTAATTGCATCAGGCAACTGAATATTAAGCACTTCAGTGTTGCCAGTCCCACACATTCAGAAATCATGATTCAGGTGCCTCAAACCATGAGATTGACTGATTTAAAAATTGAAATAAATATAAATACCTTTGGGATCTTTTTATTTGACTTTTGGTTGTGGAATCTTTAAGGGTCCACTTGTGTCCACACTGCTCTCTGCAAGCAGGAGGGTTAGCAGCTTGTTTTTATTAAATGAAAGGTTAGATTCTCATGTAATTACATCATTCCAGGAGCTGGGGGCTTGAGAAAATCACCAATATTATGAGACTCACAATAAAATCTCAAGTGTTGGGATCACTGGGGTCAGGTGGATGTGACAAATTTCTCACCTAATGTTAACTCTAAATGTTGTCTTCATGTATAAAAAGTTAGATGCTGTGTATAATAATCACCTGCTCAGCCTACGTAGAGTTGTTCTGTCATAACTAGTAGTGTGACTAAGCCACTATCGTGTGGGCTACAATTTTTATTACAATAGAAGATGGTATAAAGCAAAGCAAAGATAAAGGAGTAGATATTCAAAGTGCCTTTTGTGTTTCAATAGGAATAGGGTACCTAAAGTACTCTTTGACTTTAAAAATCCCCCTCCAAAAGATTATATAACTTTAAGTGGCATGGCTATAATTTAATTCCTAAACTACCCAGAAAAAATCATTCCCCCCCCCTACAAACTTATTACAGCAGGACCCTGATAGTGCCTACTAGTTAAGATTGCAAATTGGCTTCCATTGGAGTACCACCCATTTATATAAGGCTCAAATTTGGCTCATTCTCTTTAATTGTCTAATCAGGCTGTCTAATTGTCTAATCAGGGGATACACATGTGCAAGGCTCTAGAAAACACCACTGCATTATATTGTATGTAAAATAAGATTATCACATAATTAATGGCTATCATTATGCATACATACAAAGGATAGGGTTGCCAACTTTCTAACCGCACAAAACCGAACATTCCTGCCCCATCCCCTCCCTGAGGTCCCACCCCCACTCACTCCATCCCCCCTCCCTCCATCACTCGCTCTCCCCCACCCTCACACACTTTCTCCGGACTGGGGCAGGGAGTATAGGGTGTGGGAGGGAGTTCAGGGTGCGGGCTCTGGCTGGACGGCGCTTACCTCAGGCAACTCCCAGAAGTGGCCGGCATGTCCAGCTCCTAGGTGGAGGGGCCAGAGGGCTCTGCGCGCTGCCTGGGCCCGCAGACGCTCCCCCCGCAACTCCCATTGGCCGTGGTTCCCAGTCAATGGGAGCTGTGGAGTTGGCGCTCAGGGCGGGGGCAGATCATGGAGCCCCCATGGCCATCCCTGTGCCTAAGAGCCGGACATGCCGGCTGCTTCCAGGAGCTGTGCAGAGCCAGGGCAGGCAGGGAGCCTGCCTTAGCCCCACTGTGCCACCGACCGGACTTTTAGCAGACTAGAGCTGCCAGGGTCCTTTTTCGACCGGGTGTTCTGGTTGAAAACCGGACACCTGGCAACCCTAACAAAGAAGCAGAGTTAAGATTGTGCATTCAACCTTTACTTTCACATTTCCTAACTTGACTTCTTAACTAAGACTTTAGTGTGTGTGTGTGTGTGTGTGTGTGTGTTTTGTATTTAACGTAAGAACAAGTTACATGTAATCCTTCTTTCTTAAGTCTAAACCCTGTGTTTGACAGGTGGGTCATTGGTTAATGAAAGGAAGTAAATCCAGCTCTCTATCTTCCCAATAAGATGTATGTAGTTTCGGTATGCCCCTGTCTACTCAAAATGGAGGCACTTACATTTTTAATGGAGTTCTATCTTTATGAGGAGAGAGATGAGCTTTATATTGGATTGGTTCTGCTCTATAAAAATTTGTTTTTAACTATAGTTCTTTAGCAGACATCACACTTGACCTATATATGCTTGTTCCTGGATGTGTGGCAGTGTTAATTGCATTCTGCTGTAGCCTTTTACCATTTTTAATTTAGTCAAATTTAAATTACATTTAATTATATATTCATTTATATTTACTTGTGTATTGCTAACAAAGCCTTCTTCCTTCTTTATGCATCCTCCCCTCAATACTTGAGCATGACTTTTTCTTGTCAACAGGCTTCTGAAAATCACTTATCCCTTTCAGGACATCAGCCTCCACCCTGACCCTTTTTTTCCCCTCTAAATACTCCATTAAGGACACCTTCTGCTAAATCTGAATTTCAGGGCTGCAAAAAAATGTACAGCAGCTCTAAGTATAGTTGCCTGTAGCAAGTGAGTGTACAAATACACATAAGCAAGAACACAGAGAATGTACAGTTTTAGTAAATAGATTAGTTTCTTCCAATAAGCTGTATTAAGGTATTCATGAAATCATGTGTGCTTAATATGACTCAGAACTCTCAAATGTCTTTTAAGAAATATCCTTCAGTTTGGATGCAAATTTCTTTACATCCTCTGAAAACTTTTCATTGTCTTGGTTTTGTTATCACAGTGTGCTAACATGAATGTCTCACTAAAGAGCTGAACTTCATGCATAATGTTGTTTTCTGTTCATTTGAAATTTTCTCGTTAATAACACTTAGCATTTATTCAGTATTTTAGTGTTGTGCAAACATTAATCCTCATCAATCATGTGAAAAGGGAAAGTACTACTTTCATCTTATATAGATGTTAGGGAAACTAAGACACTGGTTGCATGACTTAACTGGTCAGTGGTAGAATTGTGGTTAGAACTCTAATTCCTGGCTCTCAGACCAGTCTTCAGTGTGCTAAGCTATGCAGTCTTGTTTCTGTGCTATTTTTGCAGCCTTCTCTAACCTTTCAAAGGGCGAACCCTATAGATATTTTAACAACCAAGAGGTATTTTTGAGGCTTAATTTGCTAGCTTGTGAAGTGCTTTTAGGTTCTCTGGTGAAAGGCTTTGTATAATGGAAGTGCTTGTGTACTCTAGGGCTTGCAAAATATTAATCCGCTAGCACTCCAAGCCATAACAGATTGGTAAACACTATAAGCAGCAAGGTAGGAAATGACAGATTTTAAAATTAACTGATATCAAAGAACTAGACATGTAGTTCAGATTAGATGTAAGCAATAAGTAGCCTGAAATGCATTTTTAAAAAGTACCTAACAGTAAGAGAATCCATGATAAAATCTGCCCTCTAGATACAGCATGGTGAAGTGATTCAACCAAGAAGATTAAGAGTGTTTCATGGTTCCCAATAGTCTAGTACTGTATTCTTCTTAAGTGCTTGCATATGACCATTCCAATGTAGGTGTGTGCACAGCCCACACACAGTTGCTGGAATTCTTTCCCTTAGTGGTATCCATAGGGTGAGCTCCAGCGCCCTCTAGTGCCGTGCGCTTATAGCACTGGTATAAAGGGCCCTGCCGACCCTGCATCCCTTCAGTTCCTTCTTACCACCTGTGACAGTTGCTGGAACTACTCTTTGCTTCAGGCAAACTTCCCAGTAGACATTTTCTCTTCTTTTCCAGTGTATATACCCTGTTATAGTTGTGATCGTTTAGTTTTTGTAGTAGTTGGACTCATTCATGCTTAGTTAGCAAGGTTCATCTGCTTCCTGCTGCCAGGGCATGCCTTGATCACCGGGCTTCAAGTCCTGCGCTTCCTGCAGCAAGTCTATGCCATTGAGCAACCCTCACTAGAGCTGTCTCAAGTGCTTAGGGCAGCGGTTCTTAAACTTCAGTAACCTGAGGACCCCCATTTTTTATTTAAAAATTTGCCATGGACCCCCAAGCTCCACGCTCAGCCCCAGGCCCTGCCCTCACTCCACCCCTGCCCCTCCTCTTCCCTGCCTCTTTCCGTCCCCAAGCGCCCCTGTCCCCCTTCTCCCCCTCCCTTCCAGCACCTCTCCAGTGTTTAGGAGGTGCTGGGAGGAAGGGGGAGGAGTTGATCAGCGGGGCCAGATGGACCCCAGTTTGAGAGATGCTGGCTTAGGAGAGTCTCACAGAAAGGACCACTGCCAAATCTGCAAGGACTTCAAACCTCACACTAAAAAGAACCAGGAAGCGAGATTGAAGGTCCTTCTCACAGACACAGCCCTAAGACCCGCTTCTGAGCTGTGCTTGGACTCGGGACCAAGTACCTCAGCTTCGGTGCAGAGCGTTTTCCCCCCCCCCCCACTGGTCATGAATCTTGGCACTGGTCCCCATCCCCAGTGCCCAAGAAGAAGCATAGGAAACAGTCAGGAGAAGAGTTGATCCCCAGTGCCAAATTCAAGCAGGCATGGGGACCAGGATAGAGCGATGTCCGCATGGGGCCGCACTTTCGCCCTGGCACTGCAACAGCCGGTACCGATGGCTCCAGTACCTATGTAGGACCCACTGACTCTGGCGTCTGAGACACTGTCCTCAGGCAGACAGCGTGCCTGTCAGTTCACGGTGCCGTCTACTCTGGAGGTGTTTGCAGCAGCCAGGGACCTACTTTCATTTCCAGTTCCTGTGTCCCTGGTGGCACAGGACTTGGCACTGCTGTACTGTTGAGTGGCAGGGAACCCTTCCCCAGCCATCCTCCAGTACCACGACTGCCCTCTAGGGGGAAACCCCCTCATGGTAGCCTCATCGCAGGCTAATCTGCAGCACTGATCACCAGCACCAAAGGGGTCTGCACAACTCTGGTCACCATGCTGGGACTCTTCGTCTTCATCAGAGTCAGAAGTGGGATCCTACTCTTCCCGTCATCGCAGCCGCCCATGCTGCTCCCTGGGCACTCCTACTCCATTGTGCCCCCAAGCACAGGGGTACCACCAAGTGCTTGGCCACTGGGTCCATGGGGGCCGGCACCCATGCAATGGCCCTTCTGGAACCCTTGGGGGTTCCCCCAAGGTCAAGGCACTCTCTTGAGGTGCTCCTACTTGGTGACCTCAGAGCAGAGCACCTCTGGTACCTCACTGTGTGACCCCCGATCCAGACTCTGGTACCAAGCCTGGTACCGAGCCTCAAGAAGAGGCCCCGCGAGTCCTGGTCAATACAGAGGGAGGAGTGGAGGCCCCTCAGCCGGTCCTAGACTCCTCTTCCCCACTGCCACCACAGCCTCATCTGGGGATGTCCCCATCACAAGATGACCACAATGCTTACCAAGACTTATTAAAGCGGGTGGCCTCGAATCTAGGCATCCAGGCAGAGGTGGTCAATGTGTGTCCAAACATTGAAGTGGGCTCATGGTTGCAGTCGTTGAAGTTTTCCCCAGGAGGTACCACAAAACCTCCAAGATCTTCCCTTTTGAAGGGTCCTTGTGCTTTTCAGAGCAAACTGATGGTAGGCTCCATAGGCTTAAGGACTCTAAGGTGACCCTGAAATCCCTGGGGCTATATACTCCAGCGGCATCCAGGAAGCATTACAGACCCCAACAGACTGGCTATTATTTTGCTCAGCCAGGACCAGCAGAGGAGGAAGAGCAGTGGATTCAGGCGTAGACCTCCTCCGCCGGCCTCCTCAGCAGGGCCGATACAGGCCACCCCCAAACACTCAGGGAGCTTGAAGCACTCATTTTGGTGAGAAGCTCAAGGTTGACGTTTCAATCCAATTGTCCCTCTGTTTTTGAACCACCTGTCCCACTTCAATGTTTGGACACACATTAATTCAGACTGTTGGGTACTCAGCACAGTAGAGTGGGATACACCCTACAGTTTGTGGTTACCCTGCCCCATCCCTCTTCAGGGACCCTTCTCAGGAGCAACTGTTGGAACAAGAAGTCCAATCCCTCCTTTGGGTGGGAGTCATAGGAGAGGTTCCACATCACCTAAGAGAAAAGGGGTTCTATTCATGTTATTTCCTAATCCCGAAAGCCCAGGGTGGTCTCAGACCTATCCTAGACCTGCATTGTCTCAACCACTATCTCAAGAGCTTAAAGTTCCGCATGATCAACCTGGCTTCCATCATTCCCTCTCTGCATCTGGGGGACTGATATGCCACCCTCAGTTTAAAGGACACATACTTCCACATATCAATTTTTTTTCCCCCAAGGACACAGAATGTTCCTAAAATTGGTATGTACTTGGTTCACAATGAGTTTGTGGTGCTTCCATTTGGCCTGTCAGCCACTCCACAGGTTTTCACCAAATACTGTATATGGCAGTGGTGGTGGCTTTTCTCAAGAAATGGAGTGCACATCTTCACATCTCTCAAGGACTGGCTAGTCAGTGGCCAGTCCAGAGCTCAAGTGGAATCCAACTTCCATCTCATCCAATCAACCTTCCAGGCCCTAGGTCTACCGATAAACACCCAAAAATCCACCCTTGTCCTGATGCAGAGGATAGAGTACATCAATGCGGTTCTTGACTTCATTCAGAAAGAGCCTTGCTTCCAGAAGACCATTTTCGAGCAGTCACGGTCTTGATAAATCCCATCCAGTCACAACTGCTTGAAAATGTCTGCTTTCTGGGCCACATGGCATCATGCATTTGCGTAGTGTAACATGCAAGGCTGTGTCTCAGACCTCTCCAAACATGGCCGGCCATGGTGTATTCACATTCATGGCATCATCTGGATTCAGTGCTCACCGTGCCCGCTCAAGTCCTCGATTTACTGACTTGGTGGCTGAACTACCACATGGGTTGTGTGCCCTTTCCATGGTTCCAACCATCGATGTCTCTAGTCTCACACATCAGCACTGGGCTGGGGAGCCCACTTAGGGTCCCTCAAGACTCAAGGTCTATTGTCCCCAGAAGAGCTCTCTCTTCATCTCGGTGTCAGAGAGCTCAGGCTGGTCCGCCTAGCCTGCCAACTATTCCTGCCCCATATTACGAACAAAGTCGTTTGGGTTCTCAGACAGTGCAACTACCATGTTCTACATCAACAGGCAGGGCGGAGCTCACTCCTCCCTGCCCCATGTCAGAAAGCAATCCAGCTGTGGGATTCTGCATAACCCATTCAATCCATCTCGAGGTGTTGGATCTCCTGGGAGCACAGAACCAGCTGGCGGATCACCTCAGCAGGTCTTACTCCTCTCACCATGAATGGTCCCTTTGGCCAGACAGCGGAAGGGACATTTTCCAACGGTGGGGGACTCCCCTTATAGACCTGTTTGCTACCTGCGACAACAGGAAATGCCACCACTTCTGTTCCCTGTGAGGCCACAGCCCAGGATCTCTTACGGTCACCTTCCTGCTATCATGAGTAGATCACCTGTATTATGCTTTTCTTCCTATCCTGACGATACACAAGGTTCTGATGAAGATCAAGCGGGACCGGGCACGGAACATTCTCATAGCCCCAGGATGGCCCAGGCAGCATTGGTTTACCACCCTGTTATTCCTCTCAATGGAAACCCCGCTCCTGCTTCTGCTACACCCAGACTTCATCTCCCGAGACCATGGTCAGCTGCTCCATCTGAACCTCAGCTCTCTTCATCTGATGGCCTGGAAGCTCCATGGCTGAATCCTGAGGAGCAAGCTTGCTTGGAGCAAGTCCATAGAGTTCTGCTAGGTAGTAGAAAACCCTCTACCAGGACCACTTACCTTGCAAAATGGAAGCGATTCTCCATCTGGTCCTCCCAACGCAGAGTTCCACCCATGCAATCCCCATTGCAACTCATATTGGAGTACTTTTTGCATCAGAAACAGGGTTTGGCTATTTCTTCAGTCAAGGTCCACCTACCAGCAATCTCTGCCTTCCATCCCTGGGTCAACGACTGGTCTGTCTTTTCCCCCTTTCGAGCCATTGGCAATGTGCTCGTTGGTGCACCTCTCCTGGACAGTGGCCTTCTTAGTGGCCATCCCCTCAGCCAGAAGGGTTTTGGAGATCTGTGCCCTCCTATCAGAGCCCCCATATATGATCTTCTTTAAAGATAAGGTGCTGTAGCCGTACCTGGCATTCCTCCTGAAAGTGGTTTCACAATTCCACAGCAGTCAAACGATCTTTCTACCAGTTTTCTTCCTGAAGCCACATGCAAACAGGGAGGAGCAATGTCCACACTCCTTGGGTGTTAGAATGCCAGGGCATGTCCATTTACAAAGAATCAAGCCATTTCGCAGATCAACCCAGCTGTTCATAGCAATAGCAAACAGGATGAAAGGCCTTCCCACCTCTGCCCTGAGAATCTCGTCCTGGATTACATTGTGCATATTGCAAGCTGGTTGGCATTCTGCCTCCAGCTAACCTAACTGCTTGTTCCACAAGATTGCAGGCCTCCTCCACTGTATTCCTAGCACAAGTTCCATAGAAAAAATAGCATAGAATATCAGGGTTGGAAGGGACCTCAGGAGGTCATCTAGTCCAACCCCCTGCTCAAAGCATGATCAATCCCCAGACAGATTTTTGCCTCAGATTGCCCCCTTAAGGATTGAACTCACAACCCTGGGTTTAGCAGGCCAATGCTCAAATCACTGAGCTATCCCTCCCCCCTCCTTCCTATTCAAGACATCTGCCGGGCAGCAACCTGGTCCTTTGGTGCACATGTTCTCAATACCCTATGCCATCACTCAGCAGGCCAAAGACAATGCTGACTTCAGCCATGCAGTCAGCTTGTTCTTGAACTCCAAGCCCACCTCCTGTGCAACTTCTTGAGTCACCTACATTGGAATAGACATGTGCAAGCACTCAAAGAAAAAACTGTTACTAACCATTCTGTAACTGTTGTTCTTTGAGATGTTATCAGAGTCAGCTGGTAAGAATAAACTGAGGGGGCACAGGCTCGGCAGGGCCCTTTATCCAGGTTCTATGAGTGTGCGGCACCAGAGAATGCGGGAGCCGACCCGATGGACACCACTAAGGGAAAAAACTCCAGCAACTGTGCTCAGGGTGTGAATACACCTACATTGGAATGGACATGTACAACACCTCTTGAAGAACAGTTACAGAAAGGTTAGTAATCATGAGGCTTTTTGAGTATATTAGCAGATTGAAGTGTATTATTGATACTTGCTTTTAATAAGCATGTTATATCCTTTTGTTGTTCATGTGGCTGTTCTTTGGTAGGAATGTTAGACTTGTAGCACAGAGCTGGGAGTCAGGAGACCTGGGGTTTACCCCTGGCTATGACACAAGTTTTGTCCTTATGACCTGAGAGGCATAGGGCTTTAATAGGTGCCGCAGTTGCTCAGCACCTCTGAGAACCAGATCATTAACATCTGTGTCTGTTTTCACATCTGTAAAATGAAGATAACTGCCAAAGGGATGTTGAGATGAAGTTCATTATTCTTTGTAAAGTACTAAAGATGAAAGCACTAAAAAAAAATTGCACAACAATGTTGTGTAATTTCTTGATAGTGTAATTTAGTGAGATCCAGGGAGTGGAACACTTGCTGTAAATTCCTTTTTCTTCAGGGAGAATATGTAATACTGTGACATATGGAAGTGGAAATTGTCTGTAATATTTTTTTGAATCCTAGGTATGCCTCAGTTTCCCTCTGTATGTTGCATGGCTACCCAGGGGGTGCCAAAGGGTTAACACTGCTCCTGGAACAGTGCAGGAGACAGTGTCACCTCCCTGTCTGGGTAAAATGAATAGTAATTAAAGAACTGGCTCAAACCAACCCAAATCAAAAGAGGGTTCAGCAAGACAGACACCCCAATGACTGAACAATCAAAACCTAACAACAGGAAACCCCAGCAGATAGGTCTTGTGAACTGAGCTGGAGAACAAGGTGTCAGGTGACTAGAAGAAGGGGCTGATATTTTGGAGGGACTCAAGAACCCAGCCATGAGGGGACATGGGGAGAGAGCCAGAGATGGAATCCACCATAGCTTGGCTGGCTCATCATGACATTGGCTTGGCCAGGATGGGCTGGCTTCAGTTCACCCCTCTGTGCTAACCTGAGGACTTTCAGATTCTGTGTGCCAGGTGACTAAAAAATGGTTAACTTGTTGTGAAAAGACTGTCACTGTCAATACTCACTGAGAGCACTGTGCCCTGAAGGGGGACAGTAACAGCCTCCCATAGGATTCTGGTTCTCTCTGAGAGACCGGGATTGCTGGTGTCGAAGGCCCAATCTGAGTCTTGGAGACTATGGGTTTGGGCCTGTGGAAGTGTGTGGGTTCTTGGGGCCCAGCACATTAAAGGAGTCACTCCCAGGAGACTGGGTACAGGCTGGGGCATAGCCAGACCTTGTGACTCTGACAAATACTCATTGTATTAACAACATAAGAAAACTGTTCATGGAATTCGTTGTTCACAGTAAGGAAGTAATCACTTCTTAAAGTGTCAGCCTTCTATCTTCATTTTTCTTAAGCATGTTACAGCTTCTTGACAGGGGTTGGCAAATGTAATGCTCATTGTGTTAGATTACAATTCCTGTGCAACTCTAACTCACAAGAGTCCTACCACTGATTCTAGACATGTTAGTATTGTATGCTGGGCCAGCTTCTAATGATTGAATTTTACTCCGTGTGATGCATTTAACAGTTTTATTGAACAATTCCAAAATGTTTACATTTCCTCTGCTCCTTATGTAGCCTTTGTACACCTGCAACAGGTATTTGTGTGAGGGATTAAATTTCTTTTACTGTGTGCATAAATGAAATGACCATTAACTGCAAAACATTTCACAATCAGAATCTTGCAGTGTACTAGGAACAGAGAATTACCAGTCCCAAGAGCCAGCATTCACTTTTTTGGAATCCATTGTGTAACATAAGGGCCAACTCATTATTTCAATTCAACAAGTGAGTTACAGCATTACAATGATTGCTTGGTGTATGTTACCTTGTTGGCAGGCAAGTGAGATGTAGGGATGCCAGACTCACATTTTGGAAAAGTGCTCCCTTCTTTGTCACACAAAGCTACTGACAATTCTATGTCACACAAAGCTAACTAACCTTTTTTTAAACCATTGCCTGGTGAAAGTGCCAGTTGGCTTAAAAGGCTCTCAGAGAATGTGTTTATCTCCCAATGAGGAACACAAGACATGACTTCATGCAGCTTCTTAAATCAGAAGACCAATGCCACTTCTTATCTGTTCTGATTTTTTTCCTTTTGCACTTTTCCAGCTCCAACTTGGGCCACTTAGGGACAAAATTGAGTGTTTAGGAAGTGGAGAGCAGCTCTAAAATTCCTTAACAGTTTGAAATCCATCATGAGTCCTTTTATACTTTACCTTCTCCCCCTGCCAGATATTCTCTGCTGTTCCCCCAGGCTTCCAGCCTGACGCCACATTTATTTTATAGATTTGTTTTGTTTTGTCAAATGTAGATTTCAGTAGATCTGGGCACATTAAAATGAATAAAATCTGTACAACCTAAAAATTGGACCAAAGCTCAAAACAAGAACCCCTCTCTAGAACATCCCATCTGCCTCCCACCCAATCAAGCTCTTCTCGTCCCCAGAAAAAGTCTGGGAATCTAGATTACCTGAGTTACCCTCCCACCCCTAAAGGTGGTCTTCAGGTATGTCTACGCTGCAGTAAAACACCTGCAGCTAGCCTGGGTCAGCTGGCTCAGGCTGTGGGGCTGTAAAATTGAAGCATAGACATTTGGGATCAGGCTGGAGCCAGGGCTCTGAGATCCCATAGAGGGAAAGATCCCAGAGCCTGGGCTTCAGCCTGATCCTTAACATCTATGCTCTAATTTTACAGCCCAAGCCCTGTGAGCCTGAGCCAGCTGACCCAAGCCAGCTATAGGTGTTTTGTTGCAGTGTAGATGTACCCTTCATGTTGAGTACCATCCTCAAATTTTGGACATGGCAAACCAAAGTGAGGAAGCTAGTTCCAGCGTTGAGGACTTCTCCCTGCAAACACACTGGGCTGGACTCCGCTCTTTATTATGCCAGTATAAATGTGGAGCAACTCTGGATTTTGCATTGGAGTAAAACTGGTGTAAATAAGATGGGAATCAGGGTCCTGTCTCCAGCCCTTTTCCATTTACAATGAGGGACAGAGGGAAAGTTACTGCCTCAATTGATCTCAGCCCATTTATGACTTTATAGGTCAAAATCAGCACTTTTAAATTGTACCTAGAATTCAATTGAAATCAAATGCATACCACTGAACACAGGTGTAATATGCCCCTATAAGAATTCCATTGATTGTTGCTATGTCTGGAGGTAATGCAAGTAAGAGAATCCTTTTAATTTCTCAGACTGAACTTTCCTTCACTGGGTGTGTTCTGCTGTACTGTATAGTGCTTTCAGCTGATGGCTTTATAATGTTCTTAAGTAGCTGATGAAGTGTTTATTCATAAGAACACTCCGGATATTTGGTGCAGACTTCTTATAATTGGATAAGCAGGAGAGGTTTAGTGTACACTGAAGGCTGTATCTTTCTAGACAGTATCTGAGGGTGGTTTTTAGCTAAAGGACTTTTTGGCTTTATGGCCCAGTGGTGCTCAAGTTGGCTTGGGGAATGTCTAATTAAACATAATCTTTTCCATAACTTGTTTTCTTCAACCATGTGAATTGAAGCATAGTGTTTCATCTTGTGATCCATAGTATGGTGATGCATTTACCTGCTGCTGCTAATAATCTGAGTAAATAGCTCTAGTTCAGGGGGAGTATCTCCAGAATGTAATAACTTAGTTTAAAAATGCTTTTAATGTTGACCGTTTTCCGTAACTGTCTGTGACCAAAATGTTTGGATCTGTGAGCCACTGATTATTGTGGTAACTAGAGGATGGCTGCTGCTAAAAAGCATAGGTTCCCACAGGCTAGGGGGAAGAGCATTAGCATGTGTATGAATTCCCTACTATGGGTCAGATCTTCAGCTGAGCACATTTGAAAAGCCAGCTTTAAGTGGCAAGCAGCTGAGTCTTTCCTGTTACTTTTCCTTACAGACACAGAACACTTTTAAAATATGAAACCTGACCCCTGGAATTTCAATATGCCCCATCTTTATAAAAAATAGAGATTGATTCCCTCATGGTAATGTGGTCCATGCACATGGTGTCCTTGGCAGCCTGCTTTCTCCAGAGCAAGCAAATAATTAAGGTCTATCCTGAAGTGGCAATAGGGGGCCTCATTTCTTATCTACAAGATAGCTGGAGGGATAAGGAACTGTTTAGTAAACCGCATGCTATGTTTCTTTCTCGGCATAATGCCAGAAATAGCCTTTACCATTTTGGTATGGTAGTGTTTAAACCTAATGTGACATAAACATTAAGGAATAGAGCAAGTACCCAAGGGGATTTTATCAGGTACTATGCAAGCCAATAAAGTTCATAAAAAGTCTAGGATCTGAATTTTCACTCCAACCCCTTTAACATCACCACTGGATTGTCCCTTTGAGTTAATCAGAGTGATGCTGGTCACATGTCATGGAAAAATGAGAGCTGAGTAGTTCTGTCTGCATAGCCTAGTTTAGCATGAATTTAAGCCACACAGTATATCACATCTGATTTGGTGTGCTCAATGTGTTGGTAACACTATTGTCAACTGCTATTAATTCCTTTAAAGTAAGCATTTATGTAACTCATGCATTTATGTGTAATGTATGTCATTAAATCAGTACAGTATTCTAATCTATTATAATCTGGCTCAAATCTATGCCCTATAATACAGATGTACAATCACATTTGTCTATTTCACACTTCAGTTAGGTGACATCTTATTGTGGGCTCCCTAACACAATAACAATTTTCTTTAACTATTTAGTAAACAGAAAACATCAACAGAAATTTTACATTCTAGATGCATATTTGGAAAGAAAATATACATCCTGATTCAGCCTAACTTTAAATAGGTAATATAAGTGAATAGTTCTACTGAGGTTAGTGGAACTACTCATGTGCTTAAAATGAAATACATGCCTAAGTAGCTTATCAGGGTCTAGCTGAACAGTTAAGATGTGTCCATGCCTTACTGAGTAACCATAATTTTATTATTGTAATCTTGTCCTAAACCTTCTCTTCCCCATTTATCACTTCTTTTTTAAATGTATTTAGTGTGTAAGCTCTTTCAAGCAGGGACATCTCTACAGGTTTGAAAAATACCCAACACACTTGAAGGTGCTAAAAGATAATTTTAAAAATAATTTTCTGAACTTTCATTTTGCTTTAAAATGTCTCAGTTGGTTTTTCTTCAGATAACTGTTCATTCCCTTGTAGTGAATTCAAAGAAAACAAGAATGACTGTTGAATGAACTAAGGAAATTGCATTGATTGGAAGTTCAGTGCATTGTTGCTTTACAAGTGATTGAGATGTTACCATCTAACGCTTCACATGAAATGAGCTTGATCTCACTCCACTTCCCAGTGGACAATTGTCCATATCACAACATTGGTCATAAAACCTAGCACTAACTGGAACCTTTGGTAGCCTTAGCAGAGAGGCCAAAGATTGAATGGGTATGTAGCTGGAGTTTGATCTCTAGTGGTTAGTGGTGAGCTCTACAGGCTGGAGTTGAGGCACGTTATGAAGATGGTGCAGGAAAGTTTATACTCTGATGTCTCTACCTTTTAAAGACACCATAATAGAGGCTCAACTTAAATGTATACCCCCAAATTAAAAAAAACATGGAGAACTAAAAAACTGCCACTATGGCTAAACAACACAGTAAAATAAGCTGAGAGAGGCAAAAAGACATCCTTTAAAAAGTGGAAGTTAAATCTGAGTGAGGAAAATAGAAAGGAGCATAAACTCTGGCAAGTGAAGTGTAAAAATATAATTAGGAAGGCCAAAAAAGAATTTGAAGAACAGCTAGCTAAAGACTCAAAAAGTAATAGTAAATTTTTTTTAAGTACATCAGAAGCAAGAAGCCTGATAAACAACCAGTGGGGCTACTGGAGAATCGAGAAGCTAAAGGAGCACTCAAGGCTGAGGACGTGAGGGAGATTCCCAAACCTGAGTCCTTCTTTTTAAGTGGCAAATCTGAGGAACTGTCCCAGATGGATGTGTCATTAGAGGAGGTTTTGGAACAAATTGATAAACTAAACAGTAATAAGTCACCAGGACCAGATGATATTCACCCAAGAGTTCTGAAGGAACTCAAATGTGAAATTGCAGAACTACTAACTTTGGTAAGTAACCTGTCCTTTTAGATCAGCTTCTGTACCAGATGACTGGAGGATAGCTAATGTGCTGCCAATTTTTTTAAAAGGCTCTTGAGGTGATTCCAGCAATTACAGGGTGGTAAGCCTAACTTCAGTACCAAGCAAATGGGTTGAAACTAAAGTAAAGAACAGAATTATCAGATTAACACAATTTGTTGGGGAACAGTCAACATGGTTTTTGTAAAGGGAAATGTTGCCTCACCAATCTACTAGAATTTTTTGATGGGATTAAGCATGTGGACAAGGTGGATCCAGGGGATATAGTGTACTTAGATTTTCAGAAAGCCTTTGACAAGGACCCTCACCAAAGGCTCTTAAGCAAAGTAAACTGTCATGGAATAAGTGGGAAGATTCTCTCATGGATCGGTAACAGGTTAAAAGATGAGAAACAAAGGGTAGGAATGAATAAATGGTCAGTTTTCACAGTGGAGAGAGGTATCCCTCAGGGGTCTGTACTGGGACAGTCCTATTCAACATATTCATAAATAATCTAGAAAAAGGGGTAAACAGTGAGGTGGCAAAATTTGCAGATGATACAAAACTACTCAAGATAGTTAAATCCCAGGCAGACTGCGAGGAGCTACAAAGGGATCTCGCGAAACTGGGTGACTGGGCAACAAAATGGCAGACGAAATTCAATGTTGATAAATGCAAAGTAATGCACACTGGAAAACATAATCCCAACTATACATATAAAATGATGGGGTCTAAATTAGCTGTTACCACTCAAGAAAGAGATCTTGGAATCATTGTGGATAGTTCTCTGAAAACAGCCAGTCAATGTGCAGCAGCAGTCAAAAAAGTGAACAGAATGTTGGGAATCATTAAGTAAGAGATAATAAGACAGAAAATATCATAGTGCCTCTATATAAATCCACGGTATGCCCACATCTTGAATACTGCGTACAGATGTGCCCCATCTCATAAAAGATGCATTGGAATTGGAAAAGGTTCAGAAGAGGACAACAAAAATGATTAGGGGTATGGAACAGCTTCCATATCATGAGAGATTAATAAGATTGGGACTTTTCAGCTTGGAAAAGAGACGACTAAGGGTGGATATGGTAGAGGTCTATAAAATCATTACTGGTGTGCAGAAAATAAATAAGGAAGTGTTATTTACTCCTTTTCATAACACAAGAGCTAGGGGTCAAAAAATGAAATTAATAGGTAGCAGGTTTAAACAAATAAAAGGAAGTATTTCTTCACACAATGCACAATCAACCTGTGGAACTCTTTGCCAGAGGGTGTTGTGAAGGCCAAGACTTATAACAGGATTCAAAAAAGAACTAGATAAATTCATGGAGGATAGGTCCATCAATGGTTATTAGCTAGGATGGGCAGGGATGGTGTCCCTAGCCTCTGTTTTGCCCGAAGCTGGGAATGCGTGACAGGGGATGGATCACTTGATGATTACTATGACTGTCGATTAATTGTAGTTAACTCACGCGATTAACTAAAAAAAATTAATTGCGATTTAAAAAAATCAATTGTGATTAATCACAGTTTTAATCACACTTACATTTCAATTGGTATTCTATTGTTTGTTAAATATTGTTTTTCTACATCTTCAAATATATTGATTTCAATTACAACACAGACTACAAAGTGTATAGTGTTCACTTTATATTATTTTTATTAAAAATACTTGCACTGTAAAAATGATAAAAGAAATAGTATTTTTCAATTACTTGTAGGAGGTGACAGTACCGTAGTGCAATCTCTTTATCATGAAAGCGCAACTTACAAATGTAGATTTTTTTTTTTTTGCTTTGTTACATAACTGCACTCAAACAAAACAATGTAAAATTTTAGAGCCTACAAGTCCGCTCAGTCCTACTTCTTGTGCAGCCAATTGTTAAGAGAAACAAGTTTATTTATGTTTACGGGAGATAATGCTGCCTGCTTCTTATTTACAGTGTCACCTGAAAGTGAGAACAGACGTTCACATGGCACTTTTGTTGCCGGCATTGCAAGGTATTTTTACGTGCCAGATATGCCCTTTCATGCTTTGGCCACCATTCCAGAGGACATGTGTCCATGCTGATGATGGGTTCTGCTTGATAACTATCCAAAGCAGTTCAGACCAACGCATGTTCATTTTCATCATCTGAGTCAGATGTCACCAGCAGAAGGTTGATTTTCTTTTTTGGAGGTTCGGGTTTTGTAGTTTCCACATCGGAGTGTTGCTCTTTTAAGACTTCTGAAAGCATGCTCCACACCCCGTCCCTCTCAGATTTTGGAAGGCACTTCAGATTCTTAAATCTTGGGTATAGTGCTTTATCTGTCTTTAGAAATCTCACATTGGTACCTTCTTTTCATTTTGTCAAATTTGCAGTGAAAGTGTTCATTTTAAGACCAACATGCTGGGCCATCATCCGAGACTGCTATAATTTGAAATATATGGCAGAACGCAGATAAAACACAGAGCAGGAGACATACAGTTCTCTCCCAAGGAGTTCAGTCACAAATTTAATTAATGCATTACTTTTTTAATGAAGAAGTAGGACTGAGTGGAATAGTAGGCTCTGAAGTTTTACATTTTTATTTTTGAATGCAGTTATTTTTTGTACATAACTCTACATTTGTAAGTTCAACTTTCATGATAAAGAGATTGCACTACAGTACTTGTATTAAGTGAATTGAAAAATACTATTTTACAGTGCAAATATTTATAATAAAAATAATTATAAAGTGAGCACTGTACACTTTGTATTCTGTGTTGTAATTGAAATCCATATATTTGAAAATGTGGAAAACATCCAAAAATATTTATATAAATGGTATTCTATTATTGTTTAACAGTGCGATTAATCGCAATTAATTTTTTTAATCGCTTGACAGCACTAATGATTACCTGTTCGGTTAATTTCCTCTGGGGCACCTGGCATTGGCCACTGTTGGAAGACAGGATACCGGGCTAGATGGACCTTTGGTCTGACCCAGTATGGCCGTTCTTATGTACCAATCTGTAGATAAACAGATGATGTCAAGCTGGGTCTACTCTAGGGAAGTTTTTTGCTGGTATACCTATACTGGCAACCCCTCCTAGTACAGATGCAGCAAAAAAGTGCTGCTGCCTACATAGCTTATAGTTCCTCACTTAAGCTATATCCACAAGTACTTTTTTGCCAGTATAACTTCATCTACACCAGGGCTTAGCCAGTATAAAATGTTGCCAAAAAATCACCCTGTAACCAACATTAGTACACTAGCAAGTTTCTTGTGTAGGCCTGTCCTTGGTTTTCTCATCATAAAAGATGGTCTAAAGCAGGGGCAGGCAAACTTTTTGGCCTGAGGGCCGCATCGGGTTTCGTAAATTGTATGGAGGACCGGTTAGAGGAGAGGGTCGTGGCTCGGCCCCCACTTCCTATCTGCCCCCCCTGGGACTCCTGCCCCATCCAACCCCCCCATTCCCTGATGGCCCCTCTGGGACCAATGCCCCTGGAACCCCCACCCCTGATGCCCCATCCAACCCCCCCTCCTTCCTGAGTGCCCCCCCGAGACTCCCGCCCCCGTTCAACCCCGTTTCCCACCCCAACCCCTATCCACACCCCCGCCCCCTAACCACCACCCCGAATTCCCCTGCCCTCTATCCAGCCCCCCCTGCCCCCTTACCACGCTGCCTGGAGCACCAGTGGCTGGCAGTGCTACAGCTGCGCTGCCTGGCTAGAGCCGGGCCATGCCGCCACCGCCACCACCACTCAGCACAGAGCACTGGGTCAGGCTGGGCTCTGCAGCTGCGCTGCCTCAGGAGCTCACAGCCCCGCCACCCAGAGCATTGCGCCGGCGATGGAGCAAGCGAGCTGAGGCTGCGGGGGTAGGGGCCGGGGTAGCCTCCTGGGCCAGGAGCTCGGGGGCTGGGCGGGATGGTCCCGTGGGCCGTAGTTTGCCCACCTCTGGTCTAAAGTCTTGATTACAGTATGTTTGAAGTATTTCTAAGTATTTCTAAAACCAAAAGTGTTTGTTTTTTACAGGGCTTAATATCACGTGTTTTTTGTTTTGGGGTTTTTTTTGTTTGGTTTTGTTTACCCATCCACACTGTGGGCTTTTGATAGTAATAATGAGACAGAGCACTAACTAGAATTGAGCTGAAAGTTCTGAGTAGAAAGAAGCAAATAGTGTTTTGAAAAATATTAAGTCATATTACCATTCACGCACTCCGTCCCCATGCTGGTATTGGTAAGAATGTAGAATGCTGACAAGAGACTTGTATTGGCTTTAGTGACTTGCTGGCTGGTTAAAATGTAGTATGATTGGACTTGCATCCCAATCTCTACTCGGAAGTAATGTAGTCCCTGGTGGCGGGAGTTAAGAGGGACATGGAGTGGAATCTCCAAGGATGCAGTCAGGGGCGGCTCCAGGCACCAGCGCAGCAAACGCATGCCTGGGGCGGCAAGCCGCGGGTGGCAGCCTGCCAGTCGCTGCGAGGGCGGCAGTCAGGCTGCCTTCGGTGGCATGCCTGCGGGAGGTCCGCCGGTCCTGCGGATTCGGCGGCAATTTGGCGGCGGGGACACCGAAGGCGTGGCACCAGCGGACCTCCCAAAGGCATGCTGCCGAATCGGCATGACCAGTGGACCGCCCACAGGCGCACCGCTGAAAGCCGCCTGACTGCCGTGCTTGGGGCGGCAAAACACATAGAGCAGCCCCTGGATGCAGTACATAGGGGTGGTGGTAGAAGGAAAAGCTTGAGCATTAATCAGGCTTTCCAGGTTCTTTTTGCTTTGCTTAATTAGTGGTAATAGCACCAGTTTTTCATTTTAATTAAAAAGTGTGTTTGGATCTTCATTGGTGATCAGGGGTGCTGAGAGCTATTGAACCAAACTGTAAACCCTGTATATAATGGAATCCACTTCAAGCCAATGGGTGCAGCAGCACCCCTAGTTCCAGCATCTGTGTTGGTGATGATAGAAATGTAGGATTTTTGACTTGACCTACATTCTTAAAGCTGCATTTCTGTTTGTGTATTTACTGAATGTGAAAGCTATAAAATCAGCAAGGAATGGTGCAGCCATTTCATAACTCCTATGGCTTACTGGCTTTGTTCCCTGTCATTGGGTCTAGATCTAGGGAATTCTTTGCAGAGAACTATGAATGTGGGAGGAGGAAACCTACAGGATGATTTACTGTACTTGTAGTGGTTTGCTTGCTGTACCTACAAAATGAGTTATATTTGTAGCACATGCAGTGTTTCCAAATGGAGACTCAGCCAGCCAGGCTGAAGGACTGTCATGCATATAGGACCCAAATCACTCCCCCCATATTTCCCCGATTGCATTAGATAAGATGTAGAAACACTGTTCTGTAAACAAATGAAAAACTGTAGACCTGGCACAGCCTGCAAAGGGAAACTAGATCTCTCTAGCCAATTGAATTGAACTAGAATCCTAATCTGAACACACTTAAGAGATAGAAATAATGCTGTAATGTTGTCTTCATCTGCTCTTCGCTGTGCTATAGCGTTGTCAGTGCATGTTTTAAGCTATTTTGGTGACCTCAATAAAGCAGCCTCTGTTCTTTGCTGTTGGTGAAGAAATAAATATGCTTTTACAAGTTAGAGGTGGCTGAATGTTTTACTGCTTTCTGGTTTGACGGATCAGATAGGAATGTCTGGCAGCCAAAGACCTGCTACAGATTATTTTTATATTGTCTATCACTATATAGCAGCTTTTGCATCTGCATTATCTCATGTACTTCTAAGGAACCTGTGAGCTGTTTAGCAGCATTTATTTGTTTTAAAAAAAGCCCAGAAAAATGTTACAATGCTAACTATGAATCTGTTGTCTTTCCCATGTTATTTCAAGTCCATTACCAATTTAACAATGGGGATATTTTTCAATCAAGTGTGGGGACATAAGGTAACTGGGTATATCCTTGGACTGGTAATTGAAAAGTCTTCCACCTTTGTTTCCAGTTCAAATCCAGTGTGAATCAGTAGTGAAAGTTCCCATCTGTCGGTTCAGTGGCCTGCCAGGGGTCCGTGGTCTCAGTTGAGTTCCTCAGAGATAGATATCTACATTACAAAATTCATCACCATGACTTGAGTAGGCTTCACTGCAGCATAGTAGGTTGTTTTGTTCAGTGGTTGAGCTCCTGCCAAATTAGTAATACTTGAACTTCTCTGGATTTTTTTTTTTTTTAAACATCACTTTATACAATAGGTGCAACTCTATAAACTAAGGTAATTTTTGTCCTAAGCATCAAATCCATCTGAAAGGTCACAAATTGACTATATTTTAATCAGTGCATGAATTTTACTTTGAGAGGGAAGGGGAAATTGCTAACCCTGTCAGAAAATATAAATCTGGTCAGAGTCTGTCTTTATGATAGCTGAGAAAGCTGTGAGGTTTTTATTAAATCTTCTGTCACTGAGATCTAATCACTTATAAATTTATCTCATGATTTCCACTTGATCAAACACTTGATTTTAAAAGGGTAAATAAGTGTTTTGTTTAATTTTGAAGCCAAAAATATCATGAGGTATCTGTGCAATTACTCATTACTTTTTTCCAACTCCCAGCCTTGAGTTTCCATACACCTAATTAAAAGAGACTGTCCTCCCACAGAGTTCAATGCACACTTTTGCTTATGTGGGTTTTAGAGAAGAGCCAGAGAAACTCATTTAAATGGTTTGATTTTGTTTAACATATCTGTGAACCATCGTGGTTCAACCTCTCATAACGGTGGGTGCCCAATTAAGCTTTTAATCCACTTGTATAGAAATGAATATTACTTGTTAAAATACATATTATTTAAAGTCAAAGATAATTTTCCTTGCTACCTTAGAAATGTGAAAATATGCAGGGAAGTTTTAACTAGCTGTGGATATGCAGAGTGGCTTAAGGGGCAAAAGAGCCTGGGGGATAGGGAACTGTTTAAACTGTGAGGTGGAAGGGAAGGAAGAGGTACTTAACATGGCCATTCGCATAACTGCTAATTCTATTAGCAATGCTAGTTATTCAGTAGTCTCTCACCATATATTGGCACCATTTCCCCCTTTTTACCCTCCCCCATCAAGATTTTTAAAAAAGGGAAGCTATCACATGGTTTTAGTACATACTCTAAAATTGGGAGAAATTTGGAAACTTAAAAATTAAGCTTAAAATGTTCATTTAAGCATGGTAGCAGACAAAGCTACAGGACACAAAATAGTGGATTACAGGTTTAGGGGGGAATCCAGACTGAGTAGCAGAGAGGAGAAGGAAAGTAACTACAGGTCTGGGTACTGGGAAGGCATTAAACTTAGACCTTTATAATACTTTATAGGCTGGGGCTCAATTCTGATATGCAGTTACATAATAATGTACATTAAAATGCAGCCCCTTTCCAATAAGGGTCCGATCTACTTTCTATTAAAAAAAAACCCTCAAAAGCTGCACCATTTTAAATGGGGAGAAGTAAGAGGAAATATTTGCATTACCGCGGATCAAATATTGCATGCAAATTAAAATAGAAAAATACTGGGGGGAAATAAGGTGGATGTGTGAGCGTGTGCGCGCTCTGTTTTCACGTTTGGATTTTATCACTACCAGCTGGGCATTGTATGCGACTATTGTCAGCCTTCCATGCTAATTCCGGAAGCTTGAGACCAAAAATAACTGCGCATTACTGGGGAGAGATGACGGTGGATTCTGGAATCTTTCAAAAACGCTTGTTTTGTTCCCTCATAAATGTAGGTCGAAACACTGGTGACTTCCCTAGTCACATGAAGCAGGCTCAAAAGACGTGTTGCATCTCTGCATCTCCCGAGCGCTCTGCGTCGTGAAAATGGCTTTTTGCCATGCCACCCTTCTCCACCAATCATCAGAAAAGAATTTGGCTTTTATAGGGGGCAAAGTTAAAGCTACCGTGGAAAAGAGTGTGGGTCATCCCAGCTCGTCCCCTTCCTCTCCCAACTCACGGCGGCTCCCTGCCGTGTGCGCAGCAGCCTAATTGTAAAAGGGCCATTTAATATGTAAAACTCCACAGCTGACTACAGCTCGGGCTTGCTTCTGCCTCACGGTGACTCTGCAACCCGTGGGGTCGGCCCCGCTTGCAGCCCGCCTGCTCCTGGGCCGGTTCTCTGGCTGGAGCTGAAATGAAAGAACCCGGTGGGTGGGGACGCGCCGGCCCTGAGGAGGTTACAGGGCCGCCCCCCGCCCGGGCCGGGCTCTTTGTGTACACAGCTGCACTCCGCGCAGGGGACCGAAAGGAAATGGTTAGAGGAAGGGCTGGCTTTGGAGGCGGCGAGGCTGTTGTCAGGGGCGGGCGGGGGGGCTGGCGCGCTGCAAGCCAGATGTAGGCCGCCCCCATCCCCGCCTCCCTTGCGCCTCTTCGGCTGCACTGGCGCGGCCACGCCGGAGCCCTTGTGCGAACCGAGCAGATCTGATGAGTTAGCTGGTTGCTATGGTGAGGGGGCCGTGTCACGTGGCCAGGGTGCTGCTCCAGGCGGTTTGACGTCAGCAGGGAGGCAAGGGGAGAGCGAGCGCGAGGAGCGAGCCGCTGTAGCAAAGCAGCAGAGCAGCCCCGGCGCAGCCTCTCCGCCGACCTTCCGCGCGCGAGCGAGCGAGCCAGGCAGCCAGCCGTGTGGGGGTGGGAGCGCGCGCCAATGCCGGGACCTACCCAAACGCTGTCCCCAAATGGCGAGAACAACAACGACATCCTGCAGGATAACGGCACCATCATCCCCTTCAGGAAGCACACGGTGCGCGGGGAACGTTCCTACAGGTAACCCGCGCTGGCTTGCGGGGATCGCCCTGCTGCGTGTGCGTGTGACTGGGATGGGGGCTGCTGCGGGCATTGCAGCAAAGGGACAGGCAGGGGGATTACATAACAAAACACTGTGCTCTCAGCGGCGTGTTAAAAATAAGCTCGGACCTATTAGCCGGGGTCCTGCCTCGCCTGCATGGAAGCCTGGCTCTTGGAAATAGCGTTTGTATTGTCCAGCTGGAAAACATTTTGTGAGTAGACTTGCTGCCTGTAGGGGCTCTCCCCCCCCGCCCCACAGACCCCTCCTTCCTTGCGTATTGATAAAAAACGCAAACGAGAGAGATCTGTGGGGTCGCCCAAAGGGAACAGGGTTGCAGCGCCGAATTTCTGGCTGTACCGGGGTCGCTGGGCATCTGTGCGTGAAAGCCAAGGCGAAGGGATGGAGTAAAAACGGCTTGTGCCTGCCCTGGTGTGTGCAGGAAAAATGGAATCCTCTAGATTAAACTGCAGTCTGTGATGATGATGTTAAAGCGCCAGATTGATGGAGCTTTGTAAGAATTCTGCTCCCTGATTGGTGGAAGGCTTGACAGCAGAGGTCACGGTGTCACGCATTTACTAAAATTTCCTCCTCGAAACCGAGGGTTTATTAGAGGCACGGTGGACTGCAGCCGTTTCTCGAAGACACTGCGTATCCCGTGCCTTTTCTTTGATTCTGGTGTGTTGCAGGGAACACAGCCCTTCTTTTCAGTTGGGAGGCAATTGCATTACATTTTTGACTATATGGTTTGAGGATGGTGGCTGTGTTCTTTGTCGCAGTTGTAAGCATTTTTGATTAATGGTTTGGCATGTATTGTTGGCACCGTTTTTACATTAACATATCTGACAATATGGTCCACTAGATAAGCTAATTAAAATTGTTTGCATTTTTTGATAAGAATAACAATGTAGCCTTGAATGCAACTAGTTTTATGTGCTCTGAGCTGTAGACTTGAAGGGTGATACTATAGTCAGTCGTATCTCCTCTAAAGTTAAGATGCAGTTATTTTAAATGCTGCCTTGATGACAGCAAGATGTGCCTTTTTAGAGAACACACATCTTTCAAAGCTCATATTCTCAAACCAGCAACAGGAAATGATACTGTCCTTAAAATGTTAGCTAAATATTTAGGTAATGTATATTATCTGATTGCACATAGAACTGGATCAAAATAAACATGAGTGTTTGGCTCAGTTAGCCAAAGGAAATCAGAGTATTTCACTTTATTTTTTATTAGGAATAACCTGGCCCTAATAACTCAGTTATGCCAATATTAACCTTGTAGGTAAATCTTGGCTGAATCCATACAGTTCCCCAAAATCTAATGGCTTATCGCTCAAATTAATGTGGTGAGGTGACATACTTGTGGAATCCAAGTGCTTACTCTACCCTGAATGCCACACACAAATTTAGCCTGCACTTTCTTAGAATCTTATTGCTTCCCAGAGGCCTTCAGGTCTCTACAGGCATTTCCTTTATGTTGATAGAGTTCATTGGGCTTAGTTTTAAAGCAACATTATTAAACTTCCAATAGAGTTTTCATCTTTTGTAAAGAATCATTCCTACTGGCAGGAAGACTGAAGCTCTCGTTTCGTAGATTTAAATTCCTGCCATGTAGCATAGTTTTGTTTGAGAGGACAGCTGGATTTTGACCACATGGTTAAATGGAAGCATTTTGCTGCATCTTTGCAGTTGGGCTGTACTCTGGTAACAAAATCTTTGGATAGAAGTAAGTTTAATTTTAGGCACTCCAGTTTGACTTACAAAAGATAGCACTGTCTTCAGTGTTTGTTGAAATCCTTTGTTCAATAAGATCCTCCCATAGCACTGTTGCACCAGAGACGAATCACTGTTTACATTTAGTACTTCTTCACCTACCAACAAAATAATCAATTTTCTTGACTGACAATGATGCATGTTGGAATGGTATTCACATCAACAAGACTATGCCCAAAAATTGAATTTTTGAAAATTGCTGTAGTAAGACTACTAGAAACATTATGGTGGAAATGATTGTATCAGTTGAATAATACTTCACATGAAAATTGCTTACATTTAGCCTTTTACCCAGAGACTATCCAGGCCTCAAGATGTTTTAAAGCCTCTTTATCAATTCACCCACCTGTGAGAATGGAATGTAGCCCATTACCTGTCAACACTAACACTGTTCATCATTTTAGGATACCTAAATGAATAATCCAATTAAATGCAAGCTAGAATGGCATCTTTATTTAGTGAATAAGCACTGGACTGGGATTCAGGAGATCTGGAATCTGTTCTTGGCTCTGCTAACAACATGCCTTGTGACCTGGGACAAGTCATTTTACCTGTCTGTGCCAGTTTTCCTATCTATCAAATGGGGGTAATGATACTTTCATAAAGTGTTCTCAGACCTACAGATGAAAAGTGCTGTATAAGTAAATACTACTTAACTGAAACTTGCAGGAAATATTTAGTTAAATAGCTAAATTGGGATTTCATCATGACACAAGATCACATTCTTAATTTTGCTGAAGCTGCCATGAAATCTTTAAAGACTCAGTTGGTTTAGGCCTCTGACGTACCCTGAGCTCTAGTAGGATGAAAGTCCTTATACACAAGTAAATTATGTTTCATCTGAAAGGCAGCATTACACCCACTAAGATCATGCTGGACTATTAGTTCAGTTGAATTTGAGGGAAGAAAATGCAACTTGTATAAAATTCTGTCCAATTTCTTGTGTAGCATTTTGCATTTTCCTTGTAGCTTTCATATTCAAATACTGACCAGAACAAACATCTCATAAAATCACACCCCAAGCTGTCATGACTCTGATGGTTAGTTGGTTTCATCTATATTTAGAAATATGGATTAATTGTACTCGTAAAAAAATCCTAAAACATGAAGTAGAAGTCAATTGTTGGGCAAATCTTGTGTAACAAAACAAAAAATATTCTGCTCACAATCTAGTTTGACCAAGTTAAACTGTGCCTACTATGTTTTCATGAAAAGCAAATACTGTCTCTCTCTCTCCTACAATGTTAGACACCATCTCAAGTTATCCTCCATAATATACCTTAGATGCTTTTATGTAAACACATCTTAATTTAAACAAAGGAAATGGTTAAGTTGGTCATAATAAACAAAAGTATATTTGTTAATCTAGTGAAAAATTAGTGCTTTTATAATATTTAAAATTGTTAGGCATTATTTAACTCTTGTACAGTGCTTTTCATGTGTAAATCTCAATGCGCTTTTCAAAGGAAGGGAGTATCATCTCCATTTTGCAGATGGAGAAACTGAGACAAAGTGACTTGGCCAAGGTTGTCCAGCATTCCAGGAGCAGAGCAAATAATAGAACCCAGGTCTCCTGAGTCCCAGTACAGTGGTTTATCCACTAGGCCATGTAATAGTCTTCAACAGCCTTGTAAGGTAGATATTATCCCCATTTTACAGATAGGGGAACACCTATACAGAGTGTTAAGTGGCTTGCAGTAGGTTACCTAGAGAGTCAACAACAGAGCTACTATTCAAACTCTGAAGCAGTTCCCGGTTTCCAGTTCTGTGCTCAATCCATAAGATCATGTTGCATTTTACAGTAATAATTGTAAATATTAAATTTATATTAGTTTATTAAAATGCTATTTCTGGAGTGGAAAGGAAGGACAAGAGGGTGTTAGTTTGATACATCTCATTCAGGAGGCTTGGCTGTAAATTTGGTTTGGAACTAAGGTGTAATAAATTTTGATGGCCAAGAATGGATCTTGGCTCCCACCAGAGAATAGCCCCATATTTGTTCATAATTACAATTCTCTGCCCTAGGTAAATATGAGTAAATCCAGTAAAGCAGCAAATCAGGAATGACAGAGCTGAGTGGGGACATTTTTAAACAGGTACCTGCCCACAGCACCCTATGCCACAATCTAGGCAATTCAATCAGTTCACCAGCCACACACAAATATTTAAAGTACTTGTCAAGTTTCATATTACAAATCTGAAGTAAAATTTTTAATTCTCTGAAATAGTGGAATCTTACACCCTCTTTCATGGGATACCACTCCTAATTTGTTTTATCCACATGCAGTTGGGAAATCAGATTTATTAATTGACCTTTTGCCCACTAACCATATCACTTACTTCCCTCCCCTAAGCTTTTAAGAATGATCATTTAAAGTTTTCAGGACTCTTTCAGGCATTTTGCTAGTACATACAGCTTGAGTACAGATTATTTATATATATATATATACAATATTTCTGACACAATATCTTTGTTTAGTTATAAATATTTACTTACTGTAAGTGTCCTCTTCTCTTTTTATGAAGAGAAACTGGTATTTACACTGCTGATGTGTAGTTTTTCTGTGCATAATAACGAATGTGGAACAGAAGTGATGGTGTCCTCATCCATTGATTACAAAAACTATAATGTTTGACAGGATATGTCCAGAGTTTCAATTGATGTCAGGGTATAGGGATTTTCAGATGGTAATTTATTTGGCCTATAGAAGTTAGAGTTAAATTAATGGCAGGGGCGGCTCCAGGCACCAGCGCACCAAGCGCGTGCCTGGGGCGGCAAGCTGCGGGGGGTGGCCTGCCGGTCGCCGTGAGGGCGGCAGTCAGGCTGCCTTCAGCGGCACGCCTGCGGGAGGTCTGCCAGTCCCGCAGCTTCGGCGGCGGGTACGCCGAAGGCGCGGGACCGGCGGACCTCCCACAGGCGTGCCGCCAAAGGCTGCCTGACTGCTTTGCTTGGGGCGGCAAAATACATAGAGCCGCCCCTGATTAATGGTATCAGGTATCAGAGGGGTATCCGTGTTAGTCTGGATCTGTAAAAAGCGACAGGACTCTGTCGCTTTTTAAATTAATGGTAGAATGTTAACAGTTTTAGGACCCAGAAGTCTAGAATCATACACATCATTACCAGTATTTTCTTTTGTTTCCATTGTATTAAGTCCTAGACAAATTTTCTACTTGAGAATTTTGGACCATGAATCATTCATCCGTAAGAAAACCTGTATTATATGTCTCGAGGGTTTCTCTGTATTGTTAAATTAGTTTCGTCCACTGATATTTTACTCTTTGAATAAGTCTATTCCTTCTGTATGTCTAGAGCAGTGGAATTTACCTTTTGGTACAAAATAGCTGTATTCTTTACTTAAGTATTTAAGAAGGATTTATTGCATTATCTTAGTTTGGTTAGACAGAGCACAAACTCCTGCTTGCCGCCCTCCAGCAAATAGTTCAATTGACTTTAAATAAGACTACTCACATGGATGAAATGAGTACAGTAGGGCTCAGAGTCTTGTTGCAAGGAATGATGGGAGAAGATACTAAATAAACAAGTACTCTCATTTTATGGGATTGGATAAGTAAAGCTGACAGACTGTAGTTCAGTACCACACCCTTCAGTCTCTGAAAATTTCAAATACTAACCATGACAAGTGCTTTTATAAATTAGATATAAAGGTTAGACTTTCGAAAGTGCTCAGTGTTGATCTGTTTGCTCCCATTGCAGTTGATGGGAGTCTTAGCTTTGACTTCAGTGGGAACAGATTTAGATCAATGCTGAGTGGCTTTTGAAAATCATATCCTATATGTTTGGCTCCAGTCCAAAAGGTATGGACTCTTTTTTTTGATAATCCCTCTTGCCTTTCAAGCATCTGAAGTAAAATACTACCACCGTGGTAAGGTAATACCCACGGTAATGTCCTGTGTGTATTAAATGGTGACTTAAAGGAAGCAATTAGTATCCAATGTAACTTGTATGAGTGATGCAAGAATCTGTCCTTACCTCTTGCCTACTGTCTGTCTGTTGGACAACAGATGTTCTTCTGTGTTTATCTTTATTCTCATACAGGTTGGATTCCTATCTCATTCCAATTCCCTTTCACGGAGTCTACTTGGTGTGTTTGTGTTTGTGTTTAAAGGCTATTTTCTCCTCAAAAGCTGGAGTGAGCAAATTCTGATTCTGGGATAAATTGAAGATACTGTTTCAATGGATATAGCTCACTTGAGAGATCCTGCTTATAAAAATGGGCTAGAGTGGCACACAATGGAGCTCTACTTAAAGAGAACTTGTTTTGGCAAAACAAATGTTCTGAGTGTACTCCAACACTACAGCTGACCGGTAGGGCAAGGGGCTGATCTCATTTGCACAATAGCATTGCACTGGCATTTCAAAATATAAATATTCCTCAGCCTGAAATTGTTGGTGATCCTATTCTGATTATAACTTAGATTCTTGTTGAAGAGAACCTCTTTATGACTTACAAGAGAGTCTAGCATTAGGTCATGTAAGGAAGTGAAACTAAAACTTTTTCCAACATACCACCCTCTTCTCAGCCTGCAAGCCAGTTCTGTTTGACTGAAGTGCTTTGGGTAGAATTGAAATATATGCTGCGTTTGTAGGTCTATGAAGCATCCTGTGGCTAGATGGGTTTTATTTTAAAGGTACAGCTTGTTGACCTGCTTATTAATACGGTCACCATCCCAGTGTTGTGTGGCTGCTAGCAAAAGGAGAGTAGATTTAAGATATTGGAAAATTTAACCTCACGTATCCTTTAGGAATAACCTTCTTGGCTTCGCCCCAGCCTTGTCCTCTTGTGGGGAGACCTTGTTGCTAGGTACTTTCCTGCTGGTGAGGTTAGTGTTTCCTGCTGCCACTGCAGCTGGCAGTGAAAAATGTCTTAACAGAATTTATATGGAAAAAAGGTTTGGTAGTTAGTGTAGGGAACTGCATGGTTTTGCCCACAAGAAGCAAGATATTAAGTAAATTGATAGCAGCAAGGTAGAAACCTTAATTGGCCTTTGTCCTTTGCTATGTGGGTGGAGAGAGTGAGGTCCAACTGCCTTGTCACATTTGGACTAGACTATAAGAATAGAACCCTCTGTGCAGGCCTAGGTTCTGTGAAGTGTAATGGACCCATTGAGGCCCTGGGGATTGGTGGATGTCAGCCTGGCCATTGCTAAAGCTCCCTCCCCCCTGCAGCATAAGGGGAGGATCCACCAAACCCAGGCATCAGCTAAATCTGGGGAACAAAAAATAAGAAAACAGAGATGGGAGTGAAGGTCAAAGGGATAAAGTCAGGGATTCAGAGGAGGACACCGAGCAGAGAACCCCGGACAGTGCCTGCTACTCCTCAGAGGTGTCCAGGAAGGAAGTGGACACCTCCCAGAGGAACTCTGCCTGGATATGTGACCTAAGGAGGGACCAAAAGTAGGCCCCACAGTCACAGAGCACCCACCATCCAGCTTCCTCCTCCTGGTATGATGGATGGCCATCTTGGCCAGTGCCTGGAGCAGGCTGATGAGGCGGTCTTGTGACTTTGTGGGGCCATAGACAGAGTGTCCTTGGATCAGGAGGTGTGGGGGGAAAAGGGCAGCCAGTACCTCAGGAGGAGATTCTGGAGGAACTGGAAGACAGGATGCAGTATGGTGCACCCTATATAAATGCACACCATGGTCTCCCTCTCGCTGGAGAAAGAGCAGGGATTGGGGGAGGTTGGGAACCATGCCAGGTTCATGCTCATGGTGAGATGTGAGGCAGTGAAAGAAGTTAGATCAGGCAGTAACCTTTCCCATGTATACGATGGGTTGGAGGATAGGGAATGAAAACTAACTGCTTCAAATATAGCTCTATACTATGTTATTCACTCCAAAATGCGAGTGAATTTTTGAAATGTGTAACAATTGTTGGAGAAAAATTCCTGCACTCATCCTCCCTTCTTCCTTCCACTCTAAGGCAGCCATAGCTCAGGCTTGGTAAAGAAGCAGATTAGCATGTGTCAGCTTTTTACTCCCTGCAGACTTTCCAACCAACCCTCTTGGTGGTTTCATAATAGAAAATGAGCGGTTTCATCACATATATTGTCAATCCCATTAACTGGTGATCTTGTTAATACTAAAATGAATACAACGTAGTTCAAAATGAGGATCTACTATTTGCATGTAATAATCTGGCTGTGAAGCTCTTTATTACTGAAGCGTTGCGGAAGAGTACGTTTTTTGTGGACTAACACTTAATGCGCACCAAACCACAGAGAAGGCTAGGACCATCTGGTAAAATCATATATGTATTTAAAGGTCTGGCTTGACCAATTTGATTTTCCTTTCATGTATAGCTGTTAACAAACTAACTGAATCATAATTCAGTTAAATCTGTTTCTCTGTCACACTGTCCAAAAAGGATTGGTTCATCAAGAGGAAATGTAAACATTAATCAGTGAAGGGAGGCTTAAGGATGTAGCTTTCATAGGAAATCCTACAACTGTGCCAAACTGAGCTGCTGGGGGAGGAATGTCCTATGCAGGCTGTGGGCCAGCTCCAGCTCCTATTTATGCTAGTTTTACACCAGTTAACTCATTTCAAATCAGTGGGGCAATTCTCACCTACTGCCTTGTCAGAAAAGAATCACATGTTATGAATCTGGGACATATGTGGATAGCAAAGGAAGGGAAAGATTATTAGAATAATCTTGTGTAAATGTGGTTTTAAGAGTGCTGTAGAATAATATTTTAAAAACCAGTGGAATTGACCAAGAAACTATTTCTCAAATGAAAAAAACTTTAGCCAAGATTTCTGGCTGCATAATCAGGCTCCTGCACCAATAGTATTGCAATGTGCAGCTGAAGAAAGGAACAGCCCATCATTTTACTTCACTGAGATGCAGAAAATCAATTAAGAATGTATATGTGCTTTTGTTTGTTTATATATAGTGGTGTGGGCAGGTACGGTGAATGTCATTTCAGCTGCTTTTTAGATATGCATTTTTCAGTATTGTATTTCTTGGCAAAGTTCTAGGAGATGGTCAGTCCAAAGGGCTGTGGATAAGTGACATTTCAGAGAAGATATATTATTAGAAGTATGTAAAATGAGCATTCCTCTTACAGCAGGGCTTCTTTTTGTATAATGCAAGTCTGCTACCAAAAAAGCTGCATTTAGTTAGAGATGCACTTGAATGCAAATTATTGTTTGTCACTCTGGAATGCAGTGTGTGGATTCTCAGAAGGGCTGTTAGTACAGTACTGTGTTCTAAAAAATAAAAATATGTCTCAGGTAGATTTATACATTATTATGAAGAGGAAAACCTTTTAAGGTTAATCCCTGTGGAACTAGTGCGATAGCTGCCTGATTGAGACGCATTAAAACAATATATATCCCATTAAAATATTTCAGTTACAGTATTCAGTAGCTTATAAAGGGTAGCTTATCATTAAAACCATTATAGAAATCCTGAGTAATAGCTTGCTATGTGGAGGTGGAGTATACATCTCCAGTGAGAGAGAAGCCCCTTGGGGAGTTTCATTTACAGAAAGAATATCATTAGTGAGAGTTGGAAACATGGAGGCTGTGAAATTAAAATTGGTTAAACAAAAGGGATGTGTCATACTGAAACTACAGCATTAGTTCACAAATAACAGAACTTTGTTGGAATCTTGTACACAGAGAGGGCTATGAGATTAATTCACTAATTTTTACTAAATTTGAATGATTTGTGTTGGGCCCTGTTGTAATACTTTTTTGCCCAGTTGTCAATATTAAAAATTGTGAATGTCTTACAAAATATTACACAAGATGCATGCAGATTCTGATTCAGAATCTGAAAACAGACTGTTCTCAGTTGCCATATTCCTTCATCCCAAAAATCAAAATGGTGCAGCCATTAGACATCTTTGTGCATTACTGCCTGGCACTACTCACTGTCCACCACGGATCTTGAAAGTAGTGTAGCTTCTTTATGTGCCCTTTCTGTGGTCTCTAGGTCACATGCCATGGATTAGTACCAATTTTAGCTAATACACCTTTCTGAAGGGCAGGGTCTGTCTTTCCAATACCACTTCCACCATTTCCTGCCAAAGAATTACTAAATGTTAGAAAATGATAGAAATTAATTGGATTCAGAACAAGGCATATAAGGGCTGGCCTACACTACAAAGGCTTTGCTGGTATAGCTATAGTCTGTTAGGGGGGATTTTTTTTCTTCTTCTTCTGCAGACTCCTAACAGACATACCTAGGCCAGCAAAGCTTTGTTGTGTTGACCTGGCCTAAGGTTCATGAAATGAGCAGAACATTATAAAGGTTAAAAGAAGAGTCCCAAACAACTCTTTACTGTTACCAAAGTGAAATCCACCCCTTCTTATTTAAGGTAACTAATTAGAAAATAGATGTAGATTTTGGTACAATCTCACTTCCTGCTAGGAAAAAAAATGGTTTGCAGGAGGATGGTGTCATTAGAAATAACTTCTTATAAATGTTCCACACGGTTGTTTTTTTGACAGTTTGTGCTGTGCCAGAGTGGTGTTTCTGTTCCTGAAATGTGTTGTCACCGAATTTCATCCAGCAGGATGGTAGTGTGCAAATTTTAGGGAAATATTTCTTTTACAATATCACCATACAGAAATGACCACAAGTTCATAGGGCAATGGAAATGGGAGGGGTAGTATAGGGTTTCTGCCTAATAGTTAAGTAGTGGGTTTTGATGCCAACGGATGATCTGATGACATCAAACTTTACAATGCTTTTCTTTAGGGCTGTCAAAAGATTTAAAAAAAATAATCGTAATTAATCACGAGATTTTAAAAAGTCATGATTAATTGCAGTTTTAATCTCACTGTTAATAATAGAATACCAATTTAAATTTATTATAAATATTTTTGGATTGTTTTCTACATTTTCAAATATATTAATTGCAATTACTACACAATATCAAGTGTACAATGCTCACTTTATATTATTGTTTTTTATTACAAATATTTGCATTTTTAAAAAGATAAAAAATAATTTTCAATTCACCTCATACAAATACTGCAGTGCAGTCTCTTTAACGTGAAAGGGCAACTTACAAATGCAGAATTACTTTTTGTTTTTGAGTGCAGCTATGTTTAAAAAAAAAAAAGTAAAACTTTAGAGCTTACAAGTCGAAATATGAAGGGGCATACGAATGTTTAGCATATCTGGCATGTAAATACCTTACACTGCTGGCTACAACAGTGCCATGTGAATGACTGTTCTCACTTTCAGGTGACATTGTAAATAAGAAGAGGGTATCATTATCTCCTGTAAATGAAAACAAACTTGTTTGTCTTAGCGATTGGCTGAACAAGAAGTAGGACTCAGTGGATTTGTTTGAGGTGATTTAAAAAATTGAATTTCTTTTATCTTTTTAAACCCTTACCCTTAAAGAAATTCAATAAAGATCACAGCCACAGCTGTTAAATCTAAATGTCATGTGACCTATGTCGTCTTATTGCACACGGTTTAATGTTGTGGGGGGAGCCTGACTAGTTTACAGGCCTACAGAGTGAACCTGTTTTGTCACATGACCTTGTAAGCAGATTGTTTGACAGTCCCAGGGTTTAATAAATACATACTGTAAATATGTAACTTAACTTACATACCAGAGTGCACCTATAGGTTACGCATGTTGAGGTTTGTTTGTTGCATGATGCATTTGTCTTCAACTAAATTGCTTGTTTGTTGTTTACAATGTTTATGGTGGGGATTGAACTCACCAGAGTCACCATGTGTCAGATTGGAGTGTACTTTAGGACTTGACCTTAAAATATTCTACGAAAGGAGGCCAAACTCTATTAAACAGACATCCTCCTTTCTCTTAGCTTAAGGTGAACTAGGGCACAGCTTTGCTAGCCCTTCCAGATAAAAAAGGTGTGTCTGAATGGCCACTGGTAATTCTGTTCTTGGGTATTCAGTTGCATCAAGGCAACTAGGACAATCTAAAAGAGGATCGTCTGACAAACTACAGCTGGTTCTTTTTAGTTTGTGTGTTCCCTTACATGGTCTAATAATTTTAAAACTGCAGGAACTCCACCAGAGACCAATGTAGTAGGGGGAAATGAGATTTTGGGGAAAATATTGTAGCATATTGATCAGTGGTGAGCAACCTGCGGCCCGTGCAGCTTCCCACAGCTCCCATTGGCTGGGAACGGCAACCCGCGGCCCCTGGGAGCTGCGGCTGGCCGTGCCTGTAGACGGTCAATGTAAACAAACTGTCTCGTGGCCTGCCAGCAGATTAGCTTGACGGGTCACAGGTTGCTCACCACTGATATTGATAGTTTCAACCGGGGGGGATTGATTAAATCAAGGCAATATAAAAAGTTATTTAAATCGCCAAGTGGAAAGTCGTGATTTAAAAACTGATTTTAATCAACTTTCCCATTTCTACTTCAGTTTTCTAAAGAAAGTTGCATTCTCATTGGTTGATGCAACCTTTAAAACATGTTGATTTACAACTAAATAAAGCCTTTATACTAGATTTGTTACATCTTTTTGCTACCTAGGATGGTACACTGTAATTATATACATTTATTTAAGCAATTATATAGCTTAGTATTTTCAGATTCTTAAATTGTACATTTTTAGTATGTTAGAAAATGATGAAAAACATTGCTTGTTTACTAGATAATTAATTTTTGGTCATGGTTTGTGTCAAGCTGTGCTAGGATGTTAACTGGAATTTAAACACACAAAACAGCATATAACATTTATTTTTATTAAACAAAACAAACCTTAGATGTTTTGGCTATATAAACATTTCATATCAAAACATGTTTCACATTTACCAACTAAATTTGATTTATTAAATAAACGGGGATTATCTGTAGTCAGTGAATTAAACTGATTATTTCAAGTCATATTTTCAAATATGCTTAAGTGAAAGTGACTGGAACTTAAGCTCCTACTTGCTTAAGTCTCTTGAAAATGTGAGAATCTCCTAAATTACTTAGGTTGTCCTTCAAACTTTTAAAACTAGTTGATCTCATCCCCTCCTGTCTTGTTTTTATTCATAGACTGGAAGAGAGAGAAAAGTTTTCCTGCTTTTTCAAATCCCAGTCAGTTTCTCAGATTTGAATAAATTTGTCCAAATGAAGAAAATATTCTTTCTGTGTCTGTAGAAGAGGTTACTGCTGTTGATTAGTTTATTTAGCATTTCAACAAACTGTAGTTCCAGGTGCTTATTTAGTGACTTCCACCACTTCAGTGGTGCAACATCATCAGCAAACACGTACTGCTTGAATGGTTCACTTTCAGTCCTGAAACGTATTATGGTTGGCATGACTGGTGGGTGATTATTAGATGTCCATGCTGTACTAGCATCTTCTTCTTTAGCAGTTAGGCATCTGTCCTCGTGCTTTGGATTGAGAATATTGGCAAGAAAATGAGGTGTAGTAACTGCTTGATCCATCCGCTCTTTACTCCCTGGAATTTAGCTTTGTTGAGTATTTCTTCAATGTCTCCAATTCTTTCCAAATTTCAACAGCATCAGCAATACAGCAGCAATCTTTCTGCATTTTTTTCAGTGCTATGGAAATAGGTTTCAGTATATTCAGCGTATATTCCACATTAGTCCGATGCTGACTACTTTGGCTATGTTGATAGTTTCATCTGTTTTGTCATGTTTTTCTTTGCAAATTGTCATCAGGCTAGGCCAGTTCTTAATAAATAGCTCAAAACAGTCAACCAATTAATTCCATTGTACATTTTGGGAGAGAATTAGTTTCCTGCTCTCTTCAGTGAAGCTGAAGCAGTTGTAACAGAAGTATTTTGCAATTTAAACTACGTTTTTCTTTATTCCTGGAGTTATACTTAAGTCTTTGGCTAAAAGATGCATCAAGTGAGCACTACACCCATATTTTGCAAGTTTCAGGTTCTCTTCATTATCTTCTTCTAGATTTCTTCTCATCTTTGCTACATTTTGAGCATTGTCTGTAACAAAGCTATGCACTTGATACTTTAGTATTTGTTTGCAATTTGTTATAGCTTTTACTGCTACTTCTCTTAAGCAGTCTGCTGTATGGGCATTTCCTGATGTATCAATTATTTCTGTAAGACAGAAATCCCATCTTCTGTTGTGACACAGGAACATACTACTGGATCAGTGTGTACATGCTCCACCCATCAACACTCAGATTGACGGAAAATTCATTAATTTTTTTTTCACAGTGTTCAAATTTCCTTCTCATATGCTGTATCCAGCAGCCTTCCAGCAATGTCTGCTCTTCCTGGAGGAGTGTATGCCAGTCGTAATGATTGAATCATATAAATGAAATATTTGTTCTGAACTAGATGAAAGAAAGAATTTGTTGCATAAATGAACCGAGCAGTCTTTTCATTTATGGAGTTTTGATGGAATTTGCTGGTCCTGATTACAAATTCATTCATGGTTTTACTGGATTATGAAGAAAGTCTTTCTTAATATAGGTAATTTTTTGTCTGATGCATGTTTAATTGCAGCACTGTTGGTGGTACCAGCAGAAGTCTCTGAAGTTGTAGACATTTCAGATGATGGACAATCATAACCCCTTATGTCTAAGGTGGACTCTGAAAGAAAATGAGTGGAAAAGTGACTCTCACTCACTTAGTATTTCTAAGTACACTGCTTTAAAAAATGAGATTGTAAAGGAAAGATTCCTTCTACTGCAGCTGCTTGTACCATTGTTTCAATGATGTAACTTATTTTCTAAACTTAGTTTTATAGGGGAAATAATAAAGCATAAGGATTATCTAAATCTAGTTAAACTTTTATTTCTAGCAACGTACCAAACAACTTGAAAAAGAAACATTTTTAAATGTTGAAATTAATAAATGCCTAGTGAAACTTTACTTTTAAACAGGAAATCTTCACCTAGGAGATTTGATTATATTGAGCAATTAAGAAATCACTTCAGAAGTCCAGCAATAGCAGTAAAACACTGACATATTTCTACAGCAAACTAACATACCAATTATATTTTGAACACCAACATTTTGAAATTCATAAGTAATCTACTCAAAACATAAATTTATGGTAATAATCTAAGTTAACATTTATTAGCATAGTAAGACATGGTAGGCAGTCCATACAAATGGTGCAAAAGTAAGTTTACTGATTAGTTGATCTAGATTGTTCAGACTTGTCCACATCATCATCTTCAAAGTCATTGCCTTCTGAGGATTATTTTTCATAATGTTGTTTCATTTTGACAACCAGCCCTTGCAACTCTTTGTTGCAGTGTTTACATTTGGCATGTGTTCCTCTTTTACTCAGAGGTACAGGAACTTCTTGAAAATACTCCCAAATAGGGTTTATTTTACAACTTGCAGCTGGAGCAGGTTTTTTTCCTGCCATGTTCCCTGATGTTGAAATCAACGCTAGAGACTGCATTCTGAAGAATGTTGTACATTCTTCCCACAGTGTCCTGCTTTAACACCAGTGTTACTCCTTGTTGCGTACTCTAATCTTTCTCCCTTGTTACTTAACTCTCCCGCCCTACCCCTACCCTTACCACTAGAAAAACAAACTAACAACAATCCAAGACTTCAGCTCATGTAACCCATGTGCCTTTTGCACTGCACCATTTTATTTGTTTAGGGACAGGGGGGCAGTTGAGAAACTAATTCTGTTTGTATCTGGCTGTGTGTATGTGCAAGGACACAGAGCAAGGCCATTTAGTTGAAGTGCCCAGATCCGAAAGCAAGGGCTGGTTGTTACTGGGCAGATCGGTGTTTTTCCATGAACCGGAAACTAAGTTTCCATGGTGGATGGAGTCATAAATATTCATAATTTGAGAACTAAGCCAATCAGAGCTCAGGTAGAAAGAAGCTATAAAATAGGAGTATGAGATCATCCAGGTGGGCTCAATGGATGACCCTGATGAGATACTTGATGGTGTCTCCTGGAGTAAGAGGGCAGGTCCCAATGCCTGTGATGACTTTGCTGGTCTCTTGCATCCAGTAGCACAACCCTTAGGGCCCCCAGAGGATCGAGCCCTTAATACAATACATGACCTATTATGCCATATTTATAAAGCTTGAACTCAAAATTAGGTCCTTTCCCCCCCCGAGTCTTTCTTTGTATGCACAAGCATCCTTTGACTCAGAGTTTTTGATGGAGGCTCATGAATTCAGCCTATTTATGTTTTACTTTAAATGTTTTAAGAGATTGTAATGAGTTTAGGCCTTAACGTATTTTATATTAAATTCTAATTTTAATTTTAAACACGTTTATTTTTAGAAAGAAAAACTTATTATAATTTAAATAACAATCAAAACAATCCCATTTTAAAATCCAAGGATTTAAAATAAAAAAAAAAAACAATTTTTTTTTAAATTTTAGTTTTTATCCACCCTGGTCCCAACATTAAAATTGATTCATTGTGCAGCCGTAACAAAGTAGGCTAATAGAATATTGGCCTGTATAAAGAAGAATTTATTACATAAATCAAATGATGTTGAGCAAACAATTTTTATAATGGGCAGTTTATTCCACAAGGGAGTGTAGAGTCCAGTTTTGGCCACCCTATCTGAAGATAATTTGGAAGTTGTACAGTCTGTGCATTTGAAAGGAAGAATACTGTTAGAACCAGTAATATCTCTACAATGGGAATGAATTGTTAAGTTTATAGAGATATATTACTAGTATGTTTCTAACCAGAATCAGCTTTCCGAGTGCATCCACTGCAGCTGGAGAGAGTATAGCATAGGGCAACAAAAATGTAAGGAGAGTGACACAACTGTTTAGTCTTGCAAGGAAACAACTAAAGGTGACATGACTGAAGTATTAAAGCCAGATATGTCTTTTTATTAATATTGATCTATTTGAGGTTGCACAGACCAAAAGTAGGAGTTATCAGAGCTAGATTAAGGCCTCTGCTCAGACAGTCACATTATGTCAGAATCCAGGGTTTCATTTAATCATATATATATTTCTAGTTCTTATTTATATATATTTCTTGGGAGGGAAAGCTTGAAAACACAAACCTAACAGAAGACACGTGGTGTGGGCTCTGTGCTGCCATCCCATTATAGATGCTGAGATGGTGTTGGCAGGGAGGGAAACGGACGACTCTGTGGAATCACCAGTTTTCAGGTGTCTGTGGTGTTGGAAGCCTGCCAAGCAGATGGTTGTTCTGTGGGTAGCTCCTGCCACCAGCTCCCCAACTGTCAGGGCCATAGTGCAGAGGTAGAACATTTAGGTGGGGGCTTTGGATTGCTTTAATCTGGTTTTGGGTGGCATGACTATAATTTGAGAGATTATTCATGTAAGAAAAATCCAGAGGTATATTAGAGAATGGTGGATAGGTGGAATTAAATAGCATTAATGTATTTAAACAAATATATTAGAAGACCATGTGAAACTACAGTTAGAGGTTAATTAAAGATTAGCTAATTAAAATTAGATTTGTCTTTGCTGATCATGCCCCTACGTCCTCTAGGTACAGTATAACCCAGGAGTGGCTATGAAATACTTTGTATTGGAGTGCTCTTGATCCTCGTCAGGCACAAACCATCTCCTGGTTCTATATAACTAGAAGCTAAGAATAGAAAATATTTACTGGGATCATTCTCTCTGCCAGTGAAAGATTGTTCCTTACGGGACACTTTCTAGTGTCCATTCTAGTTTCAGATGTCTCAAGCAATTTCCCTGGAGAGGCTATTCCATAGTCTGATAGATCGCACTGTCAGGAAGTTCTTCCTAATATTTAGCCTCAATTTTTGTGAATTTCATCCTGTTCCTTCTAATCATTCCCTTTGTACCTCTCTAGGTAGTTTCCCTTCCTGCTTACACACTCATTGAATCTTCATAAATTGTTCTGTTCGTCACTCCTGCTTAGTTATTGCTTGAATGAGCTATACATAGTTAGCTGTTAGCAAGTATGTGAGGAGTTTGGAATCTGCTTAGGCCCCCAGTGAGGATGAGTATATAGTGTTACAATACCTCATCTTGAAGCCCACATACATTGAGTAAGTGGTTCAGTAGGTCAGTGCTCTGAATATGCAGGTGAAAATCCTGCATAGGTCAAAAATTAAATTTATTTGGTGATTTCATCCTACTAACTAGCTGAATCTTGTCCATCTGAAAACTACCTTGCAGTTAAACACTATTGGCAGTCTTTGAACTGGAATAGTGGAGGTGAGAATTGTCGGAGAAAAACACAGTTCTCACTCTTTGGTTGGGTGCAGCAAAGTCAGATACTTTATTATCTCTAGCAGTTGCGTGGAGGGAGAGAACTATACAGGTCTCTCTACAGGGTTACAGTTAGCCTGACTCTTGCTCACAGAAGAGACTGTTTGCATTGAAATCCCCTTCCAGTCCCTGTCAGGCCTTGCTCTACTTCCACAGAATTAAAGTTAGAACTGTGGGAAAGCCCGTGAAGTCCCAGTCCTTTTAGAATGGCTGTGTACCCCCAACATCAGTGAAAGCCAGAGACAGTGGCAGGTGCTCAGCATCTCTGAAAATGTGGCCTTAGGCACCTCAAGTTTTAGGCACACATAATTAAAGGCCAATTTTGAAAAGTGGCTGTTTTTTCCATCGGTTAAATGGGGATAAAATCTTTATCTCTTTGTTAAAGCACTTTGAAATCTCCCATACTGGTGAAAAGCATGATGTGTAACTGCTAATCATCCTCTGCTTAGAACAAAAGATAATCTACTCATGGGTTGATCTGCTGTCTGCTGCATCCAACCCAGGAGTCTAATAAAGCAGCAATGTATTTATATCATGATACCTTTTGTAAATTGCTCCACATATACAGTTGTATTGTCTTCATAAGTGTGCCTAGCAACTCTTTTTAATTTAAATAGGAGTTGAACAACTGTACCAAGAGAATCTAAAATCCAAAGTCTCTCTTGGTGGGTTCAAGATTTATTTCATTGGGGATCAACCACAGATTTATTAATCTTCTCTTTCAAAGCATTGCAGTCTCAGATGATCAGAACTCATCCTCGGTGTCCTTATCTAAATTTTATGTAGATTTTTAAAATTTTACAACTTAAATTTAATATAGGGAATGAGTAATGTACAGATGTATAATGTGAAAAGCCCTGGAATGAGGGGAATCAAGCACCATTGCCAATGCCTAGCTCATTAAATCTATAACATTTCCAATCTCGTCCTCCTGGAGGACAACATCAAAGGAGCAATTCAAGCTTAACTCTTCGGAGCTGAAGAAGGCCTCAGCAGTAATATTTTAAATGAAGTCTGGCCAGTTTTGAAAGTGTTACCTCATTGACACTTTAGGCTTTGCCACATTCAATTCCTACCTTAAGGCCAGTTCAGAAATCCAACCGGGTATTGATCCAACCATCATTGTAAGACACCGTTTTATATTGTATATTGTGAATGATTGGTTCCAAGCTGCTCAGATATATAAAAACATATACATCTCATACTGCTCCCTTAGACTTTCCTGTCTTAATGATGAGTCTCTTTGGTGCACTGCTGCTGCTCTCATAAAATGTGTGAGCTCTAGTACAAAAAGAAGCTTGGGTTCTCCAAACCCCAATCATGTTTGTGAGCAAAAGCTCCATTGCAGGTTACATCACACAACTAATCAGAGTATGGACACTATTGGGGTGGGGATCAATTATTGTAAAATTGATGCTTGTCTCTAAAGATTAGGACCCACATCCCTTCAGGGCAAACTGCTGATAGCTGTCTTCCAGTACCGTTACCCGAGCCAAACTTAGCTAAACTACATTGGTGAAGGTTGATATGCAAAGCTATCTACACAAATCAAATGCAGAAATGTTCAATCCATGTTAGTTCCAAAGACATGACAATATATTCATAGATTCCAAGGCCAGAAAGGACCACTGTGATCATTTAGTCTGACCTCCTGTATGACATAGGCCATAGAACTCCCCCAAAATATCTACTTGTGAACTAGAGTATACCTTTAAAAAAAAATCCAACTTTGATTTAAAAATTGCCAATGATGGAGAATCCAGCATGACCCTTGGTAAATTGTTCCAATGGTGAATACCCTCAGTGTTAAAAATGTACACCTTATTTCCAGTCTGAATTTGTCTAGCTTCAACTTCTAACCATTGGATCTTGTTATACCGTTATCTACTAACTGTTTAACTACAAACAGTGCATATGTAAATACATAAACAGCACACAGTTATGCATAAGCTGGGTCTGATACAGATTTGTCTGTACAGTTTACTGAATTGCAGTAAAATACTGTAGTGGTAAAACATGGCAGGAAAAGCTATGGAGAAAGTAGCCAAAGAATGAAAAATTTTGTCAGTTATCTGTGGCAGAGGTGAGACTGGAAACGCAAAATATATAAAATTCAATTAAGCCATTGGACATGGCTTGTATTCTTTGAGGTGCCCTAAAGTGTTTTTAAGAACATTGTCACTTGTATGAAATTTGTAATTTAATTCTTTACATTATTACAAATTAACTATATTTTCACAATTGGCTCAGTGAATAAACTTAAAGCAAAAAATTATCTTGCAAGCAATAGCCAAATAATATAATGGGGTATTGGGTTACTCTAAAGGTTTTGGCTCCAAAGCCCCAATGGTGCGTATTGTCTGAACATTTTGGGGTGTACTTTTGGGTTTTGGGACCTGGAAAACTTGTTTGAATAAAGTGGTATGGCATTTTTCTATCTAGCAAACAGTTTGCTATTCTATAATGATATACTTTGTGTAGTACTTAATTAAATATGGTCTCAAACCAATCACTGAAATCCAAACACCTTAATTTTTTTCTGGGTCAGAACGTCATAGCTTTGATACAAAAATTAACATGCTATTTCAAATCTGTTTGGTAACACTTGAGTACAATGCACAGAGATTGACCTTCACCATTTTTAAAGGTTTGATGTATTGGCCAGGGTATGGAGAGAAATATACCAAGTAAGAAGGGTGTTTTTCATATTTGCAGCTTTTATGGGTGATTGACTAGACTAGATAATTTGTAATACCTGCAACATAATTCATTTCAGTTACTGGTTCTGTGACCTATGAGAAAATTCTGTGTTGTTTTGTTTTTTGTTTTGTTTTGTTTTTTTGTGTTGTTTTTGGTACACGAATATGTTGTGGCTTGAAAATTGGAGAGTGCGCATCGTATGTTGGCAGGATGTGCTGCAGCTTTTTGCACAAATTGTGTCCAGAAAGTGTTTTCAGTACAGCGAGCCCCAGGAGGAGTAATTGGCCTCTCTAATGATCAAAACTGAATATTGAATCCACACATAATCTGTGTTAAGACAGCAGCAAAGGTCTAACCTTAAAACAACCTCTTCCCCCACCCCCACCCCAATTCAGGATGACATCAATAATTTTTCTCCCATAGAAAAATGGCCGGCCAGTGTGAATCATAAGCGTCCCCTTTTTTCTGCTGCTTTGGGGTTTTTATTCTTTTGCAGAAGCTATTAATTTTAAATGGACTTCCCACACAGACCTGGGCAGCCTCACTCATCTATATCTTGGCCTATTTGTTCATATCTTTTGCTTTAACAGCTTTGTTGTGAGAGCTTTCCTTTTATTCAAAATGTGTATCTTGGGTACTGTCAGGGGAGAACTTCTGGAAAGATTTCCCTTGGCATTATCAGAACAAGATTTTCCCATTTTAACAATCTTTTTATCCATTTATCCACATATTTCTCTTACTTCATATCTATGAAAATCCTCTGTTTTTTGAAAAATGAGTTTCATACATTGCATAAAATGGGTAAACTAATTTGGAAGTACTCCTCATTTGTTTAATCCTTTATCTGACCTCTATTACTGCTTTTGGCAGAAATAACTTCTGCTGCCAACAATTGTTTGCTTCTTAGAAAAAAAAATTGCTAAGTAAATGTTTCACATTCAAAAAGTTCTCCCCAAATATAACTGGATGATGATTTCTCTTATCAGTCATAATTATCTGTAAGCATTTCTGGAGCACTTTTATCATACCCTGTAATGTATGTTGTGCCACACACAAATATCTAGTATTGTTTTGGATCAGAGTATGTATTATCAAGGGATACGCTAAACCAGTAAGACCCTGATCCATCAGATTATTGTAAGCATGTGCATAACTTCAAGCACTTGATTAATCCTGGTACGTCTACTCTGGAATAAAAGACCTGTGACATAACTGTAGCTGGCCTGGATTGGGTTGTAGGGCTAAAAATTGCAGTGTAGACATTCGGGTTTGGGCTGGAGCCTGGGCTCAGGACCCCACCCCGCCTTTTTCCAACCCTGCGTAGACATACCCGAAGAAGTCAATGAGACTCTCAAGTGCTTAGTTACTCATATGCGTAAGTGTCTTGCTGAAACAGGACTTGAATGAATATAATGTGAGAACTGATAAATATTAATTAGCAATTACATGGATTTCAATTTAAGGTTTTCATAATTGAAAAGAATGACTTTTTTTCTAACTAGAACATTTTCTAACTCTTCACTGTTAGAGGTCTGTGAGCCGCAAATTTCTGCTCTGAACTTTTATGAAGTATGGGGTATGGAAGGCCCAAGATGGAGTTCCAGATGTAACTCCTATCTCTAGTTGTTGCTGAACATTGATATTGTGGTTTTGCCTAAAGACTACAGTTAGGTTGGGTCCCATTGAGCTAGGCACTGTGCAAACACATAATGAATGACAGTCCCTGTCCCAAAGAGCATACAGTCAAAAAGACAAACGTAACAGGTTGAAAATGCAAACGAGTGGGCATGGGAAGGGTTGGTGAGTCAGGGTAACAAACATAATAAAATCTGCAAGTTCTTAGTTGCTTGGTCAGTAGTTGTGAACACAGCTTTCTGCCTGCCTTTAGCCATTATGTTGCACTTTACTGAATGTATTTTAAATTTGGTTCAGACTCTCAAAAGAGCTTAGCATGTTGGGTACTGTGCTCTTTAGAAAATTTGGCCCGTGTTACATATAGTGGATTGTTTTTTCCTGCATAGTTGTTGATTTATAATAAGATAGTCTGTGTGAGCATCCATACAGGAAATGAGCACCAATTTAGAACACATTTACTTTAAATGTGATCTTACAACTAAGCTTTTCCTTTGTTTATTTAAAAAACAAAAAATCTCCTCCATTGGAATAAACTCCAGGGTGGTGTACAAAGAATTTAGTGGTACATTGTAAACTATTTCAAAAGACGAAATAAAGGAAGATTCAGGAATGCACTATAAACCATTGCAAATAAAGGGCTTTATCCTTGTGTTTGATTGAGTTGAAGTCCCTCTCCCCCATTGACTTCATGGGAAATTTCCATTTTAAAATGGGTCATATTTAAAAACTGCATGATATGGCCAAAAGTATACATCTAGATTCTTAAATATAAAATTGTCATCTCTTTAGCATTAACCTTAAGAAATTTGTGTTTGTCCCCTGATTGTAATAAAATATTTTCTTACTATTGTACCAACACTATGCAAATAGGGATATTACAGAGCTACTTCAGGGCATCCTTTTAAATTTCAGGTTGTTCATTTCCTTGCACAGTTTTCCTTATGTGGAGTTGTGCTTTCTGTGTAGTATAGCATGTAGCTCATGTTACCACTGTCACCGAAGATAAGCGTTGTGGGTTTTTCTGCAGTATTAGCTTTTGGAAGACTGCTATGATGGGTTTATTACTTTCTTCCTTCTTGACAGATCTATATTTGTCTAATTGTATTTCTCATGGGCTAAATTTGCTCACCCCAAACTGCTGGTAATTGGAAAAACTAATGATATTTTTTTAAAAGAGTAGCTTAACGTATTAAATTATCACTGAAGATTTCTTTGGCTATTTATTTTTAGAGTCAACAGGTCAACTGTATTCTTTAATACTAAAACTGCAGTGATGAAAATCTTCTATTGATGTTTCTTAAGTTCAAAAAGGAGAAAAGGAATCCCACGTGTCTCAGGGTTGGCAAAAATTAAGTTCAAATTTCAGTAATGTTCAGTAACAGACACAGATTTATGCCTACCCAACCTCTCATCAGTTCTGGCCTTGGGAGCTAAGTTTCTAACAGGCCATAATAATGGGCCTTTAAAAGTAAACAGGCACTCCTTGTTGCTAAATCCTTGTCAATGTTCCTCAACTCAGTCCAGATGTTGAAAAAATGTTCCTGCTTTAATGTTTACCAAGTGAACAACCCTCAGCACCAGTGCAGTCAACACAACAATGGGACTACACAGGTTTCACTGAGAGCATAATTTGGCAAATAGAACTTTTTCTATGAGAGAGAGAGAGAACCCAGCTTGACTCTCAGATCCAAGGCTGAATTTCAGGGCTGGCAGTTAAACTAGCAAATTGAGCATTTTCTATAAGGAATCACTGAGGCATAAACAGTAGGTCCCCCACACCATGTTATTACTTCTAAGAATAAAATTTCACTTTTGCTGAAGATTTAAAGCAGTTTTGCAGTTTAAGTACAACTTCCAGTTCTAAAAATGCGTCAGGTTTCCAGTAGTGTAGCAATTAATATTGCCAGTTCTTTCAGAAATGCACAAATGATTGAAATGGACTTTAAAAATGGAAAATAAACTGGAATTTTACAAATTTTACCGATGTCCTCTTGAGCTGATTCATTCTCTCTTGGTAAGGGGTGACTTATAAGCCTTACTTTGAACAAGAATTCCTAGAACCACTCATTGGGATTAACAACAGGACAAACCATCTTACTCAGTAAACATCTTAAAGTATATTGAATATTAGACTTCAAATATAAGTACTTCCCAATTTACAAGATCCTTGTGACATGTCACTTAAGTCAGGGTCCCTCTAACCCAGAATCTCTGTTATCTTTCCCAAACAGCATTCCCATTAGCACAATCTCCTCAAAGATATCTATCTAAATTGCCCTGACCATCTCTCACTAACCCCAGGAACTGTTAAAGATTACGCATTAGCTCCAGTCTAGTCCATCTTCTGTTTCCTGGGCAACTCTGGCCTGGTCCCACTCTTCCCTAGACCGTTGTAGTTCATGGCTCAACTCATTATTGCTGTGGCTACCTTGGTAGCATTTTAGGCAAATCAAGCCAACATCAGTCCGCTTACCTCGGGTTTCCCACTAGATGTTACTATGTTGGATAGACTCCGGGGCACATTACAATACATTCACTCATTTGAAAATGTGTTAACCCATGAATAATCTTTTAGGAAAGATGTGGAGCACTGCACAATTACAAATATGGGAAAATCTGTAGTAAAGGTCCAGGGTGTACGGATATGTACCAAGCTTTTCCAGTCCTCTTGTAGTCTGCGAGGAAGCCTGTGCATCCCATTTACAGACAGCTCCTCAGTTTGGATATCCATGGAAATGTATATATTTGTCTACACTATTACATGGATTTTTGCTGATGGCAGGTTACTGCTGCTTAGAAATTTTTTTAATTTACTGTCCGTTTTCTGTGACAAATTATTTTGATTTTTGCAGGATAACATACCGTACATTGTATTTAGGCATGGTTGTGACTCCTCCCATATTTCTCCAAACCATACCCTCTTTCAGCAAGTACTTTGAGTGACTATAGTGTAGGCATGTCAGCAGTATATCAAATAGAAAGAATGGAATTTGGAGGCAAACTTTATAATGAGTTGATATGTTTTTCAGCACAAAAGCAGTGGTGGAAACATATTGCACTTAATTAAAAGAAATTTGATGCATGAATCAGAAAAGAATTTGGCTCAGTCCCCTGTAGCTAACTGTATTGGGTCTGTAGAATTAACCAGAGTCAAAGTAGGAAAAGCTTATTTTCGTCAATAAAGCAAGCAGATAGAGCTCCAAATATGCTTGAGGAATATATATCATTGAGTAAAAAGGTGTTAATTTTAGTCACCGTCATAAACAAAACCACACTTAAGCTTACAGCTTTTCTTTCTTTGCATGTTTTTAACATTTTTTTGTTTTCCATTACATTCCAGAGTATTCAAACTGTTTTATTTTACAATAATTGTCCTGAGCTGATGTCATGCTCATAACTATTATGATCTATGTAGTTTAATATATTTATTAATATGTCGCACTTGTAGAACATCGTACATCTTCAAAGTGCTTTATGTATATTAACTAATCACAGCACCTAGATAAGGAAACTTGTAGCTGGAGAAACTGATACAGAGTTATTAAATGACTGCAGAGTCACACAGCAGTAAGTGGCAAACAGAACTAGAACCTCAGAGTCTCAGATCCCTAGTCCTGTTCAAACTCCTTTAGACCATGCTTAGTCTGAATTACGCTTCAGCTTTGCTCGTAATAGATGAACACTAAAAAGAAATGCCACCATCCGAACTGAATGCCACAAACTTTTGTATCATATTCTCTTCTTTAAAGTTTGCCCTTTGCCCTTCTGCTGTAGTTGGCATAGGAGGGGACCTTTGGGAGATCACCCCTTGCCAAAGTGGGTTATAAAATTTAAGTGGAGTTAGCCTCCTTTCTCCAGAAAAGAGAAAAGGTGTGTTTAATGCAGGCTCTTTCTTACAGACTGTGGAATTTTGTTTCCTTCTCTAGCACTGATTGAAATTACATGAAACTTGCTCTTTTTTTAAAATGTGTTTATCAAATAAATTCATTCACATGCCAAGCAGATTTATTTATTTAACTTTTATTTTCTAGTTGGGGAATGGCGGTCAACGTGTATTCTACCTCTATAACCCAAGAGACTATGAGCAGACATGACATCATTGCATGGGTTAATGACATAGTAGCTTTAAACTACACAAAAGTCGAACAACTTTGTTCAGGTAAGATATTATTTTAAAATACTGTATATTCATAAAAAAAGTGTTGAATCTAAAAATCTGATTTTATGAAAATGTATACCTCTAATGCTGTCTGTGTCAGAGGATAGCTCTTTTGAGGAAAGACAGTCTGAAAAATGTATCCAACCATGTGTTTTGTGTAGCTGAGTTAAAAATATGTTATGGAAGGATGAGGTTGTTTGAGGAAGCAAAATGAATGCAGAACATGAAGAGTCTAGATAAAGCTGCAGATAAAATCTAGTAATAAATATGATTAAGCAGCAAAGGAAAGGAATGCAATAGAGAATTTCTGTATTAAAAGTATAGTACAGTTACTGAAGAAAGTAGCTTTAAAACATAGGTACAAAACTGGGAATTATATTATCTGAAAAGTGACAACCTTAGTGAAAGCAACATTATACGCTAATGGAATGGCGGGTATCCAGATGAATAAAATACTCCAAGAGTTATTCACCAGTGGTAAGTGTCCTGAAATCCTTGTTGGAGGGCACACACAAAAATCACAGAAAAGTGGTGATGTGAAATGAAGTAGGACATAGTGGGTTTGAAGAAATCATCATTTAACTGCTGCAAGGTGTTCCTAAAGTGTGCCAGGCACGTCTGCTTATTTCCTCTGCATATATGACAGGCCCTTGCTGTAGGCAATGAGATCTAGGAATAGAGAAGATGTTTTTAGGAACTCCATGATTTAATAAAAGTGGAGGTTGCAAGCTGTCTGTAAAACAGCAGGTTCTGTAACTAGGTTGCAGCTAGGAAAGTGGAAGTTATGGGCAGTGAGCGGTGTCAGATTGCATCATAGCTTCTGTTTGTAGTTTTTCAAAATGAAAAGTGTTTCTGTGAAGGAGAGCTAATAAGATCATTGCTCCAAACTCTTTACCTGGCATGTTGTGACTTCATATCTGCTAAGACAGTGCTTTGAGGGTGCAGGACAACTGAATCCATGTAACCACTTCATCAAAAATTAGATCCATTGACCAAGTTGAAATTTTATTGTAAGAATGATGATCCATCTTAGATATTTGATTTTTACTTACCACTTCTTCTGCAGATGTCCATCTCAATCAGATTTTCATGAAAGATATGGTAAATCGTGTCCTCCAAAATGCTAGCTTACTGGGTACTGGAACAAATTATTGAACAATTAGTTTGTAAGTACCTAGAGGATAATAGGATTATAAGTAATAGCCAGTATGGATTTGTCAAGAACCTCTGACAGGGTTACTGGACCAGTGGATGGGGTTGGGGAGGAGAAGGTCTAGGGTTGATATAGCTTGATTTTAGTAAGGCTTTGACAGAGTCCCATGTGACATTGTCATAAGCAAAGTAAGGAAATGTGGTGTAGATAAAATTACTATAAGATGCTGCATAATTGAGTGAAAGACCATACTCAAAGAGTAATTATCAAGGGTTCACTTTCAAACTGGGATGATATCTAATGGGGTCCCGCAGAGGTCTGTCTTGGGTCATGAACTAATCAATATTTTCCTTAATGACTTGGATGATGGAGTGGAGGGTATAGTTATAAAATTTGCCAGTGACACCAAGTTGAGCGGCATTTCAAGCACTTGGTAGGACGAGATTAAATTCAGTGAAGACAAATGCGAAGAACTACACTTTAAAAAAAAAAAAAAAATCAAACCCCCAACTACAAAAAAGGAATAACTGGGTAGGCAGTAGTACCTTTGAAAAGAATCTGTACGTTACAGTGGATCACAAATTGAATGAGTCAACAATGTGATGCAGTTGTGAAAAAAGCTAATATAGTTCTGGAGTGTATTGATAGGAGGGTTGTATGTAAGACATGGGAGGTAACTGTCCCACTCTTCTTGGCAGTGGTGAGGCCTTAGCTGGAGTAATATGTCCAATTCTGGGAACCACACTTTAAGAAAGATGTGGACAAACTGGAGAGAGTCCAGAGGGGAGAGTAACAAAAATAAAAGGTTAGAAAATATGACCTATGAGGAAAGCTTTAAAAAACTAAGCATGTTTGGTCTTGAGAAAAGAAGACTGAGGAGGACCTGATAAGTCTACAAATATGTTAAGGGCTGCCACAAAGAGGATGGTGATCAGTTGCTCTTCTTGTATACTGAAGGTAGGACAAGAAGTAATTGGCTTGATTTGCAGCAAGGGAGATTTAGGGTAGATATTAAGGAAACTTTCCAACTATAAGGATAGTTAAGCTTCGTCATTGAAGGTTTTTAAGAACAGGTTATACAAATGCCTAACAAGGGTGGTCTAGATATACATGGTCCTGCCTCAGGGCAGGGGGGTAGACAAGATGACCTCTTGAGGTTACAGCCCTACATTTCTGTGTTTCTAAATTATCTGAATATAAGCTCCACAGAGTAGTCAAAACAATTAAAAACTGATATGAAGGAACAACCCACCCACTTGCAGAAATCTGTCCACTTTCCATACATAAGCAAATTTCACTACAGGACTTGTGAAAGTTGTGTTGCTACAGTACAGGTCAATGTAACTAATATAGTTGCTAAACGTAAGATGAGTAGTTAAAAAATATCGCGTCGTAGCATGTTATTTTTGCTGAACCGAGATCATCTTGGGTTGGTTTTTTTTGTAAGTGTCTAGTTGAAGCAAAAACACTACACCTAGCTGGTGTTTTAATTAAGTTTCATACATTTGTCTGAATATTGCTTTTGGCAAATTGTTTCAAAGTATTGGCATCTAACTATATAATATGACACAATAAGGTACATGAGGATAGACACCTGCTCCCCAAACTTCCAGCATTTATCACTGTTTAAGACAGGAAACATAATGGACAGGATGAGCTATTGATTAGTTCCTGTATGACCATTCAGATGCTTCTGAAATGTCTGAAGTTAAGCTTCGAAGCTAATACCCCATCATCTTGAATGTTTGCAGATTTAAATAAAAGCTTTCATGATATAATTCCATAACCAAAAAGGAAAAATAGTTGATAATTTAGAATAGAAGAAAATTTAAATGTGGAGAATGCAGTGAAAGTTAGAGATCTTAAATCTCTAAATCTGGATTGTCCATAGTTGGTGGGGAAAATGCCATGAATTCATTGTCCTGTTTTATTACACGTGAGAAGTTCTCATAGGAACTCTTTCTGTGTCTTCAAGCAAGGATTTTAGGGTGTACCACGGGAGGAACTGAAACAAGGCTGCCTTATCAGAGTTCTCATCCCCACCTTTTCTGTACTTAGTATTAAATGAAATCTAGGATTGTATTAACTTTCAGATTCTGTCTTTGTATATTTTTTCCATTCTCCATGTTGTTTTTATATTCAAACATTAATAGACCAAATTGCTTTACATTTATTTACCAATTCAGTTTGAGATTTTAGCTTTATATTTTTTTCTCAGGCATTCTTATTCTACTGCCTAAATGCTCATGTAAGAATCCAATCAAGGATTCAGCCTTGCATTTTTTGGTATGAGAGAGTTCCAAGTTTCTACAGTCCAAAAAGATCTCAATGTCTGAAATATTGACACTGATTCAGGTTCTCGCAAACAATTTTCATAATGTGGACCACAACAGTCTGATGGACCACTTCCCTTGCCATTTGTGATTTCACAGACCCGTCTCCCTCCCCAGTCCTCCGCCCGTGTTATTAAAGAAAACCCCTGTGGCAGCTACAGTAATTGTTTACATGGCAAAGTAATATTAAGGAAGCACTTGCTGTATTTTTTTAGTTGTCTTTTAATGCAGTTTAGCAGATGAAAGCAAGGAGGCAAGCTAGCACCCTGTGACCAGCGAGCGGTCTGTGGACCACCAGCAAGGGCTGCACGGACCACAGTTTGAGAACGGCTGATCTAATTCATTCATTCTAGCATTCTTTTGGCCATCGTTCCTTAATGCATTTGCAACCTTCATGCAGCTTAACATTAGTTTCCATAAAATATGAGCATTTCTGGAAGACTTCAAAGGGAAGGAGGATGTGGGAAACTTTGTAACACTTGGAAGCATTTCACAGTATTATAGTGAGCTACAGAGCGACTAAGATAACTGGATTTTATCACCTAATATAAAACTGTAAGGGCATTTTGCTTTCTTTAATAAAAAAAAAAAAGCATTAAGATTTGTAATGCAGTCTTACGCATTTTCAATTTGTGCTCATTTTTGGCAACAAGAAGCAATCCAAATGCCAGAAAAAGCTGGGGTCAAATTTAAAAAAAAAAAAGGAAAAATCATCTACTGTTTGAGTGCAAAACACTAAGGCCCCATTTTGTAGAATGATGATCACCCTTGGCTCTCACTGATGCCAGCTGAAATGATGGCACTCAGGTTCTGCATACACTGGAGTAATGCATATACTTCAGAGACAGTTTTAAACGTTTTGAGTATAAAGGAAAAACAATAGGATGACACGGTGCCTTTAGGTAAGCTTTTGAGTTCTAAATAAATATTGCAGTGAAAAGCTTCAGGTGACAATTTTTAATGGAAGGAAGAACAGCTAAGGCCACTGGAGTCTTTCTTCATTTTTCATTGCTGTTAAGTAGTTAAGGAGTGGTATTAATAGTGTATGTACTATAGAGAGACCAGCTTGTTTCCCAGTAGCTGGTTAGATGAATAGAGCTAGGATGAGAAGCAGCAAAGGAAGAGGCTGCTTTTTACAGTTACACAGTATTTGTATTCATCTTGAGTCTTGGATATGTTTTTGTCCTTGCTAAGTAGGTCGAGTGCAGCGTAGTGTCCCCTGTGCTTTCAGAATGCCTGCTGTAGTAGTGAGGTGCCAAAAGGACTGGGTTATGGATGAATTCAGCCCTGGAGAATCTAAATTTAGTCTGCAGCTCTGATAATTTAGCTTTGACAACGTAGACAAGGAACACTCTCCAAATATATAAAAGCCTTAGAATTATCTTCACTTTGGGGAGGTGGGTATTTTGTCATTCTTGTTCTCTAGCCAAAAAGGTTGAATTGGTTTTGCATTTGATTGTTGAGTTGAATATGAAAATGTGTATCTTCAACTACATGTGTCATTATAGCATGTCAGTCTACTGTCATAATGTTCTCCTAAGGATCTAGAACATTGTAGACTGTCATTCCTCTATACTAAACAAAAAAACCTAACCGGCTTTAATGAATTAGTATCCCTAGACGTAGCAGCCTTATTTCTAAGTTACATTAGTTCAAATGGAAGGCAAACTCCATTGTCATACTTTTCCCAAGGGTCAAGTTATTTTTGTAATGAGTAAAAATAGGTTTTAAATAAGATTTATAACTAATCTGTCTTGACTAAAATTGTTTTTCCTCCATGGTGTATGCACAGTTGACTGAGTTTTTTGTTATAGGGTCGCTTGTGAATGTATTGCTGTAGTGTTGGAATGTTTGTTCTAAATGAGTCATGCAAGGCTATATGAAAATAGAGAGGACTTGTATATAAATGAATTATATATGTATGTATACGTGTGTGTATAAAATAGATAATTCTCTTCCTTGTCTTTAATGAATGCCAGTCCACATTGTAAAACAAACACACAGTTTGACATTTGGAATTTTTATACCATGCCACTTGTCTTCACCATGGTATCTGCAAAGTCTTGATCAGGAAACTTATTTCAAGTGATGAATAGCTTGGTTAATCTGCGTTTTCTTTGCTTGACTGTTGATACAGTACAAGTCCCTTCCACTCTGAGGATATTTCTGGTCACATTGCAGATAAAATTGTTGGTACTCAAACTGTTTGCTTTGTCCATGGATGCAGAGTAACATCTGAATAGGACAAAAATTAGGTCATTACAGCCAGGGTCACTTCTGGAGGTTTTGGATGTGTTGGGAGAATTTCATGCTGCATTCTGTGCTTTGGATCTTTGTCTCTCCTGACTTGTGGGGTCCGGTGGGGAAGTACTAGATCCTTTGCTGGTGAAGATTGCCTCCATCTCCTTTGAGTAGGGCAGGATGCCAGTTGCTTTAAAGGAAGTACATGTTGGTCCTCTGTTCAAAGAAAGTCTCTTGCCACAGACAATCCATCCAACTATTACCAAGTGTTTTCAGCATAATACTCAGCTTCATATTTCTCATGCAGTCCACAGGGTGCTGCTGAATGTTATTCTCCTTGTGTCTGGAACCACACTACTTGAGACAGCCTTTCCCCTGGAGGTTATTTTGCCACAATGGAAAATCAGTGGAGGTGCTTGAGCTAAAGCTTCTTCAGTGTTAACACAAAGGGAAGTGTCAGCCAGGCTCTTCTGTGGGGAAACCAACTTTAGAATCTACTCCCCTAATACTTCCTTTGGTCTGATGCACACAAATTTGTTTACCTTCAGAGCATGCTGTAAAGACCATGTTTGAGTAGGGCCCTACCAAATTCACGATCATGAAAAACTCATCACGGACCGTTAAATCTTGTCCATCCCCGGTGAAATCTGGTCTTTTGTGTGCTTTTAGTCTATACTATACAGATTTCATGGGGGAGACCAGCATTTCTCAAATTGGGGGTCCTGACCCAAAAGAGTTGCAGGGGGGTCGCAAGGTTATTTTAGGGGGGGGTTGCAGTATTGCCACCCTTTACTTTTGCGCTGTCTTCAGAGCTGGGTGGCCAGAGAGAGGTGGCTGCTGACTGAGGGCCCAGCTCTGCAGGCAGCAGCACAGAAGTAAGGGTGGCCATACCATACCATACCATGCCACCCTTACTTCTGCGCTGCTGCTGGCGGCGGCTCTGCCTTCAGAGCTGGGCTCCCGGCCAGCAGCCTCCACTCTCCAGCTACCCAGCTCTGAAGGCAGAGCCACTGCCAGCAGCAGAGCAGAAGTAAGGGTAGCAGTACCGCAACCACCCCTACAATAACCTTGCAAACCCCCCACACACACACACACACAACTCCTTTTTGGGTCAGGACCTCTACAATTACAACACCGTGAAATTTCACATTTAAATAGCTGAAATCATGACATTTATTATTTTTAAAATCTATGACTGTGAAATTGACCAAAATGGACTGAGAATTTGGTAGGACCCTCCTTACTAGCAAGGCTGAGGGTGGCTGGGGTGAAGTTTACTCGAGGATTCCACAAGTAGGAAGAAGTGTGTTTTGCTGTCTTGTTGTTGTATACAAGAGGGGAATGTGCTTGTTTTGCTTTTAATTGATGGAAAAGGATACATAAATATTTGGGTACATGTTGATTAATGTGTTTATTTTAAGCCAAATAAATAAGATTCCTATGTACACGCTATGAAAGCCTGTGCTGTGGGACCCTTTTAGACCAGTTCTTCCCAAACATTTGGTTGGCAGTGCAGGCAGAACTGAAACATATTTCAGTATTGTTCTCTAATCACATTGCAACCTTGCAAGGTCAAGGCTGTAATGTGACTTGAAAACATGATTAAAACATAGTTTGACCCTGTCTGCGCTGTGAAACTGAACCATGTTTTAAGGCACTACCATGCTGTATTGAGGTCCTGCTACACAGTAGACTCTCAGTGTAAGTGACTCCTTAATGTCTTCCATATGATGTTTAGCATTAGAGTGCAGTGGATGTTGACAATCAGTTTTTAAGACCATGTGCAGGGCTTCATGAGGAAGCTTGCCAAGCAGCTACTCGTAAACTCTAAACAGACACCAGGTATTTTCTTTCATAGGCATTAATAGTAATTCAGCAAAAACTCACAAAGAATAATATTTTTAAAAGAAAGCAACCACCTTGCATATTTCTGTTAAAATTACTTGTTTCTTCTCAAACTGTCACTTTTTAAGGTAAATTGACTTTTATCCACATGAAGCTTTTTCATTACTTGTCCTTTATTAATTTTAGCTTAAAATTATCATGGATCATATTATGTCCAGAGCAAAATGCTTAAAATGAGTTTTTAGACAAGAGAAGATTTAGGAAAAACAAATTTAATATAGTGAATTCAGAATAAGTATTACTAATACTGAAGTACTGAATAAGCACAGCAGGTAGTGTTGCCAGGTGTCCGGTTTTTGGCTGGGGCGGGGCTGGCAGGCTCCGCGCGGCTCCCCAGAAGTGGCGACATGTCCTTCGGCTCCTAGGTGGAGGGCCAGCCGGGGGCGGGGGGGCGGCGCTCCGCGCACTGCCCCCGCCCTGAGCGCTGGCTCCGCAGCTCCCATTGACCAGGAACCGTGTCCAATGGGAGCTGCTGGGGCGGCGTCTGCAGGCAGAGGCAGTGCACATCGTGCAGAGCCGCCTGGTCGCCCCTACACATAGGAACCAAGGGACATGTCGCTGCTTCTGGGGAATCCCCTGAGCCTGCTCCTTGCACCCCCTCTCATGCCCCAACCCCCTGCTCCAGCCCTGAGCCCCCTCTCACATCCAAACTTCCTCCCAGAGCCCGCACCCCCATCCTGCACCCCCAGCCCTGAGCCCCTTCCTGCACCCAAACTCCCTCCCACAGCCTGCACCCCACACCGCCTCCCACACCCCTGCCCCAGCCCTGAGCCCCCTCCTATATCCAAACTCCCTCCCAGAACTTGCACCCCCAGCCCTGAGCCCCCTCTTGCCCCAGCCCAGTGAAAATGAATGAGTGAGGGTGGGGGAGAGCAAGTGACAGAGGGTGGAGGGATGGAGTGAGTGGGGGTGGGGCACGGACGGGCCTCAGGGCAGGGGGCGGGGCAAGGGTGTTCGATTTTGTGGGATTAGAAAGTTGGCAAGCCTAACAGCAGGATTTTTTTTTTAACTGACTGCCTGAGGCTAACACACACTATTTAAGGAAAGAAGAGTTTGAGGTCTTACAATCCAGAATGCATTATTTCATTCAAGTGTTCAGTGGATACCTGGATTGCATCACACAAACTCTTAGACATATGGAGTTTGATTTTCAGAAGCACCTATGTGATTTAGAAGCACAAGTCTCATTAACTTTCAATGGGACTTGTGCTCCTAAGTCACTTAAGTGCTTTTGATGTGCATTTAATAACTTCTATTACTCCATGGGGACTGCATGCATTATAATAAATTCCTAAACATATGGATACATTTAGCATGACTTTTCCATGCGGCTAGTGCCAAAGATGTTTTTAAAAGCATCATAAGAGCGGCATGAAGGTGCATGGGAATAGATGAAACATTCCATTAAGCCTCTTCAAAACAAAACTAAACAAAAATCACTTGCTTTTTCTCAAAATTCTTAGTAACTAAATCTTATCTAAAGATGGAAAGTTAATGCCCAACATACTGTGTAGCCATTGAAAATAGGAACATTAAAATCATGTTCAGGGAAGCAATTCTAGGAAGTCTAAAAATATGAAACTTAAGCCTCAAGTGCTATGTAGCTCTAAAACAGTCATTGCTGTACTCTGCAGTTTTTTCTGTTCTCACCGAAACTATGATGTCATGCATGCTCATTACAAGATGCTTCTTTTTGACCCATCAGTGAACACACAAGGTGTGTCCCTTCCCATCAATGTTAACACCCATAATTTTTATGAACTGAAGTGTTTAATGACTAATATATACAGAATTAATGCTGGGCTTTCATTTTTAATGTATTACTTGGTGTGTTCAGTGCCCATTTTCTTATCCCAATAAAGCATGAGGATTATCAATCTTAAATTTTGCATTTACATGGTCAGATTGTCACAACTTCATTGTTGTTATAACTTGCAGGAGTTTGCATCTAATTTCATTGTTGTTGTTTTTTAATTTAAGGATTAGCTGAAAAATCTTTAAAGAAAAAACCTCTTAAGTATCCAGTTTATTAGTAGAATATGTGGAGATACTTAGGCACAGATTTTTAAAGCCATGTAGGCATTGCTATGCTCAGTGTTGTAATACCTAACTGATTTAGAAGCCTCAATCTCTTTTCAGAATGGATTTAGGCACATAGGAGCCTAAATCCCTTCAACTGTCAATGGGTTTTAAGGCTCCTGAGTGCCTAAATCCATTTAAAAAATAGATTTAGGGTCTTAAATGAGTTAGGCACAGCAACACCTAAATACCTCTTAAAAAATCTGGACCTTTCTAAAGTGCCTAAGTCCCATTTTCAGACAGACACTGACCTAACTTTTAGGTTCCCAAAAAATCATTGGGTTTCACAAAGCCTGAGTTAGGTACCTTGCTCCCTTTACAATAAATGGGGAGAGAAGGGTGTCTCAGACTAGGACTCACAAAAAGCCAGCACGCTGGGTGGCTTCTCGCCTAAGCTAGCCTGAAGGAGGCCACGCTGAAGGGTGTGTCCTAAGCCATGTCCCTTTCTGGAGATCTGTGCCTAAGTGCCTCCCTCTGCTTGGAATTCTCAGCTGCAAACCCTCTCTTGGAGTTTGACACTTATGTCTCTTTAGCAAGAAGCGGGGAGGGAGAGTAATTCCCTCATAACTTTCAGTTCAGGGCTTAGGGTACTCACCTGGGATGTGGGAACCCTTAGTCCAGGTCCCCTCTGTCTGAGGTGGAGAAGGGATTTGAACTGGGATCTACCACTTCTTAGGTGAGTGCCCTAACCAGTGGGCTATGGGATATTCTGATATGGGCATACCTCAGTCTCTCCAGTTGAGGCTGTCCCACTGTGGATAAATAATTTTAAAAACTCATTGAAGCAGAGGGACTGGATCAAAGGTCGTCCAAGTCCCAGGGGAGCAGGGTGGATTTGATTTAAGTCAAATTGATTTAATTGAGGCAGACGAGTGGAGATTTTATGGATTTCAGTGGGATCTGATTCTGAGAATTAGGAGTCTAAAGTGGCTGTTAGGTTTCTAAGTCCTCTTGTGAATCTAGCCCTTAAGAACCTATCTTTCACTGCAAATCAATGGACTTAGGCTCTGAAGTCTCTTAAACACATTAAAAAATGTTGCCTCTAAACTACATTTTAGAACAAATCAAATCAGTTCTTTCTTTATTTGTTTAGTTACCAGTTCAGGATCGAGTTTCTGTTGCCATAGTTTTGACATCAGTTAATAACTTCTTTGCATTCCCCTGCAGTGCTGTTCTAGTCTGAGAAGTGACACAGTAAACAGACACTGTGGGGTGCTGTGATGTCTTCAGTATGAAAGTTAAAAGATGTTTTCTCTGCCAATCCTGCACCTTAGAATGGGATCTGAAAGTAAAGCCGGTTTCTTGCATATTGTACATTACCATAGAGCCCTGCAATTATCAGCTTTATATCTGTGGATATCCACATCTGTGGATGCAGATATCCGCAGACCATGTTTGCGGATCAGATGCGGATACAAATTTTGTATCCGTGCAGGGCTCTAATCATCATTAGGTAATAGAGATTCTGTAGGCAAAATCATACCCTGAGTAACGTCTGTGGAAGCCTACTGTCTTCAGTAGGTTTGAACCGGAGTGACTAATTTTTAATTTGGTGCTAAGGAGTTAATATATGAAAAGAGTTGCAAAACTGTCTTGTTTTCATTAACAACTGACTTCATCACCTCTTCTTTGCATCACTACCCAAACTTACCTCTTTTTAAAACTATCCAGCAAGCCCCAAGATCTCCAAACCATCACCAGCTATCTGACCCAATCATCAAAAATATCTAGGTCCATTAAAAAAATTTCTTCAGGTACACAATCTCATTAATAAAACCAATATTATTTGCTTAACTAACACATGACACTCAAATTTAGAACTATTCCTATATTCCAGGGGTCGTCAACCTCTGGCACGCGTCTCGCCAGGGTAAGTACCCTGGCAGGCTGGGCCAGTTTGTTTACCTGCCGCATCAGCAGGTTCAGCCGATCGCGGCTCCCACTGGCTGCGGTTCGCCGCTCTGGGCCAACGGGGGTGGCGGGAAGCTGCGGCCAGCACATCCCTTGGCCCGCACCGCTTCCCGCAGCCCCCATTGGCCTGGGACAGTGAACCGCGGCCAGTGGAAGCCACGATCCGAACCTGCCGACGTGGCAGGTAAACAAATTGGCCCGGCCCGCCAGGGTGCTTACCCAGGCGAGCCGTGTGCCAGAGGTTGCCGACCCTTGGAATATTCCATTATCTTTTCAGGCCTGCTTTGTCTTTGAAATATCCTTTGCCTTTATTATAAACACAATCATTACAACCACATGTCATTTTCAGTTTCAGGACACTGGTGTATTACCAGGCATTTCATGCCCAGTGGATATCCCACTCTCAAGGATTTTGTGAGAATCTGTCAGTAGTGTTGTCAGGAGGAGGAATTTCTGGCTGACATATCAGAACTGGGCAGCAGAGCCCAGACCCTGTTTAACCCCTGTAATCCTCTAAGGCTGGAAAGTTGAAGAGGGAGATGCAACAGTATTGGGAGGACAGAACCACTGGGATAGTCAAGAACTGGCAGGGGTTCCATGCATGGATGTGAGCTAGTATTATAAGAATATTGGGCCATTAGGAGATGGTCAGAACCTGTTAATATACAACATGAGGTAAAGGATCTCTCAGTGGGGAGAGGAGTTGACCTGGCTTCTGCTGCAGAGGATGAAAAATGACAGGAAGTGTTTGGCTTATATCAAGGACATTTTGTATAAAAATAACTAGGTTGTTTTTATCAATAAAACTATCGTCTCCACATGTGCAAACCTAATAAAAAAAATACTATTGTATAATTGTGCAGGAGTCAGATGACTGATTTCCACTTCCAACTGGAATTATTTAGAGAAGCGAATCAAGAGCTGCATAAATTTTTGAACAGTAAAGTTGCAAGGTGCCATTTCATTTAGGAAACTAATGAGCAACTTCGTAAATTCCTTCCTGGATATGGTTCTCATTTTCAACCATTTCTCCACTGTTCTTGCTCCTTTAGCTATCAGTCTCTCAATGTTTCCATTGTGAACTCCTGGATTTATATTGACTATTTAATAATAATAATTGCACCAAGGCTCCCATTCAGTGCTTGGATACCATGGTGATAATGCTTCACTCTCTAATGCAGCTAAGCTGTATGTGAATCATATTAAACAACAGCAGCTCATGCCAGTTGTGTTAGTGAAAGTGAGTGATGTATTCATTGTCCCTTTGAAATGCCACAAATCCCAGGACACAAGATTCTGGGCCATATTAAAGATCAGAAGGCTCCAGCCTCCAGGTGTTGAGCAGAAAGAGTGCAGATTGTTTCTCAGGAGGAAAAAAAAGGGCAAGAGGGGACCTGGATGCACGGTGCTGAAGACAAAGAAAACTTGAGTTTTATCAAGAAAATGAATGTGTGCAACTTTGAAAACATTATTAAGAACTGCCATTTACTACTATTTTAACTGTAGGTCTGATTTTAAAGAAATGTACAATCAGCAGCAAATGTCAGCCTTAACTTTGTATATACTGAAACATTTTAATTAAAATGTAATCATTTGACACTTTTACAATCAGCAGTTTCTTCTTCCATGCCTTTATTCTGCCACAGACGCCAGTTCCCTCCCCTACTACGGTTGTAGTCCTCCTAGTTAGCAGTGTGGGTGTAGTCTTGTTATTTACATTTGAGGCATGCTGTGTAGTAATCTCTATGCAGGAAACCAAGAAAAAGCCTCAGTGTAAAGGGCTTGGTGGCAGAGCAACTCAGCACACACACTTCCACACCCAAGTTATGAAGACTTAGTGATGTTCAGCTTTTAGATCTTAATCACAATGGAATTTTCTCTCTTGGAGGGAAGGAAAATATTATTCATAAGCCTCCCATGGGCCAGAAGCAGTAATACTTTGGCATGTTAGCCTGATTCAGGACTATAGAAACCATCAATTGTAACTTCACTGTATGGGGAACTAGTTATTTTCTTCTAAATATAAATACTTAAAACAAATCAACTTCAAGTGTCTTTCTGCCAGCTGTATACAACAACAGAAGTAGGCAATACTGCTGTGTATAAAAAATAGTTAGTTGCTATGCCACTTAATTTTAAAATGGGTATAGAATTTCTACATACTAATTGGGTCAAAAGTAGTGACCATTCGTGTGTAATCAGCACAACCATGCTTGCAAATACTTTCTGTGATCTAGCCTCAGAATATTAAAGAAGTCAATGACCAGATCAATATGCCAGAAAAACAACTAATATAAGATTTACATAGAAATTCAGAATTGATTTTAATAATTGTTAAAAACCCTTTCTTATTCTGTTCCAGCATTGGTGCATCTACAAAATTCAGTAACCTCTCTATTGCTATATTGCTGATTATAATTTCTTTTTTTTTTTTTTTTATTTAAAGTTGAGTCCCTGGTAATATTTTCAAAAAATAAGATGTGGAGGAAAATAAAGTAGGGGGTAGATGGAGGCAGATTAACCATGAGAGATGATAGTTCTGATGTGGTTGTGGCTGGACAGAGACAGACTAACCATGAGAGACCGTTCTAGTGTGGTTGTTGCTATACTGTTTCCAACATCCACTTTTTTGCTTTGTAAACTAGAGCAGAGAAGGTAAAGTTTTAAAATAAAGTAAATGACAAGTGGTAAATCTGCTGCAGAAACCTTGTTCATGTAAATTACATAATAGCTATAATAGTTTTTTTGACACTTGTCCTGACACATATTTGAGCTCTGACACCTCTCTCCTTTCTAGAGTTCCTAAAATACGTCAGCTGGTGATTGTGACTTGATGTGAGTTAGTCTTTGATGTCAAATTTGGCCCATCCTACTCCACTTTTATATTTGTTACTGTAATGAAACTTACTGTAGAGGAAGTGTTCTGGCAGCATACTGTGTTGTTATCGGAGATCACAGTTCAGGTCAGTACTGTAAAGTGGATGTACTCAGTGTTTCTGGCATTTGGGTATTGCACAGAACCTGAACCTCCTATTGGCTGATATGAAATACAAGAAAAACAACTACCAGCATGAGAGGGAGAAGAGAGCACGGGGAAGCGTCATCACCAGGGTTTCAAACTTAGTAAGCTACTGCCTAGAGGGATGCAAAAGGAATTTGTTACCAGCAGAAACAATAAAAGATGACTTTGCAAACACATGTATACTTACAAAATGACAGCTATAGATAAAATGGTGAGAACCTCAGCACTGAATATCTTTAACACAAGCGGTTCTGCAGTGAGTATTCAGGGACTCTTGGCAATTACCTAGGTATTAGAGTATAAGCTTATATGTGGGGAAAGGGTCGGGGGAGAGAGTTTGGCGCAAACTCCCTTTATACCATGAATCAGTTACACAATTGACCCCTTAGATTGAACAAAGCGATCACTCTATATCTGACCTATCAGTCCACATCCTCAAAGGAAACCTGCACAACACTTTTAAAAGACGCACCTAGGAGCTTAAATTTCATAACTAAAAATCATGGTTTTAATAAAGACACTGGACTTAGGTTTTATTTCAACAATCTGTAACCCACTAGCCCCCTCCCCTTTTTTTTGTCCTATGACTGCAGGGGTTTTAGAGGGCTACTTCATCTTGAATGTTCCCTTAGAATACGTGCTAACTACTTATGCTAAACTATCTGTTGAATCTAGTATTTAGCTGTGTTGCTCTTAGTACATTTCCCAGACCTGAAGAAGAGCTCTGTGTAGCTCGAAAGCGTGTCTCTCTCACCAACAGAAACTGGTCCAATAAAAAATATTACCTCGCCCACCTTGTCTCTCTAATATCCTGGGATTGACATGGCTAGGACAACACTGCACACTTAATAAATCCACATATTATACCATATTATTTATTACTCAAGTCAAGCCATTCAGTACTCTATCACTCTACTCATCTTCCTTTTCAGCAATAATATTTCACATACTTTCTATTGGTGGGCATTTATTTACTAGTTCCCATGCAATATAAATGTAGGCTCTGTGCAATTAGTTTGCTTTACAAAGCTTTCTGTATGATGATGCATTATCTGAGGTTTTTAACTTGCCACAAGGCTCCTGTTCTACAGGGATTCTTTATTTTACATCCTAAGCATACCAAAGCCATCGCAAATAGCTAAATAAAAGGTGTCTTTGGAAATTCAAATCCTTCCTGTAAACTCCACCTACAAAGTCATTAAGTGTAAATATACCTCCTAAGAAATGCTGTGCAAAGAGGGTATTAAAAATGGCAGCAGTTTCTAGCACTGAGTCTTGGCTGTTGTCACAGCCTTGACAATAAGTCACATGAAAGCCTCATTTGTAGCTTATGTAACTCGTTTTCCTGTGACTCTAGCTCAAACTGTTTTATTTTTTTCTTTTCTGGAAGACAGCCTCTGCCTCCCTTCATATGATGGTTGACTGAGTATAGAGAATAATGGGCCCTCCAGAACATGTTTGAGGCATATTGATAGAAAAGTGTGGTAGAGTTTCAACTGTTGCTATCTGTGCTGTATCTGTCCTGTGGATAAATAGAGGATAATCTAGGATCTAACACATCTGTCACCTTGTAAGACTACAAACAATTTCTAAAATTTTGATTAAAAAAGAATATTTGTGTGACACTGAGCCAAATTGTTAAAAGCAGGTACCTAAGTTGTGCCTGTTAGACCTGCCCCATACATCAGTTGATTGCACAAAACAGCCCTTTTGATAAATACTATTTGCACAAAAAGTTTAAAAACTTATCGTGCAAATAGTTTTTAATGTGCAATTATCTGACTTTCATACACAGATATATAGGTGGTTGAGCCTATGCACATCTGAAAATTGACCATAAATATGCTAATACAGTGGAATACTCTCCCAGGGTAGAGGACATCATTGTTCCGCAAAGAATCTGAGTTGTTTTCTCTTCAACCCCCCCCCCCCATGCCCTAATTTCCCCTCCCCACATTTTTAACACGTCACCAAAATGTCATGACATTTTCATGTCTCGATAGTAAAGATTCCCCCCTTCCCCAATGATGGTCTGCTGTGACATAAGGACCTTTTAAGGGAAAGGTCACTAGGTGTAACAAAGTGCTACCTATATATGCCTAGTTAGTTCACCTTTTTTTTTTTTTTTTTTTTTAATTTCCCTGCATATTTGTGTAGTTGCACATTTTTATCCCCTGTGGCTGGCATCTAAATTTAATGAACCCTCATGCTAAATTTAGTAACCCTGTTTTGTGAAAGAATTAAAACTGGCAGCAGTAAGAGGAGCCCAATATCTGAACGCTTTGGGCAATGAGGTGACTCTGAGTGTCTCCTTATCCAAATGTTTACGTTTTGAGCTTTAGAAATGAAAAATTGCAGGATTTTGTTTTGGGGAAGGGGGAGCGGGGGGGGAGGGGGAGAAATGGCCTTAGATGCCATAATTCTGAAACTCTTTTTTCCAGCCTGTATTCGTGTCACTTTGCATTCTCTCATTTTTGCTCTCTCATTTTAAGCCTCTACTTGATGAGGGCACTGAATAGGATTGGCTGCGAACTGAGCAAGCTACCTTATATCAATGCCATTGATTTCTTTGGTTCCAGGAAACAAAAACATTTTCCCTTGACCCAACTTTGGGAAGCTGTAGGGGTCTGAAGACACTTATTAGGTGGCTTCCATTTAAACTGAGCTAGGGACTTTACTTGCTGTGCAGGCAGCCCTACTGTGTATAGGGATTCTACTTCAGTACAACGCCAGTTGTAAATGGAAGAATGATTTACTTTGCCTCAGTCACGGTCATCCTTTAGATGTTACACGACAGTGCTTGGTGCATCCAGACTGAATGAAAATAATATAGATATTAATAGGCCACTTACACTATTCAACATTGTAGTGGACAGATAGGTGTTGGGTACATGGCACTAGAAATGAATTACAGCAGTAGCTATTAAGCATGGTTACTTTCTTTTCTGACTATAAATGCCACTTAGTTATAGCTGGGTGCATCAAGATTAATGTCAATGCATTTTCTTGTTATAGGAGCAGCTTACTGCCAGTTCATGGACATGTTGTTCCCAGGGTGCATTAGCTTGAAGAAAGTAAAATTTCAGGCAAAGCTGGAGCACGAGTACATTCACAATTTCAAACTTCTGCAAGCATCATTTAAAAGAATGAATGTGGATAAGGTATGTTTTTAATATTTAAATAATTGTAATGTTTTACAAAACAATTTTCTATACTGCGTAGTGTACAATGAACATTGGGAACCAAAATGATGATAACCAGATCCAGTTTTTCAAACTCTAAAGCCTGAATTAGAGATCCCAGTTCTGTATTTAGATGCTCTCACTGGCATTTTGACATCTAAAAATGGTTATTTGGGTACAAAGGCAGAAAATGTGTAAACAGGAACCCTTAGTGCTCAAGGTGAAAAACTGGGCCCAAAATAGTTAGTTGTCAATAATTTAAAAATTACCACTCATTAGGTCCCCAAGTTCACGAGAGGGCCTCATGATAAAATGCTATCCATTGGAAGATCCTTAAAATGAATAAATACTGGGATCCTCATAAGGTGAGGGGAAAACTCAAGATCATGTGTGGTGACACTCAGAATTCCCAATAGAAGTAAACAACAAGTATTCTGTATCTATCGTTGTACTGAATACTACTTACTCACGGCAGGATATGAAGAGTTGTACATTTTTAACTATTGGAACAACTTTCCAAATGATGGAACCATGTTGCTTGGTAAGTCATTAAATCAAGATTGGATGTCTTTCTTTAAACAAACAAACAAACTACCTCAACCACAAGATATGGGCTTGATGCTTCTATGGCCTGTTATGAAGGAGTTCCGAGAAGATGATCCTACTAGTCCCTTCTGGCCTTAAAACATATGAAACCATGCAATCTATCCAGAATTTACCTTTGAACATTACCTATAAACAAATCAAACCATGCCCTGCCTGTCTTAAATGTAGAAAACGTATAAAATATGTAATCAGCATTTTGTCCAAGCAGGTCGACTTTCCTAGCAAAATACACATTGACAAACGAAGTTTTTTTTTCAATGTTTGTTCTTTGTGGTGTTTAGTCTCTCACCTGTTGTGCATTATTTGTTCTGTAAAGCTAAATATGTCTTTACCTTTCCTTTCCCTGACTTTAATCAATCATGTCGACCCATCCTCTGTGTTCCCCAGGCTACTTCCCTTTGATACAATCAGGTGTATATTCTGTGTGCAGATAGGATCCTATCACACGTTTTACTCAGACTAAATTTGAAGTGGTATAAGATTAACTGTTTCTCAACATGAATTTGCCCAGTTTGTGTAAGCAGTAGCAACATGAGAAACTAAACTGAATAAGTTTAAAATGCTGTCATGTTTCAATTTTGCACGTACAAAACATCTATATTTGTAAAGGTTTATCTTCATTGGTGAAGAATTCACAAGATATTGATTCAGAAGAGACTTTCTCTGTCTCCATTATAGCTCATTAAAACTCCATGGGCAGTTTCCCGAACTCTTGCATGTAAACAAACCATTCTATGTACAGCATGTGTGGAAGGTGGGTGGGAATGATCAGATTAGTACCTCAGTATTAGAATGAGCGTGTATTTCAAAAATATAGATGAGTTTGAACTCCATTGTGGCTTTTAAATCCATTGCTTCACTACAGAGGCAGGGTGGAGGGTGCCAGGGCATAGCAGTATTGGTTGGTGACAATCTTCTGGCCAGGACACAGGTGGGCAGAATGCTTCTGAGGATTTTGTAGGAGTGCACCAAGGAGCAGCTTCTTTCCCTTTTGGAGACATACAGTATCGTGGGCACCCCACTTTAAGAAAGATGTGGACAAATTGGAGAGAGTCCAGAGGGGAGCACCAAAAAAAAAAAAAAAGTTCAGAAAACATGACGGATGTAAAACAATGTAAAACTTTAGAGCCTGTAAGTCCAGTCAGTTCTATTTCTTATTCAGCCAATTGCTCAGACACACAAGTTTGTTTACATTTGCAGGAGATAATGATGAGGAAAGGTTGAAAGAATTGGGCGTGTTTAGTTTAGAGAAGAGAGAGGCTGAAGGAGGACAACATAAGTCTTTAAATATGAAAAAGGTTATTATAAAGAGAATGGTGATCAGTTGTATTCCTGGCCACTGGGGGTAGAACAAGAAGTAATTGAATAAATGTCCAGCAAGGGAGATTTAGATTAGCTATTAGGGAGAACTTTTTAACTGTAAGTATAGTTAAGAACTGGAATAGGTTTTCAAGGGGCTGTGGAATCCTCATCGCTGGAGGTTTTTAAGAACAGGTTAGAGAAACACCTGCCAGGGATGGTTTAGGTTTACTTAATCCTGCCTCAGGACAGGGGGAGCAATTAGATGATACCTTGAGGTCTCTTCCAGCCCTACACTTCTATGATTCTGTAAGCCTTTTGCAGACATACCTAGCACTAACGGTGCTTACATAGGTTTGTCTAATGAGAACACTTAAGATTCTGTTTCACCACCATGCATACATAGGGCAGTGTGAAAGAGGATTTCCTGTGTTCTGACAGCTCCTTGCACACCTACTCAGGGCAAGCCAGATTCTGACCTTTTGCTTTTTGAAGAAATTGTTCATTTTTAGGACATGCATCTAATCGCATGAAATATGTTAACTAAAATCTCCAACAGACTCCCCGTTACTACTTGTTAAAGATGACAGTAGTTTCAGACTGGCTACATGCAACCCAGTTGTCACTCAAAACTAAAAGGAGCATATCTGAGGAAGAACAGTTGTAAAGGCTTATGTACAATGGTAGAGATCTGCACAGGCCTAATTTTAAAGCCCATCCCAAACTTGACTAGCTCATGGCTGCCCAAATCCAACCCGAGTGTCAAGTTGTTTTCAGACCTGACCCAACCGAAATCTGACATTCCTCCCCACTTTCCCTACCTGTGTCAACACTGCTGCCGTCTCGTCCTTGGGGTTTGGCCTGGTGGGGGCTCCCCACGCCCTGTGCCCACAATCCATCTCCATCCACCTCCTGCTTCTGGGGTCGTCACAGCAGTGTCTGCATGTACCAGTGCAGCCGGCTGCCCCCACCTCACTGTGCTGTATGTGCTACAGCATAATAGATGTTACAATTCCTCAGCACGCTCGTTCCATGGCGCACACCGCGCAGCACAACCATGGCCAGAAGGAGCAGGGCACTCAGCAGCCTCTGCCACCTTGCCTCACCAACCCTATGGGCAGGAGGAGATGATGAGAGACTAACCAAGTCAAGCCCAAATGTGTTGGGTTGTTTTCAGACCCGAGCTGAACCCGACACTTGTAGATGGGGTCCCGTGGGGTTTGGGTCAGGTTGCAAGACTCTGTACTGTGGTATCATACTACTGGTACTTCTACTTTTTAGAAGAACATGCACTATTGAGAGGTTAGCTTAATGTCGTTCATGGGAAAATAGTGCTAGAAAATGAGTATTTAAAGGGGCTTTATATATAACTACACACAAAGCTGAGAAGACCGTAACCATATAACTCTTAATCCAGAATGATGCAGGAGACACCACATTGGTAGTTAAATTGTTAGATAATCTGAGAAATATGTATGTACTGGCAATGCAGTGTTAATGGAACCTTTTACCATTGTATTTTACAGGTGATTCCAGTGGAGAAATTGGTGAAAGGGCGCTTCCAAGACAACTTAGATTTTATCCAATGGTTTAAGAAGTTCTTTGATGCCAACTATGATGGTAAAGAGTATGATCCTGTCGTGGCTCGACAAGGCCAAGATGCTCTCCCCCCACCAGATCCCGGTGAACAGATCTTTAACTTACCAAAAAAGTCGCATCATGCAAACTCCCCCACTGCAGGTATTGTAAATCTTGGAGATTTCCATTCCCGTTTTACGGATAATGGTATAGTAATGTCTTAATCTGCTGTCAATAGCTTATATAAATATGGGGTCAAATTAGAAATGGTGTTTCAACATGTAGCCACCACGCTCTTTGTGTTTGTACTTCGTGCTATCTGGGGCTCACCATCCTAGATTACATAAATGGACTTTTTGGGGCATTCATTTTGTTGATCTGTTTTGACCTGCCACATTATTACTGAAGATTTCATGGTCTGGGAGATAAATTCCATGACTCCAGTGTACCTAATGTTGGAGACAAAGCCAGTCGACTGTTTTGCTGCTGAACTACTCAAGAATGTAACAAATAGCCCCCCCCCCCCCTTCACAGGAAATTGCTAGCATAGTCCGGTTTTCTGGTAACTGGAACATTTCCAGATCCTAAGTGCTGGCCCAAAAGCAGAAAATGGATTGATTTGTATTTTTAAATGTGCTGATCATTCAGACACAGTAATCTTCTAAGTGGGCCACATACAGTAATGTCCTATATCTTCAAAGGCATCATTGATTTTTTTTATTATTATTATTACTCGGCATGTATCTGAAATGGGAATAAGCACCAAAGATCTATTTCTCAATTGTTCCTACACTATCCATAGAGTGTGGGTCACAAAACAGATGCTTTTTTTATCACTTTGACTAAACCAGGGAACAAGAGGGCAGCAGAAACATCTTTAAAATAACCCTAAGCATGTAGTGCAATCTCGTTGCTTTAATCTGTTTTTCATAGTTTTGGGGTGGGAGTAAGTCCTTTCCCAGCCTGCTCTCAGATAAAATCCACATGTTGTGTAGAGTCAAACACTCACCCTTTCCTGGAGTTTGCCTTCAACATTTAAATTAACAATAACATCAAGTTCAGCTCATAACTCCACCCCAGGCTTGGCTGCTTCTACAGTTCCTTCCTCAGTCCAAACCCTAGATCCAAGAGATGGAACATGCTGCTCCCTACTCTCCCTTACATCCGTGTGGGGTTGAACCACCTACCTCCATGAATTAGTGACACTCACTTAATCCACTTTCTCAGCAAGGTCAACATCTGCTAGCGCAGTGGAGTGTTTCAGGCAAACACTGCCAGCCTCTTATGTTGGGTTTGTAACACGTCTACATTTTGGTTTTGTACCTCCTATATTTTTAACCTTTCATTCTGAATATCTGAGGAGCTGGTGCCTTTTGTGTACTTAGGGATGGCCATAGGTGTGTTGTCACATAGGGTGGGACATGTTTTTGATGCCCCCTGAATGGCTAAACAAAAAAAAAGACCCTGATTTGGTGCGCACACACACCCCACATCATCCTCGGTGATGGTTTAGCACCCATGGCAACAACCCTGATAGCCAACTCCGTGTGTACTTCCCTGAGTGGTAGTTCCCTACCTCCCTTCAAAAAAGGAAAATTGCTAAGCTCTATTGCTAATTCAAAGTGAATGGTTTTAAAAATACTTATTAATAAGTATAAGCTTAACGTGGATGGCAAATCAGACCATCTGCAGAGGGAATTAGTGAGTGTTGCTAATAGCTGGAAGATTCTGAGGAAATGGAATAGCTTTCAGTATATGAACTGGACAAGAGAGGTGTGGGTGGTAATGCCATATCCTCAGTCTTCAGGCTGTTGCTAGTTTGAAGAAGAAAATTAAAAGCGACACTGGAGGAAAAATGGAGAGACACAAGACATTTCCCCAATTCAAGCGCTGGGTGGGACAAATAAGAGATCTTCTGACAATTTCTAGACAGGATTTGAAGACTCGGGAAGTACATTAGTTTTCTTTCCATTAATTTAAATATAGTCCAGAATTAGTGTTTATCTGCAAAGCTATTTTGATATTTTTTTCTACCAGATGCCAAATGGAGAATTTTTGTATACTTCGTCAGTTGTCCATTATATCTAGAACAAGATTCTATGTTTAGTCAAAAGTGTTGATAGCTCATTGGAGAGTGGGTTTAACCCATTGAGTAACGTGTATTTTAGTTTCACCAATATGTCATGTCTTAAGTCATGTAAATTGCACTGTCTAAAGGAATAAGGTCTCTTATTGGATGAGAATATTTACACTTACCAATAGAGTCCCAAGAGGAATATATCCTGTATGTATATACTAGGGCTGACAACCAGTTAAAAAATAATCACGATTAATCGTGCGGTTAAAAAAAAAATCACGATTAATTGTGCGATTAATCGCACTGTTAAACAATAATAGAATACCATTTATTTAAATATTTTTGGATACTTTCTACATTTTCAAATATATTAATTTCAATTATAAAACAGAATACAAAGTGTACAATGCTCATTTTATATTTATTTTTATTACAAATCTTTGCACTGCAAAAAACAAAAGAAATTGTATTTTTCAATTCACCTAATACAAGTACTGTAGTGCAATCTCTTTATCATGAAAGTTGAACTTACAAATGTAGAATTATGTACAAAAAATAATTGCATTCAAAAATAAAACAATGTAAAACTTTAGAGCCTATAAGTCCACTCAGTCCTATTTCTTGTTCAGCCAGTCGCTCAGACACACAAGTTTGTTTACATTTGCAGGAGATAATGCTGCCCGCTTCTTGTTCACAATGTCACCTGAAAGTGAGAATAGGTGTTCTCATGGCACTGTTGTAGCCGGAGTCACAAGATATTTACATGCTAGATGTGCTAAAGATTCATGTGTTCTTCTTGCTTCAACCACCATAGCAAACCTAGCATAGGTGGTGCATAATGGAGGCTGGGGGAGGCCAAACCTTGCGCCGTCGAGGGCGGGGGGGAGAGAACGACAGTGCAAGATTTGGGGACCCCTGAAAAATTTCCCCCATCACAGCCCAGGGCTGGAGGAGCTCTCGCTCCCCGCTACAGCTCTGGAGCTGCGGTGGGGGCACAGGCCTTTTCTGATCTTGGGGCGGTGGAGGGGGGGGGGGAGAGCTAGTGGGGGGGCCTGGCCTCAAAGGGGAAGGGGCAGAGTGGAGATGGAATGGAGGCAGGCCCATGGGTGGATGGAATGGGGTGGGGCTGCAGTCGAAGCGGGAGGGGCTCCGGGCTCGGCTCTTCAGCCAGGGCAGAGAGCTCTGCCGCGGTCCCAGCCGAGCTCTCCCCCGCCCCCAGGGCCATGGGGGAGGAGGGGGATAGAGCAGTGAGTGGGGGCAGGCCCTCGGCCGGAAGAGGTGGGCAGGGGGCTAGCCTCCCCAAGGGGAAGCTTCACCCACCGCCCACTAAACCTAGGATGAGAAACTTAAAATTGCAGATACTAGGGCCTGGCAAAGAAGCAACAAGAGCTTCTTGGTCCCATTCAGATGCTCTCCTGACGTAGGTAGGCAGCGGAGTGATCTCTTGGATCACGTCAGTGCAGGAAGTGCCCTGAGGATGTAGTTGTGTGAATGGATATTGATTGCATGTGCCTATAAAGATAGCTGCATTCTGTCCACTACAATCAAATCATTTTGTGGGATATTCAGATGCAGTCAGCATTGGTCTAACTTCGTTCCTGTTGAAGTCAGTGTTAAAACTCCCATTTACTTAAGTGGGGGCAGAGTTAGGTCACTGCTGAGTGCTTTTGAAAACTCTCTTTAATGCTCTTTGCATGCATGGTGCATTGTATTAAGCTGCTTTTAAAAGCGTTTAGAAATAAAGCAGATGCCTTTTTGACTATTAACATTAGTTTGCTAGCAAAATGCTAAATTATACAATGAGTATTCTCCCACTCTTCTACAGGACTAAAACTGCTCCAAATGTGTGTGAAAACTTCATTGGTCAGATTTTCAAAAATGCTCTCAAATTGTTCTGTAATATCTGCACTTGTATGATTATCTGCTTGCAAACGAGGATAACCATTGTACATGCAAAAACATTGATTTTATAGTATCTCAAATTTTCGGCACTTCACAAAAATGAAGGTGACATCTGGTACAAAAATGCTAATTAGACTCTGTGAAGTATGAGTGTGTAGGCAAGCACATACAAAAACTTCTGTGGATACAGTGTAGAAGGTCCCTTCTGAAAGTTTGGGTTATGTTGGTTCAGGGAGGGTCCTGAGGATGCAGATCTGTGTGTGAATGCTGATATATAATGCTTAGAGTGTCAGGAACAGGATAGATGTGTGGACACTAAAACTTATTTTAAAAAAAATGTTAAGTATATGTTTCCTTTTAATTCTGGCTAATATATTTTATAAATTAGTCAAATAATTCCAAGAAACGTGACTAATATATATTTAGTAAGGCTGTCGATTAATCGCAGTTAACTCATGCGATTAATGCAAAACAGTTAATCGCGATTTTAAAAAATTAATCGCAGTTTTAATCGCACTATTAAACAATAAAATACCAATTGAAATTTATTAAATATTTTGGATGTTTTTCTACATTTTCATATCATATTCTGTGTTATAATTGAAATTAAAGCATATATTGTTTATTACAAATATTTGCACTGTAAAAATGATAAAAGAAATAGTATTTTCAATTCACCTCATACAAATACTGTAGTGCAATCTCTGTCGTGAAAGTGCAATTTACAAATGTAGATTTTTTTTTTTTGTTACATAGTTTTGTTTTTGTTATGTAAGTTTTGAAGTTATGTAAAACTTCAGAGCCTAAAGTTCACTCAGTCCTACTTCTTGTTCAGCCAATCGCTAAGACAAACAAGTTTGTTTACATTTACGAGAGATAATGCTGCCCACTTCTTATTTACCATGTCACCAGAAAGTGAGAACAGGTATTTGCACAGCACTTTTGTAGCTGGCATTGCAGGGTATTTACATGCCAGATATGCTAAACATTCGTATACCCCTTCATGCTTCGGCCACCATTCCAGAAGACATGCTTCCATGCTGATGACGCTTGTTAAAAAAATTGCGTTAATTAAATTTGTGACTGAACTCCTTGGGGGACAATTATTTGTCCCCTGTTCTATTTTACCTGCATTCTGCCACATATATTTCATGTTATAGCAGTCTCGAATGATGACCCAGCACATGTTGTTCATTTTAAGAACACTTTCGCTGCAGATTTGACAAAATGCAAAGAAGGTACCAATGTGAGATTTCTAAAGATAGCTACAGCACTTGAGCCAAGGTTTAAGAATCTGAAGTGCCCTCCAAAATCTGAGAGGGATGAGGTGTGGAGCAAGCTTTCAGAAGTCTTAAAAGAGCAATGCTCCGATGCAGAAACTACAGAACCTGAACCACCAAAAAAGAAAATCAACCTTCTGCTGGTGGCATCTGACTCAGATAATGAAAATGAACATGAGTCGGTCTGCACTGCTTTGGATCGTTATCAAGCAGAACCCATCATCAGCATGGACGCATGTCCTCTGGAATGGTGGTTGAAGCATGAAGGGACACATGAATCTTTAGCACATCTGGCATGTGAATATCTTGCGACGCTGGCTACAACAGTGTCATGAGAACGCCTGTTCTCACTTTCAGGTAACATTGTAAACAAGAAGCGGGCAGCATTATCTCCTGCAAATGTAAACAAACTTGATTGGCTGAACAAGAAGTAGGACTGAGTGGACTTGCAGGATCTAAAATTTTACATTGTTTTATTTTTGAATGCAGGTTTTTTTGTACATAATTCTACTTTTGTAAGTTCAACTTTCATGATAGAGATTGCACTACAGTACTTGTATTAGGTGAATTGAAAAATACTATTTCTTTTGTTTTTATACAGTGCAATACTTGTAATCAAAAATAAAGTGAGCACTGTACACTTTGTATTCTGTGTTGTAATTAAAATCAATATATTTGAAAGTGTAGAAAGCATCCAAAATATTTAAATAAATGATATTCTATTGTTGTTTAACAGTGCGATTAATCGTGATTCATTTTTTTAATCATTTGACAGCCCTAATATTTAGCCACCAATAAATCTATATAGATTGAAATATTATCTATATCTACCTAGTTGGCAGAGACACTAATATTGATTTGCTCCACAAAATAACATTTTATATTTAATCAGACACTTATCATGTAAATCTTTTAATTATTATTCCTAACTAGTTAATGCTTTTCCTAACATTTTGTTCTGTTTTTTCAGAAGTACAAAAAGATTTAGCTGGGAATCTCCCACTAACAAAATTAAACTGCTAAATCCCTAAAGGCTGCTTTGAAAGTTTACCCCTAAAAGGTAGTTGTAACAAGCTAGAATTATTTTCAGTGTGCCTTAATCTGATGCCAAACCCTCAGAGCCAGATGGAGTTTGGCATCTGTTTACCATTTCTGTAAATAGATGTTTATCCATATCTGTGCAAATGCTGCGTTTGCTCCCCAACTTGCATTTAGCAACCTAAGTTTGTTTTGTTTGTAAAAATTAAGAGTAAGGAGAAATGTGAAAAGAAATATTAACTTTGTTTCAAAAATGAGTGTTCCAAAGAGCTTTCTCTGACATCTTCAAAGAGCAGTCACTCTTAAAAGTCAGGGCAGGTCAAGGATAATGCAGCTTGGAAATTGTAGCATAAATAGTTCCCTGGGACTAATCTTCTGTGCCAACTTCATGTTGCCTTCATTCCTTGGGAAGGCAGAGCCAATTTGTAAAAAGAGCTGATATATAGTATGAACTATGGATGGAATTTGATAATTGTACCTTTCAGACTACATGAAGTGGCAGTACTCTGGAATAAGGAGCCCCACTTCACCACATACTATTCCACTGTACAAGGGGAATACACATACGTGTTTTCATAAGGATTGGTACCAACAGTATATACTCCATTACAGGCTTCCCGCCAGCACCACAGGTTCCTCATATATAGTGCCATCTGCCAGCTCAATATTGCTCAGGTCCTTTAAATATTCTCTTATAACCTGTTTTTCCCTTATGATGTAGTAAACAGTGAACAGATGTAGGCTCAAAGTTGTTGTGAGGGATTAAAATACAACTTTTTTTGTTGTTTGTGCCAATTTTAATTCTGCCTGTATAAAATAGTCTGATCAGATTGTTGGGATTTCAGCTTAGAAAGCTTATGTAAGCATTCCCAACTGTAAATCACACCTCAATAGGCCACCGTATTTTTGGGGTGGGGAGCATCAAAAATTTGTGGACAAAAGACAACTTATTATGTAAACAATTTTATTAGGTTTAAATTCCAGAAGATTCTTCAGTCTGAAGGATGTTTTGCCTTTCGCTTTGAAGTATCCTGTGAGAATCGGATGGCTAAAGCAGTGCCTGGAAAATACTGGAGAGTCACATGATGGCTAAAAATAAGCACATCTATGACAGGGAAAATAACCAGGGCAGAATTAACTGTTTGTCCACGAACGTTTACAGAGAATGAAACAGCCATCTGAGGCCTCTTGTGCAAGGAGAACTGGTATTCTTTATAATGCTTCATGGAAAGAGAAATATGTGAGATCTGTTTGCATAGGTTATGGCATCATACAATGCGAGGTGTGCTCTAAATTAATTTTTGGATTAAAATATATTTTTCTTTTTTTATTCTTAGTGTAATAAAACTTAAATGTAGGTGTTAGTGACACGCTGACAAGCATGGGGACTTGAGTTAGCAGGAATTACTCAAAGAATTAATTTCTGCCATCTTTTCTCTCTCCTTTTTCCTTCCCCACCAAACCCTGTTGCCACCCTTCCTGTATGTCAGACACAACTATACAATCACATCTGTTTTCATTTCAATATGTTGTACTTTAACCCTTTCTCATGTTGTATTGTTGCAGAAGATGTAGAATGCTTTGGGGGCATAGTCTGTACAGGAGATGCATATGCTGAGAGGGCATATTCAAAAGTGTGTTTGTTTTTTTACTTTAAAAACTTAGTGTTTGGAGTTCAGGGAAGGAGTTGAAATACCATTGGAGTCTGAAGTGATCCTTTCACAGAATCGGTACAGCACTGACAGTCCAGGCTTTCCTGTTCCACCTTGATACGTAGGAACCAGCTGTAAGAGTGAGTAGGTAGTTCAGTTTCCATGCATATTAAAAGTAATGGCCTCTCTACTAGAGAGCCAGCAAGCTTGCTCCAAGGTGACATGGACTACTGTTCTAGAAACTGGGCTGAAAACCTAGAAAAATATGGCACTATCAAGATGCTATAAATTATAAACTGTGCATTTAACATTAGTCTTTCTTGGGTCTCTTACTCTTTTCTAATCTCCAGTATGTCAATGTAGTTCTAATTGAGAAAATTTGTTAATAAACTATCTTTCCCTCAGGGCAGTTTTTTTTTTCCAGACCTCCCTTTAGTGATGCACATTGCTAAATTCTGAATATATAAACAAAAATAAAATCCCACAGATATCGTTTTACAAGACATAATGACCAGTTTAAAATGGCTCCTTCTGCTGCTACAAAGTGGTTGAACCCATTTTACCTAAGCCATTGGGTGGTAACTAAGGCCAGGTGAAAATTTTCCATCAAAACTGTTTTCTGGTGGAAAATTGGATTTTCAATTAAACAATCTTTTCATGACATTCAAAAATGTCAAGTTTTCCTTGAAAAATCTAAACCAGAAAAGCATATGGTTTATGATTGAATTTTTGGTTTTAGGATCAAAAGTCAAAATTTTCCACAAGGCAATAATCCATTTTCCAGATAGCTCTAGTGGTAATATCTTCCTAAATGGCTTTCCCAATCATTTTCAAAGTGTGGTCTACAGAGCCTCTTCCATCACAAGGAGGAAGTATGTATAATTGAACTCCATCAGTCACACCCCATCCCAGAAATCTTTAACTGTGCATATACTGGATCACAAGTAGAGATTCCAGCATGTAGTCCTGTTAGGTTGCTGGAGTCTGTTTACAAAGACTTTCTTTGTCAGCTTTATGGCAAACACAGTCAGTGTGGGTTTATTAAATTCAGAGGGCAGACTCAAACTGCAAAGAGGCCAAGGGCAGTGAGCGCTGAAGGCAAGGTGAAGAGATTTGTTACTAATGTAAAGTCCTACACCCATGGAGAGGAAATAAATAGCACAGCTAGTGTCAAGCAGCTGAATCTATTGCATTAAAGCAAGTTTATTTCAACTTGTCTCTATAACAGTGTCCTACGATTGAATGTAACTGAGTGATCCAGCCACCACATGGAATGGAAGGTGTGGATAAGGGTTGGGAGAAAAAGTTCTCTAAACCCTCCCTGTCTTAAGTTCTGAAAAATATGAAAGTTTGAGAACCACATCTATATCCCATTACTGATCTGACTTTCACATGATCCAGAGGAGAAAAGATCCTTAGTCTCTGCTAAGTTACTGGAGTGTACAGCCATGATAGTTCAGCATATTACTTACCGGTATCTTGTTAAGATTTACTACTTTGAACTGTAACATTTGTTTTAGACCAGCTGCCTCCATTCATGCCTTCTACTTCGAATGATCAGTTAAAGGTTTTACTGGAAACAATATTTTTTTCCAACAAATCCCTCCATGATGCCTTGTAATTTACATTCCTGATGGATTCAACTGCTTCAACAACAGCAAAAAAACTGCCTGAAGTGGCAAGCAGAGCATATGTGCTCTTTGATTAATATCTAATGAAAGGAGTTGAAACTGCATTGCAAAAAATATATGGGGCTTAATGTTTATTATGTTAGGTTCTAATTATACACATGCTGAGGTGGTTAATTATATATAGCTCTAGGCCTCTTACATAGTGTTCTATAATATAGAACAGAAGTGAGTTATTCAGAGACATGGCCAACATTCAAGAGCCAAATGCTGAGCCTCGTTTATGATAAACTTTTAAGCAGAGTGGTCACACTTTGCCCAGCTAAAGCTGCTTTGGCAGCTTGCTGCAAGCCTAGGAGCATACCTAATTTGTCCAATATTAAGCAAATTGCGGCCACCCTTTTTTAATGCTAAGGTGGAAATCAGACTATCAATCCATGTAGCTAGTGCTCCAATTTGATCGAAGAGACCTCCAGTGGACTACGTGTAGCGCAAAGGCTGCACTTTGGCCAACCTGATATAAAGGTTTCCAGATCTGAGAATAGCAGTGCGCACTAAAATCCTGCTCTATAACTTTCCCATGTGGACACTGTGGAAGTGAATAATTCTTGCCCACAGCACCCACATGGGAGAGATACAGCACAACACTTTGATGCACACTGCTATTCATACCGCTTTAGGCCAAACTGTGAGGCAGTGTAGACGGACCTTGAGTTACGCAAGCTCATTTCCTTTAGGTATGGGGCAGATTTAAGAAACAAAATTTAAGTTTTTTAGCAATAGCTAAGAAGTTTGATCTGAGGATGTCAGTGGGTGGAAAAGGGGCCCTAAACAATGCAGTAGGGTTACAGTTCTGAAGACCGAGGATTAGATTTTTGTCTTGGGTCACAAATGAAATGAGTTAAGTCTCTGATCCCATTCAGTCGTCGTCCCCCGCCCCCTCACCCACTGCAAACCCGCCACACAATTGAGCAGGCTCCTGCATGTCCACCGAGCTGTGAGGGGAAGCATGCATGAGCACTAATTCCCTTGTCTTTAAAACAAATGTGTGGGAAAGAGGGATTCTCTCAGTAATTATTTCTTACGTAGGGAAGCTGTTAATTCAAATGACCTTTTCTAAAGTTTAATCTTCCTGAAAGATTGTTTCTTCTGAGGAGCATATGAATTTGACAGAAGAAATACTGCAGTTAATGGGCTGGTCCACACTAACCCCCCACTTCGAACTAAGATACGCAACTTCAGCTACGTTATTCACGTAGCTGAAGTCGAACTATCTTAGTTCAAACTTACCGCGGGTCCACACGCGACAGGCAGGCTCCCCCGTCGACTCCGCATACTCCTCTCGCGGAGCAGGAGTACCGGCGTCGATGGCGAGCACTTCCGGGATCGATTTATCACGTCTAGACAAGACGCAATAAATTGATCCCAGAAGATGGATTGCTTACCGCCGGACCCGGAGGTAAGTATAGACATACCCAATGTGAGTGAGTCCCAAATTCCACTCAAGCAATGACCATGAATGATGAAGCAGAGTACAATGTTTTGGCGTGTCCCTTCTCACTGCATTCATGCAGTTGTCACATGAGCAGAACTTCATGCCATTTTCCACAAATATTAAACAAGTTACTAATTACTGACATAGCTTCAGAGATAATTTGCCCTTGAGGCAGTCAGTAGTTGGGGTATTTTGTCTGTAGGACTACAGTTAAATCCCAGATGTCATATTTAGACAGAATCCTGGACCCATTAATTTGAATACATCTACTCAGAGTATTAAGTGACCTGGCATTCTGATCCCACATTTTTGTAATCAGCAATGAAAGGTTTGGGATTGTAGCAGTTTATACAAAATTTAAACGTTTTAAATCTGCGCATAAAAACTCCTGTTTAGCAAAAAGGAAAGAAAATAGAAGCTGTAGTGGGAAATTCTTCAGCATAATGAGACTGATAGTAATTATGTTTTTAGGCCATCATTAATACACTGCTTGAGAATTGTAATGTTTTTAATAGCTGCTCTATCCAATTTATATTACATTGTCAAGATAAAAATAATTGCGGTCTTTATAAACAGTATATTAAATGATCTTACACCGGTGGTGGTTGTATGGCCAGGTACAAACTAAAATGAACTGAGTGTTAATTCAGGCAGCTGTGATGCTGCTAACAAGCTCAGTGACATGGTGCATTTAAAATTGAGCTGTGAGCTAACATAAAATCATAACACACTATGTCAGTTTTGGGCATCTAAAGTTAACCCTGTATAACTGGGAGTTGAAGCTGCCTGATAGCATCCCAGCTGTTGATAATGAAATGCCTCATATGCCAGTGATGATTGATAGGAATTGCTTACATGACATGATATGTAGGGGAGTCATTTAATTGTTTTCATAAATCTTTCTTTTGAAAATACAGTTGAAACTGTCATGGACTTCTGCCTAGATGGGAATGTATAGTAGATATTGCTATTTATTTCCATAGCACTAGCAAAGTGCCTGGTACTTTTGCAGGTAACAAGATATCCCTGCTACCCAAAAGAATAAATGTATAGTTAAAATGGACAACATGCTGACACAGAGCAGGCTGGAGATCAGAGGCAATAAAAACTACATTAATGAACAAAGACATACACAGAGCATGTATCTTGTTAAGCTGTTTGGGACAGGGACTGTCCTCTTTGCTGCATATCTGTCTAGACAGAGAATATGTAGTACAGTGTGAGCCTGATATCTAATTGGTGCCCTTGGATTCCATAATATACAAATAAATAATAATTCAATCACATTGGCTGGAGTAAGTGCACAGACAAAAATTAATAATGAAAGTAAAATACTCTTTTTCTCACTAAAGAAATAAGAAGGAAGTCTGCTGCTATTCAGCTCTGAGGAGATATTATCCTATTTTCTGTGTACTGCATCTTTAAATGTAAGGACTTTGCCAGTCTGCTGGGAGAATGAAGGGAGATGGGGAGAGTGTTGAGGGCAACTCAAGATGGAGGATCTTAGAGCGAGAGACTGCTCAGTACCATGGGATTCTGGCTTGGAATCCTCATGCTAAAATCAACTAGACTGGAAGAACATGTTGGCTATTTGTGTATGGAAAATATAGCACCTCTCCACAGAGAATTAATGGCGCTATTCCAGATTTAGAATGGTGTAAATAAGTGCAGTATTTGCACTCCTAGTGTTCAGTTGTGCAGCTATTAAGTCTATCAAGGTTTCCCATTGTGAGTCCCAATTTACAGGTACTTAACTGATTAAAAATGGTCTAGGCTGAAATATTGCATTTAATTGTAGTTCTGGATTGGAGCGGTTACACTTTTTTATAAAATTAAGGTTCTGTTGGAAATTCATTTCCCCCCCAAGGGCTTTCCCTGAGGCCAAACAAAAAGAGTAAACATGGAGGTAAAACTTACTTTAATGCAAAAGATTTTCAGTTAGCAGAGGACGTCCAGCAAATTCTATTCAAATTTCATTTTCAGCTGTCTCTAGCTCGTGCCATCTGGAGCACTCAAATTATTTAGCTTTTTTTAAACTACATTACTGATTATGGATATCCGAACATCCTGTTCCTTTAGGGCCTGATCCTGAGCAGTAAGGAGCATACCTAACTCCAGCTGACTTTAGTGGAGTTTGAAGTGCTTAGTGTCACTCAGGATAAGGAATTAAAAAAGCCATAGACTTAATATTTTAAAACATAGTCCTTTAATAACTCTTGTGCTTGTGAAAGATGCTATATGAGCCGTGTTAACAAATTATCTTTAACCACAGGTAGGAGACAGTCTGAGCTTTCCCAGAACACCCCACTATGGTGCCTTAAATAGCATTTGAAAGAGAACATCTAGAAGTGAGAGAGTAGGTAGATGACTGTGCCTATTCAGTCCGTGCTCTCTGCACATATTCAGTACATGCGATCTTATGATTAGAAGTTTTATGAGGTGGACTCAGGCTATATAACATCAAATGTTAATTTCTGGTCATATCAACATATTCTCTGTCCAGTGATTTACGTGTTTCACATCCCATACCTAGGGACCTACCAAATTCACGGCCATGAAAAATGCATCATGGACTGTGAAATCTGGTCCCCCGCCTCCGGTTAAATCTGGTCTTTTGTGGGCCTTTACCCTACTATACAGATTTCACAGGGGAGACCAGTGTTTCCCAAATTGGGAGTCCTGACCCAAAAGGGAGTTGCAGAGCGATCACAAGGTCATTTTAGGGGGTCGTGGTATTCCCACGCTTACTTCTGTACTGCCTTCAGAGCTGGATGGCTGGAGAGTGGCAACTGCTGACTGAGGGCCCAGCTCTGCAGGCAGCAGCACAGAGGTAAGGGTGGTAATACCATACCATGCCATCCTTACTTCTGCGCTGTTGCTGGCGGCGGCTCTGCCTTCAGAGCTGGACTTCTGGCCAGCAGCCGCCGCTCTCCAGCCGCCCAGCTCTGAAGGCAGCACCGCCGCCAGAAGCAGCAGCGCAGAAGTAAGAGTAGCAGTGCCGCAACCACCCCTATAATAACCTTGCGGAAATCCCCCCACACACACACTCTTTTTTTTTTTTTTTTTTAAGCCAGGACCCCTACAATTACAACACCGTGACATTTCAGATTTAAATAGCTGAAATCATGACATTTATAATTTTTAAAATCCTATGACTGTGAAATTGACCAAAATGGACCATGAATTTGATATGTCCCTAGCCAGACCTTATTACTAATTCCTAAAGTTACACCACCATTTTTTAAGTTGGTATTCTAGTGGTATTAGTTTTTGCCATTGTAGGTTGCAGTTGGAGATGATAAGCCTTGATTCTTGGTCTTGATGTGCATAAAAAGCCATATTCAATTATTTTCTGGTAACAACTAATTGTGTGTGCACGCATGTGTGTGTGCGTGCGTGTTGTTTTTTCAACGGGTGGCTTCTTCCGTTCATTGTGTTCTGGTCTAGAATGTTGTAACCCGAGACATTTACTGGACAAAGTGTGTCCATATTGCACTGTCCTGTCACTTCTGCTGTCTCCTGTTCATCTGTAAATGCAATTCAGAAATGCCCTCTTGGGTTAAACAGACATGAACTTACTGCTTCCTATACATCAGACCATGTATCTACCTAATTTCTATACTAGCGCTGCATATTAATTATTCTGTACATTGTACCGTACTATAGAAGTGAAAAAGTGACTAGTTTCTGGAACTCCTTCTTTCCAAGCTATTCAAATCTTTTCAAAACCTTTGTTCACTTTAACCTGTGACTCTAAATCACACTCGCCTTGCCTGTCTTCTCCCCAGTGATGTATCTTCACATGCTGCATTTCTGTCCTCCGATTGACTAGTCTGCAAGGATACACATTGGACTTGTTTTCGCAACTTAGAAACTTCATCTTTCTTTTCTATTACTTTTTCTCTTTATGTTTTTAAGTTTTATGAGTCACTGTATCAAGTTTGATGAAGCAGTGTTTGTTAATAAGGGGGTCAACTTCCCTGCAAAGGGTCTAATATCTTTCCAGGGAAAATGAAGAGGATTTTTTTCCCCTTGCCTAATCCTTTCCGTAAGAAATATGCTCGGTACGTGCATTTGAAGACCGACACAGAGGTAGAGCTCCAGGTTCCATGAAGGCTGCCTTTACTAGCAGCTTTGCAGTAGTCTGGTCAATCTGAGCCAGTTGTATGCACTGTGGCTGGTCCCATCAAGCTATGTTGCCTGCAGCACCACTCAGAACTGTGTGACAGGAAGAATGAGATTGCACCTAGTTAAAGTCTGCTGACAGTGGTATTCTACCCTCTAGTTTGGAATGTCTCCCAAGTGATAGAATTGCACGGCTGGTTTCCTTTAAATGGCCATTCCTTATGTTTTAACACCTTGATCCTCAAGAAGTTTTTCTGAACTCTTAAGTGGAAACAAGCCAGGAAGGAAAAGAAACAGGCTGCCCTTGCCCTAGCTTTTAAAATATGCACCCTTGTTCCCACTTTAAAAAACTTACCATGTATCTGAGGGGATTATTTATCTGGTTCTTATGAAGAGTAAGATTTAGAAACTCTGATGAAAGCATTCCTATTCTACCTATGTAAAATATATGGTGGTGATGTGTGTGTGTGTGTGTGTATATAAATGGTATTGTATGAAAAATGAAGCTTATTGTCATATGGGATGCAGGGATCACTTAAATGTCAGAGTAGGATCCTGGGATCCTAACAAAAGATTTGTTTTAATGAGTTGATTTCACTTGTATTTAAAGTATTGATCTGGCCCTTGGGGAAAATGTTAGTGAAGATTATACACAAAGATCTGCTAGTCTCTGAAAAAGGAAAAAATGTCAACTAAAGATCTTACTCTATTGTCAGAGTACTTTACCAAAAAGGCTTCCTGCTTTGTTTGTGTATGAGCAGTAGGGCACCGTTAGTGTGTATTGATTCATGTTAGCCTCATGAACCAAATTTTATTGCTCAAGATACTAAGTGCTCTTTCAAAAGCATAAGTAATTTTAGGCATGCGAACAGTGTAAATTTCGTCTTTACCAACTCTGTATACTGTACCTGAACTCTGTTATCCGGGGGTGATGTGGTCCATGTATGTAACTTGTAAGGACTTCAGGATGGAAGATGCTATATTTTGGCCAGATTGGAGTTTTAACTTTCTGTTGGCATATATCAATAATTTTATTTGTAACAAATATGAAAAAGTATGGTGGAATTTTAGCCAAAATGGTGTCCACTAAAAGCAGATGAACTGTATAATTGTTTATACTCTCAGGGCTGTCACTAGAGAATATAAAGTGATGAGAAAAGATAACTCTTACTACAATAGCCAGTGCAGTCTATGACTAAATCACAAGAACCTAACAAGCTGGACTGAATCACCAATCATTGCAACTCCGCCCAATCAGCTTTTGAGCTTCTTGACCGAGAAGCCTGAGGACATCTTGCGGGGGGGGGGGGGGGTGATGGGAGGGGGGAGTCTTGCTACATCAAAGCTTATTTGTGAATTATTTGAGTTTCTTAGGTTTTTACTCTTTATTCCGTTCCTTGAAGGAAAATAGGCAACCTAACAAACCTAACTTTTCCTCCTCAAGCCTTAAATATAATTCAGGTTGGCAGAGAGGTCTAGGGAGTTCATTTCTACGCTTTTTAATTCTGCTCAGTCATTTTTGTTTTAAAAACTGGTAACCTTAGGCCACATTGATGTAATCACATCACAATTTATTGTGCATGTAAAGAGAGGGAGGCAGGAATTAGGAGTATGTGGTATAAGTAACCGTTTAGGATGGCAGGATAGGTAGAGACCATTAAGTGGGTGGTCTCTTCTGAAAAATAATTGGAGTGGAACGTCCTGTGTTTTGGGAGTTGGTGCTGCTCATTACAGTACATGAAGCTTGGGCATCTCCTTCCACAGATGGTAAACTCAGAGCCCAGTTGGGACTTTAGTAATCACTCAAACCCTAAAGAAGAGAGGGGAGAAGGGAATGGCACGATATCAGTTGTAAGCCCTAGGTGCGTATAAAGATAGCACTAGCACAACATTTTCTTGTGTCTGTACTTAAGCGTTGGTGTGTGCTTGATGCTTGTGAAAGTAGAGTACCTGTCTGTGCTTGGTATGGGTGCTGTTTTCTGTGGGCAAAAGTGTTGCTGTACATTTGGGTACATTATCAGCTTTACTTTTCACATGATGTACCAAAAACCTCCTAAGCTGATCAGAAACATGATCTTTTGGCCACTGCAGCAACCAAGTGCTCACTGATGGATTTAATTCTGTTTGCATCTGCTGGATTTCAGTGTGATTGTACAAGTAATGGTATTAGTTTCTTCTCCATTTTAAAGCATAGAAGCAGATAGACTTACAAATAAAATCACCACAAATTAAACTAACTTGCCTTCTCCAGTAAATTTTTAAAATCAAGAAATATTAACTATTAAGCTAAATGACTTAGTTGTTGCCAGTGTCATCTTTAAAACTGTAAAGTAGTAGTAATTAAAGAAATTATGTTATTTATTCACCTTTCTTTGAGTATCAGTGAGCTATTTTGTCCTTTTAAACTGAAAGTAACATTCTTATTATGGTATTTACTTTCCTTTTCAATATTTTGCACTAAAGTGAGCATCTTTCTACTTACAACCGGGAAGTAACAGCACTAATGGTCATATACAAATTAAATAACTTTTTTCTGTATCTGGAAGGGGTAAAAATTCAAAATTATTGGGAGTATAATACTTACACTGGACATAAATACTTAAATCTGATTTTTAAAAGTGTTCTCAAAACAATTTTATTCTTGTGCTTTCAGGTGCTGCTAAATCCAGTCCAGTTTCTAAACCAGGGTCCACACCTTCTCGTCCATCGTCAGCAAAAAAAGCCACACCAAGCAGCTCAGCATCCAAATCAGATAAAGATTTGGAAACACAAGTCATACAACTCAGTGAACAGGTAACTTTGCTTCAACCACAGAATTAGTTATCAGTAGAACCCTACCAAATTCTTGGTCCATTTTGGTCAATTTCATGGGCATAGGATTTTAAAAATCATAAATTTCATTAGTTCAGTTATTTAAATCAGAAATGTCAAGATGCTGTAATTATAGGGGTCCTGAATCGAAAAGGAGTTGTCAGGGGCGGGGGTCTGCAAGGTTATTGTAGGGGGATTGCAGTACTGCTACCCTTACTTCTGTGCTGCTGCTGGTGGTGACTCTGCCTTCAGAGCTGGGCAGCTGGTGAGCAGCAGCTGCTGTCCAAGAGCCCCGCTCTGAAGGCAGAGCCGCCGCCAGCAGCAGCGCAGAAGTAAGGGTGGCATGGTATGGTATTGTCACCCTTACTGCTGCTGGTGGGGCGCTACCTTTAGAGCTGGGAGCCCGGCCAACAGCCACTGCTCTCCAGCCGCCCAGCTCCGAAGGCAGCGCAACAGCAAGCATGGGAATACCACGATCCCCCTAAAATAACCTTGTGACCTCCCTGCAATTCCCTTTTGGGTCAGGATCCCCAATTTGAGAAATGCTGGTCTCCCCTATGAAATCTGTATAGTGTAGGGTAAAAGTACACAAAAGACCAGCTTTCACAGGGAGAAACCCGATTTCACGATCAGTGACGCGTTTTTCGTGGCCGTGAATTTGGTAGGGCCCTAGTTATCACAAGCACTAGGAAAGATATGAAAAGTCATGAAACCGAAGATTACTCTATTTACTCTAGTAAAAGTACTGAGACAGAGCAAAACATTGAACAACTGAAAAACGAACCTCCGATTTCAGTCTGGATTATATTCACTTCACAGTGGTGAAGGATCTAACAAATGGAATAGCTCAGCTACGAACAAAAAAGTGATGTCATTAAAAAAATGGTACTCTAACAGATGGTTGCAGGATGGCCAATATTGTACCCATATTTTAAAAAGATGCTAAGGATGATTTTGGGTGAATCATACTGCAGTGTGAGAGCTGCCTTAAAGCTAGTTGTGCTTGAATATGCATATTACAGTTTTACTTGAATACATAGCTGCATGGTTTATAAGAAAAATTCTAGTCCCTCTAACATGTTGCATGAGAATTTAGGAAGAAAGAAGAATTGATGGATTTTATATATTTAGAGTTTAAAAGGTATCTTGATAATTATTTTGCCCTGTTATGAAGAATCCAGTAACATTTTGTGAGTTAAGTCTGTCCTTATGGATTAAAACTTGTGATAGGAGGAATAATAAAAAATAACTTATTTTCACAAGGGAAAGAGGTTTAATAGTAGGGTGCCAGGGATGTGTAGTTGAATTGGGAGTTTGGTGGTGGTCAATATACTTTGCTATCTGGAAGGAAGACAACAAAAAGGCAAAATACCTTTTTCAACTGAGAAAGGGATATACCTTTACATAGTGATTGACTGACCTATAGCAGTGGCTCTCAACCTTTCCAGACTACTGTGCCCATTTCAGGAGTCTGATTTGTCTTGTGTACCCCCAAGTTTCACCTCACTTAAAAACTACTTGCTTAAAAAATCAGACATAAAAATACAAGAGTGTCACAGAATAATTACTGAAAAATGGCTTACTTTCTCATTTTTACCATATAATTATAAAATAAATCAATAGGAATATAAATATTCTACTTACATTTCAGTGTATACTATATAGGCAGTGTGAACAAATAGTTTTCTGTATGAAATTTTAATTTGATCTGACTTTGCTAGTGCTTTTTATGTAGTCTGTTGTAAAACTAGGCAAATATCTAGATGAGTTGATGTACCCGTGGAAGACCTCTGCGTACCCCCAGGGGTATGTGTACTCCAGGTTGAGAACCAGTGACCTATAGAACTTTGTTACAGGATGTTATTGAAGATTAAAGTAAGATTTTTAAAAATTAGACTTTTATATTAAGAATAGAGAGCTTGATTTTCATTTCCACTAAAGATTCTTTACACCTGTTTGGCCTTAAACAGGCCTTAAATTAGGCATAAATTCCATTTACATCTGCTTTGAGGCCCCTTCACACTACTAGACTGGTGTACAGGGCCTTTAGTGGGTATGAGCATCAGGCCCGAATCGTAATTATACTAACTAGGACAGAATTACAAAGGCTGTCAGCCGTCATGCTTCAGAGTAGAGACTGTGTACCTGTTTGAACAGGGCTAAACACAACAGGGCCTGGATCCTGATTGGATCCTCTGTAAATATTTTTTTAAAAGTCTATAATGAACCAAACTATAAACTAAATCATCTCTACTAGATTGCTGTATGTAGGAAAAATGAAAAATATAGAACAGGGCTCAAACATTATGTACCATATCCATGATTATAGGTGCCTGAAGTTGGGCACTGAAGTCTGTGGTTAGGAGCCTAAATAAGTGGCCTGACTTTCAAAAGTGCCCAGTTCCCAGCAGTTCCAATTTTCTTCAGTGAGAGCTGGCAAGTGCTCAACACATTTGAAATCTTTGGTCTGCATTTAGTCTTATATTTTCATATTTATTATGGCTTAAGTCACTGTCATATCTACCACTGACACATTTTTAACAAGTGTCTATCAGTAAAAATCCTGAGGACTGTATACAAATGACTGACACTGAAAGGGTCAATATGGATGATTTAAGTGGAGCAAGCAATAGTTATTGAGGAGTTGGCAAGTTTGCATTAAATCTTAGATTTTTAAAGAGGTCACTTGTTTCCAGGGCTGGCTCTGGCTTTTTGGCCACCCCAAGCAAAAAACAAACCAAAAAAACAGGGCGGCCAGAATGGCAAAGCAAAAAAAAATCTGCGGCGCGGCCGGAGCCAGGGTGCAGGGGGAGGGAGCAGGAGGGAGAGAGAGAGAAGGAGGGCGGCCAGGGCTTCAGCGGGGCGCTGCCACGCGACTCCTCTTGCCCCGCCGCCTTCCGGGAGGGCTCTGCGCCGCTCCGGTCGGCTGGGAGGGAAGGACGCGGGCTGCCCTGCCGGGCTTGCTGTAGGGCGCTCCCGTCCTCCACACCGCCGCCCCCTACAGGGTGGCCGGAGCATAACCCCCCCCACACACACACACACACACACACACGCCACCCTAGGATTGGGCGGAATGCCGCCTCCTACAAGCTGCCGCCCCAAGCACCAGCTTGCTCGGCTGGTGCCTGGAGCCGGCCCTGCTTGTTTCTGCTAACAAGACTTTTTTTTTTTTTTTATAGTGACTGCTTGGCTGGCACTTCACTATTAAGTTTATAGGACCTTCTGCACCCTGCCTGCATAGTGCTCAGCTCCAAGGCAGAGAAGTAATGCTTCTGGGGCTGTGCTTCATGATGCCCCAGTCTGAGTGCTGTGTGTCTGGAAGAGGCAGATAGAGGCTCCCACACACCATAGTAACAGCCTGTCCACACCCAAGAAGTCCTTCACCAGCAACAGCCATCCCAATCATTTGTTTGGTTCACAACCAACAAAATGGCCAGAAAATCATCCCATACCTGGAATACTACAGTCCTTTGTGGCTGCAAAATATTGGGGCTATGGTGGGTCATGGGACAATTTTTCCACCTTTTTATGAGTTGCAGATCAAAAAAAGATTGCGAACCATTGCCCTGTTACCTTAGGTGTATAGGCAAAATTAGAAGATCTCAACTACTGAGGCTGTCCATACACTGTTTTTTCCACTAGAGCTTCATTTAATGAATAACAAGCTTTCTAAGTTTTCATGACAATTTCAGGTTGCCACTTTAAAATTAAACAGGAATTGAGGGCTCTGTTCTAGTTTATGTGAAACCTGTTATTTTAATACAGTCAGGATAAACCATAAATGAGTGCTTAGCAAATGAGTGCAACAGGTATAGTGGTGAAAGAAAGCTGGCAAAGTGTATCTTGGAACTAGATTCTCATGTACAGGTGTCAATTAAGAGAGTTACTTTGAAACTCGAGCAATTTCGGCTTTTGTCTCATGCGGCCATCATGGGCTTTTCTTGTGGCCACAGCACAGCCTCCTGGGTGGTGATTGGGGGGCGGGGGGGGGGCAGCACAGTGGCTCATCCCCCAAGGTTGCCAGCAGGGGTTCAGCCCTGCCCCCCTCTGGAGCCACAAATGCCAGAGGATCAGCCAGCCAGTCTGAGTTGGCCACCTTACTGGGAACGCTGGGGCTTGGGCTTCCTGCTTCAGCTCTGGGGTGGCAGACAGCAGGCTCCAGCTGTGGGGCTTCAGGTACCAGCTGCGACTCTGGCCCCAGCTGCATGGTGGTGGGTGCTGGCCTTGGGCTCATCACCCCTGGCCCTCACTGCCTCCCTACCCACCTCTCCATCCAGGACTTAATTTGTCCCCGAGCTTGCCAGGGATGAGTAAATCCTGCTGAGGAAAGTAATATTTGTATGTCTGTTAATACCACTTTTCACTGCCTCCCAGCTAGCTAGCAAGTCTGCTTCTATATATAAAACATACAAATATCACTTTTCACAGCAGCAGACTTACTAGCTAGCAAGTCTAATAAAAAAAGCAACCAAAAAAGCAAAAGAAATATAGAGGTTCCTAAATATCTCAGAATATTAAATTGAAGACCATATAGACATGTTCACAGGTTTGCACACTGTATACACTGTGATTAATTCTGGTACAAGGAACACCACAACAACAAAATAAAAGAACATGAAAAGCACCTTGAGTTTCTATTCTGTGTAGGTCCAGTAAAGAATAGAGACAATTGTATTTATTATTGAGTTTGCAACCAAAAAAACCCTACCTAAATAAATTACAATGATTTGGACATGTATATGTGCATATTTATTTGTTTTTCCTAAAGTTAAATAAGTATTTTAGGAAAAATTTGTCAGAGTGGCCACCAGCAAGAGTTGATGGCCGCTCTTGGAGGCCACCAAAAAATTTGTTGTGAGAACCCCATCAAGGAGTACCTGGATCAACCACCTGAAAGCTAGTATTTCAGAACTACCACTACATTTTATGCCAGCATAAGAGAATTCTGAAACCCAGCACCAGACCAGTTAAACAAGTGAAGAAAGGTATAAGCAGCCATGCACAGTACTTGCACTCAAAGATTTTTTTTAAATGTATTAGGTCATCTAATTATTATTCTGCCAAGGCAGGATTGACGGAAAACTAAAAAAAATTATCAGGAAACAAAGCTAAATATTTTTAAGGAGTAGATAAATTTTAGGATAAACAATACTTACAACAAATGTACATTAATTCAGCCAAAGTAGAAATGTGGCCATTATGAATATTGCGTTAATTGCCATCGCAAATGGCACAGCTTGGCACTTATAGCAGTCTCAACAGAGCCAGGTTTTAGTCCTAGATCCAGAGCCACTCTGTCATTGTAGCTTGCTGTTGCTATGTATTACCACAGCACTGAAACATTGTGTAAAAATGTTCCCTCTAGGGTCAGGGTTGAGGTGCATTGATGGGTATTATGGGGAAGTTTACACTGCTTTGCCTATACTGCTTTGTGAACAAGGATATCCTTATTCAGACAGTCTGGCACCTTTAACAACTACTAAATACACCTTAAGTTTAAAGATTTGTAAAAAAGTATATAAAGATTATGCCTGTTATGTACTGTCCTGTACTGTAGGCAAAACTCACTCATAGTCTGTCTCACAGATGGCATATGCTGTGCTCCTGTTATTGGAACATGTATGTTTTATTTACAGGTACATTCATTAAAACTTGCACTCGAAGGCGTGGAGAAGGAAAGGGATTTCTACTTTGGAAAATTAAGGGAGATCGAACTTCTCTGCCAAGAACATGGGCAAGAAAATAATGACCTTGTCCAAAGGCTAATGGAAGTCCTTTATGCTTCAGAAGAACATGTAAGTGCAAGATATTCTTTATTCTCGTACATTTCCTTAATGCAAACAAACAGGCTTAATTTCATTTGAAGAATCACTGGCACTATATTGGGTCAAGTTCTCTAGGTAGATCAGCACAGACTGTTGCAACTTAGTCTTTTTAACAAATGTCAATTTAAAAAAAACACTTTGCATCTAGAAACCAAAATTTTGTTGCTATTGGTGAATGCACTGAAGGGGCTGATAGCTTTTTAGGGCAGTTGTGTAAATTTTGTGCGCTCTAATTTTGTTGAGACGTTAATCTGAAACAGAAGGGGACGTCATAAGCATTTTGAAGTATTTTCATATATTCTTGTTCCTGCCTCTGCTTTGTTGCTGCTGCTGCAATTATACAGAAATGTCTGTGTAATCCTGTACCTTGACATGTTCTTGAAAATCAGATTGCATAAATATGATGAAATATAGAGGTTCCTAAATAGCTCAGAATATTAAATTGAAGACCATATAGACATGTTCACAGGTTTACACACATGCACACTGTATACACTGATATTAATTCTGGTACAATGAACATATTTGCTTTTTTATTTAGCATTTTTGTCCTGTTGCTATAGACAGAATCTTCAGGACACAAAACCCAATAATCTTTTGTCCTTTTCAGTCTACCAATATTTCAGAATTATTTTATCTGGAAGATTAAGCAAGAATCTCACTAGTATTATAGACATAGCACTGTAAACATTTAATAGAGCAGGAAGAAGAGGGCTGACAAAGGATACTGACTAAATTCCTTAGATATGTTCAGGGGTAATTACTCCATGAGAATTTAGTTGGAATTATTCCCATTCATGTTAGCTAAATCCCTGTGTGCACTACTCTGAAGATTGACACCACGCACATGCACACACCCCACCCCTCCGTCTCCAGTGGACCGTAGCTTTGGTTCCAGAATGTATTGGCATCAATGTACTCTCATTGGTACTATGGTTTTGTTGACACTTCCTTATTTAGCACCTATTCTCAGATGATAATTTCAGTAGTAGTTGGTTTAGTTGTCTTGAGATAAAATTATTGGGTCATTAAAAGCAAGGCTAGAGTAATTTACCTTGTGTAGTTTTAAAAACACTATCAAGAACTTGAAAATTGTAATTATGATCTTGATGGCCACACACAACTAAAACCGACTGGAAATGGGAGGGATTCGTGGAGGTTTCCTTAGGGAACAAACCAGTATTTCAATACTGATAGGAGCAAACATTTAAAAAAAACTTGACCAGACATATGAGCAAAGTCATAAAAACTGCACAAATATAGTGGTCAAAGGAAATGTCTGGATGCAAGAACAGTGATTTATTTATAAAGTGAAGCCCTTCTCCCCATATCCCTATCACATCTGTTTGTTTGTTGGCTCGAATTGTTAAGCGACTTCCCAGCTAAAGAATGTTTGTTGATTCCCTTTTCTTTAGCTTTCATTATTGGCAAAACACATCACAAAATTCAGCTTACCTCAGACCATAGTTCTGAGCCCTTTGTCTGGTTCCTTCCATCCTCCACACTAGGAATGTCATAAACTAATAGCTGCACAAAAACATTTAGTATATACAGTGCATCCTCACCTGAAGTCTGTGACCAAGAAGAGTCTACGGGTTTCATCTTACTATTACAGCCCTGTTCTCCCACATCTGGATACAGATAACTTACACGGAATTATTCATATTCTGCAATGGGAAAATTGAGCCCCTTGCTTTATTGGGTGTCTTTTCTCCTTAGCTCTTTGGTGCTCAGTTTGGTTTACTGAGGCGAGACATCAGCGCACTAACACTTAGAGCCAAAGATCTAGGTGCTCTGATGCTAACAGTGGAGAGGGTACTTGCATAGCTTGCCTACTCTTTCTTTTGCAATTTCTTCTCTTTTCCTTGGCTTGCCTTGCCTTTGAGTTCTATTTTCTGCCTGTGCAGTGAATCTGTTCCTCATCTCCAAGTTAAATTTTCTCTCTATCGCTGAGCATTTTATAGGCTAATCCCTTGGTAACAGCAGTTAGGATTTCCTGAGCCCCAATGAAAGAGAGCCCCAACTGCCAAAGCTACAAGCATCTCCAACATTTCTGGTTTCTTGCTAATGAGTTCTTGCTAAATCCAGCTTTGGTTTAACCTCTGGTCCAGAAAGTCCCAAACTGCTAATGAAAGAGCTGGAGCGTAGGGGCTGTCAGTGAAGCGAAAAGGTTAACTTAGTGTTCAGGGTGCATTTTAGATATCAAGGGTCATGAGGCTTTCCTCAGCAAAAAGTTATAGTTAGAACAAATCATTCCTGGCAAAGGCCTCATGCTTGAAATATCATTGTTGACTTAAATTTGTTTTCAGTTCATATTTCCAGTAACCTTTTGGTAGCGCTCACATGCCCTGGTTCATTTAAGCTGTAATTTTACAGGCATATATTGTATTCTTTCTAGAGAGCATGCCCTATTCAGACATCCCAACTGTTTTTATTCAGGACAGACAAATCCCTATTTTTAATAGCTCTTTCTTTTAAATAAACTTAATTCTTGTGAAAAGTTCTGAATTGACAGGACTAGAGACTGGAGCTCACCTCTCAGATCAGCTACCCCCTAAGCAGGGCCGTCTGAAGGATATATGGGGCCCTACGCAGTATTATTAAACTGGTGCCCCTATGCCGGCGCATTCAGCTCTGTGAATACTGGTTCCCCTATACTGGTGCCCCTATGCCGGGGCAACTGGTGCCCCTAGGTTGGCTCTGTGAATACGGCCCCTGCCTTCTGCCTAGTAAGGAGATTGCAGTGTGTGCTGTGTTTGTGGGAGCCGACCCGCTCTTACCTGCTATCCCAGTCATAGCCACGGACTCCATGAGTGGGTACTCCAGGGCTGGAGCACCCACAGGGAAAATTTAGTGGGTGCAGAGCACCCACTGGCGCCAAGCTCCCCCCCTCTGCCCCCCTCCCCCAGCACCTCTCGTGTGTCGGCGGCCCAGGGCTTACCAACTCCTCCCCCTTCCCTCCCAGCGCTTCCTGAGTGCAGCGAACAGCTAATTCGCAGCATTCAAGCTCCGGGAGGGAGGGGGAAGAGCAGGAATGGGGTGTGCTCGGGGGAGGAGGCATTTAAGAGAGACAGATACTGAGTCATTATTTTTTTAGTAAATGTATTGCTTATGTCATGGATCTGCTGAGAACTGAACTGAGACTTCAGTTAGCAAGTAAAACATTTGATAGTCTGTTTAGCCTAACAGCTTTCAGTCACTTTTGAACTGGGGTAATTCAGTTTTGTAATCCAGAGGTGAAAGGCTTCATATCCAGTTATGAATCCCTGAGCCATGCAATTCTGGCTTGTAGCAAAAAATTTGCTTCTTCTGTTCTCTCCCCTAAACAGTCTAGTATCTTGCAATTCAATGGAAGCTAAAGGCTTGCCGTTATTAAATGCTTTAGTACATATCTATCCCTGTCAGTCACTCAGCTCAAGGTTCTCAAGCAGTTTGTCTAAATTTAGTAATTTTTAGCACCCTACTGCTCCAGTCCCTCAGAAAGAAACTCCTATTGAAAGAGACACTTCTGAAGTAGTTGGGCTTCATAATACCTGACTTTGCTTGCACCTGAGCAGTTAGATGGTGGCTCAGTGTATGAATCAGATAGATTGAAGAGTCAGGTTATTCACAGCTGGAAAGCTAGCATCTCTGTTAGGGGAAGCCTGAGGTGAGACAATCCTACGATATAAGCTAGAAGTAAATGCTTTTTAAGGGTGTTGTTCAAATAGACTCTACGGTCCCAAAGTGATTGTGCATAGTGAAAGTCTGACTTACCTATTTCATTTGTATAGGTACAGACTGTATAAACAGAGAAATTTATGCCCAAATTTCAGAACAACTTCTTCAAGAGTGGCCAGGGCACAGGGAGAATTTACCATTTCCAGCCCAAGGAAACCATTCCTCAGGCAGACAGAAGACCACCAGTCTTGTTCAGAGTCAGAGTAGGTTCCCAAGCCAGTTCTTAGCTCATGATTAGCGGCTTTCCCTAGCATATGTACAAGATCAGTATGTACAAGTTTATTATAATATGCTGTATTTTCTAACTGGTGCCTCTTATAAAAATCTGCAAGTCAGGGTGGATTGATTTAAATCAAATTTATTCAAATCACTGATTTTAATCATGATTTAAATCAGCAGCCATGAAACATGATTTAAATCATTGATTTAAATCATGTTTTACATTCATACTTTTTAGTTATTTTCCTGAAGAAAGGTTGATTTTCATTCCTTGGTAAACATTAACACATCTTGATTTGCAACTAAATATAGTCCTTACATTAAATCTGGTGTTTGTGTTAATCAGGGGGATAGCTATACACTTTTATTTAAGCAATTATATACATTAATTTTTTGCTTGTTATTTGTGTTAATTTCAGTGGTGCCCAAACTTTTCCTGTCACGCCCCCCCCATACCAGTAATAGAATCTGTCCCCACTCCCTCTCCGTTACAGCACAGCCAAGGCTTTCTCAGCAGAGGAGCTTGGGCTGAAGGTGGAGCAGGGGGGCAGAACTGGAGCTGCGGGAGGAGCTGGGGCTAGAGGCAGAGCTGACCTGGGAACAAAGAGGGAATGAGGGCAGAGCTGGGCTGGCGGCAGAGTGGAGCTGCGGGTGGGGTTGGGGTTGGGGTTGGGGTTGGAGCTGGAGTTGGGCTGGTGCAGAGCAGGGTGCGGAGTGGAGCTGTGGCTGGGGGTGGAGCTGGGGGCAGAGCAGGGCTGGGTGGCACTCCCTCCCTCTCTCCCATGGGGGCTGGCCAAGCCCTGTGATGTGATCCCCAAACATTCCTCCATGCCCTCCCGGGGGGGAGGTGCCCCCTAGTTTGGGGACCACTGCTCTATTTGGATGGAAATTCAAATGCAATTAAAAATGCACAAAACCAGCATATTATTTTTTTATTAAATAAAGCTGCTTTAAATATGCTGGATATGTAAGACAAAAAGGTTTATCAAAACATGTTTTGCATTTAAAACTAACTGATTATAACCTGTATTGTCTGTAGTTAGTAAATTGAACTAATTGTTTCTGGTCATTATATCCTTCAAGATTTTAGAATTTATAGATCTCATCCTCTCATATCTAGCTTTTATTCATAGATTGGTAGAGGAAAAACAAGCTTTCCTGCTTCTTTAACTCCCATCTGCTTTCTTAACTTGAAATAAACTAGTCTTTGAACTGAACTAGTTGAGTAAACTGAAATGAAGAAAATATTCTGTCTCTGTTTAGCACTTCAACAAACTCAGGTGACATCTACCAGTACAGTGGTTTTGACTGTCTTTAAAATTTGGCAGCAAACATGTACTGCTTGATATTTTAATGTTTAAATTAAATAATTTTAAGATTGTAATAAGTTTTGGCCTCAACGTAGGTTGTCAATTTCAAATTTAATTTTAAATAGTGTATTTTTTTTAAAAAAACAACCCTGTATTTAGCTTAAATAAAATCCAATTTAAATAATGAAGAAAGCAGATTTAAAAAAAAATCATTGATTTTAATTTACCCTGGCATCTTATCAGACAGATAAACACCCAGGGAGGTCACTTTAGCACCCAAGATTAGGAGCATCTGTGCTAATATTTTTGACTTTTGTGTATCATTCTGTTTTTATTTTGTTTAACTTCCCATCTGAAAAGGACCATTCCTACATGAGCTGGCTCATGTGTAACTGTAGATAGATGGGGAAGGTTGAGGCTGCTGTGTCTCTGTGTACTGCTGGAACTCATATGTACAGCTCCCAGCCCAGGTTTACTTAATGTAGTCCTAAAGTTTTATAAGCCTTGAACCCTTTAAATTCTAACTGTGACAATGGGCTGTTTAATATTAATGTTAAAAGCCATTTTGGCGTGATGCATATGTAATAAGGCCACTTCTCCCAAGGGGTCCCAAAGTGTTAAGCTATAATTCTCCTGATCGACACCTGGTATCTGCCTGAAAATTGCTTTTCCTTTAGCTTCCTAAATGAAGGATGATTCAGTTTGTTCAATTTGGGATTTTCCTACTCTTGGAAACCAGCTCAGCACTGACACCAAATGTAAAAAGCCTTATTCTGCCTTCCCTATCCTCTAGAAACATATAGTTACCTGCTAAAATGGAAACACTTTATTGCATAACCTGCTTTGAATTAAACTGAGAAGCCTCAAATTCTCTCCATCAGACTCTTCCCCTCCCTCCTCTCCCCCTTTTTCCCCCCCAGCCTCTAAATTTGAAAATTAGCAATATCCGTTTTGGAGAGTTATTTACACCAATCATGTCTAATAAAAATTGTCTGGAGATAGCAGGTCCTGCAAAGGTATTGCATTGTTGATGGTGCGACTTGAATGGCAGCTAAGCAAAGTCGTCCCCCCGCCCCTCAGTCGTAGTCAGCTAGCTATCACTAATGTAGGTCAGGGATGAACTATGTAGGATCTTTTCAGTAAAATCATTCTCCAGAATGATGAAATCTGCTGAGACAAAGCATAGCTTTTAATGGTGCTAGAGTCAATGGGAATATGGAAAAGGTCAGACAAAATGTCACTAACAGTAGCCAGTGAAGTCAGTGAATGCTGAACTGAGATTTGTTCAAAGGAAATAAATACGTTTTGCTATTTAATTATTCTTAAGGTACATTTTGTGGATTAAAACTCCCAGCAAAGTTTAGGTATCCTTTTAAACTTTGATTTAGGTTAGCAGAATCATGCATAAAACAACTAGGGAAAATAAAAATATCTGTTTCCATCCAACTTTTGAATGCAAGACTGTATTTCACTCAATTGTAAAGCATTCTGGACCTTGTGCATTTTATAATGTAATTTAGCAGATCATGCTTATGTGATAATGCTTAGCACTTAGTTTTGCTGGGCTGGGGAAGGGCAAGAAAATTGCTCCCTAGTGCACCTCTGCAGGAGTCAGCGATACTGTATTGTAGGGGAAAGGAGGAAGAAAAACTAGATCTGCCATCTGTGCTAGCCAGCCCCAGAGAGGGGCTTGTCAGGACTGCATTGTGGCCCTGCCCCCAAAGCATCCTCAGAGCTGCATTGGGGAAAATTCTTCCAAAAGGTAGCACGTTGTTCTGGCCAGTGCTGCTCCTGTGAGTATGGTGCTTCCTTTCTCTCCTCAGTTTGGATAATATTACTGCCAACCCTAAATGTTCAAAAGTGATGAGTCAGGCCCAAAACAATCATGAGAATGTGGGGGAGGGATAGCTCAGTGGTTTGAGCATCGGCCTGCTAATCCCAGGGTTGTGAGTTCAATCCTTGAGGGAACCACTTAGGGATCTGGGGCAAAAATCAGTACTTGGTCCTGCTAGTGAAGGCAGGGGGCTGGACACGACCTTTCGAGGTCCCTTCCAGTTCTGTGAGATAGGTATATCTCCATATATTATATTTAAATGTTGGGTTCTTTTTAAATGCGCCTTCTAGCTTTTGAGCCTTTCAAGCTTCTAGCCATGAAGGCTAGACTTTTTTTTTCTTCAGCCTAAGCCTAGGTACTTGTGTAATGATATAACTGAAGGTTTATGAAAAATAGCAAATATTGGGATACTTGCAGTAAAATCATGAGTTGGCAACACTGCTCAGACTCTTATGAGCCATCATTGAATTTAAGAGACTTGACCAGGGGTAGGTGAATGACAAATCAGGGAATATGTATCAGGCACTCTTCATTTAGCCACTTGGCCACACCCCTTATCAAACTCTAGTTTACAGATAAACTACCTATTCTTTAATGCTCATTCATAGGAACAATATGTCACTTAATGCTGTTCAAATCAACAGCATTTTGGGGGGAATAATCCCAGCTCCCATCAAGCACAAACTGGTTAAAATAAAATCCATATATTAACTAATAAATGGGTTAATCCGTTATAATTAGGGCTGTCAATTCATCACAGTTAATGCATGCAATTAACACAAAACAAATTAACTAGATTTTTAAAAGACACAATCGCAATTTTAATAGCACTGTTAAACAATAATAGAATACCCAATTTTGGGTGTTTTTCTACATTTTCAAATATATTGATTTTTAGTTACAACACAGAATACAAAGTGTACAGTGCTCACTTTATATTATTTTTATTACAAATATTTGCAGTGTAAAAAAAGATAAACAAAAGAAATAGTATTTTTCAATTCACCTCATACAAGTCCACTCAGTCCTACTTCTTGTTCAGCCAATCGCTAAGACAAGTTTGCTTACATTTATTGGTGATAATGCTGCCCGCTTCTTATTTACAATGTCACCTGAAAGTGAGAACAAGTGTTCACATGGCACTGTTGTAGTCGGCATTGCAAGGTACACCTCTACCCGGATATAACGCTACCCGATATAACACAAATTCTGATATAACGCGGTAAAGCAGCCCTCTGGGGGGGCGGGGCTGCGCATTCCGGCGGATCAAAGCAAGTTCGATATAACGTGGTTTCACCTATAACACGGTAAGATTTTTTGGCTCCCAAGGACAGCGTTATATCGAGGTAGAGGTGTATTTACGTGCCAGATATGCTAACCATTCATGTGCCCCTTCATGCTTTGTCTTGTTGGCGCTAAAGTTTTACATTGTTTTGTTTTTGAGTGCAGTTATATAAAAAAGAAGAATTTCTACATTTGTAAGTTGCATTTTCACGATAAGAGATTGCACTACAGTACTTGTATGAGGTGCAATTATTTTTTAATCGTTTGACAGCCCTAATTATAATGTAATTCCATGATGGATCTGTGCTTTCCCCAGCTATTAGCTGCAGCCTATGTTCAAGTGGATTTGTCTGAATTGTTCTCTAGGACCAGTTGTGCAGTTTTAACTTGTTTACCACAATCATGTACCACAGGCCACTGCAGCAGACTGTATTAAACATGGTCTTATCCCGGTTTTCAGAGTCTTTAAGTAAAAAAAGAAAAGCTATCCCAAAGTGCTCTGAAACTTATTTTTCCATAAAACTGTTATGAGTCATGTTACCTAGTATGCAACATTTATTCCACTGAACGAGTCTCTTTTGTCCTGGAAATGAAATTCTTCAAATATTAACCCCGTAGTCCCAAAGGTTCATCCCATTATATTAAACAGACATACTTGCAAAATAGTTTGGATATTGAAAATAAAGGGGATGTGGGAGTGTCCAACACAGATGTCTTGCCTTGGTAGGCTTGAAATTATGGCTACCTGTTGTCCTCATACTTGAATTAAAATTAGGAGCCAAAACATAGACTAGGTTAAGTGCTATGGTAATATATCCAATCAGGAGTGTGTTCTGTTGAAGTCTCTTTTATTTTTTTTATTTTTAAACATGCAGGAGAGCCACACAGACGAGCATGAAGGCGAGGAGCAGGTCCATGAACAGCCCCAACAGCAGGAAGAATACTGACCTGTCCAACATCTTTGACAGTTTTCATTCTGTGTGGGAACTTTCTTCTGGAGAAAGGAACATGTGTGGCCTCAAACTCGAAACCAGTCACTCCCAGTCTGCCATTAACATTTATGTACCGTAGCGAGTGCCAGCAAACCACTGCATTCTGTACCCATATTTTGCCAAGATGCATTTGCAGAAGTCTTCTTTCAGTGTGTCTACCTGAGAGGTCGTAGGGCTACATCACCTACTGTACATCACTGCAACTTCACCACTTGGCTGCTTGAGATTTGTTCCGCTTTTTAAAAAATATATATATTTATTTTTTCTTTTTGTCTTAAGTATGATACATTTGTAATTTGTTCTAAAATGTTTATATTGGCATCTCGTGTGGCAAGAAGTATTGTACCACTAGATGTGTTTGTCACTTGGTGGTGCTTTGGTATTTTCAAGTACATCTGCCTCGGGGCATAAATTTGGTCAAACAATTGGAACAAAGGGATACATTAGAAGTGATACTCAAGCTATAATGATGAGGTGTGTGTTGTGGAGGGAAAAGGCGTATGTGACTCATATCGTTCCTATCCTGTATTCACAAAACAGAAGGCAAAGCAACAGTTTCCCTAATAAAGATTTAAAACCCACTGACTGTTTTACACCAAAGCATGTTAGAAAGCTGCACGATATGTTTTTATTTCTGGAAGATACATGTCTACTTAACTGTTTGAAAGTCCTCTCAATTTCCTGACTTTTCAACAGAAGCTTTCCCTGCTGCTTTCTTTTGAAGGACCTGTATTTATTAGAAATTCTGTCGCTGCCTCCAGCTCAGTGCTGATTCAGGAGACAACAATCTCCTCTCTCTTGCAGCTGCATCTGCAGAATGCCATCTCTGACCTTGTATTCTGCCTGCCACCCCTACAAATGAGGATCAAGTGGATCAGCCATTCCTCTTTCCTATTCTTGCTTCCTCTCCCCTTGGCCATACACCTATGGAAGATGAAGACTTCCTTACTGGGGCTAGGCATGTCCAAGGTTGATTTGCAGCAAGCCAGCTGCAGAACCAGTCCTGAAACTCTTAAGAGATTCTCCTTTTAAACATGAAATGATTTGAATACTGATTCAAGGATATTTTCCCCATTCGTGCTTAGGCCAGTTTGCATGCTTAGTGAACCAGCCAGAAGTCCTGTTAGAGGTAAAGAACACATTAGCAGGGGATCACCTGCAAGGCACAAAAACAGTTCTGCAGGCTGACTGACCTTACTACTGGATAGGTTGGCCCAGTGCAGAACCAGAATGTAGAGAATTCTGTGCCAAGGGTGTTTCTTCTTAATTAGGGTCCTTGTTAAATTATGGCATTTTATAGGCAGAAATATAGCATAAAATACATTTAAAAGCATTCCTTGTTTAAAAAAAAATCGTAAAATTGCACATTTTGGATCTATTTCTGAATCAGTATTGCCTTTCTTTTACACTTGGTGTTCCTAGCTTCCATCACTTGATTTCTTAATTCTAAATTTATTACTTCAGTTATTTGATTTGGCAGGCACAAGGAAAAGTCTCATCCCAGGCTACCATCACTGAAAAGCTCAATAAAACCTTCTGAATGGTGTATCTTTTTAAATCTTTATGGAGTTGCTTTACTGATTAAGCTCTAAATTTATACTGAAGCAGAAGGTTTTTTAATTTAAAAAAAATCTTCAATTCTCAAATCTTTTGCAGCAAAGTTCATCTAATTTAGTTAAATGTGAGCAATCACTCCTACTGAGTTTCATACCACAGCCAGTACATAAAATACCTTTAAACATTAGAACAGGTATTTCCATTTCCTCAATTGCTCCCTCGGCTCAGCAGCATAGTATCCAGTCCCTGTGGATTGAAAGAGTTTTCTGGCCCTGACCCCAGCATTGACCTCACTTCCTACCCAATAATAGGTAGTGGAAGAGCTGTACCCTGCAATGTAGCACTTCCATTGCTATTTTTAGCTTAATTGATTTGCTTGGTTTCAATTAAAATCCTATACATAAAGCAAATTAAAAAGTGAGTTTTTTATAAGGATATAAAATATATTCCCGTGATCCAGCATAGATAGAAGATCCAGGATACTTTCTGTCTAAAATATCAGCATTTAGGGCCCAGTTCTTAATTTTGTCTCAAAAATTTCCATTAGCATCTGCAGAAGTTCTGGTGGTGCAAGGAATTCAGGATCAGACCCTACCCTGCTACTGGCATCAGCACCAGATTGTGATCCCTGATACAATTCCATCATCTTTCCATTTAGAGGCAAGCAGACACTGGAGAGCGCTTCCTTAAAAAGTGCTTTTGCAAGGCTGCAAAATGGTTAGATTTTTCTGCTTGTGAGGTGGTTCTTGACAAGGCTACTCTGCCCTACCCCTTTCAGCTATAAGTATAAAAAAGCCAAACTGTCCTTTCCTCCCTTTCTTCTTACTCTGCGTTGTAATTGGTCTGTGGAGTATAACCCTTTCACTGCGTTGTATCAGGCAGGAAGTGATTGATATAGGGCACAGGAATGGTAGTTACCTTCCCAAGCCAGAGAGCCTCAAATGTGCTGAGGAGTGATACTCGGGAAGGGGATAGTGTTGTCCTCCTGCCCGGCTGAGTAACACCATTATTCCGTTATGGTTTTAATATGCATTTGTAATTACTTTTACTAAATAGCACACCATAAAGCTTTGGTTATATATTAAATGTAAACTGAAAGGAATGTAAACATATGTATTGTTAATTATAAATAGATAAGTAATGACATCATAGATGCAAAAAGTCTTATTCAGATGTATCAGTCATTTTACATTACCCACAAATTGTCGCATGGTAGAGTAGATTTTTTTTTTTTGTCTCTGAATATGTGAATAACTTGACTTGCGTTTATCTTTTTACATATTTAATAAAAAAAGTATATGTTAAAATCTGTGTAGCTCTAGAGACTATTCAAAACAGTTTAAAGTGGTAGTTTTCTATTTATATATTAAACTGTTTCATTATTAATTGCAAATGCGAGCAAGGAAAAAAAGCCAAATGGTTTAAAAGGAAATGTGGTTCATAATGTATGTAGAAATCTCTTTTCCGGAGCCCAACAACTGTATCACCCTTCCACAAATCTCAGGACGAGATGAATGAAAATATTAAAAAATAAAATAAGATGCAGATTATTCTTTTGGCAAACTCTTTCCAGTTTCAGAGTACTAAATCTCTTGCAGTTGTAGTTTAGTTTGGATATAGGTACAGCAAAAGTAAACTAAGAGGTGAAGAGGGAATATTATAGTGAAGATCTACAGGGAAATTCCAAATGGATCTTTGCCACAGAGGTCTAACGGTAGGGATGCCATCTTAAGTGCAATTTCTAAAAGATTTAAATTGGGATCAGAAATACTTGCTCTGTGTGACAAAATAGCTGAAAGAATGTGTTAAAGCCAACCCCATGGATCTGACTCAGTGTACTGTGGGAAAGTGTGCTTAGGTATTTGCTGCTAAACCTTAGGGAACAGTAAAGGGGGGGCAGGGAATGATTCCCTTCCTAGAGGGAAGAAGGATCTAATGTAAATTGCTCTTGATCTCCACCTAGAGGTTTGCTTTAATGTTTCATCACAGCTTCAGAGAAGGCTGCTTTGTCCATCCATTCAGCATGGGGGCAATTCAGCATCTTTAGCATGTACTATAACAGTTCTTCCCCACCAAAATTTAGTAATTTAAGGAGAGAGGCCATGAAGAGGTAGGCAGAAATCTAGTGACCCCATTCAGTCCAACCAGATTTGAGCTCATTGTCGTAGTGAGAAGCGTATTAGGGTAGATGCCCTTCATCAGAATAGGTAAGCAAATCTATGTTCCAATGTCTAACATGCCACATCCTAAAGAGTATAAATTTCACTTATTTAATAACTTTCATTTGAAAATGATCATGAAACTAACCATCTGTGACACAGATATACCAAGTAAAAGGAGGCATGGTGTCCAGTTTATCTTCTCCATAGTCCTTAGCAGACCTTGTGGAAAGTCAATCAGTGCTCATACGGCCCTGCTGTGAACAAACCACTCTAGTCCATTTTATTGAATCAAAGTTAACTTATTTTCCAAGACATTATCTAACTGTGTAACATACACTGTACAGTACATAATCTGCATCTATACTTCAGTTTGCCTTAATGTAGCTTGACAGTTAATTTTAAAAAATGGACATAACGTGCATATATTATGTAGCTTCCAAATTAAATAGTACAAGGAATTCATTTACATTAAAACTCTGTGCTGTGCATTTTTTAAAAAATCAATATAGTAGAGACATGGACAGGATGGTGGCATTTCAAGTTTTGTCATTTCAGTTAATGAACTATTTCAAGGTACTACAACACAGTAACTACAAAACACCAAATTAAGCCACTTCTATGTACACTTAAGCCACTTCTGTGTACATGCACATTTCCAACCGTTTACAAATAAATTGGGGGGGGGGGGCAACAATACAAAGATAATGATCCTGATATAAATATTTAAACTGAGGTGTATTTTTCTATTACACATACTTTTCATATACTGTATTTAAAAAATTATGATCTGCTTATATTCACCTAAATATTTTCCTGATATTTTTTGATGGATGGATTTAAAAAAACTTTGAAAATCTACAGGTGTCAAAGTAGGTGAGAAAATTCTGTTCCAATATATACAGTATGTGAATTAATATTTAATTCCATCAAAGAATGAGACTTCAGAATCTTTGCCTGAAACTTCAGTTTCTTAGCTACATGCACTCAGGGCTTCCCCTCTAGCATCTCATTAAATACACAATCCTTTAGACCTGGTAGGTCCAGCAAGTATTCCTTCATGCAGCACTGGAATCCTGCTCTGGAGACCCCCAAAAAGACCTGGGGCAACCAAACCCGCACCTTCATCTCCATCTCCACCCTCTACATGAGTTACAGGGAAGGGAACTCATGATTCAAGAAGTGATAGCAGCACTTTCCCTAAGTGGCTGACTCAACCATTGGCTTGAATTGATGTGATGCAATCACAATTGACACACACCTGAATAGCTGGGACTAGAACTCTGGGCCTCCAAATCCACAAATACAGGCCTCTGAGTCTAAATGAGATCTCTCTGAGTTGGGAGGAGGAGTAGGTCCCTTGTGTCCTCCTTGGGCAAAGCCAGTATACTGCATTCTGTCCTGAGCACTTGCTCACTCCAGTGTGATAGATTCATATGGGAGCCAGCATACAACATACTTGGAATTTTAATCCATAGATATTGGTGCTTTACAAATGTAAAGTAGCAGATGTAAGATGGGGAAACTAGGCAAAAAGACACAATCTTGCTGAAGGTCACACATGTTACATTACTGCTTTGGGAGAGTGACCCCTAGCAAGAATGACTTGTAGCTTGAAAGCCAGGTCAAGCCATCTACTGTAATATGGTACACAGACTGAAATTTGAGAAAGGGCAAGCTGTAAACCAGCCCCATCCCAGCACTGTGCAGATGACAGAATTAATTAATACTCCTCTTGAGAGAGCCTTTAACCTAAGCCGTGGATGTGGGTCTGCATGTTGGTGGGAGAAGAGTGAAGAAGGGACAAAGGCAGAAAAATGGCATCTCAGAATCAACAAATGGGTGAAATGAAAACTCAAGGAACCTGCCAATAACTTGACTGTTGTGTGATTAACCCCTGCCTTTGGGAAGTGAAATATCTAAGTATTCTATAAACTCATCAGTCAGTCCACAGGTTCCCTTATGAAGTAAGTATAATGCTTATCTTGTGCATGTGGAAATTGGACAATTCATATCAATGCCTCAATGTCAGAAAGCCTCTTTGGCTAGTACAGCCTGTGAGAGGAAGAGAGCCCAAGCTCAGAGGCCTGTGAGAACAAAGGACATAAACTTAATAAAGTAAGCAGTTTTCAATGAAGGACGAACACTTGTATTTTTAAATATCTCTGTAGCCCTCCTCCCACTCCTCCCCCAAATTCTTATTTCCCATATAACCTGAGTAATGTACTTTAAATAGCAACAGGAATTTGAAACTCTGCTATATGCACCAGAAGACTTATTAGCCTAGTCAAGAATGCAGGCAAAGAGCTGATTAGTATGTATTGCATACATAGCTGAGGCTGAAAAAATACTGTGTACAAAGGATCTAACTGGCCATTCACTTTGTGTCTATTTGGTTTTGCAAATTTGTTTGCCCATTTACTCTAGCATTCAGGCCCTACCTTCACAACAAGATTAGGCTATGTCTACACTACAGCTTATGTCGGCATTACTTACGTTGCTCAGGGGTGTGAATAAACCACCCCCCTGAGCAACATAAGTTATGCTGACATATATCCCTGGTATGGACAGCACTATATTGGTGGGAGAGCTTCTCTCCTGTCGGCATAGAGCATCTTCACCAGATGCACTGCAGCATGTGTAGACAAGCCCTCAGAGAATCTTCAAAACCTTGTAGTGGACAAGTTTTCTTTCATAAACAACCAGCTTAGAGTGGGGTATGTTGCTTGTTGTTACTTAGGTAAGCACCAACAATGTGCTTTGTGCTGTATAAGACACAAATGTAAGGGCGATCCCTGCCCTGCAGAGCTTGCAATCTGAATAACATAGCTCAGACAAGGATCACTGAGAAACCAAAGAGTATGGGATTTAAAGGGTCTTGTTTTGCTTGCAATTTCCTCATCTGATTCTCTTCACTGATTAACTTGACATGGGTTAGTATTTGGGGGCAGTGTCGGAGAAGTGAGACTTTGGGAGGGAAATGGAATGTGGCTGGCATATTGGAAGTTCCACACAAATATGGCAGCACTTAAGCAGGCACAAAGATATGAGCCAGGGAAGGAAGTGTAGGGGACATCAAAACTGGCTTCATTGGTGAATGGAAGGGATGGAGAGAGGGCACTATTAAAAAAGCTCAATGATGTAGTATAGCCCAGGACTGATTTGTGCAGGGTTTCAAAGGTAGGGACAAGAAGTTCAGACTTGATATTCTGGGCAAAGAGAAAGAAGATAGGATAGGTGGGTTAGGCAACGTAGGCAGCAGAATGACTAGCGATACTTTCATTACTGGACTAGCTTTCTCTGAACCCTGCTGAGTAGCTCATTGTCTCAGCAGTTTGCATATCTAGCCCATTATACCCTTTGGTTATTTTGATCAACAAAGCACCACTATTTTTATCACAGAAACACAGATGAGAAGCTCCATGGTAAGGTTTATGCTCTGGTTGCAGCAAAGATGTTCATTCTTGAATGTGTTTCTTCAACGAAAAGATGTAAATGTTGAAATGCTTACTCAGCTGTCTCCCCTAAAGATAAATTAAAGAGGGTTGAGTGTTTTGATAAGAAAACATTATTGTACCTGCACAAGAATTCAAAGTCTCTGTACTCCCACTCATTGGGAGTTTAGGTTTGGAATTCTAAGTGTTAAAGCTAGTGAGTTTTGATTTTAAATTCCTCATGTATATTGATGAAGATTAAGCCATTAGGGACCAGATTCACAGTTGGCATAAGAAGTGAATAGAATTAGCCCTCTTATGCCAGCAGTGAATCTGGCCAAAATTCTTCAGATCTAATCTGTGCTATTTTGGCCTGGATTGACATATGTTTTAAAATCTATTATGGCACTTGCATCCACACACTGAGAAGGGAACATTTTTTTCAAGGCAGGAGGCAAAGCTTCCCCATACAGCACAGCAGTGTGTCTTCAATAAAAGGATGTCAGCCGTATATTTTTCTAAACAAAATTTTTGCTACTTGGGACATTTGCTCTTAAAGCAAAGTCAAATTAAGGCATGTTTTAAGGATTATTCTACAACATTGGTAGGACAAAATGCTATTGACTGCAGAAGAATGAATTTGATCAATAACTCAGATGGCGATAAATGCCAAAAATAAATTCAAACGGTATCCAGCTAATCTGAAAGCTTTGGAAGATATTCCTAGAACATACACACAATAACACCATGGTACCTCTAACATGGGAGCTGGTGGAGGGGGCAACATAGATTAAAATTAAATGTTTGAAATGCTGCTTTGCACATTCAAAAGAAAATTACCATTTTTATTATTATGTTTTGTATTTTACTCTGTTTTAACTTCATTGGATTAATCCCCTAGGGAAGAGGCTGGGGGAAATGCAGGACACATATAAACTGTTATGTAAAACCAATCAACAAAGATTATGACTATGATAGGCTTAGCTGAGAGTAATCACTGTCCCTGCAATATTTTGAGCCACTAAAGATTCTGTACTTGGGTGCAAGAGATGCAGTGCCCATAATGAACAGGTTCGTTTTCCTTTGGACTAAAGATAAATATACAGCAAAGAATGAATTAAAAAAAATTCAAAGTATAACATACTGCCATACTCGTATGTCCTAGTAATCACACCAAATCTGACACAAGTATCTTCTCCCCACTGCCTTAGTTGTAACTTTTTCTATGCCTGCAATTATGAATAAAATTATAAAAAGCATGTATTTACCACCCAAACTCCATAGTGTACGTGAGCAGCTGTGGCTAACGTAGTGAATATGGTAAGTGCCATTTCCTCATTCTTGCCCAGGAGCCCTGTTACCGCTGCGTAGATCACAAGAGCTAATGGAAACAGGAGCCAGTGGAAAGCTTCAGATCTGGCGTCGCTCATCTGGCAAATTATCACTCTGCACTGTTAGAATAATGTAATCAGTCAGGTAAGACGTACTGGAGCAATTTATTTAAAAGAAGCATGTTAATTTGTCTGCTAGAGTATTTTCAGTTGAAAAAGCATGTGGCTTAGGAAACATGGGTAGTTCCAAGATTGAGATTTACCATAAATGATGGTCTTTGCTCCTTTATTGGCTGTGATTTTTACAGCACTTTATTACATGTAATTTAAAACACATATCTTTTATGGAGACAGTGTTTTGACATGTTACATTTTGAATTTAAAAACAACTTTGCATAAAGGGGAGCTTGTTTGACACTTGTTTTCACAGAAACTCAAAAATATAATACTAAATCAAACTTAATCATTGGAGCAATGGATTGAGGTAGAGGGATCATGGTCAAAGTGATGGATTGAACATATAAAATGCTGTATAAATCAAAAGTATTAGTGTTTTATTGAGATCCTGAAACTGTAATACTATTGGTCTTCTATGTATTTTCACTACATGAATTTTCATTTCCTTAACCAAAGTTTCTTTCAGCTTGAAATGACTAAATACCAAACCATGGATAAAATTTTCAAAAGCACCTAAGTCCCATTTTCAAAGGTGACTTAGGCTTTTGTGGGTCAGTGTTTTAAAGGTATTTAGGCACCTAAAAATCCAGACAGACTCCTAGTAGGATTTTCAAAAGCACCTAATTCAGTTGGTTCAAATGGGATTTAATGGGATTTTGTAAAGCTGCTGGTTGCGTAACTCCCATTAAATCAATGGAGTTAGGTGCGTAGATGCTTTTTGAAAATCCCATGAGGCACCTCTCTACATCTTTAGATGCCTATGTACTTTTAAGAATTTGGCCCCAGGCCTGGTCTAGGCTTGAAAATTAGATTGACCTAGCTACATCATTTAGGGCTGTGAAAAAATGTGTTCCCTGTGCAATGTAGTTAGGTCAACCTAACCCCACTGTAGGCGCAGCTAAATCAACAGAAGAATTCTTCAGTCAACCTACCTACCATCTCTCAAAGAGGTGGATTACCAACAATGATAGGAAAAAACCCTCCATCAATGTGGGAAGCATCTACACCATGGCACTACAGCAACACTGTGCTGTAGTGTAAACATGGCTTAAGTCTCATTGAAAGTCAATGGGGCCTAAGAGCCAAAATCATTTTTGAAAATGAAATAGTTGCCTAAATCACTTATGCACTTTCAAAAATTTTACCCCTGGTCAATTTAAGTTTGGTGCAAAATTGAAATGTGGTAAAAATTAGTGTTTATAAATCCTAAAATCAATAGAAATACTTCCATAAATTTAAAAAAAAAAAAAAAATGAAAAGTTCATTCCCCTGTAGAGTTTGAAATCTAAACACTACAGTATTAAGCCTCTGAAAGTAAAGGTGGCACTGACTTCAGTGGTTCATTGTGGAAGCTAAAAGAAATGGAAAAAATAAAGTATGTGAATTTTTTTCACATTCAGTAATTTAAGGTGAAATTATTAATAGTGCAGGTAAACTTATTGGCTTACAATGTATTATGGAAATTGACAGTGTCCCTTTTAAACTACAATCAATTTTAGAATTCACTTAGGGAGCTGTGTTGTGCTTTGCAGTATATCAATGAGAGTAAATTACGGTAATCTTCCTATTGCATACATAGTATCTTTTTGCTGAGCAACTGCATATATGCAGAAGGTGGAATATGTATTGTTAATTATGTTAAATATGATTTTCCATTAAAACTGATTTGTTAAATTCTCAAAGCGTGTTTGTAATGTTTACTCACATTATTCCCGGTTTCCATCACAATAAATTACTTCCATTAACATAAGGCATCAACAAACTATATTGTGCATAAAGAACTGTAATTGCAGTCATTTACTAGTTCTGAGATATATTGACCAATAAATAATATACTATTTTAAACCTAAACTACTCTAGTCACTACAGATGACAGTAGAAAAAAGGTTAGAACTGAGTTTATCAGATAAAAATGGAAGTGGGCTATTAAGACTCTTCTACTGATCTAATCCATTTCCCTCAGAATCATTTCCTACAATCTATTCTCAGTGCTTTGGTTCCATTTAAACTAGCTTCAGAAAGGTGGGCTCCATTATTCCCATTCCACAAGCTAATTGTGTTAGGAATATTTTTTTGACAGGTTAAATTTTTCTTTCTTAATTCCATCCCGTTAACCTCATTCCCATGTGTCAACCCAGCTAATTCCTCTTTCCTTAATGTTTACACCCTTCCAATGCTACAAGTATTTTTATTTGACTTGTATTCCCCACCTAGACCTTAGTGGCCGTACTGCATATATTTGTCTTTAAAAGGTTATTCATTAGTCTCTCTTTTTCTATTATATTAGTATTGTTTTAGTATTTATTATTGGGTTCAGGAAAAACTGGCCAAATTTAGACATAGCCTGATCAGAGGCTCTAGAGAAAGAGCAGAGCTGAAGATGACGCCCTGGTTATGGGCCTGAATGGTGAGGATGGATGGATGGATGATGGTGCCCATTGTGACAGGAGGGAGGAGGAGTGGCTTGTGGGGGCAAGGAAATGGTTAAGAATTCTGTTTTGGCTATGATTCTCTTAAACATGTATGTATTCCAGTTGTCTTATATTTCAGTCTAGGTCCTCAGTCTTCTCCCACTTTGAACTCCCCGTTAACTGTCTCCACAGTTATGCTCACCTCCGCCCCATCCATTTATTAGCAGTGAATCTGAAATCCCTCAAGCAGTCGCAGTCTCCACACCCAGCTCCATGAGGAGGTCCAAAAGGGCTCAGACTCTCCCATCCACCATCCTAAATCCTCAATACAAAGTGTTCTGTTATTCTGAATGTAAATCTCTGCCTGTTTTAGGGGTTTCTAAGCATACCTGTAGTTCAGACAGAAATGTGACATTTGCCTTCTGTGACTGTGTGCTCAGACCAGCCAGCAATGTTGCCTGAACATTTCCCAGGATGCCTTTGAGATCCCTCAGTGGAATAGAGGGAAGAAAGTTTTGTGCTTCAAACCAGCAGCGAAGTGGGGTGAATGGAGTGGCTCCAAGACTGTGCTACTGCCCTGCCAAAGGGGCAGGGTGTGGGGGGGAGGGGCAAGAGCTGTCTCTTGGAGATACACTGCTGGTAGACACCTTACCTTTTTTTTTTTTTTTTTTTTAACCCTTGTTTTTCCAGTTAGATGCTAAAATATTGGGAACTGTCTGTCTCTTACAGCTTCCCATTAGAGGCTTTTCTCTTTTTTTCTTTTTTTTCCCCCAGGAGGTCCTTGCTTTACCTACCAAGTCTGACATTGCATGGTTTTGAGGTCAAGTTGAAAGTAGGCTTGAAGTCAAAAGTGCCTAGTGGACAAATAAATATGTTGTGAAAGGAACGAGACGTGCAAGCTACTGGCAGGTAGAGAAAAGTGGGCTGCAGTTTGTGGTCTTTAGGGCAGATAATGAAAACCCAGTGTGTCAGAATCTCAGGGTGAACCTCTATTGCTATGACAACCATTACTTAGTCTCTGAAGGGAATATGTATAAAAGGTACCAATGGAGAGGAGGAAAACAGACGGCTTTTTTTGCTTTTGAAATGTTAGTGGTTTCAATTACTATTTATTTACACATTTTAATTGATGTAACCCTCTAATTCAGCACTAATTATCTCAGTAAGACAGGATCTTGAAATATATACTGCACTGATTAACTGCAATAAATTGCAGCATAACAAGGAACTTTTGGTTCACCTTGTTGTTTGCCCCTTACAAGTATCTTGACACTATTGTTCTTCATTGGTTGAGATACTTATTTAATATTTGCATGCTGCCTGTCAGATTTCCCTAACTAGCAGGAAATCCGTATTTCTCACTTAAGAACATACCCAGCTCTCTTAGAAATGTAAATGGAATGACAAATTCATACAATGAAGCTTGTACCCTTGAAAAATGAGGCACCCCTCACACGGTTGAGTGCAGTCTCCAAGATGGAGCTAATTCAGTTGTGGCTGTCAGAGGCATATTTTTAAAAGGATATTTGAACATCAGCACTATCCATGAAGAGCCATTTCTAGTTTTACAAAATAAATGTTTAGAGGCCTCTAATGAGAGCTCACGGCTTCCATCCTGAACTGACAGGATTTCACATCTCCTGTAATGCAGGAAACTTCAGTTTCTGTACATGTTAAATTTGGTGGTACTGTATGCCAAACTAACCTACTCTTGTATACTGTAGTAATAAATACATATGCACTTTATTACAATGGGCATAGTACTGATTGATATTCACTTTTATAGTAAAACTATGTACTGGAAATTATACCAGAAGTATAGTTTAAAATATGCTGTAAAATGTGCATCTTCCTGTAAAACAACTGAAATATATTTACCTGTGGAGGAACAATTATACTGAAAAGGTGTACACAGATATGTTTGTTGAACATCTCAGTGCATTTGCAGGTCTCTGTATGAAGTTAATTGTTCACTTCATATAATTCTCAAAATATCTTTTCATCCTTATATATTCAGTTGCATTATTTACTTAAGTAAACTTATATTTTTGGAGTCATACAATATCTTTTGCAGGTTGAGGCATGTGGATTCGATATTTTCCCAAAACTTAGTGCCATGCATGAAGCCCAGTTATTCAGGGTTTGTCCTGAGGCAGGCAAATTTTTCAACATAAGGCCCTGATTTAGCAAAACATGTGCTTACGTCCCATTGAAATCAAGTGCTGTCGTGAACCAACCCTGATTTCAATGAGAGCTTGAGCATTAAGAATTAAGTTCAGTTTTGTTGCATGGTATTCCATATTGCTACTTCACAAAGATTTATCTTCCATCGACATTAGATGAAGAAAGAGGGTTCTAGGGCACAATGAACAAGTAATGTAAAAGAAATTCAGAGGACCATCGCAAGGCATCACTTATGCCCTCAAAATATTACGTATACTATAGTACTTGTGATGGTCCTCTAAACTGGGCTGAATTTCACCGGGGGAGTACTCAATTACACCTACATGTTGGAGGATATCTGGTATGTTTCATGAAATAAAGACAGCATTGTTCATAAAGCCCTGGAAAAGAGATCTTATAAAATTTTACACTATTCTGGAATAAATATCCAAAAACCTGTACTAACACCACTGAAAGCTTCAACATTTCAGGCAATTGGTGAAATATATTTTTATAAACGAAGGTGTAATGTGGACACACTATTTAGACACTTAATTCCAGTGGCACAAGAGGAGTGAAAGTGATTCTGGTGAGTTTTTAGTTTTTTTTTGTTTGTTTTTTGTTTTTTAATGTTTCTCTTTTTTCTTTCTTTTAGTCACATCAAGTAAAAGAATAATTTAATCCTACTCATAGAATAGTGTATCTAAATATAAACCATAGTCACAAAAATACTTACAATAACATTTGAGAAAACAACACCAACCATCCATAAAAACAGCCTGGTTTGTTTTGCTAAAATATCACATGGTGATAAAATCACCCAGATAGTAAGGAGAGCAAACAGCAGCACAGGAGATACCAGAGGTAGAAGTCCTTCATACAAAGAATCTTTCTTCAGTGTTTTCTTTAAGTGTGCTCTGCAATAAAGAAAACTATCTATTTTATGGAGTGAGATACACGTTATCTAATCTACCCCTCCCCAATAATTTCAAAACTCTAGCTTGAACAAGGTCTATGAAGCTTAACAGTTCGTCTCTCAAATGTTATTAGCACTGTGCAAATGTTTTAGAAAGTTAAACATTTTAAGAGATCCTAGGATACCTATGCAACTCTTCTTACTTGGCTAAAATTAGATTGTTTTATTCATATTAGGTAGTCTTTGCTCAGCTTCCCCTATTCGTCACTGTCTAGCAATAAAACACAAACCTCATATCGAGTGATTTGCAGTAGCTGTGTTTTTTGCAATTCTCCTCCAATTTCACAGAAATCCACATGCTGTGCAACTATTTATTTAGATGATGAAACACTTTTAGCTAGAGGCTGCTGAAATGTTTTCATCCATTATACATCACACTTAATGCTGGCACATTATTATTTGCTTACTTTTAGATATGTTTCTGCAAAATGATTGTTGTGGCATCCCCCAAATGCTATAGTAATGTGGAATCAATTTTAAGTAGTAAAATATAACAAAATTCATGTTTGTTTTTTCTTGATTGTTGATCTTTTATAGTACTTTTAAATGTGGTAAAGAACTGATTGTCTGTCAGAGGAAAGGATAAATGTAAGATAAACAGCGATTGCGCCTGTACCCAATCTCTTTACTAATGCAAAACACCCATAAAGCATATATTAAATCAATGGGAGTTCAGTGGTGAGCTGGAACTGGTTCCCACCGGTTCGCAAGAACCGGTTGTTAAATTTAGAAGCCGGTGTAGAACCGGCTGTTAAAGAGGCGGCCAGGTGGGCAAACAACTCCGGTCCGTGGCAGGGCCGCCCAGAGGAAGGGGCAAGTGGGGCAATTTGCCCCGGGCCCCACAGGGGCCCCCACGAGAATGTCGGGGGCTCCCCCCCGCCTCCGCCTTCCCCCATCCCGAGGCGCCTCAGCGCGCCGCGTCCAGGAGCGGCCCTGGACAGAGCTAAAGTGGGCTCCAGCGGGGCCTGAGCTCCTCCCGCTCAGAGCCGCATGGTAAGGGGGCGGGGCTGCGAGCTGCGGCTGAGCGGCGGGAGTTCAGGTCCCACTGGAGCCACGCCACTGCAGCCACGCCGCTGCAGCGCTGTCCAGGGTGGCTCCTGGATGTGGCACGCTGAGGCTCCGGGAGAGGGGGGAGGCAGGGGTAAGCGATATGGTAAGGGGGCTGGGGCCAGGGGGGTTAGATAAGGGGCAGGGAGTCCCGGGGACAGTCAGGGGACAGGGAGGGGGCAGAGGTTCGGGGAGGGGCGGTCAGGGGACGGGGAAAGGGGGGTTGGATTGTGGGCATTTCGGGGGTCTGTCAGGACTCAGTGGGGGGTGGATAGGGGTCAGGGCAGACAGGGAGCAGGGGGAGGTTCATGGGGGGTGGGGTCCTGGGGTGGTGGTTGGCGGGGGTCTCGGGGGGGCAGTCAGGTGACAAGCAGCAGCATGGGTCGAGGATTCTGAGGGGGGCAGTTGGGGGCAGGAAGTGGGTGGGGGTCGGATAGGGGGCAGGGCCAGGCTGTTTGGGGAGGCACAGACTTCCCTACCCTAAAGCTCATTCAGCAGTTTGAGGCTTGCAGACAGCTATTTAACACAAAGAGCCAAGCTGTTATCTTTTCCCTTAGGGCTACCATCCCTTTCACTTCTCAAATGCCAAATTATAGTCTACATTTAATTTCAGTGCCATAGGGAGATTCATGTCAGGGCAGGATATGGGTGGGGGTTGGATGGGGGGGGACAGGCTGTTTTGGGAGGCACAGTCTTCCCTACCCGGCCCCCGATACAATTTTGCAACCCCAATGTGCAGGGCCGGCTTTAGGAAGTGCGGGGCCCAATTCAAACAGTTTCGACAGGGCCCTGGCAGGGATTACTAAAACAAAACACGTAATAAAACATGGGGCCTGTACTCACCGGGTGGCGCTACGAGTCTTCGGCGGCACTTCGGCGGTGGGTCCTTCACTCGCTCCGGGTCTTCGGCGGCATTGAAGGACCCACCACCGAAGTACCGCCGAAGACCCGGAGCGAGTGAAGGACCCGCCGCTGAAGACCCGGTAGGAAACCGGTTGTTAAGATTTTGGCAGCTCATCACTGGTTTGGATCACTAAAGATTATATGATTTGGGTCATTGATTGATACTTATGATTTAAAAGAACAACTTTAGGTACAGTCTATACTGCAAGATGCCTGACCACTTGCGTGTGTATGTGTGTATACACACATATGCAAGTAGTCAGGCATCTTGCAGTGTGTGTGTGTCTGTGTAATCAGTGGTCACCAACTGGTCTATCGCAATCGACTGGTCGATCCTGGAGCCTCTGCCAGTCGATCACGATCTCCGGCCACTAAAATCCGGTGGTGCAGCAGCAGGCTGCCTGCCTGCCCTGGCCCCACACCGCTCCCAGAAGCAGCTGGCATGTCTCTGCAGCCCCTGGGGGGCAGGAGGGCGACAGGCAGCCCCGCGCGCTGCTGCTGCCCCCGATCCCCAGCGCCAACTCCGTAGCCCCCATTGGCTGGGAACTGTGGCCAATGGGAGCTGCGGGGGCAGTGCTTGCGGCCCTGGGGCGGGGTGGGGGCAGCGGGTCTCCACCTCCTCCTGCATCCAAACTCCCTCCCAGAGCTTGCACCCCTCACCACCTCCTGCACCCCACCCCACTACCCCAGGCTCAGCCCAGAGCCCCCTCCCACTCTCTGAACCCCTCGGCCCGAGCCCAGAGCCTGCAACGCCCCCTGCCCCAGCCCGGTGAAAGTGAGTGAGGATGGGGGGGAGAAAAGGGGGAATGGAGTGAGCAGGGCAGGGCCTCGGGGATGAGGTGGGGTAGATCCTGGGTTGATCTTAAATTCAAAAAGTGATCTTGTGTGTAAAAAGGTTGGAGACCGCTGATAGGTAGATAGATATAAAATATTAGGGCTGTCATTAATTGCAATTAACTCACACGATTAACTCAAAAAAATTAATCGCAGTTTTAATAGCACTGTTAAACAATAGAATACCAGTTGAAATTTATTTATTTATAGTTGCGCTTTCACAATAAAGAGATTGCACTACAGTACTCGTATGAAGTGAATTGAAAAATACGATTTCTTTATCATTTTTACAGTGCAAATATTGGTAATAAAAATAATATAAAGTGAGCACTGTACACTTTGTATTCTGTGTTGTAATTGAAATCAATATATTTGAAAATGTGAAAAACATCCAAAATATTTATATAAATAGTATTCTATTATTGTTTAACACCACTCGATTAATTGCAATTAATTTTAATTGCCTGACAGCCCTAATTATATATATATATAATTCTCATTCTCATATATATATATATATATATAATATGAATCAGGTCTGCTGAAATTTTTGTTGTTTTAAAAACAAAAAAAACCCTTGCTGATAAAATACCTGCTGATGTTCAGAGTAGCAGGGTGGGGAGAAAAGAGGCAAGTTTACCAGAAAACCTGAATTTCTAATTACCAAAGCTTCTGAGCATGACCACTAGAAACCAATAAATCAGACCTTGCTGGATGTTTAGAACTACTGTACTTTTCTGTTCAAATTAGTGATATAAACCAGCAGCAGGCTTGAGAGAAGTCCTGCCAAATGATTACATAAGAGGGAAAATGCTAAGCAAAACAAAGTGCTGAGAATGAGAGGAAAGAAAATACAGAATATTCACTAATCAGAATAAATACTAATTCTACCGGGTCTCTGGCACTTTTCAGGGCCAATAAGCCCACATTATGGGTTGGTTGCAGGCCCATTTTTGGAACGACACAGGAGACATCGCTGGTGGAAATATGCTGCAGGAGGCACAATGTCTCGTGGAGTACCCTAGCATGCAGGTGAAGAGCAGACACTGCACCATTTCTTTGGACGGTGTAACCTACTCCAGCAGCTCAGCAAGCTGGTGTGCAAAGGAATTGGGATATGTCCATTCCTCTTCCCTGCTTCCTTGGGCTCTGTCTTTGTAAAGCACTTTGAGATCCACAGTACAAAAATGCTGTGTAAGTGCTCGGTATTATTTTATATTATTCTAAATTTAAAACTCTATAATATTTATATTGCACTAATGGCCTCAACCAGGTTGTACTTAGCATTATATATGCATGTAATAAATGACAGTCCTTCCTCCTAGGAGCTTGGAATCTGAAACAGCAGATGTAACAGGTGGATGAAATAAACAAGCAAATATAAGGGAGAGGGCAGGACAGTATAATTAAAATAGGCTATTTTAGCATAGACTAGCTGTGCATACAATTTCATAGACGTAATGCACCAACCATTAGCAATAATCACAACTTGCCACCTGACTACCCATTATCTGATGGTAGTTTTCTATATGCTTCATGGCAGAGGTGAATTTTAAAGAGGGATTTGAAAGAGGATAAGATGGTGTATTGAGTGTAAGGTACTCAACAACAATAATTTACCTACAGTGGCCAATAACATTTGGAGAAAATTATGGAGCACATTTGACTGTAAATAAAACACGGTATTATTAACCAACAGCGTACAACTGTTTAATTTGCCTATTGAAGAACTGGAGTTCTAAAGAGGAACTGGATTAGACTGTGGGCCGGTGGGAGAAACATTTCCAAGAGCTTCTTCCATTGGCGTAGGTACTCCACCTCCACAAGGAGCAGTAGCTATGTCGATGGGCAGGGCCGGCTCCAGGCACCAGCAAAGGAAGCAGGTGCTTGGGGCGGCCAATGGAAAGGGGCGGCACGTCCGGGTCTTCGGCAGCAATTCGGCGGCGGGTCCCTCGCTCCCTCTCAGAGCGAAGGACCCGCCACCGAATTGCCGCCGAAGAATGAAGTGGCACGGTAGGGCTGCCGCCGAAGTGCCGCCGATCGCGGCTTTTTTTTTTCCGCTTCGGGCGGCGAAAAAGCTGGAGCCAGCCCTGTTGGTGGGAGAGCCTTTCCAGCTACATAGCGCTGTCTACACTGGGGGTTAGGTCGATGCAACTACGTCACTCAGGACTGAGTGACGTAGTTATACCGACGTAAGTTTGTAGTGCAGACCAAGCCTAAGTGTCTGGAGGACTGAAAGTGACAGGGAAACAGGAAGAGTTATAAACATGAAAAAGAAACCAATGTTACAGATTGTTTTTCTGTAGTCAAGTTTTCACAGAGTACATCTGTGGACCAGTTGCTGACTGAAAGGAACATAGCTTTTTCAAATGTTACATATGCTTTCCTCACAAGAGAAATAAAAAATGCAATGATTTAAGTAGGATGGTATGACACTTATGTTAATGCACTTACTTATGAATGTTGTACAGCGTCTGTGGAAGTGAAAGAAATATACTGCAGCCTGGAAAGAAACAAGATTCATATATGATGTTTTATGGACATGCTGCATTGATGGCATCAAATCTTTACTGACGTGATAACTGAACTATTCTGCCTTGTTATGAGAGAATTCTCTACTGGGTGTGTAAACTGAGGTCAAAGGCTGATTGCAGCTGTATAATTATCACTATTAGCCCATATATTTTTATTAAGTGATGCTGCTGCAAATGGTTAACCATATAGATTCCTGCATTTTGTAAGACGAGCAGTAGAAGCTTTTAAGAGACATTCTGAGCAGTGTGTTGTAATGGTGTTACTAAAAGATTGCATTACAGTTCAGTAATTATTTGTACTATGGTAGCACCTATTAGCTCCAACTGCAATCAAGTCCCCATTTTGCTAGGTGCTGTACATTCACATAGGAGACAGATCTACCACAAAGAACTTGCAGCTGAAATAGATAATTAACCACAAACACGGAAGTCAAATTATTTATAGAGCAATGTGCTTATTAGGCAAACGGTAGGTTGGCAATTTAATATACAAAGATACTATTTATAATATAACTTTATATTCCATTGTTACAATGATTTATTTTCACTACTGTGAAAATCATTTGACTGATTGTCATTTTGATATTCACTTTAAAAACACAGCGGTGGCTTTTAAAAAAAATATTTTCTTCTTCTTTGAGTCTGAGGTAACTGGCAAAGGAATGGGGATTCCTTTGTATAAACTATGCCAGCAGCTATCTGTGTTTATTTGTATTATCATAGCACCTAGGAGCCCTAGCCATTGATCAGTACCCCACGGTGCTAGGTGTTGTACAAACACAGAACAAAAAGACTGTCCCTGTGCAAAAAGTTTACAACCTAAGTATGAGACAACAGATGGAAACAGACAGATCAGGGTGTACAAGGAAACAGACAATACTGGTCAGCATGATGGGCAGTGGATATATGCGGTACTCCTGTGATCTTCGGTGGCATACCTTTTTTCCTTTGTGTTTGTCTATGTAGTATTTTCCTTTCTGACTACCTATCAAGTGTTTTCCAGCTGGTTTATTTGTTGCTTGAAGTCCCCATAGAATGGCTCTGCCTCAGTTTCATTATTATATGGCTGGATAATTGTCATAATGTCTGTGTTTTAAAATTGTGAAAGACTAATAGTTTGTTACGAGGTAGAATTGCACCCTCTGGTGATGTAAACTTTGAGTTTGTAAGTTTAAACTTCCTAAAATCTTAATTATAAAAAAGTACTCAACTGGTTTCACAATATTAGCATTTTGTAACAATTTTTGTAAAAACAAGGAAATTCAGGATGCAGGATCCTCTATTTGTAGTATATATTGGGGTTAACATAGCACAGCAGGGTTTCTTGTCTCCTCATGAGATTTTGGCTTTCACCAGTCAGTCATTTGTCCCCATTGTAGAACTACCAAAGTCTCTGGCACAATTTGGGATGATTGGCAACTCAATAAAGGAAAACTAGAATAGTAGGGACACTGGAGTCAGGATAAAGTTGTATTAAGGAATACTGCACTAGCTGCATGGAGACTAGTCAATATAGCCTATATGTTCTTTAATAAATACCAAACTTCAACCATCTTCTAAAAGGAGAAAAAAGAAAACAGTTCAGATTGTAATTTTTTGGGGGTGGTGGGTTTTTTGGGGGGTTAGCCCTCATCTGCCTCTCCTTCCCTACCCTTACAAAAAACATCCGTCCTCTCTATCAAACAGCTGGAGGACTTGCACTTTGAAGAAACATCCCAAGTATTTTGTAAATATATTTATATACATTCTCAAGCATTGCGGATAGCTATGTTTTCTATTAAGCATGGAGGGCTGGGTCAATAAAACCTTGAGTTACGTACAGCAGTCCTACCATCTGCACCACATTAGAGCAGACATGAGACAAAACACCAACTCTTGAGGTTAAATCTAAATTTCCTGCTTCAATCCTGAAGTTTGATTTGTTAGAAGAAAAGCAACCAAGAAGAACAGAAATAGAGACCAGTACTAGAAATAGAATTCAAAGACCATTAGTTCCCAGCAATTTGTTATTTTTATGAAGTGTCATTTTAGTTAGAAATAACACACTGACCACAAATGATAATCTTGCTAGCTAAAATTCCATCTCCAAGAGGGGACAGATACACCAGTCACTGCTTTATACTCTTCACCCAAATAAACTTTTACCCAATGTAATCTTTTATGAGGCTGGGGGTTTGAGTGTACTGGGGAGGGGGTAGTTTTTATGAAGTCGCCCAATTTCTTCAGCACATTGCCTCCGCTGTCTTTTTAGCAGAGGAGGCCTGGTTAGGGGTTGTCTTGGAACTCATCAAGACTGTTTTTTAATTAGCGTTAAGAAATCCCTTCTGCCCAGCAACTGAATAGCTGCTTCTGCATCATTCTCAGTCCCTGCTGATTCAGGGAACAGAAGGCCTGGAGTGAGAATCCAACCCAATCACAATCGGTCAGCCACTGAGCCATCCTGACTCCTGTCCAAGTGGTGATTTTTGGGTCTTGATTTTTGAAATTCCCTAAAATCACACATTCAATCAATTACCTGTGGTGATTGAAATCTCAAACTTTGGACATTAGGAGACATTCTCTCAATAGAAATCATTCAGTTTTTAAAAAAAAATCTAACTACAAAAAATCAGAACATGAAGTAATGCAAAATCTGAGTGTGAATAAAAAAAATCCTTACCACTTCTCAACCCACTGTGTTTCTGAGCTCCATCTCAAAACACCACTGTGAGAAATTATCCCTCTTTTATAGTGGGGAAATTGTGTCACAGACAGGTGACACAGAGTAACATAGGGAAATCCAGTGGCAAGATGGGAATAGAATCCCCAAGTACCAATCCTGTGCTTTAGCGACACGATCATCCAACTCTCTTTTAGACACATAAAATAGGCAGTTAAAATGCATTTGTATCAGTAATCATTTTGGTCATGTCAGGAAATACTAAAGGACAAAGGCACATTAGGAACAAAGACACCTTTTGAATTTCCAAAGCTATTTTTGAGATCTAAGTTTTCTGTTATCAAAGAGGCAGCTGCAGTAGCAATTCTGACACCTCAAACTCTTGTTTAGGGCTTTTGAATTCAATCCTTATCCTAACACAACAAAGTGTTAGTTACTTATGTGAATATTTCTACAGCAGATGTTGCCATAGCATATGTACACCTTATGGAAAATTAAAAACAAATATCTGTCATCTTAAAGGATGACTTAATAAAATCACTGACCCATTTTGTGCCGTGTATAAGCCTCTCGCTTTTGTCTAATGGTAATTAAGTCACACTTGTTTAAAGAGCCTTAGGCCATGCCCAGAAGGTCACCAATCTCCTCCAGATTGTGAGAACAGGTTCAGCAATGAGACCTGCCACTCTACACTGTTGCCGTCATTTTTAAGCCACTGTTGTACTTCAAATCAATGTCATTCTATCCGATACATTTTGGTTTCCAAACACTTTCCATCTGAAAAGGGAAACTTCCCCCATTTTGGCAGCGGCGTGGGGGGAAGAGAAGGGAGACAGGGAATAGGGCTGGGCAATCCTTTGCATAATGCAGAAGCTAAGGCTTTGTCTACACTACGCATCTTTTAGTGACACAGCTGTGCCTCTACAGCCATGCCGCTAAAAGGTGCCCAGTGTAGCCGCTGTTTGTTGGCAGGAGAGAGCTCTCCCACTGACAAAAAACTTCCATCCCCAACGAGCAGCTGTAGCTTTGTCGGCGGGAGAGCGCTCCTGCCGACAAAGCGCTGTTCACACGGGCGCTTTTCGTCAACAAAACTTTTGTCTTTCGGAGTGTGTGTGTTTTTTTAACACCTCTGAAGGACAAAACTTTTGTTGTTCAGTTGCCAGTGTAGACAAAGCCTAAGAGTTAATTTTGACTGAACTGAGCCCTTAAATGCTTGGCAGTTTAGTAGCATTTCAACCTGCATCACTAATATTATAGAAACCAATTCTCAGCGGCTCAAATGACAGTGATCCTAAGGTTACATCTATACTGCAGAAAATGAAACAAAACACAGAAGCAAGTCTCAGAGCACAGGTCAACTGACTCAGGCTTGAGGGGCTTGTGCTATTGGGCTAAAAATAGCAGTGTAGATGTTCCCATTTGGGCTGGAGCCTGGACTCTGAAACCCAGCAAGGGAAGAGGTTCTCAGAGTGCAGGCTCCAGCCCGCTTGGGAATGTCTACGCTGCTATTTCCAGCCCGGTAGCATGAGTCCCAGTCAGTTGCCCCAGGCTCTGAGACTCACTGCCACAGGGTTTGTTTGTTTGTTTGCAGTGTAGATGAGCCATAACTGGCCCATCTCATCACCACACTACTGTCCCTTTCAATCCCTCGATTGATAACCCTATATTCAATGACTGCTGAAGAGTCAATTTTAAAAATGATTCATTTACACCTAACACCTGGAAAAATTACTTAGCAATGTTTGGCGTCTCAGAGCCTAGAAAACCCCTCCCCACCCCATATTCCACATTTTAGAGCAGCTAGACTGTTGGGGGAAAAATTCACTGCATTGAATGTTTAATACGCCTTTGTTAAACTTTTAACATTCAGAGGCACTGGTAGCTGGAGAAGTGGCTGTTTATAGAACAGGACTGATTCTCACTGTTATGCATTTCTGGAGAAAGGAACTTTTTTATTTTCATTTAATTTCTAATTCCACTGAGTGGCAGGGCAAACAGATTATTACATAATGAGCTGCTTGCTGACTACACAATCAGGATTTTATTATTTAAAATGTAAAAGTTTGCACCACTTATGAACTGAAAAGCATCAACTGAGAAGAAAATTTTAGAATTTACAAACTTAACATGTCTGAAATATGCAACTTTAAGCAATTTAAGCAAATACATATTCAAGCATACCACTATAGCATGAATTTGCACATACAAGACATCTGATTTTACATGGAGACAGGATAGTTGTGCAAAGCATGCATGCTATCTGCATGCACAAAGACTCTAACATTTGCATGCATGTGTTTTGGATTCACAGTGAGTTTGCACCCATATTTGCCACCTAAGGCATTGTCATGGTGAGGCTACATGCTAACCCATTGTAGAAATCTAGCATAAGATAGCTCCATATAGTAGAGTATACATTGCTATCCCTTTTGAACCAGTCGTTAGCCAATGTTCATGATCTTCTGGGTTGTTTGAGTTAGGAGGAGAAGTTGATGATGGAGACTTGTATTTCTTTGAGGCAAACCTCTTTATTTACAAACAATGTACACAAAATCCTGTTTCCCCGAACACAGTAGGAATCAAACAGGCAGGAATTTCTTTGCTAACAATTCCAAGCCTCTTTTCAGCTAGCACTCTGCCCCAAAAGCTCTCCCTCTTGCATTTCTCTCAGAGCCATGTTACTAGTGTTTCTCTTGCTGGCTGCTTCTCTGGTGTGTCTCCTCATGCACAGCTCTACCAAACATTACCCTGCCCCCTTGTATTTGCCCTACGCCCCCAGAGAAACTCTCTAAACACATATAGCTCGGCTTCTGTCCAGCCGAGCATGTAGCCTGTGTTTTGGGCAGTTGTTCCTATTGTTTCTCCAAAAAGGACCTTACCTGTTTGTTACATTTATCCTGAATGAATTGTGGCTAGCATGCACATCAGCTTCGATAGGGTTTCACCCAGCCTCCATCATAACAATACTTTCATATGTAGTAAGCTGGTGAATATATTAGCTAGCACATGCTAAGAACACACCTTTAAATCCTAATTGAGCCAAAGTCTAAGTAAACTGTACAGGTTTGAAAGTATATCCCTTAACATTACCTAATGACTATTCAGAATGATTGGCTGCTTTGCAATAAAAAGTACAGGAAATCATTATGAAATGAGTTACCAATATGTACGGGAAATTTATATTAGCAGTATATGCAAATAAAAAAGCAATCTCTCTCCTCCCTCAGTTACCATTTGAAATACATTTACTTTGACTATGCAAGAGATCTGAGTTATCACTCCTGAAGCGGACAAAAGTTGGGAGCATTCTAGAGGCAGTGGCAGAGAGAACACATTGCCTCATTCTACAGCAATCCCTCTAGCTGAACCAAGTGGAGAATCAGTGGACTCTGAAAGGAGGTACATCCAGTTCTCTCTGGCCAAAAGAAATCTGAATGTTCGCTATGATGCAGAACGTTTAAGTGGCTTAGACTATGGGGAATGAATGCTCTATACAGACTACACTCAGAAAAGGCCTTTGAAAAATAAGGCAAAGGATTACAATTACAAGTCATTTACTTGTACTTTAAAGTTGATAAAGAGAAAACAATCTTTTCTAAACCAAGGGAAATATAAAACTCTAAATAAAATTGTTTTCCATGGTAGTATGTTATTGCCATTCTCAGTTTTGCAACATTGATATTTAAATAGTCTAGTTTGCTACTGATGTCCTGGATTGTGGACAAATTCTAATGCTAACCTGTGCACCCCTACTGATCAGCACAAGGCCCTGAGAGTTGAGACTGCTTGGTTTAATTCCTGCCTCTGCTTATGACTCTGTGACCTTGAGTAGGACACTAAAGCCAACATTTTCAAACCAAAGTGCCTAAAAATTAGTCTCCTAAATCCTTATTAAACAAAAGTGGCCTGATTTTCAGATGCAAAGCAGTTATAGCGCCTACTGATTTCAGAGCAGAGTCTCTTCTTACTTTCTGTTGTACAGTACCTCGTACAAAAGGACTCTGATATTCACTGGGACCTGCAAGTTGTACCGTTATACAGTCAGTAATACAAAAACAACATAACTGTTAAAGTAGAAAGGCACCAAATTTAAAACTAATGAGCGGAATTATGTTTTACATAATTTGAAACTAATCTGTGGAACTCATTGCCACAAGACAACATTGAGTTCAAGAGTTAAGTAGGATGCACATTTTTTGACAAAAGGATTTTCCTGCTGACAAATGGGGTTTCAATGAAAATGAATTTTTTGCGGGGAAAATGTCATGGTGGGGGGAAGTAAAGACAGGAAATTTCAAAGCAAAATTAACCTTTACACTTTAGTTTCATACCTAATTGCCTTTTCTATTGTCTTTCTGTTTTTAAAAACCAAAAATGTAATGTTTCAATTTACACTTTTTAGATTTTTCAGGTTTAATCATTCTCCTGGGCTGATCCTGTATAATAGCTCCTGTTTGGTAAGGTTTAAATGTCATGCTTTGGGGTCATTCTGATTTATTAATTATTATTGTTTATGTATTTATTATAAAACCAACATACACCAATGGTTGAGAGCATCTCCAAAAATGGAAACTTGTTTTTGCAAAATCAATGTAAATTCCAGTGTAACACACCACAGAAAAAATTAACACAATTATTTTCTACAAACATGAACCCCACTTATAGGAGAGAGTGCATGGCCCAGACCTCAGCCAGCTTTTACTTCTCATTTTTCAGCTGGGGCTTGGTCCCGCATTGTTGAAGCTAATGGATGCTTTGCCATTGACTTCAGTGAGCACAAGATCAGGCAGTTAGGGTGGGTTTCACAACAGGACTTAGGTGTTGCAATGCTGAGCATCATGGCACCTTACTTTTAGACATCTAGGAAATATGGGAACAACACTGCGATCCACAAAGCCAAATTACGCACCTAGGTTCTCTATACAGTGAATGGGGAGGGATAGGCACCTAAGAATGCAATCCACAAAAGCCAGCACACTAGCCGGGGAGCCACCTAAGCTAGTTAATGGGAGATGCTGATGAGAGGGATGTGTCCTAAGCCCTGCCCCTCTCTTGGAGGTGGGCATGTAAGCTCTGGCTGAAGAAAGGCGCCTAGCTTTGCTTAGTGATCCATGAACAGGAACCTACTGCCAAATGGCGCCTAACGCATTTCTTGTGAGAATGAATTTGGCACCTGCCTTGCTCCACACAAAATGGTGGGGGGAGGGTGTGTCCACCTTATAACTTTTAGCCCATTGGTTAGAACACTTCTGGGGATATGAGAGCCAGGTTCAATTCTCCTCTCTCTGCCAGGAGCAAGAGGAGGGAGGATTTGAACAGGGGTTTCCTACGTCCTCCAGAGAGTTCTACTGGCTACTGAGCTATGGGACATTCTGATGAGGGCTCCCTCAGTCTCTCCTATTGAAGCTGTTCCATGGTGGATAAATAAGAGAGTTTGAAGCAGGAGGATTGCCCCTGAGGTGTCTCACCTGCCAGGTGGGAGCCCTAACCATTGGATTACAGACTCATTCACACTCTTCCCCTCTCTAGGCCTATTACTTCCACTGTGGATAAATACTTAAATAGTTATTGGGCCAGAAAGAGGGAGTAAGTGCATGGGAATAACCCTGTAGGCCACTAGTTAGGGCACCCACCTAGGAGGTGGGAGACCCTGGGTCCAGTCCCCTTGCTGCAGTCACTTTTTCATTATTTATCCACAGACAACTGCTTCAGCAGGAGAAACTGAGGGCATCCCCTCATCAGAATATCAATGGTTGGTGAACTCTCCTGAGCAGGGCCGGCACCAGCGAAGGAAGCAGGTGTTTGGGGCAGCCAATGGAAAGGGGCGGCACGTCCGGGTCTTCGGCGGCAATTCGGCGGCGGGTCCCTCTGTCCCTCTCAGAGCGAAGGACCCGCCACCGAATTGCCGCCGAAGAATGAAGCGGCGCGGTAGAGCTGCCGCCGAAGTGCCGCCAATCACAGCTTTAGCTTTTTTTTTTTTTTTTTTTTTTTTCCTCTCGCTTTGCCGCTTGGGGCGGCAAAAAAGCTGGAGCCGGCCCTGCTCCTGAGAGATGGAAGACCCCATTTCTCCCTCCTCTGGCAGAGAGGGGGAAATTGAACCTGGGTCTCCAACAATCCAGGTGAGTGCTCTAGCCCCTGGGCTAAAAGTTATAAGGTAGGCACCTCCCCCTCCAGCTGGATTTAGAATGGGACTTGATCCAAAAGGCAGCCTCTGAGGACTCCTTCCAGATCAGGCCCCACACACAACTTAAGTGGCTGAATAGCTATCCTCCCCTGGTTCTCAAATTGCTTTGGGGCTTAGGTGGGACATAGATGTCCAGATGCCTAAAGGGAATCAGCAGTGCACATGCTCAGAGACAGAAACTTAGATTCTGAGGGAACTTTTACTCTAAAAAACTTAGGCACTGAATGGGTTTAGGTGCCCACAGTGTTCAGTGGGAGTTTTGTGGATCGCAGTAGAGCCAAACAATCTGGGATTAGGTGCCTAAATCAATTTGTGGATCCCATCCTTATTGACCAATCTCAAAGGTCTGAAACATGCAACGATGCTTGGATTATAGAACAGCCTTCCTATTGTGCACTTAGAGCTGCACCGATGAAATACAATGAACCCACTGTAAGTTCTAATGGCACCTCAAGCACAAGAACAATTTTCTAACCTCTGATTTTGATTAATATTGTGGGGTGTGGGGAAAGGAAAGCATTTCTTTCCGTGCAGTCAAAAGTAATTTTTTTGCTTGCAAGTGAGCAAAAAATTTATGGCAGCTTTTTGGATTCATTTAAGGTACCAAATTCACTTGGGAAATAATTGTGTGAAAAGACATGTTTTTCTAAAAATGTTCATATCAATATCTGCCCTATAGTACTATGCATTGTTTATTTGGGGGGTCTGGACCAGTTATGACACACCCTGTCCCAGTGTGACCCTATGGGAGATCCTACTGAGCCAGAGAGTGTTGAGGGGCAATTGTGGTTAATCCTCACAGGGCTTTCAGGGCCTTGCTGAGTTGAGGTAATTAGGTACAGCTGAGTCTACTTAGCATCTGAACTTCTAAAAGGGACTGGGCTTCTCTCATACTACGATAGAAAAGGCGTTTGCTGCCTAGGTATCAGGACAGGGAGCTCTGTAGACAGAAGAGCTGCCCTGTTTATTTTGTTTGGTGTGTATCTGAGAGTTTGTTTTGGGGCTTAAGGATTTGAGCTTCATGATGAAAATGTGGCCAGGGCTCATGAAAGTTTTGTGGGTGTGTTCACGTGGTGGCAGAAGAAATACTGTAAAATACTCTGGAGTGGTTTCTCTGCTTAACCTGGGACTCCAGTGAGATTTCTGTCCAGTGTATCTGACCCTGGACTTCCTAGATGCACTCACAGCATGCAAGGTGATTCACAGGAAAGTAAGGAAGACTGTGTCCTAGCCCTGCAGATCTAACACTCTGTTTTACTGTTGTTTTTGTAAATCTTAGGCACACTCAATCCTGGTAATGAGAGTACATGAGCCTCACTCAGTAAAACTACAACATCTATTGAGAATGTGTTAAGAGTGAAGTTCACCATTAGGTTCTGACTGAGGGACTCCAATTGTTGAAAATCCATTAGCGACATTTGCAAACCCTACTCTTGCTCTTCTAAGTTGATTGTCCAAAAACTTGACAGCCCAGCAGCTGTGCTTCTGTATGGGGGTGGGGGTGGGGTGGGAAGAGAATGAAAATGCATTCAGATACTTTGCCAAATATTGATCAAGCAGATACAGGCTCATTGTTAAAGTGCCAACAGTGATTAATAAAAGCCACCAAATGGTTAAGTGATGCCCCATTACGATTTAATTGGGGGCCTTGGAAACAAACTCATAAAGTGTCAGTGTCCTGTTGTATTACTCTGTTTTTCTATTTATAAGTGCTCATGAAAGGCACTGAATTGCAAGAGAGGTTAGTCTCTCTGTCTGTTCAGCCCTTAATGTGTCTGAGACTCACTATTTTTAGGAATCCTGGCACAGAGCAAAATGGATATGATGCTACGGATCTCAGACTACCATTACAAACTGAACTGAACCTACTCATTGCACATAAGCTGATGAACAGCTATCAAATGATAACCACTTCTGGTCTCTATTACTGAACCCAGATTCAAACTTGTGACACTGATTAAATGCTTTCTAGCCCAACGTCAATTCCAAGGACTCTCTCATCTGCCCTCTCTTGCTTTGTGAATGTAAAGGAAGAGTCCCTAAAAACAAATGTGAAGACCTATTTCAATAAAGTTACAAGGGGCTGTGAAAACAGTAATAACTGAGCCAATTAATATAGTTCGTTTGGGGGTTTTCTCATAGTTAAAAACAGTCATATATATATGCCAGCCATGAAATCTGTCCAACAAAGGGCATTGTAACTCCTCTGTGACAGATGACATTTGAAAGGCCTCTCTGGGTTCTTAGATATGTGTAAACTACCCAAGACAATGATGGAAAGAACATTCAGTTCTCTTGCTTCAAGAATCCATTCACATCACCCTTGCCTGACTAGCACGCAATATATAAACAGAACCTAGTAACTCTTAAGTGATATTATTAAGCTTTGCTTTGAGGTGGTTTTTGGTTGAGTGCGAGTGAAGAGAGGCTGCTTGCTTCTGGGGATTTTAAAGCTGTAACAAGCCTCCCTTCCACAAATCTTCTTAATATGTTGAACAGTGTGAACTAAAGCTTCATCCATGGCTTGTCAAGCCCAAGGAAGGTCATTACTTTTCTCCTTAAACTGTTGTCACGTGCCTTAAAGACAGGCACAAAGGAAGATAGGTGCTTGGTAAAGGAAGACTGCACGCAATGGACTAGTTCAGGATCGCATATCACACCATCACATAGCCAACTTCTGGACAAGCAGGCATCGATCTTCTCAGAGTGCCTATGATGCTCTGACTTGTGCACAAATCATTCGATAGCTCCCTATTTTCCCACTTCCAGCCACCAGATGGCATTTTAAGCGCATTCCCACATAAAATGAGTTGACAAATTCATGGGATATTACTGTGGCATGTTCTATTTCGCACTTTTTTTCTCCAAAGAGCTCAAAATGCAGGGCCGGCTTTAGCAAATGCAGGGCCTGATTTGTGGGGCTTGTACTCAGGAGCGGCGCCAGGGGTTTTGCCGCCCTGGGCGGCAGTGCTCCTCTTCTGAGCATTCGGCGGCGGGGGTCCTTCCGCTCCGCGTCTTTGGGGCACTTCGGCAGCGGGTCCCGGAGCGAGTGAAGGACCCGCCGCCGAATTTCCGCCAAAGACCCAGAGCGGAAGGACCCCCCACCGCCAAATTTCCTCCGAGGACGGCAAAATGCCGCCCCCCAAATCCTGCCGCCCTAGGTTGCACTCACCGGGCGGCGCTCCGAGTCTTCGGTGGCACTTCGGATTGCCGCGCTCTGGTCCAGGGAGCAGGGCCGCACGCTTAGAACTGTCTGCTCGCTCTCTGGCCAGGGGAAGGGGGCAGTGGGGCTTGTCGCGCTCTGGACGGGGGAGTGGGGCCACGGGACTTACAGCACTCAAGCCGGCGCTCCGGCCGGGGCAGCAGGGCCGTGGGACTTGCCGCGCTCCGCTGGGGAAGCGGGCCGCGGGGTTGCTGGGCTCTGGTCGGGGTAGCGGGGCAGCGGGGATTGCCGCGCTCCGGCCAGGATAGTGGGGCCGCGGGACTTGCCGCACTCCGGCGGGAGGAGCGGGGCCACGGGCTTGCAGCGCTCCGCCCGGCGCTCTGGCCGGGGGAGCGGGGCCATGGGCTTGCCATGCTCTGGCTGGACGCGAGGCCCTCTTAGGCGTGGGGCCCTCTTAGGTGCAGAGCCCGATTCGGGGAAATCGGCCTAAAGCCGGCCCTGTCAAAATGGGCATATTGTGGACCTGAAATACAAAGGATTATACAATTCTGGCTGCCGTCATAAGATTTTACATTGAAGATAAAGCAAGAGAGGAAACAAAAACGCATCCTTGTACACATTCCTTCTAAAAATTATGCCTATGAACAGGGTCTCTCGAATAGCTCTACTTCTTTATAATCTGTGAATTCCTGGAAGGTACAATTGAAGCTGAAGATAGTAGCTTTTAATGGTTTGTAAGTGGGGGTGGGAGAGGGAGAGTGTGTGTGAATTTAATAGGCACAATTAAATTATCTCCTCAAACACATTTGTACAGCTTCTAGGGAAGTCAATGGGTGATAAAAACACATACCCAAGAGCTTAATTTGGCTCAAAGAGTGCAAATGTTTCCTAAGAATTATTTCCATACTGGATGTATTAGACCAACTTCTCCTTTTCCTGTCTTTTCTCTTCATAATTAAATTCATTACAAATAAAATCTAATACATCAGGATATTCAAAATTTGCATGTTAATTTCTTAGCATTCCAGCTAAATCCTGGAAGATATTTCAGTTACATTCCTGATTTCATGTTATTGAAAACTCATTATTTTAATCTGTTAAAAGATAAAACTACTCCTGTTCTCTTTCCAATATAATGCTGTATGTTTCCTGGCTTAGGAAGTTTTCAGTGCTTATATCAGAATCTAGAAAGAAAAGTGATTCCATCAGATAGGAAGTAATGCTAAACATTAGTTAGTAGGAGGAAACACAACACTTTAGCATTTCTGTTGTACAAATACTTTAAAAACTGAATAGCCTGCTAGTCAGGTTTACAGTTTTGTCTCCTAACATTATTTAAACAGTAAAAGCCTTCATTCTTTCCACCACAACACTTTGTACCAATAGTATCTAAGGCCCAAATTCTCAAAGCTAGTTAGGATTTGAACGTCAGGTGAAATCGATAGAAGTTGGAAGATTAAATACCTTTGAGGATCTTGTCCTAAGAACCTATTGTATTATGGATTAAAAGGATCAAACTCATACTAATAAACACACATACACACAAATTCCATGTCTCTCTCCTCCCCCACAACCTGAATAATGAAAGCAATCTTACTTGTGTGACATTAACTACACTTGAATCTTTGGAAACCTGTCAACCAAGCAGCAAAAAGAATTAGACCCCCTGATTGAACTCAGGTTCTTCTGTTTGTCAGTTGTGAGTTAGTGAGCATCAGAAAGTATGAACATGAGGAGGAAACATTTCTCCAATATTTTCCATTTCTCTGTGGGAGATTCTCTAAATCACTACAATATTGACCTTATTAAATCACTCTGTAAACACATCTCTTTCAGTGGCAGATAACAAATATTGTAGGAAGAAAAAAATAATTATAAAGAAAAAGAAGCAAATAGGCTATGAAAAACCATTTAGATTTTCACAGCTCTGGAGACTTACCTATCAGCAAGATTACTAATATATCTGTAATGTAATAACCAAATAGGAAAGGTTTGTGCCAAACTTCTACCCCAACAGCAGCAGTCACCAGATACATTGCTATTAATGTCTATAGAAAAAGGATAAAGCTGTTTTAATCTTCCACTTATAAAGGCAAATTTAAATGCATAAAATTTCACTCACTCTAGTCTAGCATAAATTCCAGGGTACAAATATGCTGGTTTCCACCTCTTCCCTCCCTACACAATAGGGACTAATCCTGCAACCCAACACAATACTTGGAGGTAGAGGAGCAAAGTTCCAATACAGCCAACAAAATGACTTTAAGAATAAGCTGTACAAGATGCAAGCTGCAATCCTGGTAATCTTCTCAGTGTGATAGTACTAGTCCAGAAACTTCAACTCCCCAATCTCTTCATAAAGCCAAGTCTCACAGGTGTCGATGGACCTGTTTATATCTAGATTCAGATTTTTCAAATCTGGTTATGTAATTATTTTCTGTCTGTTTAATCCAGGGGTGGACAAACTTTTTGGCCTGAGGACCACAGCTGGGTATGGAAATTGTATGGTGGGCCATGAATGCTCACGAAATTGGGGGTTGCGGTGCGGGAGGGGGTGAGGGCTCCAGCTGGGGGTGCGGGCTCTGGGATGGGACCAGAAATGAGGAGTTCAGGGTGCGAGAGGGGGCTCCGGGTTAGGGCAGGGGCTAGGATGCGGGAGAGGGCTGCAGGCTGGGGGTGGAGAAGAGGGGTTTGGAGTATGGGAGGGGGCTCCGGGCTGGTTCCCAGCCAATGGGAGCTGCAGAGCCAGTGCTTGGGGCGGGGGCAGCATGTGGAGCCCCCTGGCTGCCCCTACGCATATGAGCCAGAGGGGGGACATGCTGCTGCTTCCAGGAGCTGCGCAGAGCGGAGCAAGCCCCCAACCCCGCTCCCCGGCGGAAGCTCGAGGGCCGGATTAAAAGGTCTGACCGGCTGGATGCAGTCCGCGGGCCATAGTTTGCCCACCCCTGGTTTAATCCAACCCATTTTTTCCCCTAAACAAAATAAAGTAAAGTACTTCGAGGGGAAAAAATAGTTGACATTAATTTCTTATTAAAGCAGAATGGAAAAAAATGAAAAAATCAAACATCTTTTTTGTAAATATTCTTAGTTTGGCTAAGAGACGCTAACACTATTTATTATAGATAGGGCTCTACTACCAAATTCACGGTCCATTTTAGTCAATGTCACGGTCATAGGATTTAAAAAATAGTAACTTTCATGATTTCAGCTATTTAAACCTGAAGTTTCACGGTGCTGTAATTGTAGGGGTCCTGACCCAAAAAGAAATTGTGGGGGGTTTGCAAAATTATTGTAGGGGGATTGCAGTACTGCTGCCCTTACTTCTGTGTTGCTGCTGGCAGCGGCTCTGCCTTCAGACCTGGGCAGCTGGAGAGCAGCAGCTGCTGGTTGGGATCCCAGCTCTGGAGGCGGAGCCGCCGCCAGCAGCAGCGTAGAAGTAAGGGTGACATGGTATGGTATTGCCACCCTTACTTCTGTGATGCTGTCTGTAGAACTGGGCCCTCAGTCAGCAGCCGCCACTTTCTGGCTGCCCAACTCTGAAGGCAGCAACACAGAAGTAAGGGTGGCATGGTATGGTATTGCCACCCTTACTTCACTGCTGCTGGCGAGGCACTGCCTTCAGAGCTGAGCGCCTGGCCACCAGCCGCCACTCTCCAGCCACCCAGCTCTGATGGCAATGCAGAAGTAAGGCTGGCAATACCGCAACCCCTCTAAAATAACCTTGCGACCACCCCCTGCAATTCACTTTTGGGTCAGGACCCCAATTTGAGAAACTCTGGTCTTCCCTGTAAAATCTGTATAGTCTAGGGTAAAAGCACATAAAAGACCAGATTTCACAGGGAGAGACCAGATTTCACAGTCCATGATGCATTTTTTATGGCCGTGAATTTGGTAGGGCCCTAATTATAAGATAGACAAGGAAGCAAGCAGGCAACTTTATTAACAATAAAAGGAGTAACCACTTAATTCATTAGGCACTGCACTGAAAACTTTACCCTATGTGGGTTAGGTTACTCTAGTTATAACAGTGATGTACGTGTAATTTGGATATTCTAACTAAAGTTAATTAATTAATCTCCCTCTCCCACCCCCACTTACAAACGTTCTTGTTGCTTTAGCTCTATTTTATTGCACATTGTAGTCATTGTATCATAATAATCTTCACATCACCGCTGATTAGCATTTGAAGGCCCAAAGCTGACTAGTGTTTCCTGTCATTTTAAGGGCATACGGTGGACATATAGTATTGAATGTAGACGAATAAAAGAGCCTCCAGTCAGGATACTGTAGGCAGGACTGGTAGTGCCGCCTATTATTAAGGTTGCCTAACACTTCCCATTATAAGACTCTGTTCTCAGTTGCCAACCTTTAACAATTCAGGCTGAAATTTTACATGCTGGGTGTCTGCCTCAGGCTGAATTATTCTGGAAAATTTCAACCAAAACAATGTAGTTGTGTCTAAGAATGAGGCTAGGGGAAAATACCTTAATGTGCTCATGTAACATTCTGGTGATGTTTTCTTTAAAAAGCTCTAGCACCTCCATGCTTTGCAGCAGGGACTTGAATTTTTTACAGTAAGGTGGCATTTGTGCCAGGGATGTGCCTTTTACCATTTCGGTGTAAATCTGCCCAAATTTGGCAGGCTGCCACATTGAAGGCTATTGAGGAGCCAGGGAGGGAGGCAGGCCGGAAACCAGGAAGGTTTCTGTTGGAAACCTGCCAGGCGTCTGTCAGAAATTTGTTGAAATCGAGACGTTCCTCCAGAATGTTTCAATTTTGAAGCATCAGCATTTTCCAACAGAAAACTGTTCCATCAGAAAAATTTCTTACCAACTCCATTGCCCATGCACCATTCCCAGAAAGCAACCCAGGATGCTCTAGCAAGGACTACAGGGCAAAGCTGGACTTTCCTTGAAATAGATACTTTCAGCTGCTCTGTACCAGGATGGGGCCGGGCACAGGAATAAAAAGCCTGTCTCTCCTGTGCTCTCAATGACCCCTCTGTTGGCATGCAGGCATGGAGGAGGAAGTTGTTGGAGCTGATTGCAGAGTGGGCAAAAAACGGACTGGGGAGAAGGAAAGAAGTAAATTGGAACGAGGAGTCTGGTTAAACTGAGACTGGCGGGGTGGGGCAGGGGAAGAAACCAGTGACTGTTACTGGAGACTGGAAGCTGGGAGGTAGGGGAGGCTGTACTAGGTAGGACAAGGAGATTGGGACTGGGATTTGGGGTGGGGGAGACTGGGACCATGAACCAGTGTGAGAAATGGGAGGAGGGAGTTAGGGGCCTGTTAGATTGGGGGGGGGGGGGACACTGACATCAGATGAGGTGATTTTTTTTCAAGTTGGGAGATTAATCAAATCCTAATCTATTTCACAAATGATTTTTTTGTTTTTGACAAATCAGCATTTTTCAACAGAAAACATGGCTAGTCAAAAAATTCCCAACCAGCTCTACTCACAGGGTCAAGTGCATTGCTTGTTATTTTACAGATGCTGTAGACGATGCACAAGAGTGTTTTTCAAACTTCTGGAGTGGCAGATTTTTAAATATTGGGGAAAAAAATAGGTGAGATCCTGGATCCATTTAAATGAATCGCAAAAAAATCATTGTTTTCAGTGGGGCAGGATTTCACTCCAGAAGCCTATCACATTATAAAATTTGAAAAGTTAAATCAAAAGCAGAGCTTAGAAACCTTACGCATGTCCATTTATCTTGAAAATAGAACTGTGCAAAAGTAAAACAAATTAAAAAAAAAATATGGATTTGAGTTCACTATATTCTTGCAAAATTGGATTTTTTTGACAAATTTGTGCAAAATATTTTGCACAATCCTAATATTTGTGAACATTTAAAAAGTTGCTTTTGGTAAAAATAAATAAATAAAAATTGTATGGTAATATTCCCAAACGCTACATTATCAACTGAATTAAAAAGAGGGCTGAGAGACAGGAGTTCTACTTCTACATCCGGCAATGACTGGCCTTAATAATACTTTGCACATATATAGTACTTTACAGTATTATCTCCTTTTATGCAGATGGAGAAACTGAGAAGGCCATGTTAAATGACATGCCTAAGTTCACATAGCAAGTCAGTGTCAGAACCATGAATACAACCCAGGTCTTCTCCCACTAATCCACTAGAATCCAGTGCCTTACCATCAAATCATTTAGTCTCTGAGTTTCATTTGTAAAAGACAACAACAACAATACCTAACACAGACAAAAATCGGAAAATATGTTGTGTTTAAGATGTCCATACCCACAAGTATGTACCATTGATTCCAATTTTGAAGATTTGAAAACTTAGGATATGAAAGGTTATTTGCTTCTGGGCTCTGTGGTATAGTAGAGTAGGCACCAGGCTTGGAGTCAGGATATGTCAGGTCTAATCCTAGTCTAAATACTGACTTGCTATATAATCATGGTTATGGCAATTACAGTAATTTAATCTCAGTTTTTCCAGCTATAAAATGGGGGTAATTATACTTAATATTTGTAAAATTCTGTATAAGTGCAACCTCTTATTAATGCTGGTAAGTGGCAAAGGTGGAATAAAAACTCCTGGCTTGTAATTTATCACTATGTGATTTTTTGAGAGGCACTGCCTCTTCCAGGTTTCTGAAGCTTCACAAAAGGGAATTTTGTGACTGAAGTTTTTTGAATGCTGATATATGCAATGTTTTGGCCTCATTTCTCCATGTATATATTTCACATACAAGCACACATGTAAGACTGGGTCTGCTATACCCACAAAAAACTGGCAAAAAGTTTCTCATAATTTTCCCCTAGTTCTGGTTAAATTTAGAGTTATGTGAAACTCCTGACCATTCCTTTAAAGTCTCTACAATGCACCAAAAATCACAGCATTCATTTTATTGCAAAAAGTTGTCAAAATTAAAGTTTTATACTTTCAGTTTCACTGGGATAACAGAATAGCATTAAATAAATTTGTATTATAAACATTACAATTAATTTTATGCTCACGCTTAATACATGAACCTCTAGAGAATATGAACAAATAAAAAATCATTTACAAAGGAAGATTAGTTTTCTGCTCCCAAAATAAACGTTACATAAATGTCACTCTAGAAAATAAAGTAATCAGCCGAGCAATCTTCTGGGTCCGGTTTGAATAGGTGCCAAACTTAGCCTGATGTGAATTTTTTCAGACTTTTTTTTATTTTATTTTAACATGATGACATTATGTGCAATAAGTTGATACATATAGAAACAGGTAGAGAATTGGTGACAGGCAGTTAAGTAATATGTAAAAAAAATTAATTCTCAAAGAAGCTTGCTATGCATTTCGATTTGAGCAGATATTCAGTAATAGGGAAAACAAACAAAAAAGGAGTTTCACAGAAAAACCACTTAATTATAATTCTAGTGACGGGCTCCTTGATTAACGAATCTAACACAGAGTGAGAGTCAGTGCAGCAGAATTCCACTGATTCTAATGGGCCTTCCACACCTATGTCCCGATCCTGCAAAGACTTACACATGTGCTTAACCTTATGCATTGGGAGTCACCCTGTTAACTTTGATAGATCTACTCATGGTATGTAATGTGCCTAAGGCTTGTCTAGATGGAGAGTTGGTGCACAAAAAGCTGGAGTGTAAATTTCTCATTGGGAGTCGATGAAATCATGTTTGTCCCGGAGGATAGAAGCGACTTTGTCTGTATGAAGTAAAAGCTGGTCTCCATACTGGAAGGAAAGGTTAAAGAACTAGAGAGACCATGTATTGACCTTGCGTTGCACCAGAGAAAATGAAGACTTTTTGGATAGAAGTCAGGATTTGTTACTTCAGGCACAGCCTGCTGAAGAATCAGAGAGGGCATTGCAGGGGGGGACTGAAGAACAAGGAAGAAAGTTGGCAGTATGTGTCCTCTAGAAGAATAAGGAGGAGAACCAATATACCCCCAACACAGATAGAAGTAAGCAACTGCTTTCAGGCTCTCTGCACAGGTACTACTGCTAAGAATGCCTTGGAAGTGTCATCTGAGGAGAGCGTGTCAACCAGAAGGCATGGAATGCATTGTCCTAGAGATGGGGGTTCCACGACCCCCACTCCCAAGAGGAGGAGAAGGATAGTGGTGGTCGGGACTCCCTCCTAAGGGGGAGAGTCATCCATCTGCTGTCCAGACTGGGAATTCTGAGAAGTGTGCTGCTTGCCTGGAGCTAGAATTCAGGATGTGACTGAGACTCATCAATTCCTCGGACCACTACCCCTTCCTACTTATCCATCTGGACACCAATGATACTGCCAAGAATGACCTTGAGCAGATCACTGCAGACTACATGGTTCTGGGAAGAAAGATAAAAGAGTTTGGGGTGCAAGTGGTGTCTCATCCATCCTCCTTGTTGAAGGAGAAGATCTGGGCAAGGACCGTTAAATCATGGAAGTAAAGGTGTGGCTACGCAGGTGGTATTGGCGAGAGAGCTTGGCTGCTTAAACAAGGAGTTCATGTTCCAGGAAAGGGGATTACTGTGCTGGCATGGGCTCCATCTATCAAATACTGGGAAGAGCATCTTTGGACACGGTCTGACTAACCTGATAAGGAGAGTTTAAACTAGGTCCTATGAGGTATGGTGACAAATATTAAGCTACTCTGATGCAGAGGGAAGATAAGAAGAGCTACCTAAAAACCAAAAGGGATACATACAGGAAATGAAAGGAGGGGCACGTCAGCAAGGAAGAATACATGGGAATAGCGTGAGCATATAGGGACAAACTCAGGAAAGCCAAGGCAAAGAATGAGTTACAGCTGGCAAGAAATGTTAAAGATAACAAGAAGGGGTTTTTCAAAGATGTCAGACCAAATAGAAAGATCAAGGATAATGTGGGTCCACTGCTCAATGGAGAAGGTGAGCCGGTAACCAAAGATGATAGGAAGGCACAGCTGCACAATGCCTACTTTGCATCAGTCTTCACACAAAAAATAACATGACCAGACGACTAGCGAAGTTACCATAGACAATAAAGAGGAAGGGATGCAGATCGGGATAAGTAAAGAACACATCAGCAATCTTCTGATTAATCTGAATGAATTCAAGTCAGCAGGGCCTGATGCGATTCCCCCAGGGTGCAGAAGGAATTAGCTGAAGAACTCTCGGAGCCACTGGCAATAATATTTGCAAACTCATGGATGACAGGAAAGGTCCTAGAAGACTGGAGAAGGGCTAACATCTTTTAAAAGGGGGGAAAGGAGTAGCTGGGGAATTATAGACCTATCAGCCTGACTGATGCCTGGGAAGCTACTAACTAGAGCAATGTATAAAACATTCAGTTTGTGAATACCTGGAGGATGAAGGGGGTAAATCACCAGCAGACAGCATGGATTTACTAAGAACAAATCATGCCAAACCAGCTTGATTTCCTTCTTTGACAGGGTATCTGGTTTGATGGATAGGGGGAATGTGGTGGACATAATATACCTGGACTTCAGCAAGACTTTTGACACAGTCCCATATGCATTCTGATAACTAAGCTGGAGAAATGTGGGCTTTGTGGAACTACCATTAAGTGGATACATAATTGGTTAAACAACCACAAAGAGTGACCATTAATGGAATTATGTCAGATTGGTGGGAACTCTCAAGTGGGGTTCCACAGAGATCTGTTATGGGTTCAGTGTTTTTTAACATCTTTATTAATGGCTTGAATGTAGGAATAGAGAGCATACTGATCAAATTTGCAGATGATACAAAGCTAGGTGGGGTTGTCAACACTTTGGAGGATAGAGCTAAAATTCAGAGGGATCTTGTTAAATAGGAGAACTAGGCTATAGACAAGAAAATGAAATTCAACAAAGACAAATATAAAGTGTTATACTTAGGGAAGAAAAACGAAATGTGCAAATACAGAATGGGCGATAACTGACTTGGCAGCAGCACTGCTGAAAAGGATCTGGGAGTTGTGGTGAATCACAACCTCAACATGAGTAAGCAATGTGATGCTGTTGCAAAAAAAGCAAATGCAATTTTAGGTTGCCTTAACAGAGGCACGGCATGCAAGTCATGGGAGGTGATAGTACCGCTCTATTCAGCACTGGTTAGGCCTCAGCTGGAGTACTGTGTCTAATTTTGGTCACCAATGTATAGAAAGGATGTGGAGAAACTGGAAAGGATCCAGAGGTGAGCAACAAAGATGATCAAAGGGATGGAATGCAAGCTATACAGGCAAAGGCTGAAGGAACGGGGTATGCATCCTAGAATACTCAAGGAGCTAATAGAGGAGGTATCTGAGCCTCTAGCTATTATCTTTGGAAAATCATGGGAGACGGGAGAGATTCCAGAAGACTGGAAAAGGGCAAATATAGTGCCCATCTATAAAAAGGGAAATAAAAGCAACCCAGGAAACTACAGACCAGTTAGTTTAACTTCTGTGCCAGGGAAGATAATGGAGCAAGTAATTAAGGAAATCATCTGCAAACACTTGGAAGGTGGTAAGGTGATAAGGAACAGCCAGCATGGATTTGTAAAGAACAAATCATGTCAAACCAATCTGATAGCTTTCTTCGATAGGATAACGAGTCTTGTGGATAAGGGAGAAGCTGTGGATGTGGTATACGTAGACTTTAGTAAGGCATTTGATACGGTCTCGCATGATATTCTTATCGATAAACTAGGCAAATACAATTTAGATGGGGCTACTATAAGGTGGGTGCATAACTGGCTGGATAACCGTACTCAGAGAGTTGTTGTTAATGGTTCCCAATCCTGCTGGAAAGGCATAACGAGTGGGGTTCCGCAGGGGTCTGTTTTGGGACCGGCTCTGTTCAATATCTTCATTAACGACTTAGATATTGGCATAGAAAGTACGCTTATTAAGTTTGCGGATGATACCAAACTGGGAGGGATTGCAACTGCTTTGGAGGACAGGGTCATAATTCAAAATGATCTGGACAAATTGGAGAAATGGTCTGAGTTAAACAGGATGAAGTTTAACAAAGACAAATGCAAAGTGCTCCACTTAGGAAGAAAAAATCAGTTTCACACATACAGAATGGGAAGAGACTGTCTAGGAAGGAGTACGGCAGAAAGGGATCTAGGGGTTATAGTGGACCACAAGCTAAATATGAGTCAATAGTGTGATGCAGTTGCAAAAAAAGCAAACATGATTCTGGGATGTATTAACAGGTGTGTTGTGAGCAAGACACGAGAAGTCATTCTTCCGCTCTACTCTGCTCTGGTTAGGCCTCAGCTGGAGTATTGTGTCCAGTTTTGGGCACCGCATTTCAAGAAAGATGTGGAGAAATTGGAAAGGGTCCAGAGAAGAGCAACAAGAATGATTAAAGGTCTTGAGAACATGACCTATGAAGGAAGACTGAAAGAATTGGGTTTGTTTAGTTTGGAAAAGAGAAGACTAAGAGGGGACATGATAGCAGTTTCAGGTATCTAAAAGGGTGTCATAAGGAGGAGGGAGAAAACTTGTTCACCTTAGCCTCTAAGGATAGAACAAGAAGCAATGGGCTTAAACTGCAGCAAGGGAGGTCTAGGTTGGACATTAGGAAAAAGTTCCTAACTGTCAGGGTGGTTAAACACTGGAATAAATTGCCTAGGGAGGTTGTGGAATCTCCATCTCTGGAGATATTTAAGAGTAGGTTAGATAAATGTCTATCAGGGATGGTCTAGACAGTATTTGGTCCTGCCATGCGGGCAGGGGACTGGACTCGATGACCTCTCGAGGTCCCTTCCAGTCCTAGAATCTATGAATCTATGTTTAGTTTGGAAAAGAGGAGATTAATGGGGGACATGATAGAGGTTTTCAAATACTTGAAAGGCTGCCATAAAAAAGGTGGAGAAAATTTGTTCTCTCTTGTGATATAGGGCAGGCAATGGGTTCAAACTGTAGCATAGCAGATTTAGATTAAATCTCAGGAAAAACTTCCTAATTGTAAGAACAGTAGAACAGACTGCCTAGGGAGGTTGTGGAAGCTCCTTCACTAGAAGTTTTCAAAAAGAGGCTGGACAGCCATCTGTCTTGGATGGCTTAGATAACAAATCCTGCATCTGGCAGAGGGTTAGACTACTAGATGACGCCTCTGGTCCCTTCAAACCCTATGATTCTATGAAAGCGCACTTGGGAACTGTTAGTGCACAGTCATGGAGTCCACACAGTCAGTCAGTGTGCATCAGCCTGGGGCACTGTAAATGTACACCCCAGCTTGCCGTGCATGAGCTCTCCATCTAGACAAACCCATTTGCAGAATAGAGGCTGTAGAGAACCCTACTGGGGTGTGCCTCTCAATGTAGTAAATCAACCCTTAACATTAATTCTATTTTAATACTTAGTAGAGGTGAGAAAAATATTTGGAGAAAATGACTTTCCAACAAAATGTGACTGTTTACAGGTTTTCTTTTGAAGCCATTCTACAAAATTTCAAAGTTTTCTATGCAATTGCACATAAAAATATTCTTGATGTTCATGTGAATTTGAACATGTGATATTCACTTAAATTAATTTCAAGCGGTGTTAGTTGATTGTGATTGGTCACACACTGGTTCAGTAGGGCCTGGTCCACAAACAGGTGGTTTGTTTGTTTTTGTTTTTTAACTGGTATAACTATTTGGGTTAGAAGTGTAATTTTCTTTTTATCTGAAATAGCTATCCCAGTTCAACTCTTAACGTTGAAATAGTAATGCCACTACCATCTTTTCAGTGAATACACACTATCTGGGCTTTTCTGGTGGTCCACTGCTCAGACTGAGAGGCTCCTTCTCACAACTGCTGTTTATTTTTTCCTTTTATTTTTAGCTTTGTTTCCTCTTTTCAACTGGCAATAGTGAGTGAGAAGTAGGGACACAGCCTATACACCTAAATCACTCCAGTTATTACCAACATTTGTAATTTATCTGGTAGGATTTAACCTACCACTTTATTAAAGAAAAATTTCCCATAGTGCTTCTGATAAGCATAAAGTCTCTGGGACTGCACACAGTAGCAGTGCTACACCTGTCAATAAGAAACAATAAATTCTTTGCTACCACTTCACACTAGCTGTTGGAGCTGGCTTAGAGCCACAGCAGGGTCATGGTTAGAGCTAGTCCAAATTTTTTCATAATCTTTTTCAATTATAATTTTTTGACCAGAATGAAACTTATTTTGATCAAAATTTCCCATTTTGTCACCCAAAAACCAGAAACCAACAAGTTTTTTAGTATAAATTGATGGGGCAGTTTCTTTTAAAAAGTTAACTTTTCAGTAACATTTTTCAATATTTTTTTTAAATATTTTTAAAAACGTTTTTTTCTTTTAATCAAACATCTCCAGTGTTTTTTCCACAAGAAATTACAAATAAATGGAAATGTTTAAATCTACAGAAATTTCCTGTGAAAAGTAACCGGCATTTTTAAACCAGCTCTAACGATGGCCATTCCTTCACCTCCCTCCTGATGGGGTTTCTAATACTGTTTACATGAATCCTTGTCCACTGGGACCAAAACTGTGTCTTGCACCAGTGTAATGTAAAGAGGCTCCTCCTCTGTCTGCCTTTTTGACTCTGCATAGGACTAAGAGCTTGTGTTTATTGGAGAAACAAACATCATTAAGGCAGCATCCTTCTTGATACTGGATGGTTTTAATTAACAAAAATATTAAGGACTTGATCAGTTGTTCTCCATGTCCACTGAAGGTAGCACAAGAACTAATGGACTTAATCTATAGCAAGGGAGATTTAGGGTTAGATATTAGGAAACACTATAAGCAGGGCCGGCTCCAGGCACCAGCCCACCAAGCTTGTGCTTGGGGCGGCACCTGGAGGGGGGCGGCGTGGCGCTCCGGCCGCCTGGGAGAGCGGGGCCACGGCCGGGCTCGCCGCCCGCCCCCTGGGGCTCCGGCCCTCCCCCCCCCCCGCGCTGGGGGGGGGGGCGGAGGCTTTTTTGCCTGCGGCGGCAAAAAAGCCAGAGCCGGCCCTGACTATAAGGGTAGTTAATGTCTGTAATAGGCATCCAAGGGAGGCTGTGAAATCCCCATCGTTGGAGGTTTTTATGAACAGGTTGGAAACAGCTGTCAGGAATGGTCTACATTTACTTGATTATGCCTCAGAGTAGGGGGCTGGACTTAATGACCTCTCAAGGTCCCTTCCAGCCCTACATTTCTATGATTCTATAAACGTAGATGTCTTTGATCACCTATCCTTCAGAAACTTTACACCTAATTTTCAAGTTTACGTATCATGGCCTCCTATGAATGGCTAGCTCTAACAAAGCTAATTGGAACACCAATTACAACCAAAACACTGTAATTACATTACTAATTCTGATGAGTTATGCAGTGGCAAATAAGTGATCTGAATAAATTACAAGAATTTCTCTGTCTCATTACTTTTTCATGATGAACCACAGCTATTTTATTTTCTAATTAAGATAGAGGCAATTACAGAGGATAGTCTGTCACTGCATAGAATGAAGCTGAGTCATCATCATCATCATCTTGTAAACTGCACAATGAGGGTTAAGTTGTCATTGAGCTTACACAACTGCTGCTCTCATACAATTCTAGTTAATATATGCAGCACTTCCTGCACACTATGCTGAAAATGTGGCCCTGAGTGACTGGCTACCATCAATTTAAAAATAGGGTCACCAATTTTGGTTGGATGTATTCCTGGAGGTTTCATCACATGACATAAACTTTAATTAAAGATTAATCTTTAATTCCTGGAGACTCCAGGACAATTCTGGAGGTTTGGCAACCTATTTAAAAAGGAGGCACATTTGTAAGGGGGACTGGATCATCTCTGTGCTTGAAGTAGTGGTGTAATAGTGTAACTCTGCCATTGAATGAAGTTAGAGGAGTCTTCTTCTGTGCTGCTGGAGGTAATAATGACGTGCTTGCTTTAAACAGAACCTTTCATCTAAGGTTCCAAAGTGATTTACAAACATGGATAAGTATTGCCTCCATTTTACACATGGGAAAACAGAAGCATAAAGAGATGAAGAGCCTGGTTCTACTACCCTTATTTGCCTTGTGTAGCACCTTAATCTGTGAGAAATGCCTTTTACTACAACGGTGTTTTAGTACAATAAGGTACTACTAAAGTACTGTACGGAATATTGGTGGCAGAATTGGGCCTTAAGTAACTTCACTAAATTTAACCCAGTGAATTAGTGGCAGAGCCAATAACAGGAACTGGATCAGACTCCCCCTTCCCTAGCTTCTGTCAGTGCATAATGAGCATTACTTCAATGCCAAGCACTAGTTGCTGGAGTAAGGACACCTAGGGTGTGAGCCACAAAGATACTTGGGTCCTGTTTTTAGACATAACTACGATCCATGAAACTCTGCTCAGCTGCTGCCTAACCCTGTAGGCACCTAAACTCACTCGTTCCCTGTGTTTTTGCATCTGAATGTGCTGAGAGACAGCCTACGGGATAGCGACCCTCAGGAGAGTTCACACAAAACAGCTGTGTTGGGAGGGGACAGGGTACTCACCCAGAATGTTGGAGACCACTGGTTCAAGTCCCTCTTCCTCCTGAGGGAGAGAAGGGAGTTGAATCGGAATTAGCCATCTCTCAAGGGCGTGTCCTAAACATTGGGCTATGGAGTAGTCTGATGTGAGGCTCCATCAGTCTCTCCTATTGAAGTTGTTCCCCTTTAATTGAATAAGTAAATATTAATTGGGCTAGTGACAGAGTTGGAATGATTCTATAGCCTAGTGGTTAAGGCACTCACCTGAGAGGTGGCTGATCCCTGTTCAAATGGGAGAGTACCCTGCCCACTGGGCTAAAGGTTATAAGGGAGGTCCTCTTCTCTTTTGTTTCAGGCCCTGCACACAATTTAGGCAGCCGAACACCTATCTCCCCTAGTTCGTGGCTCGCATGCAAAGACAGGTGCCTTCCTGCAGCCCAGACTTAGGTGCCTATCTCCATAAAAAGGGCAGGGCTTACCACACACCTTTCTTGTCAACATTTCCTATTGACTAGCTTAGACAGCTCCCCCCCCACCCCAGTGTGCTGGCTTTGTGGATCATACTGTAAGGCGCCTCTCTTCCCCCCATTCATTGTCTAGATGCCTAGGTTTTGTGGATCACAATTTTGTTCCTGTGATTTTTCTAGATGCTCAAAAGTTAGGCGCCATGACACTCAGTGTCAGAATGCCTAAGTACCTTTGTGGATCTGGGCCATATATATATAGCGCTTGCCTTAATACCCTCTCCACCTCTTCATGTAATTAATAGATATTTAAGTTTATTTGCTTATCACTCTGACTGTGAGTGGGTCATTACGGACGTTACTAGAAATGAGGTATAAAAACAAATACAGTGGCTTGTGGAATAATGGAAGTAAGAGTAGTCTGCATTTTGTTAACGCCTTCCACCTGAGTTCATCAAAGCTCTTCACAAGCACCATTGAAATAAGCCTCACAGCACAACTATGAGATAAGGAAATTTTATCATCTTTATTTTACAGATGAGGAAACTTAGGCATAGAGCGGTGTTTTCCCCAAGGTCACATAGGAAGTTGGTGCCACAGCCAGATGTACCATCCAGAGCAGCTGGTTCCCAGTCCTGTGTTTTCCTCCCTAATAGAGCCTCATGAATAGGGGACATCTCTCTGAATTTTCAGCACTGGATCAATGATGAACAGCTTTCTGTGAATATTCATATTGATAATTTGAGCTTTAAAAATTGATTGTCTTCACCCAGCTGTACCTGCCATGCAGAATGAACCTTTATGGGAAGTCCTAAAGTGTGATGGCAGTACAACTGGTCATCAAGATCCTGCCTAGGATCTGGTTTCTGAAAGAGCTCCACCTGGAGTCTGGTTAGTAAGCCACCAGAAGAAGGTAACTGAGATTGGGAAAATAAATTCAGGAGGATGAATTCTAAGTAAAGGTACTTGACTTTGAACTTTTGCATGGGTAAAATCACTTGGGAACACCATATGATCATTGTGCAAATAGTGTCATTTATATCCCTGCATTTTATGTAAGGTTTGATGGAGCAGTGGAAGTGAGGGCACTGGGGGGCTCAGAGCAATGATTATGGCATTTTAATAAATGCCATATGTACTAATTCATACAGTGCACCAGAGTCTTGTGCTGATGAAGTAACTGCTATGCTTACAGTTTCACTAAAACTACTGTTATCTAAATGTCACAAATCAAATCTAGCTAAATTACATTCTCATTTATGTCATCTGATTTTTATACTTGCTGCAGGCATATTTTTCTGATAAGGTAATGAAACTATAACATTGATGATTTGTTTGAGCATGCCCTTTCCCTTCAAATGCACAAATATTTCTGCAATACTTCTAGGATTATGCTATTTCTTATTCAATTTCTTGGCCAAGTTCATTTGCCCTGAGCAATATTTTTCTCTTTCCTTTAATACTTAACAGTAACATAGTTTTAAAAACAAGAATCATAAATACTTACCACTTGGCTTAGATCATATCCCCAAGGAAGAAAGAGAACTCCTGTGTTATATTTTTCCCAATGTGAAAACATAAAGTTAAGCAAGACAATGCTTAAAGATATATACATTGTGTGTACAGAAATCCCAGTCTTTCCATTATCACGTGAGCAGATAGAAAAATAAGAGAGGATGAAGATGGAGGTAGCCCAGCTATCTAGCCCATGGTCAAATAACTCCCCCAAAGGGCTACTGGACTGAGTCCTTCGAGCATGCTTCCCATCTATAGAGTCTAGAAGGGGGGGGAGCAAAAACAAAAGAAATATAATTTTGTTAGATAGATTTCATACTACTGTATGTAATAACATGGGGGAAATGTACTCATAGACCAAGAACAAATGGAGTTCTGCTCCATCAAAACTTTAGTCCTGCCCATATAGCATTGACTTCTGCCCTCATCTAAATATTTTTCTGTTACAATTCTTCTTCCTCACAAGCTTTGCCAATAGACATTTGCATTCATTACCCTGTCTCTCAATGGCCTCCCTGATATTCCGTCAAAGCACTATAGACCCAAGTCCTGCAGGAAAACATTCCTAACAGAGGGGAATAAATAACCCTAAATAATTATGTTCTACACCGGGGTGGGCAAACTTTCTGGCCCGAGGGCCACATCTGGGTGGGGAAATTGCATGCAGGACCATGAATGTAGGGCTGGGGCAGGGGGTTGGGGTGCTGGAGGGAGTGCAGAGTGTGGGAGGGGGTGCGGAGTGTGGGAGGGGGTTCAGGGCAGGGGGTTGGGGTGCAGAAGAGGTGTGGGGTGTGGCAGGAGGCTCAAGGCAGAGGGTTGGGGTGTGGGGTGCAGGAGGGGTTTGGGGGGCGGGCTCCGGCCTGGAGCCACTTACCTTGAGCAGCTCCAGGGTGGCAGCGGCGCGCAGCGGGGCTAAGGCAGGCTCCCTGCCTGCCCTGGCCCCGCACCACTCCTGGAAGTGGCCAGCCCATGTCCCTGCGAACCCTGGGGGAGGAGGGGCAGAGAGCTCTGCGTGCTACCCTCGCCTGTGGGTACCTCCCCCCAAAGCTCCCATTGGCCGCGTTTCCCCGTTCCCAGCCAATGGGAGCTGCGGTGCCCGCAGGCAAGGGCAGCACATGGAGCCCTCTGCCCTCCCTCCCCCCAGGGCCCACAGGGATGTGGTGCTAGCTGCTTCTGGGAGCGGCACGGGGCCCGGGCAGGCAGGGAGCCTGCCTTAACCCTGCGGCGCCATGGGGGTGGCAATCCCGTGGGCCAGATGCAAAGCCCTGACGGGTCGGATCCAGTCCACGGGCTGTAATTTGCCCACCCGATCTACACAATTTTACAAATCTAACCTGATTATTCTAATGTGCAGATAGACTAATCCTTTTATTACTTTCTTTAATTCTGGGGGAAAGATTTTTTTGTGTGTGTTAAAGTCTCTGAGTTAGAGTTAAATACTCATGAAAATATTTGGGATGAAGGGGCGGGTTGGGTTATTTATTTACTTAACACTTGCGAGGATTCGGATGGCTATTTGCTGGCTGAATCCTAGTAGCATCCTATAAAAAGAATAAATAATGTTTCTCTTGATCATATATTGTCAAGTCTAGTTGCTGATTTATACATACCAGTATCTTATGTTCATATCTATAGACATTTTCAGTTCATTTGTGGTGTTATTCAAGGGGGAACTTGGATCAGGACACAGGAGAGAGACTGTTTCCTTCAAATAGCCTCATGAGATCTTAAATGTCTTGAAGCCAAATGACCAGGCCTAAGAGACCTGCTTTTTTGTCTCATGTTGGTGGATGACACCTCCCAGCTGTATATTACAAAGTCATAGCATTTAAGGCCAGAAGGGACCACCAGATAATCCAGTCTGCCCACCCGTATATCACAGGCCACTAAACCCCACATCAATTACCCCTGAATTGAGCCCAACAACCAGAATTAGATCAAAGTATTATAGCCCTGAAGAGACCCAACTATCGTGTGTCACGGGCACACGTAGGATGCATCAATGCCTGAGGTCCCTGTAATGGCAGGGGAATGATTTGGTGATATACTCAGATGATCATTTCATTAAATTCATTAAGGCTGTGCAAAGAATGATCGTTATGAAATAAAACACTTCTAGCAGTGATGATGATTGGTCAGGATTATTAGCCAAAGTTACCTGATCATCAACTTCCAGAAATGATCATGCCAATCATGTATTGTGCTATAGAGCTACAGAAATCCCGGTCAGTATATAATCTTAGCACAAATTTCAGCAATAGAGTAGAAATACTGAGGCATACACAGAGACATACACAAATCTAATCTGGTGTAAAACATGAATATGAAACTGAAAGGTCAGAACATGGTTAGAATGTTGCCATGAGCACAGGAGCAGCACCAGGGTTTTTGCCGCCCTAGGCGGCAGCGCTCCTCCACAGTAATCGGCGGCAGCTTCTCCTCTGAAGCTGCGTTCTTGGCGGTGGGGGTCCTTCCGCTCCGGGTCTTCGGGGCACTTAGGCAGCGGGTCCCGGAGCGAGTGAAGGGCCCGCCGCTGAATTTCCGACGACGACTCGGAGCGGAAGAAGCCCCTCGCTGCTGAAATTCCGCAGAGGGCAGCGAAATGCCGCCCCCCACATCCTGCCGCCCTAGGCGACCGCCTAGGGTCGCCTAGTGGAAGCGCCAGCCCTGCATGAGCAGAAAAGGCAGCAAAAAGGGCAATCCTAGATTAAACTGAATCATTAAATGCACCTCAGACCAGACCTATAATGGTCATATTGTCTTTCTGGACAGACACTGGAGGATCAAGGGAGTTGCAGCATAGACAAAACTGCTCTGTGTCTTTTATTTCCCCTAGTTTCTGTAGTTGTGAGTGCCTGGGAGCTTCTTATAGAGTCAGTGGTTAAGCACCAAAGATTTCCATAAGAACCATCGCTAGTATGCATGCGGACAGGACTGTCCGATGTTCATGGTCAATCTTCTCGAGGAAAGCCTGTCTAGAGTAGTCAGGAGGGCGTTAAACTAATAATAACAGTGTAAGATAAAAATAGGGTAGATATGAACACTCTATGCAAAATTGAAATGTTGCGAACAAAATTAATCAAGGAAGCCAAGGACATGAAGAGAAGAAATTCTTTAATTGCCTAGACACCAATGCTAGAAGCCAGGATAACAAACAAGAGGAATTGGAATTGCTCATAAATTTGATGTAGTTGCTATTACAGAAATCTGGTGGGGATGATTCACACTACTGGAATATTAAAATCAATGATTATAACCTATTTAGGAAGGATTGAGATGACAAAAGGGGAGGAGGGATAGCACTCTGTCAAAAATGGCATTACCTGTTTCCAATTCATTGATACCTCAGAAGAAAATGATCTTGAATGCTTAAGGATCAATGTCCTAACAGATAAAGCATAAGATGCAGTATTAGTATGTGTCTTCTGCAGACCACAAAATGACACAGGGAACAGAATGATCACCTCCTTACGCACCTATTTATGATGTGTAGGAAAAAAAGCTGTGTGATCATAGGGGACGTCATTTTGAGTGACCTATATTGGAGGTATCATGCTCCCAGTACTAAAAGATCCTTGGAATTTCTAAATATTATAGATGACAATTTCCTAATCAAAAAGTGTTGCGTCCAACACGGAGAGATTCTATATTAGATCTTGGCTTGACAGATAACGGGGAACTGATCACAGAACTAAAAATTAATTGTAATTTAGGTACAAGTGATCATGATTTGATAATATTTATAATGTGCAAACAGAAAAAAGTCCAAACAAGAGAGATACACACTTGGCGCTTTAAAAGGGCCAATTTCACAAAGCTGAAAACAGTTCTGAGCCAAATCAACTGGGAAGAAGAATTTAATCAGAAAAATGTGAATGATGATTGGAAATTGTGAGTTTATTTATATATATATAACAAATGGAAGAAAGGGGAAGTTAATAATAATGAATATAAATCAGAAGCTAGGAATTGTAGAAAATTGACAAGGGAAGCAAAAGGGCACAAGGAGAAATTTATTGCCAGCAGAGCTAAGGACAATAAGAAGGAGATTTTTAAAGATACTAGGAACAAAAAGAATCTCAACAATGGTATTAGTGCATTACTAGATGAAAATGGCATAATTATAAATAATAATCCAGAAAAGGCAGAAGTGTTCAATAAATATTTCTTTTCTGTATTTGGGAAAAAACAGATGATATAATCATATCATATGACCACACTCTTTCCATTCCACTTGTATCTCAGGAGGATGTAAAATAGCAACAATCAAAGATAGACATTTTTTAAATCAGCAGATCTGGAAAACTTGCATCCAAGAATTTTAAAAGAGTTGGCTGAGGAACTCACTGGACCATTAATGTTCTTCAAGAAGTCTTGGAAAACTGGGAAAATTCCAGAAGACTGGACACAAGTTCATGTTATGTCAATATTTAAAAAGGATAATGGGATATCCAGGGTAATTATAGGCCTGTCAGTCTGACATCGATCCTGGGCAAGATAACAGAGCATCTGATACAGGACTCAATTAATAAAGAACTAAAAGAGGGTAATATAATTAATGCCAAAAAACATGGGTTTATGGAAAAGAGATTCCGCCAAACTAACTGGATATCTTTTTTGATGAGATTGCAAATTTGGTTGACAAAGGTCATAATGTTGATGTAATATACTTCTGTAAGGCATTTGATTTGGTACCTCATAACATTTTGATTAAAAACTTAGAATAATATAAAATTAACATGGTACACATTAAATGAATTAAAAGCTGACTAACTGATAGGACTCAAAATATACTTGTAAATGAGGGATCATCATTGAACAGGTATGTTTCTAGTGGTGTCCCACAGAGATCAGTTCTTGGCCCTATGCTACATAATATATTAATGACCTGGAAAAAAACATAAAATCATCACTGATTAGGCTTGCAAATGACATACAAATTGGGGGGTGGGGTGGTAAATAATGAACAGGACAGGTCACTGATTCAGAGCAATCTGGATCACTTGGTAAAAGGAAACAATATGCGTTTTAATATGGCTAAATGTAAGTGTACACAGCTAGGAACAAAGAACATAGACCATATTTACAGGATGGGGGACTCTGTCCTGGGAAGCAGTGACTCTGAAAAGGATTTGGGGGCTGTGGTGAATAATCAGCTGAACATAAGCTTCCAAAGCAATACTGCAGCCAAATGGGCTAATGCAATCCTTGAATACATATACAGAGGAATCTTGAGCAGGAATAGAGAGGATCTTTTACCTCTGTTTGGCACTGGTGTGACTGCTGCTGTAATACTGTGTCCCGTTCTGGTGTCTACAATTCAAGAAGAATGCTGATAAATTGGAGAGGGTTCAGAGAAGAGCCTCAAGAATGAATAACGGATTAGAAAACATGCCGTATAATGACAGGCTCAAACAGCTCAATCTATTTTGTTTAATAAAGAGATGATCAAGGGGTGACTTGATTCCAGTCTGTAAGTACTTACATGTGGAACAAATATTTAATGATGGGCTCTTCAATGTAGCAGAGAGAGGTATAACACAATCCAATGGCTGGAACTTGAGGCTAGACAAATTCAGGCTGGAAATAAGGCATACATTTTTAACAGTGAGAGTAATTAATCACTGAAACAACTTATCAAGGGACATGGTGGATTCTCCATACCTGGCAATTTTAAAATCAAGGCTGCATGTTTTTCTAACAGATCTGCTCTAGGAATTATTTTGGGGAAGTTTTACGGTGTGTGTTATACAGAAGGTCAGACTAGATGATCACAATGATCCCTTCTGGCCTTGGAATCTATGAATCATTCTTAAGAAAAGGCAAATGTTTAAGACAAAGCTGTCCCATTCTGAAACATCTTCCCCCACTAAAATAATACACCCAAAGGTAACAATGAAATTATTTTTTTAAGAAAGCCGAGGACTGTAGTCAGTATCACCGACAGCAATGTCAGTACTTAGTGACAATTTCCCAAGAAAATGTTTTGGTGTTGTCACGCTGCAAAAAAATTGTGCTTGCATTTGTAAGGGAGATGAGCTAGTTATCAAGGCTGCAGTTTACCAATATGGAAAGTTTCAGAATGTTGGTTTAAAACTACATCCTACGGGTGTTAAACATTTTCAGCACATTATCAAATACCTATATACCTCTACCCCGATATAACGCGACCCAATATAATATGAATTTGGATATAACGCGGTAAAGCAGTGCTCCGGGGGGGCAGGGCTGCACACTCCGGCGGATCAAAGCAAGTTCGATATAACGCGGTTTCACCCATAACGCGGTAAGATTTTTTGGCTCCCAAGGACAACGTTATATCAGGGTAGAGGTGTATTTCAGTACTTTGGGAATAGGCCAGCAATTTATTCACAACCTTTTATTGTTTTAATTACAACATACTGGACAAAACAATATGTAGATATGAGATTTGCAAATTCTCTTTTCATACTTTACCTAAAGCATAAGCACAAAAGGTGGTACAAGCACCAAACAGCCATACCCATGTTGGAACAATTCCAGGACTGGCACCTGCAAGATATGGGGTGAGTGGAGGGGTGGGAAGGAATAACAGTGGTTATAACTAATGAAATCCACCTAAAAGTCTTGTGTGCAATAGCAGATGTATATATGTGTATGTGCATATCCTCATTATGTGAAAAAGAATTAAAACAAGATATTTTTGTGAACTGGAAGCAATGTGCACCATCAGCAATCTATATTGATTACACTTCACTGAATTTAGTGGGATAATGGAGGCCCAGGGTATTTACAAGTACGTTCATATTGTAAAAGGGAAAAAATATACAATAGATTATTGCAGCTGAAGTGATTACAACATTGTATTAAAGTAATGAAAATAGGGCAAAAATCTTCATTCAGGTTCTGTGCAGACCACTCATCAACTAATTAGTTAATATTTGTGCAATGCACTGTGTAATTTTTAAGTTCTTAGTAACGTATTGTTCTTAGTAACATAAATGAGATCTTTGTGCAGTTTTACTGTACAGATCAGAGAGGAAAACTTTGCCCATAGGCTAGAAGGAACATAGTAGACATAGTTTCTCTTGATTTTTGGAAAGATGCTTGATACAGTGATTCTTGATATTCTTGCGTTTAAACCGGGGACAAATATGAATTGTATAGAACTACAAGATGGCTACAAAACTGCTATTTTTTTTAATCCTTGTTTATTTAGAGCATTAGGTCCCTGCCCAAAAGAGCATGCAATCTAAATTAGACATAACCCGGCGAGGGTATCCCAACAATAAATGTTCATATATACAAACCTTTTCAGTTTTCTTACAGTCTGGCTGGTGCAGTAGGAAGCACAGCACCAGGCACAGAAATAATGTGCAGCTCATTTAACACAACCCAGGCAAATGGCTCTGTGGTCAGTGTGGTAAATGTTGTTCTTCCCAAATTGGTCTACAGACCCAGGCGAAAATCCATTAGTACAAATTGTGATTGTTGACGTCATCCTTGAAATCGGAGTGAGTGGTATTAGTAATTCAGCCCATTATACAGATAAGTTTGGATTTGGATCCTGAGAAAATGTAGATCTAAATTTGTCAGGCGAGAGCAGGTGTTTTGAATCCGTTTCTGTAGCTTTGTATTTGGCCTGAAAAAGACTTGAATTTGGAGGTGAAACTCACTTATTTTGATATCAGAAAAGAAAGGGAAATGAATACTGGTCTGGACACAGATCTTAGATATTATGGTCTCTGAGGTAAATGAAAAAACTCTATGGAAGGCATGGGTTTTTCTTTTTTTTTTATCTTATTTATGAATGACTATGGCATTAGAATCCTGTGATAGTGCCTAATCCTGCACCACTGAATTCAATGGGAGTTTTGACTTTAATGGGTACAGGATCAAACCCATAATGTAAAATTTCAGCTAAATGATCTTCTGTGAGTCTTTGCAACTCACAGCCCTGATCCTGCAATGAGATGTGGGCAGGCAGGCCCCACTGCATCCGCATGGAGCCCCACTGAAATCAATATGGCTTTGTGTGGGAGGAGGCAGGCAGGTATCTTGCAGGAATGTGGTTTGAGTAGCTCTACAGTTCTAAAAACCAAATGGATATAATTACCTGATGCAGTGTAGTCCCAGTCATAAAAAGATAACAGAAAATAATTAATTAAAATCATCAGAAATCCAGAGAAGGTTAACAAGTTAGGAGCAATCCACAGAGGCACTATCTGTAAAAATATTTAAAAGAAAAATCACATTGATGTTAAGAAGCCATATTTTAACAGAACACGTCACAACATTTGTAATAAAGAGAAGTATGTGTTAATAAATCAAGGGTTTCTATAGGTGCAAAATCAGCAAATATTTCACAATTTTAAAGATTCCTCAATTTTTTAAATTAAAAAGTTCTGGAAAATATGCAAGAAATTTTCTTCTTAAATATTGTCTTTTTTGCCTAAATCTTTTAGTGACATTTTTAATAAATAATGTAGTTTAGAAATGTTCTATTTCATGCATTATACATATTTAATTATGGTCCTTGTTCTCCCAAGTGCTACATTGAAAGTTTCTCATGCTTTTAGACACTAGAAAAGCAAGAAGACTGCAGTTACCACAGTGTGGTAACTCAGCATCCAGGCAGCACTGTAACAATCTTCCAAAGGACTCCACTCCCATACTGTAATAAGTAATTCTACAGGCAGAAATTCTGCAACCCCTTCTTTTCTATAAATAAACACTTTCAGATGTGACACACCCACAAAACAGTATGACTTTATAGGGGGGTACCTCTTATAAAATGAACTCCCTGAAGCAAAAAGATCTTTCTGCTCCCCTGGGATATAAATGTTCTGCACATAGTCCTCCCTCAAGGTATAAAGATGGCTTGCATACATATGCTGTAGTTTGGCTCCTCTTCATATGCTGTCTCATTATAGGAAGGGTCTACAATGGACACATGCATAACAGAAATGCTCCTAGCACATTGTAAAATCATGGCATAAAGCCAGTCTTCCTCCACTTTCTGTTTTTTCATGATAATCAGTGGAAAGTGAACAGATGTCTAACCAAGAATGTTTATGACATCCAAAAAATGTGTAATAAATGAAAGTAACATACAGTGATACTATCAGACATGATACCGTACCTAAGAAATATGCACTCACCAGCTAGTAATGCTCAGAACTCCCAGATGAATCTCCTACCTACATGGATATCTTGGCTGCTCTGCTAATATTCAGATAAATGCGTAAACCAGCTACAATAAGGTAGTTTTCTTTCTCTTCTTGGGATATGAATGTGTCTGCCTTGCTCTATAGCTATCTCTCCTTCAGTGCTGGATTCTCCTCATGTCTCTCATAATGCAGTAAAAGTGTGTACATAAACGCAGGGTGAGCTGACAAGTGGATGCTTTCCTTTCTGTTCTGGAATACACAGATACATGTGCCATAAATAGGGTTAAACTGGCACACGAAAAGCTAGACCTAATTCCTAAGCATCCATATTCATACATTTTTTATAGACCATCACACTTTGTTCTTTACTTGACTGGCTCTGCAAGACTTTTTTTTTTTTAACTGCTCTAGGGCACAAGGAAGAGAGGAAATATAGTGCAGTGGGGTTTCTTTGGCTTCATGGATTAAAAAAATACAGAATTTATTCGTATCTTGTGTATATGAATGTATGTAAGTATGGCAAATTGTATAGGATAGCTGAACCAAAAGGAAAGAGATTTCTCAGTCCTCCAAAGGCATGTTTTTATTACCCAGTGTTTAATAAACAAATTTCAAGCAATTTATTTAATTTCTAATAACATTCCTAAAACTCTCACTCATCTCTCTACTGTGATGTACCTTTCTGGTCACATCAAAGTCAAATGTCATACTGTGAGATGTAGGTTCAGTATTATTTGCTAGATTATTGCTTCTAGCCCAGTTCTTGTATTTACTATGGATACAAAACACAAAAATAAATAATCTGAATAAATAAAGGTGGTTTGCAAAATTTACCAGCTAAGGATAATATCTATTCACTTACCCTTACCATTATGATACAATTTTACTTGCTGTTAGAAAAAAAAATTACTCCCTTTGTGAGCAAGTGAGTAAAATTTTGTAGGGCTGAGTGAGAGGAGCTGCAGTCAAACCTATTCTCAGTACTCAGAATATTCAGTACTTAAAATATTCATCTGGTTCTCACTAGTCCTAGTTGGCCAACTAAGTTTTGGAACAGAGCAAAATGTCTATAGGTCTACTGGTTCTGTGGCTTGGCTCCTGTAGAAACAACCAGAAACCAGTCAAACAATCTTAATGGACTCTACTGAAATTTCTACTACATACTGGATCCCCCATTTTGGCTGTGCATTCCCACGTCCTCTACAGGAGTTAACAGTGGTCAGTCTAGCATTAAAGAGATGTTGTCATCTAAAACATGGCCCAAGGTGTATGATTTTAAAAAGAAACTTTTACAAAAGCTAAGAACAATAGAAATAATTCTATGATTTTTTTTATTCCGGTGGAGGCAGGTTATTTTTTTAAAAAACCCACTATCCTGCATTGCTCCAGATTAGAACTGATAGTGAAAATAACTAGGAGCAAAAGTGAAGCTGACTATCTTCATTGCTGAAGCTGAAAGAAATGCAAAGAGTAGAGAGGCTCCCACTCCAGAGATTTTCCCACTCTAGACCCAAAGTTTGAGGGAGGTTTCATTCCACTATTCTGGTTTGGGCCCATCTTTAGCAGAAAGATGTCATGTGCAATGGCAAGCCCAAAGGCAAGAATTTTTAATGAATCCATAAATTTGGGGGGTTGTACCTTATGACTGGAGAACTGCAAATATAGTACCTATATTTAAGAACATTTTTTTTAAAAGTGATCTGGCAAACTACAGGCCCATTAGTTTGACCTCAGTTGTGTGCAAGGTCTTAGAACAAATTTTGAAAGAGAGAGTAATTAAAGACATAGGATAATTAGGAATAAGATACAACATGGTTTTACAAAAGGTAGATCTTGCCAAACTAACCTGACCTCTTTCTTTGAGAAGATAACAGATTTTCCAAACAAAGGAAATGCAGTACATCTAATCTACCTGGATTTCAGTAAAGCATTTGATACAGTTTGTAGCCATGTTAGTCTGGATCTGTAAAAAGCAACAAAGTGCCACAGGACTCTTTGTTGCTTTTTACAGTTCCATATGAGAAATTATTAGTTAAATTGGAGAAGATGGGGATTAATACAAGGATCGAAAGATGGACAAGGAACCGGTTAAAGGAGAGACTATAATCATATTGAAAGGTGAACTGTCATGCTGGAGGGAAGTTACTAGTGGAATTCCTGTAGGTTCATTCTTGGAATCAGTCTTATTTAACATTTAACATGTCCCCAAAAATGGGAGTGTGCTAATAAAATTTGTGTCTGACACAAAGTTGGGAGGTACTGCCAATATGGAGGAGGATCAGAATATCATACAAGAAGATATGGACTACCTTGAAATCTGGAGTACTAGAAATAGGATGAAATTTAATAGTGCAAAATGCAAGATCATGCACTTAGGGACAAACAACAAGAGCTTTTGTTATAAACTGGGGACTTACCAATTGGAAGCGACAGATGAGGCGAAAGACCTGGATGTACTGGTTGATCCCAGGATGACTATAAGCTGCTACTGTGGTATAGCCACGAAAAAGGCTAATGCAATCCTAGGTCACATTAGGTGAGGTATTGCCACTAGAGATAGGTTAAATAGGTCTTACCCGAGTTTTTTGAGAGCAGACTTAAGGAGCTTGACTTGTTGATTTTTAGCCTAACCAAAGCCTGAAGGGAGATATAATTGCTTTCTATAAATGCATCAGAGGGATAAATACCAGGGATGGAGAAGAGTTATTTAAGTTAAGGGTCACTGTTGGCACAAGAACAAATGGATATAAACTAGCCATCAACAAGTTAAGGCTTGAAATTAGATGAAGGTTTCTAACCATTAGAGGAGTGAAGTTCTGGAACAGCCTTCCAAGGGGAGTAGTGGAGGCAAAAAACATAACTGGCTTCAAGACTGAGCTTGATAATTTTATGGAGGGGATGGTATGATGAGGTTGTCTACAATGGCATATGGTCCATCTGTGTCTACTACTAGCAAATACCTCCAATGGCCAGAGATGGGACACTAGGTGGGGAGGGTTCTGAGTTATTACAGAGAATTCTTTCCCTGGTGTCTAGCCGGTGAGTCTCTCCTGCATGCTCCGGGTCTAACTGATCATCATATTTGTGGTCAGGAAAGAATTTTCCTCCTAGGTCAGATTGGCAAAGACCCTGGGGGTTTTCTTGCCTTGGGGCCCGAGTCCCTTGCTAGTCTGAACTAGAGTAAATGGTGGATTCTCTGTAACTTGAAGTCTTTAAATCAAGATTTGAGGACTTCAGTAACTCAACCAGAGGAGATGGGCCTAGTGCTGGCATGGGTGGATGAAGGTCTCTGGCCTGTGATGAGTAAGAGGTCAGACTAAATGATTATGATGGTCCCTTCCAGTCTTATAGCCTACGGAGTCTAAAGTCAACAAAAACCAGAATCAGTCAAAAGTAAATGAAGTTTTGAAAATTCTAGTACACCAAGGTGGTGTTAGGAAGACAGGCCAAGATATTTTAAAATATATATTTATATGATTTTTAACTTGACAGGGTCCCTTTAAGCTCCATGGCAACAGGCTGCAGAATGTAACCTTCTTTCTATGGAGGCCATAGAGTGAAGCTGTTCCTCAGTTCCCATTCTCTCCCTCCAACTTGAGGTGCCCCAGAATACCCATGGAGTAACAAACACTTGTTGCCAGTATAGGGGAACTTCTGCAGGCTTTGGAGCATAGGGAAACATGTGATGAAGGCTCTGCTCCTCTCCTTATGTTGGGTTTTTTTAGGAAGTGGAAGTAGCGGGGGGGGGGGGAGGGCTTTTCTATTCCACCATTGCCCTCTATAGCATGATAGGGGACAGAAGCATCTGGTCCTGAAATGCCAACTACCAGGGTTAATTATGTTAAAATTGCTCCCTTGCATACTATCTTCTCTGATTTGATCCTAAAGTGAAGTCACAGAGCTGAATTTGTGACATCACAATCATTTTCATGACAAAACACTGAGGATGTTTATGGGATTATGACTTCATTGCTGGATCAGGGATAAGTAGTGGCTGTGTTGTTAAACAAACATGGAACGAGCTAAAAATTACTAACCAAATACATCCATTTCTTTAGCTATATATGATGTCTGCTCTCAAGTTTGCTCCACTATACAAATTCCCCTTTAATATGCCTGTACAGATGCCATTATTTTCCTGAAGGTGAATATGGAAGTACATGTGACGGGTTAGATCACAGAAATCCCCTGGGGGCTGCCAACTGATGTGCCAAAACTACTTCTGCCCCTGCTTTCCCTGCCAGCTTGGGACTCCAGCACCCTATCTTGTTGATCCAGACACACCAGTCTGCTCCAACACAGACCCAGGGTTTGAACCATGTGCCCCAAAGCTGCAGACTTTACTGAAAGCAACTTAAGAAGTGTTCCTGTCTTTAACACTCAGATGCCCAACTCCCAATGGGGTCCAAACCCCAAATAAACCTGTTTTACCCTGTATAAAGCTTATTCAGGGTAAACTCATAAATTGTTCACCCTCTATAACACTGATAGAGAGACATGCACAGCTGTTTGCGCTCCCCCCGGTATTAATACATACCCTGTATTAATTAATAAGGGTTAATTAATAAGTAAAAATTGATTTTATTAAATACAGAAAGTAGGATTTAAGTGGTTCCAAGTACTAACAGACAGAAAAAGTGAATTACCAAGCAAAATAAAATAAAACATGCAAGTCTAAGCCTAGTACAGTAATAAAACTGAATACAGATAAAATCTCACCCTCAGAGATGTTTCAATAAGTTTCTTTCACAGACTGGACGCCTTTCTAGTCTGGGCACAATCCTTTCACCTGGTACAGCCCTTGTTCCAGCTCAGGTGGTAGCTAGGGGATTTCTCATGATTGCCACCCCTTTTGTTCTGTTTCACCCACTTATATATCTTTTACATAAGGCGGGAATCCTTTGTCCCTCTGGGTTCCCACCCCTCCTTCTCAATGGAAAGACACCAGGTTAAAGATGGATTCCAGTTCAGGTGACATGATCACATGTCACTGTAAGACCCCAAGCCTTCATTCTTCCCAGCCTGACTCACAGGAAGGCTTGCCTGCCAACAGAGCCATCCACAGTCAATTGTCCTGTTTGAAGGGTGCCATCAAGATTCCAAACCACCATTAATGGCCCACACTTTGCATAATTACAACAGGCCCTCAAAGTTATATTTCATGTTTCTAGTTTCAGATACAAGAGTGATACATTTATACAAATAGGATGATGACACACAGTAGATTATAAGCTTTATAATGATACCTTACAAGAGACCTTTTGCATGAAGCATATTTTAGTTATATTATATTCACACTCATCAGCATATTTTCATAAAATCATATATAGTGCAACGTCACAGTACAGATTTATATGAGACTTATTAGCTACTATTTTACCCCAGTTGCAGTAAATCTAATTGTGAGCAGTTTCATTAAAAAAAAGAAAGAAAGAAAAAATCTGCTGATGCCATTGCATCCGAGTGATGGCACCTCCCAACATTTTTGGTGATCATAGTAACTGCTCCCATTTTCAGCTTGTTAAAGAAATATCCAGCTCCCTGGACAAGTTCCCTTGGGAAAATATTAGACAGTGCTTGTTTGTAATCATTTGCACAACAGAAAGATAAAGAGATGCTGGCGGTAGAAAGCATATGCTGTAGAAAAAATAACTTGTACTAAGGATGTCTTTCAATGTCTCCAAAAATTCAGTAATGAGGAATGTGATGGCAACTGATGTTTTCTGTTATAATGATGACAAACAATAGGTACAACACTGGTAACAGATACATAAAAATCTAAACATACCCATCTCAAAGATATCTATCGATTCAGTACGCTCTTGTGTGGTGAGGGTTTTGAGGGTTGTTATTTCGTTTTTTATAGGTTTAATTTCAGCTTTTTAAAATCAGTATCTATTGTTTAATCTATTGTTTAAAAAACAAACCCTTCCATTATGACTGTATAGTTCTTATAAACAATAAGACTCTTACCTTTACAGTTCTGTTCCAGAGGGGCTGCATAACATAGACTGATAACGGGTTTGTGTCCACAGCACTGTACTGTGAGCAAAGAAACAAACATGTAAAAATGCAAGACATTGAGAACACTGTTTTCCATGGGTAGAATATGGCCTTCAGCATTTAGGAAAAATCAACCTAAATTTGATTGGTGTAAGTGTATTTCACCCTGATTGCCACTAATGAAGGTTTAATTTAATTAAGATGTGCTGACCTGGTTTATAGTACATTGCCAATAACAAACGGATTTTGTGGAAGACAAATGGAAGACAAATATCCTGAGACTTAGATTTAAATATATAATACACACACACACACACATATGAAGATTTCACTTTGACAAATTAGTACAGATTAGTTCTATAACCACTCTATGCATAGAATTCCCATTGAATTCATTAGCTATCCTTTTAAGTCTTTTTTTTAGTTAAATTGTCTTCAGTAGCACCCTTTGAAATGTGTATTCTCAGCAGTAGTATATTTCTAGCATGAATGTGGGATTTGAAGAAAACTACAGCATTATTCTCCTTTACATCTCTTTTAGAAAACAGCCATGAAAGCTTTCATATGCCAAAGTGATCATTCATGACTTCACCATGCTATTACTGTAAGCTAATTTCACTGTAAGAAAACATTTCCAGGAGAGACTTGGGTTACTAAAATAAAATGTCCCTAAAGGCCAGATTTTTAAAGGTATTAAAGTGCCTTAAATTGCAGATAAGTGTCAAGTGGGATTTTCAAAAGCACCTAAGCACATAACTCCCATTCATTTTAATAAGCAAATTTCACCAGGTGTGATTTAGGAGCCCAAATACCTTTAGAAATCTTACCCTAAATGTCCTCTCTTTGGATTATTGTTATCTGTTCCTGAACTAACATTATGAGTCATTTCTTCTTCACCAGTCAGTATCAAGACTATGTAACTTGTGTAATATTCTTAGAACCAGATCATGAATCAGGATTTCCTAGGTCCCTGCACCTGTTCAGTGTTCCTTTAATTTAAATGGGACTCAGCACTAGTGTAAGGGTCTGCTCTACCAGATCCCAGGTTTTTCGTTGCTAATACTATCTATGTCTGGCAACTCTTTAAAAACGGAAAAGTCCTTTGTTCATAGAATTATAGAATCACAGAATATCAGGGTTGGAAGGGACCTCAGGAGTTTGGCTCTGTGAAGATGTTAGCTTTCCTTTGGGTGAAACATTAAATACTTGTGTGTATACTTCTCCATAATAATGCTACATCCAGTATCTATGTCTTCTGTAAAACAAAACTGCACCAAGTACTTTGTTCTTACTTGAACAAAACAATATTGTTCCTTAAACCTGAATATTATCTGTGTATTATTGGCAGGGCTGGTAGCCTGCCTAGTATTAAGTTTGCCCAACACGTCCCATTATAAGACCCTGTTTTCAGCTGCATATAACTTTGTCAAACTTTAACCGTTTGGGTTGAAAATGTTCATGATAGATATCTGCGTCAGGCTTGTTTTGTTGTTTTCATTTTTGAACATTTGCCAGAACAAGGCTAGGGGAAAATACATTGTTTTGCCCATGTTAAAAATTCTGGTGACCTTTTCTTTTATTAAATGCTGTGGCACCCCCATGCTTTGAAGAAGGGACTTGACTTTTGGCAGGAGTTGGCCTTTGTGTCAGGGATGTGCCTTTTGCCTTCCCTATGAAATCTGTCCAAATTATAAGCTTTTGAATAATTGCCATTTGCACATGCTCAATAGACCTCTTCAATTTTAACAAATAAAATCTCGGAAGATTCCTGAGTATGCTCCATTCCCTCACAGCTCCTATGCGTAAGCAGACTGTGCATGTGCCATCCCCACAGAATGACTGAGCATGCTCCATCCCCAGGCTACGGGGCCAGCCTGTATTGACTGCGCCCAGCTGCTCTGGGTCGGGGTGGGGCCAGCCACTGGTACTGACAGCAGGGAACTAAAAGCCTGTCTCTCCTCTGTTCTCAGTGACCCCTCCCTCCCTTGCTGGCAACCATGGAGGAGGAAGCCATCTAACTTGAATGAAGGGGGTGGGAAGCCAAACTAGAGGTAAGGGAAAAGAGTAGATAGGGCCAAGAACTCTAGTGAGGATAGAACTGGAGAGGGATGTGAAACTATGATTGAATTGGAGGGGGAAGTCTGGGACTGGTTGGCAAAGGAGACTGGGATCTGGAGAGGAGATGGACTGGTTGGGCAAGGAGACTTGAAGCCCGAGGGAGAGGGGAGGCTGGGATTGGGAGCCATATGTGGTGGAGAATGGGACTGGGAGCCAGTGAAGGAAATGGGGAGATGAGAGCCAACTGTCATAAAGGAGTAGAGACACTGAGATCAGTGAAGAGCTGGGGGAAGAGAGGAGATTGGGACTGGCTAGCCAAGGAGACTGGGGACAAGAAGTTGCAGCAGGAAGGGAGAATTGGGACTATCTGGGTAAGGAAACTGGGATTGGGTGTGGGGCACAGAGAGACTAAGAGTTGGGGGGAGACTGGGGCTTGGACAGAGAGACTGGAGGGAGAGATGAGGACTGGCTGGGCAACGAGACTAAGATGGAAATCCCGAGGAGTGGAGGGTAGGGCTGCGTAGGCAAGGAAAAAGGAGGACTGATACCAGAACTGGTAAGAGACAGGACTGGGACAGGGACAGCTTGGAGGGAAACAAGCAGAAGAGTCTGTGCCCATCCTTCCCAGAGCTTGGAGCCAAAGATTCCAGAGTCTCACTACTCCCCTGCTGTCAGCAAATCCCTGTGAAATCCATGTGCGTCCCGTCCCCCTCTAGTGAGGGTCCACATAGATAACAACTGACTCCGTTATTTCAAGAGCCAGAATCTGTACAGTGGAGCTATAGGTTCCAACCCTGCTGCTGACCCATCTGGACGTCAGAATGATTCCACATGATGGAATTTCTGTTTTTTCAGTGTCTTTAACTGTCCCTTTTTTTTCTGTAATCCCCTGCCTCATCCTACAGACAAAAGCCTCAATCCTGATTCATCCCCAGAGCAAGGCCAGCCTGTGCACTAAATCAGGCAGGTGTCCTGTGGAAAAAAATAGTATGTCACCCTGTCATTAAAGACTATCATAATGCGCGTGCACAAGAGGGCAGAACTAGGGTTGCATGGAAAACCTTAATACTGGAATTTCCTAACTTTTAAATGCTTAACTTTGCAACATTAATAATGTTCTTTTAACATAGTTTGTGTGTGTGTAATTTTATATGTATATTTACTTGTATAATTGCCTGTAAATATACCTTTAAAACAAAAACATTAATGCCTTGTAGGCCTACTGATGATTATTGAATTTTGTGAATTTGCAATACACAGGTTAAAAAAACCAAGGATGATAACTATCACCAAACCTGATTTGCTCATTTATTTTCTTACGTGTAATTCAGCTTCAACTATTTATAATATTTCAAACTGTACAAGTACATGTGGTAGATTCTGTAAAAATCATTAGATTTTAGTTATATGCTATTATATATCAGTCATTTGCTAGTAAATATTGGTGAGAGATGGGCAGAAAATGACATTTTTGTGTAAAATTATAAAATGTATAGTTTAGCTAAATTAAAATTATTGTATTTGCTCTAAATAATTAAAGAAGCTCTTACTGTAGCCTTTCTGCTCATTTTGTCAAACATGTTATTTCCAAGATGACACTGTTATGCTTAGGGTTGCCAGGTGTCTGGTTTTCAACCAGAACACCTGATCAAAAAGGGACCCTGGCAGCTCCAGTCAGCACCACCAACCAGGCCGTTAAAGGTCTGGTCGGCGGTGCAGCAGGGGCCCAGGTCTAAGGCAGGCTCCCTGCCTGCCCTGGCTCCGTGTGGCTCCCGGAAGCGGCCGCCAGGTCCCTGCGTCCCTAGGGGCATGGGCGGCCAGGGAGGCTCCACGCGCTGCCCCCACTCCTAGTGCCGGCTCCGCTGCTCCCATTGGTCGTGGGCGCAAGGGCAGCGCGCGGAGCCTCCCTGGCCGCCCATGCACCTAGGGGCAGCCAGGACCTGGCAGCTGCTTCCTCGGAGCCGCAGTAAGCACCACAGGGACCCCACACCCACTCCCAGATCCCTGCCAGAGCCCAGAGTCCCCTCCTGCACCCAAACTCCCTCCCGGAGCCTGCACCCCCCTCCAACACTCTGCCCCAGCCCTGAGCCCCCTCCTGCACCCCAAACCCTTCATCCCTGACCCCACCCCAGAGCCCACACCCCCATCTGGAGTCCTCACCCCCCTCCCACACCCCAACTCCATGCCCCAGTCTGCAGCCCTCTCCCTCGCCCTGAACCCCTCATTTCTGGCCCCACCTGGAGCTCACACCCCCAGCCCAGAGCCCATACCCCTGCCCCCCGCATCCCAACTCCCTGCCCCAGCCCTGAGCCGCCTCCTGCACCCCAAACTTCTCATCTCCGGCCCAACTCCAGAGCCTGCACCCCCAGCCGGAGTTCTCAACCCCCTGCACCCCAACCCCCTGCTCCAGCCCAGAGCCCTCTCCCGCACCCCAAACCCCTCATCCCACACCCACCCCGAGCCCACATCCCCAACTGGAGCCCTCACCCCCCTGCCCCAGCCTGGTGAAAGTGAGTGAGGGTGGGGGAGAACAAACGATGGAGGGAGGGGGGATGGAGCGAGTGGGACGGGGCCTCGGAGACGGGGTGGGGCAGAGACTCCGGGAAGGGTGGGGCAGGGGGCGGGGCAGGGGTGTTTAATTTTGTACGATTAGAAAGTTGGCAATCCTAGTTATGCTGAGAGTTCTTCTGATAGCATATATACATTTATTTTTTAAAAAGGAGGAAAATGCATTACATAAACTAAATTTAATTTGTAGGATGGGGTTGAGTTTACCACTAGCCTGTATGTACAGTATTCCCAATTGTAGCTACAGTACTTTATCAGCACATGTTATCTCCATATTGTATCATCCAAACCTTAACTGCACTGATTGATTTTTTTTGATGGTGCTGCTTGCTACTAAATAACAGAAGTTTGGAACAGTGCATGTTTGTGCTTGTATGAATATTCAGATTGATGTGTGCATCAAGCCATATATCCCGTATGGCAAATGGATAATCATGTGGTATATATTGTGGAGGGGGGGTGCATATATATAGTGTGGGTGGGTGAGGTGTGATATTCCCTATGGCAAATGGAATAGTCAGTTAGTATATATTTGAACTACTGAGACTTCATGTAAGCATGAAGAGTCCTAAAGTTTCCCTCTGTCCCTCCCTGCACCCCCCATTCCAAGCCTCATTGCCTTTCATTTTCAGAGGAAGATTTCAATGGTAGTTAGGTGCCCAAAATAGTTCTGAAGATCTGCCCCTTCGTGCTTTTGAAAATCCCACCCTTAAGACTTCAATTATGAACTTAAGTGCCCAACTTCAGGCTCCTATTTTTGAAAATGTTGGCCTGTGTATATAAAAAATTCACATTAAAGTGAATGTATCCAAAGGCTAAATAACTTTGTTGTTAACAATGATGCAATTTTGTTTTGAAGTGTCCAAGCTTTTATGCTACTTAGAGATACGTTTTTAATAAAAACAAATTTTAGCTCGTGATACCACAAACACTTATGCCCATGCTTAACTTTAGGCATCTTGATAGTTCTATTAAAGGCAATGGTACTATTTATGTGAGTAAAATTACCTGCTTAAGCATGTGTAGAATCTGGGTCTTAATTTGCAATATTTTGTTTTTTGCCGATGGCAATTTTGTAAAATTCAAATAAGATAATATTTTTTAAAAACCGACATTAATAATATAGTTCATTGTAAATTTTAATCTGAAACTGCAATTGCCCAAATTTGCAAATTAGTTTTACACACCCTTGACTAATTTAAATAAATTATTCTTCTTTTTAAATCAAGTGACTGATCATTATTTCAATTATTTAAATAACCTTGTTTTATATTGCTCCACCCTGATGTATTGTGATTATTTTTCTTTAGGGCAAAACCTACAGCTTTAAGAGATGTCTGATGTCATCACTAAGAAGCCCAAGATACTGTAGTTTGCCAGCATAAGTAATGAGAAATCTCTAATATCATACACAGGCTATCTGATAACATGCTGGACAGCAAATTCGACAAATTCAGTCATATTGAAACAAGAACAGTCAGGATAAAAAGAGGTAGTACCACCTGACCTTCAATCTTGCTCTTTCCTCCTCACCCACCCTCTCTTTTTCCCTTAAGCATACCATAACATTAAAATATTAAAATATCTATTAAATAACAGTAAAATACAGCTTCCTGGCCAAAGTACTCAGAAACTCTCCAGAACATCTACCTGCTCCCAAGGAGAAAACCCACATCAACTCATTTTCTAGAAATATTTATATTGATCTTAATTGTAAATATGGATCTTTAATATACCTAAAAACAGTGAAACAAAATCAACACTTGCCAGCAAATGAAAGCATTTAAACTGCTTTGCATAAGAAAGGTATTTGTTTTTGTTTTTTGGTGAAGTCATAAGCCTTGATGATAACTCCAGGGGTGAGTGTCATTATTTTTAGTAAAACATTGTGGACTGCAACAATATTCTGTCACATTACATGCAGACTTTTCAAGAACAATTTACAGTATATGACAGGGTCACTTACAGTACATTGGAAGGGAGAAAGGGTTCCCCTGTTCTTGGATGAACTGTGGACTTTTGGAAAGTGGGGGAATGTTCAGGAAGATGTGAAGAACTAGAATAGAGACCTGCTCTTTTTTATTTGCTGATCTGTTTTAGTTAAACTGAAAAAACCACATGTATAAACTGGATGGTGCTGGGAGAGGCATTCAGACATTCTTCTTTCAAGGGAAAAAGCAGCTACAGCTCTGTTCCAAAGAAAATACTCAGAGCCTTCAAGACCATAAGTTTGTTGCTCCTGGCTCTTTAGGAGACCAAACTATTCAGTAAAACAGGTTCCTAAATTGTGGTCTCTGAACCCTTCTTGATTGTTAGACTTACTTGGCTGAGGGAGGTAAGTATTATAATCCTTTATTTTTCTGAAGTAAAAATGAGTCAGACAGGTAAAAGCCCACATTCTTAAGTGCACTCTCTAACTTTGAGTGCCCAGCTTTAGAAATGTACGGTCATATTTTCAGAGATACTGAGCATATACGGCTGCAATGAAGTCAAAAGAAGTTGTTTGATGCTTAGAACCACTTAAAATTATGCCTTAGCTCTCTGGAGTTAAGCACCTGAATATTAAAGCACCCAAAGTTAGATGCAACTTTGTAGGAGGAAAATGTCTTAGAGAACTAGATAAATTCACAGAGATTAAGTCCATTAATGGCTATTAGACAGGATCTGTAAGGAATGGTGTCCCTAGCCTCTGTTTGTCAGAGGGTTGAGATGGATTTCAGGAGAGAGATCATTTGATCATTACCTGTTAGGCTCACTCCCTCTGGGGCACCTGGCATTGGTCACTGTCAGTAGACAGGATACTGGGCTGGATGGAGCTTTGGTCTGACCCAGTATGGCCATTCTTATGTTCTTAGGTCATTTATGAAAATATGCTTTTTCCAAAGTCACAGACTCTGTGACTGAGTCCTTTTAGAATCCAGATCTTAGTTCCAAATCCTGTGCTTTAACCACAAGACTATCCTTCCTCTGTGCTTAAATCAGCTGTAAATATGGCTGTAGCAATACCAGTTTTTTTCTGGTGTAGACAAGGCTTTAGACAGAGCACTAGAGCACAACACTAAGGAAATAAATTAAGGTACTGAAGAAACTGACTGGCTCACAGTTTAAACACTAAATCCTCATGACACCAATAATACTAATAATGACCTTTGTAAAAGCTGCTAGATAGAGCAGGCCTGTGGGGTTGTACTGGGCAACTATGAGCAGAATTTGGCCCATTTTCAGCTTCCAATAAATGTTTATTGTTGCAAAAGTAAAATAGTGGTAGGGTGCTCCTTGCACAAAACCAAACAGTGCTTATATATAAAAAACAAAATTGTGTTGCCATTGTATTTATTTTAATGGAAATACCAAAGACACATAGCTGTATCTCTTTTAGGAAAGCAATAACCATGGTTTTAGGAACAAGCCTTAATAGACTGCAAAGGGACTTGGGGTGTTCTTTCACTGATACCCCGAAGAGATGTTCAGATTTATCAAGAACATTTAATTTATTATAAAACAATAACACTACTATAAAGATTCCCATCAGGGACAGGGAGTGGCTAAAGGCAGTGGGATGGAGAAAACAGCATGTGCTGTTCCATCCTGCTCCCTACTCCAAACATACTTCTGCTGTGTTTAAGACAACTGGCAGCTCCTTGAAAGCCACCCTCCTTTTCTCCCTGCTCTAGGAAGGGCTCCTAATAGAGCTAAACATGGGAGTAATTCACATATTATTACTCCTGGGGGAATTCTGCACCAAAAAATTAAATTCTGTGCACAATATTTTCAAATTTTGCAAAATTCTGCATATTTTATTTGTCAAAATAACACACTATAATCACACCAGTTTCAATTATTTTTGGGTATTTATTTCAAAATACCTGTCAGCAAGTATGTCTGTAACAATACAGACAACAAAAAAGATTCAGGGAATGTTTTTTGACAAATAGACTCCTTACTAGACATATTAATACAGAATTCCAAGTAATAATTCATTTAAACTACAATACACAACTATATTTCCCACACGCCTCAGAAGCAGTGCAAAAGCTTGGGGAGGTCTGCGGAAACAGAGGCGCTGAGGGAGAGGGAACTAATTGCTGGGAAGGAGCCCAGGTGTGAACTTGGAGGGTTGTTGGGTATGGGTGGGAAAAGTATGGAACAGGTTTTTTTGGGGGGTGAGGAGGGATTGTTAGGAAGCTTTCCCCATGCAGACCCTGGCTGACCCCTAGCCTCTCCCATTCAGTCAGGTACATCTGCCCGTCCACATGTGTCCCTCCACCCCCACTCAGACACCCACGCCCCCATCCGGCCCTGCACCCCCTCCCCCTGTCCCCATGTGTCTCTGTGCCCCCACTCAGTCACCCCCTGTCCCTATGTGGCCCTGCACCCCCTCCCCCATCACCATATGGCCCTGCACCTCCCTCCCCATCCCCGTGGCCCTGCGCCTCCACTCCCAATCAGCCCCTGCCCCAGTCTGTCCTCCCCCACTAGCCCTTATGAGCCCCTGTCTGACCCCCCAGCAACCCTACACTGTTTGTCTCCCCATAGCCTCTGTCTCTGGCAGGGCCGGCTCTAACTTTTTTGCTGCCCCAGGCAAAAAAGAAGAGCGCCCCCCCCCCCCCCCCGCGAGTGCCGTGCCGCCGTACCTCCCCCCCGCGAGCACCGCGCAGCCGAACCCCCCCCAGCACCGCCGAAATCCCTGCCTCCCCCCAAGCACCACTGCCCGAAGCCCTGCCCCCCCGAGCGCCACGCCGCCCGAAGCCCCACTCCCCTCCAAGCGCCGTGCCGCCCGATGCCCCGCCCCCCCGAGCACCGCACCGCGGAAACAAAAAAAAACCCCTCCAGCGCTGCCCCAACGAACCAATAAATAAATAAATAAATAAAAACCCGAGCGCCACACTGCCCCAAGGTGCCGCCCCAAGCACGTGCTTGGTCGGCTGGTGCCTGGAGCTGGCCCTGATCTCCAGACAGGCACTGTGAAGAAGGCAGGCTCTTTCTCTGCCCTAGCTGCAGGGAGCTGCTGCTCTGTTCTATCACCACAGCTCCCTCTGGTGAGCAAAAGGCAGAACTGCAGCAACTTTCTGGCAGAAGCTTTTTTCTGCGCAAAAAATTAAAAATATACGCACGTGCAGTGGCACAGAAATTCCCCCAGGAGTAGACATATACATGACTGCAGACTCAGGAAGCAGCCTGTCAGCCCATGCTTCTCTTCTCTCTGATCCTGCAGTTTAGCCAGGAATGGCTCAGAGTAGAATGTAGCCTTTTGTTGAACTGAAGGAATGCAGAGAGAAGAGAATGCTATCACCAGGAGAAAGGGAGCAAAAAACCCAAGTAAATAAGAATGAGAGAGAGAGAGAACGAACTTCAAGAATGATTAAAGAATTAGAAAATGCTTTATAGTGACAGACTCTAGGAAATCAACCTATGGAGCTTAACAAAGAGAAGGTTAAGGGGTGATCTGATTCCAATCTATACATACCTATGGGGGAACAAATATTTAATAATGAGCTCTTCAAACAAGCAGAGAAAGGTATAACATGATCCAGTGGCCAGAAGTTGAAGCTAGACAAATTCAGACTGGAAATAAGGCATACATTTTAAACAATAAGAGTACAGTAGAACCTCAGAGTTACATACACCTCAGGAATGGAGGTTGTCCATAACTCTGAAATGTTCCGTAACTCTGAAGAAGAGGTTATGGACTTCAGCCATATCGGAGCTTGGGGCTGCAGCCGTCAGGGGGGGGGGGGGGGGGCTTCTGACTCTTGGGGCGCCAGGGCTCTGGGCGGGGGGCTCAGGGCTGCTGCCCTACAGGAGCACTGGGGCTCAGCTCTTTAGACCTGGGGAGAGTGCTTGGCTTGGGGCTTCAGCTCCGCTCCTGGTTTCAGCCTTGCGCTGGGCACCAGGGCACGGGGCTTCAGCCCCACAGCTCCGTTCCTGACTTTAGTCCTACGGGGGACGCTGAGGCTCCCCATGGCTCCACTCCCAGCTTCGGTGGGCGGGGGGCAGGGCTCAGGGCTTTAACTACCCGGAGAGTGCTGGGACTGAAACCAGAGCTCCCCTCATAGCTAAAGCCCCAAGCCCTGGCACCCCCCATTGGGCTGAAGCCAGGAGTGCAGCTGTGGGGCTGAAGTCCTGAGCCCCAGCACTCCCCCCCCCCAGTCTAAAGCCCTGACCCCCGCCTCCCTCCACAGCTGCAGCCTCAACCCCCCTTGGCTGAAGCCATGAGCCTCAGAGCTAAAGCCCCAAGGCAGTACAGTATTTGCTTTTTTTTCCTTTTGTCTGTGCTGCTGGCTGATTGAGGACTTCCGGTTCCAGAGGGTGTCCGGTTGTCCAGTAAGTCCTTAACTCTGGTGTTTGTATCTTTGAGGTTCTACTGTAATTAACCATTGGAACAATTTATCATGGGCCATGGTGGATTTGCCATACCTAGCAATTTTAAAATCAAGCCTGGATGTTTTTCTACAAGATCTGCTCTAGGAATTATTTTGGGGAACTTCTATGGCCGGTGTTATACAGCAGGTCAGACTAGATAATCGCAGTGGTCCCTCCTGGCCCTGGAATGTATGAACTGTGCTGGGCATGGCACAAGCAGACTGGAGTGGAGGGGGAGAGCCCAGCTGTCAACCGACCCTAAGTGGGCTCCACAAATAAAGGTCTCCAAGGGGAAGAGCATATAGCATCCTTGGATTTTATAATAGTGTTGTAAATCCTACAGTTTTGGATCTTAATGTTATGTTGGAAGGTATTAATAGTTGCCCTCAAGCATGTCTTTGAGATGTAGATCAATCACAGACCTGGAAAAAAATCGACGGGCATATTAACCACCTTTCATTCAGGCTAAATGGAAGGAGCAATTAAATATCTCTTTGTGCAGCGATAGCTGAAACAACTGAAGCCACCGCCCCAGGCTCTGGTCAGCATGTCAAAGGCTGAGCAGAAGTGAAGTCATATGGACTGAGAGGTTTACCTTGGAACTGATTGCAAATGCGGGGGCTGCAGCACTGATTGGTTATAACTGTGTGTGTCTGTGTGTGAGAGGAAAAAAGCCACAGAGAGTAAGAAAAGTCATGAATGTAGACATGGGAGGAAGCTGAGAGAACTTATTTTGGACACAGTACTCACTGGAAAGGCAATTTTGGATTTCTGAATAAGGAAACAGACTACTGTTGTTTGTTCCTGGTGTGTTGAATGAAACAGGGCTTTGTGAGCATTCTTTGTAAATAAACAGGCTTCCAACAGAGAAATACTTGACTCGTTCACCAGTTTCTCCTTCTAACATAAATAACCCAATAAGGCCCCAAATATTGGCCAACTGCTCAGGCCAAAAAGGAGGAACAGCAACAAAGAAAGATTTTTTTTAAATTTACATATAAGCAGCTATAAATTCTTAACAATACTTTGCATTTTGGCCTGGGAGTCACTTTATAATTAATTATCACAATACTCCTAAGAGTTAGGTCAGCACTATTATTTCCTTTTTACATAACATGATATTAAGGCACAGACAGGCTGTAACTCACCCCAGGGTGAGAAAGCCAGTAGAGACAGAGCTGGGAGTGTTGTTTATTGAAATATTCCAAATATATATATATAAGATTGTTCAAATAAAGTATGAATGTTTCAACTCAATTTTGTACTTAAGAGTTCATTTTTATTAAAGGAAAGAAATGGGATTATTAGGAATTGAATGACTGGCAAGCCTATTTCTCAGAAAAACTAATAGTTTAAAGCAGCTGTATATCAGGTGGTAATCATGGATTAGGCTGAAATACACAGAAGACAGGGTTGCATGAACACTCTGATATTTTATGTGGAATTAGAAGTCTGGCATTGTAGTAAATAGGAATACCTTCAGGAGCTTAAATACAGTCTGGAAATCATTGAGAAACAACACCAAAACCAAACTCAAGATTTATCAGAGCTGCGTACTTTCAACACTACTTTATAGTTCAGAATGCTGGGGAATGAGAAAGTATGCCATGTCTAACTGTCTTCAGTCCATACAACCTGCCTCAGAAAAATCCTCTGTATCTTTTGGCCCAGAACAATCTCAAACCAAGATCTATTGACACAGTGCAGCCAAGAGGATCTGAGCACCATCATTGCCAGGAGGCATTGGAGAGGGATCAGTCATGTGCTTCGGATGGAAACTGATTCCATCACCAGAGTAGCAATAAGATGGACACCTGAAGGCAAGTGAAAACGAGGCCGCCCAAAAACAACATGGCAAAGAGCTGTGGAAGCTGAACTGAAAAACCTGGGGCACAGCTGGGGAGCCATTGAAAGACTTGCCAGAAACAGACAGGAGTGGAGGAGCTTCATCAATGCCCTAAACGCCAGAGGCGTAATAGGAACATGATGACGACGATAATGGTTGTAGTAAATTATTGACGAGTATAATAGTTGTTCCAACACAGGAAGGGAAGGAGCCAACTAACAACTACAGGGGACCTTATATGAAGGTCATAAAACACTTGAAGGTTTTAATAAAATGAATAAAATTAGTCCAAGAAAGACATAAAAATAATCTACAGTATTTTATAAAATAAAACTAATTACAAGCAGGATAAAACTATAAAGAGAGTGGGAAGAAAACCACCAGTTTTATCCATTTTAAACTCAAAGTTGGAACATTTTGCACTTCACCAATGGGGTGTAACATTCAGGAGTACTAGCTGCTATCATTGGCCAGATCTTTTTCTTAAATGTGGTTTAAGAAAAACAGGTTTTCACAGCATGCATTGGACCCAATGCATCACAGCTAAGGCAAAAAAGAATAACAATTATTGAAAATCTTGGGCCAGATTCTCAGGTACACCTAAGCTATGTTCAATGCACTTGATGAGGCAGAGGACAATATGTGGCTTTCCTCAACCTCCTGTGCCCCATCCTGAGAATAGTGGGGGGCTAATTCAACCGCTGGGGCAAGATACAACAACCTCTGGACTTCTCTAACTTGTATCAATTACTGGAAGACCAACTTCTCCCATCCTCCCACTCCCTCTACATTTGCTTTTCACAGATATAAATGATAGTAGAAGGTGCAAGACAGTGAAGACTCGGGCCTGTCAACATTTAAATACACCTCTACCCCAATATAACGCTGTCCTCGGGAGCCAAAAAAATCTTACCACATTATAGGTGAAACCGCGTTATATCGAACTTGCTTTGATCCACCGGAGTGCGCAGCTCCGCCCCCCCGGAGCACTGCTTTACCACGTTATATCCAAATTCGTGTTATATCGGGGTAGAGGTGTATATATAAACAATTTCAAGAAACAGAAATAATTAAATATGATAATTGCAGGAAAGTAAAAAAATGCTAAGCTGTAGTATATAAAATTCTGCTCTTACGTAAGTGATGTGTTGAAAATAATGATCTTGCAGTACTTATTTTGAAAACAGCACTTCTTTCAAAATAAATGAAAACAGAGGGTATAGCATTTTACTGGCCTACCATTTATGGTACAAGTTTCACACCAGCATATATCACTACTGCATGAGGTATTTCATTATTCTTGTACCTCCCTCATTCATACTGCTGCCACTACTTGTTCTCCAAATATTCCCTTTGGTAGAAGAGAAGGCACACATGTCGACAGCAGTCTTCACCATACCTCCTTCACTTCCTTCAGCTTTTTCCACTCACATCTTCTACTATGTTCTGCTTATAGAATTTCACAATACAGATTTTTGTTATTAGCAGGACAAGATCTTAGAAGGATTTAAAAATTTGTTTATATGGATAATGAGAACATCGACAGTTACATTAAATATGATTTTCTTTTAAAACAAGAAGGGATATAAAACCTTATACGGCAGGGCATGGTGCTTCATCATCATCATCATCTAACACAAACACTAGACACCCTGGAATGAAATCCTGTACCCATTGGCCACTGACTTCACTGGGGCCAGGATTCACCACTAATTTCCCACAGAAGGAAGGAAGGATGGATGCAACAATGATGCGTCACTGCTGATGGAAGGATGAGTTTTGGAAACCCAGCTCCAAAAGTGTTCTGCCACTGACGGAGAAATTAGAGTGCAGAAGGTTGCCCGTGACCACTTTTTTTGCTAATGAGGGAGGAAAGATGAAGACTTCTCTCAGGTAGAGCAATTTTGGAGCAGAAAAGAAGCTTGTTAATAGTATAAATTATTCAATCCTTAAACCTCTCTTTCGAAGGCTGGTGATGATTTAATTTGCAGCCTATTTTTAACTTTTTTAAAAAAAACTGTGCCCAATGTTTCATTTTCTATAGCACAAACAGTACAACTGTAGTATTTTTTTAACAAATCAAAGGCCCAAGTCACGTACAATTTTTCTAAAACAATTTTTAACATAATCATTTTTGAGGCAATTATTAGGTGGGGAGAAATATTGAGTGCAATGAACTCCTTAGTATACCTTTGCCATCTGTAATAGATTAAATAAAATCTATTCATGTTTACATAGATTCCTCTGCAGGCTGAACTAATAGAGCAACAGCTCAGTTACTTCCCCAGATAGAAGTCTGTTTTTTTTTGGAGTCGAAAGTTGTCGATTCTGTTCCCTGATGCCACAACTATATACTACTAACTAATGATTACATTGTCTGTACAGTTAAGAAATATAGGTCATTGCTTCCTCTCACTTAAACTAGTCTCAGTACAATATGTCTCATGATCAGAATGAAACCTATTGTTGGGAACAGATTATCCCGCATCTGCCTACTGCAGGGTTCTTACATCTTTCTCTGAGGCATCTGGTGTTGGCCACTGACAGAGACAGGATACTAGACTTGATGACCTTGGTTTTGATCCAGTATGGCAATTCCTATATTCCTATGTACAGTACCTCAAAGTTGAGTGGTTAAATGCCTACTTTGCTGGCCTCTCAGTATGACTTTGTACAATTCAAGTACGTTCATCACATTTTTCAGCTGATTGCACTTTAATAGCAGAAAAGAATCATGACTTCTAATTTCTGTAAAATATGTATTTATTTACATTGCCACAAAGAACACAGGCAATATAAAATCAAATTAAAGATATCTTAGGAAAATGGGAATTGTCAGATTGGCTCAGAACAGTGGTGTCCATCTAGTTTAGTATCCCGTCCAACAAGGGCAGGTACTATTTCAGAGGAAGGTACAAGAAACCACATGTGAGTAGTTTTCTTCACTAATCTCTGTGAGTAGTTTCCACAGAAATATTAACAAATAATCCATTTCTGCTTCACATATGTATAGCTTTGAAACTATTTTACCATCAAAACATAGTTGAATAAAAAAATGTGAAATAACCAACATGTACAAGCATATGCTAGACCAAATTGGTGGTAATTAAATTTCTTGTCTATCCTACCAATAAACTCCAGGTAAACTTTTTATTATACATGTTATATATTTATTTTATCTCTATATATCTCTACATTTTATATAGAGATGATATCTCTAAACAAAGGGACACAATCAAAATAGGTTGTCACTGTTTGCATTTTTATGAGAACCAGCAAAACAAAAAGCTTCTTTTACACCCAAATTATTTGCCTCAGAAATGATTCAGCAAACAAGAATCTGCTGTGAATTCACTGATAGAACACTGCTCTTATTGAGTTCCCCAAGGGTATATACAATAGTGCCACCATTAGGAACAAGTCCTGTGATCAGAGACATTGGCTGCAACTTCTATGCCAAATAGGGTGACCAGATAGAAAGTGTGAAAATTGGGACAGGGGGTGGGCGGTAATAGGCAGCTACATAAGAAAAAGCCACGAATATCGGGACTGTCCCTATAAAATCGGGACATCTGGTCACCCTAATGCCAAATGATTTCGTTATGTTGCTCTCTCATATGATTTGGTGTCTGTAAGAAAACTAATGATTATGCAGCTACTTGCATACTACATTACATCAATTATCACTAGGGCAGGAATAAGTATGCAGTGCAAATTCTGGCATATTGCTTTAAATATAACGACTTCAATGGGGTCAGGATTTCACCAACTGATTTACTACATCTGTACAAAAATAATCTAAAAAAGCCTCATAGAAATTAAGGTTACTGACTCTACTATTTTATTTGGAACATTATACACTAGCAGAGTTCTAATTAGACTTTTAATTACATAATTCATCAAAGTAAAGTGAAAAAAAATTGTAAGATTTCATTTCCAGAACAGTAGGTGGTTAAATCTCTGTCTTGTTTCTAAAAGGTGGCAGTAATTCTCTTACTGAAAAGTTAGTTTTGGGGAGTTTGACAATCTTAGGCTTCTCCACTGTTTAAGATGATCAAAGTTTTAATTAACCTGGTTCTGAGATGCTGTGCAAAAATAACCACAACAGGCTGAGCTGATAGACAGATTAGATAGAATTTCAAGGCAAATGGAGAACAATTTTGTCTACAGAGGCACCACGCTAATTAACATTCACTATCTGTGATGCATTGAATACTGTCCATTAAGAAATCATATTTAATGTAGTATCAGGGCCCTGAGAATTGTATAGTTACATGGGAAAATATACACTAAAACCTCTTGTGCTTTGAAATCTAAACTTTCATTTTAAAACCATTGTGTGAAATCCTGGCTCTACTGGAGTCAATGGCAAAACTCCCATTGACTTCATGGGACCATGCTTCTAGCTATGTTTCTAGGCCTTGCAGTCATGAAGCCAGCCTTGAAAATGTGAACTGAGTTTATATAGTCTCTGTCAGGGTTGGTCTAATCGTAAACTTTCATGGAAATTACTAACTCAGTGGTAAGTCACTGATTTGGTGCAAATCTGAGAATAAAAGTGTCATTTCAATTTAGCTTAAGCAGGTAAAAAATGTACCGTAGTTAAAAAAGATAGCTGTTGGCTATGGAAAGCAAACTGACTACTGCATTAAATTGGAGTACATAGGCCAGGGCGGAGAGGTCATGTATGATAAGATCAAACCTTATTGTGAACCTGTTAACATAGAAGGATGCTACTTTCATTCTTGGTTTGGTAATGGCAAGGTCACACCTAGCCATGTCAGGCAGCCAGAAGGATACAAATGACAAACATTCATCTTAAAGCAGGAGGCAGAAACTCATTCACACTGAGCTAAAACTCTTCTATGTTAAAGTTTGGAGGATCAGACCAGCACCTTGACCCCTTGAGAGAAACATAGACCTCTAGAAATGTAAACACCATATTTTCTGATATTGTTTTTGTAACTCAAAGGGTTTAGACCTACCTGGGGAAACTAGGGAGCCTTAGACCTTCATATATTTTTTGTAATATTTATCTTTGATTTCCTGTTGATCTTTCGATTTTGTAACTTTGGGATATTCGACTGTTCTTGGGATAATTTACTACAGTTTGTTCCTGGAGACAAGGAGAAAACTTCTGATCTCTGGTGAGAGGTGGAAAAGTGGTCAACAGTTCCTGACTTGTGGAGATTTAGTCCAGTGTGATACCCCAACAGGGATTACCAAAAGGCTGACTCAGACTGGTAAATTACCTGGGGAAAGCAAGGGACCACAGTGATAAGAATAGGGAAGCAAAGGTAACATTAGCATAACTGTTAGAATTATTATATTCTGGTGGGGGAAGAGCAAAATAAAAATAAGGGACCAAATTTTGGCTGTCCACTTTAATTTGTGCTCACTTTCTGGATGGCCTATGAGTGCTTGTACCCACCAATAATCGAAACAGGATTCATAGGGAGGATTCATAGAGGCTGCAAGCAGATTGGCAGAAAAGGGTACACATTATCATAGAATCATAGGACTGGAAAGGACCTCGAGAGGTTATCTAGTCCAGTCCCCTGCACTCGTGTTTGTCTAACCTGCTCTTAAAAATCTCCAATGATGGAGATTCCACAACCTCCCTAAGCAATTTATTCCAGTGCTTAACCACCCTGACAGTTAGGAAGTTTTTCCTAATGTCCAACCTAAACCTCCCTTGCTGCAATATAAGCCCATTGCTTCTTGTCCTATCCTCAGAGGCTAAGAACAACAATTTTTCTCCCTCCTCCTTGTAACAACCTGTTATGTTTTGAAAACTGTTATCATGTCCCCTTTCAGTCTTCTCTTTTCCAGACTAAACAAACCCAATCTTTTCAATCTTCCCTCATAGGTCATATTTTCTAGATCTTTAATCATTTTGGTGGCTCTTCTCTGGACTTTCTCCAAGTTGTCCACATCTTTCCTGAAATGTGGTACCCAGAACTGGACACAATACTCCAGTTGAAGCCTAATCAGCGTGGAGTAGAGAGGAAGAATTACTTCTTATGTCTTGCTTACTACACTCCTCTTATACATCCCAGAATGATGTTCACTTTTTTTGCAACAGTGTTACATTGTTGACTCATATTTAGCTTGTGGTCTACTGTGATCCCAGATCCCTTTCCGCCGTATTCCTTCTTGGCAGTCATTTCCCATTGAACCCCATTTGTTCCACCAACAGTAGGAAATTGGTGGTGACTATCCCACCTGATCCCTGCTCAGAACTCCAGAAGAAAGTGAAAACACATCAAGATTCTAGCCAATATCCAGAGCAAGAAAATTTCTTCCAGACCCCAAACTGGCAACCAAAGGAACACAGGATTCAACCCAATTTTTGATTTGCCTTCTTACATCAGTCTCACCCACACAAAAGAGATGAATTGCCAATTTTTAAAAAAATGACACACACAATAGCCAAAGAAAAACAACCTTCTTGTCCCCATCTTGGATCAGAAATTGTATAATTGGTCCATACACTCACCGGCAACATCTCGTCTCTCCCTTTATCAGTAAATATGCTTTACCACTGCTGACATGATGCAGCCTTCTACATTAGCCACTCCACAAAAATGTTTGGTTTTAATCATTCCTACTATGTTCCACCCATACTTTCCCCCCCCCCCCATGTTTTTGATTTTTTGTTTTAAAGCCTGATAATAATATTCACCTGGGGCCATTTCAATTCCTCATTAGTATCCAGTTCCAACCCCCCTTGCTGACCTTCACAGTTAGTTCAGTCAACAATTCTGTTGACACTATTTTATTTTAAATAAAAATTATAATACACTGATTTACACCCACAAACATCATAAAATAATTTTATCCAACACATGTCAACTTTCTCAAACTCAAAAAACCAAAATCGTAAAGGGATCCTTAAAACTTTGCAATAGCTAAATGATCACTGAAGTAAGCAAAAGAGGTCTGATTTTTTTCCAGTGTGGAAAAGCATTCATTTGTGTTTTTTTTCTTTAACCAGAAGCCAAGCTTTGAGCCTAGACTAGGAGAACCTGAAAAGGAATCTGATATTCCACTTGGCTCACATTCATATACACCCAATCTTCCCTAGTTTGGTCTTTTCTCACTGACCTCTGCCAGCAGCACGCTGACACCCAAACACTGTGTAATGACCCTCAAGTAATAATTGTATTTGATGTACGAAAAAACAATCCAACCAACCCACACTCCAGGGTGTAAAATGAAAGTACCAGGTAGCTAGGGCCCCTTAAGGAGTTGGGAGGAGAGAGATCATAGAGTGAAGAGCCAAGTAACATGCTAGGAGAAAGAAGCACATTGTTCCCACGGTCCCACCCCCAACCTTGTGCAGCACACATCCCTGCAGGGCCAGGCAGGCAGCACCGCATGAGGACGGGCAGCTGAGCACCGGTACTGACTTCTCATCCGTGCCCTGGGGCTCCTGAAACTGCTGACTTCAACGTGACCAGAACCCGGCCTGGGTCTCACTTCTGGGGGCCACTGCAGATACCCACATACACGCGCGGAAGCCAACACCCCGCAACTTTTCGGCTCCCGGAGTTCCCAATCCCCAGCCATCCTCGGAATCAATAAAACACCCAGGGGCTGCAGCAGCTTTGGGTAGGGAGGGGGGGGGGCTAAACAATGTATTTTCTGCACCCCCGTCGCTTGCTTCCTCCCTCCCCCAGGAAGTCCAAGGAGGAGGGGGACAAACTCGGGAGGGACACGTGGGATTTCCTTCTCCGGCCAGCGTTACCTGGTATCGGCGGAAGCCGGCCCGCTGCTGGGCAGTGACATACTGGGGCTGCCACATGGTGCCGTGTCCGCACGCCCGGACGCGGTGCCGCTGCAGTCGCTTGAGGCAGAGATTGAGGCGGCGAGGCAGCCGGAGCGCTTGGAGAAGCGGGAGGGAGGAGAGCTGCTGGCAGTCGGGGAGCGTGTGTCAGTCTCTGACCGGTCCCGCGCTTGCCCGCAGCTCCTCTGCTAGGCGGCACTAAAGAGGCACTGACTGGAGGCTCCGGCTGAGTGAGAAGGCGCGACGGGGCCACTAGTCCCTTGTTACAATCAAAGGGTTCATTTAGACAGCGCTGCGGAGTACTGCTACAGGATCTCGTGATGCGCTCTGCACAGGCATGGCTGCTCTGGAACACTGGGGACTGGGGAGTGTGACTACATTGAGTTTGTTGCCACCGGGGCCGGGGCCAACATTCCCTGGCTGGAGGCACTGTTATTGATGGGACAACAGGAGAAAAGGGATCACACAAAAGTTAAGCTGGAAGCAGCTCAGCCACATGGACAGAGCAGTACAAAGGGTTTAATACAGAGGGACCTAGACAAATTAGAGGATTGGGCCAAAAGAAACCTGATGAGGTTCAACAAGGACAAGTGCAGAGTCCTGCACTTAGGACGGAAGAATCCCATGCACAGCTACAGACTAGGGACCGAATGGCTAGGTAGCAGTTCTGCAGAAAAGGACCTAGGGGTCACAGTGGACGAGAAGCTGGATATGAGTCAACAGTGTGCTCTTGTTGCCAAGAAGGCTAACGGCATTTTGGGCTGTATAAGTAGGGGCATTGCCAGCAGATCGAGGGACGTGATCGTTCCCCTTTATTCGACATTGGTGAGGCCTCATCTGGAGTACTGTGTCCAGTTTTGGGCCCCACACTACAAGAAGGATGTGGAAAAATTGGAAAGAGTCCAGCGGAGGGCAACAAAAATGATTAGGGGTCTGGAGCGCATGACTTATGAGGAGAGGCTGAGGGAACTGGGATTGTTTAGTCTCCAGAAGAGAAGAATGAGGGGGGATTTGATAGCAGCCTTCAACTACCTGAAGGGGGGTTCCAAAGAGGATGGAACTCGGCTGTTCTCAATGGTGGCAGATGACAGAACAAGGAGCAATGGTCTCAAGTTGCAGTGGGGGAGGTCTAGGTTGGATATTAGGAAACACTATTTCACTAGGAGGGTGGTGAAGCACTGGAATGCGTTACCTAGGGAGGTGGTGGAGTCTCCTTCCTTGGAGGTTTTTAAGGCCCGGCTTGACAAAGCCCTGGCTGGGATGATTTAGTTGGGAATTGGTCCTGCTTTGAGCAGGGGGTTGGACTAGATGACCTCCTGAGGTCCCTTCCAACCCTGATATTCTATGATTCTATGATAATAAAGTTTCACTAGTTCAACTTAACCCACATTCAGCTTCACCCTTTGTGAACAAAACATTTAGCATGTAGAGAACACAGGGACTCCACAGCCATCACACAGCCTGCAAATGTAGGTGGAGCAGGGTATGTAACTTGGCTGCGGGGACAGTTTGAGGGTTCACCCTTGCCAATGGATCAGACCTATTCCTCTACAAGAAGCATTGTGGGGTTAAGACATGCTTTGCAGGGATGCAAGTCTCTCATGGGTACCCCAAATGATCAGATGTACTGGGGTGACAAGAACATATGTGCACATGGAGTCTGTTCATATGTACCCCTCCCATGGGATCAATGGGGAGGAGACTGGTACTGGAATTTGAGGTATTTGGGGCATGCATGGATGTCCATAGGGTACTGCTGTGTCCATTCTGGAAAGAGGGAGATGTGACAGGCTTGCAATTGCTATGTATTAATGTATGAGTACTGATATGTAATAAAGGTAAGACTACTGTAAGTGACCCAGTCAGTGAGATAAAGTTACTGTATTACTATGGAGGTTATTAGAATTTCTTGTAAGATTGTTTTGATCTTACTTAAAAGGGGGCCATGGGAAGAACAAACAGGAAAGCAACAAGAGATCTAGCTAAGGCTATCCCAACACACACTTGAAAGACAATGGGTCAAGCTGTTAGCTTCAAGAATCCCGTCTCTGGTCTCTCATAAGTTGCAAGCTTTATGTTGCCAAAGCTGGGAGGCTAGAGATCAAAAGAACACTAAAGCGTTAAAAAGCTTCTCTCAGGGGGAGAAAAAGGGATCACTTGTAAGCAGCTGCCTAGGGAGACAGGCTGACTCAGAGAGACTTTGACTTTAAATAATGACAGGTTTCAGAGTAGCAGCCGTGTTAGTCTGTATCCGCAAAAAGAACAGGAGTACTTGTGGCACCTTAGAGACTAACAAATTTATTAGAGCATAAGCTTTCGTGGGCTACAGCCCACTTCTTCAGATGCATATAGAATGGAACATATATTGAGGAGATATATATACACACATATAGAGAGCATGAACAGGTGGGAGTTGGCTGAGCCATTACAAACATTGAATCTATCTCCCCTTGTAAGTATTCTCACACTTCTTATCAAACTGTCTGTACTGGGCTATCTTGATTATCACTTCAAAAGTTTTTTTTTTCTCTTACTTAATTGGCCTCTCAGAGTTGGTAAGACAACTCCCACCTGTTCATGCTCTCTGTATGTGTGTATATATATCTCCTTAATATATGTTCCATTCTATATGCATCCGAAGAAGTGGGCTGTAGCCCACGAAAGCTTATGCTCTAATAAATTTGTTAGTCTCTAAGGTGCCACAAGTACTCCTGTTCTTTTTGACTTTAAAAACACTTTTAATTAAATCAGTACTGAAACGCAGTAAAACCAAGAAAATAAATTACAAATTCAAAAATAATTGCCCAACCCCAACAGTAAAGTGCATTTCCAATAGTCTACCACTGAATAAATCGATCCAAATTGCTTATAAGTGTATGCTATCTAAACTCCAAAAGAAGGTATAAAACCAATACAAATCTAAAAAAATACCAACAAAGAACTTTGGCAACCCCAGTACTAAATAATTTACATTGTTTACTTTTTTAAATGGCCCTCTTCGCTTGACCCAAAATAAAGTTTGCCAGGCATACCACAGATCTATTTGTGAACTTATACTTAACAGTAAAAATAAATACAGCAAGGAGAAAATATTGAGACAATAACCAAAAAAATACCCTGAAGTAAAACAAATAATGGTTGTAACCTGGGACAGGTAAGAAACATGAAAACCAGTCTCTTCCATGTCACAAAAAGGACATGACACGGACACCTCCACAGTCAACCGATGAATAAGCACATTTGTGGCAAAAGCCCTGTGAAGAATTCTCCCTTGGAGATCACCCATCCTCTTTGCAATCAGAGGCTTGTATACAGTTCGCCAGGCTGAATGGATGGAGTCCGTCATCAAAAGCTGTCTTCTCCATACCATATTGGGATAATCAACAAGCATTTGAAAATGATGAATCTTTACCAAAAGCATATACAATGACACATGGCCTAGGCTATGAAAAATAAATTCTGAAGACCCCCTCCCAGGCAAGCAAGCTGCCAGACTTGTCAACATCCCAGTCCACAGCAGGAACAACAGGCAAGAAAACAGAAGCATAAGTATAATCAGGAATGGCTCACTGAAGGAGGCAAATGCCCAGACTGGCAATACTGCCCATAGGAACAGCTGGTTCCACCTCTGATTTAAAAACAAAAAGACAATACCAGTGAACAGAATGAAAACCAAGCTTGACAGCCAAGTTATCTGCTGAGACCCAAGTAAAATTAGTAAAATCAATTAAATGAACCAGTTTTGTTATACCTGCTGCAATAAGGGAAAAGAAAAGACTCCTAGAAACAAGACTAGGAATCCTCATGGCAGGATTATAAACAGTGGGTTCAACAAGCAACCCTGGGAACTCCAGCCATCTATCCTGCAGCCTCGGCTCAAAAGATCTCCACGTGTTAAAAAGGCTTTAATAAAACCAGGTAACACCTCAAAACTGAGGCACCCAGGATCCAATAAAATAAGTTCTGATCAAAACCCAAACCCCCTACCCTTTGAAGAAAAGCAAAGGCCAATGGCTTCCAAGGAACAGACTCATCCCCAAACAACAGCTGCTACAGAGATAGTAACTGAAAAGTAGCAACTCTAGTCAAAGGATCAATGAGACCCCCCCTTCCACAATGGGAAGATACAAAATATTCTGCCTCAGACATCCAAGAAAAAGTCCAAATGAACCTTCTGATCTTTTTCTGAAAAGAGTGGAGGAGGATCCAATGTAATATATGTATGCTACAGCATAGAGGCAGTTACATGACAACAAAAACAGATTAAGTTCAGGAAATCAATTTCCCCTTTGTCTCAGCCAGAAACCTATCAATGGTGTCCAGGATATTTTCCCCCCCTCAGGATGTTCAGGACCCAAAGAACCTGTGAGTTTGTCATCCGCACATCAGAGTCACTACTGACCTCAAGGTGGGTACTTCAGAGAGACTGGAGGGAGGGGGCAAAACTAATACCAGAGAATTCTCTATGCCCCCAACCAAGGAACCACCCTCAGCAGCACCCTCAACAGCGTGCTTCCCAACTGCACCGACTAAACTAGCCCACTTCATAGCATCCTCTGAAACTGGAACTGCCTCCTCCTTCAATGGCCTTTTTTGCTTTGGGGCTTTGCCAGCAAGCCAGAATCCTCAGTCAAGGAAGGTCACGGATTCCATAGCAACAGGCTCAGCCTCTATTTTGCAGTCAGACTCAAGCCAAGAGGCCACTGAGTCAGGAGCCACAGAACCAGTAATGCCATCTCCCCCAGATTGTAAAGGGGGGCACTAACCCCCCAGAACCAACATCCCTAGAGACACCCAGAGCCTGTTGGGACATGGGCTCTGCCACAGCCACCCCACCCTGTGCTTTACTCTCGGAAACCCCCACATTCCCAGGCACAGAGTCACCATTCTTAGAGGCAGCCTGCTGCCTCTTCTGAGGCCTCTGATTAACTCCCATAATGAAAACTGGCTTGGATCCCTGCAGAGCATGTCTTAACCCCACAATACTTCTTGTAGAGGAATGGGCCTGATCCATTGGTAGGGGTGAACCCTCAAACTGTTCCCACAGCCAAGTTACATGCCCTGCTCCTCCTGTGTTTGCAGTCTGTGTGATGGCTGTGGAGACCCTGTGTTCTCTACATGCTAAATGTTTTGTTCACAAAGGGTGAAGCTGAATCTAGGTTAAGTTGAACAAGTGAAACTTTATTAAACTCTATTAAACTTTATTAAACTCTGTCCATGTGGCTGAGCTGCTTCCAGCCTAACTTTGTGTGTTCCCTTTTCTCCTGTTGTCCCATCAATAACAGTGCCTCCAGGGAATGTTGGCCCTCTGAATCTAGTTCCACTGCTCAGGATACACTGAGGAGAGCAGCACTTCCTCCCCCACCTGCCTTAGATCCATTTACATTTTCACAGATTATAATACAATTATAGATAAAGGGAGATTTTGTGATTGGATGTTCACCCCACATTGGCAGGGAAGGGGTTAATAGAGCCCTAGGGAGGCTGTGCGGGAAGCAACCAATAGGAGAGAGACTGCAAGGAGCAGTCAATCAGGGCCCAGTGGGCTCACATAAAAGGAGCTGCAGGGCCAAAGTCAGTTAGTTAGTCTCTGCTGGGAGCTTGAGGAGAGAAGACTGTGTCCTGCAGCCCTGTAACATCTTGGACAGAGCAGTGCAGGCAGGGACCATGGAGTATAGAAGGAGCTCCAGATGGGCTGCTGAGACTGAGTAGGGTGCTGTGGCTGTGGGGAAGTGGCCCAGGGAAATGCAGTGGTGTTGAAGTCAAAGGAATGCAGTAGATGACTGTGGTTCAGAGAGTCCCTGGTCTGGAACCCAGAACAGTGGATGGGCCAAGGTCCCACCCATTTGCCTCTGGTGAAGTGGCTGTACAGTTGATTGTAGATTCCCTGGAAGGGGGGAGTAGAGATGGTGACAGTGACAGAGGGCTGTGTCATTAAGAGGATGCCACAGTCCTTGGAGTAATGTGAGTGGATGTGACAGCGGCGAGGCACCATCAGGAGAGGGTGTACTGACCTGTGGAGCTAATCCCCAAGATGGCCAGCAGGAGGTGCCAGTGTGGTGCGTGGAGCCCCGTCACAGACCTTCCCCTTACCTCCTGGCTGCTTCTTGCTTTGTATTCCCCTAAGCAGTGGCTTAACACTTACCTGGGGCTTTTCCAACTCCCTGGCAAGCATTGTATGGTTGGCAGTATCCCTTAGCAAGCCTGAGTGTCCCATCTCCCTGTGGAGTTTGGATTCATAGCACTTTCATCTGTGCCTTGGTTTCCCACACTTCCACATGGAGTTCTGGACACTGCCATGCTTAGCGCTGGCTCTGCTATCTGGTTGAAGGATATCTGTGAGTAGACCCTTTGGCCATGGGGCCTGGCTCTAGTGGATTTACACCTGAACTCTCTGGGCTCCACCCTGCAATAACTCTTCCAAATACATCAAAAAGGAATATCCTCCAGTATCCCCATTGTCAGGCTCCCAGAACCTTCTTTGGTGTCTCTAATGACATGGGCCACGGGCAGTATGATGGGGTTCATGGCAGGGACCTTCACACAGGGGCCTGCCTGTCAGCACCTGCTCTGGGTACAACATGCAGGTTCTAAGGTATGAACAGTGCTGGTGATCCACCACCCTGTAAATGTCTCCCCATTGATTCTCACCTCCAATTTCTGTTGGGGATCTGGCTGTATTTGACTCTCAAGGATGCAGTGTGGTGTGAATTCAGTTGCATTCATACTGTACTAATACTGCATTCATACTGTACTCCCATGGTTAGCCTGCTGCACCGGTGGGCCAGTGTCTGAGCCCCTCTTGGGCCAGGCTGCGATAAAGTTAATACATGATGACTCAGCATCAGTGCCTGAGCCTTGGGTAGACAGCCCATTTGTGTCCAGCCCCCTGGCAGTGATGATAACTCAGATCTTGGGGTCCTTACCAGTGCATTGATTTGGGGGTGCTGCACCTCCCTCTTCCTTAGCTTGATATTGTCCAGTCCCCAATTCTGGGGAATCCCACATATTCCCCCTCCTGTGGCCCAGGCTTGGGCCAGTCAACCTTGTTTTTTTTCTCAGAACCAACCTAATTAGCAACAAGCTCATCAACCAGTCTGCTCGCAGCATACAGGTCTTCTTGCTTCTGAGCCCTCACCCACAACCTCAGGTCACAGAACACAAATCACGAAATTGTTCTAATCCAAACATTTCATACAACTGATCTATGATACTGTCTCTTTATCCTTTCCCCTATTTGCAGAGGTAATCTATCTGGCTTGTCACCTCCATATAAGTTACACCTTGATGCTTTTGAACCCACCTGAAATTTTTTCCCGTAACTCTCAGGGGTCACGTCAAACTTTAAGGAGTTTAGTTGTCTTAAATTTTTCATAGTTCACAATTTCTATTCCATCCATTTGGCTTTAGGCATCAAGGCCCTTTGCACCACCAATGGAGTTGGAATCTGATCCTCTCTGATGGGGACCTGGTGCAAATCACAAGCTTTTCCAAAGCTGGTTAGATAGGAAGAGGGACAGACACCTACCAATGTAGCACCTGGGCCCCACGCAGAACTGGCTTCTTGTGGGTTATCCCCACCTACTGATTCATTTGGCCTCTGGTTCCCCAGCTCATGCTGCCTCTCTGTTTCATGCTGTTGCTTATCCTTCTCCTCCTGGCCTGGTTGGCATAGCGTGTCCCTCTCCTCCTGTTTGGGTTGGCGTTTATTTGTCCTGGTCAGCACGTCATTTCTCCTTCAGCCCCAGACTCCTTTTTTCCAGCTGCAGTTCTCCCCCTCAGTCTTCCTCAATTTACAGCTTATGTCACTCTAAAGCCTAGCTAAGGGATCCTGGTTGAGGTGAAGCTCGGCCATTGTCCCCACTGCTACAACACACTCTGGTGGTCCTTGGCAGGGGAAGAATGGAGGACCCTGGCATAAGTGGAGAAGAAGGAGTGCACAGAGTCCCTAGCATAGGGAGAAGAATGGGAGATCCTGGCATGGGGAGAAAATGGGAGGGGTCACAGGGAATTGCTGGCAGTGGGGCCATGGAGGACCCTGGTGTGGGGGACACTGAGGGAAGGGAGGCGTGGGGTTGGGTGGGGGTGTGCACAGAGCCCCTGACATGGAGGGTATAATGGGGGGCACAAAGATTCTCCTGGCAGGAGGGGGGATGGGGGATCATGGTACAGAGGGAAATGAGTGCGGCACACAAAGGCCCTGGCATGACGGGGGTGGGGGGGTTGCAATGAGTCCCTGAAATAAAGGGGAATGGGAGAGTGGCCCACAGGGTGGGGAACAATGGAGGAATGCAAGGACCCCTTGTGCGCAATAAGCTCAGCCTAAAAAATCAACAAGCGTGTGACTCCCTCCACTATTAGCACTGAATACAAAGGAAAAAGCAAATATGAAAATGTCAGCCACCATAAAATGTGCAGAGCCTGGCAACACTATGTGATTCCTAGCTTGTACTACTAGTGTGGTATGCATTGGAAAGTCCTCTGTGCTGTACAAAGCTACCCTCTGCTGGCCAGACCAGGAGCAACATGGGGTTCTCTTGCACAAACAGTTGCCATATGACTTAAATAGAGAAAGTGGAGCAGTTCCAAAGACACATAATTAATATGTAGCTTCATTCAAATACTAGTTATGGTTTAAAAAAGAAAAGCAGACATTAAAATGTTCTTCTGATGAAGGTATAAATATTAATGCAGCTTACCAAAATCTGGCACTTTATGTTTATTGCCCATGTCCACAACCAGTCTCAATTCTTCAGAGCCAGCTATCATATCTTCAAGCTATCACATTAAATGTATTGTGGTGGTGGCATGACATTTATGGTGTCAAAACTTCATAATTCTCCTCCTTTGATCACCTAACTTTGCATGTTACTCCCCCAGACACCCCAAAAGTTACTAATTGCCCAGCATGTAAAAAATCGTTAATAACCTATTCTTTAATCGTTGTTCTTTGAGATGTGTTCCACATCTGCATTCCACTCTTAGTGTGCACTCGCCCCGAGCACAGTAGTTGGAAATGTCAGTGGTACCTTTCAGGGGAGCTGGAGCACCCTCAACTGCCATGCGCCTCTGCATGCAGGTATATGGGTGAGGCTGCCCCCAACCCTCCTCAGTTTCTTCTTGCAGGAATATTCTGATGTAGGTGGTAAGGTCTAGGAGGCGCAAGCTCTGTGGCTGGGAAACATAATAACCAACCTCCGAGTCAGAAGAAGAATAATCACCTTCTCCTGATCACAGAGGGGCCGTCCCTGTCAGTGCTGGAGACTGGTACCGAGAGTCTGGAGAAGATTAAGAGAAACCAATTCATTGATGGTTTTCCTCTGGATGGTATCGGCCAATGAGAACTCTGGGACATGGGAAGTTGAGAAGGTATTGGGTGCTGCACTGAGGAGGCTGGTGCCCTGTGTTCTACTAGTACTGTAGGAGCAATCTCCTGCACCACTGGAGACACTGGCATGAATTAACTCAACAAGTCCCTTGCTGCTGCAGATGCCTCTGGAATACTCTTTCACTGGTGTGTGAGATGAAGACAGTGCTGCAGTTGATGACGGCACCACTTTGGGCCCGCAGACTTGACTTCTCCCTGCCCTGGCACTGGAGTCAATGGTGCCATATTAGCCAATGAATGAATGGAGGAGTTCTTTGATTTTTGCATGCACTCTTCTAGACCCTTTGTGTTCTTGCTTGGCAGACTTGGGGACCAGTGATCTGCCTCTCCCTGAAGTGTTGTTGTTAGCCTTGTTTCTTCCTGGGTGCTGGGGAGGAACAATGGTGCTGGGACTCAGACAACATCAGACAGGCATTTCTCACAGAAGCCAGAGTGCTGGGCACCCTTCCTGACTGAGAAAGCTCTGAAGGTAATCTCAGAGCAGCCTCCATCAAAAGAAACTGCAGTGTAGACATTGGGCCGAGCTCTGGGACCCTTCCACCTCACAGGGTCCTAGAGCCTGGGCTCCAGCCGGAGCCTGAATGTCTACACTGCAATTAAGGGGCTGTTTAGCCTGAGCCCCGCATGCCAAGGGCTTGAAATGCAGTGACAGAGGCATTCCTCGGTACCAACAAATTGAATCCCAACATTGGGGAACTGAGAAACTAACTTTTACTATACAAAAAACTTACCTATTAACTAGCATTAAAAACTACTCAAACAGGTAACTATACACAACTAGATGCATAGAGAACTTGCTGAAGCAAGTCAAACTGATTTTTAACAACCATCAGTAAGAAGGAACTGTGGGGGATTGGGGCAGCTTTATCCTTTATACGCGCACACAGTGGTGTGCGGCAAGAGAGGGTGCTTGAACTGCCCCAGAGGCTACCACAGAGGGAAAAATTTCTGACAACTGTACTCAGGGCAAGCACACAACAAGAGTGGAATGTACTTGTGCAATTACTCAAAGAATAAAGACTGCAACACAAATGTACTGCTTCAGGGCCGAGGGACGTACTGGCCGCCGCTTCCAGCAGCTCCCATTGGCCTGGAGCAGCAAACCGTGGCCAGTGGGAGCTGCGATCGGCCAGACCTGCGGACGGGGCAGGTAAACAAACCGGCCCGGCCCGCCAGGGGCTTTCCCTACACAAGCGGCATCCCAAGTTTGGGAAACACTGCTCTATAGCAACATTAATTTACTTTAAAAGCAACAAGGCCTTTTGTTTTGAACATGTGGGATTTTTTTTCTAATAAGTTCCTCTTATGGTCTAATATACTCTCTCTTCTGTTTTTTGTTTTTGTTTTAGCAGATGTTCTACATATGACATTACTTGGATTTTATTGCTTATAATATTAACAAAATTAAGTACATAAAACAAACAGAAAGAAGGCATTGGCCTGGATTACCCTCTTGAAGTAAAACTGCTATCGGGGGGTGCAGTTGTAGGGGAGAAAAGTTCCCTGTAGGTGTGACTGCCCTGGGACCATTGGAGGAGAAGATCAGTAGAAAAGAGAATTCAGATTCATACTTATTTCTTTTTGAAGAATCTCTATAGTACAGGAGGTGGGACATTGGGATTGTGATGTTCTTTGCACATACCGCAGCCTTCTTCCCCTAGCCCCCCATGGTCTCTGTACTCACATAGGGTCTCTTTGGGTGTGTCTATACTGCAAAGAAAACCCCATGGCACTGAATCTCAGAGCCTGGGTCAATTGATTTGGGCTCATGGGGCTAAAAATAGCAGTAGGTGTTTGGGCTCCGGCTGGAGCCCGGGCTCCGAGACCCTCCCCTGTTGCTAGGTTTCTTCGGCACAGAAGGGTAAGAGCTCAGTGTAAGGTTCCCTCTATGCATGGAGCTGGGGGATGACCTTTCCCATTGTTTGTTTGAAAAAACAAACATTTTCCTGAAGTCTAGTATCAGCGGGCATAGTTGAATGCAGCTCTACAATGCAGTAACAATACTTTTTTGTGTATCAAAGCAGATCACTTTGACAAACGCTCTCAGTTATATATCAATCTGCAGATTCCCTATATGGAAGGGAAGTGCTGCTGGATTACAGAAGTGTGAGAACATTATGAATTTTACTGTTATGAACAACACATCAAGGGGGACAGAGGTGCCGACTTTTCCTTTTCCTGGGGGGGTGCTGGATCCCCATTCTGCGCCAACCCCCTGCTCTGCCTCTGTTCCTCCCTTTACCCCTCCTGCATGCTGCTGAACAGCTGATCAGGTAGGCGGGAGGTGCTGGGAGGAAGGGGAGGAGCTGATCGGCGGGGCCCCAGTGGGTGGTGCTGGGGAGCTGCGGGGAAGAGGAGCTGATCTGTGGGGCTGCCACTGGGTGCTGAGCACCCACTACTTTTTTTTCCATGGGTGCTCCAGCCCTGGAGTATGTTAGGATATAGATATTCAGGCCTGTCTGTAAAGGCCTATACTTTAAGAATTTAGGTGTATTCTTATCACTTAGATAGTTATAGAGGTATAAAAGAGAGAATCAAAATCACTGTCTGTCTGTGTAAGGGCCTTCTCTTACTGTGACAGTCTGAGGCCTGGTTCTTGGGCTAAGGCCTTCGGCTAAGCAGCAGAGGCAGGCCAGCCATAAACTGGGAAGTGTATAGTCACATCCTCACATTCCAAACTAGTCACATTGAAATAAGGTGCTATTGGGCTGTTAGGAATACAATCCTGTCCTGATATTCCTATCACCTCCAGAGAAAGGGAAGAGCCTAGAAGATGTAAAAGGAAACTTAGTTTGATAGCACCCTGTCTGGCAAGAACTCACTTATCAATAGCTGGGATGTGAAATCCTCATGTCTGTATTGTTCTATCACTGTAGTCTCCACTTCCCTATTGTTTGTCTGTATAATCTCTGTCTGGTTCTGTGATTGTTTCTGTCTACTGTATAATTAATTTTGTTGGGTGTAAACCAATTAAGGTGGTGGATATAATTGGTTAAATAACCATGTTACAGTATGTTAGGATTGGTTAGTTAAATTTCAGTAAAATGATTGATTAAGGTATAGCTAAGCAGAACTCAAGTTTTACTATATAGTCTGCAGTCAATCAGGAAGTAAGGGGGAAATGGGAACAGGGAATGGGGGTGGGGGAATTGGAATCATGTTTCGCTAAGGTGGGGAGATGGGAACAGGGAATGGGAACAGGGACACAGGCAAGACTCTGTGGTGTCAGAGCTGGGAAGGGGGACACTGAGGAAGGAAACTGGAATCATGCTTGCTGGAAGTTCACCCCAATAAACATCAAATTGTTTGCACCTTTGGACTTCAGGTATTGTTGCTCTCTGTTCATGCGAGAAGGACCAGGGGAGTGAGCGGGTGAAGGAATAAGCCCCCTAACAGAGTACCCATGGAGTCAGCACCTATGAGAGGGAATATGAGCTGTGGATGACTGTATCTGCTTGCCCACAAAATCCATTTGAATTAGTAATAGCTATTTTAGGGACTGTTGAAAGGATGCTGACTGCAGGGTGATCTGTAGTAGATAAAACAACTAGAAGGCAAGATGACTGGCTGTCCTAATTTACCTGGGACAGAGTCCAAAGATTATGACTACAATCTCCAAACAGTTAGCATAAATATGGTGTATAGACTTTAATAATGATACACTTTTGCACTTGAATAGTTCCCTCCATCAGAATGTCTTAAAGTGCTTTACAAACACTAATGAATTAAGCCACAACACCTTTGCGAGGTAGGAAGAACTATTATTCCTGTTTACAGAGGAAGACAGTGGGACTGAGCAGCTAAGTGATTTTTCCCAAGGTTACACAGCAAAATCAATGGCAGAGGAAAGAAAGTAACCCAGATGTTCCTGCCTTCATTGCTGCTTCCATTTGTTTTCTTTAAAAATATTTCCAAATAGACTTGTTTTCTCATGTTTATGTTGGCTGGCATTAAGAGTTGCTGCTACCATGTGAAAGATTACCTCACGGAACTAACGTAGTTGAAGTCCCTGATTACAGAAATGACTGTCCCTTTTCTATAAAGTTACATGGTCATCCTTTGGCCTTAGTTTAAAGACAAGACTGAAAGCACAGGAGTTATGCTGATGGCAAAAAGTTTGGTTAACAGCCAACACTTTATATAAAGCTCCTTGCATGTGTCAGTGTTTAGCGATTGTACCTACTTTATTCATATTCTTTTGGCAATAGGCATCAACACTTAGTCCCTGTATATTTACTTAAGCTAGAGATTGCGAAAGAGGCAGGATTCAGAGCCTAAGGCCTGGTCCCCACTAAGCCCCCACTTTGGACTAAGGTACGCAAATTCAGCTACGTTAATAACGTAGCTGAATTCGAAGTACCTTAGTCCGAACTTACCGCGGGTCCAGACGTGGCAGGCAGGCTCCCCCGTCGATGCCGCGTACTCCTCTCGCCGAGCTGGAGTACCGGCGTCGACGGCGAGCACTTCCGGGATCGATCCTGGATTGATTTATCGCGTCTAAACCAGACGCGATAAATCGATCCCAGAACATCGATTGCCTGCCGCCGGACCCTCCGGTAAGTGTAGACGTACCCTTAGGCTAGGTGTACACTGCAACTGGGGAATGCAATTGGACGGAAGCAGTGGCAACACTGACCAGCCACCCAAGTAGAAGCAGGGACCCTGCATAATTATAGTCTGTGCTGTTATGGCTTGACTGCTATCAGTACCTGAGCTATCTATACATAAAAAATGATGGGATCTGTAGTGAAGCGGCCTGGCTCCCGACGGCCCCTGAGAGGGAGGAGCCAGAACAGCCACCCAGGTGGGCGGAGCCAACCCCAGAGAGGGAGGAGCCAGAACCGCCACTCAAGTGGGCGGAGCCACCACCACCTGCTCCCGCCCCCCGGAAGTCAAGGGGCGGGACAGGAAGTATAAAAGCCCGGCCCCAACACTCAGTTGGAGCCGAGCGGCTGGAGAGGACAGACGTTCCTGCCCGGGCTCCTGCGAGACGGAGCCTACCCCGAGCCCGGTACCTGGACGCAGACGGACCGAGCCTCCCCAGACCCAGGCACTCTAACCCCCAGCGCCGCTCAAACCTCCCGCTTGGCAGGTACCCTGAGGTGGACTGGCCCAACCGGCCCCGAGCGCGGTACCCTGAGGTGGACCGGCCGAGATTGCCCCAAGGAAGGTACCCCGAGGGGGACTGGCCCAGCCTGCCCCGAGCGCGGTACCCCGAGGCGGACCGGCCGAGATTGCCCCAAGGAAGGTACCCCGAGGTGGACTGGCCGAGCCTGCCCCGAGCACGGTACCCTGAGGAGCCACCCGGACCTGAGCCGGACCCGAGACCGGAGGAGCGGCCCGACCTAGACAACCCCCAGCAACCCGAGGAGCCCATGGTGTGGGACCCCGCTGCCGAGCCCAGCGAGGAGCAGGTACCCATGGAGGAGGAGATGGGAAGTAGCCCGGGGATAGCAGACCCTGAGCCTATGTCAGTGTGTTGCGGGCAGGATCCCCACTGACCCCGCGGCAGACGGACTGCTGCGGATAGGGCCCCGGGCTGGAACACAGTGGAGTGGGAGGGCCTGTGTTCCCCCCTACCACCCCCACACCGGGTGGCAGTCTCTCCTCCTCCCTACCTGAGGGCGTGAGCCCTGAAAAACTGCTGTTTGCCGCCCCGCCCTGATTGAGGGCCTGGGCTTAAACCACTGACTTTGTTACTGTGTGCTTGCTCAGCCCCCATCCGAGGGCCTGAGCCTAGAACTGCTGTTTGCTGCCCCGCCCTGATTGAGGGCCTGGACTTAAGCCACTGACTTTGTTACTGTGTGCTTGCTCAGCCCCCATCCGAGGGCCTGAGCCTAGAACTGCTGTATGCTGCCCCGCCCTGATTGAGGGCCTGGGCTGAATTACTGACTCTGTTGCTCAGCCCTGACTGTGGGCCTGGGCTGATTGTTTGCTGCCCCGCCCTGACCTAGGGCCTGGGTTGCCATTACCTGCCTGCTCACTCCCTGACTGAGGGACTGGACTTACTAAGTTTGTGGTGCTCAGCTCCTCCTGCAAGGACCTGAGCCCCCCTGAACTATTGGTTAGTGCTCAGCTCCTCCCGCAAGGATCTGAGCCCCCCTGAACTATTGGTTAGTGCTCAGCTCCTCCCGCAAGGACCTGAGCCCCTTTCGAACCCTGGGGTATCACCCCGCTCTGAGCTAGCCTTCGGGCTTATTTGACCGGGCAAGTGTTCAGCTCCGGCTGCCTGAACCAGGGCTTAGGACTGGTATACTGCCCAGCCCTGTCTGAGGGCTGGAGCTCCTCGCAGCCGCAGGGAGCCTTTTGTTTAGCCCCTGCCTAAGGGGCAGAACCCTTAGACCTCCCGGATACGAGGTCTAACTTGGCCGTGTAGTGAAGCGGCCTGGCGCCCGACGGCCCTTAAGAGGGCGCAAACCCCCTCACCGGACTATTACAGGATCTAACAATCATTGTTGATGTTTTTCTGAAAACATCTGCTCAATGTGTAGTGGCAGTCAAAAAAGCTAACAATGTAAGGAACTATTAGGAAAGGGATACATAATGAGACAGTAATTATCATGCCACTATAAATGCGGCAAAGCGCACACCTTGAGTACTGGGTGCAGTTCTGGTCACCCCATTTAAAAAAAAATTAGAAATGGAAAAGGTACAGGCATAGGCAACCAAAATGATTAAGGTTGTGAAACAGCTTCCATATGAGGAGAGATTAAAAAGACTGGAACTGTTCAGCTTGGAAAAGAGATGATTAAGGGGGGAGATAATAGAGGTCTATAACATCATGACTGGTGTGGGAGAAAGTGAATAAGGAAGCGTTGTTTACCACTTCACATAATCCAAGAATCAGGGGTCACCAATGAAATTAATAGACAGCAGGTTTAAAACACACAAATGCACAGTCACCTTGTGGAACTCGTTGCCAAGGAATGTAGTGAAGGCCAAACCTATAAGTGGGTTTTAAAAAAAAACAACTAAAAAGAAATTCATGGAGGATCGGTCCATCAATAGCTATTAGCCAAGATGGTCAGGGAAGCAATCCCATGGGCTGGGTGTCACTAAGCTTCTGAGTGCCAGATGCTGGACCTGGACAAGATGGGATGGATCACTTGATAATTGCCTTGTTCTGTTCATTCCCTTTGACGCTTCTGTCAGCAGACAGGATACTGGGCTAGACAGACCATTGGTCTGAACTAGTATGGCTGTTCTTACATAAACTAGCTTTAATAATATATGTCTACATGTGCTGCAATCACACTCCCCACTTGCCCTGTAGACATACTTTTATAGAGACTGAAGTTCTCTATCTCTACAGGAAACAGAGTTCTGGTAGTAGCATTCCTCAATAGTATCCCATTAGCGTGCCTTAACCTAAAGTGGAATCACTCCAAAGAGACAGACAATTCGTTCTGCATGACCTTTCTACTGTCAACAAATTAGTTCTTAAGACGATGGTTGGTGTGATGTCACATGGACACTTCTGCACTAGGAAATGGATGGCAACAAACCTGATCAAAGTTCAATAAAACTGTGACATACCAGGGTACAAGCCAGACTAATGAGCAGCTACTGTAGTGCCTAGGCCTCTCTTGGACAATACAAGTTGTATAAGGTCTGTCAGTCCTTTACAAGGAAGAATATGCAGATACAACTTGCCACTCAACATGGAGTTTCCCAGACACTTCAATTTAAACACACTGGATTAGATAAAACAAGTTTATTAACTACAAAGATTCAGATTAAGTAAATACAAGTAGTGAGGCATAAAATCAGAAATGGTTAAAAGAAAAATAAAGATAAAACTCAACAGGTGCCTAATTTAACTATGTTAAAGTTTTCTCACTGCATGCTTTCAGCAGTGTTACTGACCAAGTTTCTTAGGTCAAGACCCCTCTCCCAGTCCTTTGTCCCTTCAGGTACAGGTTTCAGAGTGGGCCGAGAGAGGGGTTTCTTGGGGAGTCTGTCTCTTATTTTTATAGTCCTATCCACCCTCTGAGAAGCATTGCCAACTGGGAGCAAGGTGACAGGGAGTCTGTGTGGAAGGGAACTCCATGCTGTTTCTTTATTAAGATGGAAAAGAAGAGCCACTTACTAGGTAGTAGTCATCAGATTGCCCTTGGTTTCTGAGGAATTGATCTGGCCACTCTCCCTACATCTCTGAAAAACATATTTTTATCATGATCTCAGCCTATGTTTATAGCTTCACCTATAACACTGCTACATGCATTTTGCCATGCTATTTTTGATCAGCAAGTTATGAGCTTTTAAATGATCCCTCCCAAGAGATGCCTTGTACAAAAATTACAATAGCGTGTAGGGTGTGAACACAGGTACGTTCCATCACAATCATATAATCACTTCCTTTTGCAAAAAACTGGTTTTGGAAACAGATCTCCCGTAAAACTCAGCCAAGCCAAGCGATCCTGTGACTGCGGTCAGGCTCACCGCCCCAGCCGCTCTGCGGGCCGCACGGGGCGTGGCCCTGGGTTAGGCAGGCGCTGCAAAACCCAGGTGCCCAACAGATTATTTAATCCTGTAAGAAATAAAGCGAGCGGCCGGCCGGCCGGGCGCCAGAGAGGGGGGCTCTACCCGCTCCCGCGGTGCAGGGGCGGCGCGGAGAAGCCCGGCGCTAACGGCCTGTAGGGGGCGGTACAGGCACGGTCCCTGCGCGATGTGCCGCCTCCCGCCTCGCTGGGGTGTCCTTTGCCTCTGCCACAGCACCGCCTGGGCAGGGCGAGCAGACCCCGTCCCCTACGCCAACAACCGCGCACCGTGCGCAAACTAAGTAAGGGGGCACGACCGATCTCCGGTCGCTCGGTTTCCGCAGCGGACTGCCAAACGGAAAACGAACGAATGCCTCCTTTGTTACGTCACGCGTATCCCGGCACGCCTATCCAATCAGAAGCCGTTGTGTCGCGGCGCCAAACTGGAAAGGAGGGGGCGTGGTAGGAAAGGCGCAGGCCCCGCCTTCAGCCCGGGGACTGGAGTTCGGGCTCCCTGCGCCCCCTTCCGGGGCTTCCCTGTCACGTGGCAAGGGAGCGGCTGTTGCAGCGTAAGGGGCCGGGGGAGCTATGCCCAGTAGGAAGGTACTACCGGCCGGCGTGAGAGCGCGAGTTGTGCGGGGCGGCCGCGGGGCCTCCGTGCCGGGGCCCTGAGGGAGGGCGAGGGAGGACTGGAGTCAGTCTCGCAGTGATCTGGCGCCAGGGCTATGTTAGCTTCCGTTTGTACAGCGCCTAGCACAGTGGGCCTCATTCGGTACAGTTATTGGTTTGTTGTATAGGGGGCCCCTAGGTACATAAGGGAGCCTCGGTGCACAGGGTGTAAGGGGCTGGTGAAATACAAATATTAAAGATACAGGGGGAGCTAAATTGCATGGGCAACTCAGCATGGCCCCCCTCCAGAGGAAGAGAAGAGAAAGTATTGTTTGCTATTTGAACTTCTTACACACAGGGCATGCGCTCCTGTCAGTTTCCCCATTTGTAATATGGGGATAAAGATGCTGATGTCCTTTGTAAAGCACTTTGAGATCTACAGAAGAAAAGTAGTAGGCAAGAGCTGGCTATTACTGTGTTAGTTGCTGTGGGGACTGCAGCATATTTGTCTTTAGAGAGGGATGGTGGACAAAAGTGAAGAACCCTGGCTGTTGTGGGCATCTCTTTGGCATTTGCAGTGCCCATGCTTACTGTTTAATCTCTGATAACTTGTAGAGTGGTTTTACAAGAGAACTTGGAGCCATGGCCCCCCTGAATTCTGAGCATGGCATTATCACTAACAGACACCTTACTTGTGCAAATGTGCATATGCTTAACTTTAACTTCATCTTCAAATGGTGTCTGTGTGTGGGCCTAAAGTTAAGCACATGCAGAAGTGTTTGCGGAATTGGAAAACAACTGACCAGCTATCCCAATATGCTGCCAATGTCGTTGGCATAGCCCAGTGGCTCTTACTGGTGACCCCTGTCACATAACAAGTCTCTGAGTGCGGCGACCCCCCTTATAAATGAAAAACACTTTAACACCATTATAAATGCTGGAGGCAAAGCGAGGTTTGGGGTGACCGAAGCCTGAGTCCACCTAATTCCCACTGCCCCGGGTGTGGGAGCCAAAGCTCAAGCCCCACTGCCCTGGGTGGGGTCTGGGGAAGGGGTCAAAGCCAAAGCCCAAGGGCTTCAGTCCCAGCCAGGTGAGCCCTGCCGCCCATGGCTGAATCCCTCAAGTCCAAGTCAGGCCTGGTGACCCCATTAAAATGTGGTTGTGACCCACTTTGGGGTCCTGACCCAGAGTTTGAGAACTGCTGTACTATATGTTCCTTTCAGAGGTACTTAATGATCACTTCCAAATAGCAGACATTCTTCCCCTGTCCCCCCCACCCCCGCATAGGTGTCCAGGTTAATACTTTTCCCCATCATAATAAACAAGTCTTGTAACATTTCCCTGGCCCTCTGTGTGGAAGCTGACTGTTCCCATGTTTAGGTCTAGAAAACTGAAGTGCTCACTAACTACCTGACTGGATTTTCTTTTTTTCTTTTATTGGAATCCACAGGGGGAAAAAAATTTAATTCTTACAGGACAGAATATCATTCATCAAGAAGCTAAAACCTTGCAAAAGAACTCCCCAGCTATAGGTCTCTCTTCTGAAATTTTAATATAGTTCTTCACATTTCCAGCCTCTCTCTCTGGTTGTGGCCAAGAGGGCTAATGCAATTAATACAATGGATGTATTAATAGGATAATATTGAATAGGCCTAGAAAGAGTATATTTTCTCTGTATTGGCATTGGCATGATTTCTGTTTGGATGTTGTGTCCAGTTCTGGTGTCAACAAAGTAGGAGGTTGGTAATGTACCCTTAAATTTTATTTAAAGTGAATTTAGTAATGCTATATTACACCATCGTGGGTTCAACTCTGATGGCTACAGTATCAAGCTCAACAGAGTGAAAGTCGCCTCTGCTACCTCCTTCAGATTTAGAGCCGCTAGGCACCAGGGGCGGCTCCAGGCACCAGCGCTCCAAGCGCGTGCCTGGGGCAGCAAGCCACAGGGGGCAGGGTGCCAGTCGCTGTGAGGGCGGCAGTCAGGCAGCCTTCGGCGGCATGCCTGCGGGAGGTCTGTTGGTCCCATGGCTTCGGCGGTGCTTCGGCGGCGGGTACGCCAAAGGCGCGGGACCGCCCGCCCGCTAGGGTGACCAGATCACCCAAGTCAAATATCGGGACGCCGGGGGGGCGTGGCGGGAGGGGGCGGGGCAAAAATAAAAAAACCACCCTTCCTCCACAAGTGCTGGAGGGAGGCCCGGGAGACGCAGGGGAAGCACGGGGCCAGGGTGAGTGAGAGTCCGTCCTGGCCCCGAGCAGGCAGGACTCAGTCGGGCGGTAGGGAGAGTAGGGGGACAGCCCGCGGGGCCAGGCGGCGGCTGTTCTCCCCCCCTGGGCAGCGGGACTCGGGAGCAGCCGCTGCTGCAGCTCCCACTGCTGCGGGGGGAGGAAGCGGCCGATGGCCAAGCTCGGCGGCTGCGGCTCTGGTGCCCGGGCCCAAGCCCGGGCCTGCTGCAGGGACCTAGCAGCGCACACGCTGCGCCCAGCCCCTGGCCAGTCGCGTCTGGGCTGCTGCCCAGCTGGTGCTATCCCGTGGCGGCCCCGGAGTGGGGGCAGCAGGCCCCAGCCCCCCCGTCCCGCTCGGGTCCCGCAGGGGAACGAACGGGCCTGGGCTGCCGATGCCTCCGCGAGTTTGCACCAGCTGGGCAGCAGCCCAGACACGACTGGCAAAGGGCTGGGCGCAGTGTGTGCGCTGCTGGGTCCCCGCAGCAGGCCCGGGCTCGGGGGGTTCGGGCCCGGGCGCCAGAGCCGCAGCCGCCGAGCTTGGCCATCGGCCGCTTCCTCCCCCCGCGGCAGTGGGAGCTGCAGCAGCGGCTGCTCCTGAGTCCCGCTGCCCAGGGGGGAAAACAGCCGCCGCCTGGCCCCGCGGGCCGCCCCCCTACTCTCCCTACCACCCGACTGAGTCCTGCCTGCTCGGGGCCAGGCCGGACTCTCACTAACCCCGGCCCCGCGCTTCCCCTGCGTCTCCGGGGCCTCCCTCCAGCGCTTGTGGAGGGAAGAGGAATGGTGAGCCTGGGGAAGAGGCGGGGATTCGGGGAGGGAGCCAATGTGGGGAGCAGGGGGCGGAGTTGGGGGGGGGCGAGCACTTCCGGGCTCCGGAGCATTTCCTTGTTTGTCCCGTGTCCCAACCGCACATCGGTCGGGACGCGGGACAAACAAGGAAATATCGGGACAGTCCCGATAAAATTGGGACGTCTGGTCACCCTACCGCCCGCAGGCATGCCGCCGAAGGCCCGCCTGACTGCCGTGCTTGGGGCGGCAAAAAACATAGAGCCGCCCCTGCTAGGAACACATAAAGACCGAGTATAGTGACCACACATACATTTATAAGTACCAGGTCTATTCTGTTTTATTAATTTTATTAAAGTTAAATATTATGATTACCCAAGCGTATAGAAATCCTATTAAGTCCTATACAAAAGTTACAAATATAGTTATACTCACGTCCTTAGTGATATTCTTAATGTCTGATGACTGCCTTGCCAATTAATCAGTAAAGGGATAGTTCCTGCTAGATTTTTTTTTTCCCACAGGGAACTCATTTTACCCAGTTTGAAAGCCCTCTTTTATCTTGTGATTCTGACTATACCGAACAGTTGGTGCATGTGCATGAAGGGGTCCACCTTCTTTTTCCTTATTTGTATTGTGTCCCCCAAGAATATTGAGGTACCCTATTTTTCATAAAATAACAGGAGTACTTGTGGCACCTTAGAGACTAACAAATTTATTAGAGCATAAGCTTTCGTGGGCTACAACCCACTTCTTCGGATGCATATAGAGTGAACCATATATTGAGGAGATATATATATACACACACACATACAGAGAGCATGAACAGGTGGGAGTTGTCTTACCAACTCTGAGAGGCCAATTAAGTAAGAGAAAAAAATCTTTTGAAGTGATAATCAAGATGGCTCAGTACAGACAGTTTGATAAGAAGCAAGTGTGAAAATACTTACAAGGGGAGATAGATTCAATGTTTGTAATGGCTCAGCCACTCCCAATCCCTATTTAGCCCTGAGTTGATTGTGTCTAGTTTGCATATCAATTCCAGCTCAGCAGTCTCTCGTTGGAGTCTGTTTTTGAAGTTTTTCTGTTTTAAGATAGCCACCCGCAGGTCTGTCAAAGAATGGCCAGACAGGTTAAAGTGTTCTCCCACTGGTTTTTGAGTATTATGATTCCTGATGTCAGATTTGTGTCCATTAATTCTTTTGCGTAGAGACTGTCCGGTTTGGCCAATGTACATGGCAGAGGGGCATTGCTGGCACATGATGGCATATATCACATTGGTAGATGTGCAGGTGAACGAGCCCCTGATGGTATAGCTGATGTGATTAGGCCCTATGATGGTGTCACTTGAATAGATATGTGGACAGAGTTGGCATCGGGCTTTGTTACAAGGATAGGTTCCTGGGTCAGTGTTTTTGTTCAGTGATGTGTGGTTGCTGGTGAGTATTTGCTTTAGGTTGGGGGGTTGTCTGTAAGCGAGGACAGGTCTGTCTCCCAAGATCTGTGAGAGTAAAGGATCATCTTTCAGGATAGGTTGTAGATCTCTGATGATGCGCTGGAGAGGTTTTAGTTGGGGGCTGAAGGTGACAGCTAGTGGTGTTCTGTTATTTTCTTTGTTGGCCCTGTCTTGTAGGAGGTGACTTCTGGGTACTCGTCTGGCTCTGTCAATCTGTTTTTTCACTTCAGCAGGTGGGTATTGTAGTTTTAAGAATGCTTGATAGAGATCTTGTAGGTGCTTGTCTCTATCTGAGGGATTGGAGCAAATGCGGTTATATCTTAGAGCTTGGCTGTAGACAATGGATCGTGTGGTGTGTCCTGGATGGAAGCTGGAGGCATGTAGGTAAGTGTAGCGGTCAGTAGGTTTCCGGTACAGGGTGGTATTTATGTGACCATCGCTTATTAGCACAGTAGTGTCCAGGAAATGGACCGCTTGTGTGGATTGATCTAGGCTGAGGTTGATGGTGGGATGGAAATTATTGAAATCATGGTGGAATTCCTCAAGGGCTTCTTTTCCATGGGTCCAGATGATGAAGATGTCATCAATGTAGCGCAAGTAGAGTAGGGGCGTTAGGGGACGAGAGCTAAGGAAGCGTTGTTCTAAGTCAGCCATAAAAATGTTGGCATACTGTGGGGCCATGCGGGTACCCATAGCAGTGCCGCTGACTTGAAGGTATATATTGTCCCCAAATGTGAAATAGTTGTGGGTGAGGACAAAGTCACAGAGTTCAGCCACCAGGTTAGCTGTGACATTATCGGGGATACTGTTCCTGATAGCTTGTAGTCCATCTGTGTGTGGAATATTGGTGTAGAGGGCTTCTACGTCCATAGTGGCCAGGATGGTGTTTTCTGGAAGATCACCGATGGATTCTAGTTTCCTCAGGAAGTCAGTAGTATCTCGAAGATAGCTAGGAGTGCTGGTAGCGTAGGGTCTGAGGAGAGAGTCCACATAACCAGACAAGCCTGATGTTAGGGTGCCAATGCCTGAGATGATGGGGCGTCCAGGATTTCCAGGTTTATGGATCTTGGGTAGCAAATAGAATGTCCCTGGTCGGGGTTCTAGGCATGTGTCTGTACAGATTTGTTCCTGTGCTTTGTCAGGGAGTTTTTTTAGCAGATGGTGTAGTTTCTTTAGGTAATCCTCAGTGGGATCAGAGGATAATGGCCTGTAGAATGTGGTGTTAGAGAGCTGTCTAGCAGCCTCTTGGTCATATTCCAATTTATTCATGATGACGACAGCACCTCCTTTGTCAGCCTTTTTGATAATGATGTCAGGGTTGTTTCTGAGGCTGTAGATGGCGTTGTGTTCAGCATGGCTGAGGTTATGGGGCAAGTGATGTTGCTTATCCACAATTTCAGCCTTTGCACGTTGACGGAAGCAATCTATGTAGAAATCCAGTCTGTTGTTTCGACCGTCCGGAGGAGTCCACGCAGAATCCTTTTGTTTGTAGTGCTGGTAGGGGGGATTCTGTGGGTTAGTATGCTGTTCAGAGGTATGTTGGAAATATTCTTTGAGTCGGAATACTCTCACAGATCTTGGGAGACAGACCTGTCCTCGCTTACAGACAACCCCCCAACCTAAAGCAAATACTCACCAGCAACCACACATCACTGAACAAAAACACTGACCCAGGAACCTATCCTTGTAACAAAGCCCGATGCCAACTCTGTCCACATATCTATTCAAGTGACACCATCATAGGGCCTAATCACATCAGCTATACCATCAGGGGCTCGTTCACCTGCACATCTACCAATGTGATATATGCCATCATGTGCCAGCAATGCCCCTCTGCCATGTACATTGGCCAAACCGGACAGTCTCTACGCAAAAGAATTAATGGACACAAATCTGACATCAGGAATCATAATACTCAAAAACCAGTGGGAGAACACTTTAACCTGTCTGGCCATTCTTTGACAGACCTGCGGGTGGCTATCTTAAAACAGAAAAACTTCAAAAACAGACTCCAAGGAGAGACTGCTGAGCTGGAATTGATATGCAAACTAGACACAATCAACTCAGGGCTAAATAGGGATTGGGAGTGGCTGAGCCATTACAAACATTGAATCTATCTCCCCTTGTAAGTATTTTCACACTTGCTTCTTATCAAACTGTCTGTACTGAGCCATCTTGATTATCACTTCAAAAGATTTTTTTCTCTTACTTAATTGGCCTCTCAGAGTTGGTAAGACAACTCCCACCTGTTCATGCTCTCTGTATGTGTGTGTGTGTGTGTATATATATCTCCTCAATATATGGTTCACTCTATATGCATCCGAAGAAGTGGGTTGTAGCCCACGAAAGCTTATGCTCTAATAAATTTGTTAGTCTCTAAGGTGCCACAAGTACTCCTGTTATTTTTGCGGATACAGACTAACACGGCTGCTACTCTGAAACCTATTTTTCATAGGTTGTGTATAGTTCCTTTTATACTTATTAGCATTGACAGACAACCTGTATCCTGCCACTAAGGCACGTGTTAGAAAAAATGTGCCTCTAGGGCATTTTGTGATCTAAAATAAATCTTGTGGCTAATTTTTCAAAATACCACCCATTAATACGTCTATTCCCATAATTCTGTGGCATAGGGTCATTCTTTGGTTGTTTACTTATGTCAAGCATTTCTTAAACCTATGGCCTAGTATTGCTAAGCCAAAATCTTACAGGCCTCAGCTTGTAGGCCTTGCATTTCAGCTCTACTTACTTAGAAGTGATAAGTGTATTAGATATCTAACTACTAATCAATCTTATACTTCTACAGTCTAAATCTATTTAGCATACAATGATTATATATAACATGACATGACATTCACAATAAATGAATGATAAAATTAAGTAATTGACTACAGTAAATTGGAAAGGGTTCAGAGAAGAGCTATGAGAATGATTAAAGAATTGGAAAATGTCTTACATTGAACATGCTGTTTACAGTCTGCTGAATAAAGAGATAGTTAAGGGGTGACTTGATCAGTCTTTAGGAAGGTACATGGGAACAGAAAATTAATAATGGTTAAGGCTAAGATTTTGTCATGGTTATTTTTAGTAAAAGTTACGGACAGGTCACAGGCAATACACAAAAATTCATGGAAGCTGTCACCTGTCTGTGAAGTTTGGTTCCATGGTTTTCCCCACCACCGTGGTGGCTGGGAGCTGTGGGGCCGGTTTACCCTCCGCCCACAGCAGCTGGGAGCTGCAGGGTGATCATATTTCCCAAAGACAAAATGGGACACCCCCAGCCGCTCACCCGAGGCAGCCCCCTTCCCTCCCTCCATGCGAGGCTGTCGCCTGTCGATGGAACCCTGAGGAGGGACACCTTAGGGGTCTGTCACCTGTCGCTAAAACATTGCAGGGGGTCACCTGTCATAAGAACATAAGAACGGCCATACTGGGTTAGACCAAAGGTCCATCTAGCCCAGTATCCTGTCTACCAACAGTGGCCAATGCCAGGTGCCCCAGAGGGAGTGAACCTAACAGGCAATGATCAAGTGATCTCTCTCCTGCCATCCATCTCCATCCTCTGACAAACAGAGTCTAGGGACACCATTCCTTACCCATCCTGGCTAATAGCCATTAATGGACTTAACCGCCATAAATTTATCCAGTTCTCTTTTAAACGCTGTTATAGTCCTAGCCTGTCACTGGAATTCTGCCAGGGCCCCCTGGCTGCCAGCTCCAGAGTCCTGCAGCCCCTGGGGTTGAAGCAGAGAATCTCAGGGAGGTCTCTGGAAGTCATGGATTCTGTGACTTCCACGACCTCTGTGACATAAACGTAGCCTTACTAATGGTCTCTTCAACCTAGCAGAGGAAGGTATAACACAATCCAAAGGCTGGAAGTTGAAGCTAGGCAAATTCTCACTAGACATAAGATGGTAGATTCTCCATCACTAGAAACTTTTAAATTAAGATTGGATGTTTTTCTGAAGGAGATGCTCTTGTTCAAACAGGAATTAATTCAGGGAAGTTCTATGGCCTGTGTTATGCAGGAAGTCAGACCATAATTGATCAGTGATGGAATGAAATAGAGGATGGAATAAAATAGATTTTAAATAAAGATCTAAGGAAGGGTGGATGGCACACAGTAACAGGGAGGCTGTTCCAAGAGCAAGGGCAATAGTTTCATTCATCTGGAAAACAATTTTTTGGCTATTCTGGGAAGGGCTTAAGATGGAACCTTGCAGTTGAGTTTGAGGAAAAACAATTTTTTTATTAATAGTTGGTAGTTTTGATAAGTTAATTCCTTTTCAGAAACCCACCAGTACTCTATTTTTAGCCTCATGCACTGTATTGTGTGTGTGTGTGTGTGTGTGTGTGTGTGTGTTTTGGGCACCAAGGGGAAAATAAAGTTGTGCAGATTAACTTCCATACTAGAGTTTTAGTTTTGCTTCCCTCCCATCTTCCCCTCCCACTGCCAACATCAAAGGTCTCTTCTAACTCTGAAGGTATTCTGGTGATCTTAAGTTGTGACCTGCACAGGGCACCCTACCTTTACCCTTTCATGGGATCAAGGCATAACCTGGTTAATTAATTTAGGCACCCCTACCTTTTCCTAGTACCTAGGGCTCAGGGCAAAAGGCACCTGCCCTTATCCAGTTCCTAGGGCTCAGGGCGTAATCTTCTGCAGTTTGCAGGTCCTTTTATCAGTGAAAGAGCCTTACACGGTAATATCCATAACCTCTATTTATTAACAGTTACCAAAACAGAATACGCTCGCTACGCATACAATGCTCACCACTCCCAATAAGGCAGACAAACTTTTCTTGGTGGCCAGTCAAGATTAGATCATCCAGGGCACCAGCTTCTGCCCAGTATGATTGCCAGGGGTGTTGAGGTCTGGCAGCTTTGATCTTGGGCTGTGTCCTGGAGTTAGGTTTCAAAGAACTTCCTTTTGGACCCAAGTTTATATAGTTAAAACTTGTCCTTCTTAGCTATACCTTAACCAATCATTTAAAACTAAAATACTACAAGATTGTATTTTTCACCAATCCTAGCCCACTACAAAACAATTCTTTAACTCATCATTCCTCGGCACCTTAGTTGAATTAAATCTTGCAAAATTAGTTATGCAACAAACAGAAACCATGAAAGAATCAGACAGAGACCATACAGATAAAAAATAGAGAAGTAGGGGTCATAAAGGCAAAACAATAGGAGTATAGACTTCATAATCACAACTGTTGATAAGTGGTTCCTTGCCAGACAGAATACAATCAAACAAAGTTTTCTTTAACCATCTTAAGATCTGTTTCTTTATCTGGTGATGGTGGGTACTATTAGGATGGGACCACCTTCTTAACAGCCCGATATTACATTGTTTTGATGCAATTTAGATGGAATGTGAGGATGTGACTCTGCTTCTTAGCGTATGGCTGCTGCTGTCATACTGTGGCTGCTGCTGCTTACTGCCGAAAAGGGCTTCAGACCTTACAAAGTACTGGTGGATTGTATCTAGATTTTATAAAATATTTGGTCCTTAATACAGACATTGCTGCTATGAATTTGGGAAGGACTTCTATTTGAATATTTATTCCCGGTTAAGGATGGGGGGGAGGGAGAGAGAGAAGATTTAGGCACTTAACATTTAAGATAATTTAATTAAATTTGTTTATAAAACAGTGACCTGGATATCCTGTGTACAATCTAAAACTGTAATTGTTCCAAACTCATAGTTTCATAGGGTTTAAGGCCAGCAAAGACTGTTATACAGGAGCTCAGACTAGATGATCTATCTCAAGCCATTACATTTCGCCCAGATATCTCAATATTAAAACCAAATACTTTGGTTAGACCAGGTCTACACTGTAAACTTACGTTGGTATAACTACATTGCTCGTGGGTGTAAAAAATCCACACCACTGAGCAACGTGGTTATACCCCAGCATAGATAGCGCTGTGTCAACAGGAGGGCTTCTTCCATCAACAGAGCTCCCGAAGTTCCCATGGGGGTGAATTAACTGCTGACAATTCTCTGTACAACTTCAGAGTATTGGTCCACCCCTTCTGGTGTCCTCTCTCCAGCTGTGGACAATCTCTGATGCTTCAGGGGAGGGTCGGGAGGAGATGGAGACAAACAAAGCAACCTAGTTACATCTGGACAATTGTGCATTGGGTGAAAAAAATCCTTTCTGTCCCCTGCAGGTGACCAGATGAAGCATGAGATTTGATTATAGTTAAGGCTCTGTGTTTGTCACGGATTCCGTGTCTTCTGCAGCAGCCCTGTGTAGCTGGCCCAGGAGCCACCTGAGCAGCTCAGGCAGCCCCCGGGCCAGGTGCACTGGCTGCTGCTGGGGCAGTCTCGGGGGCCCCTTTGCCCCCCAGCAGCAGGAGTTTGGGTGTGGGAGGGTCAGGGCTTGGGGTGTGGGGTGGTGCTTACCTTGAGGGGGGGCTCCCCCCCTCAGCTCCCCTAGATCTAATTGGAGCTGCAGAACCAGGGCAGAGCGGAAGAAGCAACTGGAGCTAGGGAGCTGCAGTCGCCACTTCCCAGGAGCTGGGTTGGGAGCCCGGCTCAGCACCTGCGGCGGCGCCCCCCCAGGCTGCGACTCGCCCCCCTCCCCCTGAGCACCTGTGCCCCCTCACCAGCACCCATGGCACCCCCCGAGCACCTACGCCCCCCTCACCAGCACTGTGGCGCCCCCCCAATTCTTCCGCTTCCTCTCCCCCCCAGTTTTAGTCAGGGTTATTTTTAGTAAAAGTCATGGACAGGTCACGGGCCATGAATTTTTGTTTATTGACCGTACCTGTCCATGACTTTTACTAAAAACTACTTGTGACTAAAACGTAGCCTTAATTATAGTCATTATCTTAATGAAGAATTGCAAGTTTTATGAGCATACTCAGGCACAGTGGGCAATTCTGTTCTTCCCAGGGCCCATGAAGGAAGGGAACTTGTAGAGTCATGAATTACAAGGCCAGATGAGACCACCATGAACGTCCAGCCTGACTCCCTGCACACACACCCCATAGAATTTCTCCCAGAGTTCAATTAAAGCAATCTTTTACAAAGATAGCTAGTCCTATCTTAAAGATTGCATGATGGTGAGCCAACCACTCCCTTGGTGAGCTGTTCCGATGTTTAATTACCCTCAGCTAGGAAATTGCATCTTATTTCAAGGATAAATTTGTCTAACTTCAACTCCCAGCCACTGGATCTTGTCAGCAACATTGAAAAGTTTCCCACTTTCAGGTGTGTTTTTTAGCTTGTAAGTACCGCTACACAGTGATCAAATCATCTTTCCTTTGATAAGCCGAATAAATTAAGCTCCTTAAACCTCACATCATAAGGCTTGTTTTACAGCCCCTGGATAATTTTTGTGGCCTTCTTTTGAATTCTCTTCAGTATGCCCACATCCTTCTTGAAACATGGACTCCGTGTTCTTACCAATGTTTTGTACCAGGGCATTGTACTTGATATTCCCCCTTTTATATGTCCAGGGATTGCACTAACTCTTTTTACCACAGTATAATTCTGAGAGCTCTTGCTGAGATGATTATCTCTGATGACACCTAAATCTTTCTCTGAATTATTGCTTCTAAGGTAGTCCCATCCTGTGAGTATAACCTGTATTATTGATGCCCAAATGTATTGCTTTGCATTTGGCTGTATTAAAATTCATTTTTTTGGATTGTGACCATTTAACCAGGCAATTCAGATAATTCTGTAACAGTAACCTGTCGTCCTCATTATTTACTACTCCGCTATCTTTATCATCTGTAAACTTTACCAGCAAAGATTTTGTATCCTCTAGATAATTGATACAATCGTTAAATATCATTGGATCAAGAGTCAATCCCTGAAGAACCCTACTAGAAACAGCCCTATTAATTGGTATCTCTCTACTAACAGCTACATTTTGAGATCTGTCAGCCAGTTTTAATCCATCTAATGTGTACTCTGTTAATTCCATATAATGCAAGTTTTTAATAAGTGTCATATGGTATGGAGTGAAATGCCTTGGAGAAATCCAAGTATACTGTATCATCAGTTATCTTTATCAAATAGATCTGTAATCCTATCAAAACCACAACAGTTTTGTGTGATAAGATGTACCCTTCATGGGGTCATGTTGGCTAGCATTAATTATATTTTAGCCTCTAATTCTCTGTTGATGGAGTCCTGAATTAACCACCCCATTATTTTATCTGGGATTGACGCCAGGCTAATCTGTCTATAGTTCCCTGGGTCATCCCTTTTACCCTTTTAAAATATTGGAACTACGTTGACAGTCTTCCAATCCTCTGGAAGTTCCCCCGTTTTCCAAGATTTGTTAAAAATTAACATTAGTAGTTCAGAGAGCTCCTCAGATAATGTCCACTCAAGAGTCTTAAAGGAACTATCAGGGCCTGTTGATTTGAAAACGTTTAATTTTAACAGATGCTGTCTCATATCTTCCATTGTTACAGATGATAAACTTTCTATTCCATCCACCACATCGTATGAGATGGTTACATCCTCTTGCTTCATTCCAAATTCAGAACAGAAATAGCTATTTAATATTTCTGCCTTTTTTCTACTTCACTGTTTACAGTTTTATTATCTGTATTTAGCAATGGATCTATACTTGACCTGTCACCTAGGATTTTTCTTGTTTCTAATATGTTTTAAAAATGCCTTCTTATTATCTTTAACCCTATTGGCCATTGATATTTCATTTATTCCTTCCCTTCTCTGTTGCCTACGTTTTTTAAAATTTGTATTTATTGCCATTTACTTCTCCTTTTTTCCATTCTGTATATATACTCTTTTTCTGTCTTATTGCCACTTCCACATCTCCTTTTAACAATGATGGTTTCTTGCCCAGCATAACTTTTTTTGTGTCTGTGGAATCATGGCTTTTTCGGCATGCGGTAGGATATTTATCTTGAAACAGATTAATGTAATCCAAATGCTCTCCTCTGATGATGATCATCGCAACTTTGTTGTTGGTGAGATGAGAGCACTTTTCTCCTGAAATCCCAAGCAGCACTGGTATTTAATAATAATAATATTTTGGATTTAAAGGGCTTCATTGTTCTAGGTGCTTTACAGACATGAAGATGTGATTGTAGAATTCTTGGTGCCGCAATCTTAAACCCCAATTCTGCATTGTAAAATGTGTGTGCAGACTAATGAAACCATGGCGAGCTCCACTGGGTCTCTGCAAATGCAGCAGGCTGCCCTTTCATTGTACACTGCCGAGTCAGGGCATAAGTGCCTAGTCCTGCCAACTCTTGATTAAATAAATAAAATAAATTAATGGAGATATCCTATCTCCTAGAACTGGAAGGGACCTTGAAAGGTCATCGAGTCCAGCCCCCTGCCTTCACTAGCAGGACCAAGTACTGATTTTTTGCCCCAACTCCCTAAGTGGCCCCCTCAAGGATTGAACTCACAACCCTGGGTTTAGCAGGCCAATGCTCAAACCACTGAGCTATCCTTACCTATGCAAGTGACCCATTGATTTCACTGGGGCTGCCTGTATGAGTAAGAGTTTACAGTGTCAGGCCTTAAGCATGTGTTGAGAAATGGCTTCATCTGAGGAGTCTAATTTACATTTGGCAGAAGTCCTTGGTTTCAATGGTCAAAATAAGATTATGAACCTGGGGAAACATAAAGTTGTCTATATTGAATTTCTTATGTAATTTGGATCTCTTCAAAGGATTTAAAAACCATAGTCTTCAAAAATATTGATTCTAAATCTTCAGGCTCCCAAGATGTTAATTCTGTTTTTTGGACAGCCTGGTAAAAATTGAGAGACCCCATTAATCTATGTATACCTAAAGTATCACTTCACTCCCCCTATGAGCTTCATTCTGGTACAAACTTTAAAGTGACACAAACAACTTTAAATCACACTTCTCTGAAATATATTTAAACTTACTAGTGTTACAAACAACACCTAAGATAACTGGGAGGGGAGGAAAACGTATCTTTTTTGCTTTTTGCCTCTGGTTAGTTTACTTAGTACATTATGACAGCAGGTGCAGTATATTATGTGTCACTGTTTTTGTTTGTTTGTTATTAAACATATATAGTATTGCCATGTCAGGGATGGCATGGTATTTACCAGAGGTGAGTTTTCTAGGTAAAATCATGAGAGAACTAATTAGTACGAGTTTACGGCATTTTCTATTTTAAAAATTGTTTCATTAATGCGCACCACATTACGCTTAGTTTTAATTAAACATTCAGATTAGCTACATAAGACTTCTAGATTAATTTAGGGTTGTACAAAGAAAAAGTAAAACCCAGTAGGCATAAAACTAATGTATGTAATTATAATACTGAACATCAGAATGTCTGTATACGTTTTGGTTGAGTATTTTCTCATGTAAGTTATACATGTCATGACTCATATTTCAGTTTTCAATATTCTATAAACAAATGAAACATTTTTGAATATATGAAAATGACAATAATGCAGTGTTGTAGGCCTGAAGCATTAAGTAATCAGAAGCATGCAGAGTTGCAGACTACCTGTCCAGGTCCATTTGGCCAGGCAGCATTCTGTAGCAGAAGGCCAACTTTCATTTGGTGGGTAAACTGACTCCGTTCTTCAGTCTTGAATGGATGTATTCAAAGTTTGAAAAAAATTATTCCATGCTTGCTGAACATTTTGGACACTGATGCAATTATTTCCCCCAATTTCCTGGTTTAAACCAGGTTTAAGACAGTATCTACAGTGCTCTGTGCTAAACTAGTTTTTCCTGAGAAATTGCCAGCCCTGTGCCCATAGATCTTGATCAGGGGCCTTATGTTGGGCACTGTACAAATGCGGATAGGAATTGTTCACACCATAGTAAGTTGAGAACCTAAAAGTCCTGAAAAGTTTGGGTTTTTTCCCCCCTCTTTCATGTAGCACAGGGGTTGGCGACCTTTCAGAAATGGTGTGCCAAGTCTTCATTTATTCACTTTAATTTAAGGTTTTGCGTGCCAATCATACATTTTAACGTTTTTAGAAGGTCTCTTTCTATAAGTTTATAATATATAACTCTAAACTATTGTTGTATGTAAAGTAAATAAGGTTTTTAAAATGTTTAAGAAGCTTCATTTAAAATTAAATTAAAATGCAGAGCCCCCCAGACCGGTGGCCAGGACCCGGGCAGTGTGAGTGCCACTGAAAATCAGCTCGTGTGCCGCCTTCGGCACACGTGCCATAGGTTGCCTACCCCCGATGTAGCAACATGGCAAGAGAAGTATTTTTAAGAAAAATGTGATTGTAAAACCACAGACTGGTAGAACAGGGACTCAAGTGGGGGCAGGAGCAGGTGTAGTACTTTTCATTACTTCTAACTTTTAAAAAAAATATTGGCTAAATTGAAATTTGACAATATTCCCTCTTGGTTGTGCAGTGACTTAGCTCGAATATCCCCAGGAAGCTGTATGTTATCCTTTCTAGAGAAGTAGAGGCTAGCCTTGCATGGCTGCAGTCCTGTAACGCCTTTTGTAGGCCATAACTTGTGTCAGGAAAAACTCAGCATGCAAAACTGCAGCTAGAATTTTCAAAAGCGCTTAACTACCAATCAGACACCAAAACAACGAGCCACAGTTTCAAAAGAGTTCAGCACATAGGTTTTCAATAAAGCTTAATATCCAGTCCCAAGCTATGTTTGCTGAGCACTTGAAAGTCTGCTTCTGCACTCTTTCAAAAATGTGGCTCTCAGGACCTGACTGCTACCCTTCCTTCATGAGTAATCCCTTTGAGAACTCTTGATGTCACTGTTGATAACAGAATAATGAGTTGCAAGATCAGGCCCTGATGGCTGCATTTTTGAAATCACTCAGAGGCAGACTTTCAAGTGCTCAACACTCATAACTGGGGATAAGGTTTTCAACAGAGCTTAGCACCCAGTGTACTAAACTCTTTTGAAACTGTGACCACTCATTTTGGTGATCTTGTCATCCTTTCTTCTGTGACTGATTGCTTCTATTCACAGTCAAGGTCAGGCTATGGGAACTAGAACTGAAAATGTCATTACCTTACTTTTTCAGTGGGACAGCTCAGAGTTAAGTACTACTCAGAGTGAATATAGGTGGGAGAATTAGACACTCTGTAAGGGCTTGTCTACACTACCAAGTTTTGTCAACAAAACTTATGTCAAAAATAACAGGAGTACTTGTGGCACCTTAGAGACTAACAAATTTATTAGAGCATAAGCTTTCGTGGGCTACAACCCACTTCTTCGGATGCATATAGAGTGAACCATATATTGAGGAGATATATATACACACACATACAGAGAGCATGAACAGGTGGGAGTTGTCTTACCAACTCTGAGAGGCCAATTAAGTAAGAGAAAAAAAACTTTTGAAGTGATAATCAAGATGGTTCAGTACAGACAGTTTGATAAGAAGCAAGTGTGAAAATACTTACAAGGGGAGATAGATTCAATGTTTGTAATGGCTCAGCCATTCCCAATCCCTATTTAGCCCTGAGTTGATTGTGTCTAGTTTGCATATCAATTCCAGCTCAGCAGTCTCTCCTTGGAGTCTGTTTTTGAAGTTTTTCTGTTTTAAGATAGCCACCCGCAGGTCTGTCAAAGAATGGCCAGACAGGTTAAAGTGTTCTCCCACTGGTTTTTGAGTATTATGATTCCTGATGTCAGATTTGTGTCCATTAATTCTTTTGCGTAGAGACTGTCCGGTTTGGCCAATGTACATGGCAGAGGGGCATTGCTGGCACATGATGGCATATATCACATTGGTAGATGTGCAGGTGAACGAGCCCCTGATGGTATAGCTGATGTGATTAGGCCCTATGATGGTGTCACTTGAATAGATATGTGGACAGAGTTGGCATCGGGCTTTGTTACAAGGATAGGTTCCTGGGTCAGTGTTTTTGTTCAGTGATGTGTGGTTGCTGGTGAGTATTTGCTTTAGGTTGGGGGGTTGTCTGTAAGCGAGGACAGGTCTGTCTCCCAAGATCTGTGAGAGTAAAGGATCATCTTTCAGGATAGGTTGTAGATCTCTGATGATGCGCTGGAGAGGTTTTAGTTGGGGGCTGAAGGTGACAGCTAGTGGTGTTCTGTTATTTTCTTTGTTGGCCCTGTCTTGTAGGAGTTGACTTCTGGGTACTCGTCTGGCTCTGTCAATCTGTTTTTTCACTTCAGCAGGTGGGTATTGTAGTTTTAAGAATGCTTGATAGAGATCTTGTAGGTGCTTGTCTCTATCTGAGGGATTGGAGCAAATGCGGTTATATCTTAGAGCTTGGCTGTAGACAATGGATCGTGTGGTGTGTCCTGGATGGAAGCTGGAGGCATGTAGGTAAGTGTAGCGGTCAGTAGGTTTCCGGTACAGGGTGGTATTTATGTGACCATCGCTTATTAGCACAGTAGTGTCCAGGAAATGGAAAAACCAGTGGGAGAACACTTTAACCTGTCTGGCCATTCTTTGACAGACCTGCGGGTGGCTATCTTAAAACAGAAAAACTTCAAAAACAGACTCCAAGGAGAGACTGCTGAGCTGGAATTGATATGCAAACTAGACACAATCAACTCAGGGCTAAATAGGGATTGGGAATGGCTGAGCCATTACAAACATTGAATCTATCTCCCCTTGTAAGTATTTTCACACTTGCTTCTTATCAAACTGTCTGTACTGAACCATCTTGATTATCACTTCAAAAGTTTTTTTTCTCTTACTTAATTGGCCTCTCAGAGTTGGTAAGACAACTCCCACCTGTTCATGCTCTCTGTATGTGTGTGTATATATATCTCCTCAATATATGGTTCACTCTATATGCATCCGAAGAAGTGGGTTGTAGCCCACGAAAGCTTATGCTCTAATAAATTTGTTAGTCTCTAAGGTGCCACAAGTACTCCTGTTATTTTTGCGGATACAGACTAACACGGCTGCTACTCTAAAACTTATGTCGACACCCAAAAGTCAACAAAACAAAAATCGCCAAAGGGTGTTCACACTTGCTCCCTATGTCCACATTGGGGACACCATCATTGACAAGGTGAGCATTGCACCATGAGTATGTATCCCACAGTGCAGTGTTGTGGGAAGGAAGAGCTGATCACTGGGCATCTTGGGCTTCTCTCAGAGTTCTCCTACAGCCCTCTCGGCTGCCGAGAGCAGCATCATGAGTAGCTCTGTTAGCTCTCCGTGCTGAGGAATGGCAAAGCAGCACAGCAGTCTGTCCCCCTCCCCCTGCAGCAGCAGTCTGCCTGCTGCTGTGTTTCTAGTGCAGCGCAGAACAGGAGCATTCCAATGATTGTTCAAACAGAACAGCACACAGATACTTCCAGGAGCTTTGAAAGGGGAGGGGCGCATGCCTGCAGGGTAGCAGAGATCAAAACACTGAGCAGAGCAATCAGGGCAGGCATTGTGAGATACTTGGCATAAGTCAGTTCTGTGGACAAAACAATCAGCAGTGTCTACACTGGCTCTTTACCGATAATAAAGGGAGGGGAAAAGACAAGTTTCTCGTAGGGGTGGGAGTTTTTTGTCGCCAAAACTGGGCGTTTTTTGCTACAAAAGTCTCATTGTAGTGTGTACCTCTTGCTGTTTTGTCACCAAAAGGCAGTTTTTGTCTACACTACCAAGTTTTGTCGCCAAGGCCTGAGTAATCCTTATGCAAGTAGTTCTACTAACTTCAGTGGGATTGTTTGCTAACAATTTACTTGGCACGAGTAAAAGTTTGCAGAATTGGGTTCTTGTTTTTGACACTATATTGGAGTTCTATATTAAGGGTTATTCAACCATTCTGCCTCATGCTTGATCCTGATTACATTCTGACTTGGCTGTAGTTTAATCATTATGTACTTGTTGAATTTTCAGTTCTTGCTCTTATAGACTGGCTGACCATTTACCTCACTGGAAATGATCATAGGAGTGATGGCTGCAGGATTAGCTTCTACATCGGTTACACAGGGGGACTGAATATGATTCCACTTAAATAAATGGCAATACGACCTTTGACTTCAATAGAAGGAACAATCCCAGAGACAGAATTGAATGCCTTTCTGAATGGAAGGCAGCAAATATTTTCCATCAAAGAAAGCCATCAAACATAAGCACTTTCTCTGTTTTTTTTAATGTATGTATTCAGAGGCCACCTTTTGTCTTCAGAAGTTCTGTTCATTGTACTGATTTTTTTTTTAACATAATTTTTTGAGCTGTAATAAAATTTGATTTTATGAGGAACACATTGCGTCTTTTTAATTTAGCTCTCTTGAGCCTGATTCAGCGACTTTTCATGCCAGATGTTCTGTTTCTTTATGCATAACATTCACAAATTACGCAAGACGTTATTGATGTGTCCAATTTTCATGCCAGAGAGAAAAATAACTAATTTTATTGCAATTTTGTGACTAAAGAATAAGAGAATTCACTGTTGCTGCTGTATTTCTTTTGGGAACAATGTGTCCTCAGGATTAACTTTGTTACAAATATTTAGAATGGGGTGAAAACAGGGAGAAACTGGACTCTTAAACTACTATTTTAATTCTCATTTGTTTTCACCTGTCTTAAAATCTGAATCAGACTGGGGTGGGTAGGAAAGAAACAAAACCATTAAAATTTCCCAGTCCTGTAGCCTTTCTTATATATATACCTTGGGCAGAGTTCTGAGGGCCTAGGAACTAGATCTCTTTACTTTAGTGATCGTTCCAGGGGCTGCAAAGCTAAAACAAGTACAACAACTTGTAATAACTTGTAGCAAGATATGTGTTAAGACCCTAGTGTAGACAGGGCAATATGAATCTTAATCTATGATAGCTGTTAAGGGTCAGCCCTACTATAGAGGGCAGTATGACTACACCGCAATAAAGGACCCATGGTTGGCCTGGGTCAGCTGACTTGGACTTGTGGGGCTCAGGCTGCAGGGGTATAAAATTGCAGTGTAGAGATTTGGGCCTGGACTCTGAGACCCTGCAAGAGGTCTCAGAGCCTGGTCCCGGACCCAAATGTCTGCACTGCAGTTTTATAGCCCTGCAGCCCCAGCTCGAGTCAGCTGACCCAGGCCAGCTATGTCTGTGTCTCGGATCTTTTATCGGAGTGTAGACGCACCCTAAGATTTCTCTCAACTGGCATGTTAAAACTACAACTTGCCTTCTCTATTTTAGCGTATATGTTTTAAAACACATCTTTTCTTCCTATTGTAGACATGGCCTCTGCATATACCCTAACTGCCTGTCTGGGGAGAGCAGAGTATGCTTTATAAAGTAGCAGTTATACTGCATAGTCTCATTCTTGCATGCTACTCCCTACTCAACCATGAAGTACCAACCACCTCTTCTGCTCTTACAGCTTCCCTACTCCATTGTATTTTTATTTTCTTACCCCCCCCCCCCCATGCTACATATCAGATGAAAGCATAGGGGTTCTGTGTGCCAGGATACTTAATTAGAAATTCAAGGACAATGTGACCAAGACCTTTCATAGCAAGCAGTGTACCTCTTTCTCTAGTTTTATAAAAAGCACATTAAATTCAGTTATAAAAATGGATTAAGAATGCTGTTTTACAAAACCCTTCTTGGCTTTTGTTTTTAATCTGGCATCAGAAAAACAGTTGATTGTAAACTCTTGAGTAAATTGTAATGTTCGTGCTGGGAGGATAGCATGGAGACAGAATTTAATTAAAAAATAGAAATTTTCCTCTTCAGCAACAGAAACTTTAGATTAACTGCATTTTGATTTCCCATGATTACCTTTTTATCTCTAATTACCAGAAGCCATCAGGACTACAAAAATCAAACTTTCTTTTTCCCAATAATACTTTATACCAATATATTCCTATACTTGTTTAAAGGGTTGTGAAAATAACTAATCCTCTTTCTTGTTAGCTGTAAAAGATTGTTTTTAACATTGAAAGTAACAATTAGATAGTCTTATGCTCCTTAGAATAAGTCTGAGAAAAGCAGCAGAACTGCATCCCTCTTAGGCCTGGTCTACACTACGACTTTAATTCGGATTTAGCTGCCTTAATTCGAATTAACGCTTGACCCGTCCACACAACGAAGCCAGTTAATTCGAATTAAAGGGCCCTTTAATTCGATTTCTGTACTCCTCCTCGACGAGAGGAGTGGAGTCAAAATCGGTATTGTTAATCCGAATTAAGGTTAGTGTGGCCGCAATTCGATGTTATTGGCCTCCAGGAGCTATCCCACAGTGCACCATTGTGACCGCTCTGGCCAGCAATCTGAACTCGCATGCACTGGCCAGGTGGACAGGAAAAGCCCCGGGAACATTTGAATTTCATTTCCTGTTTGCACAGCGTGGAGAGCACAGGTGACCACAGAGAGCTCATCAGCACAGGTAACCATGCAGGCTGATAATCGAAAAAGAGCACCAGCATGGACCGTACAGGAGGTACTGGATTTGATCTCTATATGGGGAGAGGATTCAGTGCTAGCAGAACTGCGTTCGAAAAGACGAAATGCCAAAACTTATGAAAAAATTTCCAAGGGCATGATGGAGAGAGGCCACAATAGGGACACAGATCAGTGCCGCGTGAAAGTCAAGGAGCTCAGACAAGCCTATCAAAAAGCAAAGGAGGCAAACGGTCGCTCCGGGTCAGAGCCGCGGACATGCCGCTTCTACGCTGAGCTAAATGCATTTCTAGGGGGGGCCGCCACCACTACCCCACCTCTGACTGTGGATTCCGAGCTGGGGATAATCTCATCAGGTACACCTGATGATTCCGTGGAAGGGGAAGAGGAGGAGGAGGAGGACGAGCTGGCAGAGAGCACCCAGCTCTCCGTTCTCCCCAACAGCCAGGATCTGTTTCTCACCCTGACTGAAGTACCCTCCCAAGCCTCCCAAGCCAGCACCCAAGACCATGACCCCATGGAAGGGACCTCAGGTGAGTTTACCTTTTAAAATATAAAACATGGTTTAAAAGCAAGCATTTTTAATGATTAATTTGCCCTGAGCACTTGGGATGCATTCGCAGCCAGTACAGCTACTGGAAAAGTCTGTTAACGTGTCTGGGGATGGAGCGGAAATCCTCCAGGGACATCTCCATGAAGCTCTCCTGGAGGTACTCCAAAAGCCTTGCCACAAGGTTTCTGGGCAGTGCAGCCTTATTCCGTCCTCCATGGTAGGACACTTGACCACGCCATGCTAGTAGCAAGTAATCTGGTATCATTGCCTGACAGAGCCTGGCAGCGTATGGTCCCGGTGTTTGCTGGCATTCAAGCAACATCCGTTCTTTATCTTGCTGTGTAATCCTCAGGAGAGTGATATCGCTTAGGGTAACCTGGTTGAAATAAGGGAATTTAATTAAGGGGACAGAGGTGGCCGTTCCTACTGGGCTGTTTGCCTGTGGCTGAAAAGAAATCCTTCCCTGCATTTAGCCAAGTGCAAAGGGGGGGGGGGGGGAGGATTGGCCCAGAGCTTTTCGCGTTTTGCTAGCAGGGATCTTCCCTGATACCAGCCACGCGGTGGGGGGAGGGAGAAAGCACTCATCCCAGAGAATTCATGGCGGGTGGGGGGGGGGGGGGTGTTAGTTTGGTTCCTGCAGGGATCTTCCCTGATACCAGCCACGCGGTGGGGGGAGGGAGAAAGCACTCATACCAGAGAATTCATGGCGGGTGGGGGGGTGTTGTTAGTTTGGTTCCTGCAGGGATCTTCCCTGATACCAGCCACGCGGTGGGGGGAGGGAGAAAGCACTCATCCCAGAGAATTCATGGCGGGTGGTGGGGGGGTGTTAGTTTGGTTCCTGCAGGGATGTTCCCTGATACCAGCCACGCGGTGGGGGGAGGGAGAAAGCACTCATCCCAGAGAATTGGATGGGGGGGGGGGGGTGTTAACCTTCAGCAGCAGAAAACAAGCTAACAGAAAAACTGCAGCACAACGGGCTTTGCTTGGTATGTGGGAAAGCAGGGCGCAGAAGCCTAAAGACAGTGGCTTACCATGGCAGCATGCAAGGTGAATTCTGTTGCCCGGACCTGCGTCTGTGATCTCTAGCAGCAAAGCCACAGGCACTCAATATTAAGAGGCAAAATGCGACCTTGCACAGAAATCACATGTGCTATGTAATGTGAATAGTATACACCGTGAAAGAGTATAAGCATTGTTCTGAAAAATGTATCTTTTAAAAAAATTCTCTCCTTTTTTCACTCCCTCCAGCAGGTGCAAATGTTTCAAGCCTCCCTCCTCCTTCCCGAAGGCTATCCCAGATAAGGCGTCGTAAAAAAAAGACGAGAGAAGAGATGTTTGCCGAAATCATGCAATCCACCAGGAATGAAAGAGCTCATCTGAATGAGTGGAAGGAGACGGTTTGCAAGTATAGGAAAGAAGCCAGTGACCGTGAGGACATGAGGGACCAACGTGAGGACATGAGGGACCAACGTGAGGAGAGGAGAGACGCTCGAGATGAGAGGTGGCGGCAGGAAGATCAGAGGAGTCGGGAAGCAACGCTGGGGCTGCTGCGTGAGCAAACAGACATGCTCTGGCGTCTGGTGGAGCTTCAGGAACGGCTGCTGGAGAACAGAGTGCCGCTACAGCCCCTGTATAACCCCCCTACCTCCTCACCATGTTCCATAGCCTCCACACCCAGACGTGTAAGAACACGGGGGGGGGGGGAGGCTCCGTACACCCTCCCATTCCACCCCAGTGGACAGCCCAAGCAAAAGGCTGCCATTTTTTTAACCTTTTTTTACTGGGCTTTTCCTTCCCGCTGATCCTCCTCCCAAACCCCACTCAGGTTCTGTGCCGCTACAGCCCCTGTATAACCCCCCTACCTCCTCACCATGTTCCATAGCCTCCTCACCCAGACGTTTAAGAACACGGGGGGGGGGGGGGGGAGGCTCCGTACACCCTCCCATTCCACCCCAGTGGACAGCCCAAGCAAAAGGCTGCCATTTTCTTAACCTTTTTTTACTGGGCTTTTCCTTCCCGCTGATCCTCCTCCCAAACCCCACTCAGGTTCTCTCCCTCTTTTTATAATCAATTAATAAAGAATAAATGATTTTTAAACAATGGTGACTTTATTTCCTTTGAAAGCAAGCTGGGGGAAGGGGGAGGGTGGGTTCCTTACAGAGAATGAGTCAATAAAGGGGGCGGGTTTTCAGGAAGGATAAACAAACATAAATTTCACACTGTAGCCTGGCCAGTCATGAAACTGGTTTTCAAAGCTTCCCTAATGCGCAGCGCTTCATCGTGTGCTCTTCTAATCGCCCTGGTGTCTGGCTGCGAGTAATCAGCAGCCAGGCGATTTGCCTCAGCCTCCCACCCTGCCATAAAGGTCTCCCCCTTGCTCTTACAGAGATTGTGAAGCACACAGCAAGCAGTAATAACAATGGGGATATTGGTTTGGCTGAGGTCTGAGCGAGTCAATAAGGATCGCCAGCGACCTTTTAAACGGCCAAATGCACATTCTACCACCATTCTGCACTTGCTCAGCCTGTAGTTGAACAACTCCTGACTCCTGTCCAGGCTGCCTGTGTATGGCTTCATGAGCCATGGCATTAAGGGGTAGGCTGGGTCCCCAAGAATAACAATTGGCATTTCAACATCCCCCACGGTTATTTTCTGGTCCGGAAAGTAAGTCCCTTGCTGCAGCCGTTTAAACAGATTGGTGTTCCTGAAGACGCGAGCGTCATGAACCCTTCCCGGCCAGCCCACATGGATGTTGGTGAAACGTCCCTTGTGATCCACAAGTGCTTGCAGCACCATTGAGAAGTACCCCTTGCGGTTTATGTACTGGGTACCCTGGTGCTCCGGTGCCAAGATAGGAATATGGGTTCCATCTATTGCCCCACCACAGTTAGGGAATCCCATTGCAGCAAAGCCATCCACTATGACCTGCACATTTCCCAGAGTCACTACCTTTCGTAGCAGCACCTCCGTGATTGCTTTGGCTACTTGCATCACAGCAGCCCCCACAGTAGATTTGCCCACTCCAAATTGATTCCCGACTGACCGGTAGCTGTCTGGCGTTGCAAGCTTCCACAGGGCTATCGCCACTCGCTTCTCAACTGTGAGGGCTGCTCTCATCTTGGTATTCTGGCGCTTCAGGGCAGGGGAAAGCAAGTCACAAAGTTCCATGAAAGTGCCCTTACGCATGCGAAAGTTTCTCAGCCACTGGGAATCGTCCCACACCTGCAACACTATGCGGTCCCACCAGTCTGTGCTTGTTTCCCGGGCCCAGAATCGGCGTTCCAAGCCTATAACCTGGCCCATTAACATCATAATCTCCAAAGCACCGGGGCCCGCGGTCTCAGAGAATTCTGTGTCCGTGTCCATGTCCTCATCACGCTGGTCGCTGCGCTGCAATCGCCGCCTCCTCCTCCTCGCCTCTTTTTTCTGGTCCTGTGTAAGCATAAACTCCACGAGAAAGCGCGAGGTGTTTATAATGTTCAAGACTGCATTCTGGAGCACAACGGGATCCATGCTTGATGCAGAATGGAGTCTGCAGAGTTCACTCAGGAAAAAAGGCGCGAAATGGTTGTCTGCCGTTGCTTTCAGGGAGGGAGGGGGAGGCTGTACCCAGAACTACCTGCGACAATGTTTTTTGCCCCATCATGCACTGGGGTCTCAACCCAGAATTCCAAGGGGGGTGGAGACTGCGGGAACTATGGGATAGCTATGTAAAAGCTACCCACAATGCAACGCTCTGGAAATCGATGCTACTATGGTAGCTTGGACGCACACCACCGAATTAATGGTGCCTAGTGTGGCCGAATACATTCGAATTTATAAAATCGGTTTCCTAAATTCGAATTATATAAATTCGGATTAATCCTGTAGTGTAGACATACCCTTAAACCACGTCTACATTAGGAAATCTTACAAACCTTTCCACTTGTGGAAGCCTTAGTGTAGACAGGGGTGCTGGGGCTGATTCTGTTTTTCACCATTATGGTAAAATGCTGGAAACTGCTGGTACCTGCCTCCTTTACACCAAGGTTCACACGGCTGGGGATGCATTTGTAAGATTCACTAATACAGCCAGTCTTCCAGCACATGGGAAATCAAAATGCAGTTAATCTAAAATTTCTGTTGCTGAAGATGAGAATTTCTATTTGGTAATCAAAAAGTATAAAAATTACTTTGACTGTCTTTTTAAAAGTATTGTTACAAAGAGATGATTTCCTGCTATTTACTGGCCAACACCAATATTGTGATGCTGCATAAAATTTGCATTTGTCGGGGCTTATGAATGATGATGTCTATTCTAGGTAATGGCACAAACTAAACCAATATAACTAGTTTTTAAATCAACATAAGACAGTCCACAAACAAAGCTGCACCAGTTTTACTAAAATGATTTAAGATAAACTGGTACAACTTCTGTGTGTAGAGGAGTCCATTATGTGTTGTGCCTGAAGTGCCATGTTGCTTTCTAGTCACATTAAAAGTGAAATCCTCAGATCAGGCTACTTGTGGTGCTCAGCATTGCTATGTGGTTTCAGTTACTGGTCTCTCTCATCTTGAGCTAGGTGTTCTAGGGAGCAAATGAAAGTTGCTTTTGTTACTCAAAAGCAGCTACTCTATCTGATTAAAGGAGTGATAGTGACTGGCTGTCCAGTTCTTGGTTGAAAGAATCATGGCTTCAGAATGCATATTGAGGTTTGGATGTGTAAAATGAAGGGAATCAACAGGGCTGTGATATAAGTGTGGAGGACCCTTTTTCCCTTCAACAAGGTGGTGAAGTGATGAAGGGTCTTGTCCTTCTGTCCTTGAAGTAAATGAGAGTTTTGCCTTTAAGTTGATGGAAGCAGGCCCACAGTGTATGTATTCCTCATGCCACCTTATCTTAAACCAAACTTTGCACCCTCTATAATCTGTATGTTATTCCCTGATAACCAGAAACTTCTATGCTCAAACTCTGTTCACTATTTTTTTTAACATCATCTTAATAAAATTTTTAAATCTGTTTTTTATGGGCCTGATGTTATCCTTACTAATGTGGGTAGTCCTAAGTGTGGGTTGAAGGCTTAGACCCTGTGCCATTTCTGCTGGCTCCATAAAGATATTGAGCAGGAGGATTGATCGCTGTGGGATTTCACATGTGAGGACCTGGAGAGGGAGGAGCAGGAGCATATCATGATTGACTGAGCTCTGAGATGAAAGATTCAAGGCATCTTGATGTGAGTTTCTGGCTTAGAACAGAGTGGTCTGTGGGTTTGCTCAGCGTGTAAGCGTAGTGCTCTGCACTCTGTGATGGCTCCCTGTTTAGAACCAGGACACAATGGAAAGTTTTGCTTCACATCTTCAAAACCTTCCATAGAATTACCTGTGGGTACATTTTCACTTAAATGATAATGATCTTCTGTGACAGCTTCCTTTCTGTGTAAATAGCAACTTCAGGAGAGAACCTTATGGGTTGCTGTCTCAGCAAATCTGGAACTCACTCCTAGAAAGTGTCAGGATGATCATGAGCTTTGCTGCCATCAGGAAAAATTGCAAAGCCCACTTGTTACATGTAATCTTTCCACAATACAGCAATTACAAAAATAAATAAATAAATAAATCCAAGCCCTGTTCTCTGTAGGGAAGAGAGAGAGATATATTGTGTTCACTTCAGAATTTTGGAAAGCATTTAAATACATGATTATGGGTGCCATGAGAACTAGCTAGATAAATACATGTCAAAGGCTGCATATATACTTCGAATGACCTTTTTGGTATACTATATACCGGGGTGGCCAAACTTACTGGCCCTCCGAGCCACATACGACAATCTTCAGAAGTTCGAGAGCTAGGGCATATCTGTCAGGAGCTGGGGGTTGGGGCTTCGGCCCCGCTTCTGTTGAAGCCCCAAGCCCTGGCAGGTGCGCCCTGCTGGGCAGAAGTCCCTACTGCACCACCCCGCTGCAAGGCAGAAGTCCCGAGCTTCCACCCCCCCACCCCCCAGTCTGATAGATGGAGAATGGAGGAGCGGGGCAGGGGGTCTCCATGAGCCACACTTCAATGGTAAAAGAGCCACAGTTTGGCCACCTTGGTATACACTGTAGGACAGGGGTTCCCAAACTTGGTTCAGGGTAAGCCTCAGTAGCTGCAGTTCGCCGTTCCCGGCCAATGGGAGCAGCGGGAAGCGGCGTGGGCTGGGCCACTGCTTCCCACAGCTCCCATTTGCCGGGAACGGCGAACTGCGGCCGCCGGGAGCTGCAAGCAGCTGTACCTGCGGACGCTCTGGTAAACAAAGTGTCTCGTGGCCTGCCAGGGGCTTACACTGAACAAGCCATGAACCAAGTTTGGGAACCCCTGCTGTAGGATTTATAATATTTTTCCTGTAGTTTTGAAATAAAGAATGTTTTATGTCTGCATTTAACTCTACAGTAGGCTCCTGACTGGCATCACATGTACCAATTCAGAGATAATCTGAGTAATTCTTAATGATTCATAGGAATATGAGTAACTTAAAAATAAGTATAACTTGTAAACTGCTGTGAAATTCTAAAGACCTTGGATGTGCCAATATATGCTACTTATATCAGCAGTTCTCAAATTCTAATACCTGCTGTACCATATCTAACATTGAACAATAATGGGCATACAACCTTCATAACATCAATTGATTGTGGTCCATGTGCCACCAGTGGTATGCGTACGACAGTCTCAGAAATGATTATGTAGATTAACCATTATTTTTAAAGGTGGAAGGCATCACTATGATGATCTAGTCTGTCCTGCATAATACAGAATTTCACTCAGTTCCTGTAGTGGAGGGAATTACTTAGTCATTAAATGTATTGCCCTTAGTCATTCCTGTTTAAAATAAGCAGAAAATACTATCTGATTGCAAGTGTTCAGGGACTTCAGTTTCCCATCTCAAAGATTAATAAATTCCAAGGCCAGAAAGGACCATTGTGAAAATCTAGCCTGACCTGTATAATGCAGGCCACAGAACTTCCCCAATATACTTCCTTTTGAACTAGAGCATATCTCTTTAATTAAAAAAAAAAAAAAAGTCAAATGGCCAGTGATGGAGAATCCACCATGACCTTTGGTAAATTGTTCCAATGTTTAATTACCCTTACTGTCTTATTTCAGTCTGAATTTGTCTAGCTTCAAATTCCATCCATTGGAGCTTGATATACCTTTGTCTGATAGACTGAGAAGCCCATTATCAAATATTTGTTCCCTATGTAGTTACTTACAGATTGATTGAGTTACCCCTTAACCTTTTCTTTGTTAAGCTAAACAGATTGGGCTCCTTGAGTCTATCACACTTAAAGCATATTTTCTACTCCTTTAATCATTCTCCTGGTTCTTTTCTGAACCCCCTCCAATTTATTGAAAAGCAGAAATTACAATTCTTTGGTAAGTATTCAAACCAAAGTGGTGATCCAGATTAACTAGTCTTTATTGTACTTAAAATAAAAATAAATATGAACGATCAATAGTTTAATGGGTTTACAATTTTCTTTGTAGAGGAAACGAGCTTGGGGTGCTGAATGTACGTCTTTTCCAGATGAGACACCTCCAGGGTTGAGAAAAGCAAATGTTGGGACAGCAGTGGCTGCTACTTCCATTTCCAGTGCATGGCTTAAATGTGGTGATGGATTTCAGAGCACTTCCATGCTTGAGGTAAAATCCTGGTTTACCTGTGGTGTAGGCTAGAGATGCAAGCTGATGATCATAAGGCTTTCCCCCTAATTTAGCTTTTTATGCACAATTCAAAAATAACAAACCTACTGTTTATAGCAAACATACAACAAACCCTTGAGGCTTTAATGTGGCTTGTAGTCCTCTCCCAAAATTTCCATCAGTTGAAATGTTCATGTGTTCCATCTCTTCTCCCCATATTTGCTTATATTGTCAGTTGTCCTCCTTCTCTTGGAACACCACACAAAAGTTGAGTTGACAAGTTAAGCAGAACTGGAAAACAAGACTGCACAGGAATTACTTTTCATTCAAAGTGTAATTCTCTCTGCACATGATGGTATCTTACACTTATCCTGGTCAGTACCTATCATCTGGAAAGAGCTCACGCATCTCCAAACTATATTTATAGTATCAAAAAATAATTTCATCCGTTCCCGGGATGCAATACAGCAGCTGTTTAAAAGTTCACAGCCACACTCAACAACAGTTCACGGCGGATTTCAGTTGATATTTCAGTTTTATGTCTCATTCAAAATGGCATATGTCTCATACCTTTACCTCTAATACCTCACTGGGATGTTTGTTCAATTCTGGCTGAGATTGAAGGAATGCTATCTACTGAATCGCCAACTCCACATCTTCGTGCACTTGTTTTTTTTCCCTGGAATCTCCTATCCAAGTACTGGCCAGGCCCATTTGTGCTTGGTTTGTGAGATTTTATAAAAGCAGAGTCAGTACAGCTGCATGCTTCTTTCCCTGCCCCTTTGAATATGTTAAGGATTATATTTTCCATCCTTCAGCCTGCTCTCCCACTTTGGAATTAGGGTGAAATTGTTGCCTATCTCTACCCCCCTCCCCCGGTAAAATGTAATGTCAGTGCTTTGGGCAGGGAGAGTGGATATTTTCCTGACCCAGAGCAGAGATTATGCAGTTCTGAAGTTGTTGTTCCTTGGGAAGAGTATGAGGGAATTACTCAGAATCGGTAAGACTGCTTAATATATAACGATTTTAATAGAAAATAAAGCTCACTGACTTGAAAGTGAACTGCCATGTTAATGTGAATAAATAACAGAATAGTTCTAAGCTATAGGTACAGCATTGTTACAGTGACTATTACCCCTGTTCCTTTAATCATTTGGTGTGTGTGTGTATATAACAAATATATATTTTTTTGTCATGTAGACGTCAGAATCTTCTGAAAAGAAGTCTAGAGCTGATAAGCATCTTGGGCCACTGCCTACCTCTGCTGAAGGAACACTAGGTACTATCACTATTTCACATTAACATTGTAAAAGCGACTATCAGTTTGCATTGTCCACATACATTTTCTCAGTTCTTACCTGTGACATCAGCTGCTTCCAGCTGCTGACATAGTCTGTGCATACAGAGGGTGATCTCTAGAAGAAATAGAACTGATCCTATCCGACTTGCACCTGCATTCCTGGTCTCCCTCTCCCCTGATCTCCAGATAGCGATCCTGAAGGGAGGCGGCCACTGCTTTTGCATGTGCAGAAGGAGCTCTACTAATTCTGCATTTGTTGTACAGTCCTATCCTGCCAGGGACAGTATTTCCCCCCCCCCCCACAGTTAAAAAAAAAACAACACCCCTTAAAGTGTATAGATGGAAGGTGAGGCAGTTGTGTACTTCACCTGGAGACAGATAAATAAGGAGACGAAAGGTGGAGCTGGGGGAAAACCAAATGGAGCCTATCAGCTGGATTGACGGCAGCAGCACTGCTGCTTTCGTAGCCTTTTCCCGTTGTGTGAGGACACCCAGGATAGCCGCATGGAGCAACTACTATTGTGATAGGAATTGCAAAAATAGATGCAGCCATAACAGTAAATTTTGAAGGGGTGATTTGACTTTACAGTTCAAAACCAGCTTAGATACAATGTAAAATAAGTTCTAATTTGCATGTGTGTGTAAATATGGGAATACACCTTATTCCAAAAAAGCCCCAAATGCTTTGTAGACTTAGGAATGTAATCAGCCATTGATGAAATGCAGCTACCTCTGGTAAAACATATTAGTGTTACTATGAACTCTTAGAATTAAAAAGTGAAGAATAATGCTATATCTAGGTGAAACTTCAAGGAGAACTTACATTTTAAGTCCATGAGATGGAGTTTGATCAGTTGGCCAATGATCGCACTCCATTCATGTACAAAGTGCGCTGGGATCGCGGTTATGGTTTCAGTGCTGAGAAGGTAACGCTCCAGCAGCATTGTGCTGCTGATCACCTTTCTGGGAACTTACTTACTTTGAGGGTAAAGCGTCACCAGTGGAATCGCTAACATCCCTTCCTGGAGCACCCCTGGACGGTGTTTCTTGGTAGTCTCACTTGTGAGATCTGAAAGGCCCTGCCACGTGTTAGTATGTCAGAGTCTGCTCTTAAATGCTGTTTTAAACACTTCAGTCAAAATCACTCATATTGGTCTTCCTAGCTTCCCTAACCTCCTAGCCTCCATTGCCAATCAAAGTCCCCTCTTCCTTAGAGGTGCAAGGTAGGGAAGCTACTGCTGAAGACTTTCCACTTTTCCTCACAGGAGTTTGAAACCCACCACAGGTTTTGCAGGCTCTTTTCAGGTGTGTCACTTCTACCCCCTGCCTCCAGTCCTTGTCCCTCCATTTTCCCTAGAGGCTCTGCTGTCTCTCTTGGGTTCCATGAGTTAAAAATAAGTAAGATAATGGGCATCTCTTCTACATGCTGTCTTGGAGTTCAAAATTATGCTTTTCCAGATTTTTGAAAGGAATCTGTGTTGGGGGTGGGGAAAGATGATTTTGTTTTTTTCCTCCAGTACCGATACCCAACAACTGGATTTTTCAGAATGAGAAGTCAAACTTCAAAGTGGAAGGAAATAAGAGATCTCATTTGCTTGTGCCTGCCTGCTCTGTAAACTGAAATTCATTGTGCTACTCAGCTGTAATCCTCCTCCTTTATATGCATTAATAATAATGGTAAAAGGTATTTTGGAATACCTATCAGTTGTCTTTACTTTATCTCTAAAAACATGTTGGTTTCACCAGGTATCTGTGAATGAACAGTTGTTAATTACAATTGAACAGCTTAATTGCCTTTTCTAATTTTGCTATGACAGAGAAAGGCTCTACAATTCTGCATCTTAACTTTTGTTGTTATGATAATGGTGCCACATTGTTAGTTTTTGTGTGTAAATTACCAGACATACTTAAAAAAAAATAAAAAATTCCAGGAACTGATTTTACTTTGAGATTTTAAATATTTAAAGTGTCTCTGCAGAGGTGGAGTCTGGGGGTGACAGTGTGATCTAGGAATGAGCTGGGGACTGTGTCAAGATTGCTAGTCCTGGCTCTGCTACTGACTTGCTCTGTGGCCTTGGCCAAGTCAAGTGACCCCTCTGCCCCACATTGTCTTTCTGTAAATGGAGATGTTAATACTGGCCTCAAAGAGTTGTAATGAAGATAGATAATGCTTTATATTTTAAATGTGTTGTGACGGGTTGGATCACAGAAACCCCCTTGGGAGCTGCCACCCAATGTGCAAAGACTACCCCTGCTTCTGTTTTCCCTGCCAGCTCAGGATTCCAGCACCCTGTCTTGCTGAGCCAGACACTCCAGTCTGCTCTAACAAAGACTCAGGGTCTGAATCACTTGTCCCAAAGCTGCAAGTTTACCTGAAAACCAGCTCACAGGAGTGTGCTTGTCTTTAGCACTCAGATGCCCAACTCCCAATGGGGTCTAAACCCAGATAAATCCGTTTTACCCTGCATAAAGCTTATGCAGGGCAAACTCATAAATTGTTCGCCCTCTATAACACTGATAGAGAGATATGCACAGTTGTTTGCTCCCTCCGGTATTAATACACACTCTGAGTAAATTACTAAATAAAAAGTGATTTTATTAAATACAGACAGTAGGATTTAAGTGGTTCAACGTAGTAACAGACAGAACAAAGTAAGTTACCAAGTAAAGTAAAATAAAATGCGCAAATCTATGTCTAATCAAACTAAATACAGATAAGTTCCTCACCAGTTCCCGAATGCTCCCTTTTACAGGCTAATCTCCCTTTAGCCTGGGTCCAGCAATCTCTCACAACCCCTGTAGTCTCTGTCTTTTGATTTAGTTTTTTTCAAGTATCCTGGGGGGGTGGAGAGGCTCCTTCTTTAGCCAGCTGAAGACAAGATGGAGGGGTCTCCCCCAGGCTTAAATAGACTCTCTCTTGTGGGAGGAGACCCCCCCCTCCCTCCTATGCAAAGTCCAGCTCCAAGATGGAGTTCTGGAGTCACCTGGACAAGTCACATGTCCCTGCATGACTCAGTCTTTACAGGCTGAAGCCATTGTCCACATGGTATCTTGCATGTCTCCAGGAAGACTTCTTATGTGGATTGGAGCATTCCAAGATGCATTGTTCCCCAAGTGTTTCCTGATTAGGTACTTAACCTGGCGAATTCCTTCCTAAAGAAGCTGACCAAATGCCTCCCAAAGCTTACTTAGAAACCAAGCAAGCATACAGCCCATATTCTTAACCTTAAGTAGAAAATGATATATATATGTACAAATAGGATGAATAGATATAGTAGACCATAACCTTTACGGAGATATGTTACCTGGCACAGGCAGCACAAAACATATTCCAGTTATGTCATACATACATTTATAAGCACCCCCTCCCCATAAAGCCTTATGGGGTACACTGTCACATGTGTAAGTGGTAAATGCTGTAATATTTTAGTATTAAGTGTGGATACTCAAATAGTTGCACCTGATATTTTGGGGACAGGACTTATGATTTATTTGCTCAGAAAGAATGCAAGTTTAATTTTAAATTCACTAGTTTAGAAACTCATATTGATTTGATAGTGTTATATACTAACACTGTCTCATGCTCTCTGATAGGAGTTTCTACTGCTGTGAACCCAGAGGAGTTTGCAGACATAGTATGGAGCTCTAGTGGCAGCGACTTGTCCGATGATGAGAATAAAATATTGATTTCAAGGTTGTATAACCAAAAGAGTCATGGTTCCAAAGCACAGAAATCTTACAGCAAGCATAACTTATTGTCAGAGGACAGGAGTAGTGAAGGTGAGTTCAAATGTTTTGCAAATGCTTTTTGGAAAGAAATCCTGTTTGCTGAATTTTAAATATTTTATGGGAAAATCATTTGAAATTATTGCAAAATGTTACAGCTCTGATCCTGCTCTAATTGAAGTTGGTGGAAAAACTCCCTCTAACTTCTGTGGGAGCCATAATGGGCTATAAACAGCATTAGCAAAAGTGGACTATACACTAAAGTATGATGGGTGGAATGGCGAGGGATAATAGTTTTTATTTGTATTGGACAACTATTTATAATATATTGAAATAGGATGACCTACTCTTTATAGGATGGTACACTAACTCCTTTGTCCAGGCTGTTTGTGGAGTTGTGAACCCCCAGGCCTTCAGTCCCCATGCAACCAGTGGTGCTACTGCTTGCTTTTACTAGGGCTTTTTTTACTTTTGCTAGGGCTTGATTTCTCCCCCATGGGTGCTTCGCTTCAGATGTGCAAGCACCTCTTGAGCCCTGGATTAGAGATTTTCCTTTAGCAATGTTTGATCTGCCTGCACATATGCTCTGTACAACCTTGTGCTGCGCTCCAAGGGTATGTAGGGTTGCACAGGTGAACTGCCCTCAGTTCCTTCTCTATCACCTCAGTCTGAGATGGAACGCTAACGTGTCCGCCTGGTGTGTGCCTCAGTGTGTTTTGTAGTTTTTGTTTATTGGTTTAGAGTTAGTTGTTGTTAGTATAGAATTAGTTGTAAGAAGTTTCAGTTTTTCCTCTTTCCCCAGTTTCTCCCCTCCCCCCCCCCCCATTTTTCCTGGGGAGTTTATTTGGCCTGGCTGGGCTTGCCAGCTTTCAAATGCTGCCTCTCCTGTCGGGAGACTGTCCCAATCATCCGAAGAAGTGGGCTGTAGCCCACGAAAGCGTATGCTCTAATAAATTTGTTAGTCTCTAAGGTGCCACAAGTACTCCTGTTCTTTTTGCGGATACAGACTAACGCGGCTGCTACTGAAACCTATCCCAATCAGTGGCAGCCACTGTAAGTGTATCCATTGCTTGGGAGAGTCCCATATCTCCCAAATTTATAACTTTTTGTGTGGCTCTTAAAATCTGGAGCTCGGAAGAATCAAGAGACTAAACTGAAGCTGCTGCTGATGGAGCACTCCCCTTGACCCACTTTCAAGTCAGGTTAGGAGATTCCCTCCCTCCCAATGGTGTCTCTACTCTCTCTCAATTCAAGCAAGTGTAGACAGAATGGAGCTAAAAGTGTGTTTACATACTTTGCAAGCAAGACCAGATCCTTCCCCTCCGGAGTTTACAGTCTCAGGCCTGGTCTACACCTAAAACATAGTTCGATTTAAGCTATGTCCCTCACGGGTATGAAATATTCACACCCTGAGCGTCGTAGTTAAGCCCAACTAATCCCCGGTGTAGACCACTAGGTGAACAGAAGATTTCTTCCATTGACCTAGCTACTGCTTCTCAGAGGGGTGGATTAACTGCAGTGACAGAAAAACTCCTTCCACTGCTGTAGCAAGTGTCTATACTATAGTGGCATAACTGCAGCTGTGCTGCTCTAGCACTTGTAATGTACACATGCTATTAGATCCTGATCCTGCAATTTAATGCACAGGGAGGGGGAAGACTGTTGTACCAACACAGAGCCTCTCTGACTTCAAAAGATCTTGAAATGGGATCAACATGAGTAGATCCTTATGTCTGATGCAGTCCCATTAAAGTAAATTAGATTCCATGTATTTTTAAAGATAATCTTTTTTGCAGGATAAGGGCCTAAATATCCAATGTACAGCTGAAAGATAGGGACTGGGTTTCTTTGAGACAGAGCTGGGTTCCATAAGTGGAGAGAAGAGGCCTGTTTTCAGGGGAAATTGGAAGAAAGAGGGGGTGAGTTGGAGGTGGTGATTGGACCTGGTATTAACCTGTCTGTTCTGTCTACACTACCTGAGCTGGGAAGCATGTTCCCAGCTGTAGACAGACAGGTGTTAGCCCAGTAGCTCAAACCGGGCTTAAAAATAGCATTGTAGTTGGGGATAGCATATGTGGTGGCTTGGGCTATCCCCCTGAGCACAAACTGACCCGGATGCCCTGGGCACATCCCCATAGCTGTCGCTTGTGCTACTGCAAACTATACTTCTATTTTTAGTGTGCTAACTCAAGGAGAGCTAGCGTGTCTATCTACCTATGCTAGAAGCGCACTGCCAGCGGCAGTGTGGATGTACCCATCATCTTGTTGCTGTTGTCTGTACCTTTTTTCTTTTGGAACAACCTTCATGTATCTTTGGTTCATCAACTCTCTATTTTTGTTTCAAATCTCTGATGAAGACTTAATTTTTATCTCTCACCCGCTGTTGTTTGATTTACTCAGCCAAACATGAGGCAGAGCTTTGGGAAATTGTAACTAATAATTAAAAACCCGCTACCTTCTCAGGGACTATACTATAAGAGTTGTAAACCAATCAGATTGCATATGGAAATAGTCAATCTGTCATGTTGAGATTTGCCTCCACAAAAGTTAGCATTTACCTGCTATTTAATTTTATAACTGTACTATTTAGCTCTGCAAAGTATATTAGAATTCAGCTTTTTATGGAAGATGTTATCAAAGTTGTTTTGTGTGTTATGGAAAGAGTAAGAAAAATATTGGTTGAATGTACACAAAATAACATCACTTACGTTTTTGAATTAGAGATAATTTAACAGCATGTTTACTGTCATTATTGTTGAATTCATAGTTATAAATAACACACGGACTCATTAAGAATGTCTTTCATTTTAACAAATACTTTATTAAGGTGAACCACAGTTCATTGACTGGGAGAAGGACAGTGATCCTGGGGATAGTGGTGATGAATGCAATGGATCAGGAAAAGATGACAGTGCATTGGACATATCAGACTCTGATTCCTGTGCAAGCAGTAATTCTCCACCTGTTGAAGAGAAGGAAGGTGAACTTCCTAAGGTGAGAGAATTTTTCTGCTTAAAAAAACCAAAACATAACTGTACAGCATATTAAGGTTTGGAAGAACTGATTTGGGTGGGACATGAGGTTTTTTGTTTTTGTTTACCTCTTCTCCCTAAAAGAGAGCTTCACAAACAAGAATATTTGAAATTCTCATTCTTCCCCAAACTTACAAATAGGTAAGCAGTGTGGTCAGTGAACAGAGTAGTCGACAGGGAGTTTTGTAGTTCTTAAATCATCACATGAGATCTGATTTAGAAAATAAAATTGTTAATTCATAAGAAAGTTATACAATGTCTTGTGCAGTTTAAGTGGCATGGGTTTTTGCCTTAAAGTCAGAGTGCTCTGCCAAAACAGACTGTTTCAGTATCAGACCTTCCCGCAGTTCCCATTGGCTGGGAATGGCGAACCGCGGCCACAGGGAGCTGAGGGGCTCCATGCCTGCAGACGCTCCAGGTAAACAAAACGACAATGTATTAGATATTCAATTCAATGATTCAATAGAGTTTAAAATCATCAAATTTTGGTGTAGACCCGTTTATAAGCCGACCCCCGCTCTTTGATGCGTCACTTTTTAACCAAAAATATTCGGCTTATGAACAAGTACATACGGTAAGTTTTTGGAGGATAGGTCCATCAATGGCTATTAGCCAAGATGGTCAGGGATTTAACTCTATGCTCTGGGTGTCCCTAAGCCTCTGACTGGCTGATGCTGGGACTGGATGACAGGGAATGGATCACTTGAGAATTGCCTTGTTCTGCCCATTCCCTCTGAATCATCAGGCATTGGCCAGTGTCAGAAGACAGGATACTGGGCTTGATGGACCATTGGTCTGATCCAATATGGCTGTTCTTATGTTCTTAACAAAATGGTTCCCTGTTTCTTCCCACAGAAGATCCATTATCCTTAGGTACCAGCTTTACAAACATTGTCTCTAAATTTGCATGTCTAAATTGTAGGTGCCTGCATTTTTTGGATGTCCCAAATCTTGGATTGGTTTGTGCCAATTTGATTTTTGTGCTTCAGCAGGGAAATTAGATGACAATTGCTGTGCACAAATGCTATTTGCATGCAGAAAACCTTGATGTTCAAAATTGCACTCATAAAAATAAGCATACATATTTTAGGGACTGGATTGAAGTAATTTCTAATATTTAGCTGTTGTATTTAAAAGTTCATAGTACTGTACAAGTATGTTCCCAGAATTTCCAGTAGAGGGTGCCAAAAATTAACTATTCAGTTTTACTTTTCAGTAACAAATTACTTGGGCATTCTAGAGAAAATTGGATTTAGAATAGTATACTCTTACGTAATTGAATACATTTAATGCACTGGCAATTAGACATTGTGCAGGTTAAATTGTCCAAGAGGGGTTTGTGTGTATAGTGGATGGGGTGTTTTTTTGTTTTGTTTTTTTGGTATGATGAATACAGCTGTCAACATCAAATCTGACATATGAGCAGACATAAGGTATGGCGTGCTATTCTAGACAAAGGAAAAACAAGCAGCATATCTGTAGTAGTAATGATAATTGGAGTGTGAAAACAATAGGCCAAACTTAATTGCATCACAACTTCAGTTAAATCAATGGAGTAGCAGCAACTACTTTCACCAGGCCAAGACTATGAAAAAAGGATCTGTCTGAGAATAAGAGTTCTGTTTCCAGTCTACTAATCAGGAGTGGGGTAGAATCGCTGCCAAGTAGCAAATTCATCAGACATGTTCTAGTGACTAACATCTGCTTCTGGCCAGTAGGTTAAAGACAAGGGTGGAGGGACTCCATTTCCAATATCTCGGAGAAAAGCCTAGCCCTCCTGACACCCTCTGCTATGAAGGGAAAGGTACAGGGCTCTTTTCCGGAAAGCTGCTTGTGGAGCCATCTCTATTTCTCTCTTTTTATTTTCCTCTGACTAGTAAGATGTCTTATAAACTTGACGCTTCTTCCCTTCTAGATGCTGTAAATAGGAAGGAGCATTTCCCCCTGCAAGGGTCCCTGAGCTTGGGCTGCAGCCTGAGCCCAAACATCTACACCATAGTTAAACAGCCACTTAGCCCAAGCCCTATGAGCCTGAGTCAGCTGGCACAGGGCAGCCCTGGGTTTTTAATTGCTGTGTAGACTCTCTACCCTTTCTACCCTCCAGTTTAGGATTTTCACCCCTTTCAATTTCTCCAGTGCCTACATTTGTGCCCAAGCAGCAGTGAGACATTAAATGTGATTCCTGATCGTTTTGCTGCTACGCATAGGGCTGAGTAGCAGCAGTGAAACTGACAAGCTTGGTTTTCATTTTTGCTGCTGTTTGACAAAGCCATGAACAATAGTGGAAATATTAGAGCTGCCTATGTGTAGATTCAGGAAGACTGTACTGCTTTGGTTTGTTTCAAAAGGAAAAGGAAAGGCTACCTTCACAATCATAAGGGCTAGAAGCTTTTTTAATGGAAATTTAAATTCTATACAACTTGATGGCTTGTGCCTCCATGTTATCTAGGAATAACTTCCCACTCTGCACCGTCAAGTAAATTTTTCATGCTCTGCCAACTAGTAATCTTGTTACTGTTGTGGTAGATCCCCTGAAATCAAGTGAAAACTAATAGTCATGGCAGACAAGATTACATAAATCTGTAAATAAGAATAGTTGAGGAGTTAGATGATTTAATTTAATGGATACTTAGGTGTATAAGCTCTCCTCAATTGTCAAATCATTTGCCCAATCTGACCAGCAGAGGGAGAAAGGCTCTCCCCCCAGATCTTCCCCATCCATACTATATCAGGTGTCAGTGGGTGATGTGTAGGTAAGTACATCCTCTCCCCTACACCCTCTTCAAAGCACCATCAGGAATCCCGGGCAATATTAATACAGAATGAACTCAAATGAACTCTCTCCACATGGAAATCCACAAGGAAATAAACAAGGAAGTTTAAAGGAATTTGGGAGTCCTAATAGCAGAGCTGGAATGGAGTGTCCCATGTCCACCTCCTACTATCCCAGGAAAACACACTTAGGGTTTGTCTATACATGACAGTTTGCCACTTTCATTATCCCAGTATAGTTAAAGTGGTACAACTCGTTCCACCCCAGTGTGGCTGCAGTTATACCAGTATAGTTTATTCCATACAGGAAAGGGGAATCAGCTATACCAATATACAGCACCTTTTATACTGGTACAATCCCTGCATCCATGCTAGGGGTTGTACCGGTACAACTATATTTCAGAAAAAAATCACACCTCTAAGTAAAATAGTTTATACTGTTACAAAAATTGTGTGTAGACCAGGACTCGGAGGATTCCTTTTCAGTTTTCCTTCTGACAGAGCTCCCTTTTGTGGAAATTTCCATGGGAGTGGTCAGTCTGGGCCATACTTTAACTCTGGGGGCTAGCTCATGCAGGAAGGTAAGCGTAAATTACTGGCTCCTTATAGCTTTGGCATACTTTGCCATGCTATGCAATATTTGGGACTTGCACCCTTGTAGGAATAATTCAAACTATTTGAGGAAAAACACAACAGAACTGAGAATACAAAAGAGGTGTTGGCTACAGAAAAGCATTTTGTACAAGATTAATCTTTTTAAAAGGCCTGTTAATTTAGTGGCCTAACACTGCAAAATGGGCAACCATTTGAGATACAATATTTGTGTAGTATTTACTAAATCTTTGAAACCTAATGGAGTGTCTGCATAATTAGAAGACTTTTGTGTGAAATTTATTTTCTACTACTCAGAAATATGCTACACTCCATTAGGTTCTGGAGGGTTAGCAATTCTGTCAAAATATTTTTCTGCAATATTTATCCATTTTTACAGTGTGCTAGACCTCTAATTTCATGGGCCATTTTAAAGATGAACAAGTTTGCGACTGATGCCTTCCTTGATACACCAATAGGTTTGGTCTGAAAATTACTTCTCTCCGGTGTTTTATTACAAATCATTTTTTTAAAAATAAAAAGGAAGGTGAGGGCTTAAACAAAAATGTACAAGCTGGTTGTATTACACCAGGGTGTATGTGCACAGCTTTTACTTATGTGTAGGCCCTGCACTTAAAAAACAGAGGATAGGATTTTCAAAGTTGCTTAACATTGGCCTAACTCTGCTCAGTCTCATTAACTTCAGTGGGAGCAGAGCTAGGTCAATACACACAGTTTTGAAAATCCCACCCAGAGTTGGGTGGGTTGTGTGTTTTCTTTCTTTTTTGGGGAGTTGGGGAGAGACCGGGGTGGAAAGGACGTGTTGCTTTTTGCTCAGATACAAAAAAATCCTTTTATCTATAACTGACTTGATTTTTTGCTTAAGAAAATGAAGGACAGACAATACTGAAGGCCTGGCCCAGGAATAGTCTTCCTCAAGAACTTCCAAAGGGGCGGGGAGGCACTAGCAACCTTTTTCTTGGAGATACTGGTGTGCAATGATGGTGACCTCCTTTCCAGTATACTTGTATAATGCTTTCTAGGAGGACTCTGTTCCCCTCAACACAGGTCTATGAGCACATTTCACTGCATTACAAATAGCGGTTTGAATGACCCAATCAGAATGTGGCCTTCGCTGAAAGCCTCCTCTCAGAGATAAAAGGTTTCTAATGTAATCAAAAAAGACTAATCTCTTAAATATTTTAAATTTTAAATATTTTCATTCCAGGGGATTAAACAGAATCTAATGTTGTTCAAATCAGATTTCATGCCTCCTACCATGCTGCCTCCTACACTAAGAACTGCCTCTCTCCATCCATGCCAAATGGCCTCCTTTTCTTCCTTCAGATCCCTTCTAAAACAGTTTTCTGTGAAGTCTTCAGCATTTAATCCTCCTAAAGTAGGTTAACTCTGTTTTATTAAAATATATAATGTCTGCCTCACTTGGAGCCTGGATACTCCTCTAATGTCCTGTATGCTTAGACTGTGTATTGTCTATGGCTGGTGTGTGGCCCGATTTGCTCACTTTTTGTGACTAGTCCCATTTAGGCCAGAGGAATTTAATTACATGAATGAAGTGAGGAAAATTTGTCCCCTAAATTATGAATTTCTTGGAGCAGTGATCATATCTTCCTCTGTATGAACTATGCAGAATAAGTAAGGCTTAATAATTATTTAAGGCAGATTCTTTGTTGCAAAATACACTTAATAAGCCTGCCTGCAATTTATCTTTAAATTATAACATCTAATCTGGATGCAAAAGAACCCAGCAAAAAAAGCTAAGTTTATAATTTGGTAAAACATTTCCCCCCCCAAAGGAGTAAATAGAAAACGTTAACTGTTCCCAAATGGGAATCTTGTTCTAGGAGGATATTTCTTAAACTAGACCATTGCCAGGTTTTAAATGTTTCAGACTTCACTGAAATGGATCATTACTAGTATTCTAAAAGCCCTGTTGCTTTTTGGCATTGCATTGGAAATGGGAGCTTTAAATGATTTATGTAGAATAGAAAATACGCTTCTGTGCAATTGTCTTCCCTTAGTGAAGAATGTTGTGAAGTTCTTCCAAATACACACCTGTGGGTAGCATCGGAGGCTTTCTGACCTACTAGAATTGGGGCCATAGATGAGTCAGTAATTGATATACTAGTTTATTGCTGCCGCAGTAACTTAGCTCAAAAATGACGAAATAGGAAAGTGTAGCAAGTGATTTGCTTCTCTCTTTCTGCGCCCTGGTCTTGTGTGAAGTAGATTTTACATCTTCGATGGCATCCCAAAAATATCCCTCAAAGGTGAGCAGTATCTTGAGCAGCCAGTCATACAAGTATTGTGCATATATGTGGCCTTTCTCTTTTGTCCTCATCGTCTCGCACCACTATACTTTTTCTACATGTAAAATTAAAGTTGAATCTAGCACCTATCTTGTGCAATACAGTTAAAAATAGGTTATTTTAGGGAATTGAATCATAACATCAAATGGAATCTGTCAAGTCAGATTGAGAACTTAACATAATAATCTTTTATCAGTGTTTTATATGTTGCTGCAAGCATTTATTTCGGCACCCATGACTCTTGTATCTGGGCACCTTAAAAAGCATATATTGAGACATAGTAATAATCTTAATGAGAGAGAGACCAAACACCACATTCCCCTGCCGCCTGCAGCATTACTAGTCAGGATGCTAGGGTTTAATCAGCTGGGAAGGTCTGGACAAAGAGGAGCATCTTGCAGCTGTTTCTGAAAGTATTTCTGCAAGAAGCAAATTTCAGAGTTATGAACTCATTACCAAGAAAGCTGTGCCTCCAGAAAAACAAATACAAACACATCAACCAGCTTATTAGAAACTCTTATACTTCTAAAGAAATACTTTTCTATGGACAAACTGGTCTTTGACTGCAGCACGTGCTAAATAGGCCTGTTCTCAAAACCAGTTGGTCAGAACACATCAGGTCAATAATGGTTTAGGAAGCAACTATCACTTTGCACTCACATCAGTCGGGTAAAATGATTAACTATAAAGCAACCACTTGATATAACAGAAATAATATCCTTGTAATGGAACACGGTAAGGGAATTAGCCTTTCTGTAGCCAGAGGAGACTTCTTGTGACAACTGGCTTCCATTGACTTGATCAATTTAATAAAGTGTAATAGTCTATTTTTAATTGTTCAGTATAGAATATAGTCCACTCCTGGATGAGTTGTGGTAGTCTGCGTTATAACTGCTTTCCTTTAGGGCTCCACATTCATATTAATTGGGCCAGAGTTTGAATGTAGCTGAAGATATAAGTTGAATCATTAGGTCTATATTGGTCTACAGGTTGATAGTTTAAAACATTTAGTTTGGGAAGTTCAAATCTCAACATGGCTGATTTGGTTCTTTATCCTCTTGAGGTAGATAACTGGGTGGTGGTAATTCAAATAATACCTTGAAATCTCAAATCAGCCCTTTGTGCTGTGCATAGACATTAAATAGCCATGTTACTCTTTGAGAGTAGAAGTGTCTGACCAAAATTCCCTCCGCCCTTCACATACATATACTCTAGTTCTATAAGTTGGGTTGCTTACAGGTGGCCACATTTCAGTTTGTTAAATATTCTGGGATGTTTTTATATGTAAATCTAAAATAGTGTTGTGTGTATTAGGCTATTCATATAGACTCTGAATAGCAGAAGTTACCATAATGAAGTGGAGCCTAGGCGTTGATGGTGCATGCTGTTCATACTAGACCTATCTATTTTCACTGATTCAACTGGGCAAACAGTTGGCTGTTTGGGTCTACTAATCCACCAGTTCTGCTCTGTTTAACTTAAGGATTCAGTTAAGCCACATCTTCTTTCTTGCATAGCTCTGGAGAGCCACAACTTAAATGCAGCTGACAGCTTAGCTATCTCTGCTTATGTGTACCAAATACTTCCCTCCCACCCCATGTTTTAAAATAACATTAAAATTAGAGTGACCGTATTTCCCAAAGGGAAAACGGGACACTGTGCGGGGCTGGCCCAAGGCACCACCTCCCCCACGGGACTGGCCCCAGGTGCTTGCCCAACATGCGCCCCCCAGACTGTCACTGGTCACTTGATCCCTGCCGACCTCCCACTCAAGGTTGTCACTGGTCGCTCAAACCCTGTTGGCCCCCGCTCAAGGCTGTCCCCAGCACTGGAACCCTTCCTCCCCTTCTCCCCCGCCTCCAGCCCAGTCTCCCTCCTGCATGTGGCTGACATCTCTGCTTGCTTCCCCCCCCCCCCCATTCTGCCCCATTGCATCCCACTTTTTTGACAAAAGTGGGCATTTATCCCATTTGCTCTTACCAACTGATCAAAAAAAGTCAGGACGGCTGGGACAGGGCTTAAAAAAGGGACTGTCCTGGCCAAAACAGGATGTATGGTTACCCTAATTAAAATGGAGCTCTTTGGTTTTCCAGAGGCAGCATTCCATGGGAGGGATCTGGAGTTTTTCAGGCTTGGATCCTCTAGGCAACAGTGACTCTGTTTGGAACACTATAGAGGGGACTTTCTGAATACTGGGGAGAGGCAAATGAAATGCATGCTGCTATACCAGGCCCTCCTCTCTCTCCCAACAGCAATACCGATTTATAAGTGTAGATCAGATGTTAGTTTTTAACTCTTGCTGTGGAGAGAAGTGGTGGGAAAGGAGGCTCATTAGCATGAATAGGGTCAGTGTTAACCTCTGGATTGTCTGGCATATGTGCATGATGGGTGTCTACTATGGGCTTAGTAGTATTAGAACTAAGGCTTGACAAAACATTTTGGTTAATGATTTTAATTCCATTCTCAACCATAGAAAAAGGTTTGTGCACATCAAATTGTAACAAATGCCTGTGTCTTGAGTAGGTTTGGATTTGATCACGAAACTGTCGACAGTGCTCTAATTTACACAGATTTAATTTTCTGACTTCCTTGCTAATTTTTAATTTAAAAACCAAACTTATTTTACAGCTATTTACAAAGACAATTTATCCTCAAGACATTAGGTGGATAATTCTCCATCAAATTTACACTTTCACGATTGTCTGTCTCAGCAAAAAGGTGACAGATTGAATGGGTTTGGGAGTGTGAAATACTCTCTCATCACTAGAATGCTTGCAGCACAGGGGAGAGGCACAGTGGCAGGGTAACTTAAGGAATCTCATACTGCTGCTGCTCATGCTGTACCTGTTTTCAAATCAAATTGTATTGATTGAAGGTTTTTGCCATGTCAAAGACAAAAAATACATACAAACCGCCTCTAAAATATGCAGTTGTAAACAAAATACATCTAAAATGGCTAGTCTGTACATGAAGTTTAAAAAAAAAAAATAATCAAAAAACAAAATAGAAACAAAGCAGTAAGTATACAAATACACCTCTACCTTGATATAACGCTGTCCTCGGGAGCCAAAAAATCTTACTGTGTTATAGGTGAAACCGCGTTATATTGAACTTGCTTTGATCCACCAGAGTGCGCAGCCCCGCCCCCCCAGAGCACTGCTTTACCGCGTTATATCCGAATTCTTGTTCTATCGGGTAGTGTTATATCGAGGTAGAGGTGTACCCTTGCTCTTAAATCTCCAAATTTATTGTTTTAAACATTTAGGGCCTGCTTCAGTTTGTATTTAGGGGTTTCATGCCTTTGACTTCAGTGGGAGCAGAATTGTGCCCTTTGTGAAAAGTGTTAAGCATGTAGAGTTCATTTCCCTCTTACTGTATAAAACAAGACAGTTCAGTAGATTCTGATAAGATCAATAAACAGAATATGATGAGATGGAATAAAACTTTAAGTTTTTCTGGCTGTAAGAGGAGTTTGGAAGGTTCATAGTCCAGAAACCTGGTCACTTGGGGTGCAAGTGTCTGTTTTCTCTTTTAGACAGATGAGGTTCTTTTCCTCAGATGTGTATCTGTATACAGTATCTTTTCACCCATTTTATTTCATGTGACAGAGGCTAGCTATGTATTTTCATGCTGCTGCTGGCCTCTGCTTGGAAGGTTTACAGTCAGGTGGTGTGGGGCTAGGGCATAAGAGGTGCTACTTCTGTCACTGGCTGCCATTGCAGTGCAAGAACATAGAATCATGGGGTTAGAAGGGACTGCAATGGTCATCTAGTCCAACCCCCTGCCAAGATGAAGGATTTGTTGTGTCTAAATCATCCAAGACAGATGGGCATCCACCCTTTTTTGTAAACCTCTAATAAAGATACTTCAACGACTTCCCTAGACAGTTTGTTATATTGTCCTACTATTCTTACAGTTAGGAAGCTTTTCTTGAGATATAATCTAGATCTACTATGCTGTAGTTTGAACCCACTGCCTCTTGTCCAGCCTTCTGTTGCAAGAGAGAACAACTTTTCTCCATCTTTTTTTTACGGCAGCCTTTCAAATATTTGCAGACTGCTATCACGTTCCCCCTTAATCTCCTCTTTTCCAAACTAAACATACCTAGTTCCTTCAGCCTTTACTCATATTGCTTGCATTCCATCCCTTTGATCATCTTTGTTGCTCGTCTCTGGATCCTTTCCAGTTTCTCTACATCCTTTCTATACAACGGTGGTCAAAATTGGACACAGTACCCCAGTTGAGACCTAACCAGTGCCAAATAGAGTGGTGCTATTCCCTCGTGTGACTTGCATGCTATGCCTCTGTTAATGCAACCCAAAATTGCATTTGCTGTGTTTTGCAACAGCATTGCATTGTTGACTCATGTTGAGGTTGTGCTCCACCACAAGTCCCAGATCTTTCTCACCACTGCTGCTGCCAAGCTAGTTATCCCCCATTCTGTATTTGTGCATTTGTTTTTTCCCCCATAAGTGTAGCACCTTATATTTGTCTTGTTGAATTTCATTTAGTTGTCTATAGCCCAATTCTCCAATTTATCAAGATCCCTTTGAATTTTAGCTCTATCCTGAAAAGTGTTTGCAATCCCTTCCCCAGCTTTGTGTCATCAACTGCTAGTAGCAATATCACCCAATGGCCAGAGATGCGGCACTAGATGGGGAAGGCTCTGAGTTACTACCGAGAATTCTTTCCCAGGTGTCTGGCTAGTGGGTTTTGTCAACATGCTCATGATTCCACTGATCACCATATTTGGGGTCAGGAAGGAATTTTCCTTCAGCTCAGATTGGCAGAGACCCTGGGGGTTTTTCATCTTCCTCTGAAGCATAGCCACATCACTTGCTGATTTAAACGAGAGTAAATGGTGCATTATCTGTAACCTGAAGTCTTTAAATCAAGATTTGAGGACTTCAATAACTCTAGGGTTACCATATTTTAATATTCTAAAAGGAGGACACTCCACGGGGCCCCGGCCCTGCCCCAACTCTGCCCCCTCCCCTGAACGCTCTGCCCCCTCCCCTGAACGCTCCACCCCCCTGCTTCTCCCCCTCCCCTGCTTCCCGCGAATCAAATGTTCGCAGGAAGCCTGAGGCAGGCAGGCAGCAGGTAAGCTGGGGCTGCGGCTGTGGCTGGGGTGCGAGGAGGCGCGGCCCAGTCCGGCCCCCCCGGCTGAGCGGCTCCCTCCGGCATCCGGCCCTGGCCAACAGGCTCTGGCCCCGGCATCTCCGGCCTGGCTCGGGCCCCAGGGCTCCAGCCCCGGCCGAGCGGCTCCGGCCCCGGCCGAGCAGCGCCAGCCCCGGTCCCAGCGGCTCCGGCCTGGCTCGGGCCCCGGTTCCGGTCGAGCGGCTCCGGCCCGGCCCCGGCCCTGGCCGAGCGGCGCCGAACACGGCTGGCCCCAGCGGCTCCGGCTCCAGCCCGGACCCAAGCCCCACGACCCCTACCTATTTTCCCGGACATGTCCGGCTTTTTGGAATTTCCTCCCGGACGGGGATTTGAGGACCAAAAAACCGGACATGTCCGGGAAAATTCGGACGTATGGTAACCCTAAATAACTCGGCCAGAAGTTATGGGCCTATTACAGAAGGGGGTGGGTGAGGTTCTGTGGCCTGTGGTGTGCAAAGAGGTCAGACTAGATGATCATGATGGTCCCTTCTGGTCTTAAAGTCTATGAGCACTTCTTATAAGTCCCACTGTTTAGAAGCAGCAAATCTCATTGCTTGGCCACTGCAAGATTAGTTCATGCTTAGGGCATGGTTTCTAAAGTTTTCTGAGAAGCCATAAGATTCAATTATTTTCATTTTTTTTTCATTTTTTTTTTTAAAATCTTGAATTCTACAGATATAGATAGCATTTGTCAGACTCTCCTAGAAATGCTGTCTTCTCACTCTTGGTGAGGTGGTGAGGGACTTCATCAGACTGGGATTTATTTATTTATTTTTATACTGATCATTAAAAGAAACGCAAGACAGTTATCTGATTGTAACTTGAAGACTTTTATATTTGTAACATTCTGGGAAAAAGCTCAGTGTGATTTAAAAAAAATATTTATTGTTGCTTTTAGATATGTGCTAAAAGTGCCATACTTGAGTGATTGGGAAAGTGATTCTATGTTTTGTGAAATGTAATTTGTAAAGCAGTTTAGGATCCTTTGTAATGAGAGGAGCTGTATAATATAACATATGAACTTGTCAGAAGCGCTTATTTGAATATTTAGGAGGATGTGTTGAGTAAAGTAATTGCAACTGTGTTTTTTGGGGTGTGTATGCCTAAATAGGGAATACCTAGTGATGTGGTATAAAGTCCTGAATTTGAAATGGGTCTCTTTCTGCTGAGTAGTAAATATGTGCATTACTCCTAAGCCATGGGGATCTAGGACTGTCATCTCAAATAAGTGCTGATAAATCCTTTTTTTCATAGAATCTTAGAAATGTAGGACTGGAAGGGACCTCAGTAGGTCATCTAGTTTCTAGAACAGTCCCCTGCACTGAGGTAGGACTAAGTATTCAATGTCCCCCCTCAGAATCTTCTTCTCCAGACTAAACAACCTCCCCCCTTTCTTTTTTTCAATCTTTCCTCATTGGTCATGTTTTCTAGACTTTTAATCATTTTTGTTACTCTTCTCTGGACTTTCTCCAATTTGTCCATATCTTTCCCAAAGTGTGGTGCCCAGGATGCAATACTCCAGTTGAGGCCATATCAGTGCTGAGTAGAATGGAAGAATTACTTCTCGTGTCTTGCTTACAACACTTCTGCTAATACATTCCAGAATATTTGCTTTTTTTGCAACAGTATTACATTGTTGACTCATATTTAGCTTGTGATCTATTATAAGCCCCAGATCCTTTTTGGCAGTACTTCTTCCTAGGCAGTAATTTCCCATTTTATATTTGTGCAATTGATTATTCCTTTCTAAGAATAGTCCTTTGTATTTGTCCTTATTGAATTTCATCCTGTTTATTTCAGACCATCTCTAGTTTGTCAAGATCATTTTGAATTTTAATCCTATCCTTCAAAGTGCTTACAACCCCTCCCAGCATGGTTTCGTCCACACATGTTAAGTTTACTCTCTCTGTCATTATCCAAATCATTTATGAAGCTATTGAATAGAACCAGACTCAAGACAGATCCCTGTGGGACCCCAGATGATATGCTGTTCCAGCTTAATTGTGAACCATGATAACTACTCTGAGAAAACTTTTCCAAACCAGTGGTGCACCCACCTTATCATAGGTCCATCTAGACGAGTGGTTCTCAAACTTATTTGATCGTGCCCCCCCCCCCTTCTCTGTGTCTGTTCCCAGTGAGGGATTGGGGCAAGGAAGGAGAGCCTGAGCTGCCTCCTGGTGAGGGATTGGAGCAGGGGGCGGGCAAAGAGAGCCCAAGCTCGGGCTACCTCCCAGTGAGCTATTGGGGGGAGGGGAGGAGAGCCCAAGCCTGGGTAGTGGGGCTCTGTCCCCTTTCACCACTGCCTACCGGGTGTGCACAGCCCTTTTGCATGAGCCCCAGCCATTCGGGGCTGACAGCTAGAGTTCTTTATTTATTTTAAAAAAACAAACAACAAAACAGTACATGACTCGGGCCTCCCTTGGGAGGTCCGCCCCAGTTTGAGAACTAATGATCTAGACTATATTTCTCTAGTTTGTTTGAGAAGGTCATGTGAGACAGTATCAAAAGCCTTACTAAAGTCAAGATATATATGACATCTGCTTCCCGGCTATCCACAAGGCTTGTTATTCTGTCAAAGAAAGATATTAGGTTGGTGTGACATGATTTGTTCTTGACAAATCCATGTTGACTGTTACTTATCAATTTATTTTCTTATAGGTGCTTACAGATTGTTTCATTATGTGCTCCATTATCTTTCCAGGTACTGAAGTTAAGCTGACTGGTCTGTAATTCCCTGGGTTGTCCTTATTCTCCTTTTTTTTTTATAGATAGGTACTATATTTGCTCTTTACTTATCCTGTCCTCCATGAGTTCTCAAAGATAACTGCTAATGGTTCAGAGAGCTCTTCAGCCAGTTTCTTAAATAGTTAAGAATGTATTTCATCAGGCCCTGCCAACTTGAAGACATTTAACTTGTCTACAGAGCTTACAGTGGCACAGCTGTACCGATGCAGCTGCGCTGCTGTAAGATCTCTCATGTAGCTGCTCTGTGCCAATGGGAGAGAGCTCTCCTGTTGACATAATTAAGCCACCCCCAACGAGTGGCAGTAGCTATGTCAGCAGGAAAAACTCTGCCACCGACATAGCACTGTGCACACTACCGTTTATCCTGGCATAATTTAGGTCGCTCAGGGGAGTGGTTTTTTTCACACCCCTGAACGACATAAGTTTTGTTGACATAAGTGGTAGTGTAGACATGGCCGAAGTAATTCTTACCTTGTTCGTTTCCTATTTTAGCCTCAAATCCTACCCAATCTACACTTCTGCCATTGCTGCATTTTCTGTTATTGTCATTCCATCCTAATTGTATAATGTGCCTACCCTATCCTTGGTCTACCTCTTGCTTCTCATATATCTATAAAAAATTTTCTTGTTACCCTTTTTGTCCCTAGCTAGTTTAAAATATATATATATATTTTTTTGCCTTGGCCATTCTAATTTTGTGCCTACATGCTTGGGTTTTTTTATAGTCATCCTTCATAATTTGACCTAGTTTCCACTATTTGTATGACTCATTTTTGAGTTTCAGGTTATTAACGATCTCCTGGTTAAGTCGGGGTGATCTCTTATCATACTTCATATTTTTCCTATGTATTGGAATAGTTTGCTCTTGTGCCCTTAATACTGTCTCTTTAAAAAAACTGCCAACTCTCCTGAACTCTTTTTTTCCCTTACACTTGCTTCCCATGGGATCTTGCCTACCAATTCTCTGAGTATGCTGAATCATAGAAGTGTAGGACTAGAGGGGACTTCAAGAGGTCATCTAGTCCAGTCCCCTGCACTCAAGGCAGGACTACATAATAACTAGACCATTTCTTACAGGTGTTTGTCTAACCTGTTCTTAAAAACCTCCAATGATGGGGGCTCCACAACCTCCCTAGGCAATTTATTCCAGTGCTTAACTACCCCGACAGAAAGTTTTTCCTGATGTCCAACCTAAACCTCTCTTGCTGCAATTTAAGCCCATTGCTTCTTGTCCTATCCTCAGAGATTAACAAGAACAATTTTTCACCCTCCTCCTTGTAACAACTTTTTACATACCTGAAAACTGAGGGGGGAACATAAGTCTTCTTTTCTCCAGACTAAACAAACTCAGTTTTTTTCAATCTTCTCTCACAGGTCATGTTTTCTAGACCTTTAATCATTTTTGTTGCTCTCCTCTGGACTTTCTCCAATTTGTCCACATCTTTCCTGAAATGTGGTGCCCAGAACTGGACACAATACTCCAGATGAGGCCTTATCAGCACAGAGTAGAGCGGAGGAATTACTTCTCGTGTCTTGCTTACAACACTCCTGCTAATACATCCCAGAATGATGTCCTCTGTTTTTGCAACAGTGTTACAGTGACACACATTTAGCTTGTGATCCACTATAACCTCCGGATCCCTTTCTGCAGTATTCCTTCCTAGGCAGTCATTTTCCATTTTGTGTTTGTGTAATTGATTATTCCTTCCTAAGTGGAGTACTTCGCATTTGTCCTTATTGAATTTCATCCTATTTACTTCAGACCATTTTTCCAGTTTGGCCAGATCATTTTCAATTTTTATCCTATCCTCCAAAGCAATTGTAACCCCTCCCAGCATGGTATCATCCACAAACTTTATAAGTGTACTCTCTATGCCATTATCTAAATCATTTATGAAGGTATTGAACAGAACTGGACCCAGGACCAATCCCTGCAGGACCCCACTTCCAGCCTGACTGTAAACCACTGATAACTACTCTCTGGGAGTGGGTTTCCAGCCATTGTGACCCACCGTATTGTAGCTCCATCTAGGTTGTATTTCCCTAGTTTGTTTATGAGAAGGTCATGCGAGACAGTATCAAAAGCCTTACTAAAGTCAAGATATACCACATCCTACCACTGGCCCTCCCCCCCCCCCCCCCATCCACAAGGCTTGTTAACCTGTCAAAGAAATCTATAGGTTGGTTTGACATGATTTGTTCTTGATAAATCTATGCTGACTGCTACTTATCACCTTATCATCTTTTTGATGTTTTCAAATTGATTGCTTCGTTACTAGCTCCACTATGTTTCTGAGTAATGAAGTTAAGTTGACTGGCCTGTAATTCCCTGGGTTGTCCTTATTTCCCTCTTGTATAGAATGGCACTATACACCTCTACCCCGATATAACGCTGTCCTTGGGAGCCAAAAAATCTTACCGCGTTATAGGTGAAACCGCGTTATATCGAACTTGCTTTGATCCGCCGGAGCGTGCAGCCCCGCCCCCCTGGAGCACTGCTTTACCACGTTATATCTGAATTTGTGTTATATCGGGTCGCGTTATATCGGGGTAGAGGTGTATTTTCCCTTTTCCAGTCGTCTTTGAGTTTTCAAAGATAATTGCTTAATGGCTCAGATATCTAGTTAGTCAGCTCCTTAAGTATTCTAAGATGAAGTCTGCCTTCTTGAAGTCCACTGTGTTTATTCTGCTGTTTTCCCTCCTACCATTATTTAAAATAAATATAAATAAACTAAAAGCATTGTAGTTATAAATCTTTTGGACAATAGACTCTAATTCAGATGTCTTGAGTGGAAGAGGAGGGTAGAGAGATTGGGGGTGAGGAGGAAAATATATCCAACCCTGAATTTCAGAAAGCTGTGAGGAAGAGTTATGTTTATGCCAGGTTTGTGCTGTGTGATGCATAATCTACATGTTTTCATAAACAGTTTCTTAGGTCTGAGTACAAGAATGATTGATTGGATTTAAAATCAAACAACTTAATTGGAAAATAAAGTTTTGGGTGCAGTGCTTTCTGTGTATTCTTTTTGAACATATTTCAGTTTCCTGCTCTAAGTATTCAAAAGTTGGCACTTCCTACTGAACATTGAGGCCACTGCAATAAATAAATAAATAAATAAATAAATAAAAAATCCTTGTGTTCTGGAAAGGACTGTGAACCAATGCAGCAGGATCAGCTAAAAGCAATGCTAATGCTTTATATCAAATGACTAACGGCCAGACTGTACCCTGCCTTATGAAAACCTATAAGTAGCTGAAGGAACGGAAAACTGAAGTTTCCTTTGCAAAGATTCCCCACTCTGGCTGGGAGTGAGAAAGGAGGAGACTGTTTGTTCCCCTGTAGAAGAAACAGAGCCTATTCCAAAGTCCTGTGGATTTCTGGGATTTGTAAGGGCATAGGGCAATGCTTAGATGAAAGAGGCCAGAAGGGTGAAAATATTATATCAAACCCTGATTTCCATAGCTGTGTAAGGAAGAGTTATGTCGGAGTTGTTGCCATATGGCTTGGGTAGGGTGACCAGATAGCCAGGGTGAAAAATCAGGACGGGGGTTGAGGGTAATAGGTGCCTATATAAAACAAAACCCTGAATATTGGGACTGTCCCTATAAAATCAGGACATCTGATCACCCAAGCTGCTTGGGTGAAATTGAAATGCCAGAGTTTTGTGTATCTCCTGAAGCCTGCAAACCCTCCTTTCAGAAGGTGTTCCTAACACACATAGAGCGAAGCAGGAAAGTTAGCATAGTTCATATTCTTGGCCTCCAAGTTGCCAGAAGAAACAATTCATGTCCAACCTAATTTAACCTCTGGTCCTCCTGGGCCTGCCTCTTCCACTTGTGCAGATTCTCAGAGCAGATCAGCCCTTACTGGGGCAGAAAAGCTACAATGCTGTGGAGGGGGATAACCTATCAGTTTTCTTCAGGCAGGCAAAAAACTATGCAAGGAAGATCCTTTTTGCATACTGGCTTGTGGGGCACAATCTGGCCTTTAGTGAGGCTTTCCCCCCTATTAATTAAATGAATAAAAAATTGAAATGCAGTATGTAGCTTTAACTTTTCTGCAGTTCTTTGTTTCGGAGGTGTAATATCTTGTTTATTCAAAACAGGACCAGGTACCCCTGAAGTCTATTAATGACATTGAAAAGTCTCATGATTATGCTAAACCTTGATTATTCAGGTTTCATATTTGGGTGGCCAGTGTTGTGTTGGACAAAGTACAGTACAAATATTTATAAAGAACATTTTGGCATTAGCTACATACAGAATTTTTGATACAGGGAAATCGGGTACAGTATTTATAAGCCTCAGTATTTGGAGGGATTACCTCCATATAGCGGCTTGTGGGTATGGCTGAATGAATTTGCGTCAACTTAAATGTTTGTATTGCGTTTTTCTGGAGGAACTGCAAAGAGCATATACCAGTAACTATAGATTTTTAGTTTCTGGCATGAATCACAAACAACATATAAAATAATATGGATCATAATTTTTAAAATTCCTTTTACAGGAATAAAAATGGGAATATTCCTGCGTGAGTTGCATGCTTATTTAGTGCTGTCTCATCTGTCATTCAGCTGACGTTCGTCACTGAATTTGCTTACAAGCATTGTGGGAAGTCCCACTTCCCATATTCTATCTAACGTGTGTTGTGTGTGCTCCAAAGATGCTGAATAGCCAATGGTTGAGTGACTACTGCCTTCATCATTGCTCTGAGGCAAATTTCATTATTGTCATTCTCCTCTTTTTCTTAGATCAGAAAAGTAAGACTGCTACTGGTTATGCTTGCCAGCTCACTAATTCTTGTGAGGGTGGGACTTCACAGATGATTAACTGCTACTTTATGTTGCTTTGTAACTATGCTCATCTTAAACAGGAGATGAGAAAATGGATTTAATTTTTGATATGGGTTTGTGTAACCAATTAATCATAAAAGTATTCTCCATCTACTATAGGCTGTGCTACAATCACCAGTTTTAAAAAGGAGAGAGAGACAATTTTGCTCATGGATTTGCCTGAGCCTTGAATTAGAGTGATGATCCAATAGGTAAATGCTTTGGAAAAGAGCACTAGATGCTAGCGCTCTACCCAAGTCTACCCAAAAGAAAAGCATCTTCCACAATTTTCTAAAGAGGGTCATTTCCCCTGTCTGTCTCCTCCTGCTGTGAGGTCTTTTTAGATGGTAAACTCTTTGGGGCGGAGGCTGTCCCATTTTTGTTACACAGTGTAATACAATGGGCCCCTGACATGGATGAGGCGTCTAGGTGATACCACAATAAAATGTTTAATTATTTAAGTCGTCACTGACAACTGTGTCCACTGATGAAAATTAGAAAAGCATGATGCTTCAGTTGTGCTCATTTTGTTTACTTTTAATGCTTGAAATAATAAGTGATAGTGAGAGATGTACGATAATGGCTGAGTTAGAAGTAGCTGAAGCAGTAATGCTGTCTTTGTGATTACACCCATGCCAACTATGTGGGATATTTATCAAAAGAATTGGAAAATGTGTGTTGTATTTATAGTGATTCAGCATTGTCTGTGAAATAACTTTACAGACACCAAGCTAATACAGGGTTAAAAACGTTCGTAGTTTGAGATGCATGCCATTTGTTAGCTGGTGCTGTACAATATGTGGAAAAGTTTTTGAACTTTTTTTTTTAACAGTCTGCAATGTTGTCTGTAATGCTGCAGAACTTTACAACATAACAATACCAGTAATCCGTTTCTGCTTTATAATTAAATTACCTAACTTTCAAATTAGTAAATTGACATAACAGAGCTGGCTTGTATCATTCTTCTTGTTGGGTATCAGTTTTGTTTTCATGTTTATTAGTTTCCTTTAAGGAAGCTGCCTTATATCATCTGGCCTCCTCTTAACTTTAACATGGTATTTACATGTAAAAACATTCCCTTTTACATAGTGCCACCCCCAAAAATGTGTTACTCTAGATCTAGTCTTGTGCTGTTCTAGTCAGTTTCATACATGCTTGGGTGGTGAGGGTGGGGGAGACACTGATTTCGTTGACACATGGAGAGCAGGGAGTTACTTCACAAGTGGAGAACCAGTGTTGACGGGGCCAATTCAATCAGGGTGGATGTAGTCCACTCCCAATAATGGATGAGGAGGTGTCAATTCCAGGAGAGGAAAAGCTGCTTCTGTAATGAGCCAGCCACTCCCAGTCCCTATTCAAGCCCAGATTAATGGTGTTAAATTTGCAAATGAATTTTAGTTCTGCTGTTTCTCTTTGAAGTCTGTTTCTGAAGGTTTTTTGTTCAATGATAGTGACTTTTAAATCTGTAATAGAATGACCAGGGAGATTGAAGTGTTCACTTACTGGCTTATGTATGTTACCATTCCTGATGTCCGATTTGTGTCCATTTATTCTTTTGTGGAGGGACTGTCCGGTTTGGCCAATGTACATGGCAGAGGGGCATTGCTGGCACATGATGGCATATATAACATTAGTGGATGTGCAGGTGAATGAGCCCTTGATGGTGTGGCTGATGTGGTTGGGTCCTCTGATGGTGTCGCCAGAGTAGATATGGGGACAGAGTAGGCAACGAGGCTTGCTACAGGGATTGGTTCCTGGGTTGGTGTTTCTGTGGTGTGGTGTGTAGTTGCTGGTGAGTATTTGCTTCAGTGCCCCTCCTCTACTTGCGCTACATTGATGACATCTTCATCATATGGACCCACGGAAAGGAGGCCTTTGAGGAATTCCACCTGGACTTCAACAATTTCCACCCCACCATCAACCTCAGCCTGGACCAGTCCACACAAGAGATCCACTTCCTGGACACTACAGTGCAAATAAGTGATGGTCACATAAACACCACCCTATACCGGAAACCTACTGACCGCTATACGTACCTACATGCCTCCAGCTTCCATCCAAGACACATCACACAATCCATTGTCTACAGCCAAGCCCTAAGATACAACCGAATTTGCTCCAACCCCTCAGACAGAGACAAATACCTACAAGATCTTTATCAAGCATTCGTAAAACTACAATACCCACCTGGGGAAGTGAGGAAACAGATTGACAGAGCAAGACGGGTACCCAGAAATCACCTTCTACAGGACAGGCCCAACAAGGACAATAACAGAACACCACTGGCCATCACATACAGCCCCCAGCTAAAACCTCTCCAGCGCATTATCCACGATCTACAACCTACCCTGGAAAATGATCCTTCACTCTCACAGACCTTGGGAGGCAGGCCAGTCCTCGCTTACAGACAACCCCCCAACCTGAAGCAAATACTCACCAGCAACTACACACCACACCACAGAAACACCAACCCAGGAACCAATCCCTGTAGCAAACCTCGTTGCCTACTCTGTCCCCATATCTACTCTGGCGACACCATCAGAGGACCCAACCACATCAGCCACACCATCAAGGGCTCATTCACCTGCACATCCACTAATGTTATATATGCCATCATGTGCCAGCAATGCCCTTCTGCCATGTACGTTGGCCAAACTGGACAGTCCCTCCGCAAAAGAATAAATGGACACAAATCGGACATCAGGAATGGTAACATACATAAGCCAGTAAGTGAACACTTCAATCTCCCTGGTCATTCTGTTACAGATTTAAAAGTCACTATCATTGAACAAAAAACCTTCAGAAACAGACTTCAAAGAGAAACAGCAGAACTAAAATTCATTTGCAAATTTAACACCATTAATCTGGGTTTGAATAGGGACTGGGAGTGGCTGGCTCATTACAGAAGCAGCTTTTCCTCTCCTGGAATTGACACCTCCTCATCCATTATTGGGAGTGGACTACATCCACCCTGACTGAATTGGCCCTGTCAACACTGGTTCTCCACTTGCGAAGTAACTCCCTGCTCTCCATGTGTCAGTATATAATGCCTGCATCTGTAACTTTCATTCTATGCATCTGAAGAAGTGAGGTTTTTACCCACGAAAGCTTATGCCCAAATAAATCTGTTAGTCTTTAAGGTGCCACCAGACTCCTAGTAGTTTTTGTAGATACAGACTAACACGGCTACCCCCTGATACTTGACTGATTTAGTTGAGGCTCATATGAGAATAATATGAAAAATGTCCAGTAAATCGGGCTTTAATATTGATAGGGATGTGGATGGTTTGGGTTTTTTCTTATTTCAAGCTTAATTTTCAAAATAAAATGCCCCAACGGAAAAGCTTTAAGTCAAGCAGTGTACACAAAATTAGGGAAATGTGTTACCCTCTTTGATTCTGGCACAGCTAACAGGGTACGGTATCTGATCACCTGAGATTCTCTAAATCACAATGGAAAATATTCCAGAATTCAGCAACTTTCCAGTAATCCTCCAGGGCGACTGAGTGACTTTGGGAAAAGGGTAATGGAATATAGCTCTTGCTGGTCTTTATTTTAATTAGAAAAAAGACTGAAACGTTGAATTGACAGTGAACCTTCTCAAGAGACTGAACAATTTCTTCAAACATCGATGAGAATATGAAATTAGAGTTTACACAGAAAAGGGAATGCACAACCCACTCAATATGTAATTTTACAGTACATTGAAAAATTTAGTCTCCTCCTGTCTGAGCTAATGGTCTCATGCATTTGTTCAAAGATTATTTATGGACTAATACATTACTAAAACAAGTAACCCTCATGACTGTAGGATACGTCACATCCTCCTTTCAACTTTTTGCCCTTCTTAGAGATTGTGCCAGTCTCCAGTGGGTTGCCCACTAACTGACAAGGAGTGGCTTTAGAAAACCTCACTAACCTGTGGATCTGGTTCTCAAGCAAACTTTCAGACTTAATTGAACGTGGCATGGAATGACAGCTTACTGTTAGGTGAGAGGCAAGTATATTGGGGCAGAGTTTGAGACTACATAGAACTGATCCGTATTTTTGTGATTAATAAAATCTTATGTATTCCAAAGCTTTTTCCTACTTGACAGCCCAGAATGCTTCACTGTAAATACTGAAATTGTTTCATGGTCTCCCTTAATTTATGCACACCTCCTCCCCCACCTCTTTTCTATCCATGTTACAGAACGGTGTATTTTGTTCATGTTTTTGTTTTCGATGAGGGTGCTGGTGGACTAATTACATCATTGCTTATGGCCTACAGTTTGTCTAAGATTTATCACTCTTTTAAAAATCCTGATGGAGAGAATATCAAACAAGGCCTATTCTTTTAAAATTAGAAAATGCACATTAACACATTAATGCTGTTGTCGTCAGCAGTAGCAGCTTGCATACTCTTTAGTTTTAGCACCTGCATTCTCTTCCACTCCCAACCTATCTACTCTCTTGAAATAAACTCTATTTCTGCTGCTTATTTAGGCCCTTTTGTTCCATAGTCTGACCATCATAAAAACCCAGAGAGATAAGACAGGAAGTGCTGAATTCCACCAATGCCATATGCTTACAGGAAGCAGATGGTGTGAAAATGCCCCCTTGATCCTGTCTGATTCCTATTATATGATTGCAAAAATATTTTGAATTTAATAAAGTATAGATTAGTCCCATTCTTAACCTCATGATCAGTAGTGTTTGTTTTCAAGTCTGGTTTATGCTTTCCGTAGGCATTCTCCTTTTCCTCTGTGTGAGAACTAACATTTATACCTCTTTATTCCCCCAGTCATGTTTTAGGATGTAATTATGCAGAGAAGGGCGATCAGGCAAACAAACAAACAAAAAATCTACAAAAAAGGAGGTTGCTTCCTCTCCCCTCCCCATATTTAGGACCTCAAAACAGACTTTAATACTGTTAATATGCTACTGTAAACATATTTTGTCAACTGATGGGAGGCACAGGCAGAGTTTATTCTATAATATATGTTAGAAAAGGATTGGAAGAGCTTAGTTTGTGATGCCAAATGGAGACCTAATTCATGTGCCATCAAGTTACTTTGCTTCTTAGTTCATATGCAGAGCTGTTTAATTTTGTTAATGTGAAACATTTAGTGGTTGTGGACACCCCCCTCTGCCCCCCGAAGCAAAAACCAGTGCAGCTTTGCTACACGCTGCAAGTACTGGATGTTGGGAGGATGAATCGGGGGTAAGGAGTCCCCTCCCTGCCATGAAGTTCTGTGTGTGACTGAAGGATCCATTGCTGAACAGAGCTCCAATCTTCTTTTAGCAGGGGGTTGACGGTGATTTAGGGTGGCACAAGTCTATTTCAGTCAATGACCTGAAGTAGCTTCTGCAGAGCAGCTCCAGAGTTACTTTAGGGCTTCAAGGTTGGTGGGAAGCATGCCTGCTTTGCTTCTACCCAATTCCTAGTGCCTCGGGCTATGGGCTGGTCTAAGGATTTGTGTGGCGTGTTATGAGAATGATCATTGCTCACTATTGCCTATTTTTCTAGCTGGAGGATGTTGCTGTGATGCGAGGCTTGCATTTGAGGGTCTGATGGAGTCATAAGCCAGGAATCAAGGCCGTCCTTAGGATTTATGGGGCCCTACGCAGTATTATTAAACTGGTGCCCCATGCCCAACTTGGGGCACAGCCACCACCCCTGCCCCTGGACCCCCAGAAGAACCCCACCACCACCACCACCATTGCTGACACACACCGAGCTTCGTATGCAGCAGACGCAGTGGCAGCCCGGAGGGGGAGGGACGAGGCAGCAAAGGATACCGAGCCACCCGGCTTGCCTCACTGCGGCGGAGAGTCACAGTTCCCTGCAGAGACCCCCGTACCCTCTCCCTCACGCAGAATGCCCGCGCATTTGGCTCTGTGAATACGGCCCCTGCCTAAGAGACTGCAGCACACACTTTGTGTGCGGGAGTCGACCCACTCTTACTTGCAGTCCCGGTGGTGCCCCAAATTTTCAGGTGCCCTACGCAGCCACGTATGCCTAAGGACAGCCCTGTCTGGAATGCTCCCTAGTTAATAGGGTGATGGAAGTGACGAGGCTGTGTGACTGACCTGGGAAAGGCCCTTTTAGCTGTGTCTGCTTCTGGTGATGGTGGAATAATACAATCCTTTGCTGGAAGGGAAAATGGAATACTTGAGACAGAAGAAGGGGTAGAACAAAGGAAGGGAAAACCGGACATGCAACTGGGCTTGGAAAGAAAATAAGGGGAAACCGTGTGGAAACAGGAAAGGAGATAATACCCATATGTTTACATGCAGGACGTTTATTGAGTGTATGGTAACTTTATTTTGCCTGTTCTCCCTCTTGTTTCCTCTTCATTTCATGACAGAGAATTAACATAATCCATTTAGGAATGACATAACTTTATAACAAAGTATTCTATACAGAAGCATTGCGTGAGATGCCTGCAGTGTAGCCTTTACTTCAAGGTTTTGGGCGGAAGTGAGTCATGAATTGTTTCTGGCTTTACAGGCTGTCACTCCCTTTGCTTGCTAGCTAAAAGGTGTATTGGAATTTTCCAGGTATGGCATTGTGGGAGGTGAGAAGGGGAAGGAAAGGGGAGAGGCCGTGGGTTGAGATTTGGAGAAGGAAGGAAGGGCATATCTCAGAGAACTAAGTCCCTTAATGTAACTTGTTTAGTGAATGAAGGAACAGTGGAAAGCTTAAAAAAAAATTTCCTGCAGCAAATCTGTATTCAAATGACTACTGCCGTCGTTGTGTTTGCTACCTTTTTATTACCACTTCTTTTTATTAATTTGAAATGCAAACTGATTTTCTCTCCAGCATGGATTTCAACACATTTTTGTGCTCCTGCCAAGAACACTCTGTTCTGTTAAGTCATTCAGTGACGTTGAATGCTGGCCTGAAGCCAAGCTGGGTCAAGTTCATTCAAATAAGTTTTAGCGTAGGCTCTCGCTAGGTGAGGAATGTCAGTCTTGTCTTCACAGAATAGGGTGCTCTGTCGTGTCAGTTTTTCTAAATAAGTTAAGTGGTGTGTTTTTTTGTTTTTGTTTTTAAATTGGTAACACACAAAAAATCATTTTCATGCATGTGAATGAGATGGTAGAATGAATCTAGAACAGGGTGGGCAAACTTTTTGGCCTGAGGGCCACATCAGGGAATAGAAATTGTATGGCAGGCCATGAATGCTCACAAAATTGGTGTTGGAGTGCGGGAGGGGGTGAGAGCTCTGGTTGGGGGTACAGGCTCTGGAGATGAGGAGTTTGGGGTGTAGGAGGGTGCTCTGGGCTGGGACCGAGGGGTTTGGAGGGTGGAAGGGGTATCAGGGCTGGGGCAGAGGCGTGGGGAGAGGCTCAGGGTGCAGGCTTCAAGTGGCGCTTACCTCAAGTAGCTCCCGGAAGCAGTGGTATGTCCCTTTTCCAGCTCCTGCGTGGAGGCACGGCCAGGCGGCTCTGCACGCTGCCCCATCCCCTAGCACAGCCCCTGTATCTCCCATTGGAGCACGTAGGAGCTGGAGCGGGGCCATGCCGCAGCTTCCGGGAGCCGCATGGAGTGGACCCCGACCCTGTGCCCTGGCTAGAGCGCCGGAGCGGGGCAAGCCCCAGACCCCACTTCCCAGGTTTGCCCACCTCTGATCTAGAATATAAAACAAAACCTATATATTGTGACTTTCCTTCCCTTTATCGATTTTTATTTTTTTTGTCTATCCCTACATCAGTCTTGACATTGCCATGTATCTTTTATGTTCAGCTCTGGGAGTACTAGTGAAATCCCAGTGGCAGAGCCCCGGTTGTGACAGAAATAGATACAGCATGGTGAATTGTATTAACACTACAATGTCCCAATCTAGGGCAGTAATTCATACGCTCCACATTTAAGCTTCTGGGATTCACTCTCTTATCTTCAGTGTGTTTAGGGCTGTTCTTTAAAATACATACAATTATACTTCTATTCCAATATACACATACACCTTAAAGAAATCTATTCCATTCTGGGTCCATGTCCCTCCTAAAGAATTGTACTATGTTATGGTGGTGAAAAATCTGCCTTCATGTTGTTGCTCTCTAGTTCCAACTTCCCTGTCCGGGGACTGACTGTATTACTGCTACTTTGCATAGTAGCGTACTTTTCCTTCCTGTAACCCCACCACAAATCACGCTCCAGTCCCTCCCTTCCCCCTCACTTCCAGTAACTCTGCTCTGTGAGCAATAATTTTGGAACCACTGGCAAAATAAGAGCCTGTTTGACAAGTTCATAAAACTCTTACAACAGGACACTAGTTAAGATATATAAAGTTAGGGACGTCATTAAGCTGTCTCTGAGACAACTGTTTAATGTTTCAAGATCAGAAGTGAAATCCATTTTTTCCACCATATCACTTAGATTATTTTATTATGAATAAAATATTTGGGACAATTCCATGATTAAAACAGGGGGGAGGAAACAGTATATGTATGAAATAATGGAGATGTAAATTAAGGAGGTGATAATTCACAGATCCCAGCTGAAATTTCTTTTGGCTGTATTAACATCTTGTTTTTTGGAGTCATGTATCGTATCATGTTTCTGGGTCTTGGCTCAATTGTTGTTTCATCTTTAAGGGAGAGAAACATAGCAGTACCAGGTTCCCATGGTTCAACACCCACTCTTCAGCTACTTGTCAGAGCTTGCTAGCTTATCTTGACTGTGTGGGAGAGTAGAGGTTGATCACCTTTGTGCTCATCGCTAGATGTCACTCATTTGCAATTATTTGAAATATTATTTGGGTTGGACTCCCCCCCCCTAAAATCATTCTGCTTCCTTGCCACCTCGGCCAAAGGGGTGGGGGTGGGGAAGAGAGAAATGACAAGAAATTCTAATGAACTGTTCCATCCTATCACCTCCCGTCCCATAAAATTGTCCTATTGTGGTACTTACTGGTTTTGAATTCTTATATGGCATATTCCTTTCTCTTTGTTCTTTCTTTGTCATTTTTATATAGTTCTGCTGCGAGATAGCATTTACTTTTTCTTGCTTGTGCGTTTCCATTGATGCTTTTTTCATTTGTTCACTAGTATGTGAGAGGCAAAAATAACAACAGCTGATCTTTTCAAAAGTGATTTTAAAAATATAAACAAAGGGAGACAGTGATCGAATAGTTGGATCACAAAAGGGATACCTAAAAAAACAACAACCCCAAACTGAACTAGTATGTATGAAATGGAAAAGGAGAAATCCAAAACCAAAAAACTACTCTGGGGTTAACCGCTGATGCCTTTTGATGTGTTAGGCAGTGGACGATGATATAAAAAAGAGAGAGGGACAAGGGGTGTGTGTGTGTGTGTGTGTGTGTGTGTGCGCGTGCACGCCAAGATGATTTTGCTATTGTCGTCTAGTACATTCTGTGGATTGTCGTCTAGTACATACTCTCTTGGCTTTTGCTCTGTCTTCTCCAGCATCTTTGTATTAGTTTGGTGTCTGTACTGACTCTGCAGTGTAAAATACCCTAAAGTTTTAGGCACATTACCTTTTAATTTTTTTTAAATTTTTTTTATTTAAATGGGGGGACTAGCCGGTGATGACTTAGCTATATGACTTGGTACTGCTGAATGCCTAGCTAACCTTCAGCATGTTTACTCCAAAAGTGGAATTTCCAGGGAGAGAAATATGTCCATCAAAGGTAAAATATAAACTGGTATATTATATTATTTCTCTCTTTCCTCACTCCCACCCTCCCGCCCCACTATTGAAATGTGACTTTGAGAGCGACTTCTTGGTACTAGTCAATTTTATAGTACACAGGCACCTATTATGAGGCCATGCTGCTTTATAGGTTGGTAGGCAGGGACAGCTCTGCCAAGTCAAGTTGTTTCATAGCGGGTCCCTTCTCCCCCCTCCACCATCCCCCCACACATGCAGGGGTTCAAGTGGGTCAGTTCTGTGCTGTCTGATTTTATGTAACCAGGAAAACTAGATGTCCTGAGGTGTCTTCAGAATTCATTTAATAATAATAGTTTAACAATACTTCTGTAGCACTTTCTATCTGAGGATATCCTTGTTCTTCAAATGTTAACAAATTAAGACACTCAATGGCCTTGTGAAGTAGGTAAGTAGTATTCCCATTCTACGGATGAGAAGCTTCACTTTCTCATTTTACAGATGAAGAAACTGAGGCATTGTCTACACACATTTTTTTTTTCTAGATAACAGAAGGTGTGAATTTAAAATAATATAGTTATACCATTATTATCCTCCATTTGGACACTCTTGTTTTCAATACGAGTGTTTTTTTCAGTTTAATTTGTCTCTTGGAAAGGAGTTTAAGCTAAATTGAAAAAAGCTACTCTTGTATCAGAATAAGACTGCTCACGTGTGTGTGGGGTGAGCTACATTAATGTAACTATACTGGTATAATTGATTAAAAAGGTTCCCATGTAGACAAGCCCTAAGACCTGGAGAGAATGACTTACCCGAAGTTATACAGGAAATCTATAGCAGAGCTCAGAAAATGTGGGAGGGAGGATGAAAGTGCCTTTCTGTTAGGCTAGTCCTGAACAGGATTTTTAGGGCCATATTCTACCTGCTCTGCACAAACTACCCACTGATGTCAGTGGGAGTACATGCCTGGACTGAGTGCTGAACAGGGTCCATATAAAAGCAGATAAATCCATTCAGATTATTCTTAAATCCTACTTTTCTAGCATTTTTGGTTATAGGTTTCAGTTTTTTTATGCAGTTTAGTGATATTTTAAGAGTATTTAACTTTTTACATGGCACAGTAGAGAAAAACAGATATTGCTTCTGCTGATACCTGTATGAGTTATGACAAATGCTTAATCATAAACCTCCAGTTTCCCTTTACTAAGGTTACAGGATAAAGATATCCATCTCTGTTTTACCTAGGATTACTAAGTATTTGTGGCAGTGTGTCATTGTATTTATCTAATACACAGTTAGGATTATCATTATCCTTATTTGAATTTAATTGAGAGAATGCTTTGATGAATAAAGCAGTATCATCTTCCCCCCCACTTTCCCTGAAGGGGAAGTGGGTTTCTCTGAAGTATAGTAGGTATTAGAATACTTTTCATGACCAACTATATAATTACACCTTTAATCATAATAAAATACTGTAGATCCTTCACTTTTTATTTTATTAATATGTTATCCACTTTTGGTCCCTCAGCATAGAATAAGCAGCCCATGAAGATTAAAGATGGTGGTCATCGGCCATTTCTTAATCAGGGTCTAATTATACTTAAGTTTGCATCAAGACATCTGCTTAAAGTTTGATCTTTCTAAATCCTCTAAAATTGACATGCCTGTTTGGATTTCTTTGAAATTTGGTGTGCCTCAGCAGTGTGCAGGATAGGTTAGTGATCCAAATTTGGAGTCACTTGAGCCAGGGGTTCTGGAGATCTAACAACTCCCCCGACTCCCAATAGCCATTTAAAAACATTTTATGGGTGTTGTTGTGTCCGTCCGTCCGTCCCCCCCCCCCGACGTAAAGATCAAACTATTGATAGGATGTGGGTTAAAATGGTCTCAATCTTTTGAGTTTTACCCGAGGTAGTGCATGGTACTCACTAAATGGTTGGGGGACCCAAATTGAAAACAATATTTAAGAAACTGTACATATTTTACACTTGCGTATGCGCCAAAACAGAAAAGTAGCCTAGAGGGTTGCCGTTCCCATCATTTTATATGCTTTTTAAAGCTCGACTGTGGTAAGTGCTCAAAACTCTGAACAATAATGGGACTGCTTTGAAATTTGGTGTGCCTCATAGCAGCATGGGTAGCATTTGTTATCCAAATTTGGTGTCATTTGACAGAGGGGTTCCTGTGTTATAGTCCCCCTCTCCCCCTACGGTTTCCTTCTGCTGCCTTGTACTGTTAAACTGAGTGGCTTACGTCAACCTAACTCTGGAAGTATCTACACTAAAATGTAGCTCCCACTGATATAACTCGCCTACTATACCGACTTAACTCCATCTCCATGAGAGGCGTAGTGGTTAGGTCGATGCAGTCAGTGTAGATACTGGGTTGCTGACCTCGATTGTTGCTGCCTTTCAGAAGCCGTACCACAATTAGGGTTGAACGCCTGTCCTGAATTGGGCAGGACAGTACCGAAATGCAGAATTCAAGTCCTGGGCTGAATGACTCCAGGGCACTATTTGTCCCGGACTGTCTGCGGCACCGATTCACACCTGCCTGAGATTCAGGGGCCACACCACCCTCTTCCCAGTGGGGTGGTGGGGCTGAGGTGGGCTTTAGCCCCCCCCACTAAGAGACCCTACCCCTGCTCCTGCTCTTTCCTCTGAGGTCCCATCCCCTGGTCAGGCCAGAAGCTGGAGCCGGGCAGTGATAATAGCTGCCCGGTGAGCCTGCTGCTGTGGGAATCCCCAGACCCACCACCCTGCCCATGGCGACGTACCCTGGGGGACGGGGATGTGGTCTGGGGCCTGCTCTCTGGCACAGTGGCCTGGACTCCCTGGGCAGCTCTTATCATGGCCTAGCTCCAGCTTCTGGCCTGGCCAAGGATGGCAGCTCAGGGGAAGAGGAGTAGGGGGTGGGGGGCTTGAGGGGAGAGGAGGGGCAGAGGGCAGGGCGTCAGGGGGAAGAGGAGGGGTGGGGTAGGGTTGCCAACTTTCGAATTGCAGAAAACCGAACACCAGGGCCTTGGGGCAGGGCAAGGGTGTTCGGTTTTCTGCAATTCGAAAGTTGGCAACCCTACCCCACCACTGCTCTTCCCACTGAGGTGCTGCCCTTCCCTGCCCTGCCCTGCCCTCTCTGAGGCCCTACCCCCTGCTCACTCCATCCCCCCTCACACCATCGCTCGCTCTCCTTCCTCCTCCCTTTCACCGGCAGGGGTTGGGGTGCGGGAGGGGCTGAGGGCTCCGGCTGGGGATGCGGGCTCCAGGCTGGGGCCTGAAATGAGGGGTTCAGGGTATTGGAGGGGGCTCAAGGCTGGGGAAGGAGGTTGAGGTGCAGGAGGAGGTTAGGGCTCTGGCTGGGTGTGCGGGATCCAGGATTGGGTCAGAAATGAGGGGTTTGGGGTGTGGGAGGGGGCTCAAGGCTGGGCAGGTGGTTGGGGTGCAAGAGGGGATGAGGGTTCTGGCTGGGGGTGCGAGCTCTGGGGTGGTGCCAGGGATGAGGGGTTTGGGATGAAGGAGGGGGCAGGGGTGCGGGAGGGGGTGAGGGGTGCGAGCTCCGGCTGGGCGCCGCTTACCTTAAGCGGCTCCTGGAAGTGGCTGGCATGTCCCTGGCCAATGGGAGCTGCAGAGCTGGCGCTTGGGGCAGGGGCAGCACGCGGAGCCGCTTGTGTGCCCCTGCGAGTAGAAGACCAACATGCTGGCTGCTTCCGGGAGCCATGCGGAGCCAGGGCAGGCGGAAAGCCTGCTTTAGCCCTGCTGCACCGCTGACTAGACTTTTAGCGGTCTGGTCATCAGTGCTTACTGGAGCCGCCAGTGTCCCTTTTTGACTGGGTGTTATGGTCGAAAACAGGACAGCTGGCAACCCTAGGGTAGGGCCACAGAGGCGAGCAGGGCTCCTGCATGTGTCCTGCTTTTGCCTTTTGACACAATGCCCCACACTGACCGTTAAATCAGTTCAAGTGCCCCTTGTGAGGACGTGCAGTGCCGACACAAGGAGAGTAGTACGGATGTGCCAAAGTGATTTAATTACTGAAGTGACTGTAAGTTGACGTAACTTAGGCCGACTTAATTTTTGCCCTTACTAATGACTGTACAAATCCACAGACCTTGTGGAGCTCGTGGATTGTGAACTCACCCTTCAGTTAACATAGGATACTTAGGATAAATTAATCACAAGCCTCAATCTGAGACAAAAGGCGTGTTGGACTGAGTGGCTGGAGACTGCTACAGTTTGTGAGTCACAGGTGGCAGTTCCCCTCGCCCTACCCCCCCCCCAACATGTGAATGTTTCCTGGGAGGAGAGGGGGAATAGAGGGGAGAGGAGTTTGGGGCTGCAGTGATAGGAGGGGGCCTCTGGGGAGGGGATAAATGGGGATGAGTGGTAGAGGCCGCAAGAGTTTGGGGGCTCGGGTGAGGGAGGAATAGCGTCCCCAACTCTGCCAGTGCACTCCTATCCCCTGCACCCCTCAGCTCTGCCAGTGTGCCTCAAACTTTACCAATGCACCCTGACCCCTATGTGCTCTTCAGCTCTGCCACTGCACACCATCCCCCGTGCATCCCCTGCTCTGTTTGTCTCTGTCAGCCCCACATTCTCCCGTCATATATGTGTGCCCAGCTCTAGGGAGCTCTTGCCCCCCAGGGGAGTCTCAGCCCCCTTCCTGCCCCTTGATCTTCTGAGGGTGTCTGAGCCTCTCGTGCTCCTCCCTGAGGGCATGCCAGGATCTTGAGGGGGGCGCTGTGCTCCTCTACAGTGGTTGCACATACCCCTCTCCCTCAGTGTGAGCCAGGATCTGGGGAAATCCTGCCCCTTTGAGTGGTGAGCTGAGAACCGGCCTACGTCATGCATATCACAGAGTCTAAAGCAGTGGCTCTCAACCTTTCCAGACTACTGTACCCCTTTCAGACGTCTGATTTGTCTTGCATACCCCCAAGTTTCACCTCACTGAAAAACTACTTGCTTACAAAATCAGATATAAAAATAAGTGTCACAGCACACTATTATGGAAAATTTGCTTACTTTCTCATTTTCCCCATATAAATATAAAATCAATTGGAATATAAATATTGTACTTACATTTTAGTGTATGGTATATAGAGTAGTATAAACAAGTCATTGTGTGAAATTATTTTTGTACTGACTTCGCTTCTGCTTTTTATGTAGCCTGTTGTAAAACTAGGCAAATAACTAGATGAGTTGATTACCCTGTGGAAGACCTCTGTGTACCTCCAGGAGTACATGTACCCCTGGTTGAGAACCACTGCTCTAAAGGAACCAGGAGGAGGCGGGAACACTCACTGAGACGAATAGAGTGGTTGTTGTATTCATCTCCATAGGGGGGTTGTTATGCAGCTGAGAACATTGCATTGTGATGAAGGGGCCACTTTGACTATACACCTTTCAGAGCCTCCTGTGCTGCAGATGGGTGCACAGAGCCCTTTCCTTACCATCCCTCTGTCTTTCCGGTTTAAAGGATGACACTTCTAAGTCTCTGAAAGCCTCATACTTGCATGGATTTTCTTGAAATTTGCTATGCCTTCAGGGAGTACAGAATAGGATTAATGACCCATATTTGGGGTCATTTAAGCCTGGTGTTCTGGAGGTGTAAGCCCTGAATAATATAGCCATTTCCCAAAGTTTCTAGGTGTCTTCCCCCGCCGGCTACCAGATAACACTATTGTGATGTGGGTCAAAATGGTTTCAATTGATCAATTTTTACCCATGGTAGTGCATGGCAGTCACTAAGTTTTTTAGTGGAGGGACCCAAACTGCAAATTGTATTTAAGAACGTGTTAAATTCTTTGTTTGTGTAGATGTATAATCTGGAAGGATTATAGTGCACGTGCACCAATAAAGAAAAAAAAGTGAGAAGGTTTCTGTGCAGCCACTTCATGCTTGCCTGGGTAGTTTGAGGGAATTGGCTAATGTTATTGCCCTCGGTGAACTCCCCACCACTGATATTGCTAGTCTGAACCTTTGTACATCTGTGAGTAAAGATTTAATGATTCATGTTGCTTGCTGGAAGTTGTCTCTCTTATAATATGACATCTTTATTTATTGGGGAAGTTTACTATGAATGCAGCAGAAGTCAGCAGCTGGTCTAACCAAAATGTGTGTTATATTGGAGGGGGAGGAGCTGTAGACAGCTGTGGGGGGAAAGAGGTGGGAACAGGGGCAGGGGTTACGATGGGGTTAGACAATAAGGACAGGTGACAGGCAAACCGTGGAACGGTTGTTTGGGAAAAGCATTATTTTTACTAGCCCCAGAGGTGGTTGGTGAGGGCGTGGTGGACAATTGGCCACTTCCTGATCTTGAGCCAGATTACTGTGGTGTTTCCAGATGCGTAGTGCAGAGGTTCAGAACTCATAGCACAGGTACCTTGATTAGTTAGGGAAAAGAAATGTGTGCTGCTAGGGTTGCCAATATATGGATTCTGGGTGATTCCTAGACCACGAGGTTGCAGAAGTTTGCAGGAAGCAAGGCATACACAATGGCCTGGGGATTGCTGACTATAGGCTGATTTGGCTTGGTATGCAAATTGCAGGCATGATATGTACAGTTGCCTAAATGACTGCTAATGCCTACCAACAACATATCTTTTCCTGTTTAAAAAATAAAAACCTAGGAATTTCAGTGGCAAAAAAGCTACATTAATGTAGAGCTAAGTTTGCTTAGTGGTATATCATTTCCTTGCAGAACACTGACCTGAGCAAAACTCAAACATCTGAAAACCAGGACGTCAAGCTGTCTGGAGGACACAAACCCCAAACTGGTTGTGTTCTATAATTAGATTTCACCAACCAAGTATCAAGTGTGAACTCCTCAAGCACTATAACAGCCTTAATATGGAGTTCCCTGGGGCACTCCCGTCTATCTTGCCACCCTTGGGAGTCTGCCTTTGTGTTAGATGGTCCTTTACACCAAACATTGCAACAATATTTAGGTTACTCCCAGTCCCAAAGGACCAATCTGGTCAATTGTACCTTAAATCTCTCACCAAAGACAACAGTTGTAGTCAATCCTGTAATAAACTAAAGATTTATTAACTAGGAAGAAGAAATAAGAGAATTATTTACAAGGTTAAAGCAGGTAAACATACACATGAGTTACAGTCTTGGGTGTCAAAAGGTAACAGAAGCTGCTATAATATAAAAGTGTTGTATGTCCTTTAGGACTAACCCAAGCTAAGCAGCTTGGAGATCTCTTGCTTCATCTTAAGAAATACTGCCCTCTCCAAATTCCAAGCAGTATAGTGATACAGATCCTTCTAGTCAGAGATTTTTATTCCCTTCCCCCAGAGTTCAAGCTGTGGTGGGTGTGGGGAAAACATCAGTGGACAAAAAGATTTTGTTGTTTGTTCCACAATGGTTTGTCTGGAGTCTATAAGCCTTCTTTTGTTGGGCAGGAGATGACACTTTTGTGGTAAACTAGTATCTCACACTTGATAATGCTTCTCTCCTGACTGGGGGGGTTTCCAGTTTGACAGCAAACACTTTTATAGTTAGAGCAAAACACTTAAATATTACCTTCTAACGAGGGATACAGATATTATAAGTGAGATTACTACGTGCAGCAACTCACAAGCATCTCATGAAGTTCAAACACTAAACACATTCCTATAAACTTGACATCTTTTAAAAAATGCTAACACATAGGTGAGCCAGACTGATTTCCAGCTATGCATTTGTCAGTGTTCGGTGAGATCTAGGGACCTTGGCATGTGCTGGCACTTGGTCTGCCATCATTCAGGAAATGTAGAGTTAACATTGCTTAGACATCCTTAACTCTGTCCTCGTTTAGCAATGCCCCAATATACCCCATTATCACATACCTTTCCTCTGCCAGCCCCACAGCTGAGAATATAAGAATGGCCATACTCAATCAGACCAATGGTCTATCTAGCCCAGAATCCTGTCTTCCAGCAGTGGCTAGTGTCACAGGAATGAACAGAACAGGGCAATTTATTGAGTGATTCATCCCCTGTCCTCCAATCCCAGCTTCTGGCATCATATTAGGGACACCCAGAGGACAAGGTTGCATCCCGGATCATCTTGGCTGTTAGCCATTGATGGACCTATCCTCCATGAATTTATCTAATTCTTTTTTGAAACAGTTATAGTTTTGGCTTTCACTACATCCCCTACCAATGAGTTCCACAGGTTGACTGTGCATTGTGTGAAGACTTACTTCCTTATGTTTCTTTTAAACCTACTGCCTATTAATTTCATTTGGTGATCCCTGGTTCTTATGTGACGTGAAGGGATAAATAACACTTCCTTATTCACGTTCTCCACACCATTTATGATTGTATAGACCTCTGTCATATTCCTCCTTTAGTTGTCTCTTTTCTAAGATGAACAGTCCATCTTTTTAACCTCTCCTCATATGGAAGCTGTCCCATAGGCCTGAACACTTTTGTTGCCCTTCTTTGTACTTTTTCCAATTCTAATGTATCTTTTTTGAGATGGGACAACCAGAACTGCAGGCAGTGTTCAAGAAGTGGGCGTACCATGAATTTATGTAGTGGCATTATGATATCTTCTGTTTTATCATCTATCCCTTTCCTAATGGTTCCTAACATTGTTAGCTTTTCTGACTGCTGCTGCACATTGAGCAGATATTGTCATTGAACTATCCACAATGACTCCAAGATCTTTCTTGAGTGGTAACAGCAAATTTAAACCCCATGATTTTGTATGTAGAGTTGGGGTTATGTTTTACAGTATGCATTACTTGCATTTATCAACATTGAATTTCATCTGCCATTTTGTTGCCCAGTCATCCAGTTTTGTGAGATCCCTTTGTAACTCCTTGCAGTCTGCTTTGGACTTCACTATCTTGAGTAATTTAGATCATCTGCAAACTTTGCCACTTCACTGTTTACCCCTTTTTCCAGATCGTGTATGAATAGGTTGAACAGCACTGGTCCCAGTACAGAGCCTTGGGGTACTCGACTATTTACCTCTCTCCACTGTGAAAACTGACCATTTATTCCTTTTCAGCTTGGAAAAGAGACGACCGGGGGAGGAGAGAAATATGATTGAGGTCTATAAAATCACGACTGGTGTGGAGAAAGTAAATAAGGAAGTTTATTTACTCCTTCTCACAACACAAGAACTAGGGGTCACCAAATGAAATTAATAGGCAGCAGGTTTAAAACAAACAAAAGGAAGTATTTTTTTCATACAACGCACAGTCAACCTGTGGAACTCTTTGCCAGAGGATGTTGTGAAGGCCAAGACTATAACAGCGTTCAAAAAAGAACTAGATAAATTCATGGAAGATAGGTCCATCAATGGCTATTAACCAGGATGGGCGGGGATGGTTTCCCTAGCCTCTGTTTTCCAGAAGCTGGGAATGAGCGACAGGGAATGGATCACTTGATTACCTGTTCTGTTCATTCCCTCTGGGGCACCTGGCATTGGCCACCGTCGGAAGACAGGATACTGGGCTAGATGGACCTTTAGACTGACTCAGTAAGGCCGTTCTTATGTTCCTACTCTTTTGTTTTCTATTTTTTTTATCAGTTACTCATCCAGAGGAGGACTTACCCTTTTATCCCATGACTGCATATTTTGCTTAAGAGCCTTTGGTGTGGGACCCTGTCAAAGGCTTTCTGAAAGTCCAAGTACTCATTATCAACTGGATCACCCTTGTCCATGTTTGTTGACTCCCCTCAAAGAATTTGAATAGATTGATGACACATGGCTTACAAAAGCCATGTTGACAGTTGCCCAAAATATTGTGTTCAGCGGTGTCTGGTAATTCTGTTCTTTATTATAGTTTCAACCAATTTGCTACTGAAGTTAGACTTACTGGCCTGTAATTGCCAGGATTGCCTCTGGAGCCTTTTTAAAAAATTGTCATTACATTAGCTATTCTCCGATCATTTGGTACAGAGGCTGATTTAAATGATAGGTTACATACTACAGTTGCAATTTTATAGTGGAGTTACTTTAGAACTCTTGGGTGAATACCATCTGGTCCTGGTGACTTAATTCATCAGTTTGTTCCCAACCTCCTCTGTTGGCACCTCGAGCTGGGACAGTTCCTGAGATCTGTCACCTAAAAAGGATAGCTCGGGTGTAGGAATCTCCCTCAGATCCTCTGCAGTAAAGACCAATGCAAAGAATTAATTTTGCTTCTCCGCAATTGCCTTGTCTTTGAGTGCTCCTTTAGCACCTTGATTGTCCAGTGGCCCCCAGATTGTTTGGCAGGTTTCCTGCTTCTGATGTACTTTAAAAAAAAAAATGTTGCTGTTAGTTTTTGTCTTTGGGTAGTTGCTCTTCAAAAATTTTTTTTTTTTTTTGAGCTGCCTTATTATACTTTTACACTTAACTTGCCAGAGTTTATGCTCCGTTCTATTTTCGTTAGTAGGATTTGACTTCCAATTTTTAAAAGATTGTTCACCTCCTTTTACAACTCATTCACTCTCACGCACAGGATTCCATCTGATATTATTAAAGGACAAAAAAGTGTACACTCCTCCTCAGCCAGGTCCACAGAAAGAAGACGTGTACAATTTGAGAACCACAGTATGACCTTAACAAAAACAACGAGGAGTACTTGTGGCACCTTAGAGTCTAACACATTTATTTGGGCATAAGCTTTCGTGGGCTAAAACTTCATCAGATGCATGCAGTGGAAAATACAGTAGGAAGATATATACACAGTACATGAAAAGATGGGAGTTGCTTTACCAAGTGGGAGGTCAGCTCTAATGAGCCACCCTGATTACCACTACAAAAGTGATTTTTCATCCTGTTGATAATAGCCCACTTTAATTGAATTGTCTCGTTAGAACTGATCCTTGTCTTGGTAAGGCAACCTACTGTATTTTCCACTGCATGCATCTGATGAAGTGGGTTTTAGCCCACGAAAGCTTATGCCCAAATAAATGTGTTAGACTCTAAGGTGCCACAAGTACTCCTCGTTGTTTTTGCTGATACAGACTAACACGGCTACCACTCTGAAGTATGACATTAGTAGGACAGAGTAGGAAGCATCAGTAAGGGCAAGAGTGACTGCCACTCTGGTCAGCTCTTCTCCCAGTTCTCCTCTTTGAGCCTTAGGAGTGCCATAAGAGGGGAGAGACTGTAGAGAATGTCATAGTGCTTAGGGCAATAAAAGGGAGGCTTGCAGGAAGATGTGACTCTTCACTTATGGGGAGCAGTTTTTATCATGTAATTCAGTGCAGCTGTGGCTTTGGGTTTTTTTGGAGTCGGGGAGGGGGATATGTGGCACAGGCCATAGAGACCACAGATTCCAGTAAACAGTGGTCCGTCTTGATCTTGGTGAGCTACACATCTATATAAACAACAAGAGCAGCTGTTATCTGCTCTGTTCTATGCAAACTAGATGCAGTCCTCTAGCTTCTGGTAAGTTAAGAATTCAGCCCGGAAGTGGGCTAACTGAGTGGGTAGGTGCTACTATCTAAAGTGGGTTCTACTAGTAAAATGAGTGTAGTAGTTTTAACTTCTCCCCACTAATTTAGATCTATGCTTTTGTTTTTCATAATTAATTCTCTAATTGTAATGAAGCCCTCTTGATTTCAATTCTTTTAAATAAGTTAGATCATGAGCTGGCTAAGCACTCATCTAGCCTTTTATTTTTAAAATACTCTAGCCTCAAATACCATAGTTTTTGATTTCTTGTTTATTTTCTCTGTTTCATATCTTCCTGGTATATTTTCTTTCTTGGTACAAAACAAAGAATGCGTTTCTGTTGTAGTTGGAGGGAAGGAGCGCAGATATCTCTTAGTGAAGGAGGAGTGATACTATCAAAATGTTAATTGGCAGGAAGGGCGAGGTACATACAGATAGTCAAGGGGTGCACATGTTGTTTTTCCTGTTATCTCCTGAAGAGATGGAGATTTTAATTCTATGCTTAAAGATGGAATATAAATTGTGGAGGACAGCTAATAATGCTGTAGGTTTTGTAGCAGAGACTACCGTATCTGAAAATCAAAGGCCAGAGGTCCAGAAATGGGCAGACCTATATTCCAAAAACACGTGTGTTTTGCTTATTAGGCTAAGAGAGCTTTCCATGCTTAGTTATTTAATTATTATAGGATCCTGCCCCAGAACGAGCCCCACATACACCCAAGCAATTCACTGGCCAGAGCCCCCTTGTGGCTGGATGCATGGGTTGCTGGGCCTTCTGCATAAGTCTCCTTCATCTGGGTCTGCCAAGGCCTAGCTCTGCAGCCAGGCCACTTGAAACTTCAGTCTCATTCTAGGGAACTCCAAAGTCCCAAAATTAACACCACCTTTGACAAAAGTCCCAAGTTAACATAGGAGAAAGCAAAATAACTTGTTTAAGTTCAACTGTCACAGGTCTTCTCACTCCTTATCAGAGTGCCAACTCCTCAGACTTTTCTCTTGTGGGAGTCCAAGTACAATGTAAATCACAACCGTCTTCCACCTCTCCTGAGCTTCTCTTTCCCTCTTTCTCTCTGTTCCGGTATAGAGCCCTAGATCCCTAGGCTGCTTGCCTTGGAGCGCCTGGCCTCTTGCAGACCCTGGCCAGGGTCTTCCCAAGGAGCCTTCCCCACTCACTGTGGTTCCAACTCCTGACTGATCTGACTCGGTCTTTTTTAAGGCGTAGGTGTCCTTTAAACTGTCACCTAACCCTCCTTAGTCCCACCCTCTCAGGCTGGGAAGCAGCTAATCAATTGTGGCACCGGTATGGCTGGCATCATCTCCCCTTTAAAGGGTCAGTCATCCCATGACAGCATCCTTTTATTTAATCAAGAAAGAATCTCATCAAGAGTAATTTCTTTTTAAAAGACAGTCCTAACCAGGACCTTTTACTACCTATGTTCTCACAGTTTACCGTGTGTACAAACACTTCACAGCGATGGAACCGCATTAAGATAAGGGCGATAAATTCAAATAAACACAGTAAATGACAAAGACTCCATAAAATGCCCAAAGAACCATGTTTAGCACAATGCCTGTTGCCATGGTCTTCAGTTTACCTGGTGGGGCTACTGTCTGCTCTCCCCGCTCTCTCTCTTCCCCCCCCCCCCCATGCCATATTTTCAAACAATGATCTCTAAGTTTTGTCTGCAAAATGTACATGCTCAAATTGATACTTGGACACACCACATGGGTAGCTGGAAAGTTTTTGCTTATATTCTGAGTGCGTAGTTATATGTGCACATATTTTGTGGGTTTAGTTTAGATGCTATTGTTTGGAAACTTGTGCTAGTCCTGTGATTGAGTGGGGATGGAGGTCTGCTAACTGGTTAATAATACTCTATCTGCTAACTGCTGTCTAGATGCTAATGTTTTTACTTAGCAATTTTTTTACTTTATTAAAAAATAGATAACAATCCAGCATGCACTTAATCCCTATGCACTCTGGGCCAAGAACAGTTTTTGTGAACAAAAACAGTTCCTTTTAAACTAGCTGATAAAAAGGTTTGGCTGGTCACTCTGACGTACACATTGTGTACCGGGATAGGCCTTGATATTCCATTAGAACCAGGTACTCAGATGCTGTAGTGCTGAGCATGGTCTAAAAGCCTGAACAGAATAGAATGGAATAGAAGCTCTGATTTTAAATACCTTCAGTAACATATCATGTCCTAGGACATGAGATAACAGAATTATTGTTTTCTTCTTGTCTTGGACAGCTAGCTTTTAGGACATCTGCACTGATGTAGTCTAATTATTGGTAATTGGATCCAAGTGTTTACAATTTGAGAGATCCCTTTTCTTGTCCTTTTAAAAATAAATGTAATTTGGTGGAGACACATTGTAAATTGTTTTGTTTTTTTAATCTGAGATCTACTAAAAGGCAGATATATTTTCCCAAACATGTCCTGATTAGAACGTTCAGCTTGTATCTGTGGTTATAGATGGTTTCTTCACATATAGCCCTTCCCTCTTTTTCTAATTTCTGAAGTTTATGGAGCCGAATTAACTGTTCCAAAGTCTTCCTCCTTGACTTGAATTTGCAATTTCCTTTGGAGGAACAACTTCCTATTGAGTACTACCCTTCTGACCACTTTTATCTCATACTGAGGGTTTTTTTCTTAAGTCCCGAATGCATTGCAACACCAAACAGTGTAAGCTTCGCTGCCTGAATTTCATCACTGGCTGAATTGGGGAAGTGTACAAAGAAATAAGAACTTGTCGTGCTAAAAAATGAAAATTAGTTCAAGTTATGCTTTGTCATGTTATGTCAAAGTAAAATGCCTAAATTATTCTAATTTCACGGTTGAATATTGGATTGCTAAAGAGGACTGAATTATAGGAAACTTGCTTTGACCAGTGATAAGTTTGACAACATTTGCTTGAAGGAGGGTACTCAAGATTTTTACATGCTTGTTTCTTATAGTGTGTTTCACACGCAAAACACTTGACAGACATTACTTCTTCCGCTATCATTCTGAAATAGGTATGTATTACCAATATCCACCTTTTACAGGCAGGGAAACTAAAGCTAAAGCAATTAAGGCCACAGTCTTCAATTGTCCATCACATTTGAGTGCCTAAGTTTTTCGATGCCCAGCCTGAGAAGCCTAAGACTTGATTTTCAGAGGTGCTGCGCACCCTCAATTTAAATTGAAGTCAGTAGGAGCTGCACATGTTCAGTATCTCTGAAAAGCAGGCACTAGATTCTCAGATTGCCATCCAAAATTAAAGATCACTTTTGAAAACTTTTTTTTTTTAAGCAGTGTTCCCCAAACTACATAGAGAGTGTGGGTCAAATCTGGTATTAGATGCCAGGATATCCTGACTCATAGTCCTGTGCTCACACCACTAGCTCATGTTTTTTTTTGTGAGGGTTCACATGTTCAAGCTGTATTATTTTGTTAAAACACTTAAACTTTAAATACATTTCTTGGCTCTTGAGGGTACAGCAGTAGTTTCCTCTTCTGTACCCAAATTAGGGAATTCCCTTGAACCATCTTTCTTCCTAATACTGAGTGGTTTTGTAGGTTCTAGTAAAAAATGATTTAGAACATTTAGACGGGGAAGCCTTTTGATTGGTTCTGCTTCTGCAACAATCATTAGAAAAACCTTTTTCGTCTGCCATCTACTGTGGACAAGTTGTTGTTCTTTCATCTGTGTTTTCATCAAACCAGTTGTGCATGGCAAGTCTGCCATGTGGCTTTGGCCATCTGCCATGTTTCTGTCTGCTGCCAGGCTTAGATGCACACCATAAATGAAAATATATTACTTTCAATTTTTCTGGTTTCTACTCAAGTCCTCTAAGTGCCTCCTAATCGATAAGAGCTTGTCTACACTTAAAATGCTACAATGGCTGCTGCGCCGCTGTAGGCTTTAGTGTGGATGCTCCTAGAGCAACAGGTGGGTTCTTCTGTCAGCATAGTTTAATCTACCTCCCTGAGAGGTGGTAGCTAGATCTACAGAAGAATTGTTCCATCAACCTAGTACTGTCCGCTCTGGGGGTTATGTTGGCTTAACTATGTCACTTGGATGTAGATTTTTGACACCACTGAGCAACCTAGAATGGTCAACTTTTCTTTTAAGTGTAGAGCTGGTCTAAGCCAAAGCACTTGTAAATCTAGGGTGACCAGATGTCCCAACTTTATAGGGACAGTCCTGATTTTTGGGTCTTTTTCTTATATAGGCTCCTATTACCCCCCACCCCCTGTTCTGATTTTTCACACTTGCTGTCTGGTCACCCTATATAAATCTGAAATGTATAGTATTTTAAAATATCACAGATCTGGTTACTAATTTATAGTTTAAAGGACTCTCCTACAAAATTTAACACACTCCATCTAACCATAAGATAACAAAGACTGTACCTGAAATAAACTCTTAATTTCTAGCCATCCTTACTCTTTAAGCACTAACCTCCCCAAATGCCAGAGAAAAGGCATGAGACAATGGTCAACAGCAGTTGACAAAATTATTAGAGGAGGTTTTGGAACAAATTGATAAACTAAATAGTAATAAGTCACCGGGACCAGATGGTGTTAACCCAAGAGTTCTGAAGGAACTCAAATGTGAAATTGCAGAACTACTAACTGTGGTATGTAACCCATTGTTTAAATCCACTTCTGTACCAAATGATAGCTAATGTAACAACAATTTTTTAAAAAAAGGCTCCAGAGGCGATCCCGGCAATTACAGGCTGGTAAACCTGACTTCAGTACTGGGCAAATTGGCTGAAACTATAGTAAAGAACCGAATTGTCAGACACATTGGTCAAACAAATCATGTTCATCTATCTACTAGAATTCTTTGAGGGGGTCAACAAGCATGTTGGACATGGGTGATCCAGTGGATATAGTGTACTTAGATTTTCAGAAAGACTTTGACAAGGTCCCTCACCAAAGGCTCTTAAGCAAAGTAAGCTGTCATGGAATAAGAGAGAAGGTCCTCTCATGGATCAGTAACTGGTTAAAAGATAAAAGAATGAGGAGTACTTGTGGCACCTTAGAGACTAACAAATTTATTTGGGCATAAGCTTTCATGGGCTAAAACCCACTTCATCAGATGCATGCAGTGGAAAATACGGTAGGAAGATATATAGATATAGATATATATACACACACACACAGAACATGAAAAAATGGGGGTTGCCATACCAACTCTAACAAGAGTAATCAATTAAGGTGGGCTATTAGCAGGAGAAATAAAACTTTTGTAGTGATAATCAGGATGGCCCATTTCAAACAGTTGACAAGAAGGTGTGAGTAACAGTAGGGGAAAAATTAGCATGGGGAAATAGTTTTTAGTTTGTGTAATGACCCATCCACTCCCAGTCTTTTTTCAAGCCTAATTTAATGGTGTCCAGTTTGCAAATTAATTCCAGTTCTGCAGTTTCTCATTGCAGTCTGTTTTTGAAGTTTTTTTGTTGAAGAATTGCGACTTTTAGGTCTGTAATTGAGTGTCCAGGGCGACTGAAGTGTTCTCTGAACTGTTTGAAATGGGCCATCCTGATTATCACTACAAAAGTTTTATTTCTCCTGCTGATAATAGGCCACCTTAATTGATTAGTCTCGTTAGAGTTGGTATAGCAACCCCCATTTTTTTCATGTTCTCCGTGTGTGTTTGTGTGTGTGTGTGTGTATATATATATCTATATCTATATCTTCCTACTGTATTTTCCACTGCATGCATCTGATGAAGTGGGTTTTAGCCCACGAAAGCTTATGCCGAAATACATTTGTTAATCTCTAAGGTGCCACAAGTACTCCTGTTGTTTTTGCTGATACAGACTAACACGGCTACCACTCTGAAACCTGGTTAAAAGGTAGGAAACTAAGGGTAGGAATAAATGGTTAGTTTTCAGAATGGGGAGGGGTAAATAGTGGTGTCCCCCAGGGGTCTGTACTGGGACCAGTACTGTTCAACATATTCCTAAATTATCTGGAAAAAGGAGTAAACAGTGAGGTGGCAAAATTAGCAGATGATTTAAAAAAAACTACTCGAGATATGTTGAGTTATTGGGGGATCATCACTTTTGGACATCGGGCTATTGATTTAGATGGATTTAAGTTCCTAACTTCATGTATCCACTTTTGAAAATCTTGTCCATAATGTATATAGCAGCATATAGTATGTAATGCATATGTATTTAGATATGATGCTATTCATAAAATAGATTAAATTTTCATGTACCTTTTTGAGCACCTTGCCTGCACTTTGGTCTTTAAACCATCTCCCCCAGGAATACTTCTAACATCTTTGAGATGCCTCAGAAAGCTGTCTTTATTTCTTTCAAACCATCTTAGGAAATGTTTTCTGCTTTGTTTCCAAGTGTGAAAAATTTCCCTCCAAATGTATACAGGCCTGAGGACAGGGAATACTTGGTCCTGTATTAGTGACAAGTTTAAGCTCCACAGTTTGCTTTTCAGGACTAGTAATGGCAGCTTTACACCGTTGGACAAGGGAGAGCCCCAACTTTCCAAAGACACAGCATTTGCTTTTAGCACTGGAACTTCCTGGGGTATTGGCCTTAAATTTTTGTATATTTATATACAGAATATATATATATATATGGGGTTGCTTTTTTTTTTTAGTAGTGTTTTAATTTTATTCTTCCTCTGAGACTTGTCCAGTGGGTCTCATGGTAACTAAATCATCTAGTTTTACAGGTTGAAGGGTGCAGAAAAGACTCCAAAATGTTATAAAATCTTTATTACATTGTAAAAAATATTTAAACATTCCTAAATATGTTTTCTGTAGCACGTGGCATACACACAGTGGTTGATGGTATGGTATGAAACTTTTATTCTGTGTGTTTATATATCTGTTGAATCCAAACATTATATTTATTTGTCTGCTTCGATAAAAAATTATCTTGAAACTGTATAGCCCATTAGTGTGTGGAAGAGGGTAAAGTTAAAGCTAAGTTCTCCACACTCCAGGAGGAGAATCAAAAGCAGATTGAATTGTGAACCCTTGTGGCTTAATCATCTTTCAAACAAAACAGTCCAATCAGTTCAGCACTATCTAGTTCACTAGCAGTGTCAAATATGTATATAATAATACATGAAGACAAAAATAAAACTAACAAAGGGATGTTGTATGTTACCCTAAAGGCAGAAATACATTGCTGTTTAAAATCTCATTAATTGATTCAATTGAAATTTAATTTATTAAATATGTTAGAGGAAATAAACATTTATTAAACGTGGGATTTTTGTTAACATTTTTCTTAAGCTGATTTTAAATTTCTTGGAGCTATTATTCCCTAAAAATATTGCCTTGACATAGAGTAATTCTTAAAGTGTATAATATATTATAAAATTCCATCATTTTACTTATACTAGACAATGCATTTCACTGGTGTGCTTTACACTTTCATTACAATAAGTGTTATTCCATGAATTTTTTTAGCTGTATCGGAGCATTTTTCTAATAACTGAAATGAATGATTTGCCATTATTTTTGTGAATAGTAAAATGAAAGGGAAAAAAATCCCTCAGTTTATTCAAATGGTGCATTTTATATAAAACACAAGAAACTGTTTTCTTCTCAGTGATCAGTACATAACAAAATCTGGCTGCTTTTGGCAATTTGGAGAAAAAATGCATTTAAAATGGCTGAGATTTCCAAGTTTAAAATTTTGGCTGTAGTAGACGTCAATAAACATGTCAGAAGGATTTTTATCCTGAAGGCTTAGCCAAATTGGAGCTGCTGCAATCTACTGCATCAATGAAAATCTTAGGTCACTGGTTTGAAAACAAAGAAGGATTCAAAGATGATCCTGCAATTACTGCAGTTAAAAACAAAAACAAAGCAAAAAAAATTGTCAAAACTATATTAATGCTGTGAAACAGCCTTATCCAAGAAAATTCAGACTCATGTCTGAGATTGCCTCCTGAAACCCCCAGTGAAATACACTGGGTAGATTTGCCTAGTGCTAGGGCTCCCAATATCTAGACCCGAGTGTGTAGTTTTGGTTTTATTTCTGAATTTCCTTAATTGACTGAGGGCATGTCTACACTACAAAATTAGGTCAATTTTATAGAAGTCAATCTTTAGCAACCGATTTTATACGATCAATCGTGCGTGTCCCCACTAAACGCATTAGGTCGGCAGAGTGTGTCCTCAATACCATGGCTAGCATTGACTCACGGAGTGGTGCACTGTGGGTAGCTATCCCACAGTCCCCGCTGCCCATTGGAATTCTGGGTTAAGCTCCCAAAGCCTGTTAGGGTGTCGCTGGTAGTTTTGGGTACATGTCGTCAGTCTCCCCTCCCTCTCTTCTTGAAAGCAACAGCCAACAATTGTTTCGCGCCTTTTTTCCTGGGTTATCCATGCAGATGCCATAGCATGGCAAGCATGAAGCCCGCTCAGCTGCACACTGCTTTTGTGAGCATTGTAAACACCTCGCACATTATCCTTCAGTATGTGCAGAGCCTAGCTAGGAGCCGCCAGCACAAGGAAGATTGTGAGGAGGACATGGACACAGACGTTCCTAAAAGCATGGGATGTGGCAATTGGGATATCATGGCAGCATTGGGGCATGTTGATACAGTAGAACACCAATTCTGGGCCTGGCAAAGAAGCACAGACTGGTGGGACCGCATAGTGTTGCAGGTATGGGATGATTCACTGTGGCTGCAAAACTTTCACATGCATAAGGCCACTTTCATGGAACTTTGAGTTGCTTTTCCCCGGCCTGAAGCGCAGGAATACCAAGATGAGACCTGCCCTGACAGTTGAGAAGCGAGTGGCGATAGCCCTGTGGAAGCTTGCAACGCCTGACTGCTACCGGTCAGTCGGGAATCAATTCGGAGTGGGCAAATGTACCATGGGGGCTGCTGTGATCCAAGTAGCCAAGGCAATCAATAATCTTCTGCTAACAAGGGTAGTGACTCTTGGAAATGTGCAGGTCATAGTGGATGGCTTTGCTGCAGTGGGGTTCCCTAACTGTGGTGGGGCGATAGATGGAATGCATATCCCTATCTTGGCACCGGACCACCTTGCCAAAGAGTACATAAACCTCAAGGGGTACTTCTCAATAGTGTTGCAAGCACTGGTGGATCACAAGGGCCGTTTCACCGACATCAACATGGGATGGTCGGGAAAGGTGCATGGTGCTCACATCTTTCTCAGCTCTGGGCTGTTCGAAAAGCTGCAAGAAGGGACTTCCTTCTCAGACCTGAAAATTACCGTTGGGGATGTTGAAATGCCAATAGTTATCCTTGGGGACCCAGCCTACTCCTTGCTCCCATGGCTCATGAAGCCGTACACAGGCAGCTTGGACAGCAGTAAGGAACAGTTCAACTGTAGGCTGAGCAAGTGCAGAATGGTGGTAGAATGTGCCTTTGGACGTTTAAAGGGGCGCTGGCGCTGTTTGCTGAGTAGGTTAGACCTCTGCGAAAGCAATATTGCCATTGTTATTGCTGCTTGCTGTGTGCTCCATAATATCTGTGAGAGTAAGGGGGAGACGTTTATGGTGGGGTGGGAGGTTGAGGCAAATCGCCTGGTGGCCAATTTTGAATAGCCAGACACCAGGGCAATTAGAAGAGCACAGCAGGGCGCGCTGCACATCAGAGAGGCTTTGAAAAACAGTTTTATGACTGACCAGGCTACAGTGTGACAATTATGTGTGTTTGTCCTTGATGCAAAGCCACCCCCTTTGGTGAATGTACTTCCCTGTAAGCTAATCCCCCTCCTCCCCCCTTTGACCACAGCTGGCACAGGAAATAAAGTCCCTATCGTTCTGAATCCATTCATTCTTTATTTATTAAAAAAAACTTGAGATCACTGACAACACTGACTAGTAAAAGGTAGCCCGGGGGGGGGGAGGGGGAGGAGGAGGGAAGGACAAGGCCACATTGCTTATTGTCGCCACAACGCAAATCAAAGCTGTTTGAATGACAGCCTTCTGTTGCTTGGGCCATCCCCTGGAATTGAGTGGCTGGGTGACCAGAACCTCCCCTTCCTGTGTTCTTGGGCATTTGGGTGAGGAGGATATGGAACTTGGCGAGGAGGGCAGGCGGTTACACAATGGATGCAGCGGGGGTCTGTACTCTAGTTGCTTTTCCTGCAGCTCCACCAGACGCCTCATCATGTTTGCTTGTTTGCTCCCCCATTAGCCTCAGCATCTCTGCCTGTGTGTTCCGATCATGCTCACTGTATGCTTTCCTGGCCTCTGCCACTGAATGCCTCCATACATTCAGCTGTGCCCTATCAGTGCGAGAGGACTGCATGAGCTCTGAAAACATGTCATTGTGAGTGCGGTTTTTTCGCCTTCTAATCTGTGATAACCTCAGGGACAGACTTGATATGGGGAGCATAGAAACATTTGCAGCTGCAGGGAGGGAAAAAGGGAGAGTAGAATTTAAGAAGATACATTTCTGAGAACAAAAGGGAGACTCTTTCACAGTGAATCAAGCAATTCACAGCAGACAGCACATGTGTTTTAGGTACAAGGTCGCATTTCGCCTTTTATATTGAGTGCCTGCCGGCATGGTGACACATCACACATGGCTGGGCAACCGAATTTGTTTTTCCAGGCAGCCATGGTAAGCCAAAGGGTATGCGGGGTTGGCTTCTTCTGCGTTCATAACATGTGGGAATGGTTTCAAACTGCAGCGCCCTCTTTTCCCATAGCAACCAATGCTGGTTGGCTTTGCCATTTAAAAGGAGGGGCTGTGGTTTTGCAGGGGCTGCCCCCCCCACACACACACACGTGGCTATTCTCCGGGATGATCCCTTTTAGCCAAGCGCAAACAGCCTAGCATGACCGGGGTCTAATGTGCCGGGGATCACCAAACCGAGGGGATTACTATTTCCTTACAAAAATTCCCCTATTTCAACCAGGTGACTATGAATGATATCACTCTCCTGAGGCTGACACAGAAAGATAAAGACCGAATGTTGCATGAATATTACCAAAACCCAGGACCTTTCGCTGCTATGCTTTGTGCTGCAATGATTCCAGACTACTTGCTACTGGCTTGACGTGGTAAAGCGTCCTACCGTGGAGGACGAAATAAGGCAGCCCTCCCCAGAAACCTTCTGCAAAGGCTTTCAGAGTACCTCAAGGAGAGCTTCATAGAGATGTCCCTGGAGGATTCCCGCTCCATCCCCAGACACATTAACCGACTTTTCCAGTAGTTGTACTGACCACTTATGCATCCCGATTGTTCAGGGCAAATCAAACATTAACACAATTGCTTGTAAGCCCTGTAGTGTAGTTACAAATGTGCACTCACTAGAGGTGCCTTCTCCGCCTTCAGGGTCCGGGAACAATTCGCCCTGGGAGGGTATTGGCTTCAGGGTGAGGTGACTGCCAGGGAGAACGGATTCTCCGCCTGCCTGCTGTGCATTCTTCTCCTCCTCCTCTTCCTCATCCACAAAATCCTCCTCCGTGTTGCGTGAGGCTGCCACCTTGCAGGTGTCCACGGACAGTGGTGGGGTAGTGGTAGGGTCCCCCCCTAGAATGGCATGAAGCTGATCATAGAAGTGGCATGTCTGGGGCTCTGACCCGGAGTGACTGTTTTCCTTCTTTGTCTTTTGGTAGGCTTGCCTGAGCTCCTTTATTTTCACGCGGCACTGCTGTGTGTCCCTGGTGTAGCCCTGTGCGATTTTGGCATATATATCAGCATTTTTTCTGCTGGATCAGAGTTCTGCCTGCACAGATTCTTCTCCCCATACATTAATAAGATCCAGTGTCTCCCGTTTCCTTCATGCTGGAGCTTGTTTGCAATTCTGGGACTGCATAATCACCTGTTCTGCTGAGCTCGCTACGCTGATCAAACAGGAAATGAAATTCAAAAGTTCCCGGTGCTTTTCCTGTGTACCTGGCTAGTGCATCGGAGTTGAAAGTGCTGTCCAGAGCACTGGGATAGCTCCCAGAGGCCAATACCATTGAATTGCACAGCGCTGCATCTACAGTACCCCAATATGACCCAGGAAGGTCGATTTTAGTGCTGCTTCCCTCATCGAGGAGGAGTACAGCAGTTGATTTTAAGAGCCCTTTAGGATGGCAGAATGGGGTTGGTTGTGTAGATGCATTCCTTATAAAATTGACCTAACACAGCTAAATTCAACTTAACCTCATAGTGTAGACCAGGCCTGAGTCTGTTATATAGTTTAATGTTTAAGTATATTTGTTCTTATAATCCCTTTGGGGTCATTTTGTGTAATTGGCCTGTTCTTACATTTTTTCATTGCTACTATAGAATAAATAGGTAGCATGAGAAATTAATCCTGTTAAGGTTGTTGTGGAAAAGCTAGTATACTAGTGTGCTGCCTTGGCCTAAACACACATATGGCACTGATATAACTTTCCTTAGTTTGGTGGGAGCAGGCATGTGTCCATACACATCTCCCATCTACAGAGCTCTGTAGTTAAGTCAATTAATTGTCCTACATTTTAACTATGGAATTCTGTACTGGTTATACAGGTAATTTAGATGCTTTCCACTTCCTATATCGCTAAACCAATGGAAGTTGTTGTTCCACTGCTTTCCCACACTGCACTGCTCATTGAAGAATTTACCTGTGGTTAACCTTTTTGCACTCCACTGCCAAGGAGTCAACATCACTGGAAGTCACAGGTGACTTTGAGTTCTTCAGACCTAGACAGGACTCATTTGCGAGCCACCAACTTAGCAAGCCAGGTGTTAAGCATTTAATTTTTTTTTTAATCTTGCCAAAGCTTCTGTAATGCCTTGTGCATCTTCATGAACCCAAAAGGAGGTCATTGTCTTCATGAGCCAGAGAAGCAAAGGGTAGGCTGGAGCACTCAGGGTGATAATTGGGACAGCAAATTGTTTGTCTGTTGGGCAGTTGGGGGAAAAACTGTTCCTCACTGCAGGTTTTTAAGCAGTCCTGAACTTTAGAATATGCTGGCATCATGGACTTTTTCCAGACTATCCAGTGTTAATGTTGCTAAATCTAACCCAGTGATCCACCAAGGCCTGCAGAGCCCTTGAGAAGTAGCCCTTCCAGTTGACAAAATTAGAGGGTAGGTGTTGGGGAGTACAAAAGTGCCATCCATAGCACTGTTACACCAACTGCTCAGCTCCATCTGTCTCATCGACCAGCCTGATAACTGTGCTGCAGAACAGACTAAATTGCCTTGCACACTTCCATCAAAACTGTCCCCAGTGTGGATTTCACCTCTTATAGCTGGTTTTTAAACTGACTTTGTAGGAGTCTGGCATGGCACACTTTGTTTGCCACTCACTTCTCTATGCTCAGCACAGCTCTTGGAGTTGCTGACAGTTACCCCAGGTCTCCATAACTACCTAGTGTCTCTATTTGGTGCTTACTGGTTAGGCCTTAAAGCCTTGCTTCACTGACTTCAACTGCATTGAGATAGATGAAACAGGAATGCCTGAGTGGCATGTAAGTATGTGTTCTCCCCTGGAAGTCCCCTTGCTGGTGGATTTGTCTAGCAGGCATCTCAGGTACAGTGCTGCAGTCCAATGTAACAGAATCTTCTTTCTTGCCATGATAATGGACAGGAGCACTGCATTCCAGTGGACCTCATCCATGTTGGTGGGAGCAACTAAGAAATGTTTAAGACAAGAGGTTTGTTGTGGGATATAGCTGAGGAGATCTTGAGAAATTGGCCCCTGCTTCCAGTTTCCTTGAATGCCAGCAAGTATCCCCCAATATGTCATGGAAATTGGCCAGAATGCAGTGAGCTTGGAGGCAGTATAAAGTACTTTGGGATACCTACCCACACTGTACAGTGTTTACATTGCTGCAGCATGGCACTGTGTAGCTACAAGCCGTGTTGCTTGTGCCAGTGGAGGCACAACAGTGTGAGTGCACTCAGCTGAAAAACGTGTAATGATTTAACTAAACCAATATCAGTTAAACTGGCACAATTTGTGTATGTAGACAAGGATAGGGATGAATTATTTAACAACTTAGCTACATTGGGAGTTCAATTTTATATTTGTTTGAAAGGGACAAGGGGAGGGAGACCTTTCTCTAGACTTTCACCATTTTTTTTTTTTTTTTAGAAGTTATGAGTTAATCTTGTTCAAGAAGACTTGTGATTCCACTCCCCCCACCTCCACTGCTTTTCAATGTAGTTCCACAGCACAATACCAGGGGTGCCAAATTCCACCAGTGGGATTAGAGACCCTCGAAGAATAAGGTTTTCAACCAACCACTAAACATCCCCCCCCCCCATGTCACATTGCATAAAACTAATACTATATTTCAGAGAGGATAGTTCAGCCAAAGAACAAAGCTACAAAGATATAAAAATAGCTAGGAAGTGTTGTGACCTTTCTCTATTTCTGGGTTGGAAGGGCAGGGGCAGTTCCAAATACTTTAGGGGAAGAATTATGTTTGAGTTTCCTATAGCTGGGTAGCCAAAAGAAACTATAATAGAAGCCCCACCAAATTAAAGCAGGTTTCTTCTATATTTTCATTTTCTCTTCCCACTTTTCTATTCTTCTGAATTTTTATTTGGTCCATGCCTCCATTCCTGGGAAATATTTTTGTAATGCCCTCTGCTCTCCCTCCCATTGTTCTCTTCCCTCCCTGCTGTTTCCTACTCCTGCCTCTTCCCGCTCTGTGGTGTCACTCTTTGGCTACTAACTTTCCTACTCCATCCTCATGTGTGTCCCCTGCCCCCTCACTTCTTGCAGCCATCCTGAGATGCTAGGGTGACTTCACAATCAACAGTGCTGGGCAGGTTGTAGGAAAAAACTGTAGAACACCATATCTGAGAGCGAGTATGTGATCATGTAAAAACAATTTTTTGTAATGCATGCACACACAGGGCCAGAGTTAAGGTTGTATAATCAGTCTTAACTTTGGTATTTCTTGACCTCTGACTGCTTAACCATGTAACTTTAATATTGCTCTTAATGCTTAGCTGACATATATGAGCACAAAGAAAATATAACATTCCCAATTGCTTAGAAGTGCTTCATTGTTGTTTGAGTTGTAGCAGCTTGACTGCCATCAAAAATGTAATATTGTGAGACTTAATGTCTAATAACTTTAAAACCACCCCAGAAATAGAGTAAAGGTCACAGCAGTTCCTATATATTTTTGTACCTTTGTTCTTTGGCTGAACTATCCTCTGTCTCTGAAATATAGTATTAGTTTTATGCATTGTGACATTTGGAGAGATATTTAGTGATTGGTTGAAAACCTTATTCTTCTTTAAGGGTCTCTGTAATCCCGCTGGTGGAATTTGGCACCCGTGTAGCTATGGAACTACAGTGAAAAGCAGTAGAGGTTGGGGAGTGGAATCACAAGTTGTCTTGGGCAAGATGAACTCCTCACTCTATCTCTTTATAAGGGCGTGCAGAAAGCAAACAGAACTTGTCTTTGTGTCCCCCAGATTAAACCTGCTCTTAGCCTACCTTGCTCTTATAGTATATAGTATAAATAGTGTTGAGTGTAGTACAGAATAGTTTTAGTTGGTTTAGTGTAAATAGTCCAGTAAGGGGCCAAGGGAAAGACTGTGTTGGGCCCTGAGACCTGTAAAGACTTTAAGAAGTGCACCTTTTGCCTGAGGAGTATACGAGAGACAGACATCCATGTCTGATGCCTTCTGTGTGTGGGTGAGACCTACTCAGTAACCCAGTGTGGTTTTCTGTGTCTTCTCTCCCCACACAAAATGGAAGACACTTGAGGCTCCAGGCTCATCTGACTTCTCAATGCCCATAGCCTGTACTGACAGTCAACTCTAAATTGGGTCAGAAAATTAAGCCATCTGTCTCATAAAGCTTTGACCTTGGTGCCATCGCATGAGGTGCTCACCTCAACACTGACTACTCACCTGGCACTGGATATGTCCTCCAGCACAGTTACTTTCTCTTGGCATCTCACCTCAACTCCACTCTGGTGCTCATCTGGGTGAAAGAAGGAGGAGGTAGCATATCTCCCCAGAAGAGGGACATAAACAGAAGGAGAAGAGGATGTGCCCTCCATCCCCTCTTGCTTATTCCTTCACTCAAGAGTGTTTTTGAAGCCTCTCAAATGGCACCATTGTCACCTCTTCTCCACACTCCGGTGCGGGACGTCTCAGTACTGATAAAGTTGGACTCCTCCATGGATCAGATCCCAATAACATCTTTGATCTCTGTCTGTGTGTGAGGGTTTGCTGTTGAGACCACTAGCCACTCTGCTGCATGCTTTTCTGCTACCTGACTCTGTGCCTGTACCGACTTTTCCAGGTTTGATTCAGAGCTGTCTGAGAGCCTTCCACTCCTTTGAAATGTACTTGGAGGGTTCCCCAAAGGAAAGGATGCTGGACCTTTCCTTCACCACAGGTCCAGACATCATGGAAGGATGGTATGCAGAGGGCCCACTTCAGTTGCTTATGTGGACCTACATATAGGACTCTATGAAGGCACTTTTGGAAGTTGCAACACCTGTTCTAGCAGACTCTGTGCTGATACTCTCTACCCCAGCTGATGCCTGCACAGTTACCAATCCTATATCAAGTACTCATTGCAGGCACTGATACCAGCACTGGATCTCGCAGGTAGGCAGGAAGATCAGCCTGTCTGAGGGATGGGATGGGGCTCCTTCTGAGGATCCATACAAGTCCCTGTTGGGGGAACACATTCCTTGACACTTCACGAGAAGATAAAATTAGTACTTCATCTGTCTCCCCTCCTGAGAAATCAGAGACAATTTCAAGAGGTATCAGGGAGAATGGTCTATACTCTACAGTTGAAACAGAGGTCACTGTACCAGAGAGATCTGATCCCGTTTGATATTTTGCAGATGCAGACACAGGAGAAATACTTGCATTAAGTTCCAGAAATTGTGTGTGGGTGCAAGATACTAACAGTTTAGAGTCCTTCATTTCCTGTCTGCAGGTCAACTGGTCTTTACAAAGTGCTTTGTGGTGGTTGCTGCTCACCTTGGACACCAAGAAATACTTGTTTATCCGTATGTGGACAACTAGCTCTTAACAGCCAACTCTCAACAGGAGCTCTACACAGTGATCTGGTACATATGGAGCCTCTTCCAGTGATTGGGACTATTTATCAACTGGGAGAAATCCACCCTTAAATCTTCATTGGAGCAGTCCCAGACTCTACTCAGTCCTAGGCCTTTCTTCCAGAAGAGAGAGTTTTCAGGATATGGGATTCCCTGACAACTCTAAGAGAACAACTTGTTTTCCTCACACTGCTTGTCCTGATGGCCTTATCAAACTGTGTTCAAACCCTTTGCTTGCCTTAACATGGAACCCTTGCAGCTCTGGGTGACAGGTCACTACACACTGGATGTACACAACAGTCAGAGGAGACTTTTCTCAAGTGTTCCAACAGCTTCACTGGTAGGAGAACACTGACTATCCCTAGGAGATAACCTTTGCTCCCTTCTTTACTACCATCACTGTTGCTACCAATGCTTTTAAGCTGGACTGAGGTACGCATTGCTAAGACCTCCAAGTATGTGGCCTTTGGGACATCTGAGAATCCAGACTCCATATCAACATACTGGATCTCAGGGTATTCTGGTGGGCCCTCAAGGTCTGCTGTACAGCCCTTCAGCATTGTGTAGTACAGATTCTTACAGACAACACCCAGAGGAATGTGGTGTTACCTCTTATATGTGAACACAAGAAAACTATGGCTATTGTGCATCAAAAACCAAATCCATCCCACTGATCTTCACACAGTAGGAGAGAAAAGTGTGGAGGCAGACTCACACAGCAGGTGGCCTCAGGTTTTAACATGGAAGGTCCTTGGAACCATCAGTGGCCAGAGCACTATTTTACAGATGGGGCCACCCAGTAATAGACCTCTTCCTGTCCAAAGAAGACTTCAAATGCCATATGTATTTCACAAAAGCACACAGAAATCAAACTAATCTCCTGGATGCATTTCTGCTGGCTTAGAGACCACATTCTACATGTCTTCCCTCCCATTTCCTAGACACCCAGGGTCGTAATGAAGATCAAGTTGGCCAGAGCAAATATTGTATTAATGGCCCCAAATTGGCCTTGTTGGCATGGGTGTCAATATCTTCTGCAGCTGGCCAGAGAACCCCATATCTGCTGCCTCTGTGTTCAGGCATCCTGTCTCAACAGCAGTGGAGCATTCTGCATCCGAACCCGGATACTCCATATTACAGAATAGAGGGTAACCTGCTGACTAACGTGGACCACTTATGCTCTGACTGTCCAAGCCATCCTATTGCAGTCCAGGAAAGGTTCCACCGTGAAATGGTATGAACAGAAATGAAAACAGTTTCCTGTCTGTGCCTCCATCTGTCTCTATATGTATAGACCCCATCACAGTAATATCTGAGTGCCTGACAGTCTTTAAAGTATTTATCCTTGCAACACCCCTTTGAGGGAAGGAAGTAGTATTATCCCAGTTTAACAGATGGGGAACTGAGGGACAGGGAGACTAAGTGACTTGCCTGAGGTCACACAGGAAGTCTCTGGCAGAGAAGGGAACTGAACGCAGGTCTGCCAAGCCTTTGGCTTGCACCCTCACCATTTGTCCATTCTTCCTCTCCCACTCCAGTCCCACCTTATTCCACAAATGTGAATACACAGAGCTGACGCTCAAAGATCAATACTTACTGGTAAGTAATCTCTCTTTGTTTTCTTTTGAGGATAGTTGTAGCTTTAATCATATATCCCATAGAGCAGGGGCGGGCAAACTTTTTGGACCGAGGGCTGAATCGGGTTTCGGAAATTGTATGGAGGGCCGGTTAGGGGAGGGGGTAGTGGCCTGGCCCCCTTTTCCCCCCCGCCCCCCCCCAGAACTCCTGCCCCATCCAATCTCCCCTGTTCCCTGATGGCCCCTCCCCCCCAGAACTCCTGCCCCATCCAATCTCCCCTGTTCCCTGATGCCCTCCCCTCCCCCCCGGGACCCCTGCCCCATCCAACTCCCCCCCCCCCCGTCCCCTGACTGCCCCGGGAACCCCTTCCCCTGACTGCCTCCCGCCGCCACATCTGACTGCCCCCCCCGGGACCCCTGCCCCATCCAACCACCCCTTCTCCCTGTCCCCTGACTGCCCCCCGCCGCCCCATCCAACCCCTCCTCTCATTCCTGACGGCCCCCTTGGGACTCCTGTCCCATCCAACCACCCCTTCTCCCTGTCCCCTGACTGCCCTGGGAACCACTTCCCCTGACTGCCTCCTGCCGCCGCATCCAACCGCCCCTCTCCTTCCTGACTGCCCCCCCCCCCGGACCCCTGCCCCATCCAACCACCCCTTCTCCCTGGAACCCTTGCCCCTGACTGCCCCCCGTCGCCCTATCCAAACCCCCCTCTTCTTCCTGATTGCGGGACCCCTGCCCCATCCAACCACCCATTCTCCCTGTCCCCTGACTGCCCCATCCAACCCCCCATCTCATTCCTGACTGCCCCCCCCGGGACCCCTGCCCCCATTCAACCTCTCTGTACCCCGCTCTCTGACCTCCCCGACCCCTATCCACATCCCGCCCCCTGACCACTCCCCGAACTCCTCTGCCCTATATCCAACCCCCAGCCCACCGCTCCCTGCCCCCTTACTGCGCTGCCTGGAGCACTGGTGGCTGGCAGCACTGCGCTGTCGCCACCACCATGCAGCACAGAGCACCGGGTCAGGCTGGGCTCTGCAGCTGCGCTGCCCCAGGAGCTCCCAGCCCCGCCACCCAGAGCATTGTGCCAGCGGCGGGGCTAGCTGAGGCTGCGGGGGAGGGGAGACAGCAGGGGAGGGGCCGGGTCTAACCTCCCGGGCCAGGGTCTCAGGTGCCGGGCAGGAGGGTCCCGCGGACCATAATTTGCCCACCTCTGCCATAGAGAAAAGAACCTTCTGTTGCAAAAAAAAAAAAAAAAAGCGTGGGGGAAAATATTTTATTAAAATAAAAGTAAAAAGGTAGGAGATGGTGGCCCAGAATGGCGGACAGTGACCCAAACTGGCACCTTGCTCAAAGCATACACTTAAGAGTTGTTTCCACATGGTTTAAAGTCCTGCTTTTTGACAGGAAAGGTATTTGATTCTTTTACACACCCACACCCATGCTCCCCTCCTCCTTAAAACGTAAGTGGTTTTAGGTTAAGAGAGAAAAAATTAAGACACTATAGAGGGTGCAGATACTTCACATATATAATGTTTTCCACCAAAATTCACCAAAACAGATTTTGGTTTAGAAGCATATGCATATGTTCTCTTTTGATATTGTATTTACTTATTATTAGTTTCAAACTCCTCTTAAAGGTCACAACTTTTCAGGGTTTGTGCTCCTAGGCTTGAGGTTTCAAAGTATAAATGCAAATTGACATGCCCTATACTTAATGGAAAAGAAAATGAGAGGTCTGGATTAAAGATTTCCCTCCCCCCCCCCCCCCCCCCCGTAATAAATGGAGAAATTGCTTGCTAGTGAAGTGGTAGAGTAGTGGAGATGTGCCAATCTCTGCTTTTTTGAGGTAATGGGAGGCATGAGGCCAAAAGATCTTGGCAACAGCTCATCTGAGGCCTATTAGTGTGCAGGCACATCTCCAGTTTTTCTTTTTTTTAAACTACAGTGATTCTTATTTATCATTTTTAATATTAGCTGATTATTCCAATTACTAACAATAGCATAATATAGCTCCCTAATGTATACTGTGTAGCAAGACTCTCACCTTTGTAACTTCTGTAAGGTATCTCATCAGCCAGTTCTGAAGGAGTGTTATTAGATGTTGAGTGCTTCAGACCACTTCTCAGGAAATGAATTCTTACCAAACTCCAGCAGTGATTTGATATTTGGATTTATTTATTTATTTATGTATTGGTGTGATGTGCTCCCACAATAAGGTGCTTATGTCAAAACTCCAGTTGAGTGTTCCCTCTTGGCCACTCACCAGCCTGCTTTGAGGGGACCCAGCTGCTGGCTTCTGTGTCTCAATATACTCTGGAGTCTGAACAGAACTATAATCCCTCTCTTAGGACCTTTGGGTGTGCACTCTTCAGAGTGTACACCATGCAGCCCGCTGCCCAGTCCCTGGAACCAGTGCTGCCCCCTCAGGCTCTCCCTGTAGCTTAAATACATCATCTCCCAGAACTCCACCTGAGCTTCTAATTTTACCTCTTCAAGGGGCATGTGATAGGCGTAGCATATAGAGCACACACATTTTGCACAGGATTCTAATGAATTGTTTTTTTCTTTAATAACATGAGAAATACACAGATATACACAAAAATAATAAACCATACTTTCATGTTCCTGCCCTCAGTTTCCTCAGCACTCCAGAGCATTTTTTGGGCTAGGGTCAGGGTCATCTGGGGCTGTCCAGGGTCCTTCTATTTCAGTGCATGAGTTAGGTTCCAAAACATAGAGCCTCCTCTGCCAGCTCACCTACTCTGACCATTGCTGGTCCATTCACTTTCTGTCTGCACAAACTTCCTGCATGTGTCTCCAAGTCCCACCCCACCATTTATGACCTCCTGCTTTTGTCACCTCTGTCTCTTTGTCCTGCTTGGGAAATTTCGACACTGTAACCCTCCAGCCTTCTGTTGAGAGAAGTCATAGAGAACTGTTGTTCTCCCCAGGTAGGGCCTATTCAGGTGCTGATAGTGCTTGCCTTTTGGATATTTTGCCTACTCTGGGAGGTGCATGCTTAAAGGCTTGTCAGCAATTTTCAAACTAACAATTTAACCAGAATTTGTAAGTTATACAAAGGTCCCCCAAATCATCACAGCTTGCTCACAAAAAAGTTAAAAACCTTAAAACTAATGACATAATAAAATGATTGTTGCCATATGTGCGTGGTGACAGTAAAGTGCTCTTTCTTGAGATTTAACTTACAAATGAGTTTTGTGCCTTTCATTTTAAAACATACTAATTTCAAATACGCATAACCAAAATAACCTAATACATAAAACTGTATTTGGGGGGAAAACAGATGACGTAGTAATATCATGTGGTGATGATGATGATGATGATGATATTTTTCCATTCCCCTAGTATCTCAGGAATATGTTAAACAGCTGCTGCTAACGTTAGACATTTTTAAATCAGCAAGTCTGGATAATTTGCATCCAAGAGTTTTAAAAAAGCTGGCTGAGGACCTGACTGGACCATTAATGTTGATATTCAATAAGTCTTGGAACACCAGAAAACTGAAGGAAATTAATTTTGTGCCAATATATAAAAAGTGTAAATGGGATGACCAGGGTAATTATAGTTCTTTCAGTCTGACATCGATCCTGGGTAACATAACTGAGTGGCTGATGCTGCACTCAGTTAATAAAGAATTAAAGGAGGGTAATATAATGAATGTTAATCAACATGGGTCTATGGAAAATAAATCCTGTCAACCTAACTTGATATCTTTATTTTAATGAGATTACAAGGTTGATAGAGGTAATAGTATTGATATAATATACTTAGACTTCTGTAAGACATTTGACTTGGTACCTCATAACATTTTGATTAAAAAACTAGAAAGATATAAAATTAACATGGCACACATTAAATGGATTAAAAACTGACTTAAATCATGGGTCTCAAAATGTAATTGTAAATGGGGAATCATCATTGAACCAGAATGTTTCTATTGGAGTCCCCCAGAGATTGGTTCTTGTCCCTATGCTATAACATTTTTATCAATGGCCTGGAATAAAACATAAAATCATCACTGATAACGTTTGCAGATGACACACAAATTGGGGGAGTAGTAAATAATGACGAGGACACGTCACTAATATAGAGTGATCTGGATTGCTTGGTAAGCTAGGCACAAGCAATTATGCATTTTAATATGGCTAAATGTGTACATCTAGGAACAAAGAATGTAAGCCATACTTACAGGATGGGGGACTCTATCCTGGGAAGCAAGGGCGGTGAAATATTTCTGGGATTGTAGTGGATAATAACCTGAACATGAGCTCCCAGTATGATGCTGTAGCCAAAAGGGCTAATGTGATCCTTGACTACAGAAAAAGGGGAATCTCGAGTAGGTGTAGAGAAGTTATGTTAATTCTGTATTTGGCACTGCTGCTGGAATAATGTGTCCAGTTCTGGTGTCCACAAGAAGGTGTCCACAGTTCAGAGAAGAGCCATGAGAATAACTACAGAATTAGAAAACATGCCCCATAGTGATAGAGTAAATTAATGGACACGTCATTCTAACAGAGAAAGGTGTATAACGCAATCTAATGGCTGGAAGTTCAATGTAGACAAAATCAGATTGGAAATAAGGTGTAAATTTTTAACAGTGAGTGTTACTAACCACTGGTCGTGGTGGATTCTCTATCAGTAACAATTTTAAGATCAAGATAAAATATTTTTTCTAAAAGATATGCTCTAGGAATTATTTTGGGGAAGTTCTATGGCCTGGGATATACAAGATGTCAGATTAGATTATCACAATTGTCCTTGAAATCTATGAAAACTAAGATATCTTTTGCAGTGGCTGGCACTTCTAAAGTCCTCTATAGCTCTTAAATTTTAAGTAAGCATATACAGTTTTCACAAGTCTTATCAGTTCCCTTACTAAACTTGTAGCCATTCTGAATTATTCAGGTTCTTTTTCACTTTTGAGGGCATCATTCTCTCATGTGCTGACAATTGTCTCCTTTTACGGCGGGGGGGGAGGGGGGGAAATATCCATAAATATTGACTTCTAGATCAGCAGTTCCCAAATTTCATTGGTTCTTACCACCTTCTTAGATTGATACTTGAAGAACCACATGCAAAGTCCTCTTTTTTTTGTGCACATTTATTTTAGGCCTTATTAGGCTTCGCTTAAGTATTTCCAGACTCTTTAGTATTATAAATGCTCCCCCCCACAACCTAAAATGTTTGATTTATAGCAGGGGTCGGCAACCTTTCAGAAGTGGTGTGCCGAGTCTTCATTTACTCACTCTAATTTAAGGTTTTGCGTGCCAGTAATACATTTTAACGTTTTTAAAAGGTCTCTCTCTATAAGTCTATAATATATAACTAAACTATTGTTGTATGTAAAGTAAATAAGGTTTTTTAAATGTTTAAGAAGCTTCATTTAAAATTAAATTAAAATGCAGAGCCCCACAGACCGGTGGCTAAGACCCAAGCAGTGTGAGTGCCACTGAAAATCAGCTCGCGTGCCGCAGGTTGCCTACCCCTGATTTATAGCATCCATTTTAAACATCTCAGGTTTTCAGACTGCAGCAAAAAGAAATGCAATAAAGCGGCCATTATTATTATTAGTTTTTTGTGTTACTCAAATTACAAGAAACAAATGTCATAAATGAAGCCTCGATTTATTTTGGTGTAGACCTGACTTACATTCAGAGGCTTTACTTTTTTCACTTGTATAATTTGAGTTTGAAATTTCTGTTAATTATCTGGATTATTACTGAATATGAGCCAAAGTTCACTTTACTTCCCTTTTTAAAAAGTGTAAACAGAAAAAATACAAAACATTTTGAGTAACTCTTGCTTAAAAATGAAAAGTGCCATTAACGAGAAGTGCGTGTATGGGGGGAGGCGGGGGTGTCAGAGTCTTGGATGGGAGTGGGGGCCTTTATCTGGGCATCAGGCAGCTTCCACTCCAGGAGGCCTCTTGCTCCTCAGCGGCTACTCTGTCTCCCAAGCAGGGCCAGTGGGTACCTGCAATGCTGGGCAAGCTAAACAGGAGCTCCTTTTAGCAGGGAGGAGGCTCAAATTACGGCCAGCTACTCTGTTGCTGAAGAGCCAGGTGATTAAGGTTGCCACTCAGTCGGGTTTTACCCAGACAGTCTGGTTTTTGGCTTCTGTGTCTGGGTGCCATTCAGGGTTGCCAGGTGCCTGGTTTTCGATTGGAAAATCTGGTCGAAAAGGGGACCTGGCAACCCTAAGTGGCACCCAAACCAAAAGCCCGGTTACTGCGGAGCAGGAGGAAGCGCTGGGTCATTAATCCACGCCTGACCTTACCCAGCCAGGGCTGCCTCCTACCTGCAGGCAGGCTTCTTGAGATGATCCAATGAGCAACGAGCAATGGGGATGTGGTCTCGGGGGAAGAGGCAGAGGGGGTGGGGCCTTGGGGGAAGAGGCGGGGCGGGGTCTCAGGGACGGTTACCAGCAGTTAGAAAGGTGGCAACCCTGCAGGTGATTCTCTTCAGACCTGTAGTCAGACTTTTATCCACTGGACCTGACTGGCCTCCTGTCCCACTCCCCTGCCCAACTTCCCTGTGGAGACAGGAGGGAATTCCCCATGCATCCTCTGCCTCCCAGGCCGGCAGGGCAAGGAATATAGAGAAAGCGCCTGCTCTGCTACAGCACTGGGAGGTGTGGGGGTGGAGGGGCTTTGATCTCTGGGTTCCCTGCAACTGCAGGTTTTGCAGTGGCTCCGAACCAGCCCTGTATGCCTGCATCTTTTCGAATGAAAGGCTCTCTGGCGGTGAGATATGGAACTTCATAGTTTCACCTCAGTTGCTTCAGCTATGTGGCTTAGCGCAAGCTGAAGGCTAGGCTTAGCAGAAAGCCATCCAGATGTGCACCATATGAGAGTATAACGCCCATCTGCACAAAGACACCACTAAATAAAGTGACTATGCTGGCATGGTCAGTGAGTCTTTCACGATTATGGCTGAAAGCAGTCAGGATTGTACATTTTGCTTCTTGGGCATTTTCTGGTGCGCTGTAATTCATGTGGCAACTTTTCATGTGAAACAAAGATTTATTAAAGAGTTTTTGGTACATTGCTTCCAACAATCTCACAAAGCACCCCTGGTACACGTATTATGTTTGGGACCCCCCTAGATGCTTTAGTGATGGACACGTTAGAAGTACCTGAGGAAGAGAGTGAATTGAGATGATTGCTTATCCCCATATCTTGTTTCTTATTCCTCTGTGGTTTTGGGTGAGTTAATGCAGCCCTTGTTAAACATTATCCTCAACTTGTTGAAAAGATTATCAAAGAAAACATTACATCTAGCAACCTGAAATTCCTCACAGATTTATAGAAATGTAATGTCAGCACATTCCAGGGAATCTAGCAGGCATGGTATTTCAGTATCTACTCATTAGTGGCTTATATAGTTATAAAAATCTGAATTATAAAATTTGAAATTGATAAACTTTTTAAATTGTTTTACAATAGCACGTATACTGGATTTTTATTGAATTCAGTCTCCTGCCTTCCACGTTGCCACTGACTGTCCTCCTTAGATGCTTGGAGACTGGCCAAGCAGAACTACTCACTCTGCTAACAGGGTGTGTTTTACAAGCAGATGAGCAATGTTGACAGCATATTTTTTGTCTATATAATGCACGCGATTCTGCTAAATGTAATACATTTCCCCAAAAACTTCCCAGGGACAGCACACCTGGCCCAGTTTCTGATGACTTACTTTCCCTCCTGTTCCCACCTCTCTACAGATTAACACACACTCTGTGATATTCTATCAATAAACTTAGTGTATTTCTCCCAAAAACAAAGAATTCTAGTAGAGTGCATTTAATGTAAATTTCTTTTTGCTCACTTTTCATGGGTATAGTTAGGAGATGCTGTTTGATTTAACTGGAAAAACAAATTAATACTTTCCCCATTCTGCTGCTAGTGCCCTCAGTATGCATGTATTGTCATCATCATCAACAACAATCACTAAAAATGACATGATGCTTCAGACGTGTAGAAAAGACACATTCCCTACCATGAAGAGTTTATAGTCTAAAATAGACAATGCCAATAAAAATGAAACCTGGCATGGTATCTTACAAAAGGTAGGCATAGGGGAAATGAGAAGGTAGGGAGAAGTAAAAATTTTAAGGAGGGATTTGAAGGAGATGAGAGCGACTGTTCCAGGCATAGGGGACAGAGCCCTATGAGTTGTGAAGCAAGAAGTGGGGCAAAGGGGAAGGGCAGTCAAGCAAGAGGTTTGGGAGGAATGCAGTGAGAGTGGGAGAAAATGAGTGCACTATAATGTTCCTTTAGTGCTGTAACCTAAATTCCCCAGCACTGCAGGAGCTGTTAGTGTGGAGCAGTCTGCTGAAGCTCTGAAAATAGAACATTAACCCTGTGTGTGTGTGCACCTGGATTTATTCCCATAAGATGGTACTGAGAGCAGAGATGTAAATGGAAGCAAGATTGAGTCCATCAATAAGCTTTGCTCCAGTTTACCCTTGAAAAATGCAGACCATCAGAAGTAGTACCTCCTCCCTCTCATCTTGAGCTGGTAAGTGAACATTATTTCTGAAGCCTCCGACAAAAATTTCATACCGATTGTGAACACATCTGTCTACATGGCCAGCTCAGATGAAAGGGCCTAAGGCAGGGGTAGGCAACCTATGGCACGCGAGTCGAAGGTGGCACGCAAGCTGATTTTCAGTGGCACTCACACTGCCCGGGTCCTGGCCACCGGTCCGGGTGGCTCTGCATTTTAATTTAATTTTAAATGAAGCTTCTTAAACATTTTAAAAACTTTATTTACTTTACATACAACAATAGTTTAGTTATATATTATAGACTTATAGAAAGAGACCTTCTAAAAACGTTAAAATGTATTACTGGCACGCGAAACCTTAAATCAGAGTGAATAAATGAAGACTTGGCACACCATTTCTGAAAGGTTGCCGACCCCTGGCCTAAGGACTGAAATGGTGATTAGATAATCCAGTTTAGTTCAAAGTACAGGTTGGTGGTAATTGCTCTTTGGCAGATCTGAACTACCTGAAGTTGCTGGAAGAGGAGGAAATGGACTAGTTTGTTGGAGTTTCGGCTGCTAGCACAGAGTCATGTCTAAATCTGAAGTAGAATACCTGCTCAGAATTCAGCATTATGGCATAAGTGGCACTTATGCTTATACCAAGCTGTTCTGATCCCTTCTTTAGATAAGAGCTTGAAACATGCTAAAGATTTTACTTCTAGTACATAGGATTTATTCCTGAATAAAATTCTCTCATTTCAAAATCAAAATGTTGGCAATTCTGGCCTATTTTCTAGACAAGAATGTGGTCTTAAAACCTAGTTCGAATGTAGTTTTTCCCTGTTCAATTTAGGCAACCAAAGTGTTAGAAAGCAGTTTTGCAAGAATTGTATTTATACTGATTTTACTCAATCTCAAAAAACTGGGGTTTTATAGCCTATATCCACTCATTTTCATAAATGAAACTGAATACATAACTACCTAAAGCAAAACAATATCAAACAGGTTTAACGGTTGATGTGGTGATAGGTCTCATACAGTTACTGATAGAAAGAGTAATGACTAGCAACTTTAATGTCAGAATAGTCCTTATATAAGTGACAGCAAGGATGAAGAGACTTCAGTGTTGCTGGCCAAAATTTTCAAATTTAGGTGCCTAAAGATAGACATCTACAGCCAAGTAAGTTCCTGTATAAAAGTGGCCTGATTTTCAGTGGTGCTAACCATCTACACCTATTGAGCCTATTGATATTACACTAGTGCCCATGAGACCCCAATCAGATCAGGACTCAATTGTACTGGATGCTATATAGTTTCATGGAAGACATGGTATTTTTCCTGCGGAGCTTGCAAATCTAATTAAGGACAAGATATAAGTGAGTGTAAAAATGAGAGAGAATGGAGGATGAGAGTAACTGTAATACATAGGCAGGGCCGACTCTAGGTTTTTTGCCACCCCAAGCACGTGCTTGGTTTGCTGGTGCCTAGAGCTGGTCCTGTACATAGGCTAGTTATGTGCACAGGTTGATCCAAATCATTTTAACAATTTTTTGAAAAATAAATAGATGTCCATAATCTTCATTGTCTCTCAACCTGACATAACTGGAAGAAATTGAAGATATTCTTGTGTGATGATGAATCAGAGATTAGACAAGGCAATAAAACCATATCTGGAGATTCAGCATTGAGACTTAAACAGTTATCAGGTTAATGGAAAACACAGGTTCTGTTCACCTGTGCTACAAGCTGATGGAGAGGACAGTAGCGCTGTTTGAGGTAGAAAAATCACAAAATCCCTGATTTTAAGGCCTACCTACATTACAAAGACAATGGTGTAAAGAGGCTCAGTTACAACATGGCTGTTCCAAATGCCTAGATTGCAAGTGAGTCTCCTTCACACAGTCATATTTATAATATGGGCAGGGCCTCTAAGTAACCCTAAAATTTCATCTTTGTAAATTGTCACTTAGCCAGTAATTTCCTTCTTTTAATTTGCACTCCTCTCTCCAATAGATAGCACTTTGTCTTACTGTGCTTGTTAGTTTGATCTGTTTGTGCATTCAAAACTTAATTTTAATATTATAGCTGGCAAGTGCCTTGGGAAATAAAAATGAAATGAAAGGGGGCCACTTTTTTGTGTGTAAGAGTATACTTGGACTGAGTAAGTATACTGTACTATTTCTGTTAGGAGGATCCATGCTTAGACCAACCTGTTCTGAGACAGGCAGGCTGAAACATCTTGCAGACATCTTCAGGACTGTAACCTGCTAAACCTGTTTGCCTCAAAAGATGCAGTTTCTGCTCAGAGTTGGAGACTAGAGGACGCTTGTAGCTTCTATTTCTTCCTCCTTGCCACTGGCTCCTCACTCCTTTTTACCTGGCTAAAGCTTCACTAACCTGGAACTTTCCCACTAGGTCAGTGGAAAAATCTATTTTGTTTAGGTGACCAGACATCCCGATTTTATCGGGACTGTCCCGATATTTGCTTATTTGTCCCACGTCCCGACCTACCCCTTCAGTCGGGACGTGAATTGTCCCGATATTTTGCCTCTGCTCACAGGCGGAGCGGAGCCCGGAGGGGGCTCGTGCCCCCCCGACTCCGCCCCCTCCTTCCCCCATTGGATCCCTCCCCAAATCCCCACACCTCCAGCCCCGCCCCCTCACTGCCCCATTGGATCCCTCCCCAAATCCCCACCCTGGCCCCGCCTCTTCCCCAAGCACGCTGCATTCCTTCTCCTCCCCCCTCTCTCCCAGGCTTGCGCTGATCAGTCATATGGCGGCACAAGCGCTCGAGGGAGGGGGGAGGTGGAGACAGAGCGGAGGCAAACTGGTGGGGGGGGGGGCGTGGAGCTCTGGCGGACGTTTGTTTTTTCCGCTGGAGGGAGGGGGGAAGTGGAGACGGAGTGGAGGCATGCTGGTGTTTTTTTGCTCTGCCGCCGGCTATTTCACCTGTGTGATCTGGTCACCCTAATTTTGTTACAAGTTAAACTGTTCTCTTGAGGTTTTACAAAACCGCAGCAGAAAAATGCATTTTTGGAGGAGCAAAACCATGTTTCAGCCTCTTCTTTCATTTGTGTTTTCTAAAACAAGTGGTGCTGCATGCAGCACCATATTGGCAAATAAGTATCATGTGTATTGGAAGGAGGTCGGATTGTGTGCGTGATGACGTGCATTTTTTAATTTGAGAAGTCAGTGCCAGCTGTGCTTTTTCTGAGCCAAGGCAGTATCATCTGAACAAGGAATTAGAGCCAGTCTGTAACAATGCAGATAATTTGTTTTTCATTGCTGTTACTCTTTTTTGAGGCAGTGGGTGTTAGTTGCTTGTAATAGAAGCCACAACATTTCCTCATTCAGGTTGAACTCTTTCCTATTACTCTTGAACAGTATTCTGGGCAAGATCTCATTTGTCCCTCTTCTTGGTTATTGGGGTTACTGTTTCCTCTAACAGACAGTTACTATCACCACAGTTATTGTCCACCTGAAGAAGGTGAAGTTTCCTGAAACAAATGACACTACGTAAAATTGCCTGACAGGAGGTACTTCTAGAACAAACATCAACGGTTGTGCAGAAATCGAAACAAGAGTATACCATTTTGATGTCTTTTGAGTATTGTGCTTTGATCTCCAGTCATTTTGGGGAGCATCCTATTTTTTTCTTTCTCTTTTCATTTTAGTATTCATGTAGATAGCTTGTAAATAGGTGAGAGGTTACAGTAGGATTCAACAGAAGCTGGGAATGGGCAACAGGGGACAGATCACTTGATGATTACCTGTTCTGTTCATTTCCTCTGACGCACCTGGCATTGGCTACTGTTGGAAGACAGGATACTGGGCTAGATGGACCTTTGGTCTGACCGAGTATGGCCGTTCCTATGTTCTTAGAGCATGTTGTCTGTGAACATCTGCAGACTTAGACCAAATCCCTTCCAATTCCTTCACCCTATGGAAATTTTTCAAAAAATGTCCAATAGGCTTTCAGTGACAATACATGTTAGTGCTAATACTTTGAATTTGATCACATGTATACTTGGGGCAATCTGCAGCTAATAAAGTAGCTAATGCAAACACAACTTCTGGTATTGTGATCTTGACAGAGGTTTCAACCTTAGCAGTGTCAGAACTGGTCAATATTTCAATGAGGGACCTCCAAAGAAAAGCCAATGTGTTCCAGGAAGTGGTGCTGTTAATTTAGAAGCTGATCCTCTTCCTTTAGAGACAGTGATGAACCCATGCCCTGGCATAATGAGAGGAGCTGTGCTGCTGGAATTAACGTCTTTCTGATGAGTCATTAAAAATGAGGTGCTAACCACTTGTTAAAGATCTCATAGCGCTGTTTAGAAGAGATGGGGTATTTGGCTCTGGTTAAATTCTAATTTGAGAAACTACCACTTGTAATATATCATTTCTTCTGCAGATTCAAGTGGATGTAGCATTCTTTCTCACTATTTATCCTAAATGATTATGTAATGTTTCTGTGCACGGTTAAACAGCTACTGCATGCCACCCCAGAGGACGGTTGCATTTCATTGTGTCGATGTAAAGTGGCTATGTTGTGGCTTTTGTTGAGGTTGGGAGTGGTGGTTGGTGGAGACTGGGTCAGTGTACTCAGGAGAGGCAACTGTTACCAGTTCTTTAAAAGGGTGCAGTTGCACTCTCTGTGGTGTTAGCCTCAGAGTAATAATGCGTACAGAAGGGGATGTGGGGCACTGAGCAGGCCCAGGTCACTTCCCATTTTGCCTACTCAACACCACCTTCAATGATATGGAGCACATCTGACTGTGCTAGTGCATGTGCACAGAGGAATTGCAAGGAAGCTTCCTGCACTTTCTCCTTCCCTTGTGCACCCAAACAAGCAACCACAATTTTATCTGTACTTTGTAAAATAATTTGGTGTCCTTTGGGATGAAAGGCATTGCATAAATATAAGCTATTATTATTATAAACACATTAATTGAAACTTCCTGTCTGGAGCAATAATGCAATCTCCTCTATCATTTTGGGCTTGCAGCTCCAAAAAATTAAGAACTAGTGATTTCTCTGTCTTATTACTCCTTTTTGTCATCATGGTTAACTCAGCCCACACATTACTATTTAATCTCACAGACTCTGCTCTCTCTGTGGTTATGCTGTCAGAAGAAAGGTGGTGTCTCCTACGGTACTGCACACACAAAAGCCTATACCCAAGAATTTAGGCTTTTAAGCAAAGGTGTATAGCTGAATTTAACCCTTAAGACTGAAAAGAAATACTTACCTTAACTGAATTATCTCCCTGGGTCTTAGTAAAAGATCCTGGGTTGAAGTCAACATAGTGTTTCAATGAACATTTTTCAAAATGGGGGGGGGGAAGCTTTAAAGAGAAAAATATGTATAGCTTTAAACTCTTTATTCTTCTTCGAGTGCTTGCTCATGTCGATTCCATTCTAGGTGTGTGTGTGCGCCATGGTGCACAGTTGTTGGAGACTTGCCTTAGTGGTATCCATAGGTTAGCTGTGGTGACCTCTGGAGTGCCACACTCATGCGTCAGTATATCAGGTGCTACCGGCCCTATGCCCTCTCAGTTCTTCCTTACCACCCGTGGTGGTTGGTCAGAGCGCCTCTTTTCCTTGCCTCGCAAGTGGTCAGCAGTTTCTTTCCCTTTTGACTTAGTGGTCCAGCTGTAAATAGTTTTGTTTATTGTAGATTAGTTAATAAGTAGCAGTTAAGTACTTTAGTTAGTTAGGGTCCTGGTGAGGACTTTGCCCCAGACGAGGCATGCCCCAGTCGCTGGGTTTTAAGCCCTGCCCTGACTGTAATCGGCCTGTGCAGGTTAGTGACCTGCATGGCAGCTGTCTGAAGTGCCTGGGGAAATCCCACATCAAAGAAAAGTGTTGCATCTGTAAGAACTTTTGTCCCAGGACACGTCCTCACATCCACTCTCTGCCCGGCCTCGGAGCTGTCCCGGCCGGACGCACGCAATGCCCAGCACTTGGTCCTCGGTTTGTGGCGCACTCCCAGCACTGGGCTCTACCCGGCACCGATCCCCTTCGCCGGTGCCCAAGAAGAAGTCTAAGAAGCACAACCCAGCACTGAGCAAGACAGACCAAGGGGCATTGGGTAAAGGATCCTGTTTGGGCCACCTGCCCATGCCAGAGTTGCAAAGGGACACTTATCATAGAATCATAGAATATCAGGGTTGGAAGGGACCTCAGGAGGTCATCTAGTCCAACCCCCTGCTCAAAGCAGGACTACTCCCCAGACAGATTTTTGCCCTAGATCCCTAATGGTCCCCTCAAGGATTGAACTCACAACCCTGGGTTTAGCAGGCCAATGCTCAAACCACTGAGCTATCCCTCCCCCCAAGAGAGCCTCCTACCCCCCTATGTGATCCGCCACTGACTCCGGGGAGTGGTAGGGGACCCAGACTGATGGCGGAGTCAACACCTTCCCAGCTCCCGGCACCCAGAGAGCAAAGGACTCTCCCACCGCAGCTGGCAAGCGTGCGGCACTGGACCTGGCAAAGGCTCCCTACAAGGGCAAGCCAGCCATGAAAGCCTCCCAGAAGGCAAGTGAACGCCGCTGATCTCTGGAGCCGAGGCAGAGCTTTTTGTCGTCACACCTCTGGTCTCCGCGTCAGCCCAGGTCACCGGTTTGCCACAACAGATCGGCGGCACCACGCTCCCAGTCTCTGTCCTTGTGTCGAGACTTGCCCAGAGAGAAGTGCCGGTCATCGTATGGTCGGCACCGGTCATCCTCATGCTGACCCTCTGCATGCCGATGATCGCCGTCACCTAGACCATGGGGATTCTCCCCAACACAGTGCTGCTCCCCCTACTCCTGGCACCGGTCTGCCTAATTGAGGCACTGGTCACCCACGTCGACGGTTAGCCACCAGATTCAGGCTTCGACAGCCCCGCCATGGTCACCGGATGAGGATTCCTCTGGCACGGAGAGGGAGTTCAGCCCTTTGCCGAGACAGCACCATCGTGACTGGGCTCCTGAGGCTGCGTCCATCTCAGCGATACTGTCCTGGCAGCAGGGCCAGTGGCCAGCACAATGGCCTTACTGGAATGCCTGGGGCGTGCTGGTTATGCCAATGCCCCCGTCTCACCAATTGTTGGTTGCTGCGTTGGACAATCACCAAATGGCACTGGGCTGGTGCGCAAAGTGGAGGGACAGGTGCCCACCCTAAGACCCCCTCCCCACTCGGGGAATGATGCCCCAGGGCCCCCCCCCCCCCAGTGGTTCAGTTGTACTCATCCTCTCCAGATGAGGCTGTGGCGGAGCCCATTCATGCTGGCCCACCACACGACTTTAAGGAGCACCAAGCCCTGCTCCAAAGTGTGGACACTAACTTAGGCCTAGAGGCGGAAGAGATGGTGGAGCAATCAGACACTTTGCTTAATGTGCTCTCTGCATCCACCCCTACACGCGCTCTCTGACAAGGGGCTCGAATACTTATACACACCCCCGCCCCTGGTGTCATTAGTTGTTTGTTTCAGCGGTCAACGAGAAAGACAAGCAAGGGCATTCTAGTTCCACCCCCCAAAAATTAGGAGACCAAGAGACTAAACCTTTTCCGGCTTTCAGTGACAACACATGCTAGTACTCTCCTCACTTACTCTCCAAAAAAAAAAAATAAAAAAAAAATCACAAGATGGGATTTCTTGGGAAATTAATAGTTTTAATATGTGTATAGTAATAAATTCCAACAAAAATATTGCCTTGATTCAGGGGAAAACACTTAAGCATATGTTTAACTCCCGTTAAATTCAATGGGTCTTAAGCACATCATTAGAGTTAAGAACATGTTTAATTGCTTTCCTCATTTGGGATCTATGTGCACAAACTACTTCATGTTTGCAGCCCTTTTTTTTGTTTTTGATATGATGAGTATTTTAGCCATTTATCTCAGTAAACTCAAATGTCTCCAAAAGCAAAAGAATATACCAAGGGTTATCTAAAAATGAAAAGCTGGTGTACTAATTTATTACTGTGTGAAACCTTTTTATTTCTGGTTTCATTTCCCGGAGGAAAGCATTGTCCTAAAAACAAAACAAAAAAACACTGTTTGCTAAAATACAATGTTGATAGCCGTTGTGTTTAATATTCGCTGCTTTTTTGGGGGGAGGGGGCCTAAATACATGTTTTGGCCATTCTTTCCCCCTCTGAGTAATTTTTAAAAGTCCTTCCAACTCTTCTTTTTGAAAGCATATGGGTGTTCTTTGAACACTAACCATGCATCTCATAATTTACACTAATCTTGTGTTGGAGAAAAATTTAGAGAACTTTTTAAAAAATACACAGTTAAACGCAATGTTTTGTTGCAAATAATTAGGTTAATTATTGACAGATGACACTGCTAGCTTCTTGAGAGGAGGCACTAACCTCCGTTATCATGACGGCACCAGTGATTTAAAGCCTTCATCGGAGATTTTGTCTGCCTTGCTGGCTCCATGGGGAAAAGATATTCTGTGGTCAAGGGCATTGTTAACTGATGAAAATTTGACCTTGAGCAAGTCACTTACTCTCTCTGTTTTTCAGTTCCCCTTCTGTAAAGTGAGGATAATACTTCCAAAGAGCCAAACAGACTGATAATTGCAAAGATAATTCTGAATCATTTATCTTGTCTACACTGAGGAGTTCTTTTGTCAAACTGTCCCAGTGTTGCAATAGCACTATTATGGCTCCACTGGCACTAGAGGTACTACTAGTGTAGACCAGCCCCCAGCAATTTTATTATGGTGTCATGTAACCCGTCTTAGAGCAATGATAGAGGTGGCAGGTTTGTATAGTTTTTGGTGGTGCCCAGAACGGGTCCAAGTCCTGCCCCGCCCCCACACCTGCCTAAGGCTCTGTGAGGGAGTTTGGGTGTGGGAGGGGTGCAGGCTTGGGGACGGAGTTTGGGTGCTGGGTGCAGGCTCTGGGCTGGGGCAGGGGGTTGGGATGCAGGAGGGGTTCAGGGTCTGGGAGGGAGTTTGGGTGCTGGGTGCAGAGTCTGGGCTGGGATGGGGGCTGGGGTGCACGAGGGGGTTCAGGGTGCAGGCTCTGGGAGAGAGTTTGGGTGTGGGAGGGGTGCGAGCTCTGGGAGGGAGTTTGGGTGCTGGGTGTGGGATCTGGGCTGGGACAGGGGGTTGGGGTGCAGGAGGGGGTTTGGGGTGCTGGGTGTGGGCTCTGGAAGGGGGTTTGGGTGCTGGGTGCGGGCTCTGGGCTGGGACAGAGGGTGGGGGTGTGGGGCATGCGGCTGGGCTGGGGATGAGGCGTTTGGGGAGCAGCAGGCAGACTGGGACGGGGGGCCAGAGAGGACGACTCCCCCCAGCCCTCTTCCTGCTGGCAGCAGTGAGCTCCGGGGGAGAGGGGAAGGGGGGCCCCTCCCTGGCATGACACTCACCTAAGCCCCCGCCCCCAGCTGCTGCTCAGGAGGTCCAGCCAGGATAAGCCCCTGGAGTCGACTCGGAGTTGCCTGCCGGGGGAGGGGGGGCTGCCATGCGCCTCCTCCCCCTCCCTCTTCCGCCTGCCCCGGCGCCACTCCCTTGTAGCCAGCCGTGGCAGCGGCCGGCGAGGGAGCACAGCGCAGAACTGCAGGGGGCAACTGCCCAGGGCAGGCAGGGACGCTGAGGGGAGGCAGGGCCGGGGGAGGTGCATGGGGGAGGCAGGAGGGGCCGGGAGAGAGACCTGGCCCCAAACATTGGTGGAGCTGGGCCCCCCAGACCCTGTATTTGTTGGAGCCCGAGCATCACGGGCCCATACAACTCGACACCCCTGAACAATGATGGGAGAATTTGAGGAAAACCTCAATGTAGACAAGGCCCATGAGTCAGCTTTAGTAGAAAGTTACAGGCCTTAATGTTCCACAACACCCTCTGCCATGAGATTTTGCATAGCAGTTTATAAAAACATTACTTAAAGGAATCGTGTCCATTCTCTGAGCTGGAAATGAGTCCTAAGGGGCACCTTTAAGTCCCTTTAGAACAAAGCTGACTTAACCCAGTATTTTAATAAAGTCGGATAGTCAGTAAAGAGATCTTTAGATTGTTGGAGTCAACTATTTTCCCTAACTTGACAAACCTACATCCAAAAAATAAATCAGACGTACTCTTCTGTCAGTGTATGTTCAGACTTGATGCTCTATGTTTGTTCTTATTTTCATATGTTCAGACAGTTTCTACAGAAATTTCTGAATATTCATCTGAGAGTGAAAACCTGGAAGAAGGCCAGGTGGACACAAAGTCTTCTAATTTTGGATTTAGCAAAAAGCTACAATCAAGTTCTGAAGCAGATCTGGCACAGGCGACAGGCAGATCTGCAAGTGACTGGCTAAAATCGGCACAGGCCCTTCTGCAGACACCTAAGAAACAATCAGATAAGACCTCAAGGACTCCAGAAGATTCTGCAAAGAAAAGGAAATTGCTAAGGTAGATTACAATTCTTTTTCAAGGAAAAACTTCAATTGAAAAAATCAGAATTAACCATTTATCAAAAACAGTAGAATCTATTATAAGATTAATTTCTTTTTAGAGTTAAAATTTTAAAGAAGAAAAACGTACTCAGACGCGCTCTAATGTGCTAACAGGCAAACTGTGTTTTTTTTAAAAAAAGAGATAGAGCGAGCATTTTTTGTCTTGAAATCAGTGAGGAAAGCACTGGATTTTGAACTCCAGCTCTCTACGTTTCAATATAGTTGAGCACTTTTAATGGTGATTTAAAATGCCTTACAGACATTAATTCTATCCCCCTTCCCAGCTTTTTTAGGCCAGACTGCAGGGTTGAAGTCAGAAGAGAGGTACAGTAGAACCCCGTTTATCCAAGCCTCCGTTATTAGGCTCTCTGTATTAAGTGAACCACCAGCACACACAGGAATATGGGAAATTGACTCTGCAGCTCCGGATGGCAGGGCTCTGGTTTTTTTGCATTCTGTAGCATAACCACATGGTGTGACTAGCGGTCAGGGATTTGGACCCCATCAGGTTTCAGAATTCTCTAAAGAACAAAACTGTAGATGATGGTCCATTCTGGTGCTGTGCTGGTAGCACATCATATCATTATCATCTTTAGTTCAAGTTGGCAAGGCCTGATGAAACTCATCATACGGTACTTAAGGAACTAGCTGAAGCAATCTTGGAAGCATTAGCAATTATTTTTGAGAACTCATGGAAGACAGGTGAGGCCATGGGGACTGGAGAAGGACAAACATCACCTTTTTTTAAAAAGGGGAACAAAGAGGACACCAGGAATTATAAACCAGCCAGCCTAACTTTGATACCTGGAAAGATACTGGAACAAATTATTAATAGGGCTGTCAAGTGATTTAAAAAAATTAATCGCAATTAATTGCACGATTAAAAAAATTAATTGCATGATTAATTGCGATTAATTGCACTGTTAAACAATATTAGAATACCATTTATTTAAATATTTTTGGATGTTTTTTACATTTTCAACACAGAATACAAACTGCACAGTGCTCACTTTATATTTATTTTTGATTACAAGTATTTGCATTGTAAAAAAACAAAAGAAATACTATTTTTCAATTCACCTAATACAAGTACTGTAGTGCAATCTATTTATAATGAAAGTTGAACTTACAAATGTAGAATTATGTACAAAAAAACGGTATTCAAAAATAAAACAATGTAAAATTTTAGAGCCTACAAATCTACTCAGTCCTACTTCTTGTTCAGCCAATTGCTAAGACAAACAAATTTGTTTACATTTACAGGAGATAATGCTGCCCACTTCTTATTTACAATGTCACCTGACAGTGAGAACAGGTGTTCACATGGCACTGTTGTAGCCGGCGTTGCAAAGTATTTATGTGCCAGATATGCTAAACATTAATATGCCCCTTCATACTTCTACCACCATTCCAGAGGACATGCATCCATGCTGATGACGGGTTCTGCCTGATAACAATCCAAAGCAGTGCAGACTGTCGCATGTTCATCACCTGAGTCAGATACCAACAGCAGAAGGTTGATTTTCTTTTTTGGTGGTTCAGGTTCTGTAGTTTCCACATCAGAGTGTTGCTCTTCTAAGACTTCTGAAAGCATGCTCCACACCTTGTCCCTCTCAGATTTTGAAAGGCACTTCAGATTCTTAAACCTTGGGTTGAGTGCTGTAGCTATCTTTAGAAATCTCACGTTGGCATCTTCTTTGCATTTTGTGAAATCTGCAGCGAAAGTGTTCTTAAAATGAACAACGTGCTGGGTCATCATCTGAGACTGCTATAATGTGAAATATATGGCAGAATGTGGGTAAAACAGAGCAGCGGACATACAATTCTCTCCCAAGGAGCTCAGTCACAAATTTAATAATTTTTTTTTTTTAATGAGCGTCATCAGCATGGAAGCATGTCTTTTGGAATGGTGGCCAAACCATAAAGTGGCATATGAATGTTTAGCATATCTGGCATGTAAATACCTTGCAGTGCTGGCTACAAAAGTGCCATGCAAATGCCTGTTCTCACTTTCAGGTGACATTGTAAAGAAGAAGGCATAATTATCTCTGGTAAATGTAAACAAACTTGTTTGTCTTAGCGATTGGCTGAACAAGAAGCAGGACGGACTGAGTGGACTTGTAGGCTCTGAAGTTTTACATTGTTTTCTTTTTGAGTGCAGTAATATAACCAAAAAAAAAAATCTACATTTGTAAGTTGCACTTTCACAACAAAGAGATTGTACTACAGTACTTGTCTGAGCTGAATTAAAAAAATACTATTTATCATTTTTACAGTGCAAATATTTGTAATAAAAAATAATATACACTTTGATTTCAATTACAACACAGAATATAATATATATGAAAATGTAGAAAAATATCCAAAATAGTTAATAAATTTCAATTTAACAGTGCAATTAAAACTGTGATTAATCGTGATTATTTTTTTTTAGTTAATTGCGTGAGTTAACTGCAATTAATCGACAGCCCTAATTATTAAACAATCCTCTAAGCACCTAGAGGATAATAGAGTACTATAAGGAATAGTCAGGATGGATTTGTCAAGAACAAATCATGCCAAATCCATCTAATTTCTCCTCTTTTGACAGGGTTACTGGTGTAGTGGCTGGGGAGAAGCAGTAGATGTGATATATCTTGATTTTTAGAAAGGCTTTTGACACGATCCCACATGACATTCTTATAAGCAAACTAGGGAAATGCGGTCTAGATTAATTTATTATAAGGTGGGTGCACAACTGGTTGAAAGACCAGAATCAAAGACTAGTTATCAGTAGTTCACTGTCAAACTGGGAGGGCATATCTAGTGGGATCCAGCATGAATCAATCCTGGGTCTGATACTAATCAATATTTTCATTAATGACTTGGAGTGGAGAGCATGCTTATAAAATTTGCAGATGACAACATGCAGGAAGGGTTGCAAGCACTTTGAAGGACAGGATTAGTATTCAAAATGACCTTGACAATTTGGAGAACTGGTCTGAATTCAACAACATGAAATTCAATAAAGATAAGTGCAAAGTACTTAAGCTAGGAAGGACAAATTAAATGCACAACTACAAAATGGGGAATAACTGACTAGCTGGTAGTACCACTGAAAAGGATTTGGGGGTTATAGTGGATCACGAGTTGAAGATGTGTCATCAGTGTGATGCAGTTGAGAAAAAGGCTAATATCATTCTGCAGGGGGCTGGACTTGATGACCTTTCAAGGTCCCTTCCAGTTCTAGGAGATGGGATATCTCCATTAATTTAATTTATTTATTTAAGTACCCCACTGTTCTATAGTACAAATACATATCAAATAATTAGATAAAACTTCCTTAACCTGCTCAAAACAATCCAAGCTAAGAATGTTAATAAAGTATAAAAGGAATTGTACTGATACAGGAAAGATTCATGATAGCTGGAAAAAAATATTACGAAGTGACAGATCTGGAAACAGAAGAGTTAACATTGTACAAAGTCTGCATTTCCTGAACTGACCCGCAGGCCTCAGAATAATTGGTCAGTTTTGCTGATGAAAATAAAATCTTACTTGAAAAAGCTAGAAACCCATAAAACCTTCACACGAGACATTTATTTTCAGCCACAAAAAGCTTAGTTTTATAGCAACTGTTCATCCCATTTTATCTACACTTTGTCTTTAAGTTTTCTTGTTTACCAGTATTATGAATAAACAATTATTGGTATAATCCATGCAACAAACTCTATAAAACCTCAAATATTTTCTTCCTTCTACCCTTCATAATGGAACTCTAAGAGTGAAAGAACTTACACAAATACACAATTTCATCCTAAGGTATGAGTGTGAACGAACAGACTGCAGAAATAAGCTTCCTAAAGGGTGGTGGCTGCTACACATTCCCTTTGGCTCTGTCTGATGTTAAAAACATGCAAATTTTTTTAGTGTAGATAAGGTCTCCAATTCAAGATCTGTGTGTGGTGGAAAGCATGGGAATAACACTTCACTACCTGAACACCAGCATGATCCATCTCTCATTGGTTACATTGCTTCCTTAATAACAAAACAACCCCTTGGAAGCTAGTTACTATGCAGTGCAGTAGCATAGAATCAAGAATCATAGAAATATAGGGCTGGACGGGACCTCGAGAAGTCAACAACTCCAGCCCCCTGTGCTGAGGCAGGACCAAGTAAAACTAGATTATCCCTGACGGGGGTTTGTCTAACCTGTTCACTGACTGGGATTCCACCACCTCCCTTGGAAACCTATTCCAGAGCTTAACTGCCCTTACAGTTAGAAAGTGTTTCCTAATATCTAAACTAATGCTCCCTTGCTGCAAATTAAGCCATTACTTCTTGTCCTACCTTCAGTGGACATAGAAAACAATTAATCACCATCCTCTTTATATCAGGTCTCCCGCCTCAGTCTTCTTTTTCGCAAGACTAAACATGCCGTGTCTTTTTTTTTTTTTTTAAATAACCTTTCCTCAAAGATCAGGTTTTCTAAACCTTATTTTTGTTGCTCTCCTCTGGATTCTTTGCAGTTTGTCCACATCTTTCCTAAAGCGTGGCCCCCAAAATTGGACACAGTACTCCAACTGAGGCCTCACTAGTACCAAGTAGAGCAGAACAATTACTTCCCATGACTTACGTACCAACACTCCTGTTAATACAGAATGATATTTATGGTAGGTCTTTTGTGATGTGAATAATTGTCCACTGGGAACTGCACTGAGACCAACAATTCGTTTCACACAGACTGCTGAACAGCCATCAGATGGTAGCAACTTTTAGTGACTACCAACTTGTGTTAGATTTTAACTGACTACTGGAACTACCACTTAGTCTCCATAGCCCATTACCAGTTCCCTTAGCCTCTAGTTCCTCCAGTTTCACATTTGCTGTTCGATCTCCCAAGCTACTTAGTCGTCTTCACTTAGGCAATAAAAACTTGTCTATATTCACAGAGAATCGGACTAGTCTTCCTACATTGTAGGTTTGACTTGCAGATTAAGTTAACAAAAGAACAGGTTCTGAGATATGATAGATGTAAAGCTTAGTGCTTAGCCACTGGGGAGCTGTAATAATCTGTCCAGAGTTTGGTAAAGGGGAATATGCTAATAGAAGAAAGTGGAGAAGTCTACGAGGAGGGGAATTGCTGTCACTTTGGTTGCCTGTCTCTCTTTCTGGAATCTTCAGAGAGATTTTGTCATATAAGGAATTACTAGATAACTGGTGACTAATGTTGTGCACTCCTTATTTGGCCACCCAGCTTTCTTCCAGAGTAGCCCTGCATAAATGATTTTTTCAGATGATCTTATTCTCAGATGGATAAATATGAAAATGCCTAAGTTAGAGGTGAAGAAAAATGCCCAAATAGTCCCATAATAGTCCAAACCAATAGTCCAAAGGCAGCTTCATACACACTAGTCTGTTTGTTCTTAAACTAGAAAACTGACCCCTTTGGGGTCAGTATCAAATGTATAGGAATTGCTTTGAAATTACCTTAAGTGTGTATGTTTCAGATGCCACTCCTCTTCCTTTGACCTTGAGAATGTTGAATTAATTCCTGTGTGGAGAGTTTTCAGGCCACTGAAATGCACACTTGACCCAGCTTGTGAAATAAATCCTAGGGTAAAGTGTGGGTAAAAGAATATTTTTGCAATCACTCGTTGCTAGCGGGCAAGCAATTTTGAAAAAGTAGCTCTAAAGTGAACCCCAGGTGAAAGTTATGGATAAGGTGACATTCTGGGCGGGGCATTGCTCTTGACAGATGTGGGCCTTTTCAAAATTGTCCTATATTTGTGTCTGTTTTCTAATTAAAAAAAAAAAAAAAGTGGAGGTGCAGAGGGAGGATGGAAATACTTCCTTAAACTCATATTGGTGGGGGACTGAGGGACTTGAAATTTTGAATACCAGGATGATGAACATTTCTGTGTTTTGTTTATTGTACTAAGCTCACATTTTATTGGGATTGTAGCCCAATCTGAATTGTCTGAGCAAATCTGTAGAGTGTAATTTTACAGTATGTCTCTGTCTCTGAGGGTCACAGAATAAATATTTCATCTGTCCTATGACTTGTCACTTGGCAAAACTGAATACTAATTCTTGGTTTAATTGAGCATTTCTTTATTCTCTGCAGGGGAGGGCTAGCAGAGAGGTTAAATCGGCTGCAGAACAGAGAGAGATCTGCCATTAGCTTTTGGAAACATCAGTGTGTTTCGGAGTATAAAACCGCTTCAGGTGAGAACCATGTATGTAGGTATGTTATATGAAAGTACATATTTGTTACTATTACAGCTATTCATTAGAAAAATACTTTACATTGCTGTGCATATAGTAAGATGGTGCAAGTTTGTATTCTATATAGCAGTGGCTCTGAGTTGCGGCATGTGCACCATTGATATTCTGCAGAACGGCATCTCTTATCTAGCATATTAGCAGTACTTGAGTTCAAAAGGTGAAAATTTTCTGTCTATCTAGGGGCTTAAATGTTAGGAAATGCCAAAATTAAGCTTGCATAGGAAATTTTAATTTATCCCTTGCATGTATGCAGTTTTATGATACAGTCTCCAATTACATGATCATATGCCTCTCTGAATCTTCAAAGAATGTAGCTGCCAAACTCTTAAGACTCTACTGAGCGTGTATAAACTGTGATTTTTCAGAGGCTCATAAATTGGCTGAATTTGGGTGAATTTTCACAGGGACAACAAAGGGCACATCTCTTACATCAGGGCAACCCCACTACAAAATTTCAAGTCTGTCTTGCAAAGGGTGGAAGTGCTAGAGCTTCTCAGCAACATGGCTGTAATTTTTTTAATTTTTTTTTTATTTGTACATATATCTCCCTAATGTAATCTGGTTCTCAAAAATAGCTGACTTGTTTTAGCTGAAATTAAAAAAAAAAAAAAAAAAAATTCAACCTAGGTCAGATGCCCAGTATGGAAAATTTCAGCCCGAATGGTTAAAATTTTGCTTTGACAGTTAGGCATCCTTAATGTAACTGCCTGTAATCTAAGAGTGTAATATTTTTCTTGTGCTGCTAACTGTAACACTTTTAGCTTTCATCTTATTGGGATTCAAGCTAAGAATCTCTTGCTGGTCTCAGTGTAATGTTGGTAAACAAAGTGCCAACTCTGGCCAAGGCTGTAGGTGTTAGCTAAGAACTGACAAACTCGTAGCTGGAAACGAAACCAGCTCACCTGTATGTTAGTTTTGTTCAAACTAGGTATTAGTCTTCTAAAAATGTATTTAGTGTTTAGACTCTATGAAATGCATGTAAATTGCCTCATACATTAATCTCACTTGTAATGTCTATATTCCATGCTATAAAGTTTGTTTTATGATTGTAAAAATGCCTGCTCTGAAATTGTGAACTCAGACAGGAAGAGTCAGTCCCCCCTACCCATCCAAGAAGACTATCAAATATTAAGTAGGCCATTGTAGGACAAAAGCTTTGTTGATTGCCCCGTCCACCCATGGAGAAGTATGTGCAGAAAGCCTTGTGCCATCCACTTGAATGCTGGAAGAGGGAAACAAAAATTACTAGCATGAAGATTTTTATTCTCTTTGCTGTTTGGAATCTCACAAGGGCAGGAGCTAAGAAACAAAAAGCAGAGATCCCCAGGGTTGTCCTGGGTTAAGCCCTAAAAAGATGTCCGGTGTTGACAGATTACTACATCTGTCACCTTTTCAGTCACAGACTTAAACTCATTTGTGTATATATGTTTGCCTGCTTTAGCCTGTAAATAACTCTCTTACTTCTTTTTCCTAGTTAATAAACCTTTAGTTAATTTATTACAGATTTGGCTGTAGGCATTGTACCTTAGATCTCATCCCAAAGACAAATTGATCTGGGGTAAGAGGCTGGTCTCTTGGGACTGGGAGCAACCTGAATATTTTGTGATTTTTGGTGTAAGTGATCATTTATCACTAAATCCAGCTTGCCTGTGTGGCAAGATAGACTGGAGAGCCCAAGGGGACTGTCTGTGACTCCGTGGTAAGACTGGTACAGTGAGATAGGAATTCACATTTGTTACTGGGTTGTTGTAATCTAATTATAGAACATACCACCAGTTTGGGGTGTCTACCCTGCTTTTGTCAGTCTGCCCTGAGGTTGGTACTCTTGGCTGTGAGCTGCTCCAAGCAGCATGATACTCAGCCTTCTGAGTTTTCTTTGCTCTGATAATATTTCTAAAATGCAGGATTGTTTCTGACTCTCATGCAGCTCTTGTCTCTGCTTCTGTTGCTAAAGGCAGACACAAGAGACAGATGAGCACAGTGATCAGTGTGAGGAGTAGCAGTTTAGTTGTTGAAGATCTATTAAGTCATTTTGGATGCTCTGTATTGTATGTTCACATAGACCAGAAATTCAGTGATAAGGAAGGAGGGAGGAATTCCCAATGAAATTAATCCAAGGCTTTTGGTTTTATTTGTGATTTTAGGAGAAATGTTTCCAGAAGGGTCTGGCTGACCTCCTCATGGCATTTTATGTTGCAAAAACTGAAGCTTTCATTTTGCTATTATCTTGCATGTTGTGTCAACCTCCATGTCATCCAGTGAAATCTTTCTTTTTGGCTTTATTCTTTAAAAATTCCTTTGTTTTGCCGACCTCCTTTCTGTTGCAGAGCTTAATTGTATGTAACCGGTGTGGTTTGGCTGCCTCTCTGTAGGAGAGCTGAATTACTGTTTCAGAAAACAGCGCCCCCTTGAAGCATGTGTTCGTTGTCTTTCATACAGTGAATTGAGACTCCACAGCAGCTTGGAATGTCTGAGAGTTTCCTGGGCTCTGCCACAACAGAGCCTACACCTTATTCTGTAGATAGAAGTATCTCCATTTTAGCACCTGTGGAATGGTGCATCATGTACTCCATACTCATTTGCAAATTTGACACCATCAGATCAGGATTAAACAAAGACTGTGAATGGCTAGCCAACTACAGAAGCAGTTTCTCCTCCCTTGGTGTTCACACCTCAACTGCTAGCAGAGCACCTCACCCTCCCTGACTGAACTAACCTCGTTATCTCCATACTGATTTATACCTGCCTCTGGAGATTTCCATTACTTGCATCTGAAGAAGTGAGGTTCTTACCCACGAAAGCTTATGCTCCCAATACTTCTGTTAGTCTTAAAGGTGCCACAGGACCCTCTGTAGCTTTTTACAGATTCAGACTAACATGGCTACCCCTCTGATACTTGACATGTACTCCATAGTTGCCCCTTCTTGAGGTAGAGGCTAACTATGACTATATTACATCTGATTGCTGTATATAGCTCTTGGTCTTTTGGAAGATTGTTCAAGTGTAGGGGGAGGGGGTTATGATGCTCTGTACCTTGGGGGAACACCTTGCACCCCCATGTTCATCCTTATAATATGATTGTGTGGTATCCAATGCAAAGTTTGTCATGTCGGGTGTCTTCGAAAGGCTCATGATGCACTGAGCATTGTTGTTTTAGTAATGTTATAGGTTGCATTTTCATATATATAGTTATGAGGCTGAAAATGTGTCCTCGTGGCTTAAAACAAGCCCAAGCAAAACTCTCCAGGAGCAGAGGGGCAGTTCACACCTCATCAGGGCATGTATGGGACAAACCCAGCCCAGCCTCACAGGAACAAAGGACACTGGCCTAGGCAGCAACAAAGGATCTGTTGGACTCTCAAGTGAGTCACCTCCCCCTTCCCTTGGTCAGTTTGGGACTACGATGAGGTAATGCTCACCTGACTCTGAAGGGGATGGTGGGGGGGCAAAACCAAGAGGGAAGAAAGAATCTGATAAAAGGGAGACACGTTTGCCATGATCGCTCTCTTCCACCTCCATCTACAGACACCACCACCAAGCGACTGAAGGGCTGATCAAAGGGGAGAGCCTGGCTGAAGGGCAACCAGCCAGCCTGTGGTGAGAAGCATCTAAGTTTGTAAGGGCACTGAAAATGTTAAGATCAGCTTAGAATGCGTTTTGGTTTTATTTCATTTAACCAAATCTGACTTGTTATGCTTTGACTTATAATCACTTAAAATCTATACTCCACACCCCTCATCCCCGGTCCCATCCCAGAGCCCTCACCTCTGCGCACCCCAACCCACTGCCTCAGCCCAGAGCCCCGTCCCGAACCCTGAACTCCTCATTTCTGGGCCCACTCCAGAGCCCGCACCCCCAGCCGGAGCCCTCACTCCCTCCCGCACCCCAACCCTCTGAGCCAACCCGGTGAAAATGAATGAGAGTGGGGAGAGTGAGTGACAGAGGGAGGGGGGGTGGAGTGAATGGGGGGCAGGGCCTTGGAGGAGGGGTTGGGTAGGGGGCTGGGCAAGGGTGTTCGGTTTTGTGCGAGTAGAAAGTTGGCAACCCTACGGCAGAGGGGGAGCGCATACCTAGTGAACCCCTGGGTGCCCCGTTATGGGGATGCGAATGTCAATTGTGAACAATTTTAAAGAGAGGCTGTTGTGTACATAACTTCATTGGGTTCTTCTTGGCTGATAACTCCATTTCAGTCAGAGAGAGAGAACAAGGCTAAGATAACCCACTTGCCCTGTTAGTAAAAGGTGTAATGAGAGAGAAGAGACAGAGTTCCTCCAACATTTCTCCACAATGATGATTTGACAGGCTCCTCGCCCCCAAATGTAATGGAGACTGGGGTGAGGAGTTTTTTAACCAACACAATAGCAATGTTTTAGGTGTGAGGGATACATGAAGGCACTCTAGTGATTGGGGGAGGGCAAGAACCTCCCCCTAACAATCTAATGTATTTCCTTTTGTTCTTGGGTTTGTGTTTTTATAGCCATCTGGCCCATCTATGTTCATGTGGTTGTAAAGATTTCATAATCCCTTGGACTACTTATCTCTTGGTGGGTGGAATAGGTAGTCCCAAGAATCTGAAGTCACTGAGTACAAGATTCACTGAGGTCATTTATACACATCTTTTCCTCCTCATTCAGCTCTGTATCTTGCAAACCGGAAATGTCACTGGAGCAGGGGGGAGTCTTTGGCAGCTGAACTTTGTACTGACTAGGTCTGCCTGTTGCAGAGGAAGCATCTGCAATTTCTAAGGGGCTTGCATGATGTGGAAGGCAACAGCTACGTTGTACTGGATTATGTTGTGAAGAATCTGTTCTTTATAGCAGGGGATACATATGGTATTAGGGGATTGTGTGCTGTAGATTTTAAGAATGAAAACGCTGAAGCTTTGTACAGTATACATTTTATTTATCTGAGGGTTGTTTTTATTTTCTTTTTCTGCAATCATTACAAGAGGCTTAATACATTGCTATGTTGCATATTTAGCATTTGTAATAGAAAAAAAGGACTAGATAGTCATAACTATTTATGCAAGCTCTATGTCTTTGAGACAGAGGACAGAAATAACAAGGACTTCAGGATGTGTGTTTTGGGGTTGTGGGAACTTCCAATTTACTCCAGAGTTATAACCCAAACTTCTTTTGGGTGGGCAGGTCTGTGGCAGGGCAGGAATTCAATATGACACAGGAAAAGAAAAACTAGTGGAGGGGCAGAGTTGTGAAAGTCCTTAAGACAAGGACAAGAGGTATAAACTTTATGCAGTTGAAAGGGGTAGTGCAGTTTTGAAGGGACTGCACATTGACATAGTCGTGGCACTAAGTCACTGTGCACTAGGGAACTTGTAGTCCGCACTACCAGGGACCACATGGATAGTTAGTGTGCAACATGCTGGTCCGTACTAGAATTTACACCCTAGCTGGAGTGCGCTAATGCATTGTGTAGACAAGTCCTAAGAATATGAAAATCTGTAAGCGTTTGAGCTTCACTTGCTTATTCATTCTATCCTAGTCTAGATTTCTTTTACTTAATAGCTACTTAAGAGTTAATACTATACATTATTATTTTAGGCCTACAGAGGAATGGCAAAGGGCCACATTTCTGTTTGTATCCTCTTTTACTAGCCAAATGTCTGAACTTGTTGCAGTGTTGAAAACAAAACCAAATGTAAATTTGCTCCTTCTTTGAGTTGCTGGTCCCTATGTGTATTCACGTGGGTAAATGTGCACTCAGTGTGCCCAGAGCCAGAGAATTTTGAAAGCAGTGTCTGTTGGTCCACACATGCGCCTTGTCTCTGACCAAGGTGATAAAAGGCAGGGCAGACGGACCACCTCTCCATTTCTGACTCACTGCCTCGTAGTCTAGGTCGGAACCTCCAGTGTCCAAAGCTTTGACTTTCTTATCTGTTGTCAGGGTTCCTTCCCCACTTTGAACTCTGGGATACAGATGTGGGGACCCACATGAAAGACCCCCTAAGCTTATTTTTACCAGCTTAGGTTAAAAACTTCCCAACGCACAAATTCCTTTCTAGCCTTAGTATCGCTGCCACCACCAAGTGATTTAAACAAACATTTAGGGAGGGCCACTTGGAGCCCTACCTTCCCCAAATATCCCCCCAAACCCCTACAGTCCCTTTCCTGGGGAGGCTTGAGAATAATATCCTCACCAATTGGTACAGGTGAACACAGACCCAAATCCTTGGATCTTAAGAACAATGAAAAATCAATCAGGTTCTTAAAAGAAGAATTTTAATTAAAGAAAAGGTAAAAGAATCACCTCTGTAAAATCAGGATGGTAAGTACTTTACATAATAACAAAAGACTCAAGAACACAGAGGATTTCCCCTCTAGGCAAAACCTTAAAGTTACAAAAACAGGGATAAACCTCCCTCTTAGCACAGGGAAAATTCACAAGCTAAAACAAAAGGTAATCTAACTCATTTCTTTTCTGCTATTACTTACTATTTCTGCAATACTAGATGCTTAGTTCAGATGTACTTAAGAAGATGTAACTTCCCTGCCTGGTTTCTTGGCTGGCTCTGAGAGACACAGACCAAAATCTCCCCCAACAGATTTGAAAGTATCTTCTCTCCTTATTGGTCCTTTTGGTCAGGTATCACCCAGGTTATCTGAGCTTCTTAACCCTTTACAGGTAAAAGAGGAATTAACCCTTTACAGCAGGGGTCGGCAACCTTTCAGAAGTGGTGTGCCGAGTCTTCATTTATTCACTCTAATTTAAGGTTTCGCGTGCCAGTAATACAGTTTAACCTTTTTAGAAGGTCTCTTTCTAGAAGTCTATAATATATAACTAAACTATTGTTGTATGTAAAGTAAATAAGGTTTCAAAATGTTTAGAAGTTTCATTTAAAATTAAATTAAAATGCAGAGCCCCCCGGACCGGTGGCCAGGACCCGGGCAGTGTGAGTGCCACTGAAAATCAGCTTGTGTGCTGTCTTCGGCACACGTGCCAGAGGTTGCCTACCCCTGCTTTACAGGGTAAAGAAGGATTTTATGCTACCCTTAGCTGTATGTTTATGACATCTGTAAAAATATATTTTGATATCTGTATTTTGCTCTGCTATCAGATGTCTGATCTTCCCCCTCCTCATGGGGTAAGAGCTCATTCCACAAGAGCACAAGCAATGTCTATGGCATTGCTTCAAGATGTATCGCTTCTTGATATTTGTAAGGCAGCTACTTGGAGCTCAGTCCACATGTTTTCTAGACACTATGCCTTGGTACAGGATTACTCTGCTGATGCATCTTTTGGAACAGCAGTCCCTCATTTGGCTCTGCCATTTATGACCTTGGGACCCTCCTCCTATTTGAGTACTGTTTGTCAGTCACCCACAGTGGAACCAGCACTGGAAGAAGAAGAGAAAGTTATTTACAGTAGTGTGGTCCCCATCTGTATTTCATTATCTGTCCTCCTTACCCTATGCTTTGGATCTTCCCTATTTTGCAGTGGAGAAGGAACTGGAGAAGCAGTCAGTCTGCCCCCACCTTTTATCTCCCCAGTTGGAGGCATGAGGTGAACCAGGGCGTATGTGCAGAGCAGCGGACGCTGCTTTGAAAATTCTCTGGGTGCATGTACCCCCACAGTGGACTAGAGATAGGGACACCACATCTCAAAAAACAGCCTATTGTCGTCTCTCACCTGGTGGCAAGATTTCATGTCGGTGCTGGAAGGAGTCCCCTTCGCAGCCCCAGTCTCGTTGTGACTCTTGCTTCTGATGCTTCGGACCTAGGATGGGGAGCCCCCCTAGCGATCTCCGTATGTAAGATCATTGGTCCAGTTATGATCGGTCCCTGCACATCAATGTCAGGAAACTCAGGGTGGTTTGCCTAGCCTGCGGAGCCTTTCTGCCCCACATTCAAGGCATGGTGGTTCAGGTCCTGAAGGACAACACGGCCACTGTCTTCTATATCAACAGGCAGGGCAGAGTCAGGTCGTCTGCCGTCTGCCTAGAAGTCCTCCGGCTCTGGAACTTCTGTCTGCAGCATGACATCCATCTCGTAGCTGCTCACTGCCCAGGGGCCAAGAATGCTTGGGCAGATTGCCTCAGCAGGACATTCTTGTCTTGCCACAAGTGGTCCCTTCATCCGGAGGTGGTCAGTTCTATCTTCCACAAGTGGGGATGTACCCAGGTGGACCTATTCGCATCCAGGCAGAACAGAAAATGTCATGTTTTCTGCTCGTTTCAGGGCCTGGACAGAGGATCCCTGTCAGATGCCTTCCTGCTCCCATGGTCGGGGGCTCTGATGTACGCCTTCCCTCCCGTGCTGTTGCTGCCCAGGGTCCTCATGAAGATCAAACAGGACAGGGTGAAGGTCATCCTCATAGTGCCAGTCTGGCTGTGCCAACACTGGTTCAGCACTCTGCTGTACCTCTCTGTGGCGACCCCGTTCCAGCTGCCGTTCAGGGTGGACCTGTTGTTCCAGAACCACGGCAGTCTTCTGCACCTGAACCTGTCGGCACTACATCTGACAGCTTAGTTGCTGTGTGGCTAAACGCACAGGAGTGGCAGTGCTTGGCCAAGGTCCAGCGAGTCTTGTTGGGAAGTAGAAAGCCTCCACCAGAGCAACCTACCTGGCCAAATGGAAGCAGTCCACCTGCTGGAGGGCGGATAAGGGTGTCCATCCTGAGTGAGCTTTGTTGCAACTTATTCTAGGCTACCTCCTGCATCTCAAGCTCCAGGGCTTGTCGCTGTCATCGATCAAGGTCCATCTAGCGGCCATCTCAGCCTTCCACCCGTGGCTTGAGGGCAGTCGGTTTTCTCTCAGGATATCACGGCCAGATTCCTTAAGGGGCTGGAGTGCCTCTACCCAGATATCGGGGATCTTGTTCCTCTGTGGGACCTGAATCTGATGCTGTCACAGCTCACGGGTTCCCCCTTCAAACTTCTGGCTTCCTGCTGTCTCCTTCTTCTCTCCTGGAAGGTTGCATTCCTGGTCATGGTGACGTCAGCCTGCCAGGTATCCGAGATTTGGACGCTCATCTCGGAGCCACCTTACACGGTCTTCTTCAAGGACAAGGTCCAGCTAAGACCGCACCTGGCCTTCCTTCCCAAGGTAGTATCTCAGTTTCATTCGAGCCAAGACGTTTACTTACCGGTCTTCTTTCTGAAGCCGCATAAGTTGGAGGAGGAGCACAGGTACATGCCCTGGACGTCAGGTGGGCTCTGGCCTTCTACATTGAAAGGACCAAGCCATTCCGTAAGTCAAGGCAATTATTCGTTGCTGTGGTCAACAGGATGAAAGGTCACCCTGTATTCACTCAAAGAATTTCTTCTTGGAAAGCCTGCATTCGCTTCTGCTACGATCAAGCCAAGGTGCCGCCCCCGGTGATCATCACTGCCCACTCTACGTGCAGGCCTGTTCAGCAGCCTTTCTGGCCCAAGTGCCTATCCAGGACATCTGTAGGGCGGCCACCTGGTCATCGGTCCATACCTTTACGTCTCACTACACGCTTACCCAGCAGGCCCGGGACAATGCTGGCTTTGGTAGAGCAGTACTGCAAGCCACAAAGCTGTGAACTCCAAGCCCACCTCCATAGACACTTCTTGTGAGTCACCTAGAATGGAATCGACATGAGCAAGCACTGAAAGAAGAAAAACGGTTACCTAGCTTTTCGTAACTGTTGTTGTTAGAGATGTGTTGCTTATGTCCATTCCATTACCTGCCCTCCTGCCCCTCTGTTGGAGTTGCCGGCAAGAAGGAACTGAGAGGGCATAGGGCTGGCGGCACCTGAGCGCAGCACTCTAGAGGGCGCCACCCCTACAGATACCGCTAAGGCCAAAATCTCTGACAAGTGTGCAGGTGGGTGCGCACACACCTAGAATGGAATGGACATGAGCAACACATCTCGAAGAACAACAGTTACGAAAAGCTAGGTAACCATTTTTTCTATAAGGTAAATAACTTTCTCTTTTTTGCTTGTTTTTTTACAAGCAAGTATTCTTTGTATTGTGTTTTGGCCTTCCTATGAGAAAGAATAATGGCATGTTCGATCACTCAAAACAGCTTAAATAATTTCTTAAAGAGCACAGAACATTTCAAATAGGGCCAAATTCAGACAGCCTCTTCCATATGTACATAGGTGGGGCAAAGAGGCAGTCTTTCATCTATAGTCTTTTATTTTCTCAAAAATAGAACTTATGAGTGGCTTCAGAAATTATCACCACATGAAGAAATATGATCTCTTTAGAGCTGACTAACATCAAGACATGTATGCATGTGCTGTGAAGCCCCCAGAAGCCCCACTCTGCCTCCTAGTTTGAGACATTGGCTTTGAAATGGCATTCAGCTGCTTGCTGAGTTTGAAGTACCCATGCTTGGAGACTTCTACTGCAGGAAGGAGGAGCAAAGGAAGGGAAGCCAGGTTGAAAAACTACTGACTTAAAAAAGAAATGTTCAAGACTTTTTTGTAACTTGAGAAGAAAATACAAATATGGCCTGAATCTGGGAAGTTTAGAAGTATAGAATTGGCCATTGCTCTACTGAATATAATGGAAGTTGAAGGCATTCAGCACCCTCCAAGAGGTGCTCAGTGCCATGCAAAATCAGGCCCAAATTAGACAAATAGAAGTTAGTGTGGATTAAAATATTGTCTCATTTTAAAATTAGTAACCAGCAGGGACAAATTGAGAGCTTATCATTAACTATCTTTTAACTAAAAAATGCAACAAAAAAAAGTTTGCATTTCCATAAAAAGATTTTTTTTCTATGAAGTGTTACAGGCAGAAATAGAAATAGAAATCCAACAGAAAATGTATATCATTTTCTTGGGAGCCAAAATGGCAAATTCCTAGGAAATTCAGACTGTTAAATTATTAATTTTAATTATTTTGATACATCAAGTATATAACAAAACTACTATAATCTGTAAATCATATAATTTGGTTCTGTAGTTTTTTTTATTATATTTGATAAGTGACTGTCCATAATTGCTTTCCCTGAAGTATCTGTCCTCAGAAGCTGAGCTGTCACCCCACTCAGATGATGTCAGCTCAATAGGTGTAGAAGAGCTTGGCTGCTCACATGATAAAAACCAATCATATGCTGTCCAGACTACCTTTGCACAAAACAGGAACAAAAATATTTAATAATTTTGCTTTAAATTATGGTTTAGTTTGGAAAACAGCTTTCCCTATTTTCTAGGGTGTTGTATAAGATTTGTTGGTCTTGATTTTTGTGGGAATTCTGTGCCCCTGGATTTCTCCTGGCACTGATTATAGCTTGACCTTATTATTAGAGCCCTGCGTGGATACAAAATTTGGATCCACATCCATCCGCGATCCATAAATATGGTCCACAGATATCCGCAGATTTGCATGGCTCTATTTATTATGCATTATTTTGGCCGTTTAAATCTTACGGGGAGGAAGAGAGAAATATGAGCATATGAATTTCCATTTTTGTTGACTGATTACTTCATATATCTCCCCTTCCTCTTATCCTATTCCATTGAATTCCCTCATCACCATAATTTTCACACTGGTGTATCTCTTCTGAAGAGATGCTTAAATTCTTTCCCAAGGCTATCTCTGCTGTTTTGTCCTGAGAAACTTACTCTGCCCCATCTTCCCTGGGACTAAATGAGCTGCAGTATAATTTAGGGCACCTACAGCGTCTGTTAGCCTCAGGGGTGGTGGGGAGCAAATGGGACACATAGTTTTCACTTTTACCCTCCAAGCCTCCTTTGCAGCCCAATTAAATGGCTTTTTTATTTAATCTTTGCAAGTAATTATCATATACTTGAACTGTCCCTTGCATTTCTACATAATTTATAATTCATCTGTTTACAGTTTTATGGGAAACTGTTTATTTCATGGAACAGCTTTGACCTCAATGGTCTTTGAGTCAGGACCTAATACTTGAAGAAGAAATAAGTTGCATTTTTAAAGAGTCAATATTAAGGAGCTCTTAGTCTATTTAATAAATAATATACACTTTAATAGTCCACCACTGAAGATATTGTATCATTCTTATTTTCACTGAATTGCAGCTTTTCTGATCCACTGTATTTAACAACCCTGGTTTCACAGATTATAGAGACAGATGTAAAATAGATACTAGATAGATAGTTTTACTCTGTAGTCCTCTTGCTTCAGCTGAGACAAAAGATAGAGAAAAGCTTGCAGTTCCAAGAATTTCACAAACAATTTTTCAAAAATTTATAGTCCTGTATTCATCCTGAATGTATTATAGTCCTGAATGACACGGACAATCTGGAAAAAAACAATTTTTGTGTTTTCAAGAAGATTCCTGCAGATGGCAGAATCAAAGTTTTAATTGAGCAGGTAAAATGGTGTCTGTTTAATTAACTCTAGTCACATTTTATCTATATACATATTTAATAATGGACCAATTAGCATAGTATCTATTTTTTATATTTTGTCCTCAGTATAATCCCTCTACATTATATAGTTTCACAGCTATTGCTTCAACTATTCAGTCAGTAGTAGTCAGCATAGGCACCGACTCAATGAGTGCTCCAGAAAAAAAATAGTGGGTTCTCAGCACCCACCGTTGTGCCCCTCCTCGCCTCTACCCCCCAGTGCTCCAGCTGGTGGCGGGCCCTGCCGATCAGCTCCTCCCCCACCCCCCAGGGCCTCCCGCCTGCTGCGGATCAGCTGTTCAGTGGCATGCAGGAGGTACTGGAGGGAGGGGGAGGAGCGGGGGCAGAAAGAGGCAGGGGAGAGTGCAGAATGGGGCAGGAAGAGCGGAGGCAGGGCTGGGCGCCGTCAGGGGAGTGGAAGGGGCGTTGCTCTGCAGCATGGTGGGCTGGCAGCTGCCTGAGAGAGCCTGGCTGGGGAGGCGTCTTCCGCTCCCCGCCTGGGCTCGGGTGCCAGGGACTGGGGACAAGCAAGTCTGAGCCCTCCTCCCCCTGGCACATTTCCGGCTCGCTCAGCCACGGACCCCGGCATACCTAGGCTTGCTCTCCCTAGGTTCTGCATCACTGAATGCAAAAATGTAATTCTGCCTTGGCAGTGCAATAAAGTAGAATGAAGTCTTTAGCAGGTTGACAAGAACTTCCATAGATTATCCAAAGTAGAAAGGAAAACACTTCAACTAACATCTTCATGCAAACAACCAAGCCTGAAGCTGCCAAAATTACAGCTGTCCAGTCTGCCTCCTCACCCATACACACACCCTCTATGCGCAAGCAGACACATTTGATGATTTAATTGGCATAAAAATCCAAGAGCCAAATGAATTAAACATTAAAGCTGCATTCTGTACTTTCCCATTTCATCTTTTGCCAGCAGTCCAGGCTGCTTCTCCTGGTGTTTGAGAGAGCATTCTGTCAACAGGAGTAAGAGCACAGTTTCTGAGTAATTAAATGTAACTATCTGTAAGAATATAAATAAACAAATAGGTTGTGGTTCTGTATACTTTGAGAGAATAGTGGGAATGGGGTTTCTCTTGTCTTTTCTAGGGTTTCATATAAAGTTAAGAATTAATTTAAAAATATTTTTGTATTTTCAAATGTGGCTCATTTTCATGTATATTACTAAAAACAGAACCCAGTGTGTTTCACCTTGTCAGATCATCATCTTGTCCTACAGCAATTTTCTGAGGTAGTATTACTGTACTGCTGGATCAGTTGACTTGTCAAAATGGCAAAACTTAATTTATTAGAGCTGGATATTTCAAATGCTAGATTGGCCTCTGCATACCCCATACACAGATATAACACAGTTTCACCTATCACGTGGTAAGATTTTTTGGCTCCCAAGGACAGCGTTATATTGGGGTAGAGGTGTACTTTAAAGGCAGGGATTTTTTGTGATTGGGAAAGTCTATTTATGAATGCCACATGATTTAGAGTTGGCTGAGAACCACAAGTATTCAAGTATAATTCATATGAGTGTGAATATTCTCAAGTTAGTTCATGAGAGCGTGAATATTATAAAGTTGAAAACCTGCCCAAACTTTGGCGTCATAGGTTTATTAGAAGCTTGTGCATAAGCAGAACGTAACTGTTTTAGATAACTCTTGAGGTTAGATTGTCACCTAACAATGTGTCCTGAGAGGAGGAGAAAGACGTGTAATAATAATAGAATAAAATCTAGTTCTTGAATAGCAGTTTTTATCAGTAGATCTCAAAATGCTTTACAAAAGGGGAAAATGAGGCAGTATGAGCTGAAGTGGCTTGCCCAAGATCATCCAACAGGCCGAGCTGGGAACAGAACTCAGGTCTCCTGGGTAGAACTAATGAGAAACGTTTTCCATCAGAAAATGCTGATTTGTTGAAAGCAAAATGTTTCATAGAAATCTACTGCTTCTGGTAAAAACTTGTTTTGAAATGAAAATTGAAACAAAGTGTTCTGATAATGTTGAAAAGTTCCATTTAAAAGTTTGTGGACATTTTTAGATGTCTCTACACAAATGCAAGGAGCATGGGGAATAGACAGGAAGCACTGGAAGTATTAGTACATAAGCTAAGTTATGATTTAATTGGCATCACAGAGTGGGATAAGTCTTATGACTGGAATATTGGTATAGGGGTATAGCTTGTTCAGAAAGGACAGGCGGGGAAAAGAGGGAGTGGGATTGTGTTACACATAAAGGATATATATAATTATGAGATGCAGAAGAAGATGGGAGGCAGTCCAGTTGAGAGTCTCTGGATAAAGATAAGTGTTAAAGATAGGGGTGATGTCATGGGTGAAGCCTACTATAGACCACCAAAGCAGGAAGATGGAAGAGAAGGTGGATGAGGCATTTCTAAAACAAATAACAGAAACATCTACAACACAAGACCTGATAGTAATGGGGAACTTTAACTACCCAGACATCTGTTGGGAAAGTAATAGAGCAAAACACACAATTTCCAGTCAATTCTTGGAATGTATCAAGGCAATTGTTTGTTCTAGAAAGTGGAGGAAGTAACCAGAGGGATAGTCATTTTAGACTTGATTCTGACCAACAGGGAGGAATTGGTAGCAAATCTGAAGGTGAAAGGCAATTTGGGTGACCGTGATCATGAAATGATAGATTTCGTGATTCTAAGGAAAGGAAGGAGTGAGGGCAGCAGAATAAGGATAATGGGCTTTAACAAACTCAGAGAACTAGTAGGTAAGGTTCCATGGGAAGAAAATCTAGGGGAAAAAGGAGTTCAGGAGACCTGGCAGTTCCTCAAGGAGACAATATTAAAGGCACAACTGCAAGGAAGAATAGGAAGACAAGTAAGAAGCCAATATGGCTCCATCAGGAGCTCTTTAATGACCTGAAAATCAAAAAGGAGTCCTACAAAAAGTGGAAACCAGGTCAAATTGATGGAGTACAAAAGAACAGCGCAAGTATGTAGGGACAAAATCATAAAGGCTAAGTCACAAAATGAGTTACACCTGGAGGGGACATAAAAAGCAACAAAAAGAGGTTCTTTAAATACATTAGGAGCATGAGAAAAATGAAGGAAAGTGTATGTCCTTTACTTAGCGAGGAAGGAGAGCTAATAACTGATAACATCGAGAAAGCTGACGTGCTTAATGCCTATTTTGCTTCAGTCTTCACTAAAAAGGTTAATGATCACCAGATACTCAACACAATTAATATTGACAACCAGGGGGAAGGAATACAAGCCAAAATAGAGAGAGAACAGGTTAAAAGAATATTTAGATAAGTTAGATGTATTCCAGTCAGCAGGGCCTGATGAAATTCATCCTAGGGTATGTAAGGAACTAGCTGAAGCAACCTCGGAGCCATTAGCAATTATCTTTTAAAATTCCTGGAGGACAGGAGAGGTTCCAGAAGACTGGAGAAGGGCGAACATAGTACCTGTCTTTAAAAAGGGGAACAAGAAGGACCTGAGGAACTATAGACCAGTCAGCCTAACTTCAATACCTAGAAAGATACTGGAGCAAATTATTAAACAATTAATTACCTGGAGGATAATAAGGTTATAAGGAATAGTCAGCATGGATTTGTCAAGTACAAATCATGCCAAAACAACTTAATTTCCTTTTTTGATAGATTAACTGACCTAATGGATGGAGGGTGGGGGGTGGGAAGCAGTAGTGATATACCTGGATTTTAGTAAGGCTTTTGACATACTCATAAGCAAACAAGGGAATGTGATTTAGTTGTATTTATTGTAGGTGGGTGCACAACTGGTTGAAAGACTGTACTCAAAGCGTAGTTCTCAATGGCTTACTGTTAAGTTGAGCCATTCTTTCTGGGTGACAGATCTGAGGAATTGTCCCAAATTGAGGTGTCATTAGAGGAGGTTTTGGAACAAATTGATAAACTAAACAGTAATAAGTCTCCAGGACCTGATGGTATTCACCCAAGAGTTCTGAAGGAACTCAAATGTGAAATTGCAGGACTACTAACTGTCATCTGTAACCTATCATTTAAATCAGCTTCTGTACCAAATGACTGGAGGATAGCTAATGTGATGCTGATTTTTAAAAAGGGCTCCAGAGGTGACCCTGGCAACTACAGGCCAGTAAGCCTCACTTCAGTACTGGGCAAATTTGTTGAAACTATCGTAAAGAACAAAATGGTCAGACACATAGATTAACATAATTTGTTGGGAAATAGTCAACATGTTTTTTGTAAAGGGAAATCATGCCTCACCAATCTACTAGAATTCTTTGAGGGGGTCAACAAGCATGTGGACAAAGGAGATCCAGTGGATATAGTGTATTTAGATTTTCAGAAAGCCTTTGACAAGGTCCCTCACCAAAGGCTCTTAAGCAAGATAAGCAGCCATGGAACAAGAGGGAAGGTCCTCTCATAGATCGGTAACTGGTTAAAAGATAGAAAACAAAGGGTAGGAATAAATGGTCAGTTTTCAGAATGGAGAGAGGTAAATAGTGGTGTCCTCCAGGAGTCTGTACTGGGACCAGTCCTATTCAACATATTCATAAACGATCTGGAAAAAGGGGTAAACACTGAGGTGGCAAAATTTGCAGATGATGCAAAACTACTCAAGATAGTTAAGTCCCAGGCAGACTGGGAAGAGCTACAAAAGGATCTCTCAACACTGGGTGACATGGCAACAAAATGGCAGATGAAATTCAATGTTGATAAATGCAAAGTAATGCACATTGGAAAACATAATCCTAACTATACATATACAATGATGGAGTCTAAATTAGCTGTTACCACTCAAGAAAGAGATTTTGGGGTCATTGTGGATAGTTTTCTGAAATCATCCACTCAATGTGCAGCGGCAGTCAAAAAAGCGAACAGAATGTTGGGAATCATCAGGAAAGGCAAAGATAATGAGACAGAAAATATCATATTGCCTCTATATAAATCTATGGTACGCCCACACCTTGAATACTGCATGCAGATGTGGTCGCCCCATCTCAAAAAAGATATATTGGAATTGGAAAAGGTTCAGAAAAGGGCAACAAAAATTATTAGTGGTATAGAACGGCTTCTGTATGAGTAGAGATTAATAAGACTGGGACTTTTCAGCTTGGAAAAGAGGCGACTAATGGGGGATATGATAGAGGTCTATAAAATAATGAGTGGTATAGAGAAAATAAATAAGGAAGTGTTATTTACTTCTTCTCATAATACAAGAACAAGGGGCCACCAAATGAAATTAATAGGTAGCAGGCAAACACAAGAAAGTATTTTTTCACGCAACACACTGTCAATCTCTGGAACTCCTTGCTAGAGGGCGTTTTGAAGGCCAATACTAGAACGGGGTTCAAAAAGGAGCTAGATAGATTCATGGAAGATAGGTCCATCAATGGCTATTAGCCAGGATGGGCAGGAATGGTGTCCCTAGCCTCTGTTTGCCAGAAGCTGGGATTGGGTGACAGGGCATGAATCACTTGATGATAACCTGTCTATTCATTCCCTTTGGGGCACCTGCCATTGGCAACTGTCAGAGGACAGGATACTGGGCTTGATGGACCTTTGGTCTGACCCAGTATGGCCTTATGTTCTTAAGTTGGGAGAGCATATCTTCTGTGGTCCCACAGAGGTCAGTTCTGGGTCTGGCACTATTTAATATTTTCATTAATCACTTGAATAATGGATTAGAGAGTATGCTTATAAAATGTGCAGATGACACCAAGCTGGGAGGAGTTGCAAATATTTTGGAGGACAGAATTAGTATGCAAAATTACCTTGACAAATTGGAGAATTGGTCTGAATTCAACAAGATTAAATTCAATAAAGACATGTGTACTTAGGAAGGTAAAATCAAATGCACAAATACAAAATGGGATATAACTGGCTAGATGTTAGTACTGCTGAAAAGGATCTGGGGGGTATAGTGGATCACAAACTGAATGAGTCATCAATGTAATGCAGCTGCAAAAAAGACTAATATGAGTGTTGTATGTAATACACAGAAGGTAAATGTCCTGCTCTACTTGGCACTGGTGAGATTCCACCTAGAGTATTTCATCCAATTCTTGACACAACACTTTAGGAAGGATATGGACAAATTGGAAAGAGTCCAGAGGAGAGCAACAAAAATTATAAAAGGTATAGAAAACATGACTGTTGAGGAAAGGTTGAAAAAACTGGGCATGTTTAATCTTGAGAGAAGACTGAGGGGTGATCTAATAAATTTTCCAGTATCTTAAGGGCTGTTAGAGGACGGTGATCAATTGTTTTCCATGTCCACTGAAGATAGGACAAGATTTAGGTTAGATGTTAGGAAAACTTTCTAACTATAAGGGTATTTAAGCTATGGAATGTGCTTCCAAGGGATGTCCTCGAGTCCCCATCATTGGAAGCTTTGAAAAACAAGTTGGACAAACACCTGTCAGGGATGGTCTAGGTTTACTTGGTCCTGCCACAATGCAGGGAGCTGGGCTTGATGATTTCTTGAGGTACCTTCCAGCCCTTCATTTCTATGATTCTATTAATATAAAATAAAAAAAACTGAAACAAAAAGTTGAAATCAGAACAAAACATTGCAGTTGCCCTGAAACAAGAAAAATGATACTTATCCCTTTTATTTACTTTTATCCAATATCATAGCCATCAACTTCACAGTAACATTGTCTTGAATGTGTAAACAATAATGGTGTATGTCATCAGCAGCTTCATGGGTATCAAATGGGCACTTCCATAGCGTAAGAATTGTGCAGCTAAGGAAAGTATCTGCCCGGTGGGGCTTTTGAGATGGTGCACACTTGGAGTTCTAGCACACCCTCTGTGGATGCAGAACAGCCAGAAGCGCCGCCAGCTTTTCTGCCGCCCTAGGCGGCGGAAGGTCCCGCCCCGAAATGCCGCCCCCCACAGAGGCGGCGGAAGGTCCCGCAGCCGAAATACCGCCGCAGTCGCCGCCCCCCAAATTGTAGCGCCCTAGGCAACCGCCTAGGTCGCCTAATGGGTTGTACCGGCCCTGAGAACACTGTTGCTGCAGGGGACTCTGCAGTGCCTCTCTACATTACAGTGAAGGAATATGGGAGGTGGCAGAAAGTATCCAGGGAGTTCTCCTTTGTCTGTATGATTTGCCCACTGTCGCTGTGTATGGGGTATGCAGAGGGCCCAGGTGCTATTAAGGGCTATGGACTGTATTAGTGGCAGGAGATTGGGTGCACAACAACTGTATGTCTAGCTACCCCATTGCAGGGGAAGATTCCCATCACCTGTACGATTCCTCCTTATTCTAACTGCACAGACAAGACCATATTTGGCCATAAAAAAGGACAAAAGAAGAGAGGAATTGAAAATTAGGCAACATTAAAAGACAGTTTAATAAAAACGAAGGGGTGGTATATTGACAGCTTCAAAAATAGTGTTGACTGTTTTTTTTTAAATGGTGTATGGTACTGTGATCAGTATTTGGAATACACAGAGAGACTTCCATGCTTTGTTCAGTTCATGACATCTATATAGAATATGTTTTGTGACCATGTGGTTTTTAACACAGCAGGTTCATAGCCTGGTGGTGTATTATTTCACTTTGTTTGTTTAACACGTCCAAACAGTTTTGACTGCTTTGTCAAAAGAAATGAGAGGAGTCTGGAAATGGGATGTGAACCTGTGTGCCACTACTCTGGTCTGTAGGACACGTCTTCCTAACTTTTTATTTTGTTTTTGTCACTTTGCTTACTTTCCAGGAGGCAAATCTGGTGTATTAATTGTGAAGATCTTAGAAGTGCATGAGGAGTGCGCTATGCAAGTTGCTCTCTGCCAGCAGTTGGGACAGCTGTCTGCTGACAGCTCCTCTGAAGATGTTGTCGTTGATACTGAGCCCAGAGTCAAAGTTCTCTTTACAAAGGAAACAGCAGCTCGCCTCAAGGGAGGCCCACAGGATATTGTCCGCATCTATCCTCCCTGGTAAGTACAATACATTGGTTGCACCAGCCATAGTGCTAAAATATAAGGTATTTTTATCAGACCGTTCATCACATTATTACAGAAAAGGCTCCAGAGAGTCAGGCCCTCTGTCTTTGGTGGCTTGTGAGAATTTCTGACAGACACGTTAATGCAATGCTAGGTTAGGTAACAAGAAAATGTAATACCTGCTTGTGCTGCTGTGGGCTTTGATTTTGTTTTTCATTTAATGTTTTCATGTTTAGAATTCATGAAAGTTATGAAGAACATTTTACAACGATAATGCCAATAAAATACATTTTCTGGTGGGGTAAAGTGAGTCAGGAATGTTCCTGTGTTGTCTTCAGTTTGAGTATATCCCTGTCAGTGGAAAAGTCTATTCTAACTGTGCAGTACTCAGCAGATACTCCATGGAAAGATAATGTGTCTGAAAAAAGTAAAATAAATCACTCACTACTTATCAGTAAGACCACTACAGTGAATGGCTGGTTATCCATTTTCACTGCTAACTCTCTTCCACTCCACAAACTCAACTGTAGCACACATTGTTAACTTTTTCTGGAATTTGTCAAAATATAACTTTGGCTGAATTGTTTTACTTTTCTGGACTGAGGGCAGCATAAGGTGACTATATTTTTAGAGTGAAGGATTGGTTGTAGCATGTAGGCATTGTTGCATTGGGTCAGCAGTTTGGAGACTTTTTATAGTAGGGCTGTTGCTCCTCTCCCCACCACCCAAGGTTGTATACAAGCTGAAATATCTGCGAATATCTTTCTCATAGTCATCTTAGGTGTTATCCCAAACAGCAGTAGGTAAAAGTATCTGCGTCACCTCAGGGGGTAGGGATAAGAGATCACAGGAAGGCTGTTTGGAAGTTTTGGGGCTTGCTCCCACTCACTGCTTTCACAGTGCACACTGCCCAGGTGCCTTTGCACACACAGCCTCAGGGAGAGCGGGGGTGGGGGAGGGGCCAGGAGCAAGTGGGCTGCTCTGCAGGGTAGGGAAGCGGCAGGGCTCCCAGTTCAGCATGGCTGGGGGAGGGATGACCCGCAACATCCCGGCAGCCAAAGCCGCCTCGTGCCTATCAACTTTGCTCCCTGCTCCAGGCAAGCTCCGTGCAGCAGCGAGGAGCAGCCGGAGCTGCCGCCGCAAGAGGAGCTGGAACAGGGACCGGGTTTGGCCAGGCAGCAATGGTGCTTCCGGCCACTGCGCTGCTGCCTGCAGCGCTGCTCTTCTGCTGCCAGGAACTCTGGGATATATCCAGAGATCTTCTGGGACTTGAGTCAAGCTGGGACCGCGTGCACACAGGAAATCAATAGGCCTTGGACCCTAGGTACCAGCTTAACACTGACTCGGAGCCTCCAGCCCTGCAGGGTCCTGGGATGCAAGGGCGGGTCAGATACCAGCACTCGAATAAGAAATGGCGGTTACTTACTGGTAACTGGAAGTTCTTTTCAATTTGTGGTCCCTATCTGTATTCCACTACCTGCCCTCTGCTCCGTACCTCTCTGGATTTGCATTAAGAGGAGGAATTGGAGAGGTGTCGTCCTGCATGCCTCTTATGCCCTAAGTCAGGAGCACAAGGAGATTTGCTGAGCATGTGTGGGCCAATGGAAAGTGCTTGATAGAATTTCTGGACTCAGGCACATGGTGCATATATGTACCCACGTGTGGAATACAGATAAGGACCACACAACTTGAAGAACTTCTAGTTTACAGGTATATAACCTCTATTTATGCATAGTCACTTGGAACCCAACACAGAAAAAAGCAGATCTTTTACAAGCTCCTTAAGCACTGAGCAGTCACAGAACCCCCACAGTGTTCTTCATATTGGCAAAAGATCATCTTAGGAAGTCGGAATATTTATGCATTAGGCATTTCAGAGTTGTTAGAGCTGCTCTCATAATTTCTGTTGTTGTAAAGGCTTATTTATAGACTGGTGAATAGTGGCAAAGTTCCATGATAGCTGATATGCATTTTGGTGGTGTTTTGATACCAAATTGTCTGTCTTCCTCACTCAGCCAAATGTTAAATGAAGTTGGCCTGGATGTTGTTAAAATAAACATTTTTCTTGTTTTTAAAAAAGGTTATAATTTGGAAGTTGTAATTCTACATAAATTTGAAACTTGTCTTATATTTAGTGGATGTTTCCTCCACTACACTTAAAAAATTATGCGGGAGTGGGGGTTATTCGGTTAAACTGTTACTTAAGAGTAACAAAATATCCTCCACTACCTTTGGATTGAATAAACATTTTTATTATTTGAAGGGGGGAAAAACATGAGGGAAAAACCTGTTCATATCATATCATATATATCAAATCAATGTCTCTTCCAAAGATAATGGGAGAAAAATATCCCTGGTGTAAATCCACTGAAGTCAATACGCTGTGGATTAGTTTGACCCAATATGTTATGAACTGAATATTTTTTTTACTGTGTTACAATATTTATGGCTAGTAACGTTAGAAAAGGTAAAACAAAAAGTGATTTTTTTCAAGCTTAGAGTAGGGTACTCAATGTTTATTTTTAAAGTCACAGTTTAAAGTGTTGGACCCAAGACTTTACATGATCCTTTTAAGCTTGGCACAAAGTCATATACAGTAGATAAAATGAAGCTTTGAATAGTATAAGATTCACTTCTATAACATTAATAAATGATTCCATCACATTAGTGTTATGATTCAGCATTTCAGACTTCTCTAGTTAGAAAATAGGAATCAGTAGGACTGTGGATGTGGACAGAAGTACGTACAAGTCTACAATGAGTGTAATTTGTCATAATGAAATACAGCTGTGGCCTTTAAAGGAAAACTGACAGAACTTTATTTTCTAAAATAAAGCTATTTTTTTAACATGTGAACAGGTGAAAAAAGCATCTGAAAACTCCAAAACGCTGTTTAAATAGAACTTCTATTTTTTAAATGAGCTTATTTACACATTTATTTTATTTATCTCATCAATCAGAAACAAAGGAAACTGAATAAGAAAATAGGATGTTAAAATAAGGTTGAGGTTTGACTTATATCAACAAAGAAAGTTGTGGTAAAGGCCACCACCTCATCCTTAAATCACCCTGGTATACTTGGGACACATGGCACAGTATATAAGATCATCCACTCTTTTGAGGTGCTTGCAGTGTGATGCAGAATGGGGTGAGTTGAGTGAGGCCTGCTTTTGTTGGTGTAAGTTGAATCCATAGGGCAACATTTTCAAATATGTTCTTGAAATTACTCTCCAGAGTTTTGCACTGAATCTTTGTGCGCACAGATTGATCAACTGAGCATGTGAATAGGGTCATTAGACACACAAATGCTGATTTGTGCATGCGCAAAACTTACATGCACAATTTAGGAGCCAGTGTTTAAAGAGTTTGCTCTTCGCATTATCTACAGTTTCAGAGGATGAGTTTGTATGTGGACATTTGTTGAGCACAAATCACAACTTGACATAAAAAGACAAAAATGTTGCATAAGCAAATGGGTCCTGCAGAAAATATGCATGTATATTTTTGGAAGCAGTGTTTGGATTTGTCCCTAAACACTTTTATATACAGAATCCTGTGTTACTGTAACATTAAGACAAATACTAATTTTAGTTCTGTGACAAAAAATTATTCCTTATTCACATGAACGATCTTTTTATGAGTACTCCCACTGATGCAAAGGAACTTCATATGTGAAAGAGAATGTGTAAGATCGGACACTATTTTTTCCAATCATTGGATCAGTTTTCTTCACCTAGTTAATGTTTCATACATTGTGTTAAACTTAAAATGTGTATTTACAATCCTCACTGAAGGGAATTTATTTTACTGAGAATTACCACCGTCTGCAGGGAAACAAAACCTTACAAGGCAGATGTGATCAGTCTTTGTTCCATTGGCACTGCTCAGCAGGGAGAAGGGAGTGAAGAGGAGCACAGGATTTAGTCCATTGCCAATGTTAAAAATTTAAATGAATACTTACTAGAATTATACAAACCTTTGTTTTTAGCATTAGGTATTTTTAATGACTGGATTGACAAAACGATTGAAAAAGTATTTAATTTTTATCATCATGACTTTTATCCAAGTTGCAGGACATACTCCCAGCCAAAAGGTAAAAGGAGACCATCTCAAGGCAAAGACTCCAGAGTTCTACTGCCTCTTGATAATTATGTGGTCACAGCTTACCATCTGTAAAAGGAATATAGTCAGTGGTGAGCTGGAGCCGGTTTGCATCAGTTCGCAAGAACCGGTTGTTAAATTTAGAAGCCGGTGTAGAACCGGTTCCTAAAGGGGCGGGCGAGTGAGCAAACTCCGGTCCGCGGGCCACATCCGTCCCACGGGACCGTCCTGCCCGAGCTCCCAGCTGGGGAGGCTCCCCCAGCCCTCCCCCACTTCCCCCCCCCCCCCAGAGTCCCAGCGTGCCGCGCTGCCGGCACCAGCGCTCTGGGCAGCTCTGCAGCTCCTGCCGCTTTGAGCGGCATGGTAAGGGGGTGGAGCTGCGAGCTCCAGCGGCCGCGCGGCATCCTTAACAGCAGCATGGTAAGGGGGCTGGGCCGGGGCTGGGAGGCGGGGTTGGATAAGGGGCAGGGAGCGGTTGGAGGGGGCAGAGGCTCTGGAGTGGGGGGCGGTCAGGGGATGGGGAACGGGGGGGGCGTTGGGTAGGTGTGGGAGTTCCGGGGGTCTGTCGGGGTGGTGGTGGATGGGGTCGGGGCAGTCAGGGGACAGGGAGAGGGGCGAGTTGGGTAGGGGATGGGGTCCTGGGGGGCAGTTAGGGTGGGGGGGGTCTCGGGAGGGGGTGTTCAGGGGACAAGGAGGGGGGGGGTGTTGATGGGTTGTGGGTTCTGAGTGGGGCAGTCGGGGGCAGGACGTGGGTTGGGGTTGGATGGGGGTGGGAAATGTGGGGCTTGTACTCACCGCGCGGTTCCCTACCGGGTCTTCGGTGGCACTTCGGCGGCGGGGGGGGGTCTTCACTCGCTCCGGGTAAAGTACCTGCCGCCGAAATGCCGCCGAAAACCCGGAGCGAGTGAAGACCCCCCCCCCGCCGCCAAGTGCCGCTGAGGACCCGGTAGGGAACAGGTTCTTAGGATTTTGCAAGCTCGTCACTGGATATAGTTATAACTTACCTACCTAGTTGGAAACCTTGTCTTACAGTATCTCCATCACACCTGAGTTCCCCTTTTCTTGATGGCTACCGGGGCAGTTCAGATTTTTTTGTCATTAAGCTCTTTACTATAAGATGTGTCTTCTACTTCCTGCTAAAAGTTCTGCCTGCAACAGTAAAAGCTACTTTTGCCTATTCAGGTAGAAGTTTTTGGAGTAGGGAAGTAAGAGGCACACTGAACATTAATTGTAGTTGTTAGTTTGTCCGGTATATTATGATTTTCTGAAGTTCCAACTATAAACAAAAAAGGATTTTCTCTGGAGATGACTCACAGGAAATGTATCATTTACCTGAAGTGTCACAGTTGACTTGTTCTAAACAGGCAGAAAAAAACAGAAGTTGTCTAATTTGTAAGATGTCTCAGTCCTGAGATTGAAGGAGACTTTTGTCAATTCTGGTCTTAGTCCAAAAACCCTTGCATGTTCAGAGAGTACTGGATGTCGGAGGCATGTGGTAGGGAGACAATAGCCAATGTTTGTTTTCTCATGAGGCTAATGCTGCATGTAGGGAAGGCATCAATCTTAATAAAACATGGCAAGAAGAGTGATCCCAGAGTGTTCCCCCAACTTGGATTTCATAGTTGTTGTAAGTTCAAATATACCTACTGCTTCCTCAACGTAAGTTTGAAGGGGCAAATACAGTTCTAACTTCACTTTTCCTGTTCAAGTGGATACACCCTTTGTTAGACAGGAGGAAGACGTTTTGCCCATGTCACTGTTTTCCAGACAAGGAGGCTTTTAAAAAAAATGCTATCACAAAATACCTCAGCTTGTTTGATAATGATAAAGTAGCAGCTTGGGCTTGCTCTGTTAATGAAACACAGGAACAGCATGTTCCCCAGTTTGGTGCTGTCTAACAGGAAAAGAACTCTATCATTTGCACTCTCCTGTTTCTCATAAACTTTTTTTTAAATCATAAAAAAAAAAAGGAAGAAATATCTTTGGCAAAACTTCAGTTCCTCTACGTGCTCCACTGATAAAGGCAAGCTCTCTGAATCAGAGGCGATCAGTCAGACCAGGAACAACAAGAGAGATTGTTTTCCTACAGAGCCCTTTGATACAATGTGTACATTTAAAAAAAAAATTATCGATATAATAGACATTCAACCAGACAAAGAGGAGGAAAAGAAATCAACAGGCAAATCCCCACTATCAAAAAAGGAGTGAGCACTGTCTTTACATTCTTCCTTTGAAGATGTTATAATAGCAGAGTGGAAGAACCCTGATAAGGGAAAGGAGGCTCAACCAGCAGATAAAATTCTACAAAATTCCAGAGCCAGCGTGGTGACTATTTCTAAAGTAGATATGGCAGTAGCCTCAAAGCCAAAGATATGATCTTACCATCTGTAGGTGATTACTTTCTCAAGATCATGCAGTTAGGAAAATTGAAGCTATCTTAAGGAGAAACTGAAACAGCTGCAGCCTTCTGAAAAGCATTTTTATCCCCAACATATTTTGTTAAAACAGCCTAACTGTCCTGTTACATTGACTTAAAAAGAAACCTGTCCTTAAAATCAGAAAGATTTTTTTCCCATCTATTCTCAGGCCTGGTCAACACTACAAAGTTAAGTCCCCATAAGCCACCATGTGTAGACCTAGTTGTGCATGTGTGTATGCCTACATTTGTCTCCTACTGATATAAGCTCTCCGTTATGCCGACATAGTAACACCACCTCCCCAAGTGGCTTTGAGTCATGGTCAATGTATTGAGGTTGACACAGTGCAAATGTAGATGCTCTGTTACCGATGTTGACACTAACAGTCCTCCAGCACCTCTCCCATAATGCCTGAAACTGACCACTCTAGTCACAATTGTGAACTCCACAATCCAGGGATTACACAGACCGGAAGACCTCTCCATCTTTAAAGCCTTGCAAATTTTTGAAATGCCTTTTCCTGATTGTCCAGATTGGCAAGCACACCTAGCAGGTCTCCACGGTTATGTGCAACTGTCCAGCTGAGCGTGTTGGCTACACAATGCAGACACACATCGGCTTGGAGCAGACAGGAGATATTGGATCTACTGGGCCTGTGGGGAGAAGAGGCTGTACAAGCACAGCTACGGACTAGCCATAGAAATTTGGACATATACAAGCAAATTGCATGGGGTGGGGGGCGCTGCAGGAGGAGGAGTATGACTGGGATCAGCAGCAGTGCTGTGTGAAAACAAAGGAACCGAGACAGGCATACCAGAAGGCCAGGGAGGCCAACAGTTGATCCACTGCTGAGCCACAGACCTGCTGCTTTTACTAAGAGCTGCATGCCACACTTGGCAGAGACCACACCACGACCTTGCATACCACCATGGATACCTCTAAGGAGGCAGAGTCACAGGCCCCTGGTATGAACAGCGAGGCCGAGTAGGAGGAAGAGGATGGGGCACATGCGAGCTAGGACCTGTTTGAGAATCTACCACAGTCTGGTCAGTTCTGTCAGTCGAGCATGGGCAAGCCCGATGCAGGCAAAGGAGCCTTGGGTAAGTGTGTTTATTTCCCATTACAGTGATGGCATCCCTAACTTAGCAGGACACAGCTATCGACTTTTCATTTATTTACTCATACTATAAGAAGTAGCTGTAGAACAAAGAGAGAACATAAGAGCGGCCATACTGGATCAGACCAAGGGTACAGCTAGCCCAGTATCCTGTCTTCCGACAGTGGCCAATGCCAGGTGCCCCAGAGGGAATGAACAGAACATATAATCATCAAGTGATCCATCCCCTCTCACCCAATCCCAGTTTCTGGCAAACAGAAGCTAGGGACACCATCCCTGCCCATCCTGGCTAATAGCCATTGATGGACCTATTCTCCATGAATGTATCTAGTTCTTTTTTGAACCCAGTTATAGTCTTGGCCTTCACAACATCCTCTGGCAAGGAGTTCCACAGGTTGACTGTGTGAAGAAATACTTCCTTTTTGTTTGTTTTAAACCTGCTGCCTATTAATTTCATTGGTGACCCCTAGTTCTTGTATTAGGAGAAGGAGTAAATAACACTTCCTTATTTACTTTCTCCACACCAGTTATGATTTTATACACCTCTATCATATCCCCCCCTTAATCATGTCTTTTCCAAGCTGAAAAGTACTAATCTTATTAATCTCTCCTTATATGGCAGCCGTTCCATACCCCTAATAATTTTTGATGCTCTTTTCTGAACCTTTTCCAATTCCAATATATCTTTTTTGAGCTGGGACGACCACATCTGCCCGCAGTATGCAAGATGTGGGCATACCATGGATTTATATAGAGGTAATATGATATTTTCTGTCTTATCTATCCCTTTCTTAATGATGCCTAACATTCTGTTCGCTTTTTTGACTGACGCTGCATATTGAGTGGATGTTTTCAGAGAACTATCCATAATGACTTAAAGTTCTCTTTTTTGAGTGGTAACAGCTAATTTAGATCCCATCATTTTATATGTATAGTTGGGATTATGCTTTCCAATGTGCATTACTTTGCATTTATCAACACTGAATTTCATCTGCCATTTTGTTGCCCAGTCACCCAGTTTTGTGAGATCCTTTTGTAGCTCTTCCCAGTCTGCCTGGGACTTAACTATCTTGAGTAGTTTTGTATCATCTGCAAATTTTGCCACCTCACTGTTTACCCCCTTTTCCAGATCACTTATGAATATGTTGAATAGGACTGGTCCCAGTACAGACTCCTGGAGGACACCACTATTTACCTCTCTCCATTCTGAAAACTGACATTTATTCCTACCCTTTGTTTCCTATCTTTTAACCAGTTACCAATCCATGAGAGGATCTTCCCTTTTATCTCATGACAGCTTACTTTGCTTAAGAGCCTTTGGTTAAGGACCTTGCCAAAGGCTTTCTGGAAATCTAAGTACACTATATCCACTGGATCCCCCTTGTCTACATGCTTGTTGACCCCCACAAAGAATTCTAGTAGATTGGTGAGGCATGATTTCCCTTTACAAAAAGCATGTTGACTATTTCCCAACAAATTTTGTTCATCTATGTGTCTGACAATTTTGTTCTTTATTATAGTTTCAACCAGTTTGCCTGGTACTGAAATCAGGTTTACCAGCCTGCAATTGCCGGGATCACCTCTGGAGCCCTTTTTAAAAATTGGCGTCACATTAGCTATCCTCCAGTCATTTGGTACAGAAGCTGATTTAAATGATAGGTAACAAACTACAGTTAGTAGTTCTGCAATTTCACGTCTGAGTTCCTTCAGAACTCTTGGGTGAATACCATCAGGTCCTGATGACTTATTACTGTTTAGTTTATCAATTTGTTCCAAAACCTCCTCTAATGACACCTCAATCTGGGACAGTTCCTCAGATTTTTCACCTAAAAAGAATGGCTCAGGTTTGGGAATCCCCCTCACATCCTCAGCTGCGAAGACCAATGCAAAGAATTCCTTTAGTTTCTCCGCAGTGGCCTTATTGTCCTTGAGTGCTCCTTTAGCATCTCGATTGTCCAGTGGCCCCACTGGTTGTTCAGTAGGCTTCCTGCTTCTGATGTACTTAAAAAAAAATTGCTGTTACTTTTTCAGTCTTTGGCTAGTTGTTCTTCAAATTCTTTGAGGTAGAGTCATTATCTGCTTTTCATTTCCCTGTACAGTTAGGCAGGGGGACCATCTGGAACAGTTTGTTTGTGTACACAGGGATGTCCCTTAAATCCTCCTGAGAGATCTTGACAAAACTTCCATGGAGGCACTCTGCAGTCCTCTCTCGAAGGTTTCTAGGAATGGCAGCCTTATTTCTTCTTCTGCAGTAGGACACTTTCCAATGCCTGTCGGTGATCACTTTGGCAGGTACCATTGCAGTACACAGGCTAGCAGCATATGGGCGCAGGCTGCTTTGGGACATCAGCTGAAGCTATGCTTTTTGTGCCTTTGTTACCATCAGGAGTGAGAGATCCGCTAAAATCACTACTGACTGTGGAAAATGGTGGCAGTATTTAGTGCCATTGCTCTATACTCTGTTTTATGCAACTGAACATATCTCTCACCCTTGGCAGCCCGTACTCACCATGGTTGGTGTGGTGAGTGTTGCTGTGCACAAGCACTCCGAAGCAGAATTGTCAGTAAGCCTGTCTTCTTTACAACTTTAGGGGAGCAAGGGAAGGGAGCTTTGAATCGTAACTTTCACTTTCCATTGTGACTGCACTGGCAATGGTACCTCTGTGTGTTTTATCTGTAGCTGCTTCTGTTGCGGCCTTGAGAGGTTCCCCATGCACAACTGTGGAATGCCTGAGCTAGTTAAGCAAGAGAAAGAAGAGGACTTGGAATGACATTTTCAATGAGAATCCTGCAAACCAGTGCTGCATCAGACCATGAACAGAGGGCCTGGAGGATGAATAGTGCAGACTTTATGGAGAAGGATACAGTGGACAGGAGACAGGCCCAGGAGTCAGAGAGGGAGATGCACCAGGACGTAATGGGGTTTCTGCAGCAGCAAACACAGAAGCTTCAGACTCTTGTGGACCTACAGATTCAATAATCCTGAGCTTACCTCCTTTGCAGTCCATGGAGAACAGAAGTATAGCATCTCCCTACAACCCCCGGCCAACATTTCCCATAGCATCATGGACCACATCCCTACTCTTACCACTCCACATCAGAGGATGTCAAGGAGAACCACAGCTTAACATACATTGACCTAGGAGAGCCATGGTTGATGTACGTGTAGCTAAAATGCACATGAATGTGCGTTCCCCTTCTTTAAGCTTTGTTCCATACATTTATTAAGGTTTTAATGTATTTGCTTTTAACTGGCACAGAATTTTTTGTCCAGTCTTTTTGTTACTCAGTAAAACTCTATTGTTTGGGAAATAATTAATCTTTATAAGTTCCCAGTGTGTGCTGCAGAATGGCTGATGGTATTGAAAGTATCCACTTACTTGTGATTGTGCACTTTGACAACTCATAGGATCAGTGACAAACATAGGGTAATAATCATAAATGTGCAGCAAGCAATACAAAAGTAATAGATGCATTGTTGGTGTTATTCCTACATGTGCACCAAGCACCACATAATTCCTAACAGTCCCCCAATGATGCATGATGAGGTAGAACATGGTACACCACAACACATTACTGTGGCTCACTGTTAGTGCTCTTTCAAAGCCTCCCTGTATACTTCCTTGTTGAGCTCTTCTGACAGCCTGTGTATCTGATTGTTCAAACTCAGCAGATAGCCACTCCACCTCTGCTATCAACCCTGGCAGCAACTTTTCCCTCGTTGCCTCACAGATATTATGCAGGACACAGCAGGCAGCTATAACCATTGGGATATTTTTCTCATTGAGATCCAATCTTGTGAGTAAACAACACCAGTGCCCCTTCAATCTACCAAAAGCACTGTCATTCTGCATCTGCTGAGTCGGTAATTGAATCTTTCCTTGGTGCTATGGGGGTGGCTGATGTATAGCTTCATGAGCCAGGGGTAGGCTTGGTCCCCCAGGATCATTGTTGGCATTTCAACATGACCAGTGGTAATCCACCAGTTGAGAAAAAAAGTCTCTGCTTGTAGCTTTCTGAACAGTCCTGTGTTCTTAAAGATGCAAGCATCATATATCTTCCCTGATCAGCCCACATTGATGTTGGTGAAGCATCCCTGGTGATCCATTAGTATTAGCATGACCACAGGAGAATAGCCCTTTCTGTTGATGTACTCTGTGACAAGGTGGTCTGATGCCAAAATAGCAATATGCGTGCCATTTATCGCTTCGCCACAGTTTGGGGACACCATATCTGCAAATCCATCCATTCTGTCCTGCACATTGCCTGGAGTCTCAGTCCTGTGTAGCAGGAGACGATTAATGGCCCTGCACACTTGCATGACACTGGCCCCACGGTAGATTTTCCAAAATGATTTCCCATTGACCGGTAGCAATCCGGTGTTGCAAGTTTCCACAGTGCGATCACCACCTGCTTTTCCACTGTGAGTGCAGCTCCCATTTTGGTGTCCATGCTCTGGAGGGCTGGGGCGGGCGTGGCACACAGATCCAGAAATGTGGCCTTTAATATCCAAAAGTTCTGCATTGCCTGCTTGTCATGGCAAACTTGCATTACCATGCAATCTTACGGGTCAGTGCTCATTTTTCAGGCCGAGAGAAACAAGCACTCCACCAGTTGCAGCTGCTCCACAAATGCTACAATCAATCTTGAATTGGTTCTCAGTTTGCTCCATCTGACCTCCTGGAAACTGTCATGTTCCCCGGGGCTGCTCTTGTGGTTCTGCAAATACCAGAGGGTTATGTGTCCTTTGCTTGCAGTGCTCATGACAATTGTGCAGAGCTGTGCAGGCTCCAAGCTTCTGTCAAAGATGGCAGACAGCAGCAAGTCCCATACAGGTGTCAGGGATTTTTAAAATAGGTATGAAAATTATGGACTAGAGAGTGCATTACGGGCTGGAGAAAGTTGCATGATGGGAACTTGACCCCTTGCTCCCAGTCACTCCTTCATGACTTGTTTTTGCCCTACCAGGCATTGCCAAAATTTCCCAAAAGACAGTCAAGTATCAGAGGGGTAGCCGTGTTAGTCTGAATCTGTAAAAAGCAACAGAGGGTCCTGTGACACCTTTAAGACTAACAGAAGTATTGGAGCATAAGCTTTCGTGGGTGAATGCCCACTTCGTCAGACGCATGTGATGAAGTGGGCATTCACCCATGAAAGCTTATGCTCCAATACATCTGTTAGGCCAAAAGACAGTGTGCTGGATGGTGGCAAGCTCCAGGCTGGGATACCTACTCATGGTGCACTGCACTCTGCATCGACACAAGCACTCCTGCTGAGTATGCACAGCACTATTGCAAGGCACCAAGTATGCATCAATGCGCACAAGCGATATAATAGCTGCAGCAAGCGGCCTCATGCCAACACAACTTGTGTCAGCAAAAGTTGGTAGTTTGGACATGACTTCAGAAAGCTATCTGTAGCAAGTGTGGCATCTCTTTCATATCCATTTTGACAGAGTAATACTAAGGATTTACCCATTTTTAAAAAAATGCAAAGATAAATTCAGTTGTCACACCTCAGAGGAGATTCTTAGCATGTTTTGGTTGGGATCCTATAGATGAGGAAAAAAAACAAAACTATGGCATAAACCTGCTATCTGTATTGTACAGCCATTTAAACATATCGTAAAAAAACTAAACAGATAGTCATCAATATTATTTGTGTCCTTTCATCCAAGATGTAAAAGATCAAAATAATTCAAATCCTTTTTAGCCAGACTGATAAATAATATATTTATATTAGGCTTATGCATAGGTAGGCAAAATAATATCAAGACCGAGTTAAGAAGGACTTGTGGGTTGAAGATCTTTTGACTTTAAGAAAACATTCTGTAGATTCTACCTGTTCCTCAGTTCATATAATTGTCACAGCCGGTTGAAGCAATAGACCTCTGCAAATGCAAATTTCAGATGAAAAATCCCTCTATAGCAGTCATTGTCACTTGATCCAATTATTTTCAAGGGAATGAACAAATTCAGTTTAACCACCAAACTGATGTATCATAGAAAGTAATGCATAAAAGAGAGGCTATCCCTGTAAATTACAGGACAAGAAGTCACCCTATGTGGAAATGCTACACTTTCAAGAGAAGAGAGCAGTAGGATGTGTGAGAAGATGTTGAGAGGAGTGGAGTGGATGGTGATGAGAAGATGTAGGGCCAATCAGAGGGAGTGGGCAGGAGGGCCTCAAGCTCAAAGGGGACCTCAAATTTAGACATTTGTTAATTTTTTGACATTTGATAAGTTTCCCAGCTTGTTTTTATGGGAAGTACAAAGGTGGTGTACAAGTAGTTCTGCTTGAGCATAATTCAGACTGTATTTTCTCCAGCTGTGGAAACCACACACTAAACCTTGTAGGTGTTGACTGTGCTGAATCATGCAAGGAGGCAATTACTTACTTTGGAACTGTTCAGCAAATGTACAATTTCTTCAGCAGCAGTCCACAAAGGTGGGAAAATCTGAAGCAATATCTGTTTCACTGCATGGGATGTCCAAAACTAGATGGTCTGCATGGATTGATGGTGTTCAACCAGTTGCGCAGCATTTGAATTCAGTGAGAAAGACTTTAAATGAGCTTGATTCTCTCAATTTCACTGTAAAAAGCGACAAAGAGTCCTGTGGCACCTTATAGACTAACAGATGTATTGGAGCATAAGCTTTTGTGGGTGAATACCCACTTCGTCAGACGCATGTGGTGGAAATTTCCAGGGGCAGGTATAAATATGCAGGCAAGAATCAGTCTAGAGATAACGAGGTTAGTTCAATCAGGGAGGATGAGGCCCTCTTCTAGCAGTTGAGGTGTGAACACCAAGAGAGGAGAAACTGCTTTTGTAGTTGGCTAGCCATTCACAGTCTTTGTTTAATCCTGAGCTGATGGTGTCAAATTTGCAAATGAACTGAAGTTCAGCAGTTTCTCTTTGGAGTCTGGTCCTGAAGTTTTTTTGCTGCAGGATGGCTACCTTTAAATCTGCTATTGTGTGTCCAGGAAGGTTGAAGTGTTCTCCTACAGGTTTTTGTATATTGCCATTCCTAATATCTGACTTGTATCCATTTATCCTTTTACGAAGGGATTGTCCAGTTTGGCCGATGTACATAGCAGAGGGGCATTGCTGGCACATGATGGGGTATATACATTGGTGGACATGCAGGTGAATGAACCGGTGATGTTGTGGGTGATCTGGTTAGGTCCTGTGATGGTGTCGCTGGTGTAAATATGTGGGCAGAGTTGGCATCGAGGTTTGTTGCATGGATTGGTTCCTGAATTAGAGTTACTATGGTGCGGTGTGTGGTTGCTGGTGAGAATATGCTTAAGGTTGGCAGGTTGTCTGTGGGCGAGAACTGGCCTTCCTCCCAAGGCCTGTGAAAGCGAGGGATCATTGTCCAGGATGGGTTGTAGATCACTAATGATGCATTGGAGAGGTTTTAGCTGAGGACTGTAGGTGACAGCCAGTGGAGTTCTGTTGGTTTCTTTCTTGGGCTTGTCTTGCAGCAGGAGGCTTCTGGGTACATGTCTGGCTCTGTTGATTTGTTTCCTTATTTCCTTGTGCGGGTATCGTAGTTTTGAGAATGCTTGGTGAAGATCTTGTAGATGTTGGTCTCTGTCTGAGGGGTTGGAGCAAATGCGGTTATACCTCAACGCTTGGCTGTACACAATGGATCGTGTGGTGTGTCCGGGATTGCAAGCCAAAGGAATTGCTTCAAGAAATACTTGAACTTGGACTCTCTGGGGTGTTTCCTAATATCACAATTGCATTGCATATTTTTGTCAGTTTGCCTGCATCAGTGGCTTCAGTTGAACGCACCTTCAATGTATTGAAGAAGGTAAAGAACTATCACCGTTCAACTATGGGACAAGAGCATTTGAATGGGCTCGCCATGCTTAATATCAACTGTGACATTGCACGAAAGCTAGATTTTTCCTCAGTAATTAGTGCATTTGCACAGAAAAAGGCTAGAAAAGCATTTGTTAAATAAAAAAAAATTCAAATTATGTGTTTTTTGGGTTTTTTTGGTGCCTTATTTTGTTTTCATGTGTCGTCATATTTTATTTTTATTATGGCTAGGGGCCTCAAAAGCTGGAAATGGCCTGGGCCTCTCTGGACCTCTGAGAGGGCCCAAGAAGATGAGACAGCCATGCTTATTGCAGGCATGTGGAATGGGGAGTTCAGAGGTCTGTAGAAAACGAAAGTACAAGGTTTTGTGTAATATGAGTTTTGAGACATAACCATCCAGTTGTGTGACAGTAACTGTACAGTACTTGAGAGCAATGATGAGCCAAGACATTCCGTTTCATTCTAGCAGTGCATATAGCTATATAGAAGGTTAAAATGAAATGATCTTTATTACAAAATTCTATAGTTAACAGTCCAGCTTTCAGATGAGTTGGAGTGGTTGGGTATGTCCCAGTAAAGGATCTGTCTGTGAGGCAATAGCCTGGGCCTTTGGTAGTGATTTTTTTTTTAAATTACTTTAATGTGAAAGGGCAGTCTCCAACAACCATTGTTTTTATATTTATCTGGTTGGAACAGGTAGGTGCTGGCTCAGTGATCTACTGGCATTATATAATCTCTCCCAAGCTGGGTGTTTCAAACCTGATTCTATGTTTCCAGGCCAGTAGAAGCTATTAGTACAGTGGAAGCAGTCTGCTGAGACCCTGGCTGGAGGAAGCACCATGTATTGTTAAATTATATTGCTGAATTCTAGTGGGAGTCTCAACCCGAAGGATCAGTCAGTTCAACATGCGACATTTCAATGTTAATAAGAAAGGCAGAGTATACAAGAGGAGAACCCCAATACATAGAAAGGGCATGACTTCTTATACTATTATGCTGTAGCATAAGAACATACAAGAACATAAGAATGGCCATACTGGGTCAGACCAAAGGTCCATCCAGCCCAGTATCCTATCTACCGACAGTGGCCAATGCCAGGTGCCCCAGAGGGAGTGAACCTAACAGGTAATGATCAAGTGATCTCTCTCCTGCCATCCATCTCCACCCTCTGACAAACAGAGGCTAGGGACACCATTCCTTACCCATCCTGGCTAATAGCCCTTAATGGACTTAACCTCCATAAATTTATCTAATTGTCTTTTAAACCCTGTTATAGTCCTAGCCTTCACAACCACCTCAGGCAAGGAGTTCCACAGGTTGACAGTGCGCTGTGTGAAGAAGAACTTCCTTTTATTTGTTTTAAACCTGCTGCTCATTAATTTCATTTGGTGGCCCCTAGTTCTTATATTATGGGAACAAGTAAATAACTTTTCCTTATTCACTTTCTCCACACCACTCATGATTTTATATACCTCTATCATATCCCCCCCTCAGTCTCCTCTTTTCCAAGCTGAAAAGTCCTAGCCTCTTTAATCTCTCCTCATATGGGACCCATTCCAAACCCCTAATCATTTTAGTTGCCCTTCTCTGAACATTTTCTAATGCCAGTATATCTTTTTTGAGATGAGACCACCACATCTGTACGCAGTATTCAAGATGTGGGCGTACCATGGATTTATATAAGGGCAATAAGATATTCTCCGTCTTATTCTCTATCCCTTTTTTAATGATTCCTAACATCCTGTTTGCTTTTTTGACTGCCGCTGCACACTGCGTGGATAGTTCTCTGAACTATCCACGATGAGTCCAAGATCTTTTTCCTGATTAGTTGTAGTTAAATTAGCCCCCATCATATTGTATGTGTAGTTGGGGTTATTTTTTCCAATGTGCATTAATTTACATTTATCCACATTAAATTTCATTTGCCATTTTGTTGCCAAATCGCTTAGTTTTGTGAGATCTTTTTGAAGTTCTTCACAGTCTGCTTTGGTCTTAACTATCTTGAGCAGTTTATATCGTCTGCAAACTTTGCCACCTCACTGTTTACCGCTTTCTCCAGATCATTTGAGTTGATAGGATTGGTCCTAGGACTGACCCTTGGGGAACACCACTAGTTACCCCTCTCCATTCTGAGAATTTACCATTTATTCCTACCCTTTGTTCCCTGTCTTTTAACCAGTTCTCAATCCATGAAAGGATCTTCCCTCTTATCCCATGACAACTTAATTTACGTAAGAACCTTTGGTGAGGGACCTTGTCAAAGGCTTTCTGGAAATCTAAGTACACTATGTCCACTGGATCCCCCTTGTCTACATGTTTGTTGACCCCTTCAAAGAAATCTAATAGATTAGTAAAACATGATTTCCTTTTACAGAAACTGTTGACTTTTGCCCAACAATTTATGTTCTTCTATGTGTCTGACAATTTTATTCTTTATTATTGTTTCAACTAATTTGCCCGGTACTGACGTTAGTCTTACCGGTCTGTAATTGCCAGGATCACCTCTACGGCCTTTTAAAAATATTGGCGTTACATTCGCTATCTTCCAGTCATTGGGTACAGAAGCTGATTTAAAGGACAGGTTACAAACTATAGTTAATAGTTCCGCAATTTCACATTTGAGTTCTTTCAGGACTCTTAGGTGAATGCCATCTGGTCCCGGTCACTTGTTACTGTTAAGTTTATCAATTAATTCCAAAACCACTTCTAGTGACACTTCAATCTGTGACAATTCCTCAGATTTGTCACCTACAAAGATTTGTCACCTATCAGACCAAAAGTCCATCTAGCCCAATATCCTGTCTTCCGACAGTGGACAACGCCAGGTGCCTGAGAGGGAATGAACAGAACAGGTAATCATCAAATGATCCATCTCCTGTCACCCATTCCCAGATTCTGGCAAACAGAGGCTAGGAACACCACCCTTGCCCATCCTGGCTAGTAGCCACTGATGGACCTGTCCTCCATGAATGTATCTAGTTCTTTTTTGAATCCTGTTATAGTCTTGGCCTTTACAACATCCTCTGGCAAAGAGTTCCACAGGTTGACTATGCGTTGTGTGAAGAAATACTTCCTTTTGTTTGTTTTAAACCTGCTGCTTAATAATTTCATTTGATGACCTCTAGTTCTTGTGTTATGAGGAGTAAATAACACTTCCTTATTTACTTTCTCCACACCAATCATGATTTTATAGACTTCTATCATATCCCCCCTTAGTTGTCTCTTTTCCAAGCTTGACACCTCTTTCTTGCTTCTATGTTTGTGGGCACAGTTCATTTCAGTTAGACAGCTAAATATTTGACTGTGGTATTTAGATATCCACGGTATATTAATTGAATTTGTATGTAATTGTGCCCACAATCTGTGGTGCAGGAGAAAAGGTCAGCTTTTAAATATCTGGACTAAATTGTAAAGAAGCTGTTTTAATTTTGTCCTCTTAAGTTCTTGGGGTAAGAATTGTTATGTCCACAATTTTAACTAGTATGTCTCATTAAAATGTGGTGTATGGTACTGTGTCAATGTTGTTCACTCTTAAATATACAGTATAGTCTAAATCTGTTGAGGGAGAAAAACATTTAGTCACAATGAAAATTTCTTATTTAATAATCCTGCAGAAAAGATGTTCTAAATCTTAAAATTTAATAATGTGTACCATTCTATTAAAATAAAAGCTCTGTACTCAAAACTTTCCAGCACGTCCAAGTGAGGAAATTCCAAGCATTCTGCTGTGACAGATACTGTTAGTGGGTTGTTGTCCACTGACGTCAAAACAGAGAATGGCAAACAGCTTTGTTCATGTCATATAAAAATGCATAGTCTTGGATAAACTCTGCGTTAGTAACAGAACTATCAATGATATATGGGCAGCTTCACATGCATTCCCATGTGCATTCAATTCAATTCTACATTCCAGATTTTATTTAATGAGCAACTGATGGAGCCAAGACCTGGCACTGCACAAAATACCATAGCCTGTTTTATCGAGTCCCGAAGGAAAAACAAGATGAACAAGTTCAGAATTAACACAGGATTATTACAGAGTTGTGGCTTTTATTTCTCCATTAATGATTCTGAATAACACATTTGGGATGTGTAAAATGATGCTTAATTTGTAAGGGTTTGTGCCAAAATTCCTGCAGTAGTTTAACTACTAAAAAACCAGTTTTGATTAATGTGAGTGATGTGTATGTAAAGCATGCAGAATTATCAGGATGCATCTCATCTTTTTTTGTATTTATATTTTTAAAAAAAAAGATATTTCCTTGAGTTGCATTGTCTGAACCAGCATTGCTATATCTTTATTTATTTATTTATTTATTTATTTTTTGTGTGCAATACAATGCATTTCTTCCGGTTCATTGTGGAGAGACATTTTTAGGGTTAAGTCATGTCCCCTTGATGGAATTGGTGGGGAGTGTAGTGTAGTGTGGTGTTATACAGTTAAGTATACATTTGTGCAAAGAGATTTGTGCACGCAATGCGGTGTGCAATTATTCATGTCTCTGGACTCATGTCTTCATCTAAATGGGAGTTTTGCATGTAAAATGAGTGCAGGGTATGTCCCTTTGTTTGTGCAATTCTGTATTGGCAAGGTATTAGATTAAATCAGGGTTTCCCTATTTTCCTTCCAGACAAAAACATGTTTTCTTGGACCCCTCCCCCAAAATTTCTTCTTTTAACCATAGGGAGGCAAAATTTAATAACTGTAGCCATAACATAACAAATACAGTAATAAAAAAGAAAATCAGAAAGTGAACTTGATGAACTCTGCTGCCCAAAATGAATCATCAGTAATCTCCTTTTGCTGATGCCTTTAATGTTTCAGGAAAATATGCAGTTCTGCTCTTAATTTGAAGAGTCTACTCACTTCTGCTTCTAGCTTCTTGTGTTGTGCCACAGTTTTTAAGGCATTTTTAGCAACAAGAGCTTGGTGGTATATAAGAGAGTGAAAGTGTGAGGTATTAGGTTCAGGATTAGGCATCTGTTTGACCACGCATATATTCTTACCAGCCGTTGACTTGGCACCATCTATTCAGGTGACAATACATGACTCCCACTGAATGTGGAAGCCTTTGCCAGCTTCCTGAAATATCTTGAATAAACATTCTCCTATTTTCTGCCCTGGCACAGCTTTACAAATGAACAAGTCTCTTTCAATAGAACAATCAGAACGTACAATAGCCATAAATACGAAGCGGTGCAGCCCCAGAAATATTGGTTGAATCATAAAGCTGAGTTGTGAAGTAGTCATTTAGCCTAAATTTTGAAAGCAATTGGCCTTGGACTGACTTCTTTGGCCATGTCACTAATGTGGCATGGAAGATTATTCTTCAACAAAGGCACTGTTTTCAGTTTGCTTTAAGCCCTATAATTTCTTAAACCGTATTTTTCAAGGCTTCAAGTTTTCTCAAAGCCCTCAGGTTCATTTATCCATAATAGATGTTTGTTTCTAAGTGTAACAATGACTTGAAGATCCAGATCTTCAGAATGTACTGTCGTACAGAATCACTGTAAAGCAGCACACGGTATATGTTGTATGTTTGTGTTTTCATTTATCTTCCTGAATCATCATCAGAATAACTTCCAATGTCCTTCTCAGAAATGGACGCAGCTTTCTGAATTGCTTCTCAGAGCCAACTGAGCTGCAACACTGAATGAATGACACATGCAATGAGGTTCTGTGAGTCTCAGCAAGGTCCTCAGGCCTTAGTGATTATAGAAGATGCTTCTGGTAATCCCATTTCATGACTCTTTGTCATAAATAATGTTATAATAGGATTTGTACTATTTTATAGAAGGTAAATATAAGAGCACCTGCACAGGCACAGGCTTAATACCATTTTATCAGCAGGAGCTGTAGCAGCCTGCCACGCCCCCACATTGTACTAATCTGTGCTGGATCACTAATTGGGCTTCACAGGTTACAAAAATATGGTGGCCTTAGAGGCACACTTCTACTATTCATTTTTTAATTAACGAGAATTAGAATTTTGTAAAATGTTAAATTTTTTGTATGATCTCTGGGGCAACTCTTCATCCCCACATATCTTCTCCTTTGCAACCTTTGGTGGTGGGGTGGGGATTGAAATTTACAGTTCGCAGAACTTTTCATTAGACAACCTGTTGTTAATAATGGTCAAGTTGATTACAGTAGTGCCCAAGGAACAGTCAAGAATGTGGTCCCATTGTGTCTGGCACAGAGTAACAGTCTGTTCCTGCCGCAAAGAGCTTGCAGTCTGAATAGACAAACAGGGTGGAAGAAGGGGTATAACATAAGCAGAGTGAACAATATGATGGCAGCAAATGTCATGTTAATTTCATGATTGTGTGTGAGAGAGAGAGATTTAGTTAGGAAGGGATAAGCTACATGGAAAGAAAAGGGAAGGGAGAGGGGATATTGAAGGGCAGGTGAGTGAAGGGCAGAACAGGGAAGAAGAGGGTAAGAGGGGCAGGTGTGAGTGAAGCTGAGGAAAAGAAACTGAGTGGGGGATAGGAGAGGGTTGGACCAATCAGCACAGGACAGTCAAAACTTTAGAGAGTTCTCTGAATGTCCATAGGTCCCTGCCTTGGCTACTTCTGCAGCTGCTCCTGGAGTCTGTGGCTGATTCCTCTCTGCAGTTTTTCCCCAAGGTCACATATGGGGGAGGAGGCAACATCTGGGTTTTAGTTTTGCAAAGTGTCGGGCGGGATACTACTAGGTCTCTTCCATCTCTAACTTTTATGTTATTGGAATCTTACTGTTTGGTTGTTCAGAGTTGGCGACACTTTCCTCTTCAGACTGGGGTTTTGAAAAACTGAATAGTGTAAACTTCTAAAACCTATAAAACTACTAAAGAATTTCTCCTATCTCTTATTCAAAGTACAATAATTACATTAAAATGTGTGTCAAGCTGCTATAGAATAAGGTGAATATGAAATGTTTTACCCTGGGATTATCATACTGTGTATATAGGTTTTTATATCTTTCATCATATGCTGCATTTAATATTTTTAAGATTATGGATGATAACACTACCCAGCTTAGCTGCTCATGTCTAACCATGCAGCAAAGCTAAATATTTTGTAAGGAAAAAGGTCTAACATCATAAAATCTTTAAATGAAAAGAAATAAGCATTGCATGCAAACGTAATACACAGCAATAAATAAACTCCAACTGCATTGTCTGCCCACAGTGTGGGGAAAGAAGGGCGTCTTCAGTCGATTTTAGAGCATGATTAACAAGAACTCATAGCTAGTGGAGATCTAAAACTTTAAGTAACTTAGTAACACCATAATTATATCCATAAATCTAACATCAGAACACTGAATATTTTAACAGAGTCTCAGTGTTGTGGTACATAATTACAGATAGTCTTTTAAGACGTTGTCCCAGTTTTGAATAGAACAGGCTTAGTGACTTGATTCACAGATCTCTGGATTCATTTTTCTTCAACATTAAGGGCATATCAAAGCCATTAATGCAATAATTTAGCTGTGTAGATAGAATTGAAATTTTAAGGTTATGAATTGTCTTAAGCATAGTTAGCACTGTGTCTTGTATACTCTGATCTTCTTAAACAGTGTATCAGCCTCCTTAATGGCTTAGTACTAATGAAAATTCATCCTCAAGATGTTGGTTTAAATGAGTATCTAAATGTATGGGTACTAATCTGGAATGCTGATGTGGAAAACCATGGGAACAGGCTATCTGAATTGAGTCAGTAATACAGTTGGATTGGCTTCTTTTGTTGTATTTCAACAATTCCACTACCCATGCCAGCCAGCAACAGAAAATTAAAAATACTCACAGAGGGTCTTTGAACTGCAAGGAAGGTTAAGGATGGGTTTGGGGCAAAGTTTAAGAGTTGCTAGGAAATATACCTTCTTAGCACCAAAATTCAGAAACCACAAGAGGGGCTTGATATTGGAAGATGCTGAGCATTGCAGCTTCAATCCAGCAAAGCACTTAAACCCATGTGAACAAGGCATGAGGCGATGTCAGTGCCTAAAATAAGAAGTGAAACAGACTACTTGCAAAATGCTGCCAAATGAACAGTTAAGCAAACTGGAATATAGGATCCATTTTCCTCTAACTCTTTTCAGTTGTAACCATTTTAGGTGTTACTTATGCGGACAATAAGTACAACATTTTCAGACAGAAACACAATTTTTTTTCAAGCTGTCACTGCAAGACGGGTCTGTGCCTAAAACAGCAGATTATCTAAATCGATAATTTAGAGGCAGAAAGGAGCTCCTTTTGAAAAATAAAATTACATTTCTCCCAACTTTTCTCTCTAAATTCTTATCTACCTAATCCTTATTACTCATTATTTAATTCTGACAGAAGTAATAAGGTCCCCATGTTCCTTTCCTTCTGGAAATCCCAATCAGTAAATGTCATTTTGCCCATTAATAGCAAAGCCAGTTTGTCTTATTCTCTTGATAAATTATGCCCCCTCGGTCTGTTGAGTATCATAACTCTTGGGAAGCAGAATTTTACAATTTAATATCAAATACTCCTATTACTGACTGAAGTAGATCAAATCTCTTACCAAGTTCTCTCAGGGAAAGTTAAATGTTGCGGCCTGACCCCTATCCTCTGGAATGGGGCACATAAGAGTCATGGGATTCTTCAGAACAAAACCTCCAGCCTACCTCCCTGTAGCATACATATGGAAAAATTTCTGCTGTGGTAAATTGCCCCTTTTTTTTTTTTTTTTGTGGTGGGGCGGGGAGAAATCCTGAACTTATTCCTGGTAATCAAAACTACTACAGAGGGCAGTTAAAAAAAGGCAAGCAAACAACCTCCAAGTGTCAAAACCAAAGAGAAAAAACTTAAGCTGTAGGCGAGCTCAACTCAAGCCCATCCTTTGGTTCTCTGAGTCACTTTGTTCCCATTCTAGTCCCACCCTAGCCATTCACACCAGGTGTTATAAAAATATAAACACTTTAAAAGTGTTTCATAATTAAATCTTCAGTCGTGAGGTACTTTCATATAATTTGTATGTTTCATCTGACAGACTGAAGAAAACGAAAAAATCTCTTGCCCCCGCACTCCATAAAAGTGAGAGAATTCTTAAAAAACCCACAAAGCCCCGACACACGTGTCTTATTACAAAGAAGGGGGTGTAGTTGTGATATTAAGCAAAAAGTATACTAACTACAAAGAGGGGGAAATAATTGATGTGGTTCTCCTATTAATTATCTACATATATGTATTTCAGTGGCTACAAACCTTCGGAGTGTTTAGTTTTAGAAGACCTTAATGGCATGTGTACCTCAATTTTTGTCTCTTTATTTGTTAACTCTGAATTTCAACCTGTTCAATGAGGCCTAAATCATTTTATTCTATTTATATTTAACTCAGGCAGTAGAATCAGATTCAATGTTGCGTCTGTATTTTCTCCTATTTTTGTGCTAGGTTTACACAGGCTTTGTGCACTTTCCCTTTCCCCTTGTTGCAACACACCTACAGGGTATTATTCCATTCTCACCTCCGTTTTACCCTGTCGTTCCGTTGGCTTCAGTGGAGTTACTCCTGATTTTTTTTTTTTACTGACATAAGTGAGAACAGAATCAAACTCCTTGTCATTTGGATAGATCATGAATACCCCCTTTGTTTTCTACATCTGCCAAATGAGGTTGCTGAAGGGACCTCAGGAGGTCATCTAGTCCAACCCTCGGTTCAAAGCAGGACCAATTCCCAACTAAATCATCCCAGCCAGGGCTTTGTCAAGCCTGACCTTAAAAACCTCTAAGGAAGGAGATTCCACCACCTCCCTAGGTAACCCATTCCAGTACTTCACCACCCTCCTAGTGAAAAAGTTTTTCCTAATATCCAACCTAAACCTCCCCCACTGCAGCTTGCGACCATTACTCCTTGTTCTGTCATCTGCTACCACTAAGAACAGTCTAGATCCATCCTCTGCGTACAGATGTGGTCTCCTCATCTAAAAAAAGATATACTGGCACTAGAAAAGGTTCAGAAAAGGGCAACTAAAATGATTAGGGGTTTGGAATGGGTCCCATATGAGGAGAGATTAAATAGGCTAGGACTCTTCAGCTTGGAAAAGAGGAGACTAAGGGGGGATATGATAGAGGTATATAAAATCATGAGTAATGTGGAGAAAGTGAATAAGGAAAAGTTATTTACTTATTCCCATAATACAAGAACTAGGGGTCACCAAATGAAATTAATGGGCAGCAGGTTTAAAACAAATACAAGGAAGTTCTTCTTCACGCAGCGCACAGTCAACTTGTGGAACTCCTTACCTGAGGAGGTTGTGAAGGCTAGGACTATAACAGCATTTTAAAGAGAACTGGATAAATTCTTCCTGCCTGGGCCCGGGCAGAGACAGATGCATCATGGAGGTGAATGCCTGGCTGCGAAGATGGTGTCGCCAGGAGGGCTTTGGCATCCTAGACCACGGGATGCTATTTGAGGAAGGACTGCTAGGCAGAGATGGCATTCACCTTTCGAGGAGGGGAAAGACCCTATTTGGACACAGACTGGCTAACCTAGTGAGGAGGGCTTTAAACTAGGTTCGACGGGGACAGGTGAGCAAAGCCCACAGGTAAGTGGGGAACATGGAGACCTGGGAGATGGGTCGGAAACGAGAGGGAGTGTGGGCTATATTGGCAGAGAGAAAGGAGAGTCAGGACAAAACTGGGAGGAAAGATCAAACCAGTATCTTAGATGCCTATATACAAATGCGAGAAGTATGGGTAATAAGCAGGAAGAACTGGAAGTGCTAATAAATAAATACAACTATGACGTTGGCATCACTGAAACTTGGTGGGATAATACACATGATTGGAATGTTGGTGTGGATGGGTACAGCTTGCTCAGGAAGGATAGATGGGGAAAAATGTACACACTTGGACTAAGGTAGAGATGGACATAGGAGACGGAAGTGTTGAGAGTCTCTGGGTTAGGCTAAAAGGGGTAAAAAACAAGGGTGATGTCATGCTAGGAGTCTACTACAGGCCACCTAACCAGGTGGAAGAGGTGGATGAGGCTTTTTTTAAACAACTAACAAAATCATCCAAAGCCCAAGATTTGGTGGTGATGGGGGACTTCAACTATCCGGATATATGTTGGGAAAATAACACAGCGGGGCACAGACTATCCAACAAATTCTTGGACTGCATTGCAGACAACTTTTTATTTCAGAAGGTTGAAAAAGCTACTAGGGGGGAAGCTGTTCTAGACTTGATTTTAACAAATAGGGAGGAACTCGTTGAGAATTTGAAAATAGAAGGCAGCTTAGGTGAAAGTGATCATGAAATCATAGAGTTTGCAATTCTAAGGAAGGGTAGAAGGGAGAACAGCAAAATAGAGACAATGGATTTCAGGAAGGCAGATTTTGGTAAGCTCAGAGAGCTGATAGGTAAGGTCCCATGGGAATCAAGACTGAGGGGAAAAACAACTGAGGAGAGTTGGCAGTTTTTCAAAGGGACACTGTTAAGGGCCCAAAAGCAAGCTATTCCGCTGGTTAGGAAAGATAGAAAATGTGGCAAAAGACCACCTTGGCTTAACCACGAGATCTTGCATGATCTAAAAAATAAAAAGGAGTCATATAAAAAATGGAAACTAGGAAGATTACAAAGGATGAATATAGGCAAACAACACAGGAATGCAGGGGCAAGATTAGAAAGGCAAAGGCACAAAATGAGCTCAAACTAGCTACAGGAATAAAGGGAAACAAGAAGACTTTTTATCAATACATTAGAAGCAAGAGGAAGACCAAAGACAGGGTAGGCCCACTGCTTAGTGAAGAGGGAGAAACAGTAACAGGAAACTTGGAAATGGCAGAGATGCTTAATGACTTCTTTGTTTCGGTCTTCACCGAGAAGTCTGAAGGAATGCCTAACATAGTGAATGCTAATGGGAAGGGGGTAGGTTTAGCAGATAAAATAAAAAAAGAACAAGTTAAAAATCACTTAGAAAAGTTAGATGCCTGCAAGTCACCAGGGCCTGATGAAATGCATCCTAGAATACTCAAGGAGCTAATAGAGGAGGTATCTGAGCCTCTAGCTATTATCTTTGGAAAATCATGGGAGACGGGAGAGATTCCAGAAGACTGGAAAAGGGCAAATATAGTGCCCATCTATAAAAAGACCAGTTAGTTTAACTTCTGTGCTAGGGAAGATAATGGAGCAAGTAATTAAGGAAATCATCTGCAAACACTTGGAAGGTGGTAAGGTGATAGGGAACAGCCAGCATGGATTTGTAAAGAACAAATCATGTCAAACCAATCTGATAGCTTTCTTTGATAGGATAACGAGTCTTGTGGATAAGGGTGAAGCTGTGGATGTGGTATACCTAGACTTTAGTAAGGCATTTGATACGGTCTCGCATGATATTCTTATCAATAAACTAGGCAAATACAATTTAGATGGGGCTACTATAAGGTGGGTGCATAACTGGCTGGATAACCGTACTCAGAGAGTTGTTATTAATGGTTCCCAATCCTGCTGGAAAGGCATAACGAGTGGGGTTCCGCAGGGGTCTGTTTTGGGACCGGCTCTGTTCAATATCTTCATTAACAACTTAGATATTGGCATGGAAAGTACGCTTATTAAGTTTGCGGATGATACCAAACTGGGAGGGATTGCAACTGCTTTGGAGGACAGGGTCATAATTCAAAATGATCTGGACAAATTGGAGAAATGGTCTGAGTTAAACAGGATGAAGTTTAACAAAGACAAATGCAAAGTGCTCCACTTAGGAAGAAAAAATCAGTTTCACACATACAGAATGGGAAGAGACTGTCTAGGAAGGAGTACGGCAGAAAGGGATCTAGGGGTTATATTGGACCACAAGCTAAATATGAGTCAACAGTGTGATGCTGTTGCAAAAAAAGCAAACATGATTCTGGGATGTATTAACATGTGTGTTGTGAGCAAGACACGAGAAGTCATTCTTCCGCTCTACTCTGCTCTGGTTAGGCCTCAGCTGGAGTATTGTGTCCAGTTCTGGGCACCGCATTTCAAGAAAGATGTGGAGAAATTGGAAAGGGTCCAGAGAAGAGCAACAAGAATGATTAAAGGTCTTGAGAACTTGACCTATGAAGGAAGGCTGAAAGAATTGGGTTTGTTTAGTTTGGAAAAGAGAAGACTGAGAGGGGACATGATAGCAGTTTTCAGGTATCTAAAAGGGTGTCATAAGGAGGAGGGAGAAAACTTGTTCACCTTAGCCTCTAAGGATAGAACAAGAAGCAATGGGCTTAAACTGCAGCACGGGAGGTCTAGGTTGGACAGTAGGAAAAAGTTCCTAACTGTCAGGGTGGTTAAACACTGGAATAAATTGCCTAGGGAGGTTGTGGAATCTCCATCTCTGGAGATATTTAAGAGTAGGTTAGATAAATGTCTATCAGGGATGGTCTAGACAGTATTTGGTCCTGCCATGCGGGCAGGGGACTGGACTCGATGACCTCTCGAGGTCCCTTCCAGTCCTTGAATCTATGGTGGTTAAGTCCATTAATGTCTATTAGCCAGGATGGGTAAGGAATGGTGTCCCTAGCCTCTGTTTGTCAGAGGATGGAGATGGATGGCAGGAGAGAGATCACTTGATCATTGCCTGTTGGTCCACTCCCTCTGGGGCACCTGGCATTGGCCACTGTCGGTAGACAGGATACTGGGCTAGATGGACCTTTGGTCTGACCCGGTACGGCCGTTCTTATGTTCTCTTTGGGACCCCCTTTCAGGTAGTTGAAAGCAGCTATCAAATTCCCCCTCATTCTTCTCTTCTGGAGACTAAACAATCCTAGTTCCCTCAGCCTCTCCTCATAAGTAATGTGCTCCAGCCCCCTAATCATTTTTGTTGCCCTCCGCTGGACTCTTTCCAATTTTCCCACATTCTTCTTGTAGTGTTGGACCCACAACTGGACACAGTACTCCAGATGAGGTCTCACCAATGTCGAATAGAGGGGAATGATCACGTCCCTCGATCTGCTGGCAATGCCCCTACTTATACAGCCCAAAATGCCGTTAGCCTTCTTGGCAACAAGGGCACACTGTTGACTCATATCCAGCTTCTTGTCCACTGTAACCCCGAGGTCCTTTTCTGCAGAACTGCTTCCTAGCCATTCAGTCCTTAGTCTGTAACAGTGCATGGGATTCTTCTAAGTGCAGGACTCTGCACTTGTCCTTGTTGAACCTCATCAGGTTTCTTTTGGCCCAATCCTCTAATTTGTCTAGGTCCCTCTGTATCCTGTCCCTACCCTCCAGCATATCTACCACTCCTCCCAGTTTAGTGTCATCTGCAAACTTGCTGAGAGTGCAGTCCACGCCATCCTCCAGATCATTAATGAAGATATTGAACAAAACCGGCCCCAGGACCAACCCTTGGGGCACTCCGCTTGATACCGGCTGCCAGCTAGACATGGAGCCGTTGATCACTACCCGTGATCAACATCCAGTCCTCCTTGTCTATTCAAGATGGGGTTTTGGCTTTTTTTGTTTTTCCTGGAAAATATTTAGTGATTAAATGAAGAGAGATAGGTCCAAACTTAAGTTTTTGTTGTTTTTGGAATGAGAAGTGGTGTATTTTTAACTTTTTTAATGTGAATGGGAATACATAGAATGCAAACATGTATTTGGAGAGCTTTCCCCCCCTTCTTTTTTTTTTCATATCCTCTTGGTCCTTCCTTGATCACCCTTCATGCCCCCAGTGATGAGATGATAGTGGTCCATTTCAGCTTCCTCCCAGGTTCAGTAACTACCCTACTTCAGATTCTTATCTCAAAGTTTAGAGTTCTCAGATATGCCACTATACTACTCTTACTTGAATGAAATTAATTAATCATCTTTGCAGTTGGCCTTTTAGTAGAATGAAAAATGTTAGTCTCCAGGAAATATCAGGCTAAATCCTGCTGGCTTTAGTCACCTGAGTAATCTGCAGTGAGCCTGTGTGTGTGAATAAAGCCAACAGGACTTGGACCATTCAACCTAAACAGGAATATCCCTTGTGTAATTTTCAGTTGAATCAGTCTTTGAGAGTAGGGCAGGAGGAATTTTTATTATTTTTTGTTATTTGACCATATTAATGTATACGGATATTAAGTTTTTATTTTAAACCCACAAAAGCAAGGAAATTCATAGCTGAAATTCTATTTCTAATCATCCCATTTTGTCAGACACCGTAAATTGAATATTATAGGCAATACAGGAAATATTGTGAGAGTTTCAAGGTTATATTGTTTACAAAAGCCCTCTGCCACCTACCCCCTCAAAAACAGCATATTCATGAACAATTTAAAAGGGCTTATGTAGCCTCTAGATGTACTTCACTCCCTTTATTGTTGATGTGGGGGTAGGGGGACCCCCCACCACCCCGCAAAAAAGTGCATTCCCTACTTGCAAATCTTTACTGGTTTTACTACATTTAAAATCTTATCCTACCTCTAAACAAGACAAAACAGGACAGCTGTGTTATCTGTGTTTGTTATCTGTGTTCTCTAGATCTAGTGTTGTCACTACTTGATCGATCAGGGATTACTGAAGGGGAAACTGTTTTGCATGTTTCTAGCATACCTCCTCCTCAGCACCTTTGGACCTAGAATTGAAAAGTAAAGTCGAAGAATAGTGAAAGCGAGAGTCCCAGCTGGTCACCTAAATCCACTAAAGAACCAATATCTGTTTGAGCTGGAAACTTCTACTTTGAGGCAAGATACTGTCCTGCATGCTGGAGGGTGGGGTTGTGGAATGGCTGTGAAGTGGCTGGTGCCTCCTATAAGGAATTCTGCCTGAATCATGATTACCCTCTGTAATCTTAAATAAGCTTCTGGCTTTCCTCCTCGCTTCCCAGCTCCCTCATGAAACATTCAGAAATGGTACATGATCCTTTTAAAAAATCCAACCTAAGCGTATCATCATATACCTCCACTTTAATGGGTCTTGTATTATTACTGTACAGTGTAAAAAAAAAAAAAAAAGCAGAAAAGAAAAAAATATTATCACAGTAAGCACTGTAATGTAACTTCTGAGCAAGCAGTTCAGGCCTATCCTTGTTTTTTAAGCAGATAATATCACTGTCTATTGCTTTAACATGAAGGAGTTTTTAATGTGTGATTCAGTGCAGGCTACAGCTGTTATCACATTAAATGAGTTCTGCTGGAGACTGGAATTTCCAGACAGTCTTGACCGCTGGGAGGTGGAATGTTGCTCTGACGTCAGGAGCTGCTCCTGGGAATGTTTTGCATTCCTCTTCCTGGCAGTGGTCAGGTGGCTTCCAGCAAGAAGGAAGGAACAGCCGCTTCCAAAAAGGAGGAAAAAAAAGAGGAGGAAAAGAACAGTTTATAATAAAAGTATTGTGGAGGCGGAACTCATGTTATAAGCCAGATTTGAAATTAGAACCAGATGTTTTGCTTTTGAAAGCTGCACGAATGTTAAATGCATCTATTAATGACTATGATGGTTGAAGTATTTGTCTATCTGTTGCACTTTAATCTCATTGCTCTGTATTTAAAAACAGTTGAGAAAAACAGATTTTTGTCACTGGGATTTAAACAGCGTCTTTTATAAAATTATCAAAAATGACCCTTCTAGGAAAAAGACATACATATACATAAAAAAGCAATAATATGTGATTCTTGTGCTTTTATTACCGTTTTTATTCTTCAGAAATAAAATTTAGTTTAATTCTGAAGAATACAGTCTTTAAGGCAGTGAATTTCTTACCTTGTGCTAGTTGGAAAAACTTACTTGGTGTAAGTTTGAAGGTTTGGAGTGTGTAACTGCTGTTGTTTGCAAATGATTCCCTTTTCACTTACCCTGTCTTTAATATCACCGCCAAGTTATATATTTAAAGCAAAACAATAGCAAATTCTTAATGTGACATCAGTAATGTAGGAATTACACTAACTGTGGGAAGTGCTTTTGAAATAACTACATGTAGAACAAGAGAGTTATAATAAGTTCACGGTTTTTCAGGAATTTTTGCCACTTGTATTCAATGTGTACCCATTGCTTGGATGCAAATAGTTAATGTAGTAAATTGCTAAGAGACAAATCCTGCCCTCACTTTCAATGGGTGCATGGGGTCACATTTGCAGCAGAACTGATCAGATTCTAGTGTATGTAGGAGTCGGTAGGATTTGGAGACTCTTCCCAGGGCAAGCACGCTCATTGCCCATCACTGAACCCGGGTTTGCATGGTGTTTAAACTGCTGTGTAGCAGAGGACTCTTTAGGAGCTGTTGGGCTGGGGCCACCTATAGATCCTCTGCGGTAGTTGCTGTGTAGTGACTCCACAGCTGCTTTGTGGCCTTGGGTGTGGAAGGAGTCTTTCCCCCGGGCTCCATGGAGAACCCCACTACCTGTCTATTAGGGCTGGAGACTGATTTCACATTAGTGGGTCAAATCCTGCCCTGATGGCAAAACCATTGTGGTTTTGCTGCTATCTGTGGATATGGGTATGAAGAAAACTTGGATGGGAATGTTCAGAGCCTTGCTGGCATCCCTGTGTGGCAAGAGACATGTGGCATGTTGGTAAGCCTCATGCCACATGGCAAGGACCATGGCTAGGGCTACAGGATCCATTGCTGCACTGATCCACTGGGATGAAGGCACATGAAGGGCTATTTCAGCTAATAATGATGTAGAAGCTGCAGAGCAGCTGCTTAGACTATTTCATGTCCTGAGGAGGATTCTTCCTCTCAGCTCCCTTTTCTTTTACCTAGTGCCCAGCCCAGCTATTTCGGCTGGGTGCTGGGATGGGATTTAGCTTTCTATGCATTCTTCTTGCTTTCTTGCCTTAAGTCTTCTGTGTGGTTCAATTAAATCTCATATAATAGCAGGAATGTGTTAATAGTTCTAGTTCTAAATGGAGTAAATACAATAATGGTTTAATATTTCTATGAGGAATGTGTAGTGATTTGAGCAGAAGGTAGTGCGTTTCAGCTAATCTGGTTTACTTATGATAATCATTGCTCAGAATGCTATTTACCTGCAGATGAGAGAGTTACAGAGCTGCTTATGGTAAAAGGGAACATATTTGATAGCCTCAGTACATTGCAATTAATATTTATACAGTTCAGGTGAAGCCTGTGAATGTGTGTGAGCTTCCTGTTGTACACTGGAATGGATAGGCTGTTTCCTGTTGCAGGGGTGGATTATATTCTGAGGAATTTCCAGAAATGTTGAGAAATGCTGACTCAAAGTGTACAATCAAATGAACCAGCTAAGGCAGGGTTTAGGGAGGCTTTTGAGTTCTTGGCTGAAGCAAGCAAAAAATGTTGCTGTAATGTACTGTTTTATTTTTAGCAAGAGGGCAAGGCAGTGTTACTTAGATTGAGATACTTGCTGATGGTTTCAAAATTGCAGACACTTTTGAGGTTTGCTGTGTTTTTTCTAATCTATTTTCAGAATTTGGAAAGCAGGTGGTTTTGCTAAAATAGAGAAGGTTAAGTATTTTCCCCCTAATTGGATTGTTGTAAAGGTGTCTTAAAGAGTTTGTGCAAGGAAGGCTTTTACCACTCTCACAGATCAAGATGCCTTTTTCAGGTGTAAAATTACAGTAACTATTTATTTGTTGCTGAATCTCGCTCAGTACCTACATTTGCTTAGTCCTTAGGTTTGAAGAGTTGGGACTGTAGCTCAAATGGTGAAAGGCGACACATGTGAGATTACTGCTATGATGGGTTCAATGTAAAAGCTCCAGCACTTTTGCTGCCCCCAGCTCATATTTATTTTTAGCCGTCACTTCAGAAGGAATTGTCAAATTGCCAATACCGATTTCTTTCTGAACAAAAACTGCTACCCGTTGTTTTCTGCTTGTGCAGACCGGAGACGGGGCAAAGTTTTAGTGATGGTGTCCCTCAAAAAATGCTGATATGCCTGGTAACTTTTAAGCCCAACTTCAAAATCCATCTTCGTAATCTTTTCTTTCCTCTTGTTCTGCTGAGCCAAGCATGTTTAGTACTTTAGAAAGGTCTCTGATGTGTAGATTGTTCCACCAAGTCCTTCATAAACTGAATGTTTATTTGGAAAAGCCACCATAGACTGGCTAATTATTACTAAAATTTGCTGTCAGCATTTGTGTGTGTGTGTGTGTGTGTACATATGTGAAATAGAGCCATCTTTTTGTCTGTTGTTTAGTAAATCATGTTGTGTTGACTGATGAATATTTAATATTGTGCTAATAACTGCAAATTTCTTCTAATCAGTTTGCCTATCATTCTTTGCACCTGTAGTATTCCGACAATCTTTCAGGTTTGAATCTTGTGGTAATCATGTGATTTTGGTCACAAACATAGATTTATTGTCCTCAGTAGGACCACCATAAAAATATCTTGTGTGGCATCAGGAAATTATATAATTGCCCCTCTGCATGTTTAAATAGAACAATATTCAGGCAACAGAATATGAGTATTTTTAGTAGTGCCTGTTATTGACTGATATCTGCCTTTTGTTTCAAACTTACTTTGTGATTCTATTGCTAACCTCTAAACAAGATGCTATCCAAATACTGCAGAAATGCCCTGGACTAAACCTTTAGAATTCTGCAGATCAAACCCCAAATTAAGGTTTTGTTTAATTTAAATAACAAACCGACCAGACTGTCTTCATTATCCAAGCTAAATAAAAAGTAATAACTGAACACAGCAATAAATGTCAAGAAGTAAATTAGATTAAAATGTTTGTTTTAGTATTCTAAGGTGTCACCAATAACAGAAGAAAATATTTAGTTTTAAATATTAGTATGTGTTTTTTAACTCTCTACCTCAGTCTGTAGGAAAAGTATTTGAGATATATATTTGCAAAACTGGAGATAATTTAATCTTTCAGTAATGAGAGGCTGTGTGGCCTAGTGGATAGAGTACTGGACGCAGACTCAGGAGACATGAGTTCTGTTCCCAGCTCTGCCTCTGGCCTGCTGGGTGATTTTAGGCAAGTCACTTCACCTCTCTGTGCCTCAGTTTTCAAATCTGGGGTAATGATACTGAGCTTGTAAAGTGCTCTGAGAGCTACTCATAAGAGCTAGGTATCATTATTAACACCTCAGTAACGAGTATTCTAAACTTTCATGCAGCTGCTCATCCAAGGCAGCATATAGCAGCAAAATGGGAGACGACAAACACACAGAGATTCTGTGGCTTTCACTTAAGCTCATTGCAGAGGTTTCTGTTGCTGATCTAGTGGTAAGGGACAGACCATGTCACTTTACAGCATCGTAGAAAGATCTGTTTAACAGTAATTAAACAAGGGAGTATATGTGACTATCCTTCAGACTTGAGATAAGTTTGACTTATCTACTGTGGGTCTATAAACTATGCCAACTTATCAGCTGCAGTATTGTTGAGTCTAAGTATTCAAAATCATGAGTAAGGCTCCCAAAATGTATGAAATTGGCTTAAAATCCATGAGGTTCTTTATTTGCTTTCTCATTTTTATCCTTTTGCAGTCATGATGTAAAGCTTTTCTCCACAGCTGTGTGGATAGAATTTTTTAAAAATTAAAGCTGTTATTCTCACATAATTGCATGACTCCAGGAGTTTGGGGTTTTAAGAAAATGGCCAAATGTTGTGAGACTGATGATAAAATTGCAAGAGTTGGCAACTCTGCAAATTGTTGCCTTTTAGTACAAGCTTTCAATGTCTCATGGTCTGTCACAGACCTCCTAGAACCTGGGTGGGGGTGGGGGTGGGAAGAGGCTTGAAATGCATAGGGCATAGAATTATTGAATACAGAACTGCTCAGGTACAGAGATACTCCCCAAAATGTTAAAGAAGATATTTAAAGGACAGCCTTCTTTCATCCCATTATGTTGGATTTTCCTCCCTCTATATAGTACACCCAACTGTTGCCCTAGGAGTAACTTCATATTTCCTCTGCTATGAGTGTCTCAGCAAAACCTTTCTGGAACTGGTCTTTTATACCATTCTCCTAGTAGTAAGTGCCTCAAGCTACATAATTATTGCTGACTGGAATTTGGCTCTCTTCCTCAGAGAATTGTCTTTGTCCTCTTACATTATGCTATAGGGAAACCATTATCTTCCCCCATTTTTATTGAAACATTTTCTGAGATATGGGCCTATGATGAGCTTCCCAACAAAATTTCCCTAGACCACTCATATCCCACAGTATTTCTCCCAAAAATCAAAATTTAGTGAGCTGTGAGATTAACCTCATAATGCTATCCACTACCCACCTTCAGGCGGGAGCTATTTCATCTTTAGTTGTGTCCTGCCATTTACCACTATAGTTTGATAAGCAGTATAAGGCCCTACATTATTCCTAGACACCTGTTGGTAAACACCAGTCTGTGAGCAATGACCATGCTAGTGTCCACTTAGATTGATATGTCACCTGACTTGGGTAAACATGTATCAGCCGAATCTCTTGATTCCAGTCACTTCTGGTACAATCTGTTGTTCCTTGGTCCGTTTCAACTTTGGAGAGGCACTGCATGTTCCCTGAATGTATAAAATGCATGAGAGTGGTCCAGCTTTCCAGGAAAAATTGGTACAACATGTATCAATTTAACAAGAACATCTACTCATTTTACAGTCAGCACTTTGTAACTTAACCCATCCCATCAGATCCCAGGGTTCTTTCTAGTAACATCAGACTTTGCAATCCTATTCCTCTGGTATGGCTGTCCCATCATTAATACAAACCTGCCCACCACAGCATCCGCTTCTTTGAAGTATTGTTATTTTTATGTCTTAAGATGGAGAATTCTCCAGTATTTTGCCCTTCCTTTGCCACCTATTTTTGTGTCTGGCTTCCTTCTCTCTCCAAATTGCATTATTTGATTTGCTGTTCTGTCAGCTGCTCTACTATTTTGGTTTTCCTGAGAAATCACACTGATACATATTGCCTGCGTTCCAAATTATAGCATTGCTTTATGCAACTTCACCTTCTTTTGCTGGAAATCTTGATTTTCTTTGATCTTCTTGAACAACTTGGCTCACCTCTCTCATGAAGGGACTCCTCTCCAAATCTTCTTCACCTCCTGATAACATGGTGTGCGAGGCATCCACTGTAGTCACACACAAAAACAGGTCAGTAGAAGACTAGATGGTCCTGCTATCATCATTGCCACAACTACTTAGCTGTTGATGGTGACAGCAATCTCTGTTGCTAAAATAACTCTCACAGTTTCTTTATAATCCTTCTGTATCACAGTCTTCAGGGCAGCACATTCCTAGGGGTGCTCAGATATCACATATCACCATGTCATTTTGGAGGAGGGAAGCTGAGGTCAGTGAAAGCTGTGTGTGCGAAGGGAGGAGAAGGGTGAAGAGGAATGTTATGTCAATTTGGAAAAAGGAGAGGAGACTGGGGAAATTAAAAATAATATGTTTCAAGTGTAACCCTTCTGCCAGGTGGATCTGGCAGCAACCAGGGCCGGGTTCAATATCTAGGGGTTCCTCTTCAACAATACAACACAGAACCGGCGTGAGCTCCCACCCAGTAACGTGGGAAAATTATACACCATCCCGGGCACCTCTGAGAGGCAATACTTCCCCACTCGCAAGCAGAGTCTGAGTGTAGAAAAGAATTTTTTAATGAAAGGAGGGAAGTCGCCTGACATTAATTAGGGAAAATGCCACAAGTGGGATTCATAATCATAAAACTGTGAGTGGGACACCCACCCCAAAGTGAGTGGGGCAGTGCCTTCCCCTCATGTTCTTGAGTTCTACTACCAAAAATTCCTTTAGTGTTCCCCTTTCTGCTCCTTCACCATATCCCACTCACAGTGGTTGTCCGTGGTCAGTAAGGACCCAGGATTCAGAGGTGCATCAGTGTGAGTTCACCTCCCATTCAGGGAAGAAGGCACCTAGCTTGCGCTTGCTCTGGCTGGCCGCCCCGCCAGCCGCTGCTCCTCGCTGCTGGCCGCCCCGCCAGCTGCAGTTCCTCTCCGCTGGCCGCCAGTCACCTTCTGCTGCCACCTGCCTCTCCTGTTGTGACCTCTGCACATCAGTTTCTTAGTAATTTTCAGCTGTTTGCAGGCTGGGCAGAAACGCTGCCCATCTCAAGTAATTTCAGCTCTTTTGAGCACTTTAGCATAACAAAGAGACTCCTAATGAAGCCTGTTTAGCTTTTTCTTTGAACAATGGGGAGGAACAGCTTAAACCAGACTGGGGGCCCTTAGAGAGAGTCCACAACTCTTGGCTGGAACACCTGTCATCACCCCTCATACTTTCACAGGGCCCTGGCATTCGAGCCCCAGGCTTAACGAGGTCTTTTCAGCTGAAGGTTACCCCCTCATTTAGGACAGGCTAAGTACAGTTCTGCTCCCCTTTATTCATACAATAATGACAACAACATTGGTAACAGCATTTCACTACCCCTGCACTCAGTACTAAAGTGATTTGTAACCTAACACCAGCCAAAATTGATTACTTTGAGCAATACCGCTCTATCTGCTGGATATCTAAGCAGAGTAGGTGTGTTCATGTAAATACAGTTTGCTCCTGAAGTCTCTCCCCCTCACAGCTAGCTGTCAGGGGAGAATTCATTCAGACCCTGCTTACACAAGAATGAATGATCAGGAAAATCCCAGCATCCTGCCTAGCATGATTAGAAAATCCTACCTTACTTACAAGTAGTTTGCAGTAATCAATGGCAATTTATCACTAACTGGTTCAAAACAAAGTTTAGCCCATCTTTCTGAAAATAATCCAGAGACATATTTCATTTTTTTTAAATGGTGGGGCAGGGAGAGGAAGAAAATAATCGTTCACCAACCCTTCTCCCCATAAGTTCTCCACTTCTTACAGCCCTGTCTTAACTCCTCTTGAACTTCTTGGGGTACTTTTCAATCCTTTCTTAGGGCTTGTCTACACTTGAAATGCTACAGCAACAAAGCTGCACCTCTGCAGCACTTCAGTGTTAGACGCTATCTACACTGACAGGAGGGGTTCTCTCACCGCTTTAGGTAATCCACCTCTCCGAGAGGCAGTAGCTAGGTCGACGGAAGACTTCTTCAGTTGTCCTAGCACTGTCTATGCTAGGGGGCTAAATCAGCTTAACTACGCCACTCAGGAGTGTGTGGATTTTTCACGCCCCTGAGCAATGTAATTAAGCTGCCTTAATTTTCTAGTGTAGACGAGGCCTGAATCTTTTCTTTGAGCCTTCTCCTCCTAGATTTCTTTTGCTCTATCTTCTGTTAGTCGGCACCATCTTCCGGCTTCCTCAGCACTTGGCTCAAGAGCAGCCATCTTAAGCTAAATCCAGACTAAGGTGATGATCTTAAGAAAAGATAAGTACTGTTAAGGTCATCTTTCCTCAAATTTTATTTGCTTACTTGTTGGACTCCCCAATGTTTATTGGATCATCAATAGCTGTGGTGGCAAAAAACATCAGCCTGAAGATTGTGCTCATCGTCTTGGACACAGACCTAATCAAGATGATCCACACATGCACAACTTTCAGGCTTGATTTATTAAAACTCATATCTAGAAATGAAACCTCACATCCAGAAAAAGCTCCAACTTGTACAAGACCTAGCCATCCAGCTGCTTGCCAACCCAGATTATAGTAAATGCATCACTCCAGTACTCCATTCTTTGTACCATTCAGAACAGAGTCCAATTCAAAATTTCTATCCTGATATATGAAGCCCTCGATGGGTGTCTGACCCAAGCTACCTGAGAGTTCGTCACTCCTTCCATGACCTCCCACAGTAGCTATGTCCTACTGGAACAGCGAAATGGTCAGAAAAGATAGATAAGGCCACGGCTCTAAGTTATTCCATTCTCTCTCTATGAATGGTACTTGTATGTCCCCCATCACTGTAGTGTATGATCACCTCACAATCTTGTGATGTATTTATTCTCACAACACCCCTTTGAGGTAGGGAAGTACTATATTCACCATCAAAATAAACCTCTGCTATTAACACAATTCTACTTCATCCTGATCACATCAACACAAAGGAAACAAGTTGCAATTCAGAGGTTGGGCATAGGAAACAGCTTGTGCTGTGCACCAAAAGAAGAAAAGTACTTGGGGAAAGACACAGTCTTAAATATTAGTCGCTTTCCTTCTGAAAAAGAATAAGCAGAAGTTTGCATTTTGTGGAATATATCAGAATCATAGATATTAGTGAGGAACAGTCATGTGGTCCATTCCCCTATCAGTGTAAGTACAGTAAATTGTGGCACTTCAAGACTGAATTTTGGCTAAGTAGTTGCACAGCAAAGAGATTGGTGCCTAGTCATGGTGTCTCTTTACACTCATATTTGATGTTTATCTATATTATAATAAAAGTCCAACTTATGGCACTGAATAAAAGCTCCAAATGATAGCAAATAATGCTGTAAGAAATAAATTATGCTATATGTAAGCCTTGAGTTATCATATGTAACTGCTATGGGCACAGAGTTCCAGTTGCCTTAGATAATAAAAAGACATTTGAGGCAGCAATAAGTGTATAATGTAGAAAACACCCTTGCTTCATAGGTTCTTCATTTCATGTGTGTCACATTCCGTACAAGAATATGTATTACACTGAAGGCAAAAAGAACATGCTGTCTTGACAGCTTTCAGTATGCTATGGAATTTGTGCTGCTGTTCTGAGAGGAGGGGCGTAACTCCCAAGGAGGATGTCAGAAATTATATTTAGACATTTCTTCTTCACATGATGGATACAATCTGTAGTTAAAAGCATCTCAACTTGTGTTTAAGTACAGGTCACATAACATTTTTATTGATATAATAAAGAACTTCAGTGTTTTATTCATTATCTCTGGGGCTGTGATCCCAGACATAGTTTAGAAATGCATGACATTTCTTTTTATGTTTAGAAGTGAAAAGTGAGCCAGGATGAGCAGGAAGGGCATGCCAGTGCTGAGTGAGTCTTTTATTTTAGCAGTTTTTCATTGTCTCATGTTTGTTTTGCAGAAGGATCCTCTGGTTATTGCAGCATGCCCAGCAAATAATTTGTTGCCTCATATTAAAATAAACAAATAAGACAATGGAAATCTGCTAATTTGCTGTAAGAAGTCATTGTTGAGTCAGTTATATTCAGAACATACTACTTTTCTCTCCTTCCTTTCTTTCCTCCAATTTGAAAAAAATATAACTTCTTCAAATAACCCTACAAATGCACTTTACCTTCCTTCCTTCCCTCCTCTTCCCCCCCATCCCCTGTAAAATGCTAATAACGTCCTTTTAAATTTCTGTGTTTTGTAGTCTTGGTTCTTCCAATTATAATGTGTCTACCATAATACCGATAACAGGCAAACTACTTCCTACCTCCACAGACTTCCCTTTTTTTACTTCATTTTTTGTTTATTTAAAAACTCAAATGACACAAAATCATTATTAATTGGAACAACTGCTTGCTTTTTTCCTTTTCAGAACAAGGGATGGTAGCTCTGGTAGAGAAAATGCCAATACACATCTGTCCTGTACCTGACTTGATTTTTAGTTTCTCTTTGGATCTAACCGTCTTTGAAGTAATTATAGAGTCTGAACCAGTATCCTGCCAATGTAACCACTTACTCCTTCCTCTGCTTCTCTGTGGCCTGATAAAGAGACTGTGGCCCAATACACAGATTTTAGGCGATAACTCGAAATTTGGCAGATACATTGTTTCTGGGTTGTGTGTGTACCTTGCATTGGTCTGAGGAAACTCAGTTCATAAGATTTCCACAGAAAACAAAAAAACCCTCTCACAAATGAGCCTTTGGTTAAATGATGACACAACTATTTCCCAGTATTCATTGTCAATATGCGTGTTGCACACACAAACCGATTGAATTGTGGAATGTGATCTGTGAAGGAGCTGTGCATGGGCAAAGACATGCCTTCAGAGCAATTTGGCCTCCTTACATATGGTTAAGGCCCTTTGCTTTCACTATTTACTCATTTTTAACTAAAAATTCCCAGGTTTTAAAAAAGATATTTTGATTTTTATTAATTTTCACCCACATTTTGGACCACTTAAGTACATGAAAATACTGATTATGTTAAGAAAGTACAATACGTTACATTACATTAGGTAGTTGTGTTTATATTAACAATACATTAGTCTAAGTGTAAATGTGAGGCTGTCTGTTAAACTAAGGCAACGTTGTGAAAGATATACACACACACACACGCGCATGCATATATGTACATACTGTTAATGTACAGTTCATTAAATAAATCACAGCATTAAACTGTTTTTACTTTCAATAGCCTTACTTTTCCTCTAGTTGTTGCTTTTTTTCTGTGTTCTTGTCCCCTAATATTAACCCCGACATGTACCTAGAAAACTGAAATTAAATGTTGCACTGATTTCACCGTTTTTAAAATTTTTGTAATAAACACTGATAAATTCCTGGGAAATTAAAAAAAAAAATAAAACCAAAAATGAAGGGCCTTGCATATGATATAGAAAGGTGTGTTTTCACACTGATTACACATATTTCATAGTATAGAGCAGTGGTTCCCAAACTTGTTCCGCCGCTTGTGCAGGGAAAGCCCCGGCGGGCTGGGCCGGTTTGCATACTTGCTGCGTCCGCAGGTTCGGTCGATCGCGGCTCCCAGTGGCCGCGGTTCGCTGCTCCAGGCCGTGGTTCACTGCTCCAGGCCAATGGGAGCTGCTAGCTCCCATTGACCTGGAGCAGCGAACCGTGGCCACTGGGAGCCGCAATCGGCCGAATCTGCAGACCCGGCAGGTACACAAACCGGCCCGGCCTGCCAGGGGCTTTCCCTGTATAAGCGGCGGAACAAGTTTGGGAACCACTGTTACAGAGCATTGTAATGCTCCAAATCAAAGAGCTGAAAATGGTGGATTTTTGTTTTTTAAAACCCATAGGAAATTCCATAGTTAGAGGAAAAAAATATGTGAAAAGAACATTAGAGTTGCAAGGTAATGCAGGCAAAGTTCAGGAAGGTTATTTATGCAACCAAAACTCTGCCTCCTTGTGCGTGAGCATTGCAATACAGTCTTAAATTATCACATAGTATGACTCTTTCCTAATTCTTTATGCACTTTGGACAGACAATGAAGCAGGGTTGTATGGCACCTTGGTCTGATGACCAGAACACCACTTTTTTATTTACCTCAGGAACTCTCAAATTAATTTAGTGTAGTAAATGGTCAGCGGTGAAAGAGAAAGCATGTTCTTGTGTTTTAGGCACTGAACTGGGACCCAGAAGATTGGGATTGTGCTACAGAGTTCCTGTATGACCTTCAGAAAGTAATTTCTCTGTGCCTCAATTCTGCATATGTCAAATGGGTAGTAGTGATTGTCAAATTTGATATTTGATAGTATTTCCCAGCTTTACAGGGAATTTGTGAAAATAAAATAATGTTAGCAAGGCATTCACATACTACAATGAAGAATGCTGTAGAAAAGCCAATATAGAAAGAAATAATTTCCTACTGAGTGCAGAGTTTGGGTACATTACACCATGGGGCCACCCCAGTTCCTGAAGCACCCCACAATTGGGAGAGCATAGAGAGGATTTAAAGCAGCCTTAACCCACCTTCCCTGTGGCCACCTCTTAGAGGCGCAGCATGGATTCTCATCCATAGTATATGTTTGTATGTCTATGGAATATGCCTGAACTGATTTTATGTAATCTGCCCAAAGAAATTCACCTCTGGTAAATTCATCCCATAGGAACTTAAATTGACAAAGTTTGGAGCATCTACAGGGGTGGAGAGGAGAAGGAGAGAACAGAATGGAAACTGGAATTTCGCATGTGCAACCTATACCCAGTGTAGTATAGTTTACAAAACAGAAAATGAATGTTGTAATTTTAAAATAAATTTTTAAGTGAATATTTATTTTACAGATTGACAATAAGCCAATTTATTGGTGTGTGTGTAATAGGATTTTATAAGTTTGTAAATGTTATTCACATGTATAGATTTCTTACTGAAATCATAATGTAAAAGCAGAAATGTCAAGCCTACTATATACTGTACAGAATATGCAGCCTTTAAAAATCATTGTGCTGAAAAAAACACTTAAACACGTCTTTGGAAGTGAAATTTCTGTAACAGAAAACTTTCATTACAAGAGAACAGCATTAAAATCCAGGTGTAAAGTCTCCATAGTGAATTAGGAGATGACCCATTTTTGCTTTGGTCTAGATTTCCTGTTAAAGTTGCGATCGAAAGCATTCTTCCCGTATGAGGGTGAATGCCATTCTGATGTGTTTGCTTAAAAACTAAATCCAGTCATTGTGCTTGAATTTTGGCGTCCTGCCCACTCCGAAAGTACAAAGCAAACTTTAGCCTGCTACTCCCAAGCATGATATCCTCATTAAAGATCAGGGAAAAGAAAGGGGAAAACCCAAGGAGGGTGAAAGAGTTCATTTACATACTGTGCCAGAGGTCAGCCTGTAGTTCATCACATGATAGAACTTTTATGCTGTTCTTACTAAAGCCATTGAGCTGTACTTCAGATTGCACTGAAATAAGGATTAAATTCCCTATATGTCAGCCAGCATGATAAAGCTTCTTTATAGTATTAAAACTGTCATTTTTACATCCAGTTTTCACATTTAGTAACACTTTGATGTGATGTGAGTATTTGTGAAGCAACATAGGGGGCAGTGACAACGCTTGCTGTTTTAAGTCTTACCATGGGTATTTTCAATATGAAGCGAATATTATTTGCCAAATGCCTGCAGTATGCTAGATGCTTATCTTCATATTTGTCTATAAAGATCCTTGTTTGCAGATGGCTTACAATCCAACTACAGAATTTATCAACACAGTAAGGGGAACAAGAAGCTGTTAAAGCTGTTAAAGTTAACCATAATTTTGTTTCATTCTCTCTGGATTTTTTTAAAGGCTAAAGATTTTCAGTTGCCTTGTTTTGTTAACACTTTTTCAAGGGAGAAGACTAAGGGTAAAGCCACGGCAGCGCTTTAACTTGGCTGTGTAGTCGCAGCACCAGCGCTGGGAGAGAGCTCTCCCAGTGCTGGTGCACTGTCTACACTGCCACTTTACAGCACTGAAACTTGCATCGCTCAGGGAGGTGTTTTTTCACACCCCTGAGCGAGAAAGTTTCAGTGCAGTAAAGTGGCAGTATAGACAAGGCCTAGGATAGGAAGGCCTTTTAGCAGAAGAATGTTTTATGGGGGACTAGAAGGAAGCAGAGGGTGGAAACATGATGTATTTGGTCAAGAAAAAGGTTTCTGTAGTTAGGAAGCAGCATGGAACCAGGACCCAGAGCCAAGAGGGGGAGGAGACACAGGCCTTTTTTTCTGAAAAATGTCCTGCCACTGCTACCATTTAGTTCAGTTCCACTGGTGGTAGCAATAGTAATAGTACAAGTGCAAACACAGAACTGGGAGCCTGTGGCATTATAAGCACCATGTTTGAAGACCTGCTCTGAGCAGGGTTAGATCATTCAATATTCAAAAATATTGGTGGTTGCAAGAGCCTTGTCTACCCTGCTACTCGCAACATCACTAATACTGGTGGGAAATGTTTTAGGCCGGTCTACATTCACTTTTTGACCAGTATCACTATTTTGGTTAGGGGGTTGATATATTTTTTTTTTTAACTGAAATAGTTGTAAAGTTAACCAGTTATACCAGTATAGCTTATTACCCATCTTGACCACGTATACCAGTATGAGCAGGGCCGGATTTATACCTTACGCGCCCCTAAGCACGGCATCTTCAGCGTCCCCCCTGCCTACAGCTGACCTTCATGTTTTCCATAAAAAATGAAACTTTTATCCCACTTTTAACTTTTAGGTGCCCCTAGAATGCTGGTGTGCCTAGCAGGGCCGGCTCCAGGCACCAGCCCACCAAGCTTGTGCTTGGGGCGGCACCTGGAGGGGGGCGGCGCGGCGCTCCGGCCGCCGGGGAGAGCGGGGCCACGGCCGGGCTCGCCGCCTTCCCCCCCGGCGCTCTCCCCGGCTGGGGCTCGCCGCCCTCTCGCCGCCCTGCCCCCTGCGCTCTGGCCGCCGGGGGGAGAGCGGAGCCCCGGCCGGGGCTCGCCGCCCTCCTCCCAGGGCTCCAGCCGCCCTCCCCCCCGGCCGCCGGGGGGAGAGCGGAGCCCTCGCCGCCCTCCCCCTGGGGCTCCGGCCGCCCTCCCCCCCCCCCCCCGCTGGGGTAGGGGGGGGGGCGGCCGGAGGCTTTTTTGCCTGGGGCGGCAAAAAAGCCAGAGCCGGCCCTGGTGCCTAGGCACATGCCTAACTGCCTAATTGGAAATCCAGCCCTTAATATGAGTTATACCAGTATAAGCACTTTTATATTGCTATATCTTTGTACTAGGGAGGTTATACTGTTGTAACTATAGCAGTGTAGTTAAAGTGGTAAAACTTTTTTGTGTGTAGACAAGGCCTTGACAGATTATGGTGGACAAGAGGCTGAGTGAGGCACATGCATGTATTCAGCTCATCCAAAAAGTACAAAGGCTATAATGGTTTGATTGGGGCAAAATGGATTGTTGGAGAAATAGTTAAAAATTGTCCTCAAATGATGGTATGAGCTTTGCTTGTGCTGTGATGCTTGAGGAAAGGTGAAGGTGAAAGTAAAAATAATTGTTATGCTACTTATGGAAAAATGTTTCCACATGAGAGTTTTTCATGTTGAAGTGATGAACTTAACTTTGTGGCCCTTTATTATTTCTGTTAGTTTTAAGTTACTTTTTAAAGACAATTAGAGTTCTTTAAAATTATTTACCTTTCAAAGTAAGAAATCTCTGTAGTTTCCTCATTAAAATTAGAAATTTCGGGTCACATATTATACACAAATACTATGCAGTGTGGTCTACCTGAGCTTTGTCCTAAATATCTTAGTATTTCTATCAATATGTTAATATCAATGGGATAGTTTTCAGCCCCTCGTTTTTTATTTTCTAGTTTGGACTAATAGACTATTAATTTTTATGAAAAACTAACATTCAAAATAAATTGAGACCTAGTCCCTTTTGATGTGCACATAACTAATTTAAATGTTAATGGGTGCTACATGTGCTTCACGAGACTATACTTAAAGATTTTATGAAGCACTGTAGGACTTCTGTCTGTTGGGCCTAAACTGAGAACATGAGACATGTTTATTATGATCTCAGTTGTTAAATTTTCTTAAAGGTCAGAGTTTAATTTATGACTCTACACTCTAGTAACTAGAGTTTAGTTAAAGTGGAGCCAGTGACTGATTTCCTGTAACTTTTTTTTTTTTTAGTTTATTCATGAGTGAAAGAGATCATGTGTAGAGGATAAATTGGAGTTCTCTAGTCTTGGGAAGCCCTATTTTAGTTTAGGTAGAGGAAAGTTCACATCATGAAGAGCAAGCTTTAAAAAAAAAAATCTTAATCATGACACAATAAAATAAATTCCAATCCTGTATGATTGGGCTGTTGATCATGTGGCCTGGTTTTGTAGTCTATTCAGGCAAAAATACCATTGACATAACTAGGAATGTTGCTTGATTAAGGGCTTCAGGATTGGGTCAGTGTTGATCTTAAATTCTGCTGAAAACACTTTTAAGAGAACACTTGACTTTTTTATTTAATCCTTGACCTTATATAATTAACATTACTGTTCTAACTATTAGCAGCCAAGTTATTCTCCTGCAGGATTTCTGATTGCTTGGGTTCAGTGATTGCAAACGTGCTGTGTTACACTGTATCATTGTTTTGAAATATGGCCTTGGCTACACTGGCGCTGTACAGTGCTGCAACTTGCTGCACTCAGGGGTGTGAAAACGCCCCTCCCCCGAGCGCAGCGAGTGCAGCGGTGTAAAGCGCCAGTGTAATCAGCGCCTGCAGCGCTGCACGCTCGCTCGCAGCGCTGCAAGCTACTCCTCTCGGAGAGGTGGAGTACATACAGCGCTGCGAGAGAGCTCTCTCCCAGTGCAGCAGCGCTGTGAATTGCCAAGTGTAGCCAAGGCCTAAGACTTTCAACTTTAATGTTTGAGTGGTGATTTAAGACAACATTTCTTTTAACGTCATCTTTGCAATTGACACAGTCAGAAGTAAAGGCCAACCTTTCTTTAGTTCCACTTGGTTAACAAAGTACTTAATTTTACTTACGTCTGGAGTCTTAAGAGTTTACTTAAGAAAATGAAATGTGGAGTGTATGCCTAGTTTGAATGCAAGCTTTGTTTTGCTGCTTTGCTTACAAAAGGCTCTACCGCTCCTTTTCACACTTGGTAAAGTACAAAAGCTCAAAACAGTAAAATGAGAGGAAAAAAGAAGATTGCCCGTCCACCTCAAGAAGGTCAATTGTGCCTTTAAACTTTTTTTTTTTAAATGACATTACTAAAATAAATAGTTCCTGTCTGCATTAGAAAAATGTAACCCTGTATTCTAGCAGCTTCTAGAAATGGAGCAGCTACAGTAACGTAAGCACTAGATATGGGTGGTGAATGATTTTATATCAAGTGAGAATTAAAAAAAAAAATTTCTGTCCCAAATCTGGACAAAAGGTCAAACTCTGTTTTTGCAAACCAAAAGTCTAAAAATACCATTTGGATCCAGTCAATCAAAATATTTCATTTCAGTGATTTCTGAAATGTTTAGTTTCAATTTTGACCTTTTAAAAAACTTTTTTCTATAAATTTACTTAATTTTGAAACAAAAAATCATTTCAATCCCCAAAATTGAATTTTGTTTCAAAGTGTCAAAACGTCCCATTTCTTAATATTGGAATATTCAGCATAAATTTACTATGGTTGTGGCTCCCTAGAGTTTAAATCCAATCACTTTGACTTTGTGTATATATATACAAAAAATGCATGGAATAATTTTTCATATTGGTGGGAATAGACATAATCAGTGGAGCTACATTGATTAATCCTATACTTCTGCAACTTTCTGTATAGGCAACCCCTATTTGTCTTGCTCCCTTTACTCCCCTACTTCCCACCATTCAGAGAGACTGTCCTTTAAATTAATCATTTGCATTTTGTGTATACTCAGGTTGTTAGTTTGATGAGGTTCGAACTGACTGTTGCATTGTTTTCTTTACAACATTCTAGTTGGGCTATGACATCCCTATGTGCTTTTATATGGTCGTCTTGTTTGATTAGATTAAGGATGGCATTAATGGAACCAATTCTCGTACCAAAAAGCAATTGTGGTTTAAAAATCTGTAAACAAGTTTTAATTGCTTTTCGGTTCTTTACATTGCAGTAAAATATAACAATGGGAGCTTCAAACTGATAGAGCTGACACCATGTTGGAAATAGAATGCAAGACCGTTTGCTAGTTCAAAAAGTTCTTAATGAGGTAAAGGATATGGGTACCAGTGAGACCCCCTTCCCATAAACCTCAGAGGTTTGGCTGATATGAGAAACTGATTGTGGCAGCTTTGATCTCCTTCTGCTCTAGAAAATCATTTACCAGGTCAGACTTTGCACAAATTTCTAACCCTTTCTGATATGACAGAATGAAGGGATGCTGGTGCATCGGGTCTAAATTAGGAAAATTAAGCCCTATAATTCTCCACCAGTGTTAGCAGTAGTGGAGGTTGTGCTGTGAGTGTTTGAGTAGTATTAAACAATATAGTGGTTTAAAAACTCCAGAGACCTGTCCACACTACAGCTTCTAACTTTGCTTCCACCAGCAGAACTTCATGGGTAGTGACTCTGGGTCTTAAACCATGTCTACATGGAAAAATTGTGCTAACCTAAGTTATGTTGGCATACAGCTGCTGCAGTTGTTATATTGCTTGTGTGTGTGCACTTTGCTCCTTGTATCAGCAGTGTGCATCCTCACCAGGAGTGCTTGTATCGACGGAGAGTGTAGTGCACCATGGGTAGGTATGCATTGTGCGATTCATCACCATCCAGTGCAAAGTGTTTTGGGAAGATTTTGCAATGCCTGACAGCCAAAACGAGTCGCAAAGGGATGACTGGAAGCATAGGGTCAACTTCCCATAATGCAGTGTTCTCCATCCCATAATTTCATCTGCATCCCATAATATTTCATGCCTTCTTTTCAAAAGCCCCACAAACCCATTTGTCCCTCCTCGCTAGCCACCATCTCTGATGGAGGCATGGAGCCTGCACAGCTCTGCACAATTGTCATGAGCATTGCTGCACAAAGCGCATAATCCTGCAGTATTTGCAGAGCCACAAGAGGAACTGTGGGGAATATGACAATTCTTTAGAGGCTAGATTGCTGTGCAACATAGAAACAATTCAAGGTGGTTGGTGGCGTTCACAGAGCCGATGGAGATGGAGCATCAGCACCAGAATGGGAGGACAGGGGGGCCATGGCCCTCCCACTTTTTGAAAGTGGATGGGCCTGGCTTGTCCACTTTTTGCCACGGGCCCTCCCGCCCCTCGTCTTCCCTCCTGAGGACCCGCCGTGGATGCTGTGCCGCAGACCTCTGCCTGCCTGGGATGGGAGGGCCAAGAGCAGCCCCTGACCTGTGTGTCCACCTTGCGGGCCCCCACCCAGAGCAGGTGGAGTGTCCGTGGCACCTCACAGCTGCCTGGCCATGTGGCTCTTACCATGGCTGGGCTGTGGCTCCAAGGCCCCATTCCCTGGCCAGAGCCGGGTCAGGGGTAAGAGCTGCGCAGGCACCTGTGGGGAGCCGTGAACCCTGCACCTGCCTTGGGCGGGGGGCCTGCAGGGCGGGGACACGGGCTGGGGGATGCTCTCGGTCCCCCCCCCACCTCGGGGAGATGGAGGGTCTGTGGCTCCTGGGCTGCTCTGGGTTGGCAGGGGGCGGGGCTTTTGGCAGAAGGGGCAGGGGCTCTGGCCCTTACCCCCCCCCCCTTTTTTTTGGGAAAACTCTGCTTGGGCTGAGATGGAGTGCCAGTTCTTGTCCTGAGAAACAAGCACTGACTAGTGGGATCTCATTGTCATGCAGGTTTGGGATGACAAGCAGTGGCTGCAGATCTTTCAGATGCCTAGGGCCACATTTCTGGATCTGTGTGCCGAACTCGCCCCAGCCCTCCAGTGCAGATACCCCAAAAAGAAAGCCGCACTGACAGTTGAGAAGTGAGTGGTGATTGCACTGAGGAAACTTGCAACTCCAGATTGCTATTGGTCACTCAGGAATCAATTTGGAGTTGGGAAATCCAATGGGGGGCTGTGGTGATGCAAGTGTGCAGAGCAATCAGTTGCCTCCTGATACAAAGGACTGTAACTCTGGGCAATGTGCAGGACATAGTGGATGGTTTTGTGGCAGTGAGATTCCCAAACTGTAGTGGGGCGACAGATGGCATGCATATCGCTATTTTAGCAGCAGACCAGCTTGCCACAGAGTACATCAACAGAAAGGTCTTCTTTTCTATTGTAATGCAAGTGCTGGTGAATAACCCACACCAGTATAGGCTGGTCAGGGAAGGTGCATGCTAAGCACATCTTTAAGAACACAGGACTGTTCAGAAAGCTGCAAGCAGGGACTTTTTCCTGACTAGCAGAATACCAATGGGAATGTTGAAATGCCAATAGTGATCCTTGGAGACCCAATCTACCCGGGCTGTCCATAGGCATACTCAGCTGCGTAGGGCACCATGAAATTTGAGGCACCAAATTGCCCCAAATTTCATGGTGCCCTAGGCAGCTGCATGCTGTATATGCAGCAGCACCAGGGCTGGCAGCCAGCCCTATCCCCTGGCCGCCCCCCCCCCGCAGGCTGCGCCCACTGCAAGGGGCAGGGCCATCCCAAGAGGGGTGTGGGGCCCAGGACAACTCCCTCCACCCCGCTTCTTAGCCTTCCGCCCTGCTCTGCCCCTGGCCCACCTCCATTCCACCTCTCCCCCCCCCCCCAAGCCGCTTCCCCAGCGACCCCACACTCACCTGGCAGCGGCGGGAAGCGGAGCAACCCAGCTCCCAGCCGCATTGCTCTGCTTCCACTGCCGGTGAGTGTGGGGGGCGGTCCTTCCCCCTCCCCCAAGCGACACGGCTGGGGCCGAGGAAGTGGAGCAGGCTGGGGCCGGGTTGCTCCACTTCCCGCCACTGGTGAGTGCAGGGAGGTGGGGGGCGGACCCCTTCCCCCGTCCCCCGAGCGACACAGCTGGGGCGGTGGGAGCAGAGCGGGCTGGGGCCGGGTTGTTCTGCTTCCTGCTGCCAGGCCAGGCCCCCTGCTAATTCTCCGAGCCACTCTGTATGAACCCTTTGAGTGCTGTGTGTGTAGTAGGGTGACCAGATCACCACGCTAAAATATCGGGACACATTGGGGTGCCATTAGCCCCACCCACAGTCCACTCCCACTCCTCCCAGCCTCCTCACACACTCTGCCCCAGGTCCACACCCCTCCCCCCACATCCCTCCTCAGTCCCCCACCCACCGCTCGCCTCCTAACTCACCCGCTGCTCACCAGAATTTCCCCAGAATGGATAGGCCCTTAGGGCCCAGTCTTGCTCCCATTTCATATGAATTTTGGACAGAATCAGATCCTTAAATTTGTACGTAGTTTTCCTCAAAATGTAAACCAGCCTGTACTACTTGATGGTAGCAAGAGGATTCTATAGTCACATATACATATTATTTTAAAAGGAAGTTTATTTCTATTTGAGATTCTCATTTGAGAAATGCCAACGCCAATGCCTGTCTTTTTTTATTTCATCAGTGTGGTATATAATACAATTACTGTTTTAAATGCTGGTTCTAAAGGGCCCACAGAATCCCTTGTTACCCAGGTACTAAAATAATTCTTTATTATTTGAAAATTCTTATTTTTTTTATTTCCATGTTACTCATAAACCTGTTTCTGCTTTTGTTTCTTGTAGAATGGAAGATCAGAAAATCAGATTTGTCCTGCAATTTTCTGGACAGGGCAACTCTTTTTTGTATTTTTTTTTTTAATGAGTCTGTAACATTTTTTTCCACTACTCTGAGTAAGTTGTATTAACTTTTAACCAAGGATGGTTCTGAAAGTAAACAGTCTTTTTTCCCCCCCTCCCTCTCTCTTATTACACTAGCTATACTTTATTTGTTGAGTAGGAGTGCCTAGTAGTAGTATCTCAAACAGATCTGTAACTGGCTAATTTTTAACTAGATACCTCTGGAAGGACTTCCAGATCTCTATCAGAGCTAATTGCAAGGCAGCTGGCATTGATTGTATGTGCCTCTGTGACAACCAGTGTCGTCATTCATATATCAGAAATGACATCAGTAGTCCGTGTTCAAGGTTATTTGTTTGTTTATTTTTTAAGTCCTTGAACATAATCAGCTCAGAGGTGGTCAAGTTTTTTAAATAAACAAAAATTTCAATGGAACAAGTGTACACAGCTTTTCTGCTTGCCTCATGGCATTCAAGGCAATAGTCGAAAGCATTCTCCTGAATGTAATAAAGAGCTGCTTTTACACTTTTTAAAAAAGAGATTGTTGTTTCCTATTGCCAAAAGTATAAAATGTGTTAATTTGGGAGATATGAAAAGATTATAATGTGTATTGGGACAGGAGGCAACACATGTAAAGCAATGCATTATTAGTATGATATATAATGAACTCCGATCAGATAGGGAAGTCTAATAGATAAGTATCTAGAATTCACTTAAACATCCTGTTGGTTTATGTTTTTACCTTTTTTTAGCTTATGTCTCAGATTAATCATCAAGTGAAGGTTTGGATCATTGGTTGACATCTTCAGTTTTAGTATGACCTATGTGATACTTAGAGTCCTGTGTTGCATTAAGGGGGCACTTGTGAAAAACACCCTTATTGTGCATGCTCACATGGGGTGCTTGCTGGATATCTACCACCTTTCAGAAGTACTTGTATTTAGTTTCAGTAAAGAACAGATTATTTCTCTCAGAAACTGCACCCATATGCCCCCCGGACCACTTCAGGAGTTCCCAGACAGGTCTCAGGTCTATCGCTATCACCTGTCTCTAGGTAGGTACCCTTGTCCCACTCTCTTCTGACTGGGAGGTTTTAAGGCTGCACAGCTTCCTTCCTTACACTATGGTAGGCTTGCTGGGTATATCTGCCAGAAGGCCAGTACCTGTTCTTTGCTTTCTCTCCAAGGGCTATAAATCGTGTATTGTGGCAGTTACAAGTTACCACACAACTCTTTCTAAGCAGCATGTTTATTTTTAAGGTAAAAGCAATACAGATAATCCATATATATAAATAAAATGGATTTAAGCACGCCAAAAAAAACCATGAGTCACCCATGAGTTTTTCTAGTCCTCCCCCAGGAGTTGCAGGCTGCTCTTGAACAGAAGGTCCTGTCCATTTGCTGAATCAGAAAGAAGATCTGAGTCAATTCAAGTTCATCCTTTTATACCAAAAGTCCTTTCTTTGTCTCTTTTTCTCTGGAAAACCCATCTTAAACTAATATATGCAAACCATTCCAGGGGGCGGTACCTTTCTAGAGTTGTTTTTAAATTAATCACCCACCACTGTTCTTAGTTCCTGTAGGAACTGTGGTAACCCTCTCCCATGCCGTGGAGCACAATCATACATAAATCATTCATAGATTCATAGATTCTAGGACTGGAAGGGACCTCGAGAGGTCATCGAGTCCAGTCCCCTGCCCGCATGGCAGGACCAAATACTGTCTAGACCATCCCTGATAGACATTTATCTAACCTACTCTTAAATATCTCCAGAGATGGAGATTCCACAACCTCCCTAGGCAATCTATTCCAGTGTTTAACCACCCTGACAGTTAGGAACTTTTTCCTACTGTCCAACCTAGACCTCCCTTGCTGCAGTTTAAACCCATTGCTTCTTGTTCTATCCTTAGAGGCTAAGGTGAACAAGTTTTCTCCCTCCTCCTTATGACACCCTTTTAGATACCTGAAAACTGCTGCTATCATGTCCCCTCTCAGTCTTCTCTTTTCCAAACTAAACAAACCCAATTCTTTCAGCCTTCCTTCATAGGTCATGTTCTCAAGACCTTTAATCATTCTTGTTGCTCTTCTCTGGACCCTTTCCAATTTTTCCACATCTTTTTTGAAATGCGGTGCCCAGAACTGGACACAATACTCCAGCTGAGGCCTAACCAGAGCAGAGTAGAGTGGAAGAATGACTTCTCGTGTCTTGCTCACAACACACCTGTTAATACATCCCAGAATCATGTTTGCTTTTTTTGCAACAGCATCACACTGTTGACTCATATTTAGCTTGTGGTCCACTATAACTTCCCATTCTGTATGTGTGAAACTGATTTTTTCTTCCTAAGTGGAGCACTTTGCATTTGTCTTTGTTAAACTTCATCCTGTTTAACTCAGACCATTTCTCCAATTTGTCCAGATCATTTTGAATTATGACCCTGTCCTCCAAAGCAGTTGCAATCCCTCCCAGTTTGGTATCATCCGCAAACTTAATAAGCGTACTTTCTATGCCAATATCTAAGTCGTTGATGAAGATATTGAACAGAGCCGGTCCCAAAACAGACCCCTGCGGTACTCCACTCGTTATGCCTTTCCAGCAGGATTGGGAACCATTAATAACAACTCTCTGAGTACGGTTATCCAGCCAGTTATGCACCCACCTTATAGTAGCCCCATCTAAATTGTATTTGCCTAATTTATCGATAAGAATATCATGCGAGACCGTATCAAATGCCTTACTAAAGTCTAGGTATACCACATCCACAGCTTCACCCTTATCCACAAGGCTCGTTATCCTATCAAAGAAAGCTATCAGATTGGTTTGACATGATTTGTTCTTTACAAATCCATGCTGGCTGTTCCCTATCACCTTACCACCTTCCAAGTGTTTGCAGATGATTTCCTTAATTACTTGCTCCATTATCTTCCCTGGCACAGAAGTTAAACTAACTGGTCTGTAGTTTCCTGGGTTGTTTTTATTTCCCTTTTTATAGATGGGCACTACATTTGCCCTTTTCCAGTCTTCTGGAATCTCTCCCGTCTCCCATGATTTTCCAAAGATAATAGCTAGAGGCTCAGATACCTCCTCTATTAGCTCCTTGAGTATTCTAGGATGCATTTCATCAGGCCCTGGTGACTTGCAGGCATCTAACTTTTCTAAGTGATTTTTAACTTGTTCTTTTTTTATTTTATCTGCTAAACCTACCCCCTTCCCATTAGCATTCACTATGTTAGGCATTCCTTCAGACTTCTTGGTGAAGACCGAAACAAAGAAGTCATTAAGCATCTCTGCCATTTCCAAGTTTCCTGTTACTGTTTCTCCCTCTTCACTAAGCAGTGGGCCTACCCTGTCTTTGGTCTTCCTCTTGCTTCTAATGTATTGATAAAAAGTCTTCTTGTTTCCCTTTATTCCTGTAGCTAGTTTGAGCTCATTTTGTGCCTTTGCCTTTCTAATCTTGCCCCTGCATTCCTGTGTTGTTTGCCTATATTCATCCTTTGTAATCTGTCCTAGTTTCCATTTTTTATATGACTCCTTTTTATTTTTTAGATCATGCAAGATCTCGTGGTTAAGCCAAGGTGGTCTTTTGCTACATTTTCTATCTTTCCTAACCAGCGGAATAGCTTGCTTTTGGGCCCTTAATAGTGTCCCTTTGAAAAACTGCCAACTCTCCTCAGTTGTTTTTCCCCTCAGTCTTGATTCCCATGGGACCTTACCTATCAGTTCTCTGAGCTTACCAAAATCTGCCTTCCTGAAATCCATTATCTCTATTTTGCTGTTCTCCCTTCTACCCTTCTTTAGAATTCATAGATTTAATACAAGATGGTCTCCAAAGATATTGCATGTGATTATCTGTCATGCATTAGTAAGCCAGTAGTTATTTTTTAAGCTTCTTTAAAGGCAATAGAAAGACTGGGTGGTGGTCTGTTAATCAGAGCACTTTACTGGGAATCAGGAGCTCGGAAACTGACTTTCTGGGTGACATTTGGCAAGTTACTTAACATCTGTGTCTCCATTTCACAGTTGGTAAAATTCGGGGTGGGGACATCCGTAACTGAAAATTAAATAAAATATAAAAATAAATTTAAATTTAAAAAAACTAATTAAATTTTGTCAGGGTTTAAACCACATTTTTAAAGCCATTTAGACATTGCTATGCTTAGCCTTGCAATGCCCAACTGATTTGAGAGCTTAAATCTCATTGTCAAAAGGGATTTAGGCACCTAGCAGCCTATAGGTGTACATTGGCTTTAAATGAGATTTTTGGTTCCTAAGTGCCTAAATCCCTTTTGAAAATGAGATTTAGGCTTCTTAAATTAGTTAGGAATTGCAATGTCTAAATATCTTTACAAATCTGGGCCTTAATCAGTTAATGTTTGTGAAGTACTCTGAGATCTTCAGATGGAAAGTACTATATAAACGCTCTCTTTTCAAAAATCATCTGCATGTATGCTCTTGCAATAACAAGATAATATCTTAATTAAGTTTCTGTCTCCGTGAAGATAGAATCCCACTGCACTCCACCCTATCTGACACAGCCCTGGTCATGGTAATCCATATGTTCATGACCTTCAGGCTTTATTTTACTGCAACTCATTATTGTTCCAGGAATGAAGCCACATGCTTTGAAAAAGCTCCATCTGGTACAAAATGCAGCAATCCTTCTGCTTGATTGGTCTTTGTGAACACATCACCCAATGCTCTACTTTCTGCTCCCATTCTCCATTGAATAGAATCTATCTCAAGATCTCTGTCCTAATACTCAAACACTTCTATGGGATTGGCCCTCAATGATCTCTCCATGACCATGACCTTTCATGGCTTCTGTGTTTCACTGCGGGGTAGGGGGCGCACATGGGCATGGGAGATGGAACTTTCTGGACCTAGACTATAGAATTCACTCCACCCAGGAGATAAGTGATCATGGAGCTAAGTACATTTAGTCCTAAATGTAAAAAATAACTTTTTCAGTTTAGCTCTTCCTCAATAATTTCCTCACTCTCTTTTTCTGACAAAGGCCAGCACACCCCCATACATAAAATAAGCAAATAAACAACCTCTAAACTAATCAAACTCACTCTCTCTCGTAGGCTTAAAAGGAAGAGGGAGGGGGTGGTTGTCGTTATTTCTATTTTTAAATATTTCAAGACACTTGGAGATGAGCACAGTAATGGAAGCCATATAAACACCTAGTTAGCGAATTTCTGAGATTCACTTTTAACATTGGCAAGCAGCAGATGGTTGTGGTATGACTTACTGTAGATTTTTTTGTTTTGTTTCAGCCCTGGAGGGTTTCTAAGTAATGAAGCCTTTCCTCTTGTCATACAGGAAAATGTACAACTGAGATAATGATTGGGTGGGGGTGTGGTTAAGAGTCTCATCAGGCTATGCTCTGATCCTTGAAATCCTGGGAAAGTTAAGAATTTCTCAATTTTTTTTAAAATCTTCAACATGTAAAATATTTGTTTTCTTCATGGCAAATTTCCTATTGGTAATGATTTCTGTGTGTCTGGTTTAAGATTGCAAATTTAAACACTTCTTGGGACTTATATTCCACAGATCCAAAATAAGTACAAGAAAGGGCCCCTGTAAGGGCTAGAGGGAGGCCCTGGGAAGAAGCACCACATATTTTTTAATAATCCCTTTTATCAGAACTGTAATTGGAATATAGTTCCAAGTTCACTGAGTAAGTCATCACATATTACAATTATAATACAACACTGAAGGAAATAAGACACAATTTTGTAATTCCCTTGAAATCCTGGGAAAAAATCCTTGCATTTCAAATTCCTACATCAGTAGACACCCTGGTGTAGCATCATATATGAGATTTTGGAGTCTCTATCACAGGACTCTGTGTAAAATTGGGATCTCTTTTACTTTATGCATTCTTCCATGTTTCAACCACAACACTGTAGTAGGATTAGGCAAGATGGAGATGGCAGAAGAGGCTGTATTGCAAATCTTTGAGGTTAACAAATTTACAGTCTAATGCATACAGTAATGTTAGTGAAAACAACTGAGTAAAGCTACATGTCCCTGAAGCAACCTGAGAAAAGGAATTTATTAAACTAGAGCTAATTTTAGGGCTTATCTATATTAGAGTTTTCTACACTGGAGTAGGCACAGTGATGCAAAGCTCCTATGTAGGGGCCCGTCTACACTTAAAACGCTACAGCAGCACAACTGCACTCAGTGCCACTGTGGTGCTTCAGTGTAGACCGTGCCTACTCCATCGGTGTAGGTAAACCATCTGCCTGAGAGGCGGCAGCTAGGTTGATGGAAGAATTCTAGTGCAGGGGTGGGCAAACTTTTTGGCTCGAGGGCCACATCTGGGTATGGAAATTGTATGGTGGGCCATGAATGCTCATGAAATTGGGGGTTGGGATGTGGGAGGGGGTCAGAGCACTGGCTGGGGTGGGGCTGGGGATGAGGGATTTGGGGTGCAGGAGGGTGCTCTGGGCTGGGACTGAGGGGTTCGGAGGAGGATCAGGGCTGGGCAGGGGGTTGGGGCGCAGGAGGGGGTCAGGGCGCAGGCTCTGGGCGGCGCTTACCAGAAGCAGCGGCACGTCCCCCCTCTGGCTCCTATGCGGAGGCACAGCCAGGCGGTTCCCAGCCAATGGGAGCTGCGGGGATGGTGCTTCAGGCGGGGGCAACATGTGGAGCCCCTTGGCTGCCCCTACGCATAGGAGCCAGAGGAGGGACATGCCACTGCTTCTGGGAGCCATGCAGAATGGGGCAAGCCCCCTACCCTGCTTCCCAGCAGGAGCGCCAGAGTGGGGAAGCCCCAAACCCCGCTTCCCGGCGGGAGCTTGAGGGCTGGATTAAAACATCTGGAGGGTCGGATGCGGCCCCCGGGCTGTAGTTTGCCCACCTCTGATCTAGTGCCACCTACATGGAGACTTAGATCAACTTAATTACCCTGGTCAGGAGTGTGGATTTTTCATACCCCTGACCAATGTAGTTAAACTGACCTAATTTTCTAGTATAGACCAGGTCTAGGGGTGTGACTTTCTGTGGTTTTAGATAAAGTGGAGCACTAATAGAAGCTGAGCTAAGTTGTATCAATGTACATCTACATAGTTGCAGTTGCACTGGTGTAGCCACATTTGGGTAAAAGTCCCTAAATGTAGACAAATTGCATACATTTAGATTTTATTCTAAAATTAATACTTACTAAGTTTTATCATATTTTTTATTTATAACAATTGTTATGAATAGCAACGTTTACATTTTGGTTATAAAATAAATGCTTTTGATTTGATACATAAGAAATATTTATTGTTAAACATAAAGCATAAGTAGTATTACAGATTAACCTTGTAATAAAGTCTGAGAGGTATTAACGTGCACGGTGCCATATCTTGTGCCTTATCTGACCTTTATCTGTTGACTTCAATATCCTTTGTGGTTGCTGGTGACGTGGTTTGTTTTAGACTGTGAGAGATTTGGGCTCCTGTTTGTTTCACTGGTTTATCCCTGTTCTCTGTATTCTTTCCTTTTAAAGAATTAACTAGGTAAAATACAAGAAAACAAAACAACAAACTGCATACAATGGGTATGTCATGAGACAGATGTGTCTGAAGTATACGGTCTAGATTACAGAAAGCATGTTGAATGGTTATGTAGCATGAAAATGTGTTAGAACCTAAGGGAAAAGTTGTTTGTAGTGGTAACAATGGGAAAAGCTGATGAATGAAATGCTACATTGTAGCTCATCTAGAGTAGGTTCAGGAGAGAGCCTTTTCTTTTTCCAGCATGGCGTCCCAGCAATATGAACACAAGGGCTTTCTGAGCACTTTGAGATGGTAGGGGGTATAGACACTGGTTTATTAGAATCCCAGATAGCATGGCTAGGGCTACACCTTATCTTAATCTGGAAGCAGGTATTCAAGAGCATGCAACCTTCAGTTTTCACCAGCAGATACAGGCTATGTCTACCCTGCGTACCTTACAGCGGCACAGCTGTGCTGCTACAACCATGCCCCTGTAAGGTCTCCCGTGTAGCCGCTCTTTGCCAGCAGGAGACAGCTCTCCTGCCAGCAAAATAAAACCACCCCGAATGAACGGTGGTAGCTTTGTGGTTGAGAGAGCGTCTCCCACAGACAAAGCGCTGTCCCAACCGGTGCTTTTCGTCGGTAAAACGTTGTCATTTTTTCACACTCCTGACGGACAAAAGTTTTACTGATGAAAGTGCAGTGTAGACATAGCCACAAAGTGCTACACAGTGCATTTCTTCCAGCAATACGTCAACAGTAACTCCATGTGCACATTTGGAGGCAAATTTGGCCCTAAGTATACTTTGGCCAAATGTTGCCCCCAGTTACTTCAGTGGGATTGGACATGTGTAAATGAAGGTAGAATATAGTCTTTTGGGTGGTGGTGTTAATTAGAGATTCAAAAACAAACTTCTACTCCATGACATTTAAAGATATTAGTTTAAAAATGACGTGAGAAGAGCTCCCCCTCCCAGTTTACAGGAGACAAAATGAGGGAAGACCTGCCTCCTAGGAGATAGCGAGGGTTTTGAAGGGAAGAGCTCCCCCTTTCTCCAGACTGGCAGGAGAAAGGGAAGTGTTCAGGGGAGAGGTCCACTGTGATTCCAGACAGGTTGCCGAGCCTGACACAGTATAAATAAAGGAGCCTGCCAAGGAGACACCTGGGTCAGCATGTTGGTGGGGAAACTCAGTCACCCTTCTCGGCAGCAGAGAAGGGATTGCTGGCTTCCTCACCAGGGCACTGCCTCTGTACCCTGCTGGTATGACCTCCTGTCTTTCCCATCAACCTCTGGTTAGAAGATATTATTCCAAGCTTGAAAAATGTCTTATTCTTCCTATAGTATAATAGCCATCGGGTTGGTGTATTTTAAAGGTTTCATTTGCATGAGTGTACTGTGACTGAAGTGAATAATCTTGAGTGAATAAACATGTTTACTCTTCCTCTAGGACATGTGCTGTATTTGAGTCACAGGAGTAGATTATTGTTGTTTTTATAAGCTATGGCTTTCTTGCTTGGCTTCAGTTACTTCAGTAACTACTGTTGAAGGCTGAGTTTGGAAATTGTTTCTGTTTGAAAGGGTGATGTCATTGATTTACATAGGATTCATCCCTGCCTCTTTCCTACGTACCCCACAAGCATAGAGGGACCTGGATGCAGGAGAACTAGATCAGTTGTTGTGCTAGATACAGGATCCTGGTAGTTCACTGCACCACTTGTACACGGATAATATGTTTGGGTGGCAGCGGCAGGTCAGGGGGAAAGGAGGGGCTAATGGGATTTGTTACTGTTAGTTCATCTGCCGTTTCCCCCACCCTTATACTTTGGAAGGGCGGCAGCCAGGAGTTCACAATATTGCAACCCTGAGGATGAAATATTGGCTGTGGAGTAGCTCTGCTTATATGGTATGATCCGAGGGTGAGATCTCAGATCCCCAACGGGATGGTCTGCTTAAGCACACAGCCTAATGACTTGGGTCACGTGCTGGGGTCAGGCTTTTCCTCATAAGGTGTGCATTTTTAAATTAGCCAGAACAGATATGTTTCTATTGGAGAAATATGCTCACTGTTGCCTCCATCCTACTCCAACAGAGCCCTCAGCAGCTGCCGTTGGTAAAAATTTACCCTCTTCCTGGCATTTGGCTTTATTGACCAAAAAAACTCAAAATTAAAACTACATAAAATCTAGCTCAAACTTGGCTGCTGTCAGGGTTCCTCCCCAGGGACTGCTCAGCCCACATCTAAGGCTCTCTGTAGAGCCACATCCGCTTCCCTTACAGCCAGGTGGTGTAATGAGCCACCTACGATAATGAGTCAGCAGAACCCACTTTAGATCTTCCAGCAGGATTTTCACCTGGTAATAAGTGTGTGCTTTCAGGAAACAAAGCAAGCCTGCTGTAACACTTACCGTTCGTTGAAGGGGCACTGTAACCGTGCGGGACTCACCCCTGCGGCGCCTCCTGCTGGTACCTTCAGGGAATTAGCTCTCCAGCCGTCCGAGTGCCTTCTGCAGGCCGGTGTCCCGCTCTTCCTGGCCCCTGTGTCCCTCCCGGACCCGGTGCCCCTGGCAGTACACCCCTCAGTCTCTGGATGTGCCTTCCCCGGGGAACCCCCACCCACTATCCCCATCTCGTCTCAGTCTTTGGCTACTGCCCAGTCTCCATCTAGCCCCTGTTCGCTGGGGCAGTCTGCAGTATAAGCCACTCATCACAGGCAAGGGGGTTTGGACCTGCTGCTTCTGCCTACCCCTTTGGGCTGCCCCCTGCAACTCCAGTACTTATTCGGCCTTATACTAAGCCTGCAGCCTGGGGGTTTCCCCCAGCCCTGCTCCACCTCAGGTACCTTGGTACACTCTCAGCAGCCAGGTCCCTCCCTCTTAACAGGTTAGAGAGAGAGTCTGTGCTCCCAGCCCACTGCCCTCTTATAAGGGCCAACTGAGCCCTGATTGGGGCATGGCCACAGCTGAGGTGGCTGCTTCCCCTCTCAGCCTGGGAACTGCTTGCTCGCAGCCACCACCCTCTCCTGGGCTGTTTTAAGCCCTCTTAAGGCTGGAGCGGGTGACCACCCCGCTACAGGCACCATCAAGTAAAATTTGGCCAAAATGTAAATTTTGTATCAACAAGTTTCTACAAAAGCTAAGGACCATAGAAATATCCCCATGGCACTAAATATATATGAATATATCCAATGAATACAGTAGTTTTTAAACAAATAAACCATACCTTATAATGTACGTGGAGTACCTGAAAGTGAAATTGGTTTAATTTATTTTCATTGTCCAAGATAAGGAAACCGGAAAAAGCAAACAGCATAGAAAATGAATAGTAAATTTGATTTTTTTCTTTAATCCTTTCAATTTTACTAATCTAAAGTAATGCTAGTTTCATAGACATCAGCTGAAAAAGCCACATGCCAGTGGGAAGCTTTCCATGGTGAATGAGTCTGTCATCCCACCCATAGAACCTGGATATGGTTCTGAAACTGTACTCGATTAGTTGATGCTTGACCTCTTGCTGGTGATAGACAAAGAACAGGTGCCTGTGTTGATATTATTAACTCTATTGCCTGTCTCTGATATCATGGACCATGAAGTGGTGGTAAAAAAAAAAAAAAAAAAGCTGCACATATATATATATAAATCTATATAATTTATTTATTTTATTTTGGTTCAGTGGCCAAACTGAAAAATCTGGGGGAAGAAAATTTCAGTTAGTTTTGAACCAAAACTGAATTTCTTTGGGTTTTTCTCACTGTAACAAAAAACATTTCTTTGGATTGGAATGAAATGTTTTGAATGCCAACCCAAATAAAAAACAAGTGTCAAATCAAAACAATCTTTTCTAAATAAAATGTTGAATTGAAATGACATTTTGACACAAAATGTGAAATAGATTGAACATCTTGGAAATGGTTCAATGTGATTAGTTAAAAATTCAACATTTCCAGAACTGTTTTCATTTTTTTTCAGCCAACACTTTGCCAAATTTGCACTGAATTTGCAAATAGCTTTGGTGCCCTGAAAAATGCATTTTGGGGCAAATTGATTATTCACTAAAAAAAATTCACCTATTTCTAGTGGTGTTAGCTCACTGATGTTGGGAGTGGGCAGAGTTTCTGTATATTTCTGAGCCTTTCCAGAAGGTAGCATTGGATTAGTCTGTCCTGTGTTATTCTGCATGGTTGTATCTTGCCATCCCTTTTGCTCATCATATTTGAGTCTGTTAGGAGATTAGTGAGGAGACATAGGGTTTGTGATCCCTTCAATATACTGACCACCCCAAGTTCTGTGTCTTCACCTTGTCTAACACACATGGTGTTATCCCAGTGTCTAGCTGAGACTGAAGTGTGGATGAGGGCTAGCTGGCTGGGCTCAATCCCAGTAAAACAGAGATGATGGGATGGGGAAGCAACCAGGAGAGTTGAAGATTTTATCAGCCCCTATACTGTTTGTGTAAACCATCTAATTTTTATATATGTTTGCAATTTAGGGGGCTTGTAAGATCCTCATTTGCTTTCAGATGATCAAGTTGCAGCTGTGTGTTAGGATGGCTCTTTTCAATCTGCGTCTGCCCAGAAAGTTGCAGCCCTTTTTTTCTGATGCAGACCTTCTTATCCATCATCCATGTCTTTGTCACATTGAGATTAAACTACAGCTGTGATCTCTACGTAGGGCTGTACCAACCATTTGGAAATGTACAGTAACTCCTCACTTAAAGTCGTCCCGGTTAACGTTGTTTCGTTGTTACGTTGCTGATCAATTTGGGAACATGCTCGTTTAAAGTTGTGCAATGCTCCCTTCTAACGTCGTTTGGCAGCCTCCTGCTTTGTCCACTGTTTGCAGGAAGAGCAGCCCGTTGCAGCTAGCTGGTGAGTGGTTGGAACCAGGGTGGACCAGCAGCCCCCCTTCAGCTCCCCGTTCCCCTAAGTTCCCTGTGCAGCAGCTGCCCAGCAGGCTATCAGTTGCCGGGCAGTTCAGCTGTCCCTCCCCCCACTGCTCTGTGCTGCTCCTGCCCTCTGCCTTGGAGCTGCTCCCCGAGCCTCCTGCTTTCTGTGCAGGGGGCGGGAAAGAGGGGGGACTAATGTCAGGGTGTCCCCCTATACCCTGCTTACCCCTTCTCCATATAGAGCAGGGTGGGGACACGGATGGAGAGAGACAGAGAGAGCGTGGGGCAGCAGCTGCTGTTTCAACTTCCTGATCCACTTAAAAAGACAATGCACTTAAGAGTGGGTCAGCTTACTTAAAGGGGCAGTGTGCATCTCTCGCTCTCTCTCTCCCACACACAAGGTGTGTGTCTGTCTCTGTCTGCTATGCTGTCTCCCCTCCCCTCCATTCCTGCTGCTGTGTAGAGTGTGAGGGGCTACATTAACAACGATGTGTTAACCCTTGAGGGCTCAGCCAGTGCTAGTTCATCATTTAGCAGCAAGGCATTCCCTGAGAAATATCCCACCCTCTAACTTCACCACCTCAACCAAGCCTCACAATCATCATAGCTGTGAACAGTATTAAATTGTTTGTTTAAAACGTATACTGTGTGTATAGCTATATAATATATAGTTTTTTGTCTGGTGAAAAAAATTTCCCTGGAACCTAACTCCCCCTATTTACATTAATTCTTATGGGGAAATTGGATTTGCTTAACATTGTTTTTCTTAAAGTCGCATTTTTCAGGAACATAACTACAGCGTTAAGCGAGGAGTTACTGTAGTCTAATGTAGAATGCAAATGCACCTTGCTTGTCTTTTAAGCAGTATATCTTGCAGTAAGCACATAACACCTGCACTTTGAAAGCTGCATTAGTTGCCTCTTGGGGTTGTTTTTAATCTTTTAAGATTCTAAATAGCTTGGAACCTGCCTACTTGAAAGAATGCCTTTCTTTTCATTATAATCCTGTTATAGTTGATGTGATGGGTTGGATCACAAAAACCCCCTTTGGGACTGCCACCTGATGTGCCTAGACTACTTCTGACACTGTTTTTCCTGCCAGCTTGGGACTCCAGAACCTTGCCTGTTTGAGCCAGACATGCTAGCCTGCTACAAATACAGACCCAAGTCTGAACCACGTCCCCCAAAAGCTGCAGGCTTAACTGAAAACAGCTTAAGAAGTGTTCCTGTCTCCAACACTCAGGTACCCAACTTCCAATGGGGTCCAAACCCCAACTAAATCCGTTTTACCCTGTATAAAGCTTATACAGGATAAACTCATAAATTGTTCGCCCTCTATAACACTGATAGAGAGAGATGCACAGCTGTTTCTTCCCCCTCCCCCAGGTATTAATACATACTCTGGGTTAATTAATAAGTAAAAAGTGATTTTATTAAATACAAAAAGTAGGATTAAAGTGGTTCCAAGTAATAACAGACAGAACAAAGTGAATTACCAAGCAAAATAAAACACGCGAGTCTAAGCCTAATGCAGTAAGAAAGCTGAATACAGATAAAATCTCACCCTCAGAGATGTTTCAATAAGCTGTTTTCACAGACTGGACGCCTTCCTAGTCTGGGTGCAATCCTTTACCCATGCATCTGATGAAGTGGGTTTTGAGCCCATGAAAGCTTGTGCCCAAATAAATTTTAGTCTCTAAGGTGCCACAAGTACTCCTGATTGTTCTGGCTGGTTAGATTGTGTTAAAAATTGCATGAAGTGAGGCATGTTTGAATACAGATCCTTAACTGGGTTTCAGTAGGTTTGGAGCCTTAGTTTAGAAGTCCACGCTAACATGTTAGCAAACATTTTAAAAAGAAAAAAAAGTTTTTTGTTTTGTTTTTAAACATAATTGCCTCCATTCTCTCTCCAGAAACATAGGATCAATAGAGACTTTCTCTGCTATTATTGTTTATTTATTGTTTTTACAAAATTAAAGTTCTGTAAGTCTTTGGTTTCATTCACTCCTTAATTCTGGGCTTACTTCTCCATTCTAGAATCCCATCCATCTTTCCAATATGTCAGTCTCTATAGAATATTGCAGTGTTTGCCTAAGGCAGAATGAGCCGACAGTCTCCTCTGAGACTGTAATACTGCTATTTGGCTGGCGTCCCAGGGGTGCTGGAAAGTGATGTGGTCTGCACAATCTCTCTCTGCCTCTTGACCAGAAACTGTCAGGGTCACGAGACATGAATATCATGTTTGTGACGCTTTGAGCAAGCAAACAGATAATATTTTTAAAAGAATGTTTTATGTAGTTGGTTGAATGTAAAAGCACAATATCTTTGAAGAGCCGTTCCCTGCAGGGAATCTTCTAATTGCTCATCTGCCTCCTTGGTGGAGCACAGAGAGAAAGAGAGAGTGCTGTAATTATGGAATTTCCTCTGGTCCCTTGATGAATCCCTTGTGTTCTTTCTGACATTAACTAGGCAAGGGAACTTCTCTTCCGTACTGTATAATGGTCTGGAAATTTTTCAGTTGTACGCATTTACGTACCGGAAGTCAACCATAATCTCCTCTTACTTTTAAAACATTTATACTAGATAGTTGTGCTCGTATGGCTTCAGGTATGCATTTAGTTTTCATAAATGCTAGATTAAAGTGTGCAGTCTGTGCTGGGAGACCAAAAGATGGTTACATAAATAATAAATTTATAAATACGTTTTAAAAATATAATTTCCTAAAAATATTTATTTGCACAACTTTAAGCAAGAATGTGCCGCTATTGCCCCATTTTTTTTCTGTTCCCCCTCAATGCTAGGGTTGAGTAAGCTTGGATTCCAATTCAGTTTTGGGTTCAGCTTCCATTGTAAAAGGCATGTGAATGCAGAATCTGTACTTTTTGTTACCCTCTGTCCTCTCCCCCCACCCCACTGTCCACTCCCAAATCCTTAAATTGCTGTGCAGCATGTAGTAATATCTACCGTTTTTTCAGTGAAGTTATATACAATGGTATGAACCATTGAACATCAGTGATTGTTGTTCTTCAGGGCAATTGAAATAATTGCAGGACAATTCCTCTCTAGTTAAGTCTTTCAGCATTCTCATTGCAAGCCCTTATTTCTAAGAAATTAAGACTTGGCCATAAAAATCTTATTTGTTCTGGAGCTTGGCATATTTGGCCTGGGAGCAGCTATTTTTTTTTGTTTTTGTTTTTTTTAATAATAAAAAAGTACATTAAACTAGTGTTAAGGATTTCTTCAAACCACAAACATGAGGGAATCTTCAATAGAGGATGAAACCCCCTTATTTTTCATAAACATTGCATGATTCTCCACATATTTTCTGATCTTACTCTTGTTAAAAATGTGCCTAGCCCAGTGGGTTACTTCGGGACAGAATTTTAGCCTTAGCTTTAAAGCTCCTCCTTTTTCTGAGTTTGCAGCGCTTTAAATTTACTTCAACTTAATAGTTTACCTTTCTGTATCTCGCTGCCTCATTGACCCTCCACCTCATTCCAAAGTGTATCTGTCCTTCCTTGCTTATACCTCTTAATTTCTCTCTCTCTCTTATTTTACATTGTTTTATTTGATTAAAGCATTTGGGGATATAGTTTGAAAGAAAGATGTTACAGATAAAATAAAGTTGTTTTTATTAATGTAGGTAGTGTTAAGTTTGGCTGCATAGTTTTTCGGACAATAATAGTTTTGAAAACAAGCTAATTAATCTGAAGAATTTCACCTTAATAAGCAGGTTGTTGCAGGAGTAAGCCCTTCCAACACTTTTCCTTCTAATCTTAATTTTATGTTCTATGTTCTCTGGCTATGGCAAAAAATAAGTCTTTTTTTTTTTTTTTTAAATAAAAGAAATCATTTAAAAATTGTTGGAGAATAATACTTTAGCCTTAGATGTCTACAAGGGCTACCTTAAACACCCTGGAAAGGCAGGGTTCAGAGCTGTAACTTCACCACCTTTTGGATTGGGTAATATTCTGATGGAGGGCGGAATGATGAAGGTCCAGTTTGGCTCAACCCCTAGCCAGAATCACTGAGGTGTGGTGCAGTGATCACTGTTCTGTAGTCAGCAATGTAACAGGATCATGCATAGTCAATATTTTAGAATCGCTGCCAAGCCTTCCAGGCTCAAAGGACCCAAATGTCTTTCATCACCTCAAAGGCCCTGTATCCATTCTTTCCAGCAGAGGGGGGCTGAATACATTTCCCTCAAGAACTTGTCAGTGCTGATCCATGGGCCATTTAGAGAAGGTGTTAGACATCTACGATGCTTCCTTCCATTGGGAACATGCTGTCTCTTCAGAACTCTTAGCTAGAGCTGAATGAAATTTTTTGCCTGAAATTTTTGGGGGTTTTTTGGTTAAAAAAACACATTTGGGTCGACTGAAACATTTAGTGAATTCTTGCTGATTTAAGTGAATCGGTTTGCTCAAAGTGGGCAAAAAAAATTGGAAATGTCAAAATGGTTTGTTTTGACATCAAAATGAAATATTTTGATTTTTCAAGCTAGGTTCATGAGCCGATTTTGGCGCCGTTCCAAAACCAGGAGCTCAGGCTGAGGAGGTGGTGGTGGTTGCCCCCCTTATACTCAATAGCTGCATAGTTAAGGCATTCACCTAGTAGGAGGGAAACCCAGGTTTGAATCCTTGCTCTGGAGCAGAGCAGTGACTGAACCCAGGTTTCTCCCCTCCCAGGCAAGTGTCCTAATCACCAGGTTATAGGTTAATGTGGGGCAGGTCTTTCTCAGTCTCTCCTGGTGGAGCTTTTCCACTTTGTGTAAATAATTAAACACTCATTGGAGCGGGGACTGGAACCTGGATGTTCCCTCTCCCAGGAGGATGTCCTAACCACCAGGCTATTGAGTCATTCTCATTTTTTCCCTGTATCTCTGGCCCAGTGACTCTGTTTATACAAAGTGAAACAGCTTCAACAGGAGAGATTGACAGAGAACCACTGCAGAATAGCCTTACCCCTCTCTGGGGCAAAGAATTTATCCCAGATCTCGCCCCTCCCAGGTGAATGCCCTAACCAGCAGGCTATTGGCCGTAAGAGGGGTGGCACCGCTACCACTTTCTCCATTTTGTGAATCTAGTCCTTTATTTCCTTTTAAGTTTAAAAAGGTTAAAAATTCTGCTAGATGCTGTAGAAACACAAAGGTAGATCCGTTCCCTGCCCTGAAGAAGTTATTCATATCTCTCTCTGTAGAGCTTTTTCTAGAATTTCCTCTGCCCCTCAAGCCTAGGGTGACCATATTTCCAAAAGGGAAAATGGGTCATAGTGCAGGGCTCGCCCGAATGCACCCCCTTCCCTGCATGGAGCCCGCGCTCTGCCTGCCCCTCCCCCCCGCAAGGCTGGGGCTGGCATCACTGCTCGCCCGAGCCCTGCCTCTCCCCCTATGTGGGGCTGGCATCGCCGCTTGTCCTCCCTCCACATGTTCCTCCACACCACACCCCACTTTTTTGACAAAAGTGAACATTTGTCCCTTTTGCTCTTGCCAACTAATCAAGTCCCACTTTTGCCAAAAAAGTCGGGACAGACCGAACAGGGCTTAAAAAATGGACTGTCCTGGGCAAAATGGGATGTATGGTCACCCTACTCAAGCCTGGCTTTCAGTTACAGTTTCAAAGAAACAGTACTTATATCATTGCATGTACCACATCAGAAATATATGTTTCCCATTCACTTGCTCATTTTGTTGATAATGTTTATTTTATTTATTTTTCTTATGGAGAGCGGTGTGTGTGTGTGTGTGTGTGTGTGTGTGTGTGTAAAATTATAAAAATTATGATGTGTGGTAGGGTCCTCTGCTGTTGTAGGTAAAGGAGAGGAAGAAAGGAACAAAGTCCATTTCCTTCTTGCAGTAGATATCAAACTTACTAGCTAATGCAGGAAATATTCCACCTCCATGGCTTTAAAGGGCTAATAGGGTTGTAAAAGCAGCAATGCACTACTACTAGGGGAAGCAATGTCATTACACTAATGAGTCTTACCAGCAATTTAGAAGCACCATTGAATGAAAAGTGACATTAGTCAGAAATAGAAATATAGTGTGTTGTTGGATGACAGTTATGTGAGTTTGGGGTGACCTGATGCCTTATTGTAATTACAGGTACTTAGTGAAATAAAACAAAACAACAGGCCTGTCAACAAATCATAACAATAACCTAGTGGTCAACGATTCCACGGTTTGTGGTATTAGTGCAGAGACCCATGGCTCATCTAGTACATATAAAGAAAATAATTATGTATTTGAAACAACATTCCTATCAATTCCAACATGCAAAATGAATGCCTGACTATTCAGGGGGCAGAATCTAAAATGTTATAATTTCTCAGCAAGTTTTTTTTTTTTTTTATCATATCTGCAATTGAGGAAGATATTCCACAAATTCCATCTATTGTAATTAATGAAAGAGAGACGCAACATTCCCCAGAAGTCAAAAGTTCTGAAAATAATTCTTTAGTATGTCTCAAAACAAAAACAAAAAATTCTACTCTGGGTTGCAAGTGAAAATCTTATATTTACTGACTACTGCTTTCTACTCCAAAAATACAGAAGAAAGGTATTTTGTTTATTATGGAACTGGAGTTTTTCAGCTACAGGCTTTTTCTACCTTCCCTTATACTAAAGGTGAGTAGTGTTGCCAACTTGGTAATATTTAAAAACTGGACACGCCAACAGGAGTGCTGGAACCTCCCCTGCCCCGCCTCTTCCCCCGAGGCCCTGCCCCTGCCACACCTCTTCCCCCGAGGCTCACCCCCATACATTTCTCTTTCCCCTTCCTCCCCATTGCTTGTTGCTTTCCCCTCCAGCCCCCACCCCAAGCGCCAGCTCCCATTGGCTGGGAACCTTGGCCAATAGGAGCTGTGGGGGCAGCACCTGCAGACGGGGCAGTGCGCAGAGCCACCTTGCTGCGCCTCCATGGAGGAACCTGAAGGGAAACATGCCGCTGCTTCCGGGAGCTGCCTGAGGTAAGCGCCGCCCAGACCCTGCACCCCGCAACCCCGTGCCCCAGCCCTGATCCCCCTCCCACCCTCTGAACCTCTCGATCCCAGCCCGGAGCACCCTCCTGCACCCCAAACCTTTCATCTCCAGCCCCACCTCCGAGCCTACACCCCCAGCCAGAGCCCTCATCCCCCCCCCACGCCCCAACCCTCTGCCCCAGCCCGCCCTCCAAACCCCTTGGTCCCAGGCTGGACCACCCTCTTGCACCCCAAAGTCCTCAGCCCTACCCCTAGCTGGACCCCTCACCCTCTCCTGCACCCCCACCTCCTGAATCAGCCCAGTGAAAATGAGTGAGTGAGGGTGGGAAGAGCGAAGGACAGAGGGAGGGGGGATGGAGTGAGCGGGGCCTCAGAGAAGGGGCTGGGTCTCAGAGGACGGGTGGGGTAGGGGGCAGGGCAAGGGTGTTCGGTTTTGTGCGAGTAGAAAGTTGCCAACCCTACTTCCCACCTCCCCTGCCAACAGTAACCGGACTTTGGGTGTCCGGTCAATAGAGCTGACCAGACACTGTCAGATCCCCTTTTCGACCGGACTTTCCAGTTGAAAACTGGGTGTGACGGGTTGGATCACAGAAACCCCCTTGGGAGCTGCCACCCAATGTGCAAAGACTACCCCTGCTTCTGTTTTCCCTGCCAGCTCAGGATTCCAGCACCCTGTCTTGCTGAGCCAGACACTCCAGTCTGCTCTAACAAAGACTCAGGGTCTGGATCGCTTGTCCCAAAGCTGCAAGTTTACCTGAAAACCAGCTAACAGGAGTGTGCTTGTCTTTAGCACTCAGATGCCCAACTCCCAATGGGGTCTAAACCCAGATAAATCCGTTTTACCCTGCATAAAGTTTATGCAGGGCAAACTCATAAATTGTTCGCCCTCTATAACACTGATAGAAAGATATGCACAGTTGTTTGCTCCCCCAGGTATTAATACATACTCTGAGTAAATTACTAAATAAAAAGTGATTTTATTAAATACAGACAGTAGGATTTAAGTGGTTCAAAGTAGTAACAGACAGAACAAAGTAAGTCACAAGCAAAATAAAATAAAATGCGCAAATCTATGCCTAATCAAACTAAATACAGATAAGTTCCTCACCAGTTCCAGAATGCTCCCTTTTACAGGCTACTCTCCCTTTAGCCTGGGTCCAGCAATCTCTCACAACCCCTGTAGTCTGTCTTTTGTTTCAGTTTCTTTCAAGTATCCTGGGGGGGTGGAGAGGCTCCTTCCTTAGCCAGCTGAAGACAAAATGGAGGGGTCTCCCCCAGGTATAAATAGTCTCTCTCTTGTGGGAGGAGACCCCCCTCCTCCCTCCTATGCAAAGTCCAGCTCCAAGATGGAGTTTTGGAGACACCTGGGCAAGTCACATGCCCCTGCATGACTCAGTCTTTACAGGCCGACGCCATTGTCCACATGGTATCTTGCATGTCTCCAGGAAGACTTCTTATGTGGATTGGAGCATTCCAAGATGCATTGTTCCCCAAGTGTTTCCTGATCAGGTACTTAACCTGGCGAATTCCTTCCTAAGGAAGCTGACCAAATGCCTCCCAAAGCTTACTTAGAAACCAAGCAAGCATACAGCCCATATTCTTAACCTCAAGTAGAAAATGATATATATATGTACAAATAGGATGAATAGATATAGTAGACCATAACCTTTACGGAGATATGTTACCTGGCACAGGCAGCACAAAACATATTCCAGTTATGTCATACATACATTTATAAGCACCCCCTCCCCATAAAGCCTTATGGGGTACGCCGTCACACCCTCCCCCTGAACTTACTGCCAGAGACTTGGACACTGTCCATGGCGGAGGCAGTACCTGGAAAATTTCTGTTTGTTTTTGGTCACACTCCCTTTCAGTACCTTGAAACCATATGATGTCACTTCTAGGGGTTCTAGCCCGTTTTGGGGTTCCTGGTCCCCAGATGCTTGCAAACAGGTAGGGATGTAGTATTGCTAACAGAATGCAGGCAGCAATATCCGTTAAAGTGGAGGTGTCTTGGCATCTAGCCACCAATACCATGAGGCGGTGTGCCTCAGTTTCCCCTTCTACACAGCAGCATGGGCCTGTTAGGCTTTTGCTGCTTTTTACAGGTATGGGCTGTAAAGTAACATGCTGGTGGGGCTGTCTTGTTACCATCCCCAGCATGTATAACAGCTTCTTCCACAAATTAGGTATGTTCCACATCTTTAAAGGGTTTACCACTAGTGTGAATTCTTTTATTTTATCCCATAGGTGAATTAGCAAAAGACACAAGGTTAACAGCAAATCTACGGTGGACAGGCTTCGTTCACTCAATTTGACTTGTTTAGCCCCTATTGCATTTTCCCAGTTCTCTGTGCCCTCTGGTAGACACTCTGATGCAGATTCTTCTGCCTCTTTGGGGAAGACTTCTAGTTCGGGCATGTGCTTGGGTCTTTGGCCCGGAAAGGGTGTACTACGACCATGCTTGCCCTTGGCCCCTCCCTCTGGAGTTTCTCTGGGCTGGGCCCCACTCCCTTGTGAAGTTCCTCCCATGCAGAGATTTCCCCCCCCCTGTCTTGGAGAGAGAGTTTTATCTCTTGCAAGTGTAGCAAGAACAACATCTTTCCCTGGGGTGCTCTGGACCCCTTTGGGCACCCCACTTTCTGTTTCCAAGGGGTCAGCTGGATGGACCCCCTCATCCCGGAGACCTGACCCCCAGGTTTCCCTTAAAACCTGATCCACAGGAGAGGGGACTGGCCTTTCGAATGCGGGCTTTTCACCCTCCTCCTGGGAAAGCCCCTCCCTACCAAAGGTAGGTGGACTCTCTGGCCCCCCTGACCTTCCATTTGGGCTTCCCTCTTTGGGCTCCCCTCTGGGTCCGACACTCTTGTGTCCCCCAAAAGGGAAGGTGATCCTGCCCCAGCTGTGGACTCGCAGCTACCAGCCACGACCGACCTCTTACTGGCCAGCAAAATCCCCCCCCTTTCACTCGGGTTGGGCTGGCACCCAGCTACAGAGTCCTTGGGGCCTGTTCCCACCGCAGCGGTCCCCAGGACCCCAACTTCCACCTGTGGGACACACGCCTCTGTGCACCCCAGGGCAGGCCCGGCCCCCTGCTGACCTGCAACTTTCTGGCAGTCAGCAGCTGTGGTGGCCTCCTTGCTACAAGGTGGTACATCCCCCTCCCCCGGGGAGATGATTACGGGACAGGAGCTAGCTTTATCCAGCTCCTCCCTCTTGAACTTCCCGGGAGCCCCAGGGCTATAGGAACTGGCTACAACCAGCCCTGCCCCCGAAGCTGCATCCTTTACTGCTGCAGAGGAATCTAAGAGACGCTTTCCTATTCCCCCAGCAGTTCCTGTGCCTTCACCCCCCCCTCTGGGGCTTTTAGCACAAGATTCCTTCTCACTGCTAACCAACCCTGGGACAGATTCTGCCACACTAAAGAAATCATTCCCCAGTAGAAACGGTGCAAAATTGTGTGCCACCGTTGCAACAGTCAGCTCAGCCTGCAAATCCTGAGTTTGCATGTGTACTTTAGCTAAAGGTGCAAGGACTTTGTAACCCCCTACCAGCTCTAATTCTGCCATTTTACCTGGCAACAAATCCTTTTCCTGGATCAGGTCCCTCCTGACCACAGAAATCTCAGCACCCGTGTCCCTTAATCCAAGAAGCATTTGACCATTTAATTTAACAGCATGCATATGTTCATTGCTTGGTTGTGTGGAAGCAAGCTTTACAAATCCTGTGTGGAAAGAGGCCACAGCCTGGCTCTGAGAAGCCACAGCTTCATGTGTTACTTGTTGCCTGTTTCCACTTAGCAAGGGACACTTATTCCTCAGGTGCTCAGTGGACTTACAATGATAGCACCTCTTGGGCTCCTCTCCTTGCACAGGAAATTTGGGACGAGTACCAGGGGAATGGGGAGGTGACCGCCCAGCCTTTTTCCCAGACCCGGGGGTAAAACGGTGATTCTGCTTTCCCCCAACCTTATACCCCTCCACCAGTGGTTTATGTTTGATTGCAGCTTGTGCTTGTTCATAAGAGTCAGCATACTCAGCTAATTCACCCACTGCATTTACCTTTTTGTCCCACAAATACTGTTTTACCTCATCACTGCACATATTCAGGAAGTGTTCCTGAGTAACCAGATCACACATCCCTTCAAAGCTGGTAATGCCTCTCCCCCGCACCCATTTATCTACCAAATCTCTCATTTCATTGGCATAAGCCACATTGCTTAATCCAGATCCCCTCTTAAGGCTCCTGAATTTAACCCTGTAGGTTTCAGGTGTAACCTGAAACTGTTTCAAAACCAGTTCCTTAAATTTACCATAGTTTGAAGCATCATCAATGGGCATCTTATTGAATATGTCCAGAGCTCTGCCAGACAATTTTGCTATCAATGTGGTCATCTGATCTTCAGGGATGGCATGGAGGGTGCACAGTCTCTCAAAGGTGATGAAATATTCGGCGATATCGCTGGACTCGTCATACTGTGGACATAGTCGCTCCCATTTGTGGATTTTTGGGGAAGTGGAGCCAGCAGGGGGAGGGTTTTGTCTCCTCGACTCCATAACAGTCAGTTCATGTTTCTGGGCCTCCCTCTGGGCCTCCATAGCCCTCTCCTGGGCAGCTGCCTCTGCCTCCGCCCTCGCTGCCGCCGCTCGCTCCCTCGCTGCCTCCAGCTCCATAGCTCTCTTGTGGGCAGCTGTCTCTACCTCCGCTCTCGCTGCCTCTGCCTCCATAGCTCTCTTGTGGGCAGCCTCTTCCCTTGCATGTTCTGCCTCCCTGGCACTAATTTCTAATTGTCTTAGTTCCAACTGTCTCTTATGTTCATTTTCTTTCTCTTTTGCTACCAGCCTGGCCAGCTTTAGTTTATTAGCAGCGTCACTAGTACTCATTGTCCTGCTTGCTTGTGCTGGGCTGCAATCCCTCTGCAGTTCACTGAAACTGAGATCACTAGTACTCATTTTCCTGCTTTCTTGGGCTGGGCCACAACCCCTCTGCAGTTCACTGAGACTGAGATGCACTAAGCTCAGGGGATTCTTAGTTAACCAAGACTTTCACAGTGCCCAGCGTTCAGCTTTTCTGGGCAATTTGTACCCTGTGCAGTTTTAGTTTCTTCTGATCTTCCGTCTTACTTATTTTGCTTCCTTTTCTGTCCCTACTTCCCTTTCCCGAAATAAGCAAACAGAAAATAACAAACCAGTAACTACTTTGTCTGTTCTCCAGCCACCACACTTAAAACTCACTTAAAATCACTACCAGTATCTCAAAGCAATCAGCTGTGCACAGATCCTGCTCGACTACGCCACTGTGACGGGTTGGATCACAGAAACCCCCTTGGGAGCTGCCACCCAATGTGCAAAGACTACCCCTGCTTCTGTTTTCCCTGCCAGCTCAGGATTCCAGCACCCTGTCTTGCTGAGCCAGACACTCCAGTCTGCTCTAACAAAGACTCAGGGTCTGGATCGCTTGTCCCAAAGCTGCAAGTTTACCTGAAAACCAGCTCACAGGAGTGTGCTTGTCTTTAGCACTCAGATGCCCAACTCCCAATGGGGTCTAAACCCAGATAAATCCGTTTTACCCTGCATAAAGTTTATGCAGGGCAAACTCATAAATTGTTCGCCCTCTATAACACTGATAGAGAGATATGCACAGTTGTTTGCTCCCCCAGGTATTAATACATACTCTGAGTAAATTACTAAATAAAAAGTGATTTTATTAAATACAGACAGTAGGATTTAAGTGGTTCAAAGTAGTAACAGACAGAACAAAGTAAGTCACAAGCAAAATAAAATAAAATGCGCAAATCTATGCCTAATCAAACTAAATACAGATAAGTTCCTCACCAGTTCCAGAATGCTCCCTTTTACAGGCTACTCTCCCTTTAGCCTGGGTCCAGCAATCTCTCACAACCCCTGTAGTCTGTCTTTTGTTTCAGTTTCTTTCAAGTATCCTGGGGGGGTGGAGAGGCTCCTTCCTTAGCCAGCTGAAGACAAAATGGAGGGGTCTCCCCCAGGTATAAATAGTCTCTCTCTTGTGGGAGGAGACCCCCCTCCTCCCTCCTATGCAAAGTCCAGCTCCAAGATGGAGTTTTGGAGACACCTGGGCAAGTCACATGCCCCTGCATGACTCAGTCTTTACAGGCCGACGCCATTGTCCACATGGTATCTTGCATGTCTCCAGGAAGACTTCTTATGTGGATTGGAGCATTCCAAGATGCATTGTTCCCCAAGTGTTTCCTGATCAGGTACTTAACCTGGCGAATTCCTTCCTAAGGAAGCTGACCAAATGCCTCCCAAAGCTTACTTAGAAACCAAGCAAGCATACAGCCCATATTCTTAACCTCAAGTAGAAAATGATATATATATGTACAAATAGGATGAATAGATATAGTAGACCATAACCTTTACGGAGATATGTTACCTGGCACAGGCAGCACAAAACATATTCCAGTTATGTCATACATACATTTATAAGCACCCCCTCCCCATAAAGCCTTATGGGGTACGCCGTCACACTGGGCACCTGGCTACCCTAGTTGTGAGGCTGTGTCTACGCCAGGATATTTCTTTAAAAATGTCCTGCTATTCCTACTATCATTTCAGAGCCTCCACTGGTTACAACAGCGGGTGCATTACTGTAGGTAGAATTACAAGTGGTCGCTGGCATTTTAAACACTGTATTCTATCATTGCTCAGAGCAGAGGTTTGTGTGACACAGTGCTTAAAATGCTGCATGTCTTGTCTGCATTACTACTGTCACTACTGCTACCACTGGTGTATCTGCACTGGTGCTAGGCCATATGTGGGGAAATTGTTGAAAATTCTCAGTGTCAACAATGTTTTAGAACCTTTGAAGACTGCTGTTCTCAAGTATCTCTCTTCAAAGGCAAGTTTCTCTCTTGACTCAGGCCTGAGCAAGAAAAAGCAGGTGAAAGATATCCTTAAGTGTAGGCTATGTTGGGTACATAATCAATAGTGTGAGTTGATTGTGCAATATAATGAAAGAACAGGAGTACTTGTGGCACCTTAGAGACTAACAAATTTATTAGAGCATAAGCTTTCGTGGGCTACAACCCACTTCTTCGGATGCATCTGAAGAAGTGGGCTGTAGCCCACGAAAGCTTATGCTCTAATAAATTTGTTAGTCTCTAAGGTGCCACAAGTACTCCTGTTCTTTTTGCGGATACAGACTAACACGGCTGCTACTCTGAAACCTGTCATAATGAAAGAAGTTACTCAGCATCCTGTGGACAATTCATACTCTGCATTATTTATGTTTCTAAAACATTTATGATGCAGAATGTGCCGTTGACCCCAGTGTCCAAAAAAGCAAAATTTACAAACTGAAAACCCAGGTGAAACAAGAAACACAATCGCTAAGCTATTTTTTGCCGTGACACTTTTAGTATAGTTAAAAGCATTTCCCTCCCCTCTGTTTGTATCTTAAATTATAGTATATTCATGTGTCAGGTTTGTGTTTTGCAAGCATAACTGAGAACCAGTGCAGAAAACTAATCTACATATTTTCAGTGTGTTGCTGACGTTTAGGGTCATATGTTAGCTGGACTAAAAAGAACAGGAGGCAGACCACATCTGACATCTTTCACTTTCTGTGTGAAAACTGAAAATACAGAGAGCACTAATATGAATCCAAAAAGCTGACGTTTCAGTAAAGAGTTCCTGTCAGCTTCCAATTCTACTTCACAAGCAATTTCTCACAGGAAGAAGGATTTTTTAATTGGCAGAATTAGCAGTATTTAATTGTTAAGGGAGTTGGTTTTGAAACTGAGATCTTGATCTGACCAGTTGTGTTCTGTAATAAAGATTTCCCCCCCCCCAAACTAAAGAAGGGTACAGTATATGCAGTAGATTCTCTGCAATGTTTCTTAATGGAAAAATCTGTCTAGTGTCTGTCAGTGTACTTCTCACCATGGGATCTGACTGCCTCCCAATATTATAAAATAAAGAATTTTCTCTCCCACACACACCTCTTTAGAAATTGGACATTCCGCAAATCCATTACAATGGGTCTTCGGCCTGCAGGCATCTCAGGACAAAACCAGATATCACTGACCAGCAGAAAGGAGTGCCCCTTTCCTTGAAGAGCCCACCAGTTTTGTTCTACCTCCATAGTTTCAGGCAGGGTCTATTAGACCTCTCTGCTATTGAGGCTAAAACAAAAAGAGAAATTGGAAATTTGTAAGAAAGTATTTGAGGAAAAAGGGATAGTCTCATGATATAGTCATTGTGCTGTTGGCATCTAGGAAAAGGCAAACAAACAGGGCATAGTATCAAACCTAACAAAGATCCAAGTACTGGGTGCAAAGACCATGGTGTGCTTCCCATAGTAGCAGATGTGACGGTACCTCCCATAAGGCTTTATGAGAATATGCTTAGAATGTGTTTTATGCTACATATGCCATGTAACATATCTCAAAGGTTATGATCTACTGAATGTATTAATCCTATTTGTATGCATGTATCATTTTTGTATTCAAAGTTATGAATGTTGGCTGTGTACTGGCTTGATTTCTAAATAACCTTAGTCAAGCATTTGGTCAGTTCCTGGAGAAAGGAATGTTGAAATTAAGTACCTAATCAAGAAACACTTAAAGTATAATGGATCTTGGAATGCTCCAATCCACATAAGAAGTCAACTTGAGGACATTTCAAGGTAGCATGTAAACAATGGATGCTACCTGTAAAAACTGTGAGTCATGCATGGACCTGTGACTTGCCCAGGTGACTCCTAAACTCCATCTTGGAGCTGGACTTTCCATAGGAGTGAGGAGGGGGTCTCCACCCACAAGAGAAAGTCTATTTAAAGCCCTGAGAGACCCCTCCATTTTGTCTTCAACTGGCTAAAGAGGGAGCCTCTCCACCCCCCAGGATACTTGAAAGAAACTGGAACAAAGGACAGTTTGTGTGAGTGATGCCTGGACCCAGGCTAAAGGGAGATTAGTCTGTAAAAGGGAGCATTCTGGAACTGGTGAGGATTTTATCTGTATTCAGTTTGATTAGACATAGATTTGCGCATTTTATTTTATTTTGCTCGGTGACTTACTTTGTTCTGTCTGTTACTACTTGGAACCACTTAAATCCTACTTTCTGTATTTAATAGAATCACTTTTTACTTATTAATTAACTCAGAGTATGTATTAATACCTGGGCTCGCTGCGCCACTGTGACGGGTTAGATCACAGAAACCCCCTGGGAGCTGCCACCTGATGTGCCAAGACTATTTCTGCCCCCTGCTTTCCCTGCCAGCTCGGGACCCCAGCACCCTGTCTTGCTGAGCCAGACACTCCCGTCTGCTCCAACAAAGACCTAGGGTCTGAATTACTAGCCCCAAAGCTGCAGGTTTACCTGAAAGCAGCTAACAGAAGTGTTCCTGTCTTTAACACTCAGATGCCCAACTCCCAATGGGGTCTAAACCCAAATAAATCCGTTTTACCCTGTATAAAGCTTATACAGGGTAAACTTATAAATTGTTCGCCCTCTATAACACTGATAGAGAGAGATGCACAGTTGTTTGCTCCCCCAGGTATTAATACATACTCTGAGTTAATTAATAAGTAAAAAGTGATTTTATTAAATACAGAAAGTAGGATTTAAGTGGTTCCAAGTAGTAACAGACAGAACAAAGTAAGTCACCAAGCAAAATAAAATAAAATGTGCAAATCTATGTCTAATCAAACTGAATACAGATAATCTCACCCTCAGAGATGCTTCAGTAAGTTTTTTTCCTCAGACTGGACACCTTCTAGGCCTGGGCACAATTCTTTCCCCTGGTACAGCTCTTGCTCCAGCTCAGGTGGTAGCTAGGGGATTCTTCATGATGGCTCCTTTCCTCCCTTTCTTCTGTTCCACCCCTTTATATATCTTTTGCGTAAGGTGGGAATCCTTTGTCCCTCTCTGGGTTTCCACCCCCTCTTTCTCAATGGAAAGACACCAGGTTAAAGATGAATTCCAGTTCCGATGACATGATCACATGTCACTGCAAGACTTCATTGCCCACTTGCCAGCACACAGGTATACAGGAAGACTTACAGGTAAAACACACCCATCTGCAGACAATTGTCCTGGTTAATGGTAGTCATCAAGATTCCAAACCACCATTAACGGTCCACACTTTGCATAATTACAATAGGCCCTCAGTTATATTTTATATTTCTAGTTTCAGATACAAGAGTGGTACTTTTATACAAATAGGATGATTATACCCAGTAGATTATAAGCTTTGTAATGATACCTTACAAGAGACCTTTTGCATGAAGCATATTCCAGTTACATTATATTCACTCATTATCAAATTTTTATAAAATCATGTAGACTGCAACGTCACACCCTTCCCCTGAGCTTACTGCCAGAGACTTGGACACTGACCATGGCAGAGGCAGTATACCTAAAATTCGGTTTTGGGCTCCCCTATGAGGCAGACACTCCTGTGTCCCCCAAAAGGGAAAGAGACCATGATCAAGCTGTAGGCTCACAGCTACCAGTTAGGACAGACCTTTCACTGGCCAGCAAAATCCTTCCTCCCTCCCCCCCACTTCACTCGGGTTGGGTTTGCTTCCAGCTAGAGTCCTTCGGGTTTGTTCCCACCGCAGCAGTCACCAGGACCCCAACTTCCAGCTCCAGGATACATGTCTCTGTGCACCTCTTCCACTCCATTACAGCCAGTTCATGCTTCTGGGTCTTAATTGCTTTGTCTTTTCAGTCCAGGGTTTGCTGGTGGGCATCCTTTTCTTTTTCCAGGACAGCCTTTTCCCGAGCAAATTGCACATCAATTTCCATTTGTCTTCCCTTGAGACCATCACTCGATGATGGGATACCACAGAGAAACCCCTCCTGCCAGAACAGGCACCCCTCCACTCCTGTCTTGCTAAGTTAGACACTCCAGTCAGCTTCAGCACAGACACAGAGGTTGGGCCACAGCCGTGTGCAGTTCACTGAAACTGAGATGCACTCAGCTCAGGGGTTTCTTAGTTAACAGAGACTTTCCCAGTGCCCACTGTTCAGCCTTTCTGGGCAATTTGCAACTTGTGTAGTTATAGCTTCTTCTGATCTTCAATCTTATTTTGCTTCCTTTTCTGTCCCTACTTCAATTACCCGAAATAAGCAAACCGAAAATAACAAACCAGTAAGAACTTTGTCTGTTTTCCAGCCACCACACTTAAAACTCACTTAAAATCACTACCAGTACCTCAAAGCAAACAGCTGTGCACAGATCCTGCCAACTATGCCACTGTGACGGGTTGGATCTCAGAACCCCCCTTGGGAGCTGCCACCCGATGTGCCAAGACTACTTCTACCCCTGCCTTCCCTGCCAGCTCAGGACCCCAGCACCCTTGCCCCAAAGCTGCAGGTTTATCTGAAAGCAGCTAACAGAAGTGTTCCTGTCTTTAACACTCAGATGCCCAACTCCCAATGGGGTCTAAACCCAAATAAATCCGTTTTTGAGATATGTTACATGGCATATGTAGCATAAAACACATTCTAAGCATATTCCCATAAAGCCTTATGGGAGGTACCATCACAGCAGAAATGAAACGTGTCTTAGAATTTCTACAAGAAGGTCTTTAATTTTTACATTAGAGCTACTATATTCAAAGGCAAAGTATCCTGGGTATGTATTGAAGAACAAAATTTTGTAAACATCTGGACAAAAGGCTCTTCCTCAGGACAGCCTGGATGGTACTCTCTCCACAGATCAGGAGCTATATATATTTTGTTTTGCACTAGATGCTCACTCATTAGAATATCAGTATTGTGCATTCTGTTCAGGCAATGTGGGCCTTACCCCCAACTCCAGTACACATCCCAAAGTAAATTCGATTTTCCTTATACTTTAAGAAATAGTCCAATGTCCTCTGATGCCCCAGAAGTAGCTCTGCCACATGCTAGTTGTTTGCTGGTTCCTCAAGAATCTGCTAATCCTGCAGAACATCCAAAGCCCGAGAAGTCTTCCAAGTAATTTCTTTCAACATGGAATAGACAGAGAATTTCAGAGTCATAAAAATCAAACCTCCTTTGAACTCCTTTTAGGGTTCGTTCCTTATGGCAATGATGACAGCATGAGCAAAATATTCATGAAAATTGCCTTACTGAAAGTTCACATATTTGACCCACGCTTAGCAAAGAATCTTTACTGATCAGACAAGAGTATAAATTTGCATTTTTTTACTACAAGAATTTTCATCATGAGAAGTTTATTAATAATTGCTACTTAGTAGTAGTAGTAGTAGTAGTGAAAGTTGTCTCCACTGGTGGGCCCTTTAGAGAGAGGGGCATTCTTCTCAAGCTGATGATGAGCATGTCTGGTTGTGCCATCGAGTGGCAAGTGTGCTTGAAAACCAAACATAATAGATCTATGGACCTTATTACTCAAAGAGAGGAGATTTTTCAGGTAAGTTTAAATAGATTTTCCTTTTTAAAATCATGTTCTGTGGTTGTTTATTGGGTTTGTTGGTGTTGCAAGTAGTGGTTTTATATATTGCACTGAAAATGCTGAGATTAGTGGTGGTAGTACTTGCAATTTTGATACCTCCATGTAAACATAATAACAAAACTCTGGAGCCTTAAACAGATATTTGAACATTTTAATGATCTTAATTGTTAGTTAAATATTATTTATTGTTTGTTTGTATTGTGGAGAGATACATACACCTGACATAAGTATGACATTCTATAGATGTATGTCCTTCTTTACTTTAATGCATGGGACATATGTTTTGCCAAGAATACTCCAATAACTACAGGAAAAAAGGTTTATCTACAAGTATGGAAGAAACAAAAGCATTTTCAATGCCTTTGCAGAAAGCCTTCTTGAGACTTTCCAAGTAAAGTCTTGTTAACACTGCATCTACTTGTGAGTTTAGATGCACCTAAAGTGTTCCCAAGATTTTTCATAGATGTAAGAAAACTGGCTTAGTGCTGTAGTTGAGAAGAACAGCTTTCATTGTCTAAGAAATAAGGACACATGACAGCCTGTTTATGTTGGCCTATGTTTCTGGGTATTATATTTGGGTTGTCACGGTGGGAAGGGCTTACTCATCAGTCTCTGCAAAATGTTAACTTTTATTTAAAAGAAAAATCTCTCCCTTATAGTTGTGAAGATAATCATCCACACTGGAATCAACTTAAAAAGTGTTATCTTTCTGAATCTCCAGACAGACATCTTGGAACAATAGGGAGGCGAACTCTGTATGCCCCAGATCTTGGCTCTAAAACACAGCCCCAAGCAGCCAGTCTATACACTGGATAGCTCCAGTGGGGCTGAGGGGAAGCCCCTCATGTTACTTTTGCGATAGTGAAACTGCTGCATGGTTGTCATTGCAGCTTCATAGGTGACATTCTGCTTGTGTTTCCATCACAATAGGAGTGACTGGTAGGTCCATATAGTTCCTTGTTCTGTTGCCACTCCTCACTGTACAACAGTGTACAGGAAGCCACTGCATAGCTGGGCTCTTGGCATGTATCCTTTCAGAGGGCAAGATTTGGGTAGCCCATTCTCCTGGGCAGTGGAACCAGGTTGATTCTGCTACTATAGGTCTCTCTCCAGAGCTGTGAAGGATAGGGCATCACTTGTTCAGAAGAGAGATCCACTGTCTCCATTCATCTCAACGGAACATTACTTCTGAAGTCTCTCTCCTTGTGTCTGTTTTATTGCTCAAAACTATTACTGAATTTCTCTGAACTGCTGGGTGGCTTTAATCATCTTTCCCCAGCCCACCCCATACCCTACGTGCACTTTAGCACTGACATCATGTAGTTTAAGTCTTCTGGATAATGATCTAATGGATAATTTGTCAGAGATCGATGTGTAGTATAAACACAGAGACTGGAATTCTCTCATAATAACATACTGATTATTAAAGTTTGGTGATATTTATGACCCCTCCCTCCCAATTGTTTGTAACATCTTCATAGTTGCTCTTTTTCACTTTCTAATGTTGTCCTTTTCGTTTTGGGCATTTTCTTCCACAGTGTTTTTAATACAATTTAAAGCTAACATGACTTTATTGTATTCCACTTGAAATAAGAACATAACAGCCATACTAGCTCAGAGCAATGGTCCATCTCGGCCAGTCTCCTGTCTTCCAACAGTGGCCAATGCCAGGTGCTTCAGAGGGAATGAACAGAACAGGTAATCAAGTGATCCATCCCCTGTCACCCATTCTCAGCATCTGGCAAACAGAGGCTTAGGGACACTTCAGAGCATTGTTTTGCATCCCTGCCCATCCAGGCTAATCGCCAGTAATGGACCTATCCTCACTGACTTGTGCACTAGGTGCATAAATCATGTCAACACAGGACCTGAGTAGATTATTCTTAGTTAATTGCCTCAGAAGTGATAGCACAGTAGAACAAGAGATTGTTTTTGTGCAGATCTTAGGAAACTGTTGTTGTGGTGGAGTTTTTTATATTTTTTATTTGTTGGTGCTGAAAGGCTGAGTTTTATTGTAATAAATGGATCGCTATAATTTTGAGGAACTTCCTTTGCCACATTATACAAGTTTTAGGGTCATTCAGATTTTATCCCTAAACTATTAAATGGCACTCTTTGAAGGTCAGTCAGTGGTCTCTAGTTGCCTTAAGACCTACTTTCTCATCCCATTTACACCTGCCACCAAGGCCTTGAATTGTGACAATCTTCTCTGAGTTGGATGAGATTCACTTTGGAATCCATCCATGGCATTCTTAAGTGAACCAGAAGGTTCACCGAAGACCAACACAGTGTGCTGTCTACTGCAAGGAATGAAGCCTGGCAACTAGGCCTGGATGTCTGATGTAGTAGTATGTAATGCTCACCATAGGCTCATCATATTAGCACCCTTTAAAATGTTTGAAAATTTAGTTGCATGGAAAGTGTCACATTTCAAAGGGCAGTGCTTTGGCAAGCCTGTGATTTGTGCTACATATTTACTATGAAATTAGTAAAATGATAAAAATAAATAAATTTGCCATCTTTGTGTAGAGCAACTTCTGTCTGGAATGTTTTCTCGAGTTCATAAATGATCTTGTTTAGAAGGGCAAGGTTATTTCTTTTCCCCAAAGAAGTTTCTGTATTCCCCAAAGAAGATATATTCCTTGTACCCTTTTACTAATTTCATTTGCTATTTACACTCTTCATTTGGGGTTGAGGAGGAACAAATGGCGACGTTGTTAAAACAATCCACCAGTTAATAATAGCTGTGGTTTCTTTGTTTATTTTGGATGCAATCAAGATTTTGAAAAAAGATTGTTTTGTCAGGAAATATAACTGCCATTGTATATTTTACATAAAACACATAATGTTCTGCAAATAGTGTACATAGGAACACACACACATCAATACATCCAATGCAAGTTCAGCACCTATAGTAAATTGGTACAGATGATGTGAAAAGGGTGGAATATTATCAGAGAGAGCCTTTGATCTGCATATACTGTGCTGAGCCAACTAACCAGAAATACTTCAGTTTGATTTCTTTGGAGGCTGGTTATATACAGAATTGCAAATTGAGTGTAAATGATTTTGGGCATTAGTCTAAATTGGTATTTTATTCCTTTAAAAAAATAAAAAAATAAAAAATAAAAGCCTTTACAGCACAAGTGGTGGAAAATGTAGAGGTAGCATAAGAGTTGTGCTCCTGAGTAATGTCTCACTTTGTGAGAGTTGGATAATTTTAGTGTTAAAAAGAGTAATAGCAAGATATTTTTATAGTTGCTTGTATTCCTGTCTCAGATGTTTGAAAATCGTTTTCCCCAATGATTTTTGGAAATGATCTTGCAAACACTTATATGGCAAAGTACTTTACTTGAGTGAGAAGTCCAAATAGGAGGCTGACATGAGTGTAATGACATTACTCACATGAATAAAGTTACTCATGTACATATTGGTAGTACTGAGCCTTTTGTTAGGAAATATGGCAACTTTGAATAGTACATAGGGTTGCCAGGTGCAGGGCCGGCTCTAGGCACCAGCAAAACAAGCTGGTGCTTGGGGCGGCACATTTTTAGGGGCGGCATGGCCGGCGCCAGAATGCCGCCCCTAAAAATGTGCCCCGGCCGCCCTAGCTCACCTCCGCTGCTGGTGCCACGGCGCGCGAAACAGCTGATTCGCGCGCCACGGCCGCTCGGGGACTCCCCCTCCCTCCCAGGCTCTCAAACCTGGGAGGGAGGGGGAGATCCCGAGCGGCTGTTTTGCGCACCACTGCTCCCCCTCCGTCCCAGGCTTGAGAGCCTGGGAGGGAGGGGGAGAAGCGGCGCCCACGCCTCGGCCACTCGGAGTCTCCCCCTCCCTCCCAGGCTCTCAAACCTGGGAGGGAGGGGGAGATCCCGAGCGGCCGCTGCTCCCCCTCCCTCCTTCCCTCCCAGACTTGAGAGCCTGGGAGGGAGGGGGAGACTCCGAGTGGCCGCGGCGCGGGCGCCGCTTCTCCCCCTCCCTCACTCCCTCCTAGGCTTGAGAGCCGGGGGGAGGAGGCAGGGCTGGGGATTTGGGGAAGGGGTGGAGTTGAGGCGGGGCCGGGGGTGGGGTAATTAAAAAACAGGGGGGGGGGGGGCGGCCAAAATTGTTTTTGCTTTGGGCGGCAAAAATCCTAGAGCCGGCCCTGGCCAGGTGTCCGGTCGAAAAGAGACCCTGTTGATTCTGGTTAGCACCACTGACCGGGCCATTAAAAGTCCGTTTGGTGCAGGCCTGGCAGGCATGTCCCTCTGGTTTCTAGGCACAGGGGCAGCCGGGGGGCTCTGCACACTGCACCTGCCTGCAGTGCATGCACCACCCCGAGCACCGGCTCTGCAGCTCCCATTGGGCGGGAATTGCAGCCAGTGGGAGCTGCAAGTATGGAGTCCCCTGGCTGCCCCTGTGCCTAGGAACTGTAGGGACATGCTGGCCACTTCTGGGAGCCGCCTGAGGTCAGCGCCGCCCGGAGTCCGCACCCTAACCCCCTGCCCAAGCCCTGAGCCCCTTCCCACACTCCGAACCCTTCGGCCCCAGCTCGGAAACCCCTCCTGCACCCCAAACCCATCATCCTCAGCCACACACCAGAGTCTGCACCCCTAGCTGGAGCCCTCACCCCCTCCTGCACCCCAACCCCCTGCCCCAACTCGGAACCCCCTCCCATATTCCAACCCCCGGCCCTAGTTCTGAGCCCCGTCCTGCACTGTGAACCCCTCAGTCCCAGCCCGGAGCCTGCTCCTACGCCCCAAACCCCTCATCCCCAACCTCACCCCATAGCCCTTATACCCCCCTGCACCCTAATCCTCTGCCCCAGCCTGGAGCCCCCTCCTGCTTCCTGAAGCCCTCATTTCCGGCCCCACCCTGGAGACTGCACCCAGAGCTCGTACTCACTCCCACACCCCAACCCCCAGCCCGGCGCTCCCTCTCACACTCCGAATCCCTCAGTCCCATCCCCCAGGCCAGAATCCCCTCCTGCACCCCAAGCCCCATATCCCTGGTCCCACCCCACCCCAGAGCCCGCATCTCCAGCCAGAGACCTCCCCCACTCTCCTCCCCGGTGAAAATGAGCGAGGGTGGGAGAGAGTGAGCGATGAAGTGGGGGGATGGGTTTAGCGGGGGCCTGGCCTCAGGGAAGGGGCAGGGGTGGGGCAAGGATATTTGGTTTTCTGTAATAAGAAAGTTGGCAACCCTAATAGTGCAAGATGAATGAATCTGTTCCAACTGGCTAGTTGATTTGGGCTAGGAATTGGGAGGGAATTTACTATCATTGGTGGGGTACTGGTAGGGATTAATCTGTTTTTGGGTCAGTTGTTTGTTTTCAGTTTCTATAGATGTGCCCAGACATTGTTCAGGCTTGATGTAAATTACCATGAGCTACACTGTGCAAACTGCACACAGCCCAGTATAAGAAGCAAAGGGTATCCCTGGGGCCACATACAAGCAGCAGTGACTGTGCCTCACTAGGTATAGAGATGGACCTTTTTATGAGGCATGTAAGGGAGAAGGCTACTTGCACTTCCCCTCTTGCTCCTGGGTTCCCACATAAGTGCCTGTCAGACTTTTACCTTGTGTAAACAAATACAATTCTATTTGACAAATGCTGTACTGAATTTTCTTCCCCCTTCAAAAAGTTTTGAATGGACTTGAAATTAACATCTATCTTGTTTGTTTGTTTAATAACTTCAACTTCGATTTACTAAAACATATTGATTAACTTATTCTTTCAATCAATACAATGCACTTGTCCAAAATTCTTTAGGCCCTTGCACAACGTGTGATGAAAATGTATTTTATAAAACAAATCTGACAAAATGTCATCTTAAGTTCATGAACCAATGAAGCATCATGGTTTAATGTCAGTATGACTCTGGGGATGTTTGTGTTTTGTTAGTTAAGTGCGGCCATAGATTCTAAACCTGTCTCTGACTGAGTGTGAGGCGACATACAATGCAAGCACAGAAGTGGGTTATACAAGACATGCCACAATGTGAGCCTTCTCAATATTTGAGAGAAGGATTCAAATCCCTGGTCTGTGTTGAAATTTTAGCCACTTGCTTGTTCTGTCCTTCAGGGCCATCCTATAAGTGATTTTCAAAGCAATAGAGCATTTGCTGGTGGTCTGCAAAGAGCTGGCAGGTCTCCTGCATCTATCTTTAGTAGCAGCCACTCCTACATACAGGGAAGAGGAAACAGGAGATACTCTTGGGGGCTGGAGTTGCTGATGGAACAGATAAAAATGACACAATTAATATTGTCCATGTAAGCAGTTACTGCAGTTCTCAGAGGGATGTTACCACAGGTGGTCTGTGGGACTACAAATGAGGAAAAAGGTGATCTGCAAGATACACTCACTCTAATAGTGATCCATACTATGAAAGTTCAAAGCCCCTGCTCCAGATCATTACAAAGTACCTTAGAATGTTTTTTGCTCAAGCTGATCTACATTAATTTAAATTTTACAGGCACTCAGTGGGTAAGTAGAATACTGACAGCACAAGTTTTAAATACTCTTTGCTGAGTAAAGAGAAGCATTATGTTCACTACAGACATTTTTCTTAGGGTACATGAGCTCTCTTTTCTATACATTCAGTTTTTATATAAGTGATTGTTTGGGGCAGTATTTTTTCTCACAATATGAAAATAACAGTTTAAACCTAACGAAAGCACTGTTAAAGCATTGATTTTTCCTAATTTAAAAAGAGAGAGAAGAAAATTGGAAGAGAGTCTGTCGTAGTCTAGGAAATGCTTCATATTACAATACATCTGTTAAGACTGTTGGAAAAATAATTTTTAAGATTTCTTTCTTCTTAAAAATAATCTCACTTTTTTTTTGTTAAGTTTGGGAGGAAAGTTTGTTGAGTTGCTATCTGAGGGTCTGATTCTGCCATCCTTACTCAGAATGAAGACTCAGTAGACCTTCATGTGGAGTAAGGTACATCTCAGCATGAGTAAGCATGTGTAAAAATTGGGACTGCAGAGGATAGCACTCTAGGAGAGCCTCATGAGAAGAGCCCTCAGTACAGAGACCACTCAGGAGTATCTGATGGGCTCTGTCAGAAAGAAAGGAATGGAGCTGCTCCAGAGCCTACTAGGAAATGCAGACATATCCCCAAAACCTCATGGTAAATATTATCGAGGCAGGCTTTTAGGTCTGGATTCTTAGGTGCCCACTGCGCTTAAAGTTGGATTGTTCAGCCTCCCTATTAGCTGAAGCAGAGGGATTCCAAGCCCCGTTCACACACGAAGCAAAATTCTTCAGATTTTTAAAAGGTTTTAAAGCAAATAGTTTAGTTTGCCTATATCACCTCAGAGCACCTTCCTGTCAAAAGGAGATGAGGGGTGTTTTTCACTGATTGCTTCTGTTACTAAGGGAGGGCTCTCAGCGTTATACAGTGGGGATGTAAAGCCCAGAGATATTGATCCAACTTGCCAGCTTTGAGAATTTACTTGAGTTTAATAATTCCGGTTGCAGCATCTCTTCATGAAAAGAGATTTTATTCTAGGTATGTCCTGATACCTGAAAACAGAAGTGGGCCCACGCCCATCTTGGGTCACAAAAACTTCAATTTTTAATTGGTCAAGAAAAATTTCACATCAGTTCCTCTGGGAACATGCTTGTCTCTTCTAGAGGGAGGTGCCTAGCTGTGCACCCAACCGCAAATGAAATACGACTGCTGGTTCAGTATAGAGTGTGGGAGTAACCACCAGGCCTCCATGCAGGTATGCATATAAAAAAAAAATCCATTAAGATGTATATATTCAGTAAGTAAATGTTTTATAGGTAGGGAATGAACTACTTTTATACCTGAAAATAGATTTTCTTATGGAAATGCAGACATACCCTTAATTTATGACATCACTCATCTAATGCTTTTCTGAAAGATGAATGAACTGTTAGTGGTAATGAAAGTAATCAGAGGATGGAAGGCATAGATGTAGCAAAACAACACCATTCAAGTAATATGTGTCAGTGAAGCCTATCAACCTTAATTTAAAGCTCATCAGATTTCTGTGCTGTAGGAAAATAAAAACAAAACCGTAAACCTCAGCCTTCCTGAGATGGTTTGCTACCCACGTCAGTGTTTTTAGAGAATGAGATGGCTAGATCAAGCAAGTGTTCTTCTGACATTGGTGACGTAACAAATACCTGGGTTTAAAATGTTTCCTGTTTACTTGTGTTCTGAACACAGCAGCGTCAGGAAAGTAGATTCTAAAATCCTCTTCTAGGGTGTGCTCAAGTATAGCTATGGAATGAATTGTTTTGAGGTTCTTGACAAATTGTGGATTTTTTTTCTTTCAGAAAGTAAATAAGTAATGCATTTTTATCCCCATAGATCTATAAATCTGATCAGATCACAGTTGTCTTATTAAACTGAAGTAGGGATAAGATTACTATGCATCATTAGCATGTTCATTTTCAAATATATGTAATATACAATATATTTGAAACTGTATATATTAGGATGCATGGTGCAATAACTGCCTGTGTGTATAAAATCTGGGAGCTAGATAGCTCATCAAATTTGTGGTGGAAAATAGTCATTCATATGTAAGTCACTAATTTGAACAGAGACCAGATCAGTAATACCAAAAGTTATAACCAGAAGACAACTATTTGGTGGCCGTGAGTACCTAAAATGAGTTACCATCATAATCTCATTGATTGTCACCCTTGTTAGCTATCTCAGTCAAGAGTTTAAGGACTGAATGTCTGTAGAGACTCACCTAGATGTCCTTCTAGGTCAGAGTTCAGGCATGGTAGCAGGGCATTGTGATGAAGCTTGCAGTTGCTTTCTGTGCTGTAACTTTCTGTTGATAAATAGAGGAATTCAGTCTCTAGTGTTGTCAAATTGGCACTTCTGAGTGCTCACATTCAGATTTTTTTTAAATGCATCCTATTTATAACTAATTTTAAGATGAAAGAGGATTTAAAATATATACCTTTAAAAAAAATCAGTCTTTTTGCAAAGGGTGCTACATTATTTTACTAGTTATAAACAAATACTCCTGGGGGAATTATGCGCCACGGCGCATGTGCAGATTTCATGTCCGCCGCAGATTTCTTTGCTTCCCCACAGAAAAATGACTTTCTGACAAGGAAGCAAAGGGAAGCTGCAAGAGCAGTCACACACCGCTCCCTAGCTGCACAGGTACATCATTTCAGACAGCCGGAGCAGCCAGCGGAGAGGTAAATCACTGAAGGGCTGGGGACACCCCAGCCAGTGGCTCCTACCGTGAGCTGGGATCAGCTGCTAGGCCCGGCTGGGCTGGAGGCAGGAGAGGACGGGACTTCCTCTTTCTCTGCAAGGAGTGGCTGGGCCTGTGTCAAACCCAACACCAGAAACCTCCCCCTGCTGCCTGCCCGTATCGCTCCTCAGCTGCGGGGGGAGGGGTCACTGTACGGGGAGCTGCTCCCCCATCCACCCAACCCCAGTGCATCCGGACCTTCCATACCCAGACACACCCCCTGCCAAGCCTCACCGCTTACACCCAGGACCCCTCCAGCCCTCCATACCCAAACCCAAACTCACTGAATCTCAACCCCTGCATCAGGGGCCCCCTGCACCCAGATCCCCTGCCTCCGGACCCCGAGGTCTGTACCCAGACCCCCCCCCCACTGAGCTCCCTGCACTCAAACCCACACCCTGACAAGCTCTACCCCCTGCACCACCCTGAGCCCCCACATCCAGACCCCCTATGCCACTGACCCCCAGCTAGCTGCATCCAGACCCCTATCCCACCAAGCCCCATTCCACCAGCACCTAGGCCCCCCTGTTGAGAGCCCCACACTCAGACCTCTCCACTGAGTCCCAACCACCTTCACCTGGAAGTCTCTGCAGTGTCCCATTGCCCCTGCACCTGGAAACCCCCCAACGAGCCTCTGTGCGTCCAGATCCCCCCACACCTAGACCCCCCCCCACTGAGCTGTCTGCACCCAGATTGTCCCACACGGAATCCTCTCACCCCACATCTGGTTCCCCTCGCACTGAGCCCCTCCACTCTTGGATCCTGCCTGTTTGAGCCTGTCTGCCCCACACCTGGTGCACCTGGTGCAGAGGGGCAGGGCCCCCAGGGTATTCTGGGACAGGCCCAGGCCTTGTGCTGTGTCAGGGTCGGGTGCAGCCTTCTCACTGAGTCTGTCCCCCCAGGCTGGGGAGGCTGCAGGGTGATCTCCCACCTTTGTGCAGCCAGTGGCTTATGCTCCCCACTGCTGTGCTGGAGCCTCTGCATTTATTTATTGACAAATAAAACTTGCAAAATTTTAAAATATTGTGCACAGATTTGTTAATTGTTTGGTGCAGAACGCCCTCGGAGTAAAACAAAATAGGGAAATTATTGAATAAAGTAAATGTTACTGCTATGTCAAGAATTGTATGGTTGAGTTTTTACATGTACAAAAGTCAAGAAATCTTACACTAATGTAACTTGGCCTTCTTGTACATGTGCAATATTTTGTGTTTGTCCTGCACATGGCAAGTTTAATGCCTTTATGAGTATGTTCAGTATGGCAATTTTTTTTCTTTCCACAATAACCATAATTGGATACTAAAAAACAAAACAAAAGTAAAAAAGATAGCTAACTGGACTTTCAAGTGGGACAAAGTAGGTTTGAGAACTAAGCAAGAGGCTATGAGTTTGGGATTATTGAGTTCTAATTTTTTTTCTGGCTCAGCCTCTTTATGGGCTTGTCTATACTAGTAAGACAAAAGGTGTGTTTTTAAAAAAACGACAGCTGTCATGTTTTAAAATCCATCGCATGTTAACTATTCCATTTTAAAGACACACCTTTTTATCCTAGAGTAGATTTTTTTCCTTTGTGGGATTTCTGCAAATCATCTCACCTCTTGGTGTTTCAGCTGTGGGCTTAAACTGCAGCAAGGGCGGTCTAGGTTGGACATTAGGAAAAAGTTCCTAACTGTCAGGGTGGTTAAACACTGGAATAAATTGCCTAGGGAGGTTGTGGAATCTCCATCTCTGGAGATATTTAAGAGTAGGTTAGATAAATGTCTATCAGGGATGGTCTAGACAGTATTTGGTCCTGCCATGCGGGCAGGGGACTGGACTCGATGACCTCTCGAGGTCCCTTCCAGTCCTAGAATCTATGAATCTATGAATCTATAAATGGGAGTAATAATGTGTTTCAGTTCGCAGACATCTTGTTGCAAAGATATATTAATGTTTGCACAGTGGTTTAGAAATGTAATCGATAATCTATTATTTTTCTTCAGATTTACCAGGCATAAGAAATATTAACCCAAAGTGGAGCTAATTTCAAAAAGTTAAAGCACATTTTAATGATTGTGCCCTTTGAACCATAAGTATTGTATTCTGTTCATAAATCAGCAGAGCAATGTAAATAACTCAGGAGAAGTAAAAGTGACTGACAAAATAAGGCATGTTTTTTAAAAGTATACACGTACGTGTGTGTGTGTGTGTGTGTAAAGCAACTCCATTTAAGAAGCCTCTGTAAAATTGTGCAACTAAGGCCTGGTCCACACTAACCTCCCACTTCGAACTAAGATACGCAACTTCAGCTACGTTATCGCTGAAGTCGAAGTACCTTAGTTCGAACTTACCGCGGGTCCAGACGCGGCAGGCAGGCAGGCTCCCCCGTCGACTCCGCGTACTCCTCTCGCGGAGCAGGAGTACTGGTGTCGACGGCGAGCACTTCCGGGATCGATTTATCGCGTCTAGACAAGACGTGATAAATCAATCCCAGAAGATCGATTGCTTACCGCCGGACCCGGAGGTAAGTATAGACGTACCCTAAGTATGCCAAAGAGAGAGTTGAATGTGATACCGTAACTTCACCCATTTCTGTGAGTGCTTTATGAACTAGTCTTTAATTATGTGATCATGTATTTGTCACAGTATCCGTGTTTTCCTACAGCCAGGTAGCTATCTGTTCATCCTAATTAAAACAAATTACATAGGTTGTACCAGATGCATCCATGAAAGTCATTTTTGTACAATTGAACAGTGAATGAGGCAAAGCCCTGTCCCATGTGAGATGCATAATGAATTTGGTAAAGGCTTCTCATCACCCCCCACCTTATTCAGTGTCCACCTTATTCAGTGTGCACCTTACTCCATGAGACAAGAGTTCCTGAAAATTCTGCCTCATTGAGCTTGTACTTCGAATTATTAAAACCTTCATGTGCTTGGCATATCAGCTTTTAAGCATTTTTGGATTATTAAAGCTAGGACATCTGAATGAGGCAAGTTCCTACTGCACACATCTTGGAATATTTTATAAAGACATCTCTAATTCAGTGAACACGCACACCACAGACTATCTTCTCTCCAACTGCTCATTTAAAAAGCGCTGAAAAAGCAGATCATTTGCAATGTGTATGCATTAAGTAGTAGTACCAAAGACACTCAACCTGGGCAAATCAAAACCAATTTTGGAACACTCGAAAGCACATTTATCTTATTTATGTATGCCTTCCCACCCAAAGTATCTGTGCTCTTTCTAAACATTTGTGGATTTATCTTCACAACACTCCTGTCAATTAGGTACTATCCCCTTTTCACAGAGTACTTGCATGACTTACTGAGGGTCATGCAGAGCTGGGAATTGAATCTAGATTTCCTGAATTCTAGACCTTAACCGCAAGACTGCTCTTTCCCCCTTTGTTCTATCTGAGGACTATTTCCCTGATAAATTTTAACTTTCCACCCCTAGTCATAAAGAGGAAGATGCATAAGTAGAAACCTTATTAATAATAATAGTTACTATTTTATTTGATAGTGCACTATTTTATTATATTATAATTTTTATGTTTTATTGCATGCCAGTGTAGATTTCTATTTATTTCTGAATTGTTTTCTTAATACTGAATGCAAGTGACCCTACTGGAGACAAGCTGAATTGCCATATTTTCCCATTCCATCTGCAAAGGAAATCGAGTCAAACTCATCGATATGCACCCTGTAGATTCCATGTACCCAAGCTGCTGGCATTGCTTAAAAAGAAAGCGTGCCCTGTTATATCAAAGAGTGAATGTAGAATGATGATCCCATCACTGTCTAATTTATCATGGCCGCTGTTTGAGTGAGCTGTAGAGTTTCTCACCCTGGGTAATTAATAGAAAGAACAAATTAAGAAGTCTGGGGAGGTGGAATGAAACAGTATCTATGATAATATGAAACAAATATTTTGGAGGAATTATTCATCTTGTTTTATTTTTGCCATAATGCTGTAGTACTTAATCCCAGATGTGAAGACAAGGACATGAAGCAAACAAAACACAACGGTTCAGCAGTAGCCTGGGGAACTAGAGTCCTGACGTTGCTTCTGAACCCGGGTCAGCTGCATCTTTGCTGCCAAGAAGGAGGCCTTGTTTTACTCCCAAGTGATACTAATCTAATTGGGGGGAAAACATAGCTTTCAATAAATGCACTAAATTGATTTCATTTTTTTTTTTTTTTGACAAGCACTAGAAAATTAGATTAGTGGTTGTTTTTGTTAACTGGCTTCAATAGACTTGCATTCTTTGAGTACAAATATACCCGTCTCCAAACATAAGACTATGATATGTGCATGTCAGAGCAAATATCAACATCAGAACATGTTTGGTATTGAATTACTCTGAGGTTCTAGATTTTTTCCAGCTGTTACCTCAGTCTACTAGCAGAAAAATTGTTATATGTGAAACTGTTCGGAGATCTACTATAGCAAGAGGAGCCAAAATACTAGTGATCAGGGGTAGGGTTGGGAAGGAAGGTTTACAAGAGCAATAACATCAAGCAGGAAGAAAATAAATTTGAGTCAAGATACTATGCAGTATATCTCAGTAAAAGCACAAGAGAGACAGACACACACACAAACAGAGGAAGAAAGACACATGGAAGAAGTTTTTAAAATAGGGTTAATGGTGACACAATTTTTTAAAAATAATTTAATATTTGATTCTTACTCCTTTTTTCCAGGCAAAAGCTCCTTCTCCATAATGAAAATGTCCCTGTTATCATGAATACATATTTTAGTCAGAAGGTTCTTCTCAAAGATCATGCAGAAGTGAAAGATAGGACGCGTTGTCCAGAGAAGTTGCATATTAGAAGGAATATTATATCTTTGGCACAAATATTCAGATTAAATGACCTCAGAGACAGTCTGCCCCAGGAATCTGCAATTAATCAGGTAAGGTTCATTTTGTTTGAAGTTTAGCACTTTTTAATAATTTGGTGACCAGATGCTTGGAAATCATAACAAAAACAGAAACACTGAAATACTGATGTGCTCTCTTGCCCTCCTATTTAGCCAAAACTGAATAATATGATGTGCTGTTTGTTTTAATAATATTTTACAAGTAGAGACTTTTGGCCAGCCAAATGCTGAACTGCTGTGAGATTATTTTGTTGTGGCTCACTACTGTGCTGAATAATACAATAATAACAGCTTCGGTTTTCGTTGATTCACTCTTATTCTTTGTAGCTCAGTACTCAGTCTCATTTTAAATAATTACTATTTTCTTAATAAACTTGGATGTTTCCTTTCTATACTCCCATCTTTGAGCCTTCTTCCCCTTCCTCTTGTGTCCTTTCTTTAAAACACGAACGATTGCCTTTAATAGAAATAAGGTCAAGATTTTAAAATGACTAGTGGTTGTGGGTACCTCAACTTTGGATGCCCAACTTAAGACACTTTAAAGAGGCCTGGTTGATAGAGAGTGAATGTCTAGCACTTTCTGAAAATCAGACCCCTTTAAGGTATTTTGTTGGACGCCCAAAAATGAAGGCACTGAAAATAACTTGTCACTTTTGAAAATCTTGGCCAGAGTTTCAGATGACTCGCTTGCAAAGCTTTCACCATTCCCATAATATCGGATCCCTCTTTTTAGGCCTGGGAATGAAAAGGTTAGATATATCAAATCAAACCCTAACCTAACTTCACATTTTTAACCAATTTCCACTATAGATGTGCCAAAACCAGAATAATTTACTCACACTCCTACACTTTGGAGGGTTCAGAAAAAATGGGGCCTGTATCCAAACCATCCTTGGTTTTGGTTTTGCAAAACCAAACCCCACAAACAAACTTCTAAAAAACCAAAAACACTTTCTTTGAAATGTCAACTAAAAAGCTCATTGTTTCAACCTTGTTTACGTGGGGTATTTTTGTATCAGCGTAGCTTCTCTGCAGAGCTGCAAATATCTTTATACACTGATGCAGTGCATCTACAGTGGAGTTTGTATTGGTTGCAAGTACTTAGATTTAGCTACATCAGTGCAAAAATTCAGAATCAGCAAGGACTCAGCTAAGTCTACACTATGCAGCTTTTAGTGACAGGGCTGTGTCACCACAGCCGTGTCACTAAAAGGCACACCGTGTAGCTGCTGTTTGTCAGCTCTCCTGTCGACAAAATACTTCCACCCCCAATGAGCGGTGCTTTTTTAACACCTCTGAAAGACAAAAGTTTTGTCGTTCAGTTGCCAGTGTAGACATAGCCTAAGTGGCTGTGAGCCATTTCTGGTAACAAGTGCCCTTTGAATTGCACTATGTTCTTGAAGACCATCCTGGTCCTACTGACGTCAAAGGGAGTTTGGCATTTATTTGAATGGTATCAGGACAAATCCATTCATGCTAGCGAGTGACAGCTAGTAGGGATTAATTTTATGTAGTGTTTTTCTAAAAGAGTACTGAAAATGGGGTTTAGAATAAGGATGGCAGAGGGGAGATTGAGGGAAACAACAATTTTGCTATAAGAAAATGCAGGTGTTTAAAATGGGATGAATGTGGTTACTGATATGGGATGAAGCAGCAGACAACATGGCTTTTATTCCAAAATAAACTTACTTTTTTCAGGTGTAGTGAAAGAATGGAAATAGATAGGGAAATAGATTAGGGTTCCTGTTTTCCTCATCAGTAATCTGGTTCCTTTGACATTGTAGTTCATCAATTTGAGAGCTGAATTATTGCTTCATAAAACTATGCACCCTTGTATTTTCCCTCAATTTAGAAGTTGTAGAGTCAATTTTGAAGGCTAATGCTACAATTTAAAAGGAAGTAATAATTAGAACTACCAAGAATTAAGTAAAACATAAAACGGTGATAAATACTAATGCCAATTCTTTCTTCCCCCTACTGTCACCCTTGTCTCACATGAACTGAATTTGTTTAATCCAAGGCAACAGTTATACACAGGAGACCACTGTGTGCTGAACTGTAGGGTTTCTTGTGCATTTATTTAAAATCTTAGATGAAAGCTAGCCATGTGTGTAAATTATAGTTTATATATACTAAATACTTTGAAAATAATCTTGTGATGCTTTTCTATAATGAATCTTGTTGAATTTTACTTTGTGTCACTACATGGTTTCATAGTCCATAAAGTAATTTAGTTTATGGCTTTGTCTTTACCAGGTTGCTTGTACCAATACGATTACGCCAAAGACTGTACAGACTAACAGCAACCCTGAATCCAAACTACATCCCTTTGCACTCAGTGCCCCGAATGACTCTCTCCTAGAAGTGGTGGAAAGCCAGGGAGCAGCGGGGTGGAAGGAAGTGCAGGTACAAGTGGTTGTCCAAAGGGCATATTATCTACCTTCAAGAGAGCGTTTCAGATGTCAGCTTCAAGGAAATAACCCAATTCGTTATGCAATGCCAATCTTAAATTCGGATCTGCCAAATGTTAGGTGAGTAATAAAACACTTGCAAACTGGTCTGGTGGGGTGATAATATTAGGGAAACAAAACAGGGAGGGGAAGTTGGGTCTGGCATTCTGATGCCCTCAGCTAACACTGGCTAAATATATTAAGCAAGGCCTAGTGTTCTAGTTGTAATAATATTACACCTCCCTAATAGGCACAGGTGCAGAGCACCACTGATGTTACCTGAGGGAGGGGATGATCTGACTTCTTGCCTAAGATTCCTATGCTGCACCAAGAACTATTGGCAGAAAGTTGAAAAATGAGTGACTGGATGATTTAAAATAGGTGATGATTATGTTCCTGTCTTATATTATTACATGAGTTGCACTGTACAGCTACTAATTCTGTTACCTAACAATTACCTAACTATTTCAATCTTTAAAGCACTTGACAAATAATTAATTGATCCTCTTATAACACCCTTATGAAACAGGAAAGAAAAATTAGCTTTATTTTAGAAGTGGAGAAACTGAGGGCTTGTCTAAAATGGGGATTTTACACTGATGTAGCTGCACGAGTACAACCCTCTGGTGAAGTCTGGCCCCACTGAAGTCAGTAGCAAAACTTCCATTGACTTCAGTGGGACCAGCATTTCACCCTTAGTGCACCAGTGTGAAAAATTATTGTACTGCACAGTTACATCAGGATCCGTGCAAAAATCTCCAGTGTACACAAGGCCTGAAACATCTAAAGGCTTAGACCAGCATTTTCAGCCTCTTCTTCTGTTTCTTCCTTTGCCTCTTGCAAATGGAATGTTAGTGTCTGCAGTGTAGGAGAGTCACAATGGGATCTCACTTTTCCAGTGCAGAAGACATGCCAGATGCAGTTCCCTCTTGATGCCAACAATACTGGCTACTGCTGCAACTTTTTGTTCTCATTGTTTTGACCCTAAAAGTGCAAAGCAGAATTGGAAAAGAATGAAATAAAATGAGAGTGTCTGTGATTATGACCACCATGATTTTTATTAAATCCCACTTTTGGGGGGGTTTCATATCTTAGAACTTTCAAGTCACATTGAGTTGAAACTTTATACAGCAAATACATTAAATTGTGTTCTCCTACAAAAAGCTTTATTAAGGTTAAGTTAAGGTTGCAGGCATGTATCAGAGTTTTGAGTGTATATGCCTTTCAAGCCCTCAGGAAGTCCCTGCAGAATTTTGGAGCTGCATAAGAGTGTGGCTGTACATGGATAAGTGCCTCAGACCCCCTGGGGAGCCGAAGGAGGCTCATGAGGGACCCTTCAAGCCTTAGGGCCCTCACTGGGGATACTTCCAATCACACCCCTGTAGGCGATAGAAGGCTTGTGAGCACTCCACTAGCCTCAAAAACTCATAGAAGTTCCTCAACCCTCATTTCTCTGCGAGCCTTATGATGCTCTACAGATGCCAGTCAATCCCTAATCTTTCTCCACAAGCCTTAAGAGGCTTATTTTTTCCCCACAGAACTAAAACTGGATCATTAGCCACTCAACAAACCTCAACAGGATCATCCAGTGTTCTTAGGGCTCATCCATAGGCTCAAGTTTCACAGGTTTAACTGAAGCCAGTTTAAAAACTGTGTTAAATGAACGCAACTTTGTGTCCACTATTACAGAAAAATGGTAGAAAAATTCTGTATCGGCAAAAAACCAACCTGCCTATGTTTCTTTCTTCATAGATTTTAAAGAAGGGGCTGAAATTGGGCTTCTGATGGAAAACCATTTGCAATTTTAACTATGGAGTGGCTATTATCATTCCATAATTTAGCTCGATTATGGTCTAAAATCCTAACTCCCTCCCCTCCTTTTCCGTTTCAATGTTTAAACAAACAAACAAACAAAAACTTGCATCCATGAACACAATTCCAGATAGTCTTTATTCTACACCCTTCACAGGAGTGGGGTGACACCACACACAAATCTCAGATTGTATTTTTACATCAAACTTGAAATAAAAATAGATCTTTTTGACTTTGGACATTAAACCCCTCAGTTCAGAACTGGATGAATGGTTATACAAGCAGATAACATAGGGTTCTGGGCTTCTAAATACTCCCTACAGCTGTAGCTAAGCTGTCTCATATACAGTAGCTAAATTAAGCCATTGATAGTGCCTTAGAATTTTTGAAAGCATTTCAGCTGAGAAGTGATCCTGACCAGTATCAGCCATAAGAAACTTCCTTCTACATCAGAAACTTTCATGCTCATCATCTTAAAAGTGACCTGGTTGGATCACTTCCTCACCAAGCTAATGAGCTCCTTCATTTCCTGTCACAAGTTACCATCACCTAGCCTAGACAATCCCTTAAACCAGCTGCCAATTCTTTACCTAAGACGTTTGTCATGAAAACAAGATGTGTATCTTATGAGAGAATATGAGTGAGCAGAAGTCTTTAATTTGTATACAAAAGTTTGAACTAAGTATCAGGGCAGCCCAACCGTTTATTGATTTAAGCTGTTTCTGACAGACTGTTTTACAGTTTTCTTATTGTTCTAGCATCTAAATGTCACTGCAATGGAGAAACATTTTTTTAAAAAGGCAGTAAAATGAAAAGAGGCAGAAAATAAAATATGGAGCAAGGAGATGTTAATCCTGGTTGTCTGCCTGGTTGTGCTGGATTTGCATCTGGAATATAGTGTTTAGTTCTGGGCACCTAAATTCTACAAAAATATTTACAAATTGTGGAGGATTTTGGAATTTTCTCTTAAGAAAAATTTCAAAAACGGTTGCTAGTGTAATGTAAATGGACAAAGTACTAAAAACTGTAATACCTAGCTTTATATAACTACTGCATAGATACTTATATAGTTTGTACCTACAGTAAAGTGCAATCCTTTACTGGTAGGCAAATGGACTAGATGACCTAATAGGTCTTTTGCATCGCTAATATCTATTAATCTATGAAATTTGGGGTTCTGGGCATTTTCCAGGACACTTAAAAACCACTATATTTACCATTCCCTCCAGTAATGAACTGCTCTTGAAGATGTACTATACATGCTTAGCGAGCAGGTAAAGGAAGAAACGTGCCTTGCCATGATTCTTTTTCTTTCCCATTATTGTCTGACACACATATTGCTGCTGTTCTCCCCTCTTGGTGAGAAAGTAGCTTTTTTCAAATCATGTGAAGTTGATTCTCAATTAAATTGCTTTACATTTGCTTAGAGGCATCTGTCTGGAGAATTATGGGGTGGTTTGCCTGAATTAATTCAACCCATCCCTAGAAGAAGGTGTGGCGCACAGGTGTAAGCCAAAAACGTCTCTATCTAACATTACTCTTTTCAACTCTTTTGGAGAGAGCCTAATTGGTAAGAAAATACAAAAAAAAAAAAAAAAAAAAAACACCCTTTGTGTTAAGGAACCTTCTGCTGATGAGATGCCTGATTTGCTGAGTCAGCCTTGTATTTTGTGTTTGTGGTATCAAGCAGTGTATACTTTGGATTTTGTTCTTGCCAGTATCATCTTGTTGTGAGTGAGCTACTTGAGTTCAGGAAAATGTAGTTGGTTAGTTTTATTCCTTAAGGACAGGAATCATTATGTAGTAGTTAGTGTAACCAATGCTCAAAGTTTGAAGGGTTACTGGATAATTAACCAATCCAAGAGCTCAAAAGATTTGGGGTTAGAAAAAGGATGTGGCCTATTGAGGAAAATCTTAGTAACTTTTAAAAGAGAACAGTGCTACTTATGGCTGTGAATCCACATTTTAAAATCTTTGTGTGTGAATATAGGAATTTTTCATTCACTTCTTTTGGCATATGTCCTGACCTACTTCCCACCTGAATGTTAAAATTCTAGCTTACAATAACATTCTATTCTCAGAATGTATACAATTTTTTTAAAAAAAGGTATGTAACCCCCTTTTCCCTCTTAGTAATGAATAGTCCTTTTATTCTTTCTCTCTATCTTGTATTTTCTAGTCACTTTCCTTGTCAGGGCCTTGAGAAGCAGCCAGGGCTGACTCCACCATGCAAGCAGAACCCCAGAGAAGCAAATAATTAGGGAAAGCCAAGTGTTTGTGTGTATAAATAGGGGAATGGGGGTAATGTACATTTCCATTTTGACTAGGGCAGCAAAAAAACTACAACCATGTCTGCTGGGATTGTTTGTTTCCTAGCAGGTTGTTGTGAGTTTCTACACAGTGTATGCCTACGTAATGCCAGGTAGAAAGGATCTAGTGACCTGCGCCAGTCCTCTGAAACTGATTTGTAAACTCTATCAGGATCATCTTTCTTCTTTCCCTTCTTCCCTCTTTCAGTCTTAGGACATTCTCATTCCAATTTGTCTTAGTGCAAACACAGTTGCATTATGGATCAAATGCTACAGTTAACATTTCTAGTATCTCTGGTGGTGTTTAGGTAAGTCATGGTGTCTAACTTAAGGAAAATCTCATCTTGAGGTATAAAAGGCCTTTTTAAAATTAGTAGGTTTTTAATGTGAAAAAGATCTGAGATGGAAAGGAGAGTAATTTAAAGATCCATGCTCACAGATGTTAGCATCTGTCAAAACGTTTTCTTTTGTGGCCGACTTTATTCTGTTTACAGCATTCCAGTCATTTTTTCAACAAAACATTTCTCAACAGTGTGTTCTAAAACGTATGATGGATTTTTAATTGCATTGGATTTCTGGGGTACAATTTTTCAAGTGGGAAGTAAACAGGAAATAGGTAACTGAAGGCTCTTCACTGCAATTCATAAACTAGAACATTTTCCTTGATTTCCTCTTTTCAGCTGCTTCTTGTGAGCAAAGATATGTGCTTTTAATATTCTTGTAAAGTTGTCTAATTGCTACTTGAAAGGCTTTTAATAGTTCCCTAAGCAGTTTGAGAAAACATATCCACTGCAGTTCAAGGACTAATAACTTGTTTCTGCTTTTCTTTCTTTCTCTGAGTAGAGTTATATCTGTACTACAAGTATTACAGTTGCAATGCTGCATCTACTGTATCTGCATCTACCACTGTATGCTGTAATGCAGATGCTTCCTACATCAACGGATGGGGTTTTTCTGTCAGTGTAATTAAATCCCCTCTCTGAGAGGCGGTAGCTAGGTCGACGGAAGAATTCTTCCACCGACCTAGCCATGTCTATGCTGAGGATTAGATTGACCTAACTATGGTGCTCAGGGCATGAAATTTTTCACAGCCCTGAGCAACATAGTTGGGTTGATTCAATTTTTAAGTGTAAACCAGGCCTTAGTGTCCTTCTCAGTAGGATTGTTCACTCCCCCCTCACTCCCCATTCTTTGCCCCTTCTATAAGGAAAGCATCGCCCTGATCACAGCAACTGACTGACCAATGGGGTTTTGAAATAGAGAAGAAAGAGACAGTTTGCTTTTTGGGAGTCCAGCTTTGGCATCTCACTGTCTGGCTGAGACATTAAATTATAATACATTTTGCGCCATTGATTCCCCGTACATCCCTCCCCAAACTCATTCCTGAAAAGCTGCCTTCCAGGTGCTGATTATAAAGTTTGATCGATGGAACTTCAACTCCTTCCAGTGCTACTCCTCCACAACACTCTGGCGTGGTCTATACTAGGAAATTAAGTTGGTATAACTGTTGCTCAGAGGTGTGAAAAATCCACATCCTAAGCGACACAGTTAAACCAACCAATGGGTATAGTGCTTAGATTATCCACAAATACAAAGTTAGTTTTTAAAAGTCATATGATACATACAGTACATAATCAGCAATAACCCAAATTTAGGTGAATAGATTTAACAATACAGTTTAAATAGTAGAATCCGAATACTCGGGTACATCACTCATGAAAAGTTGTAAGGAGATTTGGTTGTGGAAATCAAAATATATCAATGAGTGGAGATTGTCCCTCAGTAATTGAGAATTAGGTTGGTTGTCCATTTAGAAAACACAATCCATGAGGAAAGTATTTGTTACTTTCCTGACTGTGCTTCTCATCGGCACTCCAGCTCATCCCTGCTGGTATTGCCGATGTCCAGTGATATGTTCTATGTAGATGTCTCTCGACCACCTGGTGGCCTCCAACACCATGAGTTGCTGCATCAGCCGAGCATAGCATTGACTGATTCCGCATTCTCTCAGCACTCGCTCGTTACTGGGGTCCCATGCGCCTAAAGCTCCGACAATCAGTGCGTGTGTCTGGGCCTGTGTGTCTGGACATTAGCTCTCAAGGTTTCGTCCAGAGGGGCATATTTCTCCACCTTTCGAGCTCGGACATCGTGGAAGGCCGGAGTCCTGTTCTCAAATGGCACTGTGATGTCCACCATGATGATCTTCCGGTTCACATTGGTGGTGATGATGTCCAGTTGCAGTTGTCTGTCAGTTCCAGGGATGGCGGAGTTTACGGCCACCTTCCCCACGGGTGGGGGGATGGCTCTGGCCAGGCAATCTTGGATGGCATTGTGTCGCAGCTGCCAAGCTCTGGAATGGGGCTTGCAGCTACACAGGACATGGGGTAGCATCTCGTTGGCATAGCCGCACTTCCTGCATCGCTTGTCCCAATTCCCATGGCGGACGGCTCTGTTCAGTGGGATGCAGTTGAGCTGGGCCCTGTGGATGAACCTCCAGTCAGCAAATCGGGTGAAGCTGCCCCCGGGGAGGAATTGTTTACTGGTGTCCCACTTGCACATCACCTCGAACGCCTTGCCCTAGTCCGGCTTTTCATACGGTGGTGGCAGCCCTATAAGTACACAGATAGAAGGTAGCTCCCTCTGAAGATTACTACTTTGTTCAAGAAACAGTAGAATTCCTACTAATCTGTGGTTTTCCCATTATTATATACATGCATGTTTACTAGCTCACTCACTGTTTCTCATGGAACTACCATTATGCACAATTCTGTATTCACTACCACCTACATTGTAATCACTCCCTTCTCCGTCCTTTCCCCCTCCCCCACTGAAATGCATACAACACTAAGGGCTTACCTATGCTTAAAATGCTACAGCGGCACAACTGTACTGCTGTAGCACTTCAGTGTAGACACTACCTATGTCGATGGGAGGGGTTCTCCTGTCAGCGTAGGTAAAGCAGCTAAGTCAACAGAAGAATTCTTCCTTCGACCTAGAGCTGTCTACATGTGGCCTTAGGTCAGCTTTACAACACTGGTCAGGGGTGTGGATTTTTCACACCACCAACATAGTAAAAGCTTCCTAATTTTCTAGTGTAGACAAGGCCTAAAGTGAATCACAACCTGTAGTTAGGGAAACTTTATATGAACATCTTCATTCTCCCTGTCTTTTCTCCCTCCCCTCTTCCCTCCTTTTCTCCCCCCCCCCCACCAGTTTTGTGTCTGTGCACCAAGTATGAAAAACCTAATGATTCTGGAAAGAATATAGAACAGGGGTCGACAACCTTCGGCATCCGTGCCAAAGGTGGCACGTGGACTGATTTTTAGTGGCACGCTGCAGCCAGCTGGGGTCCTGGCCGCCGGCCCCACTCAGCCCACTGCCGGCCTGGATGGACGGAACCCAGGCCGGCAGCGGGCTGAGCGGGGCCAGTGGCCGGGACCCCAGCTGGACGGGGCCGGTGGACGGAATCCCAGACCGGCAGCAGGCTGAGTGGCTCAGTCCGCTGCCGGTCTGGGGTTCCGTCTGCCTCCTGCGCTGCTGATCTGGCACGCAAAGCCTTTTACTGGCAAGTGAAACGTTTAAATTAATGAAGACTTGGCACACCACTTCCCAAAGGTTGCCAACCCCTGATACAGAAGAAATATAAAAGTAGTATTGTTATTCCCCATGTGTTATCTAGTGGTAGAAAACCAGTTTAGGGAGTAGAAAGCGGGCAACTTGCAAAGGTAATTTTCCAGCCCTGGAGCAAAGATCAAGGTATGTGCAGTCACTGTTCTCAGATTGTAGTTTAAACTAGGGATAGTAATTTTCCAGCATCTGTTATTTGTCAAGAATTATTCCAAGATGGTCTACGTAAAAGGTATGGAATTTTCCCCCTTGTTTTTGACCTCTCTTCCCCTTGAATTTTGTGTCTTTGGAAGTTGTATGGCTGACGGTGCTGAATGCAGAAATCTTCCATGTTTTTACCCCTACCCCTCACCCAAATACATGACTTGAGGCTGACCTGGAGGCAGTGTTTTAGTCATGCTGGAGCAGCTCTCCAAAACTTTTATAAAAGCCAGTTTGTGTCTCTGGAATTTGTTATCCTTCTACTATGGTGCAGAAGGCAAGAATCTCAGATACAGTGGTGATAAATGCATTATAAATACCTCGCTAGAGAGTTAATAGTTGGGTGAGACTCTAAATTGAATTGTGTAAACACTGTTTGTATATGCAAATTCAAATATTTGCATGTGCAAATAATTGTACATGCAAAATTAGAGGCCTGTTCTGAAAAAAAGTCTTTGTAAGTTGATCTATAATGAGAGGCTTGCCTGAGTGAAAACCACCTATATTAACTTTTAAAAGTAGTCATCATCCGCCCCAGAGAAGCCATAATTTGAAAATAACTAATAGAGACACATTGGAGAGAAAATAGGAACATGGCTTTAGCAATCTTAATCTTACTCGATTGGACTCAATTCATTTTATTTTATTTTTTTAGGGACAGAGTTAAAATTTTTGGAACATTCATTAGAGTCTACATTCAGAGAGTTTTGATAGAATCAGGCCAGACTGGAGAGTCTGACATGGCAGGGCTTTACACATCCAATTCTACTTTCCTCTCTTTAGCCTTTGATGTTGCAGTGAAGAAGAAATTTCATATTCATTGTTTGAATAAGAATAAGCGTATTTTAGGCTACAAATTATAATGACTTTACACTTATCCATATTCATAGTGGGACTTTTGTGGCCATATTTGAAATGCCCATTCTTTTGTGCATCCACCAAAATCCCACCTCTGTATAACTTGATATTTGTACTGTCACCCCACTCTTTCCACTTCCCCTTCCTCTGCCACATTGTGCTGATTTACTTATATATTTGTCTAACTTAGTTCCAACCACCAATTTTCATCATGTTGAATAGTGTCCTTCAGATCATTGGGAATACTTTGGAGTGGAAAGAGGGCCTTTAGATTCTAAACAATGTGTCTTCTTATGTGTTAGTGCTACCGTGTGCAGGGCTATTTACAATCTAAATAATAATATAGACCCTCAGATTTTTCAGCTTCTGAAGGGTGGGATATCCTGTACACTATGCACTAATACATTGGTGTAAAAGATAAGGAGCATTGAGAAGATATAAGAATAGAAAAGAATGGTCCTTCATAAGGTCCATCTTAGTTCTTATCTTACTCCCTTTCTTATGTGCTATGGGGGAATACCAGGCTGTAATATGTGATTTTAGTGATAATTAAGATTTCCTCTCTACCTCTATCAGTTCACTTCAGTCCTGATTTATCATTCCTGCTATTCTACGTCTGTGTTTCTCCTGGACAGAAACTTCCAGCCTTCCCAAACTGTGTCATTGTTTAATGGTGTGGCCAGATATCCAATATGGACCAAATTCATTTCAGTCAGTGTCTTAACTCCTTTTCCCCCACCCGAATAGAATCATAATTGCAGCTTTGTTTGTGTGTAGACGAGCACATACCTCAAAATGATGTAAGTTATGTGTGGGAAAACTACTGCAGTAAATAAATACGAATTTACTATTTAACAAACTTTGTAATATATGTATAGTTGTATAGGGGTTAAAAGGGATTATTTGCTGCTGTTGTTACTTACTTCTGTGGCAAGAAAAAGGAAGTGATTTGCACTTCTCTGACAAAGATTTTAAATGTTTTTATAACTCTGAGTTTTAGATGTTTGATTTGAGGCCTAAATTTGGCTGCAGTACAAGCTTCTCTGGATGACCTATATTAGAAGCACTTGAGGTTAAGATTGAATGCAAATGATTCAGAGCGATTTTTCTTTTAAACTGCCAGAGTGATGTCATCAAACTATACAGAATGTAAGTGGAGTGGGCTTGGTTCCTCTTAATTAAAGATTTTTCTATTGCATAATGACAGGACTTTTGACGTTTTGGTTCTGTATGATTGGGTCTTAATATAGTCAAAAGACTTTACTATCTCAGTGCTTACTCCAGAATTTATTAGAGCTATAGATTTCTTCACAGTTCAATAGGGTGAACTAGGAATGAATTAATACTATGTAGTGTGGTGTACCTTTCATTTTTTAAAAAGCAACAGAGGGTCCTGTGGCACCTTTAAGACTAACAGAAGTATTGGAGCATAAGCTTTCGTGGGTGAATGCCCACTTCATCAGACACTTTCGTTTTTTGTGTGTCTGTCCTTAATGTCCCTTGAATCCATGTAGTTCCTGCACTGGAGTATTTTTGTGAGTGAACAGGGCACTTATCAACACCAGGGTTCCCGACTGAATTCAGATATGATTCACTCATGACTGTAGCAGATGTTTTTGCTTTTTTAGATCAATGCTCATGTTGTGAGGCTTTTTCCCTATCCCCAAACAGATGCCCAGATTTTTAAACACTCCATCCAACATGAGGGGAAAAAGTGCCAAGATGTGAATATGGTCATTAGGAACAAAAATACTTTTATGTCATCTCTTATATATGGCACCACAGGTTAATCAACCACCTTAGAATAACCTAAATACAAAATATAAGAGCTTGTTAACTAAAGAATTCAGGACCTCATTTCTTGGCAAAAGTCATTTCCATTTTTCACTGGACTTCTATTTAATACTAAATACAGGTTTGCTTGGCACAGTGGCTGAACTAACAAAGGCTGCTTGCAGCAGTCATGCTCAGTACTAAATGTCTAAATATATCAGCAATAGGAGACCAGCTGCCAGGGCTGGGGGACCCAGTTGGTAGTGTTAAATTTTGAGAAAAGAGAATTTTTAAGTAAATACCCTCAAAATCAGGGAAATCAGTGAGTATGATTCTGATCTCATTTACACCAGTGTACAACAAGTAACTTCACTGAGGCCAGTGGAGTGTTGTGGTTGTTTAAAAATAAACAAAAAAACCCCCAATGTAAATGAGAGGAGAATCAAACTGTGTGCCTCAGAGTGCGGGGAGGTGGTTGGGAAGAGTGATAGCAAAAGAGATGGAAAAACATTTTGGTGGGGAAGAGATGGATAGGATAACTGTAGTGGGTCAATTTAATTGGTCAGCTACACATATGTAAATGTTGATGTGAGCGGGGTTGTATTCATGTAACTGAGTGCAGAACTTAACTCAGTGCTTTTAAAAACTACCCTGAGTCAGACTGCTATTGAATGTTTATTGCTTAGGGCTTGTCCACATGGAAACTTAGTATGTGGCAAGCTGGGGTGTAAATGTACAGCTGATTAGCCTGCCATGTGCTAACTGGTCAAATGGCCCCTGGTAACTCATGCTAAAAGTTCCCTAGTGTGCTTTCATAGAATCATAGAAATGTAGGACTGGAAGGGAACTTGACAAGTCAAGTCCAGCCTCCTGCACTGTAGCAGGACCAAGTAAACCTGGACCATCCCTGACAGATTTGTCAAATCTGTTTTTTAAAACTTCCAAATATGGGGATTCCACAACCTCCCTTAGAAGCCTATTCCAGAGCTTAACTACCCTTATAATTAGAAAGATTTTCCTAATATCTAACCTAAATATCTCTTACTGCAGATTAAACTGCTTTCTCCCTATACAGTAGGCCAGAAACCCCATCAAAGAAGGAAATTAGGTTGGTTTGGCATGATTTGTTTTTGACAAATCCATGCTGGCTATTCCTTGTAACCTTATTGTGCTCCAGGTGCTTATAAATTGATTGTTTAAAAATTTGTTGCAGTATCTTTCTAGGTATTGAAGCTAGGCTGACCAGTCTACAGCTCCACAGGTCTCCTCTGTTCCACTTTTTAAAGATAAGTACTTTGTTTGCCTTTCTCCAGTCTTCTGGGACCTCACACATCCCTCAGGAATTCTCAAAGATCATTGCTAACAGTTCTGAGATTCCTTAGCTAGTTCCTTAAGTACCCTAGGATGAATTTCATCAGGCCCTGCTGACTTGAATACACCTAATTTATTTAAATATTCTTATTTTTTCCCTATTTTGGCTTGCATTCCTTCCCCCTTGTTGTTAATATTAAATGTGTTGAGTATCTGAACGTCATGAATCTTTTTAGTGATGACTGAAGAAAAATAACAAGGAGTACTTGTGGCACCTTAGAGACTAACAAATTTATTTGAGCATAAGCTTTCGTGGGCTAAAACCCACTTCATTGGATGCATGCAGTGGAAAATACAGTAGGAAGATAACAGGAGTACTTGTGGCACCTTAGAGACTAACAAATTTATTAGAGCATAAGCTTTCGTGGGCTACAACCCACTTTGGGTTGTAGCCCACGAAAGCTTATGCTCTAATAAATTTGTTAGTCTCTAAGGTGCCACAAGTACTCCTGTTATTTTTGCGGATACAGACTAACACGGCTGCTACTCTGAAAAGTAGGAAGATATATATATACACAGAGGACATGAAAAAATGGGTGTTGCCATACTAACTATAATGAGAGTAATCAGTTAAGGCGGGGTATTATCAGTAGGAGAAAAAAAACACGTTTGTAGTGTTAATCAGGATGGCCCATTTCCAACAGTTGACAAGAAGGTATGAGTAACAATAGGGGGGAAAAATAGCACGGGGAAATAGGTTTTACTTTGTGTAATGACCCATCCACTCCCAGTCTTTATTCAAGCAAAAATAGGCATTAAACACTTCAGCTTTCTTGATGTCACCTGTTATTAGCTCTCCTTCCCTGATAAGTAGGGATGTACACTTTCCTTCCTTCCATCTTGCTCCTGCTTCTAATGAATTTAAAGAATCTCTTCTTACTGCCTTTTATGTTCCTTGCTAGATGTAACTCATTTTGTCCCTTAGCCTTTCTGGTTTTGTTCCTGCATGCATGTTCTATTCTTTTATACTCCTCCTTAGCAGTTTGTCCATGTTTCCACTTTTTGTAGGATTCCTTTTTGATTTTCAGGTCATTTAAAGAGCTCCTAATAGAGCCACGTTGACCTATTACTATTCTTCCTCTCTTTCCTTCGCACTGGGATAGCTGGCAGTTGTGCCTTTAATATTGTTTTCTTGAGAAACTGCCCTCTCTCCTGTACTCCTTTTCCCCTTAGATTTTCTTCACATGGAACCTTATCTGTCAGTTTTCTGAGTTTGTTAAAGTCTGATTTTTTTTAAAGCCCATTATTCTTAGTCTGCTTCTTTCATTCTTTCCTTTCCTTAGAATCATGAAATCTATCATTTCATGATCACGATCACCCAAATTGCCTTTCTCCTTCAGATTCACTACCAATTCCTCCCTGTTGGTTAGAATCAAGTCTAAAATGACTATCCCCCTGGTTATTGCCTCCACTTTCTGGAACAAAAAGTTGTCTCGAATACATTCCAAGAGCTTCTTGGAAATTTTATGTTTTGCTGTATTATTTTTCCAACAGATACCTGGGAAGCTAAACTCCCCCATTACTACTAGGTCTTGTGTTTTGGGTATTTGTGTTACTTGTCATTCACATCCTCTTTCTGATGTGGTGGTCTATAATAGAACCCTACCATGATGTCACCCCTGTTTTTTTACCCCTTTTATGTTTTCCCTGGGACTTTCAGCTGGTCTGCATCCCATCTCCTTCTGGGCCTCAGAACAAGTGTATGCATTCTTGATATATAATGCAACATCTCCTCCCTTTTTACCCTGCCTGTCCTTCCTGAACAAGCTATACCAATATTCCAGTCACGAGACTTGTCCCACCAAGTGTATGTAATGCCAATTAAGTCATAATTGAACTCATGTACTAATACTTCCATTCTCCTTTCATCTGTGCATAGACTTCTAAGATGTTGGGCAGATTTCCCCCACTGATTTCCTTCTTGTTGCTCCTATGACCCTATTCTAATTGTCCATGTCCCCTCCAATATCTCTGTTAAGGTCACCTTTTTTTATATACTTGCCTGTGGGCTTTTGTCACCTGCCCCATTTAAAGCCCTCCTCACTAAAGTGGCAAGTCAGTGCGTGAAGATGCTCTTCCCCTTCTTTGTCAGATGCACCCCATCTGCTTTGACCTACTGCTGTTTTTTATGGAACTTTTGTAGTAGCAGGGTCCATGTGGCAATTTAGCGTAAAGCAGGCTAGTGCACTGTACATTCAGACCCTAAGACTTCCTGTGGACAAGCCCTTAGATACAGAATAGCGTTAGGGCTTCTCTAAGAGAAAATACATTGTTAGAAAACATGTTAACAAACATAATGTTAAATGGTATGACTATAGTCCTTAGTGTGGACAAGGACAGTCATGTTTGAAAACCCTCGCCAACCCTAACGAACACATTTTAAAAAAACAACTGCCCTTGTCCAGTGTCCCAACTTGAGAGTCCCAACTAGCCTCTGAAGTTACATCTTGATGGGATTAAAGCGGATGAGTTGACACATTTGCTGCTGCTGTTTGTGATGGTTTTCTGCAAGGCTGTTTCAGTATAGTTAGCCCCATGTGCTCAAAAAACCAAGAGCCAAAGATTTGCTTTAAAAATGAGATATTTTAAAATAAGACTACATTTTGGATTCCTTTTATTTACTTTCTGGTTTTTGAACCTTTAGGTTACACTTGGGTCACATTCTCAAACTTTTCTCTGCAACCTTGTGGATAGAAGATTACTTTTAAACAAAACTTGAAAGCTGAGCTTCTCACATATTCATATGACTTCAGAAGCTGAGGCTTTAAGAAATACAGTATATCAAATATCTTGAAACTCATGGTGAAATTGCAAGATCTGGCAACGCTGTTCATTTTTTTTATATCTTTGAAATAAACAAGGAAATTGAAATCAAAATATATGTTAATGTAACTTTAAGGGTAAACTGTGTAAAGGGGCGTAGGTGTTGCCTTACCCAGTAGGAGCTCTTGGGGGCAGACACAATTGCTTTTGGAAGAATTGGGGGAATTCAGATTGAATTGGTTCCTGCTACACCCTTTGAAAGGGTGGCTGGCACAGCAGGTAAGTCTCCCTCCTTGCATGCTAATGGAGGGCTTGTCACAATCTAGCAATACACACTGAAACACACAAGTTCGGCAATGATACGGTAACAGTTCTCACACCAACATTAGCTTACTTTAAATTGAATATAATTACACATACTATAAACAGTTTGCAGCCCAAATAATAATTAAGAATACTTACATGTATGCAGTGTGCTTGTTACCATTGCTACCAGCAGTACCATAACATTTTAATTTCCTGACTTAATTATGTCTAGATTTGCAACCTTAATGTTGCATGAATGTTGCACCTTTTTCGCATTAAATAGAAATACAGATGTGGTTTTATTTTCCATGTATGTACATGCTAAATTTGTATCTGTTCCTTTTTCTATCATTTTTTAAATGATAAAGCTCAATAAAATAATGTTAGCACAATAAAAAAATAAGTGCTGTTATTTAAAAAAAGCAAAGAGAGAGCAAAGAGGTAAACCTATAATGGGGTCCCTTCTCTTTAATCTTGCAGTATATCATTGTGTGCACTGAATCTAGACATTTTATTGCATAGTAAAGCATATGCTAAAATTAATAAATGTCAGAATATCATATAGTATTCAACATAGGTAAAGATGGTCACATTTTGTTTATAGCTCAATATTTTTTGTTTATAAACACTACTCTCCCCCTTATTCTATTTGTTATTGAAAACCACATCATTCAAGGCTGTCAGTAAAACTGGCTGCCTGAGCCAGCTGATCATGTGATTTGTCTCTCCCCCTCCATCCCCCATGATCAGCCTGTCTCTCTGCACACGCTGTTCAGTAAACAAACTTCAGAGAACCAGCCCAAGCTGGTTCAGAGCAGCCAGTTCATTCACACAGAGCACTTGGAAAGTGATGCTTTTGCGCAGCCTTGACGTACTGGCTCAGGAGGGCGGAGACGTTAGTATTTATGTTTTCATTAATGCTTTTTATAGCTATGAGCCAGCTGTATCTGGTTAACATTAGCATGGGACATTTATTAGCGTGCAGACTTCTTACGCAGGAAAAAGGGCTTCTGATGGAAACAGAGTTGTTACTCATGGTGTTCATGGCTGTGTTTACATGAAAACTGTTTGTGCTGTCATAGAATATATATTAGAACAGTATGCATCTCTTTAATGAACTAGAGCTCTCCAGGCTCCAAGGAGACTTCGTATAAAACTTTAACATAGCAAAACACAAGACTTACACAATTCAATTACATTTTTATAAACAATGCACTTCTTTAAAATAATAACTAAGGCTCAGCTAGTATGCAGCTGCATAGAGTATTTTCTATTTGGCATTTAAAATGAGTTAGGGATATATCATATTCCTGCAAGTCTTGAATACGTCAGTCTGGACTGCTGATCTAGTTGCTTTGCATTGATTCAAGTGACTGGCTATTAGACCAAAGATTTTGGATAACAGCTCAATTATCCTTTCCAGTTTCTCTCTCTCTCTCTTTTTTTTTTTAACTTTTCCTTACTCCTCTGAAAGAGAACTAGACAGAAAGCTACTTAAAGGGAGAGAGGGAGAGAGAGAGAGAGAGAAACCAAGGGGGTAAGAAATGCTGTCCTTGGAACACAACTGAGAGTGATCTCTGACAATCCTGTCAACCCAACCTCTCTCCCCGCTGTAATTCAGGGTCCCCCCAGCAACTCTGACAAGTCTTCTCAACCAGATTACAGCACAGAAACCCAAAGAAGTAGTAGGAAATTTTGTTTCTGCTCTGCCTACCATTTCTGCAGGAGATGTGGAATTAACAGTCCCTTTTACAAGCTAACCTAGCTGTTTTAACAGTTAATCCCAGGAGTGTCCCCCACCCCAGCATCTCCCTCCTAAGAAAGGCAGGCCTACTGCTGCTCTCAAGGCTATAGCTGCTGTTCTACCACTCCCTCACAGTCACTCTGCTTCCATTCACAGGAAATCTGAAAGTTTTTTTTAAGGGAGAATACTCGTAGCCTATGGTGAAAGGGCCATTCCTCTCACCTCCATTACAGTGGTAAGAATTGCCTCAGATGCTAGTGGTGAGAAATAGTGTTTTCAGAGTCAAGGGGGCCTCAGAAAGTTCACTGTAATAGTTTATTTATATGTACAAAAACATCCCAATCTTCTCAGAATACAGCTCACTACATCAGCCATCATCACATAGTAGCTACACTTCACTGTGGAAGAGAAGTCTGATAATGCTATACCTTTTCACCCCCCAAACAGTGCCCTTATTAAAAGCTATTCAGCAGCTCCTATGGCCTAGTTTACACTGTCCATTCCCAAAGCTGAACTATACTTTCTGTAACTAAGGCAAAAATCTGGTTCTCTCCGAAGATTGGGATATCTGTTGGGATGAATTTCCTCCACCCATTAAAGACCGTTACCCTACCAAAAGAAAGTGAACAGTATTTGTTCCTTACATACAGCCTGTGCCCGGAAGCTACAGTTGAGAAAGATTTTCCTACAGAATAGCCCCATATGATCTGGCCTCCTGTAACACCTGTGCTGTGGCTCTCAGCTTGTAAAATGGCTAGCCATATGGTGGCTAGAAGATCCTTTTGATTATGTTCTTGGGCTAAAGGAGAGTTGATATAGTCATCCTCCATGCTATTTTACAGACCCCTTAGATCAAGCACAAACCACTTAAGTTGGGCTAGAACATTTTAGACTATTATGCTGATCCTGGGTGCCAAAATGGAGGAACATTTTTGATAGACCTTGTTCACATTCATCTCAAGCTTCATTTCCTTTCTTTTGCAGCCATATCTTAAATCCTTGGAAATTTTTTTATTCTGATGGAACCGTAGTCTTCTGTACATATGTCCCTTGGTCCCAATCCTCCATAATTTGATCTCATGTTGTTCAGTATGTGCTCATGCTGTGAGGCATTTCTTCATGAGCTAAAGATACTAGCGATGACACTGTGGCATGAGAGGTTAAACCTTTCTGCAAAGATGTTTTTTCCACCAATGGTGTTGATGTTCTCACTCAAGAAGATGTGGGACATCAGCAGCATATTACTGGATTTGGAAAAGTGTTTTTTCTTTTGAAATTGGTGCAAGTTCTGTTTGATCCATCACTTGTGGATCACAGCACTGATTTATGCAAAGACCAAGTCTGTCCTCAGAATTCATGCTTCAGTGAAATCTGAGATAGAGAGAGAGAGAGAGTCTAACGTAACAGAGTTAGGCCTTGGCCCCCTAGTAATCTGTTTTCTCCAGGCATTGGCCCTATTTAGACTTCCCATTGGACATGTTGATTAAATCTAGAACCTGAATTTGGTGCTCTGAGTCTGTCATCTCTCTTGAGTTGCTGGAACCATGAGACTTTGATCTTTAAGGTCCTTTTCTTATGGGTTTTTCAGTTAGAACAGTTACAGCTGACAACCACTTCATTCAGATCTCCACATCTGGGATTTTACTGAAATAAGGTGGCTCTTCGAGCCCATCTGCACTTCCGTACTACAAATACGACCATATCAAGGTACCTGGTTACACTATGGATCTTCCCTATCCTGGTTGCAACACTGTGCCAGTTGATAGGTTAGCACATAACTGTGTTCTGAACCAAACTAAAGCTTTATATGTGACCCAAGTTGAGAAGAAGGTTGAGAACCACTGCAGTAGAAAATATTACTTCACCCACCACTTCTCTCTGATATCCTGGGACCAGCACAGCTGCAGCAACACTGCATACAACTATGACAGCTAGCAAACGAGGAGGGTATTGCAGTGGGATAGGTGTGGTATGTCAAGGAAATATACTAGGAGGGTTTGTGAATCAAGTTGGGGAAGGACTCAAGCTGTTGTGAGAGCTAGGGTTTCACTGGGCAGCTTCAAGGAAGGGTTGGCAAACCTGGTGGGGCTGGCTCTTTAGGCGCACATGTGCTCAACCAGCCTGCTGTCAATGTCACTGCCTGGTGTCTGCTTCAGATGTCCAAGTGGAAAAGTAGGGCAAAACATTTGTATTTTATTAAGTAGAAACATTCTCAGTTTTCTGAGGCAAGTGATTACCCTAAGAATGCAGAGGATGCCACTTTTATTTTTTTACTGGTTCAGTAGACAGTGCTCAAATGCAGAGAGCAGTTGGAACTCTCTTTTCTAAGGTCTTATCTACACTGCCACTTTACAGCTCTGCAACTTTCTCGCTCAGGGGTGTGAAAAAACACACCCCTGAGCGCTGCAAGTTTCAGCGCTGTAAAGTGGCAGTGTAGACAGTGCACCAGCGCTGGGAGCTACTCCCCTCACAGAGGTGGTTTTTTTACAGCGCTGGGAGAGCTCTCTCCCAGAGCTGGTGCCGTGACTACACAGCCACGTTAAAGCGCTGCCGCGGCAGCGCTTTAACGTTGCTAGTGAAGACATGCCCTAATATGCCTGATTTCTACTTGAGAGTTCTCAGTTCATCAGCATTATTTTAGAGCATTCAGGAGTGAAATTGGCATCTCAATTTCAGTACAAATAAAATACTGTACAAATAAAATATGGTCCCTTCCTCAAAAAGTCTGATTTTTAAACATGATGCAATGAAGGAAGTTACAAAATAGTAGGTAGGAGGAGGCTGGACAAGAAAGAGTTACATCAGTGAGATTGTGTGGTAACTCTGCAAAGGCTAATGTAGATTGTAACGACAAATTTGTGAGTGTATGTGTATTGTACAGGGAGTTGGTAGCAACTCCTCTACTTAGGCAGTCTAACATTTTCCATTATAAAGGATTCTTGTGACCTTTTATTTGAGAACCTCCAGACCTTTGATATTCGGCAGGGGGAATGCCCTCAAGGTTGAAAGTGCCTTGTTTTCTTTGGCGGCAGCAGTAGCTGCCACTGTGCAGGGAATACCTGGAAGCTGCCAGGAGGGAATGGGAGAGTCTGGCTGGGCTTCTGCTTTTCAGACCAAGCATATCGCCCCTGTGGGGGCACCACATGGATCAGGAGCTCCTCCGACTCCCAGGACATGAGAAAGAGACCTGGACCAGGATCTCCCACCTTACCCCCAGATCCTGCATGTGAGCCCTAGCAGCCATCTCTCTCTCTCTGGGAGCACTACATGGGGCAGGAGCTACCCAAGTCCTGGGGGGGAAAGGGAGAGAGAGCCTGGGGCTGGAGTTGGACTCCTACAATGATCTCCTGGACCCAGCCGTCCACCACCAGCCCCTCTGGGACAGCAGCCTTCTCCTGCTGCCAGCTAATCTAGTTAGAACTGTAGCCAAGTGGAAGCAGCCTATGCTGCATTGCTGAAGGCTCAGAGCAGAAACCCTGCTGATGAACTGATGCTTTCCAGCTCGGAATCCTCCATTAAATTCAAATAGAGACATGAGGAGAGTAAAAGAGAGACAAATAGCTACACAAGCCCTTTAAGAAGAGGACTGCCTATCCTCTCCCCTCAGTACTGAGTGAAAATCTGCAGAATGGGTGCAATTCAAGAATGGGTGCATCTGGAGCTCATGGGGGATATGGACTGCGACCGACGGTATCGGAAGCATCCAGCGCTCCAAAACTGTCCATGAAGGAGATGGGACCAGTCCCTTACACCAAGGAAGGATAGGAAGGAACATTCGCCTTCCACATAGGCAGTACCATGCTGCATCCAAGCTTGCACTGTCGGACCAGCCTATATCAAAAACTCCAGCCAGCTTGTTACACTCCTGTTGAGGACCTGATGATTTACACCAGGGATCGGCAACCTTTGACATGCGGCCCGCCAGGGTAAGCCCCCTGGCGGGCCGGGCCGGTTTCTTTACCTGCCGCCTCCACAGGTTCGGCCAATCGCAGCTCCCACTGGCCATGGTTCGCTGTTTCAGGCCAATGTGGGCTGCGGGAAGCGGTGGCCAGCACATCCCTCGGCCCCCGCCACTTCATGCATCCCCCATTGGCCTGGAGCAGCGAACCGCGGCCAGTGGGAGCTGTGATCGGCTGAACCTGTGGATGCGGCAGGCAAACAAACTGGCCCGGCCCGCCAGGGGGCTTACCCTGGCGGGCTGCATGCCAAAGGTTGCCGATCCCTGATTTACACTGATCTTGAGTCACCTACCCTTTCTGATCCTTTCAGACAGTTGAAGAACTGGTTCTCTCGAAAGCCACCATCATCTCACATGCACTGGTCCCAAGTATTAGCTGTGACATGGACGCTCCAACACCATTTAAGCACTATTTTCCATTGTATGCGTCCGGCTCTGCTGCTACAAGACATAGTGCAGTCAACTCCGCCTATAGAACTCCTTGGACGAACAGGAGATGGTACCAGTAATTCCCCTGACAGCACAAGCATGAGAGGTTAGCCTGGACAGGACTTCCAGAGCCTACCAGAGGCTTCTGCATCCCTGTGACCTGTACTGTGGGTCTAGGAACCCACAGTAACACCTCCGGGGCCCGCTTCCATACCCTTACGAACTTAGCTGCTGGCCATACTGGGGTCCATGGGATCTGTACTTTCAGGCCCCAGACTACGAGGACCCTGGGCACTACGTTCCACAGAGATTGCTGCCAAGAGAAGAGCCTCAGTCCCTCTCAGAGCATTCCACTGAGCTGGAACAGCCAATACTGACAGAGCTGCCGACAGCATTTCCTTTACCTCCAGACGAGGCAGTGGCACCAGCCACTCCATCTCCCCAGGATGATTATAGCCAATACCAGGACTTCCTTGGAGCTTCGCAGAAACCCTCCAGATCGCACTGGAGAAGGTTCAGGATTCCATCCATAAACTTCTGGACATGCTCAATTCTATGGTTCCTTCCAAGGTGGTGCTCCCTACCAGTGAGGCTGTATTGGAGCCTGCTAAATCTATGTGGCACACCCATGCCCTGACCCTGAAGAAGGCTGAGAAGGAGTACTTTGTGCCCTCCAAGTGGGTAGAATACTTGTGCTCCCACCCTAACCTGTACTCTCTCGTCTTCCAGGTGGTCATGGAGCAAAACAGGCTCCACCAGCCTAGGTCCACTCCGTGGAACAAAGAAGCCAAGAGACTAGATCCCTTCGTCAGAAACAGGGTGGATTTGATTTAAATCAAATTTATTTAAATCATGATTTAAATCACTAGTCTGGAAGACTCGATTTAATCATGGTTTTTCTACATAAAAGTGCATTCTTGTTGGTTGTTATAACCTTAATACATCTCAGAGATAGATGTAGGTTTCATTTTTAGAAGGTACACACTATACATTTTTAAACAGTGATTTATTTTGAAAACTTTTAGTTTTACAGCTATATCAGAAAATGATTGATTGTTTGGTTATTTCATTTACCAAAGGTAATTGAAGCAGATATTTATGAAGTCATTGGAAGGTGAACTACCTCCAATTCAACAGGTTAATCATTAATATTTGGAGGATTTTCTTGCCATGCTGTATTGGGAGGAGAACATCACCAGACAGACATTTAAATTGTTTTATTTAACTAAAACAACAACGTTAAGTATTCTGGATATTTTTCTTCAACAGCAAACATATAATATTTTAACAAAACAAGCATATGTCTCTCGCTTTTCACATTTATCTCCAGACTTCTTCTTCTTGTCCAGATCTATTCCGCCCCCAACAATCTTCTATTTATTGAACTTTTTGAAACTTTGCACTTTTAGAGAGAGGTAAGGGATTGACTCTGTGTACGCAAATTTGCAGAGGGACAATAGAGTTGAGGTCTGTTATTTCTCACCTCTAAGTATTATTTATTTATTTAAAAACATTTTTGCTGTTAACAAGCATGTTATCTCTGGAAACACAAATCTACAGTTTGAGAACTTCAAAATTAAGCATCTCTGATGGTATCTTCTAGACTGAGCACTGAGTCCCATTGGGTAGATAGAAAGATTAACCTAATAATCTACACAGAAGCCTGTGGAACCCCATAAGATTGGGTCCCTAATCCATGAACTATTGTAACTCATTTACAAAACTTTTCTTAAACACTCATAGAATCATAGAATATTTGGGTTGGAAGAGACCTCAGGAGGTCATCTATTCCAATCCCCTGCTCAAAGCAGGACCGACATCAACTAAATCATCCCAGCCACGGCTTTGTCAAGCCGGGCCTTAAAAACTTCTAAGGATGGAGATTCCACCACCTCCCTAAGTAACCCATTCCAGTGCTTCACCACCCTCCTAGTGAAATAGTGTTTCCTAATATCCAACCTAGACCTCCCCCACTGCAACTTGAGACCATTGCTTCTTGTTCTGTCATCTGCCACCACTGAGAACAACCTAGCTCCATCGTCTTTGGAACCCCCCTTCAGGTAGTTGAAGGCTGCTATCGAATACCCCCTCACTCTTCTCTTCTGCAGACTAAATAACCCCAGTTCCCTCAGCCTCTCCTTGTAAGTCATGTGCCTCAGCTCCCTAATCATTTTTGTTACCATCCGCTGGACTCTCTCCAATTTGTCCATATCCCTTCTGTAGTGGGGGGACCAAAATTGGACACAATCATAGAATGGTTGGAAGAGACCTCAGGAGGTCATCTAGTCCAACCCCCTGCTCAAAGCAGGACCAATCCCCCACTAAATCATCCCAGCCAGGGCTTTGTCAAGCCTGACCTTAAAAACCTCTAAGGAAGGAGATTCCAATACTCCAGGTGTGGCCTCACCAGTGCCGAATAGAGGGGAATAATCACTTCCCTTGATCTGCTGGCAATGCTCCTACTAATGCAGCCCAATATGCCATTAGCCTTCTTGGCAACAAGGGCACATTGCTGACTCATATCCAGCTTCTTGTCTGCTATAATCCCCAGTTCCTTTTCTGCAGAACTACTGCGTAGCCAATCAGTCCCCAGCCTGTAGCGGTGGATGGGTTTCTTCCTTCCTAAGTGCAGGACTCTGCACTTATCCTTGTTGAACCTCATCAGATTTCTTTTGGCCCAATCCTCCAATTTGTCTAGGTCACTCTGGACCCTATCCCTACCCTCCAGCGTATCTACCTCTCCCCCCAGCTTAGTGTCATCTGCGAATTTGCTGAGGATGCAATTCATCCCATCAACCAGATCATTAATAAAGATGTTGAACAAAACTGGCCCCAGGACCAATCCCTGGGGCACTCCACTTGATACCAGCTGCCCGTTGAGCCCGACAGTCTAGCCAGCTTTCTATCCACCTCATAGTCCATTCATCCAATCCATACTTCCTTAACTTGCTGGCAAGAATACTGTGGGAGACCGTATCAAAAGCTTTGCTAAAGTCAAGATATATCACATCCACTGCTTTCCCCATATCCACAGAGCCAGTTATCTCATCATAGAAGGCATCCAGGTTGGTTAAACATGATTTGCCCTTGGTGAATCCATGTTGACTGTTCCTGATCACCACCTTCTCCTCCAAGTGCTTCAAAATGGATTCCTTGAGGACCTACTCCATGATTTTGCCGGAATATATTATATTCATGTAAAATATAACATATTTTACATGAATATATTGTCTCATACTATAAAATTAGTATTTATAATCCCTATTCCATGATGAAAGCAACAGAGGGTCCTGTGGCACCTTTAAGACTAACAGAAGTATTGGGAGCATAAGCTTTCGTGGGTGAGAACCTCACTTCTTCAGATGCAAGTAATGGAAATTTCCAGAGGCAGGTATAAATCAGTATGGAGATAACGAGGTTAGTTCAATCAGGGAGGGTGAGGTGCTCTGCTAGCAGTTGAGGTGTGAACACCAAGGGAGGAGAAACTGCTTCTGTAGTTGGCTAGCCATTCACAGTCTTTGTTTAATCTTGATCTGATGGTGTCAAATTTGCAAATGAACTGGAGCTCAGCAGTTTCTCTTTGGAGTCTGGTCCTGAAGTTTTTTTGCTGTAAGATGGCTACCTTTACATCTGCTATTGTGTGGCCAGGGAGGTTGAAGTGTTCTCCTACAGGTTTTTGTATATTGCCATTCCTGATATCTGACTTGTGTCCATTTATTCTCTTGCGTAGTGACTGTCCAGTTTGGCCAATGTACATAGCAGAGGGGCATTGCTGGCACATGATGGCATATATAACATTGGTGGACATGCAGGTGAATGAGCCAGTGATGTTGTAGCTGATCTGGTTAGGTCCTGTGATGGTGTTGCTGGTGTAGATATGTGGGCAGAGTTGGCATCGAGGTTTGTTGCATGGGTTGGTTCCTAAGTTAGAGTTGTTATGGTGCGGTGTGTGGTTGCTAGTGAGAATATGCTTAAGGTTGGTGGGTTGTCTGTGGGCGAGGACTGGCCTGCCTCCCAAGGTCTGTGAAAGTGAGGGATCATTGTCCAGGATGGGTTGTAGATCACTGATGATGCGTTGGAGAGGTTTAAGCTGAAAACTGTAGGTGATGGCCAGTGGAGTTCTGTTGGTTTCTTTTTTGGGCCTGTCTTGTAGCAGGAGGTTTCTGGGTACACGTCTGGCTCTGTTGATTTGTTTCTTTATTTCCTTGTGTGGGTATCGTAGTTTTGAGAATGCTTGGTGAAGATCTTGTAGGTGTTGGTCTCTGTCTGAGGGGTTGGAGCAGATGCGGTTGTACCTCAGCGCTTGGCTGTAGACGATGGATCGTGTGGTGTGTCCGGGGTGGAAGCTGGAGGCATGAAGGTAGGCGTAGCGGTCGGTGGGTTTTCGGTATAGGGTGGTGTTAACGTGGCCATCGCTTATTTGTACTGTGGTGTCTAGGAAGTGGACCTCCCGTGTAGATTGGTCCAGGCTGAGGTTGATGGTGGGGTGGAAGTTGTTGAAATCATGGTGGAATTCTTCCAGGGTGAGATATCTTTGAGCTATAATGTATCTTAATTAAAACTATTTTTTGATAAAATGCTTTTTGAGGAAAAAACTTATCAAAAAAATCAGATTTAAATTAAAAAATAACAGATTTTTAAATTTTATTTTTTTTAAATCATTGATTCTTATCCACCCTGGTCAGAAATAATTTCTCATCAGCCAGCCTACTATGCCAGATTGTGAAATACCAGGCAGTCATGTCAAAATACAACTTTATCAATTACAACAAGCTCTCAGAGTTTGCCATTTCACTACTGCAGGAATGTGGACCTCCAATCCCAGATCATTCCTCCAGGCATCACTTGAAGCAGTTGGACGTGGCTTCATGCTCCATGGTGTCTTCTTGGTTATGAGGTGGGCCTCTTGGTTGCAGTCATTGGGGTTCCCCAGGGAGGTCCAAGTGACAGTTGAAGATCTCTTCTTTAAGGATAACAATCAGTAGAGACCTGCAAATCGGATGTGGACATTTGCAGACCATTTTTGCGGATCGCAGATGGATGCGGATCCAAATTTTATATCTAAAGCGCTGCAAATCTTTGTAGGATGCTCAGTAACCTTTTGTGTATAAGCTGTGTACACCTATCAGTTTATCACTTCCACGTATCATTTTTGCAGATCGCAGATCATATGTAGATACAAAATTTGTATCCACGCAGGACTCTAACAATCTGTTTAGTGAAAAGACTGATGAGTCACTTCACTCCCTCAAGGACTCTCCCGCCACTGTCCTTGGGAATATATACCCAGGGAAATTTTGTAAGCTGCCTCAGCCCTTCTATCTTCAGAGGACCTTTGAGCCTGCAAGGAAATGCCAGACACACTGCATCACCACCATCCCCGCTTCAGACCAAGCTGTCTATGAAGAAGGCATTTTGACAGGATGCTCAAGAGCCATCAGCCAGCCCACACCCAACCAGTTTCCCCACTCCCCTTCGATGGCCTCCAGGCCCATTTTCTTCTGATGTGGCAACATATCACTTTAGACAAATGGATCTTGACATCATTTCAATTGGCTATATGATCGAATTCCTGTCTACCCCTTCTCCAAAACCCCCCTTCCCGAGAGGATCCTCAAACAAGAGGTGGACTCCCTTATCCACTGAAGGGCAATAGAGCCCGTTGCTTGTCAACACATGAGGAAAAGCTTTTACTCCAAATATTCCCTAATTCCCAAAAGAAAGGGGGCTGGAGACCCATCCTGTTCTAAGATGGCTGTGTCTTCATCCACCACTCATGATTCAGGATGACTACTTTGGCTGCTATAATCCCCTCCCTGAATAAAGGTGACTGCTTTGTAACTCTCTAGTTGAAGGACTCCTATTTCCCTATTCACCCAGCTCATAGGCGATTTCTGCTGTTTACCGGGGGCCTAGAGCACTTCCAATATGGAGTGCTTCCTTTCAGCTTATTGACAACCTCAAGAGTCTTTACAGAGGTCCTGGCTGTGGTAGTAGCACGCTTGTGCCAACAAGGCAACCCAATATTTCCTTACCTAGACAATTAGCCGCCCACAGGGCGGTCGTATCAGGAGGTTGAAAGTAGCAGTCTTCTTATTCAATCTGTTTCAGTCCTTGGGACTTCAGGTAAATACAGAAAAGTCCACTTTAACCCCCACACTTTGAAGATGTAAACAGTATATACACCTCTACCCCGATATAACGCTGTCCTCGGGAGCCAAAAAATCTTACCTCGTTATAGGTGAAACCGTGTTATATTGAACTTGCTTTGATCCGCCGGAGTGCGCAGCCCTCCCCCCAACCGCCCCAGAGCATTGCTTTACCGCGTTATATCCGAATTTGTGTTATATCAGGTCGCGTTATATCGGGGTAGAGGTGTATATGCATTTATTTTTAATTCTATTTGTGCCAGAACTTTTGCAGCTTGGTTGTTGCTTCTTTCTGATGCATGATGTGAGAAATTGAGTCTTTCCAGTTTGATGTATCAGGGGTCATGAAATTCAATTAATAGCAAAATCTTGAATTGTTTCCTAGGGTGATTATTTTTAAATTGTTGCCAAAATTAAATATTTTAAAATGTGAAAATCTCCTACATTAGAAAAATGTGAAATATTCTGGGTATGCAACTTACTGTGCTTCTGCAAGGAAACTAATAAGGGAGTACAACCCCACCTAAGAATGCAGCTAGATCTTCTGATATGATGGAGTCTACGGTATATCCTCCTCTTTGATGACTGTCTCTTTTTAAATTGTGCATATGAGGCCTAAATACCACAGTGATGAGCACATTACATAATACATCAGAATGCTAAATGATCACATGTATCTAAATAAATTTGCATCCATTAAAGGTTACTTATTTATGTTTTAAAAACCCAGCAATAAAAAGTGAAATGACTAATTAGTTCACATATTTTAGTAATAATGTTTTCTTGGATCATTACTGATCCCCTTTACTGAATATCCAAGCACAGACTACGCGCATGTCAGTAAACAAGCTAATGTCAAATTGAAAAATTACTTTTTACAACCATGGCTGGTGAAGCCCTAGCTGGCAGTACATTCAGTTCCATGTTCAAAAACCTCACAAGGCCAGTTTTAAATACTATTAGAAATGTTTATGATTATTACCATTAAGGTAATTTAAAGCTAGAAGCAAGCTTTAATTCTTTATGGCTGGACAAACTGATGCTGATTTCTGAGAACACAGTCATTTTTTAAATTTTTGCCTCCTTGGTACAATTACATGATTCTTCATTTTCTATTGTTATATTAACAGTGCGACGGACTGCTAACACAACTATACAAGAGACAAATATTGAGAGTTCAAAGATACTGACAAGAGAAGCACCATGATTTAAAAAATCATTTTGATATGATTTTTTTTTTTTTGGTAAGGGAGAGTGTCAGGCTATGTCTACACTTAAAACACTACAGCTGCACAGCTGGAGAGCTTCATGTGTACACAATCACTACAGTGACGGAGGGGTTCTCCCATCACTATAGTTAATCCACTCCGAGAGAAGATAGCTAGGTCAATGGAAGATTCTTCTTTCGACCCAGCGCTGTCTCCACTGGGCGTTAGCTCAGCTTAACTACGTCTCTTGGTGTGGATTTTTCACACCCCTGAGAGACGAAGCTATGCTGATGTAAATTTTCAGCATAGACCACCATTCAGTTAAGCTTAGCATAGGAGTCACTGTCTCCACCTTCAACAAATCCTTACAGGCTTAAAAATAAAATCTCTTTTTATAATAAAAGCTCAATCACTCATGTAGACTTATTATTTCAGGGTTGCTCATAAATGCTGGTCATTGCTTTGAACTAAAGAAATAATGTTGGAGATTTGTTTTTGAAGAGGGAAAAACCCACCACTACACACACCTAAGCAATTATAGAACAAACAACCACTGTGCAGGGGGGATGAGGAAAGATAAAGGAAGCAGGGTCAAATCTTGAGTCTGTTCTTTAAGAGAGCCCTTTAAATCAGGGCTTGATAATTCATTGACACACAGCAAAGGACCATACCTAGGAAAAAAAAGTAGCGTAATGGCCTAAAGCCATGACTATTTATGTACATTGCCCCAACTTCAGTCCCCTCTCTGAAGTTCAGCTCTGTCCCCTGACACCAATTAATCGATTTTATCTCCACAAATAAAATCAGCGCTGTCATTCATTTCCCACATAACGCAATCCCAGTCAATCAAATCTGGTTACTCCCTTCAACCCCACAAGAAGTAGGCTATTTCATTTATTAGAAGGAATGTCCAGACATGTTTAATTTTTTTAAGCCTTTCGTATTTTGTAGAATAATGTAACCATTAAACATATTATAAAATGTATTTCTGGAAACAAATCTCAAAGACTATTGGAATTCATAGAGTGGTTTAGGAAACACGCCTGATATGTTACTTGTAGTTCAGGGGTCGGCAACCTTTCAGAAGTGGTGTGCCAAGTCTTCATTTATTCACTCTAATTTAAGGTTTTGCGTGCCAGTAATACATTTTAATGTTTTTAGAAGGTCTCTTTCTATAAGTCTATAATATATAACTAAACTATTGTTGTATGTAAAGTAAATAAGGTTTTTAAAATGTTTAAGAAGCTTCATTTAAAATTAAATTAAAATGAAGAGCCCCCCCCCCCGACCAGTGGCCAGGACCCGGGCAGTGTGAGTGCCACTGAAAATCAGCTCGTGTGCCGCCTTCGGCACGCATGCCATAGGTTGCCTACCCCGTTGTAGTTTGTTCTTGCACATATTTTTCCTTCCTCCTGTTAAATCTAACTGCACATGTACATAGGCCAAAAAATAACTGCTTTTATTTCAGTCCATTCAGAATGCATACCCTGTGGTAATGAGATCCATGTTAACACTATCTTTAGCTGCAATTCATGAAACGATAGTATTGTATTGGTGGTGAAAAAGCATAGTTTCCCTATAACTCTAAAATTGGGAGTCTTTGTCAGGTGGGGAGGAGAGTAGATACAGACTATATCTGCCTTTTTTGAAGTTTAGTGTTATAAACTAGCATTGTGTTTTTACCAGCTACCTTTATGGAGGGAAATATTTTACAATTTATTTTTCCATAAATATTTACCTGAGGCGCACTTGTATTGAGAATTTCTCATTCTGCAGGAATCTGTACTAAAACCTAGTAAAGCTTATAGGTTTCATAACATAGACAGTCTTGCCAGCACTCTGGCCTGAATTTGGCATTGGCCCCACCGTCTGAAGACTTGTGTCCTGTGGACAGTTAACCTTTTTGTTTTGTTTTACTCACCTCCTGTTGGTAGGTAAGATGATACTGGTTCTAGCACTAATTTCCCATTATAAGCATAGAGAAGATACTGGTAGTATCTTAAAGTTTTCTTTTACCATTTTACTGGTAGTTAATTGCTGGGCTTTCTCATTAAGTACATTACTTGGAAATAGCCTCTATTATTTTCCTTCACTAGCAGATAGTTGTCTATGTGAGAAGAGGAAACTGTACAGCTTATCCAGTTTGACTGAATACTATAACTTGTCATTGTGGTATATGTCAAGATGCTAGCCTCAACAATTTGGTGTTACTATAGACTACTACTTTTAGTAAAACTTCCCTACAAGAATACAATTGAGAGGCAGTGAAATAGAACCCTGAAAAATACCTAAATTTTAGCTAAGGAGTTGTACAAATTCAGCAAACCATCCTGAAAATATAAATAAATAAAATGGGCTAGGATATTGTGGATGAGGCTTAGACACAACTTTTAACAGAAGCTGCAGCCTGACGTTCATTTGTGGAGGTCTTTTAAGAAGGGGAGTTAGGCTGTATGTATGTGTGCGTGGGCACAAATTCCTGTCTATGTACTGTATGCTGGGAAAACTAAATTGACCTCAAAACAGCTTAAAACCAGAGAAACTTTACATGCTTTTTATCTCAGAGATGGGATTTTCCTGGATTTTGTTGAATTTCTGCCATTTATTTAGATATAAAGGTTTTGGGGTTCTGTTTTGTTTTTTAAACTGTCCCATTCCCTAAATCTCTGGGAAATTTTACAATTAAAATGCAATTGTTTTTAACATTATACTACATACCATCAGCTGTATAAAAGAATATTCCCCAAATGTACAACTCACATAGAAGAACACAAGTGGCAAACCAACGTTCCCAACCAAAAACCAAAGTTAAATTTAAGAGCATAACACGTTCTTTCACCAAAAGTCTGAGTACACAGGCGAGCCTTGCACCATTTGGTTTCTACGATGTTTGGAGGAAAGTGTGTCTCCCACCTCATCATTAATACAATGTTAGGTTTGGTTTCTCTGCCTTTGAACTGTTGAGGTGTAAAAGGTCAATGTCAGGGTCCCATTTGTACTGTGGACTGACATGGGTGTTTTGGAGCTGATGCAGTTAATCGTCCAAAGACCCACTAAAATTTCTCTACATTTGTAGATCATGGATCCTAAAGGTCATTATGGCCCATAAACAGATTCGTTATGGTCTGTAAGATTAAAGTGATTAAATTATAAACATGTAGATTTTTAAAAAAGATTGACAAGAAGCACTCAGGGCAAAATCTTGCTGCTCAGGCAGAGCAGATCCATTTTTAAAAAAAGATGAAATATGAAATTGTATGATTTAATAGAAAAAATGTTTTATTTGTATTACATAGCACCTAGGAGCCCTAGTCTTGTACAAACACAGAGCTAATAAACAGCTCTGCACCAAAGAGTTTACAAACTAAGTTACTTTAGCTTAGTTATATACTTCAACAAACTTCTGTTATTGAAAACCAGAATTGTGTTGAAATTTACACCAGCATAAAAATGCATCTCAGCAGAAACAGAGCATTTTTTTTTAAAGTTGAATCTGGTCTTTACATTTATTTTGTGAGAAAAAGAGCAGGTTAATATTATTTTTTTCATGACTCAATCAGAATTTTATAAAGAATATAAAAAAGTTTTGTTGTGTGCTGAGATTTTCTAAGCTAAGTTTCAGCCCAGAGCATTTTTTTAAACAGCACACAAATAGTGGTTTATAATGGAAAAATTGATTCAGAAAGCATACCAAATCTTCTAGCTTCTGGAAGCCTAGGCAGCCGAAGCTTTCTGTCTATAAGCTTTGAAATTTGTGACTTTTTTTCTCTTTAGCCAGTCTTGCCTCTGACAATACGTGACTGTATAAAACTAATAAGAATGACTTTGCACATTTCTTTTCACGTTATACTTTTCTGCATGTTACTTGCATACTGTACTTTGCCCTCATCAAAATCATTCTGTATCTTGATTTGATTTCAAAGATGTGATATAAAGCAGTTGCAAAGACAGGTTGGTGAGGCCGCCTCTGGCTGCTGTAGAGATATTGTCATACCTCTGAAACAATTATTCTCTAAAACCTGCAGAAGGAGTAAAGGCTGTGTGGAAGTCATATGCTCTATGCTAAAATGTTGCAGAGATAAGGGATAGAATCATAGTATACGTGCAGTGCTTAATTTGTAATGAAAGAGGTGCCGGGGCTCAAGCAATTTTTTTACATTCATAACATGCAGCAAGCCCAGAGGTGCCGGGGCTATGAACTGCCAGGCCTGGAGATGCTGGGGCTCAGTCCTGGCAAGCACTGGCACAAATTAAGCACTGTATATGTGATGCTGCTCTATGGCTACTATATAGTATGGGTGAAGTAGCAGATGTTGACTGCTACCTCTTCCCCCATGTGAGGTTTTGGTTAAGTTGACTTGTGCCATGTGCATATATACTGTCTGAGTCCTTGATGCATCATGCACCCTCCGCATGCTAAGGAGAAACCCCCTTGCATTGGGTCTGCTGCTAGGGTGACAGATGTCCCGATTTTATAGGGACAGTCCCGGTTTTTGGGTCTTTTTCTTATATAGCTTCCTATTTTTCTTCCCTCCCCCCGATTTTTCACATTTGCTGTCTGGTCATTTTTCACATTTGCTATCTGCTGCTGCTACTTCCAGTGCAGCCACCCTGAATTCTTAAGCTGCTTATGGGCTTTCTACACCCAGGGTATTCCAGAGCTTGACTTTATCTGTGCCTGGTATATTCTGCAAAGTGTTTACCATGTGTGATATTTATCTCTTGCAGGTTAAATAAGTGATGGGACATGGAACCTTAGGATTTAATTCATGCATTTCCAAACAGCAGCCTTCACTTTCCTGTACAAGTGTCATGTACAGAGTTCAGGAAAGGATCTGGAACCTGTTGTGTTATATTCTGAAGTAGTGACAATCTAATTGAAGTGCCCAACTTTGTAGGATGCTCAGTAACCTTTTGTGTATAAGCTGTGTACACCTATCAGTTTATCACTTCTTAGTTCTGTGACTGGGTATTGGCAGTGTACGTGTGCATTCTCAAGGACTTGCAAAATTTGTTGAGGTTGCCTTGTGACTCCTGTTAGCATCTCTAATTTCACTCTCATACAGAGTGAACAGGACAAGTGACTTTGCTTTCCAGTTCTTACTTTTTGACTGGTTTGTCTCAGTTTAGTTAGGCACCCTTGAGGGATAAAAACTAGAGAAGGCTAAAGAGAAATCGAATAAATTTGCCTCCTGTGGTGAGATTATCCAACATATTCTGTGCCTCTTATGCCAGAAATCTCAGCCACTATACATGGTGCAGTTTGAGATAGGGACTGGCTCAGCCTGTCCTTTTATCAACTTCAGTTAGTGAGGAGCAGACCTCCTCAGCTGAGGATCTCTGAAGCAGGAAGATGCCTACCGTGCTTTTCGTGATGATAATACTTTGCAATTATAATGGTACCTTCTATCTGGAGATCTCCCAAGGCTTTTACAAACATGAAATTAAATCTCACAAAGCCCCAGGAGGTAGACAAGTTGTTGGTGTTATTTTGTAGATGGAGAAAATGAAGACTGGAGGTGAGGGTTTCTTTTCAAATATGGGTGTCTACCGTTAGGCACCAATGCCCTATCTAGGCACTTAAATAAGTGGCCTGATTTTTGGAGATGCTGAGTTTATGCAGCTACCATTGACTTCATTACAATATAGTTTCAGCCAGATATCTCTCATCTCCCTCCAGGTGATTATTGTTTTTTATACTAAGGGAAATAGCGTACACAGTAGGGAAGCTAACAGGAACCCTAGGAAAACCTTTGTTAGTGCTTAAAATGTTCTGATATTCAGTTGGTAACTCTTGCCTGTAAAAGTGACATAAATAAAAACTGTTCTGTTCTATTTAGGTTATTATACTCACCATAGTATCTGACTAACTCATGTATTGTAGCTGGAAAATTAACTCGTCTGTTAGAGAAATACCATTTACTTGTACAAAAAATTCTTATAATCACTCATTAGACCATACAGTAATGATGAAGGATAAGTATTATTGATAACTCCACAAAAGGGAGTTTAATACATAAAATCCAGGCTGTGGAAATGAAACCCAAACTGCAGAGTGAAGAGACAAGAAATACCAGGAAGCTTTCATTGTCAATAAATATTGAAATTTGGGAACAGAATGTACAAAGTGTTCAGTATGTAGCCTGGAGCCATGGGATGGAGTGTTGAAAAATGCATGTCGTGTAGTGGTTATGGGGAGGGGTGTGTGTGTTATAAATCCTAACTAGTTTAGTACTGCCTAAAATGCTCCTTCAGTGTCTAATTTTGATTCAAAATCAGCTGCTCTCAGTTACATGTGCTCACCCTCAAAAAACATCATTGGCTTTCTTGCTATTGACAATTCTTAGGAATACAAGCAAGTTAATTATTTGCAAACAGTGGGCATACATTGTATACTTCTCATCAGCATTGATTCATCTGACAAGTTGGAAAATACTAGTGTTTCTAAGCTGCAATGTTCCCACTATCTGTCAGACTCTGTCCTAAACTCCAGTTCTTTTCCTGGGGGTCTTCTTTCTCCAGTCACATCAGGGCAAGTTCAGAGGAAAATATTACCCTTAACTTTTCAATCCCTCGCTTACCATTTGGCGTGCAACCCATCTCTTATCACTGAAACAGAAAGCTTTTTGTGCGTTAATAGTTCCCTACTTGGGTTAAGAAATTAAGTCTAAATGTTAATAAATAAAGTACAACTGGCTGTGTGCTTAAAAATATAAATGCTTTGTGGTCTGGAAAGGAAGGTTTGCGTGGAATTAAATTTTAATACCAAAAGAATACAGTTCTGAGTGGGGGACATTTGCGTCATATTTCATGGGGTTGCCTAGAAGACCACGTATCTGGGTAACTGTTTTTTGTTTTTTTTTTTTTAAACCTCTATTACATTCCTGTCATCTTTTTTCAAATTAAAAACAAGGGTCATCCAAAGGGGACTGAGTCCAGGCCGAAGTTTACTACCCTCCTCTCCCCTCCTTCCACCCAGGAAATTCTATTTTTTTAAAATTGGAAACGCGTACAAACCACCATTGAAACATATATTCAAATAATAGAATAAAATAAACAATCCTTAAATAAAATTGTTATAGCCTGCTCTGATCCTTCAGCTCTTGTTCAAAGCCAGGACTTTTTCTTCCCTTGCAGACATGTTAGATGGTGTGATGGAGAAGAGAAAGAGGCTATCATCGAAGTCTCTCTCATAGTCATAGACTATGGGGTTTTCCTTCTTCTGTACAAAGTTGGACCCCGATCCTGCAATTGACAGCATTCAGGAAGGCTGCTGCTCCCATCCAGGCCAATGGGGGTGGTAGGAAGCGGCAGCCAGCACATCCCTCGGACCGCGCTGCTTCCCGCAGCCCCCATTGGCCTGGAGCGGCGAACCGCGGCCAGTGGGAGCTGCAATCGGCCGAACCTGCGGATGCAGCAGGTAAACAAACCGGCCTGGTGAGCCGCGTGCCAAAGGTTGCCGATCCCTGATATAGACCAATAAGAAAGCACTCCCTTCAAGGAACATCCGCCCTGTCAAAATCTCACTTGTTGGTTCACAAATTGTTTAATTCTGTGGACCACTAGGAATGGGATCCATGGTCAAAGAGTTGTCCAGGCAACCTGGCTTGAGAGCCATTCCTACATTCAACAGAAAGAACTTCTATTTAGTGGAGAACCCAAGAGAGAAGTATGGAGATGCTGTAAGGCTGACAGTATTTTGTCTCTTCTGGGGATACAAACACTAACCCTATCACATATTATTCAGCGGGCTAAGCATAAGTAATTGACATCTAAGCAGCTTCATTCTTGTAGGCCATGATTTTTATTTATTTTTTGTAAAGCAATAATGCCCATCAGAATTAGACCCCTGTTTTGTCAGCTACTACACAAACACACAGGAGGACATGCTCCCTGCCCTGAAGAGCTCACAATCTAATTTAAAACAAGTAATGACAAGGGACTGTAACAAAGAATAAGAGGAAACGAGAGAGACAATGAGGGTAACAGTAGTAAGCATTATGAGCAGGAAATGGAACCTTTAAAGACAAAATGTATGCTACTATCTTGACTTTGATGTTGTCAGATCTCATGCTTGACTGGCCGGGCCTGGTCAGTACTTGGATGGGAGACCGCCAACAAAAACCCAAGTGCTACAGGAAATGTTGCTGGTGATTCTCTTCCTTCTGAATGAAGGCTGAGTCGAGCCAGAGCTAGGAACACCAGCATTATGATAGAACGATATTCAAGTGTAGGTACTCTTTTTGGATAAAGCACAAAATCTTCCACAAGTCTTCCACTTGTGCCATGAAATATTAAATAATCACTTTTGCCATCAGTAGATATTTAATTAAGTGGTCCAATTCTAATTTTCATGATTACCTTCTGTCTATCTAAATTCAGTCTGCATGGCTGAGGATGTTAGAGAGATTCCCAAACCTGAGCCGGCTTTTGTAGGTGACAAATCTGAGGAACTGTCACAGATTGAAGTGTCACGAGAGGAGGTTTTGGAATTAATTGATAAACTTAACATTAACAATTCACCGGGACCAGATGGCATTCACCCAAGAGTTCTCAAAGAACTCAAATGTGAAATTGCGGAACTATTAACTATGGTTTGTAACCTGTCCTTTAAATCTGCTTCTGTACCCAACGACTGGAAGATAGCTAATGTAACGCCAATATTTAAAAAGGACTCTAGAGGTGATCCCAGCAATTACAGACCGGTAAGTCTAACATCGGTACCGGGCAAATTAGTCAAAACAATAGTAAAGACTAAAATTGTCAGACACATAGAAGAACATAAATTGTTGGGCAAAAGTCAACATGGTTTCTCTAAAGGGAAATTGTGCCTTACTAATCTATTAGAGTTCTTTGAAGGGGTCAACAAACATGTGGACAAGGGGAATCCAGTGGACATAGTGTACTTAGATTTCCAGAAAGCCTTTGACAAGGTCCCTCACCAAAGGCTCGTACGTAAATTAAGTTGTCATGGGATAAAAGGGAAGGTCCTTTCATGGATTGAGAACTGGTTAAAAGACCGAGAACAAAGGGTAGGAATTAATGGTACATTCTCAGAATGGAGAGGGGTAACTAGTGGTGTTCCCCAAGGGTCAGTCCTAGGACCAATCCTATTCAACTTATTCATAAATGATCTGGAGAAAGGGGTAAAAAGTGAGGTGGCAAAGTTTGCAGATGATACTAAACTGCTCAAGATAGTTAAGACCAAAGCAGACTGTGAAGAACTTCAAAAAGATCTCACAAAACTAAGTGATTGGGCAACAAAATGGCAAATGAAATTTAATGTGGATAAATGTAAATTAATGCACATTGGAAAAAATAACCTCAACTATACATACAATATGATGGGGGCTATTTTAGCTACAACAAATCAGGAAAAAGATCTTGGAGTCATCGTGGATAGTTCTCTGAAGACATCCACGCAGTGTGCAGAAGTGGTCAAAAAAGCAAACAGGATGTTAGGAATCATTAAAAAGGGGATAAAGAATAAGACGGAAAATATATTATTGCCCTTATATAAATCGATGGTACGCCCACATCTTGAATACTGCGTACAGATGTCGTCTCCTCATCTCAAAAAAGATATACTGGCACTAGAAAAGGTTCAGAGAAGGGCAACTAAAATGATTAGGGGTTTGGAGAGGGTCCCATATGAGGAGAGATTAAAGAGGCTAGGACTTTTCAGCTTGGAAAAGAGGAGACTAAGGGGGGATATGATAGAGGTATATAAAATTATGAGTGATGTAGAGAAAGTAGATAAGGAAAAGTTATTTACTTATTCCCATAATACAAGAACTAGGGGTCACCAAATGAAATTAATAGGCAGCAGGTTTAAAACAAATAAAAGGAAGTTCTATTTCACACAGCGCACAGTCAACTTGTGGAACTCCTTACCTGAGGAGGTTGTGAAGGCTAGGACTATAACAGCGTTTAAAAGAGAACTGGATAAATTCATGGAGGTTAAGTCCATTAATGGCTATTAGCCAGGATGGGTAAGGAATGGTGTCCCTAGCCTCTGTTTGTCAGAGGGTGGAGATGGATGGCAGGAGAGAGATCACTTGATCATTACCTGTTAGGTTCACTCCCTCTGGGGCACCTGGCATTGGCCACTGTCGGTAGACAGGATACTGGGCTAGATGGAACTTTGGTCTGACCCAGTACGGCCGTTCTTATGTTCTTATGGTATGTTATGTTAAATTGGTCATGTAGTTTTGAAAGACGTGGTACTCTTTTTTAGAGCAGTGGTTCTCCACTGGGGGTAAGCAGAGGTCTTCCAGGTGATTTGTCAACTCATCTAGATATTTGCCTAGTTTTACATCAGGCTACATGAAAAGCACTAGCGAAGTCAGTACAAACTATAATTTCATACAGACAATGACTTGTTTATACTACTTTATATACGGTACACTGAAATGTAAGTACAATATTTATATTCCAATTGATTTATTTTATAATTATATGGTAAAAATGAGAGAGCAAGCAATTTTTCAGTAATAGTGTGCTGTGACACTTCTGTATTTTTATGTCTGATTTTGTAAGCAGGTCATTTTTAAGTGAAGTGGAACTTGGCGTACACAAGACAAATCAGACTCCTGAAAGGGGTACAATAGTCTGGAAAGGTTGAGAGCCACTGTCTTGAAGTATTAAACAGATGCTGTGTTTCAGTGGTAGATAAATGGATTCTCATTGCTTTCAAGGAAATTCTGTTTATGTAGGGAGAGCAGAAAATCTGAATCTGTATCCATTATGCAGTTAGTTTTTCAAGTGCTTTGAGACTTTTTTGGGATGAAAGGCACTATATAAATCAGAGGTGGGCAAACTATGGCCCGCGGGCCACATCCGGCCCTCGGGACCGTCCTGCCTGGCCCCTTAGCTCCCGGCCGGGGAGGTTAGCCCCCGGCCCCTCCCCTGCTGTATCCCCTCCCCTGCACCCTCAGTGCGCTGCACCGCCAGCGCTCTGGCCCGCTGCTCCTGCCAGGTAGTGCGGCGGCAGCATGGCTGGCTCTGGCCGGGCGGCGGGGCTGCGAGCTCCTGCTGCTCTGAGGGGGCACTCAGGGGACAAGGAGCAGGGGGTTCTGAGGGGGGAGTTGGGGGGGGAGAAGTGGGAGGGGGTGGATAGGGGGTGGGGGCCAGGCTGTTTGGGGAGGTACAGCCTTCCCTACCCAGCCCTCCATACAGTTTCACAACCCCGATGTGGCCCTCGGGCCAAAAAGTTTGCCCACCCCTGATGTAAATGTAGCCTTATTATAAATTAAAATGGGACAAGGGGCTATTAGCCTTCTGCATGGTGTTCAAAGGGGTGCAATAGAACTTCCAACAGGGTGACATTTGAGAACTTATCCCTCATGTGCCTTGTTCTATAGACTGAAAGCATTTACTTATTCTTCCTCAAGTGCTTGCTCATGTCGATTCCATTCTAGGTGTGCGCATGCCCACGTGCGCGGCTGTCGGAGATTTTTGCCTTAGCGGTACCCATAGGGCCGGCTGTGGCACCCTCTGGAGTGCCGCGCTCATGCTGTGGTATATCAGGTGCCACCGGCCCTACGGCGTCTGTTTCTTCTTATCACCTGTGTTGGTCAGTCAGAGCGCCTCTCTAGCTTGGCAAGAGCTAGCGATTGTCTACCATTTTGAACTTCGTGCCTTAAGGCCGTTGTATTTAGTTTGCTTTGTTAGTCTTAAGTAGTTGTTAAGTGTGAATTAGTTAGTAGTTAGGGTCCCAGCAGGACTTTGCCCCAGGTGGGGCATGCCCTGGTCTCCCGGGTTCAAGCCCTGCTCGGACTGCAGCAGGCTTATGCCTGTGAGTAACCCCCCACAGCAGCTGCCTTAAGTGCCTGGGGAAGTCACACGTTAAGGAGCAGTGCCAGATGTGCAAAAACTTTCGGCCCTGCACCCAGAAGGACCAGAACATCCGCCTCAGGGCTCTCCTGATGGAGTCTGCCCTCCGCCCAGCTTCCGAGCCGTCCGGGCAGGTCACAACAAGCAGGGATTTCCCTATACCCCCCTGAATTTCCGCAACACCCCCCTGTCCCCAGTTTTGTGAACTAATTAAATGCAGTGTTGCCAATTTAGTGATTGTTTGGAAATTTGAATTGAAATTGAAACATTAATACTCACTTTAAAAGCATATACAGTGTATGATAAAATACGTATATCTGAAAAAGTATAATAGATTTGAAAAGTATGAACATAGACTAGCTTCTTTATACAGCTTTTGTTTTTATGACAGTGTCAGTGCATTCATTTCAGTGATGTTGGCCAACCTAATAATTTCAAATTATGATTTGTAAGCAAAGTCTAAATGAGCTCTCCCTGACAGCTAGTAATGAGCTGGGGGACGGGGGGAAAGGCTTCAGGACCAGATTGTATTTACATTCGCACCTAATCTACCTAGGTATCCAGCAAACAGAGCTGTGTTGCGGGGGCGGGTAATGAAATGTTGTTGTTCTTATTGTATGAGTAAAGGGCAGTAGAACTGTACTTAGCCTGTGCTGGTTGAGGGCATCAAGAGAGAGGGTGGGAACAGGTGTTTTGCTTGATGTTCTGCCTGAGTCACAAGTACTATTTGACCTGCCCCTCGCCACTGTTTAAAGACAGAGCTGATTAGGCTCAATAGATCGACTTTTGTTTTGTTAAGTGACCACTACAGCTGAAATCACTGATAATCAGGTCTAAGTGCTTAGACCTGCTGTGGGACCGTGTTTCTGTGGAAGAGACGGCCCAGTCTGCACTAGCAGTGAGGTTCTCCCACTGAGAGCTCAGCTGAAATCACTGCAAGCTGGGTGGAACCTCAAGAGATCAACTCGCAGAGGTCACAGTGGCAGGTGGCAGCAGAAGGTGACGGCGCAGGGCCATTGGCAACAGAGCAATGGAGTGAATGGTGGCACAATGAACAGTGGCCAGAGCAAACAGTGAGCAGCTGGAGGAATGAGCAAGGTGCCTTCTTGCCCCCCACCTGGGAGGTGAACTCATGTGAAAGTACCTCTGAACTCTGTCTCCACTGACCAAGGACAACACCGGTGAGTGTTAATGAGGCTGTTAAGAATGCTGGAGACACAACACAGTTCATGCAAATAAACATGGCTGTGGCATCATACTTTCTATTTAAGCAAAAGATACCACACACTACAAACTGGAGTCCAAGGTTAAGTGCATTATCACTGGTTCCGAAAAAGACCAGCAAATGCTATCTTTCTGCAAGAAACTCAACTGACTGGCTAGAAGCATGTGGTGCAACAGTGAAAGACTCAGCAGTTGAAAAAGTGAAGAACTCTCTCACCACATTCAAAAAATGTGCATACATGCCTAATGAATGCACTGATGCAAATGGGCATCAAGTATTAAGTCATTGTGTACGCTATCTTGATGTCAGTTGTAGACCAGTAGATGCATTTCTAGATGTTCAAGTTATAGAAGACACATTGGCTGCAGCTGTGACAACCCACATCTTAGAAGAGTTAAATGCTTGTCAATTGGACCCCAAACAGATGGCTGCTTGTGCATTTGCTGGAGCTGCAAACTTCTCTGGAAGACATGGTGGAATACGAGCTTTGCTCAGAGAAAAGTGTAACCCTAATCTCTCCTATACACACTACAGAGGCTATCTACTCCAACTAGTGCTAGTACAAGCTGCAGACTCTTCAAAAGACATTTAAAAAGCTATAATTTTAATGTCTTTATTATATTCTTTTTTCAGCAAGAGTCCAAAAAGACTGAATATCTTGGAAAATATAGAAGATACACTGGGACTGAAGTTCAAATTAGTCCAACCTGGGAAAACCCTCTGGCTTTCTCATGAGTGATCCTTAGCTGTTGTCTTAAAATTACTCCAGCCATTATTACTGACTTAGGAAAGTATCTACCAAGATGGGATGGATCTAAGTAGTGAGGCTGGTGGTTACTTTTGCTACTACATTCAGAGAAGACTATTGCCATTCTCTCTCTTGTAATTCTACTGTTGAAACCACTTGGGTCATTAAACAATGCCATCCAGGCATCTGCTACAACAGTAGTAGATCTTTGTCCAGCAATAGAAGCTACATTTGGATCAATCAGAGATATCCATTGAAAAATTACTGGAAGAAGCGAAGACTTCAGTCCAGAAGTTGACTAATGAAGGCATTTATATTGAATACTTAAGTGAAGAGGACAAGAAGTGTTTAAGACAACTGAAAAAGTACACAGACTTGATTATTAAAAATCTACAACAGCAACTTCTAGATTCTACTCAAACTCTTTGTAGCTTTTACAGATCCCTGTCCTATAAAACACTGACAGTTGAGTGGAGTGAGGCACTACCAGCAACGGGGCTGCCATGTGCTCAGGACAGAATAGAGAATTTGAACGCAGACTGGAATATCATACGACAAATGAATGAAGAATTGACTTTAACTTCTTTTTTATCATCACTAGTGGCTCAACCCAATCTTTATGCTATGTTTCCTGGGATGAAAGAAGTAGGAATTCATCTCTTGCTACTCCCAGACACAATAGTTACAGTTGAGTGTTCTTTTTCATCATTGAATAGAATTTTGTGTTCCGAAAGAAGTCACCTTCTGCCTGATCATGTGAATGAACTAATGAGCCTATCAGTTGAAGGAATGGAAGTACCGGACACACGAGAAGCCACCAAAGATGAACTCACTGCATTCAAGAAGTTAATTAACAGAGTTGTGCAAAATTATAACAAGAAACCAAGAAGGATGTAGACGTAGTGCTTCATAGAAGGCTTGAGTAGCCAACTTTAATTTGTGTGATGATTTTAAAACATGAGTTAAATCTAATAAAATGGTCATGAAACATTTTTCAGTTTTTACTGTTGTGCCATACAGCCTGCCTTCATCCTCACGGTCTCACCCCTCATCGGCCCTGACCCCCCCCCCCCAAGTAAATTTGAACACCCCCCTAATTTCAATTCCTGGGGAAAACACTGGCAACAAGTGCCTCGGCCTCCGTGCGCAGCACACCACTGGCACCCAACTCTTCCAAATGGTCACCGGTAGCCACAACCAGCAAACAAACTCAGGCATCGATGGCTCCTCCCTGATTGCTGGAAGGGGGTTCCTTCGGTATGGAGCGCCAGTTCAGCCCATCGTCATGGTCTCATCAGTGTGGCTTGGCACTGGAGGCCCGCTCCCTTGTTGGCAGTACCGCAATGACAACATGGCCAGTGGCAAGCACAATGGCCATATTGGAGTGCGTGCGGCATACTGGTCATGACGATGCCTCCTTCATAGCACTCTTAGGTGGCCGTGATGGAACAGTGGGGGCAGCCCCACCTGCACCGGACTTGGTACCGGAAGCCTGTTCTGAGGTCAGGGCCCTGTGGCCACCCCAAAGCCTCTTTCTCCGACGGTGGTCGAGACCCTGCACCCCCACTGTTGGTCCAGTCTTCCTCGTTGTCCCCAGACGAGGCAGTCGTGGGACCTTCTAGAGCTAGCCCGCCGGACAACTTTAGGGACCATCAAGCCCTTCTCCTGGTCACAGGTTACATCGGACCGCTGGGTACTGGACATAGTGGCTCAGGGCTATACTCTGCAGTTCATAACCGCCCCTCCTTCCCACCCCCACATTCTCCCGTCCCTCTTCAGGGACCCTTCTCACGAGCAGCTCCTTGTTCAGGAGGGAGAGAGGCTCCTGGGCTTGGGGGCTGTGGAGGAGGTTCCTCGGGACATGAAAGGAAGAGGATTCTACTCCCGCTACTTCCTAATCCCAAAGGCAAAGGGGGGGCCTCAGGCCCATCCTGGACCTGCGTGGCCTCAACACGTCTCTCAAGAAGTTGAAGTTCCGCATGGTCTCCCTGGCCTCCATCATTTTTTCCCTGGATCCAGGGGACTGGTATGCCACTCTCGACTTAAAGGATGCTTACTTTCATGTCTCCATATTCCCGGGCAACAGGCGCTTCCTGTGCTTCATAGTGGCTGGGCATCACTTCCAGTTCATGGTGTTACCCTTTGGCCTGCCTTGGCTCCCAGGGTGTTCATGAAATGTGTGGTGCCAGTAGCGGCTTACCTGAGACATCGGGGAGTCCAGATCTTCCCGTATCTCGACAACTGGCTCATCAAGAGTAGGTCTCCAGGGCAGGTCCAATGGAGCCTTGACCTGGTGTGATCCGTCTGTGACGATCTCGGCCTGTTAATAAACACAGAAAAATCCACTTTAATGCCGGTCCACGCGAGCCAGGGCCTTCCTTCCGGAGGCACGCTTCCAGGCCATGTCGTACTTGATTGCCCAAGTAAAGAGCCATCTGCTTACCACAGCCCACACGTGCCTGCAACTGATGGGTCACATGGCCGTGTGCACGTACATTGTCAATCATGCCTGTCTTCATATACGACCTCTGAAGGCATGGCTGGCCTCGGTCTATATCCCCAGCAGGCATGCCCTGAACCAAGTTGTTGCAGTGCCAAGCCGCGTCCTTTTGTCCTTGGATTGGTGGGTGGATCCGGAGTCGGTGCTGCAGGGGGTTCCCTTCGTGACCCCATCTGTCACTTACCCTGGTTTTGGATGCATTCGACCTAGGTTGGGGAGCCCATCTGGGCAAGCTCAACACCCAGGGCCGCTGGCTTTAAAGCGATCTGGCCCTTCATATCAACGTCCGGTTCAAAGCGGTTCGTCTGGCTTGCCAGGCGTTCTTGCCCCACCTGAAGGGCAGGGTACTGCAGGTCCTGATGGACAATAGAACCGCGATGTACTACATCAACAGGCAGGGCGGAGCCAGGTCTTCGGCCCTTTGTCAGGAAGCGCTCAGCCTCTGGGACTTTCGTGTGCAGCATGCCATTCATCTGGTAGCCATCCACCAAGAATGTCCTGGCAGATCGCCTCAGCAGGACCTTCTCATCTCGCCACAAATGATCGCTCCATCTGGAGGTGGTCAGCCTGATCTTCTGCAGGTGGGGGACTCCCCAGGTGGACCTGTTCACATCCAGACAGAACAGGAAGTGCCACATGTTCTGTTCTCTGCAGGTCAGGGGCAAGGGCTCCCTGTCGGACGCCTTCCTGATTGTCAAGTATCAGAGGGGTAGCCGTGTTAGGGGTAGCCATCCTGCAGCAAAAAAACTTCAGGACCCAGACTTCAGAGAGAAACTGCTGAGCTTCAGTTCATCTGCAAATTTGACACCATCAGCTCAGGATTAAACAAAGACTGTGAATGCCTAGCCAACTACAAAAGCAGTTTCTCCTCCCTTGGTGTTCACACCTCAACTGCTAGAAGAGGGCCTCATCCCCCCTGATTGAACTAACCTCATTATATCTAGCCTGACTCACTCTTGCTTGCATATTTATACCTGCCTCTGGAAATTTCCACTACATGCATCCGACGAAGTGGGTATTCACCCACAAAAGCTCATGCTCCAATACGTCTGTTAGTCTATAAGGTGCCACAGGACTCTTTGCTGATTCCTGATTGTGTGGTCGGGAGCGCTAATGTAAGCCTTCCCACTGATGCCGCTAATCCACAGTCCTGCTCCAGGTAAAGCAAGACAAGGCATTGATCATCTTCATAGCCCCAGCGTGGCCTCGTCAACACAGGTTCAGCATGCTGCTGACTCTCTTGGCAGCCACCCCGCTGCAGCTGCCTCTTCGGCTGGATCTGCTGTCACAGAACCATGGCAACCTGCTGCAGCCAAACCTGGAGTCGCTGCACTTGATGGCTTGGCTGCTGCATGGCTGAGTGCGGACAAACGGGGGTGTTCCGCTGGTGTCCAGCAGGTCCTGCTGGGCAGCAGAAGACCGTCCACTAGGGCTGCATATGTGGTGAAGTGGAAGCCGTGTTGAGCCATGGACCGACACGTTCGTGTGGATAAGGCCCCACTGCAGGACATACTGGACTATTTTCTGCATATTAAGCACCAGGGTCTGTCGCTATCGTCTATCAAGGTACACCTGGCGGCCATTTCAGCGTTCCACCCGCCACTTCAAGGCTAGTCAGTTTTCGCCCTCTCATCACAGGGCATTTCCTGAAGGATTTGGAGCACCTTTACCTGCATGTCTGAGACCTGGACCCCCCTTGGGACCTGAATCTTGTGCTGTCCAGACTCATGGGTCCCACCTTCGAATCCTTGGCTTCCTGCTCCCTTCTGCTTCTCTCCTGGAAGATCGCCTTCTTGGTCGCTATAACTTCAGCCCATAGGATGTCCGAGATTAGGGCGCTCACATCGGAGCCGCTTTATACGGTTTTCTATAGAGACAAAGTCCAGCTGTGTCTGCACCTGGCCTGTCTGCCCAAGGTTGTCTCCCAGTTCCACATTGGTCAAGACATCTACTTACCAGTCCTTTGTCCAAAGCCTCATGCTACAGATGAGGCGCGCAGGCTGCATGCCCTGGATGTCAGATGGGCGCTGGCCATCTACATTGATAGAATGAAGCCATTCCGTAAGTCAACGCAGTTATTTGTTGCTGTCGCTGGCAGGATGAAAGGTTGCCCAGTGTCAGCCCAGAGAATCTTGTCTTGTATCACGACCTGCATCCACTTTTGCTGTGAGCTGGCAAAGGTGCCCCCGCTGGAAATTGTGACGATTCATTCGACTAGGGCACAGGCATCAGCAGCAGGCTTCCTGGTGCAGATGCCGATCCAAGAGATCTGTCGGGCTGCAACCTGGTCACCCGTCCACATGTTCGCATCTCACTACGTGCTGACCCAGCAGGCTCGAGACGATGTTGGCTTTGGCAGAGCAGTGCTGCAAGATTGTGAACTCCGAGCCCACCTCCGTTGATTCTGCTTGTGAGTTACCTAGAATGGAATCGACATGAGCAAGCACTCAAAGAATTAAAAACGGTTACCTACCTTTTGTAACTGTTGTTCTTCGAGATGTGTAGCTCATGTACATTCTATTACCCACCCTCCTGCCCCTCTGTCAGAGTGGTCTGCAAGAAGGAACAGAGATGGCGTAGGGCCAGTGGCACCTGATATACCACGGCATAAGCACGGCACTCCAGAGGGCGCCACAGCCAGCCCTACAGGGTACTGCTAAGGATAAAATCTCCGACGGCCACGCACATGGGCATACGCACACCTAGAATGGAATGGACATGAGCAACACATCCCAAAGAACAAGTTACAAAAGGTAGGTAACCATTTTTTGTTGTTGATTTAACTGCATAAACTATATTGACAGATGATATTTCAAACTTTTTAACAATTTTAAGTAATAGTACAGTGTCCCCTATGCACAAGAAATAAAATGACAAAGACCATTTATAAAGAACAAGGCCTCAGAGAAGGGGCAGGGGGTGGGGCAAGGCTGTTTGATTTTGTGTAATTAGAAAGTTGGCAACCCTAGCCAGAGCAGAGCTGGGAGCGGACCAGGGCTGGGTGATGCTCCCTCCATGGCCCCCATAGGGGGCTGGCCTGGGTCCCGCTGGGCCCCCTCAATGTTCCCCATACCTCCCCTCAGAGAGTGCAACCCACAGTTTGGGGACCTCTTCATTAGAGCCTCCCTGAAAAGTAAGGGAGTGATAGAGCCATGACTGCCCCTGCAGATACATACTCCTCAGGTTTCCTAAGGAGGGTGGGGCAGTGTTTGTGTTCCACAGGAGCTTTGGGAGGCATTGTGCTCCATACTTCATAGAATATCAGGGTTGTAAGGGACCTCAGGAGGTCATCTAGTCCAACCCCCTGCTCAAAGCAGGACCAATCCGCAGACAGATTTTTGCCCCAGATCCCTAAATGGCCCCCTCAAGGATTGAACTCACAACCCTGGATTTAGCAGGCCAATGCTCAAACTACTTCTCTCAAGAGGTTTAAAAAATAAATTAAATACAAAAGAATTTAAGAGCTCAAATCAGTAACAAAATGATTGTGTAAGCTTAAAACTTATTAATACATTTAAACATAAAATATATGAAAATCTGCCTCACAGATACTTATTTTCCAAGACCCAAATTCAGAGTTCTGTTTTTTTCCCATGAACCATTGATGATATCATCCATTCTACTGTGTAGGAAACCCAAAATCCTAAACTAAAGACTAGTCAGATAAATAATTTTTTTTTCAAATCATATGTATTTATGATTATAAGAGGCCAAATAAATACTCTGTTAGTGATTTAGGATCTTAAAAACTTTTTAAATCTGGAGTTTTTCAGTACAGTTTTAATTTCTTAGTGCCAAAGGTTGGGATTTCCTACTGAAAAGCAGTTACCCTGCAGAAGATCCACTGGAACTCACCAGTAATAAGTAGTTAATAGGTATAACATGGTGGCTTCATAAAAACAAGATAATCAATTCCAGCTGTTTTTCTATTTAGTCATCCTTAGGATGCAAAATCAGGGACAGGATGAATTTACACAGTTAGCACGTATTGTGAAAAAGAGGAAAAGCAAGCAACTTATCAATTTGTGGTGAGAAAACTACATACAATACACTCTCCCTTCTCCCCCCCCCCCCCCCTTCTTGTAAAGACCTGACTATCACGGCTACCACTGAAACCTGACTAAATCAAAGTTTGGGAAGAAAGGAATCTCATATATACAATATAGAATTTACCTAGCCCGCAAAGATACCGCATGTAACAGTTTTTACCAGTTTTGCTTGTTCATGACAGAAAAGTAGTAGTTAAATGAGAAAAATAACACACTGTGTTTAAGACTCCAAAAATAAAATATGCAAGAGAGGGAAAGGTCTTATTCAGTTTTTGGCATCATTGTGTTAAGTCAGTTTAAGCCAAGAAAGGTTGGTGTTCCTCACTGCCTGCCGATACTAGAAAGTTTACATACTTGATTGTGGGGGGAGTTTTTTTTTTCCCCTTTGGAGGAAAAAAATCTGTATGAATTTTAGCGCGGAAATCTTTACTTTTCTATGCAGAAAAGATCGTTCTGTTAACAACTCATCAAGAAAAAAAAGATAAACAGGATTAACTGTTTACTTTAAGTGAGGAGAAGTCTGGTTGTTTTTCAGAAGAAGAACACAATGTACTGTTGTATCTGGTTTCCAGAGTGGTGTTTATCATAATTCCTTGTGCTGTGGTTGGTAGAGTGCTGGGAAGGCACTCCGCCCACTCACAGCTTGCTGGCTTTCTCTCTCCCATTGAGGCCTCACTACAGGATTTTGCGATTGAGTGAGCTGTCCTGTGTGATCTTTATTGCCTGTCATGAGCTGACATTGACCTAGAATAAAATAACAGGGGCCATTTCCTGGAATTCTCAATGGACTGCTGAGAATTGCTACCATAACTCTTGTAAACAGTCTATACACACACACTTTCCCTCACTTATACACACACCTATGAAATTGAGCCAATGAATGAGAGCAAAGAGAAAAACAACCGGGGGTGAAAAGAAACATCAGAAACCTCAAGGAAGAATTGAGTTGTATTTTTGCCAAACAAGGGTCCCCAGAAAGCCTTCACTTGTGATTTTCTTCTTTGCTGTTTTTTTCTGCTGCTTATTTTGATGAATAATAGATATAGATTTTAGTATTGTTTCAGTAGGATGATGTTACATTAAAACTGTAGAAAGAATTTCTTCCTGAATGCAGCTCCATAAAAAACCCTGCAGTATTATATTTCACTCACATTACATGTTCACTGAAGCAATGAATATTTTATTTATCTCTTTTGCTTTATGTTACCAGGAGTACATTTTTGAATGCCCTATCACTCTTCAGAATGTGGGCTGTTCCCTTTCTTTGTTATTAAAGTTCATTTTGTATTGTATTTTATAAATTCTTCTCACAGCCCGTTCATAGTCTGTGTGGCTTAAAAATGAATCCACTATATCCACAAATGATACACCGTTGAAAGATTCAGTGATGCCACTAGTATTGCTACAGCATTCGTATTTTATTTTAGTGGCTACAATATTTGAAAAGTGCTTGCCGTATGTATTATTAATGGTACTTAAGTGTTCTCTCAAAGATGCTGCTGTATTTCAAAAAGTATGGGCTTGAAAGCCTTTCACTTACAAAACTGCCCTTAATTTAAATGCAAGTTTAGTACATGAAGGGCTTGCAGCAGGGTATGCTCTTCCTGAGCATTTATTCTCACAACACCCTTGCGAGGGAAACATTTCTATTCTCATGTTGTAGACAAGAAACTGAGGCACAGAGGGAATCTGACTTGCTGAATGTTAAACAAACACCCTGTGCCAGAGCCAGCAGTTGAACTCTGATCTCTTTGGAATTGAGGGCACCCACCAGTGTGCAAAACAAGATCCTCTGTTAGCTCCCCATTGAAATATGCAGTTGAACATTAAAACATTAAAAACAAAAAAGCCCTTAGTATCAGTCTTATGTTGGTATGAGCCTATTCAGATTCATGGATAAAAGTGCTATTTAAGTGCCAGGATGATGGTGATGGTATGTTAAATTTAGAATGTGATCTTCTCTTGGAGATTTCATATCACTCTAAATGGGTGGTGTTCATCTGAGTCTGTGGCTTTCTTCACCATAAAGTTTTCCTGTTGTTTAGTAAATTATTTTCTGTAGAAAAATTTTATCCTGTTCTAAGCTGATCCATACAAACAAATCAGGTAATTGTAATGAGACTCCATATAGAAGCTCTCCATAATTTAACATTGCAGTATATGATGGGAGTCTGCATTTACCTCTTTTTTTTTTTTTTTTTTAACTACATTCTACCTATAGTTTACTGCCACAACAGTACTGGTGGCAGCAATTCTGAAACAAGGTGAAATGGTCTCATGTTTATTTACTTATATATACCCAGAATGCTCTTCTTGTTCTTAGTTACTTTATAGCAATGCTGATGTCTGCACTCTAAAAACAAATGGAAATGATTGAAGATACTTATGGATGTAGTTTTTTCTCATTGTATAATTAAGACTTTACCCTGGTGATGTATTCAGCATGGATCCAGGCAAATTACAGAAAGCTATAACATAATTATCTTTTTTTTTTTTTTTTTTTTGTCCCACTGGACTGTTTCCCCTAAAACTTCATCCAAGTTCTGAGATAAACATTTGAACAAATAAATGTTTTCTTTACCCCTGCTAGCCCCAACAACAGCTTGCTGGGAATGTTTGTTTCTATTTGATGTAATTTTTTTGGCTGCAACTATTAATAGAATGATTTCAATATTTAGGAGTCCAAGACAGCCAAAACAACCAGAAAAATTTAGAAAATATTTCCCAAATGCATCTCTGAAAGGGTTTGGAACTGTAACTTAAGCTTGATATTGAGCTTGGGTAGGTAACAGGAATGTCTTTTTATCATTTGTAAATGTTTGTTTGTTTTTTAAATAAAAAGGGATCTCACAAAACTCGGTTACTGGGTGACTGGGCAATAAACTGGCAGATGAAAGTCAGTGTTGATAAATGCAAAGTAATGCACATTGGAAAACATAATCCCAACTACACCTCTACCCCGATATAACGCTGTCCTTGGGAGCCAAAAAATCTTACCATGTTACAGGTGAAACCGCGTTATATCGAACTTGCTTTGATCCGCCGAGCGTGCAGCCCCGCCCCCCCGGAGCGCTGCTTTACTACGTTATATCCAAATTCGTGTTATATCGGATCACGTTATATCGGGGTAGAGGTTTATACATACAAAATAATGGGGTCTAAATTAGCTGGTACAACTTAAGAAAGCGATTTTGGAGTCATTGTGGATATTTCTCTGAAAACATCTGCTCAATGTACAGCGTCAGTCAAAAAAGCTAATGAATGTTAGGAACCATTTGAAAAGGGATAAATAATAAGACAGAAAATATCATAATGCCTCTATATAAATCCATGGTGTACCCACACCTTGAATACTGCATGCAGTTTTGGTCACCCCATCTCAAAAAAAGATATATTAGAATTGGAAAAAGTACAGAGAAGAGCAACAAAAATGATTAAGGAGAGTTTATAAAGACTTCTCAGCATGGAAAAGAGACAACTAAGAGGGGAAATGAAATCGTGACTGGTGTGGAGAAAGTGAATAAGCAAGTGTTATTTCCCCTTCACATTACACAAGAACCCGGAGACACCCAATGAAATTAATACACAGCAGATTTAAAACAAACAAAAGGAAGAACTTCTTCACACAATGCATAGTCAACGTGTGGAACTCGTTGCCAGGGGTTGTTGTGAAGGCCAGAACTATAATGGTGTTCAAAAAAGAACTAGAAAAGTTCTTATCTGTGAACATCATATAAAAGAGAAACAAACGTCAGGAGTTTAAGAATTACAGGAAAGTGAATTACAGAGAGTGTGGTTCAGTGAATTTAAAACAGTGCATTGGTGCTGTATAAAAAAAACTGCATAGGAAAAATGTATTCTATTGAAAATGATCGTCCAGTTCAAGTTCTGGAACCATTGCCCATGTCCTTACAAATATAAATAGTCCATTTCTGTGCCACATGCTATCCGTGGCCTGTTGCCTATGTTCAGCTCTCACCAGATATTTGGAGTGTTCCACGTTGACTGGGAAAATTTAAATTACTATGCAGCTCCAGTCATGTGTATGTTTGGCATTAACAACATAGCCAGGCCACCACATGGCTCCTGCAGGCCTGTTCCTTCCTACAGAAGCAGTTTTTATCAGCTCCTTTTCCTCAAGGCATAAAAGCAGTGAAAAAGTCAGTGGAGGAGTAACCTGGGTAGAAAAATGGAGAAAGGAGTCAGCCAGGGGAAGGTCATAAAAGTCCTAGTAGAAGATATATTTAATTTTCCAGGTTTGAGCTGCACTTGTTGATGATTCTTTGAAGTGGGAAAAAAGGCAATTTTATTTAATACTGGCCATTAAAACACAAGTGATTAGATAAATGCAATAAATGTACAGAACCTGTAATTTTGGAATAAGGACACTGCAAAATGTGTCATTTACTTTGTTTAAACTTTCCGCTGTATGTATGCATGGTGACAAAGTAATTGCTAAGAATGTTTTACTAAAACTTTTGGAGGTCTCTGCTACATATTTGTTATTTAAGATGTTATTTCCCTGGCCATATTTGGTGTACTGGCTGGGGTCCTGGATTTTATTCTCAGCTCAGCCACTACCGTGCTGTTTTGTGGACAGATAATTTAAACTCTGGGCATCAATTTTCCCATCTATAAAATGAGCACACTACTATTTACTCTCCACTATAGAGTTCTTTGAGACCTGTGGATGAAAAAGACAGTTTGGTAGCTAAGTATTAATAGTATGTTTTTTTTTTTTTATCGGTATCCTTCAAATTGTAGGTTTTCAGAGTAGCAGCCGTGTTAGTCTTATATGCATCCGAAGAAGTGGGTTGAAGCCCACGAAAGCTTATGCTCTAATAAATTTGTTAGTCTCTAAGGTGCCACAAGTACTCCTGTTATTTTTTCTTCAAATTGTAGTTATTGCTGGTTTATAAAACATCCCTGTCTGGAGTGGCAATAAATGACGTGCATTTTAAAGGAGAACAGAACAGTCTGAGTCTGCAGTGGCGATAATACAGTAGAGATATACTATTTAAATGGAGACATTAAGCAATTTGTGGTCCACTGAATATGGTATTTTTTTACAGGAAAATCCCTGTGTTGTTACAGGATAAACAAGCTGATCATGGTCCCACAGTGTTTTCAGATCTGTAGGGTTGCACCTTTCTAATTGCTGGTAACTGGACCACTGCCCCGCCTCTTTCCCCAAGGCCCTGCCCCTGCTCCACCTCTTCCCCCCAAGGCCCCCTCCCCCGTCACTTGCTCCTCTCCCCCCACCCTCGCCCACCCCCTGTTGCTTGCTGGATCATCTCCACCTCCCTCCCCAGCTGGGCTTCCTCTGCTCCGGTGCTCGGAGGGGAGCTGTTGCAGCCTGACAAGGAGGTGGCCCTGGCTGAGCAGAGGCTGGCGCAGGTTAATGACCCAGCGCCTCCCCCTACCCCGCAGTAACTGGACTTTTGGTGTCCAGTCTGAACACTGCCAGGTGTCCTTTTTGACCAGACTTCCGGTTGAAAACTGGGCACCTGGCAATCCTAAATGGTACCCTGACACAGAAGCCAAAAACCGGACTGTCTGGGTAAAACCCAGATGGGTGCCAACCCTATCTATGTCTCTGGCTCTGATTTTTCCAACAATGACAGGTACAATTAGCAGAAGGACTGCTTCATTTGCACAACGGTGGGTGGCTTCTTGTGTGCATGTCTGAGGTTCAGATAAGTTAAATCCAGCTTGGGTGGTGTCCTGAAGGTTACAGTGTGAATCTAAGCTATGCTTACAGGAGATAAGGAGCTCCACCTTGAGACTTGACTAGACAAGTTGCTGAATTGGAATTGTGTAGGCAGAGTGTTGTGCCTGTGGTGATTGAGAGAGAGGGGAGTGTTTTTAAGTGTGCTTTGTCTGCTAGGAGCACTCAAAAATAGATAAAAAATTGTAAAGATGCTGCCCCTGGGAGCCAGCTGAGGTCACTCAATTAGGGTGAACTGCAGACGGAACGAGGCAGAGAAACCCCAAAAGCTGGTGGATATTCCAATACTTAGATTTACCAAGTCAGCACAAAACAGCTTCTGTAGTACCTCACTGGTTACTCAAGAGTCCAAACAATGCAGTTCCCTTAAAGTACCCAGCCTCAGGCCTCCATCCAGACACATATGTCAAACTTATGATGATAAATTCTGAAAATCTTATTTCATCATATAAAAGAAAAGGTTCTCCTGATTCCAAAGGACCAAGCCCCAGACCCAGGTCAAATGATAACTTATAGCTTACCCAAAATACATGCTTATAGTCAATTCTTGCTAACTAAACTAAAATTTATTAAAAAGAAAAGAGAGAGAGAGTTGGTTGAAAGATCAATATACATACAGGCTTGAGTTCAATTTCTTGAGGTCCAGATATATAGCAGAGATGAGCTTGTAGTTGCCAAAAGTCCTTTTAGAAATAGTCCATAGGTTGGTTTCAGAGTAGCAGCCGTGTTAGTCTGTATCCGCAAAAAGAACACAAGTAGTCCATAGCTTATAGTCCAATGTCCATATTCAGGGTGGCTCCAGTCAGTGACTGGGGATCTCAATCCTTATGGCTTAAGGTTTCCCCCTCTTGAAATCCAAAGCAGATCTGAGATGAAGAAGGATCGTGTCCCAGGGTTTTTATACATTTCCTGCAGCTTTTTGGCCTGAGGAAAAAAATAGGCTTAACTTTCCTTCTCCTAAACATCATGCAATTAGCACAGGATAATTTATCCATTAAACAGTTCAGATACAGGTTACCACAACCTTCAAAGAGACATATAGACAATAATACTATTTCACTCAAGTGTCTTCCTAAATATTAATACTCCTTTTTTGATCTTTGAATCAAAGTTATAGCAAAAGACAAGACTTGTTTGCTTACATCACAAGACCTGAGCAAACAGCTACCCTTCTATCTCTAACAATGCAGGCTTGCATTTCAAAGCTCTATTCATTTACATATCTTCCTAACCAGTCTTTAGAGTTCCACCATGGGTCAGGTCAGTCTGTGAGTTACTTAACTCTTTCTGGCCCTGTCACCTTTCAATGAGATATTATATTACACTCATAATGTCACAGAAATCTTCCCCAGCAAAGAAGGATAGTCAACAATACCCTACCTTGATGGTTGAGATAAAGGATGAGCAAACTTTGGAGTTAACACTTTCCCCTTCCCTCCATTCTCTCCCCCACTCTCCTGACCCTCGCTTCCTTTCCCTTCCAAAGAAACAACAACAAACAGTGTCCCTTTTGCATACTGTAGAAGATTTGTTGGGGACTCCTATGCACAAATTTCTGCCTGCCTTTCTTTCTCACCACAATCTGGAGTGTTTTCCTTAAAATGTGTATAAATAAAAAGTCTGTGTGGTCCTTTTATCTTTGATAAAACACAATTACTTTTAGTTAAGTTCTGTTTATGACAAATCTGCTGCGTATTTCTACAAGATGTGGACACAGGCAACTGCAGCATCTTCATTCAGTGCCTTCTTGCTCTCCACCCTCAGTCATCCTCTCCTCTCCTCTCTTCCTATGCTAGGCATATTTTTCGATACACTGTTCCTCTCACTGGCAGAGATGGTGGAGGTAGTTGTCAACTGTGGAATGATTAAGCACAGGTGGGTTCTACTCACGCCCATCCTTCCAGAAGACTTAAGTGCAAGATACGAGGCAGTGCGCCATAGATGTATGGTATGTTTCATGTATAATTAAAAAGAAGAAAATGGAGTTTTACTCCTTCACTGTGAAGGATGTCTAATTAGGAGGGGCACAGCAGTGCAGTCCTGTAATCACCTCCACATTTCCAGTGGGAAATATTTAGTCCTTAATATTACTTCAGTCATAAAAATAATGCAAAGTAATAAACCTCTCCTACTCCCTCCCCAATTCCCCAGGGCTTTTAGGAAATTAACAAAATCTTCCCAAGGTTTAAAATAAGACTCTGTGTCATTACATTAAAAAAAAAAAAAAAAGTAACTGACTAAGCTCTGCTTCATTTCTTATCATTCCATGTCCTTGCCCCCTTTGCTCTTATCAATGAGTCAGACTTCACTTCTTCCTTAGTTGTCTTCTCACATTCTCGTCTTCATGCCGTCTCCCATGTCACCCTCCGGGATAGAACTAACTCTCTGTTCAGTCTCAACAGGAGTCTTTTTTTCCACATCCCTCCTTTAAATTCAGTACTTCTGTAGGGCCACAAATGCTAAGCCTTCCAGACCATTCTAGTGCACTCCTTTTATAAGAATCACATCTGGCCCGAATGATTAGATTTTTATAAGTGGTTGATTCTTGCAAGTGGAGTATTTTAGTTAGTATGGGAATGATTTTGTCCCAATGGGTTTGATCACTATATGCAATTGATTCTTCTATCAGTGAGTCTTATAAATTGAGTGCACTGTATTTTGAAAAAGAGGATATAGGCCCCCATCCCCACAACACACGCACAGATACCGTTGATTAATAGTAATGTTTTTTCTTTTATATTAGTTCAGGAATATGTATAGCAACAAACAAGTGTTAAACATTTATTTAGACAATTTACAATATTAGTCAAGCTGTTAATGCATATTGCACATTATGGAGAGATGGATTTGTGGTAAATACATTGCTGAATTTTCATAGATGAGTAATGTAGTTCTGAACAATTAGGTTTTGGATTATATGTTTGGTCTCTTGTAATTTAGGTTTCAAGTTTGTTCCGTGTAGTGGTTCCAAAGATTAAAAAACTGGTACAAATTGTTGCTTAATTTTGTATATATTGTTTGATTGAGAACTAAATTTTGAATGTATCTGATGAAACGTGGGCCAACATTATAATATGAGAAAATGATGCAAATTCAGAATTTATTTCAGAAAACTAAAGTAAATAGAATCCTCTGTAAAGCATAGCTGCCATGCATCAACATCCTCAAGGAGCCAGTAGGCTGCATCCATTCATGGTGGTGCTGGTAATAGTGTATAAATGGATCTGTAAGAACTGAGCCAGCTGCACCTGAAATGACATCAAGAGTTCTATGAATACGTTTCTGGGTCCTGTTGTGCTGCTAGGTTGTTTTTGTTGTAGTAGTGAAGAGGAAAATTGACTGTCATTAATTAGATACTTGTAGCATTAGACTGATTTTCTGTCCTTGCACAGTGAGATGCTGGGTGTGTGATCAGTACGATCTCAGGTTTTTTCATTATATCACTTGTACTTGCAAAAAGGTTTTAAGGAGGTGAATATTTTTTGTGATGTTCCTTATCTTGAGTTCCAATCTGGAATTCAGTTTTGCAAATAAATCAATTGCTAATCTCAATTTAGACTTGTGTATACTAGCATAATCCTAACCACTATTTGGTGCCCCCAGCATATTTGTAATAACCCACATGCCCACTTACACACATTCTCCCAATAATGCAAAAGCAATCACATAGAATCATAGAATATCAGGATTGGAAGGGACCTCAGGAGGTCATCTATTCCAACCTCCTGCTCAAAGCAGGACCAGTTCCCAACTAAATCATCCCAGCCAGGGCTTTGTCAAGCCTGACCTTAAAAACCTCTAAGGAAGGAGCTTCCACCACCTCCCTAGGTAACCCATTCCAGTGCTTCACCACCCTCCTAGTGAAAAAGTTTTTCCTAATATCCAACCTAAACCTCCCCCACTGCAACTTGAGACCATTACTCCTTGTTCTGTCATCTGGTACCACTGAGAACAGTCTAGATCCATCCTCTTTGGAACCCCCTTTCAGGTAGTTGAAAGCAGCTATCAAATACCCCCTCATTCTTCTCTTCTGCAGACTAAACAATCCCAGTTCCCTCAGTCTTTCCTCATAAGTCATGTGCTCCAGCCCCCTAATCATTTTTGTTGCCCTCCTCTGGACTCTTTCCAATTTTTCCACATCCTTCTTGTAGTGTGGGGCCCAAAACTGGACACAGTACTCCAGATGAGGCCTCACCAATGTCGAATTGAGGGGAATGATCACATCCCTCGATCTGCTGGCAATGCCCCTACTTATACAGCCCAAAATGCGGTTAGCCTTCTTGGCAACAAGGGCACACTGTTGACTCATATCCAGCTTCTCGTCTACTGTAACCCCTAGGTCCTTTTCTGCAGAACTGCTTCCTAGCCATTCGGTCCCTAGTCTATACTAGTGCATGGGATTCTTCCATCCTAAGTGCAGGACTCTGCACTTGTCCTTGTTGAACCTCATCAGGTTTCTTTTGGCCCAATCCTCTAATTTGTCTAGGTCCCTCTGTATCCTATCCCTACCCTCCAGCGTATCTACCACTCCTCCCAGTTTCGTGTCATCTGCAAACTTGCTGAGAGTGCAGTCCACGCCATCCTCCAGATCATTAATGAAGATATTGAACAAAACCGGCCCCAGGACCGACCCTTGGGGCACTCCGCTTGATACCGGCTGCCAACTAGACCACTACTTACCATTGACCACTACCCGTTGAGCCTGATGATCTAGCCAGCTTTCTATCCACCTTATAGTCCATTCATCCAGCCCATACTTCTTTAACTTGCTGGCAAGAATACTGTGGGAGACCGTATCAAAAGCTTTGCTAAAGTCAAGGAATAACACATCCACTGCTTTCCCCTCATCCACAGACCCAGTTATCTCCTCATAGAAGGCAATTAGGTTAGTCAGGGCATGACTTGCCCTTGGTGAATCCATGCTGACTGTTCCTGATCACTTTCCTCTCCTCTAAGTGCTTCAGAACTGATTCCTTGAGGACCTGCTCCATGATTTTTCCAGGGACTGAGGTGAGGCTGACTGGCCTGTAGTTCCCCGGATCCTCCTCCTTCCCTTTTTTTCCCTTCTTTCCCATAGGCATTTGGATTAGACTCATGGTGAGCAAAGATACTGTTTGTGCATCTACTGTACTGGTAGATGCAGTACTATTGTGGATTGGATTGTTGGTGTTATAGCTCCAATAGTACAATTCTCCCACTACTATTCCACATCCATCATTGCTCATGCATCCTGTCTGGTATACTTTATGCACTTGACTATACATGGGTCAAGTTTGCTAGAAGCCACTTGTCTGTAAAAATAACACTGCACACAATGTGGGGCTCATTTGTGTGCTATATTGTAATGATCAACTTCTTCAGCAGCAACTGAGTTCATTTTGCTTCAGCCACTAGACTGTCTTAAGCCACTGGCCTTAATATGAGCATGCTGCCATTTGGCCTGACGCTGACTTGCAGGCGCTGAAGTCGATCTCAAGAAATGAGAAGATCCAGTGCTTCTTAAAAGAACATTGGCATCACCAAGTGTCTGAGTAATAGCTGAGATGGACCTCACTTGGAGTGGCAAGCAAGTTCTGTGAAAAGAGTGACCGTCGATAAAAATAGGTCCAGTGTGGAACAAAAAAGTATCCGTTTTTTGAAAGGCTGGATCAAGTCCTTGGTATACAGCCCAATATGCTTCTGGGTAGCGTGGAGGCTCCATGTATAGCACGGGTGAGAGATGAAGAGAAAGCTGATTCCATGGATCCAGAGGGATGAGGAGCTGAATTAAGATACCTTACTCTCTCTACCACTCACTGGTTGCAGTCCTTTCTCTGTGATTGGATCTTTTTAAAATGGGTTTGTGCTCTACCAGTGGAGGATCTTCAAGAATGGTGCTCACATGCTTAACCTACAAGGATATTTCACAGGAAGCCCCTCTAAAACCTCTTGAAGCAGTGCCTGCACTTTTAAAATTTATCTTAATTCTACTTTCTGTCACACCTTAGTTTCCTCCAAAAAGGAATCAAGTGTCTCTAGATGTTGGGAGGCACCTACGCTGTCTGCAAGGGTGCTCTGTAATTCCTTTCCCTCTTGAAAGGTCTCCTTGCTCAATCCCTGTCCCCCCATTCCCCTCCCCTCCCCCCCAACCCCCACGGCAGTGAAGCTAGTTTTGTATCCAGCAGCCTCGTTCACCCACTCTTCTATGACTCATACTATTTTAGCTGCTAATCTCTGATGTGGAACCTTGTGATGAAATACCTTTTTGAAAATCTAAATATACTTCATCCACTGACTCTCCCTTATATACCATGACAGTGATATCTTCAAAGAACTCCAGCAGGTTAGTTAAGTATGACTTCCTGGGCTTGATTCCATGTGGGGTGTCCTTAATCACACTGCTTGTTTAGGGGTACTCTTACCACATCCCTGAAGATAGTTTCCAAGTGTTTCTATACAACAAATGTTAAACTCAGTGATGTATAGTTCCGTGTTTTGTTTGTTTTTTGTTCATTTATTTAAATAATTGGGTTGTGTTTGCCAATTTCTAATCGTCTGGATCACTCTGATTTCAATTAAATTAAAAAAAAAAAATCCAACAGTTTCCTTTTTCTTGACACTTGTTCACCTCATCAAATCCAGTGTTTTATTTAAGTGGATCAAATATATAACCAGTTGTGTTATCTGTGTATTCTAGAAGATGCATCCCCACTTCGGGCAGATCTGTACTCTCTTTCTTTATAGACACAGGAACAAAGTATTACTTATCTACTGTTTCCTAATCTCCAATGTAAATCCTTTAATTCCATTTTCACTTGTTCTCCATAGCTTTTGTTATCCTTTGTCTATTACAAATATATTTGAAAAAATCTTTAGTGCTATTGTTGTTTGAATGTATTTATTTGTCCCAGAGCCCATTATATGCAAAGTGCTTTAAAAGCATTTTAGGCTAATCCCTACTCTGAGGAACTCACAATCAAGTTTTCTGCAATTTGTTATCTATTGTTTCATAATTGTGAGCAATTTGCTAACAGAGAAACATTAAACATTGTTTTGCAGATTATGCCTCCTTGTTCAGGATGCCTACGGAATGTTCAGTGAAGTGCAGTTGCAGACCCCATGTTCTGCAGAGGACATTGAACAGCATAGCAGGAGATGGGAAGGAAAATCCTGCACTTTAGCTGGAATAAGAATTTTGCAGAGAACCACAAGGGGAAGGTGAGAACAATCCCCTGAAAAAATATGCTGTGTACTGTGGCAGAGGTGATGTCATTTTATTTAATTAAGGATCAAGATACTTCGGAACACAAGGCAGACTTTGTTTGATCTGGTATTATAATCACCATTTGTAGAACACCATGCAGGTAGCAAAGCAATAAAGAGAAAATATAATATTTGAGCAGCTATACACAATCAGCATAAGCAAGTTTAGATAATATTAAGTATTTCCCAGGAAAAGGGGTGGAGGAGGAGAAGCAAGCTCATTATTGTTTACATTACGAATAGTTTTCCTCACTTCTAATAAGATTCAAAGACTCAAAAAGACAGATAAGACCTTGTAGGTAATTTAGTCCATCTCCTTCCCATTACAGGATTGGTCTCTACAGTACATTTTCTACAGTTTTGTCCAGTTTGGTTTAAAATGTCTCAAGCACTGCAGTTTCTTCTAGTATAAAAAGGCCTTTTCAGTTTTGCTTATGTTGCTTTGAAAGGGGTTTAAGCAAAACGGAGGGGAAAATCCCATTTTCAGTCCAGAATAAGCATGTCCACAATGAGTTATTCCAGTATAACTATATTGGTTTAACTATACTGGTAAAATTATACCAATATAACTGATAAAACTTTCCTATGTAGACAAGCCCTAAGAAAAGACTGTAGCAAGAAATCTGGAATACAAAATTAACCTATGGTACCTGGCTTAGTTTTGCTAATTGTGTGCAATGTATTTTATTTTTCAATGTAAATATGTCTGTAATCAGTCACAGAAAACTTATTTTAATGAGATTTATTATTTTGTGGAATAGCTTCTCAAGGGAAGTGGTGTAAGCGTGTCCACAAGGGGACATATGCCAATATTACTATATCAGTTTAAATTCTCACTCTATCTTATACCAGTATAACTTTCCCATGTAAACAAGTCCTTAGCATTAGTGCAGGTAAAAATATTTTTGATGAAAATTTTTTGGGTTGAAAAATGATGTTAGTTGAAACTGAAATGTTTCATGGAAACATCCGTTTCTGCAAGTTTTGTTGGGAAGATTTCTCAGATCCAGCCCATGAGAGACAGAAAGAGAGACTTTCAAAGCTTTCAAAATGTCTAATTTTCATTTTGCGTCAAAATGAAAACAAATTTTGAAACACTGAAATGTGTTGTGAAATGGAATTGTTGTTTTCTGGCCAGACTATTTAATATAGTTTTCTTCATCTGTGCCTGAAACACCTTTTGCCCCCTTTTATTACTCTGTACCAGTTAGTGCAGTATTAATTTTTGGATTATTTATGTATCTTAAAGAACAAATACTTCTCATTCATTCATAGCTCATTATTTTGATTTTTTTTGAAGTTACATATTTTCCAAAGAAATTATGGCTTTGGAATGCTGGATACAAATGAAGCCTTATAACTGGCTGTTAGTGAGTCTCAGCACTGCCTAGTAAATAAGGGTATGTCTACACTACAGGATTAATTCGAATTTATATAATTCGAATTTAGGAAACCGATTTTATAAATTCGAATGTATTCGGCCACACTAGGCACCATTAATTCGGTGGTGTGCGTCCAAGCTACCATAGTAGCATCGATTTCCAGAGCGTTGCATTGTGGGTAGCTTTTACATAGCTATCCCATAGTTCCCGCAGTCTCCACCCCCCTTGGAATTCTGGGTTGAGACCCCAGTGCATGATGGGGCAAAAAACATTGTCGCAGGTAGTTCTGGGTACAGCCTCCCCCTCCCTCCCTGAAAGCAACGGCAGACAACCATTTCGCGCCTTTTTTCCTGAGTGAACTCTGCAGACTCCATTCTGCATCAAGCATGGATCCCGTTGTGCTCCAGAACGCAGTCTTGAACATTATAAACACCTCGCGCTTTCTCGTGGAGTTTATGCTTACACAGGACCAGAAAAAAGAGGCGAGGAGGAGGAGGAGGCGGCGATTGCAGCGCAGCGACCAGCGTGATGAGGACATGGACACGGACACAGAATTCTCTGAGACCGCGGGCCCCGGTGCTTTGGAGATTATGATGTTAATGGGCCAGGTTATAGGCTTTGAACGCCGATTCTGGGCCCGGGAAACAAGCACAGACTGGTGGGACCGCATAGTGTTGCAGGTGTGGGACGATTCCCAGTGGCTGAGAAACTTTCGCATGCGTAAGGGCACTTTCATGGAACTTTGTGACTTGCTTTCCCCTGCCCTGAAGCGCCAGAATACCAAGATGAGAGCAGCCCTCACAGTTGAGAAGCGAGTGGCGATAGCCCTGTGGAAGCTTGCAACGCCAGACAGCTACCGGTCAGTCGGGAATCAATTTGGAGTGGGCAAATCTACTGTGGGGGCTGCTGTGATGCAAGTAGCCAAAGCAATCACGGAGGTGCTGCTACGAAAGGTAGTGACTCTGGGAAATGTGCAGGTCATAGTGGATGGCTTTGCTGCAATGGGATTCCCTAACTGTGGTGGGGCAATAGATGGAACCCATATTCCTATCTTGGCACCGGAGCACCAGGGTACCCAGTACATAAACCGCAAGGGGTACTTCTCAATGGTGCTGCAAGCACTTGTGGATCACAAGGGACGTTTCACCAACATCCATGTGGGCTGGCCGGGAAGGGTTCATGACGCTCGCGTCTTCAGGAACACCAATCTGTTTAAACGGCTGCAGCAAGGGACTTACTTTCCGGACCAGAAAATAACCGTGGGGGATGTTGAAATGCCAATTGTTATTCTTGGGGACCCAGCCTACCCCTTAATGCCATGGCTCATGAAGCCATACACAGGCAGCCTGGACAGGAGTCAGGAGTTGTTCAACTACAGGCTGAGCAAGTGCAGAATGGTGGTAGAATGTGCATTTGGCCGTTTAAAAGGTCGCTGGCGATCCTTATTGACTCGCTCAGACCTCAGCCAAACCAATATCCCCATTGTTATTACTGCTTGCTGTGTGCTTCACAATCTCTGTGAGAGCAAGGGGGAGACCTTTATGGCAGGGTGGGAGGCTGAGGCAAATCGCCTGGCTGCTGATTACTCGCAGCCAGACACCAGGGCGATTAGAAGAGCACACGATGAAGCGCTGCGCATTAGGGAAGCTTTGAAAACCAGTTTCATGACTGGCCAGGCTACAGTGTGAAATTTATGTTTGTTTATCCTTCCTGAAAACCCGCCCCCTTTATTGACTCATTCTCTGTAAGGAACCCACCCTCCCCCTTCCCCCAGCTTGCTTTCAAAGGAAATAAAGTCACCATTGTTTAAAAATCATTTATTCTTTATGAATTGATTATAGAAAGAGGGAGAGAACCTGAGTGGGGTTTGGGAGGAGGATCAGCGGGAAGGAAAAGCCCAGTAAAAAAAGGTTAAGAAAATGGCAGCCTTTTGCTTGGGCTGTCCACTGGGGTGGAATGGGAGGGTGTACGGAGCCTCCCCCCCCGTGTTCTTACACATCTGGGTGGGGAGGCTATGGAAAATGGTGAGGAGGTAGGGGGGTTATACAGGGGCTGTAGCGGCACAGAACCTGAGTGGGGTTTGGGAGGAGGATCAGCGGGAAGGAAAAGCCCAGTAAAAAAAGGTTTAAAAAATGGCAGCCTTTTGCTTGGGCTGTCCACTGGGGTGGAATGGGAGGGTGTACGGAGCCTCCCCCCCCCGTGTTCTTACACGTCTGGGTGTGGAGGCTATGGAACATGGTGAGGAGGTAGGGGGGTTATACAGGGGCTGTAGCGGCACTCGGTTCTCCAGCAGCCGTTCCTGAAGCTCCACCAGACGCCGGAGCATGTCTGTTTGCTCACGCAGCAGCCCCAGCGTTGCTTCCCGACTCCTCTGATCTTCCTGCCGCCACCTCTCATCTCGAGCGTCTCTCCTCTCCTCACGTTGGTCCCTTCTGTCCTCACGTTGGTCCCTCATGTCCTCACGTTGGTCCCTCATGTCCTCACGTTGGTCCCTCCTGTCCTCACGGTCACTGGCTTCTTTCCTATACTTGCAAACCGTCTCCTTCCACTCATTCAGATGAGCTCTTTCATTCCTGGTGGATTGCATGATTTCGGAAAACATCTCTTCTCTCGTGTTTTTTTTACGACGCCTTATCTGGGATAGCCTTCGGGAAGGAGGAGGGAGGCTTGAAACATTTGCACCTGCTGGAGGGAGTGAAAAAAGGAGAGAATTTTTTTAAAAGATACATTTTTCAGAACAATGCTTATACTCTTTCACGGTGTATACTATTCACATTACATAGCACATGTGATTTCTGTGCAAGGTCGCATTTTGCCTCTTAATATTGAGTGCCTGTGGCTTTGCTGCTAGAGATCACAGACGCAGGTCGGGGCAACAGAATTCACCTTGCATGCTGCCATGGTAAGCCACTGTCTTTAGGCTTCTGCGCCCTGCTTTCCCACATACCAAGCAAAGCCCGTTGTGCTGCAGTTTTCCTGTTAGCTTGTTTTCTGCTGCTGAAGGTTAACACCCCCCCCCCCATCCAATTCTCTGGGATGAGTGCTTTATCCCTCCCCCCACCGCCTGGCTGGTATCAGGGAAGATCCCTGCAGGAACCAAACTAACACCCCCCCCCCCCCCACCCGCCATGAATTCTCTGGGATGAGTGCTTTATCCCTCCCCCCACCGCGTGGCTGGTATCAGGGAAGATCCCTGCAGGAACCAAACTAACACCCCCCCCCCCACCCGCCATGAATTCTCTGGGATGAGTGCTTTATCCCTCCCCCCACCGCGTGGCTGGTATCAGGGAACATCCCTGCAGGAACCAAACTAACACCCCCCCCCCCCCCACCCGCCATGAATTCTCTGGGATGAGTGCTTTCTCCCTCCCCCCACCGCGTGGCTGGTATCAGGGAAGATCCCTGCAGGAACCAAACTAACACCCCCCCCCCACCCGCCATGAATTCTCTGGGATGAGTGCTTTATCCCTCCCCCCACCGCCTGGCTGGTATCAGGGAAGATCCCTGCTAGCAAAACGCGAAAAGCTCTGGGCCAATCCTCCCCCCCCCCCTTGCACTTGGCTAAATGCAGGGAAGGATTTCTTTTCAGCCACAGGCAAACAGCCCAGTAGGAACGGCCACCTCAGTCCCCTTAATTAAATTCCCTTATTTCAACCAGGTTACCCTAAGCGATATCACTCTCCTGAGGATTACACAGCAAGATAAAGAACGGATGTTGCTTGAATGCCAGCAAACACCGGGACCATACGCTGCCAGGCTCTGTCAGGCAATGATACCAGATTACTTGCTACTAGCATGGCGTGGTCAAGTGTCCTACCATGGAGGACGGAATAAGGCTGCACTGCCCAGAAACCTTGTGGCAAGGCTTTTGGAGTACCTCCAGGAGAGCTTCATGGAGATGTCCCTGGAGGATTTCCGCTCCATCCCCAGACATGTTAACAGACTTTTCCAGTAGCTGTACTGGCTGCGAATGCATCCCAAGTGCTCAGGGCAAATTAATCATTAAAAATGCTTGCTTTTAAACCATGTTTTATATTTTAAAAGGTAAACTCACCTGAGGTCCCTTCCATGGGGTCATGGTCTTGGGTGCTGGCTTGGGAGGCTTGGGAGGGTACTTCAGTCAGGGTGAGAAACAGTTCCTGGCTGTTGGGGAGAACGGAGAGCTGGGTGCTCTCTGCCAGCTCGTCCTCCTCCTCCTCCTCTTCCCCTTCCGCGGAATCATCAGGTGTCCCTGATGAGATTATCCCCAGCTCGGAATCCACAGTCAGAGGTGGGGTAGTGGTGGCGGCCCCCCCTAGAAATGCATTTAGCTCAGCGTAGAAGCGGCATGTCCGCGGCTCTGACCCGGAGCGACCGTTTGCCTCCTTTGCTTTTTGATAGGCTTGTCTGAGCTCCTTGACTTTCACGCGGCACTGATCTGTGTCCCTATTGTGGCCTCTCTCCATCATGCCCTTGGAAATTTTTTCATAAGTTTTGGCATTTCGTCTTTTCGAACGCAGTTCAGCTAGCACTGAATCCTCTCCCCATATAGAGATCAAATCCAGTACCTCCTGTACGGTCCATGCTGGTGCTCTTTTTCGATTATCAGCCTGCATGGTTACCTGTGCTGATGAGCTCTCTGTGGTCACCTGTGCTCTCCACGCTGTGCAAACAGGAAATGAAATTCAAATGTTCCCGGGGCTTTTCCTGTCCACCTGGCCAGTGCATGCGAGTTCAGATTGCTGGCCAGAGCGGTCACAATGGTGCACTGTGGGATAGCTCCTGGAGGCCAATAACATCGAATTGCGGCCACACTAACGCTAATTCGAATTGACAAATTCGATTTTGGCGCTACTCCGCTCGTCGGGGTGGAGTACAGAAATCGAATTAAAGGGCCCTTTAATTCGAATTAAATGGCTTCGTTGTGTGGACGGTTCCAGAGTTAATTCGAATTAAAGCCACTAAATCCGAATTAAAGGTGTAGTGTAGACCAGGCCTAAGAGACAGACTTTAAAAAATTTAAATTCTATTTCAGAGCAACAGTAACTCACTTCTGGCTGCCCTGAGGAGGGTCAGACTATACAGTAGAGCTGGGGGGAAAATTTTCTCATACAACTGTTTTTCACTGAAAAATGCAGATTTTGGTCAACCAAAACAGTTTGCAAATTTGGATCAATTTCAACAAATTGTTTGTCAGGAAAAACAACAAAAACCCAAAATGTTGAAACTGTTTGTATAGTCATTTCTGAAATGGAATGTTAAGACATTTTGTTTTAGAAAAGTGTCTTGGTTTTGAATTTTGCTCAGTATTGTTTAAATTTTTAAGTTTTTAAAAATCTCAAAATGAGCACAATATTTCATTTCAGGTTGACCTAAACATTTTGGGTTGACCCAATAAATTTTTTTCCGGATCTGCACCCAAACCAAACATTGTTATTCAAACAGCCCTCCTATGCAGTGCTTAAAACACTAGTGGCTGGTCTGGGCTAGTGCTGCTGGAGCTGCATTGGTGGGAACATAAAAGGAATGGGTTACCTAGGGAGGTGGTGGAATCTCCTTCCTTAGAGGTTTTTAAAGTCAGGCTTGACAAAGTCCTGGCTGGGATGATTTAGTTGGGGATTGGTCGTGCTTTGAGCAGGGGGTTGGACTAGATGACCTCTAGAGGTTCCTTCCAACCCTGATAGTCTATGATTCTATGAAGAAGGCTATTTTAAATCCAGGGATAGCTAACATGATTTGCAACATGGTTTTACTGTCCAATGTTTAAATTATGCTTTATTCCAGCGATTCTCAAACTTTTCGCAGACCCCCAAGCCTGCTTCTAATTTTGCTCAACCCCAGCTCAGCCCCAGGCCCGCCCCGCCCCCACTCCACCCCTTCCCCCAAGGCCCCACCTCCGCCTCATATTTTCCTGTCCCTACTCCGCCCCTGCCCCTCCTCTTCCTCACCTCTTTCTGTCCCATCCCCTGAGCGTGCCTCATCCCCACTACTCCCCCTCCCTCTCAGCATCTCCTGCACGCCGCTGAACAGTTGTTCCGTGGCATGCAGGAGACACTGGGAGAGACAGGGAGGAGTTGATCAGCGGAGCCGGTGGCACCAGACATGACTCACAGATGCCTAGAGGTCCGCGGACCACAGTTAGAGAACCACTGCTTTATTCTAAAAATGGTTTCTTTACACTCATGTTTCTGTCATCTGTGTCCCTAACCATGAGTGTTTCAAATGCTGCAGGAAATGCCAAAAGGTGACTCTTAAGGTGTTGGTTTCAGGAAAACCATCAATGGATTCTAAAATGGCTGTAAAGGAATAAAAGTATAAAGTATGAGGAAAAAAATGTTTTTTCCCTCTGCCCCCCTTCACCCTTGGGGCATGTGAGTCTGGAGTAAGCCAAAATGGGTGATAAGCTCCAACATGTGTCTGTTGTTCCACAATCCCAAGGACTGGAATCTCACTTAAATACTCAGAATGCTCTCTGTTCCCTTAGTCTTGGGTGTTTGGTAGACAAGATTTTTCTTTACAGTCTGATAAGCATGTGCTTACTTTAAGGACCAAAATGTAGCCTAGGTTCAGAAGGCAGTAAAGGGTATTTTAGACTCTGACCACAGACTGCTAACTAGCCTGAACGAATTCTGGGGATGGTGGGCCTGGCACATTAGGGTAGGGCAGAGGGAACCATATACTCTTCTGCTGGGGGACATAAATGCTCTGGAAGAGAAGGTGGCTGAGAGCTCACACAAATGAGTCATATCCTGACCCAGAGCAGCCCATGCAGCGCTTGACCATTGGGATTATGATGGTTATTGCTGTAGGGCTGCAGTAATCCCCATGCAGTGCCATTGTGGGGGAAGAGGGAAAAGGTTGGGTACAGGGTCTCCCAGTGTTGTTTTTTGAAGGAGGTCACTGGGGGCTCTCTCTCCACTTCTCTGATTGTTGGGGTTGGGATGGGCCTTTGGTTCAAAGGACAATCTAGGACTATGCAGTTCATTTAGGCCCTGTTCTAAAGCCCTTTGAAGTTAATGGAAGGATTCCCATTGGACTGGTTTAGTATTGGGGCCCTAGTGTCTACAAGGAACACCTTCTGCAAGGCTCTCACAGCAATGAACCCTTTCCCCTGTTAGGAAACTAAAGGAAGAAATGTCTCCCCTGACATCATTGTCCAGTATCTGGCTGCCGTATATGGCAGATGGATAGTGTGGAGTCACAGAGAAGCTGTTGTGATTTACTAAGTTTATACAAGTCATTACTGTAGAAGCTGGATTAATAGCATGTGGTTCGGTATCTGTTTCCTGACCATCTTTTTCCTCTCCACTATTCTCATTCACATTAGACCACTAACCCTCCCTGCACCTCTCTTCCCTGACCTGCACATTTTGCGTCAGCCTAACAGAGACTAAAGTAATATGAAGGTTTGAAGAGAGAAAAGCAGACCCAGTGAAATTTTTTGCCATTTAGTGTTTGATGTGTATATTCTATATTTCTCAAACCAACCCTCCCCCCGCTTGCTAATCTTATAAATTTAGTCTCTTGGGAAAGGAGAAGTGAGATTGCCCCAGGTTTCCTCAGGGATGTAGATAGCAATTTCTAAGCTGTACACATTCCAACCTATATGTCACCTCCCCTCTGCAGTATACTCCACATTTTCCAAGATAGCTTCAGTGTGATCACTAACCAAGTGGATGCAGTTATGGGTAAAGATTGAATAGTGTGTTCAATAAAAGGGGGGGAAAATAACCTGCAAATTGTCTATGAAATGCTTCCTTACAGGAAGTTAAAATTGTATGCTGCGACGTACATGGTGCTTGTCTATCTACACTTATGGATTTCTCTGTGTTGGTACTTTAGTTCTGATTGGTGTTGGAAATAAGGTGTAAATTTTTAATAGTGAAGGTAATTAATCTTTGCCCATGGATATGGTGGATTCTCCATCATTAGCAATTTTAAAATCAAAATTAGAAATTTTTTTTAGAAAGCTATGCTCTAGTATAAAAGGAAATATTTTGGGGGAACTCTGTGACCTGTGTTAATCAGGAGGTCAGACTAGATGATCAAAATGGTCCCTTTTGGCCTTGAAATCTGTGAATACATACAATAAGCTCTCCTTTAGTAGTTTATAAAGCTTTTCCCTTGGTCAGGCAGGCACTAAGTGACTTCATGATGACAATTCCAAAAGCAAACTATTAGTTCTTCTTCAAGTAGTGTCCTTATGGGTGCTCCACTCTGGGTGCGCTTGCCCTCTGTGTGCCTTTGATCGAAGATGTTTGCCCCGTGCACGGATGTTACTCGGTCTTGTGATCCATGCAGTTGCGATATAACACTGCATGAGCTGTGGGAAGCGGCGTGGGCTGAGGGATGTGCTGGCTGCCGCTTCCTGCAGCCCCCATTGGCCTGGAGCAGCGAACCGCGGCCAGTGGGAGCTGCGATCGGCTGAATCTGCGGACGCGGCAGGTAAACAAACTGGCCCAGCCCGCCAGGGGGCTTACCCTGGTGGGCCACGTGCCAAAAGTTGCCGATCCCTGCTGTAGGGTATACCCTGCTAGGAGGGGTACGGAGGAACATTTGGGGGGTGCACGGTAGGGCCCAGGTTAGCCCCTATGAGGGGCAGGGAGGGAGCACCACCCAGCCCCACTCCACCCCCAGCCCAGCTCCGGCCACAGCTCCACTCAACCCCCTGTCCACCTCCAGCTCAGCTCAGCCCTCATTCACTCTCTGCCCCCAGAACAGCTCCTCCTCCATCCCCATATCCAAAGGAGGTCCCAAATATGGTTGAAGCCCTTCTTTTTGATGCGGTATTAAACTGTTCGATTGCAGCACGGACTAATCGTTATGCATGCTAAAGGATTGCAAGGCTACTTTGCATTCTCTCAGTATCTATACACCTGCCCACAAGAGAGAGGTTTGGTAAGACCCAGACAGTGCAGAAATCCTGTCCACCCAATAATCGAGCTCCCAGAGATCATACAGACCTCAACACAAAAGTTACCTCTCTTTGGCCTGTCAACTCTCCTTCCCCATTCCTTTTCAGGGACCCCGACCCCTCTCATGAGAACCAGCTTCGACAAGAAATAGACTCTCTCCTACTCTTGGGTGCTATAGAACCAGTTCCCAGGCAGCACAGGGGGAAGCAGTTTTATTCCAGATATTTCCTGGTTCCAAAAAAGAATGGTGGTGGGAGACCCATCCTAGATTTAAGACTATTCAACACTTATATGAAGATTCAAAATGGTGATACTTGCAGCAATAATTCCATCCCTGGACAAGAGGAGTAGTTCTCAGCCCTAGACTGTCAGGATGCATATTTCCATATAGCGATCCACCCATTTCACAAACAGTTCTACCTTATACTGTTAGACAGGACCATTTTCAGTACAGGTTGCTCTCTTTCAGCCTGTCATCTGCCCCACGGGTCTTTTTGAAGGTTATGTCAGTAGTAGCAGCACACCCCTGCAGAAAAGGAATTCTGTTCCCTTACCTAGATGATTGGCTTCTGAAAGGTCACTCCTTGGATGTAACCTCACGGGCAACTTGTGTCGCTGTAGACCTCTTCATCAACTTGGGCCTACAATTGAACATTCAAAAATCCACCTTGACTCATGCAAAACTTAGAATTCATAAGCACTTATCTAAATTCAATAGAAGCAAGAGCCTGCCTCCCAATGCACAGATTCATGGCCATACCCAACATAGTACAATCCAGATCAGCCCTCAGACCACAGTCAAGAACTGTTGGGGCACATGGCAGCTGGCACTTTTGTTATAGACCATGCAAGACTCCGAATGCATTGCCTTAATGGGTGGCTCAGAACTGTTTATTCACTGAACAATCACAGTCTAACTACACTACTGTCTGTACCTACCTGCGTGAAGGAATCACTCACTTGGTGGAAATACCCTCAGAATGTTTGTGCAGGAGTCCCTTTCACCCACGCTTCCCAACAGTGTCATAATGATGGATGCATCCCTGCTAGGGTGGGGAGCATATCTGGACACTCACACAGCCCAAGGCAGGTGGATGCCTCAAGACACCACTCTGCACATCAACCTCCTGAAACTCAGATATGCCTGTCTCCAGTTTTTATCATTAATTAAGGATAAACACATAAAGGTCCTGATGGATAACATAACATGTTCTATATCAAGCGACAAGGAGGGGCAAGATCCCCCTCTCTGTGTGCTGAGGCTGTCAAGCTTTGCAGTTGGTGCATGCCCAATCAGATTGCCATCACAGCAGCTTACCTTCTAGGAGTTCAGAATGTGACCGCAGGCACACTCAACAGGCACTTCTCTGAAGACCATCCATCATACTACACCACATATTCCAGCAATGGTGCACCCCGCAAATAGACCTATTCACAATGGCAATGAACAAGAAATGTGCCCAGTTCTGCACCAGAGTTGGGCTGGATCACCATTCCTTGGGGGATGCCTTTCACCTTCAGTGGTCATTGAGTCTACTGTATGCATTTCCCCCAACTCCTCTAATATCCAAACTTCTACTCAAAATAAAAAAGGACAAATCCAGAGTTATTCTAATAGTTCTGATCTGGCCCAGACAAACGCAGTTTCCTTACCTGATAAAGCTAGCCATTTACTCACCAATCACTCTCCAGGCCACTCCTAATCTCATTTCCCAGGAAGGCGGGAAGATCTTTCACCCCAATTTTGGACTTCTTCATCTCAAAGCATGGCTGGTAGATGGTCCATGGGATTAGAAACAACCTGCTCAGAGGAAGTAAAGAGAGTGCTATTACACAGCAGAAAACAGGCTGCATGCTACATTTACTTACAAAATTGGACAAGATTTGCCTGATGGTGTGAGTTCAAACACATTAAACCAACAACCTCATTGGTGCCAGGTATACTGACCTATACCCTAGAACTAAAAAAATAGGAGCCTGTCAGTGAGCTCCATTAGAGTCCTCCTGGCAGCTATCTTGGCTTTCCATTCTCCAATCAAAGGTTATTCCAGATTTGCCCACCCAATGACAATGAGGTTCCTCAAGGGGCTTGGAAATCTCTTTCTGCCAACCAGGAGTCCTACTCCAGTTTGGGACCTCAGTATGGTCCTTAAATACCTTTCAAGATCACCATTTAAACCAATGACTACCTGCTCACTCTTCCATTTATCAATTAAAACAACATTTCTAATAGTCATCACTTTGGTTCGATGAGTTGGGAAAATAGGGGCCCTTATGGCATACCCCCTTTTCACAATATTTTTCAAGGACAAGATCACATTATAACCACATCCCAAGTTTTTACCAGAAATATCTTCCAAGTTCCATGTTAATCAACCCATTCACCTTCTGATCTTCTATCCTAAACCTCACCTAGGCAAAGAAGAGGCGCTGTTGTACATGCTTGATGTCAGGAGAGCCCTGGCCTTCTATCTTGACAAGACTAGACCTTTCAGATGGACTCCCAAATTATTTGTCTCGATTTGCAGACAAAAAGATCTGCAGTCTCTAAAGAAACACTTTTCAAATGGATATCCGATTGCATTAGTTCTTGCTATCAATTTTGCAATACCCAAGCACCTTTGCACATACAAATTCACTCTACAAGGTCTATTTCTAGCTCTAAAACCTTTCTCAAAAATGTTCCCATCATTGAAATATGTAGAGCTGTGACTTGTGTCTCTATACATACCTTTGCTAAGCATCACGCAGTAACTCTTGACTGTGCTTTTGATGCTGCATTCAGCTTGACTATGCTTTCTTGGTATTGGACTCAATTCTGAAGCACCCTCTTGCTTAGAGGGAACTGCTCCATAGTCACTTAGTGTAGGGACACTACTTGAAGAAGAAGAAATGGTTACTCACTCTGTTCAGGAACTGTGGTTCTTTGAGATGTGTCCCCCTATTGGTGCTCCACTACCCGCCTTCCTTCTCTGCTTCAGCGTTCTTTGCTATAGAGCTTCACAGTAGAGAAGGAACGGAGACTGGTTCGCCTGCGTAGTGCTATATAACAATGTCAGGGAGCAATACACATATGCGGGCCGCACGCACATTGCTATGAGAACTCTCCAATCAAAGGCGCAGGGGGACAAAAGTGTAAGTAGTGTGCAGCACCCCTAGGAGAACACATGTCGAAGTACCACAGTGACTAAACAGGATGAGTAACCATTTCTTCTAGTTATTCTTTCTCAGAATATAAAAGCAAAGGCAAATTTTAAAGTGGTAAAAAGAAATACTTTAACATGATCCCTACCTAGCCTGGAAACTTGCTTTAAAAGATATAATTGATGCTAAAAGCTTAGCACGATTCAAAAAAGGATTAGACATTTCTATAGATAATGCAGACCTCCCCAGTTACATTAATTGATGGGGTTTGGGAAGAAACTTTTCTTATGGCAGTTTGTTCCATAATTGTTCACTCCAGGGTTTTCTTGCATCTTCCTCTGAAACATCTAGTCCTTCTGTCTGTGTCAAAGGCTGGATGCTGAACTAGCTGGTCCCGTAGTCTGTTATGACAATTCCTATGTTCCAAAGTTGTTGTAAAGTTTACCTCATTGATGGGTGAAATCCTGGCTCCACTGAACTTAATGGGATTTTACCCAGTGTTTCTAAATAGAGCTGTGCAAATAACTGGTTTTGTTGTTCACTGGCTGTTTTGAGGGGAAAAAATCTTTTTGGGTTGACCCGGAACAAAAAATCTAAATTTTCAGTGAGCCAGAAAGGGAGGGGAAAAATAATTTAGGGTCAAACAAAACATTTGACCTAAAATCGTGTTTGGTTTAGTTTTTGAGGTCTTATAAACATTTTTTATTTTTAAATAAAATTAAACAACTTTTTGTTTTGAATCAAAAAATCTAAATGTTTTATTTTGAAAATGTCAAAACAAAACATTTAGATTTTTATTTATTTATTACTGAAACAGTTTGGTGAATGCAACACAAATTCAGAAAATGTTTCAGTTAACCCGAATTTCCATTTTTCAGCTAAAAAAGTTTTGGCAGAACTGTATTTCTAAATCATTATGAGCTCCTCTGATGGGAAATACTATAGAAATACAATTTCTTTGATGATGCCTGACCTCTGTGATGAGCAGTTTATGTTCTGCATGAGGCAGAGGGCTGAGTTCCCGGGGGATGCTCGAACCCCCCCTGCTCTGCCCCAAGTCCCACCCTCACTTCACCCCTTCTCCAAGACCCCACCTCTTCCCGCCCCTTTCCGCCTCCTTCCCGCATCTCTTCCTGCCCCTGCTCCTCCTCCTCCTCCTCCCCCCAGCACCTCCTGCACACCTCTGAACAGCTGATCGCGACTGGCAGAAGGTGCTGGGGGGGGGGGAAAGGAGCTGATGTGTGGGGCCCACCAGTGGGTGGGAGGGACTGGGAGAAAGGGGGAGGAGCTGATCCGCAAGCCTGTCCATGGGTGCTGAGCACCCACTATTTTTTTCCCGTGGGTAATTGGCACCTATTGCATGAGGTCTTATTACACATATCTTAATTTTTATGTAAATTAGCTACAAGTGTTAGTATTAGTCAGTACATCACCTAGCCCCTCCTGAAATCCAGTGTGTCTCTCTCCCTTACCTTTTCTTCCAACCGTTAGCTCTGTGATTTACTTTCTCTTATAGTCTGTTTCATATGCTGGCTTTCTATAAAGACATGGTTGGTTATGCAGGACAACATAGATGACTGCTAACTGCCATAAAAGAGGGTTCTTCAACTGCTGGATGGTAACAGGAAACATGTAATGGCCACAGAGCAAGGAAGTAGTAATTTCCTTCCTTTTGGTTTTCCCTCCTCCAAAAGAGTGCCATCTAAAGGAACCACCCACTTCCCTGGGGTTTTGAGGTCCTTGAAACCATTTAGTAATTGCTGTGTTTATAAGTTGAGTGCCTCAGTTTAAAGCATAACTTAAATAATTTAATGTTTTAAGATACTTTTATTCTTTCTTGTTTTTAATAACTGCATAGATATTCAAAACTAATTTATTTTCTAATTGGGTGTATTCTTTTTCCTTTAACAAACTTTGATTATTGCTTAGGTTTTCAGTGGCCCATAAAACTGGTGATGATATATTTATTATCTATCACCACCACCTATATGTATATCTGAGAGTACAAAATAGCCTTGTATTGTATAAGAAAGCATTTCAGTCTCTCAGTGATGTGATATGGATTTTGGTTTTTGGTTAGCACTATCCAGATTATTCCATGCAGTATATGTACTTTCTAATGTCCCATAAAGAATGTAATTATACTAGCTAAAGTTAACAAAAATGGGGGAAAAGTACAATTTGACTGAAATACTGAGTTATTGGTTCCAAGTTTTTACTCTCCCCTCCCCCCAGGCTCCCATAGGTACATGTAGCGCTGAAGTCTAAGAGTGTATATTGTTTCATATCATACATTCTGCAATGACTGTGCGTAACAGGGGAAGTTGAGGAAGCAGTGCTGGCCGGCAATTACAGATTTACATTTGGCTTGCCTTGTCTTTTGATTGTTCAGATTTATGTGGGGGGGGTGGGAACAAATTTGTTTTTAGTGTTGAACAAATTGAAATCTTTCATGGAAGGTAAGTAATTGCTTCCCCTCCACCCATTTAATATTCTTTGTGTGTGTTGTAATATTTGCCTGATGCAAGCAAAAAAAACCCCAAAACACCTGTTTCTTAAAAATGTCTCTTTCTGTAATATTTTTAGACTAAAGTGGGGGGGGTCAAAGAGGTGAAGTAAATTATTTTCTTGCGATTTTTATAATATTGAAGCGAGATTTTTTGTTTTGTAATTCCAGAAAGTTTCAAAGACAGTGGAAGACCATTGCTTTCTAAGAGCAGTTTGGCTTCTCTCTAGTGTAGGCTGGTGGTTGCAGGGCCTGTATGTCTATATTGCCGGAAATAATACTTTTACTTGTTACAAGAGGCTCAGTTAAGCAATAGTTAGCCTACTGAGCAACTAGATGAAGAAGCTCAGCAGGCCCCATGGACGGGGAGTGGTACTGATGCCAGTTCCTACAAGGAATTGTGTAATCTCTGCACTTTCCAGCAGCCACGACTTTAGATGTTCTATGCTGCACTTCTCCAGTATCCCTGATGCTGCCAAATCCAGGTACCATATTCTGTTTCATTAAGTGTACTCCGCTGAACATGTTTGAAGTAATATGTGTTCTAAGATACGGATGGTCTTTTCCCTGGAAAACTGACAGGGTGGCCAAAAGAAATATGGTGTGTATGCCAGATATTCGCTACTGTGTTGTCTAGTAGCCAAAAGATTGAAGATTCAATTTGAATAAATATCCTAATGTCTTTGGCCTGTAGACAGGGCTGGAAATCTCATTAGATCAGGTTTTCTCACAAGATGTGCAGTTCTCTAGCTGGAAATGAAAGAAGAATATTCTCTTCATATATGACTTTCTTTTCCAATTCTAGCTGTGATCATGTAGGACATGTAGTTCTATTGCACCGTTCATCTGGGGATGCTGAAACACTCTAAAGGTATTAATTTCAACACCACTGTGATGTAGGTCTGTATTATGCCCATTACAGTGGAGTTGATTGAGAAATAAAGAGGTTTAAGTAACTTGCTCAAATCCACATGGCAAGCCTATGGCAGACCTTGGGATGGAACCCAGAATTCCTGCTTCCTGACCCCTTCTGCAACCATTACACTACATTACCTAGCTTCTTACATTTTACTAATCCGTAGACCCATTCTCTTCCTTCTTTCTTCTTTGTCCTTTTCTTCTTTTGTCTGTCTTGGTCTTTATCCTTTCTCATTTTCTCCTGAATTTGCTGTGTAATGATTTTTAAGTAAAATATTTATAAATTGCATTTTGCTGCAGAAAAACTAATATAGACCTAATCTAGAAACATAGTCAACTGCTTCGAGTGCATCAGTTAAACTTTCTCCCGGCAGGGTTAAGTGACATGGTGCCAGAAGGTTGTCTGCAGCTAAACACCTGTCTATATTAGAGCTTCTAATGTTGCTGGTGTTCGCAATGTTGGGAAATTTATCAAAAATGTCTGTAGTGTCAACAAAGTCAAAGTCTCAGCTCACCCATCTGTTAAACAGATGTTAATAATATCTACCTTCTTTATCAAAAATCAAACACACATACACACTAAAAGACAAAAGGTAAGAAACAGAAGGTGGTTTGTGTTTCCTGATCACACTGCTGACATGTGAAACTGGGGAGGGAGGTGGTTAGGCATATAAATGAAAGCCGCCTCAGAGCAGGGCAGCACATTCTTTACTCCAAGGGGGTGGGGGTGGCAGCTACTTGTCTCTGTTTTTGTTCATATCAGCATCTATCTTCTAGTAATTGTTCCATTCAGTGGTTTAAGATGATTTATTAAATAGGTCATGAGTTACTTCTGCACATGCAGAAGGTGGTGGTTTCGTTTGTTTTGTTGTTTTTTCATTCTGTCAACCATGTGTTCAACTTGTTTAATAATATGGATTATTAAAACCTCAACCAGAACTGAGGATTCAGACAGGACAGTTTGAGTTTATGGATCCAGAGAAAAAGAGGCAGCTTGTTCAACTTTTCAGAGTAAAGTTGTAAATAATTATTTTCAAGTATAATGGATGTAAAAACAAACCTGAACAGTTCCTATTGGTATGGGGTGTGAGCAGAGCTGGAAAGATTCAGGGCAAGAGAAGGGGAGAGCACTTGACATGGAGAGGGGTCCTATGTCATAAGACCACTATTCCCTGCATCCTTGTACATTTTGGTTATCGATAGACAACATATTTCCGCATTCAGCGTGGGATGGAAGGATTTTTTCCACACGTATATTTTAGTTTGTTATGGAGATGCTGGTCATGACTCCATTAGTTGAGGGGTTTTGTTTGTTTTTAATTTACAAAAGGGATTCAACCCTTTGTTTTGTAGGAAGAATAAGAATACAGAGTAATATATTAGATTCCTTGTCTTTTAAGTAAGAAGAACATTATTTAAAAGATGATGTTTTTTTCCTTGTAACTGTTGCTTCTTTTTATTTTGTCCATGTTTCTTTGTCACAAAAATGTTCAAAAAATATTGCCATTATTCCCCCTTCCACGACCATGCACAAACACAGAGCAAACTTGCAGGGAGTTCTCCTTTCTTATTATACAATGAGATAAATTCCTTACTCACTGTGGGTCAACCCAGACCTTTCACTGTAGCACAGAGCCAGCTGGAGTTGCACACTTTGGCTTGGTTCCATAGCGAGTGCTACCAATGTTGGGTGAAATACAACCTTTTTCAGAGGGCCTGCATTAGGGTGACCAGATAGCAAGTGTGAAAAATCAGGACAGAGAGTGGGGGGTAATAGGAGCCTATATAAGAAAAAGCCCCAAATATCGGGATTGTCCCTATAAAATCGGGACATCTGGTCACCCTAACCTGCATACACACAGCCTATGCACCACTCAATCCTTGAAATTTAGGCTCAAGTGGGACATGAGGGTTGCATAGGCCTTGTACTAGCTTGTTGTGCAGGGTTAATTTCACTCATTGTGAGGGGAAAGCATTTTCCAAAGATGAGGATATAGTCCCTGTGTGGTTTCCATCCTCTTCTCCCCAACTGCCTAGGAAGCAAAGTCCATGACTATTTGGAGTGTAGATATGCAAATACAATGCCTTCTGGACTCCATGTGGGCGGGGAAGCAGGTCCTTTGGAAGGGGCACTGACTGATACTCTCCCAGCATTCACAAATAGCAGCTCCAAAACAGAATTTCCAGCCTGGTAGAGAGAGAAGCACAACTTGATTTCTACCTTTGCAGATCCCTCTGGTATTATAACCCCCATATCACTAGTCTGACTAATAACATTAAAGGAAAGTGTGGGGCCAAGATATTTAGTAGCTAGACAGTTGCTAAGTAATTTTGTTTCCCTGAATGGATTTGTAAACAAATAGTGTGAATTACTGTGCAATTAGGTGCTTCTAGTTCAAGCAAGATAGGCTGCTTCCCATTGTATGCTTCCTTACAGAAAAGTCAGTTACCCTTCCCCGGTGAAAAGTAAGTAATAAGAACAAACTTCACACCTCCTGTGTGAGGCACCAACACAGCCTCTGGGAGGAGACAGAATCATCCCTTGGGCGTTGGAGGCAGGGCATGGGTCATCTGTGCAGCTGAGCTTCTACAGTTTACTGCCTGTGTTAACTATTCCATTCTCACTTTGCGACCTCCACATGCATGCACTAAATCTCTGTGTGTAGTCTCTTATACAGAAGTAAGGTTGCCTTGGTTCCTGTAGCTTAATCCCCAAATGCAGCTTCCTGCACTAGCCATGAGACCACGTTGCCTCCCACAAACATCAAGGCTACTTTACTTATACAATGGCAGAGATGCTTAATGACTTCTTTGTTTCGGTCTTCACCGAGAAGTCTGAAGGAATGCCTAACATAGTGAATGCTAATGGGAAGGGGGTAGGTTTAGCAGATAAAATAAAAAAAGAACAAGTTAAAAATCACTTAGAAAAGTTAGATGCCTGCAAGTCACCAGGGCCTGATGAAATGCATCCTAGAATACTCAAGGAGCTAATAGAGGAGGTATCTGAGCCTCTAGCTATTATCTTTGGAAAATCATGGGAGATGGGAGAGATTCCAGAAGACTGGAAAAGGGCAAATATAGTGCCCATCTATAAAAAGACCAGTTAGTTTAACTTCTGTGCCAGGGAAGATAATGGAGCAAGTAATTAAGGAAATCATCTGCAAACACTTGGAAGGTGGTAAGGTGATAGGGAACAGCCAGCATGGATTTGTAAAGAACAAATCATGTCAAACCAATCTGATAGCTTTCTTTGATAGGATAACGAGTCTTGTGGATAAGGGAGAAGCTGTGGATGTGGTATACCTAGACTTTAGTAAGGCATTTGATATGGTCTCGCATGATATTCTTATCGATAAACTAGGCAAATACAATTTATGGTTCCCAATCCTGCTGGAAAGGCATAATGAGTGGGGTTCCGCAGGGGTCTGTTTTGGGACCGGCTCTGTTCAATATCTTCAGACTCGTTGGAGTCTGTTTTTGAAGTTTTTCTGTTTTTCTGTGCCAGCAATGCCCCTCTGCCATGTACATTGGCCAAACCGGACAGTCTCTACGCAAAAGAATTAATGGACACAAATCTGACATCAGGAATCATAATACTCAAAAACCAGTGGGAGAACACTTTAACCTGTCTGGCCATTCTATGACAGACCTGCGGGTGGCTATCTTAAAACAGAAAAACTTCAAAAACAGACTCCAACGAGAGACTGCTGAGCTGGAATTGATATGCAAACTAGACACAATCAACTCAGGATTAAATAAAGACTGGGAATGGCTGAGCCATTACAAACATTGAATCTATCTCCCCTTGTAAGTATTTTCACACTTGCTTCTTATCAAACTGTCTGTACTGAGCTATCTTGATTATCACTTCAAAAGTTTTTTTTCTCTTACTTAATTGGCCTCTCAGAGTTGGTAAGACAACTCCCACCTGTTCATGCTCTCTGTATGTGTGTATATATATACCTCCTCAATATATGTTTCACTCTATATGCATCCGAAGAAGTGGGTTGTAGCCCACGAAAGCTTATGCTCTAATAAATTTGTTAGTCTCTAAGGTGCCACAAGTACTCCTGTTCTTTTTGTTTTTTACATTAGAATATCACGTCTACCCTGGCTTTCTTGAAAGGTTCTATGGCCAGTAGACCTCGGAGGTTAGAGAAAAGCAAGAAAGTAAAACATTTTTAGTTCAGTGGCAAATTGAGTTTTACTCTGCTTAATGCAAATGTTGTAGATTGAAAACTCTTGAATAAGGAACTGGATTGATATGTGTCTTGTACAATGTCAGTGTTTAACAATAATCATATTGCATCTTTTTCTAGGCAAAGAATTAAATGAAACTTTGATATTCAGCAATTAATTATCTTTCTTTTTCTCTCTTGCTCTGCAGCAGAGATCATGGGGACAAAACCCAACATCTGATGAACAAATATGACTTAGATTTGTTTTCACAGTCATATGACGATTCAAATTAAATGTCTTTTTAATGCAGCATGTTCAATTGAAAACATTTTGAACCAGGTTGTATTTTTTTTCCTAAGGGCGTTGGGACTTTTCAGTCTGATAGACAGTTTGTGGCCTTCATTAGTGCCTCTAAAAGTTCCTGGTCAAAGTCAAGACTGTGAAGCGGTAAGGTGTATTTTACTGAACTGTGTTTCTTCATCCAAAATTAAAGTTCTTGTATGTATAGTGTGCACATGTTTATTTGGGGTGTCAGATTCTCCCAGTCCCTTTAGCCATACAGCTATGCTCTAGTGCTTCTCCCTTCATTCTAGACTAACTGCCTACCCCCAACCCCTAGACCAACACCCTGATCTCATCCACAGAGGCGGATTACAGTTTTGTAAGGGCTCGTCCCCATCCCTTCTGCCTGCAGTCCCCCCTCACCTCCCCAGCTCATGGGGGTGCCCATTTTTCCAGGGCCCCTCAATTGGCCGAGGCCCCTGGGGACAGGCCCCGTTGGCCCAGTGGCTAATCCGCCACTGCTCATCCACCACTGTAGGTGGTGACTACCTCATCGTTAACTCTCTGTACACATCATGGTGGAATACACCGTTGGTCGTTAGTTTGGTAGTCCTCTCCTTCTACAGGAAATACAAATTAGATCAGATGCTATGAAGGCAAACCAGAAAATATAATGGTAGAACTCAGCAAGGACAGGGTGTTCTAACTTCCTTTGCATGCTGGAGTGATTCTGACTGTGGTACTCACTCTGCATGAAGATTATCTTCTGAAGGTTTAACTGAGCACTAAAATAATCTTGGTATAATAAAAAATAGTGTGAGCATTTCTGTGAATTTCAAACTAAAATGTGATGCTAATGTGCACTGCAAATCTGGAATTTTATCTGTAAAAATTTCCCTTAATTGATATTGTATTCAGAAAAGAAACTTTGCCTATTGTGTGTTGTTTGGGAGTATTACTCTGATGGGAAAATTTTGAGATGTGGTGGTGTTTTTAATCATTGAGAATCAGCTACCTATGCTGTTCTGGTATTCCTGTATAACTCTCACGTTGGAGAAAAGTTTGGTGTTATTTAATTATGTGCATAATATTAGAACCTACAGTTCTCATCCAGGGCAGGGCCCCATTGTGCTAGGTGCTATACAGACTTATACATTGGGTGTGCATGATTTAAAAATAAAGAAACTTACCCAGGGGGAAGAAAGTAACCAACACAAAGGAAATTGAAAAAGGTGATTATTGTTGGTTACGCTAGAGAAAAAATCCCATTAATCTCTTTGCTACAATGTACTTTTTACATTGCTAAGGGATTTACATTGGAGAACAAAATTAAAACCCTGATGTTTTAAAATAATACCATTGAAGTTCTGACTTAACCTGAAAAAGCAAGACCAATTTTAAATAAAACTACCGGTCTGTCCTGGATTCACCCCTCATACAATCTAGGTATTTCACAAGTCTCAAAAAAATTGATTGATGTCTGTGCTGCAACAAGTAGGCAGCAGTGGGAGCATCTATGGATGGAGCAGCACTCTTAAATGCTGTGTAATATTGTTATAACTTTCATTTGTTTTTAAATTATTTTACTTTAATAATAATAATTATAATCATTAAAAATAATCAATAGAGAGGAAACTTTCCATTGCCATACACTTCAAGTGTATTTCACAAACTAGGATTCTAATGTTTGAAGATGCCACAATGAAGTTTATTATTGTTGCCAATTTTGGCAGTATGTGGTTTAATTTTGCTACATTTCTTATTGATATAAATGTGCCTAGAAAGCAGAATCTTTTAGATATAATTAAAAATATGAATAATAAAATGTTACTGTATGAAGAGGTCTCTGGAATAGACTTCTCTTGTGCCATACATACACCAAATTATCTTTTTTGATATATTCAAAAGGAAACATTTCATTTTGACATTTTTTTCTTATGTGGAAGTTCTTTTTAATGGCTGAACAGCTGTTTTCATTAATCCAGCTTTCCTTTATTATAGAACGTGTTTCATTAACTCCTAAACAACATCTCCAGAGTAGAATTTTACAAACTGATAAACAAAAATAAAACGATAGGGCTGACTCTGCATCCTGAGAAGCTATTCTAGTTTGAGGCCTCTTTGAATGGGGATTTCTAGTGTGGTTATTCCATCTCAAAACTGTTTAAGGATATAAGGGCTGGTCCTAGCGCAGAGAAAAGTTCATGTTGTTGCTAAATTGCTGCTGTTCTCCATTTTCTCTCTGTGCTGCCCAGGATTTAACTTGGCAGCTTTCAGCATTCTCAGTAAAGCTGCTTCAGCTGTTTACTGTCACCCACCCACATGCAAAAAAATCCCCAAGTCTCAGAAGTCACACATTTTTTTGAAAACATGAAAATCACAGAATTCATAACTCTCACAACTGCCCTGTCACAAAGCTGTCATCGTGGTTGTCCATTGTGCCAAACTGTGAGATATTTTTGAGCTATGGATCAATGTCAAATTAGGAAAAAGGATGACTTACAAACTGATTTAACTTGCGACATGAAAACATTACATTTTCATCGGTTCCTACTTCACCAGGGGTGTTGTGAGTATCAGTTAAATGTTTGCATAGCACTTTGAAAATGTTAAGTGTGATGTAAGTCCTAAGTATTATTACTTATCATTATTGGTCATATTGAAATACTTTTAATTAGGTCCCATATTTCTTTTATTTATTTTCAACAGATTAAAACTAACCTTCCTCCTCCCAGCTTCTGTTACATTCTTACAGCTCAGCCTGATCCAAGACATGTCAATATAGGTGAGGAAGGACAGATTTCCAATTTGTACCTGCCCCCAACTATACATAGTCTAAAGGAAATTCTTCAGGTAACTTTTTTTTAAAGTGCAATAACAGGTATTTTGTACTACTAATTTAATAGGTTTATAATACCATATTTGACTAATCTTCCATTTTAAATTGTATGGCAGGTTGGTGATTTTAATCAACGTTGTAGCTTTTGGGCACAAGTTATATATCGAAGGCTGCAGGTAATTTTACTTTTTAGTAATGAAATGTACTAAAATCAATGTAATGTGTGTAAAGAAGCAGATATTTGCTGTGTTTAGATAAAACATTTATTTTTCAGATGCTCTTTAAGAGCTGTCTGAATGGAACTATCAGTAGGTAAGATATCCCTGCGAATGGGCAGCAAGAAGAACTGTTCTACTTGGTCTCACTTCTGTTTGGTTTAGAAAACTAATTTCTTCTGAATCAAGTGCTGTTTATCATGGGACAAATTTTCACTTATATATATCCAGGCAGCTTCCATTGAAACCAGTTGGGATCTGCAGTGACAACCAAAAAGAGAATCTGTTTTACAGTTGAATTCTGCCCTCAGATGCACCTGAGAAGCCCCCATTCAGTGGTACATCTGAGTGCAGACTTTGGCAGATGATGGGTATAGAAAGAGAGTGATTCTGTCCTTGTGTGCAACTGGGCAGCTCCCCCTCGCTTCAAGGGGAGCCATCCAGGTGCACCCAAGAGCAGAATTTGGCTTCTCTAATCTACTAGTAAAAAGCAGGAGCTCCTAGATAAATCTGTCTGCCATGCACATTGGATTTTCTACTTCTGGATTTTTTTCAAAGTGATGCTTATCCCTCTGTATCAGTAGTTAAAAGGATTTTGCATTACTGATTTTCTGCAGACTACTGAATATGCAGTAGATGGAGGATTTCTTGACAAGAAAAATAATGTCAAACAAAACTAATGAACAGAGATAAGGAAATTTGAAGGTATTTAATTCCAACAAGACCAGCTAAGAAGCTGGAAGTGCTCCGCACCACCATGACACAGATCTGAATTCAATTTTAGGTCAAAAGTCTCTTGCTTCCAGGGCTCATGGGTTATAATCTAATACTTAGGCAAGCAGCACAATTGACTCCTGAGAAATTAGTGCCTTTTATTGCTCAATAATGATTTCCCCAAGCTAAATGGCATGGGCATTTGTGTGGGTTTTAAAGCAAGATGAAATTATGAGATCCTGAAGGCTTCAATAGGGGAATTAGATACACAGATTTGTCTCCCTGCCCTATTTTCAAACAAACAACAAAAAGAAACTTTCCTCTAAAAAATTGTTTTAATCACAGAAAAGTAGATTGTGTTTGTAACTGGTTGGCCGATTAGGAGATCACTGATTTCAGATGTGCCTCTATCTGAATCAATATTGTGTAGCAGTATCCTATTCTAGAAGTTCCTGGTGACTTAGTTAGAAAAGAGATTGACTAAGCTGGGATACATTGCTTTGAAGAATTTTCATGTGCCTACCAGGAAAGACCTATATATATACTTTCTTGTTGTTAAAATGTTTGATAAGCCAGGTGTTGTTGTAAGTGATCATTTGCTATTTAACTGTATGCACTAGACTTCTGTAAATTAACAAGATACGGACTCATAAATTATTGGAAAACTATACTACAAAGGTAATGAAAAATGTTTCACTTTTGGATAGCTGCTCTCGGGATATAACTTACCTGTTGTTTGTGTGTCACTCATCTAATCCTTCCAGAAATAAAATGTCATGTGCAGCAACTTGTTGATTGCTTTAGTCTTTGCCAAGAGGAGTTGTCCTTCACACGCAAGATTATTGTGCAATAAAATGTGAAGTGAGGACCTTGATTCAGCTTTAATGTCTTCTTCAGACTCGTTATTCAGAACTGGGAAAATACTCTCAATGAATTGTGTACATTTTGTAGTTAATTTATATTATTATACTTTAAAAAGCAGCAGTGGTCAGTCCAAATAGCCACTTGATCGGTATTCTGCAATGCCTTATTTGGGTGAAGGGGGAATGGAAATATGCCTTTTATTATTTATTTATTATTCAGAATAAGTACTGTGGTATAAAAGGAAAATGAGGAAATATATTCCATCTGTGCTTGAGGAGTTGTCCTTTTTTATAACTCAATCCTGCTGCTGTTTGTCTGTTGTTTCCTTTCTGTTCAGAACAAATTGTCACACATACAAAGATGATGATTTTACAATGACTTGTGATTATTACTGTTATTATTATTTTACTTTTTGGCTGACTCTTCTGTTGTGTACCTCTAAAGACCAGCTTTTAAAAGCTCTGGGGTAACTCTCATGTGACAGCTGTAAAAGTCAGTCTTTCAAGACTGTTTTAAAACGCTGCACATATGGAAGATGATCAGATGCATGTAGCTGTTACAGAAGGAACTTGGGGATAAGTACAATAAAAAACATATACTAAGGAACCAGAATAAATTGTTGCATCTGAGTTATGAATTCTGCCAACTACCATTTCCAATCAGAGTATTTGTTCTGGGAGCTACTAATATGAACAAATGGCTAGTTTTAAAGGGTCTGATTTTTTCAGTGGTTTGACTTTGCTGTTGGAAACAAGAGCTGAGGTTCTCGTTGCCTCATAACCTGTAATAGATGAATATGGCTTTAAGAGTTCATGTATCTTTATTTTTAGAAATGTAGACATGCTCTTGGGGCGGGAGGTGAGGTGAAGGAAGTTAGAGTTAAACTCCAGTAAATAATTGAGATGATAAAGATTCTGGTATTTGCAGAGTATCTTCTACCTATATGATTCAATAAAAATTGTAATGTATTCTTGAAAATTAAAAGTATACATGATGTTCTAGTAGCACCCATCACCATATTATCTAAGCTCTGAAGTATTGTTTTAAAAAAATCATAAATCCTTCAGAAAAAAAGTTACACAATGTTTATATTTCCTTGAATACTTGGATCTAAAATAAGTTTATTTATCTAAAAATCTCTTTTCTCTATCATGCACACACACTACTTCATCATTATAGAGCTGCTCCTGAGTGCTCTCTTTGCATGAATTGTAGATATAAAATAAAACACTGAAGCATTTAAGGTGGATTGGGAACACACAGAGAATTACAAAAGCTTTGCAAACAGACACAAGAAAACGCAAATTGCCAAACTTTAGCGCAGCTGATCTTGGTAGATCTTTTAATAAATTTAATATCTATCTGTCTAGTTTGTTCATCAAAGTAATGTGAAACGTTTTAAAACACTAATGAGCTACTGTTAATCATGTTTTCAGATATGAAGTCGAACATAAAGTGTAGGTATTTTGGCTGTGACATCATCTGTTTTCATGTTGGTTATTTTAGCAATACCAGAATATATTTTTCCCTGTCCTAAATAGGCAGAAGACTTATGTAGTCAGGGTTGATTCCCTCGTTTCTCTCAGAACACTTTATGAATAATTTAATTTATATTTATATGTATTTTTCAGAATTTCTGAAAGGTGCTATTTGTTCACCAGTAAGAAAAACATCCAGTTTTGTAACCTATAGCAGCTGTTACCCAGGGAGTGGTGCATATGAGAGAGTCTGATGACAATATTTGCTGAATTTGCTTATGCAGGAATAACGTCAGAGTGAGACTTTTTTTTAACTACAAAGCCCATATAGGGCCTTGTCCAGACTAGTATAAAAGGTGTATTTTTAAAACATTGCTATCTAACACATTTTAACTAAATATTTTTAAAATCTAGTGTGGATGGAGCAAATTGTATTATAACACTAGCTGGCTGAGGTAACCCCAGGCTCCCCACTCAGGTCGACCAGCTAAATTAAGATAAAAGATGTTAATCTGCATCTGTGTCAGGGAAAGGGTTAACGCATGTTAACTAATCCTGTCCTAACCCTCACTTCTCTTCCTGTCCAAACTCTAAACATCATGGTCTAAGTGAGTTTTGTTTGTTATGAGGAGATGAAGCTGTTTTAGTCTTCAGTTCTGCTATTAGTTTAATCAAATTGTATTACAATTAAATGAAAATGTTTTGCCCTTTCTTTTTGAAATCCTAGGTAAAATGTAGTGTTTCTGTGGGTCAAAGGGAGTTTTGGTTATTTGTGACTGACTTCACACTGCAGAACGGGGCTAAAGACAACTGTGGAACTCCAAAGACTGTACCTGTATATTTTGCTTCATCATGTGTTCTTGATGAGAAAGTGATGGAGGCACTCACCAATGCGTCCCACTGTGTTATCTTCTTCAAGGATGCTTTGCGAGGAAATGGTAAGGTGTTTATTCATGGTACTGGAGCAATTGGAGCCAAACTAAATTAACTGTGACCCTTGGGCATTCAAATCTTTATTATAGACATTCAATCTTCTGAGACTCTAAGCCACTCAGATCAAAATGAAGCATTGCAAGCTGGGACCCAGTATCTGGGAAGGGGGAATTGTAACTGTTGTTTTCAGTAATTTTTTTTCATTCTTTTACGTTAACTGAATTTACTTCCCCTAGAAGGAGTAGAGTTAATGACAACCAGAGACTTGACACCTCTATTTCCCTACAGCCAGAGGCATTGCAAGCTACTCCACACTGCTTTTTCAATGTAGCTCTTCAATGACCATACGGTCATCTATGGGAAGATTGTTCCATTTCTATGCCCATTCATTCTTTGGCCTCTCTTCCAAGGCATCCAGTTAGCATGCCAATTTAGTGCCAATGGTTGTGACAATATTAGGACGTGCATATTTGTCCACCAGGGAATACAGTTTGAGAACACCAAATTGATTTCACATAAGATGTCAGATATTCATGACTTTCAGTCACCATCAATCCAGCCTAGGTTTGAGCCACTGACCTACTTATGAAAGGCTCCATGTCCTGTTACCAAATCCATTGAACAATCTATTTACCCATAGGAGTTGAAATCTGGTCCATATTATGCAAATTAGATGTGGCATTTAGGTGCAGGTGAGTAAAAGTTTGGGTAATTCCTACTTTGGAGAGTAAAGTACTGCATGTGCCTTGCCTTAGGACAGATTTAAACAAATAAAAACACCTCTAAGAGAAGTACAAACTTATATGATTAAACAACAGACAAAAAACACATGCTTCCAGTGAATAAATTACAATCCTGTTTGAATTGAATTTGAATCTCTTTTTTTAAAAAATCTGACGTAGCAAAATCTTTTTGCCCAGAAGGCACTGAGCTTACCAAGAGCATTATATGTATTTAATTCAAAAAACAAATATGCTGTTGTGGAGGAAACCTGAAATAATCCATCTATCTGGTTAGTAATGGGCAGAAAGCATTGTCTTTATTGGCCATGACAACATGGTCACCTTTTTCCTTGTTACTGTAATAAATTGAAATGTCTTTGTTGGCAGGTAGGATTATTTGTGTTGAACGTACCGTTCTCTTGTTACAAAAGCCCCTTTTGTACACGGCTGACAAGGCTGACTTTAGTGAGCTGACTAACCCTGTCAAACTAGATGAACTGGATTCTACAACACAGGCCAATTCCATTTGTACCATAAGAGGTTGGTACAGCCTTTTTTTAAATGAATGTTGCTAACTATTTATGTTCATTTTAAGCATTTAGGTCCCTTGAATAAAACAGTGTATTGAAGAAAAAGGGGGGGGGGAAGGGGGTGGCTTGGGGGCAGTTGCTGTGTGTCATTAGGACAGTCAGGTTTATATCTCTTCCTGGGTTTTCATTGCCTTGTTGCTGTGGAAGAGTCTTTTCCCCTGCACACTGTTGCCCATCTGAGCTCTGCATGATCAGTGTTCCCATTCAATGCCTGTGTGTGCGTGCGTGCGTGTACACACAAATCTTTGCTGTAAAATGTTGCATTCTTTCACTTCATATGTCAGTTTGCACCAGACTTCCCTATCTTACCAATTGGGTATAGCATTATCTGCAGTAAAATTATTTTTCTACAGAAAGATTAGGTGTGCAAGCAAGGACTTGTGCATAAGAGGTGCGGGGGGGTTGGTTCTTCCACTGCCTCCTTCCCTTGGTGCAGGGGTGCCCAACGTGGTGCCCGGAGGCGTCTAAGTGCGCCCGCGTACTGGCCGGAAGATGAGCATCCGCCGAAATGCCGCCGACAAGCAGCGTCATCCAGGGGCGTCGCCGCCTCTGGATGACGCTGCTTGTCGGTGGCATTTTGGCGGCGACGCCTATTGATGTTGCCGCTTGTTGGCGGCATTTCGGCGGATGCTCGTCCGCTGCCATGGTCCTCCGTGGCTCGTCGTCTGGCACCCGCCAAACAAAAAAGGTTGGGGACCACTGCCTTGGTGATATGCTGAAGCAGGGCAGTTTAATGTTCTAGTGAGGGCTCTTAGCACAACTTGGCCACACTAGCTCCCCAACCAGTGCTTCTGGCTTTTGGACATTGCTTTGTTTAATCATTAATCCATCCACTACTAGGGCAGGAATATTCCCTACAGTGTATTTTCTAATGCTTTGTCTGTTCTGCTTCTAAAGGTTTCAAGTTGTGGTGCTTCATTTCGGAGATTACTTCACAGCCTAGTAACTCACACTTTCAATAAAAAAAAAAATCCTTTCTTAATTTCATTCCATCATTCCTAAGGCTACGATTTAGTCATGGGTATTTTTAGTAAAAGTCATGGACAGTCATGGTAATAAACAAAAAGTCAGGGCCTGTGACTGTTGACCTGTGCATGACTTGTACTATAAATACCCTTGACTAAATTGTAGGTGTTGGGGGCACTCCGGCGACGCGACTGCTGCTCAGGGTGGCGAGGCTCCAGTGCACCACTGCTGCTGCTAGGGGGGAGCGGCCCAGGGCCACGACAATGCTGCTGGGGGTGTGGCCCGGGGCTCTGCCGCTGCTCCCAGATCGCTGCCCCAGGGCAGCTCTGGGACCAGCTGCCTGGGGTTGCCCGAGCAGCAGCCAGTGTGGCTGGCCCTGGGCCGACCTTGCTGCTTGGGCGGCCCTGGGATCAGCTGCACCTACCACTTCAGAAGTCCCAGAGGTCCCAGAAAGTCATGGAATCTGTGAAGTCCGTGACCTCTGTGAAAGACTCGCAGCCTTAATCATTCCTATTTATGTCCTAGACAACTCTTTACCTCCCCTGGAGTTTGCACCCATCAAATACTTGCTAACACACTTCAAGTGATTTATAGAATATTAGCAATGGTGACAAGGGGTAGTACTGAATCCTTACAGACACAGATCCATATAGTTAAAAGCTGGTGTTGTTACCAAAAATACCCATTCTGTTGTTGTGATAACGCCCAATGGGCTAGAATCTCCGCCACTATTATGAGTATATTGCATTGAAAAATCTTGATTTCTTGCATTGCATAATGAAGAACAACTAAAACCTATAGGGGACTTATTCTGAGCCCTGGTGAGTTCTAATGTCTTAGATCAATATTAGCAGCTATTTTAATGGTATTTCAATCAACATGTTTGAAATACTGCTTTTTTATTTCAACCACACTAAAATTTATGCTAAGAATATTTACTCATCTGCTGTTACATTTAAACAGACCAAGTATGAGAAGCTATTCCTTCTCCATGTCAGTCTGCACCACTCTTTATGTAGTGAGATCAATGCAAGATACCTCCTCCCGCACACCTTTCAACATCTAGAGGAGAAAAAATCCACCTTCATGTTCCTGTGCAAGTTAAAGCACATAATTGTAAAAATGAAGAGCTATTTTTAATGCTAAAGGTACACACAAAAACCCCTCAGCCCCTGCTCTTCCTTTAGTTGTGAAGGAAGGGTTACAGAAGAAATTGGAGACGGAGTTGTGCTGCTGGTGATCTGGGCAGATGTGTTTTATGGAACTTCCTCTGGCGTTCGCCCCATTTGATTTTACTGTTACTTTCACTTAGGGTAACTGTTATTTTATTAATATTCTCCTGGGTCCTTTTGTTCTAATGCAGAATGTAAAATATCTTCTCCTATTATAGGCAGAGCTTTCTCTGTCTGTAGATAATCTCTCTTCTTTGTATTTTCACATAGTAACTAATAGTTTACAGTATTTAAAATGGATTTTCACTGCTTTGTAGTTTGTTTGGCTACTTCCTCTTTGAATCTTTCTAGTGGAAGAATAGTAGAGGATTGTGTAGCACGGCTGTTCTTGTAGTAACAAATTTATTTGGTGAAATGATTAACAAAGGAGGTGTATCTTTCCTGAAATGCTTGCAGCTTCTCCATTTGTATTTGATAACAGCATAAGATTATTAATATTTCTTATGAGGTCCAACTGTTCATATGAGAGAGTTCTAGTAGTTCGTACCACATATGCTTTGTGGGAGGATTAACTGTTTAACAGTATTTTTTTTCAGTGAATGATTCAGATATGATATTCTGATTTTGACACTTGATGTCTTCATATTTAAGCCCCACTCCAAGAGGCACTGTTTCCAGTTGTACTGATAAATTGCTCAAATGATGATAATCACCACCCTGCCTGTTCCTAAATATTGTCAATTGACCAGACATTCTACCCACTCATTAATCAATGTGACAAGCTGAAGAAAACTTCACAGCTATTGATTTTGGAGCTTTCAGTCAGCACACTTTCTTTAGCCACCAGCTCTCATTCCCATTAGTGACCAGTGTCCAATTTTCCAGATGCAGCCCAGATAGGCCATTCTCAGTCCCTTCATGCTGATGACAGCAGCACACCAAAGAAATATAAGACATGTCTAAAAGTCAAATTACAACTACTGATGGGTCCTTAAAAAGAGAGATCTCAGGGCCAGAGTCTAAAACTCCTTGAAGTTGAGGAAAAACTATGGACTTGGTAATTCTATACAGCATTTAAACCTGTTTAGATTCTGCATACCATTTTATATTGTGGGACACGTGTGATTGTCACCTGATTAGTGTGTCTGCCACTGCTTTCACTTGGGTTGGTACTCACCTTTTGCTATCATCTTTGATGGTTTCACTGGGGAGTTCACCTCTTCATCCAAGTAAGAGTGAATTTCAACACTTCGGGTAATCTAGTCAATAAAATTTGTATCCATTTTTCTCTCTAATTACTTGGATTACATAGTGCTGGTGCTAAACAAAGTATCTGGAATACTATACAAAAGATTAAAATAAATCAGACGGCTGAGGTAGAAGAAATTGATCTACCAAAATAAGGACAGTTTAAAAATAACTTCAAAAAAGTTCTGGTGGAAGAAGTGAGGGCAGAGATGTACTTAAAAAATGGATGACTATCCTTCCTCCATTCAGAAAAGAGGCACTAATATACTGTGGCAGGTTGTGTAAAAATCTTGTAATAACAAATTCTAATTAAATACATCTTGCACATCCCCCCCCCCCATGCATTATAAATATTAATTTTCATCACAAAAACAAAAGAAAATGAATGAAAAAGTTATCCACTTACTTCATGCTGTGTCATGCCTGATGGTCTCTGCTTACATGTTACAGATTGCTCTTCAGCAAATGTACACTGCCCTTGAAAATCACTTTTTATCAGAAGTCTGTGTTTTCTTTGCTTATATACTTAACTGTCAGGTCTTTTGAGCCATTTGTTCAAGCCACATAATTTCTGCTTCAGAATTCAATGATTGTCTTCTTGATGTCAGCTCTTGGATTTCTTCAAATTTCATGAAACTGAAAATCAAAGTTTTGTTGGTTTGTCCTAATGGCATGCAGTGTATCTACCCCTCCTTCCTGCCTGTCCCTCTCAGTAATGTTTTTATAATGGGAAAGTAAATGTGTTGCCACATGGCCATCAGCCACCTCCTTGTCTTTTCTGGGATTTTATTTTTATTGTATTGGCTGTATTGTAAAATTGAGAGACTTTTGCTCAAAAAGATATGGAATTACTAGTCAGTGCCTTTGCCATATCAGCTATGGGTTGATTTAATGTAATTTGTCACTTGCAGTTGTCCCAGATCGTGCCATTCAGAAATGTTTATGGACACAGAATGGTGCACTCATAATTCTAACTGGTCATCTCAGCATATTATCATTATTCTAAATCTCCTTAATGGCTTCCCATATTATCATTACTGGGGAGTGCATTAATAATGATCCAGAATATATCTAGCATTCTCTCCCTGATCAAACAGTTAATTTTATGGGCCAGATGTTAATCTGTTACATCAGTGTAAATCAAGTGTAACTCCGTTATTTATAGAATTCAACCTATTCAGCTGTTTTAAAAAGCAGCCTCTATCTTCTGATTACCTAGCATTTCCTAAATATTAGTATGAAATTTTCTGGTCTAGAGTACTAAGCAATCATTCTTCTCTGCCATGGAAACAGCAAAGGGTAAAAATAAATCTGTTTGGAGCTTTAGATTTAAATGGAAGAAATGGAGATTTACATACTTTTTTGAAGTATTTGAAGTTCTGCTGCACCCTGACATTAAAATGAAGGATTCATATTTGTATTGTCAGATATTTTTTCTTCATTTGCCCACTTTGTTGATGATTGGAAAGCCATTGCCTGCTGTCAGATATTTATCAGCACAGAAAGAAGAGGAATTATTAAACTGAAAAGAGTGAAAAGATCAAGCTAAATTCCTACAATGAAGTAATGAGAACCTAAGAATGCCTTTACTAAGTTAAACCAATGGTTCATAAAACCCAGTATCTTGTCTTCAGACAGCGGCCACTGCCAAGTGCGTCAGAGGGAATGAACAGAACAGGCAGTCATTGAGTAATTCATCCCCTGTCGTCCACTCCCAGCTTCTATTAGCCAGGATGGGCAGGGATGGTGTCCCTAGTCTCTGTTTGCTAGAAGCTTTCTGAAAGTCCAACTACACTATATCTATTGGATCACCCTTGTCCACGTGTTTGTTGAACCCCTCAAAGAATTCTAATAGATTGGTGAGACATGATTTTCTTTTACAAAAGCCATGTTGACTCTTAACAAATTTGTTCATTCATGTGTCTGATAATTCTGTTCTTTACTATAGTTTTAACCAATTTGCGTGGTACTGAAGTTAGTCTTACCAGCCTGTATTTGCCAGGATTGCCTCTGGAGTCTTTTTAAAAAATTGATGTCACTTTAGCTATCCGCCAGTCAACTGGTACAGAAGGTGATTTAAATGATAGTTCACATACGACTGTTAGTAGTTCTGCAATTTCATAGTTGAGTGATGCTTCAGAATTCTTGGTCCTGGTCCTGGTGATTTATTACTGTTTAATTTATCAATTTGTTCCAAAACCTCCTCTAATGACACCTCAATCTGGGACAGTTCCTCAGATTTGTCACCTAAAAAGAATGGCTCGAGTGTGGGAATCTCCCTCACATCCTCCGCAGTGAAGATTTATGCAAAGAATATGCCTTTTCTTACTTGAGTGCTCCTTTAGCACCTCAATCGTCCAGTGCCCCACTGATCTTGCTTCTGATGTACTTACATTTTATTTTGCAGTTAGTTTTTGAGTATTTGGCTAGTTGCTCTTCAAATTCTTTTTTTGGCCTGCCAATTTATACTTTTACACTTGACTTGCCAGAGTTTATGCACCTTTCTATTTTCCTTGGTAGAATCTAACTTCTAGGTTTTCAAGGATGCCTTTTTGCCTCTAACCACTTCTTTTACATTGTTGTTTAGCCATGGTGGCACTATGTTGGTCCTCTTACTATGTTTTGTAATTTGGAGTATACATTTAATTTGAGCCACTATTATTTAAGCCACGTTTTTAAAATGTTTCCATGCAGCTTGCAGGCATTTCACTTTTGTGACTGTACCTTTTAATTTCTGTTTAACCAGCTTCCTCATTTTTGTGTAGTTCCCCTTTCTGAAGTTAAATGCTACTGTGGTGGCTTCGGTGGTGTCCCTTCACCCACAAGGATGTTAAATTTAACTATAGTTACTATTACCAAGCAGTTCAGCTATATTCACCCCTTGGATCAGATATCCTGTGCTCCACTTAGGACTAAATCAAGAATTGCCTCTCCTCTTTTGGGTTCCAGGACTAGCTGCTCTAAGAAGTAGTAATTTATGATGTCAAGAAACTTTATCTCTGCTTCTCATCCCAAGCTAACATGTACCAATCAATATGAGGATAGTTGAAATCCCCCATTATTGAGTTTTCTATTTTTATAGCCTCTCTAATTTCCCAGCGTATTTCACAGTCACCATCACCATCCTGATCAGATGGTCAGCAGTATATTCCTACTGCTATATTATTATTCAAGCATGGAATTTCTATCCATAGAGATTCGGTGGTACAGTTTGATTCATTTACGATTTTTACTACATTTGACTCTGCTTTCTTTCATGTATAATGCCACTCCCCCACCAGCATGGCCTACTCTGTCATTCTTATATACTTTGTACCCTGGCATTACCCATTAATTATCATCGTTCCACCAAGTTTCCAAGATGCCTATTATATCAGTATTCTCATTTAATATCAGGCATTCAGTTTCACCCATCTGAGTATTTAGACTGCTAGCATTTGTATACAAGCATTTATAAAATTTGTCACTTTTAGCTATCTGCCATTATGTGATGTAATTGAATGGGACACTTCTTTCATTTCTCTTCATTTCCTACCTGTACTTTACCAACTTTCATCCTCTCCTCCTTACTAAGATATAGAGAATCCCTATTAATGGATCCTTCCCTAAGGGATGTCTCTATCTGAACCGTGTGCTCCTCCACACCTGTCAGCTTTCCCCCAGCCCTTAGTTTAAAAACTGCTCTACAACTTTTTTAATTTTACATGCCAGCAATCTGATACCATTTTGGTTTAAGTGGAGCCCATCCTTCCTGTTTAGACTCTTGCTTTGCCAAAAGGTTTCCCAGTTCCTAATAAACCTAAACTCCTCCTCCTTATACCATCATCTCATCCCTGAATTGAGACCCTGCACTTCTGCTTGTCTATATGGCCCTTTGCATAGAACTGGAAGCATTTCAGAGAACTGAAGTCCAGGTCCTGGTTCAATCTCTAACCTAGCAGCTTCAATTTGGCCTCCAGGACCTCTCTCCTACCTTTCCCTACATGATATCTACATGTACCATGACCACCCGCTTCTCCCCCAACACTGCACATATAAGCCTGTCTAGATGTCTTGAGAGATCCACAACCTTCACACTCAGCAAGCAACGTACCATGCGGTTCTCCTGGTCATCACAAACCCAGCTTTCTGTATTTCTAATGATCAACTCTCATCACTGTTACCTGTTTTTTTGTAATAACTGGGATTCCCTCCCCCGGAGAGGTATCCTCAATGGGAGGGGAGACCATGCCATCGTCTTGGGGAAGGGTCCCAACTATGGGATCATTTCCCTCTGCTCTACTTTGATGTTCTTCTTCCCTGAGACTTCAATCCTCCTCAACAGCACAGAGGCTGTCAGTGGGACCGCTCTACTATGCCCGGAAAGTCTTATCTATGTACCTTTCTGTCTCCCTTCGCTCCTCCAGTTGAGCCACTCTGGTCTCCAGAGCCTGTACTTGGTCTCTGAGGGCCATGAGCTCCTTGCAGTGTATGCACACATACAGGAATGCTGGAACAATTTGTACAGTGGGGGTGCTGAGAGCCATTGACCCAAACTGTAAACCCTATATATGATGGAAACCACTTCAAGCTAGGGGGTGTGGCAGCCACCCCCAGCACCTCTGCACACATTTGCCACCTGCCCCCAAGGCAGGTAATCATACATGCTGCATTCAATGTAATAAACTGGATAGCCCCCACTCTGCTGCTGGAATTTGCCTGCATTCTTTTTACTCCTGCAGATTTTTGTTGGGTTTTGTCTGTCTCTTTTTGGGGGTGGTGGTGGTATTTATTGCCCTAAGTTTAGAGAATGTTAATCAGGTGTATCTAGCTCTCCTACTCCCTCAAAAAACTCCCATTAGCGGCTCCTTTTTCGCTAGCTCTTCTGATCACTTAGGAGCTGGCTTTTTAAGCCCCTTTTCTTACTGAGTTAAGGGTTAAGGGTGTTAAAGGGCTTAGGGATCATATCCTTGTTAAGAAGTTCTCAGCCTTGCCTAGCAGGCTGCTGGGCTCAGCACATGGCACCCCAAACAAACAGACCACACTATATACTTCAGTCAAGCAGCAAGCACACTGACAAAGACAACAAGCTCACCCAGGGGTCATGTAGTCTCTCCTCCTTCACCTGGAGAACTCCCTCCCTGGGTAGTTGTATTCACCAACATATATTATACTTTTGTAAGAATTTCATTTTTGTTTAGGCACCATCTCTGGAGTTAACGAGAGCACTGCCTTCTCTTGGCCCACATGTAACAGATGTGGCAATGGAAAATTGCAGCATCATCCACAGGATAGGTAAGAATCAGTGTGGTGTTCAGTGTACCAAGGCTTTTTTGGTGTGCAGATGCAGCCTTAAGAGCCATATGTGGTACACTCATTCCTTTTGTGTTGTCTATGCCTGTATTCTCCCCCAACAGCTACACAGGGCGAGGGTTGGGAGGGAGAGGGACAAAACTGCAGGATTTTTATTGCTGATGGAATGACACAACCAGTAAGGGTAAGATTCACCTATTACGGAAGACACAAGTAGAATCAAAATGGCATGAGTTTGCTATGATATATTTTTGTAGGTTACCTCAAACTAGTACTGATATAGTACTTCTCTCACTTTTTACTGGTATGTATTAGTTAACTTCTGTATTATTCCTCCTATTACATTAATGTAAATGAGAGGAGAATCAGGCCTGTTAAGTTTATAACCCTTCTAAAAATGACCCTTTTCTACAAATAGATCACAGCTGTAAAGTCTGATTTCTCAGAACCTTTTAGGGCTCAAAACAAATGCTATCTGTTAGCTTGAAAGGGGCACTGGGGCAACTGCATCCTGGGACATTGGTTCAGTACTGGCTCAGGAAGAACTCTACCAATTAAATTACAAATGCTACCTCCCACTCCGAATTCTACCAGCTGAATTACCAATGCTACTTCCCAACAGAATGTTCTTCAGAAGGCTCCCATCTAAATACTTACCTAGTCTCATCTTGCATAGTTTGAGATCCCTTGATGGGATGACACCACAAGACAATAATGCTGTAGGCATAGTGTAAAGGGAAGAAAAAAGGATGTCTTCTAGTGACATAAGATACATAAAGAGGGATAGAGTGATTTTGATTCCAGATTCTGGTAATTTACAGTTAAAGGGATAAAGGAATATTTACAACAAAAATTAAAAAAAAAAAATACACTGTATTCTGTGTTGTACATAATTTCCCCTGAAAAACCGCAAGCCAAAAATACAAAGATTGACCTATATTTTGGTAGGTTAAGTATATCTAATTAGTAGTGCCTCTGTGTGTGTGTTTTCCAATGAATCAGACCCTCTCGTTTGAAGGAAATTTTGCTGTTGTTTAGCTAATAATGTAATGTAAATGTATTCCATAAAACCCCAATTCAGCAAAGCATTTAACCATGTGCTTAATTTTATTCATGTGATAAGTCAATGAGACTTAAGCATGTAGTGAAAGTTAAGCAGCTGCTTGAGCACTTCGCTGAATCAGGGCCAAAATCAGTACATCATTCACTTATTTGCCCTCTGATCTGTTGACTGATGCTTGTCTTTCATATGTCTCTTCCATCACTATTTGTTCACATATGTTTCAGGGGATCATATTACTGCAGCCTATGCTCCCAAACGGTAATTTTACCAGTTCTCAAAATGCAACTGGAAGTCTTTCTGCATTGTCCATCCCGACCTCATTGTACAGTAAAAGTAAAGGTGAGTGTAGATAATAAAAGTGCTAATTGTATCCAGTATATTTAGGGCAGGTGTGTTGATATCAGGTGCTCTGAGACACAATTTTCTGTGCAGCCCGATTGAAGAAAAATAACTTTATTAATACAACAAAAAGAAAATCCTAAAATGAATGTGGTACTGAAATGAAGATTAAGGGTCTAATCCTGCAGTCCTTACTCAGGTAAAACACCCCTTGAGTTCACTCTTAGAGCTTCATCCCACAAAATGCTGAGCACTTCTTGCAAGGTGCTGAGCATCATCAACTCCCATTGAAGAACTTGGCTGAATTGGGCCCTTAGGAAGTTATGAGCCGTGGATATGTTTTCTTCAATGAGCCAACTGAGAGGCCACAGCTTAAAGGAAATATGGGTGTTTTGACTCGCATCCTGAAGTTTTTTCAGTATTACCTTTAGGTCTTTTGGTTTTGTCAGTCAACTGTGTGGTAAAACGTAGGACAGACCGTTCTAGGCTCAAGATATTAATTTTCATTTTTAACATGCAAAGTGAATGTTATACATAAATGTGATTTTTGTCTTGTCTTGTCCTTTCACTTTCTTACTGCAGCTGTTACAAAAAACAATTTCTTCTGTCCTGATGTCATCATCCAGTGAGGATGGGGTAGGTATACATAAAATTAAGATAAAGAAAGAAAGTGAAACTTCCTGAAGTTTAGTTTAGAGGCAGAGTTCCAAAGTGGATAGTAGATATTCTGAGCTGTATGTGAAGACACTGGAGCAAAACATGCTAAGAATACTGTGCTCTATATAGCATCTTTCATTTGGGAATCTGGGAATGCTTAGGAAAAAATAGTCTCACTACACCAGGGGTGGGCAAACTTTTTGGCCCGAAGGCCACATCTGGGTATGGAAATTGTATGGTGGGCCATGAATGCTCACAGAATTAGGGGTTGGAGTGTGGGAGGGGATGAGGGCTCCGGTTGGGGACTCTGGGGTGGGCCAGAAATGGGATCAGGGTGCTCTGGGCTGGGAACGAGGGGTTCAGAGGGTGGGAGGGGGATCAGGGCTGGGGCAGGGGGTTGGGGTGCGGGGCAGGGGTGCAGGCTCCAAGTAGCGCTTACCTCAAGCAGCTTCTAGAAGCAGCAGCATGTCCCACCTCCGGCTCCTATGCGGAGGCATGGCCAGGCGGCTCTGCACGCTGCCCTGTCCACAGGCGCCACCCCTGCAGCTCCCATTAGCAGTTCCTGGCCAATGGGAGCTGCGGAGGCAGCACTTGGGACGGGGGCAGCTTGCGGAGCCCCCTGGCTGCCCCTACACATGGGAGCCAGAGCGGAGACATGCCGCTGCTTCTGGGAGCCGCACGGAGTGGGGCAAGCCCACAACCCTGCTCCCCAGCTGGAGGGCCAGAGCGGGGCAAGCCCTGGACCTGCTCCCTGGCGGAATCTTGAGGGCCAGATTAAAACATCTGGAGGGCCAGATGCGGCCCCCGGGCCATAGTTTGCCCACCCCTGCACTACACCCTGACAGAAAAGTATTAGTACACCTATTTACAGATGGGCACTTAGTGCAAGTCAGTGTCAAAAATAACAAGAGTCCTGGCCCGCTAGTTCTTTCCTCTAACACCTAGACCCAATTGCTCTCAAGTAACTGCCACTGAAGTTTCGTCATAGGAAGTAGCACTAAAGAAACCTGTAAAATATATAATAAATTGTGTTTTATTGGAACCTGAATAAATCAAACCACAGATACATGAAACACAAGCAACCATGAGCTATAAGACATAGTCATCAAGTGGCTACTCTCTTGGTCTGAGATATCATCAGTATAGCCCTATTTGCTTGTCTTTGTGTTTTATGTAGTATGTTTAGTTGTTACTTACACAATACACTGTATTAATTTGATCTATAAGGACTATTTTAAGTTGAAAGTTTTTCTTAAAATTATTTTGCAGTGAATTGTTTCTTGCTCTTTTATATTGTAGATAGTACATGTAAGCTAATAGACTTATGGTTTATAGAAGACCGTTTTTAAAATGAGTAATAATCTTCCTGCAACTCTTGAATACAAAGCCAGTGTTTGATAGAGTACTTGCACACTCTATTTTAAAGTCTATTCAAATGTCATTTGACACAAGCTTCTTTCCATTAGCTATTTTTTGTTTGGAAAGTATAACAAAATAATTTAGTTTTTTGAGTTAGTTGGGTAACTTAAGTAAAACAAACAAAACCCAAACAAACTCATTTTCATGCTTTAAGTCTTAAGAATATTTACCAGTTATCCATAAAGATTACATCTGAAAACTTGCAATTTGGAGGGTTTTTTTTTTCTGGCTGAAATCCAGTGATAACTTTTTTTCTCCATACTCCACTAATTCAAACTGCCACGTTATTTTAAAAAGAAAGCACATTTAGGGAAAGACTAAGCATGAGAAATATCACTCCAAATTGTAATTTTTGCCAGAGTTAGTGTGGGCTTCAAATAAAAATGTTTTTTCAAGCATGGTCCGAAGAGCCACTAGTCCTGTTTTCTAATCCTGGGTCTACCATCTTTTTGTGTAACCTTGGACAAATCACCTAACTGTTATATCTTCGTGTACCACACTATAAAATGAATATAATAGTACTTACCCCACAGAAATGTTGAGGCACAATTAGTATTAAGCTATATTGTGATCCTTAAACATAAAGAGCTATATAAATGCCAATTATTATAACTATATGTAGGGCAGTACAGGAACAGGTATAAAGTTTTTTTTTTTTTAATGTTTAGTTTCTAATGGGATTTTTTTCTTTGGTTACCTTCTTACAGACCGTGCACACACACACGCACTGCCCTATCACATGCAGAATCCTTGGGTGTCCAAGAAAGCTGTATAAAGAAGCAGTTGGCTATGCTTTCATGGACTGGGTGCTCAATTGCAGTAGCCATTATACCTACTGCCGTTTTAAGAGCCTGACAGTGAGATCCATTCTAATTGTGACTGCTGGGAGATGTTTTATTTCTAAAATTATTGAAAATCTAATTAGTTTATCAGACTAAGTACGTTCTTTGTAGCAGCATTTCACAATCTTATTTTGTTTAGCTTCCTTTTTGAGCAGTAAAAACGTTGTACACTGGAAGAGGACCTTACACTATCTTTGAGTTGTGTGCTGCCTAGAACAGAACGTACAGTACTGTTTGTTTAATCAACATGCCTTTATCACTACAGAGTTATGAGGTGAAGAGTGTGCTGGGAAAGGAGGTGGGGTTATTAAACTGCTATGTCCAGTCTGTAACCAACCATCCTAGCTGTGCTGGATTGGAGGAAATTGTCCTTCTGGAAGCAGGAAGAAACTAACCTGAATGCTGTCAGCTACTATAATATCTATGGACTTTGTAATGTGGTTATTTGATAACTATGCCCACAGATAATGTATAATGCAAGCATGATAAGTAGTGAGATAGTTTATTAAAACTGTGATTTAGAAAATATATTATTGCTAAACTTAAAAAAACTAAGTATGTAAAAAAAAAAACTTTTTTGTCTGAATGTTTATATTGTGCTTTTGGTCAGTCCAGAATTTAAGAGTATAGTTCTTGAGATTATTCTGTTGGAGTAAATGTTCATGAATGTAAAACAACTTGTTCTAGAGGTTTCAATGTTTGTAAAGCGTGTTTTTGGTGATATTTTTATAATGGGTGTTATGAATATTTTAATTGTGTGTGTATCAAAAGAATAACTTTTTAAATGTTATTTTTTTGAGTAAGGGTTTTAGCATGAATGGTGGACCTTAAGTAAGTCATCTGTTTTAATAATTTCCAGAAGCATTATACACTGCACACCATTGATACTTAACTGTAACGTTATTACCACACTGCAATAAATATCACAAATACAGATTTGAATGAGCCTCGTTATCTTTCAGATGTGATAAATGGTGTCAAAGGTATATTCAACTAATGTTTTATAGTTAGTCATAGTCTAAATATAGAAATACTGTGGCATCTAACTTACCATGAGATTGTTTCATTATATAGTATAATGTGTATAAAGAGTAAAGAACAAACTGGTTCAGGAGTGGTATAATTGTACTGATAGCTGCACGTAGATAGGGTGATATGGTTCTAACCTTAATCTATCTGAGATGTTTTTATCTCCGTCTTCTTTTGTGTTCATAACTGAACTTTAATATAAGACTACACTGTAAGGTTAAGGCACCAACTGATTTTTTTCTTTGTCCTGTACAGCACAGAGCAGATTGTCTGCACTTAGTGAAAAAACAATAGACCAGAGTTATACGGTAACTAGTTTTGCATGCTGAAAAGATTTTGCTGCCTGATTTGTGACTATTGAATAGACAAATAACTGTAAATCTGTCTCCTACTAGTCATTTCTGGGGTCATTATAGATAATGGAATGACTTTTAGGCACTCTTTTGAGCACTAATAAATAACCAAGCCTTTGAGTCAAAAAAGACCTTTTCTTCCTTAGCCATTTTACCTTAAGAAAAAGCTACAAACACTGGGCCTAGTCCATCAGATAATACCAGGTGTAATACTTACTGCTGTGAATAGTCCCACTGAAATCTATGGAACTATTTTCTGCAAGTAAGCACTACACCCTAATAGTGTTTACAGCATTAGGTTGGTTTTCTGCAGACCATTGCTGCCCCCACATATGCTGTGCTATTAATAAGTATACTTCCAGATTATGAACAAATTTAGGTGACTAAATTGACTTAAATATATGCAGTTATTTTCAATGGCAGTTCTGCCTCTTGGACCCTCACTGTCAGTAGAACTGCACAGCAAAGGTGGTCAGTTTGTTCACGGAGTACGATTCAGAATACTAAAATGTATCCATACCGAAACTAAAGATTCATGTACTTGCAGCAATAATGTAAATAACCCGTTCATTCCACAAGGAATGCATTTTTTCTGTCAGACTTCATAGCCTTTAAACCTCTTCATACAAGTAACAATATACATGGCTGGACCTGATTTTGGGGTATTGTACAGCTAGAGCTGTTAACTGTTGTCTTGAGGTTTTACAATTTAATAGCAAAACTTAACTTCCCTTGGGTTTTGTTTGTTATGCTACTTGAGAACCATGATAGGAAATGGCCTACTTGTTGTTAAGAGTTCAGCTACTGGTGGATACAGTTAGCTTGAACTGTTATAAATAGTAATTACTGACTCAACATTTGTGCAGGAAGGTATACTTTATAACCAATTTACTGGCAGACATGAATTTTAACCCTACTAACGAATACCAAAGTGTTGCCTCCATTTTCTTTTGAGATGTTTAAAATGTTTAGTGCACTAAATAAGCCTATTCGTTTTTTCCCCCTAATTTAATAATAGTATTGAAAATTAAACTTTTTAAAAAGTTGTACTTAAAGCACACCTCCATTCTGGGTTTTACTGATGAATCACATTTTCATATTAATAATACTATGCATGGTTGTAACTCCTGAGAAGTACAGCTCCACCTGTTGCATTTACTCTCAACCCCTGGCTCCAAAGCATAGGGCAAAGACATGAAGCAGAAGTGATTAAAAATGCTTTTTTATTCTTAGAAATGCTGTAAAAATGGATATAAAAGGTTGAGCATGCTCAGTCTTTTTCCTCCTACTATCTACAGTATAAAGGGTTTTTGAATCATTTTTACAAATGTACCATAGCTGCATCAAGATGAATAAAATGTAGAAAAAGAACAAAAACGACTGTTACAAAAATAATTTAAGGGGGAAACCACAAAAGTTTAGCTTTTTTCCCTCTCTCTCTCTCTCTATATATAATTTTTTTTGCAAGTTTGGCGGTTAAAGACCCAGGCCGAGCCCAATCTTGCTACAACATTCAAAAGAAACTGAAACCCAGCACAATTTCACTGATGTTTCTTCCTCTCTCCCTTAAGGCCGCTTAGGGAGCCGACGGGAGCTGAGCAGCAGCCCCTCCGCAGTCCTGAGGCACCGTCCCCGCCGCAGGTAGGCCAGTCCTGGCTCTGCAGCGCCGGCTGCTCCGTGTAGGTCTCTGAGGTATTGGTAGGATAAGGCAGTCACAGTCCCTCGAGTCCCTGCCCACAGGGTTACCGGCAGTCGGTGCCCGAGCCGGGCTGCAGGAAGGAGGCGCCAGGCAGCTGCTTGAAGAAGTGCCTGAGGCTGGTCAAGTCCCGGCTCAGCTGCTCGATCTTCTTGTGCAGCTTCTCGTTCTCGGCCGACAGCTCCAGCAGCTTCTGCTGCATCTCCTGGTTGCGGCGCTTCGCCTTGTCGCGGCTCTTGCGCACGGCGATGTTGTTGCGCTCCCGGCGCTGCCGGTACTCGGGGCTGAACCTATCCACCCACTTCTTGCCGCTCCGCTCCTTGCCCGCCGGCTGCCCCTGCCCGCAGGAGGACGACGACGAGGGGGACCTGGTGCTGCAGCTGGACGGCGAGCTGCTGCCCGCGGGCTCGGGCGAGGTGGGCGGCGTGGGCTGCCCGCTCAGGTTCATGATTGTCTGGGCGCAGGTGGCGACCTGCGAGGGCAGCAGCGAGGAGGCGAGGTCCCTGTCGCTCCAGTCCGGCTCCCGCTTCAGGGCGGCCCGCGGGGCGGAGGAGGAGCCCGGCCGGGGCTCGCCACCCAGCAGGGCGCCGCCGAAGTCCTTGGCGGGGTCGCGGCCTGCCGGCGGTAGGTACTCGCCGTAGTCGCCGCCCCGCTCCGCCTTGTGGTTGCTGTTGAAGAGGTCGGCGAAGAGCTCGTCGTTGCACAGCTCCAGGTTGGGCACCGCCGACATGGAGTCGATGTAGGAGCTGAAGTCGATGGCGCTCTCGTCCTCGTACATGGCCGGGGCGGCGGCGCTCAGCTCGGCCAGGGTGCTGCTGCCGCCGCCGCCGCCCCCCTGCTCCTCGGCGCTCATGCCGCCGCTCCCGGGCTTGCAGGAGGGGCTCAGCCCGCCGCCGCCCGCCTTAGTGTCGTAGAAGTTGGCCGGCTCCAGGGACCAGTTCCTGTAGCATGCCGGGGAGTCCAGGCTGTACAGCGCGGCGGCGCTCATCGGAGAGCGGGCAGGGGCTGCACAGGAGTTACAGGGGCTCGGGCTCCGCGGGCTGGTAGCGCCGCAACAGGTGAGTGGTTCCCCCTCCGCTGTCAGGCTGGGCTGGAGGCTGCTGCTGGGCTCACTCTGGCCGGCGCCTTCCCCGCGAAGCAAGCGGCGGAGTGTCACGCTGGGTCCGCCAGGAGCGCCCAGGCCGGTGCAGACGAGGAGTTTGTTCCGAGACCGGGGGCAGCAAGTCTAAACCTGGGAGCCGCCGCCTGCTCCGCTTTTATATAGCCCCGGCCCCGCCCCCTGCCCCAGTGACGGGGAGAGAGTGTTACTGGAATCCCTCGGGCCCCGGGGCGGTGCAGCGCGAGGGGAGGGGTCTGCCCTGCGCCGCTGCCGGGGGGCGACACAGCGGGGGCCGGGGAGCAGCGTAACCTAGATCTTAGGCTGTGCCTCGTAAATCTTTGCTGCAGCAGCAAGTGGGGGGTGGTGGGGCTGCTTCCGCCACAGAGCCAGAGCCCGTGCAAGCTCCGCTGGCTGCTGCTGGGAACGCGCCTGTGGTGCCAGTGCCTAGGACAGGCGGCAGGACTTGCTGTTCTCATTCCCACCTTCCTGTTTATCGGAGTTTGCGCTGCTCGGGTTCCTGGGGAGGGGGGCGGGGGCGAGAAACCACTTGCCCTGAAACAGACACGCACAATGCACGTGGGCTGCAAACGTTCCCCCTGGGCAGGACCAGGGTAACTGTTAAGCCCAAGAGCAGCGCCAATTGAGAGCCAGAAGCGAGCGGCTGAGGCAAAGCTCAGCGTCGCCGAGCCGAGGACTCCCGTGGGTGCCAGGGATGGAGCTGGGTTACAGCCTGCCGAGGAGAGTCTCACCTTCACGCGGGGGTTGCCTAGTGAGGCGGCGGCGAGCGGTACTTCGCCTGCTGCACCTGAATCTGTGCGTACCTCGCAGTTTGTGTAGTGCAATGATCGGCTTCAGACACGGTTTAGCGGGAAACTACGCCTGGCCGATGAATTCCCCCCACCCCATATCAAGGCTCCGCTCCTGTGCAGCCGCTATCTTTTCTAAACGTGCTCCGCTTAGCTCACACTTACGTCCTAGCAGTGCCGTGCTGCACGTTGGAGTTTTGATAGGTTAAGTGGCACGTACACAATGCATGAAGCGGGCGGGGGGGGGGGGGATAGTCTTGTGCTGTTTGTTTGACCATGTGCTAGATTTTAGCACCATAGAAAATACTTTCTCTGCATTCAAAACCACGAAGTGATTTGCCTCCTTGGTACACATTGCCCTCTTGTGGCTGATTAGTGTATATTTTTGTATCTGTCAGCTCAGACTACAATGTAGATCACTTTAAAAAAAGGGGGGGGGGGAGAGGGAGTGTTATACTGCCACCCACAGCCACGGAAGAGAACGCACTGGTGCCCAGGTTCCTAGTTACGGTCTTTAAGCAATCACTCACATTGTAGGCTAATGAGAAGTGTTTTCCTAGAGGTAAGTCGTGAATAATGTAAACAGTGAAAATGTAAAGTGTGCTGCTTTAGCAATACAGTCATTTCTCTGTTTCATTTTGAGGAGACGCTGTAGAATTACAACAATGGTTTGCGTGGTTTTGATGCCAATGTTTAGCGTCTGCACAGCCTTGTGAGACCGGGTTGCATCTGGTGACACTATAAAATAACACTCCAAATAAATAGTTAATCTGGGTTTCCTAGCAAGGAAGAAATGACAAAAAAAGAAAAGGAAAAAAAAACACTTTTAAGTATAACTGACCTGAAAACTGAATTGTATGCTCTATAGCCAAGCATTTATGGGCAATGAAAATGTCCCTATCCTTTCCCCAAGGTTCCAATATAGTAATACACCTTCCAGCATTCTCAGCAGGAGCCCTTATGACAAGGGTTTTATGCCATACTAGATATGTCAGTTCACAGTCACTAACACATTGGGGGGTGGGGGGGTGTCTGATACCATGATCTCAGGGGCAAAACCCAATCTACTTTAATAAGAGTTTTGCTTGAGCAATCACTGCAGGATTGGGCACATACAGAAAAGCTTGTCTTCCTAAATACCTACCTCTAAAAGTGGATATTATCACCACACAGGTTTATAGAACTGTTGCTGTGGGCTTTTAAAGGGCTGCCGCCTCCCCAAAAAGAATTTGATGGCAGCAGTGAACAAAGTATTCCGCTTGCTCTGAAACAAACATTTTGAGATCTTCCAGGGTGAAAGGTACTGTAAAAACATAAAAAGATCGAGGAGTACTTGTGGCACCTTAGAGACTAACAAATTTATTTGAGCATTTGTTAGTTTCTAAGGTGGCCCAAGTACTCCTCGTTCTTTTTGCTGATACAGACTAACACGGCTACCACTCTGAAACCTGTAAAAACATAGTCATTAAACATTCTTTATGTAACTAATTATTAGCTTCCCCACCACCAAAAATTTCTGAGCCTAATAAAAACACTATTAGAATTTAGGAAATCTTCCCCCTGGTTTGCAGTCTAGTCTTGTTAAATGAACACCACCTCCGTCATTCATATTGTCTGGAGGAGTGCATACCAGTGCTTGCTTGACATTTTGATGGATAAACTCTTCACCTTTTGACCTGGCACACTGCTAAAGTCACTCTGCAATGTAAATGACTGTAGAAACTACAACTTTTTCCAATGGAGACTTTAAAGAGGAATCAGTATATATTTATAAAATAAACATACATACACCTGAGTATTTCACTTTGTGAATGTCACTCTAGTGCCCTCCTGAGGTTCAGTTAGTTTAGGAGAAACGACTGTGGATACTAAAAAGGCAAGAACTCAGCCTGACAGATTGGGACAATCTGTTTTAACTGACAATGTTTGCCTGTACGTTTCATTACAAGATGTTCTTTTGACAGCAATAATGTTGTAAATGTAGATTTATGGTGTTAGATTACTGTCTAACTAAACTGTCTTCATTTTACTCTCTAAAATTTTTCTCTTCCCCCACTCCTTTCAGTTGCCCATTAAAAAAAGTTTTGATGAATATATTCCTATTTTAAAATCAGTAGTTGATACTGATAAATGAACAAGTATACCTGAAACAAAATAAATGTAATAATAATTAAAGATACAATGTGTAATATGAAATTTTCCCATCTCCCAAACATTTTAAAAGAATAGTCCACTGACTGCTTACAAAAGGGAAAACAAAATTGTTTGTCAAAATGTTTGCGTGTTTTTTTAAGAGAATTAGCTAAAGCAATTAATATTCAATATGAGTTGCCTAGTTTCTCTCTTCATAGCTAGACTTTAAAAGGACATTGCTAAGGTCTGGTCTACAGACAGTAGTTTTTGTACTGGTAAAATGCACACCACTTATTGTAACAGTTATGTTTGTTTATTTTAACCAAAATAGTTACAGCAGGCTACCCCCCTTTGTGTGGATGCAGTTATACAGCTATAACTTATTCTTCTTCCTTTATGGGAATAAGCTATACCGGGGTTCTCAAACTTCATTGCATCGCAACCCCATTCTGACAAAAATTACTACATGACCCCAGGAGAGGGGAACTGAATCCTAAGCCAGCCTGAGCCCCAGGTGGCGGGGCCAAAGCCAAAGCCAGGCCCCACTGCCGCGTGCGGGGGATCAAAGCCAAAGCCGAAGCCCAAGGGCCTGTAACCTGAAGCCCTTGGGCTTTAGACCCCAGCAAATCTAGGCCAGCCCTGGCGACCCTACTAAAGTGGGGTCCTGACTCATAGTTTGAGAACCACTGAGCTATATTATCTCATGCACCTTCATATCAGTACAACTGTCCACACTAGAGGGTTGTATCACTTTACACACAAAGCTGTACTGCTTTAACTATATAAGTGTAGTTAGACAATCTTGTAGGCATAGCTTTAGTTTGCGCTCTCTGGACCTGATCATGCAACTCTTAATTACATCAATAGTCCCCACTGAGTTTAACTTTGACATGAATTAGCGTTGCATGATTGAGCTATAGTAACATAATTGTATTTTTGTAACACAAAATATACCTTTATAAATCAATATTTATTTTAGGTGGATCAAACAGGTACCTTAACTACAATACAATCAGTTTACAAATGAAATTATATAAAATTAAAGATCAGCAATGGACTCTGTCTCGCATGTCTCTAGGTGATCTCTGAGTTCACAATGTTTGCTAATCTGATGCGTGAATATATACCTATAATCTGTCTGGACACTGAAGACACAAACTCCTTTCTGTCCATTCTTATTATTCATGATTTTGAAACCTAATACTATTCCCATAATTTTTTGTCTATTTAATATAACTTTTAAATTGTTTAAACATATGAATTACTATAGATAAAACATGCAACAACCTTTGCATATGATACATGTGAGTGTCTACACTACAAAATGTAATGCCCATATTGCCACAACAGCCAAAAATGGTATGGCTGGACTGAGGTTTAGACAGGACTCAAACATTTTTACCACTGTCATAAAAGTGTGTTTTTCATGATCTCTAGCTCAGATGCACCATTGTTTGCAGGTTCGTTTTTCTAAACCAGATGCATAAACTCCCCAGCCTCTGTTTTACATTCTGACCTGGAATTATCCACCCTAATCATTTGTTTTGGAACTCTTTCTCTCTCTCTCTCTATATATATATATATAATGTCAAAAATTAAATAGTGTCAGCCTATGCATAGTAGCTATTGATACAAAATTTAACTTGCTTATTATTTAAAACTCATAATCTGTGATGCCATATTCCATTTCTACTGAGCTTTGAAAATCCTCTCATGCCTGTTTCCAAACATATATATATATATATATATATATATATATATATATATATATATATATATATATATATATATATATAAAATATTCTTTTAGCTGACGTTGGGGTGTTAATCTTGAAACAGATACAGCTTTTGTTCAGTGCATCATTTTTTGGCTCTGCAAGGCTTGGTTAGCAAAACCTATTCTCAGGGCTATACTGCCTTTCATGATGATGCTGGTGCACAGAGGGAAGCGAGTTCCTATAAAACAAAGAAAGAATCTTTAGCATTGTGAGGAGTCCTTTCCATCCAACTATAACAATGTTAAATTATTTAGGCCCAATCTCTGACCTATGTTGATAATTTCTGTTACGATAGAGGTAGAGCTACACTGAATATGAGAACATTTAGTATGCCGGTGTTCTGTTTCCTTGATATAAGGTTTGTTATATTAATATGGGAGGGTGCTGCCACTTTTGTCTGTTGTATGTAGATGCAGTAGTGACGTGGCATAGAGAAATACAGCAATGCAGACAGAATGCATTTCTATAGAAGACTTTTCTCACCTCCGTAAATGTGCTACGCGCCAATTTTGTGGGTTGTTTTGTTTGTTTTTTTCCCCATCCTAGTTGCTCTTAGCACTATGGCCTCCGTCATTCATATTGTCTGGAGGAGTGCATACCAGTGCTTGCTTGACATTTTGATGGATAAACTCTTCACCTTTTGACCTGGCACACTGCTAAAGTCACTCTGCAATGTAAATGACTGTAGAAACTACAACTTTTTCCAATGGAGACTTTAAAGAGGAATCAGTATATATTTATAAAATAAACATACATACACCTGAGTATTTCACTTTGTGAATGTCACTCTAGTGCCCTCCTGAGGTTCAGTTAGTTTAGGAGAAACGACTGTGGATACTAAAAAGGCAAGAACTCAGCCTGACAGATTGGGACAATCTGTTTTAACTGACAATGTTTGCCTGTACGTTTCATTACAAGATGTTCTTTTGACAGCAATAATGTTGTAAATGTAGATTTATGGTGTTAGATTACTGTCTAACTAAACTGTCTTCATTTTACTCTCTAAAATTTTTCTCTTCCCCCACTCCTTTCAGTTGCCCATTAAAAAAAGTTTTGATGAATATATTCCTATTTTAAAATCAGTAGTTGATACTGATAAATGAACAAGTATACCTGAAACAAAATAAATGTAATAATAATTAAAGATACAATGTGTAATATGAAATTTTCCCATCTCCCAAACATTTTAAAAGAATAGTCCACTGACTGCTTACAAAAGGGAAAACAAAATTGTTTGTCAAAATGTTTGCGTGTTTTTTTAAGAGAATTAGCTAAAGCAATTAATATTCAATATGAGTTGCCTAGTTTCTCTCTTCATAGCTAGACTTTAAAAGGACATTGCTAAGGTCTGGTCTACAGACAGTAGTTTTTGTACTGGTAAAATGCACACCACTTATTGTAACAGTTATGTTTGTTTATTTTAACCAAAATAGTTACAGCAGGCTACCCCCCTTTGTGTGGATGCAGTTATACAGCTATAACTTATTCTTCTTCCTTTATGGGAATAAGCTATACCGGGGTTCTCAAACTTCATTGCATCGCAACCCCATTCTGACAAAAATTACTACATGACCCCAGGAGAGGGGAACTGAATCCTAAGCCAGCCTGAGCCCCAGGTGGCGGGGCCAAAGCCAAAGCCAGGCCCCACTGCCGCGTGCGGGGGATCAAAGCCAAAGCCGAAGCCCAAGGGCCTGTAACCTGAAGCCCTTGGGCTTTAGACCCCAGCAAATCTAGGCCAGCCCTGGCGACCCTACTAAAGTGGGGTCCTGACTCATAGTTTGAGAACCACTGAGCTATATTATCTCATGCACCTTCATATCAGTACAACTGTCCACACTAGAGGGTTGTATCACTTTACACACAAAGCTGTACTGCTTTAACTATATAAGTGTAGTTAGACAATCTTGTAGGCATAGCTTTAGTTTGCGCTCTCTGGACCTGATCATGCAACTCTTAATTACATCAATAGTCCCCACTGAGTTTAACTTTGACATGAATTAGCGTTGCATGATTGAGCTATAGTAACATAATTGTATTTTTGTAACACAAAATATACCTTTATAAATCAATATTTATTTTAGGTGGATCAAACAGGTACCTTAACTACAATACAATCAGTTTACAAATGAAATTATATAAAATTAAAGATCAGCAATGGACTCTGTCTCGCATGTCTCTAGGTGATCTCTGAGTTCACAATGTTTGCTAATCTGATGCGTGAATATATACCTATAATCTGTCTGGACACTGAAGACACAAACTCCTTTCTGTCCATTCTTATTATTCATGATTTTGAAACCTAATACTATTCCCATAATTTTTTGTCTATTTAATATAACTTTTAAATTGTTTAAACATATGAATTACTATAGATAAAACATGCAACAACCTTTGCATATGATACATGTGAGTGTCTACACTACAAAATGTAATGCCCATATTGCCACAACAGCCAAAAATGGTATGGCTGGACTGAGGTTTAGACAGGACTCAAACATTTTTACCACTGTCATAAAAGTGTGTTTTTCATGATCTCTAGCTCAGATGCACCATTGTTTGCAGGTTCGTTTTTCTAAACCAGATGCATAAACTCCCCAGCCTCTGTTTTACATTCTGACCTGGAATTATCCACCCTAATCATTTGTTTTGGAACTCTTTCTCTCTCTCTCTCTCTATATATATATATAATGTCAAAAATTAAATAGTGTCAGCCTATGCATAGTAGCTATTGATACAAAATTTAACTTGCTTATTATTTAAAACTCATAATCTGTGATGCCATATTCCATTTCTACTGAGCTTTGAAAATCCTCTCATGCCTGTTTCCAAACATATATATATATATATATATATATATATATATATATATATATATATATATATATAAAATATTCTTTTAGCTGACGTTGGGGTGTTAATCTTGAAACAGATACAGCTTTTGTTCAGTGCATCATTTTTTGGCTCTGCAAGGCTTGGTTAGCAAAACCTATTCTCAGGGCTATACTGCCTTTCATGATGATGCTGGTGCACAGAGGGAAGCGAGTTCCTATAAAACAAAGAAAGAATCTTTAGCATTGTGAGGAGTCCTTTCCATCCAACTATAACAATGTTAAATTATTTAGGCCCAATCTCTGACCTATGTTGATAATTTCTGTTACGATAGAGGTAGAGCTACACTGAATATGAGAACATTTAGTATGCCGGTGTTCTGTTTCCTTGATATAAGGTTTGTTATATTAATATGGGAGGGTGCTGCCACTTTTGTCTGTTGTATGTAGATGCAGTAGTGACGTGGCATAGAGAAATACAGCAATGCAGACAGAATGCATTTCTATAGAAGACTTTTCTCACCTCCGTAAATGTGCTACGCGCCAATTTTGTGGGTTGTTTTGTTTGTTTTTTTCCCCATCCTAGTTGCTCTTAGCACTATGGCCTCTGTTTATATTGTGACTACATGTGACTACAAACTTTGGCCTAGCAGCCTGAAAGTCAGCTAAACGGTGTTTCTTGTACTCTTCCCTGCAGATGCACTAAAAGGGCATTAGTTTACATAGCTGGATATATAAAACATAGGGAAAGGCATTTTAGCTCCCCGGGATCAAGTTTAGTTCACAAGTGTTTTATTAGCTTTTCTCTCTCACACACTCTTTATGGGATGGTCCATAGATCAGCTGGAAGGAACTGCTTTATGGGTAGTGTTTCTGGCAAGTGACAAGTTATCTTAGAAACCACATCCATAATTGCTTGTACTTTGCTATTCAGCTAGCTAAAGTATGTTCTCTTCCCCAGAGTGGAATCAGTCATGAAGTGACCCTGATGGAATGGAACCATGCCAGCAAAAGGTATTTTATTTAATATTGATTGGATTTTAACAAAAAACGTAGGATGCCACTTTTCAGTCTTAAGATGGATACTGGTGTTGCAGCAGGAAGAGAACTCGGCTTTTGTCTAATGAAATATCAAACCTAGACATTGTGAATCTGATCTGTTCCTTTTGAAGTCAGTTCTACCATTGATGCCAATAGGAAGGAGCAGAATATCAGGCTTAGAACAAATGGGAAAATGCCTTCTGTATTTCACATGATTGAAGTCTTAACATTGTTTAATGAATGCAAAATAGCAATGCCATCTGCTTGAAAGTGAGGTAGTAAATCCTAGGAAAAGCAGCACCTTGCAATAGGAAGAATATTTAAGTAAAATGGAAACAGGAGTTAAAACGTTGCTGTAAAATTAAACACTAGTATTTCCAGACACCATATCTTTCTATTGACAGTAGAACAGATAGAGGCATTTTAGTGTATTACATAAATGTTGTTTGAGTTCTGCTGTTACTGACCCCCTTCTTCCCCCCCTCCCCCCCAGCTAGATGGTCATTGTATTTTTGCCTTTTTTTTTTAAGAAGTGTCAAAGTTTCTGTATACATTTCATATGTAAATCTTTTCATAGTCCATTGCTACTAATATGACTGGCTGACTCTGAAGATAGTCTCACACCCTTGGTCATAGGTCAGCGACTAATGAGTTTTAGAGCAATAATATTTGGGTAACAATCCTTAGCATATTCAAGATTATGCATAAAGTAAGTTTGTGGAGAGGGTTCTCAAAAAATATCATTCCTTCAATAAAGTTGCTTTATCTAATTGTGTGAAGCTTCTAACCAAACCCTTCAGCAGGAGGGCAGACCAGTTGTTGAAGGGGCTTTCACCCTCTAACAGAGTGACCAAACAATCTCTGCTCTGGAACACCTTGCCGGTTCCTTGGGCTATATATGAGGAAAGTAAGGTGCAAACACCTAAAGCCTGGAATTACAACTAATATCTAGGGCCTGGTCTACACGTAAAACTGAGGTGTACCTAGCTATGTCAGTTGGGGGGGGGGGGGGAGGGGGAATTCACACCCTTGAGAGCCATAGTGTAGTTGACCTAAGCCATGGTGTAGACATCGCTAGGTCAACTAAAGAATTCTTCCGTCAACCTAGCTATCACCTCTTGGTGGGGTGGATTAAATAAAATGACAGAAAATATTCTTCTGTTGCTGTAACTTCTGTAGTATAGACACAGCTTAAGTTAGGAGGGGGAAAGGTAGTGCTGATGTGTGAGAGACAAGGGGTGTGTGAAGAACATGAACTTCATCAGTAATCTCTAGGAAAGGATGCTGGAGTTGGTTAGGGAGAGTGGTGTCTTTTTTTTTTTTAAACTTGTGGTTGGTGTGGAACAGTATCCCAAATTGCAAACCAGCAGAGCAATGCTGAGAGAAAGATGATTGATGGGTTTTTCCCCTCCAAAGAATGTGAGATCAGAAGTATTTACATATTCTAAACAGTTTTTTTATTAGTTGTTCAGCAGAATTTGTATTTATTGTTTATATAATTTCCTGCATGCAATTAATGTATTTTTCTTTAGTTAATCTAGTATATCTGCTTATTTTAACCAACAGTTCAATGTAAGAATAAGTAATATTTTTGTTAACCCCAACCTTGTGGCTAATTATGCAGTTATTCTATTTATCACCTTCTTTTAAGCCAGTTGAAACAGTCTCCCACTTCCTGTGTGCCAAATACGCTCTTGTTGCCTTCTTCTGAAAACTCACTCTGAAAAACCTTCCTGTTTGAGGTTGTCATTGTGTCAGCACCTTCCCATACCTTGCCTGTTGCTCCATGTATTTGTCTGTTAGACTAAATGCCAGAACAGGGGCTTTGTTTTTTTGACATGTATGTATTTAGCTATAGAGCTGTAACTCAGTATAGCACAACAGTTGAAAGGATTAAATGATGGGGTTGGTTTAATAGACTTTTACAACTAGATAATGAAGGCTCAGAGGTATACTCCTCTGACTGGGTAACTTATGTAAAGTCAATGGCCTGGCGGTGGTGCCAGTGAAAATATAAATAACCTTATTAAAACCTTCAGCTTGGATGGATTAATTCCAGGATGGAGGAAGTGTGAGATAGAATAGTATCAGTATCACATCACTCATAGGACTGAGTGGTCTGTTGCTTATAAATCAGACATCAATTTTATATCTAAAAATCATCACTGAGGTAGGAAGCACATGATAAATTGGTGCCCTGGGACAATTAGTACGTGTTTCAACAGCTGGGCTACATCAAAGGCTTCCATTGCTGACTCTCAAGCTTACACAGTACCGGTATGTAAATCTTTTTGGTGTTCTGTTTTTCCCCTCCCTGATCCTTTGTAGTCCACATTCATCACAACTCCCTTCCCCTTGAAAAAGTGTGGCTGGCTGGGACAATGGCTATGGGTGTTGGCTCTCACTTCATAAGTCTCACTGCAGAATCCTTTACACCAACCCCTTCTGAGAATGTTAGGGCAACTTAAAAAAAAAATTTTTTTTTTTTTGCAGTGCCCACTCAGAAAACTGCAAATTCCTTGTGAAAGCTTCAAAACTCCTATGTGAAAAACCTGGTTAAACTGTAAGCCTAAACTATCTATTTTACAGGTCAAAGTACTCAGCAAGTATAAGAGGAATGTGCAAAAAGGGCAATTTAACACCTCTTGGAGTCAGCCACTTGACTTCTGAACATGAACTCAGCTTTTCATGTGACTCTTTACTGTGCTTTATGACTTTAGAAGAGACACACAGTCCTTCCACACAGACAGCTTTAAGTCATGATGTCTCCTTTATTGATATCAAAGATAAAAAGGAGCAAAATGCATTCAGAAGAATCATACAAAGGTGAGAATATAAAAATACATTACTTCATTGCATATGTTGCAGTGGACAAAAAAAACAACTTTGCATATATAATGCCCTTCAATTTAAGAGGGGAAAAGAGCAGTTTAGCTTCTTTAGTGAGTAAGTGTCTTAAAACTACTAATTTAGAAATGAGCTATTACTTATTCTACAGCTTATGTTTTTATTTTTTAATAGACAAACCTCCTGTACAGCACCCAGGAGTTTTTGTGCCAGTGGTTTTCCCAATAAAGATCTAGTATAGCCCCAGACTCGGTTGTACTCATTCAAAATGCTGTTGACCGAGAATTCTGAGATGTTGATTTACAGTGCTAGAACTGAGTCAAAGTGAACAAAGCAAAACTCTTAGCATTTATGGTTTAGAAAGGATGTTAAAATGTTCAACCTTTTTAGAAGGGGGAAAAACACCTCCCAGAAATATTATTTGTTGCTTCTTTGTGCCACTCAGTTTCCAACTCTGAACAATTCCCTTTATGCTCATTAGCTTCAGTTTATACATTTACCTGCTCTTATTTGTCTTATAGGTTCTTATCCAGCAGAGAGACTGATGGTCTGTCTCTGCTTTCAGGTTGAAACTGATGCCAGGGAATGGAAGTCAGTGTAGAAGCAGGCCTGAGTAGGGCTGAGATGACCTATAACAACAGTTGCAAAGAAGAGCCCCTACAGCTGCAGAGAAGTCAAAGGTGCTTGCTTTTAATTTTTTTAAGTTATTTTATACTTGTTCACTGCTCCATGATAATCACGCATTATTAAAATGTCAATGGGAAATGTCTTCTTAAATGAATTCATGTTAATAACTAGTCATAATATTTTGAAAGACACTAACTCGTTCCCATATAATCTCTGCTGAACTTTGTTTGGCACAGAGGTTACCTCTAAAAAACTGCTTTACAGGTAGAGGCTCGTGCTCTTGGTGTGGCTAAAGTCAGACTTCCCCCCCTTAAATCTCCTCATAAGCAAGTACTGGAAAACAACAGACTACGTTGTCCTGTGCTGCCAGCTCATTCACAGCAGAAAACGGTAGACACACCAGCAATGCCTGCTTTCAGGTATGGACTCAACACTTCTGTTAAATATGATTCTTAAAACATGAAAACCTTGCAGTTTAAATTAATGCAAAACCATAATATACAGTCACAACTTACTAAACATCTCCTATAATTGTTAAAACAGGCTGTGTTGTGGTCATAATTGGTATTATAGCAACTGCTTGCTACTTTTAAAAATGAGAGATTTCAATGTGTATCATTCAATAGGCTGTATGTGTTGACTTTTATCTAATCACTCTTTGTGTGGATTAAACAATACAGCATGTTAAACACCCATTCAAAGATTGTGTGGTTATTTTGTTTGTGGTTTCTTCTGTTAAATACAATAGCTTAATATCATGGGCCTTAGCCTTCAACACAGTTACCATATTCCTAGTACAGAGACATTAGTTCATAATTGTCATCTTTGAGTAAGTTCTACCACAGTATCACAACCCTTAATCAGTTCAGACTTACCACTGTGGAAAATACAAATTAATTGTTTTTCTATCCATGCTCCTCCCCCACCACACAGTAACTTGACTGTAGTGGTTTGGCTTAGAGAACACTCCATTTGATTATTTCCTTACAGCCTCTCTTTCACATCCAGGGCTCCCATCCTTCCCAAACTCTGCCAAGGAGATTGGGGTCTGTTGCTTGATCTAGAAGGCATCTCACTTGGATTTCTTCCAAAAGTCCATCCTCTGGTTCTTTGGCTCGGATGTTGTGATCTCTGCTTCCTAGAGCTACAGCTACATATTCCTTGTAGGCAGGCGATTTCTCATGGCCCAGTCGTAATTCATCACTGAAAAAAAGAAAACTCGGAAAATCTAGACTTTATTTTTTAAATGAGAGCTTTAAGGCCTAATCCTATGAGGTAGTGAGATTCTTGACTCAATAGGTGTTTAGAGTGCTTAGCAAGTCAAGATCAGGTCCTTAAAATGAGTGATCTCAGGCTTTTCCCTCATCTGTGAGCATTTACTATGAACATCTTCAGCTTGAGCTCAAGTCTGTGAGATTTTCAAAGGGTATGTCTACACTGCATCTGGGAGCGAGCTTCCCAGACTGGGTCCACAGACTTGTGTTAATGGGGCTCGCACTAGTGTGCTAAAAGTAGCTGTGTAGACAGTGCTTTGACATTGCAGTTTGGGTTCTGAAAGCTGGTCCTGCCCCGGCTTCTGAGCTGCACTGTTAAAGCACTATCTACACAGCTACTTTAGCAAGCCACAAGTCTGTGGACCCAGTCTGGGAGGCTAGTTCCCAGATACCCAGAATTTCTATGAGCCTCTCAATCAAACTGCTACTTGTATTGTACTGTTTCTCACCTGCCAAGTGCTCATCTGAAAAAAGGCAGCCTCATCAATGGAGGCCAGAGCAGAAAACAGTTACTCATTCCATCACACAGCAACCTACAGGCAATCAAACCTGTTACTGCCATAGCTCTCCTGGGTGATACAAATTGCACCTTCGTATTCAGCCATTTTAAAAGTATTTGTATAATTTTAAACAAGCTTTTCATTCATTGCACCAACCCAAAATGAATTTAAAAGGAAGGGATTAATTGAATTTTAAAGACTAAAATACTGTGATTTCTAGCTTGAGCCAATCTTGACTGAGCTGATTAAATCTCAGTAGGCCATCACATTCCTAGGCAATTTAATGAATTTTTTGGAAACTATCTAATTTACTTGTATGCCTCCCTTACAGTTGCCTCAACATTCCTGCTAGACTACTGGTTTTTGTTTTTTTTAAAAGAGTCCATTCAAATTTCATCTCTACCCCCAAAGCTTTATGAAGAGCAACAGCTTGTGAGGGGTGGGAAATAACTAGGCTTACATGGTGTGGCCACACATGCTGCCAAGAAAAATAAATGCCCAGGAGTACAGAGGAAAACTGAGTTGGAACAAGGACACTCAGGAGATAAAGGGTAGTTTGGCTAGTAAGTTGATTCTGACAGCTTTTGTACATCAAAACAATTCACTCTGCCAAGAAGCAAAATGATTAAATTGCCCCCTTGTCTTCCTTTTCTGCCATTAAGTCTGAAGGTAACAAGTCCCTGACTCTTTCAATTGCAAAGGTTCTTATTAAAGGACTTGGAAATCCAAGGGAGAGAGACTGTCTTACCAGGTGAGTACTGCTGGATTGGCACCTGCCAGCTTTCTTTTGGCACAGTTCACTTTCTGCAAGGGATACCAGTTTATTTCAGCTGTGTTTACTTCCTTAGACCATGTGCCGCCTTTTTTCAACTGCTTCAATTCAAAATTCTAATGAGAGAAAATATTTTTCTTCATTTATCATAAATTAGACAAACAACCGTACTCCTAAACCTCTCCTACATTCTCACAGCCACCCACATCCTCAGGAACAAGTCAGCAAATAATCTGTATTGCAAAGAAAGTGGAGAGCAGGATATTTAGCGGAAATTTACTCCTGCCTGTGACTTAAGTTACTTTGCAACTGAAAATATGACAAACATTTGTATTTCTGCAGATTCAGCAAAGTGGATGAATAATGCTAACCTGACCATAGGAAAGCACATCTTCTTAAGCTCTACTTTGATCTGCTTGAGTGAAATCTCAAAATGTTGTTGCCTCTAAAACTAAGGAATAATTTATTGCACATAATTACATCATTTTAGCAAATTCTGTACAGTTAAAGGTAGTCTGAAAATACTTATACTCTAACTTTTAATTCAGTAACTGGTTTCAGAAGTATTTTCATAAACAACACATTGTATGAAATGCATGGTGTCATGTTTGTACATGAAACTAAGTTGCGCTGCTTATCATGTGACAAATTGAAAATACTGTATTTATACTACATAGGGTGATAGCATGAATCACCATAAAGATTTGAAGATCTCAAGATCACTCATTCAATACAGAAATGAAACTAAATAACACAAATTAGAAATGGATAAAAGCTATCCCTCTGTCCAGTCCATCTCTTACCCCTATAAGAAATCAGTGTCTTATTTTACATGTTTCAAGAACTTGGCTTCTGCCAGTATCTCTGAAAGATTATTCCCCAGCTCAATAAAGCTGCTGATAAAGATAAAAGGGAAACGTAGGCTGACTATCAGGAAAGGCTTCCTTGTTTTATCACGAAAAATGATCAAGTAACAAAGGCAAAACTAATTAACTTTAGGCTTTGTTCATGAATAGAAAGGCAAAAAGGAAAGAACAATGACAAAAATCTACCTGCCAGTCTAAGGAAGGTTCTTTTACAAACACGTCCATAGTGCTGACCAGGAGGTCTGGCTCTGTGCGGTAGGCTCTTAGGGAATGTACCATCACACTATAAATGAGACCTGATTCTTTCATTGGCAACATCAGATTAATGAACTGGCGAGTTAGACGAAAAGGCATCAACTCTGGCACTTGCAGAAACTACAGAAGAACAAGGAAAAAGTGAAACCCATGAATTAAGAAACCTTGAAACTAAAGGATTACAAAGATAAGTCTTCTGCATGAACCTTAAAACATTGCTGGCTACTGAACTGAAAATAATGTGGAGCCCACTGAATCCAGATTGCCCTTGGGTTAAAGTTATGGCTATGAATATTTGTCAATAACTACTGTTTGAAAGCATGGATGAGCAAGGCCTTCTGATTTTCAGAAAGCATCAAATACTGATACCAATATTAAAAAAATACTTTGCTCTCCGCATAGAGCTGTAGAATGTATCAACCTGTTAGCATCAGCCAAGTTATCTGGAAAAAGATTCTGTTCTAATGATAACTAGAATCATTTGCTTAACTTATGGTGTCAAGTATGAGAAATCATCAAATTCAGCACAAATAAAATACTTTTAAATACTTTAACTTCCATACAAAATATAAAGTAATTGGCTGACTGTCAACCCCCAAGACACCCAATAGAGTAGTCAACAGAAAAGGATCAGAGGAAACATACCTGCGTCGCTGAACCAAATGCATGTCCAAAGTCTATTCCCACCATGCCGCCTGTCTCCATATTAATCATGAAGTTGGACAGATGTCTGTCTCCAATACCAAGAATCCAATGGCTGATGCACATCAGTGCATGAGAGCTGGCAAAATGGGATCGCAGAGATAGAAAGGCCTCAGGAGCTGTACTCATCTTAACAAATGCTCTCCTTAACAAAAACAAAAGTCAGATATTGTGAAACAAACATTGATATAACTTTTGTAATCAACGCACAGTAACTGTCAGTGTACTCACCTTAAAAGGTCTCCTGGAACACTGGTTTCCCTGTTTCTGAAAGACACGACTGTTTCTGTACGATTAGCTCTACTGCAAGTCAACAACAAAATGCACTAGTTATTGAAACTGTACAATGAGAAGATATAACACTTAAGAGAATCTGGGTCCTTACATCAAAGCACTAACATTTTGTTTAACTCTGGAACTGTACCAATCACAAGGAGTGTTTCCTCAAATTCAGAGGAGAAAAGATGATAAAATGCTGTTTGTTCCTAGGAAGATAGAAAAGATCTATTTTCCAGGCAGCCGTTCCCAGAGTGAAATCTCCTAATTTATCAATTCAATACAGTAGAAATCAGGGAGAAAATAAAATAGATGGAATAAGCTTCAATGTTAATGTAAAAAATACAATCAAACTTAAAAATCCAATTGGGCAATCCCAAAAAATTGGTTTTGCTCCAGTTTGGAACAAAAGTCCAACGTTTTGAAGTTCTCTGTGAAGCAGAGTTACCATTTTCCACCCAGCTGCGCTGAAATCCCAGGCTTGGGGGCAGACAAAATGGCGGAGTGTGCTGGCATGGGGATCCTGGGCTTCCAGGCTCTCTGCTCCCTGTCAGCCTACTAGATGGGCTGTCAAGGAGGCGGATGGAAAACTGGCAGGAAACAAGTCAGGATTTTGTTGGAATCCTACCTGGTTTCTGGCAGAATTTCATCAAAATCAACACGGTCCCGGGAACACTTTGGTTTAGATGATTCAGCAAATTCCACCAAAAATGTGTTGTCGATGTTTCTTACCAACTGTTTTTCTGAAAATTACGTAACTGTGAGACCTACCTGTACATAGTCTTATAGCGTGCAATGCCATTCTCCTTCCCAGCCATCTTGGACAGCCAGTCACTGTACATGATACGAGGTCCTTTTCGGCTGTGGACAAACAAAAGGACGAGTGATTTATCTACATTTTTGTGTGCGCAAAATGCAAAAGAAAGCAACAAAACACAGTAAACCAGAGTGAAGTGCAAATATTTTGTAATCAAGTCCATACAAAGCAAATATTAGACACAGGCCTTCATCAACCACAGGGCTCTTTGACTTGGTGCATTCTGTTGAACTGTTTTTTTCAGTAGGAACAGCAAGGGCCTTGAGAAGGAAGTGAGAGAGAGCATGAATTGATCCGAAAGCAGCCTTGAAAAGAAGTGTCTTATGAATTTAGTAACTCATGCAAAAATCCATTTGACCACTTTTTACCACGCTAATTGATGATAGAGAAAAACCTGAATGATATTTTATTCACCTGCAGCAAGTGGAATTTTGCCAGGTTGTTCTAAACAGGGAACATACAGTGTCTGAATCTGCACTACAGTAAAGAGAAAGCATATAGTGGAAAGATTCAAATTTTCCATACCCTCCTATCCTTGAAACAACTGTCTACATTCGGCAGCTGTGCTGCTCTGTGCTTCTCATCGTTAGTAACAAGATAAGGAGGGTCAGGACAAGTCAATATCTGAATAAGAGGCCTTTAAATGAATGCTTAATTGCTGTAGGAAATTGTGCTGTGGTTCAGTAGGTGGCATTTTCTCAGTACTGGGAGGAAGAAAAGACTGTGGTCAAAGGCCTACCATAAGGCTTCCTGTCTGACATTGGGCAAGTTAGGTCACTTCTGTGCATCAGTTTCCCCCCATCTATAAAAAATGGGGGTAAGGTTAATACTTCCCTATATCATAAGGGTGTTTAGATGCCTAATTTAATGTTTGTAAGGGCCTGGAGAGCCTCAGATGGAAGTTGTTATGAGGCACAATTATCACTGTTACTGAACCTATTACCCACACTGGCCCCTAAGGGGCACTGTGTGCTGTTGAAGGTTCTGTCTGTAAAAAGAATACGTAAAGCTGAGATCCAGACCTCTTGTAGCTTAATGCAGGTCCCATCATATTTTTTCATAAGAGAGAAGAGTGCTACTTTAGCTGCCCTGGCCAATTGCCGACTCACATAATTCCATTTTGCCTGCTTAAATTGCTCCTGCGGTTTCTTTTTTCCTTTTCTTCCTGTAGATCAGGGGTAATGTTGCCGTGTGCTGTTACACAGCTGTGTGTTCCACCAAAGGTATGAATGCTTTTTTAGTAAAGGGTGAAGTGATGTGTACACATTACCCCCCCTTACTTTCTTAGCATATAGAGGATATTCTGAGGTTAATTAATGGTTTGGAGGTCTTTGTTGTTCTCAGATGAAATCTTCTAGTAAAGTATTAGTATCCAGACTGATCTCAACAATGTCTTTAGTTCTATCGTGAGTCTTTGCCAGTCTATATATTTCTCTCTCACCCTCCTTCATTTCAAAGTCATTAAAAGATGGAAGTGGAAATATGTTAATCAATGAGAACCAGATTAAGGAAGAGTGAAGAAATTACTTTGCAAGGCTCATGAATGAAAAGAATCCAAGGGAACCAAGCTATATATAAAATCAACTCAGGGCCTGGTGGCATCAGTCCTAGAAGAAGTTGCAGAAGTATTGAGGAACATGAAAAAGAAAGCTCTCAGCCCCAACCACATACCAGCAGAAGCATGGAAGCACCTGGGGCAAGCAGACATGAACATATTGACACTGTTTAATTTCACCATGAAGACTAAAAAGCTGCCTGGAGAAAGAGCACATTAGTACCAATATTTAAGAGAAAAAGAGACATACAAGACTGTGGTAACTACGACAGCATTAAACTCAGGATGCACACAATGAAGATCAGGTTGGAGTCATGCCAGGCAAGTCAACAATGGATGCTACCTTTGCATTAAGACTGCCTGTGGAAAAATATAAAGAAAAGAGAAAAACTCTGCACATGGTATTCATCGATCTTGAGAAGTCTTAAAACCATGTTCTGAGAGAAGTCAGCTCTCAGATCTGTAGGAGAATGAAACGGATACCTGAAGACTAAATCAGACTTGTCCAGGACATGTACAAGGGTGCTGTTACCTGTTAAAAGGCCCTGTGGAGAAACTGAAAAGATTTTAGTAAGTGTTGGAATACATCAAGGCTCAGCCCCTTTTTGTTGCTTGGTGCTTGATGGGCTTACAGAAAACATTCAGAGTGGCATCCTGGTGCATGCTTTGTGCAGATGACGTAGTGCTCATGGGAGAGAGCAAAAAAGATTTAGAGAGATAGAAGTGTGTACTTAAAAGAAATGGCATGAAAAAAATCAGCAGAAATATGGCCTGTACATTTGATGTATATTTGCAGGAAGGCAATAAGACTAAGTCTGGGGGACCAGCCACTACCAAAGATACAGAAGCTCAAGTACTTAGATTCAATAGTACAGGATGAAGGTAAATTCAATGATGAACTTACAAGAACACTGGAAAGGGATGGATTAAGTGGAGAGAAGCGAGCAGAATGATCTGTAATAGGAGAACACCTATTAAATTGAAAAATAACGTAAGATTTGTAAGATGGTAATTAGGGCTGTCTTTTTGTATGGCTCCAAACACTGGGCACTGAGGAAGAGACAGGAGCAGATCTGGAATATAATGGAAATGAAACTATTAAGATGGATGCTTGACATTGCAAGGATGGACCATGTTTGGAATGAATGAAGTAGGGGAAGTGTGAAGGTATCATCAATTATAGAAAAGCTGAGAAAATCCAAGCTTGTATGGTTTGGGTGTGTGAAAAGATGATCAGAAGAATATATAAGAAATTGGGTGTTAAATTTAGAAATGGAGGGTAAGAGAAGGGTTGGAAGACCCAAAACTAGTTGAATGGATGTCATACAAGACCATTTGATTAGCTGTGGACTTTCCAAGGAACTGTTTCAAGACAGACTGGAATGGAAAAGCCAGACTCGAAGAGCTGACACATTTAGATGGGACTAAGGGTAGAAGAAGAAGATTAGTATCCAGGCTGCATGGTGTGTCTGCTTTGCAGAAAGCAAAGCAAAGAAATTCCAAATCCTCCTATAATTATTTTGGTTCCCCCCCCCCCCCCCCCCCTTAAACTGAAGTTTAGTCAGTGGGAATTCTCATCAGTATTTCCTTTGGGAATGCTGCTGTTCCCTCAGCCAAGTATGGAAATAATTAATAAACTGTATTTACAACTATAAAATAGGCTTATGTTTTAAATTATAAAACAGTTTTCACAAAGACACAAACATACATTTCTATGTACTTACCCTACATATTAGGATTCTCTCTTTTTTGCACATTGTGATCCCTCCCCCACAACTTTCCCACCACCCAGAATGGGATTTACATGACCCCTTTCTCACTCAAGGTACAAGCCCATCCCAAAGCAATGAGCTAGGTGCTGGTAATGCAGAGACTTTGTAGGCAATCTCAGTAGTTCTTACATGCTCAGTAATTACTCCACCACCCACTTGGAAAATGGAGAAAATCTTTTCACAGCTCTCATTTCTATTGGAAAAGTGCTAAAGGATTGTTAACTTGGTTTTGTACAAACAGAAGACAGGCAGAAAGGAGCACAGTTAAATGTCTCAACTGAAGGACACAACCAGTAATGCAACTGATGTGTCAAACTGGATGCGAGCCTTGGTGTGAGACTTGATTCCACAACCCTGGTTCAAAAACAAAAGAGCTTGCAAATCAATCATGCCAATATCTAGATAAATCTAAACAAAACTATGTAATGGGAACAAAGCAGTTAGTTAGTGAAAGTTATTCCTAAAGCCTCACAAAGATAATAGAGATTGAAAAATTAGAATTCATCTGATTCTACAAATGTTCATCCTTTGAAAACCAACAGCCAGGAGACAGAAAACTAGAATTTCTAAAATCCACTCGTCATGCAAAGGCAACATTTCTTTTAAACTCAGATAGACTTGTATTTCATGTAGTTATAGGCAATATCCTCAATTACGGACTCATTGCTGAACACACAGTTTTCTAAGTAACTCTCTCTCCTTGCTGACCTAAGTCCACTTCCTGCTTGTTCAAAGCAAGAGATCAAAATCCTTCACTTGTAAAATCATAATCTGTTGATAAGGAAATAGTGATGATAACGTCATAGAGGATTACAAACTCCCTGTTTACGCAAATTGGGTGGCGGATATGGATGACAGGTACAATGGTACTCATTAAACAGCTGCCAATACTAATTTGGGTCAGGAAGTACTAAAGAGACTTCTGGCTTACAAATACTTTATTTATTTATTTTACACCATTAAGCCTAGGTTTTTCATCAGACAAACAGAATTTGAAAAAGAGCCCAGTAATAGTAGCCAATGAGGTTTATCTGAGGCGTGATTATTGCTAGTTGAAAATTTCTATTCATGTGGGCAGTTAAAACCAGCATCACCTGTGATAGTCATCTTTTTCCTCTTCGGTCATGCTTTCCATAAGGAAATTCTTTAAGGTACAGGTATTTTCCAACCACTCAATCAGCCCTAATCTGAAACAAAAGAAATCATGTGTGGGAACAAAACCCTCAGAGTTTAATTGAAAAAGAGGAGCAATATAACTAGAAAGCAGCATGGTCCAGTTGATAGGTCACAAGACTGTAGGTTTTGTTCCTGACTCTGGTAAAGATCATTGTCTTGGGCAAGTCTCAAATGTTGTGCCTCAGTTTCCTTATCCTTAAAACAGGATAATAGGATTTACCCAACTTTGGGACATGCTGTGAGGTCTAAACTCAGGGAGTTTTATATAAACTGCCAAGTTATAATTATAAACCCAAATATATTCAGAAAAATAATTGCCAGACATGGCACTTTCGACAAATTAAAAATATCATGTAAATGGTCTAAAAAAAGTTTCATATCATATAAAACAATTCCCAGAGCCAAGTGCCAAAAATTTTTGCACCAGCATTTGGCACAAAGAAATCCCACCCCCCAGCACAAAGAAGCTATGTGACTTTTGATGTGAGGATTTTTATCCCTGAATGACAAGACCACAAAGTCCCTACCTGGTTGTCATGGGTATGACTTTGTAAGTTTTTATCTGCATGTTCCTTTGGCTGCAGGCAGCATCTTGGGAAAGGATAATATTCATGACATCAAAGAGCTCCTCAATGCGCTGGTCCTGCCGGAGATCTTCACCACCTTTGACAAGAAAGGGATGTTCCCGCTCGTCACTGCCTCGGATGTTTATACGTTTTGGTTTCCTGATAGACTCCATTACTTTTATCTTGAAGGGAGGGAAAAAAGCAAAACATTTTTGGCACAGGTGAGAAAATGCATTGCTGTAGCATCAGGGCTATCACTTAAACTCCTGGGCCTCTTGTATTCCTGTGTTCTGTGATCATGTTGTTCTTGCACCACTAGACTCCTTTATTTTTTACTAATTTAGAAAAGTGTAGATAAATCCATTGCCTCTGCAGAAAGCACCCAATTATCCATATAGAAAACACCCAAACTAATATCAATGTGTATTTAATGATGATGTTATAATGGCCATCTAATTAATAAGATTAATCCTTTGTGTACTGTTAGATATCTGCTTACACACTGCTTCTCTCCCCCGCAAAAACACTATACTGAGCCATGTTTTTACATTAGAAGCCAAAAGGGATATTGTCTTTAAAGTTGTTAGCATACCCGTTCATCAAATCCAGAGATTTTTGCATGGTATTCTGGCAATGGTTTACCTTTACCATCATACTGACCTGAAGTAAAAATAAAACAAAGAGGCATACAGTCTTCATTTAAATATTAAAATATTTAAAAATTAAACTTTAGTTAATGATGGCATGCATATTCAGCCTAATATTGCATCTTATTAAACTAGTAGAAAACTAAGATTTTAAAAGTGTATATTTAAACACAGTATTTCATTTTGTCGTTCAGTGACGTATTATTTTTTCACCTATGCCATTAGATTTTGGAACTATTTTGCTTTCAGAGGTCAGATCTTTTTCAAACTAGAATGCAAATCCATTAGATCTTTGTTTAAAACCTGCTGGGATCAAGGAGTTAGAAGCAACATAAAAGTTCAATGATTTTTTTTTTTTTTTTTTTTTTTTAAGAAAAAAGACATTTTAAAATATCACAGCAGTAAATATAGCTAAATCTAGTCTTAAGAAGAAGAGAATCCTGGTAGTTTGAGACAGAAAAGATCCCTCCGATTACCAAATGCTTCCCCCTGCAATGGCAGGATACAGGGCCACAGAGAGGACGCATAAGGAATCAAACTGAGAAGACTCTTGTTCTTAGCTAAAGAAGACTGGAACTTACGGGTAACTACTATTCCTGTAAGAGTTCACTATCTATACTGAAATGGTAGCATACCAGGGATCTCCAGTTCGTTCCTCATGAATTCAGCTTTGAAGTCACTCATCCAAGGTGAGCATTCTTTCAGATTTCCAGGTTCTTTCTGGTCTTTCATTTTTGAAAGGAGAGAGAATGCAATTCTACTGAAGTCATCAGCCTTCATATCGAACAGCTTCGAGCCGCCTTTTCCAAAATGACTGCTAAAATCCTTCCCAAAGGTCTGAAGTTGAAATTAATTTACAGTAAAGGAATTAAAGTTCACTTGATACATAGCAAGATCACACTGTGATCAGAGGCACAGCACTGCATTTTTAGAGAATCAGTTTCATTCTAGTGGGGATTTGTTTTTGGAATCCCTGGACATCGTAATTAATTATTAAGACAAGTCCTCTCTAACATCTTATTTATACAAATAGCTGTAAGCAACTTAGAAGTATGACCTATCATTTTATTTCTCTATAAAGCATCATGAACATCTATGACCCTGTAGTAAGAAAGAAATAAAATGAGCTGTCAAGGGCATTGCATTCTGATTCCCATAGAGACTGTGAAATGAGGATTAGCAGAAAAATTCCCACTATAGAGGATCTGAGCAATATTCTAAGGTGGCTCAGACAACTGTTAGAGTATTTTCTCTATCATTTATGTTTTAGTTCAGAGGTGGGCAAACTACGGCCTGCAGGACCATCCTGCCTGGCCCTTGAGCTCCTGGCTGGGGAGGCTAGCCCCCAGCCCCTCCCCTGCTATCCTCCCTCCCCCACAGCCTCAGCTCGCCATGCCGCCAATGCTCTGGGCAATGGTGCTGCGAGCTCCTGCCGGGCAGCACGGCTGGCTCCGGCCAGGCGGTACGGTTGCCAGTCCTGGTGCTCTGAGTGGCATGGTAAGGGGGTGGGGAGGTTGGATAAAGGGCAGGGGATTCCAGGGGGCAGTCAGGGGGCAGGGGTGTGGATAGGGGTTGGGGCAGTCAGGGAGCAGGGTGGATTGGCTAGGGGCTGGGGTCCTGGGGGGGAGGGGGGGGGGGAAGTGGTTAGGGGAGGGGGGTTCTGGGGTGTGTGTCAGGGGACAAGGAGCAGTGGGGGTTGGATGGGTCCGGGGTTCTGAGTGGGGCCGTCAGGGGGCGGGAAGTGGGAGGGGTGGGGGGCCAGGCTGTTTGGGGAGGCACAGCCTTCCCTACCTGGCCCTCCATACAGTTTCGGAACCCCGATGTTGCCAGGCCAAAAAGTTTGCCCACCCCGTTTTAGTTGAAAGTTTTTTGGCTTTGAGTTTAGTTTTCTTTCTTGTTTGGTTACTAGATTAATAGATTCTAAGGCCAGAAGGGACCACTGTGGTCATCTAGTCTGACCTCCTGTATGACACAGGCCATAGAACTTCCCCAAAAGAATTCCCAGAGCAGATCTTTTAGTAAAACATCCAACCTTGATTTAAAAATTGTCAGTGATGGAGAATCCACCACAATCCTTGGTAAATTATTCCAGTGATTAATTACTCTCATTATTTACACCCTATTTCCAGTCTAAACTTCGAATTCATCTTCCAGCCATTGGAACATGTTATATCTTTCTCTGCTAGACTGAAGAGCCCGTTATCAAATATTTGTTCCTCACTGCAGTCAAGTCACCTTTAACCTTCTTTTTGTTAAGCTAAATAGATTGAGCTCCTTGAGTATATCGCTATAACATACTTATTGAATTGTGGGCACCACAACTGGACACAGTATTCCAGCAGCAGTCACACCAGTGCTGAATACAGAGGTAATAACCTCTCTGCTCCTACTTGAGATTCCCGCTTATGTTTCACAAGATCGCATTAGCTCTTTTGGCCACAGCGTCACACAGAGCGCTCAAGTTCAGATGATTATCCACCGCCACCCCCAAATGTTATTTCAGAATCAGAGTCCCCCATCCTGTAAGTATGGTCTACATTCTTTGTTCCCAGATATATACACATATATTTAGCCATTTTAAATTCTTTTTTCCCCCCCCGCACCCCGTTAACTAAGGCCTTGGCTACACTGGCAATTCACAGCGCTGCACTTGCTGCGCTCAGGGGTGTGAAAAAACACCCCCCCTGAGCGCAGCGAGTGCAGCGCTGTAAAGCGCCAGTGTAATCAGCGCCTGCAGCGCTGCACGCTCCCTCGCAGCGCTGCAAGCTATTCCCCTCGGAGAGGTGGAGTACTTGCAGCGCTGCGAGAGAGCTCTCGCAGCGCTGGCGGCGCGACTACACTCGCGCTTCACAGCGCTGCCGTGGCAGCGCTGTGAATCCGCGAGTGTAGCCAAGGCCATAGTGATCTAGATTGCTCTGAATTGGTGACCTGTCCTCTTCATTATCTACCACTCCCCCATTTTTTGTTTCGTCTGCAAACTTTATCAAGTGATGGTTTCATATTTTCTTCCAGGTCATTTAAATGTGTACATCACTTACAGTGCTGCACTGAATAGAAGATACTGTATGAGGAATGGCCCATTTAACGATCTAAACACAGATATTTTTATTATATCACAGTCACTTGGTAAAAGTAGGCGGGGCTGCACAAAAGTAAAACAAGTTCCACTGAAGACAAGATCAATGTAGTGTGTGTGTTGTGCTGCACATTTAATCAAATTTATGATTAAAAACCTCCTTTCTTTTGTGTGTTCTTGAAATATATCAGAATATTTTTAATTTTGATGAAAATTAGTTAAGCTAGCGAGGACTTGACCTAATAATTAATTGCAATGTGCAGAGATTCCAAACTCAAATCCACTAATCCCCATTAGAATGAAACTGCTTCTCTAAAAATGCAATGCTGAAAACCATCAGCACGTTTAACATTAAAAAAAGCACACACACTATATATATATACACACACACACACACACGTACACAAACTCTTCCTTCTCTATTTCTTTGTCACTAAGTGTTCAGATATTTCAGGATTCTCTGCAGAGCCACAGCCATCAACAAGACCCCAATTAAACTGTCCATCTGATGCCTCTAAAGCATTAGGTTAGGAATAAGAGGCCAGAGTACCACATAAGTACATAGGCAGAAAGCTTTGGGTAGGGACAGAGGCAAATGCACTGGCATGTAAGCAGAGAGGAATGGCTGAACAAGTGTAAACTAATGCCTCAGGTGGGAACATTCTACATGGCAGAGACGTCAAGAAGTGTCAGCTGAACTGTAACAAAACTAAAGCATCACAGATACTAATTAACAAGTATTGAAGGCCCAGTCCTAACTCAATCATTCATATGAATGAGGGCTGCAGGATTGGGCCAGAACCTCCTATCTGATTGATACTGTCCTTTTTAACTTTCCAGTATAACCTTCCCATCCCATTACTCACCAACAGTATTCGATATCATTGAGAGGGATTTCATACATACCTGAATAAATCTCTTTCTGAACAACCCAAGACCTGGAGCTTGTAAATCTCCTAAGTTTCTGTACATTCCTTCATACATTTCCTTAAGGTTATTTTTATTTCTCTGAGTTTTTCCCAACTCATTTTTGACATCCTCAACCCAATCCTGTGAATACAGAGAGAAAGGGCTGAGGACTGAAGAAAATGATTTACACACCCTCTCTTTTGTAACCCAGTCAGATGGTATTAGGTCTACTGATGATGTGAATTAGAATTAAAAAGTCTGCTATAATCATTTTAGAGCAAGCTGAAAGCTACAGGAGTGCTATGTAAAATGCTGTTTCTTATACTTTATTTTTTATAATGTTTATTACAGTAGTGCCAGGAGGCCAACTGAGTACAGGGCCCCATTGTGCGAGGCACTGTACAAAGATAGAATAAGACAGTCCCTAACCTAAAGAGTTTAAACTCTAAATACACAAGACAGACATAAGTAGGGTTAAGAGGTATATCGAACAAACAGAAGGAACAATGCAATGATTGAAAACATTATGTTAGTTCTACCATATCTTCTGCTTTCGTTTTGTTATTTAAATCCTTTCACTGAGGTTATATTAGGAGGGGATTAGCTAGACGAAGAGCTAAAGGGAAGGAGCAAGAATGGTTAGAGATAATGAGGAAGGGGCTAACAGCCGATCAGAACAGGGAGAGAATGTTCAGAGTAAAAATTGCAGAAAGCACTCTGATGACATCATCTGTGGCCATCAATCCCTGACAATCCCTGCAACTGTTCTCCAGCATCAGTCTGGCTGGCTCCTCTCTGCATTGTCTCTCTCAAAGGCCACATGACTGAGGGGTTCCTAGTGTACCTTAAAGAGCATCACTGGATTAGAAAGCTGTTCCAGGGCATGAACAAAATCTTGAATCACTCCTCCTCTGTCTAATTTACTCTTTATCCTGCAAAAGAACAGACCATCAGAATTGGGCAACAAAAGCTGCCATCAGCATATTCTTGTCCAGTCTTCACACAAATACTATGTGTAAAACCTGAACAAATGAAATTCTGTGGGGCTCAGGGACAAGGAGGACTTGAGGATGGGAATTCTCTCTCAGGCTGCAGAGGAACAGCAGTGCCTCTAATGCACGTAGGTCTGTCCATCTCTCTCTCTCTGCAACTTGTTATTTTTTGGTATTTGCTAAGAGTCTGCTGTGAAAATAGCAACATTTTGAACTGGCAGCTCTCCAGTGGGTACAGCAATCAGCATTAACAAGACTGTATACATCCAGCACATGCCACTGAAGCGGTGTGTGGGTTATTTATTCTGAGTAGCACAAGAAGTGTGGACCTATGCCTTCTTGTCTCAAACTAAGAAATAATGCAAAAGTCATGAGCAAAGACAAAGGGACACATACAATAATAGTAATTTTACAAGGATTGTGTGATAGGCATTACAATGACATGGTAGTCAACTAAAACAGCTCTTGCCCCACCAACAGATGGTGGTGAAAAGCAATGCCAGGGAGACTGTGATGGCTCAGGGCCCTAGAATAAGGGAGCAGTGTGTTTTACACAATAGGAGCAACCTTCCAAAAAGGAAAGCCTGGGCACTCACCTCACTGCTCTTTTTGATGTACAAGGATAGTTTTTTTAATTCGTTAAATTACTTTTTAATTAACAAGTGTCTTTGCTCATTTTGTTACATTTGAAAGATTATAAACGTCAGAGCCTCACTTTCCTCTTTGCTAAAGGATCTTAGCAAACGTTAGCAGATATGAATAGTGATTTTACTGGAGATTGAGTTGTGGATTTCCCTCAACCCTAGCAGAGCAGACAAGGAAGGAACCTCACTCTATGATTTTGCACCTGAAACTTTATACTTCAAAAGAGCAGGAAAAGGCAAACATATTTTTCTTTTATTTTTTGTAGTTCATTTTTATAGGGCTGTGGGAGGCTAAGCATGAGCAAGGATTGTGGGTGCTCAGCACCTCTGAAAATAATCTAACCACTTATTTAAGTTCTTAAATATGGATGTAGGTGCCTAATTTTAGGCACCCACATTAGAAACGTTGGCCTAAGTACCTGTTTTTCCATGCCTTCGAACCAAGCACAGGAGATACCAGAATTTATCTAATATCTTCTATGCTTTTCACAGACTATCACATCTTATTAAAATCTTATAGATTTGTAAGCAACATTTCAAATACCACCTTGCTACAAACTCCTTGTTCTTGTGGCCAGTTGCAGTGTCTTTGAAGGAATAGTTTTCACTGCTGATCAGGAAAGGATAGACGATTGCCTGTGGGTAGCTATTTGCAATCTCTTCTACAGTATGTTGCACAGCTACAGCTTCCTCTTTGTCAAGCACTGCCATCAACTGGCTAATCCAACCAATGAACTGCCAGCAGGGAACTGATGAAATCTGCAAAACACAGACAGTGTTTTCACCTTCTGTAGATCTTTAAAAATCCAGACTACAAACAAAAGCAAACAAAACTACTCTGTGTTCCAAGTCAGCACGCAGAAACGTGGAAAAATAGAGAACGTTAATTAGATTGCACAGAATGTCCCCTACCAAAGCAATCATTTTCAGTTCTTGATAGGTTTTCATCTGCAAACATTTATGTCTCATTGTCTGAGCCAAGTGAGGCCCTACACTCAACTGGATGGCATTTCTGTGTCTGATTGGATGTAACACAATAACATTTGCATGATGCATCTGATCAATTCCAAACTTTCAAGGAATGTTCTAGGCATCAATGGACAGAACCCTATTGATTTTGGGGAAACCTGGAAAACGGGGAGGAGAAAATTGGGAACACTGAGCTCCTGGTACCTGGTTAGCCCAAAATCAATAGAGTTCAACACAGCAGCTTTAACCAGGTCTGTGTTTGATGTCAGCCATTAACACCTTCCAGCATCACAACATGCCCTGATCTTAGCTCTGCCCTTTGCCTCAATGGAATTTAAAATGTTGACACTCTAAATGACTTATTCAGACAGAAAAGAAACAATAAAGGACCCCTGATGAGTGGCTATTGTTTTTGTGGCATCTGTTATCTAGGACAGACTTCACCCATAACGTTCTAATGGGGAATTCATTACAGTCACAGGGTGTGCCTATGCCAAGTGGCTACAGCAGCACAACTATGGTGCTGCAGTTGTGCCGCGATAGCCTCTGTAGTGTAGATGCTTCCTACATAGACGGAAGGGTATTTTCTGTCAATGTAGTTAATCCATGAGAGGTGATAGCTCAGTTCACGGAAGAATTTTCCCATCAACATACTTGAGTCTATGGTAGGGTTAGGTTGAGCTATGTTGCACAAGGTGCAAAATTTTTCATAGCCTTAAGCGATGCAGCTAGGTTGACTTAAGTTTTAGGTGTAGACCAGGTCGTAGTCTTCCAGTCTTGGCTTCCACAGATACATTCTCAGCTTAGTGGGGACAGGCAAGCTGCGATTCTGTTCCCATGATGCCTTCTCTTGCCAGCATAAACCTATAGTGCAGACACAGCCTGCACCCAGGGGCAGCGAGTTATATACACTCGTGGTGCAGGGTCTCCACCAATATTCAGGGCCCGGGGGCCCAGCTCCACCAATGTTTGGGGCCGGGTTTCTCCCCCGGCCCCACCTGCCACCCCCACGCGCCTCCCCCGAGTGTCCCCCTGGCCACTACTTGCTGCCCCCGCTCACCTCCCCTGGAGCCTGCAGCTCAGGCTGACTCTGCTCCAGTCAGCCAGCTCCCGGCATCAACTGCTGCCGCAGGGTCCTAGTGCCCACCCTTCACTAATGGCAGGGCAGGCTGCCCTTACCCTGCCCTTCCGCCCTAGCCCTGAGCCTCTCCAATGCCACCAACCCCTCAGCCCCAGCCCTCATCCCCCCGCACCCTAATCCTCTGCCCCAGCCCTGAGCCCCCTCCAACGCCACAAACCCCTCAACCCCAGCCCTCATCCTCCCGCATCCTAATCCTCTGCCCCAGCCCTGAGCCCCCTCCTGCATCATGAACCCCTCATCCTCAGCCCCACAGCCGTCACCCCACACCCCAACCCTCTGCCCTAGCCCTGAGCCCCCCTCCCACACCCCAAACCCCTCATCCTCAGCCCCACAGCCCTCACCCCTGCACCCCTTCCTATCCCCGAACTCCCTCCCAGAGCCTGCACCCCCACCCCAAACTCCCTCCCAGAGCCTGCACCTCTCACCCCCTCCTATGCCCCCACCCCCAGCCCAGAGCCTGCACCCAAACTCCGTCCCAGAGCCTGCACTCCTCACCCCCTCCTGCACCCCACCCACTGCCCCAGCCCAGAGCCTGCACCCAGCACCCAAACTCCATCCCAGAGCCTGCACTCTGCACCCCTCCTGCACCCTAATCCCCAGCCCAGGGCCTGCACCCCAGAACTCCTCCCCCCACCCAAACTCCCTCCCAGAGCCTTAGGCAGGAGGGGAGTGGAGTTTGGGGGGGAGGGGGGCGGATTCTGGGCACCACCAACATTTCTACAAACCTGCCACCCATGCCTGCACCAATGGAAGAGATTTTTCTCAGTGGGGTAGGAGCACCACCTTCCTGAAAAAAGTTTGGTTCTGTCAATGGAAGCATTCTTCCATCAAACACAACTGCATCTACACTGGGGGTTAGACCAACCCTAAGATAGGAGTAGTCACAAGGGTGGAGGGGGGGATGTCACAGAGGCCGGGCATGGGGAGAAAGGTGGGGTGTCATACCGAGCCCCTGGCATGGAGTAAAAGGGTTACAAGAAGTCCTTGAAAGAGGGGGATGGGAAACTTGTGGGGGAAAATGAAGGGATACAAGGAGCCCCTCGTGTGTGCAAAGCATTTGGCTGACAGAAGTAAAGTGTGCAGCCCTCTAGTCCAGTGGTTCTCAACCTATTTATCGTTGTGGGCTGCATATGCGGCCCACAAAGTGTTAGCTGGGCCGCAGGTTGAGAACTACCTAATTCCTCCCTCCCCCCCCAAACACCTATGCTCAGCGCCCTCTGCCCAGAGACCCCTCCACAGAGTGGGGCCAGGAGCAGAGAGCTGGGTGTGGGGCAGGGACGCCGACTGCGGACCCTGCTGCACGGGGACCCCAACCCCCGCTGTTTGGGGCCGAGGGGCAGCCAGGACGCCAACCCCGGACCATGCATCCCCTGTGCAGGGCTGGGTGGCAGCCGGCTGCCCCGGACCCCGCTGTAGGGGGCCAGGCGGCAGCCAGGACCCTGACCCTGGACCCTGCTGGGACCCTGTTGTGTGGGGCCGGGCAGCGGGCGGCTGTCTGGAGCCCACCGCCCGCAGGGGAGCCAGGAGCCTGCCCTGCGGCAGGGCAGCTAGGAGCCCATGGCCTTTATTAGCACACAGCTGAGCTGGGCCGCAGCTGTGTGCTAATTGGGCTGCATGTGGCCTGTGGGTTGAGAACCGCTGAATTAAAGGGTCTGGAAATGGCCAGCAGGGGATGGGCAGGTGGTCGCTGTCTGCTGCAGGGAGCCCAGGGCACACTGCAGCCTGGAGTATGCTCATCCCCCCCGGAGGAGACACATAGCAGTGGCTAGTGGGGAGGGACATGCCCCCACATTTCTCCAGCCAGACACCCAGAGGCAAGGAAGCAGCGCTCCCCGTGGCGACAGCACTCTCAGTAATCCCCTTCCCTTTCCTCTCCCCACCCCATCCCCTTTCTTCTCCACACTGTCCCTGTTCCATTCCCCCATCCTACTTCATCCCTCTTCTTTCCCCACTGCCTCTTCCGCCCACCACCCTCTTGCCCTGCCCCCACACAGGCACTCACCAGCTGTCCAGAAACGGGACACAGCACACATAGAAGATGACGGTGATGGGCACTAGGACACAGGAGGCAGCGTCTTGGAGCTCCCTGCCAGCCTAAGCTGAGGAGAGGGACAGAGGGAGCCTCTTCCCTCCCTGACAGCTAAGCAGAGTGGCAGAGAAATCGGGGGATGGAGGAGCTGGGGGGTGGGAGGGAAAGGGGCAATGCCTGCTCAAGCTACAGCTGGCACGGGTTCCCGTGATATCTGGATTTTTAGCGTCCGGTCACCAGTGTTAGCCGATACCTGGCAGTGTGTTCCTGCAGCGCGGGGACACAGAGACAGGAAGGAGCAGGTTGCCAACTGAGCTCCTTCTAAGGCTACATCTACACTACAGGGGGGGGTCGATTTAAGATACGCAAATTCAGCTACGCGAATAGCGTAGCTGAATTCGACGTATCGCAGCCGACTTACCCCGCTGTGAGGACGGCGGCAAAATCGACCTCCGCGGCTTCCCGTCGACGGCTCTTACTCCCACCTTCGCTGGTGGAGTAAGAGCGTCGATTCGGGGATCGATTGTCGCGTCCTGACGGGACGCGATAAATCGATCCCCGAGAGGTCGATTTCTACCCGCCGATTCAGGCGGGTAGTGTAGACCAGGCCTAAGCCACAGGGGACTGCTTGGCCTTTCCTGCTGGCAGGAGCACTCCAGCAGGGCTGCATGAGCAAGCTCCCCCTCACCCGCCTCTAGCCCTGGCTTCAGCCCCAGCCCCTGCCTGACCAGATCGGCAAACTTTTAATTATTTTTAGCACACAGCTGCGGTGCTGGGCTGCAACTGTGTGCTAATTGGGCCGCATGTGACCCATGGGCCATGTGTTGAGAACCGCTGCTCTAGTCTTATTTCTTCATTAACCAACTCAGCAGTTGACTCAGCAAAAAGTGCAATGCAACAAGTTCCCAACATCCCATTAAACTAACATACAGATTTACACAATAATCCAAAATTCAACTTGAAATAAAGGGATTCTGTTCAATAAATATTTGGTTCACAATCAACTTTGCTGTCCCAGGAATGGAAGTAACTAACCTCTCGCGCCATTAGGCCCAGTGTCTCTGCTGGATACCTTTCTATTATTTGCAGGAGCCTAGGAAATTTTAGCCTGGCATCTCTGGAATTCAGTTTTAAAGCCTTTATCATTTTCTCCACTACAATGGCTGGGAATGTCTGCAGATCCAGAGCACTGACATCTGTCAAGAAACATTAAACAAAAATTATCAGAAACACCATCTTTTTTTCATCCCTTTGATCATCTAAAACATTCATCTTTACTTTTAATTGTATTATCTGCTTTCTTGGTGCTCTGTAGGGAATTTTAACTTTTTTTGTTTTTTACTTTGTTCTGTTTCCCATTTGAAGACTTGTTTGAACTGCACACACCACTAGTACGTGTATTCTTGGACTGTAAGCATTAGCTTTTATCAGGAAGCTGCATCATCACTAGTATCTTTCCCATTTTATACACAGCATTGTCGTGGTCTGGGAATGAACAAGAGGAGCAGCTGCTGGATAGGATGCATATCCCACCAGTAAGATGGAGACCTCATGACTCGCTAATGGTGAAGCCAGAAGCAGCTGTCAGAAAGAACAAAAAGGATGTAAATAACATCGAAGTTGAGGACAATCTGTTTACATTTAAATTCAAGCCATATAACCTGCTGGGATTTCAGGAGCAGGGTGAAACCTGATGTATTGTAGGTAAATCCTCCACAACAGGAGTTACTCGCTTGGTATTAAACACCACCTCTTATAAATTCTTCCATGTACAAGAATATTTTCTTTTTAAATTTTCAATGGCCCACCTCTAGCCCCCGCATTTGACTGCTCTCTATTGGCACTCTCCCATCTGAAATTTGCATAACAGCAGGATGAGAAAAATATTTTAATTTCTGACTCACCAGATGAACCTTCTTCCTCTTTACGGAGATGCTTGTCACAGAAATCAACCAAAGTCATGTAAGCATCTATGACTCCAGTCAGGTCTACATGCTCCATAGAGTGAGACTGCACCTCTTCTTCAGCCTTCCTCACTGCAGTGCTGAAGTACTGGAAAGCCTTCTTGTTCAGACCTGCTATCACCTGAAATTCAACCATAAGTGGAAGCCACAATAACAAGAGAGTTCAGCAAATAGTTCACGGTGAATATTCAACAAATTTAGTTTCTTTTTCTGTTTGCAAATGAAGACTGAGCATGTATTTGTCAAATACTTTATGTGAACAGTTCTTGATCTGTAGATCATTCTTGGTTGCAAGTATTCAATATTTGAAATTTGAGCTGTATTGGATACACAGATCATATGGTATTAGTTCTGTTCCCTGTCTGGATAGGCATAAGTTTTAGATTGTGGCTTCCAATGCAAGTCACATTTACTAGTTTAAAATTCACTTTCTGTGAACATTCTCTACAATTTGGTATTTCCAAGCCAGTAAACTCATTCAACAGACTATTTGCAAACAGTTAACATGAAAGAGACACAAACACAGTTGAAGAAATTTAAGTTTTTAGTTTGAATGAATGTTCATGAGAATAAGTGGGGGATTTTTGTTTGTTTTGTTAAAAAGCTCTTTGCCCAGCTCTAGTTTTAAACCTTTATTTATATACAAATTGTGTTTTTTCTGTTATGAGAATTGAGGCACAATGTGGTCATCCCAGATTTCTCTAGTACAATGTACTTAATGGAAGAAATAATTTACAAAGCATTTTACAAACAAACTTACCTAAACTCTGCATACAGATTCAGTCATTTACCAATGCTACCACCTCCTTGGCAGAAACGTGCCAGCTGTTTAGCAGTATTCAGCAATACCACCCAACAGTTTAGGAACAGCAAGTGAAAAATACTGTATCCAATATAAACTACACTGTGAATTTTTTTGGGACAGTCCCAGGATATAATCCTTTTGGCTAGAAGCAGGAGGGAGGATTAATATGATAACAGGCATCTCCTTAAAAATCACTTCCTAGAACTGTATTTCGTGATATATCCCATTATCTTGGAAACTCAACAACTCATGGAAAACTTGGTTTTCTAGAGCTATGCTTGTAGCAAAATGATTCATATTACCTTAAATGAAAGAGCAGACTGCGGCCAGGGACAGAAGCTTGGCTCAGCAACTTGACTGACCTGGCAGCTCAGAGCAGGTAACATTTTGGAGAACAGGGACTTACTTCAGGCAAATTTGAAAAGACTTGGTCTAACTTTTTAAAAACATTTGATTAATCCCTAGTGGATGGAAACCGAGATGTCACTCTCCTTTCTCTGCCCTACCCCCACTTCCTTTCTTTCCTTTCCCTCCCTTTCCATTCTTTCGTCTTTTCTGTTCTTCCCTTATTTGTTTGCGGGGAGGGAGGGAATCAAAATATAAACAAAAAAACCCACATTGTGAATTTTATGTAGGCAAAGGGAAATTATTGAAGTTGGAATTTGGTCAGGAGACAAGTGTGAACACCCTTAGGTCTTGCAGAAGGTACCATGTTATCTCAGTTTGTCTCATCCAGAAGGCAGTACAGTGCCCTCTAGTACCATGCTGGGACACTGGTTAAATACTGACTCAGAGGGAACAGAATCATCCACAAAATTATGGACACCACTTCCTGCAGTATCTTTCTGGAGGTCTCTCAAGTAAGTCTGATCTTTCTTAGTTTTTAAGGATCACAGTGAAAGGTGGTATAGAAGAGATTTCGTGCTCACTTTTCAACTGCTCATTATAAAGAATGTTGTCATTCATTCTGGTAGAGTAACTAGCACAATAATTTTTAACTTCATTTATGAAATATTTATACTAATTTTTGTCCTTGTTGTATTGACACTGTGCATTTACAGATTGTACTGGCTCCTAGAGAGACAAGTAACAGTGTTTGTTCATTCTGACTGTAGCTACTCCCAAGGCTCCTAAGAGAGGGTAGCTATCAAGATCAGCAGATATAAATTGATATACGCAGTCTAACTCTCCATTCGGATCCCTTTGAAAGACATAAGTTCAGTTCTGGGGCATCCTGAACAACTCTGAATATATACATTTGAAGATCTGGTAGGGTCTCCAATTGTGTGCTCTTTATATTGTACTCCTGCTCAATTAAGGCAAAGGACAATGGGACAAATTTTACTTTTTTTTTTTTTTTACTCCTAGCTATGACTGATCATTAAAATGACTAAACAATTATTAAAATAAATAGAAAATTAGCTATATTAATTTTAGGAAGTGACTATCTTCATGGGAGATTCATGCGACCAGCCCTGCCTGATGTTAGCATGGATATCAAAGAGCACCACCCATCCAACTATCAGGCTGGCCTCTGCTCCCACACTCTTCTTGCCCTTGTGCATGCACATGCTCTCGGACAGACGTCCTTCCTCCATGTAAGATGTCGGTAGGGACAAACACTAGCACAATCCTGGAGGCTCTGGACACAGCAGATTCAAAACCTGCTTCCACAAGTTTTACTTTACCATCTTGGTGGCAGTTCGGGGCCTGGAACCTCCTCTCCAGCAGTGAGTGGGAGGGGGACTGTCCAGGGGCAGGAGCCCATGACTGACTAAGCGGGGTCCAGGTCACACTAACAGCAGCTGCAGCACTACTCTCACAGCTGCAGCTCATTGGAGAAATCAGTGCTAGCAGCAGAGAGTACTAGCATGGGTTTACTGTAGTAACGGGCTTAATGTAACTGAGTTAATGAAGTATATAACAAAATTAGCCATATACAGCAATGAGTAAGAAGCTCCTTTCCCTTCTCATTTACCTTCTCAGAATTTTCAGGCCTCTCTCCAGAAAGCATCACGACTTTTCTAGCTTTTTCTTCCTCAATTTTTTCAAGACATCCTGGATCTTTGCTAAGGGCACTGGCCAAAATATGGTAAGTGGTACCCAACAGAAGGTTTTGGTTGCGGAAGGCCACTATGTTCTTACTCAGGTAGTCAGATTTGCTCTCATCTGTTGGAATTCAGAAACAAAGTTGATAATTTGGCAGTAAAATGGATTCCCATTACAAATAGGAAGAGAATCCATAGCATGGGTTCTGCATCAATGGAGTCTGAATAGATAACACTATTACCCAGTAAAGAGATGGTTTTCAACACAGTGAGCATTTGTTCAGGACTATTCTGGCTCTGACTGCGACTATGGCTAAAGCGGCAATAGCTGTGATTCCATCTCAAGAGCCAGTCTTCTCTGGTTTTAGACTCTCTGTGCAGATCCTTCAGAAGCTTCATGGCAACTGAGAAGCTGTTCTACATTAACAGATCAAAATGGGAATTTTCAATAATGCATTAGAAGAAGGGGAAATAAAAAACTACTGTTTGCAGCAAATGAAAAGATCCAAGGATTTTGCAAGAGCCATTACAGGATTCACAAAGTATAACAGGAAAGATCCCGGAAATTCCAGCGAAGTGTGAGGGGCTCCCCCGCCAGGTGGGCTCGGTGTGAAAAACAGGCGTGCGCTAATGGAAGTATTTGATAAAAATAAAAAAATAAACAAACAATCTAGCTCCAGTCATTTTTAACTCATATCCTACTTAAAATACAGAGGTCCCCATGTCAAAATTTTCCAACTTGATATCTAAAATTAGGTCTCTAAATCTATCTTTAGACCCATTAATAAGTGGTTTGACTTTCAGAGGTACTGAGTACCCATAACTCCCACTGATCTCAATGGAGACTTTGGGTATTCAGCACTTCTGAGGAACAGGTCACTTAGGGTTAGATTCAGAAAGGGATTTAGGTGCTTAACTTGTACTTTTGGTGCCTAAATCCCAGGATCAGACACCACTAGTATTAACAAAACTCCCACAGCTCAACTGCCGCTGAATCCTGTAGATGTAACTCACTTGGTGCATAATTTTTTGCAGTAAAAGTTCCCTAGGCACCTATGTTTCTGCCTCTATGTACGTGAACCTCTGCTCCATTCTAGACATCTGGACACCTAAGCCCCAGTGTGATGCACAACCTGGGGAAAGACAGGTGTTCCTCCACCTAACTTGCATACAGGGCCTAAGCTGGTAAGCAGGCTCAGACCTTGCCTGCTGGATTCGGCACCACAGGTAAGCTCACACAAAACAGACAATGGGACGTAGCTCAGTCTTTATGATATTCATGTGTAACATGGAAAACCGGTTCAAGGGATCGGCAAGTGAGGGCCCCAATCACTAAGTACGGAATATTCTGATGTGGCCCTCCCTCAGTCTCTCCTGTAGAAGCAGTTCCATTGTGGATAAATAATTAGAGAGTCATTAGGCTGGAAAGCGAGAGAGAGCCTGGTGGTTTGAGCACTCACCCAGGTTGTGGGAGTCCCAGGATCCAGTCTCCCTGCTCTAATGACTAATTATTTTTCCTTTTGAAGCTTTTCCTCTCTGGAAAGAGTGTCGGAGCCCCACATAAGAATATCCCATAGCCCAATGGTTAAGGCACTTGCCTGAGAGGTGGTGGCAGATCCCTGTTCAGATCCCTTCTTCCCCTCAAGAATGGGGGGCGGGGGGGGGGGGGGGGAAGAGCTTGAACCCAGGGTCAGCCACATCCCAGGTGAGTGCTCTAACCACTGGGCTAAAAGTTATGAGAGCCTCTCCTCCTCCCCCCACACCTGGTGTCTTGGAAAAATGACATAGGTGCCTAACTCCAAGAGAGGGTTTGCAGCTGAGACTCCCAAGGAGAGGAAGGCACCTCCCAGCAGTCTGGACTTAGATGCTCTACTCCCTGAGAGGGCCGGGGTTTAAGACACTCCCCCTTTGCCTTAGCATCTCCCATTGGCTAGCTTAGGCAGGGAGCATCCTAGCATGCTGGCTTTCGTGAATCCTATTTTTAGGTGCCTATCTCACTCCATTCATCATATAGGATGCCTGAGAACTTAGCTCAGGCTTTGTGAATCTCAGTTATTTTCTAGGTGCCTAAAAGTTAGGCATGGTGCATGGAGTATCACAATGCCTCAGTCCCTTTGTGAATCTAGCCCCTCATTGCTAACTTTAGACAAACACTGGCCACAATATCTATTAATGTTATACAAGAAAAAACAAAGCATTTCAGTGTTAGTGACTGGGGCAAGATAAGTGATATTGGTTCAATCTCAGTTTGGTCTGTATTGTTTTATACAGAACATTTATCTTATGCGCTAGTAAATTTACAAATCAAAGTATGTTATTAGAAATATAAATGCAGTAAATTAAAGAGCTTTAAAATGTGATACATTATGCTACTTTTTCTTGCACACACACGCCCCCCACAGGCCCACAACTATAACATTTCTGATGCTTTATTTATTTGTTCTGGAAAGTACCAGGAACATCTGGTGAACAAAAAGAGCCTTTGGGCACATTTCCTGAAATAGCACATTGTAGAAAAGTTGTTAATTAACAGTAGTCATCTACAATTCTGTAGAAAAGGAACCAGGCATTCAAGAACATACTGTTGGGGGAAATCCTGCATTGGCAGCAGTATGACCTGGACAACCTAATCTGTCTTTTCCAGTTCTAATAGCTATGGTTTTCTGATGAATCAAGCACTACCAGACAGTGAAGAGTCACCTGTTTCCTGGCACTCGCTATCATCTTCATTTTCATGTTAAATTTGCAGCTTCTAATCATTGAATGAATGTCTTCTTCCTGCATATCTGTTTCCATTTGGTCACCAACATCTCCCCTTCCATCCACCTCCATACTATCATCAGCCTGGATGTTAGGCAGTTTCTCCTGAATTTTTCCAAGAAAGAAACACCTACACAATGGTGAAAGGAAATAAGACATTAACATACAGTGGGAAGCACACAGGTGATTTTAAACCTTCCTCTCCTTGATCTATATTCAATGCTGCCATATTTCCCACTGGTAAATATGGCTAAGTGGCTTCAATCACTGACTGATGTCATTTATTATTAGTGATTGTGAACCTCTTCAGTAAGGAGTAGGCATATTCAACTAATAAAATTAACAATCACAACCAGGGTGGACTGACCTAATGAGTACCCCTAGGTCTTGAAATGGTGTCCCTTACACATATTTCGTTTTTTAATCCTGGCTATGGGGTTAGGATTTTTATTGGAGACTATGGAGTTTAGGTGCTAGAAAATGTCCATAATTACATTTTTACTAGAATACTACCCCAAATGTACCAAGACAAACCTATAGCCCTTGCCCTGATGCCAGCATCACTGTAAGAAACATGTAGACTGGCTTATAAACTATAAATGCCAGCTAGAGCTGACTGAAAGTTGGGATTTCCAGTTCATGGAAAATTTCAATATTTCAAAGAGCAGTGGTGAAGTTGACAAGAATCATGTCAATTTCAGTCAGCAGCTGCCAGGGTTCCCAGCCTCTGGGGGTCCAGGGCAGCCCCACTATGTGCACAGCCCTGACACTGGGAGCTGCAGAGCTTCCAGACATCTGGGCCTGCTGGCTCCAAGTCTTTCAAGTGGGTGGGTCCTGGGAGCCAGTTGACCTGGGAGCAGTCTGCATGGTGGGGCTGCCCAGAGCCATGGACCCTAGAAGCCCAGGCTCCCCAGCAGCCTGCCATGAAACCAAGCAGAGTTCCCTTGGAAACCTGCCTGTGATTCAATTAAAGTTCGTCAAACCAGAGATGCTTCTGTGACACACTTCAGGTTCAATAAATCGGCATTTCCCAATGAAACTCTGTTTCACTGGAAAAATCCTGAGCAGCTCTAGCACGAGCCTATATTTCATGTCAAACTTTGACCCAACTGCAAACCTTATTTAGGTTTGCGTAAGTGCCCTTTAAGATTTGTATTACAGTCATGCCCTGAGACACCAGTCACTATCAAGGGACCCACTGAGATATCCTTACTCACAGTGACTAGTACCTTACTCCATAAGTAGGCCCATCAACTTCAATGGGACTGCTTACCATGTAAACTGTTATTAAATGGGAGTCTGGGTATCACGGTGTGGCTCTGTGCTAGGTGCTGTATAAACACCATAGAAATACAGTACCTGTCCCAAGGAGCCTTATAGCCTAATTTAAGAGAAGACACAAGTGGGTATCTTAATAGCCCACCGCAAGCTTTCAGCAGTCTGGCAACTCTCCAAAGCTTGTAAGTTTTGGGGCTTTCCTGAAGGATAAAGTATGAAATGTGTTTTGGTTCACCTCTAACCTAAGTAAGCTCCTTTGCACAGGAGGTTTTGGCTCCTCGCTGAACAAACACTGCCAAGCCTGCTGAGACTCCACAATCAGCAAATTTTAAGGTGCTTATTTGGCCGAGAGAGAGGTAATGATGAAGACTGAGCCCTGGTCTACACTACGGGGTTAGGTCGAATTTAGCTGCTTTAGCTTGATTTGAACATGAATGCGTCCACACAACCAACCCCGTTCCGTCGACTTAAAGGGCTCTTAAAATCGACTTCTGTACTCCTCCACGGCGAGGGGAGTAGCGCTAAAATTGACCTTGCTGGGTCGAATTTGGGGTAGTGCGGACGCAAATCGACTATATTGGCCTCCGGGAGCTATCCCAGAGTGCTCCATTGTGACCGCTCTGGACAGCACTTTGAACTCCGATGCACTAGCCAGGTACACAGGAAAAGCCCTGGGAACTTTTGAATTTCATTTCCTGTTTGGTGAGCATGGCGAACTCAGCAGCACAGGTGACCATGCAGTCCCCCCAGAATCGTAGACCGTAGAATGTTTTTATGCTCCCCCTATCATCCCTGTCCCTGAGGTTATCGCAGATTAGAAGGCGAAGAAAACGCACTTGTGATGACATGTTTTCCAAGCTCATGCAGTCCTCCCGCACTGATAGGGCACAGCTTAATGCATGGAGGCATTCAGTGGCAGAGGCCAGGAAAGAATTAAGTGAGCGCGAAGAGCAGAGGCAGGATGCGATGCTGAGGCTAATGGGGGAGCAAACGGACATAATGAAGTGTCTGTTGGAGCTGCAGGAAAGCCAACAAGAGCACAGACCCCTGCTGCATCCACTGTATAACTGCCTGCCCTCCTCCCCACGTTCCATAGCCTCCTCCCCCAGATGCCCAAGAATGCGGGGGGGGGGGGTGGCGCGGGGGAACGACACGCTCCGGGCACCCAGCCACTCCACTCCAGAGGATGGCCCAAGCAACAGAAGGCTGTAATTCAAACAGTTTGATTTTTAGTGTGTCTACAATAAGCAATGTGGCCTTATCCATCCCTCCTCCCCTACCCCACCTGGGCTACCTTGTCTGTTATCTCTTGTTTTTTTTAATTAATAAAGAATGTATGGTTTCAAAACAATAGTTACTTTATTTCGAAGAGGGGAGGGTGGTTGGCTTACAGGGAATTAAAATCAACAAAGGGGGCAGGTTTGCATCAAGGAGAAACACACAAAAAACTGTCACACCGAAGCCTGGCCAGTCACGAAACTGGTTTTCAAAGCCTCTCTGATGTGCTGCGCGCATTGCTGTGCACTTCTAATCGCCCTGGTGTCTGGCTGCTCAAAATCGGATGCCAGGCGATTTGCCTCAACCTCCCACCCCGCCATAAACATCTCCCCCTTACTCTCACAGATATTATGGAGCACACAGCAAGCAGCAATAACAATGGGAATGTTGGTTGCGCTGAGGTCTGACCTAGTCAGCAAACAGCGCCAACGAGCTTTTAAATGTCCAAAGGCACATTCTACCACCATTCTGCACTTGCTCAGCCTATAGCTGAACTGCTTCTTACTACTGCCCAGGCTTCATGAGCCATGGGAGCAAGGGGCAGGCTGGGGTAGGTGCAACTGCGCGGTGCTTCTAGCTGGGAGAGCAGCCTGAGGCAGAAGCCTCCAGCTTGCATGATATTCCAGACAGGACTGAATCTCCATGAGACGAAACTTAAAGAAGAGAATGACCTGGAGTCTCTGGCTCCCATTCCGTGCTCTAAGAGGAGAATAGCCATGTCTGTCCAGGCGCCCCTGATCGACCTCACCAAGGCCTGCCAGGAGCACCCAGGAGACGTACAACAGCTATCAGTCCTACTGCACCGTCTGCCACAAAGGCAAGGAACTGCTGCTGTGTAGCAATGCAGTACCGCGTCTGCCAGCAGCACCCAGGAGATGTACGGTGACGGTGAGCTGAGCAGGCTCCATGCTTGCCGTGGTATGGCGTCTGCACGAGTAACCCAGGAAAAAAGGCGCACAATGATTGTCTGCCGTTGCTTTCATGGAGGGAGGGAGGGAGGGAGGAGGGCCTGATGACATGTACCCAAAACCACCCACGACAATGTTTTTGCCCCATCAGGCATTGGGAGCTTAATCCAGAATTCCAATGGGCAGTGGAGACTGCGGGAACTATGGGATAGCTACCCACAGTGCACTGCTCTAAGTCGATGCTAGCCACGGTAGTGAGGACGCACTCCGCCGACTTAATGCGCTTAGTGTGGACATATGCAACTGACTGTATAAAATCGGTTTCTAAAAATCGACTTCTATAAAATCGACCTAATTTCGTAGTGTAGACATACCCTGAGGAAAGCAGTGTGATCTGAAGTTGCATTGAGAGAAAGTAGAGGATGTGGAGAAATATTATGGGGAGGAGAGAGAAATTAAAAGGTTAGAGAAAGCATCTGAGCCTCTTGAGAGCTTGTCTAAAGAAAGTCTCTCAAGGGTCAGCCATTTCAGGTAACTGTTGCACAGCAGAAGTTTTGGTTATAGTAATAGTTAAAGACAGTCACATAAATATACCTCTACCCCCATATAATGCGACCCAATATAACACGAATTCGGATATAACGCGGTAAAGCAGTGCTCTGGGGGGCGGGGCTGCGCACTCCGGCGGATCAAAGCAAGTTCGATATAATGCGGTTTCACCTATAACGCGGTAAGACTTTTTGGCTCCCGAGGACAGCGTTTTATAGGGGTAGAGGTGTGCCTGAAGAACATGGTGATAACTGGGGTTGGGTTCTTTGTATAAAACCTTGTTAAAACCTCTAGCTATTTAAAGACATCCAGTAACTGAGGGCCCATTTTTGTGACTTTTACTCATATTGAGGGGCACTTAGTGAGTAGTCCCATTGTGATAAATGTGACTATTCACCCACGTACTCCTCAACATATGTAAGAACTGAAGAATTGGGCCAAGGATGGCTGGCTGGCAAAAATCTTAATTTATAATCCTGATTTCCTTATAGTGTACCTAGCAATTGATGGATGACAAACAATTTTAAGCTTTAGGCTATTGGTCTAATCTGCTAACTACACTATTTATATGAAAACATCCTCTTATCCACCTACCCATCCCATCTGCCCTTTGCTCCTCTCCATATGTTAGTAATATGAAAACAATTTGTTCCATCTGAAAGGCAAGACATAATAGTACTTAGAAATCACCAAGTGCTGGATTCCAAGCAAAAATTTCTACAGGCAATATCAGAAATATAGCAAGCTTAACTAACATGTAGAATCATAGTTAACAGACAAGTGTCTCATCTTACCGGTTTGTAATGATGTCATCCCAGATGTTCATGGGGTCCATTTTATCATCTGGATATCTGCTTGTCCAAATTCTAAGAAGTCTCTTAAGGGAAGCTTGAGAAGCTAAGCTGCCTAAAATCAATTAAAAATACTTTAAGAAAAGGCTGCATGGAGGTAATGTGAAAATGTAGGGGGTCAAACCATGATGTTTAGAATCATAGAATATTAGGGTTGGAAGAGACCTTAGGAGGTCATCTATTCCAATCCCCTGCTCAAAGCAGGACCAACACCAACTAAATCATCCCAGCCAAGGCTTTGTCAAGCCGGGCCTTAAAAACCTCTAAGGATGGAGATTCCACCACCTCCCTAGTGAACCCATTCCAGTGCTTCACCACCCTCCTAGTGAAATAGTGTTTCCTAATATCCAACCTAGACCTCCCCCACTGCAACTTGAGACCACTGCTCCTTGTTCTGTCATTTGCCACCACTGAGAACAGCCGAGCTCCATCCTCTTTGGAACCCCCCTTCAGGTCACTGAAGGCTGCTATCAAATCTCCCCTCTCTCTTCTCTTCTGCAGACTAAATAACCCGAGTTCCCTCAGCCTCACCTTTTAAGCCATGTGCCCCAGCCCCCTAATTATTTTTGTTGCCCTCCACTGGACTCTCTCCAATTTGTCCACATCCCTTCTGTAGTGGGGGGACCAAAACTGGACGCAATACTCCAGGTGTGGCCTCACCAGTGCCGAATAGAGGGGAATAATCACTTCCCTCGATCTGCTGGCAATGCTCCTACTAATACAGCCCAATATGCCGTTGGCCTTCTTGGCAATTTTAAAGAGATAATTGCTATTTTAAATCATCATGGAAGGATTTCATTGCAAGGGCTCGAAAGATAAAACATAACATAGCGGATGACCCTTTTAAAAAATATCTTCACTATATCAGACACAGATTCAGAGTCTTTTGACATGTGAAAATAACTAGACTCACTCTTTCCAAAAACAAAGGAGGTCAATGCCACAATGTATATACACAAAATAAGAGAAAAATGCTGTGGGGAAAATACACAGCACACTGCTGACTCATATCCAGCTTCTCGTCCACTGTAATCCCAGGTCCTTTTCTGCAGAACTGCTGCTTAGCCAGTTGGTCCCCCAGCCTGTAGCGGTGCATGGGATTCTTCCTTCCTAAGTGCAGGACTCTGCACTTGTCCTTGTTGAACCTCATTAGATTTCTTTAGAGCCCAGTGAGAGAAGCACAGATTGACACAGCAGCAGCCAGCAGTTAATATAATGAAACTCACTCAAATTTCCTGGCTTCTATTAAATGAATCATTCAGTCTGGTGTTTATTATACTATTTTCCAGTTATTGCTGCATCTCAACTACTAGAGAGTAAAGAAACTAAAAGGGGCAATAATTATCACTGGAAAAGAATGACAGTTATTACCAGTATTCCTCATAGGAGTAAAGTGGAATACAAAGGTACAATTGTTAACTAGAGTTTTGTACTAAGCTGATAAAATGTAAGTAACTTTATATTTTATGCCTAAAATAGCAGATATTATTGGAACATATGATCTATCTCTGCTGTTCACTACTATCAAACTAGTCTAAAACTAATCATGTGTAATTTTAAAGAGGTAATTGCTATTTTAAATCATCATGGAAGGATTTCATTGCAAGGGCTAGAAAGATAAAACATAACATAGCGGATGACCCTTTTTAAAAATATCTTCACTATATCAGACACAGATTCAGTCATTTGACATGTGAAAATAACTACACTCACTCTTTCCAAAAACAAAGAGGTCAATGCCACAATGTATATACACAAAATAAGAGAAAAATACTGCAGGGAAAATATCTTACTTGGTTTGCTTATAAAATTGATGAATTCCTGTATTTCTGTTAAAGCTTGGACAGACTGCAGCTTTGTTAGTCGACTTTGGTGTAACAGAGTGTCAATACTGGAATAGTTCTAGGAGAGGGAAAATGATTTTTAAGTGATTTCTTACCATGTTTTTATTTAAAGCACTGTAGAGCAGATAAATAACCGATCCTTCTACGTGCTATGCTCAACTAGATTGTGATTCATATCATCCGTAGAAAAGATGCATAAAACCAACCAGTATCAATTTACGCTAGTTAGAGGTTTTCAAAATGACATGAGTGAACTAGGCTGAATAAACTCAGTATGATATACTAGGGAAGAGGAGGGGACAGAGTGAATAAACTGAAAGAAAGGAGTAAGACACCCCCAAAATAGGGCAGGCATGTTGCACTGGATGGCTGTCTCCATTTCTTAAGTTCCTGGGGTGAAATCCTGACCCCAGGGAAGTCAATGGAAGTTTTGCCATTCACTTCAAGGGGGTCCAGATTCCATCCTTTATATTTTAATCTTGAAGCAATGTTCCAGTAGCAGCAAGGGCTGCACCTTACATGTCTTCCTACAGAGAATCACAGCAGACATGTTACCTGCATGAAGGCCTGCATGCCACTGCTGATGTAATATCTGGCTCTGTCAAAGTCATCCTGCAAGATGTAGAGAAGACTCAGCTCTTGGCTGTAATACATTTCTATAAGGGCTTTCCTCTGTTCTATCTTCATAGCCTCATCAATGAAGGTCAGCAAGGACTGGTCATTGCCCCCATGGAGCAGTAATTTCAACTTACTCCGTATTATATACGGCAGATAGGTTTCCTACAGAGGAAAAAAGAAAAAAAAGTCTCTTTACTCCTAGGGCAGGATACTGAATAATCACTTCTGCCATCTGTTGCTGGTGATGTAGAACCATATGCAAGACATATAGGGGCCTGGTTCCATCTGCTACAGGCCTAAAGATTTTCAAATTAGGAAAAGACTAACATATTTCACCAAATGTAATTATACTTTTCAGTGTATCTTAACCTTTTTCAGATTGGCTCCCATCACCCAACGAGTCACACAGCACCCTCTTCTGGTGGGCTCATGCAGTTGCACAGGTACTGGTGCTTGGCATTTATCAGCTTCAAAATAAATTTGGTGGGACCCTCCAAATACAGGAGGAGGAGAAAAATAAATGACAGCAGCATGAAGAGTGCAAAGAGGACAAGGTGACCAGGATGGAGCCATTTGCTGAGTCATGGGACTAAAGGGCAACTTGAGACGCTACAGAATAGCAAAAAATATTTACTTTAATTACTGTTGACTGTAATTTTTATAAGAAAACTCATCTAAATTGTGCAAAGTACTTTGGTGATCAAGTCACTTTACCTCTATTCCTAATCAAGGCACCGCAGTAATGGCCCCTGTACAAATGGAATCAGTGTGAAATCAACTCTAATCTAGCAATGAGTTCACAAACCTGATAAAATGGATCACTCCACGTTTTGTTTAGGTCTGGAGGTTGTCCGCTATCAATATTAACAGTGGAACAATACTCCAGTGACTTCCACTCTGTCAGATGGTTGTAGCATTCAAGAGATGCAAGTTCCCAGAAATCCTTTTCTGCTTCAGTAGGTTCACCATCCGACCAGTCTTGTTTAGAGAGAGCCTAGAAAAGGAATGTCAGATGAAGAAAAAAAAACCAAGTAGGTTCTGAGTTGCAATATTATGATTTTTTTACTATTCTAGCTGAACACCTTCAGGAGAACCCATAATGTTTTCACTGTTGCATGACAATATTTTATTCCTTTACCAGCACTTGTGTTTAATCAGCAAATAGGACCTAAGAAAATGTTCCAAAGAATTCTTCAAAATGTAAGCCAGTCACACCTTTAACATATAAAACTCAGTTCAGATGTGAGCTTCAGTCAACCTGCATTTGTAAAGAGCTGCATTTTTCCACCTTTCATTTAGACACAAACATTCTGTAGGTAAAATCATTTCCACACATATTTTTTAACGATTATCAACTTGTGAACACAAATAGAACTTACATGGGCAGACCATAGGCACTTCATTTCCATTCTCTAATGATCTTTTGTGTATACTGAAATTATATTGATTTATGCCTGTAAAGTTTTGTGACACCAATGGAGATAACTTGAAAATTTGTCTCAATAAGCACTGTCTGTTATGAACTGTTATTTATATTGCATTTGACCACGTATCTTTTATGGATCTTGACTCATATAATGAAGTGAACTAAATAAAAGAACGTTTAAAGCAACACGCTGTCTCAGAATTTTTATTTTGATAGAAGTAAAAAAAGGGTCTTAAAAAAAAAAATCAGAGAGGAAAGAAATAAACTATATTTGTCATGTAGTTTTTTACCTCATCATATTGTTTAGCTGCTTCAGCATAATCACTTCTTGCCTCTGCTAACAGTGCATTCTGGGTAATTTCCTTAGTTCCAATCTTTCCACTGAAAATACCACGAAGAACATCATAATCTCCAACAGATCGATAAAGCCTAGTAAAGTAAAAAGGCAAAACATTATTATTATTTGAAAAAGAACAGTTTTCTATTCAAGTGCAAAGTATCCAGGTACAAAGTACTTCAGTATTACAACTGATGCATGTTAGACAGTCTATGCAAACTTACTGCTCTATAACTGCCTGGCTGCATAGAATGCATTACTGATGCATGGATATTCTTCTTCTATCAGATTATAAATTTATACTGGATTGTGTAAACTCCACTCTGGCCAAAAAAATGTTTAAACAATGCTGCACACACTACTCCGAAATCACCTGCAAGAGTATAGCGTTTAACTGGACTGGAAACCAAGCTGTTGAATCCGTACCAGAGAATGTGTTGGAAAAGATTTATGACATGGGAGTAGCCCTGCCTGAAAGGTCAATAATTAGCTCAGAAGTATTAAAAATATACCTAGTATGAAAATCAAGCCCTATATATGACTAGAACTCTTGGCTGATTTAATCTGAACAAAAACTACCCCAATTAATTTCTGCAACACGCACTCACTTAGCAAGTTCAATCCATCTGATTACATCTGGCGAGAGCTCTGCCCTTCCACGCATTCGTTTGGACAGTGGTTCTTCTTCTGAAGAAAGACGAGTTAGAGCTTGTTCAAGAAGCAGGATGCCCACGGGTTGCTGTAAACTGGCTAAGCAGCTAGTGCTCACAGTGGCTGAGTCGAGGTCTAGCAGCTCTCTGTGCTGGTAACTCATTTCCTGTAAAACAAAGACATGGGCAGTTAATGGGCCTGTATGTATTGGAAATATGCTTTAGAGAAAATCTTTTGGTTTTCTTTTCCTAAAGTGAAAGAAAGCTTGGATGGAGGCTGGTGCATCTAGTGATTTTGTGAATAGTTTTTCGCATGCCAGCTGGTGCAGGAATTTTACATCTTGCCTGCAAGCAACTTTGAGGCCTTGACATTTTGGATAGAATGAAACGAACAGGCTACATTTGGTGTATGTATGCCACGTGCTTGAGACATATCTTTAGAGCTCGAGGAATGCCCATTTATGCCACAATCTTCCAAGGATTAGAACAAAACAATGGGAGAACTATTTCCCAGGAACTGTGGAAAAAGGAATTTACCTTGGACAGAAAGGTTTCTGGAGCTCTAAGAATAACCTTTTCCTTATGACAAAGGCAGCGTCGTTCTTGTATGGATATGGGAACTAATTCCAAAACCTGCCTTTTGGAGGTAATGGTGACTAAAAATGCCAGCCACATGCTTGTCTAATCCATCATTCTGATTAAATTTGGCAGAGATACTCAAACAGAGGAATCGATGTGCCTGTCTACAAAATGCTGCTGTGGCTGGTTCCACATTTCTAAAGGTACTTGGTTGTAGGACTCCAACCAAACCTCCTGGAGAAACTTTAGTGTATCTGAGATCACCAGAACTTTGAGATTAATATTTGTATCTAGAGATCAGACTCCTTTGTGCTGGGTACTGCACAAATGAAGAAGCAGTCCCTGTCCCAAAGAGCACCAGAAATGTAAATCTGACCAGACCAGTGAATGAAATATTCTGAATGTTACAGTTTGGTTTCCAGACAGAACTCAGAAGTTAATGGAGAATCCATGCTGAAAATTAAACTTCTCTGCCAACACCCAGGCTGTTAACTGTAGGTGTTCCTATAGGAGTCCCACTTTCAAGGGATCTGGTGTTTTCTGCATGTACAAGGTGGGGTCTTTGGTTATCTAGCAAGTCCAACATGCCTTCTGGGCCAGTGGAGGACTAGCAAGAGGACCACAACTCTCCTTTTTCTTCTTTTCAGTATCCTTTATGTGAACTGTCTTGAAAGGCAGCAGATTCTACTCTACCCAGGACATTATTTCCATTTCCAAAGAGAAGCTCTGACTCTGGTTACTCCCTAGTTATGGAAGGGATATAAACACTCATGCCTCAATCATAAACCAATCTCTAACAGGAGTTAGCAAGATACGTTCTCTGCAAGTACCACAATTTCCCACTAAATGGTTTCTTGCACCTTCCACTGATGCAGTCAGTATTGGCCACTATCATAAAAAGGATATTGGATTGCATGGACAACTGGATGACTCCCCTCAGGTCAACATTTGCAGGTTTTGCTTTTTTATTTTTTAAATAAAGACATGCCCTAATAGAGATGTCAAAATGAACTGAAATGTTGCGTACTATGAGATTCTGTATATTTGTCTTCCAAGTATGCTTGCTTCCATAGTGAGTATGCAAGAGTCTAGAGTGAAAGCTAGGTTGGCTTTCAGCATGATGTTTGCACTTACCTGTCCCCAAAGGGTCATTTGGATTTGATCTGAGAATTACACCTAACTTTGCATTGCATCAAGTGCATGGCTCTATATTCTCAGAAAGAATTTCAGCAGGAGCATTTTGAGAAACCCACACAAGGGATGAAGGGATGTTATGCTGGTGCATAACACCAGCAACCCTACCCATTGGAAATAGCTGGTTACTGATGACCCCTTAGGAAATGATTGATGCCATGAAGTTTTGGATTTCTGCAAATCTTTACCATATGGCAAAATTACAGCCAAAGCCATATCTATTTTGACCTCTGGGTAGGAACTCTGCATTGCGATCCAAAGTTCCCCTTGATTATAAAAAACTGGTGGCTATGAATCCTTTCCAGCAGCTGTTAACTTATGATTGGGTCTGTTTCTCTTGATAGGGTGCTGTAGAGGTTTATTTTTGTTTTGTTTTGTGATGCATGTGTGGTATTTCTTCCCCTGGCTGTATACAGCGGAGAGATAGAACACTATTTATCCTGGCCTGGGAACACCACAACAGAGGAGGGCTACTGGTACACATACCTCAATTGTGGAAGTAGCTTGCTAGAAGTTCCTGTGAGCCCGAAGGCTGGCACCCAAGTAAGTATTGTAGGAGCAACCTAGAACCACTCAGGGCTTTACTCAGTAAATCAAGATAATTTTGAACATGAGAAGGGACTTGCCCTTCTGTAATCCCATGAAGGTGCACCTTTGTGGGGAGTGGAATACTCATGTGCCTCCATTTGGGTCATCGACTGCCTCAAGTGCTTCTAAGGCTTTAGTGTGGAGTCAGCCTGTGAAGCAGGGAGTATCTGGGTGTGGGGACTCTGGATCTTCTCTGGGTATTTTCCCCTTCAGTGCCTGTTTATTGTGGGACCTACCCCATTAGCTGTCCAGAGAACTTCCTCCTCCTCCTCCTCATTAGGCTCACTCTCCAAAACCTCAGAAAGTCATGATCAGGCTTTTCTGCACTGGAGTCATGGCTCCTTGGGGCAGGATGGGGATCCGACATGCTGGTCAGATTCTGAACTCCGTGCCCTAGCAGTGCAAGGGTCAGCTGGCTGGTCACAGACAGGGCATAATTCATCCTCTGTAGAGCCCATACGTGATGTCTCACATAGGGAACATCACTTAGATTTAAGCCAGGTGTTTGTAGGATAGCTCTGCCATGCCTGACTGGGGGCAGAGGAGTCTGGCAGGGAGGTGCTATGCCTACAGAGGCAGATCCAGGTGGCAGAAATGACCATGCAGCTATTTACCTGATCCGGGGAGGAGGAAAGCAAGTTGCACGCACGCACGCACACACTTTAAAAACAAAAGGGTCAGGAGAATCTGAACCACCAAATTGTTCCACTGCCAGAGGCAGAAAATCTGGTGGCCTGAGCTGAAGACTGGAGCTTAGTCCTGGAGTCTCCAGCAACAATATTCCACCTCCAAATTCCACCGTTGAGGGGCATTAGCCAATGAGGAGAGAAGCTGTGCAATAGAAATAGGTCATTACTCCATATCCATATCTCCATATCTGAGGTTCTTTGAGATGGTTGTCCCTGTGGGTGCTCCACTTTAGGTGTCTTGATACCCTGTGCTTGTAATCGGAGCTTTGTGGTAGCTGTGCCTGGTTGGGCTGCACATGCACTGTAGCCATCTCGCACCGCATCGAGCGTTTACATAGCATTGCGCAGCCAACTGTCCCCCTGTTCTTTCTCTGCCTCAGAGAATTGGCCTGAAACTCCCAAGTAGAGGGGAGGAGGGAGCACGCACAGGGACACCCATCTAGACGAACCTCAGTTACTGCACAAGGTGAGTAACCCTCTCTTCTTCTTTGAGGAATGCCCCTGAGGGTGCTCCACTTTAGGTGACTGTTGAGCAGTGCCCCTCTGTGGAGGGGAGGGGCTTTGGAGTTGGTCTATTGATAGCAGATAACATCGCAAGTCCAAAGTGAGCATCTGATGCTGACTGTTGTACTAAAGCGTAGTGTTTAGTGAAAGTATGGACTGATGCCCAGGTAGCTGCTTTGTAAATGTCAGTGATGGGCCACAGATGCTACCAGCGCTCTGATGGTGTGTGTGCGAACTCCCAGTGGAGGTTGTAGGTTGTTTTGGTAGCACAAATGGATACATCCAGATATCCATTTGGATAGTCTCTGTTTTGAAATGGTTTGAACCATCGAGCGTTCTGTTATGGAAACAAATAGTCTAGGTGATTTTCTAAGGCTTGGTCTACACTAAACCCCCAAATCGAACTAAGGTACGCAACTTCAGCTACAGGAATAACGTAGCTGAAGTTCGAAGTACCTTAGTTCGAACTTACCTCGGTCCACACGCAGCAGGCAGGCTCCCCCGTCGACTCCGCGGTACTCCTCTCGTCTAGCTGGAGTACCGCAGTCGACGGCGAGCACTTCCTGGTTCGACTTATCGCGTCCAGACAAGACGCGATAAGTCGAACCCAGAACTTCGATTCCCAGCCGCCGAACTAGCGGCTGGGTGTAGACATACCCTAAATGTTTTTGTTCTTTCAATGTAGACAGCTAATGCTCTGTGAGCATCCAGTGGAGTGAGGCCTCCCTTCCGTGCGCATGTGGCTTCGGAAAAAATTACATGTAAGTAAATGGATTGATTTAAATGAAAAGGGGAGGCAACCTTGCGTATGAACTTTGGATGTGGTTGCAGGATTACTTTATCTTTAAAGGATGTTGTATAAGGTGGGTGTGCCATTAGGACATGATGGCAATGAGGAAGGCCACCTTCATGGATAAGGGCAACAAAGAACAAGTTGCAAGGGGTTCAAACGGTTTTCCTGTGAGTCTACATAGAACAAGGTTGAGGTCTCAAACGAGTGTAGGGTTTCTTAGTGTGGGATAAGTGTTTTCAATGCCTTTAAGGAAGCATTTAATCATTGTGTGAGCAAACACAGTGACCCCGCCCACCTTGTCGTGGAAGGAGGTAATAGCAGCCAAGCTTTTTCTGATGGAGCTTGTGGATAGTCCCGATTTTTTAAGTCCTAATAAATAGCTGAGGATCCTCGGTAGGGGAAACGACTGTGGTACGATCTGTTTTTCTTGGCACCAGGTGCAGAATCGTTTCCACTTATGGATATAGATCTTTCTTGTGCTTAGTAACAGTTTTTTACTGAACAGTTGGAGACTCACCTTCTCATAACTGTTGTTCTTCGAGATGTGTTGATAATATAGATTCTAATTAGGTGGGCATGTGGCGTGTGCACAGTCGTTGGAAACTTTTTCCCCTAGCAGCACCCGTCGGGTCGGCAGTGGAGCCCCCTGGAGTGGCGCCTTCATGGCGCTCAATATATGACCCTGACGACCCGGTGCCTCCTCAGTTCCTTCTTGCCAGATACTCCAACAGAGGGGAAGGTAGATGGATTTGGAATGGATATGAGCAACACATTTCGAAGAACAACAGTTACAAGAAGATGAGTACCATTTTTTTCTTCAAGTGATTTTATAGAATCTCAGATTGGAGCACCGCTCTGACGAAGACTGCATCATCTCTGGCATACTGGACGATGGCGTAATGAGAGGTGAATGTATGCATCGAGGACCAAGTTGCTGCCCTGAAAATTTTTTGGATCGGGACCTGGGCCAGGAATGCTGCCAATGAGGCTTGTGCCCTTGTGGAGTGTGCTGTAAGTGCTGGAGCTGGTGTCTTGGCCAGCTCGTAGCACATGCGGATACAGGACGTGATCCAGGAAGATGTTCTTTGAGATGAGACTGGTAGTCCTTTCATCCAGTCCGTTACCGCAACAAACAGCTGGTTTGATTTCCTGAACGGCTTGGAGTGTTCGATATAGAAGGCCAACGCTCGCAGAACATCCAACGAGTGCAGCCTATGCTCACGGCTATTGGTATGCAGTTTTGGATAAAAAACATGCAGGAATAGGTTTTTGCTGGTATAGAAATGAAACACCACTTTAGGTAGAAAAGCCGGGTGAGATCTCAGCTGCACCTTGTCTTTGTGGAAAACTGTATACGGTGGGTCCGAGGTAAGGGCCTTCAATTCAGACACTCTTCTTGCTGATGTAATAGCCATTAGGAAGGCTACCTTCCACAACAGGTAGAGGAGGGAGCAAGTCGCCAGTGACTCGAATGGGGGCCCCCATTAATTTGGAGAGGACCAAATTAAGGTCCCATGCAGGAGCAGGCTGTCTAATCTGGGGATGTAGCCGGTCCAGGCTCTTGAAAAACCGGCCAACCATAGGGTTGGCGAAAATGGAGCGTCCCGAGACTCCGGGGTGAAAAGCTGAGTTAGCTGCTAGGTGTACCTTTATGGACGACACTGCCGGGCCTTGCTGTTTCAGGTGCAGGAGGTACTCCAGAATAAGAGATAACGTAGCCTGAAGTGGGGGCGTATGACCAGCAGGTGAACCTCTTCCACTTCGCCATATATGTGGCCCTCTTGGAGAGCTTTCTGCTGCCGAGTAAGACCTCCCTCCCCAGCTCCGAGCACAGCAGTTCCATGGGGTTCAGCGATGAAGCTTCCAGGCAATGAGGTGGAGGGACTGGAGGTCTGGGTAGTGAAGACAACTGTGGTCCTCAGTGATCAAGTCGGGGAGGAGCAGCAACATGATTGGCGTGTCCATCGACAGATCCAGAAGCGTGGTGTAGCAGTGTTGCTGAGGCCACACTGGCACCACCATAAATTATCTCCACCCCCTCCCTGAAAACCCTAAGTAGAACCTTGTGCATGAGAGAAATCTGGGGGAAAGCATAGAGCACACGGCCTCCCAAGGGTAGCAGGAACGTGCCCAGGATTGAGCCCAGGCTGCTTTTCTGGAAAGAGCAAAACACTGGGCACTTCCTGTTGCTCTGGGTGTCGAACAAGTCGACCTGGGGAAACCCCCACCTCTGGAAGATGGAGTGAATGACATCCGGCCGGATGGACCACTCGTGGTTGAGGAAGGACCTGCTGAGGTGGTCCACCAGTACATTTTGGACTCTTGGCAGATATGATGCTTTCAGGTGAATGGAGTGGGCTATACAGAATTCCCAGAGTCTGAGAGCCTCCTGACAGAGGGGCAAAGAATGGGTTCCACCCTGTTTGTTGATGTATAACATTGCAATGGTGTTGTCCATCATGACTGCCACATACTGGCCTTGCAGTTGAGTCTGAAAGGTCTGGCATGCGATACACATAGCTCTCAGCTCCTTGATACTGATATGGAGAGAGGGCTTGTCCTGTGACGAGAGGCCCTGCGTTTGGAGTTCTCCGAAATGTGCTCCCCAGCCGACAGCTGATGCATCTGTAACTAGAGACAAGGAGAGTCGAGAGCTGTTGAAGGGGACTCCTTCGCAAACTATTTGAGCATTGAGCCACCACTGGAGTGACTCTAGCACCTGCTGTGGCACCGTGACCACTAGGTTCAGGCTGTCGCGTCCCGGGCGGTATGTCGAAGAGAGCCATGTCTGCAGAGGCCTGAGCCTCAGCCTGGTATGCCGGACTACGTATGTGCAGGCAGCCATGTGACTGAGGAGACTCAGACAACTCCTCGCTGTAGTGGTCGGGTACTTCCTCAGGCCTCAAATGATGCTAGTCATGGCAGGTGGCACCACTGTACCGCTCGATGCCGAGATCTTCTTTGGCTCCGTGGGTGCCAAGTTGGAAGGTTTCACTTTAGTACGTGAACCTCCATTAGAGCTTGCCTGCATAGGGTCTTTAGCTTGTCAGGAACTCTCAGTGCCGTCAGTCCCGGGGCAGATCCTTCAGCAGGAAATTGCTTTCTTTTGGTCGACTCCCAATGCAAGTGCTTTTCTGTAGCCTTTCTAGGAGCAGGCTCTTTGACAGCCGCTGTTGAAGCAGAGCCCCTATCAGAGGCTGCCGCTGGCGACTGATGACCAGAATGCGACCTGGACTTGGGGTCGAAGGCTGGCCTGAGGGATTTCTCCATCATGAGGAGCTTCAGTTGGAGATTCCTGGCTTTTCTTGTCCTGGCTGTCAGTTTTCTGCAATGTGGACACTTTTGAGTAATGTGTGTCTCGCCGAGGCAGTGGACACACTGAGCGCGGCTGTCAGAGACCGGTATGGAGAGTGTGCAAGTTAGGCAGCATTTAAAACCAGGTGATCCTGGCATGCCTGAGTTGGTCTCTTAGAGAAAAAACAGGAGTAAATCCTGTTTGAGGCTAAGGCTGTACACCTGTTGGAGAGATAGGAGAGGTAGAAGGGAAAAAAAATTTTTTTTTTGATGAAATTAAAGAAATTAGAGTATGGTAAAGGGAAAGGGAAGCTAACTACAACTAAGTTAACACTACCCTATGAATTATCTACTATAATTTTTTTCTGAAGTAGGAGAGGGCGCTGCTGATTGCTCCGACTCAAGCCAAATGTGGTAGAGAAGGAACTGGGGGACGGTTGGCTGCGGACCACTATGTAATCGCTCGGAGCAGCACAAGATGGCTACGGCGCCTGCATGGCCCAACCGGGCACTGCTACTGCAAACCTCTCATTGCAAGCACAGGGCATCAAGACACCTAAAGTGGAGCACTCTCATTCTTGAAGAATATCACATTTCCTACCCAATTTTTGACAGGAAGGGGTCTTGGGATGGGAGATAAAGCCAAGGCCAGGCTTAGAACCTGTTGGTGTTAGGAAACGTAACTATTTAAAACCAGACAGCTAAAAAAAATTAATTATTCTCATGAATAATTTTAAATTGTTTTCACTTCCAACCCACCATTTATGCAGCAGCTGGTAAAAATACCAGGTGACTTCTCTGAGCTCCATTCCTGTGCTTTTTATTAAGTTTAAAGGTGAAAAAGTAACAGCAGAAGCAGAATTTCACAATTTAGTTGCTGTGTGTCTTCATCTTACTTTTATTTTTCCATAATTTTCTGTAATTTCATACCGTGAGCAGCCAAAATACAACAATGATATTGACAGAGGCTAACAGGCAGAGAGCACAGTTCAATGCAAGTAACAACAAAATACTGAGCTTGGGAACCAGCAAAAAAAAAAATAAAGAGAGTCAAGAGGGAATACATGATGGCTAGAAAGCCATAGTGAGATGCTGGCCTGAAAAGCACAGAATAATGCCCAAAGCATTCAACTTTATGTGCAGCTGCAGAGAGGAAAGTAAACAGGAAGCTGTAATTTTTCATATGTGCAAATATTAAGGCTAGGAAGTGAGGTTATCACAGTTTAGAAAACTGGCTTGACACTAGACATGATTTGCAGAACAGCAGCATTTCACTGTAATAAGAATGACACCTGCTCCCACAGATTAGGTTTTTCAAATTTCTGTGCTAGAAAGTTGAAGCTAAACTAGTTGCCATTCTAAAGGAATGTTATTTTGTAATGACTTCAGAATTTTGTACGTTACAAATAGATTGATCAAAATTAACTCAAATGAGAAGAGATGTTAACTATAGCGAGGTTTGTATATGAGAAGTGTTTATTACTGTGATTACTTGGATAACCATACATTTTACTAGAATCTTTGAAAAATAAGGTAAAACTGGAGTAGACATGCTATTAAAAATTGTGTGTTGGTGATATGGAAACACACCAAAGAGGAAGCAGAGGAGAAAGGCTCGAGGATCAGTGTCAATGGGAAAAACTTTCCCTTCAGCAGGAAGCCGTCTGCATCACTAGTGAAAGTACACTGGTAATTATTGTAAGGGAATAAACTGAAGACATTGCCAAGCAATGAATAAGAGTTGCTGGAAAACAACATATGCTATCAATGTTTGTGAGCCTTACATCTCAAAGTATTTCTTAATGCAGCATTTCCGAAAATGTGAAGTGCGTTCCCCTGAGTGAGTATGAAAGATTAGCTGGGATGCCCAGACTTCTCAATTATTCTCTGAACTTTTATTTAAAAACAAGTATCTCTCTGTTGTGGTTGCAGAAAAAAACCTTCAAAATGTGACCTCAGTGTACCAGATGTAGTAATGCATGCCTGAATTTGCAGATAGCCTGAAACAGTAGCTCTGAGGTGTGAGCCACCCTATTTACCTCAATGGGTGCTACTTCAAATTGCCAAGTGATGATACTTTAATGCCATCACTATTATTCTCAACTGCTCATCAAATTAGGTAAGAAAGGAAAGGAAGTATAGCATTATGAAGATCTATACCAGCACTTCCCAATATGTCCCCTCTGGTGTACATGTGAGAAACTAGCCAGGCAGGGTGAAGAAGATGTTTACATTAAAATGGATAGGTCTTTAGTTAACATGTGGTGGTGCTACAGAGCAACTGGTTTCATCTTCCTGAATGGGGACTTAGCTTTCAACATTTTGGGAAATGCTGCCTTAAGGCATTCTGGCCTAAGTCACGTATTTGGTATCTGTTCTTTAGCACACATGGAACACAAAACTGTAGGAAGGATTTGCTATGTCACATCATTCTCACTTTTACAGAACAGTTATTTTGCCATCTTCATTCACTGTTTGTGTCCATTTACATTCCATCTCCTTCTTTGGCTTAACCCTCTAATAGGATTAAAATACACTTACTGGAATTAGTTGCGACACCATAATTCATCAGTGTTAGGGTAAACAAAGACGACACGCCACACAGAAAGTTTTACCTGGATGCAGGCTATGAATGGTGGGAAGTAAGACACTGTCATGCTCAGAAAGCGGTTGAAGTTTTGCAGCAGCTCCTGGGTGATACAGTTTTTCTCAGAAGGATTCTTAAATTTGTTCATTTCTTTCAAAATTCCAGTAAACAAACTGCTGAAGAGCTGCTTGGCCAACGGTGGATCTCTCTGTAAATTACCAATAAGGCCATAGAACAAGTGACTAAGGCAATGTAACGGATTTCAGCTCAGAGTGCTAGAAAGAAGGTCCTCATTGCATGCCAAGTATAGTGTATTCCAGACAAAGTGGACCAAATTTGAAGTGTCAAGTCTTTTGAAAGGATTTGAGAGGGCAGTGAGAGGGGACCACTAGTTTTCTTCACCTAATCACCATATTAGATATTTTGAGGAAGAGCTACCAATACAGCATCTTTTAAATGTCTCACTCAAAACATTTGTGAAGTGTGACCCTGTACTTTTACTATATGAAATAAGGAGTTTTCTCTGAAACCTGTTCAGTGAGTGTGCATAAAAGTGTCTATAGAAGGGACTGAGGGCTCAGAATGTATTCTATTCTTCACATCCCACCCAGCCAGGCCACTTGAAAGGACTAGGAGAGGTAGTAACTCCTTCCAGGTGTCCTTCCCAACTGCCCTGAAAACCTTGCTGCTTGGGCGCAGACAGCCAACACCCTCCCAAGGACATGAGAGACAGGACAAGGGATCAGCTGGCTCAAAGACAGAATAGGAAGCCATCAATGTGTGAGATGGAGCAAAGAGATAGAGATGAACGTATCAGCCCAGATTCACACACATTTATTGAATGGGGGTAGATATTTGCAAGGGTAGCAGAGTCTAAACCCACCCTGATCTTTAGTGGGACTGGAGTTTAGGCAAACTATTCATGAAGCCTGACTTATGTACCCTTATTCCTCACTATGGTACTGCAATGGGGAGGGAGAGGGCTAGGGTGGCCAAAGATGCTGTGAGGGCCTGACCATCAAAAGTGATGAGGAGTCCAGTCCACAACTGCTGCTATTTCCAACTGGGAAACAGAGTAAAAGGCCAGCTACCCCCTTTTCTTCATTTTTGGTTCCCCAAATTAAGACACTTTAAGGGGCCTGATTTTCAGAACACCCACCATCTGAAAACCTGGCTCCTTTAAGGTGTTTAAAGTTGGTTACCCCACAACTGAGGTACCCCAAATCACTAATCATTTTGAAAAAAGCTTGGCTGTCACATACTCAATTTGTCTGGCTGAGAACAGTTTTGGAACATTTGGCTAGTGACTTGTGAACAGAAGACAGACCTGTGCCACACCCTGCAGAGGAGTGATTAAGCTGCTGTATTCAATCTGGATATCAGGAAGGTCTCCTTGTCGGTAACTCCTGTACAGCGTGACCTGAGCATCATGCTTCATCTTCAGCTCAGATTTTATCTCCTGCAACAATTGCCAGCAAAAAAGCAGCCTTGATTACATGTAGAGACAAAAGACCATGTAATACCTACTCAGTGACATCTGTTTCTAGTTTAATGGAGATGTAGTAAACGTGATCAAATTTAACAATTCCTTTAAAAACTCTCATAAGTGTTAATGGCTTAAAAAACAAACAGTTACAGAAATCATAATAAGGAGTTAAAACCAAACACCAAAATGATCTTGTTTTGTAAAAACAAAACAAAACAAAAAGCCTCTTCCTAAAGCTACTTTCACCCTTCCTTAGTACCACTGCATCTTAGGCCATGTCTACAGAAGTGGCATTAGTTTACCTTAAGTCAATTTTTTAACCGATTTACCTAAACCAGTGCAAACCTGTAGATTCATTCTGTTTTAAGAATGGCTTGTTTCATTTTGGCTTAAATTTATTCCTAATTAATTTAAGCTAAGCAGAAATAAACCTGGTTTGACATGAAATAGGACTGTCCAAACAGCCTTTTGCACCAGTTTAACTAAATCAGTTTTAAATTACATCTTAAACTAAACAGGTGCAACTCTCTCATGTACACAAGCATTTACTTTTCTCTCCAGATTCCTCTTCCTTTTTCCTTTTATACAAGTGAAAATACTGATGGGCTTTGGCAAAGGGGCAGGAGGGAGGATTAACAGTAAAAAGGTCTTGGGGTTTGCTTCCTCCCTATCCCCTGCAAAAAAATTACATATATATTGTAACTGCTATCTGGACCACCTGGAATTGCATTTCTGCATCTTGGAAGAGTGTGCACGCTAGCATGGGGAGGGGACTGCAATTTATTTTCTTCTGCCCAAATCCTTCCTCTTCCTGCTCTTTTGGGCTTCCCATTTCTCACCTCCACAGCTCTATGCCTCATCTTCTTCCTAAACAGATCACTCTCTCAAAAAATTACAAGAGATATGTCATGGGGGAACTAGAGCTTTGGTGAAGCTCTCAGAGCACTAGAAATTTTTTTGGCTGGTATCTTTTCACTCCTGCTGCCCCATCAGACATGACAATATTGATGCAAGGCTTTGTCCTCCATGGGTACTTTCTTGTCCAGCTGCATCAGTTTCCAGGCAACAGTGCTTGCCATTTTTAGTAACATACCCTCATTAAACCTAGCAGAGTCCTCAAAAATGTGAGAAAGGTGAATTTTACACATCTAACATGAATGGGTTAAATAAACAGCTACTACAAATGATTTTAGAGAATTTTGTCAAGACCTGACACATAGTAATCTGCAATCTATAAACCCTGAAGGAAATCCAGTATCACACTTTACACAGGCTAAAATATTATTATTCATATCATCATAGTGCCTAGGAGCCCATCATGGATCAGGACCCCATTGTGCTAGGTGCTGTACAAACACATACTAGCTATGTGACATTTCAGGTTATTCCATCAGCCATTTCAGATTCTGTACGTGAGAGTGAGCTCTGTCAGAGATGCATTATAGAACAGGGCTCACTGGACATTTTATCAGGCTTGCATGTACCTGCAGATCTTGAGTAGAGTACAGAAAATGGCCAGTTTTCCAATGTAGGCATCTAAAAATTGTCAATTTAAATCCATATTTAGGCATCTAAAGAAAAAGGAGGGGGGGGTGATTTTCAGAGGTGATGAGTACCTTCAACTCTCACTGAAAATATTGGGACTTGCAGGTGGTCATTACCCTGATTATCAGGACACATTAAAGTTACGCACTTAAATAAGACATCTACATTGGAAAACTATGCCCTATGCCAGGGATTGGCAACCTTTCAGAAGTGGTGTGCCAAGTCTTCATTTATTCACTCTGATTTAAGGTTTCGTGTGCCAGTAATACATATTAATGTTTTTAGAAGGTCTCTTTCTATAAGTCTATAATATATAACTAAACTATTGTTGTATGTAAAGTAAGTTAGGTTTTTAAAATGTTTAAGAAGCTTCATTTAAAATTAAATTAAAATGCAGAGCCCCCCTGACCAGTGGCCAGGACCCGGGCAGTGTGAGTGCCACTGAAAATCAGCTCGTGTGCCGCCTTCGGCACGCGTGCCATAGGTTGCCTACCCCTGCCCTATGCATACAAGAAACATTTAAGTAATATTAGAGTTTCACAGTCTACCACAACAGCTGAGGATTTTAGAGTTAAGATTAGCCCTTCCATTTTTAACTTGCACCATCGTTCCCAGGAGTTGTGATACAAGTGGTGCACAAAATCACATAGTCCAATACCCCCAACACAATATGAGAGAATGGAGTAAATACCCCCAGCGCTTTCCCTACTGGAGAAGTTTAAGTCACACTCAGCTTTACACACACAATGTATTATAAAACTTGCAATACGTAATCACAGATACCATCTCTGTAACAGAACCTATCTAGGTTCTTCCAATGGCACCCAACACCATAATTTTCCAATGACATGATGCTTCTATAGGTAAAATATCAGACTTCTCAAAAACAGCTAACACATCCTATCAGTCCTTAAAGATTTTAACCACTAATTATTAAGAAGCAAACAAACCTTTTCTCGTTTCTGCTCAGCAACACCTTTCCTTGCATAAATCAAGCTGAGTTTCTCTTGGTCCTTTAAGAAACGCCTGCGCAACCTTAGAATTTCTGCCCGTTCATCTATACCTAATGAATAATGAGTAAGCACCGACAATTTACACTCTTGTTTTGAGTATCAAGCCTTATAGCTATCCCCTTTAAAGACAACCTTAACTTATTTCAATTTTCATCAGCACTTCCTCATGTACATTCTATGTCTGACCTGTAAGTATGTAAAAAATTTGTGAGTGAATTGTACTATTGTCACTATTGTCTATGTGATAAATAGACCGTAAGCTCCTCAGGCCAAGTATTGTATTTTATCCAAGTTCTGAAAAGGATTCACCATGTTTTCAGCTTCTGTAAACAACAGAGTTGGACAGATCAAGAGATTTGGCAATAGATTATACAGCTTTCCATCTCAAGCCTCACTGGTTCAAATCCAACCCAGGACAGTAATGGACAAGAGTCATTCCAATGGCTGTTCAGTGGGGCCCTATATGAAATAAGTCTGTGATCTCAGTCCAACTCTTGGTAAACAGGTGCCCATAAACAACTTACACCATCACAACAGACACCCTGGGGCTAGCAGTCTCAACAGGAAGACAGTGGATTGATTGGCATGGAAACTGGACTACCTCTTTTTACTTTGAGTATATTCCTTTCAGAACAGGGTTGAAGTACCTTGACCTGGCAGCGTGAGGTACATTGTCCATGTTGAAGGGGTCAGACTCCAGAGCTGTCTGCCTCACACTTTATTTTTAAGTAACTATACAAAAAACCTCTAAGCAATTCCAGAATGATTCTAGTGTTTTTCAGACGTGAAGTGGATAAATGAAAGCTCATTTTCAGAGACTGATTTAGAAGAACAGTGGTTAATTCTGCTGCCAAATTGGAATTTGAAAAATGTCTGAGGCACTACTCAAATTATTTGAAAAAGAAATAACTGTTTTAATGTTTACTACTTGTTAGGTTTATTTATGGAGACAATCAGACAAATCTAAAGATACAAGGAAATATAGATTTCTCTGACATTTGCTTTCTGGGCATCTTGGAGAGAACAAGGAACATAAATAAGGAATGCTGGTGTTAGACAATGGAGGTTTTGTTACCCATCATTTTAGCCAACAATATTCCATTTTGTAGACACCTAAATAATTCCACTACTCAACCACCACTTATATTAAGAACAGCCACATTTGATATATTTATCTGGGGACAATGAATAAAAGACATATTAAGTAGGGTACAGTAGCCCACTCAAACTGAAGGACTTATATCTGACATGCTCCTTACATCAAATATGACAGGAAGCAGAATTTCCAGATTGTCCCTTCATTACAACATCCCAAAGAAGATGTCCTGCCACCAGGGCCGGTGCAAGAAAGTTTCGCGCCCTAGGCAAAACTTCCACCTTGTGCTGCCTCCCGCCCCAGCCCTGCGGCAGCTCCCCGCCCCCCCTCCGCCCTGAGGCGCCCCCTCCCGCAGCAGCTCCCCCCCCCCGTCCTGAGGCACCCCTCCCCATGGAGCCGTGCGGCAGCTCCCCACCCCAGCTCACCTCTGCTCCGCCTCCTCCCCGAGCACGCCACCCCCGCTCTAATTCTCCTCCCCTCCCCGGCTTGCGGCACCAAGCAGCTGATTGGCGCCGCAAGACTGGGAGGTGGGAGAAGTGGAGCGGCCGCTGCGCTGGGAGAGGGAGTCTGAGCCGCACATGTCAGCGCGCTGCCAGCAGCCCAGCCCAGGAAGGCTGTAAAAAAAAAAAAAAAAATTGGGGGCACCGCTTTTTGGCGCCCCCAAATCTTGACGCCCTAGTTCGCCTTAATGGTAGCATCGGCCCTGCCTACCACCCACGTCACTAGCATACAGAGTCCGTTTTTCTTTAACAAAAAAATAAATAAATATATATTAATATTACATTGGCACTGCATCAATAAAGTATTGATACCTTTAGTTTTGCTGTCCACCTCGTCTCCTGGCAAACCCAACCTTTTCTTCCCAAAATTTGGTCCCAATGGTTTTAAGGTTGCCCTCTGTGATTTCTCACTCCGCTTGCTAACAAACAGCATGGATGAGGACAATGATTCAGAGGATGAAGGGACCGTATACTCTGCCAATGTGTCAATGCTGCTTCCTGTTAGCCAGTTAAAAGAGCTTCTCCCATCTGTAAAAAGCAGAAAAATAAAATATCAGCATGTGACTTCATTTAAGTAAAAACATGCACAAAATTTCCTTCCAAAAAGGGCACAGTTCCCATATTTATAATCCAATTATGGGGGGAAATCAGCATTCACATCCTGGTTCCCATCAGTACCCAGCCCAGGCAAGCTAATGATCCAACCAGTGAACCAAATTTACTGATGAATCCTGGTCACGTGCCACTTGAAGTATGTTGCTCATAAGCAAAGAAGAAGAGTCCAATTATTATCTAATGAATGCGGCAGTTTTGTGTCTAAATAGATCAATAGGAAGTAAAATATTCAGCTGGGAGGCCAATCTTTTTAATTGGACATGAGGCTTAAAAAACAAGACCAATCAAAGGAAACTAAGTGTGCAGGGCTTACTATTTTGGAATCGGAACAAATAAGTAACATACTTCAATTAACAGCTGGCCAGAGTGTTTAGATGTTTTCATAAAAATGATACACTAAGTATATACTTATACCTTTGCTTTAAAAAAAAAAAAAAAAAAAAGCCTACACAAAAGGAATAAGGAAAGAATTGTTCCTTTGGGGAACAGGAGAGCTTCAGAACATGCTGATCTGTACTTACTGACATTCTGTGTAGGTGTAAATTCGTACTGCTGTTGGGTAGCCCTCACTTGACCACCTAGTGACCCGTGAGTTGAAAGGGATCCTTCTTGTGACCGATTCCTCTTGGCACTTTGGGTAGCTTGGGTCTCCACAAACATTGGTGTGAGAACAGTACTTCGGTAACGCCAGTTAGAATCAATAGTGAAGTCCTAAGCATGCAAAAAGGTCTTAATAAGAGCACAGGGAATTGAAACTTTTTTCCACCATTGAGATAAAATGACTAGTATGTAACATATGCTGACTGGTCTCCTAAACATACAGAACCATGTGACGACTGCATGATCCTTGTTCAAATACGAAGCAGTCATTTAGTATCAATTCTGCTATAACAACACTTGAACCCCCAACTTTATTCTTTTTTTATTCAGTTATCTTTCCAAGCTATAGATGCCCTTTTTATTTATTTAATTAGCACACAACACATAGCCTAACAAAAGGATCTCTGACAATCAGCATACATCATATGTAATTACCACTTCAGTTATAAGGAAGTTCTTACCTTCACTTTTTTAAAATGAAAGTTCACGTTAAAAATGTGAACCCAAAATAAATATCAAACACCTAAGAATTTGAATAACCCATGACTGCCTCAGCTGTTACTGACGTAGCACGCAGCACACGTTCAACAGTCTCCTTCATTACTTCAGCTCTATTTAACTCTTAAGGTGATTGCTACATTGATAACTGGACACTGCTGCATAGTTCTATAGCATTACACAAATATTACAATTCACCTGAAATCTGCATTCAGAAAGTGGATGCTCAAACATTTTTCTGGAATAATCTGGGCTCTTGCTGGTCATTTCAAGCAGAAAATTCGTTGCTAAACTCAAATATTGGGTTTCTATCTTGGTAGAGTATAAGGAATTTAATAGAGCCAACATACGATCGAGGGTATTTGTAGGCAACCTAGTTTCATCACTCCAAAAATTTCTAACAATCAATCTGTAAAGAGAGGAAAAACATACTTGAACACCTACAAATGGGACACTATAGCCTTACACAATGCTTGACTCAAAAACTTCAATTTTTTTTAAACTAGTGAATAGCAAAAATATACAAGAAGGATTAGGACTATATATCCACTAATTTCTTTACCCCAACGATTCCACACTGGTTTATGTTAATCATCTCATTTCCCACTCTCCACCCCCAATCTGTATTTCATCTAAATGGTATTAAAAACTTTACTAAGGTCACAAGGATTTTTATACTTCATAAATTTGCATTTTACTTATGATTATGAAATCATTTCCATGCAAACAAAAGAGAGATTGTGGGCACAGATATATAAACACCTTTTTTCCTATTGTGCTTCATTATAAAAGTTAATAATGAAACTATCTTCCAAAACTGGACCTAATTTCTTACATCTGTTTATAGATCAAAACTTTAGGTGTTGGCATAGGGACTGTGTTATATTAACAGAGGATTAAGTCTAATATAAACTGAAGAGACTTACTGATTTAGGGCTCTCACTGACTTAATAGGCTTTGAACCAATCCCTTAACATTTTTTCAAATTCTCATTATTTCAGCTAAATGTAATGCAAGAGAATAGGATACACACACTTCTTAAAATATTAATCTTTTCTTAATTTTATACAGTAGAACCCTGTTTATCCAACCCTCCCTTAACCAGCTCTCTACATTTACCTAACAACCAGGAATTCAGGGCCAGAAGCAGGTGATCTCTCCTGGGGCCACTAGATGGCGCTGCAGCATATTTTCCCATTGTCCAGTTTTATCCAGAGTTTTGATTATCTGATCTGGCCCCAATCCCAATTAAATCGGATAAACAGGGTTCTACTGTACTTTAAAAAGTTTATAATATTGTCTTTACTTGCCAAATTGATCACTGTTAGTGACATTGCATCACCAGGTAAGACCAGAAGCAGCCAAAGCTGGGACTGCTGCACTGGGGTTGGGATAAAACGTAGCCCAGGCAGAGCCATCTCTCCCCCCCCAGCATGCCCCGGTCTCAGAAATGTGCAGTGGAGACCCTGCCCAGTCAGGGGGCACTAGAACCCAGATGGTGCCTCCCTGCCTTTCCACCATGTGCCTTTGGGAGAGAACTGCAGAGAGAAGCCAGCCAGAGGCTCCACCTGGCAGGAGCAGAAGCAGCCAAAGCAGAGACTTCTGGACATTCCAGTCAAAACTGCACAGTGTTCTCAAACTTTTTCTGCCCTGTAATGATTTTCTCTAGCCCTCTCCCTGCCCCTACATCCTCACAGCCTCTTCACCTCAGCTTCCCTCCATACCTGCCCATCATACTCTCATTTCCCCTGCCCTGTCCCCCTCACCTCCCTTTCCTTTTCTTTCCATTTAGCATATCCCCTCCTAGTTTAACCCACACTCCCCAAAAATAATTGTGGAACTAACATGACTTTTGCCACTATCACATGTGTTCTACCCCTTCCTCCACCTCGTGTCTCTCTCTTGTCTATTTAGACCGTAAGCTCTTCAGGGCAGGGACCATCTCCTACTTTGTGTTTGTACAGTTTGCACAATGGGGCCCTATGCTTGATTGGCCCTTAGGCACTACCATAATAAGCATGATTAATAGCATGCCCTAGCCTCTTCCTGAAACGTAACCGGAAACTTTGAAATAGGGAAAGCTAGGTCTTCCAATTAAGGAAAAACAAGATCACCACCACCAGAAACAAACGTGACATTTTTGAGCGAGGTGTCACTATTGCATTTACTACTTAACATATCTTAATAGCCTTAAAACCCCCTAAAAAAAAAAAAAAAAAAAAAGTCATACAAAACAAAACAAAACCGTATTCAAGACTTTAGCATCTCAGCTGACCCATCACAACACTCGGTGTGTCGACTCACTGTAGTCCAGAGTTTTCATCCATCAGTCCCTGAAGCAGCATTTCTTTTGCTAGTTTGAACACTTCCTGAGATTCCTCCTCTGCTTGGCTTTCTGGATCCCTGATATAAAATGAAAAAGAAAGTCTTATAGATTTCTCTCTCATGCAACTTGCAACAAAAGGAACAGACAGGGGGAAAATAAACCTGATAGCAGTGCACTTGGCTCATACATGCTATGTTTTCACTGCCCCAAAATAATGATGGTTTGCTGTTTGTTTTAAAGAGAGATAACTAAAGCATGTTAGCTACCCCATGCAAAACCCTCGCAGAGACAAGGCTCTATAGCAATGGTCCCCAAACTATGGGGCACACCCCTCAGAGGGGCACAGAGGAACGTCCAGGGGAGTGCGGTGGGCCCGGGCCAGCCCTCCGGGGGGGTGAGGAGGGCGCACCACCCAGGAATGCCTAGTTGAAAAGGGACCCTGGTGGCTCCCATCAGCATTGTTGACTGGGCCGTTAAAAGCCCTGATGTGCTGCCGACTGGACTAAGGCAAGCTCCATACTTGCCCTGGCTAGGCGCGGCCAGTATGTCCCTGAAGCTCCTAGGCACAGGGGCGGCCAGGGGGCTCCGAGCATTTCCCCCCACCCCAAGCACCGGCTCCGCAGTTCCCATTGACTGGGAACCGCAGCCAGTGGGAGCTGCGGGGGCGGTGCCTGCGGGCAGGGACAGCATGCAGAGCTCCCTGGCCCCATCCACTTAGGAGCCGCGGGGACACGCCGGCTGCTTCCGGGGAGCCATCCGAGGTAAGCGCTGCCGGGCCGGAGCCCGCACCCTGCACCTCCTCCCACACCCCAACTGCCTTCCCAGCCCTGAGCCCCCTCCCACACCCAAACTCCCTCCCAGAGCCAGCACCCTCTCCCACACTCCGAACCCTCTGCCCCAGCCCTGAGCCCCCTCCCCAACCCCAGAGCCCGCACCTCAACCTCCTGACCCGGCCCGGTGAAAATGAGCAAGGGTGGGGGAGAGCGAGCGACAGAGTGGGGGGGAATGAAGTGAGCAGGGGTGGAGCCTCAGAAGGGGCGTGGCGGGGGCATGGCAAGGGTGTTCGGTTTTCTGCAGTCAGAAAGTTGGCAACCCTAGAGATACCAGTGGCTCCCTGTCCTGTCCCAAGCGTAGCTTCTCCTCCCCCCATCCTGCCCCACTCACCCCCCCCCCCACCCCAATCCCTGGAGCACGGAAGACAGACCCTCTCTCTGTAAATAAGAGAAGATCCAAAGCAGAGGAGGAGGAGGGCGGGTAGTGAAGTACAGATAGGGACCCACTCATCTCCAAGAACTTTCAGTTACAGGTCAGTAACTTCCTCTTCTTCTTCTTCTCAGTGAAGGTCCCTATGTTATGGCTGCAAAGCATGAACATTCTAAGGATGATGCCCATCTAAATACCAAGCCCTGAGGTGTAATGGGCACAGATCGGGGTGCTTGATCTTGTCCACTGAGTGAACAGCAATGGAAGAAAGGACTCGCATCCTTCCACAGCAATGGAAGAAAGGACGGCTTGGAACTTCTGGGCTCTCAAGATGTCCAGGTAGCTTGTGCTTTGTGGCTGTTCATGTGGCCTCCCCAACCGAACAAGAATGCAGCTGTAATAATGGTCCTGTCTGATGAGGAAGGGAGGAAAGAGATGCCCATACGTACCAGACGGGGATTTATCCACAATAGGAGGGAAGACATTATTTTGGTGGGAACCTCACCATGAGGTTCCTGGAATGGCAGTTTGGAGAATATACCGACTGCAGCCATGTTTGAAGGCAATGAAGGTGGAGTCTTGCAAATGACGATATTATGCATAGTCTGGATCCTATCCTTGGGCAAGTACACTCTTGCAGTGATAGAATTCAAGGTGGCCCCGATGAAGTCCAGAGACTGTGTGTGAGTGAGAACAGACTTTTCGGCATTTATGCTGACTCCCAGTGAGGAGAGGAGGCGCAGCATCATAGAAGTTGATGCATAGGACTCCTGGAGGGACTTGGCAACAAGGAGCCAGTTGTCGAAGTAAGGGAAGGCAATGAGACCACAACGTCTGATGTGAGCTGTTTATCAAGAATAACTTGGTAAAGACTGTGGGGACAGTAGCTATGCTGAAAGGAATACTCTGTACTGAAAATGATCAGAACCCACCATGAATCTGAGGAAGCTTCTGTGAGTGGAATGAATATCTACATGAAAGTAGGCATCCTTCATATCAAGAGTCAAACCAGGTGTCCTTTTCTAGAGATGGGAATATATAGATCACAACGTGACCATGAGAAACCTGAGTTTGCGAATGAAGTGGTTGAGATGGCAGAGGCTGAGGATTGGTCTGCTACCACTCTTCTTTTTGGGTACAAGGAAGTATGTCAAGTAAAACCCACTCCTTTGGCATTGAGGAGGGTGTGTTCTATCGCTCCTTGCTCCAATAGGGAGTCTATCTCTTGTTTGAGAATATAGTCATGAGAGTGGCCCCTGAAGAGAGGCAGGGAGGGTTTTTTGGAGGAGGTGGGAACGCAAACTCTATCATATAGCCAGAATGGATGACGTTCAGCACCTGGCTTGTCGGTTATTGCACTCCAGGTGTTGAAAATGAGTGCTAGACAACCCCCATATGGTATGTGGGGGTTGGGAGATGTCAGGCTTAGTGGTTCACGGCTCTCAAATGCCTGTCAAAAATAATGTCTAGCCAGGGACTGAGTCTGAGATGCAGAGCCTGTTGCACTCTGTGCAGGGAAGAGGGACTTACTTTTGAACCCTCTGCCTCTTGTGTGGTCATTCATGGGGCCTCTGGTGGGAAATTGTTGAACCACATGTCTAGGTCTAAATGACTGGCAATGAAACTTCTTCTAAGGGGGCAGGCGTGTATATCCCCAGGGAGCAGAGGTTGGCCCTAGAGTGGAAGTGTCTTTTGTTCAGTGCTATCTTTTGGTCAGTGCCAGTTGATCTCGGGTTTTGGGAAGTGCCAAGGATGATGGTACCAACTGATTGTGGTCTGGTACCGATGTAGCCCTATGATTATGGGCTTTCTTGTCATGTCTCTGGGACTTAGGATATACTAAGTACTCCCGGGCCAAAGCGATGGGTTTGCTCAGTTGAATCCGACCTCCCTGAAGTGGATTTAGAGAAAGACTTAATCTCATGCTTATGAGTAGGGCCCAACCAAATTCATGGCCCTGAAAAACGCATCATGGATCATGAAATCTGGTCTCCCCTCTCCCCGTTTCTCCCCCACCCCCACCGGTGAAATCTGATCTTTTGTGTTCTTTTACCCTATACTATACAGATTTCACAGGGGAGACCAGCATTTCTCAAATGGGGGGGGGGAAGGGAAGAGGGGTCACAAGGTTATTTTACGGGGGTTGCAGTATTGCCACCCTTACTTCTGAGCTGCCTTCAGATCTGGGCAGCTGGAGAGCGGCAGCTGTTAGCCAGGCACCAGCTCTGAAGGCAGCGCCCGCCAGCAGCAGTGAAGTAAGGGTGGCAATACCATACCATGCTACCCTTACTTCTGCGCTGCTGCCTTCAGAGCTGGACAGCCAGAGTGTGGCGGCTGCTGACTGAGGGCCCAGTGCAGAAGTAAGGGTAATACCATACCCTTATACCATACTAATTTCTGCACTGCTGCTGGCCGCGGCTCTGGCTTCAGAGCTGGCCTCTCAGCCAGCAGCCACCACACTCTCGCTGTCCAGCTCTGAAGACAGTGCCGCCGCCAGCAGCAGAGCAGAAGTAAGGTTAGAAGTACCGCAACCCCCCCACCCTATAACTCCCTTTTGGGTTAGGACCCCTACAATTACAACACCGCAAAATTTCAGATTTAAATAGCTAAAATCATGAAATTTATATTTTTAAAAATCCTATGACTGTGAAATTGACCAAAATGGACTGTGAATTTGGTAGGGGCCTACTTATGAGAGTGCTTCCTCGATTCCTGACAAGATCCCACTGGGGCGTCTGTGAGGCTAGACGCTCCTGCACCAGAGTTGGACTTCGCACCAGGAGACACACTGCTTCCTGAATCAGGCCAATGTTCGGGGATGGTTCCCTGGCCTGAGTCCGCCTGAGGTCTTATGGCCTCCTCATGAAGTGTTTCTGGAGATGAAGTTCCTGGCCTTCTTGGGTAAGGCTGAGGAATGATCAGCAGATACTGCAACTCACTGCGATGCAGGCTTCCCCAAGGCATACAGGCAGCGCTGGTAGTCGTCGCTGATCAAAAAGGATTGTGGGCAGCAAGTGCAGTGTATGAAGCTTGGAGACCTGGGCATAGTCCAGTACTGAAACAGGGAAGGGTTCCTCCGAAGAGACTAAATCTAAACACTCAGAAATCTACAAAACACTAAACTGCACAAGCTGTTAAAACTATTTACAACGCTAAATCTAAATCTTATCTCGTAGGACGAAACCAAAACTACGGACACTGGAGGTTCCAACCCAGACCAGGCAGAGGTGAGAAGGAACTAGAGAGATGGTCAGTCTGCCCTGTCCTTTATTCCCTCCATGAGAGACCAGAGCTGAGCCAGGGTGCATGCACAGACCAATGGATGCTACTTTCAAATTCTCTGGCTCCAGGTGCATGGGTAAACCCACTGTGGAATACAATAGGGACCATCACTAGAAGTAGTACACAATTATCATCCCCATTTAACAGACAGGGAAATGAAGACAGAAAGGTTTAAGTGAGATTTCCAAGCCTGTATCAGGAAATTAGAACTCAAAGGTTTCTGCTTCCCATGCTGTGATAACACCATCCCCTCACTTTTTACATAGGGAAAGTAACTATTCAGATCACTTTTATATAATTGCTCTTATCCAGTTGGAAGACACTACTTGCAACTGAATCCATACCTGTAGTTATCATAAATCCACATCAGGATGTCATACATGCGCTCCCGACATACTGGAGAAGGGTGAGAGATGAACCCTGTTACTCCAGGAAGAAGTTCTCTTAGTTCTAGGGGTTTCAGCTTAGGCAACATTTTGTATATGATATCCAAACATACCCTCTGCCTTTCATCATCTCTAAAGGAGATAAAAAGCAACTGCATTGGTTTCATTATTCTATTTACAGTTACACATACAGCTGAACATTAAAGTAATATTTAGCAATTTTATATTGCATAAAAATGTTTTTAGTTACTATTTCTGTGTTTAACTGGAAAAAAAAATCAGTCTAACAAAACTGAATACATATTAAGGGTGAAATCCTGGCCCCACTGAAGTTAATGGGAGTTTTGCCATTGATCTTAGTAGGACCAGGATTTCACCATATGGCCAAGGAAAAAAGCTACAGTAAGCATAGTTTTCAACTTAAATAGGAGAAGTAGAAAAAACCTGCCAGATTTTCTAATCTACATTTGCTCAAAGAAGAGAACCAGGCTCAAGAAAAAAACTGGAACTGTAAATGCATGTGGAATGTAAAACTTGCATCATTATTAGAAAAAGACAATGATGCAAAATTCAGACTATGAGCCCAGGTTGCTATGATGATCATGCACTGGTCATGTGCCCACTTACCTGTGACTCATGACTTGGATGAAATCTTTACTCTTTAATTGTAAGTAGAGATCAGTTATCTCCTCTGCACGGTACATCACCACCTCCAGACAGTATGTTTTCAGAACACCATGAAGTTTTGGTATCAAGAAGAATACTGCATTCATAAACCTTTACATGACAAGGAGTCCACAGAGCAAAAAATAAGAAGTTATATTCTATTACGGTGGTGCCCAAACTTTTCCTGTTGTGTCCCCCGTTACAAGTAATGGAATCTGTCCACACGCCTCTCCATTACTGCACACTTGGCTCAGCAGAGGAGCTTGGGCTCAAGGTGGAGCTGGGGGCTGAACTGGGTATGGGGGAGGAAAGAGAATGAGGGCAGAGCTGCAGCTGCGGCCGGAGTGGAGCTGTAGCTGGGCGGTGGTCCTTCCCTGCCCCCTATCGAGTCTGGCCCAGGCCCTGACCTGAATGTTCCTCCGCCCCCCCTCTAGGGGAGGCGCACCCCACAGTTTGGGGACCACTGTTCTATTAGATAATGATTTTTCTGTATACAGGGTATCATATGATCTTACTATACCTGTCAGCAAGAGGAGGAAAGTTCTTTGCCACTTTATTTAAGCACACAATAAACTTGTCCTCTTTGGTGCTTTGATGCTGTTTTATCTGTTTTATGACACAGTCATAAACCGGACCCTCAAATATCTGAAAGATCAGAAACATTTTATCATTAAACAAATGCCAACACCAGAAACTCAGGAACACTCAAATTATGTAACAGTACTATTACATGGGGGATATTTTTAGTTACAGTGAAATTTCACTGGCTTAATCTTGACATTTATGACAATTCGCAGCAGTAGTACAACATGCCTGGATGAAATACAGCTTGTCTGTTTTAACAGAGCTGCTGTCTAACCATTTATAAGTTTCCATTAATTGTGCAGAGACCAACAGCTTAAATATAGAAAGAAAAAAGTCACATGATATTCCTATTTCAAACACTAAGTAATTCCTGATTGTGTGTGGCAGGTTTCCAGTAAAATGCTGTACAATAATACTATACACAGCCATTTTCTATTAAATTAACATTATCTGCAAAGAAATACAAGGTACACGCAGAATATTAACCACCACCACACCTGCTTACTCATTCAAAATTACAATTCTTTTTTAGGAAAGGAGGAATGGATAAGACTGAAAATGAGAAGAGGGCAAGGGTTCAACAATATTCATCATGCATCCTAGAGAATGAGAAAGGGTGAACAAAATGGAATGTACTGGACAGAGAAGACAGCTACAAACCTACTTTACAGGAGTGCCACAATTACAGTCCAAGAGCAACAGCTGAGGAAGCATTTTCATTCTAAGTCCCTATTTTCAGGTTCCTAACAAACTTCTAGCAAATAGAGCCCTGAGAATCCCTAACTTTAACATTTATTCACCTTCCCTCATATTTGAAAATTTTCTATTGTGTCAGTCCCACTGGCAGAAAAGCGGTGAACACAGCTCCCCCAGATCCATTCACTGCCACGGTCAAGACAAAAGGGTCATAAGAATTGAGGCAAAGTGTGCCCAGCTTGTGCTGATCTAGTCTTGAATTCTGATCCTCATGTGGTAGCATCCTCTGCTACTGCCTAACTTCTGGGGAGGCCTCATTAAATTTAATATTCCCTCATTCTGAAGCTGGAACTGGGTATTCAGTTTAGACTTATAGATAAAACAGTCTTTAATACATTGTGTCTTTTATCATTATTGTAACACTCACATTTTCCTTCTCAGCCATGTATCGAAGAATAAGTCCCAGCACTTCTGCTGCAGCTGCATAAACTTCCTTATACCTTATTAAGGACATGTTATTGGCCAAATCCTGAAAGTACCTAGCATACAAAGGAAATCAGCTGTGATCCATTCACCCTAGTATTTGATTTTCCATTAAAATCAGACATCTCAGAAACTCTAAAAATATTCTTTGCCCCTCTCCATTTCATGCATTCACATTCATAGTCTTAATTGCAGTCTTTGTGGCGCTATTACACTAACACCCCATAGCCATGAAGGTTTCAGAGGGTCACAACACTTCCCCTTTGAATTTTTGGGTCCAATGGGATCTGGAGTGCCACAAATACCTATTTTGCTACTCTTGACTCCACTGTGTGCCAAAGAGCTCAACAACTGTAAAAGCAGTGGTCACAATAGGGCCCAGTACAGATATATCTACACCCCCGCCAGTTCACTTCCTAAAGTAAGGAACAGCTTCAGAGTTAGCTGTAGCAACCTGCTCGACATAGGAGTGTAGGGGTGGTGGTGCGGCCAGAAAGAGACAAGAAGGTCCAAGAGGTGAGCATTACAAATCCCACCCCCATGGTGCCAACATCCTTCTTGGTCAGCTTATTGTAAGGTTTATAATAAAAAATTAACTCCCCGAATAGACATGCTTCTCACCTCACGCTGTCTATTTCACACTTTGGGTCATAGGGAGACAAGTTGTTAGCAAGAACAATACCTAGCAACTGAATTCCCACTGAGTTGTCCTTTGTATTAGGATCTCCACCAGAAAATTGTTCGAATATTAACCTGCAGCACAAGGATGTAAAAAAAAAAAAAAAAAAAAAAAAAAAATTAAGGTGCATGTGACAGAGTACTTGCTAAAGACAGTACAAATCTGGTGAAAGTGACTGTGGCTACATGAACAATACTTTATTGGGAATGCATATAGTATAAAATGTTTGCAAATTCCCAGAAATTATATCCCCCACAAAAAACTTTCATCCTTTGATTTCTGTGTTCTGTCCTCAACAACTAAACACCAGCTGCTAACTCAATGGTGCAAAAACAGACAAAAAATCCTCTTAGTAGTTTCTCCTGCCTTCTGCTCTCTCATTGCATACAGCCCATTGTAATTCTTATTTATCCAGGATTCTTTGCAGCATGAGTTGTGTGTGTTGCTGCCTCTGCAATTTTGGTGTCGACAACTGACAGAAATGCAGGTGAATTTACCACAAAGAGAGAGAGAGAGCGCGCAGCTGGCTAGAGCAATAAGAGGATTTGTTTTTAAAAAATGGTTAGTTGGTCAAAAAGCCACTAAAATTCATGTACAATCCTGGATTGAGCTACTGTTAGCCAGAAGCATTACCACTTGAAGCCTTACAGATGCCTCACTACTGCCTGTGAAAGGACCAGATCCTCACACCACCTGCAAGTGGTTTGTGTTACAGTTTGAAAACCACTGGGCTAACCCTTTCACCTCTGCAGAGCTCAGGTCACATTTTCCCTACATTCTTTTTATACTGAGAAATACTACCTGTACGGTATGGAGAGACAATCCTTCCAGCACTCCACAACTGTCTTTATAATTTCCAAATTGTGTCTGAACACTGCTCTTTTCTGATGAAATACATTCTTCATCAAGAATTCAAGTAATCTGTTAGCCAGTATCTCATCTTTAATATTCCCCTAACACGAAAGAGAACAAAAAGCAACATGGTAATTCTGTATAAAACAATATTTTTGTTCTTAATCTGAATGCATAGAACAATTTCATTCTCCACTGGTTTAATGTTTAAAATATGATTGTGAATTCTCAAGTTAGCTAACACAATGTTGACTATGAGTTTGCAATCAGTGTACACAAGGATAAGTCATGTTCAGCAATATAAGTTTGTAGGGAAGTCAAGCTCAGAATTCACTAGAACGTTGGTAGCTTTATGTAGGAGAGTCCTGCCATCTTGTTATGAAAACAGGTGAAAGCCTTTGAACTATAGCAGTTGGGCCAACTAATCCACCATATGTGCAGTATCCCTCATACAACCAATGAAACTGTTCCATGCAAATTAGCTGTAGAGTAATGGTGGTGACGTATGATATCACAATGGTCTAGGACTCTTGGAATGGAAAAGATAGCATCCAATTTTTAAATTCTCAGTGTAACAGACCCCCAAATCCCAGTGATGATTGAATGTGGTGATATTCTGAATAAAAAGTGCTCTAAGCCATGCTAATGACTGCTTCCATTGCTTCACACTGACTCAAAAGACATTCTAGGCTTCAGAGTGACACAGAGTAACTATCCTGGCATCTTATTACAAAAGGCACTAGTAAGTTATACCAGTACTGATAATTCTTTTGGGAAAAGGAAGTATGAAGGTGGCACTAACTTCTATCATCGGTCTAAATATTACAAGACAACATGACAAGGTGTAGATTTTTGAGTCCATTAATACATTTCTCAGGTATGTTGTGGACTTGTGCGCATTCCACAACTTGAGGTGTCCATTAGTGGACCAATAAGAAAGAACCTGGAGGATCCCATGCTCAAAAAGTTACTTACAGTGTTGCCAGAGAGATTGATTTAATTAATGAACTAAAACTTGCTTCTTATTAAACTGATCTAGTTATTTACACTGGTTAATGATTAAAGCAGCACTGAGGAAAGATCGATAAAATAATCAAGTACATCATCCCATTAAAACAGGGAAAGAACAAGTTAAAAATTACTCAGACAAGCTAGATGTCTTCAAGCCACCAGGGCCTGATTAAATACATCCTAGAATACTCAAGGAACGGACTGAGGAGATATCTGAGCCACTAGCAATTATCTTTGAAAAGTCATGGAAGATGGGAGAGATTCCAGAGGACTGGAAAAGGGCAAATATAGTGCCAATCTATAAAAAGGGGAATAAGGACAACCTGGGGAATTACAGACCAATCATCTTAACTTCAGTATCCGGAAAGATAATGGAGCAAATAATTATGCAATTAATTTGCAAACACCTAGAAGATAATAAGGTGATAAGTAACTGTCAGCATGGATTTGACAAGAACAAATCATGTCAAACCAACCTAATAGCTTTTTTTGAAAGGGTAACAAGCCTTGTGGATAGGGGGGAAAGCAGTAGATGTGGTATATCTTAACTTTAGTAATGCTTTTTGATACTGTCTTGCATGACCTCATAAACAAACTAGGAAAATACAACCTAGATTGAGCTACTATAAGGTGGGTGCATAAAACGGATTGGAAAACCATTCCCAGAGAGTAGTTATCAGTGGTTCACAGTAAAGTTGGAAGGGCATATCAAGTGGGGTCCCGCAGGGTCCGGTTCTGTTCCATATCTTCATCAATGATTTAGATAATGGCATAGAGAGTATACTTATAAACTTTGCAGATTATACCAAGCTGGGAGGGGTTGCAAGAACTTTGAAGGATAGGATTAAAATTCAAAATGATCTGGCCAAACTGGAGAAATTGTCTGAAGTAAATAAGATGACATTCAATAAGGACAAATGCAGAGTACTCCACTTAGGAAGGAACAATCAGTTGCACACGTACAAAATGGGAAATGACTGCCTAAGGAGGAGTACTATGGAAAGGGATCTGGGGATCATAGTGGATCACAAGCTAAATAAGAGTCAATGGTGCAACAAAAAAAGTTGCAAAAACAACTGTTGCAAAAAAAAAAAAGCAAACATCATTCTGGGATGTATTAGCAGGAGTATTGTAAGCAAGACACGAGAAGTAATTCTTTTGCTCTACTCCGTGCTGATTAGGCCTCAGCTCGAGTATTGTGTCCAGTTCTGGATGACACATTTTGAGAAAGATGTGGATGAAATGGAGAGAGTCCAGAGAAGAGCAACAAAAATGATTAAAGGTCTAGAAAACATGACCTATGAGAGAAGATAGAAAAAAAAAATTGGGTTTGTTTAGTCTCGAGAAGAGAAAACTGAAGGTAGACACAATAACTGTTTTCAAGTATAAAAAAGGTTGTTATAAGCAGGAGGAAGAAAAATTGTTCTCTTTAGCCTCTGAGGATAGGATAAGAAGCAATGGGCTTAAAATTGCAACAAGGGTGGTTTAGGTTGGACATTAGGAAAAACTTCCTAACTGTCAGGGTAGGTAAGCACTGAAATAAATTGCCTAGCGAGGTTGTGGAATCTCCATCATTGGAGATTTTTAAGAAGTTAGACAAACACCTTTCAGGGATGGTCTAGTCTAGATAATACTTAGTCCTGCTTTGAGGGCAGGGGACTGGAATAGATGATCTCTCAAGATCCCTTCCAGTCCTACAACTCTAGGATTCTATGATTATACGAACACAATTTTAAAAACTCATTACAAAATTATCACCAGAGTACAGTAGATTCCGCTTAATAGCCACCCAGATATTAACAACTTCCAGTTAGTAGCAACATTTTGCTGGGAATCAATTCCATTGACTTTAATGTTAATGGCATTCAGATATTGGCAATGGCATGCCACTTATTAAACAACATTTTTTGGAAGAGGCACCACCTGTAGGCAGCTCTGCGGGGCTGCAACCAGGAAAAAAAGTGCAGAGATGTGCCTTGCCTTGCTGCAGACCTGCAAACCTGCCTCTGGCCAGTGCTCAACCCATTCTAGGGCTTCCTTCTGGGGCTGCAGCCCCAGAAACCTGCCTGTGCATAGGGACCATACAGGAGGTAAGGGACTGCAGGCTGGGAGGGGAGGGGAGGCTGAAACCTGCAACCTGGAGCTGCACAGTATCTCTCCCTGTGCTCCCCAGTCTGCTCCCTGCTGCAGGATTTCAGGTAGAGAAGAAAGCGCTAGGATACGCTGAATCCTGATTCCCAGAGAATGGAGAAAGAGGTGCAGTGCAGCCCTATGGGCTCCCAGCACCACTGCTCCCCACAGAAAACCCCAGCGTCGGGGAGAAAAGCCCCTTCCTTACTGCTGCCCTGCACACAGGCAGGTTGCAAGGCTACAGCCAAGGCAGGCATGTGCCAGCTCTTCCTTCCCTGGCTACTGCCCCAAAAATCTGCTTCTGTTTATTTGCAAATGATGGATAATAGCAACTTTTTACTGGCAACCGATGGGTTGCAAGCGAAGTCTACTGTAATTAAACGTGTTCCACATTTCCTTACTTTGGGAGCCGCTACACTAGTCCAGGAAAGCAGAGTAACTACTATCTCCACCACCATGTAATGAATTCCTTCTCCTCCATTATCCCTAGAAACAACAAGCTGCAGTAAGGGACCAAGCCATTGCCTTGCATAAGGTCGGAAAACCTAGGAGAAATAAAGAACAGTCATCTATACAAACCTACTTTGCAAGAAGCATTTATGCATCACATTCTTACAGGAATAGTTATTTTTTACATAAGAACATAAAAATGGCCATACTGGGTCAGACCAATGGTCCATCTGGCCCACCATTCTGTCTTCTAACTGTGGCCAGTGCTCAATGCTCCAGAGAGAATGAACAGAACAGGACAATTATCAAGTGATCCATCCCCTGTTGTCTAGGTCCAACTTCTGGCAGTCAGACATTTAGAAACAGCCTTCTCTGTATAGTTTTTGCCTAACACTGTACAAAGCCCTCATTATAGTAATTTCAAACGCTCCTAAAGAAAATTTCCCCATTGATAAATTAGTTACATACCCCATTTGTATTTCTGTGTGTAAGCCCTCAAGTGTCAAGTTCGCTATTACTGGCAAAGCACATTATTTCTTTCACTGGAGCCAATCTACCAGCTTTCCATACACTAAGTCTGACCCATGGAAGTCAGAATAGTAACTCACTCATCCAGAATGAACAAGCAAGTGAGCGCATGCACACACGTGCACACACATACACACTTCTCATTTAGCTTTTAATGTCAAAAGCTACTACTCTGTCACCAGACTAGTACTAAACTATTTTGAAAACAGTACTGACTGATAATTCACTGAATTGCAGCAATTTCATTTAGGATCTGATATACAATGTAATGAGACGGCATGATTCATTTGGTCAATAATCCTTTGTTTTAAAGAGACTGGCTGAAGTAGGATGGAAACATTTTACACCTGAAATAGAGGAAGGAAGAACATTTCCACAGAGTCACTACAGACCTCATACAGTGACTATACAGCTTTATATTCTGTTGCAATTAGAGCTGTACAAAACTCTGGAGTTTTGGGGTTCACAGGAGTTGCTAAAACTCATTTGAACCAACTAATATCACATGGTTTTCACCTGAAGCATAAACCAGGAACGCCCTCCCTTCAATAGGTCAAGTAACGAAAGTTGAATTTAGGAGAGGTTTAGCTGGTGTGGGGTTTTGTTCTGAAAGGGTTACACAGCTGAAATTGTAATCGATTTATGATAATATTTTACTGTAGGGACAGAACATGATACAATTAAAAAAAAAAAATCACTCACTTCCTCAGTATTAACAATGAGCTTTGCTAAGAAGAGGCGAATATTTAGTGGCATAGATGGATTCCCCAATTTGCCATGTATAAACTTCATCCATGGAGGAAGGTCTCGTGGAACTATTCCCTGAAATCAAAATTAAATAGATCACTTGAAATGCATATAACTCAAGATTACCACATGTTTTATTCTATTACACTAGGGACTGATAGCAACAAAGGTTACAAAACAAGATTTCTATTATAACCCCCTTTCTTGAGTTTAAAAAGTCATAGAAATATAGGACTGGAAGGAACTTTGGGAGGTCATCTAGTCCATCCCCCTGCGTCGAGTCACAATTAAGTGCAACTAGACCATCCCTGACAGATATTTGTCTAATCTGTTGTTAAAAACTTCCCATGACAGGGATTCCACAACTTCAATCAGCAACCTATTCCAGTGCTTAACTATCCTCTTAAACTGGACAGGTGCTAAGCCATGAACCAATACTGACCTCATCTACTTTGGGTGTAATCTGATTTCTCTGCATATGTTTAATCAGGGTCGTCATAGAAGCCATACATTCATGCTGATTGAGCTCATCCATCTCCAGTTCCATCAGATCATCTGGATCCATGGATTCTGTGGGTTCCTGTCCAAATAAGGAGAGCCAGTTAATCATGAGGGACTCTATGTACCATTTTTTAAAAGTCATAATTATACTGTTTGTTATGCTGATTTTCTGGTCAAGTCTATACAAACTGTAGTACAATAATAAAATTGTATTCAACAATATTTAAACAAGCAATAGGTCAAATATGTTATTCAAACCAAAATCTCCCCCAAACATAGGAACTAATTTTGCACAGCTCCAAATCTCTGTCTAAGGGTGCCAGCTGCATGTCACTCTGACTCAGATATGTAAAAGAGTATGGCGGCAACAATCAGAAATGTAAAAATTAACTGGCCTCCACAGAAGCTATAATTCCACTTCACAGCTGAGAGTGCCACCACCATACACCTTCCTCAAGACTTCATGTATTTTCCCTAAATTTTACTCCCAGTCAAACTATTTGTAAAGTAATTCATCTCTGATGAATTCAGAGGCTGTTTTCCAGTGAGGGCCGCCATAGCCATTATATTTCCCAGATGAGACCTCATTTGACAGTAAAGAACAAATAAAAAATTGGCTTCACCATTACAAAGAAGTGGAAATCAGAATTCTTTGAAATTGCTTATGGCAAGTTCTATAATTACAATAAAATTTTGGTTAATTTAAGTCTCGTCAACTGTTAAAATATCCTCATGACAAAATATGAAAAGAGGTGGTTATCTGATATTAGATAACATTATAATTATTTTGATAGATCTTGCTTTAAACACCTATGATACCTGGATGACCAATGTTTTTAAAACGGTGAAGGTGATTCTTTCAATCTTACTTTCAATATGGCAACCTCTTGCCTAAGTGTTAAAGGGCCACTGTCAACTTCAAGTCAGGCTCATAGCAGAACATACTGCCACAAGCAATACATAAGACATTATCTAACCACACATAAGACACTATATAACCACAAGAGAGTAGATTAAAAATAATACTGTTCTCTCTCTCTTTTGTTCAGTTTATTGTGTACATTTGATATCAACTGGCCAGTTTCAGGGTTTCCCCTACATAGTCATTCATTCATTTTTGTGTGTTGTTTCTGTGGCTCTTTCATATAGTAACAGTAAAGCAGGAGGTGGGAAATAGGAAACTGTGACTAGTAAACAAAAAATGTCAGGGGAACTCAGGCACAGATGTAAATTATAAAACCACTTTAAATCTAACCAAATTCAGAAAAGTACAGAAGACAGTGGCCCTGTAACCTATGTTATATTTAAGATATTTCTAAAAAATATTTTAGTAATTGATTTTTCTTTATAATTAGATTTGGTGATTTAGAAACTCTGTACTATAGTTCCCTTCAACAATGCAGGGCTTCTGCCTTCGTGAGCAAATCTCCACCTTCAAATTAAAGGAAGATTAAATAAATTCGAAAACAGAGTAGAAGGACCCAGATTGATGGCAAAAAACTCTTGCTCTGATGTCTCAAGCTTCCCATTAAAGACAGACTTACCTACAGAGAGACAACCTGTATCCAATATTTACTCCCATTGAACCTTTTACCTTTCCCAGCACAACATGTACATGAAACTTGCTCTTTTAGTTAATGTATAAGTTTACTGAGAGTTTAGAATAATGACCCTCTTGTTCCTCCACACAGTATACATCTCTAATCACCTTTCTCCTGAAGTGTATACTGCTAGTTGTAGGGTCTTGTGAGTTATAAGAAAAACTTTGGACTCCAGTTGAGAAATCAAATTGGCTCATTTCCTCACTCAGACTGCTGTCTACCATATATGATGCAGAAGGCAAATACCGAGGCTCATCTAAACAAGAAAAATAATGTATTGTTAATCACAACACTAATTAGAGTGAAAGCTGTCTTCAGTGACTACTCAAGAAAAATAACAAAATTTGGTTGCTTAACCAAGGAGGTATTCTAATGAAAGTTAGACCAAGTACAGTGTCTGTCTTTAATTGCATCTGGAACAGTATTGAGCACATCAGTGGCACTTTTATAAAGGTGGTCTCTAGTCCAGGTTTCACTGTAAGGCACAGGCCTGTTAAATATGATGAATTGGTCTCTTTCTTTGTATAATTCCTCCACAGATGTAACAAATTTTCTACACATTTATATCTGTTAACAATTTGTAATTTCTTGCACTTCAGTATCAATAGAAAGGCATGGAATGGATCACTTCCCCAGAAAAATGAAACATACTGGAGTGAAACCATTTAGCAAATATGTTAAAATGCAAAAATGCAGTTTCAGTTAGCAATTCTGATACGGTTGTCTGTTTGCTTGGGGCTGTTGAGAAAGAGGAAGGAAATTATACTTTATATGGTCCCATTCTAATTACTGAAAAAAAATAGCTTCAGGGCCTCATGCAGTCAGAAGATGCACAGGCGCTGCCACCTGCAGAATCAGCTGCAATTTAGACATGATCATCAGCTTTTCTAGATGCATCTCTACTAAAATCAGCACATTCTATACAAGTGCGATGGTGAATTGTACATTTAAGGGGGGGGGAAATATTGAAAATTTTAATCATTATAAATTTATGTCATACCTGAGTCCCTATTTACTGCATCCCTGGCTTCCTTCCTAATAGTAATATACCTTTTCTTCCTTTCCATAGGCACCTAGAACACCAACAAAAATATGAGCTTTGAAATTAGTTAAATTTGCTCTTAAAAAAATAAACTAGCAGATAAAAATAAGAGTTCTATTTTGAGTATCTTTTACAAAAAGTTTATATAGAGAATTATATTTATTACCTAGCAAACTCGACAGAACTTTTATTTATAACATAGCTTTTTAACCAATGTGGGGGGAAAAAGTATTCAAGCTATTTAAAATGAACAGGAGTTCCAACTTATAAATGCTAATAATCAGTGTTACAGAATATATCACATCAGCTGAACTAATGACACTAGAAATGATTTATCTTTGGAATAAATATGCCAAAACAATACATTAAATGTGTGCATCCCAGTTGTGCTTTTCATTCCTTGGACTTGGGATTTTCCAGAGGAACTGGGATTTTACTATGCATACTACATAACATTCTAAAGGGTCAGAGGTCTCCACTGGTATTTGTCATGGTTTCAAACAGCATCATTTCTCTCTATGTATAATTCTGTAACACACACACAGTGCTATGCAATGATTATGTAATATTAAAAGCAATGACCATTTTCACTGTATTACAATAAAGCACAGAACTATGACTCACCTCAACTTCAACAGGAAACGAATACTGGTGCTTCAGATCTAGCAAGTTTTCAAAAATAAACAAGTTCTGTGAAACAAAGCATATTTGGAAATTTAAAAATTAACATACTGTAAACAATAGCAGGGGCACTAGCAATATTTTATTTAAAAAACAACAGTCTATTTCAAATTACCATACAAAATAAGGGACAGTCCGTTCCATTACACTCATTTATGAGAAATTACCATTATGCAGACATCTATGAACAAGTTAAGTGACTAGTTACTTTAAAAGAGTACACAAAGCCCTGTAACATTATTCTATTCAAGAATATTTCAAAAGGTTGGAGGGCTTTTGTAATATTTAAGCACTTTCCATAACTAAATAGCGATTGAGATAGAGTAGAGGGGTTGAATGTATTGTTACTGCACCCCCACTCAATCATATGCAAAACCTCCATCAGTGATTAAATTGCCATGCAAGATCAAAGGAAGCCATCTACATAGAATCTTAGGACTGGAGGGGACCTCAAGAGATTTTCTTGTCCAGTGGTTCCCAAACTTGTTCCGCCGCTTGTGCAGGGAAAGCCCCTGGCGGGCCGGGCAGTTTGTTTACCTGCCACGTCCACAGATTCGACCGATCGCGGCTCCCAGTGGCCGCGGTTCACTGCTCCAGGCCAATGGGAGCTGCTGGAAGCGGTGGCCAGTACGTCCCTCGACCCGCACCGCTTCCAGCAGCTCCCATTGGCCTCGAGCAGCGAACCACGGCCACTGGGAGCCACAATCGGCCGAACCTGCGGACGCGGCAGGTAAACAAACTGGCCCGGCCCGCCAGTGGCTTTCCCTGCACAAGCGGCGGAACAAGTTTGGGAACCACTGTTCTAGTCCAATCCCCTGCACTCAAGGCAGGACTAAATATTATCCAGACTAGAGAGATGTTTGTCTAACCTGCTCTTAAAAACCTCCAGTGATGGAGATTCCACATCATCCCTAGACAATTTGTTCCAGTGCTTAACTATCATGACAGTTAGGAAGTTTTTCCTAATGTCCAACCTAAACTTCCCTTGCTGCAATTTAAGCCCATTGCTTCTTGTCCAATCCTCTGAGATTAACAAGAACAATTTTTCACCCTCCTCCTTGTAACAACCTTTTATGTACTAGAAAACTGATATTCTGTCCCCTCCCTCAGTCTTCTCTTCTCCAGACTAAACAAACCCAATTTTTTTCAATCTTCCCTCATAGGTCATGTTTACTAGACCTTTAATCATTTTTGTTGCTCTTCTCTGGACTTTCTCCAATTTGTCAACATCTTTCCTGAAATGTGGTGCCCAGAACTGGACACAGTACTCCAGTTGAGGCCTAATCAGCGCGGACTAGAGCGCAAGAATTACCTCCCTGCTTGTTTCCTCTCTCATCAGTTTCTCACATAACAATTTGCGTTATATAGGGTCAGTTCTTGGGTTCAAAGTACAAACTTTCAGTTAGTGTCCAAAATATGCTGTATGAACCCTGCAGACCTTTGACATGACAGTAGCCTCCTCATTAAATCTCACCTTTTCTGGTTTTTCTGTGAACAGAAAACCTTGATAGAATTTACTTTCGGTGAAGACACAACTGATGACAGCAATGGCACAGTTATATGCAGCACAATGGTACTGTCTCCTCTTCTCCAACAGCTGACTCTCACCAGCCATGTTTTCTGTAAATGCATCATAGCATGACCTTAAAACAAAACAGACCAGAAAATATTGTCAAAATCTTTTTTAGAAGGCCATACAGAGTCCAATCCACAGGCCAATGAAAATCAACAGAAAGATGCAAAGCCTATGGAAGTTTATGTCATAGCACAGCCTACTGATGCACCATCTCAATGCACCATCTCAAATATTAATTTGCCTTTAAGTCTTCTCATAGAAATATTTTATTAAAATTGAATCAGCAGCACTACTGAAGCCAAACATTAGCTGGTATTTCCACAGTGATTGGCAGTGCTAGGGATCTAATACTTTGACAACTTGAAATCAGACAGAGAACATTTTAAAGACCAGCTCTCAACCCATATAGAAGACTTTTATAAGCCTCTTATATAGGAAATTATGTGCGAACAGGCCAGGCTGGCTACATTAGAGATCAGCAAAATTATACGAAAGATCTAGAATCTTTCAGTGATAAGCCACAGTAAAAGATAAGGGAAATCCACTGAGTCATTTTAAAAGATGCTGAATCTCACACCTTTCATTAAAAAACAAACCAAACAAAACCCCCAGCAGTCACAAACACACCCATGAAAAAAGCGGTTCCTACTCTGACAGAAAAGTACTCAAGTTTCTATATTTAGAAATCCTCACATCGAGACATAAATTCAATTCAACACCTTATACTGTGGTTTAAACCAAAACTCAGTTTTCAAATTAAATTTTTCCTTGGATATGATGAACTTTTGGTTTAAACCGCATACTTATAAAAAATATCTGGCACGCAGACAAATCGGTAGCAAACAAGTTTATGGAACAATGAGAAAGCCTTACTTTATTAGTGTCTTGGTAAGTTCATTTCCTTCTACATTTGTGGATCCCTGGTAAGCCTGGTTAATTCTAGAGTCCTTGGAGTAAATATCCTCTTTTGAGAGACGGGAGTACATCACTTCCAGAATCTTATAATACCCCATTTTCTTGGTGACTTGTGTATCAAAAGCAGATTCATTTGACTAAAAACAAAAAAACACGTACAGAGGAAAAGATCACTTAGCTTTTGTCCTTGCAATGTAGCTCCAAAAGCTACTCAGTAGAAACTATAGTAAACTCTATTTTTTTCCATATTCTAAAACTAAAATTCCAAATCAAAAGTCTTACTGTATAATGTTAAAAATAAACATCCAGCCACTAACTTCTTTTCATGATAAAATAAAATGTCAATTTTAATTTAAAATGTAATGAGTGCATCTTAAATATTTCTTTGAAGATTCCATAAACATATTTATAGAGTGCATGCAATATTCAACAATTATCATCCAAAATATAGCTCTAAGGTTTTGAAAAAATGCAGTACCAGTACACAATAGTGTAGGAACAAATAAATGCAGAAATAGAAGATTAGGAAACAGACGAACTAAGTTCTATTTCCATTTGTACCACAGATATCTCATATGACCCTGGACAAGTCACCACCTCTGTGCCCACATCCCCATCTGTAAAATGGGGAGAACAGTCCTTCCTCACCTCACAGGGGTATTGGGAGTGTTACTTAAAGGTTTGTAAAGCACTCTTTGGCCAAGATGTATTATGTAAGTACAAACATTATTAAAAATATTTATCAGACAATGTGTCTAGGACATTAATCATCATTAGTGCTCCACAACCCACAGCTTTAGATTTTATGGCAATCTCACTGCAGCAAAAAAAAGAAAAGCCTTAAATATAAACTGCATTTATAACTTTTTATATCAGAGAGAAATACAAGAAATACAGGCTTAGAATTCTATTTTTTCGTATTGCAATGAGCCTTCATATTTATATATTTAATTTTTAAAAATAGGACCATGATAGGAGCCAGAAGTGAAATCCTGTCTGCAAAGAAGTCAATGGGAGTTTCACCCTAGGATGGTCAGCACTTTGGTATTTTGAAATAAAAACAGTAAGGATTTTTAATTGTAAAAAAATATATATATTACTGACCACAGGAAGTACTAACATTTTTCTAATAGTCAAAATAAGACTTGGAGCCATCACCATCATTTCATATTAATGTGCAAGTTTATATCGTTTAAGAGTACAGTAAGACAATATATCTTATAGACAGACGCACACACCCCAGTTAAGGTTAGGGCAGGATTTTGCCTTTGACAAGAACTTAAGCCTCTCTGGATATACACAGATGACATTTCTTCTCTCTTTTCATAAGTTACTGTATGTTAATTTCACAGTAACAACATGTTCAGGCCAGATCCAACACACATTCAAGTCAATGGAAAGACTCCCAGTGACTTTAATTTGTGCTCTATAATGTACTCAAAATTGGAAAAAAAATGATCTTTATTTGAATGTTGTATTTTTAGTTAAGAAAAATATATTCTGTAACATATAACGGAACAATACTGGCATTTTAGAGGATTTGTTCCAACCTTAAAGCATAAATGAAGCTCACCTTTGTAAATCTGGTCTTCAGTGTATCCATGGCTTCCAATACAATCTTGCTAAAAAAATCTTTCAGTGCATCCAAGCTGCAGTGCAACAAGAGGGTGAGGAAAGAGCGATCCACAAAGGCTTGTCGAATGGCATTTGAAAGAAGGGCTTCACTCTGGAACATTTTGTGCACGGTGTCTAACAGCACCACTTGTTTTTCACAGCTGCTCCTAAGAAGGATGAGAATTCCATTTAAATTTTCAACTCCACAACATTTACTTTTTGATTCTCTTCAGCAGTCATATCAACTTGGGTTGTAATCTCAGCGGATCTCACATGGTAAACAAGGTCGTCAGAACTGGAGTGGGATACCTACGATACCCAGGTGTTGCAGGAAGCAGTTTTTGTCATTCAGCAAGTGGCATTCTGCTCTTTGGCTACATCTACACTGCACACCACTGCCGGCGGCCTATAGGGTACATATAACTATATTCCTCATTAAAAAGGCTGTGTCCACACTGCGGTGTGTAGCTACATGTGTCAATGAAAGGCTCTGGCAGGGTGAGACAAAAGGAAAAGGCTTCAGCACCTCCCCCTTGCCTCATCCTGCCCGGAATCTCTCCCTGTGGTGGAGAAAGGCTGGAAACATAGCAGATTGTACAGGAGTAGCAGATTGGGGAGGCTCTGCTTTGGCTGGAGACAGTCACAGAGTATATACCCAGGTACATACCAAGTATATCCAGGCTTGTCTTTAATTGCCTAAGCAGTGCCTCACTATCTACACTGCTATTTATACCTGTGCTGTGGGGGGAGAGGAAGGGGAGCCGTGTATGTACTCTACATGACACCATAAGAAGCGTGGAGCGTAGGCGTACTTTTTCAGTCATTGTTAATCCAACACCACAGCATGCCATTTGAAGGCACTGGGTTAGTGGAGGTGCTATCTGATGGTTTATAAATGAGAGGTCCAACTCTAGACCAATTGTGGTCATGAAAGATTTTATGGCATTCTACAGAACAGTATTAGTCCCAGCATTTTAGCTCAATTCCAGATTGGATAATTACATTCAGTCTACATGATCTCCCCCCTGCATTGTCAATATATGCCATGCTTTTCTTCACTTCCTATCAAACAATAGTGCAGTGCTGCTGTGTGCTATTAAACGGAGGCCATATTTCATCCCAAAGACAGCTGCATTTCAATGGTAGATGACACAATTCTTGTACATATGTAATTTTCAAGTGTTTTGGGAGCTTTCAGGACAAAGACCATTATATAAATTTAAAATAGTACTTGCACACATGAGCACTTGAAACACCAAACCATTAAAACCCTATAACTAGGAAACCAATACCCAATAGCCTAGATATAGGAAGCTTGTTATATAGAATCATAGAAGATTAGGGCTGGAAGAGACCTCAGGAGGTCATCTAGTCCAACCCCCTGCTCAAAGCAGGACCAAGTCCCAACTAAATCATCCCAGCCAGGGCTTTGTCAAGCCGGGCCTTAAAAACCTCTAAGGATGGAGATTCCACCACCATATACAATTCTTAGAAATATTTAACAGGATTTATATTCTCCTGTCCAGTTTTGCTTAATTTTCAGAAGCAGCCTGCAAGTAAGCAATGGCATAAGCATCAATCACAAGTGGAAAGAGGGCTCAAATACTGGAGTCTGATCCCTGGGAATGAAGGTTAGCTGCCCAAACATACTTTGGTGACCTAACTATGCAAAAGCACAGTATCAGATTTTTCAAGATACGCATAGCTATCAGTATTGAACATCTAGGCATTTAGACTCTGGTCCTCTGTGTATATTAAAAACTCAGTTATATCTTTAATAATGTGTACATAACATCACCTAGAAATGTGGTAATAAGCAGATAGCAAATAAAAAATAAAAAAATTGAGTCCATTCATGCACCCACCAAATCATTCACAAAGAGAGAAAACTAGAACTCTTTGAAAAGGACAGCTTTTCGAGAGTCAGCTGGGTTGGAGCTATGCTTCATTCAGTCTCTTGCTTTCTGGACAACTGAAGAGACATACTTGATCTCCAAAGAGGAAGGAAAAGAGAAGGACTTGATTACTGCCCAGCACCGATTGACATGGTAAATTTTGGCTTGTCAGTGATGTAGTTTTGCCACATATTAGCTGTTATCCTGGATAATTATATAAAACTAAACAAACAAAACTGAAATCTGGACATAAATGAAGACTTCGAGTCAGGAAACCTTAACACTCTCAATGCGGACATAATCTTAAAACACACTCTTTTCTGAATACTACATTTTTTTTTGTAAATGATTCTGTCTTACTGTCCTGGTAAAACTCATTCCCCATAAATTTGCATGAAGTAATTATTAGTTGTCTTCATGATAGTTACTTATGGAAAATATTAACTCTGTTAAATATACAATTGGAAGATCAACTGAACATCCCCGGGTGCATGTTTTCCAAGATTATTATCTTGATTTGAATTGTATTGGAAGAGACTGAGCTGTGAAGGCTTTGCAAACTTTTCCAGATACATGAAGTGTCATCTGGAAATCAGAACCTCATTTACTTGTATTTTACAGGAAATCCTGGTTAAAATATTTTGGGAGAATTTCAGGATGGAAATGTTATTGCTCAAGAGAGATCAGGAAGAAATTGCTTGACTCTGAAGTAAATAGAGGTTATTTCAAATTAGAAAAACTTTTTCACCCTCCAACTATGTATCAGATTGTCAAGTTATCTCCTCAAAAGTACAGCTGGAAATATAATGCTCATAACCATAATGGTCTGCATAATAGGACTTGATTACTGTCCAGCACCTATTGGCAAGGTAAAGCTTCACAGAAAAACAAAAAATGACAGCCCAAGCTCACCTTCTGGAAATTCTTTTGAAACTGGTTTGAAACAAGTCCTCCATAAAGTGTCTGTGGTCCCTACAGAGGATTTCTGTCATCAATTGTAACAACATTGGACTCTGAGATAATTCTAGTGCATCTAGAAACTGGAAAAAAAGAATGCAGAAAAAAGGAATACAAGAGTTGCCCATACTGGATCAAACCAATGGTCCATCGGATCTGATATCCTATTTCTAACAATGGTCAGCAACAGATGCTGCTGGGCCATGCTTAAGAGAGTATTTTTATTTCATATACTTTCATTTGTCAGGAAAGAGAATCCCCCCCTCCCCCCAAAAAAGTCACCAGTGATAAAGAAAGCCTCTTTCTTTGAGGAGTAGGGGGATGTGGCAGCTGTCAGAGAGCCCTCTTAATTCAAGAGAATTCCATCTGTTTCCTGCACTTTGGGGGTAGGGTCATGGATGGAACTACTACACTGGGGACAGCTATTTGCTCCACTTTATGGATGGATGGACAAAATGCTTACTACCATGTGTGGAAGAAGCAGCCTGAGAAGAGACTGTGCCTCTCCATTATTCCTTTCTGCACTGCACCTCCCCTATAGAGGGATGTGGTTCAATAGTCAGAGTCTAGACCATGGAGAATACAATTTAGCTCTGTCCTAATACAGACACAACATATTCTTAAAGAAAGTAATCTGATAACTGTATTAGCTTAAATATGACTTTTTTCAGATTGAATTACCATGGGCCCTATCCTTTAAATTTAAACCTTACTCCTGTGAGTCATCCCACAGAGGTCAATAGGACTACTTGTATGAATAAGGATTGTTCACAAGGGTAAAGGTTTGCAGAACTGGACCTTGTATTTATATTCCTAATTTCTGATGTTTGGAATCACCAACTACCAAGAATAAATTAAGATAAATTGGTGAACTAAATAATGATTTAGAGAAAACAATCCGATCATCTCAAAGATGACAAACATACCGATAAACTGCATTGTTTCTGCATACAAATTCACTTAATAAATAATAATAATAATAAATGGAGATATACCTATCTCATAGAACTGGAAGGGACCTTGAAAGGTCATCAAGTCCAGTCCCCTGCCTTCACTAGCAGGACCAATTTTTTTGCCCCAGATCCCTAAATGGCCCTCTCAAGGATTGAACTCATAACCCTGGGTTTAGCAGACCAACGCTCAAACCACTGAGTTATCCTTTAAACACTTTACACATACTCAAGTACTGACCTTTTTAGTGCAGTCCACATAGTTATTGTACCTCAAGGTTCCCTTTGGAAACTCATCAGACTTCATGGGGAAATTGAAAGCCACAAGTTGGTCAAGAGCATTCTTAAGCTCACTAATCCTTTCTCCAGTCAGATTAGTGAAAAATGGAAGAATAATCACTGCTTGACTCTGAAGTAAATAGAGGTTATTTCAAATTAGAAAAAAAAACTTTCACCCTCCAACTATGTATCAGATTGAAAAAACTTTAAGTTACTCCTCAGTAGCAGAGTTAGGTGAGTGGATAGCTCAGCTGGTTGGTAATGAGTTAATATGTAGACTTCCATATTTTAAGCTGCTGGTCCAAAATCAAGCCCTGGTCAGAGATGACCAAAAATTATCCTCCAATAGATATTTCATGGTTGATGTACACAATGAATAAGTCTCAGTCCACTTTCTAGTGAACAAGTGTCTACTAGCACAGAAAAACACCACTACTAATGCACTAACTGATACCCTTCTTGGTAGCTACAGCAGAAAGTCCAAGTTCAATTGAATATGAACATACAGGCAATCACCAGAATAATCGGCCTAATTCAGGGCAGACTCACATTAGCAGGGGAGTAAGCTAAATTCCTTCTAAGCAGCGCGGCTGGCAGGTGCGCAGCCACAGAGGCCTGGAGAGGAGAAAGTTAGGGGGTGGGCAGGGAAGGGAGCAAGTTGGGGTGTGCAGAGCTGCCGGAGGGGAGAGGTGCCTCTCCCCTGGAGCTGCTGCCGGTGGTGAGAGAGGGCTGGCGGAAGTCCTCTTTCCCTGCTGCAGCCCCGTGGCAGCCTGCACCCCAAATCCCTCATCCCAGAGCCCACACCGCAAGCTGAAGCCCTCACCCCCCCCACACCCCAACCTCTGCTCCAGCCCTGAGCCCCCTCCCACACCTTGAACCCATCAGCCCCACCCCAGAGCCCTCACCCCCAGGCGGAGCCCTCACCCCCAAACCTCAACCCTCTGCCCTAGCCCTGGGCCCCCTCTCGCACCCCAAACTCCTCATCCCCGGCCCCAGCCCAGACGCCTCACCCCCACACTCCAACCCTCTGCCCCAGCCCTGAGCCCCCACACACACTCCGAACCCCTCGGCCCCACTCCCACCACACATCACCTCCATATTGGTGCACGTAACAAAATTCATTCCGCACATGGATGTAAAAAATTAGAGGGAACATTGGCAGTAACCATACTGTACTACTTCTGTAGGCAGAGAACTTAAGATGCCAGGGCTCTCAGTCCAGCATCTTTTGTACCCCATGCTAACACAGTGTGGTTCTTTGTCCCCGCTCTAGTGCCTTGACTACATATAGAAGTTTGAGTTTGGTATTTAGCTCAAGCAGTAGGAAACTAATGCTTCTATATAGAAAGGTCCCAGGTTCAATCCCTACAGAGAGTGTTCAAAAGAGAAATGACATCCCTAATCAAGCTATATTCCTCTTATATTTTTAAGTGAGTTTATAACTACATAAATATCTCCATATTATTGACTTTTCCTAAAACTACATGATCAAAAAGAGAAGGAAAAACAAGGAAGATTGAGAAAAATGTACCATCTAAAAATTATGACATTAATTTGTGATTTTTAGCTTGCTGAGCTATGGGAGGGCAAGGAAGAAAAGGAAATTTGTTATGTTATCATGAAAAGCAAGAGAAGAGAAAGGTACCCTTAGTGACGTAACCCAATTAAAACTGTTTTTTAATCCCTGAGTAGTGTTAGCATTCAAACTTGGGGGAAAACAAAACAAAATACAACTTACCTTTAGATTTAGACCTAAATTCCGATCAATAAGTAGGCTGGTATAAGTATTAAAAACAGCAGAGAAAGCCTCATGATTTGTATTAAAAGACACTGAGGAGTCAATCTGGAGAGGAAAAAAAATAATTAAAACTTATAAAAATATTTAATATATAAAAAGAATCTCTGTGTTAAACAGTTTCCATGATTTTTGTTCAGAGTTTCATAAGAATAATTCATTTCTGATATTAATTTCAGCAGACAGCAGATGTGCATATGATGAGGGTTTGGGTTTTACATGTGTTCTTAGCATGGATCCAAAAGTTCCCACCCATCACAATGTTGGGAATCACGTGTTGTGAGCTTTTCTGGCCAATGAAAAACAATATTAAGCCCTTTCCCAAAACTAGGTCTCCTATGATCATTGCACTATTACCAGCTAAGCCATTAGGATAATCCACTTTGTATATTTTCAAACACACCTTCCAGTAAAAAACCTCAAGCCACAGAATGAAAATGAAAAAAAAAGAAAAGATGAATAGGGGAGATCATCCTGATTCTTTTCCTAGATATTTTGCATGGGTTTACAAGTTGTCAAAAAAGCTCCGTCTTCAAGATGTGAGCTGAGGAAAAGTGTCTCAAATAGGTGAGGGAATGGAGAGGCAAAGAAGTTGATGTTCTTCCAGACAGAATAGTTTTCTGAAATGGTTTGGTCTGGGGACAACCACTCCAAAAAGAATTGTCTGTCTGCCAATGAGACAGGCAGTACCTCGTCAGGGGCTGCTTGCTTCCCAAAGATTACTCCTTCCATTAGCAACTCTTGTTATGAAGGAGAAGAAGAGCTAAAACATCAGACACAGGAGTAAAAATTGGAAAGTGAAATCAAGAGTTCTGCCTGCCAAAACCTGTTTGGTTTTTTAATACTTAGTATTCATTATTCAGAAAACACTGAAATTCTGCAACTAGCAATAAAAGTAAAAATAAATACATAAATAAATAAACAAAGACAAACAAACAAACCTTCAAAAACTAACACTGCCACTCTTCCAAGATGCGGAGTGCTCTTACAGATTGCTGTTAAAGTGGCTTTAACTTTACCAAACACAATATATACCTGCAGAACTTTAGCCAACAGTGTCAAAACAGCCATTTTGCTCTCTGGAGCAGAATCTTTGGCCCACCAGCTGTCAAGTCTCATCCAGTTTCTCAGTACTGCCGTCACCAACTTCATTCCTTGCTGCTTGCGTACAGCACGCTCTCTAAAGCTTTGATCTAACATTCCATTCAGGATGGTACCCACCTGAAATGAAGAAAAAATAAAAAATCCATGTATTCCATATGGTAACAACATTTAATTCAATGTAATCATGATATCTGGTCATTGGGATGGATGATTACATACAATAAGCATCACTAGTTTGGGAGACTTGGACAGCCAATTTCCACTATTTTTAATGGGAACTGGGTCCAAATTCTCTAGGTGATTTTGATCAAGTGAGGATTAGTTTCATGCATTAAGTAGTAGTGCTAACTTTAATTTTCCACAAGGACATACTAGCATTAACAATCAAATTGCTCTCATATTCATTCCTGTTTTATTCTATGTATGGTGCAGCAGTTCTGTCCCATGCTTATTAAAGTTTGTGTGAACATGGGAAAAGGGAGTATATTTGAGTGAGACAGATACAGTAACCTAATAAACTCCAATTCTTATTTTAAAATAGTATCTAGAATGGACCTAAGATACAAATGAAGTAACATTTAAAAATAAAATCAAAAACACATCTCTGTTGGCAAGTACACAGAGAAGCCAAGAATAAAGGTGTATCATACATGGTAACAGTCAAGCATTTTTTGCTCTTCCCTCAACTTTGCAATCCAAGACAGAGAGTGTAACAGGATGGGATCACAGTTTTCATAAACAGAGAATTCTTCTAAATGAGGTGATCAGAGAATAAAACAAAATCACTAAGTACTATACCTGAACTTTGCATCCTACTCTGCAAGAATTACTTGCACTTTTGACTACATAATCATCATATTTGGATTCCACCAGATTTAGAATATTACAGTTAAACTATATATTTTATATATATTTTATATATATATATATATGGGTATTTTTCTTCCCAAATCCTCAAAAGCGAGGACATAAGACTGTAAAAGAAAAATCTCACTAACCTGAAAAAGAAATCTCCAAGTTCTAACAAAGGAGAAGGCAGGAATCTGGTTTTGGAAAATAATTGACCATGCCTCCCTGACCTCTAGCGCATGAACCAGCCACAAGAAGTTTTCAAAAATAAAAGAAGTGGAGAATTTAAAAAGCAGGTGTTATAGAGAACATCCGCTGCCAGCTACAACTGTGTGAATATGAATATTTAGGAATCTACTAGATACGAGAGATCCAGTTTTCAGATTAACAGCAATTATGGCTCTGCGCACACAGCAAATTGGAGAAGCATCAATATGCAAGTGCCAGCCTTTTAGAAAAAAATCACTTCTTTGCTGCTTACACCAGCTTTAATGACTGGAAACTATTTAAAGTGATGCCACCAGATTGATTATTTTAAAAATTGTCTGAGATAAGACACCCTTTAAATGGCATATCCAAACTATTTTTTAAAATTCCTTTGATTAATTTTTAAGTGGGGTGTCTTCTTCCTTGCTGAATTTTTCTGCAAGAGAGAGTGTGTGGGCTCAAAAGCAACACTGGCAAACATGCTTGAGCCCTCTGCTCTGCCACCTCTCTGCTGGGCTCTTTAGCAGCAATGTTGAAATAAGGCCTTCCAACTTCTAAATTCTTCCCAGGGACCTGTAGAGGAGTCCCAAAAAAGAAGAATCATCTGTCCCCTTGATCCCAGACAGAGGCCACAGCTCCTCAGGTTTCAGTCACTACATTCCCTGGACCACTATCTGGGCCAAGAAGACAGATCCCCACCTCCCATGGGCTTCTGCTGTCCCTAGCCCTTACCAGGGATCTTGAGCCCAATCTTAGAAACATCAGCTCTGCTGCTGTGTTACCAGTAAACCCTCTTTAATTGGCAGACATCCTTTAACGGGGCCTGGGGAAGAGCATGTATGTGAGAGTGCAGTGCATGGGAATTATGCCATCTTGCTATGGTGCATGAAGTAGGCGGTATCAATAAGTATCAACACACACACACACACACACACACACTCCACAACAAAGTGAAACACTGAAAAAAGAAAATTTAACACACCCCTCCCAACCCTTAATCTTTCATTTATAGTCATCTAAGGTGTTTCTTGTAACTTGAGAGGATATGACATTTTCAACTGACTCTGTCCTTTTGAAGAAAAGGTCCAATACCATTTTGGGGCTGTCCACAGATGATTTCATAAGTTGAAGTATGGCCACATCCAGATCTTTCAGCAGTTCTTGATTAACGGTTTCTGAGAACAAACTGTAGAAATACTCTCCGTGGGAGAAGCTGATCAGACTCCTCTGTGATGTTCCCGATAGCGGCACAGACAGCATCATTGTGTTCAACAGGAGACTTACCAGCTCCTCACACTGTGGGAATTGGCACAAGAAGAGAGGTCAGTCCAGAGGTACTAAAGTCACTAAAAGTGTCACTAGTCTTCTACAAAATCAAGAGAAACTCTTTTAAAGCTACCTTCTCAAATAGTTGTACGTATATTTATAACACGAAAACAAATGTTAAAACTTAAGGAAAAAGCACAGCCCCCAGAACAGTATCAGGATATTTCCCCTACTAAAGAATCCAGATTTGCCTTTGCCACTGGCACTCAACAATGGCCAAACTCTGGCTTCTGGATTCGAAGTGTTGAGGGAACTTTATAAATTCAGCACGCTGTACACATACATAATTTCCCAAAAATACATGTTACAGAAAAATGGACCAGTTTCTTCTACAACGTTCCTGAAGACAGCACAGATAAGATTAACTATCAGAACAGGAAACATGCCAGAACCCAGTACTACAGAAATGGACTTGGAGACAGTAAATCAGAAGAGGTGATCCTCCTACCTGGCCACCAAAAGCAAAGGCCAGCTGCAGGAGTCCATCAGCCAGTCGCTTGCTGCTGATGTCCAATGATGGAAGAGATTTCCTCTCATCTCCTGGTGCAATGCTTTTATAAACAACTGAAAGAAGCTTAGAGCCAACTGTGAAATGGAGCCCCGAAACCTAGAGGATGTAGAGAAGGGGGGGTGAAGCCTTTTACTGTAAGTCTTCAGAATGCAGGAGAAAAATACAATTTAAACATTAAATTGCTCTGCCTAGCTGCCAAAAATAAATAAATTAAACCACCATAAAACTGTTCTTTGACAGGCGCACCACAGGGGTTCTGGGGCAGGATCTCTGTTTTTTCAAGCTTGTTGACCTGACACACAGACGGTCATGCAGACTATTCATGCTCCTGTGAACCACACTTGAATAAACATTTGGTTTCAGAATAAGCTGATGCCCATTTGGGGGATCATTACTCACTAAGCCAAAATTTGGACTCAAGTCTTTAAGGGTTTCTGAACCTCTTCCTGGTTAAGATGACGAACAGCTGATGAGCAATACTAGTATGGACATTCAGAAAATCGTATGAGAATATAGATGCCCTGAAGGGGGCACCATATAATCCATGGGCACCACTGACACCAGTCAACATGCTGTCCTACTATTGCAGGTTTTTATCTGAACACATAGGGTGAAATCCTGGCCTTGGAGAAGTTAATGGCAAAAATTCCATAAAATTTAACATTTACATTGTTACATTATAAATGTGGCATCCTTCACCAAATAGAGTCTCTGTCAATCCTGAATGGCTGCTACTTATCTTGCTTCTCTCTTTCTTTACCTACAGTGATGTAGAGACTGGCTACGACATGAATTCCAGAACCTTGGTAACAGGGAGCCCAACAAATACGTCGAAGGCTCCATAAAGGTCTAAGTTTGATCTGTACAACTTCTCTCTATCCTACTTTCCTGTGACTCAAAAGGCTAAACAAGGCCCCTTGTGCTGCATCTGTTCAGCCAATGGAACATTCCTTAGTGACTTCAGCATGTAAGGAAAGAGGCTCCCCTTCTATTCCAGAAACTGAATAAGATATTTTCTTGAAATAACCTCCATTTTGAACCTTAAGGTATACACATGTGGCCAGATTTTTAGCTACACTATCAAATTTACCACCCAATTGTACAGAGCCATAGATAAAGGGATTTTTCACCATTCTCTTCTATTGTTTTCGTGCCCCAGTGTTTGGTATTTATTGAGTGCAATGTAAAGCATTTATTTAGGGGAGGTATAGTCTGAGCACCAGCAACTCCAGAGTTCAGATCCCAGTTTCAACACCAACTCCCTAGTGTTACCTTGGACAAGTTACTTAATTTCTCTGCCAGAGTATTCTCATCTATAAAAGGATATTATTTATTGATCTACTTCACTGGGAAATTGAGAATTAGCTATGGCCTATTCTGCCATTGGTTACTGCACAAGCAACTCCCCATGACTTCATGGCCTTTCACATTAGAAAAGCTCTTATATGAAAAATCTTAACTGTTATTCTCTGAATCAATGTTTACCTGTGATTGAAGTGTGGAATGAAGCAGGCCAGCCTTGTGGAGCTGCCTGCATGCAGACAAGATGGAGCTTAGTCTAACGTGATCAAAACGAGCATCTGGATTATACAGCTCAACAGAGCAAAGCTCCTCGATGCTGACAAGGGAAAGGAAAAATAAACAAAAACATTGATTGCCTGTGGGTGTATCAATATATCATGAAAAAAAGACATCATCCTACAACTGTGCAATGGAAGCTTCATTCACTTTGCATCTCTCACTATGTACTGCATTTGTTCTGATTTTAAATTAGACATTTATGGCTATCAGAGAGCTCTTACCTTTGTGATGTTATTCTTTCCTTTATGCTTAGCTCCAAGGATTCTTTATAGGGAGATTTCATAAAAGCTTTTATGAGCCTCACAGAAACATCTGGGAGATTTTTCATGACTTGTACATCAGCTGTATTAAAGCCTATGTTTGCTGGATCACACACTATTCTCCCAAGAAGTTCTATCAGATTTGCATTAAGCAATTCCTTCTCAAGTAACTAGAAAGAACAAAAGATTAAAATGAAGGTGGAGACATTTTATTCTTAATCCTATTTGTTGACCTATTCAGCTTTCCATGATTTTTCCTGAGCCTGAAATAAGCAAAATATGGCTATTCAATTGTTAATCTTAATCTCTCTCTCTCTAAAATGGCTCATTTTCAATATATTGTAATTACTCTGATTTATAGAAATTAAATGGCCATTTTTAAAGATGCAGGTGCACATCATATGTGTTCATTTTAGTGTTCAAATAACGTGCCAATACTACAGACTTCTACACACATGAAGACTGCTAGTTATGCATCTAAACAAATTATGCAACTGCCAGTTATGCACCTGTAGTCCCAGAAATTGACTTAGTGCCCTTTTTTAAACTCATAAGAAACTGTAGATATTAAAACTTCAATTTATATTACGTTAAATACACAGAGAGAGAGACAGAGACAGACTTGCATGTTCATTCTTCAAAAAGGAATTTAACAGGAAAAACGCAGAGCACAGTTATTTCTATAGCCATTGTCTCTCTCACGCTATCTGTACTATGATGAGTTAGAAAAATTCCTAAATTCAAGAACATAAGACATCCTATGTGGAATACCATCATCATGGGTGTCATGCTGATGGTGATTCAAGCAACCTGACTGGCAAATATACATGGTATTAATTTCTCTTAATTAGAACTGCATCACTCATTGCAAAATAATCCATGAAGTGAGGGTTTCCTTCAGCTTACTGAAGCAGTAATGTCCAAAGAGCAGGACACTTCCTGGGGCTCAATAACCAGCTAGGATTAATGGCCCAAGGTATTGCAAAGGATGATCCACTCCTCCTAGCTAGTCATGAGTCCCCCACTCTCCCTCAAATCAACAATGCTTAAACAACAACTTTAAATAACAATTGCAACAACTGCAGACGTCACCTTCTACAGACCAATAGCTTCAACACCTACCTTCCAGAAATCCTGTTGGCAGGTCTCCAGGATCATGCTGACAAATGCCATGATTCGGACTATGATTGTGCATTTGCTGTAATTATACTCTTCTCTTTCTTGTGGGCTGAACATATTGCCTTTTGACCCAGTGTCAAAGCATCGCTCTGCTGCAGATATATCATGCAAGACAATAGTTTTAAGGAAGAACTCCACAGCTCTCAGGAATGAAGACCTCATCTTTGTACCTAGAAGGAATTACACCAAATTTAAATATATATGGTGACCCCACAAATCTAAAAATACATTTTATGCTCAGCATAAAGAGAAAGACTGACATAATGCAATGACATAATGAAAATATGGAGGGAAAAAGTCAAAAACTTTCCCCCACCAGTGAAAGAATGAGCTTTTTTCTTCAAACCATATTTCAATTACATTGTTAGTATTAAGTTTTGGACATGAGGGATAGCTTTTCAGAGAATTATGCATTCTTAATGGATGTGTGCATTAGGTATCTGCAAACAAGTCAGGCATATGTAATTATATGGATGTAAATCTAAGTCCACATCTTTGAAAATCTGGCCCTCTAATAACTGCATTTAGTAAAAATCTTATTGTACAGCTTTAATGAAGCTAGGTATCTTGCCCTGACACCCATTTGTAAAATACTGGTCTGTGTGTATCTAATTCCATCATTGCATTTTACTACTATGGAAACATGCTGTTTAGAAATGTCTGAATAATTTAAAAACTTTTATTGGATGCAGACCCAATGGCCTAACGGCTACACAAGATGTTGGTATTCATGTTATCAGAATACAAGTACTGAGCTCCCTAGGTTGGGTGGGACTGAAGCATGAGAAAAACAACAAACTCAAATGACTGGGCTAGCAGTGGAGAGGGAAGGAAGCACCTCACATTGCTAATTGGTAAACTTTAAGTACAGTAAGTGAAGGAGAGTGGTGATGGGCTTTAGAAGGAATCATGCCCAGACCTTCTCACTGGAGGTAGGGTTGCTGCACTGCAGGGCCTTTTAAGGTGGGACACAGTTAAACAAAGTGAGGGGAAAAGAAATCCATGAGGGAAAGAAATTTAAATTAGTGTTTTTATAATGAAACATTTTGCAATGAAACATTTCGATAACACAAAGTAAATAAGGTATTATACTAGCCCACTGTTACAAAAAAATCCACGAGGCAAGGCAATTGTTGCTGAAACTGATTGTGAACCTGTAAATCAAATCTATTCTTGAAACAAGTGTTATAAGCCGAAGCTAGGAACCCCTCAGAGTGAGTTTATGTAACGGATAATACTGAACCAGCTGCAGCCAGGATTTACCTACCTAGTATTTCGTTTGGTTTGATCATTCCCTGCTCGATGAATGTATTGTAGCAGTCCAGAGCTGCTAAAAACATATCCATCCACTGCACAACAGCTCGCAAACTAAAGGGTTCCTGCATGTCACACAGTGTTGGCTGAGAAAGGATTCCAGAGAGATTGTCACCATCATTACCTCCTCCTTCAAATTTGTTGATGAGGAAAGAGATTCCTTGTTTTTTTAGAAGATCACCTAGCCACAAAGATGGGGACTGGTTTCCTGATAAAGAAGCATACAGAAATCAATGTTCTTTAGGTAAATACACAGCTGCATTCAGCAAGGTATTATGGACACGGATCAACACTCAAAAACCTATTCCATTAGTTGCTCTTATTTTCTGGAAGAGGAGACAGCCAATATAGAAGTCAGAGATTCCCTTGGCCACACTGCATATGTCAACTGCAAGGAAGACGGTGGCTTAGGCACCACTCCTCTGGCTCTGCATCAGCTGAGGATCGCCTCACAGCTGGCTACAATAGTTGTCCAGTATCTAAAGGTGGTCTCTCCACGTCAGAGTTGAGGCACACTGGCTGGAGGAAGCTTGCAAGGTAAAAAATGCACAGTTTTTATATTGAATGAAATACTTGCAGCTACTCAGTACTTATTTAATACTAAAAGGGGCCTATTTCCAAACACATTTCATTCAATAAATGAAAACTGACAGTGCACAGAAAATGAGAGCAGAAATGAACAGTTATGTGAAGCAGGAGACTAGAGGTATATGTGATGACCCACAGTACCTGGTAATAAAGGAACAAACTCATAGAAGAGCTCCATGGATTTATGCCGACATTCTGTCTGGGGTCGCCCACATTGTACCAACAGCCACATGACAAGGTCCAACAGACACACTGACTTAGCATTTGGAAATCCTCTGTACAAAAATAATGAATACAAATCAACAAACCTTACTGATATTTGCCCAAAGGCTTTTCTTTGTTTCAAGGAAAAGCCACAACAGCCATCATGTTAATGAAGCCATACTGCTCTATTTGCAAATCTAAATATCCAATGAAGAATTTTGGATGTTCTTTCCATTATCTCATTAAAAGAATTATGGGCAGGGATGAGGGATTGGATGGGTTAAATCATTCACACTACAAATACAAGGTCTTATACAGGTGTAGTCTGGACTTATTTCCCTGATCTGAGCTCCAATTTGATTAGTGGTGGAGATTGAAAAATAAAATAAAATGTCAAGACTCAACCATCTCTTTCCTTCCCCCTTCAACTCCAGACAAACAAAGCTGAGATTAAACCTCAAATATCTTCTCCTCCCTCCTCCTCCTCTGGAAGAAGGAAATCCAAGACTATTTAATAGTCCTGAGGATCCAGTCTCATTTTTTCCTGCTCTTTCCCATCAGATGCATAATATTTTTGCATAAAAAGGGTTCGATGCAGCTCCCTCTAGAGGCTACCCAACACTGCCCCTAAGATGGTCAGAGTTTACAGTGGGGAAACCTGTGCCAGTCTCTTCCCCATCTCCCGATGGAGGTGAGTGAGCTGTTTCAGGAATCAAAGATAGCCCTTGAGTCTCAAACTCCGATCCACCATGTAGCATCATGTGCTATTATTCTAGTCAGTTCAAGGGGCATTTCAGGAGAACGTTTTCAGCACATGTGGGGATGCAGTTACACATTAATGGGAGTCATATGTCTAAGTCCACACCCATCACCCTACATTTTTACAAAAGCCATATGTTACAAACTCAGATGATGTATTTGGAAAGGCAAAATCTCAAACAACTGACCGTGGTATCCGCCGTTTTTCTGCCTTATTTAGGGAAGATGCTTTGTGCTTAATTATGCGCTTTAGATGATCAATGGCATCACAACATTGTTGGACTGTACCTGTTATCGAAGAGAAGGGAAGTGCTCATCAATGAATAAATGCCAATAGTTTGGCCCAGTTAACAAAGAATGGAAAATTCCTGACCCAATAATTTCCTTTCTGCTAGCTGAGTCTCTCAAAATTATATTATGTCTGGGATGCTCCCCTCCACTCTGCAGTTTCTGGAGATGGTTTAAAGTTACAGCACTTCTCACGCTGGACATGCCCCCTTCTCCCACTTGCTGCCAGATACGTCATTTCTAAGCTGCATAAAATTAATGGCAAGCAATTAGTAACAATAACCTCAATGCCAACTCAATAACTATTTATAACAGGCAAACAGCCTATGTGCTAATGATCTAAATGAAAAGCTTACCCTCAATAGTGAAGCCATCCAGGGTGGGTAGAACTGTGGGAGACGCTGCTGGCAGAAACAAAATTACTATATAAGAAATTTTCCATTCTGCAGCCCAGCTTCTCCCACAATTCTGTTACGTCTGGGGAGCAGTGAGCAGAAGTAGGGAGGAAAAAGAAAAACAGAATGAGATAGGAAGGGAATCCCCCTTATTGAAAATTGAGAAACAGGCATTATTATTGGGCCACCACCTGCTGCACTTTCATGCAGAAGGCAGCTTCTGCAGACAAAAGAAAGTCCACTTTATATAGTGTCTGATAAGGTGTTAGCCAAAGACCAGATAGCCGCTCTCCATATCTCTGAGGTGGAAACCCTTGCCCATTTGGACTACGAGGCTGCCCTGGATCTCGTGCAGCATGCCTGGATTCCTTCTGAACAGAGATGCCAGATGCCTTGTAGGCCTCAACAATGCACAATCTGATCCATCTGGCAATATATAGCTTAGAAACTCAGTCCTTGGCCACTTCGGATGGATTCTGTACACTTGATGTAAACCTTCAGTGCTCTTCTGATTTCTGAGGTGTGCCAGAAATCAGGCCCTCGACAGAATGAGTGATTAATAATCTACTCTGAAGCATGGAAAAGAGTTCACTTTGGCAAGAAATAATTCCAAAGTTCTCATTACTACTTTGTCATCATGGAACATGCAGTAAAGTTCTTGCATAGACAGAGCTAGCACTCTGACACTCAACAAGCAGACATAATGGAGACCAGAAAACAGGTTTTGATTGAGCGGTAGACTGCCGATATTGAAGTCAGAGGTTCAAATGGTTCAAAAGCTAAGGGAAGACTGGCCTGACAACTGGCCTGATCAGTTTGACTGCTCTGAGAAGCCTGGATACGTATGGGGTTCTCTGCCAAGGAGCCCAAAGACCCTGAGTATAGAACACAACAGATGGATGATACCTGGTGTGCTATGGTACTGGGTAGAAGACACTTTACCCACACCCTTTTGGAGGAAGTCCAAAATAGCCAGAATCCCTGGATCTCTTGGGTCTAACACTGTGCTCCAGGCATCAAATGCTGAACTTGGTCCAGATACAGGAGTAAGCCTTTAACACAGAGACTCTCCTAGATAATAGCAATGTCTTGATCACTTTGGAGGACAGATCGAGTGTTGTTAATGGTCCTCTTTCAATTGTTAGTTGTAGCCGATCTGGGTCTGGATGGAGAAAATGATCTTAGAAAAAGATGTCTTGTCACAGCGGTAGCTGTAACGGTGGTTCCAGTCTCACCTCTATCAGATTGGAAAACGGGCCCCTTTGGCCATTCGGGAATAAGCATTATTACCTTTGCTGGCTCCAGCTTTATTGTTCAGATCACTTTCCCTAAGAGTTGGAAGGATGGGAAGGCATATAGCAAACCTTGTGGCCATCTGTGTGACAAGGTACCTAGTCCCATGGAGTTGGAGTCTGTTTCACTGGTGAAGTATTTTGATTGCTTTGTATTCCTGAGGTTTGCAAACAAGTTGGCTGAAGGGAGACCAAATATCTGAGAAATCAAGTTGAAGACTTCAGGCACCAATCCAAGTTGTTGACTTTGCGTTTACTGAGCCGGACTGCCTTCTAGTTCATCTCTCCTTTCACATGGATCACTTTTAGGAAGGGAGAAAGCATTCTGCTCATCTCGTTACTTCCATCACTTGTGTGTGTAGCACTGGGCTCCTCGTGCCTCCTAGGTTGTTTATATATGTGATCATGGTAGTGTTGTCTGACTGAACCAGAAAGTGATTCCTCCCTAGGGGCTCTGGAACCTTTGTAGGGCTAGTTTGACCAGTCTGAGCTCCAGGAGACTGATGCGGTGGTCACTTTCTCCTGGGCTCCAGATTCCTTGTGTGGTTTTGGGTCCCAAATGTGTTTCCCAACCCTTCGGATTGGTATTGGTTGCAAGAATCAGAGGGTCTGGAAGGTACAATGGGGAGGGCCCTTGCAGACACTCCCTGAGGCTGTCCACTATGTTAGGAAACTGAGCACCTGATCCGTCATGCACCCAAGGGAGTGGTCTCATACTTTCAGGAGGAAGACCTGGAGAATTCAGATGTATCACCTTGCCCTGGGAGTGATTCCTGTGCATGAGGTCAAGATGACTGGTAGCTGAAGACACTGAGCTATAGCTGGCCTTTTGCACTCTCATAGTAGTCTCTGGAAACTGAATATAGGTGAAAAACCTCCTTAGGCAATGAATGTACCTTATTACACTGTGTTTTAGACCTTTAGGTGCACGTTTTCATATTTATTTTCTTAACCCATTCTAACTTTATTCCTTTTACCTGGCATCACTTAACCTATATCCTATTGTTAATAAATTTATCTTAATTTTACTATAAACCAATTCAATGCTGTGCTTAAAGGGAAGGGTGTACTCACCTCAGTTAAGTTAATAAGCTGTGATGTGCTTTTGAGTCTTTAGAGCCGGGGTGGCCAACCTGTGGCTCCGGAGCCACATGCGGCTCTTCAGAAGTTAATATGCGGCTCCTTGTATAGGCACCGACTCCAGGGCTGGAGCTACAGGTGCCAACTTTCCAATGTGCCGGGGGGGGAGGGGTGCTCACTGCTCAACCCCTGGCTCTGCCCCCACTCCACCCCTTCCCGCGCCCTCCCCTGAGCCTGCTATGCCCTCTCTCCTCCCCCTCCGAGCCTCCTGCGTGCCATGATACAGCTGATCGGGAGGTGCAGGGAAGCACTGATCGGCGGGGCTGCCAGTGGGCAGGAGGTGCTGGGGGGAGCTGATGGGGGACTGGTAACGTATTACTGTGGCTCTTTGGCAATGTACATTGGTAAATTCTGGCTCCTTCTCAGGCTCAGGTTGGCCACCTCTGCTTTAGAAGAACAGACCCTAACATTTCTCTGAAGTGTCTAGGAGAGGGCTGGGCATTACAGGGCACATGGTTTTGGGGAAATTTGGGACTGGGAGTATGTTGGGGTCACCTTGCTGTAACAAAGGCTAGTGGAAACCACAGTGAGGCTGCAGACAGTCTGCTGGGGTCAGAGCTGTCTAGTACACAGACATTCAGGTTGTGACCTGCATGCCGGTAGGCTGGTTGTGAGTATCCAAGGCTGGGAGCTACAGCAGGAAAGCAGTATGAGGCAATCCAGAATTAGAGGGCAACCACTCACTGGTCTGGACTGCCCCCGACCCCCATCACACCCTCCTCTGATATTTCTGAGAGGAGCAGGAACAAAAGGAGCGTCTCTGCCTGAAAGCAGGTTTGCATCCCTTCTGAGAGCACTCAGTGGAGGGAGAAAGGATTACTTAGATTTTGCAGCATTTTCTGCTATCTTATCTAACTTTTCTCCAAAGAAGAGAGATCTTGTGATAATTGGAATAGTCACCTTCAGCTAAGCCTGGGAAAGCTGCCTTACACTGGATCCTTTTGGATTTAGACCAGTGCTTACGGTTGTGCTGCCTAAAACGGGGCAGAGGAGCTCAGCTTGGAGACACTGCAGCAGAGGCTTCAGGTGGCTGTGACCACCATGCTGCTCAGACCCTGAACCAAAAAGGAGGAGAGGAGGCTCGGAAGAAGAGAAAACTGCTCATCACTCCCCAAAATGGCTGAATAACTAATAAATTGGAAGGACAGGAGTAAAATGAACCACCGCTTGACTGTTGCTGCAGAGGCAGAAGATCTGGCGGCAAGCAAGAGAAAGGGGTGTGGCCAGCATGAGCAGTGCTGTGAGTTCAAACCACCTACAGAAACTGCAGCATGAAGGAGAGCAGCCCAGACATAACAGAATTGTGGGAGACTCTAAGCTGCAGAAATGTGTATTTCTATCATGGGATTTCCATGAGGATTACATGCATGATCATGCCTACTAATAATCAGGCTTTGCATTTCTATGATAATTTGCTCAAGGTCACAGAGTAAGCCTGTGAAACAGCTGGGAGTCATAGTAGAGGTCACCCATCCTATGACAGGATTAAGTATACCTAGGCCATTCCTGACAGCTTTTTATCTAATCTGTTTTTAAAAACCTCAAAGAATGGAGATTCCACAACCTCCCGAGGTAACCTGCTCCAGTGCTCAATTATCCTTAAAGTTTGAAAGTCTCCCCTAATATCCAATGTAAATCTCCCTTGCTGCAAACTAAGCTGATAACTTCTTGTCCTACTTATAACAAATGTGTACATATGTGAAGACTTATGCCCCCCACCCTTCTCTTCTCTAGACTAAACATTATTCTCGGGGGGAATTCTGCGCCTAAAAATTCTGTGCACAATATTTTAAAATTCTGCAAAATTCTTTATATTTTGTCAAAACATAATATAATCACATCAGTTTCAATATTTCTGGTGATTTATTTCAAAATACCTGTCAGCAAATGTGTATGTAACAATACAGACAACAAAAAAGATTACCCCAGAAGTAGAAAGTTAAAGAAACCCCTATGACAGCCCAGTTGCTGTTTCTGTACCCCCTGCCCTTCCAGAGCCCAGCCACCTGCACACATTCCTCCCTGAGCTGCAGGGCCAGACACCCAGAAACCCTCTCCCTCCAGACCTCAGCTGTGCCTCCCTCCCCGCCCCAGCCCAGACACCTGTACTCCCAGCGTCCAGCCACAGGGCCCCCCCCAAGCCTAGACGTTCGCACCCCCTACCCTCCCAAAGCCCAGGGATGCAAAGGGAGAAACAGCCTAATACTGGGTCCTGGGCTTGTATGGAATTTCCTGCATGCCACCTGCTTCCTTCAGGGCGTGCTGGGCACTGCAGCTGCTGGGAACCCTCTAGCTCGGTCTCCTTCCCCTCGCAGTGTCTTCTATTTGCGAGCTGGGGAGCTGGGCTCTGCTGGGTCCAGCAGCCCCTGGTGGCAGTCAGCAGGTCTGCCGCACTAATTCTACAGAGAAAAGGAAATTCTGCACAGAATATTAATTCTGTGCAAATTCTGCATTGCACAGTGGTGTAGAATTCCCCCAGGAGTGTAAATACACCCAATTCTTTCAACCTTTTCCCACAGGTCATGTTTTCTAAGGTCTTATTTATGTTGTTCCCCTCTAGACTCCAATTCATTAACTTCTTTCTCAAAATTGGACACAGCATTCCAGTTGAGGCCTCACCAATGCCAAATATAGTGGAACAATTACCTCCTATGTCTTACATACAACACTCCTGTTAATATATTCCACAACGACATTTACCTTTTTCACCACAGCACCACTCTGTTGGCTCATATTCCATTTGTGATGCACTATAATTAACGCTGCGAGTTTGTCACGGCGGTCATGGATTCCATGACTTTGTGACCTCCGTGACTTCTGCAGCGGCCGGTGCGCCTGGCTCAGGGGCAGCACCAGCCGCTGCTGGGGCAGTCTCGGGACCCCAGACCCCCCACCCATCCCCCAACAGCAAAGTTTGGGTGTGGGAGGGGGCAGGGGCACAGGATGGGGTGAGGTGGGCTCTGGGCAGCGCTTACCTGAGGGGCAACCCGGAAGTAGCGACATTCCCCTCGCTCAGCTGCTAGGTGGAGGCGTAGCCAGGCAGCTCTGCGGCAGTGCTCTTGGCAGATGCAGCGCGCTGGCTTTGCAGCTCCCATTGGTTGGGAATCGTGACTAATGGGTGCTGCAGGGGCGGTGCCTGCAGACAGAGGCAGCACACAGACTTGCCTGGCCACGCCTCCACCTAGCAGCTGAACGAGGGGGATGTCGCCGCTTCCGGGAAGCCCCCCAGGTAAGCAATGCCCAGAGCCCGCCTCACCGTCCCATACCCCAACCCCCTCACACACCAAAAAAACTCTGCTGCTGCAGGGGGGAGGCGCAGTGCTAGGTAGGGAGCCTGCCAGCCCCGCCAAACCACACACCCCCCAGCACCAGCGGGGGTCCCGAGCCGCCACCCGTGCCCACCCAGCACCAGTGGGAGTCCTGCGCCACATGCTGCCACCCACAGCCTCCCAGCACCAGCAGGAGGCCTGGGCTGTGCGCTGCCACCCGCCCTCCCACAAGCAGCTGGGCCGCCCTCCCCAGCACCCTTGGGGCCCCTGGACAGTCCCCCCCCAAGTTTTATTCACTGGTATTTTTAGTAAAAGTCATGGACAGGTCACAGGCCGTGAATTTTTGTTTACTGCCCGTTACCTGTTCATGACTTTTACTAAAAATACCTGTGTCTAAAACGGAGCCTTAACTATAACCGCCAGATCATTTCTGCAGTACTGCCACATAGCTTGTTATTCCCCATTTTATATTTGTATATTTTATATTTCCTCCCTAAGTTTAGTACTTTGTACTTGTTTTTATTAAATTTCATTTTACTGATTTCAGACCAATTCTCCAATTTGTCAAGGATTTGACCAATCCTGTCCTCCAAAGTGCTTGCAACCCTTCCCAGCTTGGTTTCATCCATTAATTTTATAAACACACTCTATACTCCATCATCCAAGTCGCTAATGAGAGTGTTGAATAGTACCAGACCTAAGACATAACCCTGCAGGATTCCACTTGATAGGTCCTCCCAGTATGACAGCAAACCATTGATAACTACTCTTAGTATGTTCTCTCAACCAGTTGTGCAACCACCTTACAGTTATTTCATCTAGGCCACATTTCCTTAGTTTACTTATGAGAATGTCATATAGGACAGTGTCAAAAGCCTTACTGAAGTCCAGATATATTACATCTACTATAAAATCCCCAGTTACTACATAACCTGATTCCCAGGCCTCTGCCACAAAATCGTCTTTCCTACCTCCTGTATACATCATTTAGAGATAATTTCTTTGGCATATATGACCCAACTCACACAACAAAGGAGCTCATTCTTTTCCATATGAACATTCCCGTGGCCACTCCCACTAAAATATCACACCCAAAAAAATTTTCTTTGAAAGAAATAAAGAAAGATTTGTAAACAAGGTTTTGGTTTTACATTTTAACCATTATTAGTTGACAAAGGGCTACTGGAAAAAAGGCAAGTAAATATAATAATATAGGTTATTATTTAATATTGGGGAAGAGGTCATGAACTATTCACACAATTTCCATTCCCAGAACCAAATGGGGGAGCATAAAAGGGCTTGTTGCTGCTAAGTAGGTGGAGCCCTCTCCATCAATGCAGAAAAATATGTTTTTTGAGCTCCATATTTGTTACAAAATAGCCTTTAAACTCTAAAAACCATTGGGCTCCATTTTTACTTTGTGTAACTGTGGGACTAGGAGATATAGGTCAGAAGCATCACTCAGCTTTTTGAAGTTTTGCTGTAAAACATCTGTAAAACTCAGATTTATTTTACATACAGATATAAAAATCCCACACATTTAAGAAATTTGCACAGAAATGTCAGTAAGTCAGAAACCCAATTTAATGAGGAGCACTGAGAACGGAAAATAATTGATCCTCTGGTAAGAAGGGAACTGCACTGTAGTTTACCTACAACTTCGAAGTCATGGTTTGGCTTACTTAAGATTGTTTCATTAGCCATCTAAAAGGATGAGAGACAGGATGGTTTATTCGTTCCATTTCACAATAAATCAGTTTCAACTCACCTAGTGACTTCTCATCTGTATGGGTCAAGGCCAGACTTTCCAAATACACAACCAATACTTCAAACACAAATTGCTCTACTAGAGAATTTTCTTCCCTATAAAATGATGAACAGAGCAAATATGCTAAGAAACATGAATAGGAGTAGCAATAGACATGTGAATATGAAACTCAAATATGAAATTTAGAAATAAGTTAAACAAGATAGTGCCACATTTCAAATCAACAAAGAAATAGCCTATGCTTCTTAACTCAAACTGCAAAAATATTTTAGACCATTATCAGCAAACGAGAAAAATTACCTAGCCATCATTAAAAGTGGTACTTTAAAAAAAAAAAAAAAAACCACACAACTATTAACAACTTATTCTTATCTGGCTTTGGGATGGAAATTCACCACCTCAGCCTCACTGCTCTCCATGCCCCATAGAACCCAAATATTTAGGCTCTCTGTGAGTGAAGTGAATTTCACGCACAATATATAGTCTTAAGAGGTCCATTGATACAGCTTCTTTACATATTAATGGTCAGCATCAAGCAACATCAGTGTAAGTGGATAAAAACCTGGGTTCTCGTCTCAAAATGTCTCTCTCCTCTAGTATATTAACATTGTTTATTTTACTCTAGCTTAGCTACTGTTCAAGTTTTCGGCTCACCTAAATTCTCTATAGATGTTGTTAAAAGCAAGCGCTGCTCCCAGCCTCTTCAAAGCATTAGGGTGAAGCGCAAGGCTGTACAGTCGCTTGAAGAGCGACTTGGTGTTCACTGGACTTTTCTCCTGTTGTTGCGGCGTTGTCTGCTTAATGGACCATTTCATAAATTCTCTAACACACTGACCACAGAAGTCTCTCAAAGAGCTGTCAACAGGATCCACTATCCCATCCTGAAATTAAGGGCAGACTGTTTCATTACAAGAAGTATAAGCTTCAAGGCTAGCATTGCTGTGGTTTTCTACTTCATACAAAAGTAGGTTTCTCCCTCCCCGTTACAGGCCTACTTTCACTCTAGTGCCCAGATGAAAGGAGTCAACACCTGCAATATGTGAGAGACAGAATAATGTAAATGTATAAAGCGAAGAACTGGACAGAATAAATGTCTGGGGAAAAAACTCCAACAATCTTTCAAGGTAGAGGGAAAAATCTATGCCACTTGTTAGACTCGGTCTTATATTAAGAGCAGCAAAGAGTCCTGTAGCACCTTATAGAGGACTTTTTGCTGCTTTTACAGATCCAGACTAACACGGCTACCCCTTTGATACTCTTATATTAAGGTTTATGTATTTATTAAGAAGTGCTCAGATACTATGGTAACAGGCATCTGATAAGAACCTAGAAAAATTAGATTAAACAGTCAGAACAAGGTTCTAAACTTGGTGCTGTCAGAGGCTTGCTGTATGACTTTGGGCAAGTTAACTTCCAAGCCTCAGTCTTCCCATCTTTAAAAAGGGGACAATATTTATCAGAGCCATCTCGTAGGGGAGATGAGATCTATTCAATTAATGTTTGTGAAGGGATTTGAGAACCTCAGATATAAGTGCTAAATATCATGTATTATTCCAACGGACATAAATATAAGAATAAGCATAAAGAAAAAATAATTCACAGTATAAATGGCTCAAAAAATAAATAAATAAAAGGTTTGTGCACGGGGGGGACGGGGAGGAGAAAATTGGTGCATGTGAGTAAGCTTTTAGATTAAAAGTAAAATTCCTTACTGAAGTCATCCAGACACAATACCCTTTGCCCAGTCTAAAAACTGACTTCCTGCATTAAGGCAGTACTTCACAGATCATTTACAAAGGGAAAGGAGGTTGGTCCCCTTTTTTATCTTTACAATATATAAAGGCATCTGGAATTTTGTTTGTTTGGGGCGAAAATAACTAAGATTTTTTTTCTGCTTGTAGTTTCTATTTGAAATTCAGAGTCTTGTCTACCCATTTCCCCCCTGGAAGTTTATGAACAACTGGAGAACTAGTACAATGACATCACAGTATTAATGAAGTGTATCTTACGAGCCGAATGGAAAAAGAATATTTAACCCGACTATTTCTGGGTGGTATTTTTGTTTAATACCTATTTCAGCTGAATACCCAACAAATGGGAGAAAAAGTTCTTTTGGTTAACAATTCCATTCACCTGACCACTGTGATAACTTTTAATTGATCAGTATGGTGCAAAAAGTAATTAAACTTTTGCCTGAATAACAGCTGCAGAAAACTTTCACACAGTCTCTACAAAATGGTATTTTAGTACTTTCTTGTACACACTGATCACAAAAAGGATAGCTAGGATCTTTCCAAGATTCACAATATGCTTGCTAATTTTCAAGATACTTGACTTATTTAGAAATTGTCAAGTGCAAAAAAAGATGAAGGATTCACAGGAGTATAAAGCCCAACATAAAAGTAAGTACACCTCTACCCCAATATAACGCTGTCCTCTGGAGCCAAAAAAATCTTACCGCGTTATAGGTGAAACCGCGTTATATCAAACTTGCTTTGATCTGCCGGAGCGTGCAGCTCTGCCCCCCCGGAGCACTGCTTTACTGTTATATCCAAATTCTTGTTATATCAGATTGCGTTATATTGGGATAGAGGTGTAATAATGAATAAAGATGGCCTACGGAAGAAAGTAATAAATTGGATTTCTTTTTACATGTAAAATGTGTATATTTGTTGTTAGAGTTCCTTTAGCAGATCATACTTTACTTTTTAAAAGACATCACACAAGAATAATAAATAAAACAATAACAATAATAATAAAAGAGAAACCAACTTCCTACCAGAATAGCTTCCAGCAATGCTACTGTGTCCTGACTTTCAAATTTTTTGTTGTTGGTGAACCAGTGAATCAATTCCATGACTAGAAGCTCATACAACTGCCTTGTTACCTGAAGAGATGAAAACCACCACCCACTAGGTTAAAATATATATTTATATTCTAGTTTGTTTTCATTTGACAATGAAAAAAACAACATTTTAAAAAAAAGAGGAGTCTGTAAAGTGAATGAGTGAAAAGCCAATAACTTCATAATTATAGGTCCACATATCCAACAGCAAGGATAAAAGCAGCATTTGACTTGGAATCATCTAGACTCTGTTTTCCCTTTTCAGGTCCTCAAAGCTAAGAGCTCATCAAGCTCACTCTCACTCACATAGTGACATCACACACCACAACCTTCTGGTTAACACTGGTGCATACAACCAGCCTTTGAAAGGAAGGCAGGTAGTTAGAGCAGTTTATCTGGTTTTTAAACCATACTCAGTTTTGGGGTTTTTTAGCATCTTTTTACCCTTACTATTTAACATGTTGTTGGATTTTAACACTCTTACTTGAATGTCAAATATTACCAAATATTGACATCTTGACAGAAAAGAGCATTTAAGGAACTTAAATGTGCCAAATTCAACCTTGATGTAATTAATGTAGATCAATGTCTGCAGAGAGGGTTTTACTTCAATTGGTATAGTCATTTCCTACATATTTTTCAAAATGCAAAGTCTATTTGATCTCAAAATAGAGAAAACGTCACACAGACTGAGGACGCCACATGGGCCCCATGCACACTAACTTCAGACTTGCATAGCTGTAATTGGGCACATCACCACTGACTTCAATGCAGCTGTACTCACATTTACACCAGCAATTAGTTAGACTTAATGTCTAATCTTTTTATTTTGGTGCACTGGAAGAGAAACTCAGCTGGTGGGTCTGAAGACATAATTCCTTTATAGGATGAAACATTTCAGAATCTGAAAAACCTTATATGTTCAGTTATTTTAATCTCTGTGTGACTCAGCTTCCCCATCTGTAAAAATGAGGATGATAATACCTTCCTACAAAGGATGTGAGGGTTAATATGCTTTGAGATCTTTGGCTGGAAGATGTTATAGAAGCATACAGAATTATGTATATCACCACCGCCAGATACCAAATATCACAAATTGTGCCTCATATTTTTTCTTTGGAGCATGGCAGCTGTACATTAACTCTGTATTTGGAATGATTAATTCACCTCTCCCAAAATTAACTTATTTTGCTATAGAAATCAAGAACTCATACTTTGGAAAAAACTCTTGAATCAGAGAAGACTGTTCCTTTAATTATACTCCTGTGAATTAATCTGTATTGCAGTCCATCACTGGACTTTTCTAGGAGGCTTCTGTCTTCCACTTTGGAAGCTTGGGGAACAAGGATCTCAGTAAACAAAAGTATCTATTAAATAAATAAATAAATAAATAAATAAAGCAGCATGTGCCATAATATTTTATATCATGTAATAAATGTATTCCAAAGTTTAGATGCTTTTAACTAAGCTAAAAAGGAATTTTCTAAGATATAACAGTACAAAGTGTGAGCTTCAGTAGGAGGCACAAACAAATAAATGTATTTACCTGGTCTACATCGCAGGCAAGCCGAAGCAGTACAGGAAACATTCGTTTATACAGCTGATACATGGGTGGGGAACCTGGAGGTCCATCTGGCATTTGAGATGCTTTCCCCAACATGTACATAACTATGCTATGCAAGAGCTCACATGCTGCAACCTGCAATAAAGGTTTGATCAGCCTTTTTTGTTATGTACCAGTTACTTCCACAAGCAAGGAATGGGGGCAGGGGAAATTATTGTCACTAATAAATGCTAATGAACTGGTTTTGATCCATACTGCATCCTCATACTAGCAACAAATATTGCACTAAGAAGTACTTCAATACTGTACTCACAAAGTAATTCAGATACTAATCCAGTTTTTAATAGCAAGTTATTGCCTCCCATTTCATTGTGCACAATTGGGGTTTTTTGGATGTTTTTGTAAAAGATACGTTCTAAGAATTATTTTGGGGAAGTTCTACGGCCTGTGTGTTATACAGGAGGCCAGGCTAAAATTATCACAACGGTCCCTTCTGGCCTTGGAATTTATGACCTGGAGAAAACACATTACTGAAAACCACTTATAGCCATGCATTGCTGGATTCCTACTGGCCTCGTCTTTCTTTGAAAAACATGATCCCAACCCAGCAAAGAACTTAAGCATGTCCTTAATTCCTTTCCTGCATCGGGGCCAAGAAAGAGGGAAAATACAAGCTTGCATACTATGCCAGGGAAGGAGGCCAGATAACACAAAAGAAAGCCATCTTAAACCCTCATTTTCACTACAAGTTTAACCATGGAAGCACATGGCTGTACAGTACAGTTCAAAGGATCTATGTTCTATAACTTCTTAGATTGTAGCGTGGAGAGCAACACGATTATAGAGCTGCATCAAGGATCCATGTTACAGTCTAGGATTTAGTCAAACACAGAAGTGTCTTCACAAAGGAAGTAGATCTTTTACAAGCATTAGCTGACAATTATTTAATAATGAAAACAAACACAAAAATGGCAATACTTTAGTCTGCCTGTCGCTAGCAGATAGAGCTAATTCAGTCACACGAGGCAAGAACAAATCCAGGTAGATGACTGGCTTCATGTCTGCAAAGGGTACAGCAAAGCTCAGGTGCTTCTCAGTGTCCCAGGACACAAATTTCTTCATCATCTCTTCTGCAGAAGCAGCTAGTATAATAGGAAGAAAGCAAAACAAAAATAATCTTTATGCTATGCAATTAACCAGATAATAAAATCAAACACAAGTCATAAAGAACTGAGATTTTCAGGCACTTTGATAGAGTTGTTTGACTAACCCCTCCAACTTCAAACAAGGGGTGCATCACAATACCTAGCTAATCAAGGTACTTGTCAGAATAGTGGTGGTCTCACTTTCAAAGAAAAACAGCTCCACTGTCACTTGGAGAAAGAGTAATTGCTGTCAACTTTTCACAAGACAGCATTACTATCCAACTCCAACAGAGGTAATTTCAGAGTAGTTTATAAATTTGGAACATATTGGAGCATGCTTGTTTCAGAACACTTCTCTCAAAAGTCCAATATGGATTTTTTTGGTCTGCTACTGTTACAAGCAACACTTAGAGGTGGGATTCTACAAATGGATCCAGACAGGCAGACCCTTGGAAATGCACAGAAACTCACTAAATTTCAAACAGACTCAGTGCGAGTATAGAGTCTAAACATGTGGATCCAGTTACAAGATATGACCCTAAAATGTCTACAACTAAAAGAGAAAATGATAGTTAATCTGGGGAGTGGAAGGGGTAAATGGGAGGCGGCAAAAACTGAGTCTGACTTCACTTTGTACAGTCAGTTTCACAGTTTTCAATTAATAGTCATCAAAAGGACCAATCCCATGTATAAAGTGAAGTATATGTGTAAGGCTTTGCATGATTGGGAGCTAAGTGACCTTTTTGGGTATGTCTCTAGGTTTTAGTCAAGAGGAAAGGATGGAAGAGGATAATGTAAGGGCCAGATCAGACAAGAAACATTCACATAAAAAAAGAATCGGACACATCAGAAAAGGGCAGACAAATAAACAGTGACAAGTTTTTAAAGTGCTTGTACGCAAATGCTAGAAGTCTAAATGATAAGATGGGTGAACTAGAGTGCCTCATGATGAAGGAGGATATTGATATAATAGGCATCACAGAAACCTGGTGGACTGAGGACAATCAATGGGACACAATCATTCCGGGGTACAATATATATTGGAAGGACAGAACAGGTCGGGGGGGGGGAAGAGAGTTGCACTATATGTGAAAGAAAATGTAGAATCAAATGAAGTAAAAATCTTAAGTGAATCCACATGTTCCATAGAATCTCTATGGATAGACATTTCATGCTCTAATAAGAATATAACATTAGGGATCTATTATTGACCACCTGACCAGGACAGTGATAGTGACAATGAAATGCTAAGGGAAATTAGAGAGGCTACCAAAATTAAGAACTCAATAATAGTGGGGGATTTCAATTATCCCCATATTGACTGGGAACATGTCACCTCAGGGCGAAATGCAGAGACAAAATTTCTTGATACTTTAAATGACTGCTTCTTGGAGGAGCTGGTATGGGAACCCATAAGGGGAGAGGCAACTCTCGATTTAGTCCTGAGTGGAGCGCAGGAGCTGGTCCAAGAGGTAACTATAACAGGACCGCTTGGAAATAGTGACCATAATATAACAACATTTAACATCCCTGTGGTGGGAAGAACATCTCAACAGCCCAACGCTGTGGCATTTAATTTCAAAAAGGGGAACTATGCAAAAATGAGGGGGTTAGTTAAACAGAAATTAAAAGGTACAGTGACTAAAGTGCATGGACGCTTTTCAAAGACACCATAATAGAGGCCCAACTTAAATGTATACCCCAAATTAAAAAACACAGTAAAAGAACTAAAAAAGAGCCACCGTGGCTTAACAACCATGTAAAAGAAGCAGTGAGAGATAAAAAGGCATCTTTTAAAAAGTGGAAGTCAAATCCTAGTGAGGTAAATAGAAAGGAGCATAAACACTGCCAAATTAAGTGTAAAAATGTAATAAGAAAAGCCAAAGAGGAGTTTGAAGAACGGCTAGCCAAAAACTCAAAAGGTAATAACAAAATGTTTTTTAAGTACATCAGAAGCAGGAGGCCTCCTAAACAACCAGTGGGGCCTCTGGATGATCGAGATACAAAAGGAGCGCTTAAAGATGATAAAGTCATTGCGGAGAAACTAAATGGATTCTTTGCTTCAGTCTTCACGGCTGAGGATGTTAGGGAGAGTCCCAAACCTGAGCCGGCTTTTGTAGGTGACAAATCTCAGGAACTGTCACAGATTGAAGTGTCATTAGAGGAGGTTTTGGAATTAATTGATAAACTTAATAGTAACAAGTCACCGAGACCAGATGGCATTCACCCAAGAGTTCTGAAAGAACTCAAATGTGAAGTTGCAGAACTATTAACTATGGTTTGTAACCTGTCCTTTAAATCGGCTTCTGTACCCAATGACTGGAAGATAGCTAATGTAACGCCAATATTTAAAAAGGGCTCTAGAGGTGATCCTGGCAATTACAGACCAGTAAGTCTAACGTCAGTACCGGGCAAATTAGTTGAAACAATAGTAAAGAATAAAATTGTCAGACACATAGAAGAACAAATTGTTGGGCAAAAGTCAACATGGTTTCTGTAAAGGGAAATCGTGTCTTACTAATCTATTAGAGTTCTTTGAAGGGGTCAACAAACATGTGGACAAGGGGGAATCCAGCGGACATAGTGTACTTAGATTTCCAGAAAGCCTTTGACAAGGTCCCTCACCAAGTTGTCATGGGATAAAAGGGAAGGTCCTTTCATAGATTGAGAACTGGTTAAAAGACAGGGAACAAAGGGTAGGAATAAATGGTAAATTCTCAGAATGGAGAGGGGTAACTAGTGGTGTTCCCCAAGGGTTAGTCCTAGGACCAATCCTATTCAACTTACTCATAAATGATCTGGAGAAAGGGGTAAAAAGTGAGGTGGCAAAGTTTGCAGATGATACTAAACTGCTCAAGATAATTAAGACCAAAGCAGACTGTGAAGAACTTCAAAAAGATCTCACAAAACTAAGTGATTGGGTGACAAAATGGCAAATGAAATTTAATGTGGATAAATGTAAAGTAATGCACATTGGAAAAAATAACCCCAACTATACATACAATATGATGGGGGCTAATTTAGCTACAACAAATCAGGAAAAAGATCTTGGAGTCATCGTGGATAATTCGCTGAAGACGTCCACGCAGTGTGCAGCGGTGGTCAAAAAAGCAAACAGGATGTTAGGAATCATTAAAAAGGGGATAGAGAATAAGACGGAGAGTATCTTATTGCCCTTATATAAATCGATGGTACGCCCACATCTTGAATACTGCATACAGATGTGGTCTCCTCATCTCAAAAAAGATATACTGGCATTAGAAAAGGTTCAGAGAAGGGCAACTAAAATGATTAGGGGTTTGGAACGGGTCCCATATGAGGAGAGATTAAAGAGGCTAGGACTTTTCAGCTTGGAAAAGAGGAGACTAAGGGGGGATATGATAGAGGTATATAAAATCATGAGTGATGTGGAGAAAGTAGATAAGGAAAAGTTATTTACTTGTTCCCATAATACAAGAACTAGGGGCCACCAAATGAAATTAATGGGCAGCAGGTTTAAAACAAATAAAAGGAAGTTCTATTTCACACAGCGCACAGTCAACTTGTGGAACTCCTTGCCTGAGGAGGTTGAGAAGGCTAGGACTATAACAGCGTTTAAAAGAGAATTGGATAAATTCATGGAGGTTAAGTCCATTAATAGCTATTAGCCAGGATGGGTAAGGAATGGTGTCCCTAGCCTCTGTTTGTCAGAGGGTGGAGATGGATGGCAGGAGAGAGATCACTTGATCATTACCTGTTAGGTTCACTCCCTCTAGGGCACCTGGCATTGGCCACTGTCGGTAGACAGGATACTGGGCTAGATGGACCTTTGGTCTGACCCAGTACAGCCGTTCTTATGTCTACACTGCAAGCTGAGAGGTGTAATTCCCAGCTCAGATAGACATAAATGCACTAGCTCTGCTCAAGCTAATGTATTAAAAATACCAACATGGCCATGGTGGCTCGAGCTAGCCACCAAATACAGCCCTGACTGAGGTCCTAGATACATACTCGGGTGGCTAGCCCAAGCCACCACCTGTACTGCCACAATCACACTGCTATTTTTAGCATGCTAGTTTGAGCAGAGATCATGCATGTATGTCTACTCAAGCTGGGAACTGCATCTCACTTATTGTTCCAGAGTAGATTTTACTTTGTTCTTGTGAACTGGAAAGCTTAACAAAATAGAACCAGCCTACTAAAATAGTTTTTATTTGGTAAGGTCACCTTATTTCATAAAAGGATAACATTTATGAACCTGCACTTAAAGTCAGTTGTAAATGAGAGAGAGCATAAAAGTGTTTAATATTTTTGGACACTCACCTGTAAGTAAATTTCGATTGATCTGCCCTCCCAAAGATCCAAGAAGCCGTACCACTCTAGTTCTTACAGCTTCCAAGGATAGATGATCTTCCTGGATAATTCAGGATATCATTAGAAAAGTGAAGACAGTGGGGCTACTCATGCATGTGTGTAACTTGACAAATATAAGTGGATACAGGATTAGGGTCTTAATTATAAGATTCCTGTCCACAAAGTTAAAACAGTTGGGGGGGGGGAGGGGAATTCTTGACTCAGTAAGAGACACAGAGAAGCACTGGAAAACATTTTATATATATTTTTATCTGGCTCCCTATGCCGTTCCTCTCCCTATTAGATTTATTCTGAAGGCATCAAAACAGTCACCATATTTTGTGACACTTCAGTGGCAATTTCTGCAGAAAGGGTAAAATAATTTTGTGACACGTGTGTCTCCATTTTGCACAAGAATATCACATGCCTACAGAATACATTGATGGGTGCAGAATTTCACAAAATCAAAACACTTAAGGTAAAGATTTTTTTTAAAATAGGGGCTTAAAGTTAGGCTCCTAAATCCATATTTAGGCATATGCTTGATTTTCAGAAGTGCTGAGTACCCAACAGCCAACAATGACGTAAATTCATTTAATGTATAAACTAACTGGCTTTGTTCATAAACTACTGGATTTGACACAGTCTGCACAAATAGAAAGACAAAGCGGATGAGGGAATATCTTTTATTGGACCAACTTTTGTTGGTGAGCGACCAGCTTTTGAGCGACACAGAGAATAATAAAACATATTACCTCATACACCTTGTCTCTCTAATACCCTGGGACTGACACGGTTACAACACTGCATACACAACTAGGATTAGCTATTGTGTACATGCTTAAAACTGTCTCCTTCCAGGTAGTTTATACATTAAGTTACACAAATTAAATTACACAGGGCCCTGTTCACAAGTCTATATGTGCAGCATCTGATTTTGGAAGGCATCTCACAAACATCAGTTTATTCAATATTTCAGTCAGGCCTCATATTATATACAAGAAAAAAAAATACATGAAATGTCGCTAAGAAAAATGAGAGAATTCATGGTTATATGCAGTAACTGCCAGCAAATAATGATGCACTCTAAGATATACACAGTGTATTTTCACATCTACTTCTGAAAAGGTATAATACTCTTTGGTTTTGAAAGCTGAGCAGAACAGAAATGTTAATGTCAGTTTCAATAGAGAAAGGGAAGGATTTACCAATGAAAGGGTCTTTGCTTTTTTCAGACGTTGTATCACAACTTTGTTAAATCCTTTCTGGGCTGCACGAGAAAGCTTCCTCACTTCCCAATTATTCTGGGATTCATCTGATCAACAAGAAGCAGCTTATTAATGCCTACATACTGTACTCACCCACCCTCAAATCCTACTGAATTTATTCTCTTAAAAGTGATTTTGCAAAAATTAAATTTCCTTTTCAGATATCAGACATGGAAAAACTCTTCATGTTACGGAAACAACTTAAGCTGACTCAAAGGAAACTTAACACCAGAAAGGAGACAATGGGACTATTGTCATCAAGCATTGAGAGCGTGGGTGAGCTGAAGACAGGATTTGCTTGAACTTGTGAGGTGCAGAGAGAAGGGCAATAGCCATTCTCTGTAACAGAAATCACCACCCCCACCAAGCAATTTACAGGGTGGCACAAGATTGGCCATGAAGAGGCCCTGCTAATTTTTCAGAAATTATTATTGCACAACAGCTAATTGGGGTGTCAGTAGAGGTAAAATATCACCATCCAATATGGGCCTTTTACTTGGGCTACGAGCACTGAAAAAGCCAATTATTATAGCTGGAACTGAAGACCAGATAACTGGGGTTACGACCCACTCACGTGTGCATAGAACTCCCACTAACATCACAAAACTTACCACAATATACTAGGGATAATACAGTAGTTATTGTCCTGTTAGCTACTGCTGAAAACAATCTGAAGGATGGCACATATAAATTGATACCACTTGCTATTGTTGGGATTCTACTTGCAGCAGTCACTAATATCTCTCAGTTAAAAAAAAAAAAAAAAAAAAAAAAAGCACAATTCTTGGTTGTACAAGAATCTCTTAATATTCCACATGCAAGAGTTTCTACAATAAGCTGCAAGTATCCTACATCTGCACTCTCAGGCTCTACTGAATTAGTTATACTTGAATATATTAAAGCTTGCAAATGTCCCCAACTCTTTATTTCTACACTATCAATGTTTTCTACTACATACCTGCCGATCCAGTGGTTTTCAAATAGCCATCAAAGAGAGGCAGGACATCCTTGTAGTAAGGCTGCATTATATGTTTGGGAATGTGAGCTGACCAGTCTTCCAGGGCATCCAGCCCCTCATCAGCCATTGGGGTATAGCTGAGGCCCAGCTTAAATGCATTCTACGTATTAAACCAACAAAGCTATTAAATATTTTGGGAAATACTAAGATTTAAAGAAAAGATAGCTTTATGAGTAAATTATAACACAATAAATTATAATTTCCTTTTATATCTTTAGTTCCCTAACAGCTGACATGCTAATGTACCAAACATTTATTTTACTACATTACAACATTGGAACGCCTTTGCATGATCAGGACCTTCAAGTGGAGCTGCAAACATCACATTGTAGCCATACAAATTCACCAGCTCTCACAAAAAGTCGGCTCATTGACCCTTTTATCAATGGTGATGCAAAAGTGAAAGATTTCTTATCTATCCGTACAAAAAAAAAAAAATCATATACAATTACAAAATGTTGCAAGAGTGATTTTAAAAACAAAAGCCAACAAAGAATGTTAACTGTACATCAGACTGACCCACCTGCAATGCAGGAATGTATGCTTTGATATCAAGCATGATGATGTCATGTGGTAAGGAGAGTACAAAGGTCAGACATGATGCTAACAACTCGTCTTTGTACTGTTTCATTTTTGCTGTTACCTAAAAATTCAGAAATGTAACAAACAATAATAATTGAGCAGATCACTTGTTTAGTTGGTAAACAAAACTTTAAAGGATCTTGAAAGTGTTGGCTGTATCACTATATGTTGCTATATAATTCACAGAACACAGGAATCTTGTTTACTGATTAGAACATAAAGGGTAGGATAACAGAAATTAATAGCAGCTCAGAAAATATCTTGAGAGTAAAAGTCGTACTTAAGAGTTGGTATTTTAGGTACTATAGAATCAACCAAAACCTTTAAACCCCACTGGAAGAGAGGGTTTTGTGAGGTTTCATGGTTTTGGTATGATTTCAGTTCAAAGAGTAAATTAAGAATCTAGTTCTAATGAGGGGCTGTACTGACATCACACGTTTAAGTGGTTTTCTTTTTAAATACTTCACTCTTATCCCATATTACAAAAAAGTCATATCAATACTATGACTGCATATCATATCAACAGTAATAGGATGATTTGTCTGCTGCTTAACTTAAACTGATTGTAGTCAGGAGATAAGTTCAAGGACAGTGCTTGCTCTTAATATTGTTAAACTTGTCTCCTAAACAAAACGCTAGGACCAAAGATTATATTTTAAACTATGGAATTTGCTTCCTCCATTGGTCCGACAAAGCCTAACTTACTGTATACATAAACATACCACAAAGTCTATGTATTCACATAGTTTTCTCCCAGGTGGTGGACTGAGTCTCAAATTTTGAACACCAGAGTATGTTTTAACTGACATTATGTCAACTTACATTTGTTTTATAATAAGCATTTTTAAATATAGTTTGTGACAGGTCCATTCTATAAACTCAAACAATAAATCCAAGTATAGGATCTGAATGCCACACAGAGAGTAACTCATTATCATACAATATATAATGCACAACTGAGAAGTAACTGTACAGTTGTAGATCAGGAACTGCACAACATCCTTGTACTTTGATTTGTTGAGATAATTCCACTGCAGTATGGCAGAATTTGCCATTCATGTTTAAAAAGAGAAATGACAATTGTTCCCCTTGAATTAATTATTTTCATTTAACAATGGAAGATGTGTGTTGATATTTATTTTATACTAAGCAGTATTTCCTTCCCTGAAGTTCATTCTTGGCACTAATAATTTACTATGGGGGATGGACTAAGGGTACGTCTTCACTTACATCCGGGTCCGGATGTAAGCAATCGATTTTCTGAGTTCGATTTATCGCGTCTGGTTAAGACGCGATAAATCGATCCCGGATCGATCCCGGAAGTGCCCCGGATCGATCCCGGAAGTGCTCGCCTTCGACGCTGGTACTCCAGCTCGGCGAGCGGAGTACGCAGCATCGACGGGGGAGCCTTCCTGCCGCGTCTGGACCGCGGTAACTTCGGACTAAGGTACTTCGAATTCAGCTACGTTATTAACGTAGCTGAATTTGCGTACCTTAGTCCGAAGTGGGGGGGTTAGTGTAGACCAGCCCTAAAAGGCATGATAATAGTTATATTTGTTTAATAAATCAACTTTACATTTTTTAAGTTGAGTAAGGGATGTAAATGTCTTTCTCCCAAGTCAGAATCACTTCTAGTCATTTTGGAACTTTACTTAAAGAAAGAAATCATATTGTACAATTTTATACTGCACTATTGGGTTATCTGACACAATTACTTCAACTTACTGGAATGACCTTGTTCGGTCTGAAACATACCAGCCTGGGAGCAGGTGTTGATCCTACCTGACTCTAAAGGTGTTTTTGGTGACTTACTCAGGCAGGTGGTTTATTTCTCCACTCAAATATAAGAGATTTAGGGTGTCGACTGAGCAGCCAAGTCAGGAGAAGGCTTGAACTGAATTTGATCTTATTGTTTGTTTCTACGTTAATGAAACCAAACCTCAGAAAGGCAGCAAGTTTGGACTACAGAGTATTTGGACTGTGCTTGCAAGCAGGCAGGGAAAGACACCTGCTGATGGTCATATTTATTTAAAGTAAGTATCTCTTATAACCCAAAATGCTGGGATAATGCTGTGTTATTATGGAAACAAAAGTCAAAAAGATACTACTGTTAAAAATGCTGTACTGGAAATAACACTGTTTATATTGATATAGTAATAAAAGCCTAACAAGGAAAATGGTTTACCTCTTTTCCAAATTTTGCAAATAGTGCAAAGCAAGAGGTCTTCTCAGGGTCATCAGGGCATTTTTGGTAACTCTTTGGACTTACACCCTGCCAAACAGAAACTATCATCATTGCTATGAATAATAAATAAAAAAAAACAAAAAAACACAAAAGGTACGTGTTCTGACAGACATCAAGACTTGTTCCACAAGTTAGGCTCAAAACAAAAAGCTGCAGGGTAAGAATATGTTATTGCCGGAATACTAACAGATCTGCTAAAGTGAAAGCTTAAAATGTACGTTTATTCTCTTTTCTCAGCAAAAGTCACCATTACATACTACCAAAAAAGACTGAAGACAAAGTCATCCTCTCTGCTTTGATGGTACAGAGGCTACTAAATATATGCAAATACTAGCCGAAGTGATCAATATGCATATGGATGTAGGAGTTTAAGCAGCAGCATCACTTCCTCTCCCCGCCCATCACCCCTGGCCAAAGAAAACACAAGCAAGATTCTCTCCATGAATAGTGTGCATATATGGCTCTTCAGGTTTATAAAGGTGTGGCTAGAAAGGGAGTGGGGTAGGAAAAGAAGGCAGCTCACCATAGCATAATCCCCTCACGCTAACCTGCATAAATGTCTACACAATTTCTGTGGAAATCAATGGCGACCTTCTTAGTTTGAACTTTTGTGAAAAACTGGTCCTTCCCTTCTACAGCTCTTGGCGAGGCAGACACAGCCAGGCTCTTTGTATGAACCATGCTCCCATTTTTGGTGGGAGAAGGCATGCAGTGCAGAAGGACAGCTTCTCTATGTAGGTGGTTCAAGATCTGTGATTTTCCCTCCCTCACAGCTCTAAGGACCTCCTTTGCCCACAAGCTTCCTTGCACATGAATCTTCCTCCCACAACAGGATACAAACTCAGAGAATGAAAGAGAAACTTATTTACTTGGTAATTCTGCTTCTCTGAATTTATTGGATCATTTTCCTAGCTTGTATAAATCAGCCTCCTTCCCTTGAAGCCAATGGATCTATGCCAATTTACATCAGCTGAGAATCTGACCAGTCACCTTAAACGTCAAACACCCTTAAGTGCTAGGTGAGTTCTATTAATCTCACACTAAGAAGCGAAGATCCAGCAGAAAGGAATCCCGTATGGATGATATATTTTAAAAAGCTGAGTTTTCAGGCTAATTTCAGCTTTCCAATAGGTTTTTTTTTGCAAAAAGGCATAATTTGCACCGAAAAATTTTAAATAAAATAAGGAACAATAACTAATAAATATTTTCAGTTGTGCACAAGTATACCTCAACTTACATAGTCATTAAAATACAACATGAAATGCCCCAAGTGAGAGTACTCACCTCAAAATATTTTATTTTCTTGGCAATCTTCATTGCAACAGAGAGCAATTTGTAGAATCCACTAATAAGAGGTAACCGTGTTGACTGTATAATAAGCTCATAACCAAAGGAATACATCCATGGTTCAAAAAATTCAACATGCTTCTCTGGCAGAATTTCTCTGTAAAATAAATGCACAGGGAACATTCAAACAAAATAAACTGACATGAGTTTTTCTTACACCAGCTTGAAAGTGAAAAACATGAGAACTGCCATAATGCAACAGACCAACTATCAATCTTGAAAATAAATCAGTTACAGGATACTAAAGAGGAAGGAGTAAAATTCCGAGACTGCCCCTAATTACACAACATTAAAAAGGGCACAAAGAGAATTTCTTCCTGACCCCATCCAGTGATCACCCTTATAAAGAATATACTACAATATTTCCACAATAATGATCCTAAACACTTACAGGTTACAAAAACGCTATTGTAGAGTTTGGGGACTTCACAGTAAAATAGTGTAGTATATTTTAAAGGAGATCTTATGACCTAAAGCATGAGAGCTGAAAGTCCTCAATTATTATATTCTACAATAACTAGTGTAATTATAGATGCTATTTTTAACACATGCTGCAGGTATTTTAGGCAAGCATGGCTGAGAATAAAATGAAGGTGAATGACTAACGTATCAAGCATCTTATGAGTACTAGAATAGTGACAAAAACCTCTAATATTGAATTGTAAGTTTCTGACGTTTAAGAATCGGAAGCTAAGCACTTAGAATATATGGATGACAAAGCACTAAAGTGCAGCAGTCACACAGTTAATTCCTCACTCAATTTTAAGGGCATCATGTATCCTGGAGTTTGCTGCAAATCTTCTATACAGTTTCAGTGTACTAATATTTTCACCCACAACCTAAATGTTCAAAATGTGCTTACTGGCTTCCAACTAGTGTTCTGGACATTGTGCATTTTAAACAGACTTCAAATATGGCTAGAAACCAGGAAATGATCACACTCAATACTAATAGTTCACATTTCTATCCCAGCACCTACTCCATAATTCCCAAATTATAGAACATGCAGTACCTGCAGAATTCTACTAGGTTAACGAATGCTATAAAATCTTTAGGCTTAGTTGGCTGAAGGTTTGAAGCTGGATCAGAAGTAGGAACAACCAAAGCACTGCCAGCTTCATTTTCATCCTGGGGGAGGGGGGGGGGGAGGGAAGGAAGGGAGAGAAAAAAAAATATTTATGTGCTTCAACAGAGAGGGCATTACAGATTGGGACAACACTTACCCACTGTTATCAGTCAGCCACAAGGCAGGAAAAAGAGTATGCCCACTAGTTTGCTACATGTTAATCTGTCTTTTTAAAAACAGACATACGTAATTCATTGGATTTGTAATAACTGAAAATACTCACTCACTAAGAAAAACAAAAATAATGAGATCACAGGATGCCAAGGAGGGAATTTTGTCTGTCTTGAAGACAACCATCATGGCAGTTTGGAAATAGCTTCCAGAAATAAAATTTAATACATTTTGACTATTATGAATTTTAACTCAAGGAGACTTCATGGGCTACACTGTATGAAAAGAAAGGCAAAAAAGACTGTGATTTGGGGTTTTCATCACAATAATTGTTGCAAAATATCAGGCCTCACCTGTTCACTAACATTCAGTTTCTGAACTGTCAAGTCCAACTTCTCAATAATCTTCAATATCGATTTTATAAGTTCATCATACAACAAACGGTTCAGAGAAAGCAGCGGTGAATTTGCAATCAGAAAGGTTTCATCTGCCAAAACGGACTCCTTTGTGGGAGAAAAAGGGATAAACTTCAAAACAATGGTAAGAGCTCTTCTGAAATTTATATTCTCCTTTATTTTTAAACTTGTAAAGTTTTGGGGGATTGTGGTGCAGTGGGTTAGTACAGAAGCCTTTCACCCCAGGAAGCCAAATTCATCTTTGTTAATTTAATATGACCGTCGCACCCTCAGCCCACATTCAGAGTCCATATCATTAAATCACTATACTGCAGCATGATTGGCTGCCTGCCTGGAAGAAATCTAGGGTTGGCATAGCAGGGATAAGAACAGAACAGGATTAGGATTCTTTGGCAGAACCAAGCAAGGCAACCTGCACAATATATGGCTGTACGAGGCCAGGTGTTAGCCAGCGATGTTAGTTACTTGCTTTCAAGAGCAATAAACTTTACTCAAACAATAATCTTGGATTAATTGAATAAATGTAACAAAAAAAAATCAAAATTTTTCTTGTTGGGTCTCAGCGTTAAGTGGGTTTTTACCTTCATTGTGTCACAGTTCAATAGGCTTCTAAAAAGATCCAGATAGTCCTTATACGTAGGTACTTTCCATTTCCCAGTTCTGACCTCTCCAGCTGTTGTGGACTCTTCCAATTTAGAAACTTCTTTGCCAAAAATCTCCTACAGGGCAGTGCAATAGATCAATATGTTAATATTTTTAAATAACTGTACAATACATTGCATGTGAAACTACCTACAATAGACTCGGCTGCATATTTCCCTTAGAAAGAGAAGTCGTCTCAATAGAGGCTAACATAAGTAACTGGAAGTCACTTTTAGATCAGAAGACTGAAACAGACAACTTCCTGGTTTTACCATGCTGGAGATAGCAGAGTACAACTAGCAGCTTATAAAATTCTCCAGTGTATGTGCTGGACCTCCATTTCATTTTTTCTTCAGGTAATCTGTTAGTTTAGAGAGATTCTGATTCAATGCAGTGTAAGAGATTAACTGTTACATTTTAAAATTCCTTCACAAGGCAAGTGTTCTATCACAGGGTGGCTGGCCCACCTCTTAGAGGAAATGGAGCCTCAGCCTCACCTGTGAGAAGATCGGCTCACCTCCCCAGGTGGGTAACAAAGAGTGAGATCATGAGGTCAGTGATAGGATAAGGAGAAGGAAGGAAAGTATAGACTCCGGGGGTAGTCCCTGGGGAAGGGAGCTCAAGTGGGAACATAACACTCCAGCTAGACCCAGACTAGAAGTGCCAGGCATGACAGAAGCCTGGGAAGCTGCAGCTGGCCTGAGAGAGCAGCTGTAGGAGAGTGCTGCAGGCAGTAAAAAAGGCTCTATTTCAGGGGTAGGCAACCTATGGCACGCATGCCGAAGGCGGCACCCGAGCTGATTTTCAGTGGCACTCACACTGCCCGGGTCCTGGCCACCGGTCCAGGGGGCTCTGCATTTTAATTTAATTTTAAATGAAGCTTCTTACACGTATTAAAAACCTTATTTACTTTACATACAACAATAGTTTAGCTATATATTGTAGACTTATAGAAAGAGACCTTCTAAAAATGTTAAAATGTATTACTGGCAAGCAAAACCTTAAATTAGAGTGAATAAATGAAGACTCGGCCCACCACTTCTGAAAGGTTTCCGACCCCTGCTCTATTTGATTACAACCCAGCTCTGGGAGCTCCTGATACAAGGAGAGAGGAGAGTATTAGAACTCTGAAGGGAAGACAGACTCTAGGGAGGAGGGCCTGTGCCCAGCTTGGGACTGGGGCAAAGACTCTGGCCTTGTCTACACAAACACTTAGTTCGCCACAAGCTTGGGTGTAAATCTACCTTGCATTAGCCTTCCACTGACTACCTCTCCGTGTAGACCCTACTGCCACACACGAAAAGTGCCCTAGAGCACTTCAATCTACACCCCATTTTGAAACAGGAGCAGACAGTTAGTACACAGCAGGTGAGTACACAACAGCTTGGCACCAACTAAACGTTCGTATAGACAAGCTCTCTGTGGTTTGAGTTTGGTTTTGCAACATACTGTGCAGGTTTTAATAAATTGGACTCCAGAAGGGGAATGCATTGAATATTTGGATTGCGTGGACTTTAATGGTGACGTAGCAGAAGGGGAAACTGAGGCAGGGGGCTATAGAGCCACCCAAGTCACAAAGGAGTGCCTGAAAAGTGGCTGGCCCTGTTACATGCTCAGTTAGATTTATCCTTTGGAGTTTCTATGATGTTTAACATGACCAATCAGTGAAACTTCAGTCCATCGCTTAGATTAGTTACAATCTAGTTTGAAACGAAGAGTTTAAGAGGTGCAGGGCACCCTTTCTTGCTATCTTTTGAAGTGCTATCATATGGAAAAAAAAAAAACCAGTTACTCACCTTCTCATAACTGTTGTTCTTTGAGATGTGTTGTCCATGTCCATTCCAATCAGGTGTGTGTGTGTGCGCATGTGCATGGTAGCCAGAAAATTTTTCCTATAGCAGCCTCCCATCGGGTCAGCCTGGGTGCCCTCTGGAGTCACGCCTTCATGGCGCTTAATATAGAGCCCTGCCGACGTACCACCCTCTAAGTTCCTTCTTGACAGCTACCCTGACAAAAGGGTAGGAGGGTGGGTATTGGAATGGACATGTACAACACATCTCAAAGAACAACAGTTATGAGAAGATGAGTAACCGTTTTTTCTTCTTCGAGTGCTTGTTCATGTCCATTCCAATCAGGTGACTCACAAGGCCAAGTTCAGGAGGTGGGGTCAGAGTCATCCACTGATTGAAGCATGGCTCTTTCAAAGGCCACATCATCTCTGGCATGCTGGGTGATCACATAATGCGTGGTGAAAGTATGTATGGCGGACCATGTTGCTGCTTTGCAGATTTCCTGGGTGAGAACCTGCGCCAGGAATGCCGTTGAAGAGGCCAGAGCCCTTCGCCAGGTTGTAGCACTCACGGATGCAAGACGTGATCCATGACGATATTCGCTAAGAGGGGACAGGAAGACCTTTCACCCTGTCCGCCATTGCCACAAATAACTGGACCGACTTTCAGAATGACTTCATTCTCCCAATGTAGAAGGCTAGCGTTCTGCGGATATCCAATGAGTGAAGCCTTTGCTCCCTGCCGCTCAAGTGAGGCTTAGGATGGAATACGGGGAGGAAGATGTCCTGGTTGATGTGAAACTGGGAGACAACCTTTGGGAGGAAAGCCGGGTGGGGTCTGAGCTGAACTTTGTCCTTACAGAACACAGTGTAAGGGGGTGTCAAGGCTGTATCCCCACTTTGAACTTTAGGGTACAAGTGTGGGGGCCTGCATGAGGACTTTTAAGCTTAACTACCAGCTTAGTTCTGGTCCGCTGCCACCATTCCCTTCCCTGGGAAGCTTTTAGAAACTTCTCACCAATTCCCTGGTGAATACAGATCCAAACCCCCTTGGATCTTAAAACAAGGAGAATTTGACCCTTCCCCCCCTCCTTCCTTTCACCAACTCCTGGTGAATACAGATCCAAACCCCCTTGGATCTTAAAACAAGGAGAAATCAATCAGGTTCTTAAAAAGAAGGCTTTTAATTAAAGAAAAAGGTAAAAATCATCTCTGTAAAATCAGTATGGAAAATAACTTTACAGGGTAATCAAACTTAAAGAGCTCAGAGGACCCCCCCCTGTCTTAGGTTCAAAGTACAGCAAACAAAGATAAACACTCTAGTAAAAGGTACATTTACAAGTTGAGAAAACAAAGTAAAACTAAGACGCCTTGCCTGGCTTTTTACTTACAAGTTTGAAATATGAGAGACTTGTTTAGAAAGATGGGGAGAACCTGGATTGATGTCTGGTCCCTCTCAGTCCCAAGAGCGAACAACCCCCTAAACAAAGAGCACAAAACAAAAGCCTTTCCCCCCCAAGATTTGAAAGTATCTTGTCCCCTTATTGGTCCTTTGGGTCAGGTATCAGCCAGGTTACCCGAGCTTCTTAACCCTTTACAGGTAAAAGGATTTTGGAGTCTCTGGCCAGGAGGGATTTTATAGTACTGTACACAGGAGAGCTGTTACCCTTCCCTTTATAGTTATGACAGGGGGCTCTGATGTCAGGGGTCTTGAGCGCAGACACCCTTCTGGCTCAGGTTATCGCTACCAGAAACGCTACTTTATATGAGAGAGAGAGAGAGAGAGAGAGAGAGCGAGCAAGGAGCATGTCATCAAAGGTTCAAAGGGTGGACCCGTGAGTCTGGAAAGGACCAGATTGAGGTCTCAAGCTGGGACCTGCGGGTATAGTATGTCGAAACCTTAAAGGAAGCTACTAACCGTAGGGTTAGCAAAGACCGAGCAGCGCTCTGCTCCTGGGTGAAAGGCAGAGATGGCGGCCAAATGAACCCTTACTGACGACATGGACAGCCCCTGCTGCTTGAGATGGAGGAGATAGTCCAATGTAAGTGGCACGGAGGCAAATGTCAGGGACGAACGGTGCTGTGCCGACCAGATTCCACTTGGCAAGGTAGGTAGCCCTGGTGGAAGGCTTCCTACTGCCAAGGAGGACTTGTCTAACTGGGTTTGAGCAAGAAAGCTCCATCGGGTTCAGCCATGGAGCTTCCACGCCATGAGGTGCAGCGACTTGACGTTCAGGTGTTGAAGACAGCCGTGATCCTGAATTAGTAAGTCCGGGAAGAGCAGCAAGATGACTGAAGCTTCCACGGACATTTCCAGGAGTGATGTGTACCAGCGCTGGCAGGGCCAGGCTGGAGCGATCAATATCACTGAAGTTCGTTCCCTCCGAATCTTGAGGAGTACCTTGTGAACAAGCGGAATGGGCGGAAACGCGTATAGGAGATTTCCTCCTCCAATGCGGAGGCTCACATCTGTGATGGAACCCGGACTGTAATTCAGGAAGGAGAAAAACTGCTAGCACTTCCTGTTGCGTCGTGTGGCGAACAGGTCTATCTGGGGAAAGCCCCACCCCCGTCCGGGTGAAGAGACCACTCGTGGCCGCGTAATGACCTGCTGAGATAGTTCGCCAACTCATTCTGTACTCTGGAGAGATACGATGCATACAGATGTATCAAGTGCTCGTTACAGAAATCCCACAACATGAGGGCTTCCTGGCACAGGGGAGAGGAACGTGCACCCCCGTTTGTTGATATAGAACATCGCCGTGGTGTTGTCTGTCATAACTGATACACACCTCCCTATCAAGTAGGCTTGGAAAGTCTGGCACGCCAGCGCACCGCTCCCAGCTCTCTGACATGGGTGTGGAGAGCGAGTTCTGCCTGAGACCAGAGGCCTTGTGTTCTGAGTTCTCCCAAATGTGCTCCCCAGCCCAAGACTGACGCATCCATCACTAGCAAGAGGGACGGCTGAGGGCTGGTGAAGGGGACCCCTGCACATACTATCTGTGGGCGAGTCAAGTACCGGGCAAGGCAGGGTTATGATCCTGTCCAAGCTGTCCCGGACTGGCCGACACACTAACGCTAGCCACAATTGAAGAAGTTGAAGTCTGAGTCTGGCATGCTGTACTACGTAGGTACAAGCCACCATGTGTCCCAGGAATTTCAGGCAATTCCTTGCTGTGGTGGTGGGGAACTGCCTGAGACCTCGTATGATGTCGCCGAGGGACCGAAACCTTGCTTCCAGGAGGTATGCCCTGGCTTGTATCGAGTCCAGTACTGCCCCTATAAACTCTACCCTCTGAACCGGGGACAGCGCTGGTTTTCCCTCGTTCAGAAAAAGGCCCAGTTCATCGAACGTCGCGCTTACGAAGTTGACTTGTGCCTCCACTTGAGACCTGGAGCAGACCTTGATGAGCCAGTCGTCGAGGTACGGGAACACCTGTACCTACCGTCTGCGCAGGAACGCAGCCACGACTGCCATGCATGTCACAAAAACATGAGGCGGCGCTGAAAGGCCAAACGGGAGGACTGTGAACTGGTAGTGGGTGCTGTTCACCACAAACCTGAGGTATTTTCTGTGGGACAGAGTTATTGCTATGTGAAAGTATGGGTCCCTCAAGTCGAGGGCGGCATACCAGTCTCCTGGATCCAATAAAGGAATGACAGAGGCCAAAGAGACCATGCGGAACTTGAGCTTCTTCATGAATTTGTTGAGTTCTCGCAGGTCTAGTATGGGCCTGAGCCCGCCCTTGGCTTTCGGTATTAGGAAATACCGAGAACTGAAACCCTTGCTCTTCTGCTCCTGAGGAACCTCTTCCACTGCCTATGGCGAAAGGAGTGAGTGCACCTCCTGTATAAGGAGTTGCTTGTGAGAGGGGTCCTGAAGAAGGATGGGGAAGGGGGGGTGGAAGGGAGGAGGGCATGGAATTGGATGGAATATCCCCTCTCTACCATGTGGAGCACCCAGCAGTCGGAAGTGATACGGGACCATGCACAGTAGAAAGGGGACAGTCGGGAGGAAAAAGATAAGGCGGGATAGATCCAGTTTTTGTTCTGGTGCGCCGTACTTGACCGCGCCTTCAAAAGACCTGTTTGGGGCCGGAAGGTGGTTTGGGTTGGCCCAGAGCCCTAGCCTGAGGATGGATGAGGACTTTTTCTGCTGTTCCTATTCCTCCTCCGGGAGCTGTCCTGTCAGTTCTATTGGTAGAACCGCAGAGGAGGTTGAGGCCTGAAATGCTTCTGCTGGGTGGCAGGAGTGTGTAGGCCCAAGGATTTGAGGGTGGCTCAAGTCTTTTAGGCTGTGTAGCCTTTTATCTGTCTTCTCTGAAAACAGAGTCACACCCTCAAAGGGGAGGTCCTGTATGGTCTGCTGGACCTCGGATGGGAGACCAGAGACTTGGAGCCCCTTCTCATGGTCACCCCTGTAGCCATGACTCTCGTGGCTGCATCAGCACTGTCCAGTGGAGGCTGGAAGGAAGCTCGGGAGATTAGCTTGCCCTCCTCAAACAAGGCCAAAAACTCGGTACGGGAGTCTAGGGGGAGCAGCTCTGCAAATTTTTCCATTGCCGTAGAGGTATTAAAAGAGTACCGGCTGACAATGGCCTGTTGGTTGGAAACACGGAGCTGCAATCCACCCATGGAATAGACCTTCCTCCCAAAAAGGTCGAGTTTTTTAGCCTCCCTGTTTTTGGGGGAGGGGTCTTGATTAGCAGTGCTGATTAGCAGCATCCACAACAAGAGAATCAGGTTGCGGGTGGGAATAAAGATGTTCATAACCCATAGAGGGCACAAAATATTGCCGTTCATTGTGCTTGGCAGTGGGTGGCAATGAGGCTATGTTCTGTCACAGGGTTTTGATGGTGTCCACAATAGTTTTTATGAGCAGTAGGGCAATACAGGAAGGTCCAGAGGGCGCAAGGATATCCACCATGGGATCAGAGTCCTCTACTACCTCCTCTGCCTTGATGCCCAGACCCTGGGCAACCCGGCGCAGCAACTTCTGCAACATCCGATTGTCTTCGAGCGCAGGGGCTATGGCGGTGCCAGCCAGCGCCTCATATCCTAGGGGGCGAGAACTATATACAAAAACAGAGATGAAGACACTTGCTAAACCAGGGCTATGGGATGTTCCAGCTAACCATCACTGGTGGTAAGAAGGAACTGAGGGGGTGGCGGGTCAGCAGGGCTCTCTATTGAGCGCCATGAAGACGCAACTCCAGGGGGCGCCCAGGCCGACCCAACAGAGACTGCTATGGGAAAACTCCTCCAGCTATCGTGCACGCGCACAAACCTGATTGGAATGGACATAAACAGCTTACAGGGCTTTTCATTCATTAAGTAGTATGCAAAACTATCATATAAGATCGTTTATTTGTTTTTAAAGCTACCAGTTTCTTTGCATCTTTTTTGTAACAAACATCATAGATGGCCAAAGAACTATCAGCTGATTCCCAAAAGGTTATTCCTACTTTACAGATCTGATAACTATATACAGTAGTCTCTGCCTTTTGCATTGTTTAAATCAAAAACACTTCCAGTGAAGAGTCTCAATAATTAACTTACCCTTGAGAAGGTAATCGGCTTGGAGCAGACTCTGACTAACCCCTGATGCACTGAAAGAAAAAAATTATCTGAACAAATTTCAAAGGCATATCATCCAAATGATTCACTAAAAGAAAGCTGTGCATAACTTTTTATTTCTGGCATTCTGATAGAATTTGGGTTTTAAAAATAGAGGGGAGAGGAAGTTTATCAATTGGCAAGCACAGCCAGATGTGGACTCTAATTTCAGGATCTCCCACAGGAAAAAATTTTTGTACTGCCTCCACATCACATTTTGTCAGCACTGCCTCACCCCTTCTCCAGGTCTGATGCTGGTTGTACTCAGAATTGAGTACTTGATCTAATGCCCATTGCAGTAAATGAGAAAACTCCCAATGGACTTCACTGAGCATGGAGTCAGGACTTGTGTTAGAGTATGATACTGTGGGTACACAATACATCACGGGATCAGTTACTAAACAGAAAATTAATAAACCCCAATGTAATAAGAAAAAAGACTTGCAATTAATATAAAATTAGGGGATGCTGGGAAATCTTGGAAACTTTATAAGCATTGTGAGACACTGTTCTGTTCAGAGGATTGTATCTCAACAACATCACAAATTTAGAACTTTATTTTATACCATTAATATGTTCCATAAAGCAAAGAGCTCATCATCATGTATTTCTGGTAGAGTCTACAATAGCATCAACCACAAGAGTGCTCCCAGGCCTAAACAGGTGTACACATGTTTTAAATTTTTTTTTTTAATATAAAGTTTAAGAATTTTGCAAATGGGAAACAGGGACTTTTTATTTTTGTTGGTAGAGTCCCTCTCAACCCAATGCATCTGACCAAGAGCAGTAACAGCTACCTCTGTATTTTTAAGGGACTATTGTTTCATTTAACCTTTTGTGTACATCATCGTCAAGTTCTCATACAAGGTTGCTACTCATTTGTGGAGTGAGCTGGTAGAGGATGTTCAAGTGTAATGTAATCAGCACCCCAAACCCTCTCCTGGCCTGGAGAGTGGGAGTCCTCAGGTTACTCCCAAAATGGCCATTATCATTGAGACTATCTCAGATAAATACTCCACAAACTTATCTTACAACTGGTTTATCATTGTAGATGGAAAAATCAGGAGTCCGTAACACATACTCACCCACCGTGCTGATGAAACTCCAGAGAACTGGTCCCTTTCCTGCCAGGGCTAGGAAAACCTTTACTATGGATTTGCAACAGGCCGACTGCATTTTTACACTGTACTGTGGAAAACTATCTATCTGCACCACAATTAGACGCTCAAGAACTGGAGTGTACACTTCAGGAATCTAGACAAAATAAGAGCAGAGGGGGAAAAGTGTCCCGTAAAAGCAATGATTATAACTTCACTAACACTCAGGAAATTATGCAAATCTTCCCAAATAAGAGGCAATTCCCAACAAAAGGTAAAAGGAGAGAAACGCTACAAAATTATCTACTATCTTTTATCTACTGGTAAAAGAAAGACTTAGCGAGCCACTCTATGTGGACAGAGTTTAAAACATCGAGACAGACAGATAGACAGGAGTTAGTGAAAGCTTCCTGGGGCCACATTATGTCCCAGGGAACAGAAAGGCAGTTTCTGAGTGAAAGCAAGTGTTAGCAGAAACAATCATACTAATTTCTTATTATTATGAGAGCTTCATTCACACAAAAGCAACCACAAACCAGAAGCCTAATCAGTTTTTATGCATCTGAAACCAGGGCATTCAAGTACAGCTCATCTTACTCCCAACCTATGGCCAATGATCAGGAAGCCCTCATTCAAAACACACACTCCAGAAACACAAAGGAGTCCATGTAGACTCACTTACCCTTCTCAGTGTGGCACTTTAAGTATCAGACTTATCAAACTGGGAGCAGATAAAGACAGTAGGCTGATACAAACACAGCTGATACAAAGCTGTGCTGTACTACTGGAGAAACATTTCTCTTTCCATTGTTGTGTGAAAGACGGATTGAAACATGAAAGTGATTGGGTATATAGGGGAAAAGGTGAAATTGACTGTATATAAAGTGCTGTTTTGTGCACAAAAACAAACTGAAAAAAACCCCAGACAAAATAACCTTAGTTAAACAATAAAGGTTATTTATTGTTTTACCTAGTCTGTGTGTTTACCTAGTCTGTGTGTTAACCTTAGTTTTAAAAGAAATGTAGAAGTGTGGCTATTAAGTTGATTATGTCCCTTTACAACAGACATCACCATGCCTGCCATTTCAACACAAGTAACCTAATCCAGAGACTTTTTTTTTTTTAATTTCACTCCTGATTACTGGGCTTGTCCTATAATGCACCAATTGCCATAGTATCTATTGTAGTTCAATGCATCCTTATGCTCTAAAGGTACAAAATAACTGACTGATGTTTTAAATATTCCACTTACTGTATCTATGTGGAATATAACACTTGCAATGGACTGAAGGAAACTGGGTAGCTGATACACATGTTCATCTGCTGTCTCCGCCTCAGTGAGATACATTTGCTTACAGCGCTGAAGGAGCTCAACGTACATGAAGTCAACATCCTTAGAATTTATAGCTTTACAAGGCTTTAATGAGAGAAAGTAATGTATCACTTCAATAATTAGTATTAACAAACAAGAATGCTGCACTAAAAAAAAAACAAAAAAAAAACAAAAAAAAAAAAACAGCTGGGTTCAGATAAAAACTATTTTTTGAAATTTTACAGGAACCTGATAATACATTTGAATAATTTTTTCATGTTGTTCAACAGTTAAGTGCTAGTAAACAAAGTGACCTTGCTTTATAATTTATTGCAACTGTATTAATAATCTGATCTTGAGCTTTCAGTTACAATACTTTTCCAACCCAACCTGAGGAGCTAAGAATTTCAGTAGCTCTTAGCTCCACAGGGGAAGATGGTAGCAACATGTTACTCATAGCAACCCCACTGGCCAATCAGGAGAAGCACTGTTGAGACTCCAGAGTAAACCCTGTCCAACACTTCCAGTTAAGAGAGAGGAAGGAAAAAGGACAATTATATAGTGGCAAAAAGGTTTTATTTTCAGCCCACAGATGCAACAACTCCAACTTTTAATAGTTGCCAAGGCTGTAGATTTTGTATCCAAGCAGAACAAGATAAGCCTAAATTGAATTAATGTGGCCAAAATTCTGACAGTGGAAAGGGTGTTTCTAATTTCTAAAGTCACGTATTAAGGAGAAAAACTATAATGCTCTAGAGCCCGATCCTGCAAGACTTCCAAGTGAATTCAGTGGGAGTTCACTGAGCCTTTCGTGATTACTTTAAGTCAAAATGCAGTCTGACTATACTGTTGATTTATTTTATAAAACTCAACTCAGAAACAACTGGGGTTGGGGGGAGGCATTCCCTGCATAACAGACTCTGCCAATCAAAACAAACATGTAAGATGAATGGCTTCCTAATTGTAACATAAAACCCATCCAATACACTGTTTTGTCAAAGTAACCTTGCCATACCGCAGCAAAAAGCCCATATCCACGAATAGCAATGGACAACTCCTTATTGCTCGAATCCATTTTTCTGATGATATCATAGAACTTCTCCATGAAGAACTGCAGCTTGCTCTTGTGCATTTCTGCATCTTTAGCCACCATTAGAGAAATCTGCAGATTTACACAAACAATCAATTATGGATTTCCAGAAACTAGAAAATAACCAAAGTGAAATTAAAGTAAAAGACAACCTTAAGAAAATCTATACCACCTTATCAGATAAGAGATCATTATTATTTATGTAGGACCATTGTGCATGAATATATATATATGAACAGCCCCACACTCTACTAGTGTTTTGAGAAATCTAACTCCTTGATAAAGTCTTTGAGTTCTTATGTAAGTTAGCAGTACCTGTCTAAGGAACGAATCTAGGGCTGAATGACCGCCTTTCTTCAGCTCTGCATTTGTATGGCCACACCACTTGGACAGTACTTCAAAGAGTGAGATATAGTTATCCAGAAGGAAGGTGCCAAACTGAGCAGCATGCATGCTGAACAAGTGTAAGCCAGCTGTAATTCAAAACCACAATTATTAGTAAAACTCAGATTTGTGTTCCAGTTTCTGACAACTGACCATGCTCTAGAACAGGTGTTTTCAAACTGGGGGTCAGGACCCCTCAGGGGGTCGCGAGGTTATTACATGGGGGGTTGCAAGCTGTCAGCCTCCACCCCAAACCCCGCTTTGTCCAGCATTTATAATGGTGTTAAATATATAAACAAGTGTTTTTAATATGGGGGGGGGGGGTCGCACTCAGAGGCTTGGTATGTGAAAGGGGTCACCAGTACAAAAGTCTGAGAACCCCTGCTCTAGAAGTTTACATTAGGCCAACAGGAAGTCTCAGATATCTTCTGACTAAATTGTATTTCTGATTATTAAAACATCTATATTCACACATTTGTTTAACTCTACATATGAGCTCACAACTGAAAACAACCTTCCTGCTTTTATCCTAGTATAGATACAGCTATGGGAAGCAGCAGTCCCTTTTAGTGGTTTGTATTTTACTGTTAGTGGTAGAAGGGGCTCCAGATATTATGAATGAGAACTTTACTTCAACTAGGCCAGTGAGTCTCAGCCTTTTCCATGCCAGGAGACATGCCAGAGGTCCCTCTTCCATTTAGCTGGGATGTAGGCAAGAACAATGCCACCTCTGTGCCCCCCCACCAACCACCTCACATTTAGCAACATAGGAAATACAGGATGGTCACAAACCCAGTGAGGAGTCGCAGCCCTCAGATGGAGAACCCATGATCTAGTCAACCTACACCACCTTTACTAGAGGGTCACACACTTTTTTGCTTCCCAAAGGTTCTCTAGATCCCTCGATTCTCCCTCACAGTTGCCTGTATGCTAACCTTCCATCCCCCTCTATTTCAGAGACTCTGCAAACCTCCCCACCTCCTCCCTTCACTCCATACTAGTTTCACCCAATCTCCCCCAGGCCAGGGGCCCCATATTCCCCCCCCCATACCTTGGTCCCCTGTTCTCTCCCTGCCCAGAATTCTGTGTGCCCCCCATTCCTTTCTTTGCTCCCCATGCTCTTCCTTTTCCCCCATACCAGGATATCCCATTCTTCCCCACGCCATCCATGCCAGGGGATGGGAGACCTCCCATTCTCCCCCATACACTGGGAATTCTGTGACATCCCTCAATTCCCCACTTCCTCCCTTTCTCCACCAGGGCAGGGGCTCTGCATAACCCACTTCCATACACCCCCCATGCCAGGGGCTCTATCTGCTCCTCATTTCCCATTTTTCCCCATGCCAGGGGCTCTGTGTGCCCCCCACTGTCCCAGTCTCTGCAGCATTTTAAACTGTACTGGGAGGATGGGCAGAGCTGAGCTGAGAATATTGTTATATGGAAGGCTTAGCTAACCTGTTGCTTGGACTCTATATGTTCCCCATTTTCCCCTTTCAGTTTTTCTAATTTTCACCAAAATCAACAGAGTTCTGCCCACAGATGCTGTGCCATACCTTGGGTACAATCCAGTCTAATGAGTAGCTGTGTCATCCCTGCCCTCTAACCTGGGGTATCCTTTACACTGCTTTGTTGCTGTAGCCTCCAGTCTGGACTGCTGACAAACAGCCTCCAGCATGCAACTCACTTACCAGCCTTGGTTATACTGCAGGGTGACCCCAACACTCCCCCAGTCCTAGACTTTCCCCCAAAAATGTACATTCTGTGTCCACACCTTACACACTATCATAATAATCTTTGTACAAAGTATGTCTTGTGAGGTATCATCTGAAAACTCGATTTGCTGGTCAACAGTGTCCTGATAAAATGTGTTGCATTGTCTCTGTTAATGGTATTAACACACATTCCAAACCACAGCAGAAGTTGGAAAACAGGTCTGAGCCAAACAAAGGAATGTGTGCTCTCCTTCGTTTGCATTTAAGCAGTAAACAGAATCATCAAGCAGGAAGGGCAGACAAAGAAACCTCAGACAAGTGAGGAAAGGCAGCAGTGAACAGCTTTTCCTACAGACTCTCTATCCCCTGAATCTCAGGTGAAAATGTTCTTCAAGAGGACGACGGATACTATAAAAATGAGGGACAGACAGCCCAAGGCACTCCTCCTCTCTCTGTTCATCAATTCACTATACCAAAAGGAACAAAGGAAGCAGCCACTGAACTGGAGACTAACTTTGGTCAATAAGACTGTTGAGAGTGTGCGGTGAGAGAAACCTTGCTTGAATCTGATACCGTTTGTTAAGTTAGGCATCTGTAGTGTTTTAATTTTATCTTCTTGTAACCATTTCTGATTTTTACACCTCATTACTTGTACCTCACTTTACATCTCTCTGTAGTTAATGACCTTTTTTTATTGTTTAATCCAGTGGCTCTCAAACTTTTTTTACTGGTGACCCATTTCACATAGCAAGCCTCTGAGTGCGACCCCCCCGCTTATAAATTAAAAAGGCTTTTTTATATATTTAACACCATTATAAATGCTGGAGGCAAAGCGGGATTTGGGGTGGAGGTTGACAGCTCACGACCCCCCATGTAATAACCTCACAACTCCCTGGCGGGTCCTGACCCCCAGTTTGAGAACCCCTGGTTTAATCTAATCCAGTGTGTTTTAATTGAAGTGTCTGGGAAAATTCCATTTGGGGTGGCAGGTTATCTGGAGGCTGTTTGTGAACAATCCAAACAGGAGGCTACACCAGCAAAGCAGTAAAGGACACCCCAGGTTAGAGGGCAGGCATGACATAGCTACTCATTAATCTGGATTTTATCCTGGGTATGCACAGATGCCTAGAACATTCCCTGAAATTTTGGAACACTTTGGATATGGCATTCAAAAGTTGTCACATTACAGAAAGAGAAATGCCATTAAGTTAAGTGTTGGATGCAGTGTTGGTGCTGAGTATTAGAATTTGCTTTGTTCAGCCAACTACTCCATTTTCAACTCCTTCGATCACAAAGGCACACTCTCTCACTCCACTCTTCTCACCTAGAATACAGAATATGCTGTATTCTTTGAAGGGAATAATCAGAGGATGAAACATGTCTCATCCAAGATATGCTTGGTATCTATAGCACTGCATACAGTTATAAAATAAAATCTTACCTAAAGGTACTGCATATCGCTTTAGGTCAACCTGTAAAAACAAAAGGTTCACCATAAATGACTTGCTCTTCAGAACTAATATATGTAGAAGAATGCACACTTGGAAGATACTCATCAAACATGCTACCTGTGGATTGATTGCCTTCACTGCAAAATCAAAAATCTCCTTTGAAGTGTGGGGATCTGTAGGATAATAACAATAATGAAACATTTCACTAAGGGCACCTCTGAGAGAGTCAAAATGGCAAGATAATTTTATCTTGTTATGGACGTGAAGAGACAATATTTAAAGGTCTTCAAAATATCATACTCTTAAAGGAAGGGAAACTCTCCCTGAGGATGCTTCTAAAATTTTTGTTTTAAATATACTTCTCTGTTTGACTTGCTGAAAAACCACTCTTTAAACAACATGGGTATGCTAGTGTAAATGTGTCTGTATAGAATTATGAATAAGAATGTTCAAACTTTCACTTGGGGTTGTACAGCTGCCCAGTTCCTCCTGGATAAATAGCACTTCAACTTCCCACTCTATGCAACCACTCTGACCACACTCTCCTACGTACTGGGGCACCCCAGGGGTGCTTGGGCATGAAGGGCCTTGCATGAGCAGGCCTTCTGCCAATGGGGGGAATTTCACTCAGAATGCACAACTGCTTGCATCCATTTTTATCTATAAAAGAGTGAATCTTGAGACCAGATGAACGGATGCTCCCTGTCGGGTGTAAAACAGTCAAAATTTCTTTATATATACTAAAAAAAAAAAAAAAAAAGACTGCACCTTCATCCATGGATTTAGTAAAGTTATACATAAGCGCAGTCAGTCCTTTCAGACACCCTGCTACTACTGGTAGTTTGGGCTCTCTTGTTGCTGAGGTCATCTGAAAATAAAAGTTTTAAAGAAAATATCATGCTTAAATTAGAAGAGTAAGATAGAAACAAACAAGTGAGGACCTTGGTAAGGCATAGCTGTGATGCCAACTTTCTGAACCAAACAGTGCAATGAAGTTCTGCAGCTTACTAGTCCAAATAAGAAACTGGCCTCTAATGGAAATCACATCCCCTACGTAGGGCACGAAGGCTGATGATGATCATGCTCTTCCCTCTCCCCTCCCCACATTACTCAGCTAATGGCCACTAGGTCTCCCCGCCATCTGTAACCTACCCAAGACCCTGTAACCAGAGAAAACAACACTCAACTGCTATTAACAATAAAATTGTTCAAACTATGTTTTATAATTATCTGGTTAAATGAAGTATCCAACAATCTTGGCATGAATGGTAATTCAATACACACAACACCCACCAAAGAAAAGTGATTGACAGAGTCCTACAAGAGGTTCCAATCATACCTGTGTTTTGAGCTCACCCAAGAAAGCTCGGAATAATTTCTCAGAGTTGTCAACCATGTCACTAGGTTGGACTTCTCCCAAGACTCCAAGGAGCTCATATAATTTTTCCAGTACTAAAAAATATCAATATATACATCACTTACTTTGAGATCTCTGTGGCATATGATACAGTAGTTAGACACCATTATTATAAAGTCAGTGTGTCTGTCCACCCACCTATCTGGGCAGTTAAGGCTAGTGGTATCTTGGCATGATGACTGGCAAATGAAAGAGTATAACAATGCTTTCATACATACATGTTCTTCCATGCTTGGATTTGAAATTAATCACCAGCTCATATAGTGAAGATTAATTTATTCAAGTTATTCAAACCACTAGTTTTAAATACTGAATTATAGGGCTCAATCCTGTGAGGTGCCACACACCCTCAACTCAGACTGAAATCAATGGGATTTGAGAAAACAGGGTGCTCAGCACCTTGACATTCTAAGTCCCTAATCAAGGAGTTGAGTGCAGCAGTGAAAGTTTAAAAACAATGCAACATTAATATAAATACAGCCTAAGACTCCTGTCATGAGCTCTGTGTGGGCACAACCTCACTGATGTAAATGGAATGTTGCTAACATGGCGCTGGACCATACAAGGGCAGAGCAGAAAACCCCTACCTAGCTCTACCATATGTAACAGTCAATATTTCTGAGGACACTTACTTATTCTAGAGAGGATGATGATGATATTGTTTTATCGGTCTTACAAAAGCATATGGACAGCTGACTAGTATTTAGAGCCAGTATACTAAATAGTAACATTTCATGATTTCCCTATTCACTAATGGAAAATGTATAAATGCATTTGACAACTCCCAACCGAGCAGTCTTACTACTAGTATGTAACTTATGTTTATTCATTAAAGACTATTTTTGAAGTTTTGTTTTTATTTTAAATCAAGTCCTAGCTTCTCCCGTCTTACCCACATTACTGTCGGAAAAAATCCATCAAGATATTAATACAGTAGAACCTTAGAGTTATGAACACCTTGGGAATGGAGGTTGGTTGTAACTCTGAACAAAACATTATGGCTGATCTTTCAAAAAAGTTTACAACTGAACGTTGACTTAATACAGCTTTGAAACTCTACTATGCAGAAGAAAATTTCTGCTCTTAACCATCTGAATTTAAATGAAACAAGCAAAGAAACTGTTTCCTTAGTTTCCTTACCATGTCAAATCTTTTTTTTTAAAACTATCCCTTTTTTTTTTTTTAATAGTTTACGTTTAATCCAGTACTGTACAGTATTTGCTTTGGGGGTGGTCTCTACTGCTGCCTGATTGTGTACTTCCGGTTCCAAATGACATGGGTGGTTGACCAGTCAGTTTGTAACTCTGGTGGTCATAACTCTGAGGTTCTATTATACTAAAAGATAGTAAATAAAATAAGTAATAATGTTTCTAGAAAAGCTAAGGCTCACCTGTGTCAGGCACTTTACTTCTTGCAGCAAGTTCCCCATAAAATTTGTTAAAGATCTCTCCAACTTTCAATTCTTCCATCAGAAAGGAAGACCGTAAATTTTGAAGCAACTGGAAATATATACAAGATACCCACAAATGAGGAAAAAACTATTTTATTTGTTTCCACTTGGACCCAGGTAAATAAGGCCCCTAAATCAGAAAAATACTTAGGTACACACCTAACTTTAAGCACAAGTAATCCCACTGGTTTAGCGGATTAAGTTAAAGGTGGTTGATACGTCTTCTGATCGTATAAGATGTAGGTAAAGACAAGCTACCATTTCTATACAATAAATATTGGTTTTGTTGTTTTCCTCATGCAAATCATGTGCTCATCCTATTGTATATGTCGTTCACACCTATTTTTCTACTTCCTATGTTCCTTGTACATATTTTGGCTGTAATTTTAGGTCAAAGGGGCACCATCAATTTAAAATATAATCAGTTTAAAAAATGAGTTATAATTAGTTTTAGGATATGACACCTGTTAATGTCTGCAGTTTCATAAGCATGTTTACCTAGTTTTAAAATGTTTCTCTCCCTGTTGCTGTAAGGCCCACTCAAACCACAGAAGAATTAACTTCAAAAGGACTACTGCCATATGTAAAGTTAAGCACATGCATAAGTGTTTGCAGGATCAGGGCAAAATGCACTATACTGGGAAAACAGTAAAAATTATCATATGCACTAAGGAAACTAAAAAATATATATATAAAACAAGTTTGCGCCTCAAATATCTTTCAGTTGTATTATCTTAGTTGTTATCTGTAACAAATTAATATTTTCAAACAGAAGTGTGATTTTTAAGTTGACAGTGTTGCTTTAAAGAACAGCAATTGAATTGGGAATAAAGATGCACTCTGTGATCGCCCTCAAAATCCAAGATGTCTTCCAACACAAATTAAGGGATGGCACCTTTAATTAAGCAATTCAGTCAAAGGAGATTAGGACTAATTTGTGGGCAGAAAAATATTTTTTTAATACTCCTCCTACAGAACTTTTTGAGTTTGCTGCATTCAACAGCAGCCATGGCATAAGTCAAAAGTCTCTAGGCTTAGAAATAATGAACTGTAAAGTATGTTTTACCTTAATGAGAAGCTCCAGAGCTGGGATTTTACATTTTGCAGCCTTTTCTTTTGTGTAAACGCGAATACAAGTTTGCTAGGTTGGGAAAAAATAGATCATAATGATCATTAACAGGATGGAAGATTTAAAAATATTTAAATAATTTAAGATATTTCTTTAAAATACCTTTCCCCAATGATTTTAGGTATTTTACAACATTTAAAATGTACAAAACCCAAGAATAAAAATACACAGCTTCTCATACAAAGCCAATGCAGACTAGAATAAATATTCACCCAGAAAATAGCAATACTAACCCATCACATGACTACCCCATATCCCTCAACTAAACCCAAAAGAAAAGATTAGTTTTGCAGTGTGTCCTAAAAATTAGCAAATCCAAGTTTTGGTAAACCTAGACGGAAGCAAATTCTAGAGTAAAAGGACCCCATGTAGCAAATCATCTGTCACTAGTCACCTTTTCTTTTAAGCAGGAGGCTATTACCACGAGCTCAGAAAGTACAATGGCACAAACATCTGCAGTTAAATGGATACTACTGAGTAGTTTAGACTCTTCGGGTAGTTTACACTGCAATTAGACATCCACAGCTGGCCTGTGCCAGTTGACTTGGGCTTGCGGGGCTCAGGCTAAGGTGCTGTTTAATTATGGTGTAGCCATTCTGGCATGGGCTGCAGCCCAAGCCCTGGGACCCTTCCACCTCACAGGGTCCTGAAGTCTGGGCTCTAGCCAGAGACTGAATGTCTACACCGCTATTAAACAGCCCTTAGTCTGAGCCCCACAAGCCCAAGTCAGCTAGCATGGACCAGCCATGGGTTTTTAACTGCAGTGTAGACATACCCTAAGGGACACATTTTCAGAAATGATGAGCACCCACAGTACCCACTGACTTCAAAGTACTACAGGTACTCAACTCCTCTGAAAAAAACAGGCCTTAAAAAAGTCACTTCAAAGGTTACAAACTGGAGCAGAAGGATTCAAAATATTGTATTATTTTAAATCAAATATTTCACAGGTAGAACATTACAAAAAAAAAAACCCAAAAAACCCAAACCCAGCAACTACCATTTTTTGAGAGAGAGAAAATATATTCTAACCCTGATGGATCCAAGATACTTGAACAAATATGACCAAAGTATACTAACATTTTTAATGACACCAGTGCATTAATATGTAATCCAAAATTGCTCCTCTGTTTTAGCTCTATTAGAAACATTGGGCGGGGGGGATGAATTGCATAAAGGAAAGCCGTGAACCTGGTATTAGTCATATTTTAATACATCTTTCAAGTGTTCATGTTTAAATTAAAAACACTGCAGAACTGTTAAAAGTATTTGACAAAGATTTTTAAAAATAAGTTTTCCTTCACTTACCTTAATATCATGGGCATAAGGATGAACTTGCTGACCAATCTTTTCCAGAAAGGCACAGAGAAATTTTAAAGCTTCTTCCCTGCACTCTCGAAACTGAAAAAACGGAGTTCCTTTTTAGAAATGAAAGTCTGTATACTCTCACTTAGCAATGAAAAATATTGCAACAGTTCTTTTAAAAAAAAAAATCATAACTAAGTTTTTCAACTCACTTCCTCCATGCTGAGAGATTTGCGGACAAACACAAGTAATCCATTATCTTTGGAAAACACCAGTGAAGTTTGCAATGCTGTAGGAAGAGCAAAAAGAAGCATCAAACTATTTGCTTTGTTATTTACACTCTATTTCCAAACAAGTGGCTCCTAGAATCTGATTATTTAGATAATATTGGGCATTATTCAGAATGTCCTTGTACCAAAATGAAACTAATTATTTTCAGGGCTAAATAAGGACATGATTTTGCAGTCCTTACTCACATAAATATTCCCACTGAAGCCAAGAAGGCCAGTCACATGAATTAGGGCTGCAGGATTAAACCCTAAATTCTGTTTGTAAAATGTTCACTTCACATATGCTCAAAGCTCAGGTTCAGTCCAACTCTGCTTGGCACAGAACCAGGGATGAGAAAAAGGTGGCTTACACCACCTTTGTACCTCCCAATCCTGGGGCCAGAACCAGTACAGTAACATCAGGTCTGCAATGAACCCAAAGGGCAACCTGTCAATTATGTTTTAATCAATGAGTATGAGGAGTAGTCATCCTGGACTAAGACATTATCTATATTAACATTTGAAGCCATGTTAGATCCTATCCGGAGATATGTTTAAATAAACTTCTTGCCAAAAAGGTGCTAACATGATTTCAAATACCAGAGTAGACGGAACCAAAAAGGTCGTGTCAACAAGTCTTGATTTTCATCTAGTAAAACTATGAGGAGTCTGGACAGGAACATAGTATTTTACATGCCAGATCAGACCGATGGTCTAGCAAAGTCCACTATCCCACTTCTAATGGTGGACAACACCCAATGCTTCAGAAAAACATTAAACCTCTTCCACAGTCAAGTGTTATTAATCCTAAAAGTATTCTGCTCTTTTAAAAATCCAAATACAGAATTTAATCTCATAGTCCCTTGTGGCAGTGAACTCCACACAATAACTACATGCTGCATGAAATAGTATTTACTTTCATTTCTTCTAAATACACCTGCCACTAATAAATTTCTTGAAGAACTTCATGTAGTTCAAAAGTTTGTCTCTTGCACCAACAGAATTTGGTCCAATAAAAGCTATTACCTCACCCACTTTCTGTCTCTAATATTCTGGGATCAACATGACTACAACAATACTGCAAACAACTAATTAATTTCATTTCTAAACCTAACAGCTGTTATTTAAAAAAAAAACAGCAATTAGATAAATCAGACTGCTTAAAACTTCCTCTTAACAGTTCAGGAGATAACAAATATGATCCTCAGTTAAGAGTAGAGTGAACTGAGAAGCATGAATACACAGCAGAGGAAGTGAAGCTGTAAGTTTCCAACACCTGCAGCGACACTGCCAGTTGTAGATGCGGCAGTTGGGGCACAATTTTAGGACCAGATTCTGCCTTCCTGACTCATGAGTAGTACTTTTCTCCATGGGTATACGGTCAGTGAACCCAAACTGCCACATATGGTATTCCACAATGTAAGAGTGACAGGAGTTTGCCTTTTTAAATGAGTCTCAACACAAGTTATATGTAACAGATCTGATACTTTTGTGATCTATGCTCCTAATCCCTGTCTTAATGATAAGGCACTTTTCTGGTCCCTAGCACACTGATGCTGCCTGCCTTTTATTCCACTGCTCCAGACCAAAGTCATGCTGTAGGGAACGCAGCTGCAGACAGTGGCAGCATGCTCACAGTTGAATGGAAAATGTCAGGAACCACTACCCTGATTCCCACTGCTTTACACCTGGTGTATTCATTTACACCTGTGCAAAGAAAGTACAAAGTGAAGGATGAAATGTTATGAACTCAGAATGGCAGCATTCTATACTCATTTTGCACCAATGTAAATGACTACACAAGGTGCAAAACAGTGGAGAATCAGGCTCCACTGGAGTGTCACCGCTGAACTTTAAACGCAGGAACATAGCACACAGGACTACAAGGGACCTCCGGGATCATCGAATCCAGTCATCTGCTTTTTGCAGGCAACCCCTTCATATAATCACATTCACAAACATAGCAAGCTCCATCTTAAACTAGTTAGCTTGTTTGCTCTCGCCGTTCTTATTGGTAGGCTATTCCAGAACCTTACTCCTCTAATGGTTAGAAACCGTCTTCTAACTTCCAGCCTAAACTTATTCATAGACAGTGTATCCCCATTCGTTGTTTTTATGCAAACACTGTCCTTTAGCTTAGGTAGCTCTTCTCCCACCCCTGTGTTAACCTCTACCCACTGTTATTTGTGGAGAGCAAGCAAATTCCCACTTAGGCTTTGTTTTGCTAGGCTTAGAGAGCTTGGCTTGTTTGTCTCCTCTCCTAAAACAGGCTCTCCATTTACCTAACCCAACTAGTAGCTCATCTCTGTACCTGTTCCAGTTTAAATTCATCTTCACTGAATGTGGGTGACCAGAATTGTACATGATATTCCAGATGAGGTCTTATAGTGCCTTGTTTGATGGTATTAATACTTCTCCAGCTCTGCTGGAAATGCCTCACCTGCTATATCTCAGGATCCCAATAGCCTTTTTCACAGCCATATTACATTAGTCATCCTGTGATCAACTTACACACCCAGGTCTTTCTCCTCCTCCTCTGTCATTTCCAACTGATGAGCCGCCAAGTTAGAGAAAAAATTCCAGTCCTCCAGGCTATCCCATTCTTCTTGTATAATATTCCAATCCTCCTCTGTATCGACAATGCCTCCTGACTTTGTGTCATCAGCAAATTTCATTTGTACACTACTACACCTCTACCCCGATATAACACGAATTCGGATAGAACACGGTAAAGCAGTGCTCCAGAGGGGTGGGGCTGCGCAGTCCAGCGGATCAAAGCAAGTTCGACATAACGCGGTTTCACCTATAACGCAGTACGATTTTTTGGCTCCCGAGGACAGCATTATATTGGGGTAGAGGTGTACTTTTTGTGCCATGGTCATTAATGAAAATATTAAATAAAATCAGTCCCAAGACAGACCCTTGAGGAACGCCACTAGTAATCTCCCTCCAGCCCATAGTTCTCCTTTCAACAGAACAAGCTGCTGTTTCTCCTTTAGCCACTCCTTATGCATTTTACAGTTCCTGTACTAATCACCATTTTCTCCAACTTCACTAATAATTCCCCATGTTGTATCATGTCCAATGCTTTACTGAAGCCTAGATAGATTAGGTCTACCGCATTTCCCTCGTCTGAAACAATCAGTTTTCAGTTTAAAGTTGATATTCCAAGCAGATGAATGGTGTTCATCCCTTTGAGTCAGTTTCAAGCTGTCTGCATACTTAGGCAGACATCACTTCTTGGATTACACTTGCTCACTTCTGGAAGGTTTCCTCTATAGCAGGGGTGGGCAAACTACGGCCTGCGGGCCGGATTCAGCTGCAAAAGCTCCTGGGCTAGAGTTAGGGTTCAGTAGGCTAGAGCTCCCAAGGTTAAGGTTCATTGTGTTACAGCTTCCTGGGCTAAGGTGAGGGTTCAATAGAGTAGAGCACCCCCTGAGAGGATTAGGGTTCAACAGGCTAGGGCTAGAGGGGCTGGGGTTAGTGTTCAGTAGAGCACAGCTCCCTGGGCTAGGCTCAGGGATCAAAGACTAGAAATATCTAAGACATTGTTAGGTTTCAATAGGGAAGGGCTCTTTAGGCTAAGGTAAGGATTCAATAGAGTAGGGATAGGAGTGGAGCTGCAGGGTAGGGTTCAGCTTCAATAGGCTAGGGATCCACAGGGCAGAGACAGGGTTTAATAGGCATGGGATCCCTAGTGTGGGGATACATCTCAAGCTGCAGGGGCTTCCCAGGCTAGGGTTAGGATCTAATAGGGATGGGCTCTGTAGGGTAGTAAATGACTGGGGCTGCTAATACTCGATGGTCCAGAGTTAGGGTTCAGTAGGGCAGGACTCCCTGGGTTAGGGTTAACTAGGTTAGGGCTCCCTGAGCTAGGGTTAAAGATAAAAATGGAATGTCTCCTGGGGCAACAGTTAAATAAGCTAGGGCTTCCCTGGACAGAGTTACATTTCAAAAGAGTATAGCTACCACGTCTACAGTTAGGCTAGGGCTCACCAGGGTAGGCAGGACTTAAATTCTCACAGAGTATCTCCCGACACCCCGGGGCTTCTGCCCCACGTGAGGCACCAGGGCTTCTGCCCCATGGGTTTGAAAATACTTACCAGAGCTCTGCTCTGAACACCTCTGGCTGAATTTAAGCCCTAAGGATAGGGTTAGGGCTGGGGCTTCAAGGGCTCCCCATGCAAGGGTTAGTGTTCAATAGGGTTGGGTATCCCAGGTTAGGGTTCAACTAGCTAGGTCTATGGTTCAAGAAGGTTGGGCTTCCTGGGCTAGGTTTAAGAGGGTAGGCTTAAGGTTCAAGAGGATAGGGCAATCTGGGCTAGTGTTAGGATACAATAGGTTAAGGCTAGGTCTCCCACAGCTACGGTTAGGGTTCAATGAGCATGGCCAGCATTTCTCAAACTAGAGGTCGCGACCCACAAGGGGGCCTTAAGCCTATTGTAGGGGGAGTCACATTATTGCCACCCTTACTTCCACGCTGCTTTCAGAACCAGATGGCTGGAGAGCGGCGGCTGCTGGCCAGGTACCCAACTCTGAAGGCACCATGGCCGCCAGCAGAAGCACAGAAGTAAGGGTGTCATGGTATGGGAGGTGGGGGGGTCGTAACTTTTTGAGAATCCCTGAGCTAGGGGTCTACAGGGTAGGGACAGGGGTGCGGCTGCCAGGCCTTTCTAGGATAGTATTAGGATTTAATAGGCTGGGGCTCCCCAGGGTAGGGGCATGACAGGTGCTGCTAGGGCTACCTGGTATAGGATTAGGGTTCATAGGGCTCTCCAGGCTAGTGTTAAGGTTCAGTAGACTAGGGTTCCCTAGGCTAGAGTTAAGATTCAATAGGCTAGGGATTCCCAGGCTACGGCTGCAATTGCAAGGGCTCCACGGGATACGGTTGGGATTCAAAAGAGTAGAGCTCCCTGGGATAAAGATAGGTTTCAATAGGCTAGGGCTACCTAGGCTCCCAGCACTAGAGTTAAGGGTCATTAGGGTAGGGCTGCAAGCATCCCCCAATTAATTGCTTGGGTTCAATAGGGTACAGGGTCTCCATGCTAGGATTAGGGTTCAAAAAAGTAGAGCTCCTTGATCTAGGATTAAATAGCATAGAGCTCCTGGGGCTAGGGTTCAATAGGATAGGAGCTCCCTGACTCAGTAAGGTGGGGCTCTCCAGGCTATGGTTAGCATTCCACAGAGTTAGAACGGTGGCTGGTAGGGGTACACAGAGTAGTTTTAAACTGTCTTATATAGCATATTGTCACGACAAGGAAGGCAAGGTTTATAAAACAACAAAAATCACAGAGCTATCTAAAACTGGTCAATGACTTCTGAGTGGTCCGTGTTCAGTTTGCAAAGACTGGGGAGCTCAAGAGGAACCATCCAGCAAGCATGCGTGCAGTATGCGCCAAAGTACCAAATGCACAATGGGCTGCAATGGATGCCCCCGGCATGGTCAGCCTTGGCACAGCAAACCGCACCACACGTGAACCTGCTCAGCTGGCTCCAAAGAGGGCATGGTAACCCAAAACCCTCACCAACTGGCCTGGTGATGGGAGAGTTCCTGGTACCCAAAGCGCAGCAGCTCGCTCCCATTCTGCGTCCCTCACATCAGTGAGCTGATGCTGGCAGAGCAGCTGGATGCAGAGTGTGCAGCACCGTGCAGTCAGGACCGAAAAGCTTGTCTCTCTCCCCTACAAAAAGTATCACCCCCCTCACCCACCTAGTCTCTCCAGGTTTAACACAGGAAGCTCCCCCAGGCAAGGCTCCCCTTGGGCTACTGAGAGCGAAGGGTCAGGTTTGGGGCCGCTGGCGCTCTGGAGAGCGTTTCGCAGGCTAACTGGGTGAGGACGACACAAGGACTGAGGACGGGGTTCCCTGTCCCCATACACAGGCCGCCGGGACCCACTTCTCCGGTCCACATGGGCACCCCAAAACCCCGCTGCAGGGTCCTGCTGCGTTAGGACGGGCACAGGCCACGCCAGCCACGGGCACAGTGACCAAGGAACGAGTGGGGCTCACTGCCATGACCCCCCCTTCCCCAAGGGGGTCAGCCGGGGGGGGTTCCCCTGATCCCGCCGGCCGAGCGCCTAACAGCCCTTCCCAGGCATGGGCTGAGCGCGCTCCGCCCCAACATGCCCAGGGCCCCTCGTTACCGCCGCCCAGGTCACACGCACCGCGGGCGCCGTCCCCGGTGCTGGTCACGCACGCCTCCCCCACGCTGCGGATGAGGTGGTAGCCGCGCAGGGCGGCAGTGGCGGGGTCCGGGTCCTGCAGCGCGCAGGAGAGCTGGTGCAGGGAGCCCTGAATGCCGCCGCCGCCGCCGCCCACGGGCAGAGCCGCAGCCATACCGCCCGCGGCGCCAGGCACAACCAACAAGACAAGACCTTCTCCAGATAGGAGTTTCGTTGGGGGGAATCCAATCGCACAGACGCATGCGCCTGGGTGAGTGCACTTGCCCTGGCAGAGCCAAGTAACCCGGCCCCGCACGGCAGGGAGCCTGACTGATTCGGTCTGAGAAAGGAAGAGGAAAGGAGAGGTTGGACTAAACCATTGCGGCTGCGGGGGTGTCCGTCGCCCCGCCTCCGGTCCGAGACACAGGAACGCTTCCGCAGATATAAAACTCCGTTTCGTGTAAATCCGGTAGCTATTAGTACAAGCTCCCCCCGCGATGGCAATGGACCGTCCTAGTCTCCCAACCAGCATCGAGCTGCTTTCAATGGCTGGGCCGCGAAACCGGGTCAAGTATGGGCGATACCATGTCTCACCAGGGGGAACCCTGCCTATGAATCTGTTGTAGGCTCTACGTGGGTGAATTCCCTGTACTGTGGGAGAATCGGGCTCCTGTCACACTTCGCTCTGTCCCTGCAGAGAGGCTTACAGAGCCCCTAGGGCGCGATCGTCTGTACCCGGAACCTAGATGGGTGTTTCCGTCCCCCTGTCTGGGCCGAGTTGGGCTCTGCCGTACGGCTATTGGTAGGAAAACCCGGGAGAGCCCGCCCACGTGACCCGTTTGGCGCGCAATTTTCTCGGGGTTCCCGGGCTGGCCGAAGCTGCTTGCAGAAGAAAAGTGGGGTAAGAGCGCGAGATGCCGCCGCCGCCCCCCCCCCGTAATATCTGCGCGCGAAGGGGATCGAGTGGCGGGTGCGTCCCTCTGGGGCGGGCTCGCGGCGCTGAAGGGGGCGGTGCGGCGACTCCGTGTCGTGCCGTTAATTCCCAGTAACTTGTTGGTCTCAGGGCCCGGCTCCGAGCAGGTGCCGGGGGGCGGCGCAGAGCAGGGCTGTCTGCTCCCGGTGCAGGGCGCGGGGCCGGCGGGCTCGCGAGAGAGGGGACTCGGTGCGGGCTTTGGGCCGGGAGGGGGTCGCTCTGCTCCGCTCCGCCTCAGTTTCTCTCTCCACCCGCGTAGGGAGCAGCAGCAGCCGGTGAAGCAGCGTCATGTCCTCGCCGGCTTCCACACCGAGCCGCCGCGGCAGCAAGCGCGGGCGGAGCAGCAACCCCCCGACTCGTAAGTGTAGCTTTTCCCTGCTGGGTGTGGGTGCAGGTGCGTCGGGATGGGGCGGGGGGCCGCTGACTGTGGCCGCAGCCCTGAAACTCCACTAGGAGATGAGTGTCCGTCCTGGAAGGTATGGGCAGGCCAAGCAATGTCTGGGGAGGGGGACGTGGGCAACCTCTCGCTCTCTGTTTGGTCCTCAGTAAAGGTATATTCACAGTGCGGAGACTATACAGTAGCATGAGCACCGCCTACCCTGAGAGAGTTAGGGGTTTTCTGGGGTTGTAGGACCTCCACCTCCCCAAGTGACAGTAGCTGCCCACCTAGCAGCATCTACACCCAGGGTTGAGTCTTCCTAGCTACACTCAGGAGTGTGGCTTTTTCACATCCCTGACTGGAGTAACTAGGTCCACTTACATTTTAAGTGTAGTCTAGGCCTAAGCTGATGCCCAAGAACAGGAGTCTAGCTCACTCTCACTTATGTTTGCTCTGCAGGGCTAATGCCTTAAAAAGAACAGTAAAAGTAGCTTTTTGTCATTAAAGCAGGAATTTAAAAATCTGAAAGTGCAGGAAGAAATTAATGATTTAGACTCTTTTCAGAGGAGCATGACAACTTAAGCAAACTAACTTTATTAGTCTCTGGGCTAAACTTGTTTTTTCTGTAAGGCCTTGTGTGCACTGCAAAGGCTTTTCCATCACAACTATAAGGGAAGAAGAGTTCTTCTATCAGCGTAGGTAATGTCAGTAGTAAGCTCAGCTCACTGTGGGGCAGTCTTTCCCATTTCAGTGACACTCTTCTGTTAGCAAAGCTGTTGCTACAACAGTGGGTTTTTGCTGGCATGGCTGTGTCAGCTAAGGCTATGTTTTTTCACATCCATCACTGGCATAGCTATGTTGGCAGAACTTTGTTGTATGGACCTGGCCTTGGTCTTCAACAATGCATTAGTGCAACAGGATGCTTTTTAAAAATGAAACAGAGGCAAGTTTACAAGTGTTACAAATATGATGCATGAAACTTATCACTGCACTTGAAAAGCTTTGATTGGTATGTAGGTTGCTTCCTCCTCTGTGCCTCAGTTTCCCCAGCTGGAAAATAGGGATAATGATATTGCTCTCAAAGCACTTTACAAAGGAGTCTACTGATGAAAAGCGCTATATGAGCTAGGTTTTCATAGCACTAGTAGTAGCAGCTCTGATTTCTTAGGCATTTAGGAAGATAATTGCAATATTAATTATTTTAAATTGTCTTAAGCTATTTTCCACTTTTGGAATCTCACAAATATTCTTCATTTTCATTGCAGCAAAATATTGCACTTTGCTTTTTAATTTTATATCAGCCAGGTTCTTTGCTATTCTATCATATGATCTATTTTGTGTTTTGGTCTTTTAACATTAATCTGTGTAGAACATTGCAGCTAACATCTGAAATTGCTACTTTCATCTTCTTGCAGCACGCACTGAAGATGCTCGGTCTCCTCCTTCACAAAAACGTCGAACAGATGACTCCACATCTACAGGAGATCTACAGCCAATGCCAACTTCTCCAGCAGTTGACATGCAAAGCCCAAATGCTCAAGATGTTCTGTTTTCCAGCCCACCACAGTTTCGGGAATCAGGTATGCTTGTCAGTAGTAGGAGCAAAATGCTGATATCTGCGTACTGTTGGCTATTAAATGGCCTATACGGAAAGATTTAATGTAGGCTTTTACATAGCTGTGAATTTAAAAACAAAAAAAGGGCCTTTTTGAATGAACAGGATTGTTTTCAATTACAGGTTAGTTGGTAGCTTGCTTTTAATTTAATTGATTTTAGCACATAAAACATACAACCTGTAGGCCTTAGTGTGAGCTTGTTGTTAAGCTCGACAGTGTTTTAAAATATTGTTGGTGTTTAAAATAAACTATTTTAGGAAACTGTGTTCCTTCTTGCTTGGAGAAATATAATTTTTAATCCATACAGTACATTCTATGGCTAGTACAGCCTTGTAAAATACAGCTATAAAATTAACAAGACTTACAAACTTTGCCAGCCTGCCATCACAGTGACTGATGACAAACACTAACTTGTTTACTTCATTAGGGCAAAGTGTATTCATTAATATTTTGAAGTATAATTAAACATTTTCTTTGTAGCAATTCCACTTGATTTTGATATTAGTTCACCTCTGACCTATGGCACCCCCAGCTCTAGAGTGGAGGGTACTCCAAGGAGTGGTGTGCGAGGAACTCCAGTTAGGCAGAGGCCAGATCTTGGATCTGCCCGCAAAGCCAGACAGGTGGACTTGCATTCTGATGGGGTAGGTAGAAGTTTCAGATTTTGCTGGTAATTTTTTTTCTAAAATGTATTTATATTATCCATACTGATGGCTTTTCCCTTCCCACAGCCAGCAGAGGATGCATTGGCAAGTGAACAATCTCTTGGACAAAAGCTTGTGATCTGGGGAACAGATGTTAACGTAGCTTCATGCAAAGAAAAGTTCCAGGTAGGTGAACAAGTGTGGATACCTCTATTTCTTTCACAAAAAGCTTATTTGTATCTTCTCTATGTGCAGTATTTGATTCTAGCGAATATCAGAATTGAGTTATGTTTAGGATCAATCCCAGGGTGTTTGAAGAACACTGATGTTTTCATACCGTGTTCTTAAGAGGAGGAAAAGTAAAATTGTTGTCTGGAGTTTCTTTCCTCTAATTCCACCATAGAGTTCATCAATCTGGATTCCATCCCTTGGGCTCCAATGAAACTGCTCTTCTCAGAGTCTCTAATGACCATTTACTAGCTAAAGCTCAGAACCAGTACACTCTCCTCATTTTCCTTGACCTGTCAGCTGCCTTCATTACAGTCAGCCATGCTCTTCTTGAAGTCTCCTCCTTTGGATTCCATGGCTTCTGTCCTTTGCCTGTTCTCCTTCTACCTCTTTAATCACTTCCTCAGCATGTCCTTTAAAGGATCCTCCTCATCCGCCCTTCAACATTCTGTGAGAGTTCCAAATGGTTCTGTCCTAAGTTCCCTTCTCTTCTCCCTCTCCATTTTATCTCTGGGTAATCTCATCTGCAAACACAAATTCAGCTATCCCCTCTGTGTAGAAAACTCAACTGTACCTCTCTACTTCAGACCTGCCTTTGTGTTGAAACTAAAATTGCAGCCCGTGTCTCTGACATCTTCTCGTAGATGTCTAGCTGTGAGTTCAAACTCAACATATCTAAAACAAAGCTCTTAATCTTCACCTCAAATTCTCCCAGCTACCCTGTTTCTTGATCATGTAGAAAACATAACCTGCATAACCTCTCTAAGATACAGCCTTCTCCATCTGTCCATCTAAGGGCAGGTCTACACTAGGATGACCAGATATCCCGATTTTATAGGGACAGTCCCGATTTTTGGGTCTTTTTCTTATATAGGTTCCTATTACCCCCACCCCCATCCCGATTTTTCACATTTGCTGTCTGGTCACCCTAGTCTACACTTAAAATGCTGTATGGGTGCTCCTGTACTGATGGGAGAGCTTCTCCTGTCAGCATGGTTAATCCACCTCCCTAAGAGGCAGTAGCTATGTTGGTGGGAGAAGCTCTTCTGTCAATATAGCGTTGTCTACACAGGGGATTAGACTGGTATAACTGCATTGCTCTGGCGTGAATTTTTCACACCCCTGAGCAATGCAGTTATATCAATATAGGCCTGTAGTGTAGACCTGGCCTAAAACTCTCCTCTTGTGTCTTGATTACTGCAACACCTTTTTTTCTGGCCTTAACAAATGAAACCTTACCCTGCTCAGGCCAGTTCAGAATGTTGCCACAAATATTTTCTTAGTATGTTGTTTTGAGGAAATCATCCCTCTCTTTCCATCTCGTCACTGGCTCCCCCTTCTCAGCTGCATTGAGCATAAGCTACTTGGTCTTCACTTTCAAGGTCTGTCATGGCCCATCCCCACCTTACCCATCAACTCTCATTAACTATTGAGAAGTCTACTTTCTTTTCTAGTTGGACCGCTTCTATCGCCCATTTGCTAATTTTTCAAATAAGCACCTTTGTGTGTTTTCCCATGCTGCCCCTTGCACTTAGGAGGAGTTCCCTGTAAATATCTATAAAGCTACCTTATTCTCCTCCTCTAAAGCTCTTCTTAAGCTCTCCTTTTCTGTGATGCCTACAAAAACCTTTACAACGGCTAGGCTGCTGGTGTGCTGAGACCACTGCCTGTCACATTGATAAATACGGTTTCCTTCTTTCTTTTTATGTCCCTGTCTGTATCCATCTGTTGTCTCTTGTCTTATACTTGGATGGTAAGCTTTTTGGGAAAGGTCTTTTTATTCTGTTTATACAGAGCTTACTATGTTGGGATTTTGGTCCAGGAGTAAGGTTTGTAGGCATTAGGGTGTAATAGAGGTTAAAAATCCTCAGTAAAATTTCATATACTTTTTTAGTAGTAATATGTTTAGCGTGTTATTCTGTTCCCAAAAGTGTTCTTTTAACTTGTATTTATAAAATTATAAAAAATTAGTTAAGGCTTTTTCAAAGTAATTGGTATGCTTTACTGTGTGAAATTCAAAAAATATTGTTAGAATTAAGAAACTTGTAGTGTACATGAGAGAAATATCCTGTAGGGGGCTGCATTAGGGGTATCCCTACCCTTTGGGAGTTTTTCAATACCTGCAATATAGAGAGTATATTTGAAGGTAAATTGAGCCAGGAAAACGTCATCCAGCGTAGGAATGGTGTAGCAGTGAAATCACAGCTCTGTCCCTTTGGGCACTCTTAAATATAACTTTTTTATTTTATTCTCAATATTCAGAGATTTCTTCAGCGTTTTATTGATCCATTGGCTAAAGAGGAAGAGAACGTTGGCTTGGATCTTAATGAACCACTCTATATGCAGCGACTTGAGGAGGTACTACAGTAATACAGCTAAAACTAACTTGTTTTTCAGACTTAAATGCTGGTGATTTAATGTGGTGTTATTAAACATCTTGCAGATCAATATGGTTGGGGAACCATTTCTGAATGTAAACTGTGACCATCTAAGATCATTTGACACAAATCTATACAGACAGCTGATCTGCTATCCACAGGTAACATCAGGCCTTTTTTAAAGGCTTTCTTCTAGTTGAGTTCTATTTTTTTAAACTGCATTACTTAAACATAAATTAGTATGTAACTGTTTAAGATTATCGCTCAATGAGGGAGCAGTATTTATAGCTACATACCCCAGTGCTTAAGCACTTCTGTAAATATCTAGAAAGATAATATAACATTTGTGTATACAGACTTCTGCATAAAATATATTTTATTGCATAAAGGTCTTAAAATATTTATCAGACACTTCATAGCCACAGACAGATACAAGAGAGCTCAGGGAGAGAGTTGCTGCTCTCCAAAGGCAAATTACTGTGAGAAGCTCAGAAAACCTCCCCATTCCACTCACCAAATTTGTTCATAAGGGGGATTGTGCTGGAATTCCTGCCAGTTTGTAGTCCATGGATCCTGCTCAGTGCTCCAGTTTATTTCTCTCTGCCATGTAGATGTGTGGAGGAAGCAGGCAGCTTCAAAAGACCATAAGGTTCAAGGCTGAATCCCAGAATGACAAAGTAATGGTCACTGGATCTTTATCAGTCTTTCTGTACCTGTCTTAAATCTGTTATATACCTAGCTACAGCTGCAACCATGGGACTGCCTTTGAAATTCTTTTCCTTGCCTTTCTTTTGAGTTTCTCCTCTCCCAGCGAATAGCTCCAGAGTCTGATTCTGCTGCTGCTCCCAGCTTTCCTATGTAGCAATAGAATGATACTGTGGCTTAGTTTTACTGCTGCCCACGGGATTCTGAAGAGAAGTTTGCTGCCAGTTTTCACTCTGTTGTAGCTTGAGAAAGTTACTACTCTGAGCAGCAGAACAATGAAGCTTCCTGCACATTCTGACATTAGACCATATCCTTGTCTTTGCAACCATAAGAGCTAGCAACCTACTTCTTTAGAGGAAAGCTTAGATTCTAATCTTTGTTAAATAAGGAGCCTTACTCTCCAAAGACTAGTGGGGTTTTTTAGCCTAGTGTGTGCATTGTGTATTAATGCTAAATATTAAGGAAGATGACTAAAAGTCACGGCTGTATTTAGTGAAATTGTCACATGGTAATGCAATACATATGGTTCATAATAATAATTGTATATTTGGCATACTCTTCGTGGGCCCCTTTTTTGCTGTCCTTTTCTGCATATATGTTACACATTTCATTTTGCATTTGTAACGTGACTCCTTGTTGACTTTTAAAGTAATGTAGGATATCCTCAAAGATTCTATCTAAACCCACAAAGGTAGGGCAATTGCACTACAGCTAAGAGTTCCAAGACCAAATAAAGTGTGCACTGCTCCTGCAGTACAAAGGGGACAAAAAGCTGGTTTAAACAACCAACTGGCAATTCCTCCTCTGTAAGGGAATGCCACAGAACTGTGATCATTCCTGTCTCCTAGCACCAAATGGGGTCACAAAGTTGAATATTTTGGGGGTAAAAAGTGTTAACTACTTAATGCCAGGCTTTCTTACACATGCATCTGTTCCTTTTAAACAGGAAGTTATCCCAACATTTGACATGGCTGCTAATGAGATCTTTTTTGATCGTTACCCTGACTCAATATTAGAACACCAGATTCAAGTCAGACCATATAATGCATTGAAGACCAGGAATATGAGGAGTCTGAACCCTGAAGGCAAGATGTTTTGATTGCAGTGTGAAAAAAGAAACTCAGGGATGTATGAAATTTGTTCAACAATTAGGAAAATACAGATTAAAAATGTTAAAAGATCAGACTTGGGGTCCATCTAGATGAGTATTTTCAGACTTTCATAGTCACTACATGTGTTGCAGAGGAAAGTGCGAAAAACACTATAATGGACAACTGTTGAATAACCTGCCCACAAAGGAGGTTTTTTCCTAACCTCTGTTGGTAAATGACTGATTTATATTTGGAAACATAAGGGTTTATATCCCTTGTGTCAAAATTCTGATGTAACTGTGGCTTATTTTTATTCATATATATTTCTTTGTGTCTCAGACAGAATATTCTCTACTTCATGTGTGGGGACTGTAAATGCCCATTTAGTTGTAAAAATAAAGTCTAGGGTGGACTTTTGAGACAGGCAAATGAAAAATGAAAAGCATGACCCAATCACATGTATCCCTTTCTACGTTGTAGACATTGACCAACTTATCACCATCAGTGGTATGGTGATCAGAAGCTCCCAGTTGATTCCTGAGATGCAAGAAGCATTCTTCAAGTGCCAGGTTTGTGCCTTCACCACAAGAGTAGAAATTGACCGTGGCAGGATTGCTGAACCATCAACATGCAAGAACTGTAATACAACACACAGCATGGCACTGATTCACAATCGCTCCATGTTTTCAGACAAACAGATGGTATGTTGCTTTGTTTTGGTGTTGTTAAATGGGAAAGTTTTGCTTGCTTAATAGTTGCTTTTTTCTTTTAAAAAATAACGTAACCATATTAAAATATGTCTGTTTCTTAGGGCTTACTATATTGAACTTCAAAATGATTCACAGCTCTTTAAGTAAGCATATGAAGCAATATAGGATTGCAATGATGCTTAATATTTAGAGGGGGGGGAAGAAATTGAAGGATTATCCATCCTCCATTTGGAAGGGGAGTTAAGTGGGTTTTTTTGTGTCAAAAGTTAGTCAAGCCAATTAGTGTTCACTTATGGAATAAATGTTACCACACGGAGACTGTTCTAATGTCATAAGACATATGTGGGATAGGTTAGCCCTGTCTGTAAATCTTGCTTGTTATACTTCTGCCAATGTGAGATAGTAATCACTAGATGGCATTGTCTCATTTCTACAACTAAATTGCATAATTCTGATTGGGTATTCTAATTGGGGAATTCTAATTCAGTAGTGGTATTCCACCATGTTGTGAAATCTTTGAAAGTTTTGTGTTTTGGTGTACTCTAATATGTAACAGTATCCATTTGAAGATGCCTAACTTCTTTAGTTGTAAGATCCTTTCTTACAAATGAGTTACTATTTCTAAATAATAGAAACTAACTTTTAATATGTGTTTTGTCAGATCAAACTGCAGGAGTCTCCTGAAGATATGCCGGCTGGCCAGACGCCTCATACTGTGGTGCTGTTTGCTCACAATGACCTTGTGGATAAGGTTCAGCCAGGCGACAGAGTTAACGTTACAGGTAAAATGCAGTTTCTTAACTTCATCTGGCTAATGCATGTGCCCTTCTTTTCATTAGACCAAGTGGTCCAGCCTGGAATAGTGTCTGTTGAATATTAATTGGGTACATCATAATTGGTGACTGAAAACTGAAGTGTGAAGTGGAAATACCGACTGATTTATATAGTGATATCTTAGTTTTGGTGTAAAATACCTTTAGAGTTCTGCATATTTCCCCCTTTCTTAGATCAGCATTAGTGTAACTACAGCTGCCAGTAGGTACTATCTGTGTAGATAGAAGGGTTTATGTATTTTTGCCATATGTTTGTATTATCCAATTTCTAAAAATTAACGATTACAGCTCTTAACCTATACTTCAAAGGGAAAGAAGCATTTTTATCATCAAACAGCTTTTGAAAAGCTTACATGTACTTACAAGTTTTGATTTCTTGAACAGATGAAGAAGCATGTTGAAATTATTTCAATTAACAATTTAAATTGGGTTGAGGCTTTTTGAAACTAATTTAAAAATTGTGCTTTTGAAATGTTAGGTTAGAATTTATAATTAATTAACTATAAGTGCTTTCTTTAATGTCACTAGTCTAATTTAAATTTTACAAAACTGCTATAGACCAAACACTGAAAATTATGATCTTGATACTGCAGTCCCCTAACCAGCAGTACCATGGACTTAAATAGTACTACTCAAGTTGAAATTTACATGTGCTTGTTTGCAATATAAACTTTTCTCTTGTTAGCATAAAATCATTGCTGCTTCAAAACAAGATTGCTTCAGTTTTAATACTGAAAAGTTATTTAGACTTTCAGTGCACTAACAAAATTGTCAACTTCTTATATGTGCAGGCCAACCTTTTTTTTTTATTTTTAATTTTATTTTAATTTTTTTTGTTACAAGAGCTGGCTAAAGTTAGGCTCTAACGGTAGGATTTTCTAATGCACTTTAGGTCATGATCCTGCAAACACTTAAGGCCATAACTTTACTACCATGAGTAGCCCATCTGAAATCATGGGACATGGTAGTAATGGTAAACACATGGTTAAGTGTTTGTAGGATCAGGGCCTAAATGGCAGGCGCACAGGTATCATTGATATCAGGAGGATCATAGCCTGGTCAAATCATTTAAACTTTCGGAAAGCTTTCTAGAGAATTGCTACTCCGTAATGTGGCTAATTCTGTAGAAGCAATCTGAAAATTGAAATGAAAAGTAAAAATGCAGATAAGTCCCTTAAACCTCCAGCGTTTGGACTGAGCTTATTTTTGAATTCACATCTGCATTGTAATTCTGTGGGGTTGGGGGTGTTTGTTTTGTTTTGTTTTTTTAGGTATCTACAGAGCAGTTCCTATTCGAGTTAATCCAAGAGTGAGCAATGTAAAATCAGTCTATAAAACCCACATTGATGTCATTCATTACCGTAAAACCGATTCAAAACGTTTGCATGGTGTTGATGAAGAAACAGAACAGAAAATCTTTGCAGAGGAACGTGTGGAAATGCTGAAAGACCTCTCCAGAAAACCAGACATTTATGAAAGACTTTCTTTGGCTCTGGCTCCAAGCATTTATGAACACGAAGATATCAAAAAGGTAAACAACATTTTACAAGTCTACCAGAACACCTGACTAGATAATATAAATGTACATCTACATTTAAAATATACACTTTCTTTGGAAATGATACTCTATATGGAGTCTTTCAAATACAGAAAAATAACAGGCCTTTCTATATTTGAAATTGGATTTGGTAAATCCCTAATAAACTTTCATTTTTATTTACAGTAAGTTTCAGTTATCAGGGGGCCTCGGGAATCAGAAATCTTTAGATAATGGGACAGGGGTTTCAGGTAATAGTGAAGGAAGCCTGTAGCTTCACTCTCCTCTTCTATTGGCTGGCTTCAAGGAAACTGGCCAGCCAATAATTCTGCTTTCTTCTTTGGCCATCTCTCTGCTCTGCAACAGGATCTAGATAACTGAGAATGCAGTCACAACTAACAAACATTGGGAAACATTGTAGACTGTCGGTTGAGTGGGGCTCTAAACCTTTAATTATTATAGTGGGGCAGTAACACCACTATAGTTCAGGTTGAGACTAGCTTACTGTTTAAAATCTTACTGTTTTGTATGTGCGTTCATGCCCTAGGATAGCCAAAGAAATGCTTGTGTAGGTAGCCTTTTATCGGCTGCCCCAAATAAGTCCATCTATTTTTCAGTAGTACTTGTATTGTTGTAGATAATTGTGCCCATTCAAGGATTTCTTCATTTTATTTTGAATATTTCTACACAGACATCTGCATGGAAAGCTATTCAGTTTGCTTTGGATGGACTTAAGTTTCCAGTTCTCCACTCTAAGCATCCTCCTCTCTTGGACGTTACTTCTTTAAAATTAAGTTTGGTGTTTCTGCTATTGAATATAACACATTTGGCATTGATCTCAGCTAGGGTCTGGCACACACTGCCCCTTTGGGGAAACACAATATTTTAAATTATTCCGTGTAAAAATTGGATCTATAATGTGGCTTGAGCCCATGCTGACACACAAATGACTTGTCTCTGGCTTATGTGCAGCGGGAATGGAGCTGTTACAAGCCAGGGTGTTCTGCAGCTGTCCTGATGTCAGAGTAACTGGATGGCTCAGGTGACATGCTGTGGCCACTGAACCTGAGCAGTGCCCATGTACTATGCATTCAATTTCTGCCCTCAGTAGCTTTCTGAGAACATGTGTTGTGCACTTTATTTTCTTCTTGCATTCTGCAGGAGCTCCTTTTTGGAAGGTTTGCTCTCGGGGCAAAGCTTCTGGTTTGAGCCACCATCTCAAAGTGCTCTAAAATCCATATGCATAGTCCAGTTGTGCTGAAAATTAATGTGCCGTCAGGACCAGAGCCACAGTTAGTAGTGCAAGTTTGGAGTCATTTGGTCCAGGGGTTCCTTAGATACAGCCCTCCAGTAAGGAGTTGATTTTTAATTTTTCAATTGCTCTAAAGCCCACATGCATGGAAATTGATATGCTATAAGAGGGATTGAGGGTAGAGTTTGTAGTGGAAATTTAGAGACATTTGGTCAAAAGCTTTGAGAGATACAGGCCCGTCTAAAATGAGTAGGCGGTAACTTTTTTTTTTCCAGATTTGTGCAACTCTTTTGATGCAAAGCTAGGGCGAATCTAAGGCTCTGACCTTCATGAAATAGCAGGGACTTGTCTTGAGATCAGCTGTTGAATGGTACTAAGGACAAGTTCAGAAATATTTCAAAGTTTATAGCACTCAAAGCTTTAGCATCTCTGGCTACAGAAAGTTTACACCTGTGAGAGCAATTGTTTCCTCAAACATGTTGGTGAATGACATTCAGAGTAACATACTGCCATGGTGGTTTAAAGTAACCAGATTTGCACCTTCAACAAAAGGGCAAAAACTTCAAATCCTTTCCCATGGAATTTTGCATTTTGTGCACATTAGTGCTGTCAACATGCCTTTTGCTCGATGGCTGGGGCCACAGTGGGAATCAATGTAATATTTTATATACTAGCTAACATGTAATGGTAAACCTGAAATAAGATGGAAGCTATAGCTGTATGAAAATCACTGTTGTTCTGTTAGTGGGGGTCAGGGGACGGGCGCATGGTATTTTATTTTGACTCGTGCCTCATCAACTAAATTAAGTAAGTTCCAAATGTTCAACTGCCTGGTTTGGGTCACAGCTGAGTGCGCCAAAATCAGGGCAGACAATAACCCAAAACTGGTGGTTTATTCTATCATTCGAGATCACCAAGTCAGTAACAAGTGAGCTCTTGTATCACTACACTAGTTCACAGAGAGCCACACAACAGTCCCTTAGGCCCTCCAGCCCCTGGTTACTACAACTGGACTTAGGGATGAAAGGTTATTAAACCAAAACCACATCATCTAAAGTTTTTCCCGTTCCAAAGAACCAGCCACACACCCCAGGTCAATATATAGGTCAGATCTTACCCAAAATCTATGCTTGTAGCCAATCCTTTAGTAACTAAAAACTAAAGGTTTATTAATGTAAAAAAGGATGAGTTATTAAATGGTTAAAATCTTATACATCAGAGATTCTCAACCTTTTTCTTTCTGAGGGCCCCCAACATGCTATAAAAGCTCCATGGCCCACTTGTGCCACAATAACTGGTTTTCTGCATATAAAAGCCAGGGCTGGTGTTAGGGGGTCGCAAGCAGGGCAGCTGCCTGGGGCCCCATGCCACAGGGGTTCCCACGAAGCCACATTACTCAGGCTTCAGCCCGGCTGACGGGACTCAGGGCCCTGGGCTTCAGCCCCATGTGGTGGGGCTACGGTGTTCTGCCCTGGGTCCCAGTGAGTCTAATGCTGGCCCTGCTTGGAGGCCCCCTGAAACCTGCCCTGGACTCCTGGTTGAGAACTACTGTTACACATTACAGTTGATTTCAGAGTTTGTAGATCAAGATATTAGCAATGATGTTAAATCTGTTAGCTTGCAATAAGTCTCTGGATCACCCAAAAGGATTGGGGGTCATCAGTTCTTTTATTCAAAGCTTCCCTTTCTTAGAAATCATAGCCCAGATATGCAGAGCAGGAATGAAGACCAAGATTGATGTCACAGTCTGCAATTTATACCCACAGCACACATGCACGGAAAGTTATTGGCACAAATGTGAAGTCCTGGGTCACAAATAGGGTTACTATATGTCCTGGATTTTTGCAGAGCAGATGCTGTAGCTCAGAAAGAGCCCCGATTGGTCTGTTTCCCGATTGGTCCCTCCCCTGCATCCATAGCTGATTGGTCCATCCACAGCTGCCTGATCCCACCCACCCAGGTCCTGGCTCCTAGCACTGGGGAGGGAGTCCCTCAGGGAGGCCTTGACTGATGGCTGTCCTTGCGTCTGGGCCACCATGACAGGGAGCAACATTCCCCCCCAGTGCGTACCTCCAGCTCCTCTCCTTCCCCTCCCCTCCCCCCCGTGTCCTCTTTTTGGGCACTTGAAATATGGTAACCCTACATCTGCATGGAAAGTTACTAGTACAAACAAGAAGTCCTGGGTCATGAGGAATTCATTGCCTAGGTGCTGCCTGAAGGGATCTCGGGAGGGGTCCCTAGAAGAGCAGATTCTCCTTAATGGGCCATCAAGCAGGCTGGCTAGCCTTGATGTAAATCTGTCTGGGGGTGTTACCCAGAAACAACAGGTTTGAGATACAAACACAGCGAAGTTTCATAACTTCATATACAATGATGATACATGCATATAAACAGGATAATCATACTTTTCTAATGATACCTTAACATGACATATGTACAAGATTTATCACAATTGCGCAACAGGGATGATACATCAGTGATGGTACCTTAGTAAACATGGTCATCTCTCTTTTATACAGCATCATACCAACTGTAGAGTCTTTGTTGATGATGAGATCCAGAAAGAACCTAGCTCAATGTTTAAATTCAAAATTGACTTTGCAGAGCTGGTGGTTTAATTTAAAAAGTAATCTAAGCAGATTTGACCTGGAAAATCTTTGAAGCTTCAAAGATAGAACTCCACTATCCTTTTTAGTGATACTTGACAGAAAACAGTACTCCAGCTTTACATGTGTTCTGTTAATGATTTGAGACAATTTTCATTTGACATTTCAGTTCACTCAATCAGAGATTGGATCATGTAATTATCAAGAATTTTGGTGTCTGAGTTGGAAAAAATCTTATTTTTATAGGGCATTCTGCTTCAGCTGTTTGGGGGATCAAGAAAAGATTTCAGTCATACCGGAAGAGGCAATTTTCGTGCTGAGATCAACATTCTTCTGTGTGGTGATCCTGGCACTAGTAAATCACAGCTGCTTCAATATGTCTATAACCTGGTTCCTAGAGGCCAGTACACATCCGGGAAGGGCTCTAGTGCAGTTGGTCTCACTGCATATGTAATGAAGGACCCAGAGACAAGGCAGCTGGTTCTGCAGACAGGTGCTCTGGTTCTCAGTGATAATGGCATTTGCTGTATTGATGAATTTGATAAAATGAATGAAAGTACAAGATCAGTACTGCATGAAGTAATGGAACAACAGACTCTTTCTATTGCCAAGGTAAGACTCTAGCTCAACATTGTACCACGCTACCCAGGTTAATATCTGTTAGATGATTAAATGAGATAATTGAAAAGGTAACATAGGAATTGGAGATAAGACTATTGACAGAATTGGATCACTTAAAACCTCAGAGTTGAATGACAATATAGATGTTGGAGCTGTATTTCAGTGATAACATTCAGTATGTTGCAGACTCAGTATATATGGCTGCACACTGCATGTAATACTCCTTCCAGATAACCTTGTTCCATTTTGTACCAAAGCTTTTGTAATGAGGTTGTTTCTCTTGATCTAGAGAACCCTTTTTATAAAGCATTTTTGGTGAACCCAGCAAGAGTTAATTCTTTAAAGTCTTTTTTGTTAGAATAAGCGAGTCTTGGGACTCTTAACATAGCTGCGGGAATCTTCCTTCCACTAGGAAAGGTTGTTTGCTCTCAAATACGTTTCCTTTTGACAGGCTGGAATTATTTGCCAACTGAATGCTCGCACTTCTGTCCTAGCAGCTGCTAACCCTATAGAGTCGCAGTGGAATCCAAAGAAAACTACTATTGAAAACATCCAACTTCCTCATACGTTGTTATCCAGGTATTACAATTAGACTTCTAGTTCCATGCTGCATGCTTTGTTTTTACAAAACAACTTTCTACCTCTTCCTGTATAAATCGTTTATTTGTGTGTGTGTGTGTGTGTGTGTGTGTGTGTGCGCGCTCGTGCGTGCAGGAACTTATTCATTGGGGGTGGCATTTGCAATGTAGAAAGCTGAAGTTTTTTTCTAAATTTACCTTAAAAGTAATGTTCTTAACTAATACTCTAGCAAAGGACTGTAAATGGCTGACCAGTTTCTAGTATATAGTGCTTGGTATTGAATAATGGCATTTGGCAGTGTCTCTAAGGTTTTGTTGTATCCATTGTTCTGCTTGTTTCAAGATTTTGGGTCACTGCACAGGCACTGGGATTTTAAAATCTCAAGTATTTTACATTTAGTTCTAAGGGCATGTATCTACTCTGGAGCTGGAGTGTAATTTCCAGCTCAAGTAGATATACCTGCTGTAGTGGTCATCAAGCTACAGTGCTAAAGAAAGAAGTGTAGCCACAGCAGTGCAAGCAGTTGGACAGGATAGGTGCTTCAAGCATGATCCCATCTGAAACTCTTAAGTGCATACTCAGGCAGCTAGTCAGTTCTGCCAGTCATGCCAGGACAGCAACACTTCCTTTTTTAGAGCACTAACTCAGAGCTAACCTGGGTATGTCTATCCAAGCTGGAAGTTACACCTCAGCTCCAGTGTAGACATACCCTGAGGCTTTGGCTACCCTCGGGACTTCACAGTGCTGCCGCGGCAGCGCTGTGAAGCGCGAGTGTAGTTGCGCTGCCAGCACTGTGAGAGAGCTCTCACAGCGCTGTATGTACTCCACCTCTCCGAGGGGAATAGCCTGCAGCGCTGCGAGCGAGCGTGCAGCGCTGTACTCGCTGCGCTCAGGGGGGTGTTTTTTCACACCCCTGAGTGCAGCAAGTTGCAGCGCTGTACACCGCCAGTGTAGCCAAGGCCTGAGTTGCCTTTTCTTCCTGTCAAACTGTGTTAGCAGCTGGAGTAATTATTTAATAAACAATGATAGAGGCATCACATCTTAGGAAGAGTATAAAAAAATTAGTCTTTCAGCCATTGCATGCTTTACAAATTAGGAAGCCAAATATAATAGTATACAAGTGTATGCTTTGTATTCTTCTGTCAAGTGTCACCCTATTTTCTGTTGTTGGTTTTTTTTTTTTTTTTTTTTTTGTAGGCCTGAGCCTATTGATGATAAATTAAGATTTTTAACCTCCCACCATGAGGCACCTAGAACGCTTTTAGGCAGTGTAGCAAACAAGTAACTGTGGATGATTATGAGCATCTAATTCCATTGATTTAATAAATTGCAGGTACTTGTCATCTTTTGAAATCTAATCTGACTAAAAATATGCCCATCACATCCTTCTCAGAATACAGTTGCATCCATGAATTTTTCAATACATTAAGTAGACCAACTTCAAATACGTGTAAATAGATCCCCCCTCAAGATCAAACTGGAAGCATGTGTAGACTCCATCACCTCATCACACAGAAGCTTGAGTAAATGAAGTTTACACTATGCCTTCAAGGTCCCAGCCTTCAGAGGTTGTTAGGTGAATGATGGGAGAAAATTCCATAGTTGGAAGCCCCCTTCAAATATTGAACTCTGTAGACCGAAAGCAAAATGACATTTTCACTCTTTTTTTTTTTTACTTCCTGAGAGTATCCTGTACTCCTGATGTAATGAATAAAATGTCAGATTTTAGATTTCAGACAGCTTCCGCTTGGTTGATCAAAATCATAAAACCAAGTAGTGTAAATGGTAGAAAAAGTTTATGCACTAACTATTGGATCTTTATTCCATGCAGATTTGATCTGATCTTTCTAATGTTGGACCCTCGTGATGAAGCCTACGACAGACGTCTTGCTCACCACTTGGTTGCGCTGTACTACCAAAGTGAAGAGCAGGTGGAAGAAGAGTACATGGACATGGCAGTATTGAGGGATTACCTTGCGTATGCTCGTAGCTATGTTAATCCTAGACTAAGTGAAGAAGCAAGTCAGGCCCTTATTGAGGTAAAAAGTTGTGGATGTGAAATTTAAAGTAAGATTTAAAAAGAGAGGGGGAAAAAAACCTTCCTGTGGGATAAGATGTACCAGAACTGTGTACATCATTTCCTTTATTATTAAGCTCTTAACTTAGATTTTAAAAAGATTTCATGTATTGACTATTCTCCTTCCTTTTAATCCTGCATGGAAGTCATCCTGTGCTAACCAGTCTGTCCCAGAGCAGGTTTCCTGTACTCTTACAGGGCCATCACATCATTTCAGAAGAACTTGAACTTTCTCATGGTTTTGTGTAGATATTCCTTGGCAGATAGTAGTGATAGGCTTTAGCATTCTATATATTCTTTTGTGGTTTGAGACCAGATTTAGCTATTAATGATAACTGTCTCAATAACTGCACCTGTATTTTCCCCCTCCATGATTCACTCTAGAAATGCCCAGTCAAGTCTCCAGCCATCACCTTCTCTGGATAGGGACCCTTCTGATAGGGGCTATTAAAGCTGCACAGCTCCTTGCCATCCACTGTGATGTCCCCAGCAAGCCAATTTACTTAAGGACCAGCCCGTGTGCATTGCTTTCTCTGAGGACAAGAATAGTGATTTTTACCAGTCACCCCACAGCTCTTCCAAGCAAACATTTATCCACAGGGCAAAAGCATTATAGAGAAAACAAAAACAATAAACAGATTTAAATCCCCGCTAAAGGTCACTAATTTTCCAAATGGAGAGGCTGATGGGCCCACCTCCCTTTCACCTTTCCGCAAAGACGTGGGGCCTCCCCTTGGGCAGCAAGTTATGTCCATTTGCTGAATCAAAACGAAGGCCATGAGTCGGGCTCATCCTCTTATACCAAAGCCCTTTCTTTGTTTCCTAGTCTCTGGAAAACACAGCCTGACCCAGTCTATGCAAACCGCCACCGGGCGTGGAACTTTTCTGGAAGAGTTTAACGTTCATGAATTTAATACAATGATCCTCAAAGATACTGTGTAGGGTTTCAAGAATAATCTGCCCAATTTATTATGGCTTTTTTACAGAATCAAGCATGAGGAGAGACATACTAGCTGTGGTAGATGTCAGTCATGGCAAGGGAAATAGTGAAGATGTATATGGCATTTATATTTAAGGGGATACACAATATTTGGAATTTTTTTCCCAGGCTGATAATCCTCTGAAGGATGGAGTCTGGATACATCCTACATAATACATCTGTGAATTACTCTCCTTCAGGCTTATGTGGACATGAGAAAGATTGGCAGTGGTAGAGGAATGGTTTCTGCATATCCCCGCCAGCTTGAGTCTTTGATCCGTCTGGCAGAAGCTCATGCTAAAGTACGTTTTTCCGACAAGGTTGAAACAATTGATGTTGAAGAAGCAAAACGCCTCCACCGGGAAGCTCTGAAACAGTCTGCTACTGATCCAAGAACTGGCATTGTGGACATATCCATTCTCACTACAGGTTTGTGTTCACATAAGGATAAATTAGTATCTAGTGGATCTGGCTTGAGCAAACTATATGCTATTTCAGTTTGGTGATGTTATCTTCTCAGTGATTGGTTTATGGATTTGTAAATGCTTCAGATTGGATATTGAGCAATCCAGGTAATAAATGTCAGACCTGAATGTAATGTCAAAGTCAGTATATTCATTTTACAATGAAATCTGATTTTTAATTGAAACAATTTGTTTGAAATCTGCTAAACTTTCCCCAAACATGTCCAATACCTAAAGTGAACAGTTGATACAACAGCCTATATTGTTAGTCCTCTTTCGGCTACAAAGAATTCAGTTTCTAATGTTGGCATTCTCATATTTAATGCAGAAATGACAGTCAATATTATATCCTTTGTAACTTTTATGTACTTTTTTCCAAGGGATAAGTGCCACTGCCCGTAAACGTAAGGAGGAGCTGGCTCAAGCCTTGAAGAAGCTTATCCAGTCAAAGGGTAAAACACCAGCTCTAAAATACCAACAGCTTTTTGATGATCTCCGTGCACAGTCTGACGCTGTAAGTTTCTGCTTTCTTTATATACTACTACGGTTTCAAAAAAAAACTTTTTTTCCATCTCATGGGGGATCTTCTGTGTACTCAGCAGGGTCCTCAGTACCGATTATAGTTGTATCTCAGTTGAATAGGAAAACTAAATGGAAATCTCGACTAACAGTGGAGAGATTATTTTACCTCTGTATTTGGCACTGGTGCAACTGCTGCTGGAATACTTGTCCAGTTCTGGTGCCCACAGTTCAAAAAGGATGTTGATAAATTAAAGGGGGTTCAGAGAAGACTCCTGAGAATGATTAAAGGATTAGAAAACATACCTTAAAGTGATACTCAGAGCTCAGTCTATTTATCTTAACAAAGAGACTACAATCAACTTACCCCTTAACATTCTAAGTATCTACATGGGGAATAAATACTTGGCATGGACTCTTTAATCTAACAGAGAAAGATATAATATGATCTAATGGAAGTTGAAATTGGACAATTTTTAAATCAAGGTTGGATGTTTTTCTAAAAGATATGCTCTAGAAATATGTATGCCGTTTGTTATATAGGTAATCAGTGTTTACAGTAGTCCCTTCTGGCCTTGGAATCTATTTACTTGCTGTCCACCTGACACATGAATAGGCATAAGATTAGCCTGCTAGTCAGTTGGTCATCAGGTGTTCCTGATTAATTAGCTTAATTCTGGTTTCAGTTCTTTCATAGACATAAGTTTCACCTGTGGAATAGAAGAGATCTTGATTATTTACATGCTTGTCTTGCTGACAAAAATAAGCTGATTATTCTCGTCAGCTATAGGTGTCTATTCTGGTTTGCACGTCAACAGAATCGTAAGCCATGATCAAAGAATCTCTTATTACCATTGAAGATGCACAGGCCAGAAAGAATCCACTTTAACTGTTGCATTCCAGGATGAATTTCACAGCTTAAAAAGAAAACTTTTACCTAAAACCTGGCAAACTTGACATGGAAGTTTGTGAGACAAGCAGAATCATGTGATTTTTTGTTTAGGGGCATTGTAACATAGCCTTTTGTATATGTTCTCAAGCTTTTCTCTTTTCTTTAAGGCTGTCACTAAAGAAATGTTCGAAGAAGCACTTCGTGCCTTGGCTGATGATGACTTCTTGACTGTGACTGGAAAGACTGTTAGATTGCTATAATGAAATGCTAGCTTAACAGCAGAGTTTCTGTTTTTTCCAAGTACTTCCCTTGAGACCTGTGTCACATTTAAGAATATTATTCACTGGCAAAACTCAGGTGGTGATCTGTTGGTGAACCACTGTTAGCACAGTAAATAACTAGATTCTGAAAGACTGCAAAAAAGCCGAAATTAAACACCGCAATATTTGTTTGAACAAAATGGGTTATTAACATTTTAGTGCCATGTGTATTTTCAATAAAGTGCTTGGTAGAACAAGCTAACAATTTTTATGCATTTTAAAGCCCAAATGTCAAAATTCTTCTAGAACCACTGCTTTTTGACATCAATGCAACTTAAATCAGTGCATATTATGCTTTAATATTTTTACTACAGAGAAATTAGTGCTTGTGACTTTTGGAAATTAAAATCCATTGGCTTTATACCAGTTTATTTGCCTTTCTATGCATTTCAAAAAATGAAGCTAAATCTTGGTGAACACTTCAACCCAGTGTTCAGCAACTGCAAACAGACTTCAGTTTGTTTTCTAGCAGTTTAAAAGAACAAAGAAACCATTTTTCCTTTTCCCTCAGATTACTGCTCTTTCTCTTCTTCCCACCAAAGTTTGTAATTGCTGTTCAAAGATGTCTTTCTGCTTTGAACTTAAACTTTTACCATAACAAGCTACAATGAAGTCCAAGTTTCACATTAGGTCATTTTCCTACAGTAAACACACATTGCTGTAAGATATATAATTCATAGGACAGCTCAGAATGTCTTCCCAGTCATTTTCTCTTTTGTTGGGGTGGGGAGGTAAATCAGAGGATGCAAGATGTAGGCATAACATTAATACTACAGACATTTTATAGATGTGGAAAGGTGGCCTTTATCTATTGAATTATGCTCCTCATCTGCTCTCAGAGCACAAGGTCAGTTCTCACACTGTTTCAGATTATGCTCAGTTCTCACACTGTTTCAGATTATGCACAGCTTCCCTACATGTAAATGAGATCGAGAGTATTTGAACATGACAAAAAGTTTCTCTAGAAAACAAGCTAAAAGTGAATAAAGTTCAATACATTAGAAACTGATCATTTAATCCTACTGTATTGAATTTGTCAATATTCAGTACAGTAAAAAAATTAAGCAGAATATTCCAGTGTTCTCCAGTACTAAGTTATTGAAAAGGGGGTAAATAAAAAGGAGGACAGAACTTGTAAATGACAACTGTTAGTCAGAAGTAGCACTTAAGCTAGGCAGTGAAAAAAATTAATGTTGACAAATGCCTGGGAATGTATGTTAGAAGGAATAATTTGAAATATTTATACAGGCTGCTGGATTCTAAATTAACCACTGAGAAGAAAGTTGTGGGTGTCTTTATGGCTAGTTCAATGACAAATTCTGGTCTCTGTGGAGCAGTAGTCAAACTGAACAAGGGGGTAGGCTATATAAGGAATGGAATAGAAAATACTACCAAAAATGTCAACTCATTGAAGTCATGGTACACCACATTTGGAATACTGAGTTCAATTCTGGTTCACCCTATCAAACAATACAGCATACCTAGAGAGGGTTCAGAAATGGGTGTTACTAACTTGTAGAATATATTATTATGGCAGAGGCCAAGAGCTTACTAGGATAAGATACTAATATGAATAAAATATTTTAAAAGGGGGGGGGGAGAGAGAGACAAAGATGTAAAACTTTATTCTTTAGACCACAAACCAACCTGTGGTTCATAAGTGTTAGGAATAAACTTCTGTTTATTTCACGTTGTCCACGACATGTTTTCCTGCTCTTTTCCTCTCGATCAGAGAGGATGCTGAGAATTTTTGTTCATGTGAAGTCTCCATAAAGGAATAGTGGTGTTTTCAATTAATCCAATGTTCACTCCAATTTATTAAGATGTGTTTAGCTACCCTTCCATGTGGGTGATTAAACCTAGCTGTAAATGGGGAAGGGAATGCACAGCAATGAGCGAGCAGTCTCTTGTCTGCCCAAGATCTGACATTCCTAATATCAATAATAAGCAAGAAAACCTTATACAGGCTCCTTTATGCATAAAGTAGTAAAGAGGGTATAGGACAAATGTTAAAGATACTTTCCACATCTCCATTAGAGGACATAGCATTGGGAATTACATTGCCTTGGTGCTAAAAGGGAGAAAAGCTGCAGTTAAAGTGGAATGAGACAGCAGAAATTTCTACTCTCCTGGCATGGAATGCTTTCACAAAAGGGGATAAATGGGGAACTAATGGAAATAAATATTATGTCATAAGATTAGTTCAATAAAGTCAGGAGGGATGGAATAACAAAGCAGTTTAGGTGGAAAAATGTCATTTCACTTCATTGCTAGTTTCTAATTTTGATGCCGGTACTATTCATTTCAATGTACAACTATATTAGATCTACAATGGGCACTGACTTGCTCCTGCACTACTGAAGACAATGGTAGTTTTGTTACTGACTTCCCTAGTAACAGGATTAGATCTTAAGTGAGAGCCAAGTGCCTTATTCCCCGTATCCCCCATAACAAAACTAATATAAAGATTAATACCCTAGGCCAGCCATCTTCACAAAGCCCCAGCTGCATGGTTGTGGAAATCATTTGATTTCATTGGGGATTGGTCCTGCTTTGAGCAGGGGATTGGATTAGATGACCTCCAGAGGTCCCTTCTACCCCTGATATTCTATGTGGGATTTCACATTAACTTCTCAGACAGCCCTGTGACACTTAAGGTTAGTGCTGAAAAGAGGCACTGTGTACAAAGTAGCTGTGCAGGAAGATTTGATCATACATCCTGCAGTATTTTTGCTTTCTTATCTTTTCAGGTAGTCAGTCAAAACAGTTGTTTTCATAATCCCACAGCTGCCACGGTGCCTGGTAATTCAAGGGGTTTGTCACCTGTATACAGCAGCATCGATTAAAAAAACATTTTGCAGATGTTTCTGACTTTGAAAGAGTGAAGACCACACAGACAAGTCATCCTAAAATAGAACTGGTTCATAACACATTATGAGTGGTTTGCATAGGATTAAAGAAATCATGTATTCACCCATAGTACAAACTGCTGTAAATAGGGAGGTGCTCACCAGCTCTCATTAAAGATTATCACTTTACAGAACTGTATGGAGTAAGATATAACTATACCACAGCCTGTTGCTAGCTTGATTCACCTAACACACAAAAGGAATGCTTATAATCACACAGACTGTAAGACTATCATACCAGGCCCTGCATTTTCCTTCAGTAGGTGTTTGTATGGCCAGCACAATGTAGCCCCTTATGCTGTTTGGGGTCTCTGAGCACTACTGCAACACAAATCAATTGTAGGGCGTTATTTCTGGCACCATGCACGGTGTTTCAGGAATAGTTAGGCCACTACTAAAAATCTGTGACCGGATCCCACTTATTTAATGATGCTGGGCTAATATTGTTCCTAAAAGCACTGTGTCTAGCAGACTGTATTTCCACAGATACTATTCCACTAGAACCAACTATAATTCACATAGCTCTGAGATGTGCCACATCAATGTCTGTTGTGATCCAGTCACATCTCACAAACTGCCCATAGTTATTCCTAAGTAATAGATGGTTGAGAAATGTCCAAAGAAAAAATATATGCTGTATAATACAGAGAAACTTTCCTAATATAAGGCATTGGGAAATTTTACAATCATTTTAAAGCTTTGCTGTCTAGGGAGGGTCACACTTGTGGACATCTTAATACATGTGTAACCTGCTTTGTGAACAATGTCACATCTTCAGAGTAAATTCCTTGAACTGTCAGTGTGTAATAGAACTAAGGTCAATCAAACTACTAGTGCAATTTGCATCAGTGTAACTACCTCAGTGCAAGCTCCTGAACATAGAAACACTGTACAGTTTACTCATAGGAATTACCATCCAGGAACTGTGGTCCATCTTATCAAGAATCCTGTTACCAGTCATGACCAGCACCAGATGCTTCATACGTGGTGCAAGAAAACCTGCAGTAGGGAGTTAACCTGTACACAGGGGAAGTTCTGCTAACTCTCTAATAGATACTGGCTAGCACTGTGGCATGAGGGTTTATATCCTTTCAAACGCTGTTTTGTAACTTGGATATTCTTGTTTATGTAAATATCTAATCTCTGTAATGGGTGCATTCACCTCTCGCAAGTGCCCTGGTCAACTGTGTGCATGCCTGCAGTTTTTCCTCTACTCAGAGTGCCCCCCCCCCCCATTGGTCACTGTACTTGTCAGATTGGTCTTTGGTGACTCAGACCTCCGGCCAAGTCACTCTCTGTCCATATGCAAAACAAAAAACCCCTTCCAGGGTACACAATCCAGAATGTTCTGCTGCCCTCCCTGGGCTCAGTCTTCTAAAACAGCCCAACAGTGCCCCTCATGGCTGTGACGTTGTGCAGTCTATATGGTTTTATAAAAACATGATAAGTGAATATAATATAACTGGGATAGTTTTAGAAAAATATGGTAAAAAGTGAATATAACGTAAAATCTACTGAGTGTGATCATCCGATTTGTATAAATGTACCACTCTTGTATCTAAAACTAGAAATATAAAATATAACTCTGAGGGCCTATTGTAATTATGTAAAGTGTGGGCCATTAATGATGGTTTGGAATATTGATGACTCCCATTGTCTGCAGATGGCTGTGTTTACCTGTGAGTCTACCTGTATATGTGTGTGCTGGTAAGTGAGTAATGAAGTCTTGCAGTGACATGTGATCATGTCACCTGAACTGGAATCCATCTTCAACCTGGTGCTTTTCCAGTGAGGGGGGGTGGAAACCCAGAGGGACAAAGGGTTCCCGCCTTATGCAAAAGATATATAAAGGGGTGGAAGAGAACAAAGGGAAGGGAGCCATCATGAAGAATCCCCTAGCTATCACCTGAGCTGGAACAAGAGCTGTACCAGGGGAAAGAATTGTGCCCAGGCCTGGAAGGTGTCCAGTCTGAGAAAAAAAATTTACTGAAGCATCTCTGAGGGTGAGATTATCTGTATTCAGTTTGATTAGGCATAGATTTGCGCATTTTATTTTATTTTGCTTGGTGACTTACTTTGTTCTGTCTGTTACTACTTGGAACCACTTAAATCCTACTGTCTGTATTTAATAAAATCACTTTTTATTTAGTAATTTACTCAAAGTATGTATTAATACCTGGGGGAGCAAACAACTGTGCATATCTCTCTATCAGTCTTATAGAGGGCGAACAATTTATGAGTTTGCCCTGCATAAACTTTATGCAGGGTAAAACGGATTTATCTGGATTTAGACCCCATTGGGAGCTGGGCATCTGAGTGCTAAAGACAAGCACACTTCTGTGAGCTGTTTTCAGGTAAACTTGCAGCTTTGGGGCAAGTGATTCAGACCCTGGGTCTGTGTTGGAGCAGACAGGAGTGTCTGGCTCAACAAGACAGGGTGCTGGAGTCCTGAGCTGGCAGGGAAAATAGGAGCAGGGGTAGTCTTTGCACATCGGGTGGCAGCTCCCAAGGGGGTTTCTGTGATCCAACCCGTCACAGTGGTGTAGTCGAGCAGGGTCTGTGCACAGCTGATTGCTTTGAGATACTGGTAGTGATTTTAAGTGAGTTTTAAGTGTGGTGCCTGGAGAACAGACAAAGTGGTTACTGGTTTGTTATTTTCTGTTTGCTTATTTTGGGAAAGGGAAGTAGGGACAGAAAAGGAAGCAAAATAAGTAAAAATGAAGATCAAAAGAAGCTAAAACTACACAAGTTGCAAATTGCCCAGAAAGACTGAACAATGGGCGCTGGGAATGTCTCTGTTAACTAAGAAGCCCCTGAGCTGAGTGCATCTCAATTTCAGTGAACTGCAGATGGGTGTGGCCCAACCTCTGTCTGTGCTGAAGCTGACTGGAGTGTCTAACCTAGCAAGACAGGAGGGGACGGATGCCTGTTCTGGCAGGAGGGGGTTCTCTGTGGTATCCCAGCTCATTGAGTGATGGTCTCAAGGGAAGACAAATGGAAATTGATGTACAATTTGCCCGGGAAAAGGCTGCCCACCAACCTGGACTTAAGAGACAAAGCAATTAAGACCCAGAAGCATGACCTGGCTGTAATGGAGTGGAAGAGGTGCACAGAGACATGTATCCTGGAGCTGGAAGTTGGGGTCATGGTGACTGCTGCTGTGGGAACAAACCCCAAGGACTCTAGCTGGAAGCAAACCCAACCTGAGTGAAAGGGGGGGGGGGATTTTGCTGGCCAGCGAAAGGTCTCTCATAGCTTGGAGCTGTGAGCCTACAGCTGGATCAGGGTCTCTTTCCCTTTTGGGGGACACAGGAGTGTCTGCCCCATAGGGGAGCCCAAAAACTAATTTTAGGTATACTGCCTCCGCCATGGTCAGTGTCCAAGTCTCTGGCAGTAAGTTCAGGAGGAGGGTGTGATGTTGTGCAGTCTATATGGTTTTATAAAAACATGATAAGTGAATATAATATAACTGGGATAGTTTTAGAAAAATATGGTAAAAAGTGAATATAACGTAACTGGGATATGCTTCATGCAAAAGGTCTCTTGTAAGGTATCATTACAAAGCTTATAATCTACTGAGTGTGATCATCCGATTTGTATAAATGTACCACTCTTGTATCTAAAACTAGAAATATAAAATATAACTCTGAGGGCCTATTGTAATTATATAAAGTGTGGGCCATTAATGATGGTTTGGAATCTTGATGACTCCCATTGTCTGCAGATGGCTGTATTTACCTGTGAGTCTTCCTGTATATGTGTGTGCTGGCAAGTGAGTAATGAAGTCTTGCAGTGACATGTGATTGAAATCATAGAATATCAGGGTTAGAAGGGACCTCAGGAGGTCATCTAGTCCAACCCCCTGCTCAAAGCAGGACCAATCCCCAATTTTTGCCCCTAATCCCCTTAAGGATTGAACTCACAACCCTGGGTTTAGCAGGCCAATGCTCAAACCACTGAGCTATCCCTCCCCCCTTGATCATGTCACCTGAACTGGAATCCATCTTTAACCTGGTGCTTTTCCAGTGTGTGTGTGTGGGGGGGGGGGATGGAAACCCAGAGGGACAAAGGGTTCCCGCCTTATGCAAAAGATATATAAAGGGGTGGAAGAGAACAGAGAGAGAGAGGAGCCATCATGAAGAATCCCCTAGCTGTCACCTGAGCTGGAACAAGAGCTGTACCAGGGGAAAGAATTGTGCCCAGGCCTGGAAGGTGTCCAGTCTGAGAAAAAAAACTTACTGAAGCATCTCTGAGGGTGAGATTATCTGTATTCAGTTTGATTAGGCATAGATTTGCGCATTTTATTTTATTTTGCTTGGTGACTTACTTTGTTCTGTCTGTTATTACTTGGAACCACTTAAATCCTATTTTCTGTATTTAATAAAATCACTTTTTATTTAGTAATTTCCTCAGAGTATGTATTAATACCTGGGGGAGCAAACAACTGTGCATCTCTCTCTATCAGTGTTATAGAGGGCGAACAATTTCTGGGTTTGCCCTGCATAAGCTTTATGCAGGGTAAAACGGATTTATTTGGGTTTAGACCCCATTGGGAGTTGGGCATCTGAGTGCTAGAGACAAGCACCCTTCTGTGAGCTGTTTTCAGGTAAACTTGCAGCTTTGGGACAAGTGATTCAGACCCTGGGTCTGTGTTGCAGCAGACGGGAGTGTCTGGCTCAGCAAGACAGGGTGCTGGGGTCCTGAGCTGGCAGGGAAAACAGGAGCAGGGGTAGTCTTGGTACATTGGGTGGCAGCTCCCAAGGGGGTTTCTGTGATCCAACCCGTCACAATGGCACCCTCAGTTGGGCATGTCCTTCTCTGTAGCCCTTCCTGGGCTCAGTCCTGCAAAGGTTCTTGCTCTGAGTTGTGGAGGAAAGGACCACGACAGAGTGGAGCAGCGCCCCCATATCCTCCTCCCTGGAGACTCTTTGCCTTCATTTGAGTCCTCAGTGACCCCAGCTGAACCACTCCTCTTGAACTCAGTTCGCTGATCATAGCTCCCCACTTAGTCCCAGTAGTGCAACCCCTTTTCTGGGGTGCCACAGTTCTAATTCCCTTCCTCAGGGCATAGCCACTTCCACCCTGTAGTTGGTGGTGGGACCCAATCCCACCCACTGCTCCAGGTCCCAACACAGTGACCCTTTAAGTATAGCAGCCTTGTGCTGCATCCCTTTACTAATCGCTGCTCTACATTTCCCTGGGTCACTTCCCCATAGCCTGTCTTAGTTGAGTCCAGGCAACCAGCCAGAAGCTCCTTCCTCACTCCCCCATTCCCTGCCAGTAACCACATGCTTAGTTCCAGCAGCCAGCCAAGAGCCATGCTCAAGCTCCCCCACACCTTTTCAGTCAACCACTCATTTCCCCCACTCCCTGCCAGCAGCAGACTGAATTCACGCTAACCCTGCAGCTCCTTTTATACAAGTCTGTTGGGCCCTGATTGGCTTCTCCCTGTAGCCTCTTTGCTGATTGGCTGCTTCCCACACAGCTGCTCTAGGCAGCTTGGAGGACCTCTCAACTGCCCTTTTCTGGGGCAGAATATGGCAGGGCTGTGAGGCCTCCAGCAGGGGGCCTCAGGGCCTAGTCCACCCCCTCACACTTTCTCACAACTTAGATGCCCCAGCATTCCTGGGTAGGTAGCAAATAGCCAGACTACCAGAGAATATGGAATTGGTTATCGTATTGAGTTACATGTCAGACATATCCACCTTAATTGGAAATTACTTGGGAGTACATTTCTCTACCTATTTGGAGTGCTATAAGGATAAATGTTTGAGAAGCTATTGTCACAAGTCTCAAAGGAAAGCCTGTTAATAAATAAAATCTCATTTTCATGGTTTTCTTTCTTAGAGTTTTATCCTGCTGCCCGCCACCATAATATCTAAATGCCATCCACATAAAGTCAATAGCAAAGGCCCTCAGGGACTGTTAGAAAACTGTGTAATGAATGGTGTTAGTCAAATATATACTAAACAGTGATAGAGAAATGAATATTATATATAGTTTTATAAGAAAATATAAAGGAATTTTTTATTTTTCTAGGTCTCTCTGCTGATGCGACATTTCAGAATTTAGCTGAAACAGGTTCACAGTTGTGTAAATCATGAAACCTCTTTTGTGTGTCTTATCTATAAATTCCTTGGTCTGTGCGAACTGTAGGGTGAAGCAGAGTTTCATAAGGGAACTGTAAGCTCCAGGTGCTCACATCCCTCCTACCAAAACAAGCTAATACATAAAAACCTTGCCCTGGTAACCTGCTAGCTAGCCATCTGTATCAGAAAGCATGGATCCTGCACTGCTCTTCAGTCTTGGGCTATGTGTTATGAACACAAGGCTACAAGAGGAGCTCAACTGGGAGGCTATTCACTACTACCCTGACACCCCTTGTCCTTGTAGGAACAGCCTGTCTGTAGCTCCACACCAAAGGCAACTATTTGCCTCCCTTGCCTTCTGCTATTATTGCTGCAGCTCTTTCATTTTTACATGGCACAGATGCATGTCCCTATCGTGGCCCTTCTCCATGCCCCAAGCAAGTTCCTACGGCTGGAGTGGAGCCGTGACAGCACAGCCTCCTCTCCTCCCAGACCCAGAAGTTCTACCATCTCCCGTGTACTCCAGGTAGGAGCGAGTTTACTGTGTGGAGCCAGCCTGCTCAGCTGGGCAGTTGCTATGTGAGCTCGCCACACCAAGTTAATGATTTAGTCTTAATAGGGTATACCAAGGATATGTATTTGTTCCTGGAAGAAATATAGAAATTCTGCTTGTTCCATGTGACTATGTCATTATCAAAAAGGAAAGTTTTTGCTTTGAATAAAGCTTATATTAAAAGCGTTTATATTGTTTTACTGATTTTCAGTTTTGGAATAAATAATCCAGTGAAAATGCATACTGGAAAACATGAGCATCAATCCCACTTCCTCCCACATGCTAAGCAAACATGCTACCATTTGAGCTAATTCCCCTGTCATAACTATAAAGGGAAGGGTAACAGCTCTCCTGTGTACAGTACTATAAAATCCCTCCTGGCCCGAGACTCCAAAATCCTTTTACCTGTAAAGGGTTAAGAAGCTCGGGTAACCTGGCTGACACCTGACCCAAAGGACCAATAAGGGGACAAGATACTTTCAAATCTTGGGGGAGGGGAAAGGCTTTTGTTTGTGCTCTTTGTTTAGGGGGTTGTTCGCTCTTGGGACTGAGAGGGACCAGACATCAATCCAGGTTCTCCCCATCTTTCTAAACAAGTCTTTCATATTTCAAACTTGTAAGTAAAAAGCCAGGGAAGGCGTCTTAGTTTTACTTTGTTTTCTCAACTTGTAAATGTACCTTTTACTAGAGTGTTTATCTTTGTTTGCTGTACTTTGAACCTAAGACTAGAGGGGAGTCCTCTGAGCTCTTTAAGTTTGATTACCCTGTAAAGTTATTTTCCATACTGATTTTACAGAGATGATTTTTACCTTTTTCTTTAATTAAAAGCCTGATTGATTTTTCCTTGTTTTAGTTCCAAGGGGGTTGGATCTGTATTCACCAGGAGTTGGTGGGAGAAAGGAGGGGGATGGTCAATTTCTCCTTGTTTTAAGATCCAAGGGGTTTGGATCTGTATTCACCAGGGAATTGGTGAAAGGTTTCTCAAGGCTTCCCAGGGAAGGGAATTAGCTTTGGGAATGGTGGCAGCGGACCAGATCTAAGCTGGTAGTTAAGCTTAGAAGTCTTCATGCAGGCCCCCACAGTTGTACCCTAAAGTTCAAAGTGGGGATACAGCCTTGACATCCCCTCTTCTCAGAACTATTCCAAAGCAGTTTGTAACCAGAAAACTGTGTGCTTATCCAGTGTATGATATTCTACTGTAACAGTTCATATTTCAACTGTAATAACTTCAGTATTATTGCTGTTGTGTTGGTCTTTCTACTCACAAAAGAAAAAAAAATGTACCTTTTATCTAGCTTCCAACAGTAGACAGTAGAGGCTTTTAATATTATTCACTTATTTCTTTACAACTGCAGTGTTTAGTATTTCATTTTGGAATTAAGCCATGGGGGAAAGGAGAGACCAGCAGAAAAGAAGGTTTTCAGGATATGTGTAATCATTTAAAGAGTTCTGATTAAGTTTTAGTTATTTTATTAAATAATCAATGGGACAAATCATTTTGTATTAATTGATTTTCCAATAACAAAAATCAAGTAATTAATTGTGTTTTAATAGCTTTGTGTATGAGCCTTCTTCAGCTAAATAAATATTAATTGAATTTTCTTCTGTTTGTTGCACATACAAGTCTGAGAAACAAGAAATGTAAATTAAAACAAAAACATCACATAGAAGAATACAGAAGGGTAAAGAAAAAAGGTTTATTTGCTATTTGCTCCCTGCCCCTACACAGCCAAAAAAAAATGTTTAGTGGAGAATGCAGGCATCGATCCCGCTACCTCTCACATGCTAAGCGAGCGCTCTACCATTTGAGCTAATTCCCCCTCTGTGTGTTCCCTGGAGTAGGCTGTTCAGAAAATGTTTTTGAGCAGTTCTCCTCAAACACTGCAAGCTCTCCAATCAGAGAATAAAATGACAGGTTTCAGAGTAGCAGCCGTGTTAGTCTGTATCCGCAAAAAGAACAGGAGTACTTGTGGCACCTTAGAGACTAACAAATTTGTTAGTCTCTAAGGTGCCACAAGTACTCCTGTTCTTTTTTAGAGAATAAAATGGTGTCTGATGATTCATCATACCCATTTAGCACTAGCAAGGACTCTCAGCTAGCTGTTCAGCCTACTCAGGAAGTACAATTCTTTCAAAGAGTAGAATGTTTGTGTCACCTCTGAGAGGCTGTGTCATCAATCTGACCAACCTTGATCTTCACCTGCTCTCATCCTTTTGTGTGTTCAATTAGTTTTTCCACATTGAAACTGAAGTGTTCTGTTGTTTAAAAGCAAGCACATCTGATTACTCTCATTGCAGGCTATATTTTGCCCCTAGGAATCTTCACAGCATTGCTTTAACTTGTCTCTTGAGCACTGAGGTTTACCAACATGCATCTTATTCTCAGAATAAAACACAATGTAACAGCTACTGTCACTGGGTTAATATTCTTTGATCAATAGCAGCAAAATCTGCAACCACTCTGTGTCAGTTTCCCCAGCCACTAATATCACAAGACCACAGGAGGTTCTCTCTTTTTGGTAATTAACAAGTCAATTACATTGGTGGCACAAGAAAAGTTTCTTCCATTTGTGAAAAATCATGCCAGTTTCAAAGACATTCTATATATTTAAGATAGAGAATACTACGAGCACACAGTTAATGTATTTGCTAACTGATAGGTCTCAACATGTAATTGTAAATGAGATATCATTGAGCAGGTATGTTTCCAGTGGGATCCTGCAGGGATCAATTCCTGGACCTACACTATTTAAAAATTTTATCAATGACCTGGAAGAAAATAAAATCATCACTGAAAGTTTACAGATGAGACAAAAACTGGGGGAGTGTTTAATAATGAAGAGGACAGGTCAGTGGATTGTGAGCATAATGGACTGATTGGTAAATTGGGCACAAACAAACAATATGCATTTTAATACAGCTAAATGTAAATATAGGAACAAAGAATGTAGGCCATACTTACAGGATGAGAGAGACTATCCTGGGAAGCAGAGACTCTGAAAAGGATTAGAGACTGTGGTGGATAATCAGATGAACATGAGGTCTCAGTACTAGATATGAAAATGCTCACATTCCATGACAACTGAACACATAGTTTATAGAAGAGTAAAATAATGTTAGATAATGCTAATCTGTTCCACCTCATAGTTAGCTGTAACATTCAGTACCTTTCCCAGATCTGAAGAACAGGTCTATGTAAGCTCAAAAGCTTGTCTCTTTCACCAAAAGATGGCACAGTAAGAGATTACCTCACTCATTCTGCCTCTTTAATATAATGTTAAAGGTGTTTTTATGGACACCAATTTCTCTTGGAATTGCCACACGCCTCTTGGTCACCTTGCTTTTCCATGCTATAAGAACAGACACATGACATAACCCTCTGCCCTAACCATATTTGCAAATGGGATGTCCTGATTAAAAAATCATCCCTGACATAGCTTTTACAAAAAATTATATTTATACCTACTATAACTCAACCTATTATGTCTCAACTCAGCTGAATTGCCTTATCCTTTATATTGTGAACATTCTTTCAATACTTATGAAAGGAAATAATTTGTGCTGTCAAAATTATATTTATCTTCAATAAAGAGTTAAAAATATAATTCAAGCATATTGTGCACATCCCTTTATTAAAATGTGGATTCATTTAATATGTACATTTATTTTGACCCCTTACAAAAATGTTAAGAGCAGGATGCACCTAGAATTTAAAAAGAAAATAAGGACAAGTGATTAGAGGGGTGAAATATCAAAGACAAAAATCACAAGCAACAAGTGGCAACTCTTGCAGTCCTTTTGTTTAATTTTTTTCAGCTGTCAAGAATTACCTCTCTCTTCTGTGCATGCAGCTGTGATAATCTTCAAGAAAACAGATCACACACCGACCTTCCCACAAAACAAAACGCCCCCAAAAATCGCTTTCTAAAATTAGAAAGCCTCAAGGAATAACTTAAAATATGCATATCCTTCACAATTGAAAAAACGGGTCACTTGGAAATAAATGTTCTCTAATTAAAAAAAAAACCTTCTGGAGAATGCGGGCATCGATCCCGCTACCTCTCGCATGCTAAGCGAGCGCTCTACCATTTGAGCTAATTCCCCTTACAGAGAAAAAGATTCAGCTATGTGTGAGTCACTGTTTTCTAGCTCCTCCTTGCCCAAATGACTCAGGGGAAATGACACTGTAATCTTCTCAGGCACCATAAAGCCTGAAGGAACATTCTGCTTTGCAGCCAAGAGTAAGAATACGGAGCTCAAATTGTTAGCGGATTATTAGTGAGACTAAATCCCATAGTCTTTACAAGAGACTGCAGAAATTGTTTATTTTAGGACAATTCCTCAGATCTTTACAAGCAAGCAAAAACAAACTGATTTGGATTTTATTAAGACGAGTTTTGCTGGAGTAAAATAGGAGTCAAGAGCTCAGCGTTTGACTGGTTACAAATTAGCCAAGTGAGCTGTAACTGGATCACACACCTTTTCAAACAGGTCTGCGGAGCCAAACGACGGGGAGACTCATCTGCACAACTGAACAGTTATCACACTTAAGCTGTATCATGTGGCTCTTAAAAAAAACTTATATAATTATCTCAACAGATTTGAATTAAAAGTAATTAACAGGCTACACAGAAATTTTCCCCAGTATAACAGTAATCCCTGGGTAGCAACAAGCCAGCCAACTCGCTCTAATACCCTCCATAGCCACTATTGTAGTAGGTGTAGCTGGGGGGAAACGGCATGGCTGTACTGACCCTGAAATCTGCAGTGACCCTTTCGGGCTGTGGGAAGTAAGGTGTACATTAAACAAAAGGTAAAATCAGCTCCCAGCCAGTCCCAAAACTGGGAGCTGCAAAAGGTACCTTCGTTTTTCCCTTGGGTCCTGCACTTCCCACAGCTTGGCTGAACCCAAGAATTGAGGCCACTGTGGTTATTGGAGAATCTTCTACAAGTATATTCCCATTCATCTCTACTTCTATTTTTCTGTACTTTTTCATGTTCCCCTTTTTAAAAATACTGTATTGATTTTTAAAGTAAAAATACTCTATTCAATGCAGAAAGAAAAGAAATTATGACTATTTAACAAACAAGGGAAGTAGTTAAATTATTAGTCACTTCAATACACACTTTCCAAATATATCAACCTGGCCAGCAGTGAAAAATGTGTGTAACGAATAACTTATTTCACTATAGCAATTGTGTAGGGTGCAATAATATGAAACAGTGCATACAAGGAATAAGTCCCTATCTTTCCACAGAACGAGTACATTGTGGACAGTGCATGCTTCTTCATGTTGTCCCACCAATCTGACTCACCCCTAGCCTTGAGACCACCTCTGGGGTGAAAGGCTAGTTAAGTCTCCCAACCCCATTCAGTCCTTAGTCTCCCTGCTGAGACTGCCAGCAAAGGTGTCATTAATACCATTTGTGTAGTGATTTTTGGACAAGTGTTCACATTACACTTGGACTTAGAAATACAATAAATGTACTGAACTATTTGTATTTGTACTATGTCTTCATGGGATTTAAAACAATACAAAATTATACATCAACATTTCAAAAGCTACAAGCCAGTAAAAAGCAAAGATTTACAAAAACTAAATCCTGAACTGTTCTCAGGGGCGGCTCTACGTATTTTACTGCCCCAAGCACGAATTGCCGCCGAATCTGCAGGACCGGCGGACCTCCCGCAGGCATGCCGCCGAAGGCTGCCTGACTGCCACCCTCGCAGGGATTGGCAGGGTGCCCCATGCGGCTTGCCGCCCCAGGCATGCGCTTGGAGCACTGGTGCCTGGAGCTGCCGCTGACTGTTCCACATCTATTCTCCTTAGAAATCATGTGGCTTCTTGTATATCTATGTTTTCCTTTAGATGAAACAAATTCCTCTCATATATTACATTCATCAATGTTGTCAGTCATCTTCTAAATATTGTGCTCTTTGGAAGTAATTTCTGTCATATCAACATACCAATCTCTTCAAACTAGGACTCGAAAGATTCTCCAAACCTGAAGTATCAATCTCTTGCATAACCCAAGATAATTGTAATTCATCTTGAAAAGATTTTTGTAGTCCTATTTACTGATGAAACCTCATGTAGCAAATATTTCATTTTCATATTGCACTCCTGGACACTTGTTTAAATGTGTTCTACTTGGACAATGAAGGGCAGAGGCGGCTCCAGGCACCAGCGCTCCAAGCGCGTGCCTGGGGCGGCAAGCCGCAGGGGGGCGGCCTGACGGTCAGTGTGAGGGCGGCAGTCAAGCTGCCTTCGGCAGCATGCCTGCGGGAGGTCCGCCGGACCCGTGGCTTCGGCGGCAATTCGGCAGCGGGTACGCCGAAGGCACGGGACCGGTGGACCTCCCGCAGGGGCATGCCACCGAATCCGCGTTACCAGCGGACCTCCCACAGGCATGCCGCCGAAGGCTGCCTCACTGCCGTGCTTGGGGCGGCGAAATACATAGAGCTGCCCCTGATGAAGGGTGCTGGTAATATGGGAAACAGGATGGTAATTTGTCATATTATTTGGCAATATATTAGTATTAGAAATTCCTGGTCAAGTATTACCAGTGTTCACATCTGGGGGAATTCTGCACCAAAAAATTAAAAATTCTGCACATATTTTAAAATTCTGCATATTTTATTTATCAAAATAACACTATATAATCATACCAGATTCAATCATTTTGGTCATTTATTTCAACATACCTGTCAGCAACTATGTCTGTAGCAATACAGACAAAAAAAATTCCCCCAGCAGAAGAGAGTTAAAGAAACCCACATGACAACCCAGTGCCTGTATCTCTGCTACCTCCCCCCACCCCGAGCCCAGCCAGGGAGCCAGATACTACACCCTTCCCCCGAGAGCCCAGCTGCAGGGTGTCCCCAATCCAGACACTTGCTCCCAACCCTCGCAACCCAGCTGCGCACCCCTCGCCAGCCCAGACACTTGCACCCCTTCCCCCAGAACCCAGCCCACAGAGTGCCCCCAAGGCCCAGACACTTGCACCCTTCCCCCAAGAGCCCAGCTGCGCCGCCCCCCACTTCCCCACAGCCCAGACACACACACACACCCTACCGCCCCACTGCCCAGCTGCAGGAGTAAGTGTTATAGAAATATACTGAATCATAAAGTAGTGGATGAATCAGAATTACATTTGTTACATATGCCTTTCTTGTTGTATAGTATTGAGCTTGGATAGTTTTTGGCTAGAGTTTCAGAGTATTCATTATCGAAAATGAAGAAAGAATTCATACATTCAGAACTGGGTGAGATTGCACATGCAGTTCTGCTCACTGATTTGCTGTTCCAGGTCTCTGAAAAAAAAAAAAAAAAAAAAAAAAAAAGAGAGTCAGAGGTCAGTTTCAGAAAGGAGGATTTCCCTCCCTTTTGCTTACAATTATAGGGCATGACTATTCTCACATTGGTGTAAAAAGAATAACTCTTTACATCAATTTCGTTACTTCAGATTCTAATCTCATACTGATATATATTAGATCATTAGCCTTTCTTTTCTTTATCCCATCAAGATAAATGGGACACTAAAACAGACAAAGAGGCGGTGATGGGATGAAGCAAGGATGGAGGGGTTTGTATTGTGGAATGGGGTCCTGGATTTTTACTTATTTCTCATTCAGAGTTTGTATGGGAATGGGAACTTTGCCAGCCCACTATGCATGACCCGTGAGGCTGATATCCACAAAAATCAAATCTCCAGCTCCTTCTCTGCTTCACTCCCCCACTTCCTTGTTGAAAGTGCCATCTATCCTCTATGTTTACACATTTGGGATTGTCCAGGATAAACCTAAAGCACTTGGACAGGTATTTGCTAATTCAAAGTGTCTATAATTAATTATTTATATAAAAACTATGGTCAACTGTGTGTTCACTTAACATGTACAGGGAGAAAGAAGTAGTCCGTAGCTGGAGAGCCAAATAGCTGTGAGTTTGTTTGTTTAACCCCCCCCCCCCCCCCCGCCTCACTCCCCCCCCAAAAGGGAAACTTGGGAATTTTGTTTCTGTCCTGAATAAAGGAGGAATGCAGACATGAGACAGAGTTTAGGTGATTTTATTTGTTTGCTTTGACCCAGAAGAAAGAGGGAATCAAGGAGTTTTGCTTAATCCTCAGACAAAAGGCATCGGGGAACTCCATTGTTTCTCTGACCCTGGAAAGGGGGAACTTTAGGACTATATTTATTATATGCCCTAAAGAAAACACTTCTTGTTTCAGTTTCCTTTCTTGATTTGACTGAGATTCTTTATGGCAGAATGACCACTCACATGTAGGGACATTCCATATATTCCCCCTCTTTTCCCACTGCCTCTCCAATATTCAGAATACTAACTGAACTCCAGTCTTTGCAGGATAGCTGGGTTAGAGTCCAAGGCCTGGTCTACACTAGGAGTTTATGTCGAATTTAGCGCCGTTACATCGAATTAACCCTGCACCCGTCCACACCACGAAGCTATTTAGTTCGACATAGAGCTCTCTTAAATTCGACTTCTGTACTCCTCGAAAACGAGAGGAGTAGCGCTAAATTCGAAATGGCAATATCGAATTAAGCTAGGTGTGGATGGAAATCGACGGTAATAGCTCCGGGAGCTATCCCACAGTGCACCACTCTGTTGACGCTCTGGACAGCAGTTCGAGCTCGGATGCTCTGACCAGCCACACAGGAAAAGCCCCGGGAAAATTTGAATTCCTTTTCCTGTCTGGGCAGTTTGAATCTCATTTTCTGTTTGGACAGCGTGGAGAGCTCAGCAGCACTGGCAACGATGCAGAGCTCTCCAGCAGAGATGGCCGTGCAATCTAATAGAAAGAGGGCCCCAGCATGGACTGATCGGGAAGTCTTGGATCTCATCGCTGTGTGGGGCGATGAGTCCGTGCTTTCAGAGCTGCGCTCCAAAAGAAGGAATGCAAAGATCTACGAGAAGATCTCTAAAGCCATGGCAGAGAGAGGATACAGCCGGGATGCAACGCAGTGCCGCGTGAAAATCAAGGAGCTGAGACAAGGCTACCAAAAAACCAAAGAGGCAAACGGACGCTCCGGATCCCAGCCCCACACATCCCGTTTCTACGAGGCACTGCATTCCATCCTAGGTGCGGCCGCCACCACTACCCCACCACTGACCGTGGACTCTGAGGATGGGATATTGTCCACGGCCGGTTCCTCCTCGGAAATGTTAGGTGACGGGGAAGATGAGGAAGGAGATGAGGAGGACGAGGCAGTCGACAGCGCTTGCACCGCTGATTTCCCCGACAGCCAGGAGCTCTTCATCACCCTTACCGAGACCCCCTACCAAACGTCCCCATCCGTTACCCCGGACACCGAATCAGGGGAAGGATCAAGCAGTGAGTGCTTTAAACATCTAAACATTTAAGTTTAACATAACTGGAATATTTATATTGTTAACAATGGGGTTTTCATTCACTCATTTAAACATAGAAACTTTTATTTATAACACAACAGGAATATTAACTATATCAGCAATTGGGTGTTCATGATTTCTTTGCCTTAGGCAACTATTTAGTCCCAACTATGTATAAAAAATCAAATAATGTCCGGATTTTCATGATTAGGCAACCACAGGACGCTCCACTCTGTAGTCCCTTCCAGTACAGTTACACGAAAAGACGGTCAATATGTCCGGGAATTGACAGAGAGTCCTCCTGGGAGAGCTCAGCATAGCTCTCCTGGAGGTACCGCTCAAGCATGCGCATCAGGTTCCGTGGCAGGGCGATCTTGTTCGGTCCACCGTGGTAAGACACGTTCCCACGCCATGACTCTATTAAGTAGTCCGGTATCATAGCCCGGCAGAGCATGGCTGCATACGGCCCTGGCTTCTGCATGCTCTCCCGAAGCATCCGTCCCCTCTCGCTCTCCGAGATCCTCATCAGCGTTATGTCGCACATGACGCCCTGCTTTAAATTAGGGAGGGGAATGTTAGTATTGGGACTGCTTTACAGCCACGCGGTGGAGGCGGCAGAGGGGCAGCATACAGGGATCTTTCCCTGGGACAGCCGCGAGGTGGTGGGACAGGGGCAGAGCTCATGCTTCCCTGATTGCTGCCAGCAGAGAGTGGCCTTGCTTTCAGTGCGAAAGGAGCCCAGTGCTACTATTAAATTTTTAAGCTGCCACAAGTCTACGGCTTACCATGTTTTCCTGCAACAAAAGTAGAGGTGTCCTGCCACGCTTCTCAGATCGCAACTGCAAGACCCCAGGCACTGAAGGCGAGGGCCGAAAATTCGACCTTGTCCTGAGTGCGCATGTGAAAGGTGCAGTGCATGGTGTTGTTCACAGAGAAAGACTATGTTCTTTGTTAGCAACTTCATTTATCTGTCTCAGGAATTCACTCCCTTTTTCCCATTCCCACAGACACATCTGCGACTGTCTCCCAACCCAGCCTGGCATCACACTCCCAGAGGCTAGCGCAGATTAGGAGGAGGAAGAAGAAGACGCGTGAGGACATGTTCTATGAACTTATGGACTGCTCACGAGAGCAGGCAGCCCAGACGACACAGTGGAGGGAGAACTTGTCACAAATGCACCGAGCAGTCATGGAACGGGAGGAGAGGTGGCGCCAGGAAGACCAGCAGGCTACTCAAACCCTGCTTGGACTAATGAGGGAGCAAACGGAGACGCTCTGGCGCCTAGTGGATGTTCTGCAAGACCGGAGGCAGGAGGACAGAGCCCTGCTGCAGTCTATCTCTAACCGCCCTCCCCCGCCACCAAGTCCCACACCCCCCTCACCAAAAGTCCAAAGAAGGAGGGGCGGCAAGGGCCGTTAAAACTTTCAGTCAGCCCCTGCAGACTGCTGCAGCAATAGAAGGCTCTCGTTCCACAAAGTTTGAGAAGTCCTTTCCTACCCATCTCACACAAGCCCCCGTCCAAGTTTCCTCCCCCCCCTTTTCATGTGCGGTTCATAATAAAACATCTGTTTCTGTTAAGTACTGTTTCCGAGAGTGTCTTTTAGAGGGGATTCTGTCTGAAGGGGGGGAAGGGGTTTGTTACTTGGACAGGACAGTCACCTTTAGCAGGCTACAGAGGCGGGGGCAGGTCCAGCATCAGGACACATACACAGTGCAGTCACCAGTTACCCTGGTCAGTCTGGGAGGTGGTTTTCATGTTCTGGGGGGCGGGGGGGTTGATCTGTGACTTTGTGGCGGGGGAGGGCAGTTAGAGATCTTATGCCGCGGTCCTTATCCTGGATCACAGAGCCACGCAGCAGGGGGTCTGTAACCCTCAGCCCCCTGCCAGAAAGTCACTTGGCCGACACATACACGCAGTCCCGCCCAGGACTGCTGGCAGGCTCCGTTGAAACAACCAATCCAGCACTGCGGAGCCTGTCATTCCCGGAGTTTAGAAGCATCATTTGCATCAAAACACTAAACCCGCCCCCCGCCACAGTCTGCGTCCCCGGTTTAAAACATTCCCGCGAAAACAGTAAGAAAGAGAACCTTGTTCATTAACAAAACGGAACAGATTTTATTTGTCGGGAAGGTGGTGAAGGGGGTATGTAACTTGGAAGGATAGTCAACAGTAACTGGGTAAAGAAACAGGGGCAGGTTCAGCATCTGTGTCCACAAACTAAACAGTCACTGGAGACCCTGCTCAGTCAGGAACCTGGCTTTCAAAGCCTCCCTGATGCACAGCGCGTCCCGCTGGGATCTTCTAATCGCCCGGCTGTCTGGCTGGGCGTAATCAGAAGCCAGGCTATTTGCCTCAACCTCCCACCCCGCCATAAAGGTCTCCCCCTTGCTCTCACACAAATTGTGGAGCACACAGCAAGCAGCTATCACAATGGGGATATTGGTTTCGCTGAGATCACAGCGAGTGAGTAAGCTTCTCCATCTCCCCTTGAGACGGCCAAAAGCACACTCCACCACCATTCTGCACTTGCTCAAATGGTAGTTGAAGAGTTCTTTCCCTGAGTCCAGTGCGCCAGTGTAGGGCTTCATGAGCCAGGGCATTAGCGGGTATGCAGGGTCCCCGAGGATCACAGTAGGCATCTCCACATCCCCAAGACTTATTTTGTGGTCCGGGAAGTAAAGACCTTCCTGCAGCTGTCTAAACAGACCAGAGTTCCTGAAAACACGAGCGTCATGAACCTTGCCAGGCCATCCAACGTTGATATTTGTAAAACGTCCCCTGTGGTCCACCAGTGCTTGCAGCACCATAGAAAAGTATCCCTTTCTGTTTATGTACTGGCTGGCCTGGTGGTCCGGTCCCAGGATAGGGATGTGAGTCCCATCTATAGCCCCACCGCAGTTTGGGAATCCCATCTCGGCAAAGCCATCTATGATGAGCTCCACGTTTCCCAGGGTCACTACCTTTGATAGCAGTACCTTGACGATTGCCTTGGCTACTTGCATGACAGCAACCCCCACGGTAGACTTGCCCACACCAAAGTGGTTTGCGACTGACCGGTAGCTGTCTGGCGTTGCAAGCTTCCAGAGGGCTATGGCCACTCGCTTCTGGACAGTCAGGGCTGCTCGCATCCGGGTGTCCTTTCGCTTCAGGGCAGGGGACAGCAACTCACACAGTTCGAGGAAAGTCCCCTTCCGCATGCGAAAGTTTCGCAGCCATGAATCCCAAGACCTGCAGCACTATGCGGTCCCACCAGTCCGTGCTTGTTTCCAGGGCCCAGAATCGCCGTTCCACAGTATCCACAAGACCCAGTGACACCGAGATGTCCTGGGCGCTGGGTCTCCTGTTTTCTGAGAGGTCGGAGGTACTCTCCGACTTCATGCCCTCACGGTGGTGCCGTAGCCTCCTCTCCTGATTTCTCTGCAGCTGCCTCTGGTAAAGGTGGATGAGAAGCTGCGAGACGTTGAGAACTGCCACAACTGCAGCGATGGTCGCAGCGGGATCCATGCTCGCAGTGCTGTGGCGTCCGCGCTGTCAGTAATCAGAAAAGTGCGCGAACTGATTTCCCGCCGGCACTTTCAGGGAGGGAGGGAGGGCGGTAGTGACGGACGGATGACGACAATTACCCAAAAGCACCCTCTACCCTTTTTTTTTACCCAGAAGGCATTGGCGGCTCGACCCATAATTCCAATGGGCAGCGGGGACTGCGGGAACTGTGGGATAGCTGCCCACAGTGCACCGCTTCCAATGTCGACGCTTGCCCCGTTAGTGTGGACTCACAAAGTCGAATTACTGTCCTTAGTGTGGACACACACGTTCGACTTTGTAATATCGATTCCACATATTCGAATTAACTAAAATCGAAGTACTCTCATAGTGTAGACATACCCCAAATAAATATATTTTCCCCTTATAAGTGGGATTACCTTTATTCTATTGTAATACTCTGAAATTACCCCTAGATTCTGTAGAACCAAATACTTAAATAAAACTCAACTCATCCACTTCCCATGAGACATAAAATTCATGGCATGACATCGTAGATTTTAACTCTTTTCTGTATGGGGGAAGGGGCCTTACACGCTAACTCAGATCTTTGCCATGATCAAAGAAACCGACATTAAAGATGGAGGCCTATTAAACACCTAATCCTGCACTCACTGAGGCTGAAGGATTGTACCCTACAGACAGTATATTCTTCAGTGCTTTGACCAGCCTAGTTTTACCATCAAGACAGCTGTGAAGTTTTACAGTAGTTTTCCCAGAGAGAAGTCCCTATTCTCACCTGTCTGTCCTCAGAATTAGGGTTGGACTCCTTATTGCTCTTTTCCCCCAACATAGGTCTGTGTCTCAGAGGCTTCAATCTCACTCTCCTGTCCTGGCAGGTTCGTAACGAACGTGGTATTGTGGCATAAGGGCTATCAGACACTAGCAAAGGGAAAAAGTACGAAAGGAATTAGCAAGACACAAAGGTTTGACTGGAAATCTGAAATACACATGTAATATATGGCTGCATGTGTCCCATTGTGAGATGGTTATGAACATAACCATCCACAGAAAGGGAAATTTAGGTTAGAAATTAAGAAAAACTTCTTACCTCTAAGCGTAGTTAAACACTAGAACAAATTACCTAGGTTGTGGAATCCCTGTCATTGGAGATTTTTAAGAGCGGGTTTACAAACATCTGACTCGGATGGTCTAGATAATACTTAGTTCTGCCTCAGTGCAGGGAACTGGACTAGATGTGCCTTCCAGTCCTACATCCCAGTGGAATTTGGGAACCTCAGAATCTTGGTGCCAGACAATCTGCCAGAGTCTGAACTACATACAGAGCACCAAATGATTTAACTGAGAAGTGCCCAGCCGAGACACAACTAGGCCCAAGTTCATACTTAAGATAATATGGTAATAATAGTTTTAGATTTAAAGCATATCCACTTCCCTCCCTGCCATCCAGGCAGTCAGAAAACTGTACAATAGTCTCTAAGGTCCCACAAGTACTCCTGTTCTTTTTAATAAAATGAATATAAATCAAAGGAAACCGACTTAGGAAAAATGTTAGGAGAAAAAAGAAGGGGAAGGAAATCTCTGGAAGCCCAGGGGTGGAGGAGGAGGGAACTGGAAGACCACTGGGGAGTCAGGGAACAGGAGGAAAAGTCACAAGCAGGCACCCTCATAGTGATAAGCACTCTAAATTTGACCTCACTTTTCCATCTGCCAAATCCAATATCGCCAACTTCAAGAGATCAAAAATCATGAGTCAGACCCCCCAAAACCATGAGATTGGCCCGAAAAATCATGACTTTAAAGAAAAAAACAACATTATATTGTGTTTTTTAGGCCAGTCTCTTGATTTTTGAACCACCCCCCGCCCATCCCCAGGGTGTGTGCATGTGACAATTAGTGTTGCCTGCTCTCCCACATGTACTGGATAACTTGATTTTGGCCCCTGCTGCAGGTGCTCTCACCCCCACATCTGCCTGTCATCTACCCAGCAATTAATTCTGTCCCCCAGTCCCCCATCAGTTATGTTCCCCACCCAACCTCCCTCAATTCAGCCCCCATCATCACTACCCCATCAGTTCAGCCCCCGCAACCCCATCAAACCCCACTGCCCACAGCTCACCCTCTCAGCACTCACTCCATCTGCTTAGAACCCACCATCACCATCAATACAGCCCCCCCATCAGCTCCCACCATACTCACTTCAGCCCCCCTGCAGGCCCCAAGCCATAGTTCAGCTCTCCCAGCCTCACCTCTGCTCCTCTTAGGGTTCTTCACCCTCCCCAGGCCACGTCCCAGGCTGACAGCCAGAGCCCTGTCACCTGGGGCTGACAGCCAGAGCTCCGCTGCACAAAATCCTGAGATTTGAGAGTTCTATTGTGAGATCATGAGTGAGGCTTAATTTTGCTTAGAAATCGCATCTCTCACCATAAATTCGTGAGAGATGGCATGTCTGCAAATCCTCCTGCAATGTCAAGCACTTCCAAATCCCCTTTCCCTTGCCGCCAGCACTGACAAGTACTCCAACTTCCAAACCTTACATACTCCTTCCTCCCATTAGCAAGCCTCATTCTCAATCTGACCTACTTTTTCCACACCTTGCACCAATGACAATATGTGCCCCTAAAAGAAAGGTGTTCTCATTTTCCATATCAAAACATGGTCAGCTAAGGAGAGTTAAATTAAAGTGATTATGCACAGAGAGAATAAAATAGTTCTTACAGCTGGCAGTATCACTCAGGCTGTGTAGAGATGTCAACAGTTGGCTGGTGGGGAGCCCTATTAGCCGAGAAGCCTGGCAAAAATAAGTAAGACCATTGCATTTTCTATTCGGTGAGGTCTTCGGGTAGTCAGTGGGACTCTTCCGCTGAAAGCTCCTCCAGAAGTTTCTTTGCTTTATCTCATAATAACTAGGAAAATAAAACTCAGTTACTATACCCTGAGGATGAAACTATGAACACACCATGGACCAAGGGCAATTTTTTCAAAAGTGCCGAAATGACTTGGGCTCGTAAGTCTAATTTCCAAAAGTCACTTAGGCTCCTTTGGCTATTGGTGTGTTTTGTATGAAAACAATAGAAAGATTATATTAAAAATATCTGTGTTGAGATCAGCAGAAGGCCTGAATAACATGGCTGCCTGTAGCCTGAGCTTTGAGGGGATAGCAAAGGAATCTGCCTCCACTGACCCCCAAAACCTACTAAATTCCACAAAAGAAAAGCACAGAGTTGCAAGGATGGATTTGCAAAGAAATTAAAAAAAATTAAAAAGATACCTCACTGAAAATAGTGTTTCTGGCTCACAGCGTGGAGAGACCTCTCAGACGCCACATGAAGACTTTGCAGCCAAATCAGACAGATATGCCAGGGCTGACAAAACTCAAATGGCAACCAAAACAGATGTTCTGGAGATGATCTCTGAGTTTAAGGCCATGAGAGATGATCTGATGACCAAACTTCTTGCAGTAAAGAAAGAAGTTGCAGACTTGGAAGAGCAAGTCACTGTGCTAGAGGCTGGCCTCAGAGAAGCAAGTGAGGGAGAAACAGAGCTGCAGAGCCACAGGGCATCTGAACCTCGAGTCTCTCCACCTGACTGTATGAATGATTTGTGGTTAAAAACTCATGAGAAATCATGTTCCCGTGAGGTCCAGGCCATCCTGATGAGCAACGGAAAGGTCTCCACTAGAACGACATATGCTGTGTTGCCTCTAGACAGAATCCTTCTAACTGTATTTGTACTTATAGTGCCAAGATGCTGGTGTTAGGATTAGGATTCCATCCTGCTAAGCAGTGTACAAGCTCAAGGCAAAATTCACAGTTTCACTGTTTCACTTGTACAATTAGTCAGTCAGTCAGCCTGTTTATATTGGTCATTCACACAATAACAAGGAAGAGAAACTTTTGTAAAATATATGAAAATATGATTGTTTTACAATCATTTTCAGAGCAACTTAGAAAAAAATGTAAATTACTTTTAATTCATTTTCTGAAATAGTCTAGATTCCTCGTTGTTTGAGAGTTTTGTCATTAAAGTGAAATAAACATGTGTCCCTCAAGTTACACCTCTAAATACCTTTTTAGGCACTGAAGTCAATGAGACCCAATTGCTCTGAAAATACATCCCCTTATTTAGGGGCTTAAATATAGACGTGGACAGCAAAATTAGGCACCCATATTTGAAAATGTTGTGCTCAGTGAGACTTGCCAAAAAGCCCCCCAAAACACCACCATAAGAAATCTCTCACCACCAAGAAGAGAATCGAGACATTCTAACTCCCAGGCTTACTGGTCTTTAACTACAGTACTATATCTTTTCATACTGCTGGGGGAATTCTCCACCAAAAAATTAAAAATTCTGCAAAATTTTGCATATTTTGTCAAAACAATGCAATATAATCACACCAGTTTCACTTATTTTGGTAATTTATTTAATCTACCATACAGGAAAAAAAATCACAACTGTTCATCATTTCCTAAACACATGAAAGTTTAGTTACAAATACTTGATAACCAATACCCTGCATTCCAGTTATAATCCTGGATTTTCATTTAAATTAAATTACAGAACACCAAATACTAAAATAAAAGTAAAGTAGAATGTAAGTCATATAGTTTTGCTAATCATTGTCCTGCATTTTTTTAATGGGCAAATAAAATAGATCCTGAGCTGTAATCTAACCCCATCGTGACACTCTGGCACAGAAAAATGCAAGAAAGCACATAGATCTTCCTAGCTGGAATTTCCTTACTGTCATTTACTAGAAGGCTCCTTTAAACCACTCTGGCAATGTAAAGGAGACTTAGAGCTTTTTTGCATTTTAGGCTCCTGGGGCAATTGACTAAGAATGGGAACAATTAACTGACAATGGGAACATTAGCAGCCTGCCTACTTAGTTGTTACATTTCTGTTCTGCCTCAGGGAACAGAGCCTGCCTCACAAAGCCCTACCCCTCCAAGTGGTGATACTATATGAGGGTCAGCAACTATTTCTAGATGCAGTGATCAGTCATTTCACACCTGGACCAAAGAAAAATACATGTAAAAGGAATTGGCAGTTTTCACTGCCATTAGAAAATGGCTGCCACTGACACTATTTAACTCATTTGGGGAAAATCTATTATACTCCACACCAGTGTGGACTTTCCAAAGTGCTGGGGGTTGCTCAACCCCCAGCTCTGCCCCAGGCCCCACCCCCACTGCACCCCTTCCCCCAAAGTCCCAGCCCGCCCTGCCTCTTCCCACCCCTGTTTCACCTGTTTCACCCCCGGCCCTGTTTCACCCCCCTTTCACTTCCCACCCAGTTCCACCCCCTCTCCCGAGCTCGCTGGGAACTCACTCCTCCCCCCTCCCTCCCAGCCTCCTACACACTGTGAAACAGGTGCCCATGGTGGGTGAGAGGCACTGGGAGGGAGGGGAAGGCGCTGATCCGTGGGGCCCGCCCGCAGGCAGGAGGCACTGGGGGGTGGAGGGAAGCTGATAGAGGGGCTGCTGGTGGGTGCTCAGCACCCACCATTTTTTCCCCGTGGGTGCTCCAGTCCCTGAGTCTGAGCCTATGGTATCCAACTGCAAAGCAGTGTAATAGGCAGTGCTACCAGCCCCACCTACTATTAAGGTTGCCAAACACTTCCCACTGTAAGACCCTGTTTTCAGTTGCTTATAACTTTACCAAACTTCAACTGATCAGGCTGACAATTTCCGTGTTAAGTGTCTCACTCAGGCTGACTCTGGGAAATTTTCAGCCAAAACAATTCATCTGTTTCAGGTTACGGAAAAATATATTATTTCTGAACATTACAAAAAAATCTGGTGACCTGTTCTTTGGAAAGCTCTACTGCTGCCATACTTTGGAGCAGGGACATGAAGTTTGGCAGGGGGTGGCTTTTGTTTCAGGCATGTGCTATTCACCATCCCCATGAAATTCAGTCCAACTTTCATGAAGTTATAAGCCTTTGGGGGGGGAAAAAATATCACAGTTCCCCCATGCTAGCTGTTAAGCTCTAGCAAGTCTTGCTAGAGCTTAACAGCTAAAATCACCAGATTCCATCCTCACTGAGCAAGCATCCTTGAGCCTCTGACAGTTCTCAGGGCTGACCAGACTGCAAATGTACCATCCCCTCTCACCTTCAACATGTGCCGGGACTGCACATGTGCCATCCCCATAGAGCAACGGATCATGCTCCCCAGCCCTCGGTTATAGGGATGAAGCCAGACTTCCCTGTATTGGTTCCTCCAGGCTGGGGTGGGGCCAGACATAGGAACTGAATGCAAGGAGCTTTTCTGGCACCCTGGCAGCAGGGAAAAAAGTAGCCATCTGATTGTAATGCAGAGGGAACAATAGCTGAACCAACCTAGGGCATTGCAGGAGAGCATGAGGGGAGTAGATTGGGACAAGGAGTCTGAGGGCAGAGCATGGGATTAGAGGCTGGCAGGGATTGGGACTGGCTGGGCAAGGAGACTAGATCTGGGAGCCAGGGAGTGGGGTTGGGGTGAAGGTAGGCTAGGAATGGCTGGACAAGGAGACTGAGAGTGGGGGGGAGACTGGGACTTGAATGGGGAGCCAATGGCAGGGTAGAGACAGGAATGGGACAGAGAAGGTTGGAGGGAGCGGGGCAGAAGAGGTCAAGCTTGAAGGTAGAAGAGTCTATGATCAACAAAGCACACTTGTCTCCAGAGGCTGGAATAGAACCCAAGATCCTTGAGTTTCACCATTCCTCTACTATCAGCAAATACCTGTGAAATCCACTGCCTATGTGTCCCATTCCCATCTATCCGCCATGCAGAGGATAACAACCTACTACTGTCATCAGCTACTCTGTTAATTCACATGGCAGAGGTCTGTGCAGTGTATCTAAAAGTTCCAACTCGGCTGGTGACCCATGTGGGTGTCAATATGATGCCACATGATGGGATTTCTGATTTTTCAGTTTGCTTTTTTAAAAAACCTGGATGATTACATGCAAAAAGCCACTTTAAAAATTATCACATCTTACTTTAAAAGATTATCAAAGTCGAGAACTCAAAAAGGTAGTAAATGCCAAAATTAAGGTTGCCTGTGCAACCCCTTGTGCATATGCATAATGATATAGTCTTTATTTACACAATCACATACCAATTTTTCCAACCTTTTGAGAGGATGAATAAATTCCCACAATCTTACAATCCCCACCTCATTTGTTTCAGAAGTTGGAAGGTGTGCAGAGAATGGGGCAGGGGATTGCAGGAAGAGAGAGTACATTTACGTGGTTATGGTAGTTGAATGCCACCCTGGAGAATTGAGTCCCACAGCAACCAGTTAATGGCCCTATGCTACTTAATATTTTTATCAATGATCTGAAAGAAAACAAAATGACACAAAGATTGGGGGAGTGGTAAATAATAAAGAGGACAGATCACTTGGTAAGTTGGACACAAGCAAACAATATGCACTTTAATACAGCCAAATGTAAAGTTATACATGTAGGAACAAAGAATATAGACCACACTTACAGGATGGGAGACTATGAAAAAGACTTAAGGGTTATGATGGATAATCAGCTGAACATGAGCTCCCAGTGCAACACTGTAGCCAAAAGCCTAATGCAATCCTTGCAGAATCACCAGAGAAACACAAAATGGACCTAGGATGAACTCTAATCTAAACAGCTACTTTAACAGTATAACCTCAATACTGCACTTCAATGTTAGCACATCTCTTGGTTTGAAACCCAAGACCTGGGGCAGAAGTGAGCTTGTACTATGTTACCAATTGAATAATCCTGACACTGGGACAAGAAAATAGATGACAGTGCATAGCACAGGATAATCAGAATGTTTTAAGTTAATACTAACTCTATATTTGTGTACCATTTATTAAGCATGGGTTGGCACTGCCACTCACCTTACAACTTCCCTCTCTGATTTCATCGGCAGAGCTGACATCTCCACCAGCTTTGTAAGAACTTCAAAGAAGAGAGTCTCTACACTATAAGGGTCATGTATTATGCTCTCTTTGGGCCGAACTGAGGAGAAAATACAGAAGATCAGTTTAAAAAGCATTCCACAGACTATCTCCACCGTAAACCTTTCACCCAAAGACGTATATTAAAACAAAATTTAATATTACCCAGAAGTTTAATGAACATAAACCAAAGAATGTTACACTGCCTGGGTGCCAATTGCCAAAGAAACTCACAAGATGCAAATTCTAGAAGTTTTCCTGAAAGGAAAAAGAAAAATTACTTTGGCAGTCTGGTTGAATTGCTGGCTTGGAAGTCTTAGACTTGTCTGATGAACTAAAAAACTGTATGTTTACAGTATTTAAGTTTTTCCTTCCAAGGTGTGAAGAAAAGGTCAGGTCTGGATGTGACATTGCACCCCATATTCTTCACAGTGTTATTATTATGATATGATTATGACATAATTTATGCAAGGTAAGTCATGTGAGGTGTCATTGGAAAAGTTATAGTGTGATGAATATGATTATCCTATTTGTATGCATGTATCATTTGTGTATCCGAAGCTATGAATATTGACTATGTACCTGTATTTCAAATGTAGTTACAGAACTCCTCACTTAAAGTCATCCCAGTTAATGATGTTTTGTTGTTATGCTGCTGATCAATTAGGGAACATGCTCATTTAAAGTTGCGCAGTGCTCCCTTATAACGTTGTTTGGCAGCTGCCTGCTTTTGTCCACTGCTTGCAGGAAGAGCAGCCCGTTGCAGCTAGCTGGTGGGGGCTTGGAACCAGGGTAGACCAGCAGCCCCCCTATCAGCTCCCTGCTCCCCTAAGTTCCCTGTGCAGCAGCCGCCCAGCAGGCTACCAACTGCCGGCAGTTCAGCTGTCCCTCCCACCACTGCGATGTGCTGCTCAGCCTGCTCCTGCCCTCTGCCTTGGAGCTTCTCCCGCCCAGGAGCCTCCTGCTTGCTGTGCAGGGGAGGGGGAAAGAAGGGGGTTAATGTCAGGGTGTCCCCTTTCCCCCTACTCCTGCCCCCCACTTATCCCTTCTCCATATAGAGCAGGGTGGGGACATGACAGAGCTCAGGACAGAGAGAGCTTGCTGGTCGCAGCTGCTGTCTCAACTTCCTGATCTTTTTAAAGGCAATGTACTTAGAGTGGTGTCAGCGTACTTAAAGAGGCAATGCACATCTCTCTCTCTCACACACATACACACAGGGTGTGTGTCTCTGTCTACCATGCTGTCTCCCCTCCCTCCATTCCTGCTGCCTTGTAGAGTGTTAGGCTGCATTAACGTGTTAACCCTTGAGGGCTCAGCCGAATGCTAGTTCATCATTTAGCAGTAAGACATTCCCTGGGAAATATCCCACCCTCTTCTACCCTCTGACTTCACCATCTCAACCAAGCTTCACAAACATCATTGCTGTGTACAGTATTAAATTGTTTTTTTTAAACTTATACTGTGTGTGCCTATAACATAGTTTTTTGTTGGTGAAAAAAAATTCCCTGGAACCTAACCCCCCTATTTACATTAATTCTTATGGGGAAATTGGATTCGCTGAACATCGTTTCGCTTAAAGTCGCATTTTTCAGGAACATAACTACAACGTTAAGTGAGGAGTTACTGTACACCTGTAACCAGGGCCGTCCCTAGGGGGGTGCGGGGCCAGGAACAACCCCGTGCACCCATCCGGCCCAGGCCCCACCCCCATTCCACCTCTTCCTCTAAGCCCCCTTCCTGAGCGACGCCAGGAGCCGGCGGAGCTGGCCGGCGCTGGGCTCCCACTGCTGCTGGTGTCAGGCCCCCCGCTAACTCCCCAGGCCACCCAGGACCCCACGTCCCAAGGCGCGGGGGCCCCCAAAGCGCAGGTCCTGGGGCGGTTGCCCTGGTCCGTCCTATGGACAGGACGGCTCTGCCTGTAACATCCACTAGACAAGATGCTTACAGTCTAGATAGTGGGTGGGGAAGGGCCTATTCAGGGCAATGGGCCATTAGGAAAAAACAAGAGGCCTTAGGAAAAGCTATCTCCCACCTGGAAAGCCTTCCTGAGAATGTTACAGACAGCCTCCAAGTAATGGCTGCTATGATGCTACAAGGACATGATGATGACCACATGATGCTGGACTCCATCTTGGGATGTCAGTATTTTTCCACAGACTGGTCTGGGAACCAAGCTTGGAAACAAAGGGTTCCCGCCATATGAAAAAGCTATATAAGGGAGGGAGTGACATCATCTGGTGTTCTTCACTCCCCACCCAAGAAGACTCCTGGAAACACCTGAGGAACAAAGACTGAACTGGGGGAAGTGCTGGACCTAGGCTAAAGGGATTTCTAGCCTGTGAATGAAACACCTGGGGTTTCCAAGCTGTAAAACAAGTGCAACTTGCCCCTTAAGAATCTGCAGCCTGCCTGTATCATCTTTTAGGGTGAAAAACTGCTATTCATATCCAATCTATTTAGTATAGTAAGCTTAGTTTGAGTTTTTTGTTTATTTGCTAGGTAATCTGCTTTGATCTCTTTGCTATCACTTATAATCACTTAAAATCTATCTTTTGTAGTTAATAAACTTGTTTTGCTTTATCTAAACCAGTGAGTTGGAGTGAAGTGTGTGGGAATCATAACTCAGGGGGAAAAGAGTGTTGCATATTCCTCTACACATTGAGGGAGGGAGCGAATTTGATGAGTTTATGCCGTACAGTTCCCTGTGCAGCGCAAGATGGTAGAATTTTGGGTTTATACTCTGGAGGGGGTGCACACCTGGGAAGCTGGGACTTGCCTTAACTGTAGCCTTCCTATGCGAGCGTTGGTCAGAGAGCCTGCATGTAATTGCAACTGGGTGTGTCCCCACCTGTATGTATGCTGGTGAAAGTGCAGCCTGGAGGGCTCTGCAACTTGTCACAGCAGTACAGTGTGAGGGGGAGCCCAGGCTGGTGGGTCGAAGACTCAGTGGTACCCCAGTTCTAGGTGGCACCCCAGGGGGAACTCGTCACACCGGGCTCTAACCTTACAACAGGATAGTAGCCTCACTTCAGAGCACATTATCGGGGTTGAGAGAAACCCATTTTTTGTTATGGAAAAGGTTATTGTTTACAATTCTAAATAATTATGTGCAGCATACCAGTATACACATAAGTTCCGTTATAGTAATTTCTTTTTTTGCTGTTATTTCTTGAAGCCTGGTTCAATTTCCCTTTCTTATTTTTGTAAATTTGTATATAGTCCTTTACTAGTATTAGACTCCGTAAATAAATATTATATTTTAATCTGTTTTCTCCTGCCTTGTGAAGGCTTATTTTAAATATCAGTAAAGATACACACAGAGAGGGAAAGAGTAACACATGACTACCTTTGAAGCATGCTACTCCATATTCAAAGAGGGATCCAAGGAGAATACCATTCTTGGTTAAATTAAACACTTAAGACGACGGATTAATTTGGTGGCAGCAAAATCCTAGGCAATATGAAAGGGGAAAGGAATGTATAAGTCTTTCCCCTTAACTAGTTATTTCCATTCTTTTAAGGTTTTGGGTGGATGAAGCGTATCCTGCCATAATCTTAACGGACACTAAATGTAGTTTTCATTTGATGACCTCCTAGGTTTTTTATATAGTTTTAGTGTTCCTTAAAGCATAGCTTCCCAGTGTCAGGGAGAAGAGCTGTCCCTGCCTGGGAATCAGACAGAAACTACACTGCTGAAGCTGCTCCTAACTATGTTGACTCTTCTGAAGAGTGTTGGAGGCTGTGATATGCCTCAAAATCTTTGTCCAGGCTGCATTTTATCCTCGTTTAAAAAGTTACGGAAAGTACACCAAGAGCAACTCTCCACATTTTAGCAAGTGGTGACAAACTGTCATCTGGAGGGAACTTCCATGAAGTAGTCTGTATCACCACTCACTTCCCCAAACACTCAGTAGATTCTCGTGGACTTCTGGAAATTGGATACAGTCAGGAGCAACTGCAGCAGCAGGGTGTGTGCCTGCATCACATTAGCAGGTCTGTGTGTTGTGCTCCCCCATTCTCTCCCACCAGTATGAAGGATGCATCTCAACCTACAAATGTGTCAAATGTGGGACATCTACAAGTGCAATAGACACCATCTGGGTTAATACTGGGGGACCGAAACAATGACCTCTCAGCTAAAAGACTGAGGCCTTGGCTACACTTGAGCAAGTTGCAGCGCTGTACAGCGCCAGTGTAGCCAAGGCCTGAGTCTTTATAGCTTGTGCTAAAGAGTCAGGCTCTCAAGCTGAGAGTTGTCACACACTCACATCCTCTGCAGACTGGGCACAAAAGGGAACACTTAACACACACTAACAGGTGAATTACACAAACAAGTGGGTGACAAATGACTGAAATGTGAAACTATTTTGGAAATTCACACTAGAATTTTCCAGATCATCAGTTTTTAAGTACAAACCCTGTTCTAAAAAGAGGTCTTTTCACTGTGGGAATCACATGCAACTGTAACATCTCCCCAAACAGGTGAGTAACAGGGTATGAATCCCTTGACCTCCGCTGTTCCTAAGTTTTCTCCTTGACATGCTAGTAGTCTCTCACTAATATGTCTCACTCGTCCTTTCAGATTCTTGGGTTGGAGCTACTAGGAACCACCTGGTCTGGCTACCAAGAACTTGACACCAAGATGAGCCAGCAGAATAGTTCTTTATCTCTGTGCAGGGTCCTAGAACTCAACATTCTGTTAAACTTACCTTACAACAATTAAAGTTTTCAAGCTATGAACTGTATTCTCTGAATCCTAACCTATATCACTGGATTGTCAAGATGCCAGTTTCCTATTTGACTACTGACTAAACTTTTATATTATCTTAAAGACATTTTCCAAAGTTATTTTAGATGACTGACTTATTAGTGACAGGTTTCAGAGTAGCCGCCGTGTTAGTCTGTATCCGCAAAAAAAAACAGGAGTACTTGTGGCACCTTAGAGACTAACAAATTTATTTGAGCATAAGCTTTCATTGGCTACAGCCCACTGCATCAGATGCATAGAATGGAACATAGAATAAGAAGATATATATATATATACATACAGAGAACGTGAAAAGGTGGAAGTAGCCATACCAACTCTAAGAGGCTAATTAATTAAGATGAGCTATTATCAGCAGGAGAAAAAAAAACTTTTGTAGTGATAATCAAGATGGCCCATTCCAGACAGTTGACAAGAAGGTGTGAGGATACTTAACATGGGGAAATAGATTCAATTTGTGTAATGACCCAGCCACTCCCAGTCTCTATTCAAGCCCAAGTTGATGGTACATTAACTGCTACATGTCACAAGGAGCCACAACAGTAGTTCCCTTAACCCACCCAACAATATTGTTAATCTTTCCAGCTATACTCTTAGCCCGGCAGAAGAGTCTGTCCTATCTCGGGGCCTCTCCTTTTGTCCCTCCAGGCCCACAAATGTGATACAGTTCTGCGGTGATCTAGAATCCTACTTTCGATGTCTCCGACTCAAAGAATATTTCCAACACACCTCTGAACAACATACTAACCCACAGAATCCTTCCTACCAGCACTAAAAAAAGAAGGATTCTGCGTGGACTCCTCCTGAAGGTTGAAACAACAGACTGGACTTCTACATAGATTGCTTCCGTCGACGTGCACGGGTTGAAATTGTGGAAAAGCAGCATCGCTTGCCCCATAACCTCAGCCGTGCTGAACACAATGCCATCAACAGCCTCAGGAACAACTCTGACATCATAATCAAAAAGGCTGACAAAGGAGGTGCTGTCGTCATCATGAATAAGTTGGAATATGAACAAGAGGCTGCTAGGCAGCTCTCTAACTCCACATTCTACAGGCCATTATCCTCTGATCCCACTGAGGATTACCAAAAGAAACTACACCATCTGCTCAAGAAACTCCCTGAAAAGGCACAGGAACAGATCTGTACAGACACATGCTTAGAACCCCGACCAGGGGTATTCTATTTGCTACCCAAGATCCATAAACCTGGAAATCCTGGACGCCCCATCATCTCAGGCATTGGCACCCTAACAGCAGGATTGACTGGCTATGTGGACTCTCTACCAGCACTCCCAGCTATCTTCGAGACACCACTGACTTCCTGAGGAAACTACAATCCATCGGTGATCTTCCAGAAAACACCATCCTGGCCACTATGGATGTAGAAGCCCTCTACACCAACATTCCACACAAAGATGGACTACAAGCTATCAGGAACGGTATTCCCGATAATGTCACGGCAAACTTGATGGCTGAACTTTGTGACTTTGTCCTCACCCACAACTATTTCACATTTGGGGACAATATATACCTTCAAGTCAGCGGCACTGCTATGGCTACCCATATGGCCCCACAGTATGCCGACATCTTTATGGCCGACTTAGAACAACGCTTCCTTAGCTCTCGTCCCCTAACGCCCCTACTTTATTTGCACTACATTTATGACATCTTCATCATCTGGACCCATGGAAAAAAAGCCCTTGAGGAATTCCACCATCATTTCAACAATTTCCATCCCACCATCAACCTCAGCCTGGACCAATCCACACAGGTGGTCCATTTCCTGGACACTACTGTGCTAATAAGCCATGGTCACATAAACACCACCCTATACCTGAAACCTACTGTCTGCTATACTTACCTACATGCCTCCAGCTTCCATCCAGGACACACCACCAGATCCATTGTCTACAGCCAAGCTCTAAGATACAACATTTGCTCCAATCCCTCAGACAGAGACAAACACCTACAAGATCTCTATCAAGCATTCTTAAAACTACAATACCCACCTGCTGAAATGAAAAAACAGATTGACAGAGCCAGAAGATTACCCCAAAGTCACCTACTACAGGACAGGCCCAACAAAGAAAATAACAGAACGCCACTAGCCGTCACCTTCAGCCCCCAACTAAAACCTCTCCAGCGCATCATCAAAGATCTACAACCTATCCTGAAAGACGATCCCTCAGGGCTGGTCCACACTACCCGCCTGATTCGGTGGGTAGAGATCGATCTTCTGGGATCGATTTATCGCGTCTCATCTGGACGCGATAGATCGATCCCAGAAGCGCTCCCCCGTCGACTGCGGAACTCCTGCTCGCCGAGAGGAGGAAGCGCTGTCGACGGGGGAGCCTGCCTGCGCCGCGTGGACCCGAAGTAAGTAAATTTAGTTCGATCTAGGAAACGTCGACTTCAGCTATGCTATTCTCGTAGCTGAAGTTGCGTTTCCTAGATCGATCCCCCGCCCCAGTGTGGACCTGCCCTCACTCTCACAGATCTTGGGAGACAGACCAGTCCTCGCTTACAGACAGCCCCCCAACCTGAAGCAAATACTCACCAGCAACCACACACTACACAACAAAAACACTAACCCAGGAACCTATCCTTGCAACAAAGCCCGATGCCAACTCGGTCCACATATCTATTCAAGTGACACCATCATAGGACCTAATCACATCAGCCACGCCATCAGGGGCTCGTTCACCTGCACATCTACCAATGTGATATATACCATCATGTGCCAGCAATGCCCCTCTGCCATGTACATTGGCCAAACTGGACAGTCTACGCAAAAGAATAAATGGACACAAATCTGACATCAGGAATCATAATATTCAAAAATCAGTAGGAGAACACTTCAGCCTCTCTGGTCACTCAGTAACAGACTTAAAGGTGGCAATTTTGCAACATAAAAGCTTCAAAAACAGACTCCAATGAGAAACTGCTGAACTAGAATTAATTTGCAAACCATTAACTTGGGCTTGACTAGAGACTGGGAGTGGCTGGGTCAATACACAAATTGAATCTATTTCCCCATGTTAAGTATCCTCACACCTTCTTGTCAATTGTCTGGAATGGGCCATCTTGATTATCACTACAAACGTTTTTTTTTTCTCCTGCTGATAATAGCTCATTTTAACTAATTAGCCTCTTAGAGTTGGTTTGGCAACTTCCACCTTTTCATGTTCTCTGTATGTATATATATATGTTTCATTTTATGCATCTGATGAAGTGGGCTGTAGCGCATGAAAGCTTATGCTCAAATAAATTTGTTAGTCTCTAAGGTGCCACAAGTACTCCTGTTCTTTTTGACTGATTAGTATTTAGAATATTCTTTATGTTACTCTCAAGATTTCCTTTTATATCAATATCAGTTTCTCTAATCCACAATCTCAATTCTTCTACCATTATCAATGAGAGTTTTGCCAGTAGAAAAAAGGAAGAAGGATCAGATATTTTTCTTTCTTTCACTGTACAGTTCTTACCCATAGATTGAGCAAAGCGCTGGTCATCTGTCAGAACGGTTACGAAGTCTGTGAAATTCACCTGCCCATCACCTGCCAGATAAAGGAAAGGTCAGCCATGGAGAAAATAAAAGACACGATAGACTATATAAAGTAATAAAACTATCAATTAGAAAATATTATCATCTATATTAATATGGATTTATTTTAGTTTTCTTTCATGGTTACACTGGATTTTAGCATCTCTAATTTGAATCAAAAAATCAAATTATTTAACCAGGTGCCTAGTTATAGAGACACAACCAATCTGATATTCCATAAAACAGAGAAAATAAAATCAGCAGACACTCCAGAAAAAATAGAAAGAGCATGGGGACAAGAAAAATGAAAGCCAAATAGATATAGAATGGGTTCTACTCAGTTTGGGATTCAGTTTTAGTATCTCATATGCAAACATGGGGCCTGATTCTCACAAGTGCTCAGCACCTCTCCAGACTAGGCCTATTATTATTATTAATTATTTGAATGACTGTAGTGCCTAGAAGTCCTAGTTATGGACCAGGACCCAATTGTGCCTTGTACAATCACAGAACAAAAAGACAGTCCCTGCCCCACAAGGGACTTACAATCTACAATCTGTATTCTCACATGCACAAACCAATGCCATCCCCAAGTATCTCACACTGATGCATGCAAACATGCACATGCATACACGCACATGCTCTGCCATATTGTCCACAATACTACCCATGCACACACATGCTCCACCAATAAATACGTATTGCTATTCTGAAAACATACCATCAATATCAGCTCGATTCAGTGCCTCATGGATTTCTTGATGGGTTACATTAATGCCCACACTGTGCAAAATCAGCTTCAGGCCACGCATCTTAATGTTACCCTCTGTGCTGCTGAAAACCTTGAAGACATCTTTGAATGCTGCAAACATATGTAAAGCACTGCAAGTTAGTCAGATTTTTCATGTGTGTCTACTGCAATGAAATAACAAGTTTATGTACTGTACTTCCTGAAACAAATGGCTACTCTTAACATTGTCTCTATCTACTCTCTTCAGCCTGTCTAGCACCAGCCACCTTTTTGTCCCTTTCCAAAAATCTATTTAGGTTGCAAGGGCCTTCTACCCTATAGTCTGTGTCATGTGGGCCTGCCCTCCTGCATCTATCTGCGTAATTGATTCTCCTTCTCACTTTAAACTAAAACTTCTTTCCTTTCTTGACTATATCTCAATTCCTTTCTTACTCTATTATTTTTTTATTTTAAAAGCCTTTTATTTAAAAGCCTTTTATTTTGATTTGTAAAGCAATGTGTGATACACTTGCTCATTTTCATTTCATTACTACTAGTAACACCCCCTTTAAATCACCAATGCAAAACAATTTTTAAAACCACTAATTTACATGACTGAAGACTGAGTTGAAGAGGTGAGTCAAGGAGGTTCTACATTACCTGCTATTTGCTTTTGAGTTAAGGGTTCCTCATGCTCTCCTGGAATATCCAGAAGACTGAAGAGACCAGACAGATTTCTGCTCCTGCTGCAAGGACACATATTTAACAACATGATTTCTCCTCATTGTCTTCCCGTTCATGGACAGTCTTAGCCCTACCCAACTTATTAGATCTAATAAGATCACAGTCCAAGGTGACAATATTAATTCAGTATGTTAATTAGAATATATCTAATTTGGTATCATTATTTTTAATTCTCTCTCTTTGGCACAGAGCTTTCAGGACTTCCATAGTGGCTCTACAGCCATGGACATGGAGTCTTGATGGGGGAACCACATATCCTAGCATTAGTCACAGTGTATTAGGCCTGGTCTACACTACGACTTTAATTCGGATTTAGCTGCCTTAATTCGAATTAACGCTTGACCCGTCCACACAACGAAGCCATTTAATTCGAATTAAAGGGCCCTTTAATTCGATTTCTGTACTCCTCCTCGACGAGAGGAGTAGCGTCAAAATCGGTATTGTTAATCCGAATTAAGGTTAGTGTGGCCGCAATTCGATGTTATTGGCCTCCAGGAGCTATCCCACAGTGCACCATTGTGACCGCTCTGGCCAGCAATCTGAACTCGCATGCACTGGCCAGGTGGACAGGAAAAGCCCCGGGAACATTTGAATTTCATTTCCTGTTTGCACAGCGTGGAGAGCACAGGTGACCACAGAGAGCTCATCAGCACAGGTAACCATGCAGGCTGATAATCGAAAAAGAGCACCAGCATGGACCGTACAGGAGGTACTGGATTTGATCTCTATATGGGGAGAGGATTCAGTGCTAGCAGAACTGCGTTCGAAAAGACGAAATGCCAAAACTTATGAAAAAATTTCCAAGGGCATGATGGAGAGAGGCCACAATAGGGACACAGATCAGTGCCGCGTGAAAGTCAAGGAGCTCAGACAAGCCTATCCAAAAGCAAAGGAGGCAAACGGTCGCTCCGGGTCAGAGCCGCGGACATGCCGCTTCTACGCTGAGCTAAATGCATTTCTAGGGGGGGCCGCCACCACTACCCCACCTCTGACTGTGGATTCCGAGCTGGGGATAATCTCATCAGGTACACCTGATGATTCCGTGGAAGGGGAAGAGGAGGAGGAGGAGGACGAGCTGGCAGAGAGCACCCAGCTCTCCGTTCTCCCCAACAGCCAGGATCTGTTTCTCACCCTGACTGAAGTACCCTCCCAAGCCTCCCAAGCCAGCACCCAAGACCATGACCCCATGGAAGGGACCTCAGGTGAGTTTACCTTTTAAAATATAAAACATGGTTTAAAAGCAAGCATTTTTAATGATTAATTTGCCCTGAGCACTTGGGATGCATTCGCAGCCAGTACAGCTACTGGAAAAGTCTGTTAACATGTCTGGGGATGGAGCGGAAATCCTCCAGGGACATCTCCATGTAGCTCTCCTGGAGGTACTCCAAAAGCCTTGCCACAAGGTTTCTGGGCAGTGCAGCCTTATTCCGTCCTCCATGGTAGGACACTTGACCACGCCATGCTAGTAGCAAGTAATCTGGTATCATTGCCTGACAGAGCCTGGCAGCGTATGGTCCCGGTGTTTGCTGGCATTCAAGCAACATCCGTTCTTTATCTTGCTGTGTAATCCTCAGGAGAGTGATATCGCTTAGGGTAACCTGGTTGAAATAAGGGAATTTAATTAAGGGGACAGAGGTGGCCGTTCCTACTGGGCTGTTTGCCTGTGGGCTGAAAAGAAATCCTTCCCTGCATTTAGCCAAGTGCAAAGGGGGGGGGGAGGATTGGCACAGAGCTTTTCGCGTTTTGCTAGCAGGGATCTTCCCTGATACCAGCCACGCGGTGGGGGGAGGGAGAAAGCACTCATCCCAGAGAATTCATGGCGGGTGGGGGGGGATGTTAGTTTGGTTCCTGCAGGGATCTTCCCTGATACCAGCCACGCGGTGGGGGGAGGGAGAAAGCACTCATCCCAGAGAATTCATGGCGGGTGGGGGGGGGGGTGTTAGTTTGGTTCCTGCAGGGATCTTCCCTGATACCAGCCACGCGGTGGGGGGAGGGAGAAAGCACTCATCCCAGAGAATTCATGGCGGGGGGGGGGGGGGTGTTAGTTTGGTTCCTGCAGGGATCTTCCCTGATACCAGCCACGCGGTGGGGGGAGGGAGAAAGCACTCATCCCAGAGAATTGGATGGGGGGGGGTGTTAACCTTCAGCAGCAGAAAACAAGCTAACAGGAAAACTGCAGCACAACGGGCTTTGCTTGGTATGTGGGAAAGCAGGGCGCAGAAGCCTAAAGACAGTGGCTTACCATGGCAGCATGCAAGGTGAATTCTGTTGCCCGGACCTGCGTCTGTGATCTCTAGCAGCAAAGCCACAGGCACTCAATATTAAGAGGCAAAATGCGACCTTGCACAGAAATCACATGTGCTATGTAATGTGAATAGTATACACCGTGAAAGAGTATAAGCATTGTTCTGAAAAATGTATCTTTTAAAAAAATTCTCTCCTTTTTTCACTCCCTCCAGCAGGTGCAAATGTTTCAAGCCTCCCTCCTCCTTCCCGAAGGCTATCCCAGATAAGGCGTCGTAAAAAAAAGACGAGAGAAGAGATGTTTGCCGAAATCATGCAATCCACCAGGAATGAAAGAGCTCATCTGAATGAGTGGAAGGAGACGGTTTGCAAGTATAGGAAAGAAGCCAGTGACCGTGAGGACAGGAGGGACCAACGTGAGGACATGAGGGACCAACGTGAGGACATGAGGGACCAACGTGAGGAGAGGAGAGACGCTCGAGATGAGAGGTGGCGGCAGGAAGATCAGAGGAGTCGGGAAGCAACGCTGGGGCTGCTGCGTGAGCAAACAGACATGCTCCGGCGTCTGGTGGAGCTTCAGGAACGGCTGCTGGAGAACAGAGTGCCGCTACAGCCCCTGTATAACCCCCCTACCTCCTCACCATGTTCCATAGCCTCCTCACCCAGACGTGTAAGAACACGGGGGGGGGAGGCTCCGTACACCCTCCCATTCCACCCCAGTGGACAGCCCAAGCAAAAGGCTGCCATTTTTTTAACCTTTTTTTACTGGGCTTTTCCTTCCCGCAGATCCTCCTCCCAAACCCCACTCAGGTTCTGTGCCGCTACAGCCCCTGTATAACCCCCCTACCTCCTCACCATGTTCCATAGCCTCCTCACCCAGACGTTTAAGAACACGGGGGGGGGGGGGGGGGTTCGTACACCCTCCCATTCCACCCCAGTGGACAGCCCAAGCAAAAGGCTGCCATTTTCTTAACCTTTTTTTACTGGGCTTTTCCTTCCCGCTGATCCTCCTCCCAAACCCCACTCAGGTTCTCTCCCTCTTTTTATAATCAATTAATAAAGAATAAATGATTTTTAAACAATGGTGACTTTATTTCCTTTGAAAGCAAGCTGGGGGAAGGGGGAGGGTGGGTTCCTTACAGAGAATGAGTCAATAAAGGGGGCGGGTTTTCAGGAAGGATAAACAAACATAAATTTCACACTGTAGCCTGGCCAGGCATGAAACTGGTTTTCAAAGCTTCCCTAATGCGCAGCGCTTCATCGTGTGCTCTTCTAATCGCCCTGGTGTCTGGCTGCGAGTAATCAGCAGCCAGGCGATTTGCCTCAGCCTCCCACCCTGCCATAAAGGTCTCCCCCTTGCTCTCACAGAGATTGTGAAGCACACAGCAAGCAGTAATAACAATGGGGATATTGGTTTGGCTGAGGTCTGAGCGAGTCAATAAGGATCGCCAGCGACCTTTTAAACGGCCAAATGCACATTCTACCACCATTCTGCACTTGCTCAGCCTGTAGTTGAACAACTCCTGACTCCTGTCCAGGCTGCCTGTGTATGGCTTCATGAGCCATGGCATTAAGGGGTAGGCTGGGTCCCCAAGAATAACAATTGGCATTTCAACATCCCCCACGGTTATTTTCTGGTCCGGAAAGTAAGTCCCTTGCTGCAGCCGTTTAAACAGATTGGTGTTCCTGAAGACACGAGCGTCATGAACCCTTCCCGGCCAGCCCACATGGATGTTGGTGAAACGTCCCTTGTGATCCACAAGTGCTTGCAGCACCATTGAGAAGTACCCCTTGCGGTTTATGTACTGGGTACCCTGGTGCTCCGGTGCCAAGATAGGAATATGGGTTCCATCTATTGCCCCACCACAGTTAGGGAATCCCATTGCAGCAAAGCCATCCACTATGACCTGCACATTTCCCAGAGTCACTACCTTTCGTAGCAGCACCTCCGTGATTGCTTTGGCTACTTGCATCACAGCAGCCCCCACAGTAGATTTGCCCACTCCAAATTGATTCCCGACTGACCGGTAGCTGTCTGGCGTTGCAAGCTTCCACAGGGCTATCGCCACTCGCTTCTCAACTGTGAGGGCTGCTCTCATCTTGGTATTCTGGTGCTTCAGGGCAGGGGAAAGCAAGTCACAAAGTTCCATGAAAGTGCCCTTACGCATGCGAAAGTTTCTCAGCCACTGGGAATCGTCCCACACCTGCAACACTATGCGGTCCCACCAGTCTGTGCTTGTTTCCCGGGCCCAGAATCGGCGTTCCAAGCCTATAACCTGGCCCATTAACATCATAATCTCCAAAGCACCGGGGCCCGCGGTCTCAGAGAATTCTGTGTCCGTGTCCATGTCCTCATCACGCTGGTCGCTGCGCTGCAATCGCCGCCTCCTCCTCCTCGCCTCTTTTTTCTGGTCCTGTGTAAGCATAAACTCCACGAGAAAGCGGGAGGTGTTTATAATGTTCAAGACTGCGTTCTGGAGCACAACGGGATCCATGCTTGCTGCGGAATGGAGTCTGCAGAGTTCACTCAGGAAAAAAGGCGCGAAATGGTTGTCTGCCGTTGCTTTCAGGGAGGGAAGGGGAGGCTGTACCCAGAACTACCTGCGACAATGTTTTTTGCCCCATCATGCACTGGGGTTTCAACCCAGAATTCCAAGGGGGGTGGAGACTGCGGGAACTATGGGATAGCTATGTAAAAGCTACCCACAATGCAACGCTCTGGAAATCGATGCTACTATGGTAGCTTGGACGCACACCACCGAATTAATGGTGCCTAGTGTGGCCGAATACATTCGAATTTATAAAATCGGTTTCCTAAATTCGAATTATATAAATTCAGATTAATCCTGTAGTGTAGACATACCCGAAATGTGGCTGCCCACCTATATGTAAACAGAGTCTGAATGAGCTCTCCCCTGACATCTAGTGATGAGCTATGGAAAAAGATATCAGAAGCTGATCTCATTTGCATGGATACACCCACCCTGCCTAGGGTGGGATTGCTTGCCCAAATGATCACTTGTGGCTGGTGTTGGATCCCCAATTTCCTTGTTATTGGGGCAGGAGTAATAAAGGGTTGTTATCCTTGTTGTGTGAACTGAGGACAGCAGAACTGTACCTGGTATACCCCAATGGAGGGATTCACCCTCAACTGAACAGCACTCCCTAGGCAGGGGACATGGGTTCCAAAGCCTAATGAGTTGAGAGAGAGTGGGGGTAAATACCTGTACTTGGTGGTATGGGCCCAGTTTAAGGGTCCTAGACACAATCTGACCCTTCCTCTCTCCATAGCATAATAAAAGAACTAATTTAGACTCAATGGAGAGTCTTGTTACATGCTGCAGAGCTTAAATCGCTGATACCTAGGTCTAAGTATTAGACCAGTGGTTCTCAAACTTTTGCACTGGTGACCTCTTTCATGTAGCAAGCCCCTGAGTGTGACCCCCCCTTATAAATTAAAAATGCTTTTTTATATATTTAACACCATTAGAAATGCTGGAGGCAAAGTGGGGTTTGGGGTGGAGGCTGACAGCTCACGACCCCCCATGTAATAACCTCTCAACCTCCTGAGGGGTCCCAACCCCCAATTTGAGAACCCCTGCATTAAACCTATTTTGGGACAGTGTCTTTATTGCAAGAGACTGCCCAGTGTGCATCAGCAGTGAGGCTCCCCTACTAACTGCTGAAATCACTGAGAGCTGTGTTAAGTGTGTGTGAAGGGCCCTGAAGACATCTTGGCAAGCGTCAGTCGGGCAGCTAGTGGAGAGGCTGGTGGAGAGGCGTGGCAATCAGCCGTTGGGGCGACGAGTGAGTGCCCGAGCAGTGCAGCGTGTAAGGTGCCTCCTTACCTCCCGCCCCGGCCTTCAACACAGGGTGGGAGGTGAACTCTGCAGATGAACCTCTGAATTCTGGGGCTGCACTGGCCAAGGACAGCAACTGTGAGTGGGGTACAGAGCAGGGATGGGCACGTTGGATTGCTGGACTTAAGACTCTGAGGGGAAAAGGACACTGCCCAACTTACTTGGGGGTGGGTCTTTTGTTCATGGTTTGTGTTTATGAACCCTAGTTGCAGTGTTTTCCCAAATTAATGCTGAGTTAATTCCCTCCTTTTATTAAAAGTTTTTTGCTACACTCAGACTGTGCTTGCAAGAGGGGAAGTATTGCCTCTTAGAAGCGCCCAGGGAGTGGTGTGTAATTGTCCCAGGTCACTGGGTGGGGGCTCGAGCCGGTTTTGTGTTGTATTGTTGAAAAGGAACCCCTAGATATTGAACCCTACCCTTGGCTCCACCTGGCAGAAGGGATGGATACCAATATCTATATCTAGAGAGAGAATTGGTCCTAAATAATTTAAAACAGAACAAATATATGGCTAACAAATGTTTTTCTACATAGCTGGATAAATGGTAAAAGTATGTCACAACTATACTACAACCAGAAACTTGTCACAACTATACTACAACCAGAAACAATCAAAACTGGCCAAAGATATATTAAACTCTAAATATCTGATTAAAAAAATACAGACAAAGCTCATCTGCCAAAACAAAAAGCCTATATAGCAGGTCAGGCTTTTTCTACTCACTTCTTTGTTGGTACATTCAACCCAGTATCTGTCGAGAGTGAAGTTTTCTCTGCATCTCTTATGTCCAGATCTGAGATGAGAACCTCAGTTTCAGTATCCAATAGGGATGGAAGCTTCTGTTTCTCTAGTATTTCAAGATTTGAGGATTGCACTAGTGCCTCAGTTTTTAAGAATGTCAGAGGCCCTTCCACTGATGTTTCAAGATGTGAAGATTGCTCTTGAACCTCAAAATGTAATAGAGACAAAAATTCTAGTTCCCCTCCTTCCACCAGCTCGCTCTTCTCTTCTTCCTCCTCCTCCTCCCCCGACAGTATGTCAGGATTTGAGCTTTGTACATGGGCTTCCGTTTTTAATGAGGACAGAGGATCCTCCTCCACTGCTAGTATTTCAAGATTTGGGGTTTGCACATGGTCCTTAGTATGTACTGGAAATTTAGGATCCTCCTCCTCCTGAAGAGACAGCAGAGCAACAGACACTTGAATCTCCACTTCCTCCTTGACCTGTTTGTCTGCTTTTTCATAGTGCTGTAATAAAGAACAAAAACTCACCATAATTATGGCCATCTAGTCTCCAAAATTAAAATTATACTCCTCAGCCAAGAAAACTGCTGTCTGAACACAGCACCCAGTATAAATCTTCATCATGAGCCAAGTAACACTCTCCTTAGGCAGACTGTTCACTCAGCTGCTGTTACTTTATGTGGGCAACAGCTTGCCACTGGTCAATGCCTACCTCCTTAAAAAGAGAGGCAAAGGTAAGGCCAAGAATATCCCAGAGGCAAAGATGTGGTTATGACCTAAAGACACAGGTTGGTGCAGAACATCTGCTGACTAATCTTAATATATCAGACATAGAATGAACCACTTATGGCCCTCCTTACAAAAAGATGCAGAACAATGACAGAAACAGGACTAGATGCAATTAGTATACTTTGTGCATACATTCCACTTACATACAATGACTACAGCACATAAGCTGTTCAACTGCACTCCTGCAACACAATCTAAAAGAACATTTGGAAAAATAGTAGTCCTATTGGAGGTCTGAGAGTCAAAGCCAAGGCATGATAATATATAGAAATTATACAGATATATACAGTGTTAAAATATAAAATTAGACTGTGATGCATTATTACTTATGTGACTTCTGTGCATGGTTCTTTTACACCAGGGGTCGGCAACCTTTCAGAAGTGGTGTGCCGAGTCTTCATTTATTCACTTTAATTTAAGGTTTCACGTGCCGGTAATACATTTTAATGTTTTTTAGAAGGTCTCTCTCTATAAGTCTATATATTATATAAGTAAACTAGTGTTGTATTGTAAAATAAACAAGGTTTTCAAAATGTTTAAGAAGCTTCATTTAAAATTAAATTAAAATGTTGATCTTACGCCGCCGGCCCGCTCAGCCCACTGCTGGTCTGGGGTTCTGTTCACCTAGGCCGGCAGCAGGCTGAGCGGGCCTGCGGCTGGGACCCTGGCTGGCAAGGGTCCGGCAGCCAGAACCTCAGACCGGCAGCGGGCTGTGTGGTGCCGGCGGCCGGGACCCCAGACCAGCAGTGGGCTGAGCGGCTCAGCCCACTGCCGTTCAGGGGTTCCATCCGCCGGCTCCTGCCAGCCGGGATCCCAGCTGCCGGACCCACTGAGCCCACTGCCGGGACTCCGGCAGGCAGCAGCGTGCCATCTTTGGCACGCGTGCCATAGGTTGCCGACCCCTGTTTTACACCAACCAAGATAGGGTCCCTGCCCTGAGAACAGCCATCACAAATACATCATCAGTATCTCTATGATACATTAAGTACCTTAATTCAACTAAAGAGACAGTCACCTAAAAAAAAAAAAATCATATTTGTCTGAATTGTTTTTCAAGTTAACACCAAAGATGAATATACCTAAAAAAGGTTAGGAAAAAAAAATATTTTCCTTATTTTTCAGTCTGTTCACTTTGTGAACTTGACAGCTGTGTCTGTGTGAGGCCAGCAGGTTTCCCTTGTTTGTTCCCTTTCAGAGGGGAGAGAGGCATTTCTAAGAATAGGAATGTGTGACTAAAATCATAGGAAGATTCACTGGCAGGTGTAATATAGGGAACAAGTTTTAACTCATTTTTCTGTATGGACTTGATTTCTGTTAATAATTAAATATTATAGCTAATAATAATAATCATCTAATGTAACACAGCAGTGTCTTCCAGTTTTAACAAACAATACCGAACCATAAAAAGCTTTGATAATACAGACCAGCTCATTACAATTAGTAAACTGTTTCTCCTTCAAGGCCTTTCACAACTCTGCCCCTTATCATTGACCCACACCCTTTTACTCTGCTAGAGAAGCCTATCTCACTGCTCCCTTAGTATATTTCCCACACCATCATCATGTTGTACTCTCCCTCCTCTCAATTCCTTCCTCCAGACATCTTACTTCTCCTCATAGCTCTTAACTGATTACTGATGTCAACAATATTGTCACCAACCCATTCCCTATTTTTGTTTTAAAAAGATACTTTAAGAAAAAACTTTTGCCTGGGTTGCCCCAGTGTACTTTGTAATATCAGTCTATTATTCTATAAGCTGCGTCACAGGGTAAGCTTAGCGTTTAAGAGTGTTAAGGAACACCCTAACCTGTGCCAGGTTTAGCCCATCCTCCCACTGAGAAGGAAATTACATCAGGGTGCACGAGACAGGAGGTGTGACTAGAAACCAGGCTTGTTGGGAAATATAAGGGCTGCCTAAGTTCAGTCCAACCATAGGCACTCACGGAGAAAAGATGGTAGGTGCTGAGCACCCACCAGCAGCCCCCCTATCAGCATCTCCTCCTCCCCACAGTGCCTCCTATCCACCTGCAGGTCCCGCCAATCAGCGCTGCCCCCTCCCTCCCCGGCCTCTTGCCCGCCACAGTCAGCTGTTTCACGGCGCGGAGGAGGCTCTGGGCAGGAGGAGGGAGGAGCAAGGATGCGGCGCACTTGAGGGAGGGGTGGAACGGGGTGGGAAGAGGCGGGGCGGGGATGGTTGGAGGCAGGTGGGGGTGAGGCTTTGGGGGAGGGGGTGGAGTAGGGGCAGGGCTTGGGGCAGATTCGGGGGTCAAGCACCCCCTGGCACATTGTAAAGACAGTGACTGTGAATCCAACAGCTGTTTGGGAAGAGGGCAGGTGACAACTCTCCAGAGCTCCTATGCAGAAGGCTTGTGCCAGAGACTTCAGGAAGCATTAGCTTGCTGGATGAAAATCCACAACTTGGAGGACTGCAAAGAAGAGGAACCCCTGATAAAGGACTGGGAAGACTTTTGAGCCAAGAGAGAAGACTACATGGTTGCTGAAGCACATATGAACTAAAAGGACTGACTTAGCCAAGAAAAAAGGGCTGGAAGGTTTTGTGATCATTTTATAGTATTAAATCACATCAAGAAGGGGAGCCATATTATGAAAACACCAATTGTGTTATCCTTGTATACAAATTTTAAGGAGTTCTTTAAAATGTCCCTTCACATTTCAAAAGCATCTATTTTTCGTAGCATAATATGTACATTTAAAACAAAAAAGAATAAATTGAGAGATCCGAATTAACACATGCTCAGCTGTCTCCATTGCATAATTTCCCCTTCTCAGGTCCTTAGAGAGGACCAGTATTGGGTTTACAATGGCGACGGGCCCACACTGGGAAGGGGCCCATTATGGACCCGTCTAGCCCACCCACGTGACCGGGTCTGGCCCCTCACGCAGGGCAGTCCAGCGCCCAGGCCTTGCTCTGTGAGTGGCTCCTAGCCAGCAGGTCTTGCTTCACCTGTAGGAGGCTTGCCACCCAGCAGTCAAGCTCTGCCATGAAGGCTGTCGGCGCAGGGCTGGTGGGCATTTCCGCCCTGGGTGGGCTCTCGGGGGTCATGTCCCACTGGTCTGCCCTGCTCCCCAGTGCAGCTCCTAGCAATCTCTACTGCCTGCCACCTGTGGGGCCCTGCCCACTTCCCCAGGGCCGAGCTGCCTGGGCCCGGTGCAGAGGCTGGTCTGGTCTGAGACGGTGGGGAGAGGGATGCAGCGCAGGGGGCTCAGTCAGCCCCACCAGGCAATCAGGTTCTGAAGGAGCCTCGCCCAGACAGGCCCCACTCCCACTCTGGCCTGGCTGATCACACTGCTCTGGAGGGTCCAGAGTGAGCCCCGCCCCAGGACTGGCCCCGCTGCCGGCTCAGCCCAACGGATACAGTCACCTCCTGGCTGCTGGGGGGCAAGGCACAGGGGAGTGGTTCTCTGGGGGGCATGTGGGTGGGTGCTGAGCAGTGAGGGAGATTTGTGTGTTTTGGGGCACTGTGTGTTTGGGGTATCTGGGGTTCTGTGGGGGGGTGCTGGGCAGTGGGAGGTCTGTGGGGGGTAGTTGTGGTGGTGGGGCTGTTGGAGGGGGGTGCTGGGAGGGACAAGATGCCAGTGCAGAGCTGTGTGGACCAATGTTCGTCTGGCGGCTGCTGGTTTGTAAACAATGCCCTCGTGCTGGGCTGGGCAGAGCAGGACCGCCCCCGACGCACCATGCCCCATTGACCATGTCTGGCCCCTCACTCTGGGGACCAACCTCCGACCAACGTCTCTCCACCGTTCCCCCGTGCCATGCCCATAGCCCCCGTGGGGGCCCACAAATATGTCTGCATCGGGCCCACAAAAGGTTAATCCGGCCTTGCAGAGGACTAGTGGGCCACACGAGTGTGCACTTTGTCCTCACCCCGTACCCAGCAGAATTTACCTTGAGAAGGTAATACAAACTGGGGCTCTATTACCTTTCCTGGAAATTCCACTCCATATCAGGAATCCCTTCCAGGGAAATCCCTGGGACTGCTGTGGCCAAGGAGTCTTTGGAAATGCAGCTCCAGTGCAGTTCTGCATGTTTCTGGATGGGCCCTGTGGCCAAGTCTGCTGCATCAGGGTGGGGGAGAAACCCAACAGAAAGATTAAGGAGCAACTATGAAGGAATCCTCATAGAGATTTTCTCTGCACTTTTTACAACAGGAAAGAATGATCCAGTCCTCAGTCTATGGGAATTTTTCCTGAGTAAGGAACTAGTAAAACCTCAGGATCTGGCTCTGTGAAGTGATCTGAAAAGCATCTTTGGCTGAATTTTTTTCAAAGGCATTTAAGGAACCGGGCACCCAAATCCCACTGAAATTCAATGGAAGTTTGGCACCTAACTCCCTTAGACTTCTTTGAAAATCCCAGTCTTTTTCTACATTGGCTATCTACACAAGCACAGGACAGGACATAAAGTCCAAAAACAGCACTTCAGACTTTTTATGTTGTTACCATAGTCACATTCACTGGGTAGGTTAAAGGCACAAGGCTACTTACTCACAGTGCACTCAACCCGTGATTATGGCACATTAATACACACCATGGCATAGCTTAATTTAGATAGATAGATAGATAGATAGATAGATAGATAGATAGATAGATAGATAGATAGATAGATAGATAGATAGATAGATAGAGCTAAAGTTAGCACCCACTGCAGCAGGTCCTTCTGGCCATGTGATTTCCTGGTTTGAATCTTCACCTTCCTTCTGAGATTCACCAGCCCACTCTGGATGAACTTTGTTTGAACAACATCTGCAACATGAGATATAAGAAAGAGATTGGCAGATGTTAAACTTTTACCAATGCACAGGTAGGGCTGGTGCCTTAATAGCAGTTGGAAAACACCACATTTAGGGTGCTGGGAGTTGAGATATCCAACAACAGCATCCTAATGAAGTGCTCTTTGGAGCTATGCATGTGGCTTGATGGGAAAATATCCCATCTTAAGAATTAACAAGAAAAGAGTAAAATGGAGTAATCTGGTTCCTTAGCACCTTCACTTGATTTTGCTGTGAGGTAGCAATTAGGTCTCCGATATAAAGATCCTCATCCACACAGTGAGATTTTGCAACCTCCAAAAGACAATCATTTCTGAATTTCCTTCTTTAATAGTCCAGTGTTAAACTATGCACTGCATAGTTTGGATAATATGAAAGGCAGTGTTTAAAAAAAAAATCAGACATTTGAATCATCTACTAGCCCTAAAGTAATATAACAGGGGTAGCCAAACTTACTGACCCTCCGAGCCGCATATGACAATCTTCAGAAGTTCAAGAGCCGGGGCGTGCCTGCCGGGGCTCGGGACTTCAGCCCTCCCGGGAAGCACCTGCCAGAACTTGGGGCTTTAGCCTTTTGGGGACGGAGGTCTCGGGTTTCAGCCCTGCTCCTGCTGAAGCCCTGAGCCCTAGCAGGCATGCCCCCCAGGGTTGAAGCTCTGAGACCCTCCTCCCTGCTGGACGGGGGGGGAGGGGGGGGAGGGGAGGGAGACATACGGGGTCACATTCCCCCCCAGATTTTTGCCAGGATTTGCTGGCCCAGCTTGGTCACATCTTGTCGCCAGGCCCCCTCCTTGCACAGCAGCTGCTGGAGTTGGCAAGCTGGGAGCTGCAGCTGGGGGGAGAGAAAGCCGCAAACAGCGTGGAGCTTCAGGGAGAACTGCTGATGGTAAGAGGGGAGGTGTGCCCAGGGGAGGACATGATTCAAGCTGTTGGGGAACCTTTAAATTGTAACCCCCCACTCTCATTACGCACCAGTCATCTCTGGCAAAAAGCCCCTAGCCTCACCACCCCGCCTCAGGGCAGAATAGGGTGACCAGGCAGCAAATGTGAAAAATCGGGACTGGGGTGAGGGGGTAATAGGAGCCTATATAAGAAAAAGACCCAAAAATCAGGACTGTCCCTATAAAATCGGGACATCTGGTCACCCTAGGGCAGAAATCCCGAGCTTCCCCCACCTAGTCTGGTAGGCAGAGAATGAGGGGGCCAGTGGGGCTCCGCAAGACGCACTTTATCTGTAAAAGAGCCACATGCGGCTCCCAAGCCACGGTTTGGCCACCCCAATAATATAACATTTAGCACTTATATAAAGCTTTTAATCTTCAAAACTCTTTACAAACTTACAAATTGCACATAGGCACCAACTTCCTGATTTCCCGGCGAGGGGAGCTCGACACCTGCTCCGTCCCAGGTCCCGCCACCACTACACTCCTTCCCCCAAAGCCCCACCCTTGCCCCGCCTCTTCCTGCCCCTGTTCCACCCCCTCTCCCGAGGGCACACTATCGACAACTGGTGCCTCCCTATATTGGGTGGGCACGATTTAAATGGGAGATCATATGCCCCCCCTCGGCCAACACTCTCACCCCCAGCCCAGGGCCACCACGCTCTCCCCGCCGTACAGTACCTGGGGGCCTCTGTCCTCCCACTGTGCCTGACCCCCCCCCCCCCAGCATGTTCCTCTGCTCTTCTTGGAGGGAGGGAGCCCAGGCAGGGAGCGGGAGGGAGCCGCTTCTAATACTGGCCCCGCCTTGTCGCTGCTCTGCAGCCCAACAGCTACCTGAAAGAGCCTGGCTGTGGAAGCAGCTTCCACTCCCCGCCTGGGCTCGGCTGCCGGGGACCACGACTGAAAGAGCCGAAAACGTGCCGGGGGGTGGGGGGCTCCAGCTCACTTGCCCCTGGTCCCCAGAAGCCAAGCCCAGGTGGGGAGCGGAAGCTGCCTCCCCAGCCAGGCTCTCTCAGGCAGCCGCCAGCCCGCCACACTGCAGAGCAGCATCCCAGAGGCCTGAAGGGGCTGGTCCTACCCCTTCCACTCCCCAGCATCTGGGGAAGTCCCCTCTGACATCGCCCAGCCCTGCCTCACCTCTTCCCATCCCCTCCCCACACCTCTTCCTGCCTTCCCACTCCCCCCAGCGTTTCCTGCACACCGCTGAACAGCTGATCGCAGCGGGCAGGAGGCGCTGGGAGTGAGGGGGAAGGAGCTGATCAGCAGAAGGTGCTGGGAGAGGGGGGAAGGGCCTGCCGATGGGTGCTGAGCAGCCACTATTTTTTTGTGTGGAGCCTATGAAATGACATACAAACATTCACTACCAAACAGAAGAAAAAGTTGTACAGTATTCATTTTTCGCAGTCTTGGTTTTAGGATTTTCAGGGTGCACTGAATTGATGGGGTTAGGCTTGTATAAATCCACAGTATACCTTTCCAAAGTTATCATCCTCACTTTCAAAATTCTCCATAGCTCTATACCAGCCTATATCTCCTCTTATATCCATTCCTACTCTTCTTTTCTCTCTACCTAAATATGCTTTGTTCCACCTGTCTACTACACTGGAAATTCATTCCAGTTATAATGAGTAGGGCTCCATGTAGGTCACAGAGGTCGTGGAAGTCACGGATTCCGTGACTTTCCGCTACCTCTGTGACTTCTGCAGCAGCCCGTGTAGTGCCCTCCGGGGCCAGCTGCTCAGGTGGCCCCAGGGACAGCCACACCGGCCAATGCTGGAGCAGCTCTGCAGCCAGCCGCACTGACTGCTGCTCGGGTGGCCCCAGGAAGCTGGCCTGGGGACTGTCTGAGAAACAGCCAGTGCAGCGACCCCGGGGACCACTGGTGCTGCTGGCCCCGGACACTCCCTTCCCCAGCAGCAGCCCCCTGACAGGGGTATTTATAGTATAAATCATGGACAGGTAACGGGCTGTGAATTTTTGTTTATTGTCCATAACCTGTCCATGACTTTTATTAAAAATACCCATGACTAAACTGTAGCCTTTATAATGACCGTATAACATCATGTACTTACATTTTGTATTGAACTGTATTTTATCACCTCATTGCTTTAGACTACAAACTCTCCATCTTCATTACTGGATCCTGTCTGTCTCCCACCCACATAGTGTCTTACAGACAGAAGTGGCAAATTCTTCAGAAGCAAAAATATGGCTTACCTTAGAAGAGATTCATTGTCTGGTGGAGGGCCAACACAGCAGAAGAATAATCTCCATCTCCCTGTAAATGGAATAGCACAAGATTAAGTGATAGTCAAAATGTCCAAAAGATGACAGCCAAGGCATAATGTTTCGGCTTTCTTTGTGTGTGACTGGGCAATAGATGGCTTCCAAAGATGCCAAGGGACCCACAATACTATTGCCAACTAAGGCATGACTTCTTTAGGGCAAGGGGTAGAGGCCTTTGGTTTTAGAGCTGAAGGACCAGGGCTCTGATCCTGGCTTTCTAGGGGTACGCAGGCATGTGGTTTATATCATAATGGTATCTGTTGTCTGCAGAGTACGTTTACATTACAAAATGTTTTTGCCTTTAACTTTACTCATCTCAGGGACTCCAGGAGGATATACATTAAACATGGAAAAGGTAGAGTCAAGCCCTGGGTTTAGCTGAGCTCTAAGAATCTAATCACAAACTGGGATTTGCCAACTATTTACATATGCAGATTGTCAAGCAACTCCCCTGGCTCCCCATTTATTTCAGGATCACCTCTAAACTGTTCCCCTTAAAGTCTTCCATGGACTTGCTTCGCCGTAACTCACAGATCTCATCACTTGCTTTCTCTACACTCCAATTCAGATGCTGAGTGGGAGTTAGATAATGAGGAAGAGGAGGGAGTGAATGGGAAAGGAAAGGTGTAGCAGAGTGAGGGGATGTGACTGGGAGACAGGGTGTGGAAGCAGGGGGAAGCGCAGGAAGATGATGGGGTGTAATTGAAGAGACTGAAGGACAAGGTAGGTGAGTGGGCAGGAGGAAAGGGTGACTGAGGACAAAGTGTGAGGGCTCAGAGGTGACTAAGAACAAGAAGTTTGGGGATTACTGAGGAAGACAGGGTGTAGGTGACAGTGTGTTTTTCATGGTGTGTAACTGAAAATGGGGTGTAGGGCCAGGAGGACAGAAAGTGAGGACAAGGGTCTGTGACTGAAGACAAGGTGTGGGGGCAGGGGGCGAGAGCACCGGGTGATTTAGGTGTGGGGGTAGAGGAAATCAGTAACTGAGAAAATTGTGGGGGGGGGAAGTGCAGGGGTGATTGAGGAGCACAGGGGAAGGACGGGGAGGGAGGTCTGTGGGGGCAGCGGCCGCTGAGGAGCGCAAGGTGTCAGTGCAGGGATTACTGAGCAGCACCGGGTGGGGGCAGCAAGGGCGGGGGAGGGGTCTGTGAGGGGGCGGGAGTGACTGAGGAGTACGGGGAGGGGAGGGACAGGACGGGTGCGTTCCCGCCTATTTGCCCTGCTCTCCCCCTCACTCTCTAGCGCCCCTGGCGAGGCCCGCGCTCTCTCCCTCACCTGTGCTCCCCATGGCGCTTCCGCTCCCAGCCGGCGCCGCATCCCGCACCTCGCCCCAGCGCCGACCGCGCGCTGCGTCAACTGGAGAAACTGTGACCGAGCTTCGACAAGCGCTGACGTTGCAAAAACCCGCCACGTGCCTGCGGGCGCATTTGTGCGCGTGCGCTACCGGCCCCCACTACCCCTCTGCCTGCAGGCACAGCCCAGCTCCGCGGCGAGGCGAGCCGGAGCTGCACAGCAGCACGTGACAGCGTTTGCCGCTAACAAGCAGGGCGGCGTGCAGGGGCTTGCTGGGCTTGGGGGAAAGATGGTAAACGGGGCTCGCACTGAGAGAGTCCCCGCGCCTTCTGCCCCTTCTAGTAGCCGCTCGGTCACCCTGGTGGTTTCACGCCCGGGGTTGGTTTAGACCATAGTGTTCGGTTATGACCCAAATTCTCTCCGGGTGACCGTCACTAATGCCAGCGGCAGCAGATGTACCTGCAAAGATCAATAACTGTCCAGAATAAAACAAAGACACTGAATTTGTTTGCAGTTATGGTGGCTTTACGGGGGGGCATACCTTACCTAGGCAATAAAATTAGGTTAGAAGGTTTTTTTTTTTTAAAGTTTTAAAAAATTATCAGGAAAGTGTGTCTGGCTATACTGTAGCAATTAACAATTCCTGATTGACACAGATTTTGGAAAAAAACAAGCATTTGAAGATCTGGATACTCCAAACATGCTGCTTTGGATCAGATGTTCTAAAGTCTGAAACATGCTATTGATTTTCTAATAAATTAGCTGAGATACTGGAGATGAACTGTAGCTAGTACCAGCTATATGCTCTGTTTTGCTGTTTATTTCAGCTTTCAATAAACTGGTGTTTCAAGGTTCGTTTTACAGAAGCTGTCTTTGATGGGTAGTAAAGTTAAATACCCCAGGGTAGCCTGGAGAAGAAAGTGGAAGTTTGTATGTTTGATGTATGCACTGTGTTGAGATGCAGCTGCCTGTAATAGGTTGTATGTATGCTGCTGTGCTCAGCCAGACATGGACTTGCTATTGGAAAAGGGAAAATGTAGATGTTCATTTCTGCTTTCCAATAATCAATGTTCTAAGGCTCCTAAAAAAGCTGTATTCATCATAGAAAGGTGCATTTGAGGAATTAATAAAAGGGGAGAAGGTAGAGGTATTCCAATTCTATTCTGTGTCTGACCCCACAGAAACTCAGTTGCCAGACAGTCAGTGTGGGCCCTCCAGCTCTAAGTTGTTAGGAAGTAGGGATAAAAGAGGTGGCCTGGGTGTGGTGGTGTTTTAGAATAGGGAAAAACAGTAGAGAAAAAAATCTGTATCAGAGGGAGAGTTGGTTTGTGAGGCTTTAAAGCCTGTCAGAAAGGGGGAGGATTAAAACTCTAGCCCAATACTGTGACAAACTTTACTTATTTTCCTCTAAAGGGAAATAGGTTCCCTTGTTTTTTTCCTGAATTAAAGGAGCACGAAAAAAGGTTTATAGCTCTAGAATCAAAGATCTTGCTTTTCTTATGTTTTATGAGAAGAAAAAAAATACTCTGTAGATATTCCTTTTGATAAGGTCCAGTTGTTTAAGTGCATGCCCTGAAAACTGGAAGGAACACTTCGCTTCCCTTGTTACTAAATTTGGAGTGTCTTGCATAATAAAGATTTCAAGTGGGAAAAACCATGCACACCCATATCTTTGGCTTCCTTTCAGTAATTACTGATCATTTGGAGAACTTCTTATAATAAAAGCTGTAAATAATAAAGTTACAAAGAGGGGGAAGCATGAGGCTATATTGGTAGTGTATATGCTGGAAAATTTATCACAAGCTGCCAGTTCTGAGTTGCTGTTTTGCTGGAGGGTGAGTGGAAAGTATGGCTCAGCAGGAAACAAAGCAAATGAACAATTATCAGAAACAGTTGGATAGTAGTTTAGCACAGATAAGGTCAGTGTAAAACTATCTGGTTGAAACCTATAACTTAAAATTTAGTACAGCTAAATGGGTAGACTTGATAGTATTTACTTATTAGGTAATATGCTACATATATAAGATCTAATTTCACTTCACATTTTTCACACATCTGGGGTTAGGCACATACTACTCACTGAAGGCAATGGGACTCCTTACATGAGTCATCTTACTCCTGTTTGCAAGATCAGGCACTTAGGTTGTAGTAATCTGTGGAACATACTATACAATTGGAAATGTTTACTATAAGTTTATATTTTTTTAATGCAAATTTAAACATGTTCAGTGCTAGTTAGGTTACCCCTCTGCATCTTCTGGGATTGAAGTGCTTGTTCCCCTCACTTGGCAGTTTCTGAGAGGCAGACAACCAGCGTGAAACTAAATAAGTACAAATGCATGTCCAAGCCATGCTGCCTGGGAAAACTTGAAATGAAATTATTTCTACAGTATGTAGTGTATTACACATTGAATAAATTTTAAAACCTGAGTAGGACACACTGAATCTCATGGAAGAGGGAGCAACAAGCAATCATTTAGGGGGGGAGACAATCTGTGGAGATGAGTGAGGACAGTAGCATATATGGAGTAAATTAGGAGGACAAGGGACCCCTCCCCCATAGGAGATTAAAATGGGAGATACCCCTGTAGCTGCAAGAATGGCGTTCTTTCTTCTCCTGAATGTATTGGGGAGAGGTACTGGACCTCCTCCAAGAAGACAACTGGACAACTACAGGTAAAAGGTAGCCTGCTGTGGAGAAGGGTTGTGTAGAGAGGAACAATGGTGTGTCATTGTGAAGTCTTCCATTGGTTCAAATAAGGATGCAAACATCTGGATGTTTTCATGGTTAAGGTTCTGATCTGTAACTCAGGACACTTGAATTCAGTTCCCAGCTTGACCACAGACTTCTTGTGTAATCTTGGGTAGACTAATTAACATTTCTCTGCCTCAGTTCTCCATCTGTAAAATGGGGACAATAATGCTTCCTGTCTTTCATCCTTATATCTCTTTAGGCACTGGTCCTGTATGTGACTTCAATGGGGCTGTGCACAGGTGCAGCAGTGCACCTACATGTGGTCACTCACAGGACTTGGGTCTTGGACTTTAAAATCTCCAGGGCAGAGTCTGTCAGAATGGGACCTTCATCTCTCTTAGGGCCTCTAGGCACTATTGTAATACAAATAACATTATAATGCTTTTTCATCTTTTCTGAGGCTATCACTATTGTGAATTTTTACAAAATCACATGGGGTAGGAATCAAGGAGAGAAAAGTGTAATACGATAGAACCTCAGTGTTACAGACACCTCAGGAATGCATGTTGTCAATAACTCTGAAATGTTTGTAACTCTGAACAGAACGCAGCTCAGGCTCCAGCAGTTCACACTCTGGGCCAGGTTCCAGAGACAGCTAGGCAGCTTCCTTGCAGGCAAGCTTGTCCCACTCCCAACCCAGGGTGGTGGTGGTGGTAACATCTCGTCCCCTTCCCAGCAGGGGGAGGGAAGGTTGGGGGTTTGAAAACAGAGCCCCCCCCTCAGCCAGGGGGTGAAAATAACACTCATGGCTTACAGGAAAGCAGCGCAGACCCCAGTGCTGCTCCTGCTCTGGCTGCCTTGCGGCAACTCACAACTTTGCCTGGGAATATCAGTGTCTTCAACTCCTAGCTGTAAGTGGGTGCCCCGTGCGTGGGGATGGGGATAGGCAGCCCAGATGTGCTTACCTTTAAGATGCAATACACACACAGTACAGTATTTGCTGCTGCTTTTTTTGTCTCTGTTGCTGCCTGATTGGTTACTTCCGGTTCCACATGGTGTCCGGTTGATCAGTCAGTCCATAAATCTGGTGTTCATATCGCTGAGGTTCTACTGTAGGGTTTTGATTCCTTAATAAGACTCTTAGGCCTGGTCTACACTAGGCTGTTATGTCGAATTTAGCGCCGTTACATCGAATTAACCCTGCACCCGTCCACACCACGAGGCTATTTAGTTCGACATAGAGGTCTCTTAAATTCGACTTCTGTACTCCTCCCCAACGAGGGGAGTAGCGCTAAATTCGACATGGCCATATCGAATTAGGCTTGGTGTGGATGGAAATCGACGGTAATAGCTCCGGGAGCTATCCCACAGTGCACCACTCTGTTGACGCTCTGGACAGCAGTCCGAGCTCGGATGCTGTGACCAGCCACACAGGAAAAGCCCCGGGAAAATTTGAATTCCTTTTCCTGTCTGGCCAGTTTGAATCTCATTTCCTGTTTGGACATCGTGGCGAGCTCAGCAGCACTGGCAACGATGCAGAGCTCTCCAGCAGAGATGGCCGTGCAATCCCAGAATAGAAAGAGGGCCCCAGCATGGACTGATCGGGAAGTCTTGGATCTGATCGCTGTGTGGGGCGATGAGTCCGTGCTTTCCGAGCTGCGCTCCAAAAGACGGAACGCAAAGATCTATGAGAAGATCTCTAAAGCCATGGCAGAGAGAGGATACAGCCGGGATGCAACGCAGTGCCGCGTGAAAATCAAGGAGCTGAGACAAGGCTACCAGAAGACCAAAGAGGCAAACGGACGATCCGGATCCCAGCCCCACTTTCTACGAGGCACTGCATTCCATCCTAGGTGCGGCCGCCACCACTACCCCACCACTGACCGTGGACTCTGAGGATGGGATATTGTCCACGGCCGGTTCCTCGGACATGGTAGCGGACGGGGAAGATGAGGAAGGAGATGAGGAGGACGAGGCAGTCGACAGCGCTTACCAAGCTGATTTCCCCGACAGCCAAGAGCTCTTCATCACCCTTACAGAGATCCCCTACCAACCCTCCCCAGCATTTAACCCGGACACAGATTCAGGGGAAGGATCAAGCAGTAAGTGTTTTAAACATGTAAACATTTATTTTTAACAAAACTGGAATATTAAGAATAAGAACAATGTGTTCTTCATGATTTCTTTACCCTGGGCGCTTAAGTATTCAGTTCCAACTATTTTAAAAAAATCTAACAGTGTCCGGTTGTGCATGATTCTGCTGCCCAAGCTGCTCCACTCTTTAGTCCCTGCCACTGCAGCTATATTAAAATGCGGTCTATATGACCGGGGATGGAGGTGTAATCCTCCAGGGACATCTCGACGAAGCTCTCCTGGAGGTAATGGGAAAGCCTGTTCATCAGGTTCCTGGGGAGAGCGGCCTTAGTGGGTCCTCCGAAGTAGGAGACGTTCCCGCGCCAGGAGATCCTCAAGTACTCCGGGATCATTGCCTTGCACAGCATGGCGGCATAGGGCCCTGGTCTTTGCTGGCTTTCCCGAAGCATCCTTTCCTTCTCGCTGTCCGAGATCCTCATTATTGTTATGTCGCTCATGATGACCTGCTTTGAATTAGGTAGGGGACTGTTAGTATTGGGACTGCTTGCAAGTTCCTTTACAGAACTGTAACCGCTGGTTTACAGCCACGCGGTGGAGGCGGGAGAGGGGCAGCATACAGGGATCTTTCCCTGGGACATCCGCGAGGGGGTGGGAGAGGGCCACAGTTCATGCTTGGCCGATTGCTGGCAGCAGAGACTGGCATTGCTTTCAATGTGAATGGAGGCCAGTGGTACTACTAAAGTTTTAAGCAGCCACAAGTCTCAGGATACAGGGATCTTTCCCTGGGACATCCGCGAGGGGGTGGGGCAGGGCCACAGTTCATGCTTGGCCGATTGCTGGCAGCAGAGACTGGCATTGCTTTCAATGTGAATGGAGGCCAGTGGTACTACTAAAGTTTTAAGCAGCCACAAGTCTATGGCTTACCATGTCTGCCTGCTACAGAAATTCCGGTGTCCTGCCCCGCTTCCCAGATCGGCAGTGCAAGACCCCAGGCACTGAAGGCGAGGTCCGAAAATTTGACCTTGTCCTGAGTGCGCATGTGAGAGGTGCGGTGCATGGTCTTGTTCACAGAGAAAGACTATGTTCTCTGTTCACAACTACATTTATGTTTCGGAGGAATTCACTACCTTTTTCTCATTCCCACAGCCACATCTGCGACTGTCTCCCAACCCAGCCTGGCATCACACTCCCAGAGGCTAACGCACATTAGGCGGAGGAAGAAGAAGACGAGAGAGGACATGTTCTCAGAACTAATGGGCTGCTCCCGAGCCCAGGCAGCACAGCAGAACCATTGGAGGGAGAATTTGTCCCAAATGCACCGGACACACATGGACTGTGAGGAGAGGTGGCGGCAGGAAGACCAGCAGGCGACTCAAACGCTGCTTGGACTTCTGAGGGAGCAAACGGACACGCTCCGGCGCCTTGTTGATGTTCTGCAGGAACGGAGGCAGGAGGACAGAGCCCCGCTGCAGTCTATCAGCAACCGCACTCCCCCGCCACCAAGTCCCATACCCCCCTCGCCCAAAGTCCAAAGAAGGAGGGGCGGCAGAGTCCGTGAAAACTCTCACTCGACCCGTGCAGACTGCTCAAGCACCAGAAGGCTGTCATTCCCCAAAATTTGAAAAGTCCTTTCCTGCCCGCCTCACCCAAGCCCCCGTCCAAGTTTCACCCCCCAGTTTCATGTGTGGTTGTTAATAAAAAACACGTTTCTGTTCATTACTGTTTCAATCATGTTCTTTTGTGGGACAGTCTGTCTGAAGGAGGGGAAGGGGCTTGGTAATTGGACAGGACAGTCACCTTTAGCAGGGTACACAGGCGGGGGCAGGTCCAGCAGCAGGGCACACACACAGTGCAGTGACTAGTTACCCTGGTCAGTCTGGGAGGTGGTTTTCATGTTCTGTGCGTGGGGGGGGGGGAGGGGGTTGCTCTGTGACTTTGTGGCGGGGGAGGGCAGTTACAGATCTTATGCAGCGGTCCTTGTCCTGGATCACAGAGCCACGCAGCAGGGGATCTGTAACCCTCCTCCCCCTGCCATAAAGTCACATAGCCCCCACATACACGCAGTCCCGCTCAGGAGGGCTGGCAGGCTCCGTTGAAACAACCAGTCCGCCACTGCGAATCCTGTCATTCCTGGAGTTTAGAAGGATCATTTGCATCAGTACACTACACCCGCTCCCCACCACAGTCTGCGTCCCAGGTTTAAAACATTCCCGCGAAAACAGTAATAAAGACAACGGTGTTCATTAACAAAATAAAACTGATTTTATTTTTTTGGAAGGGGGTGGAGGGGGTCTGTAACTGGAGAGGATAGTCAACAGTAACTGGGTAAAGAAACGGGGGCAGGTTCAGCTTCTCTGTACAGAAACTTAAAAGTGACTGGTTACCCTGCTCACTGTGGAACCTAGCTTTCAAAGCCTCCCGGATGCACAGCGCGTCCCGCTGGGCTCTTCTAATCGCCCGGCTGTCTGGCTGGGCGTAATCAGATGCCAGGCTATTTGCCTCAACCTCCCACCCCGCCATAAAGGTCTCCCCCTTGCTCTCACAGAGATTGTGGAGCACACAGCAAGCTGCTATAACAATGGGGATATTGGTTTCGCTGAGATCACAGCGAGTCAGTAAGCTTCTCCATCTCCCCTTGAGACGGCCAAAAGCACACTCCACAACCATTCTGCACTTGCTCAGCCGGTAGTTGAACAGTTCTTTTTCAGTGTCCAGGGCGCCAGTATAGGGCTTCATGAGCCAGGGCATTAGCGGATAGGCTGGGTCCCCAAGGATCACTGTAGGCATCTCCACATCCCCAAGACTTATTTTGTGGTCCGGGAAGTAAATACCTTCCTGCAGCCGTCTAAACAGACCAGAGTTCCTGAACACGCGAGCGTCATGAACCTTGCCCGGCCATCCGACATTGATGTTTGTAAAACGTCCCCGATGGTCCACCAGTGCTTGCAGCACCATTGAAAAGTAGCCCTTTCTGTTAATGTACTGGCTGGCCTGGTGCTCCGGTCCCAGGATAGGGATGTGAGTTCCATCTATAGCCCCACCGCAGTTTGGGAATCCCATCGCGGCGAAGCCATCTATGATGACCTCCACGTTTCCCAGGGTCACTACCTTTGAGAGCAGTACCTTAACGATTGCGTTGGCTACTTGCATCACAACAACCCCCACGGTAGATTTGCCCACGCCAAACTGGTTCGCGACAGACCGGTAGCTGTCTGGCGTTGCAAGCTTCCAGAGGGCTATGGCCACTCGCTTCTAGACAGTCAGGGCTGCTCGCATCCGGGTGTCATTGCGCTTCAGGGCAGGGGACAGCAACTCACAAAGTTCAAGGAAAGTCCCCTTCCGCATGCGAAAGTTTCGCAGCCACTGGCATTCGTCCCAGACCTGCAGCACTATGCGGTCCCACCAGTCCGTGCTTGTTTCCCGTGCCCAGAATCGCCGTTCCACAACATCCACATGACCCATTGTCACCGTGATGTCCTCGGCGCTGGGTCCCGTGCTTTCTGACAGGCCTGTGCTACTCTCTGACTTCAGGCCCTCACCGCGGTGCCGTAGCCTCCTCGCCTGGTTTATCTGCATCTGCCTCTGGGAAAGGTGGATGATAACCTGCGAGGCGTTGACAACGGCCACAACTGCAGCGATGGTCACAGCGGGATCCATGCTCGCAGTGCTGTGGCGTCCGCGCTGGCACTGACCGGAAAATTGCGCGAACTGATTTCCCGCCGGCGCTTTCAGGGAGGGAGGGAGGGCGGTAGTGACGGACGGATGACGACAAGTACCCAAAAGCACCCTCGACCCTTTTTTTTTACCCAGAAGGCATTGGCGGCTCGACCCAGAATTCCAATGGGTAGCGGGGACTGCGGGAACTGTGGGATAGCTGCCCACAGTGCACCGCTTCCAATGTCGACGCTTTCCCCGTTAGTGTGGACTCACAAAGTCGAATTACTGTCCTTAGTGTGGACACACACGTTCGACTTTGCAATATCGATTCTACATTTTCGATTTAAGAGAAATCGAACTACCCTCGTAGTGTAGACATACCCTTAGAATCATAGAAGATTAGGGTTGGAATAGTCCTCAGGAGGTCATCTAGTCCAACCCCCTGCTCAAAGTAGGGCAAACCCCAACTAAATCATCCCAGCCAGGGCTTTGTCAAGCTGGGCCTTAAAAACCTCTAAGGATGGAGATTCTATCACCTCCACCTTAGGTAATACGTAACCTAAAATTCTTCAGAACATGCATGCAATCTTCTGGTAGACAGAGGCCTAAATGGCTTCCAGAGTCCTGTCTTATTTAGTAAATTCTCCAGAGGGAAGGGGATGTTAGATGCTGACCATTATGGACAGTATTTTTTAGCAAGATAGCTGCTTGAAAAGCTATGTGCAGAAATGTCAACTATAAATTGCTCACTTCATTTTAAGTGATCTCCTACAGCATGGTTGAACCCCTTACGCTTAACAATGTCCCACCTTGCATCTAGCACCAGGCCTGGTCTACACTACGAGTTTAGGTCGACTTTAGCTGCGTTAAGTCGACTTAAGCCTGGACACGTTTACACGACGAAGCCCTTTCTTTCGACTTAAAGGGCCCTTTAAACCGGTTTCTTTACACCACCTCGACGAGGGGATTAGCGATAAAATCGGCCTTATGGGGGTCGGAATTGGGTAGTGAGGACGGAATTCGACATTAGTGGCCTCCGGGAGCTATCCCACAGTGCTTCATTGTGACCGCTCTGGACAGCACTCTCATCTCAGATGCACTGGCCAGGTAGACAGGAAAAGCCCCGCGAACGTTTGAATTTCATTTCCTGTTTGCTCAGCGTGGAGAGCACAGGTGACCATGCAGAGCTCATCAGCACAGGTAACCGTGATGGAGTCCCAGTCCCAGTCCCAGGATCGCAAAAGAGCTCCAGCCTGGACCGAACGGGAGGTACGGGATCTGATCGCCATCTGGGGAGATGAAGCAGTGCTGGCCGAACTCCGAAACAGTAAAAGAAATGGCAAAACATTAGAAAAGATCTCCACGGCCATGAAGGACAGAGGCCATAACAGGGACGCACAGCAGTGCTGCGTGAAAATTAAGGAGCTAAGGCAAGCCTACCACAAAGCCAGAGACGCAAACGGAAGGTCCGGGGCTGAGCCGCAAACATGCCGCTACTACGAGGAGCTGCATGCCATTCTAGGGGGTGCAGCCACCAGTAGCCCAAGCGTGTGCTATCAGTCCCTCGCTGGAGACAGGGAAGCGGGTTCGGCGGACGAGGAAGATGAGGATGGAGAGAACATCATAGATAGCTCACAGCAGCAAGGAAGCGGAGAAACCAGTTTCCCCAACAGCCAGGATATGTTTGTCACCCTGGACCTGGAACCAGTAACCCCCGAACTCACCCAAGACCCTGTGGGCACACAGGGGACCTCTGGTGAGTGTACCTTTGTAAATATTACACATGGTTTAAAAACAAGCGTGTTTAATGATTAATGATTAATTTGCCCTGGCAATCGCGGCCAGTACAGCTACTGGAAAAGTCTGTTAACGTGTATGGGGATGGAGCGGAAATCCTCCAGGGACATCTCCAGAAAGCTCTCCTTCGTGTACTCCCAAAGCCTTTGCAAAAGGTTTCTGGGGAGGGCTGCCTTATCCCGTCTGCCATGGTAGGACACTTTACCATGCCAGGCCAGTAGCACGTAGTCTGAAATCATTGCATAACAAAGCATGGCAGCGTATGGTCCCGGTGTTTGCTGGCATGCAGACAACATCCATTCCTTATCGCTCTTTGTTATCCTCAGGAGAGTGATATCATTCACGGTCACCTGGTTGAAATGGGGCGATTTTATTAAGGGGACATTCAGAGGTGCCCCTTCCTGCTCTGCTGAACAGAAATATTCCCCGCTGTTAACCACGCGGTGGGGGGGGAGGGGTGAAGTGACCATCCCAGAGAATTGGGTGTGTGGGGGAGGGGAGTTAGTTGGGTTTGTGCTGCATGTTAAACCTGAAACCGCAGCCCCTCCTTTTACATTGCAAACCCATTTTAAATGGCCAACCCAACGGGTGCTTGGTATGGTTAATGAGAGCAGTACTGTTTTAAACCATCCCCACTTGTTAACAAGGTTAAAAAAGCCAAAAGACTGTGTCTTACCATGGCTGCCTGCAAGCTGAAATCTGTGGCCTGGCACTGCGTGAGTGATCTCTCACACCAAACCGGCAGGCCCTCAATATAAGAGGAAAAATGCGACCTTGTAACGAAAGCACATGTGCTGTGTGATGTGAACAGCAAAATCTAACGTGAAAGAGTGTACCTATTGTTCTCAAAAATGTATCTTTTTTAAACAACTCTCCCTTCTCCTCCACCAGCTGCAAATGTTTCACCTTCACAGAGGCTAGTGAATATTCGAAGAAGGAAGCGAAGGACGCGTGACGAAATGTTCACTGAACTACAGACTGCCTCCCACGCTGACAGAGCACAGCAGAATGCATGGAGGCAGTCAATGACTGATTTTAAAAAAGCCCAATATGAGCGAGAGGAGAGGTGGCGGGCTGAAGAGGAGAAGTCGCGGGCTGAAGAGCAGAGGTTGCGTGCTGAAACGCGGGCTGAAGAGCAGAAGTGGCGTCAACTTGTACTCATAAAGCAAGAGTCGATGCTCCGGCTGCTGGAGCATCAAAGTGATATGCTCCTGCGTATGGTTGAGCTGCAGGAAAGGCAGCAGGAGCAGAGACCGCCGCTACAGCCCCTCTGTAACCAACAGCAGGAGCAGAGACCGCCGCTACAGCCCCTCTGTAACCAACAGCAGGAGCAGAGACCGCCGCTACAGCCCCTCTGTAACCACCAGCCCTCCTCCCCAAGTCCCATTGCCTCCTCACCCAGACGCCCAAGAACACGGTGGGGGGGCCTCCGGCCAGCCAATCACTCCACCCTAGATGATTTCCACAGCAATAAGTTTTAAAGTTTTAAAGTGCAGTGTGTCCTTTTCCTTCCCTCCTCCCCCACCCATCCCGGGCTACCTTTGCAATTATCCCCCTAGTTGTGTGCTGCTTCCCTCCTCCCCCACCCATCCCTGGCTACCTTTGCAATTATCCCCCTAGTTGTGTGCTGAATTAATAAAGAATGCATGAATGTGAAGTAACAATGACTTTATTGCCTCTGCAAGTGGTGCTTGAAGAGGGGAGGGTAGGGGAGGTTGGGTTGCTTGGTTTACAGGGTAGTAGAGTTAACCGGGTGCGTGGGGGGGCTGCGATTTCATCAAGGAGAAACAAACAGAAGTTTCACACCGTATCCTGGCCAGTCACAAAACTAGTTTTCAAAGCCTCTCTGATGCGCACCGCGCCCTGCTGTGCTGCTCTAACCGACCTGGTGTCTGGCTGCGCGTAATCAGCGGCCAGGCGATTTGCCTCTACCTCCCACCCCGCCATAAATGTCTCCCCCTTACTCTCACAGATATTGTGGAGCGCACAGCAAGCAGCAATAACAATGGGGATATTCTTTTCGCTGAGGTCACAGCGAGTCAGTAAGCTGCGCCAGCGCGCTTTTAAACGCCCAAATGCACATTCCACCACCATTCGGCACTTGCTCAGCCTGTAGTTGAACAGGTCCTGACTCCTGTCCAGGCTGCCTGTGTATGGCTTCATGAGCCATGGCATTAAGGGGTAGGCTGGGTCCCCAAGGATCACGATAGGCATTTCAACATCCCCAATGGTTATTTTCTGGTCCGGGAAGAAAGTCCCTTCCTCCAGCTTTCGAAACAGAAGAGAGTGCCTGAAGACGCGAGCATCATGTACCCTTCCCGGCCAGCCCACGTTGATGTCGGTGAAACGTCCCTTGTGATCCACCAGGGCTTGCAGCAGCATTGAAAAGTACCCCTTGCGGTTTATGTACTCGGTGGCTTGGTGCGCCGGTGCCAAGATAGGGATATGGGTTCCGTTTATCGCCCCACCACAGTTTGGGAATCCCATTGCAGCAAAGCCATCCACTATGTCCTGCACGTTTCCCAGAGTCACTACCCTTGATATCACCAGGTCTCTCATTGCCCTGGCAACTTGGATCACAGCAGCCCCCACAGTAGATTTGCCCACTCCAAATTGATTCCCGACTGACCGGTAGCGGTCTGGCGTTGCAAGCTTCCACAGGGCTATCGCCACTCGCTTCTCAACTGTGAGGGCTGCTCTCATCCTGGTATTCTGGCGCTTCAGGGCAGGGGAAAGCAAGTCACAAAGTTCCATGAAAGTGCCCTTACGCATGCGAAAGTTTCGCAGCCGCTGGGAATCGTCCCAGACCTGCAACACGATGCGGTCCCACCAGTCTGTGCTTGTTTCCCGGGCCCAGAATCGGCGTTCCACGGCATGAACCTGCCCCAATAACACCATGATTTCCACATTGCTGGGGCCTGTGCCTTGTGAGAGGTCCATGTCAATTTCCTCATCACTATCGTCGCCGCGCTGCAATTGCCTCCTCCTCCTCCTCAGCTGGTCCTCCTGGTTTTGCTTTGGCATGTCCAGGCTCTGCATATACTCCAGGACAATGCGCGTGGTGTTCATAGTGCTCATAATTGCCGCGGTGATCTGAGCGGGATTCATGATCCCAGTGATAGCTATGGCGTCTGGTCTGAAAAAAGGCGCGAAACTAGTATCTAAAGACCAGTGGAAGAAGGGAGGGAGGAAGGGAGGGAGGGAGGGGCGGGCGACTGACGACATGGCGTACAGGTACAGGGAATTAAAATCAAGGAAGGTGGCTGTGCATCAGGGAGAAATACAAACAACTGTCACACAGAATGCCCCCCCCCCCCAGAGATTGAACTCCTAAGCCTGGGTTTAGCGGGCCGTTGATTTGACGGAGGGAGGGGGGAAGGAAATGAATACAGAACAAATCTATTTTTTACATCTTAAGACGACAGTGCAGCATGACTGATAGCCCTCGGCATTTTCTGGGTGCTTGGTAGCAATGTAACCCTACGTGAGCCAGCCATATGTCTGCCAGCACCCAGATCGCCCTCGGCCTTTTCTGGGTGCTTAGCAGACAATACTTGGCAGAAAATAGTATACTACGACTGGAAGCCATCATCGTCCAACGAGGACGGTTAAAGGCAAGGGGTTGCTGCTGTGTAGCAATATATGCTGTACAGTAGCCAGAAGGATTGGTAAAGGTGCTCAGGCTACAATAATCTACGAGCATTTCAGGCAACCTGTAAATTAGGTCCGACGAGGACGGTTACCAGTCGTAATAAACCATCTACTGCCAAAAGGCAAGGGGCTGGTGCAATGCAGCCCTACGGCTGCCAGCCCCACAGCTACCAGCATCCCGAGCGCCGATGAAGGCTACCACTCATGCTGCACCGTCTACCGCCAAAAGGCAGTAAGCTGCTGCTGCTGTTTAGCAATGCAGTCCCACGTTTGCCGGCATCCGGAAGACATATGGTGACGGTGAGCTGAGCTGAGCGGGCGCCATGCTTGCCGTGGTATGTTGTCTGCACAGGTAACCCAGGTAAAAAGGCGCGAATCTATTGTCTGCCGTTGTTGTGACGGTGGGGGAGGGGCCTGACGCAATGTACCCAGAACCCCCCGCGGCACTGCTTTGCATCATTCGGGCATTGCGATCTCAACCCATAATTCCAATGGGCGCCGGAGACTCCGGGAACTGTGGGATAGGTACCCATAGGCACCCATAGTGCAATGCGCCGGAAGTCGACGCTAGCCTCGGTACTGTGGACGCGGTCCGCCGACTTCATGCACTTAGAGCATTTTATGTGGGGACACACACAGTCGGCTGCATAAAACCGGTTTCTATAAAACCGGCTTCTATAAATCCGACCTAATTTTGTAGTGTAGACAAGCCCCCAGACTCTCTGGTTACCTTCTCCAGACCTGAAGAAGAGCTCTTTGAAGCTTGAAAGCTTGTCCTGTCCACCAACAGAAGGTCCATCCACTTTGTCTCTCTCATATCCTGGGACCAACACAGTTACAACAACACTGCAAACAACTATAATGAAAAAACTTGTAAAATAAATCTGTTTCACAACATGTCTGCAGTACCCTCCTACACCTGGATTGAACACGCTGGCAGTTTTAGAAAATGTCTTGATTTTCTTTAGCACAGGGGTCGGCAACCTTTCAGAAGTGGTGTGCCGAGTCTTCATTTATTCACTCTAATTTAAGGTTTCGTGTGCCAGTAATACATTTTAATGTTTTTAGAAGGTCTCTTTCTATAAGTCTATAATATATAACTAAACTATTGTTGTAAATAAGGTTTTTAAAATGTTTAAGAAGCTTCATTTAAAATTAAATTAAAATGCAGATCTTATCAGTTTAGTGTGATCCTTGCCCTTGATTTTCCTTGCTGAGTTTTCCAATGTCTGGCACATATTTGGATACTTTAAGCTGCACACAGGCTTCTGAGTGATCAGTTGTTAACCGGCTCCGAGAGGGACAGACAGGGCCGGCTCCTGGGTTTTGGCCGCCCCAAGCAGCCAAAAAAAAAAAAAAGCCGCGATCGTGATCTGCGGCGGCAATTCGGCGGAAAGTCCTTCGCTCCCAGCGGGAGTGAGGGACTGTCCGCCGAATTGCCGCCGAATCGCTGGACCTGCCGCCCCTCTCCGGAGTGGCCGCCCCAAGCACCTGCTTGCCAAGCTGGTGCCTGGAGCCAGCCCTGGGGACAGAGGACAGATTTCATGTGTGAAAATACCTGTTCACACAGGTATGTGGATCCAAATGCTGAAAGCATTGCAAATGCAATTTTCTTCAAACAGTTAAATTTCACTGGCAGGAACATCCAGCAGGTCAGAATAGAGGCCCCACGATCTCTCTCGGTAGCTTCAAGTGCACTCTGCAGATCTCCAAACTTTGATGCCCACAATTCTGAGCTTTTTAACTGAATGAGCTGCGTTTCGAAATCTTCAACACCCATCCACCGAAATACAGACAAATCCAAGTCGCTTTCGTTGAATTTTTCAGATTTAATTAGAAAAGAAAGCATTGGGCCAAATCGCTTGAAATCTTGAAATCTATCAGAAAATTCTGATTCCAGTTCTTGCATGTACATTCTAATTTCAATGTCAAATGCAGTGCGCTGTTCCACATGGCGTGATAGTGATGTAAGTAGCAAATCAAGACTTAAAAATATCTCTGTACAGTGGCGCTGGAACAATTTTTATGGTGGGGGTGCTGAGCTGTGCCCTCTTTTGCCCGTCTGCACCCCTTACTGCCCCAGCTGGGGCCAGTGGGCCGCAGCTGGGAGCGGCTGCAGAGCCCTGGGCCGGTGGCTGGGACCCATGTCCAGCAGCAGAGCCCCCCGTACCGGTGGCCGGGACGGCAGCGGGCTGAGCGGGGCCGGTGGACGGAACCCCAGCCAGCAGGGGGCCGGCAGCCGGTATCCCAGCCTGGCAGCGGAGCCCCCGGGGCCGGCAGCAAGCTGAGCGTGGCCGGTGGGCGGAACCCTAGCTGGCAGGAGGCTGGCGGCCGGTACCCCAGGCCAGCAGCGGAGCCCCTGGGACCGGTGGCCAGACCCGGACAGTGTGAGTGCCACTGAAAATCAGCTTGCGTGCCGCCTTTGGCACCCGTGCCATAGGTTGCCTACCCCTGATTCAGAGAAATCAATAAAATTGTAAAATATTTAGTAGTCTTCCTAATGATTATTTTAATTTGAACTTGAAGGGAATCTATATGGGATTTGTTTTCTTGTTAGAAAAAGTATCTTCTCTACTAGCCAGTTGGTTTTGTTGCAGATTGAATCTAAGGCTGAAGATGCTTAGTTTGCCTGAAGCTCCTCCTAGCTGCATTCAGCATTACTGCATGAAATAAGTTAGCTCAAGCAAAAGATAGGTTTCAGAGTAGCAGCCGTGTTAGTCTGTATCCACAAAAAGAACAGGAGTACTTGTGGCACCTTAGAGACTAACAAATTTATTTGAGCATAATCTTTCATGGCCTACAGCCCGCTTCTTCGGATGCATAGAATGGAACATATATTGAGCATATATATATATATATATATACACACACACATACAGAGAGCATGAAAAGGTGGGAGTTGTCTTACCAACTCTGAGAGGCCAGTTAAGTAAGAGGGAAAAAAACTTTTGAAGTGATAATCAAGATAGCCCAGTACAGACAGTTTGATAAGAAGTGTGAGAGTACTTACATGGGAAGATAGATTCAATGTTTGTAATGGCTCAGCCATTCCCAGTCTCTATTTAAGCCTAAATTGATCATATCTAATTTGCATATCAATTCAAGCTCAGCAGTTTCTCATTGGAGTCTGTTTTTGAAGCTTTTTTGTTGCAAAATTGCCACCCGCAGGTCTGTCATTGAATGACCAGACAGGTTAAAGTGTTCTCCTACTGGTTTTTGAATGTTATGATTCCTCATGTCAGATGTGTCCATTAATTCTTTTGCGTAGAGACTGTCCGGTTTGGCCAATGTACATGGCAGAGGGGCATTGCTGGCACATGATGGCATATATCACATTGGTAGATGTGCAGGTGAACGAGCCCCTGATGGCATGGCTGATGTGATTAGGTCCTATGATGATGTCGCTTGAATAGATATGTGGGCAGAGTTGGCATCGGGCTTTGTTGCAAGGATAGGTTCCTGGGTCAGTGTTTTTGTTCAGTGATGTGTGGTTGCTGGTGAGTATTTGATTCAGGTTGGGGGGTTGTCTGTAAGCGAGGACAGGTCTGTCTCTGTAAGCAAAAGATAGTTTGTATAGCTTGCAATGGTTTTGGGGATCTATGCATGTACTCTCCATTTATCAAGAATTTAGAGAAAAAAAGAAGTAAATGACAAACAGGAGGAACTAGGTTTCCTTATATAAAAATATTATTAAAGTTAATGTTTAAAATGAAATATACACGAGTTAAGAGGCAAGGTACTGTACATCTGGGGTCAGGCTTGGGTTATGGGGGGTTACAGGTATCGTTTGCAAGGATGAGAATATACATACATATCGCATAACCTGCATAGTCCCAGATTGGGGTGCAAGGGTTTTTAAAGTGTCAGTGGATAAGTGGGCTCGGGTACGCCACCCATGGAATGAATAAGGAGTCCAAGTCAGTATCGGTGTAGCGGATAAGTACATGGGTGGGGCGCGTCCCTTGGTCCTTCAGGGAAGGAAGTGAGTTATTTCCCTGGTCGGCGGTCTCGGTTACTCAATGCGGTATTGACGGTGTCCTGTGATGTGTTCCATATAAATGTCTCTGGACCACCTGATGGTGTCGGACACCATGAGCTGTCTCATGAGCCGGGCGTAGCGTCGACCGATTCCGCACGCTCTCAGAACCGGCTCGTTGTGGGGGTCCCACAAGCCCAGGGCTCCACGATCAGGGCATGTATCTGGATCTCGTAGCCCTGGGCTCTCAAGGTCTTGGCCAGCGGGGTGTACTTCGACGCCTTCCATGCTCAGGCCTCGTGGAGGGCCGGTGACCGGATTTCAAAAGGCACCGTGACGTCTACGATGAGGATCTTCTTCTTTTCTGCGTCCGTCACGACGATGTCGGGTCGCAGTCTGCTGTCTGCTTGTAACGGGTCGGACTCACCCCTGCGGCGCCTCCTGCTGGTCATCTCAGGAATTAGCTCTCCAGCCTCTGGAGCGCCCTCTGCAGGCCGGTGATCCACCTGTTCTCTCCTTCTCGGCTCCTGTGTCCCTCCCAGGACCCCGGTGCCCCCTTGCTCTGGGTGCTGCCCCCTGGCAGTACCCACACGCTAGGTCTCCCCTCCCAGGGGAACCCCCACCCACTATCCCCACCTTGCCTCAGCACTAGGCCACTGCCAGTCACCAACTAGCCCCCGCTCCCTGGGGCAGACTGCAGTATAGGCCACTCATCACTGGCAAGGAGGGTTTGGACCTGCTGCCTTGGCCTAGCCCTGGGCTGCCCTCTGCAACCCCCAGTACCCCTTGGCCTTCCGCTAGGCTGCAGCCTGGGGCTATCCAGGCTGGAGCTCCCCAGCTCCTCAGCCTGTCCCCAGCCCTGCTCCACTCAGGTACGCTATCTCTAGCTTGCTGCAGCCAGGCCCTTCTCTCTCTGCACTCAGAGAGAGACTGCTGAGCTTCTGGCTGCCCTGGCCTTTATAGGGCCAGCTGAGTCTGTTTGGGGCGTGGCCCCAGCTGCAGCCACTTCCCCCAATCAGCTCAGCCTAAAAGCTGCTTTCTCCAGCCACAGCCGCCTCTGGACCAGAGTGGGGTTACCACCCCGCTACACTGCTGATGGCAGAGTCGAGGGTGATCTTCCCCAGGGACGGCGGGATGGCTTTCACCAGCCTGTTCTGGATGGTATTGCGGTGGTGCCGCCAGGCTCCGGAGTGCTGTTTGCATCCACACAGGACGTGGGGCAGGGTCTCGTTTGCATAGCCGCACTTCCTGCAGCGCTTGTCTCGGTTGCCGTGGTGGATGGCTCCGTTGAGGGGAATGCAGTTGAGTCGGGCCCTGTGGACGAACCGCCAGTCGGCGAACCTGATGAAGCTGCCCCCGGGGAGGAAGTGGTTGCTGGCGTCCCACTTGCTGAACAGCTCGAACACCTTGCCCTGGTCCGGCTTCTGCTTGAGGTTCTCGGCATAGTGGCAGCGGATGGTGTACTTCAGGGTCTTTTCCAGCATAGCTCTGGCGGTCGGGGTGACGATGGTGTGGTCCGGGGTCTTTAAGCATGGTACCAGTATTCCCAGCTCCTGGCGCACCACTTCCAGCAGCAGCCGATCCTCTTACCCAGGCGTCTCGAGGCGTTGCGGGTGTGGGACCAGAGAGAGGATAGGTCTCCCCCCTCTCTCCCAAACTCAGCCTCCAGGGAGCCGCTGAGGTAAGTGGCGATGTCCTGCTCGGAGGGGGCCCTGGCGATGCGTTTCCTGACCACGGCCTGTACGGCTTCCTGAGCGATGCTCCTCACCATCGGGTCCGGGCATGTCAGGAGGCGGAAGGTGTGGGTCATCACCGCCACGTCACACAGGTCACCCATCCGAGGTACGTTGGCGCCGCCCTGCCTGTGGGAAATGTAGATGATGTCCGTGCTGGCCCTCTGGGGAAGGTAGAGCCACTTCTTCACCAGCTGCCTGATGGTGTTGTCGGCCTTGTTCAGGGGCACCTTGGCTACGGCCGATCCCCTGAGGACAAAGGAGATGCGGGGGATCAGGAAGGTATTGAGGGCGTTGATCTTTTGCCAGGGGGCGAGCAGGGTGGAGTTGATTTGGGCCACGTTTCGCAGGATCTCCGCGATGGTGTCTTCGGGGGTCTGTCAGACGCGGTCTCCTGTGGGTGTGCCGAGCTGTTGGTATACCTCTCCCTCTCTGAGGGAGGCCATGGGCTTGCCCTGGACCAGGAATCGTGATGGCCGGACCAGCGCCCTGGCGCACTTTTTCTATGCCAGTTGTCCAAAATCACTACATTTTACAATTGTAATACTATTTTAAGGAAATTACGTAATTTTTTTTTATAAGCATTATTTCAAAATGAAAAGATTCTTTCAGTGTTCCTTATGGTAGCCCCAAATATAATTACATGAACTGAGCAATGCAAGTTAGAATCCATTTGTAACTAATTCCTGTCATAATTCAGAAGATCCTTGAATCATTAAAATAAGTTTTGCAGAAACAATCTACATCATCACATTTTATACAACACATTTGAAGGGCCTATTGATGTGAATGGCTAAAATCCCATTGGTTTCAATAAGAGCCTAGATTCTTGACAGAAATCTAATTAGCTGGTAGGTGGATTATCCGAAGACAGTAGAAAACCGTGGAGGAACTAACAAAAAAAATCACATTAGCTGCTGTATATATCCATCAACAGACCTGCAAATGACTCTATTCTCAGGCACAAAAACTAACCAAGATTAAGGAAAGATGAAGACTGTTTCCAGCTCCAGCAGCACTGTCAACCTGATAAATTAATTTCAAAATCATCAATTCTGTTTTGGTATGCAGAATTAAGCTTCAGTCTTTAAAAATAATGGAATAAATGGTCTCAAGCATGACCTGTGGATGACTTTTCTTAACAGGACACACGATTCTGAAGCATTAGTTCTGCTCTCTCAAATCCTGCTTTTTCAGGATAGACACAGAAGAGCGGTTAAAAAGCTGTTGGAAGACTAATAGCTATATGCCATAAAATCAGCACCAGTAGAGCATTTTATCTTATTACCATCAGGGCATATTGCAATGCTCATAGTTTTTCCCAGACATTTGAAATTGGTGGGGAACTGTTTGAGGGGAGAAAGATTTGAGTTTTTAAGTTGCTTACTCGTGTGGTGGTTGATTATCTTAAATTGCACCTCATATTTAAAGATGTATTTTAAAATTATATCAAGGGTACTTAGAACATATGGATAGGCACTTGTCCCTATACCAGCCCCACCTATTACACTGCTTGTCAGGTGGAGTATAATAGATTTTCCACAAATGAGCTAAATAGTGGCAGCCATTTTCTAATGGCAGTGAAAACTGCCAATACTTTTTACATGTATTTGTCTTTGGTCCAGGTGTGAAATGACTGATCATAGCATCTAGAAACAGTTGCTGACCCTCATCTAGTATCACCTCATAATAAACTCTTCATCAGCCAATCAGATTTCTTCTCTCAGAATGGTCATTATGAAAAGACATAGGGTTACCATACGTCCGGTTTTTCCCGGACATGTCCGGCTTTTTGGTAATCAAACCCCCGTCCAGGGGTGTGACGTTATTGATATAATCTGGGACCATATAGATCATTGTTGCAACCAAGGTCCTGTAGTGGCACCCAAATCTTGTATAAAGGGGGTCAAATGGGGTGTCTAAGACAAGGTTATGGATTACTGGTTATAATTATGCTGTCTATATGTGTGTATCAGTGTTATAGTTGAAGTTATGAATATTGGCTCTATACTGTCTGTATTGCAAACTTATGCTATGCTTCTGGGTGACATCCCAGACAAGCTGGTGTTAGCTCTGCCTAGCCTGCTTGATGGCCCATTAAGAACCATCAGCTATACAATGGACTCATTGAGAAAAGGCAAATATGCCTTGAGACTCAGCAAAGTATGCAGGGACTGGCCCATGTGACTCCAGACTCCATTTTGCTGTAATTTTCCACAGTAAGAACAAAGGGGTGTTCTTACACCTGGAAAAGACTATATAAGGCTGATGCCTCATCTCCATTTTGTCTTCAATCCTGCTTCATACCTCTGGAGGAACTTTGCTACATGCTGAAGCTTTGAACAAAGGACTGAGGACCCATCCCAGCGGGGGATGTATTCCAGAGACTTGATTTGAACCTGCAGTTTATTCTGTCGCTGCTGCAAGCCTGAACCAAGAACTTTGCCATTACTGTATGTAATTGATTCCATTTAACCAATTCTAACTCTCATCTCTATCTTTTTCCTTTTATGAATAAACCTTTAGATTTTAGATTCTAAAGGATTGGCAACAGCGTGATTTGTGGGTAAGATCTGATTTGTATATTGACCTGGGTCTGGGGCTTGGTCCTTTGGGATCAGGAGAACCTTTTTCTTTTACTGGGGTCTTGGTTTTCATAACCATTTGTCCCCATAACGAGTGGCACTGGTGGTAATACTGGGAAACTGGAGTGTCTAAGGAGATTGCTTGTGAGACTTGCGGTTAGCCAGTGGGGTGAGACCGAAGTCCTCTTAGTCTGGCTGGTTTGGTTTGCCTTAGAGGTGGAAAAAACCCCAGCCCTGGGCTGTAACTGCCCTGTTTGAGCAATTTGTCCTGAGTTGGCACTCTCAGTTGGGTTCCGCCAGAACCGCATTGTCACAAGGGGGAATTGCCAAAAAGCCGAACATGTCCAGGAAAAATACCGCCGGCCGGGCACTTCCCCTCCCCGGCTCCGGCTGCTGTGCTCCCTACCTTGACTCTTCGGCTCTGTTTAAGAGACGAGCTGCCCAAGCGCTACCGGCTTCAGGCAGCCCCCATGGTTCCGGACCCTGAGCCGCCGGCCGGGCACTTCCCCTCCCGGGCTCCGGGGGCGCAGGGTCCAGAGGCATGGGGGCTGCCCGAAGCCGGTAGCACTCGGGCAGCTCAGCTCTTAAACAGAGCCGAAGAGTCAGGGGAGGAGCACAGCAGCCAGAGCCCGGGAGGGGAAGTGCCCGGACGGGGCGCAGGGTCCGGAGGCATGGGGGCTGCCCGAAGCCCGAGCGCTACCGGCTTCACGGTTTGCTGGGCAGCCTCCGGACCCTGCGCCCCCGGCTGGGCGGTTCCTCTCCCGGGCTCCAGCTGCGCTGGGGAAGCGCCGGCCGGGGGCGCAGGGTCTGGAGGCTGCCCGGCAAACTGTGAAGCCGGTAGCGCTAGGGCAGCCCTTTTCGCATGGCTGGGAGGGAGGAGGGGGAGTTAGGGCGGGGACTTTGGGGAAGGGGCGGGGAAGGGGCGGAGTTGGGGCAAGGAAGGGTCGGAGTTGGGGCGGGGCCGGGGTGGGAAAGGGGCGGGGCCAGGGCCCCGTGGAGTGTCCTCTTTCTTTATTTTTTAAATATGGCAACCCTAAAAGACATAGTTTAAAGACCAGCAAGCTTGGGAGTTAGAATGTCTGGGTTCTCTTCTTGGTGGTGACAGACTTCTTGTGGTGGTGTTTTGGGGGGCCTTTTTTGACAAGTATCACTGAGCACAACACTTTCAAATTTGGGTGCCTAATTTTGCTGTCCATATCTATATTTAAGCCCCTAAATAAGGGGATGTATTTTCAGAGATTCAGAACAATTGGGTCTCATTGAGTTCAGTACCTAAAAATGTATTTAGAGACAAAGGGACCCATGTTTATTTCACTTTAATGACAAAACTCTCAATCAACTAAGAACCTAGAATATTTTTTTAAAAAAGAGTTAAAAGTAGTTTAATTTTTTCTGAGTTGCTCTGAAAGTGATTGTTTTACAATCATATTTTCATATATTTTACAAAAGTTTCTCTTCCTTCTTATTGTGTGAATGACCAATATAAACAGGCTGACTGACTAATTGTACAAGTGAAACAGTGAAACTGTGAATTTTGCCTTGAGCTTGTACACTGTTTAGCAGGATGGAATCCTAATCCTAACATAAGCATCTTGGCACTATCAGTACAAATACAGGTAGAAGGATTCTGTTTAGAGGCAACACAGATGGTATTTTTAAACTGTTTGTTTATTTAGGATGTTTTAACAAGTTTACAAATCCTTGCCATGTAATTATCAGAAACAAAACCATAATTACAACAGAGAAGTATAATGCCTGACCTGAAAGAACTTATAGCTAAGGAAGGCATAGCTCAGTGGTTTGAGTATTGACCTGCTTAAACCCAGGGTTATGAGTTCAATCCTTGAAGGGGCCACTAAGAGAACTGGGGCAAAGATTAGTACTTGGTCCTGCTTGTGAAGGTAGGGGACTGGATGGACTCAATGACCATTTAGGGTCCCTTCCAGTTCTATGAGATAGGTATATCTCCATATATTCTCTTTTCTTTAAAGAGACATTATACAGGAATATAGTCATCAGATCTTTCTATTTATCAGGGTGTTACCATATTACAGAGTGAAATCATTACAGCACCTACAATATGTTGCTTCTAGTGATTTTTATTAAGTTGAGTGAAATCTCAATATACACATTTAACTGACCAGGCATGTCTAGTATTCAAAAAGAAAAAAAATGGTGAGGTGTGCTGTTTTATTTTGAAGGTGAATGTACTTTGAGTATTGAATAAAAAGTAACTGAATATCTGTCCTCTGTCTGTTTTGATGGGTATGTAATTGGTGTGTTAATTTTTCCAAAATCACAACCTCCCATATTTTTTGAATCATTTCTCTGATTGGACTATTTTTTGCCATTGAGCGGCTACCAATAACTGAGCAGCTACCGGCAGATGAGAGATTAATTCTTCATTTTCCCGTGTGACCATTTCCTCTAGGAAGCCCTACGAGGATTACCAAGGGATTATTTGTTAGTAAATATCCAACAATTTGTAATATTTGGTTACAAATTGCATTACAGTACTCTTTAGTGATTGGGCCTTTCCATAATTTATACATAAAATCTCCCCTTCACCACAGTTTCTCCAAAATGTATCCTAATTCTCTCTCTTTCTCTCTCTCTCTATATATTAATCTGAGTGTGAGGGACCATTGAAACATTATCGTAAAGAAATGTTTTTGTATTGTGCTACAGACTGAGGATGCTAGTCCTTTTCCTGCTCAAACCCCTTTCTTGTGGGGTAATTTGTCTACACACATCCTTTTCCCAGCACGTCCTATATGGACACTTTTTTGTTAGGATAGCTGTCTGCAAAGATGGATGTAAATTTGTTATAATTCTTTTTTTCCTAATTGATGCCATACTTCTATTTAAAGTTAGATTTCTATATTTTTCTGTATTTCTTTCTCTATTTTTCAGTTTTTCTAAAAAGCAGAGAAGCATAATGCCTGACCTGAAAGAACTGGTACAGAGGAGAGTTGGGCAGTTAAAGCTACTTGTGATCTATAAATAAGTTAGAAAAGTTTCTTTACTGAACAGCTGGCCAACCATGTGTACTCCATGGCTCTCCCATTCTTTGATACTCTGATTTGCAATTTGGGTTAAGATCGGGATTATTTGCAATGGGTGTCATAGGTGACAGGGGGAACAAAACTTCTCTAATTCTATCCCAAACCCAGAAGTAGCCCTTGCTAAAGAATGTGTGTACATTTCTGTACGGTGTGGGGAGGGTTTATGAATCCATGGTAGCCTAGTGATATTTACACTGCCTCAATTTTCTTGTTGGTTAAAGACCCAGTGTTTTGGCTGGGTTAAAGCAACCCCTGCCCCCACTACTGCCTTGAACTTGCTCTCTTCATAGTACCATAGAATATTTGGAATAGCTAGTCCACTCTGTTCAGTGGGAGTGTACAAAGTATTGTCACTCACTCATGGTCTTCTATTATTCCATATAAATTTTATCAACATCTTCTGTATTCCTCCTTGGGTTTTATCTGCGGTAATCACAGAAAGATTTTGAAACAGGAAAGAAATCCTTGGCAGAATGTTCATTTTGACTGTGGCTCTTCTTCCCCACCAAGAAATTGCATACTCCCCCTGCTCCCCCAGCATTACAGATATATTTTCATTTGCCAAAGAAGTGGTTTGACATTTAAATCACAGAGCTCTTCTAGGTTGGTTAAGATTTGAATTTCCAGGTATTTTATAGAATTTGTTGCCCATTTGAATCCAAATGATTTTGAAGGAGTGACTTTTCAAGAGTCTGGCAAATTTATAGCTAGCATTTCAAGATTTGCATAATGTAATTTAAATCCAGATGCTTTCCCAAAGTCCTGGATTTTTTTAGCAACTAGTATTGGGGAAATATCTGGTTTAGATACAAATAATATAATGTTATTTTCTCCTTCAAGTGAATGTGAACATATACCTTTCACTGCAGGTGTATGGGCGCCCAGGGCACTTAGATCTTGAGATTTTTGCCAACAGTACCACTAGGTGGTGCATGCGCCCCTGCTCTCCTCATGCTCTCAGGTGAGAGCATAAAAGGGATGTGTCTGCTATCTTTCCCCTTACTTACTTCTTACCACCCGTGGTGAGAGTTGGAGCTCCCTGAAGTTTTTGCTGTTGTAAACAAACTTTTTTGCAAATAGTTTAGTAAGTTAATATTTAGTATAGTATTCTTGTTGATAGTTGTTTTAGTATCTGGAGGATTCATTATGAAGAAATCCCCAGGTTTTAAACAATGTGCTACATGCAGTGCTGTTATCCCTGTGTGACATCTCCCAGGATACAAGCTGGACTTTTGAACAGTAGTGTCCCCTTAATTCTCCAGACCAGGGCATCTCCTACACTGTTTTTCCAGTGATAAGCACAACCATCAGCATGTAATGGGCACACCCAAAATTACATGAATGCTCTCACAATCGCTCATGAACAGATACACGGCAACCCCCGCATATCCCTCAGTCCTAGCCTTGCATCTCTGAAATGTGAGTCTTACACTGCTCAAGACCCCCTAGGACAGTGCAAGCTCATAAGTTCGTCATTTTATCAAAGATAATGAATATGCAATAGCCCTTGTTAACCTGAGTAGATTCCCCAAGCCCTACAACCAAAAACACACTGTTTTAGATAAAATATTAAAATAACTGTATTACAGAAAGATAGTTTTTAAGTGGTTATAAGTGGTATGGGCATAGAAGATCAGAACTGGTTACAAAAAGAAATAAAAGATAAAAAACACAAGCTGTTTCCTGAACTTAATCAAGGCTAAATTTGAAGCTAGCAGCTTTTCTCACTCCTCTGGATGTTGCAGGCTGTTCACAGTTCTTACTACACAGGCTGGGACCAATCTTCCCCAGTTCCAAGTCTTTCAAGCAATCTTGTTTCAGTAGAGACGGGGGAGGAGAGAGGTGGCCAGGGGCCTTTGTTCCCCCTTTTTATATCTTGACCCTTTTTATTGGAAAAGTCCTTGCTGTGTCATGGGGTCAGATATCCCCATTGCCTACGTGCTCTGCACTCAGTCCTTCATATGAATTGCAAACTCTTGCGTGCACCTTCTGTATACATGCAGCTTGAGGTGTTTCCAGGGATGACATGCCAGTCCTTTGTTTATCGTTCTTTTTTGTTATTTCTAAAGAGCTAGTCTGTGGGCATTCCCCAAACTCACAACATGTTTCAGCAACAAACATAGAGCAAAATCTCATAACTCCATATACAATGATGATACACACATGTTAACAGGACAGTAATACTCAAATGACTATGACTTTTCCAATGATACCTAACAAGGCATACTTTGTACAAGATTTATCATAATTTTATAAAAGTGGTGACCATAATAGTTTAGACTGTCACACCCTGTCACGGATGGGCAAGCTAGTTGTTTAATATGTCTAGGTGAGGAACATGTGAGGGAGAAATGTTTTATTTGTACCTCCTTCCCCACCAGAACTAAGAAACAGAGAGACAGTTGCCTGAAGATTCACCTTATAAAGGAGGCAATATGAAGGAGCAAAGCTCGTCCTGAGATACAGGGGACTCTGATTCAGCTCCGAGTTCCCCTCCAGCTGCTTCTCACTCGAAGCATGAGTTGGGTGAAATACATCATATCTCATCTTTCCACTTGGATTGAAAGCATCCTAAGCACCCTGAGTCTGGCAGGGATTCAAAAACTCATTTTTCGTCAAGAAAATCCTTGACCAAATCCTCTGGTACCAGTTTGAAGCCTTCCAAACCTCTACACTTGCCATTCTGTCTGACGTGATGCTGTCGACTGCGGCTTCATCAGAGCCATTGAAACTGGTGTCATCACCAGTGCTGAGTATTACCGCTGCTCAGCTGATTCGGCCTGTGTTGGTATAGATACGTATGCCAGAGGTGCCCTCCACTCCTCAGGCTTCATTATCAATGGGAGATCTTTGTTTTTCATTACCTGACTCTCCCTTGATACAGCCAACAACTTTGCTAGCTCTTGCGATGACAACAACAGCCTTGTAGATGTCCTCAGTGACCATGCCGGCTCTGCCAGTGCCTCCAGCTCTGTCGATGCTTATCACAACATCGATGCTTGGTGCAGTGCCAATGCACACTCCACTGTTATTACGACCGATGCACTCTCAGGGGCCTGTATCATCAGTGCTCCTGACACCCTCAATGTTGGTGCCCCCGACCTGTTTGGTGCCATCACTACAATCTCCTCCACCAGTGCACTTAACTTGGTCGGATCTTCAACTTCCCCAACCACCCAGAACCTTGTCTGGAACTGCTCCTGTCTACTTCAAGGATGTTTGTTTCTTCTTCAGACTCTGTCAGAGAAGAAAGCGTGTCTCCACCAAGATCTTTTACCCAGTACAGGTCTTTCAGATACCAGACCTGGGAATGACCACTGGGTCCCTTATGGAGAAGCCTCAGCTTCGGGTCCCCTACCATGGATGGCTTATTCTGTGCCATTTGCTCCTTGGCCTTATTGGTCATGGGCTGCCCCAAGAGACTGTAGGCATCAATCTCACATCACGTCCACAAGGAAATTTCCTCCTTCTGAAATGCAGGATCCTTCTGCAACTATTCCTCCATCTGCAGTGCTAGAACTTATGGAGGAGGGGAAGTTGTTGGAGGAATCATTGTCACCAGATGAGGCAGGACTTTACATCTTTTCAAGAATTTATGAGAAGGGTGGCTGCTTCCGTCCAGGAAGAGATTATTCAAGAAAACCTGCATGCTGTCCTGGATGTTTTGCATACTTGCATCCCAGGAAGGGTTGCCCTTCTTATTAATGATGCACTAGACCCAGGAAAAACCACGTAGGAGACACTGGCCTCCATACCTCCTGCAGCAAAGTGGGTGGATGGGTGCTAATAAGCCCCTTACCAAGACTTTGGTTACTTCTTTAGCTACCCAGTTCCTGATTTGTTGTTGATTAGAGCTGCTTCGCTATCTCCCTAGTCTTTGTTTTATCAGATCTGTCCCAGTAAGGAATCGGTGTGTTGGTGAAGTCTTCTCCAAGTACAATTTCCCCTCCCGCAAGGTATTGCAGTGTTTTAAAGAAGTCCTTAAAAGATTTTTGGTTTTGGTTGGGAGCATACACTGAGCTCACTATTATTAATAACCCAGCAATTGAGCTCTTGAACAATATAAATCATCCCTCCTTATCCTTAAATTGATCTTTAGTTTGAAAAGGTATGTGTTTAGCAAATATTATGCCCACTCCTCTTTTCTTTTTTTAAGCTGAAGCAAAAAGTCTGTTGAAACCAATAACCTTTCATGCCCATAATTTGCCACTCCTAAAAATCAGTTTCTTGAAGAAGAATAATCTGAGAAATTTTTTTTCAGTTCTACCAGGGCTCTTTGTCTTTTAATGACATTATTTAGCCCTTTGACATTCAAAGATGTCATTTGTAAAAGGAAGAACCATTGAGAGTAACTATTTAGTTTACTGAAAAACTTGAAATTATTGTGATTCTTCAGCTGTTTGATGGCATGGTTTTTATTCGTAAAGTTCCATATCTATTTCTTGTCTTAATCCCCTCTCCTCTCCTGCATTACCCTTAGTCTAATTTCATAAATAAAATACCAACATAACATGTAAAACAGATAACTGTGCTTTTCTGAACCCTAAACCCTTGTACTACCCTGTCATGAACACTTGAACTGCTTCTCTTGCAATCCAATGGAGGTACAATCTCCACCTAAAGGACCTTGACCCTCGCCCTTATGGATAGATTACTATCTGATCATTTGAGTTATGATGAGGATTTACGCAGTACCCCCGTTGGGTCCTCCCCATCCCCTCTTTATTTTGTCCAATCTCCTCCATCCTTGGTATTCCCCCCATTATTGTCCTTTATTTCCTCCACATATTAAAATACAGAAGAACGCTTTACTGATCACCTCGATTAAAGCAACCTTCATACTATTTGCTTTAAAACATTAACATAGTTACTGTTTAGTTATTCAACTTATTCATAAATGATCTGGAGAAAGGGGTAAAAAGTGAGGTGGCAAAGTTTGCAGATGATACTAAACTGCTCAAGGTAGTTAAGACCAAAGCAGACTGTGAAGAACTTCAAAAAGATCTCACAAAATGAAGTGATTGGGCAACAAAATGGCAAATGAAATTTAATGTGGATAAAGGTAAAGTAATGCACATTGGAAAAAATAACCTCAACTATACATACAATATGATGGGGGCTAATTTAGCTACAACGAATCAGGAAAAAGATCTTGGAGTCATCGTGGATAGTTCTCTGAAGACATCCATGCAGTGTGCAGAGGCAGTCAAAAAAGCAAACAGGATGTTAGGAATCATTAAAAAGGGGATAGAGAATAAGTTGGAGAATATATTATTGCCCTTATATAAATCGATGGTATGCCCACATCTTGAATACTGCGTACAGATGTCGTCTCCTCATCTCAAAAAAGATATACTGGCACTAGAAAAGATTCAGAGAAGGGCAACTAAAATGATTAGGGGTTTGGAACGGGTCCCATATGAGGAGAGATTAAAGAGGCGAGGACTTTTCAGCTTGGAAAAGAGGAGACTAAGGGGGGATATGATAGAGGTATATAAAATCATGAGTGATGTGGAGAAAGTAGATAAGGAAAAGTTATTTACTTATTCTCATAATACAAGAACTAGGGGCCACCAAATGAAATTAATGGGCAGCAGGTTTAAAACAAATAAAAGGAAGTTCGTCTTCACACAGCGCACAGTCAACTTGTGGAACTCCTTGCCTGAGGTGGTTGTGCAGGCTAGGACTATAACAGCGTTTAAAAGAGAAGTGGATAAATTCATGGAGATTAAGTCCATTAATGGCTATTAGCCAGGATGGGTAAGGATTGGTGTCCCTAGCCTCTGTTTGTCAGAGGGTGGAGATGGATGGCAGGAGAGAGATCACTTGATCATTAACTGTTAGGTTCACTCCCTCTGGGGCACCTGGCATTGGCCACTGTCGGTAGACAGGATACTGGGCTAGATGGACCTTTGGTCTGACCCGGTACGGCCGTTCTTATGTTCTTATGTTCATTCCAGATGTCTCCCAAGAAGTCCCTTCTGGTTAGTCTTTGGTTGGTCTCTAGAATGTTTTGTCTTTTCTTTCCCCATCTGTTTTCTTGGGTTTCAGTGTTTACCAAGAGTTTTTCAGAAGCTTATCTGCAGTTACCGCTTCTGGAGAGTCTTCTTGTACATCTGAAGTTTGGATTTTTATCCTAAGCAACTGGAGTGTATTTTTTCCTTGTTTAAAGTCTCTTACTGTATAATGCTAATTTTGGAAGCTGAATAAGAGTTTAAATGGGAATCCCCATCTGTAGCAGAATTCTGCCTTCTTGAGTGCTGCTGTCATTTCCCTCAGCTCTTTCCTCTTTTTTTAAAGTTAGGGCAGAAAGATCGTGGAAAAATTGCAGCTTGTGGCCTTAGAGTATGAGCTCTGAATGCTCTCTGGCTTTTTAAAAAATTTTTCTGCTGATAATCATGAAATTTCACAATTAGGTCTCTAGGTTTATCACTATGAACATAGGGCCTGGGTCATTTGCTGGTTTGAACTAGAGTAAATTGTGGATTCTCTGTAACTTCAAATATTTAAATGAAGATTTGAGGACTTCAGTAACTCAGCCAGAGGATATGGGCCTATTGCAGGAGTGGATGGGTGAGGCTCTGTAGCTTGCGATGTGCCAGAGGTAAGACTAAATTATCATGATGGTCATTTTTGGCCTTGAAGTGTATGAATCTATGAGGCCCAGGCAGGGGGAGCAGTGCCATATGTGCTGTCTCCACTTTTACCTCTTCCAGACAGCTCAGATGTAACAACTCCACAATTAAAGTTTTTTACATACCAGATTGGGCTTCCTCCTTCAGGGTTTTCAGTCAGCTCTTTAATTCTGATGTTCCTCCTTCTCTATCTGTTTTCTATATCAACTAATTTAAGCTGCATCGCTCTCTCTCTCTCTCTCTCTCTCTCTCTCTCTCTCTCTGTTCCATCAGTGCCTGTGGCTCTGCAGCTCTGTTTCTCTCTCACTTGCTTCTCTGAGGCCAGCCTCTAGCACAGTGACTTGCTCTTCCAAGTCTGCAACTTCCTTCTTTACTGCAAGAAGTTTAGTCATCAGATCATCTCTCATGGCCTTAAACTCAGAGATCATCTCCAGAACGTCTGTTTTGGTTGCCATTTGAGCAGGGCCGGTGCAAGGAAGTTTTGCGCCCTAGGCGAAACTTCCACCTTGCGCCCCCTCCCCCAAGCCCTGCGGCAGCTCCCTGCCCCCCCTCCGCCCTGAGGTGCCCCCCCTGCGGCAGCTCCCTCCCCCGGGGAGCCGTGCAGCAGCTCCCCACCCCAGCTCACTTCTGCTCCGCCTCCTCCCTGAGCACGCAGCCCCCACTCTAATTCTCCTCCCTTCCAGGCTTGCGGCGCCAAACAGCTGATTGGCGCTGCAAGCCTGGGAGGCGGGAGAAGTGGAGCGGCGACCACGCGCTCAGGGAGGGGGCGTAGCAGAGATGAGCTGGGGTGGGGAGCTGCCACACGGCTCCCCGGGCCGGGGCGGTGGGGAGCTGCCACGGGGGGTGGTGCCTCAGGGCGGGGGGGGGGGGGGAGCTGCCGCAGGGCTCCCCACCCCAGCTCACCTCTGCTACGCCCCCTCCCCGAGCACGCCGCCCCCGCCGGCAATGACAATAATTGCATGGAGCGGCCACTGCACTGGGAGAGGGAGTCTGAGCCGCACGTGTCAGCGCACCACCGGCAGCCCAGCCCAGGAACGCTGTAAAAAAAAAATTGGGGGCACCACTTTTTGGTGCCCCCAAATCTTGGCGCCCTAGGCAACCGCCTAGTTTGCCTTAATGGTAGCACCGGCCCTGCATTTGAGTTTCGTCAGCCCTGGCATATCTGTCTGATTTGGCTGCAAAATCTTCATGTGGCATCTGAGAGGTCTCTCCATGCTGTGAGCCAGAAACACTCTTTTCAGTGAGGTATCTTTTTAAATTTTTTGAGTTACTTGGCGAAGCCATCCTTGCAACTCTGTACTTTCCTTTTGTGGAATTTAGTAGGTTTTGGGGGTCAGTGGAAGTAGATTCCTTTGCTATCCCCTCAAAGCTCAGGCTTCAGGCAGCCATGTAATTCTGGCCCTCTGCTGATCCCCTCAACACAAATATTTTTAATATAATCTTTCTATTGTTTTCATAAAAAAACACCTGAAACAAATCAAGGGGGGAGAATTAAGGGGGGGGGGGAATCTGTTCACATTTATTTACCACTGTGTCTTAGTAATGGTCACAATTCATCATCTATGAAGGGTATACAGAAATATTTAAGACTCAGGAAGGGAAAGTTAATTGCTATGAAATCGTTAACACAAGATCCAGTATTTTATATACACATTTGAAAGAAAATTGTGCACACAGTCTGTGGCAGATTTGGATGGTTCCCATTTATATAGTTGGGTGCCAATAGCCAAAAGAGCCTAAGTGACTTTTGGAAATTAGACTTAGGAGCCCAAGTCATTTTGGCACTTTTGAAAAAATTGCCCTTGGTCCATGGTGTGTTCATAGTTTCATCCTCAGGGTATAGTAACTGAGTTTTATTTTCCTAGTTATTATGAGATAAAGCAAAGAAACTTTCGGAAGATCTTTCAGTGGTAGAGTCCCACTGACTACCCAAAGACCTCACCGAATAGAAAATGCAATGGTTTTACTTATTTTTGCCAGGCTTCTCGGCTAATAGGGCTCCCCACCAGCCAACTGTTGAAATCGGTTCACAGCCTGAGTGATACTGCCGGCTGTAAGAACTATTATTTTCTCTCTCTGCATAATCACTTTAATTTGCTTCTCCCCTTAGCTGATCATGTTTTGATATGGAAAATGAGAACACCTTTCTTCTAGGGGCACATATTGTCATTGGTGTAGGGTGTGGAAAAAGTAGGTCAGATTGAGAATGAGGCTTGCTAATAGGAGGAAGGAGTATGTAAGGTTTGGAAGTTGGAGTACTTGTCAGTGCTGGCGGCAAGGGAAAGGGGATTTGGAAGTGCTTGACATTGCAGGAGGATTTGCAGACATGCCATCTCTCATGAATTTATCATGAGAGATGCGATTTCTAAGTAAAATTAAGCCTCACTCATGATCTCACAATAGAACTTTCAAATCTCAGGATTTTGTGCAGCGGGGCTCTGGCTGTCAGTCCCAGGCGACAGGGCTCTGGCTGTCAGCCTGGGACGTGGGATAGGGGACCCCACTGCAGCCCCCCCCCCAGGCCTGGGCAGGGTGAAGAACCCTAAGAGGAGCAGAGGTGAGGCTGGGAGAGCTGAACTATGGCCTGGGGCTGCAGGGGGGCTGAAGTGAGTATGGTGGGAGCTGATGGGGTAGGGGACTGTATTGATGGTGGGTTCTGAGCAGATGGAGTGAGTGATGAGAGGGTGAACTGAGGGTGGTGGGGATTGATGTGGTGGGGGGGTGAACTGAGGGGAGCTGAATTGAGGAAGATTGGGTGGAGAACAGAACTGATGGGGGACTGGAGGACAGGATTAATTGCTGGGTAGGAGACAGGCAGATGTGGGGGTGAGAGCACCTGCAGCAGAGGCCAAAATCATGTTATCTAGTACATGTGGGAGAGCGGTCTGCACTAATTGTCACATGCATACACCGTGAGGATGGGCAGGGGAAGTTTAAAAATCAAGAGACTGACCTAAAAAACACAATATAATGTTATTTTTTAGTCATGATTTTTCAGGCCAATCTCATGGTTTTGGGGGGTCTGACTCATGATTTTTGATCTCTTGAAGTTGGCGATACTGGATTTGGCAGATGGAAAAGTGAGGTCAAATTTAGAGTTCTTATCACTATGACAGTGCCTGCTTGTGACCTTTCCTCCTGTTCTCTGATTACCCAGTGGTATTCTAGCTCCGTCCTCCTCACCCCTGGGCTTCCATGCCACATCCAGAGATTTCTCTCCCCTCCTTTTTTCTCCTAAAATTTTCCCTGAGTTGGTTTCTCTTGATTTATATTCATTTTATTATTGTACAGTTCTCTGACTGCCTGGGTGGCAGGGAGGGAAGTGGATATGCTTTAAATCTAAAACTTTTATTACCATATTATCTTAAGTATGAACTTGGGCCTAGTTGTGTCTTGGCTGGGCCCTTCTCAGTTAAATCATTGGGTGTTCTGTTTGTAGTTCAGACTCTGAAGTGTGCCAGATTGTCTGGCACCAAGATTCTGAGGTTCCCAAATTCCACTGCATGGCAGAGTGTAGAAAAATGTAACAGAGAGAGGGTTGGGTGTGATGCTTCTTATGTGGATGTGTGACAAGAAAAGGAGAAATCTGTAGTCCCCGCTTGTCTGACAAGAAGAGCAATGATTGAGATGGAACTGTATGCAGACTGTCCTCACCCCTCCAATCCCATTGCCACAATAATATCATAAAAATGTAGGACTGGAAGGCACATCTAGTCTAGTTCCCTGCACTGAGGCAGAACTAAGTATTATCTAGAGCAGGGGCGGGCAAACTTTTTGGCCTGAGGGCCGCATTGGGTTTCGTAAATTGTATGGAGGGCCGGTTAGGGGAGGGGGTCGTGGCCCGGCCCCCACCTCCTATCTGCCCCCCCCGGGACTCCTGCCCCATCCAACCCCCCCGTTCCCTAACAGCCCCTCTGGGACCTCTGCCCCATCCACCCCCGCCCCCCCCGCTCCCTGTCCCCTGACTGCCTCCGGAACCCCTGCCCCGACTGTCCCCTGTGGCCCCATCCAACACCCCCTCCTTCCTGACTGCTCCCCGAGACCACTGCCCCCATTCAACCTCCTGTTTCCCTCCAACCACCATCCACACCCCCGCCCCCTGACCACCACTCCGAACTCCCCTGCCCTCTATCCAACCCCCCCTGCTCTCTGCCCCCTTACCACACTGCCTGGAGCACTGGAGGCTGGCGGCACTACAGCCACACCGCCCGGCTGGAGCTGGGCCACACTGCCGCCACCACCATGCAGCACAGAGCACCGGGTCAGGCCGGGCTCTGCAGCTGTGCTGCCCCAGGAGCTCACAGCCCTGCTGCCCAGAGCATTGCGCTGGCGGCGGAGCGAGCTGAGACTGTGGGGGAGGAGGACAGCAGAGGAGGGGCTGGGGGCGAGCCTTCAGGGCCAGGAGCTCGGGGGCTGGGCAGGACTGTCCCGCAGGCTGGATGTTGCCCATGGGCCATAGTTTGCCCACCCCTGATCTAGACCATCCCTGTCAGAAGTTTGTCTAACCTGCTCTTAAAAACCTCCAATGACAGGGATTCCATAATTTAGGTAATTTGTTCCAGTGCTTAACTACGCTTAGAGGTAAGAAGTTTTTCTTAATGTCTAACCTAAATTTCTTACAATGGGACAAATGCACCCATATATTACATGTACATTTCAGATTTCCAGTCAAATCTTTGTCCCTTGCTAATTCCTTTTGTATTTTTTCCCTTTGCTAGTGTCTGATAGTCCTTATGCCACAATACCACGTTTGTTGCAAACCTGCCAGGAAAGGAGAGTGAGATTGAAGCCTCTGAGACACAGACCTATGTTGGGGGAAACGAGCAATAAGGAGTCCAACCCTAATTCTGAGGACAGACAGGTGAGAATAGGGACTTCTCTCTGGGAAAACTACTGTAAAACTTCACAGCTGTCTTGGTGGTAAAACTAGGCTGGTCAAAGCACTGAAGAATATACTGTCTGTAGGGTACAATCCATCAACCTCAGTGAGTGCAGGATTAGGTGTTTAATAGGCCTCCATCTTTAACATTTGTTTCTTTGATCATGGCAAAAATCTGAGTTAGCGTGTAAGGCCCCCTCCCCCATACAGAAAAGAATTAAAATCTACGATGTCATGCCATGAATTTTATGTCTCGTGGGAAGTGGATGAGTTGAGTTTTATTTAAGTATTTGGTTCTACAGAATCTGTTTTAAATCAGTGTCCTAGGTGTAATTTCAGAGTGTTACAATAGAACAAAGATGACCCCACTTATAAAGGGAAAATATATATATTTGGGCTCTAACCCAGGTATCCTTCAAAGACTGGAGTTCAGTTAGTATTCTGAATATTGGAGAGGCAGTGGGAAAAGAGGGGGAATATATGGAATGTCCCTACATGTGAGTGGTCATTCTGCCATAAAGAATCTCAATCAAATCAAGAAAGGAAAGTGAAACAAGAAGTGTTTTCTTTAGGGCATGTAATAAATATAGTCCTAAAGTTCCCCCTCTCCAGGATCAGAGAAACAGTGGAGTTCGCTGATTCCTTTTGTCTCAGGATTGAGCAAAACTCCTTGATTCCCTCTTTCTTCTGGGTCAAAACAAACAAATAAAATCACCTAAACTCTTTCCCACATCTGCATTCCTCCTTTATTCAGGACAGAAACAAAATCCCCAAGTTTCCCTTTTTGGAGGGTGGGGGCGGGGGGGGGGGGGGAAGAGAGAGAGAGTTAAACAAACAAACTCACAGCTATTTGGCTCTCCAGCTACGGACTGCTTCTTTCTCCCTGTACATGTTAAGTGAACACACAGTTGACCATAGTTTTTATATAAATAATTAATTATAGACACTTTGAATTAGCAAATACCTGTCCAGGTGCTTTAGGTTTATCCTGGACAATCCCAAATGTGTAAACATAGAGGATAGATGGCACTGAAAACAAGGAGGTGGGGGAGTGAAGCAGAGAAGGAGCTGGAGATTTGATTTTTGTGGACATCAGCCTCACGGGTCATGCATAGTGGGCTGGCAAAGTTCCCATTCCCATACAAACTCTGAATGAGAAATAAGTAAAAATCCAGGACCCCATTCCACAATACAAACCCCTCCATCCTTGCTTCACCCCATCACCGCCTCTTTGTCTGTTTTAGTGTCCCATTTATCTTGATGGCAAAGAAAGACTAATGATCTAATATATATCAGTATGAGATTAGACTCTGAAGTAACGAAATTGATGTAAAGAGTTATTCTTTTTACACCAATGTGAGAATAGTCATGCCCTATAATTGTAAGCAAAACTGACCTCTGCCTCTTTTTTTTCAGAGAGCTGGAACAGCAAATCAGTGAGCAGAACTGCATGTGCAATCTCACCCAGTTCTGAATGTATGAATTCTTTCTTCATTTTCGATAATGAATACTCTGAAACTCTTGCCAAAAACTAAACAAGAAAGGCATATGGAACAAATTTAATTCTGACTCATCCACTACTTTATGATTCAGTATATTTCTATAACACTTACTCCTGCAGCTAGGCACTGGGGCAGTAGGGAGTGTGTGTGTCTGGGCTGCGGGGAAGGGGGGGGGGCGGTGCAGCTGGGCTCTTTGGGGGAGGGTGAAGTGTCTGGGCCTTGGGGGCACCCTGCGAGCTGGGCTCTGGGGGAAGGGGTGCGAGTGTCTGGGTTGGGGTGGGGGGCACAGCTGGGCTGCAAGGAGTGGGGGTGAGTGTCTGGACTAGGGGCGCCCTGCAGCTGGGCTCTGGGGGAGGGGTGTGTGTATATGGCTCCCTGGCTGGGCTCTGGGGTGGGGGTGGGGGAGGGAGCAGAGATACAGGCACTGGGTTGTCATATGGGTTTCTTTAACTCTCTTCCGCTGGGGGAATTTTTTTTGTCTGTATTGTTACAGACATAGTTGCTGACAGGTATTTTGAAATAAATGACCAAAATAATTGAAACTGGTATGATTATATAGTGTTATTTTGAAAAATAAAATATGCAGAATTTAAAATATGTGCAGAATTTTTAATTTTTTTGGTGCAGAATTCCCCCAGAAGTGAACACCGGTAATACTTGACCAGGAATTTCTAATACTAATATATTGCCAAATAATATGACAAATTACCATCCTGTTTTCCATATTACCAGCACCCTTCATTGACCAGTAGAACACATTTAAACAAGTGTCCAGGAGTGCAATATGAAAATGAAATATTTGCTACATGAGGTTTCATCAGTAAATAGGACTACAAAAATCTTTTCAAGATGAATTACAATTATCTTGGGTTATGCAAGAGATTGATACTTCAGGTTTGGAGAATCTTTCGAGTCCTAGTTTGAAGAGATTGGTATGTTGATATGACAGAAATTACTTCCAAAGAGCACAATATTTAGAAGATGACTGACAACATTGATGAATGTAATATATGAGAGGAATTTGTTTCATCTAAAGGAAAACATAGATATACAAGAAGCCACATGATTTCTAAGGAGAATAGATGTGGAACAGTCAGCGGCAGCTCCAGGCACCAGTGCTCCAAGCGCATGCCTGGGGCGGCAAGCCGCATGGGGCACCCTGCCAATCCCTGCGAGGGTGGCAGTCAGGCAGCCTTCGGCGGCATGCCTGCGGGAGGTCCGCCGGTCCCGCGGATTCGGCGGCAATTCGTGCTTGGGGCAGTAAAATACATAGAGCCGCCCCTGGGAACAGTTCAGGATTTAGTTTTTGTAAATCTTTGCTTTTTACTGGCTTGTAGCTTTAGAAATGTTGATGTATAATTTTGTATTGTTTTAAATCCCATGAAGACATAATACAAATACAAATAGTTCAGTACATTTATTGTATTTCTAAGTCCAAAAATCACTACACAAATGGTATTAATGGCACCTTTGCTGGCAGTCTCAGCAGGGAGACTAAGGACTGAATGGGGTTGGGAGACTTAACTAGCCTTTCACCTCAGAGGTGGTCTCAAGGCTAGGGGTGAGTCAGATTGGTGGGACAACATGAAGAAGCATGCACTGTCCATGATGTACTTGTTCTGTGGAAAGATAGGGACTTATACCTTGTATGCACTGTTTCATATTATTGCACCCTACACAATTGCAGCTCTCAGTTTTGGGACTGGCTGGGAGCTGATTTTACCTTTTGTTTAATGTACACCTTACTTCCCACAGCCCAAAAGGGTCACTGCAGATTTCAGGGTCAGTACAGCCATGCCGTTTCCCCCCAGCTACACCTACTACAATAGTGGCTTTGGAGGGTATTAGAGCGAGTTGGCTGGCTTGTTGCTACCCAGGGATTACTGTTATACTGGGGAAAATTTCTGTGTAGCCTGTTTTGTTATGGGGGATACAGGGAATAGGGCACTTGGCTCTCACTTAAGATCTAATCCTGTTACTACTTGGCTGCAAAGCAGAATGTTCCTTCCGAAATAACTTGTGCTGGAAACTCAGGCTTTATGGTGCCTGTCAAGGTTACAGTGTCATTTCCCCTGAGTCATTTGGGCAAGGAAGAGCTAGAAAACAGTGATTCACACATAGCTGAATCTTTTTCTTTGTCAGGGGAATTAGCTCAAATGGTAGAGCGCTCGCTTAGCATGCGAGAGGTAGCGGGATCGATGCCCGCATTCTCCAGGTTGTTTTTTTTTAAATTAGAGAACATTTATTTCCAAGTGACCCGTTTTTTCAATTGTGAAGAATATGCATATTTTAAGTTATTTCTTGAGGCTTTCTAATTTTAGAAAGCGATTTTTGGGGGCGTTTTGTTTTGTGGGAAGGTCGGTGTGTGATCTGTTTTCTTGAAGATTATCACAGCTGCATGCACAGAAGAGAGAGGTAATTCTTGACAGCTGAAAAAAATTAAACAAAAGGACTGCAAGAGTTGCCACTTGTTGCCTGTGATTTTTGTCTCTGATATTTCAGTCATCTAAATACTCGTCCTTATTTTCTTTTTAAATTCTAGATGCATCCTGCTCCTAACATTTTTGTAAGGGACCAAAATAAATGTACATATTAAATGAATCCACCACATTTTAATAAAGGGATGTACACAATATGCTTGAATGATATTTTTTAACTCTTTATTGAAGATAAACATAATTTTGACAGCACAAATTATTTTCTTTCATAAGTATTGAAAGAATGTGCACAATGCAAAGGATAAGGCAATTCAACAGAGGTTGAGTTATAGCAGGTATAAATATAATTTTTGTAAAAAGCAACAGAGGGTCCTGTGGCACCTTTAAGACTAACAGGAGTATTGGGAGCATAAGCTTTCGTGGGTAAGAACCTCACTTCTTCAGATGCAAGAAGTGAGGTTCTTACCCACGAAAGCTTATACTCCCAATACTCCTGTTAGTCTTAAAGGTGCCACAGGACCCTCTGTTGCTTTTTACAGATTCAGGCTAACACGGCTACCCCTCTGATACTATAATTTTTGTAAAAGCTATGTCAGGGATGATTTTTTAATGAGGTAATCCCATTTGCAAATATGGTTAGGGCAGAGGGTTGTGTCATTTATCTGTTTTTATAGCATGGAAAAGCAAGGTGACCAGGAGGCATGTGGCAATTCCAAGAGAAATTGGTGTCCATAAAAATAGCTTTAACATTATATTAAAGAGGCAAAATGAGTGAGGTAATCTCTTACTGTGCCATCTTCTTTTGGTGAAAGAGACAAGCTTTTGAGCTTACATAGAGCTGTTCTTCATAACTGGGAAAGGTACTCAATGTCATAGCTAAGTATGAGGTGGAACAGATTACCATTATTTTACTAACTGAACACACAAAATGATGAAAGCAGGTGAAGATCACAGTTGGTCAGATTGATGACACAGCCTCTCAGAGGTGACACAAACAGCCTACTCCTTGAAAGAATTGTACTTCCCGAGTAGGCTGAGCAGCTGAGAGTCCTTGCTAACGCTAAATGGGTAGGATGAATCATCAGATACCACTTTATTCTCTGATTGGAGAACTTGTAGTATTTGAGGACAACTGCTCAAACACTTTTTGTGAACAACCTACTTTATAAATAAACAGGGAGGGAATTAGCTCAAATGGTAGAGTATTCACTTAGCATGTGAGAGGTAGTGGGATCCATTAAAATTTTTTTTTGGCTGCATGAGGAAGGGTGCAAATAGCAATTAATTACAAAAGCTTTTTTCTTTACCCTTCTGTATTCTTTTATGTGATTTTTTTTTGTTTTAATTTGCATTTCTTGTTTCTCAGACTTGTATGTGCAACAAACCAAAGAAAATGCAATTGATATTTGTTTAGCTGAAGAAGGCTCATACACAAAGCTATTAAAACACAATTAATTACTTGATTTTTGTTATTGGAAAATCAATTAATACAAAATGATTTGTCCCATTGATTATTTAATAAAAATAACTGTAAAACTTCATCAGAACTCTTTACATTATTACACATATCCTGAAAACCTTCTTTTCTGCTGTTCTCACCTTTCCCCATGGCTTAATTCCAAAATGAAATAGTACTAAACACTGCAGTTGTAAAGAAATAAGTGAATAATATTAAAAAACTTTACTATCTAACGTTGGAAGCTAGATAAAAGGTACATTTTTTCTGTTGTGAATAGAAAGACCAACACAACAGCAATAACATTGAAGTTATGTACATTTGAAATATGAACTGTTACAGTAGAATATCATACACTGGATAAGCACAGTTGTCTGGTTACAAACTGCTTTCATATACTTCTGCAAAAAGGGAAATTAGCTCAAATGGTAGTCTACTTGCTTAGTATATGGGAGGTGGTAGGATTGATACTCATGTTCTCCAGTATGCATTTTGACTGGATTATTTATTCTAAAACTGAAAATCGGTAAAACAAAATAAACACTTTTAATATTAGCTTTATTCAAAGCAAAAACTTTCTTATTTGATAATGACACAGTCACATGCAAGAAGCAGAATTTCTATATTTCTTCGTTTATATTGAGGGGGGAGGGGATGAAAATATAACTGTAAAACAGGAACAAATATTCCTCTTTGGTATATACCCTAAATTAAGACTAAATCATTAACAGGAGCAATGAAAGGCTGTTTTGAATTTGTTTCAGTCCTGATGTGAAGGTTTTGTATCTACACTGCACTCTGATTTCTCTTTGACTGTCTGATTTTTATATGTTGTAACATGCACCCGTAGAATTGTTCCAGTGCCAACACAAAAAAATGTATTTATGCATATAGACACTATTACAATATGAGTGATTAAACAGCCCATTATTTCAATTAAATTCTGCTAAACTAAATAGTTAGCTTTTGAGTTTTTATTTGGCCTATAAACTCCACAGTTTCATCAAACAACTTGGGAAATGCTAACCCTCTACAACCTTTGTCCTGCTAATCTGCTCCTGTTTAAATGTACCAGTTCTCAGCACTGTCACCTTTTGAAAAGTGACCATTTCAGGAATGGTAACTTCATTTACGTGCTGGTTTTATCCCTGACTGTATAAACCTACAGAGAATTTTTGTTAAGATTGTATATTCTAAGGGTATGTCTACACTACCAAGTTAAGTCAACTTAAGTTACATCTATGTACAGCCACCACTGTAATTAAACCGCTGTGGTGTGTCCACACTATGTTCCTTGTGTTGGCAGAGCGCATCCACAGTACACAAAACTGTATAGTGTAGACATGGTCTAAGATTCACTTACAGCCAGAGATTTTTCAGTATTAGTTTACCATCCAAATCCAACTTGAATGGAAGATCAGACAGTGATAAAGACAGAATAATACATGATCTCTTTTTGAATGAAGCATCTGACTTTACTTGAATCACTAAGGTCATGTCTACACTACACAGTTTTGTCCACATAAGGCAGCTTACGTTGATCTAACTATGGAGATGTACACATTGCAATGCTCCTCCCGCCATTTTAACTTGCTTGCTATGTCGACATAATAAAACCGCCTTGACTAAAGGTGTGGAGCTTAGGCTGACGAAGTTAGAGCGACGCAGTGTTGGTTGTTACCCCAAAATCTCTGTTATAGAATAATAAGGAGGTAACATATAAATAACAGGTTTGACTCCTACCAGCCTCTATCAACTGCGAGAGTTAGAAATCTGTGTGCCTTCCTCCTGTGTTGCATTGAAATAAAGGGTAGAGAGAATATAACCTTAAACAGAAAGATTTATTAAGGGAATTACAACTAGGGGGAGAGGAGGTACACTAAGGGGGATCACTACAAATACCCAAGAATAGATTCCAGCAAGAGGCATAGTGCCCAGACCCTTAAACTGTTCCTTGGTTAAACTATTAAGTGCCCAAAAAACAATTACTGTCTCTCTTTTACTGCAGATGGAGGTCACCAGCAACTGATGGACCGTCTCAGAGTCTCAGGAACATCGGAGGATATGGCTCTCTACCACCGAAGCAGGAGATCAACAAATCTGGGCTGATGGCAAAGTCTTCACTGGATCCTTTGATGGAATGCAGGAATCAGATATCAGGTAAGTATCAAAGTCTTTGGCAGGTATTAGTGGCTGAAGTCTTGATCCGATGCCCGCGCAAAGAAACTGGAGGTGGCTGCCTCAATGGTGGACAGCCCCTGCGTTATCGCTGACAGTTCCTTATATGCTCTACGTGGTGCGAATTCCTGAGTCACACTCTGGCAGACACTGCCCCAAGCGGTTCCAGACGGCTCTCAGTCCCTCAAGTTCTGGCGGGAAACAGAGTTTCAGCGGGAAAATGCCATGAAGAAAGGATGCCAAGATGGATTTCAAACCTTCCCTACCACATGTGCCATCTTGAATTCTTAGTTTCAATTTTTCAATTGCAGCAACATTTATTATAATACATAACAAAAGTATAACCATACACCAATAACACCTTACACAGTGTAAACACTGTGTTGCTTACATATCTCCTGGAGGCCACTTAGGGCAATCTCGCAATGCCCACCGTGGCCACTCTGGTCACCGTTTTGAACTCCGCTGCCCTGCATCCAGGTAGACAGGTGAATACCTGTTTGCTTGGTGTTGAGAGCTCACATAGCAACTGCCCAGCTGAGCAGGCCGGCTCCACACACCAAACTTGCTCCTACCTGGAGTCCATGGGAGATGGTGGAACTTCTGGGTCTGTGAGGAGAGGAGGCTGTGCTGTCACAGCTCCACTCCAGCCATAGGAACTTGCTTGGGGCATGGAGGAGAAGGGCCACGGTAGGGACATGCATCTGTGCCATGTAAAAATGAAAGAGCTGCGGCAGTAATAGCAGAAGGCAAGGGAGGCAAATAGTCACCTCTGGTGTTGAGCCACAGACATGATGCTTCTACAAGGAGGGGGCTGGGATCAGGGTGGTGGTGAATAGCCTCCCCATTGAGCTCCTCTTGTAGCCTTGTGTTCATAACGCACAGCCCAAGACTGAACAGCAGTGCAGGATCCATGCTTTCTGACACAGATCGCTGGTTAGCAGGTTACCAGGACAGTTGAAAAGCAGCTGGAAATCTAGTAGTGTGATTATAAGCATTCCTTTTGTGTGTTAGGTGAATCAAGCTAGCAACAGGCTGTGGTATAGTTATATCTTACTCCATACAGTTCTGTAAAGTGATAATCCTTAATGAGAGCTGGTAAGCACCTCCATATTTACAGCAGTTTGTACTATGGGTGAATACATGATTTCTTTAATCATAAGCAAACCACTTATAATGTGTTATGAACCAGTTCTATTTTAGGATGACTTGTGTGTGTGGTATTTACTCTTACAAAGTGAGAAACATCTGCAAAATGTTTTTTTTTTAATCCATGCTGCTGTATACAGACAAACCCCTTGAATTACCAGGCACCGTGGCAGCTGTGGGATTATGAAAATACCTGTTTTGACTGACTACCTGAAAAGATAAGAAAGCAAAAATACTGCGGGATGTATGATCAAATCTCCCTGCACAGCTACTTTGTACGCAGTGCCTCTTTTCAGCACTAACCTTAAGTGTCACAGGGCTGTCTGAGAAGTTAATGTAGAATCCCTCATGATTTCTACAACCATGCACCTGGGGGCTTTGTGAAGATGGCTGGCCTGGGATCTTAATCTTTATATTGGTTTTGTTATGGGGGATACAGGGAATAGGGCACTTGGCTCTCACTTAAGATCTAATCCTGTTACTAGTGAAGTCAGTAACAAAACTACCATTGACTTCAGTAGTGCAGGAGCAAGTCAGTGCCCATTGTAGATCTAATATGGTTGTACAGTGAAACGAACAGTACAGGCATCAAAATTAGAAACTAGTGATGAACTGAGATGACATTTTTCCACCTAAACTGCTGTTGTTCTATCCTTCCTGACTTTTCTGAACTAATCTTATGACATGTTTATTTCCTTTAGTTCCCCATTTATCCCCTTTTGTGAAAGCATTCCATGCCAGGAGAGTAGAAATTTCTGCTGTCCCATTCCACTTTGACTGCAGCTTTTCTCCCTTTAACACTAAGGCAATGTAATTGCCAATGCTATGTCCTCTAATGGGGATGTGGAAAGTATCTAACATTTATCTTATACCCTCTTTACTACTTTATGCATAAAGGAGCCTGTATAAGGTTTTCTTGCTTATTATTGATATTAGGAATGTCAGATCTTGGGCAGACAAGAGACTGCTCTCTCATTGCTGTGCATTCCCTTCCCCATTTACAGCTAGGTTTAATCACCCACATGGAAGGGTAGCTAAACACTTCTTAATAAATTGGAGTGAACATTGGATTAATTGAAAACAACACTACTCTTTTATGGAGACTTCACATGAATAGAAATTCTCAATCTGTTTGGAGCAAGCATTTGTAGAGATATGTACACCTTTCTCTTCCCTGTTTTTTTACTTTCTACTGTACATTTTAGGATTGATGTTTGTGATGGGAAAGCATTAGTTCATATAGGGAAGGATCCAATCCTATACTTAGAAGCTTCAGTAAAGAACAGCTTTCAAATACAATTCTAAAATGTTTCCATAATTTTATTGACCTAGTTACTAATGTTACTAACTACTAATGTGGAATTTGAGAAGATGTAAATTCTTCAAATAGATCTGGTACATATGTGTAAGACCACGTAGAAATTTTAAGAGCCACCTAATAGGAGCATGCAGTGATCTGGAAATTTATTCCCCTGCTCCAGAGAATTTCCAGTTCATTTCCTTCACAGAATAGGGTCTTTTGAGCAAAAGCGTAAGAGTCAAATGAGTAGCAAGCTGCTACCTCTTTCTTCTAAAGCTATTCTCTGCAACAGTAAGGATTAGAGAGGAATTATTTTTAGGATAATACATTGATTATGAATGCTGTGAAGATGAAAACATAGGCTGAAGCCCAGGAAAAGGTTTCTGACAGCTTGATTAGGCTCTAGCATAATTTCCCCAAAGGAAGTACTATATAAGCTTAACTTGCTATTTTTGAAACGAGGGACAAAAATATCAGCAAATGGAGAGTGGGGAATGCTGCTGAATTGAAAGGGAGCTGAAGTACAAGAGCTGGAAAACACCACATGATTAATTAGTGCTTTGTATTTTTCAGGGGGGAAAAAAAACTTGCCCGGCCGTGTTTCTTAGAGGCATGTTTCAACATGCATTTTAAATTTGTTGTAGGTAAAATGTAGCTTTAGGTTGTAAGCAGATGGGGTCTGCTATTTCTGTATGATAATTCTTTCTGTCCTTGAAGACTGAACTTTACTTAGGGATTTCTCCTCCTATAGCAGTAACTGAGGGTGTTGTTTTAATTCAAGTTTTATACAAAATAGCTTTTAATTATTCCTCCTTCCTGGAGAAACCTAACCGAGGAATTGCCATTAGACCAGTCATCAATTTAGTTCTACATCCTCTCTGATCAAGACCAGTACCAGATGCTTAAAGGAAAAGAGCAAGAAAACATGCCGTGGACAACTTGAAATAAACATGACAGTTAGGAAGAAACTTCTAAGGCTGAATCCGCACTCTGTGACTCCAAGTGCGGAAGTGGGGGCCCGCAAGGATTTTAAAAATTAATACTGGCCTCTCCAGGCTTGTATTACACTCCCAAGGTTATAGCTGTTCTCTGACATTGTCTTGGTAAACGCTTCCACCATCCAAATGCAAAAAACAAACAAACAAACAAAAAACCCCCAACACCTTTGAACCCAGGAAGGAGCACTTGGGAATTCCTCCCTTTGCAGTACGCTAAAGCTCTTTCACCCCCCATCCAGGGAAGAGCTGAGAAAGAAAAAGGAAATTAGCTGTGGCTACCAGCTAATCAAACAACATGCACAAACTTCTTAGGACACCAAAAATCCAATCCTGTTCTTAAAAAAGGTAAATTTTATTAAAAACAAAAAAGAAAAAAATTACATCTGGAATTTAGGCTTTTGCTAGATTTTAAAAAAGCTATTTCAAAAATCAAGCAACCAAAATAGCTTTTTTGGGGGGGTTTAGCTTAAAGGTTACAAGCAAACAAAAGCATCTGGGGTTAGCACAGAGGAGATCCACAAGCCAAAATAGACACAATCAGGTTTATTTTTTAACTAAACATTCCCTATCCAAGTAATTTTTTCTAGGTATGGAAGATGAATTTTCATACCTGGTTCAAGTCTTACACAGCATTGTTGCTCCGTCCCTGCAGCCCAGAGAACAACAGACAAAGGGAAAGTTTCTTTCCCAATTTTAAAAAGTTCTACCTTCCCATTGGCTCTTTTGGTCAGGTGCCCACTCCTTTTCTTTTACCTGTGGGCTTGTTAACCCTTTACAGGTAAAGCAAGCAGAGAACAGACCAAGTGGGATTTTATAGCTAACTGGCTGGCTGGGTCTCCATCAAAGGGAGCTACACCCCCCCCCCCCACCCCGCCCCCGCCAATGCATCAAACTAACACTTACGAATCACAGGTTGGTTTGTGGTCTGAAGAATAACGTTTTATATCTTTATGCCCCACCTGCCTTTTTTTTTTTTTTAATCTTTTATTCATATTAGTATCTTATCCTAGTAAGCTCTTGGCCTCTGCCATAATAATATATTCTACAAGTTAGTAACACCCATTTCTGAACCCTCTCTAGGTATGCTGTATTGTTTGATAGGGTGAACCAGAACTGAACTCAGTATTCCAAATGTGGTGTACCATGACTTCAATGAGTTGACATTTTTGGTAGTATTTTCTATTCCATTCCTTATGCAGCCTTGTTTGGTATGACTGCTGCTCCACAGAGACCAGAATTTGTCATTGAACTAGCCATAAAGACACCCACAACTTTCTTCTCAGTGGTTAATTTAGAACCCAGCAGCCTGTATTAATATTTCAAATTATTCCTTCTAACATACATTCCCAGGCATATGTCAGCATTGTTTTTGTGTGGCTAGCTTACGTGCTACTTCTGACTAACAGTTGTCATTTACAAATCCTCCTTGCTGTTTACCCCCTTTTCAATAACTTAGTACTGCAGAACACTGGAATATCCTGCTTAAATTTTTTTACTGTACTAAATGTTGACAAATTCAATACATTAGGATTAAATGATCAGTTTCTAATGTATTGAACTTTATTCATCTTTAGCTTGTTTTCAGTTTTCTAGAGAAACTTTCTTTTGTCATGTTCAAATACTCTCTTGATCTCATGTACATGTAGGGAAGCTGTGCATAATCTGAAACAGTGTGAGAACTGACCTTGTGCTCTGAGAGCAGATGAGGAGCATAATTAAATAGCTAAAGGCCACCTTTCCACATCTATAAAATGTCTGTAGTATTAGTGTTATGCCTACATGCTGCATCCTCTGATTTACCTTCTCACCCCAACAAAAGAGAGAAAATGACTGGGAAGACATCCTGAGCTGTCCTATACATTATAAATTTACAGCAATATGTATTTACTGTAGGAAAATGACCTAATATGAAACTTTGACTTCATTATAGCTTGTTATGGTAAAAGTTTAAGTTCAAAGCAGAAAAACATCTTTGAACAGCAATTACAAACACTGATGGGAGGAAGAGAAACAGAGCAGTAATCTGAGGGAAAAGGAAAAATGGTTACTTTGTTCTTTTAAACTGCTAGAAAACAAAATGAAGGCGGTTTGCAGTTTCTGAACACTGGGTTGAAGTGTTCACCAAGATTTAGCTTCACTTTTTGAAATGCATAAAAAGGAAAATAAGCTATTAATAAAGCCAATGGATTTTAATTTCCAAAAGTCACAAGCACTAATCTCTCTGTAGTAAAAATACTAAAGAATAATATGCACTGATTTAAGTTGCATTGATGTCAAAAAGCAGTGGTTCTAGAAGAATTTTGACATTTGGGCTTTAAAATGCATAAAAATTGTTAGCTTGTTCTACAAAGCACTTTATTGAAAATACACATTGCAATGAAATGTTAGTAACCCATTTTGTTCAAACAAATATCGCTGTGTTTAATTTCAGCTTTTTGCAGTCCTTCAGTATCTAGTTATTTACAGTGCTGGCAATGGTGTTCACCAACAGGTCACCAACATGAATTTGGCCACAGTGAATAATATTCTTAAATGTGAAAGGTCTCAAGGGAAGTACTTGGAAAAAACAGTAAAACTCTGCTGTTAAATTAGCATTTCATTATAGCAATCTAACAGTCTTTCCAGGCACAGTCAAGAAGTCATCATCAGCAAAGGCGTGAAGTGCTTCTTCAAACATTTCTTTAGTGATAGCCTTAAAGAAAAGAGAAAAGCTTGAGAACATATACAAAAGGCTACATGCTACAAAGCCCCTAAACAAAAATCATATGATTCTGCTTGTCTCACCAAACTTCCATGTCAAGTTTGCCAGGTTTTCGGTAAAAGTTTTGTCTTTTTAAGCTGTGAAATTCATCCTGGAATGCAACAGTTAAAGTGGGTTCTTTCTGGCTTGTGCATCCCCAATGGTAATAAGAGATTCTGCAATCATGGCTTACGATTTTGTTGACGTACAAACCAGAGTAGACACCTATAGCTGACGAGAATAATCAGCTTATTTCTGTCAGCAAGACAAGTGTGTAGGTAATCAAGATCTCTTCTATTCCACAGGTGGAACTTATGTCTATCAAATAAATACTAATTGAAACCAGAATTAAGCTAGTTAAGCAGGAACACCTGATGACCAACTGGCAAGCAGGCTAATCTTATGCTTACTGATGTGTCAGGTGGACAGCAAGTAAATAGATTCCAAGGCCAGAAGGGACCACTGTAAACATTGTTTACCTGTATAACAAACAGCATACATATTTCTAGAGCATATCTTTTAGACAAACATCCAACCTTGATTTAAAAATTATCCAACTTCAACTTCCATTAGATCACATTATAATTTTTCTCTGCTAGATTGAAGAGTCCATGCCAAGTATTTATTCCCCATGTAGATACTTAGACTACAATCAACTTACCCTTTAACCTTCTCTTTGTTAAGATAAATAGACTAAGCTCTGAGTATCACTTTAAGGAAGGTTTTCTAATCCTTTAATCATTCTCAGGGGTCTTCTCTGAACCCCCTTTAATTTATCAACATCCTTTTTGAACTGTGGGCACCAGAACTGGACAAGTATTCCAGCAGCAGTTGCCAAATACAGAGGTAAAATAACTTCTTCACTATTAGTCGAGATTTCCATTTAGTTTTCCTATTCAACTGAGATACAACTATAATCGGTACTGAGGACCCTGCTGAGTACACAGAAGATCCCCCATAAGATGGAAAAATCGAAGTAGTATACAAAGAAAGCAGAAACTTACAGCGTCAGACTGTGCACGGAGATCGTCAAAAAGCTGTTGGTATTTTAGAGCTGGTGTTTTACCCTTTGACTGGATAAGCTTCTTCAAGGCTTGAGCTAGCTCCTCCTTACGTTTATGGGCAGTGGCACTTATCCCTTGGAAAAAAGTACATAAAAGTTACAAAGGATATAATATTGACTTCTATGACGAGATAACTGACTCTGTGGATGAGGGGAAAGAAGTGGACGTGTTATTCCTTGACTTTAGCAAAGCTTTTGATACGGTCTCCCACAGTATTCTTGCCAGCAAGTTAAAGAAGTATGGGCTGGATGAATGGACTATACGGTGGATAGAAAGCTGGCTAGATTGTCGGGCTCAACAGGTAGTGATCAATGGCTCCATGTCTAGCTGGCAGCCGGTATCAAGCAGAGTGCCCCAAGGGTCGGTCCTGGGGCCAGTTTTGTTCAAGATCTCCATTAATGATCTGGAGGATGGCGTGGACTGCACTCTCAGCAAGTTTGCAGATGACACTAAACTGGGAGGAGTGGTAGATACGCTGGAGGGTAGGGATAGGATACAGAGGGACCTAGACAAATTAGAGGATTGGGCCAAAAGAAATCTGAGGAGGTTCAATAAGGACAAGTGCAGAATCCTGCACTTAGGACGGAAGAATCCCATGCACTGCTACAGACTAGGGACTGAATGGCTAGGCAGCAGTTCTGCAGAAAAGGACCTAAGGGTTACAGTGGACGAGAAACTGGATATGAGTTGACAGTGTGCCCTTGTTGCCAAGAAGGCTAACGGCATTTTGGGCTGTATAAGTAGGGGCACTGCCAGCAGATCGAGTGATGTGATCATTCCCCTCTATTCGACATTGGTGAGGCCTCATCTGGAGTACTGTGTCCAGTTTTGGGCCCCACACTACAAGAAGGATGTGGAAAAATTGGGAAGAGTCCAGCGGAGGGCAACAAAAATGATTAGGGGGCTGGAGGAGAGACTGAGGGAACTGGGATTGTTTTGTCTGCAGAAGAGAAGAATGAGGGGGGATATGATAGCTACTTTCAACTACCTGAAAGGGGGTTCCAAAGAGGATGGATCTAGACTGTTCTCAGTGGTACCAGATGACAGAACAAGGAGTAATGGTCTCAAGTTGCAGTGGGGGCGGTTTAGGTTGGATATTAGGAAAAACTTTTTCACTAGGAGGGTGGTGAAGCACTGGAATCGGTTATCTAGGGAGATGGTGGAATCTCCTTCCTTGGAGGTTTTTTAAGGTCAGGCTTGACAAAGCCCTGGCTGGGATGATTTAGTTGGGGATTGGTCCTGCTTTGAGCAGGGGGTTGGACTAGATGACCTCCTGAGGTCCCTTCCAACCCTGATATTCTATGATTATATGACTTATTTCTGCTTTAAATATGGGAATTTCAACATTAGAAACTGATTCCAGACTGATTCTTGCCTGCATATTTATACCTGCCTCTGGAAATTTCCATTACATGCGTCTAACGAAGTGGGCATTCACCCATGAAAGCTTATGCTCCAATACATCTGTTAGTCTTTAAGGTGCCACAGGACTCTTTGTTGCTTTTTATTAGAAACTGAATTCTTTGTAGCCGAAAGAGGGCTAACAATATAGGCTGCTATATCAACTGTTCACTTTAGGTATTGGACATGTTTGGGGAAAGTTTAGCAGATTTCAAACAAATTGTTTCAATTAAAAATCAGTTTTCATTGTAAAATGAATATACTGACTTTGACATTACATCCAGGTTTGACATTTATTACCTGGATTGCTCAATATCCAATATCCAATTTGTTTGACAAACAAATCCACTGAGAAGATAACATCACCAAACTGAAATAGCATATAGTTTGCTCAAGCCAGACCCACTAGATACTAATTTATCCTTATGTGAACACAAAACTGTAGTGAGAATGGATATGTCCACAATGCCAGTTCTTGGATCAGTAGCAGACTGTTTCAGAGCTTCCCGAAGGAGGCGTTTTGCTTCTTCAACATCAATTGTTTCAACCTTGTTGGAAAAACGTACTTTAGCATGAGCTTCTGCCAGACGGATCAAAGACTCAAGCTGGCGGGGATATGCAGAAACCATTCCTCTACCACTGCCAATCTTTCTCATGTCCATATAAGCCTGAAGGAAAAGGAAGGGGTATGAGTAATTCACAAATGTATTATGTAGGATGTATCCAGACTCCATCCTTCAGAGGATTATCAGCCTGGGAAAAAAATTCCAAATATTGTGTATCCCCTTAAATATAAATGCCGTATACATCTTCACTATTTCCCTTGCCATGACTGACATCTACCACAGCTAGTATGTCTCTCCTCATGCTTGATCCTGTAAAAAAGCCATAATAAATTGGGCAGATTATTCTTGAAACCCTACACAGTATCTTTGGGGATCATTGTATTAAATTCATGAACGTTAAACTCTTCCAGAAAATTTCCACGCCCGGTGGTGGTTTGCATAGACTGGGTCAGGCTGTGTTTTCCAGAGACTAGGAAACAAAGAAAGGGCTTTGGTATAAGAGGATGAGCCCGACTCATGGCCTTCGTTTTGATTCAGCAAATGGACATAACTTGCTGCCCAAGGGGAGGCCCCACGTCTTTGCGGAAAGGTGAAAGGGAGGTGGGCCCATCAGCCTCCCCATTTGGAAAATTAGTGACCTTTAGCAGGGTTTTAAATCTGTTTATTGTTTTTGTTTTCTCTATAATGCTTTTGCCCTGTGGATAAATGTTTGCTTGCAAGAGCTGTGGGGTGACTGGTAAAAATCACTATTCTTGTCCTCAGAGAAAGCAGTGCACATGGGCTGGCCTTTTAAGTCAGTGGTTTTCAAACTTTTTTTTTTTCTGGTGACCCAGCTGAAGAAAATTGTTGATGCCCGCGACCCAACGGAGCTGGGGATGAGGGGCTCGGGGTGTGGGAGGGACTCAAGGCTGGGGCAGAGGGTTGGGGCGCAGTGGTGAGGACTGCGGGATGGGGCTGGGGATGAGGTGCAGGAGGGGGCTCCAGGTTTGGAGGGGCTCTGGATGGGGGTGCAGGCTCTGAGGTGGGGCTGGGGATGAGAGGTTTGGGGTGCAGGAGGTGAGCAAGCGGCTCCGCATGGCTCTCGCCTGCAGGCACTGCCCCCCAGCTCCCATTGGCTGGGAACTAGCCAATGGGAGTGCAGAGGCGGGGCTCGGGCAGCGTGTGGAGCCCCATGGCCCCCCCTGCCTAGGAGCCGGACCTGCTGCTGGCCACTTCCGGGGCGCAGTGCGGTGTCAGAACAGGTAGGGACTAGCCTGCCTTAGCCAGGCAGCACTGCTGATGAGACTTTTAACAGCCCAGTTGGTGGTGCTGACCAAAGCTGCCGCGACCCAGTGCCTTACATTCCACGAACCAGTACTGGGTTGCGACCTGCAGTTTGAAAACCACTGCTTTAAGTAGATTGGCTTGCTGGGGACATCACAGTGGATGGCAGGGAGCTGTGCAGCCTTAATATCCCCTGTCAGAAGGGTCCCTATCCAGAGACAGGTGATGGCTGAAGATTTGACTGGGCATTTCCAGAGCGAATCATGGAGGGGGAAAATACAGGAGCAGTTACCCTGAAACTGAGACAGTTATCATTAATGCTAAATCTGGTCTCAAACCACAAAGGAATATGTAGAATGCTAAAGCCTATCACTACTATCTGTACAGGAATATCTACACAAAACCATGAGAAAGTTCAAGTTCTACTGAAATGATGTGATGGCCCTGTAAGAGTACAGGAAACCTGCTCAGGGACAGACAGGTTAGGAAAGGATGACTTCCATGCAGGATTAAAAGGAAGGAGAATAGTCAATACATATCACAGATTTAAAAAGATTTCAAGAGCCTAATAATAAAGGAAATGGTGTACACTGTTCTGGTACATCTTATCTCACAGGAAGGTTCCCCCCCCCTTTTAAAATCTTTTACTTTAAATTTCACATCCACATCTTTTTACCTCAATAAGGGCCTGACTTGCTTCTTCACTTAGTCTAGGATTAACATAGCTACGAGCATATGCAATGTAATCCCTCAATACTGCCATGTTAATGTACTCTCCTTCCACCTGCTCTTCACTTTGGTAGTACAACGCAACCAAGTGGTGAGCAAGACGTCTGTCATAGGCTTCATCATGTGGGTCCAACATTAGAAAGATCAGATCAAATCTGCATGGAATAAAGATCCAATAGTTAGTGCATAAACTTTTCCCACCATTTACACTACTTGGTTTTATGATTTTGATCAACCAAGCGGAAGCTGTCTGAAATCTAAAATCTGACATTTTATTCATTACATCAGGAGTACAGGATACTCTCAGGAAGTAAAAAAGAGTGAAAATGTCATTTTGCTTTCTGTCTACAGAGTTGAATATTTGAAGGCAGGATGTTTTCAGAGGGCTTCCAACTATGGAATTTTCTCCCATCATTCACCTAACAACCTCTGAAGGCTGGGACCTTGAAGGCATAGTGTAAACTTCATTTACTCAAGCTTCTGTGTGATGAGGTGGAGTCTACACATGCTTCCAGTTTGATCTTGAGGGGGAAATCTATTTACACGTATTTGAAGTTTGTCTACTTAATGTATTGAGTAATTCATGGATGCAACTGTATTCTGAGAAGAATGTAATGGGCATATTTTTAGTCAGATTTCAAAAGATGACAACTACCTGACATTTATTAAAACAATGGAATTAGATGTTTACAATCATCCACAGTTACTTATTTTCTACACTGCCTAAAAGAGTTCTAGGTGCCTCATGGTAGGAGATATAGTACCTACTTTGAGAGGTTAAAAACCTTAATTTATCATCAATAGGCTCAGGCCTACAAAAAACAGGGTGACACTTGACATAAGAATACAAACCATACACTTGTATACTATTATATTTGGCTTCCTAATTTGTAAAGCATGCAATGGCTTAAAGACTAATTTTTATACTTTTCCTAAAATGTGATGCCTCTATCATTGTTCATTAAACACTTACTCCAGCTACTAACACAGCCTGACAGGAAGAAAAGGCAACTCACGGAATGTTTACACTGGAGCTGAGGTGTAACTTCCAGCTTGGATAGACATACCCAGGTTAGCTGCCAGAGTATGCACTTTCAGATGGGATCATGCTTGGAGCACCTATCCTGTCCCACTGCTTGCACTGCTGTGGCTACACTTCTATCTTTAGCACTGTAGCTTGATGACCACTACAGCAGGTATATCTACTTGAGCTGGAAATTACACTCCAGCTCCAGAGTAGATACATGCCCTTAGAACTAAATGTAAAATACTTGAGATTTTAAAATCCCAGTGCCTGTGCAGTGACACAAAATCTTGAAACAAGCAGAACAATGGATACAACAAAACCTTAGCGACACTGCCAAATGCCATTATTCAATACCAAGCACTATATACTAGAAACTGGTCAGTCATTTACAGTCCTTTGCTAGAGTATCAGTTAAGAACATTACCTTTAAAGTAAATTTAGAAAAAAAACTTCAGCTTTCTACATTGCAAATGCCACTCCCAATCAATATGTTTCTGAGCGCGCGCACACACACAGGAAGAGGTAGAAAGTTGTTTTGTAAAAACAAAGCATGCAGCATGGAAATGTAAGTCTAATTGTAATACCTGGATAACAATGTATGAGGAAGTTGGATGTTTTCAATAGTAGTTTTCTTTGGATTCCACTACGACTCTATAGGGTTAGCAGCTGCTAGGACAGAAGTGCGAGCATTCAGTTGGCAAATAATTCCAGCCTGTCAAAAGGAAACGTATTTGAGAGCAAACAACCTTTCCTAGTGGAAGGAAAATTCCAGCAGCTATGTTAAGAGTCCCAAGACTCGCTTATTCTAACATGAAAGACTTTAAAGAATTAACTCTTGCTGGGTTCACCAAAAATGCTTTATAAAAAGGGTTCTCTAGATCAAGAGAAACAACCTCATTACAAAAGCTTTGGTACAAAATGGAACAAGGTTATCTGGAAGGAGTATTACATGCAGTGTGCAGCATATATGCTGAGCCTGCAACATACTGAATGTTATCACTGAAATACAGCTCCAACATCTATACTGTTACTCAACATTGAGGTTGTATTTCTGTCAATAGTCTTCTCTCCAGTTCCCACATTACCTTTTCAATTATCTTATTTCGTCATTAGGGGTCTCGATTATTTGCAGTTAACTCATGTGATTAACTCAAAAAATTAATTGCAATCGCAGTTTTAATCATACTGTTAAACAATAGAATACCAATTAAAAATTATTAAATATTTTGGATGTTTTTCTACATTTTCATATATACTGTATTCTGTGTTGTAACTGAAATCAAAGTGTACATTATTTTTGATTACAAATATTTGCACTGTAAAAATGATAAACAAAAGAAATAGTATTTTTCAATTCACCCCATACAAGCAATCTCTTTGTCGTGAAAGTGCAACTTACAAACGTAATTTTTTTTTGTTACATAACTGCACTCAAAAACAAAACAATGTAAAACTTCAGAGCCTACAAGTCCACTCAGTCCTACTTCTTGTTCAGCCAATCGCTAAGACAAACAAGTTTGTTTACATTTACGGGAGATACTGCTGCCCTCTTCTTATTTACAATATCACCAGAAAGCGAGAACAGGCAGTTGCATGGCACTTTTGTAGCCGGCATTGCAAGGTATTTACATGCCAGATATGCTAAACATTCGTATGCCCCTTCATGCTTCGGCCATCATCTTTGTACTTGTGCGATTAATCTTTTTAATCCTTTGACAGCCCTATTAATCATCTAACAGATATTAACCTGGGTAGCATGGTACAATGTTGAGCTAGAGTCTTACCTTGGCAATAGAATCTGTTGTTCCATTACTTCATGCAGTACTGATCTTGTACTTTCATTCATTTTATCAAATTCATCAATGCAGCAAATGCCATTGTCACTGACAACCAGAGCACCCGTCTGCAGAACCAGCTGCCTTGTCTCTGGATCCTTCATTACATATGCAGTGAGACCAACTGCACTAGAGCCCTTCCCAGATGTGTACTGGCCTCTAAGGAACCAGGTTATAGACATATTGAAGCAGCTGTGATTTACTAGTGCCAGGATCACCACACAGAAGAATGTTGATCTCAGCACAAAAATTGCCTCTTCCGGTATGACTGAAATCTTTCCTTGGTCCCCCAAACAGCTGAAGCAGAATGCCCTATAAAAATAAGATTTTTTCCAACTCAGACACCAAAATTCTTGATAATTACATGATCCAATCTCTGATTGAGTGAACTGAAATGTCAAATGAAAATTGTCTCAAATTATTAACAGAACACATGTAAAGCTGGAGTACTGTTTTCTGTCAAGTATCACTAAAAAGGATAGTGGAGTTCTCTCTTTGAAGCTTCAAAGATTTTCCAGGTCAAATCTGCTTAGATTACTTTTTAAATTAAACCGCCAGCTCTGCAAAGTCAATTTTGAATTTAAACATTGAACTAGGTTCTTTCTGGATCTCATCATCAACAAAGACTTTACAGGTGCTGTGATGCTGTATAAAAGAAGGTGACCATGTATTGTGTGTTGCGCAATTGCAATGCGTTGCGCAATTGGGATAAATCTTGTACATATGTCATGTAAGGTATCATTGGAAAAGTTATAGTCTGCTAAGTATGATTATCCTGTTTGTGTGCATGTATCATCATTGTATATGAAGTTATGAAACTTAGCTGTGTGTTTGTATCTCAAACCTGTTGTGTTCCTGGGTAACACCCCCTAGACAGATTTACATCAAGGCTAGCCAGCAGGGTGGATTTGATTTAAACCAAATTGATTTAAATCATGATTTAAATCACTAGTCAGGAAGACTCGATTTAATCATGGTTTTCTACATAAAAGTGCATTCTTGTTGGTTGTTATAACTTTAATACATATTCTTCACAACTCAGAGATGGATGTAGGTTTCATTTTTAGAAGGTACATACTATACATTTTTAAACAGTGATTTATTTTGAAAACTTTTCAGATTAGTTTTACAGCTATATCAGAAAATGAATGATTGGTTATTTCATTTACCAAAGGTAACTGAAGCAGATATTTATGAAGTCATTGGGAGGTGAACTATCTCTAATTCAACAGGTTAATCATTAATATTTGGAGGATTTTCTTGCCAGGCTGTATTAGGAGGAGAACGTCACCAGACAGACATTTAAATTGTTTTATTTAACTAAAACAACAACGTTAAGTATTCTGGATTTTTTTCTTCAACAGCAAACATATAATAGTTGAACAAAACAAGCTTATGTCCCTCACTTCTCGCATTTATCTCCAGACTTCTCCGTGTCCAGATCTATTCCGCCCCCAACAATCTTCTATTCATTGAACTTTTTGAAACTTTGCACTTTTAGAGAGAAGTAAGGGATTGACTCTGTGTACACAAATTTGCAGAGGGACAATAGAGTTGAAGGTCTGATATTTCTCACCGCTATATATATCTCTCTCTCTCTCTCTCTCTCTCTCTCTATATATATATCTCTCTCTCTCTCTATATATATATAGAAAAACATTTTTGCTGTTAACAAGCATGTTACCTCTGGAGACACAAATCCACAGTTTGAGAACTGTAAAACTAAGCATCTCTGAGGGTATCTTCTAGATTGAGCACTGAGTCCCATTGGGTAGATAGAAAGATTAACCTAAATAATATATACAGAAGCCCCTGTAGCCACATAAGATTGTGTCCCTAATCCATGAACTATTGGAACTCATTTACAAAACTTTTCTTAAAACATTACATGAATATATTGTGTCATACTATAGAATTAGAATTTATAATCCCTATTCCATGATGAGATACATTATAGCTCAGATATCTTAATTAAAACTACCTTTAGATAAAAAGGTTTTTCAGGAAAAAACCTTTTTATCAAAAAAATCCAATTTAAATTAAAAAAATCTGATTTTTTAAATTTTTTTAAAATCATTGATTTTTATCCACCCTGGTCTGGAATAGTGTCTGTTGACTATTAACTGAGTACATCATAATTGGTGACAGAAAATTGTTTAAGTGTGAAGTGGAAATACCATCTGATTATATAGTGATATCTTAATTTTGGTGTAAAATACCTTTAGCGTTCTGAATATTCCCCCTTTCTTAGATCAACAATAGTGTAACTACAGCTACCAATAGGGACTATCTGTGTAGACAGAAGGGTGTATATGTTTTTGCCATGTTTGTATTATACAATTTCTAAAAATTAGTGATTACATCTCTTAAAAATACTTGTTTCCCTTTGAAGTATAGGTTATCATGGGACAGCTTTTGAAAAGCTCACATGTACTTAGAGCTTTTGATTTCTTGAACAGATGAGGAAGCATGTTGAAATTATTTCAATTAATGTAATTTAAATTGGGTTGAGGCTTTATGAAACTAATTTAAAAATTGTGCTTTTGAAACTTTAGGTTATAGTTAATTCATTATAAATTCTAAGTGCTTTCTTTAATGTCACTAGTCTAATTTAAATTTTACAAAACTGCTGTGACAAAACACTGAAAATTATGATCCTGATACTGCAGAATCCAGAATACTTAATGTTGTTGTTTTAGTTAAACAAAACAATTTAAATGTCTGTCTGGTGACGTTCTCCCGTATTACTGTAGTACCTCCTCAAGTTGCTGCATATAGAGTGGTTCATTAAGATCCAAGCCAACATTCTCTTCCTCTTTAGCCAATGGATCAATAAAACGCTGAAGAAATCTCTGAATACTGCAAATATATTTAAGAGTGCCCAAAGGGACAGAGCTGTGACTTCACTGCTACACATTCCTACACTGGATGACATTTTCCTGGCTCAAATTACCTTCAAAAATACTCTCTATATATCCTAAATGGTAGGGATACCCCAATGCATCCCTCTACAGGATATTTCTCGCATGCACACTACAAGTTTCTTAATTCCAACAATATCTTTCAAATTTCACACAGTAAAGCATACCAATTACCTTGAAAAAGCCTTATCAAGCTATTATCCTTTTTTAGTGAACTAATTTTTTATAATTTTATAAATACAAGTTAAAAGAACACTTTTGGGAATAGGATAACATGCTAAACATATTACCATTAAAAAAAAAAAAGTATATGAAATTTTACTGAGGATTTTAACCTCTATTACACCCTAATGCCTACAAACCTTACTCCTGGACCAAAATCCCAACATAGTAAGCTCTGTACAAACAGAATAAAAAGACCTTTCCCAAAAAGCTTACCATCCAAGTATAAGACAAGAGACAACAGATGGATACAGACAGGGACATAAAAAGAAAGAAGGAAACCGTATTTATCAATATGACAGGCAGTTGTCTCAGCACACCAGCAGCCTAGCCGTTGTAAAGGTTTTTGTAGGCATCACAGAAAAGGAGAGCTTTAAGAAGAGCTTTAGAGGAGAAGAATAAGGTAGCTTTATAGATATTTACAGGAAACTCCTCCTAAGTGTAAGGGGCAGCATGGGAAAACACACAAAGGTGCTTATTTGAAAATTTAACAAATGGGCGATAGAAGCGGTCCAACTGGAAAAGAAAGTAGACTTCTCAATAGTTAATGAGAGTTGATGGGTAAGGTGGGGATAGGCCATGACAGACCTTGAAAGTGAAGACCAAGTAGCTTATGCTCAATGCAGCTGAGAAGGGGGAGCCACTGACAAGACGGAAAGAGAGGGATGATCTGCTCAAAACAACATACTAAGAAAATATTTGTGGCAACAGTCTGAACTGGCCTGAGCGGGGTAAGGTTTCATTTGTTAAGGCCAGAGAAAAGGGTGTGGCAGTAATCAAGAAACAAGAGGAGAGTTTTAGGCCAGGTCTACACTACAGACCTATATTGATATAACCGCATTGCTCAGGGGTGTGAAAAATTCACGCCCGAGCGACGCAGTTATACCAGTCTAATCCCCTCTGTAGACAATGCTATGTCGACAGGACAGCTTCTCCCATCAGCACAGCTACTGCCTCTCAGGAGGTGGATTAACTATGCTGACAGGAAAAGCTGTCCCGTTGGTATAGGACTGAGGTGGGCAAACTACGGCCCACGGGCCACATCCGGCCCACGGGACCCTCCTGCCCGGCGCCTGAGCTCCTGGCCCGGGAGGCTAGTCCCCGGCCCCTCCCCTGCTCTTCCCCCTCCCCCACAGCATCAGCTCACTGCGCCGCCGGCACAATGCTCTCAGTGGTGGGGCTGCGAGGTTCTGGGGAAGCTTCAAAATATTAACAAATATGCTTTGCCCTAAAGAAGTAAACAAGTTAGTGTTAGTCAGTCAGTGTGATGGCAGGCTAGCAAAGTTTGTTAGTCTTGTTAATTTTATAACTGTATTTTACAAGGCTGTACTAACCATAGAATGTACTGTATAAATTTTAATCCATATTTCTCCAAGCCAGAAGGAACACACTTTGCTAAAATAGTTTATTTTAAACCCCAACAATATTTTAAAACACTGTAGAACTTAACAAGCAGCTCACACTCAGGGCAAAAAGGGATGTTTTAGGACGAGTATACTGTTATTGGTTGTATGTTTTATGCGCTAAGATCGATTAATTAAATTAAAAGCAAGGCACCAATTAACCTGTAATTGAAAACAATCCTGTTCATTCAAAAAGGCCCTTTTTGTTTTTAAATTGACAGCTTTGTAAAATTGTACATTAAATCTTTCAGTATAGGCCATTTAATAGCCAACAATACACAGATATCGGCATTTGCTCCTACTACTGACAAGCATACCCGATCCCCGAAATTGTGGTGGGCTGGAAAACAGAACACCTTGAGCATTTGGGCTTTGCATGTCCACTGCTGGAGATGTTCGCATTGGCTGTAGATCTCCTGTAGATGTGGAGTCATCTGTTCAACGTTTTTGTGAAGGAGGAGACTGAGCATCTTCAGGGCGTGCTGGAACAAGATGAAAGCTGGTAAGTAGCTATTTCATATATTAGCTGCAACATTCTACACCGATTAATGTTAAAAGACCAAATCACAAAATAGATCATACGACAGAATAGCCAATAACTTGGCCGATATAAAATTAAAAAAGCAAAGCGCAATATTCTTCATTTTCATTTCAGCAAAATATTTATGAGATTCCAAAAGTGGAAAATAGCTTAAGACAATTTAAAATAATTAATACTGCAATTATCTTCCTAAATGCCTAAGAAATCAGAGCTGCTACTACTAGTGCTATGAAAACCTAGCTCATATAGCGCTTTTCATCAGTAGACTCCTTTGTAAAGTGCTTTGAGAGCAATATCATTATCCAGCTTGGGAAACTGAGGCACAGAGAGGCGGAAGTGATGCTTTTCAAGTGCAGTGCTAAGTTTCACGTATCATATTTGTAACATTTGTAAACTTGCCTCCGTTTCACTTTTAAAAAGCATCCTCTTGCACCCATGCATTGTTGAAGACTAAGGCCAGGTCCATACACAGGGCCGGCTCTAGGCACCAGCAAAACAAGCTGGTGCTTGGGGCGGCACATTTTTAGGGGCGGCATGGCCGGCGCCAGAATGCTGCCCCTAAAAATGTGCCCCGGCCGCCCTAGCTCACCTCCGCTGCTGCTGCCACGGCACGCGAAACAGCTGATTCACGCGCCGCGGCGGCTGGGGGTCTCCCCCTCCCTCCCAGGCTCTCAAACCTGGGAGGGGGGAGATCCCGAGCGGCCGTTTCGCACGCCGCTGCTCCCCCTCCCTCCCAGACTTGAGAGCCTGGGAGGGAGGGGGAGAAGCGGCGCCCGCGCCGCGGCCACTCGGAGTCTCCCCCTCCCTCCCAGGCTCTCAAACCTGGGAGGGGGGAGATCCCGAGCGGCCGTTTCGCACGCCGCTGCTCCCCCTCCCTCCCAGACTTGAGAGCCTGGGAGGGAGGGGGAGACTCCGAGTGGCCGCGGCGCAGGCGCCGCTTCTCCCCCTCCCTCCCTCCTAGGCTTGAGAGCCTGGGGGGAGGAGGCAGGGCTGGGGATTTGGGGAAGGGGCGGAGTTGAGGCGGGGCTGGGGGTGGGGTAATTAAAGAACGGGGGGGGGGGGGGAGGGGCGGGGGGCGGCCAAAATTGTTTTTGCTTTGGGCGGCAAAAATCCTAGAGCCGGCCCTGTCCATACAACAAAGTTTTGTCAACATAGCTATGCCAGTGACGGGATGTAAAAAAAACCATAGCCCTAACTGACACAGCTATGCCAGCAAAAACCCACAGTTGTAGCCACAGCTATGCTGACAGAAGAGTTTCACAGAAACGGGAAAGACTGTCCCACATCACGCTGAGCTTACAAATGACATTACCTACCTTCCCATATAACTGTGCTGGCAAAGCCTCTGTAGTGCAGACAAGGCCTTATAGAAAAAACAAGTTTAGCCCAGTTTAGCCTTAACAAAGATCAATGCTGCTTAACTTGTCGTGCTCCTCTGAAAAGGGTCTAAACCAACAACTTCTTGCATCCTGCATGTCCAAAGACTTATAAATTCTTGCTTTAATGACAAAAAATTCCTTTTATTGTTCTTCCCAAGGTGTTAGCCCTGCAGAGCAAACATGGGTGAAAGTAAGTTAGACTCCATCTGTTCTTGGGCATTAGCCGCTTAGGCCTAGACTGTCAGGGATGTGAAAAAGCCACACTCCTGAGTGTAGCTAGGAAGACCCAACCCTGGGTGTATGCTGGCAGTTGGGCAGCTACTGTCACTTGGGGAGCAGAGTTCCCTCAGCATAGACGGTGCCTATGCTACGGGCCAGGGTTACAGCAGTGCAGCTATGCCACGCCAGTACTGTATAATCATAAGTTATCTGGAAAAAGAGGTAAACAGTGAGGTGGCAAAATTTACAGATGATACCAAACTACTCAAGATATTTAAGTCCCAAGCAGACTGCGAAGAGCTACAAAAGGATCTCACAAAACTGGGTGACTGGGCAACAAAATGGCAGATGAAATTCAATGTTGATAAATGCAAAGTAATGCACATTGGAAAACATAATCCCAACTATACATATAAAATGATGGGATCTAAATTAGCTGTTACCAGTCAAGAAAGAGATCTTGGAGTCATTGTGGATAGAAAATATCATATTGCCTCTATATAAATCCATGGTACGCCCACATCCTGAATATTGCATGCAGATGTGGTCACCTGATCTCAAAAAAGATATACTGGAATTGGAAAAGGTACAGAAAAGGGCAACAAAAATGATTAGGGGTATAGAACAGCTTCCATGATGAGAGATTAGTAAAACTGGGGGGATATGACTGGTGTGGAGAAAGTAAATAAAGAAGTGTTATTTACTCTCTCAGAACACAAGAACTAGGGATCACAAAATGAAATTAATAGGCAGCTGGTTTAAAACAAAAAAAGGAAGTATTTTTTCACACAACGCCCAGTCAACCTGTGGAACTTGTTGCCAGAGGATGTTGTGAAGGCCAAGACTATAACAGGATTCAAAAAAGAACTAGATACATTCATGGAGGATAGGTCCATCAATGGCTATTAGCCAGGATGGGCAGGGATGGTGTCCCTAGCCTCAGTTTGACAGAAGCTGGGAATGTGCGACAGGGGATGAATCACTTGATGATTACCTGTTCTGCTCATTCCCTCTAGGACATCTGGCATGGGCCACTGTCGGAAGACGGGCGACTGGGCTAGATGGACCTTTCTTACGTTGGTCTTTCTTACGTTCTCTGCACTGTGAATATACCTTTACTGAGGACCAAACAGAGAGCAAGGGGTTGCCCACGTCCCCCTCCCCAGACATTGCTTTGCCTGCCCATACCTTCCAGGCCCGACACTCATCTCCTAGTCAGGGCCGGCTCCAGGCACCAGCTTAACAAGCAGGTGCTTGGGGCGGCCAAGGGAGAGGGGCGGCACCTGTGGCAATTCGGGGGCGGCAGGTCCCTCACTCCCTCTAGGAGCGAAGGACCTGCCGCCGAACTGCCGCCGCCAATCGCGGCTTCCCCCCCCCGCAATTGCTGCCGCCGGTCGCAATTGCGATCGCGGCTTTTTTTTTTTTTTTTGCGCTTGGGGCGGCAGAAATGCTGGAGCCGGCCCTGCTCCTAGTGGAGTTTCAGGGCTGCGGCCGCAGTCAGCGGCCCCCCGCCCCATCCCGACGCACCTGCACCCACACCCAGCAGGGAAAAGCTACACTTACGAGTCGGGGGGTTGCTGCTCCGCCTGCACTTGCTGCCGCGGCGGCTCGGTGTGGAAGCCGGCGAGGACATGACGTTGCTTCACCGGCTGCTGCTGCTCCCTGCGCGGGTGGAGAGAGAAACTGAGAAGGAGCGGAGCAGAGCGACCCCCTCCCGGCCCAAAGCCCGCACCGAGTCCCCTCTCTCGCGAGCCCGCCGGCCCCGCGCCCTGCACCGGGAGCAGACAGCCCTGTTCTGCGCCGCCCCCCGGCACCTGCTCGGAGCCGGGCCCTGAGACCAACAAGTTACTGGGAATTAACGGCACGACACGGAGTCGCCGCACCGCCCCCTTCAGCGCCGCGAGCCCGCCCCAGAGGGACGCACCCGCCACTCGATCCCCTTCGCGCGCAGATATTCGGGGAGGGGGTGGGAAACGGCGGTGACTCGCGCTCTTACCCCACTTTTCTTCAGGAAGCAGCTTCGGCCAGCCCGGGAACCCCGAGAAAATTGCGCGCCAAAAGGGTCACGTGGGTGGGCTCTCACGTGTTTTCCTACCAATAGTCCCCCGGGAGAGCCCAACTCGGCCCAGACAGGGGGACGGAACCACCCATCTAGGTTCCGGGTACGGACGATCGCCCCCTAGCGGCTCTGTGAGCCTCTCTGCAAGGACAGAGCAAAGTCTGACAGGAGCCCGATTCTCCCACAATACAGGGAATTTACTCACGTACAGCCTAGATCAGATTCACAGGCAAGGTTCCCCCTATCCCCCTGGTGATAATGGTATCACCCATACTTGACCAAGTTTCGCAGCACAGGCTCGCTTTCTCGTCACCACCCCTTCTTATGGATGCGGGGCTGGCTTCTATTTCTCCTGCTAGTTTCGGGAGTCCCGTGGTTGTTACTAGGAAGTGACGCATTGCGTGAGGCGGAGGTGGCGTAGGGCGCGCAGGCTCGGGCCGGTGGGAGGGGTTTGGACAAGATGGCTGGATCCACAGGTCTGTGAGGGGGCTCGAAATGGGCCTGGGGCGGGTGTGGGGAAGCGGGTCTCCGCTCTGTGGGCGGCAAGAGCCCCGGGGTGGGGGCGGGGCTGTACCTGCCTCTCTCTGGCAAAGGGGAGCTGGTGGCTGGGCTGAGCCGCGGTGACAGGGCCCGGCGCCAGCCAGAACCTGCGGGGGGGTCCTCAGCGGAGCCCCGGTGCAGGGGGCGGTACGGTAGCGCATCCCTCCTCAGGGGTAGGTGTGGCAGGGCAGGAGTTCCACCTCCGTGCCTCATGCGGCGCGTAAAGGGCTGCGGGACAGGACGGGGTGGTGGGGGGCATCCTTCTCGGGCCCTGTGCGGCGGGCCTGGGGTCTCCGCCTGGGAGAGCGGAGCCCGAATCCGAACGGCGGGAAGGGAGCGGACCTCAGTGCCCGTACAGAGGCTAGGGAAGCGGCGGGGCAGAGCCAAGGGGAGATGATGATTTAGTGCCCACTGCCGAGGTGTGGGTGTCTGAAAGGCAGGGCCGAGTAGGAGGGACAACACTCATCTCAGTGTCTAATGCAGAGCGGCTTATTGTACAGCCAAGGGGGATGGATACCATCTCTTAGTCTGCTGCAGATGGTGACGGACAGTATGGCAGTACTTGGGGCTGGGCTATCCCACCTCGGTAACCAGTTTGGGTGGTATGGGGTAGCTCAATAGCCCAGCCTGCGGGAGCGGAGCTCACCTTATTGTTCAATAAAGGCATTATTGGGCACAGGACAGAGTCTTAGCTCTGGGCTTCAGTGTAATGCCCAAGTGAGGATTTAGAGGGGATTTAGGAGGCAAAGGAATCAACGTGAACGAATAGAGGGAACGGGAGGGAAGAGCCCAGGGGCAGGGGAACGAACTGACTTCAGTGCTCAATTCAGGGAGTATGGGAGTCAAGCTAATTTGACTTAGTGTCTCATCTATTGAGTTTATGGAGAGCTAGGGCTGCAGACCAGAACCTTGTGATGTAGAACACCCCTCTGTGCTTAATGCAGGTGGTGTGCAGTGGAAGAGGAATAGAGAATACTAGGTAGAACTTGGGGGAGAAAAACTCCCCTCACTGTGCCTGACTTTGGAAATAGGGTATGCATGACAGATCCTGTAGAAAGGGGAGAGAGCAGCCCTCAGTACCTCGGGGAGCTCCCACCGCAGAGACCGGGTGCTGCTGTACTACCGTTGGTGGCAATGGAAAAGCCTGCGTTGCCCAATGTGGGCTGAATTGGGGTGGGCCGCCATGTGAGATGGATGGGTATATCGAAGGAACTATGTATTTACTTCGTTGTGGGAGAACTGTATTTTGTTAGTCTTTGTAGAAATGCCTTACGGTGTTGGAGTTAAAATAAGATATATTTTTTTTAAAGTACTTTTGGGATAGAGTGAGTTCCCAGATTCTTTGCACTCCTGCCTGTCTTTGAATTCTAGGTCTTCTGGTTTTCTCCAATAAACAGGAAGTAAAGTTGGTTTTGATTGTGAGTGAATCTTTTTGCTTCTTGCAACTTTTTGCATTCAAAACAGTTGTTTCATTCCGGCTGTAACTAAAAATTCATGTTGTTGAATCAGAAAACTGTCCTACTTCTGCTGTGTACTCACTCAGTTCTGTAAGGTAGAAATAATAAGCTGCTAAAACTCATTGCGTTTTCTATCCCAGAACTCTTTGCATATTAACAAATAGAGGGTATTTTGTAAAGCTTGTATGTGTGTATATGTACACTTACAGGAATTACTTTCCTTATTATTGAAGTGCAGCTACTTGCATAGTAAAACATAGTTGGTGTTTAACTGTACGCATATACCTTTTCATCTCCAGAGATCCTAAAGTGCTTTATTCCATACTTCCCTAGCACCACTGAAAATCCGCCATCTTTTCAGTAGAGGGGGAAACCAGGCAGAGTCAGAGAACTGCACAGGAAGGGAAGTTGGTTTTTAAGGCCTCAGCCAAACACACATGTCCCTTTCCCAAAAAACTGCACGGTACTCTCTTGGGACAAAACTCATAAGAACGGCCGTACTGGGTCAGATCAAAAGTCCATCTAGCCCAGTATCCTGTCTACCAACAGTGGCCAATGCCAGGTGCCCCAGAGAGAGTGAACCTAACAGGTAATGATCAAGTGATCTCTCTCCTGCCATCCATCTCCACCCTCTGACAAACAGAGTCTAGGGACACCATTCCTTACCCATCGTGGCTAATAGCCATTAATGGACTTAACCTCCATGAATTTATCCAGTTCTCTTTTAAACGCTGTTATAGTCCTAGCCTTCACAACCTCCTCAGGTAAGGAGTTCCACAAGTTGACTGTGCGCTGTGTGAAGGTATAAGCAGGTGTGACTCCAATGGGATTCTACCTACTTTACGTCATGGCTGAATTTCATCCTTATTTCAGAAAGAGGAAGGTCAGAGCTGAAACTGCCAGAATATGTATTTTTTTTTTTGTTTGGATGAACTCTAGGGGGTGTAATCCTGGCCCCATTGAAGTAAATGGCAAAACTCCTGTTGAATTCAATTTGGCCAGGATTCCACCCCAGGTATTCCTTTCCTGAGACTTAAACCACTAATCAACTATCTGAGCACATAGGAAAACTACAGAGCATTTTAGAACAAGAAGAAATGTTGTTTGAAAATAACTGTCCCTGAACATGCCTTAAAGAAAATATATACTTCAACAAGGCCAGTTATATTGTTGTTCGATAACATCCTCACCATAACCAATTATCTACCTTTCAAAACACCCTCATCTGTTTATTTCATGTGCAGATGTTATATCTGTTCAGCAGCTCCTCAATCTGGCCTTCAATATTGCAATTATTTCTGTTTGTAATTAGACCCATTCAGAACCCTACATCAGTTTGTGGGCAACATTAAAGGTTTTTGAAAACTTGGGTCAAGATGTTTCTTTAGGAAAAGGACGGTTATTGTTAAAGTACACTTAAAATGTTGTGGTTAGATGGGACTCATTGCATTCAGTTCCTTGAAATACATTGTAAATTTTTTTTGGAAGGCATAAAATTACCAGCCACAGGAAAAAAAAAATTATCAAATAATAATATTTAAAGCCTTTTATAAAATTGGAGCAAGAGAGGGAGGAAACAATGTGATTTTTATAACCAATTAAAATACACAATATATAACTCTTAATACAACCAAAATTCTGGCAATGCCAAAGCGAAGTCTAAATATATAATCTACACTCTGTTTTCTGTTATGTTTGCATTATAATGGTTATTAAATATATTATTTTTCAAATACGTGTTTTCTGCAACTCTGGGTGCACTTGTATCTAAGAGTCATGATCAAATAACTAAACTGTATCATAAGACGTGTGAGTTATCAGGGTTTAAACTGTGCATTTATCTTTAATTTTTTCATATTCTATTTCTAATTGCTTAAATATATAACCTTAACAAATGTTTTGCCTTTAAAAACTAAAACACCAATAAATTAAAGGAAATGAGATAGAGAAAGTTATCAGATCTTTAGTAGCTACTAAATGGTAAAAGTCAACTGGTAACCATTCGTTTCAACTTCGGAGACTTATAACTGGTAGCTTTTGGCCAAAGGTTAGTTACTTTAGATTTGAAGGTTTACCTCTATATTTAATTACAGACTTTTTTAACAGTGGTAAAGTTGAAAGTGTGTTTTGGAGGAGTCCAGCTAGCACCTCAAACCAATATTACCTTTCTTTATCAAAATATCATCTTTAAAAAAAAAATCAGAATGTCTCAAAAAGAACTGTTAGGGCATTCAACCTGTTCCACACTGCCACATAATCCTGTTGCATTTGACCCACCCAAATTGCAGTGTCCACACAAAATTATCTTTGCCCCAAAATTTTGAAAAAACATGAAAATAATTTAAAAAATCAAGATTATACATGTTCAGTTCCCACTCAATAAATCACTGTGCAATCATAGCCTAATAATTTGTTTTTACCTCTTGCATATCTTTAAAAAATATTTAGGGAACATAGTTAACTAGGTTGGAGGTGTAAACTGGGTGGGGTGAGAATGAGTGTGTGAAACATTGTACAGCAATAGAGCACCTTGCTGATGGTATTTCTACACTATGGAGACTGTAGCACCATAGCTGTGTTGGCATAACCTCATAGTGTAGATGCGGCCTACACCGACAGTTTTTCTGTCAATGTAGGTTTTCATAGCTCTATCTACTCTGAAGATTATGCCAGCATAACTAAGTGGGGTGTGGTTTTTCACACCCCTGACTGATGCAGCTATGCTGATAAAACTTTCAAGTATAGACCTAGCCTCTGACACATCTTATGACTCTTCAGAGCAGGTCTCCCCTCCTCTACACTTCAATAAGTCTGTAGGAGGAGAAGTGGTGGTGTTAAACTAAACTGAAAACTTTGCATGCTTAAATCTGTAAAATGTTAAACTTCAAACACAAACATAAATAAGTCTGCATTTTCTCTGTCCCTCTATATGTGTATTCCTCCATGCTCTATGTCTCTATTCTCTATGCCTGCCTCCTTCCTCCCTTGGTGTTCCTCATTCCATGACCAGGAAGCAATCTCTTCCTGAAGTCTATGCCCCTTCCAGGGCATTGCCCCCCTTTTGGATTCCTAGACTCCAAATTTTTTACTGTCTACCAAGAAACCATTCCTGGAGTCAGTAGCAGATACATTTGTGTTTAACAACCTTTTACAATCATTTTAAACTTTGCTCTGCACGCTCAGCTGTGTAAGAATGGCCTTGGCTGTAGCTGCAGGCAACAAAAGTTGGGGAAACTGGTACCATCTTTTGCCTGGTTGAGTAAAACTCAGCAAGCAACAAATAGTGGTATGCTTCAGCCAGGGTGAAAACAAATAATCTATAGTTTACAAAAGGCTTTTGTAAGCTATATATAGTCCTTGGGTTCTTCCCTATCTTGTGGCATAGATGGGCAAGAATTTTTTTATTTTTCCCCAAGGCCCTTCCTTTAACAGTCTGGTGACTCCTTTTTATAACCCTGCCTTAGCTGCTAGTTAACTCCTTTCCCTACCTGTCTCAGTGTGGTATATCACAACTGCCTTTACCTCCTCCCGACCTCCACACATGCACACTCCTCAGGGCCCCCCACCCCCATAAAAAACCAAAACAAAAAAACCCCCCAAAACACCACCCAACTAAAATGCACGTCTCAGCTAGGCCAACAAATCAAATTTAGGGGGTTCTATGCTAAGCCATTTTGGAGATATGAACAAAAATTGCTTAAAAAATTAATCAATTAACTTCAGGCACATATTCAGAGGATGTTACTTTAAAGCTAATTTTCTGACTTTCCAGAAAAACTCTAACCTGGGATAAGATGTGCCATGTGAAATTTCAGGAAGGTTTATCTTTTTTTGGGGGGGTGAGGATGCTCCATAATGTAACCTTAAGCACTGAGGGGGAGATTTTCAAAGTAGGTGCCCAGCTCCCATTTGATGTCAATGGGAGTTGGGTTATTTAAGTTCCCTTTGTGACTTTGGAAATCTCCATGTGTAAAAATATCCTTACAGCAACAGAAGTGCCTCCCATCCAGCTATACAGCCCCATGGTTGTTTTGTTGACCTCCCTGAAAAATGTTCTATAATTTGTGTTGTATTTCAAACTGACTCAAGGTATTTAAGCTGCATAAGCAACTTATACTGATACAACAATTTAAATAAATTTAAATTGTTTATGTGGCTTGAAGGTCTTAGGCATGATTAGATGTCAAGAGGACAATCTGTGGAGGCAGCAGTGAGGCTAATCCTGGGGCAAGAGCATACCATTGAAGAAGCAACATTCAGAACCGTTTTGGTTCATGTCCTGTTTCAGAATGCTTTTGCTAATTTTAAAAATTGTAACTAAAATTACTTCAGTCTCTGATTCCCCTCCCCCATTTGTCCTGTCTTTTAGATCTTACTGAGATTTAATTCAAGCCGTATTTTGAAGAAAAACTTGCATTAATACTAGCATTATGAATATAAAGTGGTCAAGCTATTTTTGAAGAGTGCACCCTTTTTTGTAGCCTTTTGAATAACACATGTGTAGTGCATTTCAAGTGCATGGCTATAAATACTTTTATTTCTCATTTTGAAAGGAGTGGAACATCCAACTCTAACTTACAACTGCACAGCTCAATTTAATTTAACATACTATTAATTTCTTTCATCAATTGCGTCATTGAATTAGGCTCTTCAAAAAAAGTCTAAAAATGAGGAATTAAACATACTAATAAAATAAACTAGGCATTCAGATAAATTTGCAAGGCCATATATCCTAAGCCCTATATCCCTTTTTAACATAAACAATTGGTTTAGAAATACATTAACTGCAGCCAAGAAAAAAAAGTTGCAGAAATAATGGGAAAGAAATTACTGCCCATGCTCAGTATGTAGCTTTCAAATGCTCACAACTTAAGTAAACCAAAACCACTTTTTTCTGGTACGAACAAAAGCAATGTCCTTGATGGAGGACTATGTCAATGCTATGATTAAAGTTTCAAACATCTTTCATGCTTGTTAGAATTTTTTAAAAGGAAAAGTGTTTAGCCCTTGCTGAAGTCAAATGCTTGAAGTGGTTGTGCAAACATTAAATCATTACACCTTTGATCAAAGACCAACATCAGGCCAAAATGTGACTTTCAGAAAGCAATGAGTGCATGAAAATAGGATACAATGGCAATTGTGTTGTAGCCTGGACTGTATAGTGGTACATAGTTCCTGCTATAGTATTTTTAGGCAACACCTACAATTATGCAGATATATAAATCTTAGATTAATGTTGTGATGTGTGATTATTTTACAAACACAGATTAGGGTTCCATCTGTATGGAAATATCATAGTAAATACTGAGTCATGTCAAGGAGAGTCCCGTATGCAAGATTGAGGCTTATTGTGCTTGCTGTTACAGTGATTCCTAATCTATTTAGGCAACTATACTAGTTTGCCAAGCTAAGACCCTGCAACATTATCTGCATGAGTGGGCTCCCATTGTTAGGGTCACCATGAGGGGAAACTGTCATGGATACAATTTCAGGATCAGGAATTTTGATTTCTGCTTCCGCCATATAGTGACATCCTTTTACCATGAAAAAAGAACAGGAGTACTTGTGGCACCTTAGAGACTAACAAATTTATTTGAGCATAAGCTTTCGTGGGCTACAGCCAACTTCATCAGATGCATAGAATGGAACATATAGTAAGAAATATATATACATAGAACATGAAAAGGTGGCCATTACCAACTGTAAGAGGCTAATTAATTAAGATGAGGTATTATCAGCAGGAGAAAAAAACTTGTAGTGATAATCAAGATGGCCCATTTTAGACAGTCGACAAGAAGGTGTGAGGATACTTAACATGGGGAAATAGATTCAATTTGTGTAATGACCCAGCCACTCCCAGTCTCTATTGAAACCCAAGTTAATGGTATCTATTTTGCATATTAATTCAAGCTCAGCAGTTTCTTGTTGGAGTCTGTTTTTTGAAGCTTTTCTGTTGCAAAATTGCCACCTTTAAGTCTGTTACTGAGTGACCAGAGAGGTTGAAGTGTTCCCCTACTGGTTTTTGAATGTTATGATTCCTGATGAAACCATGAAATCGCCTTCCTTCACCTTATCTTAAAAGGATATTAAGATTTAAAACTATAAATGGAAAATAAACAAATTTCTTTACTTATGTGACTACCACCACCTTGGATTATTAAAAATGAATTATTTTAAACTCTAGTTTACTTCTCACCATACTCCTTGTTTACTTTTTTCATTCTCTCTAGTTGGACAGTGAAAAGTCGATTGTCATTTACAATTTTGTATAGTTGGTTTCAGTTTTAGGGTTGCAATGCTGGAGTTAAAATAACTGTTTTTGTTGGACTCTAAAAAGATACAATGAAAAGATTAGGCTTCATCAAATTAAATTTGTAACTTTTATTTTTTAATGTTTATAGTGTCTTTTAAATGATTGGGACAGAGAATGGGCCCTGAGCTAAGCCTGAGTTCACAGCTGCCTGTGTCACTTTCTGCTGTACAAAATCTAATTTCTAATAAAATTGGCAATTTGCCAAATCCCCGAATGTGCCATTTCATATACCAGGAATGTAAATAGTAAAAAGTACAGCAATAAGCAGTGAAACTATTCAACATCCCATCTATGCTACATTCATTAGCTCCTCATCTCTAACTCAGTTACCTCCGTTCCACAATTTTCAGCTCACCTATCTCCACTCTCCTCCCGAGCAACCCTGAGGTGTTGAATGATGAGCTATTTAAAGACTTACCTGCTTATTTCCTTGTGGGTTTTTTAGTTTGCATTACTAGAACATACAGGATATCAACTTAACTCAAAAGCCACGTCAACACTCAAAAGTTAAGTCAACCCAGCTATGTCACTCAGAGATGTGAAAAATCCACAACCTGAATGATGTACTGTATATACTCGTTCATAAGCCAAATTTTTTTAGTAAAAAAGGGAAGCACCAGAGAAGGGGGTCGGCTTATGAACAGGTATAGAGAGGGAGAGGTGAGACACAGCCCCTCCCTCCAACAGAGGGAGCAAGGAGAGGCAGCACAGCCAGCAGAGCCAGAAGGGAAAAGGCGGGCCAGAGTCTCTCCGCTTCTGGCCACGCTGCTGTCCCCCCAGCCTCCAAAGCAGCTGCAGCTCCGGGGCTGGCAGGCTGCAGCTGTGCCGCTCGGCCCTGCCCCAAGAGCAGGCTGTGGCCGCCCCGGCCCAGCCCACTGGAGCACACTGCGGCCATGCCGCCTGGTCTGGCCCGCCGGAGCAGGCTGTGGCCACGCTGCCCAGCCTGCCGGAGCAGCTCCAGCCAGGCCAGAGACATCCTCCCCTGGCCTTCCCCAGATAAGGTGGGAAGGGATGAGATGGGGAGAGTGTAGGGTTCCTGGGCTGTCCCGGCAGCTGGTGCGCCGGGACACTTTGTTTACTTTAGGTTTACCTCCGTGCCTGCAGACGCTTGAGGTAAACAAACCATCTTGGCCCGCCAGCGGCTTATCCTGATGGCCTGGGAGCCAAAGTTTGCTGACCCTTGAATTATAGGGTTGGCTTATGAACGGGTCATGAATTTTGTTCCATTTTTACTTATCCATGGGGTGGTGGCTTATAAACGAACTGGCTTATGATCAAGTATATACGGTAGTTAGGCTGACCTAACCCCCGGTGTAGACGGCACTAGGTCTATGGAAGAGTTCTTCTGTGGACCAAACTACTGCCTATTGGTGTTGAGTGTCTACACTGAGGCCCTAAAGCTGCACAACTGTAGCCTTGCAGCTCTGCCACTGTAGCATGTCAAGTATAGACAAGCCCTAAATTAACAAAGGCCTTACCTATATTAGAAAGCTTGCACTTGTGTAATGATATCCATTTAAAATGTAAGATAGTTTAGTACTGTTTAAATGCATCTAAATCAGTTTAGCTGCCTGTATGTTATGAGTTTGCACCAGTGTTGCTAGATTTATTTTAGTTTCTTCAGTGAACATTTACTAATAGCGATAAGGTGAAAGTCTCGTTCGTGTGTGAGAATTTCCCAACGTTTTGCCTTTTTTAACTATATCAGAGTAGATACACTGGTGCAGACCCCTAATATAATGATATTGCTGTGGGCTAATTGTTAGTCTTATGCCAGTTCTATGCTCGTTCTCTGAGGGTTTGCACATGTTCAAAAAATGCAGTATAGATAGAACCTAAATACAATTATCAGCATTGTTATGTTAATGTGAATAGCTGTAAGCATTGATCCGTATTAGCGGCCTTGCAGTGCTCCAGTGTCTCCCATGCCTCTTCATATCTGTGCTCTCATATCACTAGTGTACTCGTATTCACTCCACAACTTGTTCCTCCTGACCTCCATGTACCCACAGTCACTATCATGCTTACCCACGAAAGCTTATGCTCCCAATACTTCTGTTAGTCTTAAAGGTGCCACAGGACCCTCTGTTGCTTTTTACAGATTCAGACTAACACGGCTACCCCTCTGATACTTATGCTTCTGTATATGCATGCCGCATTCAGTTTTAAGCATTATATATAGGATCATTGTAACATACTATCACTTTTTATAAATTAATTGTGTTGGGGAGAAGATGATGTGGTTGGGAGTTGGGTTTCAGGGGCTGGAGCATGGGGCAATAAGTGAGGTTTGGGTCTGGGAGTGGAGAAGAAGGGCAGAGTAGAAGTGTGCTCTCATAAGCTTCCTCTGATTCATCAGAATAGAATTCTGCCAGACCACAGGAGGTTTGTCGGAGGGCATATCTTCTTTGAATCACAGGAGGTTCATCAGAGCAAAGTTGTTCTCTGGTCCACTTTTCCACTTCCGAGGCAAGCTGGAGAGGGGAGGAGGAGGTTTATGGTCTGTCCTGCAGAGATCCATCAGACTGGGACTTCCTACCGGTGAACTGTAGGAGGTTTGTCAGAGAAAGACGCTGCCTCCAGAGTTGAGCTGAAATTTTTCTAATAGATCTTGAACTCTAGGCCTCAGGTCTCATATTTTCCCTCATAGTTGTTAAGAGGGAGAAGGGGGGGAATACTTGCAGCTGAAAGTGTGTCAGTAGTGGAGTTAACAGCTCTGCTCAAGAGGCAACTTTCCCTCTAGCAAACCTAATTGCTTCTGAATTGTTAGAAAAAAAATCGGTGACATCTGAAATTCTGCTAAGATATTTCACACTTAAAGTGCTCCTTTGTGCTAAAGACAAGTCCAGGGCCGCCGCCTCCTCCTTATTTACTGATAAATTCAAACACGAAATTGATAAGCAATAGCACCTACACCATCTTCTAATATATTGAACTTTCACAAGTCAAGAAACCAGAGGTGCTTCAACTAAGTTATAGTCCCTCATCAAGGTTTGTAGTTCATATTAGTGGATGCTTTTGAAAATCCCATCCAGAGACGCCTAAATGTTTTTTAAAAATTTGGCCTGTGTTTTTTATTTTAAAATAAAAAATAACACTAACTTTGTTTATATATTGAAAGTCTAAATAACTTTTTATTGTTAATACTGAAAGCAATTTTGTTTTGAAGTGATAAAGATTTTATGCCCCAAAGAGAAGCTTTTAATAAAAATACAATGTTAATGCCTGATGCTGCAAACACTTATGTACATGATTAATTTTAAGCAAATGAGTAGTCCTATTGAAGTCAGTTGGATGTATTCATATGAGTAAAGTTAGTACCTGCTTAAATGTTTGTAGGATCAGGTCTTGGTTTGCAATATTTTGGTTTTTGCCTGTAGAAATTCAAATAAGATACTTGCCAACAGTGACATATAAAAACAGCGTTTGAAATTTAGTTTTATAATAATGTTAATAAAATTTACAATAGTATAAAGTTTCAAATTTGTTTCATGTCTATAAACTTCTGCTCTGACCTCTTTCTCCTAATAGGCTGCTATATTCAAAATGTGTAACATTTGTGATTTCTTTCTGATATTGATAATGACTGTTTCACTTTAGGTAATTGTGATCTAAAACTATATTTTGAATGCTGGTTTTAAGAAGTGAATAGTTTTTTGCATTATCACATTAAGCTACATAACCTGTTTACTGTAAATTAGGGCTTGAAAAATCTACTCACCACTGGTAACTGTGAAGCATTTCCAAGCAAGTGAAGGGCCTAAATTGTTGTTTTTGACCAATTTTTAAAAAACTGAATAATTTCAATGTAGTTTCAGGAATTACACCTGCCCCAGAAATATCTGCCAATTTTGGTTTTAAAATAACTTTTTCCTATTTTAAAATGTTTGTGCTTCCCCCCCACCCCCTGTTGCAATGTAAAAGATCAAAACTGGAAACTCTAATTTACTCCATTATCTTGCAAACACTTAAGCGTGTGTGTAATTTAATCACATGGGATTAGTTCCACTGAAGTCAATGGGATTTCTTAAATGAGTAAATTTACATGTGTAATTAAGTGTTTGTAGGTTAGGAGTTATACTGGCTATACAGGAGAACAGTGAAGCTGACTTGGAGATAATGGTGGGTAGTCAGCAGAACATGAGCTCCCAGTGGCTGTGTCCAGAAGAGCTAGTGCAATCCTTAGATGCATAAACAAAGGAATATTGAGTAGGAATAGAGAGGTTATTTTACCTGTGTACTTTGCATGTCCAGCACTGATGCCCACAATTCAAGGAGGATGTTGAAAAATTGGAGAGGGTTCAGAGAAGAGCCATGACTGAAGGATCAGAAAACCTGCCTTATAGTGACAGACTCAAGGCAATCTGTGTAGCTTAACAAAGAGAAAGTTGAGGGGTGACTTTTGGTTCCAGTCTGCAAATACTTACATGGGGAATAAATATTTAATAATGAGCTCTTCAGCCTAGCAGAGAAAGGTATAACATGATTAATGGCTAGAAATTAAAGCTAGACAAATCCAGACTGGAAAGAAGGCTTAAATTTTTGAACATTGAGAGTAATTAATCATTAGAACAATTTACCAAGTGTCATGGTGGGATTCTCCATCACTGGCAATTTTAAAATCTATATTGGATATTTTTCTAAAAGATATGCTCTTAGAATTATTTTGGGGAAATTCTGTTATATAGGTAAGTTGGACTAGATGATCACAAATGGTCCCTTCTGGCCTTGAAATCTACTTACAAGGTGTTGTCAAAAGCATAAAATAAACAAACTGAAAAGATAGAGGGCCAGGTATATCAGTGTAGGTCCATTGACTTCAGTGGAGTTATGCAAACTTCTACCAGCTGATGATTTAGCCCAGAGAATTTTGTTTCCTCTAATTTCTTTCACTTACATTTATTTTAAGTGTTCCTGTTTTTGTGAAGAAAAGTGAGCTTTTTTTAATGATGTCCCATTTAGCTCTTTCATATATTAAAAGTTTCTAGCCCATATGGTTCTGAAAACTTAGCAAATTTAAACTGATGTAATTTTGTCTGCATGAGTCTGCAAAGATAGCGTCCATGCTTCTCTTGCTGCTTATAGTTTGGCCAATGACAAGATGCTGGTCAGCTTCACTGAAACAGTCAGGAATCCTCTGAGCAGTAGTGAAACTGACAAGGATCATGTCAGGCTCATTCTGATTTTTGGGATACCAATGAGCAAGAGCAGACAGACTGAAGGTGTGACCTCTGGACATCGCTTTTGGCCCACTTCTTTTGTCTTTTATATATTAGTCAGATATCTCGTACAATTTTTCAAGCCCTTTTGTAATCAAAGTGGCAGTGATGGGAGTGTGTGCATTTGGTTACATATAATTAGATCACTATGACAATTGGAATGTTGTTACAGAAAATAAATATATATGTATTATAATTGTATTGTAATGGCAATCTATTAGGTGCTGGAGTCACCTAGCACTCCATTTACCGTGCTGTCTAATGTGTGTGGTCCCAACACTGCTGCTATAATCCTAGTATAACTTCTCTACTCCACCAGTCCGGAACAATGGGACTTGATACATTCCCAATTTAAGAACAAAATTATTGTTAGCAGTGCAGAAAATTCCATAATCTGAATTTCATTGTCTTTGTGGCACAGTAGCTGAAAGCAGCAGGGAGAAATCTATTAGCATATGGCTATTTAGATTTACGAATGTATCTGGTGGTATGCTTAGACCCAGAGTTACTGTTTTCTTAAACACATTTACCGTGGGCATTTAAGATAGCAGGTTACTTTATTTGACATATTGCTACTATATAATACTTCATTATTTGAACACAGTAGGATTTGCAACATAATTACTTAATCTCAAACTGGGTGCCTAAAAATATTCCAGATGTGCTTTATGAGGATTTTTATGACTGAAATGATATTAAATTGTGATGTTTAAGATGTCATTCAGGCTATAAATTAAATAATCTCTGATTTATGTTTTCTCGTGAACATTGCTATTTACATTACTTCACTTTATTTAAATAGTTAAAGTCCCTCGTAATTTTCGCTTGTTGGAAGAACTTGAAGAAGGTCAAAAAGGAGTAGGCGATGGTACAGTAAGCTGGGGCCTTGAAGATGATGAAGATATGACACTTACAAGGTGGACAGGCATGATTATTGGACCACCAAGGGTCAGTACAGTAGGTTAAATCTTCTATTTTTTTTTGTTTGTGGGCGGTACAAAATCCTATATTAAGATTACATTTTAGAGAAGCAATTCATTTAAAAATGTTTAAAATGAAAAATGCATAGTTGCAACGATAGATTGTGACAGAACAGTTGTAAATTAAACTGTCTTCAATTTATAACTAATCATAGACTGATGAAGTAACTTGAGTTAAATATGAGAAGCTACGTTCTAGTACACTCAGATATGTGCCAGCAAGCCTATAGTCAGTGTTGGGGAATTATCCACGTCAATTCTGATTTCCTTAAAATCTGTAGAAAGGCTAGAAGGAATTGCATAGAACATTGCACAGGCCTAAGGTTCACATGGTGTAGGCACATATTTATGTCTTCAGCAAAGCAATAGCTTGTGTGTATCCACATCTCTGCAGTTATTTTTATGTCTATTGAGTAACTTGTGTAAAGGGGTTGTGCTTTGAGGCTATTGCTGCCTGGAATATAGGCACAAATTAAAGCTGCATTTCCATCATTAATATGCAGCTATGCCTTATGATAGCAAACTAATTCTATACAGGAACTGTTGTTGGGGTGTTCAACCACCTTTTTGCTACATGGGAGGTGATGTTTTACTGCAGAACTAAATCTACAAGGAGCATATGATAAACAATATCATTAAAAATTGACAGACACCTATAGTATGAGAAATTTACAGAATTTAAGAGAAAGGATAAGTAGTATTTTCAACTATATCACATAATTTACTGCGCAGTGTGTGAATGTAGCTCATGTATAAAATCCACCAGTGTCACCTTCAAAGACCAGACAATTAATAGTTACCTCTAATGAGACAAAGTAGCATTAACAAAAGTTTAAGTTCCAACTGAACTCTGAATTTCTTTAAAATATATTTTACAATGAAACACCCTGCAAAACAACTAGTAATCCTAAGTTACTTATTTCTTTTTATACGAGCATCACCAAAAATGAATGGACAGATCTTAGAATGGGGTGTTTTTATGCTAAGGAAATCTGCTGACAAGCAGCTTCAGTGATAATCGAGTACAAAACATACTTCTATGTAAATAGAGATTTGGGCTGACACTCAAAGCGGCATTGTGCTGCTAGGTTACTTTTACGGCTAGCGTTGAGTGACCATTATAGCAGTGCTATAGTTTATTGCGCTGTAAGTCCCTCCCTGCCATAAGTCTTATTGGAAGAAGTAAACTAAGGCTCATATTGATAGTTGGGGGGTATAATGATGGCACTCCCCAAGCTCCACCAACAATCCAAATTCAGCCTACTTGGGAAACTGGAATGAGTTGTCACTTGCAGTAGATTGTGCAGAGGTTCAGAATATCATCACACGTGTTCTGCTAGGCTCCTGAGGTTTGGATATACCAAGGCTAAATTCCTCTAAGCTGCGCAGCTGCCTATTAAGCCCTGTGCCCCTCCCTGCCAGCCCCGAGCTGCTGCGGCGAGAGAGGGCTGGGGGGAGTCCTCTCTCCCACTGCAGCCCCAGGGCAGCCTGCACCCCAAACCTCTCATCCCTCGCCCCACCCCAGAGCCTGCACCCACCTGCACCTCAATCCTCTGTCCCAGCCCTGAGCCCCCCTCACACCCTGAACCCCTCATCCCTGGCCCCACTCCAGAGCCTTCACCCCTAGCCAGAGCCCTCATCTCCTGCACCCAACTTCTTGGCCCCACCCCACCACATGAATTTTGTTATGTGCACCAATATGAAGGTGATGTGTGACACATCACCTTCATATTGGTGCACATAACAAAATTCATTTTACACATGGACATAAAAAATTAGAGGGAACGCTGTACCAAGGGGCAAGGGCAAATAATGTATAGGCACAATAGTTACATGCCTTGGACCCTGGTTTCCAGAGTTGTGTGATGTCAGAATCTAAGCTTTTATTTAAAATCCTCCCATCCCCCTTCTCATCATTGTAGAGAAAAGCATTTAAAATGTAACCTGTTAACTGATACAGTCAGGGCTTTGGAGCTGTGCTCCGGCTCCGCTCCAGCTCCAGGCAAAAACCTGCAGCTCCACTGCTCCGGAGCTGCTCCGCACTCCAGCTCCGGGCTCCGCTCCAAAGCCCTGGATACAGTAGTATTTGCCTGGATCTGCAGACAGCCTCCAGCAGTGGGAGAAGCAGCAGCCACTAGGAGAGTGCTTCTTGGACCCCTGCCCATTACCAGAGCAGTCTAGACACTCGTTACCCTGAGGAAGTGGGCTGGCCTGGTCATGGCAGGGGCTCAAATGCCCCACTCAGCTCTGCAGGATTGGCTTCCATTGGTGGGACTCATTAGTCCCTGCTCTTACATGCTTTGATCAGTAGTGGAATTGTTTACCATGTAGACCGGGGCGGGCAAACTTTTTGGCCTGAGGGCCGCATCGGGTTTCGTAAATTGTATGGAGGGCCGGTTAGGGGAGGGGGTCGTGGCCAGGCCCCCACCTCCTATCTGCCCCTCCCCCGGGACTCCTGCCCCATCCAACCCCCCCCGTTCCCTGACTGCCCCTCTGGGACCCCTGCCCCATCCACACCCCCCCGCTCCCTGTCCCCTGACTGCCCCCCGACCCCCGCCGCCCCATCCAACCCCTCCTCTCATTCCTGATGGCCCCCCCGGGACCCATGCCCCATCCAACCACCCTTTCTTCCTGTTCCCTGACTGCCTCCGGAACCCCTGACCCTGACTGCCCCCTGCCGCCCCATCCAACCCCCCCTCCTTCCTGACTGCCCCCCGGGACCCCTGCCCCCATTCAACCCCTTGTTTCCCCCCTGACCACCCCACCCCCTATCCACACCTCCGCCCCTGACCACTATCCTGAATTCCCCTGCCCTCTATCCAACCTCCCCTGCTCCCTGCCCCCTTACCGCGCTGCTTGGAGCACCGGTGGCTGGTGGTGCTACAGCCGCGCCGCCTGGCTAGAGCCGGGCCACGCTGCCGCCGCCGCAGCCACACAGCACAGTGTGCGCTCCCCCAGGAGCTCACAGCCCCGCCGCCCAGAGCATTGCGCCGGTGGCGGAGCGAGCGAGCTGAGGCTGTGGGGGAGGGGAGACAGCAGGGGAGGGGCCGGGGACGAGCCTCCCGGGCCAGGAGCTCGGGGGCCAGGCAGGATGGTCCTGCGGGCCATAGTTTGCCCATCCCTGATGTAAACATTTAAATTATCATCATTGGGCATCTGATTTAACACCCTTTTTAAAAAAAAAAAATAAAAAATAAAAAAAGAAGGGTGGTGGTAACACCTTTGAGCTATACTTTCGAATTGTGTGTGGAATTAGGCAGATGTCACTGTGTGGTTTGTGCTTGGTTTACATTTTGAAGGTTTTCTTCAGTACCATAAGGGTTAGCAATATCTTTTTCTTTAAATAAAGTGAGATTCTGTAGAACAAGATGACAGCCTTGTGGGGGAGAGGTACCAAGTCACCAACCTAGTGTTATCTGCTTCAATTTGAGCCATAGGGTAGACAACCAGCAAACCTTTTGGTGTTGCTGGTTAGAGTGCAGGAGAGACCATGTAGGCTGGGATGCAAGTTCAAATTCTGCTTAGTTTAAAACTTTATGGTTTTATTTTCCATCAATATTTTATTATTTAGTTAGGGGGTATGAGCAAAGAGACGTGGTGGATCAAATGAGCTCAGGGGGTTGGAAACAGTAGGACCCTACCAGGAGTGAGAATTGGGAGGGTGGGGTCAATCCCCCAAGCTAGGAGTTGGAGGAAGGTTAAGGGACTCAGGATGAGGGTGAGCAACTGGGAGCAAAAGGAAAGTTGGGGGAGGAAGATCATCAAATTTTATTGCCCTGTGCCCATGTGAACTGTGGAAGACTGGGAACTAGCTTTTCAATGCTATGATTCCAGTGATGAGGTTAATACCATGGCCCCAAAAATGAACTATTGATAACTTGGGTCTCAAGTGAACATGCAGTTAGTATTAGCCTATTCCATATTAAAAACTTTTGGATGGTTGGCAGTCTCTATTAAATAGAGACAGTAATAATAGGGTCATTGCAGGTCATGATTGAGGTGATTATCAAAATTGTACCAGTTTCCCCACACAGCATTTTTCTGCACTGTCTGGCCCACGCCATTGCTGTTAGTCCCATACTCTTAAATATAGGGCTTTTAAAAAAATATTTAGATTATACAGAACATCCTTAGAGATGTTTAAATCTATCTATAGTAACTCCTCACTTAATGTTGTAGTTATGTTCCTGAAAAATGCGACTTTAAGTGAAGCGATGTTAAGCGAATCCAATTTCCCCATAAGAATTATGGTTAGGTTCCAGATTTTTTTTGCCAGGCAAAAGGCATTATATACACTTTAAACCATTTTAAACAAGCAATTTAATAGTACAATCATCGTTGCTGAGTATGAAGCTTGGTTGAGGTTGTGGAGTCAGAGAGCGGAAGAGGGTGTATTGTCCGGCTGCTCCTCTTGCTGATCTTGCTGAACTCTTAAAAACACATCTAGAGATTGTTGTTTTGCTTTCCTTTTTTTTCTTGGTAAATTTCTTTATAACAAGTCATTAGATGACCAACTCCCCATATCACTTTGGAGCTGCATTCTCTGTCAGGATCGTCATCACTCAGGATTTGCAAGCCAGCTTCAATCATTTGGAAAGCTTCAGAAAGATGTTTGGCAGTCAAATTTTGATGGGTTGGTGGTTCTTCTACTTCTTGGCCCTCTTCTTCCATTGGTCTCGTCACCTCTAGTTGCATCAGATCTTCATTTGTTAGCTCTTTTCCGTGTGATTGCAGAAGTTGTGTAACGTCGGCTTCTTCCACCTCATCAAAACCTGCTTTCTTGGCCAAGCCGAGGATATCTTTCTTCATAGTGGGGACAACGTATTTAAATCCTTTTAAGTCATTGACACATTCAGGCAACAACTTCCCCCACACACCATTCATGTATGCCTGAGTAACTTCAGCCCAGGACTCACCAGTGTTATTGATGCACTTCAGGATGTTGTAGTCACGCCAAAATTGACAAATCATAGGTTTGCCTTCCCCATCGGTGCCTCTGATGAGCTGGTCGAAAGTACGACGTAAGTAATATACCTTAAATGCAGCGATGGCTCCCTTGGTCCCTGGGTTGGATGAGTGATGTGGTGGTAGGTGGCAGAAAGACAACTTTGACGTTTTCGCACAGGTCGTCCAGGTTGATTGGATGAGCCGGTGCATTATCAATAAGCAGGAAAATCTTGATTTCAAGATTTTATTTGGCACAGTATTCCTTCCATGCAGGGATGGCATAGAGAGTCAGCCATTCTGAAAAAATAGCTCCAGTTATACATGCCTTCTTATTGGATTTCCAAATGACCGGAAGTTGTTCTTTTGAAAATCCCTTGAGAGCACGTGGTGTTTCAGATTGGTACACTGTCAGTGGTTTCATCTTCATGTCTCTGGCAGCATTACCACCTAGAAGCAAGGTTAGACCGTCTTTAGCTGCTTTAAATCCGGACGCTGTCTTCTCCTCTCCGGAAATGTAACTCCGCTCAGGCATCTTCTTCCAGTACAGGCCCGTTTAATTGACATTGAAGACTTGTTTAGGGGAATAGCCACCTTCCTCAATTATTTTCTTGAGATAGTCAGGGAATTTTTTAGCTGCTGCAGTATCAGCACTAGCCGCCTCACCGGACATCTTGATGTTATGCAGGTGGAAGCGCCTCTTGAACCGATCAAACCATCCCCGACTTGCTGTGAAAGTCTCTGTCTGTGATCCTTCACCTTGGTCTCTCTTCAAATTGTCATACAAACTTTTTGCCTTAGCTTGTATTACTAGCAAACTTTGAGTATGTTTCGCTGGTTTTGGTCCTCTATCCACAGTGAGAGAAGACGCTCCATGTTTTCCAGCAAACTACTTCTTGATCGACTTATTGTAGTAGCACTAAGCGGTGTTACACACTGAGCACTAGCCCTGATCTTGTTGGCATTATTCCGAATTGTTCTCACGGTGGTTGGAGTAAGACCTAGAGTGATGCCAGTGTCTACTGCACGCTTGCCTGCATCAAAACGCTTTAAAATGTCTAGTCTAATACCCAAACTACTGGTTTTCCTGGTTTTCTTGCTGCTAGTGGTACTGCTACTGCTAGGCACTCTACTATCACTTGCTGGATGTTTTTGACTCATGATGCCGGGTGATGCTTCTCCGGATGCACATGCATGTGCTACTCTTCACTCCCTTCAGCCTGGAGTGGCTGGGGTCATGCAGCATCAATCAACTATTTCAAGGGAAAGTATTTGGAAAACCCATGTCATTCTCCATGGTAATCTGCTCCCCTACTGGAAGTCCTGTGGGTTTAGGCTAGGACTAGTTATGGAGGTTCTTACTTTCTTGCAGGTTCTTACTTTTACAGGAGCCCTCCTGGATGACGAAAGGCCTCTCTTCCAGGGTGCCCTGGAAAAATGGCCCTGCTGTATCTCCCTTAGTAACCATGCACTCAGCACCCGGGCAGCATTGCAGCCAATGTAGTAAGAGGAGGAAAATAACATTTGCTGCAGGGCTGTGCCCCTCTCTGCTGTGTGCATGCAGGGGCAGAGAGATGCAGCTGGCATTAAAGTGAATGGCAAAACTCCTGTGGATTTCAGACTTTCATAGGAGTAGGGCCAGGTTCTGTGCATCTCTACGCCGCTTCTCCCCCTTGCTACAGCGAAGCAGGTGCTGGAACTCTATTCCTGTAACTTGCTTTGGGCAGGCTGCTACCCCCTGTGTTCTTACCTCCCTCCAGCGAAGGGGGGGAGCAGATAAAACATTGTTTATTCTGTAGCAAGACAGGGCCTCTGCTGTGCACTACCCTCAGCTGCTTTGCAGGTATCTGGTGGCCTCGCAAGCGCTTGGTGTAGAGCCCTATTCCCGAGCAGGGCCGTTGGGCCATAAAGCAACAGTGAATCGCTGGGGGTGGGGGTAGTGTGCATGTGCTGTGTGTTTACAAACATACTGTACATACAGTACAGTACTATAGTTGGGAGGTGCCCCCGCCTTACCCCACACAGGCACAGCCCACTGGCACTGGAGACCATGAGGCAGGCCAGGGGGCTGAAGGTGCTGTAGGCTAGGAGAAGCACATTGAGCAGCAGCAGTGGTAGCTTCCCCTACTCTGCAAGCACCAGGGATGGGGGCTCAACCCTCGGCCCGCCCACTCCACCCCTTCTCCCAAGCCCCCACCCTTAACCCGCCTCTTCTCCCCCTTTACTCCGCATGCCATATCCTCATTCCTCCCTCCCTCCCTCTCCTGCCTCCTGCCCATGGCAATCAGCTGGCTTGCGGCATTCAGGAAGGAGGGGGGAGGAGGGAGGACACGGCGTGCAGGCTCCCCCTCCCTCCGCTGCCTCCTGAACGCTGTAAGCCAGCTGATTGCTGCAGGCAGGGGAGGGAGGGGGGAACCTGCGCGTCGCGCCCTCATTCCTGCCTCCTGAACACGCCACAAGCCAGCTGATTGCTGTGGGGAGGAACGAGGGCGCAGAGCGCAGGTTCCCCCCTCCTCCCCTTCCTCCTGCCCGCGGCAATCAGCTGGCTTGCGGCGTTGAGAGAGGGGGAGCCTGCACGCCGAGTCCTTGTTCTTCTCTCCTGCCTCCTGAATGCTACAAGCCAGCTGATTGCCGCAGGCAGGAGGCGGGGGGAACAGGGGGAAGGTGCTGATCCACGGGGGTCTGCGGGCGGGAGACACTGGGGGGGAGGTAGGGGAGCTGATAGGGGGCTGCCAGCTGTGGACAAAGCAGGCAGCCAAACAACGTTATAGCGGAGCATTGTACAGCTTTAAACGGAGCATGTTCTGTAATGGAGCAGGGATGTAAGATTGAAACAACGTTAAGCGAGAGGACGTTAAGTGGGGAGTTACTGTATTTCCCAATTGTGTGAAACTAATATAAGCAGTCTTATTTTTCCATCCAGTGGAAACTGGGGATCAAAGTGGTGCTGTGCCTTCCTGTGCTGTCCAGTGCAAAGGGACACAAACATGCACACATAGCAGCCATATGTGACTGGAGTGTGGAAAGCAGCTACACATACTCATTCTTTACCTGACACTCAAGCTAGCTGCAGCACATTAGCACAAACAACTCCATATGCAATTTCAGGGGGTACAGACACCTGGAGGTAATAGAATCAGAGAAGAGCTACTGTAGGCAGTGTGTAGCTTCTGGCAGAAAACAGGAAATTGCTAATGTTGCTCAGAGCATTAAGAGCTTCTCTGCTTTGAAGATGAAGGTATTAGATAGCTGCAGAGTAAGGAAACAATGGCAGCAGGGCCACTGAACAAAAGGTTGTTGACCGGTGAATAGGAACATGGAGGGATAGTTATTTCACAAGAAAGTCCTGAGGTCATTTGGAGCTGGGATTGATATTCCATTCATATCCACTGGTTCTATGCAATTATAAATAAGCTCTGTCCCATCTATACTGCTGCTGATTCCAGTTCCCAGTGGGATGATGGATTGATCTGTTTGTCTTTTTAAACAACTAGTTTTATATTCTGTTCTATATGTCTTTTTTCACCACAAGAGCAACTGATTAAACCTAAATCTTTAGCAGTCACATGCTTCATTTCATTAGGCCCTCAGATTTCTGGAGTATCCTTGTTTTCTCTATGAATAATAGAAGATTGTCCTAAATTTTAGGAATTGTAGCCACAAGCCAAAACTACTCATCAATTTCTGTGGTGTTTGAATCTGTTTAGAACTCCCTCTTTCAGGGAAGAAAATTGGAAAACATAGTGACTGTACAGCTTCAAGGTTTTTTTCATCTTAATGGAATTTTTAGACTGTCTACATATCAAGGCTGCCCTGATTAATGTAGTTGAAAATCTACTCCTGGCACTGAATAATAAAAAATTGTTCCTGATGACACTCAGATCTTTTAGCAGTCTTTTATGCTATTCACTTGCAGGTGCTGGTGATAAAGCTGTGATCCCTAAAAAAGGATCTGGATGCCCTTGGATGACTACCCATTCCTAGAAGGGAGGAATTAGAGGGTGGTTATGAGCACTGTCCTGTATTCAGCCAGAGATCTTTCCCACTGTTTCATTCTGTCCCTTTTGCTGTTCTGTGTATATAGAGCCCTCTCACGGGAGATAATCTGATGATATGGATTGTGATGTCATTGCTATAATCCTTACTTTGTCTATTAATTGGCCTTATTGTGGACAGTCTCTTGGTCACTGGACTAATTAGCTGAAATTTTTACTTGTGACAGCTAACTGTGACATACAAGGTTAAGGGTAACAGAGGGTCCTGTGGCACCTTTAAGACTAACAGAAGACTTCTGTTAGACTTAAAGGTGCCACAGGACCCTCTGTTGCTTTTTACAGATTCAGACTAACACAGCTACCCTTCTGATACTTGAAGGTTAAGGGTGGTTCTTTGTAGATAGGGGAAAGAGTTTTGAGGAGCATGATGCCATTTTGGGTTCCTATTATATGCACTGGTGAGACATGTATGGAACTTGGGTTGACCCTGACCTGCTTTCTCAGGATGGAGGCCTGTATGTCAGTGGCCTCGAGTGGCCATTGCTATCTACAGCTGTAGATTATTCAGAAAATTCAATTATTGTAGAACTGACCGCAGTCCTCCATGCTTTGATCATGTTTATGCTAGTCTGCTGTAATAAACTTCAAATTGGGCTTCTCTTGACATTGTTAGAGTCTACAACAGTTTTTCTTTGAGTTCTTGCACGTTTTCATTCCTTTGTAGGTGTGTGCACGTCTCGTGCACAGTTGTTGGAGAAATTTTTCCCTCAGTGGTACCCATCGAGATGGCTCAAGCACCCTCTGTTGCCATATGCCATTGCTCTACGTGGAGTCCAGACTCTAGGACACTGCAAGATGGGAAGGTCTCAGAGTTCAGGCTCTAGCCCAAGCCCAAATGCCTACATCACAATTAAATAGCCCCTTAGCCTGAGCCCTGTAAGCCCAAGTCAGCTGGCATGGGCCAGACACAGGTTTTTCATTGCAAGGTAGACATACCCTCAAAGATATTTGAGGGAGAGTCTCTCACTGGAGCACTCTTCAGCTAAGAAGAAGGAATCACCACCTTCAGAACCTGCACCGGGTCCATCAAAGGCATCCCCCAAAAGATCTCTGGTGCAGAACCATCAGTCATTGCTGCTTCCAACCACCCTGGAGGTGTATGCAACTGCAAGGGATTTGCTTAGCCTCCCAGTAGCAGTATCCCCAGAAGTGCAAGAAAGTTTATAGTCAGTACCTACGCCTGCCATGCCAGCCTCTCCGTGTCAGGAACTCATGGTACCGTTACCTCCAACGCTTCTGGAAAGGCTGGTGCAGTCAAAGGGCAAGGCTCCAATGATATCCCCGGTATCGCAATCCCCTGGCTCAGGTTACCTAGCCCCAGTCCCAACTTGTTCTGCTCACCCCATGATGTTGAACATTGTGACATAGCAGGGTGCACTCCAGTCTAATGAGCAGCTGTGTCACCCCTGCCCTGCAACCTTGGGTGCCTTGTAAGTAGCACCCACCTGGGCTGCTCAGAAACAGCCTTCCAGCATGCAAGCCACACCCTCAGTGTCCGTGTGTAACTGCAGCCTGCCAGCCATCTTGGGTTACACTCTGGCTCTCACCAGCCTTGGTTATACTGTAGGGTGACCCCAACACACCCTCTGTCTTAAATTTACCCCCCGAAATGTATGTCCTGTACTGATCAGCCCTATCCTGGCCAGCACAAGTTATATTAAGTCTGTTATTCCTTTAAGAGAATAATATGCACACAGCTTGTCACCACGCCAAATGGAGTTGCCCAGACACCTCAATTTAAACACACTGGATTAGATAAAACAAGTTTATTAACTACAATGAGACAGATTTTAAGTGAATATAAGTAATGAGGCTTAAAAGTCAGAAATGGTTGCAAGACAAATTAAGATAAAACATTATTGATGCCTAATTTAACAAACTATGTTAAATTCAAAGCACAGTTTTCTCACCATCGCTTTCAGCAGTCTTACTGACCAAACTTCTTAGGTCATAGAATCATAGTAGTGTAGGACTGGAAGGGACCTCAGTAGATCATCTAGTGCAGTCCCCTGCACTCAAGGCAGGACTAAGTAATAAATAGACCAGGGGTGACCAACCTGAGCCTAAGAAGGCATCAGAATTTACCAATGTACATTGCCAAAAAGCCACAGTAATACGTCAGCAGCCCCCCATCAGCTCCCCACTCCCAGCACCTCCTGCCCGATCAGTGCCTCTCCCTCCCTCCCCACACCTGCTGATCAGCTGTTTCGTGGTGCACAGGAGGCTCTGGGGAGGAGCGAGGGCATGGCAGGTTCAGGGGAGGGGGCGGGGCTTGTGGCAGAGCCAGGGGCTGAGCAGTGAGCACCCCCTGGCACATTGGAAAGTTGGCGCCTGTAGCTCCAGCCCCAGAGTCAGTGCCTATACAAGGAGCCGCATATTAACTTCTGAAGAGCTGCATGTGGCTCCAGAGTCACAGGTTGGCCACCCCTGAACTAGACCATTCCTGACAGGTGTCAGGACCTCTTCACCCCTGAGTCCAATGAATGCTTCCTTTGTTGCTTCAGGTGCAGTGAATGCAATGGGCAGGGAGACAAAGGAGTGCCCTGGGTTGTTTGTCCCTCCTCTTAATAGTTTGTCCCTCTCTTGAAAAACATTTCCAGCTGGGCACCAGGACACAGAGAGTCTATGTGGAAGGATGTTTACTGCTGGCTTTTTCTCACCTGTTTTGAGCTTTATTTGTTTCTCTTCCTGCTTGATGACTCTGTTTACTGCTTAAATGCAAATGAAGCAGAGCACACATGCCTTTGTTTAGGACAGACCTGTTTACCAATCTCAGTTTGGGCAGGACTGTGGGGTTTGGAACATGTGTTAATAACATCATACAGGGATATCTTATAATTTCACATACAATATTGCCATACATGTTACCAGGACAATAATAACAAGCAAATTATAATCTTCAAATGATACCTCACAATGCTTTGCATGCTTTGTACAAAGCTTATTACAATAGCGTGGAGGGTGTGAATAGATGGCTGGCACAGACGTTTCAGATTCTTCCTCTTTGAAGTGCATTCATCTGTGTCCCATCCAAGATAGCAGGCATATCCTCCAGCAGAGACTTGGGAACCAAGCGTCATGCAACAGTCACAGCACTAGCCTCTGCATCCTAAGGGGCAATTGCCAAGTTTAAATTGGGTCTGAAGCCAATATCCGTGGTAGTTCTGGACACCATGGGGTGTCCCTTCTCTTGTTAGGCCCTCTTTGCAACCATCTTGTTCTTTGGCATTAAGATTGCTATGGGGGCATCATTCTGTGGTATTCAGTACCGAGATCTGCAGCCAGAAGTCTCTCGACCAGCTTCCCCATCACAAGTCATGGAGCAGCTACCACCTTGGAATCCTGTGGTGTCCTCTTCATCGTCACCAGGTGAGACTGTTGTGGCAGCAAGTGATTCACCACTGCCAGAGGGCCACAGGGCTCATCAAGATCTATTGAGAAGGGTGTTCTCTGTTCTTGACATTCAGGCAGAGGAGGTGTGTCCATGAGTTGGTGGACAATCAGGTATCTGCCAGGGTGGCTCTGCTGATTAACAAAGCAATTACGGAGCTGGGTCAAGGGGCTGTGGCAGACACCATCTTCCTTATCTCCCATAGCAAAGTGAGCTGAAAGGAGGTACTACATCCCCTCTGAGGGATCTAGAGTATTTGTACCCTCCTCCAGCTTCTTTGATGGCGGCAGCTGTTAACAAATGGGAAAGATAAAGGACACCAAGCATCGTTACTGAAAGGCAAAGAGGCTAGACTTGTTTGGATGCAAACTTTATTCTGCATGGAGTTTGCTGTTTAGGATTACGAAGTAATAGGCACTCCTGAGCCACACTGACTTTACCTTCTGGGAGAACTTTGTAAAATTTAAAGACAAACTACCAGAGGACTGTAGGCAGGAGTTTGCAGTAATGGTGGTTGCCATAACTGCTCTCCAGGACAGTTACAGTCATCTGGGCTTCCCCAAGAAGTCCAGCAGACCATCTAGGACTTCCCTTTTGAAGGTCCCTCTGTGTTTTTGGATAAGATGGACAATAGGCTCCATAGCCTAAAAGTTCCCAGGGCGACATTACAATCTCTTGGAATCTGTACTCCAGCAACAAAGAGGAAGCAGTTCCGTCCTCAACATCCATACAGACATCAGGACTTTCCTCCCTGGTTTCAAAATCCACTGAGGAGAAAGGGAAGGAGTTATAGGGGACGACATCTGCTGCCCTCCTCTTCAGCATCCGTGGGCTCATCCCATCCAGCCGCCTCATCCAAACAGACATTTTGATGTGTTACTCAAGGGCAATGTATCAGTTACTGTAGTTCCATCTGTTTCCCACCTTGTGTATACAAATTGCTTATTCCACTTCCTATGTGGGCCCAAGCACTTAACGTTGGATTGGTGGGTTTTAAGCACAGTGGAACTAGGATATGCCCTCCAGTTCATTTCTACCACTCTTTTCCCTCTCCCTTCCCCATCTCTCTTCAGGGACAACTGTCACAGAATTGTTCTTCAGCAGGAGGTCCCATCACTACTTCAGGTAAAGGCCATAGAGGAAGTCCCATTGTGCCTTAGGGAGAAAGGCGTCTATTCCCACTACTTTCTGATTCCCCAAAGCAAAGGGAGGTCTCAGGCCTATTGTAGATCTAGGAGAGTTGAACAAAATAAAATTCTGCATGGTTACCCTAGTCTTGTTTATTCCCTCCCTGGAACAGGGGGACTGCTATGCTGCCCTTGACTTCAAGGACACTTACTTCCATGTTGCAGTATGGCACAACCATTGGATGTTTCTCAGATTTTTGGTAAATAGGGCCTAATATCAGTTCAGTGCTCTCATCTGATCTCTGTCTTTCCTTGGATGTTCATAAAATGTATGGCAATGGCGACAGCAAATATATGAAAATCAGGAATCCATATGTTCCCTTACGTGGACAACTGGTTGATCAGAGGTCAGTACGAGGCTCAGGTGTTATCTAGTGTATCTACAGTCCTGTCCACATTCGATGCACTGGGGCTCCTAGTAAATTGGGACAAATCAATTCTAAAACCCGTACAGAGGAAAGAGTTTATTGGTGCTCTTAGACTCCACAAAGGCCATGTCCTTTCTGCCATAATCCTGGTTCGAAGCAGTATGGGGCTTGGTGCTGCAGCTGAAAGCTCTCACCACGGCATGCAGCTGCCTCAACCTTGTGGGTTACATGGCAGTGTGTACATATGTGGTTCAACATGCCAAGCTGCAGGCATGGCAAGCGTTGGTACATGCCCCAAGTCGTCATTTGGACAATGTGGTTTGAGTGTCAATGTCAGTTTTGTCATTTTTTGGATTGGTGGCTGCACCTCTGACAGTCTGAGGGTGGGGGCCTTTATCCCATGGCTACCACTTAAACCTCACTTTAATCACAGACACCATCAGCCCTGGGTTTGGGGACCCATATGGGGTCCCTGCAGCATCAAGGTCTCTGGTTGCCTCAGGATCTAATGGCTCATATAAATGTCTGGGAGTTAAGAGCTGTACAACTAGGCTGTTAAGCTTTCCTCCTACATACAGCAGGGAAGAACTTGTTAATTCTAACAGACAGCTCTGCGACAATGTCTTACATAAACAGAGCTGCGTAAACTATACTCCTCCCTATGCCAGAAGGCAGATTGTCGCTGGGATTCTTGCATAACCAATTCAATTCATCTCAGGGCTGATTACCTTCGAGGGAAGCAGAACATGTTGGCAGGTCGACTGAGCAGGACCTTCTCCGATCACCACGAGCAGTTTTTACGCCCAGACATAATCAGATCCATCTTCCAGTTTTGGAGGATTCCCCAGGTGGACCTGTTTGCAACAGAGTCCAACAGAAAATGCCATCGTTTTTGTTCCTGGGAAGTTGTCAGCCCAGGCTCATTGACAGATACTTTTCTGCTACCCTGGAAGGACCTCCTCCTGTATGATTTCCCTCCGATTCCCTTGCTGCCCAGGGTCTTGTTCAAAGTCAAACAAGACCATGCTCATCTCATCCTTATAGCACTGGCTTGCTCTTGTCAACACTGTTATTTGACCCTGCTGACCTTGTCAGTCAACCCTCCACTGTCCTGCTGGATCCAGACTTGCTTTCTCAGGATTACGGTTACATGCTCCATCCCAACCTGTGAGACTTCCACCTGATTGTGTGGATGGTTAGTGGTTAATGCCTTTGGAGAGATCTTGTTCTAAGGATGTCCTGGAAGTGCTTCTGAATTGTGGAAAACTCTCAAATAGGGGCACTTACATGCATAAATGGAAGCGCTTTTCCATTTGGTCCCAGAAGAAAGGCATATCCCCAAAGCATGTACCTCTGAGCCTCGTACTTAACTATCTTCTATACCTAAAACATCAAAGTTTGGCAGTTAGCTCTATAAGAGGACATCTGGCAGCTATCTAAGCTTTCCAGAGCTTGGTGGATAGTAGATTCCTTTTCTCCAACCCCATCACTACCAGTTTCCTAAAGGGCTTGATCAGATTGTACCCACATGTGCAAGATCCTATACCCCATGGGATTTGAACTTCGTCCTAGCAAAGGTAATGGGACCACCTTTTGAACCCCTTGCAACTTGCTCTTTGCTCCAGCTCTCCATAGAGGTAGCATTTTTAGTTGCCATTATCTCAGCAGAAGGGTGGGCAAGTTGAGAGCCCTAGTGTCAGAGCCTCCTGTCATAAGGATAAAATTTATTTGCCCTCACCCAAAATTTCTCATGAAGGTAGTCTCTAATTTTCATGTTAACTAGGAAATCCGTTTGTCAGTGTTCTTCCTGAAATCTTATGTGCATAAAGGTGAGAGGAGACTTCACTGGATGTGAGAAGGGCTTTAGCTTTCTACCTTGAGTGTACTATAGATCTTCTTCCACACAGTTTTGGACCGGGCTAAGGGCCAGCCAGTTTCCACTCTGAGAATCTCATCTTCGATCTCCTTGTGCATTTGTTTATACTACCAGTTGGCTAATATAGGCCCCCCCCAGTTAGAGTATTGGTGCATTCTACTGGAGCACAGGCAACTTCAGCGGCTTTCTTGGCACGAGTGCTTATCATAGTAATTTGTAAAGCAATGTTCTGGTCATCAGTCCATACTTCTTTCTTCTCATTATGCCATTTCCTGTCAGTCCAGGGCCAATGCTAATTTCAGGCGAGTTGTCCCATAATCACTGTTCGGGTAGATTCTGAGCCCACCTCCATGTTTGTCTTCTTGTGAGTCACCTACAGTGGAATGGACATGTACAAGCACTCAAATTTAAAAACTGTTACCTATCTTTCTGTAACTGATGTTCTCGGAGATGTGTTGCACATGTCCATTCCACAACCTGTCCTCCTCCTCCTCTCTATCAGAGTCTACCTGGTACACAGGAACTGAGGTGGGTCGGGGTGGCTCTTCTTATACGAGCATGCAGTGACATGTGGTAACAGAGGGTGCTTGAGCTGCCTCGACGGGTACTGCTGAGGGGAAAAGTTCTCAGACAACTGCAAGGTGCGAACATGTGGAATGGACATATGCAGGACATCTTGAAGAACAATAGTAGTAGGAATGTAGGTAACCAGTTTTTACAGAAAGTAGCTGCTTCTATGGTTGCTCCTGTGTAGAGGAGAAAGGGAGAGTTGGTTGCCAGAGTGAGGTACAACTGAATGTCATAGCATATAAATCCTTTCATAATCTAGCCCTGAATACTTGATCATGTCCTCTTTGGCAGTTGGATTGGTTTTCTTTGTTCTATGTTCAGGCAGAGCTTTCTTGCTCATAAGCCATAAATTGTGGAATTTGTTCCTGGAGTTGTTCTACCATAGTTGCTTCTTAACTGCTTCTACAGGATTTGTTGCAAGTTCCATTTATTTTGGTCTTTGTTCTTGACTGTTTCTAGGCTTTTCTCCTTTTGTTTTATTTTCATCTATCTCTTCCCCTGTCCTGATCTTTGCTGCATTAGAGGATTTACCTTTTGGTAGGAGTGGTTTGCCCGATGGTTTAGGTTTGCCCTTGTGCCAGAGTTCAGGGGTGGGGAGGAAGTGTATGTGTGGCTTAGCTTTTCTCTATATAGTTTTTTTTTTTTTTTTTTTTTAAATGTCTTTTGTTTGTTTTTCGTATGTGGTGCTTGCGATACCTAATAATAGGTGCCTTTTTACGCAATGATTATTTTAACATAGTTAAATCTTTGCTCAAAAAATATATAGCACATTGATCAGCTGATCAAGATAACTGAGGCATTGATGTGTCAAAAAGTAAGCAAAGGCATCAACTGTAAAATAATAAAAACAGTTAAAATCATCCCATTACATATTCCTTCTCCCTAACCCAGCTTAGCTATGTTTGTGTATCTCTAAAGTACTTTTTAAATAACAACTTTCAGTAAGATGCATTAATCTTTTTGTTTTTTTCTTTCTAGACAAACTATGAAAACAGAATATACAGTCTGAAAGTAGAGTGTGGACCTAAATATCCAGAAGCACCTCCAACAGTTAGATTTGTAACTAAAATTAATATGAATGGAATAAATAATTCCAATGGAATGGTAAGTTCAAATGGTAAAACTAACCTCCTTGTTAATCTGTACTCTGCAATTATTTATAGTAAAAATTCCATTGAGCATTATGGGTGGGTGGGAAAGAGTCTTCATAGTTAAATTGTACATTATAAACGATCATTTGTTTATACAAATAGTTTAATTTGTGATTATTTTGCTTGCAAACAGTATGCAGGTATAAATTGAAGCTGTTCTTTTTAAGTTGAGTAAAACAGCTTTGTGTTTAAGCAGCTCCTTTACAGTATTCCTCTTCAATGACGCTTGAGTTGACCGAAGAATATGGAATGCTGTACTGCTCAAGACTTTCGATATCTACCTTACTTAACCACTAAGGATCATTTAAATCTCTGAACAGTTTTGGGTAGGGCTTTCATCTAATGCAAGTCATTAATTATAAATGACTTTTGTTACTCTTGACATTTTAAATTTGGGGAGTACTGAGAATGAAATTGCAGTCTTTAAATATGTTCTTATTTGCTAGCTAAGAGACTCCAGATGAAGTTCCAAACTTAACATGCAGTTTTGTTTTGAAAATTGGGGGCCTCTCAATAAATTCCATATCAAATGTGCATGGGTTACAAGTGAAGTGGTTTGTGAAAGACTAACGCAATCCCATTGACAAATTGGTAATCCAGGAGAAACCTTGAAACTGACTATACAAAGTGCTATCAGAGTAAAATAAAAAAATACTATTTTTTTTCTTGTTTATATCATAGGTATTATTTGTAGGAGAAAATATTTCATATAGAAGGGTGTTTTTTTTCTCTTTGTTGACAGTGTCCTTTTATTGTCCTTGGTCACAGAGTAGTGATAGTTTGTATAAACACAGATTAAGACCGCACTCCTGCAACTGGATTAGCACTGATAGTTCCCAATACCATTGCATTGCCCACTGATGTCAATATGACTTGCCTGTGCGGGGCTAGTGCCTAAATAGGAGTTGGGTTTAGTAAACTCAACTGTTTTTGTTGAACAAAATTACAAACAACAACAAAATTAAGAGGTCTTCCTGGTGAACTGCAAAATTGCTGCAACGCCTATGTGGGACTGTAAATAGTAGACTACAGAACCCACTAGCAAGCTTGAAGGTTGCCCTGCCTGATCGTCACTGTTTCAGGTATAGTAACTCATCTCTAATAGGTTTCAGAGTGGTAGCTGTGTTAGTCTGTATCAGCAAAAAGAAGGAGGAGTACTTGTGGCACCTTCGAGACTAACAAATTTATTTGGGCATAAGCTTTTGTAGGCAAAAACCCACTTCATCAGATGCATGCAGTGGAAAATACAGTAGGAAGACACACACACACACACACACACACACACACACACACACACACACCATGAAAAAATGGGGATTGCCATACCAACTCTAATGAGACTACTCAATTAAGGTGGGCTATTATCAGCAGGAGAAAAAAAAACTTTTGTAGTGATAATCAGGATGGCCCATTTCAAACAGTTGACAAGAAGGTGAGAATAACAGTAGGGGGAAAATTAGCATGGGGAAATAGTTTTTAGTTTGTGTAATGACCCATCCACTCCCAGTCTTTATTTAAGCCTAATTTAATGGTGTCCAGTTTGCAAATTAATTCCAGTTCTGCAGTTTCTCGTTCGAGTCTGTTTTTGAAGTTTTTTTGTTGAAGAATTGCAACTTTTAGGTCTGTAATTGAGTGTCCAGGGAAGTTGAAGTGTTCTCTGACTGGTTTTTGAATGTTATAATTCTTGATGAATTTAAAGTCCTGTGAGCAGTGCTGCCCGGCTAAGACAGACTAGTCCCTACCTGTTCTGACACGGCGGTGCGTCCTGGAAGCGGCCAGCAGCAGGTCCGGCTCCTAGGCGGGAGGGCCATGGCACACCGTGCGCTGCCCCTACCCCAAGCACCGGCTCCGCACTCCCATTGACCGGAAACCAGCCACTGGGAGCTGGGGGAGGCGGTGCCTGTGGGCGAGAGCTTCTGCCTAGGAGCCGGACCTGCTGCTGGCCGCTTCCGGGGCACAGCGCGATCCACAGTGCCAGGACAGGCAGGAAGCCTGCCTTAGCACCCCCGCTGCACCGCTGACCGAGAGCAGCCCACGCCCTAATCCCCTGCCCCAGCCCAGAGCCCTCCCCAAACCTGGACCCCACTCCTGCACGCCCAAACCCCTCAACCCTGGCCCCACCCCACAGCCCTCACCCCCGCACCTCAACCCTCTGCCCCAGCCTTGAGTCCCTCCCACACCCCAAAACCCTCATCCCCAGCTCCGTTGGGTCGCGGGCATCAACAATCTTCAACTGGGTCGCCAGAAAAAAAGGTTGAAAACCATATAGACCTTCCTCATAGCCCCACTTAGTCATCTCTTTTCCTAGCTGAACAGCCCCAATTTTTTTAATCTCCTCATATGGAAGTTGTTTCATGCCCCTAATCATTTTTGTTGCCCTTGCCTGTACCTTTTCCCATTTTAATATATCTGTTTTGAGATGGGGTGACCAGAACTACACGTAGTATTCAAAGTGTGGGCGTACCATAGATTTATATGATTATGATATTAATTGTCCTATTACCTTTCCCTTTTCTAATGGTTTCTAACATTGTTAGCTTTTTTTTGACTGCTGCTGCATCTTGAGCAGATGTTTTCAGAGAACTATCCACAATGACTCCAAGATCTTTCTTGAGTGGTAACAGCGAATTCAGACCCCATCATTTTGTATGTGTAGTTGAGATTGTTTGTTTGTTTTCCAATGTGCATTACTTTGCATTTATCAACATTGAATTTCATGTGCCATTTTGTTGCCCAGTCACCCAGTTTTGTGAAATATCCCTTTAACACTTTGCAATCTCCTTTGGACTTAATTATCTTGAATAATTTTATATAATCTGCAAACTTTGCCACCTCTCTGTATACCCCTTCTTCCAGATCACTTTTGAACATGTAGAACAGCACTGGTCCCAGTATGTAGCCTTGGGAGATCATTTATCACTCTCTACTGTGAAAACTGACCTTTTATTCCTGCTAGGGCTGTAAACCGATTAAAAAGAGTAATCACACGATTAAAAAGAGTAATGGAATACCATTTATTTAAATATTTTTGGATGTTTTCTACATTTTCAAATGTATTGATTTCAATTACAACATAGAATACAAGTGTACAGTGCTCACTTTGCAAATATTTGTAATCAAAAGTAAATATACTGTAAAAACCAAAAGAAATAGCATTTTTCAAGTCACCTAATACAAGTACTGTAGTGCAAACTCTTTATCATGAAAGTTGAACTTACAAACAAAGAATTATGTACAAAAAAAACCTGCGGTCAAAAATAAAACAATGTAAAACTTTAGAGCCTACAAGTCAACTCAGTCCTGTTTCTTGTTCAGCCAATCGCTCAGACAAACAAGTTTGTTTACATTTGCAGGAGATAAAGCTGCCCGCTTGTTCACAATATCGCCTGAAAGTGAGAACAGGTGGTTGCATGGCACTACTGTAGCCGGCGTTGCAAGATATGTACATGCCAGATGCGCTAAAGATTCATATGTCCCTTCCTGCTTCAACCACCATTCCAGAGGACATGCGTCCATGCTGATGACGGTTCTGCTCGATAAGAATCCAAAGCAGTGCAGACCAACACATGTTCATTTTCATTATCTGAGTCAGATGCTACCAGCACAAAGTTAATTTTCTTTTTTGGTGGCTCGGGTTCTGTAGTTTCTGCATTGGAGCGTTGCTCTTTTAAGACTTCTAAAAGCATGTTTTACACCTTATCCCTCTCACATTTTGAAAGGCACTTCAGATTCTTAAACCTTAGGTCGAGTGCTGTAGCTATCTTTAGAAATCTCCCATTGGTACCTTCTTTGTGTTTTGTGAAATCTGAAGTGAAAGTGTTCTTAAAATGAACAATATGTGCTGAGTCATTCTCTGAGACTACTATAACATGAAATATATGGCAGAATGCGGGTAAAATAGAGCCAGAGACATACAATTCTCCCCCAAGGAGTTCAGTCACAAATTTAATTAACGCATTCTTTTTTTAACGTGCATCGTCAGCATGGAAGCATGTCAACTGGAATGGTGGCCGAAGCATGAAGGAGCATATGAATGTTTAGCATATTGGGCACGTAAATACCTTACAATGCTGGCTACAAAAGTCCCATGCGAATGCCTGTTCTTATTTTCTGGTCACATTTTAAATAAGAAGTGGGCAGCATTATCATCCGTAAATGTAAACAAACTTGTTTGTCTTAGCGATTGGCTGAACGAGAAGTAGGGCTTGTAGGCTCTAAAGTTTTGCATTGTTTTGTTTTTGAGTGCAGTTATGTAAAAAAAAAATCTACATTTGTAAGTTGCACTTTCATGATAAAGAGATTGCACTACAGTACTTGTATGAGGTGAATTGAAAAATACTGTTTTTTACCATTTTTACAATGCAAATATTTATAATCCAAAATAATATAAAGTGAGCAGTGTACACTTTGTATTCTGTGATGTAATTGATTTCAATGTATTTGAAAATGTAGTAAAACATCCAAAAATATTTATTAAATTTCAATTGGTATTCTATTGTTTAATAGTGCAATTAAAACTGCGATTAATCGCAATTAATTTTGTAATCACGATTAATTTTTTTGAGTTAATCGCGTGAAGTAACTGCGATTAATCGACAGCCATAATTCCTATCCTTTGTTTGCTATCTTCTTAACCAATTACTGATCCATGAGAGGACCTTCCCTTTTATCCCCTGACTCCTTACTTTGCTTAGAGCCTTTGATGAAGGAGTTTGTCAAAGGCTGTCTGAAAGTCCAAGTACACTATATCCACTGGATCATCCTTAGGTTTAGCGGCCTGTAATTGCCAGGATAGCCTCTGGAGCCTTTTTTAAAAATCGGCATTACGTTAGCTTTCCAGTCATCTGGTACAGAGGCTAATTTTAAGTGATAGGTTACATACCACAGTTAGTAGTTCTGCAATTTCATATTTGAGTTCCTTCAAAACTCTTGGGTGAATCCTGGAAACTTATAGTAGAACCTCAGAGTTACGTACACCAGAGTTACGAAGTGACCTGTAAACCACACACCTCATTTGGAACCAGAAGTAAGCAATCAGTCAGTAGCAGAGACCTTTTTTCTCTCTCTCCCTCCCCTCCATCTCCCCCCCCCCCCCAAAATCAAATACAGTACAGTATTGTTTATTTTTTTAGTAGTTTACTTTTAAAGGGAAAGCAGCATTTTTCTTCTGCATAATAAAGTTTCAAAGCTATATTAAGTCGGTGTTCAGTCGTAAACTTTTGAAAGAACAACCATAATGTTTTGTTCAGAGTTACGAACATTTCAGAGTCACAAATAATCTCAATTTCTGAGGTGTTCATAACTCTGAGGTTCTGTTGTATTACTGTTTAATTTATTGATTTGTTCTCAACCTCTTCTATTGATACCTTAATCTGGAACAGTTCCTCAGATTTGCCACCTGAAAAGAATGACTCAGATGTGGGAATCTCCCTTGTCTTCAGTGAAGACTGAAGCAAAGAATTAATTTAACTTCTTCACAATGGCCTTGTCTTCCTGAGCGCTCCTTTAGTACCCTTATCATCCAGGGCCCCATGGATTGTTTGTCAGGCTTCCTGCTTCTGATGTATATAAATTTTTTTTTTTTTTTTTTTTGCTGTTAGTCTCTTTTGCTAGTTGCTCTTCAAATACTTTTTTGGCCTGCCCAATTTTATACTTCACTTGCCAGAGTTTGTTCCTTTCTATTTTTCTCAGAAGGATTTGACTTCCAGTTTTTAAAGGATGCTTTTTGTCTCTAAGTGTCTTTTTTTTTTTTTTTTTTTTTACTCTGTTCAGCCATGGTGGCATTTTTTTTTTGGTCCTCTTACTATTTTTTTTTATTTATTTGGGGTATACATTTAATTTGTGCCTCTATTATGGTGTTTTTAAAACTCTTGACCATTCCTTTTAATTTCCATTTAACCAGCTTCCTCACTTTTTTGGTAGTTCCCGTTTTTGAAAATAAATGCTACTATGGTGGGCTTCTTTGGTATCCTTTCTCCCCCTCCCTCCCCCCCCCCCAAAGATGTAATTAGATGTAACATTATGGTCGCTATTACTGAGCTGTTGAGCTATATTCACCTCTTGGTCTAGATCGTGTGCCATTTAGGACTAAATCAAAAATTGCCTCTACCCTTGTGGGTTCCAGGACTAGCTGCTCCAAGAAATAGCCATTAATGGTGTCTAGAACTTTTATCTCTGCATCCTGTCCATAGGTGACATGTACCTGGTTAATATGGGGATAGTTAAAATCCTCCATTATTACTGAGTTTTCTATTTTTGTGGCACTTCTGATCTCCCGGAGCATTTCACAATGACCATCACCATCCTGGTCAAGTGGTCAGTAGTATATTCCTGTTGCTATATTCTTATTATTCAAGCATGGAATTTCTATCCATAGAGATTCTATGGTACAGTTTGAGTCATTTAAGATTTTTACTGTAATTGACTCTATGCTTTCTTTCACATAGTGCTACTCCCACACGGGTATGACATACTCTGTGATACCTATATACAGTACACCCACACTATAATGAACCCAGTCCCTGGATCCCATTTCAAATCGCACTGCTGCGGCAGGAACTGATAGCTGCTCCAGCCTGGCTGTCAGCCCTCGCCGTTGCTGGAGGAGCTGTCAGCCATCCCCCACCTCACTGCACCCAGGCGGTGGGGTTCTTTTGCGATAACAAACAAATGGCTTGGATCCCAACGGGTTTGTTATAGTGAGGGTGTACTGTATACAGGAATGACAGAGTATTACCATGTGGAATGATGATAATCAATGATACCAAGTTTCTGTGGTGCCTATTATATCAATATCCTCATTTCACACCAGGCATTCAAGGTCACCCAACTTAGTATTTAGACTTCATCCAGGACCACTGTTTTTTTTTTTTTTTTTTCTTCCTTTTGTTTTCCCCTTACTCATCCTTATGTGTAAATTATGGTATTTAAAATAGAGAAGTCTTCTCCAAGGCTGTAATACTACTGCAATGTAACAGTGGAGAAGAGCTGGAAGGCACTGAACCTTCTCTATTGGAGGCAGATATTATATTATATTCTGAAATTCTTAGGCTAGTACTGGATCTACTTGAGCTCTTTTATTGATCAATACAATGTGCTAATTGCTAAGCCTAAACTAGCACTGTAAATAATATTTCAGAAATCCTTCAAAATGAGTCCTTGAAAATAATCCTTTGCATAGCAAACAGTTTTGCTGTACCTCAGAGCCTTTCTATCCCATAAAAACCAGTATTTGCAACCCAGAAATATTGCCATTTACCCAAGGTGTGGTGTGGCGCATAATAAGCACATGTATAAATAAATGTTGGTATGGGAAGCGGCCAAATTGAAGGTGCCATTTGAAAGAGCTTTACTGTATGATGCTTACAATGTTGTTTTAGAATCCTCCCCTTAGTTAAAACAAGTAATGAGCATCCTTATTCAGTAATGCAGAACAATATACCTTTCTTGTTTATCTAGGAATATGTATCTTAGTTTCATGTGGCTTATAACAAACTTTTAAGTTAGATCGTCCAATCTAAATAAAATAGAGCTGGGTGCAGAAAGGTAACTTTGTTTCTTGGAGGATTTAGCGATTTTCAAATTTGGTTTCATTCTGTTTCAGAATAAAACCCCAAAATTTTGAAATGCTCTGCAAAAGGGAGGCTGGACCCTAAGCCCTGGGGTCTCCTGAACTATGGATCCTAAGTTCTGGGTTCCACAATTCCAAGGCAGTCTACTTGGTGTACTGCTGCAGAGCCACTGATCCTAGAAGCTCTGGGGTCTTCTACTCAGAGGCAGTGCCTGGCAGACTGTCTTGTAGCCCTGGACCCTGGAATCCCAGGATCTACAGGCAAGCTGGTAGGTAACCAGGTAGGTTTCTGTCAGAATCCTGCCCAGTTTCCAGGGGAACTTTGTTGAATCATCACAACAGTTCAGTTTCAACAAATTGGCAAATTCTGATTGGAAAAACTGTTTTGTTGGAATTTTTCCAACCAGCTCTATAAAATACTCACTTGTAAATAAATGATTTGTTTTTTTAACTCACCAAATAGCCTCAAGTGGCATTAGGTTGAATTATCAACCAAAATCATTACAAGTGATTCATTTCTGAAATTTTACTGTTCTTTATGTAATCTGTCAAATTTTTATTGTGCTCATCACCTTGGCATCTTGTCTGATTTATGGCACAACCCTAACCAGAAGTGCTCCATTTCCGTTTTAAGGTGAGAGCATGGTCTGGAAGTTAGAGCACAGGATTGGGAATCTGATGGTGACCTGAGTTCTGTGACTGGCTTTGCCTCTGACTCACTTTTTAACCTTGGATGAGTGACTAAACTCTCTGCCTTGGTTTCCAAATCTATAAAATGGGGATAACATCATAGGGGTGTTGTGAGGATGAGTTAATGTTTGTAAAATCCACATAAATCCCCAGATTAGGTGGACTATAGAAGTATATGTATGTATTTAGTGGTTTTATATATATATATATATATATATATATATATATATATATATATATATATATATATATTAGTTAAAAGTTTTTTTTAAAGAAGTCTCAGGCCAGTTTTAGAATCACTAGTTTAATTTAATAAATGTTGGTTTTGAGAGAGAACACACCTGATGCAGATTATTTTAACAATATACATTTGTATTATATATACATTGTAATTACTGAGAAGGTTAGCTAGATTAGTTTAATTAATTGTTTGTATTTTCCAGGGATTCAAATGACCAGTCATCTTTGAAAGATAAAATTAATCCTTTCTTTTATCTAAAAACGGGAGCGTATCTATGCATTACTTCCCTAACTAAGAATTAGGGCCCTACCAACTTGAGTCATGAAAAATGCATCACCGACTATGAAATCTGGTCCTCCCCTCCCCCCGGTGAAATTTGGTCTTGTGTGCGTTTATACTATACTATACAGATTTCAAAGGGGAGACCAGTGTTTCTCAAATTTCTGACCCAAAAGGGAGTTGCGGGGGGGGGGGGGGGGGTGTCACAAGGTTATTTTAGGGGGGTTGCAGTATTGCCACCCTTACTTCTGAGCTGCCTTCAGATCTGGGCAGCTGGAGAGCGGCGGCTGTTAGCCAGGCACTCAGCTCTGAAGGCAGCGCCCCACCAGCAGCAGTGCAGAAGTAAGGGTGTCAATACCATACCATGCCACCCTTACTTCTACACTGCTGCCTTCAGAGCTGGGTGGCCAGAGAGGGGCAGCTGCTCACTGAAGGCCCAGCTCTGCAGGCAGAAGGCAGAAGTAAGGGTGGCAATACTATACCATGCCATCCTTACTTCTGCGTTGCTGCTGGTGGCGGCTCTGCCTTCAGAGCTGGGCTCTTGACCAGCAGCCGCTACTCTCCAGCTGCTCTGAAGGCAGCGCCCCTGCAGCAGCAGTGCAGAAATAAGGGTAGCTGTACTGCAAATCCGCCCCCCCCCCCCACCTCCCAAACTCTTTTATGCGTCAGGACCACTAAAATTACAACACTGTGAAATTTCAGATTTAAATAGCTGAAAACATGAAATTTATGATTTTTAAAATCCTATGACCATGAGATTGACCAAAATGGACCATGACTTTGGTAGGGCCCTAATAAGAGTGTAACAGGGTCTTTGGTGGCTGGGTGGCCTAGTGGTTAGATTTTCTGGCTCTCAAACCCTGCCTGGGCTGAGTAGTTTCAGTTATTACGTCCGGGGACAGGTAGGGGTACCTGGGCTCTCCCTCTCCACCAGGTCCCAGCCCAGGGCCCTGTGTGTGTCAACCCCTGAACCGTGGGTTTGGTGTCTCTCCCAGCGGGGGGTCAGAATCTGCTGCCCTGGGCTACTTCCTACCAATCTGTTCAGTTTGAGGCAAGGCTACTCTAGTCCAATCTACCATAGGGTTCCCTGTTGGGTCTGGTCCCAGGTTTCTTTGGGGGCAGGCTGGTGAGGTCTGCTCAGCAGTTACTTCCGCTGCTGGGGGTTCCTTCATAGTCTCCTCTTGGATGGGGAGCTTGCTTCCAGGTGGCTGCCCTGGCTGGCAGGCCAGTGCTCCATCCCTTCAGGCAAGGAGGAGGATAGCTAGCTAGCTCTTGTCTTTTCACCAGCCAGCACTGTACTGAGACAGGCTCTCCTTTTTTCTCCCCCCTCCAGGACTGGTATTGGCTTCAGGAATAACGGGGTGTGGCTAGCTGGGCCCAAAGGCTCTCCTTAACCCTTTCTGTGCTGGTGGTGGTTCCATTCATCACAAAGAGTCACACTTAATGAAGTAATCTAGGGGTACGTCTACACTATCTGCCAGATCGGTGGGTAGTGATCGATCTATCGGGGATCGATTTATCGCGTCTAGTGTAGACACGATAAATCGATCCCCGATCGCTCTGCCGTTGACTCCGGAACTCCACCACGGCGAGAGGTGGAAGCGGAGTCGACGGGGGAGCGGCAGCCGTTGATCCCGTGCCGCAAGGACGCGAAGTAAGTGATTCTAAGTCGATCTAATATATGTTGACTTCAGCTATGCTATTCTCGTAGCTGAAGTTGTGCATCTTAGCTTGATTTCCCCCCCTCCCCCCCCACACAGTGTAGACCAGGCCTAGGACTCTGATATGCTTAGCATGCTTCAAATACAACATTATAGTATTTAATGTAATAGTTTTTTAAGTAAATAATTTTGGGAGTAAGAAACATTTTTTCCTGTGCATAATGTGCATAATGATTTAGTAACTAGTTGTATTTCAGTAGTTCCTAAAGGATCTGCTCTAAATCAGGGCTTCATTATGTTAGGTCTATATATAGATATATTAAGAGATTGTTCCTGCCCTGAAGAGCTTACGAGCAAAATAGACAAAACAGACGAGACATTATTGTGGAGGTTTTACTGATGGAAAACTAAGGAACTAAAAGATTTAAATGACTTGCCCAAGATCCCACAGGAAGTCTGGCAGAGACAGGAAGTGAGCCCAGATCTCAAGATCACATCTTTCCTCTCTACGTTGTGACCTAAGGTTCCATTCCATTTAAATCTCTCATAACTTCTCAGGAAAATTCCTTGTTGCCACTTTGTGAGATGTTCCCTCTTGTGACAATCTTCTGCCCACCCTCCTGACTGCCTGTTTCATAGATCAGCTCTCGTCTCCTGCCCCATCCTGCTGTTCAAGGCTGTCAAATTCATTGGAGAGGAGTTGGGGCATCAGTCTACTCTGTTTTATCATCAGGCAACCTTTGCTGCCCAGGCCCCCTGTTGTTGTCATATGCCAGATTGTGTTGTCAATGTGAGGCTTCCTAGCAAGGAAGGTCCTCTTCCAGAAATGTAATACAGGCTTTTTTAAATCAGTGCACGGATCCAAATGTTGCAGTAGCAATATAGCAGGTTGTGGGATTTCTGAATGGAGAGAAACAGAGGGAGCTCTCTTTGGGGGAGGGGATCCTCAAATTCCTAAAACTAATACATTTTTAAAAGACCAAGATTGATCACTTATCCACATTGACCCTCACTTTAAAAATGCAAAAGCAGAGTTAGCAAAAATTCATTCCAGTTGCACTTCAATTCACAATATAGGCTTCTTTTCAGAAAGGTGGCCACCTATATGGAATATGCGTATGAGCACTTACTCTCATAGTGATCTGTTTGCATATGCAACTGCTGGATTTGTACACAGAATTTAGGAATCTAGTTTTGAAAAGCTGGCCCAAATATATGAGTAGAACTAGGCAAAACTACTTATTATCTGTAGAGGGTGTCATGGCCGTAAAATAAATGATAATTTTTAATGCTGTGGGGTCTCTCCTTTTTAGAGCCTATTGTGTATCATAGATTGATAAAACACAGGTTGTGTTCTGACATACTATTTATTTTCCCATGGTTTTTGAGGATGTCTGATTTGTTTTGAGTATTCTTTAACAGTCTGTTGGTATCTCACAGGATTTGCAATCACTTCTGTTTATTTAAATACCATTTACAGCTGGAAGTGTTTGTTTCTTCTTTTTAAAGACTTGGGATTTTATCAACTATAAGTCTGTAAACTCTGTTGTCCAGTCATCATTTTGAATCTGTTTATAGAGGACTAAGCAGTTTGCTACTTTTTTAAAGTTATGCTATTGGAAGCATCATAAACACTGAACATTTTGCAGCATTCTCTATAATTTATTCTATGTTTAAAAAACATAGAAGAATTCCTTGGTTATTCTTGGATCGTGTGTAATGTTGCTGCTATTGTCATTATTTAAAGATTTATATTGGATATGCTGATAGAATAAAAATAGTTTTTGTTCTCAGTTTTCAGCTTCATTAGCCGTCAGACTTCCCTGGAAATGCTGCTTCCTTATACTTGAATACATTTTTTATATAAAGTGGGTACTCCCTGGGTATCTGGTTTTGAGCATTCCCAACAACACTGTTGGAGCCAATGAGATAGCCTTTTCTTTTCAGATTACTTTATAAAGGAGTATATCATAAGTAGATTGATTGATTGTGTAATCTCTTACATGTAAAATAGTTTTATTCCCTGCATTGCAGGTCCTAAGCCAAAATCTTTATTGCCTGCAAGATGTGTTATGCAACAAAAGATGAGGACTTGCAGAAAATAAAATGGCTTGAGTTAAAATAAATATTTATTAAGTCATTTTAGTAGTAGTGTGATAATGCTGAAAATATGCTCGGCGCTGTGCAGGAAAAGACAGTCCCTGCCTTGAAGATATTTGTCTGTTAGCTGAAAATCCCTAGTGAAGACCAGAAAGCCAATATTTGCACTGGTGAAAATCGTTTTGCTTGAAGTTGTAATAAACTCCACCAGTGGAAATAGTAGCTTTGACTGACTATATTAGAGGTGTGCTAGTGCAGCTACATTAGTGGCTGGCCACTGATAGCTGTAAATGAGGCTAGTCCCCAGTCTACACATGGCCTAAAAAGAAGATTAAACAGATGAAGTGTGGGGAAAAGGGATATACCAAAATGAGTATTCATCTCGTTAGTTCCACAGTTTTCCTGTTTGTTTTAGATAGAAACAATCTGCAACTGCCTCTCCAGCTGTTTTTTAATTCCTCATCTAACCCTCACCCACGGTCTCACAATTACATGAAGAATTATTTTTCAAACCCACTGAAATCCCACCTAAACTGACTCCTTATCCATGCTTGCCTATCTGACCTCCCTTAAATCAGCAAACCTAGGTTCTTGTCCCCCCCCCTCCTTCTTCTTTATTGGAATCTTCCTCTTTCCCAGTCAGCCCCGGCCTTTGACAATCATCTGTTGCAACTCTTTTTTAATTCCGGTTTATAAAAATTCCCTATCTGGTAAAACCACAACTTATTACGCTTCCTTAAAATCTACTTCCCAACCAAACCCTGTGCCCATAAAACATGGTGAGCCTGAGTTTTATTTCTGTTCTTAGTACACTTCCCTCGAACAGCCAGGTCTTTCCACTGTGCGAGTTTCCTTCCACTCCAGAATTCTTGCCTGGGGTGGGTAGTGTCTTGGACACTATGCTGCATTGTGTGGGATATGGGGGGTGGGTTCAAACAGTACCATGTCCAGAGTTCAAATTTTGAAATGAAGCTGTGATGTACTGGGCTCTGGGGCCTCAGTGGCACATTGCTTCTCTACTGCCTAACAGCAATCAGGGAAGGCCTCTCCTCAATATGGCCCAGGAATCTGGAGGGAGGGTGAGGGTGTGTAAGAGGGGGACTCTTGTGCCTTGGAGAGGGAGGTCCAGACTAGATGCTATCCTCACCAGAACTACTACTCTGCAGCTCAGGAAGTCTCTCCTGAGATGGGGGGAAGGGAGGGGAATTTTGGAGGGGTATATTTCTTCACTGTTGTATTTTCTCTGATAGTGGATTGATTTAGTACTCATACCTGCAAACAAATGTTAACATGGGTGAAAGCTGTGTTTGCAGTCTCATAGGCTCCCACTTTACTCCTCAGAATTGCATCTCTAGTTATCTCTAACACATTAGATCAAATACTTTTTTTAAATGAGCTAGTAATTATAATGGTGGTCTGACCAATGCAACTTTCAAACCTTGCTGTAAAAGATTATCCTTTTTTTTTTTTTTTTTTTTAAAGGTGTTTCTTAATTGGTGCAAAAATCACTGCATAAACAACTGACTGTTGCTTTCCTTTTGATACTATTTTGCCTTCAGAATTTAGTTTCTTAATATTGAAAGTAATCATTGGTAATCTTAATCTCCCAGTTTCTCCTGCAAATATAAGCAGCATTATCCTCTGTGTTCTGAAACCAGGTAGCTTGAAGTTAAGCAATCTAGGTCTCATCCGGAGGTAAAGTTGCTATGGCTAGAACTTGATATTTCTGATTTTTTCTCATATTTTTATATTAAAAAGTAAAAACAACCTACAAAAATGTTTTATGCTGTATATACCATAAAGGAGTAGAAAAGGGTGCACACATTTTCCTTTGTAGTTCACCTTTAAACTATCAAGTGATATGCAGTAAAGTCTCTGTGCTTTAAGAGGTCCATAAGAATATTTATCATAAGAAACAAAGTAGAATTGAGAAATGTCCTGATTTTATATGGAACTTTATAAGTCATATTACTTCACTATTTCCAGTCATATTTACTGGGAGAAGTAAAAGGCATCAGAAGGGCCATATAACAATAAGTATTCAAAACAAATCACAGACAAAAGCTAGGTAAATTTTCCTGTATAAAGATTTAAGCATAGAATATTATGTAGCAAATTGCTTAATAAAGAATTGAAAGCCAACTTTGAGAAAACCACATATTGCATGTTGGTGCTGTAATCAAGTAATACGTTCATATGATTGTTCTGTTTAAATGTTTTATTGCAACATTTAGTAAAGAACTTTCGTTATGATGGATAAAAACCTCCCTAGTTTAAGATATGGCCCCAATTTTGCAATGAGCTCTACATAGATTGACTTTCTCTTTGCCCACCCTCTCCCCCACCATTGAAGTTGATGTTGTTGAGCATGCTATGCAGGGGTCCAGCTGTGTGGGTCTCACTGCAGGATCTGAATTTGTGTGTAAGTATGCGCTAAGCATTCATTATAAATATTTTATGTATTTATAACACAGTTGGGAAGTGCTGAAGAGATTGCAACATATGCTACCATTTCTTAAGTTATTAAGTAAATTAAAACTAATTCTGCAGGAATTTTGTATTTTATGGTACAAAAACATATTGTCCTTATTTAACTTGTGCTGTCTTTCTTTGCAGGTGGATACACGGAGCATACCAGTGTTAGCAAAATGGCAAAATTCTTATAGCATTAAAGTTGTACTTCAAGAGCTAAGACGTCTAATGATGTCCAAAGAAAATATGAAGCTTCCACAACCTCCAGAAGGACAAACTTACAGCAATTAATTTTAGCTGATTCTCAAACTTCTGTCTTAAAACAACAACCTTCTATTCATATTAATGTCTTGATTAAATCTCACAATGCAAACCACCCACACATTAAAAGAATTTCAGCTGGTATACATGACCTGGACATTTGTAAGAATATATATAATATATGTACGCCCAGTATGTTTTTAGGCACTATGGGAGGAAAAAAAGGCAGCACAATTTATTTTTTTTCTCTTATCAAGACACTGTCATTTAAGCATAAGCCTGAAGTAGCTTAAAATTGAAATTCAGGTTTTACAAGATGAAAGCATGACAGAAAGTGTCAGATTGCTGTGGATTAATGTATGTTTCAGAAAATTAATCTCTCCAGAAGAAAAATTATAAATGGCATGCTTTACCCATCTGGCTTAGTAAAAGAGCTGCAGTTAAAATTGTTTTAAAGTAGCAGGTAAAGTGAATACTGTTGCTCATCTTGTTTAATTTTGCTAAGGTGTGGGTGCCGACTACTATTAGTGTCACAAAGTATGTTCAGGATTGTTTTGATACCTGTATTTATAAAAGGGGGGAATGGATTCTGTTAAGCGGCTCCTGTGTGTTACATGTAATGGACATGGCAAATATTTGTTTACAGTCTTTGTTCTAATAAACAATGCATTTAAGTTTTAGTGAAACAAACAAAGGAAATAGGTGTATGGATATGTGATTGAGATTAAAGTTAGTCTTAAAATGTAAATAAAATGTGGAAAGTATCCTCTGAGGCTGTGCCATTTCTATAATAATGTAATATATGTATAGTACCTTGCAGAGGTAGCAAAAAGTTAAACACAATGTAGCAGTGGGTCTACATGCACCTTTTATTCTTACCACTATTTCTATATGCTTATTTTATTTGATAACTGAAGGTATTGGGATTATTGCAGAGGAGCAAATTCCATAATCTGCAGTTACACTTTTTTGGACAAACTTGCAGTTCAAAACCCTTTTTAAAAAAAATATTTTAAGTATTCATTCTAGAAATGACATTAACTAGGCCACTTGGCCTAAGCAACTCCAGAGCAATTTCCAAACTGGACTGCTGAAATTCTGTCCTGCTTCTGTCTTTTCATCCTTGAAACCATCTTCTGCAGCTGCTACCTTGTTTTTCCATGTCACGTTTTTCCCCCCTGCACTTTAACCGCTTTTTTAAAATCTTCAAGCTAGTTTCCTTTTTGTTCTGTCTCACTTTCTCCTTACCCCAGCGACACATAAGTGAGAGACGTCAGGCCTTATCATTTTTATTAAAACCTCTTGTACTACTGTTAAGAACTGTGTGGACATGCCGTATTTAGCCATCTGCATTCTATGCTTCAAGTGCCAGTGGCGCAATCTCATTGGTTAGAATGATTTCTGCCCCTTCAACAGTGAATTCTCCCCCTTCTAATTTTACTTATTCCTTTCTCACTATAGTTGTAGTTGGTGACATCCATGGGTTAGTTCTGCTGTAGGTTTCTCAATGTTGTTCATGTTACCTTACTGGAAATGAGACACTCTAATCTCTTGTGTGGAAAATGCAAAGATTTGTCCAGTTTACTAAAAAAAATTGTAACCTTGGGACTAGGTCAGTGACTTGTTATTCAAAACTTCATCAGTAATTCTCTTGAAAAAATGAATTTAATCAAAAGTCATCAACAGCCAGGGAACTTTCAACTTTGGTATCCTTATTGCCTATCCCTAATATGAAGAAAAAATTGTAAGAAAAGCAATAAACTAAGCTTTTTTTTTTTTTAATAGAAAGTTTTAGGTGGTGGTTGTCAGTAGAGGAAGGCTGTATTTGAGAGTCTTTAAACACATCTGACACATTTCCAGAGTTCACTCAGTGAAATGATAGCTGTCAGCTACCTCATGTCCATGTTATGTAACACATCACAGTATATGACGGAAAATTTGACTGAAGTGATTTTACCACTGTGTATTCCTATTCCCTAATTTTAAATTAATTTAGATGTTTTGGATTCCACTAAATAAAATTTCATTATGCTAGCACTGCTAGTCTATATGTAATCTATTAAAATAGAAATGGAACTATTCAGCTCTGAGAAATAAATGTTCACTTTCAGGAATCTCTCTTTAGATTAAACAACTGGAAGAGATTGAGATACATTGCCAGACTGTCATATGGTTGGTGACAAGATTAACAGACGACTAGTGTGAGTGCGGAGCCATTGAGAAACTATCTCACTCTTCACTGAGTCGCTGAATATAGAAAAGTGTTGGCTTTCTGTTTGCACCACATGTTGTACAAGTTAACTGTGCAATGTCTATATTCCTCCTCGTCTGTTCTTTGATTATGGATCTCTGTGGAAATCTGCATGCCAGTTTCAGTTTTTGAGAGCAAGATCCATTTTGCATGTTGCAAACAAGCTGCACTTGATTTTCAAATAGCCACTCTGGTTGTACAAAGGGGTAGCTACAAAACCACTCATAATAATGAAATCTAAGCAGGGCAATTTTGAAGCAATATCCCCTTGTCCTATTGAAAAAAGGCCAGAGTTGTAGAAGTGTATAGTTTATCATTAAATAAACTCTTAAAATGGCCATCGATTATTGTACATAGGTCAATAGGTGAGACCCTTAAGGATGATTTCCTACTATTAAAGGATTCAAAACATAACTGCTTGTCCTCCAATTAGGTCACATTATGATTTGATAAGTCCAGTTTTTTGTCTGGTAATTTATTTTCTGTGCTTTTTTGGGGTTAACTCTTTAAACCAGGTTTTAAAAAATGTATTACTATGTTAGGGGTATTATGATATAACAGGATTTTTAAGCATGGGTTTCCAATGGTTAGTGGTTTGTAATTTAATAAAGAAGTTTGTGCTTTTTTTGTAAGTACAATACTAGAGTAAATAGAGCACCAATTTAAACCAAACCACGTGGGGGAGAAAAATCAAAAGCTCCACATGTAGCGCATTTTCAAATTATGTTGGAGAATTGGTATAATAGAAGTGATCTTTAACTGGAATTTAAACTTGTGCTGTACTCTGATACCTTGCAAATGTGCTAAATTAAATTCTGGGTAAATGCATAACAGGAGAAAAATTTACATATGTTGTATTAATTTCATGTATTGTAGTGACTTACTGTTTAAAATTTAATGAGCCTCCCTTTATTTCTACTACCTGTGCTATTTATAATATTCTGTATTCTTTTACATTTTGCAAGAAAGTGCAAAGTATTGATATAAGGCCTGATCCTGCAACATGCCTGGCACACTCAAATCCCCTTAAAGTCAATGGTATTTGAGGATGTGTATGTAGCACCTTGCAGGGTTGGGACAAGAGTGAGAGTCCTTGGGATATGGATGCCCAGCCAGTCTTAAATGTTCATTGTTACTGTGAATACATGTAAAAATTATGATTAGGGCTGTCAATTAATCACAGTTAACTCACGCGATTAACTAAAAAAAAATGAATCGTGATTAAAAAACTTAATCACAGGTTTAATCATACTGTTAAACAATAGAATACCAATTGAAATTTTAATAAATATTTGTGGATGTTTTTCTACATTTTCAAATAGTGATTTCAATTACAACACAGAATACAAAGTGTACAGTGCTCATTTTATATTATCATCTTTGATTACAAATATTTGCACTGTAAAATGATAAACAAAAGAAATAGTATTTTTCAATTCACCTCATACAAGTACTGTAGTGCAATTTCTATTGTGAATGTACAATTTACAAATGTAGATTTTGTTTGTTTGTTACATAACTGCACTCAAAAACAAAACATTGTAAAACTTTAGAGCCTATAAGTCCACTCAGTCCTACTTCTTGTTCAGCCAGTTGATAAGACAAACAAGTTTGTTTACATTTACAGGAGAGAATGCTTCCCGCTTCTTATTTACAATGTAACCAGACAGTGAGAACAGGCATTTGCATGGCACTTTTGTAGCCAGCATTGCAAGGTATTTACATGCCAGATATGCTAAACATTCATATGCCACTACTGGCTTCGGCCACCATTCCAGAGGACATGCTTCTATGCTGATGATGCTAGTTAAAAAAATAATGCATTATTTAAATTTGTGATTGAAATCCTCGGGGGGGGGGGCAGAGGATTGTATATCTGCTCTGTTTCACCTGCATTCTGCCATATCATTCATGTTATAGCAGTCTCGGATGATGACCCAGCACACGTTCGTTTTAAGAACACTTTCAGTGCAGATTTAACAAAATGCAAAGAAGGTGCCAATGTGAGATTTCTAAAGATAGCTACAGCACTTAATCCAAGGTTTAAAAATCTGGAGTGCCTTCCAAAATCTGAGAGGGATGAGGTGTGGCGCATGCTTTCAGAAGTCTTTAACGAGCAACACTCCGATGCGGAAACTACAGAAACCGAACAACCAAAAAAGAGAATCAACCTTCTGCTAGTGGCATCTGACTGAGATGATGAAAATGAACATGCTTTGGATCATTATTGAGCAGAACCCACCATCAGCATGGACACATTCTCTGGAATGGTGGTCGAAGCATGAAGGGGACATATGGCATGTAAATATCTTGCGACACCAGCTACAACAGTGCCATGCCAAACACCTGTTCTCACTTTCAGGTGACATTGTGAACAAGAAACGGGCAGCATTATCTCCTGCAAATGTAAACACACTTGTTTGTCTGACCAATTGGCTGAACAAGAAGTAGGACTGAGTGGACTTGTAGGCTCTAAAGTTTTACATTGTTTTATTTTTGATTGAATTTTTTTTTGTACATAATTCTACATTTGTAAGTTCAACTTTCATGATAGAGAGGTGAATTGAAAAATACTGTTTCTTTTGGTTTTTACAGTGCAAATATTTGTAATCAAAAATAAAGTGAGCATTGTACACTTTGTATTCTGTGTTGTAATTGAAATCATTATATTTGAAAATGTAGAAAACATCCAAAATATTTAAATAAATGGTATTCTATTGTTTAACAGTGCTATTGAGATTTTTTTTTTTAATTGCTTGGCGGCCCTAATTATGATTAATGGAGTGTGTGGGTGACATGCGGCCAACATTACAATGCAAGTAATGTATTTTGCCCAAAAACCAAATTGTAATCTACAATAAGATAAATATTTGGATTATTAATTGGATACTTTTAAATGTGTGGGGGTTTGATTTACTTAGGTGGAAATGTATTTCCCCACTGCAACAGCCTCTGGGAACATTTAAGTAATCAGAACAATAGAGCAAATATGTGGGACCTGATTCTCTGCTTAAACACTGCTGCAAAGGGACTGTAAAACTGACGACCTGAGAATTCTACCAGTATAGAGGCAGTTTAGAAGCTGTACACTAGCCCCTTGCAGCTCCTGATGTAGGCAGTATGGCCAAAATATGTCTACACTCTTGCTAATCTCAGCTGCAAAGGTACTGCAAAGATTGCTTAAAGCTAGCTTTGGCCTATCTCCTCCGTTTGTTCAGGTCCCACACAAAGTGCATTCCAGCCAGACCCTCAAAGGCCCATAATATTTTGATAAAGTATTCATAAGAAATGCGGCTCTAAAGAATCTGTTTTCAAAATATTCTAGGAATTTAGGAATTGCCATATCAGAAGGGGGCAATGGTCCATTTTAGTCCTCTCCAATAATAATAGATGCTTCAAAAGGATTTTTCAAGCCCCCGAAATGTACCTCAATAGCCTGAGAGAGGCATGCACACTTTTTTCTGAACTGCTTTGGTGATCACTTTATTCTCTAAAATAGGGGAGGCAACCTATGGCACGCGTGCCGAAGGCGGCACGCGAGCTGATTTTCAGTGGCACTCACACTGCCCGGGTCCTGGACACCGGGCCGGGGGGCTCTGCATTTTAATTTAATTTTAAATGAAGCTTCTTAAACATTTTAAAAACCTTATTTACTTTACATAGAACAATAGTTTAGTTATATATTATAGACTTATAGAATGAGACCTAAAAACGTTAAAATGTATTACTGGCACGCGAAACCTTAAATTAGAGCGAATAAATGAAGACTCGGCACACCACTTCTGAAAGGTTGCCGACCCCTGGTCTAAAACATGATGCTTGAAAACTTGTGTTTTGTATCACAAGATGCTCCTTGGCATGCCTGCTGAACAATTTTTTGTACATTTCAGACTTTCCTTTTCTGTTGCAGACCTGATTGGTTTTGGGCTGAAATGACCCAAGGCATACATCATGTCCAAATGTTGAAAACATAAAAGTAACTTATGTATGCTTCCAACTTGGGAGAAAATACAGGAAAGGATCACATATGGCCAAGGAAAGACTATACCTTTTATTAGTTAATATTCAACCATGCCCACTAAAGGTGTTTTGCATTTCTATTTTTATCTTTTTTGATACACTAATATTACCCTTTCTATAAGAATGAATGTGATGTGGTTAAAATCAGCAACTTTTTTATTTTGGTGGTGGTACCATTATTTATTTAAAAAAAATAGTGTATTTAACGCATCTGTACCCTTGAACTATGTAATGCTAAACTGTTACAAATGAATATACAGTTATTTTTTAATCCATAGAATGAAATTGTCATACCTGCTCTTTAAGTAGCATCCTCCTATTTAAGTAGTTTCATTGATAATGTTTTAATTTCATCAGCATTTTAAAAAATGATGAAATGTAAAGCAAGATCACTTTTATTATTTATGCTGTTGTCAAACTCTATAAACAGATAACCTAATGGATGATGGTGAGAGAGTGCCTGATTAACCATTATTTGGGATTTCCTGATGTTAAGTGCTAATGCATTTTTTCTATACTAATTGATGACTTTCCATCATTTCTTATGGAAACAACCCAACCTCCTGCTTTTAATATATACAGTATGTATAATATATAAACATGGTTTGTAGTGTGTATATATACTGTACATCGCAGATAAAAATGCATGTTGTATATCATATTTACCCCAAAATACCCCTAAGGAGGAGTTATGTAGACATAACCAAGGAAGATGTTTTCATCAGCTGCATTCTGTGTGTATTTTTTTTCTCTCCACAGTGATTCTTAAGTTATGGATATATAAGTAAGTAATTTAGTATGTTGGGTGTTTTCATTATGTGATAGTCATTCAGAGGGTATGTAACTTTTTTAAAAAAATGCATCAGTGGAAGAAAATAAAAGGTAGACTGGTTCCCTCTTGTTTTAGCTGGATAAAGATTCTCTAGGAAGTGAGCCTGGTGGCTGTAAAGGCAGCTGTTACTGCCTGGACAGTCTTCATTGAGAAGACATTGAGTTGAATCTTATGCAACAGACCTGGAAAATTCAATTTCTGTCATCCAAGATTAAGAAGAATGTAATACTCTGTACCTAGGATGAGCAGCTGAAAAAAGTAGAATTATGGAATTTTGCAGCTTTTGCCCTAGAGAGAACCCAATCACATGAGGTGGCATCACTGATTTTTTTTTTTTTTTTTTTTTAAAGAAATATGGTGCCCAGAGGCCTCTGAAGGCCTTATATCCCTTGTGGAAGGCAAAAGGTTGGTTAGGAAGCAAAACTCCAAAACACAACTTGCAAGATTGGGCCTAATAACCTGTGGATTTCTCACAGTAAAAAATGAATATCCTGAAAGTAGCAAAATCATAAAACAAAATTGTTACAGGGGTGTAACTTGTGTGTTCGTATCCAAACTATTTAACTATCTTTGACAAATAGTTTTTTTTGATTGAATTTCAGTCAACTCTGAGATGGATATTTTTGGCAGCAGTTCAGTATTCAGCCATATTTTAAAGGAACATACCTATTTTTTGAGGGTTTTTTGTTTTTTTGTCTTATATATAGATACACTGGTCAGTTTTGCACATTTCAGGAAGATCCTGACATTGGGGGTTGCAGGTATCTGGAGTAGAGGTCATTGGTGGTGGGCTGCCTTTAAGGGGAGCCCTGTTTCCTGTGATATAGTCTGCTTGTGTGTGTTTCAAAGGAAAAAGTAAAGCAATTCTCAGTGTTGGTCTTCTAAATAGGCTGTTCTGTGGCTCTAGACTGTGATAAAATGAGTATTTGAATTCCCTCATTCTGATGCACCAGAAAAGTAGTGCATTCTATTTGTGGCACCTCATTAAAATAACTCCTTTAAATGTTTTCCCCTGTCAGAAGGAGGTTAAATACTTAATGTATCATGTTTGCTGAGGATGGACAAAAATGCATATGTGAAACGAGAGAGAGAGGAAAAAATTGTGTTTTTTCCCCCCATGTTCGTCCTATTTATAATTTCAGCATACATTACTAAATACTATAATGGGCCACAAACAAAAGAGACACTAACAATAATATGCAAGAAAGTTGTTAAGAGCTTTTGGGTGCCCTCTGAGATTGATGGGAAGACTCCTATTGACTCAATGAACATTGAATCAGGCCCTGAAGATATAAAAACACCCTCTGTTCAGTTCAGTTCAAAACTGAACGAAATAGGTTGCTAGGCATCACAATAATAGGTTTTCCTATGTGTAATTAATTATTCAGACTGCCAATACATTAGGCAAATAGTCTAAACTAATCAGATTATATTAACTGGTTTTCAATACCTTCTATAAAGATCAAAGCTTAAATTTAGCCATATTGTGTTTCTCTGATATAATTTATAATGAAGCAGTTATCAATACTGGAGATGATGAACTTGAAATTTGAATGTTTAGAGTGGTATGATTTTCAGAAGTGGTGAGCATCCACAGCTCCTGCTGACTTCAATGAACTGAATTTGACTGTGTCTAATTTAGAGCCAGTGTAGAGAACTGAGCACCAGGTCATAAGCTCATGGTAACCGAGCTAAACAGATGTGTTGGTGCATTTGGAAAGGTTGCAGTTTTTTCATAGCATGTGGCTTCATTCCTAGTTTTGAGTATGAATTACAATAATCCAGACCAGAGCTCATGAAAATGTAGATCATAGTGGCCAAATCTGTGGCTGATAGGATGCAGTACCTCCTTTTGGCTAGTCACAAGTAGGTGTTTAGCTATTTAGGCATCCAAAAGGACCCCAAGGCTGCTAGATCAATTTAACAATCTGAGGACAGATGCCCTCATTGGTAGGAAGTGCTGTTGAGTACTCAAGTTCTTTGAGGGACTTCACTCTTCCTAGTAGTATCACCTCTGTCTTGATGCTAGATTCAGCCTTAGCACTAGCCAGCAGCTCCATGTGCTGTTTTCAGCAAAACATTGAAAAAAAATAGAAGCTCTTTGGGGCAGGGGCTGTCTTTTTGTTCAGTCTTTGTACAGTGCCTAGCACAATGGAGTCCTGTCTATGATTGTGACTCATATGTGCTATGATAACGCAAATTAATAGTAGTGCTGTTTATGTATGACATGAAGGAGATATAGAGCTGGATGTCTTGGTGTGCTTCTGGCACTTCAGGCAGTGTTGTCTTCAAAGTCTTGCCATGGCACTATGTAGATATTGAATAACACGGGGGAGAGGATTGAGTCTTGTGGGAGACTCTGTGAGGAAGGTTTAGGAGGTGAACTAGCATTTTTCCATAACAACCCTCTAAATTCAATCTGAGAGGAGGGACCTGACGCATTTTCCATTCATCTCTTCCATCTTTCAGAGGTAGGACAGGAATATTTGGTTTTCAACATTATTAAATCTGCAGTGAGATCCAGCAAGATGAATTTTGGCACATTTCCCTTGGCTGCGGAAAGGAGAAAGTCACCCCCTAAGAGCAACAAGTGCTCTCTGTGCCCTAGCCTGAAGCCTGAGGGAGAAAAATCTAAGATACTGACAAGAGATGATATTTTTGCTAGATTCTTGATTAACTTGCTTTTAAAAAGGGAGGCTAGACATTAAGTGGTTTGAGTGATGGCTTCTTTAGCACTGGTTAGACATCTATGTTTTTACATGTATGACAGATTCCCCTTGTTAATAGGGGCCCCATGAGGTCTCTGTTTGTCTTTTACAATCCAGGAAAGGCAAGTGTCGCAGCTGGTGGTTCTGATTAGAATGAGTACTTCCATAGCTACTATTGGCATGACTGGGCTGAAATCTTGTGAAGAGGGTTTTTGGTCCTATGGCTGGTTTGTTCCCCTTGATGGCCCTGAGGCTTTCCCAGATAGAACCTCTTTCTGGAAAGAATTGTGTTCCCAGATTGAATGGAGACTGTCTGGTTTACAAGCAATTTACAGTTATTTTAATTTTGTTTTCTAAACATTGTTTCTTTCCTCTTTACTTTCTGTATATGTAGGATTATCTCTTAGCATGACTGTCCAAACCAAAGTACTTTCTACCAAACCAGAAAAATCTCTGATCTCCTGCCCTGTAGTATTGCCCTGAAGCAGTACATCTTATTTGCAATATTTAAACTTTACGCTCATACCAAAAGTGTTAATTTAACCATATATTTTATATAAAATTCAGCATCATGTGTGAAACTCCACAGGATGAGAATTTTTACCACAAATGTGAAGGTTCTTGTTTGATTTTTTTTTTTTTCCTTCCTCAAAAAATATGGTTTGCGATTTGAAATACTGTAAGAACCTGGTTGCAGATTTTCATGCTATTGTGATGTTTGGAGATGTTTTTGTCACTATTATTGATGATATTTACATTTTTCTGTTAAACCGTCACTCAGAATGTGGATATTTAACATTGATTTGTTATTTTTAAATTCCATAATAATCTTAACCTGATTGGTAATGTAACAGATTTGGGTTTTTAGTGACATCTTGAATAGATAGAATATAAAATTCAAGCTGTCCATTAAACCGTTTAGCTTTCAATCTGTCAGAGTTATATAAGCTTCTAGCGCTACTGACTGATAGTGATGAACAATACTTCCCAGCAGTTTAAAAAAAATACAATATAGTTGAAAACATACTGGATTATCTCCTTGAATTTGATTGAAACGTCCTTGTTATACAAATAACATAACAAAGTTACACATTAATCTCCAGTGCTCCATTGTGTTCAGAAATTAATTCCACATTCCTTTTGTGATTTATTATCTAGAATGTATGGGTATAATGATGTACAATTACTATTATCTGTATTACAGTAGTGCCCAAGGAAGACTATGCACTGTTGTGCTAGACATAAAGGCATGATCCCTGCCTCCCAAATTCTTATAATTTAAGAAGATAAGTGATATATGGAGGGTGAGGGAGATGGATACAATTAAGTATATACAGTTTTTATATGTACACTATATGTTTCTTAAAAAACATCTCACCTATACCTGATTTGAACTGGGGTGCCAAGCAACTGAGCATGTATCTGGTGTCTGTACACCTTCCAATACAGAGAGCTGAAATTCCACAGGAGAGTCACCTAGATAAAATGGCAACTGGGCACTTCATACCTACAGAGAGAGCTGTTGGTGTGATATCAGAACTATGAGCGTGAACCTTGAATGGTTCGATATTACCTAAATCAAAAGTTAGAATTATAGCCTAGTAATCGAGGGTTATAATGTGTAATACATCTTTTTGTTTAATGTCTGGAACCTGTTTTATTTCTATATTTTCAAAGTGAACATGCGAAATCATGGCGACAGAACATATATGCAAATCAAGAGTGAAATACCCCCACCACCACACACAGACTAATGTTGGCCATAGTCCATCAACTTCCTTTTCCCACCAACTGGCAAGACTGTCCCACAGTTGCTTGGCCATATCAACTCACCCATCCACCACACCCCACTAATGGTTTAGATCAGTAAGTAGCAGTAGTTCAAGTGCCTCTTTACAGGTCTGCCTCCAGTCCCAGCTTAGCAATTTAGCTTTGTTAAGGTGTTGGGTATGCAGGGCCTCACCAGAGCCCATTCAGCTGTCTGTCCTCTGTGCTGCCTCTCAATCTGCATTATAACTTGCTGCAGAGCCCATATGTGAATGGGACACAAGAGAACTTAGGATCCTAGCTTCTTGGAAATGAGCTCCTTCCTCGCTCTGTGAGCAGAGTAACCCCCAAAATCCAAGTTCATGTATATTTATGGTGATGCCAAGTGTAAAGGAATTATGGGTAAGTAGCCTATGCAAATGAAGCTCTCTGTGGCAGCACTTTTTCCTTCTGGGGATTCTGGCCTTAGGGTTACACAAGCACGTCTTCATTCTCCTGCCAGAAATCTCTCCTCTGCTCTATTGTGAAGAATTTCAACATCTAATATTGTGGAGGCAATGGTAGAATTCACCAGTGACCACCTTCCAGAATTCAGTGGAGGAGTCAGCTTTGGAGGAAAGCCTAAGACCAAAGAGAGAGTTCCCAGCATGGATTTTGGAGAAGAGAGACTCTGTCATAGAAGGCAGTAGAGCTCTTCTTCCTCATTCATACTATGCAAGACAAAGATGTGTACCCTAAAAGGACCTTCGTTGAATAAAAGGGAAAATTCATGCTCACCCATGTTAGAAAAAGCAAAATAGATGGTTTAATTGTCTAATCATGAGGTTTGGAACATCTAGACTCTTTGGGACTCAAGTTTGAGTTCTGACATGGATGAAAAAGTCCTTCATCCTCCCAGTGGAGATCAAACTGAGCTCCGTGCAATGACTTTGGTCCACAAGAAAGAAATTTCTTAATAAAAAATTTCCATAGGCTCATGTGGAAGCATATTACAGGGCCTAGCCAGCCCTCCAAAGAACTGCCTATCCGAAGGAATTAAGCAGAGTTTTAATTTCCGAAAAGGGACATAAAAACATTGGCCGACTCAGAGGCCCTCGAAAGCACTACCCCTGTATTGGGTAGACAAGCCCTTTCAAAGTGTTGAATGTTCTCTGTTGCATTACATTTTTTACATCTGCACCACACAACAAGGTGGCTTCATTAATTTGCCGCACAGTTCACCGGCTTTTGGAGGGGTTATGTCTAGATTTAAGTCTGACTGGAAAAGGGGTTGTGAGCCTAAAACACCACCTGGCACCTAAGAAGAGCAAAGAATAGAGCTCAGCCACACAAATACAGGAGACTGACTGACTGACTGACTCTCTCTGTTTATGAGATTATGTAGATATAATCTGTCGTGTAAACCAAAAGGTAAATTTGGAATGAGGCATATTTATGCCATCTGTGAGGAACAGCTTAAATTCTGGAGAAAGGCGATCAGGCTAAAAATCAAGTTATTTAGGTATGTTCCACTCATTTCTATGCCTGTTCAGTAGATTTTTATCTTCATATACACAGTATGAACATTATTATATACAGGGCCATTTGTGCACACAAATGTAACCCAAAATATTTATATATTGTATAAAATCATTTTATACAAATATATATATATATATATATACACACACACACACGATGTACATAAATAAATACATTGGGTGAAATCCTGTCTCCACTGACATCAATGGGTAGTTTTCTTTTTCTTTACACACTCTCCTACTGCCCTCCTCCCCATTTTGAGTTTGGAGCAGAATTCTAAATCCAAGCAAAAACAGCACACAAATTTTAATATTTAATTACAACATATGTTTTATCACTCTGATGAGGAGCAAAGCCAAGAGCTTGGCTACTTGTGCTCATTAAAGACCCTAATATTCTTTAGGTAAACGTCAGCTGAATTCCAACTCAGATTATTGTTATGCCTCCCTAAATTGTGCCTGCAGTTTCAATTGGAAAAATATTCTTCACTCTCTGCCCTGAATTGTTGCATAGTGTTTCTGTGTGCTGCTAAATAACTGCTGGGTTCCCCTCAAGTTGGCTGTATTTCAATGGTGTTGATGAAATAGCTCCTTGTTATCATAGCTTTTTCAAGAGTACCTCATGTATTCCTAATGCACCCATTGCAGTGGTATCCCAGCACCAAAGACACAAATTAAGGATAGCACTAACATTTTTCCTAAAGGGACCTCATTCTCCACCTCTCTGACTATTCTTTTTCTCAGGATTTGAGGGAAGGTCGCAATTATTTGTTATAATCTGTAAAGTGCTTTTGAAAGTCTTGGAAGCAAAGGACCAATATAACACTCAGATGCTAGAGCAATAGACACATGGTATAAGAACCTAGGTGGATAGATAATGCAGATGTGAGATCATTATCAAATATAAGATGTATCTATCTGACTTCCATGCATTTCTTCCAGTTAACCAGCAATCACACTTAGTGATTTTTCTTACCCCAGCCATTTAACACTCATCACTTGCAGCCTGACCAGGAAGCATTCATGCCAAATCTGAACAAATCTGCTGTAACTTTTCCATATTATCTCATTGCAGAGTCAACAGTATATAGCAGCTGGAATGTAGCAGATCTATCCTCCTCTGTCCTGTTATGAATTACCTAAAGCCTGCACCACAGAAGGCAAGCACATAGTATTGTTATTTTATTTTCTGTTTACAGTAAATATTTCTGATCTACTGAAGTATATGCAGACTGGTCTGCCCTCATCTGACAATATGTACTCATAAAAATGCCCCTACAGAGTGGTTGTGCTATGCTGATTTCTGGTGGTCTTTTCTCCCTTCTATTAAGTTCACCTCAGACCTGTTTGCCAGAGTAGAAATAAATTCCAGGATTTAATGAGAGTCTCAGTTGAGCATTTTTCTTTAATAGAAAAAGAAGAAAACAAATAATTAAATATAAATAGAAAAACCAAGAGATACTTTTGTTGCCGAGGGAGCATAATCTATCTCCAATTTACTGTATATTTAGAGGAGCAAAGAATCTTATGAATTTGTGTTGTAGAGTTAATTTGTTCAAGAATGAAAATTTTCAACCTCTTTACTTGTGCCATTTAAGTCATTTTTAAAAAAATGCTCATATAATTTTCAAATGTTAAAAACCAGAAAGCATTCCAATTCATTTCAATGCCCATTTTAGGGGTTTCAAAGAGCTTTAACATTCATTGTGCCCTACTCTCAAGATTGTACATGATTTGTGATTAAGTATGTAGGCAGGTGTTGGTGATGAATTTAAGTGAAATGAGAGATACAGTTCAGTAGTTTATAATTAAGCATGTGCCTGAGCTGGACACCCTCAGTGTTTGGGGATGTTTGGATCAAAAGCTGAATTCTGTAGCATGGACCTGTTTATGCTTATATCAGATGCACCCTTTTTATGGACAATACATGCACAGTACGGCGGGTTCAATGTATTGCTTCAAATGCTTCAGCATTCTATTTTTTATTGTATGTTTATATGAGTTAACTGAGACTTTTGAAGAACCTAACGCATGTTCAGTTGACGTTTTACAAAAAAATCTCCCTTTTTAAAGTCGTCTTCGCTTGTACAGTCACTGAGGAAAAGCTAGAATTATTTCTGATTTACCAATCCACAATTAAATCCCTCTATGTCAAGTGAATTCTTCCCCAATTCTAGTTCATACAAGCTCTCAGTGACACAAACAAGCCAGATCTATGTACGGTCACAACAAACCAAACCCACAACATAAGTCAGCCGGTCTCTGCTGAACAGGTAGAGTACACCACCACCCTGGTGTATTTTTCCATCTTTACCTTTCATTGGGAAGCAAACTGACTAGTGTGTTCTGTCTCAAATAGTTCTTGTCAACACTCCAACGATTCTTGGGGTTTTGGAAATGTCGTCCCTTCTTTCCTGTAAGAGGTGTGTGGATAATAGTGAAGAGCAGATGCTGCTGATAGAAGAAAGGCCTGATTTGATTCATTCTCTGGATCCTAGGAGGTGTTGCAGCAGCAAGCGAGATGGCTTAGCAAACTCTAATTGCAGAAAGGAGGAGAGAGAATGTCAAGCACCCCACGAGAGTTTGGATTATTTACCTTCACACAGTAGAGTTTACAAGAAGTGGCTACAGGAGAAAACGTACAGGTAACAATGCCCCCAATATGTCCTGTCCTGTTCCTCCTAGATCGCAGGCAACTTGTTTTAACTCTGATTAGCACCAAACTGTAGAAAAACAAAAAAATCGAAGTGTGTAGGTCTTTCTAGAGAGTAAATTTCTTCAATTGTGGAAAATTGGGGAGCAAAAAGTCTGTCTATTGATGTGTGCACCTCTCCATTGTAGTTTCTGAGTGCCCCACAAATACTGATGAATTCATCTTTGTAACACTCCTGAGAGATAGAAAAGTATTATCTCCATTTTACAGCTGCCGTCTGAGGCACAGAATAAATTATTTGGCTAAGATCACACAAGAAGTTTAAGTTAGCTCTATCTTTCCCTTATGAAAGCTGCTCAGAAGGGTGGGGGTTAATAAGTTAAGTAGATACTAGAATCATGAGATGAAAAATTATTTTATTTGTGGAGTTGGGGAGGCAGAATGGTCTTGTGGCTTATACCCTGGACTGGACATCAGACAACCTAGATTTTGTTCCCGTTCTAGCTTTATAAACATACCCCATTCCCTTGTGCATCTGTCCTAGAACATTTTCTTATGCCTCTTTCTCTAGCTCATAAAATGGTTGGAGTATACATATTCTATCTCAGAGGGGTTCTGAGAGACTCAATTCACTAATACTCACAAAGGGCACTGAGCTAATTATATGCAAGTTGCTACTGAACTGCAAAGCCTTATTTTAAAAACAATACAATGAATTGTGAAAGATGCTCACAAAATGATGGGGATAAGGGAATGAGTGGCCTTTTCATTTATTTCCCTATTTAAGAAAATGTTTTCACGTAATCGTAGCCAAGAAGGGAGGCAACTGGACAACTAACCTTTTTATTCAATGTCACTTCCCTGGAAATCCTTATACCTTACTGAGCATGCAACTAGTATAACCCGTTGTTCAATTTGTACAATTTGGAAGGAAAAGGCATGTTAAAGACTTTGCAAGGGATTTGGGGGTACCCTCTTCAGGGGAAATTGCTTGCAAATATCTGACCTTATATTCTAAAGCCAAAAATGTTCTCTCCAGAAATGTTTTATGAGCCCAAGAAATAAGTAAACTCTGTCAGGGATGATTTAGCAGTAAATGATGCCTTATGCTAACCAGGAATTATTCGTAAAACACCATAGATATGCACTCTATTTAAGGGATATATGAACTAGAGGCGAAGGCATAATTTTATATAATTTATGCTTTGTGTCAATGCATTAACTAAAACTGGGGCAAACACAGTAAAACTTTTGAGGCCAAGATGATAGAGATAAAGCCACTGCTCCCATTCAATATTTAATGCTACTTAATAGCCTCTATAGCACTTTGCTTCTTATGAGTGCAAACGTTAACTCAGATGAACATGGGACTGATGGCTGAGTAATATCTGCCCCATTAGCCCTCAAATAACTAAACTGCATGATTTCAGCAAACATTCTTTAGTGTTGGGCTCTGCCTGGGCCCACCTGGAGGGAGATTATAGTGCCACCAGACCCCTATGGTTGTGTATATGTAAGATTTTTAGAGCCTTTTTCCAAGAAATTATTGGTAAAAAATCTTGCCCAGGATGGCAGTGTCCTAAAGGTGGTTTTACTATGTGATGCTTATTAGGTGATTGCTCTGAAATGAGTTGGTGACCTCAGATCACATCACAGGTATTCCCCCTGCGAAAATCTTCACTACAGTGGATGCTTATTGGGAGCCCCTTCATCTCTCAGCAGAGACCAAACGTTACATAGACCTGAGGAGACTGCCAATGGGGTGGTCCCTTCAAGTCAGGAACGGGGCAGGGTGGGGATATGTGCAATGCCAATAGAACAGATGTAGCATGGCCGTGGACAATAGAAAACTTCAGTTTTCAGGGTTGTGAGTCTGGCACCTCCATGAGCACTCAATTCACTAGGGAGGAGGAAAAACACCTTACTTGTTTTTGGTGCTCAGATAGTATTTCTGTATTTCTTGGCCCTTAGGTTAAAAAGTTTTAACATCCCTCTGTGTGTTTGTGTTATGTTGTATCTACTATAAAATATATTTTGAAGTAGCACTATCTAGCTCCTTAGCCAAATGGAACTGATTCCCAAAGGAAGATGGCTTTTTCTGCTTAATATACCAGGTTTGTGTGGTTTGGCCTCTCTTTCAGTCACAGATAATAATCAAAACAAGCATACCTTTTTGCAGGAGGTAATTTGACAAACCATCCTGAGCTCTCTGCAAAGGACTAATATTACTATTCCATCTTTAGAACTGACTGGGATCGATGGATGTTGATGGGGCTAATTGGAATAGGAGTAGGAATGCTGGGATTCCTGACACATCAGATAATTGACTATCTCATCAAACTAAAATGGGAACTGGTGAAAAATTACCTCCAGGTGAGCAGAGGAAAAACAAATTGGCCTCTCTTTTTACTTTGTTCTGATTGGTAGTAAAACTCCATGAACATGAAGTTTTTACTCAGCTACTCTACTGGCATCTTCTGTCAATGATTTTTTTGCTGAAGAATTTCTTCCTAAAGGCTTGAATGAACCATCTGCTGACTAACTGGGAAATACAATAGCTGACATTCAGTACATGATAAGCAGTTGGTTTAGCAAGTCTTCTGCATATACAGGCAACTATTCGGTAAATGCGATCCATAACAAACTCTTCTGGACTGATCTGCAGATCTGAAAGGAAAATGAAACCAGGTTTAATTTTCTAGAAAGCTGTTTCCATCAATCACTGTCTCAAAAGACTTCTATTTCTATTAACCAAAATGTAAGAGATTTCCCCACACATCTTGAAAAAGTAACACTATGCATGTCAGTTACTATACACCTATGTAGCAAATTATGGGCCCGATTATACAACCCCCTACTCTCATGAGTAATCGCACGGCCAATGTGATTTATTGCATGAGTAAGGATAGCTGGTTTGAGAGTCAGATTTGCATCTGAATTTTAATACATTGTGTCTTGAAATTGGAACTAAATACATACATGCCTATGGTAGCAGATGGAAATAAAATTCATCTGCATCACTGATAATACAAAAACAGCTAAAGGGTGGCTTGGATGCTTATGCTTCAGGTTTGTAATGGCTACACACTCTGGAACCAAAGGTACAAATCCTGGTGGAGTTAACTCAGGCTCAGTCTTTCTAAGACAGACAAACTGATTACCATGCAGTTTATTGTGTGCGTGCTTGCTTGATTGGAGGCGGTGAGGACCTGATGGATGGGAAAAGAAGGAAGCTGGTTGTCAGTACTTGGCAAGCCCACAGTTAAGAGGTTCATAACAGGAAGGAGCTTTGCCATCTTTGGCAGAAAAATGTAGACATTCTAGGCTGGACTCTGATACCTTAGCACAATGACCATGGGTATGGACAGGTGTTCAGATATCAGTGATGAGCATGGTATGAATACCTAATATCTTTGTTGGATGTCTCATGAGAAGTCAGGACTTTGAAATAATGCTTCCAAGGCCTTCTCAGCTGAAGGGAGCTCTAAGCACTTCAGGAAAATGCAGAGGTGGACTTGACATCTACAGGAAATGGGGGATGAGAAGATCAGTGTACCTCTGAGATATGAAAACAATTAAAAATGGGTTCCAGTAGTATGACCTATATGATGCTCTGAGTCCGCGTCTGCCAAGAAACCAGACTTTGTCCCCAGGCATTGTAACCGTCCTAGTACTGGATCACAAAATTTCCATTGTGTGTGTCACTGCTTCCAAGCAGTAGGCAGAACTCATCCCACTATCCTTGTGATGGTGGAGTTGCATTACAGTAGTACCAGAGACCACGCTAAGATCAGGGTCCCTTTGTGCTAGTTGCAGTACAAACAAGTATTGAGAGGGTTCCTGCCATAAAGACCCCACAACCTAAATTCATTCTCCAACTATCGAGCAGCTGAATTCAGTCCTGTGTACCTTACCTTCCTGTTTTGCCGCTCTGTACAGTACACTAGAAAAAAGACCTGGCATGAGGTGCAGACAGGAAGGCTGAGGTGGCCTGCTGTACTACTATGATTTGGGAAACAAAGGGGACAGCTTTGGCTTGCATACACAGTGAATCAAAGCCGAACAGTCGGGAATTTTATAAAGTACATGGGTGCTGATGTGCTTGTGATGAGTTCTGGAGACAGCATGACTGCAGTTAATCCAAACACAAACAAACCAACCAACCTTGGCAGACTGAAACATGTTTAAATTGAAAAGACTGAGTATAAGAGATGTCACTTTATTAAAGAAATAACAGAGGGAACTATCTAGATGAATTTACAGTTAGTATTATTGGGTAAAATATAAAGAGTTATCTATTGTAATAGATTCAGGCCGCAGTTCAGGAAAGCATCTTCATTCAGTATAGCACTTAAGCACATAAGCAATGGAGTCAATGGAACTTGAGTAAGTTCTGTCCTGGTTTGGGGCCTTCAGGGAACACTAAAATACCCTTTGCTATGTTGTATGGGCATGGGCAAATTGGTTTGGAAAACTAAGGGCCACTGTGAACCTTTCTCTTATCTAAAACCCAGACTCAACCCCATATTTTCAAATAGTCTGCAACACTTGCTTCTCTCTTTCCCCTGGTTTCATTCTTTTGCTGTAAATTGTAGGACTTGCTACAGTGGGTTATGAAAGAAAATGGACAAATGAACAGAAAAATGTATCTCTAAATATATATCACTATATAGTATTGGCAGAGGGTTTGAGGCAGTACACATACTTGTTTTCTATACCATTGCTTATGCTAATAAATTATTTGTAAAACGCAGAACGGCAACTTCAACATGACCTGGATTTGCATACTTGGGTCAGGACTGGCCATGACTGTTGTATCTTCAGGGCTAGTGGTGGTAAGTATGTCTCTTACTCAACTACTGTAAAATATCAGTGGAGTTCTGAGAGATGGAGGCTTAATTACAGAAAAGGAGTCTTAGAACATATACCCTGTATAGTCCTCACTGGGAAACAGTCAGAGGCCTAACACAGGTCTATAATGCTGAGATCAGACAAATCCCTTGCTCTTGTGTTTTTTTGTTGTGTCAGTGCCTTCTAAGTGCTACTATAGTTAAGCATGATCAGGATTTCTCCATGATTTCTGTTTTACTGGCTATGTAGGGAATCCTGGGATTGATATCCAGTCTGAGATCCAAATTCAGGCCCTGTGAGCACATGCATTTCCTATGGCAGTCTCGGGCAAAATAAATGGTGGTGTAAGTTATACTTTAGGTATACATTGGTCATAAAATGGATACAAGTGGCAAATTAGCGTAACTTGCACAGAGTTGGAGCCTGATCCTAAAATAAACACTCACAATGACTTCAAATGGGGTTTGGCTCAGACCTCTGTGTAAAATGAGTGTAACTTACATTTCCAGTTCTCCTTTGAGGCTCCAGCAACTCTACCAGACTGCAAAGCCAACACAGAAAGCCGGTTTCCCATCTATCATCTTACTGGGTTCAATTTAATCACAAGAAGGCAGCTAGTAGCCTCAAAGGGGGGGGGGGGGGGAGAGAAGAGAAAAATAATAAACATTTAATTGAACTTTCCAAAAAAGTTAAGGAAAAGGTATAGGTGGGATACACATATCTATTTGCTTAATACAGAAGTCTTGAGCTATGTAGGAGGAGGAACTGAAAGAATGGATGACTTGATAGAACAAGTAACTGTAAGTTGTGAGAGAAGTTATGAACTGTTTGTGAAAGCTGCAATTATTAGCTGCAGGTGGATCTGAATGCATGTATTTGGAAATCATTTTTGACTCTTTCTCTTTACAGTTCTTTTGCCCAGCAGGTGCACCGTATGGGCTTCCAGAAGTCATTGGGTTTCTGAATGGTGCTTCTATTCAACACATTTTTAATGTCAAGACTTTTTTGGGGACGTTTGTTTCTTGTGTGCTGGCTGTGGCTTCTGGGCTCTTCTGTGGACCGGAAGGCCCTATGATTCACTTGGGGTAAGGAACACCATGGGAGAGTGTAAACTGTCAGGGTCTGATTGTCCGTTGCTTTACATCGGTGCCAAGTGGGTGTAAAATGCTCAAATCAGAATTGTTTTCTCTCACAAGTGGTGGTATTTGACGCCCGCTTTGCACAGGGTAAATGACTGCACAAGGTGCAAAAGAGTGGGAAATTGGATGCTCAGGTTCCATAAGATCCCTAGATTACAAAGAAGACAACCCACAGTTATAGTCAATAGTGACCACAGCATTGGTCAAAACTGCTTCTCTTTGCAATTCCCACAGGTTAGTAGATTGCAAGTCAGAATGGAGCTGCAAATTATTTATATCCCAGTGTGGTGCCATATTTGTAGTTGGGAAAGTAATATCACAATATGCTCTTGCTGAAAGAAACCGATTTATTTTTTTCCTATTTAAATAAAAAGAAACAAACAGAAATCCTCCCAGTCCTTCAGCTGGGTCCCTGGGAGAGGAATCCTCTCCTTTTATTTCCTTTATTAAGCAGTCTCATGAGTAGAGGTGATAGTCAGGTTCTTTCTGCTTGTGTAGTACATTTCCTTTTTTGGCTGACCTATTAGGGTTAGGGTAAAGTATTTATCCTTGAGGTTTGCTCTCCTCATCTCCACGAAACCCCTTTCCTCCACTCTTATCATTTTACTTGTACATAGGTGCAGCAGTCCTCAAGGATGACTCAGGTTTTCAAAAATAAGAGAGCAAGGTTTAGTCAGAGGCGAACACAACCATTTCAGACAACGATTACCAAGGCCTAGCTCTCCTTTTCAGGTTTCTTTTGTTTGCTTTACTTTCAGACTTTTGTCTCCAGGCGCTCAGTGGCTGCAGCTGTAATTTCCCCCCCCCCCCTCCACCCCCATGATTAGTTTTGTAATAGTGACGCATGATCCAAAAAAATGCAATCAAATTTCCATAAAGAAAATCAGAACAGTATTAACTTAATGCCTTAAAATAGTGGCATAAAGAACTAATTTAATTGAATTTATTTTTTAAAATATCCAATTTTTATTGTACATCAACACACACAATTTTGTTACAAAGAGTCTTATACAAAGAATATAAATATTTTCATGATTTTAAATGTCAATGAAAACCGTTTTCTTGGATTTAAGTGCAGCCCTGAAGCATTGTCTGAGACATGGTATAGTAAATGAAACCACTGTGCATCTTCCACTGGGAGTGAGACTGCGTTGCTCTCAATGGTGATTAAACTTGAAATGGATGATTGAAATGGACTATAATTAAGGTTAAGATTTTGTCACGGAAGACCTTCCAGAGACCTCTGTGACATTTTCTCCTTCAGCCCTAGGGCAGTGTGGCTGGAGGTGTCAGCTGGCAGGGGCCCAGCAGCTCTCAGGGGCTAGCTCTAGCGGCCAGCTCTCAGCCACCACAGGTAGTGGGGAAACCCTTCAGCACATGCAGGTGATTGGGAGCCCCCCCCACAGCTCCCAGCCACTGGCGACAGCAGGGCTTGTGTGTCCCAGCCACCATGGGCAATGGGGGCAGGGGGACGGGACCCTGGAGCCCAAGCAGCTGTGGGTGCTGGACCCTCCTCACCCGTGACCGGTCTGTGACTTTTACTAAAAATAATCGTGACAAAATCTTAGCCTTAACTATAATCAATTGTTGTATGCAGTGTAGTTGTAGCCATGTCAGTCCCAGGATATTAGAGAGATAAGGTGGGTGAGGTAATATCTTTTATTGGACCAACTTCTGTTGGTGAAAGAGACAAGCTTTTGAGCTGCACAAGCTCTGTGTGGCTCGAAAGCTTGTCTCTTTCACTAACAGAAGTTGGTCCAGTACAGTACAAGATAATACCTCACCCACCTTGTCTCCCTCTCTCTCTCTCTAATCCATCATGTCAGTACTCTTAGGCAGATGCTAACATGCAGCTCATCAAAGGAGCCTTTAGAGTCTTTCTTCACAGTACATGTTGTGAGGGGCCCTTTTAATCTCTGAATTATTAACTTGGAAGCCTTTAATAGCTTCCTCTCTTGTGTCAACAGGACTTTGCATATTGAAAAGCAAATGTGTTCTACAGTCCCATGTTACACTTGTTGAAGTCAATTTAGCTTTGCTGCTCTGCAGCAGCTGAGGATCTGGCCCTTTTATCTTTAACTTCAGTTGATATGTGAATAGCATATTAAAAATAACACTAACTTTTATATCATTATTTTAGGGCAATAATAGGGTGTGGCCTGACCCAGTTCAAGTCAGACATCCTCGGAATTCAGCTGCCCTTCTTCACCAGGTTTTGGAATTCAGCTGATAAGTATGTAATTGATCAGATGTAATTGTTTAAAAAGTCTTCTGAGACACAGTTGCCATATGCTGACTCTCAAATCAGATGTATCAAGGGGTTAATCAAAAAGCTAGGGACTAATAGAATCTGGCAGAGAGTTGGAGTGAATGATCTAATAAGATTCTAGTCATCTCTGATATTTGTGATCTTAGACGGAAAATACTGGGAGATATTCCTGGCCCTCTCCATCAGAAAGTAATCTCTTCCTCCCTCTGTGATTTCCATAGCTGAGCTGTGCTGGGCTCTAGCAAATGTAGAGCCATAATTAAAACGACTTGTGATAAATACGTATGTTGAATGCTTATGAAAACAGTGTGCTTAACACGTGGGGCCTAATTCTCCATTGCTTTGCACCTCGTGTTGTCTTTCACACTGCTACAAAGTGAGTGTAAAATACTAGACTTTTGAATTTAGGTTTGTCTAAATTAATATAGCATTAAGATACTTATATATTTAGTTAAAATGTTTTTTCTTTCTTCCTGGCTATCCTGAGGATTCCACAGTTTCAGTTCAATCTACACATTGTGCATAGGAGACACAGGCTTGTTTCTCTTTTTCCCCACTGTAAAATGATACAGACTGTTCATACTTTCTTTAATCTGAATCTTCTCTGCTAATGAACATCTGTGGGCTGGATTCTGCAAACCTGCTTTTGTAAATACTCCCACTGAAGTCAAAGGGATTACTCACATGAGTAAGGATTTCTTGCATCAGTAAGGATTTGCAGGGTCAGGCTCTGTCTTCTGGATATTGCTCATTAGCTCATTAAAGTAATAAATAAAAAGCCCCATATTATACTGTTTTTTTTTTGATTTTTTTTGTTTCCAAGGCAAGGGCAAAGCAGGGCAAAAGCCTCATTTGCCAAAAGAAAAGGCCATTGTGAACTATTTGTGGCTCACAGGATAATCATACAGTACAGCTCGTATGATATGTGATATGCTTTGTCTTTAACTTTCATCTTCAGTTAGTGAAATAAATCCTGAGACATGCCTATTAAAACAAATTGTTACTCATGGAAGAAATTAGTAATTGCTGTAAGAGGAGCAGTAAAAGATTTTGTTTTTGTTTTGTAAAAGTACAATATAAGTTAATTAGAGAAGAATTGATTTACAGAGGCAGGAAAACTCCTGGGAGAAACATGTCATCTAGAAATCCTGTTTATACAGAAAGGATTAACTGTGAACAGCAAGCTCATCTTAGCTTCTCCTCCTTGTTGTTGTTTTTTGGAATGTGGGATGAGAAGCATGCTAACTCCTTTCTGGTGTATTTTTGGAGCAGCAAATAGGTTTGGTACCCTTTTTAAAGTCTTTTAAAGTAAATGTTATAGCTTCACAGATGAAGCAACAGTTCAGTAAGTATTCAGGCATCATGTAACCCTTACTCCAGTAGACAGCACTAGTTGATATGTATAAGGGCACGTCTATACAGCAATTAAGAAAAACCTGTGGCACTGAGTCTCAGAGCCTGGGTCATCTGACTTGGGCTTGCAGGGCTCCGGTTGTGAGGCTGAAAATTGCTGTGTAGACATTCCCGCTTGGACTGGAGCCCAGGCTCTGAGATCCTCCCTCCTCGCAAGGTTTTAGTGCCTAGGTTCTAGCCCCAGCCAAAATGTCTACACTGTGATAGTTAGCTCTGCAGCCCGAGTCCCACAAGCCTGAGTCAGCTGAACTGGGTCAGCTATGGCTATGTTACTCTCAAAAAAACTATGTTAAAAGAAGGTTAAGTTTCCAAAGTCAAGCCGTCAAAAATTTGGAAATGCCAGACTTAAGGTTGCCTGCATAGCCTTAACTCAGCCCTCTTGTGCATATGCATTATGATATAGTCTTTGGTGACATGGTCACCTACTATTTTTTCCACCACACCTCTGCATCATTCAGTGCACAGGATGGACAGTGCTCACTGAACGAGCAGCAGTTCAATAATTTGTTTTCTCCTTGTTTGTGTGGTCCCAAGCCTTATTTGCTGCATGCTGTTCAAACCTTGCTCTGAAGACTGAATTATTTATTTCCTGATTGGCTTTTCTATGGCTTCACAAACAATGAATTAATTATCAAAGTGCTTCACAAACAATGAATTAATTTATCTTTGTAAAACCCTGGTGAGGGGAGGTGGTGGTATTATCCCCATTTCATACAACAAGATTAAAACATTTTAAGGTCAGAAGGAACCATTAGATAATCTAGTTTGACCTCCTGTATCTCTCTGGCCATTAAATTTCAACCAGTTACCCTGGTGTTGAGCTTAAAGCATATCTTACAGAAAGGCATCCAGTCTTGATCTGAAGAGATCAAGAGATGGAATCATAGAATATCAGGGTTGGAAGGGACCTCAGGAGGTCATCTAGTCCAATCCCCTGCTCAAAGCAGGACCAATCCCGACTAAATCATCCCAGCCAGGGATTTGTCAAGGCTGACCTTAAAAACATCTAAGGAAGGAGCTTCCACCACCTCCCTAGGTAACCCATTCCAGTGCTTCACCACCCTCCTAGTGAAAAAGTTTTTCCTAATATCCAACCTAAACCTCCCCCACTGAATCCACCATTTCCTGTTATAGTGGTTCCAGTGCTGCCCTTGCACTGCAACCTTAATTCTGGTATTTCCTAACTTTTGTGTGCTCGACTCGGCAAATTTAATGTTCTTTTAACATAGCTTTTTCAATATAACTTCCTTGATTTTTTTTAAGAAAAGCAAACTGAAAAAAAAACAACAACCAGAAATTCAGTCATGTGAAACTATATTGACTCCGACATGGTTCATCAGTAGGGTTTGGACTTTTAGATCAACAGCACAGACATCTGCTACTTGAGCTAACAGAGTAACTATAGCAATAGTAGGTTGTCATACTCTTTGTGGCCCAGCCACTAGAGGGAGATGAGGCACATATTTTCCCAGTGGGTTCCACAGCCATTTGATGACAGCGGGGGAATGGTAAGACTCAGGAATCATAGGTTTTATTCCAGATTTATATGGGAGTCTACTGTTGTGGTTTCAGATCCTTCTTCCCCTTTCCCTCTGCAAATCTGACCCCTTTCTGCCGTTGGCCGCTCTAGCTTGTCCCAGTCTCCCCTCCATGTCCTAGTCTTCCTCCTTGCCCATCTGCAGTCCAGGCCACTTCCGTGTCCTTCTCTTCACTGCAGGAGCGCCGCCAGCCTTTTTGCCGCCCTAGGCGGCGGAACGTCCCGCCCCCGAAATGCCGCCCCCGACAGAGGAGGCGGAAGGTCCCACCCCCAAAATACCGCTGACGACCGGGGCGGTGGAAGGTCCCGCCCCCGAAATACCGCCGACGACCGGGGCGGCTGAAGATCCTGCCGCCGCGGTCGCCACCCCCCAAATGTTAGCGCCCTAGGCGACTGCCTAGGTTGCCTAATGGGTTGCGCCCTGCTTCACTGCATGGATGCCAGTAGTAGAAGCATTGAGAGCACAAAAGAAACACTCGTTCTCAGCTTCTATGCCTGTGTCATAGCAGCTGCCAGCAGTGTGGAGGAGCAATTGCAAGGAAAATCCTGCTCTGCCCCTTCAGCCTCAAACTGGAGCATGCTCCTTGAAGACGGAATGTTCAGAGAATTTAGCAGTCAAGTTCTAACAAATCTCTACTGAGCATGTGCAAACTGAGATTTTCAGAGGCCCATAACTTGACCAAATTTGGGTGGATTTTCAGAGCGCTGGCAAAAGGCACATCCCTGATAACAGTGTGATACTCCTCCTGGTCCCCCTCATTGCCAAATTTCAAATCCCTGCTGCAAAGCATGGAGGCAGTAGAGTTTCACAGTTAAACAGTAGGAAAGAATTTTTTTATCATTGGCAAAACAATGTATTTTTCTTAAAAAAACAAAACAAACAAACAAAATACTGATGAACCATGTGAGTTGAAAATGTATAGAAAATTTCAGCCTGACCAGACACCTAATATGGGAAATTGCCAAACTTTTGGGTTGAAAAATTATAAACCAATGAAAACAGAGTGTTTTAATAGAAAGTGTTGAGAAAACTTAACTATGGTGTCGCTACCTATAATACATGCAGTGCTCTGAGGAATCAAGAAATTGGTCAACCTACAAAGACACTCTAAGAGTTCCTAATGCAATGCACTAGGAGAGAAAAGTTCATTGGGACAGGGTTAAAAAAGAGAAAAGCTAATATCTTACAAAGCAAACAGAAAAATCAATCAGTTAACCGATCAACACATCCCCTGCTGCCCAGTCCCCAGCCCCTTTAGGCCTCAGAATATGACCCTCATAGTATTACTAACATATGGATTCACAGCTAACAGTTCTGAGAGTTATGCTTATCTTTGGGCTCACTGACCCCTCTTTTGGCAGCCTAGTTTGACATGGACCTTTGTGTCCTTGGCAGTTGACTGAAATCAGCTCACTTCTCCTATGCCACCAAACAGCCACTAGTTATTACTGTTGTTGTGGATCAGGTTTGAATTTAGACCCCAGAGGTGAAAAGCTCTATGTCCCCAAAACAATGCCCTGAACCAGCCAGTCCCCCTATATTCAGCCTTTAAAAATCTATTTGCTTTAACAATAAATAGGCAAGGATTATTTTTTTTACCATTGTTGAGTTTTCTAAACATAAATCTTAAAGCATGCCTTGCTGTGCCTCACTGTTTTCTGATGAATTATTTTTCTCCATGTTGTAGGAGGAATTTTATTACAGCTGGTGCAGGAGCAGGAATAGCCTCGGTATTCCGTGCTCCAGTGAGTGGACTCTTGTTCACATTGGAAGAGGTGGCCTCTTTCTGGGACATCAGACTGGCCTGGCAAACTTTCTTCTGCTGCTTGATGGCTGCCTTCACTACGGATTTACTCTCTTCATCTCTTTCTGGGTTTGTTTACAGAGGTCATTTTGGATTTTTCAAAGCAGAGAAAAGAATTTTATTTTGGGTATGTACCAAACGGACTATTTTTGAATAAAAATATAGCTCATGGATTTATAATTTATTTGGCAAATACCCATATCTCTTTGGGCCTGTGATGGAATCTGGGAAAAAATAATCTGTGGCACTAGTCCTGTTTTCTGTCTGAACTGAAGAATCTTGAGAAGCATAAATGGGAAATTAGCCTATGAAAATTAAAAATAGCTTATGGACTGTTTTTAAGCCTTTAGGGCTCTAACAGCAATTGACACTGACCGGAGGACCCCTTCTCTTACCATGCCATACTGCATACCAGGTAATATTAAATGACTACCTCTGACAGCAACATCATTTCTGATGAAGCACTTAGTGATACAGTCTTAGGCCATGTCTTAGCTAGGAAAAGAGGTGTGTTTTTACCAAGTGTTCATTAACAAGTCGTAACTAACATGAGATATATCCTAGTGAAGCTGAGGCAGTTTGTAGTTTTAACTGTATTAGCAATTGGAAGTAAACCCTAGGCTCCACCTTAATGCTGGAGCTAGCCAGTGAAATCTCCAAGGTGAGAGAGGTTGACAAAGAAGGGGGAGGGAGCCAGCCCAGCCAGGAGAGGCACTAGATTTAAAGCTGCACTTTCCTGTTGTCACCTTATCTGAGGGGTAAATTTCCCTCCCTGAGCAGGCTATGCCTGTGGGTAGCAAGTGGGGAGAATTACTATTTCCAATTTTCCTTGACGTGAGTCTGGCCCATTTAGTTAAACTTTCTCTCAGAACCATCTTCTGTATGCAATTTTTTTTTCTTAAGCAACTTCTTAAAGTCTCCTCCAACCTGTCCAACACAGTTTTGGTCAACCATTAGTTAGCAAAATTCAGCTGCCTAATAGAGTTTTCTCTATCTGCATGGGTGGAAGCTTAGGGTATGTCTACACCCAGCCGCTAGTTCGGCGGCTGGGAATCGAAGTTCTGGGTTCGACTTATCGCGTCTTGTCTGGACGCGATAAGTCGAACCAGGAAGTGCTCGCCGTCGACTGCGGTACTCCAGCTAGACGAGAGGAGTACCGCGGCGTCGACGGGGGAGCCTGCATGCCGCATGTAGACCGAGGTAAGTTCGAACTAAGGTACTTCGAACTTCAGCTACGTTATTCACGTAGCTGAAGTTGCGTACCTTAGTTCGATTTGGGGGTTTAGTGTAGACCAAGCCTTAGATAGGTTTGACTATAGTTACTTTAACTGTTGCAGTTGTTGCTGAGCTGGCATTAGAGTGAAACAACGCCAAGGGCAATCTTGTTGATTTCCGCACGTGGTTTCTGCTTAATGGCTCAGCCTCGGAGTGGGAACTGCATTCCTGGTAATTAATAGAAAATGGTTAGCTCTTAACATAACAGAACAATTATTTCCGAAGCCCTTTTCCTTCCCCGTGGGGATCCTTGCATTGAGCTCAGGCTATTAGATGGCCAACAGCTTGCAGTGTTTTTGGCTGGGATTATCAAAGGGTTAGCTGCCCAATTTTCACTGAACTGGGAATTGGGCATATAGCTCCTTTTTATTAGGCACTTTTGAAAATCCCAGCCCCAGCTGTTACCAGAGAACAATATGAGGTTCCCTGGGATATGCAAGAAACATACCAAAAAATGTGAGGTATTGGGGGCAAAGGTATCTTTTTGGCATAACATTAATATTCATACATTTTCAACCTGCTGCGGCCAAAATCTGTGACATGTTTTTTAAAATTGGATGATACTCAAAACAAAGGATACATTGGAAAAATAGCAGTGTTTAGGCAACAATAGGTAGGGAGACTTTGGTGGTGGTTTAACACTTGGCTCAGCTAAGTCTTGAATAGCTTCCTGGTAAGCTTTCTCTTTGTTGCTGTTTACCAGCTGTTTCATTTTGTTGCTTGTAAATGGATACAAATACAAAGAAAAATAAATAATACTTGGAAGACACAAGTATTTATTTACATACAAAAAGATATTGTTGAACATGCCAGATCATGGCATTCCATAAAACGTCCCATCCCCACAAATTTTGTTTGATCTCAGGAAGAATATACAACAACAGACATGAAATTCCATAATTTCCTTTGTTTTTCAAAAGCAGCATGTATAAAATAGCCGTAGGACAATAGCTGTCAATCTTTGCTCAAGTACAGTTGAGGGTTGGGGGTCTGTATTCTGCAAAGTGCTGAGTGAGTGCCCTTGGTTCCCACTGACTTCAAGCAGAGATAAGAGCACTCAAAACCCCATAGAAATGTGTGGTGTTGGTCAGATTTGAGATCCACTGGACAAGCTGTGTGGGGAAGTTTGCACAGAACAATCTTGCTTGCAATATCCCTGCCTCTAACCAGCGCTTAGTAATGCGTATACTTCATCATGAGTACCAACAATTATCCCCCACCCTAGAAGAAGAAAGACTCTGCAGATGCTACTCAAATATACTACTCTTTGTTTCTGAGGGGGGATGTAAAACCCCTGAAGTGGACAATAATATTTCCTTTGAAGGAAGTTAGGTATATATATTATTATATCTCATAGAACTGGAACGGACCCTGAAAGGTCATTGAATTGAGTCCAACTCCCTGCCTTCACTAGCAGGACCAAGTACTGATTTTGCCCCAGATTCCTAAGTGGCCCCCTCAAGGATTGAACTCAAAACCCTGGATTTAGCAGGCCAATGCTCAAACCACTAAGCTATCCCTCTCTGAGTGAGCTCGCTCTTTTTTTCCTAACCCTAAGTAGTTAATGGTTGGCTAATGTCCTGAAGTCTGAGGGTTTTGATATTCTTTTTGAATTTTTATTCTGTCCAATATTGCACTGGATATTCTTATTATTCACATAAATGTCTCACCCTATTTTGAATTCTACTAAGCTTTTTGCTTCAATAATATTTTTGACAGCTACTTCCTTCATAGGTTAATTACACATTGCATTAATACCAAACCATATGCTTCTTTCTGTACCATGTTATGGAGGGAAGCAACTCCATGCTATCCATGCAAAATTAGGTATGGGAGCATAAAGCAGCGGAAAGACCAGAAACTGTATCTCTTTGATTCCTTTTAGCTGCCAGGAAATCTGCACCACTTCCCCTGGGTACACACTGTTACGTGTACACACTACCTTGTTTGTGTGGGGACTTCTCATCTCAGAATTTCATTGTCAGGAAGATATTCCTGATAGGCTACATTCTCCCTTTCTTGATTTCTTCCTGCTACTCTGTTATTTTCATGTTCCACTCTAACTCTCTCTGGTGTGTGAGCACTCTAAAATACTTGTAGATTATTAGCTTGTCTTAACCTATAAAAATATTACGCAACTGTTATGTATTGCTTTTCATCTGTTGATTATAAAGCACTTTATAATGGAGGTAAGTATCATTATCCTTATTTTACAGATGAGGAAATGTAGGCAGGGAGAGATGAAATAACTTGCCCAAGGTCACACACCAGGCAATGGCAGAACTGGGGCTAGAACCCAGCTATCCTGAGTCCCAGCTGAGTATCCGCTCCTTAGTGCATTCCTCATAAGGACAGCCATACTGGGTCAGACCAAAGGTCCATCCAGCCCAGTATCCTGGCTGCCCATAGTGGCCAATGCCAGGTGCCCTAGAGGGAATGAACCTAACAGGTAATGATCAAGTGATCTCTCTCCTGCCATCCATCTCCACCCTCTGACAAACAGAGGCTAGGGACACCATTCCTTACCTATCCTGGCTGATAGCCATTAATGGACTTAACCTCCATGAATTTATCTAGTTCTCTTTTAAACCCTGTTATAGTCCTAGCCTTCACAACCTCCTCAGGCAAGGAGTTCCACAGGTTGACTGTGCGCTGTGTGAAGAAGAACTTCCTTTTATTTGTTTTAAACCTGCTGCCCATTAATTTCATTTGGTGGCCCCTAGTTCTTATATTATGGGAACAAGTAAATAACTTTTCCTTATTCACTTTCTCCACACCACTCATGATTTTATATACCTCTATCATATCCCCCCTTAGTCTCCTCTTTTCCAAGCTGAAAAGTCCTAGCCTCTTTAATCTCTCCTTATATGGGACCCGTTCCAAACCCCTAATCATTTTAGTTGCCCTTCTCTGAACCTTTTCTAATGCCAGTATATCTTTTTTGAGATGAGGAGACCACATCTGTAAGCAGTACTCAAGATGTGGGCGTACCATGGATTTATATAAGGGCAATAAGATATTCTCCGTCTTATTCTCTATCCCTTTTTTAAATGATTCCTAACATCCTGTTTGCTTTTTTTACTGCCGCTGCACACTGCGTGGATGACTTCAGAGAACTATCCACGATGACTCCAAGATCTCTTTCCTGATTAGTTGTAGTTAAATTAGCCCCCATCATATTGTATGTATAGTTGGGGTTATTTTTTCCAATGTGCATTACTTTACATTTATCCACATTAAATTTCATTTGCCATTTTGTTGCCCAATCGCTAAGTTTTGTGAGATCTTTTTGAAGTTCTTCACAGTCTGCTTTGGTCTTAACTATCTTGAGCAGTTTACTATTGTCTGCAAACTTTGTCACCTCACTGTTTACCCCTTTCTCCAGATCATTTATGAATAAGTTGAATAGGATTGGTCCTAGGACTGACCCTTGGGGAACACGACTAGTTACCCCTCTCCTAGGGCCGGCTCCAGGCACCAGACGAGAAAGCACATGCCTGGGGCGGCACATTGTAAGGGGCGGCACATTCCGGCCGCCCTGCCGTGGTTCTTTATATAATATAATAATAATTTTATATATATATATATTTTTTGCTTTGGCAGCCCGGTCCGCAGCTCCGGAGCCCCCGGACGGCTCCCCGCGCTCCGCAAGTCCCAGCCCTGCAGGGGCACGGACCCCGGCCCAGGGGGGCAGGAACTAGCGATCCCCACCACTCACCGTGCCACTGGGCTCCCCGGGACGCGCCACTCCCCACCGCCTGCACCGGCCTCCGCCTCCCGCGCTGCTCTGAGCCCGGCCCGGCCGAGCTGCTTTTAAAGGAGCGGCTGAGCCAGCACCTCCTGCAGCCCCCGGGGGCTCTGCCTGCCCGGCCGGGAGAGGCACCCCAAGGCTGGAGGGGGGAGCCCCTCTCGCCCGGCTGCGAGCGGGCTGCAACGCCTGGCTGCCCACGGGCGGAGGAAGCGGGCGGGCGCTGCCCTTCACCCCCCTGCGAGCCGCCTTGACCATGCTCCCTGCGGCTGCCATTTTTTTTTTTTTTTTGCTTCGGCACTCCGGCCGCCCTTTTATTTATTTATTTATTTTAATTTTTTGCTTGGGGCGGCAAAAAAGCTAGAGCTGGTCCTGCCCTCTCCATTCTGAAAATTTACCATTTATTCCTACCCTTTGTTCCCTGTCTTTTAACCATAAGTAGACTTCACTGGCCCTGATAATTTTTCATTGCTTTTCTCTAATTCTCTCCAGTTTGTCTCTGCGTTTCTGGTAATGTAGTGCACGCAACTGAGGCAGTATTCCTGGTTGTGTAGAGAGGATTCTTACTTGCATGCTCCATGCTATGCTGACTCTGCATGTTCTGTACAAAATTATATTGGGCACTTCTGCTTCCACATCACATTAGACTTGCATCTAACTTACTGTATCTGGTACCCCTTATCGCTGCAGGCTTTTATTAACTTCAGCATGCTTGTTTAGTTACCAACTTCCTTTTGCATTTCTGGAAACTTTTTTTTTTAAACCTCATGTTTCTAAGCTGTTCCTCATGAAATCACAATAGCCACTCCTTTTATAGAGGTACTGAAGTCTCCTGGTTTCTAGTTAGAGCATCTTTTAGAATTTCCCAGTCTTCTTTCACACTGACACATTTTAATACCTCTGCCTTGTGCATGTCTTTTCACAGATGTCAATACCACTCTGTTTTTTAATTCCTTGACATTTTCTGTCCTGAATTGTAACATATTTGTACTGTTGTGTTCTGTGAATTCAATACCCCACTCAAACTAGTTATCATGACCTGCAGTGGAAAATGTCTCATTCTGCCATACAGTACTGGAAAAGTATATAAATATACATAGCAGTTGTGAAAACAAACTGGAGGTTGACCCAACACAAAAGGAGAACACCTCTCTGTAACAAAAACACACAAGAGGGCAAAATTTGAGAATGACCTCTGTTTTTAGTATTTGTAGCCCTTTACAAGCTCATATTAGGACATCTTCAGAAAAAGGCAGTGGATGCTGGCCCTTTCCATCTTCTTTTAGTGTCAGAGGAAAAACTGGATAGAATTACCAGCACATGACTTCTGCTGGTGTTCTATAGGTTTTGGCTGTCCAGATGGTACAGATAATCAGAAATATTTTCACTTCAGTTAGTTTGGGGCTCAGGGGAAATTTCACTTCTTTCATGTTTGTGGCATTAACCAACACAGTTTATAGTGAATAAACTCTGAATTGAAAGCTTGTGGGTTATGTTTCTCAAGAAAAATATTTATTTTCCTCAGTTTCATTCTACCCAGGATAATGTTACAAGAGGAATTTATTGCATGGCAGCTCCATGTGATTCTGCAGCGCTCAAGTTTTTTAGGAAGCTTGACTTTATTTATTGTTACTTGGACCACTGGGTTATTTACAAGTGTGAAGCTCATTGGGGCAGGCGACAGATCTCTCTTGTGGGCTGGTCTCAGATTGCAGCTCGAACTGTCACAGGAACTAAGATCCACCAATACACTTTGCCGCTTTTTGTTCCAAATGCAAGGCCTATGTGCTTGACCTTGCCTTTGCTAATACAAACGCACAGCGTACATATAATATATTAAAACAATAGTCTTCATGCAATTTCTCCCAGGGAAAGGGAGGCAGAAAGAGAGAACCACACATGACTGATGTTAGTCACATAACTTAATGCAGTGTTGGAAGGCACTCATATACTATAGTGCTGAGGATGGTGTGAGAAACTGAACAGAATAGAATTCTTGATATTTCAGACTTAGCAACTGCCCTCTATATTTAATTTTTTTATACTACCTATTTAACCAGTTAGGTCTGTAGACAGGTCATTGTTATAAAGAGGATGATTTCGTTGTAGCAATTGCTGAAAATAATGCCAGGGTTGTACACCATGGACAGATAGCATGTGTCACAGTACTCTGTGTCTGTGCAAATGTTTGGAGACGGTGTTTGTCCCCTCCATAGTCTTTCCGAGTGCACCCCCGTTAGGTGTCAGGCCTCTTGTCTTCATTTTTTCTGAGTTGGAATCCCATAATTCCCCCACTCTTAGACCTTGTCCCAGGGCTACAGCATCCTGTGTACCAACAGTGAGTACTTAGCAGTCCCAGTTGGGTTTAGCCCCTGCATGTCTTTCCTCATAGGTGATTTGCCCAGTGGTTAATACAGTGACCAGGCATCTTTCTTAAAACTAAGTATTGTTTAATCTTAACAGTAGGAACAAAGCATAAGACAAAAAGGGTTTTAAAACAGTTATGTCTATACACATCTATCTCACTTGAGGCTTGCCATCCCCTGAAAGATAAGGAAGACCTGATTACTTCAAACCCCCTTTGCAGCCCCTGACACCTGCCCCTGCCCACTCTTCTAGTGAGTCACCTTTTAACTGTTTTGTGTCCTTCTGATCTGTCTGTTCCCAGCCTTGGCAAAACAGCAGTGTAACCTTGGGTTGGAGCAAAGGAAGTAGCATTTACATAGCTTAATAGCCCGGTATTGATTCTTAATGACCCCTGCCATGTTTACTAGGAGGTTACTGGTCTAGATCACATTGTGTTGCCTTCCTGCTGGTTTCCTAACAGTCCTGCTATAAACCAACATATGCATACAGTAAACATTTCCAATATAAGTATAAAATAACTATCCAAATAACTAGGTCATACACAGTATTAATAAACGGTTACAGATTAGCCCTACCTCCAGTTTTACTTGCAGTTTATTCAGTGATTTTGAAACAGATAGTTGCAGATTGAAGCTTAATAAATGATTATGAATGATGAGGTGGTTTAAGGTACAGTGAGTGAAATCCTGGTTCTGCTGAAGTCAAGGTAAGTTTCTGCATTACACTCTGAAGTTCTGAGCTCTCTCAGTAATAAGAGATGCAGCACAAAGATTTCTGCCTGATCGACTGCATCTACTCAGGGAAAGAGGGGCCCAAGAAGGAGCTGCAGTACTGAGCCTTCAGCCTGATTTGATCAAGTCCTTTCCAATCTTTTTAAAAATCAAAACAACTGGCTGGTGGAGCTATGTGCTGCCTGGGCTTGTACTTTCTGATCCTGCAAGGTTCTGAGGAGACTGCTCTTGGCTCCTCATGGGAACATCCCTAAATTTGAGAACTGCACTCCTTAAGCTGCAAGGAAAGATCTGTTTCTTATAAAGTAAATTTTGCTTATTTGTTGCATTGTTATATCATGTTTCACTTAGCAGAGTAGCTGCTGTATTTCAAATCACTGGCAGAATTCTCAGAATGTACTGTCTTTCTTTTCTCCTTCAATTCAGGTTAAAAACTTGCTGGATATGAGTGTCTTGGCCTTCGTTCCAACCATTTTCCTTGGAATACTTGGAGGACTTTTCGGAGCTCTCTTTGTTTCCCTAAATATAAAGATTAATAAATTACGTGAGCGTTTCTTTAGCTCAATTCAAACAACATCCCTCAGAAAAACAAGCAAGCTCTTGGAATCTGTGCTGGTTCTTGTAAGTAAATGTGTGTTTCTCAATTAAAGATTGAAGTCATGTTTAAAATAGTTCAGGTAAAAGTGAAGGCCAGTCACAGGGTGGCTAGATGAAACAGCAGATGACAGGGAAAAGTGACTTTCTGGTGCACGATTTAGCACAATTGATGTGCAATGGGCAGAAGGGACCCAAAATGTTGTACAGGGATTTTCAGCCTGTGTGTACATGGGTAGGAGTGTACAGTGTTTATTTATTGTTGTTATTCATTATTTATTATTTTTACAGCACTTACCACGTTACTTTTCGTGCTGCCCCAAGCCATTCCTTCATTCTCATGATACTACATTTATTTAGCAGTATGGAGAACTGTTTTGCTGGGTTGATGGTTGTCACATTCATTTTTGGTGTTTGGATGGTTGCCACCAGTAGGTTCCAAACATTTCCTTTCTCCTCATTCTTCCTCAGCAATGACAGACCACCTTGGCATTTGGGAGAGGCATGGTTGCTTGCATCCTCTCTCCATCCTCTCTGCCCTCATCAAGGGGTGACATGTTCTCCTCCTTGCCTTTGGTATCTTCAGGTGGCAGTCTGGAAGGCCTGTTTCCCCTCTAATCCACTTGTCATTTTGTGGGGTCAGTCTATTCCCCTGCTTTGGTGCAAAAGAATCAATTAGATCCCTCTGCTACATCTGCACCTTTAAAACGTAAAAGGCAATTGGGAGTGTATACCCCTTAGGATTGTGACATATCCAAGTAACATGACACACCATGAAGAAGGATCTCTGTTTGTTGGGGGAATGGTAGATGCATGGGGCGTAAGGGTTGGAGAGGACTTCAGAACTTTGGATGAATTTTGAGAACTTTTTAGATGTTGCTTCATAGCTGGATTGAGGCCTGGGCTAGATGTGAAAGGATCTATCCTATTTACAGTCCTTGGAGCTATCTAGTCTCCCACTGAGTACAGTTTTCAGTTTGTGGGAAGGATTTTCCATAAGAACTAGAAAAGTAGTGCAAGCCTAAAAGGTTTCCATGTGTATGTCTATGTGTGTGTTTCCATCATTTTCAATTTCAAAATTATGGTGAAAGACATGGAGAGGGGGCTTTGGGGTGGAGAGGGTGAAGTGTTTAGAATATTCTTCTGTACTTTATTTGTAGATTACTCTGAGTTGGATTTCTCCACCAGTTTTATCTTCTGAATGCCCACTTCCCATTATTTTCCTTTCTCCATTTTTTGCAGAAGTTTGCAGGGTTTTCAGATATTTTAAAGTGCCTGAATATTCCTATTGTACTTTTTTCTTCAGAGAAACGTGTGCAAACCAAAACCTCATGCTGTTGACATCTCTTAGGCAACTTGCCAGTATATTTACTGAATTCAGGTTCCCTTCTGAAGAGGAAATGTTATCAAAGGGCACTGAGCCCACCCATGCAAATCCTTGCCTGCCCGTCTGCCCAAATGACCCTATCAGCCAACCTCTGCTCTGAGACAGCAAAAGGATATTGGTGTCACAGGAGAACAATGGTTACTGGTTTTAATTCTTCTATGCTTTTTGAGCTATACTGACATTAGGTCCTGCCCTACAACACAATTGCAACCAGAGTAGAGAGTATCCATTTATAACAGTTGTACCCCATTGGTATAGGCAGCATCCACCTCTTTTATAACAGGATATTGTGACGGGTTGGATCACAGAAACCCCCTTGGGAGCTGCCACCTGATGTGCCAAGACTACCCCTGCTTCTGTTTTCCCAGCCAGCTCAGGACTCCAGCACCCTGTCTTGCTGAATTAGACACTCCAGTCTGCTCCAACCCAGACATTACAGGGTTTTAGGGGGGTGGGCTTGGGGCTTTTTAAGAGCACAGATAATTTTAAGGTGCCCCAAAGTGTGCTAGATTCTTCCCAAAAGGTACATAGAACACAGTTTACACTGTTTCAGTTTTCAGTCTAAGATCTCTGTCCTGCAAGGAGCTCTGTTTGGGGGTATAACCCACCTGTGTGTGTGTTTTAGAGGTGCCCCTCCATGCCGATCCACAGAGAATAGGAGTCGATATAGCCCCCAGCTACAAAACCTAGATTCTTTAACTCAAGCTGTAGCAGCTCAGCTCATGCTTTTAGCTCTGGTGATCTCCAGTTCAATCCCTATGGGTTGGCCAAGGTGGTGGCTGTCATGGGTGGACTCCCATTGACTTCACTAGGGTTTGGTGTGGACACAGCGGTCTGACTGTGTGTGGGATGTTTCAGGATTGAGGTTTAAGTGATTGTAGTCAAACAAGATTGATCTCTCAAGATATGTTGGGCACATCCCACAGAACAATCTTCTTGCGATAGCTGCTGGTGTTGGTGATTCTAGATCCTTCACGTTTTCTTCTGTGTTTCTACCTCACACGTTGATGTTTTTCACTTTTTACACCTGCAGGTGTGTACCGTCACTGTTACAGTCTACTTACCATATTTCTTTTCTTGCACTCCAGTCATGAGTCTGAGAACTTTGCAGCTGAAGAACAGTTCAGAAATGTAAGTGGTGAGAATGGCACAAGCATCTTTGTGTGAAATGCTAATTATTACTACAGTATTTCCATTAGTCTCTATGACATCCAGGGATAAACATTCATATAGATGCACAAGGATTGGGTGTTTGAAACGCAGAATTTTATTTGTGCACGTGAACTTTTCCAATGTGGCAGTTGGGAATGCAACAACCAGTGCATGCTTAAAGACAAATGCAAAAATGAATGAGCAGGCCTGGGGGTATGACCATTCATATATTTGAGCCTACAAGTGCATTTTCAACTAGGTTTTGCTTTAAAGTTGAAAGTCATAATTTTGCTTTAAAGTTTATAGATGATAAATATCTATGTTCGAGGAACTCAGAAGTAAAGAAAAATTCTTTTGCTCTCAATTTCTAACAAATCCATTTACTAAGGGGCATATTTGGTTGTGAACTTACATAATAATTTTCTTTTTCTTTTAAACTTCCCTTGCATTGCTTTGTCCCTAATTAAGCCACGCAGAAGACTTACTTTAAGATCTTACCTGGAGTTTATGGGGTGGAGGGCCCTCCACTGATCCTCTGGAATGGGGTGCATTTTACTTATCCGTGTCTGATCCATTAAGCGAGACAAAGTAATTGGATTAATGTTAGTACTGTGGTAGCAGCCAGAATACCCAATCAGAATGGGTCTCCATTGTACCATGTACAGTACAAACATATAGGAGCACATGGTCCCTGGCTCAAGTAACTTACACTTTAAGGGCCTGATTCAAAGCCCATGGAAAGATCCCACAGACTTTTGTAGGCTTTGGATTAGACTGTAGTGGACTGAACCTTCAACTTGTTCCATCTGTACCTATATGACTCTCACTTGACTTGAACAGGCCTTTGCATGGTAGAAGGGTACACCAGCAAGGAATAAGTTTCAGGTAGGGGCCTAAGATGACAAGTGTCATGTGAGAGTGATACAATCCAATGTATGTAAATTTTGTAGAGATGTTATATACATGAGCCGCCTCAGGTTTGATTTTGATCTTGCAGCCAAGTATATTTCTCTTTCTAGCTAATATCTGTGAAGAATCTAGGGGATTTGGACAAAGTTTAAGTTAAATGACAGTTTATCTCTGAATTTTCACCAGTTTACAAGGGTGAATATGGTACAATTATGCTGTAGAAAAGGATGGCGGGACATTATATTATATTGCATTAATTTTATAGGAAGATTTATTTGCCACTCATGACAATGGACTCTGAGTGCCTTACAAAAGTCAAATAAAAATGCAGACATATATTACTTTGTATACCACTAGTTTCAGAGTATCATTTGATCTATGTAACATGAATAAATGCTGTGTGCTGTAGTAAAGATTTTCTTTTCTTTTGAAAAAACATAACTTGTCACCTTCTTAATATCAGGATTTGGCAAACTTATCACAGCTCTTTGGATCTTTATAGGGAAAAGCCTTTTCCTTCACCTCAACATCTTTTTTTATATTTTAAGGGCTAACTGCTTGTAAAATGTCATTTTTTCAAAACAAAGCTGTTTTTGTTCTAAAGTTGTATAGAAAGTGCATCTGAAATCACAAGAATTTTATGTCTTTTTGCCTGTCTTTGAATCAAAAATTGTCCAGCTGATCCGTGTTAGAAGCTGTCAGTCTTTGCGCCAACTTTTAGTCTGGTGCAGCTTAAATAGGCCCAGTCATAAAGACTCCATCCCAGTGAAACTGGATAGACCTAAAGAGAAGTAAATAGGTTGTCATGAACTCTACCAGGCTATACATAGTCTCACCAGGCTTCCGGCTATAATAAACCACAAGAATGAAAGTGGACTAAAGCCTTGTTCACGATTCTCTTAGAAACAAAGAAGCAGACAGTGTATGACTGAGATCCATTGATCCTTGCAATTGTAGGAAGTTAGTATTGATCATCTGGGATATACCTATTCCAATGTAATATGACTCCTCACTGAGTGCTGCAGAGGAAGATTTATAAACTTCAATGTCTCCACAAAAATAGCAAAAATTCTTTCCCCAATGCCTTTGTTTCATAGAATACATCCTATCATAACACATCTAGGCCTGGCCTACGCTAGAGCTGGGCAAGTAACTGATTCCTCAGTTCACTGGCAGTTTGAAAAACACCCACAAACTAACCAACCCTGAAAAATCAAAACAACAACAACAAAATTGCAGTTGGGTCAAATTGAAACGGAAAATTCTGGAAAATGTTGTTGAATTGAAAAAGTCAACAAAAATTAGTTTCAGTCAAACAAAATATTTCATTTCCAGGGCTAAATTTTTTAAAAGAAGGGCTAAATTCACAAAATGGCCAGGAGGACCACACTTACCCAGGATGTGGAAACTCGGGTTCAGTTCCCCCCTCAGCCTGATGTGGAGAAGGGATTTGAACTGGGGTCTCCCACAGTGCAGGTGAGTGTACTAATCACTGGGCTATGGGATAGTCTGGGACAGAGTGTGCTCAATCTCTGCTCTTGAAGCTGTTCCACTGTGTATAAATAATTAAATAGCCATTGGAGCAGGGACTTGAATTTGGGTCTTCCACATCTTAGGTTAGTGCCATAATGATTCTCTCTCTTTGGCCCAATTACTATTCAAATATTTTATATAAAATGGATCAGCTCCCGCAGGACAGATTGAGAGAGACCCACCTCAGACTATCCTATTGCCCAGGGGTTAGGGCATTCTTGCAATATGGGAGTGATAGAGGAAAAGACATGAGATGTTGCTGATGAGTATATGGACCAATTATACAATTTCTGACCCAAGATGGGGACAAGAAGGTTGTTTTTCTTGGGCTATTGTGTGTGTCACTTTTTAAAAAATTGGCAATTCATCTCTTTTGTGTGGGTGAGACTGATGTAAGAAGGCAAATCAAAAATTGGGTTGAATCCTGTGTTCCTTTGGTTGCCAATTTGGGGTCTGTAAGAAACTTTCCTGCTCTGGCTAGAATCTTGATGTTTTCACTTTGTTCTGGAGTTCTAAGCAGGGATCAGGTGGGCCAGTCACCAACAATTTCCTGCTGTTGGTGGAACAAATGGGGTTCATATTGTTTGTGGTAAAAGCAAAAATATGGTGGGTACTTTCCAAACCCAGAGAAAGACACAATCCCTGCCTGAACACACACACACAGTCTAAAAGGACAAAGAGACAGGAAAGAAGGATGGCAAAAGTAATGATATGTACAAAGAAGGCAATTAGGATGCTGACAGGCCCATCTCATTGGTTACAAGTTTGTATGAAATGAAATACCTGGTACCGACAGGTGCACATGGCTCTTCTCTCTTCCTTGCAAAAAACAATCCAAATGACAAACTCCACTCTGGTCTTGGGGCCCCTGTGATTTGGACTTACACAGAGAGAAATATCTATTAGGAACAATTTGGTGTTCCTACAGTTTACAGTATTACAATAATACTCACCTGGTAATGAGGTCATGACCAGATTGGGCACTGGATTTTTAAAATAGAATTTTTTTTCTCCAGCATTGTAGAGTGAAACCCATGACTCCTTAATTTTGGAAACTTTAGCTTTTTCAGTGGCAGGAGAATGTCTAGTGGGACATGACTACTAATAAACTAAGGCCAACTTTAAGGGAGTTGGATTGGGCTACTAGAGAAGTTACAGAAGGGCATTCTTTCTGGGGATATCTATCAGAAGTGTCCAATAAATATATTCTGTACAGATGCTCTGCATTACACTCATCCATTTAATATCATTCTTTCCCCTTTAATTTTTAAGCATAAGCCCATTTGAGAGAGAAATTTCGGAATATAGTTGTCCGTCAGGCACAGCATGGATAGGACCAGATGGAGTCAAATATTCCAATCAAACCTTTAATGAAGGTAAGGAGAAGTCTGCTGAATGGTGGCTAAGAATAAATTGTGTTTGTGTAATTTGAATTTGGTCTCCAAATATCTTTAGCTGCAACGTAGGTTTTCTTTAAAGTGGATTTTATTTTCCTTCTCCAGAGACATGCCAGAAGAACTGAGTCCCCCATTTAAAATGTGTGAGTTGGGAAGCTTGTGAATTATAGCATTTCTGAGGTTTATAGGGGAGGGAAAGAGAGTCTATCAGAGAGACTAATAAAGGGAGAAGCCAAGAAGTTCCTTTTTCTTGGCTAAATGGCTACTGTTTCTCTCCATTTAGGTCATCTAAAAGAATAATATCACAGTCTGCAGACTGTAAACACAAATGGTTCTCATTTTCCTGAAGTCTTGTATACCTCAACTAGCACTGTAGACTCAACCTATTGACTATGAACTTTATTTAATCATAATCAAGGTTGAAAGTTACAAGAACTGTTAGTGGGTATTTTTAAAGGATCTATTTAACTTTCTGTACTCCTGCTTTGCTTTTCTCTCTCCCTTGAAGCAGCTGCACTCCTAGCTGAGAATGGTAAGCGAGGAATCATGTACTTGTTCAGACGTGGGACTCATGAAGAGTTTGGATATACCTCTCTCATTACAGCTCTGGCATTTTATTTCCTTCTCTCTTGCTGGACTGCGGGTTCTGCTGTTGCTAGTGGCCTGGTTATACCCATGTTGTAAGTATTGCATATCTAAATTAATAGGTTATATATAGGAAAGGCCTATGTTGGCGAGGCAGTCGTATGGGTTGGAAAATGAAGGCTACCAATAGGAATGCTGTCATTGCTTTGACTGGGTCACCTCGCTGGAACAGGGTCACTCAGCAGGAGTTTAGTTGGGTAGAGGGGTAAAATTGCAGAAGGGAAATGAGGGAGAAAACATCCCCATATAGCTATGGATGGGGCATAACCAAAACCCTAAACTTGGAAACCCATTACATTTGGAGCAAGCATTCAAACTGGTTTCATCTCTATAACAGTAGTTTGGTTTCAGACTTTTCATTTGGACCCTGTGTCCATAATGGACTGAATTTAAACCGTCAACCTGAATATGTCTAAATGTTGGGGAAGTTTGCATCTAGGTCTTGCCTTTGTGGTTCAGACCAATGTCTTCAGTGAGTAGGTTGCCGCATACTAGTGCGGAATCCTTACAGTAATGGTGGGAGGATGTAGTATGAATACTGATGTAGTAAACCTATAAAGGATGAATTGTTGATGACTGGAGAATGGATAACCAAGGTAATATCACTTAGATGCTGAAGGAATCCCTACGTTTGAGATAGTTTTGTAATATGAAATCTTCTGGCTTTTCTTTGCCCAACACTTTTTTTCCCCTGAGAGTTGATATCTAAATCATTTTTCACTAGAAAGTAGTTGCTAAAAGCCTGGCACATCTTTGCTTAAGTAGATATCGGGTAGTCTATACGTCTAACAGCCAATTCCTGTGTCTATGAACTGGTAACCTGACATCTACGGCCCAATATATCTGGATGCCAGACATCAATAAAATATATCAGTTACACAAGTAAATGAAAAAATTTGAGTAATAGTGAGATATGATACTCTCCAAATCCTTCTAACTTCAGGTAATACAATGCCTCTTCTGACAGGGGGAATAGTTGTACAAGCCCAAGACTTTATTCAAGGCTTGAATTCTTTGTCAATTAAATTTCTTTTACAAGAAATAAAAAACTATGACTAAACCCAACAATTTTACCTTTACGGCAAGGCTGTCTGAACTGAAAATTCTTGTGCTGCAGTGTAGCCTTTTGTTGAATGCAGGGGACTGGGACTCGGACTCCTGGGTTCTATTCCTGGCTTCATCAGTGATTCATTGTATGACCTAGGGCAAGTAACCTTTCTTCACTTCAATTTATCCATGTGTAAAATGGACATCATAATACTGTCCGTGCCTACTTCACAGGGTTGTTGTGAGGTATATTTAATGCTTTAAAAACCATTTGGCGATTCTAGGCTGGAGCTATAGAAGTGCAGATTGATGTTGTTTAGATTGGCCTGATTGATATACCCCAAATCCCTGCCATCTGAAGGTAGTCTTCCTTTAAAACGCTGCAATGGCACGGCTACACAGCTGTAGCGCTTTGGTGATGACACTACCTACGCCAATGGGAGGGGTTCTCCCATCTGTGTAGGTACTCCACCTCCCCGAGAGGTGGTAGCTAGGTCAATAGGAGAATTTTCCCATCAACCTAGTGCTGTCTGTCCTGGGGATTAGGTTGGTTTAACTGTGTTGTTCAGGGGTGTGGATTTTTCACACCCCCGAGTGATGTAGTTATACTGACCTAATTTCTTAGTGTCGATCAGGCCTTAATGTATGCCTCTAAACCTCATTGTCACTGAATGTTGGAGAGCATTAAATATTGCATCATACTATACCCCTTCTTTTTGAAAAGCAGTTGATCTATTAGCCTCTTCATACAAAGTGAGGGAAATTTGGTAGGTAATTCAATACTGTACTAGAGGCTATAGTGATAGGCACTAAATCAGTGCCATAACAAGGCCCCAGAGGACCCTGTTGCAAGAATAGATTGGGGCCCCATTCCCAATTCCAAAATCCACTCCCCTTGAGTTCCCGCATAGCCTCAATCCATCCCCATCATCCTCTAATCCCTGCCTTGATCTTCTGCCTCCCTGCCTTAGTCCAGCCCTTCCAACCCCCAGCGGCTGCCTAGATACTCCCAGTTCCTGCCTAATTCCCCATAGCCTCAACCTAACCCTCCCATCCCCCAACTCCTGCCTAGCTTCCCTCCAGCCCCTTCATGACTCCCCTATAAATCCACAGTTTGCCCCATGGGCCTCCCTTGCTCCCCTCCAGTTCTGATCCTGTCCCCCCACAGCTCTCCCTCAACCCTGCTCCAGCCTCCTTCAATCCAGTCCTCAGCTCCCGCAGCCCTGATCCAATTACTCTCCAGCTCCTGTTTAGCTCCCCTTCTGCCCCTGGTGCCTGGTTCCTGGAGCTGCCCTTCCCCAGCACCCCAACTTGGTCTCCTCTAGCTCTATTCCAACCCACTGCAACATTCTATACCTTGGGGGAGTGTCCTGGAACCAGGGCCGGCTCTAGGCACCAGCAAAACAAGCTGGTGCTTGGGGCGGCACATTTTTAGGGGCGGCATGGCCGGCGCCAGAATGCCGCCCCTAAAAATGTGCCCCGGCCGCCCTAGCTCACCTCCGCTGCCGCTCGCGCGCCGCTACTCGCCCTCCCTCCCAGACTTGAGAGCCTGGGAGGAAGGGGGAGAAGCGGCGCCCGCGCCGCGGCCACTCGGAGTCTCCCCCTCCCTCTCTCCCTCCCTCCCTCCCTCCCAGGCTCTCAAACCTGGGAGGGAGGGGGAGATCCCGAGAAACTGTTGTTTCGCGCGCTGCTGCTCCCCCTCCCTCCCAAGCTTGAGAGCCTGGGGGGAGGAGGCAGGGCTGGGGATTTGGGGAAGGGGCGGAGTTGAGGCGGGGCCGGGGGTGGGGGTAAATAAAAAACAGGGGGGGGGCAGCCAAAATTGTTTTTGCTTTGGGCGGCAAAAATCCTAGAGCCGGCTCTGCCTGGAACCCCCATATTCCTCATTTTTATATAATCGTGATCGTATCAGGGGAAAGGTTGTGATCTGCTGAAAGTCATTTCTCTATCCATATATGTATAGCATTAATGCATGTGAAGTTATGAGAATTGTGTGGTATGGCTGCCACTAAAACATGCTGTAAATTGGAGAATCAGCCAGATATTAGCTCCCCAGAGGCAACAGGAAGGAAAGTAACCAACACCTGGGTGGGGTATCAATCAACCAGTGCAAGATGGTATATTCCTGGGGTACAGTGCTGGGAGCTGGGGGGATTTGGCTGGTATGATTCATGAGTGGCTCTGGGAGCATTCATGCAATCTAGCTGGGTGTGGGGCTCCACATACTGTTGTGCTGAGTGATTACAGCACCTGGAGGGGCTTGCTGCTGGTCACTAGCAAGGCATTGTGAGAGAGAGTCCAGGCTGGAGAGAGTTAAGGGGGCACAGCGATCCTACAGTCCCAGGCTGCACCCTGGGTGGGGTGGATCCCGTCACAGTGGCGCTGTGAGCAGGATGAAATACATAGCTCGTTGTACTGAGCAAGATTTGCATTTCATACACTGGTGTAAAGATTTTAAGTAAGGCTTTAAGTGTGGTGGCTAAGGACAGTCAGGAGGAGGCTACCGGTTTGTTATTTTCTGTTTGCTTATTTCGGGAAAGGGAAGTAGGGACAGAAAAACAGGAAGAATGACTGAAAGCAGTGAAACAATTGCAAAATTGGAGCTTTTTAGACTACAGATTGCAGAAAAGGAGAGGGAGCACCAGAGACTCTTGCAACTGAAAGAACTGGAGGTAAAGGAGAAATGGGAAGAAAGAGAGAGAGAGCAGGAAGAAAGAGAGCGAAAGCACCGACTGGACCTGCTAGAGAAGCAGAACCAGAACCCACTGACCCCAGCGATTCCCATCACTCCAAAAATCTGCAGATGGGACTATTTATGTCCTGCATACAAGGAGACAGATGATATTGATGAATATCTGCCTACCTTTGAAAGGCTGTGTGCAGTGCATGAGATCCCTGATGCCAAGAGAGTTCCTACTCTGATTGCAAAATTAACTGGTAAAGCTCTGAATATATTCAATGAAATGCCTATTGAGGATGCTTCAGACTATTGTAAATTTAAACACACTGTTTTGAAAAAAAACCCTGAAATATATAGAGTTAAATTTGGGAATCTTGAGAGGGATATTGGTATGAGTAATGGGGAATATGTGAACAAAATGAAAGATTTGATGGGAAAGTGGGTGAGGGGCAAAGGTGGTACAAGCTTTGAGGGAATGTTGGATCTTGTTGCTCAAGAGCATTTCCTAGGCGTATGTTAGGCTGATGTAAAGCGGTGTCTATGGGACAAAGATGTAAAGTGTGTGGAAGAGATGGTGTCTCTTGCTGATCCCTTTGAACAGACCCAGGCATCTATTGAAAACATACCACTGAAAGAAGTGTTTAAATCTGGTGGGAAAGGAAGCTCCCATTTTATCCCTAGCAAGAGGGAGGATGGCTGGGAGGCTGGGTACTCACCTCCCCCAAACCATTCCTCTAACCCTTCTCCCAAATCTCCTGTAAAAGCAGAAGAGCCCAAAAGGTGCTATCAGAGTAATTCCATTGATCACCTGAGGAATAAATGCCCTGTGCTAGGAGGAAGCAGGCAACCAATAACTCATGTTAGTTCTGCTGTCCTCAACACAGAACCCCCCCCCCGCCCCAGGCAATCGAAACCTATCATATTGGTGTTGTGAGATTAGCCTCTGCAGAACCAGACATGGAGCATGTTAAGGTTGTCGAAATTAATGGCAGGGAGTACTTGGGGCAGAAGGATACAGGTGCCCAGATCTCTCTGGTTAAGCAGAGTGTGGTCCCAAAGGCCAGCATATTACCTGGCCAAATGGCAGAGATTGTGGGGGTGGGCGAAAGCAGATTCCTGGTACCACTAGCTAAAATCCATGTGGTGTGGGAAGGTTTGGAAAGTGTTTTGACTATGGGGGTAAAGAAACACCTCCTAGTCGACCTGCTCCTTGGTAATGATTTTTTTCATGTAGCTCAGGTTAAGGTATTTGCCTGCAACAAAAAAGAGTTTTATGCTGGGACCCCCGAGGGAAAGGTAAGGTCTCAGGAACTGCTGAGAGAATGGGAGAGAGTCTCCTTGATTCTTCTGCAGTGGGGGAAGCCACATGCTTCCAAGTGGGAGGGTGGTTGAGACCAAATCCTGCATTGCAGCTGGAGGCAACACCACATCAGGAAAAGATGGAGGTGTAATGCCTGCCAGTTAGCGGTCAGCAAGTTGAACCAGACCCAGACCCCACTCTAGGGAGCATAGAGAAATGTATCCTGTGGGGAGCCCAGAGAAGGGTGATAGGATCTCAGAAACCACTGAGGTGGGTGAGGATCCCTGCGACTCTGTAACACAGGGAAGCAGCATACTTTCAAGTATGGGAGGGGCTGAGACTAGCTCCTTTCCCGCAGAAGGCAACATGCCCTCAGGATCGGGGGCAGGAGAGATGTTGTCAGTGACCAAGAAAACTGTCCCATTTGTTAGCTGGCAGAGTTTTGAAGCTGAACAAGAGACAGGACCCTTCCTAGGGAGCACAGAGAAAGGAAAAGTAATCAACACCCAGGCAGGGTATCAATTAACCCATCAACAACCATTGTCCAGCAAGGGAGCTACAATGCAGTGACTCACCTGCATGAGGCCACACCAGGGGAATTGCTCAACCTTGCCTGGAAACTCAGCAATGCCACCAGACATGCCTGGACTTACGTTTTCCAAGCACATGGAGTGAGGGTATAAAACAAACAGAGTGGACACATACTGGGCCCTTCTCCTGCCCCCACCTATGCTGCAAGCAACCAAAACACTGAGAAGAAGACAAGACTCTGTTGAGATTGGTCCAGGTTTAGGGAAGAAACCTGTATATTAAGGACTGCAGTATCCAGTGGGGTGAGAAAAACTGCTTAATCTAGATGTTGCCCAGTCTAATAGGGTTGAGCGTTTAGACTGCATGCTTATATTTTATTTCTTTTGGTAACTAATTCTGACTTTTTGCCTATCACTTAAAATCTATCTTTTATAGTCAATAAATTTGTTTTACTGTTTATCTTTACCAGTGAGTTTGCTTGAAGTGTGTGGTAAATCTGCTCAGATTTGACAAAGGCTGCTGTATAACCACTTTCCATTGTTGAAGGGGTGAACCAATTAATAAATTTGCACTGCCCGTTTTGAGCAGTGCAAGACTGTATATTCCTGGGGTACAGTGCTGGGGGGATTTGTCCAGTGCCTTTCTCTGTGTGATTCATGAGTGGCTCTGGGAGCATTCATGCAATCTAGCTGGGTGTGGGGCTCCACATGCTGTTGTGCTGAGGGATCACAGTGCCTGGAGGGGCTTGCTGCTTGTCACTAGCAAAGCATTGTGAAAGACAGCCCAGGCTGGAGAGAGTTAAGGGGGCACAGCGGTTCCACTGTCTCAGGCTGCACCCCGGGGGGATCCCGTCACACTCACCTCTCCTCCTCCCCCTAACTCTGCTTCAGATGCCTCAATCTCTGCTCCAGTCCCCTTTCCCCACCCTCAACAGCTCTGAACTACTCACCCAGTTCTGCTCCAACCCCCTTTCCCCACCCCCAGCTCTGAACTAGCCTCCCCCAGCTCTCCCTGCCCCCAACCATTGCTTGTTGTCCCCCCCCAGTTCCCTGCCCCATGCAAAGTGGCCCATGCTTTTACCTTTGTGCTCTGTCTCTGGGTGGCTGCCATGTCTTCCTTCTCTAGAGCCTTCCCTCCCCCAGCACTGCGATTCCCCCATGCATTCTGCACACATCCTTGTTGACTGTTCATGCCTGGGGTCGCCCCATCTGGATGGGTCCCTCATCCCAGCCTCCTCTCTGCCCTGTGGGGCCAGCACGCTCTACTTTCCCCCTGGCTGGTTGGGCCCCCATAATTCCAAGGACCCTGGTGCTACTGGAACAGTGCTATGTTACAAAAGTAGAGCTGACAGAATGAAATGCCGGGTTAGCAGAGAAGAAGAAAAAAATCCTGGAAAATAATGTGTCTGGCAAAAGTAGTGTCCTTATTTTCTTCTCCTCACATGCAGGTACACAGGAGCTTTATATGGCAGGATAGTTGGCCTGATTCTTGTGTCCATTTTTGGTGTTCAGACCAATGAACAAGGAGCATGGATTGATCCGGGACTCTTTGCTGCTGTTGGAGCTGCTTCTTTTTTCAGCGGTGTGTCAAGACTAACCATCTCCCTCACAGTTATCATGGTAAATGTATTAAGTTCTCCGATATTTGGCCAACTTGCAGGTTGGGGTGGCCTAAATCTTCCGCTGTCACAACTAAATGAACTCCACACTCATGACCCACAGACACAAGTTCATAAGTGGGAGGCTTGTTGGGTTAGTTGTTTTATTTTTGGTTTTCTTGGGGTGTTTTTGCAAGGATTTTCATTAGCAAAATATGTTTGGAATTGGCACTTAAATTTAGAGAGAAGAGAATCCATTTCTTGTCTCTATAGTAACAGAGGTGTCAATAATGTACCAGCAAGGGAGCAGAATCCAGGACCTCTCTTTTGATTAGTTTTAAAACATGGATTATTATATTTAAATATCTGACACCTGAAGTGAGGGGTGACTTTTGTGGGGAGGGAGGTCTTGCACAATGTGTCTTTGTAAGTGTACTCCTGAGATTCCCTCACAACGGGGTGCCCCACTTGTTTTTGTGTACCTCTAATTTGAGCAGAACACCTTTTCTTTAGAACACACTGGGACGGTTTACACTGGGGGCAAAGTTAAAGGCTAAATGGAAAAGTATTACAATTAGAGGGGTCTTAGCCTACCCTGGTTTCAATACCTGTGCCTAAGAATTGAGCAATTAGTTGTGCTGAGAATGGGAGGGACAGATGAGACTTGAGTTGGCTGAAATTCACACTAGACAAGATAAGTGATGTGGATACCACAGGTTCAGATCCTGTCAGGAAAGACTCAACCTTTCATCCTCCCAAGGTACATCAATCATGTTCCATGGATATCGGTGAGTGTGTGGGTGTGCGTGTGTTTGCGTAAGCACAAAAAACATTCAGATGGGACCTTAAACCAATATCCTGTCTGCCCTAATTGATTTGTCTTTAAAATGTCATGATTTTATGACCTTGTAAACTAGAGTTATAGAAATGGGATGAAAATTAATAGTGGAAAGTGGAAAGTCATGCATTTAGGGAGTAACAACAAGAATTTTTGCTATAAGCTGGGGATGTCTTGGAATCATTGTGGATAGTTCTCTGAAAACATCCACTGCAGTCAAAAAAGCTAGCCGAATGTTGGGAAAGGGATAGATAATAAGACAGAAAATATCATATTGCCACTATATAAACCCATGATACACCCACATCTTGAATACTGCATGCAGATCTGGTGGCCCCATCTCAAAAAAGATATATTGGAATTGGAAATGGTACAGAAAAGGGGAACAAAAATGACTAGAGACATGGAACAGCTTCCATCTGAGGAGAGATGAAAAAGGCTGGGACTTTTCAGCTTGGAAAAGAGACTTCTAAGGGAAGATATGATAGAGGTCTATAAAATCATGGCTGGTGTGGAGAAAATAAGTAAGGAAGTGTTATTTACTCCTTCTCATAACACAAGAACTGGGGGGGGGGGGGTGTCACCAAATGAAATTAATTGGCAGCAGGTTTAAAACAAACAAAAGGAAGTATTTCTTCACACAACACACAGTCAACCTGTGAAACTCTTTGTTAGAGGATGCTGTGAAGGCCAAGACTATAACAGGGTTCAAAAAAGAACTAAATAATTTCATGGAGGATAGGTCCATCAATGGCTATTAGCTGGGATGGGCAGGGATCGCGTCCCTAGCCTCTGTTTTCCAGAAGTTGGGAATGGTCAACAGGAGATGGATCACTTGATCACTGTTCCGTTCATTCCCTCTGGGGCACCTGGCATTGGCCACTGTCAGAAGACAGGATACTGGGCTAGATCCAGTATGGCTGTTCCTATGCTTTTGTGACGTATCAGTTGAAAGTGACAGAGGAGGAGAAAGACCTGGGTGTACTGGATGATCTGGATGATCACAGGATGATTATGAACCACCAATATGATGTGGCTCTGAAAAAGGTTAGCTGGGGCAGGGGGCGGGGTTACCTGGGTGGCGCAAGATGGAAGTTTCGCCTAGGGCGCAAAACTTCCTTGCACCGGCCCTGCTTCCAAGGGGAGCAGAGGGAGGCAAAAAAGGTAACTGGCTTCAAGATGGAGTTTGATAAGTTTATGGAGGGGATGGTATGATGAGATTGTAGCTGATCTGAAACTGCTAGTAGCAGATATCCCCAATGGCCAGTGATGGGACACTAGATGAGCAGGACTCTGAGTTACTACAGAGAATTCTTTCCCAGGTGTCTGGCTGGTGGATCTTTCCCACATGCTCAGGGTTCAACTGATCATCATACTTGGGATTGGAAGGAATTTTCCCCTGGGTCAAATTGGCCAAGACCCTGGGTTTTTTTCACCTTCCTCTGCAGTATGGGGCAAGGGTCACTTGCAGGTTTAAACTAGTGTAAATGGCAGATTCTCCATAACTTGAAGTCTTTAAGTCATGATTTGAGGACTTCAGTAATTCAGCCACAGGTTAGGGATCTATTACAGGAATGGGTGGGTGAGGTTCTGTGGCCTGCAATGTGCAGGAGGTCTGACTAGATTAGCATGATTATATTATAATATAGTATATAAAATAAAATGAAAAATAAAAAATGCTTAGTTCAAAAAATGTTGAAACAGGACATTTTGACATTGTCAGAATCCTTTCCCACCAATTTTCTTCTGAAAAAAATTTCTGGGGAAATCCACAGGGTTTTACAAAGCATTGTGTTTTTGATGGAACTGTGTAGTCTGACAGTTTATAGTTGAAATTTTTCCAACCAGCTCTATTTGTCACCATTAACCCAGAGGTGGTTACATGTCAGTAATGCTTTATGTATATGGTTTGTAAAGCATTTTTTGGCTCCTTCAGGATGAAAAGTGTTATGTATACATAAAATATTCTTATTTTATTATGAAATGATGAACAGATGCTATTGTTTACTGAAGCCCTCTCTATCCCATGCCCACTTCCTTCCCTTTTAAGTGTGTATGTGCTAAAGTGTTCTTCTGCTGATTATCAGATTATAGATGTTACATTTTTTTTTTTTAAGTTGGGGTATTGAAAATTCAGGGTTGATTGTGACCGGTTGTGAAATCTGGAGGAACTGGAGCTGGGATAGTTACTCCCTACACAGCTGCTTTAAGTTATCTGAAAGCTACAAGATGGCACTAGCCTAATGCCTTTGCCAGGGGCGCCTGGGTTTACATGCACTGACTCTATGAAAATCCAATTTAAATATCATTTGTATCCTGTCACTTTAGGAGCTTGTTGCCGATCTAGCACCTCAATGGGAAGACAGTTGATTGACGTCTTCCTTAGCTTGGTGCCTGAAAGGCTGTGGTTCACAGTAGGGAAGTTCAAAATTATTTCTTGCCAGAACACTTACCAGTTTTGCATGATGAAACCAGAACTGTGCTTAATACAATTCTAATAAAGAGGCAGACACTGTAAATTTTGTTCTTTACAGCCCCCCTTCCCTGACTCCTGTTTTTCTGAGTGCCAACTATGAGCATACAGAATTAGCATTGAACTGCTAAGACAACAGCTTGAATCAGTTGAAAAGGCACCAGAAAAATGATTATGGTTGCACTGCAGTGTGCTCTGAAATCCCCTAGGTGTCATGTTCTAACTCCTCTGTGCCTTGTTGTTTTGCAAAGGGAGATTGTGCTTCAATTCAAGTTCACCCAAAATAAATAGCTGTATTGCTTTAGGAAATATTAATTTTTGAGGGGGAATAAAAGGACTTGGACATGACAATGCGAAAACATAGTTATAAGGTTGTGCCCCCAAACCATAAAATGCACATATTTTCCTATATAGTCTGATAGGTTCAAAAAGAATTGGGAATGTTTGCTTTGGCTTTCCACATAGCCTTCCATTTGGAAACAGTTATGAATGTGGGGCTTGTAGTGAACAGGTTTGTAAAATGCTTTCTTTTTTCTTTTTGTGGCAGACCCCACAGGCATTTGGCCACATCTTCTTTCTTGGCTGCCTCTTTCTACCCCCGCGCACCCCCCCCCCATTGACACTTGATCCTCATCGTCTGCCCTTTGTGGCAAATGGTAGATGTGGTGATGTTTCCCTTGGAGACTACAAGAAGTGCAAGACCTCTGTCCCCACATCCTCCTGTTTCTTGAGGCTGCATAATTGTCCTGAGTTCACTTCAAGAGGATGCTCAGGGGGCAGGAGCACATTTTATTGAAATAGATTTTGTCTCGGTAACTTTTTTGTTTGTGACTAGACTTAGATACTTGGAAAGCTGTATCTGACTTGCATGGCTTCCCAGGTGTTAAAAAGGAAGGATGGGGCTCTCCTGGTGTGAGATTAGAGTTCAAATCCTGTACTCTGGGCTTGACTCCAGACAAAAATGGTCTCTCTTTAACTAGTCTAAGGGCAGGTCTTCACTACGGGGGGGGGGGGGGGTCGATTTAAGATACGCAAATTCAGCTACGCTATTCGCGTAGCTGAATTCGACGTATCGGAGCCGACTTACCCCGCTGTGAGGACGGCGGCAAAATCGACCTCCGCGGCTCCCAGTCGACGGCGCTTACTCCCACCTCCGCTGGTGGAGTAAGAGCGTCGATTCGGGGATCGATTGTCGCGTCCCGACGAGACGCGATAATTCGATCTCCGAGAGATCGATTTCTACCCGCCGATTCAGGCGGGTAGTGTAGACCTAGCCTAAGTAAAGTGCTACAAGCCCTGCTAATGTGGATGCAGTTATACTGACATAGCTTTCGCCCTAAGTGAAGGGGAATAAGTTATACTGGTATAAGGTACTATGATGCTGATATTTAAACTAGGGGTTGCACTAACTTAACTATTTTGATAGAAAATCACACCCCTGCCTGAAATAATTAAATCAGTCCAAAACTGTGTATACACCAGGCCCTTATCAGTAAGGGCTCCCTCTTCTGGTGGATACGGGGAATGGAGTTGGTGGCATTTAAATGGAGCTATACCAGGGGTGGGCAAGCTTTTTGGGCCGAGGGTCACATCTGGGTGGGGAAATTGTATGCAGGGCCGGGGCAGGGGGTTGGGGTACGGGAGGGAGTGCGGTGTGTGGGAGGGGGTGTGGTGTGCAGGAAGGGGCTCAGGGCAAGGGACTGGGGCAGAGGAGGGGTGCGGGATGTATGAGGAGGTTCAGGGCAGGGGTGCAGGAGGGGTGTAGACTCCGGGAGGGGGCTCGGCACAGGAGGAGTGCAGGGTGTAGCAGGGAGCTCAGGGCAGGGGGTTGGGGTGCAGGAGAGGTGTGGGGTGCAGGCAGGGGACTCAGGGCAGGGAGTTGGGGGCATGGGGTGCAGGAGGGGTTCGGGCTCAGGCCCGGCGCCACTTACCTAAAGTGGCTCTGGAGTGGCAGCGGCGTGCACTGGGGCCAGGGCAGGCTCCCTGCATGCCTGCCCTGTCCCCGGCTCCCGCGCCGCTCCAGGAAGTGCTGCGGTCCCTGCGGGAGGGGGTAGCGGAAGGCTCAGTGTGCACTGCCCTTGCTGTGCCTCCAGGTACCTCCCCCGAAGCTCCCATTGGCCGCGGTTCCCGGCCAATGGGAGCTGCGGCGGGCGGTGTCTGGAGGAAGGGCAACAGGGGGCAATCCCATGGGCTGGATCTAAAGCCTTGAGGGGCTGGATCCGGCCCGCGGGCCATAGTTTGCCCACCCCTGAGCTATACCCAATGCTCCATCTCTGGAGGAAGGGTCTGTTTGACACGAGGCCTTTGTAGGAAGGGTGATAAAAAGGAAAAAAAGTGGGATGTCCTTGGGGCTCAGAAGATTTCCCTCATGCTCAGGAAAGAAAGGGCAAGCATAGTTTTACATAAAGCAAAATTAAACGAAAAATATACTCAGAGGACTGGATAGGTCAGCGGCCTGGTAACAGAATACAGAGCATTTAACCTTGGGGCACCAGTCTGAATCTGACTCTAGTCCATAACGAGAAATATTCATTTAATTTTTTTTCTGTGTTCAGAATGAACAACTCCCAGACCTCAAGTTTAGAATTTGAGTCTCTTTCTCTCCTACCTTTTCACCCTCTTACTGTATCCCTGCCAGCAAAGGGTGTGGCTGCATAAGCGTGTGGCTTGGGAGTGCTAGGGGAACTCTGGTAGTGAATTAAAATTGCTAACCATCTGATGGTTGTTCAGTAGACTGTGTGACATTGTCTCAGTCCATTTACGGACACATATTCATATCGTAGAAACCACAAATGGCACTAACTGTCACTTGATGCTAGTTCAGCAGCGAATCCAAAGATTTATGGGGAATGGAGACTTACCTAGCATCTCAACCTCAAAAGTGCCCAGATGAAGACTGAGGCATGTTGGTAGGGCATTGCTTGTAGTCAACCAAAGAACATTGCAAATGAACCTCTTGTCCTATACTTTGAGAATAGTTGTATCTGGTCTACTTTTCTTTTCATGTACACTACTTCCTATTGATGTATGAGCATCTAAATGTAGAGCTGGCCTGAACTCCAAATTTCTAGTTCATGGGAAATTCGGACATTTTGAAAATTTCCATGAAGTAGAGATCCTCAGCACTTTTCTTTCTGGAAAATTTCAACCAGCCCTACCCAAATGTGGAAGGGGCACCCAAATTGTACTCTTAGCATACCTTTTTTCTCTTAATCTGTAGGTAAAGCTATTTTTAATCAGCTTCTGTTCCTTTACTCCTTCTAGTACAGTGCTTTTTCAAAAGCTTAATTTTTAGCCTAAAGTGTATAGAATATTTGAATATTACACATGCGAAATCCTGGCACTTCCAGTTCAGCTTTGGTCAGATATTGCAACCCAGCAGTCAAATCTTAGGTGATGGTAACTACACAGAGTCTATCCATTGTCTCCTTACTCCCTACCGTGCTATGGCACTCTTGCGAAATCTAGGTCATGTTGCCAATACTGGGTGAAAGCATAGTTTTTAATAGTACATGTTATATGGCATGTACTAGAAGGTACAAGTGAATGTATTGAGAAGTGTTTTCAACAGGCTTGTGGGTCCTTTGCGTGTTCACATGAGATTCTGGTAATGCATCAAATGTTGGCACCAACAGTAAATACTGTAGTGATGGATATCTTAGAAATGCCTAAACAGAGACAAGATTATAGCACAAAGCAAATGATCCACAATTCAGATCCAATTGAATGGCTGGGGATGTGTAAGTACAGCAGACTGGTTATGGAAGATGGGCTACAGCTATTCAAAGCTGAAAATATAAAGTATAAGGAATTTAAAATCAATGTGAATTTTGACAGGAAGCCAGTGGAAAGATTTAAAAATAGGAGGCATGTGCTCAGACAACCAAATGCTTATTAGGATGCAATCTGCTGGATTTTGAATGAGCTGCATCCTACGGTAGATCTGATAAAAGCTGGAGCTCCTGAAAACAAGAAAGCTTTGAAAACACTAAACTCGCAGACCAGACCTTCTAAATCCTCCTTTACTGAGTGAAGCTCTCAGTCTGGTGATACATTACAGACAGTGACATGAGGCAATATGATGAAAATAGAATCTAATAGTCAATGGCAGGGACTTTGGTTGTCTATGCCATCTGCAAAGAGACTGTCTTGGGTAAAGGGAAGCAGCAGCATCACTGTAGGCAAATCAATTCTGCACTATATGTGCAGGGTTGACATAATGGACCCCAGTTCTCCTGTTTAACAGGTGAAAATTTAGCAAGTGAAAATGGCTAGTTTGTGCAATAAAATCATGGAACTTACTGCACTCAGATTAAGCTTGGACTGTAAACATCAGAGTGTACTTTCTAGCTTGATGAGATTCAAGAAAAATGCCACTATAGATGTGCCTTGTATCAGGCTGTGAGTAGCTGGATTGTGTATTCTCCACTTCAGCCTCCTCCTCTGGGATACATAAGAGCCACAAATTAGATTGCCAGCAGCTGTGGTTTGTTTTCAATCTCCCCAGTTTTACCTTCTGGCATTTCTGTGAATTTTCTCTGCTAGCTTGTGTGTCACTTATTCTGTGCTCTTTCTGAAGGATTTTGTTCCATGTCATTCACTTCATCCATTACTTGTGTTGATTTTGTTTCAAGTTGTTGAAATGCCCAGTAGTCCATATAATGTTTTAAAACTCATAAATATTCTGTCCTCTGACGAGAAGGAGTGGTAAGCAAGCAACTTTGTTTTCCTGGGGAGTTCAGTGTCCCTATCAGAACTCAAATGGTTTCTCCACACTGTCAGTTGCACCAGCTGTTACACTCTGTCTACTGTATTATGTTTTATATTGTGCTAATAATCACGGTATCTGCCTCTTTAATATGCTCTTTCACGTCCCCTCTTTGAGACTCTAATTTATAGGCAGCATCTATTTTGGCAGAGGGAGGAGAGAGTGCACAGGTAGCAGAACTGTAGCCTAGATGATCTATATTCTCAATCTCATAGTTTTCTGCCTAGATGTTCCCCCTTATTTTGTGGTTTTTTGAGAACTTTCTCACTTGTGAGGGAGGTGGGACCTATAAAGGGGGCTGGGTGTTACTTGGGAGAGTGATGGGAGAGGGGTTCTTCCCCTCCCCCCCAAGTTGAATGACTAGGAAGGAGTTGGGGGTGAAGAGTGTGAGGTATGCATATGTGGGGGAGAGACTCATTCATCTGCTCTTCCTTCCAAACTACCTGTTCCCTAGCTCCAGTGATTTATTGTAAGGGGGGGGGGGTTAGTAGTAATTAATCCTATTCTTCCCATATCCTCCTTTTTAATCAAGGTATCTCTTGACTTTAAAACATCCACTAATTCCCCACTGCAGGTGTTTCTCCTTGGCACCATAGTTTTCTCTATTTTGCATTATTCTTTGTTAAATATATTCTCAAGTGCCCCCAAACTGAATTGGTCCAGAGTTCAGGTTGCCCATTGATATCTCATGCCCTTCCAGAGTGTGGGGGTGGCTGACCTTGAGCTTTTGAGGATCAGGTGGTAAGGAGTTAGAGTAATGGGGTGTAGACCTCTGACGAGCAGGAGATATGGGATTGGGGTGCCTGCCCTCCCCCACAGTGGGGCCTTAACATTCCCTCCTGGAGCTGGCAATAGCCAGTGGGAATGGTTTAGTGAGGATGGTGCAAAGATTAAGAAACTACCAAAGTGGGTGCGGATTCTCTGTCTCTTCAAGTCTTCAGTTCCAGACTGGATGCCTTTCTGGAAGATATGTGTAAGTCAAACACAAGTTATTAGGCTCAGTACAGGGGTAACTGGCTGTTATAGAGAAGATCAGCCTAGATGATCTAATGGTCCCCTGTGGCCTTAAAACCTATAAATCTTGTTTTCAGAACACTGTCCCAAAATGAGGAGTGTTGGCCTGCTAGTGAGACAGGATGGGATTCCCTTCAGAGGTCGTCATTCCTTTAAAAAGCAATAAGGTTCATGGTTAACAGGTGTTGCCTGATCACAAACACTTCCTTCAGGAGATGAGTGTTCTGCTTTTGTTGCACCAGCAGTCCTTGCTGGCCCACTGAGCAAGTGCCTAGGCTGAGAATTGACCCATGGTCTCCTGTATGGTGAGAGCAGCACAACAATTACACACTGTTTTAAAAGAAATGAGTTTTATGTTTCTGATAGACCTAAACAGGATTGAAGTTAAATACAGCAAATAAAGTGACTGCAAAAATGGCATGGCAGAATTCCATGTTTATAGAGTCAAATGGGTTAGGGTGGGTTGAACATTTTATATCAAAACTATTTTCTGACAGAAAATTGTTTTTTTGACTAAACAGATTATTTCGCAAGAAGTGTCTGTTTTCCATGGAAAATTCTGACTATTCCTCAAGAAACTGAAGAGCTCATTTTACTTTATTGACTGGGCTCCCCAGCCAGATGACATCTCCCATGATACTTCCTCTGTGCTATATCACAGAAATCTCTAGCCATGAATAGTAAGGGAGAAGACTGGTCCATCATGGGACATGTAGTCTGGCCAGGGAGCTCAATCCGCAGAAGAAAATGGGAGCATAGGAGGCTCTGAGATGATAATTTCCATGAGGGATTGCGACAGCATTTCCACATCAAAATTTTTGGTTTTTGATTTTTTGACAAAAAATGAAAATTTTCTGCAGGGAAAACAGCGGATTTGTTGACCAGCTCTAACACTGGTACCATAAAAAATTGTATAGTTTAGATAGGTGGGGGTTTTCCCTATCTTCTGGCCCTGAAAACTCAACCTGTGATCCAAAAGTCAAACTGGGCTCTTACTGGCTCATGCATAATCACCAGTAGAGAAACGTCTCTACAGCTAGAATAGAATTTAGTTAAAAATTGTGTAGATATTTCAAGCCAGAAGAAAATCCAGGTTTGTGTTTTTGATAGTGGTACACACTTGGCTACCTGAAATAAAATGCAGTAACGTTTCTTTTTGTTAGTTAAATAAGTAGACATGATTCTGAATTAGAAATAGACCAAAATCAAAACTCAAGATTCAAAAATCCTTGTTCTGTGGGAAAGTTCAGACCTGGAGCTGGTTTTTGCCACTCAGATTCATCTCTGCTGTAAGTACAGAACTGTAGTGTAAGAAGATATCATTGTATAGTCACTTTTCTGACCATGGCTTACAGTAGATTTAAAGGTTATTTATCAAATGATCTAATATATTCCACTGTATAATTATACATTTGGGACATGTAGTATGAAAATTCATGAGAATTTACTGTGCAGAAGTTATTTTTAATTCATATCTTCTGTGTTTTTAATTTCTTTCAAATTACAAAAAGCAGTTGGATTCTGCTACAAACTAAATCCTTGCCAAAAGTAATTTGTTTCCAAATTAAATCCATTTGAAGCTACACGGTCATTAAAAAGTATCTGAAACCATTAAGCTATATTTTATTTTTAATTTATGTAACTCTAGAATACAGACGACAATTTTTCAAAATTTTGAGAAAATGAATTATTTCTGGGACAAAGTCTGGTACAGCAAGTTTCTTTCAGCATGGAGTATTTATCATCATCAGAATTAAAAAGCCCTGGGGTTTATAATACATATACTGGCACACTCTGCAGTATTGCAAATGGCCAGGGTTCAGTATGCTGAACTCTAGAGCTAGTCAAAATATTTTCAACTAAAAGTATTTTTATAAAAAATGGCGTTTGGTCAAAAATGAAGTTTTTTTTGGTTTGTTTCTGTTTTCTACAAAATTGTTCATGTTTTCACTGGTTTTTTTGGACTACCAAAAAGAAAATGCTTTGTTTGTCTCAAACTCCAATATTTTTGACAAAAAGGAAAAAATGTTTAATTTTCATTGAAATTTATCCTGAGGGGATGGGGAATCACAATGTTGTGACTAGTTCTACTGAGTTTCCCTCTCTGGCCTTGCTGCTCTGCCTCCGAGACAGGGGTAACTTAACAGATGCACAGCAGTGCTCTTGTGAATGCAGGGTTGAGTTCTCTTGTATTTGCTGTCCTGCTCAACACTCTTTTGTACTTACACTTGTAACCTTGTACAAATGATGTGCAGAATCAAGACCTGCTCTGGGTTCAGTTACATGGTCATGAAGATCCTATGCCTTGCTTACACTAGCATTTCCAATGGCAGTAGTGTGACCATAAGAAATGTCCCCAAATGTGCCAGTGGAAGTACAGTCCAAGAAGTGGTCAGTCCAGGTCAGAGCATATTAGTGAAGAAACTTGCATTGCTGTGATCAGTGTTGCAACCACGGGAGCATCTTTCCTCCTTTCCTGTCCGTTAGTTACCTTCTACAAACATTAATTTTTACTAATGCTTGGGAGGATGAATGGCACTGGGCAGTGATTTGGGAAACTCTGGTTGAATTCCTGACTACCACGTGGACTTCCCAAGATCACACAAGTCTAGCCAGTGCTGTAAAATTGAGAAAATAGTACTTCCTTATCTCACAGGAGTGCTGTGAGGATAACCTCCATTAATGAGAGTGAGCTGTTCAGATACTAGGGTGATAAGGGCCATGTAAGTAACTAGGTAGATTTTTTTCTTTTTTAAAAAAAGACGTGGGTGGGAAAAGAGCCCCATCCCATACATTGATATATAGCAGCATCCCTTATGGAAAAACATAAGCGAACATTATAAATGAGCGTTAGAAGATGCTATCAACAAAAATGTCTTTTAAAACATTTATTTGGTGGTCAGGCTTGTTGAAAGAGCTGTATTGCCTTTCTGTCCTTCCAGCCCAGTTTTAATCTCATAACAGCCTCCTCAAAAATGTTTTATATTAAAATGGCAGGCAGTACAATATAAACAGCTTCTAGATGCAGCTCTTTCTGCCAAATGTAACACTAAAAAAGCCCCAAAACAAAAGAGAAAGAGAAGAGTGCATTTACTCGCAAGGCTTATCTTTCCCTTCCTTCTCCTTGCCTAGGAATACTGCACCCAATTCTGAGGGGACACAGACAATGAGAGAGAGAGAGGGCTGTAAAAGGCTTTCCTCACTGTTCTGATGGCAACACAGATTTGTGTGTGTGTGTGTGTGTGTGTGTGTGTGTGTGTGTGTGTGTGTGTGTGAGAGAGAGAGAGAGAGAGAAAACAACCACCACAACACCACACACCTCAAGACAATGAAATTGTCTTAAAGGGAAATCAAACTGACTGAACAAGTGCATTTCAGCTGAAGAAACTTGCATCGGCAATCTTCAGAGAGCAGTAGGAAAGACACTCCTGCCATTAAGAAAGAACTGTTTTGGTATAAATAAATATTAGATGACCTGGAAAATAGGTCACGTAGAAATAATATGAGGCTGCTGGAACTACCTGAGGGCTCAGACACAGGCACTGTAGAGGATTTTCTGCAGGATTTGCTAGTTAAATCTCTGGAGCATGAAGCATTTCCTGCACCACTAGTCATTGACAAGGCACATACTACAGGGACCTCACCCAGAGGCTGCTTTTTGGCTAGCAAGAGCAGACATGCATCCACTCCTAAGACAAGATCAAATTTTGTTCTCAGCTATGCCCATGTAAATATAGAGATACTTTTTTGACTTTAATGGAGTTACTCCAAATTTACAGTGGTGTAACTCAAGGCCAGATTTGGCTCATAGTCAGGGTCCTTCAAGCAGCCAAATATTTTGGCAAAACCACCACCAAGGGCTCTACACTGTTGTTTTCCCTACTAGTTTTGGTTGGAAGGTTTTAAAAAAGTGCAAGTCTTTTGAAGAAGCAAGGGCAAGCTTAGTGAAAGAAATCTCGACAACACCATATTTTTCCTACAAAGCTGAGAATGGATTTTTGAAGGGAAGCATCTTCTCTTTGCTGACCCAGAGGAAGTGCTTAATTAACTGGAAACTCACCCAGCACGTTCTTCTCAGGGCTAGAATGTCTAGTGAACCAGCCAGTCTCACTAAAATACTTTAGGGCTCAATTAACACTTTACCCCAACACCTTAGATGCTTCACAAAAGTTGTGTTGACCGGGTCTGGTTTCCTGTCACTCAGTTGTCTGATTTTTCAACTATGGGAAATTAAACTATACTAAGCTGCTTAGACCTATTTTCTAAAAATGTCTTGGCCTTCAGACATTCATGGTAGGACAATTGTTTCGTTCTGCCTTCTCTTTGCTGTCAGGAGGAGCTACTATAGTTCATCTTATTCCAAAAAGCAGCACCAGAGCCTCATAGATTATGAAGTCTAGCATCTTTTATAAAGAAAGGGTGACACATGCTAGTGTTTATGCCCCAAATTTATGCTCTAGAATTATTTGAGGGAAGTTCTACAGCCTGTATTATACAGGAGGCCAGCCTAGATGATCACAATGGTCCCTTCTGGCTTTGGAATCTCTAAATCTATAAATGGAATGAACTCCAGTTTTATTCAAATTATCCACACTTCAGAATTGCAATTACTGATCTTTATACTTCAGGATAATCACAAAACCTCAAATATATTAATTATATACAGACCTGGATTGCTGCCCCTTTTCTACCCGAGAAGCTAGTCAAAGTTTAGGGGCCTGAGGATGTTCCAGTTGGGAGTAGAAAACGGTGATAGTCAAAGGTATTTCTTTGATACAGTTGGTTTTTTTTAACCAAGAATGTACAAAGTCCTGTTTCTCTGAACTCAGAAAGAATCAAATAGCAGGACACAGCTTCTTTTGCTCACAGCGCCACGAACACTCGTCAGCCAACACCAGACCCAAAAGCACACTTGCTAGCTTTTTCTAGGATCACACTGTGCTCACAGGCTGTTGCTTGACCTTATTCCTTCTCCTAGTCTCTCTGTTTACATCAGCTCCCCCTCCCCGATACTCAGCAAAAAGCCCTCCCCTCACAGTCCAAAACTCCTGGGCAGGATCTATTAGGCCTTGTTTTAGATGTGGGCTGTTAACTGTCTCACAACTACTGTATTTTAAGTGAAGGGTACATTCACACATCAGTTTGAACAAGGTTTTAAGTCAGCCCATAACAAGGTTTAATCCAGCTCATGACAGGGGCATTTGAAAGATTCTGGTTTCAGTACTGCTTAAATTGGGCAGAGATCCACTCCTTACTCCTTCCTATAAGCAAGTAATCCCTGTGAACAATGATTTTAAGATTTTTAGCTCAATTGCAAGGTAGGAGAGTTGAAGGGTGTTTACCTGGGTTAATATACAAAGCCCAATCTGGGTTTATGTAGTACAGGGGTTCTCAAACTTCAATGCACCGCGACCCCCTTCTGACAACAAAAATTACTTCATGACCCGAGGATGGGTGGAGGGTGAGGGCAAAGCCTGAGCCCCACCGCTCCGGGCAGGGGGGCCAAAGCTGAAGCTCAAGTCAGGGGACCTGCAACCTGAACTGAAGCCCTCGGGCTTTGGCTTCGGTCCTGTGGAGTGGGGCTCGGGCTTCAGCCCTGGGCCTCAGCAAGTCTAAGCCAACCCTGGCGACCCCATTCAAAGAGGGTTGGGACTTTGGGGTCCCGACCCACAGTTTGAGAACCATCTTCCATCCAAAGATCTCTCAGCACTTTTCTGAGTCTCTGAAAGGAATCGCACATGATGCTTCTCTTTTTCAGATGTTATTCTGCCATAATCTATTTAAAGTTCTCTTTCCAAAGCTCGTCTACTTGTTATGTTTTACTTTTACTTGAGATTCAAGAGCATTAGTTTTTAATGAGCAATTCACCCAATAAATAAATAAATAAATAAATAAATAAAATGCTGATTATTGTCCCTTTTTGGTGGGCTTCAGACAAGTGCAAATCTTTAGGCTCACATGCGGAGAATCAGACTAGACCTCCCTGAAATTTTTTTCTATCAAAGCAAATGAAAAGTTAGTATAGAAAAGTGTATTTATAGTTCACAGAAGTTGGGTACATCGATGTCATTAAAATGAGTGTATTACCTAAAGTCCTTTCTATGCTCCAGAGCCTTCCTGTACATAAACTGTGGGAGACAATATTTCAGAAGATACAGAAGACACCTTTGTCAGTTGGTTCATTTTGGAATAAGATTGCTATAGTAAGGCTAGCGCCATTCTTCTTTTAGAGAAATGAGCTTTGTCAGACCCCTGTTTTTAGATATTTGGGCTACACATTTGTGGGTCCTGGAGATTACTTGTCTCTAGGATGCTAGAGACTCCTCACTCCTCTCCACGGCCCAGGAATTGCTGAGGACCTGCGAGCTCTGAATAGAAGAATCTTCCTAATTGTGCAATTCTCATAGCATTTGTAATTTGGCATGAAGTCCTTACAAACTGTAAATCTACTCAGGGTGTGTTGCCTTTGTGGAGTCTGATGCACAATTCCCATATGCAAGATGCTGTAAGAAGTCATCTTTTTCAGCAGTGTGAGGAGCTGGAAATCATAACTTTTCAGGACCAGTGTGACAATAGAGTCTTTTGAGAGGATTTATTATTCTTGCTTACTATATCTCAGCATCCCATTTCTACAGCTACCTCCAGCAGAGATGATTTATTAAGGAAGTGACTAACTTTACAGTTCTTAATTAATCTGTTTTTCATCAGTTTATGCTTACTGAACCACTTAGAGAGTGAATTTTTTTTATCAGTGTTTAAGAATAAAGTAATAAACATATATGTCTGGATGGGAGAGACATACTCATTTACAGACTAATCTGAAGATGAATGGTGACAGAAAAGAATTCCTGTTAATGGACATGGTCTTAGACAGGATAGTTTTCTTTAAAGATGAACTGTCCTGAACAGATATCTGTTCTCCAAATGTTGAAGACAATTACACAGAGAAACTAGGAAACCTGCTTAGGGGGGGAAATGCACAGAGGGTGTCCCTACCCTGAGAAGGCCTTCCTCATGGCCTGATCCCAAATTAAAATGGGGGGAGTTTGACAATCCACCCAATAGTCAGAAGTGTTGTAGGTATATTATTATTTGGGAGAGAAGATGGCTCAAGTGCTTTGCACAAAATTATGAAGAACAACCTGATCATATCCTATATATAGATCAATAAGTTTGTTTACTGGAAACTTTTGATGCAAATCTCTGTACCCCATGAGCTGGTACTGACACTGGCAAATACCTTTAGACTGGGGTGGCATAGGTACAACCATTACTGCTTTAAAACCCTTATCCTAAAGGGTGTGTGTAGGGGCCTGTGTGTGTGTGTGTGTGTGTGTGTGTGTGCGTATGTATGTGTGTATGTATGTATGTATGTATGTGTGTATATATATATATATATATATATATATATATATATGTATATATATATGTATATGTATATATGTATATATATATGTATATGTATATATGTATATATGTATATGTATATGTATATATGTATATATGTATATATGTATATGTATATATGTATATATGTATATATGTATATGTATATATGTATATATATAATAATGTGTGTGTGTGTGTATACATAAATAAAATTATACACCTCTAGCCCGACATAACACGAATTCGGATATAACGCGGTAAAGCAGTGCTCCGGGGGGGCAGGGCTGCGCACTCCGGCGGATCAAAGCAATTTCACCTATACCGCGGTAAGATTTTTTTTGGCTCCCGAGGACAGCATTATATCGGGGTAGAGGTATTAAGTGGTCATATCACAGTCTTGTTGGCATTTCCTCCTGGAAAATGAGAGAAATGATCAAAAGGTTTCTGTTGACTACAGAGAACTGAAACAGCTGCTGAAGCTATAAGTGTTTTTTTGGCTGCATTCAGCTCATGGCAGCATACGCTTAAAGTGGAACAGCTCTGCTTCCACTTGTAAGAAAAGAGATGCTTTCCTTGGGAAGCGTTTTCATCTCCTTTTCTGTAAAATTTTGTAGAGTGATGGTCTCTAAGGGCATGCCAAGTGCCAGTGTTGCTGCCCAGTGCCAGTCTTTACATGGAAACCATGGGATTTAAAGACCTAGCAGGACTAGAATGCCCATTGTTTAATTCTCCCCTTAAGCGCTAAATTGTCTTATGCTTGTGAGAGGCTGTTTGTTCAGTATCTTCCCAAATTCTAAACCTCCAGGCAGGTGAATATTATATTTGTAAAGAATAATGGTGAATTCTTACAAAGGATTCCTGCCTACCATGGACAATGTTCTGTAAATCTGGGGAGGGAGGGAGTAATTTCTGTCCCTTCCTTGATTTCTGCTCAATGAGGAAGGCAGCTTGTATGTTTGAAAGAACAGTCATATGTATTGCAGTCACTTGCATCTTTCCTGTTCATGAATGTAATCATGAACTGTGCCTTTTCTGCATTTGTAATGATAAGTGTAAATATGAAATGACTATTCACTAGAAGGTGGTGATTCATTCCCTGTGACTGGGTGCGTATTACTTTTTCATGAATGGAAATAAAAAATCTTTGGGGGAAGTGTTTTCTGTATCAGCAACCTTGAGTGGAATGAAGTTCTGTTGTGACTGTATTCACAGAGGTAAAATAAAACCTAGCAACATGTTAACTATAGTTTGTTTGAAAACTGGGAGAGTTTTTTAAAAGCCTGTTTTAAGTAAACTGCATTTTTTAAAATTTCCTGAGCATCTGTCCTTCTCGCTTTGATGTGTCATGCCTGGTGATGCTGTTAATAAAATACATAATTATGTGTTATGTAATAAAACCGAACTAACATGAATGTCACTAATGGATTATAATGACGTGGAGGCCTGGGAAACTCAGGGCCATGAAGCTTGCTGAAAAGTGACATGGGTAACAAAAGGAGATATTGTTTTGAAACATTTTGCTAGTAAACTAATTACATAGCAAAAGCAAGGTGAAACTTACGAGCTTGCTGATCTATGAAGTGCCAGCTCAGAGTGCTTCCATACTCTATCTGGCTTTGGGCAAAGAATTTTTTGGCATGGCCTGTTGCACCCATGAGACCAAAAGGAAAAAAGTTTGGCTATATATTAAAAATATGTGCGCCCACTTTGAATATATATGTATATAAAACTAAATTACATCTTGGAGAACTGCCCCTAAAATGCTGGTTGGAAAGAATATGTAAGTGTTTTTGTTTGCTCTTATCTTTCCTTTGCTTACATGTCTTTATCTTGTTCCATCTCCCACTTGCTTTTCTGTCTCTCTCCACACGCCACATCTGTTCTGTTCCCCTCCATGCTCCATGTCTCCTTCTATACTGTAATTAGCCTGAAGATTCTTCTGTCACAGTGTGGGCAGGCCTAATGATCCTCCAGCCTGGGCCAAAGTTCCTTTTGGTGCAGGGCCAGGGCTGGGCTGAGTTGCTGCTGTTGTGCACTTTTAAGGCTCTATACTTTGAACCTCTCTGCAGCAGGGGGCAGATGACACTTCTCTGAGCTGAGGATGCTAATAAAGCATTGTTAGGAGTGATGTATGTTAAATATTGGATCACTTGAATCCATCAGAGGTTTTACAAATCAAGTTCTTTGCTTCTTAAATCTTACTGCAAGACCCCCAAAAAGCATTTTGTATCATCACTTTGCATCATTATCATCACCAGAACTTTGTCCTTCAGCTGTATGTTTTTGACTGGTTTTTGCTGTTGCGTTTCTCTGCAGTTAGTGCTAAGAGTGACATTTTGACAGAATGGTTGCTTTTATTGTACTCATGACACTGTACCCTTGTGCTGGACACCTTTGTGTATTGTGATTCCTTCCCCGTGTATTGCAATCAAATCGAAACTCTGTTTGTTCTAGCCTTGTATTCTGTGTGCCTTTGTGTGCATTTTTAATGAGATGCACTTCAAGTCTTTCACTGCTTACTAGGGTGACCAGATGTCCCATTTTTAAAGGGATGGACAGTCCTGTATTTAAGCCCTCCTGCAGGTGTCCCGACTTTTTCTTAAAAATGGGCAAATTGTCCCATATTTTCTGTCTCCCCCCTTCACCAGTACTGGCGGGTCCTGATGCTGGCTGGATCCCTGCTCGCCAGCCGCTCACCCACCAGCACTGAGTGGGGGGGGGGTCCAGTGGCTGGTGTTGGGGTGGGTGTGCAAGGGGGCTGGTGGCGGGGCAAAGACGCAATGCACAGGGCTGACCGCTTCCTCTGCTGGTCTGTCAATGCAACCCCCGCTGTGTGCCGGCTCTCGGCCAGCAGGGCCCCCACCCCCTGTCCCATTTCTGGATGGGGCTGGCTCCGTGCTGCAGTGGATGTTGAGTGTGGGCTGGCGCCAAGCGGCAGCCAGTTATGTGTCTCCTCTGCTGCCCTCCCATCGTCCCTTTACATGCTCCCCCTCTCTCTGCCCTCTCCTTGCTTTGCCCCTTCACCCCCCCCCCAGTCCTGTTGCTCCTCCATATCCCACCCAGCGGGGCGCGTCCCTCTCACCAACAGGCTCCTTCTTTTCCCCACTGCCTATGGCTGGGCTGGCACCTGGGGAAAACCCAAGACCCTCTGGCCTGTGCGCATGTGCCAAAGCCCCACCCAGCACTGGCACGGGGAAGCCTCTCTGCCCTTCAGCTAAGTTCTAGAGTGGTGTGTGTGTGGGAGCGATTTCCAGCCTGTTCCTGCCCTGAACCTGCAGCCTCCAAAGCAGCCCCTGGGGCACCCTCTTCACCCCCCCCCCCCGCCCTGGGTCCTGCCTCCAGAGAGCACGGGGCTGCTCCATCCCCTAGGCACCCTCCCCTGCTGAGCCACCTCTCTGGCTGAGTTCGCTGAAGCCCCTGCAGTCAGGTTCTCTGGGCCCTGGTGTACAATGCATCCTGAGGGCTTAACCCCTTCCTGCCCGCACTGTAGCCAGAGGTGGCTGAGTTATGTAGGTGGCCAGCAGCAGCCTGGAAGTGTTAGCTGCCTTTTGACACTGTGCAGGCAGGAAGGGACAAGCTGTTTCCAGCCACATGGGGGGGGGGGGGGGAAGGGGAGGAGGGGAAAGGCGATATGAGAAGAGATGAGCTCTGCAAAGACATGGGCCAGGTCATCGCTTCCCCCACTCCTCCTCCCCTGTGGCTGGAAGCAGCTCCCATCCCTTCCCTCCCACACGGTGCCGAAAGCCTTCTGCTGGCCACATTCTGGTGTGAATCCTGGGAGAAATCTGGGGAGGGGGGGCATGTGGCCTTGCGTGCCCCCCCCCACGTGCTGCCTTGGGAAGACACAGTGCCAGGTACCAGTAGAGGCGGGTCAGTCCCGGGGGCCCAGCCAGGCATGTAGAGCGGAGAGTGCCGGGTAGGTCAGTCACCCCCTCTCCCCCTACCCCGTGTGAGGGAGGTGTACGGGAGTGTGTGTGTGTGGGAGAGACACACACACACCCCCTACCCCATGTGAACCCTAAAGCCTTGAAGACAAGAAGGTAAATAAAAAGAATCCAACTACGTAGTATTTCTTTTTAACAGGAGCTCAGTCAACTTGATGGTAATTTTAATGTTTGTACTGTTTAGTTCTGATTGATTGCCGTTGAACTCGCTTGAATATGAGTAATTTTACCAGGTGTCTCATATTCAGCATAGGGAAATACAGTCACCCTACTGCCAGGGGCTGCTCCAGCACGTGCCTGGGGTGGCAAGCCACGGGGGGCAGCCTGCCAGTCGCCATGAGGGTGGCAGTCAGGCTGCCTTCGGCGGCATGCCTGCGGGAGGTCCGCCGGTCCCGAGACTTTGGCGGCAATTTGGCGGTGGGTACGCCGAAGGCGCGGGACCAGCGGATCTCCTGCAGGCATGCCGCCGAAAGTCGCCTGACTGCCGTGCTTGGGGCAGCAAAATACATAGAGCCGCCCCTGCCTACTGCTTGCTAACAGTATCATTTGGGAAGCTCAATCTTCTTTAGGCCTGTGAAGCCAAGACCATTTTTTGTGACAAATGTACTTTAAACCGGTTATTGCTTGTGCCAATAACCAAAAATAATTTGTTCTCTAATTGGTCTATATGTTAACTATTCAAATTCGTGTGACTATCAGGCCTTTAAGGTAAGGATCAATGGTCTTGGCATCTGGTTTGTTAAAAAAGAAAAAGTGTCTATATCAAGTAACATTCTTGCACAGATCAAAGTTTCCTTGACATTTATGAATTATTTTGTTTAGGAGTTTGCTCTCCCCTTCATATTCCCACTTTGAATGTACTATGGTTCCCAAGGCCTCTGATATTTTTGCCTTCCCCATTTTAGCTTCAGTACCACTTGCTTCCAGGAAAATTTCAAAGCACTGTAATCATCTCCTTCAGTTCCCTTATCTAATGAAGATTCAGGGGAACTTCATTTGCTCTGTTTTTGCCAGAGATTTAGTTTGTCTTCCCCCATGTAATAAAGATGTGACATGCAAGAGTTCTGGTTACTGACCTGTCTTTATTAATTGGCCCCAGCCATCTGACATTGGCCTGTCTTATCAAAATTAATATCTTTGTTGCACAACAGTAGTTAGAATTCACGGACTCCAGTGGCTAATGTTACACACAATGGCTATTGTTACTCACTCTGGATGGAGCATTCAATATTTGCAATGCACCATTATAGAGAAGGACCTGAACCAAACCCCTGGATCACAACACCCCAAAACTCTGGGAAATTTCAGATTGCATCTGCACTTTGAAGCTATGGCCCATTATTGCAAATACCTTTTGCCTATTTCAGTGCATATCTTGTCTGCTGTATGTTGAACAGTCTGCCATCTGCAACTGAAAGAAAGGAGGAAGCACATAGGTTGAAATAGAACCGAAGAAGGGATTAAAAACTAGTGAACATAGAAATCTTAATATTAATTATAAAGCAGGACTGTTAAGATCTAGGCAATTTAATGAATGAGATCTCAACATATTCTGAAGAAGATTATAGATGATGGAATCTCGTGTTGATGTTGACGTATGAGGATTCAACAAACACTGAAGAAGAACGTGTATGTGAGTTCAGACCAATGCAAGAACCACAAACATGCTTACATGTGGGACAGACAAGATTGTCCATGACCATTGCAGGCTAAAATTTTGTAAAGATTGTAAATGTGTAACTGAAACACTTAGCAAAATTCTTCATCTGTCCTTCATGAGAAGTTCTTTAGAATTTAGTAGAAATAATGATCTTTCTATAGAATTATAAACCAGTGTAGAGAATGCTATAATGTAATGCTCTATTAAATTCTATATGATGACTCAAGACTTCTATAGGAACAATACCATTCTTCATTGCTTTTTAAAATAGTTTCTATAGAATCCTATTGGTTTTATGCCTATTAATTCTATAAAAGCTTTTCCATAAGGGAGAATAGCAAGATGCTTTTTAAATAGCCTTAAAAGAAATCCACAATGGAGTCTCCTTCCAAATGAGTGAGTTGTGGCACATATGATGAAGGAATTTTTAAAATCCCCCAGTTGCTGTTTTTCCTTTAAATGACATTTTACTGGTGTTTTAAAAATAAAGCAGTTGGGTTCTAGGCTTATGAAGACATTCAAAGAATGCTGCAAAGTTATTAGATGTCATTAAGTATGTCCAAACAGAAAGGACAGTCACATGACCCTGTCGTAGAAGGTCACACATACCACACAAAACCCTTTTCGTGGTCTTTAAATCACCCTTGATGTTCTGATTTGGAACACAGAAACAAGGGCAGGATAGGGATGAGAGTGTAATCATCGGGCAAATGTGCTAAGGCTACCAATTTATCAGGCAGGCATACTAACATTCTTTGAACATAGATTTTTTGGGGGGTCCTTATTATTCTCTAGCTGATATTGCAGTTTAACACATACTTTTATGCTATAATTTACTTTATCTAAAAATGAAGTAAGGTCTTTGCGTATGTGTGTCTGTCTGTCTCGCAGCACACTGGGAAGGAAGTTTGAATGGAAAATAAATGAAAAACATCTTGAGAATGTAAGTGCAGGGGAAATAATGGTCAGTTGGAGAATATGGAGACTGGATAAAAATTACTGTTAGGAAGCAAATGTTTTAAAAAGAAAATTTTGCAATGGAATAATGCTGCACTATTATCTTAGACAGCATAAATATTTGTTAATGGCTCAGTTGTCAGTTAGGCATAAATTGTATTGGTTTCATCCATGTCACTTTTTTTATGATGCTGCACTGCTGTCCTGTAACCAAGAGTGTCGTCTTGTATAGTGAAAAGTAGTTAGTGTTTAGAAAGAAAGGGAGAGTGATTACCTTCAGTTTATTCGTACTAGATTTTAGACTATTTTATGATAACACACTGTACACACATATATCACACATCTACAGTCTAGTCTGCAATTGTCAGCCCTGAGGTTGGGGAGAATGAGGAGCAGGGTGCTGTTTTGCTAGGAAAGAACAGCCAGAGAAGCGTGCCTAATCATGGGGAATCCAATTCAATATTTGTAGCTGTAATAGTGTCACACTGCTAGTGTTCTTCCTCCTCAGGTTTTGTGTGACTTGAACCTGGGCTTCTGCTAGGGGCTTCTTGTTTCCTTCTCCAGCATCCTCTAGAATGATGTCCACCCAAGGCAGCCTGTACAAGGAGCTTGCTCTGTCAGGAAGGAGAATTGTGGGGAAACGGTCTGTCTGCCTAATCTATCATGAACCCAGCAAGAAAGGAAAATTATTAATTTGATTTGTTTGTTTTTCTTTGAAAGTATTTGTCACAGTGGCAAGGCATTACAAATCTAGTTGCTCCTTCTCTCCTTATTCTGGCCCAATGAGAGAGATTGTCACGAGCCACTTGAAATCTAGGAGTCAAATGTATTTTAAATATAAGTGCAGTTGTTAAAGGATGAGGAGTTCACTTCTACTTTCAGCAGGGAAAGAGAGCAGTGCCCCTCCCTGCTTCCTTTTACCTTAACCCCTGTATTATGTCCAGGAGTCGGTGGTCTTGTTCCAATTCCCATTGGATATGCATCACAGCCATCGCTACCACTGTTCTCTCCAAATATGTCAATAAAGTAACGGAAAGTTCCTCATTCTCCTTTTCAGGTAGAGATCACAAACGATGTACAGTCCTTGCTACTTGTGATGCTGGCTGTCATGGTGGCCAAGATGGTCGGTGACTGGTTTAACATGTCCCTGTATAGCTCCTTACTGAAGTTGAAAGGCATTCCCTACTTAGACTCTGAACCTCTTGCTAGCCACAGGAAAAAACGGTGAGTTTACTAATTTTTCTGGTGTTAAAAGATTATGGGCCTAATTCTGCCCTCAGATACATGGGTGATCTTTGTTAATTTAGGACCTGATGCTCTGGAATATTGAATAAAGGACCAAAGGCAGGGCTTGTGCCATGCAAATACCACGGACAATGCCATGCAAATTAAATTACTGTGTTCAATACTCAGACATCACCGTGATAAGTGCAATAGCAATGCCTTAGCTAGCTAAGTAGGCAGTATAGACCAAAAGAAAGGTCTGATTGGTCTAATAGAGATTCTGTGAGACTTGTGAGGGAATCATGATAATTTTTCTGGTTTGGTTATTGGCTAATTTCTCTGGCTTGCTTATTGGCTAATGTGATTCTTGTCCTGGAGCATAGGAATTGCTATGCCAGATCAGACTAGTATTTGGTCTAGTGCATTAGTCTGTCTCTGACAGCAGCCACTGCCAAAAGCTTCATCACTGTAGTGGACACTTATGTAATATCTGACCCATAGGGGGAAGTTATTTCCTACAGGTTGGCTGGTGTTGCAAGGCATGAGGTTTTATAGCCCTTATATTTTTATGTTGTCTAATGTAACTGTGTATTTTCTCATTATCCATATAAATTTCAGTTTAATTAGAAGTCCCCTTGCGCTTGTACTACGAGAGAAGGTAAAACGGAGTGTCTGATTTACTTTCTCTGTACCATTCATTATTTTTCTCTTCTGTAAACTAAACAGCCCTAATCCTTGTTCCACGTAATATTTGCTAACCAGGAGTAAAGTAGAGCAATCTTGAGGAAACTATGAGGGAAAAAGTGAAAGTATTTATTTATGTATCGATCTGGGTTCTGACTGACTGAGATTATGTCTACACTTTGAGTTGGAGGTGTAATTCCCAGCTCAAGGAGGCATACCTATGCTAACCATGATTGAGTTAGTGCTCTAAAAATAAGTGTTTCTGCAGCAGTGCTAGCAGTGGGAGGGGTTAGACCCCTCAAGTACTTGCCTAGTGTCTCGGATGGGATTGCATCTTGGATGTGTAGTACCTCCTGGCCTGGGGGCTACAGTTCTGTTCTTAGTGCATGAGCTTGATCAGAGCTAATGCAGGTATGTCTACTGGAGCTGGAAATTATACCTCCAGCTCAAAGAGTAGACACCCAAAGTTTCTTTCTGTTTAACAGACTCATTTGAATTATTTTTAGCCAGGTCCAATAGCTCTTCATAGATGGCTACTGCTGTATTACCTATTTCCTCTAGTATTATGGTCCATTGGACAGTCTTGATTCCTCAAAGGAACCTTTGGAAGAATCAGAAGTATCAGTGATTCTTACTGTCCATGCTTTGTCACTTTTGACTATCATTACATTTGATAAAAAGTCGCTATCAGGCACAGGGGTTACTAACTGCATTTGATGCAAGAGAGAGCTAGCAATGTGGTAGGAGGAAATAAAAACAATCTGCAAAATTATGGATGTCCTATGTATGTAACATGGCAGATAAAATAGAGCAGAAAGGGAGATAAAGTCTCCCTTGGTATTCCAGTCAGATGACATGGCCATGGAAAGAATTACAGCTAGTTTTCCTGGTTCAGAGTGAGGTCTCATACATTTGAAGGCACAGACATAGAAAAATATATCATCTCAGTCATTTCACTCCCACTCTGTTCCCTTCCCTCCTCTTCAGTCTCCTCCCAGGACCATTTTTTCCCCCCAAAGAGCTTTTTGAAACAGCTCAGTTGCTCTGCATATTAATGTTCTTTTAAATAAGACACAAAAGATAGCAAGGTCAGTAATACAGAAACTAGTGATGAACTTACCCTTGAAAACAACTGATAATTTGCGTAGCTGAGTTATCTACACACACACACACACACACACACACACACACACACACACACACACACACACACACACACACACACACACACACACACACAATTAAGACATATCTGGAATTGCTTTCTCAAAAGCCATAATAAATTCCACTTGGCTCTTTCAAATAAAACTGGAAGGAACTTTGACTATCTACATGCAGATCTGGTCACCCCATCTCCAAAAAGATACATTAGAAATGGAAAAGTTACAGAGAAGGGCAACAAAAATGATTAGGGGTATGGAACAGCTTCCGTATGAGGCGAGATTAAAAAGCCTTTTCAGCTTGGAAAAGAGACAACTAAGAGGGGATATGATAGAGGTCTATAAAATCTTGCCTGGCGTGGAGAAAGTGAATAAGGAAGTGTTATTTACCCCTTCACATAACACAAAAACTAGGTCTCACCCAATGAAACTAATAGCCATCAGGTTTAAAATAAATAAAAGGAAGTATTTCTTCACACAATGCACAGTCAACCTGTGGAACTCATTGTCAGGGGATGTTGTGAAGACCAAAATATAACAGGATTCAAAAAAGAATTAGATAAGTTCATAGAGGACAGGTCCATCAATGGCTATTAGCCAGAATGGTCAAGGATTCAACAGCTTGCTCTGAGTGTCTCTAGCCTCTTTTTGCCAGATGCTCGGAGTGGACAACAGGATGGATTGCCTGATGATTGCTGACATTGGCCACTGTGGGAAGACAGGATACTGGGCTAGATGGACCATTGATCAGACCCAGTATGGCCATTCTTACATTATAATAACTTCTTATTTGGTAATGGAGTGGAAATGAGGGAAAGAGAGAGGTCCTACATTTTTGGCCTTTGGCACCCATAGCTAAAGAGGCCCCGCTTGGGTCTCCCCTTTCCCAGTACATCATAGATGTTAGAGATGAAAAAGATCTATTGTATTAGCTCATCTAGTCCCTTAGGAACATAAGAATGGCCATACTCGGTCAGACCAAAGGTCTATCTAGCCAAGGATTCTGTCTTCAAAAGTGGCTGGTGCCAGATGCTTCAGAGGGAGTGAACAGAACAGTGCAATGTATCGAGTGATCCATCCCCTGTCCTCCAATCCCAGCTTCCTCCCAAGGCTGGGAATAATCAATCCCCAGCTAGAAGATGTGTCAGATATTAAACTGAGACCAGCAAACTATCCATTGACAAACAGGTGAGCAATTAGGCCCAACTCTTTTGTTGCCTTTCTTGCTATGGAGCAGAGAAACTCACTTTGTTCTGCATTTCTGAACCTCATTGATCTTACAGTCTGTTACGTTCTGTGCTCTGCATGATAAGGCCCAATACAGCTGTATCTAATTCATGGCTGCTACAGAGCACCATCACTTCTAGCTATACTGCACACCACTATAAACACCCTCCTTATAAAAATCTAGTTCACTGGAACGCTCAAAGCTGCTAGCTGCCAGGGAATGCTCTTTAATGAGGGTAAAGAGTACTTGAACACATCTATGATTTGGCAACTCTTCCTGCTTTTTATAAGCTACTATACACTTCAGAGAGAAAGTATCTTAGAGGCTACTTTTTAATGGAACAAGTTTACTTAAGAGCTGAGTCGATCTGGTGCCAGTAGTTCTGTTTTGTTCTAGCTTAATATTAGCCTTGTCAAAGTTCTTATATAGTCTCCTGGGTGTTTCTGTATTACATACCATATAAAGATGTATTTGGGAGCCAAGAATTCTGGCTGCAGAATATGTTATAGTGGGCTCATTATATGTTCCTTTTTTTTAAAAGTATATCAGAAGTGGTCTCATATTAAAGATCCATGGAATAAGGATGAGATTTTCTTTCCCTGTCTACTTTTCCCTGAGCTCATGCTGCAGACTTCAGATCCAGATATCAAACTAACCAGAGTTTGAGGATTGTTTTGGATCCAAGGTCTTGGTTTGGCTCATTATAAAGATAGGGGCAATTAGTGAATTTCAGATGTGGTTTTGGATTTTGAAAATCCCTAGGCTTTGGGGGTGATCAGCTTTGGGGTTTTGGTAACAACCAGACTAAAAGATTCCTTACTCATTTTGCTGAGGGAAGTCTTAATTCAAATAGAGCTTTCCAAGACATACACAGCACATCTCATTAAACCTCTGTTCAAAGCAAATGCATTTCATGCATAATCAGTGCTTACATCCTGATGGGCATTATAACAAAACAAAAGAGAAATGGAGAGACATATTTGCACATCAGAGGGCACATGGCCCATCTGTTATAGAGACTTGGGGGCAGATCCTGGTCCCAGCACAAAGGGAGGAGAGTGTTTCCCTAATGGAACAGCTGAGGGTTCCCTAGTGTGGGGAAAACCCTGGGTGCCATACAACTGGCATAGGAGACAAGCTGGAAGATGGGTGAGTGTGTTCTAAGTTAATCTGGGGCCCCAAATGGCCTCAGTTTTAGGGGAGTGTAAAGGTAGCATAAAGCCATCTTTGGCTGCTCTCTTCCCCTTTCAGCTCCGCTGCTCAACATAGCTGAGGATTTTAGTAACATTCATTAGCTGGGAAGCTACTGTATGTAGCCAAATACAGTATCTACAGCCTAATAGTAAAGATACTTATTGAAGTACAACCAGTCTCCATTTATAAGTTCTGTTAGTTGAGAGAGGGGTTTTGGTCAGCCCACTTACCTGTGAACAAGCCTCCAGGTTATGCATGGTTCTGAACTCTCAAGAACCATTCATAAAAAATCAGGACGTTGTAGGTTTGTAACTGAATGAGAAATATTGTTTTATGTGAGCATGAATGAGATACTGAAATTATTGCCAGATGTAGTCTGACTACTGTGTGTTCACCTGAATGCCCAATTTTTTTTTGGAGTTTTTCTAACTGTCAAGTAACCATAGGCAGGGCTATTTTGCAGATCTGATCTGATCTGTCTGTCTATCCTGCTGTCATTCTTTCTCTACTTTACAATAATATATAGTATGTTATTGGGTTGACTGTTCTAGATTTCTAGCAAGGCTGATTTCTAATAGACAGACTTTTTCTATTATGGCACAAATAAATAAATTTTGTGTGTGTGTGTGTGTGTACACATACACACTGTTTGTTTATTTTTGCCATAATAGAAAAGGTCTGTCATTCTAAAAATCAGTCTCGCTAGAGATATGGAACGGTGGTCATAATGATATATATATTATTGCAAAGTGGAGAATCTCTCTTATAGATTCAAGTCATTTTAAAATATGAAGTTTGTTCCTAGATAATTTTAATGGATTTCTTAATATATTAATATTATATCATTCATAAATCAAGTTGTCCTCTGACCCATTTACAAAATGGTTTCAATTTGTCATGTGAATGGAACTTTAAAGATGTTGTCAAAGCTGGCTTAAGTACAGGACATGTCTGTACAAAGTATGGTGATTCGAACTTCAATCTCCATCATGAATAGTGTTCTCCAGGTTACTTAGAATCATAGAATATCAGGGTTGGAAGGGACCTCTGGAGGTCATCTAGTCAAACCCCTGCTCAAAGCAGGACCAATCCCCAGACAGATTTTTGCTCCAGATCTCTAACTGGTCCCCTCAAGGATTGAACTCACAACCCTAGGTTTAGCAGGCCTCCCGTTGACATAGAGTGGACATACACAGAACCAGTCAGTGCACTGCATGTGAAGCCCTGGGCGTGTAAGGCCATCACAGAGCTGTTGCTAGGCAGTCTTAGTTTGTAGGATGAGTGCCACTTGTGCCTCTACAAACTTGGATGCTTAATGCTGGGTGGTTCCATGACCAGTTAGTATGCCAGTGTTCTAACATGCCCAAAGCTTAAACCAGAAAGCACCCGTTTGTGCCATACATAATAAATGGGTTAGGGGACAACTATATTGCAGCTGAGTCCCTTGGTTGGTTGTAATGATGGTTAAATGTGGCCTTACATGATAGGCTCTGAGGTGAGAAAGGATACCCCTTCCTGAACCTAGATTCTATATGGTGAGACCTGGTTTTAGTAAGCCAGGTATGGTTGAGAGAGGATATCACATCAGACCACATGCCCGGAGCATTTCTTTCCTTCCCATAAATCTTTGATGTTTCTGATATCAGTTTCTCCTTATCAGATTTACATCTTTGAACCTACCTGTCCTATTTCTTCTTGACATTTTTGCTTTGTACCTTGTCCTTTGGATCTTACCGTGGGATTCAATGGCTGTGTAATTTGTCTGATTATGGCGCCATTCTGGTTTGTAAAATGCATATTTTAGGTCCTTCTGTCTTGGCAGGATCAGGTCAGCTGGTCTTTTATCAAGACAGAATTTTCATGGGTGATAATTTACACAATTAAGACTAACCCAAAGGCTTAGATACACAGAGTCAAATTCTGGTCTCTGTTATACTGCTGTAAATCCAGAGAAGCTTTAATTAAGACTGGAATTTGGCTCTGTGTATGTAAGCATAAATCATCAGATTCTGTCTTGGTAAAAATACATGGGGACTTGATCCAGTCTGGAGTGGAGGTCTTAAGACAAGCAATTTACAAACCAGAAGGGCAGTATGATGAAGTTTTCTTCAACAGAGTCACTCGGGATTTATACTGGTGTGAGCACAGAATTTGGCCCACAATATGCATCTTACTGTGCATCTGACCTTGTAGAACGATTGTCTTTCATTTAGGATCTGATCTTGCACTATTGAAGTCAATGGGTGTTTCAACATTGACTTGAGAGCCAGTAGAATCAGACTTTTACACTGGTATAGATCGGAAATAACATAATTTAAACCAGTAGTACTACACCAATGTAAAACTGGTGTTAGTGAGAACAGAATCTACCTCGCTAGAAGCATTAGACCTCTCACCAAAGCAGCTTTTTAGATCCTGCAGAACTCTTTCCAAAAACATCTCCGTTACCAGTATAACTCATTTTATGTTGAGGGAGGAGAATGTCAAATCCACACTCTCTCTCGATATGTTTTCTATTTCTGAGGAGTCCCACAAAACCAAAAGGAGCGACTTCTACACACTTTCCACAGAAAGAAATGGACTACAGCAGCACATGGAATGAATAAGTTTTATTTCAGCGGTAGTGCTTGAGCCATTCCAGCCTCCTATAGGCCATTATGTAAAAGATGCATTGAGTCACTTCCAGCTGGGGGAAAGCTTGATGCAGTTTCTCCTGGCTCAGCTAGAGGGAGACTCCTTTTTGGCTCACCTGGTGAAACTTGCTGCCTGTGGATCAGGAGGGTCACAGTTCAGATTTCAGATGTGGTAATGTGCAGGTGGAACACACAGCAAGTTCAGCAACCGGAAGGGATATTCCACTAATTGGTTAAGCCTGTTCTAATGTCTGGCCTCCAGTTGGCAGACACTTTACTGACATTTTCCACTTAACAACAACCAAACCCACCAGAAAACCAGCTATGGTTGCACAGCAGCCAGTCAGACAAGCCCATTTTCTTGAAGATGTCATTACAAGTGATTTGAATTCAAACAGTTGTTCAGCAGAATAACTAGTTTGAACCAAAGCCTATTGAAGTCATTTAGGAGTCTTTATATTAACTTCAAGGGGCTTTGGATCAGGCCCTTAAATGAGTGTATAAGGGTATATGTTATGGTATCAGAATAAATATTTTCATTATAAATGTTTTAATGCTATTGAGATACAATGATATCTTTATTATCCTACTTGGAAATCTTTCCAAATTCACCTCAAGCTGAAATTATTATTATATTTTTTGCTGATATTCAAATCTATAATTTCTTCTCTATTACAGCCCTTCACACTTTTTGCCTCATCCTCAATAATAATAATTAATTAGCAATTGTGGTTGTCACAGCAGCAATTATCCTTTATTTACAATAAAAGTGAAAGCACACAGTATTTTAATTAATATTGAATTGTTTGTCAGTGCACACCATGAGAAGTCAAATATCCTTTTCAAAATAATATAAATTGTTTAAAAACATTTTATAATATTTTAAAAATAGTCATTGGAGGACTATTTCAGTACACTGGAAATATGTAGAATCAAATTAGGAAAAATACATGGAGGAGAATTGCTCAGCTGTAGAATAACCAAGGTGATACAATCACGATTATATTTTTGGGGGGAGGAGGAGGAGGAAAGAACCAAATCCTGAAAGTCAATTTTTTTGGTCATGGCCCTGACAAACATACAGCCTTAATAATTATAGATGGGTCAAAGCTATGAATTTCTGATCTGGATCCAAAAACCTATGAAATAGCGGTGGTGCTTATAGATGTAGGTTTTTGGTTAAGGTAATATCTCTAATAATGAGGATGAGTTTTGGCAATTTGTATAGTACCTTTCTTCTGAAAATATCTGTGTTTGTACAGTAAATGTAACCTGGCAACATCTTTGCGAGGTAGGATTTAGTATCATCCTCATTTTACACACTGGAACACTGAGGCTTGAGGGGCAAAACAACTTTCCTAAGGTCACACAGGATGTTTGTAGCACAGCTGGGAAAAGAGCCCATGGGTGAAATCCTAGCCACGTTGACGTCAATGGCAAAACTCCCACTGAATTTACTATGGCCAGGATTTCACCCCCTATCTTCTGTCTGCCACTGCTGTGCTTTAGCTACAAGACGAGCCTTTTCCGACATAAAGTGCCAGATCCAAGGACAGGCCAAGTGCCCTCAAATCCATGAGTTTATATTCCCTCATCTTGATGACTGCAATCTCCACTTTTATAGTCTCCCTAAATTCCAGATCTCCAAACTTCAGTTTGTCTGAAAAGCCATCTGATAAACTCTACCTGAACATTAAAACACTTGTTGTTGTCATTCTGCCCTGCCCAAATACTGTGTTAGTCAGTGTTTCAAATTTTAGTCTGTGCTATTGTGCATCAGCCAGAATGGAAATGTTAAGGTGGCTGGTACAGTATATGGTGGTGGAGGCCTTGCATGAGGCTTTCATAAAAATGGTCCCACAGGAGCCTTTCTCACTCTCTCAGTTTTGATATAGTTTTACTGGCACAGGCCTGCAAGAAACTCATCAGATTATTGCATCTGAACAGCAAGAGTCAATTTAATTTTTTCAAATTTCCAATGGAAGATGCTCTGAAATGATCTATCCAGAAAATGTTTATTTTCCCGTTTGGATTATGGGGTATTTATTTTAGCACACAATATTACAGGTTTCTCTCTCTATGCCTGTGGACATTTGTTTGGAACATTTGTTTGCATTTAAATAACTTACTTTCTCTGACTCTGATTGGTTATACTGCCAGAACAGCTGGATTGTGGACAGGCCTAGCTTTTTAAGTGAACATTTTTGCAGACTCTTGTAATGGTCTGGAGAATGCAGGGATAGCTGAAGTATGACCATACAACTCTGTGAAATAAGACAGGGTATGCCTACGTAAAAACCCCGCAGGGTATGCCTACACTGCGTAAAAACCCCGCGGCACCAAATCTCAGTGCTTGCGTCAGCTGACTCAGGCTTGCGGGGCTTGGGCTGCAGGGCTGTAAAACTGCAGTATAGACATTGGGGCTTGGGCTGGGCTCTGAGACCCTTCAAGGGGGGAGAATCTCAGAGCCTGGGGTCCAGCCTGAGCCTGAATGTCTACACTGCAATTTTATAGCCCCGCAGCCCGAGATCCATGGGCCTGAGTCAGCTGAACCAAGCCAGCTGTGTCTGTGCCATGGGTCTTTTATCACAGAGTAGACCAGGGATCGGCAACCTGTGGCCCGTGGCCCGTCAGGGAAAGCCGCTGGCAGGCCAGTACCGTTTATTTACCTGCAGCATCTGCAGGTTCGGCCGATTGCAGCTCCCACTGGCCACGGTTCGCCGTTCCAGGCCAATGGGGGTGCAGGAAGAGGTGGCCCAGCCCACGCCGCTTCCCACAGCCCCCATTGGCCTGTCCTGACTCTGTGCTGTGCCCTGGAAGCGGCCAGCAGCAGGTCTGGCTCCTGGGTAGGGGGAGGGCAGGAGGCTCTGTGCACTGCTCTCACCCACAGGCACCGCCCCCCCAGCTCCCCTTGGCTGCGATTCCCAGCCAATGGGAGTACGGAACCGGTGCTCGGGGCAGAGGCAGCGCATGGAGCCCCGCGGCCCCCCTGCCTAGGAGCCAGACCTGCTGGCCACTTCCGGGGTGCAACATGGTGCCAGGGCAGGTAGGGACTAGCCTGTCTTAGACCCGCAGCACTGCCGATCGGCGTTTTAACGGCCTGGTCTGCGGTGCTGACTGGAGCCGCCAGGGTCCATTTTCGACCGGGCATTCCGATCGAAAACGAGATGCCTGGCAACCCTACAGACAATGGGCCTGGTTTTCTACTGGCCTGTTCCTTGTGCCATCATTTATACCGTCTCAAACTGGGTATAAACTGCTACTGTTCTGAATAGCTAGTATTGTATTTTCACTTTGCACTGATGTAAAAGATTTCACAAGGCGAACAGCTAGGGTAGCCAATTTTGGCTGGACATATTTCTGGAGGTTTGATCACATGACATAGTCTTTAATTAAAGATTAATCTTTAATTCTTAGAGACTCCAGGACAATCCTGGCAACCCTAGGAACAGCAGCAAAGCATCAGGATTTATGTGTTTTTTAAAAAATGTTTGTGTTGTTTTCTGCAAATCCCCTAAGCTGCAGAATTTCTCCTTTCCAGAAGTCATAAGTAAGGCTAAGAGTTTGCCATGGTTATTTTTAGTAAAAGTCACGGAAAGGTCACGGGCAATAACCAAAAATTCAGGGAAGCCAGTGACCTGTCCCTGACTTTTACTGGAAATAACTATGACAAAATGGGAAGTGAGGAGGGTCCAGCAGCCATGGCTGCTGTGGCTCGGGGTTTCCCCCTGCTGCCCACGGTGGCCAAGAGTGCAAGGTCCTCCCCTGGTGCTACTGCTAGCTGGGAGCTGTGGGGTCCCCACCACGGCCCATGGTGGCTGGGAGCTGCGGGAGGGAGAGGGGGGATCCCCACCACCCATGTTGGTTTGGTGCTGCAGGGTCTCCCTGCTACCCGCAGTGGCTGGGAGCTGCGGGGTCTCCCGCTGCCTGGCAGCTGAGAGCTGCTGGGCCTCCACCAGCTGACACATCCAGCCACGCTGCCCTTGGGCTGAAGCAGAAAATGTCCCGGAGGTTTCTGGAAGTCATGGATTCTTCCGTGACCTCTGTGACAAAATCTTAGCCTTAGTCATAAGCATTCTCATCCATTCCTTTTTTTCCTTTTGCTCTGAATGTTCTCACAATGTAGAGAGGTTCTGTTTCCCAACAGACATCTGAGATCATGTGGAAATCCATTTGTCATCAGTGTACAGTAGTTGCTAAACAGAACTTTTAAATCCTCTCTGGGAAACAAGTGAGAGAGACATTCAGCTAACCTAAACAACACATTTCAAACTAAGTACTGTACTATCTAAACGACTTCTAGCTGGAACAGCCAAATCTCCTCTCATTTGAATAGCTTGAGAAAGCCAGGACCAGAGGATGCTGGGAAGCTTGCCTTTTTGAGATCAATAGATATACTTGTAACTGTATTGAACCGAGTTTGAAGTCTGTCAAACCTTTGCCTCCTGATTTAACTAGAAGGCACTCTCAGTAGTACTCAGCTATCCAGTAGATGGCATAGAATCTCCGGTCATATCTGTATTAGAAAGATATTTAAAATAGATCTAGTTCAAACAGTGCATACCCACACTGTAGACACACTTCAGTAGGTTTAAATCTTGCTTTTATTGGCTTAGTTTAATTTGGTAATTTTTAATATATTTAAATAGCTGTATCTTAGGTGCTTGCATGGATTTAAGTAGATCAGTTTTAAAATAAATCTAGCTAAACCAGTGTGATTTTCTAGCATAGGCAAGGTCTTATACTGTTCTTGACTTGCATACATTGACATCAGTGGGAGTTCTCCCTGTGAAATCAATGTCAAAGCTCCCGTTGCCTTTAGTGGCCCAGGATTGGGCTCTAAGGGCAGTATATATGATGTATGTATTATTATCCTGACTCCAAAATATGACTAGATCAATTTTGGAATGCAAGGTTCCTGATTAGGATACATTCATTGCTGGGCTTTTATTAATGACAGTGTCTACTTTAAGCTAAAAATTTGTGTAAAAGAAAAGGGGTTAATACATAGCGAATATGCACTGAAACCTTTTTATTAAGTTAAAAAAAGAAAATGGATTTTAAATGTAAACAGCCCCCTGCTATGCTATGAGCCCAAGCACATCCGGATTCCTGTATGGTTGCTTGAGAACCAGAAAGTGAAGGTTAATGCAGTAGAGCCCAGAGGCCCCAGTAATAAGAAGAGCGGGTGCTGTACTTGAATGGAAGTAATGAAACAAATCCATCTAGTTTCACTGTCCAAACTGAGTGTATTTTTTAAAGCATACCTGGTGAACATAAATTATATTTAAACAATTGAACAGTTTTGATGATCAATGGTGTTAATAACACAGGTAAGTATTTTTTACAATTTCCACCTAGACACTGTCCCTTTAAGTTAATCACTCTGAACTTTCAATTATTAGGAGTTTGAATTGTTCTGTCTAAATGCTCTTGGCAACCATCACAAACAAAAAGCAAACCCAACAACAAACTCTTGAGAACTATTTATATAAAAGCCAATAATCAGACAGGATAATAAAACAATGGTTTACAAGAAGCCCAAATAAAATCCAATGCCCTTCTGAGCAAGATGGCCCGTAGCTAGTCAATAGGTAAACATTCTCACCACATAAAGTGAGGGATTGGAGTGACTGCTAAAAAGAGGAAAGCAAATAAATCTGAACAAGCAGAATGGCCTATGTTCTCATGCAACTCAATCCTTAGAAAATGGTCTGATTTGGATTTTTTAAAAATAACTTTAAATGCTTTAGTCATTTGAAAGTTGCTCAAAATTAAGAGAAAACTATATTTGAAGAAGCAAAGTGGTGTCCCCTTTGATTAAGTGAGCTGTTGTCTAAGGAAACCTCCATATTATGATTAGATCCTTTTGCGATTTACTTCAATGGGAAAATTTCCATTGAATTAGAGAGTAGCAGGACCAGAACCTATATTTTCATTAATCATTTCAAGACAGTCCTACCTCTTGGGATATTCATTTTTTTACCAAACGAATGTGTCTTGCTGAGTTCCTGTTGATTAAGGGGCAGATATTTTTTATTCTGTATTGCTTGAAGAATCGTCTGTGCAATTCTTATTACTGTTCATGGGAGATATGAAAGACACTTGTGCTCTGGTGAAAAAAGAATCTGAAACTTTGGTGTCATTTGAAATACCCCAGTGCTATTGTACGATATATTATACTTAGTGATTCCCATTGGAAAACTTTGTTCTCATGTGTCTTAATAAATGAAGACCTGTGCCATTTCTATTTTAGTGATATAACAGTATTTAGGCAATGCCACTATCAAATCCAATCCTGCATCCCTCCTTTACTGACTACTCACATCAGAAAGGTCTATAGGATCTAGATCCATAGTTAAGTATCTGTCGTTTCAAGTCTAAACTCTTTAAAGGGACTTTGAAGAGAGACAAATAAAAGTTCAGCCTGGTTGATGAAGCCAAGGGACACATTGCATAAGTGGATATAACTCCACTTTGTCTTGATGTCCTCCAAGCAGCACCAAATTGGAAAGGGCTGAATTTGGCCAATTATGTTTAAATTTCCCTTTGCCATGTAACTCTGTTTTATAAACAATATTGTTGCATGCTTTTCCTTAAAGCAGTGTTCTCCCTAAGAATAATGGACAAGTAAAAAAAAAATGCTGCTGACGTTGAACAGAAAGTCAGCACCGAGGGATGACATTTTTTCCCCTTTAGTGAGTTGTCTCACATCTGTAAAAGCTGACTTGTGATAATTCAGGCTCTGAGGTTACAATAGCTGTAATGGACTCTTTGTGATCCCAGGCACAGCCAAGAATAGTTAACCATATAACAAGCCAGCTGTTTCTCCTACACTAATGACTTATTTGAGAAAGCTTAAGGACATTTAATGATATATTACAATAATTTGAAACATTCATCCTGCATGCTAAATAGCAAAGTTGAGGGGTAAGGGGACAGCAAAACCCAGATACTCTCTGGTGGTGAAGAAACATTTTTTTACCAATAAAAATAAATTGTAGAAGCTGCTGTTGTTCAATTGTAATCAAATATCATTGATTTCCACATTTATTTTATTTACAAATTATATACATCTTTCATTTGCATCTTGTAATGCAGGAAATACTTAATCATATGTTTGCATTCAAATCCAGTACACTATGTGCAGTACATTTTGAAGTAGTATAACTAATGATTTGTGCAGATATAACTTAAGACGGGAAGTATATTTTATTGTAGTCTATTTAAATGTTGGGGAAACAGGGATATTAAAAAATAAAAGGTTACCTAAATATAGCGATTTACCCAACAACAATTCTGCCAGCCAGCTCATGGAGAGTAGCACCTTTGCTTTGTGAGTACTTCCATTGGTTACAATGGAAGAATTGATGTTTCTCAATGAGAGTGAGGATAGAAGTATCTGACCTGGTTCTAGCAGCCTTATTTGCACTGAATAGCATTAAATTCTGCATGCAGACCCATGTAAGTGTGAATAAGAGTGACAGAATGTGGCCACTAGATTTTTATTTGGCCATAAGAACTGAGGATGGTGTGTCATGTCTGTTATTGCCTGAAGCCTGTGTGGGATCAGTAGGAATGGGGTACTGTGTGGTGCAAGGGGACTCGCAAAGGGAATACAGGACTTTGCACCTGTATATGACTTGTTCAAAAATCCAGTCCAGATTAGTAGTGGCCGAAACTCATTATTGTTTCATGGCTACTTAATGTCAAATGAGAAGTGAGTTTGTCATCTCAGTTCAGTTCTTCCTAGACAGGTGGCACATCACAAAACCACCACTACAGCTGGCATTATTTGGTACCCTTGTTGTGACTCTCAGTAGGGAGAACAACAACTGACAGCATATAGATAATGCATTCTTCTTGTACCCCTCGAGGTGGTATTTTCAGGTCAGGGTTGAAAGGTACCTTGGTAAGTCAGGATGTAGATAAGTTTATCCTGATGTTAAAGGATTTTGGTCTCCATGATTATCACATAGACATCTTTAAAAATGAATACATTATCTAAAAAGAACAACAATAAAATAATAAAACAACACAGGCCAGGTCTACAGATACTGTAAACTGATGTAGTTCCATTGACCTCAGGGGTCAGGCTCTATCCCAGTATATGTCTTTAGAGGTTACTTTAGAATTTTGCAGTAAATATCTTAATTTTACATCCGTTTCCACCATAAAAAACAAATCAAGCCCCCCAGGTGTATCTACATCATTTGCAATTAACGTACATCAGAGCTACAACCCATAAAGCTTGCCCAGGACCTTAAAGATGCTACAAGAGACTTAAAAAAATTCCTTACATTTGGTTTGTCAGAAATCTTCAAAGGCTCACCCCCGGTCACCACCTCTACCATGAAAATTACAGCAAAGTTGAGTGGAAGCTAGAATTTTTCCAAAATACTTTACTTCAAACTGTCTAATCTGGGACAGATTTCCAGAGGATTTTAGTTCAGATTAAGATTTTTTTAAAGTGAGAAAAGTAATGGAAGTTGATGAATAGCTATTACAACATCCTGCCATGCATATTGTTGAATTTATCATGCATCTTAACACACACAGAGAGGCAAAGCTTGATAAGCAATTTTATTGGGTAATTACTTTTTTTTTATATTCGCAAATAAAACAGATTGATTTCCAGCTTGAAGTAATTTACTAACACATTATAAACTCGTCAGATGCTAACATGGTACAGTACGCCTCATTTCCTGTTTACTAAATAATCCTTTGGATGTCTGTTTTGTGTCTTTCAGGTTAAACCTGGAATTGTTTTTTGCCAGCGATGTCATGAAGCCTTGTGTTAGAGTCCTCCACTTAAGGGAAAACATTGCCTCACTGGCTCAGCTTCTTGCTAGTACCAGCCACGGTGGATTCCCAGTGGTTTACAAACCCACGCCAGACCAAGTAGAGGTGTTCCTAGGTACTATTACAAGGTAAAACATTATCAAGCTATTTCTTTGTTCTATGGCCTTTCTGGCCATCTTTCAGGTTATGAAAGAAATGTTTCACACACTGTGTTTAGGGGGGAGGGATAGCTCAGCGGTTTGAGCATTGGCCTGCTAAACCTAGGGTTGTGAGCTCAATCCTTGAGGGGGCCATTTAGGAATCTGGGGCAAAAATCTGTATGGGGATTGGTCCTGCTTTGAGCAGGGGGTTGGACTAGATGACCTCCTGAGGTCCCGTCCAACCCTGATATTCTATAATTCTAAGATTATAGGGTGTAAATACAGGTCTTGGTCCTGCTTTCATTGAAGCCAACAGCAAATCTCCCTTTGATTGAAGCAGATTTGGGACACGGATGTGTGTCATATCAGATATTGCTTGGAGAACTCCAAAGAGGTGCCCCAATGTGGTAATGTGGGTCCATAGGAAATGGGAAATACCCCTAATCCTTGAAAGCTCACAAGAATTATAATGCAGAAAGAATTAGGAGATCAAACTAACCATAAAAATAAGCCAAGTCAAAAGAAAAGTAACCTGCTGAATAATCACAATCATCTTCCTTTTTTAATATGTGCTTTTACTGGAATTAAATGCTATTAAGATAAAACATATCACAGTCAAGATAAAACAACAAAGTCAGACGCAAACAACAGATTACTGTAAACAGGATTTAGTCTAAGCAAACTCTGTCATAGTGAGGACTATCAAAGGGGTAAAGAAAATCTCCTGATAAAGAAACTATTGCTGGAACTCCATTTCATAATAACACAAGTTTGACTCCATTCCTGCAGGAATGGACCTTAAGATTGGCCTCCATTCTTGGGGAGGGGTGGGTCAGAAGTGGAAGAAATTGCAGCTTAATCACAACCTTGCTTATAATTGGGGAGGAGGGGGAAAAGGAAAATAATGCACACAAATGCTGGTAAACAGGAATTCACGTATCAAAAAGCAATAAAGTATTAATCCATATAATCACCATAACATAAACATGCAGCTGCTCAGTTTCATAATAATATTATAGTGTCTTGTGCAATGAAAGACACTATGTAGATACAAGTTCCTAAAACTCTTGAGTCTTTTCAAGCTTTCCTTAAAAGAAGTCCTTTCATCTACTGCTGGAATTCTACCACCACTGGAGTTGAAGCCAGAAACTGCTTAATAACAACACAAGGATACAAATACTATATCCAACTGAACTGGTAGAGTGAAGGCAGAGGCTCTTCAATTGAAATTTGACCAGGACTTACTCTTAGAAGAAGTACTCCAGGATCTTTATGGACAAGTCAATGAGATGGCATTTATCATCTGGTTGAATTAACCCCTGGAACAAGACTAAGGGCTTGTCTTCATGTACAGCGCTTCGTGGCACAGCTGCACTGGTGCGCTGCACCGCTGTAGCGCTTTAGTGAAGATGCTATTATTCTGATGGGAGAAGTGGTAGCTATGTCAGTGGGAGAAGCTCTTCCATCGATGTAGTACTGTCTACCCCGGGGTGTGTGTGTGGGGGGTGTTTAAGTCAGCATAACTACATCACTCAGTGTGTGAGCGACATCATTATACAGATATAGGTCTGTAGTGTAGACCTGACCTCTGGAAGTTACAACTAAAATCCTCTCCAAACTGACACATCAGAGGTCTAGAAAGGCCACTTAGGAGATGTGTAACATAATCTCCCCATTCTGTTGGAAGTGTCTAGCCAAGAACCATTGCCTCTGTTCCTCATAGGCCATGCTGATGACTTCTATAGATTCTTGCACAAAACCTGCTAGCCAAATTACTGTCCCAAATGATGCTCAAATTGAGGCACAGCATTAACTGTTTTTTGGAAAGACTCACATTACCACCTCTAGCCCTACCCTGATGGACTAACATCAAGAAGTGTGTGAATGAGTTCATTGCGGGTTGGGAGAAGGGAGCCTGGGAACATTTAAATAACATCTTTTTCTGTGATTGCCCAGAAAATGTCCTTCCCACACCCTAACCATTAATGTGTTTTTCCTGAGGGCAATTTGGAAGTAACTCTGCATGTACATAAGGTCTTCTTTAACATTTTAGCTCCAGCAACTTGAGACTGATGAGCTTTCAACAGGATCAGGCTGCCCACATATTTTGGGCGTTCCAGTTATTAAAGCAATCCCTAAAAAGAGGAGCACTTGATTTTAAACCTTGTACTTTATTATTATTATTTGTCTATATGAAGGTAGCACCTGCAAGCTCCCAATCAGAGCCCCATTTTACTAGGTACTGTACAAGCACATAACACAAAGATAGTCCTTATCCCCCAGAGCTTATAATTTTGCTCTTAGAGGTTTGTTTTCAAATAAATAGACAGACTCATACTTAGCAGCTTCCACTTGGTCATTATTGGGCTTACCTGATGGCTTTATGGTCAGATAAAGTTTAGGTGAACAATTAAGGGCGGGGGGGGGGGGGGGAAGTGTTTGAGAACATTTGCTTTAGTAAAAACTGACTGCTTCACTGAGAGGGACAACACTGTATGGGATTCCCAAGGGGGGGAAATAACTGCTTAGTACAAGAAAATCCACTGGAAAACTGCACACCAAGCAAACCCAACAAACAGAATGTAGGCACCAATAAAATGGAATGTCATATAGATAACACTGATTTGCTTGTTCCCACGTACTATTGCTCTCGTTAATGTTATTAGTAAAGGATAAAGCATTGAAACACAAATCCAGTGGTTGACAAGCTGCAGTGTGTGCTGGTTTGAAGATGTTGCATAACATAAACAAACACATTCATTTATTTCCCAACTATCCGCTGCAATAAAATGAGAACTCATGCTAACAACTGATCCAGCCAAATGTTCATTTACAGTCTCATTGTTTCCTTTAGCTCATCATGTTACCTTGCAGCGAGAGTTGTAGGCTGTCAATGAGTATTCTACCTTCACATACATACCTTAATTCTTTGTACCATGGGAGGAATAACAACAGTTGAAGCAAGGTGGGAACAAAAGAGGCATCACATCTTAAAGAGAGACCCAGTTTTATAAAATATTTCAAGCTACCAATCCCAGGTAATCCTGGTAGGATAATATTAATTTCTGTCAAAAGAAGAGTCATAGCAATTAGAACCATATTTTACAGATGGATGAATATACATGATATATTATCTGAGTCTCAATCTGGAAAAAGACCAAGATAATGCTTGTAGGCTGGGGAGACAACCAGAAGAAGTAGATGATGATGTTGTTTTGACTGTCTTAGAGTTTGTTGCTCACTTCAGTGGAGCTCCGCAGGCAAAGACTGCCCAGGGGATGTGCTGAATCCTGGTGTCCTGAAGACTCTAGTTAACAACTTGCCCTCTCCAGTGTCAATCACAGCAGAAGCTTTGCTGGCCAGCTCAAGGTGCCTTGGTGAAATGAAGGTTGTGGACAGTTTCCTTGTATTGCTATGACACCCCTCCACCCTCATGAGTGGAATTCTGTGTAGCCATTGTCTGAATCTATCCATTGAACTTGTGACATGCCATGGGACTGTTAATGAGCACAGATAGTTAGGACTTGATTTTATGACTTACCTCCCATAACACAAGGTGTTTCTACACTGGAATTAGACACCCATGTCTGGCCCATGGCAGCTGACTTGGGGCCATGGGACTCGAGCTAAGGGTCTGTTCAATTGTGTTGTAGACTTTTGGGCATGGGCTGCAGCCTGAGCTCTGGGACTGTCCCTCCTTGCAGGGTCCTAGAGCCTGGGCTTCAGCCCAAGCCTGAATGTCAGCACCACAATACAACAGCCCCTTAGCCCGAGCAGGAGTGGCGCCAGGGTTTTTGCTGCCCTAGGCAGCAGCGCTCCTCCTCAGAGCATTCGGCGGCGGGGGTCCTTCCGCTCTGCGTCTTTGGGGCACTTCGGCAGCGGGTCCCAGAGCGAGTGAAGGACCCGCCATCGAAGCGCCCCGAAGACGCGGAGCGGAAGGACCCCCGCTGCCGAATTGCCGCCGAGGACGGAAAAATGCCACCCCCCAAATCCTGCCGCCCTAGGGTCGCCTAGTGGAAGCGCCGGCCCTGAGCCCGAGCCTAAGTCAGCTGGCCTGGGCCAGCCATGAGTTTTTAATTACAGTGTAGATATACCCACTGTGTCTTGTAAGACCATGATGAGAAATGCTTTCGAACTGATTCAGAGGGAAGAGTGTTGCTTACTGAATCTAAGACACCATTCTCTGTAGTTCCTTTGATTTCATTTAGACGTCTCCCATCCAAGTACTGAAGCTGCCTGATTCTGCTTATGTTGTGAGATCTGACACGATCACAAGCCAAGGTGGTGTGATTACAGGCAAAAAAATTTCAGTTTCAGCATTTTTCCATTAAAAAAAAAAGTACACTCCCCCAAGGTTTTCATATGGACCTGTTTTGACATTGCTATTACGTTATCAAATGGGTTTCCTCTGGCACAAAAAAATGATGGCAATAGGTAAAAATAAATCAGAAAGAGGAACAAAGAAGGGAAAAGTAACAGTTCAGCCATGAATTCTGTGCTGAACTAGCTGCCTTCATGCACCAGGACTTGGAGCACATAATCTTAAAACTATTTCTCATTTCAAGATTTTCAGTCATTGGTGTTTGCCTACCATTTCTCCTCATGAAATAGCTATGGCTGCCCCACAGTGAATGTAAAAGCATATACTGAACTTTCCCACACTTTGAGATGCTGGAGATGAAAGGTGCTGTAGGAGGGCAAAGTATTATTTATTATAAGTGTGAATTATTCTGCCTCTTTAACAAGAAAAGGCTGGTGAACTTTAGTTCTTACGAAAGCAAAGACTAGAGCCAGACAGTGTTGGCAGGCACTTCGTAAGCTTTCTCACACAGGTCTACAAATGCACCTCAGTGCTGACTTGTAACAAACACCCTGCTAGTCCAACCCTGTTCAGACTTCCAGCCTTGCTTAATAGAGCCAAATTTTGTGTTCGCTTTTGTGATATGGACACACATCCACTTGGGGTTGGGATGAGATCACCACACTTATTTTTGCTTGGGTGACCTAAGCGTGAGGTCTTTAGCTTCCCTGGTTGAGAAAGTCCTATATGAAACTAATAACATATTTGCAATAGAGACTAAAATTGTTAAAGAGAAAGGAGCTATAACTGAAGCACAAGCTTCCAGAGCAAAGGACTCCTTAGAGTAAGGATGTTGATATTTTGCCACATGCAGTACACAGTGCAGTCCAGGGAAACCCTCACAGAATTCAGATTGAGGAACATGTGTCTGGAGAGCTTGATGCATGGAATTAATAAGAATGGGGGATTTATGCTGCTGAATATAGAGGATTCAGAGTCTGGCTTTAAAAATGCTCCAGATGATCCCAGCTCGCCAAAAGAGAACAAGCTATTTTCTATCAGGGCAGGTGAAACAGGATGCTTAGCAAATGAAAAGCACTGTATAAATGGGTCACTCCCGGAGATTCAGAGGGCTGCAAATTGCAATGCCCTGCTCCTCTGGAAGCAACTGTGTCCAAGATGGGATTTACCCTTGAGGAAGGCCGGAGGTACTGCTGCTACACTACCATGGGGGTTCTGCAGGAGAAACGAGATGCAACTTTAAACTCTTGGTGGGGATCAATAAGAGCATTTTCAGCAGAAGCTGCTTGGGAGATGCTCTGGCCTTCCAACTGTCTTGGCTGCTTTGGCTGTCTCCAGGTCCTCCTGGGGGAGTAGGGGCTGCTGGGGTTCTGAGTTCACTTTTATGAGAACAAGGGTAAATTAGAACTATTTTGCCGAACACCTGTGGGATGTAGGTGGTGTGCCATCATTGTAAGCATGATGCAGTGCAATGGAGACACTGAGAGGTTGCTACTTGACAGATTACTCTTTGGGCTGTACTGTGCCGCACCTTCTTTGACAGAAAGCTAACCATATAATATAAACCATAGTAAAAGTAGAATACACTGGGGATGAGTGTGAAGGAAGGCTGCTGGTAGCTGGTTTTCTTCCCCTGGCTATGGACACAGCTGGAATGTGGTGGGGAAGCTGATAGCTTATTGTCTCCAGGAAAGAGACCTCCTTTGCAGTTCTCCCTCCTTTACTGCCCCATAGGACAAAGGGTAACCTTCTTGAGGCACCTACTATCCCATGCATACTTGTCTCCTTCATGCCCACTTCCCTGAGAAACTTGCTGCCACTATGACACATCACTACTTCCTTCTTAGCAGTTCCTTCCACATGCACTCTTCTGTGAGACACATCCACTGCTCAGATCTGGTCTCCTCCCTCCACCTGACAACCCTCATATGGGCACCATCCTCCATGATATCTAGCCCGTCCAACGTTTGTGCCTCCCAAGACGCTTGCCTTCTCCACCCCCATGCAAGCAGTCCTCTCCAACTTGCTCTCCTTTCTTCTTTGAGATGTGAGGGAATAGCATTTCACCCAGTGTCTCCTCCAAAATCAGGGATAGCCTCTCAAGACTTAATTCCCCATTGTCCAAGAAAGTGAAAAAGATTCTCCCAACATTCACCCAGGAAAGGCAGGTGGATGGATGGCTTCTCATGGCAGGATCTGTTTCTTCTGCTTCCTTTTGATGAGGTGTCACTGAGGTGTGAGGGAAGGATTTTTCATAGCCTGAGTTCTTCCCACCCTATCCTAATTGCTGCAGCTTTAAACTCTGCTCAAACAGGGCACTGAGTGCCTGATGCTACAGCTGTATCATGGAGATAGGCTATTCAATGACCACTTTGTAGGCAATTTGGGTATTGGTAACACAAAACAGGCCATTTTCTTTATACCTAAACCTGTAGACTTTGTGTCTTATACAATTTGTCTGCTGGAATGGACAGGGCACTTTTCCCTATTTTTGTCATTGCATCATTACCTGCACAGCTGTTATCCATTATTTCCCATTTTAATTGAAGGAATTTTTTTAGGTTGATTTAGTTTGATCAGGAGAAGGTAATTGTACAGAAACCACAATGTCATAGAGTCTAAGCAGGACTGTACAAAATATGTTGGATCTAATGAAAAACTGGTAAAATCTTGGCTTACTGCCACTGAGTGGGAAATTTCTGGCATTGTGCCCACATTTTGTGTTTGTACTTTTTTCACCTAGGAAACCCCATTTCCTCCCACCCATGGTGTTCACTGAGATGTCAGCATTTATGGTTAATGGAAATTATTATACTTCAGACAAAACTAAAAAAATAAATAAAAGTACACTGCCAAAAATTTTACATCCAAAATGAAACTGTCACAAAGCCAAAACAAACAAACAAACAAACCAGTTTCACTTTGGTTGCAGTTATTTTAGCAGTTTTGGATATGCTGCACGGGACCAGGAGTGTCTGTGTCCTGTGCAATTGCCTTCCTCAGATCAAACGACCTCAGCTTAAAAGCTTTCAGGTAAAAATATCTAAGTGATTTAGGTGCCTAAATCCCATTTTTCAAAACTAACTTGGGAGTTTGTTCCTTTGGAAAATGGGACTTAGGCTCCCCAGTCACTTAACCACTTTAGTTCATTTTTACCCTTCCTCTAATTGAAAAGGTGGAAACTGAGGTCAAGATTTCAAAAGTGGCTAATGATTCTAAATGCTTCAAATAATGGGTGTCCATCTTCAGACATCTTAAAGGGGTCTATTTTTTTCCCCAGAGTTGGTGCTTGGCATTGTTTGAAAGTCAGGCTCCTTTAAAGTGTATCGTGTTTGGGTACTGAAACATTTGAGGCACTCAAAACCATTAGTGACTTTTTTGAAAATCTTGGCCTAAAAGCTGAATTAGGGCTTGATTCATCATACTGGTACCCTAATCATGTGAGTAGTCTGTATTCATGTGAGAACTTTCAATAAAACTGGTATTACTTGTATGAGTAAGACTCCTTTTGTGACTAAAGATTGAAAGTTTGCATTCCTGGAGAACAGGAACACTGGTAGTTACTACACAGACAAACAGAGCTGCTGTTATGCTCTCATGAACAGTTCCTACACCGCACTGGATGTTAGTACCTGTTTTAGTTAGGCAGGGAATGCTGGCCAGGGTACCCAGGGTTATTCTTTACTCATTTCAGGAAGTGCATCGAGATATTGAACCTTCAACTACACAGCCACTAGAAAATTCTGTTTGACTTCCCATTCAGAGGACACCTTTAATGTCCAATGCTGCAGTCCACATAGGAGTCCAAGCTTTAGTGTGGGGCTTGAACTTCTGATAACCTTCTATCCTAGAGGCAAAATTGCTACCAACAGAGGGAACCAAACAGCATTTATATTTGCAACACTGTTATTTGTTGTTGCTGTGCTGGTCTTTCTCCTTCCTTTGTGAGGAAACCAAGTACAGAACACTATATTCATAAACTCTCTATTGGATAGTCTTGTTTTAAATTCCCTGCTTGTAAACTAGTAAGGAAAGGGGATGCTTTGTTTTCCTCAATTTAAAGAGATGGTAGAGCAGCTGTTCCAAGTAACAATAATGACACAATTGCTGAGACAAACATTTTCATGATGATGCATGGGAACAGTAAATCCAAACCACATTGTTTAGCTATTGCATGCTTTCACTCCAGTAAAGGGGAATGTCACAGACCTGAAAGTAAATCGAAGAGATCATAGTTTAGAAAATATGACAAAGTTGAAAACTTAAAGCTGTATTACACAGTAACATCCTTTAACAGGGAAATAATTGCTCCAAAGTACTGTATATATGTATATTTCATGGCAGTTTATTAGGTATGATTTGTCTCTGGTCAGCAAAGTGAATAGAAACCATTGTAAGTTAAGAATGTTTTGTGGCATGGTACAGACTGCTGATATGTGCTGCTGGGAAAGGAATATGGCACTGTGAAAAGTTATGGATCTGTTCAGGACAGAATCATAGAAATGCTTCTATGACTTGAATGCATCCATAAGAGGGGACAGTTTTTTCTAGTTTACTTCCATCCACTTCACCAGATGGGGGATAATATGACATGCCTCCCCACATATACACACACATTCTCACACACCCTTTTAATAAGCCAATGTCCCTATATTTTATATGAGAAGCATTTGAAAAGAAAAATGCAGTACAACAGTTTGGGGGCGAATGGAAGGTTTAAGAAAAGATCCTAACATTCATGATGCCCAAAACACTTAATATGTGAAGTAATTCTTGAGTGTGACTGTGGAACGATTAACCTTAATATCAGCAAAGTCTCTCTGCTGGCACCCTCGGAAATAATTTGTCATTTTGCAAGTTGGAGAACCTTTTCCTTCTGGCACTTTAAGAGGATAGTAAGTTCAGATCCCAGGAATGCAAAGTTACTCAAATCTGATACAGAAGGCTGCAAAGTTCATGCAATACATGGGGAGATAAACGTATTGTATAAAGATTTTCTTTTCTTCTAGAAGATCATCCATGGTCTTTCCATCATCCCTTCTTCATAATGGTGATCCTTCTAGCACTGATCAGTGACAGAAATGAGGCAAATTATGTGGACTACACTTTAAAATGCTGAATTTAAGTTGAGCCAGCAACAAATAAAAATGCACATTACATACATGAAAACTTTGTGTGTGTGCTCAAATGGGGTAGTTGACTGCATATAAAGGTGCTTTTGCAATTATTTGAGTACAAGTATGGGATCTGAGGGCATATTGTTTGTTTGTACGATGTCATAAATTCCTGAGTTTGAAAAGCTGGCCCAGTTAGTTTAAATGTGAGATTAAAAAAAATGATACAGTATACAGTAACCTGACATTTAAATTAGAACAACTCACTGAGAGCAACCTATTGCTGATTTGGGTTGCCTGTTAAAATAAATTGAATCCAGCACTTTCAAGAAAGCCCTTTGACATTACACTCCTCCCCATATATTGTCAGAATCCTAGGACAGTGTAGCTCATGGGCAATGAAGATGGAGGAAGATTTCGGAGTTTATGGCACAGATTTTTATTTTGGATCTTAATGTGAAACTTCTTACAAAGAACAACATTATTTGATACTTTCAAAATTAGTGGGCCTGTTTCATTATACAAATAATTGTGCAGGTGTTGCAGGATTCTGCCACACAGCCTTTTGGAGTAAATGCCAGAGTGCTGCAGAGTGTATGTGCTTAACTCAAAAAGCTAAATTAAAAACGTATGCAGCCACATGTGGGTGGCTTTTAGGCAAGTGCAGACTGTTGTTAAATGTGGAAATCAAATATGGGCATGGGGAAAACTGGTGTGTGTATGGAAAGACTGATCACATATTTTGTCCTATAGTTTAAATGTGTGGTAAATTCTTCTGAAATTGAAAATCTGGATGGTAGCAAACCAGATTGGGGGGAGGGAGGGACAAATACGAATCCAATTCTGGGCTTTTGCCCGTTTCTAGAATCAAACCAAATGGAACCTTTTGAAGATTCAGAAATATTAAGTTTGCATTTTCCCATTTGTTTTCCAATTTTGGTGTGATCTCTGCATTTTCACATTGAGGCTAGGACTATCTGTCTGTTTATTCATTCACTCATTTACTTATTGCAGTGATGGGGTCCTAATAAATATGTATCTGAGAACTTTGCAATCTTTAAATATTTGACTTCATAACCTGCCGTTGAGGTAGGGAAAATGATCCTCATTTTACAGAGTCGGAAACTGAGCCTCTGAGATTAAATATCTTGCCCCAGGTCACATGGGAAGCCTGTGGCATAGACAGTTTTTGATCCCAGAATTTGAGGATCCGAGTCCAGTGCATCAACCACAAGACCATCCCTTTGGCAGTCAGAGTGCCAAAATCTAATCAAAGACTGTTCTTACGTGGTTTCCAGCCCAAGTTTGTAGGCTCAAGTGGTTTGGATAAACACTGGCAATTTTGGCTGCTTAACCTGAACTGACCCTCTAACTGTTCTGAGATTTTCCTGTCATAAATGAAAAATCTGAGCTCTCTAGCTGTGCCCTGCACCCAGAGATCTAATCCTCATACCCTCGCTAATCCTCCCTAAATGGAATAAATCATTTCCCCATTTTACAAAAATGTCAGTTTTCCCACAATTTTAAGAAACGCATGTGAAAACCATCTTTCCTAGTTTAACAGCAGCTATGTTAATACAAAGCATAAATAACTCAGAGAAGTAGGCCTGTTTGCCTCAAACTGGTTATCCCTCTTATAGTTTTATACATAAAGTCTCTCCCGTTGTATTATCTTGTGAAGGCCACATTACCATGAGTGTTAGAACAAGTGCTTAACTTTTACTGAGTAGTAGAGTTATGACCCAGTTCTGCTGAGGGTTTCCTGTAGGGGGCCGAGCACCCACAATTTCTTATTGACTTCAGTAAAAAGTTGAAGGTACATGGTGGCAGATCCTCAGCTGCAGGAAACCGTCATAGCTCCATTGATTTCAATGGAGCTTTTACAACTTACACCAGCTAAGGATACGATTGCCAGTTTTGGTTGGACATATTCCTGGAGGTTTCATCATATGACCTAATCTTTAATTAATGATTAGCAGTCCTGGAGAGTTGGCAATCCTAGCTAAGAATCTGCCTGCCAGTGCATTGGATGAGGCAATCAGTAGCACCCCTACACAATCAGGATCATTAGAGACCACAGAGGGGCTTCTGTATCATTTTATCATGCTATTTTGAAACTTATCTTCTTTACTTTACAAAAAGCGTAGCTAGGATATGGAGCCTGGTCTGAAGCCCATTGAAACCAGGACTTGTCACTGGACCTTTGGATCATGCCTTAATGAAGATGCAACAGAGAAGCGGCTCTTTTTGCAGATGGAAGGATAATTATATTAAGTTCCTTCATTGTGCTCTGCTTCATACACGACACACATTAATTCACAGTTCATATCAAGCCACACATAGACAATAAAATTTCAGAAACAAAATACACACACAAGAAGCAGTGCAGGTATCTTTGGTGAATTAATGCAGAAAAAATGGGTTTTAAACATCAGTGAACAAACTGAAACAAATACTCCAGGTTCTCTAATTTTCTCAATAAACTCCATGGCTATCCTTTGCATTCATGGTGAAAGAATCATGCCCTGAACGGTTTTGCCAGTGATAGGATTGTTTAATCTACTGTCTTTGTATTTATAGCTACTTTTGAGCTTGTGTTCCTCTTATGTCACTCCCCCATGCCCAGAATTTGCAGTTTCCTCTGATAAATGGGCTTTTCTGACAAGAAAAGGGTGACACTCTAAGTTGTCAGATACTTTTAATTCCTGAGTATCATGCTGAATGTGACACTTGGAGGTTGTGATAATAATGTGTTATCTTAATTATGTGTGTCCTCATGATGCATGTTTTGTAACAGATATAGTATATGAAACTACAACAGTGCCTTTGAAATGAGATTCATTACTTAAGGGTTTTCTTCCTTCTTAAATAAACAAAGAGTAAACGAACAATTGCTGAGTCCAAGTTTGAATCCTAGCACTTCCTGTTAAGTCCAAAAAATAGTGCAAGGAACATGTTTGGTCTGCTCTTTCTAAGGCTTGATGATGTGATAGGAAGGATGTTGTGTGTAACATCAAAGAGTGATGTTGTTATACCTCCAACGCATGACTTCTGGAGGCCCAAATCCAATAATGTACGCTCATTTTTCTCTTGAATATGGCAGGCTTTAATAGGATTGGATTCTTATCAGAAATGTTCCAACAATTTCCTTCATTGTGTTTCTGTGTGCCTTTTTTGACTAGCCAAATTCCTCTCACTTCTCAAAGTCCTGCTAAGTGACTCCCCACTGAGTTTAGTTAAGAACAGTGTTGAGCAAATTGCAAGCTGCCAAAACCAGCCATGAAACCACTGGTGATGAGCAAATGTTTCTGCTCTTTAAGCTCATGGTAAATGTTGCTTGCTTTTTCCTCCAGTCAGACACTGTTAAAGTGGGAAAACAAAAGGGTTTGTATGATGGACAGGCTCAAACCATATCCTGGATATGAACACCTGCAGACTTTGGAAAAGTACCACTATGGATCAGAACTTTGCATTTGGGGTCCATCTCTAGTTTGTATAGCAATGTATTGTTGAAAGCCACAAATAGAATTCTGGCCCAGAGATAAGCCATACAGTTTTGCTCCCTGAAGGTGGCTGCATTTCAGTGGTGGATGAAATGATCCCATAGTAGTTGTAAATGAATATCTGGGGGCAGAATTTGGCCCAGGTGTATAATTCACAGTTACTTAATGTGATTTGGAGGCTTGTGAGAAATGTTATATAATGTGAACCAATAAATATAACTGTGAACAGGTGATCCTTGCAAGCAGAGGGCATAATACATTAAAGACAAGACATACTACATTACTGGATATTCATCTTGTACATGTCCCCTGCTGCAGTGAACATATCAGGAGTAGTACCTGCTTTGGGGAAGAGTACTTGGCTGCTCTTCAGAAACAACTGTCTATCTAGAGTTATAACTGCATTAGTTAGGTACAGACCGAGGGCTGCCTCAGAGCTTTGCTCTCATTAATAATGTGAAAGTGATTTTTAAAAATGTCAGTGCCAAAAAAGGTTGTTTGGGGGGGATGTGGAGTGAGTAATTTTGTTGCAGTAGTGAATATGAGCTATGTTAGTTATTTACTCATTTTTCTTGGGAGGGGAAAGTGTGTTTAATGGTTGGAGCAGCTGACTGGACCTCTACCTGGCTCTGCCACTGATTTCCTATGTGACCTTGGGCAAGTTATTTCATCTCTTTGTACCTCATCTGTGAAAAGGGCATATATATGCCCCAGTTACAGGGATGCTTAATAATCCTAAAGCTCTTTGAGAGCCCTGGATGAAGGGCAAAATATCTCATTTTAAATTTCAGAAAGGTTTGATGACAAGTGTTTTTCAAAATACTGAACAAATAGAAGAGAAGAAATAAATTGTATTAAATTGTAATAAATACTGTAGCTAATTGAGACAATGTGCAGGAAAGTGATTCTAATGTGTTGTATATTGCTGCATATTCTTTCAGATTTGAATGAAATAAGATTTTTTTCTTTTGCAATATTTTAAATTCTTGATATACCCCCAACACATTACCTGCCATAACACAAGATTGAGAAACACGCTCTCCTGGAGATTATCTTGAGTGCACCAAGAACAGCTTGAATCACTGTTAAACTGGATCAGCAAATCTCTAGTTACTGTATATTCATCTAAAGCATAAATCCCTCTTTAACCTACTTCCAGGTAACCAAAACTAGTAACTTGGTCACGTCCCTAGCTACTATGGGCAACATGCATTTTTCTCCCCTCCTCCCCCCTTTTTATAAAAAGTCCCGGGAATCAGAGGGAAAAACACTATATTGCCCATATTTTTCATTTTAAAATTCATTAAATATTTTTGGTCATTTTTCCTAATAGTCCCCCTTTATTTAAATTTCTCCTACTGTCTACAAATTGAGCTATGCACTGATACGTATCCTGGAAGTTTCTGTCATCATTTCCCTCCATAGGTGGATCCCCCTCCATTAGTTGCCCCCACTAGCACCAGACATGTGACTCTCCTTCTGGCTGGGGAGAGATGGATGTTCCTCCTGCTGGAGTCTATTATAGCCTTCCTTTATGCCAGCCAGGAGGCTTGCTAGAAGCTTTGAAGGACCCATGCCATTCTGATCATCTTCTGGCTTAGGAAAGTTGGATGTTCCTCCCTCTGGGAACCTGTCAGTGCCTCATCTTCTGTCATCCAGAAGGTTCACTAGAAAGCGGTGATAGCATTCCTGTCTGGAAGTGAGGGATCTGAGGTTGGGTCTCCATCTTGAACCCTGTGTATGGGAGCATATTACACTCCCATAGACTCTGTACTCTGAGAACACTGGGAGTTTATAACAATAACTTGTGAACTGGAGTTTTGATCCTAATTCTTCATTCTCCATTTAGACAAGTCACCTTGTATTTCAATCTCTTCCCTGCTGAACTCCTAATTAAAGGTTGTGTGATTGCTGTTCCTTGTGTCCCACGTGTATCTCAGTGGCCACAAATTTTACATATATCGATAAAGATGGCCATTTGAATTTAATCAGACAGCAAAGATGGATGTCTCACACAGATTGTGGGTGCAATCCTGGTCCCACTGAAGTAATTGGGTGCCAGGATTTCACTCCTTATTTAAAACACAATGAGTCTGAACATTTTTTACAAACATGGGTCTCATGCTTTAATGTGGACATAAGGCGGAACTGAAAAAATCTATACAAAAAAAATGACAAACCTGACCCCCTTTGTAACTGCAATTATGACTTGATTGGAACAAACTAGATAGACTACACAAGCAGCTCTTGCCAATCATATTAATTCAGATCAAAAATAAAAATGTAGAGGGGATAAATCCATTTTCAAAAAATGTAGGTTTGGGAGGAGTTCCACACCAAACTGAAACCCGAAGAGAGAGAGACAATTTTTGCTGGAAATCTAGGAAAGCAAAACTTGCTTTGTATAAATGATGTATTGCCCACTAATATTAGACTCCTCATATGTGTATATTTTTAGCATTGTCAGGCACTGGTTTCTGGAGATTATAATCCATTATGTTGGCCCTTTTTTAATTTGGCTTTGATGGTGAATGTATTCCTTGTAAAAATTAGGTTAGAACTATGCATGCTGCTGGAACATGAAGCCATCTTTGAAACAGAGACTAACCATGATTCTCTTTCCTGCTGTCCTCTTCTCCTCTACCAAAAGGTAATCACTTTTCTTTATTTCTCCCTTTTGTTAATTGATGCATATTTGATATGTCCAGGGATTGTACTAGGAATGAAAATAGTTATTAATATGTTGTTAAATAAGTAGTAAAATTATAAACTAAATAAAAGGGCAGCCCATAAACAGCCAAATAAAACTGAAATAAGTTACAGGTGCTCCTGGAGCAGCCCAGACTCTGGGAGGCACACAGGAGTGGAAGACAGGAATTTTTGTGTTCTAATCCTGGTTCTGACACAGTCCTTAAATCAGCTACTCCAATCCTCTCTCTGTTTCCTGTCTGTAAAATGGGGCAGGTAATATTTAGCTTTGTGAGTGTAATCACCTTTGCAAATTATGAGGTTTAATTAATGTTGGTAATGCATAACGAAGGTGCAAAGAACTATAGAATAGCTAAGTACTATTAATTTATCAAAACGAAGAAAGGATTTAAAAATCCTAAACATGAGATTGGTAAAAATAAATTAGGATGCAGATGAAAATCCATCATATGGTTTAGAGTCCAATTAGAAAGGTTTGGAAGGAGAAATAGAATCTTGCCTATTGCAGATAACAGTGGAGAAGTTGCCTGATCCACCACAGATGACCACGCTGCTGAATCGCTACAGTACAGATCCTCAGTATCAGCAACTCTTCATCAATCTGGTAAGAGTGAAGCCAACTCTAAAAACAAACATTTCCTCCATGAACAATGTATTTGTTATATTTTCTCATTTGTTTATGATGGCTGTGTCAGCCACACTGACTTACATAAACACTGCCAATCCTGGGACGTTACACTCTCAACAAAAGTAGCTGAGTACAAAGAGCATTCCAAAGTTTTAATTCATATTGTATAAACGTAACAGATGTTGATAAAATGAGCCAACAAGAAAATACAACAAAGGAGACCATTTCAAGGGGGCTTTTGATTAAAATACATTCCAGATTGACCAAAAGATACAACGTTAATGGAATAGATCATTTAACTGTCATCATTTGGCTCCTTTAGCATTATAAAGCAAACATAAAGCATTTCCATGTTTATTTCCTAAATACTGCACCAGAATACTGGGCCCAAGCACATTATAGTTTTTGGTGCACTGTACAAGGCTTAAGAAAAATAAATAAATAATTAAACATAGCCAGTCTTTGCCTCAATGAGTTCACAATGCACAGAGTAGGCACAGATAAAATGTGGCACATATGGAAATTCAGAGTTGGGACTGACTTAGAGGGTTTTTATTAAAAAATATATATATATTTTGAGCTCTGCTCGAGTTCACTGTAGTGATCCTAATGAACACAGAAATTGCCATACTGGGTCAGACCCGAGGTCCATCTAGGCTGGTATTCTGTCTCTGACATTGGCCAGAAACAGGTGCTTCAGAGGAAAGTGTAAGCACCTTGCTTCCCTTCTGGGATAATCTGCCTCCTACATGGATCTCATCCTGATCCGTAATAGTTAGAGATGGGTTTAAACCCTGAGGCATGAGGTTTAATATCCCTTCTAAATTTTTGTTATTAATTCTGATAACTCTGGATAGTCTTGGTGTCCATATACATGTCTCATCTCTTTTTGATTCTTGACCTCAATGACTTTCTGCGACAATGAGTTTCACAGTTTAATCACACATTGGGTGCGAACATATTTCCTTTTATTGGTTTTGAATTTCCTTTCTTTCAGTTTCATTAAATGTTCACTTGTTCTTGTATTATACTATAGGATTGGGAGAACACAAGTTCCTGATCTATCTTCTTGATATCATTATCTTATGCTGTCCTCTCTTTTTCTCCTTTCCAAAGTAAACATGTGACCTTAAGAGCCCCTCAGTGCCAACTGGCAAAGGGTTCACTGTCATGTAACAGCTACTCTTAACAGGCTTGACAAACTCACTATGCCTAACACATTGCTGACATAGTATTTACCTATAAAGAGTGTCTTGTAAGGTATCAGATGAAAACTGGTAACATAAGGGTCATTAATATCATTGTGAAACATATATGTTAATACTATATGAAAAATTATGGATACTCACTGATATTATGCTTTAAAGTCGGTAACCAAACAAAAGGAGAAACAGGTTTTCTCCCAGACAGGAGGGAAGGTAGTTATCTCCCTGTTTCTAATGTAAATTGAGCATTGTGGAGCCAAATATAATGGGAACTACCTTTGCATGGAAGTCAACAGGAAAAGCCAGGTTGACAGGGGTGTGTGAACTCAGCTTGGGAAGACACTGGAATCTGAACCCCAGCGGTTCACCCTGTCTCTGGGAATAAACTCCCTATGAACCTTGGGAAATATAAGGAGAAGCAAAAGAACATTCTGTTATCTATTTACTGAGGAGACCCCTGGTAAGGAGTAGGGAAAATCATGAAAATCTGGATCCGGATTTGATTGAAAACCAGCTAACTCTACAGAAAAACTCGGAGGGTAAGAAAACGGCTTTAGCCAAAGGATCGTAGCTTGCTAAAGTTATGTTTAGTCTCTTAGAAGTGTGTTATACTTCTGTTTCATTTGTAACCAATTCTGTTTCCATTATCCTTGCTTTATATCACTTAAATCTCTGTCTTTGTTCATAAACTTCTGTGTTTTATGAGTAGATCTCTGTGCTATAATATTAAGCAAAATGTGAATTAGTTGAATCAAACAAGCTGGTGTGCACACTCTCTTTGGAGATAGTGAACTTTTTTGGGAAGTTCTGTGTCCTCTGTTATGCAGGAGGTCAGACTAGATGATCACTAGATGGTCACAATTAGAATCTATGAAGTTGGTAATTTTTGTGAGTGTCCAGTGACGGGGGCTGGGTACTCCAGGAGAATGATCTTCCAGGGGCTTGGGACCTGCACGTATTACCTGCAAAGCAAAGTAAGGGCCATCAGAGTCCTGAGAAATTTGTCTGGGATAGTTAGCAGACTGGGCTAACAGGGAGTTTAGAACCAGCAAATATCTCTCTTACTGAGGTAGACGCATGGTAACCTATAATTTTGGGCATCCTGAAAAAGTGTCACAAAACAATCTGTCTTTTTAATCTCTTTTCGTTTGTGAGTGTCCCCAGGCCTTTGATCATTCTCACTGCTCTTCTTTGACCGCCCCCACCCCTTTAGTTCTGCAGTATTCTTTTTGAGATGGGTTGACCAGCATTGCACACAGTATTCCAGATTAGGCCATACTACTGATATATATAAAATTATTATAATATTCTTTGTATTATTCCATGTCCCATTCCTTATGCATCCCAACATTTTGTTAGCTTTATTTTTTTTTTAACCACAGCTACACATTAAGCAGAGGTCTTCATTGAGCTGTCTACAGGGAAGACCAGGTCCCTTTTTTGAGTTGATACAGTTAACTTACAACCTGTAATGCATATGTATAATTTATAGGACTGTCAAGCGATTAAAATATTAATTGCGTGATTAAAAAAATTAATCTCGATTAATCGCACTGTTAAACAATAATTGAATACCATTTATTTAAATATTTTTGGATGTTTTCTACATTTCAAGTATATTGATTTCAATTACAACATAGAATACAAAGTGTATAGTGCTCATTTTATATTGATTTTTTATTACAAATATTTGCACTGTAAAAAACAAGAGAAATAGTATATTTCAATTCACCTAATACAAGTAGTGTAGTGCAATCTCTTTATCGTGTAAGTTGAACTTACAAATGTAGAATTATGTAAAAAAACTGCATTAAATAATAAAACAACGTTAAACTGTAGCACCTCCAAATCCACTCAGTCCTACATCAGCCAATCGCTCAGACAAACAAGTTTGGTTACAATTTGCAGGAGATGCTGCTGACCGCTTCTTGTTTACAATGTCACCTGAAAGTGAGAACAGGCATTCACATGGCACTGTTGTAGCTGGCATCGCAAGATATTTACGTGCCAAATGCGCTAAAGATTCATATGTCCCTTCATGCTTCACCCACCATTCCAGAGGACATGCGTCCATGCTGATGATGGGTTCTGCTTGATAATGATCCAAAGCAGAGCAGACCAATGCATGTTCATTTTCATCATCTAAGTCAGATGCCACCAGCAGAAAGTTGATTTTCTTTTTTGGTGGTTCGGGTTTTGTAGTTTCTGCATCGGAGTGTTGCTCTTTTAAGACTTCTGAAAGCATGCTCCACACCTTGTTCCTCTCAGATTTTGGATGGCACTTCAGATTCTTAAACTTTGGGTCGAGTGCTGTAGCTATTTTTAGAAATCTCACATTAGTATCTTCTTTGCATTTTGTCAAATCTTCAGTGAAAGTGTTCTTAAAATGAACAACATATGCTGGGTCATCATCCGAGATTGCTATAACATGAAGTATATGGCAGAAAGTGGGTAAAACCAAACAAGAGACATACAATTCTCCCCCAAGGAGTTCAGTCACAAATTGAATTAACGCATTATTTTTTTCAATGAGCATCATCAGCATGGAAGCATGTCCTTTGGAATGGTGGCCGAAGCATGAAGGGGCATATGAATGTTTAGCATATCTGGCACGTAAATACCCTGCAACACTGACTACAAAAGTTCCATGTGAACGCCTGTTCTCACTTTCTGGTGACATTGTAAATAAGAAACAGGCAGCAGTATCTCTGGTAAATGTAAACAAACTTGTTTGTCTTCGCGGTTGACTGAACAAGAAGTAGGACTGTAGCATCTCAACAGTGTCCTTATCTTCCTTAATTGCTCTCTTCATCCACTGGTGATCCAGTGAAGTCACTAAGTCTTTTGTGAGCTTTCTACTTCTGAAACATTTAAAGAATTTCATATTTGTTTTTACACATTTAGTTATCTGCTCCTCAAAATAGTAGAGAAATGTGAAGGTAAAAGTAGTTGCTCATTTTCTTCATTGTGGATTCATTAATTAGAAATTCCCTACAACTGATTAAACTGGCTGTCATCAAAGACATATGTCCAAGATTTTGCTTGGGATTTTTGATGATACTGATTTTAATTTCCTGCAGCCTCTGGGTTTTCCCTGCTAGTCTCCCAAACAATATTGGCCCTATTTAGTTTGTGAGATTTGACTAGATTACACCTTGAGAGGTGATGTGACTGCAGACCAGACCAAAGAATACTAAGGAGTATATTATTATTCAATCTATATTTTTACTTGAATTGAACCTATATTCTTACTTGAAAGAATGTTTTCAAAATTTCCTTTTTTTAAAATTCCAAAACAATAAAAAGGTTGAAACTGAAACAAAATGTTGTTACTGAAATTAACATTGTTTGACATGACACAATTTTTTTCAGCCTTTCAAAATTCCCAACAAACCACAAAGTGCATTATTCACTGAGCTTTAATCTTAACTACTAACCAACTCTTGCTGATTTCCCTATGAGGTTAATCAGTGAGGTGTGTCTGCATTTTTTATGTCACACCTTGTCTGTTTCACACTGTTTTAGTCAGTTTTGCACCAAGAAATGTCAAAAGTTTGACAATGGGAAGCAAGGAAATCTGTTTCATAATAGCAGAAAAAGAAACTCTGGCAAATAGCCACAATAGCAGGTCAGGGCTACTGGGAGAAAAATGCCTGTAGAAAGAGCTTGAGAACGTATTTGTAGTGTTGCCTTTTGGGCCTTTTGGGTGAAATACAACCTTAACTTACACATAAGCCAAAGCATGGAGTGTCTGGTGGTGGAAAGTCTACTATGGAGGAGTTTGTGGAGGACAAAGTGGCTGTAACCTCACTTTGCCAGGTGGCCTAGAGGCCAGAAATGGCTGGGGTGAGGGTATGGGCTGGGCAGTTGAGAGATGCACTGATTCAGTGCAGCAACCTCTTGATGGCCTTAGCTGATAGGCTCCTACAGAGCTCCTGGTCAGAATTCAAGCTGACCTATGGGGATGAATCCTGCTGAGGGCCTCCCTGTTGCAGTGAGGTTCAATTTGTACTTCCGAGTACTTTCTGGGTGGATCTTGCCCTTCATTAGTCCTTTTTAAAAAAAAATATTTTAAAAAGACATCTGAATACTCTCTCTCCTCTGGTTCCAATCTACCCACTATCCAAAAATATTCCTGGAGAGACTACAAGACACACCATCCTCAGGTGGGTGTGGGGAGCTTCCACTGATTTCCCAGTGCACCCATATGCACTTGAGGATAGAAGTTATGAGTAGGATGCTGTATGGATAGGTAAGATATAGAAACTTGGTGAACACCTACTTAAAATACCAATATTTACCTTGGAAAATTACCAAATTAGCTTTAGCTAAATCTAGAAACATTTATGTCTAAGGTGGGATTCAATGATCAGCATTCAGCACCCAGCAGACCTCATTGTATATATTTTTTCTTTGTTCTCTCTCATGCAGTATATATTTCTGATTTTTACTAACGTTAACTAAAGAATATTACAGGATGTCACAAATGGGGTTGTATAATGAGAGAGCAGTTATTAAACATCTCTTTGACTTAATAAATACTTGATCATTTACTATTTCCAAACAGGAATTCAGACCATATCAATGGAGCTCAGCTTAGCTGTTCCAGCCTGAGAGATTTGGGTATATTCCAGTCATAACAGCTTAATGTGAACTTGATCTTTTAGTGGAAAAGAAAGGGCTCATTACTGTGTACTTTATACTGATTTGGGTACAGCTGAAATAAAAGAAAGTGTAGTAATCTCACCCCCCACCACTCAGGAAGCCTGCTGTAACAGGAATGGCTACACACTTATTTTCTCCAACCCCCACCTTCTCTCTCTTTGTCTTGCAGGAACCGTACATAAACAAATCAGCGGTGTCAGTTCAGGCTCATTTCTCTCTGCAACGCACATATATCATCTTTCGGACCTTGGGGCTTCGCCACCTGACAGTTGTTGACCTAGAGAACCGAGTTGTTGGGATAATAACCAGGAAAGATCTGATGTCTTTCCAGCTGGAGGAGAGGCTGGCGCGTCAGCTGGCATCACAGAAACGTGACTCAGATGAGCAGCCCTTAGATTAGGAAAAGAGAACAGAACTGTGAATGTTTTATTTCTTAAGCTTTGTCACTTTAATTTTTTTTTTTAAGCCTGCATTCTTCTTAGGTAAAGGAAAAAATGGATATAACTGTGCTGTTAGATTCCTTTAGGGCAGGGAAGTTCAAAAGGCATCCTACCTGGGCCCTTAAATGTATCCTACCACTTAGCTCCCTTGAACCATAGGATGATGGCAAAGTTCATTGACTGCAGATTTGACAGGGCACTGGGTTAGATGGACCATTGGTCTGACCCAGTATGGCTGTTTTTATGTATGTTCTTATATTTTTAAGGCTTGTGAACTAAATCAGGAATTTTCTACTCATCTACCATGGAAGGCAGAAGTACAAGCAGATATGAAGGTTGAGGTTAAAATGTCCAAAAGCATCTATTTTCAAAAGTGACATAGTCATTTAGCAGCCTAAGTCCTGCTGATTTTCACTGAGACTTAGGCTTTGTCAACACTTAAAGTTGTACTTCTATAACTATGCTGGCATAGTTAGATGCAAAAATGCCCTAGCACAGATGATATTATACTAGGATAAAAGTGCTTATACTGGTATAACTTATTCTGGTTTGGCGAAGCAAAATAATCTATATCAGTATAAAACAACTTACAGTATAACTGTGTCTACTCTAAGGCTTTTACTGACACATTTATGTCAGTGAAAAAATCATACCCCTTACCTACATAGTTATGCCAGTAAAACTTTAAGTGCAGACTAGAGGTCAGGCTCCTAAGTGTCTACTTCACTTTTAAAAAATAGGACGTTGGCTCCTAAGTGACTTAGAAGCTTTTAAAAAATATACTGTGTGCACCTTTCTTTTTGATTTTAAAAGCATGTACTTGTAGGCTGATTTTAAACACTGCCTAAGGCAGTTGGACAACCAATTAAAATGAATGGGAATTGGGCATCCTACTTGCCTGAGATATACTTTAAAATCTTGGTTTCAATGAGTATGCCAGGCAGGCATAGTCCTGAAACCCTAGGGCAAACTGCTAATTTGGCCCGCAGCAGTGCAAAGTTTGAGTATGTCTGCTCTTGACTATATTTCCTTTCATGTTTGCAGCTATTAGAACAGTCTCTTTCTGTACACCCTCTTGGTGTAATTTAATATGTAATGAGTGTCACACACAGAGGAGATGATCACAATTGTCCCTCTGGTTTGGATGTAGTTGTTATTTATATTATAGCATATTTGGAAACCAGGCACCCAGAACACAATATACAAGGCCCCATTCTTTGTGATTTTTAGTTTCAAACATTATATGCTTCCATGGAAACTTCATTAAACATTGATAAATGAATGTGACAAATCTTTTGGATAAGAGACTGGTAGACTTCCTCTCTGACATCATAATTAATTGTTATTTTTGTTCTGCTAAATAATTTCCCATAGACATGCATATTAAAACCACACTATTGTCCCAAGGGTCCACCATGATTAATGTTATAATGAATACCAAGAAAAACTAGTAACTGTTTACTGGTTATAACAAGTTGCCAGATTATCTGAAAGTAGATTTCCAATATTTGAATTGTGCAGCTTTTAGCCTCCTATTAGTCAAGAGATTTATAGGACTTTCCCCTGATATAGTTCTTCACTTAATAATGCTGTTTTTCTAGCACCGGAGAGGGTACAGGGTGCATTAAAGCATGTAAAGTTTACAAGACAAAGGGCAGAGAATGAAATGTTAAAGAGCTTGCAGTCCAAAGCTATAATTAGGTACAGGAGAGATAATGAACTAGGAATGTCTTGTGGACCATCTAGCTAGTAGGCGGTGGGGAACAGGTGAATTTTTAATCATCTCCCTTTCAAACCAGTAATATTATACTAATTAGTATATTGGCTGGGTCACTGTCATTACTGACATGTGCTTCACCTACTCTAGGGATGTGGGGATGGGGTGTCCTGAACTTTGTGGATCACTGAGCATCAGCAGGACAATAGATCTAATCTAGAGTCCTCTTGTGAATTCCCCTAAAAAGCTGGTGCTATGAAGCTGGCTTTGAGTCCCACTCCCTCTGGTAACTAATAGCTAATCCCATATCTGGAGCATGCTTGCTGTAAATTTGTGCTCTTGGTTCAAGGCCCAGTACTCCAGCTGGTAAATGGGCTCCTTGATTCCTTGAGTGCATAAACAATGCTATCCCAGTAGTATTCAGTAATTATGTGCCCACCCATGCAGTGTAAATCTCCTTCATCTTTCCACTAATTACATCTCAGGCTGATTACCTCAGGAAAACAGTATCAACTATGTTCTGTAGTTGTGGTCTATTGAAATGAACACAAGGCTTAGAGAGTAAGATTCATCGAGTCAAATCCCAGCACTGCCACTATCTTATCACATGACCTTGAGCAAGTCACTTAACTTCCTGTGCCTCAGTTACTCCATCTGAAAAATGGGGACATTAATGGTGAGCCGTCTTCATAAAGGGCTTTGTGCAATGCACATGAAAAGTGCTATATAAATATGAACTATTAATATTAAATTATAATTATTTATTTCATACCAATGATAAAGCAGTGCTAATTTTGCCATCATGACAATGTGGTATCTCTCAGGAAACATTCATCCAATTTACCACACATCACCTAAATGCTCTGTTATGTATTATGGGGATTGCATTCTCCCTCATGTTATGCCCAATATCACCAACAGATGAGGCCTAAAATGGCAAAATCATACAGGATACAAGGGTAAGATGTGCATATACTACCACAAATAGAATTCCTTTCAACATTTCCCAAGAGACATGAAGATGAGGCTCAAAGGGAGAGATGTATTGTGGGCCCCACAGTCAAAAGTGTCCTATTTAGAGACTCTGACAACAGTCATGACACAATATGTACAAAATGATGAAAATGAAATGGCATTCTGCAGTCTGCCCTTCGTGATACTTCATCAACACATTGGCTCTCATGATCCCCACATCCAACAGGTAGGTGAATCTTTTGGTGCTTAGGCATAATGATTTGAGAAACAGATAAATTGTCTTATGGTTTTGCATGTGATATGCATTTAGATTATGGAAGTTCACAATTTGCCAACACAAAACCCAGTGAAGAAGGGGGAGAGATCCTCCAGGGAAGGTCCATTTCAAGTCCTTCACCATCATTTTTGGTCTTTGTATGCAGTCATACATCTTCCCACTGACTCCATTTTTATGATGTTTGTTTCCCACCACTTATTTGTACCCCAGAATGAAATCCATTTTGCAAATGACACGGCCTTTGTTTTGTCCAGATTTGGGACAGAAAGATCCAAAATAAGGTATAGTGAGGCAAAAAGCCCTCTTTTGAGTTAAAAGGGTTTCTTTTTAGCAACATTGTGTCTGATATAGTAGTTATTACAAATCCCTATACATGAGCATAAAATCCTAAAAAGGGCCATTGCTGAGGTAAATAATTTTCTGCCACATGTCTCCTGGAAGAATGTTATACCACTTTATTACATAGTTTGTGTGGGTCATATGATCCAGGTGTTCTTAGGTACTTATTCCAGTATTCATCGCATTAGTGTTCCTATCACACTACACTGGTCTGATATGTACCTTGGAATTAGCTGTTTAGTGCTTAAAGTGTAACTCATCATAATGCAAGTTCCTTTTTAATTTCCTTGGTTTCTAAATGAGTTATTGGGCTCATTATACTACTATTATTACTATTATAATATCTAAACGACAACTATGCAAAAGCCAACAAAGAGCTCTATTTATTACAGCCATTACAAAGTATAGACTAACGCCACACTTCAACTTTATTTATAGTGCCTAAACTTTTTCTCCCACTCCTGAGTGGGTGGTCTGGTTACAGTGATGGTAAATCATTTACATCACTTTCCCTAAAGTAACACAAAATCCACCCAAATGATGAAAAATGATTTTTTGGGGTGTTTTTTTTTGTAGTAAGAACCCTTTCGAAAGAAAATCTATAGCATGTATAAGGTATCCCACTGGAACTTTCTTTTCCCTAAACTAATTTTCATATTGTTCCGCCAGCAGTTCCCAACTGTGCCATGTTTTGAGGATCTCTTTGTACTGTATATTTATTGAATAATATGGTGCAAAAATAATCTGTGTTCACTTTGAACTCTGCAAAATGTTAATCCCTAAAAACGTTACTTTATGGAGATTATCCTACACCAGTGGTTCTCAACCTGGGGCACTTGCTGCCCCAGTCACAGACAGCTGGCTGGTCACCTGGTACTGGCTCCTCTGCCTTATTGCTAGCTGCCAAACTGCATTAAAAGAAGCTCTAAATAAATGAAATATGTTCCAAATGTTACTTTTCCATGTAAGCAGTTGCTGTAGTTGCTAAAAGGAAGTTATGTGATGGCAAAGTAATTTGTGTGACAAAGACAATTTATCTATTAAAATGAAGCCCACATTATGAATGTCTTCATATTGGATGTGGAGCTTGCCAAGCTAATTTGTGGTAGCCTCATCAGCAAAGTGCAGAGCCCTAAAACCACCATCAAATCTGGTCAGAGGGCAGTCGTCAGTGATGAGACATTGTCCATCTGTCTTCAGCCACAGCTGCATATGAAATCTTCTCATTAGTCCCAGGTATGAAAACTGGCTGCACATTGACCCTTGCCCATTCAAAACTGGCAGTGTGGTGAAGCCAGGGACGTGTGTGGGCAGGTCAGTTATAAGAGACTGGTTTCTGACATTAGCTGCAGACCACTCTTCATGCCACATCGATGGCACAGAGAAATCATGGCAGCGCTAGTGGGCACACAACAGGTGCCTCGATGACAAGCGTGATCCTGAGTGGTTGTAGAAGCCTGTGTATTGTGGTAGACTTGGGTTTGCCCTGATCTTCTTAACCATTCTGACTGTAGCATCCTCACAATGGATGTGTGGAGGAGTGCTTAACACAGGAATGTTGCTTAACACAGGAAGCCATGGTACTGGCATGCATCAAATTGTCCCAGTTAGGAGGAGCATGGTTAAATATAATGGTCAAGCCATCTGGCTAGCCCTCAGAATACCGCAGCTCAGCACGGAGGACTGTTGGCAGCTAAACACATCATTATCGCCACTATGAATAGACTCATAGAAGATTAGGGTTGGAAGAGACCTCAGAAGGTCATCTAGTCCAACCCCCTGCTCAAAGCAGGACCAACACTAACTAAATCATCCCAGCCAGGACTTTGTCAAGCTGGGCCTTAAAAGCCTCTAAGGATGGAGATTCCACCACCTCCCTAGGTAACCCATTCCAGTGCTTCACCACCCTCCTAGTGAAATAGTGTTTTCTAATATCCAACCTAGACCTCCCCCACTGCAACTTGAGACCATTACTCCTTGTTCTGTCATCTGCCACCACTGGGAACAGCTGAGCTCCATCTTCTTTGGAATCCCCCTTCAGGTAGTTGAAGGCTGCTATCAAATCCCCCCCTCACTCTTCTCTTTTGCAGACTAAACAAGCCCAGTTCCCTCAGCCTCTCCTCGTAAGTCATGTGCTCCAGCCCCCTAATCATTTTTGTTGCCCTCCGCTGGACTCTCTCCAATTTCTCCACATCCTTTTTGTAGTGGGGGGCCCAAAACTGGACACAATACTCCAGATGTGGCCTCACCAATGTCGAATAGAGGGGAATAATCACTTCCCTCGAGCTGCTGGCAATGCTCCCACTAATGCAGCCCAATATGCCATTGGCCTTCTTGGCAACAAGGGCACACTGCTGACTCATATCCAGCTTCTCATCCACTGTAATCCCCAGGTCCTTTTCTGCAAAACTGCTGCTTAGCCAGTCGGTCCCCAGCCTGTAGCGGTGCATGGGATTCTTCCATCCTAAGTGCAGGACTCTGCACTTGTCCCTGATGAACCTCATCAGACTTCTTTTGGCCCAATCCTCCAATTTGGCTAGGTCCTATAGTATGATATAACTATGTTTAATGTCATACTTGAAAGAGGGCAAAGGTAATTTAAACTCTCTCTTAACTTTGCAAAACTTTGCTTATTGTTACATTTTAGTGACTTATTTGGTTTTTGTCTGATACGGTTTTCAAACTCCTCCTAGCAACCAAAAGCTTCTAGTTTAGGACTGCAGAATGAGGAGGCAGTGGAGAAGTACACACACTATCTGACTCTTCAAATGTACCTTGTTCCCAAAATATGTCGGTTTTTTCCTTTTGTTCTGTTGATCTATGTGGCTTGATTCAGGTGTTAGCTAACTTGCAAATGGGGAATTTATGATTGAACACTTCTGCTTTTAAATAGGCATTATATATTCTTGGCTGCGCCTGTTCAGTGGGTTATCACATTCTTTCCAGTGGAGAATGAGGAAAAGTTTATCTCCCCACCTCACATTACTTACTTCTCCAATGGGGAATAATGATACGTGTCCCTTTTTAAGTTACTGGCCAGTGAGAAAGGAGCCTGCAAGACTGGAAATAGCAAAAGGAACATTTATTTGTATGAAAAAAAGGTGTGTTAGTGTCCCGTGGTCTGGGGGAACTGCATGGCACAAGGTAGTATTGGTAAACTGCTATGGACTTTCTTTCTTCCAGGTCCTCTGTTTGAATCTAGTTCAGATGGTTAAAGCATTGTCATCTGATGTGTATTTTGACATAAGTGAAAAGTGTAGATTCTTAGTGAACAGGTGTTCACACCACAGAAAAACACCTTTCCAACTGGCATCCTTTATGCCAGCCTCTTCACTGAGAAGCCAAAAACTGAATGAGAATGGAAAAATAACTACCCATCGCTGCAAAAGGTGGTCCCCGTGGGCTTACATCTGGAGAATAACTGGTGAGGCAGTGCAGTAAAATCTGTGTTAATGTTGCCTGTGCTATACCTGCTTTTTATAAAGAGAGGATTTCAATCAACAGAGCTGTCAGTGCACTTTGGGTGATCAATAAATTGATTAACTTCTAATTTTAGGGTAGGGGTTTGCTCTCAGCACAATTGCCTGGGTCTTGGACATTCTATCTAAAGCTGGTCTGGACTTTTTCAGCAAAACATTTTCTCATCAGAAAATGCTGATTCATTGAACTGAACTATTTTGTGGGAACATACTAGGGTCAGCGAAATCAGGAAGGGTTTCTCAGCTCCACGCAGGGCGGGAGAGTGCCCCAAATAGCCACTAGCTCAGTGGTTAGGGCATACGCCTGGGATATGGAAGACCTAGATACAAATCCCTGCTGTGCCTGATTTGGAGCAGGGACTTGAACCCAGCTCATTCACATCTCAGGTGAATGTCCTAATCACCAGGCTATAGTATCAGAGGGGTAGCCGTGTTAGTCTGAATCTGTAAAAAGCAACAGAGGGTCCTGTGGCACCTTTAAGACTAACAGAAGTATTGGGAGCATAAGCTTTCGTGGGTAAGAACCTCACTTCTTCAGATGCAAGGCTATAGAGTCTCTTTCTCAAGTTTACCTGTTGGAGCTGTTCCACTTTGTATAAACAAATATTCCTTGGGCCAGGGAGAGACTGAGTGCATAGTCCAGTGGTCAGGGCATTCACTGGCGATGTGGGAAGACAGGTTCAAGTCCCTGCCCCGAATCTAGCATTTTGTTTGTTGATTGCAGGTCTTCCCTCTGGACAGCAGAGGCTGCTCCTCTGAGAGATGCTGAATAGACATAGAACCCCATTCTGCAGCTGCTGTTGATTCCTCCCCTCTGTTGCTTTCCTGGGACAAAAGGCAGAGGAAAGGGGCTGCTCCAGCTCAAACCCCCTAGAGGGGGAAAGCCCTGCTGTGTGTGTAGTGGTGGTGCTGGTAGAGAGGAGGGGAGAAGTACCAGGTCACTCGATGGTGCTGGGAGACCAGAGATAGTAAGGGGGAACCCTGTAGTGAATGGGGAGAAGAGAGAGCACAGGGAACCTCCCAGGAGTTGGTTGGGAGAGAAGAAAGAGCAAGAACCTTACAGGGGATTGAGGGAAAGAAAAGGGGAACATAAAAATGGGTGGAGGAGGGAGGATGGGAAAGAAGACAGGAAGGAAGAGCTTCCAGAGCAGGGCCGGCTCCAGGCACCAGCGTGGCAAGCAGGTGCTTGGGGCGGCCACTCCGGAGAGGGGCGGCAGGTCCAGCTATTCAGCGGCAATTCGGTGGATGGTCCCTCACTCCCGCTTGGAGCGAAGGACCTCCTGCCGAATTGCTGCCGCAGATCGCGATCGTGATTGCGGCTTTTTTTTTTTTTTTTTTTTTTGGCTGCTTGGGGCGGCCAAAACCTGTTCCAGAGTTGGGAACTGGAAGAAGGAAGGAAGGATTGGAAGGGAAAGCTTGAAAGGAGAAATGCCACAGAAGGGAGCAGGCCCATGGACTGCCTCTGATTGTATCTCCTTTTAGTTACCGCTGAGCTAGAGACATTTAGCTCTTACGTTCTTTCTTCATAGAGGACTCCAGCCAATTCCATAGTCTGTTTTGGTAGATTGCCCTGACCTACCTCCCCTTTTTCTACTCCTTTCAGATGACCTGAACAGAACGTATTTTTCCAGGTGAGATCTTCCCCAAATCCCATCCAGAGGGACTGCTGCTTCTCCCCTACAAGACTTGCTGCTTGAGGGTATGGACTTGAAATGGTGTTGGCCTTTTTGGGTGACATATTGCCATGTAAGATCAAATTGGATTTGCTGTCCATGATCACCCCTAAGTCTCTCTGAGCATTTCAGGTTTCTCTCTCCCATTGGATATCTGGGTTTCACAGTATTTCTCTATAGCTGAATTAGCTTCATTTTCCCAAGCTGAATTTCATAGTGTCATTTCCTGCCCATATTTCTGTCTTTTTTTTTTTAAATGTTCTTTTGCATTTATTTCTCTATCTTTGGTGGAGTTTGCTTCTTCCTCATTACTTTTTAATGGAAATTATTTTATTGTTTGGGCTAGGGCTGTCAAACGATAAAAAAAAAATTATTCACAATTAATCGCATGATTAAACAAATTCATTGCGTGATTAATCACATTGCTAACCAATAATAGAATATCATTTATTTAAATATTTTTGGACGTTTCCTACATTTTCAAATATATTGATTTCAATTACAACACAGAATACAAAGTGTACAGTGCTCACTTTATATTTATTTTTGATTACAAATATTTGCACTGTAAAAAACAAAAGAAATCGTATTTTTCAATTCATCTAATTACAAGTACTGTACTGCAATCTCTTTATCATGAAAGTTGAACTTCCAAACGTAGAATTATGTAAAAAAAAAAAAAAACCTGCATTCAAAAACAGAACAATGTAGCACTTTAGAGCCTACAAGTCCACTTGATCCTACTTCTTCAGCCAATCGCTCAGACAAACAAGTTTGTTTACATTTTCAAGAGATAATGCTGCCCTCTTCTTGTTTACAATGTCACCTGAAATTGAGAACAGATGTTCACATGGCACTGTTGTAAATGACGTCGCAAGATATTTACATGCGAGATGCATCAAAGATTCATATGTCCCTTCATGGTTCAACCACCATTCCCGGGAACATGTATCCATACCGATGGCAGTTTCTGCTAAATAACAATCCAAAGCAATGCGGACCGACGCATGTTCATTTTCATCATCTGAGTCAGATGCCACCTGCAGAAGGTTGATTTTCTTTTTTGGAGGTTCGAGTTTTTTAGTTTCTGCATCAGAGTGTTGCTCTTTTAAGACTTCTGAAAGCATGCTCCACACCTCGTCCCTCTCAGATTTTGGAAGGCACTTCAGATTCTTAAATCTTGGGTTGAGTGCTGTAGCTATCTTTAGAAATTTCACATTGGTACCTTCTTTGCATTTTGTCAAATCTGCAGTGAAAGTGTTCTTAAAATGAACAACATGTGCTGGGTCATTATCCGAGATCGCTATAACATGAAATATTTGGCAGAATGCGGATAAAATAGAGCAGGGGACGTACAATTCTCCCCCTAGGAGTTCAGTCACAAATTTAATTAATGCATTATTTTTTTAACGAGTGTCATCAGCAGGAAGCATGTCGTCTGGAATTGTGGTTGAAGCATGAAGGGGCATGTGAATGTTTAGCATATCTGGCACGCAAATACCTTGTAGTGCCGGCTACAAAAGTGCCATGCAAATGCCTATTCTCACTTTCAGGTGACATTGTAAATAAGAAATGGGCAGCTTTATCTCCCGTAAATGTAAACAAACTTTTTTCTCTAAGCATGGCTGAACAAGAAGTAGGACTAAGTGGACTTGTAGGCTCTAAAGTTTTACATTGTTTTGTTCTTGGGTTTAGTTATGTAACAAAAAAACCTATATTTGTAAGTTGCACTTTCATGATAAAGAGATTGCACTACAGTACATGTATGAGGTGAATTGAAAAATACTATTTCTTTTCTTTATCATTTCTACAGTGCAAATATTTGTAATCAAAAATAATAATATAAAGAGAGCACTGTACACTTTGTATTCTGTGCTGTAATTTAAATCAGTATATTTAAAAATGTAGAAAAACATCCAAAAATATTTAATACATTTCAGTTGGTATTCTACTATTTAGAATTTAATTTTGTGCGATTAAAACTGTGATTAATAGTGATTAATTTTTTTAATCATGATTAATTTTAATCGTGAGTTAATTGCGATTAATCGACAGCGCTAGTTTGGGCTAATTTCAGGAAATATTTTTCTTATGCTCCCACATAGTCTGGGCATTGGCAGAAAAAATGGCACACAGTTTCAATCTATTTACCTATGGTGCTTATATAGCCCCATAATTGTAGTATCTTTCCCCTATGAGGTAGGGAAGTGCTATTATATGCATTTTACAGATGGACAAATGAGGCGCAGAGAGACTTAATGACTTGCCCAGGGTCACATAGGATGTTTGTGCCAGAGCTGGAATTGAACCCTGGAATCCCTAGGCTAGGCTAGTCCTCTAACCATCCTTCCTCTAAATCTCTTTTCTCTGACACTAGTGATGCAGCGATTGTTCTCCAGGTTTGTGCTATGCTTCGTGTACCCCCATTTCTATTTCTAATTTAAGAGCAACGGCTCTGATTTCCCATGGCCCCCTACCCATCGTGTGTAACCATTTACATTTTTTCAAAGTGGATATAAAACACTACCAAATCAGAACGGCAGTTTTTATGCCCACCCACTCACTCTGTACTGGTGCACATTATTCAACATGGTACATGGGAGTGGAGTCATGACACGTGATCCCGAATGCGGTGATAGTTTTCATTTTGCACAGTGTAGTAATTGCAGTAGTTTGTCAGCATGAAAGTTCTCTGCAGAGAATTGTAGTATGTTTCCCCCCATGATTTGTATATTAACTTAGGTATCGATTTTGTGTTCCGAGTTTTGGAGTTCGGAGTTGTTTCATTAGTATGTTGAGGCAGGCTTCAGCAACAGTGTGCAAAACTAAGAATCTCACCGAATACAGGAACTTGGTCCCCTGTCCTGTGTCCTATGTGGGAGTGAATTATGTTTCCATTTGGATTTGTTCCTCAAGTGCTCTGCAGCAGATAGAGTATAGACCAGGGGTGGGCAACCTATGGCATGCGTGCCAAAGGCGGCACGCGAGCTGATTTTCAGTGGCACTCACACTGCCCGGGTCCTGGCCACCGGTCCAGGGGGCTCTGCATTTTAATTTAATTTTAAATGAAGCTTCTTAAACATTTTAAAAACCTTATTTACTTTACATACAACAATAGTTTAGTTAGATATTATAGACTTATAGAAAGAGACCTTCTAAAAACGTTAAAATGTATGACTGGCACGCGAAACCTTAAATTAGAGTGAATAAATGAAGACTCGGCACAGCACTTCTGAAAGGTTGCCGACCCCTGGTATAGACTGTTTGGCTGAGATGGCACAAGACATTGAATCTTCTTTTGGTCTACCGCTAGGAGTAGGAACCCTTTCTCAGTCCCATTGATTTTAATGTGAGTTCTTTCTGAATTAAATATTTCAGGGTTGGGTTCACCCTACTTGAATTTTGATGGGGTAGGGGAGCATTAGCTGATGGGTTTTCACTGACAAAAAACGCTTGTTGTACATACAATTACTAGCAAACCTGATAACATTTTATGAATGATTTTTCAGGTTTTTTGGTGAGAAAAATTTCTTCATGAAAAATATGAGCAATGGATTTCCAGACAAAAGACTGGAGGAGGGAGAATGAGCATAGATGTAGTTGGAGGAGGGCTGTGATTTCATCACAGCTTCGCACAATAAGCAGTATAATTCCAGGAGCTAGTATACTGGATGGGAGACTTGCATGGAAAACCCCAGGCTACAGGAAGTGGTGGTGGTGATTCAGTGATAGGAGTCTTTCCTCAGAATCATCACTGAACAAATGCCCCAGTGAGATGTAGGGGGACTGTGTTACTGGAGGTGCTGTCTTTCAGACAAGACTGGACACAAGTCATAACCGCTTGAGGTCATTGAGAGTCAGTTTTTTGTGTAAGTAGGGACTTTGACGCCTGCATCCTGGCTAACTTCCAGTTGTATTAGTTACATTGTGCAACCTAATTTTCCTTGCAGTTTCAATTGGACACAGAATTCTTCACATCTTGTTCTAAATTTTTGTTATATTGCTGTGTCCTGTTAAACTATTTTCATGTTCCCACCTGGAGGTGGCTGCATTTCAGTGGTAGGTGAAATGATTGTTCTTTCTGCATATAGTTCAATCAAACAACGCTCTGCAAAGTTTCTAAATAAATGTAAGCTATTACTCTAGATACCATACCTTCACTTTTCTTCTCTAATTATATCTTTAATATGAGCATCAATATACTGTAAAGGGTCTATTTATGTTTCTTATTTTTTAGTAATTATATGGGGCTTTACATATTTAAAGCACTGTACACACTTAACTAAATAACTAGATTTTGGCGAATGTTATACATGGATTTTTATGCACCACTTAAGATTCCAGTTTAGAAAAGGCATTGTATTCAACGTTGCATTTGTATCTGTTTGTTTGCCTTTGAGAGACAAAGTGGGTGAGGTAGTATCTTTTATTGGACCAACCTCTGTTGGTGAAAGAAACAAGCTTTTGAGCTACACAGAGCTCTTTTTCCAGTCTGGGAAAGGTACTCCCTGCATCACAGCTAAATATAAGGTAAAACAGATTGTTTTGCTTAGGTAGTTAGTACATATTCTAAGGGACCATACAAGATGGAGTGCCTGTTAACACCTTTGCAGTCATAGGACACACACACAAGGGGGGGGGGGGGGCTAGTGGGTTACAGATTATTGTAATAAGCCATAAATCCAGTATCTGTATTCAGTCCATGATTTTTATTGTCTAGCAGAGTAGTAAATTTAAGCTCCCAGACTCATCTTTTGAAAGTGTCATGCAGGTTTACTTTGATGATGAGAACTGATAGGTCAGACACAGAGTGATCGCTTTGTGAAAAGTGTTCACTGACAGGTGAGAAGGTGTTTTGTTTTTTTGTCATTTTCCTGTGTGAGTTCATTAGAGAGAGTAATGATTGTCTGGTTTCACCCACATAGTTGTTGTTGGGGCATTTAGTGCACTGGATGAGGTATACCACATGTTGTGACAGGCAAGTGTAGGATTCATGGCTCTTGAAAGGTGTGTTGTGGGGGGTGCTGATCATTGTAGTGATAGGGATATGTCTGCAGGTTTTGCATCTGTTTTCCTTCAACACAGCAATCTCCTTATCAATGCTGGAATTATGCCCCATTATTATCTATGCCCCCACTTTTGATCATACAGCATCAAGAGTGAAAATGCCAATCAACCCAGGGAGGAGAACAGTTAGTTACATAGTAAACGCTTTGTAAGCTGACACAGAACTTGATGATCATTCTCCAGTCATATTCATGCTTTATCAATGGCAAATTCCTTCCTGTCTGATTGTTTCTGACATGCCACGTCTCATTCCTGTGCAGTGAGTCTCACCCTGAAGAGCAGCTCACGAGGATACACCCACCTGCTTCAGCGTAAGGTTTGCTGCCTCCGGCAAAGCAATTCTGGCTCGTGGTTTAGCCAGATGAAAAAGCCTAACGAAAGCAATTTCCCACACAAACAAGGGACATTTTCCGGCTAAGCTTTCTCTTCAGCATTATTGTTCTTAATGTATAGCTTGTTTTTTAAAGAGCCACGTTATAATTGTCCATTTATCTTCTGTTTCATTTCACCTCTATAACCTTCTCATTAGTAAAGGTTTTGGTTTGACATGTGCAAATCAGCTGCTAATAGGAACCACTAGATGCCGCTCTTTTCAATATGTTCACAGGATAGACTGGTCTTACTAATGAACTGAGTGAGTCACACACAGCCTGCCGTGTTTGAACAGAACTGTAGCACCACAGTATTGCAAAAATGACCTCAGTAGAAGTTTATAGCTTTTGGACCATTTTCAGTGGTTTTGTGCCAAGCTAAAAATGAAGGCTAAAAGATGAATCAAAAAGAGCTAAACATCCCGGGGTATGGTTCTCAAAGTCTCTCATTGCTTAACTCTTGAAACATTTTTTTTTTAAATGACTGTTGAAAGAGCTTGTTTACCTTTATGCTATTTTCCTGAAGCAGCAAGTTGTTGTTTCATTTCTATGAAGAATGTTCTAAACACATCTAGGCACTGAGCAGCAACGCTAAACCGAAGAGACATTTCCATTGGCCATTAGTGTTATATTAGCACATAGCTAGTTCAATGGTGGTTGCATTATAAATATCAAAGGAAAATTAATAGATTAGATATTAGGGTGACCAGATGTCCCGATTTTATAGGGACAGTCCCGATTTTTGGGTCTTTTTCTTATATAGGCTCCTATTACCCCTCACCCCCTGTCCCGATTTTTCACATTTTCTGTCTGGTCACCCTATTAGATATTGCAAAGATGTCAGTGATGGAGACTTCGTGTTTATTTCCTTTCTGCTGTCCTTTAGTGAAAGGCACCTCAGATGACACTTTATGAGAGAGATCCCACAGACTCATTGAAGCAAATTACTTTAATATTAAATTGCAATAGCAAAGCTCTGTGCTGCACTTTTGGAGGATGTGCTTCTTCTTTTCCTCCTTGCAGTCTTCTCTTCAGAACAACAGATGCATTGGCTGCATAGTATTCAGCAACAAAATCCTCCAAAGCACATGACTCTGCACCAGCATCTGGACGGCTGTTTAGATTACACTGGAGAAAATATTCAAGAGCAGTTAATCCACATGTGAAGATTGCCTCTCATAAGTGCCAGGGACACAGAGACTTTGGGTTATCCATGCTTCTAGCCTGGTCATACAAAATAAAATTATCCATTCAACAGAAAGAAACAAAGAAAATGTCATTTAAAAAAAAAAGGTTTTATGTAGCTTAAAATAAATAAATGCAAGCACACACCTAATTAAAAGCAGCAAAGAGTCCTAGACTAACAGTCTGTTAGTCTATAAGGTGCCACAGGACTCTTTGGGTACGTATCGGCGGGTAGCAATCAATTTATCCGGGATCGATATATCGCGGCTCGTTAAGATGCGATATATCGATCCCCGAACGCGCTCACCGTCGACTCTGGAACTCCACCAGAGCGAGCGGCGATAGCGCAGTCGACGGGGGAGCCGCGGCCGTCGATCCCGCGCCGTCTGGACCCCAGGTAATTCGATCCAAGATACTTCGACTTCAGCTACGCTATTCGCGTAGCTGTAGTTGCGTATCTTGGATCGATTCCCCCCCCCCCCCTCAGTGTAGACCAGCCCGTCGCTGCTTTTACAGATCCAGACTAACACGGCTACCCCTCTGATACTTGACACCTAATTAAGTAATTTAGCATTTGTGTGAGATGCTGTATTGGCTGGACTCCTTTATTTGTACACAGAATGGGTAGCAGCAATGCAAGCTTTACCAATAATATGCTATGACCTAGAGTGACCCCCATAAATGAAGAGTGGGGGTTAGTAATGCACAAGTTGGAAACTTTCTCCTCTTAACTCTGGAGTATTAACATGCAGAAGTTGCTTGGCTCCTCTGATGAGATGCCATGGAGTTCCAGCCATCATGTAAACATCTGTCCACCGAGCAACTGCACAGAAACCACCATTTCATTTTGTACAGGCCACTGAGCATCTGTCAGATGGGAATATCTTGTTGTTACAGGTCTGAGTCAGTGTCCTGGATATGAAAGTTAAGTCTTTATCAAGTCCTTGAATTGTCCAGCGTCCCTTGTGTAACTTTCTTGTTTTGGACTGGATCCTTTTCTGCTCTGTGTTTTCAGTCTCTAAGCAGGCTTCTAAACAACCACCTACAGTGCACTGGCCACACAGTTCAAGCAGTTGCACTGGAGCACTGAGTTCATTATGCTTTTCTGATGCAAGTTATTATCTATGGTAAGATCACTAAGGAGCGACTCAAAATTCTTTTGTGTATCTCCTATCAGTCAGCATCTCATCGCCAAGAGTTTTTTTTACTAGTCTTGACAGGACACATGCTGTATCAGGTTGTGTCCTAAAACCATCAGACTATGAAACGAGGATTCAGCAGATAACACTGTGAGTGACTGTAGTATCAGCAGCGCTGAGATCCCCAAACGGATTTTTCTTGCAGGACATGGGTGCGTACACTGCTTTGCAATTGCAGTGTCATTCAAGAGTGCTGGGCTGTTGATGTTGCCTCTCTTCAACTATAGAAAAATATGCTGAGGATTTGAAGCATTTTGTTTGGAAAAAAATACTCTTCATGTTTAAATATAGATTTAGCAAACAAGAACGATACTGAGCAATTGCCAGGCCAATTGAAGTCAATGGGAGTTTGAATGTGCGTGGCTCCTCGCAAGATCAGGCCTATACAGTATATAAGAGAAAGCATTGTTTAAAGTTAATGAAACAACCTAGTAAAAATGATGCTGGTGTGGTTGGGCAGATCTTACAAGGTTTGGAATTTGGGTTCTGTTAGGAGTTGGGATGCTCATCAGAAGATTGTTGTGAAAGAATCATGAGAACAAGCTTGATTTCAAGATTGCCAGTACTTCCCACTTCTGGTAGGATTGGAAATATCAGAAGCATAACCTTTTTTGTGGCATTCTATTAATTCTGCATCTGGTATTAGGAAGTGCAGGGGGAAAATGGTGAGGGTGAATTTACCAAACTTTTTAAACTTTGAAAAAAGTTTGGTTCAATTTGGGGAAAAGATTGAGTGGTTCTTGTTTTTCATTTTTAGGGAGAGGAGGAGGATTTCCTTCCCAGGAGGCTACATTGTAAAGCCTTTTTATTTTACATGCTAAATTCCTCTGAGCAGACATTGAATAAGTGAAGAAGAATGAGATTTTACCAAAGCCGCAGAATTCATTTGAACTCTGCCAGGTGTTTGGCTGTAAGATTGTGAGGTCCCCTTTTTAACAGCTCATATACTTTATCAATAATACATGAAGTGTTTCATTATCTTACACACTGTAGTTGGCACACATCTGTTTGCAGACAGAGAGTGATGGCTTACAGTATTTGCTGATTCCATATTTTGTTGTTGCCATGAAATGATGTGTGGCGTACGATAAGACAAGTATTCTAGGATGAAAGTCACTAGAGAAGGGCAAAATATAATAAATACTTTCAGGTCAGTGGTAAGTAAAACCATAAATTATTAAAGTAACAACAGTGTTTTGCCTTTGCCCTTGCTCCCATAAATGTAGGAGTGCTTGAGTTAAAGAAGAAACTCCATTTATTCTCAGTCCACCCCTTGTGCATAAGTAGTACACACCACAGATGATCATGAAATAACTTTTTTGAGACACCTAAATTACCTAGCCTCTGAGTGATTCAAGGTCCACATTTCAGACCCACAAGGTCACATTTTCAAGAACTGGAGGCCAAGTTGCACAACCTCCCTCACCCAAAACACCAACCCACCGCCAATATGTGTAGCCACATTTGTGCTCATAAATCAGGTAACTGAACATGCAAATTGGTATTTAAAAGCATAATGCAAGATTTTGTGGATGAAAAGGGCAGGTGCAAGCATTTTTAGAAGTGATTTTAGTAATGTAGCTCTTCATATTACTTTTCTGTATTTTATTAATTTTAAGCTTTTTGAATTTAAAAACTCTAAGAACTGGGTTCCACTGTTTCTCATTAAGGCATGTGCTTAACTGCTTTGCTAAATAGGCATGGATTTAGGCATGTACTTAAGGATTTTGCTGGACCAGGGCCTAAATTAGTGAGGAAAAATGACTCACTAGGGGATAGAGGATGGGAATTGGAGCCATTGATTGAACACATAACACAAAGGAGTCCATGCCCCAGAGAGCTTCTGATCTAGTATCTAGACCAGTGGTGGGCAACCTGCAGCCCGTGGGCCGCACGCAGCCCATCAGGGTAATCCACTGGCGGGCCGCGAGACAGTTTGTTTACATTGACCGTCTGCAGGCACGGCCTCCCGCAGCTCCCAGTAGCTGCGGTTCGCCTTTCCCGGCCAATAGGAGTTGCTGGCCGGGAACGGATAACCAGGGCTACTGGGAGCGGTGGGTAGCCATGTCAATGTAAACAAACTGTCTCGTGGCCTGCCAGCGGATTACCCTGACAGGCCACATGCGGCCCGGGGGCCGCAGGTTGCTCACTACTGATCTAGATAGTATGCAAAAGGTGACTAAAGACACAAATGGGGGTAGTGAATGAAATGGGAGATCAAGGTAATTGTAGAGATTGGTGCATTTGTATAAATTAGCCAAAGTGGCTACCGTAATCATAGATGGTCACTAACACCAAATAAATTATTCCTTTTTAATACCCATTCTCTCCTCTGGTGAAACAGAACATTTTATACATTCTATTCTCAATATTTCCTGCTGTCAGAGAAACAACAGGCAGGGCACAGGTGAAAAAGTACTAATTCTCTGGCATATAGTAGTTTATCTGAGGAATATGGTGAAATTTCACCTTGCAACAAATGTAAGGCTTCTTGTGGTGATGCTTTCATGATGACATTTACTCACTAAGAACTGGGAGGAGGGTCATCAACTTATCTGTGAGGCCTCTCCATGGTAATGATGCTAACTCCATAGCAGCAGGACTGGAAGAGCCCTATGGAGCCCAGTTTGTGCTTCTGCACTGTCACTTTACTGTCACTGGAGGCTGAAAGAAGCATCCTTGCCCTGTCAGTTTCACTGGGAGTAGGTATCTTTCCATCCACACAAAGGCCTTGTAGGCATTTAGAGCCAGTGACTCCATTGGGACAACTCACATGAGTAAGGACTACTTCTGAGAGTCAGCTTTGGTCTGACTGGGTCATCATCAAGGACATTGCTGCATGGACACTGATTACATGAAGTGGTTAGTTGCCCTGTTTGTCCTTGCAGCAGTTTAGTATAGTATAGCAACACTTTTTGTGAAAACTGATGCATCCATGCAGAACATACCTTACATCCATTTATTTCAACCAGTCACTTTTGGATTTCTGAAACACCTATCCAGTAGTACCTAACTAATTGCTTTTGAACACATGGTAATAATGAATGCATTACATGCTTGGACAACTAATACTGACTTTTGAACAGACATTGAAAGACATGAACATGATGACTTACGTCATTCAGTACTGTGCTTAATTTGAACTATTGACCAAAAGGGGAGAGAGACTGCCAGTTCTTTGAGCCATTTCTCCCCAACCCAAATTTAATTTAAAAAAATGCCTGTAAGAAAACACTGAGCAATTATATAATCTAAAAGGTTGGGGATTTAATCAAATACTCTATTTGTTTTGGCTCTGCTCTGTCTTAAAAGTGAATCTGATAAAACCCTCAAGGTAAATTTTCTAATAATGTGCAAGTGCACCTTGCATTGATGCTAATGGTAATCCCTGAATCCTAACTGCATAAAAAAATCTGTACTAATTTAGAGCAAGCAGTTCTGATTTTAGGTGAAGGTAACAAGAATCTGAGGCATAATTTCAATGGTCTTTGTCCTAAAAAGTCAGACTTAGCAATGAAGTGACTGAAAATAAATTCCTCTTATTTTGAATTTTAACCTGGAGAAAATGATTGATTGAGTCACATACTGCCCTTAACAAAGCATCCATTGCGGTGTCAGCAGAATTTGCATGTTTTGTTAGAAAAAGGTATATAACTAGAAAGAAAATGGGGACAGACCCTTAGTTATGGCAATACTAAAAGGCATTGCTACAAAACCATTATCTTTTATATCGCTATTACGAACTTGGCACACATTGTTTGTGCTCAAAATTTAATTTCCTTGGTTTTGTATTTTTACAGTCCTAAAAATCTGCCATATATCCAAGAATGAATCCAGGCAATTTAAGATAATCTCATAAACTTTAAAATTTAATATCTTGAGTGAAAAATAGCTAGAAAACAGAACATCTGTATCAGCATTTTATTTATTATAGTGACTATTCTCTCAATATATGCACTTGGCTCCCCATAGTCATTCATGGGAATAACGTATGCTGAAATACAGTAGGATTCAACTCTTATTAGCAGAGCTAGCGGTACTATCATTGTACTCTGCAGATAAGATATTTCTTTTAAAATACTTTTTCAGAAGCTCCATTTATAAATTTTATTACCTAGATTTCATGTCCATTACCTTATATTAATATATTATCCAATATAGAGGTTTTGAAGACTGCAATATGCTGTATAACGTCCTCTGTGTTCTCAATAAACCTAAAATTTCTCATAGCAACTTCTTTTACTGAAATGCAATGGGAAATATATCTGACTTTTACTATTTCTTTAATTAAATGGTCTGGACCACTATTAGCATTGCAGTGTTATTAATTCTTCTTGGCCTCTGATGCTAACACTAACACTCTGAAGCAGGCTAGGACCACCTGGGTTGCAGGGTCTAATACATGATGACCTTCCAATCCTACATCTGTAATGATCTTGGGGTTCATTAAATAACAAGCCAGTTAATGAGAACGGAATAAAACTCTAATAAAACAAACTGGAGAGCTTCTGTAGTGAACTGCTGCATACAGCCATACGGGGTTCCCAACCCCCGCCTCTAAAGCACATCTCCAAATCCCTATGTTCATAATAACAACAAGGAGTCTGGTGGCACCTTAAAGACTAACAGATTTATTTGGGCATAAGCTTTCGTGGGTAAAAACCTCACTTCTTCAGATGCATAGAGTGAAAGTTACAGATACAGGCATTATATACTGACACATGGAGAGCAGGGAGTTACTTCGCAAGTGGAGAACCAGTGTTGACAGGGCCAATTCAATCAGGGTGGATGTAGTCCACTCCCAATAATAGATGAGGAGGTGTCAATTCCAGGAGAGGAAAAGCTGCTTCTGTAATGAGCCAGCCACTCCCAGTCCCTATTCAAGCCCAGATTAATGGTGTTAAATTTGCAAATGAATTTTAGTTCTGCTGTTTCTCTTTGAAGTCTGTTTCTGAAGGTTTTTTGTTCAATGATAGTGACTTTTAAATCTGTAATAGAATGACCAGGGAGATTGAAGTGTTCACTTACTGGCTTTTGTATGTTACCATTCCTGATGTCCGATTTGTGTCCATTTATTCTTTTGCGGAGGGACTGTCCGGTTTGGCCAATGCACATGGCAGAGGGGCATTGCTGGCACATGATGGCATATATAACATTAGTAGATGCGCAGGTGAATGAGCCCTTGATGGTGTGGCTGATGTGGTTGGGTCCTCTGATGGTGTCGCCAGAGCAGATATGGGGACAGAGTATGGTGTGGTGTGTAGTTGCTGGTGAGTATTTGCTTCAGGTTGGGGGGTTGTCTGTAAGCGAGGACTGGCCTGCCTCCCAAGGTCTGTGAGAGTGAGGGATCATTTTCCAGGATAGGTTGTAGATCATGGATAATGCGCTGGAGAGGTTTTAGCTGGGGGCTGTATGTGATGGCCAGTGGTGTTCTGTTATTGTCCTTGTTGGGCCTGTCCTGTAGTAGGTGATTTCTGGGTACCCGTCTTGCTCTGTCAATCTGTTTCCTCACTTCCCCAGGTGGGTATTTTAGTTTTAAGAATGCTTGATATCATTGAACAAAAAAACTTCAGAAACAGACTTCAAAGAGAAACAGCAGAACTAAAATTCATTTGCAAATTTAACACCATTAATCTGGGTTTCAATAGGGACTGGGAGTGGCTGGCTCATTACAGAAGCAGCTTTTCCTCTCCTGGAATTGACACCTCCTCATCTATTATTGGGAGTGGACTACATCCACCCTGATTGAATTGGCCCTGTCAACACTGGTTCTCCACTTGCGAAGTAACTCCCTGCTCTCCATGTGTCAGTATATAATGCCTGCATCTGTAACTTTCACTCTATGCATCCGAAGAAGTGAGGTTTTTACCCACGAAAGCTTATGCCCAAATAAATCTGTTAGTCTTTAAGGTGCCACCAGACTCCTTGTTGTTTTTGTAGATACAGACTAACACGGCTACCCCCTGATACTTGATACTATGTTCATAATACTGTCCTTATGAGGGAATGTCTCTAATTTATAATCTCCTACAAACATATCTCTACATCTTCCTTCTTATATAAAAATAGTTAGTTGTTAACTCTTATTAGATATTTGTTTTCTTATATATATATATATATATATATATATATATATATATATATAAACACATGCGTCAAATTCTCAACCAATGTAGTACATTTTCATAAACCCAAAATGTCAGCTACCTAGAGAGGAGAATATATCAGAACATCACTCTTGAATGAGTGTTTGCCACTCACTTTCCTCAAATTCCACTTCTCCAGGCAGGTTAGCAAGTCTCTGAGTCTTTCAGGACTTTTAATTTCCTGTTCTGATCATCTTAATATCAGTCTTTCATTAGAGTCTGGATTGTTCTCTTGTTCCGTGACAGTTTCTCCTTTGTGCGTTGATAAAGGATCAGTCAGGTGGGAAATGCTAGAGTCCACATCTACTATCAAAGTGTTGAAATTTTCTGGGATTACTTGTAAATCCCTTCGATTACATCAAAATGTGTCCCTTTGGTCTGTCTGGACTGGGCAACATAAGACCATGGATGCAGCTGTTCTTTAATGGCACCTCTTTGGCCCCAAGTATTAGAGGTGTGATTCCTCAGGCACGCTCTATCACCTGGGTTAAGAGATGGGAGATCCAGGCCCTTTTGTCAAAATAATATTTCTGCTTCTATCTCTGATTTTCTTTCATCTTCCATATGGTTACATTGTTATGAGATTTCAGCAAATTATCAGTAATTGGTAAAATAGATTGGATCCTTCTTCCCATTAACAGCAGAGCTGGAGAAAAGCCATTCTCCAGGGGTGTACTTTGGTATACCAGTAACGCTTTATACAAATCACCCCCACTGTCAAAATTCTTTTTCACAAGGGTCTTTACTGTCTGTATAGATCTTTCCACAAGTCCATTTGATTGGGGGTAATTTGGACTTGATGTTCTGTGATGAAAATCCCAATCTATGTCAAATTGCCTAAAATCTGCACTGAAAAATTGTGGCCCATTATTGTTAAAAGACTTCATCTGGAATTCCATGTCTGGAGAAGATTCCCTTCATGCCGGCTATCATTGACTTACTATTAGTACTATGCAGAGTGCAAATTTCTGGATACAGAGAATAATAAGCGGTGACGATTAAATAATCCTTTGATCGCCAGATAAATAAGTCAGTGGCGACTTTCTCATAATGCCTTTGTGGAACTGGATGAGGTCTCAGTGGCTCTGTCTGTTGCCGTGGCTTGTATTTCAAGCAGGAAAAGCAGTTTCCTACCACATTTGTGATGTTGTGATTGATCCGCAGCCAGTGCCACATCTCTTGTGCTCGTTTGCCATTCTCAATTCCTAAGTGACCTTGTGGATCTTCTGTAGCATTTCTTTTCAAGGGCTCATTGGAATTACAACCTTACTGCCCTTGAAAGTCACCCCATCTGTCACATTAAGTTCATGTCTGCAGTTTCAATAGTCTCTTATACCTGGACAGCAACTGCTTATTTCTTCAGGCCACCTTTTAATGATCACTTCTTTAAGGAGTCCCAACGATTCATCTTTCTCCATTTCCTCTCTTCTTTGTTGCAGTTTCCAGTTAGCTATGGGAATTGACTTTACAATCAAATCTACATAGGCTTGGATCTCTGTCTCTAAAGTCTTTTCTGTTTTTTTGGGAGCCACTGCTCTGGAAAATGCATCTGCACTGAACATGAATTTACCAGGCATGTAGTCACAACCAAATCATACTTTTGCAGCTTTATCATCGTTCTTTGAATCATTAAGGTACAGTCATTTAGCGGTTTGCTAAATAACGCTATCAGGGGCTTGTGGTCTGTTTCAACTTCCATTTTCTGTCCATAAATATACTGATTGAATCTCTCACAGGCAAACAATATTCCTAGAAGCTCCTTTTTGATCTCTACATATATGGTTTCTTCCTTAGTCAGTGATTTGGGTACATAAACTACTATTTGCCAACACTCCTCATGCTTCTGTAAAATCACTGCACTTTACCCAGACTGTGAAGTATCTGCTGAGATTTTAATAGGCCTTCCAGGTGCATAAAACTTCAACACTGGTTCTTGTATAAGTTGTTGTTTTAAATGATCCCATGATTCCTCCTGTTCTGTATCCCAATATCATTCATTTTTATTCTCTAGGAGTTTTCTCATAGCTGCTGCTTTGGTAGGTAGATTAGGTATGAATTTTCCAAGATAATTAACCATTCCAAGGAACCACTGGACATCTTTCTTTGACTGGGGATGTGGCATCATTTCAATTGCTGAAATTTTCCTCTTATCAGATTTTACATCTTTGTGGGAAATAATGTCCCCAACAAAAGTCAGTTCTGTAACTCCTAAAAACACATTCCTACCTATTTAGTTTGAGGTTTGCCACACTAGTTGCATCCAGGGCTTCCCAAAGTCTATGATCATGTTTCTCTTTCGTTGAGCCCCAGATGATGATGTCATCCATTGAAGTGTGAACTCCATTAATATGTTCATAGATCATATGTATGTTTTTGTGGTACACTTCAGGTGCTGAAGCTATGCCAAAAGGTAAGCGTAAGAATCTGTATCTTCCAAATGGAATATTAAATGTGTATAGTTTTGAGCTTTTTTCCACCCTATTTACTGAAATATTGAGCATTTGCAAATTGAGCCATAATCTCTTCTCTGGTTGGTAGTTTGAAATGTTCTTTTTATAGCCTTATTAAGGTCTCTGGGATTATGTATATGCATAGTTGACTGTTACTTTTCATCTGTGATGACTAGGGAGATCACCCATTCTGTTGGCTCCTCAGTTTTTTTCATTGTTTCCATCCTTGCAGACTCAGCCTTGATTTTATCACGGAGTGCAAATGGTACCTTTCTACATGGATGGATAACTGCAGGGACCTCCTTGTTCATCCAAATTGTATGTTCACCCTGCAAGCAACCCAACCCTTGAAACAGGTCATGTTATTCCTGAAAGAGTGTCTCATAGCCAGATTCACTATGATTTTGTAGTGAGAGCACCCATTTTACCAGATTGAGTTTCTCACATGCATCTAGGCCTAAAATTGGTGTCACCTCCTTTGACACTATAATGAACGGGAGCCTGTACATGATGTTTTTATGGTTGATGCGAGCAATGCATCTCCCCTTCATTGATATATTTGTTCCAGAATAACCAGTTACTTTTATTTTTGTTGGTTCCAATTTTGGTCTTATTTTCAGTTTCTCATAATCTTGTTCAGACAGAACCTGAGCTTCTGTGTCCAGTTTCAGGGGAATAACTGTTCCATTCACTGTCATAGGCAGTATCCAGTCCCTCTCATCAGGCTTGCTAGATCCCAGTACGTCTATGAAAAACTCCTCAGTCAGGTTGTCTTTAACTGAATGCACTTGACTTTTCTGCATTTGGGATCTGCGGCATTTTGCAAAATTATTTCCCCCACATTTATTAAAGTTTCCCAAAGGCAACACATTATTACGGGACATGCTGTGATCCACACCTTCCACATGACCATCTGTACCCAGTCTTCCCCTTAGCAGTGGTCTTCATAGAGAGTGGTTCCACTATTTGATTTGACCTATTCAGGCTATATTCTTTTGTACTTATTACATGGATAACCTTTTCTGGTGAATTCTTTGGCTTGTGCTTCCACAGTTTCTGCTGCCCTGCATATTTGGAGAGCTTTTTCTAAAGTTAAGACTTCTTTGTGGAGCAGTTTCTCTCGTAACACATTGTCTTTAATGCCACAAATGATTCTCTCTCTGGCCAGAAACCCTGTCAGCTCACCAAAGTCACAGGTTTTACTGAGTTTCCTTAATTCTGTGACATATTACCATATGGTATCATCAGTTTTTTGCATGCATGTAAAAATGTGTGTTTCTCAAAGGTTTCATTCCTTTTTGGCATGCAATGTTCCTCAAATTTAGTCAGTATTTTACTTAACTTCATGCTTTCAGCTTCTTCAAACTTAAAGTTGTTATAAATATCTAATGCTTCCTCCCCAACAACATACAAAAAGATTGATGATCTCACTTTATCATTTTTCTCCTGTGCCCCTATGGCTGCTAAATATAATTCAAATCTCTGATTTTTTTCCAGTTGTCTGCAACATTGCCTGACAATTGCAGACTGGAAGGAGGTTGCAACATGTCCATTTTGGGCTTTTATTCCCCCTTCTAGTCAAGCTACTATGTGCTCACCAAATACAGGCAAAAGCCTCTGTGCCTGGTGCTCCATGTGGTTCTCTGGTGCCTCCCTTTGTCTCTGCTTTCAGTTGCAAACACAGGAATTAACTTCAAAATCACTGCAGTTTCCTTCTCATTCAGCAATTCTGACACCATATAACAATCTTGGGGTTTATTAAATAACAAACCAGTGAATGAGAAAGTAATAAAACAAACTGGAGAGCTTCTGTAGTGAGCTGCTGCACACAGCCATATGGTATTCCCAACACCCACCTTCAGGGCACATCTCCAGATTTCTATGTTCATAATACTGTCCCTTATGAGGGAGCTACGGTGACCAGACAGCAAATGTGAAAAATCGGGACAGGGGGTGGGGGGTAATAGGAGCCTATATAAGAAAAAGACCCAAAAATCGGGACTGTACCTATAAAATCGGGACATCTGGTCACCCTAGAGGGAGCATCTTTAAATTATCATCTTCTACAAACATATCTTCACAATATCCTGCCCTCCTGCTGATGAACTGAGTTTGTGGACTTAGTTTGGGTTTATTTATGAATGAGCTTTTTTTAATAAATAAAAAGTCAAAGAAGTAAATCAGCACAGATCCCGCTGAATCTTCCCAACTCTAGTTTTAAATTAATTATTGGGGCATGGCCTCTTTTGGGAAAGGTGTTTTGTATTTGCTATTAAGAATAGGTGTGAGAGAATTCCATTTAGAATGGAAAATTGTTTTTTTCCCCCCTTTCCTTTTCCTTTGTCTTGCAGTTCCTGATATCCTCCACCACTCAGGAATTTTGCAATTCCCAATTCTTATACATGTAAGTGCATCTTCCTTCTGTCACGTAGTTACAATCCTACATCTTTACTCAGCCCTTCCTCAGGCAAAAGCCCTACTAACTTAATAGGGGGTTTAAGCAAGACCTCTGGGATTTGGCCCATGCTCTCTTGGTATGAGAAGTTCAGCTGAAAGCACTGAGTTTCTTCTCCAGGTCTTGATCCAAAATTTTAACCAGGATCACCCTTTTCACTGGCTCCCTTCCCATCAACAGGTCCAGGTGGTCCCCTTGCATTTTGCTTTATTCTAGGGGCCTCCTCTCCCAATAACTTTGGGTGCTGATCAGGCTGGTTCCACCCTCCATTATTCAGGGGGCTGACAAGGAACGTCCCACTTTCCTTCAAATCGGCAGGAAAAATCTTCTGAGGTACATGCAGCCTCTCTGTCTCAGAGTTGAGGTGTGGGACCAGAAGAGTACATCTAGTCAGGCTTGGGCTGTTGCACTGCCACCTGAGAGATGCTCTTCTTATCCTGACAGAATCAACTGGGAGGAGATGTCTTCTCCATACATACATGAATGTGTGTGTGTATATATACAAATATGAAAATGAGACCCCAGGCTGGGTTCTAGCAAGCTTCTCCTTAAAACGCTGACTTCCATGCTGATGTTCCTTGAATGCAGCAGTGTGTCTGTTCTGCAGGTGTTTGGCTAAAACAGCTCTGCAGTGCAAGGAACGTGCCTTACTCTGTTATGAAAAAGTGCTGTATACATTTACAGTACCCTATAAATGATTAATAATAACAATAGTTAATAATAAAATGGAGGTACCCTTATGGCTTTGATTTAGACTCAAGTCTTTGGCTAATCTTCTGCCGCCACAAGCAACAAACTTCTTTTGTGATCAGCTGAATCATTGTTAATAAAACAGCCACACCCATTATGTCATTTTTGGCTTTGATACCTGGAGGACTCCCTAATGCTGCTGCAGGATTTGGGTGTGCACCACCTCTTATTGCAGAATGGGACACTGAGATGGGAGTTGCCTCGGGGAATTGAGGGAAATCCGTACTAGCATCACCCCTCCTCTCTTCACTTGTCCTGTTTCTTCTGCCCCAGTTTTCACCATCCGCGTACCCTTTTCTCTAGCATGACCACAGTGAGAGACTTAAGAAACTCAATTTATTTCAGTTGACCAAGAGAAGGTTAAGAGGTTACTTGATCACCCTGCATAAATACCTACACGAGGAGGAGATATCTGATACTAGAGGGTTCTTTAATCTTGCAGATGAAGGTACTACAAGATGTAATGGCTGGAAGTTGAAGTTAGGCAAATTCAAACAAAAAATAAGGTGCATATTTTTAAGTGAAGGTAATTAGCAATTGGAAAAAATTACCTAAGGACTATGGAAGATTTTTCAACATTTGAAGTCTTTAAATTAAGACTGGATGTCTTTCTAAAAAGATATGCTCTAATTCAGCCATGAGTTAAGACCTGAGTTGCAGGAGGTCAGATTAGATTATCATAATGGTCTCTCTTGGGTTTTAAAATATATAAATCTATAGACAGACTGTTTGTATTGCAAAAGGGAATTTAAAGAAGAAGGCACTTGTCACTCTGTCTCTGGGCCACTAATGTTTTGTAGCTTTTCCTCGCTCTCAAATATGTTCTCATTATGAGAAGTGGGTTAAATATTGGCTAAAATGTTTAAAGTTTGAGTAATTTTTTATTTTTGTTGTTGTGATAATTCCATGCTTAAATTAAAATGTGTACTATTTTCAGTGAAAACAAGCCCAGTTTTATGTGAAACTGTTTTAATTGTTAAAACATTTGCTTTGTGCAGAGACCTTTAATGTTTACAAAACACTCAAGAGCCAGGCTAGTTGGAAAAAAGTCACAGCATTTGTTTTAACTGCAGAAGTACCCACCTCTGTCTAAACTTGCTCAGGCTTCTGGAAACATCTAGTTTGTGCTACACATATTCAGAGGCTTAGCACTGATATTAATGTAGACATTTTCATACTAGCGTTAGATTAATATTTAGCAGTTGTCAGTCTAACGGTGTCAGTCTTTCTTAAAAAGGAAGTGATAACAAAAACAACTAAAGACATAAATAAATAAGCTTCCACACAGCTTGATTTCTAGCTTTGTCTGCCATGTTTGCCATACCCTGTCTGGAACACTATATAGCATGCAGAGACAACTCGTGGCTGAGTAATAAACTACAAGTAAACATATTACATTAACACCAGGGCACCTGTTTTTAAAGGCAGTACTTGGGTTTTTAAAAAATGTGTTTGGTCAAAAAATGTCCCTGGAAGACTTAAAAGATCTCTGGACCAGATCACAGATTATAGTAACCTTCACTGCATGAAGATTTGATGGATGTTTCACAATTGTAACAGACCAGCTGGATAACCACTCATCTATTTCATCGTTCCTTCTTTCCATGAAACCAGTTAAGCAGACTCAGACATCAATAATAGCATCAAAACATTTAGATGAAACTTTTTCCAGGAAAAATTAATTTTGTAATTTAAAAGCCCTGTATACAAATCAGCTCTCCAGTCCTCTGCTGCTATAGGATTCATGGGTACATAAGGCTAGCTGTACTTGAAAATTTTCATGATTGATTTATCATACCATAACTATCAAGAAAACGCACAGAATTCTTAGGAAAAACATCTAGTGGGCAGCCTGCAATATTTATGCCTGTGTCAATATCTCTCAATACATACATGGTTCATAGCTCATTGGTTGGAGACAAAAATCTTAGATTTTTCTCATGTATCAATGTTTGTGAGGAAACATTTTTAATAACCACTTATTTTCTGGGGCTACAAACTAGCTGTAAATGTCCTTTCTTCACTGAAAATTGATGTACAAAAATGTCAGTTTAAAGACTGGATATTTTTATGCTATATATTAGAGAACAGGTGGTACAGAAGAAGAGCGAAAGCCAAAAAAAATTCACTCACTAGTGATGTACAGTTTTTGCAGGGGACGGATAAGGAAGAGAGTTGTATATCACCATGCAAATGAGTATGCAAATAAGCTATTTATTAATTGGTGGTATTAATATTTACATTAGCTTTTCACTTTCTAGGAGTTGAAGACAGAGGCATATGTCTCCCTGCTCCTCCCTGTGAAATAAATAGTTAACAATGTGTGCATTTAAAATGGCCTGAGACAGCCTTTTCAATTAACACTTCACTTTGATAAATAGGAGGGATTTCACTAGCCGTTGTTTTGGGTTTTCTGCCCGCAGACTCAGACAGCACACTGGTTTACATTTGGATGGTTTGGTTCTTGTTTCACAGTCAGAAATTTTCTTTTCAACCACAAGGACTACATTTTTTTAAATGTAATCATAGATTCTTTAGGTTCTGATGGAAATGACTAGGTTAGGGACAATAATCCTTCTCTCTGCTGCAGATCTGCCCACTGTTCTGTCAAGTTTAAATATCAAATCTAGGTTTAGTCAATGTTCCTTAAAGGTAAAAGTGCCTATTCTGTCAGTTAAACAATCACCTCTGCATCATCTCCTCATCCCTAAGTTTCCACTGGCCAGCATTTCTAAAGCCACCTAAGTGCTGAGGCCGGCCCACAGCTAACAAGCTGCTTGGAGCCCTAGTTCAAGCCAAAGCTCTGAAGGCCCTGAAGCAGGATTCTCAAACTAGGCAGGGAACACCAACCTCACCAGCCGGGCCCAATCCCATAGGCATGCTCTGAGCACACTTAAGACCTGATGTACCTGTCAGATGCTGCAGCAGGAGGGCTGGATGCATGCCACGGACAGGTGGAGGGGGCAGCACAGCAGCTGTACAAAAGACAGCTGGCTGCAGAGAGAAATGCAGGGTGAGTGTGAGAGAGGTATTGAGTGTTAGCAGGAAACACAGAGAGAGTTTCAGCTGCTAGGGCATGGGCTACCTAATTGTCTGACTTGACTTCGGTGCCTGACTCCAGGAGGGTGTTCATGTCTGAACAGGGGCATGCGCCGGAATTTAAATCTGACCGTTTTGGAGAGGCACATTAAACACACACAACTGACCCCCTCCCCTGATTTCTCAGGATGTCTCTGGTGGGGATGCCCAGCAGTGAGGAGGCAGCAGCTCCCCCCGGCAGCAGCACTCTCCATGTCCCTGCAGTCCAGGGAGGGAGGAAGCAGCAGCGTGGCTGGCTGCTGGTTGTGCTCCTTCTCCCCGACTCCTACAGCGGCAGCCTGCTGCTTCTCCTTCCCTGATGCTGGAGTCCCTCTCTTGCCTCTGCCTCCACCCCCTGACTCACTTCAGTGGACGGTCTGCAAAGCAGGGGTTGCAGGGACACACAGAGATTGGGGGGGGACATGCCCCTGCTGCACCCCCCCCTTCCTCTTGTGCGTGCCCTTGCATCTGAAGATCCCACATGGAGGCAGAGGCCTATCTCTGACCAGTCCGTCAGGTGCACCAGATCACCTGCTTATCACCTAAGGCCCTCTCTTCTCCTCACCTCTCTCCTTGGCATTTCACTCCTGGCTAGCTTAGGTCTCTCCCTGCTGAGCATGCTGGCTTCTGAAGACCCTTCCTTAGATGCCTGAGACTCCCCATGCATTGTAGGGCATGAACTAGGGCTGAGGGCTGAAAAGTCCACTGGGTGGCAGGCTGCCTATGGGTTAGGTCTTGCAAATGCGGAGCAGAGCAATACCTAAGTACCTTTGAGGAGCTGGGCCACTGTTTGCTCAGTGTTCTTACTTTGGATGTACGCATGTACTCTGCGGTAAATGACATCAGACTCTGGCTGAAGACTTCCAAACTGAAACATGCTCTATGATGCCAAAATGAGAAAATTCTGTTATTTTGAACTCCCAGTCCCTAAAGTGCAACTTCTAAACAGCAGCTCTGCATTTTGGGGACTGCTGATCAAAGAGGAAGTAGAACTGGGCAATGAAAAGGCATTGCTGGCTCCAAAAAGCAAGTCCTTCCCTTCCCACTCCTCCCACCTCCCACTCAGAAAGGGAAAATGAAAAGAAAGCAAGTCCCTCAAATGAAGGAATGTGTTTGTGCTAACAAAGAGTGCTTATAGTATCTTCTTAATAAATACTTAACGTTTTCAATGTATAACTCCTATTTTAAAGGAATTCCCAGTGAGAAAGCAGATGTCTTGCAACTGAGCAGCATGAAATAAAGTAAAATGGAAAGAGAAAAATCAGACCAGAATCACTGATAAGAACAGGGTAATTCCAGCGAATAGTCGTTCCATCTTTGGCTATGTTTTATAACTTACCATAACTATTACAATTCTGTCAGATATTTGGGGGAAATCTTCTGGCCTCCACTCAACTATGTTCCATGGGAATTTGTGTGAGTAATTATCTCAGGATTCAGTCCATATTGTAGTTATGGAAGTAATTATCCTTACAAACAATCCAAGCTTGCAGCCCTCTCTTTCCGTAGATCTCTATGCATGCTCAGTAAGGCCCAGTCTTGAGAGCATCACTGCAGCTGTTTTACTACTTGCATCCAAACAACACTGTGTTATGGAGTCAAATTTGAACTTTCCCAGACTTACTTGGATCAATTTCTAGTAATTACTCTAAGCAGATCTCATAGCTATTTTTTTTTAAACTTTTAACATCTTAAGGACCTTTGTTGTGCTTGCCCTCCATCCCCTCAGGGTCCATTAATGTTACTTCTTGCAATATTAAAAAAATTCTGAGAAAAATGAAAAAGACCCACATGACATGATGAATGTCCCAAAGAAATGCTGTAATAAGCAAACTACTGTATTGACCTCGCGTATTCATTCTTATTAATTAAAGGAAATGCACAAAAGCTGTAAAGAAAATAAGTGATCATTTGCAATCCAAGAGGGCATGATGAAACAAGATGAGTTCACCCCTTTTGAGATACTAAATATTCATGCTTTGCTGCCAGCATCCAGGTAAGCAACACATCACATTTCCATTCAGTGGCATGAGCAAGGTAAGCATTAGCACAATGAATACAGTCTCTGGGCAGTAGACCCATGACAAAGGTTGCTGAAACATGCATGCTCACACACTTGCTAATGGGGGCACAAAGAAAACGCGCGTAGCCAACTCAAGAAACAGCAAGTTAGATTGTATTTAACAATACAACGAGGGGTGCATTGCTGCGCAATTACAGCATGGTTTGGGTGGAGTTATAAGGCCCAATGCCAAAATTTGAATGACGTTAACCACCAGAGAAGCACAATAAGCTCTAGAAATGCACTGCCTGGAGTGCTGGAGAAAGTGTGAGTAACAGGCTACCTGGGATGGAGGGATAGTGAGGAGGAAGTGGTTGTATCACCCTTACAGTGTGAATCAAGAACCCCAACACAGTCAGGCCTAGGGTTGCCAATTTTCTATTTGCAGAAAACTGAACACCCTTGCCCCACCCCTGCCCTGCCCTGCCCCTTCCCTGAGGCCCGCCTCTGCCCCACCCCGTCTCTGTGGCTCTGCCCCTGCTCACTCCAGCCCCCCTCCCTCCCTCACTCATGCATTTTCACTGGGATGGGGCAGAGGCTTGGGGTGCAGGAGGGGAGAGTACTCCAATTGGGGGTGTGGGCTCCAGGGTGGGGCCAGGGATGAAGGGTTTGGGGTGTAGGAGGGGGCTCTGGGCTGGGGCTGAGGGGTTCAGAGAGAGGGAGGGGGCTCCGGGCTGGGTAGGGGGTTGGGGTGTGGGAGGGGGTGTGGAGGGGGTATGGGTTCCAGAGTGGGACCAGAAATGAGGGGTTCAGGGTATGGGAAGGGGCTCTGTCTGGGGGTGCAGGCTCTGGGGTGGGGCTGGGGATGAAGGGTTTGGAGTGCGGGGGGGGCTCTGGGCTTGGGACCAAGGGGTTCAGAGTGTGGGTGGGGGATCAGGGCTGTGGCACAGGTTTAGGGTGTGGGAGGGGGTTCAGTGGCGAGCTCCGGGAGGGAGTTCAGGGTGCGGGCTCTGGGCAGTGCTTACCTCCAGGGCCGGCTCCAGGCACCAGCTTAACAAGCAGGTGCTTGGGGCGGCCAAGGGAGAGGGGCGGCACCTGCAGGGGCGGCAGGTCCCTCACTCCCTCTAGGAGCGAAGGACCTGCCGCTGAACTGCCGCCGCCGATCGCGGCTTTTTTTTTTTTTTGCTTGGGGCGGCAGAAATGCTGGAGCTGGCCCTGCTTACCTCAGGTGGCTCCTGGAAGCGGTGACCAGTCCCTACAGCTCCTAGGTGCAGGGGCAGCCAAGGGGATCCGTGTGCTGCCCCCGCATGCAGGCGCCGCTCCCACAGCTCCCATTGGCTGCATTCCCGGCCAATGGGAGCTGTGGAGCCAGCACTCGGGGGCAGCGCACAAAGCCTCCTTTGTAGAGTGTGACAGCAGGCCGTGATCCCTTGTGGATGCAAGTCAAAAGTGAAATGAAATGTTTCAATTGACCTGAACCAAAATTTTTTGGGGAATTTTGGTTTATAAAAGTTTTCAGGATTTAGACTTTGTCCTGATTCAGGCTGGGAAAATATTTCAATATCTTAAAAATGTTCATGAGAGGGGATAAAAGTTTTCTGCACAGCTCTTGCCGATAGCACTGCACCACTTCATGGAAGAGCCCAGTGTAATAACAAGAAAATGCTAATAAATGCAGTAAAACAACATCTAAGCCACTTTTTACTACAGCAATTAGTGCTCCACAAGTACAACCAAGTTTACTGATTTTAGGCTTAAGCTGATTGTAATGCACTCAAAAATAAACCAAATACAGATGGTTCACTTTGAGCAACATTTTTCTTACTCAATATTTAACATTCAAGAAAGTCATAAAAATAAGTCCCAAATCACTATTGTGCAGCATATCCTGCTGATGTGTTTATTTCTGTTGCCTGGATTTTAATCACTGGGATGTGCTAATTTCAGCTGTGATGCTAAACATTACTCGTTTGTTGTGATTCAGTTCACAACAAAGTGCATTCTGACTAGTAGGCAAAACACATGTTAAATTGTAAGGGAATCTTAAAAACCAAGGGCTCAATCCTATAAACACTTAGGCCTTGATTTTCCTTTACACTGAGGCCCCTTTACTCCAGAATGGCAATGTAAAGGGGCCTCAAAGTGGGTGAAAATTGTAGTTATACTCACTGATTCTCATTTACAGTAAGACCACTTCAAACTCCCAGTGCAGGAGAAAAAGCATCTTTAGTGTAAATGAGAATCAGGTTCCTAACAACCAAGTGGAATACTTACTACCATGAGTTTGCCAGTGGACTTTAATGGTACTTCTCACATATTCAGGAGTATGCTTACTCATGTTTGCAGGGCTGGACTCCAAGTTCCTGTCTACTTTCTGGGGACATTAAAGTTCCCATGTTGGTTTTTATGGAAGTAGTGGTTTGTTTCAGTGTTCTTTGACCATAATTCAATCCTCCTGCAACTGTTGTGCAATGAGATGTGAGCCACCTGACTGCTACTCTCCAATCCAGAAGTGGCTGCATTTCAGTAGTGGTGTGTTTTATGGAGCTCTTTGGGATCCTTCAGAACGAGAGGTGGTATATAATGAAGTGTTGTTATTGGTACTGTTAGGATAAGTTTAGTGCCCTGACATTTCTCACATGTTAACTGTTTCCCATTGTTACATTGTAAGCATGTGATATAGTTATATAACATGTACAGTGAGGACGTAATTGCTTGTTTGTATTTTTTAACAACAATAATAATAGTTGGCATTTTTATAGCACTTGATATGTTCAATGCACTGAACAGACATTAGCTAATGGATCCTCACATCTCTACATAGGGAGTGGGTAAATATTTATATCCAAAACACACCTTTCAAAACCCCTGAGTCCTACACATGCCTATCACAACACATGATGTGTGTCCCAGTGCACTAAATGCCCCAGTAACAACTATGTGGGTGAAACCAGACAATCACTACACTCCTGAATGAACTCACAAAGAAAAATGATAAAAGACAAAAACACCCTATTACCAATGGGAAAACACTTTTCACAACACGATGACTCCATTTCTGACTTCTCACTCCTCCTCCTCAAAGGAAACCTGCACAACACGTTCAAAAGAAGAGCCTGGGAGCTTAAATTCATAACTTTGTTAGACACTAAGGCCTGGTCTACACTGGGGAGGGGGGAGAAATCGATCTAAGTTTTGCATAACTTAGATCGACTTACTATAACTTTTGCATAATAACGTAGCTGAAGTCGATGTACTTAGATCGACTTACTATGGTGTCTTCACTGCGGTGAGTCGACTGCTGCTGCTCCCCCGTTGACTCCACCTGTGCCTCTCGCAGCGGTGGAGTACAGGAGTTGATGGGAGAGCGCTCGGGGATCGATTTATCGCGTCTTGACTAGACGCTATAAATCGACCCCTGCTGGATTGATTGCTGCCCACCGATCCGGCGGGTAGTGTAGACATATCCTAAGGCTTTGTCTATGCTAGCATTTTGTCAGCAAAACTTTTGTCGGTCAGGGGTGTGAACCCCCCCGACTCCTCGACTGACATAAGTTTAACTGACAAAGGCGCCAGTGTGGACAGCGCTATGTCCATGAGAGAGCATCTCCTGCTGACATAGCTACTGCCGCTCACTGCGGGGTGGTCTCCTACTGGCAAAAAATGGCTACACAGGAGACCTTACAGTGGTGCAGCTGCAGTGGTACAGCGGTACCCTGTAAGTTCCATAGTGTAGACATGGCCTAAAAACCATGGACTCAATAAAGACACTGGATTTATTACTCATTACAGCAGTCTGTGACCCACTAACCCTCCTTTGTCTGCTGACTGTAGAGGTGTTAACTACCCACTTCACCTTGAATGGTCTCCTGCAACATTAATTCTTTAATTGTTCCATCTTGTATTTAGCTGTGATACGCTGAGTATCTTTCCCAGACCTGAAGAAGAGCTCTGTGTAAGCTCAAAAGTGTCTCTTTCACCCACACAAGGTGGCCCAATAGTGATATTACTTCACCCTCCTTGCCTCCCACCCTTGTACTCATTCTTCCAGACACTGCGGGGTTACTAAACATAATGGGTCACATGACCATCCTAGTGTTTCCTGCTTAGAGTGGCTTCGGCCTCTCCTGTGTAGGGTAACCAGAGTTTTGAAGCCAAACACCTGAGTTCCTTTGTCACAGAAGAGAAAATGCCTTTGGCAACTTGGCTGATTGTCATAAGATAATTCAGTACTCAGGAAAGTTTTTGCAGACTGGAGTCAGATTTGTTTGGGACACATTGGGATGGGGAGGAAAGTAGGATGGAGTAAATGCTACTGAGATTTGCAAGGTAGACTGCTTGGGGTGGAGGAGCACATATCACTAGTGATATATGATGGAGAAGTAACCATTCCCACTTGTGGCTTGCCAGTCCCACCCTGCAACTCCTCTTGCAGCTCAAGCCCCATCCTTTGCTGCTATAACACAGCACAGTACAGTGGAGAGGTGGCACATCAGGTCCAGTTCAGCAGTATGTGGGAAGGAAGGGATGGGAGGTAGGTGGGGCAGAGCAGAGGTGGGAAGAAGATGCCATCTCATCCATGCTATTGAATCATAGAAGTGTAGGACCAGAAAGGACTTTGAGAGGTCTTCTAGTCCTGTCTCCTGCACTCAAAACAGCACTGCGCTTATTGGTGGATTTTCTTGCCTCAGAGATTCACCATGTGGGTTGGGGAACAGCCCAGAGACCTTCCCCTCTGGGAGAACCCACAGTCCAGGTCAATTGGGAGGTTTGGGGGGAACCCGGGCCTGCCCTCTACTCTGGGTTCCAGCCCAGGGCCCTGTGGACTGCAGCTGTCTATAGTGCCTCCTGTAACAGCTACATGACAGCTACAACTCCCTGGGCTACTTCCCCATGGCCTCCTCCAAACACCTTCCTTATTCTCACCACAGGACCTTCCTCCTGGTGTCTGATAATGCTTGTGCTCCTCAGTCCTCCAGCAGCACACCCTCTCACTCTCAGCTCCTTGCACCTCTTGCTCCCAGCTCCTCACACTCACACCACAAACTGAAGTGAGCTCCTTTTTAAAACCCAGGTGCCCTGATTAACCTGCCTTAATTGAGTCTAGCAGCTTCTTCTTAATTGGCTCCAGGTGTCCTTATTAGCCTGCCTGCCTTAACTGGTTCTAGCAGGTTCCTGATTACTCTAGTGCAGCCCCTGCTCTGGTCACTCAGGGAACAGAAAACTACTCATCCAGTGACCAGTATATTTGCCCTCTACCAGACTCCTGTACCCCACTGGTCTGGGTCTGTCACACCTGCTATTAAAAACCTCCAATGATGGAGATTCCACAACCTCCCTAGGCAATTTATTCTAAGGCAAAACCCTGATTTAATTGAATTGGCTAGAATACCAGGCTTGAACCACCCAAGCAAGATATCTGTTCACTCTACAGCTGTTACAGATTTTTCTACCTTTTTTCCCCATGATTTTTTTTATGACACAAACACATTCTGATGTGTAGCTGTTGTCCTCTGTCATCATCACATCAACAGGAGTGGCAGATTGGAACCTTTGTTAAACAGTCAAGTTGTTCCTTTTCATCAGTCTGCATTCTGAGGTAAAACACGAAGCCCAACAGCATTGTTTAAAACGGTAATAATAATAATAATACAAATACTGTTGGTGGACACTGCTAGCTGATCCTCAACTGTGATTTCACAACATTTAGGACACAATGAAGTTCCCTTTTCACACTGATGTGTTGTTACGTAGATAACAGATCTCATGAAGTGCTGGTGCACCATATCACCCTGCTCCATCTTCATTTCATTATCATCCATTACTGCTTCTCTGGATTCCATGGGCAAATGGATTGTTTACATTTGCATGGAGGTTTGTGACACATTGCTCGTTTACGATGTCATTGTGAGAAATTGTTACAGTACAAGACATACTCTGATTTTTAATTTACATAAAAGAAAATCATGGTTAGGGTTGCTTGTTGAAACAAAACCACAATTTCACTAGAAGAGGGGACCTCATCCTCCCATCTTAGGATGTCATGCTCTCTACAATCCATTCAAGAGGCTCTAAAATGCCGTAATAAAATGACAATAAAAAGCAACACATATGTAGTCCTGAGCTTCAGCTAGTGGGTTTTTGTTTGGAACTTATTTATCTATCCCCCCACTACAAAGCTCCCACCTCACCACCCTTAGGGTAATTTGAATACACTGAATATATTGTACCGTGCTGCTACAGAGGACAACAGAAACACTGACAGCACTGCCCTTTAGCATTCGTCTACACCAGAGCTGGAAAATGTAATTTCCAGCTCAAGAAGACATATCCATAGTCATGGGCACTTACATGTAGAGCTGAGGAATTAATTCATAATAAAGTTGACAAATTTAGCCTCTTTTTCTCTTTGTGAAGATCTAAGAGCAGATCACAATCTCCTCCAATTTATTCATTATTCATAATATTTTGACAAATGTATTTTGCAATTTTTTAACTCTGTGGATTGAACACACAGAACTCTCTGTGGGTATTGACTTCTTACGCTGAGCTATGGTGGTTAATTGCGATTGTTCAGATAAGGTACATGGTATTATTTCTGTTCCCTGATTGGATGAACACACAGCTCTTCTGGCTCAAATAATTGTATGTGTGAATGTGAAATTCAGTTTCTATGACTACTTCAAGCACTTTCTGCAAACATTCACGCCAGTGAAACTTGACTGCTCAAATAATGGGAAGCAAACACAAAAGTGGGGGCATGGCCTTTGCAGAATGAATATTTGCAGAAAATACTTTTTTCGCTACTTGCTCAGCTCCAACTTTGTGCATGTTGCTGCCCGATGGTGGCCCTCTCCTTTTATTTTTGCACATTCCCGCCAGAAGGCACTAATTAATGCACAACAGGTAGAGCCGAGAAAATAGTGAAAAAAAGTATTTTCTGCAGTTTCCCAAAGCTGGTAGGTAATCCTGCTTGCGTGGGAATAACACATAGCACTGTGGAATGATCAGGCCCCAACTCACCATGACGGTAAGTTACTTTATTTTACTCTTTAAATATATATAAAATGTCTCTTTAGTCTTCCATGCTTCAGAATACGGGGCCTTATTCTGCATTCCTCACTCAGGCATAACTTCTATAGAAGTCAATCCTTTATACCAGTGGTGGGCAAGCTGTGGCCTGTGGGCTGCACGTGTCCCATCAGGGTAATCCACTGGTGGGCTGCGAGACAGTTTGTTTACCTTGACTATCCAAAGGTATGGCCACCCACAGCTCCCAGTGGCTGCGGTTCACCGTTCCCAGCCAATGGGAGCTGTGGGAAGTGGCAGCTAGCACATCCCCGCGGCCCACGCTGCTTCCCACAGCTCCCATTGGCTGGCAATGGTGAACCACAGCCACCGGGAGCTGCAGGTGGGGGTGCCTGCGGATGGTCAATGTAAACAAACTGTCTCGGGGCCCGCCAGCGATCACTGCTCTACAGCCAAAATGCTTCTGAAATAAATGTAGTCAAACGTTACTAATTCTGGGTCACTGAGAACGAAAATGATGCTTAAAATTGTTGATTGGCTCTAGTTTTCAAGATATGCTATTGGGTCAGTATATACGACCCTTGACTTGGGAATGGCGGAGGATAAGTGAGTTATAAAGGGAAGGGATCTCAATTTAAACCAGAAATGACTAAAATACATCTTTGACTGGATCTATGAATAAATCTATGACTGGGTTTGGACAGTACTTGCTTTTTAGGCAAAACAATGAATGATGCAATCTGAAGCTGGTATTGCGTCGTACATGATATGAATTGCATCATGTTATTCCTAGAAGTCATGGATCATGCAATCATAACGAAGCTTACATCACTCTGCTGAACAAATTGCCCTATATCAGCTCTAGAAATCATACAGTATCGTGCTCTCTTATTTGTCAGTGTTTGATTTTGCAAAGGGACACATTTCTGTTTAGCCAAAGTGAGCAGAGATGCCTCGTACTTGTGTGAACAGTGCAGATAACTTCTGCTATGTTTGTGGTGAAGTGACTTTTGCATCACAAAAGCGCAGTATAACCACTATGGTTAAGAAAGCCTATCACCTTTATTTTGGCTGCAAAATTGGAGATCAGGACAAGAGGTGGGCCCCACACATATGCTGCAACACTTGTGCAACAAATCTTCACCAGTGGTTGAACAGGAAAAGGAAATCTATGCCTTTTGCAGTGCCAATGATTTGGAGAGAGCCAACAGATCATACCAGCAATTGTTACTTCTGCATGGTGCCTCCAGTTGGGAAAGGTGTGTCAAAGAAGAAAAAGTGGACTGTGCATTATCCAAACATTCCATCAGCTATACGCCCAGTACCCCACGAAGAAGGACTGCCGGTTCCTGATGCACCAGAATCATTCTCACTTGAGTCAGACGAGGAAGAGGATGAAACTTCTGGTCCTGAACCATCAATGTCACAAGACCCACATTTTCTCCCATCCTCCTCCTCTGAACCACACCTCATAACACAAGGTGAACTGAATGACCTTGTCAGGGATTTGGAACTACCCAAGAGTAAGGCAGAGCTGTTGGGCTCCAGACTACAGCAGTGGAATCTCCTGGCAGGTGATGTTACAGTTTCCATGTTCCGTGACCGTCAAAAGGATCTTGTCCCATTCTTCTTCATGGAAGGTGATCTTGTAGCCTGCAACAACATCGATGGTGTGATGGCAGCCCTCAACATCGTTCACGATCCAGATGAGTGGAGACTGTTCATTGATTCATCGAAGACGAGTCTTAAAGCTGTTTTACTGCATAATGGCAATGTTTTGCCATCAATTCCAGTTGGTCATGCAGTCCATATGAAGGAAACCTATGACAACATGAAACAACTTTTGAGGTGCATAAACTATGACCAACATCAGTGGCAGCTTTGTGGCGATTTGAAGGTTGTTGCTCTCTTGCTTGGTCTGCAGACTGGATACACAAAGTACTGCTGTTTTCTCTGCAAATGGGATAGTCGTGCAAGAGATTCCCACTACATCAAGAAAGATTGGCCACTCCGACAGTCATTGGAGCCTGGGACGAAAAGTGTTCAGCATCCACCACTTGTTGAATCAAGGAAGATTTTGTTACTACCCTTACACATCAAGCTGGGTCTGATGAAGAACTTTGTCAAGGCCATTAACAAAACACAAGCAGCTTTCAAGTACCTCCATGGAAAATTTCCAAGGTTAAGTGAAGCTAAGATAAAGGAAGGTGTCTTGGTTGGTCCTCAGATTCGTGAACTTCTTCGAGATGATGCATTTGACCATGCACTGCGTGGCAAGGAAAAGACGGCATGGAAAGCCTTCCAGTTAGTGGCAATAAATTTTCTCGGAAACAACAAGGCAGACAACTACAGGTTGTTGGTGGAAAACCTCCTCAAGGCATACAAAAGCCTTGGTTGCAACATGTCACTAAAGATACATTTTTTGCACTCTCATCTAGATTTTTTTCCACCGAACTGCGGAGCAGTGAGCGACGAGCACGGCGAGCGATTTCACCGGGACATTGCAACAATGGAGAAACGCTATCAGGGCAAATGGAGCCCATCAATGCTTGCAGACTATTGCTGGACAGTGACAAGAGATGCTCCATTTAATGAATACAAGAGACAAGCCAAGAAGCGCCGAGTAGACACTGAATAGGACTAAACTATGTACAGAATAGTTTTTTGCTTTTTGTTTCATAATAAATTTTATTTATATAACCCTTTTGCTGATTTTTAAAGTGTTACATAAACAGGACAGGTGAAATATTATCATGTAAAGCAACCATAAACACATGAAAAGACCTAGGTTTACAATTTATGATTAAAACTCTACTATCTACACAATATACATAGACATAAAATGTAAAAACTTAAATATCTTAGAAACAGTAGCCAATCAGTTGTTTTAATTGTCATATTTGAATTCAGCACATCAAAATACATAATAAATAGCACATTTTAACTCTGAAGCAGACGACTTCTCAAAAATTGTAGACCAGTGTTATACTGACGGGCCGTGTGCGGTCCATGGGCTGCAGGTTGCCTACCACTGCTGAATACAGTCTAGTCAAAGTCAGTGGCTTGAGTGAAGAATATAGGATCCAGGCCCTAACTTTGCTTTCAAATGGAAATATAGGGCCAGATTCTGATACTCTTACTTGTCTTACATACTTATCTGGCCCCTATTACTGCAGTATCTGAGCTCCTCACAATCTTCAATGAGTTAATCCTTACAACACTCCTGTGAGGTGCGGGGAACTGAGGCACAGAGAATATGGCTACACGGAAGCTGGGAGGTATGATTCCCAGCACCTGCAGAAAGACTTGCCCTAGCTCAAATAGCAGTGTGGACATTATAGCACTGGCAGTGGTTTGGACTAGCCACCAAGCTGAGACGTAGGGAGCTGGGTCGGCTTAGACTGCAACATCCACACTGCTATTTTTAGTGTGCTAGCTCAAGCTGATCGAGAGTGAGTCTGTCTACCCGTGCTAGGAATCACACCTCGCAACTCCAATGTAGACATACCCAGAGAGGCTAATGGACAGATTTTAAAATGTATTTAGGCACCTAAAGATGAAGATAGGCACCTAATGGGTGCCTAAGTGCCTAACTCCCATGGTGGTGCTTTTGAAAATCCCACTAGGCTCCTAAATACCTTCAAAAATCTGGCTCTCGGTGACTTGCTCAAGGTCACACAGGAAGTCTGTCACTTGAACCCAGGATAGTGTTCTAGTACTCAGCTAGTGTCCTAAGCACTGGGCCATCCTTCTCCTACTCACCCTAAGCAGTATCTTACTCTGTGAGTAGAACCATTGATTTGACAGGGACTTTCTGAGGCACTACTCCATGTGAGTAATGGTGGCAAAATCTAGCCCATATATAGTAAATCCTTTTTAGCAGTTAATTTTTAATGCTGAAAAATCTGGCAGCTTCACAGTACATGAATCTATCTATTTAGCCGCAGATGTTGGACTGTGCAAACTGAAGATTCCTTACCCAGCCGTGCTGCTGTTGGGCTAAAGAAATGCCATTTACATGTGATTCCTATTTATATCAGCCCCCAAAAGATATTTGCTTTCTCTTTGTAGAAGCCAAAAGACCAGAGAAGTTGAAAAAACAAAACAGGGTAGCACAAAGGAAGAAAAATAATTAGTTCAAAAGAATGTTCTCTCTCTCTCTTCAACTTCCTACCCCCAGCCTCCTCTTCCCTCTCTCTCTTTCTAAGGGTTAAATATGCAGAGGGAAAAATTGCTAGACTTTATGTCTGTGCTTGGTGGGAACTATTAAATTACAGCTGGATGTTTTTAATTATGCCACACATAAATGACTGAACACAACAGCATTTTAATCCAAATGTGAGCCTCATTTATGTGTGCTCTGCTTTCGCTCTGAAATGCACTGCCTGGCACTTGTTTGTGGTGGCCCCTTTGTGGCACTGTAACAGCATGGGTTCCCCTCTGCCCCCCCAAGTGCAAGGATGGGAGCTAGTGCTGGCAAGGAGGAAAGGAAATGGGTAATAAAACAGAGAGCTAAGCGGCTCACTGGAGCCAGTGATGCTGGGATCTAGTTAATTGCTCCAAAATGAAAAAGATTCGGGGGTTTTCATGAAATCCCATAGGTGCACTTGCCAAGCCTCAAATATTAGATTGAATTACAGCTTCTAATTCCTCCCCCCCTTTACCCACAGCCATGTGTCTTATTTCTTCCTAAGGTTCTTCCACATTTCAGAGCAGTGAATAGAAGGGGAAAGCTGAGTAAGGGCTGCCTGCCTATTACTTGTTTTATACCTTGTCCCTCCATCCATCTTCTTCTCATCCTGCCTCACATAAAATCTGTCTGCCTGGCTCTCCTGGTCTGTTAGATCAGCCCTGTGTTTGGAGTGGTGCGTGGCATATAGAGGAAGGCTCCTTATGCCCCTCACCTTACACACCCGTGTAGCAACTAAGCACAGTTTAACCCTATAGGACTTGATTTTTAAAGGGCCTTTGACCTGGCCTCTTCATTTGAGGCATAATTTTGCACAGGCAATTAGTTGCACCAGCATTTTTTACAACTAACTGAGGGCAAAACATTGTACCATTACAGTATTTAAGCACTTGATTTGTGGGTGCAAAAGGGACTTCGGTGGGAAATTACTGCTCAGATGAGGCACTGCCTCCAGGATTGAATCCTTAAATGGTAGGAGTTGTGCCCACAAAAAATGAAGATGGTGCTGAAAATCTGTGTATTATGCATATATTGAAATCCACATCAATGGCTGGTACATTGTTCAGTTTTGTTTAATAAGCTGATGGTATATTCTCTCTCTGTCCATCACATTTAATGGACGTCTTCAAGACTGCCAAAAAGTGCACCTTAGTTAGTTGACTTGTATCTAAATCCTAGTGTTTTTCTCTCCCTGGGATGAACAGGAAACACCTCTCCTTTCTCTCAGCCATCACAGAGTTGAAAAGATCCTCTGGGTCATCTAGATCAGTCTCATGCATGGAGCAGAAACTTTTTCTAGAGATGTACTTTACTTATTTAGCTATCTTGCTCAGAAACACCTCTAGTGATGGTACCCCAGCTACCCAGGATAGATCCTTCCAATGCCTAGCTGCATAAAGACTTTTTTCATGTCTAATTCAATTTTTTTTTGTTTTAGATCAGGGGTCGGCAACGTTTGGCACGCAACCCGCCAGGGTAAGCACCCTAGCGGGCCGGGCCAGTTTACTTACCTGCTGACGTGGCAGGTTTGGCCGATCGCGGCCCCCACTGGCCGCGGTTCGCCGTCCCGGGCCAATGGGGGCGGCGGGAAGCGGCGCGGGCGAGGGATGTGCTGGCCGCGGCTTCCCGCCACCCCCATTGGCCCGGGACGGCAAACTACGGCCAGTGGGGGCCGCGATCGGCTGAACCTGCCACGTCAGCAGGTAAATAAACTGGCCCGGCCCGCTAGGGTGCTTACTCTGGCGATCCGCGTGCCAAACATTGCCGACCCCTGTTTTAGATACAGGCTGCTGTTCCATGCCATCCTCAGCCTTCTCCAAGTAATCCTTCTCCCTCTTTTTAATGATTATTTCCATCTTACCGTATTATATTATTCATAACTATCAGTGCAAGAGCCCATAGCAATCTATGTGTGAGGTATTTGTGCAAGATTTGCTTGTGCATTAAGAATAAAGTCTAAGTTCCTACTTTCAACCTAAAACATTTTTTGACACTCAAGTTTTAAGAGAGCCTTTTCTGAAGTTCAGATAGGCTTAAGGGATTCATACGCAGGCAGTTCAGAAAAGGCACTCTTAAAATTTGAGTATCAAAAAATGTTGGATGCCTAGTTTTAGACAATAGGGCAACTAAACGTACACACTAGCAAAGCACTCTGCTAAATCTATGGCTTCCTTTTCTGTGATTTCATGATGTATTGCTATGGAAATACCCAACAATGTTTTGCCAACTCATTTTTAAGAATTGTTTTCACAAAGGCAGGTTTTTAATTGTTTAGTTGGGTGCTGATTTATTATTGTCTGTTTTTTGGTGAGGGGTCCATTTTTAACCCTCTTCCCCCAAAATGATCAGAAATCCTGGATTTTTATTTAAGCACCTCTTGCTGCTTTTGGCCTGCACATTTCAATTCTTGTTTCCCACCCAATTCCTTTCCCACTGCTAGCCACAGTCTTCCCATCCAGTCCTCACCCTGCAGGAGAAGGATACGTGGTTTCATCCATGAATGACATTAATGCCATTGTGTGAATCATTAGTCGATCCAGCATTACAATCCCCAGGGGATCAAGTATTTTACAAACCACTAGAGAGAAATTCCAATATCAAATATGTGGCATGACTAATCCCAAATCTACCAAAATAACCCCAGGTAATAGCCAGGGAAGGTTACAGTGCTTAGACAGAGCAGGAGTGTGTGTATAATGGCCTGGAAGGGCAGAGTTAACAGAAACCTCTGGTGATGCTACTGGCAACCACCCCCACATGGTTCTCCCCCTCCCACCCATGGATCTTATGGGTATTTTCTCTCCAAACCTGCTAAGTAGCTCTCTTCCCCTCCATCTTTTCCCCACAAAAATCTTGCAGCTGTACAATAGGAGCACTCCCAACCCTGTAAGTAGCTCTTGCACCCCTCCCACCCCCATAATCCAAGAGGGAGGGAGAGTAATTTTAAAAAAAGAGAGAACTGCAGTTTTGTTTCAAGGGGGAGGAGAGGGGGAACTCCAACAACTGCTACTTTATCACTATACACACTAATCATCACAGCTACTGGAGGCTATTGTTCAGTCTGCCTCTGCAAGCCATTATACAGTGCGTCTGCTTTGCGTAACACTGTGAAAGGAGCACATCCAGGGTGGTGTTGCAGCATAACCGGGGAGCATGAGTTGTACCATTATGATTCTAGCACCTCTGATAATCAGAGCACTTACTCATGTGATTAAATATGGATTTATTTAGGAGTCAAACAGACACTCAAGTTTGAAAATTCTGGCCAGAAGTTTTGAAGGTTATAAGTGCACTTAGAGTCTTGTGCATTTGGCTCCTGTTGTATAAATACAGACATGTTAAAAACTATTTACACTGTGCTTCTGTGAGAGTTAACATATGCAAAGAAAAACAGAGATGAGGATCAGAGTATCCCTCTGCATAATGGGCCATATTCTTCTCTTCCTTACATCAGTGTAAATCCTGATGAGCTCCATTAGAATCTGGCCCATGTCACTGAAAGGTATAAAAACAGACTTTTAAATGTTTTTCTAGTGGAAACAATTATTTCTAAATATCAGACTTCAAAGAAAGAACACTGATTTAAAACTGAAAAGGTAATTAACAAGAGAGACTGCAGTCTTTTTAGCAGCCTTATTGGCACAGCCAGATCTGTTGCTGTTCTGTTCTTTCTGGCAATGCTATAATGTGCAAAGTTCCTTAAAATACTTGCTGGAATCTCCCTTGAGTTGCCCTTCAATACAAGCAACAAATTGAAAGATGTAAACTTCCAATCCAAGACGATGAGGGTGGCAGAGGTTGGGGAACATTTAATGGTTTAATTTAATCAATTAGGTATCTCAAGGTTGAAAGAATTTGAAATCAATTACTTTGGTTTGAACTAAATTTGTGTTCCAAACTCTCTGCAAACAAAGTAAGTTTGGCTGTTTTGGTGTGGAATACTCATATTCTGTCTCCAGAGCTAACAAACACAATAAAGCAACAGGAACTGGATAAGCTAGAAGCTACTATTCTGAATAATATCAGGTAAAACTTAGAATTTTCAGACTTCCCCATGCTGACATCTGGAAACAGAGAGAATCTGTAAGGTTGCTTTTTGAAACTCATTACTGCACTCAAGTTGTTAGCTTTCTGGTAACTATGAAGATTTTGCCAGTGATGATGTCAGAGTCAGAATTAAAAATATGTGTAGAACAGATAAGATAAAAGGTGCCTTTTCCCCTTTAGAACACTGAGAGATTTTTGGTTGTAGTTTCTTGGACTTGTTGAAGTTTACTCATGATAACCCAAGCTATTTTTGGAGGGGGGGAAATAATCCTTGACGCAAAACAAACAAACAAACAAATTGAAGAAGAAAAACACCTCCCACCCCCAAACAAACAAAAAGTACAAGACTCATTTTCTTTCTTTCTGATTAAATGTTGATGATTGATTTTAAAGCATACAGTTACATGAGGAATTAAAAAGAGATACAAGATTGAAATGTTATGTAATCAGTACAAATGACAAGAAAGGCTATTTGAATGACAGCTTTCTCTTGGTGTCAATGTTATTTCAAAACTGGACAGGCATCAAAGGAATCCTTTGCTTGCTACATGAGCTCTGGAAGTTAGGCACCGGTGATGAGGCTGGAGTTATGTTTTTTGGAATTATGAAGCTTAGATAAAAATGGAGCCCAAACCAGCTGCATATGGAAATAGCCCCACGGGGCTCAGGACCTCACTGATGAGATTCCTAATGGGAATGATCCATGTATATTCAAGAACTGGGATGTATTATGGCCTTTAAAAAAAAATAGATACTATCCCTACCAGGATGTGGTTTTTAAAAGTTGTATTTTTTTTTGCAATTCATACAGCAAATTGTCTGAACTGTAGTTAAACTTATCGAAATACAAACGGTAACTGAGACATTTTAAAGTGATAACTTTTACTAATAAGGTACAAGATAAACAAGCTTCAAGGTCTCTGAGACTTTCTTATCAGGCAGAAGTTAGAAGCTAGCCAAATCCAGTCTAGAAATAAGGTGCAAATTTTGAACAATGTTAACAGTTACCCAAAGGTAGCAGTGGATTCTCCATCACTGGGAATTTCAAAATGAAGACTGGATATTTTTCTAAATGGTATGCTTTTGTTCAAACGGGGAAGTCCTATGGCCTGTGTTATACAGAAGGTCAGTGTAGTTGACCACAATGGTCTCTTCTGGCCTTATAATCAATGAATGACAATTTAATGTAATGTTGCTAAAGCCCATTTGAATTAAAGGACCCAGAGCTGCTCCTATTAAAGTCAGTGGGAGGGTTGCTATTGATTTCAGTGGCACAAGGACTAAGCTACCTCAGGACATTATTTTCAGAGCCTTTAGAACTTTGGGTCACATCCAGCTCTCATTGAAGTCCATGAAAAGATTCCCATTGCCTTTGATACATAAAGGGATGCTGACTGCATCTGACCCCAAACATTTCACATGTAGCAAAATTAATATTTATTAAAATTCCCCTTCATAAAACAATAATCCATCATAAATGTTCTAAAAAGTTAGCTGAAATGGGTTGGTCCCTCTGCTCATTGTTCCCTGCTGTGAGTGGAAGAGGGGGGCAAAACCATGGGAAAAGCTGTGGAGTTGGGGGATGGTGCCTTTCAGTGGTGGAAGTTGGCTTTACAGGATCCTCCTTCCTTCCACACAAACTCCTAGCTGGGAATGGCTACTTCAAGCAGCATGTTCCTTTTCTTCTTTGGATTAATGGGTGCTGAAAAAGGAAGGATTAGTTAATGCTTCTAGAAGCAGCATTAACTTTCTGTCCGGTCTGTAACCACCATTGGAGGGGGTCACCAAGCTCATGTGCTCTCTAGAAGCCAGTGATAGCAAGGCTAACAAACCATGCTACATCGTGGACTGGAGCCTGAAAGAGTTCACAGGAAGAAGCTCTCATTGTGGCTTGTCAGGAATCCAGTAGGGTTCTGCCTTTTTTGAGTGCTTAAATGAGATCTAAGTGGTGCTCTGAGTAGATCTGCCTTGTTTGAGTTCATACAGGAATAGTTATGTAAACAGGGGCCCTGTTTGCAGAGTAACTGAATAGCCAAATGATCATCTTTGTCTTCTTGTACTTTTGTTGAAGAAAGAAAAATGCATAAATCAGACTTATTTTATTTTGGATGTAAACTTCATGCATGTAAATCTTGGGATGAAACTGGAAACACATTGATTGAAATGTCTAGCTCATCTGTGTAAACTTTTATTAGTTCATCATTTCATGTTTCTCTTGTGTTAGCCTTCCCATACCCAGATAAATTCATTCAGATTCCCATGCATGTTAACTGAACGCTATGGTACAAATGTACCTGTCCCATGAAAAGAAACAGAAGAAAAGTGAAAAGGTGCTTGAAGTGTGGCATTTTCCCCTCAAGAAGGAGTGGCTTTTGGATATGCGGAGGTGATGGGAGAATGTCCTTTAAAGTCAAGATCTATGGAAGAAATCAGATTCCAGCTAGGGTGACCAAATGTCCCGATTTTATAGGGACAGTCCCGATTTTGGGGTCTTTTTCTTATATAGGCTTCTATTACCTCCCACCCCCGTCCCGATTTTTCACATTTGCTGTCTGGTCACCCTAATTCCAGCGGAGTGCATCCCGAGGTAACTGGACAATGTGCCCTACCTCCTTTGTGAGTTGCTCACTATCCATCCTCCTGGGAACACAGCTGTCTCAGGAGCATGGGTCTGGCATTGGCATTTATACCACACCCATTCATGGGCCTTACAGGTTCGACGTCTGGTCTACACTACAGATTCGTATCGGTATAACTACCAGTCGCTCTCAGGTGTGAAAAATCCACACCCGTGAGTGACGTAGTTATACTAACCTAATCCCCGGTGTAGACAGCGCTATGTCAGAGGAAGAGCTTCTCCTGCCAACATAGCTACTGCCTCGTGGGGAGGTCGATTAATTACACTGATGGGAGAGCTTTCTCCCGTTGATTTAGAGTGCAACTGCAGCGCAGCTGCATCTGTGCAGACTTGGCCCTAGAAATGATACTAATAAAAAAACCTCTGTTTCTCTCCCTCCTTCTCCCTGTTGGTAGTGGGGTTTTGTTTCCTCTTTTCTGTGGGATTTGAGTGGAACAAGTGAGTTTTACATTTTGCTCTTAAGGTAACGAGGTTCATGGTCATGTGTGTTATGTCAGAGGATGTATGCAGTGGTGTTTGTAGCTGTGTTGGTCCCAGGATATTAGAGACACACGGCGGGTGAGATAGTATCATTTTTTTGGCTCAACTTCTGTTGGTGAGAGAGACAAGCTTTCGAGCTTATACAGAGCTCTTCTTCTGGTCCGGGGAAGATACTCAGAGTGTCACAGTTCCGTACAAGGTGGAGCAGATTGTTTAGTATACGTAGTTAGCACATATTTCAAGGGATCATTCTAAGTGAAGTGGCCCATTAACACCCCTCCAGTCATAGGGGAGAAAGGAAGCGGGGGGTAGGGGCAGTAGCTGGGGGGGGGGAAGCGGGGGGCGGCGGTTTGTTAGTGGGTTATAGATTGCTGTAATAAGCCATAAATCCAGTGTCAAATGATCATAATTCTCTACATCCTTTCCTGTGGCCCATTTTCTTATCAAATCACATGATTTATACATATTCTCTACAGTGCTTAATTTGTAATGAAAGAGGTGCTGGGGCTCAAGCAATTTTTTAACTTTCATAACTGACATGGCAAGCCCAGAAGTGCTGGGGCAATGAACCGCCAAGTCTAGAGGTGCCAGGGGTCAGCCGTGGCACAAATTAGGCACTGACTCTCTATGAGTCATCTTGTCATTCATTCTGAGACCTCTACATTTTACTCTGTACACTTCAGGAGTAATTTGAAACCTTTGCAATGTAACCTTTTAAAACTCATCATATTTCAAAGCCTGGTCAACTGACATTTTATTAAATACATTCAATGCTTTACCAGACAGCTTTGCAATCACCATGGGGACTTTCTTGTCCTCTGGAACTTTATGTACCTCATGTAGCCTTTCAAAAGTGATAAGGTATTCTTCAATACGGCCAGCTTCTTTGTATGCAAGGCACAACTTATCCCAGCTGTATGTTCCTTGGATAGGATTGACTATTGCTTGAGGATTTTCTACCCTTAGTCTCCACATCTTGATTTCATGTTGACGTAGCTTTTCATTCTCTTCCTGTTCATGTTGGATTCAAAGAGTTTCCTGCTGCAGTCTCTGTCTTTCCAGCTGCATCCATTCTGTTCTCAATTGTAAGCCGGAGAGTCTGTCTCTCCCTTTGCTGTGGACTTTGGGACTTCAGATGTATCCTGGGAAGCCATCTGCCCTCTGTGGGTCTTGTCATATTCCATGAGAAGATTAACTCATCTGGCCTTTTTCCAGTATAGAATATACAGTGATCTGAGCACAATTCTTGTAACTGCTTTCTGGTGCATTTGGCATATTTTTCTTTGCTCATCTTACCCTTGCTGCTGTTCTATTTATTGAATGCTTTCCTTTGTTCTATTTCCTTGTACCTGAAATAAACAAACAGAAAATAATAAAACTGTAACACTTCTTTGGCTGTTCCCAGCCTTTTCATTTGATAATCACATAAAACTATTTCACCATTGCTTAAAGTGTAAACATCAGCTAAAATGGCAAGTAAAGCCTGCTGACTGTGCCAATGTGATGCTTTGGGGCTCAACTCTTAGGGTCACCCATGTGTCTCTCTCCCTCCTGACTGGGATATTTCCTGGCTGCATAATTCCCTGATTACACTGTGAATTCCCCAGCAAGGCAGACTGGCTCAGCAGGTGTGCTTCGCATTCCTTCCTCAGAGGCTATAAACGATGTAAGTGCCACAGCTATAAGTTACCACACAGCTCTTTTTAAGCAAGCACATTTATTCTTAAGGTGAAAGCATATTAAAAACAGAGAAAACATATTAAAAACAATAAAAGAACTTAAGCACATGGTAATATGCTTACCAGAGATCGCCCCCAACTCCAAGAGCTTTGGTAGGAGTCAGTCCTTCAAACCCTACGCTGAGGTTTTTCTGTGGTTACAAGTTCACAATGGCCTTGACTCTGAACCAGCATAGCCATGAATATGTGAGTCACTCCTTTATACAGTATGGGCCTCTGATCTTGTCCTCATGTATCAGGTAATCAGCAGACAAAGGTCCCTTCCTCAAGGCGAAGCTTCAAAAGGCTGAGTTCTTGCATAACCAGACGGGGGTACATTTACATACACATCTCCCCTAGAGATTTCCTGGGAAACCCACTTAACTTTAAAAGTTCACATTGTTTCAGATAGTCGCTTGGAGCTCATAACACTTCCCAGGGTGTACGTTGGTCATATATCTAGTGGGGAGACGTTACACACAATCCACAATAACACATAAACATTTGCATTTTAAATACAAGGAATGCCTAAGATACTTAAATTTAATTCAATGAGGTTTAAATTAATTCAGTAAGATGTGTCTGGGATATAGCAGGAAATCAGCATATCTTAATGCCGTTATTATAGACAGTCTGGTTCTCACTAAAGATGAGCAAACAGACTGATATCAGGATTTGTTGATATTTGTATATTGGAAAGTGGGGGTTTCTAATAATGGGATTATATTTGATTACCACCAATATCTAAATAAAAGTCTCTTGGCCCTCATCACCCAATAGTCTGTAACCTCTTCCCCAACAGGCCCAGTTCCCTTCTCCTTTTACCTGGCCCTGTATTCTTGCACTTTAGGAAGCAGTCCCGTGGTCTTCTTCTCTCCTCCTGCATCTTCAGGGGGTGACTAAGGGGCAGCCTGCTGTCTTATTTTACCCAAGCCCCTTAGTAAGGAGGAGTGGGAGTCATCCCTGCACCATTTTCTCCTGCAGGTGTGAAGGTGTTGCTCCTGCTGCTGGCACCATTGGATATGCCGTCCTTTAACTCAGGAAAGAAAGAGCTGAGAGAAATAACTGTTCAGCCATATAAATATAGGGGACCTGATTCTGTCTCATATGGGTATGCATCAGGAGCAGCTCCACGGAAGTCAATGGAGCAACGTGAGTAACACCAGAGTCAGATCCATGGTATCTAGATGTATTGGAAAAGGGTTAGCCATTTAACTGGCCATGTTAAATATGACACAGCTAGTGCTAACTCAGATCCTCCTCCCTAGGTACTTGAGTGGATTGATGAACTGTAGGAATGGGGCCAAGTTAGTTCTAACTCAGTCTTGAACTGTTTTGTAGCTATCTCCTCTTCATGTGTCTGGAACTGTACTTTTTCTAATTTGGCTTTTTTGAATCTTCTGTATAGTTCATCAGACAGTAACAATGATGTACTTTTTCTAACTTGGCTCCAAGTCAGAGTAGTGACTTTCAATTATACATGTTCAGGCTTATGGAATTTTCTTTTAGTTTTCTTATTCAATTAGCCAGGACCTTCTTATGTAAATAATTTCAATATTCTTTTATTGCCTACTCAGGAAGTCCCTAGCTTTCAGTTTTAAGAACGATTATGTCTTCTCCTTTAATCCTGCAGCTGAACATACCCCCACACGCACTCATTCCTGCCCTCAGTTGTACTGTAGTCAATGGGGCTGGGCAGATATAAGTGAGGCCTGAGTTTGGCCCAGGGTCTTTGTCTTTGTATTTTAATTTGTGCATGTATTTGTGTATAATAAATATAGGTGGGGCTGGTAGCAGGGCTGCCTAAGCCCCCCTCCCACATTTTCTCTTGTCGATAACTTTGCCAAACTTTAACTGTTCAGGCAGAAGTCTTTTATACTTGCTCTCTACTTCAGGCTGAATTTGTCTGGAAAGTTGCTGTGAAATTGGTTCAGTCATTCCCAAGAATGAGACTAGTGGTAGTATAGGTGGTTTTGGCAAATGTTAATACACCCCCCCACACACAAATGTTTCTTTGAAGATCTCTAGCACCTTCATGGTTTAAGCAGGAGCTTGACATTTGGTAGGGTGAAAGGTGCCTTTTCCTATCCCTATGAAAATCCACTCAGATTTGGCTGAGTTCTGAGCATCGGAAAATCTCCATTTACACATGCTCCATAGAGCTTGGTAGAGGGTTGTTAATGACAAATAAAGTACATGAGAGGTTTCATAAGATCACCTCTGTAAGATCTGGAAATATTACCCAGGCCTCTAGTATAGCAAATTGCATCGACTTGGTCATAGTGCCTTTCAGAATGAATGTGCTTGGATGTGCTGTGTGTAACCGCTGTATCTCCCTCCCCCCAGAAACAGATTCCTGATTTCCAATGTTATTCTGCTGTCTAGCAAATAGTTGTGTAGCAGCAGTAGGCATCCTTCAGTCTAGAGAGACCATGGGTATCTGCCCCTGAGAGGTAAAGAACTGGAGTACCTCTCCAGGGCACAAGCCTGGGCAGATGATATGGAGGCCCTGAGTTGCCCATGTATCAGGACCCCCCTCTTGGCATCACTGTAAAATCCAGAGGAGAGGAAGAACCAATATATCTGGTACCGATCCGCTGCAGGAATTGCCAGAAGATACTAAGATGTTAGTACCTGACCGCCTTGGGGGCTCCACTCCAGATTTTCTGTCTAGCTTACTCTCACACCATTATATTTTCCTGAATTCACCCATAAGGAAGTGGGGCAAGCCAGCAAGCTCAAATAGTTGTGTAAGTCACTGACAAAATGTGTGTCATAGACCCCTCTAGTGGTTTATCCACATAAAGGATAACAGAATACTTCTCTAACAGTTACTCCGTTAGCTTATCTGGTAGAGGTCTGTGCTGTGGATCTATTGGGTATGGATTATGATACGGTCTTTAAGTTCATGATCACATTCTATTTGTCCGATAGGACCCCTACCTCATTCAGTGTACAGGATGGATGGTGAATGAGGCAGAGGATTACAAGACTGAGACAGGATGTTTTCTTGTGTTTAAGGCACTGGACTGGGACCTGGTGGAGTGATGGTTTAGCTTTAGCTCTGCCACAAACTTGCTATGTGCTATCGGGCAAAATATATTTAACACCCTGCCTCCCTATCAAATATCAGAAAATTAGAGTATATTCATTATAGGGTATTGTAATTATTGCAAAACAAAATATTATAAATCCAAGAAATACACAGTTAAAATTAAATGTAAAAGAAATCCAAACAGGCTCAGGTATAGAAATGTACACTTAAGACCCTCAAATAAACTCTGCTTGTCACAGACTCTTCAAACTTTTCATATATAAAACTCACTGAAATCTTGTGTATATAACACATTTTAATATTAATTTTTACAATTAATGGTAATTTCCATGATTCTTCTTCTTAACTGATAGCTTATCCTTGAGCAGAAACTTTAACTCTGTCCTGTGATGACATCATACCAAACCCATACAATTTATAAGGCATTCTACTGTTTGTCAGCACAGATTAGATGAAATAGATTTGTAAAGACACATTAATTTTTTTTTCACTTTTTCCCCTCCTAGGGTTACCACAGGGGGAGAGTTAAAGATTTTTGGGTTCCCTAACTGCATTTCCACACTTAAATATGTCTGGATATAAAGTTTAATTTTAACTGTGAATTTCTTAGGTTTATAATGCTTATTTTTGGGATGCATTTTATGTGATCTACCTTAAATTACTGAGACGTGCTTTAAAACTTAACTCCATTTTAGCATTTTTGTCTGGGAATATATATTTATTATTATGACTGTACAGTATTCTAGTTGCCTGGACAAGGGAAAGATGGTCTTCATAATTTAGGGGCCAGATTCATCAGTGCATTCTGGTTGATTTGCTCTGGTACAATGATACAAAGTAACTCTAAACCTGGCTTAACTGGCCAGTTAAACTGGGTTTACAACTAGTTTGTGTCCTGGAATGGAGCAAGCAGCCAGAGTGTACCAGTAAATCCGGCACAGTATTCTTAATTTTTTAAGGCAGCGGGACTGTCTTTTCACAGAACAGCTTCAATACCAGTGGAGAATGGCTATAGCTGGAATAATTGGTCTTTTTTTATTACAGTGCAATGAGATAATTTGACACTTTCATTGAACTTCACTCCAAATTCCCTGTAGCACCAGCCCTTCTCTACTTACTCACATGAGTAATCCCACTCACTGGGGCTATGTAGGTGAGTATGAGCGTCACAGTGAACATGAGCTTCCATTCAACAATATGTTGCACAGTATCTATGTCTGCTCTGCATGCATTAGATTTTTCTTGGCAAACAGGCACTGTGGTTACTCCTTTTCCAAGACACACAACAATACGTCTGCTGCATACCCAGCGCAGGATGGAGCCTTTATTCTTTCCAGAAAGGCATTGAAATGAACAGGTAGACGGGCACTTGAGTCCCAGCGTGTATTGTTTTGCAGATCCTATTTCTGCAAAGCAGTTGTTCTTCCGAAGGGCAGCAGTGGGATTGACTGGATCTTTCACAACCTTTTGATAACGTTCTTCCCTTGTTTTGCTCAGCTGTTCCGCCATCGCCACTGCCAAATAAGGGCTCAGCCGTACTATAACTTATCCTGTAGTGTTCGAGCTCTTGACTCAAATGACTTACTGAAAAAAAAAATACACACCAAACGCTCTGTGCACACAATAGCTGGAAAGCGGGAGTGCTGTGGTGTTTTCCTCTGTCAGTGGGTCAATGTGTTCTGTAAGCACTTCCATCCTGTCAAGTCCCTGGTTGGTCTCCACCTGCTAGCTGGCTGGCTCTTGAAGCAGGGCTGACCTGGCCGCTCCCTCATTTTGCTGGCGCCAGCGGCTTGATGGGCCTTGCACTTTGATTATTTGTGTTAACAGTTAATTTAGCACCATGGACACGTGTGCCAAAGCTGCCTCCACTTCCTCCAGCCTTCCAACAAATGGGACTTTTATGAGATGCCTTTCACAGCTCCCCCGCCTCCTCCAGCTCAACTTCTTTTCCTCCCCCTCCCCGCTGCCTCAATTTCAGCTGTAATCTTTTCTACATCTTGCAGGAAAAGAGCTATTTCTGGCAGCTCTGTCTCTAACACTCACCCCACTCAAACTGATTTAATGGAGATTTATAGAGGCAGGGCCATGCTGCTCCAAGGCGCTTTCCTGAAAAGTTTTGCTGTGTCGTGTTACGTATGGAATTTATTTATTTAATGTTTGCTGTTGTAGCTACACTGTCAACTGCTAGCGTGACAGTGAAATCTTGTTACACAACACATTTCTGATCAACTCATCCCATCTGCTAATTCACCATGCTAAACTCTGACACCAGGTCCAGTATCATTATACCCTAGTCTGTGTGGTTCTCTGGGTTAATACTGCTTCTCATCTAAGGCAATATATATTTTGGCTCTCAGCTACAAATAAATCCTATTGTAAGTACCTTCTTCCTAATATGCAGCATGCTGCAACAGTCCAAAAAAAAAAATAGTAGTTATGGAGAGGAGAGACTATTAGAATTGATCATGATTTTTCAATTCACTATCCTAAGAAACTATGTTCTCCAAAAATAAATAAGCAGCTGTATTTGCACATTACAGTAAAACTGCTGATATTGCTGTTATTCCAGCTTTGACTGATGCAGAGAAACCAAGCCAGTATGTATGTGTGTGGCTAGGTATTTATGTATTTACAACCCCAACACATGCTTACCTTCCTAGTAAATAAGCAAAGGCATTAAGGAAACGTATTATTAAAACTCTGATTCCATATCCAGTCTTATTTCACAGTGTCTGGCTTATGTGTTGAAGAGTCTTAAAACGTATGTACAATAGCTGAAATTCAACTCTGGGCAGAGTCCCCACGAGGCCTATGGACTGTTTAAGTCACACCTCATCCCTAAGTGATGCATAGACCTTGTGTGGGCTCTCAGCATACAGGTGAATTTCTGTCTGTTTCTGTATGTCTGTTCAGGTGGTGGAATTAGGGAACAGTGGCACAATCCTCCTGCCTACTTGTGACAGAGTGCTGAGAGCCAAGAGTGGAGCAGCTTGCAGGACTGGGGCCATAAAGCTACTGCTGGGCAGCTCAGCTCCCCAAAAGGAAAACTAGCCTCCTTCCAATCCCCAAACCACAACAGACTGAGCTAAACATAGTAGGTGAACTCCAGCCTCAGGAAGAGAGCAAGCACAAATCTTATACTCTACGTAAATCCCACATAAGCCCTATATTCTCTGTTGCTGATTATAATAAACAGAGCTTTAAAATAATGCTATGGTGTATTTTTTTGAATCAATGCTGTTATGTTTTGGAGCTGGGTTGAGTAATGCTTTGTCTTTGGAGCATCCTTGGCATAGGATGTAAAAGGCACTTGCCTGTGGCATTGCCATGAATGTCGCTCAGTTATAGCAATTGTGTGATGTATGTGACACCCACGAAAGGGCTAATTTATAAAATAAAGGGACATAGGAATTGCCATATTTGATCAGACCAGAGGTCCATCTAATCCAGTAACTTGTCTGTGTCAGTGGCCAGTCCCAGATACTTGAGAGGCAGATGCAGGAAACCCGTACATTTACTTTATAGAACAAAAGGCACCAACGCAAAATAAGAAACCAGTGACTGCACAAGGTAATTTATGAGGGCCAGAATGTCAAAAAAGGATGTAATGGGTGCTCTGTTCTGACAACAATGCACACACACCTGTTGTATCTCTAAAGATGGGTGTGCGCAGACAGAAATGTGTGTGTACAGAAATGTGTGTGTGACCTGAAGAGCTCTGTGTAAGTTCCAAAGCTTCTCTCTCTCACCAACATAAGTTAGTCCAATAAAAGATATTACCTCACCCACCTTGTCTCTCTAAAATCCTGAGACCAAGACAACTACAACAACACTGTGCACAAGTGAGGCACACAATCACGCAGGTATACGCACAATTGCTCCTTTTGAGGGTGCAAAGCCTGTTTGCACAGACCACTTCTATTCTGCTTTTCTGCACTGTTAAGGGGATGGACTAGATGACTTGGCAAATCTTTTCCATCTCTTGTTTCTCTGATTCGATGAACATTTGATCCTATTCTTATTAGAATGTATTTATTAAAAAATCCAAGACCAAAAATTGCCATTCCTCCTCCACCTTTATTGAACCAGGCATTTCTGCTGAATCATATCAGTTTGAACAAAATTCTGTACAACATAACACTTGCTTTGAGAATGACAACCTAACTTGTGGGTAGTGGAGTAAAGTGGGACCATGACTGGGTCCATGTCCTGTATCGTTCCAAACACTGGGAAATAAATGGGGTCTCCATTCTGCAATATGGTCTTGGACATTTTTATAGAACATTAGGGTAGTTACATTCATTCTAGTCAAGTTTGGTGTTTACAAAAGACCTAGAAAGTGTTGAAATTACAAGTTCATATTGTATCAAGTATTGCAGTAACATGATATTTCAACACGTTGTATGTCATAAACCTGTAATTTCAACACTTTCGAAGAGTCACTGGAGTGTCTCAGGCTGAACCATAATATAACTTCCTGTTCCCCTCTGAAGTGCCACTGTCTGCTTTTTCCCTGGAAAATAACAGTTTAAAATAGCCATTGGCCAACATCAAATAGTTTAAGATTATTCATAATAAAGGAAGACAAAATAAGGGCCTAGGTAAATAGAAAAACTCGCTGACTACAATGGGAGCAGAATTGAGTCTGAATGCTGGGTAAAGACATTGTTCTAGAGAGATGAAGCTGATTTTACAAGCCATCTGTGGCTGGGCTCTGCCTCATGTCATTACACATTGGTTGTGATACCAAGTTTTTAATTCCTGCAAATGAATTTACTGTCACTCCTGCCTCTGGGCTAGATCTTGCACAAGCAGAGTGGATTCAGAGCAGATAAGAGATATGCAGCATCCTTTTGAACACAACTTTAAGAAAATTGGCCCTGCTGTAGAATGCAAGATTGCCACCTCAAGCTTTCATAATCGTTAAGTGTGCACTTTGTTTCTACTTGGAAAAGATTTTCTACACTAATATTGAATAAGTTAGGGCTTCCATGCTTGGGTAAAACAGCCAAAAGATTGCAGCTGGAAAAATAGGAAGACTCTGTATTCCCTTTTGGAAATTATAACTTTAGTTCCTTTACTGGCAAGCAGAGGACTTGCTGAGTGACTCATTCAGGGGATAACAATGCCCGGTTCTTACATAGCATACATAGATCTCAAAGCACTCTACAAAGGATGGTAAGCATTATTAGCCCCATTTTACTGATTGAGAAACAGGCAGAGAGAGGTAAAATAGCTTAGCCAAAATTTGGCCTGGGAAGAGGACCTTGGTCTCTTGAGGCCTAATGCAGTGGTCTATCCACTTGGACATGCTGCTTCCATCAGATTTTTCATCCACATCAATCTGAGATGCAAGAGAATGGGACATAACTGGGTAGTATGAGTTGTTGAGGCATAATTTGACATTAACGGTTCCACTTTTCATTATGGTTTTGTCAAGTATTTCCTCATGTCATTTTAGTAAACTTTAAAAGCAGCATTTCCCCCTAGTGAGATATTTTTATCATGGTGTGAATGACAAGCAACTTTTACTCTTACTTGAAATAGGGTTTCACCTTTTTCACCTCCAAAAGAAATAATTAGGAAGAACTATGGGAAACGCTCCATCCCATCACTGGGAATTTGGGCAGCAAGCTAGACAGAACTCCTGGTATCATAACAAGGCTTGTGTTAGATGGGCAATGATGAGATAGGATATGAGAGGAAGAACCACTGGAATGGCCAGGATTGCTCTTTGTTGCAGGCAATGCTGCTGAGAAAGCACAACCCAGCCACAGAGGTGAAGTCATGCAAATGCAATGCTCCCAAAGGCCACAGGAATTGTGGAAAGAGTTGTGTAAATATCTCATGCATTCTTGTGCTCTAAGGTTTATGGAAATAAAAAACCACAGTCACAAAGCCAATGCCACATTCACTCCCCCACTCCTTCCTTTTCTTCTCTAGAATAAATGTGTAGAAAATTTTATGAGCAGCCAAGAAAATGAATTGTTTCTGTTTTACTACCAGGAAGGTATAAAATGGACTACACCACAAGCATAAATGAGATTAAACAGGATACAAGGGACTGAGGAAGCAGATTTGTGTGTGCCATGCAAATCTTTTTGCTGTAGGCATGGCTGGAAACATACATGCCACACACACTTGTCCTAAGTCATTCACTGTATCTATTTTGTATCAGAACTGAATAAAAGTATCCACCTCTTTCCTGCTTTCTGACTGTGATGCAGATTGTAGAGGCAACCAGCCTAAGTTTTGGGGGAGTGGATCATAAGCTTTCCACCCTGTTTCAATTTCTAATATTTTATCGTTCTCTGTCCTGTGTCCTACAGTACCTGATGCTAGATTAAATGAGTTCCATTTATTCCCTTACCAATGTCATTCTTTTGTATTTTTGAGCTGCATCAGGGACGTGTCTCCCAGCTTCGAATGCACTGTATCATTCCAGATAGGGATAGCATAACCTGAGAGGGACAATCCACATGGAGACCACCCTACTCTATGTTGGAAATAATTCAGGAGACCACAGCACCTGCCATCAGTGAATACTGGGGTTGCCCCTCTTTCATTGCCTGACTGTAGAAACTGGGCTCTTAGTCATTCCTGATGACTGACTGTACAGTACTGTAGAGAGTAGGGGGAACTGTGTGACAAGTTCTCCTTCCTTCAAATTATACTCAAGCTGTATCAGACAGGAGAAAAAGAGAATGCCCGAGTCCAAGATGACGGAGCTGGTAAAAGGTGAGTGAAAGTCTATGCAGCCTTAGCCTGCTTCTATTCACACCTCTGCTTTAAGGATAAGGGAATCTTTTGTCAGTGGGTCCAAGAGGTGGAGGAGAGTAGCAGAGAAGGAGGAGAAGAAAACAGCATGGCTGTAAAATTTAAAAAAGAAATCTGCAGGTTATGCTATCTGCACAAAGAATAATGCAGCCCAAGTTGCTGACAAAATCTTTAAATGTGCAGATCCTTCTCCTGAAACATGAGAGTCTCTTGTGTCACAAAAGCACCTGACTTCTTGGCCCTGTCTCCTCTATTAGTAATGGAGACAGTGATTTAGAGTTTTGTGAGCTCAAAAACTGTGTAAGCAAATGAAAAAAACCTCACTTTTGAAAGGGATTATCTTTGTCACTTATGGAATAGAATAATATAAACAAGTACTACTAGTTTGTAGTAATAGCACCTTGGCCAATGATTTTGTTAGATACTGTCAGCAGAATCAGGCCTTTGATGGGAAGTCTCCAAGAAAAGCTCAGATGTGACAGAGATTCAGCCGATGGCACCCTCCAGTTCTCCACTATCTTGGTGTACCCTTCAATTAGATAAAATTGTGGTTCTGGCCACCTGTGGTCATTAAAAATTCCAGAGAACTTTTCAAAATAGTAAGGGGTGCTAATCCTAGAGTTAAAGCCACATTCCACTTTGGATAATATTCTGTCTACCCAAAATTCCATTTGTAGTTTCACTTGGATATGAAATACTCCTTCACTTCCAGTCCTAAAGGAACACCCACAAGTTGGTTATAGTGATTCCGACTGCATATAGTTAAGAAAGCACTTTGGGATGCTTTGGAACAAAAGGTACTATATAACAGAGCTATTAATTATTATTATTACAATCATAACCTGCAGTCAAAAAATGAACAGTATTGCAGTACAGAGAAAGAAATAGCCAGGCAATTTCTAGTCCAGACCACTTTCTTAAACTTCATTGTTACAAACAAAGGTAAAGAAGACAGAAAATACTCTACAATGTAGGCAGTCCATTAAATTGGCAAGTCCACACCAGCGAATACAGGCAAATGACAATACATTTATGGCCTGTTGCTGCAGTCCCAAATTGGAGCATACCTTGTTCTCCCTATCTGTATGAGTAAGGACTACACTCTCATGAATAAATTAATTTGCTGGGTCAGGCCTAAATACATATTAGTTCCTGGTATGAGTGAAGCTCTACTGACTTACTTTCCTTTAAAATATGGGCCAAATTCATCCCTTTCTAGGCCTGTTGAATTCAAAAGAGTTATATTAAAGATGAAGTTGATCCCCGGGGCTTGATCCCACACTGCTGAAGTCAATGGAAGATTTGTCTACACTGCATTTTCTCTTTAAAATTTCTTACTTGTTCTAGCTCAGACAGGTCTAGCTGATGTAATGGTAAAACTCCTACTTTAGCACTTCTGTTTCTGCCAGCACGGGTGCTACAGGAACAGTGGGAGATTTTAAGAAAAAGCTCCGTGTAGACAAGGTCCAAGTAATGATTGATTGGTGGTTTTTATTTCAGTCTGGACTGTGGTGTAGTCATCCACTTGGCAAAGCTAAGTAGTACTGATCCATTTACTTCTCTCTGGTTCCTCAGCTATAGGTTCAAAGGCGGTTGCTTTATCATGTTACATCATTAGAATTTTATTTAGATAAAGGTTATTGTAGTAAGATGAGGCCCTGAAACATAAACTCTTGTGTCAGGGGCCCAGTCTGAGGCCTGAAGCCTGAACCAAAGTACTTCCAGGCATTGCTAAGCAAAAGCTGGGCTGTGAGCCAGAGGCAGGCCCCACTCACAGAAGTTGGCGAGAAGAGGGTTGCTAGAAGCAGGTGCATCCACAAATAAGTGCTAATAAGAGGAACTCGTGCCAAGATGGCATCAGAACACTCCACAGAGATAACGAGGAACAGGCAGGTGCATCTTAAAGACAGGGTCAAAAGGACAACGTGATGGATAGATTTCAATGTTGTCAATAGCTACCAGGGTGGTGCTCTGCTCTTGTTTTATGATGATAACAGTCGGCTGCGTGCGTGTTCCCTCTGGGTGCTGCCCTAGCTCTGCGCAGATAGCTGACACCGCAGACCCCGAGAGAACCCCTAAAGACCACAGACTCTAGTAAGGTACGAAGGCACCCGGCCAGGTTTATTGTCAAACGAAGCACAGTAATAGTTTCCTATAGACTCTACAGGACATACAACGAATATGTGCCCCCTGGCAATGGACACAGCTCAGTCAGTGGCGGGACACTCCACTGCCCCCTAGCTGGACAAAGATGTGCACTTCCAGACCTATTCTCATACAGGTGCAGAACAGATTACTCATCCCTCCTGACGTATTGAGGTGCAGCCCCTTTACTCATTAGGGTGCTGCTTTTCCCGTTACATGTTGGTTCAAACAAATCTATCCATCATGTTGTCCTTTTGATCCTGTCTTTAAGATGCACCTGCCTGTTCCTCATTATCTCTGTGGAGTGTTCTGATGACATCTTGGCACAAGTTCCCCTTATTAGCACTTATGTGTGGATGCACCTGTTTCTAGCAACCCTCTTCTTGCCAACTTCTGTGAGCAGGGCCTGCCTCTGGCTCACAGCCCAGCTTTTGCTTAGCAATGCCTGGAAGTACTTTGGTTCAGGCTTCAGGCCTCAGACTGGGCCCCTGACACAAGAGTTTATGTTTCAGGGCCTCATCTTACTACAGTTATTTGTGTAAATTCTGATAAGGGACTCAATTGTTCGTTTTTTGAATGGAAATTCTTCCCCAGAAGCTTCAATTTAAGGTTTAAAAAGCCATTTCTTTGTGGAACAATTTGCTACCTGCAATCAAATCCATGCCTGCTTTTCCCCACCCCCTTCTCTGCTGTCAGTTCAATATGAAGGATACAGAGTGCTCCTGACCCTAGTGGAAGGCTCTCTGCTTGTTTTATCTCTGAAAATAAAACAATTTGCTCGGCATTTTGTTCTATTTCCTACATGATAGAATCTTTTGTTTTCACTTGCAAACTTTGCAGCTTCCAAGAATTTTTACTCCTTGTGGCTTGTCGAGACACACAGGGTTCAATAGTCTGCCACCAGGCCCTGGCCCAAGGTCGAGGATTCCCTCCTTTTCCTTCCCAGTATTGTCCTGCATCCTGCAAGGCCCTTCTCCTTACACTGCTGCAGCTGTCGTGACAACGAGGACTGGCACCAGGCACACTCCTGCTGCCACGGTGACAGATGCTGAGCACTCGCCAAGCTCTAATGACAATAGTATGACCTCAGATACTTTATTAAGAAAGAAAAGACTTAAAAGGGAGGGTGCACTTAAAGGCAAAAAATAACACCTTGTCTCAGCACAGTGCATTGTTTTTGCCAGCCCAGGATGGAAACCTCTGAAAATAATTCTGGCCTTTTCTTTTCTAGCCTCCACCCCGTTTCACATACACGCCCATACTAGATGGGAGTTCCTGATAATTAGACATTCAAAGCAAATCTAACCATGTAGATATACATTACAGCAGCTAAGGTCTGGTGGATTGAGCAGGGGGCTAGGAGTCAGGGGACATAGGAACTATTTTCAATGCTGCTACCGCTTCACTGTTTGACCATAGGCAAGCCACGTTACCTCTCTGGGTTTCGGTTTTCCAAAATGGGGATAATGGTACTTTACTGATCTTAATATAGCACTTTGGGGTACGGAGAAAACCTGCAGCATCATTATATGTGGCAGGAAGTAGAGCTAGTCAGAAAAATTCTGACAGAATAGGTTTTCACTGGAATTTTCTGATTTATGGAAATTGAAACGTTCTGCAGAGATGGTTCCATTTTCACAACGTTCCTCTGGAAATCAGGCACGGTTTGAAAACTGTCTGCCAGGCAGTTTTCTGATAGAAACTGTCTTGGTATCCTGCCAACTTGCCTGCCGGGTTCCTCAGCCACTCACCTGGCATTCTGCTGAGAAGTCTGGGCTTCTAGGGCCTGCAGTGCCAGAACAGCCCATCCTACAGAATAGGACAGTCCATTATTGGCCTGCCCTGAGGCTGGGGACCTATTGTAGTAATTTAGATGGACTATGTGGGCCCAAAGGTGTTAACATCACTCAGTCACTTTCCAGCATTAAACAGTTTTAAACAAGGCTTTGTTATACAGAGACCTCAGCCTGCTTACACACCTTGAAAAATCCTTTTGAACTTTTATTAAAGGTACAGAAGAGGAGGAAAAGCAGTTAAAACATGTGAAATGTAAAGTATTAAATAAAGAGGCAAGGTGGGTGAGGTGAAATCTTTTATTGTACCGACCAGCTTCTGTTGGTGAGAGAGACAAGCTTTCAAGCCACACGGAGCTCTACTTCCAGGCTGGGAAAGGTACTCCCTGACCTGAAGAAGAGCGCTGTGTGGCTTGAAAGCTTGTCTCTCTCACCAACAGAAGTTGGTCCAATAAAAGATATTGCCTCACCCACCTGGTCTCTCAAATATGCTGGGACTGACACGGCTACAACTACACTGCATACAAGTATTAAATAAGGCTTTTATTTTAACAACTTCCCTTTCCTTTTAGCTGGAGACAACATTTAGAAGGAAGTAGGGTGATCAAATAGCAAGTGCGAAAAATCGGGACCCTTTTTGGGGGTGGGATTGGGCGGGTATAATTGTTTATACAATACAAAGCCCCTAATATCGGGACATCTGGTCACCCTAGAAGGAAGAAACCCCTTATTTGACAATTTCTTAGGTAGTATTGCAAATTTGTAGATTCATAGATTAGATTTCAAGGCCAGAAGAGACCATTGTGATCATCTAGGCTGACCTTCTGTACAGCACAAGCCATAGAACTCCCCCAAAATACTTCCTAGAGCATATCTGTTGGAAAAACATCCAATCTTGATTTAAAAATGGTCAGTGACGGAAAATCAAGGATGACCTTTCGTAGATTGTTCCAATGGTTAATTACTCACACTGCTAAAGTTTACGCCTTGTTTCCATTCTGAATTTGTCTAGCTTCAGCTTCCAGTCATTGGATCGTATTACACCTATCTTTGCTAGATTGAAGAACCTATTATTAAATATTTGTTTTCCATGTAGGTATCTATAGACTGTAATCAAGTCACCCTGTAACCTTCTCTTTGTTAAGATAAATGGATTGAGCTATTTGAGTCTATCACCATAAGGCATGTTTTCTAATCCTTTAGTCATTCTTGCAGCTCTTCTCTGAATCCTCTACAGTTTATCAACATCTTTCTTGAACTGCAGACATATAAATGGACACAGTATTCCAGCAGCGGTCACACTAGTGCCAAATAATGAAGTAAAATAATCTCTCTACTCCTACTCAAGATTCCCTGGTTATACATCTGTCACGGGGAGTGGCTTCTCTCCCACCTTTTTCCCTGCAGAAACTGCACAGACTCTAGTGGTTGTGCCTTCATCATATCCTTTTATTTTATGTTCCCTCTTCCATTTCTACAACAATTCCCATACAACAGTCTATTTACAGCACCAACCGCACTTTTTGGCCCTCTCCCCAGGACCTTAGGGGAGTAGAGGTGTCCCTCCCTAGAGGTCTCTGTATAACTGGGCTCACCTAGCTCTAGTCCCCCCTCTCTTACTGTCCCCCATGGGACTTCCTTTCTGCCTCCTTATTGACCTTGGGCTGATGGGCTAATTGGTTCCTTATCCAATCCAGACAACCAGCCTGATTACTAATTACCTCTGTCAGCTTTCTCAAGAACTAATTGACATCTGAGTGATCAGAGTGCAGGCTAACCTGTTCGCTCCCGGCACTCCATCACAACATTGCATTTGCCCTATCTATCACAACATCCCAGATCTTTTTCAGAGACACTGCTTCCCAGGATAGCGTCCCCCATTTCTTTATGTATGGTCTGCATTCTTTGTTCCTAGATGTGTACATTTACATTTAGCCTTATTAAAACACGTTGTTTGCTTGTGCTCAGCTTCCCAAGGGATCCAGATCGCTCTGTGTCAGTGACTAGTCCTCTTCATTATTTACCAGTCCCCCAATTTGTGTGCCATCTGCAAACTTTATCAGTGATGATTTTTCTTCCAGATCATTAATAAAAATGTTAAATAGCATAGGGCCAAGAACTCATCTCTGCAAGACCCCACTAGAAACACACCTATTCAATGGTGATTCCCCATTTATAGTTATGTTTTAAGACCTATCAGTTAGCCAGTTTTTATCCATTTATTGCATGCCATGTTAATTTTATATCTTTCTATCTTTTTAATTAAAATGTTGTCTAAATATATTACATCAGAACTATTATCTTTATCAACCAAACTTGTAATCTCCTCAAAAAAAAGATCCCAAGTGAATTTGATAGGATCTATTTTCCATAAACCTGTGTTGATTGGCATTATTTATATTATCCTCAATTATTTCTTTATTAATTAAGTCCCATATTAGCTGCTCCATTATCCTGCTTGGGATCGACATCAGACTGACAGGCCAATAATTACCTGGGTCATCCATTACCTGGGTTTACCCTTTTAAAATATTGGCCAGTTTTCTGGAACTTCTCTGGTGTTCCTTGGATGCAAATTAGCTGGACCTGATGATTTGAAAATGTCTAACTTTAGTAGCTGCTGATTAACATACTCCTGAGATACTAGTGGAATGGAAAGAGTGTTATCATATGATATGACTACATCATTGTTTTTTCCCCAATACAGAACAGATATTTTTATTGAACACTTCTGCTTTTTCTGAATTATGGATAATTCTACCATTTCAATCTAGTAATGGACTAATACCATTGTAAGCATTCTTTTAGTTCCTAATATACATAAAAAAACTCCTCTTTATTGTCTCTAACTCTGCTGGCCATAGATTTCTCCTTGTGTCACTTTCCTTCCCTTATCAATTTTCTTCAATTCCTAGCTTCTGATTTATATTCATTCTCTCCCCCCCCCTTTTTTTGGACACCTAGTAAAGTGTTTTTAAATAATTCCCAATTATCATTCACATTTTTTCTGGTTAAATTCTCCCCTCCTGCTGATTGGTTCATAATTGTTTTCAGCTTTGAGAAACTGGCCCTTTCAAAGCACCAAGTGTATATATCACTGGTCTGGACTTTATTCAATTTGTATATTATAAATGTGATCAAATCATCATCATTTGCACCTAAGTTACTATTATTTTTTAATTATGTGATCAGTTCCTCTTTATCTATCAAGACAAAGTCTAATATAAAATTGCCCCATGATGGATACAGCATTTTTTAAGTTAGGAAATTGTCATCTACGATATTTAGAAATTCCAAGGATGTTTTAGTACTTACAATATGAGAGTCAAATTGAAGTCCTCCAAGTAACAGATTTTTTAGATAAAGGAAATGCGGTGGATCTAATATACCTCGATTTCAGTAAAGCGTTTGATATGGTACCGCATGAGGAATTATTGGTTAAATTGGAAAAGATGGGGATCGATATGAAAATCCAGAGGTGGATAAAGAACTGGTTAAAGGGGAGACTGCAGCGGGTCGTACTGAAAGGTGAACTGTCAGGTTGGAGGGAGGTTACCAGTGGAGTTCCTCAAGGTTCGGTTTTGGGTCTGATTTTATTTAATCTATTTATTACTGACCTCGGAACCGAATGTAGGAGTGGGCTGATAAAGTTTGCGGATGATACAAAGTTGGGAGGTATTGCCAATTCGGAGAAGGATCGGGATATCCTGCAGGGAGATTTGGATGACCTTGTAAACTGGAGTAATAGTAATAGGATGAAATTTAATAGTGAGAAGTGTAAGGTTATGCATTTAGGGATGACTAACAAGAATTTTAGTTATAAGCTGGGGACGCATCGGTTGGAAGTAACGGAAGAGGAGAAGGACCTCGGAGTCCTGGTTGATCGCAGGATGACTATGAGTCGGCAATGTGACGTGGCCGTGAAAAAAGCTAATGCGGTCCTGTGATGCATTAGGCGAGGTATTTCTAGTAGGGATAAGGAGGTGCTGGTTCCGTTATACAAGGCACTGGTGAGACCTCATTTGGAGTACTGTGTGCAGTTCTGGTCTCCCATGTTTAAAAAGGATGAATATAAACTGGAACGGCTACAGAGAAGGGCCAGTAGGATGATCCGAGGAATGGAAAACCTGTCGTATGAAAGGAGACTCGAGGAGCTCGGTTTGTTTACCTTAACCAAAAGAAGGCTGAGGGGGGATATGATTGCTCTCTTTAAATATATCAGAGGGATAAATACCAGGGAGGGAGAGGAATTATTTCAGCTCAGTACTAATGTGGACACGAGAACAAATGGATATAAACTGGCCGTCGGGAAGTTTAGGCTTGAAATTAGACGAAGGTTTCTAACAATCAGAGGGGTGAAGTTCTGGAACAGCCTTCCGAGGGAAACAGTGGGGGCGAAAGACCTCTCTGGCTTTAAGATTAAGCTAGATAAGTTTATGGAGGGGATGGTTTGATGGGATAACGTGATTTTAGTCAATAGGTCAATAACGTGCCATCGCTGGTAATTAGTAACAATGGTCAATGATGGGATATTAAAAGTTACTACAGAGAACTTTTTTCCGGAGGGTCTGGCTGGAGAATCTTGCCCGCATGCTCGGGGTTCAGCTGATCACCATATTTGGGGTCGGGAAGGAATTTTCCTCCAGGGTAGATTGACAGAGGCCCTGGAGGTTTTTCGCCTTCCTCTGCAGCATGGGGCAGGGGTCGCTTGCTGGAGGATTCTCTGCGACTTGAAGTCTTTAAATCATGATTTGGGGACTTCAACAGCTGAGTCAAGGGAGAGAATTATTCCAGGAGTGGGTGGGTCAGCTTTTGTGGCCTGCATCATGCGGGAGGTCAGACTAGATGATCATAATGGTCCCTTCTGACCTTAAAGTCTATGAGTCTATGAGTAAGATCACACAGCTTTTTTTCCCTGCACAATCTGGCTAGGTAGTAACTGTCCTTATTGGGGAAAAGAGATGAAGTTGTCTGAGATGTGCTGGAGCTGTTGTTATTACTGCTGTTGTTGTTAAAGTCCAATCTCATTTCCTACGAGACAAAACGAGACAAATATACACAAGAGGGGAGAGAAAAGAACAACAAAGATAGAAAATGCAGCTTCTGTCTCTGGCATTGATTGTCACTTGCAGCCTCAATGCTGGAAAAACACAGGAACAGACATAGTCTTATCAGCCACTCTGAGACCTGACAAATATGTATCAGCATCAGTCTGTTTAGGGCATTGCTTTTAGTTGACTCTCTGATCACAGACTCACAGCAGTGTTGCAAAATATGCAGTCCTGGCCAGCTAAGCCAGACTCTGATTAGACAAAAGGAAAAAAGGAAGGGGGATAGGAAAGAGAAGAACTAAGGTAGGAAAGGAAAAGAACATGTGGGGAGATGGTGGAAGAAAAATTCTCATATCCTGAGTGGTACCTGAGATTTAGCTAGCACCAATAGAGGTGGTGGTGTCTTGCTGGTCCCTCTCTCTGGTCTGGTCTGGTCAGGATATCATTCAGAATCAGGATGATTAAGGCCTGAGCTCCCAGGAGATGGTGGGGGTGGCAGCCATGAGGATGAAGCTTGTTCCAGTTGCCAATTTTTTTCTCAAAGTCTCTTTCTTTAAGAACCCCCAAAGGGGCTGATGGGCGGAATAGCCCACACCCTATTATTTTGTCCACTAATTAGGCCTAATTTCTGGCATACCAATTTTGGTTCATTTATTTCTGGTCCTCTGCTTCTCTTATTTACCAGTAATAATCTTAACATAGTCCTTGAATTATATCAACAGGTCTTTTTGTTTGTACTAATTCAATCTGTCTGCCTTGCTTCTACACCTTTTCCCATTAACATTTGTTATTGGTTATTGTGGTATTCCATGAACTTTCACTTATTTCTTACACCTGAGCTCACAATTAAGGCAAATTTGTAGGCCCAATTATTACAACAGACCCCAGGGCTTTCAGGGTCAGTGACTCCAGGACAGCTCGTCATGGGGACTGCCCCAGAACTATGTCTTTATCCCCTCTCAAGGTGAATTTCAAAATGTTGGGTTATGTTCTGAATTGGCATGACACCAATTTTTGAAATAATGACATTCTCTATGAAATGGAATTACCAAGGAGGATGGATTGTCTAGTGCAGTGTTTTTCAAAGTACTGGGTCGTGGAATGTCAGGCACCGGGTTGCCTTGCTGATTCAAATTATAATGATCGTTGCCATGCAGCAGCTCTAAAGGGCCTTGCAGCAGGGACCTGGAGAGGAGAGAGGTGGGGGTGGGCGGGAACTGGGGAGAGGAGCAAGTTGGGGCTTGCAGGGCTGCTGTGGGCCTCTCCCCCGCTGCTGCCGGCGGGGAGAGAGGGACCCTTCCCCCAGAGCTCCGTGGTGCCTGCCGGCAGGGAGAGAAAGAGGCCCCTCCCCTGGAGCTAGCTGCTATCGGCAGGGAGAGGGCTGGAGGGAGTCCTCTGGTCCCAGCCCTGGGGCAGCCTGCCTGCACCCCAAACTCCTCATCCCTGGCCCCACCCCAGAGCCCACACCCCCAACCAGAGCCCTCACCCCCCACACATCCCAACCCTCTGCCCCAGCCCTGAGCCCCCTCCTGCATCCTGAACCCCTCATCCCCGGCCCCACCCTAGAGCCCTCACCCCCAGACAGAGACCTCACCCCCACACCCCACCCTCAGCCCTACCCTGGGCCACCTCCCACACTCCTTACCATAGGGTTACTAAGGCTAGTGTCTATTGTTAGTTATGTAAAGTGGGTTAAGCTGGAATGTATTGCAATATTACGATTTTAATATCTAGTCAAAAGATATAATTATGTTGGGTCAGGGGAACAACAATTTTCTTCAACTGGGTTACGGGGGAAAAAGTTTGAAAACCACTGGTCTAGTGGATAGGGCCCTGGACTGTGACACAGGAGACCTGCAATCAGTTCCTAGTTTAGCTACAGATTTCCTGTATAACCTTGGTCAAGTCATTTAAATGGAGGAAAAAAGGGAACTGGGTTGACTGCTATGGTGGTAGTTTTAATCATTCTGTGACACTTAATTGTGTATTTAGAGGCAAAAAGTCTCATTTTTCTCTTGCAAAGTTTAATGTCAAGGTGATTCCATTGATTTGAGTGGAATTACTACTAATTTGCACTAATGTAAGTCAGAGGAGAATCAGGCCCAGATTCCAATGTATTGTTATGTTGCATGGAGTGTTTTTGAAATGTAATAGAACCCATAAAAACAAGCAGCTACACCCATTTCTCCTGAACCGATTTTCTCCACTTTAAGACAGCTGCAGTAGGCATTTTTCCTGTAGCCACTATGGATGATACAGCTGATGAATCCTAAAAGGAAAAAAAAATACTCTGGACCTGTTTCTTCTCAATTTGTTATCCCTCTTGTTTTATCCCCTGCAGCTGGGTTTGTGTTTGCATGTATGTGAGGAAGGGCTAGTTCACATTTCCCATGATATGTTTTGTTTACAGTTGTGATGGCTTGATTCATAGTGCATGATCTGCAGGCCTCTACAGGGCTTTTCCTGAACTTGTCTATATGGGGGGAGGGGGGAATTAACTGTTTTTTTACAGAGGACTTTTCCAGTGTTGAGTGTAAACATACAGTACTAGAGAAGTACATACCGTATGCCATTCCCAGAAGACCTGCCCATGTCCAGATGTGCATCCTGGGGATTGTCAAACTTTTGGGAACATAAAGCAAACTGAAAGAAAAAGGATGTTATAAAAAGAAACAAACCAATAAGCTCGGCATAGCACAGTTGCTTTCATAGCATCTATTCATATATTACTCTGCCAAGGCACTTCAGTTCTTGGAGCATCTTTTGGAACATCAGCTTGTCCCCCCTTTAAATATATGGTAGTAGTTTTTTCATTGGAGATAAGATAATCTTTTAAGCAATGTTTTTGTGTTAGCTGTAGTCCTCTCCACTCTCTCTTAGGTTGGCTTGGACTCTCTCTTATCTTTTTTTATTTGCCCATGGCATTAGTTATAGAATTCTGATTTTGACCTTATAATGGGACACAACGATGTTGTAAGGACTTGACAGGAGATCAGAAGTAATGTGGCACTGACGTTAACAAAGTGAGGTCTGTAGTGCTGAAAGCTGTGAACTTCCCATCCAGCAGCCATCTGTGAAGCTCTTGCGGACAGTGCCTAGTGCCTGAGTCATCATGTTTGGCAGTCGCTTACCCTGTGCTTTGTTTCCCTTGGGGAACTATTTGTTGGGGGAGAAAAGAAAGAGTAGAAAGAAGGAAGATAAACTGCCCTTTAGCCTTCTGATTTATATTTGGTCAGAGTACCCCTGTTCTATTTTCTTTCAGTTGGAATGTATCTTGGACATGTTTCGATATGAGACAATCAGCTGGGCTCTCTAAGGAATGTCCCTGGAGACTAAGAGCAGCCTCCCAGTAGGGTAATATGTTCAGCAGAATTCTAAGATGCATTCTCCAACATCTGCATTCTATTTATGCCTTCAGAATATTTCCCATGAGCATTTGGGGATTCAAAAGATGCTTTGAGAGATGTTCACCAATTCTCCACACTGCATTAAAACTTGTCAAAAGTTTGTTTCTTTAAACTACTACTATACTCTTGGTGTTTTTCTCTTTTGAAAAGAGAACAACATCAGAAGGGCATGGTAATGCACATTGAACAATTGCTTTAAATGACTCTTTCATGTGAATGGGTTCTGAGGAAAAAAGATTCAGGGATTCTTAGAGTAAAAGGCCAGAAGAGAGCACTGTGATCATCTGGTCTGACCTCCTGTATAACACACACCATGAATTAATTCCTGTTTGAACTAAGAAAAACATCTTTTAGAAAAACATCCAAACTGGATTTTAAAATTGCCAGTGATGAAGAATCCACCACAGCCCTTGGTAAATTGTTTTAGGGGTTAGTTACCATCAATGATAAAAATGTGTGCCTTATTTCCAGGCTGAATTTGTTTAACTTCAACTTCCAGACTTTGGATCTTGTTATATCCCTTTCTGCTAGATTGAAGAGTCCATTATCTAATTATTGTTCCCCGTGTAGGTACTTTTAAATTGTGAACAAGTCACCCTACCCTCCCTTTGTTAAGCTAAATAAATTGATCTCCTTGAGTCTATCACCACAAGGCATATTTCCCAATCCTTAATCATTCCTGTGGCCCTTCTCTGAACCTTCTCTAGGATCTAGGAGTCACCATGGACAGCTGAATGCATGTCTGCTCTCACTATTCCATGCAGTTAATAATATGTTAGGTACATTTAAAAGGGGATTAAGAATTACAAGGAAAATATTGTATAGGTGTATTATAATTATGATATGGCCTCATTTTGACTACAAGAGATGCTATAACAGAGGTACTATATACAAAATAAGAGATAGTAGAGAGAAGGCCAACTGAGAACTCCTGTCTACCGTTTCCCACCATACTGGAATAAGGCACACTCAAAAATTTATATTGGGTAAATTATTATTTCCTTATAATTAACCTATGGGACCTATTTCCATAGGATATAAGTTCAAAAATAGCTAGCTAGCAAATAGACTCAAAAACAATCAGACACTTAAAATAATTTAAACCAGTCTACAATTATATTAAGTAAGATAAAAATGATACTACTAATAATACTTAGCTTTTAGCACTTTTAATCAGTAGATCTCAAAGCACTTCACAATATTTTTAATGTATTGGTCCTCACAGCACCCCTGTGAGACAGAGAACTGCTATTATCATCCCCATTTTACAGATGGGGAACTGAGGCACACAGAGAGAGGCTAAATGACTTGTTAAATGAGGGAATTGAATCAGGATCTCCTAAGGACCATCAAGCCTCAGACTTTAGGGTATATTATTGAGGTACGTAATAAACTTCCCCCAATGCATAATAGTATAAAACTAGGGGTTTGAGGGGGTTTATGCCTTTCTTCAGAGCAGAGGAGACCCTGAGCACTTACTGGCATTCTGTGAAGAAACGGTGGAGAGTGGGCAGTTTACACGATATTGGCTCCTTCTACTTACTTCTAGCTCCTAATTCATTTTAAAGATCATTACAATATATGAAATTGTTTCCCAGTGTTACTTTTCCATGTAAGCAATTGCTGTAGTTTAGTGATCCCCCAAACTTTTGAGGGTCGTGTCCCCCCTTACCCCTCCTCCCCCAAGCCGGGGCTGGGAGTGGGGCTGTAGCTTGAGGTGGGGGGGGGAAGTGGATGGGGTAAGGGGGGACCCAGGCTGGGACTGCAGCTAGGAGTGGGCCTGGGGCTGGGAATGGGGTCCGGGATGGAGCCACATCCAGGGGCCGAGGCTGGGGGCAGGGGTGGAGCCACATCCGGGCTGCAGTGGGGGCCGGCAGCTGGGCCTGGGGCCAGGTGTGGTTCTGCTCCTGGCTCTGCTCCCAGCCAAGGCTGGGGACAGGACCAGAAGCAGGGCCGGGACCCAGGGATGTGGCTGCAGGGTGGGGGGGACTGGAGCAGAGCTGGGGGCAGGGAGGGCCCTGCCATGCCCCCACCGAAGATTCCTCTGAACCCTCATAGGGGGTGTGCCCCATAGTTTGGGGACCTCTGCTGTAGTTGCTACCAGGATAATTGTGTGGTTGCCTATTGGGGGGCAGAGGGGAGAAGGTGTGGGGGAGTGGTAACCATGAGACAATCTCTCTATTAAGGTGTGTTCCACACTATGAAAAAAAGGCGGGTACCTCTGCTGTAAAACTACCCAAATTGGTCTTGCTTGGAAATAGGATATTAGAATAGATGGGCCAATGGTCTGTGCCCTGTGGCAATTCTTCTATCCTGAAGTGTGAAAAAAGAAAGGTATGGCATTTTGTGCAGTCAGCTGAACTGACAGCGAAGAGAAGAATAAAGAAATGCTTTATGGTTTTGATTCCATTCATCTTTTACTGAGATACATTTATAGAAATTGAGTTAAAGCCAAATAAAAAGCAACAAATAACAAAAATCCCTAAACAAAAAGTTGGGACTTGAACTTGTGAAACTATATTTGCATGCTTGTTCTGAAGAGGTTCCCATAGCCCTGCTCTGACTTTTTATCTGTCCCCACAGGATGTACTCCCACACTTTCTTCCAGGGTCCAATGCTTCCTGTGGGTGTTCCCACAGCTGGCAGTTTAGACAGCTAGAGTCTGGAATATGAGACTGAAGATGCTATATTCTCCCACTAAGTCGGGTGATTCTACACAAAAATGTGGCAGATGTGCAGCATCAAGGATCAAAATAGAGTTTTCGCACCGCACAGCACATTCTTCTCTCCCTGATACCTTTCATTTCCTCTCTACAGGATGTGGAGCAGTTTTCCTCTTCTGCTGCTGTTCCTGTGAACTTAGGAGTCTGTGAATTTTACAAGGACATTTGAATTCCCATATAATCTGCTCTAAGAGGCAATGGGTTCATTGATGTTATTTTTTCCCCCTACTGATAAAGGATGAATGTGATGTTTGAGAAGAGATAATGACAGTAGATTATTCAAGGGCTTCGTGTTTCTGGAGAGCCTGCTGAATGATCCAGTGACTTCCAGCAACTGAAAAATATAACCCCTGGGAACATGAATGCAATCGATATAAAGCAGAAGTCAGTTTTCATTGAGAATAAATGCACCTATGTATAGGACTGAATTGTCAGAAGGGGTATTATTAAATTTTGCAGAGGGTGGCTCTGCAGTTCTGATGACTGAATACAGCCAGATTCACTGAAACAACAGCTCAGTATCTCTTAATGGCACTACTGGTTTGATACAAACCAAGATTCCAACCATCTGTGGCCATGAGAGATCTCAATCAGCTTCTCATAAAAGAGTATTGATCATCTCTCTATCTAATCTGCCTAATGTATTTATATGGCCCTGACAACTGTACTCTGAGTAGTTAGAGAAGGGGTGTTAGTGTCCTGGCCCATTCCAACTCAGGTAACTTACATTCCATCTACTTGGATCCCCGTGCAATGTCAATGACTACAATGTTATCTGACATTTCTTTTCCAGATCTTTGATGATGTATTTCACATCATAGATGGCTTATGTGATCCGTATATGGTAGGGTAGTTGGGCAGAACTGTGGGAAAGCTGTGCCCAGCAGCACCCATTCCAAACAGGAAGGGAACAAATCCTTCATTTCTGTTAGGATCCTCTGTCACAGGGTTATACAGTCTGCATCCAGGTGTTGCTTTTAGCAATGCAAATCACTGTGTTAAACCACTAGACATACTAAAACCTAACATACTGCTGAATTGAATGTGAATGAGTGGCAGTTCTGACATTAATTGTTCTCAAAATGAAATGATATTGTAAGGCAGTGTAATGGGGTGTCACTCATCTCTCATGAGTGTCCCCTGGCCAAGTGTGTGTGCCCGCACTCTCTCTCTACCTGTTTGTGGTGGGTCTTCGGTGACTCAGCCCTCTGGTGGAGTCACACACAGTCTGTGTGCATGATAAAAGCAAAGAAAACCCCTTCTGGGGTATAAGTCCAACAAGGGGCCTATTTCAGCACCCTCTGTAAGGTCCTTTGATCTGCAGCCCAGTCCTGGGGCTCACTTTTCAATCAGTCCAGCAGGGCCTATCACAGTAACCTGGTCCAAACTGTCTCTCAGCCCCTGCTGGGCTCCCTTGAATTATCCCTGCTCTTTAAGCAGTTCCGGCCCTAGTGTGGGCCACATCCCCCAGGGCTCCTTCTGGCCCCAGCTCTTCAGGTGAGCCACTAAGAATGTTCAGTTCCCCTTCTGGGCTGCATCAAAGTCCAGGCCACTTACCCAGTGGCTGGTGGGACCCAGGACCACCCTCTACTCCAGGTCCCAGCCCAAGGACTCTATAGTTAGAAGCCATCCACCATGTCCCTTTAAATAAACGGCATTGGTGCTACAATTCCTTGGGCCACTTCCCTGTGCCTCCAGCACATTCTTCACCCTTGTCTCAGGGCCTTGTTCTGATGGAGTCCCAGCAGCCAGCCCAAAGCACCATCCACTCTCTTCCAGCTCTAGCAAGGAACAGAACTTGCTCTGGTTCTGCACCTCTTCTTATACTAGTCTGCTGGGTCCTGATTGGCTGCTTCCCACACAGAGGCAGCTTGGAGGACCTCTCCACTGCCCTTTTCTGGAGTGGGGTGTGGCAGGGCCACAATGCCTCCAGCAGGGGGCCTCAGGGCCTAGTCCACCCCATCAGGCAGAAACAGCATTACCATTTGTCTTTTCTTGATAGACTGGAAACTTAGAGGAACATTTCAGACTTGTTTCGTGAGTATGTATGCCACTGTTAATGACCACACAGAAAATTAAATGTTTGGCAATTCAGAATGCACAGTTAGCACTTAAAAGAAACCCATTTTTAGTGTGTGAAATTCTAATCTCTATGAAAATTGTAGGGGGCAATTTAACTTTAAACCACCTCTGTTAGCATTCAGAATCGCATACCAAATAGGGTTCTTTGAAAAATTTCCATTGAAACTTTTTTTTTTTTAACAGAAAACAGGTTTTTAACCAAACAAATATTTTTGCAGAAAGTATTTGCTTTTCTTGAAAATTTTCAATTAGTTAATTTTTTGTCAGAAAGCCAAACCCCCAACATTTTCAGTCAAAAACTGAAAACATTTTGGTGTCCAACTGACCTGGCAATTTCCCCCCTGTTTTGGGGTTTTTCAGTTTTTTGATGAAAAATCAAACTTCAAAAATTTGAAAACTTTTGAAAAGCCTAAAAGCCCCATTTTCAAAGAGCTTGAATAGTGAGTTCAAACAGCCAAAAACCAAATCCCATTCTCTAATTTGCACAGCATCCTTTCCATATACAATCAGCGTGCAAGCTTATCCTTGAGGAGGATGGTGGGGGAGAGAGTATGAGGCTTTGTCTGCCCTACCATTTTTTGGATCTGTAATTGGGGGTTGAAGGGTAGACAAGACTTAGGCACAGTTCAGGGGGCTTTACTATTGTGTTGTCTCCTTTTCCCTTATATGCTGGGAGCTGGGAAGTGGCTGCCTGAGAATCAGCTATGGCAGCTCTACTCCACTGGAGGATTCTACTATGTGAGTGGGATCCTAAAGTGGCATTTGGGCTACTTTATGTCACACTGGTACAGCCCTAACACTCCAGAGAATTGGGGCCAAAATTTCTAAAGCATCTATAACAAATAAAGAAAAATACCCAAGGTGCTGTAAGAATCTCCAGTGCTAGGTCTGGATCTCACAGAGATTCCTGCATATTTCCCCCAGCTGCTTCTTGCATTCCTTCAGGCTTCTGAAGAGCGTATCTAGCTTTTATGCAATGAGCAGCATGTCATGCACTATGGGGAAAGAGGAAGGGAAAGCAAGTGCTGTTCCTAACACCAATCTCTCTTCCTACCTCACCCACCTTAAATAGAGGAAGAAGAAGCTGTAAAAACTGGGATATATTTGAAAGAGTTGAAACCCTGAGCTCAAATCCCAACAGAAGCGAGAGAGCAGTAGGAGTAAAAATTACATTTTAACACACCGAGTTGCCATATAGACAGGGAAATATGAGCGTTTAAAGCCTATGTAATCTGTCTGTAATCTCTCCGACATCTGGTAATTATTTCTATTTCTTAGTAGAATTTATACATGCATGCAGTCACCTACACAAATAACATTTACTGTTCTCTGACGGGATAGCTTGGATTTGTCTGAGTGGCCTAAAAATGATCCTTGGAGGATTGGTTTCACAATCACTACATAATTGGTAACTATCCAACAGAACACTTTGTCATTATAGGATTGATCTTTAATGGTCAGAAAATAAGAGCTAAAGGCTTTTTGAATATTGGAATTTCTCATTGTCAAAATAAAGTCAGGAGAGAGCTCAGAAGTTCAGAATAGTCAGTAACATTTAGAAAAGTAATTGTCTCTTTGAATCTTCCTGAATTGTATTTGTTGCTCTACTTATTCCATCCATTTACCAAAGGCAAAGACTGTTTCAGAGGTCATCATTACTCTGTTCTTAATTATCTTCAATTAATGGAAAGCTAATGGAAAGTTTCCATGTTCTTTTCAGATTCTGATACATTTAAAGGATGGCAGGAGTTTTCCATTTTCAGGAGGTTTTACTCTCTGTCTCAGTATTTTCTTAGACTATATTTCTGCATTCTAATTGTATTTCCAAGGCAGAGATTGTAGGTGACCCCAGAATAGGGGAACAGATTGCCAAGCACAGAAGCTGTAATGCACATAATATCCATTAACACCAAATTTTCTTCTTACAAGTCAAAAAGTGCCACATGCAGCTTTGGCAGTTTTATGACACCTCTGTTCTGACATACAATATGGAAGGCATATGTTCCTGGAGTTTTCTTGCAAAATGGAAACATTACACTAGATATACTGTTATATGTACCAGGGCTGGATTCTGGAAAATGAGGTGCATATATCTCAGAGCATACTCTACCACACCACTCATTTGTCAAGGTCTGAAGAATACAAACTGTATCCGTAGATTTCTAACAATAATTATGTGACATGAATTTCACTTGGTGAAAGCAGAACCACCAAAGTTGATGAGTTTATCCAGCTCTTCTGGGCACCCACCCATTCTGACAATATAGTGAAAATAAACTAATAAATAGAAGTCCCCCATTCAACTCTTGGAAGTGTGGAAGTAGGTCAATATACTTCTGACTTTTACTTGTTATGGTATCTATTTCTGAGTCTTGGTTTTGGTGAAAATAGTCTACTTGGAGCTTCTCTTCTCCAAAGACTAGAGTTTTTCACCCCTATGACACATACTGGAAACTCATATTAATATTCACAGTTGTTATGAGAATGCACGAGGAGGAGAATATACCTCAATATAGTCAGGAGCACATGTATGTTATACTTACAATGATGTCTACCTTTGGTATTTAGTAATACTGTGAAAATGTCAGCAGCAATTAACTCAGCCAGTTACCTAGTTAACAGTAAGTGCCAAATGGGCAGCTAATCATTGCCTTGTGTTGGAAGTTGTGCAACATAGCACTGTTAGTAGGAGCACAGAATGCATTGCTCTTCAAGGAGCCACCAGACTTTAAGCTCCCTCATGCACAGTGGGAGCATACCTAGGAGGATGCAGTGTATGCTCCCTTCTTTGGTCAGCCACCCCTGCTGGGTAGTACAATGTGGGGGAAGCCATCACCCTTCCTCCTTTCTGACCCTTCCTATCTTCTTTGGTTGCCTTTCTTTGCATGGAGCACTAGTAGGGAGCAGTCCACATGCACTGAAAAGTGTAGGCAGTGCATTTGAGAGAGCAGGTACTCCTTGAACCTTCCCTAGAGCACCTGTGCAAGGAACTAGCCATGAACTAATCCTAAATCAGTAAGGTTTGGGTGACACTTTTTATAAGATGGGGAAAAGTAAATATTACTATATAGCAAACTCTTCATGATACCATGGAAACTGCAGAAGGTTAAGCAAGACGATCAGCTGGAGGAAAGGGTGACATATATTGTGGTATGGAAAAGCTTGCGTAATGGATATGTGGCATTCCTCTATTATGATATCAGAATTTACAAGCGCAGTAGGCTTCCCTTTCCAGAACACTTAAACATTATAAGTTTATTCAGTGTGATTTCATAATTTCCCATTTAAAAAAAGAAAAAGGTAATCTCATCCAGGCAGTGGCCTGTAGAATGGCTAAGGAGTTCTTGTCATGGTGATCCACTATTGGTGCTTGGTAACACGGACTATGTGATATAATCACCTTGGCGAGGTTATTATTTAAGGGACCCAAATTTAGCCCTCATGTTAAAATGTAGGACTCAAATGGGAGTTGAAGGAAGCTACCCTTTATGTGTTTGGATATGTTTTTCTCAATCCATTTTGCTGCATCATATATGAAGCCCAATTTTGATTTCAGATGGAAGAGTACAACTCCCATTTCTATCCTGTTTTTGCCAGCTCCAAGTTGTGTCCTAAAACATTGAGATCCTTAATACACACTCTCTCAAGGTAATGACTTAGTATCTTTATTCAACATGTCTATTCTGACTAGATGTGTATACTTAGATTAGCTGAGTGTCATGTTTCAGCATGCAGTATAAAATGGGGGACAGATTCCTTAGTTGCTATCCTGTTTGGCTTGTTCCAAAATCTTGGTCTAGAACCCTAAATGGAACCTTCCTTGGACATTAATTGGTGTTTGATCTGGAATTAATCCCTTTGGATTTTCTCACCTCTTTTAGTAGCTTGCCACTTCTCTGAGGAGATGTGCCCTGTTGTTAGACCCAAGCAAAAAGTTTTGCAAAATGTCCTTTTGGTGCTTCTGTGACCGTGTGAATAAATTAACTTTGGACAGAATTCACTGCCTTGGGAATGGCCTGCACAAGGCTCTCTGGGTTGTGGAAGTCCTGCATACACTTTGCATCTCCTAAGTGCCATGGAGGTGGGTTCCATCCTACTGGTTGAATTTGAATTGGTCTGGAGAGGAACATTTGCAAATATAAATAATTCTGAAGTCAAGGGGTTTAGGCAGATCTTGTGGTTGGGAAGCACCATTTGGGGAGCATAGGCTGAGGAGAGAGCGTGCTTTGCAGTCTGTTCATACTTCCCACTTAATTTTCTGCCCAAAGCTCATTCATTCATTCATTCATTGTGGAATGTCATGACTGTCGGCACCTGCACCACAGTGCTAATAAGCTTTGATAAATCCTGCAATTTTACAAAATGTTACATTTTCAAACTATGTATTCAGTCATCTCTGTTACCTGCTGCCTGACTTGGTGTTTAGAGCAGAACACCCAACCCCCTTTTCCCCCCTTCGCTCCTCCCAGCTCTTCAGGATTGTTGGTTCAGACAGCTGCAGTGAGAATTCAACTTTAGTCTCTCCTGTGAAGCAGGTTGCCAAGGCAAATCTCTTGTGTGATAACCCAACGTGCCTCTGAGTGTGAGAAACATGGAAGTGCAAGCATCTTCCAGCAAATGATCTAAGGAAAAGGACAGACATGAAAATATAGTAAAGGCCATTTCCAAACAACCCTCAGGTTCAGGCAGAGCAAATCATACTCCTACCCAGTTCCCTCCGGGCTCCTATAACCCAGCAGGGAAGCAGGCAATAGAACAACCAGGATTGCTCTCTTCTCTGTTCCCTGTGATGCAGCAAGCAGCTAGCAGGAAAAATAACAGGAGTACTTGTGGCACCTTAGAGACTAACAAATTTATTAGAGCATAAGCTTTCGTGGGCTACAACCCACTTCTTCGGATGCATATAGAGTGAAACATATATTGAGGAGATATATATACACACACATACAGAGAGCATGAACAGGTGGGAGTTGTCTTACCAACTCTGAGAGGCCAATTAAGTAAGAGAAAAAAAACTTTTGAAGTGATAATCAAGATGGCTCAGTACAGACAGTTTGATAAGAAGCAAGTGTGAAAATACTTACAAGGGGAGATAGATTCGCGGCTCAGCAGCTGAAACAGGGAAGGGATAGCAGCTTCTTAGAGCTCCCCCAGCTCACACCAGAGCTACTCCTGGGGCAGCAGGGGAAGAGATGGTAGGCAGCTGGGGAATATGGTACCCCCTACATCCTTCGTGAACTGATTGGCCTTATTCAAACATTTCAGTTTAAAAATCACAGACTGCAGCTTAGGGGCATATTTTCAATTTATAATCAAACACAGGACAACAACAGGTGGATAAAACAAATGTAGGGGGATAACAAGGTAAACAATGAAACAATCCCCACTGTGTTCTGTGGAAAGGAGACCCTCTTCATTTTTACTTTTCTTTAAACTAAAGAACTGAACATCGGAACGTGTGTCCTTTCCCACAATGCCTGGCACTCAGCTGAAAGCCAATATGTGAAGGCTCCCCCTTCTGCTCACTTGTGGACACCATTTTCATGTCTTTGTATGCGATGAAGTCCCTCTCTTATTTCTAAACCCATTCTCTCATGAGGAAGTTAGGCAAGTGACCTGGCTTCCTGACCAGTACTAATAGTGCTCTGTAGATCAGCCAGAAGGAGCAGCCCATTGAATGGAGTGCTAGCATGTCAATTCCTCCGGCAATAACACTCTAAAGACCCACTGTATCACATGCCCGTGGCCCCTTCTGAATGTGGCTATTCTCTGTGACTATGCACTGTGTTACCATTATGCCCTGAGCCCATCACATGGGTTTTTCAAGCAAATCTCAAGGCAAACGAGAAAGCTTTTCAAAGTATAACTGACAGGTTGCTAAGGAATCCTTAAAATGGGATCTGTCAATGAAAAAAATGGGATGATTGATGTGTATATAATAATTTATTCTGCTTTAAGTTCCAAGATTGATGTTGCTCAGTATTTGGTATGAGATTTAAACCTACCACAGACATCAGAATGCTAATAACAAAGTGTTACTATATGAAGAAACTTTGTAGATATTTTCTAAGATTTGACTCTCTCAATCTTCTTCATTCTTACCACTTCCCTATTCAGGGTTGGCAACTTTTATAGTCTTCTTCCAAAAGTCATGATTGGATGCTTGGCTATCATTCATATTGGTCTTTCTAAGGTCTGCTGATATCTGGTCCATGTACCAAGTGTTTGGTCTCCCCTTGGTTGTCTTCCATACAAGATCATTGCAAGGGCCTTCCTACCAATATAACTCTCAGGTTTCCACTGGACACGTCCATACCAACGTAGCCTAGCCTCCCTCAACTTGTCTTCAATTGCACCAACCCGCCTTTGGTCCCTCACAACCTCATTTCGTTTTCTACCACGGAGTGTCCAACCAGTTGACCATCTCAACATCTTCACTTCCGTGGTGGAGAACGTATTGATTTCTTGTGGCTGGATAATCCTCTTAATCTTCTTTATTAATGTGGGATCCCTTGACAGAATTTCCTTTTGCATAGTCTGTCAACACTGTAACAATAATATATGAGGTATACCCTCCTCTTGAAGCTCTTGTATTGCTCCCATTGGCTTTAAAGAGAAAATCATGCAAGTGTTAATATGAGAATCTACTCCTACATCGTTGCCAATTTGTGGCCTTTAATTTGTCTTCAAAGCTGAGCACTTCCTACCTCCTGCCAGCAAATCATAGCCCCATGTATCATACTGGCGATGAAGTAAAAATCCGAAGAGGCACAATCAGTCTTAGGAAACAGCAATATAGGTTTTAAAGTCAATGACAGTAATTTAACTCTAAAAACCAGCACAAAACACTTTTTCTTTAAACGCTTCCTTGAGTTATTTTTCAAAGTCCTGTTTTGACTGCATCACATTTGCTCGCCTCCTTCTGCTGGATTTCTTACAAGGGCTAGTAGAAGAAATACCACACTTCTGTGTCTTCAGCTTCTTTGTAATATGATCCAGTAAAACAACCAAATACATTAAAAATTCATTAGGGCATATCAGTATCACCATCAATAAGATCTCTTGTTTACAAAACCCTTTGCAACCAAATAAAATGCCTTTTGTTTTAATGTGAACAGCAGCGTGCATTTATGTATAGTTCTTTGTGTGAAACTGATTTGATGTTTATATGTAAATTTTGTTTTTACACTTTTTAAATAGTCATGGGATATGTTAAGTAACACAGATGAGGGCTGTGAGGAATATCTCACAACCCCAGCTACCAAAGGTAGGGCATGTCTACGCAGCCCAGCAGTTCGGCCTATGGGTGTGTGTGAATAGCAGCATGCACCAAAGTGCTGCACTGTAACTCCTGTATGTGTGAACTCAAGACCTTTACGTTTGTGCCCACAGCATCCACATGGGAAAGTTACAATGAAGCCCTTTGGTGCTCGCTACTATGCACACCCTCTTAGTTCAAACTGCAGGGTAGTGCAGCAGACATGCCCTAACTTTGATAGCAACAGCTGTGAGATATTCCTCACAGCACATCCGTGTTACTTAACATACCCCATGACTCCCTATTAAAAAAGTGTAAAAACAAAATTTACATATAAACATAAAATCAATTTCACACAAATAACTCTAAATAAATGCACTCTACTGTTAATCTTAGGTCAAAATACATAGACAAATATTAGACCACATGGATTGTACCCAGCATTGAAATTAACGAATTACAAAGACTTCACTGAAACATCCCAACAGGGGTCAATTTGTAGGGTGTCTAGGGGGTCTGTAAGCAAAGCAAGCAATAGATATCAGGCCAAATTCTGCTCTGAGATTGCAATGTTGCAGCCGAGAGCAGAATTTAGCCCATTCCGTATACTTATGCTATTATAAGGTTGCACAGCAAAAATGATTCTAATTCTCCTTTCCATAAGTTCAACCCAGAACTGGCCGAAAGAAATCAGAACCATTGGCTAGAAAGTATGAGTTCCCGAATGTGTCTCTAATAATTCAGATTAATGTATCACGAAACAGTAACAGTTTTGCTGAATCCTAGGTCTTTGGTATTCTGGGCAATGAGAGCTTGGATGTATTTTGGTGGTATGACTGTAGGTTTCAAGTGCAGAAAGATGTCAGTTTCATATATAAAGTGATGATTGCTCACATCAATGTAAAGTCCCGTCCGCAGTTGTAACTCCTATTGAACTCAATGGGAGTTTGACCTGTACAAAGGCTGAAACACCATCCTCACACAGGCCCTGTTCCTGCAAACACTTACATACATGTTTTACTACTATCTCCCATCCGTGGAATAGTTTTGCAGCTGTACTACAGGATTCTACCTGCATGCCTCTCATCTTCCCAGCATTCAGCATAGCTATTCAGGATGGGTGCAGGAATCTGGATTTTAGCCTTAGTGACCCAGTGTACTCAAAAGAGAGGGCCACAACATTCTGCATCAGTTCTGTACTACCCTTTAAAGCAGGGGTCGGCAACCTGCGGCACGTGTGCCAAAGGCGGCATGCGAGCCGATTTTTAGTGGCACTCTGCTGCCAGCCAGAGTCTCGGCCGCTGGCCCCATTCAGCCCGTTGCCTGCCTGGATGAACAGAACCCTCGGCCGGCAGCAGGCTGAGCGGTGCTGGTGTTGGGACCTCGGCTGGCAGGAACGGGCGGATGGAACCCCAGACCGGCAGCGGGCTGAGCCGCTCAGCCTGCTGACAGTCTGGGGTTCCGGCTGCCAGCCGGGGTCCTGGCCACCGGCCCCGCTCAGCCCGCTGCTGGCCGAGGATTCCGGCTGCTGGCCCCTTGCCAGCCAGAGTCCCGGCCGCCAGCCCAGCTCAGCCCGCTGCCGGCCTGGGATACCGGCCGCTGGCCCAGCTTAGCCCACAGCCAGTCTGGGGTTCAGGCCACCGGCCCCCTGCCAGCCGGGGTCCTGGCCATCGGCCCCGCTCAGCCTGCAGCTGGTCTGGGGTTCTGGCCACCGGCCCTGTGCCATCCGAGGTCCTGGCCACCGGCCCCACTCAGCCCACTGCCAGCCTGGGATACCAGCCGCCAGCCCCGCTCACCTTGCTGCACTATTATTTACTTTACATACAATAATAGTTTAGTTATATAATATAGACTTGTAGAGAGAGATCTTCTAAAAATGTTAAAATGTATTACTGGCATGCGAAACCTTAAATTACAGTGAATAAATGAAAACTTGGCACCCCACTTCTGAGAGGTTGCTGACCCCTGCTCTAAAGTAATTCAGGCTGTAGGTTACAAAGACGTGGATAATTGTGTTGAGGTTCACATCTGTGAGGAAAGGTCCCAAACGGCTTGGCACAATTTCTCCAAATCCAAAGGTATTGTGGGTTGGAATTCTTACCTGAAGGGATATATTACCAGCACCAAGATATCTGCAGTGTAGTATGCGTCTAAATTTGGAAGACCGGGAATTCATTTGAGTTTGTGAGCTTTCAGTATTTGAAGTCTTACATGAGGATTATTATAGTTTTTAAAAATATATATTTATCCTGTGATATACAATCTGTGGTTAAACTGAGATGCAACATAGTGTTTCTGCAGATGTTTTTACATACAATAACTGAATAGTGAAGATTCTGCTAAAACATTTGATACCCAGCTTGGGGGGAAAGCAGTGGTTATCCTGGAGAAATCTCTCCTGAGCAGCGGCTCCTTTAAAAATGGATGTTCTATAGACTGCATTATTTTTCATGGATAGTCCTAAAGAGAGACAATCTAAATATGTATGATAAATATCCACTGGCATTTTAAATATGTCTTATAAAACTGCCCATCAGACGAGGAAGATGCACAGCGCAAGGCATAAGAGCTACTCTGAGGACTGGTCTGTGTTTAGCAGACCTTGCTCCAGTTTATACTTTTTTTGCATTCAAAAAGTTACTCTTGTCAAAAGCCCAGAAGCTCCCAAGTCTTCCTTCTCTTGTAAAGATGTTCCTGCCCTTATCTTCCATAAAAGGAGAGCTCTCCTTTGGTTAAAACTCTATTTACATAGGAATGCGGGCATAATTAAACATTGACAGCAAGAGGTCTCTCTGGGTGGAATTTCAATGCATATCTTACAGCACTGCAATTAACAAACCTTATTTAAAAAAAGAGAGAAAGAGAAACTGCTCTCTCACACACTGAGCACATTAGTAGCTGAGGATGGTAATGTCCTGGAATGGAGGTATGTAAACAATGAGGTGGCAGTGTTAGGTCTGTGGTGAGCTGGGCTTGACAGCAACATAAACAGCATGAAGAAGCCTTCTAAACAAAATCTCCAGCTGATCAGTGGAGCCGACCCACCACAGGCCTTCAGGGCTGCGGAGGAAATAAGTAACATTTCCAGAGGACAGCAGTGTGTCCACAGCAGCAGGGGAGAGAGGGTTGACACATCACAATGTAATCTTTACTCACTGTTACTGCTAACAGGTGTGAGCCCATTTACACAGTGGGGTTGGAAGCTCTAGTTACATTCTAGTGTTTTAGGTTGGCATACTGGAGCCTATTTGCATCTGTCTGTCTTTTATGGCTGACACACTGCAAAACGACTTACTCCAGCAAAAGGTAATGCTTTTTTGTATTAGGCAAAACAGTTAGGGTGAAATCCTGGCCCCATTGAAGTCAATGGTAAAAGGAGCTGTTAATCTGCCTAATTTTTAGGTAACCTTTTCAAGTCCAATTTTTTTTTAGGGACACTTTCCTTCCCTCTCCCTCCTCCTTTTCTTCGCCCAGCTCATAGAAATCAATAGGACTACTCACATGCTTATGTGATTTGCTGCATTTGGGGCCTTTTTGACCTGTATGGCATTCTGTTTCTTCTGAAGAAAGGATGAGGGGAGAGTAAAAAAGAATCCTGTTACCTCCTCATTATCAGTGGTACTCCATGAATTGCTTCACTGGGGCTACATCTACACTACAGGGGGGGGTCGATTTAAGATACGCAAATTCAGCTACGCGAATAGCGTAGCTGAATTCGACGTATCGCAGCCGACTTACCCCGCTGTGAGGACGGCGGCAAAATCGACCTCCGCGGCTTCCCGTCGACGGCTCTTACTCCCACCTTCGCTGGTGGAGTAAGAGCGTCGATTCGGGGATCGATTGTCGCGTCCTGTCGGGATGCGATAAATCGATCCCCGAGAGGTCGATTTCTACCCGCCGATTCAGGCGGGTAGTGTAGACCAGGCCTAGGAGTAGTTTTGCAATACTTATCTCCACCATCACAAAACTAACAATGTCATCTTGTTTGCCTGAGACAAGGTGGTAAAAAAGGCTGTGGTTATGTCTTTAAGAATGGTCCTGGCCATTGGCTAGGATGTTGCCTCATTTTTATTGGACTAATTATTGGACTAATTTTCACTGTGCAGCATATCCTTTTTATAGCCAATTATTGCCAATAAACTATTTTAAAATTTGATTCATTTTGGTTTCGCTACTTGTGCATATGTCCAGAGCCTCAAGCACTGAGGCCAACATTTTCAAATGTGGATGTCTAAAGTTAGGCACTTAGATCCCTATTTCAGCACCTAAATAAGTGCCCTGGTTTTCAGAAATACTGAGCTTCTACTTATTGAAATCTGCCACTTAAAAATCAAGCTACTTATTGAGGTGTCTAACTATGGAGTTGAGAGCCTAACTTTAGGCACCCACATTTGAAATTGTTGGCCTTGTAACATACATTTTATAAATCTGAATCTCAATCAATTTAGCATGATCTCATTTTCTAGGGGCTTAACATGCATGGGTTTCCCCAACTCATATCCAGACATCCTGCACATCAGCAGTAGTAGGCTGTTACTGGGCTAGGCTTAAGTCAGAGGAATGTGATATTAAGGAACTCTTTTGAGAGTAATGTGGTGTTGTTCTTAGCTTGTGGTTGTTAAGGTTTCTATTCAGCTATAGTTAAATCTATTAAATATTTAGATGAATACTTAATGACAAATTATTCCTTGATTCAAATGGCCCTATTCAGGTTATTGTACCATGGATTAATCATAGAAGAGTGTGTTAGAGTCCCCTTTTAATGTAGTTGACTCTGATACCCTTCATGTGTCTCTCAGCATGGGCCACATGACTAAGATTAGTGAAGCTTTCAACCCCTGGGAATGTTCCTATGTACTGAGATGACCAAAAAAGGGAGAGAGTGAAAGAAGCAAACGATATGTGATGAATCAAGATGTAAAAACTCCCACTTGTAGGCTGTGGTTGGGAATTCTCAACTGAGCGGGTGTGCCAGTGGCTGAATCACAATTGCTGGAGTAGACTCTGTGACCTAACTCTAGTCTATCCTTTGCTCACATCTGCTGATGTGGGGACAGATCCTCAGCTGGTGAAAATTTGTCATAGCACTGTAGATGTTAATGGAGCTCTGACAATTTACACTATCTGAGGATCTGCCCCTGGGTATCTAAACCCAGATGTTCTTTGCTAATGAACAAGAAATAAAGAGATACTGCAACGCCCTTGTAGACTGAAGATATTGGGAAGAGATCCCATGCTACAGCCTGATTGAAAATGACAGTCAGACAAGGTCTAAAGGCAAGCTCCTACAGTAGCAGCTAATGCATTTCATTGATTACATTGATGTCCATGCAACTAGAAAACCATTTTGAATGAATCTGTGACAGAACCAATTGGGATAATTATCTTTCTGATGATCACCTCTTGTCTTCTCTGCTGATAATACGTAACAGAGCCCAATTACTGAAATAGCTCATCATCCATAGCATTTACTGAATCTCAAGCTCTCCGTTCCACTGACCTGGATTGCAAAGGCCGCACTGTACTTGTAAAGCTCAACAGACAGGTAGAAAGGAAACAGTTGTTACTCCCTTCTCAATTGGGTTTTGCAGTTGCTGAAAACATTTTAAGCTCTATCTGGAATATTGTGTACAATTCTGGTCACCCATGTCCAAAAAAGATGAGTTTAAACTGGAACAGGTGCAGAGAAGAGCTATAAGGATGATCAGGGGAATGGAGGGACCTACTTTATTAGAGGAGACTAGAAGAGCTTGGCTTGTTTAGTCTAGAAAAAAAGAAGGCTGGGAGGGGATATGATTGCTCTTTATAAATATATTAGGGCAGTAAATATCAGGGAGGGAGAAGAGCTATTTAAGATAAAGGACAATGTTGGCACAAGAACAAATGGATATAAACTGGCCATGAACAAATCTGGAACAGCTGCCCAATAGGAATTGTGGAGGCAACCAACTTAATTAGTTTAAGAGAGAGCTGGACAAATTTATGAGCGCAATTGTATGATGGGGTTGTTTATGATGGTGGGGGGCAGGGCTCAACAGCCCCAGGGCTGACTTCCAGTTTATGTCCTAAATTCCCAAAGCTCATGCTTCAGGGCTTCAGCTGGCCAAGGGCAGCGGTCAGGCAGGATTGTCCCACCCCCAATATCCTGTTTGTTTTATCTCCTTCTTCTGAAGCATCAGGGATGGCCAGAGCTGGAGATGGGACATTAAATGGGGTAGAGGATGATCTGAGGTGCACCCAGTATTCTCTCTTTCAGATGCTTGGTTGGCTGGTTCTTGCCCACATGCTCAGGGTCTAACTGCTCACCATATGTTGTAAGGTGATGAGTCATCCCTGAACTAGAGCCTGATTAAACCACATGCATTGATGAGTCATTCCTGTGCTAGGCTCCTGCCAATCCACAAGACAGGAACTGCCCTTGTGATTCTCAGGACAGGCGTATAATCCTCACAGAAGGAAAAGAAACTCAGTTTACTCAGCATCACTCTAGGGCTTGGAACTCTCCCTTGCCTGATAGAGGCAACAGACTCCACAAGCCTTAGCCTGCTCTTGTCCTGTTCCTAGTCCTGCTCTAGCCTTGGCTAGCAATGGGCTTAAATTGCAGCAAAGGAGGTTTAGGTTGGACATTAGGAAAAACTTCCTAACAGTCATGGTGGTTCAGCACTGGAATAAATTGCCTAGGGAGGTTGTGGAATCTCCATCATTGGAGATCTTAAAGAGCAGTTTAGACAAACACCTGTCAGGAATCGTCTAGATAATACTTAGTCCTGCCACAAGTGCAGGGGACTGGACTAGATGACCTCTCTGTGCAGAGTGTGGGTGCAGGTCACTTGCCAGGATTATCTCACTTAATCATTTCCCTGCCATTTCTGGGGCCTCAGGCACTGCTGCACTTCAGTCCTTCCTATTCTCTGCCTGTGACACATCACAGTCTAGTCTCCTGTGGGCTGTAATAATTTGGTCTAATTTTGGTTGTTGGGTTTAGTGGGCTGTGTTATACAGGAGGCCAGACTAAATGATCTGGTGTTCCCTTCTGGCCTTCAACTCTGACTGTAGAGTTTTTAAGTAAATCCATAGAGGGCAATAACAAAGCTCCAGGAAAAGAAGGCAAAGGAAAATATGGGACTTTTTGCAGTCAGGATGACTGCACTTGGTGGAAAGGTCTGATTTTGATTAACATGCCAACAAAGTACTTAGTTTGGAAGAGAAATTTACTAGACACATTTAAAGGAAACGGTTAGAAAAATTTCATTAACTGTCCCTTGAGAAAGATTTGAAAAAGCAGCATTTCTTTCCAGTTCATTTTGAGGTTTTCTACCTTTCTTCTTTGTCATTCACTCAATAATAATAATTAGGGCTGTCGATTAATCACAGTTAACTCATGCGATTAACTCAAAAAAATTAATAATTGTGATTAATCGCACTGTTAAACAATAAAATACCAATTAAAATATATTAAATATTTTTGGATGTTTTTCTACATTTTCAAATATATTGATTTCAATTACAACACAGAATACAAAGTGTACAGTGCTCACTTTCTATTATTTTTAATAATAACAATAACAATAATTGCACTGTAAAAATGATAAAGAAATAGTATTTTTCAATTCACCTCATACGAGTACTCAAGTGCAGACTCTTTATCGTGAAAGTGCAACTTACAAATGTAGATGTTTGTTTTGTTTTTTGACTGCAGTTATGTAACAATGTAAACTTTAGAGCCTACAAGTCCACTCAGTCCTACCTCTTGTTCAGTCAATCACTAAGACAAACAAGTTTGTTTACATTTACTGGAGATAATGCTGCCTGCTTCTTATTTACAATGTCACCTGAAAGTGAGAACAGGCGTTTGCATGGCACTTTTGTAGCCAGCATTGCAAGGTATTTATGTGCCAGATATGCTAAACATTCATATGCCCCTTCATACTTCAGCCACCATTCCAGAGGACATGCTTCCATGCTGATGACGCTCATTTAAAAAAATGCGTTAATTAAATTTGTGACTGAACTCCCTGGGGGAGAATTATATGTCTCCTGTTCTGTTTTACCCGCATTCTGTCATATATTTCATGTTATAGCAATCTCGGATAATGACCCAGCACATGTTGTTCGTTTTAAGAACACTTTCACTGCAGATTTGACAAATTGCAAAGAAGGTACCAATGTGTGATTTCTAAAGATAGCTACAGCACTCGACCCAAGGTTTAAGAATCTGAAGTGCCCTCCAAAATCTGAGAGGGACGAGGTGTCTTTCAGAAGTCTTAAAAGAACAACACTCGGATGAGGAAACTACAGAACTGAACCAAAAAAAAAAAAAAGAAAATTAACCTTCTGCAGGTGGCATCTGACTCAGATGATGAAAATGAACATGAGTCGGTCTGCACTGCTTTGGCTCGTTATCAAGCAGAACCTGTCATCGGCATGGACCCATGTCCTCTGGAAGGGTGGTTGAAGCATGAGGGAATCTTTAGCATATCTGGTCTGTAAATATCTTGTGACGCCGGCTACAACAGTGCCATGCAAACACCTGTTGTCACTCTCAGGTGACATTTTAAACAAGAAGCAGGCAGCATTATCTCCTGAAAATGTAAACAAACTTGTTTGACTGAGCGATTGGCTGAACAAGAAGTAGGACTGAGTGGATTTGTAGGCTCTAAAGTTTGACACTGTTTTATTTTTGAGTGCAGTTATTTTTTTGTACATAATTCTACATTTGTAATTTCAACTTTCACGATAAGGAGATTGCACTACAGTACTTCTATTAGGTGAATTGAAAAAAACGATTTATTTTGTTTTTTTACAGTGCAAATATTTGTAAGAAAAAATAAATATAAAGTGAGCACTGTACACTTTGTATTCTATGTTGCAATTGAAATCAATATATTTGAAAATATAGAAAACATCCAAAAATATTTAAATAAATGGTATTCAATTATTCTTTAACAGTGTGATTAATTGTACGATTAATCACGATTAATTTTATTAATCGCACGATTAATCATGATTAATTTTTTTAATCATTTGACAGCCCAGCCCTAATAATAATAGATAACAACAATAACAATACTTGCTGCGCTGTAGCACCCAGCTTCAAAATACGTTACAAGCAATGTGCTACATTCAGCCTGGGCTTTTACCAATATAAACTTTGCGTGAAATCCTGACTTCGTCAATGGCAAAACTCCTATTGACTTCACTGGGGTCAGGATTTCACTCACCCCCGTCATAAGGACCTGGGCAATTGAAAGTCTACCAGGGAGGTGTGTATGATGGCAGATTATGGCAGCAAGAAGTGTCTCAAACCTCCCCTCTACTGAAGGGGGACAGCAAAGCTTCCTAAAATGGAGGACAAAGACATCAGGGTAAGAAGGGAAATAATACCAGGAAGAATTTCTTATCTGGATCATGGTTCCCATTCATGCAACAGTGGCTTCTTTCCCTGTGTGGTTTCTTGTCTCCTGACAATTAAATGAGAGATCTTTTTGCTATGTCCCCAATTTCATGAGACTTATACCTGCATAATGATGGTTATGAAAAGATAATGATTTGACTCACTGATTTTGTTTATTACCAGTTATGAATTGGATACAGAGGGCCTGATTCTCCACTACTTTGCACTTTGTCTAGTCATTTACACTTGTGCCAAATCAGAATAGTAGTATTTGATACCTACTTTGCAAATGACTAGACAAGATTCAAGGCAGTAGAGAATCAGGCCTTTGTGTTTTTTTGTACGCTCAAACTTCTATACAATAACAAGAAATATATTAGCTTTATAAATGAAAAATCTTTCTGGGGATCTGGATTTTTTTGTATCATCACTTGAAACATTTGGAAGGTCATTAATAGTTTCATCCTTCTATTATAACATGTAAAAACAGCCTTTTAAGCTGTTTTGAGTCAATATCTATTCCGAAGGCAATCTGATTCCCTGAGGTTTATTTAGACACTGCAAAAGGTTACTTACGTAAAATCTTATGCAATAGCTTTCTATAATTAAACACTACCTCTAATCATGCACAAAAACGGAAGAAAATATTAATGACATATTTAAAAGTTTAGAGTGACAACCCTGAAAAAAGTTAAAGAACAAAGCTCTATGATGGGGAAAATATTAATAACAAAAATTGCTTTAAAAGTGAATTGGTAATTTTGAAGTATGTTGGCCAAACTACACAAATGATGTCCTTTGCTCCATAGAGAGTCTTTGGGCTTTCCTACTGTCTCCTTCTCAAGTAATTTTCAGGGCTCAGATCTTGAGATCTTTACCCAGGGCCTGATATTTTCCTTTTAGATCTACACACACAAGATCATACCCAGGAGTGGACCTCTCACTCTTATTGCAGAGAAGCATGTGGTGTGTATGATAGTTTGCCTGTGTAAGGACTGAATAAAAACTGAAGAAGAACCTCAGGATTTGGCCTAGGGAAAGCCAAAGGGTCTTTTATTCTTCTGATATGTGTAGTGCTTTATGGCACATCCAGGAAGAAATGTTGCAACAGCTGAAGAATCAGCTTCTCTTATTTACCTGAGGACTAAATGCATAATTTGTCAGTACACTCTGGAGAAGTCTCTTTCCAACCTTGGGCTTCATAGACATTGCTGTGGCCTTGCACTCTCCTTCCATGCTTCATCACTCAGAGCAGCTGAAATAGTTTAAATTCTCAATAGCAATGAGAAACTCACCAGAGTCAATAAATCACAGACATCATGAACTTCTGACCAGTGTGAAGTCATTCAGAAATCTGTTTCCCAGCAGATCGCTGCAATCTGTGGTATTCCTATCAGGTGATTAATACACTATTAGGGTTCAAAGCTCATAATATTACAGAAAAGCAAGGAAATATAGAAGATAAGAAGTACAGTGTGCCAATATCTGTGGATATTTCCAAAGTCTTTTGATGATGTGGATAGTCTACAGTCAATTGCATCATCTTCCATCTGTTCACAGATTTTAGACCTTTAAAACATAGTTGTCTTCTTCCATAAGAGTACAGGAAATGAGTTAATATGCCATAAGAAGTGTATTTACGAAACACAGGAGTGTGTGTGTATGTGTGTGTGTGTGTGTGTGTGTAGAAAGAAAGAGAGAGAGAGAGAGAGACAAGGTGGGTGAAGTAATATCTTTTAGTGGACCAACTTCTGTCGGTGAAAGAGACAAGCTTTTGAGCAGTCCGTATTTGCATAGACATACCTATTCTGCCTAGGTGTTCGGCAGATAGACCTGTTTTGCCAACGTGATCAATTATGGCTGGCTTTGGGTTACAATTCACTTTAGAGTCCCATTGAGAAACAAAGTCAGGAAAGTAACTGAAGTATTTCTCTGATGGATTGTATTTACTGAGGGACAACCTATCCTAAATTCTCAATTACTGAGTGGCAATCTACACTCATTGCTATATTTGCTTTCCACAAGCTACTCTTAGTATAACTTTTTATGAGTGATGTATCCAAATATTTGGATGCTAATATTTAAACTGTATTATTACATTTATTAACCTTAATTTGGGTTATTGCAGATTATGTATTATATGTATTTTTATGACCTTATAAACCAAACTTTGCACTCTTGGAAAATTTAAGCATCATACCCAGATGTACAAAAACTCTTTTTTTAAACCTGTGTATTAGATCATTTTAATATTAGCTTTAATAAACATTTTTAAATTGAATGCTGGGATAATGAAATGTTGTTATCCTTATTGTATTAGTAAAGGGTAGCAGAACTATACTTAGCATACTCTGATTGAGGATTTCACCCTAAACTGAACCTCACTTGCTAAGCAGGGGATAGGGATCCCCCTGAAGATGAATGGGGGGATGGGGACAGCTGTAGCTGTAGCCAGAGGTCAAAGCATGTCCTGTGGAACAGTGGCCGAAGCATGAAGAGACATATGAATCTTTAGTGCATCTGGCATGTAAATATCTTGCAATGCCGGCTGCAACAGTGCCATGTGAATGCCTGTTCTCACTTTCAGGTGACATTGTAAATAAGAAGAGGGCAGCATTATCTCCTGTAAATGTAAACAAACTTGTTTGTCTTAGCGATTGGCTGAACAAGAAGTAGGACTGAGTGGACTTGTGGGCTCTAAAGTTTTACATTGTTATGTTTTTGAGTGCAATTACGTAACAACAAAAATTCTACATTTGTAAGTTGCCCTTTCATGATAAAGAGGTCGCACTACAGTACTTGTATGAGGTGAATTGAAACATACTATTTCTTTTGTTTATCATTTTTACAGTGCTAATATTTGTAATAAAAATAATATAAAGTGAGCACTGTACACTTTGTATTCTGTGTTGTAATTGAAATCAATATATTTGAAAATGTAGAAAAACATCCAAAAATATTTAATAAATTTCAATTGTATTCTATTGTTTAACAGTGTGATTAAAACTGTTATTAATCGCGATTAATTTTTTTGAGTTAATCGCGTGAGTTAACTGTGACTGATCAACAGCCCTAATATATATATATATATTAGGGCTGTTGATTATATATATAAAATAAATTCAGCAGTGTCCCAATGTAAATAAATAATTGGAACACTGCTGAATTTTGTGACTCTTTTTTGAAAATTGATTTTTTGTAATGCATTTTTAATACTTATGAGTAAGTAATGTATAATTGTTGGATTTATAAAAATAATGATACAGATTTTCAGAACCCTGCAGGAGGCAGTTATGGGATAACTTGCCTGCGGGGAATGTTTCCTGCTAACCCCACGCAGGAAGAGGATTTATATCCTTTCCAAAACTCTTTTATTTCTTTCTAGTGTTTATTATTATAACTCTAGATATTCTTGTATCAGAGGGGTAGCCGTGTTAGCCTGGATCTGTAAAAAGCAACAGAGAGTCCTGTGGCACCTTATAGACTAACAGATGTATTGGAGCATAAGCTTTCGTGGGTGAATACCCGCTTCGTCAGACACATGTCTGGATATTCTTGTTATCCCTATAAATGTCTAATTCCTCTTTTGAATCCTTCTGCACTCTTGGCCTCAATGCAGAGCCGTTCCGTCCATAGGCCAGACTGGGGCAACCGCCCTGGGCCCTGCGCTTTGGGGGACCTTGTGCTTCAGAGGGATGCGGGGGGGGGCAGGGCGTCCCGGGGGGCTAGCGGGGGGCCTGGCACCGGCAGCAGGGATCGGGCTCGCGCCCTGCACTCACCAGCCTGGACATTTATTTCTTTTTCTTGCCCACAGCCCCCTGGGCTCAGGCTCAGTCTCTGCGGCAGCAGCAGCGAGCGACCTGGCCCCAGCCCGCTCTGCTCCACTCTGCCAGCTCCCGGTGTCGCCTGCTGCCGCAGGGTCCTAGCACCCCCAATCACTAGTGCCTGGGAAAGATGACCCAGGCTGACCCTGACCCTGCCCTTCCGCCTCGGACTGACCCGTCACTTTTCCAGTGGGACCCTCCACCAGCACAGGGGGCCCCCTCGCCCCAGCACAGGTGAGTGCCATCCAATAGTCTCCATTGTCCCTCGCCCGTTGCCCAGCACTAGTGTCCTCCCAGTGCCCCATACCTCCCCCTTCCACTGCCCTTTCTCCCCTCTCCCAGCACTGAGTGGGGTCCTCCAATGCCACCTCCAGGCCAGGGCCAGCCCTTATCACCCCTCTGCCTCAGGGTCCTCCTTGCCTTTCATCTCTCCAGCCTCGGGGTCCCCCTCCTTGTAGTACCAGGACTTGGGGTCCTACAACTCTGCTCTCTCCACCACCCACCAGGACTGGGGTCCTCCATCCATCTGCTTTTCCACCTCCCCTCCCTCTCCCAGCCCCCAGAGAAAACAGATCTTAGAGCCCCTCCTCCATGCTGGAGGGTCTGGGGTCCTCCAGCACCAGGGCACATATAGGTCCTCCAAGAGCCACCCAGTTCCTGAGATGTGTAATTACTTTTAAAGTAAAGCCTGTGCGAATGTGTAATTACTTTTAAAAAAAATCCACTGAGGGTAGCGAGACCATAAGCACCTGGGAAGTGAAGTTGCTGCAAGGAAGCCCAGGAAGGTGGATTTCAGAATGTAAACGGCGCGACACTGATCGTGATCGGTGAGGTTTTTTTTTAATTATCTGAACTTCATTATAATTATTAAAATGAACTACAATATAATATAACAACATTATATTTATACAGCTGGGCGCTGTCAATATTTAACCTGCGGCCAGCAGCTGCCCTTGCAGTTCACTGTAAACAGATTTCACCTGTATAAAAAATGTTAAAACATTTGTCCCGGCCCTGCACCCCCCTAGGGATGGCCCTGCCTCAATGACATCTGGTGGCAATGAGTTCTACATGTTAATTGTGCATTGTGCTATGTGACAGTCCAAAGGTAGTAGATCAAATAATCATAGCCCCAGAGGGTGGACTTTGGTCACAAACATGGACATACAGTCAGAGCAGATGGTGGAGCACCCATCAACTCCTTTGTCTGCTTCCACCAAGTTCCTCCTAGGTAGGCATTGCTGAATGTAATTTAGATGGCTCGGAGTAAAACGGTTTTTTCATACAGCTCCTCATAGGCAGCCATAGCCATGGTGTTTCTAGAATAACTGAAGAAACTATGACCTTTAATCTTTCTCCAGAAATTCAGTTCACTAGTTTTAATCAAAATAGTGATCAAAGTGTAGCACATTTCTGACAAAGGGAACATAAAACAAGTAGTAATAAACATAACTCAAAAAGCAGGAGCCTCAGCCTGATAAAAGCTGGAAAACAAACTGATAATTATCGCAGCTGAGGCGGCGCAGTTGTATTTTACCACTGCAGAGCTTGGCTAAAATTTGACTGAAGTCAGAAGTGAAAAAATGAGTCTAAGGGTATGGCTAGAGTGCAAAGAAAAACCCACAGTGCCGAGTCTCTGAGCCCAGGTCAACTGACTTGGGCTTGGGCTGCGGGACTAAAAATAGCAGTGTAGATGTTTCACTTGGGCTGGAGCCGAAGCTCTGAAACCTGGCAAGGGGGGAGGGTCTCACAGCCTGGGCTCCAACCCAAGTGGAAACACCTAACCTGCTATTTTTAGCCCTGCAGCCCGAGCCTGGTGAGCCTGAGTCTATTGACCCGGGCTCTGAGACTTGGTGCCATGGGTTCTTCTTTGCAGAGTAGACATACCCTGATTGTCTCCATCTAGTTCCAGTAAACATGAATCTACATATAAAATTACCTCAGTTTGGAAAGCTTGGCAATGTCTGTTCAAAAGAGACTTGGGGCTGGAATATCGGGGGAATGGTACAGATCAAGGATGAGGTGCCTAAACTGAGTAATGCAATAAATGGGACAGCACCTGCCTTCTGTCAGGAACTCAGCTGTCTCCGGGTGTGGTCATCTGGCAACCCAAATAGCTTGTCTGGGCCCAATAAGCTCTCACTAAGTGGCTGTGCTCCCTGATGGGACAGAAGAGCCAGAAGATTATCATTTAAGCCTTTTAACAACAGTACAGTGGCTTCTCAATGTGTTCTACGCCCGCAGCTGTGCCAGACCTGCTTCCCATTCTGGTCCTTGCTCCAACCCGTACCTGTTCCCACTCCAGTCCTAGTCTCTACCTTCCTCCAAACCACTGATTCCTAGCTCTGGCCACTGTCTTGTCTCCTGCACACAATTCCAGTTGCCTGTTCAGTTGCCTGGCTCTGACCTGTCTCCTGACCAGGACTCCAGTTTCACTTTCTAGTTCTGTTCTGACTTCTGTGCTGAGCATTGGCTTGTTCCCCCACCATGGCTCTGGTTCTGCCTTTTGGCTCTGCTCCAACCACTAGTCCTGACTCCTGTTCTGACCACTAGGTCACACCACCTGGTGTGTGACAGTTTGAGCAGCCTCCTAAGAGATAAGAAGGGACCTCATCCCCAAAGCATGGAGGTCCCCTCCAGAAGGGACCCAACATGAGCTCAGCTTACCTCTTGGACATTGTTGGAGCCATGCAGGACATCACTGTGCTATGTGACCAGAATGCCATCCCTCAGGTTCAGATACAAGTCCAGGCAGTAGCTTCTGTTCCCCCAACTCTCTCATCCACATCCCATGAGTCCAAGGTGCCCCTACCCATTAAGTTTGATGGGGACTGTGCCAAGCTTTGTGGGTTCCTTAAGCAATCCTGTCTTCATGTGGTGGTCACAGTTGTACCCCACATATTGGTCCCAAGTAGGATTAGTAATTAGTCTGCTCACGAGAGAGGCCCAGAAATGGGTGTCCCCGTTCCTGTACAAGAACTTTGTACAGGCAATGGTGGGCATCTTTGATGACCTTAAATAAGAATGTACTGCAGAAGTTGCTTCCCACCAGCTAAGTATGCAGGTGAATTTCTGTGTCTGGCCTAGACATCCACTGGAATGAGGCTGTGCAGTGACACCACTCTAGGCAGGGGGTCAATGACTCTATCAAAGACGAACTAGCATGGGTGGAACTTCTGAAGCTTTAACTGATCTTTGCATTAGGATTGATGACAGGCTAATTGAGTGGACCTAAGAAAGACATCATGCTACCCAACCTTTGCTGGCCAGAACTCTTCCATCTTTCATGGACCCAGTTGGCCTCCCAACTCCACTGGAATCTAGGACAAATGCCCATTTATGATATAATATCTATTTCCAGAGCATCTCTTATCCAAAGAGCTTTATAAACACAAATGAATTAAATCTAACAACGCTCCTGTGATGTGGGAAATTTTATTGTGCCTGTTTTACACCACTTAATTAACTTGCTTGATGTCACACACTGAATCAATGATAGAGCTAAGACCCAAACCCAGGAAGCCCAACTTCTAGTTCCATGCTCTGAGCACTAATTCCCACTAGGTCTCTGAGGCTGCAGCTGGCTGTGCACAGGAAGACCCCTGGATTCACACAGAGCCAGTAGCACACTTGCAATCCCTAGTTTCAAAAACAGCCGCCGTATATTATGCATGTATTGGAGCCTTCCCCTCCCCCCCCCCCTTTTTTTTTTCCTTTTCAAAGTAGTGTGTTCACAGGGCAATAGATGTATTATTTCCATTGATTTAATAAAAATCAATGTGGAGAAACCCTTCCAACCTGGTTTGAAAAGTAAGGGATAGGTTTCTCCTGCTTGATACAATATATAAAAAGGTTTACTACATATGACAGACATTCATATTGTTTTTCAAATGTTTCTTTTACTGTATATTTATACTCCTATGAAGGACTTAAACAATGGCACTTAAAGTATTTCATAGATTTGGAGAAAAAAGAAGAGAGAGAGTAAATATATAGTAAGTACACCTAGCTTAAGAATAAAGCCATTCTTCTGGTAGATCCCCTGCTCTGAAAACACAAATCAGAGCCTACTAATCAGTTTCAGTGTGCTAACTAAAACCATCACATTAGAAGCAGGTAATGGAGCACTTTGGTTTTTTTCTCATATGAAAACTACTGCCAGAGAAGCCAGTAAATTGCTAGCCAGCTAGGCTAAATGTGTGTGAGCTTTATCTGAAGAATCTTATATACCTTTTCTAAAGACAAGACAATGGGATTTCTCTGTATGTGTTCTAACATGACACCCTTCCTTTGTTGCAATAAACTGTGCAAATTAAGTAACAGGTACAATGAAAGAGCATCTTTTTTTTCCCAACCAGCTTTAATGAATAGCACCTTAGACAAACAGAGCCTAGCTAAAAGTTAAGACAAAGATTTTGTCATAGCAGGAATGCAATTTTTGAATGAGAATATATCTTAATTTATTCATTGATTTGTTCCCTTTTACTGAAGCATAACGGTGTTCCAAAGTGACCTTTCGACAGGCCTAGAGCACTTCTATGCTTCTCTGATAATCTCCGAGATATGATTAGCATACTCTGTCTCTCAGTTTTTACTATAAATATTGCTTTTGCACACTGCACTTCCTTTCAGTGCCCATTGCAGAAACTCTTTGGCTCCTAGGAGTATTGCTATAGATGGGGGTGTGGCAGCAAACATGATTCATAAAAAAATCCTCAGACCTTGGACTGGTTCTATGGAATTCCCACGTTTATTATGTGGGAAAATGTTGAGCATATTGTATAAATTATACTATAGAGCTGAAAGTTTGGGATTTCCCTGTGTTAGACAATTGGTTAATACAGAGATTAAGACCATTATTATATAAAAAAGTCATTGTTTATTATAAAGAGCAAGTTTTTTAAAAAGTGTTTTGAGTGACTATATTTAACATACATGCATTCTTGAAAAATTTAAAAAAATACAAAAATGGCTACAGCAATTGGTAGGTTGTATGCATTTAATTGTTGCTTTTAGTAATAAAGGACCAGATCCTCGACTAGTGTACAGTGGAGTTTCTCCATCAATGAAGCTATGTCTGCCTAGTGGATAGAATTCTGCGTTGGGCGTCAGCAGACCTGGATTCTATACCCATCACTGCCAGTAGCCTGCTGGGTAATCTTGGGTAAATCACTTCACCTCCCCGAGCCTCAGTTTCTCCATGTGTAACATGGGGTATGTCTACACTACGAGAGTAGTTCGATTTTACTTAAATCGAATATGTGGAATCGATATTACAAAATCGAACGTGTGTGTCCACACTAAGGACAGTAATTCGACTTTGTGAGTCCACACTAACGGGGAAAGCGTCGACATTGGAAGCGGTGCACTGTGGGCAGCTATCCCACAGTTCCCGCAGTCCCCGCTGCCCATTGGAATTCTGGGTCGAGCCGCCAATGCCTTCTGGGTAAAAAAATGTGTCGAGGGTGCTTTTGGGTAACTGTCGTCATCCGTCCGTCACTACCGCCCTCCCTCCCTGAAAGCGCCGGTGGGAAATCAGTTTGCGCACTTTTCTGGTCAGTGACAGCGCGGACGCCACAGCACTGCGAGCATGGAGCCCGCTGCGACCATCGCTGCAGTTATGGCCGTTGCTTATCATGCTCGCAGCTTATCATCCACCTTTCCCAGAGGCAGATGCAGAGAAATCAGGCGAGGAGGCTACGGCAGCGCGGTGAGGGCCTGAAGTCTGAGAGTGGCACAGACCTGTCAGAAAGCACAGGACCCCGCGCCAAGGACATCACGGTGGCAATGGGTCATGTTGATGTTGTGGAACGGCAATTCTGGGCCCGGGAAACAAGCACGGACTGGTGGGACCGCATAGTGCTGCAGGTCTGGGATGAATCACAGTGGCTGCGAAACTTTCGCATGCGGAAGGGGACTTTCATGGAACTTTGTGAGTTGCTGTCCCCTGCCCTGAAGCGCAATGACACCCGGATGCGAGCAGCCCTGACTGTCCAGAAGCGAGTAGCCATAGCCCTCTGGAAGCTTGCAACGCCAGACAGCTACCGGTCAGTCGCGAACCACTTTGGCGTGGGCAAATCTACCGTGGGCGTTGTTGTCATGCAAGTAGCCAACGCAATCGTTGAGGTACTGCTCTCAAAGGTAGTGACCCTGGGAAACGCGCAGGTCATCATAGATGGCTTCGCCGCGATGGGATTCCCAAACTGCGGTGGGGCTATAGATGGAACTCACATCCCTATCCTGGGACCGGACCACCAGGCCAGCCAGTACATCAACCGAAAGGGCTACTTTTCAATGGTGCTGCAAGCACTGGTGTACCATAGGGGACGTTTTACAAACATCAACGTCGGATGGCCGGGCAAGGTTCATGACGCTCGTGTTTTCAGGAACTCAGGTCTGTTTAGACGGCTGCAGGAAGGTATTTACTTCCCGGACCACAAAATAACTCTTGGGGATGTGGAGATGCCTATAGTCATCCTCGGGGACCCAGCCTACCTGCTAATGCCCTGGCTTATGAAGCCCTATACTGGCGCCCTGGACACTGAAAAAGAACTGTTCAACTACCGGCTGAGCAAGTGCAGAATGGTGGTGGAGTGTGCTTTTGGCCGTCTCAAGGGGAGATGGAGAAGCTTACTGACTCGCTGTGATCTCAGCGAAACCAATATCCCCATTGTTATTGCAGCTTGCTGTGTGCTCCACAATCTCTGTGAGAGCAAGGGGGAGACCTTTATGGCGGGGTGGGAGGTTGAGGCAAATAGCCTGGCTGCTGATTACGCCCAGCCAGACAGCCGGGCGATTAGAAGAGCCCAGCGGGACGCGCTGTGCATCCGGGAGGCTTTGAAAGCTAGGTTCCTGAGTGAGCAGGGTAACCTGTGACTTTTAAGTTTGTGTACAGAGAAGCTGAACCTGCCCCCGTTTCTTTACCCACTAAATGTTCAGTATCCTCTCCAGTTACATACCCCGTTCCCCCCCTTCCAACACACGTTTAAAAATAAAATCACTTGAATTTTGTTAATGAACACCGTTTTCTTTATTACTGTTTTCGCGGGAAAGTGTTGAACCTGGGACGCAGACTGTGGTGGGGAGCGGGTGTAGTGTAGTGATGCAAATGACGCTTCTAAACTCCTGTGACTTTGTGGCAGGGGGAGGACGGTTACAGATCCCCTGCTGCGTGGCTCTGTGATCCAGGATAAGGACCGCTGCATAAGATCTCTAACTGCCCACCCCCGTCACAAAGTCACAGAGCAACCCCCACCCCCCCACCACAGAACATGAAAACCACCTCCCAGACTGACCAGGGTAACTAGTGACTGCACTGTGTGTGTGCCCTGCTGCTGAACCTGCCCCCGCCTCTGTACCCTGGTAAAGGTGACTGTCCTGTCCAATTACCAACCCCCTTCCCCCCCCTTCAGACAGACTCTCCTCTAAAAGAACATGATGGAAACAGTAATTAACAGAAACGTATTTTTTATTAGCAACTACACATGAAACTGGGGGGTGAAACTTGGACGGGGGCTTGGGTGAGGCGGGAAGGAAAGGACTTGTCAAATTTTGGGGAATGAGAGCCTCCTAGTACTAGAGCAGTCTGCAGGGGTGGAGTGAGAGTTTTCACGGACTCTGCCGCCCCTCCTTCTTTGGACTTTGGGTGAGGGGGGTATGGGACTTGGTGGCGGGGGAGGGCGGTTAGAGATAGACTGCAGCGGGGCTCTGTCCTCCTGCCTCCGGTCCTGCAGAACATCCACAAGGCGCCGGAGCGTGTCCGTTTGCTCCCTCATTAGTACAAGCAGCGTTTGAGTCGCCTGCTGGTCTTCCTGCCGCCACCTCTCCTCCCGTTCCATGTGTGATCGGTGCATTTGGGACAAGTTATCCCTCCACTGGGTCTGCTGGGCTGCCTGGGCTCGGGAGCAGCCCATAAGTTCCGTGAACATGTCCTCCCGTGTCCTCTTCTTCCTATGCCTAATCTGCGCTAGCCTCTGGGAGTGTGATGCCAGGCTAGGTCGGGAGACAGTCGCAGCTGTGGGAATGGGAAAAAGGGAGTGAATTCCTCAGAAAGATAAATTTAGTTGTGAACAAAGAACATAGTCTTTCTCTGTGAACAAGACCATGCACAGCACCTATCACATGCGCACTCAGGACAAGGTCGAATTTTCAGCCTTCGCATTCAGTGCCTGGGGTCTTGCAGTGCAGATCAGAGAAGCGGGGCAGGACACCGGAATTTGTGTAGCAGGCCGACATGGTAAGCCGTAGACTTGTGGCTGCTTAAAACTTTAATAGTAGCACTGGCCTCCTTTCACATTGAAAGCAATGCCAGTCCCTGCTGCCAGCAATCCGGCAAGCATGAACTCTGCCCCTGTCCCACCCCCTCGCGGCTGTCCCAGGGAAAGATCCCTGTATGCTGCCCCTCTCCCGCCTCCACCGCGTGGCTGTAAGCCGCCGGTTACAGTTCTGTAAAGGAACAGGCAAGCAGTCCCAATACTAACATTCCCCTACCTAATTCAAAGCAGGTCACCATGAGCGACATCACTCTGATGAGGATTTCAGAGACGGAAAAAGAAAGGATGCTTCGGGAAAGCCTGTAAAGACCAGGGCCGTATGCCGCCATGCTCTGCAGGGCAATGATCCCGGAGTATTTGCTTGTCTCCTGGCGCGGAAATGTTTGCTACTACGGAGGACCCAATAAGGCTGCTCTCCCCAGGAACCTGATGCAAAGGCTTTCCAATTACCTCCAGGAGAGCTTCGTGGAGATGTCCATGGAGGATTTCTGCTCTATCCCCGGACATATAGACCGGATTTTACTGTAGCTGCACTGGCAGGGACTAAACAGTAGAGCGGCTTGGGCAGAACAATCATGCTAAACCGGACATTGTTAGATCTTTTCAGCAGTTGCACTGCCAGGGACTGAACCGTTAAGCGCCTAGGGCAAAGTAATCATGCAAAACCCATTGTTAATATTGTTAATATTCCTGTTCTGTTAAAAATAAATGTTTAGGTGTTTTAAACACTTACTGAGTGATCCTTCCCCTGATTCTGTGTCCGGGTTAACGGCTGGGGATGGTTGGTGGGGGATCTCTGTAAGGGTGATGAAGAGCTCCTGGCTGTCGGGGAAATCAGCTTGGTAAGTGCTGTCGACTGCCTCGTCCTCCTCATCTTCTTCCTCATCTTCCCCGTCCGCTACCATGTCCGAGGAAGCGGCCGTCGACAATATCCCATCCTCAGAGTCCACGGTCAGTGGTGGGGTAGTGGTGGCGGCCGCACCTAGGATGGAATGCAGTGCCTCGTAGAAACGGGATGTCTGGGGCTGGGATCCGGAGCGTCCGTTTGCCTCTTCGGTCTTCTGGTAGCCTTGTCTCAGCTCCTTGATTTTCACGCGGCACTGCGTTGCATCCCGGCTGTATCCTCTCTCTGCCATGGCTTTAGAGATCTTCTCATAGATCTTTGCATTCCGTCTTTTGGAGCGCAGCTCGGAAAGCACGGACTCATCGCCCCACACAGCGATCAGATCCAAGACTTCCCGATCAGTCCATGCTGGGGCCCTCTTTCTATTCTGAGATTGCACGGCCATCTCTGCTGGAGAGCTCTGCATCGTTGCCAGTGCTGCTGAGCTCGCCACGATGTCCAAACAGGAAATGAGATTCAAACTGCCCAGACAGGAAAAGGAATTCAAATTTTCCCGGGGCTTTTCCTGTGTGGCTGGTCAGAGCATCCGAGCTCGGACTGCTGTCCAGAGCGTCAACAGAGTGGTGCACTGTGGGATAGCTCCCGGAGCTATTAGCGTCGATTTCCATCCACACCTAGCCTAATTCGACATGGCCATGTCAAATTTAGCGCTACTCCCCTCGTTGGGGAGGAGTACAGAAGTCGAATTTAAGAGACCTCTATGTCGAACTAAATAGCTTCGTGGTGTGGACGGGTGCAGAGTTAATTCGATGTAACGGCGCTAAATTCGACATAAACTCCTAGTGTAGACCAGGCCATGGAGATGATTATATTGCTGTAAAGCACTTTCAGCTCTACCAATGAAAAGTGCTAAATAAGAGCTAGATATTATTTACAATAGCTGAAGATTTGGCCTGATATAGCCATCCATCTCTGGCAATACCGGTGTTTGTACTTTGAACCCTATTTTTCAGTAATTTGTAGTTTCAGTGTAAAATTCCTCTTGGAAATGAAACTTTGCACACAGGAGGCTAGCTGTGAAGTCAATCAGGCTACACCAATTTATAGCAGTTGAGGATCAGGCTCAGAGTCTATTTGTTTTTAATGGCATTTTGGAAGAGATTATTTTATTACGTGTTCTAATATGTAGTTTCCCATTGGACTGCAGTAGCTCAGGTAGTTACTACAGACCACATTCAAATTTGCTACATTTTGAAGTGCACCTGCAGAAATGCACTTGCACAAAAATCTGTATTTACATGCACAGAGGAATAATTATGCAACAGTTACTCATTTTACATGCACAGTTTTCTTTTTGCAAACAAATATGGGGTTTTGAATGAATGAGAATGAATGCACTTGCAAATATTATGCATGCACTTTTAGAGGCTTCATTAAATATTTTCTGTACGTTTTTGGTATATGCAAAATGCTCAAGTCCATGTGGTAAGACATACCGAAGTGGCCATTAAATAGGAGCACCAATTTAGAACAAGATCTCTTGACTCCTGTGGGATTTCTCATTGGATTGAACAGGAGATATTGCTCCAGCCGTTATAAGTTTCACTGTTGTCCAGAAGTCAGCAATATTATTTTTAATTGCAACTGTACATATTTCCATGAAAAAAATTTCACTGCTTTTTTAAATTTAAAATTAAAAATCACCCTCCTTCCTCAAATGAAAATAACATTAATGGTTGCAACAAGGGATTCAAGACAGCAAATTATGTGCTTACACCTCTTTCTTTTATAAGGCATGTGAAATTATTATTCAGAATTAGGCTCACAGAATTTTAGTGATGTACAGGACTCCAGTTCAAACTATGTTAAACTGCTTCATCTCATCAGTGAACTTTCCCATGTTAGACTTTTGACTGTGCTTCCCTTTGTATTGTGAAATCTATTTGTTAAGACTATTTCCCAGCCCGGCTTTGGATATGTATTTCCCATGGAACCCTGCCCTTTATATTAGGGGTGAATAATTAGATCATAAGGTTTAATGTTATTATGCAACCTGCCAAGATTTTGTACACTATCACCTGCTTGCTATAAGGTGTTGTCGGTCACCTTAATGATTCTAATGCGGCACTGAGTCCTTTTTTTCCCTTGGGAATCAATCTTAGGGTGGCGTCACTCATTCAGTGTGTGACTTTTCTTTCAGTGTTTAACAAGTCTCCCCGTAGACAAAAAGTTGTATTGTAAAACCAGACCTACAAAGTCTCACACACCTTAAGAATGAGTCCCACTCCTTTTTGCTTAAGGAAAAATTAAAGCAAAACAAAAGACACATTTATGCCCAAAGGGATTTCTCACTGCTATGAGAGTATATATATATATATATATATATATATATATACACACACACACACACAAAATCAACTCACCCAATCATACTACTTACTTCTAGAGATTTAGTGACGTTAGCTTCTGTGTGACATGGAAACCATGCTTTTGTCATAATTATTTTAATGGGGTTTATATTATTACATTCTCATTGAAAAGCTCTTTGTACTACAATTACCTTTAATACTGGGTCAAAAGGCATGATAAAAATGTAGGGAAAGTCACTAATACCTTTTTGTTCATTTTTCTGGTTCTAATGGCACTGGGGTGTGTCTGTGGGGGTGTGAAAGAGATTGAGTGAGTCGGAGAGACAGTGAAAGGATTAAACTGGTATCAAAGAAATTCAGGACAAAATCAGGGCTATTCCTGAAATTAGTGATGGTGGTGTACCACAGTAGCAATGCTTTGTCTTTGCTCCACCTACACAGTAACCTAATCTTAATAACCCATGATGAACATTCTATTATACAGAAATATCTAAGATGATAGCCTTCTAAGAACAGCTATTTGTAGATGGCAATAACTCTTCATTGAAACTGTTTGAAAGACTTGTCTCTGTTTGAGTAATCTGTTCACACTACCAAACAGTTGTCCCCCTCTCTTATGCCCCCACAGACAGCCCCACTGCCTGGATGAACACAAATCCTTTAGAGAAAATGGGATTTATTTTTCCATGGTTGTCTTCAGGGGAATAGGGAGTGTAACTTTATTAACCTAATGGGAGTTACAGGTGTAACTCCTAAGCAGCGGTAGGAGACTAGACTCCAAAGAGAATGAAATAAGCTGTTGCTATCTTTAAACAGAAGTTAAATGCACATTAATAAAAATCTCATTTCTACTAACGTTAACACTTAATTTGTCACTGCTTATGAGGGGATGACTTGTTGCTATGGGCAAGAAAAACCCTGACGTTTCGCCTGACTGCAAAACTGTGTTTATGTTGGGAGATGTAAGAACGAAGATACTCAGGACAAGTATACCATTCTTCCTTACTATTTCACTGCACAATGGTTAGGATAAGTATATTCCGCCTCAATTTCATTAGTGCAAACTGGCATTTTCAGCTAAAGATTGCCAAAGATTTTCAATCAAATGAATGACTCGTAGGACCTTTTCCCCCTTCCTGCATCTCTCTATGTAAGTATTTATAATGTGCTCAAACATCATTGTATCTAGGCAAGATGAAAGTACTTTGTACTTCTGTAACCTGTTCCATCCAAAGACCTCAAAATGTTTGCTTTGCAAACATACATTTAGCTTCAGAATACCTGGGTATGGCAGATAAATATACTATTTTACACATAAGGAAGCTGAGCCGCAGATAAGCTTAGGGACAAATTTTCAAAGGTGGCTGCTAATTTTGGGTGCATTGATTTTTGGGTATCAAATTTAGAACCTACACTAAAATCCTGGTGCCATGGAAGTTATTGACTTCAGTGTCACCAGGATTTCATCCCTACATTGTGATTTTCAGAGTTTCAAGCACCTGGAGCTTCTTTTCTTTATGGAGATATCCTATCTCGAACTGGAAGGGACCCTGAAAGGTCATCGAGTCCAGTCCCCTGCCTTCACTAGCAGGACCAAGCGCTGATTTTGCCCCAGATCCCTAAGTGGCCCCCTCAAGGATTGAACTCACAACCCTGGGGTTGACTTCCATTAACTTCAGTTCAAATAGGTTGGTCCCAAAGCTAGAAATACAAGAAGGAAATCACCAAACTCATTATTAAAAGTTAGAAATAAAATATGTTCAGACCAGAAATGTGCAGGTTTTCATACATGGTTGTTGCCCTGCTGATTTCCAACATATCTCTGTAGAAATGGAAGGCCTTTTTTTGTCCTCAGATGAGGAAAGATTTCATATATATAATTTTAAACTCTTGGACTAGTAAGAAATCATGCTATGAGAGCGGGTTGCATTGTGCAATTCATGGGAACTATATGTTCCTAATTAATCCCTAGTGCACGAATGTATCTTTTTTGTTTTTAATCTCATGAGAAATATCCCTATAAGCATGACTGGAAGGAACACACCTCTACATCTTTGGTACTGCAGAAGGATTTTAACCAGAAGGATTTTTTTTTTTTCATTTCAAGGCCTTGAGCCAAGTTTTCCTTTTATACTTTTCTGTCTCTAATCCTAAATCATTGTAACCTAAAACCTAGGGGCGAATTAAACAGAAATACCCTGCTAGCAAAAAGCTGGGCTAATTAATTTTCTTAGTTAGGAGCCTGGCTTGTCTTTCTTCCTCAATGAACACAGTAAACTCAGTACAGGCTGTGCAGTCTCAGCAGATTTAGTTACTGCCTCAGTGCCAACTATGTCTGTTTTAACAAACTTATTTTTTATTGGTTTTGTTATTTCACATAAACAACCATACACATGCTACCCTCTTAGGCCCTGATCCTACACATATTCTTACATCTGAATAACTTTATGCAGGTAAGTGGTCCCGTTTTATTCACTTGCATTAATGTGTGGAGAATCAGGCCTTTACTGTACAACTGTAAACTCAGCCAGAACCATGAATACAAAGTTAGCTGTACTTTCTCTCTTCTAGTTCAAGGGCTTGAGTCTCATTTACAATATGGCTCTTTTACACTGTACTGGCCTTCTTGTGAATGAGAATCAGGCCCAGAGTATATTGCTTTAAACACTGGTAACAATTCTAGGGTTCATCCAACAGCAATTTGACTATCAGTCCCCAGTTTCCTCTGGTGTTTTTGTGTGTGTGTGTGTGTGTGTATATATATATATATATATATAAAACAGTCTGAGTATCACTGACCTAGACTAACTCAAATAAAACACCAGCTGAAAATGAGTATATATATATATATATACTCATTTTCAGCTGGTGTTTTATTTGAGTTAGTCTAGGTCAGTGATACTCAGACTGTGGCTTGCAAGCGGCAAGTGGCTCTTTAATGTGTATCCTGCAGCTCTTTGCAGCAAATGATATTAAAACACGGTGTGATTTAATTATTAACCAGTCTAAGTTAACTAATCAGAATGCTTTTACTATGTTATTAACCAATTAAGTTATCAACTTGCACTATGTTTTTAACTTATTTGCTGTGAGAATAATAATAATAATTATATATATAAAAACTAAATATTTTTCCTGTCATACTGTTTAAATATGAATAATACTCTGGTAAATGAAACAATGAATTCACACCACTGTGGCTCTTTTGGGTAATGTTGATCACTAATTTGGCTCCTGAACCACTGAGGTCTGAGGATTTAGCCCCAGTTGCAGAATTCTGATAGTGATCTGCAGGACAGACAAGAGCTTCTGATTGGAAAAGAGAATTGAGCCTTTATTTTCCATTGCTATCTCCCATACAAATTGTAGCTGCAGAATTAAATAATATGAGAACCTCTGGTAAAAAGTATAGAAAACAGTGGTATGAAGTTGTTGTACAGTGAATAAAGCATTCAGTCATCTCAATTTTATTCTTACTAATTTTAAAATTAAAAGCCATACTGGCAGGCACGGGAGAAAGATACATTATAAGGCCCCAATGCTACGAAGATTTACACCTATGCTTAACTTTACTCACTCTGAGTAATCCCATAAAGTTAAGCATGTGCATAAATCTTGGCAGAATCAGGGCCTAAATTGATACGGTGCAATTTACAAAGAATTTGTTCTAGATGGCAGGATCTGCAGAGGTACATATACGAGGCACATGAAACACCATTTTCTGCTATTCCCCTCTCTAAATTCTTAAATGGTGATGAAACATAATTTTAATAATATTAACATCGCTAAGTATGTTCAGTGAAAGTGTACCAGAGCATTAAAAATAAAGTGCGAAATATCTCCCTAATTTTCCAAAGGTAATTCCTCCTGCCTCCTTCTCTCAAGGAGCTTGGAAAACCTAGCTCTAGAATATTTTTTTCCATCCCAGGTGATAGATGGCAATGATCCTCTCTTCTAGGATAACATGATGTTTTAGAAAAGTTACTATCAGTTTCTGTCTCAACAGCTGGGGGACTTTATCCTGTCAGAGCAGTGATTGTGAAAAGGAGCTAAGGGTGATAATGGACAAACATCTGAACATGAGCTCCCAGTATGGTGCTGTGGCAAAAAGGGGTAATGCGATCCTCAGATATATAAGCAGGGGAGTAGTAAGTCAGAGTAGGGAAGTGATTTATGTAGCACTGATGATAACAATGATAACATTTCTGGAGTCCACATTTTAAAAAGGATTTTGAAAAATTGGAGAGGGTGCAGTGAAGAGCCACAAAAACGATTCAAAGGCTGGAAATAACGCCTTAGAGTGAGAAACTAAAGGAGCTCAAATTATTTAGCTTTTAAAAAAGATCAAGAGGTGACTTGATTACAGTGTATAAGTACCTTAATGAAGATAAAATTCTGGGTACTAAAGGGCTTTTTGATTTAGTGGAAAAAGGCATAACAAGAACCAATGGCTTAAAGGCAGACAAATACAAATTAGAAATAAGGCACAATTTTTTTTAACAGTGCAGATGATTAACCATTGGAACAAACTCCCAAGGGAAGTGGTGGATTCACCATCACTTGAAGTCTTCATATCAAAATTGGATGCTTTTCTGGAAGATATGCTTTAGTCAAGCACAAGTTATTGGGTTAACCCCAGGAATAACGTGATGAAACTCTAAGGCCAGTGTCAGACAGGAGATCAGACTAGATGATCTAATCGTTCCTTCTGACTCTAATTACAAACACAAAACATGCCTCTGAACTCAGCTCGATGAAGAGCTGGCACAATGTGTTACACTTAACTGCATGAATTTTGCCAAACACTCAGGTATGTCAAGGTAAGAACGCACCAGCTTTGCTGCAGAATGTATCTGCTCTGTCCTAACATTTCATTGATGTCAATGGAATGTTAATGGATGCCGACAGCACAACAGGAGTGGGTAGCGCCAACTGTGAAAGGGTTAAGATAATGTCATCAGAATAGAATGTTGTCACAGGATAATGGTTGCCTGCTGCTACATAAATGCTGAGGCACTCATGGAAAATTAAACATCAAGGCATGCTCATTTTCAAAGCAACAGACCTGGATCTTACTGCAATCTTCTGTTACAATGCATTTATTTCTACTTAACTCAATGGCTGTGGGTGCAGTGAATTGAGAATTGTAGTAGTATTATTTACCTATGCACTCTGACTGGCCTGGTGGCCAGCTGTACATTACTGCATGCTTTAGTTAAACAGAGATACATTAATCTACAATAATAGTTTTAAACATGTAGGTTTAACAGACAGAGCAGTGGTCCAATGATTTAGGTACAGGATTTGAAGCCAGAAGTTCTAAGCTTGGCTCTGGCACTGACATCCTCTGTGACACTGGACAAATTTACTTAACTTTAGGTGTCAGTTCAGGTATGTGTACATTGGACTTGGAGGTGTAATTCCCACCATGAGACATACCCTGCTAGCTCTGATCAAGCTAGTGTGCTAAAAATAGAAGTGTAGCTGGGGCAGTGTGAGTGGTGGAATGGGTGTTTGAGTTAATACCCCTTGAAATAAATGGGGCAGCTCACCTCTCCCAAATCTATTTTTTCAGGCACTCTGAAAATTCTGGCATATATTGCTGTCTTGGTTACACTTAACTTCATGTTTTCAAGGTTTTTTTTGTAAACATAGAACCTAGATAATTACTTTTTTAAAAAGATGAAAGCTAAGATTCTGGAGCAGAAAGTGGCACCTCAGGGGAAGCAGGGTGTGTTGTGTACCCTGGCTTTGAGTCCTGACCACCTCCATATACAACCTCGCCCAATTGGACATGTGCATTATAGTTTTGTGTCTCACTTTTCTCTGAAACATCAGTATTGCCCACTGCCTGAAGTAGAGAAGCAGGCAGATGGAACAATGATCTGATTCGGTGTGAGAAATCCTATGCAACTTTTCACTATTGCCCTTCATCCTGTAACAGCTGATATAGAGAGCACCTGCATAGCAGATGAAGTTTTCTAGACAGCAGCCAAAGCCTGATACTTGTTAAAAATGCAGCATCTTACTCTATGAATTGGAACAATGTCACTTTAAATCTAATCCTTCCTTTGCTCTCACATATCCCCACCTCCCAAAACAGTTGCACTTGCTGCCTGCAATGTGGATTTCCTTAAATTGACTACTAATTGCCACAGCTTCTAAGCTTGTGTGGAATTGAAATGCAGTCTGCTGAATTCAGCTCATTTTCTTAGGTAAATACCGGGCTGACAATGCTAACTATTCTGTATATGTTGAAAGAGCAGAATGCTGGAGTTGAGACTGACCATGGTAATCAGTGTTAGCCCACAAGCACAGAAGCCATATTTAGCATTACACGCGTGGCAGTGTTTCCTTTTTGGAGGATTCCCCACTGGAGCCGTACTACTTTGGGATGTCATCCTGTTGGGTCCTGCACACTGAGCTGGACTGAACCAGGTTGGTATTTGGAATTGAGGGCCTCCCACAAATACACAAGGTACTACAGGAAGTGGTCTTAGTAGGAGGTACTCTCTCTTCTGAGTCAGTACTGAACCAATGACCAAGCATTAACCTGTGCTGCTGGAGGTGCCATATTCTGGAGGAGACATGGTACTGAGATCCTGAACATTTGTGGTTATTAAGAATCCTACAGTATTTTCCTCAAGTGTAGTGATGTTAGTCCTTGTTTCCTTGCATGATGCCTACTTGGATAATTACATTTTGTCCACCTACCATTTCTGCTATCATGTCATTTGAATAAAGGATTCCATTTCACTTACTGTCCTGAACTGTTGTGTAGTGCCGCGATATCAGCCCAGAGTAGGGTGACCAGATAGCAAATGTGAAAAATCGGGACAGGAGGCGGGTTCCTATATAAGAAAAAGTCCCAAATATTGGGGCTGTCCCTATAAAATCGGGACATCTGGTCACCCTAGCCCAGAGATTACTGCATTTCAATGACTATGAAGTGATCCCTGTTCATACTTTGTATATCATTTTAAGACCTTGTTTCAGGAAAGTGCTTAAGCATGTGCTTACCTCAATCCCTATTCAGACTAACACAAGTATGAGCGTGAGTCTCACTGACTTCAAGGGGATTTAACCACAGGCTTAAAGGTTAGCACATGCTTAAGTGCTGTCCTGAATAGAGATGCTTTCTATGTGGACAAAGGGTGTGTGGATTCTGTGGGAAGAAGGGCACTATCGTTCATATTTCACTATAGGTTACCATAGAATAAATAATAATAATAACACAGAAATCTGTTAGGCCTATATAATGATCATAGAATGTATGAGGTCCAACGAAACTTTTAGCATTCCATGAAAAGTTGGAAAATAATGTGGAAAAAATACCAGAAATGGGTTTATATAGTATGGAAGCTGGCAGAAGTCGTTTGGAAAAATCATATTAATTTAGAAAGTCCTATTATGTGCATTTTAAAAAAAATAGCTTATTTAAACAAGGGTCTACAAAAGAAACAAAAATCTTTAAAACAAAAGCTCTGGAGTTGAACAAATCCTCCTTCCATCCCCCAAAATAAGGTAGTGTTCTGGCTCTGGTTTAAAAAGACCAAAGCCTGGATCTGAAGAGCTGACGCTCACTCTGATATGGCCAGGTGTTGCAGCTGATGTGTATCAGGGAGCCTCGAAAAGGCAAGCATCTTCATATTGCAAGTGAGCCACAATAGTTAGGGACAACGTATTATAAATGGCGGTAACCTAACCTCTGAACTGCTTGGCCTTTTTAGGCTCATGCCAAATTCTTATCAGTAAATATGAAGGATGGTACATTGGAATTTAGCCATACGGTCTCTGTTAATGAGACAGTTACAGCTAAATTCCTGCTGCATGTGGAAAACCATATCTTAGCTATACTGCACTCTCATTGCACAGCTTTTTCAGGAAGCAAATGTTAGGGCTTGAGGTGCTTCTATAGGAAAAGTAACTAAACAAATTTCAAATATTTCACATTTCAAGGCTAGAAATCTCATATTTGAGAAGGATTCCATTGAATTAGAACAGTAATGAACTCAATAGTTTAACCCAAATTACCTCAGAAAAATGGAAGAGATCAGAAAACTCAGTTTGTCTTGTTCAAAACCCTATCGAAAGGCTTAGGGGCCTGATTCTCCTCTCATGCTGGTGTAAATCAGGAGTAATTCTACTGAAACCAGTGGAGTCGTGCTAGTGTAAAATTGATGTAAGTGACATTGGAGTTGGGGCTCAAATTCTGAAGTATTTGCAATATTAAAGAGACCGGGTCAAACTAATCCCGGGTGTAACTCCGGTGCCTTAAATGGAGTTAGACTCTGAATGAATTTGGCTCTGTGTGTATGCGTGTGTGTGCGTGTGTGTGTATGCGTGTGTGTGGGTAACAGTAAAAGAGAACTGACGTAAACTTCCTGTGAGAACTCTGTGTTCTGTGGCCAGGCTTTGCTGAGTAACAGAGAAAGGAGTCAGAGCTGTGATTATTTGCACTGACCAGAGCTTGTCTGGCCGGGCTGTGCTGTCTCCGCACAGTTGGACTACATCATGCTTGACACAGTTAGAGAGGGAGAGAGCAAGAGCAACTGTGGCTCCAGCATGTCGGGCCCGCTCGGCAGGTTGATGAATGTTCTGAGCTTTAAGAGCTTGCCACCCAGGCCAGTTCAGCCCATCCACAATGAGTTACAGTTTCCCGATCTCCCTCCCGGCACCTCCTCCCCCTTCCTCCCTTCTCCACCACGGCTGCTTACTACATAAACACTGCTGCTCTATCTTCAAAGCCCAGTCATCATGTCACTGTGTCAGTTTAGAGCAGACTGGGATCACCCTGTTGCACGTCTGTTGCCGGCCAGGCCTCTGCAAATAAACAGGATTAGAACATATTTCTATTTTCTTACTTAAAGACAATTCTCCCTTAGTTCTTTGGGAAGGAGTGAGTTTTAATTAACGATGGGACAATGCAAATTCAGTTAGAAGTTTCACTTGGGAATGTGACACATTTCCAATTTGTTTCTCTTCCCTGAGGTTATGTTCCACCTCCTCCTGAGAGCTTTTCCACAGGGGAGTTGTCTGTCTGTGGGAAGCCTTAAGGAAGTGCACAATGCTGTCATCTCCTAGGGAAAATGTGTTTCAGTTCAGTTATGTTCCCACCAGCTTCTCTTTTCCTTTCCATGCATCTGTTTTCATTTTCTTCACATTTATACTTTAAAGATGATTTTCTCCCTTCCACATCCCTTCCCTCTCCCCCAGGAAGATGAATTTCATCTGTGTCTTGAAACAGGGTAAGAAACAGTAAATATTTATGGACACCAGGGGAAGGTTGAACTATAATCCACTACTTATCCCTAGGTCTCTTATGCAAGGAATTAGCATTGCAAAATTTACATTAAAAAAAAGTATTTCTATTATGTGAAAATGCTATGCCTCACACTCAGTTAATGGAGCAAACTGCAGTGTACCCTGGGCCAACTATGGGACGTGGCCTTTTAACAGTGTGAGACAAATGGCCAAAATTAAATACACAAAATGCAGCCGAATGTGAAAGTTCAAGTGATGAGGAAATATGTGTACAGCAGGTCAAGTTTTCTACAGATTTATTTTTAATGAATTCTTAGGATTTTTTTAAATAATTGTAAGTATACTCAGCAATACTGTACAGATAAAGGCATGTAAAAATGCCAGTGCATGAAGCCAAACACACAAAACTTGTATGTCTCCAAACCCAGAAGGGGCCATAACAACAAAATGTTCAGTATGGATTCTTAGAGCCTAAGTGAAGATAAAGCTCTAATAAAAGGCCATTCTTTTGTGTTAAAGTAAAAGCAACATAAAATGAGAGTTTGTTGCAGGGGCAGGGGATGGGGGGAGGACAGGCATAGCAGCATAGGCCCTTTAATGTCCTGATGCTGCAGAAGTGGAAGGAAAACCCTGGGAGGTTCCCATCAAAGGCCAGTGTTCTCTCCAGCAGCAGCAGGGGGTCCAACAGCACCATGTGGCCATCAAACAGGGAGGGGGCAACTTGGGTCAGTATGGGAATACAAGACTTCCTCCCAGATTGCCATGTGCCTCTAGCAGATCTTGGTGGAACAGTAGAGTTTGGGAGTCTAATTTCTGCATTTCTTTACTCAACGATTCTACCCCAGAAACCCTATAAGAAAGCACACTCCCTCTGGTTTTTCTGTGGGAGAGCGTGATCCTGAGGTCCCTTCCAACCCTGATATTCTATGATTCTATGAAAAGCCTATTCCTATTCATACTGAAGCCAGTGGGAGGAGTTTTGCTATTGACTTGAATCCCAGCAGGAATATGTCATAAAAGGTCCCATAGACATCTCTGTCTTTGTTTCTACCTTGATATCTATGGGCCAGATCCTAGCTACCTTTCCAGTGCTACTCCAGTGGTGTAAATTGAGGGGAAAGCTGGCTGCAGCTGAGAATCCTCAAATGATATAAAGCCAATGTAACTGGCTCTACATCACCCACTCCTGGATCCTGTGTATAGGGGCCATAGCCAAAGCATGGTGTACTCCAGTGATCTTGTGGTGGTAGAAGGTTCAGAGAAGAGCCATGAGAATAATTAAAGGATTAGAAAACATGCCTTATACCAATAGACTCAAAGACCTCAATCTATTTAGTTTAACAAAGAGATGGTTAAGAGATGACTTGATTACAGTCTATAAGTACCTACATGAGGAACAAATATTTGATAATGGGCTCTTCAGTCTAGCAGAGAATGGTACAACATGATCCGGTGGCTGGAAGTTGAAGCTAGATCAATTTAGACTGGAAATAAAGCATACATTTTTAAAAGTGGGAGTAATTAACCATTGGAACAATTTACAAAAGGTTATGGTGGATTCTCCATCACTATCCGTTTTAAAACCAAGGTTGGATGTTTTTCTAAAAGCTACACTCTAGGAATTATTTTGGGGAAGTTCTATGGCCTATTATATAGGAGATCTAACTAGATGATCACAATGGTCCCTTCTAGGCCTTGGAATCTATGAACCTGTGAATGAAAAAGTTCCTATGGGATTGTTATTACTGTCGTAAATTAGAGCAATCATGAGGTTGCTCTAAATTATGCTGTAATCAAACAGGTCCCTGGCTGCTCCCAAGTTCAGGAAAGGGGGTGGAAAACTACATATTCTCAATTGTGCTTAGGGGAACCTGAAACTCTTCCTCTCTATCTCTATAATTTTTAACTATATCAAAGTCATTAAAGAATTTTCCTACTAAATCTCTACTTTTCACACTTGCATATATTGGCTTTTCAATGTGCCTGCTGTTGCCAAATGAGCAGAACCAGCTGCTGAATAATTTAGAATGTCAGTGTCCGAATATAAAATTAATAACATATTTCCAGGAAAACAGGAGTCTTGAGACTCCGCTAGTATGGTGAATGGCCATGTGTAGAAACTGGATTACCTTTTCATCCACAAAGGTGGTTCCTTTAAGACAGAAAGGTAAATTGTTGAAGGCAATATGGGGTATCTTTGCTTCTGTAGTCTGTATTATGCCTGTTCTTTGGATAAATAGAGGACAGTCTCCAGACCATCATTCCAGCATCTGGGACTGGAATCCTGAATTCAAACACCCTTGAACTTTGGTAGTGGTTGTATTTCGAAATCCAACTCCACAATTCATGATTCTTGATTATCTCTATTAAGAGCTCAGTCCAAAACTGATAAAAGTCAATGGAAGGACTTATATTGACTTTACTGGGCTTCGGATCAGGGCCTAGTAGTCCAGACTGGAACACTGAAGCCAAATACCCTTGAATTTTGGGGTGCTTTGAAATTTGGTCCCCAAATCACACCTACATTTGTGTAATGATGGTGATGATGAATATGTTGCAGCAAAAAATCATAAAATGGCAATTTTCCACTTATTTTTTTAAGGAATAAAGTCCAATAGATTAGCCACAGCATGTTAGGTTTTTTGTTAAAACCAAACCAAACTATAAATGTCTTTTCAAATAGTTTTATTTTAATAAATTTAAAAAAAAAACAATGAAAACAGATTTTATTTTGGTTATAAACATCCCCCTATTGTTCTGGAAAACCATTAATAATAATAATGTCTTTGGACTAATGACATGAGATCAGAAAATTAAACAATTTATACAAACTACCAGTTCTCCTCAAACTGACATTTTCGATGCCTTGGCTATGATGATGTTGGATCTCACAAGCTAAGAAGGGTTGGGCTCGATTAGTACTTGAAGACCTCAAATGAGCAACTTTGTGCAGCAATTTTGGTTATTCTATTGGTAGCATGCCTTCATCTGAGTCAGCACAGAACCAATGTCTCAGCAAGGGGCCAGGGAACACTGCTGTTACAGGTGCTGTCATTTGGATGAGGTATTAAATCATATTCCTTACCATTTATGGTTACGAAAGATCCCATAATAGTTTTTTTCTAAAAGTGGGGATGTTAATTCAAGTGCCCTAACCCAGTTCCAACTGGGATTATTAAATTTTTCCTAAACTCCCTCGGCAGTTTCAACGGGGAAGAGGGGTGGCATTCTTCTCTGCTTCCTGCGCTAAACTGTGGCGAGTGTTGCTGCACCCCATTAAACAAATCCTGCCTTTCAGCAGGGAAATCTCTTCTCTATCTCTCAGGGGAGCTGTGAGTCTTTAATTCATTAGTGTTTGCGAACACTTTTTGACTTTTGGATGAAAAGTGCCTAGTGTACAGTTATTATTTTAACATTATTAATATTTGCTATTTATGTATATTCCAGTAATGCCTACAATGTGCTGGGCACTGCCTATACATGCAGGAAGACAGAATCCCTGCCCTAAAGAGCTCACAGTCTGGGAGTCACTGATAACTGAATTATAGCCCTCAAATGTTTAATAATAAGGCTGAGTGCAGTGTTGTTGTAGCCATTTTGGTCCCAGGATAATAGGGAGACAGGCTGGGTGAGGTGATATCTTTTATTGGACCGACTTCTGTTGATGAAAGAGACCCACCTTTTCTCTACTAATAAGGCTAACATTTTACACTACCATAGCACCATTCATCTAATGATTCCTTCCAACACCTTACAAATGTGTATTAAGCCCCAGAAAACCCTTGAGAAATAGGGAAGTATACTATACTCAATTTTATGGGTTAAACATAGGCACAGGTTAAGTGATTTGCCCAAAGTCACTCTAATTCACTGGCACAAGTGGGAGTAGAACCCAGGAGTCTTAGGGTATGTCTACACTGCAGTCAAAGATGTGATTGCAGCTTGAGTAGACGTACCAACACTAGCTTTAATCTAGCTAAAAATTGGAGTAAAAACACAGTGGTGTGGGCGTCAGCACGGATTGTCCAAGTACTGGAACACTGGATGTGTACTTACAAAGCTAGCCTATGCTAGGGTCCATGCTGCCATGTCTTCACTGTTACTATTAACTGTGCTAGCTAGGTTAAAGCTAGCGTGGGTATCTCTACCTGAGCTGCAATCACACCTCCACTTGCAGTGTAGATATACCTCTAGTCCTGTGTCCTAGCCACTATACAAGATCTAAGAGTCACTACTACTAGAATACTAAACTCACTATAAGCCTTAGGCAAAATTGCCACTATACTACAGGGCCAGACTGTCATTTTTCAGTTAAACTGAATTTTGAGAGATGATCCCAGAGGTGAATGAAAATCCTTTTCAAGTGTCTTAGTGCTTGTCTACACTTAGAAGGCTGCAGAGGTGCAGCTGCATTGATGCAACTGAGACGCTATAGTGCTTCAGGGAGGGCTGCTTCTGTTGCCGTAGGTACTCCATCTCCCTGAGAGGCCATAGCTATGTAGATGGGAGAAGCCCTCCTGTCAACGCAAGGTATCTGCGCCCGTGTCGGTGTCTATGCCGGGAGTTAGGTCAGTATAATTGTGTCACTCAGAGATGTGGATTTTCCACACCCCTGAGCGATGTAGTAGTTAGTGTAGACCAAGCCTTAGATAAGAATCATAAATTTGAGACTGGGTGGAAGTTAGACACTTCCTCACCTGATAAGGAAGTTTTCTTCAGTAAACAAGTTGTTAAAGTCTGCTTACAATTAGATGGAACAATTCCAGATTCCAGTGATAAATTTCCTGTGTCCTGATCTGTTGTTGCCAGAGTTGATAAACACCCCCTCAGCACAGCACCCAGGTGGGGATCAGATCCAAAGCACATGTTGAGGGCCTTAAGCCCTGGATAACATCAGGGGGACTGGACTGAGATACTTGCAAGAAAGGGCTCAATATCCAGATCGGACAAGTCATAAAAGCCGTAGAGGGGAAAAAAGCCAGAGGAGAATTGGGTTGACTCACAGTTAGCTGCCAAGCTGAAATCTTTTATTTATAAAACAGTTACTCAACTTGTTACAAACACTCACTGAGGGACTCAGTAAGTTATTAGACAATTGTTTCAATTTTAAGAACCTGCCCATGATGGCAAATCTATCTGTCTGTCTATGATCTTATACTGTCCCATGACCGTAATATCTGAACAGGATGCAGAGTGACCCTTCCCCTAAAAGAGTTCTAGGAAAAATGTTGTTTGGGTTTGAAGAGAGAGGGTCACTGTGTTCAACCAGATGCAAAGGGGTCTTGTTTGGATTCTAGAAGGAAATATTAAAGGCTAGATAGCCGGTTGGGAGTCTAGACGAAAGAGTCGTGGGGGCAGTTAAGGATGAAGTTGGGGAAAAAAGGGAGAGTAGTCTGCTTAGGTTCTGATAGTGATGGAAAGGGAGAGGGAAGGGTAGTGTTAGAGAGAGAGGCCTAAAATATTATTTATATGTAAATGTACAATACATGTGGGCATTGGTGTGTGTATGTGTGTGTATATATATATATATATATATATATACATACACTGGTACATACATATTGAAATTGGAAATTGTACTTTTCCATTAAAATTAATCACAGATATGCATCTAAATCTCTAGACTGCTTTGAAAATCTCAGCAGCTCCACATATGCATCCTTGTGTGTATGTGTGCTTGCTCTCCCCCTGTGCACTGTATTTCCTGGTAGGTATCATAGCATGACTTTCATGATAACCTCCTGTTTTTAGCTGCTCGTAACATTTTGGAAAGTTATATTTTGTTTGAAATTTTGCATGATTGATCTTGGCCAAATAGTGAATATTTTAGAAAGTCTGTGTGACATGCGAAAGTGGAGGCGGTTGTTTTTATCTCTGTCTGTATCTTTTTCATTGATATATGTATTTTTATTTCTTTCTTTATGGAGAGAGAGAAAGACACAAATACATAAAAATAGACATGAAGTAGCTAATATAAATGACCGGGGGCACTGGTTCAGTGTCCAGCTGCAATTAGATCTGACCTGGGACTGGAATTCACTTCTCAGCAGGTCTGCTTAATGATTAGTTTTATTGTTTCTTCATCACCCCTAGTGGGGGTCATTTTTATTAGTAATGGAAAGAGACTGTTGCCCCTGGATAAAGCCAGCCACAAAAGACAAAGGGCTGATTGAGCACAGTTAGTGTCTTCAGGGCTCTGCATACCACCCCTTTCCTTCTCTTCTGACTGGAGGCAAGAAGGAGTATTGAGAGACGTCAAACATTAACTGGCTTTAAAGGGAAGTCACATCATGTGGCATACTGGAATTAGTACCACATGCTTTCATTTTGCAGGGCTGCTCTGATTATTGCTCTCAGACAACCCAAAATGAGGAGACATTTTTTGGCTGCCAGATATTTTAGATACCAGGCATTATTTTATTTTTTTTAAAGAGGTATCAAGTATTGTTAGCAATATTACTGTGGTTTGCAAACACCTGCTCACACTCCCACTCCTGACATGCAAGTACAAGTAGATTTCTAGCAAGTACAGGTCCATTTCCCAACAGCTGCAACAGGTAAAAACTGGCATAATTCCTTGGCAAAACTTGCACACTAAATGTTCTTTCTGGCTGATACCTGTTCTGAAGTGTTTCCAAAGAGATTTATTATAAGCCCTGGCATAATCAACAAAAACACGAATAGTTCCTGTGTGTTTGCTTTAAAAGTTCAGTGGGTACATGGACCAGGTAGAGTGACAGAATTGTCAGATGAGTTTGAGGTAGAGTAACAATGTGTTCACCATTGTCCTATCTGACAATAACAGGTGTATGTGAAGACAGTTCTCCCCACCTGGAAACAGTGCTTCAGGGAATTTAGACTGGCTTGAGCAAGGGCTGCATGGTTTTTCACTAGTGGTGATGGGGGAAACTTCCAAAAGAATGGTGTTGGGGTTCATTTAGTTAAGCACCTACAAGTTTAGGTGCTTCTCCAAACCACAGTAGCTAAACATCATAGTCCATAAAAGTTTGGCTGGAAATTTCATAAGAGCAGACTTAAGCTTAGCGATTTTTGAAGCTGATTTGATGAAAAGTAATGTCATTTTGGCTCTTAATTACATAGGAGTTCAAGGTAGATTACAAATCAGTTTGCTTTAATCTGATTTTACAGTCAGAAAAAGAACATTAGGGCCAGATCATCTGCTGGTGTAAATTAGCATATCTCCACTGAGTTCAATGCAATATCACTGATAGACATCAATTGAGGGTCTGGCTTTCTATCTTGCGAAACACTGCTTAATATCAAGCATTCATTTTCATGGATAAATCTGTATTAGAGTAGGACAAAAAGCAGTTTAAAAATATATATTAGCCCTGGGCATAAGCCAGCTAAGAGGATAAGACTTGGGCCTCTGTAAACTGTAATACTGATTTGTCTCTAACTGTTCTCTCTTAATGGAAATGGAAATGACTATTTTTAAATTCACTTTAATTAGAAATGTAGGGCCTGATTTTCCAACAAATTAGGCTCACAATTGTGCCTACAAAATGCACATTGAACTGAGAGTCAAATTTTCACATATACTTACCATGATTGCATATTCCAAATGGATAATTGGGGGACATTTTTTCCTAATTGTCTACTTGTACATGTAAGTACGGCTCAGCGTTCACGTCGCACTCCCTGTCAGTCCCCAGCCTGGTCTGGGGACGCTAATGATCCAACCAGCAGACCAAATTCAGTGATGAATCCTGGTCATGTGCCACCTGAGGCACATTGCACATACGCTGAGAAGAAGTTGCCCAACTTGCACATGCAAAATTGTAGTAGGTGTGTGTAAATTAGACTCCATATTTGTGAATGAACTTGCATGCCTAATTAATTTGAAAATCCCTATGCTATTTGAAATTCATCTCTCTCCCCTGCTGACAAATCTCAGGTAATTAGGCTCTGAGTGGCGAACTATCCAGGGTTGGTGGGGGCTGGACTTAACCCAGAGGCAAAATGCAAGGCAGCAAAGCAGTCTTCCTGCAGTTGCTATTGCAACCTATGTGCAGGTAGCAGCCATTGCTCTTCTGTGCAGGGTTGTGGGCCATTAGGTCTACAAGTGCCTCATCCCTAACCCACCTCCATTTAGGTTCTTCCATAGCCCCAACAAGGTAGTATTTGAGTTCTTCACAGACTTTAGTGAATGAAACCTGACCACATCCCTATGAAGTGGGGAACTGATATCACTATTTTACAGATGGGGAATTGTGCCTTAAGATCATCCTTCCTCTACCTCCAACAGTCCTCTTTGTGGCAGCCTTATGGGAATGGAGTGGAGACCCCTAGTTCATAGGCAGTGCAGGGATTCTCTTCCATGATTGAGCCATTCTTTGTAGCCCGATCATGAGACTTAAGTGGCAGAGGGCCTTATGTGTGCTCTCCACACATGAGTGAATTGCACCCTAAGGACTTCTATAACGTGGAGCAAAAATGTGTATGGTTAGCAATTGTTAAGGACTGAACCTTACTTGCCGATTTAGCATGCATTTCCTCTTCTAAAAGAAAGCAGAGACTCACAGTAAAGGGTGGGGCTACTTGGCTATCATCACTGTCTTTCTCTGCAGGCACATTGAAAAAGCTGCATTGTCTAATGCTGGGAGCAGGATATCTGAAAGAAGCCTTTTAGGACCACTGTAACTAGGTTTCTACCAGGTTCAGTGGGCTGAGCTATCTGAACTTCTCCTTTAGATAAGTGACAGATCCTCCGACTCCCCAGCAGTGGCTTATCACTAATTCCCTTCTGAGCTCTGCCTGTGTGAGTGCATGTACTGAGATCAATGAGGCCTATATGGAATATTTGCAGATAAGTGTTATGGTAGCAGAACAATAGGGGACAAAGTGGGTAAACTTAATTTCCTAACTCAGTTTAATTAGCTGCTGTTCAGTCACTTGCCCTTATATTTTATGATTATTGATCAGCTGTTTTCTGGCTCCCTTCCTCTGGTCTGTGCACAGATTGAGCTGTCAGAATTTCAGAGCAGGGCCTGCAATTATGCAGCTCTGCAATTATGAAGGTTGCATTAAGGCAGCTTTGGTGGGTGTAGGGGGAGAAGGCAACTTCCTCCACTGAGCTGATGGCATTTGTATATTTATGGGCACACATGCTGGTTTTATGAGATCCTGCAAGAAGCAGACAGGGTTGCTAAAAGTGACTGGCCATTCAGAATGTCAATTTCATGCTGGTGTGTCATGTAAATCTTTCACTACTGCTTTTGCCGCCATCCAGGAGAACCACCATTCTAATAAAACCGAGGATGGCAATAAGGTGCTATGTTACAATATCCAGTTCCAGTATCTTTTCAGCAGAAAAAATAACCCAGGATGGTAAAGGTAAATGTAGAGACTTTATATAATGGACTTGAAAACTATATTGTATTTGCCATCCTCTTCACTGGACTAGATCAACTGGAGGTACTAGGCTTATTTGCGGAGCCCACTTCATCTGGTGGAAGAACTGTGGTTGACGTATTTTGTGGAGTGATAGTTTTCTTGATCTCTCAGAGTATGTCTACACTGCGAATTGAGGGTGTGATTCTCAGCCCAAGGAGACATACCCACGCTAGCTCTGATCCAGATAGTGAGCTAAAAATAAAGTGCATCGGCGGCACCGTGAGCAGCAGGAGGGGCTAGGCTAGCTGCCCTGAGTACGTGCCTAGGGTCTCAGACAGCTATGTGATTAGCCCCTCCAGGCTACATTCTATGTTTAGCACTCAAGTCGGGAATTACACCCTCACCTCTAAGTCTAATCATACCCTTAATGAACAAGACACTATGATATTATATCACTGGCCTTTGCTACTTCTGTCTTTTGGAATAGTATCTACATTTAGAATTGTTATATTTTCCCTTGCACTTTTGATTTATTGTAGGGTTTTTTCTTTTAGAGACAGATTGCAACGGGACTACTTGTGGAATAAAGCACTACTCAGCATGAGTAATGCTGATGGAGTCTAGTCCTTAGTGATGAGAGAACTCTGGAAGCTTTGTGGGGTCTGATTCAAATAGATATCCAAGATATGGTGTATTTTCTGAGAGGTATTCAGACTTAAGCATACCTCTTGGGTCTGAAAACCAGGCCGAAATTGTGTGAAGGTTTGCTTTTGACCAGTTTGGAAATGCTGCAGGAACAGGCATATACAATTAGAATGATAAAGGACCCAATTCCAGTGTTTACTCATGTGAGTAGTCCCATGGGAGTCAATGAAACCAGTTGTAATCAGTGGGATGAAGCCATTAACGTCAGTAGGACGACTCATATGAGCAAAGGGGTGCTGCATTAGGATCAAGGTGTCAATTTATGCTCATTCTCTAATACTCTTTAAAATGCAAATAAAAATATATAGGTTAAATAATTGATCACAGAAATCTGAATAGAAGGCATAGAAGGTACATATTTTACTTGAAGTTTCTTCATCTTCGAAAATCATTGCATTCATTGATTGACAGATATTTACTGACAGATTTGGAGAATGATCATTCTCTGTTTATGGCTGTTAGACATTAATTTTGTTTGTTTTATTCTCTGTGAATGAGCTTCTGCCCCCTAAACTCATGTTGAGAATTTAGTCCTGCAGTAGTCCCATGGAACTCAATTGCTCTATGTGAGGAAGGGTGCCAGAAACTGGCCCTATTTTTGCTGGGAAATTTTGTCCTCTCTAGGAAAACCTCATTTGTCTTATACAATTATTGTCTGGCTCTGCCTGTTTGTGGTACATCCCTCTCTGCCACAGGTTGGAAAACATGTGGGCAGAAAGTCAGCGAGTCTGAGCCTAGTCTACACATAACATTGTCCTGATTTAACTAAATATGTTTAGAAACTGATGTAGCGAAATTGGTGAGTATCTCTTATGGGGGCACAAGTGGGTTTAAGAGTGTCTCAAATTGATTTAGCTTAACGACATCAGTTTCTAAAGCGATTTAATGAAGTTGGTATAATTGTCCTGTGTAGACAAGTCCTTATTAAATATATACCTTTTTAAAAGCCTTTTTTTCCTCCTTTGTAGTGTCCCCAGCAATTCTCTATCCAGAACGGCTGCTCTTGTTCTGTCAGCAGGAGTCTACAGTATTCCCAGTCCAGACTTGCTTGGGAGGTGAGAGACAGAAGCTGGGTCTTCACTACCATTGCTCCTTATTTCTTCCTTTGTACTTCCTCTTCTCACTCTTGTAGTAGTTGCACACATTGAGCAGAACTCCATTACTGTGTGTTTACAACAACAGTGGTTGCCCATGCGGGTCACTGTGTTTACACTGTGAGAGGTTGTAAATACTTCTGTCAGTTTGTTATAAAATATGACATTTTCAGTGGGGATGTGTGTGTGTGTGTGGGAACCCTGCAATTGTGGAAAAATCCTACTGATCTGGAGATTTCCCAAGCCTCACTGCCAGGTGTCCTGTACTCACCAGAGGTCTTTCCTCATACGTGGAGCACTGGTTCATGATCGGTAAACAGGAAAGCTTGTGACATATGGCAGAAAATCCAAGGAATTGTATTCCACATAAGTCTGAAGAGAGTGGGTGGTGGGGGAGGGCCAAAAATTTAAAAAAATATATTTAAATTCAGGTTTTTTTCTGCCAAAAGCATTCCTGGCACCCTCAGCAAGACTCGGTGATAACTACTGGTCGAGATCTCCCTAACAACCGTCTCTTTTGTGTGGGCTTGTATGTTAAAACCACATGACTTTCAGGTCTAAAAGTAGGTGTTTTATAAACACAGAAATTACTGCAACTAGCTGAATGAATGACTTTCCCCCCCTTTGTAATAATAATGTCAGAGCTGTTATTACGTTTGGCCCAGGGAACAAATTGGAAGTTTTTCTTAGAAGGGAAGTGCTTCCAACTCCATGTCTCTTTCAAGAGTTCCATTCCCATATACTTGCTGGAAACCTTTCAGGAAACCACATTCCCTTTCTTGTCCCTATTCAGCAATGTGTTCTGTCCCAGCCAGAATAGTTCTCAGACCACCTCATCAGCCAGGCCTGGGAATGGAATGTGACAATGAGGGGGCAAAAGGGTTGGGGTTTAGAATCTGTCTTTATGCTGCATTTAAGGAGAAACATTTTTTTTTCTTATGAAAGGGCTTTCTACATCCATAAGCATGTTTAGAAAGATTTGCAGTTTCTAATTTCCTAGTACGGAGCAGGAAAAGAATGTGGGAAAAGTCACATGATCAGCTTGTTTAAATCAGCATATCTCCACTGATGTCCTATGAAGCTGTGCAGATTGACACTAGTTGAAGATCTGGCCCAATATTTTGAATTTGCTCATTCTGTTGCTGATCATCACTGGCTCTAGATGGTAGCCAATCTGCGACGGTACATGCTCGTGTCTGAAATATCAATATGCAGAAGATGTACTGAAACTTTGCTTTCGTTACATTATCTAAGCAACAACAACTAAAGAGAACTAGGTGAAGATACTTTACTCATGTTATAAGAGTCAAGGCAAAAAATCAAAGGGGGGCAGGAAGGAGAAAGGGGGACAACAATTAACTATGACTGACTGAGAAGACAGAATGACATTAGCAGTGGAGAAATTTAAACCTTTTTTTTCTCATTGCCAAAAAGCCCAAGAAATACACATTTAATTTTGGTGAGAAATATTCTGATCAGTGTGTTTATCTATCACTGCACTCTAGGCAATCTAGCTTGGGTCAGGACAAGTCATTTTTTGGTTTTCGTTTTGTTTTTGTTTGTTTGTTTAAATTAAACAATTCACAGGATAATTCAGCCAAGTATGTCAGTTGGCACAAAGTTGGGTTATTGGGCAACACCACCATAACACAGAACAATCACTCCTCAGCTTCTGTGGCCACAGGGACCGTTAAGCTTTTCAAGATAAATTTCCAGTCACAGTTGTTAGGATAATTGTACAGTTTTGGTTTTTTTTAATCTTTTGACTGTTTTGATTGTGTTGTGTTTGGGTGATATCCCTACACCACCGTTCTCTCAGACAAATCATTTATCCTCTCCGAGTTAACCTGTTTTTAAAATGGGAGACAATATTATTATTAATATTATTGAATAGGCATATAAGGGGTGAAATCCTGGCTCCATTGAAGCCAATGGCAAAATTCCCATTGCTCTAAATGGGGCAGGATTTCACCAAAGATGTTCACTCCATAAGGAGTGGGTACGGATTGTCATCTCTATTTTTAAAGATTTGGAAACTGAGGTTCAGAAATGTTAGGACCAGATTTTCAGAGATGGGCATCTAATATTTTGCCACCAAGTCCATATTTGGGCACCTAATATGTGGTCACCAAGTTATTGAAAGGTGTAGGTGCCTAATGATGGATTTGGGTGCCCAACTTTAGGTACAGAAATTTGAAATTTTTGGCCTAAGTGACTTGGATTGTGGAGCTGTGATTAAGTGGACAAGGCATGAAGTGGGAATTGGGAGACTAGTTTTAATCTCAGTTCTGACACTGAATTTTTGGGTGTCCCTGAGCATGTCATCAATCATTTTGAGCTTCAGTTACTCATCCGCAAAATGGGGGTAATGATATTTAGCTACCTACTAGGAGTGTTGTGAGCCCTAACTGAATAATAGTTGTGAAATGCTATGCAAGAGAAAAGTCATTCTGAGGCTAATGAATTGCAAAGATGGGATTAAAACTGAGGACGTTCTGTATCTGACCACTATGTTCATTTCTCTTAGACCTTTAGAGGGCTTTAGAGAGATGCTTCCTCTTGCAGCTTTGGCAGTGAAAATTTATGAAATGTATGAAATTAATGGCTTTTAGAGTTTTTGCACCCTCTCAGTCTATGAAGTTTGGGGAAAAATAGAAGTCTTTTGCGTTTGTGCAAAACCGAAAAATAAACTAGTGGAAATGTTTCACAAAAACATTTTCACCAGCTTCACCTCTATCAGCTATATTGTGAACTCAACTGGATTTCAAATTGAGAACGATGAAATTGTGATGGTATTTGTCACCTTTTATTGTCATATTTGATACAGCTGTATTATGACATTCTGTAAAAAAAAAAAAAAAGGTTCATGGTAGGTGGAAATTTTACTATAGTAAGGAAAATACCAATAAGAAAAAAGAGTTAGCTTAATTTCTATGTAATGTCTTGGGAGAAAATAACAAGATTTCAAAGATTAAAATAAAAAGAGGAAAAGTTTAAAACTTTTGAAGAACTGGAGTTCCAAGGAATAGAACATGTATTTTCCATTGACAGTCATGAAGCTTAACTTGTAGTTGACTTGTCTCAAAGAAATGGAGTGGCGAGGTTTAAAGAGTATTGCAGTTGATTAATTTACCACCCCCAAATCCGTGTACGTAGTGAGGTCCATCTAAAAGGGCACTGGCCTGGGAGACCTGAGCCTTGAGTTCTGTTCTCAGATCTGCCATTGACATGCTGTTTGACTTGAGGTAAGTCAGGTAGGCTCAAATGTTCAAAAGTATCTACCATTCCCTCATTTTTTTAAATTTGGTGACCAGTTTAAAGCACCCAAAGTTAGTGGCCATTTTTTAAAACGTTGTCCATAATCCCTCTCTGCCTCAGTTTCCCCTTCTATAAAATGGGGCTAATAGTTTTCAACCATCTTTCCAATGTGCTTTTATATCCTGGAAGAAACACTGTATATAGGCGCTAACAAGTAAGAAATTGTATCAAGGCAATCTTCCCTCCACCCAAGGAGGCCATCAGATCTACTCCTTAGTGTGCTTGCACCAGTGCACCATAAGCCACTCCACTCTAGGGGCTGACCATTCTCCCCACACAGAACTACCTTCTGGCCTGAGGAAGAAGAGCTCAAACCTGGTTCTTTTGTGTGTTTAGGCAGAGTTTGAACCATTCACCACAGGGCATCCCAAAATGACATGTTTTAATTTTTAGATCCATACATTATCCATTACAGTAAGATACTGAAGAGAGGATACCTCCGCTTCTGGCCCTGTAATAACTGGGGCTTCAGACTTGCTTCCTTGAGGATGTGGGACCTCCTTTAAATAGCCAAAACTTGTACAAAACTTTTCCTTCTACTTATGTATAAATTGCTATGGCTAGCTTTTCCCTCCAGTGATGCTATGCCTGTTAAAAAAGAAAAATCGTTATAATGCGGCAGTTACAGAGAGCCGGCCAGGAAGTGAGGTATGTATGTATGTGTGGAGGGGCTTTGATTTACAACAGGAGGCAACACATGTTCTTATTGCCAGGATAATGCTGATTTTACTGAACATGTCTTGATTGCAGCAGTTAGAGGACAGTTAGGGACTGTCTGCTTTTTTTTTCTCTTTCAAAATACTAGCTTGTGTATTGCAGTGAGTTGGAGGGAGGGAGAGGGGGTAAAGATGGGTTCATATTTATAATTGAGGTTAATTAGCACAATGATTAGATGATTAGACATCCACTTTGGGTTTGGAGAACATGCCTGGACCTAATCTTATCTGGTCTCAAAAGTAGAGTAATAGATTAATATTAATAGTAATATTAATTAATAAGAATAGATTAGTAATATTGTAGTATGATACGAATAATCATACTATAAATAATGCTCCCCAGTAAATGCTCCCCACTCTTTTAAAGCTGAACAGGAAATAATTTTTCCAAAACCAGATGTAATATGGGGTTTGGGTAAAATCACACTCATGTATTTAGACCCCATTCAGACCAGTCAACCAAATTGCGTTAGGCTATTTTAGCTGAAACTGAGTTTAAAGCAAGATTGGATGTGGGTTTCAAACTCGGTTATGGCCCAGAGACACACAGCCTGAGTTTGTGTTACTAAAATGCTTTACTTGTGATAAACCCTGATTACATAACTATCCTGCATATGAACAAAGAGATGCTCAGATTCTACTGTCAGCTGTTCCACATTAGATGGAACCATCTCTTTTACAAGTCCAGTATTCTGTTACCAAATGAGCAAGCCTCTAAATCTCTCCATTACAGATTCTTATTTAAAAACTGAAATGCAAACTTTGTTACTGTGCTATAGTATAAAGAAGTAGTGGGCTGCAGTGGATAGAGCACTGGCTGAGAGGCAGGAGACATGAGTTCTACTCTTATCCCTTCCACTGATTTGGTGGGTAATATCATGTAAGTCATTTAGCTTCTTTGTGCCTCAATTTTCCCAACTGTGAAATGGGGGTGGGCCAGAACCATTTTCCACTGAAGTCAGCAGTAGACTCCCATTGACTTCAGTGAATATTGGTTAAGTGCTTTGAGATCTATGAATGAAAAATGCTAAGTATTATTTATAGTACAACATTTTCCCTGGCTTGCATTTATTATAATTACCTGGCACAATCAGATTTATTGGAAATCTCTCTCCTCTGCCCAGATGCATCATCCCTGTTATAGAGCTAACTTGTCTTATCAACTTTCTTCATAATCCTCAATTCTGATCACTCCGTATTTCTTATTTTTGTTTGGGTTGTATACATTTCTTTGCAGTATTATAAAGACATACTGTTTTTCCCCACATGTAGTATAGTACAAACTGAAAAGAAAAGATTAAATTATAAAAAGTTCTCTGCATGTAAAATAACATGTATTAGTTGATGCACCCCAGAGAGATACAACTGTCCAGCAGCATTAAATAAATACATAAATAATAAATTAATAATAATAATTAATAATAAAACGTAAAAATAAAAAATCCTTTAATTAATGCATAGCACATTGGACTATATCTGGAGAACTCCACAGAGATTAATTGTTTCTCATCCCTTTCCTCTAAAAGTATAAATAAAAATGCTAATGCCTTGGACACAGGGAGGAGACTAAGGCTAGGTCTACACTACCCGCCTGAATCGGCGGGTAGAAATCGACCTCTCGGGGATCGAATTATCGCGTCTCGTCGGGACGCGACAATCGATCCCCGAATCGACGCTCTTACTCCACCAGCGGAGGTGGGAGTAAGCGCCGTCGACGGGAAGCTGCAGAGGTCGATTTTGCCACCGTCCTTACAGCGGGGTAAGTCGGCTGCGATACGTCGAATTCAGCTACGCTATTCGCGTAGCTGAATTTGCGTATCTTAAATCGACCCCCCCCGTAGTGAAGACCTGCCCTAAGTTTTAAAGGTCTGAGAGATGCATATGCAGGCCATAAATGCATAAGGAAAGACAATATTTAGGGATATTTCCAGTTTTGGTATCCACTAAATTTTACATTTTCTTGGGCTTCCTTTGGTCAGCTAAACACTCTGGGTGAAACTTTCCCAATATAGACAACCTAAATTCTGCCAAGAAAACACACACATACTCAGCAGCGGGTTAAGGCAGAATCATGGATCTGGGCCTTGGGCTTGGAGGGGGCCACAACACCAGAGAGTTCAGATCCAAGTAGGGTGACCAGATGTCCCGATTTTATAGGGACAGTCCCGATTTTTAGGTCTTTTTCTTATATAGGCTCCTATTACCCCCCACCCCCTGTCCTGATTTTTCACACTTGCTGTCTGGTCACCCTAGATCCAAGGATCCCTCCTAGATAGTGGTTTAGCCCACTATAGGGCTGTGGAGACAGAGGTAGGATTGGCAGAGCGTGAGTCAATAGTATTATGCGAACCTTTGCAGGGTGTGGATGGGCTTGATTAGTTGTTTGAGTCCCTTTGGTTTGTAGGAGAGCTGTTGATTGGATTGAATCCAGCCACCTATTTAGTCATAACCTGCTGATGCAACAGGTAACTTTGTTCCCCGATGGTTACCTTTCCATGCAAAGCAAATACTGTATTCACAGTGCAAAGTGGAAAACAGGTTGATGGCACATGAACCTCTCCACACTAATGCTTGTATTTATGTGCAACTATTTATTTTGCATGCACAATGTATATTTTGCAAATGCAATTACTTGTTTGCATTTGTATCCACCTAGCTTATCGGCTAGGGTTACCACATTTCAACAATCAAAAAAGAGGATGGGAGGAGCCCCACCCTAGCCCCGCCCCTGTCCTGCCCTAGCCCCGCCCCTGCCCCTTCCACTCCCTCCCACTTCCCGCCCTCCTCAGAACCCCCAACCCTCCCCCCAACTCCTTCTCCCCTGACTGCCCCCTCCTGGGACCCCTGCCCCTAACTGCCCCCCAGGACTCCACCCCCTACCTAAGCCTCCCTGCTCCTTGTCCCCTGACTGCCCCCTCCTGAGACCTTCCCCCCATCCTAACTGGTCCCCTAGGACCCTACCCCCTACCTGTCCCCTGACTGCCCCAACCCTTATCCACACCCCCACCCCCAGACAGACACCAGAGACTCCCACGCCCCATCCAACCACTCCCCACCCCCTGACAGCCCCCCACAGAACTCCCGACCCATCTAAACCCCTCTGCTCCCTGTCCCCTGACTGCCCCCTCCTGGGACCCCTGCTCCTAACTGCCCTCCAGAACCCCAACCCCTACCTAAGCCTCCCTGTTCCTTGTCCCCTAACTGCCCCCTCCTGAGATCCCCCCACCCTAACTGCCCCCCAGGACCCTACCCCCTACCTGTACCCTGACTGCCCAAAACCTTACACCCCCCAACCCCCAGACAGCCCCCCCCGAACTCCCGACCCATCCAACCCTGCTCCCTGTCTTTTGACTACCCCCTCCAGAACCTCCCTGCCCCTTCTCCGGCCCCCTGGCTCCCTTACCGTGCCGCTCAGAACAGAGTGCTGCAGAGCGGCGCGCTGGGCAGCGCGGGGGGAGCAGGGGGAGGAGCTCCAGACTGTCGGAGGCCCGATGCGGCCGGCGATCTGTGAATGCAGGGAGGGGGAGGGAGAGAGCCAGAGGAGGGGAGTGATTTCAAGCTGCAGGGAAGAGGAGGGGGAAGCGGAGGAGGGGCTCTGGCTCTCGGAGCCCCATGCAAGTGGCACGATCCGGCCGGCTGCCCTGTCAGCCACGCGCTCTCTGCATTGGGGGGAAATCCGGACCTTTACGCATTCCCCTTGGACGCTATTTTTAACTCAAAAAAGCCGGACATGTCCGGCAGAATCCGGACGAATGGTAACCCTATTATCGGCACAATTTAGTTGTCTGTGGTTGAAAATGTGGGCCTGTTTGATTTCAGAGGGGCAATAAAGCAGTAAAATTATAAAATATAAAGTGTGTACAGGGCAATTGCTTTGAATACATTTAGGACATTTCTGATTATAAAGTTGTCCTTTAGGTAGGTCTCTGGCTCTTTGATTTTCACTTGCTCTCCCTTGACTTTTCCCTTTCTTAGATAAGGCATTGTGAACGGCATGAGGTATATTGTCATAATCAGTAACACAGACTTGTCTGGACCTCAGGCAATAGGTCTGCACTACATCAACCAATAGAGAGCAGACAGCATCTAAGAATGCATTTCAAATAAAGAAGTTTCTTCTATCTGTCAAATGGAGCTTCCTTCTGTTGTCTTTGCTGGAGGTCACATTGCTGGTCAACCTCCTCCAGAGCTGGAGAAATTCCTCAGAAGATCCCTTGAATTGCATTTCTATTATAGATTAGGCTCCATTGGTAGGGCCATGCTATTTACAAGACACCCTGTGGCTTCTGAGAGGTGACATGGCTTTGGAATTCTGGTCCCAGGTGAAAAGTAAAGTGCTGTCCTGGCTGGAGAATGCAGTCAAGAAGGCACATCTAATTGATTTAGAGAGGATCAAATGCTCTGTGTAAACAGTGTTTTCACAATGCAGTCCCCTCATTAATTAGGCATCCACAGGAATGTGTTAATCAGCAAACAGTTACAGGGCAGCATCAATCTTTTGTGGCCAATAAAAACTGCAGATGACAAGACCCTGAGAATAATTTGATATTTAGAGGGATTTAAGCCTAGGTTTTCTCTGTCAAAAATCCATATTTGGGATCCCTAATAAACAGCCTGATTTTCAAAAGTGCTGATGGATGCTAAGAAATTGAAAACCAAGCCACTTATTTGGGAGCCTAAATAAGAATTTCAGAGCTTAACTAGATGCTCATTTTTTAAATTAAGCTTCCAAAGCAGAAACAGACAATATTACAAATACTCTAGTGACTTACCTTGTGAGACACCAAGAAGGTTTTTTTTCCTGTACCAATTATGGTTCACTTCCTTGCTGTAAAATGAGATTTTTTGCTGTCTTTGGTAAAAAGACAGTTACCAGAATCTGTTCTTTGGTTGGGGTTGAGAAGAAAACGAATTGTATAAGAAAGAAAGATTCTGTCCCTGAAGACAGCCAAAGATTAAAAAAGAAAGAAAGACATGAATGAATGGAGATTTTGATGTGTGTTTTATTGTCAAACCAATTAATCTTTATTAACAGCAATTAAAACATATGGAAGAATAATATCTTTGGGTTTTAGTTTTCCATCACATTTTCCATCTGCTATCTGCAAAGCATTAGAATGCCCGCTTCCCATGAGGTGCAGTTCTATGACATGGATGTTCACAGGAAATAATAAGGACTTTGTGTGGAGTATATAGATTGTATCTATATAAGCATCTGTATTGTATTTTTGGGGCCAAACTGATATACTCAAAAGAAGCTGTGCTGATGTAGGCCAGCTGACGATCTGATGCTTTATCTTGGAGAAGATCTTCCACCAGTGATGATAATTACTCCTTACTGGTGCTTTTAATCTGTAGATCTCCAAGCACTTGACAAAGCAATGGTAAATATCTTTATCCACTTTTTACAGCTTGGAAAGCAGAGGCACAGAAAAGTCAGTCATGCTGCAGATGAATAGCTGAGCTGGGAATACAATCCACTGACATGCTGTCTGAGTCAGGCCTCTTGACTTCAAATCCAATGTGCTACGAACATGCTGCTTTCCAATGTAAATGATAATGTCCTACATAGAGTGAATGTAGAATATGGCCCTGCTTTCTGAGGATGCGTATAGGAGGCTAATTACAATTATGGGCCCTGACACAAAGGGATCTGTGACAGTACTACTTCACATGGACATAAAGGTCTGCATAAACGGATCTCATTGCCAGATTGGGGCCCAGGGACTTCTTTCCCAGTGAAGCTTTTAGGGGCAGTTACAGTCATTAATTACATGTTTGTCTATAACCTAGCACAAAGAGGCTCAAGCTGTTTGAGGCCTTTAGGGTTTACCATAATACAAATGTTAAATAATAAGGTTCTGGATGTCTATACAAGGCCACAGACAGGTTTTAAAATTTTGTTCCCCAGCACAGAATCCAGCTAGAATCTTAAAATGTTATATTTAGAGATGGGAGCCAAACTACCTCTGTTATGAACACTTCCAAACTTTGAAGGGGCTCAAAATCTAAATCTAGACCCGCATTCAATTTTTTGCTAAGGGCCTCTGTCTTAATAAGGTGCTGAACCAAAATCCTGGTTCTCAAACTACTCCCCATCTACATTTGGGGTATGTTTACACAGAAGCTGGAAGGTGTAATTCCCATTGTGGGTAAACTTACATACACTAACTAGTCTGCTAAAATTAGCAGTGTGGCTTAAACCCATCCCCATCAAACTGGAGAATGCTATTTTTGTGTTTCCATCAAAAAATTTATTTTCCAGCAAAATTCTCAGAAATGCAGACTATAGTAGAAGTGAAGACTCAGACTTGGTTGTATTGCAAAGATGAGTTCACAACATTTTCCTTTTTTTGGTTAGATATAACAAAAAACGTCTTGCAAGAAGAGGCTTACAAATTCTATTTCAATAAACATAACCATGTAAGTCTGGCACTTGAACGGCCTCTATTATTTTTATCTGCTTTTGTGTTAGATCACAAAGAGAGCGACTAAGTAAAGAACAGGATGTTTTGAACATTGAACTCTGGTGCATTACCTAATACTGTCGCTGCAGATTTCATGTAATTTATCAGCAGGTGTCAAGAGCATCACAAAGAGCACGTTAGACATCATTTAATGTGTTTAAAACTGACACACACATTCATAACTCATTTGTAAACTGCCATAGCAGTCAAAAGTTTTAAACTAGTACTGCAACACTCTAATATTTCAATCAAATACAGTCTGAATATCCTTGCAAGCCACTTTAGATTAAAACATTATTGTTCAAACAGCTGGAGAAACGATGCATTGGGAATTTTTACTCCTCCACACTTCTTTGGGGATATCAGGAGTGAGCAGTCCTTGTATTTCTAGTTACCTACTATTGTGTGAGACATTTGCACAAAGGTATTGTGTGGGGAAGGATCCATGTGCCCCACAGTTTTTTGCAGATCTGTTCTGCAGTTTGGTCCCAAGTTTGCTGGTCTTGTCCAGTGGAAAGTCATTGGTACAAAAATAACCCTTCCAAATAATCTAGGTGTTGGGGTCAGTAGCAAGGAGCTTTAGCAGAATTGTAAGGGGAAATTTGAAAAGCATCTGCCTGCACAATGCTTGGTCAATGCTGTTCTTCCTTTTATTTTCAAGAGCAATGAAATGTACATAATATAAAAATCAAGTAAATAGTAGGCCCATGTTAGTGATGCCTGGTTAAAAAGGGGTTAGGCCTAGATTCACAATGGTACTTAGATGCCTAAATGCCAAGTGCCCACGTCTGTGTTTAGGTGTCTAAATCCTAGTCTTAGGCTCCACTGTAGTTCACAAAACTCTCATTGAACAAAGCTCCCTAAGTCACTTGTCAAATAAGTTTTTGCAGTAAAATGTTACCTTGGTGCCTACGTTTTTGCCTGTGAGCACGCACACTTCTGCCTCACTAAAGGCATCCAGATGCCTGTCTCTCAACTAAGCCCCAGAGCAATTCATGAACTGGGAACAATACATGTTCACCTGTCTAACTTGTATGCAGGACCTGATCTGGTGGATGTGTGCCGGGGGTGGGGGAGGGGAGGGGAGGAGAGGAGAGAGAGAGAGGGCGCATTGTAGCCTGGTGGTTAGAGCACTCACCCAAGATGTGGGAGATCCAGAGGCCAGTCCCCTCCCCCACTGAATCTTTAATTATTTATCCACAGTGGAACAGCTTCAACAGGAAAGATTGAGGGAGCCCGAGATCAGACTATCCCACAGCCCAGTGGTTAGAGCTGTTAGATTCCTGAGAAATTGTGGATCCTTGTTCAAATACCTGCTCCCCTTCAGGAGGATGGGAGACTTGAACTGGGGGGCTTCCACATCTGTGGTGAGTACATTAAGCACTGGGTTAACACTTATGAAGGATGTCCTGTTCCTCCCCCCAGCTTCTTGCAAAACAACCCCCTTAGGCACCTATCTACAAAGAGGGTCACAGCTGAGAATCACTAGCAGAGCTAGGTGTCCCCCTGCAGCCAGGATTTAGGGGCCTAGCTCTGTGTCACAGAGTCACAATCTCGGTGCTCTGAATGAAGCGCAGCCAGGACTGTGGTGCAGTGTGTCTCCCTTCAGGGCACACTCAGTAGGGCAAGAAGCCTGCTTGGCTTCGGCACTTCCTGGGTCCGACTTCGGAGTGTTCAGCACTCCTGTTCACACCATGAGCTCCCTGCAGCAAGTCCACCTTGATGGAACACCCAGGGAAGACTTGTACACTCCCAAAGCACCATGCACCCCAACTGAGCTGTCAGAAGAGACTCTCAAGCAGTGTTTTCATAGAATCATAGAATATTAGGGTTGAAAGGGACCTCAGGAGGTCATCTAGTCCAACCCCCCTGCTCAAAGCAGGACCAATCCCCAGACAGATTTTTACCCCAGTTCCCTAAATGGCCCCCTCAAGGATTGAACTCACAACCCTGGGTTTAACAGGCCAATGCTCAAACCACTGAGCTATCCCTGCCCCCCCACCTCCAAATAATTTTTTTTTTGGTGCTGGGCCTCTGCCAGCCCCCAGCTGCAGCAGCGCTGGGCTCGCCTTAGAATCGTTTTAAAACAGAAGAGTTTATTAGTCATTTCGGAATACACCATAGAACAGATCTTGTCATCACAGAAACCAGGAACATTCAGTAGTCCATCTTGGGAGGGCCCAGAGCCCGGAGCCCTCACCCCTGAGCCCCAGCCAGCACACTGACCAGCTTCCTGCAGCCCAGCATCAGACACACCTGTTGCCCCTCCTCCATCCTTTATCTCGTTTCCCAGGCAAAAGGGTCACCTGGTCTCCACCCCTCCGCTTGCTCCCACTTGTCGCAGCTGGCTGGCTCCTGGTGAGATGCCCCCGACCACCTATTGCCAGGTTATGGAGTGCTTTGGCCATTCTCTATGTGCAGGCAGCTAGAGGCAGCCACACCTGCCCATTAGGGTCTCAGGAAAAATCACACACCCTTGTCCCACCACCTAGGTCTTTGTGTAACACGCAGGGGAAACTGAGACACACAAAGTATTAAGAAAAAACCTCCCATTTCATCACAGAGGGGCAGGACTTAGCAGACATGCTGTGGTTGGCATCTCCCATTGGCTAGTTTAGGCACCTTCCCACCTAGCATGTTGGCTTTTGGGAATCGCAGTTTAAGGCACCTATCTCTCTCCATTCATTTTATAGGGAGCCAAAGTTCCTAACGCAGGCTTTGTGAATCCCATTGTTGTTCCTAAAAGTTAGATGTTGTGATGCTGAGCATCACATTCCCTAATTACCTTTGTGAATCTTATTGTTGGAGATGTGAAGTGTCCTGACCTCTAAAGTCCAGATTCTGATACCCTTACTCAGTCTGAGTAGTACCATACACCTCAAGTAGTCCCATTACTTTCAGTGCAACTACTTGAGGAGTAAGGTACTATCAGATAGTATTTTCAGTAAGATCTTCAGTTGATCACTGCCCTTGGGGGTGTGGGGGTGGGTTCCAGGTTTGGCGTGCTAATTTTTCTGATTGTGAATGTACACTTGACAGGCTGAAATACACATTTGTGCTAAACATGTACAACAAAGACTTGATTTTTTATGATCAAGTGTGCCTTTTGATATAAAAATATGAATAAACCCAAGGTGGAAGAAAACCCTTTGTAATTAGGTAGGAGTGTAATAGTAGGGTGGGATCTCTAACCTCCAAGATGAAAACTTAGATTATAACCATACCAAAGAGAACAGATGCTGGACCTATTGCTCTTATGCTCAGCTCTGTCTTAATGATTCATTTTCAACACCCTCTTCATGCTTCGCGCTCTCTGTCTCCTGGCTACTAGATACGTTCTTCCACGGTCACTTAGCACTGTCTCCTCTCATCTTACCATCACATAATGTTCTCTGTAGACAGTCATTATCAGCTTTATGCTCACTTATTCTCAAACTGGTGCCATTATTTCCATGGATGGCTTAAGAACATGAAGCTCCCTGTCTCTTCCTACATATCATCTTTCTCCAGAATTGATGATTCATGATCAGGTGGGACAAGACAGATTCCTAAAAGAATTGAGCAACTAGGCTAATGCAATGTGTCTGTATGGCCTCTCTTCATATAAATGTTAGTGGTTGAAAACACCTGTTAGGGTACCCAGTCCACGTTCCTGCCAATATAAGATTGATCCTTGTACATTTACTAGTGCTTTGGCCCAGAGTAATTTTAAATTTTGCAGGCAAAACCAGTCTCGTCGTGGTGATGAGGTATCCCCACTTTGCACGTACATTGCAAATGTAAATCACTACACGAGGTGTAAAGCAAGGGGGATTGAGATCCTACAGAATCATCATAGGCAACTTCTCTAACAACTGAGACAAAAAGTGTGCCTCCCTCTGGTCAATAAGTAAGAGTGAGCTGTGCTACACTCTTTCTGCAAATAGCTTTTAATGAGTCATCTCCACCCTTTTGCAGGAACTGTGGATCTAAGGCCTTGGCTGCACTCGGGACTTCACAGCGCTGCCGCGGCAGCGAGCGCTGTGAAGCACGAGTGTAGTCGTGCTGCCAGCGCTGCGAGAGAGCTCTCACGGCGCTGTATGTACTCCACCTCTCTGAGGGGAATAGCTTGCAGCGCTGCAAGCGAGCGTGCAGCGCTGCAGGCTCTGATTACACTGGCGCTTTACAGCACTGTACTCGCTGCGCTCAGGGGTGTGTTTTTTCACACCCCTGAGCGCAGCAAGTTGCAGCGCTGTACACCGCCAATGTAGCCAAGTCTCTATTGCCCAGCACCTTATGTAATCATCTAGGGACCAGTTTTGCAAGGTTTGAGCACTCTGAGCCTGATTCAAAAAAAGTACTGAAGGTTGTGATTAACTTTGAGCACATGAATAGTCTCATTGATTTTAATCACTTGCTTAAGTGTTTTGCTATAGGGCTCAGCAGCTTGCAGGATCAGTAGTTTACCCTAGTGCAAAGTGAGTTTAAAATGCTACCAATGATGGTGCTGGGCAAAGGGTGAATCAGTTCCTGTATTGTCATTGGTTGCCACGTTGCCAACTGTCATGATTTTATTGAGAGTCTTGTAATATTTGGTGTTTTTCTTAAAGCCTTAGTTCCAGGAATCATATAATTATGTGAGAATCTGAGCATTCTTTTTTTTTTTTAAAGGAAAGTCTCTAGTCCTGGTGATTGTGGAGAAAAGCTTAAAAACATGAACCCTAAAAGCTCAAAAACCAAACCCAAACCCTACATTTATTTTTAAAAAAATCTCTTGATTTTTGAGGCAACCTCATGATTTTTTTGGAGCCTGATTCATGATCCTTGAATGTTTGGAATTGGCAATTCTGCAGCTGTGCTGTTCACCAATGATGCTGACATTTCATTTTGTGCACTAAGAATACCCATAGTGTGAAGTCCTTGGGCAGGGACTGTCTTCTTTGTTACTTGTCTGTACAGTGCCTAGCACAATTGGCACTACTATAATAATAATAATAAAAAATAAATTATGAGGGTGAAATTCTATTTTTAGATACCCAGATATGGCTGCCATTAAAGTCCTTATTTGCAAATAAAAGTGAGTCTGTTTCAATTTAACATTTATTTACATTCTTAAAATTGGCACCAGGAGAAAAAAACCCCAATGTTTTGGTCATTGGAATTGGCATTAAAAAAAACCCAAACCCTCAATAAGCAATTAGCAAACACAGCTATAGTCAACTTGAGGCTGGGTAGCTCATGTGAACTTACTATAAAAATAAATAAATAAAAAGATCCCTTTCTCCCTTTCTTATTCTCTGATAACTCAGTTAGTAATGACTGTGTAGGCGGCAGGAGATCAGAAATAAATCTCTAACTTGGATTTAGCACAACTGGGTTCAGCTCCAAAGCAAACTGCCTGCTCAATGAAGCAATTTGTATTTTACAATGACAGCAAATGGTAAATCTGAAAATCAGGAAATCCTACATGCTATTGAATCAGAGCACAGGCTGGTTTGTACGTCATACTTTGATGAGAAGACGTCATGGCCTCTGCTTTTTCACACTCTTATTCCAGTGACGCAAACAAGAGGGATTCAATTTTCATAGGGTACTTCTCTCTGGTTTTTACAATCTATGTGTAATGACTAATTGGCTGTGTTTTCCAGGCGATTTTATGTTGCTTTTGCTCCAGTTACAAGTTGTACTAAACCAGTATATCCTCAGGGACCTATAGACAGTCAGCATTTTCAAGTGATATGCAGCATTCCCCTTGCTTTTAAAGTGTAAAACATTTACAAGTAAATTTACAAATGTATTAAGAACATTTCCCTAGTTGGCTATTAGTGTTTCTCCCCCTTTCTTTTGGGAACTAACACCTACTGGCCCCTCACCTTTCACACACTGCTTCCCTGTTTTTCCCTTTCCCCCCTCCCCTGTTCTTTCCCTCCCTTTCCAGTTTAGCAGCACAAATTTCTGTTTGTGCCAGTGGGGCGGCCTGGCGAGACCACAATTGCTCTACCCCACAGATTGACGAGCCCTCAGATGCCGCTTTACTGTACATGGCAGCCACGCTGGAGCCGAGGCACATCTGGAGTGGAGTAAGCTTACTAAGAAACAGGGGCCAGCTTTAGCTGGAGCCAGTGGAACTGAGAACAGTCGATGAAAGGCAGCCCTCCCGCCTCCCCCTTCCCCTTCCCCTCAGTCCCTGGGTAGATTTCCTAATGTAAACAGAGTTGGTGGGGGAAGAACACAGTAACTCTTTGCTGAATGTTTGTCATTTAATGTTCTTTATCTACTTGAGGTCAAAATAGTGCCTTAGTAAAACAGAAGCTTTGCTTTTAATCAAAATAGCTAAAAGCCGTACACATTACTGTTGAGAAAAAAAGGCTCGCTTTTGTGTTATTTGTTCCACTTTATGGTAATTTGGGGGATAATTTCATTATCTGCAGCCAAATTGGAAACAAGCTGTTGTCTATGCTAATGATACCAATGCATTATTTATGTACAGTAGGCGTGGAGTACTTCAAACCACAAGTGGACTGAATTTCTGGTTACAGCTGTACCGCTTTAACTGGATGACTTTTTTTATATTTGCAAAATGTGACTCTTCTTTTATTATCTGGAAATGAAAAAGATTATGGATCGCTGACTTGTTTTAAAAAATGGTGAATACCTTTTACGGCCCAGCGCCAACCTGCAGCCCAGTGAATGCTGTGCCTTCATTGCTACAAAGAGAGGACATGCTTATTTTGGTACAGATGAACTGATTTTCTAATCAAGTCAACTGGATCTTTGAATTACATTATTTATAAAGGAATGGGAGACATTTTTTTTCTTGTCTGTTGTCAAATATCAGAAATCCTGAAGGGGATTTGATATCTCTTTTCTGTTTAATATCATAGTTATTTAAAAATATTTTATAACAATATTTAAGAAATAAAGTTAGTTTTTCAGAAGCAATTAAAATAGAAAACATATGAGTAAAAACAGCATTTTCCATTTAAAAATATGTTGGTTTTCAGTGGATAGACAAGAGAAAGACTTTTCTTAGATTTTCTATGTTACCACTTATGATAATTAAAATGTAGTGGGTGGGATTTTTGAAAGCGCACAATGTTGATTTAATTCTGCTTTCATTGAAATCAATAGTAAAATTTCCATTGACAATAGTGGAAGCAGAGATAGACCAATGCTGAGGATATTTGCAAATCCCACTCAATAAATATATAAAACTTGTCTTCATACAAGAGCATATGTCAGCCCCCAAACCTTTACATTCACAGACTGAGAAAATCATCCACTGGCTGCAAAATCTTTGTTGAATGTCAGAACTTCATCGACTCTCAAATATCCCCAACCAAGTTGTATGTTTAAATATTTAAATGTGCCAAATTGTAACCTCAGATATGAGCATGTGGCTTCCATTGCATGGTAATGAAGCCCTGTCTGTGCATCAGAGGGCAGAATTTGATATGTACAGTAACTCACAAAGCAGGCTAGGCAGCAATTCTTGTATGGTAGTGATGCAACAAATCAATAGGGCAGCCCAAATGGAGTTTCTGTAATTGCTGTTTTTTTATGAGACTGTGCTGATATGAAATAATATTTGTAGAATAGCTATCAGGCTAGACTGCATAGAGGTTCCCCCCCACAGAAAATATTTAGGTGGCGTTTAATAATTTCCTTACAGGAATAGATTTTGTCTTGCTTTTCTGGGAATTGAAGTCCTAGTAACAGAGGACCACAGTCTGCTTGGCTCTTACATGAGTTGCACAGTGGCGGTGGTGGTGGGAGAGGTGGGGGAGAGTGTATGGAGCTTTCTCTCTTGCTCAGCCCTTGCTCAAGGTAGGATTGCAGTTCCTCCTTGCTTCTTTGGGTGTGCGTAGGCCCCCAAAGGGGATGAGGAGTGGTGAAAAAGTGGCTATCCCACCTACGCATTGGCAGCCGGGGAAGAGAGGAGTAAGCTGCACTCTACAAAGTGGTGTAGTAACATCTGTGCGCCTGGAGCTCCTGGAGACAGAATGTCCCCAGGTGCTGCTCCTGGGGTAGGGTGACCAGACAGCAAGTGTGAAAAATCGGGACAGGGAGTGGGGGGTAATAGGAGCCTATATAAGACAAAGCCCCAAATATTGGGATTGTCCCTATAAAATTGGGACATCTGGTCACCACCTTGGGTGGTGCATCCTTTACTATGGGCTGTGCCTGCATGGCCCAGTTGAGTTCAGGGATGGTTATGACAGTGGCAAGGGTTTGTTTCTGGTCAAATTCTCTGGAAGGAAAAGCTTTCCCTGTATAGAAAAGTCAATGGAACCAGTTTCATGAGTTGAGCTGGTCAGAAAAATTCAGATGAAACATTTTTGCTGTGTAATTTGCTGATTCATCTAAATCTAAACTTTTCACGGAGAATGTTTGATTTTGATGGCATTCCGATGGAACCGAGGCAAGGGCCAGGTTTCCTGCCCACTCGCCTGTCCACCTCTGAGTCAAGGCTTCCAGATTCTGAGGCTGCAGGGCAGCCTGCCATGTAGACTCCCTCTGAGTCAGTGACCTTAGGTCTTCTAGGTTTTGAAACCTGCCTGGCACGCTACTATAGAAATTTTGTTGAAATCGAACCATCTCTGTGAAACATTTAGATTTCAATTAATTGGCAAATTCTGACAAAAAAAAAAAAAAAAGTTTTGTTGGAATTTTTTTGATCAGCTCTACTCAGGAGTAAGGCAAACTGGATTTGACCCTTAGAGAAACAATTGTTTCTTCAAAAATAAAATAAAACAAAAACCGCCTTGAGGGTGAGCATGGTTACTTCAGTCCCACTAACTGGTCACTCAAAACAATATGTTAGAGTTGGGAGTAGGTGTTCTTACCTCATGGAGACATGGGTATATTAGTTTGAGTTGGGGTTCAGCTTCATTTCTGACATGATTTCATGGTTTTAATTGATTCACAGATTTCATGTTCCTTTTATTTAGTGCCCATTTGATATGGTTTCAATTTCAGGCTTCACAGTATGGCAAACACAGTGTTCATGGAGTCTAAACCAAAATAGGAACATACTCTTGGTAAATTACTGCCCATTTAGTCCTTTGCTCTATTAAAGTCATATTAATAACATATCCTCAAACTTGAACAATGAAGGTTTTGCAAAACCGCTTTTCAGCAGCCAATAGTTCTTTTACCTGAAATTTCTTGCCAGTAGATTTCCTGTCCATATGGATGATTCTTGTGAAATTTCTGGAGAATGGTTTCTGGAGTTCTGCCATGTGTAGAAACTCTTTATTTCTTGGCGTTTAGAACAGATATGCTACATGTAATACAAAAGAACAATCACGAAAAAAATTGTAGAAAAATATGGCAGAGATATAAGAAAAAAGTTATAGTAGAATTTCACTGGAACAATTGTGTCCCCAAAGCACAGAACCATATGTACCAACAGTTACTGCTCCACCCCATTGGGGATGCTATAGTTATTTCCTGTTCTAAAAGTAGTGGTATCTCAGATTCCTCAGAGTTGTTGGTAATGACAACTTTTTAATAGTGGACATTGTATGGAGTTGGCTTAAGGCTTCAATTCAGCATAGCACTTAAGCATGTGCCTAACTTTAAGTACATACCTACATTCATCCCTATTCAGCAAATCAATCTGTAATGATTCTCTTGACTCTAATGCAGCTATTTTGGATTTATACCAGGGTAAAAGACAGTAGAATAAGGTAAATTGGATTTCATTTTTAAAGGAGCCTTCACCTGATCTCTCCTTTTGTGTTTGTACAACGTCACAACTAATAACTGTGCACGCAAATTATGGAACTTACATGCACAAATCACATTTGTGCAAGTGGGTTTTATGTGAATAAATTTCATCACCCAAAGGTGCAGAGGTTAGAATTTTCAATTCTGAATGCAGATGTTGGTTCTTGAAAAGTGTGCATGCAGGTGTTAGTGTGCAAAATGTGCGTGCACAGAATGAGATCACTTAAATCAGGTCAACAAGGTTAATACATTGCTTTAAAGACCTATTAATCTCTTTTTTTGCATCTAAATGAACTGGAATCTGCCTGAAAATAGAAGGTATTTCAGTGTTCAAATGTGCTTTTCCCTTTTAAAATTTCTATATCAAATATTTCTGTTCTAGATAAAATATACATCAGTGCCATTTGAATGATATTTCAGGGTAAGATTATACCATCTGCAATATGGTTACACACCTACATTTAAAATGTTTTGGACCCCAAGGTAAACTGTTACACTTTTCAAATAAATTCTGCCCAGAATCATATTGTATTTCCTTTTTCTGCTTATAGTGGTTTTTTTTCTTTTTAGCAATGGAAGATTCATTGAACTGGTGTCTGCCATTTATATATTGGCATTTCTCAGAAGAACAAGAATGGTCATCCATTTTATATTTCTCCAACAAAAATATATACTCAGTGTATAAATGTTCAGAATATAATTCTTCCCCAAATATATATGTATCCTAAAAACAAACCAATAAATGTTAGAATAAGCAAAAACTAAAGAAAGGCAAAAGAAAGAATCAAGAGGAAAGAAGGATAAAATAAAATATGGAAAAGAAAACCACAAGAATAAAAATGCAGGCATAAAATAGGGTAACATGAAAAGAAGGTTAAAAAGTACAATTAGGGAAGAATGAAAAAAAGAAAAGAAAAAAGAAAAACCTACAGCATTATTGGCTGGGAACAGCGAACCATGGCCACTGGGAGCTGTGGATGGCCATGCAAATGTAAACAAATTGTCTTGCGTCCCGCCAGCCGATTATCCTGATGGCCCGGCCGCAGGTTGCCCACCACTGCTATAGTGCATTGATTTAAATTATTCATAGAAGTGAATTAGGTCAGATATAGCAATGGAAGACCAAATCAATATTTTGCAATTGAAACAAACCAAACAAATGAATAGCCATTGGGCTAGAGTCTGCTCTTAGATATGCAGGCACAGCTCCTATAAATCAGAGTGAGGATGCATGAATGCAACTGAGAACAGAGTTTTACCCATTGTTTCTAGTTAATTTTATTAAAGTCAAACCCACTTGAAATAAGAATGTGTTTTCCATTAGTAATAACACCAACACATTATTTTTCCAACAATATGTTCAAAATATTAAATTACTTTTTGGCCCAGTGAACTGCTGAACTGCCACTTACCACTGCAAAGAGAAGAGAGGTAACTAAGTCTATAATAAAAGGGGCAGGAAATTAGCTAAAAGGGTAACACGAATTTCACATGCTGTATTGCAAACGTGTTACTGTATATATCCCTTTAAATAAACAATCCAAATCTTCAATAGTTCACTCCCTCCTTTATTGACATGTTGCACTAAATCCAATTAAAGCGTTGCTTCATCCTTATGTATGTCAAGTGGAGTAGATAGTAACCATAGTCTTGGTGCATGTGATCAAAAACCACAGCAAGGAGTCTTTAAGTCCTAATCCACAGGATGGTAGGAGCCATGCTACTTAAAAAAAAAAGCTTGGTGCTAGCGTGATTACAGCATGGTTTCCTTGTGCATTGTAGGAAGGGATATTTTCCCCGATAACTATGTAGTCAAATATTCCTTAGTGGGCAATTTACAGCATGATCTGACTATACTGCTTGGAAAACCATGCTATGAACAGCATTTTCAAAACATGGTGTCAACTAAAGAGTATACAAGGGCACTATAAATTGTTACATTTTACATTTTAGAGTTTTTTTAAAGCTCTAGTGCTATTAGTACAGATAATTGACAAGAGAAGCCATGAGACTCTGTAGACCAGGGGTCGGCAACCTTTCAGAAGTGGTGTGCCGAGTCTTCATTTATTCACTCTAATTTAAGCTTTCGCGTGCCAGTAATACATTTTAATGTTTTTAGAAGGTTTCTTTCTATAAGTCTATAATATATAACTAAACTATTGTTGTATGTAAAGTAAATAAGGTTTTTAAAATGTTTAAGAAGCTTCATTTAAAATTAAATTAAAATGCAGAGCCCCCCGGACTGGTAGCCAGGACCCGGGCAGTGTGAGTGCCACTGAAAATCAGCTCGCGTGCCGACTTTGGCACACGTACCATAGGTGGCCTACCCCTTCTATAGACTATATGTATGTACAGTATATTTGTAAGACACAGCATGATAAGAGTGAAGCAACCTTTGCATAAGAAGTAAATATTTTTAATACAGTCCAGCATATACTGTGTTAAAATTCTCAGATTGCAAGGGGTGGAGTAGGAAAGGAGGAGTGAAAGGAGATTTTTAAACTGGTGAAGAAATTAAGCTCTTTCTTGGATGCTTACTCAATTTTGTTGTCCTTTAGGGTCAAGCTGTTGTTTCATTGTTAAATGGCTGAGCTTTCCTTGTCATATTTTCCTGTTGTTCTTAATTCCATCAATAATTCTGTCTTTAGGCTGTTATTTGTGAGCCATTTAATTTATTTTCAAAAACCTTAAAAAAATAAACCACAGATTGGTTTAGAAGAGCTGGAATGAATTAGAAAATTTTTACACAATGAACCCATTTAAGTTTTCTTGCTGCTGCTTGCACCAAAGCAGTAATAAAGGAATAGTTCATAGCACTTACTTAGCTACTGAATTCTGATTATGCTGCTGTCGCTTATGATTTTGGAGCTCAAACCCCAATGCAATAAGAGTGTCTTTTTTTGTGTGCTTCACTAGACAGTTTCCTTCTTAGTACAGTGGTGAGCAGCCGCACCTGGTGTGTTTAAGAAACGTGGGCAGAATGGCTTTATTATAGCAAATAATCCTTCATTGGCAGAGAGAGGACTGGTTGATCTAATGGTTCTTTTAACCCCCATACAACATTCCTATACACAGCGTCTTTGTCCTAATGTCTAGATTTTTTGAGGCTACTTTCATATCACCATAAGATTCCACTCAAAATGCAAAGTTCCTTGTGTCTACATCATAAAATCCCCACACTCACATTTGACACAAATTGGCATCCTTGTGTGGCAATGTTAGCGGAGAGGCCAAAGACAGAATGGGCAAGGGTATCACTAAAGGATTTATTTCCTCCTCCATTATTACTATTTCATATTTGTATGACAGGAGTAACCAGGAGCTCTAATAGGATTGGGGGCTCTCTGAGCTTGGCTCTGTACAACCATATAGGCAGATGCAGCGTCTGCCCTGAAGATCGTCAAGTAAAACTACTATGGATGCCAATATGACCTATGCAAGTAGAGCCATAGTAGTATAATGGTAGTCATTATACAGTCAACATTTGCTAACAGCTATCACATAGTTATGTCACAATTGTGTGCTAGTAATTAGACCAGGAAATAAGCATCTGATCAGAGATAAACTTCTCAGGTACCTGTTGGGAAATTTTGCTTTTTATTTGCAACCACTGCACATATGGTCTTATGACTGTATGTGCTGCCAAAAACTGTTGACACTAAGTTATTCTGAATTGGTACTGTTATGAGGTCTGGAACAGCTGTGACAGTAAGACAGTTGCAAGCTGTTAAAAATACTGCAGTATTCTTCAGTAATGAAACAAAACACTGCAACTATTGCAATGCAAATTAAAGTGTTTGGATCTATTGCTAAGAACACTGGTATTTGTATTAGGGTTAAATTTTAGGTTGAATAAAGCACCACTTGTTCCTTATCCTATATATTTTTAATACATATTTTTCAATTAATATCTAATGACACATACATGCTGGGGTAATTAGTGTTTCATTAGCAAAGGGTGAAGCTGAATGCAGATTAAGCTGAACTAGTGAAACTTTATTAAGCCCTTTGCACTGCTCTGTCCATGTGGCTGAGCTGCTTCCAGCCTAACTTCTCCCATTCCCTGTTCTATTGTTGTCACCTTAATAACAGCCCCTCTAGGGAACATGGTTCCTCTGACTCTAGTTCCAATGACCATGATACAATCAGGACTTCTCTGTCTCTTTCCCTCTCTCTTTTACACACATCAGTAAATTCTATCCATCCTTATGTCATTCACTATAAGGCTAAGGCTATACTTTAGTGTCACCAAGTAGGTCCAGAAAATTCTTCAGTTCACCTCCATCTTTTCCATTAATAGTTCTTGCTGCACCTACTGTTAATCGATCTCCATGTGGTTATAATTGTAATCTATCTTCCCATGCCCCTTCAATCCATATTTCATGTGACATGACCAACCTGTTCCATTACCACCTTCTCGGTCTTCAAGATATTCTTCACCTTGGATTGCAATTGTAGTCCTTTGTTTGTTCTCCTGTCTCTAAAGGAGCAATCAATAGGTAGACAAAGCAGCAGGAGGGCAATCCCAAGCTGCTTACAAGTAGAAATTTCAACAAGGGACAATCTTTTTTTTGAATCAGGCCCTTATTGATTAGTAGAGTATTTAGGACTATACAAATGGAACTGGCCACTGAAATCAGACATTGTGAAGTAAAGCTAGCTTATCTCATTAGGTCAGTATATCATCATGTGTTGGTCTATGTGAGTTTGAAATTTGCTTTCTAGGTTAAATAACCCCCCCTGTGCAGAAGGCTAGAATAAGGTCTGTGTATCTTATGCATCCAGGGGCCTTGGCCTGTCCCTCTTCACAGGGGCAAATGTCACCCCTATGTGCACGTGATACTAAACCCAATTATTTGAATGTTGGTGCAAAGTGAACTCTACAAGGATATGAAGACAGGTCATGTGATTTAATTTAAAAATTCAAGTGAACATTCGTGGAAATTTTTTGCAGTGTTCTCCCATTTCTAGTTGTTGGCACTCCCTATATCATCAGTTTTGAATAGGAGATGTCTTAAACTAGCATGATAAATAATCTGCTGTCACTGAATTTGGGTTGTCACCATGGACAGTTTACTTGGTGTTTTCAGCATTTGGAAATGGTATTTCTCACCTCCTCCACACTAGTCTTTTCACCCTCCTGCCAAGTTCTTGAAAGGAAAAATAACTTCATTCTGATTTGAGGTGTTTTAAAAGTTATTTAGGGAGAAGCCTAGCTGTTTTTTTGTAGGAATGTTAGCTCAGCTATGCAGATAATTTCTAAATAAGCTACATCCCAGGAAACATTTATGCTATCTTTCTGGAACAGGAAAGTTAAGAAACATCCATGCTTTAAAATGCTCGTGCACCAGTAAGTCTCAGTGCCACTGTACATTACACTGAGTGTTATGTTGGTGAAAAAGAAATCAAAACTGCTTATACATATCTACATATCACTGCTTGTGCTACAAAGTTTTAGGGTTTGATTCAATTTGTTGTTTGTACATTGGAAAATCAGTATCCTCTGTGGACCAACACTTCTAATCCTTAAATATAAACTGCCCTTATTTTCAAAGGGCCTGACCTTGAAGTCCATATGAAGTCCTTATTTGGGCAAAACTCCCACTGGAGTTCCATGAGGAATCCAGGAATGGGCCCAATGAAATTAAGAGTAATACTTGCATGGCTTTATTGACATAAGGTACTTTGTAAAACCAGTCAGTATGAATAATAGTCAGCTAAAATGGCTGCAAGACTAAAGGACCCAGAGTAAATGTATTCTATAATTGTTTGCGTATTCTGTTAGCCAGTGTTGGTAACATCCATGTTAACGTTAAGAACCATTGTAATTTCAGTGTGGAATAATATATTTCAATGTAAAAAAAGTAGATTAAGAGCTAAAGGAGTTTTAAAAAGCAGTGGAAATAATTCAATATTTAGAAACTCTCTGACTGTATATAATTATTACAGTTCTTGTCCTTTCCCCCCTTATTATTGTATTACATTAGTGCCCAGAGTTCCCAATCAGGGTTGGGGCACTATTGTACAAGCAATACAGTAAGAGACACTCCACGCTCCAAAGAACTTACCTTTTCAGGTTCCAAAGCTTCCAAACCTTTGGAGATTCTCCCATTACTATAATAAGATCATAGAATCCTAGAATCATAGGCCTGGAAGAGACCTCGAGAGGTCTTCTAGTCCAGTCCCCAGATGATCTCTATGAGAACCTAATCTTGTGAAAATGCTGAGCATCTACTTAGAAGGTTCTGAGTGCCCTCATTTCTCTTTGAAGCCAACACTCAGGACTAGGCCCAATGTTTGGTTAAAGCATTTTAAGATCTTGAGATGTAAGGAACTGTAGAAATGCTTAATATATTTTTGCATTTATTTGTAAATGTGGAAGTTTGCAATATAAAAATTTGACACCTTAAGCTAGTCATGAAGTTTTTCCAGGAAAATAAAAACCTGTTAACAATTTGCTGAAATTCACCAAAATCCCTAAACGCTTCCAAATCCGCTTCCAGGTATGCATATGCAAGAATTTGAAGTCTTTCGCATTGCAAATATTAGCAAATGTATTTTAAGTGATGCTTGCTTTTCACACACCATTTATAGAAGAGCTTTCCAAGTAGCAGCAAATTCTAAACCTATTAAATTTCATTTCACCTTCTCTTTAGGTAGTTGTGCCAAAAATGAAATTTATAGCCCAAAACCAACAGTATATTTTACCAGTACTGACTTGAAAACAATAAACGTATGAGTAAGAAAATATATAGTTCATAATTCATTGGCCAAATCCTGTGTGCCTTACTCATGTGAGTAATCCCATTGGTTTCCCAGGGATTTTGCCCTATCCCTTTAGTCCTGTTTACCGTAGAAGTAGCTTTTGAATTTCTGTATTTGCATGTGTGACTCAGAAGCTTCTTGATCACTGTAACAAGTATTGAAATTATTTTTCTTGCTATCCTAATTCTAAATTAGAGTGTGGTACTCCCCCATGTAGGACTCACCCAGGCTGGGGAGCGGGAACACTACAGATCTTCAGTTAGGTAGTTTCCTACAAATTCTTCTGGGTGACTGATGGGTGGGTTGTTTCTTCTTACCTTCCCCCTGCCCCTGCCCCATGGAAGTAGCAGGGGCTTATGCCCAAATTTCAGACTATCCATGAGTTTTGGGACTAATCTTGGGGATCCACTGAAGACAATGGGCAGCCATGTTTTAGCCTGCCTGAAGACCACGACAGCATAGCTGATACAGGATCCATGCTTCTAGGGGCTCCCTGAATCACAACTGTCCCTAGAATTCTTTTCAGGGATGGAAGAGTCTGCAACCCAGGAGATGGAGGCAATGTAAGTATTGCATATGCCTCAGGAACTGCTCTAATTTATGGCTGTTGCCCATGGCTGCCTGTGGAGTCTTTCCAAAGTCCAAAATAGTTTGAGTGTAAAGGGCCTAGTCACACCACTTCCACCCCTGCTGGGGAATTCACAGCAGGGATGTATGGGGGAATTCTCAGCAGGTGTGCGGTAGGGGGAACTGCCTACATTCCAGTCCCTCTCTGCCACTATAGGGGCTGGCCCGAAGCCCAGAATTGGAGCCTCTATCTGCTTTAGCTTGCAATTCTTTCTCTTCCAGTGAGGGTCAGGTCTGGTAGGACCTAGTACAGTTTTGTGAGAGATGTTTATGTACACATTTTAACCTGTTTTAAAAGCTGATCGTTTGGAGCAATGCCGTTGTGCAAAGCAATTTCCCCAAAATACTCCCCTTGCCCCCCGAATTCCTATAAACAGCTTTAAATTAGAAAAGTGGGTATTCTATGTGGAGCTCTGGGAAGAAACACAGGGCTGGAGGAGGTGAAGAACACCAGAGAGTGCAATAGCTTGGGAGGAGAGTGAATGAACTGGAATCTAAGAAAGAATAACCCTGGAAAATTAAAGAGTGCCTTTGGGACCCTTTATATAAAACTCACTGTGGCTGGGAAAGGACATCATTGCTGCCAATTATCTTGGTGGCCCAGGCTGCCTTCCTAAATCAGAAGCTCACAGCTGCACTTGGAACACCGTTAAATCAATCTTACTATTTTCTTTACTTATACTAAGTATCATGTTTATACTTCATATTTCATCATGAAGGAGCTCTCCCACCCATGCAGTGAGGTAGGACACCTTAATTAACTACCACAATAATTGAAGGCAGTGATACAGTGACGTGCATCACCTTTCATGATCCACTGTTTCTTCAGTGAGGAAGTCACTTGTTTTCTTTCACTGTTCTCTCTCCCCCTCCCTTCCCCCCCGGTTTAAATATTGTAGAGGGCTGCTGGTGGTGCTGGTAGTAGCTGTGGTGGCTGTAGGAAGGAGGGATTGGAGGGAAAGCGGAGGGGAGTAAAATAAGTGTCAAGGAATTCATTGTCTGTTCTCCACCTGTTGTTATTCTGGTCCCAATCAACCTGCTAGCCAGGCTGGAGCCAGTGGCCATCTGGAAACACTGCTCTGTTTATAAACTTGGCATGAAGCAGCACTCCCGGGCCCTGACCTCCCACAGAAATCTGGAAACAATTAGAGCAAGATGATAGGCAGGCAAGGGGAGAGGAGAGAGAGAGGAAACTGCAGAGGAGGAAAGAACAGATAGACAGAAAGCAGGGGAACTCAGAGAAGATTGCAAATGTTTTTGAGATACAAATATTTATGCACCCTAAGACCACTGCTGTCCTATTAATTATCATTGCTGCCAAAAAGGCACCTTGTGAGTTAAGGCTAACGCTGCCTCTTCACCTCCTCCTGTAACACAGCTTTTCCAATTGTATTTCATATTTACTGCCACTAAAGTTTCCTTTTATTATACCTAGGAAATAAAGGTGGGCCCAAACCACAACACTAGATCCACACACATCCAAGCTTTAGTGGTGTTCAAAGGCTGAATCCAATTATTGCTGCTCCCACCCATCTTTGCTATGAGTAAGGTCTTTCTCTGCCACCCACACACCCCAGCACTCAGAGTGTATGGCTTTCAGCTTCTAGTTTTTTCACAGTGTAGGAATCTCCCAGTCCTTCCCTTGCACCCCCCCCCCCAACTCTCACTGCAACACACCATCATCTTTACTGTGGAGTCTGTGCCTTTCCTAATTAAACCAGACCTTCAGTCACCAGCTGATCCCCCAGCTCCTCCATCAGTCATGGACCCAGTTCTGTTCCTGCTCTCACTGAACACATAGGCAGCCTGCCAGTCCTGAACTTGCTTCAGTGGAGCCTTATGAAAAGGAGGAAGAAGATCAACAGCACATTAAAGAAGAAAGCCATGCATTTCCTTTTCTAGATACATTGGACAGGCAATCCTGTTCTTTCTTACTCTGGGTAATTTTATCATAGCTAATGCAGATGCCGGGGGTTACTTCATTTCTCACAATGTATCCTTTCAGTTTTAAGATATGCAAGAACGACTCCCAGATGAGACAAGCTTAACACGACTTCTATTGGCTTGACTAAAGGGAGGTTCCCTTTTGGCTCACCTGATAGAGTTGCTGCCCACACATTGTCAAGAGTCCAGGCATTGTGTGTCAGCTGCAATAAAGTGACGGTCATAGCTAATTGGTTAAGTTAGTATTCAGCCAAATGGCAAAATTCAGTTTTCCCTCAAAGAGAGGCTGAATATGCTAGATACACATACCGGACCAAATTCTGCCCTCAGATGGGCACATGGGCAACTTCCACTGCAGAAAGAAGGCCTTAAGTAGGTGTATCTGACAGCACAGTATGGCCTTCAGCCATTAGTTGTACTGGTCTTCTTCGCCCACCTTCCACAGGAACAGGAAAATGGGACCATGCTTATGAAGCACATGAAAGATGTTCCTTTATCTGCCCTTGTATGTAATTTAGAGATACAACTAATTCAAAATACCGTAGGTAAAATTCTACCTTGACCTATGCATCATGCAATCCTGTTGAGCTCAATGGGGGTTGTATAAAGTGAATGTCTAATTAAACTGAGGCGAATGCTATAGTTCCGAGTCAGTTTGAGCTGACTGAGATACTGGCATGGCCAATATGAGACCATGATAACAGATAATGTTTCAGTACCAGTAGTCATGTAAAAGATGAAATCTCAACTACAAAATTACAGCTGTTTGAGAAATCCTAGAGGAGCATACAGATATTTTACAGAGAGATGCGTTATGGCCGGAGATTGGTTTGGGTAGTAAGTATCTTGAATATTAGATATGTCACGAGGGAAGGAATCTGCTATCAGGTTATGGAATCTAGTCCTTACAGTCTCTCAAGTGGTCAACCATCACTGTTGAGATATAAATTCAATATATAAGGCCTAGTTCTGTGAGGTGCTGAAGACCCTCTCAGAGGTATTCAATGGGAATAGGCACTTGGCACCTCTCAGTGGGAGCCCAACACTTCCTAGAAGAAGACTCAATCTGTAGGAATGAAACAGGGGTGCTGCAACAATTTGTGTAGTGCGGGTGCTGAGAGCAATTGAACCAAACTGTAAACCCTGTCTATGATGGAAGCCACTTCAAGTCAGGGGGTGTAGCAGCACCCCGAGCACTCCTAGTTCCAGTACCTATGGAATGAAATGTTGCTACCAAAGCTGACACTAGGTGGTAGTTTTTTTTACCAGCTTTGGCAGAGATTGAATAGGTATGGAGCCTGGAGCTGGTAAAAAAAAATAGTGTCAAAATTTATTCTGCCAAAAAATGGCTTTTTGACTGAATGCAAATTTTCACAAGACAATTTCTGGTTTTATCAAAATTTTGTCAAGTTTATGGTGAAAAACCAAAACCTGAAAATGTTTTGGATTGGGCTTTTTTGATGAAAGCCTGAAAAATTCAGTGAAACATTTCAATGAAAGCTTTTTTTGCAGAAAATGAAATAGTTTTGACCAACTCTAATGGAGACTGAACTGCCCTCTCACTCCTGAGAAAGTCTCTCTAGGTCAAAGTTTAGGTTCATTAGCATGAAATTCACCCGTGTGCAGAGGGCCAGCAATGTGCCTACATCTCTCTTCTGACTCACTTAAGCCTTGAAGTTTCTTGCAAGCAGGCAACGATAAACCATTTACTTTGTTGCATTCATCCTTGTTGAATTAGAAATAATAGACCAAATTCAGCGATGAGGATATCAGTGGGGTTGAATGGAGTGTAAGTCAGGGCAGAGTTTGATCCAGCATGTTTTATGACTAAACTAAGGGGGAAGTAAGTGGTGCATAGGCCTTGTATTGGCCATCTGCACAGAGGTGAATTTCACCCATTAGAGGGGTGGTGAGGGGAAGCTAGCATTGCCTCTTCTAGGGCTGTATCTGTTCTGTAGACAAGTAAAGGACTTCAGGTTCCACTACAATTAATCTAGCACCTTTCTTAAGCACTAAATTCACATATTGCTTCCCTCCCTTACCAGAAATGTGTGTTTCATAAATAGCTGGTTACTTTTCTCAGATTTGCTGTAAGCATCGAATTGTCATGTTGATGTTTGCTGTTGCTGTTCCTATGCCCTCACTATGCTGACCGATTCAGGAATGCATGATGATTGGTTCCAATCCTAGAAACTTAAAGGAATACAAAATGTACAACGTATACTAGCCTACAGATAAATATAGCGCACCTACCAGATGTGCGAACAGCAAAGAGGCTAGAAGCAATTTGACCATGGGGCTAAGAAACAAACGGTTTCTTTATGTGGCTCTAGCTGTTCAGTAGCCGTACTTCAGAGCACAGTAATGGGTTTTAACATTCATAAAAATGTTCAGTCCGGTAAACCAATTTTTAGACTCTTACATAGTCTTGTTGAAATTGGATTCATTTGAATTATAATATAAAATACTGTGTTTACTTAACCCTTGTAAACTGATCTCCTTTGTCTTTGTGAACTTGCTGGGCAGTTAAGGACCCACATTCCTTCCACAGTTAATAAAACGTTGTATTTTTCTCTGTATTCATAAATTTAATTACACTCAGACCTGGTTCATCTACATCAAACTCTTTTTTAAATGCTGTTCTTTTTTTAAAAAACCTTTTGATTAAGAACATGTATGAAGGCTCTCCGTTCTATTAAGGTTTCTATAAGTCTGCTTACAGTTTTTCTATTCCCAGTCCTACAGATAATACAGGAATATATTGACTGCGGCCTGATTGTACCCATGATGCAAGGTTTAAATCATCTCAGAGTTTTCAGAATTTGTAAGAGGTGCCAATCCCTTTCTGTCCTCATTTTTTGAGCAAAAGTTCCACTGATATAAATGGCAGTTCCATGTTCAAAGCGAAGGGAGAACATTCTACTCCTCCCTCTATCCCTTTCCTGAATTTTCATCTGTTTAGTGCAGTGCCCCCAGGAGTCATCTATTATGCAGGAATTTCCATTGTTACTTGCAAGTGGGCAAGGATAAGCTATGTACCATATTCCATATGGCCAATTAGGTGGCCCCTTTCATACATAGGCATTGTGTGTCTCAAGACACTGAGGGCCTAGTTGATGTCCATCAGATATCACCAAATTCCTGTATTTTTGGAGAATGCTTTTCAAACATGCAGTTTAAATATTTGTAAGGAACAAAGTTATTGGGGGTAGAGTTTAAACCTGTTAAAGTTTTCCTAAATGAGGCCTGATTTTAGAGGTGGAATCCATATCCAGCCTTAGAATATATTATATTCAGCGGTGTAGTTTTTTGCTAATTAATGTAACAATGCATGCTTCACACTTCATTTGTTATGCATGGATTTTCAAGATCCTGTAACTACTCCCCCGCCACCTCCAAATCCCCCTTGCAATGGAATGTGAAATTATGTGCAAAGCTTTTATTTTAACCAAAAATGAGCTCTGCGTGGACATAGAGTACTGTAATTTCAGCCTTCTTCTCAGAAATGAATAATGATTACAGCAGATAAGTGTAAAGTCTCCAAACCCCACAGTTTAGCTCTCCATGTTACTTTAAGTTCTGCTTGCCATCTCTTATATTGATCAGTGTTCTTCATGCAACTGATATTTCAGAGCTATTTTTAAATAAGAATTTGATTTCAGCTGGTCATGCATGTAAAGGTAAAATTCACCCATGTGCAAAGACAGCACAAACCCTATCAGCCACTAATTTGAGGGCTTAAGTGGCATATAGATGTTGCACAGGTGTGAATTTTATCTAGATTGTTTTGTCCGTTGTGAATCTGATGTGCTTTCATATAAATAATATGTATCTGCACTGTAGAAACTTGAACAATTGCGTCAGTTGGGACAATTATGTGGCTATTCAAGGTTATGGCTGAATGGCTACCAAAATATTAGTATAGAAGTGGAGGGGGCAGAGTGCAGAAATGGTGTGTGTGTGTGTGTGTGTGTGTGTGTAATTTATTTATCCAGAATACCTCACCTCAAAGGCAGCATCTGTTTTTCATCGGGGTGCTGCTTTTTAACCAGTTTTATGGCTGGGCTAATTGAAGCACCAAGAGGTCAGGTGCCTTGCCCACGGTCACACAGCAAATTGGTGACTCGGACTGCAGTCAAACCTGCGTTTAAAAGTGGCTCTGACTAGCAGATAGCTCAGCCTCTCCAAACTTCAGAATTAAAATGCAATGTAATATTACCATATATACTGTAACTGATATGACATGTGGTCACCTGAGGTTCTATTTTAAATACACACAGTACATGGAGATAGGTGGTTAAAGGAAGCAATATAAAAAAGCATTATTTTGCAGAGAACAGTAACACTTTGAACTACATTCGTGTCTTGATTTTTGAGTACACAGCCCTTATATTGCAGAAAACCTTGTACACATAGCGCCTTGCAATAATTATTCTCAGCATCCTGTTTAAGAGCCAGTATTAACCACTTGCAGTACTTTCCTTCTATTTTTCAGCAACATAATATGAGGCAAAGGCCAAGAGTTAATTTCAGAATCTGTCCAAAGCATTTTTTTAAGAGGTCTGTTAGTCGATATTTTTGAAGTGGCAGAAAGGAAGCACCGGGGCAGTGTCCTTCCTGGCTCTGCATAGCTTCCTGTATGCTTCCCTGCTGGAATGTTAGTCAGAAGGCCTGTTACAATTCATGTTCAGCCTCCCACGCCATCGTCTGCCTGGCTTTGATTTTCTGAACTTGTACTATTGTCAGCCAGTCTGCTTTCTGACTAAATGATGAGTGTACAGGTGGCAGAGGAAAGAGCCAACTGTGCACCAAAAACACCACAGTGATTCAGATCCTGTGAATAATCACTGTATTCTCAGCTCTGAATACACCTGTTTTAAAAAAGTTGTAGGAGACATGATTGCATAATATAGCTAGGTTACAGAGGCTGCAAGAGTTCTTGGATAAAACCACTGTGGTTAAAAAAACTCTAGAGGCAACTGTTTGTTTCATGACTAAAGTGTTTCCACATACACATTTCATATCTTTGAAGTCTCTCCAAACTCTTTCCCACCTGTTTTGCTGTTTGGGCCAGGTACTGCTCTCACTGGCACAGGTGAAAATTAGAACCAGTCAAGCTACTCTGGTTTTACCCCACTTGGGAGCCTCTCTCTGTGAATGAAACAATGCATGGCCCCATAGTTTCCTACAAGTGGAAGGAAGGATGCAGGGCCTTCCCTGCAGACATCTGCTGCTGACAGAGGAAGAGGGAAGCACCTTGTCATAGGGGCAGCCCTGCCTGGAGCACACTCCACCAGCAGGCCACTGCATGATAGCCTCAGTTTCCCTCCTTCTGAGGTCTCAGAAACAGCCCAAACAGTCTTTCTTAGTGCAAATGGCCCTTGTGAGGTTTGTTTATTACAGAAGTCCTATTCACATAAATCAGAACAAAACATGTCTCAACACCATACTACAGATTTTCCCCAGCATAGGCCAAACAGTACATGGAAAATACAGCCCTGGCATCCTTCACCATGCCCCCGGTCACCAGCACAGCCCTGACATTCCTCACCACGCCCTGACTTGCCACCCTGTCTCGCAAGCACAGCCCTCTCCTGTTCTTGTATTAGAACAGCCTCAGAGCTCTTCCAGCTGTAGTGCAACCCCACTCTTCCCAGTGGGACACCCCCTTCCCCCCTGGGAGCAGGTCCTTGCCACTGGAGCATCCCTGACTCCCTCTGGACCTCTCAGAGTTCCTCTGGGTCCAACTCTCCATTGCTGAATGTCAGCAGGTAAGCCCCTCCACTGCTCCCCTGCCTTCAGCCCTCTCCGGCCTTGGTTTGGGGACATCAGCCAGCAAACCCCTTTTGCTGCTCCCCTTGCCTTCAGCCTTCTCCCAGGAAACACCTTCTGCTTCTTTCTGGAAGCGGGACCAGGACTAGGAGCAGGATCGCCACCTCCCCCAGCCTTAGCCTCAGCCTCAGCCTCGGCCTCGGCCCCATCCCCATCCCCACCCCCAGCCCCCCTGGTCTCTGCCATCACTCACTTGCCCCCAACCCACTTCCTGATCTTTCATAGCCCCCAGGTGCTGCCTGCTCTCTTCATTGGCCAAATGGGAGCACCTGCTGTGGCACAGGGGTGCGGGACCGGCTTCATTTACAGGGGCCAGTCACCCTGTGACACTACCGCACAGCAAAGATAGAAAAATTAGATTTAGCTTTGGCTGAACTTTCATACCCGAAACAAACTGAACTTCTGATGCTTTTGGGGGTCACCCATTCACGTTGTTTGCCACATCTCATACAAGTGTAGAGGGTTTTTTTATATGGAACTCAGCTTTATTAGTGATATTATTGCAACTCCTGTGGAGTTTAACCGTTTGTTTGTGAATCCTACTAGTTTTATCCTGCAGAGCCCTGCAGGATTAATAACTACAACAGTAACTCCAGGACAAAAACTGCCGTCTGATTGGAGCACTGGGTTTCTTTCTCTAATTGCCATAACAATGAGAGTCACATCTTTAGTAGAGGCTGGGAAAGGCTACCAGACATCTTTTCAACAGCTCAGTGTCTCCCCTCCTGGGGAAGGGGAGTGGGAAGCAGCATGGGAGAGTCAGATAGGGAGCTCCAGTCAGAACTGAGGACTTAGCTAGAGCTCTCAGTTCTTCCGCTGTAGGCTTCAATACTGCTGCTGACATGAGGGACTCACAATACTTTGCAGTGTTGTGAGGATTTCAGAGAAAATTCTAGGCCAGGCAGTGGTGGATTAATGCACGGGCCCCAGGCAAATTTGGGGACCCCCGCAGGAACACTGGAACCTGTGTAGAAGTGTGTGTGTGGCGGCACCAATGCCAAAACAGTAGCCCTGCCCCTGCTCCTCCTCTTCCCCCCCCCAGTGCCCCACCCCTGCTCCTCCTCTTCGACCTGGGGCTCTGCCCGCTGGCCAGGCCAGAAGTTGGAGCCAGGCTGTGGTAAGAGCTGCCCAGGGAGCCACAGACTCTCCACCTGCCCTGGGTAGGGGGCCTGAGAGCAGCCCCTGGCTCGTGTCCCCACCGCCCGGGGCACGCCACCCAGGGCAGGTGCAGGTCCAGGGCTTCCCATAGTGGCCCAGGCTCCCTGGGTGGCTCTTACCATGGCCCGGCTCTGGCTTCCAGCCTGGCCAGGGGGTGGGGTCTTGGGGGGAAAAGGAGGAGCAAGGGGCGCGGCCCCATGACAATGGGGGGCTAAGGCCCGACTCAGCCCTCCACTGGGAAGATGCTGACAATGCTAACAGGGGCTGAGCTTCGTGGCAAGGGAGCTGATCACCTTATCAAGTCCCCTGCTGCGAAGCATAGCCCCTGCCACTGCTGCTCCATGCCTGCCGGAGGCTACTGCCCCTGTTAAAAAGTGGGTGGGCATGTCCCTTATCTGCAGCAATATTCCTTGCTGTTTACAAGTCAGCCAATGTTTGTGAGCTTAAGCCTGAATTTTTTGTAACTGAGCAGTCTGTAGTTCTAGTTAACTAATGTGCAGTGAGAGTTAGCCCTGGTGTGAAGAGGGTCCATTCGTTGGAGGGAAGAGTGTATTGTGGGATTGTATATTACTCGTGTCTTTGCAGTAGAGTTCTTTAATCAGACTTTTTACTCCATTTTCAGTTTCTTATTCCTCATTAGTTTTAATAAAGCCATCAGGATGGACTCCTTTTTACTGGTCGTGGCATGCTGTACATTTAGCTCACTCCTGCTGCAGTCTAAAAGACTGTACAGCATTTTATGCTCTCAGCTACATGCTTCCAAATTCATTAACTAGGGTTCGATGAACATTATCAATGTAATCCAAACCTGACCTACATAAAGAGGTTTCTTTCCATTCAGCCGTCTCAGACACTAAACCTTTCTCTGCTGCAGTACCATGCTTGTATGCTCAGCAGCTGTTTTAAGAGCATTGACATTAATCCATGGAATGGAATGTGTCTCAATAAATTAAAGTGAGGATACATCCTGGTTTTACTTGGACAGTCTGAGTTTTTATATCATGCCCCAAAGTCCTGGAAATCTCTATCACAAGAAATGTCCTGTTTTTATATTTCATCAGTCAGAATATATGTTCTGAAAAAAAATTGTTCCAGACATACGTCTATACCAAATAAAATTTGATCTGTGTTGAACAGGAACAAACATTCACTGGAATCTGTGGTCAGTGTGAAGAACAATGTTTAGAATGAAGACACTATCAAAGCTGTCTTTTGCTCAAAGTGAATATTAATTACAGTCGTTCAGTGTTTCCTGATAAACTGATTCAGTTACTGGAAAATATGCTTCACTCTGAGAAAGGTACACCTGTTGCTGTTGAGTCAGAAGCTGGCAGAAGTGACATCATACCCATTTTTTCAAAGGTGTACTTTTGTATTACTATTTCATAATCCTAAAAATGTTACCACAACTTTGTCTTGAGCTTTGACTTGAAAAAGATGATCACATTACAATAATATTTATGATGTACGACAAGGGACTTTCCATGTACAAAGAGATATACTAAAACTATTGGGGTGATTTGGGGAGAACCCACTGGATTTTGCACTCTTTTATTTCCTTGCTACTCATCTGATTAAATTCCACTCACAGGTAAGCAAGGGACATTTTGAACATTTCTAACCATTAACATGGATTCAGTTCCACTGGGAGCCCTAGTCGGCTTCCAGTTGCTATCACCATTTTAAGTACTCTGTTAATTAAAACTTATCCGAGCAGAGTTTACATGACACACTGCTTGTGGTGGCAGCAGCCAGCAGCCTGTCTAAATCACTGCTCACAATACTGCCTACACCAATGGAGCTGAACTGATGTTATCAATGGTAAAAATATTTTGAAAGTTTATTGTTTCCCCAGCATATCAGGCCACAATCCTTGCCTGGCACATTCCTACACCTTTTAAAAAAACAGAAACAAGTGCACTCATGCAGCATCTTCACCCAAGACTAAGAGCATGCTTTGCACAAAGTCTATAGGACACAGTATTATGGTCTCCTGTCTAGTAACTGTTCCTGCAACAGTATGAGTGATACTTTTCTTAAAAAAAAAAAAAAAAAAAAGTAAAAACCTACAGGTTGTCATGCTTGAACATCAGAATAATAAATCATGAAGCTTTTTTGGTGGGCTACTTCTGCATAAATGTTGCATTCCCTGTGTGGGAGAAAGAACATGTTTCCTGACCACTAAAAACCTTTTCCGCTTCATGTAAAGTGACACTTTACTGGTGCGTGCATCGCCAGAAAGAGTGAAATCAACCAAAAAAGTAAGGTTTTGTTTTTTAAAGGGTCTGTAGGGCACAAATAATTTATGCATCATCATCAGGTTACGTAGGAGTTTTGTTTTGAGTGCAACCCAATTTCTTGAATACTGACATTAAATTCTCCTTTCTAGCAACTTTACATATACTGCATCAGAAAATCCTCCTAAAAGAGGCTATTTTCATGGAAAACTTATTGCAAGAAATGCATATTTTCCTTGCACTTTCTGCTCCCTTATGCTGGTTTCATACACAATTCTTTGCCATTTGTTTGTCCTTTGGACACAGACAACAAAAGGCTCAGGTTCCAGGGCAGGAGTCTCAGATGAAGTGTGTGGTGTGGGAGGTTGCCTTTTATGCCATCATTTCACTGTTCAAACAAACAAACAAACAAACAAACAAACAAACAAACAAACAAACAAACAAAAAAGGACTATGTTCTTATATTCTCAAGAATGAGGATGAATGTAATTCCACACCTTGACCATATTATCCTAAACCGAATTCACCCTTGGTTTTGGTAAGTCAGGTCAGGATTAAAGGTTGAGAGGGGGATTCTCCTACTAGAGTAAGCTTGACAAGATAGAAAATATATGCAAAAAGAAATGTACTTGGCCAGAAACATACTTCTGAGTTCTCCTTACTGTTACTATTTGTGTTTTATTAAGAGCTTGCTCCTTTACAGCCCAGCTTCTCCTTTGGCTTGGTGCTGCATGAAGTCATAATTCTGGGTTTATGACATTACAGCCTCTTGCCAGCATGGAAACGATTGTGATATCACAAATCCACTAGGGATGGGCAAGCCACTTCAGTAAAAATAGCAACTGCCATGAACCTCAGCCCAAATTTTGAACTTTGTTGTTGCTAAGATGAGTTCAGATAAGTACCTCCCTGAAATCAATCTTGTAGACTCCAAAGTCTTGGCTGTCTCTGCTGAACCAGCTGCTGTCCTCAAATCCAAGGCTTCCCTGGGGTTAGACAGAGTCAGTACATTCTAGGGTACCTTTGACCCAAGGAATGCATGGGATTTGAATACATCAGCCAACTGAGCCCAGGAGAAAGTGTGCCAAAATTGAGATCCCCTGATAAAATATAGCTTGGACAGAAAAACTTGGGGAGCAGGAAAAAGGAAACCTTGGGTGGAGGAACAGGAATAATCTGGTTGGATTTGGAAGGTGAATGAATACTGAAAAATAGAGCAGGAGTGAGAAAGGAGACCTCAAAAAACATTATCTAAGCATTGGAACTATAAGAAGGACTTCTTTGAACCTTGGGACAGATTGTCATTGGGCTATGTGTGAGTGCCTGGAAGTGAGAGGGAACAAGATATATCTCCACTACAGGTTGGAGACTGACTGGCTAAGTGGCAGTTCTGCAGAAATGGGCCTGGGGATTACAGTGGATGAGAAGCTGGATATGAGTCAGCAGTGTGCCCTTGTTGCCAAGAAGGATAACAGCATATTGGGCTGCATTAGTAGGAGCATTGCCAGCAGATCGAGGGAAGTGATTATTCCCCTCTATTCGGCCCTGGTGAGGCCACATCTGGAGTATTGCATCCAGTTTGGGGCCCCCCACTACAGAAAGGATGTGGACAAATTGGAGAGAGTCCAGCGGAGGGCAACAAAAATGATCAGGGGGCTGGGGCACATGACTTATGAGGAGAGGCGGAGGGAACTGGGCTTGTTTAGTCTGCAGAAGAGTGAGGGGGGATTTGATAGCAGCCTTCAATGACCTGAAGGGGGGTTCCAAAAAGGATGGAGCTCGGCTGTTCTCAGTGGTGGCAGATGACAGAACAAGGAACAATGGTCTCAAGTTGCAGTGCAGAAGGTCTAGGTTGGATATTAGGACTATTTCACTGGAGCGTGGTGAAACATTGGAATGGGTTACCTAGGGAGGTGGTGGAATCTCCATCCGTAGAGGTTTTTAAGGTCCGACTTGACAAAGCCCTGGCTGGGATGATTTAGTTGGTCTTGGTCCTGCTTTGAGCAGGCGGTTGGACTAGATGACCTCCTGAGATCTCTACCAACCCTAATTTTCTATGATTCCTTCCCTTGCATGCTTCATACTAGGGTAAAGGAAAGTCACATTCCCTGCACTCAGGATGGCGCAGTGTATGCTCCTTTGCAGCAACTGCAAAATGCCCCAAAGGGGGTATGAATGGGTGGGCAAGCATAGTGCAGCCTACTCCTGTTAGAGGGCCCTGCCCAAACCCCATGCCAGCCCACTCAGTAGGCTGGGCACTCAAGGGGACAAAAGACTCATCATGCTAAAGGATAGTGTAGCAGGTGCAGCCCTATAAATCAGGGATTGAGAGGAGCATCTTTACACTATCCCCTACTCATCATTGTGTGAAATGGGCCCCAATCTGCAAGTCAATATAGACCCCGATCTCCAAACCTTCAGTGAAAGATCGGACAGGAGGAGAAAACAGACTTTCAAGGGTCAACAACTTTTTTTAAATATGTTTAGCTTGGATAGTTAGCAAATTCTAGTGAGAATCATGAAGAAAAACATGCGAAAGGTAAATGGATTTGTATTTAAGTCTGATAAACTGGGTAGCTTTCCAGAACATGGACGTTCCTCTTTAAGACATGTACATGCTGCAAAGCAGGCGTGTGGGAAAGGTTACACTGAATTTGCCCTCACTTTAGAGCAAATAACAGTTCCAACATGAGAAAATGATTTCAAGGCATGAGAAGCTGAAACGTTGTTCAAGGACTTGTCAGTTCTGTTTTCTGCATTTTTTTCTTCGTGTCTTTAGCTTAGGTAATATTTACAGTTTTAAGATTCAGTTTGTTGGCTGTGGTGTTCACTTTAATCAAACTATCACATGCCCTTGCCGTGATCTCTATTGCATGTAATTAGAGGGTAATTGTACCATGCTCTCCCAGCATAAAATATGCTTGGTTTTAGAAATTGTGTTTGTTCATAATTGTTGAATTTAATTGTATGCCAAATGTGAAAAAGAATCTGCTCCTCATAAAAACAGTGGTTAATTAGTGATACCATTGAGCTCTCATTGAAAAATATGGTTACAAGAAAAAGTGAATAAATCAGTAACAAATACAGCTGAATGGTTCCTTCTGGCTAACAAAGGGCTCAGTTGTGCCTGACAGGCTCGGGCCTGAGTAAGAGGCACTGCAGAGCTGCCCAACTCTTGCGGGGAGCTTCAGAGAACATAGCCTCTCCCATGTTTGTATTGTTGGGAACACTAAGGGTGTGTCTACACTGCAGCTGGGAGCAAGTGTCCCAGCCTGGGTTGACAGACATGCGCTAGCAGGATTTGAGCTAGAACACTAAAAATAGCAACGTGGATGTGCCCGCTAGAGCAGAAGCTCAGGCTCTCAAGCCTACCTGACCCCCTAGGCTTCAGTGCCTGAAGTCCAGCCAGATCAGGAACATCCACATTGCTATTTTAGCCAGCTAGCTTGAGCCCCGCTAGTGCTAACTTGAGCCCCACTAGTGCAAATCTGTCTACCCAGGCTGGGAGGCTCATTCCCACCTGCGGTGTAGACACACCCTAAGGATATGTCTACACTACAAAAAAAAAAGTGCATTCTCAGCTTGGGTTAGCAAAGCAGTGTTAGCTAACTTGGGTTAAAATAGCAGTGAAGACATGACAACTCAGCTTTTAATTGGGGTTAGCAGCGCGAGTTAAAGCCTATAGGGGAGCCTGGGGTTGAACTTCAGCTGTCAACCCAAATTAGAAGCTGAGTTGCTTTTTTTTAACCCAAGGTGGCTAGTGGGTGTTAGCTAACCCGAGTTAAGAACACATCTTTTTTTGCAATGTAGACAAATCTGAACAGAGAGCTGGTCTCTGCATTTAGGGAGTGTTGGGACTGCAATTGTGCCTGGTTCCTGTGAAAAAGTGGGATGGAAAGACTAGTGGTTCTCACCTGTATGAACCCTCCCGGGATCACCCATGATCTAACCCGAAGTAAATGCAATGATCATTTGGTACAGACAATTTTTGAAGAGTTTAAGGAAAACAAGTTTGCTTAGAAAGATTTGATCAGTGCTTGCTTTTCTCTGTTTGGTTCCTGAGTTATTAACATACATTTATCTTCTGAGGGGTGCTTTTCTATTATTTTATGTGTCTAGAGAATGCACTCTTTAGACTCTTATGGAATGATAAATGGAATTAATTTCTGGTTTGTAAAACTAATGCCTGAGTTACCATTTTGTTACATGTTCATTTCTCTTGTTAAGTGGGATGCTTTGTGTCAGATTCAGCTGATCCGAAATTACTTGTAGAGCTGGGAAGAGCAGACTTTGCTATTCACTGATCCTAACTTCAATACTGACAATTGTATGTGAGATACATGGACCCCAAAATGTGGGAAATTTATTTTCAGTCAATGATACCTACTTGAAGTGGAAGCGTTTAAGTTTCTAGTTACAGTTTAACTTCACCTGTAGGTGCTACCATGCAGCCAGAAGTCATGCTTTTTAAAAACAGGCCCTTTTGTGTTACTGTGAGTGATATGGGTGATTTCAAATTTAAGACACAGTTGGATGGATTGGAATGCAAGATTGATTCCTCTCTCTCTCCCCTGCTCCTTACAGTTGCTCAAGTAATGACTTAATTAACGCTTATGCTCAGAACTTTATGTTCTGGTCATATCATCAGTACAATTATGTAACTATTTCTGTGCTAACATATGAGTGATTTTTCAGTAACACAATGGTACAGCTGCATTATGCTAAATAGATGCTCCATAAGAGGATAGATATACTATACATCACAGTGAAGAAACATAGCACTGTGGGATGTACACCTGCTGTATGCACATCATATATTGTTTAATACAATAGTATGGCTGGCATATTAAGGGCGAATCAGTGTATCCTGGGCTGATGAATTTGATCAGGCATAAACATGGTTCCATACTGCTTCCAATTATGGGTTTTACTCTGACAAACCCTAGTTTGAGACACACAAAGTAATTCCTCCTCCTTGAGCCTCATCCTCACAGGAATTTGTACTCCATGTGCTATCTGCCCTTAGGCAGTAAGGCCTAGATGACTGGGCATTTGCTGGGGTGGGTATGGAGCTCAAATCCCCCTTTATATCTGCTTCAGGCCCTCTCTCCATCTATCCACAGATATTTCACACAGCAACTGTTGGCTCAGTACAGTATTTTTAACTCGCTCGCCCATCCCATTTCACTTTTACTAGACTTTCTCACTTAGGTTTTTTTTTCATTTCAAATGTTGCGAGTATAGATTTTGAAATAACATGCTTTTTGTGTGTGTTCTGTTGTATAGCGCTCAGGGTGCTGCAGCAAACTAACTGGATCACTGTAAGGATTTGGCACCTTATAGTCACCATAAATCTTGGTAAAGCCATTTCTCACTGGATAGAGAGGAAAAGAAGACATGAATAGGAGAGTGCATAAATTAGCAAAGAAGATTGGATCCTGGGTTTGGCTTAACTGCATGTGATACTATTCAGGGGAAAGAGGAGCAAAGAGAGTGTAAAACTCACCCTTGAGCTCTTTCAGGTCTGAGCCCATTTTGTGCTGAGTCAATCCCCTGCTCCAAGGCTGCTCTAACTTATGCAGGGTACTAGAGTCCCCAAATGGCCAAGATGGCAGCGCACAGTGAAGCTTAGTCCATGCCTCCTTTCTCCAGTCATGTCCCCTACTCTGGCACAAAGGAAGGGAGTTACATAGGAGCCAATTCACCATCACTGGGGCAATCCTCTTTAAGATGGCATTATGGGCAAAATCTCCTGGCAGTCCAGTGCAAAGCAGCCACTCCCCAGGATCTGTCCCACAGTTGCTGAAAGTGGAGATGAAATGAAAATAAAAATGTTTTAAAATATTTTGATATCACTATAATGCTGGTTTCAGACACCATAGAATCAATTAGCTCTCTAATAAACACTCAGTAAAAGTCTAAAAGAGGAGAAACATCCTCCACTCTGAAAGAGTTATAACCCCAGGACTCCAATAAATGGGATACTATGGCACTGTCTTCTGCTATTGTGTATCACCCAAAACTATTACGGGAATTATCTTGGTAAGTTTCAATTACTTCCACATTGCTTGGATAAGGACCAAGACTACTTTTCTTCCAACTCGTCTTCCGTCATGCTATTCTTTTTATATTCTAATCTCTCTGGGGTTCCGAGAATATCCAATAACCTGAATAGATACAAGATCTGGAATAAAAATGTGTTCTGTAATGATACCTTGCTCACACAGTATACCTTGTCTACTCAGGTGATGGGTCTTATCTTTTTTTACCAAGGCCCCACTTCTGCCACCGTTATGCTGAGTAGAACTACATGAGTTGTCAAATTTATTTCAATGGGATACTAACATAGCACTGGATTGTGCCACAATTACTCATGTGATGTACTCCTTATTCCACAAGGATTTAAATGGGACTAGTTGCGGAGTCAGGCACTACTCTCCATGAGGAAGGATGGCAAAATGTGGCACATATTAATGTACTACACCTCTACCTCGATATAATGCTGTCCTCGGGAGCCAAAAAATCATACCGCGTTATAGGTGAAACCGCGTTATATCCAACTTGCTTTGATCCACCGGAGTGCGCAGCCCCGCCCCCCTGGAGCACTGCTTTACTGTTATATCCGAATTCGTGTTATATCGGATCGCGTTATATTGGGGTAGCGGTGTATTTAGGGTGAGTATGGCTGTGGCTATGCTTTCTGTTTTGCCCATTGCTTTGCCCGTTCCTTCATTTGCAAATCAGTTGCCGATGCAAGTAGCAAAGATTTTCAGAAGATAGTCTTGGATTTATTTCCAATTTAGTAGTTTGCTAAATTGCTAGAGTTGCTAACTCACTCCTTTCGTTGTCTTCTGATTCTGTGTCATATACTGTAGGCCCTTCAAAGTTTCCTATCTCACTTAGGAACCAATTGTTCTCTTTTCCATTTTCCCTGATTTCTTTTAAACAGAGAGAGCTCTTTGAATTGTATCCCACAGCCTTCACTTCCTCTTGTGTTTATCTTAGACACTTTTTTCCTTTCTGCTTGTTTATTTTCAGACCTCCCTGTACTTCAGTATTATACATTTTCTCTCACAGCTCCGTTCCTCCTCTCAGCAGTATATCAATGTTCCTTCTCTTCATACCTCCATTCCATCCGTAGAGGCTCCATACTGTATGCTCTAAAGAGAGCACCTGTGGCCCATAAACCTGCAACAAATTATTAGTTACATATTTATATTCTTAATCTGCCACGGTGTACCTGGCCCATTACATGGTGCCAGTATTATTTCAGAGAAATACCTTTGAAATTCATTTGTTCCACCTCTGGTATATTTTGATTCCTCGACCCTGATTTTCAGAACTTGTAATCAACCCCAGCTATGCCATTGCTTTCAGTAAGGCTCAGGAGGACTGGATGTTGCCCACCTTATCCAAGAGGATGGTCTGCTTGCAGTCCACAAATCCCATCTGCCATCAGATGCACCATGGAGTCTTTAAAATGGATTTTAAAGTTTGTCATTACGATCCCAGTTTAAATTATTTCTCATACTTTCAGAAAACACTGATTACCCTCATCACTCCCAAAGGAGACTTGGAGAGTCACCTCTAGTTTGCCATTTTACTACCCTTCCTTTCCATGTTGTTACCGTGCTTCAGTCAATAGCAGGGCACAACAGCGGCCCAATATGGTGACTTGAATCTGAGTTAACTACAATTCCACTGAAGCAAATTTCAGCAATCTAGTTTTCTAAGAACGGCTCAGCTATAATTGTATTCTCACATGCGGCCAAAACTGAGATATTTAGCCATAGGCCTGAGTGCATGTGTGTGTTTGTGGAGGGAATGAAGGGTAGAGGAAGGAGCAGTGTAAAATTGCATTTTCCCATGAGAACTTAGGGAGGGATTGTACCTCAGAGGTCCCTTTGTCATTCAGAAGCTATTAAGCCTGCCTGAGAAAGAATGCCTCCTGGAGCTCCACTTGTGGTGGTGCACTTCTGCACAGCCTTTATTCAGGCTATGGCTGAAAGGCCTAGGTTAGTCCCAGCTATGTACTGATCAGATATGGCACAGGAAGCAACTTCTTCACACTGCCCAGCCAGTGTTCCCCAGCCCCATCCTGGATAGATTGTCTCCAGAGACTGATAGGGTTGTTTCAGTTTCTGTGCCCAACCAGTCCTTTGCCTGCTTAGTGAAAATTGATAACAAGGCTTTTTTTTTTGTGCCAGTTGGTTTTTGTGGTGTGGTTATTTGTCCACTGGGAACCAGACTGAGAATGCCAAAGCCATTCTACAATCACATAGCAATTACACAATACAGGTTTCACATTTCAGTCAATACTAACTTGAATTGGATTTGAACCCAGATGTCTATAGGGGAAAAGACTGTAGAGCAGTACCAATCTCCTGAGCCGTCCATCACTCCAATGACTTACATTTCATGCCTCTACTATAAAGCTATTTATTGCTTTTATTGGTTTCTTCTACCTGTAACAGCTCAGGAATTCCACTACTCTTGCTCTCCCTTTGCAATAGGAACGCGTGAACTGGCTCAGCTAAAATAACCACTGGTCCAAATCTTTGCCCCAAAATGTGTTTGAAGTATGACATTTGTTTTTATTTAATTGACATTTCTTAGTTTCCACCTCAGCAGTGCCTGCTTTTGACAAGAGTGGAAGGCGTAGCACTGCAACAAACTACCATTCATGTATTATTTGTGGCCAGCCCACAAGCAGGAACTATTGGAGATATCAGAGGAAAACTTGATCTCATGCAACTGGAGCCCGAATGGGGTTTAGAGAAGTTTGAACAAGCATTTGTACTTTTTGATGGTCATTTGTTTCAAATTATGGCTTGAAATCCTCTTAATGTATTATAGTGTCCTGAAAATGACAAAAATGTGCTCTATTTCACTGAGTACTAGGTTCTGGATCCCATTGCATAACTAAACTTAATGCTGGGGGAAAACAATTCCATAACAAGATCAAAAAATTCAGCAATTGGTAGGAATAGTGGGAAAAACTGCAGCAGTGAATTGATTTTCTGCAGTTTCCAGAGAGCTAATAACTGACAAGAAGAGTCACAAAATGAACTAAGCAGCATTCAGAAGACAAGACTTATAGTGTGAACTCAATCTTGTCTGGGAAACATTTATTGAACATGTAAAAAACCCTCTCCAGAGAAATATAAGAACGTGATTATAGACATATGTGGTCACTGTCTTCTGCTTCATGTTAAGTTAAGCATATTGTGGAAATATGTGAATTGTCAATGGCAAAAAAGACCTCCTTCCTCCACCCCCAGTTTGATAAATTATTTCTTGAGAACATGAACTGTACGTTATTTACTTGATTTGTAAGTCTTTCTAATATTCTATAGTAATGGTTGTTATAGATATCAACAGAAAAAAGATGACATATTGTGAAAGTTTGCCCCATTTTATGCAAACTTCATCGCAAAATAACATTTGTGCAGTATTTTTAGAGTCAGAAGATTACCTGATTCTGTGCAGAACTGTTACACTGGTAGAGAAGTCATTGGAACGACACTGATTTACACAAGCTAGGGATTTGGTCCATTGCATTTATTTATTTTAAATTACAATAAACATGTTTCTACAAACATAGGATATATGGATGTGTGTGTGTGTGTGTGTGTACAACATATACACTACCCTAGATCTATGTGTAGAATTCACATTGGCATCAATAGGAGTACTGTGCATGAGTGCAGGTAGCCTTATTATTAAACAAATCTTTCAAGCCTGCACATGGCTTAAAAACTACATATTTGAGCCAAAATCTCATCTGGCGTGACTGGATGAAGCTCCACTGAGTTCTGCAAGTTTTGCCTATTTACCCCAGGGGAGAATGTGCCCTTCTGTTATTATTGAATGTTCTGTAATGTAAAGGATGGTTGTAACATAAAGGAGAGCATAGGTGGTGGGTATAATAGGCCAGGGCAGGCTAAGCCTCCCTGGCGTAGCTGTGGCTGCTGGTTGTGGGGTTTGCACGGGAGGTTTTTGCTTATTATTATGCCCCATGCAGGTTCCAGGGCGGCTACTCAAGCTTCCTGGGTTCTTTTGTATTAAAAACGAATCTCTGTTAAAACAGTCCCATACTGTTCAAGATTGTGTAGTACTTATGCTCAAAGTTATTTTAAAGTAAATATGGCCATTGAAAAACTAAGGCTGAGAGTCTGGATGGCACGTATAGGAGGCTCAGCACAGAACTCACAGTCCAAGGGGTGGATCTTTTCAGCCACCATTGTGCCCTCCCAATCCTGGCCTGCTCCACAGACCCCAGCGTAATGTAGACAGCTTTGAGGTGTGTGTCTAAGTTATGGTAGTTTGTCCCTAGATGCCTATCGCCTGCTGTGCTGCCCAGAAATTGCACTGCATTGTGTGCAGCAGTGCTACCCCAATATAGCTCTCCATTCCTCAACCCAACCCTGGCATACCCCTGACACCAGGAGTTACGTCTGCCTCAGTTCATGCGCTGGGAAAAACCTCTCAGGGATTTTAGAACCATAGACTCAATAGAAATATAGAGCTGGACGGGACCTCAAGAAGTCATCAAGTCTAGCCCCTCTATGCTGAGGCAGGGCCAAGTAAACCTAGACCATACCTGACTGATGACAGGGATTCCACAACTTCCCTTGGAAGCCTGTTCCAGAGCCTAACTACCCTTACAGCCAGAAAGTTTTTCCTAATATCTAACCTAAATCTCTCTTCCTTCAGATTAAGCCCATTACTTTTTGCCATTCCTTCGGTGGACATGGAGAGCAATTGACCAAAGTCCTCCTTATAACATCCCTTAACACATTTGAAGACTATCAGTTCCCCCCTGACTCTTCTTTTCTCAAGACTGAACATGCCATTTTTTTTTAACGGTTCCTCATAGGTCAGGTATTCTAAATCTTTTATTATTTTTGTTGCTCTCCTCTGGACTCTCTCCAATTTGTCCACATCTTTCCTAAAATATAGCAGCCAGAATTGGACACAGTACTTCAGCTGAAGCCTCACCAGTGCCAAGCAGAGCAGGACATTTACCTCCTATGTCTTACATATGATACTCCTGTAAATACACTCTAGAATGATATTAGCATTTTTTGCAACTGCACCACATTGTTGACTCACATTCAATTTGTGATCCACTATAATCTCCAGATCCTTTTCACCAGTACTACTGCCTAGCCAGTTATTCCACATTTCTTAGTTGTGCATTTGATTTTTCCTTCCTAAACGTAGTACTTTGCACTTATCTTCATTGAATTTTATCTTGTTGATTTCAGAACAATTCTCCAATTTGTCAAATTTTGAATTCTTATCCTGCCCACCAAAATGCTTGCAACACCTCACAGCTTTATAACCGTACTCTCCACTCCATTATCCAAATTATTAATAAAAATACTGAATAGTTCCAGACCTATGACTGACCCTTGCGGGTCTCCACTAGATACATCCCCCTAGTTTGACAGCAAACCATTTACAACTATTCTTTGACTATGGTCTTCCAACTAGTTGTGCATCCCACTTACAGTAATTTCATCTCGACCACATTTCCCTAGTTTGCTTATGAGAATGTCATGTGGGACTGTGTCAAAAGCCTTACTAAAAATCAAGATATATCACATCTACAGCTTTCCCCATCCAGTAGGCCAGCAACCTACTGAAGGAAAGAAGGAAATTAGGTTGGTTTGGCATGATATGTTCTTGACAAATCCATGCTGGGTATTCCTTGTAACCCTATTATCCTCAAGGTGCTTAGAAATTGATTGTTTAATAATTTGTTCAAGTATCTTTCCAGGCATTGAAGTTAGGCTGACTTGTCCATAATTCCATGGGTCCTCTTTGTTTCCCTTTACACCACTCTGGCCTTTTAACTTGGCATAAATGGACTAGAGTCAAGGTGAACATCTAAGGGTATGTCTACACTACAAGGGTAGTTCGATTTCTCTTAAATCGAAAATGTAGAATCGATATTGCAAAGTCGAACGTGTGTGTCCACACTAAGGACAGTAATTCGACTTTGTGAGTCCACACTAACAGGGAAAGCGTCGACATTGGAAGCGGTGCACTGTGGGCAGCTATCCCACAGTTCCCGCAGTCCCCGCTGCCCATTGGAATTCTGGGTCGAGCCGCCAATGCCTTCTGGGTAAAAAAAAAGGGTCGAGGGTGCATTTGGGTAATTGTCGTCATCCGTCCGTCACTACCGCCCTCCCTCCCTCCCTGAAAGCGCCGGCGGGAAATCAGTTCGCGCAATTTTCCGGTCAGTGCCAGCGCGGACGCCACACCACTGCGAGCATGGATCCCGCTGCGACCATCGCTGCAGTTGTGGCCGTTGTCAACGCCTCGCAGGTTATCATCCACCTTTCCCAGAGGCAGATGCAGATAAACCAAGCGAGGAGGCTACGGCACCGCGGTGAGGGCCTGAAGTCTGAGAGTAGCACAGGCCTGTCAGAAAGCACGGGACCCAGCGCCGAGGACATGACGGTGACAATGGGTCATGTGGATGTTGTGGAACGGCGATTCTGGGCATGGGAAACAAGCACGGACTGGTGGGACTGCATAGTGCTGCAGGTCGGACGAATCCCAGTGGCTCCGAAACTTTCGCATGCGGAAGGGGACTTTCCTTGAACTTTGTGAGTTGCTGTCCCCTGCCCTGAAGCGCAATGACACCCAGATGCGAGCAGCCCTGACTGTCCAGAAGCGAGTGGCCATAGCCCTCTGGAAGCTTGCAACGCCGGACAGCTACCGGTCTGTCGCGAACCACTTTGGCGTGGGCAAATCTACCGTGGGGGTTGTTGTGATGCAAGTAGCCAACGCAATCGTTAAGGTACTGCTCTCAAAGGTAGTGACCCTGGGAAACGTGGAGGTCATCATAGATGGCTTCGCCGCGATGGGATTCCCAAACTGCGGTGGGGCTATAGATGGAACTCACATCCCTATCCTGGGACCGGAGCACCAGGCCAGCCAGTACATTAACAGAAAGGGCTACTTTTCAATGGTGCTGCAAGCACTGGTGGACCATCAGGGACGTTTTACAAACATCAACGTCGGATGGCCGGGCAAGGTTCATGACGCTCGCGTCTTCAGGAACTCTGGTCTGTTTAGACGGCTGCAGGAAGGTATTTACTTCCCGGACCACAAAATAAGTCTTGGGGATGTGGAGATGCCTACAGTGATCCTTGGGGACCCAGCCTACCCGCTAATGCCCTGGCTCATGAAGCCCTATACTGGCGCCCTGGACACTGAAAAAGAACTCTTCAACTACCGGCTGAGCAAGTGCAGAATGGTGGTGGAGTGTGCTTTTGGCCGTCTCAAGGGGAGATGGAGAAGCTTACTGACTCGCTGTGATCTCAGCGAAACCAATATCCCCATTGTTATAGCAGCTTGCTGTGTGCTCCACAATCTCTGTGAGAGCAAGGGGGAGACCTTTATGGCGGGGTGGAAGGTTGAGGCACATAGCCTGGCATCTGATTACGCCCAGCCAGACAGCCGGGCGATTAGAAGAGCCCAGCGGGACGCGCTGTGCATCCGGGAGGCTTTGAAAGCTAGGTTCCACAGTGAGCAGGGTAACCAGTGACTTTTAAGTTTCTGTACAGAGAAGCTGAACCTGCCCCCGTTTCTTTACCCAGTTAATGTTGACTATTCTCTCCAGTTACAGACCCCCTCCACCCCCTTCCAAAAAAATAAAATCAGTTTTATTTTGTTAATGAACACCGTTGTCTTGATTACTGTTTTCGCGGGAATGTTTTAAACCTGGGACGCAGACTGTGGTGGGGAGCGGGTGTAGTGTACTGATGCAAATGATCCTTCTAAACTCCAGGAATGACAGGATTCGCAGTGGCGGACTGGTTGTTTCAACGGAGGCTGCCAGCCCTCCTGAGCGGGACTGCGTGTATGTGGGGGCTATGTGACATTATGGCAGGGGGAGGAGGGTTACAGATCCCCTGCTGCGTGGCTCTGTGATCCAGGACAAGGACCGCTGCATAAGATCTGTAACTGCCCTCCCCCGCCACAAAGTCACAGAGCAACCCCCCCCCCACGTACAGAACATGAAAACCACCTCCCAGACTGACCAGGGTAACTAGTCACTGCACTGTGTATGTGCCCTGCTTCTGGACCTGCCCCCGCCTCTGTACCCTGGTAAAGGTGACTGTCCTGTCCAATTACCAAGCCCCTTCCCCCCCTTGAGACAGACTCTCCCACAAAAGAACATGATTGAAACAGAAATGAACAGAAACGTATTTTTTATTAACAACCACACATGAAACTGGGGGGTGAAACTTGGATGGGGGCTTGGGTGAGGGGGGCAGGAAAGGACTTTTCAAATTTTGGGGAATGACAGCCTTCTGGTGCTTGAGCAGTCTGCAGGGGTGGAGTGAGAGTTTTCACGGACTCTGCCGCCCCTCCTTCTTTGGACTTTGGGCGAGGGGGGTATGGGACTTGGTGGCGGGGGAGTGCGGTTACTGATAGACTGCAGCGGGGCTCTGTTCTCCTGCCTCCGTTCCTGCAGAACATCAACAAGGCGCCGGAGTGTGTCCGTTTGCTCCCTCAGAAGTCCAAGCAGCGTTTGAGTCGCCTGCTGGTCTTCCTGCCGCCACCTCTCCTCACGTTCCAAGTGTGTCCGGTGCATTTGGGACAAATTCTCCCTCCAATGGTTCTGCTGTGCTGCCTGGGCTCGGGAGCAGCCCATTAGTTCTGAGAACATGTCCTCTCGCGTCTTCTTCTTCCTCCGCCTAATGTGCGCTAGCCTCTGGGAGTGTGATGCCAGGCTGGGTTGGGAGACAGTCGCAGATGTGGCTGTGGGAATGAGAAAAAGGTAGTGAATTCCTCCGAAACATAAATGTAGTTGTGAACAAAGAACATAGTCTTTCTCTGTGAACAAGCCCATGCACCGCACCTATCACATGCGCACTCAGGACAAGGTCGAATTTTTGGACCTCGCCTTCAGTGCCTGGGGTCTTGCACTGCCGATCTGGGAAGCGGGGCAGGACACCGGAATTCTGTAGCAGGCAGACATGGTAAGCCGTAGACTTGTGGCTGCTTAAAACTTTAGTAGTACCACTGGCCTCCTTTCACATTGAAAGCAATGCCAGTCTCTGCTGCCAGCAATCGGCCAAGCATGAACTCTGGCCCTGTCCCACCCCCTCGCGGATGTCCCAGGGAAAGATCACTGTATGCTGCCCCTCTCCCGCCTCCACCGCGTGGCTGTAAACCAGCGGTTACAGTTCTGTAAAGGAACTTGCAAGCAGTCCCAATACTAACAGTCCCCTACCTAATTCAAAGCAGGTCATCATGAGCGACATAACAATAATGAGGATCTCGGACAGCGATAAGGAAAGGATGCTTCGGGAAAGCCTGCAAAGACCAGGGCCCTATGCCGCCATGCTGTGCAAGGCAATGATCCCGGAGTACTTGAGGATCTCCTGGCGCGGGAACATCTCCTACTTCGGAGGACCCACTAAGGCCGCTCTCCCCAGGAACCTGATGAACAGGCTTTCCCATTACCTCCAGGAGAGCTTCCTCGAGATGTCCGTGGAGGATTTCAGCTCTATCCCCGGACATATAGACCGCATTTTAATATAGCTGCAGTGGCAGGGACTAAAGAGTGGAGCAGCTTGGGCAGCAGAATTATGCACAACCGGACACTGTTAGATTTTTTTTAAATAGTTGGAACTGAATACTTAAGCGCCCAGGGTAAAGAAATCATGAAGAACACATTGTTCTTATTCTTAATATTACAGTTTTGTTAAAAATAAATGTTTAGATGTTTAAAACACTTACTGCTTGATCCTTCCCCTGAATCTGTGTCCGGGTTAAATGCTGGGGAGGGTTGGTAGGGGATCTCTGTAAGGGTGATGAAGAGATCCTGGCTGTCGGGGAAATCAGCTTGGTAAGCGCTGTCGACTGCCTCGTCCTCCTCATCTCCTTCCTCATCTTCCCTGTCCGCTACCATGTCCGAGGAACCGGCCGTCGACAATATCCCATCCTCAGAGTCCACGGTCAGTGGTGGGGTAGTGGTGGTGGCCGCACCTAGGATGGAATGCAGTGCCTCGTAGAAACGGGATGTGTGGGGCTGGGATCCGGATCGTCCGTTTGCCTCTTTGGTCTTCTGGTAGCCTTGTCTCAGCTCCTTGATTTTCACGCGGCACTGCGTTGCATCCCGGCTGTATCCTCTCTCTCTGCCATGGCTTTAGAGATCTTCTCATAGATCTTTGCGTTCCGTCTTTTGGAGCGCAGCTCGGAAAGCACGGACTCATCGCCCCACACAGCGATCAGATCCAAGACTTCCCGATCAGTCCATGCTGGGGCCCTCTTTCTATTCTGGGATTGCACGGCCATCTCTGCTGGAGAGCTCTGCATCGTTGCCAGTGCTGCTGAGCTCGCCACGATGTCCAAACAGGAAATGAGATTCAAACTGCCCAGACAGGAAAAGGAATTCAAATTTTCCCGGGGCTTTTCCTGTGTGGCTGGTCAGAGCATCCGAGCTCGGACTGCTGTCCAGAGCATCAACAGAGTGGTGCACTGTGGGATAGCTCCCGGAGCTATTAGCTTCGATTTCCATCCACACCTAGCCTAATTCGATATGGCCATGTCGAATTTAGCGCTACTCCCCTCGTTGGGGAGGAGTACAGAAGTCGAATTTAAGAGACCTCTATGTCGAACTAAATAGCCTCGTGGTGTGGACGGGTACAGGGTTAATTCGATGTAACGGCGATAAATTCGACATAAACGCCTAGTGTAGACCAGGCCTAAGAGTCACTAAAAGAGAAGAATGTTTTAGTTGGCTATAATCTCTTTTGGTGGAAACTGGCACACTTAATAGACTTCACTTGTCTATTATGTGTTTGTGCAGCTTTGTAGCACAGTGGAGTCCTGGTGGGAGCATCTAGACACTTCTGCAATATAAATAATCATAATAAATAAATTAATAAATTAATTAATAATAACAAACCCTGTCACAACAACCTAAATAGTTTCCCATCAATTAATAATGTATACATTTCAGAATAACCCAGAGTAGGGGGCCAGGTCTTTGCTTTCATTCTCCTTTGCTCTTTGTCTGTCCTTTGCTTATGTTTAATTTGTGCTTCATGTAATGGGTGTGAAGTCTAGGCAAACTCAGGCCATGGTGTTTCTCAGAAATAACAATATACCCTAGATGGTCCTGGATTTGTTTTGCCAGCATGTCTGCTGCCATTTCCCATGGATTCCTGGAAAGAGGGGAACTCCATCCCATCTGAGAATCAGGAAGAATTGGCCTTCAACTCCCGATCCAGCTTTCCATCAACTTGAGAAAGTAATTATCTTTCAGCCTGAAGCTGACAACAATCCTCACCTCCTCATAACCTGAGTATAAGGAGAAGCTCTTATTCTTTATATTTTTCTTTTTCTTTCTCTTCTGTGTTTTTCTTTTATCTGTATTTATCTATATGTATGTTTATATTTGGCTGGGGGAAAACTGATTTGACAAAACTAAAAACTCTGTGATTGAGCTAGAAAAGTTTTAGTTTAATCTATTCAGTGTGCCTATCATTTCAACAAAGGGTTAAACCCTGCACCTCCTTGGTTTTTTAATTTACATTTATTTTCCTGCATGCTTAAGCTAATAAAATAAAAGGCTTAAATCACATGCGTAATTATGAAAAGGCCATAAACCAGGCCCAAAGAAGCATGCAAGCAAGCAAACAAACAAAAATCCTGTAGACAGAACCCCTGTAATCAAAGAGCAGTGGGGGATTAGTTACTGGGCCAATGGAACCTGTACCCAGGGGCCCCGGCCAATTGGGGGGCTCTGGAAAAATGGGCGCCCCCACACCCCGACCCACTCCACCTACCTGCCGCTCCTGCCAGGGAGCGGGGTTGGGGCGCTGGGGGCTTCCTCTGCTCCCCAGCAGGAGTGCTGGGGGGGGGACTGCAGGTGGAAGGGGTGGGAAGAGGCCCCACTTGCTCTGGTCCAGGGCCCCACAAAAAGGTAATCCGCCTCTGTCAGAGAGAGATACAAAATTCTATCTATCATAAGTACTTATGGTCCTATTGCCACGGAATCTGAATACCTCACAAAGTCTAATGTGTTTGTCCTTGCAACACCTCTGAAAGGCAGGGAAATACTATTGTTTTACAGATGGGGAGCTAAGGCACAGAAAACCCAAGTGAGCCGGGAATTGAATGGGGTCTTCTAGCTCCCAGGCCTAGGTCCTAACTGCTAGGTCATTCTTCATTCTTAAGAGTCTCAGCTGGGTGAGTTGGTGTAACTCCATTGATTTCAATGAAGTAATGGAGATTTATACTACCTGAGAATTTGGCCCCATAAATTTAGCAGTAGACACAATGTCCATTACGCATCACTTTCATAATCCATAAATTAGGAGGGTGCTCTGGCAGTTTCTTGTAGGTTTGGTTGAGGGAGTTGTAACTATTATTTGAAAAAAAAAATAGAAATAAGGTGTTCCCCTCTGCAGAAAAGGTATTCAAGTCCTTCTGGTACACATATGATGACGCTGATGTCAAAGGAAGAGCAAACTACATTATGGACCGACTTTCCTCTTGTTCTTCCATAAAAATAGCTAAAGTGTAGCCAATGTTAACAAACAACTTTAGCAGCTCGGAACTAATTTGATAAGGTATAGGCTATTTTATCTTATTTGCAGGTTTCATTAGTTTAACACACAGCGTTGGGGTCTCTCTTGTTTTAGCCTATAGTATGAAGATGTACAGACATAGTCTCCTCCCTACAGAAGCTTGACAAATTATTAATCATATCTTGATGTGGTGGATGTAGAGTTACAATAGTGGTGGGAAGAGAATATATCAAAGTAAAATAACATTTCATTTGTGACACTTTATGATTAGTCACCCAGGAGCTTAACTCTGTATTGCAATAGTACAATAGGAACTCAGTGGAGATAGGCAGAGTCATTTACTCATTAATTCACTGTTGTCACCGACTGCACCTTGCCAGCCAGACATTGCCACATCACCATTCCAGAGAGGGACAGAAGAGAACATGGGAAAGTGCTCTGTATTAAGAAACACAACAACATTATTTCCAAACCTGCTAAACTGGCATTATGTTCCCTTCATTATTATATTTGGCTAGTGTTTAGGGATGGAAGAAACAAGAACCTATAATTTAAAACCTTGTAATATACCAAGGTTTTTTAGTACTAAAAACCTTTTAGAGGATTTAAAAGTTTTGTTCCATTTTGGAAAGTGTTAGGCAAAGAGAGAATTATTTTCCGTTGCGAACTTCTTATGGTTAAAAGACATACATGAAGTCAAAACTTTCCATAGTTTCTGGGAAACCCCAGATTTCCTCTGTTTCCCCTTCCTTTGTTTGACTTCCTACTGGGGAAAAAATGATCTCAGTGCAGATGATCCCCCTTAACATCAGGTATCAATAGGACTTAGGTAGAGTACAGAGCCCTGTGCAGGACCAAGGATGAATTTCACCTCTCAAGCTTAAATTAGAAGGCAGCACTGGATGATTGGCAATATCAGCCACAGGAGGAGCCATCAGAGCTTGGCCAAAGCAGACAGATTCAGTGATCACCATTGAAAATGTCAGCTTGGTTCTACAGGGGGCTGCTAATATACACTTGAAAGAAAATTGCTCAGCATTGATCTAACTCTCCTCCCATGGAGTTCAATTGCCATTGTCTTCAATGGGAGCTGAGTTGGGCCAATGCTGTGTGCTTTTGAAAATCCCACCCTTAATTCTTTACCTTCATTCTGCAAGTTGTCTAGTTCTTTTCAATGGTACTGCTTGTGAAGTAAAGTACTACTGAATAGAAGTAAGTAAATCTGGCAGAATAGGGCCCTTAATGTCATATGAAGAACAATTTCCAGGAACATATTGTTTGTTAGATGATATATTTTGATAAACATTTGGCCAAAAGACAAGGACTCTAGAAATATGATGAGCATTATTAGTAACTAAGATAATTATAAGTGTTCATAGCCAGATGTGTTCTGGAAGCGGCATAGCATGATGCCATGCAGGAGATCTGAGTTTGGAACCTCACTGACCTCAGTACCTCATTTCCAGGCAAGCAGGCCGTTGGAGAACTGTGCAGGTTGTACACTCAGCCCTGACAGGAGAAGGCATCAGTGCCCATCTTGGACCTGTAGTGATTCTTCTGACTGATTCAAAGAGCAGCAATTATAGGGTCTGAAGAGAGCTTGTACAGACCTCTTCTGTTTGACAAAGGTTGCCAAAAGGTGGAAGGATTCTTAGAGATCCACAAGGGCTCAGAGGATCCTCCTCTTCACACAATGCACAGTCAACCTGTGGAACTCTTTGCCAGAGGATGTTGTGAAGGCCAAGACTATAACAGGGTTCAAAAAAGAACTAGATAAGTTCATGAAGAATAGGTCCATGAATGGCTATTAGCCAGGATGGGCAGGGATGGTGTCCCTAGCCTCTGTTTTCCACAAGCTGGGAATAGGCGATGGGATAGACCACTTGATGATTACCTGTTCTGTTCATTCCCTCTGAAGCACCTGGCTTGGGCCACTGTCGGAAGACAGGATACTGGGCTAGATGGACCTTTGGTCTGACCCAATATGGCCATTCTTATGTTTTTATGTTCTCCTTGAGAAGAAATAAAGGTTAAAAGAAAGCAGATATATGTTGTTCTTGATGGGCAAGAAATCAGTGTGATATTACTCATTCAAACAATGGTGAAGGTATCTCTTTACTGGAGAAAATAAATTGAGTATAGTTCTTTCCGTCTACTATTGATTTGCTTAGCCTAATATTGGCTGGATCATGCTGTTCAGTGTTTGTGGTGATATCCTGTGATGGGGTGCCTACTCCACACTGGGATCTAAGGGGTTAATAGAGCCCTAGGGAGGCTGTGCAGGAGGCAGCCAATTAGAGAAGGGCTGAAGGGAGCAGCCAATCAGGCCCATATAAAAAGGGAGCTGCAGGGCAGAGGAAGGCAGTTCTCTGCTGGGAGCCCAGGGAGGAAGCACTGTGTCTCTGGAGGGCTGAGAGAACTGCCAGCACCCTGGACAGAGCAGTGCTGCTAGCAGGGACCGGGGGAGTGAGAGACAGCTCCTGATTGGCTGCTGCGGTTTGCAAGCTGAGGCCCTGAGGCAAGGGCAAAAGAATGATGGGGCCACGAGGAAGTGGCCAAATACTTTTCTGCAGTAGCCAATAAGGGAAGTGACTGAACAGCGGACTGCAGGTCCTCAGAAAGGGGGAGCACAGTGTGTGGCACAACTGGAGGGCTGTGTTGCTGAAGTGGATGCTGCAGTCCTTGGAGAGATGTGGCTCCTGGAGCAGGAGTGACGGCAGCGAGGCACCACCCGAAGAGGGCACACTACCATGCAGAGCTAATTCCCAAGACAAACAGTAGGAGGCACCAGAGTGATGAATGAACCCCATTACATATCCCAACAGAAGGGACCTATATTCATTGCTATTCTTTTTTATGAACTTGTAGACCAGATATGGCATCAAATGATGAATCTCAGTGCCTAAAATCAGACACCTAAATTCATGTTTGGCACCTAAGGGCTTTTCTACATGGGGTGTTAATGCACACCATTGGGGTGTAAATTCTAGCATGCACCAGCGTGCCGTGCACTAATTGTCCTGTGTGGACTCTGCTGGTGTACACTAAAAGTTTTCTAGTGCGTGTTGATGTAATACTGTTTGAAATGGGAAGCTGAGAGCATAAATGTTTCTGAGCATCTGGGCCTTTATTCCTTGAAATCAATCTAAGTCCCTGAAATCAGCTGGAGCTGCATTTGCTCAGCACCTTTGAAAATTAGGCCACTAATTTATTTGTCCAAATATTGATTTAGATAACTAAATTTAAACATCATAGTTAACTAATATTGGCCAAATGAGTTTGATTGGACATGGTGCTCCTTTTTGTTGAGACGTGGTAGATTAACAATATGATAGTAATTGAATATGAATGGAATTTTTTGGCATATGTTTGGTTTATATGATTTATTTCTATTTGGAATGATTAATGAAATGTGGAGGATGTTTTTCTTCTTTTTAAATTTAATTAAGTTTTAAAAGTATACTCTTTGTTATCTGAAACCCAAACTAAGCTGCTAACTAGATAGCTCAACATTTGGATATGTGTACATTGAGCTATTTTATTTAAAAATACCTCTGCCTGAGATTTTGTTGAATTTTTGAAACTACATAGAAGATAGCCTAAGGGGACTTGGAAAAATAGACTATTTTTTCCAAGTCACCTTATGTATTGTTAAGTTTTAATAAAGTATTAAAATGAGTATTGTTGAGTTACTCCACTTCTCATCCCTCCTGAACAGAAAACACACTTTAGATCAAACCCTTTGCAGTGACTCCTCAAGTTCTACATGAAAGTAATGTAAGTCAGTTGAAGTCTCACTGCCAAGGCAAGGAAGGAAACTGAGAGGTAAGTCCACCCTTGATTGATCCCACTCTGTGTAGGTCCTGGTAATAAAGTATGTGGAAAACCTCAAATACATGGCAGGAGGAATTATTTGGGGTGGTCCAAGAGGGAAGAGCTAGGTGCAATGGGACAAAAACATTTCCTATCTGTGAGGTCTGTTTTTAAAACAATTACAATTATTAACTGACTCTGGAGAGATAGATAAAACAAAACCCAGTATGTGTCATTTTATGCCCTGAAACATATACCTCATAAAGAAAGAAAATCCTCTAGGAAATCAAACTGAGGAACAATGATCATTTGATAACTTTAGGGTTGTTTTTCATTGAAATTAACAACTTCTGTACTGAGAACCAGACACACTGAGAAACCTTCTCAACCCACATCCTGTTCCAGATACTGTGCAAGAAGAAACTTGGAATACACCAAAGCTATAAGCCTTTAAGAGGTCCCCAGTGAAGCAGCATTAATAGGCTTTTTGTTGTGCTACTTCTGGTTAATTTGTTCTGGACTTCATTAAACTCCTTTAAAACACAAGTTGTTTTAATCTCCATATACAGACACCCAAGCATTCACCAGACTAGTCTTTAAAGACTAGGTAAAAGACTAGGACAAGGAATTTATTACAAGAACTAAACATGATATTCCGTTGTGACCTATACTGTTTGCTTTTGTCTCCTCTTAAAAAAATTGCCATGGATTTCATTTTAGAGAGCTACACGCTGAAGTTATTTCATTCATGGGTGTTCAGATAACATGCATGTCGGTGCTTCTTGAATACTAGTACACAACAGAAAATTCTTTCTCTTTACCAGCATCTCATGTATTTTAAATAAGTGCTTTTATATGTCCAGGAAGGAAGCTTGGGACCTGATTGTCCCATCATTGTGCAATCAAAACTCCCACTGAAGTCCTGGGGCTGCAGAATTGGACTGTTGACCTTTGATACATTGTAGAGTACTCATGTTTTAAATGGCTTTCCTCTTGAGTGCTGTCATTTAGTTTCTAATCTATATTCCATTAAAGTGCATGGAAAGATATCCATTGACTTCAAAGGAAATTAGATCAGACCTTTAGTGACAGATCCTTCATGCATGCTATCATATCTCTGATAATCTCCTCCAGGTGATAGATACCAGCTCTGGTAGCTGTAAGTCTGATATTTGTTGCACTTTGTACAAGCCACCCTTGGCCAGTAAACAGGTAGCACTTATTGTGTCCGGGAATACCAAGCATTTGCGGCACCCTGCCGCAAGCCACGCACTTGCTTTGCGTACCCTACCCTAATTAGGGAGCCAGGTGGAAGGGAAGAACAGTAGTTCAGACCTCCAGGGGATGCCTACAGAGGCCTCCCATGATCAGCTGCAGGCAGAACCAGCGAGAGTTTTTCCTCCAGCACCTAGAAGGGCCAAGAGCAGGCTGAGGCCAATCAGGGCCCAGCAGGCCAGATAAAAGACTGGCTGCTTCTACTAGATGCCAGTTCTGGGTGAAGTTAGCCAGAGAAGGAAGGCTGTCACTACCCCAACACAAGGAACCTGGCCCAGTGAGGGGCTTAACTTCGGCAACGTTGGTCTTGGCTTTCCATGCAGGACTAGTGTTTATATTATGGACTTCAACACCCCAGGTTGACATATAATTTGTTTCCTGTTAGCTCCAAAAGGGAACTGGACTAAGAGCTGACTTGGCCAGAAGGCTAGACTGCAGAGGCAGCAGACAATTGTGGAACCAGGACACAAGGGGGTGCTAGAGAGGAAAAGCACTTGCAGTGCTGACATGAGGGGGAGCTCTGGTAAGGAGTGCATGCTATAGAACAGACCCAAACAATAAAGCTGATTGAATTGTTTCTGCATTTGTTCCTCCATCAGAGTTGTAGTGTGTACCATATGTGAGATTCAGAAGGAAAAAATTGTCTTTCTCCATGAGCAGTCCTGACATGTGGCACTCATTTAGACAAAGAATTTAAGTACAGACATGGAGAGTTCTTTTTAATTTTTACTATGATATATACCATTTTTGTTGAGCAATTTCATGCTGGGAGCTTCTCTTTTTATTTGTCTGACTCAGCTTTTTCCACAGTTAGACATCTTTTTCCAGCATACTTTAAGAAAGGAAACATTTGGTTCGGAATGATGCGTAAGGAACACTGGACAAATGTATTCTACACAGGAAAGAAAAAAAATAATATTCTATTTTACTGAACTGGCCCACCCTATCAGATATTAAGTGTGAAATTATTTTTCCTCTCTCCCATTTTCTTCCCCTCTACCCCTCCAACCTCCGGTTCCAGATCATTAAAAGAACAGTTCATGTTTCACAGAAATCCAAAGCGGGGGACTAGAGGAGGGAGCGCTAGGGAGGTCACTTACACAGTTCTCTGTTATCCATAAAAAAGTGCACGCAAAGGGAAACATTCTGATCTATAACCCAATCATTTCTGTAAGCCCATCTTCAGAATTAATTGTGATTTAAAAAAAAAAATAGAAGAAATCCTAAAGCAAATGCTTATAAGGTTGGTGTGGTTGTTCAGCTCATTTAGGGCTATACCAAAAATAACACAGAACAGCCTCGTCGTGGAATAATGACATCCAATTGAAACTGTTACTTTTGGCATTTCACTTAATCTCTTATGCATACAGCTGATGGCAAAGTTTCTGGATTAAAAAAAATCCTGATTTTATATTTTTTACCTTTTTGAGAACAGAAACTGTGTTCTAGTGTTCATGTTTGTGCACTGTGTCCTTAAGTTTTTCTGATTTTATTTTAGGAGCAAGTACTGCATATTGATCACTAATCACAAAAATGCAAAACTGTGTTTTGCATTATCAGAAATTGAGGGAAACAGTTTCTCCATCTTTCAAAAACCCTCCACCAGTGTCTTTTGGATTCTAGCCTAATTTTTGGTGTCTTCCCTGCTGAGGACCAAGCAGTTGTCTGAGTTTAAATTAAAAAAGAAGAAGAAGAAAGCAAAGAATGTGCAGTCCATAAATTGGTGAGTGTGTAGCCAGCTGCAGGCCTTATTCCCCAAGGAAGCCTGAGCAGGTGGTTTGAATTCTACTGACAGGTGTTATCTACTTCCTGTGTCAAGGACAGCAGGCTTTCTACCTCTTGCACAAACACTGGAACCAAAATATTTCTTTTTAAGGAAACATTTCAAAGCCAAGCAGATTAGTTTCTGTCACAATCTGTATGCTAATTCCCACTGTAATGCTAGTTATGGCATTAATTACACAATACCAAAAGTGCTAGCGCGGCTCCTCACATTGTGCCTGTGGAATAACTAGATTTATTCTGGCTTCTCTGTTTTTGCTTGCTCAATATTCTGAGTTTTGGCACTCAAAAGACAGTCTGAGTTCAGGCATATCTGATCTGGAGTTCAGAATGCAGGGATATGTGAGATTTGCATTTTGTATATTTGTTTTTAATTCTATTAAAACAATCCTGGCAGTTAACTTTAGGAAAATAGTTGCTTTTTACTGCTTGAAAAGATGAAAAGGCGGACATAGCAACCCCCCAGCAGTATACAACTGGCCTTCAAAGAGCACTGACTGAAGCATGCCGTTAATAATGTTCATTTGAACTGTCTTAATTGGACCGAAGAAGGTGACTAATGGCCTGATCCTGCAAATGCTTACTGCTAAGCATCGTTCTTGCTACTGTTGTTAGTCCAATTGAAGTCAAGCAGGCTTCTCACAGTATAAATACTATGGCCAAGATTCTGTGCTGCACCTTTCAGGAAAACAAAGGAGACAGAGGATGTCTCTACACTACACTACAGTCCCTGCATACCCACTTGAATCTAGCCAGCTCAGGTACGAGAGCAGTGAAGCTGTGACAGCACAGGCTTCAGTGCAGGCTGTACAAGCACACCAGAAACCTGGGTATTACTTAGGCAGCTGGCCTGCACTGAAGCCCATGCTGCTGCAGCTTTGCTGCTCTGGTATGCAAATTGGCTAAATTAAAGCTACCTCTACATGTATTACATACTCAAAATGTGGCTTTAAGCTCCAGGAGATACAGTAGCTTTACAGCAGCCTTGCATGACTGTCTATGGGCTGCTCCACAGTCCAGAATGGCTGGAACAAAGAGTACTCTGATTGCTCTCGCTTAGGGTGACCAGATCACCCAGGTCAAATATCGGGATGCGGGGCGGGGCGGGGCGGGGGGGGGAGGGGGGCAAAAAAACCCACAAAAAAACGGCGGCAGAGCAAAAAAACAACCCCCCCGCCCTTCCTCCTCCCTCTGCAAGTGCTGGAGGGAGGCCTCGGAGACTCAGGGGGAGTGCGGGGCCGGGATGAGTGAGAGTCCGGCCTGGCCAGTCGCTTCTGGGCTGGCTGCCCAGCTGGTGCAATCCCGCGGGTGGCCCCGGAGTTGGGGCAGCAGGCCCCAGCCCCCCCGTCCCGCTCGGGTGCCGCAGGGGAACGAACGGGGCTGGGCTGCCGATGCCTCCGCCCCGGGGCCGCCGCGGGATTGCACCAGCTGGGCAGCCAGCCCAGACGCGACTGGCCAGGGGCTGAGTGCTGCTGGGTCCCCGCAGCAGGCCCGGGCTCGGGAGGTTCGGGCCCGGGTGCCAGAGCCGCAGCCGCCGAGCTTGGCCATCGGCCGCTTCCTCCCCCCGCGGCAGTGGGAGCTGCAGCAGCGGTTGCTCCCGAGTCCCGCTGCCCAGGTGGGGAGAACAGCCGCCACCTGGCCACGTGGGCCGCCCCCCTACTCTCCCACCAGGTACTGCCTGACTGAGTCCTGCCTGCTCGGGGCCAGGCCGGACTCTCACTCACTCCGGCCCCACGCTCCCCAGCGTCTCCGGGGCCTCCCTCCAGCGCTTGTGGAGGGAGGAGGAATGGCGTGCTTGGGGAAGAGGCGGGGATTTGGGGAGGGAGCCAATGGAGGAAGGAGGGGGCGGAGTCAGGGGGGGGGCGCGAGCCCTTCCGGGCTCCGGAGCCTTTGCTTGTTTGTCCAGTGTCCCGACCTAACATCAGTCGGGACGTGGGACAAACAAGCAAATATCGGGACAATCCCAATAAAATCAGGACGTCTGGTCACCGTAATCTCGCTTCTACTTCCAATCATACCCCCAGCCATGCTAATGTCCCTATACTGGCGACAGGGTGGTGGCGTGGGGGAGATATAGGATTACATAAATCAGCCTTATGCTGTTCTTATTCTAGGGGGCTGTTCTCGCCCCTTCACTCTGCCGGGGTGATATGTGTGAGCTAGAATCTGTCCCTAAGTTCAGCAGTAACTGTTTGCAACATCAGGCACTAAGGGCATATCTACTCTGGCAGAGTTACAGCGCCGCTCAGAGAGCATTGAAGGGAAACCTCTGTTGTGTGTTCACACTTGCAGTGGTATTCAGAGCGTTGCACTCTGTGGAGCTATTCCACAGAGCATTTTTTCTTCTGCTGCTGCTAAGAGTTGTGGGAAGGTGGAGGGGGTCGTGGGGCACCCTGGGTCCTGTCCCAATGCCCCATGATGCATTGCTTCGCATCCCAGCAATCCCTATGCTTCCGTCCACATTTGGCGCCATATTTCAACGGTTTGTGTACTGCGTGCTCTGCCTCTTTGGGCTGCAGGAATGGATTCCGAACTGCTGACCAATATGCTGCTCTCTCTGACCAACATGTCACGAGTGGCAGTGGAGTTATTCCTTAAACTACAAAGGCAAGAGGAGGGCGACATTGATTTCGCCACGAGTACTAGCTATGACACAATATTGCTTGTGGCATTCACGGAGGTGCTGACCACAGTGGAACGCTGCTTTTGGGCTCGGGAAACAAGCACTGAGTGGTGGGATCACATCGTGGTGCACATCTGGGATGACGAGCAGTGGCTGCAGAACTTTTGGATGAGGAAAGCCACATTCATGGGAATGTGTGATAAGCTCCCTCCAGCCCTGGGGTGCAAGGACACGAGAATGAGAGCTACCCTGCTGTTGGAGCACATGGCAATTGCACTGTGGAAGCTGGCTACTCCAGACTGCTACCGATCGGTCGCTAACCAGTTCGGAGTGGGAAAGTCGACCGTTGGATTCGTGTTGACAGAAGTGTGCAGGGCCATTAATCACATCCTGCTCCGAAAGACCGTGACTCTGGGCAACGTGCGTGACATTGTGGATGGCTTTGCACAAATGGGCTTCCCTAACTGCGGAGGGGCGATAGATGGCATGCATATTCCAATTCTGGCACCAGACCACCTAGCCACTGAGTACATTAATTGCAAGGGGTATTTCTCAATGGTTCTCCAGGCGCTTGTGGATCACCGTGGGCGTTTCACAGACATTAACGCAGGCTAGTCCAGAAAGGTGCATGATGCACACATCTTTCAGAACACTGTTCAGGAAGCTGCAAGCAGGGATTTTCTTCCCGGACCAGAAGATCACCTTTGGGGAAGTTGAAATGCCCATTGTGATCCTGGGAGACCTCACCTACCCCTTAATGCCGTGGATTATGAAGTCATACACGGGGCAACTTAACAGCAGCAAGGATCAGTTCAACAACAGGCTGAGCAAGTGCAGAATGACTGCTGAGTGTGCTTTTGGCCATTTAAAGTCCCGCTGGCGCTGCCTCTATGGGAAGTTGGACCTGGCCGCTGACAATATTCCTATGCTTATAGCCGCCTGCTGTACGCTCTATAATATTTGTGAAGGGAAGGGTGAAAGCTTCACTCAGGGATGGACCACAGAGGCTCAGCATATGGAGGCTGAGTTTGAACAGACAGAGATCAGGGCTATAAGAGGGGCGCAGTGCAGGGCCATAAGGATCAGGGATGCCTTGAGGCAGCAATTTGAAGCTGAAAGCCACTAATATTTGTTGCTATGTTCGGGAGTGCAGTGCTTGTAATGCTAGGAGGTGATTGTGATTGGTGCAGACGATGCAATATGAAGGTTTAACATAATTGTCTGTTGCTTTGCAGGGCTCTGTTTGCTTTCAATTAATAGAATAAAGATTGCTTTCAAACCAACACAATTCTTTTATTATAAAACAACAACCGGAGGAGAGAGTCAAACAAAAAGAACCCATCAGCAGTGAGGGGGATGGGGGAAGGGAAGGTCCCAGGAGAAGGTGGGATCCCGGGATGGCTAAAGATTTGTGTATGTCCAGGGATCATATCCAACCTTCTCCTTTGGAGTACAATGCAGCAGGCACTGTACTTCAGCAGGGCCAAACTGCAGAGGGATGGGTGTTGAGTGCAGTGGGTACTGGAAGTCCGCAGTGCTGGACTGTGAGGGGGGAGGAGTGGAATGCCGTGGGTATAGACTGGAGCCAGGAGGTTGATAAGAGTGTGTTGGCGGTGTCTGAGGGGACCATGGGAAAGAGTTTTACAACAGCAGCTGCAGGGGAGGGCGGGCGCAGAGCTGCTCAGTTTGCAGAGCTAGTATTGCCTGCAGCATGTCTGCTTGGTGCTCCATAACATTTAAGAGTCATTCCGTGGCTTCATTCTGGCATGCCGTGTCCTCCTTTCGGTCCCTCTTCTCGATGTCCCACCACTCCTTCAATTCCTGTTTTTCGGCTGCAGAGTGCATCATTACATCATGCAGAAAGTCCTCCTTAGTTCTTCTTGGCCGCTTTCTAATTCTGAGCAGCCATTCAGCCGCCGATAACAAAGAGGGAGGCTGGGCTCCCAAGGTCATCTCTGTGAAGTTTAAACGCAACATTTTAGAGAAACAGTATTGTTTGCAACACAGAGAACATTGATTCAGTGATTTAAAACACAGCCAGTACGCACACACCTGTCACTAACTGGCTGACCCCAGGCAAGCACATATGAGCTACAAGACTCCCAAAATGGGAGTAGCCACAGGGGCAGGGTAAATCACTCTTCCCAGATTCTGCTGTATACTGGGCGCGTGGCTCTTGGGGAGAGCCAGCACTGTAGGGGTAAGCTGGTGCCTGGAGCCGGCCCTGCCCGTGATGGCACACTGGTGTGGGAAAGTTACCATTAATGGGGCAAGAAACAAAGCAGCTCTGCCAAAGAACCTGCGGCAACGGATTGCCCAGTATCTCCATGAGATTTTCTTGGAGATCTCCGAGGCAGATTCCCGTGAAGTGAGGGAGTCAATCAGCAGCCTGTTCCGCTGCTCAGACTAGGCATGTGGTGGGAGACAAGCCTGCTTTCTGCAACCCTCCTGCCCCCAACAACTCGCTTCAGTGATTCCCAAAATCAAATCCACTTACCAGGGGCCTCCTCTTCTGTTTGCGCTTTGCCAACATCTAACATCTGTGACTGGCTAGCCTCCTCCGGGATAGAGAAGAGCTCCTGGCTGCATGCATCTCTGACCTCCGAGTCATCCTCTGCCTCTGGGTCCCCCTCCACATCCTCGTCCAAGATTTCCTCCTGGCTCCGTCCACTCTCGACTGGCACGCGAGCCACCAAAGTATCTGCAGTGGTCTTCACAGTAGAGGTGGGGGTCGCCACCGAGTATTGCGTCCAGCTCTTTGTAGAACCAGCAGCTCATGGGTGTAGCACCGTAGTGGCGGTTTGCCTCCATGCCTTGTGGTAGGCGTTCCGCAGCCCCTTCACTTTGACCCTGCACTGCAGTGTGTCCCGGTCATGGCCCCCATGGTCATTTCTCTCATGCATCATGAAATCTGTCCTTAGGTATCATAATTCCTACGTCTGGAGCACAACTGGGACTGGACAGCCTCCTTCCCCAAATGCCGATGAGGTCCAGCAGCTCAGCATTGCTCCAAGTGAGGGATCGCCTGGTGCATGGAGCAGGCATGGCCACCTGGAAAGATGCACTGAGACCACTGAACACGTCACTGAGCAAACGGAAGGGGACTTTCAAAATTCCAAAGGAATGTACAGGGTGGGGATGATGGTTGGTCACCTGAGAGCAGGGCAGTAGAGTTAAAATCGCAGCTCTGTAATCGACCATGGTGTCTACACTGGCACCGCAGCGCTGTAACCCCGGCACAGAAAGCTGTACGCCTCTCATCAGGGTGTTTTTTTTACAGCGCTGCAACTGTACAGTTTCTGTGCATTAAGTGGCTGGCAGTGTGTACACCTCGGGAGTTACAGCGCAGAAAGCTTCTTTACTGTGCAGAAACTTGGCAGTGTAGACAGGGCCTAAGATGCATTAGTCTAGCTTTCTGCTTTGAAACCGGAATATCACAGGCCTGTTTTATCAGAAGCAAGTTGCATAGTCCCTAAACTACTGAGCAGATCTGGTTACATGCTATTAGTCATTTATACATACCCAGCAAACTTTGTCTATAATCTAAAAGTTCTTCCTAAGTGGAGAGAATTAGTAATGCTTGTGTTAAGTGGTTTCAGATACAGCTTCCACCTCAGCATTGCAGCTTCAGTAGCAGCTCTAAAATGAGCCACAATGTGTGGTGAGCTTATAATTCAAGTATGTGATAAGGACTTGTCTTGTTTTCCATCTCAAAGATGATTACATGAACTGGAGCCTATCACGTAATTTCTCATGCAGACTTTATACATTGTGTTGAGTCATTTAAATTGCCTTTATCTCATATTTTGTTTTACAAGACCATGCCATGTCTGAGAGAAATAAGGATTATATCGTCCCAAGCTTTCCTCTGTTGGGCTACTTCCTGGTGTCATGTTTTCAGAGATACTGGCAATTAAGATTTAAGACAAAATAGTGGGAAATTGAAATAAAACCTAGAAATAGCAATTCACCATTCCACAGCAACAAGAAAGAATTATAACACAGACATGATTATGCTATAGACAGAAATCAGTCTATAGCCCGATCAGTGAAGACAGAACTACGTAAGAGCACCAGTGAGCATTGGCCTGCTAAACCCAGAGTTGTGAGTTCAATCCTTAAGGGGACCACTTAGGGATCTGGGGCAAAATCAGTATTTAGTCCTGCTAGTGAAGGCAGGGGGCTGGACTCGATGATCTTTCAGGGTCCCTTCCAGTTCTAGGAGATAGGCATATATTTATATTTAAAAGAATTATCATCAAGAAATACATATAAATAGGTCTGGTACACACACATATTCATGGCCACGGTGTCAATGGGAATCTTCACATAAACAAAGTTATACACATGGTTAAATGTTTGCAAAATTGGGGCCAAGAGACAAATTCTGCTGTCGGTTACTCTGGTATAAATACAGAATAACTCCAACGCAATGATTTTACTCTGGCTTTGCACTGGTGTAACTAAGAGCAGAATTTGGCTCTAGAAGAGTGGCTTAGGCAAATGCTCTTGCAAAACAGTAAAACTTCTTCCCTTTCTAAAACAAAGGTGGTTTTAGCTGAAATGATTTCAGTGGTATGAGGCAATCACTCATTCCATTTGATTTCCTGTTCTGACTGTGGCCCCAGTCCTGCAGCTGCCTCCAGGCAGGTGAAGCCATGCTGCTGCATAGAGCCCTATTACGTTTGAGGCTTTGCACAGGTGCAATTGCAGGATCAGGGCCAAAAGTAAAACCAGGGTTTGTTTGGAGATGAGGGGTATTTCAAAGAGGTGATAGTAGTTATATAAAGTACTGTGTGATACAGAGAGTGAACTGACATTGTACATCATCTTGGTTCCAATTGCTGTCCGTTATCTAAGCTACCTGTGTTTGCAAAAGAGGCAATGTGAGAAAGTTTTCTTGTGTAGTTCAGAACTTACCCTTCTAGTTCTGTCCAGAAGCAGAAAGTTCAGGGAGGCACAAAAATAAAAAGAATAACAACTCCTACCCCCAAACCTATCTTTTCCATAAATCCTGAAAAATTTGGATTTGATTAGCTTTTTGGCCCAAATTCTGGACTATTTCTTATTTTATTTGCCAGATCTTATTTTAGAAGTAGCAAAATGACAAGATCTAATGACAACATAATGATACAGCCCGGTTCTGTAGCTATTCATAGGAAAAATCTTTAAATAATGTGAAGGTTGTGACACAAGCTGAAAGAGCGAGGAAATCCATACTTAAGGCTGTCACTAATGCTCATGTGGAAAATAAAAGACACAGTGACTAGAGTTCAGCATGAGATGCCAACCATAACTCTGAATTTCCAGGCTTTGTGTCAGGTTCTGTCAGTATAACATTATTTAAATAGAGTTGTATGTCTGTGAATTCACTTGTGTTTTCATGGTATGATTATTTGAAGAGGAATATTCATAAAAATCCTGTCAGAAAAGGTTACTTAGAAAACGTGTGTTCCTTGACTTGAGAGACCAGAACAGGTAAATTCACATGAAAACAGGCTCATGTAAATGCAGCTTTGGAGCGGCAGCATGGTTCAGTGGATGGGGGTGGCTTTGATTCCAAGGGACCTGGGTTCAAGTCCTGATTCTACCACTGATTTGTTAGGTGACCTTAGGCAAGTTACTTCACTGCTCTGTCTCTGAGTTTCCCCATCTGGGGAATAATGCTACTGACATCCTTTGTAAAGTGCTTTGAGATCTACAGATGAAAAGTGCTGTACAAGAGCTAGGTATTATTTTAAATATAATTAAATAATACTTATATATTGTTAAACATATAGTTTAGTATATCTTTTATACCTCCTTTTTAGGTCCCGCTCTGACACTGTTGCATTTCTTGCACCCACTTAGAGCTCCATTGACTTCAATGGGGCTCCATGGGGGTTTGTGGTATTGGTAACTGTACTTTAAGTATGTTAGTTTCCCAGACAGGAAGTCTGGGAAAGGGGCTCTGCAGAAGCCCATGTTCTGTTATACAGAGGCTGCTGAGACCTGCATCACTGAGTACAAAGGATCTCTTTCAAGCCCCTTGGGCCCAGAGTGATTATTGAACTAGAGCTGGGCGAATTTTTTTTCCAGGCAAACAATTTATTCGCTGAAAAATTGCAGTTTCAGCCAAGTATATATTCATTGGAGCAGAATGCCACCCCGCTGCCAGGTGAATGCCTTAACTATCAGGCTATAGAGTCATTCTCACACTCACTGCCACATAGAGGCCTTACCATGCCATTTATCAGTTAGGTCATGATCCTGAAAGCCACAGTAATGGACCACTGCACCTGTGCAGAGTCCTAGTGAAGTCTACAAGCAGCCAGCACATTAGTAAATGGCAGGATTGAGGCCTTTGACTTTACCAGCTGTTCTTACATGCTCCCTCTCCTTCTTTTTCTTTTTTCTTTCCTTTCATTGCTTCCATTTTCCTTTCAGCTGCTTCACTTTCTGCCTTTCAGCTAACAGACATATAAGCCCTGATTTCAAATATAACCACAGAGATTCCTGTTTTCTTGATTGCACTGTAGAACTGTCTATGCACTTTTCACAGTAGTGATTCAGCTTCTGTCAGTGTTTGATCTGTTGGTTAGTTTGGCAGTCCAGCTGGGAAATTGCCTAAATACAGTTTGCTTATGCTGAAGCTCTTTCCATTTGTAATACTGTAAACACTGTAGTCGCCACATCTTCTGCTTGTGATGCAAGGGTAGATAGGACGTGGGCATACACTGATCCTAACATGCTGAGATGCATGAAATCATGTCTAAGGATCACTAAGAAAGCAGAAGGTGCTAAACACTACTGATTAAGCTGTGGCACTGGAGGTTTTGAAGAAAGAATATAACAGGGGATTAGTAAATAGTGGCCATAAAGTATTTGCAGGTGTTCTGCAAAGCTGCTCTTGTCACAATGGTGAAGCAAGTGCCAGTATCCAAGTTGTGACACTCCTGCTAGTTGTGGCTTGGTCCAGGAGTGCTTTAGAGCTTTCAGGGGCTTCTCCACATGTAAACTGAAAAAGCAAGTCTCTCACTACACACTGTATTGCTGAACATGTCTATCTCTTGGGAATTCCTTTGGGGAGGATCATATTCACAGAGGACACCCAAATGGAAGGGGTTGAAAACATATAGGAAGGCAGAACCAAACTATCAAGAGGACTGGGGTGGTACAACCTCTGACAGGAATTAGAAGAGACTCAAACACAGACACAAAATGAGAAAGGTAAGCAAGCATCTGCCCCATCTCATTAAACTAAGCTGATTTCCATCTTGACTCTAGTACTGCTCTAATGTTGCCTTAGAGTGGAGGTACCCTGCGGAAATGCTTGTCCTGTGTGGGTGCTCTGAAAGGCTGATTGCTGTCTATCTTATGAGATGCACCTGGGGAGCCCATGCTTCCTAGGACTATAAAAATGAGTCATGCTCCTTTACTGAGGACCTGAAATAGGGTAAGAGTTGTATTGAGCAAGAGTAGTGTTAGAAAGATCAGGTAGGGGGAAGCTCTATGCTGAGAGAAAGTTGTCAGGGAAGCAAGTATCCCAGTTGTTTTAATAACAATATGTATGCAGTGTTGTTGTAGCTGTGTTGGTCCCAGGCTATGAGAGAGAGAAGGTGGGTGAAGTAATCTCTTTTTTTTATTATGAGGGTTAGCTAGAGTCACCTGGCCCACTTGCACTACAAGTGACCTACTCAGGCAGGAAAATCTCCACATTAAGAGAACTATCAGAAAAGCCCTTGACTGAGAGGCTGTACACAGGTTAGCCTTGAATCTCCAAAACTCTGCTTATGACACCAGGCTTTGGTTTCTACAGCAGCTGGTAACTTGGCATGTGACTGGTAGTACACTATGGTAAACCTGGCCTTATTTTCAGGCTTTTAACAAAACCTCACTTCATACTGCTTTACCTGAATATTGAATGGGAGGCAGAAAGGAATTTAAAGAGAATAAGAGATGACACTTCCTCGACAGTTAAAATACTTAAGACAAGAAGACTTCAGCCTTGACACGAGGTAGTGCAGTCCCTATTGACTTCAATGAAAGTTACAACTCTGTATCCCAGGGTGAATTTGGCTTGTGGAGCCTATATGTGAAAAGACAATTTGGCCTGATAAAACAGTTCAACCTTTTGTGGAGAGGACACTGAAATGCTTGCTTGCTTGATCATATCAGCCAGCTGCTGTATCACTAATGCCAACTGGACCACACCACATAAAGCAACCTCTTCCCCTATATATGGGAGCATTAGCTGTAAGCACCTGTGTACCAAATGAGTTTTGCATTCGTACATCAGCATTCTTTACTCACTTAGGAAGGATTCTTCTGTCTGTTCCTTGCTTCTTGCCCGTACTGGGCTTGCATCCACCCTCAGAACTGAAGTATGCCACAGCAGGCTCAGCAAGCATAAGGTTATGTCCTTCATGAGTCTCCTCAATTAATGATATCAAAATAAACTTTATGTGGGGTGTACTGTATATCCTGTCTGCCGAAAGGCTTTTTTCCTGTCTGTAGGAAGGCATTTTATATCCAAGGGGACAGGCATGCCCTGCCAGACAATGCAAAGCAGCTGCTCACCTTCCCCTCCATCTGGAGAAAGGAAGTAGGAGAGCTGCCAGCTAGAGAAGAGGAGGATAAACAAGACACATTATTTTGGCCCTAATGCTTCTAAAAAAACTAATGATGGATGCAATACATTATGGGCTTTATCCAGCAGTTTTACAAGAAAAGGTCAATATTGTTGTCAGTATGTTGCACTTTTTATCCATTTAGTTTAATTTGATATTTCTGTTGTTAGCTAAAGTTCTCAACGAATCGTCCAAAAACTCGAGACTTTCATAATAATGAGGCTTAAGCAGGGTCACCTAGTCCACTTGTGGTAGGCATGAAGACCCTTTTCAGGTTGCCACCAATAATTTATGCCCTTAATTTAAATCTCATTTACATTTTACTTCTTGATTCCTCTAAGGGAACCCCTCCATAGCTCAGTAGTATGGAACAGCATCCCCTCTGCTAAGAATATTCCTTTAAAAGGGATGCTGAATTGGTGTATATTATTCTGTTCCCATTCCTGGGGAATGATGAAGTTGGGGAAGGAGACTAATATTGTTAGAAAGAAACAAAGTAGATGGTGAGGAGGACAACTGAATTTCACCAACTCCCTGCCTCTGCAAGCCCTCCAAAATTGCAATGGTTGACTATGCAGATGTGCTGTCCTGAGGATGAGTTTTTATTGAGGCGGAAAAAAGGGGTCTATGGAAGTGCCTTGGAATCTGATCCCTGGGGTATGATGAACAAAGGCTAGATTTGGTCTGGCGATGTGCCAGAGTCCATTAGACTTTAGGTCTGTCTCCCAGATCAGAACTTCCCCAACATTCAGTGGAGGTTTGTGTTTGTGATCCAGACTTTTGGTTTGACCTATTGTAGAGACAGGGGCCAACCAGAGTTTGGGTCCAAACTTCCTCTGTATTTCATTTGAATCTACCTCTAATTCTGAAAAAAAAATGGTTGTTTTATCAAAACTTGCCAGCACATATCTGTTGCAGGGGTTTTCAAACTTCATTGCACCGTGACCCCCTTCTGGCAACAAAAATTACTATACGACTCAAGGAGGGGGGACGAAAGCCTAAGTACACCTGAGCCCTGCTGCCCTGGGTGGGAGGGCCAAAGCTAAAGCTTGAACCCCACCATCTCGGGCAGGGGAACCAAAGACCAAGTGCTTCATCCCTGGGCAGGAGGCCTGAAGCCGAAGCCTGAGCCCCAGGTGGTGGGGCTCAGGCTTCAGCCCTGGGCAGTGGGTAGGGTGACCAGATCACCACACTAAAATATCGGGACACAGTGGGGTTCCATCAGCCCCGCCCACAGTCCACCCCACTCCTCCCAGGCTCTGCCCCCACGCTGCCCCAGGTCCCTTCCCTTCCCTTCCCGCTTGCCCCCCCCACCGCACCTTTCCTCATCCCCCGGCCTGCTGGTGGCTTGCTGCGTCCCTCCTCAGTCCCCCACCCACCACTCGCCTCCCCGCCCGCCTGCCGCTCGCCTCTTCACCCCCCCGCCCACCACTCACCCCTATGGCGCTGACTTCCCCTCTGCCAGGTGGGTGCTCGCCCACCTCCCTGCCTCTTCCCACCCCTGCACTGCCCTCATTCCACCCCCTTCCCCCAAGTCCCCGCCCCTGCCCTGCCTCTTCTCTGCCTCCTCCCCTGAGTGCACCGCATCCCCGCTCCTCCCCTCTCCCTCCTGGAAAGCGCTAAGTGCCGCCAAACAGCTGTTAGGCGGCGGGAAGTGCTGGAGGGGGGGAGGAACGGGGACATGGTGTGCTTGGGGGAGAGGGGGAGAAGAAGGCGAGGGGGGGGAGCTTGGCTGCAATTTTTCCCCATGGATGCTTCAGCCCCGGAGCACCCACGGGGTCAGTGCCTCCCTCCCGCTCGCCTCCTTACCTGAATATCGGGACAAACAGCGTCCCGATCGTACATTGATCGGGACGCGGGACAAAGGCTAAATATCGGGACAATCTGGTCACCCTAGCAGTGGTGCTCGGGCTTTGGCTTTGGCCCCAGCCCCAGGTCCCAGCCAGTCTAACGCCAGCCCTAGCAACCCCATTAAAACGGGGTTGTGACCCACTTTGTGGTCCTGACCCATAGTTTGAGAACTGCTGTGTTAGAGCACATATCTGTTTGGTAGCATATTGTATTAGGTCACTGTAAAATTTCTCTATATTAGTCTAGCATCCAGGCAGCTCCCACAAAATCACAAGCACAAGGCAGTCTGTCTTCCGTTAAGCCCACATTGTGGACTATATGCATTAACCTTGTTTGTAAAAATAGCTTCTTCATGGTGGTGTAAATGTATATGGAGCAACAGTGGATGTGCATTTTGCCCCATATTCCAGAGATGATACATGGCACTCAAATGATTGAATTGTTTTCTGAGGGTTCCTTTAGATGTTCCCAATATCCAGGTGAATAGTCCTGTGTCATAATTAGTAGCAAGGCATTACAATAATCTGTTATTGCTCAATTCATTTGGAAGAGTAAATCATTGTTATGAAGCATCTCTGTTATCTGCTCAGAATGATAGAGAGCTTTCAAGTCCTACACGTTTCTTTTGTTTGATTTAAAAATAATCTCATTTAGAGCCTGATCCTTTGAAGTTAATGGGAGTCTTTCCATTGACTTCAATGACTTTTCAGGACCTTATATAGAGTTGGAAAAAAAAAGAAGAAAAGGTCAAGAAGGGTCAGAAAGGAAACTTGCAGTTGCCTAACAAGCAACATAATTGCTAGAGTATTGAAAGGATTAAGACTATAACTACGCTAGCAAGGTACTTTGACCCTGGCAATGAGATGTTTTTGTATGGAATTTCTTGTAACTAATTGTAAAAGGGGTTGAACTGCTGGATGCCAAGCTGCCAGAACTCATCATGGTTCCAATACTTATGCTGGGCCTAATCTGTGGTGAGGTCTGGTTGGTGATGGTGAGCTGGAAGCTTTTATTGCTCTGCACCTATGTTCTGGTATCAATGCAGGACCACTACAAATATTTAAAAAAAACTAATGTGCTTAAGTGTGCATATTGTGACTTGGTGTAAGCACAGAGCGGGGTCTTTTTTCTTTAGCAGAGGAATGCAGTAGTTTATTTCCCTTCACTGAATACAGCTGTAGTTTGACACCCAGAGATGCCAAGGTAGCCCAAGAATTCATTACTCTTCAGCGGAAATAATCATTTGAAATGTTCTTATTCTATTGTGATGTTTTGCTTCAGCAATGCTGTTATAAAACAACCCCTGAAATGCAGTAACCAAGCTGCACTAGCAAATGTCTTGTCTTCAAATTCTCTACATTAATCACATTATACTGTGCAGGACTCTTCAGTGTACAAAGTATTCACTGATAAATCAATGGGACTACCTAAAAATACATAGTAATAACATTTGCTATTTGTTAGAATTATGAAATGACTTATTATGAATGCTGGGCTCAGTTAGAGATTGGCTATCCTTGATGTCACAGCCATGCCAATAATGTCCAGTAAATCCATGGGGCTCACTGTTTCCGTATTATGTATAAATTCCATTTCATGACAGCAATAATACATTCCAGGCAGTGTATTTCAGGGTGATAATTATACTTCTTGGGTGGTTAAAGTTACTCCACCTTAGCTGTGTGAAAAAAATTGCACCGCTGGCAAAAATGGTAAAATTTCCTGGTTTCCATGTGTTAAAAAAAGGAGGAGGGGAAAGGAATCTTTGCCATATTTCAGTTGGAGTCTGGCTGAATAAGGGAAGAATAAGAAATGAATATAGTCTTCAGGATATGGCCCATGCTGAAATGTCTCGGGGAGATTCAGGTAGCACATCAGTTGACCTTTATCTAGTAGGAATTATTACATGACTGTGCCTGATCTGTGAGAGAATGTTAATTATGAGAAAGCAATCTGGATCAAGAAGCTGGGGTACAAGCTGACAAAGGATTCTGTCTGTTGCTGATTTTGGAGAGGAATAGTCTAATAATATGTCCTCTCCACTATTTACTCGTGACAAAGAACTCCTGAATAAAGGTGGTATGGCTGTCTGTCATATCAATATGTCATAGCCAATAATGACATCATGGCATCTCTTGTGGTTGTATAGTCTGATCCACGAGGGACAAGGTCATGAAAGGATGTCACATAGGAATGTGTAGGCTCCCACTGAAGACTTGGCTTGACACTTGGTCCTTTTTTAAACCATTTTTGGCATCAGTCTTTCTCAAAGTGTTTATTAACCTGTATTGATAGTTGCTCTATCTGAATTCAGGTGTGTCCTTGGCTGTATCTTTGAAGTTGTCAATATTTATGTTGCATGAGTAGAGATTCTGCTTAAGGGTGTCTTTGAAGCATTTATGTTGACTGTCCTTTCTGCACTTTCCGAGTTTTAGCTCATCATAAAGGACTTTTTTGGGGGGAGCCTATCATCACCTATTTTGATAACATGACCTGTCCATCTAATGAGCTTTGATAATCATTGCCTCAATGCAGGTTGTTTTTGCTTTTTCAAGGATGTTAATGTTTGACATATTGTCTTCCTAGAGGACCTTCAGAAGAGTGAAGACAGCACATAAGAATTTTTTCAAGTTGCTTGTAGTATCTGCAGGAAACTGTCCATGTTTCACACCTGTACACAAGGGATCTTATTACTGCTGCATTATATATCACCAGTCTTGTTGACAGTTTGATAGTATGCTGGGTGAGTATCCTAGGGTGAAGTCTTCTGAAAGTATGGCTTACCTTTCATGTTCTGTTTGATATTTCTTGATCCACAGAACTGTCACTTGAGATGGTCTTGCTATGCTACGTAAGAAGTGATGGACATTCTTTAGTTTTGTATCATCGGAGGTGATGTTTGGCTCAGTGGTAGTAGTTGATAGGGCTGGTTGGAAGAGGACTTCATTTTTTTCCAGGCTCATGGTGAGTCCAAGCTGTTTAGTTGCCTCTGAGAACTTGCCAAAGTTAAGCTGTAGTCAATTTCTCTATGACTAAGTAGAGCACAGTTATCTGCAAAAAAGGGCTTCACATAGGAGTTCCTCAAGGACTTTTGTCTTGGCTGTAAGCCCTTAGAGACTGAAGAATTTTCCATCAGTTCTATACCTTATAGATGTCCCGGATAACTGGAAAAAGGCTAATGTAGTGCCCATCTTTAAAAAAGGGTAGAAGGAGGATCCAGAGAATTACAGGCCAGTCAGCCTCACCTCAGTCCCTGGAAAAATCATGGAGCAGGTCCTCAAGGAATCAATTCTGAAACACTTAGAGGAGAGGAAAGTGATCAGGAACAGTCAGCATAAATTCACCAAGGGCAAGTCATGCCTGACAAACCTAATTGCTTTTTATGACGAGATAACTGGCTCTGTGGATGAGGGGAAAGCAGTGGACGTGTTATTCCTTGACTTTAGCAAAGCTTTTGATACGGTCTCCCACAATATTCTTGCCAGCAAGTTAAAGAAGTATGGGCTGGATGAATGGACTATAAGGTGGATAGAAAGCTGGCTAGATCGTCGGGGTCAACGGGTAGTGATCAATGGCTCCATGTCTAGTTGGCAGCCGGTGTCAAGCGGAGTGCCCCAATGGTTGGTCCTGGGGCCGGTTTTGTTCAATATCTTCATTAATGATCTGGAGGATGGCCTGGATTGCACCCTCAGCAACTTTGCAGATGACACTAAACTGAGAGGAGTGGTAGATAGGCTGGAGGGTAGGGATAGGATACAGAGGGACCTAGACAAATTAGAGGATCGGGCCAAAAGAAATCTGATGAGGTTCAACAAGGACAAGTGCAGAGTCCTGCACTTAGGACGGAAGAATCCCATGCACTGCTACAAACTAGGGACTGAGTGGCTAGGCAGCAGTTCTGCAGAAAAGGACCTAGAGATTACAGTGGATGAGAAGCTGGATATGAGTCAACAGTGTGCCCTTGTTGCCAAGAAGGCTAATGGCATTTTGGGCTGTATAAGTAGGAGCATTGGCAGCAGATCGAGGGATGTGATCATTCCCCTCTATTCAGCATTGGTGAGGCCTCATCTGGAGTACTGTGTCCAGTTTTGGGCCCCACACTACAAGAAGGATGTGGAAAAATTGGAAAGAGTCCAGCGGGGGGCAACAAAAATGATTAGGGGGCTGGAGCACATGATTTATGAGGAGAGGCTGAGGGAACTGGGATTATTTAGTCTGCAGAAGAGAAGAATGAGGGGGTATTTGATAGCTGCTTTTGAGGGGGTATTTGATAGCTGCTTTCAACTACCTGAAAGGGGATTCCAAAGAGACTGGATCTAGACTGTTCTCAGTGGTACCAGATGACAGATGGTCTCAAGTTACACTGGGGGAGGTTTAGGTTGGATATTAGGAAAAACTTTTTCACTAGGAGGGTGGTGAAGCACTGGAATGGGTTACCTAGGGAGGTGGTGGAATCTCCTTCCTTTGAGGTTTTTAAGGTCAGGCTTGACAAATCCCTGGCTGGGATGATTTAGTTGGGGATTGGTCTTGCTTTGAGCAGGGGGTTGGACTAGATGACCTCCTGAGGTCCCTTCCAAGCCTGATATTCTATGATTCTTATGTTGTGCCCTTTTGAAGGTTGTGAGTTTCATAATTCAGAACAGCCGAGAAGAAGTAAACAAAGAGGATTGGTGTCAGAACAAAACCTTATTTCATCCCATTAGATATGGGGAATGGTTCAGCAAGGCCACCATTTGAGAGTATTTGACCAGTCATTTCTTCATATAATTGATATGTGATGTTAACTAATTTGATAGAGCAGCCAAAATTGTCTTGAATTTTCAAGATACTATTTCTAGTCACAGTGTCAAATGCTTTTATTAGATCAATGAAGACAGCATACATTTCCATATTTTGTTCAATGCATTTTTCCTGAATCTGTCTTTCAATGAAAATCATGTCTGTGGTGCTCTGATCTGATTTAAATCCACAAAGGTGGTAGGGAGGTGGAAGAGCAGCAGGGTGTTGGAGCCTCATGGGAAGGGGTAAAAGGAGAAACAACAGGCAGACGATTAGTGCTGTGATGTATGTATGTGATGGGGTGTTCAACCCATACCAGCCTTGAAAGGGTTAATGAGCCTGAGAAGGGGGCCAATTAGCTTGGTAGGCCACACCTGAGGGGAATTAGGCTGGATAAGCAACCCTTGATTGGAAAGAGGGCCCAGCTGAGAAGGAACAGATGGGGCTATGATAAAGCCAAAGAGTTGGCAGCAGATGGGGGTTGCAGTGTAGAGGCCTGCAGCCACATGCTAGTTGTAGAGAGGGAAAGGAGGAAACCAGTGGGAGAATAGAAGCCCTGGCCCTGATGGAAGGGTATGCCCAGAGCCTGATAGAGGCAAAGTAGGAGCGGCCCAGGGAAACAGTAGTGAGGTTTGGGACTGTGCAGACATTGGCTGCTGGTTGTAGGGTCCCTGGGCTGGAACCTGGAGTAGTGCGTGGGCCCAAGTTCCCCTACCAGCCACTGGGGAAGTGGAAGAGTCAGGGTAGGGGAACTGAAGACTGCCTGGGACAATTCATCCTGTGAGACTTTGGCACCTTGGAAGGGGAGGACTAAGATAACCTGGCTGGAGGACCAAATCACAAAGAGAGAGCACCCAGAGTTGCAGAGAGAGTGAGTGGTGACAAGGTGCATGAATGAGCAGCAGAAGGGGTTGTTGGATGTGAGTAGAGCTAATCCCCAGAGTAGCCAGGAGGAGGTGATCCTAGTGTAGCAAGGTAATGACTCACTGGCGTGGCGCCTCCTGCTGGTTGTCTTGGGAATTAGTTCAACTCCAGCTCCGGAGCGCCTCCTTTGGGCCAGTGTCTCGCCTGCCTTAGGCCCTGTGTCCCTCCTGGACCCCTGTGCCCCTATCCTCAGGGTTCTGCCCCAGCAGTACCCCCTTACTCTGGGTCTCCCCTCCCAGGGGAACCCCCAATCCTCTAAACCCACCTTGCCTCAGTGGCTACTGCCAGTCATCATCTAGCCCCCTTTCCCTGGGGTAGACTGCAGTCTATAATGGCCACTCATCACCGGCAAGGGGGTAGGACCTGCTGCCTTTACCTATCCCCGGGCTACACCCCTGCAGCCCCAGTACCTGTTTAGACCTTGACCATGGCCTCAGCCTGGGGAGTTGCCAGGCTGGAGCTTCCCAGCTCCTCTTGCCCTTTTCCCCAGCACTGCTCTGTCCAGTACCCTGCCCCCAGGCAGCTGGGCCCTTCTCTCTCCAGAGAGAGTCTGTTTGCATTCTGGCCTGGCAGCTCTTTGATAGGGCCCTGACTGGCTGCCTCCCAGCCTCTCCTTATTGGCTCTCAGCCCCAGCCCTCTCCAAGGGCTGGCTTTTAACCCTTCCAGGGCCAGAGCGGGAAGACCACCCCACTACACCTAGTGATTAATGTACCCCGTGATAATATGGAAGAGAAAACCTTGTGGTTTATTACAACATCACATATACAGTATCACAGATTTACACAGTGCTTTACAAATATATAGTAACATTTTCTTTGGACGGAAGGGCTTGCAGGCAGGTAGGCAAGATACAGGACGAGAAACTGTGGATGCACAAGACCAGGTACAAATCAGATAAGGGAGGGTATAGAGGTTACTGATCAGGAGCACAAGGTATGAAGGATTCCTGGAGGGAGGTGGGTATTAAGGTAGGATTTGAGAAGGGAAATAGAAGGTGGTTGGAGAAAAGGAATCAGGAAACTATTCCAAATGCAGAGGCCAGCATAAGTGAAAACATGTAAACTCTGATATCCTGTTGTGTCACACATGACATAGTCGTGCTATATGGGCAGCATTGAGAATGGAAGGCGAGAAGCCACAGGAAGGGGTAAGGAGGATGGCTGGTGGATTCTCTCAGGTTTCCCCAATGCAATAGGCAGGTATCATCAGTGTCCTATGCTGTGATGGAAGGCAAATGTGACTGACTATCCCCAGTATCAGCAACAGAGTAGGCAGCACCAGCAGTTGATGGTCACAAAGGGCCATATCCTCCACTGGTGTAAATTGGCATAGCTCCATTGCTGATTTACCCCAGTAGAGGATCAGGCCCATAGAGGCATCATCATGAGGTGTGGGGAATTTGTTTAGATGTTGCCAGTGATTTCAGAACCTCAATTAGTCCAAAATGATGCTCAAAATGATGGACAGGACCAGTTTTATATTACACCTCCATTGACCAGTTTGCATAGCTCCTTTGTCTACACTTGAAATGTGATAGTGGCACAGCCTCGCTGCTGTAGTGCTTCTGTGTAGACACTACCTATACTGACAGAAGGGGTTCTCCTGTCAGCGTAGGTATTCCACCTCCCCAAGAGGTAGTAGTTAGGTCAACAGAAGAATTTTCCTATCAACCTAGCTCTGTCTACACAAGGGGGTAGGTTGGCTTAACTATGCCGCTCAGGGGTGTGGTTTTTCGCACCAATGAGCAACATAGCTATGCTGATGTGAGATCCCAGTGTAGATCAGCCCTCAAATTTTCCCTCATAAAAGAACATTGAATGGGACAGATTGATTAAATTATGGTTTTCAAGTTCTGTAGAAAGGGAAGTTTCAGAAGTTATAGCGTGCAGGTGGATCCTTCTTTTTATAACTCGATAATATGCACAAGTTGGTGATTAACACTTTTGCTTCATGTTAGCCCTCAGCATGTGGACCTTATTGCCTCATCAAACATACAACAGCACAGCTGGCTTTTATCAATGAAACAGTGCTGTTTGACAACCAGTAAAAAACAATTTTTGCTAGCAGAAATAATCAGTTTTCCTTACCCTCCCCCTGAAAAAAACCCTTGAGAAAAATCTATGGAGCTATCTCTATGATTCTAGTATCTCATATCTGTAAATCAGGGCCATTATGGTGTCATGACAGGGCACAAAATATATCGGTGTACAGTGAGGGCCACGACTGTTTCTCCAAGTGGATTTAAATCTGCTCTGTGTGTGAAGAAAGGATGACTATAGATTTGAGACTTATTATAGGAGCTGTGTGTGCACTGACATAGAATTCCTTGAAAGAGTAATTAATTAGTTTCTCCTCCTTAAGACCCACTTCCTCTGTCAGGCCCAGAGAAACAATAAATGAAAATGAATCATAAAATATAATAATATAAAGTGACCTCATCCCCTGACCTTTCAAAGCATCTTCCCTTTCTGTGTCTACCCTCTAGACTGTAAGATCTCCTGAGCAGAGACTGTCTTGATGTGCATGCTTGACTGTTACTATTATCGTGAGTTAAAGCTGTGATGGAATGGAAGGGTCGGTGGACAGTAATATTAGGATGCAGCTGCAAGTGTTGTCATGCTGTTGTGGGGAGTTATTTTGTAAAACACGGTGGCTTTTTTACATGATCTCCATGCTGTCACATCTTTCCTGTTCATAAACTAATTCACACCCCTTAGGGACCTGATCCAACTCTCACTGAAATCAATAAAAACAACGAGGAGTCCAGTGGCACCTTAAAGACAGGGCCGGCTCTAGGTACCAGCAAAGCAAGCAGATGCTTGGGGAGGCAAATTTGCAGGGGTGCAAGAATCCAGCATGGGAGCTGAGAACCAACAAGGGGCCCTGGGAGCTGTAGTTCCTTGGTTAGCTCCCTGCCTATAGAGCCAACCCTGGAGCAGGGAAAGAACTACATTTCCCAGCATTCCCTCGGCTGCAATTAACAGGAAAGGGAGGGGGAAGGAGTGTGGAACTCAAACCTCATGCTGCAGCTTGCTGTGAATGGTAGGGACAAAGCCAGCTCTAGGTTTTTTGCCACCCCTACCCCAGCCCTGGGCTCCCCCCACACCCCCGTGTTGCCCCAGCCCTGGACTCTCCCCCGTCCACACCCCCTGCTGCCCCAGCTCTGGCCCCCACCTGCACTCCCCTGCTGCCCCAGCCCTGGGCTCTCCCCCCCTCTCCGCACCTCCTGCCACCCCAGCCCTGGGCTCTCCCCCAAAGAAAGAATTGGGTGGACTAAATGGACAGTGCACCTCTCTATCTGAAGCCTAGCAAGGGAGGTACGTGGATCCCACTAGAATTTAAAATGAAAAGTAAGGGAGGGGAGGCTCTACTAGGACCTGGGCAGCTTTAGATACAGTACCAGGCACGTAGGAGGATTTACACTTCTGAGCCATGGAAGCAGAAATTGACTTTTCTTTTCCAGATTTAGCTAATATTCAGCAAGGGAATCTAGCACCTGCCTTCCAGATTTGAACACCTTCAAAATTCAGGAGTGCTCAAGCTCAATTTGAAGCTGTTACTTCATTTCTCCCAAATCAAATATACTGATCCACTGTAACTTGCTGTAGAAAAAGTAGAATAAATTGAGCAAGAAATGCTTCCCAGTGGTTATTAGGACTGGAATTGCTATTTTCAACAGCCATTGCTTTTTTTTTTTTTTTAGTTTTAGTTTTATTTGTTTAAAAGGAAGACAGTGATATTGCATTGGCAAATTCCCCATAGAAACAAAGAATGGAACAAAAGAATAATAAAGGCACTTCAACTTTTCCTCATTTATGTAGGACAGTCTTATAATACGCATCCAGATATCCTTCAATCACACAAGCTGAAAATTGTTCCACTTTACTGCAGTTCTGTAACCATATGGGAACCAATCTTGTCTGTGTTCTGTGCACATCCAAAATTCCTGCTGAATGACCCGCCCTGGGAGCGAGTTACCAGTGACCCAGGGCTGGGGCGGCAGGAGGGTGCAGTTGGGGGGGGGGGGGAGAGAGAGCCCAGGGCGGGTGGGGGTGGGGGGGGGCAGCCAAAACATTTTTGCTTCGGGCAGCAAAAAATCTAGATCCGGCCCTGCTTAAAGACTAACCGATTTATTTGGGCATATGCTTTTGTGGGTAAAAACATATATTTTTACCAATATATATTTTTGCCTGTATCTCTAATTTTCACTCCATGCATCTGAAGAAGTGGGGTTTTTTACCCATGAAAGCTTATGCCCAAATAAATGTTAGCCTTTAAGATGCCACCGGACTCCTTGTTGTTTTTCTGGATACAGACTAACACGGCTACCCCTCTGATATTGAAATCAATGGCAGTCTTTCCATGGGATTGGGCTCTTACTCTGGGATGAACAGGTGTATTCACATTTCAGTAAACATATCTCAACTGTTCTGAACAGAGGGGGTTGTTTCAACCCTCCATCTCCTCCACATCTGTCCCCCCCCTTTTTTTTTTTCTTGTTTAGGCTTTTAAGTCAAACACTGAGTGTGACTAATGATGGCAGAGATTATTAGGAGCATAAAGTTCAAGAGCTAGGCTATTTATTTGTTTAAGAAAGTTGTTTTCCGAGTGTCTCTCTCTCTATCCAGCCACATGCTTAAACAGAAATATTTCAGCATAGCAGGTCATTGAATATTGTTTTGACAGCAAAGATGGCTTGTAAACAGCAGGGAAAGGAAGGGGAAATGTTCATTGTTCTTAAAATTAATTCCATTTTCATGCAAGCTGTTCTCATAGCATTGGTGTGGGAGGAAATGCCTCATGTGCTGCTGAGAAGACTCTTTATGTAACTTGGAATACATATTATTGGGTGAACAATTCCCCCCCCCCCCCAATTAGAATTTTTGGAGTTGGGTTCTGACCACCAAATTTGGCAAGCTCTAAGCCAAACCCATACTTCCATCATTGGAGCAAGGATGGAGTCTAGAAAATAGGACTTTTCCAGGCCTGAGTCAGAAAGTGGTGATGTTTGTGACAAGATATCACATGTGCATGCTGTCACATTTCATTATCAAGACACCAGGTTGTGGAGTTACATCAGCTAAGAATCTGGCTCAATAAGTCTGCCAAGCCCACACTCTCCAAAGTTTGGGCTCAGTTCAGCAGGGCAAAAATCCTCCCCCAGATATACATATAGAATTCCCATTGAGTTAGCCAGCGGAATTATGTAGGCATATCTGAGGTCAGAATCTGGCCCACTGTCTACAAATGGATTTAATGCTAGCCATGGGGAATGTTCACTGGTTTCTGCTTTAGGTTGTTTGTTTTCCAGCTAGCTTCTATAATTTGCTTCATTTGACTTAATATTTTAGACAGTCTTATGACTGAAGTGCATAATGGTCATTCGTCAAAACAAATGAGCACCCCAGATGTGGTAAACGTACACTTCAGTGGAACAAAAATTGATCTTACTTAGTAGCCTACATTCAGCTGAATCTGACTATCCTCTTTTAAAGCATCTCTGTACTTGATTATTACGTTGTAATTTTGCAGCAAAGTTTCTGGGAAAGGGGATAATGTTTGCCTCCATTATTTTTTTAAAATACTATTCAGCATGATGAATGTATTAACTTTTGGGAGGGTAATTGTTTTGCCAAAATGATCTTCTGTTTTCTTTCTTTGAAAATTTATTGTAATTGAAAAGAAAAAATGATTTTTCGTTTTGTTACACTCTTCCCCCCGCCCCAGAGAATAGCATTGTTTTTCTCGATTATTTTCTAGTTCAGTCCATTTAAATCATGTTCCTCCCCCACTTCCCTACGGCACTAAGTACAGTCAGGGGTTAGTTAAGGAAAGTTTGTTTGTCCAATTTCTGATTAAAAAAAAAAGCTGGAATTCTTGTTCTTAATGGATTGATTGCCAGATTATTTCTTTAATATTTCAGCACTTGCTTCCTGTTTTCAAAATCAGCCACTCAAACATAGACCTAGAAACCAGAGTGCCTAAATTAGTCTGCACAGTTAGAGCAATAACAGCTCTATCGGACTGCAGGTGTCACAATGTGCACAGACAGAAAACAGGAGGCCGTCTTAGTGAACCCAAAGAAATCTTTTTTAGCAGAGTTCATATTTCTGAGCTCATGAGGTCAGACCATCAGACTATAGAAAAGCAGCTGACACTATGATATTGAAGGCTCCAGTGGTTTTCCTGCAGGAATAGATGGATGACCTGGTTGTTTTATACTGCTGACTTTGTCAATTAAAACAGCAAAGTAAAAACTGGTTTTCCTCATGTGGGTTTCTTTTTAATGTGATTTTCCTTGTCATCAAACCTATTTGTAGGCATTTTTTCCCCCTCAGCCTTCTATTTGCATAAAAGTCTTTGAATTTTTGACTTTCCCCATTGCAGTTGTCAGAGTACAGTGTGTCCATAGCTAGTATAGTCTGACAGAATTTATGTCATCAGTCATTTTTGAAAGACTAGCAGAATTAATTTGAGATGGGTCCAAGCTGCACCATTCAGATCCAGCTCTGGGCTCCTAATTCAGGCCCCCAAAGTTTAAAGGGAGTCAGGATCCTGGTTTGGCCCATTAGAGAGAGAAGTTCTAATCATGAAATTCAGACCTGTGGTTGATGGCAGATTTCAGAATCACTGCCCAAAAATGTGGGAGTGTTTTGGATCAAGATTCCAATCACTAGAATTTAATGTACTGTGCAAATATTTTGAAGGCATTAGATTGGATATGGCAGTGGAATGGCCCAAGGGCTGTGCTTGAATTGGGAAGGGATATGTTGGGGTCCATGTAGTTACACCATATGCCCCCCAAAAGCTGGGCATATCAATGTAAACCCTTTCATATAAGCACTGCTCAGGAGATTGACCATAGGCAATGAGGTTGCATGTAACTATAAAGAATGAGAACTGCCACCACTGACCCTCAAGAATACTTTTTCGATATGGTACACAAATCTGAAAGAAGACATTAAATTCTTTATTAAATACAAGAAGATGCCAATACAAAATTAAAGTTGAATGAAACTCAGGGATAATGTGCAGTTCTACTTTTCAAAAGGACTTTATAGAATTCCTTGTTTGCTGTGTCTCAAGGATTTTCAGAGCAAATCACTCAGTTTACAATAACTGCCATCTCAGCAAACTCTCTCTGGGCTCTTAAAGTCGACTTGGATTCTTTTCTTCTCACATAACACCACCGGTAGTAAAGACTCTGCAGGCCAAACTCACCCCTCAGTTTCACCTATGGAATTCTGTCGTCTTCAAATTATGTCTATAGTTAGGCCTTCTACTTCGTACTTATCAATTCTGTTGATGGTGAACAAGGAAGAATAGAGTCCAGCATCCTTCCTGAAGACTCTGTTGGTTCAGCAGTATTGAAAGGGCTAAAAATAATTGAAAAAATCCTTGTTTTTATTACTAAAGTCAGGAGATACAACTCAACAGACACCACCAGCAGTTCTGGTAAGAAGGAAGGTGTCATTTTTACACAGGGTCAAATTTTCAAAAGCATCTAAATAACATAGAAGTCTAAGTTATTTAGTCTACACTACGAGTTTAGGTCGACTTTAGCCGCGTTAAATCGAATTAAGCCTGGACACGTTCACACGACGAAGCCCTTTCTTTCGACTTAAAGGGCCCTTTAAACCGGTTTCTTTACTCCACCTCCGACGAGGGGATTAGCGATAAAATCGGCCTTAGGGGGTCGGAATTGGGGTAGTGTGGACGGAATTCGACGTTATTGGCCTCCGGGAGCTATCCCACAGTGCTTCATTGTGACCGCTCTGGACAGCACTCTCAACTCAGATGCACTGGCCAGGTAGACAGGAAAAGCCCCGCGAACGTTTGAATTTCATTTCCTGTTTGCTCAGCGTGGAGAGCACAGGTGACCACGCAGAGCTCATCAGCACAGGTAACCGTGATGGAGTCCCAGGATCGCAAAAGAGCTCCAGCATGGACAGAACGGGAGGTACGGGATCTGCTCACCATATGGGGAGATGAATCAGTGCTAGCTGAACTCCGAAGCAGTAAATGAAATGGCAAAATATTAGAAAAGGTCTCCAAGGCCATGAAGGACAGAGGCCATAACAGGGAAGCACAGCAGTGCCGCGTGAAAATTAAGGAGCTACGGCAAGCCTACCACAAAGCCAGAGAAGCAAACGGAAGGTCCGGGGCAGAGCCGCAAACATGCCGCTTCTACGCGGAGCTGCATGCCATTCTAGGGGGTGAAAATGTAGATAGCTCACAGCCGCAAGGAAGCGGAGAAACTGGTTTCCCCAACAGCCAGGATATGTTTATCACCCTGGACCTGGAACCAGTAACCCCCGAACTCACCCAAGGTGTGCTCCCAGACCCTGAGGGCACACAGGGGACCTCTGGTGAGTGTACCTTTGTAAATATTACACATGGTTTAAAAGCAAGCGTGTTTAATGATTAATGATTAATTTGCCCTGGCAATCGCGGCCAGTACAGCTACTGGAAAAGTCTGTTAACGTGTATGGGGATGGAGCGGAAATCCTCCAGGGACATCTCCAGAAAACTCTCCTGGATGTACTCCCAAAGCCTTTGCAAAAGGTTTCTGGGGAGGGCTGCCTTATCCTGTCCGCCATGGTAGGACACTTTACCATGCCAGGCCAGTAGCACGTAGTCTGGAATCATTGCATAACAAAGCATGGCAGCGTATGGTCCCGGTGTTTGCTGGCATGCAGACAACATCCATTCCTTATCGCTCTTTGTTATCCTCAGGAGAGTGATATCATTCACGGTCACCTGGTTGAAATGGGGCAATTTTATTAAGGGGACATTCAGAGGTGCCCGTTCCTGCTCTGCTGAACAGACATATTCCCCGCTGTTAGCCCCGCGGTGGGGGGGAGGGGTGAAGTGATCATCCCAGAGAATTGGGTGTGTGCGGGAGGGGAGTTAGTTGGGTTTGTGCTGCGTGTTAACCCTGAAACCGCAGCCCCTCCTTTTACATTGCAAACCCATTTTAAATGGCCAACCCAACAGGTGCTTGGTATGGGAAATGAGAGCACTACTGTTTGAAACCATTCCCACGTGTTAAGAAGGTTAAAAAAGCCAAAAGACTGTGTCTTACCATGGCTGCTTGCAAGCTGAAATCTGTGGCCTGGCACTGCGTGAGTGATCTCTCACACCAAACCGGCAGGCCCTCAATATAAGAGGAAAAATGCGACCTTGTAACGAAAGCACATGTGCTGTGTAATGTGAACAGCAAAATTTAACGTGAAAGAGTGTACCCATTGTTCTCTAAAATGTGTCTTTTTTTAACCACCTCTCCCTTCTCCTCCACCAGCTGCAAATGTTTCTCCTTCACAGAGGCTAGTGAAGATTAGAAAGAGAAAATGTAGGACGCGTGATGACATGTTCACAGAGCTACAGATGTCCTCCCACGCTGACAGAGCACAGCAGAATGCGTGGAGGCAGTCAATGACTGATTACAGAAAAGCACAATATGAACGAGAGGAGAGGTGGCGTGCTGAATCGCGGGCTGAAAATGATAGGTGGCGTCAGCTTGCAGATAGAAGGCAAGAGTCGATGCTCCGGCTGCTGGAGCATCAAACTGATATGCTCCAGCGTATGGTTGAGCTGCAGGAAAGGCAGCAGGAGCAGAGACCGCCGCTACAGCCCCTGTGTAACCAACAGCCCTCCTCCCCAAGTTCCATAGCCTCCTCACCCAGACGCCCAAGAACACGGTGGGGGGGCCTCCGGCCACCCAGTCACTCCACCCCAGATGATTGCCCTAGCATCAGAAGGCTGGCCTTCAATAAGAGTTAAAGTTTTAAACTGCAGTGTGTCCTTTTCCTTCCTTCCTCCCCCCCCATCCCGGGCTACCTTTGCAATTATCCCCCTAGTTGTGTGATGAATTAATAAAGAATGCATGAATGTGAAGTAACAATGACTTTATTGCCTCTGCAAGCGGTGCTCGAAGGGGGAAGGGGAGGGTGGGGTGGTTGGCTTACAGGGAAGTAGAGTGAACCGGGTGTGTGTGTGTGTGGGGGGGGAGGGTTCATCAAGGAGAAACAAACAGAAGTTTCACACCGTAGCCTGGCCAGTCACAAAACTCGTTTTCAAAGCTTCTCTGATGCGCACCGCGCCATGCTGTGCTCCTCTAACCGCCCTGGTGTCTGGCTGCGCGTAATCAGCGGCCAGGCGATTTGCCTCAACCTCCCACCCCGCCATAAATGTCTCCCCCTAACTCTCACAGATATTGTGGAGCGCACAGCAAGCAGCAATAACAATGGGGATATTCTTTTCGCTAAGGTCTGAGCGAGTCAGTAAGCTGCGCCAGCGCGCTTTTAAACGTCCAAATGCACATTCCACCACCATTCGGCACTTGCTCAGCCTGTAGTTGAACAGGTCCTGACTCCTGTCCAGGCTGCCTGTGTACGGCTTCATGAGCCATGGCATTAAGGGGTAGGCTGGATCCCCAAGGATCACGATAGGCATTTCAACATCCCCAATGGTTATTTTCTGGTCCGGGAAGAAAGTCCCTTCCTCCAGCTTTCGAAATAGACCAGAGTGCCTGAAGACGCGAGCATCATGTACCTTTCCCGGCCATCCCACGTTGATGTTGGTGAAACGTCCCTTGTGATCCACCAGGGCTTGCAGCAGCATTGAAAAGTACCCCTTGCGGTTTATGTACTCGGTGGCTTGGTGCTCCGGTGACAAGATAGGGATATGGGTTCCGTCTATCGCCCTACCACAGTTTGGGAATCCCATTGCAGCAAAGCCATCCACTATGGCCTGCACGTTTCCCAGAGTCACTACCCTTGATATCACCAGGTCTTTCATTGCCCTGGCAACTTGGATCACAGCAGCCCCCACAGTAGATTTGCCCACTCCAAATTGATTCCCGACTGACCGTTAGCTGTCTGGCGTTGCAAGCTTCCACAGGGCTATCGCCACTCGCCTCTCAACTGTGAGGGCTGCTCTCATCCTGGTATTCTGGTGCTTCAGGGCAGGGGAAAGCAAGTCACAAAGTTCCATGAAAGTGCCCTTACGCATGCGAAAGTTTTGCAGCCACTGGGAATCGTCCCACATCTGCAGCACGATGCGGTCCCACCAGTCTGTGCTTGTTTCCCGGGCCCAGAATCGGCGTTCCACGGCAAGAACCTGCCCCAGTAACACCATGATTTCCACATTGCTGGGGCCTGTGCCTTGTGAGAGGTCTATGTCCATGTCAATTTCCTCATCACTCTCGTCGCCGCGCTGCAATCGCCTCCTCGGCTGGTCCTGGTTTTGCTTTGGCATGTTCTGGCTCTGCATATACTCCAGGACAATGCGCGTGCTGTTCATAGTGCTCATAATTGCCGCGGTGATCTGAGCGGGCTCCATGATCCCAGTGCTAGCTATGGCGTCTGGTCTGAAAAAAGGCGCGAAACTAGTATCTGACGGACCAGGAGAGGGAGGGAGGGAGGGGCGAGTGACGACATGGCGTACAGGTACAGGGAATTAAAATCAACAAAGGTGGCTGTGCATCAGGGAGAAACACAAACAACTGTCACACAGAATGGCCCCCCCCAAAGATTGAACTCAAAAGCCTGGGTTTAGCAGGCCGTTGATTTGACGGAGGGAGGGGGAAGCAAATGAATACAGAACAAATCTATTTTTTACATCTTAAGACGATGGTGCAGCATGACTGATAGCCCTCGGCATCTTCTGGGTGCTTGGCAGCAAATACTGGGCGCTTGGCAGTTAGTGTACTAAGACTGATAGCCACATTTTTCCTGTATGATGACGATGGCCTTCAGGCCTATTGCATGATCTGCTGCTCAGGGAAGACTCTGCTAATGTGCGATGATCCAACTTGTAATAGGAAAAGACTACGGTTACCAGTCGTAATACACCATCTACTGCCAAAAGGCAAAAGGCTGGTGCAATGCAGCCCTACGGCTGCCAGCACCCAGATCGCCGATGAAGGCTACCAGTCATGGTGCACCGTCTACCGCCAAAAGGCAGTTAGCTGCTGCTGCTGTGTAGCAATGCAGTCCCACGTCTGCCGGCACCCAGATGACATATGGTGACGGTGAGCTGAGCTGAGCGGGCTCCATGCTTGCCGTGGTATGTTGTCAGCACAGGTAACCCAGGTAAAAAGGCGCGAATCTATTGTCTGCCGTTGCTCTGACGGAGGGGGAGGGGCCTGACGACATGTACCCAGAACCCCCTGCGACACTGTTTTGCATCATTCGGGCATTGGGATCTCAACCCAGAATTCCAATGGGCGGCGGAGAGTGCGGGAACTGTGGGATAGCTACCCATAGTGCAATGCTCCGGAAGTCGACGCTAGCCTCGGTACTGTGGACGCAGTCCGCCGACTAGAGCACTTAGAGCATTTTATGTGGGGACACACACAATCGGCTGTATACAACCGATTTCTATAAAACCGGCTTCTATTAATTTGACCTAATTTCGTAGTGTAGACATACCCTCAGTTCCAGTTTCAATAGTGATTTAGACTGTTAGGAGCTGACATTTCATGGAAAATCAATAGAATTTAGACTCCTAAGACACTAAAAAAACGGTGCTGCCAACTCGGAGTCCAGGTAGGCTGATTGGCTTGGGTTGCAGGGGTATAAAATTGCAGTGTAGATGTTCGGGCTCAGGCTGGGGTCCAGGTTCTGAGACCCTCCGCACTCCTGGCGTCTCAGAGCCCAGGCTCCAGCCCAAGTCTGAAAGTCTACATTGCAATTTTATAGCCTCGCAGCCTGAGCCCTGCAAGCCTGAGTCAGTTGACCTGTATTGCTGTGGCCATGCCATGGGGCTTTTATTGCAGTGTAGATGTACTCTTAGGTGCTTTTAAAAAAATGTTACCTACAGTCACCTTTCAGAGTAAAACCACACCTTAAGGTTTCCAGAGCAATCTCAATTCTGTTTTCTTGCATATATGTATTATGATAGGGCTTTTGTAATTTTATGGAAGGTAACTCAACAGTGGCTTACATGTCGCACAGGTAATATGTTATCACTGTCCCCAGAATTATAATTATAAGGAACATACTTTCATCTAGCACTCCATCATTCTCCATTATAATCATATAGCTCTTACAAACAACTCATCATACAATTTTGAAATGGCCTAATCTTGGTAGCCCCAGATCTGTCTATGGCAATAAAATGTGTTACATCTTCTAGAAAGAAATCTCACTTCGTTGATCAAAAATTGGAGTCCCTTATTAGAAAGTTTTAAAAGCATGGCAAAGAAAGCAAGTGGATCCCTGTATCCCTTTGTTCTGTAATAAGTAGCATCTTTGAAAAGGCCGTTTTTCCTGTGGTATGACCTGATGTTGATTCCATGCTAGCTCTTGATGGAAAAGTGCTGATCAGCAGAGTTCTGATCTGACTCCTCAAACGAGAAGCCAAATCAACATCAGACAGACCAGAGAAGTTGTTTTCCACAAAGTGCTTTACATGAGCCAAGTGACAGAATGCATAGTGCTCTAGCTATCACTTTGTTACTTCAAAGCCATTTTCCTCATTAGGGCTCATACATGTAATGGTTCCAAACAATTTTATTTCTGAGCTATCCAAGCACATAAAAAAGCAGATGAAATATTTCTTAACCCATGAAAACAAACCAAAATCAAACCTTTAACCTGAACCTCTTTGAATTTTGACAGGTTTCAGATTCTAATCCATACATATTTGGTTTCAAAGTTGAAATGAGTATATTTTTAAAAGCTGATTGGTATGTGACTAAAATCTCGCCAGAAAAGTTGGATCTCAGATGATCGCAGTACATTTGACTCCAAATCTTGTGATTTTGGCTCCATTGAATCCAGCCTCATATTGTTCCTCAGTATGGGCTTGGACCTAAACCCAAACTCTAGCCAAAACCTAATCTCAACACCAATTTCTCACCCCATCTATATGGTACTTTAAACATAATAGCAGTGTCATTTGCAGATTACCTGGGGAAGTGTATGAGTTTGAATCTACCAAAAATCTGGCACAGAAGAATGCGTTTGTTTTTTGTTTTGTTTGTTTACTTTCAAGCACTTTCTCACCAGACCACATCTGTCTAATTGATCAACAGCTTTGGATGTATTTATGCCAAGAATCAAATTGCTTTGTGTCTTGCATGGAAGAGCTAGGAAATCCCTGTCAGTCTCCATCACTATTAAGCAATCACTTTCCCTGGGAACCTGCTTTTGCTGGACTGGACAAACTGTCAGTGCTGCAAGTAGCTTTTTGTTTGTGTATCCTTTTTTTCTCTTTGTTTACTTAGAGAGGACCAAATTGTCAGATCTTGTAAAGATGGGCTGCACAGGTTGTCTCTAAGTCAGTGGCCCATCCACCTTAGATGTACATTTTCTAAAACAAGAATCTTTTAAAAACACTAGCAAGATGGACAGATTTACTAATGCAGAGAAGAGCAAAGTGGAAAAGGAAGTTTATGCATTGTAAAGAGTCGCTGCTGCGTAAAATGCAGGGAAGGAATCTTCTTTTGGCTATTTGGACAGACTTTTGCATAGCAGATAGAGACGTAGAGCAATTAGCATTTCTGAGTATAAGTAAGCTAATCTGTTTTGTTTATACAGAAAGGTCCCCTAGAAGAGAGGCAGAAGCGGAGACATAAGTAATAAGCACATATGTTTGGAAAGAGTATAATGTACTTATAAATATTATAGTGGCGTCGCTACAGTTAAGGGTCTGGCAACATTTCCATTGTAAACCCTTATTGTCAGGAGTTCAGAATTCAGCTGTAAAAATTCCAAGGCTGCAACTTGGCATATGTGGGCTTACCTCAGGAAAAGAGGTTTCCCTCAACTACCCCTCCCCCCCGCAAAAAAATTGGCACTAATCTATTTGTCCATTTGGAAGTGATATGAGGCAGCCCCCTATCAGTCCTCTCAAAAAAACAGATGGTTTGTATTCCTGTCTCTCCAGAAAAGCTTAGACACTGTGGGTCTTTAGTTTGTGCAGCAAACCCAGCGTCTTCTGGTACAGTAAAGAGAGACAACACACAAAATGAGAAGAGATTAAATTATTTCATTTTAAAATCCAGTTTATTATATACGAGCACCCAGATTCAGAATGAAAATATCACACCGCTTTTTAAGAAGTGGCCTTCATGAGCATATACCACACAGGGACTGAAAGTGCTACTAACAATCTAACCAATTAGTGATCTTACAACTGAACATTTCTCTAGAATGATTTCCTTTGGGTCTACTAATGGTTTACTGGCTTCAGCTTGCTAGTTACTGACCTAGTAGAACTTAATCCCAAAAGGAAGCATCACAATCTGTTCTTGATCCACAAACTATAAGTCTGCAATGCTGTAATGTATTAACTGGTATAGCTGGCAAGGATAACAAAGAGAAACATAACTAGAAATAACTGGAGTTCATCTGCAAGAAATTTTAGGCTATCAAAATAACTAATGATAAGATTTATATTTTAAACTGAGACAGTGTCAGTACAATATATAGTGGAACATTAAATTGGAAAAAGCACAGTCCATTATCTTACAACCAGCATTGTAAAGACAACCTTAAATAATGAGTGCTGGAAATCTCTTTTTACCATACACCAGCTTCAAGTCCACATGCTGAGGATCAGGTTGAACACTTTTAGCTGTTACATAAGAGATGGTGGATACATTACGCACTAAGTAGCATATTGATAGCTATAATTACACAGGGATTTAGAGACCTAGTTTTGGGGCTAAGATTTCATGTGAATGTCACCTGATCCAGGCTTCAGGCGTATGTATGCCGTATCAACCATTAAATTATCATTGCTATTTTGGTAGAGGCGGCAAAAAAAAATCCACCCAAAAACCAAAACAATTCCTAACCCCCTCCCAAAACAAAACAAAAAACCAAACAAAAAACCCCAAAACTCTACAAAATCCCTTTTAGGTACCAGACTGAAGAGAGCTACATCACCAGAGACATCTTGAACTGCTAAGGCAAAAGAAAAGATCACCAAGACAATAAATCAACAAGCTAAGTGAAATCTATCAGCTATGCCAAGAAAGTCTGTAGATTGTAGAACATATGTTTTTACCATGATGGGTGCAAAGAGATTTTAAAGGATGGACAACTGAAAAATGGAATGCTTTTTCAGCCATTAATTTGCCATAAATGGTTAGTCAGATAAAAATCTAATTTGTTAAAGGCTGTCCCTTCTGCTTCCTCTGCCACTCTCTCTTTGTATAACTTCTGTGCCTGAGGGCCAGCCACAGTCCTGACTTACATCCTGTACAATCCCATTAAAAATAATGGAGTTAAACAGGATGTAAGTCAGCAGCAGCACTGAATTTGGCCCCTAGGATTTTATTTGACCTTAAGAAAATGTCACTGTGAGAAACTACGGTATCCACTGAAGTAAGAATAAGCATTAAACAGTATCTTTCTTTAGCAGGTAGACAGAATCAAAAAGAAGTCAGAAGCAATTCTATTGACTCCATATTAGGGTAAAAAAAACTGCATAAATGGGATTTTTAGGGACTCATTTAAAACCCACAAAGCAAAGAAATGTGGAGTTCAATCTACATTGAAACTATTGTGCAAAGTAGGGGGAGGAGGGGGAAAAGGAACAGTGTGGTGTAACACAAGATACAGCTCCTGTTCATCTGAATTTTTAGCCTTGAATTTCTGATTTTAAAACAGGCCCTTAGAGATTAAGTGGCCTGCCCCTATATACACACACAACTTCAACTAATATTAATGGGAGGTAGGCAGGCACACTTAGAGGGGAGTCTGATCTCACTTACTTCATTGTAATTGCATTGAGTTCAAAGTAAGGAGTTACTCCTGATTACACCAGTGTAACTGAGAGGAGAACTAGACACTAGATCTTTGAGGCCAAGAAAATAGATACAATTTGTTGGCAATTGGTCTTCGTGAGGAGAAGATTTGTGATAGTAGAGGCTCCTTAGTCTAGCAGATAAAGGCATAAAAAGACTCAATGGCTGGAAGTTGAAGCTAGATAAATTCAGACAGGAAATAAGACACACATTTTTAACAGGTAAGGTGACCTAACCATTGGAACAATTTACAATGGAGCGTAGTGGATTCTGTATCACTTGAAATCTTTAAATCAAGATTGCATGTCTTTCTAAAATTATGCTCTAGCCCAAGCAGAAGTTACGGATTTGAGGTAATAATTACTGGGTGAAATTCTATGGCCAGTGTCAGACAGGAGGTCAGACTAGATCAGTGGTGGGCAACCTGTGGCTCCCGTGCCACACGCGGCCCGTCAGGGTAATCCGCTGACGAGCCACCAGACAGTTTGTTTACATTCGCACTGCTGCCCGCAGCTCCCAGTGGCCGCGGTTCGCCATTCCCAGCCAATGGGAGCTGCGGGCGGCAGTGCATATGTAAACAAACTGTCTGGCGGCCCGCCAGCGGATTATCTTGACGGGCCATAGGTTGCCCACCACTGGACTATATGATCTAATGGTCCCTTCTGGCCTTAAAAATCTATTTCTCTACAGTGACTAAAGATTCAGGCTTTATTTCAATAGTCAAAGAAAATTTTCAGAATATGTTTGACTTTTCTTATGACTGCCTTTTGGTAGTCCAGTAAATGACATTGTCATTCACATAACTAGAAAAAACATCCATTGTCCTTGGCCTATATTTTCCATAAGATAACAATGAAAATAAATATACTGACTGATTTTTATCAAAGAAGCTCCTTGGAGCAGTATGATGAGGCTCCTTTGTGTTAGTGACAATTAGAATTGCAATGGTAACAGTTCATTCCTTTTACCTAGTTTGCTTTGGAGGGGATATTGAACGTTTGTAATATTTAAGAGGCAGATAGCTATAAGTTGCATAAATAAAACAAATTACACTTGCAAATATATATAGAAAGGCATGGAAATCCCAGTTTTGCCTTTTATAACCAAACTTCAGCCAGCACATGTCTGAGTTGATCTGCCTGGATATATAGGAGCCACGAAGTGTGTGTGTGTAATATATAATCTCGGTAAAATATATATAGAGAGAAACCATGGAAAATCAGATCCAGTTCTTCTGAATTCCTGGGCAGGTAGTCTGTGCAGCAATCTCTCCTCACTTCACATCCACAGGACAGTTCAATGTGCCTGGAGGCCTCAGATGAATTTTTTGCATAGGCCTCCAATGTTTTCACCTGCGAGGAAATGCACACATTCTTAATAATGATTAAAAATAATAAATTCACCTTTCAAAATCTAAGTGCAAATGGCATAACAAGTGTAATAGAGGTGAGCCATTATGCTCAGTAGTTAACTGTACAGAGAAAGTCCAAGGGAATTCATTGTATCCACAGAAGTTACAATATTTTTTTACTAGATCCTGAATAAACTGTTTGCCAGGATTACAAGGATGGGTGTGAAACAATCCACTCAAGTAATTGAGATGAGTATTAGGCTAATGAGGAAGAACTAGTAAACAAATAAAAAAAAAATCCCAAACCAAAACCAAAATAACCCAGATGATAATTCCTCATGTGGAAGCCTGTGGAGTCACTGAAACTAAAGGGAACATTCAGAATGAGATCTCTGTTTTGTGAGCATAGTCTGAAAGTGATTGTTTTGGTAGCTACAAGGCATGCCTGAGGCTGGACTGATTATGTGTATCACTAATCAACTAAGGAAGGGAGGCAAGGAGAATGTATTTTGCACCAGAACGTTGAAAACTGCTCTTTGAAGTAGTGCATGAATAGCTGTGACTGTAGCACTTTAATAACCGGACAAGCTCTTTGGGACAGGGACTATGTCGTAGATATCTGAAGAGGCCATGCGCATGTCTACATTGTGAGTACAATACTGACTCCTGTAGTATCTTACTGGTAAGCAGACCGGTGTCAAGAGAAATAATTTATTATGAACAGGGATCATGTATAGAAATGAAGAAACACAACTTTGCACTGCGCTGTGTAGCTGCTGCAGCCTCTGACTTCTGTGTCCTGGGCTTCTTTATGTGTCCCAAGACTGCATCTAGAGTATACAGAAAGTGAGGCATCTCTGCACTTCCTGGAGGACTTGCTGTATAGCACAACTATTGTAGTCAATAGAGTTTTGCCACTGACTTCAATTGGCCAGGATTTCACTCTGTATCAATAATGACCACTGATAATTAGCACATGCACATCAGAACAGTGCTAAGAAGAAGAGAAGAAAATACAGGCTGAATTTCAAAGCAGCACATTTGCCTTTCTACTAAAACTAGAGTGAAGAGGATAGATGGAAGCAATGACATGCACAAATTTCATAACTGCAGTCCATGGAATATTAATTGTAATTATTTTATTTGCCCATTGCTATGGCAGCTGAGTGCTTCACTGATCTTCCCCCTCCCCCCCCCCCCAAAAGTAAATGCACATTATAGCTACATTTTGTGAGCTCTCAAATGTTCCCTTTTGGTGTGTAATTGCTTCTTCTTCATTTGACTAGCAATTAAGCTGCAGTATGTCTAGGCTTGCAAGTCTAGCAAACTTGGAAAATTCCTTTAATTTTTAAAGTGAGTTTGCTTGCCAGGTGGTTTTTCTCCCCAAGCTTGCCAAACTCTGATAATTACAACTTATGTCAAACTGAAAACATAGTGTCCTGGAACACAGAGGGATTACCATACCACATTAGTGGTTGATAATGCCTGCCACCCTCATTCAGCACATTAGGGTCCCAAGTCAGCAAAATACTGAAATGGGGCCTAAACAGCTACCGGAAAGTGAGCATGCATTACTTCTTAATAAGCTGGTCAACATTTTTTGATGAAAAGGTGTTTAAGTGAAAAACCCTGTTTTTGGTAAATACATTTTTTTGGATAATATTGTCAATAAAAAATTAATTAAATCTTTTTTTTTAAAATTAACCGGTCCATTTGAATCCTGCAAAATAGAAGTAAATTCAAACATTTGAGACTTTTTGTGGTTTTCCCCCATTTTCCAACCACTTCTGCTGCCTTGAACATTTATGCTCTCTTCATAGCACATGTTGCTGAACAAGCTATGGCACTACTAATGCTCCGTGTTGTCATATGCCACACTGGGATGAATGATTACACGACATAGAGATAATGTTGTACAGCAGACAACATAATGTAACACATCTATATTACATAAAACTGTATTTTAGACCAGGTCCTGTACTCCAACAACTCTCTTCATTTCCAAGGTTACTCCACTTGTGCTCCATGTTCATAATTACTAAACAGTGAATATCACTGACCATCACCAGGTCAAATCTGAACCCAACCGTTTCCTCAGGTACCGTGGCTTCCATCAATATCTTTGAAGGACTAGCCATTTGCTACAGTTTGTGTTGCTATGTGAAATATTTAAGTAAGTGGAAGGAATCTGCCATCAACCAGTACATGCCTATAACAATGCATATAGATATCTATTATGGGGGTGCGCCAAATGAATATTCTAATGGAAACTGGTCATATGTGAAACGTTGAGATCACTTGCTTCCTGAAGCCCTTCTTTGGTTATAATTTTGGCCACTGAGTTTCTAATCGCTCCTCAGTGTTGGTCTGTGTGTTCGTGCCATGCTGTTGCCTTCTAATTATAGCTGGTCAAATAAAGAAAAAGCAGATTAATGAGCCTAATTGCAAATATAAATCAAATTCCATTCATTGCTATTAGTGGGTCATCCTGTTATTTATTTGTGGATGTTTACATGGGCCTTGCTGTGCATGAAAGTAATTGCAAATCATGAGTTTCACAAATTTATACTGAAATCATTCTCAGTTTAGTTACTGCGTTAAAAATGGCAGTCATCTGATCAGGGAGCAAGACAGTTCTCATTTGATCAATCACACGCCATGAATCGTGAATGGTTGAAGTGAACAGTTTGCAAATAACCCATAGTCTGAAAATACTTATCTGAAGCATTTGGTGAATACCTCTCAATATATTCTCAGAAATCAGGAACAGCTTGTGCGTGATTTGAGAAATAAGACATACATTCATCATAGTCTTTGGTTTGATGAATGCTTTTTGTCCAGTTGTAGTTGTGGTGATCTTGTTGATGGTCTGATTTTTCACGGCTCTCCAAAATTTCTTTAGCGGGAGGAAGGAAGGGCTTACGGTTAAGGATTGGGACTCAGAAGCTATGGGTTGAATTTCCAGTTCTGCCAATTTCCTTGGATAATTCAATTAATCTCTCTGAGCCTCAGCTCCCCATCAGTAAAATGAGGATAGTAGAACTTCCTTCCTGTCCCTTAATAGAGTATGTATAATGCTTAGCACAATGGGGCCCTGATTTTGATTAGAGACTCTAGATGCTACTATGAGACAAATCGTAATTATTGTAATAGTTTAGATATTTCAGAGACCACCTGTGGATCCCAATTCCTCTTGCTGGTAATAATTTGCGATAATTTCTCATTTTGTTACTGGCAATAAAATAAGGAAATCTAAGATTATTGGAAAAATTCGTTAAAAATAAAAAAAATCCTCTCTAATTTAAGCACTTCAGTTATGAAGATGCTTGGTTACTCAGTACTGAAATTAGGCTTTCTTTCAGGGCCTATTTTATAAGCAGCAGTTATCGTCCTAGCATTGAGAAGAGTATCCAGGCAGTTGTGAGAGCCATTCTGTACTTTGCACATGCCTGGCTGGTTGCATGTGGTAATAAACCCAAGAGGGGTGATGGTGAGCTCAGTTGATGGCTTAAGAAAGTAGAGATGCACATATTGAAAATTAGCTTTTTCTGAGCCCCCAGCATGTACCACTTGGCATCCATTGTTTCCGGTAATAGTTGATTGATGTTTACTGATGAACAAGGAAAATGAACCTGAACTAAATGTCCTAAATACTCTTATGCTTCAACTTGATTGTAGCTCTATTTACACAACAAAGAGAAATAGGGTGGCTGTAGAGGGAGGAGGTTAAGGCCAGAAGGTACCACTAGATAATCAAATCTGAACTCTTGTATATCAGAGGCCACTAACACCACCCAGCACCCACACGCTAAATCTAGCAACCAGAGTTAGACCAAAATATAACAGCCTTTAAAAGGCTAAACTATTGTATGCCATAGGTGAGAATGGGAGGGACGAGGTATATTAATATCTGAGGCCCTGCAGTGGCAGCGAATTCATAGTGAGTTATATCCAGTTGATTCCTGTGTAGCGTGTGGTATGAGTCACTTACTGGGAAGTGAAAAACCCATAAGGTCACTGGCAATCTGACCTGGGGGAAAATTCCTTCCCTACCTCACATATGGCAAGCAGTTAGACCCTGAACATGTGAGAAAGAACCAGCCAGCGAAGCACCTGGGAGAGAATTCTCATTTACCACCTCTGAGCACCAGCTCACCCTTTCCAGTGTCCTGTCTCCAGCTGTGGCCATCTCTAATGTTTCAGAGGAAAGACACACAGACAGATGGACACACACACACACACCCCACCTCTCCCCAAAACAATCCCAATAACTAAACAAAGACCAAAGCTCCCAGTGGCTGGGAAGGTGTAGATAGCTGGGAGACTAAGGAAGTTAGCGGAGGAAGGCAGAGAGATATATTCCCCCCTCATCTCTTAACTTGCAGGTACTCTACAAGGAAGAACCTGCAATGGGAGGAAAATGGCACATTGTCACGACCACTGTTAGCTCTTCCTCTCACTTGGTCCAGGCATCCTAACCCTGGAGTCTCCTACCCAGGGTCTAGTCTTGACTTTCTAGGAATGTGTCCTGCATACTCCTGCTGAAGAAAACCAGGCAGGGGGAACTGTGTTTGCTAATCGAGTCCCTCACGAAAAAGGACAGAGAGCTGCAGGAGGAGGTGGCTCATCTGCGTAAGTGACATTTTGGGGTTCACCCTGACCAGTAATGGGTTCAGTCACTGTCTGCCTTATAACTCTGAGTGTCTTTGTGGCTGTGCAGTTTTGGTTCAGACCCCAACAGCCCGCCACAAGCCTCACCCTGGCTTTGCCCAACCTGGTTACTCCTTGCAAGCCAACCTGAGTACTCTTCCATCCCTGAATTCACCCCCAAATTATCCTACTGCAGGGACCAGTCCCTCTCACAGGACCCTCATACAGAAAGTCATAGAATCATAGAATATCAGGGTTGGAAGGGACCTCAGGAGGTCATCTAGTCCAACCCCCTGCTCAAAGCAGGACCTAATCCCAACTAAATCATCCCAGCCAGGGCTTTGTCAAGCCTGACCTTAAAAACCTCTAAGGAAGGAGATTCCACCACCTCCCTAGGTAACCCATTCCAGTGCTGAGATTTGTTGCCATTACAGAGATGGTAAAACACTCCAACCTGATAGCTTTCTAGAAGCACACACCCTCCTGACCTTACACAGCACTGACGATTTATAATGAAGCAAAATAAGATTATTAACAAAAGGACATGGATTAAGTGATACTAAGTAAAAGGGATAGAGATAGAAAAGGTTATAAGCAAATAAAAGTGAAAACTTGCTTCTAAAAGGCTAAAACTTAACCTAGCATGATACAGTCTTTGTTCAAGATAGTTTATCTCACCCACAGTCTCCTTTCCAGCTTTTAATGGCCAGCCTGGCCAAGACCTATCATGAAGATCAAATCACTTGGTCCTTTGTCTTCTAAGGGGAAGGATAAAAAGGAGTTTCTGTTCCTTATATCCCCTAAGGGATGTCTTCTCTTACAAATCAGGAAGGCCTCCTGGGGATTCAGTCTTTTGTGTCTCTCTGGGATGCAGGAGTAATGTTAATTCGCTGTCTCATGAGTTCAGGCTCAGGATAACCCCCATCAGTTTAGCTAAAGATGTCTTTGTTTACTGCTCATATGTAAACTGAGGTAAACCCACATTCCTTTGTCTATGACCAATCTGTTTATCACCTTTACCTAGGCTAGGCTGTCTGGTCTTAAACAAGTTATATTAACATCATACAGAGGGAATTAATAACTTTACATATAATATGAACACATGCATTTTACAATTATATTAATAACTAGTTTGTTATTAGTTTTCATATGATATCTTACAAGGTATATTTTGTACAGATATTGTTGCAGTAGTGTGTAGGATGTTAATATAGGGGTGCAGGATGCACATGGAAGCATCTGGGATGGAAGATGCTAGCAGATAATTACAATGGCACCAGAGGAGGAAGGAGAACTGGCTATTCTGTGGGAAGAAGAATGGCCACTAGCCACTTTGGGTAGTAGAAAGTGCTCCATTCCCTATCCATCTCCCCTGCCCAATAAGGCAAAAAAAAACCCACATGCTGTACTGGAAACAGGAGAAGAGAAGCTGGTCCCAATGGCTGAGGAGAAGAAGCCACATGCTCCCAAAGCTGGGATGTTTAGAGAACAAGAGGAGGGAACATTGGGTGGTGATGGTCAGGGATTCTCTTCTGAGGGAGATGGACACATCCATCTGCTGAACTGACATGATGTCCCGAGAAGTGTGCTGCCTGGTGCCTGTATCTGAGTTATCACAGAAAGGTTGCCGAGGCTCATTCGCCTCTATGACCCCATGCTTCTAATCATACTACCAAGTGTGAGTCTGGGAGGGAGAGTGAAGCAGTTAGAGACACAGGTACTGTTCTCATCCATCCTTCTGGTTGTGGGTAAGGCCTCAATCAGGGACATGTGCATCCTGGAGATGAATGCATGACTGTGCAGATGGTGTCAACGAGAGGGCTTTGGCTTCCTCGACCATGACATGCCATTCCACGGTGGTTTCTCTCGCCCATGGTATGCTGTTCCAGGAAGGAGGTCTTCTGGAAGGAGATAGGGTCCACCTGACCAAGAAAGGGAAGATCATCTTCACACACTGACTTGCCAACGTGGTGTGGAGACCTTTAAATAGGGTGACCAGATGTCCTGATTTTATAGGGACAGTCCCGATTTTTGGGTCTTTTTCTTATATAGGCTCCTATTACCCCCCCACCCCCGTCCCGATTTTTCACACTTGCTGTCTGGTACCCTACCTTTAAATTAGGTACAAAGATGACAAAAGCCCACAGGTAGATGCAAAAAAAGTTACCTTAACAGAGGGATAAATGTTGGGGGAAATGGAAAATTACAATAGCTGCATAGGAGCAACAAGAAGAAAAAGAGTGGGTGGATCTGCTCAACATCTTAGCTGTCCATACACAAATGCAAAGAGTCGGGGATTAAACTGGAAGAACTAGAACTATTAGTCCATAAATTAAATTAATTGGCATCACGGAGACTTGGGCTAAATGGGATAAATCTCATGACTGCAATATTAGCATAAAGGGGTATAGCTTCTTCAGTAAGGACACACAGAGGAAAAATGGAGGAGGTGTTGCATTTTACATCAAAAATATATAAACTTGTTCTGAGGTTCAGGAGGAGGTGAGAGGCAGATTAGTTGAAAGTTTCTGGGTGAAGATAAAAGGGGAAAAAAGAGGTGATGTCATGAAAGGGGTCTACTATACACCACCAAATCAGGCTGAGGAGGTGGATGAGGCATTTCTTGAACAAATAACAGAAATATCCACAAAACACTACAACACAAAAGCAGGTAGTAATTGGTGACTTTAACTAATAGTAAGAGGCTGTGTTGGGAGACTGTCTCCTTAGACTATGTCCCCTAATGTGAGACCACTGGCTAGCCATACCCCACCTAGTGCTTCAAGTATGGGGATGGTGATAGGGGAACCTGGGCCCTCCTGCTCTTCCAGGTTACAGCCCAGAGTTCTGGGGCAGATAGTTCAAGTGTGCGACCTGGGCCAGGGTATCACCCTATCTACTTCCCTATCTGGGTTACATCCTTCGATGTCCCTGCCTCTCCAGAGGCACAGTGAAGGCCTGGCTAAAGGCCCACAATGTGTCTTCCCCCAGAAGAGGGTCAGAAGCAGATGCTCCACTGTCTCTTCTGTGGTGGCGTGCGGCTGAGTTGAGGTCCACTTCAGGGCAGTGTGGAGCTCCTACTGGATTCCTGCAGAAGTTACCAGTGCAGGTCTTCTACCTTTTAGTGACAGCCCTGACAGACTTGTGCTGCACCCTTTTAAGCTCCGTCTCCACTGAGATCATGCCCAGCAAGCCCAGATGGGTGGAGGGTCCTGTGACCAGAACTGCACTTTTACCCTCCAGTGTGGGGTTGTACACCCCATCACAGAGGCCAATGTGGCTCCATCAGGAGCTCTTTAATAACCTGGAAATCAAAAAGGAATCATACAACAAGTGGAAACATGGACAGGTTGCTAAGGATGAGTACAAAAGACTAGCATGAACATGGAGGGACAAAATCAGAAAGGCTAAGGCACAAATTGAGTTCACCTAGCAAGGAACATAAAAGGCAATAAGAAGAGGTTTTATAAATGCACTAGGAGCAAGAGAAAGATGAAGGAAAGTGTGAGGCCTCTACTTAGTGGGGAGGGAGAGCTAATAATGGATAACATCAAAAAGGCTGCAGAGTTTAATGCATGCTTTGCTTCAGTCTTCACTAAAAAGGTAAATAGTGACCAGATCCTTAACACAATTAATATTAACAACAAAGGGGAAGAAACACAAGCCATAATAGGGAAAGAAAAGGTTAAAGAATATTTAGATAAGTCAGATATATTCAAGTCAACAGGCTCTGATGAAATGCACCCTAGGGTACTTAAGAAACTTATCTGAAGCAATCTTGGGACCGTTAGCAATTATCTTTGAGAATTCATGGAGGATGATTGAGGTCCCAGAGGAATGGAAAAGGGCAAATGTAGTACCTATTTTTAAAAAGGGGAACAAAGAAGACTAAGGGAATTATAGACTAGTCAGCCTGACTTCAATGCCTGGAAAGATATTAGAGCAAATTATTAAACAATCAGCTTGTAAGTGCCTAGAAGATAATAGGGTTATAAGGAAGAGCCAACACGGATTTGTCAAGAACAAATCATGCAAACCAACCTAATTTCCTTCTCTGAAAGGGTTACTAGCTTAGTGGATGGGAGGAAGCTGTAGATGTGATATATCTTGATTTTAGTAAGTTTTTTGACAGTCCCACATGACATTCTCATAAGCAAATTAGGGAAATGTGGTCTAGTTGAAATTACTATAAAATGGATGAACAACTGGTTGAAAAACTTTACTCAAAGAGTACTTCTCAATGGTTCACTGTCAAACTTGGGAATGTATCTAGTGGGGTCCTGCAGGAATCTGTCTTGGTCTGGATTACATAAGATTTTCATTCGTGACCTGGATAATGCAGTGGAGAGTATGGTTATAAAATTTGTGGATGACACCAAACTGTGAGGACAGGATTAGAATTCAAAATGACTTTGACAAATTGGAGAATTAGTCTGAAAACAACAAGAAGAAATTCAATAAAGACAAGTGCAAAGTACTACAACTTAGAAGACAAAATCAAATGCATCATGACAAAATGGGGAATAACTGGCTATGCAGCAGTACTGTTGAAAAGGATCTGGGGAGTATAGTGGATCACAAATTGAATGTGAGAGAACAATGTGATGCAGTTGCAAAAAAAAAAAAAGGCTAATATGTTTTAGAAGGAATGTCATATATATGACACAGGAGGTAATTGTCCCGCTCTGCTTGGCACTGGTGAGGCCTCAGCTGTAGTACCATGTCCAATTGTGGGTGCCACATTTTAGGAAAGATGTGGACAAACAGAGAGAATCCAGAGGAGAGCAACAAAAATGATAAAAGTGTTGGAAACAGGACCTATTAGGAAAAAATTAAAAACTGGGCATGTTTAGTCATGAGAAAAGAAGTCTGAGGGTGGACTTGATCACAGTCTTCAAATATGTTAGCGGCTGTTCTAAAGAAGACTGTGATCAATTGTTCTCTATGTCCACTGAAGGTAGGACAAGAAGTAATGGGTTTAATCTGCAACAAGGGAGATTTAGCTTGGATATTAGGAAAAGCTTTCTAACCAGAAGGATAGTTAAGCTCTGGAATAGGCTTTGAAGAGAGGTTGTGGAATCCCTGTAATTGGAGGTTTTTAAGAAGAGGTTAGACAAACACCTGTCAGGCATGGTCCAGGTTTACTTGGTCGTGCCTCAGTGCAGGGGGCTGGATTGGATGACCTCATGAGGTCCCTTCCAGACTTACATTTGTAGGATTCTATGGCTACGTCTTCACTACGGGGGGGGGGGGTCGATTTAAGATACGCAAATTCAGCTACGCGAATAGCGTAGCTGAATTCGACGTATTGCAGCCGACTTACCCCGCTGTAAGGACGGTGGCAAAATCAACCTCCACGGCTTCCCGTCGACGGCGCTTACTCCCACCTCCGCTGGTGGCGTAAGAGCGTCGATTCGGGGATCGATTGTCGCGTCCCGACCAGACGCGATAATTCGATCCCCGAGAGGTCGATTTCTACCCGCCGATTCAGGCGGGTAGTGTAGACCTAGCCTCAGATTCTATGAATATATGGGGGAGACAGTGCTCTTCTTGATCGCTACAGATGACTGGCTCAAGTAGTGGAGGATGAAATATTAGGAACACAAGTCATGGACTGGAAGGGACCATTAGGGCTGCCAAGTTCCACCCTCCCGCCCAAGAACTCCATCTTAAAACTAAATAATTTTGTTTTTACTCCATAACTCCTATTGAAAGGCTGTTCCAGAACCTTGTTCCTGACAGAAACCTTCTTCTAATTTCCAGCCTGAATTGTTCATAGCCAGTTTACATCCATTTAATCTTGTGCCAACATTATCCTTTAGCTTGTGTACTCCCCTGAGGTATTTATAGAGAGCAAACATATCCCCTGCCAGCCTTCATTTTGCTAAGTTCAACAATCCACGTTCTTTTAGTCTCTTCTCATAAAATAAGCTCTCCATTCCCCTGATCATCCTAATTACTCTTCTCTGCACCTGTTCCACTTTAAATTCATCTTTCTTGGACACGGGTGACCAGAATTGTACATGAAACTCCACATGAGAGCTTATCAATGCCTTGTACAATGGTATTAACAGGTGATGGGGAAGCTGCTGAACTTTGTCTCTGTGATGACCTACCTTACTTTAGGCCTATAATTGCGATTTGTTGACTTACCTGTACTTTACGTTTTAACCTAAGGAACGGGGTAGCCAGCAAAACCAGACTGCATAGGAAGTCTGCTGGCCAGTCCACCAGGCAGGTAGCTATCAAGCCAGGTAGCTAACCAACCTGCCTGGTTTCCATCAAAAGTTGTGACAGAATTGACACATGCCTGCAGCATATTTTGATTCCATCAATCAATATTTTTCAGTTAAAAACTGTTCTGTCAGAAAATTTCCTACCAGCTCTATTCAGGGCACTGGGTGACAAGCTAGTAAAAAAAACATGAATAAATACAGATTCATTTCCCTGTGATATCAGCCTCATACATTGCTACCTGGATGGTGTGTTGTATCATGCTCACTCCGTGTCTCTGTGTGTTAGGTGGTATGTGAGTAATAGACACATACTTTATCATATAGCCCTCTGCACTTCAGAGTAATGAGGCAGATCATTGTTGCCTAAAAGAGCACTGTATGTATCATGTCCCATTTTTCTATGCTGAAAAATGAGTGTTTTTCACCAATCTATTCTATGTATAGTGACATATTTGCAATACAATGGCTGTGGACTCACAAGGGTTTTAGTGTGAAAGTGAATTTATTTCTTGGTCTGGACATTGATATTTGGTTTTCCAAACAGCTGATATTATGGGAAGAATAACAGTGCAACTCTGCAGCATTGTATCACTGTAATTACACCTCTACCCTGATATAATGTGACCTGATATAACGCGGTAAAGCAGTGCTCCGGGGGGGTGGGGCTGCGCACTCCGGTGGATCAAAGCAAGTTCGATATAACATGGTTTCACCTATAACGTGGTAAGATTTTTTGGCTCCCGAGGACAGCGTTATATTGGGGTAGAGGTGTATTGATTATTTATATGATCTTCAAAGTATGCCACTGAATATGATATAGACGGGTTGACCCCATAGTCCTGCCTAACATGTGCTGTTCTCTCACAGTTGTACTCTATGTAGTGTGTCAGTTAGGTGTGCTCCTTGTTCCTTGAACTGGCTGCATTTTAGTGCTACAATATGTATAGTTTGTCAAGTACTTTGAGATGAAAGACATTATATAAGTATACATTATTATTTGTTATATAGTGCAGTGCATGTGGAATATGAATACAGTCAGAATGAAGTCCTATTGTAGTTTCATTTTGACTGATTGAGAAGCAGTTACAAAATGACATCTAGTATGTATTTGCAGAAAGATTTATAAAAACTCAGCAGCAGTAACAGCTATCTGATTTTTTTTGTATGGTTGCTTAGCTGCAATGTATGTGACTTAAAGGTATCCAGTATCCAGTGTTTTCCAGAAAACATTCTGCATATAAGATAATTATCCCATGTTGCAGTGCTAGATAAGTAGCTATAGCATCATCTATAAGAGCCCTAATCCTTTTAGTTAATGAAACAAGAGTCCTGAATCTCAATCCTCCTGAGTCCCCTCCCTTCAGTTTTGTGCACACTCTGCCTCAACACCCCCATAACACAGTATTTCCAGATGAACTTATAGCGTCCAAGTGTTTGCCTTTTGGTTAATAGCCCTGGAATGGCTAACAGGTTTTCTCATGGCCAACTTCCTTTAATTCCTTCCACCAGAAAGTCATTGCTTCATTGTTACCCAGTGACAATATCATCACACTAGCCAGAACTAGTTTGTTAATCCAGGAAGGGACAAACCTGAGACCCTTAACTAGCAATTTTTAAACTCCAGATGGCCACTCTCCAACTACCTGTCATCTGGAATAGGAAACGTGTCTCCTGACAGGCCTACTTCCTTCCATTTGCATTGTATTCTACAGAAATAGATTTTTATAACTCCCATAATAATGTTACTACACAGTGTGGCATGCAAATGGTAACCTACAACAGGACAAACATAACGTAATGCCAGTTGACTTTTCACCTTTCAATGGCCATTGGCCAATGGGCTGTAGTTGGTTATTGACGATAAGACAGGAAGCAAACCTAGACTAAATACTGGTCAGAAATGCCAAGTTATGAAAATGTTGAGCCAGAACCTCAGCTGGTGTAAAATGTTTAGAGACATTAGAGAAATTAACTAAATGAATTGTTCATAATTGTTCTATAATTCATTAAGTCCCTTTTATATGGTTCTTCTTTCTGACATTTCATGCCTATTTGCTAAGCATTAGTGTATGACAACTGGGGAATGGTGAAGACATACTTAATTTTGTTTCATTTCTTTTGGTTGATTGTGCTATTGCATTGATGATTCTGCATGGCGCAGCACTTATGTTCTCTCCGGGTCTGTTTGCACTTTGGTTACTCAGAGCAGAAATTCACCAGTATTTCTCAAGATTTGTATACATGTGACTGTGTTACTGCTGTGCTACTTGCCAAACAAAGGGTTTTTCCCATCACCTAAGTATACACTTTTGACACTTTTGTGTCAAGAATTTGATTGAGACCATTACATATACACACCTGAGATCTGAAACATTGACTCTAGAGCTAATCTATTCTAGTCTATTCTGGTTCTTATACTGTGTTTTGTAGTGTAGTCTCTGCCCAGGGCAAAAGGGGATATTTTAAATGACAATAGTATGAAATACCTCTATATATGCACCTCTAGATATTCTATTTTGAATGTAGCATGGAAGACTTTTTTCAGCAGATATTTCAGAAGAACAAAATTATATCTGAAATTGACTTTGAAGCTGTTTTCCCACTGCCTCCATTTTCAAGCCTTCAGCCAATGATCTAACTCAGTGGTTTTCAAACTTTTTTCTGGGGACCCAGTTGAAGAAAATTGTTGATGCCCATGATCCTATGGAGCTGGGGATGAGGGGTTTGGGTGTGGGAGGGGCTCAGGGCTGGGGCAGAGTGTTGGGGAGTGGGAGGGGGTCAGGGCTCTGGTCTGGGGCTGGGGATGAGGGCTTTGGGGTGCAGGAGGGGCACTGTGTTTGGAGGGGCTCAGGGGTGGGGTAGGGGATTGAGGCATGGACTTACCTCCGGCAGCTCCTGGTCAGCAGCGCAGCTAGGGTGCACCGTGGACTGCGCTATGCTCCAGAAGCGGCCAGCAGCAGGTCTGGCTCCTAGGCGGAGGCGCGTGACTCTCGCCTACAGGCACCGCCCCCCAGATTGCGGAGCCGATGCTCACGGCGGGAGCAGCACGTGGAGCTCCATGGCCTTCCTGCCTAGAAGCTGGACCCACTGCTGGCCGCTTCCAGGGCAGAGAGCGGTGTTGGAAAAGGTAGGCACTAGCCTGCCTTAGCTGGGCAGCACCGCCGACGGGACTTTTAACGTCCTGGTCAGCAGTGCTGACCAGAGCAAGGTGACCCAGCGCCTTACATGCCACGACCCAGTAGTGGGTTGCAACCCATGGTTTGAAAAACACTGATCTAACTGTATGTATTTGATGGATTTGACCATATCATTTAAACGGATACTCTTAAAACAACTGTGTTTTTTGCAAAGAGATTCACCCAAACTGTTAAAAATAGCAGAGATGCTAAATTTGTTTTACTCTCATGTCATCTACATTTGCTGAAAGGTTTCCAAATTTCCCAGTTCCCCATATCAAAGGGCAAGTTCCCCATAGATTCTAAGGCCAGAAGGTACCTTTGTGATCATTTAATCTGACTTCCAGTATAGCACAGCCCATAGAACTTCCCCAAAATAATTCCAAAGCAGATCTTTTAGAAAGACATCCAATCTTGATTTAAAAATTGTCACTGTTGGAGCTTCCACTCCAATGCTTGGAAAATTGTTGCAATGGTTAATTACTGTTACCATCAAAAATTTTCACTTTATTTCCAGTCTGAAATGACTCAATCAGATTTAGTAGCAGAATGTGATAGGAGCTGGTGCTTCACATTTACAGTAGCTCTTTTGTGAGATAATTCCTCTTCTTTCCCACAGTTTGCTGTATTCCTATTTGGGAAGTCTGGGAAGTGTTCCACATGTTGTCATTTCTTCACATTGTAGATGTGGTTTTTAGTTTGTCCTATATATAGCAAGTAAATAGTCCAGATATGCTTGGATTTGTTTTGAAAACTTCAGTCTGGCCAAAACAATGTATCTGACATTTAAAAGTGAATTTATGAAACTAAGAGCAGCAGCAAGGAGCAGCTGGGATGAGATTCAGTGATGGGAGTATTATCCCTTACCAGCCTCTAGTGCTACAGAATGCTGATTGCTTCAGAAGGAACCCACCCCGGGGCCAGCCCACAACAGTTTGGCACCTGAGGCGGGGAGCTCAAATGACACCCCCGTCCCCCCTCGCTTGGGCCAAAACTTTGAAAGGTCTCAATTCTGCCTTCTTCCTGTTCTATTTCTCTCATGGTACTGCTCTGCTACCTACCCCAATAAAGGAGAACTAACAACTTAAAATGCCTTGTTCAAAAATTTTAAGTAACACTTAATTTTCAAATGCCTGAACAGCAAATGTAACCTTTCTTGTCTGCATATTAAACACTGGCATTTTTATCTGTTTGAATAATAAAAGTGGTGCTTTCCGTGCCTTCTTGGTTGCAAAGATTTGAACTGCTCCCTGAAGGTCCATAGTCTGGGCCAGCTCATGCTCTATTGAGATGGTTGCAAGGCCGACCAGCCTCTCCTGTGTCATTGTGGAGCGTAGATGTGTTTTTATTAACTTCAGCTTGGAGAAGCTGCGTTCTCCACTGGCAGCTGTTACAGGAAGTGTTAGAAGTATGCGCAGAGCAACAAAAGCATTTGGAAAAAGGGTGGTCATCTTATTTGTGCACATATATTCCAGAACAGCGTTTGGAGTTGATCCTGCTGAAATGTATCTTGAAAGGGCTTTTGGTTCATCACCTAAATTACTTGCATTAGTATCGCACATGTCATCATGTGTCAACACTGTCTCTAGTGCCCTGCATTGCTGGTGTAGGTCTTCTTCAGGTATAGTGAGGAGTTTCGGAATATCATACAACATCCCAAATATACTGCTGTGATCCTTGAGCTGCATGAAACGTTCTTCAACTGGCTGTATTGAACAATCTAGCACTTGGTTAAAGAATTCAACTTTGAATTGTTGTTTGGGGTCTCTTATGGGATTAGAACATAATATAAGAACATAAGAACATCCGTACTGGGTCAGACCAAAGGTCCATCTAGCCCAGTATCCTGTCTACCGACAGTGGCCAATGCCAGGTGCCCCAGAGGGAGTGGACCTAACAGGCAATGATCAAGTGATCTCTCTCCTGCCATCCATCTCCATCCTCTGACAAACAGAGGCTAGAGACACCATTCCTTATCCATCCTGGCTAATAGACATTAATGGACTTAATCACCATGAATTTATCCAGTTCTCTTTTAAACGTTGTTATAGTCCTAGCCTTCACAACCTCCTCAGGTAAGGAGTTCCACAAGTTGACTGCACTGCGTGAAGAAGAACTTCCTTGTATTGGTTTTAAACCTGCTGCCTATTAATTTCATTTGGTGACCCCTAGTTCTTGTATTATGGGAATAAGTAAATAACTTTTCCTTATCTACTTTCTCCACATCACTCATGATTTTGTATACCTCTATCATATCCCCCCTTAGTCTCCTCTTTTCCAAGCTGATGAGTCCTAGCCTCTTTAATCTCTCCTCATATGGGATCCGTTCCAAACCCCTAATCATTTTAGTTGCCCTTTTCTGAATCTTTTCTAGTGCCAGTATATCTTTTTTGAGATGAGGAGACGACATCCGTACACAGTATTCGAGATGTGGGCGTACCATCGATTTATATAAGGGCAATAATATATTCTCCGTCTTATTCTCTATCCCCTTTTTAATGATTCCTGACATCACGTTTGCTTTTTTGACCGCCTCTGCACACTGCATGGACATCTTCAGAGAACTATCCACGATGACTCCAAGATCTTTTTCCCTGACTTCTTGTAGCTAAATTAGCCCCCATCATATTGTATGTATAGTTGGGGTTTTTTTTTCCAATGTGCATTACTTTACATTTATCCACATTAAATTTCATTTGCCATTTTGTTGCCCAATCACTTAGTTTTGTGAGATCTTTTTGAAGTTCATCACAGTCTGCTTTGGTCTTAACTATCTTGAGCAGTTTAGTATCATCTGCAAACTTTGCCACCTCACTGTTTCCCCCTTTCTCCAGATCATTTATGAATAAGTTGAGTAGGATTGGTCCGAGGACTGACCCTTGGGGAACACCACTAGTTAGCCCTCTCCATTCTGAGAATTTACCATTAATTCCTACCCTTTGTTCCCTGTCTTTTAACCAGTTCTCAATCCATGAAAGGACCTTCCCTTTTATCCTATGACAGCTTAATTTACGTAAGAGCCTTTGGTGAGGGACCTTGTCAAAGGCTTTCTGGAAATCTAAGTACACTATGTCCACTGGATCCCCCTTGTCCACATGTTTGTTGACCCCTTCAAAGAACTCTAATAGATTAGTAAAACACGATTTCCCTTTACAGGAACCATGTTGACTATTGCTCAACAGTTTATGTTTTTCTATGTGTCTGACAATTTTATTCTTAACTATTGTTTCAACTAATTTGCCCGGTACTGACGTTAGACTTACCGGTCTGTAATTGCTGGGATCACCTCTACAGCCCTTTTTTAATATTGGTGTTACATTAGCTAACTTCCAGTCATTGCGTACAGAAGCCGATTTAAAGGACAGGTTACAAACCTTAGTTAATAGTTCCGCAACTTCACATTTGAGTTCTTTCAGAACTCTTGCGTGAATGCCATCTGGTCCCAGTGACTTGTTAATGTTAAGTTTATCAATTAATTCCAAAACCTCCTCTAGTGACACTTCAATCTGTGACAGTTCCTCAGATTTGTCACTTACAAAAGCCGGCTCAGGTTTGGGAATCTCCCTAACATCCTCAGCCGTGAAGACTGAAGCAAAGAATCCATTTAGTTTCTCCGCAATGACTTTATCGTCTTTAAGCATTCCTTTTGTATATCGATCATCAAGGGGCCCCACTGGTTGTTTAGCAGGCTTCCTGCTTCTGATGTACTTAAAAAACATTTTGTTATTACCTTTGGAGTTTTTGGCTAGCTGTGCTTCAAACTCCTCTTTGGCTTTTCTTATTACATTCTTGCACTTAATTTGGCAGTGTTTATGCTCCTTTCTATTTGCCTCACTAGGATTTGACTTCCACTTTTTAAAGGAAGTCTTTTTATCTCTCACTGCTTCTTTTACATGGTTGTTAAGCCACGGTGGCTCTTTTTTAGTTCTTTTACTGTGTTTCTTAATTTGGGGTATACATTGAAGTTGGGCCTCTATTATGGTGTTTTTAAAAAGCACCCCTGCAGCTTGCAGGGATTTCACTTTAGTCACTGTACTTTTTAACTTCTGTTTAACTAACCCCCTCATTTTTGCATAGTTCCCCCTTTTGAAATTAAATGCCACAGTGTTGGGCTGTTGAGATGTTCTTCCCACCACAGGGATGTTGAATGCTATTGTATTATGGTCACTATTTCCAAGCGGTCCTGTTATAGTTACCTCTTGGACCAGCTCCTGCACTCCACTCAGGACTAAATCTAGAGTTGCCTCTCCCCTTGTGGGTTCCCGTACCAGCTGCTCCATGAAGCACTCATTTAAAGTATCGAGAAATTTTATCTCTGCATTTCGTCCTGAAGTGAAATGTTCCCAGTCAATATGGGGATAATTGAAATCCCCCACTATTATTGAGTTCTTAATTTTGATAGCCTCTCTAATTTCCCTTAGCATTTCATCATCACTATCACTGTCCTGGTCAGGTGGTCGATAATAGATCCCTAATGTTATATTCTTATTAGAGCATGAAATTTCTATCCATAGAGATTCTATGGAACATGTGGATTCACTTAAGATTTTTACTTCATTTGAGTCTACATTTTCTTTCACATATAGTGCAACTCCCCCCCCCCCCCCGCCCACATGACCTGTTCTGTCCTTCCGATATATTTTGTACCCCGGAATGATTGTGTCCCATTGATTGCTCTCAGTCCACCAGGTTTCTGTGATGCCTATTATATCAATATCCTCCTTATCTCAAGGCACTCTAGTTCACCCATTTTATTATTTAGACTTCTAGCATTTGTGTACAAGCACTTTAAAAACTTGTCACTATTTATTTGTCTGCCCTTTTCTGATGTGTCAGATTCTTTTTTATGTGAATGTTTATCATCTGATCTGGCCCTTACATTATCCTCTTCCATCCTCTGCTCCTGACTATAACCTGGAGATTCTCTATCATTAGACTCTCCCCTAAGATAAGTCTCTGTCCGATTTACATGCTCCTCTGCAGCAGTCGGCTTTCCCCCATCTCCTAGTTTAAAAACTGCTCTACAACCTTTTCAATGTTAAGTGCCAGCAGTCTGGTTCCACTTTGGTTTAGGTGGAGCCCATCTCTCCTGTATAGGCTCCCCCCATCCCAAAAGTTTCCCCAGTTCCTAATGAATGTAAACCCCTCCTCTCTACACCATCGTCTCATCCACGCATTGAGACTCTGAAGCTTTAAAGCAAGAAGTTTTGAATGTAGTTTGGTTTATAGGTTTTAAGGGGAATAAAGGGAAACAGATAGAACCGGCAAGGGACCCTCGGTCCCTTCCCACTCCCCTTCCAAACTCCCTTGCGAAACTCCCTGTTAGCAGCCCCTGGTCGCTTGTGCGCTGCTTTATAAAGCCCTGGCCTGTGTGAATGCCCCGCCCACTGATTAAGGCTCAGCCAATTACCAGAGGCTTCTAGCTTTCAGACCTTCCTTTGAAGCTCACAGCTTCCAACTGCCAGCCACAGCACACAGCCCTTCAAACAAACAGACTGACAAATACAAGCTCAGCACACAGCAAGTAACCCCCAAACACAAACAAACACACACTACAGACAGTCACTTACCCCAAGGGTGCTGTATTTGCTCCTCCTTCACCTGGAGAACTCCCTTTGAAACTCCTTATTAGCCTGATTATCCCATGCCTCGTAATCAAAATGTCTTCTTCTTCTTGAGTGACTCTTGTATTCTTGAATGGGTGGGAAAATAGCTTCAGTGTGAAGTTCCTGTGCCAACTTCTGTGCACTCTTCAGAACGTTTTGAAATCCCTCATCTGACTGGTAAGACTGTAGGTATGACTTTGCTTTGTCCAGTTGTTCCATTGCTCCAGATATATCAAGGTCAACACCTTGGAGTCTCTTGCTTACAACATTTATTTCAAACAGTATGTCATGCCACAACACTAAGCCACACAGAAATTTGAAGTTATGTATGTTTCTGGTGATTCCATTTCCCTCTGCCACTGTTCTCCCACAAACAGTTCCAGTCATAGCATTATCCTCCATAATGGCAACTATGGTATCATCTATCTTCCCAATTTGGTGTTTGATAGGCTTTATCGTCTCCACTCGACTTTCCCATCATGTGGCACTCAGTGGTTTCAGTGTCAGAGAGGATGTTCCCGGATCATCCCAGTTGCTTCAAAATTTGCCATCGATGAGTTGATGCAGAGAAAAATATATAGATGCTTTGAATTACATTAAAAAATTCAGCAGCCTCACTAGAAGCTGATGCTGCATCACTGACCACCAAGTTCAGTGAATGAGAACTGCATGGGACAAAAAAAGCTCGAGGGTTTTACTCTCAGATCCGTGACAAAATGCTCTCTGACAGTCACCATTGCAGGGACATTTTCACTAGGTTCTGTTGTTGTTAAACAACAGAAACACACCATTCAAGTCATTTGTTCCGTATGGCTGATGTCAGGTGTGCAGTCCAGAATAACAGAGTAATATCTTGCTGACTTCAGATCTGCCACAATCTTCTGTTTGACTTTTGACTTTTGTTGCCAGTAACTGTATGATCTCATTTTGAATTGTTTTTCTAAGGTAGTGGTGACTCTTCTTAGATGCTCCTGGAGTACAGCATCCAACTCAGCCATCAGCTCCACAATTGAAGGAAGTTTCCATTGTTTTGCACATACAGCTGATCTGAAGTGCCACGCAGTGCTAGGTTTTGGGTAGCAAGATTCTCACAATGGCAATGAGCCTTTTCAGAACATTTTGCCAGTAAAGAGACTCTGATGCAATCTTCTCTTGATGCTGATCATCTGTGGTGGCCTTTAACCTTAGTCTCATCTCAAGCTCTTTCCACCTATGGAATGCTCTCTGGTGATTTGTTGCCTTCTCAAGGCACGCCAGAGTTCTAGCCAGATTTTTCCAGTCCTTTGTTCCTGTAGAACCCAATGTGGCTGGAATATTAGACTGGAAGAGTTTGCAACAAAAACAGTATGCAGCATTCTGGGTTTTTGAGTACATAAGCCATGGCCTCTCCACTTTGTCACCATTGGGGATTTCACGCCAGTAATATGTTGGATGGAAACTTCTATTTTCATTGTCTTTGGGGAACATGAAGTTTTTCACTTGCTATGGCCCATGCAGTACAAGGAAGTCACTCAGGCTACTGCTCAAGTGGGTCCATGGTCCTGGATCATCTAGACTTAAGGAACTAAACTCAGCAGCAGCTGTTTCTTGCGCCTCCACCACACTCTTCTCTGATCTATACTTTTCTTCAGGAATGTGCATGGTTACATCCATTTGAGATGGAGATATGGATGCTGCAGGAGCTGCCATGTCACCTCCACTAACTGGAAGATCAGGCATCTCCTCACCACTCACATCCTCACTGGGGCCGGAAGGCTCACCGTGAACATTTGTGTCTATGTATCTCAGGAGAGCTCCTTCCTACTTAGATAGAAAAGCTTCCTTTGCTTTATTTCTTTTTCTGAATGCTGCCCCAGAGGGGCATTTTCTTCTTTCACTCATGACTGCTGTTCTGTGCCAGCTATAGTGGCTCTCAACACTCAATTGAAGGGGACAAATAAGCAGGCTGGTAGCAGGGCCTGAGTGAGGGAAGATATCAGCATCTTAAGGGCCTAACTGGCTCCTACTACTTCAATTGACTGCCTGTTCTCCTCAAGTGGGTTCAGGGAAGCAGCAGGAAACAGTAACTCCCTGAGAAGCTGGTGTTAATCAGTCCAGGCTCCTGGGGATGCTAGAGAGGTACATAAGAGGATCCTCCTCCTCTCTCTCCCTGCAACTCCTGCTGCTTTCTGTTATTCCCTCTCACCTTTTCTCCTGCCTGCCTGTTATGTCTCTTGTGCCCTCCTTCCTCCAGCACAGCACTCCACCATCTCTGTGCATCTAGAGCAGAGAGAATACATATACACCAGCAGCAGACACAATTTTCTACACTCTGGGTCCTAGTGGCACCTCCCCACAGTCTGGCATCTGAGGTGGCTGCCTCAGTTCACCTCATGGTAAGGCCAGCCCTGATCCACCTCCAAACATCACTTGAGCTTGGAACAATGAATTAGATCAGGGTTCCCAAACTTGGTTCGCAGCTTGTTCAGGGTAAGTCCCTGGCGGGCCGCAAGACGCTTTGTTTACCTGAGCGTCCGCAGATACGGCTGCTCCCAGCTCCCTGTGGCTGCAGTTCACCATTCCCGGCCAATGGGATCTGCGGGAAGCGGCGTGGCCATCGCTTCCTGCAGGCCCCATTGGCTGGGAATGGCGAACCGCGGCCACTGGGAGCTGCGAGCGGCCGTACCTGCGGACGCTCAGGTAAACAAAGTGTCTTGCGGCCCGCCAGGGACTTACCCTGAACAAGCTGTGAACCAAGTTTGGGAATCCCTGAATTAGAGGGATGGGAGTAGGCAGAGATAGTTCAAGTCTTCACTGAAGAGTAACTCAGTTGGGATCCTTTCCTATGTATATTTTATTTCCCCACCAGCACCACCAGCACACTGACATCTCAAAAAAATCCTTTCATACTTATAATTAAAATTGTCTATTGTAGACACTGTGACACTGGCAGACCAGGTGCCAGCTCATGCCAAGGCCCCTAGGCCTAATTGAACACTGACAAACGCATAGCTGGAAAACAGTCTGGCTCACTTGTGTGTTAGCATTGTTAAAATAGATCTTAATTTTGTAAAATAGATCTTAATTTTCATTCTTATAAAATTAAGATCTATTTTAGACTTTATGGAATGTTTATAGGATGTTGCCCATATTACTCTTACTTATAACATCTGTACCCCATATTATCAAGTTATATTAAATGTTTGCATTGTAATCGTCTTAACTGTGTAAGTCATCAAACAGGAAAGGAGCATTAATTAATGTAGAAATACTGGCTTCCAACAGAGGGTGTTAGGTCCTGCCCATCAAGAAGGCCCATTGAAACCAAATGATCTAAGCATAAGCAAGGTGCCAGCTTGTGCCATGGCCACTGGGTCTCACTAAACACTGACAAATGCATAGCTGGAAACCAGTCTGGCTCGCCTGTGTGTTAGTACTGGTAAAATAGATATGAGAGTTGTGGGACTGTGTTTAGTGTTTAGCCTTTATGGAATGCTTGCAGGATGCTACATGTATTAATCCTACTTATAATATCTGTATTCCATGTTATAAGATAATGTTTACATGTTTGCTCTGTAACTATAAAAATGTTTGCTAAGACTGTAAACCCACACAGTCAGGGGAGAAGCACTACCAAGTGTGAAATTGTATTTTACCACAAGAGGTGTTATCTCCTTCTCAACAAAGGAAGGCCTATAGACACCAAACATCTGCAGCTGTTTGGCCTGGGTTAGCCCTAGAGGACTTATAGAGCTTGCCTATTACAGCGGCTTCTATTACTTTTTGGAACTTAAGATTGTAACTCATTTCTGTGTGCTTTTTTACCTGATTTAACCTTGAAAATAACTCTTATTTCTTTTTTTGAGTTGATAAAACTTTCGTGAGTTTATTATAGGGTTGGCTACAAGCCTTGTTTTTGGTGTAGGATCTAAGGTACCGTTGACCTGGGGTAAGTGACTGGTCCTTTGGGACTGGGAGTAACCTGAATATTGTTGTGATTTTTGATGTAAGGGATCATTTATCACAAAGACAAGCTTGCCTAAGTGGCAAGATAGACTCGAGTACCCAAGGGGACTGTCTGTGACTTCATGCTAAGGCTGTTATAGTGCTTGAGGAGTTCAGACTTGATACTTGGTTGATGAAATCTAAGTATAAAACACACAACCAGTTTGAGGTTTGTGCCTTAGTTTGTTACAGTCTGCCCTGAGGTTGGTCCTCATGCTTCTGTGCCATTCCAGATAGCTTGACGGACATCTTTATACAACTGAAGGTGTTGGGCCAAGTAGGTGAGGCGGCTGTGAGAAGGATGGAGGGAACGGACTGTGGAGAGGGGCAAAGGGAGGATAGATAATCGGGGAATACTAGAGGAGGAAGAGTGAGGGAAAAGAAGCATTAAGTAGCAGGGCAATGGGTGAAGGAAGGAGGCTTCTCTGTGGGGCTAGCCTGTGCCACAAGAAGAGTGTGGGTGTCAGAATGGATAAATGAAGAGGGAGCTCTCTTATCCAGGTAGCAGAAGGTGCCAGCACAAGGGATGTAGAAGAGGCTTCCAAAGGCAGCAGGTGTGACAGGGGTGATAGAGGAGACCAGAGAAAGCCCCAGTCATGGGCAGAGGAGCAACTCTGTAGAAGGTAGGAGTCCAGTGAAAGGATTAAGGTGCACCCATAGTAGTAGCATCAGATAAGAAAACTGTGAGGCAGGAGGTAAGGATATCCCACCACACACAGTTCCCCTTAATTATTATCTTCTTATTTTTCACTAGTTCTTATGTTTATATCGTAGTGATGAGGAACTTAAACTCAGCCTTGGGAGCATGGGTCAGTGAGTCAGGGAGAGTGGCCCAGCTTCATTCCTTTATATGAAAGCTGCCGGAGTGGTGAGAGGTGTGCACAGAACCACTCTACCCTTGCCTGCGGAGGCCCCAATGGATCAGAACTGACTTTGAAAGAATGAAGTTTAGAATTTAATTTAAATCTATGTAATCCAAACAAAAGGTCCTGATGCTAAGTATTTAATCAGCAGAACTTCAACTGATTTAAAAATTTTATTAAGATGATGTTAAAAAAAAATAAATAGTGAACAGAGTTTGAGCATAGAAGTTTCTGGTTATCAGGGAATAACATACAGATTATCGAGGGTGCAAAGTTTGGTTTAAGATCAGGTGGCATGAGGAATACATAGTCTGCAATATCCCCGATTGGGGGTAAAAGGTTGATGGGTCAAAGTACAGACATTGAGATTTGAGGGTATGAAGTTCATAGAGTGGTTGTGTTCGGGTATGGAGTATAATGAGTGGATATGATGATGAGGATGGATTGACCCTCATTTGGTGAGATTTAATGTTTAGGGAGTTTATGGTTCCAGTTCATATGATCCAACGGAGAAGGTCACTTGGTCCCTTTCTCATAGTGGGAGAACGATGTCACTCTGGCTCACGCCTCCTGGTACTGTCGGTGGCCGGTGATGTGCTCGATGTAGATGTCCCTGGACCATCGGATGGCGTCTGAGACCATGAGGTGCTGCATGAGACGTGCGTAGCGTTGACTGATCCCGCAGGTCCGCAGCACACGCTCATTGCAGGGGTCCCAGGCTCCCAGGGCTCCGACAATCAGGGCGTCCATCCGCACCTCATAGCCCTTCGCTCTCAGGGTGTCAGCCAGGGGGGCGTACTTTTCCAGCTTACGAGCTCGGGCTTCGCAAAATGCTGGAGCCCTGTTCTCAAAGGAGACCGTGATGTCGACGAGGATGATCTTTTTCTGGGCCTCGTCGGTGACGACCACGTCAGGTCGTAGCTGGCTGTCGGTACCGGGGATGGTGCAGTTCATGGAGATCTCCCCCAGGCGTGGCGTGATGGCTTTCACCAGGCAGTTCTGGATGGCATTGTGGCGCAGCTGCCAGGCTCTGGAGTGGGGTTTGCAGCTGCACAGGACGTGGGGCAGGGTCTCGTTGGGGTAGCCGCACTTCCTGCAACGCTTGTCTCGGTTCCCATGGCAGACGGCTCCGTTGAGCGGGACGCAGTTGAGCCGGGCACGGTAGATGAACCGCCAGTCGGCGAAACGGGTGAAGCCGCCCCCGGCGAGGAAGTGGTTGCTGGCGTCCCACTTGCTGGTCAACTCAAAGGCTTTACCCTGGTCCGGTTTACGCTTCGGGTTTCCACGTACAGCGAGCGGATGGCGGCCTTCAGAGTCCTCTCCAGCAAGCCCCTGGCCGTCGGGGTGATGATGGTGTTGTCATCGGACCTGATCTGCGCCACCCGGACTCCCAGCTCCTGGCGCTCTTCGCACCACTCCCAGCGGCAGCCGATGCGCTTCCCCAGGCAACGCATGGCATTGCAAGTGCGGGACCACAGTGAAGCGATGTCGCGCCCGTCCCGTCCGAATTCCCCATCCAGGGAGCCGCTCAGGAAGATGGCGATGTCTTGGTTCGAGGGGGCTCTGCCGATCCACTTCTCTGTCACATCACGCAGGGCGTTCGCAGCAATGTTCCGCACCGTGGCGTCGGGACATGTCAGCAGGCGGAAGGCGTGGGTGATCACCGCGACATCGCACAGGTCACCCATGTGGGGGACGTTGGTGCCGCCGTGCCTGTGGGCGATGTAGACCAGCTCGTTGCTGGCTTTCTGGGGAAGGAACAGCCACTTCTTCACCAGCTTCCGGATGATCTTGTCTGCCTTGTTGAGGGGCACCTTCGCCACGGCGGATCCCCTTAGGGTGAACGAGATGCATGGGATCAGGAAGGTGTTCAGGGCGTTTATCTTCTGCCACGGTGCCAGCAGGGAGGCATCAATCTTGGCGGCGTCCTGCAAGATCTCCTGGATGGTGTCCTCGGGTGTCTACCGGACACGGAACCCTGTTGGCGTGCCCAGGTGCTGGTATGCCTGCCCGTCTGCAAGGGGTATGACGGGCTCACCCTGGATCTGGAACCCCGTTGTCTGCACCGAGTCCCTTTTCCTGCCGTCAATGTGCAGAGTTGCGCACTTCTTCGCATTGAAGCGGAGCCCCATCCAGTCAGTAGCTCGGCTGGTGGCATCTAGCATATTACCCTAGTGTTACAAATTGCTTTGAAGTGCATACTGTCACTAAGTTCAGTTCTGTCCTGCCATATACACCCTTTACACAGCCTACTTGGAATCTCTGTTACGTTGGTTTGACGTTGGTGGAACTCCATTGACTTCAGCTAAGTTAATCCTGATTTAAGTGAGAGACAAACCAGGCCCAAAGTATCCAAGATGAGAATAGCGCTCAAAATGCATTATTACCAAATTCTCCCCAGAGAGACTTGAAAAGGGCTAAAACTTACCATCAAAGGTTGCAGGGTCAGGTGTAGAATTTTTAATTATTTTCAAATGGTAATTTTGTAATTATACAAATGTATAAAGATATGAAGGTTTCTGATGGTTTCACTAATATTTTTGTACTTTTTTGAACGGCAATGGTTTGTTAGAGTAGTAGCATTAGAAACAGAATATCCATGTCGTCGGATGCAGTGTAAACAGTGTAATTTGACATAATAGTAATTCATGGAGATGTGTGTGCCAAAAAATTAATTTGGGTTTAAATATTAACCTTCCTCTTTCAACTGGTATCAAAACACCTATGTCCTCCGGCCCCCATCCTGCTTTTGGAGTAGCAGTTTATTTCAGTGAGATAGATGGATTTTCTAATAATTCATAATTGGTTGTTGTGAGCCCAGAACCTGATCACATCCAAATTTTAGGTACTTATAAAAATCTGAAAATGCAATTATTATACATTCTGATAGAGTGGAATAATTCACATTTAGTGGTTCTTTCAATGAACTTCAGCCTGGATCATCCGTCAAGCAATTATTATTTTACTGTAGCAACTACAAAAAAATAGGTTAAACCAAATTTACTATATAACACTCAAAACATTATATATGATAAAGAAATATAAGCAGGCCACCAAAGATCTCATTGAAAAGAAATTAATGTGACCCTCCCACTGAGAACCAATGATTGAGACTATATGCTCCTTGGGGAGGGGATTGTGTCTTCCTGTATGTAATGATAATACAGTCAGTTCTCAATAAATATAAAAAATAATAAGTAAGGCAAATAGGATTATGGGGAGAGATATTTTTGTACAGTGGACAGGGCATGTACAGATGATAATCCTTGATTAATAGATTTTAAATTAATAGATTTTAAAAACAGAAGGAGCCTCTCTGATCATATAGTCTGACCTCCTTCATAACACAGGCCATTTAATTTCACTCAGTCATTCCTACATTGAGTCCATATTAAAATTCAGTACAATTTCACTCTGTGTTTTTTTGGGGGGTAAGTGGGATAACCTTACTTTGAGATTATTACCTTTTGGAGATGTTGTCTTTGATTTCTGCTATAATGTTTCAATATCCTTTTATTTTAATTAAGTTTACTATTTCCTAACAAAATAAAAAGCAGGGAATTACTAAACCAACATTAGTACAAACAAATATAAAAATACAAAGGAATGAGGAATTAATTAATTATAATTAATTTGCAATGAAAGGCAGTCTTTCATCAGCATTGAACAATTCTGCCTTGCATTATGTGCTCCTTTTGAAGTCAGTGGTAGTTGTATCTGGCTCTAAATTAATGTTATTACAGCAAGGATTATTGCAGCTCATTAAATTATTGAGAAAATCAGAATCAAAACTATAATAGATAAGTTATCATAAAAATAGAAAAACATACACAATAATAACCAAAAGGAACTTATAACTCAACAAAATTCTCCTGCACTATGCATGGCTAGAGAGCCGTGTTGTGGGGAGCAGACTTCTATAAGCAAATGAGTCGAATAGACCCCCACAATGTTAATATGATAATATGCAGATGAACATTGGATAGTACAGCTGCAGTTTCACCACTTGTGAGTAAGCAGAAGAGTTGGGGAGTGAGCAGGTGAAAGGCAGTATCTGTTGCCAGCAAAGTCTTGTGCCTGAGAACCAGACAAATAATCGCAAGGCACATTTGAATTTAATGTTCAGGGAACTTAACTCGCCTCCCCCAACAAATGAAATCAGCAACTCAAGAAAATGGGGAACAGTTGGTCACCTTAGGAATGGTTGTATTCTGCTTCCTACACATTTGTGTGCATCTTGGGGAATGTGCCAAGTACTCAGGAAGTGCAGGAGGGGTACTCATGTCCAAAATACAGTGAACAAAGCAGGAAAAAAAAGAGATAAGCTGGCCCAAGTGAACATACAAAACCACAATTTTGTGGCAGGTCGCTCTAGGTCTCATTGACCTTGGCAGTAATACAAGGGTCATATTTTATATGCATGAACTGTCCTTGAACAATTTCTCCAATGTCTTAGGCACAAACAAGCTTTTCTTCCTCATAAAGCATATTTACTGTCATCTTCTCTCTTTTCTTTTTGCAAAAGGATTTTTTTTTTAATTTTGTGGACAGCAAAAAATCCTGGCCTTTGTCCATGTTTCATCTTCTTAATCTTCATCATAAAGTATCTAAGGACATTAATGTAGTAAAAGGATTTCATTCCCTCTTCTTTCTTGGAAAATCCAGACACACTCCCAATTGATTGAATTTGGAGTCTTTTTGTTTTCTTACTGAGTAGGGAATATGACCAGCAATGAGACTTGTTTTGACATGGGAAAATCTGGATTTAGGGAGGATTCCTCATCACCAACACAAAGCCAATGGGGGTGCAGATTTCAAAGATGTAAAGATGCCCAAATTATGATTGACTTTCAATGGAAGTTGGGTGCCTAACTCCTCTTTGTGCCTTTGGAAACCTCCTTTTGAGTAAACAGGCATCGCTTGGGTGATCTATTTTAGCATGAGAGTTTTGAATCCCCCAATACGTGAAGCATCGCTGCAGCCACTACATTGGCAACTGGAATGTAAGACTGGCTACAGAGTGCTACACTCTAAGCAGGGTTTGGCTAATGGAGCCACTTCAGGTTAGCCATCCTGACAATGACCTCCTCCAAACTTGCATGGACAGAACCACTACATAGCACTGTTCTGGGATGGACAGGGCATGTGGAGTACCTCTGAGCAGCATTCCGTGATTTCCTCCTGCCATGCAGAAGAATCAGAAGTATTGGGAGCATAAGCTTTCGTGGGTAAGAACCTCACTTCTTCAACAGCATCCTGTTGAGGGTAGGTCAAGATTTCTCACTCAGTGAAAATCAGGGGTGTGCAGGCACAATAGCGGTAGTGGGTCTGATGGCATCACTAAAATAAAAAATGTAAGAATGGGTTTGTGGGTATCAGTATGAACAATTTAACCACCCATTTCTCATTAATCCAAGCAATTCTTTTGCTTTCTCATATGGTTGAAGGTGCCTTTTGGTGACAAAGTAGTGAGCAAAGCATACATGGTGCAGGCGGGGTGATGGATGGGCGACAGCTTTTGGAATATGTGTAGGAATGTCATGCTGTTATATACAAATTACAGCATTGTTGCATTTTCATCTGTGCCTCAGATTGCACCAAAAATCCTTTGTATCTGGCTGTGCAGTTAACTGCTCCTCTCTTTTGGCCTGACACAGCGATCATGCTAGATCTCTTTTGAGGGTCATTTTTTCCTACCTTGCACATTTCATTAAATGGTTCAGCATCTGAGTTGTCATTCTGCTTACATGGGTGTCTCAACCCATCTTCCACATCAGTTATGCCCCTGCTTATTTTCACTATCTGAGGAATGAAAGCTGGTCCAGTGGTGAGGGTGCTAGCATGGTACTTGGGACACCTGGGTTCAAGTCCCTTCTTTGCAATAGACTTGACATTGCACTAGTCAGTTAGTCTCTCTGTGCCTCAGTTTACTTTCTGTGAAATGGAGATAATAGTACTTCCTAACCACATGGGGGTGATGTAAGGATAAATACTCTAAAAATTCTGAAATATTACACTTCTACAATAAGGTGAGGTATATAAGTACCAGAAGTAGGAAGGTAGAAGACACCTGCCATATGGAAGGTCTGAGTATAAAGAAATACATGAGTGAGGAAGCGAGAGTAAGTTATATTGGAGCTCTTTATTGGTGGGCTAAAAATTCTTCTGAAATCTGTAGCTGGAGGATACAACTAAGCTCAGTAGCAAATTTTAACTCCTCAATATTAGGCAGCTTTGATTTTTTTCCCTCTAAAATACCAAAAGGGATTAAAGTATAAATGGGATTAAACACTTGTCAAATGTAATTTTGTTAAATGAAACTGTATTTCTGGGGACTGGATGGCTCAGTGGATAGGTGATGGGATACCTTTCTCGGTCAATTGTTCAAATCCATCCCAATTTGGTAGTGACTGAAATTCATCATTATCCTATGAAAGCTTTTCAGTGGCATAAGTGAAATGAGTGAGTAGTTTGAGTCCAGTTCCTAGTGGAATATCCATCTCACAACAAATCTACCAAAATTGGCAACAATTGGCTACTCTTTCTTTGGCAGATCCAATGGCGAGACGGAATAGGCATAGAGATGGAACCATTGTCTCACCCGTAAAATAGCCCCTCATGGTCATGGTTGAGCTACACTGGCAGAGCAGTGGGAGGATACTTGCACAGTTCCTGCCCAGGCTATAACTATTTTGTGGATACACACAGGAGTTTATTATCCAAACTTATTGATACGGCACTTCAGCTGAACACTGATACCCCCCCTCCCCAAAAAACACATTAGAAGAAAGAAGGCAAATATGTTTTGAATTGAAAAGCAGAGAAAGCTTTTGAGACCATCAGATTTTCAGGAAAAACGTCCCAGCAGTGAGCTCTCGTAGACTGCGGAATAATATCCAAAGAGCAGTTGTGGACTTGCCATTACTTGAGTCGTGTAAAGCAAAGACCGACTCCTCCCATCTATGTACCTAATTGGAAGGATGAGTAAATATGTGAGGGTGACATTTTCAGACTTGGGTGCCTAAAGTTAGGCACCTAAATCCAAAATGAGGCACCAAATAAGTGATTTTGAAAGGTGCACTCACTGGGAGTAGTGGGTGCTCAAGATCTCTGAAAATCAGACCAGTTAGTTAGATGTATTTAGTTGGCAAACTTCAGGCACAGTGTAAAAATATTATTACTTGCCTTCAATATAATAAAAACAAATAATTAGCACAAAAAAAATAGGAAAGCACTGTCTTGCCAGTCAGCTGACATAGAGGGTCCAAACTTGTATTTAAGTAGTTTTTTGTCTCAGAAAGGAATGTAGGACAAGACCTGTGGTTGGTGACATAGAAAGTGCTGCTTGACAGATGAATGCTGAAAAGCCAATTGGAAAGCAGGGGAACAGGGACTGTCCATTTACTTTTTTTCTAATCTTGGAGTTCAGCCTCTTGTTGAAGATATAAAGATCATTCACCCTCTATCTCTGTTAAAAAATTCTGATAAGTAACAGAGTTGACCAGAAAACACCTTTCCAAATCTCCAGTATTTGTCATGCCTTCATCTGCTGCGCTGTACATTGTTTTCCATATTGATTGACAGACAAGGAATAATCAGTGGGGTTAAAATATGATTACTGAAAAATTTTGACATCTGCCAAGGGAAGTATCTGCAACTGTGCTGGGGACAATAGAAACAGTATAACTGATTGGTCTCAAGGGGAAAAGACAACTTGCAAGGCTTGGTTCAGCACTGGAGTATCACAATTTCCCCCAGCATAAGACAGGATATACACTCTGGTGGTGAAGAGTTTTCCTGAAGAAGGGGAGTGGCAGAGGCACTAGGCACCCAAAAGTCTGCTCTGCCAGGGGACTTGGAACTGGACAGCAAAGTGGGTGGCACAGAATCAGGGAGGGGCCATGACTAAGACAGGCAGGAATGTAGTGATTCAGCTCCATCCCCTCTACCTCCAGCTAACACTGAATGAAAGATTCTTGCGGACTCCTGCCTTCAATTGGGCAACTGAGTACACAGGGCCCGATTCACCTCTCTAATACACCAGCTTGACTCTTGTGCAATGCCACTCAGTTAGAAAACTCTGTATAATTTTGTCACTTGTACATTAAATGCGACCCAGCACCTTTTGGGAGATAAATGGCTCCTAGGCTGAGTCACTGTTTGCTAGGTTCTAGGCCAGAGTGAATTTTTGTGGCTGAGTAATATATTCCTGACAAATGGGGTTTACAGTGCAAAGCTGAGGATGCAACCTTAGCTGAAACTGAACTGAATAGGAGCAGCCGCTCTAATTCAGGTGCTGTCATTTATACGTTAAGCTCATACACCTCAAAGACATGGCTAGGCAATGCTAACAATAAACATAACAATGAATTCACTGCTGCGGCTGAACCCAGCCCTTAGTGGCATTGTTAAAATCTCCAGCTTCAGTCACTGTGAAGAGCTTCATTACTTGGTTCCCATACTACTGATAGGATTTCCAAATTTCCTTTACCAAGGGTGAGTCCAACAGTTTATTTTAATTGCTTTGCTTGCATAGTACAGTAAGGCTAACGTGAAATCTGATGCCTTGTGCAGGAACAGGTTATTGCACTGTAACAAGTGGCTTTTCCCCCTCAACCTATAATGACAGTACAGTACCACTGGGGGGCACTCACATTAACATATACCTGGAGAGCTGCAGAACACCTTTCAGGTGTGTTCATTTATTCAGCAGTACTTACATTGCAATTGAGTGTACTGTAGGAGGGAAAAGAGAATTTGTGGAAGGCCAGGCAATCTGTAAACAGACTAAACTCCTGGCTGAAGCCTCCCCTTACAATATGCTCATAGGTTTGGCAAACTAAACATATATATTGCAAAAGTCAAGTGAAAAGTTGAAGAGAGCTAAATCTCCCTATAGAAATCTGTGTATCTTAGTATCAGGCATTGTGGTGTCAGAGGAATCTGAACAAGAGAAGGGAATTTTTTTAAAGGTCTAAGTGCAGCGTGACGAAGACGACCTTTTGCATATCTCTCTTTCCTAATATTCATCAATAACAACATTTGTGTGGCCACCTCTCTGAGCACAAGGCTGCCAAAGAAAGCATACTATAGCCAGATGCTAGTTGCCAAGGTTGAATGATTAATGTTTTGTAAGAGCTTACCTGCCATACAGTTCCCAAGAGGGCTCAGATTGCCAGAGATAATTTGAGGAACTGGCAAATCCTTGAACATTTGAGACCAAAATCCAAAGCTTAGATAAAGTCTCCACTTGCACTTGTTTCAGATGGGATGGTTAAATGAAGTTGGTATTGAAGTGGATGAATAAGTACCTGAGGGGTCAAGGCTTTCTCATTTATGCATTTTTTTTTTGCTATATTTAAGGGTGTTTTTGGATTATCAATTTTTGCAGGTATCATGAATGTAAAACACAGAATGTGTCTCAACGCTTGACTCTTCTCAGCAGCCCAGTACTGATGTCTCAGCTGGCTAACTGAACAGCTTAGAGCAGGGGTCTCAAACTCAGATGACCTCGAGGGCCGCATGAGGACTAGTGCATTGGCCCGAGGGCCGCATCACTGACACCCCCCACTTGCTGCCCCTGGCCCCGCCTCCACTCCACCCCTTCCATGAGGCCCCGCCCCTGCCCCGCCTCACCTCTTCTCGTCCCTTCCCTGCCCCCATTCCAACCCCTTCCCTGAAGTCCTCACCCCAACTCTGCCCCCTCCCTGCCCCCAGGGGGTGCAGGAGGGGTGTGGGGTGTGGCGGGGGCTCAGGGCAGGGAATTGAGCTGCAGGAGGTGTGCAGGGTACGGCAGGGAATTGGGGTGTGGGGTGCAGGAGGTGTGCAGGTTGCGGCGGGGGCTCAGGGCAGGGAGTGCAGGAGGTGTGCAGGGTGCGGCAGGGGGCTCAGGGCAGAGAGTTGGGGTGCAGGAGGGGTGAGGGGTGCAGCAGGGGGTTGGGGTGCAGTGTGTGGCAAGGGGCTCCAGGCAGGGGGTTGGGGTGCAGGAGAAGTGAGGGGTGCAGGGTGTGGCAGGGGGCTCAGGGCAGGGAGTTGGGGTGCAGGAGGGGTGTGGGGTACGGGCTGCGGCCCAGCGCTTCTTACCTAGAGCGGGGTGGCAGTGCCGTGTACTGCGGCCAGGGCAGGCTCCCTGCCTGCCTGCCTGCCCTGTCCCCGGCCCCGCTCCGCTCCAGGAAGCAGCCAGAGTCCCTGGAGTGTGTGTGGGGAAATGGCACCATGTGCTGCTCTTGCTGCTCCTCCAGGTACCTCCCCCAAAGCTCCCATTGGCCACGGTTCCCAGTTCCCGGCCAATGGGAGCTGCAAGAGCATGGAGCCCTCTACTCGCCTCCCACCCCCCTGCCCGGGGCTGCAGGGACATGCAGTAGTTCAGCCGCTTCAGGGAGCAGTGCGGGGCTTGCGGCGGCACGGGGTGGGGTGGGGCCATGGGGAGCTTGGCGGGCCGCACAAAAGAACCCCACGGGCCGCAGGTGGCCCGCGGGCCGCGTGTTTGAGACCCCTGGCTTAGAGAGAGGTTACCAGCTCTTCTGATCTGCAAATTAGAGCAGGAGGGGAGTCTGAAAATTAGGCTGAGCACCTGTCAGAGCACTAAGCAAAATGGCTTGTTTTGCTTTGAGTTATGCCTTTATAAAGTCATCATCAGGATTATTCTCCTCCCCACAACGCCGCCCTTCCCCAAATATTATTGCCTATTGTTTTAAATAGAGTCCAATGGATAGTGTTTGTCACTCCCTAAATGGGATGCTGGGCATGAATGGACATCGAGGGCAGGATTTTCAGAAGCACCCAACTTTCATCTAACCCTGCTCCCATTGTAGGCCATTACATAGCAGTTTTGAAAATTCCACCCCTGAAGTCCAGTAACAGCACATGGTTCTATGGTTGGGGAAATTGGATGACAATCAAAATGTGGCCAAGACTGAATTGACCTGTCATTTTTGACGTGGCCTTGCTGATTAGACGAAATGTCAGAATGGTTTGGAGATGGTCACCTTGTTGCTGCCCATGCACTGTATTTTCTGTAGGTAGCGAGCTCTGGGCCAGATCCCCAGCTGGGGTACATTGGCATAGCTCCATCTACTTCAATAGACTTACGCCATCTTGCTCCAACTAGGAATCTGGTTTCTAGTACTGTGAGCTGGGCACCTATCACCCGTACTACATTCACCTGGGGTTAGCCGAAGCTGAGAAGCCTTTGTGGGCAATAGCACCTTTTTAATGGGCCACGATAAAATATTACAGCCCAATGTTTCAAACCAAGATGCTAAAATTTAGGCACCTAAATAAATGGCTTTATTTTCAGAGGTGCTGAGCACCTACAGTTTCCAATTACTTTAGGTGGCGTGACAAGTGCTCAACTCCTTTGAAAATCAGGCCACTTAAATCTGGATTTAGATGTCTAAATGTGTATGCATCTATGGTTGAAGTGGTTGGCCTTTGCCTCCATCAGAATTCTTCCAGAAATCCTCCTGCTTGCTTAACTTGTCCACTTTTAAAAAAATTAATTAATTATTTAATTAATTATTATTTTTATATACTTGACTCCTTAGGAGATCACTTTGTCTGTCTTTGTGATTACTGGAGTCAGCCAGCAACACGATAGGACTTGCTTGTTTACATAGCTCTGAGGATTATGACAACACATCAGAATGTACAGGTGCCATGTAGGGATGCAGCTTGAAATTCAGATCAGTTGACTTGACTCTTTAATAAAGAATTCCTTAGTTTTAAAACAACCTGATCTTGTTATTCTCAACAAAATGATCTGCTTAATGCAACTTTTTTGTCTCCTTTGCTTTAAATATTTTAACTAAAATTGAGAAGTAACACTTGCAAAACAATTGCGCTCACTGAAAAGAAAATTAAACCCATAAAATGTGTGGTTAATTGCAATTTCCTCGTAATTGCTGCTAATGTGCTGCCAAGATAATTACAAAACAACTTTTAATATGCTTTTTGCTCTATTTGGTCTCATTTCAGCCCTGCAGTATAAAATTCATAGATGAGTGAATCAGGAAGCCATGCTTCAGATTGAGATTAGAGTTAGGCCTGTACTTCAGGTTTGGGTTTAAGGCCACACCAGAGCTAAGCAATGGTGCTGAAATCTTACAAACTATTCTCATAAGCCTTCAGCACCAACTGGTGGAAATCTCATGAGATGAACTAATCTTGCAATTTCCATTTGTGGAAATCTGGTCAGATCCGCTGTTCTTGCAAGACGGCTGCCGTTCTAGGCTGCATGGGAACCATAAATTGAAAATCGGCTGGTTTTAGACTCACCCCAGAACCAAATACCATTTTACACCAACCTGGGACTTGGCCTAACATTTACATTGGCTATAACTTTAAAAAGATTATTGTAATTTGTTCTGGTTTTGCTGACATCTCCTCCTTACCACGTGGTGAGGATTAGCCACCATCATCTTTTTTGTACAAAACCCAGTAGTTCTCCGGAACCCTTTCATTTGTTGAAAATTGCTACCATGCATTACTTCCCTACATAGAGCTGGATGGAATATACAATCTCTGCACATGCCAGTTCATTGTCAGGTTGCAATAGAGTACTGAAGTGTAGTGCGACCTTTATCCCAGAGAAAGGAGACAAGTGTATTACTTCAGAATATGTCATATTTACATCTGTCTGTCTCTTGCAGCTATGAAGTGCACCACACGCACATCCATACCTAACGTTCCTTTTGGGGACATCTTCTGGGATCACCTACGTCTCTTCCTTTGACCCCTTCATCTTCAAATGTCCTTCATTGCATTTCCTTTTTCTGGCTGAGGACAGCTGCATATGACTCCCTTTAGAGCCTGTCACTCTACATGTCAGTCAAAGAGGGTTGCTTAAAAAGATGTTCGCTTTCCCTTGACAGCGGAACTTGCTGCCACTTGTTGCCACTGAGCATTCCATGTTCCTACCAGCAGGTGAGTGAGGAATCAAGTATAGGATCTGGACTCAGACCCCTCCCTCACCATACAGTAGCACAATACATTGTCGTTAGGATCTTGTTCCAAAGCTCCTTGAAATTAAGGGTTCTATTGACTTAAAGAACTTTGGTTCAGGCAGTGGATCATAGAATCATAGGACTGGAAGGGACCTCGAGAGGTCATCTAGTCCAGTCCCCACTCATGGCAGGACTAAATATTATCTAGACCATTCCTAACAGGTGTTTGTCTAATCCGCTCTTAAAAATCTCCAATGATGGAGATTCCACAACCTCCCTAGGCAATATATTCCAGCGCTTAACTACCCTGACAGTTCGGACATTTTTCCTAATGTCCAACCTAAACCTCCCTTGCTGCAATTTAAGCCCATTGCTTCTTGTCCTATCCTCAGAGGTTAAGAAGAACAATTTTTCTCCCTCCTCCTTCTAAATAACCTTTTATGTATTTGAAAACTGTTATCATGTCCCCTCTCAATCTTATCTTTTCCAGACTAAACAAACCCAGTTTTTTCAATCTTCCCTCATAGGTCATGTTTTCTAGACCTTTAATCATTTTTGTTGCTCTTCTCTGGACTTTCTCTAATTTGTCCACATCTTTCCTGAAATGTGGTGCCCAGAACTGAACACAGTACTCCAGCTGAGGCCTAGTCAGCACAAAGTAGAGCGGAAGAATTACTTCTCATGTCTTGCTTACAACACTACTGCTAATACATCCCATAAACAAGAAGTTGATACCCATATGCAGGTGACAACGTTGGTTATCATGTAGAGGAGTGTGCAGTGGTGTAATGACTGACACTCAACCACCATCAGCAGCACACACATCCAACAGCTGCAGGACACGGCCATAAACTCCCCCTTAATGGCCTGAGCACTTCACACCCACTGCCTGGCTCTCTGTGCAGCACTGGGATTGCTGTATCCTTGCATTCTCCCATTCTCACCCATAGCTCTCACCTTATGATAGGAGAGCCAGATGCTGCCTCCGGGCAGGGGGGTGGACTAGATAACCTCTTGAGTCTCTTTAGCCCTATAGTTCTATGATTCTGTGCTTAGAATCCATAGGGGCAACCAAACTTGCATTCAACCTGGCCTAGCTGCTATAAGTCTGGATACTGAAGACTTTTCCCAGAGGAATGATATTGGTCACCAGTTCTCCTTGTGATACAGCCTGCCAGACCCGTGAGTGATACTCAAGACCCTGATTTCAGACAGACGAGTTACTTCAGGCACACACTCCAGGAGCTGAGAGGAGCTCAGGCTGGGAGAGAGGATGGCAGAAATAGGTTGGTTGAGGAAAGTTCTTGTCTGGTGAGGAAAGATCAAGTGTGCCGAGGCATAAGTAGCTAGTAAGGGAGTGTGGCTGGAAGAGTGGGGGATAGCAAGTTAAAGAGGAACAGGAATCCTCAGCAATAACCATTTCTCTCTCCTCTGCCCCCATGGTGCCAAAACTCTTCAGCCCCCTCATGCTAGGACAGGCATCAGGATTTTCAGTTTAAAATAGCTAGTCATTAGCTTAGTTGTTATGACCATTTCCAATCGGTATCTGACAATGAAAGTGAGAGCCAGCTCCAGACAACTGTGACAGAAGCAGCTATTTTACCAAACAAATCTCTCTTCAAGTAAGTGCTGCAATCACCGTTTGTTGATGTGTGTGTGTGATAGAGAGACAGGTGTGTGTGTGTGTAGGTAGGAAACAAAAAACCAAGGCCCTAAGGGACTTTTGTTCCAGGTAAGAATACTGATAAGAAGCCCTGGCTGTATAACCTCTCCCTCCCCTTTTTGAAAGAGGTTTATCTGGTTATAGAATTCTAAATATTCAGTAACTTTCTGATAATAGTAATGATTCAGGTAATTTTTGTGTCACTTGAATGTTTTTTTTTAAGCTCGTTCTGTTTTCCTGGCTGTTACTCATATCAGCCAGGGCTGGGACTGGAAAAATGCATGCAGGTCAGTGCCTGCTTTTGACTCTTCAAGGTACTGCTGAGCTTCAGCAGTAATGCACAATACAAATGTGGCTACTTTCATGTTTTCTAGTGGTGGTGAGAAGCTGGACTTGTTTCTGGGTCCATCCAGTTTCCAAGCAAATGAATGATTTCCTTTCAAACTGGATACCTGATGCACTCCATTGCCTCTCACTTGCAGTGGGAGTTCTTTAACCATTTCAAAAATGGGCAGCTAACAGGACAGAGAACATCCCATTGTGGCATACTGGTAGGTTCAGTTAAATAAATCAGCATCTGTCAATTAGTCTAATGTTGAAGTAGTTACTGAGGGTGTTCATTGGCTGTTTATTTCTATGTCCGGCTGCTGCATAAGGTTTGTTACCTGCTGTTACAGCACAGCTGAAAGAATTGTTCTCTGCACAAGCTTCCACTGCTTTCAGAGAATCCTTGCGGCCTTGCCTTATTTGCAGCTGCCTCAATGATGATATATTTACAGTATCTGTTGACATCTCTGTTGAGCGTGTGTGAGCAATGGCTGCATTTGAACGATACCAGACTAAAGTTCCACATACTGTAGGACCCTACATTTCTACTCACACTGTGTGTGTGTATTTGTGTGTGTGTGTGTGTGTGTGTGTGTGTGTGTGTGTGTGCTACAATCACTTAACTGAGAACTGAAATTCAGCCACTTCTAGGGAGGAATGTTGCAGCTGTTAAAGTACATGGCAAGAGTAGAAAACAGTTTATGACAGGAATACTTCCAATAATTTGGCTGACTGGTATTAAACCTTGTTGGCTGGTCTTTTCTCAGAGGATGGGACCTACTGCACATTTTCCTCCCCAACGGGAGTTGAGGAGATGAGATCTGTGTGTAGTGGGGTTGCAGAGAGGAAGGGAGGAAGAAATGGAGGTCATTTGGGACAGCGTTTAAAAAACAACAAAAGGCTTGGGTGAATCCTGTTGTAAAACATATTCAAGTCAATGGGGATCTTTCAGTCAATCAATAGAACTACTTTTGGAGTAAGGGACTCCTCACTGGGAGGAAGGAATTTGGCCCTATGTGGTTAATTCAAGTCTCCGTCCACTGCAGATTAAAAAAAGAAATGTCCTACAGACTTCTCATGGCTCTATTCACCATGAATGGCAAAATCATGCCCCACCTGTCTTGTGTGACGAGGGTTGGGGAGAAAGGAGTTCCCTTCCCAATATGGCTCATGTAAGGACTGTCCTGAATTGCAGCCCCTGTGCTGAGTGAGTGCAGATGACTGCTAACGATTTGCTTTCCCCTGAGACAAAGTGTCTGATAAGGGGGAGGGAGGGATGAGGATTAGTTGAAGCCAGGGCTCCAGTGCATTGTAAACAGTGGAGGGGATGTGCGCTGTACTCCATAAGGTGTATCTTAATTGCTCTTCCCCCGCTTTCCTTGTGCAACTGGAGGGCTCAAGGTGGCACTGAGGCCAGGATTTCCAAGAATAGGAGCTCAGCACTTTTGAAAGTCAGGCCAGTCATTAAGGAGCCCAAATATGGATTTAAGACCACTTTAGGCACCCATTGAAAGTCTTGGTGAGTGGCTGTCTGAAGTAGAATTCTCCCTGTTCCCTCCCCCCCCCGCCCCGCAGTGATGTGACTGCACCACCCGCCGTGCAATGCTGTGACTACATGCCACAATCTAGAGTACCAGTGACAGACGCCTGCAATACCAGGACTAGAACACATATCAGGGCTTGGGAACCAGGAAAATGAGCACTGTAAGGGCTTTTCAGCAGGAACCAAGATGCTGGTGGGAGGTTGACATGTTTTGTTCAATCAATCCACAGAGTCAGACAGTCGTGTGACTCACTCCAAATATTGTCCTTTTTTGGTTTACACCAGAGCATCTTGCAGACACATTTTTTAAAATTCTGCCCTAGCATCCTTGTTCTCAAAAATCTACTGATTCAGAGACTCCAAGAAACTACTCTTCTTATTTATTTTTTTTGCCCCCCACTCTGAGCCTTGCAAACCACAATCTTTGCTGGCAGACAATGAAGACAGAACTTGAAGTATTCAAAAAAAAAAAAAAAAAAAAGAGAGAAAGAATGGCTGTTGAGGAGGCTTAGAACATGTTTCAACATTTTCTGCAGGTTTTGTCCTTTTCTTGAGGCAATCAGAGCGCTGCCTGAGTTTTGCACCTGCCATGGGCAAGTGTCTCTGTCTTTTAGTGAAATAACTTTATGCATTTTTAGTGCAAGCCCCAGCCTGCTTCATATCCTGCTTTACCCGAATGATTATATCTTCTTTACTTTGTTAACTTTTCAATAGACTATGAAAACAAAAGCTGTCACTCTAATATCTGCCACTTGATATTCTATAATGCTTTTAGTACAAAAAGAAAGAAAAGCCCACCGCCCCCGAATGCCACTTGGCAGGATCCTGCTTGTTTTTGTTCATAACACTGATATGTAAAACTCTTTCCCTATTATGACTGTTCAAGCAGCAACCTGGTCCTATGTATGCAAGTGTCAACCTTGCATAGATGATAGGGCAGATCTTGCTACAGAAATTAAAATCCACTATTCAGAGAAGTATTGATTTATTCTAATTGATAGGACACCGCTGAGAGGTGGTCAGCTTGACAGACGCAACCAGGAGATCCAAGATACCCCTCCCCAAGTGCATGCACACGCAGGGATCATCATGTCCTAATTAGTGATGGGTGAATGTTGTAGAGTTTGAAGGGTCACCAAGGTATGTTTTAGATTTACAGGGATCATAAAAAATGTTTCTGTAGCCAAATAGAAGCTTGTGGTTGGTAGAGCAGAGTCCTCAAAAAAAGTGTTTTCCAATCAGCTATTTGTGCTTTCTTTACCTTTCTTTCCAAGTTTTCATTTTGAAAAGCTCTACAACAGTGGCTCTCAACCTTTCCAGACAACTGTACCCCTTTCAGGAGTCTGATTTATCTTGCATACCCCTCACCTAAAAACTACTTGCTTACAAAGTCAGACATAAGAATACGAAAGTGATCACAGCACACTACTACTGAAAAATGCCTTCTTGCTCATTTTTACCATATAATTATAAAATAGATCAATTGGAATATAATTATTGTACTTACATTTCAGTGTATTTGGCTCTCTGAGCTCTGGTCAAGTATATAGAGCAGCATAAACACGTCATTATCGGTATGAAATTTTAGTTTGTACTGACTTTGCTAGTGGCTTTTTCTGTAGCCTGTTGTAAAACTGGGCAAATATCTAGACTGAGTTGATGTACCCCATGGAAGACCTCTGTGTACCCTCAGGGGTACATTTACCCCTGGCTGAGAACCACTGCTCTACAATATTTGTCATTGGCTTGGGAAATGTATCCCTTAAAACCTTTAACAGTCAAAAGACAAGCTGTTATGTTATGGTGAGGTGCAGCTCTGAAAGTGCAGGAAAGGTGTCTTGAGTGTGTGGGCTACATTCTTCCCATTTATTAAAATATCCTTCACTTTGACAAGCCCCTTAGATGAGGAAAAACTGCCTGAGCCACACTGAGACCATATAATAGAGGCAGTGTAGAGCTAAACAGGCCTGAGGTAGGTAAAAATAAACAAAAGTATGTGTGTTTTGGGGGAGGAATTTTTTTTGGTGGATTCAAGTAGAAGGTGCAAGAGTACACAGAAAGCTGCAAATTACTGAGGACAGAGCTGTTCAGAGATCAAACGAAGCTAACTGGGATGTAATGAAGAGATTTCTAGCACCTTCTCCTGAGCAGAAATTGCAGAATGATTCTGACTGTATTTCTGATTGCTCCTGTCTATTTTTTTTGCATCAGAAAAAGGAATCTTATGCACATCAGTAATCTTTGTCTGCAGACACGGGACACAAATTGTACTTTAGCATAGAGTCTGGTCCCTTGAAATGCTGACCATCTCATGTGAGGTCTTGAGTACCCTCAACCCTCACTGGGTCTCCCAGTGTGAGCTCAAGGTACCCTGCAGGAGGCACTCAGCATCTCAAGGAATTAGGCCCTCTCGTGAGATGGGAACTATGATTCTATTGGTCACTGTGGAGTTGCATTTACGCGTGTTAACTTGCTAGTTCTGCAAAGATTAAACAGCTTTGAAATGGAACTTTGATAAACTGATATGTGGTACTTGCAGAACTAACTGAGAAAATATTAAAAATTTTCTAGTTCAGCTGAGCTGGCATAGGGTCTGCTCTTGTGGAGTGCCAAGTGCCCTCAACTATCATTGGCTTAGCCTCCATTCAGTAAGGTACCTAAGCATGTGCTTAATGTTAAGCATGAATAGTCCTATTGACATCAGTGGCATGTGAGTACTACCAGTGAGGTCAAGGAGACTACTCACATGCTTAAATTCCTTGCTGAATTGTGCCCTTTAAGACAGGGGAGAGTGTTCAGCACCTCCCAGGATCAAGCCCATAGAAAGGAAGCCAAAGCTATACATACATAATTGGTAGAAGCAGATGTAATACAGTATTGGGTAATATTTCACTTTGACTTTAAGAAGTAAACGAATTTCCCAGTAGTTCCATTTAAACATCTTTCCATATGCAGTAGAGACAGTGATAATATCTGTAATCAATGGATAGAATAGATATAAATCAATGCTTAGTTTCCAAATCATCTTAAACATATATGCTGGTTATACACAGAAAGCTTTAAAAAAAAGATTATTTTTTAAATTATCTAAACAGAGCAATTATATACATAGGGAAATCCTAGCAAAACACAGTGGACAAAAAATCAAATGTAGGATAAGTGGGACAACATCACTGAAGTCAGGCAGGGATGAATTTGGCTCTAGGAATTCATAAAGAGGGACACAGACATGCTGGCCTACAGTCTATATTATTTAAGCCAGTATAGAGAACAATAATATATTTAGGTAATATTTTTTTCAAAGGCAGAAATGGGACCTGGGCACTTACGTGGCCTTTGTGCATTTGAAAATCCACCCCTTAAATTGGGTTAATGAAATTGGAGCCATCTATTCCCAGCATAGCTTGGAGTTACTTGTTGTCAATTTTGGGTAATGAGGCCTGATAGTCTGAAATTAAGTAATAATTCTCATCCTAGAAAAGTGGGATCTTTGTTTAGTTTTTGAGAATCAATATTTTTGGGAAGGGCTTTGAGAGGAGATTGGAGCTAAGAATCAACATTTTTGTTTTTGTTTAGAAAAACCTAAATGAGTTAATGTTAGTGCTCAGTAAAGTTGTTGGGCTGAAAGTCCTGGAATATGTAACCCTTTGTTCATCCACAGAACAAGTGGAACACAGGCAGTAACAGAGCAGGCTTCCTCGCACTGCTTATACAACTAAGCATCTATATCCTGATAGAGGTCCCTAAATTAGTGACCTGTTTTTCAAAAGTGCTGAGCACCGGGCAGCTTTAGCGCGAGCTGCTGGGTGCTCAGTACTCAGGGCCGGCTCCAGGCACCAGCTTGGCAAGCAGGTGCTTGGGGCGGCCACTCCGGAGAGGGGCGGCACGTCCAGCTATTCGGCGGCAATTCGGCGGACGGTCCCTCACTCCCGCTCGGAGCGAAGGACCTTCCGCCGAATTGCCGCCGCAGATCGCGATCGCGGCTTTTTTTTTTTTTTTTTGGCTGCTTGGGGTGGCCAAAACCCTGGAGCCGGCCCTGTCAGTACTTTAGAAACTTTTAGAAACCATTGATTCAGGACCCTAAATATGGACTTTAAGCATCTGTTTCTGAAAGTCTTGGCCTGGAAGTTTTAAAAATATAATTGTTCTCAATACATATTTTATTTCTACCATATTTCCACTAAAAGTGGCTGGTGTGAATTGTGCCTCAAAAAATGAGCTCTGTTCCTCTTTGGACAAATCTGGATGAAACTTATTTAGCTCCCCAAATGGCGTGATTTTCAAAAGTATTTTCAACACCCAACAGCTTCCACTGAAGCTGTTAAGTGCTCAGCACTTTTGAAAATCAGGCCACATATAAACCTGAGTTTAAATGCCTAGCTTCTGGCATCCATTTTTTAAAAAGCTTGACTCCAGTATTTCAGGGAAGTAGGAATTTATTTTTCACGCTCTACTGTTAGGATGTGTTGTGAGCTGGTGGTAAAACTTCTCTTTTGGCCTCCCAAACAGTGGCCCTACCTACAGTACAAAACACTCCTAGTTCTATCATCTTGGCATTAATTATCCTAATCTCTTTTCTAATGTTCAAGCTGTTAATTTAACCATGTTGTCTAAACTTGCATTGGAAGTGGGGTTGGATTTGTTTCCTTGCATGTGCAGACAGAAAAGCTGAAGGTAACTTATCAGAATGAGTGTAAGATAACAGCACTATGGATCTGCAAAAAAAAAAAAAAAAAAATATTGAGTAGATGTTTCTGAGCTACTTTCTCAAATTTGAGAAGTCTGTTTTTATTTAAAATTGGCTTTTAAATAGGTGCAATTTCAGGAAAGCTGTCCTCCTATGAATACTTTCTGAAATAAATCTGGGGGTAAATTTTCAGCTCAGCATGACAGACGCATGAGTTTTACTTGTTTTTAACTGGAATTGTGAACTTAAGTTTTTCAAATTACACTTCACAATTATAATACCCTTTATTGACTAAGGAAATTTGTTTAAATGAATTATCAGTGTATAATTCAGTTTGTTCATCAACATTTTGTAGGCATCAAATAGTACATTTAATCTTCTGACTGGATGGATCATTTCTCAAATACAATTCCAACAGTGTAGGCTGTTCTATAAGAAATGGGTTGGTGACCTACATCCAGTTCCTAGTAGACATATCATAAGAAACACCATCCAAAATCTTGTTGGCTGTCTCAGCAGAGAGACCAAGGACCAAATGGGCAGGTAGAATGACCGCCACCCTCACCTGCAAAAGGTGGTTCCTCCATCTCAATACTGAGGCCCATTGCCAATGGTATAGCAGTTCTGTAATTCAACAGATGGCATTAGTTTCCAGTTCTGCATTCCAACACCTTACAAAAGCACTCATTTAAAAGACTGTAGGCTTCTTAGAAGTGGAACTTTGGAATCACACTAGATACTGAGTGAAATTCTTTGCCCTGTGTTATACAGGAGTCCAGACTAGATGATCAGAGTGGTCCCTTCTGGCCTTAAAATCTATGAACTAGGAGGAGAATATGGTTCCTTCTCTACTTATCTGACTGTAAAAGCACCATGCACATCTATGCTACCATATAAATAATAACAAGTCTGGATTATACATAAAATATCGTGTCCTATGGAACTGCACGCTGAATACATACCACACAGACAATATTTTCACAATCACTGTTGGACCTAACAGAAGACTATCAGGTTGGGAATGATAAATAATTATTTTTCCTTTCTCGCTCTCCCCTTTGAAATCAAGTGGACTGGGTTTGCTGTAATGGTGTGAGCTCCCTGGTATTTTTTTTCAAACACAAGGTATTGTGGGCTCTTGTGTTGGCTGCTGTACCATCTGTCTCAAAAAGAAGTGAGTACAAATTAAAGAAAGAATGCAGCTCTAACGCCTACACCCAAAAAGCTTTCAAAACAGCAGGCTGCTACACCTGTGGGGATAGAACAAGTGTATCAGTGTCCCCGGCTCTGCCTTGGCTTGCCTGCCTTTGTTAGCTGGAATGTGCCGATGAGACAATCAGGTGCAGTAGGCGCGTGGCAGCCTGCTTAAAGAGTGATTCTTTGTAGACAGGGAGGTGGCTGTGAGTCATGCATCCACATAATCTGATGATAACAATTTTAAATGTTGTGATTTATGTATAATGGAAAGTATTGTGCTATTTGGTGTGATTTGTCTGCCATCAGACTACCCACTTGTTAAAAGGTCTTGTCTTCTATACAAATCATGAATCGTTCTTGCACCAGATATATAAAGTATGTTTTGGAGCACGTGTGTGAGAGAGATTATTATTTATTATTATTTAATATTTGTACTGTGGTCATGGATCACGGCCCCATTGTGTTAGGAACTGTACAAACATGAAACAAAGACAGTCCCTGCCTCAGAGAGCTTACACTCCAAATGAGGACATTATCCATGAACACTAAGCCTGGGCAAAGTTGACTGCTGCCTTGTATTACCAGGAACATCAAGCAGAATTTACCTCTAACTGCTGTCTGGCATATCAGGAAGAGAAATCAGAACACACATGCAGGTGCTGTTCACCGTAATGAATACATCCACCAGGCCACAACTTCAAGGACTGCTCATTGCTCCAGATGTCTCCAGCAGAACATACCTCCAAGTGTACAAGGTACATCTTGACATTCCATCAATTTCAATGGAATGTCAATGGAACAGGAGAGAACATGGGTGTGAAGTAAAGGGTCAGCAGTAAAAGCATTAAAATAAGGGTGTGTCTAATTGGCTTAGCTGGGAGCAAACAAGAAGAAAGAAACCAAGTTTTATAATTGCCACAAGTTGTGCTCATTATAAAAAGTAGTACATTTTCTTGGAAATACAGATACACTCTACTTGTGGGGAGATTCACTTTGGGAGTGTCTTGTAGCTTCAACTTTTCACTTCAGGGCTCACCTTAGTGGGCATTCATAATATGAGTGGGCTCACAGCAAAGAGCTGTAGATGGCAACAGAAAACAAAAGAAACAAACATGGACAATAAAGAAAAGCTGCAGCAGAGGCTGGCAGGATAAATCACGATATAGGTGAGTAAATAACTGTAGGCATTGTTGGGTTTGTGAGGTTTTTCTTAGTATCTTTGCTTTGAATACATGACAAATAGGATCAGGAAATGGATTAACAGATCTCTCACTTTGTTATATTTTCTTACACAGAATATCCCAAAAGGAATAGTTATTTGATACATAAATTTGGTGCCAGAACTAGCTCTTGCTTTGGCCAAGTTACCCATTATGTATGACAGTCATAGAAAACGTGAAAGTAAAATTGTTTTTGCTATAATGAAAAGATAAATGAAACATCAGTCCAATTCATGTTCAGCTGCACTTTAATACTGTCTGAAGCCGTCTCAGATGGAAGATCCCCATTAGCATCCTACTACAGTTTAATCACCTTGGTTAAAGAGATGCCTCCATAATGAGGCATTAGAGCAGGGGAGGGCAAACTATGGCCCAGGGGCCACATCCGGCCCTTCAGATGTTTTAATCCAGCCCTCGAGCTCCTGCTGGGGAGCGGGGTCTGGGGCTTCCCCCGCTCCACGTGTGCCGTGGCGCTGCATGGCTCCCGGAAGCAGAGGCATGTCCCTGCACCGTCTCCTACATGTAGGGGCAGCCAGGGGGCTCCACACATTGTCCCCGCCCCAAGTGCCACCCCCGCAGCTCCCATTGGCTGGGAACCACGGCCAATGGGAGCTGCAGGGGCGGCGCCTGTGGATGGGGCAGCATGCACAGCTGCCTGGTTGTGCCTTTGCGTAGAAGCCAGAGGGGGGACATGCCGTTGCTTCCAGGAGCTGCTTGAGGTAAGCACTGCCCAGAGCCTGCACCCCTGACCCCCCAGCCCTGATCCCCCTCCCAACCTCTGAACCACTTGGTCCCAGCCTGGAGCACCCTCCTGCACCCCAACCCCAGCCCCACCCCAGAGCCCGCATCCCCAGCTGGAGCCCTCACCCCCTCCTGCACCCTAACCCCCAATTTTGTGAGCATTCATGACCATACAATTTCCATACCCAGATGTGGCCCTCAGGCCAAAAAGTTTGCCCACCCCTGCATTAGAGAGTCCACTGAATTGGCTGGATACACGTGTACATGAGACATTAGTATCTTGGTTAGAATTGTAATCCGATTTGAAATGCCAATGGCCACTTCCTATAAATGTTACATGGACTGCTGACAGAAGCGTTACGTTCCTGGAAGTCTTTATGATAAAGTAAATCTGCAATTTCCCATGCAGACTATATGTAAAAAGGGAAGCTATTGCTGCTGATGGAAAAGGCTTCCAGGCTCCACCTGCCTCACTCGTGCCCATATCTTTAAGTACCACCTTCCCTGACATGCTGAATAAACGTTACTGTCAAGCCTCAATATTAGGTGGATAGGTATGCAAGCCCACACTAGCAGCTAGCACATTTATGGGAAGTGTCAACAATTCTCTGCAAACATTGTACGTGGGTATATTCCTGGAAGTTTGCTTAGGAGCACACATACTGTGTGATGTTATGTGTTCTTATTTTACAAGATGCAAGTGGAGGACCAATCAACTGTGCTGCAGTGCAATGGAAAAAATTATATAGATGGGAGATCTCCGACAGCAGAGGCTAAGGCTGTTACGTTTGATGCCAAACAATAATAAATTTACTTGTTGGGAAATCTCCCTGGATAATAGAGATTTAACTCTGACCTAAATGATACCATAGAAAACTAACAGAAAATCACCATGTACATTAATCTCCAAATCTTCAGACCTTAATACAACATAGCGAGTTTTGACATTGACAATGTCGTATTGCTGTAGATCATTTTTCCTATTGTATATTAGCTAGTCAGTGGTTCTCAACCAGGGGTACGCAGAGGTCTTGCAGGGGGTACATCAGCTGATCTAGTTATTTGTCTAGTTTTACAACAGGCTATAGAAAAAAGCACTAGCAGTACTAAATTTCATGCAGATAATGACTTTTTTATACTGCTGTATATACTATACACTGAAATGCAAGTACAATATTTATATTCCAATTGATTTATTTTATAATTATATGGTAAAATGAGAAAGTAAGTAATTTTTCAGAAATAGTGTGCTGTGACACTTTTGTATTTTTATGTCTGATTGTGTAAGCAAGTAGTTTTTAAGTGAGGTGTAAACTTGGAGGTATGCAAGACAAATCAGACTCCTGAAAGGGGTACAGTAGTTTGGAAAGGCAGAGAGCCACTGAGCTAGTGGACAGGGGCCCTGGACTCTTATTACTTACACCTTGAATATCTTGATATTTTATTACTTCTTATTATTTAACATTTCTATTGTGCTTATGTCTAAAGGCCCCATTGTGCAAGGTGCTGTGCAAACATATATAAAATCTCAGTCCTTGCCCAAAGACCTTATAGTCTGAAAGAAAAGACGTAACAGGTGAATGGGTTGGCTGAGGGCACAGAAGAGACAGGGTAACAATAATGATAGGATGTGCGCAATTCTTAGGAGCAGTTAACACAACTCACCCACACCTAGCCTTTGTCAGGTTGTAGTTTACAGTATGTTTAGGGATGAAGTGAATTTTGGGATGGAATGTTATGGATGAGGCTTTATGGATTTTGAATGGAAGCTTTTCCCACTCATAAGGGATGGTATGGCAGAAAGCGTAAAAATGCCTGTCAGAAAAGCAGAGAATCAGGTGATCAAGGCTGGCACCATTGGCAGAGTGAGGGGGTGGTGGGGGGGTCCACCTTGCAATGAGTTATTGTATAGATAGGGTGGGGGTAGAGCTGGTCGACATTTTTTTTGACACAGTTATTTTCTGTCCCAAAATGCCATTTTGTTGAAACCAAAACTTTTAATGAAAACATTCTGCTTTTGACAAAATTTTTCAGGTCTGGAGAAGAAGTATCCAGAATAGCCAATAGTCTGGTGGGTAGGACACCAGGCTGGGATGTGAGAGACCCACATTCAAGTCTTTGCTTTGCTTGATTTGGAGCCAGGGACTTGCACCTCAGTCTCCTATATCCCAAGCCAGTGCCCTAACCGCCTGGCTTTAGGGTCTGTTTCTGTCTTGCTGGCCCAATGAATATATAAAGATCTGTATAATGTGGAACAGCTCCAACAGGAGAGAGAAACCAACTCTATGGCTAGGTGGTTGCGGGCACTGAACTGGGCAGGAGGAGATTACAGTAGTCAAGGTACAAAATGATCAGGGATTGGACAAGAGTTATGGTAGTGCCCTGAGGCCCCAGTGAAGATCCCAGTTGTGCTAAGCACTGTAGAAATACAGAGAGAGACATATTTCCTATCCTGAGGAGCTTTAAGGGCTACCTAACAACCCTGGCTCTAATAGGTGTGTTAAGCTAATCTCTGCATCCCCCTCTCACTGTTTCACATATCTTGACACCAATAAAATGAGGGAACTAAATTGAAAACTAGCTCCAGTCTGTGCATACCGTCTCTCCTTGTCAACTACAAGGGCAATGTGGCATTTTAAAGCAATCGCTATTTACATACAATACACGTTTTAATGAATGAACACAGAAAGTCAGGTGTGACATCTGTTAACTAACATGAGACTAAATGCAGCCTTGGCATTAGAAGGTGCAGCTCTCATTGAAGGCAGTAGGAGCCCCATCTGCTTACATCAGGGCTCAGTTAAGCCTACAATGTGGAAGTAAGTCCACATCTCCTGTTTCAAGCTGGGTTGTGCTCATTCCACTCCCTTGTTCTCCTCCGAGGCAGAAGTTTTCCCTTAGAATAAAAACAATGATTTTATTGAATTATAACAATACAGCGGCTTTATTATGCAAGATCACTAGCAAGAGTGAAATCAAGATGAAGCTATATTTCCGCTTGAAGATAATTGATCTAAATTCAATTAAAAAATTAAGAGAAACAGTCATCTTTTACATATGTTCCAGTGGAAATGAAATAGGATAAACTTTGCTGTAATCTTGATGGACTGTTTTGGATGAACCCGTAGAAAGGCCAGGTATGTACAAATGCTACAGACAACTTTTCCCCCCCCGCCCCCACAACATTGCATCAGAGAGAGGAGGTAGTTATTTAAAATTCTTAGCAGTACACGGAGAATGTAACAAAGGTCCCTATGCTAAAAGCCTGCATTACGATTCATAGTAGCTACTCCTGAATCATGCTGGCAGGTGGGTCCAATTATCTCCAACCAGGATATAAGGGAAGGTGGGGTGACTGGATTGCCTCTTTGTGCCAGAGGGAACTAGGCCTGGGGGGAGGTCTTAGAGAGAAATGCTATAGTAAACAAGCTGGAGTAGAAATAGTTTAGTTTAGCTGAGTTAGAATTGCCAGTAAGCCTGACCCAATGGAGGGAAGGAGGGAGTTTGCATACTAATTAGCTCTCTGAGGGAGGGGCCAAGGAGAGGGCCTCTGCCTTTTCACAGAGAAACATTGAGCCCAATGCTGAACTCCTATTCATAAGTGCTGGAACTGGGGGTGCTGCCACATTCTCTGGCTTGAAATAGTAATAACAACCCAAATACATGGCTTCCACCTTCAGCATCCCCATTATAAAAATTGTTCCAGCACCACTGCTCCTATGCATCTTTTATTCAGTCTTTAACACAGGTGAAACTCATTGATTTCACTGGAAGTATTGCCTAAGTAAGGACTTCAGGATTTGGCCCCAAAAGAAAATAAGAAATAAATTTCTAAAGGAAAACAATAACTTGGTGGTTAGATCAGCATTGCCAACCATAACAGAAAACTTGTCCAACAAAGGCTGAAAGACAGAGCCTTGAACGAGCAGCTATTGACTAGATTCTCTGTTCTGCAAGATTAACTCTGTATAATAGACTAACCCAAACCATAAATAAATAATAAATCCAACAGCTTTGCTGACTTTTACATCTGAGACACATAATTTTGGATGATAACATGTAAGCAAAATACTAAGGTATCAGCTGACTGAGGCAAATATTTGTGGATAGCTACAGAATCCAGAAGCCTGGATAGAAAGAAGATGGTTAGTTTACATGGGTCCTACACTTAGGAACCTCAGAGGGGCTTGCATGGGTATAACTGAAGACAGAACTGGCCTTTTGGCCTCAGTTCAGAAAAACACTTAAACCCTCACTTAAATTGGTTGAACAATGGGAGTATTCCCTTGCTGAAAGTTATGCACTTGGTTAAATAGCTTAATGAATGTCCTTAGTGATTTGCAAGAGATACAACTCAACACTTGCCACAGAACAGAACTACTAGTTTTCTATATAATATATATTGCTGAGCCAGTTATGTTCTGATTCCTTCACGAAGGTGTTGTAAGCACACAAGCTTATAACAAACTGTCCTCCCCATCATCTTGACCCGTTTTAGGTCATTGTAATAGAAGTACAACATTGTCAACATGGGCACACATGAATCTGTTATGACTGTTTGGCATGTGTCATCTTTTCCTCATTTCCCATAGCTTTTTCTTCTCTTTCCTTTTTGCTTTGGTTCTTTTTCTTTCTTTCATACAACACAAAACAGTGAACCAATGTAAAGTTTTATTGTACAATCCAATGAACATGGCTTTATATTTACTTATCTTTGCATTTCCCCCCTGATTTCATTTTAATTGTTCTAGTTGTTTTTTATTTCCTTAATACAAAAAACATTTATTCAAAAAACAAAAAAATAAAAAAACAAATCTCCAGATATATTGTGTTACTAATGCAAGCAGTTTGATTCTGGGTTTGCCATTTTATTAATTTAGTGCCCTAAGGAAGTATGAAGCATATCCATTAATGCATCATCTATAAAAACTTCTGGATGTACATCCTAGTCTTTCATTAAAATTAATGGTGCCCAGCCCATGAATGTACACTGTGTCTCAGCACTCAAGAAGTTAACCAAGTTCATCCCATAAACAGCTTGTTGCACTTCTGTAAGTGTTCAGCATGGGCTAGCATTGTATGTTAGTAGATATATAGCATATGACACGCAGAACTGTGATCTTAGAGTGCACCTGACAAAAGTTTACTTCTAGCTACTGAACTGCATGTAGATAATTCAGGTGAACATTAGCCTTTGCAGCTCTGTGAGCAAGAACATGTTACTGTTTGTACCTTTCTGTATGCCATTTACATTGTAATCTTATTACCTCAGCTGGTGGTAAGCAGATCAGGCAGATTCTTTTGTTTACATGTCTGTCACATTAGGGTAAATGTTCAATGTTGAATAGGGTATTAATTGTACTAAAGGGGATTATGTTCGTACCTTAAATTATATATCCTATTGCAGAATGACATGGCACTATCTTCTGTATTAAAGTGATGTCACATAGAGTAATACAAATGAAATGGCTCAGTAGAATTTTGAAAAGCTTTGAGTTGCCTCTGCATCGTTTGACATGTTAGAGTGTTGTTTGAATTTGTGGATAATTTAATTTTTACATTTTTCTAGCTATGCATCATCATTCTTGTTAGATCTCTCTCCTATGATTAAACCAAAGAACAGCGATGACTGCTGTACTCTCCCTTATTACAGTGCGCAAGGAATGAGACTCATACACGTCTGTGTCACTAACAGGTTTTTTGGCACAAAGATTAGTTGCATCTTCAGCAAAAGGATTCATTGCTTTAATAAAATATTGATTCTACAGGGTCCACATAATTACCTCAGCTGGTTTAGTGTGGACCTTATGAGAAATCAAAATGCGTTTTTCTTAATCCTCCTTCATCCCTGCTGAAATCAGTTCCTGACTGAGATCACATTTTTGCTTTGGCAAATCACAAAAGCACTCATTAATATCTGATTGCACACATGAGATTGTTCAAGAGGTGCAGTAGGCAAAGGGTTGTTGGTGTACAAAGGATAATATTGCTTTTTAATTCTTTCCCCCAATGCACACAACATGTGGGAAATATTTATCAACCTCCTGTAAGTGTCACTGAAACTTTATTCTTAATGTATCTTTTTTGGTATCCCCAGAGGAGTTGAATCTATGCATCTAGGAAACAAAGTGTGACTAATATTGTTTTTAAAGGACACGGTACCCAAAATGACAGCTACTGATTATTTGGCTCACAAAAATTAAATCACTGAATACCATTGTACTGTAAAATGATCATTCTGTGGCTGGCCACCATACAACTGAATCTAAGAAATATGATTAGCTGTTGCAACTGATGAACTTTAGACATTGGCTTTTGGTATAGAGGAGTGAAGGTGTTGACAGATTTAGTGAGTATTTTGGGACTGAAGCCTCTATTGCTGAAGGAGAAGGGAAGAAAACAAGCCTCAGTGCGAGCGTGTGGATCTATGGGCACCCACCATGGTATACAAATATTGACAGTTGTAAGGTACCAGATTTGTAACGGAATCACTGAACAGACTGTCAATATTGAATCTGTGATCACTAAAGAACTTGTTAGTTGGTTCTTTACAGGGCCTGATATTGCAGCCCCTACTCATGTGAATATTCCCATGTAAGACTAGTTGTGTGAATAAGGACTAGTTGTAAGAGTAAGGGTATGTAATACGGAAGCAAAGTTTGGAATTCTGTCTGAGAAGTTTACAATTCATAGGTTGCATATAACCTCAGTTAAAACAAAACAAAACAAAATCTTTCCTTGCATTGGAGTGTCAATCATATAAAATAAAACCAAAATCAACTTCTTGTTCTGTCTGTGGCATTTCCAATTTTCAGAGCTGCATTGGTTTCAAAAATAATCCCCCACCTTGTTCCAGTTATGGATGACCATGGAACTTATATTTTCACCTGCTCAATATATGTATAATTGTAACCAGATAAGATTTATTTGGTTAAATAAAAACTATTCTCTTTTCAGATGGAAATAGTTCATTTCATGTGTTTTCATTTTTTGAGGAGATGGAATAATATACTTCACAGCAGTGCTCTGGAGAACTGACAAACTCAACACTGAGAATAACTGAAATAAAAATAACGCTGGATGCCACGGGAAAAAAAACCATTACAGCAACACCATTTCCTTCTTTGGGGGGGATATTTTAGTCATTGTAGCAATACAGCATGCCAACTTTAGTAATCATAAAGGTGAATATTTCAGACTGAACTGAAATGCATTTCAAAGCACTTTTCTTTTGACTCTTAACAGTTCCTGAAAAGTGTCATTTAATGAGAAGACTCCAAAGGGAAATCTAAACCACAACTTTTCCATAAAGGAAATATCAATTCCCCTTGACTTTTCTGTGACTACCGCCTTTTTAAAGCAAAGGTAGTGGATTTTATTTGAACTTTTGAAGGCAAAACACTGGCAGCACTAGTCATTATACTTTTCTCTTATTTACAGGGCGCAACTTTTGACTGGATTTGCCTGGATAAAGTTTCTGTCCCCTTTTTCTTTAGACTAGATTCAATACTTCTGAGTACAGTCAATCTGCTTAAACTTCGAAAGCAATACAGCATCTCTGGTCCTTCATTCAAACTGAGGAGTCCAGCAGCAAGGCACTAATAGAATAATCCAAGTGTTACTGTAATGTTAGCCAACAAGGTATATTATTTCAAGTGGAAACACAGACTTTTAGATTCCCTTCACAGTTTTTTTCCACAAAATGATTTTGAAGCAAATTATAGTTATTCATTAATTAAAAGCTCTTGTCAGTGAATTGTACCTTACTTAACATATGAAACAGAGCTTACGTATCATTCACTGAGGGAAACATTGTTAAGTTCTAGGTGAATAGTGAGTTTAGCTTCTTAATTATAATTGCTTCTCTTAGGGTTGACCTACACACAGACTTGCATCAAAATAACTAAATCTGTTTTAATTTCATAACCGACTTAAGCAAAATTCAAATAGGGCACTTTTATTCCAAAATAAGATTGCCCACACTTGCAGTAATAGAACAAAGGTGTGAATTAAAACGGATTTAGTTTCTTCACTGAAAGTTTGTGTGTAGACCAGCCTTTACATGGGTAGCAATTAGTACCTGTTCCTGGGCAGTAAAGAGTGCTCTCAGCTTCCACTGATATTAACAGGAGTTGAGGGCCCTCAGCACCTTGCAGGAATGCACCCTTAAAGATAAAAACAGTGCAACTTTAAAAACATCTAGATTTGATTTAAAAATAAAATGATCCCTTACTGAAATTAAACTGATTTGTTCTTCATGGCCCTGATTCAGCAAAGCACTTGCACACATGCTTAATGTTAAGTTCCACTGACTCTTTGCTAAAGAAGAAGGGGCTTCAGCACGTGCTTAAAGTATGAAGTTTAAGTATTGTCTGAATCAGGACTCTTAACAGAGTGATACTGGAAGGATGAATTAACTTAGAAGTCTTTGTCTGTCAGCCCTGATGTAACCTTATGCTTTTTTGCTATCTTTATTGAATTGTGACCATATTTTCAAAAGTGGGAGGAAATGGGTGTGCCAGCAAGAAGGCATGAGCACCTGATGCATACATACAAACCACGTTTGGATAACCACATACATGTTTACCACATCATAGTCTTTACCTTTACCATGAACTTGGGTCTGCAAAATTGGGCTGGAATTGAGAAGGGTGTTTTTGTTGTATTCCTAATTTTTATAATGGGAAATACTACAATTGCCATAGTAAACTGAAGGACCACAGGCAGTAAATGTCAATTTTTTCTATGTAAAAAGTAAATACCTGTTTGTGTATTTAATTGCCCAATCTGCATATGCAAATGGTAGATGGCATGCACGTCAGCTGCAAATTCATTTTTGCAGACATATCTTTTGCATCAAATTTGAACGTTTTGTTCATTAAGTCATTTGCCCATATCCAGTGAAAGCAGGGTTATTCCCTATGGCATACACTCTTATTCAAATGACTTAAAAAGGGTTTCTACAACTTCCTTTGGGAGATTATTCCACTGTGTAACAGAAGTCACTGCAAAGAAATCTTCTCGTAAACTCATCTGTGATGGGATGCACTTGCCCTGCACTGATCCAGCAGGTGTTAACTCCATCTTTGGGCTGAGGAGGGCACACCCCCTTGGCCCTGCTGGGGATGCTCTGGCTGGAGACCAGTATAAAAGGGAGAAGCTCAGCTCAGTCAGGGCTGACTGCTGAGGAGGGAGGATGTATGTTGCAGGCTCCAGCCCAGGAGCTGCTAGAGCCCCTGACCGTGGAAGCCAGAGGCGCTGAGACCCAGGCGCACGCCCAGGGACGTCCAAGGAAGGTTGAACCAGCCAGAAGAAGCACGGGCCAAGGAGCCCAGAGACGCCCGGACTACTGCATCAGGGACAGGGTAGGAAGTAGCCCAGGGAGACTAGACATTGTGTCGGGTGATGGCAGCTTGCTTTGGTTGGATCCCTGCTGATTCAGTGGTGAGCACACTTGCCACTGCCAGGGCCTGGGCTGGGACCTGGTGGAGTAGGGAGGGGCTGGGTCTCTCTACCCAAGCCGCCACCCACCCCTAGGTGGCAGTCCACTTCACCGACTGGCCTCTAGGCCACACAGCTCTGAGCGAGAAGGCAGCCATATTGACTCTGGCCATTAGGCCATTCTGCCCTGAGGGAAAGGGCAGCCATATTGACTCTGGTCATTAGGCAATGCAGCCCTGGAAAAGAGAGCAGACCTTTGACTTTGGCCACAGGGCTGCACCACCCTGAGGCTAAGGGGTGATTGTGTAGACACAGCCATGGGGCTATAGTAAACCCTACCCTGTTATAAGGGGACATCATCCTAAATTTTGCCCTGCTAAAATCATCCTAAATTTTCTTTCCTCAGTTTCATTCCATCACTTATAGTTTTTGTACTCTAACTCACCAGACCTAATTCCTAGACTACAAGAAGCAAGTACTGAAGAATACATTGTTGTGGATGATTCTCCACTGACAGGAGGCATGGACTAGATGAGATAACATCAATTCATGTTAATGTTGGAATGCTATTATATTAGATAAAGAATTTCCTGCTGATCTGTACACTCATGCTAACCGCTCTCCCATCCTGGAATGAATGCTTGGGAATAGCATTGGACCTGCTGCTGTTTTGGGTGCATTAAGGCCTTTTCATTCTTCTGGTTCTATTTCAGTCGTCTTGTCTTCTGATATGAACCGACTTTCATGAGATTAAGGTATAGACAGAGGCATTCAGTTTTGAGTTTATTACTGTTGACCAGGAAGCTTGAAGAACTCAAGCTGCTTCATCCGTTGCAGCTTGAGGGATGGGTTCAAGAAGGGCAGGTCTTCATTTGGATGGATGTTTCTCCATGGCTGAATCTTCTAATGTGGTTAGGAATCTTGGAAGGTAGGGTTCTTCTTGGCTAACTGTTTTCAAACAAGGCTGGATGTTTCCTGACATCCTTAGTGCAATGATTAGCGATGGCTAAGCCTAACCAGATAAAATAATAATTGTGTGAACCTTCACCACCCATGAAAAGTGAACCTTTCCTGAGGTTAAAAAAAGATGGGATAACTTCCCCTGTAAGTGCATTTCATTTGTGTGGATCTCTGCACTGATGGATTTTTCTTGGGACTCAATTTGTGGAAGTTCTGCAAGAATCATAGTGTTTCTGTGTTGAGTAAAATCAGGTAGTATCCTATATCTGAGACAGCCAGATTTCCAGCCCTGGTGCAGATAATTTGCTATAAGCATCCAACCTTTGGGTGCTCATTCAGACAACCTATGACCCACTTGTGACTCTTACATCACTAAAAACTAAGTCTACATCATGATGCTAGTGTTAAACAACTGGTTTGTCCAGCCCTAAATAAGACCTTCAAAAAGTGATGAAAATTTTCAGGAAACAGGCAGAGGAATGAGAAAATCCTGTGCTTTTTCTCCAATTTCAAGAACTGAATGGAGTCGCTAAGACATAGTGATTAAGTATTTATTCTCTCTGTTATTATTTACTGAATTCAGGTGTATACAAGCTGGGAGCCCTTTGTGAGCTCAGCTACTCGGAGGCTACAGATTCCCCTAAATATATAACCAGAGAGCCATCAGTGCCTTTGACACTACATTTTTTTAACAAAATAGAAAGACATCTCACAAGCACATTGCTTGAAGATTATTGCAAGCAAATGCCAATGTAGGCTATTGTGGTTGGTGAGTAGAAACTGCTGAAGTCACTCACATGAAATGCAATGACACAAATGCTTAGGTCTGGGTTGAATTTTTCCAGGAGCCAATACCAAATGCTTTTCTTCTTTGTCTCAAATTTATTGATTTAATGTATTTATTTGTGGCCAACATGAGCATGGCTGCATAGCTAGTATTCCTGGATTAGGCTTTCCTGGACAGCACTGTCCTTCTGGTATAATTTTTCTTTGACTTCAGTGAATTCAATGACTATGAAGAATGTGCTTTTTTCCCTTCTGTCTTCAATCCTGTAAAAACGACCCCTTGCATAAAATGAATGTGCTTTTTTCAGGTGAAAGGCAATGTTATGATTCTGCATGCCCAAGCGCTATATGTTTTCAGCAGACATGTACATGCTGTAATCTGAGCACCCTGGTCCGAATATGAATCACACTCACTCACTCTTTTTATTTCTTGGCAGAGGCACAGAATTCAACTTTATGAAGCAGGTAAAAGGGATGCAGACAGTTATATGGGCAGCTATGAACGTACATAGGGATTTGCGACTCATATGAATGCAATACTTATAGTATCTGGACATACAGAAAACCCCATCATTGTACAGATCTTCCTATCTCTTCTTGCATGGGGACTAAAATTAATTCTTTATTTTTAGCAAGGTTCTGTGAAGTGTTTTCAGGAGCGATTTGCACAAGACTTGATTTAAGTAGTTAGTTGTTGGAATTTCCTAAGAGCAAGGATAGTGTGACAGGAAATTGTGTCCCAAATATATGTCCCAGATTCATCCAGCAGGCAGCAGACCACCTGTGTGGCAAAACTAGAGATTCCTCCACAGCCACCAATTGAACTTTCTGTTAGTGTGCCAAGAAGTCCAAGGGAAAAATACTGGAAGAATATCTTCCCTAACTATTACATTAGGACCCTAGGATTGCTACCCAAAACAAAGGGATGATGCCAGCTGACAGGGTTAACCCCACATCTCAGTGAAACTCAGGGAAGTGCTATCCTGGTTTGCTCATGCAGTTTGCACATACATTCGGAACTTTTGCATAACCAAAACTGTAGATCTGAAGCATTGCAAGCACCATTTTAATACATATATTAAACACTCCCACAGACTCAAACAAATATAAATTATATTCCATGCCAACTCAACCAAGGGCATGAGGGTTCCATTAGGTTCTATGGAATTTGGCTAAGTTCAGTAAAAATATTTTGGTACCCCTAATTGCCCAGTGTGTGAATAAAGCAAAATGTTTTGATAGTCATATTATATTGATTTATAGTCATATAAAATATCTATTATATTTTGGGTTATATTAATCTATTGTGCAGTACAATTTTATGTATACACCCACCATACAGCATATATCCAATGGCTAAATGAATCTGGCTGATTTTATTAAAGCACGTACCATATACTATAATTCATTTCATTCAACTTACTGAAGTTATAAACACAGAGAAGTGAATTGGTCCAATTAAAATAGGGACCAGCTTGAACCTCAGCCTTTTCCTTGAACCAAAATTAATATTTGTTAGGTTCAAAAAAAGTTTGGATAAGGAACCCACAATCCTCAAACCTTTAACTTGGTCTTCCTGACTCCAAGCATGCACTGTGCCTCTGCCTGCCTTTGTGTGATGTCCAATAGGCTCTCCTTGGTTTCCTTCTCATTGGAAACCTCAGGAGGTTTTTCCAGCTGAAAGAAAAGTTTCTCCTGTTCCCTTCTTCCTCTGCAGCCCGCCACAGACTCTGTTACCTTCAGAGAACCTCACAGGTCTGTCAGTGTTACTTCTGAGCGTCCCGTGATCTACCGCCTACTGTGTATCTCAGGGGAAGTCCCTGAGTGCACCTAAATGTGCAGCAGCTTTCTGGGTGAGGGAAAGCCAAGCTTTTAGAACCTTCAAATGGGTGACAGAAAGGGGTAAAGGACAACCAACTTTTGGCTGATTCAAGACACATTATGGTTGACACCTGATTAGGAGCTCAAGGCGTTGGGAGGAATGGACTCTCTGTACTCCCCCCCCTTGTGCACCTGTTTGGGACTGGCATAATTTGGTACTAACAATGAAGTTAGCTGACATGATGCAGAGACCAGACATGATGCAGAGACCAGTACAAATAGCATTCAGTATCATGTCACCTAACATGATTAAACACTGGCCTAAGCTAGGTTTAATCACAATTGGCTGACATGATGCTGAATGTAATTTGTCCTCTACCAAGTGTGGAATAAGAGTAAATACTTCGAGTATGGGGGACTTCATTCTCTGTTGTGTAATCACTTACACTGATGCAGAGTGGATGTAAAATGCTGCCATTCTGATTTGGTGTTGGTATACAAGGGGAAGGGCACTGAAGGATCAGGCCCAAGATCTCAGTGCCCTGTTTATATTGCATCACTCGCCCTATGCCCTGTGGAGACATCTCAGCTTTTAGACTGTAGAGTCATGAGGCCTTGTCTCGGCTAATGGAATAAAAAAAATTATTGACCAGCATATAGTGCAAATATTAGTCATGTGACTTACTTCCTCAACCAGATTGTACAGGCCACATTCTGAAGCCCTTGCTTATTTTGTACTCAGGCAAAGCTCTCACTGAAGTCAAAGACAGTGTTTATCTGAATAAGTAAAGACAAGTAAAAACCAAATAAAAAAGTACAGTATATATGTACTTGCAGTATTTCCTCTACCCTACAGAATCCATTCAGCGCGGTTGCAATTAAGAACATTTACTGGCAGTTATCACACGGTAGTATCTGAGATACCTCAGAGATCGTCATTTTGGAGTGTAGGGAAATATTGCAGTTACCTCTCGTGAACCTCTGTGTGGTATCTGTTAAATTCTGATTTTTTTAAATGGGACCACTGCATAATATATGTTCAGGTACACTACTGGTTAAATCCTCAGCAGTGGCCAAGAAGCACATGCAACACCTTAGGAAATGTTGGTTGAAAAGATGGCATCAAGCTTACTTTTATTGTTCCCCCAAATATGGACTGTTTGGTAGGCCAGTTCCCTGGTTTAAGTTAGAAAACCCTGAGGTAACTGCAAATGGCTGCAACCTCAGCAGCCAGGAACAAGCATAGCATAGAAGCTGCTATCATGTTGGCTCTAGGCCACTGACAGTGCCCCATTAACTATCTGTCTACAGTCCTTAAGTGGCCCCTATTATCATAGCATCTGAGCACCTCAGAGCCTTTAATGAGTTTTGCTTCACCACACCCCTGTGAGGTAGGAATACTATTATTCCCTTGGGGAAGTGAGGCTAAGTGAGTTACCCAAGGTCACACAAGAAGCCCGTGGGAAAGCAGGAAATTGAACAAGTCACCTGAGTCCAAGGCTAGTGCCCTAACCACCAAACTACCCTTCCCCTCTGGTTAAGGTGACTCTGGGGCTGCTTCATGTCAGCAAAGGATCTGGGGTCCATATCTACCTTATATTTTGCCTCCTCTCACCAACACATGCACACACACTGTACAGAAGGAGAAAGTATTTAACTCACTACTGGTTCTAAGCGTGACTAGATAGCAAAAGGACATTTTAAAAAAGAAAGCTTAAAAAATCCCTTCCAGACATCATCAGTGGACATTTCATTTTTAATAATTCATTATGAATTGTTGATATATTCAGACCTTGGTTCAATGACCTGCTCTTTGTAACTAGAGCATGTAGAGATTAATATCTTAGCTAACTCTTAGATGCATTTTTCAATACACTTTTGAACAATTTTTACTGCACCCCTAAGGAAATAAGAGCACTGTGTATTCTAGGGAAAAAACACTTTTAAAATATTCATTTTTCCTTGGTTGTGTGTGTTTGTTGTGTAAGTTTTCCTTGGTGGCAGTGAATAAAGTGCTCTTCTGTGGAGCACGCTCTCCTGTCTCCTTCAGCAGACTTAGTGTCTGTACAGGGAATTCCTGTTCCTAGCCCAAACCCACAGGCCCTAGGCACTGAAGGACAAGGTCGGCCATCTCACACTCTCTCTTTCTCTCACTGTGGATAACTGATCTGTGCTCTGCAGAAATATACACAGAAAGACCCCAAAAATGGGGGGATGGGGAAGCATTTACACTTCTGCCTGGGAAATTCAACTGACACTTCTTTCTTAACTCAAACTTGTTTCTGAGTCCATTTTTATAGATTCCCTGATAGGTTCAAACATACCCTGCCATTGATTTTAATGAATTAGCAATAGCTGGTGTGTGGGGAAATGCTGCACTATTTTGTCAGCCTTGATAGCCACAATGAGAGGGAGTGCGATGTTCCAAGGTGCATTTCTCACCTTCCATTCTCCTCTCTGTTTTCTTTTCCTCCAGTGGTAGTGACTGAGTCACAATGGCATCCACTGCCAGGGGTGCTAGAACAATTTTTATGGTGGGGGGGTGGTGAAGGCGCAAGCCATGTATTTGGGTTGTTATTGCTACTTCAAGCCAGGAGGTGCAGCAGCACCCCCAGCACCCCTAGTTCCAGCACCTATCCCCACTGCTAAAGACACAACTGTCTGCAGAGAGCTTCCTCTGTTTAGACTTTAGTCAAAGGATCTGAGGAGCACACTTCTTGGCTATTTATGTACATGAATGTATGCACAGCTTTTAACAGTTGTGCACTTTCACGACAGGTAATTGTATCTTTAGCTGCACTCCAATTTTGTTTAGGGCTGGAGTGGTACTTTGCGGTCAGTCTGAGGCGTGGGTCATGCACAGCTACATTGCAACAGGAGCAATCACAATTCAGTCACTGCCTTTCTGTTGCTTCATGAGGGAAGAAAGCTGTGCCAGCCCTTTTCCTCTAATACCTTACTTCTCCCTCCCCACTGGCTCAACTCAGTTGGCTGACTGCTCTGCGCACCATGCATGGTCCGGTGAGGTGGGAACAGGGGAGTAAGCACCTTCATTCCCCTATGCTGGTGCACAGCCAGGCTTGCCAATGAGTTCTTAGGGATTATTGTTCTTCAGTTTCAACTTCAGGGGCCACGTAGTTTATACCTCTGTCCCTTAGAAAACATAGACACACGTTCGGCTTTAATGTTTGTTTTTCTAATGTTGCTAGTTAGCATAACATCTTCTGCTTCAAAAGAATGCTGAATGTGCAGATAAGATATCATTCCTTAAAATACTGATTGCTATCAGCTGGCTTGCCGAAGGCCTTGGCTATGGATGTGCACGTGTGTGTCTATGTGTCTGTGTGTATATATAGAGGCTGGTAATTTCCCGTCTTTAGAGATATACACATAGTATAGTAACTGCATGCACCAGAACATTAAACTGGTCTGCTTTCCCCAGCTATCGACCTGCAAGTTGTCAAGGGGTAGTGAGAGAACAGGAGAAAGTGGGGAGATGCAAGGCCAGGAAATACAGTATTTATGAAGGTCACAGCCCATGTATACAGTACTTTGTGATGCTCAGCATAGCATTAGTGCCTGGCGAGTGCGTCCTCTTTGGTACCTTATAGACTCCCCTTAACACAATTCTGTACATTTTACTTAATGCCCATAATTCAAAATGTGGATGCCTAAATTGAGTACAAAAATTCATACTTGGGCTCATAGATCTAGATTGCCACTTTAGGCACCACCCTGAGGAAGGCCTGGTGTACCACCCAGGAGATGTAGCTTCATTATTGTGACTGAGAAATGCACCTGTGAGTCACAATGCCTCCCTGCTTCTTCCTTGCTCCTGGATGGGTAGTAATTTATGGATGGCCTAAGCCAGCAGTAAATTACTAGCCACCCTACATTGGCTCAGTTACTGTGGTCAGTGAATAGCAGGAGAGGACAAGCATCTGACCTGATTACATAGCCTGACTTACTACTCTGTGAGTAGATCCACAGTACAGAGGGGGGTTAGGGAGTCAGAATCCATCTAGCCCTTAATTGGCCTGATGTTCAGAGGTGCAGAGCTACTACAGCTCCCACTGACATCAAGTTTAGAATCATAGAGTTTAAGGCTGGAAGGGACCATTGGATCATCTCAGTCGGATCTCCTGTATATCACAGGCCATCAGCATCCACACACTAAACCCAACAGCCCAAATTAGACCAACAGGAGACTAGACTATTATATTATATAGGCAGAGAATAGGAAGGACTAAAGTGCACCAGTGCCTGAGGCCCCTGTAACGGCAGGGCAATGATTGAGCTATACTCAGGTAATCCTGGCAAATGACCTGCACCCACCCATTGTACAGAAAGGAGAAAAACCCACATGGGTATTGGCAATCTGACCAGGGAGAAAATTCCTTCCCAACCTCACATACGGTGATCAGTTAGACCATGAGCATGTGGGCAAGAACCAGCCAGTCAAGCACCCGAGACAGAGAATTTTCAGTACTACCTCGGAGCACCGGACCTTCATCTAGTGTCCTGTCTTCAGCTGCGGCCATCTCTGATGCTTCAGAAGAAGGAGACAAACCAAGCCAAACAAAAAACAGAATACACTGAGGAAGGGGTGTGTGGGAATCCCTTCCTGGCCCTTCAGGTGACCAGCGAAGTGCTGAAGCATCAGATTTAGGAAGATAATATATGAACAGGAAGGGACCGCCAGGGCTGCCGACCCCTGCTTCTGCCCTCTCCCCCCCCACAAGCAACCCATCATACAATTCCACTCATAAATTTGTCGAGCTTTCTCTTGAAACTAATTAAGTTGTTTGTCCCACCCCCAACTCCTATTGGGAGGCTGTTCCAGTACCTCACTTCTCTAATGGTGAGAAACCTTCTTCAGGTCTTAGTAAACCAAATTTGAATATTTTGGCCCCAGTGTCTCAGCTGCTGCACTAATGAGCTAATAAACTTGTTAAAATTTAGGGAGTCTCTTTTACGCCATGTTCCTTGCACCTGTGTTCAGAATATTGATGAGTGGGGAATCTCAAAAGAGCCTCTAGAGCTCAGCTTTGATAAACATCCAAACGTCCCAATACCAATGAATTCATTCCAAACATCTCTGGGCCAGAAATGGGGTTTGAAATCACTTGAGAAGAAGTTCTCTAACAAGATTTTCAGAACTTCCTAGCTTTAGTGAGTAAGGACATTTGGAAATACCATGAGACTGATGATAAATAATAATAATTTGCACTAACATAATGCCTTCCATCTGTGGACCTCAACAGTGCTATGAACGTTAATGAAGTAATCCTCTCATTCGCCTTGTCAGACAGAAATATTATTATCCCAGCTTTATGGGTGGGGCAATGAAGGGACTGTTGAGAGTTTAAGGGCCTGATCCAACTCCCATTAAAGTTCATGGAAAGACTCCCAGTGACTTTTTGGGGAGATGGATCAGCCCCTTGGAAAGTTGCTCAAGTCCACACAGTGAGTCAATGACAGATCTGGGAACAGAATCCAGATCCAAACTACTGTGCCCTGGCCACAAGACCATTCTTCCTTTGAAAGGTTAGCCTTTCTTGGGGTCTTTCATCGCTTCTAGTTCTAGTTGAAACAAGGTAGCAAGAAAATGAAACTGAAAACACAAAGACACAATAAGAAAAGTTCATTTAGAGTTTTTCAAACCTTAACAAAAGGTTTGGTTTTTGTTTAGGGGCAAAGATCTAGTAAATTCTTAATGTATCTGAACCAGGTAAGCTATCCCTACTGCAGACTCCCAGGGGAGTTGAAGGCTTCTTAGCACCTTGCTGAATGGACCCCTAGTTCGGAGGTACAGAAGTTGAAACTCCATGGGCATTCAATGTATACAATATCCCTAGATTAAATGATACCAAGTCTATTTTAAAAGCCCACATCACAGTTTTTAATAAAGCAGAGAGAGAAAAAACAAGGAGAAAGATTTGAGTTTTGATTTATTCTTAAATCTATTCAAGATGATTTTATATTAAAATTGGATGATAGCAGTTTTAGTTCTCTAATGTTAATGTTAAAGTTTATGTAGGTGACAGGTTTCAGAGTGGTAGCCGTGGAGGTGGTTATAGAGCAGGGGCTGGGGAAACATGCTGGGCCATGTTTCTTCACACAGAGAGTGAAGGGTAGTAGAATAGCCCTGGAGACTCCTTTATAATTGAATTCAGTCAGCATTCTGTGTAAACTGTTCCTTAAAGATTGCAATAAAATAGCACTACCCATAGGGTGAATACTTACACAACCTCCACAGTAGTCCTTTTTCTGGAACGCTTTATACAAGGAAAAGTTGTTAAGGCTGAGCCACGTTGCTCAGCAACATTATGTATTTTTTTAACATTTCAAAGCTCATGGGATTTTAGACATTAGAGCTAATTTATAAGAAGGCTCCACTGCAGTTTTCTGAAGTTTATTTTACCAGATGAAAACATTGCCAAATAAATTATGTAATCTGCAAGATATGTATATTATTTGTATGCTGCTCTGCTACCACTTCCACTAAAGCATCACGGGATAGGTTTCTCAGTTGAACTGAGATATCTGTTAATTCACTGATTGAAATTAATTTTGAGGTTAGTTTACCTCTTCCCCCACCATGAGGTAAGAAGAGGCCTTTTACAGTGTGTTCCATTAATTATCTTTATACTTTTTATACAGAATAACTAATGTGCTCGCTGGAAAGTACGCAGGTGAATGAACTCTTTGTGGTTTTACTAGAAAAGAACAGACATGAGTATTCAACATTACTATGAGAACACAGTACTCGCCCTTTTCATTTAAATAAATACCATCAAAGTTGGGAGGACTTTTGCAATTCGTTTATCAAGTTTACAAAGTTAATGCAATTACAAGATTTATGTGTTTCTCAAACTGCTTATGTCCATGCTCATCTCCGTTAATCTGTAGGAAAACTGTTAATTCCCAAGTGGATGACATCTGATAAATAGTTGTTGCTTGAGGGTAACCATTAGGAGGTGCACTTAGGGGTGGAGGAAGCATTTCTGCCTGTGAGTTGGTAGGTCAAAACTTGCGCCACCTAACTCCCTCTGCTCTTGGAACTCCTTCCACAACTGCTGGCAGAGTTCCCCATGTTTCCACTTTCCTCACTACTTGTTTTCATCTGGAGCTAGGTGAACATTTCAATAGCATTCATAAGTATTTGTTTGAATACAACCTGGACTGTGAGTCAAATGTTGCTTTTAGTCGCTTTCTGCGAACATAGGGACAAGCAAAGGTTTGTTCACAAAAATATTTGTACAAGGAGAAAGTGCCATGAATACTCACTGAAATGTGTAGTTGCACAAATATTTTTGCCAGGGGGTTTGCATGGGCATTATGATCTTAGGAGTAATCCAATTGGGGAGCAAAAACAATATCATGTGACATAAGTGACCCAATAATATGAACAGTAAATAATAGGTAGCTGTGATGGGGTATACAAACCCTACATATTGGCAATAAGGGGTTAGAGAGCTGCTCTGGGCTCAGCCAGCCCCGCCCTGCCACACCTGCATGAGCTGTACAAGCTGGAGAAGGAGTTAAAAGGGAGCAGAACAGTTCACTTGGGGGCAGACCAGGGAAGGGAGAAGAGCTTAGGGAGGGCAGGATCTCTCTCTACAACAACTGCCTATAGGTCCCTCCCTGAAGGAAGGGAGGACCTACTTCAGGTACACCCTGAGACTGAGGCATTCCCACTCTCTCTCATATAGACTCAATTTATTTGTGTTAATTCCCCTTATTTTTATCTGTGGACTACCCTGAAGGGGAGAGACTTGGAACTAACCTGTCTGGACGACTAGGTATGAAAGGAGGCAGATGCTGCTCCCAGAGCAAGGGAGTAACCATGCCACACCCACTCAAGAAGAGGTGCCACGTGATGAGCTGAGTCCTTTCATGCTTCCCTGTACAGACTGCCAACTGTGGACAATAGAGGGGTGGAAGAAAGTGGCTCAGGGAGGGCAGCCTTAAAGTGCTCCTGGCTGTCAGATCCTTTTGTTGCCCTCATAGGGCCCTGGGCTGGAGCCCAGAGGAGTGGAAGGGCTGGGCTCCCCTACCAACCCCCCCTGTGCAAGTCGAAGGGCCTAAGCTCTGACCACTAGACAATGCTCCCCACGAGTGAAGACCATGACAGTAGCAAATGCTCAAAGCATTAATCATGGTGAATAGTTTAACAGCAATCCACGGGGTGAAATACACTGTAATAAACTGGTCAATGAATAACTAACGATAGCAAACAGATATGTAGCAACTGTGGCGTCTTCATGGAAAAATCACAAGTGGAAGAAATAGGCTAAATTAGTTGAATAAATTCTTTAATACAAGATGTTCACCCAGCTCTACTCCCAACACTTAAGATGGAACCAGCAGAGTGAGGGAGGCTGCTCCGTAGTTCAGCAAGGGAGCGTGGTAGGAATGACCAGGGATGCTAAGGGCACATCTTCACTACCCGCCGGATCGGTGGGTAGCGATCGATCTATCGGGGATCGATTTATCGCGTCTAGTGTAGACGCGATAAAATCAATCCCCGATCGCTCTGCCGTCGACTCCGGAACTCCACCGCAGTGAGAGGCGGGAGCGGAGACGACGGGGGAGTGGCAGCCAGGTAAGTCGACCTAAAATACGCAACTTCAGCTACCTTAGGCTAGGTCTACACTACAGGGGGAGGGGGGAGTTCGACCTAAGATACGCAACTTCAGCTACGCAAATAGCGTAGCTGAATTTGCATATTTTAGGTCGACTTACCTGGCTGTGAGGACGGCGGCGAGTCGACCGCTGCCGCTCCCCGTCGACTCCGCTTCCGCCTCTCACTGCGGTGGAGTTCCGAAGTCGATGGCAGAGCGATTGGGGATCAATTTTATCGCGTCCACACTAGACGCGATAAATCGATCCCCGATAGATCGATCGCTACCCGCCGATCCGGCGGGTAGTGAAGACGTGCCCTTAGAGAAGGTAAATGAAAGCAGGTTGTGGCAATGGCACTGAGAGGCAGGTGTGGAATGGGAGGCAGCCAGCCCATTAGGATGCAGGGGACAGCTTGCAGTCTAGTGCTTGCCAGGGATGTTAGGGGATAGTTAGGATATCAGAAAACAAGGAACAATACCTGAGAAGGGCAAGCGGGAGGTGGGGTGAGGTTAAACAGAAAATGAGACTAGTTATCTGTAATAACCATGTATTTTCATTTCAAAGCAGTAATTACAGGTGCGTATATACCCTATTAAATGTGGTGCATGGAGTGAAAAGAAACCAATACATAAAGAAATCAATGTCAGTAGCCAATCCTTTATGAGCAACGCTATAACAGAGCAGCATGCACGACAGAGGAAAATTAAATGAGAGAGAGAAATTCCCATTTCAAGATGCCAGTGGGTATAGAAACAACAGGGAATAAAAAGGTATTTTTAAAATTATGTAAAATACCTCCACACAGACATGCTCTTTTAAATACCCAATGCCTGTATCTGATCCACTATGCTGATGCAAGTTTCTTCATTCCTGTTGGTCATATATTTACCTAATTCCTCTGCACTCTAAGCAGTCAGACACATAGATGGCATACCTAAGGCTTGCTTCAGCAGGCTTCATTTACATTTGCACGGCTGAAAACCATTCTAACTTATCTGTTTATGAGTATGTAACATGCTCACTGGATCTTGCCCAAGAACTGCTCCAGCTTTAATGACTCTGCTACCTCTTTGAACACACACACTGCAAGTTCTCTCTTTAGGTGAGCTAAGCAGCCCTTGGAAATGTTGGCCATTTCAGTTATTGCGTTCTGTGACATGGGAATTATACACAAGCTGCTGTTTCTTGCATACATTCCTCACATTTCTGCCAGGTGGTAGGATAGATATATGTAGTGTAATGGTGTTTTAACCTGAGCATTAAACTGGCCACATGACAGAATACCAAAAAGAGAAATCTGACATGTAAAAATAATGCTGGGCCATGTTTTTTTTGCAAGCTGGCTAATATTCTTTTTGTGGTGTGACCAGGGGCGACTCTATGTATTTTGCCACCCCAAGCATGGCAGTCAGGTGGCTTTCAGCGGCATGCCTGCAGGAGGTCCGCTGGTAACGCAGATTCGGCGGCATGCCTGCGGGAGGTCCGCCGGTCCCGTGCCTTTGGTGTACCCGCCGCCAAATTGCCGCCGAAGCCGCGGGACTGGTGGACCTCCCGCAGGCATGCCGCCGAAGGCAGCCTGACTGCCGCCCTCACGGCGACCTGCAGGCCGCCCCCCACGCGCTTGGTGCGCTGGTGCCTGGAGCCGCCCCTGGGTGTGACTATTCCAGAAAGACATACTTTCCCTTTGTTAAAAAATAGATGGTGAATTCATAAAAGGTGCTGGATTGACAGCCTTAGAGCCACTTGTCATATCTCAGCTCAGCTCTAAACTCAAACAGCCCAAAACCAAAAACTAAACATTTTGTGTCTGAGGTGGCCTGTCCCTCCCACTGAAGGACTGAGCAGTCCTGTCTCCTCATTGGCCCTGCAATCTGTCTATATAAATCACTCCATCTGAAGCTCCCCATCGGCTTTTGTAGGAGTTTCCAGTCTATTGTGTCCATGCGCCAACCCTAAGCAGGCCGGAAAATGGTGTCCGTAGGCTCTGGAGCCATTCTTGTAGTCCAGAGGGTAGGGCCCCGAAGGGCTCAGTTCAGTGTTCCAGGAGCTCCAAAGGTGGCTACCCTTCCAAAGACCGTCTTGAGAATATAAACTAGTGTAAACACGTCAACTACTGACTAGGATAGAAAGGAACAAATAAGTGGGCTCTTCTTCTGCACCAAGAGGCTGTCGAAACTTAAAGACCTTGCACAAATGTTAAGTCAAATAAGAGTCCTCTAAGTTTGGTGTAATCCTTTATGATCATCTTCCATACCCCAAGATCTTTAAGTCAGCTCTGATCAGATTACTTCTTGTATTATGGTAGCACCTAGAGGCCCAACTTGCGATACAGGGCCCATTGTGCTAGGCACTATACAAACACGTAATAAGTTCCTGCCACCAAAATTTACAATCTGAATAGATGATACAGTGATGTGATCAGGGTGCATAGGAATCCTTTATGTTGGAATGGCAAAGTTGTTTCCTAGGCCCTCCCAAACAGGGCCAAATTAAGGCATAGGCACTACAGACCCATGCTTATGGCCCCAGCTCTGGAGTCTGGTGACTATATCAGAATGATCAATTTCTAGCCCTCGTGATTGGAAAGAAAAGCTGGGAAACATGACCCAAGTGTAACCAAAGCAATGATGTCTGCCTGGGTCTTCAGATCATGCCTGACTAACTTGATTTCCTTCTTTGAGAAAATAACAGATTATTTTTTTAGCTAACGGAAGTGCAGTAGATCTAACATATTTGGATTTCAGTAAAGCATTTGACATGGTGCCACATGGGAATTTATTAGTTAAATTAGGGAAGATAGAGATGAATACAAGCATTGTAAGGTGGATAAGGAATTGGCTAACGGGCAGAAGGCAATGGGTTGTGCTGAAAGGTGAGTTGCCGGACTGGAGAGAGATTACTAGCAGAGTTCCTCAAGGATTGGTCTTGGGACCAGTTTTATTCAATATTTTTCATTAATGGCCATGGCACAAAAAGCAGGGAGTGTGCTAATGAAATTTTCTGGTAATGCAAAATTGGGAGGCATCTTCAATACAAAGTAGGACTGGAATATTATACTGGGACATCTTGATGACGTCGAAGATTAGAGTGACAGAAATGGGATGAAATCAACAGTACAAAGTACAAGATCATGCATTTAAGGTCTAGTAACAAGAATTTTTGCTACAAGCTGGGGACTTAGCAGTTGGAGAGAGACCGGGTATGTGGGCTGATCACAAGATGACAATGAGCCACCAATGTGATGTGGCTGTGTAAAAGGCAAATGCAGTGCTAGGATGTAGTAGACAAGGCATTTGCTGTAGAGACAGAGAAGTATTAATGCCATTGTACAAGGCCTGGGTAAGACCTAATTTGGAACACTCTGTACAATTCTGGTCACCCATGTTCAAAAAAGATGAATTTAAACTGGAACACGGTGCAGGGAGGAGCTACTAGGATGATCAGGGGAATGGAGGGCCTATCTTAAAGTTATGAGAGGAGACTGGAAGAGCTTGGTTTGTTTAGTCTCACCAAAAAAAAAAAAAAAAAAAGGCTGAGGGGGATATGATTGCTCTCTATAAATACATTAGGGGGTAAATACCAGGGAGGGTGAAGAGCTGTTTAAGCTAAAGGACAATGTTGATACAGAACAAATGGATTTTTTGGCTAAGAACACATTGAGGCTGGAAATCAGAAGAAATTTTCTAAGCATCAGAGGGGTGAGGTTCTGGATAGGCCTCCCAATAGGAGTTGTGGGGGCACACAACTTAGTGTTAAGATAGAGCTGGACAAATTTATGAGTGCAGTTCTATGATGGGGTGAGGGTTGGGATAGGGCTGAACAGCCCTGGGTTCACTTCCAGTTTATATCGTCTGCTCCTAAAGCTCATGTTTCAGGGCTTCTGCTGGCCACCTGCAGGGGTCAGGAAGGGATTCCCCTCACCCTGCCAGTTTTTTAATCTCTTTCCTCTGACGCATCAGGGATGGCTAAAGCTGGAGATGGGATACTGGGTGGGAGTGGGGGAGGGGCAGTGCTCTGAGGTGGCACCGAGCAGTCTCTCTCTCTCGGTTCTTGGCTCACTGGTTCTTGCTCACAAGCGCAGGGTCTAAGTGGTCACTGTACGTAGGGTCAGGAAGGAATTTCTACCAGGTCAGATTGGCAATTACCTTGGTTTTTTTTACCTTCCTCTGCAGTGTGTGGGTGCAGGTCACTTGCCAGGATTATCTGGGTATCTCTCATTAAAACATTTCCCTGCCATTGCAGGGGCCTAAGCACTGGTGCACCTCAGTCCCTCCTATTCTCTGCCTGTGGCATATAATAGTTTAGTGGGTCTCATTTATTTTGTTGGGTTTAGTCTGAGAGTGGTGTTGGTGGCCTGTGGTACACAGGAGGTCAGATTAGCTGATCTAGTGGTCCCTTATGGCCTTAAACTCTATGACTCAGACAGCCTGAAACTTTATCTTTGAGAGTGAGGAGTTGCCCTATGCACTCAAAGATGTTGATATCAAGACCCACTGCTCACGTGGGCCCTGCCAACACAACCCCAGTAAAGGACTCTGTGTGTGGCAGGAGGGGAAGAGGGCAATGGGCCTAGTCTTAGCAATGATAAGACTCCCATTGACTTCAGTACACTTTGGATTAGGCCCTTTCTTGTGTGCTATGTTCTGAGCAATGCTTCTCCAGGCGTGCTACCAGTTTATAAATTACTCTCCTCTTTCTGGGTAATGCGTACACATGCACACTGAGCTACTGTGCTTTGTCATCTTTTAGCCAGGGTACTTGCTGGGCCTTTCTCATTTTCTAGTCAATCACAACTGCTGCTTGGGACTCTTCTACTGCTGCTACATGTTGCTGTACTGTGCCATCTTCTCATGCCTATTGCTCTTAGTACAAACTGGACCCATTCATCAGAGGGAGGAGTGTATAATTTTAAAAATCAGTGACACCTACTAGAAGAATACATTTCAGAGGCCTTAATCTTCCACCTTACACCACGTGGTCAACTCCTGTAATAAGATGTATTATGTATTGATGTCATTCTACAGACTCTGTCTGCTTCTCATTCTCCCTCCTCTCCAAATATTCCTGAATTTCTCATAATGAAATCTCTAGATGCAAATACGATATTTAGATCTGCATTATATTTGCCAGTCTCTTCCAATCCCCCTAAAAGACATAGCATGTTGAAGTTTAAAAAACAAAAATTGCAATACTGTAACTGCAAAGAGGGAAATCAATCCAGCTAACATCACAAAACAAGCATTTTTTACAGTAATGAAGTATAGGTGGTGGAGTGTTTTGCACACAGAGGAACTACTTGTGTCCTTTTACACATTAAAATGGCCTTGGACATCCAGCCAAAGCGCACATGTGGCCCTATTGATAGCATGATGACAATATAAGATATGAGTCCGGTACTTTGTTGCTAGTGCTACAAAATATTTTAGTCTCCATAAATAAATATCACTCAAAGATACCAGTCAAAGATAGGAAACTTGTGGTTAAATTCCTTTCTAGCTAAGTAGATTTCTCAATGCTAATAATTTTATGAGACAGATTGTCACAATTGTAGGATACAGTTACAGGAATATCTCTCTAGTACATATCATAGGCACAAAACAGGGGTGGGGGACAAGGGTAGTGTGCACCTTGCGCCCCTGTTTGGAAACCAGACACAATCTGATTGGGGAGCAGAGGCACCATTTTAGGGCTCTCATTAGTGTCCCAAGAGGAAGTCAGTCAGAATTCTTCCTGCATCTCCTACTACAGAACAGTCTCAAAGCACATACCATAGATCAAAGCCATAAGGTTAGATAGTGAGGCAGTGACAGCTGGGACTAGAAGCCATCTCTTGTTGCTCAGCCTTGTTCACAGCCTTCTATACTCCAGCTATTTCCTTAACTGCAAAATTACCTACTTTTATCAATATGAGCCTTGGGAGTACCATGAACCTGGCCTGATTAGATGTCCACATGAAGTTGGAAATGTCATCCATGTGACTGCTACAGCTGGAAGACCTCTGCTTTACTAATTGTACAGTGATGTGTATGCTCACAGGCATGTGAAGGCTTAATCTCTGTGCACTAATATAGTACTAAATCATAAGCACTGCAAAACATTTTTCTAAACTTAAGATTTCTCCCCTCCCCAAAACTTAACTTTTGTTGCCTTGATCATGTATTGTATCATATTTTTGCTCTGTTTTAAAAGGGAGTAGGTTTACATGGATGGGTTTCTTTTCAAAACAGAATAATTCAATTGTGAAAATCAATTCAGAAAGTGCTTTTTGGAAACTAGCTTGTTATTCTGATTGTCCTAGCAGAATGAGGCATTTGTAGCTGTCATAGAAACTTGATATAAGAAAGCTTTTGATGAGTGCATGGGCACAAAGCGTTGATTAAAGAAGAACTGCAGATAATTAGGTGAAAAAATAAGTTCCGATCTCTTTTAACATTACTGCACTTGTTCACCACTGAGCTGACCTTCCACATTAAAGGGAGGTGTCAACATAGGCTCTGACTTAAGTCATGAAACAGTCGTGGCCATTTTCCATGTCCCAGATATGCCAAGGAACAGGGACTTGCTTTCCTAAAAGATGAAGTAAGAGTCAAGGTGGCACCAATGAATTAATGAGATGCTGGAACACTTAATATTTTGGAAATTGTGCGGGGTCTCACACACACTGTAGATTTAATAGCACTGAAGAGTGGGTTTGGCAAAAATCAGCTGTGGGGAAGTTTGCTGTAGAGGAGTATTTAATATGACTTTTCTTGCTTAACCATAATCAATCAATAACCATAATAATGAGGCTTCCATTGAGAGATGCCATTCATAAGATTTCCTGTCTCTTTAGAGGAAAAGAAGAGTGAAAATGTATCCCATTGTGTGCTATTCCTCATGGAGAGATTTGTGTTACTTTCATTTAGGGATGATTTTCAGTATGTGGCTCAAAGTGCTGTCTTGTTCCATATCCAAAGCGAGGTTCAGTATGCCTGCCAGCATGCTCTATGACCAACTTACAAGTGTTATTCCCATCTAAATTTTTCCCTAATTAACTGTTTTAATGGAGTGTCTGATGTTCCACCCATTTCTGCAGGTCAGTGAAAATAACTCTACACTCAGCCATTATTGGCATTTGAACAGAATATACAGTTAGGAAAAGAAATGATGCAGTACCTCATGAAATTTCACTTTGTTGAGCTGCTGTAAGAAAGATCCACAATTATTGCCAAATAGGCTTCATAAGGATGTGTTGTTCCTCTTCGCTATGTAGACTATCAGTTACCGTAGTGATGGTTGTGGACTAAGAACACTGATTCAATATTAATGCACCTCACAAGAAGGAGTGTGCCTAAAATAAATTAAATAGTTGGCACTACTTTGGTACTAGACCATCTGCCTGCTAATTTGGAGCACTGAGGTAAAAACATTCAAACTTGGCTGCTTAAAGTTAGGTACAAAAATACAGAGACAAGGGGGTGAGGTAATATATTTTATTGGCCCAACTTCTGTTGGTCAGAGATACAAGCTTTCAAGTTTATACAGAGCTCTTCTTCAGGTCTGGGAAAGGTACTCAGAGGCTAGGTCCACACTACCCGCCTGATTCGGCGGGTAGAGATTGATTTTCTGGGATCGATTTATCACGTCTCATCTGGACGCGATAAATCGATCCCAGAAGCGCTTCCCCGTTGACTGCGGAACTCCTGCTCGCCGAGAGGAGGAAGCGCTGTCGACAGGGGAGCTTGCCTGCGCCGCGTGGACCCGCAGTAAGTAAACTTAGTTCAATCTAGGAAACGTCGACTTCAGCTACGCTATTCTCGTAGCTGAAGTTGCGTTTCCTAGATCGATCCCCTGCCCCAGTGTGGACCAAGCCAGAGTGTCACTAAATATCTAAATGCAATTATCTAAATACAAGTGGCCAGATTTTTCAGAGACAAGGATCTGCAGCTCTTGTTGCCTTAAGTCACCCAATTTTGCAAATGTTGGCCTTTTGGCCTAATTTAATTTAATTGGCCTAATCTAGACCTAGTTGGATTATTTTTACTCCCCACAGAAAATTTCAACATTTTGGCAAAAAATAGAAAACTGAAAATATTCAGCTGAAAACTTTTGGCTGAAAACCAAAAAAATTGAGTCAGAAATGCTGCTGTGGTGCCTCATGGGAGTTGTAATTTGGGAGCTTTATGCCCCCCATCTCCTTTATGGACCAGGTTTCCTGACTGGACTATATCCCCATGAAGCACTATGGTATCCCCTCTTGCTAAGTCACCGCAGTGCTTCATAGGAGTCCTTGGCCATGGTACATTCTGGCTGAAAACTGAAATCTTTTAGGGTTTTGGGTGTTAAAATTTCAATTTCTGACTGGAAAAACTTCTGAGGAAAGTGGACACTGTTTTGTGAAAGATTTTATTTAATCAAAAAATCTAATTTTCCAGTGAAAAACAGTTTTGATGGAAATGTTTAACCGCTGCTGGCCAAATCCTCTATCTTTACTCATGCAAAACTCCTAGTAGAAGTCACTGGAATGCATATACAGCAAAAAACTCCAGTCATTGGATATAAAGACTATTAACTTTAACTTTAATGTCCGGTTGCCAATTTCAAAGATTCATAGATTCCAAGGCTGAAAGGGACCATTGGTGATCATCTAGTCTGGCCTTCTGTATAACACAGGTCATAGAACTTCCCCAAAATAATTCTTAAAGCATCTCTTTTAGAAAAACTTCTACTCTTGACTTAAAAATAGTCAGTGATGCAAAATTCACCACAGCCCTTGGTAAATTCTTCCAATGGTTAATTTCTCTTGCTTAAAAATGTATGCCTTATTTCCAGTCTGAATTTGTCTAGCTTCAGCCATTGGATCACGTTATACCTTTCTCTGCTAGTTTGAAGAGCCCATTATTAAATATTTGTTCCCCATCTAGATTCTTACAGACCGTCATCAAAAGTCACCCCTTAACCTTCTCTTTGTTAAGCTAAATAGGTAGAGCTATTTGCGTCTCTCATTATATATCACCAATGGATTGTTCACAATCGATTTCAGATGCCTATCCAATCTTGTCTCATGTCTTGGCAAGAACAAAGAGAGGATGGGAGAAAGGAAGTAGTATTATCCCCAATTTACAGATGGGGAACTGAGATAAGAAGAGATTAAATGATTTCCTTCAGATTTTCCAAAATAGCTTTATCATTGGCCTGAGACCAAATTTCAAAATTTTTTATCCTCAAAATAAGTTTGAGAAAGTTATGAGTATTTAGAAATAGGGGATTATAGAGGAAGTCTGAACATATCCCTAACTAGCATTCTGAACATCCCATTAACCTTATTACAAAATCTAAAATAAGCCTTGCTAAAGATTATGGATCAAAATCATTGGTATCATAAGCAGGTATTAATTTACTAAAGTCAACAGACATCAAATTCACTTACACCAATAGTGAATTTGTCCTTAACGAATTTTCTCCTGGAGGGGGAGAAAGATACTGAGAAATGCATCCTCCATCAACTGGTTATGGAGCAATATTGTAATCTAACGGGGGTGTGCCAATAAAGTACAATACCGCTGCCCATTGTTATGACTAGGTAGTCATATATGGAAGAAAGGAAAATCAATGGGATATTTGAAATTTTGCTCTGTTTTTAAGGTTCATAATTACTTTGCATTTTTTTTTAACTTTTGGGGAATTTGGCAGTCACTTTCTTAGAGCAAAATTTTGCATAAAATGGTTTTATCTTCCTGCACATACTGCAAAAAGCCCACTGGTCACTTCCATTGATTTCAGTAGAAGCAGGATCCGGCTCAAAATTTACAAGTGCAGTTTTCAGGGCAAGATTTTTGAAGCTGCTTGCACATGGAAAACTTGAATCAAGGAAACAATTTCAGGATCTCTTGCTCCATAGACAGGAAATTGGGCTGATGGGTATACCAAGGGCCAACATTTTCAAGCCTGGGTGACTGTTAAATTCCTAAATCTATATGTATGCACTTAAATAAAAGTGTTTCAAAGCTCCGAAACACTTGTCTATCTCATTCCCTTCAGTGAGATCTGTGGGTGTTCAGCACTTCTGGAAATCAGGCCACTTTTATTCAGATCTAAATATGGACCTGGGAGCGTAACCCAGGTTCTAATTAAGATTTAGGGCGAGATTGCCAAGCTGGTACTCTTAGTTTGCAAGCGATAGCACTGTGCACAGTGTTCTTCTGCTACCCCTTATGTCTGCTTGTCACATAGCATTGCAGCTTCAATGTTAACACCCTGCTTTATACCCTACCCTACCTTCCAAATAAGCAACTCGGGACTTATAAACATCAGCATTTTCTGTTTTGGAAGAGGGTTGAGTTTGTCAGGGAAAAGTGTAGGAGCAGGCAAATAACCGATGATCTCCTGTTTGGCTCAGTGTAAATTCTTGCGTGAAGTGAGGGCTCCCTCATCATACATTCTACATAATAATAGCACTTTCCATCACCGGATTCCTATATGCTTTTCAATCATTAATCACAACCCCCCTGCGAAGTAAGTGTTGTTATCCCCATGTTGGGAAACTGAGGCACAGAGGTAAGTAACTTACCCACAATCACATAGGACGTCTGCAGCAGAGCTGGGCATGGTACTGATATCTGCTGACTCCCAATCCTGAGCTTTAGCTACAAGACCAGCCTTATTATAGGATTAACATTAGAGCAGCCAGTCCTTCTGCCAAAGTCAACAATTTCAAGACATATTTCTAGTGATCCAGTCATGAATATGTAGTGGGAGTTATGAATGCACCAGAGGATATAATTCATTCCAGACGTGTTTTTATAGGTTTTTTTATTCCTGTCTCTTGCACCCCATCTTAGTCACTTGCATTTATCTCAGGTGTCTCTGGTGCCAATGAGTTGGATCACCATGGTATCAAGAGTTTGGGAGTTGTCCACCAGAAAAAAGAAATAGGTATTTTGTATCTCTTTGTAGTGGTTTACAGCTGAAGTGTGCCTGGCATGTTTACTTGTCTGATTTCCAAGGGAAAGGCAGGGTATGATATGACAGGCAGGCATGGTCACAACAGGTTACAATGAGCTGTCATCTCAAACCATGCAATTTCCTTCTTGAGTCATTTTTCAACTAAGAATGAATCACTACATCCTCCTCTTTAACTGTAATCCCGTCTGTGCATAAAAGCTCCATAAAAAGGGTGGAGGTCAATGCATATTTTTCATAGTGACAAGAGCTGAACTATACACAGTTCAGCAGGAAGACAGGTCCCTTCAAAATTCAGGGAAGCAAGTTGAAGGAGAACAGGTACATTTGCACATATGTGTAATCCCTCTTTTCTCCCTGGGTTACTCGGGAGCAGACAACACTCACCTGTGTGCCCGGGCGCCTGATGCTGTGGACAGTAAAGGTGATCCTTGGTATCCCAGTGGTGATGTTGGATAGGTGAGATCCTCTATCCACCCCTCTGCTGCAGTCATTTTACTTGTAAAGGGAATTAAAATTGACGGTGCCCTGTACATACCCAATGGCATACCTTGGGAGCCTCCAGGAATAAACCTGAGCTAATCTGTGCAATGGGTCTAACTCAAAAATAGCAATTATAAACAATATGCACCCATTATACATTTAGATTAAAGTTAACACATATTTACTTAACAATTTAAGGAAACATGGCATGACAGACTGAGATTGAATGTGACTACTCAGTTAAATCAGCAGGGGGCAGTTCAATAAATCAATTAACAAATACAGGAACTCCTCACTTAATGTTGTAGTTATGTTCCTGAAAAATGCGACTTTAAGCGAAACAATGTTAAGCGAATCCAATTTCCCCATAAGAATTAATGTAAATGAGGGGGTTAGGTTCCAGGAATTTTTTTTTCACCAGACAAAAGACTCTCTCTCTCTATACACACACACACACACACGCAGTATAAGTTTTAAACAAACAATTTAATACTGGTACACAGTGATGATGATTGTGAAGCTTGGTTGAGGTGGAGGAGTCAGAGGGTGGGATATTTCCCAGGGAATGCCTTACTGCTAAATGAACTAGCAATTGACTGAGCCCTCAAGGGTTAACTCTCACAACACTCTACAAGGCAGCAGGAAAGGAGGGAGGGCAGACAGAGACACACACCCTGTGTGTGAGAGAAAAAATGTGCATTTTCCCTTTAAGTAGCTGATCCCAGGCTTAAGTACACTGCCTTGTTAATTAAATCAGCTTGCTGAGACCTCCTGAGACCGCAGCTACTGCCTAGAAGCTCCCTTCCTCCCTCGTGTGTCCCCTCTGCTCTATGGAAGATGGGGTAAGCGGGGTGCAGGAGCGGGGGGAGGGAGAGACACCCTGACATTAGCTCCTCTCTTCCCCCCTCCCCCCATACAGCAAGCAGGAGTCTCTCGGAGCAGCTCTAAGGCAGAGGGCAGGAGCAGCACATGGCAGTGGGGGGAGGGGCAGCTGCTGCACCAGGGAAATTAGGGGAGCGGGGAGCTGATAGGGGGCAGCTGGTCCACCCTGGTTCCAACCACCCACCAGCTAGCTGCAACGGGCTGCTCTTCCTGCAAGCAGTGGACAAAACAGGCGGCTGCCAAACGACGTTAGAAGGGAGCATTGCACAACTTTAAATGAGCATGTTCCCTAATTGATCAGCAACTTAACATCGAAACAACATTAACCAGGCTGACTTTAAGTGAGGAGTTCCTGTACAATTTACAGTAGAAGAGGAAACTTATCTAACTTGCATTTACACTGCCACCTTCTACCTCCCCCATCCCCCGAGGGTACACTCCTCTGGATTTCAGAGTTCTAAACACTTTCTTGCATGGGTGCATTTGAAGATCTTGAAGCTGGAGACAGCACTCCGGTGGTCTGGTGAATCAGTCCAGCCAAGGCAACAAGGGGCAGAACAATTCTAATTTGGGATCATGCCAAGCTGCACACCCTCTCTGAAGACTGGAGTTGTTTTAACCAAACGTCAGCAATCCTGGGTTCTGGTTTCATGAGAAGACCACTCCGCCTCTTCTCAGACAATCCCTTAGTCTCTTTACTGTCCCCCTTCCCTTGCAAGCACTTTCACAAACAAGGTGTCACTACAGGCCCACCTCAGTCAGGTCTAGGCACAGCAACAGTCTCTGCTCTGACTCCAGGGAAGCCACCAACCACCCCTGAGGCTCCCTGTTTGATCAAAGCCCCAGCAGGCTCTCAGCAACAGCTTCTGGCTCCCTAGCAGCAGTTTAGCACCAGCTCCTGGTATGGACAGAGCTCCACTAAAACAATCTCAGCATCTCTCCAAAATGGAGCCCAATGTATGCTCCCTGTAAGAGGCAGTCTCTCTCTCTCTCTCTCCACCCAAGGCATCACAGGGTTTGTAGTATCCAAGGCTGGATTGCAGTACTCAGGATCTTCCCAACTGGAATACTTCCAATTAAGTTCAGAGGCCCCTCTAGCAAAGGGTACCTACATATGCAATATTAGTCATGCACAAAAGTTGCAAGATGAAGAACATAGAATTTTAATGAATAAATAATTCAAAATAAATGCACAAGCTTTGTTTTTCTTTGCTTTAAAATTATTTGATGTGAATTAGTTACATATCACACCCTCATTCACTACATCAGATCCAGTTCATATCTCATTGGGCCTTGTCAATCACAGATCTTCAAACATCAGAGGAGAGAAGGTTATGGGTTTAGCATTTCCAAAAGCTTTTATTCCCAAGTAAAAGTCCATCTATCTGCCAACAATTTGAGTTTGGGGACTTTTTTATTTTTATTTTTATTTTTTTTAAAGAATGTTCTGCTTCCGTTAAAATACTTTATTGGAGTGATGGCTGAAGTCCTTTCTGCAGCATAGCCATCGGACAAGATAGAAGCAGTGGACTACTCTACTACTGAGCCTAAACCCCGACACAATAAAGGGAATGCCTCAATAGGTAGTTCAGCTGTTATGCAGCTTCTGGGCTTCTTTCCAGTGAAATATTATCACTAATTAAGGACCCAATCCAACTCCCATTCAAGTTAATGAAAAGACTGCCCTTGGCTGCAGTGGAAGCTGGATTGGGCCCTAAGCTTCTGTTTACATGAAACATTTGCAGGCACAAAGTGGGCAGTGTTTAGAGTTTATATAGAACAAAATAGACCTGGGTTTTACCTCCATATACTACATATTAGAGACAATTCACAAACACCTGTTGCTTTTTAAGGGGCTCCAGAAGCCCAGAGATAGCAAATGTAGTGGCTTTTAACTCGTAATATAGAAACAGGGCTGTAGAATCAGTTTGTGGGAACAGTGCAGCTCACTTAAATCAATACCAATGAAAAGGACAGACCCATTAAAAGAAAAAAGTTGTAGTGCAATACCTAGTGACAAGTATTTACAGTACACTGGAGACTTCTTTGTATTTCAGGTCCCATGATTACATGTGAAAAAAACAATCATCTAATTGATTATTTGCAAGTGCAATTATCACTACTGATCAAGGAAACTGTGCATGCAAATTAGGTATATGTAAGACCTTTGGTCCAAAACAAAACTATACAAGTTGAAACTGACTTTTATTAAGTATCAGAGGGGTAGCCGTGTTAGTCTGAATCTGTAAAAAGCAACAGAGGGTCCTGTGGCACCTTTAAGACTAACAGAAGTATTGGGAGCATAAGCTTTCGTGGGTAAGAACCTCACTTCTTCAGATGCAAGTAATGGAAATCTCCAGAGGCAGGTATAAATCAGTATGGAGACAACAAGGTTAGTTCAATCAGGGAGGGTGAGGTGCTCTGCTAGCAGTTGAGGTGTGAACACCAAGGGAGGAGAAACTGCTTCTGTAGTTGGATAGCCATTCACAGTCTTTGTTTAATCCTGATCTGATGGTGTCAAATTTGCAAATGAACTGGAGCTCAGCAGTTTCTCTTTGGAGTCTGGTCCTGAAGTTTTTTTGCTGTAATATGGCTACCTTTACATCTGCTATTGTGTGGCCAGGGAGGTTGAAGTGTTCTCCTACAGGTTTTTGTATATTGCCATTCCTGATATCTGATTTGTGTCCATTTATCCTCTTGCGTAGTGACTGTCCAGTTTGGCCAATGTACATAGCAGAGGGGCATTGCTGGCATATGATGGCATATATAACATTGGTGGACATGCAGGTGAATGAGCCGGTGATGTTGTAGCTGATCTGGTTAGGTCCTGTGATGGTGTTGCTGGTGTAGATATGTGGGCAGAGTTGGCATTGAGGTTTGTTGCATGGGTTGGTTTATTAAGTAAAATCTCTGCACAGTGTATAGTTAAAAATCTGCTGTTTGGTGCCAACCTAAATAATCACAAGCAATGGCATAAAAAAACCAACCCTTCATAATATCCTTGGGAGACAAGCAATTTGATCATTATACAATGGTGCACTTACCTGTTTAACGCACACAGTATAACTGAGGTCCCATATACAGTATGTAGGGAAAGAAGAAAGCTTGTGTGCATAATGACAGTGAAGTAATCTATTACTTCAACAGAGAGCCCTTACCAACCAGGAGTGGGAAAGCACTGTTTCATAATAGTGGGCTCCGTTGTGCACAGTCTTTCTTTGGGGGGTGGTGCTGAGATGAACCATCTCAGAGGAAGCACCGGGAGGCAATTTATTTCAGAGTCAGAATGCCCCTCAAAGTTCCTCAGACTCTTGCACACTGCCCCCTACACTCCAGTCTTGTTCCATAGGCCAATGCACAGAGACGGCAGGTCACCCTTTGGGGCGCTGTGCACCTTGCAGGGCTTGTGGAGGGAGCAGTCCCAGCACTTCCCTGAGCACAGGGACTGCAATGTGCCTGGTCCTTATGCAAGCTGTGTAATGTGGGGAGTATGTTCCTGTGGGGTGCCCTCACTCCATGCTTTGCACCCAAAGGTACAATCAGAGCTACATACAGAACTTTGTTGAAGCAATTATAAAGGTAGGAGTCAGCTGCAAAATTCAGGCCCAGATCTGGTTTCATATTCTGAATGTATGTCAAGTTCAGGGTTGCTTAGATCCAGGGTTTGGGCTCAGCCTCATCTCTAATATACATCATATGGAAATATGTGCAGCAATATAAATACATGCATAATATATACACAAACAGACCACTAATATTTTTCTTTGTATTACAAAGAGGATTGAATTCCTTTTACACTAGGTACCATATAATAAAGTTTGGTCCTTGCCCCAAAGGGCCTATCAGAGAGAAACACACACACAGTGTCATCTCCCACTGAAGCTGAGGACCTCTATGACCTTGCAGGAGAGGCTCAGACTTTGCAGGATTGAGCCCATAATGAGCACGGTTCTATGAAGTATTGTAGAATCATAATTTCAGAGTTACTGTACCGAATGCAAACCTTTCTTAATAGGTTCTCAGTATAATAGCTGCTGTTATTCTTCTGTGGGGTTCCCCTTTTGGTCTCTACCACATCCTAATGACTAAGAACTAATTTGGACATGGAGCAGCTGTCTACCCATTTATTCCCTCTTTTACAGTCTGCCCGTTATCTGAGCCATTCCTCCTTGTTGCTAATTGCCATCTACTTCAAGATGTCAAGAACATACTCCCAGGAACAGAGCCACAGATAAACAAAATGCAGACAAACATCAAAGCTTAAAACAAACTGATAAGTCTCCTTGATTGATTTTAAGGGCTGGTAAAGAGAGGTGTGTTTGGATTGGAAGGTGCAAATGTTGAGCTGAGCAGCACCTGTTGGCTTGTGATCTGACCTGGCCATTTGGCTTGAAAAGGCCAAAGAGATACAGAGAGAATCAGCAATCCATTTGGAGTTACAAAAGCAGCAGGGGGCCTCAGATGAACAAAGGGTCTCTCCAGGCATGGCTGTATGCTGCTTTTTGTCTCTCAGTATCACATTCCCTGCCCCAGTGTGACAGACAAATGCCAGGCCAGATGATGTGATATGATCAGCCTTATTTGGATGAGGTCTGTACCTGTATTATATGATGGCAGCAGATGCTGATTCAATATGGATGCAGGTGCAGAGTACCAGAGCCCAACTGTCTCCATAAAACCACTTAGAGGTACATGCATAAAGCCTGAGCAAGGATGCTTTCATTTCTAAGTAATTACAGTGGATTTTTCTAACTAGTTACAGCATGAGTATTTGCTTGGTGTGTGTGAAGGTAGTGCTTGAAAAAGGTGTTGGGCTGGACTGGAAAGTGTAGTCCTCTGTGCACAGAACACTTATGGGGCAGCCCACACACCTCATTCCTGCCCTCCCAAAACTCCTGACCTGCAGAGAAAAGATCCAGGGATGAGAGAGCAGTTCAGTCAACATGCCCATTTAAGCTGGGATCTTTTTCAAAAGACCCTAAATGGAAAGGTCTCAAGTCAGAAGAGATCCACAAGGTGATGTAATTTTAGATCCCTTTAATTTAGACACCAAGTAAAAAAAAAAAAAAGGGGGGGGGGGAACGGGGATGGGGAATGCAGCACTGACAAAAAATAAAAACTATTTTTTGCTGGTTTTATGAACAGTGAAGCATTTTGAAGTCCCCCCTTAATGAATTAATTATTCTGTATCTTTTTTTTGTTTTCTCCAACAACCACGTTTTGATTTTTCCTGGGATAGAATTTCACTGTTTTTCATTATGAAAAACTGTGTTTACTGATGGAAATAATGGTGAAAATTCATCCTTGACCACGCTCAGGAATTATCTCAAAAATCAAAAGCAAAGGGGGGAAAAAAAGACAAAATAATGTACAAGAAACACAAGAGAGTTTTAATATTAAAGATCAGTATTGCTGAGTGAATATCTCAAAAATATTCCACATATATTTATTCAAACATAAAACCAATTTCTAGCAAATGAATTCACTGACAGGAATGTTTGTGGAGACAGAAAATTTTAAACAAAAATATAGAGAATTTTTTGAGAATAAATATTGAACTTGTCAACATAATTTTTCACAATGGAAACTTGAATCAGAGTTACACTCATCTAATCAGGGAATAGAAACAAGGTCATGTGACTTGTGTCCAGTCAAAACTAACCAACAGAGGATGAATGTCTGCAAACTATTTCCAATAACAAATACATTTCAGGATGGAGCAATTCCTCTAGTTCCACTTCTGATACCTCCGTACTGTGTAAAAATGGTGTTTCAAGATGGTCCTCTGTCTAGAGATAGATATACCCAGAATTCTCAGACATACTACACTCCAAACGTAACTACCTCAAAATCCCATGTGCACTAACTCTGTAAAATGACTGGGGAAATATGCCCATAAACTGAAAAGATCAGATGAGGGCCAGCACTGCATTAGAACAGGTTCCTCCCCTGGCTGACTATGGAAGAAAAAAAAAAAAGAAAAAAAAGTGATTGTGCCTCTCCAAACTTTGTCTACTGAAATAGCACAGAAAGAAGTTCTCCAAGGGCTTTTCAAAGCCAATGAGGATGATTTACAACATCAGCACTATTTATGTTAATCTTAAGGGGGGGAAATGGGATACAATGATACATAAAGAAACATTATTTCCCAAAGGTGGATTTTATTTCTTCAACAATTTATAAAGCTCCAAAGTAAAATACTACTATTTTGGGACTGGTATTATATTTCAATGAGTTTAGCAGCTGCCAGGCTTGTGCATATATTTTGTACTGTACACGTGGTGCAAGGCCCATTGATTCAGCAGTGGTACACAGGGCTTTGTGGTGGTGGTGTTGCAGTCAGTAATCAGATTTGGATCTTAAAAGATGAACTGTGCACTGAAGAATGTCAAGATTAAATTTGTGACAATGAGTAAACTAATTTTGCACCCACTAACTACTCTGCCAAGTAGTTTAGCCACCACATTTGACTTACTGTGCTCTCGAATTATTCACAAACATTATTACCATAGCTGTGCCTATTGTACTAGCATAATTAATTATGCTGATACACAAATAAGAAAAAAATCAGCATCTTGATTTTAATTGGGAAGAAGGGGTTGGGCTTTAACATTTGCACATTCTTCTTAGCATATGCACAACATGCCTCAGGTGGGACATGGCCAGGATTCATCACTGAATTTGATCCGCTGGGTGGATCATTAGCTTCCCCGGCTTGGGTACGGATTGGGAGTGTGATGTGAATGCTGATCCATGCCCCTCATTTGCACATTAATATAGAACAGAAGGTCTGTGGTCCTTAAAACTATACTCACTATACTTACTGTCACACAGTAACAGTGGATAGCTGGAGTGGCAGTAGAAAAATATGCACGCTAGCCTTAAGCATGAGATTCAAAGAAAAGGGTGTTCCTGTTCAAATTGATGTGAAGGATGAAGCCTGTCACACAGAAGTGGAGACCTCTAGGAGAAGCCTGCCAACTTCTAGATTGACTATTTGTGCTCAGACCCCAGTTATCAAGTAATTTCATTCTTCAATTGGTCCTTGTTGAGGTAATGAGAATGACCAAGGGAGAGTATAAGTACATCCTTACCCTCAAATGCATCACCACATCTTTCTGCCTGGAAGGTATCAAACTTTACAAGTATCAAGAGGGAGAAGACATGGAGAACCTCCTGTTGAGGATCGAGGGAATAGCTTGAGCAACAAGGCAGCCCAGATCTTCTTTCTGACCTGAATTATGGGGTTACACTGGCGATTCCTTGTTTGAATTTTGGGTTTGACAAATTAGTGAAAGATGAAACCAAAGACTACTGTGCAATAGTGGCAGACAGCCTAAACACCCAGACAGATGGGGCCAAAGGCAGGACCTAGAGGACACAGAACAAGACTCAGCCATCAGCTGACCTGATGTAGGCGAGTCAGCAGAAATGAGGGATGTGAGCTGTACAGAGGACCAACAGAATTAACGCAACAACAGTATAGAACCAAGTCCCCCATCAACAGTGTTAACACAAAAAAGAAGTGGAAGACTGTTTTGAAGACGAATATACTTGAAATACAATACAGCAAATGCCATGTCCTTATGGTGGGATATGTACAAGTAAACACTGTCCCCTGCAAGTCAGAAAACACTGTCACAATAGCCGCAACAACAAAAATTGTTAAAAGGAAAATGAGTAGCAACCTCCATAGAACTTGAAGGGAGAAGCACAGGTTGCAGGAGGGAAAAGTTTGGGGGTAGGCACTAGGAAGTTAGTCTGTGAGCACATGGCTAGAATGCTAACTGCAGTGACAGCATCTTTGTAAATAATTATCTTAATAAAGAGCTAGTTAATTTTAGACACATGGAGTCCTCATGTGAATATCCAGAAAATAGTACATGAAACACCACCCCTGTCCCTTTCACTGATCATCACAGCTGAGCCAGTGTACGGGGTGTCATAATTTTATAATGGTATAGGCCAGCAGCAAATAACTATGCAGGGGTGGATGATTTTGTTCCTGGAGCATAGAGAAAGCAGGGAAGGAATTTTGAGTTACAGGTATATCCCTGAGTCACAGTGTCTCCCAGGGCTAGTCCTGAGGTGACACAGTTTATGCATCACCCCTTGCTCTGGGCATGCCTAATGGCACAATCTAGCTTTTAGCTAGAACTAGACCAAGATGTATAAACTCAATTATCTGTTAACTTAAATTTTAAAAAGAGGCATTTCAAGGTCCACATACAAAAATGCACATTGTAACCATCTACAGATGTATATATAACTGTCAAGACTGTGTGTGTAAATTGGTCAGTTATCTATTGGCATGTGCAGCCACATGGTGTGTGCGTACAATCGCAGCAATTGTGCACTAAGATATACACACACAATTGTGTGTATATTGTGTCTGCACAAGTTGTTGTCTACTTTAAAAATGACTAAGTAATTTGTTTAAAAATCTGTTGGAGGCTAAAATCATTCTAGCTTCAGCATTCAGTTCAGCTTTCCTGAATGTTTGCCCTCCCTGAGCATTTTCTTGTGGTGACAAGGTGGGTGAGGTAATATCTTTTATTGGACCAACTTCTGTTGGCGAAAGACAGAGCCGCCCAGAGGATTCAGGAGGCCTGGGGCAAAGCAATTTCGGGGGCCCCTTCCATAAAAAAAAGTTGCAATACTATCGAATACTATATTCTTGTGGGGGCCCCTGTGGGGCCCGGGGCAAACTGCCCCACTTGCCCCCCCCATCCCCTTTGGGCGGCCCTGGCGAAAGAGACAAGCTTTCAAGGTTACACAGATCTCTTCTTCAGATCACATTTTCTTGGGTGATTTTTATATTGGAGTTTACCAAATTCTGATTTATCTATACCAGGGGTTCTCAAACTGGGGGTCGGGACCCCTCAGGGGGTCGTGAGGGTATTACATGGGGGTTGCGAGCTGTCAGCCTCCACCCCAAACCCCGCTTTGCCTCCAGCATTTATAATGTTGTTAAATATATTCGAAAGTGTTTTTAATTTATAAGGGGGGTCGCACTCAGAGGTTTGCTATGTGAAAGGGGTCATCAGGACAAAAGTTTGAGAACTGCTGATCTATACTATACTGTAATTGAAAAACAATTTTTTGAACCTATATTCTAGTAGCTAGCCTGTATATTTAAGGCATGACTGCATGACTTTATGGCAACTGCTAAGGCAAAACATTTCCAAGATATATTCTTTTTTATTGAAACAACAGAGGAAAACTTGACTTTGTCCTTTGAGAAAATATGGGCTTACCTTGCCAGTTCAGGTAGCCCTAAAGACATCAGGAGTGAAGACCTTGGAAACCTTTTGATTCTCATCTGCTCTTGGATTCTGATCCAACCGAAGACTTAAGCCTGTGCTTAACTTTAAACATGTGAACATTGAAGTCAATAGGATTTCTCACATGCTTAAATCCTCTTCTGGATTGGGGCTTTGGTCACTTGGACTTTTTTTTCTCTGTGGGATACAGAATGATTCCTGTAATGATTGATGGCAATGGGACTACTTCCGTGGGTAAGAGGGTTGTCTAGATAGAGAGTTGCAAGCTGGGGTGTAAATCTCCAATGCAGTAGCATGCTGCACAGTAAGTTGCCGTGTGGACCCTACTACCACTCACTAAAAGTTCCTTAGTGTGCGTTGATCTACTGCTGTTTTCAGGGTTGCAGGATCTGGCCTATATCTTTTGAATCACCAATAGCACTGAAAATTTTCTACTATTTAACATTTCATTTGCTTTTTCACTGATAAGTCTGTTTGAGCTGGGTTGCTTCAGGGATTCCCATCCTATTTCCCTCCAAATACCAGACAGCCCCGTTAATAAATATTCCTAACTCTAGGCAGTCCAAGACACAAATTAGATTACTCTTCTTAAATTCATTTATGCAATCACTCAAATTAATCTTCCATTGTTTTATTTTTCTTGTACACTGCAAAAGAAAACAGGAATCTACAATTTCAGTCCCTCCAGGCTGAACAACCTCCACGGCTTCACCCGAGGTGCCAAAATGTTGGATTTCTATTTTCTTCCTCAATCTGCAAGGAAAATAAGGTAATGGAAATGAGTGAATGAATCTAAGAGTAATCTAATGAAAAAGATTTGTTTTGAGAGTCCAGAGATACGAATGTTTGTTTCGTCTCTTGGGGTCCAGACGATTACCGTGTGTTCCTTTCCTGGAGTGGGTCCATGCTGCTCCCTGGTATCACTGGCTGGCTGTTTCTGTATGCCTGTATTCATAAGTCCTGCCAGCAATTACAGGTTTCTGTATTTACAAATGGGTTCTTTGACCTAGTTTTGGAGATTAAGAGTTTGAGTCTCCTCTCACTTACACTGATTTTAGACCAATGTCATTCCTTTGCATTCAGTGGATTCACTACTGATTTATATGGGTTACAGTAAAGGGAAAGAGGGAAGAAATATTAAGAGTATGAAACAAAAATCAGGAGTTTGCCAGTTGGGGTGTTAGACCTGTATGCAGTTCCTAATGCTAGAATCATGCCTTGTATTCTGCACTCTTTTCTGCTGATTATTTGTCCTGGATATCCACATTGCCCTCTAATGCCATTGACAGATAGGTTTATACAAACGGTAGCTGGCAGAACTATGCATAATTTTTACTGCCTTGGAAAGAGTAGTTTTTTAAAAACATGAATTTTCACCGGAGATCAAATTCACAGTGTTGCTATTTCTGCTGCCTTTGCTAGAGGAAATGACTATTTTGCCCTGGATCAAATTTGCAGTTACTCCCTGGAATATCATTCTTGTTATACCTGACATGGTAATGTATCTGTTTCCAAGCGTACCCTTTTCTGGAAGTAGTAATATTTTGCATGTGGTACAAGGCCATAGAAAGTAGTCTGTCTGGCTGGGAAAATTGAAAAATTAGTGGAGAAAAGGGAAATGAAGAAGTCTACAGAAAGGCCCCAAATCTATAAATATGTAGGGAAGGTTTCTAACAGCCCTTGATGTTATCTTGTGGATAAATTATTGATCATGGGGTACCTTCTTCACATAAAGAAATCTCAATATGAAAATAAAATGTTAAGATACTCTTAAGATTAGTGGAGCAGGAAAAACAATTGCAATGGAAAAATGGTGGCTGGGAAGAAAATCAGTCCCTCAGAGCTCATTTGGATCATGTGCAGTATGGATGTCCTTACATTTCACTCATTAAAACACTTGTGAGTTAAAGAACACTGGGTTAAATCCTGGCAGTATTGAAGACAGTGAGGCCAGGATTTCACCCACTAACTCTGAGCACAAATCTTTAGTGTAGCTGTATGCCTGCCAATTCTACTGATGTAACTAGCACAACAGCACATACCACACTGTGCTGACTCTATAAGTAAACTTGATCATCACCATCCTTTTGTTTCAGAAGAAGCTCAAAACAACAAGAATACTATCCCTTTCCTCTTTGTATATAATAGACTTCTTTGGAACTATGCTGAGCAAAAGACAAAGCATACCCCTCTCTTGACAATAATTTTAATTGAGAAAGCAGATTCAGAGGGTAGATATTGGCTCAGAAAAACAGAGGTATACAAGGCTGAATTTTCCTTCGTTCTGGACGTTAGATATAAATGTTTTTCCTCCTATGAACTTTGACTTGTCATGGTTGGAAAATCACTATATCAAGTAATTGCAGATGCTATTCAGTACATATTACATGGCTCCTGGGCTGCATAACAGGCTTTATCTTTCTCTCTCTCTCTCTCTTTTTATCATTCAGTAGAATTTCAGCTAGCCTGTGTAACCATTTTTAGTCAGCCTCCCAAGCTCTGTCTAGACAGAGAAATCAAAAGCGGGGTGTTCTTCAGTGCACAACCTCTCTTCACCTCTCCCAGGCAATGCAAATGCTGACTCGGAGAAAAAAAATAGATTTTTTTTTTTTCAAAATTTCTTGTCACTTTGTAAAAATGAAAATGCATGAAAAAAGAAAAGTGTAAGTTTCTTTTGAAACATAATTTATTGTTTCTGAATTGGATCAACAGATCTCAAAATTCAAGTCTTTTTAACCACAGAACAGAAGGAGCATGAGTAGCAGCAGTCCATGCTTCTGCACAACTTTCCTTAATCCTGGCCTCTTGCTACCACACCTCTAGGGATAAGAGGGAGTTTGAGTTCTATGCCCATTTAATTCTCACCTTTTCTGTGGGGACTGCCAAGAAGGGGGACACTTGAGGAATTTTCAACACCTCTCTGAATTTGTATTGTACCGTCCTGTTCCCTTGGAGGTATGTGAGTGTATACAAGATGCAGAGGCTCAGAAGGGGTTGTGGCACATTTGATGCAATGCAAATTCACGGGGTCAAATGGGATTGCAATGTGGCAACTGAGAGGAATATTTGTCTCATTGTCTTTTGCTTCCTACACAAACATCCTAGAGTTGCCAACATCTAGCCATAAGCTATGGGAGATTTGAATGGTGGGAAGAAGTCTGGAGATGACTGTGAGAAGACCTGGGCTTTGCTGTTCCCCTTTTTCTTTCTTGCCTCCACTAAACCTGCCCCCCGTGGTGACTTTCTTCCTACCACATTCCAAACCTTCCCGTCTTCCCCCAGACCTCACTTTTATCTCTCATCCCACTGTCAGAGCATGAATAACAAACATGTATAGATTTTTAGCTCACTCTTCTGCCTCCCTAGATTTAATTCTGCATGAATCACATGGGCAGAGCAGGGAACTGGACACCAATCAGGGGAGTTAAACAAATGTTTAAAGAGAAGAAGGAACACACCCTGCCAGAGATGACCTGTACCTGCTGATAATGGCGGGAGGCACAATTTAAAGGTTCAGCCGCTCCTGGAACAGCTCGAGTCACCCCACACACACAACGGACCCACCCCCTTGACCTCTGTCTTCCCTTCCAGAGAGCACCAGCCCTTCCCTGTAGCTCCCAGCTATTGCTTCTGTCTCTCCTAGATGCTGTGCAGAGAGGGGGCCTGGCCACACCATGTGACTGAGTGGGGCCAGGGAACCCTGGCAGAAATTAGGGGGGCATGTGACCTTGTATGCCCTCCCCATGCGTCGCCTCTGCCCCTGCTCAGAGATCCATCCTAGCCATATGTTTCAGAAGTGAGTGAGGGACAGGAGAGACTGGCAAAGAATGTGGAGCTGGTTTGAGATTACAGAAGGCTGGCAGAGCCTGGTAGGAGGAAAGTCTAAACGCTGGTCTCATTTCATTTCATGTGGGAGTCCTGGGCTATTAAGACAGGATCTGCTAGGTTCCAGGTTAGTTTTCCAGTTTCCCTTCAGAATAACTGGCAGTGGCAAACAAAGCTAGGATAGAGGTACCTGACTCTGAGTAACACTAAAGTCTCCTGTGGTGGTGGAATTCCTTTCCTTTCAATTCTGTTGTTACTGGTGGGCCAAAGTAGACTGTCTGAGTCATGGAGAAAGGAAACACATGAACTGGGTCTTTCTGGCTAGATTATAGCAAGCACCTGGAAGAGATCACAACACAAAATATACCATATGATACATAAACATATCACCCATAGGCCTATGGTTTGTAGGCAAGCTTAAAGCTGAGGGATGCTAAACGAGCACAAGGAAGTCAAAGCGGTGGAGCATAAAACACAAGTGCACTTGCCTCAGGAACAGGGAAACTATCTGAACTGGTTCCTCAACCAATGGTTTGTGCTCTTTCATGTAGGACAAAGGCAGATATTTGTTCTGCATGAGATCCTTGCTTTGCCTAGGGCCTCTATAGTGGTAGATGTAGGTAAAGCCGAGAGCACAGGACACAGTTCACTCTGATCTTATATAAATGGCTGGCGATGGAGAAAAGGAGCTGTTTTAAATGACTATTATTTAATCCTTTTAAACTAATTTTCCAAGGATCAGTTCAATAACCCACACAAAAACACACAAAGAAACAGACAAATTCCAATAACATATGCTGTGACTTGAAGCTTATAAAAACCACATGGAAAACAATTTTCACCACCTTCTTCCTTGACCTGTCCCTCATGTTCATACCTCTGAGTGCACCAATTTCCATGTTTAATCTACAGCGTCTCTGGGATATTTTTTAGATGTCCTCCTGCCTTTCCAGTTGATTTCCTGTCACAAATCTGGAATATTCTCCCCTCACAGGGGAATCCTCAATGGTGTAGGCTAACGTAGTGCTCTACAGAATTTCTAGGCCAAAATTTCTAGAATTTTCAGTCAGCTTAATTTCTCTAGTCCACAAAAAAAATGGGTCCAGATGCTTTATGACAAATCCACATTATGGGTCTAATTAGTTTTAAGACTGGTAAGAAAGTGTCCTCGATATAGCAAGATCCTAAAAGGCCAGATTGAATAGCAACATCTTATGCAGTGTCTCAAAAATGACTAAACTCTGATTTTGGCTGACCACGAGAGGAAGTAAATTCCCATGATCCCTCTGTTGAGAATGCTCCGTGACCGTCACCCACTACTGGGAGTTCAAGTCTGGATGCAGACAGCAGGAACACTCTGGCCAGTTGTCGCTGGTGAGGAGAGGTGGTCTCAAAGGGGTCAGTTATCACCTCTAAGCATCAGCACAAATACGTGAGCAAGTGATTCAAGATTACACAATTCATTATTGTCTAGCTGGTTTAATTGTCCACTGCAATAAGTTGATGGTCTCAGCCTAAGGCTTTTCTGACAGGTGTTACTGCCATAGGCAACGCCAGTACAGCTGTCAGCCATGGGGAGTCTTGTTAGAAATTTCTGTAAGGAAACTGGCCTTGACGTACATCTTCCATAGATGGAGGACTTCAGAGTCCAAAACTTATATGAGCACCAAATTCAAACAGAAATGAAGAAAACTAGCTAACACTGGTTGAATGAAAACCAAAAAGTCCTGAAAGCTCAAGCAGTGGACTTTAAAGTTCTGTGACATGCATGCTAGTTCTTGTCCCCAGTGACACAATAATGAAACAATACTTACAGAGCAATCCTGGCTTTCCTTTAAGGGTTTTCATAACAAGATTCATCATTGTCTTCAGCTCTGGGTCCCATATTAGCTTCATTTTCCTTTTGGCAGCCATTTTTTGGTATAATCCCATGTGACAGAGAACCTCTGTTATTTATAATTAGCATTACAGTGGCACCTAAAAGTCCCAAGGCCCCATTGTGCTAGGTGCTTTGCAAACACAGAACAAAAAGATAGCCCTTACTTACTGAGCATGGTGCTCACTGACATGAGACTTTCTATTGACTTTAACAGGACTACTCAAAGCAGGAAGCATTATGGCCAGTAGTAGTAAGTATTTTCAAGTTTGGGCCCTGTGCAATTTCAGTTTGAATGTTGATCATATGCTGGTATTTTTGGTTTAAAAAAATAAAATACAATACAATATATAAACTGGTTGGTTTAAGATATCTTTAGCTGGGGGTTCAATTAATATCTCTTAAACTGTGGCAAGATTTTATTCATACTCGGAAAGAAACTGAGTCCAAAGAACATGTGGATTTTGGTGTGGTGGGATCAGAACTATGAAGCTTTAAAGAATCTCCAGTATGAAGTGAAAGCCTATGTGTGTTAGGATACAGTATCTTGGAGTAGCTAAAATATTTGATAGGAAAACAATACATGATCCCTTATAGCTGGTATAGTTGGGATATTGTAGACTAAATCTGTGAGGCTACATTTAGACAGCACCGACTACAAGTCTCTAGTGTCACACAATGACAGGACTGCAACTTCTCTGTAATGGTAATTGAAGATTAGAGAAACTCTGGTAAAGAAAGGGAGAGACAAAGGGCAATTGTCTTGTGGTTGTTCTGTGGTGTGCAGGCTTGGGAGACTGTGCCCTCTGCATGAGTTAACACCTCGTTCCCAGAGAGAAGAAGGATAAAAATAAAGATCTGAACAGTATTGTTCCAGACGGGTAAAATTGGAAGCTGTTTTTAACTGCTCTCATTCTGCAGTACTATTGTTAGAACTTGTTCACTCATTGAAGTGTGCTGTATAATGCTACAGTATGTGCTCTCTCGTCAGTGTAGGAGTTCTTCTCTGCTGTCGTTTTGGAGCCAAGAATGTGCCATATAAAATGAAACAGCTATTAAAATGTGCATGAAAAAACAATTTGCTTTGTGCCTCGTTACATCTTCAGGGGAAAGCTAGTTATCAATGTTTTTCATGTGAGTCTTGATGCCTAGTCAGGCATCAGAAGTCAACATGGTTGGAAGAAAAATAAAACCATGCCAGTAGGAAAACCAGTGGAGACAGTCTCATGGTAATGTTAAAAAAAGTTTATTTATATTCAATGATAATTTAAACATGATTTTTGCACATTTTATTTTATTTATGTCAGCCTATTTGGTGATCATCCCAAGTTCTGGGCCTTTCACAACAAATTAAACAGACAATATTTCATACAATGTTTGCAGTGTTGTTTGTAGTTGTGTTGATCTCAAGGCATTAGAGAGACAAAGTGGATGAGGTGTAATATCTTTTATCCTCGTCTCTCTAATATTTCATACAATCCTTAAATAATCACACCAATCTGAATAACAAAAAAACCAACACCCTGATTAACAATAGCCAAAGGACCAATCAATTGTGGTTCATTAATAGAAAAGTGAGAAGATGTCTTCACCCACCAATGTTTGTTATTCATTATTATCAATTATTATTGATATAACTATGTAAATGTCATACTGCAAATGTTACTGGTAAAGTGTGTTAAAGAACAGTGCTCTCACCCCAATGAATTGCCACTTAAAGGCCCCAGTTCAGCAAAGTACTTATGCATGTATAACTTTAAGATGTACATGAATCAATTCATGCACCTGCTTAAGTGTTTTGCTGAATTGGGGCCTCAAGGCACAGCTGGGTGCTGTACAGAACACTATAGTACACAGAGGAATAGTAATGTCTAGACAATAGCAATTTGACGTCATTGATGGAATAATTCATAGAACAGGTGGATTTTTGAGTATTTGAAGCAGGATCTGTGGGGAATTTACACAGGTGACTGTCCTTTTTGTTAATAAGAGTGCTGTATTACTTTGGTTCCCCTCACCATGGCAGACAGACTATGTAAGTCTAGGCCACAAAGTATGAGGAAGGAGAGGAGGCACAAGAAATAACATACACATGCAAACACAGACAAAAAATTGTAAGCATGGAAAAAATGTACATCCTTTCAAGAATTTATTCCCATCTCTATGTGTGTGGGATTTTTCTGTATGTAATTCTACACTCCCCTGCACACTAAGAGAAATCCTTCAATTTGAATACACATCTTAATCAGACAAGAAATAGCAAGTATTTGTTGTTCTCCTAGGGAGATAAACACTTTACAAGAGCATCTGAAAAGAGAATGGCAATGCCAGATACACGCTAGCTTGTCTTTCTTGTCTTTACTGTGACCTTTACCCTCCCCTTCCTTCTCCCTGCAACTCATTTCTTAAAGGGTAGTCTACAATAAGGTGATGTGGCTATTAAACATGAACTATTAGAAATCCAAGGTTTCTAACAATTCTGCGTAATACGTTTACAAACTGGATCCAGGTTGCAAAATCTCAGGCCTTAATCCTGAATATTACTTCCAAATCAATGGGGAATATCTGAGGGGGTGGCAGGAAAGTGTGTGTGTGGAGGGGGGGGGGGGAAGGCAGGATCACCCATACAGCTCTCATTGCAGCATTGGGACCTAAACTTAGGTTTTTAAAAAAATCAATAATGTACCTCCTCCCTCCCACAGAAGAATTTTTAGTTTAATCTGAATCTTTCATTGTATCGGAATTTTGGCAGGTAATAATTAATTCAGTAAGTACATCTGTCTGGTTTAGCTTGGGTGGAATTATTTTCAAAGCAATAGATAAACCCAACTGCATTCCCCTTCTCTAAAAATAGTATTTTTCATAAAAATCCCTCATGTAGTTCTTTGCCTGGTATTATAAAGGATTTATAACAAGCTGCAATTTTTGATTTACTGAAGGTATGAGCAATGACATGGAAAAAAGTTAAGGTAAATGCAGCCATTGACAGGGAATTTGCCTCACTTCCTAAAGTGCATTGGTCCTTGAACATGGTTCATTCTTTGAATGTGGCAATGCTAGAACCTTATGCTGCCTCTGATCATATATTTTAAACATAGAAATTAGAGATGGAAAAGGCCTATTCAGTCATGTAGTCCACTTCTTGCCACTGAAGGATTGTTCTGCAGTTTAATTTCTAGTGCTTTCTAGTGCTCACATTTCTCACTAAGATCAATGTGAGTTCCTCATCCAGATCAAGGGCAGCATGTGGCTCATAACTTGTACAATATTACACTGAATTGTATTTTGTATGATGTCATGTGGCATAAATGATGGAAACAATAGAACATTCTTCTCATACAGCACAGAGCAAAGTGTCTGCTAGAAGGGTAGGCATGATTTATTTGTGCAAGCATTAGGTAGCGAGATAGAATGGGAAGGATATAATTAGTTCTGCATCCTCAGCTTTCTAGATGCAAGGGGCTTGTTGAGTGCATCATCTGTCTTCACAGCACCATGGTTTCACGTGCTTTTGCCCACTCTCTATACAACTTTTGCATTGAAAACCCTTCCTGTTGACTAGAGCTGATCAAAATTTTTCAAAGTTTGATTTGTTTGATGAAATACACTAGATTAATTTTTGAAGTGATTTCCCCCCATGTTTTAACCAGCTCTTCTGAGGTGATTTATTATTGTTGTTATCATTTATTCATTACTTGTATTATCATAGCACATAGGAGACCCAGTCATGGACCAGGACCAGTGCGAGGCGCTGTAAAAACACAGAACAAAAAGACAGTCTCTGCCCCAAACAGTTTACAAGAAAACAAGAAAAAGCAGATGGATGCAGATAGATGGGAGAGTACAGATAGATGGGAGAGTACAGGGAAACATTTAGAATATATTGTCTCATTAGACAACAACACATAAGCAGAGTGAACAATGTAATGGCAGCAAATGCCATGTTCATTCCATGAGGAATGTTGGAGCAAACAGACAATCAGCAGAGTGCAGAGAAAGTTTGAGAATAGTGTACAGATTTGATGGGTATGTTCAAAGGTTGAGTAATCTAAAAATACAAGTGACTGACAATGCCTTTGTGTGGTATTCTGATATATTAAAATATCAGGAAATCTAGGATCATTGTAAAATTTTGCATCTCCAGTGATAGATTTTTCAAGTTTTGGACTTAGCAGGAATATCTACCAGTTTGATAACCATCTGTATAGAAAATAAACCTAAAAGACTAGTGCCAAAGGCAGTGTTTCTACAGTAGATGCTGTTTACAGATCTTTTTATTACTGAATTTGTTATAATCCCTGAATCTTTCCTCCACCCAACACCCCCCACATTAATTACTGTTTCACCTCTGAAGGTTCTGATGATTTGGAATATTCCCCTGGCTTCCATGATACAGTCTATTTGGCATTTCCTTTCTTGTATACTATTCTTTAAAGTAATTAAACTATAAGCCACAACATGAAAAAGCCTGAATTTAACTGTCAGGCATGTCTGCATATCATGGCATTGGTTCGAACGTAGGGTTTTAAATGGTGCCCTGCCACAGGGTTTCACAAAATGGAAACATGCCAAATGATTTTTAATTCATATAATTTAAACACAGTGGCATGAATGACTAACATTTAAATGAACAAACCGTTGAAAGAAGTACAAATACTGCGCTGAATTGCAAAATCAGATGTGAGTTTCAACTTCCTCGGTGATTTATCGTTAGTCTTTATTATCCTATAACAAAATACATTGACTCCTGTACCTGCTGCTGTACAAGTAGAAGTAAAGCTATTTATGAATGCAGAGTAATGCCAGCATAATGCTCTCTCTGGCAATGGAGGAGGAATAGAAATAAGTAATAAAGAATATAGTGTTGTCCTCCCTCTGAATATGTTTTAAGTGGGTATCTATTGAGCAGGGCCAAAGGAATTCCATGGATGAGGAAATCTTAAATAGTAGGGTGTGTAGGACTGTATGAGATATTGGCTGGCTCGCTACCCACGAAAAGCGAAATGTGTCACAACAATCTAATATTACTGAAGGCAGGTGATTGTTAGACCCTATAGGAAAGGGACTAACTAGACAATTCTCTTTCTTCAGATGAAATCAAACTTCTCAATTGATTACTGGTCAGCCCTCCCTGCACTGACAGGATACTCTAATTAGTCTCACTTGCAGGCCCTTGCCTTAACAACAGACAACTCAGGCAACATATACAGGGTGGAGAAGATTTTCCCCTTTGGAGAAGGGGTTTAATCCATTTCCATTTAATCCAATCCTTGAGTGGCGTACATTGCACACCACCAGTCATACTGCAACCTGGTGAATCAATATTTTTCTTTTACGGGTGAAAAAAGCCACTGGCTCTCCGCATACAAGCTTTAAGGTAACTTATTATAAAGTTATATGAATATATGTATATATATATACACTTTTCTGTATAAGGCAGTACTTGACATAAGGTGCTCCCTGCTGACTGTAAATCAATTATTATCATGCACCTTGCTGCAATACATGCAGTGATCAGCTTCCTTGTGAAAAGGGGGCCTGCAATTTATCAGTCCTCTTTTTTAAGGACAAAGAGTTGTTTCCATTGTAAGAGTTGGTTTAACTCAGGGGTAGGCAACCTATGGCATGTGTGCCGAAGGCGGCACGCGAGCTGATTTTCATTGGCACTCACACTGCCCGGGTCCTGGCCACTGGTCCGGGGGGCTCTGCATTTTAATTTAATTTTAAATTAAGCTCCTTAAACATTTAAAAAACCTTATTTACTTTACATACAACAATAGTTTAGTTATATATTATAGACTTATAGAAAGAGATCTTCTAAAAACGTTAAAATGTATTACTGGCACATGAAACCTTAAATCAGAGTGAATAAATGAAGACTCGGCACACCACTTCTGAAAGGTTGCCGACCCCGGGTTAGCTCTTTCTGGTGTTATTTGGACTGAATCAAAATGATTGGGACGGCCATGCGAGAACACACCAATAGTCTATCTACAGTTTCCAAAAATGGTCAATGCTGGATGCGTCTGAGGAATGTGTAAGCTCCCTATAATGAGTCTAATGGTGCAGTATTGCACAATGTGAGGATTAAAGTTCAGAGGATGCTAGCTTTGCAGATGGAGAAGGCACAGCTCCCACACAACCTGCAAATTTCCTTTAGTTTGATACCGAATCATTAGGAAAGCATGCCTGTATAATCACAGGAGATTTTCTGCCCTGTATCTCATTGTTTCCTTTACAGACAGACCCCTATGCTGGGCCCATGTGTCAGGAAATAGGAGTCTCAGAGACTGGGCTGACATTACATCACCATTACTCTGAAGTATAACAATGAAGACCAAGGATCGGGAAATTTCTCAGTCTTTTGTATCCCTTTAAATGTGCACAAAATGTAGTTACATTTTGCATTTGTATTGCAAAGGCTTATATTGCACTTATCCTCCAGATAAGAGAATGAAGGAAGCTCAGTGGATCCAATGAGTTGAGCTATTTCTGCTGATTCCCAAATCATCACTCATCTCTGTCTTGTTCGCCAAACTATTCTCTTGGGAACATCATCACCATCTCAGCCTCAATATGTCTGTAACTGAGGTTGTTATCTTCCTCCTCTCCCGTCCCTTTCTTCACCACTGTGTATAACTTCATCAGTCCTCCCTGTCACTCAACCTGACAACTTGGGAGTCATATTTATCTCAATTCTCTTCTTCCTCCCTTCTCCCCCCTCCCCAGCCTTTTGCAAATCATATGATTTTTTCCTGTCAAAAATACACCCTTTCCTCTCCATCCCTCTTACTAAAACTTGTCCATGCTTTGGTTATCTCTCATCTTTGCACCAGAACCTCTTATGCATTTTCCCTTATCTCACCAACAATCTAATAAAATTCGGCTAAGGTCAGCTTCCTCTCACACCATTCCAACCATGTTGCCCTTCTTGAACCTCGTCACTGGCTCCCTCTCCAAGTTCAGGGCCCTTATGCTCATCTTCATGCTTTATCCCAACATACCTCACTTATACTTCTGCATTCATTTCACATGATATCATACTTCACTCTTGTAACTTATGCTGCTCCTTAGGCTCCTTCTCTCACTCTGGGGCAGGTCTACACTACCTCTTAAGTCAATCTAACTTATGTCACTCAGGGGTGTGAAAAAGACCTAAGCGCTGTCCACACCAGCGCTATGTTGGTGGGAGATATTTCCGCCTCTCGCAGAGGTAGAGTAATTATGCAGATGGAAGAGCGCTTTCCTGTTGGCATAGAGCATCTTCACCAGATGCACTACAGTGGCGCAGTTGCACCAGTGCAGCTGAGTTGATGTAGCACTTCTATTGTTTAGTCTTGCTCTTTCTCTCATGCTGCCCCTTAAATGCCAAATTATGGTTGCTTTACCCATGGGAATAAGTCCCTGGGTTCCAATGGCTTGAATAATATGATCACAATTTGGCCATACGTTTGGATCAGTCTCCACTTCCTGTGTGCCAAGCATCTTCCCTCCCTTCCTTCAACAGTTCTGAACCGACTTTTTCATGAAGCCTTCCGGATATGCTGATCATTACCAGGAGTGCAGCAAACAACTGGAAATTTGAATGTACACAGACAATCTCATTGCCCAGACCCTCCATACACCACAATCTTCCAAGGCTGCCACGGCACAGTGTGATCCTTTACACTATGTGTTAATAAAATGCGCAATGAAGACCAAGAAACCTGCTCAAACATCACAGGAAAAGTTTCCTCGTATGTTGCTGAAAGACGTATGCCATGGCTGATACTTCAGAAGGTGAAAATACCCCACACTGCAATTGGGCAATGCTGAACATAAGGTAATATTTCTTTTTTTAGTATGCATAATTACAGCACAAACCTTATTATTGGTTATAAAAATATCAATCCCCCCCTTTTTAAAAATCCAACAAGAATATGTGCTAGATACATGTTAGAGAACTCAGTTAATTTACTTAACAAAAAATATTAATGAACTCATGTCTAACAAGACATTCATGCATTACTTGCCTGGGAAGTTCTACATATTTTTTTCTGCAGAATTGTATATTTTAAGTCTGTAGAAACTTTTAATATTTTTTAAATCTGTAACTACTCATGGCCACATGACCGTCTGAATGCTCTAGTCTCTAAAACATAAAACAAAATTGATTTTCTACATCTCCCCCAGCAGCGTTAGAAGCATAAAGCCTGAATTTCTATGCTGAGGGAGACCAGACCAAAGATTAGGAAAAAATAATTTGCAAACTGAATGCCTGTATTGCAATAAAAGGGATTTGGCAATATTAGTAGCAGACAGCAACACAATGTAGAATTAGATATATTTTTCTCTTGACACTTTAAATGCTTTACAGAACAATACTTACATTATCAATGAGCAGTCTTCTTAGCGTATGCAGCATGCGCAACATGCCTCAGGTGGCACGTGACCAGGATTCATCATCGAATTTGATCCGCTGGTTGGATCATTAGCTTCCCCAGCTTGGGCTGGGCACTGACAGGGAGTGTGACATGAACACTGATCCATACCCCGCAATGAGCAGTAATAATAGATTTCAAGTGATTGTATTTCCTAGGGGAGGCAGAAGTTACCAGGACTATCTCGAACAATATAGTTGTGATCAGGTTAAAAATTAGTGTGTAGTGGCTAATTTACCACCCCCTTTCCACCCCCCCCCCCCACCTTCCTACCCCACATGATGAATTCATTGCTTCTCCTAAGAACAGCAGTTCCCGTTGACATTAATGGATGTACGTGTGTATGAGAAATTTTTGTGGATTGTTCAGAAACCCATGCTACCATAAGGGAGCTAGTATCTTGGGCATTCTGGCCCTCCCACTACAGATGTCCTGGCCTCTGAGAGATTTTTCTACAGATCTCAGGAAATCCATAGGGTTGGGTGGCCAGGACCTCTCCCTTCCATGGGCCACCAAACAAACAGCTCTAACTGACGAGAACGCTGTAGCAGAAGTCTAGTAGCCTGACTTTTCTGTTAAGCGTCTCACATGGAGGGGGTGATCTGTTCCTAAGGCCTGGTCTACACTAACCCCCAACTTCGAACTAAGGTACGCAACTTCAGCTACGTGAATAACGTAGCTGAAGTCGACATACCTTAGTTCGAACTTACCGCGGTTCAGACGCGGTCCACACGCGGCAGGCAGGCTCCCCGTCGACTCCGCGGTACTCCTCTCGCCGAGCTGGAGTACCGCAGTCGACGGCGAGCGCTTCCGGGATCGATTTATCGCGTCCAGACCAGACGCGATAAATCGAACCCGGAACTTCGATTCCCAGCCGCCGAACTAGCGGCTGGGTGTAGACAAGGCCTAAGTAAACAAAAGGATTTTAGGCAATATAGGCTGGACTTAAAAGAAAGCATTTGATTCAGTGTGTCATGAGATCTTATCCTCAAAATTAATTCATATTAGCGTGGATAAGAAAACTATCACATGGGCTGAAAAGTGGCTGAAAGACAGAAACCACGATCATTGTTCAATGATTGGCAAGGTTTCTAGTGGTGTTACCAATGAGTTTTAAGTCTGGTTTTAGTCTGTGGCTTTATTAATGATGCCAAAGAGAGGATTAAAAGCACATTAATTAAATTAGAAAATGATAGTAAATTAAGAAGAATTGTGTGAACACTGATGAGGACAGAGGTACAAAGAATCCAAGAGAGGTTAGGAAAATTGCTTGCCTGGGGATTGGCTGTTGAGCCACTTCTAATCTTATTAGTAAGAGGGTCTGTTTGCTATAGGCCAACAAAAAGTAAGGCTCCTCTGTCAAAAGGGACTGGTCTAGCACTGACAAATTTAATAGAATAACTTGATTCTGTTTTTTGCCAAGCTCTAAAGTATGAAAAAAATTGCAAATGATGTGAGCCACGAGATACAAAATGAAATAACGGACATTTGTTCTAACTTAATCTTATGCAGCATAGAGCATGACTACCATTGCTGATACGAGACATATGATGAAAGATTTGTCTGTGTTACTGAAACCTTAGGGCTAAACTACACGTGTTACATCAGACTGTTGCTGAGTGTGGGAGGGAAAAGAAGCAGGGGAACCAGCAGGAGAAACATGTGAGCACCAAGAAGTCAAAATTCTTTCCTACTGCTCTCTTAAAAGTTGTAATAGGGGTTTCCATCTAATGTGCCTTTTCTCCAGAACATCATGGCTCCAAGGAAACATGATCTGACGACTTGAGAACATAGTCAAGCCTCTTGTCTCTTGTTTGTCAGCAGCATGCAGTAGAGTGTTGCTATCAAGCATGTTTCATTGGATTCTCCTGAGTCATCCTGATCTGCCCCAGCAGCATGGCTTGGGGACTTACCAGATGGCCAGTGCCCATTGCTGATCCTCCTTTGCTGAGCCACACTGAGGATTTAGCCCAGAGGTTCTCAAACTGGGGGTCGGGACCCCTCAGGGGGTTGTGAGGTCATTACCTGGGGGGTCGCGAGCCATCAGCCCCCACCCCAGACCCTGCTCTGCATCCAGCATTTATAATGGTGTTAAATATATTAAAAAGTGTTTTTAATTTATAAGGGAGGGTCATACTCAGATGCTTGCTATGTGAAAGGGTCACCAGTACAAAAGTTTGAGAATCACTGATTTAGCCTAAATCTGCAAGGACATAAAGATTTTTTGATATCATAATTTCTAAACATTAAGCTGGCTAGGGACCAGTTTCAGCAATCCTGGGCATTCTTGCTTATTTACTTTGCTACTGAGTCCATAGGCCAGACTCAGTATATGATTTATGCTGGTGTTGTCTAATGTAGGGTCCTATGTCAGGAAGCTCACTTTGAGGAATAGGCTGAAGAAGCGTGGGAAATGTTCATGACTGAGAACTTCAGATCTGGATCCTAACTGGGAGTCAAATTAAGAGGAATGTGTATATGGAGTGAAATCTTGGCCTCACTGAAGTCAATTGCAAAATTCTCATTGATGTCAGAGGGGCCAGGATTTCAGCCCTGGAGTTTATGTTCAGATATAACTATAATAACTATAGTGTTGTGACTGAGGTACCATGATTTTCATTGACTCTGGAGCTCATAGGTAAGCTCTCACTTACACCAGTTTTACCTACTAATGGTGTAAACCCATAGGCCCGACTGTCCACTGCCTCGCCTCTTGTGTAGTCATTTACATCTACGCAAAGGGAGTGCGAAGTGGGAGTAAAATGCAACCACCACTAAGTAAGTGGTGAATCAGTCTTTTTAACTACCAGTGTAGTTCCCTCTGATATACACCAGTGTAAGTGAGAAGTGAATTGGGCCCAGCATGCCTTTAAAATAAGGAATGCTGTCTGTGAGACCCTTGAAGGAGACTTAAAAATCAGCATGCAAACAAAAAGCGATGTGTGTGTTGGTAGGCTGACAAGACTAATATTCTACAGGGACCATACCGTCTGGATATGTTTTAGTCATTTGAAATTATTAGTGTTATATGGGGAAAAGTGCGTCCTTCCAGTCAGTGTGCTCTAAAATCCCTCTTCTCTAGAAAACTGCAGGAAGCTATACAGTGTAGGCTTCTCTCCCAGCAGAAGCTCTCAAGCTCCACCCTGCAGGGGTTTCTATTGCTAAAACTCCTAGCAGACCTTTTAAAGCATATATGAAGGGCTCCCAATCACTGCGCACATTGAATAACACCTTATTCTTTCATCCTAGACCTCAGCTTGAGTTTACAGGAGTAAGGTAATGTGAGTAAGAATATCGGGTTTTAATAGTAAATATTTTCCAAACCAAGTTATGGAAATACAACATCTTGGAGGATTTACCAGTCCAGTGGTGGTTTAGTGATATTAAAATAATAAAATTAAGCAACAGGACACAACAGCAGGCAAACTATTATACAGTAATTTGAGTTGGTAGGCACCAAGCCAAGGACTGAGCAGCAGTGGATGCACTAAGTGTAAATCATTACACTGCAATGCATATCCTGCCGTGCCTTATTGAAATTACAAGATAATTATACAAATGAGATCTAAATAACATCCAACCGATTTTCTGTTCAATATCTAAAATAGAATATATTTTTTGGCATTTTTCCATTTATATTAAATACTATAAGGAAAAGTGGCTTTGGAAACAGTAAAATGTAAAACACAGTCATGCACAGTTCAGCACCTCTTAATCTTCCTGGACCAGTGAGGTGGAACTGTCACTCAGAGAACCCTGCTAGAGATAATAGACCTTAAAGATGATACTGAACTCCATTACTTGTATGCATTTTACAATCTAAATACATTTGACTCTTAAATTCAGACCCTAAATAACGCTGGCCTTGTCGACACTGGCGGCAGCGTATAGGGTATGTGTAGCTACACGCTGCACTGAAACGCGTGATGTGGTATATAACTACACGCAGCAGTGACAGGCTCTGGCAGAGAAGAGGCAGCGGGGAAAGCCTCCGACACAGAGCTCTGTGTAAGCTCCAAAGCTTGTCTCTTTGACCAACAGAAATTGGTCCCATAAAATATATTACCTCATCCACCTTGTCTCTCTAATATGTAAAGTTAAGCATTTGTAGGACTGGGGTCTCAATAGACAAAGGGAGTCTGATTTTACCCACTTTTCAGATGGAGAACTGAAGCATAGAAAGTTTAAGTGACTTTCCCCAGGTCTAGTCAGAAGCAGCAACTGAACATAGATCTCCTAAAGGCCCTCTCCTGTACCTTAACCATAAGACCATCCTTCCCCATGCTACAAGGGCAACTTTAGTGTACTGGGAGCAACCTAGTCTCGAAAATTGGTTTCTAAAAGAGGATTAATACATTTTTGCCTGTTCCATAATGACTGGACAAAGCAACTAAAAGCCACAGCAGCCTGAGCGGCCTTTTTAAAAATGGGTCCAACTAAGACAGATGTTTTTGGAAAGTCAGTGGGGTTGAGGATCCTGATTTCTGCCAAATTTAAATCCCTGCATGTTGAGAACAAATAGGCAAATGGAAACAATACCTTTTTTATTGTCTCATTCAACCTTCCAATTATCTCCCATCAGTGTTTAAGAGGGTGGCAGGAACATTTTTTTTCCTTTTCAAAGGGTTTGTGTTTGCCAAGAAAAACAGCATTTGACATTTCACCAGTATAACGGTTTACCCGAGGAGTAATTGAGGGAGAAAACAGCAGAATTAAGGCAAGGTTAGGTTCATGCAGAGGCTATGCTGACAAGCTAGAGAAAAGGAACAAATATTCAACAAGAACTCAACAGTGCATAGCACCATGAGGCCCAGATCTTGACTGAGGCTTCTGGCACCATCACAGTAATAGATATTAAGATTAATAGTAAAACAGAGCCAGCTCTGGCCATAGGAAACTGAAATGTTCTGGAGCCATCACTAATTACAAGATTAAGTGAATGAACCAAGGCTTGTGTATTATTTCAGTGACTGCAGTACAAATTGAGAGGAGGCTGGTCTAGTAGCTAGGGCAGTTGTCTACAACTTGAGAGACCAAGGATCAAGTCCTTGCTTCCTCCACAGACTTTCTACGTGATGTTAGGCAAGCACGTAGCTTCCCTGTGCCTCAGTTCCCGATCTATAAAAATGGGGATGACAGCACTTCCCTACCTCACATGTGTGATTTGGGGATAAATATATTAAAGGGCATGAGGGTGCTAATAGGGAACCATATAAGTACGTTACAGAGATAATAGAAACCATTCAATTATAGCTTCACTTCAGCAGTAAAACTCTAGCCTGTAACTACACGATTTCAGGGTAACATGCTGCCCACATGATATCATGAATGATATTATTAACACTTTGAGATTAAATAGCACTTTTCAAGAAAAGATTTTGATGCACTTTACAGAGATTAATGGTAAAATCCTGACCTATTTGAAATCAGTGACAACTTTCAATGAGATCAAGATTTTACTTTAACTGATTTAGGTTCAAATTATGCCTTCACAGATATGTTGGAGAGGGGATAGTCTACTGATCCAGCACATCCCAGGCAATGGAAAGCATGAAAGGAGGACCTTCTGTGGGCTTGTCTTCATTGCTAATAAATCTGCATGTCTTACTTCAGGGTAACTAATGTGAGTGAGCTATCCTGAGGTAAAAGGACAGTGAAGAATAGACACTTTAGTTTTACTATGAGGTAAACTCACTGATTTCAGCCATATACCCACATGTGGGATTGACCTCAGCAAGTTTACCTCATGTGCCTTGTCTTCACTGTGTTTTTACATTGGGAAAGCTCATACACATTTGTTACTATGCGGCGGAAAACAGAGCTGTTTTAACAGCGAAGACAAAGCCCTGTGCTGATAGTACAGAGGGATATATCTGAGGGCTTGTCTTCACTGCAGAGTTAACTTGAGTTATAAATGCAGTGTTGTCTCTAACTCATATCCCATTCATACACAAAAACCTTAACTCAAGCGTGGTGATGCTTTTTAACTCAAATTGGCTGACCCACAAGGGGTTCCTGGCTATAGCTCCAGTTAGTACAACTTGTCAGCTGCTGTAACAACCACTCAGTACTGCTAATACAATAGGCTGTTTAGCTCAAGTCTTATTTTGCAGTGTGGCAGCTCTCACTCAAGCTAGGCTAACTCAAGAGGAGTTAACTCGAGTGTAAATAACTTGAGCTTAGTCTGCAGTGAAGACATAGCCTGGGTGAGGTAAAAAAAGTGTTTTAATCCCCATTTGTCAGATGAGTAAACTGAGGCACTGAGCAGTAAAAGGATATATTTTCAGTTGGGTTAAATCCCAGACCCCTTCTTGCTGACACAATTTGCTCCCATACTTTTGTACCCTCACAATGAATTGAAGATGCAAATACCTCTATTTGATTGCAAGTACATATTAGGCAGTGTTACAAATATTCAGATTATTCCAATATTCAGAATATTCAGTTGAATTGAAAGTGATGTTTCATCATGTCAACAAAAATTTGGTGAAGGGAGGCCATTCTTTTGAAAATCTATGCCTAATGAATTGGCCAAGGTCATAAAGGAAGAGCTGGGGTTTCATGATCCCACAAGTCATTTTTTCTTTTTTCCGTGTTGTACCAGGATTAATTAAGTGGATATAAAGGAGACATTTCTTGTTCCTTAGTGGTGGCAAGTATTGTCTGAAATACCTTCACCCAATGCCTCCAATCAGCCCTTCTTTCTTTCCAGTCCATATGCTGCCCCACATATGGAGAGGTTTTTTTTCAGCTGTGCACATCATGTCTTCAGAAACATTGGTACATTTACAGTAGCTCACTGACAATCACTGAAGCTGGTGCGTGGTTAGGTGCCAGCCTAAACCCCTACACTCCATGAGAGGGCAGGTGCCCTGACGACAGGTGTTCTGATAGGGAAAGGTTAGCTTGAGCTTAGGGCTGTGGTTCCCTAACTGACCAAGGGATATGCTAAGTCAATCAGTCAAGTGGCCTGCTCCAGCTCCCATTGAAGTCAATGTAAGTTTTGCCACTGGCTTCACAGCAGGATGAGGTCTTTAATCAGGGGCATCATTTCAGAAAAATCTGGGGGTGGGGAGAGGGCAAAGTTGTGTCAGCATATAGAATATTATATGTGATTATATTATATCCAGCAAAGTTTGGGGACAAAAAGTGGAAGAGACAATGGAGCATACTGACTTTTGAAAAGTCAGAGTGGGGGCGGAGGGAGGAGAGTTATCAAACCAGTGTTGGGGATAGGGGGACAACTGCCTACTTGCCTCAGCAAATATTTCCCCTGGATTTAATATTGTTAATATCACAATTTCATTTTATCTGTCTATTCTTTTGGTATCGACATACTGGCTTTCTAGCTGCCCCAAAGCAGCAATGAGCTGACAATAGGGTACACACAAATACATATAGTACAGTTGCATTGGTGACCTGCCCCACATGGACTCATACAATTCTGCATTAGAGGCACCTAAGCCTGAGTTGTAAAATTGTCAATGTTAATTTATGCATTTCCTAGCACTTGTGTTTGTGTCAAAACCTTTCACCTGGTCTAAACATTGTTGTGCATTTATTTAATTTGTTTTTTCAAAAAAGACATAAATCTTTTATGAGTTGTGAAGCCAGACACATAGTTAGGCACAGGTGTTCCATGGATATTAAAAATGCATTATTATTATTGTCATCAAAAGCTGTTCTAAAGTTATATACTGTGGGTATTTCAGATTTTTTTTTAAAATTACAAAGCAACCAGCTTAATAGTCTAGTAGTATACCATTTTAAAAAAATCAACATTTATTTCCTATGGTAGGTTAATTTACTATGCTATTTTTAGTTCAATAATTATATATCTAGCACAATAACCATGAAACAGTCACATACCATAGTGTGGTAAATTATCACTACTTGTATGTTTGTTTTATAACAGCCACCACTTAGTACAATGTGAGGCCAGAGAGGCTGAGACATGTTTGAGGCTGAAGCTCAATTCCTTGCGATGATGCTGACAGGTTCAGAGCAATGGGGAAACAGTGTGTCTGATTCTCCTCTGCTACCCGTTTTACACAGTGTAGTACAGTAATTCCTGATTTACACTGGTGTGAGTGACAGGAGAATAAGTTGAATTGAGGTCAGCTGCTGGGAAGGAAGCAGCTTGAGTTCCTCTGTAATGATCCCTCTGGTTGAAGTAAGAAGCCTGGAGGGAGCTCCCTTCAGACCATCTCAGCTAGGAAGACTGGTCCAAATAAGGTAGGAGAGATTAGGAAAGGAGAAAATGGGGGGATTTTTTGGCCTTTGCAGACCTCTCTTCAAAAAGTACAAAAGGAAATTGGAGAGTTCATTGAACTCTGGTCACATTTCACTTTTACAACGGTGAGTACTTTAGTTCAGTTAGGACAAGAACTGATTAAAACAGATATTATGACTTATTTATATGGCACCAAAAGTGTTGTAAATTATATTATTTTATTTAGGTTTTTGACATGTTTTGTGAAAAGTGGCTGAATGACATAAAGAAGCCAGGTACTTACCTGGCCCTTGCGCCACAGCATCTGAGCACCTCGGAAACATTAATGATTTGATCCCCCTGATATCACTCCGAGGCAGGGGGAAGTACTCCATTTTACAGATGGAGAACTGAGACATATACTGGGCAAGGCCATGATTTTCAAAATGCTGAGTCATTTGGGTGCTCAACTTGAGACACCTTAAAGGGGCCTGATTTTCAGAAGATAAGTGATTGTTTTCTGAAATCAATTCCCTTTAAGAAGTCACAAGCTGGACTAAAAACGGAGGCATCTACCCCTATTGGTCACTTTTGAAAAAATCTTGTCCTCCATGACTTACCCAAGGTCACCATGAAGTTTGTCAGAGTTGGATACTGAACACAGATTTACTGAGTCCCAGTTTACTGCTTTAACCACATGACCATCCTTCATCTCTTTGTGATAAGGGAGCTTCTCCTGAACTCTTTTCCTCATGAAGCCATATTAAATCTATAACTTTAGGGAAGCCACCTAGTAAATAATAATGGGGGTGGAATGAGGAAAAATGTGTTTTGTATGCAGCCAAGAGGTAGTTGGAACCATTTTGTAACACCAGATAACTGTGAAGAACACCTAACATATTGTGGAATAAAACTCTCACCCCTTGAGGCTATCCCTTTATGCAATGAGCCTGTTAGATCTCACAAACTAAGATGGCTAGGTATTTGATTAAAAGAACTTCCAGGAACAGATAGGTGTTGCTCAAGTTAATATTGGTGACTCATGAGGTGGCAGTGTTTCCTCTGCTTTAGCATGGTGGAAGGGTCATTGTGCTGATGATCCGAAGAAGTGGGCTGTAGCCCACGAAAGCTTATGCTCAAATAAATTTGTTAGTCTCTAAGGTGCCACAAGTACTCCTGTTCTTTGTGCTGATGGAGATGCTGACTTTTTAACGAGACATAAAACCAACGTCCCTGCTACAGGTGGTCAATAAATAGCCCATGAGACATTTTATAATAGTAGAGGCCCTGGTCAAGTTCCAGCTCAGGTTGCTCCCTACATTTGAGTCCCATTTCTTCACAATTCAACCAACTCACCTTCTTGCATGTTTCATCTCCTTCAATTCCTAACCCCTCATTTCCCATATTTGATCCATATCTCTCCACATCTGAGCCCTCTCTACCCATAATCTCCATATTTTATCTCCTCACCCTTCCAGTGTGGTATGGGCTCTCTTCTCCTTCCTCAGCCCCACTGGTTCTGTTGCTGTTCCTTTCCTCCCATGCACAAGAGACACCTCTCCTTGCAAGGTTGGCTGCTACTATGGAGACAGCAGACAACCCTGCAGGTAGACCTGCGCTGCATCAGCTGAGGGGCCAGAGAGCAGTATTCATCAGTGATCTGTTGCTCATACTGCTTGTGTAACAGAAACCCAGTTTCTTTTTATGATTAAAATGAGTAAGTTACACTTCTTAGCACATTTTTACAATCTCCTCTTTGTCAATAGGATTTAGGCCATTGTAGCTACAAGTCTTTTAGGTATTGTGGTTTTGACAATCTGTGCAATGAGTTATGTTTTATTTTTGCTGTAATGCACCGAGGCAATATGTAACATATCAAACTCATTTTTTAAAGATGTTTTAAGTCACCAAAACGTTTGCAAAAGTAAAAAAGAAAGCGTGTGTAAACCTAACTCATGTTTTGTGCATTAAAACTACTTTTTGGAACACACAGATGTCCTGTCCTACAAAATAAAAACCAAATAGGAGCAGAGTTCATGGACAGTAACTCTTGTTTGAGTTGGAGACATCTCTTTAGACATGTTTATTATCAGTTTGTACTGACTCAACTTCAGGTTTAACAGCAAAATAAAAAGCTGTCTCGTTTAAAGGAAGATGTAACTCATTTCATGAACAGAACTCTATCCAACCACAAACAGCTGCTTCCATATGTTGCTATTAACAGGACATATTCTTTGTTAAGTGGCATCTTTAAGATTAAGTTGTGTGCTGAAAATAAACATAACAAAAGAGTGAAATGATTGAGGAGAATACTGACCTTCTCCAGGAGAAGATACATTTAGTTTTACTTGGTGACGAATCTGCATGACCCAGACAGGGTGTACTAATATTGGCTACCATTACATTGTGTGATATTTTTGAGGAACTAAATAAATGTCTCTGATAAAGGAGAAAAGTAACTTTGGCCCCATCTACACTGGTTTTAAACCAAATATAATATAGGCTAGAACACATTTTTTTAAATTAGTTTTTCTAACATAGTTTGGACCTGACCCTGCTCTCTGGACAAACTGTTAGAAACTGTTGTAATTGGAACCCTGTGTTAGCGAAGTTGAAATACAGTTTCTTATGGTATCATCATGTTCCCTTTGAAGTTTGAGTTTTGCCTTGACTTCAATGGGAGTAGGATCAGGCCACTAGGATTCAATCCATTAAGGTGCTAAGCATGCTGGCTTGATCTGCCGAACCACTTAAACACATGCTTAATTTTGACTAGGGTTTGAGGGTCTGTGCAAATCATGCCAAACTTTGATACTAACTTTGATACTGATGTATTTTTTTGCTTTATATCTATCATGATGAGAGAGAGAATGTGAATCTTTCCCCATAGTTACATACACCCCAGAGTTAAATGTTAGCTGTGGATATTGTATTTATTGATCTTTCTTCTACTCCTAAAGAATTCAAAAATAAAATGATGATTTGCGTGGTATAGAACAATCTGATTTAGGCTTCTTAAGCCCTTGGTTCCAGGATTTTGCTGTCTCCCTTACAATCTGATTCTAGTGATTGGTAGTATACTACTTCCTACCATGTGTCCATACTACTATCTTATTATGAGTCTATGTACCGTCTTCAATGGGCTTTGGATCAGACCCTTGGAAGATGGTACTTTTCATGTAATGCTCTTTGATTATAAAACTGGTATATAATTAAGTCTCTTCAATACGTATATCTTTTAATTTAACATAACTTGCAGTAATTTTTTTTCAAATTTTAAATGGTTTAAAGGACAATGAGCCATTTTTCATTTGGAGTCCTATAAAAATGGAAGATTATTGTTCTTCATCAACATATGAAACTCTATTGATGCCAGTATAGCCATAGTCAAGGCCGGATTAAGGCATAAGCACTGTATGCCTGTGCCTAGGGTCCAAGCCCCGGAGTCATGTGGTGACATGAGAATCTGAGCTTTCATTTAATATACACAATGTATTTTTCACCCTCATGGATGCAATGAAATGTAACTGACACCTGCCCGAGTTTGCAGAAAGCATGAAAGACCTTCAAGAGGTGTGAACTGCTCCATTTGGCTACACTCTGAAACTGCTGCCAAGGGGGACTGAGGCCACAGCATATGACAGGGCCATGAGACACCCTAAGCCAGTGGTGGGCAACCTGCGGCCCGTGGGCCACATGCGTCCCATCAGGGTAATCTGTTGGTGGGCTGCCAGACCATTTGTTTACATTTGCACGGCTGCCTGCAGCTTCCAGTGGCCACAGTTCTCCGTTCCTGGCCAATGGGAGCTACGGGAAGCGGCGGCCAGGCCCGTACCGCATCCCGCAGCTCCCAGTGGCCTGGAACTGCGAACCGTGGCCACTGGGAGCAAATGCAAATGTAAATAAATGGTCTGGCAGCCCACCAGCAGATTACCTTGCCCACCACTGCCCTAAGCGGAGTGTGCCTAGGTCACCTTAATTTGCCTTAGATAGAATATTCTGTTATTTCTAAAAGTATCAAAAGCAGCATATTTCAATGGACATTAGCTTTTATTCGACCACAATTATGTCGGTTTCCTAATTATGTCTCTTTTTTTACCCTGTCATCTCACTGCAATCAAATATATCCAGTTTGCATTCAGGCCTTTAGAATTCAGGACACGCTTTTTAGACTTTCGTTTATAAACTGAAGTGGGGAGAGGAGAGCCAAAATGTTAATAACTACTGTCATGTTTGTGTCCACTAGCTTTCACACAACCCCCTGCCTCCTCTCAGTTGTACTGGATAAAGCAGGGATGTGACATTTAAAAATCTACTTTTGGGGATGTTATTGGAAGAACTAAAATCCATGTTATGAATCACTTGCCAAAGCTACCAGAAGTAAACACATCCTTAATGTAGACTAGTACATCTTCACTTAAAACTCGTTTCCCACATCCCCTTTCCCCCCTTTCTTCCCCTCACCTCCCAGTTTCAACTTAGCCTAAGGCACTAAAATCTGTAAGCAGGGAGGGGGGCTCCTTAAACATGTTGTATATGAGATTATGTGACTTTATCATCTCTGTGCCTCATTTACAGTGAGACTTAGCAGCTGCTTCACAACCATGTGATACATTGAGCTTTGTATAATAGTTCACTTGAAGGTCTTTGCACAGTTCAGACATGTCAGCTGAGTAACTTCAAGCAGTGCAGGGACTTGTAATTAGACTGGCCTGAGGCTGCTATCCTTTCTGAGGGGGCTTTGTTTCCTCCTGCTTATCCAATTGGAGTCCTGTTTCCAGAGAATCTCTATCAGAATGCTCTAATAGAGGGTTGGTTGAGCGGGGGGGAACACGAAAAGTATGTCAGGAACTGAAAACAGGTATGAGAGCTCAAGCCTAGACAGAGGCCTCATTAGTCATTTTAACACACAACGTGCAGCACCTTGCCTCTTTGTTAGAGAGAGCAACAGGTAAATAAAGAGTCCCACTGTCTCAGTGTACTTTGCCTCAGAGTGGTTATATGCCAGTCTGTTTCCAAAGCAAATAATTCCGCAGGACTGCCATTAATGATTTTCCTCCCATCAAGTAAGCACTTGATGCAAAATTCTTGGACAGGATGTCTGTACAGTATCTATACCACTTTCCTGAATTTCATAAAATCTATGAGCAGAACACTCTATATAAATGAATAAGGATTACTTACAACAGAGTTTTTCTACAGGAATAATTTCTTGTCAGGCTGCCGTTTTCACAATCCTAGCTCTGTCAGAACTCCAGGTTCTCTAAATTAAAGAAAAAAATCTGTTCTGTGGATTATGATAAGTGAATGCATTTTTTCTGTTAAAAAGAGTCAGTATCTTTCATATTATCCACAATGTATCAATAATGACAATTGGGAGAGAAAACTATCATTGTTACTATTAAATAATAATGATCCAAATAGGTAACACAAATGTAGTCACTCTCATGCATAATAATTTCCCAACATACCTATTTAAAAATAGCACACAAATGCATTTTTGAAAGGGTGAGGGTTATTTTTGGTCAGAGGAATAAACACATTAATTATCGAAATAGTTATTTTAAATTACAGCATCACTTCCAAGCGATTTTGTAGCGTGTCCGCAAGTTCCCATCTAATTCTGACCAGACAATTTTTAAGGGATAGCATGAGGAAATTTGGAAGAATTAGTGTATGTCTAATATTCCTATATAACTTTTCCACTTCTACCATGCACTGAAGTGGGGGAAAAAAGGGAAATAGAGACTTTATACAGATACAGGTAAACACAACCTCATCCATCATTGCTTTGCAAAACTACTTCAAGTATAAGAGAATATTAAACTGCTAATCAGTCTGAAAAATTGCTAAAGCCTCTGTTCCAGAGACAAGATCACTGTTTTATCTCTTAAAAAGCTTACTTTTTTGGTGTGTGTTATAATTCTTTACAAGTGTAAGGTGGCACTCTGGCTTTGCCTGTCATTCTAGTTTCTGGGCTCTGTAATAAATCTAAATCAGTAGGCAAGAGATGACAGGTTTTAATGTCGGGAAGCATGTTTACCTGTTATTGCACCATATGGACATGCTTCACTCAGGAAAAATATTTCCAGCACCCAGACTCACCACTAAATAAGAAAGCAGTTTTATATACAGAGAGGGAGAGCAGCAGCATTGTTTTTGACTGTTCTTCAACATACAGAATAGCCCTCATTTCCTTCTGTCCCATACAAATTTACTAGACTTTGGGCCTGGTTGTACAATCCCTCTGACTATTTATACAAGTGCTGTTACCAACACTGAGTGAGGGTTGCACAATCAGGTTGGTAGGATGGTCACATTTTAAATAAATCTAAGGGATAAACTGTAGCTTTTAAGTAGGCTTAAAAGGATTCAATTTTTATCAGTAAATATCAGGGAACTTTGATTTCACCATACACACGCAAACCAATGCAAACAGCTTTCCACTGATAACAATCAAAATGTATAGATGGGCGCACAGTAAGAAGAATGCTGCTTGAGAACTTATTGGAGTTTAATTTAAGGATATTTACTTTGCATATTTTGAGATGTGATGTTGACAGTTTGTGTTTGAATGGTTATAGAGCTTTAACTTTTTGAATCTCAGCGTCTACTATCATTAAGTAATTATAGTCTGAATTTAAATTGATAAAAATGCTTAAAAATAAACATCGATATTTTCCATCAACATTAAAAAAAAAATCGAATTCTGCCAAGCCTCCTTCTACAACATGGTGCTGGATGGAGTCGCACCATCCCAGAAGAATAATGAAAACAGATAGTGACTCAAAGAGGCATAATCTCTTTCTCTGCTGCTCCTTACACACAGGAAGAGAGTAGATTTTTTTTCTTTCCAGTAAGATGGAGGAGATTGCGCCCCCCACCATGGGCTGCTGCAGAGGCAGGGTGGGGAACGGCACATCTGCGTCACTGCACATCTTCCCTGCCCTCTTTTCAGCATCTTGATTCCCAGGAAGAAGCATGAGTGAGGAGCACTCAGACACCCAGAGACTCACACACCTAGAGCCTGATTTTCAGGGGTATCAAACACCCATTGCTCCCATCTGCTTCATTTGTAATTGTAGGTGCTCAACACCTTCAAAAGCCAGGCTCCTTATGTCTCAAGTTAAGAATGAGACCCCCACTGGTATACACATTTGAAAATATTGTCCAAAAGGAATCAGCTTAGAGCTAGACTCGAACTCCAAACTCCTATTCCCAGGCTCATTCCACTAAGCACTGTAAATAACTGCACAAAGTAATTTATAAATTGAAGTTTTTTATAGGTAAAAAGAACCAAAAGAAACGAACAAACCAAAGGTATAGACTTGAAAATGTCCCAGAAATCAGGGATGAGTAGCCCTCTAAAGAATATGAGATTAGGATCAGTTCAGATAAGCACCCAGAACCTATGGATACTTATCCACACTTTACCCCAACTTGCTGAAATTCTAGTTTGCAAACCAGGACTAGCAATTGGGGGGGGGGGGATCCCTTTTTGTTTCTGTTGCTAAATTCCACTTCTGGAATAAGAAAATGCAGAGCTTAACAGAAATTAAAAATGGTCTGACAAAGAAACGAACTGAAGTTTCTGATCCTTAAAATATTAGAATCAAATTGTGATCCATGGGAGTTCTGGAAAATGGCTCAGGGAGGTTCTATTTTAGCCATAGTAATTTGCCCATTCCAAGGAGAACCCTAAAATAGAACCTCCCTGAGCCATCTTCCAGAACTTACATGGAGTCTGCTCTGAACTTTTTTTTTTAAGCTTTGAAAAGTCTGGTTAACTAAAACATTTAGAAGAGTTTCACAGCATTTACACAGCTCTGCCACTCCATGTCTAGAAGAGCCTATACTGTAACTGTTCATATGACATTTCCTGTCCAATTTTACAGCCCAAAGAAGTTTGGATACAGAGTATTTTTGGGGGGAGGGGGTACTTATCAGAACTAAACCTCAAAATGTTTTAAGGGTTATGACCACTGCCACCATTGCTAACAGCACATGGCAGTATCTTTGCGGACATTGGACTGGCCTATATATGCAGATCTCTGTGTTTTTGAGGGTAGGGAAGCCTGATTTAGGGGGAGATCTATTTATCTTGTCTGTCTATCCCTCTAGGTTCTTAGGTATGGCTTTTAGCTTCATGATTTGAGCTCTTTATAGTATTTTGAAAACTATGCCTCTGTTTATAAACTTGAGTGTCCTGGATCTTAGCTCATTGTGTTGTCACCTGGCCAACTTTGCTTTCATGGATAATATTTTATGAAGTTCTACATTTGGGTTATTTAATTGTTTCATATTTTCAGTGCTCCTTGAAATGAACGTTCCAGCAAAATGATCACAGAAGAGAAACCTATAAGTTCCCAGACACAATGCTTACAAATCTGGCATCCAATTCACTTAATTTTAACGCTGACAGTGGCTTTGAGCATTTCTCTAATTGACGTCAAAGGCAAAACTCCCATTGATTTCAATGGAAGCAGGATTGAGCCCATAATGCCTTGCATTCACTTTTTAAATGGGGTTCAAGTAAGCTCTACAACACTGAATAATTTAATGTTAAATTTCATAAGGCCCAACTTTATCTCATCATCTCAATACTTTAAGTTTACATGACTTCCTTTTTTCTCCCATCAACAAAGAATTATGCTGAATTACAGCTTTGTTGCTAAAGACAAGTTGTGTATTTGAGGTATATTTTTCATGTGCTGTGTTGGCCAAGTGGATGAGGTATTAATATAAGGAACTATAAACAAAACTTGGTTTTCTAAACTGCGATAGAGTGATGGGCTTAATTTGTTTCTATACACTGCCATCTTGAAAACTAAACTGAAGCATCCAAATTAAACAGGAGATGTAAATATTGGCCAGATGTTCCCTGGTGTCTCAACCTTTTTTTGTTTCTTTAATTCCATTAAATGGGTACATTTTGCATCCAACATAATACACTCTGTTTTGTTTTTTGGTCTGGGCCTAATGGCTTTATAGCATATGGCTGTGATATCATCCAATCATGTAAGCGTCATGAGATGCTGTTCAGCTTTGCTGGAGCACAAGTGGCAAACTACTTAGGTTAGGTTAGATCATTTGTCCAACTGTCTTAATGTAGGCAGTGAACACTTTAGGAAATGCCAACTGAGGCTGAGGGTTTAGTAAGCCAAGCAAAACAGAGCACTGCCCACAGGCTGGAACATTATAAAGCTCCTTAAGGGTTCCGTCAAAGGGAAATATAATCCTTATTTTTGCTATAGAAGTTGCAATAATTCTCTGGTGCAGTCAGTAGGATAGTAGCCTTGATAAGGATGGATAGGAAAATACAGGCACTTGACTTGAGTTTTACGTGATGATTTGAGTTAACTATAATTTGGTGAGTTGGATGGGAGGAATGGCTTCTGTCCTGCCCTTCAGATTTAATTCTACCAGATTACAGCAGCACCACATAATGCAGGGTTTAGCAGCCATATGAGGAAGATTTTCAATGTGATTCAAATGACAATCGCCTATTATAAAGCTTTGACACAACTGGGAAAAACAGACTGACACTGTTTTTTTTCCTGCTGCCTCAGTAGTTCCAATCAGGTAGGTTGGCACCTTTTCTCCACTAGAAATCCCAGATCTGTGAGACATCAAACACTGTGCAGATTGCTAAGGACCCTCAACTCTCATTTAAACCAATGGGAATTGAGGTCAACATTTCTCAGGATTGGGCCCTACATTTGTAGACAATCTTATTGTAGCTGAAATGGCTGGTTATTGTCTTTGAGGGTTTACTGCAACAATATTTACAGTAACTCTTATTTACTACTTCCTGAGCAGGGGCCCTATCCATCTCCATCTGTCCCAGGACTTGCTTGAGGAGATCAGCCTGCTCCTGAACTGATTTCTGCAGAAATTCTCATCACTTAGGTAAGCTAAGAATAGACTTGAGAAAGCCCTGGGGAATATTCTGCAGAGGGCAAATTTGCTCTGTTAGGGAGATGGACATGATAACTTTCAAATATTTATTTATTTATTTACCATGGTAGGGAAAAATGTGACCACTGTGTCATCTCTAGGATAACCATGGAACAGGATGAATTAAAATGAAATGCAACTCCAGTTTGAACTTTCCATCACAGTCAAGATAATGCGTTAAAAAATCAATTGGAAATGGCAGAGTAAAGCTATTATTTTTTATACATTACTAGTGAATTAATAAGAGGTTGATTTCATAGTACAGATTGTTCCTGCACAACAAGATCAGAAATAGTTTATCCTTCTAATTTATAATTTGTTTGAAACTGAGTTAAATTCACTAATTTTTCCGGTGCTTCCAAATCATACTTGCAAAACTAATTAAAATGTTTCATGTTTTTGACAGATATCAGGTATGAATTGCCCTTGGATGACATTGTCTTCATCCGTCTTTTCTGCCATATTAAGTGTTCACTCCTGTAAGGTTAAAAACAAGGGAGATGAGGTCGTTCAGACTCACAGAAAGTGTTCCTTAAGTTGCAGGATCAGACTTTTAATTTAGTGTAATTCTTTATTATCTGGGAAGGGCAAAAGAGATTAGGCTGTGTACCTGATAGTGAAAGCATTTATCCATTGAAACAAATGCAGCAGAGTGAATGGATCAAAATCTCGAAGAGCTTCTAATTTGGCTGCAGTTACTCAGCCCTTTTTACAGAAGTTAAAATGAGCAGAGCAGGCCTCCTGAACTTTAATGTTTGTGGGTTTTGTGCCTCAAGTAAAAAGCCATTGGTACATTTGTACTTTGACTGCCCATAGTAAAGCAGGTATAGAATTCATTCCAGATTACATGAACTGACATTTCCAAATTATCCCAAACATGTAAAACACTTTTACAGAATCACCAAGATGTGCACATGCCATGACTAAGTTCACAATCTTACCAGAATTTCCCTTCCCTCACCCTTCCCTGCCCCTTTTTGTTACTCTTCTTTTATGTCACGTCTAAGATTAAATTGTAAGCTCTTTGGGGCTGGGACCAGTTCAGTGAAGTGTCTAGTGCACGTCTGGATGCTATTAAATAATAGTCCACAGTGGACGATGTGTTAGGTCTGGGTAGAGGTTCTCATATTTTTGGACAGTTCTAAAGAACAGTATTTAATTCATGTTTGGTCACAGCATTGGTGCATGCAGAGTGCTCTCCTACACACCCCTTTGAAAAATGCATCCTATGGAGATGGAATTCCAAACAACATAGGAATAGCCTCTGGCCAAAGAGCATTTTCCCTGGGTTTGCTAAAAATCTTGCATGTGGTAGGAAATATCTTATTCAGATTGCATCAAATATAGCTCATTTGTTCTGCCTGGTTTGTATTTTTTATATTTGCTAAATATTTTAACAATGTTGTATCATCCATGCAGAAATGTTTCAAGAATCAAGATTAAAGCATGGTAAGAATGTCCTGTTAAAAGTATCTCCATACTAGTCTTGTTTCTGTAATGATAGCTTCTAGAATTATAGCACTTCTATTATCACAGGGCCTGTAATCAAAACAGTTCTTCAGTACTATTCCATTTAAGTGCTTGGTATAGAATTGCTACCAAAACAATGTGATAACAGACTGTCTTTTATTACAGACCTGCTTTCATGTAAAGACATTTACAACTAAGTGGTAAATCAACAAGAGGAAAAATAAAATAAAATATAATAAAAACACTTGAGAAATGAGGGCCTAACAAGAGAAATTGCACAACTGCAAGAGGATGATGTATGTTTCCCATGTTTATCCTATCCTATCTCCTAGAACTGGAAGGGGCCTTGAAAGGTCATCGAGTCCAGCCCCCTAGCAGGACCAAGTACTGATTTTGCCCCAGATCCCTAAGTGGCCCCGTCAAGGATTGAACTCACAATCCTGGGTTTAGCAGACCAATGCTCAAACCACTGAGCTATCCCTCCCCCATGATATGCATATAATTTTTATGCATCTCACATGGAAAGGTTTTGTTTTGGGTGTTGGATGCTCAACTCCAGTGAAGTGTTTGGAGAGCAGAATTGCTTACCTAGTTCTCAGGTATGCAGTGAGGATGACTTGTTAATGGTTGTACAGTACTCTGAAGCTGTAAAGCTCAATGGGTGAAATTCACCCATGTACAGAAGGTTAGCTGCACTTAAGCCCTGCATTGGGACTGCACAGGATGATGGGAGAGAGTGGTCAGGGACAACCCCAGCAGCAGCCTTCTGCATGAAGAGAAAATGATTTTTGGGTGAACACTGCATAGACAGTGTGGATGGAGTGGTGGGTAGAAAGCTGAGAGAGGATCTATGGGGTATTAGTTTGCTTAGACACACTAGCCTCAACACATGGGGCAAACTGCATGATCTAGCTGAAAGAGTTACTTAAACCCATATACTGGGCCACTTGGATGAAGCACTGAAGACCAGTGCCATGACCCCAATATGGGGGCTGGGTTTTGACTCTCCAACCTCCTCTTTGCCTATATCATGCTTTGTTACACAGGCTTCTTGTAGCTGAAGTGAACATCACTCTATAGGAATATCTATATTTATTATTACATGGAAATCTATACAAGAGATCACCTTCATTAGACAATCTCCTGTCTCTGAGAGACTGCCCCAATGTATCCCTAAATGGACTGAGTATAATTCTGTTCTGTCTATTTTTGTAAGGACTCTGAGTGGTCAGTTAAGGCAGGTGTCACTGTATTTATTATTATTATTGTTGTTGTTCTATAAAAAGTGCATGCATAACAAATATTACAGGTGGTCCCACTGATGCCAATGGGAGTTTTGTCTTTGATATCTATGGCACCATGATTTTACTTTAAATGTGTATGTGATGTGACAAAGACATACAGAAGATTTGACCTTTCTATAATTTTGTAAGTAATATAATTTACATTTGAACTTAGAGGAAAAATCTCATTTCAGGAATATGTGAGCATAAAAACCTTACATATAGTTATGAGACTGGTTTCTCTTATGATTGAATATTTTTGAGAAGTGTCAGATTTGACTTTTGGCTCTAATTATATTTTATTCAGAGTAGCATCTTTTGTATTTAAACTTGTTTTTGAGTTTCTTTCCCTTGATCAAATATAAAATTAGTAATATTCGTTTCATCAGTAGATCTCAAAGTGTTTTACAAAGGAGGCCAGTATCAGTATCCCCATTTTGCAGATGTGGAAAATAAGGCACAGAGAAGTGAAGTTACTTGCACAAGGTCACATGGAAGCCAGTGGCAGAGCTGGGACTTGAAACCAGGTCTCCTGAGTCCCAGTCCAATGCATTGTTCTGTTGAAATGCTGTAGGTTTTGTTAGACAACGGACATGAACATCATCATTCTATAACCTGCAACTTAATACAAATAAAAACATATTATTTTAAGAAAAAAATCCAAAATTGTACATGTTTTTTTTCCTTCCAGCTCTTTGCTATTAGTAATAGTCATAAATATCTCTATTATGTTGGGCCCCAAATGAGATTGGAGTCACAATATGCTGGATGCTGAGACAATCCGTGCCTGGGGAGTTACAGTCTAAAAGATGGAAGCAGACAAAAAGTGGGGATGGGAATGTAACATAGATGCAGATGACTATGGAGAGAAATTGGCAAAGCTTTGTTAGTTTTATGTACTGTTGTTGGTGGCCTTTTTTATTTATTTTTAACCATGTGATTATCCATTTTCTTATACACTTTGCCATACACTAAACTCTGCTCTTATAAGTTTGAAAAACTAGAGAACTTGAAGGGAATGTGGAAAATTAATCGTAACTATTGGACTAAAAATGGATTGTGGTGATACATTGCAATGCAATGAACGTTGTTTTCTGTAACATATTTCATACAAACCACTTTAAAGAGCCAGGAACTACAACTACAGGTTCACATTTTGCTGATTGCTGTCACACAAGTTGTCCCATTGAGTTCAGTGGATCCTATAAAAATCCAAAGTGTCATGTTAACTTTTGAGATTTATGCAGAATGCACTGCGTTATTGAGGTCAGTGGCTTGTATTTTTGATAATAATAATACTTTGCAATTCCTTAGTGTCTTCTGTCTGGGGGTCACAGAGTCCTTTACTTAAGGCTAATAGCATCCCGGGGAGAGGGTAACTGCTATCATCATTTTATAGTGGGGGGAACTGAGCTTCAGAAAGCTTAAGCAACTTGCTCAAGGGCACAGAGATATGCTATAGCAGAGCCACAAATAGAACCCAGAGCTCCCAGTTTCCACTCTCCTGCTTAACCACAAGACTACACTTCCCCCAGTCTACGCCAATAATTACATCAAGACATGTTTATCAGGTGCCCTTAGCCAAGCCTTTTGTGGGTTTATGTCTCTGCAGTTACTAAGTTACAGCTAGAGAATTTCTGTGGTCAGTTGCCATTAGGTTATCATAACTTTTTTAAACATGGATGAGTCAATGCATACACAATTGGTTTTTAAAAGAAATGAAAATCCTACTCAAGCATAAATAGAAGTGGAGACTTTTAATTAGGGATAACTGGAAGAAATCAAGACTACTATGGACGGGATTTCCTTCTTTAATAAGATCTCCTTCTTCCTTCTTTATATTCAGGTTACATATGACCTCATTATGAAATGCAGGGCTCAGTTCTCCCCTTGCATTGCCCCATGAGCACTCACTTACACATGTGCAAAGGGGGTGTAAAATGCCTCGCACAGGTGTAAATGTCTATACAAGGTTCAAGGCAGAGGAGAAGCGAGGCCCCAGTAGTCATAATGATTTTTAAAATGATTTCTGAGAAACTAAGTGATTAGAATTAGAGCCATTCATTATAGTCTAATGACCTGATTGTCAGATTATTTGTTGATATTTCACATAGAAGTAGAAATATAGTAGTTCCCAGAAATTGCTGTTCAATTGCTGTCCTGTGTTCCATTTTTTTCTTCCTCTTACTAAAACTGGAAGCTTTCCATATTTCCATAAATGATCAGGGGCCATAGGCTCAAATGTCTCCTGTGTCTGATTTCTGCTTGGCTCAGGGCAGTGCCAAATACTTATAGCAGATAAGGATCTGCGGATTAGGGGAATCCCTGAATGTTCACCCATCCCTCCCAGGCCTTATCGCAGACAGTGTCTGTCGGGAGGGGTCCATGACTAGGATACCTTATGCTCTAGTGATCCCTCGCTGCTGGAACAACTCCTTGGTGACTACTGGGAGCCAGCATAAATTAGCTGAGCTGCACTGGAAGTTTGGCCCTGAGTATCTGGCCCAGTGCTCCGTTACACTCCACTGTTGCTATAGCTACCATCCTTCTAGAGAGCCTTACTGTGCCGCTAGCCACAAAATGGCATCATTCTACTTCCACTTTGCACTCCCTTTCCACGGAAGTAACTGACAGCAAGACAGTGGAGAATCAGACCCCATAATTGTGTCTTGGGCACTGTGTCAGTGCTGTGATAGACTATCGATGGAATGGGTGTGGTTTGGAGAGGCAGAAGGTATTCAAGTAGTAATGGAGAGAGGTATTTTAAGACACGAGTCATAGTAAAAATGTTTTTTTAATGGCTGCTACTAAAAAACACTTGAGAAGAGGATCTGCAGCAGCCAAAAGGATAAAATAATGTAACAAAGAGCAAATTAACTGATTGCATGTTGAAAGGCATTCACTGAGTGGGTTGATACTATCTAATTAAGCAACATTGAACTATAGCTAGTGAAAACAGAGACAGCTTTCTATTTCACACACAAAATAATAAGAGCTAGGTTGTTTCCAGAGCCATTGTCTTTCCCAGGAGTCTAGAGCAATCACAGTCCCTGAATCTCCAGGATTCCTCCAAATTAGCACTTACATGGCCTTGAACCACAGTCCAGCAGTGCTAGCCCCTTGAAAGGCAATGGAGCTGCACACATTGAAGGGTGACATAGCAATCCAAATCCCCCAGCCTTCCAAGAGTTCCTGGTGAGGCAATCTGCCTTCATACTAGCTTCTGTCATCAATTCTGCTTTAAAGCAGTGGTTCTCAACCAAGGATATGCATACCCCTAGGGGGCACACAGAGGTCTTTCAGGGGGTACATCAACTCATCTAGATATTTGCCTAGTTTTACAACAGGCTACATAAAAAGCACTAGCAAAGTCAGTACAAACTGACATTTCATACATACAATGACTTGTTTATACTGCTCTATATACTATACACTGAAATGTAAGTACAATATTTATATTCCAATTGATTTATTTTATAATTACATAGTAAAAATGAGAAAGTAAGCCATTTTTCAGTAACAGCGTGTTGTGACCCTTTTGTATTTTTATGTCTGATTTTGTAAGCAAGTAGTTTTTAAGTGAGATGAAACTTGGGGTACACAAGACAAATCAGGGATACAGTAGTCTGTAAAGGTTGAGAACCACTGCTTTAAAGACACAGTTTTCCCTTAATTGTTTACTTTAAGCTTATTTTGATATAGGTATGGTGACAAATGCTACTTCCTCTTTTCTTGAGCTCACTGGTGCTTGGCATACAAAAGAATACAGTAGGCCGTAAAGGAAAACTGAAGTGTGTTGTGTGAACCTACACAACTGAAGTGTGTTGTGTGGTAGCCAGAGACAAAAGGGAGGCTGATGTATGGTGAATTTACTGTATACATGCTCAGTTCATTACTATTGCTGAGCAGCAAAGCAATCCTTGTGGTTTTATCAGGTGACCCCAAGGAAGCCCAATTTAGGGCAGGCCAGCACAGATGTGTGCTAAGCCTACCTGAAATGAAAGTCACATTTTTCATATCTTACAGGAATTGTGCCTAGGCAATATGATGTCTCATCAGTGGGGCCCACAGATATCTACTTGTGATTAAAGGAACCAACTAAAAGGCTAGATCCCGTGATCTGTTTTAGGAAGGTTGGCTAGGAAAATGTGAGCAACTCAAAGGCCTTGTCTTCTAAGTTATTCTTAGAAAGCAATAAGAGTGAATTTTACCATGAATATTTTTGGAGGATGTATTACTTTTGATACAGCTATCTGTTTCTCTTCAACAGCAAACAATCATCACCATTATGGTCACAATCTATCTGTCAGTCTGTCCATTAGTGTCTGTCTCTCTGTCATCTTCTTGAGCTACATCATATTTCACATTGTGTCTGGCCAGTGTTCAGATACCAAAATGATAGGTAACTTAGGTCTGGTCTACACACAGCTTTTGTACCAATTTAACTATTTCAGTTTGGGGTGCATATCAAAACAGTTAAATTGGTACCACCCCTAGTGTAGATGCAGTTTTGTAGGTGTAAACAAGTGTTTACATCAGTATAGATTATTCCTGTAACAGTGTAAGCACCAGTCTGTGGCCACACTAGGACAATATACTGCTTTAATGATATTGGTTTCTAAACTGATATAGTTAAGGTGGCACAAAAACTGTCTATAGTCAGGTCCTTAGTTTAAATAGGTACAGTAGTGGTGCAGGGTAATCCTTCATGATGATTTGAAATAATGCACATTTTAAAAAAATCAGTTGTTGGTTTCTTTTGTCTTTTGCGACTATGATTCAGCAAAGCATTTAAGCATGTGTATAACAATGGTAAAAATCGGCATGTGCTTAAATGCTAAGCTGAATTGGGAGTCTAAAAGGTCATGGTTTACAACAAGCAGTGAACTATGGATTCTGAGTCAAACATTGGCAGGTGCCCTAAATGGTGGTGTAATATATGGCTAGGTAGTTTGGTATGTCTCTGTTAATATATTCATTGTGTTCCTTTTCATCATTAAAGTTCTATAAAATTCAGAGGTCTTTTACTCCCTTCGTGAACTTTTTGGTTTGCATGGATTCCGCTCCAGAAGCTTTGTTTTCAGTTTTGATGTTCAAATGAATTCTGAAATTCAAAGTGAAACTCAATTAAAATTACGTATACATATTAACAGATATGATGTATCTGTGGAAGATGAGAGAGAGACTGATGGACTGACTGACAGATAGATAATGCTTTGCTGAATCAAGGACGTAAAAGACAAAAGAAACCAAAAGAAGGCTTCAGCACAAAGCAATGTATTTGTAGAGGAGTTTTTAAACTAAGAGCTGGGGGAAAGCCGACTGGTACAGAGGAGCATACAGTTTGGATAGACACATTCCATAGGGAAGGATTTATTAAAGGGAATACTCTATATCTTATAAAAAGAGGAGAGGATAGAAGTTGATAAAGTACAGGTAGGAACTGAAGACAAACAGTCAAACAAAACAGAGTCCCATTCAATTACATCACATGAAGCCAGACAACTAAATATTTACAATTTTTTATAAGTGCTTGTATACAAATGCTGAAAGTCTAAATACTTAGATGAGTGATCCCTGGTATTAAATGAGGATATTGATATTATAAGCATCACAGACACTTGGGGGTATGATGATAATCAATGGGACACGGTAATACCAGGGTACAAAATATATAGGAATCACAGAGGAGGTCACACTGGCAGGGGAGTGGCACTATATGTGAAAGAAAAGATAGAGTCAAATACGGTAGAAGTCTTAAATGAACCAAACATTCTCATTCATCTCTGTCTATGAATAGAGATTCCATGCTTGAATAATAAGAGTATAGCAGTAGGAATATACTTCCGATCACCTGACCAGGATGGTGATGGTGATTGTGAAATGCTCAGGGAGATTAGAGAGGTTATAAAAATAGAAAATCCAGTAATAATGGGGGATTTCAACTATCTCCATATTGACTGGGGAATGCAGAGATAAAATTTCTTCATACCATTAATGACTGCTTCTTGAAGCAGCTAGTCCTGAAAACCACAAGGGGAAAAGCAAATCTTGATTTAGTCTTAAGTGGTGCACAGGATCTGATCCAAGAGGTGAATACAGCAGAACTGCTTGGTAATTTTTGACCAAATTGTAACATCTTTGGAGTGGGGGAAATACCAAAGAAACCCACCACAGAAGCAATTAACTTCAAAAAGGGGAGCTACACAAAAAATGAGAAGGCTAGTTAAGTGGAAATAAAAAGAAACTGTCACAAGAATGAAATGCTTGTAAGCTGCATGGAAACTTTTTAAAAACACCATAATAGATGCTCTAATTATATTTATACCTCAAATTAAAAAAAAAAGTAAGAGAATCAAAAAATGCCACTGTGGCTAAACAACAGAGTGAAAGGCATTTAGAGACAAAAAGATATGTTTTAAAAATTGGAAGTCAAGTCCTACCGAGGAAAATAGAAAGGAATATAAAGTCTGGCAAGTGAAGTATAAAAGTATAATTAGGCAGGCCAAAAAAGAATTTGAAGAGCAACTAGCAAAAGACCCAAAAACTAACAACACATTTTTAAAATGTTGTATACATTTAAGTACATCTGAAGCAGGAAGTCTGCCAAACTATCAGTGAGGCCACTAGATTATTGAGGTGCTAAAGGAGCACTTAAGGAAGACAAGGCCATTGTGGAGAAACTAAATTACTCTTTGCATCTTTCACTGCAGAGGAGGTGAGGGAGATTCCCACATCAGAGCCATTCTTTTTAGGTGACAAATCTGAGGAACTATCCAAGGTGTCGATAGTTTTGGAACAAATTGATAAATCAAACAGTAATAAGTCACCAGGGCCCGATTGTATTCACCCAAGAGTTCTGAAGGGACTCATATGAAATTTCAGAACTACTAACTGTGGTATGTAACCTATCACTTAAATCAGCCTCTATACCGGATGACTGGAGGATAGCTAATCTAATGCTGATTTTTAAACAAGGCTCTAAAGGTGATCCTGATTATTACAGGCCAGTAAGCATAACTTTAGTAACAGGCAAAATGGTTGAAACTATAGTAAAGAACAGAATTATCAGACACGTAGATGAACACGATATGTTGGGGAAGAGTAACATGGCTTTTGTTAAGGAAAATCATGTCTCACCAATCTATTAGAATTCTTTGAGGGGGTCAACAAACATGTGGACCAGGGTGATCTAGTGGATATAGTGTACTTGGACTTTCAGAAAGATTTTGACAAGGTACCTCACTAAAGGCTCTTAAGCAAAGAAAGCCGTCATGGGCTAAACGGGAAGATCCTCTTATGGATCAGTAACTAGTTAAAAGATAGGAAACCAAGGATAGGAATAAATGGTGAATTCTCACAGTGGAGAAAAGTAAATAGTGGGGTCCCCCAGGGATCTGTACAGGGACTAGTGCTGTTCTACATATTTATAAATGATCTGGGAAAAGAGGTAAACAGTGAGGTGGTAAGTTTGCAGATGATACAAAATTACTTAAAATAGTTAAATCCAAAGGAGAATGCAAAGAATTACAATGGGATCTCACAAAACTATGTGACTGGGTGACAAAATGGCAGATGAAATTCAATGTTGATAAATACAAAGTAATGCACCCTGGAAAACATAATCCCAGCTATACATATAAATTGATGGGGTCTAAATTAGTGGTTACCACTCAAGAAAGAGATTTTGGAGTCATTGTGGATAGTTCTCTGAAAACTTCTGCTCAATGTGCAACAGCAGTCAAAAAAGCTAACAGTGTTAGGAACCATTAGGAAAGGGATAGTTAATAAGGCAGAAAATATCATAATATCACCATATAAATCCATGGTATGCCAACTCCTTGAATACTGCATGCAGTTCTGGTCATCACATCTCAAAAAAGATATATTAGAATTGGAAAAAATACAGAGAAGGGCAACAAATATGATTAGGAGTATGGAAAAGCTTCCATATAAGGGGAGATTAAAATAACCTGGACTATTCAGTTTAGAAAAGAGATACCTAAGGGGGGGATATGATACAGATGTATAAAATCATGAATGATGTGTAGAAACTGAATAAGGAAGTGTAATTTACCTCTTCACGTGCCACAAGAAGCAGGGACACCCAATGAAATTAATAGGCAGCAGGTTTAAAACAAACAATGCATAGTCAACCATTGCCAGGGGATGTTGTGAAGGCCAAAAGTATAAATGGTTAAAAAATAATTAGCTATGTTCCTGGAGGATAGGTCCATCAATGTCTATTAGCCAAGATGGTCAGGGCCTCACTCCCATGCTCTGGGAGTCCCTAACCTCTGACGGCCAGAAGCTGGGACTGGATAATGGGAGGGATCTCAATAAATTACCCTATTCTGTTCATTCCCTCTGAAGCATCTGCCACCACACCAGCTACTGTCAGAGAGGATACTGGGCTAGATGGACCATTGGTCATACCCAATATGGCCATTCTTACAGGTCTAGGGCTGAACCTGCACCGCTGCAGTCACTTGGAGCTGCATTAGGGCCATTATCAGCTTGGTCAGTTACTGGAAATATTAAAAAATAGTTTCACACCATGGCTACTCTGGATGAATTTATCAGACTACAGTATCTCCTGCACATGAATCCAGATATTTGAAAAGATATTGATCTGCCCAGGAAGACATGCTTATGAATGAAAGACCTGTTTTTCCAAACACATTATTAAGCTGATTTTATAAAAAGAGGCATAGCCAAATTCAGTTCCCTGTTATACCAATGTGCATCTGAATAAAATCCACTGAAGTCATTGGAACTATTCTGGATTTATACTGTCATAGCAGAGACAGCAGTATTTGGCTACAATCTTTATATGGAGATGTAGAACTGAATCCTGGTGAGTAAACAACTTGCTTTTGTACAAATAGATTACCAAACTGTATATATAGAAAGAGAATCCCTGCTTTCAAGCTGTCTTGCTCTGAAAAGGAGGTAAGTCTTCCTGACTGGATATGTGAAATCCTCTTGAATTTTGTGAATGTATAAATTTCTATCACTGCATAAACTTGAGTTTTTCTATATATATTCAGTTTTCTCTTTAATTTGTTTGCTTCTCAATGATTTAGTTTTAAAAGTATCTGGTCATCTGAACTATCTGATGCAATTTTAAAAAAAGCACTAAATATAATTAACACAGCTTGGTTCTGTTTTCTGGCAATTACCCTACAGGCAATGGAAAAGGAGCCCAGAAAACAACTTGTTTATTATAAGCAGGTCAGTCCTCCAGGGGACTCGTGGAATCACGCAGTGGGAGAGGACAATCACAGCACTGAAATGGTGGATAATTTTATTTGTTCCACTTGATGGTCACAGTGGCATCATGCTGGCCAATTACTCTTGAGTCAGCAGGTTTCAGAGGTTAAGACCCCCTTGTGGATTGCAGCACTGCAGGCAAAGTATTCAGGCCAAATTGAAACCATTTCAACCTCAGAGACGCCAGTCTTTTTCTCCCTTGGAGATCTCCTTTTTCATCTATATACAAGGCGTACATGTAATAGAATAAGCATGTCTTTAGCATCAAGACAACTTAATTGTGGAGAGTGGAAAAAATGCCAGCTTCAGATAAATAAAGAGAGGCAATAAACCAGAGAGGTATACTACACAATGGAGGCATGAAATGTACAAATATCGCAAACTTAAATGTTAGTTCCAAAGGAAAGAGCAGTCTGGGAACAGTCCTCATGCCAGCAACCTACTAATGTTTCGAAACAGCTGAACCTTTAACAATTTCTTCACATTTTTGTCAAGTGGAAATGTTTTAAGCCACTTCTTCAGTGATCTGTAATTCTAAGGGGGAAAACAGCAGAAAAAACATTTGTTTTAGTGGTAGATCTGCCACAAGTGATTGGGCAGAGGCGGATATGAAATCCAAGCTACTAGAAATAACCAGTGTCAGAAATATTTTGCTGCAAGAGCTATTCAGTTTCTGAAGGATGAACTGGGGAGCTAAGACATATGCTCTAATGTATTTGGCCAATTTTTTCCCAGTTTGCAGTTTCTGGAAAATGTCTCGAGAATCTCAGAACCAGGATGTAGATAAATTACTATGATTAATAGTGTTGCTAAGGTCCAGATACTGTCCATAGAGACAGAAATAATTGGTGCTGTTCTGCACTTTTGTGTGGCACTTCAGAAGTGGATAAAATGACCCCTGGGTGATAGTTAATCCAGGATTTGTAAATTTGCAAAACACATTGGGATCCACTGGAATGAAAGGCACTGTATAAATCTGTAACTATTTATTATCATTTTACTACTAACAATTATTAAATATTTCCCTAACAAACACCTGTATTAATAAATGGTACAAATGCTTCTGTTCGCTCTTTCAAATACTGAAGAATTGTTTTCTGGATGCCAAACTGCAACACATTTTGGCCCAACACAGCAAAGCACTGACACCCATGCTTAAAGTTAAGCACATTTTAAGTCCATTAAAGATAAGCATATCTCAAGTGCTTTGCTGATTCATGGCCTTTGTGAACTGGCACTCTTTGTTTTTCTGTTTCTAATGAAAAAAGGGCACAGAGTTCTTAACTGAAAGAGGGACACCTCTTCCTCCACATATCAAATATTATAATCTCATTCTAAAGAGGCTGGTATACCTGCAATAGTACCTTGCTTTCCATCTGATGATACCTAGCTACCCAAAATAATCTTAGCTGGGATTGGTGCTTAAACAGCTGGAAAGGTTTTAGCTTCAGGCTGGCCTAAAAATCAGGGTGAATAATTCATCTCGCAATAGAGCTTAAATCTATGATCCTTCTCACTAAGCGCAGAGTCTGAAAATCATTTGGGACTTTTAGAGGGTAGACTATCAGACAGAGCTCGGTGGGAAGATTAGAACTCTGGTCCTCCTTTGCTGATTAGGCAAATGTACAACTAATTGAGCTGAACAATTGATTCTACCTGCTCCAACTTATACATTTTTAAACCATTTCCTTGCACAACATTTGCAAAGTGATTACACGCAGGGAAAAATTGTGGCCTAGATCATCCCTCCTAGATCCATGCACAGAGGGGTCTTTCCACATGTGGACATCACCCATTCCATACAGAAGGGGGCTCAGCTGTTTCCACAGCCTCATTATCTCTCAACTCTCCTTCCAGGAGAAGCTAATACAGCGCCAGGAAGGTGTGGGTCCTTTGAGGGCTTTTTTGTGCTGGAAACTGATGCAATTGTGTGGAGCAATAGGATGTTCTTTATTTTTAAGAAATTCCATATTTCTGTATTGTTTAATAATGGGCAGTAAATGGAACCCAGGTGATTGTGTGGGTTCCTAATACATGTTTGTAGTAAAATAAATATATGGCAGCATTTCTTCATGGTCAAAGTAGGAAGAGCAAGGTACAAATAAGTTTAAAGTTATTAAAATGTTTCAGATTATATAACTCTTTGGTTTTCATGTTCAGTGGTCTCCACTCAGAGCTGAACCGGATTAATCTCTCTCCCTTTGCTACCCAGTTCAATCAGGAGAAAAAGGCCCTGATCCACCAAAGGACTTGTGTATTAGAGTAGTTCCAATGTGTGTTGGATAGTGACTTCAGTTGGAACTATTCACATGCTTAAAGTTATGCACACACTTGAGTGCTTTGCTGGATCACAGACAAATAATCCAGAAAAATATGTATGTGTTTCCATCTCATGGCAGAATTTTACTTCCTCTCTAATTATAATATGTCTTGTAAGTGGCTAATTCCTTAATCTTGTCAAGAGGAGGAGGAGGAGGTACTTCCAAGAGGTGAATAATTAGGTATATAGGGTTAGCTTAATATTCATTTGCATATGGGTCGGTGGACATCCTCATTTTTGGAAATTCTGTACCTAGGTATTTTCAAGGGTACCTGTGCATCTAGTCCACTGAGCAAGATGGTCTCTCTCTCTATTTTGAAGAGTTATTGTTTAAAATGTAAGCCTGTTAGAGAAAGTGCTCCATACTCTAGGGTTGCTGGAATCTTTTGTTTTAATAATGAAACACTACAAGAGCCATTCTCAGATGGTGTATATCAGGGCAGCACCATTGATTTCAATGGAACGACGTCAATTTACATAATCGGAGACACCGATTAACGTTAAATTAAAAAAAATAAATGTGCACCTGACACATAGATACTTCACTGTCCCCAGCCTGGGATTTTTCCATTCCTATTGTATTTTGCTGTTGTTGACCTCTGGGGTGCATGAAACTGGGGTGATGACTTGATAGCAACAATGAGTAAATAAATAAGAGAAACTCTGTGGCCTATGAGCAAGTGAAGCTGTAGCAATCCAGAGCACTCACCTGGGAAGCCACTCAATCTGGGCAGCACTCCCTCTCCCAACCATAACCACCCTGCCCCACCCCTTCAGCTCCCAGCCAACAAACACAGTAATTGCAAAGCATGCCTGTTTGCTTAGGGAAGTGTGTCATGGGGGGTCTGCTTCAATTTGACATGTTTGCTAAGAAAATATCCCATACTTATTTGAAAAGAGAAAAGGGAGACATGAATTGTGAATATGTATAATTTATCCCAAGCCAGCACAGTGAACTGCTTGCTACACTTTTTGTTGTGCCCCCCTCCCCCCATAAATAATGCACGAATCCTGCATAACCAAGAGGCAGGGATCTATTTTTAATGAATTGGGCCCTTTATTTCAATATTCAACTCTGAACCAATTTCCAACAAGGCTTGTCATTTGGAATCCTGCTTTAATAGCCTGCTCAAATTTAATGAGTTTCCTGGGTCCAGCATTTTAGAAATTCAGCAGCGATCCACAGTGAGAACACCCACATTGAACAAACCATCCTGTTGGGAAGTGGCAAGAGGAAGAGAAAAGGTGAGCATATAAGATTTTGTTGGGAGTGGCCATTTTATCACTAACACCGTAGGTTTTCATAGTTTGACAAATTAAAATAAAATAGGCTCTATTGGAGAGGAGACGGAACCCTTGAAGGTAGGTTGCAAAACAAGCCCTCTGCACTTCTTTGCTTTTATGAATTATATACTGTATAAATTACTAGGGCAAAATCTGTCAGGCAGAAAAGATATTTCAGCCCTTAGGTGTAGTTATTAATATGCAGAAACAACCTCAGGTGTGGAGACTGTAAGCAAATGGATGTAAACATGTGTCCTTGCATATGGATCTTCATGTATGTACAGGTTTAGATAGATATAGATCTACTAATGTAACTGCTTCAAAGGAAAACAAATCAGAACATTAAGCTGAATTTGAACACTTCTGGAAGCTATTTTCTTTAAGGCCACACGAAACCAGGTTGATAGCACATGAAATTAACCCAGCTTCTACATGTCTTATGCAAAACTGCACTGATACCACTACCATCAGTAATCAGATATGATCAAGGAGTCCCTTTTCAGGATGAAGAAAATCAGAAACACACAATCCCATAAAAATAGAGACCTCTGTGAGGAGCCCAAAGGTTGTTGAATGGCACATCTGAGGGGAAAATCACATAATTTCGTATGATGGTGTTCTGCCACACCTCCATTGAATCCAGCTTGCATCTTAGTGAAGTGAAAACTGTGGCCAGCATTTACAGAACAGCTCAGCAGGCAGCACTCACTGTTAGGGCCAGATTTTAAAATGAGCTCTACAGCCAATGTGCGCCCAGTGGTCTGAACTTTTTTGAAAATCTGGCCATAAGTGTCACAATGGGACCTGGTGGGCCCTGAGAACTATTTAAAACCTGGCCCTTATTTAGGTACCTATATGGTACCTGAGCTATTCTAAAAATCTGATCCCGATTGTGGGTGCTGAGCATTTGAATGTCTGGCCCTAAATGACCCACTGGTTTTGTGGTTCTCCTGTGTATGCTTGGAATGATATAGCCTAGAAGTCATGTCACAAATACACATCCGGTCAGTTATATTATTTTATTGACATGCATGCAAAATGGTAGAAAACGCATCAGTCTCTATTCTGTTCTTTTTGAATTCACTTTCTCAAGAGAAATGTCATATGATCTTTGGCCTATGTATAGTACATAAAATTTTTGGTAAACGTTGGGATATTTTATCATAGAACAATCTTTCAGCTCAACCACAGTCAGCTGGCTCTGCCAGTACAACTATAAGTGTGTTTCAGATATCAGTCTAATTTAGGATTCTGTTCTGTATACATTGAGGTAATGGGGAGTTAACGGAGAGAATCTGTGTATACCAGTTGGAGCAAGGCACACTGAAAAATCAAGTGTAAATCAAGCTCCAGATATGGGACTGGATGAACACTGACCATGCTCATTCTGTGGAGGGGCCGATGGTCATCCTCTAGCGATGATGCTCTGCTCCTGGAACTGAGTGGCAGACAGAAGGATTTGATCTGGGTTGTGCTGTCTTATGTGTGTACAGAAATCCACAGGCAAAGGACTAGCCCTGACAGGAGGGTTGCTCTCAAAAGACATAATCCTCCTCTGTGTTGCCTGGGTGCACTGCAGAGGAAGAGGACAGCCTCTTTCTTCCTGGAAAACCCCTGTAGGAGGAGGGCAGGGTTCCAGCTAAGTGCTCTCAAGAAGGGACGGGCTCACTAGTCTTCATCATCCAATAGGAGGCTTCTTCCACTAGTTTGAGAGCATGGCTACATCCCCTGATCTCCTTTCCCCGTGTTGCTATCAGCTGCAGGCATGTACGGCTCCTATGTAAAAGAGCAGTAAGATATTTTACACAGCATGTTCCCTCCAGGTCCCCTAGTCGTCCTGCCACGCACTGGTTGCATGGTTCTTGGTCCTACCCCCTAAGTACTGCTCTTCAACAACCCGCGCATGGATTTTGTGTCCCAAAAGTGGGGGGCAAACTGGAGGAAAAAAGCAGGAATATTTTTCCAGTCCCTGCTCACAAGCTATGCTTTGTTCTCATGAGATGCCCAAACAAAGTGCCGCTTGTAGCAGATTGTGCAGATTTTCAAAATACAATCATGCATGGTCTTCTGGACTCCAATGCATTTCTTGGGCTTGGTTGCCTTTCAGTGGGGTTTCTGGACTGCTCTGCTGGGCTCCTTGGGTGAGGCTTCCTGTCAGACACTCTGTTGATATCTGCTAGGCTCCTTGGGCTTGACAGCTTCTTGACTAAGGGCAGAAAAAAAGATGGTACATCTCTAAACCACCAGTTGAAGACACAAAAATGGAACATCTCTCTCAGTAGATCGTCTTCGCTCTCCCATGCTTTGATCAGCCATGGAATTGTTAACTGTGCTCACATTTATCATCTGATGACTGAGTTAGCACATTGCTTGGAGGAACAATCCATATCTCTCACAGCTATGGCTTCAGGCTGTCTGCAATTGAGGGCAGACAGCACTGCAGCCATTACACTCAGAGTTGTTTTTTGCAACCATTGGGACTAGAGACTTGCTTTTGTATTTTAAAATTCAAGTTCAGATTCTGGAATTTGTGATGATGGCAGCTCATGGGAGGTGGTTATGTGCCACAAATCCATAGCACTGCTCAAGGGAGTAAGGCTGGGCTATAAGTGCAGAATAAGTTTCAGTATATATAAAAGTTTCAAAAGTACTTCTTTTAAGCTGAAGATGAGAAGTTTTGGGGACCAGAGAGGGCATTTTACTCTGATGAGAATTTTGTTTTTGTTTTAAATCCAACCCTATCAGAAAGTCATTTATTACCCATTGTTTGTTTTTCTAAACAGACCAGGGCAGCACCATTTGCTGGCTAATCAACAATGCAACTCTCTTTTTACAACTTGGAATATAAGAACAGGAAGGTTGCCATTTACATCAATTACGAAGTCTACATGGGAAATCACCTGGAAGGTTTTATCTTTGGCAGAAGCAACTGGGAGAAGTTGAGACACCCGAAACTTTATAAAAATTGCAGCATATTCAGCTCAGCACTGGCCAAGATTTAGGCTCTGTACTTATGGCTATTTCCATTAAGCTGTATAAAATTAGATCAGAAAGATTAATTTTAAAAATACATTTCATTTTAATTCTCTATTTCCCCCCAACGTGTGTTGCTTTCTTCATGGGACAACTAAAGATTGTTTTATATTCTTCCATTAAAATGACAGCCACCCAGAGTTAATGAGATGGGCTTTTCAGCTGAGTTTCATACAGAGAAATCTGCAGCAAATCGGTCCTGATCCAACCAGTAAAGGTCACAGCAATTGTACTGAATTATTACTGCGGTGTTTCAACACATGGACATTATTCATTCTTGCTAAAAACAGGCAGGAAGAAAAAAACAAAAACAAAAAAGCAAACATGAAATTTATTATGTTTGCTTTCGCCTCTCAGTGAAAGTGACTCCTTCCCACGAGTCTTCCACCTCTCCCCTCCGGACACACTTCAACTCCTAATCCTGTCATTTAAACATTAAGAGCTGGATTGGACCTCCAGTGCCTAGGCCTGAGAGAGAGATGGTACATATGCAACCCCACCCCAGGAAGCACTATGCCTCTGGCCATATGACACAAGAAACATTTGTCAGCATAGTAATAACGATTAGATGGTGATTTTTTAAAATAACATTTCTATACTGGTCAAAGCCCTAGTGTAGACAATTATACTGGCATAAAAGTGCTTTGGCCAATAGAGCTTATTTCACTTGGGGAACTGCGGTAAGCTATCCCAGCAAAGGCACTTTTTTGCCGGTATAAACTGTGTCTACTCTAGGAGGGTTTGACAGCATAGCTATATTGGCAAACCTTTTCTAGTATAGACTAGTCCTCTTAGGTCTAATGGCCTCCCACTGACTTGCTCAAGTTGAGTCAAAATGGGGCAGAGTCATTTGTTGCTGTCTTGTATCAAGAACAAGTTGAGGATATCTCCCAGACTGGCTAAGTAGAGCTAATGAGTGTGGTGTGGGGCAGAGACAAAGCTTCATGTCTTCCCTGCCGTTCCCTGCCCACCTATGTTGCACATCTGGACCCAAGGCCTAGATACCCTAATTTAAGACTAATTTACTGTTCAAGACATCTAACTAAAATAGGGCCAGATTCTGCCACCTTTCCTCACACTGAATATCTCCTTACTTCACGAGGAGAATGGGACTGCATGTGTAATAAGGCATTACTGAATGGAAGTAAAAGAGGCATAAACTGGCCCCAAAGATTTAATCCATTGTAACTGGGAGACAGAAGAAATAAACCGTTGGGATGCTGTCTTATTTTGTTTGGGTAAATATACAGCCAGTATGACAAGAAAGGGCCTGGTTTTAAAAGCTTCAGAAACCCAAAGCCATGTGCAAAACATGTGTGCTTAATTTGTGCATCCAGTTACTGATTGTACACATAAACTGGGTGTTTGTTCACACAAATGGACAGTTGTATACCCAGCTAGTTCCCTATGTAGGCAAATAAGCCAATTTTCCCCCACAGCAGTGGTAATTAGGCCCATATATCTCACTAAATCAATTTCTTGCCATTGTAGAAGCCTTGGGCATTCGTGCACCATAATCCCTCCTGTATGGGTTGGGATTGGTGTGGAGGTGGCTGGGTGGCATTGGTGGCCTGTCATATACAAGAGGTCAGACTAGATGAGCTGGTGGTCCCTTCAGGCCTTAAACTCTGTGACTACATGACGTAGGGTGGCCAGGTGTCTGGTTTTCCACTGGAACGCCCAGTCGAAAAGGGATCCTGGCGGCTCTGGTCTGCACTGGTGACTAGGCCATTAAAAGTCTGGTCGGCGGCGCAGCGGGTCTAAGGCATGCTCCCTGCCTGCCATGGCTCTGCGTGGCTCCCCGGAAGCAGCGGCATGTCTCCCCTTCGGCTCCTGTGCATAGGGGCATCCAGGGGGCTTTGCACGCTGCCCCCGTCCCAAGCACTGGCTCTGCAGCTCCCATTGGCCGGGAACCATGGCCAATGGGAGCTGCGGGGGCGGCACCTGCTCCAGCCCTGATCCCCTCCCGCCCTCTGAACCTCTTGGTCCCAGCCCAAAGCACCCCCCTACACCCCAAACTCCTCATCCCCAGCCCCACCGCAGAGTCTGCACCCCCAGCTGGAGCCCTCACCCTCCCCCATACCCTGGCCCTCTGCCCCATCCCACACTCTGAACCCCCCAGCCCATAGCCCCCTCCTTCACCCCAAATCCCCCATCCCTGGTCCCACACCAGAGCCCTCACTCCCCGCACCTCAACCCCCTGAGCCAGCCAAGTGAAAATGAGCGAGTGAGTGAGGGTGGTGAGTGCAAGCGACAGAGGGACGGGGGTTGGTGTGAGCAGGGGGCGGGGCCTCAGAGAAGGGGCGGCATTGGAGGAGAGTTGGGGCAAGGGTGTTTGGTTTTGTGTGAGTAGAAAGTTGGCAACCCTAGTATGACATAGGCACACAATTGCAAACACGTTATTTCTTCATAGGGTTCTGACATTTCAGCTCCCGAGTTCCTAACTGATCAGGGTGCAAATAGATTGAAACTATAAAACTTCCATCTTTCAACATCTTCCATCTTTTTTCCTGATTCAAGTTTTATTAATGCTGGTACAAGGTCTCGAACATGAGCACAAGAGTAAGGTGCAGAGCGCTTTCATGGACCTTTCAGTCCTAGTTTTAATGTCTTCTAAAATAGAAATACATAAACAAGAAAGGCATTTGTCACTGACACAAAGAAAAGAGCTTCCCTGAAGAACAGAGACTCAGAGTTTAATATAAATACTATAATTCTCAGAAAGCTTGAGAGAAATGAATACCTTAAAAATAACTTGGTAGAAATAAATAATTAAAAAAAGGAAAACAGAATGCTTGTAAGGAAGTAAAAAAATATTCTGTAGGTGCAGAACTAACTATAGTAACTTGGAAAGTCACTATTGCACGCTCAGTTCATTAGCACAGGAACCTGCCATGCACACTGTAGCAATGCGAGAAAATGCCAGAGCTTGTTGCACTTTAGCAAGTTACAAATGAACACGACTCCCATCCAGTTTGTGCAATTAATCCAACACAAAAATGTCCAACTAACAAAATGGATCCATATAGCTCCAAATAGGGCAATGTTAGAGGAGACAAGATTCCTGTGCTTATAAAGTTCTGGCTCTATTTATCTCTTAACATTACAAACCAAAACGAATACCAAAACGTATGCTGACGTACTCTGACATAGGAACATAAGAATTGCCATACCAGATCAAAGCAGTTTTCCAACTAGTCCACTATCCTGTTTCTGACAGTGGCCAGTGCCAGATGTATTAGAGGAAAGTGCAAACACTCCTGTATTGGACAATTACAGAACAACCTGTGCACAGAGAAACTTTCACCCTAACAATGTCAAAGGCCTTTGTTGTGAAGCAGAAGAGTTTATTAGCAGGATTTTCAAAAGAGCTTGGATCTCAGTAGCTCCTATTGGGAGCTTTGTAAAGCTGGTCAGAAAATGGGAACTTTTTTTGCTAAAAGTTTTGTAGAAAAGTTATCCCTTTTAGTTGGTTGCAAATTTTCAAAACTTGCCATTTTTAAATGAGCTGGTCAAAAAATGGGATGATATTTAAGTCAAAAAATTTGAAATTCAAAATTTTTCCAACCGGCGTTAGGCATGAGATATTTGTCATATCTGGCCTATAGCTTTAATTTTGTTTAATAGTGTCAAACATGACCATGGATGTTTTTGTTGTTCACATGTTATCCTGGTTGTACATGCCTTATCCTTTTGAGAATAAAGAACGAGGAGTACTTGTGGCACCTTAGAGACTAACAAATTTATTTGAGCATAAGCTTTCGTGGACTAAAACCCTTATGCTCAAATAAATTTGTTAGTCTCTAAGGTGCCACAAGTACTCCTGTTCTTTTTGCTGATACAGACTAGCACGGCTACCACTCTGAAACCTTTTGAGAATGTTTTTAGCCTGAACCATAACTTGTGACAAGAAACGCTACAGGTTAATTATGGGTAGTGTTAAAAAGAATTTTCTTTTACAATTTCTAAATTAGATGCTTTCCAATTTAATTGAATGCCCTCCTGTTCTTTTATCAGGAGACAAGGAATTAAGTGCGCCTGATTAACCTTCTCCATACCATTCATAATTTTATATATATCTATTATGCCCCTTCCTATTAATCTCCTCGCCAAACTAAGCAGCACTGACCTTCTATGTGTCTCCTCATATAGAAGTCTAATATGGGAAGGTAATATTTAACTGGCTTTTAGTACTTATGTGGAAGGTGACAGTTTAACAACAACTGAAGCCCTCTCTTTACCCACAGAATATATATGCACAATGGAAAACCACTTAGTATGGCTGGTGTACCTCCTCTGTGACTCACTGAAACCTCCCCTTAGAAGTGAGAGGGTAGTTCAGTTTCCATCACCATTCAGTCATTGGTCTCCCTGCTGTGACTGTCAATGGGGGCCAAAGATTTTGGCAGTGATTTTGTGCAGTGTGCAGTGTGTGTGTAGAGCTAATCAGGAAATGATTCCACCCCTCCCCCCTCACACACACAAGTGAATTTCTTTGTCAGTTTTGTCTAATTTGGGGGGGAATGGGGCTTGCTAAAAAAAATTGAAATCTGAAAATGTTTTGTTTTTAGACAACTGTAAACCAAATAATCCAGTTAAAAACCGAAAAAGTTTGGATGGAAATTTTTCATCAGCTCTAGTTGTGGACTTTGTTCAACAGGAACTAGTCAGACCAGTTAGGAACTGGACTGAGACTGGCAAGTTATTTCACAGAGGCCACCAAACATCCAACAGAGACCAATGAATATCTATTGATTTCAGTCAACAACCTGGCCCAGATTCATAACAGTGACATGGATGGTGAAGATTCACTGATGAACCTTCCCACATGAAGTTGTGTGCTGTCCTCTAAAACATATTTTAATCACATCTCAAAATGTAAAAAGAAAATGTTATTAGTTTTACATAACCCAGTTGTGGCTTTCAAAGGACGATTTTATATATTTTTTACATGCCGTGCTATTAGTCATTATTTATTAGTTGTTAAGTGTCGATAATCAGCTCAGCACAGCACAAAACACAGAAGATGACAGTTTTTGCTCCAAGAGGCATACATTTTTAAGGCCATCCACAATATTTGAACTATTTTTGGCAGTGTACCTAGTATGTGCCATTTCACTGAGATTCTTCGCAGATGTCCATCACTCACTGATCTGCTGTTCATCACTTGTATTCTGCATTCAGGGAACTTACTAAGACATAAAAGTATTTTATTTGAGGGACTCAGTCGTGCATGGAATTGGTAATGAGATATGAAGCCTTTCATTTTAGGTCACTGCTTTTAATAAAGCATGAGATGGTAGAGGCTGGAAATTACTACCAACTGATGGATTTTTAGTGGCCCATATGTGACATGTTTTGTTGGTCTCAGTCCAAATTCTGGGGCTTGATTATAACAAGTGGCAGTCACAAAAAACAATTAGCAGTAAAGTTAGCATACTCAGCAGAAAGGTTAGGGACTCAATCAGCCTGCAGCCTGTTCTGAAGTGGTCCCTCCAAGTAAGGTTGCAGTGATTTTGCTTGCTCGTTTGAGTTCACAGATTGGTTAACTGCATGCCTGATTACCTGATGAGAATGTGCACATGCCTGTTTGTACACACAGCGGTCTGTGCATTCAATTTTGCAGGGGAAGCTGACTAAAAATCTGGTTCTGAGGGTACCGAATGCTGGGGGATTTTTCTGATCATTCCACCTCCTCTGTTCCCTACCCCAATGGACTTCCAGACTGGCACATCTTTTTAAAAGGACCTTTGGTTCCAAACAGCAAAGGTCCAACTAGAGGTGGCATCTATTGGGCATCTAGACAATTATTAGCTTTCCAAAAGCCCATGTTGTGAATGGCACTTATTCTCATTTGTACTAATGCTCCCTTAACTGCCGCAATCATGTAAAGGGGTCTTAAAGTGACTTTACACCAGATTAGTGTAAAGTGGCCTGAGCATAAATGAGAGGTACACAGAGTATCTTTTCCCTAAACAAAAGAGAGGGGAGGAGTGTCCTTTTATAGGACACTTGCCAGGCAGATTAAGGGCCTTATCCAGCCCTTCTTGCTTAGTGTTTGTCTACGCAGTTGGGTAATGTGCTTTATGGGGTGTGATTTCTAAAGTTCACTAACATGTTTCAAATTAATTGGCCTGAGTAGTCCTGCTGGTGGGCACTAAAGGTTCTCTAGTGCATTTTAATATAGTACTGTTTCAAACAGCATTTACATTACAGGACACCAGTTAATGCACAACACATTAGTGTGCTTTAGAAATCACACTTCAATCGAGCACAGTACCCCACCATGTAGACAAACCTGTGGTCTCTACACAGAGAAGACACTTGATGATGTCTATAGGGTAAAAGGGAATGGACACAAGAGAAAGGAAGAGTGGATCCAGTATACAGATAGCAGAGTGTACAAAAGAAACAGCATGAAGTTGGAGGCCAAAGTTGCATTTTCCAGTGCTTTTTGTCTTTCTGAGAGCTGAGGAAAGAGAAAAAGGGAAAGCCACCAAAAAAGCACTTGTATATGTTTTTGTTTCCAAAAAGCTGAGTGGAAGAGGAGGAAGCCACAAGACAGTATCAGTCTGGGTAACGTTCCTGGAGCACTGGCGAGACAGAAAGAAAAGAGATGCCTGAACCACCAAACAAAAAACAAACAAAATCAAAGATTTTTTGGCCAGATTGTAACTGACCTTGTATGGGTGTCCAGAGAGGGAGTGGAGGTGGGGAAGAGAGGATAGTGCAAAGACCGGTCCTTGCACTTAAGGGGAAAATATTGCAGGCTATTTGTACTTTGCATATTGTCCCAAAGAGGGCAGGAAGGAGGCAGGCTTTTTTCCCTCCACACTGGCAGAGCAAGCCAGGTGCACCTGGAGGAGGATGTAGCCTTTGCACTTATGTTACACACTGGGAACTTGGAGGGATTGTGTTTGCCTCAGATACAGTTATCTCTGCACTTCCCCTTTGGGCAATGTGACTCTCCCCCACCTCATACAGGCACAATCTAACCCTTTTCACTTATAAAGATTCCTGTTGGCAATGAGAGGGGAACAAGGGAATAGCACATACCCTAAATAATGCTGAGGAGGCAGATGGGGCATTAACTTTACGAAGAAGAAGGGACTGAGAATACAAGCATCCTTCATTTATACTTGTCATGCTCTGCTGTTATAGGATGGGCAATTCTCTGTCCTTTCTCTTCATATTATCTCATGATAGTTTCCAGAACTTTGACATAGCCCATCAGTGATGTATGGCATCAAGTCATTCACTTTATCTGTTTTTATTTCTTGTATTTAAAAATACATATACAAGTTGAAATGTTTCTCCTCTTCCACCTTCAAGGTTCCTGTCACATAGGATTGTAATTCATAGATTTAGTTACAAATTGCATTTTTAAAATGGTATTAAGATTTTAAATCATAGGACAATAAATAAATACAAACAAACAATTTTCAAAGGGATACAAATTTTAATTCCTTCTAAGAATAGAAATAGTATATTTCAATATGAAATACTGATTAGCCTTGTGGTTAAGGCCTTTGTAAGCATACACCCTCACCTCAAGGGCACACCCCTCATGCCTGGACATGGAACCCACTATTGAGCTCTGCCTCAGATCTGTATCTTCTCCAGACTCCCCTTCATGGTGCTCTGGGGCTTGGGCCTCCAGTCAGGTCAAGTCAAATTTCAAATCAAAGTCCAAACAAATCTTCAAACTCACAGACCTTCCACCCCTCTCAGGCATCACTGTAGTTCCCTTGTTGACCCTAATCCAGGGCTTCCCCTTCAGGAGCCTAATCTGCTCTGGTTGTGTTCTTCCTCTGTTGTTACCTGTGTGGTTATACCCTGTCACAGGTCTTTTCTCCACAAGAGAGACCTGTCTCTTCAGCAGTCCCTCCCCAACTTAGCTCCCTCAATCTACTTATAAGGCCTAGCTCTGCTTCCTCTAGCCATGAGGCAATTAGTTATTCACACCCCAAGTGCAGACTGTGACTACTCGGGGTTCTTTTTCTTGCCTGGCAGGTGGTGGGGGTCAGCTCCATCACAGCCTGGGACTCAAGAGATTGGGATTCAATTTCCAACTCCTCCATCATATGCTTTATCTGTTGGGGGGTAAGCTCTTTGGGGTTAGCTGCTGTTTCTTTATTATGTGATTGTATAGTTCCTAATGTAATAGGGCCTTGATCTTGGCTGAGGCTACCAAGCACTATCATAACATAAATAACAGTGAAATAAGAATATCTAAACACAAAGACTTCCTGGTGATTTATTCTGAGAGGTATGCCTCATCACTGCTCTAAACAACTTACTGCACGCTACAGAGACTCCAGTGAGTTGCCTTTCTAAACATTGGATTGGCTGAGAGACAAGACAGTTCTAGTGTGTTTGTGTTTGTTGTCGTCTTCTTCTTCTTCTTCTTCATCATCATCATCTTCTGTGAAGCACATGTTACTCTCTAAAGTGTTTGGGTTGAAAACAAATAAATAAATCCCTGTCACAAGTCTACTGGTATTTAACTAGTCGCTGGTGAACGGCAAGAGCAAAAGTATACGCAGCATGTAAGGATCACATCATGTCACTTTTATAGCTGAAGGTCCAAATAAGACCTCTCAGTATCTTTAGCCTCCAGGTAGGTTTGATAAGGGCCTATTTATATTTGAGAAAGAGAGATCATAACACTCGGGAATCCTGAAGATATTCAGATGCTTGCAAATACTGGCCTCTGCCATGCAGGCTGCTTTATACTAGTGGCTGGCTTATTGGTAGCCCCAACTCTCATTCAAAAAAACAGGACATTCAACTCTGGGCTTCTCAAAAGTGGAAAGCATTTGTCAAAATCAGGAGTTCAGAAAAGAGTAACAACAACTATAAGGGGGCTGGAACAATTGTCTTTCATAGAAATATTAAAAAAGCTAATTATGCATAGTAGGGATTAGAGATGTCTAGCAGGAACTATGATAATAGTCAGAAAGTATTGATGGGTAAAAGCACCAAGCACAGAGCCAAATTCTCCTGCAAACTCCCAGTAAGTCAGTGGGAATTGTATGCATGCATCTCAGAATAGAATTTGGTTCATGGAGTTGAATTATTTGGGCTGGAATAAGGAGCATAACTAGGAGTAATACAATGAAATTAAGAAAGGAATATTTTAGGCTAAATATTGTGGGAAACGTCCTGACAGAGTAGCATAATCTCTTACGAAAGTAGTGTCACTCCATTACCTGGAATACTTAAAACTAGACTGTATAAAGCACTAGCAATGCACTATTGGAACTATATTTTTGAAAGGAGGAATTAAAGGATGCAACAAGGCTTTTCCATCTCTCTGTTCTATGATTACATGCATGTTGGGCAGATAATCTTAATTTACACCTTCCAAAACAATCCAGTAGCTCTTGTGTACAGTTTAGCAAACTGTGTTTTAATGATGCTAAGGTTTGATCCTGTTCCCATTGAAGACAATGGCAACATTTTTGTTGAATTCAGTCGAAAAGGAGCTGGTCTTTAGCCTATTTAGTTTTACTGGGGGCCTAAAGAATTGAAAGTATAAGTGTGAATTGAAACAATGGAAAGTTCCTTTCTAAAGTCAGGTGCATGGAAGTAGAAGAGCAAAACCAATATGTTTGCAGTGAAAATAGGAACTAAAGCTACACAGAACACTTGTTTACTGTCAGAGCTTTACTTTCACACAGATAAACTTCACTCTGAAAAGGCAAAGCTGGCATGATCAAATTGCTTTCAGAGACTTAAGAACTTCAAAGTGAATAACGTGTAAGTGTAGATCAATAGAGTAACCACATGATACTTTTCAAGGGTATTTGATGCCTTCACAGGCTCATTTCAAAATGCTACCTCACAAATTCTCACTGATCCTCATTGCACTTAATTTTTAAATTTGCATACCTTGCTGCTTATCTTTCCTATGCTATCTAGCTACTTCCTGCAAAAATAATTTGCCCTAATGAAAGAAGACGGTAATGTTATTTTACAGCTGTTTGCTGTATATGAAAATCTTCATCCGAGTTAGGGTTACTGAAATGCAGTACTTCCTGTGGACAAAGCAACAGAGGGTCCTGTGGCACCTTTAAGACTAACAGAAGTATGTTAGTCAGATACTTCTGTTAGTCTTAAAGGTTCCACAGGACCCTCTGTTGCTTTTTACAGATTCAGACTAACACGGCTACCCCTCTGATACTTGACTTCCTGTGGACAGATATAAGATCTTTCACTGTGCAGATATGCACAAAGAAAATTCAAATGTAATATTCCAAATGCCCTATTAAAGTGCTCTATTATAGGAACTAAAGATGTAGATATGGTAAGAAATATGCTTATGTTGAAATGGCAACTTCTTATTCAAGAAATCTCTTCATTGTGTGCACTGTAAGTCTTGTCTGCTTTTTCTATTGATAATGTTATAATTTTACTACTTTTTACTCCTGTTAGCATGGTAGAGTATGTGTTACACCCTTGTAAATTAGATCCCAGTTTGTATTTATCTGAATCATAGCTGTGCATTTTATAAAATGTCCAATGTTATTTTGTATCAGTTAGTGTAATGGAACAGCATTTGTTTATGTCACGCTTTGTCACACTTTTAGAGTCAAATCCTGGAAATCTCAATTAATCCACCTAAGAAAAAATCATTACTGTTTATGGCTAGCTGTGAATCAGTATATATAATTATTTCTCTGATTTAGTAGCTCAGGGCTTCTTAGATTCTACATCTATAAATATATCCTCACCAATTCAGCTGATATAGTGTCAGATGTAAAGCATTATGACGACACTTTTGCTATCTATGAATATTTCATAAAAACAATTATTTAAAAAAACCCTTTGATGCAATTTATATTTCTGAAACCTTCTAATAAAATGTACAATATATTGTGACTGGAATACTATTCTTAAAGGCTATAATCTAAACTCCATGGAATTATGAAATACTCCCGTCGACTTCAGTGAACTTTGGATCAGGCCCAAATTTGTGAGCTCAACGTATAATGAAAAGATGGTCACAAAAGTGTGGTTATTGTAATGATCCTAATGTAATGGGAGCATCTTAACTCTTAAAATGAATAAAACAAAATGTTTCTCTTTTAATGAGGGCTCTTGGCAATACAGATATTGATTGGGTTAAAGAGAGTTTAATGGTGTTTTAAAGTAGACTCCTTAAATGCTTTGTAAAAAAAACATCCCCCAAAGGATCATTTTTCTTATTCATACTCAACAATCATGAACTAACAATTCATATTTGAAAATCAGTTTTCAGTTACATGTTTTTAATGAAAAAACAATTTCTTTCTTTGTATGTTTCATACTCTCAATAAGTCAGATAAAGTCTTTGCACTTAGAACAAACAACAGAGATCTTACTCAAAAATGTTTATTGTAAAAAAGTGACTAAAAAACAACATAACAAAATTCACTTCACACTTTCTTCAAGTTACCTATAGATGCTGCTATAGGCAACACTTCACTTTCATTCACAACACATTCAGTCATATAAAAATAAAAATATTTACATTATGTCCACATACTTTACAAAACCATTAATAGAAAAGGCACTTGGAGGGGCACTGCTGAAGATATTGCATTTCCTTTGTGCATTTCAAAAAAGTTTAAAAAAATCATTGTCAAACTCCCATGAACCCCCTCTTTTGCACTTATTCCCGTTTAAAAAAAAAAAGATTAAAGTTTAGAGGAATTATTCCATATTAAAAGATGGGTCAAGCATGCACCAGGAATGTTTGAAGCTACAGTCTTCTTTAAAGGCACAAACTTTTAAAACATGGCAGATAATTTTTCATACATTCTCTTATGTGTTTTTTCCTCCTCTTTGAACTATTCAGTTTTAAAGCATTTCAGATCATCAATAGAGGCCTTAGTTTTTAATTAAAAAAAAAAACTAGTAATATTAGACATTTACTAAAGTAAACTTAAAATACTTTATAAGGCACCTGAGATAAATGTTGTCTGGCAAATTCTCTTGGAGTAGGATTTTTATTATTATTTCCTCTTTAAATACTGTTTCTTTGGTTGAAATGGATTGGCAGGAATGTACTGTTAATCTTTGCAACTTTTCTTAGTAAGAAAAGTCTATGCACATTTGGCTTCATCGCTGAAGAAGGCTGATCATGCTTTTTCCTTATGATCTATTTGAAATGTCATGTATGGTTATTTCCCCCTCGTATTTCAGAATTCACACTTAAGTAATTTAGCAGAAATACTTAAGCTAATTTGTACTGACATAAGTTCTTCCACTTTTGGGGGGTGGACTAGGGTGAGGGGATGAGGTTAGGAAGCAGAAGAGAAAATGCCTTTCCGTTTCCACTTATCATTTGCAACAGGAGTGGAGAAATGCATTGGGTCCAGGTCAACATTGACTGCATGACTCAGTGTGCTACACAGCAGCCAGATTCCTCATGTTTGTGCAGAAGAGACATTCTGGAGAAAGTTTTGGAGCAATTTTTGCACTGGTATTTCTTCACATCTGAATGGGTCTGCAGATGAGCCCTCAGGTTCGATCTGTCTGCAAATGCTCTGTTGCAATGAGGGCATGAAAAAGGCTTCTCTCCTAAAAAACGTTATAAAAAAAAAAGAGTTAAGCATTTAAAACAATAAGTACCCCTGGGGACAGGTACAGCCCCATTTTCCCTTGGGAAACAAAAATGATTTGTTTAAATAATTGAAGTCTGTAATAAAAAGGTGAGCAGGCTGCAGATATTACAGTTACTTCTCACAGCACTGCTGACTGTGCTGAGACATTTCAGACTTGTCAGAGAATACTGCTTGGTGTGATCTTGAAAGACAAGCTGCTGACGCTTTCTGCCTCAACAGGTGCAGCCAGCGCCTGTAGGTTGGGCTCCTCCCAACATTTCCAAATGTTCCTTCTGTTCATTTTGGTTGTCCTATGTTATGTCTAGAGCGGCATAAATTACTTAAGATAGGGGCTACAACTAGAAATGCAGCAAACAGCTGTTCCGAAACAATACTGTGCCCAATGTTACACCAATATCATTGTCTTAGGAAACAAACTTTGGTAAGGATTTGTTTCTGTTAGCAACATTTGTATTCCTTGATTGCTTCACCGAGCAGACACTTGTATAACTTTTAGGGCTTGGGGTTTTCTTACTGATCCTTGGATAAAACTGAGCCTTGTATATATATACACAACACTTCCCAAAGCCTAAATGTGAGCCGGAAGTCACTATGGCCAAATCATCAGCTGGTGTAAATTGGCAAAAAATGACATTGACTTCAGTGGAGCTATGCTGATTTACACCAGTAGAGGCTCTGATCCACGAATGCGAGATATTGTTACAACAAAGTGTGAATTTTGTACTTTAATGATGCTTTAAAAATAGCTAGGAAATAACTGTCCAGGTAAATATCAATAACATGTTAGGGACCCTAGTAGTTGCCTAAGACAAAACACGAAAGTTAACAATATCCTGGTGGGATAAAATTCACACATTGCATTTCTAATAGATTTTCTTACCCGTGTGAGTTCTGATGTGTCCTTGAAGTAACCAGGGTCTAGAGAAAGCTTTGCCACAGATCTTGCAGACACAAGGTAGTGTGTGGGTCCTGATGTGCATCTTAAGGGCTCCCAGGCTTACATACTCCTTGTCACAGTATTTGCAGCTGAACGATTTCCTAGACTGGGCATCACAGTGCAGTTGCTTATGTTTGGCCAGCCCAGAGAAAGTTGAATAGGTCTTGTTGCATAAACTGCACTGAAACTTTTCAGCTTCAATTGCATGGGGATCTGAAAGCTTTGACTGGATTCTCTCTTCTTCATCGCTAATGGGACTTTCTGAGCCACTGTGATCCTTGGACGAGGTGTCAGAGGGTGGAGGTGGACTGACTCTTCCCAAGGATGAGGGGTATCCAGAAAGAGGAGAGAGGTCATTGGGTAACGGGGATGGTAGCAGCCCAGTTGTAGTCCACACAGTAATTGGATTGTAAGCTACTGAGCTCAGGATCTCTGGCTGTGGTATGATAGGCATTGGATAGCTCTCATACAGGTATGGGGAAATGATCACTGGAGAAAAAGAAAGAAGAAAGTATTAGGAAAAGTGGAAAATTACTTTAAAGGCAGTAAAATGAATGCCTATAAGTTCAATAAGTGCAGAAGTCAAACACCATGAACATGATCCAATTATATGTAAAGAGGATTAAATGAGTAAAAACTCTACACATATATACTGATGCACACATACATACATACAGTGAACTTAAACAAGCACAATGTGGTTTTGAGGTCTATTCAAAGAAACATGCTGTTTCTAAATTCATGCAGTTTAACACATTCAGCAGCCAAACTTTCAAACTGATTTGTATAGAAGTTAGAAATTCCATTAATAACATGCACAGAACAGTAAAAATGTAAACCCACATAAAATAATTGGGTTCAATTCAATGAGCAAACTTTTTAAAGTTGGCAGTGTATCATTTTGATTGGCACTTACATGTTTCTCAAAAATCAATCATTTTAAGCAGCTAGAAAATGCTAGGAACAAACCAAAACTTGCCCTGAAATATGAAAACTAAAAGGTAAACCCCTTCACTGCCAAGGAATAAAAACAACTTCAGCTTTCATTCACAGTGACATATGTTTTAATCTTATTACCTGTATGAGTGTCCAGTTTACTGTAATTTGGCTTCTTGGATGAATTGAAATGCTTCTTGACCAGGAAAGATCGTGGCATTTTGAATGCAGAATTTCTCCTTCTTCCAGAATCTCCTTTCAGTTTAGAATAACGGTCCCCAGATCGTGTGCAGCACACAGAATCACTGCTAGCACATTGGTCCCTATAGTATTGTCTACTCAGCTCAATCCATGCAGTAAAATTGTGTAGTGGCAGTGCAGAGAGGCTCCTTGAAAAGTGCTGTAAATATCCACTAGTCAGGTGCAGGAGGGGAGGGCCAAGGTTTTCTTTTCATCCAATCACTTCTGAATTTGCTCAAGCACTTTTACAAACTCAGCCTGTTTTGCTGGGAGGGTTTTCCTTCTCTTCACAAGAAGGATCCAATCCCTGCTACAAGTTAAGGATTTGGTTCAGGTTTCAGCTCCTCCCATTGGGACAGCTGTGAACAGAGGAAGAATCTGTTGTCAGAGTGAATTATTCTGGTGCAAAGTGGGTGCACATTGTTCTTTAGAATTTCTGTCTACAAAAATGTGTTAGTTAGAGTACTTTAAATAGGTGGTAATTTCACTGATTTAACTGCATTCTTCTCCTTTTTTCCCTAACAGGGAGCTGGATAAGTCATATGAACTAAAATGTCTCTTTAAAACAAGTCTGGCTTCCAGATGTTTGATAAAAGAAATACAATGGAACAAACTGTTCATTAAGGGCAGAAGGGGGGAACATTACAAGATAACAACTCAGCCTGCAGTGCTGATGAGAGACTTTGGTTAGGAGGTGCCTGATATGTTTGGAAACTGCACTTTGAAAAGTTTTAGTTGGCAAATTTTGTAGATTAACAAATACTTAACCCTCACCTTTTGAGAAATAACTGATAGCAAGGTACATTAGATGAGACAAAAGCAGCAGCAACAACAAATGGAAAAGCAGTGTTTCACAGCAGGATTCTGGGTTTTGTAAAACCCACGGACTGTGTTTCAGATTCTTACTACTGGGAATACTTTTTTAGTTTCAAACATCTTTAAAATGCAAAAACCTGCCATTTCCTGCCTTGTGGAGATTGAGTAATCATGTCACTCCTTTAACTGCTCTAGCACAGAATGAAATATTTTCTGCCAGTGAAATACTCCTGATTAGCCAAGGACATTGAAACATGTACAGATAATAAGCAATAGCAAAAATGATAGCCAGGGTAATCTAAAACCTTATTAGACACACTTCCTTATGGGATTTTTATAGAAAACACAAGGATACTGCAGGCTTTATATAAAAGCATAATCTTTGTTGTGTATTTCATTCAGGATAAAAGTCTTTTAAATGTGTCTTAGTTTTTGTTAATTACCTGGATTGCTTTAGAAAAGCCATTCAGTTACAAGTATGCTTAAGATTTAAAATACATACATATGAAAACCTGGAAAAAGCCTAGAACTTCTAGACACCTGAAGATGTGACAAACCTTCCAAGCTGGATATTATATATACATTACAAACAGTGTTTTGGGGGCTGTTCTGAATAATTTATATATATATATATATATGTATGTATTAACAGGAGGAGGGGCAGAGGGAAGTTATATTGAGACCACCCCAGCCTTTTTGCAACAGGTGTTGGAATGGAGATATGGAGGGAAAAAATCCCTGTGGGTCTGTTAAGACTTGTAGGAGCAAAGTGCTTTGTCAAGCTACGTGACTTCTTAATCTCGAAGATGCCAAAACAAGTGCAGAGAAAAAGTTCACTGTTTGCAAGAACTGATTTAAAAGATTCAGTTGTTAACAGTGTCTAACTCCAGTGTGTATCAGCGAGAGCCAGCACTTGTATTTTCAAACTATAGGAAACACCTACTCTAAAACAGCTAAGCTAAAGAAGGAGGAAGGAAGAGTTGTAACAAAAGACAACAAGAAACGTTCAGGTTTCTCTAATACCTTCAAGTGTTTTTGCCTAAGTACAGTTCAGAGCAGGATTTTGGGGGCTGGTTCATAGCTGGAGGGTAGGTGTAGACTGGAATCCTGGTTTTTAGAGGGAATGCAATAAGTGCAATGACAAACAAGCACGTTTCTTCCTTGACTCTACAGAAAATTTGAAATTTCCAACTAATTTTTAGCAACCATCCACAACACTGAAAAGCTCTAGGAAAATCTTTTCAGCTGTGGTCCATTTAAGACATTTCCATAAACTTTGTTGAATCTTGTATTTCAGGAGGATCTGGAATAGCTGATGTAAAGTTCTGTTTTATATATAATCAACCCTTTGTAGAAACTATGGTCTGGAGCCTCACCTGGTGTGAATTGGTCTCGCTCCATTGAAATGAATGGAGCCATGCCGATTTACACAGTTCAAAATATGACCTTATATATTTTTTAAAAGCAAGGGGCCTGATTCACCACTGAGTTACTCCAGTTTCCATTGGAGTTGCACCTTCATAATAATGGGGTAAAGCAGTATAAATTAATTGCATTTATATAAATTACAAAATCTTGATGTTATCCCAGTGACTGGACTGCTTGAATGACGTTGGGAATTGGGTGTAAGGCATGTTATTACATGGTTCTGAATGGAAATTAACAGCATGTAATATTTGATTGAGGTCTGCTGTCAAAAATTGGGAGAGTCTGAATGAGGACTGGGTGAATCAGAGTAAGCAGGTGTTCTGCATGTTTATGCGAACATGGATGATAGAGCGCTTGCAGACATCCAGCACCAATGTGCTAGAAAGGAAGATTTGAGCTAAAGGAAATACAAAGGTCGAGTACAAGTTCTAGCTAAGACAGAAGATTTCCTTTCATTCTGGAAGCTGGTGGCTCCAGTATTCTGGAGTGAGATAAATGTTTCTGGCTGCTATTTCAATTGGGAGGCAAAACATTGCACCCATTTCTATAATAACTATCCTTTAATACTTCACCTTTAATGCCTCTCCTGCATAAAGTTATCTGTTAGTTAAATATACTGTTACTGCTGCTGTACAAAACAGGCATATGAAAAACCATCATAGCATTCCAGCGCCTGAAAACATGTACAAATAAAATGTTTAGTCCAAGATTTTCAAAAATATGAACCTGAAGGTAAGTTTCTACAACCATATTTAGGCACCTACATCAGGCTACTTATTTATGTATCCTAATAAAGACGTAGGAGCCTACATTTAGGCTCCTATTTTTGAAAATCTTGGCCTAAATCCTTTCCTCTAATCTGGACAAATGGGGTAGAGATGCAGAGAATTTTCACTCTTTGAACACGGTATATGTATCCTGAGTCATTCAGTGATTCACACAGAAGTGTGACACTTTCTGAGAACCAGTGCAACTTCTCATACTTCACTTTTTGGACATGGGCCAATGCCAGCACTAGTACATCAAAGGAATAGTATGGAAAAAAATAAAAACAATCCACCTGGCAACTCCTCCAAAGAAACAGTTCATCCCCTCTCTAAGCATCAATTATTAGCAAGATCATGGATTGGAAAATAATAATTAACTGCATGAAATATAACAGTAGTTATAATCAACTTTAAACCTTCAAAACAGTCATTGTATGTTCAGTTAGCACCTGTAAAGTAAAATATTTTTCTCTGATACCAGACCCAAACCTTCAAAGTGCTGAGCACCTCACAGACAGCGCTCAGCATCGTCAAATTCCACATAAGTCAATATTGCAAGGTACTAAGCCTAGATAGCCAAGAGGCACTCAGCAGCTCATAGGATCAGGCCTCATGGTGTGTACCAAATGTACTACATTAGATTTAATCATGCAGGTGCTCACTTCATCCCAGAAGGGGATAAAAACAAAAGTATCTGGTAAATGACTGTTTTGACTGCAATGTAGCTCTTCTATTTTGCAAGTCTTTTCAAACTTTTAGGAAAATTCTGTAGCTCTAATATGAAATATGTATGGTGTTGTAACGCTGATGAGTCCCCTGTTACCTGAAAATAGGATCAGTTTTCAAAAGCCAGTTGAGCTGTAGAACATATCCATCAAGTGTTGTACTTAATCCGTGCTTTCATATTTCTCCTATAGCACCAGCATTTATATTCTCGGAAAGAAGAACAGTGACGTGGGTGTTGGAAGCAATAAAAATTGGCCCATTATTGAAATAAGTGTGAGCTGCAAATCCAAACTGCCTCTGTGTTTTGGGCAGTTCAGATTTATGGTTCCGGTTGAGGCCTATTACAGAGATAGTGGCTGAGCCACAAGTCTCAGATCAGAGTCTCAACTTTTGAAAAGTTAAAGGGGCTTTGAATCTGGGGTACTGGTTGGAGCCTATCTCTAGTATTCAGAGCTATAAATACTGATTGCTTAGAAGAGACTTGCCTTTATTAATAAGATGCAATATTTGTTAGTTATTCCGTTACTCAATTTGTAGCAGATAGCTTCAATAAGGCTAACTTCTGCACTCTCTCATTTATACTTGTGCGACTTCACTGACTTCAGAGGATGTAATTTAGAGCAGATTTTAGCCCATAATGAATGAAACTTGTCACAGTGCAAATTTTCCTCCAGAGTTGTTTCTACACAGGGATATTTTTAACAATGGACTAAATTCTGCTCTCATTTCCATCTGTGTAAATCGATATAATTCCATTGGCTTCTGCTGAGTTACTCCAGATTTACAAATGCATAACTGAAATCTGATTCTAGCCCAATGCATTCTAAATCTGTGTATATCTATAGTACCTATGTGACAAGTATTCATTAAACAGACGTGTTCTATGTCAGAGTGAAATAATTTACTATGAAAAGCAATGCTTTCTGCATCATATTGACTTTTACTAATCTTCCAGTATGCAATTGGTAATTGTTTCATAAGACGAACAAAGGGTTTGAAAATGCTGAACCTGTAAAATCCTTTACAGAATAAACAGTTAAATAAATATTACATGGTTGGAAAGAGACATCTGCTGGACATAACTACAACATTCAACTTCTCTGTCTCTAAGGGAACATCTGTGCCAGTCATACCACTCAGTGGCCGATGAATGCATTGCACTTACATAATCATCAAAGTATAGTCAGATCCAGTATAAATTGGAACCTGATTTGCTAGAGAGCAGAACTTGTTTTGCCAAATATTGAATCCATTCACAAATCCTTAACTTAAAAAGTGGAGCATGATTTAAAATATTCGAGATTACATTAGCGGAATGTTTTTGAACGTTTGACTCTGGTATAAAGTGAGTTCTGAGCTACTGCGTGTTTCTTTTGTTGTTGTCTGGTATTTCTAGGAGAAAGACAAGAATTGCATTCAGTCTGGCATCAGAGGGCCAGAATCTGCTCTCAGCTACACAAGTGTAAAGCTGCAATAATGTAATTTACATCAATTTAATTACAAATACCTAGTATGGTGTTGCTTGAGAAATCTCTGCCCTGCATTAGGCTTTGTCATCCAATTTACTGGGCACTCAAAATCACCACATTTCGAGTCACACTGTGCACTTCAAAGGTATTTACACTGTTGAAGAGAAAGACTCTGAATACAGAAAAATTCAGAAAGATGAAAATTGTACTGTTGGCAACAAACAGGAACTAAATAGATGATCTAATACATCCCGTATCATATGTCACCTCTATGAATTTTTGCAATTATGATTGTTATTATTTATTATGTATATTAGAGTAGCCTCCAAAGGCCCCATTGATTGGGCCCCATTGTGCTAGGCACTATAGACCTACATAGTGATAGACAATCCCTACCTCAAAGGGCTCAGTGTCCAAATAGACAAGACAGGTAATGGGTTGGGGAAAGGAAGTATTATTATCCCCATTTTTAAAATTAGGAACTGATGCAAAGAGAAATTAAGAGTGAAATTTTCAAAAGTGCCTATGTGACTTAGGAGCCTAAATCCCATTTGCAAAAGTTACATATGGTACAATTTTCAAAAAAGTGCCTAAATGACTTTTCCGAGGTCAGACAGGGAGTCTGTGGCCGCACTGAGAACTGAATTCAGATCTCTTGAGTCCCATTCTGGTGCCTTAACCATCTTAACCCCCCCCACCTCCATGTTTACATATTTATGTATTTCAATATATACTCATACACACGCACCTCTACAGTAATTGCTTTCAGCACTTTTATGATCATTAGAATTGCACTATCAAAAATAAGTTAGCATATATATAATGAAAACATAACATGGCATAAATAATATAATAATGTGCCCTGTGCAACAAAAAAATAAAAAATTGTTTAGTAATAAATAATAAATCAGCTAAAATCCCTTAATCCTGCCCCAAACCCCTCCTCCTGAAATGTATCTATTATTTTATGTGTTTATTTAGCTCAAATGTTAAAAAGTCCAGGACTCTAGGTGACTTTGACATATACTAAAAATACAATCCAGCTAGTACAAACAAAAATAAATGCAGTGGCCTCCCCAAAGGGAAAAAAATAAATTAAACTCCCACCACAGATTTCAACCCTCAGCACACAAATCCCAGTACTCTGTGAACTCCTCACTTCCCCTAAGACCTGGGAAAAGGAGTGTGCCCTGAAGGTCAACTGATTTGGACTATAAGCGAGCCCCAGACTTGAAGATCCCTCACGAAGAAAGACATACCAATGGCTGCCTTCCTTTTAAACCAAAGGAGAACCAGCTCAAGCACCTCTGCAGCCAGCTAGGACTTCACAGGTCAAAACCAAAACCTGAAACTGGGTCTGTGCCATGGCTTAGGAAGGTGATCTCTTAGTGAACAGGGCCCCAGAACATTTAAAGGTTTATAGATTGCTTTGCATTGTATTTGGATATAAAGAAGTAGGCAGGGCAGATAGCAGAGCACAGATGTTATGTACTCATAGCAGCTCAAGAGCTGAATTGTTACATTTTTATCTTCCTGTATCTTTGAAGTTCTTTGCAACACAACCCAAAGCAGAGTTTGTTGCAGTAATCTAGCCCAGTGGCTACAAAGAAATGGTTCACAGTGTTGTGGTACCCATTAGGTAGGAACTCTTATAGCTTCCAGGCCAACCATAAATGGGAAAGGTACTGCATGCTGTAACTGCCATCTGCAAAACCAGGATGAGCAATATAGCTCAGAGATTTAAGCATACTGTCTAGAACTGGTTGAAAAAAAAGTGCAAATTTACTGTCTCCGGTTTTACCACCTGAAATTTCAGAATTCATAATCCCAATGAAATTTCAAAATTCAAACAATTTCAACCACTTCTGCTGTTACACTCTCAATAAAAGGTGCACTCACAACCTTCATTCATTCATCCAAATGCATTCAGCTAATATCATTTTTGTCTTACCTGAGTGGAGTTTATGCCAATTTGCCCCATCCACATTCCCACCTTTGTCAGCCAATGGGGAAAAAATAAAAAATAATAAATTGATTTTTTAAAAACTAAGATTTAGATTTAAGTGTCACCCCCATATGGATGCAATTGGAGACCCAACACCTCCCTGTCTCTCTTGGTGGATGAGTATGCATGTAGAACAGGCAGGATGACAAGAGGACACTGTGCAGAGCCCCACATTATGAGCTCCCACAGGGAGGAGAGGATGTAGCCACTGTGACGTTCTGGGGCCTCTTGAGCAGGAATTACCCAACAAGGCTGCAGTCACCTTAGCAAAACGACACACTCAGTAGGCTGCTGGTTGAACTAACAAAACCAGCAATCTGTGGTTGATGATTTACTTCTGTAAAGTATGATATGTATCCATTGCTAGACGTCAATGAACAGTCACAGACAAGAATACTGCTCCATGCTGTACCCTGTCCTGCACTGCGGGGAGATTTTCAGTGGTATCCCTCATTAGGGTATGCTGAAGAAGATGAGAGAATCAGTGATGTGTGAACCTCTCAAGATTCCCATCCCTAACTTCCACAGGTTATCTAAACCCCTTTGCTTCTACATGGGGCCAGGGTCAGGATTTACAGAGAAATGATGTTCCAGTGATTGGGACACTAGCCTAGGACTTGGGAGACCTGAATTCAAGACTCTGCTCTATCACAGGCTTCCTGTGTGACTTTGGGCAAGCCACTTAGCCTCTCTCTGCCTCAGTTCCCCATCTGTACAATGGGGATAATAGCATTTCCCTGCCTCACAGTGGTGCTGTGAGAATAGATCCATTAAAGATTGGGAAGTATTATCATAATGGGGCCATATAAATACCTTAGATTAATTGGATTTACAAAGTCTGGGACACAGTTTAAAAGTGGAGCAAGCATGCGACTGGGTAACTGAGGCAGGGAGAATGGGAAGACAGAGTCACAGCAAAGGTTCTGGAGTTTTCCTTCCACTATCTGGTTCTCCAGTTGCTGAAGAAAAAGTGGTGCAGCACCCTGCTGCCCCCCATTCTCTGTCACACCACCACTCACCCACGCACTTCTCAGTCTACTGCCAGGAGATGTCAGAACATGTGTGGGGAGGTGTGACGGAGGTGGGCCCTGGATGTTGAAACTTGGCCTTTGGTCATGTGCCTCACATCAGAGCTGAGAGATAGCCCCGACAAAGTACCATCCCTATCATGTGTGTATTGCTTAACTTCATGTGTTGAAATAAAAACAGCATTTTTGTTGCAACCACAAAGATCAACAGAAGAAATGTACCTGGCAGGATTTACTTCAAAGCAGTTACAAGAAGGGATCATAGAGAAGACAGGCAGCCAGCTCTTTAAAAAATCCAATTCTCAATTATTTTTCACATTTATTACCATTTTATTTTCCTCACTTGTAATGTTTTAATTAGTGGGTAAATATTTGTGTGGGTGATGTAAGGCACTGACTGTGCTAGGAGCCTGAAGCTGTCTATTTATTCATAGTTTATTTACCTTTGTCCAGGGTTGACTGCTTTGACGTGAGGTGCAGCCGCATTGCTCTGTCAGTGACATCAGTGGGCTGGAGAGAATGTTCCCTAGGGAGGTGAAAGGTAATTCAGGCTTAAGTTTAACTTGGTCCTGATACTCTGTCAGCAGTGACTTCCAGACTACATAAAATCTGTGGGGTGACTTTTATTACTTGACCACTTATCCTTAAAAAGTTATCTGAGGAGCCCAAACATAACTATGTGGCTTAGGACAGTGTCAATAAATACATGAATTAATAGAGAAATGCATTTAGAACATACTGGAAATCGGAATGAGAGGCACTTTGTGAAGGTAAACCTCCACCGTTCTATAAAACCCCTATAAGTCATCTGGGTCCGATATACAATCCAGAAATTTATTTAGGGTTTATTGTTTGTAGATCGCTTAGTTGGGAATGTAGCCAGACAACTGAGCAGCTTTTATGTTGAGGACACTATACAAACATTTAATGTGAATAAGACTTCCCGAAGGGGGGGAGGGGGCAGGAAAAGGATATATGGGGAAAGCACATATGTGAGCAGGAAATGCCAGCAAACTGAATACAAGCAAAAGGGACACATTTAGAGAACAAAGTCTACCAAAAAAATGTGGGGCTCTTTCATGGCAGGTTCCAAATCAACCAATCCATTCAATTCTGGCTGAATTCAGTGTCTTCCCTTTGTCCCCGATCCTGCAAAGACTTAACGTACGTACACTCTGCAGAGTTAACTTGCATTAGCTACACTCAAGTTACTCCTCATGTGTTAGCTTAGTTTGAGTGAGAGCAGCCACTCTGCAAAATTACACTCACGCTGCACAGCGGGGTTGTGTTAGCCGCTGACGAGTTGTGCTGATGCAAGCTGTAGCCTGCATCCCTCGATAGGCCAGCCAGCCTGAGTTAAAAGCACCACATGATCAAATTAAAGGGCTCTGTGTGTGGATGGGACTTGAATTAGAGGCAACACTTGAGTTATAACTGTAGTAAAGACAAACTCTTAAACCCATGCTTAATTTTAAGCATGAGTAGTGAAGTCAATAGGGCTATTCACATGCTTTAATCATTGCAGGATTGGCGCTTCACTTCCTTCAAATCCCTCCTAAAAACCCACTGTTTCAAGGACTCCTTCTTTCCCAATCCTCTTGATCATCAAACTCTACATTCCCTCTTTCCTAAACTTGCATTGATTAGTCTTGTCTTTTTTTATTTTTTTATTTTTTTTTAGTTTTAGTTTTAGTTTTAACTGTGCACTGGCAGGTGCAGATTTTACTGAATGGAGAAAGCACTGAGTAAATGTACAGCACCATATAAATCTATCTATCTTAGGTACTTATATGACCCCATTATCATAATATCTGAGCTCATCACAATCTTTAATGCATCTATTCTCACAACACCCTGCAATGTAGGGAAGTACCCCTACCCCCATTTTACAGATGGGGACCTGAGGCACAGAGACCTGGATCCACAAAGGGACTTAGGCATTGTAACACAGAGCATTGCAAGGTCTAACCTGTAGGCAGCTAGAAAATCACTGGAACAACACTGTGATCCACAAAGCCCGAGTTAGGTATGTACGCTTCCTATACAATGCCTGGGGAGAGACAAGTGCCTAAGAATGGGATCCAGAAAAACAAGTACACTATGTGGGGAGCTGCTAGCCAGTGAGAAATGCTGAGGAGAGGGGTATATCATAAGCCCTACCCCTCTCAGGGAGGTAGGTTACTAAGTCTGGGATGCAGGGAGGTGCCTATTGCTGCTAGCAAGCCACGGCTGGAAACCCTCTCCTGGAATCACATGCCTTAGGTGACTAAGCTGCATCTGCAAGAAATGCGAGAGAAGAAGATGGTGCTACTGTCTTCCTTTTAACTTTTAGGCCAGTGGTTACAGCACTTGTCCAGGTTGTGGGAGACCTAGGCTTAATTCCCCTTTTTGCCTGATGGGAGGAAGTATTTGAACAGGAGCCTCCCACCTCCGAGTGCTTTATCCCCTGAGCCATGGGATGTTCTGATGTGGGTCTCCCACAATCTCTTCTGCTGAAGCTGTTGCACTTCGGATAAACAATTAAATAGTCAGTGGAGCGGGGACCCTGGGTCTCCCAAATCCCAGGTGAGTGCGCCAACCACTGGGCTAACAGTTCTAAGGCAGTAGCACCACTTCCTCATCCTCCAGTGGCTGGATTTTGAATGGGGCCTGATTCAGTGCACATGCTCAGAGGATGCCTACTGGATAGATAGGCAATCACCAGCCTATCTTCCCCTGGGTTGTGGGTCATGGTGGGGTTTAGGTACAACATAGTTGTTTGCATGCCTAGAGGAGGGCAGCAGTGTGCGTGCCCAGAAGCAGAAATGTAGGTGTCTAGGGAAGTTTTACAGCTGAAGTATAGGCAGTGAGTGAGTTTAGGCACTGATGGGGTTAGATAGCAGCTGAACAAGGCTTTTATGGATCACGCTGGATCTAAATCTAGGCTTTAGGCACCTATTAGGGGGAAATAACCAGTCCCTTTGTGGCTCAAGGCCTCATAGGAAGTCTGTGGTGACTCAGGGAATTGAATCCAGGTTTTCCAAGACCCAGGCTTGTGCCCTACCTGCTGGACCAGCCTTTCTCTTTATCCCATTTCCCAAAGAAAAGCTGTAAAAACTGGGCCAGAGGTTCACTACACACTATCAGTTGCTCAGTAGCAAAGGAAGAGGGATCCATGGCAAATGAGTTCTTCAGAGGCACAGTGACTGACTAATACATTTTGCACAAATTAGATCAGGGAATCACATTACTCAGTTATTTCTTACTGCTACCTGGGACATCAATTGACATGAAGAAATCAGGTAAGAACTTAGAGAAGCAATCTGCTTTCAGGATATGAAGGGATCTCAGGGGGAGGGATAGCTCAGTGGTTTGAGCATTGGCCTGCTAACCCCAGGATTGTGAGTTCAATCCTTGGGAGGACCACTTAGGGATCTGGGGCAAAATCAGCACTTGGTCCTGCTAGTGAAGGCAGGGGGCTGGACTTGATGACCTTTCAAGGTCCCTTCCAGTTCTAGGAGATAGGATATCTGAGGAGACATAATAGTGCTAAAGATCAAGGGAGTCTGCTGTTAAATACCATCAGCACTGTTAACAAAATTACCAATGAAGAAGAAATGAATCCATGATGAATAATAATATACTGTATAAGTCAGAGCCATTGTCTCTGCAGTAATTAACTGCTTGGATGATATGTGCTGGTAATGTAACCAGAACATTACACTTGCTTCAGATTGAACAGAAACAGCTGTTTGGTGCTGTAGGTAAATTAAATGTACTAGTCAGTCAGTTGTAAAGTTCCAATTTTAAAGTGAATCCATAGTGTCACAAGAAGATGAGTGTGCAGGCTGAATGTTTAAGGAGCTGATTCTGCAAAAAGATATTGCCACTTCGTGAATGCTGACCCCTTCTTTGGGAAACCGCCTGGGTGGGGGCTCGAGGGGAGGAGGTTCTCCTCAGGGAGTTTTCTCACCAATTGTTCTGCTGAAGGGAGCAGAAGGCTGAAATAGGATTTGTTTCCCCCCAATATGGAAAAAAGTTGTCATGCTGGCCTCTATATCCTGCAAATATATCCCAGCTCTCAGGGTTCCCAGGGAATCAGTCATAGATCTGGGCCATCTGTTCAGAGGAAAGGGGCCTCGTGCAGCCAGTAGCAGCCCCCAGGAATACCTTTAAAGGGAATCAAGGAAGAAGGGCAAAACTAATACAGCGTAGGTCTATATTATCATTCCAGCATGAACTCTGCAGAGGGGGATTCTTCATGGGCCCCTCTAACCCTAACTCTAGTTTAAATTCTCCCCACGTTGGTCCACCCTGATATATCCACTACATTGAGGGCTGGGAGTGGGGCTGGAATAAAGCTGCTCTGGCACCTCATTTTATTAGCTTTCCCATATCTCTGGGTCCTGACACCTAGCACAGGACAAAGAATATCCAGCATTGTTTAATCTTATGTGATACCTTATGGCCTCTAGCTCTACTCCCAGGAATGGTAAGTAAAGGGGTATCATTGACACAAGAAAGAAAGGAGAGCAGCAGAATACGGACCCTGGACTTCAGAAAAGCAGACTTTGACTCCCTCAGGGAACAGATGGGCAGGATCCCCTGGGAGAATAACATGAAGGGCAAAGGGGTCCAGGAGAGCTGGCTGTATTTTAAAGAATCCTTATTGCGGTTGCAGGAACAAACCATCCTGATGTGTAGAAAGAATAGTAAATATGGCAGGCGACCAGCTTGGCTAAACAGTGAAATCCTTGCTGATCTTAAACGCAAAGAAGAAGCTTACAAGAAGTGGAAGATTGGACAAATGACCAGGGAGGAATATAAAAATATTGCTCAGGCATGCAGGAGTGAAATCAGGAAGGCCAAATCACACTTGGAGTTGCAGCTAGCAAGAGATGTTAAGAGTAACAAGAAGGGTTTCTTCAGGTATGTTAGCAACAAGAAGAAAGTCAAGGAAAGTGTGGGCCCCTTACTGAATGAGGGAGGCAACCTAGTGACCGAGGATGTGGAAAAAGCTAATGTACTCAATGCTTTTTTTGCCTCTGTCTTCACAAACAAGGTCAGCTCCCAGACTGCTGCACTGGGCAGCACAATATGGGGAGAAGGTGACCAGCCCTCTGTGGAGAAAGAAGTGGTTTGGGACTATTTAGAAAAACTGGACGTGCACAAGTCCATGGGGCCGGATGCGCTGCATCCGAGGGTGCTAAAGGAGTTGGCGGATGAGATTGCAGAGCCATTAGCCATTATTTTTGAAAACTCATGGCGATCGGGGGAGGTCCCGGATGACTGGAAAAAGGCTAATGTAGTGCCCATCTTTAAAAAAGGGAAGAAGGAGGATCCGGGGAACTACAGGCCAGTCAGCCTCACCTCAGTCCCTGGAAAAATCATGGAGCAGGTCCTCAAGGAATCAATTATGAAACACTTAGAGGAGAGGAAAGTGATCAGGAACAGTCAGCATGGATTCACCAAGGGGAAGTCGTGCCTGACTAACCTAATTGCCTTCTATGATGAGATAACTGGCTCTGTGGATGAGGGGAAAGCAGTGGATGTGTTATTCCTTGACTTTAGCAAAGCTTTTGATACGGTCTCCCACAGTATTCTTGCTGCCAAGTTAAAGAAGTATGGGCTGGATGAATGGACTGTAAGGTGGATAGAAAGCTGGCTAGATCGTCGGGCTCAACGGGTAGTGATCAATGGCTCCATGTCTAGTTGGCAGCCAGTTTCAAGCGAAGTGCCCCAAGGGTCGGTCCTGGGGCCGGTTTTGTTTAATATCTTTATTAATGATCTGGAGGATGGTGTGGACTGCACTCTCAGCAAGTTTGCCGATGACACTAAACTAGGAGGCGTGGTAGATACACTAGAGGGCAGGGATCGGATACAGAGGGACCTAGATAAATTAGAGGATTGGGCCAAAAGAAACCTGATGAGGTTCAACAAGGACAAGTGCAGAGTCCTGCACTTAGGACGGAAGAATCCCATGCACAGCTACGGACTAGGGACCGAATGGCTAGGTAGCAGTTCTGCAGAAAAGGACCTAGGGGTCACAGTGGACGAGAAGCTGGATATGAGTCAACAGTGTGCTCTTGTTGCCAAGAAGGCTAACGGCATTTTGGGCTGTATAAGTAGGGGCATTGCCAGCAGATCGAGGGACGTGATCGTTCCCCTTTATTCGACATTGGTGAGGCCTCATCTGGAGTACTGTGTCCAGTTTTGGGCCCCACACTACAAGAAGGATGTGGAAAAATTGGAAAGAGTCCAGCGGAGGGCAACAAAAATGTTTAGGGGTCTGGAGCGCATGACTTATGAGGAGAGGCTGAGGGAACTGGGATTGTTTAGTCTCCAGAAGAGAAGAATGAGGGGGGATTTGATAGCAGCCTTCAACTACCTCAAGGGGGGTTCCAAAGAGGATGGAACTCGGCTGTTCTCAATGGTGGCAGATGACAGAACAAGGAGCAATGGTCTCAAGTTGCAGTGGGGGAGGTCTAGGTTGGATATTAGGAAACACTATTTCACTAGGAGGGTGGTGAAGCACTGGAATGCGTTACCTAGGGAGGTGGTGGAGTCTCCTTCCTTGGAGGTTTTTAAGGCCCGGCTTGACAAAGCCCTGGCTGGGATGATTTAGTTGGGAATTGGTCCTGCTTTGAGCAGGGGGTTGGACTAGATGACCTCCTGAGGTCCCTTCCAACCCTGATATTCTATGATTCTATGATTCTATGATTGATCTCTCTGATCGCAGGAGTCACCACAGCTACCTGCCCTCACTGCACAGGGACTGCCAAGACTCAGTCAGGGGAAACATGCTTGGACTCAGCTGGGGCTCATTCTCCTATTAGGGGGAAATAACCAGGAAGTATAAAAAGGAAGAGCATGAGTTATTTGCTTTTCAAAGAGTTAGACCTAGTTGTGAATCAAAGCCTCCCTGAGATGATAGGTGGTTCTAGGAATCATTGTCTATCACACTCTGGGTACAAGCTTTTTGCTGTTGTTGGGGGAGGGGGAGTTTCTTTTCCTGCTTATGTACCTGCCTTGAACTCCTACACACTCATATACGTTTCTTAAGCAACATAGTTTATAGAGATGTTTTTGAAGCCCAATAACCCCCCGCTCCTGGAAAAACCAATGAACAAATGAGGAATCCACTTAGTTTCTATTTATTATAATTTCCAGCTGAATGACAAGTGACCGGTCCCTGCTCTGAGGGGTTTGTAATTTAAGTTGTAGGTGCAGTCTTAGCTGATCTCTAGTAATAAGTGTGTTTGGTCCTTCAATTTACTCCAGTTAATGCAATAGGTTTCCTTGACAGTCATGGAGAACCTTTGATTAATCTTACCATAAAAGGGAATGGTGGATAACCCTTCTGAGCTGCCCTTTGAAAATGAATGTGGTCACTTACTGTGATCGGTTAGCACACACTGAAATCACTAATCTGTGCATGTGCAGGGAATATGCTGCTGAAAGGCCCCAGGCACAACATTCAAATCTATATCCAAACTTCAGTGGTTGTTCGGAACCAGGGTTTTGACGTGGCTAGCTCAGTGGGGGGAGGGATAGCTCAGTGGTTTGAGCATTGGCCTGCTAAACCCAGGGTTGTGAGTTCAGTCCTTGAGGGGGCCACTTAGGGATCTGGGGCAAAATCAGTACTTGGTCCTGCTAGTGAAGGCAGGGGTCTGGACTCAATGGCCTTTCAAGGTCCCTTCCACTTCTAGGAGATAGGATATCTCCATTTATTTATATGTAAAATAATTAGATTTTAGGTGCATTAACGTGCATGCAATGTTATCTGATATGCTGAATAGCAAAATAAAAAAGTGTCAGGAGTGTAGAAATTAAAGATGAAAAAGACAATTCATTTTCTTGTCAATGCAGGATTGTTTCTTTTGTTGGCTTTGGAAGTCGGGTAAATTGGATACATTAAACACGGGCAGCCCTCATAGCATCAGTTGGCAAATGTCTGGTCTATATCTCCTCTGAAGCAAGAGACCCATGCTTCAGTCCTTTGCTAGGGAATCAGCTGTTGCACTTCCAATATAAGACTGGAACAGGATTCAGTTTACCATCTTAGTCAGGACACTTGGAATTAGGGTGACTTTGTAGTCCTTTCAAATTAACCTTTCATAGCATAACAGCTTCTGTGCAGGCTGACACTCCCATGGAAGTAAGTAGGAGAGGGCAGAAATAGTTTAGAAAACTCACTGCACTCAAATCCCCTAAAACCTCCTTTTGTTGGAATGCATAGTACAAAGCTTTCAGCATGTGAGAACAGAAGAAAAAGTGACAGTCTCATCCTAGATTGAATAAGCTTCTTTTTCCAAATCATGGACATGTGGTCTTCTAGAATTGGGCTAAATTGTGTCCCATGTGAAACAAACATTCATTGGTATCAGGAAATTGTGCGGTTCTCTTTGCATTGCTTCCTGAGAGTAAAAATCTGCAGTCTTGAAAGTGATTGTTAAGCACATTTTCACTGCTTGGTCCCTACATGCTGCAGAGACAGTTAGGTAAAACTATGCTAAAACACAGATGGGTTGCGGGGAAGAGAACACAAATTCAGAAAGAAGAGAGAGAGAGCCTTGCCACATCTAGACAGAAGATTAGAGAGAAGGAGTGAAGGTCTGGAGTGCCCTGCCCAAATTATCATCCATAGGGACAAAACAGAGTCTCTGCACCAAGGCAGTCCATTTTTAGGCTGGAAAAGAAGAGAGGACCAGTCCCCTCAGCTCAACATTTCTTGGCCCCTTCAGCAGAGCCTGGATCTATCTCCTGTTCAGAACCATCTACCTAGCTACATTAGGCACAACTGTGTAAGTAGAGAATGCAGTTCAAGGCTAAGTCAGTGTGGAGAAGGAGCAAAGACAGAAGCATCTTTTCTCTCTTCCTTTTACGTTAAATCCCTCATTCTTCTGCAAAACCTTTCAACACTCTCTCCCCAAGATCTACTACATGTAAAGGTTATGTTGCATGTGTCTGAGCAGTGTTCTCTGTGTCTGTATTAAGACTGCAAGCTCCTTGGTGTAAGCACTGTGTCTCATTTGGTTGTATAGCATTACATATACTGTCACCCCATTATAAAAATGATGGGCTTATATATAGTTTCTAAGTAGGCCAATTTTTAAACCTAAAAACCTTTCAGTTACCCTGTATATTCATAATAGGTTTGAAATTTAAATAAACGCCTTGATATTTTCTTCACAAAACTAATATTAGGCTAAGATTACTAAAATGACAAGCAGCAGATATGATACCTACCTTGAAATGGTTAAAATATCCTCAGATGAAAAGAAAGGATGTGAAAACAAAGTTGAAAGAAGAGAACCTGAAAGGAAAAGGAAACAAAATGAGGAAAATAATTTTAAAAACTAGTAAAACAGCAATGTCAATGAGAATGAATGAAGTGGGCAAAACCAGTGTAGGGAATGCAAATTAAAGTAAGGGAAAACAGAATTCAGAGAGATGGGGAACACAAAGTAGAATGATGTCAAAGGAAAACAATATACCAGGATGCCAAAGGATGGTGGAAGGAAACAATGTGAAGATGGATGAAAATGAAACAGTGTGAAAGAAAATGAAAAGAAATAATGCCAAAGAAAGTTAAGATGAAATGAGGAAGGTTTAGAATGGAAGAACGCCAGGCACACAAAATGCAAGTGATGGAGAAGAAAATGTAAGGAGACTGATATCTCACAGAACTGAAATATAATGATTCACTAAAGTAAAAAATAAATAAATGCATGGACTGATGTGCAATAAATACATGGACTAGTAGGAAAGTGGAAAAGGAACAACACTGAAGTAATTTTAACATAGTGAATAGTTTAACTGCAATAGAAAGGGGATATTTTACTCTCTTCTACAGAAAGAGAGAAGAGAAACTGAAGGAGAAATGAAGGCTCTAAGTTTACTTTGCCTCATAGTAGTCTAATAGTGATAGGCTTATATTTTTCATTGGCAGAATAATATACATCTTTTTATCAACCATTAATCAAGGCGTAAATTTAAAAGCAGAAAAGAAATATAGAGGATATGGTATTGTCAATCATTTAACTCAAGAGACCACTATGTAAGTCAGTGAACAATGGGCTATAGGTGAAAGGAGCTCTAATATCTCAAGCAGTCGACTATGGATGTATCTATACACCACATAGCCTTTACACAATGGATACAACTCATCACATTTGGCAGACCCTGCTTTTAAGAGGCCTAAGGTTGTAATAAAAGAGATGCTGGAAGTCAAGACTGAGGTGCTATGGCATAGCTATGTTGCGGGTGGTTCTCACAAGACATGGCCTTGCTACCTTTGACACTGTTAACACTACATCTAATGTAGTTCCCCATGGACTTTTTTTCACTAAGCACTCAAAGTCACCAAAATTATTCACTATAAAATAACATGAAAGCACATATCACAGTTCTATTGTATGAGGTAATAACACTACCTTTCTATGATAAGGAGGTTCTGTAGAAAATTATGAGTTGTGGTCACTTAGCAAAATGATCAGGAATCAAAGTTTACATTATTATAGACAGCTACATTTTTTCCATTAAAATGAAAAGTTGGGCTCTTGCATTCTGTATTTTGAAACTAAGGTATGAGTAGTCTTGCTAGCATATGACTGTCTTATGATTCTGATATCACATGACTTCTGTCTAAATCTGATAGAACTATTTAATTTTTTTGATGGTTTTATGGCGGTGAAAAGCCTTATGACTCATAAAATACATAAACACATTGCCATAAATAGGCAAGTGATGTATTTATATTAGACACCCTTTCATGTTTTCCATATGCAAAAAAGCAACATGTACTCTCAATCTGGATAGCTTTTATTTTATATTAAAGGACAACAAAAACAGAATATATGTAAAGTTTCTTTGTGAGAGTGCAGTGTTTAGGTCTCAGTCTGTAGTAGCAGCCATCTTGAATTACCTCATAGACCTTGCTTTTCAGGATACAATCAGAGTGATTCTCTATATTTCAAGGTACACAGAAAATGGAGACATAACAGTTATATAGCTACACATACCACAAACATAAGCACATGTAAAATAATTATAGGAAAATATAATTGTTTGTTCCACTCAAGCCTAAAAAAGGTGTATTGTTAAAAACAACCACCTCATCTTCACCTTCATCGACAAATGACAGATAACTCACAAAGATAGGAATAGTGAGGACTGGTGTTTTACTATGTATCTTGAACTTTCTAGCCAATGTTAAAAACAAATAAAAAAACCCCCATCATAGAAATGTAGGGATGGAAGGGACCTTGAGAGGTCATCAGGTCCATCCCCCTGCACTGAGGTAGGACCAAGTATACCTAGACCATCCCTGAGAAGATGTTTGTCTAAACCATTCTTAAAAACCTCCAATGAGGAGGATTCTACAATCTCCCTTGAAAGCCTATTCCAGAACTTAATTATCCTTGCAGTTAGAAAGTTTTTCCTAATATCTAACCTAAATCTCCCTTGCTCCAGAGTAAGCCCATTACTTCTTCTCCTATCTTCAGTGAACATTGAGAACAATTGATCACTATCCTCTTTATAACAGACCTTAACATATTTAAAGACTTCTATCAGCTCCCCGCTCCTTCAGTCTTCTTTTCTCAAAACTAAATGTGCCCAGTTTTTTTAGCTTATCCTCATAGGTCATGTTTTCTAAACTTGCTATCATTTTTGTTGCTTTCTTCAATTTGTCCACTTCTTTCTTAAAGTATGGTGCCCCAAACTGGGCACAGTACCCAAGCTGAAGCCTCACCAGTATTGAGTAAAGCAGACCAATTACCTCCTGTGTCTTACGTACTATACTCCTGTTAATACAGCCCAGAATGATATTTGCCTTTTGCAATCATCACATTGTGACTTATATTCAATTTGCGATGCAAACTAACACCCAGATTCTTTTCTTCAGTATTACTGCCTACCTATTTCCCATTTTGTATTTGATTTTTCCTTCCTCAGTGGAGTCCTTTACTCTTGTCTTTATTGAGTTACATTTTGTTAATTTCAGACTAATCCTCCAATTTATCAAGATAATTTTGAATTTCAATCCTGTCTTCCAAAGTGCTTGCAACTCCTCCAAGTCTGGAGTCATCGGCAAATTTTATAAGTGTATTCTCCAATCCATCACCCAAGTCATTAATGAAAATATTGAATAGTACCAGATGCATGCAGGTACCCATTAGATCAGTCCTCCCAGTATGGCAGCAAACCACCGATAACTACTTTTTGAGTGCAGTTTTTCAGCCTGTTGTGCACGTATCTTAATTTCATCTAGACCACACAAGTGTGCACTACTGAATTAGGACCCCTATGCTGAACCCAGGTGTGCTGGGTCCATAGACAGCAACCTTAGCCTATGGACTGCCGTGGTGCACTGAACCACTGCCCCGACCAACAGCCTTAGGCCTTGTCTACACTGCAGAATTTTGTTGGCAAAAGGCAGTTTTTGGCAACGAAACAGTGGAGGTGTACACTACTGCAATGCCATTTTTGGCAACAAAACTCTTCAGTTTCAGTGACAAAATAAAACCACCATGACGCGAGGCATAAAGCTTTTTGCGGCAAACTTAAAGTGACAACTGCCGTTCAGTTATAGCACCATAACTGACCTCCCACAATGCCCGCCGTGACCGCTCTGCTCACTGTTTTGAACTCAGCTGCCCTGCAGGCATGCACCCCTCCCTTTTCAAAGCTCCAGGAAGCTCTGACAGTTGAGCGTGCTGCTCTGTCTTAAGAGAAGCATGCTGACACAATCACTGTCCCTCAACACACACTCTATCTCTCTCACATACACTCCCCCCCACTCTCTCACTCACTCCCCCAACACGCACTCTGTCTGCCTCCCCCCACACACATGCTCCCTGTCACACACTCTCCCCCCGCCCTCCCCCCACTTCAGTTGAAAAGCAGCTGGCAATCTAGTAGGATGTCTTTGGAACAATGGGATTTAGAAACCTGCATCATGTGATGCTGTACCTGCCTCCATGAGGCACTGCAAACCCTTCCTAAAGCATCATGTGGCCAGTTGCACAGTGGGACAGCTACTCATGGTGCACTGCTCTCTGTGTCGATGCAAGAGCTGCTAGTGTGGATGCACTCTGCCGACACAAGGAGAACAGTGTGGAAATGCAACAGCGGTTTAATTAAAGCACTTTAATTAAAATAGCATAACTTTTAGTGACAAATCTCTGCAGTATAGACATAGCCTTAGTGATAAAGGCCTACAGCCCCACAGCAGCCACACCCGGCAGGACAGAGAGCATTCTCATTGGGTACCTGATCTTCTAACATGAAGAGGAAGCTGGCTGGGCAACAGGCTGTTGTCCACTGACTGCTGCCTAGACCGCCTTGACTGTACCTGTCTGTCCTGCTGCTTCCCCTGACCATGCCTTGCTGCTCTGCTGCTTCCACTGACACTTCCTTGCCATCTCGCATGACCGTGCCTCCCTAACCAGCTGAGCCAGCTCCTTTGATTGGATCTTCCAGCTACTGACCCCGGCGAGAACTCCGACCATTGCTTCAGACTGCCTCTGATACAGATTGACCTCCTGGCTATCAAATCACCTGTGCACACCTGACCACTGCCGTGGACTGCCTCTTAGCCCACCTTGGCCACCGGGCATTACAGCTGACTATCAGTGCATCACTGTCTATCATGCCTGGCCCAAAATCTATATATGAGTAGTGTAGATTTCAATACAGTGTACATAATCTGCATCATACGGCATAATATACAGTACTTAAGTTACATAGGGTTGAAACTGAAGCTGGATTTTGTTGTTGCACTAATGTTTTATGCTGTTTGTTTATCAATGAACTTTAGTAACTTTCAATTATGGTAGACAGAAATTCAAGCTCTCCCAGCATTTTGAATATGATACTGATAAAGAATTGGTGAATGCAATATGATTTTCGCAGGCCTTTGGGTTTTTGGGAATTCCCCTCTTCTTGCATAAAAGTTATGGATGTAGGATTTCTGACAAGGGGACTGGACCAGACAAGTCTTATCAATTTGGATGCAGTCTGCAATTATGTATCAGCATTATTGACTCCTTTTGATCAGTTCTAATTTCTGTAGTGAAGCTGGCAAGCCGCTCAAAATGGCACCCACAGGCTCTAACTTATGCCAGCTGCCTGTGGCTCCGAAGCAGGAGCCCTTCAGGGGTGAGTCAAGCCAGCTTTAGGGCTGTTTTGTGATGCCTTCTCCCTCCTTGCTCTTTCATTGCGCTTCCTCTATGCAGATATAAACATGGCCTTTATTTTTTTCGTAAGAGGCTCCAAAGGGGCACACCATTCTGTCAGTTCACTGGCATGCTCTGTTACTCCATTCCCCCCATCCTGTCTAGTTCTGTCTTCATTTTGAGAATAGCAAGATTGTCACCTTCTGGGCCATGCTGAATATAGTCCTCTCTTTCAATGGGATCTGCACTTTCTCGTTCAAGCAAGCCATTTTTGCTAAATACCATTCCAACTTCCTTATATGTCTCATCTGAATGACTGTGGTCTAGTTTAGGAGGTTACTTGTGGGGCCCCATTACCGGCAAAGTTGTCAAACACGTACTTGTTGCCTTTGTAACTTGTAGAAACTTTGAACTGACCCGGGCATCTTATCTGAGCATAACCGTAGTCAGCTTCAGCCTAGGGCCCATCTCCCTATTCGTCTGTTTATAAATCACAGCCACCTCTGCTCCTAAATCAATTTTAAATGTTATAACAGTATTGCAAATCATGGGATAATTGCCAAGATTGCTTATGAATGCTATCTTTGGACACAGGTCCCAAAAATCAGCATCATTCACCCTGATTCCTTTGCTTCAGCAGATACACTTCCAAAGCCCTTTTTTTCTTACAGACTGTGCAAAAGTTTCCACTGATTGGCAGTTCTTCCTATGAAGCATCTGGTGCTAGCCACTGCCAGAGACAGGATACTGAATGTTGGATTTGATCAAGTATAGTAAATCCTGTGTTCTCCTTTGCTACACATGCTACATTGGTAACCAATGGGTCTTTAGTGCTTTTCTGAGTAACTGTATTATGGTGCTGTGACACATCCCTAGGGTACAACCTGGAACTGTAGGACCACTGTGCCCTCTTAACACTCCAGCCTGGGCTGTCTCTCCCAATGCTTTGCTAGTGACAAGCAGCAAACCCCTCCAGGTGCTGTGATCACTCAGCCACCAGCATGTAGAGGCAAACCCAGCTAAATTGCATGAATGCCACTCATGAACTATAGACAGGGAAGCACCAGCAAATCTCCTAAGCCCCCAGCCTTGCACCCCAGAAATACACACTCTGCTCAAGACCTTCTCTTGAACAGTGCAAGCTCATTAATCAGTTCGCCATTTTGTCAAAGGAAAGTGGACATGCACCAGCCTTTGTAATCTGAGCAGCTTCCCAAGCACTTTAGACCAACTCACTGGTAAAGATAAAACATTAAAATAAGTTTATTAATGACAGAAAACTAGATTATAAGTGATTATAAGTGATAGGCATAAAGGTCAAAGATAGTTACCTTAAGAAAATAAAAAGTAAACATGCATTCTAAATCCTGAACTTTCAGACTAAGCAAGAGTTGAATCAAACAGCTTTTCTCACCCCACTGGATGTTGTAGTTAGGTTATAGTTCTTAATACACAGGCTGAATTTCCTTCTCAGCCTGGGACCAGTCTTCTCAGTTCAAAGTCATTGTTTTCCCGGTGTTCTTGTAGCCTTCAGCATGGGTGCAGGAGGAGAGAAGTGGTCTCATGATGCCACTGTCCCTTATTTTATGTTTCAGGGAAAATACTGGCCTAGACATGTCCTGGTGGGCCTTGCTGAGTCACAAAGTTGAGCAATCCTCATTGTGTGGTGCTTGCCAGATCCTCAGCTGGTATAAGTGGGCAGTGTTCCAAGTTGCTGCAACCAAGATTAGATATTTTTTCTAGAAAATATGCTCTAGGAATTATTTTGGGGAAGTTCTATGGCCAGTGTTATATGGGAGGTCTGACTAGATGATTACACCGGTCTCTTCTGGCCTCAGGATCTTTGAGCATACACTTAAGGTTCTGATCTACTCAACTGTAAATTTTGACATATAAAACTATATCAGATGTAGGCCAGTAAATGTAAACCTATTTAGCATTTAATATAATAAACAGTTTTTTTCTAATGCTGCAATAAAAAGGTTAATCAGTAAATCATCCTGGGAAACACTGTAAGCAATTTGGGGCAGGAACCATCTTTTTAAATTGTATCCATAACAATCTGAGGTTCCCTTTTAGCCAGTCACAGTACTGCAGATGCCACTGGAGAACACATAGGAGAGTGAGAAGTCAAAGTGATCCTGTTCCCCAGTTTCTCCATCTGTTTTGGACACAACTGAAGATAGAGGCCCAGACAATACATTCTGATTAGCTCTCACATGCCCAGCCATGTCCCTGATACGTTCGTGCCCCTTGCTCCTCCCAAGCTCTAACCTTCTTTGGCGGTCTTCTTCCCAACTCATGGCTTCTGCAGTAGCTTTTGTACAGTTCACAAAATTTACTATAACTCCCCACGATCTACCATTGATGTGCAGAACGTACAGAGGTGCAGCATTCACAACCATTTCTCTTTTTTAAATTGCTACAATTAGTTGTTCTAAGTTACTAAACAACATTATTAAATGAGCTTAGTCTTTCCTGCATCTTTCCTTTCTCTTACCCTTCAGTCCATTGTTCTGCGAGTATCTCTCCCATCTTTTTCAATGTCAGTTCTTCCACAGTGTAAGTTTTGACTTCACATCTTCCCTTATTCCCCTTTCCTCCCTTTGATTCCTTGTGTTGTACCCTTCCTCTTTACTGCACATGCTTGCATTCTCTCCTTCCTTCCCTCTTTATCCTCACTCTTTCCCCCACCTCTCCCAGCCAAAGTGTCTTCTCTACCCATCTCTTTCAAACTGTTCTCTGCCACTCAGACACACAGGTACCACTCCCCAATGTACACTATTACTATAATGACAGAAGAGGAGCTTTGCCTGGAATATCTCCTGAGCCAGGTATGTAGGGTAGGGGGAAATACTTCGGTGCCCAGTAATCCAATCTAGTGCTGCTTTTGGCATCAAGGAAGTAACACTGGCCATACAATACAATTGTCTCCCTCTCTTTGCCCTCCTGATGCCCCTTAGGAGATAATTCTGAGATGAAGATAGAGGCAAGTGAACAAGAATACTAATATCCATTTGAAACTTTAGGCTTTAGGGGTGGGGGAATTGAGGGAGAATGGATTTTGGCCACAGTAACATGACTTACACTTACTTTCATGAAAATTGCTGGCAGTTATTGGTCGGAGTGTTATAATAAATCAGTAAAATTACAAAATATATTTCCCCCCTGGCAAACTCTATGTACATGGCTGCACATGGATTCCTCCAACGTTGCAAACAAGTTTGCATGAGTGCCTGTCTGTCTTCATTTGGGTATGTATGTATATGTGTACCTTCATGTTTCCCAAATAAAGAGTGCACAACTACCACCTAAATATTGTATTAGACTCTAAATCTTTACAATTTAGAGAGCTGTGGTAATCGTTTTGGGATAAGTAGTAGCATATCACAGGCAAACTGTGACTGATGTTTGCACAAGTTCATGGAGATGCACAAATGCCTGTCAGATATAGTTCCTGCACTGGAGAAATGCAAAGATTGCTTCTTTGATGCACCCTTGAGGGTATTCAAAGGAGCATAGGTGCTGGAACTAAGGGTGCGGGGGGTGCTGCAGCTTGAAATGGTTTCCATGATATACAGGGTTTACAGTTTGGGTCAATAGATCTCAGCACCCCCACTATAAAAATTGTTCTAGCACCCCTGCAAAAGGAGGTTGGTAGAGGTGGGTGTAGGGCACAGCAGGCCGGGCATGTCTGGGAGAGCAGAAAGCAGCATCCTAAAAGAGGACATGTCCCCACTGTGTAATGTATGTACGTGCATTGTATGTGCAATGTACTCAAGGAGGTATTGTGCTATCTGAAGTTTTTCCCAAGGCAGTGTAGCTCTGCAGTAACTCCAATACCAGCTACTGCCCTAAAGGCACAATTTTGGTCTCTTATATCTTAAGGCAACGGACACCAATGGTGAGAATTCCATAAATATTAGGAAATGCTATATTTTTGTTTTCGAGCAGAGAGTAAAAGACCATCCCTAAAACAACTGACTTTGATTTAGAGATTTCCCTATGCATTTTGAATATTTTTACTCAGTAAACCATAACTTGGAAATCATCAATTTACAGTAAGTTTTCTTTTTCTGAATTTGTTCTCTTTGAAACTAAAGCTGATGGTGCAGGACCATTCAACTGTAGCCTTATGTATTTCTCTCTCTGAAGCTATTAACATATTAGAAATTTGTGCAGAATAACCACTAAATTAGGGTAGGCATTCCTTGTTGCGCAAATAGGCTCATTTAATGTGACCAGTTGCAATTCATGCACCATATTGAATTTTTATCTGTTAGATAATTAGAGGCTACATTCTGGAGCATTTTCAGAGTAATTCTATTAGCACCATTGGAGTTATACTCTGGATCTATACTGGAATGACTGAGATTAGAATCTGGCTACAGGAGAATAATGTGTTGACTAATATATGCTGATGAGCACACATATATATTATGCTGATAATATTACAGCAATATATATTTCAATAATTTAAGTATACATATTAAGCATTGGTATAGCAGTTATATAGCCCAGATTGGCCTGTATCTTTGTTATACTCCTGTACACTTGTGTTAAGTATCCCATAACACCATGCATTATCTGAAGTAAGCCTTGGCTTGAGTAGATAGGAAAACTATGAGTATCAGGATATATGATTACTTCCTCATGGTAAAAGGAAAAAATTACCCAGACATTGGGTAATTACCCACCCCTTAGTATCTGGAATGCATGTACCCAGAACACAGATAAGGGTGCATCATGACCTGGAATTCATGGGTTCAGAACAAAAGATAAAGGTACACCATGGTACCAGAAACAAACAAGGTATAAAGATGACTCATTGAATCCAGTTTCAGGTGACATGTATATAGTACCTTTTTCTGGTAAATAAGTAGGATATAGAGATGGCTTTAGAAATGTAACTTTGGGGAGCACATCTTCTACATAAGGTGAATGTAACATTGCTGCATGGGAATGGTATCATATAGAACCATTTTCCTGTACCATATTAATAAACCTGACTGACACTGGTTATTTGGTCTATTGAGTATATTTCATAACAAAATAATGAACTGAAGTGTGGTCAAGCAACTAACTATACAACTTGTCAACAAATGAGATGGTAGAATCTGAATTTGATTACAAGGAATTTTAAAGCTGTTTATCATCAACCTAGAGCTGGGTGATCAGTTCTTCTTATAACTTATTTGTATTACAATAGTGCCTACTCAACTGAGACTGGGGCTCCATTGTGCTAGGGGCTGTACAAACACATATTAAGAGACCAACTGTGTCTCAAAAATCTTAGTCTAAATAGACAAGACAAAGGGTGGGAGAAAGGAACTCTTATTAATCCCATTTTACAGATGGGAAACTGAGGTGCAGAGAGAATGTTACTTGTACAATGTTACACAGGAGCTCTGTGGCAGAACAAGAATCTGAACCCAGATATCCTGAGCCTTAAACATAAGACCAGCCTTTCTAATAGTGGGAAAAGAAATTCCATAAACATTCCGTCAAATATTAAATCAAGTGCAAGTCTAAATCAAATGCTGTGTTTATACAGTATTTGCTTTCCATGAATGATAGTGTGAATGAGATTTTGTTCCATCAGTATTCAGGAGAAGGCTTGGAGTTGAATGAATATACTTGTGTACCATGAATGTACGTAACCAGGACATACAAAGCGTTAGTGTTACAGAATAAAGAAGGGTTAAAGCTTCCTTAAATTCGCTTAATTGCTCTTGCCCCTTTGGGTGTGTCTAACTTTAATTGTTTGCATTACTGACAGCTGATAAAGTAAAGTGAGGTGGAATGATGAGCATGTTCAAGGAGTTCCTGCAAACATTCTTCCCCAGTGCCTGTTTGGAATGGAAGGAGCCACTGTGGCTGATTCACTAAGCGCCTGGTATTAAGAGACATTGGCTATTGAATCGAGCATATTCCCATGGAGCTTACATGGATTCCCAGGGGTTAAACTTATTTGTGTTGGTGGGGGGGTTTCTGCTGAGCCCTAAATGTTGACAATAAAATTCACAACCAGACTCTGCCAAGGAGACTTTGATACATATAAAAATATGTGAATAATCGATCTAAAATCTATATTTATTATATTACATTACATAGACTAAGTTACTCTTTAGGTGAGAGGGGTAAAATCATTGGTCTTCATAATAGTTTCAAATTGTTAAATATCCATTTCTTAAATAATTTAATTAAGTAGGTGATGCATCTAGTCACAAAACATAAGATTCATCTAAATCTACCTATTTTCACTGATCCTTTTTCTCTGACATTTTGAAAATGATGCTTGTAATAATAATGTCCGAGGAGACTGATAGTTTCTTGGAGAATCAAAATTTTATTTAGTTTTTTTACCATCATGTTTTGGCCACAAGAGGGCACTGGAAATCCAAAGAAGGTTGATTTCAGCAATTGAAGTCCACAAGGCCTAACACAGTTCATGCTGCTTCAAGCCTGACACGGTTCATACTGCATGCAGTTCAAGCTCAAGAGAGGACTGTTGTTGTTTATTATTATTGCACTTAGTTGTAGACCGTAATTAATTGTTTAACTTTTCTGAAAAGTGCAAGAGTCATCTTTACAACGAACACAGATCTTTGAAAAATATTGTAAATCATGTTGGGGAGCTTGAAACTTTGAAAAAGCAAGCAGTGGCTGCAATTCTAGAGCCAGCACATTTATTTGAACTGTCTTGCAACTGTTGCGCTTACGCATTACTGAGCAGTATGTGTTAAGAAAATTAAATAACCAATAGAGGATAATCCAAATAGCCAAAGTATGATTCTTGTCTGTTGCAACCATAAGGGAGAAAGATAGGTGGGAAACAGTTGGAGGAGAAGTCTGTGGGATGGTGCAGCAAACACATTTTTCTTAAGCATCTAAAAGGCACTCAGAAAATAAAATGGGTAGGTGAAAGAACAGAAAGGAAGAAACTGTCAATTTTCATGTCTATCAATCACAGTGTGCTGTAAAATAGCATTCTTTGTATTCAGCTCTGAAAAAAATCCCCCACTGCTTTGAGTGCACTGCAGAAGCAGCATGACAAGGTTGCTGAGGGGTTTGCCTCTTGCCTTCTCACTTTCCCTTGGGTTTGTCACATGTGTTTGTAGGGGTCAAAAAAGGATATGGAGTTGGTTCTTGTGTGCCATGTTAGCAAATGTCTTAAATTATGATCACCCTTATTTAAGAAGACATGAAAAATACACTGGCTGGTCCTGGCAAAATTGGCGACTGCTGCAACCATTTTCCCAGTGATGCCACCCCTTGAAAAACCTTATTGCCAAAAGATCACTTCACCCTCTGCCTGAATCATTCATTGAAAAATGCAAAGCTATGTCTGAGTTTGTGGCTCTGTAGATAAGGTGATGAAGGGGAAAGGGGGAAGGAAAGCTAGTAATTGTTTAGGGTGGTACAAGGTGATATAACTAGGAATAATTGGGTGAAAATAAGAAATAAAATCTATGAGGTTACTAGATCGATTTTAGGCATTTATAGGAAGGACTTTATAGTCTCTGATTGAATTTGTTGTTCAATTTGCCATAGAACCCACCACTGAAGTTTAATATTGCAAAGAGAAGCTTCCAAACCTATATTGTGATGTCTACCTGAGTCTACAGGCAGCCTGAAACCCTGTTCTGTTGCTCCAATCACCTGAAAAGCTTCACCTGTCCACAACTCAGCCCAAACTTTCAGCTTCCCCACTGACCGCTTTTGTGATAGTTAGTATTTTCAGTACAAAATTCTGAAACTCACTGAAAATTAAAAAAATAGAGGCAGTGTAGAATAAATTGAAGTGTATGTAATAAAGGACATTCTATAGGGATTGTGTTATTTATTTTCATATTTACTTTAAAACCCCCTCAATTCTTTATTTTATCAGAAGCTGCAACAGCATTTCGTATCCGTTACACTCCAGTGCTGCAGAATGCAGGGGCTTTATGACCTTTTTTCATAGGGCACCCATCACCATATTATCTAGGTACTGGAGTACATAAATTAATGCTACTGTAAAGCTAAGTCGCTCCTGGACCCCTGCTCTTCTCTCTGTGGTTTTAGTCACTTGGATATGAAATTGTTTTTATCCTTTTTCCTATCTTACTCATTGTTCTTCAGTTTCATGGGTCACAAATGGAGAGGCAGTCTCTGAAATAAATAACTTTTAACCCATCAATGGGTTTAAGGTTCAGGAATAAGACTTTGAATTGAACCCTACAGTCATGGAGAGGGGATAAGACTGATTCCCTATAGACTGCCATATAATGGCTGTTGAAGATGGGAGCCTCTGTCCATCCTAACTCTTTTGGATATGTTTGCAAAGGATGATTGAAGAGAGCCCAATGACTGAACATTAACCTATCCACTCCTACTAACATATGGAGGGATGATCCATAATGTTGGTGGCTGCAGCTGGATCATGCAGTTTGATCATCTGTGTTTGTTCATACAAAGCCATGAATGAGGAGGTCACTCAAAAGTGCAACCAGAGTCATATCTGTATCATGGCCTGTTCTAAACCCCGATTGTGAGTGGACAGTGAGTGTTTTGAAGCTAAGGTATTGAGAGCTGTGGCCAGCAGGTGGTTGTATAGCTTCACCAGATCCCTTGCACTTCATTTCTGCAGCTGAATTACCTTCCTTTTCAGAGCATGTTGGAAGTTAGTTGGAATAATGTTTGATCAGTTCTCTAATGTAATAGGATAGCAAAACCATGATTTATGCTCCGAGGAGGTTGTGATCAGAGGAAAAGGTTTACTGTTTTCAGTTTTTACCACAAAGGTGGTGATCAGGTCCAGTGTTGTTTGGCAATGTGTGCCCCCCAAAATCACCTGTGAGAAACCATGACATCCATCATAGCAAAGGGATACTGACTTATTTGTTGGAAGTGTCTTCTGAACGGATTTTGAAGAATGCTGCTGCAAGACTGAAATAGTCTGTCATGTTGAAAATCAAGTCATTAAGCTCAGAAGTCAAGAAAAGTGTCTTTAGGGAGGACTGTACATCAACAGGAGAAAAAGATTTTATCCATTCCTGGCCTTGTATGTCATGTAGATGCTCTCAAAGTATCTTGGGTGGGTGGGGACCATTCTGCATGTAAATTTGGAGGAATAAAGAATTGCTACTCCACTTCCCTTACAATTGTTCTCGATATAGCGTGATGGGTTTGTAGCGCTCTTCGGTTGAACCAGCATATTAACAGGAGTTAGAAACCTGCATCAAACTGCAGAAATTTTGCTGACTAACTGTTGCAACATGGCTCGTTAACTCTGTCCTGGATTAAAGGCTGATAAGATATTTAGTGGCTCTATAGGCATCTGAGAAAGAAGAGGTCCTGGAAGCAAGCTGTAGGAACAGTCAAATTTGGAAAGGACACTTAGGCTGAGATTTATATTGGGTTTTTAAGTTGCCAAGAAAGCCAAACCCCAGGAAGGGAAGGGAATTTGGACACTAATTCAGCTCTGTTTATTCTTAGTGTCACCATGTCTGTTATGGGTCACAGCTGAGAGGGCCAATCTCAGCTCAGACTGTCAAAAAAACTGGACAGACACTCCCACACTGGTGGTATAGTCTGTAATTAGACTTAATCAAACCAGCAACAAATGTGTGCTCCTGCATCACTATTCTAGCTTAACATGGAGCCACAGACACTTCAGCCTATATTACCACCCAGACAAACTGGACTTCTGTGATGAAAGGTTGTTAAAACCAAAAATCACCACACATGTAGGTTCTTCCAGCCTGAGAGGGCCAGTCAGTTACCCAGGTCAATGGATGCTCAGAACCTTACACCAAAGACAACGCTGTGCCAATCCTTTAATAAACTAGCTAAAGACTGATTAACTAAGAAAAAGAAATATGAGATACTAAAAGGTTAAAACAAATAAAATATATTGCAGTTGGATCAAAGTATGTAGTCCAAAACGAAAGCAGAGATGTTAACTCTGCTAGTTTTCAATAAGTGTCTGAGTTGCCCAAATAGTTTTAGGGACCTCAGTCCTTTTGTTTAAAATTTCCCAAAAGAATTCATCAGTCCAGAAATGGGGTAGGAAGGAGGTGGCCAGGAGCCTTTGTTTTCCCTTTATATATCTTAACCTGTTTTTTGCTGGAAAAATTCTGTCTGTGTTCTGGGGTCAGGGAGCTCCATTGCGTATGTGCTTTGCCATCAGTCCGTCATACGAATTGCAAATTCTAGTTTGCATTTTTTGCATACGTGCCATTTCAGGTGTCTTCAGGGATGAGGTGCAGAGGCTCTTGTTTACAGTTCCTTTGTTATTCCTGAAGAGCTAACCTAAGGGTGTTTCTCAGACTCACAACATGTTTGAGTTACAAACATATAGCAAAATGTCATAACTCCATACCCAATGTCGATGCATTCATTATAAAAAGATAATAATACTCAGCAGATTACAACTTTTCCAATGATACCTCACAAGGCATACTCTGTAGAAGGTTTATCAAAATTCTGTAACAGTGGTGACCTTCCCCTTTAGACAGCATCTCACTGAGGACAAGGTGAGGCTGCAGAATGTTTACATATGTGTAGTGAGGGTGTGTGGCCTCCCTTTGAGACTGACGGGAAGGAACCACTCTCCATTCCCTAGTGGGTGGAGCTATGCAAGCCATGCCCACCCTGCCGGAAGCAAAGGGGTGGGTCAGGAAGTTTAAAAGGCAGGCCCTGAAGCTCAGTTGTGCGAGAGCCGGAGCAGGAAGCAGATGTTGTTTGCCCACTGCTGAGTCCTGCGCCCAAGATGGAGTTCTGCCACACCAAGGCCCCAGAGGAGGAGACGGAACTGCTGACTGATCAGTACCCGGAGGAGCTCTCTGACTGCCACTAGCCATGTACCCTAGCGAGATGGAGGAACCCCCGGAGATGAAGTTACACTCCAAAGGGGTAGTAGGAAGTAGCCTAGGGACACCAGACAATAGTCCGGTAGTGTTGCTAGAGTTCAGTTCAGAGGTCTGCATGTGTCTGCTGTCTGCCTGAGCCAGGCGGCCAGGCAAAAGACTGCTTGCAGCCAGAGAGCCAGAGCCCCTTTAGACTGCTTGCAGCTCTGCCAGTCCATAGCCCTGAGACTGCTAATCCCCCCATTGAGCCTTATATCCATAGGCGCACCCTAGTGAGGGGGCATGGCCTCCCTTTGAGACTGACAGGGAGGGACGGCCACAGATCTCTACAATATGGTCTTGGCTTGTGCTTTATAGAATAGCTGGTAGGGTCTAGCTCTGCCAATACTTTGTTTGCAGAGTTTAGGTTTTTTTCTTTTTTACTCAGATCTTAGTGATGCATAACAGGTTGAATGACTTGTCAAAATCAGATCATAAATGATTCTGTTTTTAACAGCCAACCTTGTATTCATCATCCAGGTATTAAACTCCTAGTTGGGGACCTGAGCTGTTCTAAACCATGGTGATCTAGGCCCAGCTGTGGTCAGTGGAACTGGTCAGCTAGACCTGGCTACAGGATATTTCCTGGATGAGTATCCTTCTAGGGTAGTTCCTCTGGTTTCTTGCAATTATTTCAGTTTCAGGAGGTTAGGGCCATTTTGTTTCCTTTGTTTTGTCTGCTACACTTCTAGTCTGGATTAATGTGGCTGAACTTTCCAGGAAAGTGCAGTGGCAAGATAGCCTACAAAAGGGCATAGCTGGTGTAGGAGTGTGTGAATAGTAGAATGGTGGGTGTTTGGTGGGAGGCATTTTGTGTGCATTTGTTGTGTTCATATTTTGTACTGCTATAGATCCTGCGGTGGACCTTTGAAAAATTAGTTTTTTCTGTCCTTAATTTCTAGTATTATACTTCAGATGAGTGAAATCTTGTCAGAAGCTAGTACAATCCTGAAACATTTAGAGGAGATCAGATAAGTAGTGTGATCTTAGTGCTAATGGAGTGTAGAAAGTAATGCTGGTCTAAATTTGATCATCCCCATTATGTTTTGCTTATGTATGTAAAACACTATAGAAATGTTAAATGTTATCATTTATTTGCCTGCCAGAGGGGGGAAAAGTGGTGCTTGAAAGAGCCCTTTGATGTGACTAATAATTATGTTGCATTTTATCCTTTTTGCTGGAGATATAACATGTTAGTTGAGACAGAATTGGTCTCTGGGTAAAACAACATCTTTAAAATCCCAGATTGAAAGATTACAGTGTCTGTTGTACTTCTCACATGCTGAGTCCAATGCAGAATACTAGAGCCCAAAGACAGATTATGATGCTAATTGCCTGCCAGAGAGAATAAAATAGAAAGAGAAGAGAGCTTTCTCCATTGCCATTAAGGAAAGGGCAACATAAGTTTGACAAAATATCAATATTAATCTCATGAAGATCTGGTTTCTTTTTAAGCAGTGCCACCACTGCCATTTCTTGTTTTCCACAGATTTCTTCACCTGCATTGCATTCTTCTGCACTCTTAGCAAAGGCACAGTGGGTCCAGTTACAGGACACAATGCCACAAGAAGTTGGCACCTCTGAATCTTCATCACCACCTTTCATTGGATGATAGTGGAGACACTGCTGCAAAGTTTATTAACAAGATTATATGACAGCATTGCCTGCGATAGCAGGGGACTGGGCTCAGTAACCCAAGAGGTCACTTCCAGGTCTCATATTCCTAAACTAGAAATGCTTTACACAGATGCTCTTTCATAATGATGGGGCCATTATCACCAAAAAGAGCATGTCTTTCTCACATTCATGTTGAGAGAATGACATTCATTAAAATGAACAACTGCCTGTTACCTACAAGTATGCCTTGAAGCAGGTCTCTGATCCAAGGATTCAAGTGAGAGAGGAGATGAGAAGGATAATAACAATGAGAAAGTGGATGGAAGTTAAAAAGCTGTTGACCTTGGCATGTTATTAATTTTTAGTGGGGGTAGGGGGAGAAGGCTGGTGTGTGAGTGAACTTTCAGTGCTGCACTAGGATGAAAGTAGAAGTTATGGTAAATAAGTGTAGAAGCAGAATTACACAGGCAATCATTCAAGCTGATTATACACAAGATGTATCTGAAAAGTAAAAACCAACCATTTTCTAATGTAGCTGCTTTTTGTGGGTATCCCATTAATAATAATAAATAGCTAGCTCTCTTAGCAGCACCTCCCATTGCAGAATATGTCAGCTGTCACTGATTCCTCCTTAATATAGTTATGTAGGGATGGGAGGAGCGAAACACTTTGGGTCCAGTTACATTCCTAACTTAGCTTTTGTAATATTAGAAAATATGAGCCTACAGTTGTTCTTGCACTGGGTGATAATTGTATGTTATGCTTCCTTCAGATACATAATAAATTAAATGTCAGCATTTTGATCAAAATATTTTACATGCAGTGGTTTATTGTTTTTTTATTTTAATAAGTCTGAATAACGTTCACTTATTCCACTCTTATTTTCATGTCATTTCAATGGAGTTTGGTAGGACTAATTGTCACTGATGTAAATCAGGAGTAGTTCTGGTGCAGTAAATAGAGTTTACACAAGGTAAAACTACTGTATATGACAGGAGACTCAGGTCTGATGACTTCAGTGGAGCTACTCCTGCGCTAATTTCATGTAGGAAAGAGCAAAAGCAGGCCCATTATTTTTGTATAGATGTGTGCTAATATATGACAGTGTGTCACATGTTTGTGTTTGTGGGGGAGGGGAAACAAAAACAAAGAGTAGACAATTATGGATTTTTAGTAAGACTAGAGAGATTGCTTTCTGTTTGTAAGGAATCTTTGCTAAACTAGATGACAAAGTGACACCTTGCAGGAACCCAAGTGCGACACTAGTGGGCTAGCTTTGCATTGTAGCAAGCAGATGCACACTGTCTAAGAAGAACAATCTGAGTATAAATCAAGGTGGCCTTCTTCATTTACTGCCAAAGGAATGACCAAATATTATACCCATAATGATCCAGTAGAAAAAGCCATTTCAGTCAGTGCACATTGGGACTTATAGGGCCTACCCTTAATTTAGATCACTCTGGCAGCATAATTGAGGATGGGGCCCATAGTCTATCATGAACTGCATGTCCACTTTAAGGATAAGGTGGGTGTCACCTGCACTTTGAGCAATTCTGCTTTGGCACTAAGGGGGAATAAGGAATATTTATATATATAAGTTGTGCTGCAAATGGGGGAAAATATATATTGAAGACTGTAAAATGCCTGCAAAAGATGTTCAGAGTTCATTGAAAAACGTTTCTTGCAACATCTGAAATTCTAAGGAGAGCAAACCTACTTAAAAGCATCAAACATAGTAAGAAAATGACAATGGACATGCTTTAAGGATACCACCAACATGACTTTCACATCAAGTGATAATATGGACACCACCTGGAAACAGAAAAAGAGGGTGATCTAGAGAAACTTTACACAGAACAATAAAGAAGTAATCCAGATCCACCAATATGACACTCAGAAGCCTGAACAGACCAGCACAACACCAAAATAAATGCCCTATGCATCTGAGGGTGCTGAAGGATAGAGAAGAACATGCATAGGAACATTTTCAGCTGAAAAATTATATTCAACATGATGAACTCATGTTAGAGTTTATTTTGTTCATAAAAGCTGCCCAAATGAAGACACTTCCTTTACATCCAGATTTTCTTGTAAATTAGAAATTGTGAATATTTGAGACACCATTTCCCTACTTGGATTGAATGAATATTTATGCAGTGAGAAGGTGGGGGTGAATCCAGAAACAGTTAAGATAAATCATTTTCCTGAAGGACTGGTTCAATTTGGGTATCTTTGGCCAAATTAATCTTTGGTGTAATTCCGGTAATTTCAGTGTAACTTCCCTGATGTTACGTTAATGATGCATTAGGGCATTAGGTATTGTTAGATGTAAATGAGCTCTCACACTTACTTTAACAAATGTAGTGAGACGGGTATTGAAGATCAATAGGTCTAAGCCAACAAGCGTGTCATCATGTTTTTTACCAAGCTTAGCTCTGTTACCTACCAACTCCATTCTTCACTCTATCTAAATAGGACTACATGGAAATGACCTTCTCTATTAGATCTACAATTTATATAGTATTTTTCTAGTCCCCATTGTCTTTCATGGCACCCCAAGAAGTTCTTCCATACTAAATTGACTTCACAAATTAAATATCCCCATCTAGCAATAAGAGTCATTCCAATGACTTCAATGAACATTGGATCAGGCCCGAAACCAAGATGCTAATGTGAATTCCACGTGGAATTTGAACCCTTCAGAACTCAATGGGGAAAAATTCAGGCCTATCTTGCCACATTTGCTACAAATGGGCACCCTCATCATTCTTCTAAACAATATAGGAATGATGGCAGGCCTCTGTAAGATCCTTAGGAAAACAAATTCTGCTCCAAAAGGATTTGTATTGATCCTATCCATATCATGTGAATCCCTAGAAGTGAAACTCTTCTTAGGCTATGTCTACACTACACAGCTTTTAGCGACATGGCTGTGTCACTACAGCCGTGCCACTAAAAGTCATGCACGCCCAATGAATGGGGTTTGCGTTGTCAGTAGGAAAGAGCTCAATTAATGTAACACTTGCTCTGAATAGCTCTCAGCACACCAGTTAAGGTAAAATCATAGAGATCTTACTGCGTCTCCTCTAAGACGAGGCAGGGAGAGGGTCATAGGATCTCCCTTGAGTAAATCCTTGTGTCTGGGAGCCGGGATGGGGGACTCTGGAAAACAGGCCAGTGTTTACTGTTTTGATTTTGATTGTAACTGGTAACCAAAAGGTTGAAAATACAGCCAGTGAGCAAAATTCTGCACTTACACTAGGACAACCCCCATTAAGTCAATGGGGTGGTATTATGTTTTACACACACAGACTACATATTTTTACTCTGAATTACATTAATTTTAGACTAAGGAAAACAACAAATCAGGGTACAGACATCACATAAAGTCTCCATGAGACAGTACAGCATGTGCTCTCTGTAACATGTTGCAAAACTCTGCCTGGGCAGGGGCCAGGCTGTGAGGCAGACTGCTGGAAATTTAAAGATATAGTACAGAAACAATCATAATAATTACAATAATTACATAGCTACATACACTGCATGTTCACTGCTGTAATTTAGACCAATAGGCTTGTTTCTCCATTGCTTCTTTTTAAATGGGCCACTCCACCTTAAATGGTCCCTTGAAATATCTGTTAATTACTTATGCTAAACAATCAGTTCCACATTTGTATTTAGCTGTGACACTGTGAGTACATTTCCCAACCCTAAAGAAGAGCACTATGTAAGCTCAAAAGCTTGTTTCTCTCACCAACATAAGTTGGTCCAATAAAAGATATTACCTCATCCACCTTTTGTCTCTAAGATCCTGGGACCAAGGTGGCTACAACACTGCATATAATCTTTTTCATGTAGTTAATTAAGTGGGTGTAATGGGTTGGATCTGGCGGGACCCAACTGAGAGTGCCAATTCAGGACAAATTGCTTAAAACAGGGCAGTTACAGCCCGAGGCTGGGGTTTTTCCACCTCTAAGGCAAACCAAACCAGCCAGATAAAGAGGACTTTGGTCTCACTCCTCTGGCTAACCACAAGTCACACAATCAATTCCCTTAGACACTCCAGTTTCCCAGTATCACCACCAGTGCCACTCGTTATGGGGACAAATGGTTATGAAAACCAATACTCCAGTAAAAGAAAAAAAAGGTTCTCTCGATCCCGAAGGACCAAGCCCCAGACCCAGGTCAATATACAAATCAGATCTTACCCACAAATCACGCTGTTGTAGAATCTAAAATCTAAAGGTTTATTCATAAAAGGAAAAAGAGATGAGAGCTAGAATTGGTTAAATGGAATCAATTACATACAGTAATGGCAACGTTCTTGGTTCAGGCTTGTAGCAGTGATAGAATAAACTGCAGGTTCAAAATCAAGTCTCTGGAGTACATCCACAGCTGGGATGGGTCATTCAGTCCTTTGTTCAGAGCTTCAGTTTCTAGCAAAGTCCCTCCAGAGGTAAGAAGCAGGATTGAAGACAAGATGGATATGAGGCATCAGCCTTTTATAGTCTTTTCCAGGTGTAAGAACACCTTTTTGTTCTGACTGTGGAAAATTACAGCAAAATGGAGTCTGGAGTCACATGGGCAAGTTCCTGCATACTTTGCTGAGTTACAAGGCGTATCTGCCTTCTCTCAATGGGTCAGTTGTATAGCTGATGGTCCTTAATGGGCCATCAAGCAGGCTAGGCAGAGCTAACACCAACTTGTCTGGGATGTCTCCCAGAAGCATAGCATAAGTTTGAAATACAGACAGTATAGAGCCAATATTCATAACTTGAACTACAAAATTGATACACACATATAGACAGCATAATCATAACCAGTAAATCATAACCTTGTCTTAGACACCTCATTTGACCCCCCCTTTATACAAGATTTGGTGCCACTACAGGACTTTGGTTGCAACCATGTTCTATGTGGTCCCAGTTCAAGTCAATAATGTGACAGTGGGTATAACATGCACGTTAGCTTGGTTGCATTTTTATATTTATTCTTTACTCACTTTGCATAGTTGAAAATGACTTCACAGATATAAGGCAGAAGAGATTCATGCCAAATGGCTCCAGGCTATTGTTATTTGAAGCTACAATATTTAGTAAATAAGCCAGAACCTCTAAAGGATTTCTTTTTCCAGCCTTTATTTCTTGAGAAGTGTGTCTGTCTAGCTCAGTTGACCCCAAGGAGTTGTACATCTATACAAGAATCTAAAGATCCCTGGAGGTTGGGGGTGGGCATTGGGGGGCGGGGGGGCATGGGAGGCGACACCATAGATTAGTTTTACCAGTGTTTCTTATCTGAAGACCTCAGCTCATTCTGTTTAGGTGACAAGGGAAATTATTCTGGTGGCTTCATCCGAGTTCCCCTTGGTGCATGACTGGTAGTGTTATCTCAGGAGAAGTGCCAGGATTGGGAGAAACAGAGGCTGTACATGTCAGGAATGATGCACATTGGCAGAGATGTGTGTGGAGAAGCTTGAACAGTGTTTTCCCATGCTGTCCAGCTTCTATCAGTGGCTCATTGTTCCCTGTTGTGATTAGTACCATATTATTATTATACGAAGATAGTATACATCAGCCTTAATCAGGATCACATTGTGACAGGTGCTGTACGAACATGAAATATAGTGTCTGACCCAAAGAACTTACAAATCAAGAAGACAGGCAATATATGCAGGAAGAGGGAGGCAAATATATATAATTTTATGTGCATATGTATATTTGCAATTTTTTGTTCATGTTTTTATAATAAACGATAAAATAAAACAATGACATCACTTTTTTGAGCAGCACAATGGTGTTGCATGTTTGAATTTAAAGAGAACTCGAGATTGTCAATGACAGACTCAAATGAAATTATTTAACCAAAGTTTATCAACCAGACTAGTACAGCACTATCCAGAAAGAACAGATATTTCAACTCTTGGTGTAAGGTAACAAGCTTGCCTCTGTGAGTTTCTCCTCTGTAACTGGTAGGATGCTGGCAGTTTGTACTCCCCATCCTAACTTCCAAAACCTCTGTCTCTACATAGGGTATAAGACAAACCTCTTTTTTGGAGGGAAAAATACTTTCCCATGGTTAAATTTACCATGTGTTCTGTTTTTTTAAAATTATTTTTGGAATGGAATTTCTTTTATGGTCCTCAGTTTACCTGATTTAGTAAAAAGGAATCTCTAATCCAGTCATTAATAACTACTGTGAAAACAGTTCTTATTGAATTAAAAGCATCTTTCAATGAGTCATTATTTCATCCAGTACAGAACCCATCTGTAATAACAATTATTCCTTATTGATCACCCCATTTTGTTTATAACATACTTCTGTAAACACCTTTTAATAGTTTGATGGAGTCTTTTCCCTGAACACCTGGATTCCCACAGACCTAAAGATGCTGAGGATAATTAGATATAGCCCAACACTTAATCACATAAAATTCTTGAATACTGATGAAGAACCAATGCTGTGGGCCTTAGAATTCAAACACAGTCTTTGCTAATACCATAACTTTGGGAGATTAGTTAATATCTAAATGAATTTAATATCCAAACGGGACCAAAGGGGTTAATATTTACTAACAATGGGAATATTTGACAATAGTAAATAGAACATTATGGGCATAGGCGCCGACTCCAGGGGTGCTGTAGGGCTGGAGCACCCACGTGAAAAAAATGGTGGATGCTTAGCACCCACTGGCAGCCCCCCATCAACGCCTCTCCCTCCCCCCAGCGCCTCCTGCCCACCGGCGGGCTCCACTGATCAGTGCCTCCCCATCCCTCCCAGCTGTTTTGTGGCGTCAGGAGGCGCTGGGGGGCAGAAGGGAGGAGCGAGGGTGCAACATGCTCGGGGGAGGGGGCAAAACTGGACAGGGGTGGGAAGAGGTGGGGAAGAGGCGGGGCAGGGCGGAGCGGGGGTGGGAAGAAGCAGGGTGGGAGTGGGGCATTGGAGGAAGAGGTGGAGTGGGGGTGGGGCCTGGGTGAAACCGAGGGGGAGTACTCCCCGGCAAATTAGAAACTCAGTGCCCATGGTTATGGGCTTTGCTATTTTAAAAAGAAAAAGACAAGGACATGTTGGAAAGATACATAATATTTAACTCTGCAGACCTCAGTGGCCCAAAATCTGCCCCCAAATTTTCAAGAAGTAAGCAGTCTGTCTCCTCATTACAAATAGATAAACCATCATAATTTATGGAAGAGATCAATTCTGCTCCAAGGTGTAAAATCAGGAGTGACTCCACTATTGCCAGTGGAATTGTACCAGTATTAAACGGGTGTGAGATCAAATTCTGGCCCAAAGTGCTAAGTAGAAGTAGTATATTGTGAAAAGAACAGGAGTACTTGTGGCACCTTAGAGACTAACAAATTTATTAGAGCATAAGCTTTCGTGGGCTACAACCCACCTCTTCGGATGCATATGGGTTGTAGCCCACGAAAGCTTATGCTCTAATAAATTTGTTAGTCGCTAAGGTGCCACAAGTACTCCTGTTCTTTTTACAGATACAGACTAACACAGCTGCTACTCTGAAACCTGTAGTATATTGTGTATTTATTCAAGGTACGTTAAACTGGCAAACAAATAGACAAAAGTACATAAGCTATTTCAGCTGTAAGTGAAATTTTCTCTGCTTCCTCTATCAAACTGGTCTCTTATCTTCTGGTTGAGCAGTATGTCATTTCCTTTTCTCCTTTCACCTCAGTAAGATTAATCTCTTTCTTTCTTTATCTTTTATTATAAAAAAGAAACAGTGATAAGTCAAATGACAGATCCCAAATCTGTGAACAAACAAAATATCCAAACTCTCTAAACATATTCCACATAGTTAAACTGTCAAGGTATTCTGTGATCTGCAGATATAATGTACAAAAGAGTAAGACGTTGTGGCATTAAGAACAGCTCAAGGGTAGAGGGCAAAGGGCACCATGATATCTGGTAATAAATTTCAGATGGCTTAACCAGTTCAAGCGTGTCCCAATTCTTTAATGTCATGAAATGTATCTCGTAAGTGTCATGCAAGGTCTCAATGAAAATGAATTGGGGTGTCTGGCTATTGTTGAGGCTCTAAGGCCAATCGTCCATATTTACTAGGTATGAAAATCACAGTGTACATAGACCACAGTGCTCTCAGTGGCTCCTTACAGAGCACAACCCAGGAAGATACCTGTGGAGATGGATTCACAAACTGTCTGAAAATACATTCACAGTTCACTATTAACCTGGAAAGTAGATGTAGTTGCAGACGCTCTCAGTGGGATGAGCACAGTGAGAATAGACTCAGCATGGTCTTGTGAAGACATCTGGCAAGAACAGGGTAAGGAAGTTTTTGGAGAGGGTTGGGGACAACTTCCCTGTGCAAGTGCTGGAGGAACCAATTAGGAGCCATGCTCCTCTTGACCTGCTGCTCAGGTCAGGGAAGAATTGGTAGGGGAAGTAGAAGTGGGTGACAACCTGGGCAGCAGTGACCATGAGATGGTCGAGTTCAGGATCCTGACAAAAGGAAGAAAGGAGAGCAGCAGAATACAGACCCTGGACTTCAGAAAAGCAGACTTTGACTCCCTCAGGGAACTGATGGGCAGGATCCCCTGGGAGGCTAATATGAGGGGGAAAGGAGTCCAGGAGAGCTGGCTGTATTTTAAAGAAGCCTTATTGAGGGCACAGGAACAAACCATCCCGATGTGCAGAAAGAATAGCAAATATGGCAGGTGACAAGCCTGGCTTAACGGAGAAATCTTCAGTGAGCTGAAACACAAAAAGGAAGCTTACAAGAAGTGGAAATTTGGACCGATGACTAGGAAGGAGTATAAAAATATTGCTTGAGCGGCCAAAGCACAATTGGAGTTGCAGCTAGCAAGAGATGTGAAGGGTAACAAGAAGGGTTTCTACAGGTCTGTTAGCAACAAGAAAAAGATCAGGGAAAGTGTGTGACCCTAACTGAATGGGGGAGGCAACCTAGTGGCAGATGATGTGGAAAAAGCTGAAGTTCTCAATGCTTTTTTTGCCTCGGTCTTCAGAGACAAGGTCAGCTTCTAGACTGCTGCACTGGGCAGCACAGTATGGGGAGGAGGTGAGCAGACCTCAGTGGTCAAAGAAAAGCTGGACATACACAAGTCCATGGATCTGGATGCCATGCATCCAAGGGTGCTGATGGAGTTGGCTGATGTGATTGCAGAGCCATTGCCCTTTATCTCTGAAAACTCCTGGTGATTGGGGGAGGTCCCAGACAATTGGAAAAAGGCAAGTATAATGCCCATCTTTAAAAAAGGGAAGAAGGAGAATCCGGGGAACTACAGACTGGTCAGCATCACCTCATTCCGCGGAAAAATCATGGAGCGGGTCCTCAAGGAAACCATTTTGAAGCACTTGGAGGAGAGGAAGGTGATCAGGAACAGTCAACATGGATTCACCAAGGGCAAGTCATTCCTGACCAACCTGATTGCCTTCTATGATGAGATAACTGGCTCTGTGGATATGGGGAAAGCAGTGGACGTGATATATCTTGACTTTAGCAAAGCTTTTGATACGGTCTCCCACAGTATTCTTGCCAGCAAGTTAAAAAAGTATGGATTGGATGAATGGACTATAAGGTGGATAGAAAGCTGGCTAGATTGTCGGGCTCCATAGGTAGTGATCAACAGCTTGATGTCTAGTTGGCAGCTGGTATCAAGCGGAGTACCCCAAGGGTTGGTCCTTGGACTGGTTTCGTTCAATATAGAGTCATAGAATCATAGAAGATTAGGGTTAGAAGAGACCTCAGGAGGTCATATAGTTCAACCCCTTGCTCAAAGTATTTTATTAATGATTTGGATGATGGGATGGATTGCACCGTCAGCAAGTTCACAGATGACACTAAGCTGGGGGGAGAGGTAGATACACTGGAGAGTAGGGATAGGGTCCAGAGTGACCTAGGCAAATTGGAGGATTGGGTCAAAAGAAATCTTATGATATTCAACAAAGACAAGTGCAGAGTCCTGCACTTAGGATGGAAGAATCCTATGCACTGCTACAGGCTGGGGGCTGCAGAAAAGGACCTGGGGATTACAGTGGATGAAAAGCTGAATATGAGTCAGCTGTGTGCCCTTGTTGCCAAGAAGGTTAATGGCATATTGGGCTGCATTAGTAGGAACATTGCCAGCAGATCGAGGGAAGTGATTATTCCCCTCTATTCGGCACTGGTGAGGCCACATGTGGAGTATTGCGTCCAGTTTTGGGCCCCCCACTACAGAAAGGATGTGGACAAATTGGAGAGAGTCCAGCAGAGGGCAACAAAAATGATCAGGGGGCTGGGGGACATGACTTATGAGGAGAGGCTGAGGGAACTGGGCTCGTTTAGTCTGCAGAAGAGAAGAGTGAGGGGGGATTTGATAGCAGCCTTCAACTACCTGAAGGGGGGTCCAAAGAGGATGGAGCTCGGCTGTTCTCAGTGGTGGCAGATGACAGAACAAGGAGCAATGGTCTCAAGTTGCAGTGGGGGAGGTCTAGGCTGGATATTAGTAAACACTATTTCACTAGGAGGGTGGTGAAGCACTGGAATGGGTTACCTAGGGAGGTGGTGGAATCTCCATCCTTAGAGGTTTTTAAGGTCAGGCTTTACAAAGCCCTGGCTGGGATGATTTAATTGTGTTGGTCCTGCTTTGAGCAGGGGGTTGGATTAGATGACCTCCTGAGGTCTCTTCCAACCCTAATCTTCTATGAGTCTATGATTCTAACTTTGGAAGAACAGGGGAGAAGGAGATAAAGGGGGTGTGGACTGTTCCATCCCAGAAGTAGGGGTGACTGGAATAAGTTAGCCCTAACTAAGATTTAGATAAGCAGATATCTGTGTAGACTGCTGTGTTGTGTCCTTTACTTCTGTTATGTTTTTGCCCCTATTCTTGAGATTAAACAATGTTTTATTTTGAAAAGACTTTGCTTCCAAAGGGAAGACTGGCAGTGCTCAAACACTGTTGGGCCTGCTGAGGAATCATGGATGGTACGTGAGTGCTACATACACAGAATACTGTAGCGTTGGACCCACTCTGAGAGTGGGAGAATCATGGGATTCCACCCTGAGAGAAGTGAAGGTGCAAGGCCTTTCACCTGAGGAGTGCAACAGAGACTATAGCAGGGTCAAAGGTGCAGATAGCCCTGAACTGCACTCCTAAATGCAGGAGTATATTAATCCTCTATGGATTTAGCTCAATGCAAAACAAAGACAATTTTTGTGAGGTGTTTGGAAACTTTAAAAATACTCCTAACATTTATAATTATTTCATGTTCCAGTAGCTGAGACCCGGAAATACTCCATTTCAATTTGAAATCATTTTGAAATTTTTCAATAGAAAATTTCATTGACAGCAACACACTCCTACAAAACACTTCAATTTTGATAGAACAGCATTTTCCAATGGAAAATTGTTCTGCTAAATAAAATCGAACAGCTCTATTTTTTTCTTCTCTGTAATCTCATTGTAGAGATGTATTTTAGGTTTCAGAGCCAGAAGAGTACCCAGAAGTCACCTACTACAGGACAGGCCCAACAAAGAAAATAACAGAATGCCACTAGCCATCAGCTTCAGCCCCCAACTAAAACCTCTCCATTGCATCATCAAAGATCTACAACCTGTCCTGAAAAATGATCCCTCACTCTCACAGATCTTGGGAGATAGACCAGTCCTCGCTTACAGACAGCCCCCCAACCTGAAGCAAATACTCACCAGCAACCGCACACCATAAAACATAAACACTAACCCAGGAACCTATCCTTGCAACAAAGCCCGATGCCAACTCTGTCCACATATATATTCAATTGACACCATCGTAGGACCTAATCACATCAGCCATGCCAACAGGGGCTCGTTCACCTGCACATCTACCAACATGATATATGCCATCATGTGCCAGCAATGCCCCTCTGCCATATACATTGGCCAAACCGGACAGTCTCTATGCAAAAGAATAAATGGACACAAATCTGACATCAGGTATCATAACATTCAAAAAACAGTGGGAGAACACTTCAACCTCTCTAACCACTCAGTGACAGACTTGAAGGTGGCAATTTTCAACAAAAAAACTTCAAAAACAGACTCCAAAGAGAGACTGCTGAACTTGAATTAATATGCAAATTAGATACAATTAACTTAGGTTTGAACAGAGACTGGGAATGGTTGGGTCATTACACTAATTGAATCTATTTCCCCATGTTAAGTATCCTCAAACCTTCTATGGGTCATCTTGATTATCACTTCAAAAGTTTTTTTTTCTCCTGTTGATGATAGCTCATCTCAATAGATTGGCCTCTTACAGTTGGTATGGCTACTTCCACCTTTTCACGTTCTCTGTATGTATAAATATCTTCTTGCTGTATGTTCCAGTCTATGCATCTGATGAAGTGGGCTGTAGCCCACGAAAGCTTATGCTCAAATAAATTTGTTTGTCTCTAAGGTGCCACAAGTACTCCTGTTCTTTTTATGTATTTTAGGAGTTCACTGTATTAAAAATACAAATGTTTGTGTGCTTTTGAGGGATTGTATCCTAGGGGAGGGGCAACACTAAGAACAGTAGAGGGTGGTTAGGCAAATTCACTCAGATTGTAACGCCTCCAGAGAGCTACCACCACCTGGAGAGAGATTCACACATACTGGTTCAAACTGGATTCTCTGCGAGCCAACAGACAAAGAAAGGATTTTTAGTTAAATAGCCTCAGTTAAAACTTACTCGGGACAAACAGATAGGACCCAAGGGGGGCCCTGCTCTTAGGAAAGCGTTGGAAGATCTTTGGCTTACTGAAGCCCCATAAGATTTGAGTACTCATTCTCAGCTGAAGCTGTGACCATAGGGAAAACTCCTGTGTAGGGTTTGAAGGATTAATCACCAACCACAGCTCTTGTAGGAGTTGGGGGGTGATCTCTAGTAAGCTTCTTAGCATACATGTAGGTTCTTTTATTGTTTTCAATGTTTTCTCTGTAATGTATTCATCTTAAGAATAAATGTGCTTGCTTAGAAAGAATTGTGTGGTAACTTATAACAGTTGGCAATTACGCTGTCCACCATATCTGTGGAGAGGAGAGAAGCGAAGCAAGCAGGTTAAGGCAGTCTGTCTCTTGCTGAGGGATAGGATATCACGGTATAGTCAGGGAACAGTGCAGCCTGGAAATACCCTGCTCAGGACGGAAAGAGAGATGCATGTATCCATTCACAAAAGGTGAAGCGTGAGGAGCCTGGAGCCTAGAGTTGGCTCCCTAGCATCTTAAATTAATTTAAGAATATAATATAATATAATATTGCTATGCAGTTTCCATGAATTGTGACAATGAGATCCCATTAAAATACTCTAACAATCACACACTAATATAGCCAATTAATAAAACACAAATAAAACATATAGGTTATCAGACTTCAAGGTTAGTGACAGAAACTCAGAGACATTTTGCTCCCATGAATATCTTTGTCATCTCAAAAGTTCCTTATGCAGAGGACTGTTCAGCTATTGTTTGCCACTTTGGGTCCATGTTTGCTGGTCAAAAAGCTTTAGCCTTAACCCCTAAATGGAGCAGCAGCAGCAGCTGCCAGAACTTTCCACAGAGTGGAAGCTGGTGGAGATCCATAGGACAGCAGCCTCCCATCACTTTTGAGCCTATTCTCATTCAGCATGACCAGGTACCAGATGAATAACAATGGAACTGAATAACTGGGAGCTCTGGTTGCCTAACAGGAGCCACAGGTCTATTCAGCAACCTTCTTAGCTAGATTAGTAGTAGATCTCCTGCTCTCGCCCTACTACTGGTTCTGTCACTGCAAGCTCTTCTTTCCCTCTATAATATCACTCTCCTTGGGTAGGCTTACAAGATTGGAGCCAATTAAGGAGATGTTAAACTGAAACTTTGGACATCCCTACCAAGAGAAGTTAAATGAGAGAGGTTGAGGGCAGAAAGAGTATTATGGTGTGGCAGCACAGAAGCCAGCAATGAAGTTTCCAAAGCACTGCTGGTTCTTTTAACCTGTATACCACAAAGACAAAGGAAATTAAATAAAAATATGCAAAAAATCATTAATGCTAATGAGGGCTGTGTGACTGAATCCCCATAGGCTATGATTAGTAGGTATGCCTTAGAGGCCAATAGCCCTAATTTCAGAACTGAAGAATACAGGACAATTGTCAGATTTATATAACAAAATGATTCCACTGTTCATGAGTTATTTTTGTTAACAAAAAAAGTTAGACTGGGAGAAAATGAAAGGAAAAAAAGAATACATTTGAAAGCCAGTGTGAGTTAGAAGGAGACCATTTAGTTTGAGCCTTTCTGTGGTGAAGGTTTTTGGAGTCCAGGAGCTTCCTATCACTATTAAGGCCCTAGCACACAGGTGGCAGTGTATAAATAAATACCAACTCTCAGCAGATTCCAGATACAGCTTTACCATGATGAATGCAGAAGACCAGGGCCAGTTATACTACATGGAACAAATAGATTATTTTAAAGTGCTTTCTTCTGCATCATTCTCACTTGACCTTTTTGACCAGATACTGTGATCCAAACTCTTAAGTGGTGCAAAATGACCTTAAGTGACCAGAGATGACCAAAGACTCCTCCCTGTGCAAAAGAATTCTCCATTGACATAAATCTGGTGGAGGAGGTTCTGTCACTTCTTATGCTACCTGTCACCCCATCCCTGGTTAAGGAAAGGAAGGGGGCATATAGGGGCATTCTGAGAGTGGGATAGTGGCGTAACTTAGAACTGTCTCTGTGCAGCCCTAACTTGTGCCAGCTCTGGATAACTCTGAATCTGACGGCTCTGCAACTGGCTTCCAGCAACTGCCACTATCCACTATGTCTGAGCACAGTTCAGGTGCAGTGGAGAATCAGGGACGTACACCCATGATGCAGAAACAGTATAGACTGTATCATAGGGGTACTCATGCATTTCTCAAATGATGACCATGTTGTAAAGAGGCACACTTTTATCTAGTTTGCATTAATTGTAATAAATTGCAGCTGCCCTCATCTTTGTCCATGTAGAGCTTGTGTAAACCCCTGCCTATAGCTGTCTTTCTTGAACAGAGCAGCTTGCACTGTGCATTGCCATGGATTGCACTTGGCCAGTGGTGTTATATCATTAAATAAACTCACGCATATTATGATACAATAAAACAAAGCACAAACTATATATGCTGAGATTGCAGATGTATTACACTCTGGGAAATTTATAATATCACTAAACCAGCTCTGAGATCAGTTCAGTTAAAATGTTCATTCAGTTCAGATTTTGGCTAAACTACCGGGCCTTGGATTGTTAGCTGCTTAGGGCATGGTGTTTCTTCCGTTATGTTTCCACAACAGTGGGTACACGAATAGCCATCAATCAATAATAGTTACTACAGAAGAAAAAAAAATATTATCCAGAGAAAGTGTTACACCATCTCTATGAAAAATCGGTATGCAAATTCCTTTTAACCCTAGTAGACTTTGACTTTGTCATGTAAGCACAGCCTCTAATTAGTGGGGGTGTTGAGCAGCGGCACCTAAAAGGAGCATTCCGCCTCAGGAAATTAGACTGTCTTCCAGGGCTCCCTAGTATGCCGAAGCTGTGAGCCTGTTACTTAACCCCATTTGTGGTGTGCAGCTTATTTACTTTGCACATATGGCCAGTTACTGGATGTTGCAGGGGAGTTGGAGTTTATAGCCTTGCCACCTTCCCACTCCATTCAGGGTGCTATGTGCCTTTCAGAACTAGGAAGAGAGCAGCCCCTGCATTCCCTTAAGAATATAGAGAGAAGGTAGTAGGGGAAGGTTCTTTACAGCAGGGGCTTTCAACCTTTCCAGACTACTGTACCCGTTTCAGGAGTCTGATTTATCTTGTGTACCCCCAAATTACACCTCACTTAAAAACTACTTGCTTACACAATCAGACATAAAAATACAAAAGTGGCACAGCACACTGTTACTGAAAAATGGCTTACTTTCTCATTTTTACCATATAATTATAAAATAAAGGAGGGATAGCTCAGTGGTTTGAGCATTGGCCTGCTCAACCCAGGGTTGTGAGTTCAATCCTTGAGGGGACCATTTAGGGATTTAGGGCAAAAATCTGTCTGGGGATTGGTCCTGCTTTGAGCAGGGGGTTGGACTAGATGATCTCCTGAGGTCCCTTCCAACCCTGATATCCTATGAATATAATTGTTGTACTTACATTTCAGTGTATAGTATATAGAGCAGTATAAACAAGTTATTGTTTGTATGAAATTTTAGTTTGTACTGACTTTGCTAGTGTTTTTTATGTAGCCTGATGTAAAACTAGGCAAATATCTAGATGAGTTGATATACCCCCTGGAAGACCCTTGCGTACCCCCAGGGGTTCAGGTACCCCTGATTGATAACCACTGCTTTACAACCTCTGCTCACCACAGAGCACCCATGAAAGAACCAGGAAACATCTGGCCCACAATGAAAAGTTCTCATTGCAAAATGGATGAGATAATGGAGATTAAACATAATGTATAGAGATTCTGCTCTGGTATGCACTTTGGTTTGTAAATCAGATAGTTCTATGACTCGGACACAAACCAGTGTAATTCTGCCCATTTCCCCAGAAATAATTGCAGAGATCTGACCTGCCCGTAGAGCCACAAAGTACTTTGCTGAGTTCTACAGAAAACAAAACATTGGTTTCCATCCCAAAATTCATAATAATGTAGAGAGAGACTCTACTAGAGACCTTTAAAAAGAATAGGTCATGGGTTGTTATAATTTTTAACAAAATATTTCTAATGTTGCACTTTTAAATTGCTTACTGAAAGCTGTATGCTTTTAAAGGAGATCAGTGATGGGGCATTTGCCTGGTTATGTCTCTAACAAAGTATACAAGACACATTTGTATCTGGCAGAGATGACAGAATCTGAAATGAAAGGAAATCACTTTATTATGGTGGTACCCATTAGCTTGTCAGCTTGCTGGAATTATTTTAATGAGATATATGAATCTGTCAAGAGATTCATGCTTACAAAACAGCTACTGAATACTTGCAAAATCTAATTATTGTTTTGGTTGGCATGAAATGTTGTGGTATGCGGACAGCTTAACCTAGTACGGACTGTGTTAAAAGATTTAGACAAGTTAAGTAGCAAGTAACATGGGAAAGCTAAGAAAGGATCGCTTAACATTCAAACAGATAAATCAATATTAGGGTTGTCAATTAATCGCAGTTAACTCATGCAATTAATTAAAAAAATTAATCATGATTAAAAAAACTAATCACACTTATAACAATAGAATAACAATTGAAATATATTAAATGTTTTGGATGTTTTTCTACATTTTCAATATTGATTTCAATTACAATACAGAATACAAAGTGCACAGTGCTTTATATCACTTTATAGTATTTTTTATTACAAATATATACACTGTAAAAATGATAAACAAGAGAAATAGTATTTTTCAATTCACCTCATACGAGTACTGAAGTGTAATCTCATTATCGTGAAAATGTAACTTACAAATGCAGATTTTTTTATTACATAACTGCACTCAAAAACAAAACAGTGTAAAACTTTAGAGCCTACAAGTCCACTCAATCCTACTTCTTATTCTGCCAATAGCTAAAACAAACAAGTTTGTTTACATTGACGGGAGATACTGCTACCTGCTTCTTATTTAATCTGTCACCTGAAAGTGAGAACAGGCATTTACATGGCATTTTTGTAGCTGGTGTTGCAAGGTATTTATATGGCAGATATGCTAAACATTCATATGCTCCTTCCATGCTTTGGCCACCATTCCAGAGGACATGCTTCCATGCTGATGATGCTCGTTAAAAAAATGTGTCAATTAAATTTGTGACTGTACTCCTTGGGGGGAGAACTGTATGACTCCTGCTCTGTTTTATCCACATTCTGCATATATTTCATGTTATAGCAGTCTCGGATGATGGCCCAGCACATGTTTGTTTTAAGAACACTTTCACAGCAGATTTGACAAAACTTGGCAAAGAAGGTATCGATGTGAGATTTCTAAAAATAGCTACACAACTCGACCCAAGGTTTTAGAATCTGAAGTGCCAACCAAATTCTGAGACGGATGAGGTGTGGAGCATGCTTTTAGAAGTCTTAAAAGAGCAACACTCTGATGCGGAAACTACAGAACCCAAACCACCAAAAAAGAAAATCAACCTTCTGCTGGTGGCATCAGACTCAGATGCGTCAGTCTGCACTGCTTTGGATCGTTATCAAGCAGAACCCAGCATGCCCTCTGGAATGGTGGTTGAGCATGAAGGGACATATGAATCTTTAACACATCTAGCACATAAATATCTTGCAACGCCAGCTACAACTGTGCCATTTGAACGCCTATTCTCACTTTCAGGTGACATTGTAAACAAGAAGCAGGCAGCATTATCTCCTGCAAGTTGTAACCAACCTTGTCTGTCTGAGTGATGGGCTGACCAAGAAGTAGGACTAAGTGGACTTGTAGGCTCTAAAATTTTACATTTTTTTATTTTTGAATGCAGTTTTTTTTTACATAATTCTACTTTTGTAAGTTCAACTTTCATGATAAAGAGATTGCACTACACTACTTGTATGAGGTGAATTGAAAAATACATTTTTTTTATTTTTACAGTGCAAATATTTGTAATAAAAAATAAATATAAAGTGAGCACTGTCCACTTTGTATTGTTATAATTGAAATTAATATATTTGAAAATGTAGTAAACATCCAAAAAAAATTAAAATAAATGATATTCTATTGTTAACAGTACAATTAATCACGATTAATTTTTTTAATCACCTGACAGCCCTAATCAATATACCACCATGCAAACACCTGATAGTTGATAAGTACTGTAATAATTTGAAATCTCTGAGTGATACTGAGTTGTAATATGTTAATATAGGAAAATATTTTTACTTTCAGGAGTTCTAGTTGCAAATGTTTCCATAGTGCCTTGAAATACTATTACTCTTTTTAGCCCACTACACAATAGGAATGTAGTACTGCTCTAATACCAGAACCATTTTCCATACTTGCTTTTCTTTTGTATGTTGTCATGTTGAAATTCACCCTAGTACAGAGGTTCTGCACAATGTGTTCTCTGCATCACATAAGCCCTTAACACCTCTGTGCCTGGGAATTTTACCGTCTGTAAATGTTATTAGGAATAAATGTTATTAGGAATGGTGAAAACCAGAAGGCATGGAAAATACACTATGACATAGGCTGAAAATGAAGACCCAGGAACAGACACACAAATGGGATCTTTGGTTGGGAAAAATATTGTTATCCGAAGAGGTTCTTGCTCATGTCACCTTCGGGGACTGGCTGTTGTGGATTGCACACAAAGAAATCAATAGTAATGTTTTTACATGGATGTGTACACCATGATGAACTACCCTATATCTTTGTTTAGAAGCTACCACTTTTTAATAACCATTCTCAAACAGGCCTCATTCAGTGTCCATTCAAAACAACAGAAAGATTCCTATTGACAACAATGTTCATTGGATCAGGCCAAAAAGATTGACTCCATGGGGGAGTGCCATCAATAATCATTAATGTCAATATGCCAACCGTAGATTTACCATGTAGTTTTAGCACCCACATCAAGATAAAAAGATCATACCACATTTTTGCAAGTAAAGCTGGCTGAATAATGTGAACAAAATCCCATGATTACTTGTTAGGATTTTAAAAGAAATTTGCATTGGCTAAGATCATGTTCATATTGTGTTTACTTTTGCAGGATGTTGAATGAGCTAATGGGCATGAATGTTCACCAAAACAGGACATTATAAACAAGTGTTGGAGAATATTCATAGAAAGGGAATTTTGAAAGTATAAAGATAAGTATTTGCACTGCAAACTTGACTAGTAGTTATTCGTATACAGTCAGGGTATAGAAACATACCATGTCCTGTACAGTATACATCCAATCAAAATTAACCAACACAGCTCAAATTTCTAATAAGGAATGCCTGCAAAGTTCTAGGTCACTAAAATATTACTAATTCTAAATGCCTGACATAGATAATGGGTCATATCCTAAACTAGTGTACCTCCTTCAATGAAGGGGTTTTCAAGAGAGCTACACCATTTTAAACCAGGTAAGGAGCTGGCCCAACATCTTTGTAATTTATGGCAAGTGATCTACAGACCAAGAAGTATTTGCAGAAGGTATTCAGTGACTAATTCTGAATAACAAATATGCTTAAGGACAAGAGCAATCATCTTCATGAACAGATGGAGGCAAAATGGGTTGAATAGAATGCTTTTTAATTAACCTATTTACACATACGATACTATAAACTAGGGTTACCATACATCAGGATTATCCTGGACATGTCCGGATTTTGCAATTTTAAATCTAAAAAGGTCCAGGATTTCCTCCCAGTGCAGAGCACAGAGTGGCTACCAGAGCAGCCAGGCCAGATTGAGCCACTCGCATCAGGGCCTCCAGCAGCCAGAGCCCCTCCCCTGCTCCCCCCACCCCCACAGTCTCAGCACACCTCGCCGGCAGCGCTCTGGGGGGGGAGGTGCTGTGTGCTTTGCGGGGGAGTGCGGCAGCATGTCTGCAGCAGCGTGTCTGGCTCCGCATGGAGCCAGACACGCTGGTCTGAGCGGTACGGTAAGGGGGCTGGGGAGTTGGAGAAGGGGCAGGGGTCCTGGGGGGCAGTCAGGGGATAGGGAGAAGGGGGGGTTGGATGGGTTGGGGGTTCCTGGGGCGGGGCTGTCAGGGGGCAGGGGTGTGGAGAGGGGTCGGGGCAGTCAGGGGACAGGGAGCGGGGGGGGGGGGGTTGGATGGGCCAGGGGTTCTGGGGGGGGCCTGTCAGGGGGTGGGGGTGTGGATAAGAGTTGGAGCAGTCAGGGGACAGGTAGGGGGTGGGGTCTCAGGAGGGGTCAGTCAGGGACAAGGAGAAGGGAGGCTTAGATAGGGGGTGGGGTCCTGGGGGCAGTTAGGGACAGGAGCCCCAGAGGGGGCGATCAGGGGACAAGGAGTAGGGGGGGTTGGATGGGTTGGGGGTTCTGTGGGGGGCAGTCAGGGGGCGGGAAGTGGGAGGAAGTGGATAGGGGAGCGGGGCTACCCCCCATGGAGTGTCCTCTTTTTTGAAAGTTCAAATATGGTAACCCTATATAACCCAATCTCCTTAAGGTGTCAGAGTGCTGTAGTAGAGCAACTTTTTTTGGCTAGCTAGCCACAAGTTCAGAGGCAACTACTGTTTCACTAAAGCTACTAGCCTTTGGTGGGTTACCAACACTCAAACATCTGTTAAATTATATATATATATATTTATTTATTTTACTGGCGGGAAAGAAAGGGTGCAAATAACCTATGCACAAAGTACTGTCACCCACACCCAGTTCATTTAATTTCTGTGGCCCAGAAGCAGAACCTTAGACTGATTAATAACCTCGCCTTTCTTTGTATTTTTTTATAGAAGGCCTCTGTATTCTAAAAGTATGAGAAGCTAACTATGTGTTGAGCGGCTGCAGAGTCTAAGCAAAGACATGCTATAAGATATTTGTGACTGAGGCCATGAAAATGAAGAGTCTGGGTAGTTTTAAGCTGAGTATAGCTGAGCAATGAAGAAGAAGAGCAGGTCCAGCCTGTACAAATTGAGTCCTTGATCATCTCAGTGTTTGTGACTATCTTTTACCTTCTGCATGCTGACAAAGGCTGACATGTAAAACCAAAGCAACATTTCTTGGCTGGAGCCTGAATATCCTATCCAAAGTAAGTGACTGTTTGAAGTGGCACAGAAGATCTTATCAGTGAATTTCCTGGCTTTTGTTTGTGTCCATCTCAAAACACAAAATACAAGCAAAACAAAACAAAAGGTCCTACAAATCATCCTCCTGCATAGGAATTATAGAATAAGGGATATTGGAGATCAGTGTGTTGGGGTCCACTAGGCATAGCTACCAGGTAACTTGGGAGAGCGGAAGGCCAGAAGTGCCGATGAAACTCTTTTGCTCTGGGCCTATCTGAACCCCCAAACTCCATCTTGTGAACTCTCACCTACTTCTATGCTAACTGCTTACATGCTCTGAAGCAGGCTGAAGCAGAAATGTATTGGTCAGCGTTTCTAGCAGATGGCTGCAGTTTCATTCTCACTAGCAGAAATAATAGAGATAAGGAGCAGGGGAAAGGAGGGGTAGTTAGTTTGCAGGCATCTAACCCAAGGTCGCAGAGACTGGGAAAGTTTTCTCACAAGCTTATGTAGAGTTTATTGTAACAGTTGTCTGAAAGGGAGGGGTAAGGGGGAACAGCCAGACAAAGAGATGCATGCAAACAGTTTGGAGTATAAAAGGTAAAATTTGTTTGTATTTGTTGCACTGGATTTGAGACATGCTGGTCTCCTAGTGCCATTTCAGAGCTCTGAAATAAACTTGGCTTGCTTTCTCCCCTTGGTGTCTTTATTGGTGCCAAGCACACCGGGCGACGGACCATTGTTGTCCCCTTGAGCCCTTTAGGGCGGGCAACAAGTGATTCTCATTATTTTGTCTATAGCTAACCAGGAAAGACTTGTTGTGCAAGTAACATATCTCTACATGCCTATGATGCTCTTTGTTGCTGTACCTGACACTGGGGAAGCTCACTGCAGAAGAACAGAAGGCCAGATCCGGGATGAGAGAAGGAGGGTCCCTGAGGCAGAAGGGTTAGAGCCTTAGGAATTTGTATCAGACTCTTCAGTGAGTCCAGGGTCACAGTGAAGCTTGAATTTCTATGTGAGGATGGTGGAAGAGACAGGACATCAGGCCTGTGGGGCTGTCTTTGTAAGTCAAAGCACACCCTGGTTGATGTTCATGGAACCAGATTCTGGTTGATAGTTGTTCTGAAGCTCTTTCCACTCTTCCTCCTTACTTCCAAAACATAAAACTGTAGAATATGAGTGAGGTGATGCTCCAAGTAGGGGGATTCTTGGGCTCTTTGACATGGGCCTGCCTGCAGCGTTAGAAACATAATAGTGCTCTCAGTTTAACAGGGCTCTTGTTTTATTTAGTCATATTTTTTCAGTGGAGCCTTATTTGTTCTCCCATCCACTAGTACATGAATGGCCCTTCCTATATTTCTATCTTTTACACGCCATGGTCTAGTTTTCAATAGCCACAGCCGCACTTTATTGTGGTATTCTTGCTTTTATCCTAAGTGTCTATGCTACGGCTTTCTGGCCGTAATCAAGAAAGATTAACTCAGACTGGAGCAGGTGCAGAGAAGGGCTGCTAGGGATGATCAGGGGAATGGAGAAGCAATCTGACAAGAGGAGACTAAAGAACTTGGCTTGTTTAGCCTAGCAAACTGAAGGTGGAGAAAGGAGATGATTGGCTTCTATAAATACATTGGGGGATAAACAGCAGGGAGGGAGAAGAGCTATTTAAGTGAAAGGACAATGTTGGCACAGGAACAAATGGGTATAAATTAGCCATGAAAAAATGTAGGCAGGAAGTTAGAAGATGGTTTCTAACCTTAAGAAGTGTGAAGCTCTGAAACCCCCCCCCCCCCAGTATGAGTAGTGGGGGCATAAAGCCTAACTGGCTTTAAGGTGGTGCTTGATAAGTACAGTATATGAAAGGGATTATAGGACAGGGTTGCCTGCAGTATCAGGGGACTGGACTCAATGACTCAGGATTGGTTCCCTTCCAGTCCTATGTTCTTATGTTCCAGCTATGACTTTTAGAGTCAGCTGCAACCACCACCCTAAATGGGCAGCACTACCCTTCACCTTTACTATGTTGACAGATTCAAATGGGTCTTGGCACTGGACTTTGGGCACTGTGGCAGAACTTTGAACTACAGATAACAGGAAAGCTGATAGTGCCTCTGTGTCCTGGTGCAGCAGAATTACACTTGGCATAAGAAGAGAATAAAGTGTGGATGGGAAAGAAACATGCATTAGACTGCCGTTGCAGTCAGATGTGTGATACAGGAGAGCCAGGGAGCAGTGGGAAGTGGTAGAAGGGAAGTATATAAACCCTAGGTTAATTAAGGCGTGGTTCCCTGTAGACTAGGGAGGGTTGCTAAAGGTTAATTGGAGCACCTGTAATCAATTAAGGCCCTGTTAGAAACCTAATAAAACCCCCTGCTTCAGGCAGTTAGGGGGAAGGAGAGAGGACTGGAGCTTGGAGGTGTGCTGGTAGACTTGGAGGAACAGAAAACCGGAGTAAGGGAGACCTTGCCCCAGCAAGGGAGGGATATTCCTTCCCCTAGTGTTTAAGGACTGAAGGTACCCCACCCAAGGGAGAAGAGGGTAAGATCCTGCAGGAGTTGAGAGGGGCTGGGACTCAGAGTGAGGGGCAAACCCAGACCCCTCCCCTGCTTCCCTCCTTTACCACCTTCCTGGGCCACTAGTGGGGCCCTCGGTGCCCCAAGAGCAGAGGTAAGGGGTGGTATTTTAGCCCCCACCACCAAGAAAAGTGCAGGACCCACCATACTATAGTGACCATCTTGTCACAGATGAAACAGAAATAAACTAAGGGCGAAGGCTGTGCCAAGTTTATTTATACCTATTTTCTACCATGGGAAATTCAATAATTAAAAAGCACATTTCTCTGTGTAAAGAAGAGCCACTCCCATGCATTACAGATTGAAGAATGGACTTCCTAACAGCTAGGCTGCCCCAAGTGGTGGCATATACAGGGGGGATATATTCTGGGCTAAATTCACCTCCCCATTGCTATGGTGTAAATCCTGAATACTTCCATTGAGGTGAGTGGAGCTATTCAAGATTTATACCAGTGTAACTGAGTGTAGAATTTAACTCACTATTTGTTTTTTAACTACACTTTCCCCTTTTCTCTGCTCCATTTTCACCCTACTTGTTAATTAGAGTTTTCTCTCTGCCTCCACAGTTTCTCCAAACCAGGCTGTGAATCCAAGAGAATTCATGTATTCAATGAACTTTCAAAACTACAAAGTTTGAATGGGTTGAAATTAAACAAAATGAGTTCACCCACCCCTAATAATAAAGTTGGAATGCAAGTGGACCAAAGAGCAGGCCTTAAATCCTAATTCTGTGCTATCTTTAATTCAGTCTTTTATAGCATATTGTACAACATATGGTGGATAAAATTCTGAAATGATTTAAGATCCTTTTAATCATCACAAGTTCTAGTCAGTGAATTTCCTGGCTTTTGTTTGTGTCCATCTCAAAACACAGAATACAAACAGACAACTCCTAGCTAAACTCAATTAAAATCACATAACATATTGAATAATCATTATAGGGACTCTCTCTGTCTCTCTCTCACTGTATACATACTACTTCTGTCTGAAGACTGTAGGATACAGTAGTTCTGTAAGTCATGTCACTTACATTAGTATTATGAACCCATCATGGATAATAAAGAAAATAGCACTAATGTGTTTTTTGGTGTTCAAAGGATTAGATAATGAAACAGAGTAATTCAGAAAAAAGATCTTACTTTCTAATTCACATAGTATATATGCCAGGGCCAGATTCTGATCTGTGACTCTGGTGTAAATCCAGAGTAACTCTGAGTCTGATGGAACTATTCTAGATTTATAGTGGCATAACTGAGATCAGAATATGGTCCCAGGTCTGGAAACAGTCCACCTCACTCTTCTGAAACCTTCCAATCTGTGCCCTTAAAAGATATCTTAACATTTCTGTAATAATCCAAGGGCAGTCTCTTTCCCAGAAGATATGTACTTTACACTTATGGCTGATTGGAATATAATAGGGCTGGAAAAAAAATTCTAATGAAATTTTGCTGGACAGCCATCACCTCCTTGCATTGTAACCTGTTCTTAATGCTGGAGAAGAAGAGGATTTTATTTCCTTTATAAAAAAATCTCACTTCTTCCTGGCACCTTGAAGGACTCTCTCTTTATCTTGCATGTTTGAAAATGTTCTGTATTGTGTATGAATTTCCTAAAGTAGTTTTTTCTGTGACTTTTCTTCATAATTTATTTTTGTAGCGGAGTCCCTCTCCAATATGTAGTTAATACAGGTTAACTAATGTTGTGGTGTTTAAAAACTTGTACGTGCACACAGAGATAATTATAATTGATGCATTTTTTTGCATGCATTTAGAAAATAAATGAATGACAGAGTTTATATCAATGCATTAAAATCCAGTAATGATGGAATTACTTAAGCCATTTAATCTATAGGGGTCTGATTTTTTTGTAGCTAGAATCAACACAAGTTACACATTCTTCACTTAGAACTGTGTTTTAAGGGCACATCTTATCTTTTTCTCTATGACTGTACAGGTCTAAATTGTGGTTTTAAGACACAGACTAAGCTAGGGTGCATTGTAGAAGTGCACCATGCCACTGGGAATTCCTGGAGGAAGGACTTTCTAGTAGATGGAGGTGCAGTCCTTCCCAGAGTGGCAGGGAGGATTATACAGGTCATACCATCCTGTAGCATAGTGCAGCCAGCTACCCTTGATGAGGTCCACTTGCCTTGGCCCCACTTCCTCTTGTTGCTCTTGTGTGTTGACTAAAAGTGATCAGTCCCTGAACTCTCTCCCAAGCCTTGCGTCTGCAATTGACAGGCCCTTGGCTGTCCACACTAGGGGAGAGACTCATCGTGTTCCCCAACCAAGTCCCCTGTATCAGGGCCTGTTAATGTCTGGCCCTTAATATTTATCAAACACATTAATACATTCTATAAATGCACTACAAGTAAGAAGGAGACAAAGGAAAGTGGGAATATTTTCATTACTTAATGGGTAAGCAGAGCAAATAATGGATGACACAGAGACAAGTGAAGGGCTTAATGCCTTTTTTGCTTCAGTCTTCACTAAAAAAGGTTTAATTGTGTTAAGTATCTGGTCACAATTAATATTATTAACAATGTGCGTGAAGGAACACAAGGCAGAATAGGGAATGAATAGGTCAAAGATTATTTAGATAAGTTAAATGTATTCTGGTTGGCAAGGCCTGATGAAATTCACCTTAAAGCACTTAAGGAACTAGCCAACACAATCTCAAAATCACTAGTAATTACCTCTGAGAACTCATGGAGGATGGGTGAAGTCCCAGAAGACTGGAGAAGGGCAAGCATAATACCTATCTTTAAAAAGGGGAACAAAGAGGACCTGGGGAATTACAAACCAGTCAGCCTAACTTCAATACCTGGAAAGATACTGGAACACACTATTAAACAATTGATATGTAACCAGCTAGCAGTTAATAAGGTGGTGAGCAACAGCCAACAAACCATGCCAAGCCAATTTAATTTCCTTCTTTAATAGGGTAACTGGACTAGTGGATAAGGGGGGAAGCTGCAGATGTGATATATATCTTGACTTTAGTAAGGCTTTTGATAGAGTCCCACATGATGTTCATGTAAACAAACTACAGAAAAAATGGTCTAGACCATTGGTTTTCAAACTGTGGGGCACACCCATCTGGGGTGCATGATGAGGTTATTGGAAGGGGTGGGTGCAAGGACCTGTTGTAGTTCCTGCTGCTTCTGCCAGACTGGAAGAACAAAGAGGAGGAAGGGATGGATGAGGAGGGAGGGAGTGTGACCTTTCCCAGCACAGGAGGCGAGGAGGAACCCATTCTTGCTCCTTCACCTCTTCAGAGGATGATGCACATGCGCCCCCTTGCTGGGGATCGCACCACGGCCAGAGGAGCGTGCAGCCTATGAACGTGGACAGGGGCATGACGAAAGAGATGCAACTCAGCTGTCTGTATCCTGCTGGCACAGCCTACCCAGAGCGTGTCCCAGGGAAGCGATACTCACAAGCCACAGAGCAGCATGCACCCTGGCTGGGATGGGCTCCTGGATCACCGGCATTCATGGAAATACTGTTTCTTAGAAAGAAGGGGGTGCATATGCAACATGAATCTCTGAAGGGGGGATCAGCAAAAAGTGTTCAAGAATCTCTGGTCTGGGTGAAATAACTATAAGGTGGATTCACAGCTGGTTTCAAAAACATATCAAAGAGCAGTTATCCATGGTTCTCTGTCAAGGGAAGGGGTACTGGGTCTGTCCTGAGACTGGTAATATTCAATATTTTAATTAACAACTTGGATGACAGAATGAAGAGTATGCTTATAAGACTTGCAGATGATATCAGACCTGGGAAGAGGTTGCAAACATATTGGAGGACAGGATTAGAATTCAAAATTATCTTGATAAATTGGAGAATTGCTCTGGGGAATAACTAGCTAGGCATTAGTATGGCTGAAAAGGATTGGGGGGCATGTAGTGGGTCATGAATTGAATATGTCAAAAATGTGATGCTGTTGCAAATTGGGCAAATGTCATTCTGGGATGTATTAACTGGAGTGTCATATGTAAGATATGGGAGGTAATTGTTCTGCTCTAATTGGCACAGGTCAGGCCTCAGCTGGAGTACTGTGTCCAGATTTGGGCACCATATTTTAAAAAAGTTGTGGACAAATTGGAGACAGTCCAGAAGAAAGCAACATAAATGAAGAGAAGTTTAGAAAACATGATCTACAAGGAAAGGTTGAAAGATGTAGGCATGTTTAGTATACAGAAGAGAAAATTGATAACAGTCTCCAAATATGTTAAGGGCTTATAAAGAAGATGGTGATCAATTGTTCTCCATGTCCCCTGAAGGTAGGACAAGAAGCAATGGGCTTAATTGTCCCGGGTTTAATCTGCACCAATGGAAGATTTTAGGAAAAACATTCTAACCATAGGGATAGTTAAGCACTGGAACAGGTTACCTAGGGAGTTTATTGAATCCCTGTCACTGGAGGTTTTTAAGAACAGGCTAGACAAACATCTGTCAGGGATGGTTTAAGTGCAGGGTGTTGGACTAGATGTACTCTAGAGGTTCCATCCAGCCTTACATTTCTATGATAAATCCTTGGATGGAAGGTGTTGTTTATTATAGGATCAAGTCCTGAAGTTCTTTCTTAGTCTTTATTTGAGTCAATGGGAGTTTTGTCTGAGTAAGGAGTAAGAACTTGAGAATTTGGTCCATTAGCTTATTAATAACTAATAATACAATATCCACTATGGCCTGCTTTATTTACTTGCAGAAAACTTTAAACTGGTCCAGGCATCAGCAAGGAAGGCACAACTGGAATAATTTAACAGAGGGTCCTGTGGCACCTTTAAGACTAACAGAAGTATTGTGAGCATAAGCTTTCGTGGGTAAGAACCTCACTTCTTCAGATGCAAGAAGTGAGGTTCTTACCCACGAAAGCTTATGCTCACAATACTTCTGTTAGTCTTAAAGGTGCCACAGGACCCTCTGTTGCTTTTTACAGATTCAGACTAACACGGCTACCCCTCTGGAATAATTCAGTTTCTCATGCATGTGTTGGGAACCTGATCATAATTAGATATGATGCATTTTCAGTGAAAGCCACATTAAATCCTTGTCTATATATTGGGTTGGAGTGAGGAGGTTATTTAGGATTTACAAAGAAAAAGATTTAGATTGGATAAAAAATACTCTATTGATGATTCATGATCTCAAGTATTGTGTTTAGAAATCTGAACTTAAGCTTGCTTAAATATCAGGCGGATGTTGTTTATCTGTAGGATTAAACCTTCAACTATTTCTTCAGGCAGTTTTTACTTAAGCCCACAGGTTACCTTTGCTCCACAAAAAGGCTACTGGTTATTAGATGGTATAGTATGTGCAAAGAGTAAATTACAAACAGAGACACATGTCCACAGCATAACAAGCTATTTTTAATATCCACTAAGATGTCGACTAAAGATTGCATCTGGTTAACAAACTGATTGACAATGCATGTAGAAAAGTGAAAAGGAAACCCAAAATGCTGAGCTCTGCACTATCAAAAACTTTTAAAAGCATATTATTTTTTAAATACCATAAATTGCCTTGCCCTAAATGTACATGCATAAAACAGCATCCATAACATGGTTAATAGATTACAAGAGGGCTTAAAACAAAGAGCTGCTGACACCAATTTTTAAGACAACTGCAACATTACAGTTCATTGAAGGAAATTCACTTCTGAGGTGTATATATATTAGGGCAGGTGAATAACTCAGGCAGGAATATCAGCCAGCCTGAACTAGCTACATTCATGCTGTACTGTGCTTCACCATTACAAGCTGGGTTCAGAAGACAAGGGATAACCTTATTTTAGCAAACATCACCACATTATAGCAATCACTTTTGCCCTGACAGTCTAGTGAAGCCCATTCTTTAGGCAGGTCTGACCCTAAGAACCTGTAACTACAGGAGGCTCTCAGTTCTCAGGGATCATTCAATGAAAGGAGGTGTGAAAGACAGTACAATATGTGCAGGGTGTACTCAATCCTGATTTGACCTTCTTCACAGAGGTCTTCATTTGGCCAGAGGCCAGCATTACCTAAAGGGTGGTAAGGAGAGGACTAAGTAGTTGGTGATGGCCAGGTGAATGGCCACTCTCTACCCACCAGACAACAGCATAGATTTCCAGTGTAAATTATGCCGTTCCTCTTCTCAGAATGCTAATGTACTTTTGCCTGAGCATTGTATAATGTGGCCCATACTTCTGTCATGTGACAGACTGTACATTGACACAAATTCCTAATGTGACCCTCTACATTTTGCTTGCTCACTTGTCAGGTGGGTGAAAAATGCATGATGTTATGCTGGAAAATATTTTTGGAAGATAGGATAATATTTCAGAACTTTCTGAAAAGTACAAACCCTGATCAAATGCCAATTACTGGTGAGGGCATGAACTTTTCATACAATAAATACAGTTTTTGAGGCCTGTACCACAGACAAGGGATTGGCATTGTTCGGGAGGAGCTCCTTTTTTATCTCTGAGTGGTTTAAAATTTATGATTATTCCTGATATATGAAAGATCACTTTGGGAATCTTTTGGGAACGTGTCTTGGCAAGTTAGTAAATAGGATAGACAGTCCTTGGTTTTAGACTGGATAGGTACAGCATTCCATGTATGATATTACTGGGCTTCCATTCAGTGGCTATAAAATGGTTCATCCCATATTTTTGGAAATGTATGTACCCAGGAGGTCTCTGCTCAGATACAGCACCTGATTTTCAGTGATATATTGCTTTTACCTTGCTCTCTAGCTTGCCTAATACACACAAGGTGGTAGAAGAGACTTGCCCAATACCATCATGTAAGTGTCTCAAACCAGATTATAATCAATATTGCTTCTGTGTCTGAAATCTCTTCCTGTAGCCATGAGGCCATATAGCCCCCTTTGCACTCTTTATATTGTTTTAAGTGGATTTATTGCTTATGAAAGGAAATGGATTGATAGCCTTGGGACACAAAGTTTTCTATTTCTCCCCAAACAGGTGTAGCATGGATAAAAACAATGCATACTTCTGCACAACAATATATTTGCTTTTAGAAAATAGCTTCCTATAGCCCAAAAGTATTAAAAATGACTTCCAAGTTCATTACATAATTAAATATGACAGTAAGCAAACCAGTGCATGAACACGCTGACAGGAGAAGGGCAATATTTTCCAGTTTTTACTATCTGGTCACCTACAGTATCTAACTTACTGTGGTATTTATAAAAAACAGTGCTGGAAATTCTGCAACATACAGTAGCTTTCAAGGAAGCTCAGATTTTATGTTTAATAACTTTGAGCAAGATTGTGCAATTTATGCACAACCAATAAGGGGACATTTTGCAGCTGCAGCACCCCATATGGAGCACTGCAAGGCTCCCAGGTGTACACGGGTGCTGTGCTTCGTACTACATTCATTTATGGGGGTCAGTAGCTGGAACAAAGGGTGACTTGCTCCCCTCAGCTCTGCTGAATGGTGACCAAAGGAGGCATCTCCCTGTTCCCTTTTGGATGCTGTGTGTCCATGGGGAATAGGGAGTAGAGACAGGGCAATCCTACACTCCCTTGATTTCGAGCCTACTGTGCCACCTGGCCCTTACACAGGCTGTGAAAAGGAGGGAAGGATGCTCCTTCAGCCACCACCACCCCTTGAATGTGCAACTGCCCAAGAGTCAGTCTAATCTGGCCCTTTGATAGTTTCCCTTTTAAGTACTTATACCACATTTAGGGCCTAAGCCTGCAAGCTTTACTCCCATGAGTATTCCCTCAAGTCCCATTAAAGTCAAATGTTGAATGCTCCTGAAATCAATAGAATTATTAATGTGGGAAAGATTTTCAGGATCTGGCCCTTATTTCGTACAACACATTCTCAAAATCCTTTGCCAGATTAAGTAATAACTAACTGTAGATGGAGACGGTGAAGTATCAGGGCACAATCCAGACTAATGAGCAGCTGTATCACCTCTGCCCTGCAACCTTCCAATGCCTTCCAATGCTTGGTGAAGTAGCTCCCACCTGGGCTGCTCACAAACAGCCTTCCAGCATGCAGGCCACACCCTGAGTGTCTGCGTGTAACTGCAGCCTGCCAGCCACACTTGGGTTACACTCTGGCTCTCACCATCCTTAGTTATAAAGCAGGGTGACTCCAACACACCCCCAGTCTGAGATTTCCCCCCAGATCTGTATGTCCTATACTACCCAGCCCCCTCCTGGGCAGTACAAGTTATATTAAGTCTGTTATTCCTTTAAGAGGATAATATGCATACAACTTGTCACCCCAAATGGAGTTACCCAGACACTTAAATTTAAACACACTTGATTAGATAAAACAAGTTGATTAACTACAAAGAGAGAGATTTTAAGTGACTGCAAGTAATGAGACTTAAAAGTCAGAAAAATGGGTTACCTAGGGAGGTGGTGGAATCTCCTTCCTTAGAGGTTTTTAAGATCGGGCTTGACGAAGCCCTGGTTGGGATGATTTAGTTGGGAATTGGTCCTGCTTTGAGCAGGGGGTTGGACTAGATGACCTCCTGAGGTCCCTTCCTACCCTGATATTCTATGATTCTAAATGGTTACAAGAAAAACAAAGATAAAATACTTATTAATGCCTAACTTAACAAACTATGTAAGATTCAAGCAAAGTTTTTCACCACATGCTTTGACTAGTCTCACTGACCAAACCACATGGGTCAGAACCCCTCTCCCATAGTCCAACGAATTCTTCCTTTGTCCTTCAGGTGCTGTGAATACGATAGGCAGAGAGAGGGGGTACTTTGGGGGTGTTCGTCCCTCCTTTTTATAGTTTCAGTCCCTCTCTTGAAAAACATTTCCAGCTGGGCACCAGGAGATGGAGAGTCTATGTGGGAGGATGTTCCCTGTTGTTTTTTTCTCACCGGTTTGAGCTTTCTTTATTTCCCTCCCTGCTTGATGATTCTATTTACTGCTAAGATGCAAATTAAGCAAAGCACACATTCCTTTTTTTAGGACAGACCTGTTTGCCAATTTATGTTTGGGCAGGGCTGTGAGGTTTGGGACATGTGTTAATAACATCATATAGGGATATCTTATAACTTCACATGCAATGTTGACACACATTTTACCACAACAATAATGACCAGCAAATTATGAGTTTACAGATGATGCCTCACAAGACATACTTTGTGCAAAGACTGTGACAGAAGTGGATAGGGTGTGAATACAGGAGTGTATTCTGTCACAGAGACAAAAAGCTAGACGTGAGAAAACATATGGTTTGGGTGACATTAGAAATGAGCTGGAGAGCTGAGAATGGAAGAAGATAAGACAGGCTTTTCCATGAGGCAGGAAAAGCCACAAATTTTAAACAGTGAGGGTAATTAACCATTGGAACAAACCACAGCAGAAATGATTTTTCTACATCTCTTGATGTCTTCAAATCAAGATTAGATGCCTTTCTGAAATATATACATTAGCCCAACACAAATTATTGAGCTCAATATAGAAGTAAGCTTGATGAAATGTAATAGCCTGTGATATACAGTAGGTCAGATTAGATAATCTAATCATCCTTCTATGAATCTGTAAAACACAGATTGGAAGGTTCCTGCATTATCAATGGTCAGATGATGTTCAGGAGTATTGTGATGGGGTGGACTAGGCCTGGAGGCCCCCTGCTGGAGGCAGGGAAAAGAGCAGAAGAGAAGTCCTCCAGGCTGCCTAGAGTGGCTGCAGGGGAGCAGCCAATCAGGGGGGCTGCTGGAGCGACCAATCAGTGGCCAGGAGCACATAAATAGACCCAGTAGAGGCACAGCAGTCAGTTGCTGCCTGGAGCTTGAAGAGGGAGATCTGGGTGGTTGGTTGGCTGGAAGAGCAGCAGGACTGTGCACAGCTCACTGCAGGCAGGACTGAGCCCTAGGGAAGGCTACCAAAGAATGGGTGCCTGGAAGAGCAGCAGGACCATGGACAGATCTGTGGAGGCAGGCTGAGCCCAGGGGACTGAGCCCAGACCCTAGCCAAATACTGTGATGGGCCCTGCTGGTATGGTTGAAGACTGAGGCCAGGGAGGGCTGCCGAAAGGACACCAACTGAGGGTACTGAGATGGGCCCCTGTTGGGCTGTTAAAGAAGGCAATGTCTCTGGGGAGGAAGTCTGAGTGCTACAGTCCCATAACAGGGCCATGGGAAAGAGCTAGAGACTGTATACCCCTGAAGGCGGGACAGTGTGTATGACTCGGCCGGAGGGCTGAGTCGTTGAAGGCCTGCTGAAAAAACATTGGCTGGGTGTGGGGGTGGGGAGTGCTTGCGAGAGGTGTTTGCCACCCCATTGTAAGAACTGAAAAAAAAGCAGGCTCACATGCAACCAGAAAGGGGGTGCCTGTGAGAGGTGGGTGCCACGCCGTGAAAAAGATTGAAGGATTGCAGGCACGTATTGGCCAGAGAGGGGGTGCTCGCGAGAGGCAGGTGCCAACGCCGTTACAGGAAGAAAGGAAGCCAGTGCAAGATGAGTGGAGAGAGCAATGAGGAGAGAAGAGGTAGACCACTTAATACAACTGTAAATCAAGTGATTTTGCTGAAATCAATAGTTACACCAGTGCAACATGAGAATCGGGCCTAGCATGTGCATGTGTGTGTGTGTGTGTTGACAAGGCTTTCAAGCAAAGGAATAAAGGTTCAGTTATGAAGGACTTTTAGAAAGGGAAACCTGAGAACGTACATTCATAATACTGTCTTTCTTTAGATTTCTTAACACATGCAAAATAACTACTTATGTGCGTTATGTGAATTATTCAGGGAATATGGTATCCCCTGGATGAACATGTGTTTTTCCCCAATATCAAATGATCTTTGGGTAAACATAGTATTTTTTCCATTTACCTAGTCATTTTTAGTAGTACTGATGATAATATATGTGAACACTGCAATAAATACAAGTTAAAATATTGCAGTGTACATTGCAGAAAACCAATAAACAGCTTGTATGTATGGACAGGTGTGAAATTATTGCTTACTTTTCAACTATGCTCTAGCAAAATTGTGATTTTCAGATATGATCTGTTCAGTCAAATTAAAGTTTGGTGACTGCCTCCAGACATCCATTTATCATCAAAAAACAAATCAAACAGAGAGAATGGTCAACAATACATGACTGTATTCAAAAGCAACAACAGCACCGGTGGGTGAACTTTCCAGCAGTAGGCAGATAACAGAAGCAGGAAATAAGAGTACCACAATAGATCGCATTAGGACAGGATATTATAGTATCTCAACCTTGTTCACTAATATAAAATTATGAGCTACAGTTTTCATAGCCATACCTGTCAAACTATATTAAAAAGCGAGAAAAATGTGATTGTTTCCTTTCGCATGTGGTGATTTGGTCAAGAAATTAGGTGTGTATGGTAACAAACATACACTATGTCCTGCATAATTCAGAACTACCCCCCCCGCCCCCCAGCATATTATAATACTGTATACTGTATAATACTGATTTGTATCTCACCAGGTCCCCTTTGGCTCCATTCACTGTATTCAGATGAATATCTTGCAAACCTTTTCTTGATCCTTAAAGCTGAAGATCCACTCATTGGTGCAGGAACTAGGAGTGCTGGGGGTGCTTCCGCACCCCCTGGCTTGAACTGGTTTCCATTATATACAGGATTAACAGATTGGTTCAATGGCTCTCAGCATCCCCAATAAACAAATTGTTCCAGCACCCCTGGGTACACTAGTGAATAGAGTTGTGCCAGTAGAACATAACCATCTGGCTCTTTGACTGTGGTACCAGCTCATACTCTTTAGAGTTGAGAAGACTGCAAAAGCTAAAGAATTTGCAACCCCCTTGTCACCTTAAGTAATTTAGGCCTGGTCTACACTAACCCCCAAATTCGAACTAAGGTACGCAACTTCAGCTACGTGAATAACGTAGCTGAAGTCGACATATCTTAGTTCGAACTTACCGCGGTTCAGACGCGGTCCACACGCGGCAGGCAGGCTCCCCGTCGACTCCGCAGTACTCCTCTCGCCGAGCTGGAGTACCGCAGTCGACGGCGAGCGCTTCCGGGATCGATTTATCGCGTCCAGACCAGATGCGATAAATCGAACCCGGAAGTTCGATTACCAGCTGTCGAACTACCGCGGTAGTGTAGACCTGGCCTTATTTTCATTTAATCTATTTTTATTAGCTGGGAGATGTCTGAACCTTTTTATATTCTTAATCTTAGGGTGTGAAAGTGTGGCTGGCGGCATGCGTGTATGAACTCTCAAAAAGTCCTTATGGGTAAGGCACCATAAAGAAATTCCCCAGGTTTAAACAGCCCTAAATCATCTCTTATAAGATTAATCATTAGTGTGTGTTCTGTGTTCTATATTTAGAAGTCCTGAGAGATTATCATTTGACATTTCTGGTAAATAGAACATGTGAAACTTTTGTTTATTAAGAATGTCCTGTTAAAGTGGCTTTTATGATATCCTTATGATGGGGGAGAGAGGGAAGAAAGGGTTAGCCACCATAGGAGTTTTAAACTAACAAGGAAGCTTTATAATTGGCTTTGAGACATACAATTGGTTCAGACATAGATAATAACTTCGTTTCAGAATTAAGATATCTAATCATCTCCAGGATTTGATTTTGGGAAAATTCCTTAGTTAGGATTTGTAACCAATTGGCCAACTTCCTCCTTTGACTCCCTCTTAGAATTTATAAGAATTTATTAGTTTTGGTATTACTTTGATATAACAAATGTGATTTTACTACAATCCAAAGTTGAGACTAACTTGCTTGCTATGTTGATTAGATTTTGCTATTAAATTGATAGTTGTGTTGCTTTATTTCTAGTTTAATTTAATATTAATAGCTTATCTTTTGTGAGGTTTTCTTGATTTTTATGTTGTTTGTTTCAATGAAACTTATAAAAAAAATACTGAATCACACTTATTTCAACAAGCAATCCAGATCCAGCCCCTTTGAGGACCTGGGTGGATATCAACTGGACAGACTGAAAGCCTGACAAGCTCCCTCCGTGGCCCTCCCTCCTCTCCCGGTAGTGTTTGGTTCTCACAAAGGTGTAATGTTAAAATGTCCAGGCATCACACTGAAAATGTATTTCTTAACCTGGCATTAAGATAATATTTTCTTTGGGGTTTTTGTGTGTATGTATGTGTTCAAATATATTTGATATTGTGCTACTGTATGTATCACAAAGAAAATATGAAGCAATAGTAACTGAGGCGATTTTTTGTAGGTTAGTTAGATCCACTCAGCAGGTAGAAAAAGCAGAGACTAGATAAAAAATGTTTATTTGAACCAAACAATATGGATATTAAAATGCTCATATATTTGTAGCTTGTAACTGTAAAATGGACATGGATTTGAGTTGCCTAACCATCTCCTCTCATGTCTGCAAAAGAGTCTGTATTTATATACCCATAGGGTTATATTAACATGTTTGTAATTAAAATCCTATTTTAATCCTATTCCACTTGGTAAGACTATGACTTATGATCACTATTCCTTATTTAGACACTTTGTCTGTTGCTTAAGGCTTCTTGTTTGGAATACATAAGAGATGAAGACAATGAAAGAATCCCAAGTGAGAGCTGGAAACAATTCATGTACTATCTTGGAAAGGAAGCAAAAGATTCAGTTTGCTGGAGGTATTTAATCATCTTGTTGAGCATATAATATGTGCATCCTCCCCAAAAAGCATTTTAATTAAATGCTAAAATGTACGATGAATGCTAATATGACAAGTACTGAAGTGTCTGTTTCCTTGTGACAAGATCATACCATTGTGAGCACCATGCTATATAGCTGCACATAATATATGCATATTGAAAAAGAGAAATGTTATCAATACCTTTGACAGCTTGATGTATGTACTCAACTGTGAATGACCTTTAATCTCTTTCTAAGCTAAAAATTATATTAGTAGAGTGGTGCAAACAATTTTGCAACAATCTTTTCCAGGAGTTTTTGGTAACACAACTTACTGCTGAAAAGTATTTCCGCCCTCTCCCCCACTCTTGTTGACATCTGGTGAGTTGACTTGCACATCACTGAGGTGAGCTGTAATGAGGCTGAAATTCAAGAATTACTTTGCTTTTGATGTTGCCTGGTTTGAATCTACAACTTGCCAAGATGATTAGTAGTGTTTACTCTTGCAGACAGACAACACAAGGAAAGGAGCTAAACTGAATGAATGATGGACCAATCAGGAAAAAATGCAAGGAGCATCACATATTTGTTTCCTGATTTAAAAAAAAAAAAAGTCACCTAATGGGTGAGATTGTTTAGTACATAAGCAGTGATGGTGTAAAAGGTCCAAATAGCAGCCAGAACTGCCAGCTGAGAATTCCACAGTGCATGGGAGCTCTCATTTGATAAAGAGATGGCATAGCAACATACCCCACCTAACCCTGGCATGGGGACAGAGAAGCGCATATCCAGTCCATCATGTGCTCAGTCTATACCGAGCTAGTGTATGGCCTCTTGGGGACTCTTGCTAGCTGGCATAGGTTAAAATAACCCCACTCTCTTTACCTGCCCTCACATTTCTGTTTAACTTCTCATGTGTCCCCCAAACCCATATTTCCCTGAGCCCAAAGCCATACTTCCTGCTGTCTGGTCTGGCTCTCTGGCTCATTAGTAGTGTGTGCAGAGCCCAATCAGTGAGACAGGCAGGCTGCCAGGATTGTTCAATGGAAGTAGCTAAGAAACCGGAGAGGTTTTGATAGCTAATCTTTGCATAGCTCAGAACCATTATTCTGAATAATAGAAATAGCTTCTTGCACATAGGCCGCTTTCAAATGTTACCATTAAACATGAAGAGTTATCAGAATGCGTGTGTGAAGCTTGGAATTTGCAGCAACTGTTGTTTAGCTATAGGAACCCAAAGAAATGTGAGGGGGCGACATTTCAAAAAGGGAGCATTTTTAAATATTTCCTCTGCAAAAGCTGGCAACGTTTTCACTAAAAAAATTACAAAGAAATGAAATCTTCCTATGAATAGTTATTGTGCCAAATCCAGAGATTAAACTCTATCTTTAACATGTGAAACAGAGTGATTTCAACTCTGCTTTAAGTGCAAATCACAGTGCAGTCTCAACTATGGAGTCACTATTGACATGTCTATGACTTTATTCAGTCTTGCCATCTAATTCTCATGTATATGAGAGCCACTTGTGTCAACTCACATTTAGTGAGATGAGTAGATGATGTAATATCCTTGTGTTTCTTAGATTCTCCTGAACATTGGAAGCAGGGTATTGCCTGCTCTCTCAAAGTCTTGAGACAATGGAATGCTCTACTCTTCATCATATGCCAGAGAAAACCTGTGGCATCCTTTTAGGCACAGATGGGTGGGTATTACCAAAAATACTCTGGTTGAATGTTTAAATGAACTTGCTTAGGCCATTCTCATGCCATCTTTTAAGTTCCACACTAAACAGACATGCTGGAAGTACTTGCACAGTCATTCAAAGAACAGGCATGTGACTTATTTGACCAATCAGAACAACCACTGCTCAAATAGCAAATGTTAAATACTCTGAGTCCTGTTCATAATGAATACAACAGTGGGGGAGTTGGAATACAAAAAACTGTTTAATAATTTCACACAACAAATACAATCAAGGAGCTCATAGTCTGATCTCAGATATTCCAAGAGCAAAGAAAGCAGCTAAGTTTGAGATCAGCTAAGTTATTAGATAAACTATTTATTGCAAATGTTTAATTTAGCTTGACTTCAAGGTGGAATTGTTCTAGTTTTGTTGAGATGTCATTTTATTTTTGTACATTTTAAAGATGGGTCATGCCAGGTAATATCTGACATTGTAGATTGTATGTTTGAACTCTGTACTGGATAGGAGATGTATTTATTTTGGCCATGTTGCCTTTGTTTTTCGAATTTGTTTTATTTTATAGTTGTGATAGGTGCTATGAAGGTTTGGGGCACCATATAATTCAATCTTGTAACTTTAATTATGCGCATGCACACATACATAAAACTACATTAAAAGCAATTATTAAGGTTGCAAAGTCAAGTACTCAAAAGTTAGGATATGGCAGAATTAAGGTAGCTTGTACAACCTTAATCTGGTCCCTTGTGCATATGCATTACGATACAGTCTTTAATTACATGATCTCATATTATTATTTTCCACCCTTGCCTTATTCAGCACAGAATGGATATGGTCTGATAGTGGAGCATAGTTGTGCAGTGTAGGAGACTCTCGTCTGCAGGACCCCTGCTTCATTTGTTGCAGAAGTTGGAATTCAATGACGCGGGAGATTGCAAGAATAGGAAGGATGGTCTCATGGTTAGGTGAATTGAATGCAGCCCTGGAGAACTGGATTCTGTTCCTGTCTCTGCCACAGAGTTCCTATGTGATGTTAGGCAAGTCACTTAAACCATGGGTGGCTGTTAACTTTGTATTCATTGTTTTCTGGGTGCCTGACTGGCCTGATTTGCAGAAATGCTGAACCCTCACAGCTGAAAACTGATGGTAGAACTGGTCTATGTTCAGAGAACTATAAAATGATAAGTACTCTGAAAAATCAGGTCCTAGGCACATCAGATTTGGCACCCCAGATCAGTGGATACTTTTGACCTTAAACTTTCTGTGCTTCAGTTCCCTATCTGCAAAATAGGGATAATAATACCCTTCATTTTACAGAAGTATTGTGAAAAAAATCATTGATATTGGTGAAGCACTCAGATGCTATACTGATGAGCACCACAAAAAGGCCTATGAGGAAATTAATAATTAATAATCCTGTCTTCAAGCAGGATTTGAATAGCATATGGAAAATAAGGCCTGGGGCGACACACTGAACAATGAGGAGAAAACAAAATAGAGAAAGCTTCTCAGCAAGTGAGCACCATCCATCCTGTCACTGAATGAAGTCAGAGTTCTGTGGGAGAAAAAGCAATAGGTGATTATGTAATGGATCACTGTATCATAATGCATAAGCACCATGGAACTGAATTAAGCTTACACAGGCAACCTTAATTTTGGCATTTCCAAACTTCAGAGTGGATGACAGGATGACAAAAGCAATATTCCTGATACAAAGACCATGCCCCTACCATAGTTGGGGGGAAGGGATAGCTCAGTGGTTTGCGCATTGGCCTACTAAACCCAGGGTTGTGAGCTCAATCCTTGAGGGGGCCATTTAGGGATTTGGGACAAAAATCTGTATGGGGATTGGTCCTGCTTTGAGCAGGGGGTTGGACTAGATGACCAGGTCCCTTCCAGCCCTGATATTCTATGATTCAAGTACCTGATCCAAAGCAGAATGGTACTAGAGCTTTTCAAAGAAAGGGTCACCAGGATTTTTTTTACAGGGGCAAGACAATATTTTTCACTAGCCTCATTCTTGGAAGTGGCTGAACCAACTGGCTAAAATTTAATAGAAAAAAAATCATCTTGAGGCAGACAGGAAGAATGGAAAATTTCATCCCAAATAGTTAAGGTTTGGTAAAGTTATAAGCAACTGAAAACAGGTTCTTATATTGGGAAGTATTGGGCACCTTTAATCAGAAGTGGTGCTACTAGCTCCGCCTATAAGGCCTGGTCTACACTTACCCCCCAAGTCGAAGTAAGGTACGCAAATTCAGCTACGTGAATAACGTAGCTGAATTCGACATACCTTACTTCGAATTTACCGCGGTCCACACGCGGCAGGCAGGCTCCCCCGTCGACTTCGCGGTACTCCTCTCGCCGAGCTGGAGTACCGCAGTCGACGGGGATCACTTCCTGGTTCGATTTATCGCGTCCACACCAGACGTGATAAATCGAACTCGGAACTTCGATCCGCAGCCGTCGAACTACCGGGTAAGTGTAGACTAGCCCTAAGACTGTGGTGAACATGATAAATGCCTTTCTAAACCCTGGACCCAGTTACAGTGGAGTTAACAATTAAAGGGCCTTTGTGGCATTGATGGCATGCAGTAAATGAGAGTAAACAGTAGTATCTAATGTCTGCCAATACGAAAGTACCAAGAGGGAAATTCTCCACTGAGTCAGTAAATATGATCTAACAGGTATTAGATAAGCTGAGCCAATAATGCAGATAAAATCAGTTCAGAGTTCTGTTTAGCTACCTTGAAACAAGATTCTGCAAACAACATCATGTGGAACATAAACTAGTGTGTTTTAAAGATATATTATTAATCTTTCAAAACTAACATAATGAAGTACTACTCTGTATATCGATTTACTAACATTCCAAGGCAAAAACAAGAAGTAAATCAGGGGTCTCAAACTCAATCTACCTTAGGGCCAGTGCCAGTCCTCAAATCCTCCCAGCGGGCCAATGTCACTCATGCCACCTAGAACCTGCCCCCCCAAAACTCTGCCCCCCCAAAAACTCCGCCCCCCACCTGCCTAAGGCTCTGGAACGGAGTTTGGGTGGGGGAGGAGGACTGGGGTAAGGGATTGGGATGCAGGCTCTGGGAGGGAGTTTGGGTGCAGAAGGGGTGAGAAGTTGGGCTCCGGGAGGGAGTTTGGGTGGGGGAGGGGGTCTGGGGTGCAGGCTCTGGAATGGAGTTTGGGGGCGGGAGTGTGTGTGGGGACGGGGTGCGGGCTGTGGGAGGGAGTTTGGGGGCAGGAGGGTGTGGGGACGGGGCACAGGCTCTGGGAAGGAGTTTGGGGGTGCAAGGAGGGTGTGGGGGAAGGGGAAGGGGGTGCAGGCTCTGGGAGGGAGTTTGGGGTGGGAGGGGGGTATGTGGGGAGGGGGTGCAGACTCTGGGAGGGAGTTTGGAGGCGGGAGGGGGTATGTGGGGACAGGGTGGGGGTGCAGGCTCTGGGAGGCGGTCGGGGGTGCGGTGCTTACCTGGGGCTCCAAGGCGGGGCTGGCCGGGGGGCCTCCGCGTGCTTCTGCCCCCGCAGTGTCCCATTGGCCGCAGGGATGCTTGGGGCAGGGGCAGTGCGTGGAGGCACAGCCCTACCCAACCCCTGGGCCACAGGGAGGGGCCAGCAGCCACTGGAGTGAGCAGGCAGACGCCGCTCAGCTCCGCTGCGCTGCTGGGGCCCCTGAGGGGGGAGCGCCTGGGGGCAGCAGCAGGTGGGACCAAGGGATAGACCCGTCCCCAAAACTGCTGGAGCCCCGCGGGCCACATTGGGGAGGCTCGCGGGCTGCAGATGGCCCGCAGGCCGGGAGTTTGAGACCCCTGAAGTAAATGATCTAAGTACAGTTAGTACCAAACCAATTGCCAGTTACTTATCCTAGTCAGCCTTACTATTTTAACCAAGGCAAGCCTCCACGTTCAACTCAGGATAGTTAGTCAAAGCTGCCATTTAAATCTCTGACAGAAGATCAATGCAACGACCCTATACTATACAGTGTCATTAGAGGATGATCGCAGGGCAGGAGCTCTGCTGTTGTACACTTTCATAAGCAATATGTTTCCCATAAGTATCATTTCACTTTTACTAAATGCACTAGAAGAAGACATCACCAACCCTGTTCCGGTTCTTTTGGTATAAGATAGGATATACCACTCAAGGTGGTTAAGCAGCATCGAATGATGTGACAACTGCAACATAAGCTGTGTTTTCATCTCTGCCAATCCTCCTATGAGATATGGCTAAAAGTGTTCCTCCTTAAGATTAAAAAGCCATTTTTAAAATTGTGAAACAAAATTACATCAAAAAAAAATTTTTTTTTTTTGAAATCAAAATGCTTTGTTTAGATTTTGAGCCTTTTACATTTTTAATATAACAAATTTTGAAATGAAAAGTTTTTTAGAAAAACATTGACATTTGTTGAAATTGATACAATTTTGCACAAAAAAAAAGTTTGTCAAAGAGCATTTTCCAACTGAAAACCGTTTTTGATTAAAAGTTTGACTAGCTCTATTGCTGTTGGCAATTCTGCATAGCTCTGAGGGCAAACATCAAACCTTTCATGATTAGGTTGTTTTGGATTTAAAGTGTTCAGATGCCATGGTGATGATTAAGTATGGTATAAATACATAGATAGACATGCCAACCCCATATGTTTAAAAGAAAAACAAAACACCATGAGTCACAGCCCCAATTTTTTTTTAATTGTGTTGTTTTTATTTTCCATGTAGTTTCTGAACCTTTAGGGTGCACTCACGGCACATTTTCAAGCTTTTCTCTGCAATTAGAAGGGTTGGAAACTAATTTCTTCAATGAAAGCTGAGAGTCTTATCTAATCACAGGATTTCAGAAGCTGGGGTTTTGAGAAACGCAACGCATACCACAAGACCCACGATAAAATTGTGAGAGCTGCTGGCAACTCCCTTCTGCAAATCCTCTCCCCGTTGACTGCTTAAAACAGAGGTCTTTGAATAGCACTTTTGGGCCACTAATCTTTTCCCCCACCATGCAACCCCAATAAATGGACTGAATATTAGGGAAAAGTGCGGGCGTGGGGCGGGCGTGGGGACGAGCTAGAAGCCTCTCTATAGGGCGTGAGATCATCAGCAGTGGAGTGATTGTGCGGCAAGGCTCTCCTCTTCCAAATAGGGAGGGGGGAAAGGAAGGAATCTTGCACAGGTTCCCCTGTCTCCACCCTCCCTACGTGCCGGGAACCACCTGCTGTAAGAGGTGTGTGCGCCCCCCAAAACCCTGGCCAACCCCATTCCTTACAGCACTTCCACAGCTGCAAGGACGCGGGGGGGGGGGAATGGGCTGTCCCTCAACAACCCTCTCTCTTTATAGCGCCGAGCCCTCTGCACCCCGCGATCACACAGGCCGGGGCAGTGCAGGTCCCCTGTGCTCTTCGCGGGACGTTCCCAGCCAGGGCAGCACGCGCTCCGCCCCCGCTCGTCAGCTAGACAGCACGTGCGCACGTCCCCCCCCTTCCCACCGCCGGGATTTCACTCCGCCCGCCTGGCCCGGGCCGGGGTTGTGTGAGGTCACCATGTCGGGGGAGGCGCCCCGCGGCTAGGGTTTCAGTCGCGCGCCAGGGCTCCTCTATATACAGACGCCACCGCCTCGGGCTTCCCGACTACTCAGCGGGCGCTTGCTGCTGAGGAGTGCTCGCGTGTGCATGCAGAGCCCCGTCCCGTTTGCTGGCTGGGCGGGGGCGCTGCAGAGGGGGAGGCCTTTCGGGGAGCGTGGGCCATCCAGGTAAAGGGAGCAGGATTTCTTCTTCTGCAGGGGTAGCGGGGAGTGTGGGTAGGGGCTTAGGGTTGCTTTGCACAGGCCGCCAGGATAGCTGCTGGGGCGTTAAGTTGGGTTACCCAGTGGGTGCTGTTGGTGCTCATTAGAAGTCTGTTGTATTGCAAATTGGGGGAAGACCTGCAAGTGCTTCCTGACCTTATACGTTTAAGGTTTCTTTGGGACATATTTTCCCCTTTCCTCACGCTGGTGTAAGTACAGTAAATCGGAAGTTATTTAATTAAAATCTGCTGAGTTCCATCAACATCAAAACTTAGCCCAAAGATCAGAAGGGCCCCAATAAAGATGTTGCACAAGGTTGTGCTGTACCTTGGTGTGAAGGACACTTTACACTAGAGCTCATTATTGCCAACCTATTTCTTTCTTTTGTTGTTGTTGTTGCTCTCCTGCAGATTGTTCTGTGCCAGTCTGCTTGACTTTTGCCCCAGTCAGTGCCTTTGCTATGGCATCTGTGCCTTCAGCTGGCTGCCTCCTGGCCAAGAATCAGTACTACAGAGGTAAGGTGTTTTTTTAAAACAAACAAACAAAAAAATCTTTAAACAAAACCTGGTGCATGTTTTCTATTTCGTGGCAATTTCTTCTTGTTTATGAAGGAGAGAGTTACATGGCTAAACAGTCTCCATCTCTTTGGATAGGAAACATCTCAAAACTGACGCTGATTATGAAAAAGTTTCAACACCTGGTTGTACAGTGTTTAAGTCACTTCTGAGGGATTTTGAGGTTTGAGGACTGTTCTGTTTATTTTGTTCTTTATTGTCTATGGAGGGGGGCTAATCTTAATTTTTAGGGGGCTTGTGTATTTCTGTGACTTAATCTCCTACTTCTCCTTCCACATATGAAGAGGAAAGACTTTTTCCTCTCATGAGGAGTGTGTAACTTGCAGTTGACATTAATAAACATCAAAAGGAAGGATGTGTAACCCACTGGTGAGTTTGTTGCAAGTCCCTCTCTTTGCCGACCCATAGTGGATATGAGTTCTTGCATTAGCCAACTGTAGAACTTTACTTCTTTAGCTAAAGCTGTAGCAACTCTTGCTTTGAAATCTGGAAGTCCCTGGTGGGTCATTACATAAAATCTTATGGCTAATGCAGAGGACTAGGAATCAAGTGATTTGGCTTTTGTCTCTGGTCCAGACTTCCTGTGTCACTTAATGTCTCTGTGCCTTTGTTTCCTCATCTGTAAAATGGGGAAATGCTACTTGCCTGCTTCTCCCAAGTAGTTGTGAGCCTAAATGTTCTGATGCTTTGAGATTTGTGGATGACACACTATAATGTAAAGCATTATTGGTATTAATTTTGTTAGGAAAGCATAGGGAGAAAAAAGGTTCTAGTATAATGTGTCCTATTTCTTATGTGCAGTATTGTTGTAGCTCTGTTGGTCCTGGGATATTAGAGAGACCACGTGGGTGAGGTAATATCTTTTATTGGACCAACTTCTGTTGGTGAGAGCGAAGCTTTTGAGCTTACACAGAGCTCTTCTTCAGGTCTTTGGAAGCTTGTCTCCCTCATCAACAGCAGTTGGTCCAATAAAAGATATTACCTCACCCACCTTTTCTCTCCTATTAGTTATATCAAAGGTCAGTATTCTAGAACTGAATCTCTTGTATTAATAGCAATATATATGCCTGATCCTAAAATACATCTTGTGGACTTAACTTTCATTTGGCTTCAGTGAAAGTTACACCAGCAGATTACATCTCAGCATGCCTCTTCTGGTGAGGAATAAGCAGTAGCAGTAGGTGAACTCATAAAATAGTTATCCTGCCTTCATGCAATGTCCCTAGCAAAAAAGGGATATAAAAATACTGGAAAATTAAGTTTACTGAAAAAAAGATATTATCTCTAGCTATACAGTGTCTTCTATGAGGTATCGGGGGTCTGTAAAGTCTTGAAAAAAATCTTTAGTGTGGAATTAATGTATGTTCTGTAATTGAGACCATTGCTTTGTTTTCTACACTCAGCTCGATTGAATTCTGAATCCAGTGTTTCATCAGGTAGTTCATCCTTCTGTTCTGATCCCGTGAACTTCTCAGACCAGGATAAAGCCCATCATGGTATTGCCCTTTTCTTTCAAACATATGTTTTTCCCATTTTGGGCACTTTGATTAAATGCCAATCACTGCTATTATGTTCCCTTTTGTAGGGTTACCTGAATTATTTGATAAATGCTGGTGGATAAAAAACTTTTTCCATTCTGAACCATCTACTTCTCCAAACGTGAATGGAAAAACATTATCGACCAGCAGGTAAGTCTTGCTTCTTGAATGATGGAGATAATTTACTTGTTTTATTTTTCTTCTTTACTTTTACTGATTGGAATACCCCTCTCTTTCCCCTGCCCTCCACACCAACTTTAGGGATACAATATCTTGATGTTGATTTAAGTGAAATGTAGTGGAAATGCAAGGTCACAGCTGAATGCCTGTGGAAATTTCCACTCGTTTCTTGTTAGTGAAGTTAGTCAAGTCCTACAAAAGTTTACAGTAAGCAGAGAATAGTGACCTTAACTTTTCTGATTGCTTGAAGTGATAAAGCAATATTTTGTTTGTTGGCATGTTTCTAAGATAATGCTTGGCTACCTGGCAAGGGTTAGAAAAATTACTGATATAGCATCTTAGCTAGAGGCCATAGAGAACAGTACAATACATACAAATGTGAAAATCTATTCAGTTCAGTAAAATTAGTACAAATTTTAAAAATACAAAAGATAAAAACTTAAGGTCAGCCATTCCCCTGGATCAGTTACACTTTTAAATCACAACCTCTAAAACAGTATAAGCTTGGGTACCTAGATATACATTTCCTCTTCACCCTAACTTCGTTGACTTAAATACATATTTCATAATTTTGTTTACACTGGATATTATAATCCTGTTAATAACTTGTTCTTATCTGTTTACAGTGTTGCAAGTTGACTTTACCTGCAGTGATGTTACATATATAGATTCATTTCTCTAAAGCTCAGGGTCTTTCAGATGGCTGCATTCAGCTGTGTGAAGAAAATATACTGCTTGAAACTTCACTTCCACGAGAGAAAGTAGAATTTCAAAAAGATTTGTCAGTAGCTTAAATGGTTTTGCTTAGGCAGGCATAGTTTCTACCTACGCTGTCCGCTACTGAGTTGTTAACGTTTGATAAATCTATTTTTAATATATTTAAATGAAAATTAAATGGATTTAATATCCTAATGACTAGCCCCTATCACTGGAAGAAATGACAGTAAAAAGTAAGATCAGCATAAAGTGGCCAGTGATTATCTAGGTTTTATTTCTGCAAGTTGAAAAGCTTCTGTGGACTGTCAGTGTCAAAATTTTTCAAGGGTGCTGTGACTTAAAACAGAAAAGTTTGTGTTTGAAATGTCTATTCAGTAAGTAGTATTTTTCCATAAGTTTAAGTTTTACTATATCAACTACGCTGACATCAAATGGATATAAATTAGTTTCAGATTAACAGATTCCTGTTATATAATGGATCTGGCACATCTTTCCCAAGTGCCAGGTATAGCAGTTACATACTGTTAAGAAGGAAGTTTACAAACAAGTTAATAGCTTTAATACCTTTAATTGTGGAAAATTCTATTAAACAACAATCATTAGCTCTGTCCCCTTGTTATGGCTGAATATGGATTCTGACCTTAAATACAGGTGTATACTTCTCATTCACATGCATGCACCTAAGTATTTGAGGACAGAAAATGAGGACTTGGTAAATAGTCTAACTTTCATGGATTTTGACCTTTTGATGTGCAACCATACTTCACTTTTTTTATACTATTGGTTAAAGAGCCTCTTGTTATGTATTAAGTGCTCTCTATAAACTAACCTTATTGGATGTGAACTCTTTGACAGTTCTGTTATTAACAATTATCCCTGTCCATTAAATATATTTTTACACTAATCATGGTTTCCCTTCTTAAAGGATCCCAAGCTGCTTAAATTAATTATTAATATAATCGCTTCACTCAGTGATGAATTGCAGCCCTCTCTGGTATGAAGTATGGTAGTTTAACAGTGCACAGTTATACAACAGCAGTTATGTTTTGTGAGGCGGATGAGTGAAATTGCTTAGGTGGAGGGGGTATTGCAAATATTTGGCTTGAGCATTTCATATCCATAAGTTTCAGGACTATTACATCATAAAGTTGCATAGAGAATCAGGTCTGTTCAGGTCACTTACTGAATTTATCTGGTACATTTTTAAGCACTTCAGGTATTAAGTAACAATGTATCTTTTTAAAGTAAACATGTAAACTTTATCATGACATACAGATAGTGCTATAGATGTCCATGGCACTTGAAAAAATAATGAAGTAGTCCCTGCCCCAGAAAGTTTATAATGTAGCTTGAGACAGTATACACAGGGTAGGTGAGAACAAGGATGAAGACAACTGTTAGAAGAAATAGTGTGCTGGAACTCATTACATGAAATATAAAAAAGCAATTTATCTATTTGTTTGTTTAAAATGATTGCATCTTTTGATCTTAGAATTATTTTAAATGTATGTTATAACTACTCTATTTTTATACTAAAATTTTATATTAATAAAGTTTAATTATTATGAGGTCTGAAATGTTTCTTCTCTAATACAAAATGGTAGTCACTGTTGCATGTGAATTTGTGGCAAAATCTACAAAATGATCATGAACAGAAATTAATGAAGTCATCTTTCAAAGTAATTTTTGAAACAATCATAACAGGAATGTGAGAGGAAAGGAGGAGTTTAAATTAGGAAAGAGAAACCAGGAGGAAAAAATTGCTTTAATGCCTTAGTGAAAACATAGTAAAAGAATATGGACTTGTAACTACAAATTTTGAAGATGATGATCTCCTAATTTGTCTTTTTCTTTTCGCTAAATGTGTGCAGGAGTTGGAAGAGGAAGTTTGCCTACAATGGCATGTGGCCCATCTGTGACTGCTAGTAGCAAATATCCCCAATGCCCAGAGATGGGCACTAGATGGGGAGGGCTCTGAGTTGTTACAGTGAATTCTTTCCCAGGTATCTGGCTGGTGGATCTTGCAGAGATGCTCAGGGCTAACTGGTCATCCTATGTGGGGGCAGGAAAGAATTTTTCCCCAGTTCAGATGAGCAGAGACCCTACAGGGGGAGAGGGGGTTCACCTTCCTCTGCATCATGGGTCACTTGCTCAACATAAGAACAGTCATACTGGGTCAGACCAATGATTCGTCTAGCCCAGTATCCTGTCTTCCAACAGTGGCCAATGCCAAGTGCTTCAGAGGGAATGCACAGAACAGTGCAATTATTAAGTGATCCATCCCTTATTGTCCAGTCCCAGCTTAGGGCATGGGGTTGCATCCCTGATGGACCTGTCCTCCATGAATTTTTTTTTTTTAACCCAGCTATAGTTTTGGCCTTCACAACATCCCTGGCAACAAGTTCCACAAGTTGACTGCGTTGTGTGAAGAAGCCCTTCCTTTTGTTTCTTTAAACTAAAGCCTATTGATTTCATTGGGTGACCCCTGGTGCTTGAGCTAGGTGAAGGAGTAAAAAACACTTCCTTATTCAATTACTCCACATCATTCATGATTTTGTTAGACCCCTATCCTATTCCCCCATGCCCCGAATCATCTCTTTTTCCAAGCTGAAAAGTCTCAATTGTCTTAATCTCGTCTCATATGGAAGCTGTTCCATACCCTTAATCATTTTTGTTGGCCTTCTCTGTACCTTTTCCATTTCTAATTTTTTTTTGAGATGGGGAGACCAGAACTGCACACAGTATTCCAGGTGTTGGTGTACCATGGATTTATAGAGTGGTATTATATTTTCTGTCTTATTATCTATCCCTTAATGGTTCCTAGCACTATTAGCTTTTTTGACTGGTGCTGCACATGGGGTGGATGCTTTAAGAGAACTGTCCACAATGACTCCAAGATCTTTCTTGAGTGGTAACAGCTAATTTAGATCCCATCATTTTGTATGTATAGCGAGGATTATATTTTCCAAGGTGCATTAGTGTGTATTTATCAACATTGAATTTCATCTGCCATTTTGTTGCCCAGTCACCCAGTTTTGTGAGATCCCTTTATAACTCTTCGCAGTAGGGTGACCAGACAGCAAGTGTGAAAAATCGGGACAGGGTGGGGGGTAATAGGAGCCTATATAAGAAAGATCCCAAAATTGGGACTGTCCCTATACAATCGAGACATCTGGTCACCCTACTTCGTAGTCTGCTTTGGACTTAATTACCTTCAGTAATTTTGTATCGTCTGCAAACTTTGCCACCTCACTGTTTATTCCTTTTTCCAAATTTACGAATATATTGAACAGCACTGGTCCAAGTACAAATACCTGGGGGACACTGCTTTTTACTTCTCTCTTTTCTGAAAACTGACCATTTATTCCTACCCGTTGTTTCCTGTCTTTTAAGCAGTTACTGATCCATGAGAGGACCTTCCCTCTTATCCCATGACTGCTTTGCTTAAGAGCTTTTAGTGGGGGACCTTGTCAAAGCTTTAAGTCCAAGTACAATATTGCTGGTTTAAACTAGAGTAAATGGTGAATTCTCTGTAATTTGAGGACTTACCCACTCCTGGCAGAGTACTGAAGTGAGGTTCTGTGGCCTGCAAAGTACAGGAGGTCAGACTACATGATTATGATGCTGTCTTCTGGCCTTAAAATCTGAGTCTAAAGCTGCTTTATGCCACTGGTAAAGTTTCCTACCCTAAGATGAGCCCACGGGGGACAGCTACTTCAGCTTTAGGCCCACTTTATGATGCAATGCAGTGCAGCCCAGGATCGAATCCAGTGTATCTAACTGATGATAATTTGAAGTAAATTGTGTACTTTCCCCAAGTATTGATAGAACACATAACTTGATCAAATCTACAAAAACACATTTATTGCCACCCACCTAGCAATAGTTAACAAATAGCAGAGAAATTCAATAGGAAATACAACTTAAGTCAGCATATTGCTACTAAGTTAGATCTTATTCTGAGGACAGGCAGTTTGGCAACTGAAATGAAGGACTCGATTTTGCTCCAGCATTCCAGTACCAATGGTATATAATAATTCCTTCCAAAAGCAATAGCCAAAGCATAGCTGGTTTCCTTGTAAGGTCCCCTTTTGGCACTGATACTTACAAACAGATGCTGCTACCACAAAAGTCAGTGGAAAAGTACCATTCACTTCAACAGGAGAAGGACCTATTAGTGCATTTTAGCTATGGTAGCTTTGAGCAGCTAAATTCATAACCCTGATAAGGTTTCCCAGATCATGTATCAACTCCATGCCATTCTCAGCATTCACCAGGTTAATATTAGGTTACATGACTGACTCCTACATAATATAAGGGCCTTGCTGCTCGTCTACATTTGAGGGTTTTTTCCCCATCAAAACAAGGGTTGAGGTGCTGTGCCTATTAGACCTGAAAATCTGCAGAGATATGAATATGTTTTTGTGTGTGAAATATATTACTGTGATAATTATAATGGCTGAGTCTTAGCAATTCTACATTATTCTTGGATAAGTAGTGAATACGTTGTTTTAATGCATTTAACTTTAGAAGTGTTAACTCCAGTACTACAGATTGTCGAACATTGTGTAATAATATTGACAGTCACCAGATAGCCCTAAAAAAGTTCTAATTAACAGAATGTATAGACCGTTAGAACGTGGAAGAAACATTGTACTGCTAACAGCATTTTGCCCACAAGATCTAAATGCCTGTTAAACAGAAATTGTAAGAGTATTTGTAATAGCATAATTACATATTGTGTATAAGAAATGAGTTTAAAGGGGGGTGGGGATCTACTGCCATGATATAATTTTGAGTTTCCTACTTTGTACAGTTCTCTGCAGAAGAGAGTGTTAAATAAAAAGGATTCTAAAATACTTTTTATGAAAATGCAATAGCAAACTGCAAAGGGAGCTAGTGTAAGGTGTTAGAAATAAGCGTATCCTTTTCTGCACATGTGCAGTCATAAAGACTCTGTCACAAATAACATTTTACATCAGGACTTATTTGTAGCTTTCCCAGAAGCCCATGCCACCTATGTCTTCTGGTTAAGGTATAGAGCCTCAGTATTCATCAGTATGGATTCTGCATTGTTTCATGAGTTACTGTGTCAGTAAACTGCTGAGACTGCACTAACCCCAAAAGAAAAGGAACTATAAAAACTAGCTATTTTTGTGGCTCCTTGACACTAAACAAAGAAAGGCTTCAACAAATCTGAAGGATAGATTAGCTTTAGGCTGTTGTAACTTACGCAGCAGACACTTACGTGGCATCTTACTTTAGTTTTCACTAACACTGACAGTTTTATATGCGTGGTGGTTTTTTGGAGGATCAACAGTTATTACACTACTGTTCCCATGTATGGATTAGTTTTGTACAAGTTACATGAACATATTGCTTATGTCTCCCTCACACCCTTGATGCAAAGCTTTAACAAAATCTTTCTGAATAATGAATTTGCATGACAAAAAGGTGAACATGAGAAAGCAAGTATCATTTTCTACCCTCCGCAGAAAAAATTTCACACCCTCACTATTGATGTTGATTTTATTGGTCTTTCATACTTCTTTCAATAACATGGAAAACTCTACTGGATTTTACTAGAACAATATTTTTAATTAGTAACTTATTTTTCTGTTGTGATGACACTACAAAATTGTGATGTTATAAAATAGAAAAGATCCTGCCTTAATTTATGATTTCCCTCTTGTTTCTTTATGACCTTTATAAAAGGGCATCAGGACATAGCTAATTGGGTATCTTTCTGGGGAAGCAAGATGTGTCTAGCAGTCTCATAGCTCTGCAAATGAAAACCTGGTTCACAGATCTTCAGTTATTTGCACCAGGATTAACATTGTTTGGAAAATGTTTCTTAGATTGTGTTTGGCAGCTGGCCACTGAAAATTCTGACCATGTAATGCCGAGTGCCCTGCCTTGCCTTTGAATGTTAGGAGCGCTCTGTCAGATATCCAATTTCATGTGCTCTGTCATACTGCCATTTTAGACTGCTCCTGCAGTAGCAGATCTGAAATATGCCGTTCAATAATCACAGGAAGATACGTCGGTGCAATAGGAGGAGGAAGTTATTAGCAACAGGGGAGGGAATCCGGTCAGAATATTGGGAAAGGTGGAGGAACAAACTTTTTTATACACCCTTTGTCTCTGACAGATACTGGGGAAAATAGATTTGCTCTCCCCCTATTCTGAGCCTATGGGTCAGATTCTGATCCCAACTACTGTACACGAGTGTAAATCCAGAGTAACTCAAATGGCTTGGACAGAATTACTCCATTTCTACACTTGTATAACTGAGATCAGAATCTCCCCCACCAGCTATGCCTGGGCTGGTAGTGTCAGGTGAGAGGGGATATTCTTTGTCTGCTACTGTGCAGCATGAGCTGTAGACTCCACAAGGACAGCCTGAAGATTTATAGCCTGTGTGGTAGCAAAAGGAGTGGGTTAGGGCATCCCAGATAGATGTGCAGGAGTTGGAAATATTTTGAGTGGTTACTAAAATTTCCTCTGCTTGTCCTTTGCAGCAACTGAAATCACTAGCACATTGGACTGTATCTGATCCATTTTGCACTATGTTGCATGTGGATGATGATCTTTGAACAGTAGTCAAGAGATTAATCAAGAACCTGTGACACAAATAAGAGATTTTAGAGCCTGATCTAATGGGAGTCTATATTGATTTTCAATGGGAGTTGTGTTATCCCACTGATGATTTTCTGACAACAGCAACAACTGTACAGTTAATTGTTGAATGCAAAGATGACAGTGAGGATGCTGTGCTTGAGTATGGCATTTATTCTTTAATATATTTTTAAAGCATGTAGGTGTTCTATACAAATCAGTGCTATACTAACCCTTTTTGCTACTATGGGCTGAAACTAAGAACCAGTTTTTCCAGAGTCCGATCTCTATATTTAATTGCAATTTAGATCACTTGGACAGCTGAATGACAAATCACATGTGTGACAGAACCCGCCCTGGGAGCTGCCATCTGATGTGCCAAGACTACTTCTGCCCCTGCTTTCCCTGCCAGCTCAGGACCCAGCACCCTGTCTTACTGAGCCAGACACGCCCGTCTGTTCCAACAAAGACCCAGGGTCTGAATTACTTGCCCCAAAGCTGCAGGCTTGACTGAAAGCAGCTTACAGAAGTGTTTCTGTCTTTAACACTCAAATGCCCAACTTCCAATGGGGTCTAAACCCAAATAAATCCGTTTTACCCTGTATAAAGCTTATACAAGGTAAACTCATAAATTGTTCGCCCTCTATAACACTGATAGAGACATATGCACAGCTGTTTGCCTCCCCCAGGTATTAATACATACTCTGGGATAATTAATAAGTAAAAAGTAAGTTTATTATATACAAAAAGTAAAATTTAAATGGTTTCAAGTAGTAACAAAACAAAGTAAATCACCAAGCAAAATAAAATGAAACATGCAAATCTATGTCTAATCAAACTAAATACAAATAATCTCACCCTTAAAAATGCTTCAGTAAGTTTTTTCCTCAACCTAAACACCTTCCAGGCCTGGGCACAATTTTTTCCCCTGGTACAGCTCTTGTTCCAGCTCAAATGGTAGCTAAAAAATTCCTTATAATGGCTCTCCATTTTGTTCTGTTCCACCCATTTATATATCTTTTGCATAAGGCAAAAATCCTTTGTTCCTCTGTGGGTTCCCACCCCCTTCTTCTTAATAAAAAAACCCACCAAGTTAAAAATAAATTCCAGTTCAGGTGACATAATCACGTCACTGCAAAACTTCATTACCCACTTGCCAGCACACATGTATACAAAAAAACTTACAGGTAAAACAAAGCCATCTGCAGTCAATTGTCCTGGTTAATAAAAGTTATCAAAAGTCCAAACCACCATTAATGGCCCATACTTTGCATAATTACAATAGGCCCTCAAAGTTATATTTCATATTTCTAGTTTTAAATACAAAAGTGGTACATTTATACAAATAAAATAATCACACTTAGTAAATTATAAGCTTTGTAATAATACCTTACAAAAAAGCTTTTGCATAAAGCATATTCCAGTGCCATTATATTCACTCATTAGCATATTTTTATAAAATCATAAAATATAAAAGTGCAACGTCACAATATATACATGCCAAGTGACCTAAGCTGTAGGCAAAAATAACTGCAGGTTGTAATGTTGCAAGTACAGCCACAAAAATGGATGAAAGACTGAAAGTTGGGCCTTAAAACTATAAATTGTTGCCTGCAGCCTGCTTCGCTTAAAGGTAGGATTTAAAAATCTTGCACCTTCAGCTGTATAATAAAAGAGTGCTAAGGGCATTGTTGTATGATGACCATAAAGAAGATGCAATAAAGAAGCATCGAAATAAATCCATTTAGATTTACACCATTGAACCCATTTCATCCCATTGGCCCTCACAATAAAGGATTCTATGCAGCTCCTTCCAGAGACCTTCAGTGCTGCTCCCAAAACAACAAGTGCAATGTTCACTCAGTTCGCAAGGGTACACCTACGCTGGGGGGCGGGGGGTGGAGAGTCAGGGTCAAGCTGGAAGGTGTATTAATTCAGGTTAGTGAACCCAAGCCTCCTCTAGGCTTTAACTTGAGTTGCTAACCCAAGTTAAAAACTGAGTTGCTGTGTCTTCACTGTTATTTTTAGCGAAACTCACTGTTACCACAGGTCTCTCAGCTAGGTTGTTGAGATGGTTGCCTGATGTAATCTATTTTGTTTAAAACTTTTTAAAATTATATTACTTAATTGCAAATGATTCAGTGTTTCGTAAAAGCAGAGAAATGAAAGAATAATTTTAATGGCAGAATATCCAATGAAGTAGGTTCCTTTAAAAAGGTATTGTTCCATTATATTTGAATCAGGTAAATTTAATGCTAGCTTGACTCCAGTTCAGATCTGCAGTATATTTTAAGTGTAGGTGAAATCTAGAATTACTATTTGAATTACAACTAGCTGGATTTGTTTGTGAAGGTCTAGTACTTAGCAGTGCAATCATAGCAATACAACTGAAGTTTTGAACATACAAAGCAGACTAAATATAAATTATACTTGGCAACTCCTTTTTATTCCATCAAAATAAAATGCCTGCCCACAAAATGTATGATCTATTTTTTAAAAAGTTTTTTCTCATGATGTTCTTTTATTTTATAAATATTTTTTTTCCAGGTGAAGCATCGGTTGCTTCATATTTCACACTGAATTTACCTAGTAAAGACCAAGGTGAATGGATGAGGTAATATCTTTTATTGGACCAACTTCCGTTGGTGAGAGAGACACGCTTTCGAGCTTACATAGTAGATTATTGCTTTCTCTACTTATTAGTTTCAGTTGTCATAATTTTTGTTCATTTTCTGTCATTTAATGTATTTGGTGAGGGAGCTATTTGTTCTGTTTATCTATTGCTATATAGTGCATGTAGCATCAGTGGTATTGGAAGGAGATGGCTTTGTGCTTTCAACATCAGGTTTTAAATACCTAGACACCTTGGAATTACAGTTTCAAATCCTAGGAGGGTCAGATCAGACCTTCAGGCTTCTGAGATAAATTTAATTAGACTGTAACTCTGGTGCAGGGACTGTCATTAATTCTGTGTTCTTACAGCACCTACATATAATGGGGATCCTGAGTGCTACCGTAACACAAATAATAATATTGTCATGCATTATACTACTGTGTCGATCTTTCTAATTAAACTGTTAAAATGATAGCCCTCTATGTAGGCATTAAAGACTCCATGGCACTTTTAATAAGAGTAGTGTTTTGCCCTAATGTCCTTGACCAAAATTTCTGTCACCCAGCACAAAATTGTGGGCAATTTGTAAGATGGCTATACTCTATACAGTATGTCATAACCAAATGTATTTATTGTTGTCACTGATTTCTACCATTTATCTTAGTCTGAAAACTAAAAGTTAATTTACTGTGTTTAAGACTGAATGCTAATTCAGTTGCCAAATCTTGAGCTCCACTGGAGTAAAGGCTCCTGTTCATAATAAATTGATGAAAATTCTTTATGGCTGTTTCAGTATAGAAAATGAACATAGCTTACCATGGGCTCAGTGGTTGCCACCCACTCCCTATTACTTAAGGTCTTGACTCCCTAAAAAATAATGGCTTCAACAGCAGAAAGTCACAGAAGCTAAATGTGCCAGGTAACTGCACATTTGACTCACTCTGTGGTCTGCTCTAGGAATGCCTGTAAGAATTCTAGCCATCACCTTTCTGTGGGTGGAGACCTGCATCCCTTTTCTCTCCAGACCAGAGTTTTAGACAGTATGGTCCCTAAAGGTATTGCATGAGGTTGCAATATCTGCCACAATATCCTCTACCCTTAGACAGTTAATTTATTTTGGATAGGGCTTCCAAGCATATTAAGATGTGGATTCAGTTGGGAGGCAGAGAGATTGCACCAATGAACTCTTTCTTCTCTGTACCTTGCTTTTTGTTTTTGTTTTTTAATTAACCCAACCACATTCTGGTTGCCCACAGAATATAAATTGGAGTCACTTTAGATCTGCATTAGTGTATCTCGCTAGCTCCTCCATATATAGGTGATACAGAACTACTATTTTACCTTGCCACATCCTGTCATCCTCTGCACAGCAGAACTACACAGATTCCTTTGCTTTCTGGGCCTTCTGCCCCCATGGAAAGGATCAGGAACTGGAAGTATTCCTCAGAGCTGCAGGATATGATCAGCACATCTAGAAGACATACATCTCTTCCTGGCTTGTGTTAGAAACAGACCTGACAGTTTCCCAAGGAAGAGTCCAGGCCTACATTTAGAACCCCACATAGACTTCACTGAGCATGTTCTAGGTAACATTTATATTTAGCCAATTGTCATGGATGACTATCAGATTCAGTACCTATAGTCTGTACAAAATAGTGTGTAGAACTGGATGAAAGATGTTTTTTTCTCTAAGGAAAATTTTGACTTTGCAGAGAAAAAATGAAAACTAAATTATTTCATGTTGGATATGCCACTGCAGTGCCTGATGGAAGTTTTAGTTTTGGTACCTCTTGCTCCTGTTCTCCTTGATCGGCTGCACTCTCTGTTCTGAATATGTCTCCCATATTGCACCACAGTCCCATGGCTACAGTGTCTCATAGGAAATGAGGTCCAGTTGAGGGTTCATAGACTAGTTGGGGAGTCTGAAGTAAATGAACTACAACTCCCATGGGAGAATATCCAAATCAAAATAAATTGGCAGAAATATTTCAGTTTTAGAAAAAAAAATTTCAACAAAAGTCAGAGTTTTCCATGGAAAGTTGACAATTTAATTTTCCATTGAAAAATAGCTTTGATGGGCTTTTTTGGTTTGATTAATCAAATAGTGTGGGCTAAGGATGATGGAGAGAAATGCAGTGTGATGAGTAAACTTAATATCATGTTCATCTGCCATGCCAAAGAGAGGAAACATTTTAATTAACCCTAGGTGAGCAACGCTAACTTCTGTGGCTATCTGCATATGTGGTTATGTCTACACTGCATGTGGGAGGGAGCCTCCCAGCCCAGGGTAGACAGACTCATGCTAGCAGGACTTGAGTTAGCACACAAAAAATAGCAGTGTGAATGTTGAGGTTTGGGTGGCAGTTCAGACTTTTCAAGCCCACCCGACCTCCTGGGTCAAAGCTTGGGTGTCTACACTGTTGTTTTTATTGGATTAGCTCAAGCCCCAGTAGCATGAGTTTTTCTTCCTTGGCTGGGAGGCTTGCTTCCATCTGAAATGTAGACATACCCCTGAGGCCTGATTCTCCCATTTTTTTATAGGCAGAACTGGTAGCTATGCCTATGTCAAGGCTGCTTCCCCACTTTGAACTTTAGGGTACAAATGTGGGGGCCTGCATGAAAACTTCTAAGCTTAACTACCAGCTTAGATCTGGTCCGCTGCCACCATCCCAAAGCTAATTCCCTTCCCTGGGTAGCCTTGAGAGACCTTCACCAATTCCCTGGCGAATACAGATCCAACCCCCTTGGATCTAAAAACAAGGAAAAATCAATCAGGTTCTTAAAAAGAAGGCTTTTAATTAAAGAAGAAGGTAAAAATCATCTCTGTAAAATCAGGATGGAAAATAACTTTACAGGGTAATCAAACTTAAAGAGCTCAGAGGACCCCCCTCTAGTCTTAGGTTCAAAGTACAGCAAACAAAGATAAACACTCTAGTAAAAGGTACATTTACAAGTTGAGAAAACAAAGTAAAACTAACACGCCTTGCCTGGCTATTTACTTACAAGTTTGAAATATGAGAGACTCGTTAGAAAGATGTGGAGAACCTGGATTGATGTCTGGTCCCTCTCAGTCCCAAGAGCGAACAACCCCCAAAACAAAGAGCACAAACAAAAGCCTTCCCCCCCCCCAAGATTTGAAAGTATCTTGTCCCCTTATTGGTCCTTTGGGTCAGGTGTCAGCCAGGTTACCCAAGCTTCTTAACCCTTTACAGGTAAAAGGATTTTGGAGTCTCTGGCCAGGAGGGATTTTATAGTACTGTACACAGGAGAGCTGTTACCCTTCCCTTTATAGTTATGACAGCCTATAATTAAGGTTGCCCCACACTTTCCATTAAAAGACCCTGTTTTCAGTTCCTTATAACTTTATCATACATTAACAGTTTGGGCTGAAATTTTCCATGCCCATTGTCTCTCTTAGGCTGAATTTATTTTTGGAAAAGCTGTTGCACAGGCAACCCTAAGCCTGGCATTTCCTAACTTTGGATTGCTTTACTATTCCATCCAAACCCCAGCCACCACTCAGCCTCATTTCCATTTCCCTTTTCTGTAGAGGAGTGGCCTATAGAAAACATTGTTTATTTTTAGCTTTCTCAGATACAGTCCTTCCAGTTTAGAAGGAGGAGTTAATCACATGTAGCCTTCTATTTCCAAGTAACGAAAGAGCCGTGTAATATTACATAAGCTAACCAGCATACCTTGGTTAAAATCTGTGCTGTGTAGCCTGCATAGCTATATTCTATAATTAGCTGACAGGTAATAGAACATTTATTACAAGAACAAGAAGGAAAAGCAGATTCATAAATAGATCATGGGGACACATACATTGTCCAAACCCATTTGTTTATATAGTGGTCTTAAAAATATATTTTTCACCGAAATCAAGGACTTGCACAGCTTAGGGTATTCTGCTTGCAAGCCAACATATTGCAAGTATTAATTTTTTATTTCAACTGTTATCCTTGAAGAAAAATTCTCAAGTGATCCCCAATTCTTCATATTTATAGTACTGTACAGTAATGTTTAAAAGTGCACATTGGAGGGAGGGAGAGATCCTTGTGTACCTTGGTAGAACTATCCACAATCTAGCCTTTGGGGTTTGGTGGGGAAGGCAGGTGGATGGAATTTTGATAACAAGAAGTTATAAGCTGCTGAACATTGGTTCTGAGTATGCTCAGATGAGATCTGCTAATATTTCTTTTAGCAGAAGCTGATTAGGGCCTGTTCTCTTTGTGCCATCACTCAGGGGCTGCTACTGTCAGGTGGCTCCTGGGGTACTTTCTGAGAGGGAGATTGGAAATGTTTCATTGTATCATTCACGCAGAAATTAAAAGGAATAAAAACAAAACCCTAACTTTCCTTGGTATCTAAACAAAGAGAAAATCATAGGTGGGGCAGGAGGGAATGCAGATCCTATGATGTTTAGTTTTACTCTTCCAGGTTTTGCTTCATCCTGCAATATTTTGCACATTCTAAAATTGTCATTTAAAAGTAAAGTCTGTCTTTTTCCATTGTGAAGTTATAATTATTCTGCTGCTTTGCTAACCAATCTTTGCTGCCACAAATTAAACAGCACCAGCACACTTCCCCCACCCTTAACCTCAGTGATTTGTGAAATACAAAGTCTGAGATCATTTAAATGCTAACATTATTAAGCACAAACATTTTCTTTAAAATAAAAATAAGATAAATGCAAAAACTACATTAACAAAAGGATAAAGTTACACAGTTAAACTTTAACAAAATTTAAAAAATAGTATATCAGGAGCGGTGCTAGCTGATGAATTTTACACAATCCTCTGTATTTTATGGTGCACATTAAATAACAAGCACAGATATGTATTGAAGTGTACACACACACACACACAAAGATAGTATTGAAATAATACTTATATACAACATAGTCAAGACATCATCATTGTAGGAATTTGCATTTACTGAAAATTTTTGCTGTTCAATTTTAAAATTATATTAAGTTTTTTAAATTTAAAATGGATACTAATGTGTATTTCATAATGCAATCTGTTTAGTATTCTATATCATATCAAATCTCCAAAACCACCACCAGTGATACTTTTTCCTAATTAGAGGACTTCAATTAGAACAAGTTTAAATCAAAAAATTGCATTGCAATGGTGCCTGCATTTCTGCAGGGAAAATAGTTTCTGAATACTGTAAGTCATTATAAGACACTATTACTAAGAGAGTTTCCTTTTTTCCCCACAGAGAATTGTCTCAATTTTTGTGTACCATATATGTAAAATTTATTTCAGAGGAGACCATTGAGACATTTTTTTTACATTTTCATTTTATTATTACTATTTATTTGGAAATAGTTTCTCCTTTTTCTTCTCAGATATTTGCCTTTCCCTTGGCAAATACTGTCTCCCTCCCTCTCCCCTTCCTCCCCCGTGTTTCTATTGAACTGTTTTATTTAAATAACACTTTGGTTTTCATGTGATTGTCCATGTCCTATCATCTCTGTCCATACAACAGAATAGTTAATGATGTCACCACAGCTCTGGGAATGGTATTTGTGAGTTAATAACTACTGCAAAGCCAGCAGAGGGAGCACAATAAAAATTCTTCCACGTTTTTGGTGATGGTGGTAGATTTAAAAATATGTATATTCACAACTGTTGTCTGAGGTTCTAATTATGGGGTGAGGTACTTTGGCCTGTGTTATGCAAGAGGTCATAATGGTCCCTTCTGGCCGTAGTCTATGAATCTACAAACCAATGAACTAATGTGTTACACGGCAGGGGCACTGGTTTTAGTTTTTACAGATGATTATCCCACTGATTCAGCATGGCTGAACATTCTATAAGAGATCCTAGTCTCAAAAATGAGGGGATCTCTGAATGAATATGTGGCCATGGGATCAGTCATCAAGTGAAGAGATTTCCACAGCATGTTAGGTGCAGTGGCCAAGCCCAAGCAATGGCGTTCCAATATTCACATCATGGCATTATGCCAAGCCATTGCATAATAAATACTAATAAATACTACACCTCTACCTCGATATAACGCTGTCCCTGGGAGCCAAAAAATCTTACCGCGTTATAGGCGAAACCGCGTTATATTGAACTTGCTTTGATCCACCAGAGTGTGCAGCCCCGCCCCCCCCGGAGCACTGCTTTACCGCGTTCTATCCGAATTCGTGTTATATCGGGTCGCATTATATCGAGGTAGCGGTGTATATTTAAAATCAGCAACCACATAGGGGGAGTTATCCCAGACACTGCAACAATGCTGTGATTAAATTAGCATCAATGCCAGAAATCTTCTGGCCCAAGTTATTCTCTAACTCTGCTATTTGGATTTTCAACCTGTTGTTCAATACCATAAGCATCAATCATTATAGTCAATGCATGTGCCTATGCTCATTCCTTTCTAAGGGTCTCATCCTACTTCCATTAAAATCAATAGCAAGACCATGCACAGGAATTTAAATTTGACCACTTTTGGAGGAGTATGTTCTGTGTTCCCACTGCAGCCCTGGGGCTGGAGGAGTTCTGAACCCCTGCTGATTACTGGGGGAGCCCATGTCCCTATTTGCCCTCCCTCCCTCTTGTGCATGCCCCTGATCAATAGTAAAACTCCAACTAACTTCAGTAGGTCAATCCTATAATAACTGCTATACAGGAAGGCAAAATCTTCATAGAGTGATATTTCATCTCAGCAGATTTTTAACTGGCCTTTGTGACTTAATGCAATACACTGATTTAATCTTGAATATATGATTTGCCCTTACATTCGTCATGGGCAAGCATTCTTTTTTATGTATGAAGCCATCAGTGTATTTAGGGCAATTTGCTAAACATGGCAACTTCATGAGGCTGGAAAGGCTGATGTTCCAGGCACTGAATACAGCCGTAGATCAGTTACTTTGTCTTCTTTTCTGAGCAGGCATAGCACTCAATGGTTGCATCATCAATCATCATCATAATCATCATCAATAATAATAAATACTATGTATTTATATGGGGCCAGATTCTGCTGGGCCTTTATGCTGCTGCACAGAGGGGAGAGGCATAGCCTGCACAATGACCAGGCAGAACTGCAGTCCCAGCTATATAGTATTTAATAGAATATGCTGTTGTGTAACTATTTTTACTGTAATGGTGCTTCACTACTTTTTAATCTCCTTATATGTGGGCCTTGTCTTTCTCCCATTCGAGTCAATGGGAGCAGGAAGCAGGCCTTTTGCTTATAGAGTCCATGTAATATTTTTATGTATGGGTTTTTCCCCCTACAAATGCTTCAGGGTTGATTTGTCTTTTAGCAAATATATCACTGAGGACCCAGACATCAGTTTCAAGCATTCAAGGTGTTCTAAATGGCAGTGAGGAAAGGAGTGAATTTAAATAGTAATAACTTCACGTTTCTATGTCATCTCCATCCTGAGGGATTCTAAAGCACATTCCACACAGGAAAAACTGTGCAACAGGTTTCTTTTGGGACGTGTAGTGAAGAATAACTTCTCTAGTTTAAACCAGAGGGGAAATTATAGGTAAGTAGAATATCAATACCCAAATTGGATTTTGTCCAGTATGTCAGGATCAATGCCATTATTATTACTTTATTATGTTCTGTACTATTTGTTAAGTGCTGACATTGTCCTCAGAACTGAGCAAAATGCAAGATACAGTAATTACCTACCCCAAAGTCTTAGAATCCAAACAAGACAAACACAGAGAAGATTGGATGCCCAGGAAAGCCCCAAGCAGAAAATAATTTGGAGTTTTATTTTGGTTTTCTTGCTATTCACCTGCTTATTACTCTTATGTAAAATACCCCGGGATCTTTTAATGATAATAATTGTTCTGGGTCTTGATTTTACGTCTCATCTGAAACATGGCACCTCCTGGAGCACACTGCCCTCTAGTGACTATGTTAACTCTAGTGTCCAGAGTTTGAAAGTAAGATATGTACAATTTCCCACATACATTTGCACATGCCTAAATTATGCATGCAGCTACCCGATATAAGTGAATTGCACACTCACTTTGCCAGTTACCATCTTGTTCTCCATGTACCTGCACAGATACCTGATTTGTACACAGACATAGTGTTTGTACTCATAAGTTAGGCACATACAAATGTATGATGGGAAGCTGCACCCTAGCTTTGAAAATTGGACCCAAGGAGTATTACCAAAAGATGGCTGCAGACTTTAGCACTGGGAGCCATCAAAGAAAGGAAAACACAACAAAAGGGAAAGGAAAGATACCTTTAGATTTTGAGCATCTTTGCTCTGGTCAGTTTTCAGATCATTGGGACCAAGGCTTCCCTCAGTGTGGTTCAGCTCAAAGAATCCACTGTCAGACTGAGGTAGGCCTGCTTCAGCCAAAGGAAATAAACAGCTTTATCTCAGGGTATGTCTACACTGTAATAAAACACCTGCGGCTGGCCTGTGTCAGCTGCCTCAGGCTTGTGGGGCTATAACATTTCAGTGTAGAAGTCTGGCCTCAGATCTGCGAGGGAGAAGGTTCCTAAAGTCCGGGCTCCGGCCTGAGTCTGGATATCTACAAAGCAATTTTATAGCCCTGCAGCCTGAGTCAGCTGACACAGGCCAGCCATGGGTTTTTTATTGCAATGTAGAAATACCCTCAGTGTCTCTGGCAAGATGTACAGGCTTTGGTGGCAATGATATAGTCAGCATCCCAGGTTCTCCATGCTCTTAGGCCGAAGCATGGTCTGGGAATCTCTTGGGTTTCTTTACTTTACTGGAATTGGAGGCGAGGAAGAAGACCCCTTTCGAGTGACTAAGGAATCAGTTTCCCACAGGTTTCATGGCACCTTATCAGGGCCTGCTCTAGGTTTCTTTTGTGAGTATTACCTTCCTAGACTGGATGAAAACAGAGGGTGAAATTTTGTCAATAGCAAAATTCCCATTGGCTTCAGAGAGGCCAGGATTTCACCTAGAAATAATTCCTGTCTTCCAAGAACTCTTGGAAAGGAATTAACTTCTTCCCAACCTGATTGAGTGTAGAATATGCACACACAATCCCTTATCCCTTAATTGGAACAAGAGTGTGGTTGGAACAACAAATATGACTTAGAAATGACTGAACACTGTACCAATCCCATGACTGAAAGATATAACAAGAGAAAGGCATAACACGATCCAATGGCTGGAAGCTGAAACCAGACAAATTCAGACTGGAAATGAGGTGTACAGTTTTAGCAGTGAGGGTTATTAACCATTGGAGCAACTTACCAAGGGTCATGCTGGATTCTCTATCACTGACAGTTTTTAAATCGAGATTGGATTTTTTCTAAAAGCTATGCTCTGGGAATTATTTTGGGGAAGTTCTGTGGCCTGAGTAATACAGGAGGTTAGACTTGAGATCATCCCTTCTTCCCTTGGAATCCATGACTCTATGACTGAGAGAAAGTTGTAAGTCCATTTCTACAAAATTAACATCTAAAGGGTGATCTGTCATTAAGAATTTAATAACCAATTTTGCAAAAGCCACTAATTAAGGGATAAGCTGTGAAAGTCAAACAGCAATAAAATCACACATCTAAAAAATGTGAAGAATAAAACATCAGATTAGTCAAGGGACATCTGGAGGGGAGAGCTGTGATCATGAATTACTAGTGCTAGCAAAGCAAGAGATTCAACGTATTAACAAGCAAAAAATATCATTCCACTGATGCTTGTACAAGATCATAAGGTAACTCTTGCATTAATTATCATTCAACACTTCCAAACCAGGTGCAAAGGAATTGAAAGAAGGTCAACTCAGAATGATTGTTTGTTTGTATTTTAACTTTTCAATTATGTATAACTTTACTAAATAATAGTTCCAGAGAGCAAAAAATAATGACATTATTAAAACTCCCACCAGGGAACTTAGTTCTTTCTAAGATTGCTCATTATGAGCTATTTTACATTTCTGGTAAATATGATAAGAAAGATTCTCTTCTCATACCCATTAGTTATTAGTGTAACTCCATTGATTTAAGTAGAGCTACTCCTGCTTTTCCCCAACATGAGGGGCCGTATGTGTGTTTTGCACTGGGGATGTGTTTGTATCAAACAGATGAACTTCATAATAAAAGGAGTGGAGGGCAATCAAACCTGGGAAGGGCAGGGAGGGAGGGAGAAATGAGTCTATTTGTTTTATCAACAACTAAAAAAATTAAGGAATTTTTGAACAAAATGAATTGTTTTTAAATGGAAAAAAATTTTTTTTTGACCAGCCCCTGAACATGAGAGGTTTGGCTCATAGGAAAGGCTGTTCTCTACAGCATTATACTCACAAAGGATTTCCCAGCTCAAAATAATACTGACCCCATCATCATTATCTTTCACAGTGATCCCTCTCTGTGAGCCCCTTCAAATAGCACTAAAAGGCAGCTGCCAGCAGCACCTGAATGGGAGCCTAGCCCTGTGGGTGTTCTAAGGTCTGTATACATCTCAGGACTCTGTGGGTTTATGGGACCAACCCCCCCGGCTGCTCCTAAGGAAATGCAATCTCTACCCACCAGTGGGGTGATTCAGAAGAAACTTTGCAAAGAGGCCTAGCAGATTTTCCACCAAAATTCACCCCCTTTCACAGATTTTTCCTCAGAAAAGGCTGATAATAGACCTAGCTCATGGGATAAAACTGAGCGTTTACACTATGGATTTCTTTCCAGAATTGGAGAGCTGTTCGGTTGTGTGTACTCTCCTTCCAGTGGAATTCCCTTTCCCAAGCTTTTGGACACATTTTTGTCAATAACATGGTATGAGGGTCAAACATACTTGTGAAGGGGCGTATGCCCCACAATGACACTGGAACAGTGAAGGGGAGCTGGAAAGCTCAATTAGGGCATCTGCTAGGAACTACAGGCCATGACAGGACCAATTAAGAATAAGGCCCAGCTGGGGAGGAGCTGGGTGGCTATTATAAAGGAAGGGCTTCAGAGCAGGAGAAAGAAAGTATAGGGGGAGAGTTGGCTAGGGGGAGGACTGCCTTGTGCGTGCTCTCATAGGGGGAATTATGGTAAAAAGTCAGGTGAGCTATGGAAAAGCCACTGGAATGTGGTAAGCCTTGGTAGAAGGGCAGTATCTGGGTCTTTTGGGAGGTGTTCAGCTGAGGAACAGAGCACAGGGGAAATTTAAGAGAACCTGAAGTTCTTGCCTGAGAAGGGCAGAAGGGGTTTAAGTCTATATTTTAATTTGGGATTTTGGGGGGGATTTCAGGTAGGAGCCTCATGCTGGAAGGAAAAGTGCACCTTGAGGTTCTGTGCCTGAGAAGAATACAGGTGCACAGTGGAGCCTGAATGGGGATGTGTGAAAATCTTGCAAATAGGGTGATCTGGGATGAAGTGATGAGAGATGGTGAGAGTCTGAATAGGCTTCCCTTGCCTGCTTATTACAGGGTTCCTATGCTGGAACCCAGAGGAGAGGAAAGGACTGGATTCTTAACTTTCCCAGTGGGGTTGGAGATGTGAAAGTCCTGAGACTAGGCATGGAAGGACTACTGAGTCTGGACTTGGATCAACAATTCAGCATGATGCTTTTAGACGTTGTTGTTGTTGTTGCACTCAGTGTTACCCTGGAAGGGGTGGGACAGAATGTGATCTAGCCAGAGGGCTGAATCACCTGAAGAGGCAGACCACAGAACTGTAGGTTGTGGGTGCCAGATGAAGAGAGTATGCCCCAGCCACAAGGGGGAAATGCTGATCGGTGAATCACTCTTCTACCATTCTGCACTTGGAAACCTGAAATCACATTTTTTTTTTTTTTTAAAAAGCTTCCTTTTATTCTTCTACCACTAAAAGCTGGAAAACAGGGCAACTGATATATGATGATTGAATTCACCTTGAACTGTTAGGATGAAATTCAGGTCCGGGTGAAATAGTGGGTAACTCACAATAACTTCAGTGGGGCTGCAATTTCACTCAGGATGTTTGATATTTTAACCACCCCTTTAAAACAGTGTAATTCCCTAGACTTCCAGGGTTTACTGACTTACACCAAGGTGTGCAAGAAGGAAATCAGGCTCATGAACATCACCTCCACTTACCAAACCTAAGCAGAATTTATATTTCTGGAGCCTTTCTCTCCCCCTCCTCCCCCCCTATAATATTCCTGAAGCCTAAATGAATGTTTGTCTTCCTGGGTTATTAAAAAGGACTTTTCTTGCTTGTTTGCAGTGTTGTAACTGTTGGTTGAAGGATATTAGAGATAAGGTGTATGAAGTAATATTTTTTTTATTGGACCAACTTCTGTTGGTGAAAGAGAAGCTTTTGAGCTACACAGCTCTTCAGGTCTGAGAAAGGTACTCAGCATCACAGCTCAATACAAATTGGAACAGATTAAGTATAAGATTTTAATTTGTGTTGCAAGAAACCATTCAAGATTAAGTGGGCAATTAACAACTTTGTAGTCACAGGACAAAGGAGGGTCTAATGCAGGGGGGGGCCAACCTGAGCCTGAGAAGGAGCCAGAATTTACCAATGTACATTGCCAAAGAGCCACAGTAATACGTCAGCAGCTCCCCACCGCCTCCTGCCCACCAGCAGCCCTGCTGATCAGCACCTCCCCCTCCATCACCACACCACCTGATCAGCTGTTTCGTGGCATGCAGGAAGCTCTGAGGGGGAGGAGCGAGGGCACTGCAGGCTCAGGGGAGGGGCTGGGAAGGAGTGGAGTGGGGGCAGGGCCTGGGCAGAGCCAGGGGATGAGCAGTGAGCACCTGCTGGCCCATTGGAAAGTTGGCCCCTGTAGCTCCAGCCCCAGAGTCGGTGCGTATACAAGTTTTAACTTCTGAAGAGCCACATATTAACTTCTGAAGAGCCACATGTGGCTCCAGAGCCACAGGTTGGCCACCCCTGGTCTAATGGGTTACAGATTGGTATAAAACCAGCATTTCTACTGAATCTATGATTTTTAGTGTCCTAACAAAGTTAGGCATTTAAGCTCCCAGGCTTGTCTTTTGGAGCTGATGTGAATGAGGACTCAGAGGTCAAATACAAAGTGATTGCTTTGTAAAAGTGTTCAACCAGTGGTGATAGACAGTGGGTTTTTTCTGTTATTTATTTACTTTATTGCTTTACAGGAGTCTATTTCAACCATGCACACAACTTACGATTTAACTAAATAGCCACAGGACATAAAGACAACTTCAATGCCACATTGGTCCACAGTATTTGTGGAAAGGTGGCATTTTCAGAAGTGAAAATACGTTGGTAAAATTTAGACATGTGTTCCTTACTGCTGCTGGAGTGGAAAATGCCATTGTGTTGGAAAGTCCACAGCAGGTAGTACTGAACATGCAGCATGGTCATTTTTTGTGAAATGCAGTCAAGTCAAAATAGCTGTTCAATGTAAAGACAGCAGGGCCTTGCAGTTGAAGAAAGTCTTTCATGAACTAGCACTTAGTTGTTCCCTCCTACTATAAAACAATCACCTTCAAACTGCCGGGTATGGTATGAGCATAGGAGAATACACTGTCCCTGCCACCAGAGAATTTACAATCTTTAAAAAAAAAAAAAAAACAGACAGGCAGGAGGGGGTAGAAATACAAAAATAAATAAATAGTAATTGTTCTCATTCCTTTTTTCTACCACTAAACGCTGCCCCACTTATCATCCTGGCAACTCACCTTTACCCATCTCTTCTTGCCAACGTTCGTTAATTCACCGCTGCTTGCCTTCCCTGCCTTCTTGCCCCTACTAATATTGACTGAAGGCTGAATGACCAGAGAAATTGCAGCTAATTCACAACTGTTAAAGGCCCAATTGTCCAAAGGTGCTGCAAGTGTGAGTCCCACAGATGGCTGCCATTCCTCCCCCCCAAACTAGAGGCATGGTGGGGGGAGCTTGGCTTAAGGGTGAGGGAGTCATCCACCTTCCAGCTGCTTTATGCTGGGTGAAAGGGCTGGTGCAGACTAAAGGTGCCCTAAAAGCCTCCTATCTAGCTGGGGGAGTCTCTACAGTTCCTGTACTAAGGGAACAGCTATAGGGCTGCCTCATAGAGACTCTCAAGCCCTGGCATAGGAGGGAATGGCAAGGCTGGGGCGGGTGTTTTGGAGGGTGAGGCCACAGTGCAAAGCATTGTGGAGGTTCCAGACAGTGATAGGGTTCAGAGGGCAGCCTGGCGAGGCTGCTGTCAATGGTCTGTCTGCTGTGCCAGGCGCCTCTCTGGCCCCTGGAGCACCCCAGAATTGGCATGTTTAAAGTCACTCTAATGCTAGCCCACTCTCTCCTGGGCTGTGAGTGCTGTGCTTCTTAAGGTATATCTACCCTGCAATTGGGTGGTGTAATTCCCAGCTTGGGTAGATGTACACGCGCTAGCTCTGAGCTACTGCCCTCAGATTGGCAGCGTGGCCTCAGCGGTCTGGGTGTCTGCTCAGGCTAGCAGCCCAAGTACAAACCTGTCTGAGGTGCTAGATGCACACTCCAAGCAGCTAATCTGAGTCGCTGCCTGTGCCACTGTGCCCACATTGCTATTTTTTGCATGCCGGCTCAATCAGAGTCTGATTGTGGGTCTGTCTGAGCTGTGAATTACACCTCCCAGCTGCAGTATAGATGTACCCTAAAAAGTACAGTACAGACTCGTACAATAGCTCTCAATATATGGTTTGGGTAGGAGCCTCTATACCGCCTTCCTGCCCAATAGATCTTAAAAGCAACAGTGCCTGCTGCTGTTGCTGAACAGCTAAGACCTAGTGTACAGTGGTTATAGGATGGAAATCACACCTAAGATTTTTATGAGCTGCTCTGCTAATTTCTCAGACAAGGACAAAGCAGTTCACTTCCTTTTTCTGTGTGTCAAACACAATGTGTTGTCAAAATCATTTATGATCGCAGTTGTGCTTGTCACAACAGCAATAGTTAGAGGGTTAGATTCACTGTATGTACACCAGCCTGTTGTGCTGCATCTGAGAGAGATTCACAGAGGAGCAAGTGGTACTACCTGCCCTCTCTAAGGATGGCCTCTTTGGGAAGGCGGTGTTTTCTATCTGCTGGAGTCTCCATGAGAGCTCTACTGGTGGAGGCTACACTGAATCAGTACATCTCCAGCCATAACAGTGACAGCACCCCTTGCTGCCCTGTCATCTTTACCCAGAGGAGAGGTTGTGGTCACTTTGTGCTGCGGTCACCCTTCATTGTTACTTACTGACCTACCAGGGGTTTGATTATTGAAGTTATTGTAGCCAGGAATCCTTCATAAAACTGTCAGCATTAGCAACATGATTTCCATGCTAACTCCATGTTTTCACATGTTTAGAACAGTCTGAAAATACCATTTTTGTCTTGAAATTTTCCATGCTTGGTGTCTGCCCAAAGATGAATCACTTTAGAGAGTTTAAGCAATAAATCTCCAGCTGTTCTCACATAGAGAAAAGATTAAATGTTTCCTATTTTGTAAAAATTCAAGCCACTTTGCTATTTTTTCCATGGGGACAACGCAAAGGCTGAACATGAAAACCACAGGCTAGATGTATAAATAGGAGTTTATGAGGAGTATATCTTTTAATACCTGTTTCTGGGGGTGAAAGTAAAAATAGGGACTTACCGGTTCGGGGCTGGGTTGGGGCCGGCTCTGGCCCCCGGAAGGGGCGGGGATGGGGGAGGTGGGGAATAGAGCCAGCCCCGGCCCGCCCTGTACTGGTAAGTGCCCTCCCCGTCTCCCGCTGGGGTAGCAGCAGCAGCAGCCCTGGGGCCCAGGGCAGTAGAGGCAGCAGGAGCCCCGGCCCTTTAAATAACCCCCGGAGCCCTGCTGCCGCTACCCCAGGGCTCCAGCAGCAGGGCTCTGGTGGCAATTTAAATTCCCTGCTGCTGGGAGCCCCAGGCCCTTTAAATTGCTGGGGAAGCCTGGCCGCCCCGGTGCGGCGCACCGGCTCTTGCCGGTATGCCGTACCAGGGCGTACCGGCTTACTTTCACCTCTGCCTGTTTCCCCCCAAAAGTAAAATATTATGAATGTGCACCACGAAATTCCATTAAGCTATGAGCTCCATCTATCTATCTAGGTATATTTAACACCCAGCATCTGACCTGTCTCCATAGGAGCCAGAAGGAGAATCCTCCCTCCATGCCAACAAAGCAGCTGTAGAATAACTCTGCAGAAGTTCCTTCAGTCAAACTAGCCTGGCCTTGCCTCCCCTGATGTGGGCAGGATCTGTACATCAACTGTTTCTGCTCCTCCCTTGGGCATCGCATGCCCTGCACCTGCTTCCTCTTGCAGGGAGCTCATGCAGAGCCAGGCTCTACTGCACTGCGTGCTCTCTGCATACCCCACTCCCTCTCCTGTCTATCCGCCTCCTGACACAAAGGAACTACATGGGTTTTTCTGCCATGTGGTCAGCTGTGGCTGCAAATTAGATGGGGCTTCATTTGCCCCTTAAACACTGCTTAATTTGTGCCAGGGCTGAGCCCTGGCACCTTTAGGCTTGGCAGTTCATAGCCCAGGCACCTCTGGGCTTGCTGCATCAGTTATGAATGTAAAAAATATTGCTTGAGCCACAGCACCTCTTTTGTTACAAATTAAGCTCTGACCTAAAAGATGGCTGTAGTGTGGTTAGCTAGGTAACTGCAGCTATTTGTAACTTGTAATCTTTTTTTTTTTTAAATGTGTAGTAAAATTCAGTGATGGAGTCTTAAAATCAGATGGCAGTACTGTTTTGGGGTTTAACCCTCTCTGCTTGCAGTCCCCAACTCCCTTCCCTCTCCCTTGGATCTCAAGAATATATGCCTTTAAAATATTTGTATACAAAATAAGAATGTGGTGATTTATCTGTACAGTTTATTAATTGTGTGAGATTATGATCTCTGTCTGTGTCTCCATCAAGCTGGAAACTCCATTTTGAATGTGCAGCCCTCTGCCTCCTCTGTCCTTTTACTTATTAGTTGGACCGAAACTCCAACAAATAGTGCTACAGGGCTGACAACTGAAAGTTGTTAAAATAGTGTGGTCCGCAATTCAAATACAAACATCCTAGAACAGGGGTTCCCAAACTCGTATGCGTACTCCCGGGGGTATGCAAGACATCTCTGGGGGTACATGAGAGAAATTGTGTAATGGTGGATTTTATTTATTGCATTTTCATAATAGGCTACTCAAACAAAGCTTTAAAACTCTGGAAATTTCTTATATAAAATACAGTAGTTAATTCACTTCAAGATATACCAATGAGAAGACAGATACAGAGCCCTCACCTCCAATCACCATACAGCATGGGGTTAGTTGTCTAGCAACTGTCCCATCTAACTGAGCTCAGAATTTAAGGGTTTTTTCAGTTGTATACATCACACTAAAACTATATCTGTACATAACAGTGAAATATGGACAGATGGCTAAAGACAGGTATTGTTAAGAAGAACACACAATGTATCAGGGGTATGTAGGCAACTGGTAGATCTGGAAGTGGGTACACAATAAGACAAGCTTGGGAACCTTGTCCTAGACAATAGGCTGGCTTCCACCCAGGAGAACTGGTTTGTCAAAGGAGAGGTCACTTAGCAATGAAGTCACCTAGAAGGTGTCTGATCACCTGAGGAGGCTGATCTGGGAGTCACTTGACCAGTACCGGGTTTACCATGATGCCAGGGGTGCCAGGCCCACACTCAGAAGGGGCCCCAGTGTCCAGACTTGCTGCTCCAGCCTCCAGCGGCCAGCCCAATCCCCCTGGCTGGCTGAGCCAGCCAGGAAATCTGCCCCCGTCCTGCCTCTTCCCACCCCTGCTCCACCCCAGCCCTGCCCCCACTCCACCCTTCCTCACCGGGTGGCAGGAAGTGGAGTGACCCGGCCCCAGCCTGCTCTGCTCCGCTGACTCCCAGACATGCCACCAGTGAGTGCTGGGGGGTGGTTCCACCCTGCACCCCAAGTCCCAAGGCTGGGAGCCAGGGGAGCATAAGGGTGGGGCACTGGGCAGGGGGGTGGTGTGGTGTGGGCCTGCCCTCAAGGGGAAGGGGCATGCTGGCAGTACAGGGCTGGGCAGGCCAGTATGCATCTGGCAGCTGCAGGTTTGTAAACAGTGCCCTCCTGCTGGGCTGCACAGAGCGGGGCTGCTCCCAACGCGCTGTGCCTCATTGCCCCCAGCCCGCCCTTCACTCTGGAGACTGACCATCCTGCCCCCCTGCACCTTGCCCCATGGGGGCCCACAAATATGTTTGGTGCTGGGCCCACAAAAAGTTAATCCGGCCCTGCACCTGACAGAGGGACTAGAAGGTTATAAAAGGGCAGGAACTGGTTTATTCAAGTTCTTTGGCCACTTTCACCAGCTCAAGCAAAAGGAATCTGCTGCAAGAGTCTGATGAGGCGGGGGAACCCTGCCTACATGAACTGAGATGGTCTCCTAAGAGCACGGTGAGCTAGAGCGAAGGGCATTGCATTCAGGTTATTAGTTTTATAGAGAGCACAAATCATACTGAAAACAATCATGCCACTAAATAAAGAGCAATGGTTTATAATTCTGTGCAAAGCATGCCTCTGTGTTGGGTTACAATATGTACAATACCCTTGAAGAGGTACACTTTGGGCCCAGAACACCATCGTGGCTGGAATATTGGGAGACTGTGTTTAAGCTATGGGGGGATCCTGAGGGGTCAGCACTGGTTATAGGCCATGTAGTTGTAGCTCTTAGGAGTGGGTGGTAGGATGTACCTTGAGCCTAGGGACCCTAAGACAAGGACAGTGCCTGGACTCCATTCAGACTCAGGACACTTAAAATACCCAGGATCCAGCGACTGAGTCCCCTCACATCAGTCTGGTGAGCAGCCAAGAGGGGGCACTGACTGGAGCTGTGACTGTGCAATTTTTGCTCTGAATGTTGCCTTTCATTACTCAGCCCTACTGGAGCCTTGAGCAGGAAGAACTTTGCATTTCTCATCAGCTTTGTGGCCCAATTTGCAGTAGTTTTGTTACGACTTGTTCTTTATCAAAGTGCCTAATGGATACACGTGTGCTTGTCTTGGAGAGTGAAAAACTGGGCCCATGGCCACCCAGTGATGTCTCAAAGCCTGAAGGGATTATTGTTCAGTGGAATTAACTGTTGGCATCTTCTTCAATTTGCTTCGTCTCTTGCTTTGAATCAAACCAGAAGTCTTATTCTTTCCTCCATCTGTAAACTATCTTTTTCTTTTGCCTTTCAAAGTGAATGTAATGAGAGCAAGGACCTGGACTAGCAGAATGGACTCTGAAATTCCCTATTTATCCACACACTGAATTATTGCCAGCTTGACTAGAGCTAGCCAGAGGCTGACAATTCCATTCTGCAACAACTTACAAGGTTTCAAAACTTGTCCACACGGGAATGAAAACAAAACCTTTCAATGGTTTTGTGAAATTGAACTGTGTTGAAATATCTACCTGATCGCTTTGATATTGGTCTCTCTCAGAAGTGGCAAGAGAGTCATTACACCCTGGACTTCTGAAACATTTCTATTGGAAACTTGATCAAAACTGATACATCTTCAGGAAATTTTTGACTTAGATAAAAAACAGATTTAAAAGTACGCCCAGTTTGTAATGGGTCATGTTTATAAGGATGCTATTCTGAATTGGTCATTTTGTTTGACCCTTTTGATGGTGGTGGCTTCCTTCTGAACATACTCTCTACCTTCTTTCTTCATTCTGAATGAAGGATTAGCTAAAGGTGGAATATCTTCAGCTAAACTCAGTTAATTAGAACCTTTTAATTGTTTAATGGAGTGCTTCAATACACCTGTCAATGGACCAGAAGCTAGGTCCCCCTAAAGCATGCACATCTCATTCCTCACATATGTCAGGGGATCTTGGCCACTTCGACAGCAGTGTTCTGCTCTCCCTATGGAGGGCACTCAGCAGGTTCAGGGTCCACAAACAGGAGAGGAGGTGGGGCTAAGGGAAGTGCACATCTCTTCCCTTTAGCTCTGTAGAAAAAGTTAGCCAAGGGAGAGTCTGTGGTAGGGCAGCTTTAAGATACCTGTTCTGCCAGGTACAAGTGGAACAGCTGGGCAAGACACAGCTAGTGAGAAGGCAACTGTCCATTGTGGGTTGCCTGGTCTCCCTCAGATCCCTGGAGATCTGCCAGCTTTGGGTGTTAGACATTGTGGCCTTTTCCATAGGGGAGCATACACCACCTCTCTGGTGAGATGGATCAGATACCTCTCCCCGTCCCTGCCCCTCCACTGCCATTGTATGGCTTTTCTCTGTGAAAGGAAAAGATAAAGGCCTGGGTTAAATTCTGCTTTCAAAGAGGTGTAGAACTGAAGTAACTATTAAAGTCAATATCACTCCAGATTTATACTGGTGTAACTGAACTTAATTCAGCCCTACAATTTATAAACTAGAAGATCAGTTAGTGACAGTTTCTGGTGGTAGATTTAATGATATGAGCACTTGTTTGCAAAGAAATGAAGAGAACCATATTTAATTTCCCAGTGGACCACAGAACAGCTTGCCGATGCTAGTATATATGTTGAAGATGAAGAACAAGTCATCCAAAATAGATCTTGCCACACAATGGCCACAGAACAAGAGATTTGCAACCTGTTGGAATAGTTTCAACTTTACTCAAATGACAACTCTGTGTGTGTTTTAAATTGCATGACCAGAGGGCAGACTTGCCTGGAAATACTTTCTTGCACTGAGCACTCAGCTAGTCTAGATTCAACCACACATCTACTTATTAAAATCATTAGTTCCAGTGATTTTCTTGCACTGAGCACTCAGCTAATCTAGATTCAACCACACATCCACTTATTAAAATCATTAGTTCCAGTGGTTTTCTTGCACTGAGCACTCAGCTAATCTAGATTCAACCACACATCCACTTATTAAAATCATTAGTTCCAGTGAGGTTTTTTTTCTATTACCATCTAATTCCTGAAAACATTACGGTCACCAGATTAGGTTTAGGTGTTTGGCACCATTGACAATTTATGTGGATATCCCACTGAAATGTATGTTTGAAAGCAGAGTAGCAGCAGCTTGAATAAGAGGTTTCTGAAGGGGATGAATTTTTTTGATTGAGAAAATGAACATTTTGGCTTCATAAGTAATATTTATTGTGGAATGCATGGTGGAGGCAGTGTTCTGCAGTTACACCTTGTTTGGAATTCTGCATTGCTAGGTTGACTACATCCAGGCAATCACCTAAGTCATCTGTCAGCTTGACAGACAGCAGTAGCACTGATGAGACATTTATTCTGCAGTGAATTGAGATTGGCTTATCTAAAAAACAGACATCAAGTTATTTAACCTCTTTCTTATCTTTTTGGTCTTGTACACATCATATCTCTGGGTGTTTCTTAACTGTAATTGTCAGTATTTGCCCAGAGAAGTAGAAGAGTGAAATGTTAATCTGCTTCTTAAATTCAGGTGCATAGATCCTTCCAAACACTCTCAAATCACAACTTGCCTACTAGCTAATGCAAAATCATCTGTGGGAAATATTCTACTAAATTGATCTTCTGATACAGATCCTGTCAGAATGCCTAGGAGAAAAGGAAAGCAACATTACACAGAGGTGTCTGCTAGGAGTTAAAAGGGTCAGGGTGATTTGAGGTCTTGGAAAATTTTTTGAAGGAGAAAGTAGTTAAGGACTTTGAAGGAACGGTAATCCACACCATGTAGAGTCAAGAACAGGAGTTTATTATGCACAGTGCTGGTGGAATGTTACTTTGCTTATTAGGCTCAGAGATATTGCAGAACAATTAATTACAATAGATTATATAGGGTGCTCATTGGGCAGAGAGACGCGACAGGGGATGGGTTTTCCCAAGCCCCTGGATAGGTTCTAGCAGCAAGACAAGATAAGCACAATAAGCCAATGGTCTAAAAGATTACATAATGGCTCTGCCCATGGCCCAAATTAACATATTGCTGACACACAGGTAATTACCCCCACACTATGTCTATTAAAGTGTATAGGTTAAATCCTAATTTTGGGGTCCAGGGGAATGAGGTAGCAGCTCTCCCGGTTGACCAACAGGTACATTCCTGGAGATTTAAAGCAAAAAAGCAGTAATTAGTATTTAACAATAACAATTGTTTATAAGTTTACCCTTGCATTTCTGTGGGCTAGGATTGGCATACATCTGTGAGGGGAAGGTGTCATAACTTATGTCAATTATATTAGGCCTCTCCCTGAACTGTGTCTGGGATCTGAGGGGTATTGTACCACTATCTCTTCCCTCTGTTAGGGAGTAACCGTGAGGCCTTTCTCAGTGCTTCATGTGTCTACAACTCAGGATAAGGATGCCCAATTACATTTGCTGACTTCGCTCACTGACTTGAAACACACAAGGTTATCTGTTTACCCCAGCTTTCTCTTAGCTATGTATTGTTCTTTGTTGGCTAGTCTTCATCCGGGCCTATATGAAAAGTCCTTAGCAGAAACTGTAATTAAGATTTTACATCCACAGCAAATGGATTTTGGCCCTTCAGACATAGAGGTCAATGGTAATTGGGACAAAATACAACATGGTTTTACAAAAGGTGGATCATGCCAAACCAACCTGATCTCCTTCTTTGAGAAGGTAACAGATTTTTTAGATAAAGGAAATGCAGTGGATCTAATTTACCTCAATTTCAGTAAGGCATTTGATACGGTTCCACATGGAGAATTATTAGTTAAATTGGAAAAGATGGGGATCAATATGCAAATAGAAAGGTGAATAAGGAACTGGTTAAAGGGGAGACTACAACGGGTCATACTGAAAGGTGAACTGTCAGGCTGGAGGGAGGTTACTAGTGGAGTTCCTCAGGGATTGGTTTTGGGACCAATCTTGTTTAATCTTTTTATTACTGACCTTGGCACAAAAAGTGGGAGTGTGCTAATAAAGTTTGCGGATGACACAAAGCTGGGAGGTATTGCCAATACAGAGAAGGACCAGGATATCATACAGGAAGATCTGGATGACCTTGTAAACTGGAGTAATAGTAATAGGATGAAATTTAATAGTGAAAAGTGCAAGGTCATGCATGTAGGGATTAATAACAAGAATTTTTGTTAAGCTGGGGACTCATCAGTTAGAAGTAACGGAAGAGGAGAAGGACCTCGGAGTATTGGTTGATCACAGGATGACTATGAGCTGCCAATGTGATATGACTGTGAAAAAAGCTAATGCGGTCTTGGGATGCATTAGGCGAGGTATTTCCAGTAGAGATAGGGAGGTGTTAGTACCGTTATACAAGGCACTGGTGAGACCTCATCTGGAATACTGTGTGCAGTTCTGGTCTCCCATGTTTAAGAAGGATGAATTCAAACTGGAACAGGTACAGAGAAGGGCTACTAGGATGATCCGAGGAATAGAAAACCTGTCTTATGAAAGGAGACTCAAAGAGCTCGGCTTGTTTAGCCTAACCAAAAGAAGGCTGAGGGAAGATATGATTACTCTCTATAAATATATTAGAGGGATAAATACCAGGGAGGGAGAAGAATTATTTAAGCTCAGTACCAATGTGGATACAAGAACAAATGGATATAAACTGGCCATCGGGAAGTTTAGACTTGAAATTAGACAAAGGTTTCTAACCATCAGAGGAGTGAAGTTCTGGAACAGCCTTCCAAGGGGAGCAAAACACATATCTGGCTTCAAGACTAAGCTTGATAAGTTTATGGAGGGGATGGTATGATGGGATAGCCTAATTTTGGCAATTCATTGATCTTTGACTATTAGCAGTAAATATGCCCAATGGCCTGTGATGGGATGTTAGATGGGGTGAGATCTGGGTTACTACAGAGAATTCTTTCCTGGCTGGTGTCTGGCTGGTGAGTCTTGCCCACATGCTCAGGGTTTAGCTGATTGCCATATTTGGGGCGGGAAGGAATTTTCCTCCAGGGCAGATTGGCAGAGGCTCTGGGGGTTTTTCACCTTCCTCTGTAGCGTGGGGCACGGGTCACTTGCTGGAGGATTCTCTGCACCTTTAAGTCTTTAAACCATGATTTGAGGACTTCAATGGCACAGACATAGGTTAGGGGTTTGTTGTGGGAGTGGGTGGGTGAGATTCTGCGGCCTGCATTGTGCAGGAGGTCAGACTAGATGATCATGATGGTCCCTTCTGACCTTAAAGTCTATGACTCTATGACACCAGCTGCGATATTAATCAAGGACAGGAATTAAATTAGAGCACTCAGGGGCTGTGCACAGATACTGCCAGTGCACAGATTGTCTGAACTGTTATCCTGTGAAGTGCCTCATTAATACCCACTTTGGGGTTACAGTAGCTGAACCTATCAAAAGCCAATCAGCCAGTAGTAATATTTGTGATTAACTGAGAACACCCTATCATTGTCACATTGTAGTCTGGGAATAACTGGGAGAAAATGGCTTTGCATTTACACTTTAGGCTTCATTAATAAGTGTATCAGTCAACTATGGTGAGTTTGAGGATTAGGTTCTAAGACATTGGAACAGTTTCTCCAACTATAAAACCAGGATTCACAGAAGTGTTGTCTCCAAAACACTCTTGCAGAATCCTGTAACAAAATTGTTGTCCTAGGCTCCGATTCAGCAAAGAACTTAAGGACTTGCTTAAACTTAATCATATTCTTAAGTCCTATTAACTTCAATAAGGATACTCGCATGCTGAAAGTTAGGAACATACTTAAGTAACTTACTGATCTGGAAACTCACCACTCACATAAACTTTGCAAGAGAGTTTGGGTACATGTACACAGCCCACGGTAGCAAGCCTCCCAGCCCAGGTCACTAGGCCTTGTACTTGCACTCTAAAAATAGCTGTGCAGACAGCACTTTGAAGTTGCGGCTTGGGTTCGGAAGCCTAGGGAGGAGGCCCCAGCCTGAGGTGCAACCTCAAAGTGCAATCTACATAGCTATGATTAGATTGTTAGTATGAGCCCTACCAGCCCAGGTCTGTCAACCAAGCTGGGAAGCTTGGTGCCACAGGCTATGTGGACATACCCTTAAAGCGTCATGACAACACTTGTATCTGATGGGAGGGGGAAACCTTAACATTTTCCTCTTTTCTCTTTATGAAATATTTTGCTTGAATTTCCAAATGGCTTTGGAAAATAGGCACTCTTACTTGAAACATGAGGTATGCTTTATCTTTACCCTTCCAGTAAAAAAACTGTTGTGTAGTGTATTTGTATTTGGTTGTAGAAACAAACTCCAGAACCATAGTCTCCACTGCCTTTTACCCTCTGGAGTGTTACAGCTGTGTAAAGTGAACATGCCACTCAGTGTCTTATACCTGCTAGTCAGGCTTAAATGACCACACAAGTGGTAGAGCACTGAAGGAGTAGTCAGATGCTCTTTTCGATTGGAGCATCTGCAAGGAGTTGCCTTGCTGGTGATTTGCAGTGTGGACCATATCTTGACATGAAAAAAATGATGGTGTTTTTTTTGGTAGGGTGATCCTATTTTAGGGAAAATGGGACACTGTGCAGGGCTGGCCCGAGCTGCTCATCCAAGCTCTGCCCACCCCTGCTTGTGGGGCCAGCCCATTCCCTGCCTCCCCTTGCCTCCCCACACATGCAGGGCTCTTGTCTGAGCCCAGCCTGCTCCTCCTCACCCACAATCCCTCTCCCCCCCGCTGTGCGGTTGGTGTCCCCGCTTACCCCCCTCATGTTCCTCTGCACCCCACTAGGTGTGCGTGCCCCACGTTTTTGGCAAAAGTGGGTATTTGTCCCATTTGCTCTTGCGAACTGATCAATGCCCACTTCTGCCAAAAAAGTCAGGATGGCCGGGACAGGGATTAAAAAAGGGACTGTCCCGGTGAGGGCTGGCTCCAGCTTTTTTGCCGCCCCAAGCGGCGAAGCCAAAAAAAAATAATCGGCGATCGGCGGCACTTCGGCGGCAGCTCTACCGCGCCACTTCATTCTTTGGCGGCAATTCGGCGGCGGGTCCTTCCCTCTGAGAGGGAGTGAGGGACTTGCCGCCGAAGACCCAGACGTGCCGCCCCTTTCCATTGGCTGCCCCAAGCACCTCCTTCCTTTGCTGGTGCCTGGAGCCGGCCCTGGTCCCGGCCAAAATGGGAGGTATAGTCACCCTAGTTTTTTGTAATCTAAAAATTGCAGGTTTGAAAAATGCCAAATATTAAAATGCTTTTTCCTTATTCATGTAAAATGTGTTGTTATGCTTTGCACATCTTTAGCACCTTCAGTCCAGCAGTCAGAAAGCCCTTTACAAACATTAACCTGACAGCACTCTTGCTGATCAAGTCATCTACCACTGAAGCGTATTTATGGCATAGGGGGGAGACTGTGACCTGTTTTAACAGTGCACAGCAATATTAAATAACAGGAAGTGAAGGAGAATCCTTTTCCCCCAGTAAAACAGCAGGGCTTGTAACACACAACTTTCAGATCATTAATCCTTAGCAAACTGGCCAAACCTTAGGCATCCAACCCATTAAAGACTAGTCAACTGGGTCACTGCTTGCTGGCCAGCCCTATCGCATTTCTCAGCCTTCCTCTTTCCCTGTATTTATTTTCTCCTGAAATATTTCCATCAATTCAGAAAAATGAGGTGCATCAGCAGTAGAAATCAAGGAGAGAACTGGGTCCAATCTTTTATATTTAGAAATTATAAAAAGACAAATTTAGGAAATCTGGTTACCTTTCACATGATATTAAGTTTTAGTCAGATATGCTAGAAAGACTTCCCTGAGTGTGTTTTCAATGGAGCACATAGCGCTAGAGAAGCAAAGTCATTTAATCTACTGAAGATAGGCATTAATGTTTTCTCTGTAGAAGAAAATGATGGTTCTTGAAGTTAAAATTATGAAAGAGGAAAAAATTAACTTGTCAGTTAAATCAGAAATAATTACAATAGGAAGTAAAGTGATATATTCAGCTTTACAGAAAATGAGAATCCAGGAATTTGGAAATAATAGGAAAGTTATCAGTGGCTTATTAGTTGTTATAGCATCAAGGAGCCCCAGGCATGGGAGTGAGCCCCAGGACCCTGTTGTGCTAGATGATGTACAAACACAGAACAAAACGAACAAAGCGGTGGTGAGGACAGGACATCTCTACATCAACTTCAGGTGTATCTTTGGACACTTGCAGACTTATGACAACTTCAGAAGTGCTTTCAGAGAAACAGAAGGGTCTATCATAGAATCATAGAAGATTAGGGTTGGAAGAGACCTGAGGAGATCATCTAGTCCAACCCCCTGTGCAAAGCAGGACCAACCCCAACTAAATCATCCCAGCCAGGGTTTTGTCAAACTGGCCCTTAAAAACCTCTAAGGATGAAGATTCCACCACCTCCCTAGGTAACCCATTCCAGTGCTTCACCAAGCCCCTAGTGAAATAGTTTTTCCTAATATCCAACCTAGACCTAATTTCCAAAGCAACTTGAAACCATTGCTCCTTGTTCTGTCATCTGCCACCACTGAGAACAGCCAAGCTCCATCCTCTTTGGATCCCTCCTTCAGGTAGTTGAAGGCTGCTATGAAATTACTTCTCACTCTTCTCTTCTGCAGACTAAATAAGCCCAGTTCCCTCAGCCTCTCCTTATAAGTCATGTGCCCCAGCCCTCTAATCATTTTTGTTGAACGTTGCTGGACTCTCTCCAATTTGTCCACATCCTTTCTGTAGTGGGGGCCCCAAAACTGGACACAATACTCCAGATATGGCCTCACTAATGCCGAATAGAGGGGAATAATCACTTCCCTTGATCTGCTGGCAATGCTCCTACTAATGCAGCCCAATATACTGTTAGCCTTCTTGGCAACAAGGGCACACTGTTGACTCATATCCAGCTTCTTGTCCACTGTAATTCCCAGGTCCTTTTCTGCAGAACTGCCACTTAGCCAATCGATCTCCAGCCTGCAGATTCTTCCGTCCTAAGTGCAAGACTCTGCACTTGTCCTTGTTGAACCTCATCAGATTTCTTTTGGCCCAATCATCCAATTTGTCTAGGTCACTCTGGACCCTATCCCTACCCGCCAGAGTATCTATCTCTCCCTTCAGCTTAGTGTCATCTGCGAACTGCTGAGGGTGCAATCCATCCCATCATCCAGATCATTAATGAAGATGTTGAAGAAAACTGGCCACGGGACAGACCCCTGGTGCACTCCACTTGATACCGGCTGCCAACTAGACATCAAGCTGTTGATCACTACCCATTGAGCCCAATGATCTAGTCAGCTTTCTATCCACCTTATGGTCCATTGATCCAATCCATACTTTTTTAACTTGCTGGCAAGAATACTGTGGGAGACCATATCAAAAGCTTTGCTAAAGTCAAGATATCACGTCCACCACTTTCCCCACATCTACAGAGCCAGTTTGCCTTCTATGATGAGATATCAGATTGGTCAGGCATGACTTGTTGAATCCATGTTGACTGTTTCTGATCACCTTCCTCTCCTCCAAGTGCTTCAAAATGGATTCCTTGAGGACCAGCTCCATGATTTTTCCAGGGACTGAGGTGAGGCTGACCAGTCTGTAGTTCCCCGGATTCTCCTTCTTCCCTTTTTTAAAGATGGGCACTATATTTGCCTTTTTCCAATCATCCAGGACCTCCCCCAATCACCACGAGTTTTCAAAGATAATGGCCAATGGCTCTGCAATCATATCAGCCAACTCCGTCAGCACACTCGGATGCACTAGATTCGGCCCCATGGACTTGTGCATGTCCAGCTTTTCTAAATAGTCCTTAACCTGTTCTTTCACCACTGAGGGCTGCTCATCTCCCCATACTGTGCTGCCCAGTGCAGAAGTCTGGGAGCTGACCTTGTCTGTGAAGATCGAGGCAAAAAAACCAACAACATTGAGTATTTCAGCTTTTTCCACATCATCTGTCCCTAGGTTGCCTTCTTTTTGTTGCTAACATACCTATAGAAACCCTTCTTGTTACCCTTCACATCCCTTGCTAGCGGCAATGCCAATTGTGCTTTGGCCTTCCTGATTACACCCCGGCATGCTCGAGCAATATTTTTATACTCCTCCCTTGTCATCTGTCCAAGTTTCCACTTCTTGTATGCTTTTGTTTTGTGTTTCAGCTCACTGAAGATTTCTCTGTTAAGCCAAGCTGGTTGCCTGCCATATTTGCTATTCTTTCTACACATCAGGAGGGTTTGTTCCTGTACCCTCAATAAGGCTTCTTTAAAATACAGCCAGCTCTCCTGGACTCCTTTTCCCCTCCCAGGGGATTCTGCCCATCAGTTCCCCGAGGGAGTCAGAGTCTGCTTTTCTGAAGTCCAGGGTCCGTATTCTGCTGCTCTCCTTTTTTCCTTTTGTCAGGATCCTGAACTGGACCATCTCATGGTCACTGCTGCCCAGGTTGCCATCCATTTCCCTACCAATTCTTCCCTCTTTGTGAGCAGCAGGTCCAAAGGAGCATGACCCCTAGTTGGTTCCTCCAGCACTTGCACCAGGAAGTTGTTCCCAACACTCTCCAAAAATTTCCTGGGTTGTATGTGCACTGCTGTATTGCTCTCCCAGCAGATGTCAGGGTAATTGGAGTCCCCCATGAGAACCAGAGCCTGCGATCTGGAAACTTCTGTTAGTTGTCTGAAGAAAGTTTCGTCTATCTCATCTTCCTGGTCTAGTGGTCTATAGCAGATGGCCACCAAGACATCACTCTTGTTGCTCTTGCCTCTAAACTTAATGCAAAGACTCTCAACAGGCTTTTCTCCAGTTTCATACTGGAGTGCTGAGCAATCATACCGCTCTTACATATAGTGCAACTCCTCCACCTTTTCTCCCCCTACTGTCCTTCCTGAACAGTTTATACCCATCCATGACAGTGCTCCAGTCAATCAATAAAGAACATTAAAGACCATTAGAAGACTAACTTCCAGATGCTTTTGAACCACATAAGACCTTATTCTGTTAAGTTTCTTTAAAACAAAATTTAGTTTGAAATTTACTAACTGCTCCAGTGATTAAACTTTCCAGGAAGTGTTATCATTTAATTAGCTATGCTGAACAGCTTTTCTCCCAGCCAATGATGCAATCATGATGAATTCATTTTGTGAAAATTCTCATGATGTACAATTAAAACTGTTTAAGAACTGTACCATCAAACTTATGGCAGAATGACTCAGTGCAACTGTATTCCATTACAGAAATGATATAAAATAATTTGAATCTATATGCAGTAAGCTTTTAGACTGTTAGGTATCCAGTTTGATAAATTGTTTAATCATAAAAATGTCAGGGACCTAAAATTAAATTTGATACAGAAGAGTGATATGACCGTCTTGTACACAACAGAAATTTCAGGTCTCCCATACATTATTTTCTTAGCATGATAATACAGCTCCAAGAACTGACAAGTCTCTTTATTGAAAGAGGAACATTTTGATTAGCTTTCTTCCATCCTCCCATATTATTCCAAGTGTTGTTTGTTTGAACACAGTAGCATGTTTTGATGTTAATGTATTTAATGACCTATTTGAGGGTACCATCTTGATTTTATTTTGCTGCATCATCTTAAAGGTGAACTACTTTGAGTAAAAAAATAAACTAAAAATAAAGGCCACAATCAAAACCTGGCTTGGGAGTTAAAATAACTTTGTAATGGCATTTAAGTGTAGACATAAGCATTGCAAATAAACACATTTTCAAAGAAAATGTCTGAAATTCAGCTCCTCACCCACCTTCTCAAGCATACCCCAACTGCTGCTGATGTCACGTGATGCTCTTAGTGGATGTCACATGCAGCTGCATGTTCTGCATGGGCCAAGGACTGGCTTTGCTGTCACACAGTGCTCTGGCTTTATGTTGAACAAGGCCTTGGACTTCCAATATGGGATCTGTATGCCTTTCAAGTAGGCACCTCCAGTTTTAGGGGGGCTATCCACAATTCTGCAGTGTCTGTATGTTCACACATTAGTGTTTTTGGTTACTCTGTCATAACAATACTTGGGAGTGTGCACCCAGCCATTATTATGTATGACTACGTAATGGGGTCAAATTTAATAACGTATATAGCTACCCATATGCACGTATATTTGACCCTTTGCCAAAGAGTCCTGTGGATTTTCTAACAATGGAAGTGTGAGGGTATATAGTCAGCTATCCACCATAATATCACCATAATATGACGTATCTATGTATATGCATGTCACTGAGGACAACTTAGCATATTGCATTAACAGGTGGCATCTGGGCTAGGAGCTGAGATTGGCTTCCTCACAAGCTGCTTGCTGAGGAGATCAGCTCTCTGTGGTTTTCTGTGATCATCTCCCACCACAAATCTCTAAGAGTTTGGCTTCTGTTTTAGCACAGATTCCTGAAAGCACCCTGGCAGGCATGTTCAGGATACTATCTGAATACAGTGTGCTTTCCTGTGGAAGTACTAGGAACATCTCCTTCCTTTCTGTCTTGCAGCTCCTGATTGTGGATAGACTCTTAAACCAAGATGTGATGATCCATGGGCTCATTTTTAGCTTTTAACTTTGCCTATGACTTCCTCCTTGAACCAGGACTGCACCTCTGACATACATTGGCATATTATGACTGCATCTACATATTATTTTAAATACAACTGCTAAATCATAGATGTCTTCCAGTTTACTTCATACTCAGTGTAGCTGCACTTCTCTTTGAAATGTCATCTGCAGAGGCTGCCTGTATACTTTCTCTGTGATACACTGATCTTACTGGATCCTTTGAAAAATCAAGGCCCTGACGCTGCACTATGTCCAAACAGAGCTGAGTTTCGGCGCCCTGATACAGAGCCACCCAACCCCAGCAAAAGTGAGGGCTGCATAGGGGCAACCCTAACTTACACCAGCAAAGGATTTGGAATAGCCAAGCTCCTTTCCACTCTGCCCCCTCTCTCCCCTTCTTGCCCATGCCCTACCCCTGGAATGCCTCCAACATGCCCCCTCCTTCCCCTTACACTGAGACTGGTGAAGGGTGACTGGCTTAGAAGCAGAAAGCTGCCTCTGCCAACTTATGCCAGCAGAGAATTCCCATTCACACGTGGAATTTTCCACTAGTCAACACTGGCTGCTTTAATGCCACTTTACCCTGCTTATGTGGTACAAAGTAGCGTTAGTGGATTGGAGAATATGGCCCTCAATGTCAGGGGACCTCACTGAGGGCCCACTGTACAGGCGTTAATTGAAAACAATGGAAGTTTTGCCTAGTACTGCAGAACTATATCCATGCAACAGTTATAGGAAATTCCTTCCCTTTCTTCACACTAATGGATTCTGGCTGCTGCCTAGCTAGAGAGAATATAGAAGCTGACATGCACAGTTACCAAATATAAACAACTTTAAGTGTGCAATTTGTTGATCCAACTGAAGTATGAATCAAATACAATTTGCCTCTCTTAGAGTAGTTTAGATAAGGATCAATAAGACTGGAAGTACACATTACAGTTAATGTTTTTCTTGTTTTCTTTTTATCTCTTCTGCTTCTCATGTATTCATATTTTTTTTCTTCAGCTGCTGATGGTGAATATTGATTACTTAAAAAAGGAAACAATGTTAAGGAAAATTTCTTCCTACCAGTCCACACTTTCAAGGTACCCAAGATAAGATTGTTGTGACACATCACTCTTCTGCTGACATCTGCACTACTTAGAATCACATGGGCCAAATTCTTCCCCTGAGTAGCATGGTGTTACAAAGTCAGTGGTGTTACATCAGCAATGAATTTGGTCCCTTATCCCTAGTCTTTTCTTTTGCTTTCCTTCCTTTACCTTACTGAATGTCTCATTTGCATCTGCTCTAAGTAACATCTGTGTCCAGACTCTGTGGATGTGCTTTATTTTAATTTCATGCTGTTATAGACAGTATTTTGTATATAATGATATATGCATCTGACCGTCTTTAATTTTATCCCATTCTAATCTGTGAGCTTCCCAATACTGATAGATATGAATGATAGTTTTAATTTGATTTATGCCATTCAAGCTCTATCTTCCAAAGAATGCTATCTCAAATGACTAAGTTCATCACCATGTTTTAGTCTTTTTCTTTTCTGATGCTAACACTATTCCATTTTCTTCTATAAGGAAACATATTTAACTGGAAGCATTCACATGCTTGACAAACGAATAGCAGCTTGTAGTTGAAATAAGAGCTGTGAATTTTCTTGTCTCCTTGGATGGGCAATGGAGACCTTGCATCTCATTAGCTAATTCTAACAAAGCCATTTTAAAAACACACTCGAATTTGGTTATTCTGAAAATGAAGGACTAATACTGTAGCATTAAGATCCCAATCCTGCATCAATTAAATTAGTGGGAGATATGCCATTGACTTTGATGGATGATGAATCAGGCCCTACAGGCACAGTGATCTAAATGCTGCTTATATTTTACACCCTCCCGATTTCACTGTCTTCACTGGGGTTGCATCGGTATACATGAGAGCAGAGTGTGGTACAGAGGATAAGTGCTGTGCAAGAGGAAGCATGGTCTAGACTGGGAGTCTGCAGAATTGCATTCTGTTCTCTGCTCTGTGACTTTGGGTCAGTCACTTCAGCTCAGAATGTCTTGGTTTACCTTCCCATCCTTTTGTCCAATAGATCTTCTATTCTAAATAGATGGGGTAGGGATACTCTCTCTGTGTCTTTTTCAGTACTTCACACAATAGGCTCCAATCTAGGTTAAAGCTGTCCTGCAGTGACTCAAGAGCATGAGTACCAACCTCAGGGCAGACTGTTAGGAAGCAGGGCACAAACCCCAAATTGGTTGTGAGTTCTATACTTCGATTTCACCAACAAGTTATCATGTATGAACTCCTCAGGTACAGTAACAGCCTTAAAACAGAGTCAAAGACTGTCCCCTTGGGTACTCTGATCTGTCTTGCCATCCAGGTGGGCCTACCTTTATGACAGATGGTCCCTTACACCAAGAATCACAGCAATTTTCAGGTTACCCCCAATTCCAAAGGACCAGTCACTTACCCCAGGTCAATTGCACCTTAGATCTCACACCTAAGACAATGCTTGTTTATTATAGGATTGGCTATCTAAAACCTTAAATAACTCATTTCCTTTCCGATTTACAAGACTAAAGCAGGTTAACATTTTTGTGTATATATGTTTCAATTTTAAGTTTCAAAAGGTAATAGAAGCATCTATAATAAGCAAGCTCTATATTTTCTCTAGGGCTAACCCAGACTAAGTAGCTGGCAATCCTTTGCTTATGCCTAGAAACCTTGCCCTCCAGAATCCAAGCGACATAAAAATACAGATGCTTCTGATTCTTCTTGTTAGGGGGTTTTATTCCCCTCATCCCAGTTCCTCTAAGCTGTGAACTCAGCTGATGGGAGGGATCCACTTGCATGATTCATCTTCATGGAGACGTGGAAGGGAGAACAGATCAACAAAGTCTTTTTTCCTCTTTAACGTTCCACAATAGTCCATCTGATGTTAATATGCCTTCCCTGTTGGCCAGGATGTAACATCTTTATTGGAGACCAGCACTTCACACTACTTAAGACAGGTCTACACTACAAATGCTGCATCGGTACAGCTGCAGTGCTTTGATGAAGATGCTGTAAGTCAATGGGACAGAGCTCTCCTGTTAGCGTAGTTACTCCACCTCCATGAGAGGTGGTAGCAATGCCAGCATTAGAAACTCTCCCACGAACATAGCTCTGGCTACACCAGCATTTAGGTCTTTTGCCTGTCTGGTGATCTATACAGTCAGTGGCTTACAATACAAATGCTTAAATATTATATTACAATATGGATACAGATACTGTAAGTGAGACTATTGAATACTTATGAGTTGCTGCATGCATTACAGTCTAAACACATTCTTATAATCCTAATAGGGAGGAGGGTGAGCTTCAGAACCTGAGCTCCAGCCTCAGCTACAACTTCAAACCACACAGCTGTCCACACAGTTATTTTAGCAAGGTAGTGCAAGGCCAAATTTGTTGACCTGGGCTGAGAGTCTTACTGCTGCAAACTGTGTAAACATACTGTGGCCTGGTCTATAGATTATGTATTAACTATATTGATTACTTAAGAATCCCCAGATATTGCTCTGAGGTTTGACAGGTTTTTGTCACAAGATCAGGCCCAGTACTATTAAAATTACTGTTTAGTTGGGAACCCCAATGTGCACAGTTGCAACACTCACACTATAGGAATCCTTCTATATTTACAATAGTTTATTAATACATTTAGCAAAGCCAAACACTCAAACCTGATAAGATAGATAGAGAGATAATACAGAATGTACATCTGAACATCCATATATTCAACCATCAATTGTGGAGCAACCTGAAATGTTAGCCATTATTTTCCTCATTACCATCACCTTTGTCCTCATCACCAGTGGCCATCATTCTGGCACCTCCCAAGGGGTACTAAATCTCTCTCTCTCTCATTCTGCACGCAGGCTGGGGTACAACTTTTATAATATGGTGTGCTGATGCCACTGTATCTAATGCATATTCAGTAGGGGTTTCTCCCCTCTGACTTATTTGTATTTCCTCATCTTACTAACATTGGGGTGTCCTTCTCTTGTCGGGTTAGTATATTAATGATCTCAACCAATTATCTTATCCGTCAAGTCATTGCCGGCACTCTAGATATCTGTGGATGTTCTGTCCAGAAGCTGATGTTAGCTCATGTTCCTGTGGTTGGCTGGTGTCATTATAAAAAAAATCCCCCCTTACATACTCTATTTCCAGTTCCCCAAACTTTATGGGTGACCATTAAGCCATTTATTTGTGCCAAAGTTCATAATGCTCAAGCCTTATGCTAATTGCTGAAGTCAATATCTAGGTTCCTTGCATTACTGCTGAATAAAATAAATGCTACAGCTAACTCTCTATGGACTCCAATACCTGAATAACTACTGTAATACAAATAACAAACTCACATCAGATCACATCATGTATAAGCCAGGGCAGAAGTTGGCCCTTATACAGTATCTTCCTACCAAAGCACCTGAGCTTCTGTGTAATACTTCATTTAAAAATGCATAAGACACAATAAAAATAAGGGCATAGTACAACCATACTTACAAAACTGCAAACAAATGAGATACATTTAAAGGAGTCATTCAGATGAAGAAGGGGAAAGTTTCTACATATCAGGGCAATGATGTGGAAAAAAATACAACTGCTCAAAACATTTTGAATTTTCCTGATGCGAAAAACAGGGACAACATTTTGGCTAAAACGTTTAAGGAAAAAGTTCCCTTTTTTTGACCATTAGAGACTTAGACTTATTTTAACATTTTGGAAACAAACACTGAAGTTCAGATCTCTTCTGGTGAAAAATTTTGGACATGGTTCTCTATACCTGCCCCAGGGTACCTTCTGCATTTACTTAAACTGTAAGATGATTGGAGGCAAGGCTGTCTTTCTGTTTTGTGCTTGTAAAGTGCCTAGTCTGATGGGGTCTGTGACTGGGGCTTATAGGCTGTACAGCAGTACAATAATAAATACTAATAGGAAAATCATTGTGCAGAGCCTTTGTAATAGATCCTCGTTCCCTACTTCCTGGCTGTCATTGTAGGGTATGTGGCTGGGAAAAAGGGAGTGTGAGCAGCCTTCCTTATGCACAAAGGACAGAGAACTCCCAGCTGATGGAACAAACTTTGGGACCCCTAACAGCTGTCATAAATTAAATCAGCCCTTAGGTTGCTCTAATTTAGGTCAGGGACACAAACTTGCACTTGGATAGCCCCAGGATTGGGGGGAGCAGAAAAGTGGGTTAAAGCTACCTTTGTATCCCCCACCTCAAACTGGGCCGAGTGCTCCTTGGTCACACTCTTGCATCTGATCCTGGTAATATTAACCAATAAAGATAGTAGATCTTCAGATTACGTTTTTTGACAACCCTTGCTGTTCCACAGTGGAATGGTGCCATATTTCATGCTGTTATATAGACTCTTTTGAATGTATATTAAAAAAAATGTAAGTACATCAGGAGCAGGAAGCACACTAAACAATCAGTGGGGCCACTGGATAATCAAGGTGCTAAAGATGCATTCAAGGAAGATAAAGGCAAGTGTGGAGAAACTAAACTGTTTTTTTGCAATGGTCTTTACTGTGGAATTTTCCCAGATAGAGGTGTCAATAGAGGAGGTTTTGGAACAAATTAAATACTAATAAGTCACCAGGACCAGAGGATATTCACCAGAGTTCTGAAATAACTAAAATATGAAATTACAGAACTACTAACTGTGGTATATAACCTATCACTTAAATCCACTCTGTACCTGATGACTGGAGGATAGCTAATGTGACACCAATTTTTAAAAAAGGCTCCAGAGACGATCCTGGCAATTACAGACCAGTAAGTCTAACTTCACGGCCAGGCAAACTGGTTGAAACTATAGTAAAAAACAGAATTATCAGACACATAGATGAACACTATTTGTTGGGGAAGAGACAACATGGCTTTTGTAAAGGGAAATCATACCTCACCAATCTACTAGAATTCTTTGAGGGGGTCAACAAACATGTGGACAAGGGTGATCCAGTGGATACAGGGTACTTAGACTTTCAGAAAGCCATTGACAAGGTCCCTCCCCAAAGGCTCTAAAGCAAAGGAAGCAGTCATGGGATAAGAGGGAAGGTCTTCTCATGGATCAGTAACTGCTTAAAAGATAGGAAACAAAGGGAATAAATGGTCAATTCTCAGAAAAGAGAGGTAAATGGCAACATCCCTAAGGGATTTGTACTGGGACCAGTGCTGTTCAACATATTCCTAAATGATCTGGAAAAAAGGAGTAAACAGTGAGGTGGCAAAATTTGCAAATGATACAAAACTACTCAAGATAGTTAAGTCGAAAGCAGACTGCTAAGAGTTACGAAGGGACCTCACAAAACTGGGTGATTGGGCAAGAAAATGGCAGATGAAATTCAGTGTTGATAAATGCAAAGTAATGCACATTGAAAAACATAATCCCAACTATACATATAAAATGATGGGGTCTAAATTAGTTGTTACTACTCAGGAAAGTTCGTGGAGTCATTGTGGATAGTTCTCTGAAAACATCTGCTCGGTCTGCAACAGCAGTCAAAAAAGTTAACAATGTTTGGAACCATTAGGAAAGAGAGAGATAATAATAAGACAATAAATATAATGCCACTATATAAATCCATGGTACACCCACATCTTGAATATTGCAAGCAGTTCTTGTCGCCCCATCTCGAAAATATATATTAGAGTTGGAAAAGGAACAGGGAAGGGCTACAAAAATGACTAACGGTGTGGAACTGCTTCCATATGAGGTGAGATTAAAAAGACTGGGCCTTTTCAGCTTGAAAAAAGATACAATTAAGGGGGGGGGATATGATAGAGGTCTATAAAATCATGAATGGTGTGGCAAAAGTGAATAAGGAAATATTATTTACTCCTTTACAGAACACACAAAGCAGGGGTCACCCAATGAGATTAATAGGCAGCAGGTTTAAAACTTTAAAAAAAGGAAGTACATCTTCACACAATGCACAATCAGTCAATGGAACGCATTGCCAGGAGATGTTTTGAAGGCCAAAAGTTAAACTGGGTTCAAATAAGAATTAGATATGTTCTTGGAGGATAAGTCCATCAATTGCTTTTAGCCAAGATGGTCAGGGATGCAACCATGTGCTCTGGGTGTCCCTAGCCTCTGATTGCCAGAAGCTGGGACTGGATGACAGGGGCTGGTTCATTGGATAATTGCCCTGTTCTGATCATTCCCTCTGAAGCACCTGTCTTCTAACAGTGAGTATGGCCATTCTTATAGGATAACTAGCTTGAAGGGCATGGTGATGTGTTAGAGATGGCTAAATCTTTTATAGACAGAAGAGCATGAAGGATGCAGAGGGATTGAAATGTAGATTTATTTTATAAGAGTAACACACTCAACTGAAGTTTCCCATAATCAATAGCTTAGTAACAATTCACTGTAATTTTGAGAATTCAAATAGGGAATGGTATTAATTGTTTGAAATACCTCTTTCCACCAAATCCCCCTCTGCTAGAGTTTCCATCAGGGATTTTCAACCATTGCCTTTTAAATTTTCCTTGACATACTGGCTGGAAAATACAAAGCCAAAGATATTGCTTAGGATGCATCTCAGAACTGGGGAAATAAAAACTTCATCAGGCTTTTGGGCATTCTAGACCATCAACTTTTTCAACAATCCCAACAACTCATAGAAAGAATCTTCATCTTATCTTCCACAAGCACTCTGTCAGTGGAGTATCCTGAGGTTTAAAAACACAATTGTCTACTTTTTTGCAAAGAAAATACAAAATTTAGGGTTCATCTAGGTATGTTAATCTGGACACATTTACACATCAGGGGTTCTAATGCTACAGTATTAGGTATTACTTATTAATAGTTATATTAATGTATTAAGATAAACATTAATAGGAAAAACAAAAATCTCAACTATTACATATGTGCCTCTTGCTCATGTTAAGGATACTGTTGGAATCTTTTTGCATTTCCTGATGTTTTAATTTAAATTTGCACACAACTGTGCACTGACATAGCATTTTTAATTTAACTGAATATCCTACTGGCCAAAGGATGCTGCTGTACAGAGGATAGTGAGTTAATTGCAGAGCTATGCAGACAACAAGATGTTCTGGTGATACATGGTAACCACAAAAACAGGGCCGGTGCAAGGATATTTTGCGCGCTAGGCGAAACTTCCACCTTGCGCCCCCTCCTCCCCTCCCTTCCCCCCGGAGCATCGCTTATTATAAACGTTCAAAAATGAATACTGCATAATGTGGCATTGTTCATTAGAATTAATACACGTTCAGCTTGAAAATTTATTAATTTCATTATTTAGTCTACATATTTAATGAAAATAAATGGCCTTGGGTCTCCTGCACGTGGCCTTGGGTCTCCTGCACGTCCCTCATGCTGCCCCCCCCCCCCCATGGATCTGGAAAGGGCTGTTTTGGGGATCAGAGCACAGAGCTGGGAGTCGGGATTTGGCTTCTATTCTCCACCCTGGCACCAACTCACTGGATGACTTCAGGCAAGTTACTTCCCCGTTCTGGGCTTCAACTCCCCCCAGCGCTAAGGTGTGAAATGGTTCCTTGCTCCTGGGCTGGAAAGTGCAATGCAGGTGGGAGGGGGTGTCTGAAGGCCTGTCTTCCCCACAGGTGTGAGGCGAGGACAGAGTTCCAGCTTCCATCATGACTGTCCTGGTTGCTTTACTCTGCCCGACGCCAATCACTGCTGAAGCCCTTTACTCAGAGCGCTCTGGCCCAGGGCAGAGGCATCAGTGTCATTCTGGGCCTGATTTTCAGAGATACTGAGCACCTGCGGTTCCCCCGATGTCTGTGGGAACTCCAGGGTTCTCAGTACTTCTGAAACTCAGGGCAGTTTATTTCGAATGCTGGGCCAGGACTGAGCCTGCAAAGGCAGGTCCATATACATCCCCTCAATCCACAGCAGATCTCCCATCAATAACAATACAAGCAATCAGGAGAATGAAGAGGGGCAGTTGGCCCAATGCTGGGAATGGGAAGGATATGGCCCTACTTTGGTCACTAAACTTCTACCTAGTAAAGTTACTGGTGCATCTGCTGTCATTCAGTGGGAGAACAAAAATCTCTTGGGTGCTGCAGGCTGCCCAGGGTTCAGCTGCACTTAACCTGAGTTGCTCGCACACTTGCAATGGTTGTGCACCACGCAACTGGTCACCCATGTTACATGAAAATCTGGTTCTGATGGTGTCGTAATTAGACTTAACAGTTACTGCCGCATTTCCTAGAGCTGTTGTCCCAGGCTGGCTGCAGACTCAGGCAGACAGAACTGTGTCGGCTAGACGCCCATAACCTTTGGAAGATTTTCCTTGTAGCCATAAGGGCTCGAGGCAGCCGTGTTTCTTGCAGTGTGCTGCCCCTGAATCCCAGATTAATACCTTGTGTGGGCAGGTGCAGAGCTCAGGGCTCGAAGGCCTCTGGTCTAATGGTCTGAGCCAGCGCAGAACTAGGAGCCTCGATTTTCTGTGTTCAAAGCAGGACTCCGACAATGACTCCCTGGGTGACCTTGGGCAAGTCACGTCCCTGTTCTCTGCCTCGGTTTCCCCAAAATGGGGCTCTATTTACCTGCTCCACAGGGCTGCAGGGATGGATGGGGATGAAGCCTTGGAAGGTGGCATGTGCTGAGGATGGTTACACTTTTGCAGCTCTTTAACCCTGTATCCTCTGGCAGGGCCATGATCCACCCCCGCAGGTGGACCGGTGGCCAGTCTCCTCTTCCTTTCCCCCACCCCCGCCCCCTCTCCTGCCGCTGCATTGCTGTCAATAGGGCCAGCTGCAGGTGGGCTGTTGTCACCCGCTCCGATCTGCAGCCGGCAGCCCTTGGGCAGTAGCCGCTGCTGAGGCAGGGGTCCGGGACTGCCAGAGCCGGAGGAAGTGGGTTAGGGAGCGATGCAGCAGCCCGGGGGCTCGGGGAGGAAGCGGCTCAGGGCTGGCGGGGGGTGGGGGAGCGGGCAGGCAGTGATGTGGGGCACAGCAGAGGGAGGCGGCGGGGCCCGTGGTTGCAGAGGATGCCTGCAGAGGTAGGTGCTAATGCGGCTGCAAGCGGCCTGTCCCCCCACTGGGAGCAATAGTGTAAAAAAAAAAAAATGTTGAGCACCGCTTTTTGGCGCCCTAGGCGGGTGCATAGTTCACCTAGTGGTTACACCGGCCCTGCCTGATAGCCAGAACACATGCTGTCACAATTTTGGCATCTTCAGTGGCGTGATGCAGTTCTTTTAGGCCACTGCTGAACCCAGTCAGCAGGCATTCATCGACAATGTGCATCATTGTCTGTGTTGCGCAAAGCTGCACAAAGGGCTGTCACGAAGGCCCCAGATACTGGTTGGCTGCACAGAGACCTTGCCCGGTCCGGAACCTGTTCAACAGGGTCCACTGGCGACAGGGCAGGTCAAAACCAGGTGGGCAAATTGTGGGGTCGGTGACGAGGGACTGGTTGGGGATTATAACAGATATCCATTCCTCTCACCAGAGTGTTTCCGCCCTAACATCCTGGCATGGCAGATGAGACCATAATGGGCGACATAACGGCATACATGCAGCTGGTGATTTAAAAAGGTCATTGTGCAGCAGCAGGCTTGGGTTGGCACTTTCTCCAGTAACTTCCCAGTGGCAACCTGTCATTTGATATGAGGTGGAGCAACATTGCTCAGAACTAGACTCCATGGGAGTGGAGTCAGACATAGGGTGCCGGAGATGATGCGCATGGGGGCAATGGATCAGCGTCCTCATCGTGCCACCCACCAGTACCTGACAGTAGTCAGGGAAGCTAATGATCCAACCAGTGAGCTGAATACCACGAGCACCAGCTCAATGAATCCCGGCACTGTCATCACTGACAACCCCAACGTGCAGCCTAGTGACTTTTATGTCGTTGGTCCAGCTCTACCTGTGTTACAACTTAACGTGGAGGGTTTGTCAGTTGCCAAGCATGATTTACTCGGCGTTCTTAATTCATTGAATCAATGTCATGTTGAATTATGTGCTTTTATAATTAAGGTGAGCAGTAGTAACTGTAAACTTCAAAAGAAACCTCCTTCTGGAAATCTACTGGTTACACAGCCATTTCTGAGCAGTAAGAGCTTCTTTTTCTTTATTTTACACAGTGACCATATTATATTCAGTTCACAGGTTACACCAAATACTGCAGGTGTCATAGTAAAGCAGTTGACTTGAGTTTATAATACAGTTAAGGTGATGTACAAAGGCTCATGGGACTGTCACCCAGTTTGTTTCAGAATGTCTGTGGAGGACTTTGCAGGGGGGAAAACAGAGGAAGCAATACAAAACCAATGAGGAAAATCTGCTAACGTACAGGACTGTTCTCTTCAGAGCTATGAAACTGTGCTTAGTGTATCATTTTAATTGACTGCTTGGATGTAGCCTTTCACACATTAAAGGAAGTGTGTCAGGATGACACTGGCACATTAAAAGGGAAGAAGCCATTGCATCTGTGACTGGTCAGCTGACCCCAAATGAGCTTAAGAGAGGGCACTGGGCCCCATAAAGAATAGAATATGGGAGTTCTCCCAATGGATGGCCTGGAAAGTGGAGCCCTGAAACAAAGGCATGAAGAGTCTGGGAACAGATTGTGTTCCTTTTATGGCTGGAGTGAGGAGAAACTAAGCCGATGAGCTTGTTGTGCTATCGACTGCTGATGGAAGGCGCTCCAGGAGGGGGTTGCCTTATGACCGTGTTTATGAACAATATTCATGGGGAGGTATTCACAGTTTAAGATGCATGTAGAGAAAGTAAGAGGTTGACTGCCAAGGAATCTGTTTTCTGGATATTCGATAAAAGGGAGTCACTACAGAGATAATCTTCGATAGTCTCTTTGTGTGATCTTTTCCACACATTGGAGAAACAGGACCAGATGCTCTGGTGCAGTGTAGCTGCTTTGCACATCAGCACTAGGAGATTTTCGTCTATATTGGCATAACTAGTCACTGTGTAAGGGGAATGTTCTGGTAGCATAGAACTGGCAGAGAAGACCCTAAGCCATTCACTTATCTGCTGTCAAGAAGGGAGTGTGTGAAGAAGAAGAAGGTGGGGGATGATTTCCACTGACCATTTTGGCCATTTACCGCTGACTTTTAAGGAACCCACTATACTGCTCTGGCTTATGCCCAGAGAGTAGCACTGCACACTGTGGTGAGTTTGAGCCAACTTTTTACACGCCAGCTAGTGCTATGTGCATCATAGCCATAGCTGAAGGTCTGGGCCTCAGTTTGCAAGTGATGTATGGTACATGTGAGGGTGGCTCTTCTTTTTATACAGAGAGAAACAGCTATTCATCTAGATGTGACATTAAATCCTGGGTGTTCCATCCAGTGGAATTTGGGCTTCCTATGGTTAGCCCTACTTATCAAGACTCCATATTTCTATAAGAATTTTCCAATAAAAAGAGTACTTAAAGCTTCAGATCAGCCATGGAAGACTTCAACCTCAGTGAGGGAATCCAGGATGATTGTTCTCCGAGAGATGCCATAGCTGGCTTAAAAGCTGTAAAAGTGTGTGTGCGGGTGTTTTAAGTTTCACTTTCCCTGCAAAACTTTTCAGTTGAGCATTATTACTCAGCTAGGATTGCAACAGTGAAAATTAAAGGTTTTAAGCTTCAAAAACAGGCATGTGGCTGTTCTCCAGTTCAGAAGCCAATCCAACATGTCCCCTCACGAGTGCAGTCGAGCGCTCTGGGAGACAGTCAAACTGTTAAACTGACAGCATGTAGGAACAAAATGTTCCCGTATTTGCTTCACACTTCAAAAATGCCTAATAGTGGTGTCCATGGAGAGCTTATATGTGAGCTAGTGAATTATAGTTCTCCAAAGGCATTGGGGATAGTTTTTCTTTTGCTGGCAAGCTGTGGGGTTTGGACCTTTTTAATTAAATTTGGAATAATGTGCACTCAGCTGTATGTAGCAAGGCGGTAATTCCATCAAGGAGTTATGCATCAAATGAAACATGAGAGAAAACACTGTTAATATTAACCCTAACTCTAAGGTGGAATAACAATCTTTACACACATTCTTGTTGTACGTAATTACTTTTAAATCAAATGTCTATTCTATATCGATCTCTATAGCACACTCATCACTGTAGTGTGAGCGCCTTCTAGTTGGACATTAAGCAATATGATTACATATCTCAAGTGTGTGTTTGTACTCTCATCCTCTCTCCAGAGGGAGAAGCATATGCAGTGGAGTGTCTTATTTTGGTACGGTTTTTACTTATTTAAAGATATACCTGTCATAACTATAAAGGGAAAGGTAACAGCCCTCCGGTGTACAATACTGTGGAATCCCTCCTGGCCAGAAACTCCAAAGTCCTTTTGCCTGTAAAGGGTTAAGAAGCTCAGGTAACCTGGCTGACACCTGACCCAAAGGACCAATAAGGGGACAAGATACTTTCAAATCTTGGTGGGGGGAAGGCTTTTGTTTGTGCTCTTTGTTTTGGTGGTTGTTCGCTCTTGGGACTGAGAGGGACCAGACATCAATCCATGCCCCCCAAATCTTTCTGAACAAGTCTCTCATATTTCAAACTTGTAAGTAAACAGCCAGGCAAGGCGTGTTAGTTTTCTCAACTTGTAAATGTACCTTTTGCTAGAGTGTTTTCCTCTGTTTGCTGTAACTTTGAACCTAAGGCTAAAGGGGGTTCCTCTGGGCTCTTTAAGTTTGATTACCCTGTAAAGTTATTTTCCATCCTGATTTTACAGAGATGATTTTTACCTTTCTTTCTTTAATTAAAAGCCTTCTTTTTAAGAACCTGATTGATTTTTCCTTGTTCTAAGATCCAAGAGGATTGATCTGGACTCACCAGGAATTGGTGGGGGGAAAGGGAAAGGGGGGGGAATAATTAATTCCTCCTTGTTTTAAGATCCAAGGGGTTTTGGATTAGTGTTCACCAGGGAATTGGTGGAAGAGTCTCTCAAGGCTACCCAGGGAAGGGACTTAGCACATTGGGAGTGGTGGCAGCAAAAGCAGATCTAAGCTGGTAGAGAAGCTTAGATGTTTTCATGCAGGTCCCTACATCTGTACCCTAAAGTTCAGAGTGGGGAAGGAACTTTGACATACCCCTTGCTATGTCTTTATATTAGAGAAAGCAAAGTCAAAGAAATGTGCCTTGCACTTGGAGCAGAAAGTGGTGAGGTTTGTGATGGTCCTTAGTTCCTGAGGGCGGGGGAGTTTATTGTACAGTTTTGGACCACCCACAGAGAAAGTTCTGTCTCCCATCCAGACGAGCTTTATTCTTATTGCTGAACATTCCATTGTGTCAGAGGAGCGAAGCTGTCGACGATACTTCATCTCAGAACTTTAGATGTCTTTGAGGTATCCTGGGACCAGGATATGGAGTGCTTTGAAAATAAAGACCAAGACATTGAACTTGATTAAAAATTCTAAGGCAGTGTAGAGAGCAGCGGATAGGTGTGTGGCTCTCATGATAGCCTGTGTTGCTGAGGAGATGCACTTCAGCAGTTTGCACAAGTTCGAGTTTCCTAGGTGCTGAAGGTTTCATGCCCAGGTATATTGCATTTCTGTAGTCCCAGTCAAGAGGTGATAAAGGCATGAACAACTGAGGCCAGATCTTTGTCCACCAGGATGGGATGGAGTCTCTATCCTCTCCAGTTGACTAAGAAAGCAGTACTTGTGGCTGCTGTGATGTGAGAGCTCAGCATCAGCAAGGAATCAGAGAGTGCACTGCACCACCACAATCTGTCCTGCCCAGTTGGTTTCTGCTGCCAGGGTTGTCCACCACTATTTATGTCTGTGTAAGCCAAGGTGATCCACTGGGCAGTTTGGCCTATTGTTTCTAGTATATAACCATTATTTAAGAATTAACAATTGAGACATTACAGATGGCTATTAACAGCAGTTAGTCATTATGCTCCAGAACATAATTTACAACTAGATTCTTTTTACTTCTATAGTCTGTAAATAACTAAAAAGGACCAGCAAGTAGAGCTGGGCAAAAATTTTGGCTGAAACTCTTTCACCAAAAAATGCAGACTTAGGTTGACTGAAACATTTGCAAATTTGTGTTGAATTTCCCAAATTGTTTCAGTCAGGGGGAAAACCTCTTAAAATATTAAAACATTCAATTTTTGACATTTTTGAAACAAAACAGTTTGCTATGTTGATTCAAAATGTTTTTCAATTTTTCAATTCAAAATGCCTGTTCATTTAGAAACTTCAATTTTATTTAAGCTTTTCTTAAAAGGGTCATAGATGAAATGAAATTAACTTGTTTTGGGTTGAACAAAAGATTTTATTCAACCCAAAAACTTTTTTTTTAGTTCACCAAACAAATTAAAAACAACAACAACAACAACAACTTTCAGGTTCATCCAAAACATTGAAAGTGTCCTATAATTTTCTTTAAATACAGACGTTTCTGTCTGAGGATTTATTAGTCTCTTCCAGTCCTGCAGAATATTTTACTAATTTCCCTTCAGAAAGAACAATGACTACTAATGCTAAGATTGTATGATCTAATTTTTCTTAATCATTAATACAACAAGTTGTTCTGGTTCTATGTTTTGTATTTGCATAAAGTTTGAACTGGTGAGGGCCAAATCCATCTCTCATTTACACTAAATATCTCGAATGGCTGGTGATGGACACTAGATGGGCAGGGCTCTGCGTTACTACAGAGAATTCTTTCCCAGGTGTCTGGCTGGTGGTCTTGCCCACGTGCTCAGAGTCTAACTGATCGCCATATTTGGGGTTGGGAAGGAATTTTCCCCTGGGTCAGATTGGCAGAGACCCTGGGGTTTTTTCGCCTTCTGCTGCAGCATGGGCCACAGGTCACTTGCAGGTTTAAACTATCATAAATGGTGGATTCTCTGTACCTTGAAGTCTTTAAATCATGATTTGAGGCCTTCAGTAACTCAGCCAGAGGTTAGGGGTCCATAACAGGAGCGGGTGGGTGAGGTTCTATGGCCTGCCATTTGCAGGATGTCAGACTAGATGGTCCCTTTTGGCCTTAAAGTCAATGAGCATAACATAAATCAATGTAAGTCCCTTGACTTCACTGGAAAGCATTGACTTCATTGGCTGTACTCCAGATTTGCTCCTGTTTAAGAGAAAATAGAATTTGGCTCTAAATATTTAACATGAGGAATCTCCACTTCCCAGTTATCTGTCTATATTTGTTAAATTACATTTGTTTTTAAAATAACTTAACAAGAACTCTGTTATTCCCTGCCCCTTCCCACATATATTTCCCCCTCTAATGGATCACAATGTTGACCAACCCATATTGGATTGCTTATGCACGCTGTTCTCCTGGTGGAACTTCAAAACGTATGGGTGGTACAGAAAATATATAAGAGGTTGTGTACCAGATGCTGGTCAGGTCTATTTATATGCATGAGCAAAATCCTGAGTACCTGCTAAGTGTTCACAACTCCCACTGAAGTCAATGACCCGAACCCTGAGGTCCCTGCTCAGTTTTCATTCCTTACTCAGGCAAACTTCCCATTTCCAGAAAAACAAAAGTTTAACAGAAATTGAGTGAGGACTTCGGATTTTGGCCAATGTATGTTGCAGATGTTCAACACTTCTCTGGATCTGGTACTGTAATCTTTCAGTTTACTTTACTTCTATCTCTAATGTAATGCTATGGGCTGTGTCCCCAAGGCCTAGTCCAGTAAGCCTCATCTTCAGGACTACCCTGAACTCTAATTGCTAAATTGAGGGTGTCACAGATCTTAGAAAACACCCCTGCCTGGCTACCCACTAGGACTGCTGTGAGGGGAATCCAAGCCTCTGTCTCTGGATTCCCAGGGGTGGGTTAAGCTCCTGGAGCCTGAATGGAGTCCAGATACTGCCCCATCTCAGGGTCTGTAAGCACAATCACAGGGTGCAGATCTTCTATCTGGCACACACTGCCCCCCGCCACAAACAAGGGTTGGAACTTGCTGTCCAGCTGCCTAGTCCCTCTGGAAACAGCTTTTGATAGGAATTTGATGAATTTCTGTATTTTTCCATGGGTTGCCTTAAGAATTATTTAAATAGGTGTGCATGACTCAATTGTTTTGAGTGTGTGCATTGTCCTAATGTGTAGTCTAGACTTGATAGTGTTGAGTTTATCCTTTGGCTGTTTAAAAGGAAACTTTTATAGTTGTATGTAATGCATGTGCATTTTCCCAGTTCCCCATGTGGCTTCTAGGATGTAGACACTGCTGTCTTATAAACAGTGCACAGAAGTGGCCCCCATTTCTCTATTAAATCCTTCCTGTCTCAAATTCTTCATAACCATTCCTTCTCCTTTTACAGTCATTATCTTGGACACCTCACACATCTAGAAAGCCATTCAATAGATGTTATCAGTACTGGGTTACATCTCAGTCTCAACCGCTGGCTACTTTGTCCATATTAGTTTTGTAGCATTTTCTTAAACTGAATGGCTAGTTCTGTGTTAAACCACAGTGTTCCTAATCAATGAGTCTGGCTCCTGTGTTCTTACAGTTTTAAGATCAACAGGTTCACAGTCACCCTTAGCAATTCTCCTAGAGTCAGTTAACCTAGGAGTATATGAAGAATGAATACAGTGACCACAAACACATTTACAAGTATAGAATCTTGTTTGTGTTATAAATTACTCAGTACATACATACAAAACCCGAGAGAGCTCATGTGATGGCCAGTGTTGTATTCATACTCACATACCCAAAGATATCATAGAGTTGGGTGGATCTCTCAACAGGGGGTCATCGATAGAGGGGTCTTCCCTGATGGAGTCTTTCCTTGGTCTTCCTACCCTATCTATACCAGAGAACCCTTTTTATCCTGTGTTATGACCATGCCTACCACCTTATGCATATGCCTTATGCATATCCCCTTTTCCTTATCTGTACTTCCACACCCCATAAATATTGGGGTGCCCTGCTTTTCATAGGCTGCTTTTAATTCTTTGTTCTCATTAGCATCTCAACAACATGTTTATTCTCATGGTAACCTGCAGTCAGAGCAAAACTTTCCATGATTTAACAATGAAGTGTCTTGCAGTCAAGATGGGTATATTGTGGCATATTTTCGTGAACATCACATATTGGCACTTTCTTTACAGTAATTTTGTAACTTTATTGGACATGGGCTATTCCTGGGTCACCTACTTATGTCATCCCTCCTGATGCCTAAGCGGAAATCTTACAGGCCTTAGCTTGTAGGTCTTGCATTAGAGCCTTACTTTGCATACATACCTAATACACACTCACCATGCATAATACTTGTCAATATTGATTCCTATGATCCTATCAACTTATATCTATATCAAGCTGTCTGGAGTGGCTCTAGAGTGTGAGTACCAACCTCAGAGCAGACTGTTAAAAAACAGGGCACAAACTCTAAATTGTGAGGTTGATGGTGAGTTCTATACTTGGTTTTCTCCAACCAATCAAGTATGAACTCCTCAAGCACTTTAACAGCATAACCGTGAAGTCACAGGCAGTCCCCTTGGGTACTCCAGTTTATCTTGCCACCTAGGAAAACTTGCCTTTGTGCTATATTGTCCCTTATACCAACACAACAATATTCAGGTTAATCCCAGTCTCAAAGGACCAGTCATTTATTCCATGTCAATTTCACTTTAGATCTTACACCTAAAACAATGCTGGTAGCCAATCCTGTAATAAACTAACTAAAGATTTGTTAACTAAGAGAAAGAAGTAAGTTATTTACAAGGTTAAAGCAAGTAAACATACACAGTTAGTCTTGAGTTCCAAAAGGTAATAGAAGATTTTATAATAAGCAAGCTCTATATGTCCTTTAGGGCTAACCCAGACAAAGTATTGGGGATCTTTTGCCTTATGCTTAGTAATTCTTGCCCCTCAGAGTCCAAGCAGCATAAAGATACAGTTCCTTGGATTTTTATTCCCTTCCCCCAGAGTTCAAGTTGATGGGATGAGTCCACATGCATGTCAACTCTTCATGAGTTTCAGGGGGAGCAACTAACAAAGTCTTTGTTCTTTGATGTTTCACAATGGCTCACTTGGTTTCAAAGGCCGTCTTGGTGGGCAGGACCAAACATCTTCTGTAGAAAGCCAGCATTTTACATTAGTTAATGCTTCTTTCCTACTTGATGAGTTACACAGTTAGAGGTTTACAATGCAAACACTTAAATATTACCTTATAACATGAGATACAGATATTATATATGAGATTAACGCATGGAGCAATTTAAAAGCATTTCATAACATCTAAACATATATTTTTATAAATCTAATACCTATTTTACCAATACTAACACACAGGTGAGCTAGGTCAGTTTCCAGCTATGCATTGGTCAGTGTTCAGTTGAGGCTTAGGGGCCTTGACATGAACTGGCACCTGGTCTGCCAGCATCACAATCCCTACCTATACCTTAAACTTTAATTTATTCATCACACATTGATTATGTGTGAAATAACATGCAAGTTAGCTATGACAATAGATAACACAATTAAATGATAAAAACAACTAATTAGCTACAGTTTCCACCACTGAGATGATGAACTTCAACAATGTACGGCATCTCTGTAATGCCATTTTCATTAATAATTCTGTAAATAAGGTCTTGGTACACTGCTAGGTGCATGCTGACCATTGTGTGCACAGATTATCCAACAAGTTCTTGGAATGCATTGGAGGCAATTTTTTATTTCAGAAGGTAGAGAAAGCCACTAGGGGAGAGGCTGTTTTAGGTTTCATTTTGACAAATAGGGAAGAATTGGTTGAGAATTTCCAAGTGGAAGGCAGCTTGAAAGTGATCATGAAATGATGAGTTCATTATTCTAAGAAATAATAGGAGGGAAAAAGGCACAATAAAGAAAATGGATTTCAAGAAGTCAGACGCTAGCAAAGTCAGGGAGTTTGTAGGTAACATCCCTTAGAAAGCAAGTCTAAGAGGAAAAACAGTTCAAGAGAGTTGGCAGTTTTTCCAAAGAAACATTATTAAGGGCACAGGAGCAAACTATCCCACTGCATAGTGTGGCAAAGTACTTTCTTCTCCTCAGCAGGCTCAGTCCTTTTTAGCCTTGGAGACACAGGCTTGGGCAAGGCAAATCCTTATAGGTAGCCCAGGGTCCGGCTATTCCTTTCCTCGGTCAGTCCCTTGTGCTTGTTTTCCTTCCCTTCTGGGGAGGGAGTGCAGCCTTCCTTCCTGGAAGGGTTCAGTGTCTTGCTGATCCTAGTCTACTGGCAGCTTCCCTGCTTCTCTCACATGCCCTTCTTCCACGCAGGGGAGGGTTTAAAAAGGTCTCAAGCAGTTGGAGCCAGCTGAACCTAATTAGTTCCCTGGTAACCCCTTTTCCAGCTGAACCTTATTTCCCCGTGGTTATCTCTCCTCAGTGGATAGGGAGAGGCCTTTTAATCCCTGGGACTAATTACTACCGCCCTCCCCCTTTGTAGCTGTTTGTCCTGGGTTTACCACAATAGGAAGATAGGAAGTATGGCAAGAGGCCACCCTGGCTTAACCAGGATGTTATCAATTATCTGAAACTCAAAAAAGAATCCTACAAAAAGTGGTACCTAGGTCAAATTACAAAGGATGAATATAAACAAATAACAAGTATGTAGGGACAAAATGAGTATAAACTAGCTAGAGACCTAAAGGGTAACAAGAAAATTATTCTACAAATACATTAGAAGCAAGAGGAAGACTAAGGACAGGTAGTCCCATTACTCAATGAGGGGGAAAACAATAACAGAAAATGTGGAAATGGCAGAAGTGCTAAATGACTTTTTTCTTTCCTTTTTCACCCAAAAGTTTTAGTAGCATTTGGACATCTAACTTAATGAATGACAGTGAAAATGAGGTAGGATCAGAGACTAAAATAGGGAAAGAACAAGTTAGTTAGATGTCTTCAAGTCACCAGGGTCTGATGAAATACATCCTAGAATTCTCAAGGAGTTGACTAAGGAGGTATCTGAGCCATTAGCAATTATCCTTGAAAAGTCATGGAAGACGGGTGAGATTCCAGAGGACTGGAAAAGGGCAAATGTAGTGACCATCTATAAAAAGGGAAATAAGGACATCCGGGGGAATTAGAGACCAGTCAGCTTCAGTACCGGGAAAGATAATGGAACAAATAATTAAGCAATCAATTTGCAAACATCTAGAAAATAATAAGGTGATAAGTAACAGCATGGATTTGTCAAGAACAAATCAAGTCAAATCAACCTAATCACTTTCTTTGAAATGGTAACAAGCTTTGTGGATGGGGGGAAAATGGTAGATGCAGTGTATCTTAAATTTAGTAAGGCTTTTTGATACTGTCTCACATGAGCGTCTCATAAACAAACTAGGGAAATACAACCTAGATGGAGCTACTATAAGGTGGGTGCATAAATGGTTGGAAAACCATTCCCAGAGAGTAGGTATCAGTGGTTCACAGTCAAGCTGGAAGGGCATGTTGAGTGAGGTCCCGCAGGGATCAACTCTGGTTCTGGTTCTGTATAATATCTTCATCAATGATAGAGGCTAGGTCTACACTACCCGCCTGAATCGGCGGGTAGAAATCGACCTCTCGGGGATCGATCAGTTAGGAATCCTCTCGGGACAATCGATCCCCGAATCAACGCTCTTACTCCACCAGCGAAGGTGGGAGTAAGCGCCGTCGACGGGAAGCCGCAGAGGTCGATTTTGCCGCCGTCCCTACAGCAGGGTAAGTCGACTGCGATACGTCGAATTCAGCTACGCTATTCGCGTAGCTGAATTTGCGTATCTTAAATCGACCCCCCCCTTGAGTGAAGACATACCCATAGATAATGGCATAGAGAATGGACGATACCAATCTGGGAGGGGTTGCAAGTGCTTTGGAGGATAGGATTAAAATTTAAAATGATCCGGACAAACTGGATAAATGGTCTGAAGTAAATAGGATGAAATTCAATAAGGACAAATGCAAAGTACTGCACTTAGGAAGGAACAATCAGTTGCACACATACAAAATGGGAAATGACCGCCTAGGAAGGAGTACTGCAGAAAGGGATCTGGGGGTCATAGTGGACCACAACCTAAATACGAGACAACCGTATAACACTATTACCAAAAAAAGCAAACATTATTCTGGGATGTATTAGCGGGATTGTGTTTTAAGGAAGACATGACTACTCTTCTCCACACTGATTAGGCCCCAGCTGGAGCGTGGTGTCCAGTTCTGGGTGCCACATTTCAGGAAAGATGTGGACAAATTGGAGAAAGTCCAGAGAAGAACAACATAAATGATTAAACATCTAGAAAACATGACCTATGAGGGAAGATTGAAAAAAAATTGAGTTTGTTTAGTCTGGAAAAGAGAAGACTGAGAGGGGACATAACAGTTTTCAAATATATAAAAGGTTGTTACTAGGAGGAGGGAGAAAAAATGTTCTCCTTAACCTCTGAGGATAGGTCAAGAAGCAATGGGCTTAAATTGCATCAAGAGTGTTTTAGGTTGGACATTAGGAAAAACTTCCTAACTGTCAGGGTGGTTAAGCACTGGAATAAATTGGCTAGGGAGGTTATGGAATCTCCATCACTGGAGATTTTTAAGAACAGGTTAAATAAACAGGGATGGTTTAGATAATACTTAGTCCTGCCTTGAGTGAAGGGGAGTTGTACGAGCCTATAATTCTCAAGGAAATGAACACATGCAGGTGATATGGCTTGGGTTTTGTGCATTGTCATTGCAATTTCAGCTCCTGCATGTTTTTGTGCACATGAAGGTGCACATAATAATGGAAGTAATCTAATGAGAACAATTTAATCAATTTTCTTTTTCTTAGCTTATTTAAAAGCAAATGGGCTTGCAGATGTAATTTCCAAGTTGGTTTCATCTGGGCTGGAAACAATCTTTTGACAACAAAGTTGGGAGCGATGTTTTAATTAGAGGATCCACTAGGGACTCTGAAGTAAGTACTGGGTCTACAAATGCACCTTCAGTTAATCAGTATAATGCACTGTCTTTTTTTTAAAATGAGTTTTTTCTCCAAAACAGTAAGATTTACAAGGGGAGATTAAGATGTGGGTTTTAATTATCCACTTTGCGGAAATTGTTCTTAGACTGTCCCTAGAATGATTGAGTGTGCTAACCTTGATCTTCAGTTGCCAGGCTCCTTCTCCCAGTGTTGTCTGTGGGATTTAAAAGTGTTCATTACCTGACTGGGCCTTCAATCAATGTCTGTCTAAATGTACTAAAATTACTGGATGATGTAATGTTGGGTGATGTGTGCATATACACATCTTCTAGGACTGCATATATATTTATCTTTTGGAACTGATTATAAATATGTATCTATTTCTTCGTATGGATCTGAGACAGATAGGTAGCTATCTGGCTAATTATATGGTTTGAGCATACCCAAACTGGTGTAACACTCAAGTGTTGGGTTAATCATGGAGAAAATGTGAGAAACAGGCCTACTTGAAGATCCTGAGATGATGGAGATAATACAGAATGAGTTCATTTGATATTTTATGATACACAATAGTGGAGAAAGTGAACAGTAAAATGGTCTGTGAAGCTGCTAAGTCTGCAATAAAGGGGAAATTTATTAACATTGTTTGCATAAAAAGAAAAAGAGAAAAACAAAATCAATAGATGGAGGAGTTAACAGCTTTGGAAACGGAGCATAGAAATAAGTTAAAAGGAGGCTGTATATAAAATTGTAGAGGTGAGGGGCAAATTAAATTCTTTTATTATATAAGACTGAGAATTTCCATGAATGCGTGCCATGGATGTTTTATAAGGGAGGGAATAAAGCAACTAGGATCCTAGCTTGAAAATTTAAGGCCAATCAGAAGCATTGGACAAAGATCATAGAAGATTTTAACACACACTTCTACTCTAGGAATTAGCAGAGTGTCTGTAGAATTTTATTAAGATTTCTAATCCTCTCCCCTCTAAGGCTTCTGTTGGAAACTAGACATCTATTTGTGAGAGTCTAGTTTGAAAACTTTGGCTGTAAAGCAGGCTGGCTGTTAAATCAACTGCTGAAATTGAAGTAGTAAATGCAAATGTTGGGGACATCTGGTGCTTATAGATACACTAGTGATGCCTTACATGTGGAAACACCATTTAAAGCCTTTGGATATATATATATATATAGGCAGAGTACAATGCAAATAAGGCCTCCAAAAATCTTCTCAGAGTTGGGAATCAGATTTTCACAAAATATGGAAAAATGTATCAAATTTCTCTTTCACCTTGTGTTCCTTTTTAGTATTTGGATACTAATCTTTTAATAAAAATTACTGTGAGGATGAAGGATCATCTCCCTAGTCTGATAACTAAAAATAAAAAATAACCCATCCAAAACTTCGCTCAGCTCTGAAATAGAACTAAATTTATTTGCATACTTGATTAACGTGTGTGTGTTTGCATTTTAATTTTTGACTGGTTGTGTAAGTAGAAGGGATGAAGAACTGTAGGGAACACTGTTCCCATGGTATTTATGTCCCAGTCAAACCATAAGTTCTTTATAAGCCTATCTTTATAATCACTGCCATTTAGAGGCAAATCGTGGGCCAATTCTGAGTATTCAACATGGGTTGAAGTAGAACGTAGTCTCCTCCCCACTGCCTTTTCTTTGTATCCATTGTAGCCTGTTCCCCCTCCATGCCATCTCATCAAACACCTTCTGGAGAGGAACTACACCACAGCTGGATTTGTTCCATGTTACAGAATAATGCAAAAAGTTGCCCATGTTTTTCATGAAACCACTTTTTTTCCCCAAGAGAAATATAACAGTACATGGATTATTCTTCCATGGGTTGATTTTCTTTACTGCATCCAGTATCAAATTTTTCTGTCTAAAATTGTTTTAAGTGTTTTACTTGTTAGAACTGTATCCATTGCAATGATGATGCCAATGTTATCATCCCAAGATGGAGAAAACATTTTCTATCAAATCTAGGATTACATACAATTGGCCAGCTCTAACTTGCACCAGTCAAGAACAGCCCTTAAACCAACTTGCATACTGCTGTTAATAGTGATTCTTAAAAATACTATTTGTGTATAGAAGAGGGAAAATGTAACAATCTAGGCAAAAAGTTTTGGATTCCATTGCATTCTAGGGCCCAGTTCTCCTTGCTTTTCAGCTATTGTAAATCAGGAGTAACTCCAATGGAAAAAATGGTGTTACATCAGAACAAAAGATAGAAAACACCTATGAAATCATTAGGCTTATTTTGGATCTGACTTACCCCAATAGTTCATTATTTTAATTGATCTGAAGTGCTAACAATTTGCGTGGTGGCATTCTGAATTTTAGTTTTTGTTTTTATCTGACCTATTTTCTAGAAATTTCATATATTTCTATATTTATCTTTCAGCAGAGAAATTTTATGGCTCATCCCAATGAAGTTATTGAACATTTTGTGCCATATTCAGAAGAACTGATTAACAACTACTTTAAAACGTTGTTGGTAGAAATAAATCTTAAACACCTTGAATTCCATCATATGGTCACTGAGGTTTATGGATGTATGCTATGGCCCTGACTCAGGAAAACCATTAATCACATGCATAAATCCATCTCTATTTGGGAGAGCACTTAAGCACATGCGTAGGCCTCATTGAAGTCAATACCATCAAATTTAAGTATATGCTTGCTTAAAAGCTTAAGTAATCCCCTGATCAGAGATGTGTTCCTGAATCAAGTCTCCTATCCATGGAGAACTGAAGGGCAAAGATGTACTACAAATAAATTAGGATGACTTTTGAAGTGTATATTTCATTGAAAAAAAAAAAAACAAGAAACAAAGAAAAATATGCAGTATCATGTCTGTCTCAGAAGTAATTTAGTTTCATTGATTCCCAATTTACCATTAACATTGTACAACAAAATTCACCTGGTACATCAACAAACACTTTGAAAAAGCAATGTACAGATGTTAGCAATCCGCCACTACTATTTCACTATCTCACTAGACAAAAATTCCTAAACCAGAGTGCCTAAAGTTAGGCTCTTAAATACATAGTTTGGTACCTAAATAAGTGTCCTGATTTTCAAAGGTGTTGTACAACTCCCATTTAAGTCACATCTGAAAATTAGGCCACTAAATTAGGTGCCTAAATATTGATTTATATACTTGACTTGAGGCACCTGGGTGAGATCCTCAAGCCCCTTTATGTCAGGTAAAAGAGCTGGAGCTCTGTAAAAGGTCTCTCAAAGCCCCAGATCTAGCTAGCAGAGGAGTCTCTTGGTTCAGAAACTGAGAAAGATGGCCATAAGGATACCTTCTGTGGACTCTTGCAAGCCATGGTGTGGAGGGCGAACCAGGGGTATGGTGAGGCTGAAACAGCAGCATATGATGCTGCAAAGATTCCAGAAGGTCCTGGAGTCCATAGATAGCAGGGGACAGGCTGCTGTAATTTAGACAATCCTGTGTGCCTAAATAATGCTGTGGACTGTGAGGAAGCCCAAGATCAGGTGAGAACAGAGGTGGTTGAAAACCCCAGGTCAGTGCAGTCTCACCCCAGCATTTGAAAATATTCACCATTATGTCTAATCTGCATGAAAGATCTTTCAAAGTAGAAACAGGAGTTAGGCACCCTTGACTTCCAAAGGGAGTTGGGGTCCTTACTGTCCATTGTGCCTTTGATAATTTTCCCCTGTGTCCTTTAGTGTTAAGGGAAAATTGTGTATTTAAGCTACTTCCTGATTTGGGGAAGAAGGCTGGCAGAAACTATTCCTTAATGTCTTCTGCACCCTACCCCGCCAGCCTGATGCTACCTTCCAAAAATAATGGTGAGGGGACTGTTTAATCTTTTCCTAAAAGATTAATTCTGTGTTGTGTCCACCTTCTTGCTGACTTAACTTTTTTCTCTTTCCTAAATTTGCTATTTTTTCCCCAGTCACTTAATTGCCCAATTCCCTAACATTCCATCTCTTTCCCTGAGCCCAATTAAAACATTCAGATATATTATATCTATCACTTTTCGAGGAAATTCACATATCAGACTATTAGCAAAATTCCAGCTACCTCATTAGCCTGAAATGTCTCTTCACTTTGCCATAACCTCTTTTTCAAATAGTAATATCCCCAAAATATCAGTTCACCATAGCACAACACAAGCTAATCCTTACTGATCTATAAGGATTCCGGCCCCACTGCCAGATGTGGAGAGCAATATCAGTTGGAGAGCATATGGAGCCATGTGTAATGAGGACTGGAAGAGACCTCCACAAAGATTGCTGTGGCCTCTAATGGATTCCCAAGATTCACAGATTTCAAAGCCAAAAGATGTTCTATGGTGATAGGTAAATACTGTCCAGTTGATAGCAAAATTGCAAGGAAATTCTGAAAACAACCTATCCCTTATCAATGTAGGCAATGAAGAGGATAATGTGGCATATGTTTTTATACTTAGTTGTGTAAAGATTTCTTTAACACACAGGTATCAGAGTAGCAGCCGTGTTAGTCTGTATCCGCAAAAAGAACAGGAGTACTTGTGGCACCTTAGAGACTAACAAATTTATTAGAGCATAAGCTTTCGTGGGCTACAGCCCACTTCTTCGGATGCATATAGAATGGAACATATATTGAGGAGATATATATACACACATATAGAGAGCATGAACAGGTGGGAGTTGTCTTACCAATTCTGAGAGGCCAATTAAGTAAGAGAAAAAAAAAAACTTTTGAAGTGATAATCAAGATAGCCCAGTACAGACAGTTTGATAAGAAGTGTGAGAATACTTACAAGGGGAGATAGATTCAATGTTTGTAATGGCTCAGCCATTCCCAGTCCTTATTCAATCCTAAATTGATTGTATCTAGTTTGCATATCAATTCCAGCTCAGCAGTCGCTCGTTGGAGTCTGTTTTTGAAGTTTTTCTGTTGTAAAATAGCCCCCCGCAGGTCAGTCATTGAATGACCAGACAGGTTAAAGTGTTCTCCCACTGGTTTTTGAGTATTATGATTCCTGATGTCAGATTTGTGTCCATTAATTCTTTTGCGTAGAGACTGTCCGGTTTGGCCAATGTACATGGCAGAGGGGCATTGCTGGCACATGATGGCATATATCACATTGGTAGATGTGCAGGTGAACGAGCCCCTGATAGTATGGCTGATGTGATTAGGTCCTATGATGATGTCACTTGAATAGATATGTGGACAGAGTTGGCATCGGGCTTTGTTGCAAGGATAGGTTCCTGGGTCAGTGTTTTTGTTCAGTGATGTGTGGTTGCTGGTGAGTATTTGCTTTAGGTTGGGGGGTTGTCTGTAAGCGAGGACAGGTCTGTCTCCCAAGATCTGTGAGAGTGAGGGATCATCTTTCAGGATAGGTTGTAGATCTTTGATGATGCACTGGAGAGGTTTTAGTTGTGGGCTGAAGGTGACAGCTAGTGGTGTTCTGTTGTTTTCTTTGTTGGGCCTGTCTTGTAGGAGGTGACTTCTGGGTACTCGTCTGGCTCTGTCAATCTGTTTTTTTACTTCAGCAGGTGGGTATTGTAGTTTTAAGAATGCTTGATAGAGATCTTGTAGGTGCTTGTCTCTGTCTGAGGGATTGGAGCAAATGCGGTTATATCTTAGAGCTTGGCTGTAGACAATGGATCGTGTGGTGTGTCCTGAATGGAAGCTGGAGGCATGTAGGTAAGTGTAGCGGTCAGTAGGTTTCCGGTATAGGGTGGTATTTATGTGACCATCGCTTATTAGCACAGTAGTGTCCAGGAAATGGACCGCTTGTGTGGATTGATCTAGGCTGAGGTTGATGGTGGGATGGAAATTACTGAAATCATCGTGGAATACCTCAAGGGCTTCTTTTCCATGGGTCCAGATGATGAAGATGTCATCAATGTAGCGCAAGTAGAGTAGGGGCGTAAGGGGAATATATATATATGTGTGTGATATATGCCATCATGTGCCAGCAATGCCCCTCTGCCATGTACATTGGCCAAACTGGACAGTCTCTACGCAAAAGAATTAATGGACACAAATCTGACATCAGGAATCATAATACTCAAAAACCAGTGGGAGAACACTTTAACCTGTCTGGTCATTCAATGACAGACCTGCGGGTGGCTATTTTACAACAGAAAAACTTCAAAAACAGACTCCAACGAGCGACTGCTGAGCTGGAATTGATATGCAAACTAGATACAATCAACTTAGGATTGAATAAGGACTGGGAATGGCTGAGCCATTACAAACATTGAATCTATCTCCCCTTGTAAGTATTCTCACACTTCTTATCAAACTGTCTGTACTGGGCTATCTTGATTATCACTTCAAAAAAAAATTTTTTCTCTTACTTAATTGGCCTCTCAGAGTTGGTAAGACAACTCCCACCTGTTCATGCTCTCTATATGTGTGTATATATATATCTCCTCAATATATGTTCCATTCTATATGCATCCGAAGAAATGGGCTGTAGCCCACGAAAGCTTATGCTCTAATAAATTTGTTAGTCTCTAAGGTGCCACAAGTACTCCTGTTCTTTAACACACAGTTAGTATGCATCACACACTTATTGATGGGTTCTGAATAAACTGTCATGCACTTTTAAATTTACAAGAGGTAAAATTGAGAGACACAAGAAGATAAGGTAACCTCTCTTATTGAAAGAGGTAACATTGGAGTTTACAATATTTTGTGAAATTTTTTTTGTATTTGTAATTATTCAGTGGGGGCAAATTAATTCTATATTATGTTGGGGTTTTTTGCTATGCACTGGGTGCTCCAAGCCTGTGTTGAATATTGTAAAATATCTGCTACCAAACCTCATTGCCTCATTAAAACATTATCTCCATAATCATTCTCGCTAATCTAAATTCAAATGATCATGAACTAATATTACTTAAGTATCCTACTATAATTGCATACATCATTTAATTTTAAATATTACAGTCAAAACACTTAAACCCCAATCCTGCCACTTTTGCACATGGCTGGACTGCTGTATCTCACACAGAGTCCCATTGACTTCAGTGGCCTGCACACCCAGAATTTCAGGAATAGGACCACATGCAGATACTTTGGGTGAAATTCTGGCCCCATTGAAGTCAATGGCAAAACTTCCATTGACTTCATTGGGGTCAGGATTTCACCCTGTATGATTTCCATTGTGAGTTTAGCTCTTGTCATACCCTTAGTAAAATAATTCTTAAATTCCCAGTGCCTTATTGAAAGCATTCATTGACTTCTCCTTTTTATTATTAAATAGAATGGAGATGATTGTAGTTGTTTGGAGTTAATAGGCTAAATTTTGTTACATCAAGGCAGAACTTACTTTTCTTAATCATATATTCTATTGTTTTGGGCTCAATTCTGCAGGACGCCTAGGGCTGTTAGATCCACCAGGATAAATAGGAACTGAAGGTTCTCAGTACCTTAACAGGAGGTATTCAGGCTAGGAATACAGGTCTTTTCAGTAAATCATTAGTAATGCCGTTTGCTATGATTTTTTTTTCTTGTCAGTGCGGTGCAATTCATTTGTCTTTTGGGTACAATCCATCTTTAATTTAGTTTAGATTATTTTTGTTCCTTTTTAAATATTTCTTTTCTGTCTTTACTTTAAACACTAATTCTTCACCCCGAAAGAACAGATTAATTTTTTTCTATTATTATCTTTTTTCCTCTTTCTTTAAAGGAAAATTGCTTAATGCAATTGTCTCAAACTCTGATGAGCACACAGAATCATTAAAATCTGCTCCCAAATAGTCCAGGGTAGTTTTTGCAAGATCAATACATAATTTCTGGAAAAGAGTTACAATTAATTGCATTTGCCTAGTAAGTTAAAAGAGAACATTATCTAAGCCAGTATATATTTGATGCTAAACTTCAGATTTAATATCCCATTTTATGCTGTAAACTTCTTGACTAGAGCATTTAGTTATCTAAATCCTGCTTGGAATTCCAAATTAGTTAACAATTTCAATCTTTTGTTACAGCAACCACATCCTTCAGTGTCTGCTTTATATATTTTGATTATGCAGCTCTAATCAGACTTGGCATGATTGTTGCAGGTTTTTTAATACAGGATCTATTGTTTTATTACATTCCTTTTTGCTACAAACGTGGTACCAGGTTCATTGTCTCAAACATATGCATTGCTGTTCTACCGTGTCAATCAAAATTCTATATCTTCATATCTGGGATCAGCCTACTGGCAAATCTAATGGGCTAACACTGAATCTTTTGGTGCTTTTTTGAAACCCTCTGGCAAAGCCTGCATTTAAAAAAAATTCCTAATTTAGCTGTATATTTTTGAATTATTGTTGCTAGAGAGAGTCACAAGCCAAACCCTGGATCAGAGCATGCCAGACTCTGTGCATGTTTAGATAAGATAAGGAGAACATAGCCACCACTATCCAATTTCATTGGTCAAGTCTTTCTGTATCTTATACTCTGCATGGTGCTGTTTTGGCAAGGCTATTTTTTGTGATTTTTTTTTGGTCTGGAATATACTTCAGCTCCATTGACTTATATATTAATGTATATATCCGATGTCATCCTGTATATGCGACGTCACTCATGGTCCTGAATAGACACCCACCATCACTGTCCTGTAGAAAAAGTGCCAAATCTTGGCCGTGGCTGATATGGTGGTAAAGGGCATGCAAGTTCAATGGCCTGGCGTATCAACTCAGCAATGGGCTGAACAATTTTGAGTATGGTTGAGCCTGGTTTGCAAGTGGAGAGGAGGAGACCACCCTGAGCCTGCAGGACAGTGCAAAGGTACATGAGGAGTTAGGGAATTTATGCTCCCTGACCCAGCTATTCGCCTCGGAGAGACCCATTCCTGATTGGCTCTCTTCCCTGCTGGGGTTGTAGAGGGGTAATGTGGTATTACCGTAATTAGCTATGTAATAAATCTTTCCACAGTCCTACCAGCCTGCAGAGAAACTGCCTTTCAACATGGCTGAAGGGTTTGTAAGAAACTGTACTTATGTCTGCATCCTTCTAGCATGTTTCCGAATACAGGAAATTGGTAAGTGGTGTACACATTATTTTACAAGTTTTTAATACATGTATACTGGTCAATACAACTAGTGCTCGGCGCAATTTTTATATATAGAAAGCTATGGGATATGTATAAGGGGAGTCTTTGAGACTACATTGGACACAGACAGGATCCTATAGTTCTGCTTGGCTTTTTAGCTCCCAGACTTTTAAACAAAACAACAACAACAACAAAACCCTTGTGGTTCCTGGCTTTGACTTAATAGTCAGACAGCACTGCTGATTACTTTATGGTCTTTGTTAAGCCCAATGCTTAATATTACTTCCTGTGAATAAGGGTTAGAATCATAGTTATGAAGAGAGACTGAGACACTCCATAAAGTAATGGAATATGTCAAGTAGAATTACATGGATTGTAAATGTCAGTATTATGCCCCTCAGGTCCTGGGGCCCTCCCCATCCTCAATCTTATTACTACCTTGTAAACTTGAAGAAGAAAAATTTGGTTTACGCAATAGCTGTAGTTCATCACTTACCACAACTAAATATTCCTCACGCTATCCTTCTAGGATAAGAATGGAGAAAGTATTGCTTACCTTACAATTCCATAGGAAAGTTCTCAGATTTGTTTGCTATTATCATTAATGTGATGTATACTGAGGTTGTAGCAAATGTATTCAAAATGATCTGGACAAATTGGAGAAATGGTCTGAGTTAAACAGGATGAAGTTTAACAAAGACAAATGCAAAGTGCTCCACTTAGGAAGAAAAAATCAGTTTCACACATACAGAATGGGAAGAGACTGTCTAGGAAGGAGTACGGCAGAAAGGGATCTAGGGGTTATAGTGGACCACAGGCTAAATATGAGTCAACAGTGTGATGCTGTTGCAAAGAAAGCAAACATGATTCTGGGATGTATTAACGGGTGTGTTGTGAGCAAGACACGAGAAGTCATTCTTCCGCTCTACTCTGCTCTGGTTAGGCCTCAGCTGGAGTATTGTGTCCAGTTCTGGGCACCGCATTTCAAGAAAGATGTGGAGAAATTGGAACGGGTCCAGAGAAGAGCAACAAGAATGATTAAAGGTCTTGAGAACATGACCTATGAAGGAAGGCTGAAAGAATTGGGTTTGTTTAGTTTGGAAAAGAGAAGACTGAGAGGGGACATGATAGCAGTTTTTAGGTATCTAAAAGGGTGTCATAAGGAGGAGGGAGAAAACTTGTTCACCTTAGCCTCTAAGGATAGAACAAGAAGCAAGGTCTAGGTTGGACATTAGGAAAAAGTTCCTAACTGTCAGGGTGGTTAAACACTGGAATAAATTGCCTAGGGAGGTTGTGGAATCTCCATCTCTGGAGATATTTAAGAGTAGGTTAGATAAATGTCTATCAGGGATGGTCTAGACAGTATTTGGTCCTGCCATGCGGGCAGGGGACTGGACTCGATGACCTCTCGAGGTCCCTTCCAGTCCTAGAATCTATGAATCTATGAATCCCTACAGTGTGGTAGGCATTTTCCTAACACAAATGAAGTCCCTGCTCTGAAGAGCTTACAATCAGAATTGCAATCTATTGCTGTGGAAAGAGTTTCAAACCCAGTACTTCGTTACTGCTGGGTTTTGGTGTGTGTGTGATTGGGGTGGGGGTTGGTCCAGAGCACTGGAATATTTGCCATTGTGAGCTGATTAATAATAACTCTGTGTAATTGTTCAACTGTGTTAGCTACCTCTAGACTATGGCCAAAGGTGCTCTACCTGAAGGCTCCCAAGACAGAATTGTCAAAAGTTCCCTCAGACCAGGAGAGCTGTAGGTAGCAGCACTGGCCAAAGAATCATTGGTGCTGCTAGGTAAGAAGCTAAAAATAAAGGATGTAAGGAGTTAGTGCATCTGCTCAATAGCTTCTGCTGGAGAGGCTCCTATGGAGCTCCTGAGATTAAAGCTGCTCCCCCAGGTAGGACTCTGCAAGAACATAGCAGAGGAAATTTTCTTGTAGGAATCACCTCCTCATCCTTACAAAGACATTCCTGAAAGCACCCGGAGTGCCTAATGGAGTCAATGGCTGTTGCTCAGTGCTCTGCAGGAGTATTTAATAGGAGTGTGCACTTAGTTATTAATATTTACATGTAATTTACATGTTAGATGTAATTTGGGGGAGGGGAGTTCCAGCAGCATTTTTTCTAAAACTATAAGATTTTTGTTTGTTTGTTTGGGTGACATCAGGGCCCATGTGGATCCAGCAACAGTAGAATATTGGCAGGAACCATTAGAGAACAGAAAACAAAGGTGGCTTGTGAGCTTCTATGGTCTGTTGAACATTTCAAATATGTCACAACTTCAGAGAGGTCATTTAGGAAGAAACTGTAGCAGCGGCGCATAAATGTGTGAAATGGCCTTTAAGGCAAGGTTGATAAATCTTGGTACAAACTCATTTGATAGATGTTTTTAGGCTTTTTCTTTCTGATTTGTTTATGGTTCAGTCACCATAGTAAAGATGTTAGGGTCATGTGCATAGCACACTGTATTTTTTATACCACAAGAATAAAATCTTATAAATGGAAAGAGGTGGTAAGGGGAAAAAAAGAACTATTAATCCCATTTCCTGGCTATATCAGTTAACATGGGCAAACAAAGAATTGCTTAAGAGTGACCTAAACTGCAGTGTTCCAGTTTTCTCAGGGCTAGACCGACTCTAGGCACAGTCCTGGGTATACACCTTCTGACAGATGGTTTCAGCTGCAACATGGGCCAGGTTCAAATAGCTAGGGGTCCCTCTTAAAAGTAACAAACACTACCGGCTCAAGCCCCCAACCAGAATTTCTGGGATTACTAAGTGTTCTTAATAGGCAATACTTCTCCCATTTGCAAGCACAGAGTCTGTCTGTCTATGAAACAAAGACAACTTTATTGGGGGAAAAGGGAACACAGATCAACTTGGTCAAATGCAGCAACAATCTATATCAATGATAAATAAAACAGTGGTACATTTGTCAGTAGTTTAATTCAGTTCCCCACTTGCTGGTTGGAATCCACTTAGGCAAGTGTTCTTTACCTCGTCACTTCCCTTACCCATCTGCCAAACCCCACTTGTGGTTTGGTATCAGTAGCTAACACAGTCCCAGAGTCCCGAGGTCCACAAGGGCAGGGCTGTCTCCAGTCCCTTCTCCAGTCCCCTGGGAAATGCTGCCTGGTCCTGTCCTAAGGCTCCACCACCTAACCCAGTGATAGAGATTTCAGCTTTATTTAGAGGCTGCTGCTGTCCTTGGCAACTTCAGCAAAGAGCTGTTCTTAAAACTTACCCTAACTGTAAGCTCAAATGTATAACTTATGTAAAAGTTAATAGGTTGTGACATCTTAAAACTTTTTTGGCTTGCTTGAAAATTATCCATGGAAAATAGGTGAAGTTATTTTCAATAATGAATGTTATGAACAAGTGCAAGAAAACCAGACAGAGGCTAAATTAATCCAAATAAAAGCCTACTACTGTGATTCAAGGACTGTGTTGAGGTTGGACTTATTAAACAAGAAAATATGGATCAGAATACTAATGGACCGAAATTGGTGTGGTGGATGTTAGGCCTAACTGGTGGACGAAATAATGAAGGTACAAACTATGCCACCCATCTTTCTCCTTTTTGGAGATTCTCAAAGATAGCCTTTAGGTGGAGGGGAGAACTTCTTCATCTTCCTAACACATCTCAGCTCAATGCATCCCAGATCATCTTGATTTAAACTCCTCTTCCTCAACCCCATGACAGAGGGAGCAGACCAGACTGAAGGATTTCATTCTCTAGAGAAAGGCCATCAGGCCTTGTTCTTCGTTTTTCATCTGTGAGCTCTGAAAGTCATCATGACATCCAATCCCCAGCCCATCAGTGGGGGGATACCTAATTGCCAGCACTGCAAAAGCATGTAAGATGCTGTTTTGTGTTACTTTCTGCCCCACTTTCTTCCTCCTAGCCTTTCTCTGACTCTCTCAACTTTTAATTGAATTCTGATGCACCAGCACAGCAAGATGAGATGGCCATAATCCTGCCCTGTCTAAGCAAAAAAGACCCAACCAGATGATGTCCCTGACTGGACTCAGAATCAAGGTCAAAGCAACAGGTAGAGTCAACCTGCCAACCAAAGCATTCATTCATAACTGACCAGCCACCCAGTGTTCCAAAAACATCAACCCCACCCCCAAAACCTGTATCTCCCTCATCTTCTGTGTCTCCTCTGCCTTGTGCCTGTCTGTTAAAAACAAGAGAAGTGAATGCCTTTCACACACCAGGACGAAAAGTAAAATTAATGCTTCCTTTCATCAAAGAATGGCTGTTTATGGAAATAAGAGACTCAGATGCTGATAGTGACTGTGCTCAGGGAGATTGGAGAGGCTATAAAAATAAAATACTCAATAATAATAATGGGGGATTTCAACTATTCCCATATTGACTGGGTACATGTCACCTCAGGATAGGATGGAGAGAAAGTTTCTTGACACCTTAAATGACTGCTTCTTGGAGCAGCTAGTCCTGGAACCCACAAGAGGAGAGGCAATTCTTGTTTTAGTTCTAAGTGGAGCATAGGATCTGGTTCAAGAGGTGAATATAGATGAACCACATGGTAATAGTGACCATAATATAATAAAATTTAACATCCCTACGGGGAGAGGGAACACCAAATCAGCCCACCATGGTAGCATTTAATTTCAGAAAGAGGGACTACACAAAACTGAGGAAGTTAGTTAAACAGAAATTAAAAGGCACAGTGCCAAAAGTGAAATCCCTGCAAGTTTCATGGAAACTTTTTAAAGACACCACAATACAGGCTCAATTTAAATGTATACCCCAAATTTAAAAATATAGTAAGAGGACCAAAAAAAAAATGCCACTGTGGCTAAACAACAAAGTAAAAGAAGCAGTTTGAAGCAAAAAGGCATCCTTTAAAAACTGAAAGTGAAATCCTATTGAGGAAAATAGAAAGGAGCATAAACTGTGGTTAGTGAAGTGTAAAAATATAGTTAGAAAGGCCAAAAAAAGAATTTAAAGAACAGCCATCCAAAGACTCAAAAAGTAACAGCAAAAAATCTTAAGTACATCAGAAGCAGGAAGCCTGCTAAACAACCAATGGGGGCCACTGAACAATCAAAATGCTAAAGGAGCATGCAAGGAAAATAAGGCCATTTCAGAGAAATTAAATGAATTCTTTGCATCGGTCTTCACAACTGAGGATGTGAGGAAGATTACCTAACCTAAGTCATTCTTTTTAGCTGACAAATCTGAGGAACTGTCCCAGATTGAGGTGTCATTAGAGGAGGTTTGGGAACAAATTGACAAACTAAACAGTAATAAGTCACCAGGACCAGATGGTATTCACCCAGGAGTTCTGAAGGAACTCAAATGTGAAATTACAGAACTACTAACTGTGGTATGTAGCCTATCACTTAAATCAGCTTCTGTAACAGATGACTGGAGAAAGGCTCCAGAGGCGATCCTGGCAATTACAGGCTGTGGAAGCAGTTTTTGTCAGGTTTTTTTTTTTTTGCTTCCACAAGGCCAATAAGCCTAACTTCAGTACCAGGCAAATTAGTTGAAACTTTAGTAAAGAACAGAATTATCAGACATCTAGATGAGCATGATTTGTTGGGGAAGAGTCAACATGGCTTTTCTAAAGGGAAATCATAGCCTCACCAATCCACTAGAATTCTACGAGGATATCCACAAGCATGTGCACAAGCGTGATTCAGTACATATAGTGTACTTAGATTTTCAGAAAGCCTTTAACAAGGTCCCTCACCAAAGGCTCTTAAGCAAAATAAGCAGTCCTAGGATAAGAGGGAAGGTCCTCTTATGGTTTGGTAACTTGTTAAAAGATAGGAAACAAAGCGTACAAATAAACAGTCAATTTTCAGAATGGAGAGAGGTAAATAATGGTGTCCCACAGGGGTCTGTACTGGGACCAGTACTATTCAACATATTCATAAATGATCTGGAAAAAGGGGTAAACAGTGAAGTGGTAACGTTTGCATATGATACAGAACTACTCAAGATAGTTAAGTCCAAAGCAGACTGCAAAGAGTTACAACAGGATCTCACAAAACTGCGTGACTGGGCAACAAAATAGCAGATGAAATTCAATGTTGATAAACGCAAGATAATGCACATTGGAAAATATAATCCCAACTGTCAGGAGGCACCATTTGGGAAGGGTGGAAGGGCATTATAATCCCTTGGCTGAGTCTGGATAACTACCCTTGGCTTCTGAGCAGTATAGTCTAATGGTCGGGGTCTATAGTATGCCCTCCCTTGCAGGGCTGCATGGCCTAGTTGTTAGTCGATATGGCAGCCCTGGAGCGGCAGGGCAGCATAGCCTGGTGGCCTGAGTGGCTGGAGAGATAGATTCCTCCCTTGGGGCAGGTGGCAGCCAGGATAGAGGGACCCAGGCCCTGGTTACTCCATTCGTCCCAACCCAGGGCCCTGGCGGTGGTGGGGTTGCCTGCCAACAGCTCAGCGGGGATCCTGCTGAAACACGCTAAGCTAATCCCGGGTTCAATGACCGGATCTCGGTTAAATTCCCCTGGGGTACTTCCTACCCATTCCTCTATGGCTAGTTGTCTTGGGGGTCCCAAGGCATCTCATCCCTCTGAGGCATCAGGTGCCTGGGGGTTGCTGATCATCACCATCTGGCTGGTCTCTGCATCATGGAATGTTGGCACTGCCTCTGCAGGAGCTTGCAGTGCACCTCCATTCTCTTCAGTGGTCAGCCCTGACTGAGCTTAGTTGCTCTCTTTTTTTTCTCCTGGTTCCACCTGGAGCATGCCCAGCAGAGCTGAGGGGGCATGGCCTCCTCGGCCCACAGAGTGGTATTAACCCCTGCTGAACCAGTATACCTGGTATACCCCATCACACCAACTATACATATAAAATGATAGGGTCTAAATTAGCTGTTACCACTCAAGAAAGAGATCTTGGAGTCATTGTGGATAGTTCTCTGAAAATATCCACTTAATGTGCAGCAGCAGTCAAAAAACTAACAGAATGTTGGGAATCATTAGGAAAGGGATAGATAATAAGACAGAAAATGTCATATTGCCTCTTTATAAATCCATGGTATACCCACATCTTGAATACTGCATTGCAGATTTGGTTACCCCATCTCAAAAAAATATATTGGGCTTGGAAAAGGTTCAGAAAAGGGGCAACAAAAATTATTAGGGGTATGGAATGGCTTCCGTATGAGGAGAGATTAATAAGACTGGACTTTTCAGCTTGGAAAAGAGACGGCTAAGGGGGGATATGATAGAGGTCTATAAATTCATGACTAGTATGGAGACAGTAAATAAGGAAGCGTTATTTACTCCTTCTCATAGCACAAAAACTTAGGGCTCACCAAATGAAATTAATAGGTAGCAAGTTTAAAACAAACAAAAGGAAGTATTTCTTCACACAGCACACAGTCAACCTGTGGAACTCTTTGCCAGAAGATGTTGTGAAGGCCAAGACTATAACAGGGTTCAAAAAAGAACTAGATACGTTTCTGGAGGATAGGTCCATCAATGGCCATTAGCCAGGATGGGAGGGGATGCAAAACAATGCTCTGAAGTGTCCCTATCCTCTGTTTGCCAGAAGCTGGGTATGGGATCAGGGGGTCGATCACTTGATGATTACCTGTTCCGTTCATTCCCTCTGAAGCACCTGGCATTGGCCACCATTGGAAGACAGAATACTGGGCTAGATGAACCATTGGTCTGACCAAGTATGGTGACTCTTATGTCTTTGGCTGGCGTGTTTCGGCAGGGAATGTTCTGGATTGCTGGGAATATCACAGTACATGCAGGGAACTGTGCAGTCTGCAAAAAATTCAGTCAGCAGGGAGAGAGATGTAGGTCTGTGCTGGCTGAGGAGCCAGGAGCCTAGAAAGTTGTTAGGTGGAATCATTATTACATGACTGTCTTCCTTGGTCTAATGCACATAGTTAGTTATCTCTGGAATATTTGTTAATGATGTTTTACATCTTGGGAACTCATCTAGCAGCAAGCAGGAGCAGAGGGGGCATGGCCAGACAGTGGCACCAAAACAGTGATCTGCTTCCGTGAGCTGTAGAGAGGAAGGGCAAGGCATTCAGAACTGTGGGAGGCACTGGCAGCAGAGAGGAAAATATCAGTAAGAAGTCTTCCATGTCTCTCTCAAGAGGGGGAGAATTGTGTTTTGAATTTTCTCCTTCTCTTTATGATTTGCTATGTTCTGGTAGAATAGTGACCAAAGAATAGTGACTTTGCACTTGGTACAGAGCAAAGGTCTGAGGTATTTCTTACTCCCTGTGGGAGAAACTTGACGTGGCATCCTAGTGGGAGCCAGTGGGTGGAGAATAGGTTTGGTATACTTTGCAGTAACTCTTGTTGCTAAGGAGCCAGGCAGATGCATTCTGTGCCAGTTGCAGTTTTCTTAGGGTTGTAGCTTTCGTGCACATCTAGAATATATCTACACTGCACAAATCTTGTGGCAGAGTGAATACACTTCAAGCCCCCCCCCCTTAGCACAAGTGAGGCACTGCTGAGGTGAGCAGTGTTCAGGCACACCACAACCTTAGGGTACATACTTTCACAGCTCTCTACGTACCCGACCAGCGTCTTCCCTGTCTATATTGCTATTTTTAGCGGTGTAGTTCCCTGTTGCCTCCCCTTTGCAAGAGCCTATCACTACCATGTGTAGCTACACACCAAAGCCTGCTTGTCACCGTGTTGTGTAGCCACAAGTGTAGTGCCTGTACCCTACATGCTGCCACAGTGTAATATATTGCTATAGTCCAGCCAGGAGGTAACAAAGGTGTGTTTTGTGGAGGCCAGGTCATCATCTTCCAGGTTAGCATGCAGCTTCCTAGCTGATTATAGATTGGAGAACATGTTTCTTGTGGATGCTGTGATGTGAAATCTTTGTCAGTGAGGAGTCCAGAAATTTTGAACTGTGGACTGATGTCTTCAATTGTGAGGCTGTGCCTTCAAGTAGGAAATCCCTCACCATGGCTGCAAACTCTTTAGCGTTTTCCTTCTGCCAACCATTATAACATTCTTGCTACTTAACCAGTTCTTCAAATCTCTTCATTTTCTTATCTCTGTTCAGAACAAAATCCCAGGAAAATGGACCAGAGAAAGTATCTGCCCCACCTTTATTGGTGATTGCACAGTATAAGGATGGCAACGTAATTATGTTTTTAAATAATTTTGTCATGATTTATTTCTCTATTGTGTGGTCTGAAATGTAAATTTGAACCGAATTTTAAAATTGAAATAAAATGGGCATGGGCATGTATAAATATCAGGTAACTTTTTGCCCTTGTAGATCAAATTAAAAGCAGTGGTTTGATTTGATTCCAGTGGATTGGAGTCACTTCTCTGAGCGGTGGTAGTTAATATATGTAGAAATCAATGGAGGTTTAAACAGAATCTTTGTTCAGCTCATGCAAAATGTTAAAGCAACAAATTAAAATCATGCCTGCTATTGCAGGCAGCAGCAACATCAGAGAAAAACCAAGGCTTAACAAGCCTACTTCTAAACAAGATATAAAAAGCATCCAGGAGAACACATGGACGTAAAATTCTCTTATAAAACTTATAAAAGTAATATTCTCAGTATAAATCAAATTGCAGGTAAAAACACAGGTAAAGTAACTTTATAAGAGCCTGTAAACAATATTAGAATTAATGTAATATAAAAAACAAATTAAAATTATGCCTTTTTGTAGTAGCAGATGCTCACCACAAAAGAAGCAACAAATAGGCTTAATTGGGGTTCAAATAGGGAATACATGAACAATCTGATGGACAGGAATGTAATAGACAGCTGGAGCACCTGCAGCCACATGTGTTGGGCTACAATTAAATTATGATCTCTCTTACAAACATTCCGTTTGTGTGGTTTTTTTTACCATTACATCAAAATTAAATAAAAAATTACATCAAAATTCATTTCTTCCCTTTCTTCATCCCTAAAAAAGAAGCTCTAAAAAAACAAGGGGCACAAAGTACTCTGAAATAAAATAGCTAATAATAATAATAATTAATAATAAATCTTGTAACTTACTTTATTTTCTTTTTATTCTAAGAACATAAGAATGGCCATACTGGGTCAGACCAAAGGTCCATCCAGCCCAGTATCCTGTCTGCCGACAGTGGCCAATGCCAGGTGCCCCAGAGGGAGTGAACAGGTAACAGGTAATGATCAAGTGATCTCTCTCCTGCCATCCATCTCCACCCTCTGACAAACAGAGGCTAGGGACACCATTCCTTACCCATCCTGGCTAATAGCCATTAATGGACTTAACCTCCATGAATTTATCTAGTTCTCTTTTAAACCTTGTTATAGTCCTAGCCTTCACAACCTCCTCAGGCAAGGAGTTCCACAAGTTGACTGTGTGCTGTGTGAAGAAGAACTTCCTTTTATTTGTTTTAAACCTGCTGCCCATTAATTTCATTTGGTGGTCCCTAGTTCTTATATTATGGGAACAAGTAAATAACTTTTCCTTATTCACTTTCTCCACACCGCTCATGATTTTATATCCCCCCTTAGTCTCCTCTTTTCTAAGCTGAAAAGTCCTAGCCTCTTTAATCTCTCCTCATATCGGACCCGTTCCAAACCCCTAATCATTTTAGTTGCCCTTCTCTGAACCTTTTCTAATGCCAGTATATCTTTTTTGAGATGAGGAGACCACATGTGTATGCAATATTCATGGTTTTATGTAGGGGCAATAAGATATTCTCCATCTTATTCTCTATCCTTTTTTAAATGATTCCTAACATCCTGTTTGCTTTTTTGACTGCTGCTGCACACTGCGTGGACATCTTCAGAGAACTATCCATGATGACTTCAAGATCTTTTTCCTGATTCGTTGTAGCTAAATTAGCCCCCATCATATTGTATGTATAGTTGGGGTTATTTTTTCCAATGTGCATTACCTTACATTTATCCACATTAAATTTCATTTGCCATTTTGTTGCCCAATCACTTAGTTTTGTGAGATCTTTTTGAAGTTCTTCACAGTCTGCTTTGGTCTTAACTATCTTAAGCAGTTTAGTATCATCTGCAAACTTTGCCACCTCACTGTTTACCCCTTTCTCCAGATCATTTATGAATAAGTTGAATAGGATTGATCCTAGGACTGACCCTTGGGGAACACCACTAGTTATTCCTCTCCATTCTGAAAATTTACCATTTATTCCTACCCTTTGTTCCCTGTCTTTTAACCAGTTTTCAATCCATGAAAGGATCTTCCCTCTTATCCCATGACAACTTAATTTATGTAAGAGCCTTTGGTGAGGGACCTTGTCAAAGGCTTTCTGGAAATCTAAGTGCACTATGTCCACTGAATCCCCCTTGTCCACATGTTTGTTGACCCCTTGCTACATTAACATCTTCATATTTCTGTAACGTTATCTCATAATTTAACAAAATAAATACAGAGTTCGAATCTAACTGCAGGCACTATCCTGAGCAATGGCTGGTGTATAACGTACTTGTCTTAGGCACAGTTCCCCCCTGAACTGCCAAGGGACTGAGTAACATTTCACCAAGCCAATGGCTAAATTTCATAGTTTGGCCCTTAGACTCTTGAGTTTGACTGTAAAATGGTTTGTTTGTTTAGAGTTATTTTGCTAAATTTATTACAATAACAGCATTTTTATTGAACCAGGTTTTTCTGTAGCAAGAATTTCACTACAAGCTCTGTTTCTTTTATGATAGTATCCATCTTTCCAAATCTCATATGTAACTTATCTTGTCTGCTTTCTGTGATAGATTTAAGAAGGCTGCTGCTGCCATAGAAAGCAGTGAGGAAAAAAAAGCAATAATTTAATAGACTGGTATTCTGAACAAGGGTACCATGGAATATGAATATATCAACACATGAAAATACTAAATAAGACAGAAGTTCCTCTACTTTTCAGCATCCTAAATGATCCTGCCAGTTCACGACACTTTCTTATCAAATACCAAAATGTTGTTGCAGTATTTAAGATTATAATTGTAATCACTTAGAGGTCAATAAAAACAAAAGCTAAGGTTCTAAGCAACCTTAACTCATCCGTATTGCACATATTGGGGGCCCAATTTTGCCCTTAGATACAGGCATACAGCTCCTGCCAAAGTCAGCTGGACTTCTGCAGGTATGTCAGAGTACAGGACCAGGCACCTTAAGTATTAAGATATATGACTAGTGATAAATTGTGCCGGTTCCTGCATAGATATAACAAAAGGAGAGGGCAAAAGGAGCCCTTTCCCCTGTAGTGCACTTGCACAGGACAATTTAGTTTCTAGTGCTATGGGTGGGCAATAGCAAACCGCTACTGGGCGGGAAAGCATAGTGGCCTTAGGGTATTGGTATGTGACTGCAGCACGCATAGACTTGAGCAAGCTTTGATCTAGGTAGCATGATTAACTGTAGCACTGAAGCCACAGCAGCACACACTAGTACATACTCAGGGCCCCAGGCAGGCTTGGCTGCCTCCGTTTCACTGCTGTCATGGCTTGAACAAGCTACATCAAAGCTAGTTCAGAAATGTCTGTGTGTGCTGCAGTCACACATCTAATCACAGTGTGGCTATGCCCTAAGTCCCACCAAAAGTTACACAGTGTGAGGATAGCTGCTCTGGAGAAAGCATATGCTACATCTTTTTAAAAGTATGTGCTAGCAAGGGCTGTCTCTCCCAGACACCCCTCAACACCTATGTAGGTGCTGACTGAGATAAATCTTATGATAGAGAAACTTTCTGACTGCTATTTGGAGCCTGGCTGAGCCATGCAGAGCCAAATTCCTTCTTGACTGCCTAGGTATTCTGAGCCTTTATGTTATGGACTTACGTAGATGGGTGCTGACCAGTTTTTAAGGCTGACATATGAGATATTACTGATATTGCTATATATTTCCACATGCAAAATGTGCTTTCCAATCACACTCAGTCCCTTTTCCAACCGTGCCTTCTAACTACAACCACCTTCTTTGCTGCTGCCACCAGCATTTTAAATGTTGGCTACTTAAACTGCATCCAAATCCTATATCAGCACCTCAGTATCTAATACGGATTTAGGTCCCTAGCTTTAGGCATCCAAGTTTGAAAATTTTGGTCTTAGATTTATACCTCTGATCCATATTCATTGGATATAACTGAGACTTGGTTAAATAAATCCAAGGGAGGTCATAATATATAGATATAGATAAATGATGTTGCCATCTTTCCTGTAGCTAATTCTTTCACCTCTAGAGGACTCATAATTTATATAAGCCCCCCATAAAATGACTGTTTTTTGAGAGATGAAGCAATCTCTAAAACTAAAACTGTTAATTGTGAACATCCATTCATCCAAAACCTGTTTCTTTATGGGTTTATGAAGCCATACTCTGGCATTTCATTAACTGAGAGTTATTCTATGAATTTATTACTCCCTATCCTAATCATAGTTCATCTGCTTGGAGTCCTGGATAAGGACATGAATAAATCTAAGAATTTAGTTAAACTTTCCTTTGATCCTATATATTTCTTAGTTCAGTAATGACTAACTAGTCTTAAACACTTCCATGAGTTCATCTTTAATTGATTTAATCCTTACAAACTCCTCTCTCTCTCTCTCTCTCTCTCTCTCTCTCTCTCTATATATGGATGTTTTTGTCAGGGTATTTAAGTGAACACTGTGTTCTATCTATGTAAAAATATGACAGAAGTGTCAACAAATTATTTTAGTTATTTAGGTGTTTCTAAAAGTTCCTGGGAGAATTACGTGGCACTGAATTTTAAATTCCATCAGCTGAAGACACTTTGAAATGTCTTTTCTATGCTGTTGTTTAAAAACATTTTTTAAAGATAGAAACAAATATAGCTCCAGATTGTTGGCTGTTTTTTGCATAGATCAGTCTTGCAAAGGAGATGACCTACAAAATTGGAAGAGGTTTGCTTAATTTCTAAGTATACCAGAAATAATTGGAAATAATAATAATTAGATAAACTGATCTTGCGGTGCTGTGAGTAATTTACAATTTTCTGAAATTATTTGCTGTTCAAGCTGATTTACTTACAAATATCCAACAAAATTATGAACAGAACTGAGGTCAAGATTTTGTGCGAAGATTTATTTCTTTACAAATAAATACCTACCAGGGTTCAGGATACTCCTAGTACATTTAGAATATTAAATCCAATGAAAATAAACCCACTTCATTTCTTTTGCCTATAATTACTTTCAGCTTGAACTGATGTTGGTAGTCCCTGAGAAGCAACAGATGGTAGAGACTTTTTAGTATCATTCCAGTCAGAGTTGTGTATGAAGATGAAGCTTGGAATTCTGATTTGTCTGAAACTAGATATAAAGGATGACGGTCATCCCTAGAAATACTTTAAAAAATGTATTTGGTCCTTGACAGCCCCACCTGCAACATGTAAAGCCTCTTCCCTTCAAACTGGATCTGAAGGTGGGAGAAAAAAATTATTCTAATTGAAGGAGTGGTCCAATGGCCATTGAAGTCAAAGGAGTCTTTCCATTGCCTTCAGTGAGCACTAGATCAGGCCTTAAATATTTAATATTAACCAACTGCAAATAAAAACCCAATCAGAATTTAGGGCTTGATCCCACAACTCATACTCATGTGAGTAGCCAGTATGAAGTCAGTTACTCGCCTGAGGAAGGATCATAGGCCAGGTCTTTAAATATGATGGACTTACCATTTAAAAAAATATTCCCAGTGACAAAGAGCATAATATCAAACAAAGAGGGTTGAATGGAATGAATAGCAATGTTTAGGGCTGTCCATTAATTGCAGTTAATTCACGTGATTAACTAAAAAAAAATTAATCGCTATTAATCACAGTTTTAATCACACTGCTAAACAATAGAATACCAATTGAAATTTATGAAATATTTGTGGATGTTTTTCTATATTTTCAAATATATTGATTTCAGTTACAACACAGAATACGAAGTGCACAGTGCTCACTTTATATTATTATTTTTGATTACAAATATTTGCACTGTAAAAATGATAAAAGAAATAGTATTTTTCAATTTACCTCATACAAGTACTGTAGTGCAATCTCTTTATCATGAAAGTGCAACTTACAAATGTAGATTTTTTTTTTGTTACATGACTGCACTCAAAAACAAAACAATGTAAACTTTAGAGTCTACGAGTCCTACTTCTTGTTCAGCCAGTCTCTAAGACAAACAAGTTTGTTTACATTTACGGGAAATAATGCTGCCCGCTTCTTATTTGCAATGTCACCTGAAAGTGAGAACAGGCATTCACATGGCAGTTTTGTAGCTGGCATTGCAAGGTATTTACATGCCAAATATGCTAAACATTTTTATGCCCCTTGATGCTTCGGCTACCATTCCAGAAGACATGCTTCCATGATGATGACGCTTGTTAAAAAAATGCATTAATTAAATTTGTGACTCGACTCTTTGGGGAGAATTGTATGTCTCCTGTTATGTTTCACCCGCATCCTGCCATATATTTCATGTTATAGCAGTCTTGGATGATGACCCACCACATGTTGTTCATTTTAAGAACACTTTCACTGCAAATTTAACAAAAAAACAAAGAAGGTACCAATGTGAGATTTCTAAAGATAATTAGAGCACTCAACCCAAAATCTGAGAAGGACAAGGTGTGGAGCATGCTTTCAGAAGTCTTAAAAGAGCAACACTCCAATGCAGAAACTACAGAACCCAAATCACCAAAAAAGAAAATCAGCCATCTGTTGGTGGCATCTGAATCAGATGATGAAAATGAACATGCGTCGGTCGGTACTGCTTTAGGCCATTATTGAGCAGAACCCATTATCAGCATGGATTTAGGTCCTCTGGAATGGAGGTTGAAACATGAAGGGACATTTGAATTTTTAGTGCATCTGGCACATAAATATCTTGCGACGCCGGCTACAACAGTGCCATGTGAACCTGTTTTCACTTTCAGGTGACATTGTAAACAAGAAGCGGGCAGTGTTATCTCCTGCAAATGTATACAAACTTATTTGTCTGAGCAATTGGCTGAACAAGAAGTAGGACAGAGTGGACTTGTAGGCTCTAAAGTATTAAATTTGTTTTATTTTTGAATGCAGTTTTTGTGTACATAATTCTACATTTGTACATTCAACTTTCATGATAAAGAGATTGCATAAAGTACTCGTATTAGGTGAATAGAAAAATACTATTTCTTTTGATTTTACAGTGCAAATATTTGTAATAAAAATAAATATAAAGTGAGCACTTTACACTTTGTATTCTGTGTTGTAACTGAAATCAATATATTTGAAAATGTAAAAAACATCCAAAATATGTAAATAAAGGGTATTCTATTAATGTTTAACAACATGATTAATTGCATGATTAATCACGATTAATATTTTTAATTGCTTGACAGCCCTAGTAATTTTAAATTTGTTATGCAGCCTATGTTCTTCCTGAGCTTTGTAACTCTGTCTCAAGAAAATCACCAGGCTCTGACAAATTTGATGCCGTATTCTTTATTTGCACATACTAAATTTGAAAAAATGTAAATGTCACTCCCACTTGTGAAGCCTTTTAAAGGAAAACTCACATGTAATATCCAAGAGATTTTAAACACTGCACCTATTAACAAAGTAGAGTAAATTACTAAAACAGTCTGCAGTCTATACTGTAGAAAAGTGGTCGGTTCAGCAGTTGGTATCACAGCTCTTACCTTAACCCAAAGAAAGAAAGTATTGGATGCAAAGAATTTGCCACACAGCAGCTTTGAAATATTCTGATTTCATCTGGCAGTAGCTGTAGGGGAAAGTACACACGGTAAGTAAGGGCCATGGCTGGGTATGCCACCCTCAGGGGCTCACAGAGCCATTTTGTCTGCACAGGCACAATGAGTTGGGGAATCTCCACTCAGGTGCTACAGTTCCACATTCTCTTCTATTGTTCTTCTCGTGGGGAAAAGCCAGAATATGGCAGGAACTCAGACATAGCAAATTACTGTTGGCCTATAACAGTCACATCCAAAATTATGGAAAGCTTAGTTAAATAGAGACTGAATTATTAAAGAGCAATATTCTTTTGAGATAATCAGCGTTTAGAGTTAATGTGGAACTAAAGCACCAGTACATTAAATTAACAATATTAATGCTTTTAATAAAACACTAGCCAGTACAGCCATCTTCTGACATATCTAAATAATTAGATACAGGAGCCAGTTCTAGTGTACTAGATTGACTTAGGCTACGTCTACACTACACACCACTTTCAGTGGCATGTAGCGAACGTGTAGCTACGTGCTGGAGTCAAAAGCACACTGAGTCCACACTGCAGTGTGTAGCTGTACATGTCAGTGAAAGGCTGAAGCAAAGAAGAGGCAGGGGGGAAAGGCTTCATGTGCTCCCCACTGCCAGAGTCTTTCCCTGCAGAGGTGAAGGGCTCCAGCAGTAGGGAGCTGACAGCCATGCCCCACTGCCTCCCTGCTGCCAGAGCCTTTCCCTATGGTGGGGAAAGGCTCCAGCAGTGGGACACTACACTGTTAAAAATGGTAGTGTAGATGGGGAAGCATGGCTTGGGCCAGTAGAAAATATGTAGGGTACGTACCTGGAGTACAGCCTTCAGGGATGTCTTTACTCTACTGGCTTAATCCATGGCCATTTATACTTGTGTTGGGGGAGCGGGGGGTATACATGTATGTATACTACATGCTGACAAAAAGAATCCTGCAGTGTAGACTCACCTTTAAGGAGGCATGGCCCATTATTCTGGAGATGGCTCACAGGCTATCTGAATCCATATTAACATTAAACCAGATCCTGGAGGCCAACTCTTCTGTACTTTGGCACTGTCAGAGATGTGTGCTACCCACTTAATCCTCAGCAGTAGGATGTTGGTCAAGCCCTGAGGAGAAGTTTACAATTTACAATTTGTGTAAATGGAAATCTGAATAAATAAAAGTCAAAACTTGTCAGCAGTAATTCTTTGCCCAGAGGTAGCTGGTTTATGGAAGCTAGAGATGGACAAGATCCATTAGTCTGTGTGGTTGACCACACTGCCAATGCAGAATCATGCCTATTTACTAGCATTACTTGCAGTCTAGCTTTATATCTTCAAGCAATTGGGCTGCCTCTACTCCTCTGAGTGTTCAATAGGCTAATAAATCACATCAGGAAGTTTTTCCTGATATTCACTGTGCCAAAGCCAGGCTGGACAGATATAAGAGAGTGGTGGAAGGCAGGTATATCAGCCCTAGAATTATAAATTGTCTTTTCCCTATGAGCTGAAAAGAGCTTAATTCAGGTCAGCTAGGGACACATGATTCCAGTTAAGGGCTGCCTGTGCAGGGCTGCCCAGAGGGGGGAGCAAGTGGGGCAATTTGCCCCAGGCCCCGCAGGGGCCCCCACGAGAGTTTTCAGGGGCCCCCATGAGAGTTTTTGGCGGGTCTTCGGCGGCAGGTCCTTCAGTGCTGCCGAACACACCCAGAGCAAGTGAAGGACCCGCTGCCGAAGACCCGGAGCTTCTTCCGCGGCAATTCGGCAGTGAGGGCTCCTTCCGCTCCGGGTCTTTGGCGGCAATTCGGTGGCGGGTCCTTCATTCACTCCGGAACCTGCTGCCAAAGTGCCCCAAAGACCTGGAGCGGAAGGAGCTCTCACTGCCAAATTGCCGCTGAAGACCCCAGGCACCCTGAATCCTCTGGGCGGCTCTGTGCCTGTGCCCTTTACATTCCCTTCTTCTAGTGAAAGAGAGGGAGGAGAGATGCGAGACAAGCTGCAGCAAGGGTAATGGCAACAGGGAGAAAAGGTATCCCCTGCATGGAAGGCTTCTCTGCTCCCTATAGCAGAAGGAACCAAGCTAGCTGACTGTTTGGGGAAGGACTGGCACTGAGAAGCCAGCATAATAAGGCAATTCGCTGGAGATGGGGCAGGGAAAGGTATTCCCTTTTTGGTTATTAATGTTTCTTTTCCTTGGCTGAAGAGTATTGCTTGGGCCTACCCTGAGACCCACCTTGTAAATATTGGAAAATAAACCCAAGTGAGGAATAAAAACTCTCCAGACTGATTTACTCCAGCCCTTGCCCCCCCTCACTGCCTGAGGGGCAAACGCTGAGCGCGATGAGGTGAAAGAAGTGCCTTGCAACATCGCTCACATTTTTCCTTTTTTAATTTCATCTCTGCATTATGACCTATTTTATCATGCTAAATAATTCATCTCCTTCACAGGTCTTTACTAAAGATGGACAAAATATTTTTGACAAACATTTTTTCAGAGAAAAATGCAAATTTGGGTCGACCAAACTATTTTGAGAATTTGTGCAGAATTCACAGAATTGTTTCAGTGGGGGGAAAAAAACCTTAAAAATAATCAGAAAAAATCCCAAACATTTCAATTAGACATTTTTGAAACCAAAAGTTTTGACTTTTCATTTGAAATAACTTTATATTGAGAAATTTCCCTCAATTTTATTTGAGTTAAAAATATATAAAAATGCGTGGAAATTGACTCTGTTTCGGGTTGACATAAATGTTTTAGTTGACCCAAAATGAAATCTTTCAACTTTTTCATTCACCCAAAATTATGAAAAATATATTTGGGTTCACTGGAAGTTTTTTCTATTTTTTTTTCAGACTTGCCAGTGAACTGAAAAATCCGCTGTAGACTATACAGACTTCAAATTTTGTGCGTGTGTATATTTATATATATAATATAAATTTGCTTATCAGTAAGCCAAGCCATACAAACCAGCCTTTAATTATAATAAATTTTCCTCATAAATCAATCTTTTCAACTCACTAATACACCTCTACCCCGATATAATGCGACCCGATATAACACGAATTCGGATATAATGCAGTAAAGCAGCGCTCCAAGGGGGCGGGGCTGCGCATTCCAGCGGATCAAAGCAAGTTCGATATAACGCGGTTTCACCTATAACGTGGTAAGATTTTTAGGCTCCCGAGGACAGCGTTATATCGGGGTAGAGGTGTAGTTTTTTTTTTTACTTTTCTCTAAACTCTCTCCTGTTTGTCAGTATCTCACTGGTAGTGAGGAGCCCAGAACCAAAGTCAACAAGGAGTCTGGTGGCACCGTAAGGACTAAGAGATTTATTTGGGCATAAGCTTTCATGGGTAAAAAACCCACTTCTTCAGATGCATGGAGTGAAAATTACAGATGCAGGCATAAATATACTGACACATGAAAAGAAGGGAGTTACCTTACAAGTGGAGAACCAATGTTGACAGGGCTAATTGAGTCAGGGTGGATATGGTCTACTCACAATAATTGATGAGGAAGTGTCACTACCAAGAGAGGAAAAATTGCTTTTGTAGTGAGCCAGCCACTCCCAGTCCCTATTCAAGCCCAAATTAATGGTGTTAAATTTGCTAATGAATTGTAGCTCTGCAGTTTCTATTTGAAGTCTGTTTCTGAAGTTTTTTGTTGAAGGATGGCTACTTTTAAATCTGTTATAGAATGTCTAGGGAGATTGAAGTGTTCTCCTACATTGTCCAGACAGATGGCCTTATTTATACATTAGTAATAGAGTGACATGTCCCTTAAAGAAACCTTGTTAAGTAAGCAGTTTCAAGCAAGAGGTTCCTTCTGAGTATTGATTAACCAGGTGTGGGTCTTTCCAGAGTCTGCAGCCTTGAGACCCCAATAGACATTCCTGAGGGTACATCCTGCTGTTCTAACATGTATCAGCAATTTCAACACAATTCTTATCAGGAAGGACGCGGGGTCAAGCTGCCCTATTAACATCAAGAAGACTGAGGTCATGCACCAGCCAGCTCCCCACGCTCCGTACTCAGAACCGTCCATCACTGTAAATGGACAGAGACTTCAGACAGTGGACCACTTCACGTACCTGGGCAGTACTCTTTCCCGAGCAGTGTCAATCGATGATGAAGTAAACTGCAGAATTGCTAAAGCCAGCTCTGCATTTGGCCGATTGCACTTCAATGTTTGGGAACGTCGAGGGATCAGCCTATCAACGAAGCTGAAGGTCTACCGAGCAGTGGTGCTTCCAACTCTGCTGTACGCCTGCAAGACGTGGACTGTCTATTGGAGTCATGCACGAAGGCTCAATCACTTCCACATTTCCCGTCTGCGAAAGCTTCTAAAAATCAGATGGCAGGACAAAGTGCCCGATACTGATGTCCTTACTAGAGCCAGTCTGCCGTCAGTTCACACATTGCTGATGAGAGCCCAGACCAGGTGGGCCGGTTGTGAGAATGTCAGATGAACGCATTCCTAAACAGCTCTTCTACGGAGAACTCACTCAGGGAAAGCGCTCCCATGGAGGACAAAAGAAGCGATTCAAGGACACGCTGAAGACCTCTTTGAAGTCCTTCGAGATCAACACCGCCACATGGGAAATCTTCGCACTGAACCGTTCAGCATGGCACAGCCTCATTCACACAGGCAGTAATACCTCTGAGGCGAGGCGTATTGCTGAGGCTGAAAAAAAGTGTGAGCTGCGCAAGTCCAGAGATGCTCGTACATCATCGACAGTGCCGTTACATGTTTGCCCGACGTGTGACAGGACGAATCGGACTGATCAGTCATCTTCGGATGCACAAAGCCTGGTCATCGAAAGAATGAGTTGTTGAGGTCTTCATCGATAATGATGGACGAACATCATAAATAAGGGGGAAAAGCTTGAGATAGTGGGGCTCGTTTGGAGACTCTTCAGGACTGGTCTCTCCCTCTGGATGCATCTTGTATTCCCCACCGGCAGACGGGCTGCCACTGTGCCACTCGAGAGCCACACTCAGCTTTGGTAATTATCAAGGGTTGGGGGTGTTTTACTAACCTGTTGCGGACGTGTGTAAGTGCTTGAGTCTAAGTAAAGTTTAGCTTTAAGTGAAAGCACTCTTGTGTTGTCCTGTTTGTGCCAGCCATCTATCGGTCGGACGGCCGTGTCTCCCCTGATTTATTTCCTGACACCACCTCACACAGAGTAAAAGTTACCAAGAGCTTTGGGTTGAAAGAACTCCGGGTAACATGGACCACATCCACCCTGATTGAATTGGCCCTGTCAACACTGGTTCTCCACTTGTAAGGTAACTCCCTTCTCTTCATGTGTCAGTATATTTATGCCTGCATCTGTAATTTTCACTCCATGCATCTGAAAAGGTGGGTTTTTTACCCACAAAAGCTTATTCCCAAATAAATCTCTTAGTCTTTAAGGTGCCACTGGACTGTTCGTTGTTTCTGTGGATACAGACTAACATGGCTACACCTCTGATACTCAGTAGCAAAGTCAGTATTCTACTTTGTTTCAAGCCATATCAGTGTTAAACTGCATTTTCCTTGTGGCACATTCCCTCATCAGAACTGTAGTTCAGGAGCCTGATGTCCCCATTCTGCCTTATGCACCAGGTTCCCAGGCTGGATTATATCTCTAACAATATAGACTCTCTTGATGCACCATGCAACTCATGTCAACCAGAAATCTGCTTTGTATTATTGGACACTGAGTCATCCAAAGAACCTGCCCTTAGGAGAGAGAATGAGACTTGAACTACAACTCCCATAAGGCAATACACTGATAGGAAATTGTAGTTTAATGTTTTGTTGAACTGATTTGAAACAAAACATTTCAGATCAGTTCAACAAAACAAAATATTTTGATGAGAGTCTGGCTGACCGAAAACCAAATATTTCAATTTGATTTTTCCCAATGGAAAATTGAAAACTTCTGTCAAAATTGAAATTTCCCAATGAACAATTTCCCTTTTGTAGAAACTACATTTTTTGACATAAAACCATTCAGATGGAAAAATCCCAACCACCTGAGGCATTTTTTTTATTGATATTTTACTAGAGACTGGTTAGATTTATTGTGAAGGTAACTTTCAGGTTAACTCTTCCTTCCTATTTTGAAGATCAATGCTATCTTTCTTCTTCTCAGGTCTTCCATGTTTTGTCCAGTTTCCATGATGTTTCAAAAATAATTCTGACATTCAGCAAAATCACTTGCTAATTCTCTTAATCCCTAGGATATCTACTAACTGGAATGTTTCATATTTTAAAGGAGTCCTTGATATGCTTTTTATAAATGGCTATTTTTAAATGGCGTTTCTTATTTCCTAATGTCTAAACTCTTTACTTTCTTGGTGAAGCCATATTTTAAAAAGTAGTTCAGTAACTTACTAACTACCAACACAAGCTCTCTGCTAGAATATTCTTGTATCTCCCTCAGGCTTAATTAGCAGAGAAAAGAAGAGCCAGTTCGGCATTAATAACAGAATAGAGTTGAATAGCTCACAAGTGAAATGGGAAGAAGACTTAAATATAACATTTTTCAAAAAAGATATAGGGTCTTATATTAAGATCTGCCTATGAGTTTGCTAGGGAGGCTAAATTGAAACTGAAGCAGTGCAAATTTTTTCCCCATCTTCACTAATTAACAAAAAGATTTAAGCAGTGCGGCTTAACGGCTATGTTCTACTAGGTGCTGAGCATCTCTTCGTACTGAGTGCCCTCAATCCCAACAGATTGCAATGAGAACCGAGGGCACTCCTCAGCTCAGAAATAGAATGCAATAGGGATTACATGTAACTAAGACTACTCTAAAAATATATAGGGCCAAATACCCAGCTGTGATAGGACAGCTTTATGCTGTTTCCTACATTTGAGAAGAAACATATGGCATGCTACCATAGAAGGCCTCCTCTCACTCTCCTCCTCTTCCTCATGTTATGGCAATAGACTGTGAGCAAAATACAAGGGAGGTTGTGTGTGAACCCTTTTCCCCACTGTGAATGCGTAAACCAGTTAGAAAAAAGGTTAAGGGCTATCTACCTGTCACATGACCCAGCAGAGGGTTGAAAGAAAGGCAGTGTCATCCTTCCCTTGGCTGAAAGGCAAGGGCAAAGTCTTTGTGGATGGCAGCTCATATTTGGCAAGAATTGCTTTGTTTTGGTGTTACTCTGTTTAACCAACAAAATTTTTGCCCTGAGGCAAGGGTTTGAAACAGACTAGGGTATGGCATTGGTTCTTTCCTGGTGTGGTGAGATCTTCCACCTGTTTTTACCCCTGTATAACTTGCTTCATTCATTGCCTCCACCTAGTGATGAAGGCATCTGTAAATGATGTGAAAGCAGACAGTGTTCTTGGATTTCTGCCTGTGTCAACCAGTCATACACTGTATGCCGTGTTCTCCAAGAGCTTCCTTACCATCAGATGAACCAGGAAATGGTAGCATGATGCAATTATGTTGTCCACATCTTCATAAGCAGTATACTGTTATCCAAGATTTCTGTGCATGTGGTTTCACTCAAGCCCAGGAAGACAGAGGCTTGCAGTCTGCACTGTCAGAATGGCCACTAATGATTCGCTAAGGCATCCTGAGACACTTTGAGGATTGGGGTTTGTCATTGGAAGGGACAATGGTGTTAGAAAGGTCATTCTATTGATTTGCCTACTGGAAAAACTCTCCGGGTGAAATCCTGGACCCACTGAAAACTCCCATTGATTTTAATGGGGTCAGGATTTCACCCACTTTCTCTATGACAAAGCAGTGAAACAAAGAAAACAGACAACACAGGTCTAGTACTAGTGGGAAAAAATGCTGGATGTGTTTGACAAGTAACCACAACCCCAGAGAAATATGTGAATGGGGTACTATATTGTGGCTATATGTGTTTACTCTGGTTCTAAAAATACCATGTGTTCCTTCCTCTTTCCTGAGGAAGAGAAACACACAGATGAACAAAATCCTGGAAGGAAAGACTAATTTATCTGGTGGTTGAGTGCATTCATTCAGGCCTTAATGCAAACCCCAGGCAGTCTCATCATTCTTGAAGAGAGGCATAGCAGCAATTCAGAGGGGAGAAGTTCCCTCTAGGATAGATTTGGAGGACTTTGGCTTTGTCAGCCAAAGGAGGGTTCAGCTGAAGCTAGGACCACACTGATGTTAACAGATCTCTTCAAGATACTGTTGTGGTATTGGTGTTTATTATTTGTATTACATAGTGCTTAGGATCCCTTAGTCAGAGACAAGGATCCTATTGTGGTAGGTGCTGTACAAACACTGAACAAAAAGATGGTCCCTGTCCTAATGAGCTTACATTGTGCCAATACAGACCTTCCATTATAAGGGCAACTCACGAGGGATCTACAGTTGGCCCTATGTGTTTTTGTAGCTCTTCAATACCTAAAACTCTCCCCCCTCAAGTTTTTATCCTGTGAGTGATATTTTAACACAGCAGGTGAGATAATCCCCAATAGATAGAATTGTATCCCACTGATAATGTGGCCTTCATGAAATGGATAAACAACTGCTTCCATCCGATTACGGCATGCCACACTATATAGCTATTAGTAGTTGTTGGGAATAGTGGGATCTAGAGGAAGAAGGTTACATACAGGGACTCTTGTAGCACCAGATGTGGGTAAATATCTTGTGCACATTAAATCTGATATGTTTGCAACCCTTTTCAACTGACTTTTCATGAACATTCACGGGAGCAAAATTTTGTTCATACAAATGTTTGCCTAAATGATTTTCAGGTCCATGGTTGATATTAATTTCATGATGAAACTTGCATAAACTACCAATGCACTTTCTGTGCAGATCCAGTGAACTTGCACTTGACACAGCTTCTTCTTTGGTTCCATGTAAGGTTTAATGAACCAAATTAGTGCTCCAATCAATGTGATGCCTATTATTAGCTGCATGAGCACTCAACTGTAGCTGAGTCTGCTAAGACTTCTGGAAATGTATATATCATATTGGGCATGTTCCCCAATAACAGTATATTATCTTATTTATGTGGCCATTCCAATATTAGAAACTTGATACCTCTCTTTACGCTGCCACTATGCCTCAGCTATGATCAGTAGAAGGCAAGGTACCATTAAATAGGAACATAACTATGATGACTCCTCCAGGGTGCACTCACCTGTTTACATTCATTATAACAGCAGGATGCTGTTGAGAGCTTCCCACAAGAAAGATATTTGGAGGCATCTGTGCAAGACTATTTTTATTTTTAACAGAAATAGCTGTCTAGGAGGTGGACCGGAATTGTAGTAGCTTGCCACTATTCTTTTTTCTGAGAGAAGTTCTCTCTAAGGGCAAACCTCTCTCTACTGCCCTCATTTTTCATAAATATATGGACCATAACTGAGCACAGTGACTGTATAGCTTACAGGGGGTACTTTAAGGTGAATGTACTACTCCCCGGTTGACTTCAGAAATAGTATTGTATTCTGTCTGGGTGAAGGAACAGTAAATCTATACAAATAAGATCGTTTTCTCAATAATCCGAGTTTGAGGCTCAGTGCCAAGAATAAGGATCATTATTATTTAGCTATGACTTTACAACCTCTAGGACTGTTTACTACAGAACTGTGACATTTATGAAGCCTTTATACTTTTTCTAAGACTGCTGCAATAGTAAAAAGATAAAAGTATCATTGCTACATATATCATTTTTTGCTGAAGCCCCAGTGCTTGCTTCACTCTGGTAAGTGTCTACAGTTCCCCATTGCTGGTATTTTTCATCTAAAAGAAGAAGCATTTTTGAGGAATGACTTGTGCTGAGATATGACACACTGATATACTCTTTAGAAAGAAAAAAAAAAAGAGATTATGGTCCTGAAATGTATATCCCTTCACCTACAGTATTATTGAGAGGTCTTCTTAAATGTGGAAAAGTGGAAAGTGCACTTGATGACGATTCAAAGATTTGCCAGTGTAGGAAGCAACTCTTTTATAAAATTGCAAATAAGGCCTGCTGTAAGTTCATTGTTAACTTCTATGCACTAGAGAGTTTTCTAAAAATAAAAGCACCATGATATATATTATATAGACATTCCTACTGATGTGTTGCTTTCCTGTACCATAGACGCAAGCTGAATTACTAGCAACCTGCTCCTACTCATTTGTATGTTTTTTTATTTATTTAATTCTGATTTAACTGTAGGATTGTTAGAAATTTTAGACTAAAACTAAAAATGATCATTCTGGGTTTACAGTAACAATGACACTACTACTCAATAACTCAGTAATCAGTGCAGCTGAGCAAATAATTAGTTTTGTTCCATTTGTTGTGTGTTTAATCCAAAACGAAGGGGTTTTGTTGTTTGTTTTTGTTAAGATTTGGGGTGTCTTTTCCTCTTTTCAAAAAAGTAAATATAGTTAAAGTTCCAAATGATGTGTTTCAAAACAAATAATTTGACACATCATTTTGACTTTTAAAAAAATTTAGTTTTCAACAAAGCTTATTTACTGAATTCAGCCAGAATTTGTCATTAGTTTTGGTTGCCTCAAAAATGCATTTTTTGGGGCAAACTTACTATTCACTGAAAAAATGTGCCCAGCTTTCATTACAGGACTCTGGACTTCTGAAAATAAAATAAACATATTAAAAATCACTAAGAGACAAAGTGCTGACATATACTGCAAGGAAATCTGTTCTCTTGATATTTTCTGCAAAGTCAGAGTTAGAAAGTTCTGGGGAAACTTATGACAGGGCTTGTCCTTCTAAGATTTTTCAGTCCAGTTGTGCAGATTCAATAGGTTTAGATAGTTTCTTAAGCTAAGAACATTTGAAAAAATGATCAAATAAATATTAAATTATCATGACTTCAGTGGGAACAAGTAGGCCTATACTGAATGCTTTTGATAATCCCATCCTTAGGTGCATATCTGAATGGAACCCAAATTTTCAATTTTAGGTTCACCACTACCATGGAGAAGTTTAAAAGCAGGTAAACTGAGGTTGTGTTCATCTTCTTCCTAGACAAATTTTCTCTCTCTTGTATTGTTTTTTACTATTTTTAATCCTCTTTGCCCTGTAAAACCCATGTAACTGTGTGAGAGAGGACTGGATTAAGCACCATCATCAGAATGATTGACTAGACTCCAAATATTGAATCATTTTAGCTGGTGATGATGTATGAGCCAGAAAGAACATAGCTTGATTGTCTTTCAGATCGCAAGTTGAGTCTGCAGTTCTGGCAGTTAAAAAGAACATCCATTCATTTGTAAATTAAATATGTTTGATCTGGAAGTTACCTAAAAGCCACAGAAATGGAATCCCAGATTACCATGTTTTAGAGAGTCAGATTTAGAGAGTCACAAATTGTTCTTATTTCTGTCATTTGTATTAAATATTTACCACATCATTACATTATATAATGTATCCTCTGGTTTGATATGTGAAAACTTGCCAAAAAATTTCCAGTACTAATATTTATCACACAAATTTATATCCCAGATCTTTTAGCCTTCCATTCTTCACATCTTCATTTTCTTGTTTTTTAAAAGCTATTTTTGTAGTAATTCTCTTTTCAATACATATGTCTTTAAAGACTGACCTGGCTAAAAGTCTCTCTTGAACTAGTCTAGCTGCCTCTGTGCTGTTCAAAATTGAAACTGCTAATGATTCACTAAGGTCTTCTTGAAAAGTAACTTATGGATAGGATCAAGTTCCTGTTTGTTTTGGGAGTTGTAGAGAGAGATTCCCCATTTAAGTATTTTAGAGTAAGAAATATCACACATCCCAGAGAGGTCAGCCATGCTGCATTATGTTTGCCTTAATGGTGATATCAGTAATGTCACAATTCATCATATCACTTCAGTAATTACATTACTCTATACAGTACCTGGGAGCCTGTATGATTTGATTTAGCTACCTGCAGTAGCTGTATGGAATTATCATCTGTGACCCCAAAATCCCTCAATGCCAACTGGTGAGTGGGTTACAAGAATATGCTGATTATCTGGTGCGTGCTTTATCGTTCACCAAAGAATGTCATGTGAGATCCTTAACGAACGCCAGGTCATTTAATGTCATTGTGAAATGTATGTACAGATAGTATGCAAGGAGTTATGTATATGTACTGAAAAGCTGTTAATAGAGTCTGTGTCACAAAAGAGATGCAGAAACAGGTTTGCTGTCAGAGAAAGGATGCTTATTCACTTGTATCTCTGTCAACATGTAAATTAAGCATTGTAAGCTAATACAATGGAGGCACATTTACATACAAAGTCAACAGAGATATGAGGTCACTAAGAAAGAGCACACCTTTGGGGGAGAGAACCTTATCTGAGATTCACTTCAAGGTTTGCTGGAATATGTTTGGGGAACAAAAAAGACACCCCAGCATCCTGTGTCTAGGAAGTGAATGGGCAGTGTATTTCCATTCATGAAAATGGGATCACAACTAGCCTTGGGTGACGGTGCTGCAAAAGGCTTTGAGAGAGATAAACTTCATTAGACAGGAGATAAACATAATAGTTGAGATTAGTCTCTAGAAAGCATGTTATGATTTTGCTTTTATATGTAACCCTTTTGTTTCCATTATTCTTAGTCACTATTTTTGGAATCTTGAATCTTTTATAATAAACTTGTTCTCACTACAAAGATATCTCAGTCCTGTCATTAAACAAGGGGCTGATCCTGAGTTGAATCCTACAAGCTGGTGTGCACACTGTTCCCTTGGAGACCACACATCTGATATGTCTGTGAGAGTTCAGTGGAGAAGGGGCTGGACGGTATTGGGTAATGTTTCACAGAGGCTCTGGGTCTGGGGTACAGTGATTGATTGATAACCTGCATGGTAAAGTAAGGGCTGGCATAGCCCAAAGAGAGTGCTTGTGTGGCTGACAGGCTGGTGGTATCAGGGAGCTGACACCCCGATAAGCACAAGCAAGTCTTCCTCATGCTGGAGGCGGGGGTGGGGTGAAGGTGTAACAAGGTGACTCACAGAGTTGGGTACCTTGAGAACCATCACACCATCTTCTTCTGGCTTGTATAAAAAATTTTGTTTATGGATCTTTCTGTCAGATGAAAACCTGAAATTAATTTTATATGCATAGTCTAAAAAATTCATCCAACATTTAGGCTTTGTAGTGTGTTTTGTTTTTCATTTACTTCTGACTCTAAATAAGTACTCTCTGAACTGACTTCTTTTAAATGAATATACTTCCATGTATTTTGAAGTATTTCAGTTAGAGATGTGCTGTATGCTTCCTTAAAGTAGGTAGTGCGAATCCTGGAAATCATTGCCAAGGCCATAACAAAGAATATATTCCTCATTTAAACTCAGTAAAAGACTGACACATGTCGCTGCCTCCTGAAATGATTCCCTTCTGTTTGCAGCGTGGGAGTGGATTCTTTGTGCATCTAATGGCTAATGTTATGATGATACCACGTGGCACATGCCACTACTATGGTATATAGAACACCACAATTGAACATAGGATCATGATACAATTAATTAATGACTTAATATAAATGTTTCTAAACTAAATGAGACAAACATACTATTATCTGTTAAACTGAAGTGCATCCTAAATACATGGGCCAGAACCTTAGCTGATGTAAATGGTTGCAGCTGCATTGGATTGATGGTGAAATCCTGGCCCCATTGGCTTCAAAGGATTTCACTCCTTTGTGTTACTGTAGCAACAAGGGGCCCCAGCGATGGAGCAGGACCCCATTGTGCTAGGTGCAGTAGAAACAGAACAACAAGCTGGAAAACTAAATATAAGATGAGACAACAGATGAATGCAGTCTGACCGAATGTGGAGTACAAGTAAACAGTGAAACAATATTGGTCAGCATGATAGGCTGTGGTATCAGCACACCAGTGGCATGACTGTTATGTTTTTTTGTTGGCATAAAGGCAAAGGAAAGTTTTAAGGAAGGATTTAAAGCAGAAAAATAAATTGGCTTTCCAGATGTTTATGGGGAGCTCCTCCCAAGTGCAATGGGTAATGTGAGACAAAGCATGAAGATGCTTGCTTGAAAATTTAAGAAGTGGGTGATGGAGGTTGGCACCATGGCCCTACTGAAGGGAAGAGTTAACATTTTGATAGCAAATGAGAGATGATAGGTAGGGTGGATATAAGCCATTGAGCCTGGAAAGTGAAAACAAGCAGCTTATGTCTGAAGTGATCAGAAGGGGGAGCCAGTGGATTCTAAGAGAGAGGTGACATGGTCAAAGTGATGGGCTAGGAGAATGATCTTTGCAGCATCGTACTGAATAGATAGGAGTGGAAAAAGAGAAAAAAGATGTTGCAGTAATTGAGGGGGCCTGGGAAGTGGCAGAGGCCAGTGCTGGAAGAGACGAAGAAACCGAGACGAGACAGATGTGGGTGATAATGGATGGGAAAGGTGGTATCTTAGAGATATTCCGCCTAAAGTATCAACAAAATTTAGAGACAGCCTGGAAGTGAGGATCTAGCGAGAGGTCTAAGTTAAAGATAACGCCCAGGTTATAGGCCTCAGTGACAGACAGGATGGTGGTGGTGTCCATGGTGACTGAGAAAGGAGGTTGAGAGGAAGGCTTGAGGGAAAGATTAAAGAGAGGTTTTAATCATTTTGAGCTTGAGCTGCCTGAACATCTATAAGATGTACAAGAGACTGGCAAAAATTTTAGTTTGGACCGTAATTCTAGTTCTCAAGTTTAACTCTCATCCAGCGTACATAACTGGTCTTGGTAGGATATAAGTGGAAAGATTTAACCCTTGATATGGGTGAGCGAAGACTTGAGAAGCAGATAAATGAACAAAGTAATGACAAAGAATGACAGTAAAGAAAAGGCACAAAGGAAAAAAAAAATCAAACAAACAGAGAAGAGAGACAGTAGGTTAGAAAATGAAACTTACAGAGAAATAAAATAGGAGGGATATGGAAAAATGGCAAATGATTGATTCCACAGGACTTTTCAAAGATTGGTTAGTATCATTGTCCTCATTCTGCAAATGGAGAAACAGAGGCATGAATAGGCTGAGAAATTTGATCAAGGTCATATAGCCTGTAAGTGGCAAAACTGGGAATTAAACTCAAGTCTTCTGCCTCCCAGTGTTGTGCCCTGAACACTAGATCATATTGCCCCATAAATGGATGCCAAGGAATACAACGAGGATGAAGATGATCAAAAATGCATAACGTTGAGTGTAATGGGGTATACTGGTCCTTTAAGGCGAGACTACCCTATTCCGGGAATTCTGGTGCAGATGAAGGCCTTAGAAATGGCAGAGACAGCTGCTGGGAGAGATGAACTGGTCCCAGGGTGGGATAGTTAGTGCCTAGGAGTAAAGCAGGTTACTATTTCTTTAAGGGCTCAGGACAAGAGCCTTGTGGTTTAGGGTGGGAAAAGGGTCTCCTTTCTATTTCTCAATCACTCACTCACCAAACCAATCAAGATACACCACAGAGAGGGAAGAACAGCACAAAGGGCTCCCTGCTTTCACTAAGTGTGGCAGGGAGAGGAGGGAGAGACCTAGAGAGTCTGTGCCTTTGCCAGGGGGTCTTCATACCCCCAGGAGGAAAAGGGGTGACCCTGATTCTCCTTTCCAGGCTGTGGAAGAGGGATGGAACTCCCTCGACCCCAAAAATCACAGGGAGGGAGGACTTTGGCTATTAGGTTTTTATGTTTGAGAACTTTATTCTGGAAGACTTTTGTGGTCAGCCCAGGTGGAGCTGGACCTGGGAAACTTAAAGGGCTTGCTGAGAAAGAAAAGCGGCTTAGCATAGTAAGCCTGTAACATCAAGAAAGAAGGGGAGAGGGAAGAGAAATACAACTGTATCAATAGAAATGCACTTGGGTGGGCATGTATCAAATACCTACATTTTTTACCTGGGATTCATGTGGATCTTCCAGCAAATCATGAAGCTGGAAGATCCAGGATTTGGGGAAAGACCATGATGTAGATGCCAGGAGAAGAAAAGAGCAGGCCTTCAGGAAACAAACAAATATGCTCTTTGGAACCATCCATTTCAGATCAGGGCCGGCTCCAGGGTTTTGGCCGCCCCAAGCGGCAAAAAAAAAAAGCCGCGATCACGATCTGCGGCGGCAATTCGGCAGGAGGTCCTTCGCTCCGAGCGGGAGCGAGGGACCGTCCGCCGAATTGCCGCCGAATAGCTGGACGTGCCGCCCCTCTCCAGAGTGGCCGCCCGAAGCACCTGCTTGGCAAGCTGGTGCCTGGAGCCGGCCCTGTTTCAGATATTGGACCAATACAAAGCTTCTGTTGGATGTAAGCATGAGGAGAAAAGGAAAAAAGGTGGTGTGGAGGCAGACAGAGAGAAGTGTGTAAAAGAGGAAAGAGAAAAAGAAAATGAAGGGTTGGTCCTCAAGGGACAGAACATGTAGAGAGAACCAGAAAGGAGGAAGAGAACAAATAATAAAATGAGGGTAAAATACAGAAAAGTAGTAAATGAATAAAGGAGATAAAGATAGGGGAAAAGCAAAACATTCAGCAAGCAACAAAGGGGATTTTTTAAACTATATCAAAGAGACTGAAGGGGAAAGGATAGGTGCTCCTTTTAACTGCACGAGTGTATAAATCAAAACACGCAAATAAGAATTTTACCAAAATAATATTAAAATTGATTATTTCATTTGTAGTATATAAATTGTTTTCCTGGGAAAGTACACCCCAAATATCTCTCAATAAAACAATCCTCATGCATTGGTTCTCATGACATCCTAGATTTTAAACTCATATGGAAACACTAATAAACTCTGCATGTAACTTTTTAAAAAAGTAATTTCAAAATGAAAACCTCTTGAATGTAACTTGTAAGGTGGCTTGCTGGTGGAGATACCATAGCTAGTAATAATGGATGGAAGACACTTTAGGCAGGCCCCTCTTCCAGTATCTTATGCTGAAGAATAACTTTTCATACCTCTTTGTAATGTCTATTCCTGTTTGTATCAAAGCCACTATATCTTTGTACCACTGAAATGTTGCATAGTGATGTACACTTATCACACAAGCACAGTTTTCACCACCTTAAAAATACCACAATTTTGAATCTTATTATGTGCTCTGGTTTTTTCTTTTTTCTTTTTTAAATTTGGTGGCCACACTAACTCTTATTGAAGAATTAAAAGATTAAGACTCTTTCCCCCACTCTTTATAAAAAGATAAGTTTTTAATTACTTTTTATTGGTGAATTAGCTACAGGGGAGAGATTAAATTAAACTGATTAAAGGACTGCATCTGCTACATTTTTAACTAACTTTTCTCTAGGCCTTTCTTGTTGCCTGTCTAATGATCCTCCATTCTTGTGCATCTTTCCAATGTCAGGGAACTGAGTAATACTCAAGGAGAAAAAGCTTTATAAATGGAGGAGGTTATTGCTAAAAACCTGAGAGAGCAAGCTTAAAATTGGAGACTTAAGTGTAGGGTGTGAGAAAAGAAGCAGCCATGGAGTACAGTCCTATGCAACAGAAATAAAGGTACCTGAATCTGGTTCTAAGGAAGTATCTTTAAGGAAGGAGGGGAAAGCCTGTCTTTCTGAGAGGCAGAGACAGCTCAGGTTTTCAAAGACTTAACCCCATGTATTTAAAATCCTTATGTCAATTTATTTTCCATTGATATTAAGACTCTAAACTAAAAATCTAGATATTTTTGGGGCATCTGCTGCATCATGTCCTTAAAGTTTACCAGCACAGGATCACAATCTTAGAAAATTCTAGAATCCAATTGTATGTTTTCTGGTTTTGGTGATCTCTTGAGATCCTGTTCTGAAGCTTTTGTATGTATAACTTCTCTGTGCAGTGGTTACAGAGTTCCTGGACCTCCACAAGTTACCAGAGAGGACTAGCCAGTGCTGCAGTTGCAGTGGGGAACTTAATAAATTTAGGAACTTCCCAATCAGGAGGTTCTCTAGTTGCTGCTCAAAGCATGGCTCTTTGTGTTTGTCCTCACACTAGATTGACACTCGCTAGAGAATGGTGGTGGGTAAAGCTTATCTGGAACTTACAGAATGAAATTCTCCCTTCTTCAGAAATCTAATGATTTATATATTCATCTCATGCTTTTATAAACATGTTATATATCTATCTCTTCAGAAGCTTTTAAATATTCATCTAAAACACAATAAGATGTTTACACAAGACATAGATATTTTGAGGCTCTATCCACATGAAACCCTCGTACGCTGTCATCCTCCCTCCCCACAAGTCTTCCATTTCCCCACAACAGACTTCAGTTACTCAGACAGGGCCTCCCATTGACTTCAATGGCATTGGCTGAAGCCCCTATTCTCCAAATATCTCAGCAGGCTCCTAGCATTATATAGCTCTCCTGTCCCTCTCAGTAGGCTCTGGTACCTCACAATGATCCTTTCGCTTTCTCTGACACACAACCAACAGGCTTCTGGGGACCTCACCCAAGAGCATTTCCCTACCTGACATCCAGGGGATGACCATTCCATTCTGCAGCAACTTCTTAGGATTCAATATTTGTTTTCGTTCTGCACTGGAATGAAAACAAAACCTTTAAAACATTCTCACCAAAACTGATTTATGTTTGAAATGTCAGTTTTAGCTCAAAACATAAGCTTTTCAATTCAGGATTGTTTTTTGAGTCCAGGGCTATCTGATCAGATACAGACACTCAGTGACCAGAGAGTGCTAGGCCAAAAACCTTGTAAAAACCAAAACATTTCAGCTTCAGCAAAATGAAACTCTCTCTAAAATGTTCTGACCAACTCTACTCCCCACATTTGAATTTTGTAGCTCCATTTTGACTCTAAATCATCTTCAGGGAGACAGCTGAGGAAATCAGGCTAGGAATGAAAGGTTCAGCTATATAAAGATGTTGGGCCAAGTTATCAGCTGGTGTAAATTGGTGCACCTCTATCAGAGACAATGCAGCTACTATAAATTACTTCACTATGGTTTGACCCATAATATCTTTATATGAGAGAGGGGAAAGGAGCACTATCTAGTGTTCACTGCATTGGACTGAGTTAAAGTTCTATTTTGATCTCTGTGAACAAGTGTACCTTAGCTTCCCCATATGTAAAATGAAGGTAATGATACTCATCCACCTCACAAGGGGATTGTTCTTAATGCTCATAGAGCTTTAATTACCCTTAGATGACAGATGCAATGTTAGGGGTACTATTATGTATAAAATAGCCATGTTAGGAAAGGCTTAGCTGTTGAACTGGTCAGAAAATATCTTGTGGAACATTTTCTTTCAGAGAGTGCCATTTTGTTTAAATAGAAATGTTGTGCAGAAATGTGTCCATTTTCAACACAATTTTGTTTTGTTGATAGAAAAATATCAACGTGAAGTATTTAAATAATGAGCTTATCAACATTATTAGAATGAAATGTTTAGGTTTTTCATTTTGTAACAATTTTTCAATTCAATTTTTTATCAGTTTTAATTTTTTTATAAAAATTGGAACAGTGTTTCAGTTGACCTGAAATGAGATGTGTTACATTTTTATTTTGTGGGAAATTTCTAAAATGTTTTTGGTTTTGTTCTGATTTGGAAGGAAAACCAATTTCTAAATGTTGGAATTTCCTGTGGAATGGAAATTCCAATTTTTGACCAGCTTTAGCTAGCTGTTTAAAGTTAAGAATGGGCCTTCTTGGATCATTTGTTTTTGCACATAAACCAAACATAAAAGCCCTCAATTAAGGAGGCAGATTAAGTTGTCGCTAACTGAGTTTGGTTTAAATGAATAACCCTATTCTAATATGCCTATTCACAGGTATGACTGTAACCTAATTTGATTTGTGAAATATTTTGATTTAGACACAGATACATTTTTTTGCTTTAAATAAGTGGTGAGAATTAATCCGTAATCTGAGGGGATGTTTATAAAAGTGATAAAAGGTACAATAGCTTTGAAATATGAAGATATTTTTCCCACTAAGGTACATAATCATGTGTACCTAAGTCTGTAAAAATACCTGTATGATATTACATTGGGATTATTTCAGAAATGGTATGTGATCACTTAATAATATACTTTATCATAATGTGTCTGGCCTATTATCATCTATATTGCATTAAACCAGGGGTAGGCAACCTATGGCATGCGTGCCAAAGGCGGCACACGAACTGATTTTCCGTGGCACTCACACTGCCTGGGTCCTGGCCACCGGTCCAGGGGGATCTGCATTTTAATTTAATTTTAAATGAAGCTTCTTAAACATTTAAAGAACCTTCTTTACTTTACATACAACAATAGTTTAGTTATATATTATAGACTTATAGAAAGAGACCTTCTAAAAACGTTAAAATGTATTACTGGCACGCAAAACCTTAAATTAGAGTGAATAAATGAAACTCGGCACACACACCACTTCTGAAAGGTTGCCGACCCCTGCATTAAACTTAAAATGTGTTAGTTTCCCCCCACACAAACAAGACAGGACAATACATACTCCAAAGACATTCCAATTCAAATAGAATAGACAATCAAACAGCAAAGTAGCAAAATGGTTCAGGTGATGTACATGTCTTGTGGGGGAGGGGGGGTGAAGGGAGAGGGGAAAATAAGTGGTTAATGGGGTTAAATGGGTGAGGTGAGGAGAGACTAAGAATGATGGAATAAGGAAGGAGGGAAAGGCTCAAGAAAGAGATGGGAGGCAGGACAATGTCAAGGGAGGGAAGAGATGATGGAAAGAGACTATGGAAAGATCAGAGTTTATAGACTTAAAAAAAAAAAAAAAGTCCAAGAAAAGATTTGTGGCATAAAGCTGGGAGGCAGGATTGTCTGAAGATTACATTTTAATTCAGCTGCTTCAATCATGAATATGAGGTTCTGGGCCTTTTTATAGGCCTGTTGGAAAGCTACATCCCCTTCCGACTCTGTGGATGGGGTCAAGGTGGCCTGCTGTCCTGCAGCTATGTCCAGTGTGGGGGATGGGTTGGTTACCCATAACCTCACACCTCCCCTCCTCCCCACTTCTGTGGTTGCTGGTGCTATGGGGCACAGTTAAGGTTGTTCATGCCAACCTAACTTCGGCATTTACTGAATTCTGAGTACTTAACCGTTTACTTAATGTAGCTTTTATAAGGAATTATAATTCGAACAGACTATTAAAATATGTATTTGTTTTATAGAATTTTACTAAGGTAATGAGATTGAAAAATAACATATGAGGCTCTCGTGCCAGAAGACAACTGAATGTGCCCACGAGAAAGACGAGGTTGCAGTAATGGGCATGGTTATATATTCAAATCTTGAATGAGCTCTTGGAGCCTTTCACATAATGCATGAGATTTTAGCTGCAAGAGCAAGCCAACATTTGTTAGGGGAGAAGCTTGTAATGAAACTTTTACCTATTAAATGATATATTTGCACTCCTCCCAAGAGTGGTGTTTGCATAAACTTGTGGCCTTGCTTCTCACTTTAAATTGCTTCTGATTTTACTAGCTTGATGATCACGAAGGATGATGAGTAATGCAACGATCTTACATTTGTAAATCCCTCAACCCTGAAGTATACAGTTCTGCAGCCTCATGAATGTTGTATCAGCCTGTTTTCAAGTCATATTTAGGCACTCTAAGATGATCCTTCTAATAGTTTCACATGCTGAAAGCAATTTATCTGCATCCCCTCAGCCCCTAGAGACCAGCATCAATACATAGTTGCTTATTTGGCACCAAATGGGATTTATGCAAATGCTTCAGCTGTATTGAAATCTAATGATTTTAGATCTTCAGTATTCCTAATTCTCTTTTGTGTTCATTATATTACTTACTGAGAAAATAACTGTCTAACCAAGCATGCTTTTCTGCAGGATTGGCTCTTTGTCCTTAAATAACGATAATGACAAAGAGCATGATATTGCAATGTTGCCCATTTCTAAAGTACATTATGAAAGTCTCACTCACCTGAATCATATTGACAAGCACCTTATTTTGGGAGCCTGTAGCTAGTGTATACTTTTAAAATTTATTTTTTGTACTATTTTTACCCTGGACCGTGTCTTCATACAGGTAGTGGAAGTCAGGGAGCCACTGTTGTTGTTCAGTGCAAGAATCATTCTTTCTGAAAGCTTTTCTTAATATGGGAGCAAATCCTGAAGTGGTGTAAATCAGTATTTCAGCAGTGCTTCGGAGCCCCAGACATAGACCAGGACCCCCCTTGTGTACAAACTCAGAGTAAAAAAGACCATCCCCCACCCCCCACCCGAAGAGCTTACAATCTAAATAAATGGAGCTGCACTGAAATCAACAGAGCTGTTCTGACTTACACCAGCCTGGGATCTGGCCTCTGGGATGCTTTGTGTTGCCAGTGTACTCTGTGTCTGTATGTGGTACTCATGCATACCCTATACAATACAATGCAGCTTTAATTTGTACAACATCTGTATCCCAAAAGACTTTACTGTGAAATAATACAGTGAGGGTAATTGCTTTTTAAAATCTGAGAGCGAATTTAAGAACTATGGAGGATGAAAAGGAAACATTTACAGATGAGATTCAAATACAGAGAGAGAGACAAGGAGGCTGCTCCCAATGGAATGTTCTGCACTAATGGCAATGAGACGGTAGGTGATCTAGAAGTCTATGCCAGGGGAGGCACAATGGACTCATAGTCTGCCTGGAATACGCTTGCACCCTGCTAACAGAGACCAGTCAATGCTTTGCTATGGAAGCATTCTCATACCCACCCTGAAACATGCCCCTATTATTAAAAAAAAAAAAAAAAAAAAACACATGATGTGACATTAATTCCTTGTCAGGAGTAAGGCTTCCACAGCTGCACCTGCTCAGTACTCCTGACACCCTAGTGAGCTAGATGGGCTGCCTGAAGGACTGATGGCTGAGGAAGCTAGTAGGCTGGTACTTAGGCTCAGAAGCAGCAGGTCACTGGCTGCTCAAAGCAGATGGCCCCAGATTCTCTGCCTTCCTTTGCTCATCTCTCGCCAAGCCCTGTTCCTGCTCTGCTCCTCCACAGCTGCAGCCCAGATTTTGCCCTGTACCCAGCCATGATCCCAGCCTTGCTCCTGTCTCGGAGCCCTGCTCTTGTGCTCCCTGACACCTGGTAATTCACTTCTGACCCTCAGCTCTGATTTCTGACTCTGACTCTGTCTAGATCAGGGGTCGGCAACGTTTTGTTGTCCTGTTTGTGCCAGCCATCTATCGGTCGGACGGCCGTGTCTCCCCTGATTTATTTCCTGACACCTCCTCGCACAGAGTAAAAGTTACCAAGAGCTTTGGGTTGAAAGAACCCCGGGTAACAATGTCAGGAAACCAAGTCATAGGTGGTCAGAGCAGGAGACAGGCCTAGTGGTTGGAGTCAAAATGCCAGATCCAGGTGTTGAAACAGGGCCAGAACCAGGAAGCATAGCCAAAGGTCAGAACTGGAATCCGAGACACGGCCGTCCGACCGATAGATGGCTGGCACAAACAGGACAACACAAGAGTGCTTTCACTTAAAGCTAAACTTTACTAGTCTCAAGCACTTACACACGTCCGCAACAGGTTAGTAAAACACCCCCAACCCTCGATAATTACCAAAGCTGAGTGTGGCTCTCGAGTGGCACAGTGACAGCCCGTCTGCCCATGGGGAACACAAGATGCATCCAGAGGGAGAGACCAGTCCTGAAGAGTCCCCCCAAAGGAGAGTCCCACCTATCTCAAGCTTTTTCCCCTTATTTATACATTAGTAATACAATGACATGTCCCTTACAGAAACCTTGTTAAGTAAGCAGTTTTAATGATCGAGCAAGAGGTTCCTTCTGATTATTGATTAACCAGGTGTGGGTTTTTCCAGAGCCTGCATCCTTGAGACCCCAATAGACATTCCTGGGGCATATCCTACTCTTTTAAAACGCATGTATCAGCAACTTCAGCATAATTCTTATCAGGAAGGACGTGGGGTCAAGCTGCCCTTTCTGTGGCACCCAAAAACCCCTCCCCTCCTGCATGGCCATTTTATAGCCTGCTGACTAGGTTGCTTTTTAACAATAAACCATAGTGGTTTTAGGCACTTTACTGTTTTGCTAAAGTCTCCCCGTACAACATTCCCTCACTTATTACCACCCAGTTTCTAATCTCCCAATTCGTCAGCAAAAAGGTAGCAATGAGAGACCCAAACGACATCTGCTGCTATCTTAGATTTTTCCTAATAGGCTGTAAATCAGGATATAGTTTGGGAAAAGATCTGGTTGTTCTCATGAATGACCTCTATATGACTCAGTGCAGAGGTACAGCATCTCTGGTAATAATACTTCATGCATTTGCTGCATTTGCCGCTCTTGACACCCTCATTCATAGGTTGCAGCTGACTGGCTTGTGAAACCTGGTGAGGGTGGACGGGGCTGTTTTTGTTTGACAGTACCTGGAGAGCATGTCAGTGCTGATCAGCTACTTCTGCATCCTGAAAGCCTTCATCTTTGAAGTCCCACAGGGCCCAATTCCATCTCTGGTCTTAGTCAACATCCTGGTGAAAACACTATCGAAGACAGTGAGACAACAAGAACTGTGCAGTATTAGCAACACAATGATGTTACACAACTGATTCTTTCTCAGCCTGTGCAGCCAGGACTGTTTCCTAGCTCCTCAGTACACAAAGACAACAGGAAACTGAATGAAAGACAAGTGGCTCTTCTTAATCCAGGAAAGACTGGGAAACTGATTATTCATGGCCTTGAACATTATACAGCCTTAATGTCTGTGCAAAGAGTGCAGTGTGGTTGCAAAATGCTACCATTCTGGTTTGCAAAGGGACTAGAGAGGAGCCAATATGTCATGCACATGTTTTAATTCATGCAAGGTGAAATTCAGGAAGCTAGTATAGTTGTAATACATGGACTTTATGTTGGTGACCTGTGGTGTTGGTTGTTTGGGTTGGGGGAGAGGCACAAATCCACTTCTCCAGTCTGGGACAGGCTGTTGACCTGAAGTACATTTTCTTTTCTTTTCTTTTCTTTTCTTTTCTTTTCTTTTCTTTTCTTTTCTTGACGGCTTTATAGTGTCCCTTCTCCTTCTGTGCATTCCACTTGAGGCGTTGTGGTCACTGGATTTGCAAAAGTGCAGATGGAGTGGTCTTTCCCCTTCATCCTCCTAATTTATTTGGAGGTAGCATGAAGCCTACATCCCTGATGTGCATAGAGCTCCATGTCGAGATGTTCTGCCTGCAGCCCATGTGCTAACAGAGGTTCATACATTGTAAGGCCAGAATGGCTCATTTTGTTAATCTCGTTTGACCTCTTGTATAACACAAGCCATGGATCTTCTATGGTACATAGAGCCTTACACAGGTTCTCCATAATGATATAGATTTCCCTATTGCCTCCTTCAATGTTCAATGGGGTTCTGTGACTGTATCTATTTCATGTGCATATTTCAAATGTCAGTGGCTATTAGCCAGGATGGGCAGGAATGGTGTCCCTAGACTCTGCTTGCCAGAAGCTGGGATTGGGTGACAGGGCATGGATCACTTGATGATAACCTGTCTGTTCATTCCCTTTGGGGCACCTGCCATTGGCCGCTGTCAGAGGACAGGATACTGGGCTTGATGGACCTTTGATCTGACCCAGTATGGCCGTTCTTATGTTCTTATGTTATGTTCTTATGTTCAGTGCACTTACCATTTCGATGAACGGAAAGAGTTGATTAACTTCTAGGTCAAATTGGTCTGTAGATAAACAAACATCTTCCAGGTATCCTTTTCAAACACAGGTTGTAATATTTCAACTTATCCTGTTTGGGGATCAATTTTTATTTCATAATATCAGAATTTCCCAGAGGATGGAGACTGCATTTTCTGAACAGTTCTAGAAGTGACTATGGAAGTTCTAGAAGTGAAATCTATAGATTCATTATTAGTTTGACTTTTTAGAATTGATGTTAAGTCATCTAATATTTTACATTGAAGAGTGAGATTTACATAGAAAGTCTATGTTTTTTTTTTCTTTTATTTATATATATAATGGGCTTTAAATTGCTAAATGGTCTTGTTAAGTTATATTGTGAGTTACAGTATGTGAAGTAGTTTGGTTGAATGAAGTATTTTGTAGTATTTTTTTCCCTTGTGTACTATGCTCTGTATTTTGATAGTTATTTTTTAATAAATGTAAAATAAATACAATTATTACTAATTAAAATGGTAATCATCAAGATAATCTGATCAAGTGATCAGAAAAAAAACTTGACCATCCAGGCAATGTTTCCAGTTTTGATTACACTTTGGGTTTGGGGAGACATCCAGATGAGGCAGGTGCAGAAAGAAACAATACATCAAGGAAAGGCATTCTACTCATTGCATGTTCTATCAGGAAAACTTCAGAGTTGTTTCAAGGAAATAACTCTTGCTCCAAAGCTGAAACCATTGCTCAAAAAAGTCCACAAATAGAGCATGAAATAAAACTTACTTCAAGAAATGGACACTTAGATTTTCTAGCTGATAAGGAGGAAGAAAAAACTCATTTGATGATTAGGACTTAAGGCTCAGCTTTAGCTTTGATATATCCTCCTTTAAATACCATGGATGAGAGTGTGATGCTGCTAAGGGCTTTCAATGTATGGGTATCGATAGGTCCAAATTATGTAAATTTGTGAGGGTGTTAGAGAAAGTGGGGCCAAATTGACTAATATATTGATGTTAATATGCTGTTCCGGAGTTTCAGCACCGATTTTGATGAAAGTTTCTGAACATTATTAAAAGTTGAATCCTAATTGGTTTGAGCTTTTATTGAATGTCAGGTGTAAAGGCATATGTTACTCATACATTGCCTTTATTTTGTTCGCTAAGGAATGAGGGAGACAAAAATTTGTATGTTCCTCCTTGGATGGATAGTTAATTAAAACAGACAAGAATGTTGCATTTCCAGGACAGAGAAGCTTTTCATTTTTCTGCTCTGAGTAAATGCTGTTCAGGTGTGAATTTAGTCAGTGTTAAAGAAGAGGGAAGATGTTATGTAATACATATGGAGTATGTTGTGTGAGGAGGGTAGAAACATTTGCTGAAGTGAGCACATGTTGCTGTAGTATTGGAAGCCACCAGATGGATAGGACCCAGGATTTTTGTAAAATATTATTGGAGGGCACTGTGACGTCCACCATCATGATCTTCTTCTGGTCCTCATTGGTGATGCCTATGTCCTGTCACAGTTGGCTGTCGGTTCCGGGGATGGAGTTCATGGCCACCTTCCCTACAGGTGGCAGGATGGCTCTGACTAGGCGACCTTGGATGGCATTATGTCACTGCTGCGAGGCTCTGGAATGAGGCTTGCAGCTACACAGGACATTGGCATAGCCGCACTTCCTGCATCGCTTGTCCCATTTTTCATGGTGGACGGCTCCGTTCAGTGGAATGCAGTTGAGCCGGGCCCTGTGGATGAACCTCCAGTTGGCAAAGTATGTGAAGCTGCCCCCGGGGAGGAAGTGGTTACTGTCCCACTTGCACATCACCTCGAACGCCTTGCCCTGGTCCGGCTTCCATTTCAGGTTTTCTACTTATTAGCAGTGGATGGCATCCTTCAGAGTCCTCTCCAGCATGGTTCTAGCTCTCAAAGTGATGATTGTGTGCTCTGCATTCTTCACCTATGGCCAGGATTCCCAGCTCCTGGCGCTCCTCGCACCACATCCAGTAGCAGCCGATACACTTCTCCAGTTGTTGCGTAGCATTGCGGGCACGAGTCCAGAGCAAAGCAAAGACTCCCTCTCCTCCCTGTCTCTTCCAAATTCGCCTTCCAGTGAGCCGGTCAGGTAGGTGGTGACATCTTAGTTGGAGGGGGTCCTGGTGATTCACATCCTGATGACATCCTGAATAGAATTTTCTGTGGTGATGTCCTCACCACACAAAATGACCTTAAAAGAACATTATTAAGGTTGCAAAGTAGGCACTCAAATGTTAGGAAATGCCAGAATTGAGGTTGCCTCTGCAACCTTAATTCAATCTCTGTGGTGTATGCATTAAGATACCATTTTTAATTACATGATCACTTACTATTTATTCCACTGGACCCATCTCATTCAGTGCACAGGATGCACAGTGCTCACCTTATGAGCAGCTGTTCAATAATTTATTTTCTCCTCCTTGTTCAGTGTTTGCCCTTGGGCCCTATTTACTTCACGTTATTCAAACCCTGCTCTGAAGACACAATTATTAATTTCCTCATGGACTTTTCTATCGTGCTCATCAATATAGTGATGTCATCCGAGTGCTTCACAAACATTAATTAATTTATTTTCACAACACTCCTGTGAGATGAAGGGGGGACAGGGGAGGGATATTAACCTCATTTTACAATGGGGAACTGAGGCACAGAGAGACTATGGTCAAAAGTATACACCATAAAGCTCATTGCCACGGAAGCTCACTGAGGCCAAGAGCTGCTGTCAGTGAGGGAGGCAGGGCCGGCTCCAGGGTTTTTGCCGCCCCAAGTGGCGGAAAAAAAAAAAAGAAGCCGCGACCGCGATCGGCGGCAGCTCCACCATGCCGCTTTCTTCTTCGGCGGCAATTTGGCGGCAGGTCCTTCCCTCTGAGAGGGACAGGGACCCTCCGCCGAATTGCCGCCGAAGAGCCCGACGTGCCGCCCCTTCCCCTTGGCCGCCCCAAGCACCTGCTTGCTCAGCTGGTGCCTGGAGCCGGCCCTGGAGGGAGGGCTGGGGAGGGGAAGGTAAGAGAGGCAGGGGGAGCAGGGACAGTTTATGATGAACCCTGCACTTATCAGCTCAACCCCTACAAATATTGACTTTGGAAAGAGAAACACACCACAGGGCCTATGTGGAGGGAAGAGGGAGCAACTGCTAGCCAGGATCGTGGGACTGGGATGGGGGGATTCTAGTAGGGGAGGGCAGTGAACTTTTTGGGGCAGATTAACAAGTGAATAGAGGGTAAGTAAAAGATAAAGCACACACATTACATATATATATATATAAAATAAAAGTTGGTCTTAGTTGTTAAGGTAACCAGCTCTGCTTGCTACAGTTCATCTAGCTGTGAATATAACATGGGTGAATGGTACGCAGTAAAATTATCATTCTTTCTATAAAATCAGTTTAGGTCATTGATTGCAGTTTGATGCAGCTTGGAAACACAGACTGCGCCATCTGACTGGAGCAATGGATAAGAGTGTCTGGGTCTCAGCCCGAGAACAAATTGATGAGCAACAAGCACAGTAAGGCAGGGAAAAATGAGTATTGAACAAAAGATGTGCCTCAAATGAGCTAGTAAGCCAAAATGGGGAAAGGGTCCATCAAAATACATTGGAACCAGGTCTTTGCTCATGTACCTCTGGGAAACCTTTGATCATTTGTAAATTACAGTAGTACTAGCAGACATCAGTAAAAAAGTAATAGAGTCTGCCAAGAATTTAATTATAACATTGAACTTGTATAACTTCAAAATGATTTAAGGTTTTATAACATTTTTTGTTTTTTGTTGTTGTTTTTAAAGTGTACACACTGGCTTAGACCTTTGTTTGTTTCAGGTTATTGTAACAGAAGATTATAATGGGCAAAGGTGCTCTCCACAGCCTGCATTCATTACAGTGGTAATATGGAATTCTGAGCATTGACTTTTTGGTCCTAATTTTGCAAACTGATACCTGTGTATGGTCCCACTCACTTTGGATTGAAAGACTGGGATCTGAGATTGTGGCAATAAGAGGCATAGATGCAGGGAAAGGCCTTGTGACGAAGCCCTCCGTAAGGCTTTATGGAAATATGCTTATGAATATATATGACATAACTGGAATATGTTCTATGATACATATGCCACGTAACATATCTATGTAAAGGTATCTACTGAATCTATTAATCCTATCTGTATGCATGTATCATTTTTGTATTCGAAGTTATGAATATTGGCTGTGTACTGGCTTGATTTCTAAATAACCTTAGTAGAGCATTTGGTCAGTTCCTGGAGAAAGGAATGTGGAAATTAAGTACCTAATCAAGAAACACTTAAAGGACAATGAATCTTGCAATGCTCCAATCCACATAAGGAGTCTACTTGAGGACGTTCAAGGTAGCATGTGACCCATGGCTGCTACCTGGTAAGAAACTGTGAGTCATGTATGGACATGTGACTTGCCCAGGTGACTCCAAAACTCCATCTTGGAGCTTGACTTCACATAGGAAAGAGGAGGGGGTCTCCACCCACAAGAGAAAGTCTATTTAAGCCCATGGGAGACCCCTCCATTTTGTCTTCAGCTGGCTAAAGAGAGATCCTCTCCACCTCCCAGGATACCTGAAAGAAACTGGAACAAAGGACAGTGACTGTAAGCGGTGTGAGTGATTGCTGGACCCAGGCTAAAAGGAGATTAGTCTGTAAACCGGAGCATTCTGGAACTGGTGAGGATCTTATCTGTATTCAGTTTGATTAGACATAGATTTGCGTGTTTTATTTTATTTTGCTTGGTGACTTACTTTGTTCTGCCCATTACTACCTGGAACCTCTTAAATCCTACTTTCTGTATTTAATAAAATCACTTTTTACTTATTAATTAACTCAGAGTATATGTTAATACCTGGGTGGGCAAACAGCTGTGCATATCTCCATATCAGTGTTATAGAGGGCGAACAATTTATGAGTTTACCCTGTGTAAGCTTTATACAGGGTAAAATGGATTTATTTGGGTTTAGACCCCACTGGGAGTTGGGCATCTGAGTGTTAAAGACAAGAACACTTCTGTAAGCTGCTTTCAGTTAAGCCTACAGCTGTTAGGGGATGTAATTCAGACCTGGGTCTGGGTTTGCAGCAGGCTAGCGAGTCTGGCTCAAACCAGGCAGGGCACTGAAGTCCTAAGCTGATGGGGCTGGAAAGTAGGGGCAGCAGTAGTGGCACATCAGATGGCAGCTCGCAAGGGGGGTTCTGTGATCTAACCCGTCACAGGCCTAGAAGACCAGTCCCCATACATTAGTAGTTTACCACAGAATTTTTTGCTTAGTTATACTTTGAAGACTGCTGTGAGCAGAGGCATATTAAGGTTTTTTGGGGCCCTGGGCCAGAGCAAGTGGGGAGCCCCTTCCCACCCCTTCCATCTGCAGCCCCAGCCCCATTCCACCGCTTCTGCCTATGGCCCTGCCACAGCCCCACCCCTTTCTTCCCCTTCCCTGGGGCCTGCCCCTGTTCCACCCAGCACCCCCCATTCTGCCCCCCACACACATACTGCGGCCTCGCAGCTCCTTTCTGCCTCCCCCCCCACTGTGGCCCCAAGACCAGAGAAGCTCTGTCCCCATGCCACGGCCCCGGGACGCAACAGGGAGTGAGAGCTCCTCCAGTCCCAGGGCTGCAGTGGGGGGTCCAGGTGCTGGAGCTTCTCCTGCCCCACCTGCCTGGCGCATCTACTGGAGAGCGGGATTGGGTGCAGGGGCTTGCCCTGCCACTCCGCAGCTTGGGGCAGGGTCAGGGGCTGCTGGGATAAGGGAGACTTCCCGGTCCCACGGGGTTGGGTCCCTGGTCTGTTGCAGTCAGGGAATTTCCCTTGTCCCTCTGTGATTGTAGGGTTGAAGCACTGCTCTGTGCACCCTGGTTTGTTATTGTAGGGCTGCTGATGGGCACAGGGATTTTGCAGTCTGGTTTCAATAGCGTTGGGCCAGGGCCAGCTCCAGGTTTTCTGCTGCTCCAAGCGGCGGGGGGGGGGAAAAAGGTGATCAGCGACACTTCGGCAGCAGCTCAATCGTGCCGCTTCATTCTTCGGTGACAGTTCGGCGGCGGGTCCTTCACTCCCTCTCTTCCTCTTCGGCTCCCTCTCTTCCTCTTTGGCGGCAGCTCAAAGAGAAAGAGAGGGACTGAGGGACCCACCGCCGAATTCCCGCCGAAGACCCGGCCGTGCTGCCCTAATAGCGGATGGAGTGCCACCCCTTTTTATTGGCTGCCCCAAGCACCTGCTTCCTTAGCTGGTGCCTGGAGCCGGCCCTGCATTGGGCTGTTGTGGCTTACGGGTGCAGGGTTACTTACGGGGACCACTGGGGGGGAGCTTCCCCATCCCGGAGCTTCTGCTGGGGATGGGGTCATGGGGCTACTGGGGAGGCAGGGCTTCCTCCGTCCTGTGGCTTCTGCCAGGGACATGGACAGGGTCAGGAGGCGGCGGGGGGGGGGGATTCCCCCTCCCCACCCACCTGACGGCTGGGGCTCTGGGCTTCCACCAGTGTTGTTTTGATTTTCTAGTATCCTTTTTTGTTGTATTTTTATCTCTGGCCAAGATATGAATAAGATCATTTGCATAGCACTGAGAACAGAACAAACCAAGCACTAATCTTAGTTTAAAGTGTCGCCTAAGGTTTTTATTTTATTAATTGTACAGTAGTGATACTTAGACTGAGGCTCGGGAGCAGCAATTAGCTCTATGCTGTGTCTTCTGCGGCTCTTTGCCGAGCATAATATTAAAACACTGTGTTTAATTATTAACCAATCAAGATGCTTTTATTATGTTATTAACCAATTGTAGGTGATAAAATAAAAATACTTGGTCAGTCATTTTTCTGTGAGAATAATATATAATATAAATATTTCCCCATCATACTGTTTGAATATGAATATATAATACTATAGTGAATCATAGAAACATAGACCTGGAAGGGACCTCGAGAGGTCATCTAGTCCAGTCCCCTGCATTCAAGGCAGGACTAAGTATTATCTAGACCATTCCTGACAGGTGTTTGTCTAACCTGCTCTTAAAAATCTCCAATGATGGAGATTCCACAACCTCCCTAGGCAATTTGTTCCAGTGCTTAACTACCCTGACAGTTAGGAATTTTTTCCTAATGTCCAACCTACACCGTCCTTGCTGCAATTTAAGCCCATTGCTTCTTGTCCCATCCTCAGAGGTTAAGAAGAACATTTTTTCTCCCTCCTCCTGTAACAACCTTTTATGTGCTTGAAAACTGTTATCATGTCCCCTCTCAGTCTTCTCTTTTTCAGACTAAACAAACTCAATTTTTTTTCAATCTTCCCTCATAGGTCATGTTTTCTAGATGTTTATTCATTTATGTTGTTCTTCTCTGGACTTTCTCCAATTTGTCCACATCTTTCCTGAAATGTGGCACCAAGAACTGGACACAATGCTCCAGTTGAGGCCTAATCAGCGCGGAGTAGAGCGGAAGAATTACTTCTCCTGTCTTGCTTACAATACTCCTGCTAATACATCTGTCATAACTATAAAGGGAAGGGTAACAGCTCTCCTGTGTACAGTACTATAAAATCCCTCCTGGCCAGAGACTCCAAAATCCTTTTACCTGTAAAGGGTTAAGAAGCTCAGGTAACCTGGCTGACACCTGACCCAAAGGACCAATAAGGGGACAAGATACTTTCAAATCTTGGGGGGGGGGAGGCTTTTGTTTGTGCTCTTTGTTTTGGGGGTTGTTCGCTCTTGGGACTGAGAGGGACCAGACATTAATCCAGGTTCTCCAAATCTTTCTGAACAAGCCTCTCATATTTCAAACTTGTAAGTAAACAGCCAGGCAAGGCGTGTTAGTTTATCTTTGTTTTCTCAACTTGTAAATGTACCTTTTACTAGAGTGTTTATCTCTGTTTGCTGTACTTTGAACCTGAGGCTAGAGGGGGGTCCTCTGAACTCTTTAAGTTTGATTACCCTGTAAAGTTATTTTCCATCTTGATTTTACAGAGATGATTTTTACCTTTTTCTTTAATTAAAAGCCTTCTTTTTAAGAACCTGATTGATTTTTCCTTGTTTTTAGATCCAAGGGGGTTGGATCTGTATTCACCGGGAGTTGGTGGGAGGAGGGGGGGGGGATGGTTAATTTCTCCTTGTTTTAAGATCCAAGGGGGTTGGAACTGTATTCACCAGGGAATTGGTGAAGGTCTCTCAAGGCTACCCAGGGAAGGGAATTAGCTTTGGGATGGTGGCAGCGGACCAGATCTAAGCTGGTAGTTAAGCTTAGAAGTTTTCATGCAGGCCCCCACATTTGTACCCTAAAGTTCAAAGTGGGGAAGCAGCCTTTACAACATCCCAGAATGATCTTTGCTTTTTTTGCAAGAGTGTTACACTGTTGACTCATATTTAGCTTGTGATCCACTATGACCCCCAGATCCCTTCCCACAGTACTCCTTCCTAGGCAGTCATTTTGTATGTGTGCAACTGATTGTTTCTTCCTAAGTGGAGTACTTTGCATTTGTCCTTATTGATTTTCATCCTATTTACTTCAGACCATTTCTCCAGTTTGTCCAGATCATTTTGAATTTTAATCCTATCCTCCAAAGCACTTGCAACCTCTCCCAGATTGGTATAATCCCCAAACTTTATAAGTGTACTCTATATGCCATTATCTAAATCACTGATGAAGATATTGAACAGAACCGGACCCAGAACCAATCCCTGCGGGACCCCACTTCCAGCATAATAATGTCTCTTTGAAAAACTGCCAACTGTCTTCAGTTGTTTTTCCCCTTAGACTTGCTTCCCATGGGATTTTACCTACAAACTCCCTGAGTTTGCTAAAGTCTGCCTTCTTGAAATCCATTGTCTTTATTGTGCTGTTCTCCCTCCTACCATTCCTTAGAATCATGAACTCTCCTTCAGCCAAGTTGCCTTCCACTTTCAAATTCTCAACCAGTTCCTTTTATCCTTATCCAGAGACTTTCAACAAGTCTGTCTTTTATTTCTATCTCAACCTCAATAAAATAATGAATTAATGAATAATGAAACCTCAATGAATGTCAATAAAATAATGAATTCACACAACTGTGGCTCTTTCGGATAATGTTATCGATAATTTGGCTCCTGGTCCACTGAGGTCTGAGTAACAGCTGGTGTAAAGTAAGGATGAAATAAAAAGGATGAAATAAACTGTTGTATGTTAAATATCAATTTACTTGTAAAAATAGATTTACTAAGATTTAACCATGCAGGTAATTATCTACCATATTGTTGTTTTCAAAAGCATTAATTTAACAACCTAGGAAACTAAAACCCTTTATCTATATGGATTGTGATACTGGTATGCCCAATTTCATTTAGCATGTAAATATTTTCCATGTTTTTATGCTATTTTGGAAAACAATCCTTGAGCTATGTAACAGTTATAATACACGTCATGAAAACAGATGTCAGTTACATGTCATATTTTGTTGTACTGAGCTGAGACTACACGAGTTCTGTTCTGGCCTTTATTTCCATGATCCATCCCCATTTGAGATCTGATTAGTACTAGGGTTAGAGGTGCAAGGGAAGAATTGGAACCTTTTTCATTATATTTCATGAAAAATAAGAACACATATGGGACCAGATGTTAGGCTCCGCTCCACCCACTTGGCAACACTCCAGCACCACAAGGGGCCATAAAGGAGCCCTAAACAGGAAGATGAGGATTCCACTTATGTAGCAGTGGTATATAACTAGCATAGTTGCCCACCCCTTAGTAGCCCTCAACATAAGGGAGTATGATCAGGAAGAAGGCAAGATTGGCATGCTGTTTCATTAGCAACAAGGAGTCTGGTGGCACCTTAAAGACTAACAGATTTATTTGGGCATAAGCTTTCGTGGGTAAAAACCTCACTTCTTCAGGTTTTTACCCACGAAACTTATGCCCAAATAAATCTGTTAGTCTTTAAGGTGCCACCAGACTCCTTGTTGTTTTTGTAGATACAGACTAACATGGCTACCCCCTGATTCTTGTTTCATTAGCTTGATCTTTGGCTTTGTAACAGCCCCATGTCACCCATTATGTATTGGTTTAAATTACAACTATCAGTAAGTTGCTCTAACTTCTGCTGGGGGCTAAACTGGCTTGCCTCAAGGCCAGTAGTGCATAAAGGTGGTGTAGAGCCACCTCTACAACCGCCTTAGGTCCTGTGACAAGTAGTCTGGTTGGCCAGACCTAAGGAGCAGGACTATAATTTCATTCTGTCTTCCCTCTTAGTTATCCACATGATCATATACAGCAAGCAACTATAAATTATGTGTCGATTATGGAGGTTCAGTGTGAAACTAAGAGAATGAAGCTCAAGTGATTTGCATTTCTCCCCAAATCTAATGTTGAAGTTGTAGCTCCAACTTAGAATTATAGATATTTAATACACACTACAACATAACTGTTCCTGGGGCTTACAAACTCTCACATGGGAGCTCTTGACCGCGGAGAGTGAACAAATTAACCATAGGCAGACGTGACATCTACGTGGAAAGAAGAATGCTAGGCAAAGGTTGTCTAATTAAATTAAACCAGACATAACTGAGGTTTAACTCAGGTGGCACCCCGATGCAATAGAGATTGTGGCAATGCAAGTAGATGGATTAGAAACTGTTTTTCTACTTTTAATGTCATTTTTACATGTGAAAAGGTTTTGGATCAGATGTTTTATATATATATGTACACATAAAAATGCAACTCGAGTTATCCAGAACACATATTTTATGGCTTGATGTCAGCAGAAGTTATGCCTTTATTTTTGCATTTTCCTACAAAATGTTGATGCTGATAATTTACAACCATCATACAGCACTACATGAAGAAATAAGAAAGCGTCTCTGAACTGGCAGGATATTTTCCACATCGAAGAACTTCAGCAAGAAATAGGATTCTTTTAAAAATGATTGAAATATGAGGGATGGAAAGTAGTTTATTATCTAGGATGGGCTGCATCTGTTTGTCTCTGCAATATTTGGAAGATTACTTTTGTGATGGAATAAGGGCACTACTTCTTCTTTTGTATGGTGATAGTGAAACAGTGAATGCAACGGTGTGACTATAGTTGGATCTTAAGGTCTCTTATCCAGTCCAGAGCAGAGGGGGTAGCCATGCGAATGGCTGCGACACTTCCAGGAAGATGATAGATTGCGGAATCATCTGTAATGTGTCTGGGAGTTTGCACCATGCACAGTTGCAGTTCTGTAATTCTCTCACTTTCCATCTATGGAGTAAGTATGCCCACCTTCCATGCCAGGTGCGGATATGGTGTACAGCTGTCCATATGCACTGTGGGGAGGAGAAGCCTGGCACTTGCACAGTTGGGTTGTTGATTAGATTTTTGTTTGGAAAGTCGGCAGTCACTCAGGCTTCAGACCATCTTCTGCAAACATCCTTACCTTCTGCAAGGAGGGCTGTGGTCCGAGACCAGAAGAGTTTTCTTTATTTTAGTCGGTGATGAGGGGGGGTGTTCTAGGTCATGGTGGAGCAGTAGTGTGGTGTTTGCCATGATCTTTAAGTACTCCCTAACTGTCGTGTACTGACATCTAAATACTTGAAATAACTTTGTACATAGGAGTTGCCTTGCTGGATCAGAGCAGTGGTCCATCTAGTCCACTGTCCTATCTTTGTCAGTGGTGAGTACCAGCTGCCTCAGAAGAAGGCGGAAGAAACTCTGAAGCAGGAGCTTATGGGATAATTGGATCCCAGAAAAAGTTTCTTCCTAACCTCCATAGAGGTTTGCTTATGCTCTGAAGCCTGAGGGTTTTTATTTTTAATCTTTGCTATTACAATTTAAGATATGCTTGATATCCATATAAACATCCTGTCCTTTTATGAATTCCACTAAGCTGTTGGCCTCAATGATCTCCTGGGGCAATGTGTTTGAATTTCTGGTGACCATATCAAAGTTTTGGTTTATAAATAGGAAGTTCAGTGTGGAAATGAATATATAGCCACACAAAGACACCTGGAAAAAACACATATGAAATGACCCATTTTGGCCCTGGGAGGATACTAAACAAACCCAGGTCCTCCAATTGTTGCACATTTAAAACTCTTGTTGACATCAATGGAAGATCTGAACACACAGTAAAGTCAATATCCAAACACTCAAAATAGTCAAACATTGTTATTTTATAGTCTGTGTTCTCTCTTCCCCTGATGCCTCAATATGATGAGCATTTCATGTTTGCCAAGCTCCAATAAGATAACTACAAGAAAATGGTTTTCTACTAGTTGTATGAGACTCTATAATAGCTCTCGGAATTGTGGGGTCCCCTATGTATATTTGCTCCATACTTCTTAACTTAGTAACACTCATGTTGGCTGTTATAGGAAATTGGTCATAGTGTTCTCTGAATTTGTCAAGCAAATGGAAACAAGAGCATTGGAAATTATGACCGTATTTCCCCTAAATCCCTGAACACTGACTTCTGCCTAAATCGCAGTACTTTAGAATTACTGGCCACATCTCTAGCACTTTATGATACAATGGTTGTTTGCACTACAATAATATTCATAGTTGCTTTTTAAGGCACAGAAAGCAGGTCACTTTCTACAGTGCAGTCAGTGAAGGGGGTGTTTTTTGTGAGGGATTAGTAATACATTTTTAATGGAAATCAATACAGTGTGCCCAACTGAATATTCTTCAGTAGGGGATCTATGGCTAAACTAAGTAAATAACTATAAAAATTAGAGCCCTGGAAATTATGCATTTTTAAGAAGTGAACTTAATCAAACCAGTAAAATCAAATTAACAACAAAAACCCAAACAATACCCCCTCCTCCAAAAAGGCATAGGCTTAGACCCATCTCAGACACAGCAATTAGCCACAGCATGCATGTGTATGGGCCTGATTTCTCACTTGCACCAGTTTTACACTGGTGTAATTTTATTGACAATGGTTCCCAATTTAAAGAGCAAAACCTGGTCCATATTTCTTAATTGGCATTGTCAAGGCATTATCTTATGAAATTCCAAGAGCCCTAAATCCCTCCACTCCCACTGACTTTTCACGATCCTTTGGCCTATTCTTCAGAAACGCTTAACATCCACATCTCCCAGTGAGTCACTGGGGCTAAAGTTGTCCAGAACCTTTCAAGAGGTTGTGACAGCACCCCTCAAGATCAGGCCTGTAGTATGCATGTAGTTTTTTCTGATATAATTACTTCATAAAATGTGGCCTACTGTATGCCTGAACAACATAGAGTGATAAAAAAATGATCTATTGTTTTCTAATAGCTAATAGCAACAACCATTTAACCTTTTCTGCTTATGTACTTTACACCATTAATGCCAACATTGTGATGTCTATATGTGTAAAACCAGTCCTCGATAAATATTGTACTACTATTAGTAATAATTTTATTCATAAAGCTCTCTTCCCTCGTTAAGGCACTGTACAATGTAATAACAAATTAAATTCCTTAAAATTAGAACAGATAAGTGCAAACTGGGGAATCCAATTAAAAAAAAAAGAGATGGAGAGGGATGTGGGAGGTGATATAATAACTGTAGGGCCAAACTGAACATAATTAAAATCACCTTGATGTAGCTTTTCTAAAGTAGGGAGAGTTGGAGAAATATGGATATTAGAAGAGAATCAATGTCAAATATAACAGACACAAAAGAATGCAAATAATCAGAATACATTTCAAAATCATCATTTGAACAATGATAATATGGAGAAGTTATCAAACTGAGACAAACTGTACCCTGAGACAATTGTGTTCTAGTGTCTTGTGTCTTAATCAATACACAAGTTAGTGCATGAAATATCATATTCAAACTGAATATAGCACAAATTGTAATGCCTTTGGATCTACAATTAGTTTTTTTTCCCTCTGGAACTTGACTCACAGCTTATCTGAATTCAAAACTACTGCTTTGTCAACCTATATCTTAAAATAAATAAATAACGTTTACACGGTGGGGCAAATCCTGTTCCAATTGACCTCACTCGGTATAGTTGGGCTTTCTCTTATCTCTTGGTCTGGATGACTCCAGGAAAATAATAACATTAATAAAATAATATAATAACAATAATAATATTAATAATTAATTAATAATAAAAACAACAATAATGTTTAATAAAAATAATTTCTTCCTTTGGTCACAGCTAAGAATGACTCGGTAAATGTGTAATGACAATAATTCCTCAAGCAATTATATCCTTCAGGCCTTTCCCTTAAGGTAGCCAGCAGTGCAATAACAATATACACGATAAGCAGGATATTCAGAATGATAAAGAAGAGGGTTTGCTCCAAAACTACTTCCTCATTAACTCCACAAATCTTGATTGGTATGAGAATACTCCCCTTGTAAGTATTCTCACACTTCTTATCAAACTGTCTGTACTGAGCTAGCTTGATTATCACTGCAAAAGTTTTTTTCTCTTACTTAATTGGCCTCTCAGAGTTGGTAAGACAACTCCCACCTGTTCATGCTCTCTGTATGTGTGTATATATATACCTCCTCAATATATGTTCCACTCTATATGCATCCGAAGAAGTGGGCTGTAGCCCACGAAAGCTTATGCTCTAATAAATTTGTTAGTCTCTAAGGTGCCACAAGTACTCCTGTTCTTTTTGCGGATACAGACTAACACGGCTGCTACTCTGAAACTTATCTAAGGCTGTGATAAGTACTCAAACTCATTCAAGTTTATGATTAATTTCTTTTAACAAGCACAGAAAAGACTTCTGTGGTAAATAGGCATCAGTGTCGTCTATTTACGTGTTGCTATGCTAATATGATTGTTTTGGGTACAATCCTGGTTGCTGATTTTAAGTTTCTGTAATAAATTGATTTAGGGCCAAATTCTGACTTCACTTACACTTTATTCAGTCTGATTGACTGCAATGTGTTTGCATGGCATATTAGAGCAAAATGTGGCCTTTGAAGAGACCAAACTATAGTTTTATAACCATATCCACCCTGTAAAAATACCAGCATTAATGCTACATTAAAAATGAGAACCCAAACACATGCAAGAGTTGGGAAAGAAACATCTGAAATTCTTAAACAGTCATCTTCAACATCATCCCCTTCTGTATATACTTTAAAATATGATAAAATCATTCTAAATTTATTAATTAATATAGTATATAATAGAAATGGGACTTTCTTATAAAGCCTTATACGGTCAGCGACCATTGCAGCAAATAAATCTTGTAGACATTATTTGCTTTTAAGTCTCAATGAGATCTATAAAACAAGCCAAGTTTGAAGAAAAGCAGTTTAGTAGATTTAAAGCAATGAAACATGAACATTGAACATGGTGATTGAACATAATTGTCTTAGAATTGGATGCTTAGCCAAATTTCATTTTAATGATTGGAATTTTGATGAGTGTGCAAAACTGCTGGATATAAACTGTTACTGTTGTTTACACTGTTGTATAATGGTATGGATGAACCCAGCATGACCACACTGTAGGGAAGTTTTCCCTATATGTATGCCTATTCATGTTTATGTCTTGGCTTACATTGAATTTACTGTGTTTTATAGTGTTGTGTTTGTAATAATGTAGTTGGTTGTAACATGTTGTGGTTAATGGACTTCATTTTCCAAGATGGTGTCTACCTGATTCTGCATATGATGACCCAGGTCTGGGGATAACAGACCCAGTGAAGTCTGACTACCAGCTACAGGTGCCTGATTCAATGCTAAAATGAGTAATTTCAGTGGATGCATATGTGTTGCATGGGTACTGTTATATAGCATGGAAAGAAAAAAAAGGAAATGCATCTCTTGTAGCATTCACAGAAAATAACAATCGTATCCATGACCCCATTATAGAGAAAGGAAGTCAAATAGGTTTCATTCAGAAGCATCAAGGACAGTTTACCTGGCTCTTTGATGATCGGTTCCTTGTAGGGTGCTCAAGGGACTTTGAAGATTGGGGTCCAACAAAATGTGTCTACCTCCAAGGGCAAGTACCATCAATGATAAAACCTAGGAAGTTTACAATTGCACTGACTTTAGCAATCCAGCACTTTAATATAACACAAACCAAGCTTCATGTGTACACTCCATCTAATCCTTACTTAGTCACTTTATCTTGTACTAGTTGCACAAACCCATGTTCTATTCCCAAAGACGTTACTAGGTATAAGTTTTGTACATTTGCTTCTAATGAACATGTTTTTCCTATTAATTGTTATGGAAATGTTAATGTTACTGTTTTGTCTAATGATTCTGGAACCTGGTATATCACTGGACTATATGAGGTCTTGGTGGTTCCTAAGCCATATACCAGTAAAATAGGCCCATTTTGGGGCAACCACAAAGTTGTTTTACTGTTTATCTGCTTTTCCATCCCCTCCCTTATATTGTTAACATTCCTTCAATAAACCCCAGTTTTGTATTCAAAGTACATCATTCTGTCTAGTCTTCTGTTACTTACCTGGCAGGCTGTGGGAGGATTATTGGTTACTTACTCCCCAGGTGATAGAGATACTGGTTTGCCAGTCCAAGAACCTGGCCCTGTTACTGAAGAACGTAACAACATAGGGCTGTATGGCTCAACTTGATCAGAGTGACCCTGTAATGGAGCGAGTTTCAGGAAGAACTACAGAAGGACCGGTCTGAAAGGAAATGGGAAGCTACAGTCAATTATCTCAAAATAAATAACACAGACTTATTCTACCATATGGTTTTCTACCCATTATCCATTATTATATAGATACAGTCCCATCCTTTTCTAGATTTGGGTATGTTATTGAAGACAAAAGGAAAGCATTTTTGCATAGGCACAGCCTTGTAATATTTACAATAAAAAAAGTTAAAAACAAAGAAGAGTCTTTCTAATGAGAGATCTGGCACTTATGCTTCCTATCCAGCTGGAAATACCATAAGACCAGCTTTTCTCATGGTAATTCAGGTTTTGTGTGAGAGTAGAATGAGAAAAGCCAAAGTGTAAGAAAATGGAAAAATGAAGGGAAAAGCATCTGACTGCTTCAGAATCTCCAGTTTGAGTTCAGTTCTATACCCTGGTGAAGGTCTGGGGTGAGGAGTTATTTTTCTTGGAAGCATTTCACCTATCCATACAAGCGCAAGCTTCTTACAGACAAAACCAACAAAAGACAACATAGTGACAGCCATATCTAATGATGCTAAAACAGAGGGACCAGATCCCCAGCTAGTGTAACTTGACATAACTGCACTGGTTTCAGTGAAGCTGTGCTAACTTACAACAAGCTAAGGATCTGGCTAGAATCTTTAAGCGTGGGAATTCAGTTATAATGTTAAAGCTGTTCCTGTTCTGTTGCTCCAAAGCTCCACTTTCTCACATACCTGTCTTATAACGTTCACTATATTTCATAATGTGGTGAGCCATAACAGAGTGCTTAGTATTGCCCTGGTCTGCAATTGCAATCTCTGTAATTCACTTCCCCTGCAGTTTCAGAATCAGCAAATCTTAAAAGGTTATATCTACCAGGATCTATAACTGCCATCTTTTAAAACAGACTGATCTCAGTGCTCAAGGCAACAATTAACCAAAATGTTGAATGGACAGAGTTTAAGCCTTTTCCAAGAAGGATTATCCACAGTTATTTATTTTTCTTTTTTTTCAACATTAAAGTCAAATAACTAAAGGGCTGCAAAGGACTTTTCTGAACCCTTTAGAAATCACACCAAACCTTTGACTGTCAGAATTGGAGCTGGGCTACTTATTAAAATTGACCGAAAGGTGAAAGTTACCATTTCCACACCACAGTGCGTATGGTAGTCATCTCAGCATAGGAAGAGCTGGTTATTGCTAGTACTTGGGGTGGTGAATGTTGAAATTTTAAGGGACTCACTATGAATATCTATTTCATCCATTCAGTTACCTGTTTGTGCAGGTTATAAATTATTGGTCTCTGTGTACAGAGACATTATTTATGATCAGGTTTGGACTTGGTATTGAAGTCAGTGGCAACATGACTTCAATGAGATCAGGACTTCACCCCTTAGGTTTCCCCCAGTGATCATCTAAGACAGCGTTTCCAAACTTGGGACGCCGCTTGTTTAGGGAAAGCCCCTGGCGGGCCGGGCCAGTTTGTTTACCTGCTGCTTCTGCAGGTCCGGCCAATCGCGGCTCCCACTGGCCGCTGTTCGCTGCTCCAGGCCAATGGGAGCTGCTGGAAGTGGCAGCCAGTACGTCCATCAGCCCGCGCTGCTTCCAGCAGCTCCCATTGGCCTGGAGCAGTGACCCATGGCCAGTGGGAGCCGCGATCGGCCAGACCTGCGGACGCAGCAGGTAAACAAACCGGCCCAGCCCGCCAGGGGCTTTCCCTGAACAAGCGGCGTCCCAAGTTTGGGAAACACTGATCTAAGAGATCCAAAATACCTGTTTGTGGCCTACAGGGAAATAATTGTAAACTAGGAAGAGCTTACTGTCAGAGTCTCAGTCCTGGCACAATACTTTCACAGAATATTATTTTATTTAAAGTGTGTGCTTTTCATACTAACCTTGGAATTTCTTATTTCTATCGCAGTGTACTTGAATTTCTCACTTTTTTTATATTGATTACAAACTTTGACACAGTTTATCTTTCTAACCTTGGATAGCAATGCATAGCTACTTGTTATTTTCACTTGAGTTAAAGCCAGCCCAGGACAGATGCTTGGCATTAACTCTGCACTCTGGTATCCATGGAAATCACAAATTCTACTAAACTGAGAATAGTCCACAACTAAGATTAGATATCATCTATTCAGTTGTCTTCTTCGGTTATTTATAACTCGGCAGAGAATGAACTACTGTACTTACTTGCTGACAGTAGGACTCTTATTTAAACTGAGACCCTGAAGTGGCATGAAGGCTTACTCATCATGTCTTTTTTAACTGCAGTCACTATTTATAGGATCTTTCCTCTTAGACTGTTATTACCTATCAATGCCACAGCTTTCCTGATTTTCAGTGCTTTTCTTGCTTTGTCTGTCTCTAGCTATCATTATTTTCTATGTGGAGACTTAATAACTCCTTGTATAGAATTTTATTTTAAGATCTTCCCTTCTATATCTGCATGGCTTAGTTTGACTTATTTCCCATAATCACCATGACCTTCTCCAAATATGATGATGATTCCTTTCGGATTTCCAGTTACTATTAACCTCAATGTGTCATTCATCTTCTGATATGCCTATCCATGAATCAACTTGGCCAATATACATTACCAATTATCTCTACCGTTTTCAGTGTCTGCTTTTTCATTTTGTGGGAAAGTATATCTTTTTTGATATCATCTGGCTATGATTTTTCTATCCTGTATATTTTTTTCTGATCTCATTCAAGCGCATCCTGACAATAACTCCCTCCAAATAAAAAGTTATTTTGCAACTAGAAAGTGAAGCAAAAAAGTTCAGTGTAGAGAAAACAAAGAAACAAGATCCCTCCAAACTCTCTTGAAGTTTGAGAACCTTGAGTTTTAGCCAATAAATCACTCGATAGCTTAGATTTCATGCTGATGTTGAAAGTACAGTAAATAGCCTCCAGTCTATTTATTTTATAGCCCTCTTTGCCCGTACTACATCTTGTAGATAGAGCACAAAGCTGGGAATCAGGAGACAATGGATGCTCCTCCTGACTTAGCCACTGACCTTGGATAAGTCACTTAAACCTCTCGGTTATCCCATCTGCAAAAAACCAGAAATACTAATGATTACCCATCTTTGTAAATCACTGTGAGATCTATGTGGGTAGAGTTCTGCGTAGGTGCAAAGTAACAATATTATTATGTAGTTGTTTTTTGCTGAAGATGCAGGAGAAAATGGATGAAAATATGATATAACCTGAACATAGAGACCTTTGTTTTCTGTTTTTATTTTATTTTATTTTTCCTGGGAATTTATTGGTGTTTATTACTACAACAACAAAAACAGGTGAAAATTGGTGCAAAATATTAATAATTTTTCTGGGTAAATATCAGGGTCTATTTTGGTGGACAGAAGGACCGGGGGGGGGGTGGGGGGTGGAATATTCGGTAGATTAATGCTTTGAAGAACAGAATTCAATGTACTTTGCTTCAGAACTAAAACAGAACTCAAAACACAATGCCACCTCTGAGTTTAAGAAAACAATATATCTCTAATTCCCAAATAAAACTTTTCATTTGAATAAATAGTTTGCTGTTGTAGATTTAGAACTATTATCCTATAAATATTTGCAATTAACAATTGGGCCACACCATTTGCAGCGCATACACACAACTTCATCCTTTTCTCCTGTTTTTGTTTTTTTAACTCTTTCGAAAACTTCCTTGTGTTCTGAAATGTATTCTGATACATTTTCTTCCCATTTTAGTGTGTCAAATCTTTAAACCGTTATCTGCTAATAGCTTGAAATGTGTTCGTGGTGGGCATGAGATTCATCAGTACATTCAGATGCACATGCATTTCAGAGCTTGTGTGCCTGTTTGTTTGTTGTGTGTATCTTCTAGACTAATACATAGCCTTACATCAACAGGCAGCTTTGCATATACACACAGATTAATGTAATATCAAATACATATATCTCATCCAATGTATTGTATTTTCCTAATAAAACAAGTTATTTTTTATATATTTGAATGATACAAAAGTAGGGTGAAAATCAGAAAGAAAAGAAAAAACCTTTTCGTAAAACCTGGGATTTTTTTTTGGTAAAAATCAGTTTAAACTGGGGGGAAAAAGGGCCATACCTGTATAGGAGTAATAATAGTATCTATAGTAAACTACTTTCTAGCTGTAGATTTCAAGGGAGATAAGTATCATTATCTGCATTTTACAAATGGGAAAATGGATGCTCATCACTGCTGTATGAGAAGATTGAGTAAAGGGCAAAGACATTAAGATGCTGAACAAAAGAATTATATTTTTCCAATGATACAGATCAACCTACTTCCATTTTCTGCACTTATAATGTATAGGAGAACCAATCATTCTTATTTTTTTTCTACCATGGTCCCCTTGTGTATACCAGATCCTACCTGAGTGCCCATCCCATTTAGCTCAGATCTAGACAGGACACCTATTAGCAACACTGAAATGGCAGGATGGGCATAATACCCAGGTAGAGAATCCCTGATATGTATCTTAAAAACTGGGTTAATTTAATAAAACTGGAATTATTAAAATGTTTTAAATATATTTAAATTGTTGACTCTTGGTTAATTAAGAGAGTCAACTCCTATATTTGATAGTTACAGAACTACTCAGTTTTATTTTGAGGTCCTCTTACCCTAAATTTCTGAGAGAGCACAACTTGTGCTGGGAGAAATTTTTTCAGCAAAAACTGTATTTGTTATACCTCTTTTGTCTGTTCATGACTTCACCACAACAGATCATGATTTCTACCGTGGTTTTTTTTTTCATGTTCAAAGTGATCTGATAACTGTATTGTGCAAATTTAATTAAGGTGATAGATGGCTCACAAATTAACAATGAGTATTGAATATTGACAGTTCAAAATTTGAGCTATTTCATTGGTCATATAGGTCACATAGGGTGTTTTTGTTACCTGATTAGCAGTGTGTAATTCTTAGAATCAGGTTTCCAGTGCAAATACTCACCAATATGAATTTGAAACTTGTTTCTCCAATATTTGTTTAATACCCTATTTCCAAGCATATCTTGTGCCAGAAATTTCCCTGTGCTAGGTCATTCACAGACACAAAGGCTAGAAATCAAATGTATATTTCTCCCATGGGTCAGGTTCACGAATATTGTACTTTAAAAACAATCACAGTAGTTGTCTTTAATATTAAATGTTTACCATACTGTAACATATTGTGCTATATATCACAGTATACCATAGTGTGGTATCCATTCTAATATAAGTATAATAAATACCATGGCAAAGTCATTATGTGTGAATAATGAAAAGGTGTGTGGCTTAAAAATTATTATAATTACATTAAATAACTGTGTATGTGTGTGATAAATGGACTTGGGAACTAGGGCTTCAATGGGAACTATACAGACGTTCAAAGTAAAGTACCTTTGTAACTAATTTACGGAATCAGGATTCAGGTGCGTCATCATTTTTATCCTTATATAGTGTAACAGTTGTTTCATATAACTTCTATAAAAAAGCTTTGCAAATTTGTGGATTCACTACTGGCGCACCATAATCAAAGGCCTGTTCATTCCATGTGCTGAGGGCCTTCTGCTAGAGTATGAATACCCTCAACTTTTACTGAATCATCATACCATAAGTTAATGGGAGTTGAGATCACTCAGGACCTTGAGGGCTTTTAATTATGCAGTCCCAGTAGGGTATCCATAAATTTACATGTCTTTTATAATGGAATTTATAGGAAACAACCTTCATGCTACAAGGATTTTAAAAAATGAGGCATCTAGTTCTAAAGTGCCCAGTTCTATTCAACACACCCAACATGCCGTATGTATGATAGCTATACTAATTACAGTATAACATTTTTCTTGAATAAGACATTCAGTTGAACATGTGCTTGCTGAAATGATTCTTCTGGAGAGTAGTTTACAATATCTAACTGAAAATGCTTAAAATGGGGTTACAAATTGCCACTTCCCTCTATTTCTATTAATACGGTCTCTTTTTAAAATCTAATTTATGTGCTGACATTTATGTGCTGTGTAGCCTAAATATTTGTTGGTTGTCTTTTGATTCAATTTTGTACCAACACTTCTGAAAAATCCATACTTTATCATTTCATTTGCTACAGGATGTCAAACAAAGCCATTTATGCCATGGTTTACAGTTTTGCCACAAACTGGAAAAGCCAGACCACAGCCTTAGTGACATATGATGGGATATTGTTCTTAAAATATGTAATAACTTAAGATGAGTAGTGTCACAGTTCAAGGCAACTTCCCCCTTGTGGTCCAGCAAGGGCACCTACTCTTATAAAGGGCTTCCGGGTCCCCAGCCGTCACCTAAGCAGACCTGCTCTGCTTCTACTTAGTCTTCAAAGGCTATAAACCATGTAATTGTCATAATTATAACTTAGCACACAGCTCTTTCTAAGCAAGTCCTTTTTTTAAGGTAAAAGCATTACAGAGACAACATATTTAAAACAATAAAAGAACCTGCATGTATAATCTTACCAGAAATGATACTATCTTCAACAAGTGCTCTGGTCAGTGAACAGTCCTACAAACCCTAGCAAGGGGTTTTCCTGTGGTCACAAGTTCATTACTGCTTTGGCTCAGAACAGCCACACCCAGGAATCTGAGAGTCATTCTTTAATTCAGTTAAGGCCCCTTTCATCTTTCCTCCTGTAACAGATGATCAGCAGATAAAAGGTCCCCGCCTTCTCACAAATCTTCGAAGGCTGAGTTCCTGCATACTAAGGGAGTTTATAATTGCATACACCTCCCCCTATAGTCTTCCTGGGAAACTCACTTAACTTTAAAAAACTCATATTTGTTTCAAATAGTCCTTTGGCGCTCATAATACTTTTCAGTATTTTACATTGTTCAGGTCTTCTCCTTAGAGATGTTACACACATTTGCATTTTTAATATAATGAACTACTAAAATACTTAATTCAATAAAGTTTGTCCAGGATGTTGCAGGAAATTGCCATATCTATCACTAATAGTAATTGCCATGTTTCGTAGCAATAGTTAGCTAATCTGATTAATCGCTTCCATAGGGGAAAAAAATGATGCATGACACCACCATTGCCACTGCTGTTTGCTGAATGAGTTCCAGGATTCTCATCTCAAAGGAATTACCAGGTTCTTAATTTAGCTGTGTTCAAGAGCCAGCTAGACACAGAGGTATTTAGATAGATAAACTGTTCCTGTGATGAGCTCTTTTGGGCTTCTTAAACTGAAGCAAAATGTGGTTTCTGTAATGCACGATTTTCTAATATGTAGTGGACAGGACATTCACTTTCTGGGAGGAATTTTTTTTTTACTTTTTCTTAATACTTTAATACTGACCTATCATGTTGGCAGCTACAAAGTGGTAAAAGCTTCATATATAAACGTTACAAATATTTAATTTTAATTAAAAATACACTCATGAGATTTTCTCTCTTCAGCGGTACCATTTATGCTCATGCATAGACCCAACACAAAGTCTCATAGACTCTCCTCCCACAAAGTCACTATTTTACCTTTCTTTAAATTCCTCCTTAAAGATTCATCTCTGCCATGACACATATAAAACACTTCCAGCTGAAAAGGCTTAGACAACAGGTGAACTAAGACTTCACCATATTGTACAATAATTTGTCTACTTTAGTGCTTCCTCATTCCCTCCTCAGGCCCTGTTTGTTTCATCCACATATTGCATTTTATCATAACTTAGATTGTGAGTTCTTTACAGAAGAAACTTGTCTGTACAACACCTACATTTGGAGGGTCCTGAACCTTGATTGTTGCCCTCAGTGCTATTGTAATACAAATAATAATGATAGATGTGTCATGTATGGGTAGTGAGCAGTAGAGTCTTTATCTGTATGTTGCCAAGTCAATGCCATTTTAGGTTGTTGCTGACCAAAAGTTGCCATGGGATGGCAGTTTAGTGTCACAATTTGGTGGTTTTGGTTTGGTTAGCAGTGGCCAAAAACGACAGACACACATTAATGAATTAAATAGGCAAACTGGACCATGAAAAGTGAACTGTTGCCTCATGTTTTCAGGTAAAAATTTAAGAAAATAATATGGGTAACCTTGTAACCTCACTGCGAATGCTCCACCTGTTCTGTGGTTAAATACTGGGTTTTAGTCTCCAAGGTTGTCAAGGGGATACTTCTCCTCAGCGTGAGATTCACACACAGTCAAAATACTGTGCCACCTTCCTCCATCAGCAGCACCAACAGGAAAAAAAAATACTCTGGCATTACTCCAGTTGCTTTTCTTGAGGCATTGAACTCGCAAAATATCAGTGGTACAAGTTTGTTATTACCCTGTGTGACAAGACTATAAAGCACAGTGTTCTACTTTAAGACCAGCACAGAACTTGTTAGAAAATCTTGATTGTTTTTCCCCCCCCCAGAACAACTTTTAATTCTTCTCCTAAGGGGAAAACAGGATGGCATACAGAAGAGTCACTGCAAATCTGAGCTTCCAGTTGCTGCCAGTAAGTAGTTTTTCTGCTGTAATAGAGCTACTTTGGAACTGTTTCAAAGAACAGACCTTCATCTCTGCTGTTTCCAGGTAAAGCACATTTGGATTTTAAAGAACCTCTCATTCTCCTGTTATGAATAATTGAACGTGTTGTAATATTAATGCACTTTTATGTCACAATGCACTGACATGCATTAAATGAAACTGGCTATATTTTTGTATAACACATAATAGTAAATATAATGAAAATTTGCCTAATCTCTACAGGTATCCTAATAGCAGCAAAGAGCCTTACCCTGAAGACATTCAAGAAACACACAACTACACTCTGGAGTAAAAGAGTATTATTTAAAAATATAGAGATTTAAGAAGCACTGTTAAAAACTAGGTTTTTAACTGTGTAATATTCCCCATACCGAGATAAAACACCTTTCAATATTATGCCTATTATGACTGAGAACCAAATAACCCTGATAGTCCCAGAGCTTCAGACCTCCAAATCCAATAGTACTCATGCTACATGATCCACTCTCCTTTCTACCCTAGATGGGGGTTATTCAGTTGAGGTCACAATTATTCTCTGCTTATGTTTTGAGGTTGGTCACCTGGACCCAGATCCACAAGAGAACTTAGGTTCCGTCTCTGGACTAATTAATATTTAACAATTTAATTAAAGTGGAACGGATTCAACAAAATAGAATGAGAGAGAAACCCACATCAGAATATCCCATGGTCCAGTGACTAGGGCACTCACCTAAGAGGTGGAGTATCCCTGTTCAAATCCTTTCTCTTCATCAGGCAGACAAGGGGAAGCAAAGTGAGGTCTCTGTTGTCCTGGGTGAATACCCGAACCATTGGGCTAAAGATTATAAGGGAGGACAACTCTTCTCTCCTCTCCTTTTGTGTGGAGCTAGGTGTACTCAGATCAGGCCCTGGGGGAGAAGGTAGTCATCCCTCTGCCTATCTTACCCTTCGTTTGTGGCCCGTGATCAGACTTAGATATACAATAAGTGTCTGGGTACCTGCCTGAGACAGCAATGCACGTGCTCAGTGCCAGAAACTTAGATGTCTTGGGAACTTTTACAGCAAAAGCATAGGCACCGAGAGAGTTTAGGTGCCTACAGGGTTTAGTGGCAGCCAAACGGGGTTTGTGGATCGCAGTGATTTCTAAAACTGGGCTTTCCGTGCTTCAGCCCCTTTGTGGACCTGACATCTGAGGCCCCATTCCTCCACTGGGGACCATGTGAGAGAAAGCTGCTACCAGTTAACATAACTGAGGTGGATAACTTGGAAGAAGAGGTTTCCGCATTTAAACTGTAAGCATAACATAAAAGTATGTAGTTCAAACAACTGAATGGAAAGAAATAGCTGTGACTAGATTGGAGTGAAACAGGGTGAATGAGGGAATTTAATGGGGGATATGGAATGAGACCTGCAGTTGCAAGTCTCTGAGGTAAAGGGATAAACTGGAGAGTGTGAAGAAGCATAGGGTAGGGAATGTTTCAAAACTATTTGGAGAAAACAAATACAGGCTAATATTTTGAAAAAATGTGAGCTTTACACATGAGGGTTTGGCAGCTTGATGAAGTCTGTGGAATAATTAGTGTCATAGGAATCAAGTGTAACTAGTGCTTGGCTCAAAACACTTGCATTGGAGCGAGTAAAAATGCTAATTAGCAATTTACCAACCAGAGCCATTGCCCTATGAAGGGTGAGCATGGATACGAGCTGAACACCAGGCTAGCCCTGGGAATTTACTGTTAATATTTATATCTGTATTATAGCCAGATCTCAGAAGCACCCAGCAAGCTGAGCACTATTGAAAAATCTGGCCAGTTTAATTTGGTGCCCAAATAGGAATTGAGCATTTTTGAAGATCTAACCTCAACTGAGCACTCCGGAAATCTTGCCATTTCATTTACGTTATAAGACAGGCTTCCAACAGTACAAACTCCTCAGCTGAGAGGTGTTGGTTTTGTTGAAAACCTGTCCCATAGTTTTCAGAGTAGCAGCCGTGTTAGTCTGTATCCGCAAAAAGAACAGGAGTACTTGTGGCACCTTAGAAACTAACAAATTTATTTGAGCATAAGTGTCCCATAGTGTCAATCCTGATCATTATTGTTATGGGCTGAAATATAGCCTGTTAAAAACCAGAAGTAGACAATTTCTACCAAATCTTAATGATCACATACTGTATCTTTGTATCCACTTAAAACTTCAGATCCTGACTATCAGTATGAAACTCTTCTTACTGCACTGGCTATTTGTGCACCTGGTTACACAGCTCTTCCTTTATATACCTGCCCTGGGTTCAGGCATCTATGAATCTCACATTTAAATAAAAGAAAAAAATGTACTTGAAATTCAACTCATGAACATAAACAAACTGGAAGTAATCTAATTAAAACTTAATGATGATGAAAGTGCAAAAAACTAACTTGTTGCATTCTTTGTTATATTCTTAACTCGCTTAATTTAAAATAAAACAGAAACCAACCCTGCAATTTCGCAGATCATTTGTTTAACAAGAGCTAGTATTTTTGCTTTGTTTTTATTTTGTAAGGTTCGAGACTGGTGTTATAAATACAAGAAGCTGCTATTCTGAACAGGTTACTTCCCCTTCCCACACTCCCCAGTCAAAAATTCAGATGATTTTTCAGTTCTTGAGCTACATGCCAAGTAATAGCCAAAGAATTTGCAAGGTCTTAGAAGCCACACAAGCGACAGCATGATAATGTTTAATTGGATCAGATCTGATTTCAAACCATCCCTAAACATTAGCAGCCTAGGCTCTGCCTGCAAGTTGCTCTATATTCGTACACTTTGGACCCATGAAGAGCCCCCCTGAAGTCACTGGGTTCTAATGTAGGCAGGTGTCTGCTGATTGGAATTGGTGGCCAGCATGTCCCTGTGGCCCGCGCTGCTTCCTGTAGCTCCCATTGGCCAGGAACGGCGAACCGCGACCACTGGGAGCTGCGGGCAGCCATGCCTGCGGACGGTCAATGTAAACACTGTCTCCCAGACCTCCAGTGGATTACCCTGATAGGCCGCAGGTTGCCAACCACTGATCTAGATAGATAGAGGTCATTGCAGGATTGGGATCTCAATGACTCTTTGATTGGGACATGGTGACACTAATAACACACAAAGTACTGTCAAAATCAGAAAAAAAATTATATATTTCTAATCTTCTAGTTCTAAATATAGCTGCTGTCTGTAGGTAAAGTATTCCTAAACCCAAGTGCATTTTGTTTTTGTTTTTAACTTTTTTGGCTTTCCACTCTCTGCCCTGGCAGATGAATTTTGCTGGCTGATAAAATGACCAGAAAATTTCATCCAAACAGAAATACCATCAGGAACAACCCATATTAACATATTTATAGATTGGTTTGGCTATATTGTGGATGCTCCTCCAGTTCTTCTATCGTTGTTATTTTGGTCCTGCAAGGAAGCCACTATCTCCTCTCCTGTCCTCATAACAGCTGTGTGATTTCCTATTTTCTTGTTTCTAGCCTACAGACGGTGCTTTAGAAGTCATTAAAGTTCCAATTTTCAAAACAGTGCAGGGGATTTAGCCCCACATCTTCCATTAATTCCTATTTCTGCAGATTACATGATGAAATACAGTGCATGTAAATGATAAGACATATAATGGGGAATTTAAAATATAATTACCAGTGAAATGTTTTTGCCAGATAATGGCAGGCATCACTGAAAGCACATTTCCAATTCTCTCATTAGTAATATTGTTATGGGTACCAAAAGCAACTCATGTTTTCATCTTCTTTTAAGATTACCTAGTGAGGAGGGCTTTAAACTAGGTTCACCGGGGGAAGGAGACCAAAGCCCTGAGTGGGGAAATGGGATCCTGGGAGGAAGCACAAGCAGGAGAGCGCAAGAGGGGAGGACTCCTGTCTCATACTGATAAAGCGGGACAATCAGCGAGTTATCTTAAGTGCCTATACACAAATGCAAGAAGCCTGGGAAACAAGCAGGGAGAACTGGAAGTCCTGGCACAGTCAGGGAACTATGATGCGATTGGAATAACAGAGACTTGGTGGGATAACTCACATGACTGGAGTACTGTCATGGACAGATATAAACTGTTCAGGAAAGACAGGCAGGGCAGAAAAAGTGGGGGAGTTGCATTGTATGTAAGAGAGGAGTATGACTGCTCAAAGCTCCGGTATGAAAGTGCAGAAAAACCTGAGAGTCTCTGGATAAAGTTGAGATGTGTGAGCAACAAGGGTGATGTCGTGGTCGGAGTCTGCTATAGACCACCAGACTAGGGGGATGAGGTGGACGAGGCTTTCTTCTGGCAACTAGCAGAAGTTGCTAGATCGCAGGCCCTGGTTCTCATGGGAGACTTTAATCACCCTGATATCTTCTGGGAGAGCAATACAGCGGTGCACAGACAATCCAGGAAGTTTTTGGAAAGTGTAGGGGACAATTTCCTGGTGCAAGTGCTGGAGGAACCAACTAGGGGCAGAGCTTTTCTTGACCTGCTGCTCACAAACAGGGAAGAATTAGTAGGGGAAGCAAAAGTGGATGGGAACCTGGGAGGCAGTGACCATGAGATGGTCGAGTTCAGGATCCTGACACAAGGAAGAAAGGAGAGCAGCAGAATACGGACCCTGGACTTCAGAAAAGCAGACTTTGACTCCCTCAGGGAACAGATGGGCAGGATCCCCTGGGAGAATAACATGAAGGGCAAAGGGGTCCAGGAGAGCTGGCTGTATTTTAAAGAATCCTTATTGTGGTTGCAGGAACAAACCATCCCGATGTGTAGAAAGAATAGTAAATATGGCAGGCGACCAGCTTGGCTTAACAGTGAAATCCTTGCTGATCTTAAACGCAAAAAAGAAGCTTACAAGAAGTGGAAGATTGGACAAATGACCAGGGAGGAGTATAAAAATATTGCTCAGGCATGCAGGAGTGAAATCAAGAAGGCCAAATCACACTTGGAGTTGCAGCTATCAAGAGATGTTAAGAGTAACAAGAAGGGTTTCTTCAGGTATGTTAGCAACAAGAAGAAAGTCAAGGAAAGTGTGGGCCCCTTACTGAATGAGGGAGGCAACCTAGTGACCGAGGATGTGGAAAAAGCTAAAGTACTCAATGATTTTTTTGCCTCTGTCTTCACGAACAAGGTCAGCTCCCAGACTGCTGCACTGGGCAGCACAGTATGGGGAGAAGGTGACCAGCCCTCTGTGGAGAAAGAAGTGGTTCGGGACTATTTAGAAAAACTGGATGTGCACAAGTCCATGGGTCCGGATGCACTGCATCCGAGGGTGCTAAAGGAGTTGGCGGATGAGATTGCAGAGCCATTAGCCATTATTTTTGAAAACTCATGGCGATCGGGGGAGGTCCCGGATGACTGGAAAAAGGCTAATGTAGTGCCCATCTTTAAAAAAGGGAAGAAGGAGGATCCGGGGAACTACAGGTCAATCAGCCTCACCTCAGTCCCTGGAAAAATCATGGAGCAGGTCCTCAAGGAATCAATTATGAAACACTTAGAGGAGAGGAAAGTAATCAGGAACAGTCAGCATGGATTCACCAAGGGGAAGTCGTGCCTGACTAACCTAATTGCCTTCTATGATGAGATAACTGGCTCTGGGGATGAGGGGAAAGCAGTGGATGTGTTATTCCTTGACTTTAGCAAAGCTTTTGATACGGTCTCCCACAGTATTCTTGCTGGCAAGTTAAAGAAGTATGGGCTGGATGAATGGACTGTAAGGTGAATAGAAAGCTGGCTAGATCGTCGGGCTCAACGGGTAGTGATCAATGGCTCCATGTCTAGTTGGCAGCCGGTTTCAAGTGGAGTGCCCCAAGGGTCGGTCCTGGGGCCAGTTTTGTTTAATATCTTTATTAATGATCTGGAGGATGGTGTGGACTGCACTCTCAGCAAGTTTGCAGATGACACTAAACTGGGAGGCGTGGTAGATACACTTGAGGGTAGGGATCAGATACAGAGGGACCTAGACAAATTAGAGGATTGGGCCAAAAAAAACCTGATGAGGTTCAACAAGGACAAGTGCAGAGTCCTGCACTTAGGACGGAAGAATCCCATGCACTGCTACAGACTAGGGACCGAATGGCTAGGTAGCAGTTCTGCAGAAAAGGACCTAGGGGTCACAGTGGATGAGAAGCTGGATATGAGTCAACAGTGTGCTCTTGTTGCCAAGAAGGCTAACAGCATTTTGGGCTGTATAAGTAGGGGCATTGCTAGCAGATCGAGGAACGTGATCGTTCCCCTTTATTCGACATTGGTGAGGCCTCATCTAGAGTACTGTGTCCAGTTTTGGGCCCCACACTACAAGAAGGATGTGGAAAAATTGGAAAGAGTCCAGCGGAGGGCAACAAAAATGATTAGGGGTCTGGAGCACATGACTTATGAGGAGAGGCTGAGGGAACTGGGACTGTTTAGTCTCCAGAAGAGAAGAATGAGGGGGGATTTGATAGCTGCTTTCAACTACCTGAGGGGGTGTTCCAAAGAGGATGGAGCTCGGCTGTTCTCAGTGGTGGCAGATGACAGAACAAGGAGCAATGGTGTCAAGTTGCAGTGGGGGAGGTCTAGGTTGGATATTAGGAAACACTATTTCACTAGGAGGGTGGTGAAGCACTGGAATGCGTTACCTATGGAGGTGGTGGAGTCTACTTCCTTGGAGGTTTTTAAGGCCCGGCTTGACAAAGCCCTGGCTGGGATGATTTAGTTGGGAATTGGTCCTGCTTTGAGCAGGGGGTTGGACTAGATGACCTCCTGAGGTCCCTTCCAACCCTGATATTCTATGATTCTATGATTCTATTTTTGCAGTCATGAAGTTTGGGTTTAATAGTATTTGCTTATGTAGTAGGGAAGAATAATTTACTCCACTGTCGAAACTGCTGGGTAAAAGTCTATGGCCTATGTTATGGAGGAGGTCAGACTAGATGATTATGATGGTCACTTATGGCCTATGAATCATGTAGTAATTCTGTAAATAGGTAACAGAATCAATGTAAAATAAAATAAAGAATAAAATAATCACCATGTTTTCTGTTTTGTGCAATTCCTTCTCTTTTAATTAATTCTTATAACTAATGAGTAAGAAAGATACTTTTTCATATAGATAATATAGCAAAGCCCTGACTTTTTTGCCCAGGCCTGCCTTTGCACATGCCTTCTTGCTACCCCTTATGCACAGAGTAGCCTCACAATGTATATTAGACAAGCACTCTCCAACTACTCCTTCCAAAAAAAAAAGTTTTAAGTTTATCCGTTCCATGAAATATTCCAGCTATGACACTCACACACAACGTTGTGTATTCTGTTTTGTATTTCACTCCCTCATGCTTTTACTCTGTATAGTCTTTGGGTCATGGTCTTTGACTCTCCCGCTCCCTCATTTTTTGGCACAACTACCCATTGTGTAATGTGTTGTGCAGCATGGTGCATTGTACATTTCTCTCTACATATTCCCTCTTTACAGTGTTCATCAGGATAATTCTGACATAATGGTGTTCTACTTAGGCTCCTGTCCTGTCACAGTCTACTACAAACTTCTTCTTTATGGCATATATTAATGTGCAACAATCACCTTCCATCTTCCCTGCCAAAAAATACAACAAAAAAATTGCAAATGGAAAGATTTGTCTCTTGGGGAAGTGTGGGCTTGAGTTAAAGTGAATAGAGAGAAGCATTCCAAGATTTTAATGTCTCCTAAAAATAGCGGCTAAAAATGTATTTTACTGAGCTGTTGTTTTAGACCAAAAGGTAAACTTTTTACTTTAAAAGAAAGTTAACAATCTGGGCACTTGTGATTATAAATAACGTTCCACATTCTGCTGGCCCTAAAACCTGAATAAACATGGGCTTTTAAATTTCCAGGGCTGTGATTGAGTATGAGCCTGCAGGACTGAAAATGGAATAGTATCTTACCTCTGCATCTTTATTTCAATTTAAAATGACCAAAAATTAAACACACACACAGCAAGGTATTGTAGATCCTTTGGATTGTAATTATAATCCCATTCTTTAGACCTCACATAAAATATTGCAATTTCCTAATTTGTTAAGAAGTAGGCAATAAATTGATTTGTACGGAACTTTTTTGGGGAGCATTTTCAGAAGTTTTAAATGTTTTCTTTTAGACAGGCTGCAGAACCTAAGCAAAAGTGTTTGGAGGAGGGAAGTATGTGAATAATTAGACACTAAAGCAGTGATACTCAGACTGAGGCTCACGAGCCACAAGTGGTTCTTTAATGTGTCTCCTGTGGTTCTTTTCAGTACATGATATTAAAACATGGTGTGATTTAATTATTAACCAATCAGGATGCTTTTACCATGTTATTAACCAATTGTAGTTGATAAAATAATAATACTTGGTCAGTCATTTTGCTGTGCAACTAATATGGGAGGCAGGGATAGCTCAGTGGTTGGAGCATTGGCCTGCTAAACCCAAGGTCGTGAGCTCAATCCTTGAGGGGGCCTTTTAGGGATCTGGGGCAAAAATCTGTCTCGGGATTGGTCCTGCTTTGAGCAGGGGGTTGGACTAGATGACCTAGATGAGGTCTCTTCCAACCCTGATAGTCTATGTCCAGATATATAAACTAAATATTTCCCCATCATACTGTTTAAATAAGAATATATAGTACTATGGTAAATGAAACAATGAATTCACACTACTGTAGCTCTTAGGTAATGTGGATTGCTAATCTGGCTTCTGAACCACTGAGAGCTGAGTATCTCTGCACTAGAGCTAAGATGATCAGGCAAATTGGCTCAGTCTGTGCATTTACTTCAACATTGCCTAATGCACTTTATGCTTTATTGAAAGCCAGAGCAATATGCTTTATGGGGCCCAATCCTCCTCCCATGGAAGTAATTGAGGGTTTAGCTTTTGACTTTGATAGGAAAAGGATCAGTCCCATCATGTATGCCACTACTTTGGGCCCTGAATCATCTCCCATTGAAGTAAAAACTGGTAATTTAAGATACTCTTGAAAGGATTCCCCATAGTCCTACAAAAGAAACTCTTTGTGTAATTTCTGCCATTGAAAGATGAGCAAGTCAAACTAGATATCAACTATGTGAATGCTACAGTTCAGTTTGGGAGGAACTGGACATGCACAAACCCTTCAGCTTTGGGGTTTGAGTCTAAACTACTATGAAGCACAGGTGTTGAATTTGGCAAATGGCAATGTTGTAAGAAATGTAGTACTGATCATGGAAAGCAAATTAGACATGAATTTGCAATGCAAGATGGCAACAAGGTAGGGTAGATGGTCTAGATAACCAAAAAGATTTTCCTGTGTCTAACTTCAATGACACTATGATTTCAGTTCCTTCTTCATTTCTATTTTGTTTTTAGCTATCAATTTTCCTAATGCCACCTTTCAGCCTTATATCTTGCAGTTCCTCATGGGGTATAAGTAGGTGAAAGGAGATGGTACCTCACTGTTTTCCCTGTATTGTGTACAGGATTCCCTGTCAGCTGAAGAGGCAGCTGCCATTTCAATGCAGTTGCAGAATGTCACAGCGTGAGGTACTCTGTACATACTCTCCTGCCCCATGGTGACTTTGAGTAAGATCCTCACTCCTGCCCCATCCTCTTTACGCTGTGTAAAAATGGCAGAGTGGCAGAAAGGGGTTGTGGAAGCCTTGTATCTAACCAGAGGAGGGTTCCTCTGGCACAGACACTATAGAAGACAATTACGCCCTCCAAGAAGTCCCTCATAAGCTGAGGCATAGTGTAGCCCATGAGACTAGTTTGCTATATTGCATAATGTGTTTTTTCATTGGTTTGATTGATTATATTGTTATTTTCTTAGGGTTTAGGGAACTGAATGTGTTTACCATGAGTCTGGAAGAGACTGGTGACCACAGGGTACACCGCAGAACATGAAAGTCATGATTTGGGCCAAAGGTAACAGTTTCAGAGATGAGATAATCAATATTAACACGTATGAATGTATGTCATAATATGTTAGCCTATAGAATAAGTGTACCCAAAGATTTATCTAGGTGAGGAAATAAGATTTGGGCATGGTAGGTTGGGCACTGATATGAATATTCAGGGCATTGCCAGGACCCTATAAATGGGCAAACCACCATGTAGAGGGGTCGCTCTTTCTATCTCCTGCTAAGCTATCAGCTCAGCTTTGGCAATATAGCTTAGCTATTCAACACTCAAACCTCATCTCTACCAACCAGGTCTCCAGGGAAGGGTGTGAGTATGCTAGCTTAAATAGTCTTTTAGAATAGAAATATGACTACCAGGGACCATAGAATTGTATTACTTCTTTGTGACTCTGTGTTTTATATCTTTGATTATCCTTTCATTCATTTTAATAAAGATATTGAAATTTTGGTATTGTCCTCAGTATGTGTCCTTGCTACACACCCCGAGAGTCTGTCCACAACGTAGAACTCTCTGTTACCCCTAATTCTGTAGCCTGAATTGGGACAAGAACCTAAATATCTTCTGGTCAGATCATTGGCGATCTGTAATAAACTAGCCCCATAAATTCACGTCAACAGTAGGGGGGCAAAACTGGGGTCAGGACTGATGCAGAGATTCCAGGCAGTTCTGTGCGTTGGCCATAGGGCACTTTGGAGGGGCTGCCCAGGGGGCTCTTCAGCTTCTGAGGCAGCACAGGGTCAGGGAGTGCAAATTTGGCTTCAAGTCACATTAGCCCTCGCTTCCCCTGCACTGGGAGTTCTGTGTTGCACTTTTCAGAGGCACAGAACAGAATCTCATCCTTTTATATTGGTTTGTTCTTTGTTTGGTTGATTTTCTGTGTCTCCCTTCACTGGAAATAAGTCAGGTAGGCTGAGATACGTTTTGTTCTTCGTACCAGAGATGGGGAAACATTAGTGCCTTGTGAAATCCCTCTTCAGATTAGTTCCTCTTTTCTTCCAGTTTTCCAAATGACTTAATCCTCTAGCATCTCTCCTCAATGTGATTAAAGTCAAAATTGGATTCTAATTACTCTGAATTCATTAGAACTTTGTACTAACAAAGTTTGCACCCTTCCCACCATATATACCCACTTCTGCCTAGGAACTGCTCAGGTGACCAGGCCGGGTGGTACCCTTTGTCAACAGCAATAACTTGCTCTTTCTGCCAGAGCGCCCCTCCTGACACAGCCACACACACACTGGATGGTGCTTCTAAATGTAGCAGTCTGGTTTTTAAGCATCTTGAATCTTTGGCTTTAACTTTGTTATAATGAGACCTAATGTATTCAGGTCTTGACAGAATCAGCAGGAAGAGATGCAGAGTGGTGGCAGGGGAGCAATCGAACCAATAATATGCTTTTCTATTTGCTACCTTTTCTCCTTCATTCTGACAGTGTTTATAGCTCACTCCTCCCTCCCCTCCTCTCAGACATCTGGAGAAAAAAAAAGAGAGCACACACTAGCATATCAATTTAGTAAATGCTTTAAAAGGAAGTGTTTGAACAAATATATTTAATGAAGAAAAGAGTGCATATAAATGCAGCTGATGGTATCCTAAAATGAGCCGTCTTCTTAGTGAAGTGCATATTGTACTTGCTGAGCCAGAAAGGGTTTGCAGTTCTGTTTTCAGTCCTTCAGGAATAGAGAATGGCTTTGGCAGCAGCCTATGTTAGAGCAGCACTGGGATTTTAGCTAGCTAAAATTTTCCTGCCACGCCCCCCCCCCCCAATTGCATTTTTTGAAGGAAAATGCCATTTTTAACAAATTGTTTGGAATTTTTTCCAATGGAAAATTTCAAAACAAACATACATGTTGGACATTTATTTTGAACTTCATTTTGTTTTCGAAAACCAGAATTAAACACTTGGACTAAAATGAAAACAAAATGAAAATGTTTACTTCATTGTGAAATTTTGCACAAAAAAATCAAAACATCTGAATGCAAATTTTCTGTTCAAATTTTTTTTGACAGCCTGTCTCAGAGATCAATGTGTGACACCGTTTTAAGCATACTCTATTGTTTCTACTACATGGCACGTAGGAGGCAGAGACATGACTCTCCCTAATTCTCCTTGCAATAAAGTGCACATGCAGAGAATATTTAAGTAGCACTCCCCAGCATTCCCTCAAGTCAAAATGAGACTGTCCTTTTCAATGGTCAAACAGGAGAGGGAGGTTTCTTAGTTCCTCCTAATCCCATCCAACTATATGGTCATATAAGGAAGAACATAAGAACGGCCATACTGGGTCAGACCAAAGGTCCATACAGCCCAGTTTCCTGTCTACCGACAGTGGCCAATGCCAGGTGCCCCAGAGGGAGTGAACCTAACAGATAATGATCAAGTGATCTCTCTCCTGCCATCCATCTCCACCCTCTGACAAACAGAGGCTAGGGACACATTCCTTACCCATCCTGGCTAATAGCCATTAATGGACTTAACCTCCATGAATTTATCTAGTTCTCTTTTAAACCCTGTTATAGTCCTAGCCTTCACAACCTCCTCAGGCAAGGAGTTCCACAGGTTGACTGTGCGCTGTGTGAAGAAGAACTTCCTTTTATTTGTTTTAAACCTGCTGCCCATTAATTTCATTTGGTGGCCCCTAGTTCTTATATTATGGGAACAAATAAATAACTTTTCCTTATTTACTTTCTCCACACCTCTCAGGATTTTATATACCTCTGTCATATCCCCCCATGCTCACAATAGAGCCCTGAATGACCTTAGAACCAAAATGGTAACCAGTAATCATGCTGAGTGGTATCTCATTACATAATCCCACTGAAATGACTGGGAATGTCTACTTGAATGGTAAGGTTCTACTCGACATGACTGTGAGTAGCAGAATCAAGCCTGGTGATTCCTTACATGATCAATAACGTCTTCTAGCCATTCCATTCTTCCAAACCAGCTGATCACTAATCAGAAGACAGGAGGAGGTACCTGTTGCCGTGTTATGGCTTTTTACCCCTCTTCATAGATCATGAATATGTCCTGAAGAAAGAAAACAATAGTACAAGTTAAATTGTGAGGCATTCAAGTGTAGCTCAGATATAACCAATAGCAAATTCTGAATACTTTTGAAATTTGCTGTAAAAGTTCCCAAGTTCTATACACTGCAGAAATCCAGGAAAGTGTACAGTCGTACTCATGAATGATCTGTCTCGGTGAAAAGATGCTCAATAAATACATTAAAAAATAAAACTAAACATGTCCTGAGGATTAAATACATTTGCGGGCTATTTCTAGGTTACTTTGTAATTATTATTTTTGTTCTGCTTTTATATTCAAATTGCAGTTTTGAAATATGGTCCCAAATGTAATTTGTGCTTAGCCTACTGTAGATTATCTCACATCAGCAATTTTATCAAAGCAACACACAAACATCAAAAAGTGATTTTATTTCACTTTTATAACATATCCCTTCCTTCAGCTTCTCACTGAATGGTGACATTTTGTCTGCCATTGCAAAGTGCTGTGATTTCACCATGTAATTGAGCATATGCTAGTTGAGGTTTTTCCATTCTGTGGACCACTTCCTAAGTGAGATCATGTCATAGACTACTTTTCCCCAGTCACAATCTCACTCCATCCCTGTGCCAAGTATAATACATACTGAATTTCTAGAAGTACAGTTAACGTTAAAAGCCAAGCACATCTTTGATCTCATGAATACGGAAAGATACAGATAGTAAACTTTTAAAATGAAATTAGTTCTCTTTCTAAAAATATATCATGCTCTTTGTTCTCTTCATTCAGTGTACCTTGCTTATTTTGATTGGTCAGCAATTTTCTGACAAAATAGAGTTTGGTTGAAGAATGCTGATTCATCAAATCTGAGATAATTTCACAGAATCATCACAAGTGTGATGAGATTTTGTCAAATCACAGCCAGAGTTCCTGACAGGTTGCTGGGGAGCCTGGGTTCCAAGGTCTGCGGCTCCAATTTGAAATGAAACTAAATTTCAAAATATCAAAATTTCCCACAAAGCAGAAATCCTGAGTTTTTTGGCCAGCTCTGTCCTTGCTTTTTTGTTCTGTTGGTTCCAATGTCCCCTACCCAGGATCTCCTCCTGTCTTTCCTATTCTTCTTTGAAGTGCCTCATTGAGGGTCCAATTGTGCAATCCTTACACCGGATAAGCATTTATTCATGAACTTAACATTGAAGTCAATGGAACTATGTGTACAAGCAAGTACTCACTGATGCATGTAAGGGTTGCATATCTGGGACCTGTGGAAGCTCTTGGTTCTGGCCTTATTGATGATTTTTTGGCAGCTTTTCTTATAGTGGCTTTTTATTGCTTCTCCTCTAATGGTTGCAGTAACCCTAGTGGAGGCTGCTAGGCTTGCAGCTCTTTCTTTAAAGCTGTTTCTATAGCTGGGTTTGCAAGGATGCCTGTAGGAGTGGCTGTAAAGAAGCATACCCCAGCACCATGTGACCAGCAGACCCCAGACTGAGAACCATCTGTCTAGTTGTTAGGTCAGAAGTCAGGGATTCTGTTCCCAGTTCTGAACAATGGCTTGTGTGGCCTGGAATAATGGGTATGATTCTCTGAAATGGGAATAAATACCTTATCTAAGATTGGTGCTGTGAGGCTTTGTATTTGTAAATCCATTGCACTTCCATCACACTTTTCATTTCAGGCTCTCTCTCACTCTCTTCCTTTCTCAAAGTTTTGGTTTCTCATAATAATGTCTACAGTCCCATGTTCAACTGTAATTTTGAACTCAGTTGACGCTGTGCATCTTCAGCAGCGACCAGATCCACGGAAAGCTACGTGGTATCTGAACAAACTAAACGTACTCACAATAGATGAAAAATAGGTGCATAAATTAGATTTGCTGAATATCTTAAACATTACAACCTGCTGAATCTCCCAAATATATTTTGGATCGATTGTGTGATGAAGAACACTGGAGTAGATCTCTATACTAATACATCCTCAAAACCCCATTCCACAGTTTCTGTACATCACTGGAATGTCAGTACTCTGATGCATTAGGTATGGTACATCATGACAATGAGGCACTCTCAGCCAGTGCCACTTAAAAGATGATCCCGTTCAGCAAGGATACTCAGTAAGTTTGAATATATTTTGGTTATTAAGTGAAGTGGGGAATATAAAATATGTGAGGCTCACTCAAATAGTTTAAACAATACTTTCATTCTGGAAAGTTAAATCTGCCCATTATTTAAATTTTTTGCATTTTAAAATTTTATTTTAATATTTATCTCTATGTAACGTGCATATAACACACACGTGTATATATGTGTTTGTGAGTGTGTATACATATAACACAGACAGTAGCAGCTGCAACCACAGTAAAGTTACAGATGTACTGACTGTTCTGCTAATATGTTTTTTTATTTAACCAAATTATGGCCTACTAAAATATATTTTCTCTTAATGCACAGTACATTTTCCAGTTTTCTTCCTAGGCTTTTAAAAGATTCTAGCTCAGTAGGACCATCCCATGCATGCAAAGCTAATTTAGCTGCATAGTAAAAAACGCAGTGAAGCAGCACAGTGATTGAGGTTGGTGCACATGAGAGAGGCTCCTTATTTCAGACTTCATAGGATGTGTGGGATAGGGGGATCTGGTAGTATCTAGCCAAATAGCTTAATATTATAGAATTTATTTGTCTCTTTCAAGAAAACCTGGCAAATAAATAGACTCAAAGTTCTGAATGAGATAAAAGCAAGACCAAAGAAGTAGTATAATATTGAGAGATACAGGGCCAGATTTACAAAGGTATTTAGAGGCCTCAATATGCAGATGGGTACATAGTGAGATTTACAAAAGTATCTAAGCAGGTAAGGTGTTAACTCCCACTGATTTTCAGTGAAACACCAAAATCTCTTTATTATTAATTATTATTATTTGCAGAAGTGAAAAACTGAAATGTTCCTGCAGTGGGAATGTTTTGGTGTTTCCAAAATGAAATATGCTTCCTGGGAACTCTGGCTCTGCAGCAGCCTGTCAGGTTAGCTGCAGAGAAGCCAGAAGCTTGAGAGCTGATGTGCTGCAGCGACCTGCTGGGGAGCTCAGAAGTTAGGAACTCAGAAGCCCTGGGAGCCCTGGAGTTGGGGAAAACGCAGCTGAGCTGGCAGGAAACCTGAGTGGATTCCACTGGAAGTTTTGCCAAAATTGACAAGTTCGCATGGATCATTTTCATTTGACAAACAGGCATTTTCCAACAGAAAAAATGTTCCCTTGGACAATTTCCCACTAGCTTTACATAAGAATAATAAGATCCACTTTTTCAATCAAATTCCAAGGTACTAAAGCTGTGAGAACTATTTCAAGCAAATACTCTGTTCAACCAACATAACCCCTTTTACTCTTTGCCACTATCCATTCACTTTTTTTTCTAGATTTGCTTGTTAGTGAAAAAGACTTGAGAAGTAGTTTATGTAACAAGAGCACTAGTTGCAACATATATTTATCATTGTAATCCACTCTTCGTGTTTGTGTGATTGGTCACCAAAGTTATCTGTTATCGTTTCAGCTTCCTGACTGAATTATTCCCAAGCTCAAAAAGAGCTTTCAAAATGACCATATGAATATTTCCATCACATATTCCCATAAGTAGTTACAATATATTCCTTTTTCCATTAATATCCTTGCAAAAAGTGAATAAAAGGGGCTATGAATATTGTTGTCCTAAATTCATGGTTGTTTTTTTTAAAACTTGAATGAAATATTTGTGAATACTTACAATATTTGCCAACCTCTAGAAGGCAATGTACAGTGTGTCTTATGATTTGTCAACAATAAATTATGTTCTAATTTATCACGTCTATCACCACTGCTAAACGCAGATGCACCATATATTCTTCACACACACACACACAGCAATTAAACCATAACTGAACAACATCAACTCAAAGCAAGCACCCCAGACCACAACAGAATCTCAGCAGAAACACATGTATGCTTCAGACCATGAACTCAGTTGAAATCTGGAATAAATAGATAGGTCTTGCAGTGTTCCTAAAGATCAATTTACTTGGTCTCTGTCATACCAATGAGTGAAATGAATTCCAGAGTCAAGGTGATCTTGGAATGCCTATCTTCCACCAACTTTAGCATCAGTCGGTGGAAAGGGAGGTGGCCAGATTCTTTACTGCATTATGGCCCATTTGCATTGCTCATGCTATCCAAAATTATTGTAATATGGCCACAGATTCCCAGCAGAGAATTCCTCTGTGGAAAGGAAACTCCCTGATAACACAAATATTCCACAGGTAGGCCCTATGCTTATGTTTCACCTCCCAGCCCTCCTCCCAGGCTATGCCAGTCATCTACTGGTGTAGGGTCTATTATGTACCTTAGGACAGTGGCACAACTTAGAGTAGCCTAGCTGCTGCTCTAAATTGTGTGAGTCCCTGAAAATTAGGGAGCTATAACTCGTTTCCTGACATTTCACACACACAAAACTGCTCCAGGGCCAAGCAGAGCTCTAGTGCAGGAGAAAAATCAAGCCTTTTGAGTGCTGTGAACAGTAAAATACTCTTCAATGCTGTGAACTTAATTCACAGTTCAATGTGATCAACCCTGAAAATAGGATTTATAATGGAAACAGAAAAGTAGTCCTTAATTGTAGATGCAATGCTGCAATATATCTGGATACAAAACATTATTTGAGGTCGATTGATGCTGAATTGTAATTTACAGTATCAAGAGGTATTATTTTTTCAAATAGCCAAAATATGCATTACCCTAATAAACTGAAGTAATTGTTGATGAATACTAAGATTTTGGAGGATCACATATTATTATCTAGGAAAGATATCAACAAACTGTGAAGTACAGTTGAGCTCTGGCTCACTGCATATTTGCTACTGCTTCTATTCTTCAAGAGCAATGAAAATCCTTCCATTGGTGTCAGCTCCTTACTGGCGGTTTTCTCACCACAACAATGCCTCAAAGCCTTTAGATATGCTGAGTGCATTTTCCTTCTGAATAATAATGTCATCTAAGTAGTCCACTCAGTTTTGCATTTTTATTCAATATTTCATAAACTTGAAAGGGCTGTGTGTTCCAGAATAAATTATATTAGGCTCATACCACAGGACTCAAAGGATGTAAAATGATTTTATTCTTAAATATGTATTCTGTTCAGTGGTAAATCTAACAGGGAAGCTCGCTTAAGTGTGTATCTGTTAGCAGAATAAATAAGTTAAAAGGAAGTACTGTATATCTGTGTTTTTAAACCCCAAGCTATCTAAAACAATATAGAACCCCCTTGAACATAATATGGTACCAGTTAAAAGACTAAAATATCTGTCTAGCCAAGTTACTTACATTTTGTGTATGTATGTACATATAGATTCAAGCAAAGATTAATGATATGATGGAACAGATATTACTGATTTATATTGTTGCTGATGTGCCCAGTGACACTCAAAACAAGCATACATACCCTCTGTACACACCACTGATATGCCTATTCAAACTGATAAATCTACTTTAACAGCTATACATCAGTTATTCTACCCTGCCTCCTTCCCAGAAGTGGAATCCTGGATTGAACTGGTTAGTCATTCAGAAATTGCATTGGGGTTCTCTCACCTATGCTAAGAGAGACTTCCAATGCAGGGGAGGACAGATCCTTCCCCTGTGAATATTTTCTGTTATTCAGGTTAAATGTGCTGTTGTCATAAATATTCCTGCCAATAAACTCTGTCTCTGGAATTTTCACACTGGTAAACAGAATTCTATTTGTTTTTACTAATGCTAATGGTGGTTGGTTGGTTGATCATACCACAGCACCCCACTAGAAAAATCTGAATTTCAGGTTGATGCTACTCTGTCGTCAGAAGTATACATATTCTTCAAGGCTTTGAAGCACTGACATTCTCCCTTTGAAATATTCCCTTTGATTCATTGTATGTAGTTATCAAATTCTATAATAACAGTGAAACATTCTTTTTTCATTAATAGAGCAAAGACACCACAAATCCCTGCATACCTATCCAGAGGGAAATTTAATAAATTCCTAAGTTTATTGTATTTCCACAGAGAGCTTTGGTCTGTTACCTGGATTTCTGACAATAAAGTTGTGAGCTCTTAAAAGACATCATATATTTTACTTCAATATACTAAGGTTGGAAATTCACAATGACAAAAGAAGCTTATTTTTCTATAAAACATATGAAGAAGTTATAGAACAATAGCTTGATCAGAAGCAGCATCAGCAGCAAAGTTGGGTGACATTTTTTTGACAGAATTTTTCTTCCACTGAAAAATGCATTTGCAGGTTGACCGAAATCTTTTGCAAATTTGTGATGAATTTGCCAAATTCTTTCAGTTAGAACAAAAATTCCAAAAAAATTGAAACTTTTTTTTCAAGGTTTTCAAAATTAAATGTTTTGATTTTTTGATTAAAAATGACATTTTATTTTGAATTTTACTTCAGTTTTTGTTTGTTTGCTTAAAAGTAAAAAAAATTCAAACAAAACAAAATGTTTCATTTTGGGTCTAAACAAAATGATTTTTTAGTTTACCAAAATATGTAATTTTTTTTTAATTTTGGGTCAACCTGAAATGATTTATTTTTCACTTGACCACTGACTGAAAAATTGTTTTTCAGGTATCAGAAAATTTGGCTTGGCAACAGTGGCAGAGAGAGGTTTATTTTTAAAGTAGTTGCTTCGTTATAAAGGCTAGTTAAAATACACCACCTTTCCTTCTTGTAAATTTAATTTTGTAATATTCATCAAGTTCCAATTTTGGGGGAGAGGGGATGGGTGTAGATAAGAGACACTTCAAAAGACAGAAAGCAGTATATAACCACATTCTTTCTTTAAGCTTAAATGAAATAGGCCCCAATCCTGCAAAGAATTACTTCTGAGACTGTAAGTCAGTAAACTTATATTGTACTTATCAGCAGTGGCCTCACAGAAAACAAAAAGCTAACATTGCCACAGATAATCCAGGGTCCCACAGAGTCAGTGGATTATGGTGTGTGTGTGTTGGGGGCGGGGGTCTCATATGCAAATGCTCTCCATGGACTATGTGAATTTACATTGGAAAGAATGTGGAATTTCAGGACCATTGGCTTCTGTCATAGGACACCTAGAGAAGATTTTTGGAAAAAGTACAAATCCAAATGAAAGAAATTACTTATCTGTTAATTCTACTCTCATCAAAAACTTTAAGAGAACGTTTAGAAAAAATCCTAAATAATCAATGTTTGGCTTTCCCCCCTAAAATCCACAGTGAATCAGTGACTCACTCTCTATTATCCTGGCTTTCAAGATAATGGAAATTAACTATTCCCTCTACCCATCAACTCGTAAATGGGATTTGGGATATTAACTGCATCTCTGTAGTGTTGAATATGTGGAATGTTTAGAAATCCTGGATATAATTTAAATAAAGGGATGATGGCTCTGATAAAACCAACAATAAAGCCATTATAAATATTCTTCCCCAGAGGAACTTGATAAATTATTTTTAAAGGTATTTAAACTGGATGATTTTCTCAAAGGGTGAAAATATATTTATATGCATTGTATTGGGTTATGTTGCTTAGTTAAATGTTATTTGATTTGTTAATCAGTTAAGATTTGACTTGTATATAGAAAGATTTACAATGTACCATTCAGGATAGATTATGTCTTGCCCTTATGCAAATATAAAAGGTGGCAGGAGGAGGTGCAGGCAATCCTCTCTCCTTTGCATAAACCACACAAGTGCCTGTGACAGTGCAGTCCTTTAAATCAGGATGAGATCTGCAGGCAATCATCCCTGCAAAGGGGGCAGGAAGGCCAGGGAAGAATTGGCCTACCATTTCGTTTGTTTGGTGTAGTAGTATTTTTGTATGCATTTGACTAGTTTATGTGATGAATAGTTAATAGTTTGGTATTCAGAGGTCCCTATAAAGTAAAAGATAGATATGAGTGGATGGAAGAGCAAGAGTTTTGTCACTAAAGTCCCTTGAAAAGAAAAATGTAAAGGAGAATAAGAGAGAAAGGGAGGGAGAAGCGCTCAGATGAACTTAATTTCTTGTCTATATTTCACCAGTACTAAAAACAAAAGATCTATTTTTACCCTTCATTTCTCTTAATGACCTAGATAATGGAGTGGAGAGTATGCTTATACAATTTATGGAGACACAAAGCTGGGAGGAGTTGCTAGCACTTTGGAGGACAAGATTAGAATTCAAAATGATCTTGACAAATGAGAGAATTGGTCTGAATTCAACAAGATAAAATGTAATGAAGACAAGTGCAAGGTACTACTCTTAAGAAGGAAAAATCAAATGCCCAGCTACAACATATTCTGGGGAATAACTGGCTAGGTAGTATTGCTGAAAAGGACCTGCAGATTATACTGGACCACAAATTGAATATAAGTCAACAATGCATTCTCAGAAAGCATTTATAAGCAGTTTTGGGTTCCCTACAGTTCCCTTTCAGTTTCCCATTGTCACTGCATGTGCTCTGAAAATTTCCCTTTCCAATCTGTCTGTATCAAGATATATTGGAGATCTGACCTAAATTTCACATCTATAGGTTTTCAGCTTTCAGTAAAGAACCAACTGTCTGCTAAGTTATAGTTGTGGGGCTCATGTCTTTTATGAGGCAGAGCTGAACTAGAGAGTGGATGCACTACTCAAGCAGTGGTGCTAAGAGGCATTATGTCTATGTGATGAGATGGACCTCAGTTAATAACTAGAGCTGGACAAATACTCCACCAAAGCATTAGCAAATGTTCATGGAATTAATTTGTGTTTTTTATTTAATTTATACTCATCCTGTGAGCATATTTTATTTGGAGAAAGAAAAGGTGTCATAGAGTTTAAGGCCAGAAGGGACCACTAGATCATCTAGTCTGGCCTTCTGTATGTCATAGGCCACAACCACCAACCAGTACCCACACACTAAACCCAACAATCGAAATGAGGCCAAAGTATTACAACCCACAGGAATCATGAATAACCTGGTGAGTTTGTAGTTGCAGGGGTATTCATGCCAGAAATGTTAGCACAGCCATCTTCAGAGCTCATTGTGTGCCTCTGAGTCAGTCAGAGCAGAAATACCATATAACTCAGATGACAAATTACGTAAAGGAGAGGAAATAGGCACTGTGAATTGAATGAGTAATCCAGAAGGGAAAATACATGCACATAAACTATCAACCAAATAAACAATACCATAATTGAATCCTGTTTGTAGGTGATCCATTAACAGGTAAAGGGGCTACATTTATTGAATACATTGTTCACTGAAAATATTCTCCTTGTTACTGTAGTAGTATTTCTTTTTAAAGTCAAGATACACCATTGTGATTTGCCAAGAGACAATATATGTGAAGCTGAAAGTCAAACTTTATGTTTGAATTGAGGGAAAAATTGATAGATGCAGCAACTGCAATAATACTTGAGGGGGCAGATGTGCTCAAAAGATCACCTCAGTAAGGATTAATCAAGGGCTCTAGCTGAATAAAAGAGTAACAATGTATTCTTCATGTGCAGATGGCAAACTATCCAGACTCCTATAACATGTAGATCTGTTGGGTGTTTATCTAATGGATAAATAACTATCTACAGATGGGACACCCTATGTATGATAATAGCTTACAGGGCTTTCCACTCCCCAGGCATGTGCATTTTTTAGCTCTAAACAATCGTTTATTATTTCATGAAGGCTGGAGAACTACTTCATGACTTTGACACTAATAAAAAAGCATCTCAAGGCTGAAGGGGCTGTTCTCTATCAGGAACAATATAGCCATCCAGAAAGATCACTTTCTTCATTTACACCTCTACCCCGAAATAATGCTGTCCTGGGGAGCCAAAAAATCTTACCGCGTTATAGGTGAAACCGCGTTATATCGAACTTGCTTTGATCTGCCAGAGTGCGCAGCCCTGCCCCCCCCGGAGCGCTGCTTTACCGCGTTATATCCGAATTCATGTTATATCGGGTCGTGTTATATTGGGATAGAGGTGTACTCTTCTTGAAAATGTAGAACAAATATTTGAGCTGTTATGAGTATACTGGGCCTATGGTAATTTGGGCACTGCTGACCATGACAGAGTTATCCTATTAGACCATAAACCCTTTAGAGCAGGGATTCTGTTTTTCCTTCAGCAGGTTTTACCCATGGGTATATGCCATGTATGTAATTGAATATCATAAGGGTATAAGAAGCTACATATCTTGATTTAATGCTCTGGGGTGGTTCTTTTCTGGTCCTGGCAATCAATGAAACCATCATCTGTGCTACTTTAGATTAGAAACAAAATGCCTTCTTTACTTTAGTCTTTAAAATTTTTTGTGTGAGGTCAATGAGTGTGAAAGGTGCCAGACTGACAGTCTTAGAAACTGAAATCCTGTATCCATGGAACAGCATAGGCAGTATCTGCACAGGCTTTAACATGGATACTCTGCTAATTTGCCTCATCGCTCATGTGTGAGAATAAAGTTGCGGCACCAGTCACATTCATTCCTTGGCCTCTCAGTTGCCAACTGTATTTTAGTTTCTCCTTGTATTGCTGTTTGCATTTCTGACAGAGTAACTAACTGTTCAATATACGTTACAAGTCCCCCACCATGTCTGATCTCAAAGGATACATGTCTGTTAAAGCTCCCAGCTATAAGGACTTATTCCTTGTGCTCAAACTGAAGAGGTTTATCATTTAACTCTGGAAGTCTGGTTCAGTCCCTGTGCACGACCAAGATGGTAGTCATTACAATAGCACTGCTGCAAAGTGTAAAGGATTATTCCTGATTATTTAAAAAACAAAATATCTGACTTACGCTGTATATAACTTCTGTCATCACTCAGATGTTGGTATACAATCCCCTGGTAGAGCCCTTTCACAGGGATGATTTCCCCATGGCTGCTCCCCTCTTCCATTCTTATCCTTGTGCTTAGAAGAGATGGCCTTCTACCTCCTTTCCCTCTGCTATCTTCGGGAGATGCTAGCCCCTACTCAGTTTGTCTAAATCAGGGGTGGGCAAACTTTTGGGCCCAAGAGCCACATCTGGGAATAGAAATTGTATGGCAGGCCATGAATACTCACAAAATTGGGGTTGGGGTGTCGGAGGCAGTGAGGGCTCCGGCTAGGGGTGTGGGCTCTGAGGTGGGGCTAGAGATGAGGAGTTTGGGGTGTAGGGCGGTGCTCCAGACTGGGACCGAGGAGTTTGAAGGGTGGGAGGGGGATCAGGGCTGGAGCAGGGGTTTGGGGAATGGGGGTAGGCTCAGGGGTGCAGGCTCTGGGCAGCGCTTACTTCAAACGGCTCCCGGAAGCAGTGGCATGTCCCTTCTCTGGCTCCTATGCAGAGGTGCGGCCCGGTGGCTCTGCACGCTGCTCCGTCTGCAGGCACCATCCCTGTAGCTCCCATTGGCGGCAGTTTATGGCCAATGGGAGCTGCGGGGCCAGAGCTTGAGGCAGGGGCAGCATGCAGAGTGGAGTCCTCTGGCTGCCCCTATGCGTACAAACTGGAGGGGGGCCATGCCGCTGCTTCCGGGAGCTGCGTGGAGCAGCACCCAACCCTGCTTCCCGGCTGGAGCGCCAGAGCGGGGCAAGCCCCAGACTCTGCTCCCCAGCGGGAGCTCAAGGGCCGGATTAAAATGGCTGGCAGGCCGGATCCGGCCCACGGGCCATAGTTTGCCCACCCCTGGTCTAGATTCATATTTGGCCTCCCTCACCATTGTATGTAAGTTCCTGCCATGTTTTAAAAAGGAATAACAGAACACTTCTCTCTCTTTCCCACTTGTAGGACTAAATGTAATAGTTAGGAGAGGGTTGTTTGTGTGCATGAGAGAGATTGAAATTTCTGCAACTCAAGCCTTTGTCTAGACTGGTAGGAAAAAAGAGTAGTGGCTTCTTTAAAGATAGCACATCCTTTGGGGATTGGGAGGAGGCTGGCCAGGAAGTGGGGTGAAGGGATCACTTGAGCTGGTGGGCCTGTCAGTAGGGCTTAGGTAAACGTGCGTGTTTGAGGGGAGGCTATACAAATCCTGTCCATCCCTGCAGCCCCCTCTCATTCCTGGATTAGCAGCTCTCACTACCCCACCCCTGGGATTAGCATATGACTATGTTTTTACCTTGCTGTGGGGGATTAGGAAGGGATTTTTCCCTCACTGCCAGCCTGGTTCGAGTACATGGGTTTTTTTAACTTTCTCCACAGCAGCTCAAAGACCCATCAGGATAGTCCAGTAGGTTAGAATCCAGTTGTCACAATTTAGCAGGTGGCAGGAGTCCAGTTCAGGTACTCATTCCTGGTTCTCTGATCAACTGGAATTGGAAGTAGACATAAGGGAAGACATCCCCTAAAGAAGTTGGGGAACAGGGTTTGTGCTCCTAACATCTGGTACAGTGAGGAGACAACCCCCTTTCCTCAGCTCTTAACGCTCATATGTGGGGAAGGTGGTGGGGTCCCGGTGAGGGGCTGGAGACCAGCTGTTGAGGGGTGAGGGACTGATGGCAGCCCTCCACCAGCTAAAACAATTAAGGACGGAATCATGACCTGTCCTGTATAATTTATTGGAGAAAAGTTCCCAGATGAGTTAAAGTTTAATCTTGTCTTTCTTCTCCAGGATACTATGGGTGTATCTGTCTGAAGATCTTATTAAGGGAAAACTTAGTCAAAGAGATGAGTTTTGCTTTATTTATGAACACATTCAAGGCATGTCTATACTTCAAGCTGGGAGTGCACTAAAGTTAGAATGTAGGCATGTTGCAAGCGGCAGGAAGTGCTAGCTGCCACAAACGTGTGCTTTTCAGAGACAGTAGATACGTACTTGGGGTGGTAACTGCTCACACCACAATGGCTACAACCTAATTTCCTTCTTTGAAAGTGTTATTAGCCTAGTGCACAGAAGGGAAGAGGTAGACATGATATATCTTGATTTTAGAAAGGCTTTTGACAGTCCCACATGACATTGTCACAAGCAAACTAGGGAAATGTGATCTAGATGAAATTACTATGAAGTGGGTGCAAAACTGGTTGAAAGACAGTACTCAAAGAGTAGGTATTAATGGTTCACGGTTAAACTGGAAGGATGTATCTAGTGGGGTTCCACAGTAGTCAGTCCTGGGTCTGGTACTATTCAATATTTTCATTAATGACTTGGATAATGGTGTGAAGTAAATACTTCTAAAATTTGTGGATGACACCAAGGTGGGAGGGATTGCAAACATTTTGGAGGACAGGATTAAAATTCAAAATGACATTAGCAAATTAGAGAATTGGTCTGACATCAACAAAATGAGATTTAATGAAGATAAATGCGAAGTACTACACTTAGGAAGGAAAATCAAATGCACAAATACAAAATGGGAAATAACTGGCTCAGTAGAAGTAATGCTGAAAAGGATCTGGGGGTTATAGTGGATCACATATTGAACACGAGCCAACAATGTGATGCAATTCCAAAGGAGGCTAATATAATGTTGGGGTTTATTACAGGACTATTGTATGTAAGACACAGGAGGTAATGGTCCCACTCTACTCAGTCCTGATGAGTCCTCAGCTGGAGTATAGTGTCCAGTTCTGGGTGCCACACTTTAGAAAAGATGGACAAATTGGAGAGAGTCCAAAGGAGAGCAACATACATGATAAAAGGTTTAGAAAACCTGACCTATGAGGAAAGTTTAAAAAACTGGGCATATTTAGTCTTGAGAAAAGAAGAGTAAGGGGGGAACCTAATAAAAGTTTTCAAATATGTTAAAGACTATTACAAAGAGAATGTTGATCAATTGGTCTCCATATCCACTGAAGGTAGGGCAAGAAGTAATGGGCTTAATCTACAGCAAGGGAGATTTAGGTTAGATATTAGGGGGGAAACTTTCCAACTGTAAGAGTCATTAAACACTGGAATAGTCTTCCAAGGAATACTGTGGAGTCCCCATCACTGAGGTTTTTAAGAACAGGATGGACAAACACCAGTCAGGGATGGTCCAGGTTTATTTGGTCCTGCCCCAGCATCCATGGCTGGACTTGATGATTTCTCAACATCCTTTCCAGCCCTACATTCCTATGATTCTATAAATTTAGTGCGTTAGAGCAATGAGAGCTACAGCGGGTATATCTCTAGCTGGGAATCACACCCATAGCTCAAAGAATAGAAATACCATCAGTCTAATGGTCATTCTCATCTCTTTTGGGAATGAGTTCCTTACTCCAGACCTTGTGTTGTGAAGTCTTTTGGCCAGCAGACTGGCTGCTGTATCACCATCCAGGGGGAATTATCTTCGGGGAGGCTGAAGGCCTATCCACCTCAGCCCCCTGTTCTACAGTGGAGCTGGCAAATGCCTACTTCAGGTCCCTCTGTGACAGGCACTTCAAACTGCCTCAGACTATAATCCCCCAGAGAACACTGCACTAATGGAAAATCTAGTCTAGCCTAAGGGGAAAATATTTGAAACATATCTGAACAATTACTGGTGAGGTAAGACAGTTTACAACTTTCCTTGGAACAGGAGATGGAAGAGATGTCTACAATAATAATCTAGCTGAGAGAATGTAAACCAACAAGATGATATAAAGGTAGTAGCTCTGGCTCTAAATTTGAGGGGCACTGCTCCAAACTGTTGATAAAAAGTATTTTGCTGTGGAAAAACATTGAGAGCTGCTAAAAAGTCCAATACACTCCTGCAGTGTTCTGATAATCTAAATCCTGCCTGGGAATGAGTTGCCTAGAGGATGATATTTATACAACACCTTTTGCTCACCCTATTGAATATAAACATTAAAGGCAATATGCTTTGTGTAGGGAAGATGTGAAAAACTCGAGGACCATTATTGTTTCATTCTCAGATGCACCAGACTGTGAATGACTTACTGGCAGGGCCTAACGGCAAAAACAAATTAATCTATGAGAGAGCAAAAGAGTTTTTTCCTCTTGTTCTTAATCCTGCAACACAGACCTAAAGGAATGATTTTAAAGAAGCTAAGCAAAATTTCACTGTAGAAAGCACAGAGACAGTGCCATTATTCCCTGCTAACTATAACCTTCCAGTTGTTTGGAACAACAGTCCTTTCCTCAAAAATCCTGAACGCTCTCTTGAGTGGAATCCAGGTGGAAAACACAAAGTGAGCATTGGCTTGTGGGGCACCTCAAATGGGGTGGATGACATTTCTTAGAGACTGAGCTCTTTTGATATTTTCATGTTTCAAAATGCTTCTGAGCGCAGTTTATATTCAACAATTATAATCAACACTTTAAAATTTGCTTGGTCTAAAAGTTTGGTAGAAAATGAATGTAGCTGCAGGAGCAAAAGCAGCATGAAGATGAATAAAACTGGTATGTTGCCATCTTAAAATTATGCTTGATTAACTAATTTCTGTAAAGTGCTTTGGGAATGGAAAATACTGTGTAAGTGCCCAGTATTACTGTGATGAAGATTGCTAACTCTTTGATTGATCTGCTTAGAAGGAAGAAAAATTATTGAGATTCAGGAGATTATGATGATGTTCCAAAGCAGGACACAACATATGATGATTTCTCACTCTCCTAATAACACACATATGCATTTATAGAAAGAGTTGATTGGTTTGTTCATTCCAAATCAACCTGTGTTGCTCTGGACATAAAATATGACTGTTGATCTGAAAGATCAAAGCTAATATTGATGCTATATAAGTGTTACATAATAAGAATGGGAAGGATAATTTAATGTGCAAGCATTTATATACTGTGACACAAGATCCCCTGATGCCCCAGTGAGGATAACAGGTGTTTGTTTGTTGTTGTTGTTGTTTTTTAGCAGCACTCCTCTGAATGCATCCAATCTGAGGGGAATTCTCCCGTGCTACATTAAAGCACTCTTTAAGTGCAGACCAAAGGTGATTGTGATGGGATGGACTAGGCCCAGAGGCTCCCTGCTGGGGTTCTCAGGGTCCTGCCACAACCGTCCCAGGAAAAAGGAGCAGAGAAGCAAAGTCTTCCAGATGTCCTAGAGAGACTGTGCAAGAAAGCAGCCAATCAAGGGAAGGCTGCAAGGGGCTAACCAATCAGAGAGTTGCAGGCAATATAAAAGGAGCTGCAGTGCAGACCACAGTTCCTTGTTGGGGGCCAGAGGAGTGCAGATGGTGCTTTTGGCTGGCCAAAGGGAATTGAAGCACCATTGACAGCTTAGTAGTGGCAGGGACCTGGGGAGCGAGGACCAGCGGGTGGCTAGCTTCTGGGCCTGAACTTAAACGAGCCCTGAAGTAAGAGTGAAGATTTTATGAAGGCTGGGGCTGTGGGGAAGTGGCCATGGGAACTGTAAGCAGTTTTGTTAAAGGGACATGGTGTTGCGTGACTGCTATTCTGAGTATCCCTGGGCTGGGACTCAGAGTAGTGGGCAATAGTGGGGATCTGAACTGCTTAGTGGCCCAGCTGGGGCCAGAAGGGCCCAGAGAGGGCAAAATCATTGCCTCTAGGAGGTATGGCTGGTTACCAGGTCTGGAACCATTTAAAGACTGTAGATGTACTTGACCAGAAGGGAGCACTTGCAAGAGGTGGGCACCATGCTTTTTATACGGATGTAGGAGGGACCTTTCCATCTCTTTTATCTGTGTAAAGGTCATTTAAACAGTCTGATTTTTAGAAGCAGCAAGTGCACACAATAGCCACTGAAGCTAATAAAATCTGCAAGTACTCTGCACCTCTGAAAATCAGGCCACAAGCTTTATTTATTGTAACTTTAAAAATGTGACTGTAATGGGGTGTACTGGTCTATTAAGCTTAAGGGTTGGGGGGGGGGGCAGAAGATCCTGTTTCAGGGATACTGCTGTGAGCACAGGTTCAGAAATTGGCTGAAACCAGAAGAGAGGAGTTAGCAGTGGGATGGAAAGATCTGAAGATAGTTGCTTTAAGGGCCAGAGATCAGGAGCCCTGTAGTGTAGGGTAGGGCAGAGCGCCCCTCTCTCTCAGCCACTTGGGAGAAATTTTCAGAAGAAATGTATTATATATGCTGCCTTCCCTCGCAGAGCAGAGAGAGTGTGTGATCCAGATGGCAAGGCTTCTGCTGAGCAGACTAAGGTCTCTATGGATGACAGGAGCATTGGAGATGGGCATGAACTATGGGGTTATTATGATGAACTTTGTGTTTGGGACACTAAGCACTATTTTGAATTACTTTGGGCTACTGACCCAGTTTTGTGGAGAGATCGTGATAGCCCTGAGAACAACTATATGGTGCTCCCAAGGGATCCTGAAAAGGAGAAGCAGAGGGGGAGGGTCCTGCAGAAACACCTCTGGCCACAAGGAGGAGTCTGGTAAATAGTGACTCAGCTACAGAGCGGTTTGTTAAATATATCTTAAACAACACAAGTTTATTCCATGGAATAACTGTATTAGATCCTATCCAGAAGCAATTTGAATTCTGGAGGATTAATGGCTTGGCAAATGGTTCTTAGCAGCTTTCAAACTTGCTTTCCTCCTGAGTCTAACAGATGAATGGCAGTGAGTTTGTGGGCTTTTCAAATAATAGATCTTGGAGGACCTCATTTGCAAGAGTATCAATCTCTAGTGAGCAGTTTGCTGCAAATTGACTTCAGGTTCACATTCTGGGATCTCAGGAGAGTGAAGAGTGATAGAAAATGCATTGTACCTTTTATCCCATTAAAGAAGTTTTGTAGAATAAAATTTGCACAAGGGAATCTCAACCTTCAAGTTAAAATGAGGCTCTTTCCATTCATAGTCTTCCCTCAACCGTTCTTTCATTTTGTACATGCTGTACGTTGCCTATCATCACTTTACATTTATCTACACTCTTATCAATTTCTTGGCCATTTATGACTTGCTGTAATGGTGTAAAGAGTAGACTTTTTATCCTGTCTCTACAACACTGCAATTTGGGATCATGATTTCACCTATGGTTTAGAGACTTATTTCTATCTTTTCCTTTCACAAAATTACTTTTCTGTCTTTCATTAAAACAAATGTAGTGCTTCTGAAATATACTAGAATGAAAGCCCTGGTAAATGAAGTTCTTTGTCAACAAAAATAGAGATCATGAGCAATGGTGATGTAGGCTTCCCATCACTGGCCTGTTAATGGGCTTTAACACTGTCAAAAGGGACCATCTATAAGGAACCTCTAAAGATAGTTCAGTGAGACAGTCGAGTGATGCCAATTATAGTGGCATGTTTTGTGATACTGACACCTGCACTCTAAGGTGTGGCTTGAGATCACCAATGCATTTCATGTAGGAAAATGAACAGCCAGCACATGATAATGACTTTTGGTAACAGGTTTGATTCAAATAATAATCCATCACCCCTCTTGCCTGTTATAATATATTCTCCCTATTGTTGTCCTGTATGCCAAAGAGTCAGTGGACAAAATAACTGGTTCTGTGCCAGCTTATTCAGGCTTGAATTTGGCCCACACTGCACAGTCCAACATGGCGTGGGCCCTACATGGTGTGACTTTTCTCACAAGCTTTAATTGTCAGGAGACTGTAAGATAGAACTCTTTTCAGACAAAAATGTTGTTACACGAGGTTAGTTTGCCCTGTGAGTCCTCTTCACTTTCCCTGTTTCCCTTTTCCACAAATGTCTCCACATCCTCCTCTGTGCTGCCCATCATCCCTGAAATGTCTTCCCTTTTCATATGCACCATACAGCTTCCTCCTCCACCGACTAATCTCCTCAAAACCCACCTTTCCTCTATAATATCTTCAACAAGGATTCTCTCTTTTGTGCCAAACTTCTGAGTAGTTGCTGATTATATAAAGAATTGCTGTGCAAACATAGCAACTTCAAACTTTTTTTTGTTTTCCTTCCCCTTTCTGGATATCTTTTTATGTATGTGTGTGTCAAGCCATATCATACCTAACCTAAACCAGTGGTTCCCAACCTTTCCCATGCTCCCTGTTACAACAGAGTCTAGATAAACTTTCAGGAACAACCTCCCATTTAGCAGTACAGAAATGGAAGGTGGGTGCAGCCCCTCCCACCAGATGTGTTTGCAACACTGCCCTGAGGATCACAACCCCCATGATGGGAACCTATGATGACCTTGACTGGAAGCTCCAGCATGTCTGCATTCTATGTGTAAAGCACAATTCACATGTTCGGCCCTACATACAAATGTTAAATAATTCATGTATTGACAAACTATCTGTCCCAGTCAGGCTAACATAAATAGGCTTTGCCAGTGTGGTTTGAAGATTCACATTTTCATTAGTTATCCTCTGCCCTCCCTTGGGAAGTCATGTTTGGAAATTTTTCTCTTTTAAGCCTTTAGCTAATAAATGAATCCGTGGTCAGGAGTCCTCCTTGAGCCAATAACAAAAGCTTTTCCACTAATGTTGGTGCAAGTAATGAGCAAAACTTAGCAGGGCATGTGTGTATCTCCCTGTTTTCCTCCACCATGTTATCATGGTAACTATAAAGGTCTCTTTTTATTTTCACTTTTTGGGCTTGATTCATCTCCAGTGGGAAGGGTGTATAATTTGCACTCCTCTGCCAGCAAATACAATTGTGCTCCTTGGAGGATTGACCCAAGGAGAGAACAATTTGCATTTCCATCCTCTGGAGTGTACTGCTCTGGAAAACATCCTTCTTTATCTTTGTATATGGGTTTCCAAAGGAGGCTTGCTTATGGAAGCCATCTGGATGTGATGAATCAGCTCTTCAAGGGATACTGTGAAGCTGCCCACAGTAGCTCTCTGGTACAATGAGGGAGGCAGGTGGATCTACCATTGCTTATGCCTACTGCCATTCTCCTCTCCCTTGGACCCAAGTGCAATAGGCACAAAATTTGCTAAAGCTACTTCAGCCCAAAGGCTGGAGTAGCAACCACAGAGGCGGTGTGTAAGAAAGATGGGGGTATAAAACAAACCTTAGTTAAACAGCATTTCTTAGGGATCTTTTAATTTTGATTGCTTAATCTAAAGAAAAGGACTCACATTTAATTTTAGTTTTAGAGAGCTTTATTAAGTATCCTTAACAAAAGTAACTAACAGTATAGGATATTAGAAGACAAGTAATGTTATTGGACTATGATTTGGCTAACAAACTAGAATACTGGCCAATATAGTCATTTGGGTTTTCAGTGACAAATCACAGTAGAAAATAACATTTATACTCAATCACTGTGTTGGGAAGATGACTTTATTTAGATTTGTGCCAATTGGTTATCAACTCCAGTGTTGCTAAAACAGGAAAAACAATACAAAGATAGATCACAAGACAACTTGGTCAATTACTTACATGCTCATTCACCAAGGTCTCCTTCCCAATGGATCTACAGTAGTCAGCCATCAGCTTTCAGCTTAGTTATCCTTCACAAAAGGAGTTGACACTTGAAACACAAGTGGAGCAAAGGACAGACATGACTATAGTCTTTTTCCTGGTGTGCTAGTGGGCAACTTGATTTGCTGGAAAATAGACAGTCAAATGTGCCCATCCAAGACAGGTACTAAATGTCACCATGAAGACTCTCAGGTGGCTGGCCCAGGACCTCAGTCTTCTCCTTTCCAGGTGTCTTCAGCTTTCAGGAAATGATGTGCTGGAGACAAGTCATTTTATCCTATTTCTGCGGGGTGGTCCAGCTTGATCTGCTTGGTTTCTTTTCTTGGAGGTGGTGGTATGCTGAAATTGGATGGTGACCCATACTTATGCCGAAGATTCAAAATATCCAACCAAAATGATACATGTCCTTTTACACCATCCAATCAGGAAATGGGACATCACCTTTTGAGTTCTTGCAGCTGGGGCCGGAATTTACCAATCCCTGTGCAATACATCTTGTCACACCAGCTTGTATAAGACAAGTTAGTCCATAGCTGTTTGTACAACCATCTCGGGACATATCTTGAACCATGGATTGGTTTGTTCCAGTCAGTGGCTTACCGCCATAAGTAGCTTGGGCCCTTCTGTGGTACTTCCCTTGGCCAACTTTGCAGTTGTTTGCTCAAGTTGCAGGTTCTCAATCAACATTCTGCTAGATGCCAAAATGTCCATTTTAATGTTCATGTAATTTGTATAAAGTTCCTCTATATTCTTTGATGTTCTTTCCACTTGTTTAAACAGTCCATTATGTAATGAAAAGTCACTTAAAGAACTGTTGTTCTCCAGCAGACCGGGCCAGCTGTGTAAGTCTTCCAATTCTGTTCTCGTTGTTTTAACAACTATGGTGGGACTTTGGTGTGTATGGCTGAGCTAAATCTGTGCATCATTAACCAAAGTTACATTTTGGATTATTCCACTTGTAGTCAAGTGTCTTTAAAAGGAACTGAAACCGAATGGTGTGTATTAGATTTATTTACCGCTTTTACCATTGGTCTATTTCTCTAACTAAGCATGTTTGACTGAAAATATTACCCTTACTTTACTTTCTCACTTAAACTAAAAGAAATCAATAGGAACAAAACCACTTTCTTTCTGTCATATGATTGCCTATGAGGTAAATCCTTTCATTTAGTTGACTTCCTTTTTGTACACATAACTTCATTTAATCAGAATATTAGATTCCATCAAGTTCCCCCTTTTTTTCCACTACTGTATCTGGCACCTGCTATAATATCTACATGTTTGATATCAATTTAATGTTTTCATTCACTCATAGACAGGGCAAAAAGGGAAGTCTCTTCAGCTGCACCAACAGAGACTCTAAGTTTTGTCAGGCAGCCTGAAGAAATCTTGCCTTTAGACATAAGAACATAAGAATGGCCGTACGGGGTCAGACCAAAGGTCCATCTATCCCAGTATCCTGTCTACCGACAGTGGCCAATGCCAGGTACCCCAGAGGGAGTGAACCTAACAGGTAATGATCAAGTGATCTCTCTCCTGCCGTCCATCACCACCCTCTGACAAACAGAGGCTAGGGATACCATTCCTTACCCATCCTGGCTAATAGCCATTAATAGACCTTGTTTCTCTCCTCACTCCTTCCTATCTCTTCTACACAGTCCTGTTGGCTGGGCAACTGTTAAATGGTAATACCTCATAACTTTAGTGCCTTAGTTTCTACAGGTGATTCTGCTGCTGTGTTGCAACCTTCATGGATTCCTCCCTACTGCCCTTTGGAGATTCCTATCATCCAGACCACGTAGTCATGATAGTTCTTTGTAACAGGAGTTGCTCCCCAGAGAATACTGGAATGAAAATGCAGATACATAGGCAACATTAAGTTCTAAGATGAAAGGCCCTTATTCTTAGAATCAGTCATTTGCTTAATGAAGATGGGCTGCTTGAAGTGTTGAGCTTGAATAGAATATTTGATTGTTGCTATAAGTCAAATACAGATCCTATTTGTTTCAGTAAGTGAACATGCTGTTTAGAGACTAACTCATATTTCCATAAATAGAATCCAGTAATTATGTGCCCATAGCAGAAACTCTCCCTTCAAAAACAAAATAGTTCTCACTAAAAGATTGCATATAAAAATAAGTATCCCATTTACAGTGTCTTGAGTCCACACAGAATAGTGAATTGTAGGCTTTGAAAGTTTGAGCTATTTATACATCTATCCAAACAGATTTATAATTTCACTTGAAGCAACTTCTTGTGAAAGAAGCAACAGCAAAAATAGTACAATACTGTACTGTGATTTATGAGTTGGTCTGGGTGAGCCACTTCATATAAGAGAACCAATTTCCATCTTCACTCAAAACCCAAACCAAAACCTTGAATTCAATGGTTTTAGAAATATTGTGAATACTACATTTCCAAGAAATCCACTGGTAATTTTTTATAAGAATTGATGGAAAACTACTGTATCTCTACATTAATATTAGAATGGAAAAGAATACTTTCACTAAGAAGCCTATAATAAATTTTATATTAAACGGTCCTTTTCATAACCCCTTTGCACTATTTTCGATTATTCATTTAGGGAGAAATCCTGAGTTCCTTCTTTATATTTTTACCCACTCTTTACTCAGAAAAACCTATAGACTTAAATGGAAGATTGTCTGAAAAAGGACTGAGTAGAAATTCTCCCGTTTTTACGTGCATGGATCCCAGTAACGAGCGAGTGCTGAGAGAATGCAGAATCGGTCAACGCTACGCTCGGTTGATGTGGCAACTCATGGTGTTGGATGCCATCAGGTGGTCGAGAGACATCCACATAGAACACATCACTGGATATCAGCAATACCAGGAGGGATGAGCTGGAGGACCGATGAGAAGTGCAGTCAGGAAAGTAACAAATACTTTCCTCATGGATTGTAGTTTCTAAATTGACAGCCTCAATTACTGAGGGACAAGCTCCACTCATTGGTATATTTTGCTTTCCACAACCAAATCTCTATAAAACTTTTCATGAGTGATGTAGCCGAGTATTCAGATTCTAATATCTAAACTGTATTTTAAATCTATTCACCTAAATTTGGGTTATTGCTCATTATGTACTCTATTTATCATATGACTTTAAAAACAAACTTTGTATTTGTGGATAATCTAAGCACTATACCCAGATCTACAGACACACTTTTCCCAACCTATGTATTATATATATTTTTTAACATTAGCTTTAATAAAAATTTTATATCTTGTGTATTTGATCTCTTTATTGTTCAAGCAAACATGATATGCATGTAATATGTAAGTGGCGGTAACAAAGCTAAGTAGATGTAGTTGTATTGCACACATTTTAGGGAATAAATGCTCTTGCATATCTACCCAAATGCATTCTAAATAAGAATCATGATTCCTGCAGACACTATTGGCTCTATGGTAATGAGAAACTCCTTTCAAGGTTTATAACATCTTTAGCCTACAACACATTAACTCTAAAATCAATTAATTTTTAAGAAAATGTAGCCTTTGTAAGTCCTAATTATTCATTTTACTGACTGTGTGGTTAACATTTCTCTCCATCAGGAGTGAGATTGATCTCAGTCTTTGATTATCCCTTTTCCATATTATTGTCCTATTCAGTTAATTTAGAAAGTTATTAGACTTGTCATGTAAGTGAGCAGTGAAGTTGAACAAAGATGCAAGAAGTCTCTGGTAAGTAATTAAGTTTCAAAGATGAAATGCATCCCTTGAAAACTACCAGTATATAAATTCTATAAATGCCTTTTATTTTTTTCTTTCCTTCATTGCCATTTAGTGTGGTTTAATGTAGAAAGAGATGCTTTTGAATTTTCTTGGAAGCTATGCAGCATGTACATGTACATTCCATTAAGCTCTTTTGGTTAGGAAGCCTGACAGGTTTCATTGACTATGGCCCTATTAAAGTACTTTCCAATAGTTTCAATACAAACTTTGCTTTTTCCCTCCAATCTAGTGAAGAGAGGTTCTTTTAAGTATTGATGAGTAAAATTCACCTAGCTACAGAAGTTTGGTTAGAATGACACCCAAAAGTATGTCTGTTTATCAAAAGAATATGAACTTCTTGGAGCTGCAAAATTAGGCTGGAGATCTGTCAAGAAAAGGGAATTTTTCCCTACCCGGAAAATGTTTTTCTCTGAGAACTAAGTCCAGTAATTCATAATAATGGGCTTTCCTCACTACACAGGCATTTGACAGATAGATACTTTAGAAGAAATCAATTACCCATCACAAGGATTAATTGCTGCCTGTGCACACAGAAACCAGGACATGATTAACACAAACATCAACATAGAGGTGCCGAGATATTACAATAGCAGCTCTGTAAGAAGGGCTCCTACTCTTAATTCTTGATTTGGGGGATAAGCTACCACTGTAGCTTTGACCGAATGAATTAGAACTAGATATTATAATATCTGAGGCTTGAAATGCAGAAGTACCAAATGAAATGTTTCTTATCAGTCTATTGACATGAAGGTGTTTCTCATTTCTTGACCACTGGCTCTTCAAAGATATCTGGTTCATGCGGGTGTTCCATTTGAATAATCTTACATCTGTCATTTCAGTAGTCCATTTGGCTTCTGATTGAACTGTCTGAAGCTGAGCAGATATGATTCAGCAGGCCATGGTGTCCTTGTGCCATGGAGAGAAGAGCTGGCTGGGAATTTGTTGACAATTTTCTTTGTTGTAAAATGCCGATTCGTCAAAAGCGCAGAAATGTATTGCTGCCAGGTTTTCATAGAAGGTTTCTCAGGTTCAGAATTTTTGATGTGGGAGATCCAGGTTCAAGTTCCTATTCTGCCTGATTTGGAGCAGGCACTGAGTGCTTCCTGGAGGAACTAGTGATGTGGGGTGTAATATAAAAACCTATACAGAATGGAACCTGGATCTTCCCCATCCCAGGTAAGTTCCCTAACCAGCAAGCTATTGGCTATTCTGGGATGGAGCTCTCTCTCCTCCTGAAAAAATCTGAAAGGTCTAGGTTTCATTCTGTTGCAAAACAATAACAAACATTAAAACCTCAATTTTTTGGCAAAAGGAGAATTCTTGTTTTCTGGCCAGCCCTATTGGAGAACTTCTCCAAAAAGTGAATGTATTTGTCACATTGTGAAAATAGAGAGTTAAGTAAGGATCTTCTCTGCAGGGAGGATCAAGGCACTAAATCAAATCAGGAAGTCATTCGGCTTAAAATGCCACCCCAGTCACCAGTTAAAAAATGTTCTGAACATTTTTCTGATTAAAATTTTAAGAGGTCAGAGCATTGAAGCAAACTCCGTCTACTGTACCCTGAGATGATTGTAAAGCACACACTTTTGAAGATTTACAATGAACCCCAATGAGGGAAGAAGGAAGGGAACCACAGTCTGGGCCTTAATATTTTAAGCTTTTACCAATCAGTTGTCCAAATATGGCATAATGTAACACTCTTTCCTGGTGGATGATGGATGTTCCTACCACCAGAATCTTTGAGAAAACTTACACGGCTCTGTAGAGAGTGGAAAGGAAGGGCTACACACTGAAAACACTGCTTGCTGATCTTGTATTGTTGGTATTTCTAACAAGATACAGAAATAAGGAAATGGTGATTTGTCTTACGGATCTACGGTTGCCAGAAATAATGCCCATGATAGCAACTGCTCCTACTTATAGACTGAAGAGATTCCATTTTCAAAAGCAACTTCTGAGAGCTGAGATTTAAGATTGTTCTGAAGCCTTCTGAATTGTTAGGGACTAGAAACAACTGAGAGAAATGTCTTCATCAAGTTAATCTAAATGGACAACAATAGCATAAATATATTAAAGGTTTTAGATCGGGGTGGGCAAACTTTTTGGCCTGAGGGCTACATCTAGGAATAGAAATTGTTTGGTGGGCCATGAATGCTCACAAAATTGAGGTTGGGGTGTGGGAGGGGGTGAGGGCTCTGGTTGGGGGTGCGGGCTCTGGGGTGGGGCAAGAAATGAGGAGTTCAGGGTGCAGGTGGGGGCTTCGGGCTGGAGCAGGGGAGTGGGATGCGGGAGGAGGTGAGGGTTGTGGTTGGGGGTACAGGCTCTGGGGTGGGGCTGGGGGATGAGGAGTTTGGGGTGTATGAGGGTGCTCTGGACTGGGACCAAGAGGTTCAGAGGGCAAGAGGAGGATCAGAGCTGGGGCAAGGGGCTGGGGTGCGGCAAGGAGTGCAGGCCCTGGCTGGGAGTGCAGGCTCTGGAATGGGACTGGGGATGAGGGTTTGGGGTGCAGGAGGGTGCTCCGGGCTGGGATTGAGGGATTTGGAGGGTGGGAGGGGGATCAGGGCTGGGGCATGAGGTCGGGGCACGGGGAGTGCAGGCTCCAGGCGGTGCTTACCTCAAGCGGCTCCCGGAAGCAGCAGCATGTCCCCGCTCTGGCTCCTATGCAGAGGCATGGCCAGGCTGCTCTGCACGCTGCCCTGTCCACAGGCGCCACCCCCGCAGCTCCCATTGGAGCACAGGAAGGGGCCATTGGAGCAGGACAATTGGAGTGCATAGGAGCTGGAGTGGGGCCATATGGCTGCTTCGAGGAGCTGCGTGGAGCAGCCCCCTACCCTGCTCCCCAACTGGAGTACCGGAGCGAGGCAAGCCCCAGACCCCGCGCCGCAGAGGGAGCTCAAGGGCCGGCTTAAAACGGTTGGCGGGCTGGATCTGGCCCACAGGCCGTAGTTTGCCCACTCCTGTTCTAGATACACTTCTTTAGAATGTCTTTTTAAGAGGCTGAGAGGAAAAAGGTGAGGAAGCATTTCTAAGACTGAAGAAAGTAAAACAAATTAATTGAAATAATACAATCTAGGTTTTTTTTTATTCTTTACCCTACAAAGGAATATATTCAGTCTGCAAGAAGTCCTAATTGAGTATTTCCTGTTCCTTTGGCACTCTGCAACAAAAGCTTATTAAAGCTAGTCAACATTTTTATCCAGGAAAATTTTTGTTGTGGTAAAAATAGGCTTTTTCAACAACGAAACTGTTTGCAAAATTTTCCATGACACGTATTAATATTTTTCAATATCAATGCCACAATCTTCAGTAAAATAAATATTTCAAATGTGATTTCAAAACAAATATTGATAACATTTCAATAATATGCATTCAAAATGGTGAAATTTCACACAAAAAGGAAAATGGGTCTGTTTTTAACCCCTCAAAATGAAAATGATTTAGCAATTTCCAAACTTTCTGAAAAATGGTTTTCCTGAGTCCTTCCCCCCAACAACTGTAACTAGTATGGGATTACCCCTTTTTTCTTGAATGGGGGCTATTCAGAAGTAGTCAGGGAATCTGCCCCTTTTGGATTCAAGACTGGTTGGGGTGGGGGGCAGTTGAGAAGAGTAACAATGGAAAAATAGAAGTAAACGCTCTTGAAACTGAGAATTTTCAATTACATTTCTTAAAAAAACATTCCTTTCGGAAACCTGTTAAGCAAAATTCATATAAAGAGATTTTGCAAAATTGCTACCATTTTGACCAGAAGTACTCTTTTTTCTTACTTTTTCTTTTTTTAATCTTCTGAAGAAAAAACTCTTTTCTGAGGACAGCTGTATATGGCCATAAGCTCCTCTCTAAGGCCGAGCAGGAATTACATCCTGCACGCACTAACAGCAGTGACCCCATAATGGTGGCACACTCTTCTTTCCCTTAGACTTATTCATATGCTTTGTTAATCACTCATAAGTGGGCTCTTTAATATGACCTATTGGAGCTACTGATTGTAGAAGTCTATCTTAGTGAGATTTCTGGTCATTCCTTTTTCAGGTTTGATCAGAAACAGGGAGTGCAGAGGTGGGTAAAAATGAAAGAGTTATTTCTCAGACCATAACACATTTTTTTCCAGCTTTTGCAGCTTGCAAAGTGTTCCAAAAGTTATTTTGCACAATTTCTATTTTAAAAACTGTGTTTATTTCACATCAGAAGATGGGTGATGTCCATTCCTATGTTGTTAGTAACAAGGCTGTTGGACTGTGATAATAATGCAATTAGGCTGGCAATGAGGGTCGGGATATAGTCAAAGTGACAGTACGGTACAGCTAATTGAGAAGGGGGCTGAACATGTGTCCATTTCTGTGGGAGCTGAGAAATCCACATGGCCATCTTGAAAGCTCAGCCAGAGAAATGGAAACTTCTGTTTCAAACATGTCTCCTTGAATGGGCCTTGTAACAAAACTGAAGCCTGAAAGCAGCTGGGTTATTCTTTGTTGTTCAGTTATTTAAATGTTATAAGCAGGACTGATTTAGTGTTGGAATTTGCTAAGAACTGCCAAGGCTGAGTGCCAGGCTCTCTTGTGATGGAAGGTCAGATTAAATGAAAGCAGTTTTCTTTCACACCCTCTCCCATTGTTCTGATAGCTGAGTTCCAAGGCCTGGTAAATTGTGCCAGAAAACATCTTGCCCAAGGACTAAGGACTTGGAGAAAACAATGAATATCTGCTGCCACTCTCACATACTTGTTACAAGTCATTTATCAAATCAAATTCTATGTGAGCTGCAAAGAACTTAGTGATTAGCAGTGCTGGCTGCAGGTTGTACAATCTTACTGATTTGTATTTTTTATAATTATTTTGCTGAGGAGAAAAATGAAGAGACTGAGTGCCAGTCAGAACTAGAATAGAAAAGGGGGGGAGGGACTGGGGATTCAGAAAGTGACCACAGGGCATAGTAGCTGCCTTATGCCTGTGTGTGTGCAGCATCAGAACATGCAGTATGCATCAAGAGAGAAGAGTATAAACATAGGCAGGACAGAATGAGACCTAAATTGGCAAAAGCTTATTTTTGTGATTTGTTTCAGGGACCCATGGCATTACTAATACCCATTTTGTCATGAATCAGATGGCCATGACATCCTCAAACAGTGCTCCCTCTTCTACAGCAACAGCAAGAGCTGCAGTAACCACGGCACCAACACTATATTATCTGGAACTATAGCTATCATATAGGCTATGTCTATACTACACACCACCCAGTGATATGTAGTGTACATGTTGCTATGCCCCACAATGACAAGCAGGCTGTATTCACATGGCAATGTGTAGCTATGTGTGTCAGTGAAAGGCTCTAGCAGAGGTGAGGCAGTGGGGAAAGGTTTCAGCAGCAACCCCCTACCAGAACCTTTCCTCAGTGCTGGAGCCTTTCCTTGTTGTCCCCTCACTGCCAGAGCCTTTCTCTGTGGCGGGAAAAGGCTCCACAGTGGGGGAGCTTCCCAAGCCTCTCCCTCTCCCCGCCCCCCGCCCCACGTCCCCCATGCCAGAGCCTTTCCCGACTAGGGGAGTCTTTCCTGCAGAGGGGAAAAGCTCCAGAAGTGGGGAGGCAGCAGGACACTACACTGCAAAAAATAGTGTAAATGGGGAGGCAGTCTTGGGCAAGTAGAGAGTATGTACTTGAATACATGCACACACGCTTCAGGCATGTCTCATTGTACTTGCCTACGCTGTGCCTCACCAGCTACACTGTTATTTATACCCATGCTAGGGGGGCTATATGGCTATGTATTCTACCCGCTCCTGAAAAAAGCATGTGTTATAGATGTACCCATAGACAAGAGTGAGAATAGAAAACTAAGGGAAGGACTGCTTTTTGACATTTATCACAGCACACTCATTTAGTACCAGTGATGACGCATACAGCTACTTGAAATATAAGCTGCCCTCATGGTCATCACCACGGTATATGTTACAAGCTATCCAGACTGTCATTCAATTCAAACAAGTCATCTCATTGTGTGAATGGTACAGTTGATGACAACCACCTGGGCCCAGTAGAAAATTGAGTCTGGCCTGGGAAATGAGAACATTTTAAAGGCTATATTATGAGAATATACTGGTTTTGACCAATGGCCCTTTAATACAAAGAGAGTTTCTTGGTCTCTCTTGCTAGTATCTGATATATCACAGAAATGCAAACTACTATTAGTGCAGCCCGGCAAATTGTGCAGTGCAAGTGGAGGTCCACTCCGTGATGGGTAAGGTGTTAACTTACATGGGTTGATTAGAAAGACAATTTCCTTTCAGAAGCTAAAAGGTGGACATTGTCAACAAGGCCATCTACAAGGCATCTTGTAATATGTCTTTACAATGTTCCAAAGTGAAGGCCAAATCTTTTCCAGGATCAGACTGACGTCAGGCCCATCTTTAGTTTTAGGTACCAACCACCTCATTTATGGATTTGTTCAGGTGGTAGGGGCAAGTGAAAATATTTCTCTTCCAGCCACTCTTTAATTTGCATAAATACGGGTCTGGAATAAAAGCATTTCAACCATGATGACTACATTAATGTGCAAACAGAATGCTAGAGATACATTGTAATACTTGTTTATAGAATCATAAAGTTTTATGGGGACACTGCAAGTACACACAGTTGGGACTGAACTTCATGCTAACTCCCCAAGTTAGATCAACAAAACAACATAAAAGACCACAACTTAACACTAACATAAGGATAGAGCACCATCTACAGCCGGAGGTGCTGTCTACACTAAACATTACAACTCCCCTACCCCCTTCCTGCCCCCTTCCAGTTAAATAAGAATTTAAACAGCAACTTCTAGAAATCCAGGTAGTTTGCAATCCATTCAGATTTTCATGTTTGTCTGCCCACTTGAGTCCTATTTTCAGTCATGGACATTTTACTTGTAGTTGGATTTACATTATCAGCAAATGCAGGGTTCATGTCCTCTAAAACAGGCTTATCTGTTGTGGACAGACTGTTGAAGACAGCAATGTGTTGAAATCCTGAGACTACCCCAGTAATTCCTCCTCCACAGCTGGTCTCCCATTATGAGCCTCATGAACCTGCTGGAGTACCTCCAAATCCTCTTCTGCATCCCTCTGGGATAGCTGTTGAGCGTCCTCACTGTTTGCCCTCCCCCTTCTTTCAATAGATCTGTGCATTAATTCTCGATGCACTACAAAGGGATGAGTTCTGGCTTTTTGTATTAGCAAGGATATGTTTTTTTTAATCAGTGTGGAAGATCCACTCCAAAAAAAGGAGCAAGTTTGGGATTTTCCCAGGCTGCTTTTTCTAGTTGCATAGCTACATCTCTCCTTCCTGGATGGGCACATACATTTTCTTTTTCCTGGCATCTTATGGCTGGCATGCTTTTTTCCAGCTCATCTGTCCTCCACATTCAAAAATGCTGTCCTCAGGTCACTGATATCAGACTGACACATTACCCTCCTGTGTGGATACTGAGGGCCTTGCCATTTCTTCCTGCCTGACCATCAATTCGCAGGGAAGCAGGGTGTGTGGAATACAAAAATAATCTCATATGGAAAGTAATAGATACCTGAGTGATGGCTGATATTTGCAAAGATAACAAGGTGTCTTCATATCCCAGTCTTGTTGGTTTTTACTGACTAAGGCTTTAAGCATAGAGCCAACTGCACTCCTCCATTAGTCTCAGGGTGAGCAACAGTGGTCCTCACCTTGGTTATCAGGAGTTGTCAGCAAACCTCATGTGATAACCATGATTCATTTTTTTCCTTTGATCACTGCATGTGCAGCTTGATGGACTGTACTGCAAACACTATGTGTTCCATCAGTGCATCCATAATTGTCTCCGTCCTTCTAGCCCTTAGTGGCTGCACCATCACATACTTTGAGACAGTGTCAGACACTACCACCAAACACTGGTTTCCATTTGGTGTTTCTGACAGCGGGCCTTTCAAGTCAATAAGAATGACCATACTGGGTCAGACCAATGGTCCCTCTAACCAAGTATCCTGTCTTCCGACAGTGGCCAGTGGCAGATGCTTCTGAGGGGATGAACAAAACAGGGTAATTATCGAGTGATCGATTTCCTGTTGTCCAGTCCCAGCTCCTAACAGTCAGAGGTTTGGGGACATTCAGAGCATGGGCTTGTGACCTTGACCATCTTGGCTAATAACCATTGATGGACCTATCCTCCAGAAACTTATCTAATTCTTTTTTGAACCCATTTATACTTTTGGCCTTTAGCACATTCCCTGGCCAGGAGATCCATAGGCTGACTGTGTGAAGAAGTACTTCCTTATGTTTGTTTTAAACCTACTTCCTATTGATTTCATTTGGTGATCCCTGTTTCTTGTGTTATGCTAAGGGGTAAATAACACTTCCTTATTCACTTTCTCCACCCCATTCATGATTTTATAGACCTCTATCATATCCACTCTTAGTCATCTCTTTCTCAAGCTAGACAATCCCAGTCTTTTTAATCTCTCCTCATATGGAAGTTGATTCACTCCCCTAATCATTTTGGTTGCCCTTTTCTGTACATTTTTACAATTCTAATATATATATTTTGGATGGGGGCAACCAGAACTGCATGCAGTATTCAGGCATACCATGGATTTATATAGTGGCATAATGATATTTTCTGTCTTATTATCTACCCCTTTCCTAATGGATCCTAACATTCTGTTTTAGCTTTTTTGAGTGCCACTGCACACTAAGCAGATGTTTTCAGAAAACAATCTGTATGACCTGCCAGGACTTACTATGTTGGGGCACTCCCCTAAAGGAGTTCTCCCTCTTCTTGCTAGCGCTTTTCTCTCTTGACTGGTAAGACAGGAAATTACCCAGTTTTTAGCATCTGTAGCCATGCGGAGCTTAAAAAAAATCTGTTGGATACCCAGCTCAATGTCTTTTCATACCCCAGATGGCCTGCCACTTCATTTTCATGTTCCGTTCCCTGTAAGTTGCTGGCAAGACAATCCTGTTACCTTCATACAGCAGCAAGTTGGTAGCTGGATCACTGGATAATCATTCTGAATTGCATTGAACCTCACCCATCTGGGTCTGTTGATGCACTGAACATAACTCAGGGTCTTTAGATTGTTCTTGCCAGATGTCCTCAAAAGACCATGCTGAGTCTATTCTCAGTGCCCTTATCTGGCTGAGATCATCTGCAACCATATTTTGCTTTCCACAAAAAAAAAAAAAAAAAAAAAAAAAAAGCATGGCTTAGAAATCCTTCCTTCAGTGATTCAAATGCTTTTGGTGTTCCTCCATCCAAAGTTGCTCTTAGTTAGCTGGTATAATGGCAGTACCCGCTCTGCAAATTTTTTAACAAATCTCCTGCAGAGGCTTACAAACTATTGTACCTCCTCCAGGACTGTAGGAATCTTCTAACCCTTTATAACATTCAGTTTCTGTGGATGGGACTCCAACCCATTCTTGCTGACTATATGTCCTAGGAAGGTGATGCAACTCCTCACAAACTTACAATTTGTTTCCAGCAAGTTTAAACCCTGACTCCTTTAAAAAACTTTAGAATCCTTTCCACTCCTACCAGATGTTCCTCCCTTCTTTTTTGGAAACAAATGAAATAATCTAAATACATGAGGACGTCTTCAGTTCTCAAAACTTGGGTTAGATCATTTACTACCCTCTGAAACTTACCCGGTGCATCTGTGAGTCTGAAAGGCGTTCTGTGGAATTGAAACAGTCCATTGAAAGTCACCAGGACATTTTTTTTCTTGATCCTCCATTGTCACCTTAATCTGATAGCATTTACATACCAAATCAAAACCAATAAAATATTTTTCTCTTGACATTTTATCCAGTATGTCTGCCATGTGAGAAAGTGAGTGGCGATCTTGAACTATCTGTGAGTTAAGTCTCCTGTAGTCAATGTATATCCTCAAGTTTCTGTTGGGATTTTTCACACTTACAATTGGGGATGCCAAAGGTGATGATAGTTGCTTAGTCAGGCCATCCTCCAGCATGTGATTCAGCTTCTTTCACTGTGACCTGATACGATGGGGATTCTGACAAGGAGGCTTCCTCACAGGAACACTTCTTGGCTTAAGCACAAACTGATATTGCACCTGATCATATATCTCCCAGACTTTTCATTATTGCAGCCTGAAGAAGACACTAGCATATCATAATAGTAGCTGTTCTAATTGCTTCCTTTCATTGCCTTCTATGGCTGCTTCTGTCAAGTCAAGCCCTAGCTCTTTTACTGACTGAGCTGCTTCATAGCTCTTGATCACTGCCCCTGAGAGAGGCTTTGGGACACCAGCTACATTGGACACTGTCCCCATATTCTGATTTTTTTTTAACTAGCTGCACTTCCTGGCCAGTCACATTAATTGCTCTTACCCAGAACCCTGCCTTTGGCCCAGCTTGTTGGTACTAAACAACAATCCTGACTGGATCTTGATATCTTTAAACACTCCTACAGGTTCAATGCAGCAGTCTTTTATCCTGAGGGATTTTACTGCATAATGACCTGGCTTCACCACAAGTTTACTCTGAGCCACCACAGGGAGCAGTTTCACTCTGTCACCCTGTAAGGATGGTAGAGGCATCTCTAGGCCCTAAGAACTGTTCCCCAGGGTCCACATTTCCTCCTACCTATAGCAAGCAGAGATTTCTGGATATTATCTAGGGAAAAGTGTGTTCTGTTAACACCCCAGAAGTTCTTGTGATGCCCTTCCATGAAATCCACACCCTATACAACAACACTAGAAATGCTGCTCAACACAGCAACAGTCCATTTAGTAGGCAAAAACCCCAAGTTCAGAGGGAGGTGGATTTTTGCTGTGGCTGATGATTAATAGCCACCAATTTAACTCCTGTCATACAATTTTTCTTCCTTTTCAGCACAGTGTGTTCACCATGGATCAGACTTATTTCAGATCCTCAGTCCAACAGCATTATGGTTTTCCAGCCGTTGATGTCTCCAGGCACATAGTAACAGTTATCTAGGCAGCTCTGCACACAAGTCATTCTAATAGGTGCTGACTGGAAGCCCAACTGCATCAGCAACTTCTAGTTTCCCCGGTGTCTTCCCTCTGCTTGGGCAATTCATCTCCAATTGACTTTGCCTCTGGGCCACCTGGAGGTGTGATCCAGCCTGGGACCCAGTCAGGAACTAGTCTCTCTCTTCTGACCCATGGGATACCTGCACATAGCTTGCACTTGGGCCTCCTTCAATTTTTTAGCTACTTCACTAGCAATCATTTCTCAAAATGCTGCATCTGGTATAGAGAAGTCAGCCTAAGGCTGGGAATTAACAGCTGATAACTTTAAAAAACCCAGTTTCTGCTTCCACATTTTGAATTCTGCCTATAATCTGGTCCATAAGTTTATTCATTATATTATTATTCTTCACCAGCAGAAGATCTGAAGATCCCCTGCTAAACCATTTATAAATGGACTTTTCACATAGGATTCTCTCATGGCTTGCCACTGGGCACGTGCCCCTCTCTGCATTGCCAATTCCAGATTTGGCACAGGGGGTTCTTCTTCAGTTGAGCCATCTCTCAGACTGAGTGGTGCAGGGAGAGCCCTATCAAACACCCTCCTTAATGTACACAAATAACCATGCAGGAATTCCCCTTCCTGCCTACGTCTTACTTGGCATTCCTTCTGGTATTTCAAAAAGGCCAATCTCCCCTCATAGCGATCATGTAAGTGTTTGCATAATGGTCTATAAGACCCACGATTGACACTGGGAAGCTGCTGGTAAAATGCTTTTGCATCACCATCGAAAATCATTTCTAGGTGCTATGCCTCTTGTCACTGTGCCTCAGTGGGTCACTGCTGAGGATGCCAAATTTAGGACAGACTGCTGACAAATAGGGCACACTCACCCCAAACTGGTAGTTATTCTGTCATTAGATTATACCAGACCAGTAACCAAACTAAAATTCTGTCTCACCACACTGGCTAACAAAAAGCCAAAAATGCAGTCTCCTTAGGCATCCCAGTCCTTGGTTCACCATCCAGGCAAAAGCCTCTCTGGAATTACCCAAACAGATTAGGAGTCATCAGTCCTTGTTAGAAATCCAGTCCAGAGAAATGAAGCAGGAAATGAAGATAAAATGGATATATCCAGGGGTCCTTTTATATTGGCCTACTAAACCCAGGGTTGTGAGTTCAATCCTTGAGGGGGCGATCTAGGGGTCAAGGGCAAAAATCTGTCTGGGGATTGGTCCTGCTTTGAGCAGGGGGTTGGACTAGATGACCTCCTGAGGTCCCTTCCAACCCTGATATTCTATGATTCTATATCCCCTGCTATATACATGTAATTTTGCTGTCCCAAACAAAGCCCACAGTCCAGCTTCATAGAAAATTACTGGCCCAAGATGAAGTTCAGGGTCACATGAGCATATCACATGTTCTTATATGCTTTGATGACTCACAGAGGAAACCATTGCCATATTGTTTCTGAGGCCGCAGCGGGGAGTGAGAGCTCCCCCAGTCCTGAGGCCGTGGCAGGGAGCGAGTGCTCCTCCAGTCCCGGGGCCACAGCAGGGGTCCGGGCACTGGGACTTCCCCTGCCACCACATGCAATTCTGTGGGAGATAAGGGTCAGGATGCTGGGGCTTCTCCCGGCCTGCCCCGCCCGGCGCTTCTGCTGGGGACCAGGGTCGGGGACAGGGGGATTCCCCCGCCCCGCCCGGTGCTTCCACAAGGGAGCAGGGCGAAGGGTCAGAGACCGGGGGCTTCCCGCGTCCCACCCAGCTCTTCGGTGGGGGACTGGGATCAGGGTGCTGGGGCTTCTCCCAGCCCCACCTGCCCGGCACTTCTGCCAAGGCCTGGGGTCAGGGACCGGGGCTTCCCCACCGTGCTCCGCCCCACCTGGTGCTTCTGCCGGGGCCCGGGGTCAGGGACTGGGAGCTTCCCCCATGCCACCCAGCAGTTCTGCCAGGGACCAGGGTTGGGGGCTTCCCCCACCCTGCCCTGCCCAGTGCTTTTGCCATGTCAGCAGGCTTCTGCCGCTCCATGGTGGATTTCTGCTGGGGGCGGAGTACCCATTTTTACAGCCCCTCCCCCCCCAATTGGCTGGGGCCCCGGGGCACAGGCCCCATCAGCCCATTGAATAATATCACTGTCTGCATGGCCAGTAAATTTCTTCTCAGGCAAAAGTGCTTTTTGCCATCTTGGAGCTGCTGCCACCAGTTGTAATACTCACTTACAGAATAATAGAGATTTATTGGGGCACTACAAGTATCAACTCCAGTACACAGAGGCAGGACTGAACTTCCTGCTAACCCCTCAGGTCAGATCAACAATGTAACATACAAGAAAAAACCTGAACACTAAAATGAAGATATAGCACCATCTACTGGTGGAGGCTCTGTCTATGCAAAACATAACAATATCTCATTCTCTCTAGTATGATAATGGCAGTTTAAATATTTACTTATCATATTTACTATTCAAGTTAACATAAAGTATTCTGTCCAACATGTTAAGGCACACATCACCACAAACATCCACCTCCCCACATCCCTTCCCACTAAACACTATTAAGAAATATAGAGCTATAGTCTACCCATTATCTTTACACACACATACTTCCACTGGCAACAGTGGAAGCCCTATGCATAGAGAAAAGAGACAATGTGTTTATTTTCTATTTGGCTTATACAGTACTTACTGAATCAATTTTTAATCAAAATTAAACACTTTTAGGATTATAAATGCAGTGAAATCCACTTATCTAATTACAGAATTATACAGCACTGAAAATCTTGAAGAAACGAGTAAGAAGACCTGAAAGATAATGCTGAATGATCAAGTGGTTATTTAAGGCAAATCATGCTTGTCTCCTCTTTTATAGCAAGTTAAGTAATATCTAATCAAATGTTATGTTCTTCATAATTTCAGAAACTCTTTTGTAGGGTACTTTGGTGGCAAGAAAATAGAGCTATGTCTTTATATTCAGTTTTACTTTCTTCTCCTCAATGCAGTAACATGAGTCAGTTTGAAATATTTCTAGCAGTATAACTAATGTCCTCAGCCATTGCTGAGTACATTAGATTGGATATACCTGCAGGTCTCTAAAAATCTGACACTAGCTTCCCAAGGCTCTGATTATCAACCATTTATCTGGTGAGGACTGAATTACCATAACTGCAGTTTTAAAGGTGAAAAGGATAGGTGATCAACTGACTAATGGTGATGAGAGGATGCTATGGGTGATACTGCTGTGTAAGTAGCTGCATATTAGCACAAAGCATTTAAATTAATGGATTTAACACATTGATGAAAATTACTTTCTAGGGGAGGGAGAGATTTTGCTTAAGAAATACTTATTTGAAAACGTTCAGGATTATCAGAGTCCATGAGTGATGCAAGCAATTGGAAGTGGAATGTCCATTATTATACTAGAAGGGTGACTGTGGGATTTATTAGGTTAGATAGCTCTGTAATCTCTAAAAGGTTTGAGGAAAATATCACATTTTTCCACAGCTGACAAAAAACTTGATTATTCATAAGGGGGAAAGCTTTAAAAAAGTTCTGTAAAAACACTTTTCTCACCTGTGGATTAACCTGCGGTTAATGACAGAGCTGTGTAAAATGTCTGGGTTTCAATTTAGGAAAGTGTCACAAATTATTTATTTATTCAAATTTCTAAAATGCAACTATAGGTGCCTGTCCTATAGTGCCTGTCCTATAGTGCTCTGGGGGCCCATCTCAAAAAACATGCTTTTTTTTTTTTTTTAAATAAGACTGCTCATAAATGTATCCATGTCAGCCTCCACCTCCCTCAACAGACTGAGAACATAAGAATGGCCATACTCTGGGTCAGACCAAAGGTCCATCTAGCCCAGTATCCTGTCTTTCAACAGTGGCCAATGCCAGATGCCCCAGAGGGAATTAACAGAACAGGTAATCATCAAGTGATCCATCCTCTGTCGCCCATTCCCAGCTTCTGGCAAATAGAGGCTAGGGACACCATCCCTGCCCATCCTGGCTAATAGCCATTGATGGACCTATCCTCCATGAAATTATCTAGTTCTTTTTTGAACCCTGTTATAGTCTTGGCTTTCACAACATCCTCTGGCAAGGAGTTGCACAGGTCAACTGTGCGTTGTGTGAAAAAATACTTGCTTTTGTTTGTTTTAAACTTGCTGCCTATTAATTTTATCTGGTGACCCCTAGTTCTTGTGTTATGAGAAGGGGTACATAACACTTCCTTATTTACTTTCTCCACACTAGTCATGATTTTATAGAGCTCTATCATACCCCCACCTCCCATTAGTTGTCTCTTTTCCAAGCTGAAAAGTCCCAGCTTTATTAATGGCTCCTCATATGGAAGCCATTCCATACCCCTAATAATTTTTGTTGCCTTTTTTTGAACCTTTTCCAATTCCAATAAGACAGAAGAAAGAACAAAGAAGACAGAACAACGATAATCTTTGGAGTCTGCTTGGAAGCTTTAATAAATCTGGTCTCTGGTGGAATAAGGTGAGGACCTGGATTCCGAAAACCAGAACACCCTCCCAGCAACTCCCTCTCAAGTGCCTCTTACTTATGGATTTAACTCACAGGGAGAGTCCTAATCTCTCAAATAGCCAGGTACCAAACAGTTTAGAACTGCATAAATTAAAAGCAACAACTTGAGATCCACCCAGAAGCTTATTGGAAGGAAGTCCAGATCTTGAAGGACTGATGTAATTATGCACAGAAAAAAATTGCCAAAGCCAAAATCTAATGAATATTGATCTAATTAAATACCCATGATTTCACGCCAATAAAGTTCAAACTTTCTATGATCTTCTCATAATTTTGTGCAAACTTGCCTGCAATTTTTTACACATTTTTTTTCCATTTAGGGATATTGTCATGGACATTCAGTAGAGCCAGAAATAGGGCAGGAACCAACCTTTTTATAAACATAAGCCATAACATTTGAGAGATGATCCAAAGCCTATTGAAGTTAAGGGGAGTCTTTCCCCTGACATCACTGTCTTTGAATCAGGTTATTCGGATGTTTTCCCTTTCAACTGTTTTTGAATGATATTCTGTCAGTAAAGGAAAGAGAGAAAATAATGTACTAGGCAGTAGCCAAAAAGAAAACAGATTAGTTAGGCAAAGAAAAGGAAACCCTGGGCTCCTGCAGAAGCAAAGGACTCATACACCTCCCCCAGAATTAGTTTTCAATACTGAAAGCAGAATTATTATTTTTTAAAGTCATTTTCCCTGCTCAGCTATAGATATCTGAATAATCTAACAAATGCAACTAGTGCACTAGGGTTAGGGTTGCCACCTTTCTAATTGCTGGTAACTGGACTCCCAAGGCCCTGCCCCCTTCTCCTCAAGGGCCCACCTCCATCACTCAGTCCTCTCCCTTCCTCCCCCTGTTGCTTGCTGGATCGCCTCCACCTCTGCCCTCGGCCCCCAGCTGAGCTCTCTCTGCTCTAGGGCTGGGACAGGAGCTGCTGTAGCCTCCATGCAGGTAGGAGGTGGTCCTGACAGAACAGGGACTGGTGTAGGTTAATGACCTGACACCTCCTCCTGCCCAGTCCTCCTGCACTAACCAGACTTTTGGTGTCAGGTCGGACATCTGACCGAACAATGCCCGGCCCCCTTTTTGACCGGACTTTGGTTAAAAAGCGGGCATATGGCACCCTAACTAGGGTGGTGTTTGTATGATAGTTATCTGGCCCTTGTTCCCATTCTCGTTTAAAAAACCCTAGAAAATAATGTTATCTTGGTGGTAAACTTTTAAAGTAAATGCAACTTCAGTTACTTACTACTGCAAGCTATGCAAAAATGATGTTAAACAAATAGCTTAATAACTTCAGGCTAACAAAACCGGCAAAACAATGGCTTCTATAGTTGCTGCCATTCCTCATGTATAATCAAAGCAGGAAGTTGGAAGGCTGCATCTGCCATATAATCATAGTGAAAGGAGAGGGGAAAATGCTCACCATACTCCTGCTATATAATCATAGCCGGGGGCCGGGGGGTGGGGGAAGAGAAGTTGCTCTTATTGTAAGTCAGCTGCTCCTATATTCTCTGCAGAACTGTCTCTGCCCCTTCTGATCCTTCTCCTTTTTTATATAAAGGGGAAAACAACTTGAGATCTATTTCCTTTACTCCTGTGTGACTCCTGACAGTGTTCTCTGTTGAGTCCCGATGCAAATACTCCATTAATATCACAGGCACCTTAGAGGGGAAGCAATGCTGCCTTTTGTTCTGTCACTAGGGCCTGGTCTACACTACGAGTTTAGGTCGAACTTAGCAGCATTAAATCGAATTAAGCCTGGACACGTCCACACAATGAAGCCCTTTTTTCCGACTTAAAGGGCCCTTTAAACCGGTTTCTTTACTCCACCTCTGATGAGGGGATTAGCACTGAAATCGGCCTTTCCGGGTCGGATTTGGGGTAGTGTGGATGGAATTCGATGGTATTGGCCTCCAGGAGCTATCCCAGAGTGCTTCATTGTGACCGCTCTGGACAGCACTCTCAACTCAGATGCACTGACCAGGTAGACAGGAAAAGCCCCGCGAACTTTTGAATTTCATTTCCTGTTTGCCCAGCGTGGAGAGCACAGGTGACCACGCAGAGCTCATCAGCACAGGTAACCATGATGGAGTCCCAGGATTGCAAAGAGCTCCAGCATGGACCGAACAGGAGGTATAGGATCTGCTCGCCATATGGGGAGACGAATCAGTGCTAGCTGAACTCCGTTGCAGTAAATGAAATGGCAAAATATTAGAAAAAGTCTCAAAGGCCATGAAGGACAGAGGCCCTAACAGGGACGCACAGCAGTGCCGCATGAAAATTAAGGAGCTAAGGCAAGCCTACCACAAAGCCAGAGAGGCAAACGGAAGGTCCGGGGCAGAGCCGCAGACATGCCGCTTCTACGCGGAGCTGCATGCCATGCTAGTGGGTGCAGTCACCACTACCCCAACCGTGTGCTTTGACTCCATCAATGGAGAAGCACGCAACAGGGAAGTGGGTTCGGGGTACGAGGAAGATAGCTCACAGAAAGGAAGTGGAGAAACCGGTTTCCCCAACAGCCAGGATATGTTTATCACCCTGGACCTGGAACCAGTAACCCCTGAACTCACCCAAGGCGTGCTCCCAGACCCTGAGGGCGCACAAGGGACCTCTGGTGAGTGTACCTTTGTAAATATTACACATGGTTTAAAAGCAAGCGTGTTTAATGATTAATGCTTAATTTGCCCTGGCAATCACGGCCAGTACAGCTACTGGAAAAGTCTGTTAACGTGTATGGGGATTCAGCGGAAATCCTCCAGGGACATCTCCAGAAAGCTCTCCTTGATGTACTCCCATAGCCTTTGCAAAAGGTTTCTGGGGAGGGCTGCCTTATCCCGTCCGCCATGGTAGGACACTTTACCACGCCAGGCCAGTAGCACGTAGTCTGGAATCATTGCATAACAAAGCATGGCAGCGTATGGTCCCAGTGTTTGCTGGCATGCAGACAACATCCATTCCTTATCTCTCTTTGTTATCCTCAGGAGAGTGATATCATTTACGGTCACCTGGTTGAAATGGGGTGATTTTATTAAGGGGACATTCAGAGGTGCCCGTTCCTGCTCGGCTGAACAGAAATGTTCCCCGCTGTTAGCCACGCGGTGGGGGGGGAGGGGTGAAGTGATCATCCCAGAGAATTGGGTGGGGGGGAGGGTGGTTAGCTGGGTTTGTGCTGCATGTTAACCCGGAAAACGCAGCCCCTCCTTTTACATTGCAAACCCATTTTAAATGGCCAACCCAATGGGTGCTTGGTATGGGAAATGAGGGCGCTGCTGTTTGAAACCATTCCCACATGTTATGAAGGTTAAAAAAGCCAAAAGACTGTGGCTTACCATGGCTGCCTGCAAGCCGAATTCTGTTGCCAGGCACTGCGTGAGTGATCTCTCACACCAAACCGGCAGGCCCTCAATATAAGAGGGAAAATGCGACCTTGTAACGAAAGCACGTGCTGTGTAATGTGAACAGCAAAATTTAGCGTGAAAGAGTGTACCCATTGTTCTCTAAAATGTGTCTTTTTTAACCACCTCTCCCTTCTCCTCCACCAGCTGCAAATGTTTCTCCTTCGCAGAGGCTAGTGAAGATTAGAAGGAGAAAACGGCGGACTTGGGATGATATGTTCTCGGAGCTCCAGATGTCCTCCCACGCTGACAGAGCACAGCAGAATGCGTGGAGGCAGTCAATGTCAGAGTGTAAAAAAGCACAATATGAACGAGAGGAGAGGTGGTGGGCTGAATCGCGGGCTGAAGAGAGCAAGTGGCGGGCTGAAGAGGATAGGTGGCGTCAGCTTGCTGACAGAAGGCAAGAGTCGATGCTCCGGCTGCTGGAGCATCAAACTGATATGCTCCAGCGTATGGTTGAGCTGCAGGAAAGGCAGCAGGAGCAGAGACCGCCGCTACAGCCCCTGTGTAACCAACAGCCCTCCTCCCCAAGTTCCATAGCCTCCTCACCCAGACACCCAAGAATGCGGTGGGGGGGGGGGCCTCTGGCCACCCAGCCACTCCACCCCAGATGATTGCCCAAGCATCAGAAGGCTGGCCTTCAATAAGTGTTAAAGTTTTAAAGTTTTAAACTGCAGTGTGTCCTTGTCCTTCACTTCTCCCCCATCCCTCCAGGGCTACCTTGGCAGTTATCCCCCTAGTTGTGTGATGAATTAATAAAGAATGCATGAATGTGAAGTAACAATGACTTTATTGCCTCTGCAAGCGGTGCTCGAAGGCGGGAAGGGAGGGTGGTTAGCTTACAGGGAAGTAGAGTGAACCGGGGGGGGGTGGGGTTCATCAAGGAGAAACAAACAGAAGTTTCACACCGTAGCCTGGCCAGTCACAAAACTGGTTTTCAAAGCTTCTCTGATCACACCGCGCCCTGCTGTACTCTTCTAACCGCCCTGGTGTCTGGCTGCGCGTAATCAGCGGCCAGGCGATTTGCCTCAACCTCCCACCCCGCCATAAATGTCTCCCCCTTACTCTCACAGATATTGTGGAGCGCACAGCAAGCAGCAATAACAATTGGAATATTGACTTCGCTGAGGTCTATCCGAGTCAGTAAACTGCGCCAGCGCGCTTTTAAACGTCCAAATGCACATTCCACCACCATTCGGCACTTGCTCAGCCTATAGTTGAACAGGTCCTGACTACTGTCCAGGCTGCCTGTGTACGGCTTCATGAGCCATGGCATTAAGGGGTAGGCTGGGTCCCCAAGGATAACTATAGGCATTTCAACATCCCCAACAGTTATTTTCTGGTCCGGGAAGAAAGTCCCTTCCTCCAGCTTTTGAAACAGACCAGAGTTCCTGAAGACGCGAGCATCATGTACCTTTCCCAGCCATCCCACGTTGATGTTAGTGAAACATCCCTTGTGATCCACCAGGGCTTGCAGCAGCATTGAAAAGTATCCTTTTCGGTTTATGTACTTGGTGGCTTGGTGCTCCGGTGACAAGATAGGGATATGGGTTCCGTCTATTGCCCCACCACAGTTAGGGAATCCCATTGCAGCAAATCCATCCACTATGACCTGCACATTTCCCAGAGTCACTACCCTTGATATCAGCAGGTCTTTGATTGCCCTGGCAACTTGGATCACAGCAGCCCCCACAGTAGATTTGCCCACTCCAAGTTGATTCCCGACTGACCAGTAGCTGTCTGCGTTGCAAGCTTCCACAGGGCTATCGCCACTTGCTTCTCAACTGTGAGGGCTGCTCTCATCCTGGTATTCTGGCGCTTCAGGGCAGGGGAAAGCAAGTCACAAAGTTCCATGAAAGTGCCCTTACGCATGCGAAAGTTTCGCAGCCACTGGGAATCGTCCCACACCTGCAACACGATGCGATCCCACCAGTCTGTGCTTGCTTCCCGGGCCCAGAATCGGTGTTCCACGGCATGAACCTGCCCCAGTAACACCATGATTTGCACATTGCTGGGGCCCGTACTTTGTGAGAGGTCTATGTCCATGTCAATTTCTTCATCACTCTCGTCGCCGCGCTGCAATTGCCTCCTCACCTGGTTTTGCTTCGGCATGTTCTGGCTCTGCATATACTCCAGGACAATGCGCGTGGTGTTCATAGTGCTCATAATTGCCACGGTGATCTGAGCGGGCTCCATGATCCCAGTGCTATGGCGTCTGGGCTGAAAAAAGGCGCGAAACTATTGTCTGGCGGAGGGAGGGAGGGAGGGAGGGGCGAGTGACGACATGGCTTACAGGGAATTAAAATCAACAAAGGTGGCTGTGCATCAGGGAGAAACACAAACAACTGTCACACAGAATGGCCCCCCCCAAAGATTGAACTCAAAACCCTGGGGTTAGCAGGCCGTTGATTTCACGGAGGGAGGGGGATGTAAATGAATACAGAACAAATCTGGTCCATCTATCTTTTACATCTTCAGCTGGCAGCAGATGGTGCAGCATGACTTATAGCCATCAGCATCTTCTGGGTGCTTGGCAGAAGATGCTGCATTACGATTGCTAGCCATCATCGTCAAGACGGTGCAATAGGACTGCCGGCAGGACTGAGTCTCCAGGAGACAAAACATGTCTGCCCAGGCGCCTCTGACCGAACTCACTGAGGAGTACGACGACGATGGATACCAATCGTAATACACCATCTACTGCCAAAAGGCAAGGAGCTGCTGCTGTATAGCAATGCAGTCCCACGTCTGCCAGCACCCAGATAGCCAATGACGGCTACCAGTCATACTGCACCGTCTACTGCCAAAAGGCAATTCGCTGCTGCTGTGTAGCAATGCAGTACCACGTCTGCCGGCACCCAGATGACATATGGTGACGGTGAGCTGAGCTGAGGTGAGCGGGCTCCATGCTTGCCGTGGTATGTCGTCTGCACAGGTAACCCAGGAAAAAAGGCGCAAAACGATTGTCTGCCATTGCTCTCACGGGGGGGTGACGGGGGACTGACGACATGTACCCAGAATCCCCTGCGACACTGTTTTTGCCTCATCAGGCATTGGGATCTCAACCCAGAATTCCAATGGGCGGCGGAGACTGCGGGAACTGTGGGATAGCTACCCACAGTGCAACGCTCCGGAAGTCGACGCTAGCCTCGGTACTGTGGATGTGGTCTGCCGACTTAATGCACTTAGAGCATTTTATGTGGGGACACACACAATCGACTGTATAAAAACGATTTCTATAAAACCGGCTTCTATAAATTCGACCTAATTTCGTAGTGTAGACATACCCTAAGTTCTCAACCACTTATTATGGTTAATTGAATGAGTGCTGACAGTGTGATTGCATTGTACAAACAAAAGGAGACATGATCCCTCCCCCAGGAAGCTTACAATCTACTCTACAGACATAGACTAAACAGTCAACACATTATAAGGGGTAGTGGTAGTGGCAGTGATGCCTAACACTTCCCGTGATAGGCCTTTGTTCTAATTGCTAAAGACTTTGACATAATTTTAAGTATTCACGCTAAAATGTTCCATACTTTGTCTATTGTCTAAGGTGGCATTATTGATAGGTTTAAAAAAAAACAACAAAAAACAAACAAAAAACCCCCTAAATCAAACCCCAAATAAATCAAACAAAAACAAATAAAAAAGACAGTGCTGATTAAGGCAGGGGTCCTGTTTGGTTTTTTTTATAAAGAGTATCATTAAAAATCTATATTGTGATGCCCAGGCATAAGGGGGAAGAGTTAAGGTTGCACAGAAACTTTAATTCTGGCATTTCCCAATTTTCGAAGGCATGGCTTTACTACTTTGATAATATTCCTTTAACCTGTTTTTGGCAGGTAATATAATAAATCAAGATGGTGGAGGAATCTTTCACAGATCACCTTGGAAAATGGTCACAGAAGAACTGTGTTTTGAAAAGGGGTTGGAGGACAAGAGGAGGTTATTTCGTGTATGAGATGAAAACTGTTGCAAGGGCACATTCCAAGGAACTTAATGGGCAAAGGATTTAAAGGTGATGGGCAGGAGAGAACTTGGAGAAAAGCAAAATGTGAGCTCTAGCATGTAAGCAAGAGGGGAGTTGTGCAACACCTCGATGTGTGACCCTTAGGCAAAGGGAAGCCAATGAAGGGTTTCAAAGAGGGAGGTTGCTTGATTAGAGTGACAAGAGGCAGCAATCACTTTAGCAGCAGAAAATTGGGTATGGGAGTCTGAGGTGAGATGTCTCGATTTTACAGGGGCAGTACCGATATTCAGGGCTTTATATTATATAGGCACCTATTATCCCCTCCCCTGGTCCCATTTTTTCCACACTTGCTATCTGGTCACCCTAGTAGCAGAGGAAGAGGCTGCAGTAATCTAGGTAAGATGTCACCAAGGGTGTTGTAACTGGTGTTCTAGAAATAGGATTGGGGATGAAATGTCACACTTTAAAAATATTGTATATGAAGGACTGAGAAAATATGGTGAGAGTCTAGGCTTGTAGGGGAAGGGGGAAGTTGGTTATGCTGCCAAACCTGGGCAATTGGGAGGATTGTGTAGTTGTCAAAAGAGATGGAGAAGGACAGAACAAGGGGTAGGGGGAGCATAGAAAGATAGAAGCATACTATTTCTCACTAATCTTCTTGCAGGAGATAGTCTAGTCCATAGTTTTAATTCCAAATTTTTTATTGTGATTCCTTTGCTATTCTTCTTCTGTGATGAAAGCATTGTCATGATTCCCAGCCTCTTGTATAACTGCAGAATAAATGGGATGCTAAAATCATTTGGCACCAAAGGTACTTCTGCCCTAGGGCTACAGTGAATTAAGCATCATTCTTTCTGACACATTTTTAAAGTTTTGAGGTTTGAAATATTAAATATGAATATTTTACATGTTAAATTAAGAATGTACTATTTGTGCTTGGCTCCCTGCCCTTTTGCATTCTGTAGCTTTATAACTGAGAAGTCTCATTGCTCAACCATAAAACTGGAAAGTTTATTTGGTTGAAGTGAATACATTTTCCTGCATACAAAACCAGTGTTTGTTAGCATTTAAATACCATTTTGTAATGAATTCAGCTGTCAGTCTTTGTAATTTTAATAAATATTTTAATGTCTAGGCTCATCCCTTTTGCACTTCACTTTCTAATTTGCTGAAAAACAGAGCCCCAGTACTCGCACAGTTTGCTTGTGTATTCAGAAAGGGCGGCTGACAGCACCAATGAAATAAGCCAAAACAAGATTTGAAGCCCTTGAATTATAACCTTGTTGACATTCTGAAGTTGATTCAAATGTCAGACAATTGATGAAGGGATTCAGTGCTCAAAGCACCTAAATCCTGATGCTGCCCCCAGCTATCAAGTTGCTTGGAATCCTCCGTCAAACTGACACTCTGATTCTCAGACTAGGCATTCCTCTGCCTAATCTCCCCAGAGTGGCATGGTCTCATAGGTATTCTCAGAGCATGCCTATGAGATTGGGCTCTGCACAAGTCAGCCAGAGATTGGGCTCTGCACAAGTCAGTAGTGGGGTGGGTGTCTCTCTCTGGTTTTCACAAGTAAGGTCTGTGTTTCATCTGTAGGGCATGGCCTGACCTGGCTTAGGCACCTAACTCCAGGAAAGGTTTCACAGTAAGACTCCTGAGAGAAAAGAAGTGCCTCCCACTGGCCCATCATCAGGCACTGAGAGGCACAGATCAGTTGGAGTTACGTGCATAAATACCTCTGAGGTTCTAGGCCTAAGCCTCACTCCTTTTCTCTACGGCCTTGGCTACACTTGCAGATGTACAGCGCTGTGAGTTAAACTTGACTTCGTGCAGCTGAGAAGGGAAAGCGCTGCAGTCTGTCCACACTGACAGCTGCCCAGCGCACTGTTGTGGCCACATTTGCGGCAATTGCAGCGCTATTGGGAGCGGTGCATTATGGGCAGCTATCCCACAGAGCACCTCTTCCCATTCTGGCGCCGTGGGTTGTGGGAAGGGGGCGTAGGTGCGGGGCATTCTGGTTCCTGTCCCAACGCTCCGTGATGCATCGCTTCGCATCTCAGAAATCCCTTTGTTTCCGTCCACCTTTGGCGCCATCTTTCAACGGTTTCTGTGCAGCGCGATCTGTCTGCGGGAAATGGAGCTCAAACTGCTGAGGCGTATGCTGACGAGTCTCGCCAGCATGTCACGTTTGGCTGTGGAACTATTCCTTAAGATCCAAAGTGACAGTGAGAGTGAGGGTGAGGAGTCCGACGATGCTATCGAGCCGCGTAACGCATACGACACGAAATTGCTTGTGGCGTTCACGGACATGCTCAGCACCGTGGAATGCCGCTTTTGGGCTCGGGAAACAAGCACCGAGTGGTGGGATCACATCGTCATGGAAGTCTGGGATGACGAGCAGTGGCTGCAGAACTTTTGGATGAGAAAAGCCACTTTCATGGGACTGTGTGAGGAGCTCGCCCCCACCCTGCGGCGCAAGGACACGAGATTGAGAGCTGTCCTGCCGATGGAGAAGCGGGTGGCTATTGCAATCTGGAAGCTGGCAACTCCAGACAGCTACCGGTCGGTTGCAAACCAGTTTGGAGTGGGAAAGTCGACCGTAGGAATCATGTTGATGCAAGTTTGCAAGGCCATTAATCGCATCCTACTCAGAAGAACCGTGACTTGGGTAACGTGCAGGAAATAGTGGATGGCTTTGCACAAATGGGGTTCCCTAACTGTGGAGGGGCGATAGATGGGACGCACATTCCTATTCTGGCACCACCCCACCTAGGATCCTAGTACGTTAATCGGAAGGGGTATTTCTCTATGGTTCTCCAGGCGCTTGTGGATCACCGTGGGCATTTCATTGACATTAACACAGGCTGGCCTGGAAAGGTGCATGACGCACGCATCTTTCGGAACACTTGGCTGTTCAGGAAGATGCAGGCCGGGACTTTTTTCCCAGAGCGGAAGATCACGGTAGGGGAAGTTGAAATGCCCATTGTGATCCTTGGAGATCCCGTTTACCCGTTAATGCCGTGGCTCATGAAACCCTACACAGGAAGCCTTGACAGCAGCAAGGAACGGTTCAACTACAGGCTGAGCCGGTGCCGAATGACTGTGGAGTGTGCCTTTGGCCGTTTAAAGGCCCGCTGGCGATCTCTGTATGGGAAGCTGGACTTGGCCGAAAACAGCATCCCTGTGGTTATATCTGCGTGCTGTGCCCTCCATAATATTTGTGAAGGGAAGGGTGAAAGCTTCACTCAGGCATGGACCTCTGAGGTTCAACACCTGGAGGCTGAATTTGCACAGCCAGAGAGCAGGGCTATTACAGGGGCCCAGCGCGGGGCTGCAAGGGTTAGGGATGCCTTGAGGGAGCAATTCAAGGCTGAAAACCAGCAGTGATATCTGGTGCCCTGCACGGGAGTGAAGTGCAGTAGTTCCAATCTTTAGGAATCAGTGTTTGCTAAGCAGACAAGCAGACTTTCAGTGCCTGTTTATTTCCTGTGCTAAGGAGTCTTTTACTTTATGCAATAATAAAGAATGTTTTCAAAGCCAAAAAATCCATTTATTGAAAAGAAAAAAAATTTATTTATTGAAAAGAAACAAGGGGGTGGAGTGGGGAACGGTACAATCACAGATTCGCGTATGTCCTGTCTGGTGTGCTGTGCAGTGAGTGCTGCACTTCAGGATAGCTATACTGCATGGTGATGGGGGTTGAGTGCAGAGGGAAAGGGTTGTGGTTTTCAGGGTTGGGTGGTGAAGATACTGGTGTTGGAGGCAGCTGGTGGCATGAAGAACACGGAAGTTGGGGAAAGTGGGTTGGAGGTGACAGTGGGGCACAATGGAAAGAGTTTTGGGACAAGGGCTGTGGGGGGGTGGCGTTTGCGTTTGCGGTACTGCTCCTCTTTCTGCATGGCTACGAGCTCCTGGATAGCATCTGCTTGGCGCTCCAGGATGCTTATGAGCCGATCCGTGCTTTACTGCCGGTGCTCTGTGCTTTGCCGCCGGTGCGCTGCGTTTTCCTGGCGGATCCTGCTTTCTCTCTCCCTCCAGTTCTGTGCTTTCTCATTCTCTTTAATAGATTGCCGCATCGCTTCTTGCAGTATGTCGTCTTTGCTTTTTCGCGGTCTCTTCCTGAGTCTTTGCAGTCTTTGAGCAGGCGATAAGAGGGACGGCTGAGGTCTCAAGGTTGATGCAGCTGTATAGGCAAAATGCAACATTTAACAGAGGCAGCATTGTTTATACCAGACAGAGTAATGATTCCCCCCGCACTTAAGGAGTAGAAAACACACAGGGTCTACACAATAGCATAATTTTCCCGTCCGAAACAGAGCACACATATCCCATGGGCGCCTCAAAATGGTGAGTAAGGGGGACTGATTGTTTCAGGGCTGCACTGTCCTCTGGGTTTCTGTGCCTTGGGGAGAGCCAACAGCTTCAGGGGGCACCTACACTGAACACTGTCCCAACATTTTCCACAGGAGTTCGTCCTGGACGATATCTCACTGCTGAGGGTGACCTGGGAAGCAAGGGAGGGTCTTCTACTGCAATGCGGCTTCCGCCCTGGCCCATATGCAGCTTGCTTGTGTGCAGCAATGGTCCCCCCGCCCCTCGCGGCACAGTGGCACGGACACGTTAGCCTGGCTGGGACAAGGACCAATGGTGGCTCTCCCGATAAACCTGCGCAAGCGCATTGCACACGTTCTGGATGAGACATTCAAGGAGATTACCGAGGCCAATTACCGCGATGTGATAAACCACATCAATGCACTATTCCGCATCTAGGCATGCATGCCTAACCCTCCTCTCCCAAAGAGCCCACACCGAAAAAATTCCTTCCCGAAAAAAAAAAACGCTTACGGGAACCTGCTCTTCTGTTTGTCCTCCACCAAGTACCGGCCGCTGCGACTGGCTACCTTCCTCCTGGCTCGAGAAGAACTCCTGGCTGCATGGCTCCAGGGATTCCGGGGTGTCTCCATCCGGCCCACCACCATCACTCCCATTTTCCTCCTCCTCCTCCTCCTTTTCCTCCTCCCGCCCCCCACACCGGTTCTGAAGTGTCCATGGTGGTGCCCGAGCACCACCATGGAGGTGGGGTTAACCCCAAGTATCGCATCCAGCTCTTTGTAGAATCGGCAGGTCGCGGAGGGAGCACCCAAGCGGCCGTTTGCGTCGCGGGCTTTGCGGTAGGCACTCCGCAGCTCCTTCACTTTAATCCTGCACTGCAGGGCGTCCCGGTCATGGCCCCTTTCCATCATGTCCTTTGATACCTTCCCGAAGGTATCGTAATTTCTACGGCTGGAGCGCAGCTGGGACTGTACAGCTTCCTCCCCCAAAACACTGATGAGGTCCAGCAACTCGCCATTGCTCCATGCTGGGGCTCACTTGGCGCATGGAGGCATGGTCACCTGGAAAGATTCGTTGATAGCACTCCACGCCATGCTGGGCTGAGCAAACAGGAAGGGGATTTTTAAAATTCCTGGGGAATGTAAAGGGTGGGTCACATGGTTGGTTACCTGAGGCCAGGGCAGTAGAGTTTGAACTGATGACCAGAGTGGCTAGAACAGGCATTGTGGGATACTGCTGAATAATTCTGGAGGCCATTCACAGCGCATTTGGCGGCCACACTGGCGCCGCAGCGCTGCAGCGGCAGCTCAATACTCACTATTCCTCTCGGGGAGGTGGAGTACATGCAGCGCTGCAACCACAGAGATACAGCGCTGCAAATGCCTTGCCAGTGTGGACGGGGAGTGAGTTACAGTGCTGGGGGCGGCTTTACAGCACTGCAACTCGCAAGTGTAGCCAAGGCCTACTTTTCACCCCTGGCTAGCTTACCTGGCTCCCCATTAAGCTTGCTGGCTTCTGAGGATCCCTTTCTTAAGTGCCAAACTCTCCCTATGCATTGTATGGGGAGCCTGGGCACTTAACTGAGGGTTGAGGATTCCAGTAGGTAGCAGGGGGGTGGGGGATTAGGCATTACATTGCCCCTTCCCCAGAGCACATAAGACCAAGGTATTAAACCTTCTTGTGTAACAAATGATATTTTGGAAGGGGAGGGAGTTCAGCTCTCCAATACTTAGCATTTTTTCCCCTAATTTACCAAAGTGCTAATTTAAAGCAACTAAATGTAAATACCTGCTTCCTGTTCATCGGCTTAAGGCCAACAGTAAAGTAGGAAAATGCCCAAAGCACACAAAGCACACAAATTCCACCTTTTCTATGCTGAAGTTGTAATTAACAGCTGTGCAGCGGGCCAGCACAAGGCTAATGCACCACTTAAGTCCTCAAAATTAAGCTGAATTTCAGCCGCAGGGAAAATGTATTCTCCTTGCCTAGCAAAGTGACATTCAAAAATATGTAAGGCCTTTTTATTACACTAAACAGTATAGCTGGGTGGGAAACAGTTTTCAAATCCCATGAGAATCATTGAGATTTCAAATCTCTTTCCTGTCCCAAATGAAGATGAAAAGTCAAAATCTTAAACTTTCACAAACAGAAAAATGTGAACAACATTTTCATGTTGGGTCAACAAAAAATATTGTTTCAATAACTTTGAAACGTTTCAATTTGTTTTCAACACCTTTTTGTTTACTTTTTTACCTTGAATTAACTTTTTTTGAAATTAAAAGTTGTTTTGAAATCACCAGAGCATCCTGTTTTTACTTTTTTGGAATTTGTTGTTGTTGATTCAAAACAGCAAAACTTTTTCATTCCAAAAATGTCAAAACTGATGTTATGGTGATTTCAAAATTTCTTTTCAATTTTTTTTCAAATGGGGAAACTCATTGAAACTGACTCTCATAAGCAGTTTTGCTTTCAACAAAGCTGCATTTTCCCATTTTAAAAGCTTTTTGACCAGCTCGGTTAAATGACCAGCTCGATATATTATATAGTATTGGTAGTGTGGTAGTAGGTAGAAATCCTAGTCAGGGAGCAGATATCATAGAATCATAGAACATTAGGGTTGGAAGAGACCTCAGGAGGTCATCTAGTCCAATCCCCTGCTCAAAGCAGGATCAACACCAATATCCATTGTATTAGGCACTGCATAATAATAACAAACAGATAGTCCTCACCTAAAGAGCTTAATTTGAGGTCAGGTCTATGCTAGAAACTTTTGAAGATACAGTAATACTAGTTAGGAGTGAGATTTAAAATCACCCATCTCACTCCCTACTTCTGATGATACCTCTTTTTCTCAGCTTAATGTATTGTTTTTGTTCAATAATTATAAGGTATGCAGTCCTTTGTTTCTATTTTGTGTATTTAGGCATTCATTAGAGATGGTCAGGAATTTTATATCAAATGTTTTTTGATGGAAAATGCAGTTGCTGTAAAACAGACATTTTCCACAGGAAAATTTCAATTTTGCTGATAACTTTTTTGACTGAAAATCAAAAGATGTCTGAATTATGACTTGTGATACTCAATGAAACTCTTAGGGTATGTCTACACTACGAGAGTAGTTCGATTTTAGTTAAATCGAATATGTGGAATCGATATTACAAAGTCGAACGTGTGTGTCCACACTAAGGACAGTAATTCGACTTTGTGAGACTTTGTGAGTCCACACTAACGGGGCAAGCGTCGACATTGGAAGCGGTGCACTGTGGGCAGCTATCCCACAGTTCCCGCAGTCCCCGCTGCCCATTGGAATTCTGGGTCGAGCCCCAAATGCCTTCTGGGTAAAAAAATGTGTCGAGGGTGCTTTTGGGTGCCTGTCGTCATCTGTCCGTCACTCCCGCCCTCCCTCCCTCCCTGAAAGCGCCGGCGGGAAATCAGTTCGCGCACTGTTCTGATTAGTGACAGCGCGGACGCCACAGCAGTGCGAGCATGGATCCCGCTGCGACCATCGCTGCAGTTGTGGCAGTTCTCAACGCCTCGCAGCTTCTCATCCACCTTTACCAGAGGCAGCTGCAGAGAAATCAGGAGAGGAGGCTACGGCACCACCGTGAGGGCATGAAGTCGGAGAGTAGCTCCGAGCTCTCAGAAAACACGAGACCCTGCGCCCAGGACATCTCGGTGTCACTGGGTCTTGTGGATACTGTGGAACGGCGATTCTGGGCCCTGGAAACAAGCACGGACTGGTGGGACCGCATAGTGCTGCAGGTCTGGGATGAATCCCAGTGGCTGCGAAACTTTCGCATGCGGAAGGGGACTTTCCTCGAACTGTGTGAGTTGCTGTCCCCTGCCCTGAAGCGAAAGGACACCCGGATGCGAGCAGCCCTGACTGTCCAGAAGCGAGTGGCCATAGCCCTCTGGAAGCTTGCAACGCCAGACAGCTACCGGTCAGTCGCGAACCACTTTGGTGTGGGCAAGTCTACCGTGGGGGTTGCTGTCATGCAAGTAGCCAAGGCAATCGTCAAGGTACTGCTATCAAAGGTAGTGACCCTGGGAAACGTGGAGCTCATCATAGATGGCTTTGCCGAGATGGGATTCCCAAACTGCGGTGGGGCTATAGATGGGACTCACATCCCTATCCTGGGACCGGACCACCAGGCCAGCCAGTACATAAACAGAAAGGGATACTTTTCAATGGTGCTGCAAGCACTGGTGGACCATCGGGGACGTTTTACAAATATCAACGTTGGATGGCCTGGCAAGGTTCATGACGCTCGTGTTTTCAGGAACTCTGGTCTGTTTAGACGGCTGCAGGAAGGTCTTTACTTCCCGGACCACAAAATAAGTCTTGGGGATGTGGAGATGCCTACAGTGATCCTCGGGGACCCTGCATACCCGCTAATGCCCTGACTCATGAAGCCCTACACTGGCGCACTGGACTCAGAGAAAGAACTCTTCAACTACCGGCTGAGCAAGTGCAGAATGGTGGTGGAGTGTGCTTTTGGCTGTCTCAAGGGGAGATGGAGAAGCTTACTCACTCGCTGTGATCTCAGCGAAACCAATATCCCCATTGTGATAGCTGCTTGCTGTGTGCTCCACAATCTGTGTGAGAGCAAGGGGGAGACCTTTATGGCGGGGTGGGAGGTTGAGGCAAATAGCCTGGCTGCTGATTACGCCCAGCCAGACAGCCGGGCGATTAGAAGATCCCAGCGGGATGCGCTGTGCATCAGGGAGGCTTTGAAAGCCAGGTTCTTGACTGAGCAGGGTCTCCAGTGACTGTTTAGTTTGTGGACACAGATGCTGAACCTGCCCCCGTTTCTTTACCCAGTTACTGTTGACTATCCTTCCAAGTTACATACCCCCTTCACCACCTTCCCAACAAATAAAATCGGTTCCATTTTGTTAATGAACAACGTTCTCTTTCTTACTGTTTTCGCGGGAATGTTGTAAACCGGGGACACAGACTGTGGCGGGGGGCGGGTTTCGTGTTCTGATGCAAATGATGCTTCTAAACTCCGGGAATGACAGGCTCCGCAGTGGTGGATTGGTTGTTTCAACTGAGCTTGCCAGCAGTCCTGGGCGGGACTGCGTGTATGTGTCGGCCAAGTGACTTTCTGGCAGGGGGCGGAGGGTTACAGACCCCCTGCTGCGTGGCTCTGTGATCCAGGATAAGGACCGCGGCATAAGATCTCTAACTGCCCTCCCCCGCCACAAAGTCACAGATCAACCCCCCCGCCCCCCAGAACATGAAAACCACCTCCCAGACTGACCAGGGTAACTGGTGACTGCACTGTGTATGTGTCCTGATGCTGGACCTGCCCCCGCCTCTGTAGCCTGCTAAAGGTGACTGTCCTGTCCAATTAACAAACCCCTTCCCCCCCTTCAGACAGAATCTCCTCTAAAAGACAATCTTGGAAACAGTACTTAACAGAAACAGATGTTTTATTATGAACCGCACATGAAAAGGGGGGGGAGGAAACTTGGACGGGGGCTTGTGTGAGATGGGTAGGAAAGGACTTTTCAAACTTTGTGGAACGAGAGCCTTCTATTGCTACAGCAGTCTGCAGGGGTTGACTGAAAGTTTTAACGGCCCTTGCCGCCCCTCCTTCTTTGGACTTTTGGTGAGGGGGGTGTGGGACTTTGTGGCGGGGGAGGGCGGTTAGAGATAGACTGCAGCGGGGCTCTGTCCTCCTGCCTCCGGTCTTGCAGAACATCCACTAGGCGCCGGAGCGTCTCCGTTTGCTCCCTCATTAGTCCAAGCAGGGTTTGAGTAGCCTGCTGGTCTTCCTGGCGCCACCTCTCCTCCCGTTCCATGACTGCTCGGTGCATTTGTGACAAGTTCTCCCTCCACTGTGTCGTCTGGGCTGCCTGCGCTCGTGAGCAGTCCATAAGTTCATAGAACATGTCCTCACGCGTCTTCTTCTTCCTCCTCCTAATCTGCGCTAGCCTCTGGGAGTGTGATGCCAGGCTGGGTTGGGAGACAGTCGCAGATGTGTCTGTGGGAATGGGAAAAAGGGAGTGAATTCCTGAGACAGATAAATGAAGTTGCTAACAAAGAACATAGTCTTTCTCTGTGAACAACACCATGCACTGCACCTTTCACATGCGCACTCAGGACAAGGCCGAATTTTCGGCCCTCGCCTTCAGTGCCTGGGGTCTTGCAGTTGCGATCTGAGAAGCGTGGCAGGACACCTCTACTTTTGTAGCAGGAAAACATGGTAAGCCGTAGACTTGTGGCAGCTTAAAACTTTAATAGTAGCACTGGGCTCCTTTCGCACTGAAAGCAATGCCACTCTCTGCTGGCAGCAATCAGGGAAGCATGAGCTCTGCCCCTGTCCCACCACCTCGCGGCTGTCCCAGGGAAAGATCCCTGTATGCTGCCCCTCTGCCGCCTCCACCGCGTGGCTGTAAAGCAGTCCCAATACTAACATTCCCCTCCCTAATTTAAAGCAGGGCGTCATGTGCGACATCACGCTGATGAGGATCTCGGAGAGCGACAGGGGACGGATGCTTCGGGAGAGCATGCAGAAGCTAGGGCCGTATGCCGCCATGCTCTGCCGTGCTATGATCCCGGACTACTTGATAGAGTCATGGCGTGGGAACGTGTCTTACCACGGTGGACCTAACAAGATCGCCCTGCCACGGAACCTGATGCGCAGGCTTGAGCAGTACCTCCAGGAGAGCTATGCTGAGCTCTCCCAGGAGGACTGTCTGTCAATTCCCGGACATATAGACCGTATTTTGGTGTAACTGTACTGGAAGGGACTACAGAGTGGAGCGTCCTGTGGTTGCCTAATCATGAAAATCCGGACATTATTTGATTTTTTATACATAGTTGGGACTAAATAGTTGCCTAAGGCAAAGAAATCATGAACACCCAATTGCTGATATAATTAATATTCCTGTTGTGTTATAAATAAAAGTTTCTATGTTTAAATGAGTGAATGAAAACCCCATTGTTAACAATATAAATATTCCAGTTATGTTAAAATTAAATGTTTAGATGTTTAAAGCACTCACTGCTTGATCCTTCCCCTGATTCGGTGTCCGGGGTAACGGATGGGGACGGTTGGTAGGGGATCTCGGTAAGGGTGATGAAGAGCTCCTGGCTGTCGGGGAAATCAGCGGTGCAAGCGCTGTCGACTGCCTCGTCCTCCTCATCTCCTTCCTCATCTTCCCCGTCCGCTAACATTTCCGACGAGGAACCGGCCGTGGACAATATCCCATCCTCAGAGTCCACGGTCAGTGGTGGGGTAGTGGTGGCGGCCGCACCTAGGATGGAATGCAGTGCCTCGTAGAAACGGGATGTGTGGGGCTGGGATCCGGAGCGTCCGTTTGCCTCTTTGGTTTTTTGGTAGCCTTGTCTCAGCTCCTTGATTTTCACGCAGCACTGCGTTGCATCCCGGCTGTATCCTCTCTCTGCCGTGGCTTTAGAGATCTTCTCGTAGATCTTTGCATTCCTTCTTTTGGAGCGCAGCTCTGAAAGCACGGACTCATCGCCCCACACAGCGATGAGATCCAAGACTTCCCGATCAGTCCATGCTGGGGCCCTCTTTCTATTAGATTGCACGGCCATCTCTGCTGGAGAGCTCTGCATCGTTGCAAGTGCTGCTGAGTTCGCCACGCTGTCCAAACAGAAAATGAGATTCAAACTGCCCAGACAGGAAAAGGAATTCAAATTTTCCCGGGGCTTTTCCTGTATGGCTGGTCAGAGCATCCGAGCTCGAACTGCTGTCCAGAGCGTCAACAGAGTGGTGCACTGTGGGATAGCTCCCGGAGCTATTACCGTCGATTTCCATCCACACCTAGCCTAATTCGATATTGCCATTTTGAATTTAGCGCTACTCCTCTCGTTTTCGAGGAGTACAGAAGTCGAATTTAAGAGAGCTCTATGTCGAACTAAATAGCTTCGTGGTGTGGACGGGTGCAGGGTTAATTCGATGTAACGGCGCTAAATTCGACATAAACCCCTAGTGTAGACCAGGCCTTAGTTGTGAGTAATCTCAACATTCATCTCTGTTTGCCTGAGCTGCTGCTTTGCCTCACACAGGCATTGTTGTTTGGGTGCATCATGCATCCATTCTTCTCTATGGGCTGGGTTCCTTGGTGGGACTAAATTTCCTATGATGCACTGCAGCCCCACTCTGGCTGAACCGCAGTGCATCATGGGAGTCCCATGACCATAATGCATTTTTTGAGATCTACTTTGTTTTTCACAAAAAATTGATATTTTGACTGTCTTCCCAATTGAGGACAAAAACAAATGTCAAAAATTGGAATTTCCTATGGCATGGAAATTCTGATATTTGACCGGTTCTAATGATCAACTTATTTCAGAGGGTTTGCTTATTCTCCCGGGAATGTTTGAGGGATTTTTTTCTATATCTAGACATGCCTTTTTCTTATTTTATATATGCTATATCTCCTCATCTTTGTATTATAATTTGTTTTTTGTAATAATATTTAATGAAAAACCAAACAAAGTAAAATATAATCCTGCTGTCACCTCTATTGCAAGCTCCTCTGCTGAATTTCACTATCTTGGATCCTTTAGCGTGTCCTAAGCAAATCTCCAGTTTTAGAAAGGGATACTAAAAGTGATACATAACTAAAGTATCACTGTGGAGAATCTCCCTTTGACAGTCCATAACCACATGCTGTTAAATCTCATGCTAAATGCTCCTATGGTGTTTGTTGTTCTACTGTTGAACCTCATCATCATATGTTTGCAAAGTGAGACAAGACATTTTGCTGCATAGTACATTCTATATTAATTGTCCTTCTTGGGCAAGTCTTTTGGTCCAGAAATTCTAATGTACATTTGTTATAAGTGTGCTGTAAAAATGAAACCCATGAACTGCTACTTCGTTTTAAAATTGAAGCATATGCATAAATGTAAAACTGTTAAATGTCATATAAAATACTTGTGCAAACAATAGACAAATTATGTAAGTGGTTTGTACAGAACAACATTGAGCAATATTTAGGTAACAAGGGTTTATTTAAAAATATTCCTGGAGAACTCATCTCTGATATTTTTTTAAAATGTAATTACAAGACCAGTAGGAAAAGGGGGATTTATTAAACATAAATCACTGGACTAGAGCAATCACTGGTATAACCTTTGTCTTCACAGTTACACTGAGATGATTTTTTCCTAAATCAGCTAGATGTGATCAAAGTTTTTGATATGGTTCCACATGGGAACTTAATTGAAGAAACAAGCATTTGTTTGGAAAAGAAAAATGTGGAGTTAATGTGCAATAGGTGAAACCCCCTTCTTTAGAGAATAATTATAATTCATACAACAAATTAGTGATGGTGGTGGTGGTGGGGAAACACTGTTGGAATCAGTATGCAACCAAATCCCCCAACATAGTGTTAGGAGATGTCTGGCTCTGCTGGAAGTATTATCTAACAGATATTGTGCAAAATAGAGATTCTAGCTGCTATGGTTATTAAAGTCGCATAACAGTTTTCAGAATTGCAGGAAGGCTGGCCCTACTGCCCTGGAGAAACTTCTCTTTGAGTAATCATATTATGCCTGTCTAAAATAAATTTCAATTATATATTTGCTTCCTCTTTTAATCTATAGTATTGTGTTATTGTGTTCTGTTTAATGACTTCATTGTTTTATCCCAGATGTGTTTGCATTTCAGTGGTGAGTGGATGAACTACTCTGTTTTATATACGCATGTACCTATGTCTATAGTAACTTATTTAGAAAGAGTGGGATTGTGGAGGAAGCTTTTAAAGCACTCTAGGTTCCTCAGGGATGAAAACTGTTACGTAAATGAAAGGTAGTTTAGGGCACTGTAGCGTCTCACAGTGAGTTTGCCTAAGAAGAGCTCTGCATGTGATTTCTATTTAGTAATGCACTTTGGTTGGTTGAAAAAAAAATTTTTTTTGAAACATTTGTGTAGCTTGGAAAATCGTGATGTCAAAATACTTCCTCCCCTACTACAAGGTCAAGTCAGGTTATGACCTTGAGTAGTGAGATGGAAAAGTCAAGCAGAGCAGAGACTCTGGCACACTATTTTCTTCATCACCACTTCCCTAAAATGTTGAAGGAGCAATGCCCCCTCCATCCTTTGTTTTTGCCAATGCTCACTTTCCCCATCTTAATTTCCTCTCTCACACAAGAGGCCAGATCCTCCACTAGTGTAACTTCTTGTAGCTCATTTGTGACAATGACCTAGATGTGTGTTCAGAGGTGTCTCCCCCTTCCATAGCTCTAGTCCCCTATTTTATATTTAAAGTCAAATATCTCTTTTCAGAGTAGAAATCTGGGGTAAATCCTGGCCAAATTGAAATCAATGTGAGTTTTGCCCTGACTCCAATGGAGCCAGGATTTCATTACTGATCTTCTCAGGGGGCTGATATTTACTTATGTAAATGAAATTATAACAACAGATGTTACCAGTGGGGGGGGGGAACCCTACAAACCTTGATGTACAAAGATTTTTAAATGAGTAATCATTCTGTAGTCTGTCTATGATTATAACATTCTGGCTGAGTGGAGAGAACAGACTTAGGGCTGGTCCACACTAAGCCCCCAGTTCGAACTAAAATACGCAACTTCAGCTACGTGAATAACGTAGCTGAAGTCAAAGTATCTTAGTTCGAACTTAAAGGTACTTACCGCGGGTCCACACGCGGTAGGCAGGCTCCCCCGTCGACTCCGCCTACTCCTCTCGCGGAGCAGGATTACCGGCGTCGACGGCGAGCACTTCCGGGATTGATTTATCGCGTCTAGACAAGATGTGATAAATCGATCCCAGAAGATCGATTGCTTGCCGCCGAACCAGCGGGTAAGTATAGACGTACCCAAAGTGAAGGAAATGGTTATATTAAACCGATATTCAATTATGGAAAATTTAATTCTAACCTGAAGATGTAATATTAACACAGGGGCAAAAATAGTGATTGTTTCTAATTCATAGACATTAATTTCCCTGCTGGCATTAGATGTGAATTGGCACATCAACAAGAATATGATTTATCTGGGTTGGAATTATCAATACATAAAGGAGCTTTGAAAGTTCTTTACTCATATTATTAGGTAAATAACCATCTCCTGTTATGTGACCTGTATGTCATTTATAGGAAACAAACTTCAGAGTGCACTCTTTTCAGTCTAGAAGAAAGTACATAGTGGAAAGGTAGGTTTTCTGTATACTTTTCAGAGGGTTACTATGGTTTACACATGAATGAATTCTTTAAATTTCAGGAAAGAGTCATTCAGAATCCATGAAAATAGCAAAATATAGTAAATGAGGAACAGTTTATTGTAAAGTTGAACCTAATAATCAAACTAGAAATGATTAACATAGAACCGATTTTTTCCCTGTAATGTACACAGAGAGTTTTTCGTAAATGGTAAACAACTATAGACATATGTTTGTTTGGTTTTTTTTATTTCCAAAATGTGTGGTGGAATGAACTATCTTAGGAGACTGAAGAAAGTTCAGGGCTGGCTGAAAAACAAACATACATTTTCAGGAATGATTGTTTCAAACTTGAAGTTTCTTCTTCGTGTTTCATTAAAATGAATATGCCATATCTGTGTCCATTGCTGTTTAAACTTTCATTTGATTACAGTATCAAAGTTAGAGATGGGCCTGAACCAAACCATCCACTCCAAACATCCTCACATTCTGGAGGGAAGAGTTGGAACCCAAGCTATGATCTGGTCCCAGATTTCCTAGTTGCCCTTATCTCTAAAATGGGCTGCACCAAAACCCCATAGCCAAAGAATCCAGGGGGAGGGGGGGGGAGGACGGTGTCGGAGGGAGGGAGAAGGTGTTTTGCAATATGGATCTTAATTTTTGTTACTCAGGCACATCTCTAATCAGAACACTGACCTATTAAAACCATGCAATGTGTCATGGTTACGGAATTAGCTGGACCTTTGATCCCAGTCCCATTTCTTTCATGGGGCAGGCATTATACCTTCACACCTCTCATGGTGGAATCTGCACTTCTCCCACTTAGACTGGGTCCCTGGGCTACAGCACCCCTGTTTGCTAACAGTAATTCCTCACCAGATGCAGCTGGGTGTGGTCCTGCAAGACACTCTTGTTTTCAAGAGCTGGGACAATTTGGTAAATGCAGTGACTCAGCTTCTGCAAAAGCAAGTATTATTTATTTATCCATAGAAACATGGCAATCAGAGAAAGGGTTTAAATAAAAAAGGCCTACATGCATATGACTTACCTAAAGTTCTGTCAAACTCAGTTGCTTAAGACAAATCTCATAGAACGTCTCCCTCTACATCAGTCTGCTGTCCATGAGCAGTTTCCTGAAAACCCACTCTCCCTCCTGAACTCAGGTTTTTATCAGCTCTAGAGGTTTTTTTTTCAGATGTCTTGCCTGATAGACCCCTTTCCCATCCCAAGCAAGGGGAGTTGAGCTCAGATTGGTCAGAGGCAAAATTTCAATGGTGTTGACACCTGTATTGTCAGTTAAGTACTGATGATTAGATTATCTAAAGCCACTATCTGCCTTCCTGTGGATGTGTAGGATGCTCCTGCGGGAATTAATCCTTTGAACCCTGCTAGCAAATAGCATAACAATCAAAATGAAGCATACATAATACTCACAAAAATAATAGATATCGCCCATGTTCTTAACACCACTCTTCTATAACCAGACTACAGGTGACGGTGAATATGCAGATATATTTTCCTTTGAAAAACAGACAAATAACAATTATTTGTTCAAAACACCTGCTGTCAAACCAAATTCAATTCAAATTGAAACCTTAATCTTTTGGCTGTTTGTAGTCTATGTAAGTCTTTCCTTCAAAATGTATCAGACTTCACCACCACAATTGGCTATATCCTTTCTACTCTCTGTCATTGGAGACTTCAACTCCCAACCCTCTGAGCAACATTGAATACACTTATTATTGTACAGCCTCCCACATACAGAAGGAGTCTCACCCTTGTCGTCTCAAGTTCTTCTCTTTTAACTGTCTCTGACAACACCATTAGTAATCACTGTTCCATGAAATTCAGCTTGGTGGCTTTTTTAAGCCTCTCCATTCTCCTGACCCACAGCACTGCTGTGCAGATATTTCTCTTCTCACTTAATTCCTTCCATGGTAAATGCTTCTGTAGTGCCTGTCTGAAGGAGATGGGTTTGAACCCAAAAGCTCAAATATGGATCTAAATTTCCCCAAAGCAATTAAGAGCTCAAAGTTCTTCTGTCACAAAGATCCAGAGCAGTGAGAATTTCAGCTCCTGTAGGGATGCTGCCCTTTCCCCAAGGTATACAAAGTTTAAATACTTCAAATATTAAAACTACAGCATTAGGTCATTTTAACAAGGTCAGAATACTGATATATTAACTGTACTGGTGTCCTATTATATTCAACTCTATCCACAGCAAAGTTTTATCTATTAGCACTATAATGGGAAAATAAAGGCTTTTTGGGTTACATAATTATGCAACTAACCGTAGCTGTTATCAAAACTATAGTTCCACGACTTTCCCTTTTCACTGTGATTACATTAAGGCTTTTCCTGGAAAATGTTATGACAAAACTAAAGTCCTAATCTTCAGGAAGAGATGTCTGTGAAGGGTTGTGACACCCCAATTTCCCCATCATCTCTTTCTCCACCCAGCACCCTGAGGAGTTTGCCAGGTCCCTCCTTTTTATATTAAAAAGGATATAGAACTACATTATTACTCAGAGTAGATGACTAATTTTTTCTCTTTATAGACCAGCAACCAACATCTCTTTCTATTTCTTTCCTTCATCAGAGCCATCACCAATCATTATCTCTAGTATGAAGACAGACATCTCTTCACGCAACCACGTTCTAATCTAATGATGGCTTCCTGTCTCCCTATCTTTGGTCCTTTTATATCATTGCCAGCATCAGTTACTCTGTCTACACTAGCTCTTTTCCCTGATGCCCTGAAAACTGCTGCTATCATTTATCTTCTTTTTAAAAAGCTATGTTTTGCCTCTCTGCCTCTCCACAATCCTGTCTAAAGCTTGGATTTCCTTAGCAAATTCTGGCTAATACTCTTACCTCTCTGACCACCTTTCCCAGTACTCTGGCTTTTAATTGTCTTTTATTATGACCATTGATCCTTTTGCAGTAAAGAGGTTACTCTCTTCACGTGTTTAATGACCTATTTCTTCCCTCTAAAATTTTCCCTTATTCTGCTTGATAGAGGTGCAGACTTAAATACTATGGGTCATCATACAAGAAATGGGAGGCTTTAGCACTTTCTTCTGGTTTGTATCTATAGCTAATCACTTTTGAATTCTGATAGACTTCATATTTTCCCTACTCTGTAGTGTCAGATATTATTCTACCAATGGAAGTTACACAGTATATGAATGTTCTAATAGGAGGAAAGACCCCATTAGAATCTATGGTAAAATTCAGACGTCCAGGTTATGGCTTCACTGTGGGAAAATTAGGTTGTGTTTATATTGAAATAGCTAACTTAAGTTAGCTGTCTTTCTGTAAATCCTAGTGGAGACAAACACAGATAGTTCTTACCTTGATGTAGCTAGTTGAGGTAAAAATTCAGGGGAGTAGTGTTAACCCCAGCTAGCTACAACAAGATAAAAACTACCTGTGACTTGGATTTTAAATCAAGATAGTTAATTTTGTAACTTGATGCAACTTACATTTCTTTGTGCTCACAATGACTTCAGTGGAAGGAAATATATATGGGGTCTCTCCCTCTCTCTTTCTCGCATGCAAAATCGAATTTGCATGCAAATGAGCCAAGAGAAGGTGTAAGTTATACCAAGAAAATCTTCTTAAACATTGGTAGAGTGGATGTGAAAAGGTCTAAAAGAGTCTGACTATAAAGAGGACAAAATTATTCCATTTTTTACATCATCTCATAGACTTTAGGGTCAGAGTCTATGAGATGATGTAAGTTTTGGTTCTTTTTTCTAGCTCTCTACACTGGTTTCACAATTGTTCAGGTTGTCAGCACTTTTCAGCTTTCTAGTCTCTTCACTGCACATTAAAATTCCTTCATGATAGTGGTTATTGAAAATCTAATGGCTCCATTGCTTATGTTAATCAGACCTGATTTTTACCTAGAAGTTGGAAAATAGAAAATGGTCACTTCCCTCACTGAGGTTCTTCAGTAACCATTTGAAATGAATCTTTCTGAATATTGTTCATGTTATGGTAATATTCTCCAGCATACCTCAGTTTTCTAATTTGTTCAGTGTCCATGAATCTGAGTAGTAGAATGGGAATTTTTTATATGATGCCTGGCCAGTAGGGAATTCAATTCTCCTTGCCTAGTCAAGTTCTTATGTTTGATCATCCTAGTTAACAGTGCACTTCTCATTGTCCCCCATAGGCCTGCTCATCAGGGTATTTGATAAAATACATGATCAGTATAATTATCCTAATTCACATTGTATTCTCTTTCCTTGATTCTTGGCACATGCACAGTGCTATTTTAGATGTATGCATGTTTCTACAGCCAAGCTGCGGAGTGGAAAGCAATACCATGAGAGAGAAGAGAGGATTGCTGATAAGTGCCTATTTTGCATTAACTGAAAATTATCTGGGTAAAGGCAAGATCTAGGGCTGGTGAAGTGTGGCCACTTCAATCCTATAAGCATGAAGGAAAATATCTGAATGTATTTTAAACTTGATGTTTCTAACTCACATTCCTTTAAAAAATATAGCTTCAAATTCTCTCAAACTTTGAGCTAATCAATTTACGGAACTATACCATTTTAATAACGTCGGCTGAACAACCAACAAAAGGACTTTATTGCAAAGAGATAGATACCTATTTAAAATCTACATAATTAATTACAAAAGAGGCAAATTAAAACAAACTGCTTCATGAAAGTTGTTAAAATAATCTCATTAGAAAGAAAATCTGTACAGACAAGGAAAGCAAAAAGGGAATGGGAAATTATAGAAGTAAAGATGCAAATCTAAATGTATTGGGGTGTGAAACATTTTAATTTGCATGCAAATTAAATATAGAATTAAGAAGCTTTAAGAAAATTAACATGTGAGCTACGATAGAAATACGAAGACCAAATTAAGAAAGCTGAGACATTTTTATTTGTTTCTTTTCAATTCCCCTTGGCATATATGTTTTGATGCTGATTATTCCCATTTCTATTAAGGAAGTATTAAAGAGAGCAGATTTGATTTGATGTCAACCCACTGGCAAGTATAATCATTAATACTTAGTGACTAATACAGTCTCCTGGATTTAAAACCCAGGAAGATAAAAAAAAAAAAAAAAAAAGAATAAGTTTGAAGAGCCTGGTCAGTTAGGGTAAAATCTGCTTTTGAAAATAACATTGAAAGGTTCACTGTGTAAAAATATTTATTTATTTTATTTTTGTTTTAAACACGCTTGAAAATGGCAACAAATAAATGTTATTGCCATTGGAAATTACATAATGATAGTTGCTATGGAAGGGAATGTCTGTTAAAGCAATATGACTGATATTACACTTTGCCTGCTTTTACCTGTCTATAATATAAATTTATATCTATTGGCCAAGCCACTAATCTTTATGAATTGCTCCTTTATGCAAAAGTAAGACAATCTATTACTATAAACTGCAGCATTTTCAGTGCATGTACAAGAATATCTCTGTTAAGTCTATTAGAAGTGTTTGCTTTTGACTATAGAAAAATGATATAGATTGAATATGAAAATTAATAAAACATTTTTCAGGAAAGAAAATAATGCACTGTTTAAAATATCCACACAATGGTCTATTCCTCCCTGGGCATAAGTATGTTAATCCCATTAGTGTCAAGAGGAGACATATTTGTCAAGTGGAAAACAGCTCTGCAATATCATTCATTAGATTATATTAGATTTTAGGCTTATTTATTGGGCTTTCAGACTGTAAATGATTTACTATAGATGAATAATATTGCATGTTTTGTTGAAGAAACAATCAGGATGATTAAATACAGTGATTATTATTTTATTTACTACCAGATCCAACTACCATTGAGATTTTCCATTGGCTTCAGTGGGAGTTGGACTGAGCCTTTGTATTTATACATTTACAATAAGATGTATTAAAACACAATTTGTTTGTTTGCACGCAGTTTATCAAGAGATTCAGATCCCTCTGAATCAGTGACTTGTCCTCTTTGTTATTTACCACTCCCCCAATGTTTGTGGTAGCTGCAAACTTTATCACTGATATGTTTTCTTACAGGTCATTGTTAAAAGCGTTAAGTAGCATATGGCCAAGAACCAATCCTTGCAGGATCCCAATAGAAATACACAAAAATAACAGGAGTACTTGTGGCACCTTAGAGACTAACAAATTTATTAGAGCATAAGCTTTCGTGGGCTACAACCCACTTCTTCGGATGCATATAGAGTGAAACATATATTGAGGAGATATATATACACACATACAGAGAGCATGAACAGGTGGGAGTTGTCTTACCAAGTCTGAGAGGCCAATTAAGTAAGAGAAAAAAACTTTTGAAGTGATAATCAAGATAGCCCAGTACAGACAGTTTGATCATCTTTACTCTCACAGATGATCCTTTACTCTCACAGATCTTGGGAGACAGACCTGTCCTCGCTTACAGACAACCCCCCAACCTAAAGCAAATACTCACCAGCAACCACACATCACTGAACAAAAACACTGACCCAGGAACCTATCCTTGTAACAAAGCCCGATGCCAACTCTGTCCACATATCTATTCAAGTGACACCATCATAGGGCCTAATCACATCAGCCATACCATCAGGGGCTCGTTCACCTGCACATCTACCAATGTGATATATGCCATCATGTGCCAGCAATGCCCCTCTGCCATGTACATTGGCCAAACCGGACAGTCTCTACGCAAAAGAATTAATGGACACAAATCTGACATCAGGAATCATAATACTCAAAAACCAGTGGGAGAACACTTTAACCTGTCTGGCCATTCTTTGACAGACCTGCGGGTATAGATGGGAAGTAAAGGCAGGTATAAATATGTAACACAAATGGAAGAAAGGGGAATTTGATAGAAATGCATATAAATCAGAAGTTGGGAATTGTAGAAACTTGATAAGGGAAGCAAAGGGACACAAGGAGAAATTTAAGGCCAACAGAGTTAAGGACAATAAGAAGGAGCTCTTAAAGTATATTAGGATCAAAAAGAATCCTAACAATGGTATTAGTACATTACTAGGTGGAAATGGTAGAATTATTAGTAATAATGCAGAAAAGGCAGAGGTGTTCAATTAATATTTGTTCTGTATTTGGGAAAAACAGATGTTATAGTCATATCCTGTGATAACAGTGGAATGGAAAGAGAGTACTTGATGACTACCCGTTCTGTTCATTCTCTCTGAAGCACGTGGCATTGGCTACTAATAGAAGACAGGATACTGGGCTAGATGGACCTTTGGTTTGACCCTGTTTGGCCATTCTTATGTTATCTAAGGAGGATGTTAAACAGAAGCTACAAAAGTTAGACATTCTCAAATGAACAGTGAGGGATAACTTGCATTCAAGAGTTTTCAAAAAGCTGGCTGAGGAACTTGCTGGACTGTTAATGTTGATTTTCAATAAGTCTTGTAACAGTAGGGAAGTTCCAGAAGATTGGAGGAAAGCTGCTGTTGTGCCAATATTTAAAAAGGATAAATGGAATGAATTGGGAAATTATAGGCCTGTCAGTCTGACGTTGATCCAGGCAAGATAATAGAGGAGATGATACAAGACTTGTTTAATAAAGAATTGATGGCTTTTTTGGGCATCTACTAAAATTTTCTTAAATAATTCTCAATTATCATTCACCTCTTTCTGATTAAATTCTTCCTCCTAACTGATTTGCCTCAATTGTTTTCCTGTTAAAGCACTAAGTATATATGTATAAACGGGTGTGTACTTTATTCTGTTTGCATGTTATAATGTGATCAAGTCATGATCATTTGTATGTAAGGTACCATTAATTTTGAGTTCTGTGATCAATTCCTCTTTATCTGTCAAGATGAGGTCTAATATAGAATTTCCGGTTGTTGGATGTAACACTTTTTGAATTAGGAATTTGTCATCTATAATGTTTAGAAATTCCAAGGATGTTTTAATTCTGGCACCATGAGACCTCAAACTCAGATTGAAGTCCCCCATGATAAAACAGGTTTTTCCCCCCCCTTTTCCTGCACTTATAGATAGGTGTATAAGGACCTGGTCATCCTGTTCCCTAGTGTGATTTGATGGTCTGAAACAGACATCAACTAATACCCCATCTTGTGCTTTATCTGATAGGGCATTCATCCTTAAGCATTTATAATCACTGGACCACTTGGATAGAAGAATGCCTAAATTTTCTCTCTCTGTACTAGATTTCTATAACAGGAAATTCAGTAATAATGCTGGTTAATAAGCATGACATACCATACCATACTTGGATGGGTTATTAGACAGTTCCTCATGAGTACTGCACTTTAAACTGTTACTCTAACTTGAAGAGCCTGTTTCCCCAGGCAGATAATAAAGCAAGCTATTAACATAAATGCATACATAAAAATAAAAATATATTATAAATAAAATATTCACATAATTGAAAAATATTGTGACAATGTAGTAGGAATTATGAGGCATAGACAATATTGTTTTATGGCCCTAGAGGAAAAAGGTCTCTCATTTTTAAGCATATGGACACTCAGACCTTAGAGCCATATTTGCTAATAGAATTTTTTCTCCCATGCCATCCTACAAACACCTATTATCCTTTATAGATGTTAAAATGGAATCTTATAAATAAAATCAGGAGATTCTTTACAAAACTGAAAATGATCACTCTCTAGCTAGTATGGAGAAATGTGCCTCAATTTCTAAATTTATTTAATTATAATCAGCCTGTGGTGGTAATTTAGATTTGGATTATTTTACTTTAATTCTTTTTCTTTACAAGAAAATATTTATTTTGTTTTTTGTTTTTTACAAAAAAGCACCAACTATATTATACCACAAACTGAAGATTGTTTTTGACTGCGTGAAATCTTACACGAAATGTATACTGTTCTGAAAGATTATGAATATAAAATTGTATTTTTAATAATCCTTTAAAATGAAGTTAAATGGAAGAACACAGCCAACTCACCTCTGACCAACAAATTGGTCAATTCCTTCTCTCTTCAGTTTACTCCTTTTGAAATTGTTAAAGTTTTTGGAGTTGCAACAATTTGGTTGTTTGAACAAATTGTAACTTACTTGGTTGCAGATACACATAAATTGTCAGTTTGGCACTGAATTACTTGCCACCTCAAAGCAATATCACTCCACCAGCTCAGCTCAATCAGGATTATTAACCAGCTTGTTCCTTTAGCATCATCAGCAAGGTATAACCATCCTGCAATGTCCCGCACCTAATGCCCAAACTACACTGACCTATGAAAAAGGTTGGGAATCTGAGATGTCTACTTAACCTAATCCATTACAAAAATACCAAAACATCATAGACTTAAGCACAGAATGTATTAAGTTACCGTCTCATGCTGCTGGTGTTTTCCATTGGTGCTGACAAAATGTGTATTACACCTCTTCAGTTCCTCTGCTATTTTAGGCCACTCCTTTGAAAGCAATGTTTTTGATACTACCATTGAACTCTAGGTCTCCTTCCACCAGACTTCATCCACTTCATTATCCCAAGAGAAAATGTCAGCTGGGAGAAAGCTAAAATCCCTGCTCACTGCCACTACTTCCACTGGGCATACCTCCACTAATCCCTTCCTCACTAGAGATAATATATCAGAAGCAAAGGGGAATTAAAAACAATTCCCTTTCTTCTCCTGAAATCTGGGCATCACAGGCCCTGCCCTCTCATTAATGCCGATCATTTTGTCAGTGAGTGAGGAGTTAAAGCCCCTTGTCACAGGGTGAAAATGGCCCTTTAAGAGGAAGCAGGGCCAGTGCACCAGTGATTCATCAGCTTACTCCCACTGACCTGGAGAGGTTAGGGACCCAGGAAGTCAGAGCTGGGTCAATCAGGAAAAGGCAGGTGAACGCTCCCAGAGACTGGGGAAGGTCCCAGAAGGAACTGAAGGATGATCCGGGTGAAGGCTTAAGGCAGACAGCAAGAGGAGGTTCCCGGGTGACTTCCCCAAGCCAGGGCCACAGGGCTAAAGGCAGGAGAGCGGCGAAGGGGCTTACCTGCTGACATTTCCATGGCAGAGACCAGGACCCAGGAGAATAGTGAGAGGGCCAGCCCAAGGGGGAGGGTGTGAGGGGTACTTCAAGGAGGCTGGGAAGGGAGTTGGTTGTCACTGGGAAGAGCAGGGTTGCTACACAGCTGGCAGAGCTGGGGTGGCTGTCCTGGTAGAGGGACAGGAAAGGAACAATGAAGAGTGCAGGTATGGTGGAAGACACAGGAGTGTGGTATGTGGTGCACTGAGGGATTAGATGTCCTGGGATTTAAAGGACAACATACACAGCTCCAAGAAGGCATATTACTGAGGCAAAAGAGCTTGATATGAAATTACTGGGGTCTCTGAAGGAGGGGAACTGATGCAGGCACACATTTCATGCCATGGCCTGTGCAAGGAGGGTGTTCTAGGCAGGGTATCCAATCACACGCCTGCTCAGTTCCTGTGCTGCTGTTACATATTTTACTTAGATTGAAATTATGCCATTTTTTGTTCATTTTATTGTAGGAATTATTATTATTCAAGTTTTATTTTATTATTTGTATGTATTTATCGGAATAAATTCATCAGCCAAGGCTAGTCTATTTAGTTTTTAAGCTCTTTAACGACTATCTGTTTATGTTTGTATATCACACAATGGGGCTTGGGCTTCTAGGTGCTACCATATACTGCTAATAACAATTCATAATGTTTTGTGCCTAAGCATTCTAAAACTTCTCTTTTTGTAGCATTGCACTCTAACAAGGTTCCTTTTACCTCCTTCTTTTCCCTAAAGAGAACCCCAGAATAAGCTACTGGAATTAAGAAGTGAGGTGTGACTGGCAAATGTTTATCTACATGCAGCAATAACTATGGAACTGTTGAGATTATTTCTGACATCATTGCTACAATTTCTGCTCTTTGTAACTACTAAAGAAGCCGTTCAGTCAGCAGAGAGGATCTTCTTCTGAACAACCAACTAGAGGAACTATTTTATACAAAATTCAATAATAGCTAGGTACTATAAGTCCCTGATTCTTTTAGCTATAAAATAGGTTTGGTTTCTCCTAAAATATTCTTCAGCACAGTTAATTGAACAAAAAAATCCAAGCAGACTTTTGATTAAGGATTAAATTTTAGGATGCAAGAAATATGAGGTATGGGCAATTTCTGAACAGGTTTTAATCACAGATTAGAAACCGGTGCTGACTATGGTTCGTCTAAGACTACTTTTGCAGGAAAGCTACATCCAGTGGCAGTTCCACTGCACCTGTTGCAGACACCTGTTTTCAGAAGGTAATTTTCTTACTACAGGCAAAACTTGAATATTTTTAGAAGACTGCGTCTGGGTCTGAATGATCTTTCCCTCCTGCCCACTTTCTCTTAGGGATAGTCAGAGGTGAATGTAAGCCGGTACGGTATGGTACGGCGTACCAGCAAGAGCCAGTACACCGTGCCGGACTGGACCGGCTTCCGCGGCGGTGATTTAAAGGGCCCGGTTCTCCTGCCGCTGCGGGGAGCCCCGGGCCCTTTAAATCTCCACCGGAGCTCCGGCAGCCAGGCTCCTGTGGTGATTTAAAGGGCCCAGAGCTCCGCGGCAGCTGGAGCCCCAGGCCCTTTAATTCGCCCCTGAGCCCCGCGGCTCCCAGCCGCCTCTGCAGCTGGTAGCCACAGCCGGAGCCCCAGGGCCTTTAAATCTTGAAAGGCCCTGCCTCTTCCGGTTGAGGCCACCACCCCCTGCTCAGGACTCTGGCGTACCAGTAAGTCCTTTAAGTTACTTTCACCCCTGGAGATGGTTAAATAATGGAAACTTTATTTGGAAAAAAAAGCTAAAATTTTTAGTCAGTTATTCAACCAGCTCTGCTCCCTACAAAGCGTGAATTGAACTAAATTCTTTCATTTTCATCAAGTGGAACTATATTTTCTCAACCCTTGCTGCTGCTTCATCATCACAAGATTCCAGTTTTTCTGAATTTCCCAGTAAAAACTATGCCCTTTGCTACTCAAGAATCTGCATTTAATTCTTCATTCACATTTTAGACTCAGGCATCTGACTTTCAGTCCACTTTACTGTTTCAGCCATTATATCTCGTATTTGATTTGCATTCTTCTATTCTCTTATGACCTCCAGTGCCCCATATTTCTCAACTACTGAAATAGACCTTGTTCTGGTCAAGGGAGTCCGTTAACTTCAGGGTTCATAGATTCGGACTTTCCAAGTCTTCTACAACACCTATGATTCCAGATACTGTAATTTCCTTTGGCATTTCAGTCAATACTTTTATATCAACTTAAGATGGAAGCTTATGTCTTTCCTCACTTCTCTTCTTTATCACTTTTTAATGAGGTTCAATTGATTTGGTCTTGATCGTCATTCTCCTTTCTACAATCTTTTAGTCCTTACAGTTTTGTATCCAGCTACATCCATTACTGGCATCTCTTTCTCTCTCTATCTCTCCATGAATGACTTGTTTTCTAACTCACAGTGTTTGTTTTCATCATCCAATCCCACAAGGTGCCAATATTAACCTTTAACTTGGTCGCCCCCTTGTGAAGCAACTCACAGATGGCAGCAAAGGGGAAGGATATCTCTGCAAGTTTCTCCTCCTGGAGGTGTCTCCCCAATTGCCCCTTTGGTGTGGATCCCCTGGGATCTCTATGTTTTCCCACACAGCAACAGCAGGAGACAAGGATATGTCTCATACATCTGTGCAGGCTCTGTGTTCCTGATATCTTCCACCCTCACTTCCATTCCCGGAGATAGGCTGAGAGGGCTTCTGGTCTAACATTTAACAATTAACATTGTGTACTGTGGTGGAGGGGCATGTGTGTATACATGGGGGAATCTCAGTAACAGAGAGGGCATCAGAAAGATAATACAGCCTGGGGACTGTATTATCCTTGGGGTGGAATTTCTTCAGGGCCAATGTTGGAATGATATGCCCCCTGCAACCTTACCTATTCCTTCTCATCCTGTCTTCTCTCCCCATGTGGCTCCCTGGATACATGAAGAGTACCCTGCAGAATCCAAGCAAAGATCAAATGCTGCCTTAAAGCTGGCCACTTTCTTTCATTTGGAAGGAGGTGATTTTTGCATGGAGGAGCCCCTCCACACACGCAGATCTTGGTGGTTTGATCTAGTCCTTCTGTGTTTAATTTGTTTTGTATTGGACTAGCAAATATTTTGACTTTTTCACTGCTGCCCCACATTCTCAGATTCCCTGTGTTTCAAAAATTTGAGCACTTCCAGGATTTTTCCTTACTTTGGCTACTTATGATGGGAAAAAATGATAACATGAAATGGTAGAGCACAGAAGTAAATATAGACTGATAATAGTGCCCACTCACAAATGAGCATTCTGTACATGTGTGTGCTACTTATGCTGTGCAGACATGTTACTGCAATGGGGTATGGGGAGCTCACTCACCAGTCAAAAGACATGAGATTTACCTCCCCACTTTCTCCAGAAGAGAGTGGCTGTTGTATTAATTTAGATGAAATATAAGGGTCAAAGAGTCAAACATGTTAATATGACTAAGAAACTGTCCAATATTAAGCAGTTTTAAAGAAGGTTTGGTATACAGAGACCTCAGCCTGCTTAGGCCTTGTCTACACTACGAGAGTACTTCGATTTTAGTTAATTCGACTATGTGGAATCGATATTACTAAGTCGAACGTGTGTGTCCACACTAAGGACAGTAATTCGACTTTGTGAGACTTTGTGAGTCCACACTAACGGGGCAAGCGTCGACATTGGAAGCGGTGCACTGTGGGCAGCTATCCCACAGTTCCCGCAGTCCCCCCTGCCCATTGGAATTCTGGGTCGAGCCCCAAATGCCTTCTGGGTAAAAAAATGTGTCGAGGGTGCTTTTGGGCGCCTGTCGTCATCCGTCCGTCACTCAAGCCCTCCCTCCCTCCCTCCCTGAAAGCGCCGGCGGGAAATCAGTTCGCGCGCTTTTCTGATTACTGACAGCGCGGACGCCACAGCAGTGCGAGCATGGATCCCGCTGCGACCATCGCTGCAGTTGTGGCAGTTCTCAACGCCTCGCAGCTTCTCCTCCACCTGTACCAGAGGCAGCTGCAGATCAATCATGAGAGGAGGCTACGGCACTACCGTGACGGCATGAAGTCGGACACTAGCTCCGACCTCTCTGAGAACATGAGACCCCGCGCCCAGGACATCTCGCTGTCACTGGGTCTTGTTGATACTGTTGAACGGCGATTCTGGGCCCGTGAAACCAGCACGGAATGGTGGGACCGCATAGTGCTGCAGGTCTGGGATGAATCCCAGTGGCTGCGCAACTTTCGCATGCGGAAGGGGACTTTCCTCGAACTGTGTGAGTTGCTGTCCCCTGCCCTGAAGCGAAAGGACACCCGGATGCGGGCAGCCCTGACTGTCCAGAAGCGAGTGGCCATAGCCCTCTGGAAGCTCGCAACGCCAGACAGCTACCGGTCCGTCGCTAACCAGTTTGGCGTAGGCAAGTCTACCGTGGGGGTTGCTGTTATGCAAGTAGCCAGGGCAATCGTCAAGCTACTGCTATCTAAGGTAGTGACCCTGGGAAACGTGGAGCTCATCAGAGATGGCTTTGCCGAGATGGGATTCCCAAACTGCGGTGGGGCTATAGATGGGACTCACATCCCTATCCTGGCACCGGACCACCAGGCTAGCCAGTACATCAACCGGAAGGGCTACTTTTCCATGGTGCTGCAAGCACTGGTGGACCATCGGGGACGTTTTACCAATATCTACGTTGGATGGCCTGGCAAGGTTCATGACGCTAGGGTGTTCAGGAACTCTGGTCTGTGTAGACGGCTGCAGGAAGGTATTTACTTCCCGGACCACAAAGTAACTGTTGGGGATGTGGAGATGCCTACAGTCATCCTCGGGGACCCTGCATACCCGCTAATGCCCTGGCTCATGAAGCCCTACACTGGCGCACTGGACTCAGGGAAAGAACTATTCAACTACCGGCTCAGCAAGTGCAGAATGGTGGTGGAGTGTGCTTTTGGCCGTCTCAAGGGCAGATGGAGAAGCCTACTCACTCGCTGTGATCTCAGCGAGACCAATATCCCCATTGTGATAGCTGCTTGCTGTGTGCTCCACAATTTGTGTGAGAGCAAGGGGGAGACCTATATGTCGGGGTGGGAGGTTGAGGCAAATAGCCTGGCTTCTGATTACGTCCAGCCAGACAGCAGGGCGATTAGAAGATCACAGCGGGACGCACTGTGCATCAGGGAGGCTTTGAAAGCCAGGTTCCTGACTGAACAGGGTCTCCAGTGACTTTTTACTTTGTGGACACAGATGCTGAACCTGCCCCCGTTTCTTTACCCAGTTACTGTTGACTATCCTTCCAAGTTACATACCCCCTTCCCCACCTTCCCAACAAATAAAATCTGTTCTGTTCTGTTAATGAACAAGGTTCTCTTTTTTACTGTTTTCGCGGGAATGTTTTAAACCGGGGACGCAGACTGTGGCGGGGGGCGGGCTTACTGTTTTGATGCAAATGATGCTTCTAAAGTCCGGGAATGACAGGCTCCGCAGTGCTGCATTGGTTGTTTCAACGCAGCCTGCCAGCAGTCCTGGGCGGGACTGGATGTATGTGTCGGCCAAGTGACTTTCTGGCAGGGGGCGGAGGGTAACAGATCCCCTGCTGCGTGGCTCTGTGATCCAGGATAAGGACCGCGGCATAGGATCTCTAACTGCCCTCCCCCGACACAAAGTCACAGATCAACCCCCTCGCACCCCAGAACAAGAAAACCGCCTCCCAGACTGACCAGGGTAACTGGTGACTGTGCTGTGTATGTGTCCTGATGCTGTACCTGCCCCCGCCTCTGTAGCCTGCTACAGGTGACTGTCCTGTCCAAGTAACAAACCCCTTCCCCCCCTTCAGACAGAATCACCTCCAAAAGACACTCTCGGAAACAGTACTTAACAGAAACCGATGTTTTATTACGAACCGCACATGAAAAGGGGGGGGGGGGAAGGAAACTTGGACATGGGCTAGTGTGAGATGGGTAGGAAAGGACTTTTCAAACTTTGGAACGAGAGCCTTCCATTGCTGCAGCAGTGTGCAGTGGCCGACTGACAGTTTTAACGGCCCTTGCCGCCCCTCCTTCTTTGTACTTTTGGTGAGGGGGGTGTGGGACTTGGTGGCGGGGGAGGGCGGTTAGAGATAGACAGCAGCAGTGCTCTGTCCTCCTGCCTCCGGTCTTGCAGAACATCCACTAGGCGCCGGAGCGTCTCCGTTTGCTCCCTCATTAGTCCAAGCAGGGTTTGAGTAGCCTGCTGGTCCTCCTGGCGCCACCTCTCCTCCCGTTCCATGACTGCTCTGTGCATTTGTGACAAGTTCTCCCTCCACTGTGTCGTCTGGGCTGCCTGCTCTCGTGAGCACTCCATAAGTTCATAAAACATGTCTTCACGAGTTTTTCTCTTCCTTCTTCTAATCTGCGCTAGCCTCTGGGAGTGTGATGCCAGGCTGGGTTGGGAGACAGTCGCAGATGTGTCTGTTGGAATGGGAAAAAGGGAGTAAATTCCTGAGACAGATAAATGAAGTTGCTAACAAAGAGCATAGTCTTTCTCTGTGAACAACACCATGCACTGCACCTTTCACATGCGCACTCAGGACAAGGTCGAATTTTCGGCCCTCGCCTTATGTGTCTGGGGTCCTGCAGTTGCGATCAGAGAAGCGTTGCAGGACACCTCTACTTCTGCTGCGGGAAAACATGGTAAGCCGTAGACTTGTGGCAGCTTAAACATGTAATAGTAGCACTGGGCTCCTTTCGCACTGAATGCAAGGCCACTCTCTGCTGGCAGCAATCAGGGAAGCATGAGCTCTGCCCCTGTCCCACCACCTCGCGGCTGTCCCCGGGAAAGATCCCTGTATGCTGCCCCTCTGCCGCCTCCACCGCGTGGCTGTAAAGCAGTCCAAATACTAACATTCCCCTCCCTAATTTAAAGCAGGGCGTCATGTGTGACATAACCCTCATGAGGATCTCGGAGACCGAGAGGGGAAGGATGCTGCGTGAATGCATGCAGAGGCCTGGGCCATATGCCGCCATGCTGTGCCGCGCACTGATCCCCGACTACCTCATGGACTCATGGCGTGGGAACGTGTGCTACCACGGGGGACCAAACAAGATTGCCCTGCCGTTGAACCTCGTGCGCATGCTGGAGCGGTACCTCCAGGAGAGCTATGCGGAGCTATCCCAGGAGGACTGTCTGTCCATTCCCGGGCACATTGACCGCCTTTTCCTTTAAGTTGAGCATAACGGACTACAGAGTGGAGGGGCCGTGTTGTGGACTAATCATGAATATCCGGACAGTACTTGATTTTCTATACATAGTTAGTAGAAAAAAGTTTACTAAGCCAACTAAATCATGAACAACAAATTACTGATATAGTTATTATTCCTGTTTTGTTATAAATAAAAGTTTCTATGTTTAACTGAGTGACTGAAAAGCCCATTCTTAACAATATAAATATTCCACTTATGTTAAAATGAAATGTTTAGATGTTTAAAGCACTCACTGCTTGATCCTTCCCCTGATTCGGTGTCCGGGGTAAGGGCTGTGGACGGTTGGTAGGGGATCTCGGTAAGGGTGATGAAGAGCTCCTGGCTGTCGTTGAAATCAGCGGTGCAAGCGCTGTCGACTGCCTCGTCCTCCTCATCTCCTTCCTCATCTTCCCCGTCACCTAACATTTCCGAGGAGGAACCGGCCGTGGACAATATCCCATCCTCGGAGTCCACGGTCACTGGTGGGGTAGTGGTGGCGGCCGCACCTAGGATGGAATGCAGTGCCTCGTAGAAACGTGATGTGTGGGGCTGGGATCCGGAGCGTCGGTTTGCCTCTTTGGTTTTTTGGTAGCCTTGTCTCAGCTCCTTGATTTTCACGCGGCACTGCGTTGCATCCCGGCTGTATCCTCTCTCTGCCATGGCTTTAGAGATCTTCTCATAGATCTTTGCATTCCTTCTTTTGGAGCGCAGCTCTGAAAGCACGGACTCATCGCCCCACACAGCGATGAGATCCAAGACCTCCCGATCAGTCCATGCTGGGGCCCTCTTTCTATTAGATTGCACGGCCAACTCTGCTGGAGAGCTCTGCATCGTTGCTAGTGCTGCTGAGCTCTCCACGCTGTCCAAACAGAAAATGAGATTCAAAGTGGCCAGACAGGAAAAGGAATTCAAATTTTCCCGGGGCTTTTCCTGTGTGGCTGGTCAGAGCATCCGAGCTCAGACTGCTGTCCAGAGCGTCAACAGAGTGGTGCACTGTGGGATAGCTCCCGGAGCTATTACCGTCGATTTCCATCCACACCTAGCCTAATTCGATATTGCCATTTCGAATTTAGCGCTACTCCTCTCGTTTTCGAGGATTACAGAAGTCGAATTTAAAAGAGCTCTATTTCGAACTAAGTAGCTTCCTGGTGTGGACGGGTGCAGGGTTAATTCGATGTAACGGCGCTAAATTCGATATAAGCTCCTAGTGTAGACCAGGCCTTAGTACCATGGCAAACATGGCAAATATACCATTAAAAATCTTTTAGCCTTTTATTAAAGATAGATAATATCAGGGCATCTCTCAGGATTAGGATGAAGAAGGTCCAGGATCCCAGGAGACATTGGGGGTGGCAGCCAGGATGCTGAAACTTGCTCTTTCCCCTTCTTTTGCCTTTCACCCAGCCACTGTGGCACTAGCCAGTTTTCCTTCCCACGTCTTTTTTTTTTAAAGAACCCCCTAAGGGGAGTGATAGGTGGATAACCCATCCATTCATTATTTTGTTCATCAGTTAGGCCCAGTTTCCAACACACCAATTTTAGTTCACTGATTTCTGATCTCACAATGTTCTTGTTTAACATAGTCTTTGAATTATATCAGTAGGCAATCTTTCTCTCTTTTTTAACTTCCCATCAACATCTATCGTTATAGGTTGTTAGATTTTGTGATTTTTAACAGTTGAATTCACAGTTAGGGTAAATTTATAGGCCCAGTTACCACTACATGGCCCAATATTTTAAGTTTAAATAAAGTAACTATTGAGTGAAAAAAAACATTTTATTAATTGAGTGCTGTCATTAATATTAAATATTACCCATTTTTTGCACAGAAGTATATTAATTTTCTTTAAACTATTTGCAGATGATTATAAATTGAGATAATAAACATGATAAAATTGTAATTCATTATAAACAAAAATAAACCAAGTAACATTTGAGTTTTGTGATGCTCTTACCCACAGTCAGTTTTAAAATCCCACTTTCCTTGTCTCCGGCTTCCCCCTGATCTTATACTCACATTTTTTCTCATTGTAGCTGCCCACAGCCCCAGTCTCAATCACTCCATTCCCCCTGCTGGTGGCAATTCCCTTATAGACACTGGAGTTTAAGGATCTGCACCACTCTTATTACTCTATTTTCTGCTGCCTCACAACAGTCAGCTCCAAATGACTATCTCATCACTCTTGGAATCCTCAGGCCAAGAAAGAGTATCATCAACTTTTAAAGAAGCCTAAAAGACTTTTCCTTTATAGTTCTGAGGAGCCAGTAAAGAGTCCCTGAGAAAAGAGAGCAAGAATGAAGAGGACATTACTAAAATAACAATAAGTTCTTCCCTTGTTTCTCTCTTTTTAATGTACTTCACTTACAAACACTGTGCTTCGGGCATTCTATTAATTCAATTGAAATACATTCAAGAGCACAGAGGGTGCTTTCTACCTATGTCTAGAATCTTTGGCAGCAGTCAAGTGTCTAAGTATTTCTGATGAATGAAGTGTATGATTTTGCATCTGGAAGGCAGGGTGAAATCTGAAATAAAAATAAGCAGTTTGACAGTTATAGTAACTTTGTAGCCTAACAAATGATGACACTCCGTTCTTTATTTCCACAGTAATCTCATAGAATGCTTTTTTATTCCAGTTTGATGCTCAAGCAACTTTTCAGTTAGTCCTTTTCAGCCTAATTCTCCCTCCTTTTAATGTTTCTATAAGCTAGAAATTCTTTAGCCTAGTAAATGGCAACCTGTAACTTTTTATATCATTACATGTTTTATTAATATTCTCTTGTCTATTTATTATTCCACTCCTATTTGTAGGACACTTGAAGACATTTCTTTTCATATTTTATGGTTTGCTTTAGTTGCTATTGAGAAATACTAAAGTGAATACTAAAGAGAATACTTATATATATATATATATATATATATTCTGCTCTATACAGTTGTGTAGTTGAATCCCTGGTTCATTTCTCAGCCTCCAGGATGCCTGTGACTGTGCTGGTTCCGCTGTCTTCCGCCAAAGATACTCGTGAAATTGCACTTTCCAGGCTGAACATTTCACTAGATTTTAATAAAAGCATAGAAATCAGAGATTGTAGAAGCACATTAAATAATTCAAGGAATGTAGTAGATTCTCTATCACTAGAAGTCTTTAAAATCAAGATATGCTATAGCTCAACCACAAGTTACTGTGCTTGCTGACAGAATTACTGGATGAAGCTCTATCCAATCCCTGTGTTATACAGAAGGGCTGACTAGATCATAATGGTCCCTTCTGGCCTTAAAATCTTGAATCTGTTAATTTATTCATCTCCCTACCAGTGCCAGATTTATTTTCTTCCAGGTCATTTATAGGGTCAGTATCACTTTCACAGCATCTTGTAATGAATATCTTGACCATCTATCAGCCAGCCAACATATGGATTTATCACATCATATAACAGCCTGCTGAATCCAGAACTGTCTTGTTTTAGCCATGGTTCTGCGCTGATATTTTGCAAGGTTGTGGGCAGCCTTTGACTGAGCGGGCAGCATCCCCACGCTACCGTTGAAACAGTACAAACATTGAGTTAAAGGTCAGGCTTACCCAGGGGTTTGCTTTTATTGTTAACTTGACTGACAACAAAATATAAAACCTCAGTTTAAGCTTTCTTCAGAGGTATGCTGTTCCTAGAGTTTCACCCTTCAGGCCCTGCTGTCCTTAACCTAATTCCTTTTCTTCAGAAAGAATCTCAAAAGCTTTTGTATATCCTCTAAGTTGGAGCTAATATGACTTGTCTGGTCTGCTGAATCAGCAGAAATAACTCTTCTTTCTAGCCAGGATCTGAGAACCATCCAAGCTGTCAAACTTGGCTACGCATGGACAGCCACTGTCACAGAGCTCTAGTGAAGGCTTTGGAAGCTTGATCAAAATATATAGGTATCTGTCACTAGATGGCACTGTAGAGGAGTTTTATTGTATTTGTATTAACAGTTTTCACTGCTTGTGTTCTATTCAAACCAAATAATTTAAAGTTTTTTCTCTCAGCAGAATCAAAATAATAGATCTACTAAATGGCATGAATATTGGTGTTATCGAAGTCCCTCCTGCACTGCATGACTCTGTGATACCAGACCCTCTGAGGCACCCTGCTGGAGGTGTCATGGCCCTGCCTCACCCCACCCCAGAAAAGGACAGTGAAGAGGGTCCTCCAAGCTGCCTAGAATGGCTGTGTGGGACACAGCCAATCAGGGCTCAGCAGGTCAGTATAAGAAGAGCTGCAGGACCAGAGTAAGTTCAGTTCCTTGCTAGAGTTGGAGAAGAGTGGATGGTGTGCCTAGCTGGCTGAGGGAGCTGGAGGACCTTGGACAGGGCAGTACTGCCAGAAGCTGGGGAGAGCAAGAAGGAGCCCTGAGCTGGTTGCTGGAACTCAGTCAGGACAAAGCCCAGAGGTAAGAGTGAAGATGGTGTGCGGCTGTGGGGAAGTGGCCCAGGGAATTGTAGCAGTGACACATTGTATTTAAAGAGACATGGTGGATGGCTGCTATATTTAGGGTCCCTGGGCTGGGACCTGGTGTAGAGGGAGGGCCTGGGTCCCCCCTACTAGCCATTGGGAAAGTGGCCTGGACTTTGATACACACCAGAAGGGGAACTGAACTCCTTTAGTGGCTTAGCTGAAGAGTTGGGGCCAGAGAGGTCAAGAGTCTCTAGCAAGGGAGCCCTGGGGCACATGACCCCACACCAGAGCCAGGACTGCTTGAAGAGCAGGGACAAATTAAAAGAGCCCAGAAGGGGCTGAGAGATGGTTTGAAGCAGGATACTGTGAGAGGCCCTGCTGGACTGATTGAGGAGCAAGCCCAGAGATAAGTCTGCAGATTAGGGTGACCAGATGTCCCGATTTTATAGGGACAGTCCTGATTTTGGGGGCTTTTTCTTATATAGGCTCCTATTATGTCCCCCTTCCTGATTTTTCACACTTGCTGTCTGGTCACCCTACTGCAGATTGAATGACTGTACAGAGGGTCCTGCAATAAGCCCCCTGTTAGACTTATATCCTGGAAGGGGGTTGGATTTTTTATTTTTATTTTTTATCTCCTATACAAACTGTGACTCTCGACTGGAGGACTGAGTCGCTGAAGATGCACCACAAACTGAGAGAGTGCAGGCATGTGCACTGAGACAGGGGCATTCACAAGAGGTGAGTGCACCACATTACAGCCTCCTTCCCCTAATTCAGCTAGCCTACCTCCTAGAAGCCCTGATTTTTTTAATTACTTACTCCTGTCCATCTGTGTGGAAGAATACCCACCAATGGCTTCTGTCCCTCCAGAAGATGTTAAAGGCTTGTATTAGCTAAGAACTCTCTTCAGATTGTGGCCTCTTCTAGCAGACTTAAGGCCTTTATCTGGACAATGTATCCTGAAGTCTTTCTTTAACTGGAGCTGTCTTCTGGACAGACAGATCATTGGTTTCCTGGGATTGCCTGCTGCCTCCCCAAATCCATGTTGTTAAGGATCCAGACACCCTGGCTTCCCTGCCAGCACATCAGAAACACTTTCAGGTGGTGCTGAACATAGTCCTAGGGTTTTGTTGTAATTATCCATAATCTTAGGTGTCTAAGTACTGTTCCTCTAAATTTTTTTTTCTTGACATAAATCACATTAACTTTACAAGGAAATAACCAGTTTAGCTTTAAAATACCTTTCTTATAAAAATTGTGTTGTATCCTGATTTGGCTTCTGAGAACTATAAAATCCAAATTAGAGCATAATGGACCAACGGTCTGATCCAGTTTAGCAAACCTGTCTTAAAACTTCTTCTTCTTATGCATCCTGTGTCCCCTACCCCCTTTCATCACTTCTTCTTCTCTGAGATTAGAGGAGAAATCAGGACTCCTTATTCTGAGGCTGGTTGTCTTGCCATCCTGCCCCAGCCAAACATATTGAAAGCCAAACTGATTTAACTGTTCCAGTATACATTCCATTGTTTAAATAGTGACTTCTGCTCCACATTCCTAAAGTATAGCTGACTCTAGTCTCCTTAAAAGAATATAGCTATATTTTTAAGAATTTACACAATTTATCATGATCTGACTACTGATAACTGGAAATACACTGTGATGCTACTTAAAGATGCAAATACAGTATAGTTCTGTGATTGATGGCCAGAACAGCTTGCTGAATTTAAGAAGCCAAGCTTGTATATTCAGTTCAACTCTGAGCCAAATACATCTGAGGTAGGCCCACTGAAATCAATGGAGTTTCATAAGGGATTAGTTTAGACCAATACTTTTTTTAGCTGCCTATGAATGATGAAAAAGGTATGTAGGGAATAAAGATTTGAAGGATTAACTTTACTGCTCAGAATAAGATGCTTATATATTGGATATATTTGCCAATTCATTTTGTTCCTAGCATCTGTGCTACAAATTTTTGTTTTGCAGTGTCAGGACTGAGGGCCTGCAGCTGTACCTGCCTAGTTGTCAGGCAGCCAATGAGTGCAGATGGGCCACAGCAGAATGATCTGGTTGGCTAAGGTAGTTCAGGTGGCTTGGTCTTAAACCCAGCAGCAACAGAGGATCAGTGGCTGCTCAAAGTAGACACCTGTAGAGTCTCTGCTTCACTCCAAGCCCTGCTCCTGCCTTGCTCCACCTTAGACCCTGCCCTGCATCTGGTCCTGTTCCAATCCAATCCTGTTCCAGCCTTGCTTCTGCTTCTGCCATCACTGGCTTCCAGTAATCTGGTTCTGACCTTTGGCTCCAATCCCCAGCTCTGACTCTGTCTTAACCTTGGGCTTTGGCATTTGGACTCCAACTAGACCTGACTCCTGACATGTGGTCTGGCTAGCTCTTTAAGGAGGGTTGGGCCCAGCCTGTGACAGATCAACTAAGCTCCTAGCTGATCCTGATCAGCTAGGGATCAATGGCTCTGGTCAGTTATTAGACCAAGCTGGCAAGGGGTCATGAGAGACCTACAAAAGGGTCTTGTGCCGCTCTTGGGCTGAGCTCTTTCAGCTGGGTCTCTTGCCTTGTGGTCTTCAAATACCTTTCTCAGCATTGGTGGCCACTGATCCTTCTGCAGGATCTCCAAGAGATACCAGCTGCTCAAGATCCCAGATCTAGTCTCCTGCAGAAGGGAGCAACCTGGGATGGTATCAAAACCACAATTGGGGGGTTGTCTAGGATCTTTGTGCTCCCTCTGATTAAGAAAGGATGATGGCGCGAAAACGCACTGAAGCCTTTCTTGGCTGTGCAATCTCCACCGTCCCAAATCAGGATTTGGAGGGATTGTAAGAATTCCAGCTCCCATTTCTGGAGGTGGCTAAATAGCAAAAGCAGACCCAGGCAGTCTCTGTGCAACTCCTAGAGGCCCAGTGGAAGGCACAGTTAGATCTGTGGAGGTGATTGACAGTGCTTGAGGCGTGGCAGTGTTACCTTCTGGAGATCTTGCAGAAGGGTCAGTGGGGGAGAGAGGGATTTGAGGACCACCAGTCCAGAGCCCCAGCCAAGAGTTGAGCCTGGAAGGGGTGGCAGATCCTTCTGTGTAGATATCCCAGATGTCCCTTCTGATTAGGGCTGTCTGATCCCTAGCTGATCAGGATCAGCTGGGAGGATAGCTGATCGGTCCCAGATGAGGCTTGGTCTGACTACCCTGAAACAGCCAGCCTCCTGTTATAGTTAGATATTTTTATGACTAAAGACAAATTTTCTCATCATTCTTCCCATTTCCCTTTCCATCTATTCCTGTTAACACAACCCTGTTTAGAAAAACATAAATGTTCCTGTGGGGTTGAAAGGGGGGACTTTGGCATTTTTGGATGCCAAGTAATTTCCTTTTTAAATTATGTGACAGACCCAGACCAGTGGGGTACAGGAGTCTGGTAGAGGGCAAATATACTGGTCACTGGATGAGTAGTTTTCTGTTCCCTGAGTGACCAGAGCAGGGGCTGCACTAGAGTAATCAGGAACCTGCTAGAACCAGTTAAGGCAGGCAGGCTAATTAGGACACCTGGAGCCAATTAAGAAGAAGCTGCTAGAATCAATTAAGGCAGGCTAATCAGGGCACCTGGGTTTTAAAAAGGAGCTCACTTCAGTTTGTGGTGCGAGTGTGAGGAGCTGGGAGCAAGAGGTGCAAGGAGCTGAGAGTGAGAGGGTATGCTGCTGGAGGACTGAGGAGCACAAGTGTTATCAGACACTAGGAGGAAGGTCCTGTGGTGAGAATAAGGAAGGTGTTTGGAGGAGGCCATGGGGAAGTAGCCCAGGGAGTTGTAGCTGTCATGCAGCTGTTATAGGAGGCACTATAGACAGCTGCAGTCCACAGGGCCCTGGGCTGGAACCCGGAGAAGAGGGTGGGCCCGGGTTCCCCCCAAACCTCCCAATTGACCTGGACTGTTGGTTCTCCCAGAGGGGAAGGTCTCTGGGCTGTTCCCCAACCCACATGGTGAATCTCTGAGGCAAGAAAATCCGCCAATAAGCGCAGGACCCACCAAGATAGAGGAGGAACTTTGTCACAATTACTAAAAACATTTAGTTTAGAGAAACAAATTGTAGGCTAACTCTTACTAATTGTTTCTCTTCCTGCCAATTCAGAAGCATGACTCCCATCATTTAGTCACAAGGGTTCTTCTACATACCTTAGGGGACTCTATACTCAAGAAAAAGGCAAAATAATCACAATGATTGTTTCTTATTTAAATAATAAAATAAACCCACAAATAACAGAGTAAAATGATAAACTGGTTACTTCTGTCACAATGTCTTTTGCATGCATTTCTGTGGAGAGCTTTGAACAGAGATTATATCCTTGAGAGTGAACCCGCCTTTGATGGGTCACTCTTTCCTTTTTAAATTAAGATCAAAGTCTATTCTGTCATAAAATTATTGTAACATACTAAAACTGAATTTACATTATTTTGCCATATATAAACCATTTTAAGTAAGTGCTAGTGAAGCCTGCCAAGTTATTAATACTGTAATAACCTGAAGAGTTCATAGTTGGCAAAAATAAACAGTCAACTAAATCCTATGAAATTGAAGAAGATATCTAAATTAGTTATTTAGAAGAAGCCATTTGAGGCGCTGTCTTAAGACAAGACAGTTAAGAATCCTAAATCAAATTAAATTCTATTTCTGTTTACCAATGTATAGCCTGTGTCTCCTCTCCAGGATTACATGATCTAACCATTTGGTGATTAACAGGAAAAACTGGAAATTAAGTTACAAAAGCATTTCAATATTCCAGTAATATCATTACAAGAGATTTTTAACGCTAATCCCTTGGCAGTGTCTTATCTTCAGCTGACCAATCCACGTTGAAGTCTTGGGGAGGTTCGCTTGGATTGGTGTCTTCTTGGGTCTTATCTGTTTTTTTTTTTTTTGTTTTGTTTTTTGTTTTTTTTCTTACCTGTCTGTGGCAGCTTGTTTGTAGAGATGGACAGGATGAGGTGTGTGTGTGGGGGGGGGGGGGGGGGGAGTTCGTGGAGGGTACGCCTTTCAGTCTTTTATACACTTATTTTGATAAAATTATAAGAAAATCAGCCCTTTTATGCCTGTTTAGAGTCAACTGTCATTAGTGTGACCAGACAGCAAATGTGAAAAATCGGGACGGGGGTGGGGAGTAATAGGAACCTATATAAGAAAGACCCAAAAATCAGGACTGTCCCTATAAAATCGGGACATCTGGTCATCCTAACTGTCATTAGGTTGCTGTCACCCTTTCATTGGCTCCATGCCTTTGAGGTTGGTTGAGGTGACACTTTCAACTCCTGAATATGCAGTCTGTTTAATGAATATTCAACATTTTTTAATTGTCTTTGTTCTTCATTTGGCAGGAAAGATTCAGATACCTTTTAAAGTTAGTTTTAACTTTTTTTTATTTGTATTCAGTCCATTTTCTCTAATTTTTATTAGAGTTTGACAGGAAAAGAAATTATATTTTCAAAAAGTGTGAACACTCCTGTTCTTTATGAGTGTTTAGTTCTCAAAACAGTCCTCTAAAATTATCTAACTCATACAAATTCTTTAGCCTAAGTTGTTGACTCTGACAATTTTGGAACAATTTTTTTTTTTTTTTTTTTTTTTTTACTTCATGCACTGGGTGAGGATTTGTTTGTGCACAGCCAGTAATTGATTACGCATTAATATAAATATTTTATACTTAAATGGCTTCTTGCAGTAGTTTAGCAAGATTACCTGGTGGTCCATAAAGCACTTTACCATTTACACAGCATGACATTGAGCTATGAATTTAGCTAACAGATTTGCAAGTATGTATTTCACAGAGGAGTTTGCCAGTACAACATTTAAGGAAAAAAATAAAAGTTTAAAACATCTCCAGTTACACATGCTTTTCTCTAAAGCTTTTAAGAATATAAGCAGGTTTTTTTGCTGGGGTGGCGGCGGGGTGTCAGCAGAGCCCACGTTACTTAGCTTTATTACTCTGATAACACTACACTGCCTTCCTTTCACAATCAGATTTCTCCCTAAAAGTGTTTACATGGTTTGACTGCTTGATGTTTGCTTGACCTTGGGAGGTAGAAGCAGAATCTTCTAGAATGTCTTTGATTAGTTTTAACACTTTGTAGCATAATTAGCTAAAGATGAACTGTTATATCTCTAAGCATCCTGGCTATAACCTTCTTGCAGCTCTATCTTAATGTTCAGTAAAGATGCAAACAAGTTTGTAACAACTTAAAAAATAAGTTACAATCACTTTATTTTTTTGCATCAGTATTGAGGTCTCTTCCCCAAATTCCCATAAGAGAAATTGTGATAGTAAATGAAGCTTTATTACCTTTTGTCTTATTTTGTTTGAAGAAGAGGAAAGGAAAAATTAAGCAGCAATCTTGTTTCTAATGCTTTTCTTTAGCTGTTCAAGAAAAAAAAAAGCTACATATTGAAACACTCATTCCTACTATGGGCTCCCCTCTATAGGGTAAGCATAACATTTTGAGGGTAATTTACATGGGTTAGGCAAATACAGTACTTATAATAGCAAGCACCTCTGCATGATGCAATCCAGGGTTGTTGGTATGCAATTGTTCACATGCACTGTGTTCCAAATCCTCAATCTTGCAATGTATCATGTGCGCTGGCAGCAGCACCTGCATAGAGCCATGGAAATCATTGCATTTTATTCTTTCTCATGCTTCTCAATTTCTTTCTCCTGCTGCTGCTGTTTACCTCTGAAACTCAGAATTGGGTCATCCCCCCCCAATCCTGCAATTTGTATCTAACAGGCAGGCTGTTGTGTCTCCACAGAGCCTTATTGAAGCCATGCTGCACATTGCAGAATCAAGGCCTAAAACACTTGAGTTTACTCTGCAAATTAAGAGCAAGTCCCTTGCAATGGGAGGTACTTGAGTCAGCCGGGTTTTACCCAGCTGTTTAGCACCTGAAACAAATCTGCTGATGGAGATTCTGCAGGAACTATGGTGGCCATTTCCTTGCCTCCCTCACGGTAATTGGACAGGACTTCAAATCTTTTTCTCACTCGATCCAATTCAAGCCCCACCACGCGCTCTAGTTTTCCCTCTCACTTCAGTTGTCTGTAAACCATAGTGACCTGTGAGGCCAAAACCATGAAGAGGATGCCTAGGGAAACTCCCTCAAAGGTTGAGGACAAGTGTTTTAATAGTTACAACCCATTGCTAGAGAAGTCTGTTGCAGCCCACATGGACCATCTTCTCCCACAAAACACTCCAGAACTACTCTGGTTCCATAGGGTTTCTGAGTGGGGACCATCAATACAGGGCCTTTGTACCGACAGAGTTGAGCCCCACTCTGAAATCAAAGCAGGCAATGATTGCTCCTTGACAAGTCAATAATTTCAGCATTTTCCCAACTCCATTCCCATCCTAAGCACTAGATTAAGAGTGTACCCAGCTGTTTAAGTTCAAACTTGTTGAGAATTTCAAGAAGGTGCTCTCAGGTGATGGGAGGCACAGAGGTGTAGGCTATTGCCCCAGCAGTGGCATGATTGTTTAGAGGGACAGACTGCTCAGTGCTAGATGAGCAGAACAAGCAGGAAGGGTGATAGATGATCAGTAAGATAAAGTGGAGTTAATCTAAGGAGGAGATTACATTTCTATTCAGAGTGGATACTCCAATTTTTCTCTTATATGATCAGCTTAAGTGATCACCTTTGTGACATTCAGCTTGATAAAAGTTATAGTTCCAGATAGTTTTAGTGTCACTCTAGTAGCATTTGGGGCTTGAAACTCTTGTTACTTATAACTAGGGATAGAAATAGAACAAACAACCCCTGCCCCCAAACTCCCACACAACTTGCTTAAATGTCATGTCGTCATTTTATCCCAAGGCCAGCTGCTATCTAGTTTCTATCAAACTCTTCTCTACTGTCACTTCATTTAAAGCAGACTAGCAGATGATGTGGGAACCATCTCATAAAGTATACTTAGTCTTCCTTTGTTTAGGAATTCTTAAAGATTAAGCCTATAGATCACTATGAACTAACTGCTCTGTAAAGAACAGAGGTGTATGCTGAGTAGAATGATCAATTAATGGTAAAAATCCTGAAGTCCTTGCTCACTTCATTTTACTTGATTCCTTACTTAAACAAAATTCTTACTGAAGTAAAGAGCAGTGCTGGAGTAAGGACTGACTAAAAAAAGTGTCAAGAGTTCACAGTTTGCCCTAATAAAGATAAAACTTGCTCAAGCTGCCGGTAGATTTGATAATGGCTTATATGGTAGAGTGACTCCTTTACAAACTGCATAATGTTTCAACTCCCCTTGAAATCAGTGGGAGATTTGCTTCAGTAAAGACTACAGGACTTGGCTCTCAGAGTAAAAGGCACTTTTGAAAATAAGTGTTTAAGGAATCTAATTCCTAAGATACTTAGGGCTGATCTACGCTAGGAATTTACATCGGTATAGCTATATCCCTCAGGGGTGTGACAAATACATATCTGAGAGATGTAGCTATACCAACCTACCCCCCTGCTCTAGACAGTGCTAGGTAGATGGAAGAGTTTTTCCTTTGACCTTGCTAATGTCTCCTGGGGAGATGGATTACCTATGCCATTGGCGTAGGTAGTGCCTACACTCAAAGCACTACAGCAGCACAGCTGAACCACTGCAGCTGTGCTGCACTAGTATTTTAATTGTAGACATATCCTTAGTCACTTTAATTTTTTTTTTTACCATAGTCTATTAAGTTCTCACATGCATGTAGTTTGTAAAATGCTGGTTTCATAGCTAGACTGGGGCAAATGACTGTTTTCTGTGAATATTTGCTTAAATAAAAACAAGTTCATGTCATCTGTGTTCACACCTCTTTTCTGTTAACTTTTTGTAAATATTCTGGTGAATGAGGTTAGCAGTAGCAATGTTTGTGGGGGGGGGGAAATAATTTTAAGTTATTACAGAATAGTCAGAGTAAGTAAATTCTGAATATTCAGATCCAAGTGTTTTTCATTAGGAAAAGTGATTCTAACCATGTTCACCCAGTCAGGGAACAGCAGCAATCTCATGTTTCTCATGTCCAACCAAATCTGAAACAACTCAAATTTTGAATTTGGGATATTGAATACTCACGGTTTAACTGCTGATGAATAATATACAGATAAAGAATTATTCACAGATTATTTTGCCAATTTTGAATAATGAACCAATCCAAGGGAAAGCTGGAAAATGCTAATATATAGTTTGAAAACCAAGAGGCTAAAATTTATCAAATTCTTTGCTATGGATTATCCCATCAGTTTTATAAACAATAGGGAACACAGCAAATGAATTTGATTACAGTAGAGTGCTGGTTCATGACTGGGCCTCTTGGGAACTATGATAATATAAATAATTAATAATAATAATAATCCTGCTCCAAGCTCAAAATGAAACTTTATTTGGGTTTTAAAAAGTTAGATTAACTTTTTCATTTCATTTTTAGCATTTGTTTATTAGGACAAGGATTTAGGAACAGTTCTAGCATAGAGAATCATGTGGCTTTCATACATAGCTGTGATCAGGAAGTCAAACATATATAGGTTATATAAGCAAGGGCATAAAACACTAGCAGAAAAATATTCTGGCACTCTGCAATAGACTTGTACACCACCTCATTTAGACTAATATGACCAGTTTTGAGCACTCTATTTAAAAAGAGAAGACCTGGAAGAGTTAGGTGTTCTATTCACAGCACAAATGCAGAGAAGTTGGATCTAACCTTCCAGCAAAATTAGTTTTATGTTTTAACAACACTACTTGATTGCTTAGAATTCAAATGATAACACACCTGAACCCCAAACAGAGAAAAAGCAGGCTGCTCCTTAAGGCAGAGAGGCAAAACTTACCCACCATTTTCTAGGTTGGCTCTTTCTAGTCTGACTTTGATCACACACATCAGTACAAAGCCCCTAGCCTGCAAGCAGGACAAGTTAAAAAGTGATAACTTGCAAGTCCAATACAGTTCTCAATACATTACATTAGGAAAGATCTTTGCGAGGACAAGGAATTCAGTGATGGGGCGTTGACAGTTAATTGTGTGTAGGGTGACCAGATGTCCTGATTTTATAGGGACAGTCCCGATTTTTTGGGGTCTCTTATATAGGCTCCTATTACCTCTTACCCCCTGTCCTGATTTTTCACACTTGCTGTCTGGTCACCCTAATTGTGTGTCAAGGCTAGCTATTTTGGAATTGCATTTTCTGGAAAACGGACAACTGAATCCAGACATAACTGGAGTGTTCAAAATGAGAGAGAGAAAATAGTAAGATACCCTTCCCTCAGACATGGTGTGTAAATAAAACAACAAGCATTGGAGAGTTTAGGCCCACATTACAAAGTTTGTGTGGCCATTAGTTGAAAATGCAAAACATAAATGATTTGAATCCCTTTGACGTTAGTGGCAAAAATCCTATTTACTTCAATGGTGTGAGCCCAGACCCCAAATTAATACACATCAGATGGGGATTTGCACATGTGCAACCCTTTGTATGCTGCATTGGGTGTTTTGCTCAAGCAAACACTCTTCAAACTTTGGGGTTTAGTAACTAGTGAGATAATGGTTGGATTGAAAAACCTTGTGATCTTCCTTTCATAATAAACAAAATGAAATTCTCTCTCCACTGAAGTTAATGGGACTTCAATGGGGCCAGGATTTCACCCACTGGTCCAATTTGTAGTTTAAAGTAGAGAAAAATCAAAGACAAGATGTATGTTCTAAATGGCCATAGGGATGGGTTAGTTTAACTTAAACCACCTTAGAGCTTCCTATTAGTAGCTTTTCTTGCTATATCCCTCTCTTCTGAATCCCTCAGTGTCTTGGAGTTTAAAGTTGTCTACATTAGTCTAAGTTTTTACTAGATTCAGAGGTGTTATTTAAAGGAGCAGGGATTTAAAACCAGATGTTCAGGGTGTGAGGGATGTCTAAATCGGTCCTTTGGTCAGTCAAAGGAATCTAAAGGGCTGGTGGGGTCAGAAGAACTTGTAAGTTACACTAACTTGAACTCACTCTAGACTGACTTAAACTAACCTCATAATTTGTCCCTCTGGCATATAGGAAAGAAATTTGCACATGTGAAGACTAATCCCCTTAAAAGGAATTTTTTTTTGATAGCAGAATCCTGCCACTTTACTTCAACAACTGATATTTACATTTCACAACTGAGTCAAATGAATGAATATTTTTTCCCTGGTACAATTTTTACTAATAGCTGTTTGTTGCTAGAAACAGTTGTAGCCAATTAGTTCAGGTTATCATTCATTTATTGTGTGTGGTGTGATGGTATGAGTTACTCATACCATGTCATATAATCATAGGGTTACCATCCGTCCGGGTTTCCCCGGACATGTCCGGCTTTTGGGTCTTTAAATAGCCGTCCGGGGGGAATTTGTAAAAAGCTAAAAATGTCCGGGATTTCCCCCCGGACGGCTATCTAAAGACCCAAAAGCGGCTGACAGGGCAGCCGCGCCGGATTGAGCCGCTCACTTGGGGCCGCTCCGGCAGCAAAAGCCCCTCCCCTGCAGCTTCAGCACGCCGGCAGCGCTGCGTGGGGCATAGGCACCGACTGTAGCCGGCGCCAGTGGGTGCTCGCGCCCCCCCTCCCGGCTCCGCCCCCATGCCAACATCCCAGGCCCCGTCTCCTCCCCGGGGCGCGCCGCTTTTCCCCTCCACCCCCCTCCCTCCCTCCCTCCCTCCCACCCAGACTTTTGCGCGGCAAGCCTGGGAAGGAGGGGGGAGAGCAGAGGTGAGCTGGGGCAGGGGGGCGCGGGGAGGGCTGCCCGCAGCAGGTAACGGGGGGGGGGGCACAGGGGAACCGCTCCCCGCCCCAGCTCACCTCCGCTCCGCCGCTGCCTTGAGCGCGCCACTCCGCTCCGCTTCTCGCCCCCTCCCTCCCAGGCTTGCCGCCGAACAGCTGATTCGAGGCAAGCCGGGGGCGGGGCGGGGCGGCTGCGCGCTCAGGGGAGCAGGCAGAGCCAGAGTGGAGGTGAGCTGGGGTGGGGCAGGGCAGGGAGCGCGGCGAGTCAAGGGACAGGGATCAGGAGGGTTGGATGGGGTGGGGTTTCTGGGGGGACCTGTCAGGGGTCAGGGGTGTGGAGAGGGATTGGGGCAGTCAGGGGACAGGGAGCAGGGGGAGGGTTGGATGGGTCAGGGGTTCTGGGGGTGGCCTGTCAGGGGGCAGGGGTGTGGAGAGGGATTGGGGCAGTCAGGGGACAGGGAGGGTTAGATGGGTTGGGGGTTCGGGGGGCAGTCAGGGAACAGGCAGCAGTTGGATAGGCTTGGGAGTCCCGGGGATCTGGCGGGGGCAGGGGTGTGGATAGGAGTCAGAACAGTCAGGGGACAGGTAGGGTGGGGGGGGTCTCAGGAGGGGGCAGTTGGGGACAAAGATAAGGGAGGCTTAGATAAGGGGTGGGGTCCCGGGGGGTGATTAGGGGCAGGGGTCCCGGGAAGGGGCGATCAGGGGACAAGGAGCAGGGAGGGTTGGATGGGTTGGGGGTTCTGTGGGGGGCAGTCAGGGGGGCGGGAATTGGGAGGGAGTGGCTAGGGGGTGGGGCTACAACCCTCCCCCCCCCCCCCCCCCCCGAGTGTCCTCTTTTTTGAAAGTTCAAATATGGTAACCCTAATAATCATTGTATGCTAAATAGATTTAAGTTGTAGGATCATAGAAGTATAAGAATGACAAGTATTTAGAAGTGATGAGTGCATTAGGTATCTAAGCAAAGCAGGGCTAAAATGCAAGGCCTCAGGCAGAGGCCTGTAAGATTTTTAGCTTAGCAATACTAGGCCATAGGCTTAAGAGTATGACTATATTTGTACCTTGTGCATGGGTATTTGTAGGATTTATATATGCTTGGCTAATTATAACGTTGCTTGTGACTGTAATAAAACTTAGAAGGCAGACTAAATTTGTAACTGGATGTATGTGTATCTTTCCATAGTCTTCATGTGTTCCTACTTGCTCTAAATCTGAAACAAGTGGCAGAGGTGACTTTCACTCTGAGCTTGAAACTGTAGCATCCAGAGTTGAATCCACAATGGTGTAATACAACATTGCAAAATTCACTTTTAAAGGCTACACAATATTTCCCCATGATCAACTTTCCTCATGCTTAAAATATGTCTATTTAAAAGGGCTTTCCCCTTCCTTATGTCAGGCTACAGTTTCTCTTACCTTACCCGTAGGGTGACCAGACAGCAAGTGTGAAAAATCGGGACAGTGGGTGGGGGGTAATAGGAGCCTATATAAGAAAAAGACCCAAAAATCGGGACTGTCCCTATAAAATCGGGACATCTGGTCACCCTACTTACCCGCCATGTGATTCTTCTTACCCTTGTTTTTGGCTTGCCACTCTGCTGCTTTGGCACATTAACTCTCTTCTTGCAATACCAACATCAGAGACAGAGGTTTAGAGACCAGAACCCTTACTGAGGCAAACATTCCTGTTGATCTCAACCCTCTGCTCTTCCAGTGGAAATGGGGGAATGGCTAGGAACTACAGTTTGTGGATATTAGTGTATAGCTATCAGTATAATTTCATTATTCTGGAAAGCACTCAATTACACAGTGATGGTAAAGTGTAAGAAACTGAACTGACTCATAGAACTATTATTAATTACTTGTATTATCATAGTGCCTAGGATCCCCAGACACAGACCTCACTGTGCTAGGTGCTGTACAAACACAGAACAAAAAGATAGTCCCGGCCCCAAAGAGCTTACAGTTGAAGTGTAGAATAGGGTCAGATCCCTACAATTGAATTAAGATTTCAGTAGGTAAATGCCATCATATTTCAAAGGCATTCTGCTGTACTCTCAAATACCCTCATTTAGCATGAATTAAAACAGACTTCCTAAGGTAAAATAAATTTGTGTCTATTTCCTTTTTTGCCAGAGTGTTAATAATCATTAACAATTTTATTAGGAGTAAGGTTCTTGCCCATATTATTACCATCTTCCAATATTTCAGGAGGTGCTTATTAAGTGAGATTTATACAGATGTTTACAATTACAGAATATAAAAGATGGCTCTACTGCACTGAAACATTGTGTGCTACCCAGGTTTTTATCACCATGTAATTTACTTTTTTGTAATCGTGTGACAGTGTCATAAAATATTCTCTTCACAAGCAGTAGAACAGGTTACACCAGCCAGCCTACATCAAAGTGGGCAGATTAACCAGGTTACACTGTTTGTATTAGGATAGCAAGGTCTCTATCCTATCATCAGCAGCTAGTATAAATTGATACTAGAATCAATGAGAAATAAGTTGAAAAGATAACTTTTAATGCTATATAAAAGTTGGATCTATTCTGAAAAATCTTTCTGCCATGTTCATAAAAATAGAAAATGCAGTCCCTGGGTTTCATAGGGAGTTTTAGAAAGGGTATGAGACTAATTTAAGGGAAGGCAGTTTTCCTGAATCCTTCACCCTGCCCTTAGTCTCCTAATTTTCACCTCATTTCCCCCTGAAGTTTCCACAATTCTGTCCTACAGGAAAATGTACTTTTTTGCTACTGCTGCTAGCCTCAGACACTGAGAGGGTGCCAGAGGCCACACAACACCCCATCTGACTAACAGCTGTCCCTAAAACTAACCCCTGCTAGGGGCTTGAAGACTTTGTTTTGTGCTCGTTTTCAGCATGTAAAAGATTCAGGGGGTGGAAGTGGCATCATTAATGCATTTATTCCACGAAGCATATTGAAGGGCTGCCTAGCACAAATGAATGTTACCAACTATCCTAGATGATATTGTCTTTCAGAAAGAGTGATAAGGTGGTCAGATCTCAAGGAAGCAAAGTCTCTTCCTAAGGGTATCTGAGAAGGACCAATTTCTTTGAGCCTTGGCTTTTGGTTAATCCCATTCCCATCTTTAGAGCTTAATATATAGGAATCTAGGTAATATGTACATACACCTGCCACAGTTTCAGGTTTAACTGCACCTTTGACCCTTCCTGCTCTTAGCCCTGGTCTACACTACGAGTTTAGGTCAAATTTAGCAGCGTTAGATAGATTTAACCCTGCACCCGTCCACACGACAAAGCCATTTTTGTTGACTTAAAGGGCTCTTAAAATCGATTTCTGTACTCCTCCCCATCAAGGGGATTAGTGCTGAAATTGACATCGCCGGGTCGAATTTGGGGTAGTGTGGACACAATTCGATGGTATTGGCCTCCAGGAGCTATCCCAGAGTGCTCCACTGTCACTGCTCTGGACAGCACTCTCAACTCAGATGCACTGGCCAGGTAGACAGGAAAAGCCCTGGGAACTTTTGAATTTCATTTCCTGTTTGACCAGTCTGGCAAACTGATCAGCACAGGTGACCAAGCAGTCCCAGAATCACAAAAGAGCTCCAGCATGGACCGAATGGGAGGTACTGGATCTGATCGCTGTATGGGGAGACAAATCCATGCTATCAGAACCCTGTTCCAAAAGAGACAATGCCAAAATATTTGAAAAAATCCCCACGGGCATGATGGACAGAGGCTACAACAGGGACCCGCAGCAGTGCCACGTGCAAATTAAGGAGCTCAGGCAAGCCTACCAAAGAGGCAAACGGCCGCTCCGGATCAGAGCCCCAGACATGCTGCTTCTACGATGAGCTGCATGCAATTCTAGGGGGGGCCCCTACCATTACCCTTCCCCCCCCCCCCGTCCATGGACACCTGCAAGGGAGGAGTCTTATGCAACAGGGATGAGGATTTGGGGGATGAGGATAGCACACAGCACGCAAGCGGAGAAACCAGGAACTGTTTATCACCCTGGAGCCAATACCCTCCCAAGGTGGGCTCACAGACCATGAATCCAGAGAAGGCACCTCTGGTGAGTGTACCTTTGTAAATATAATACATGGTTTAAAAGCAACCGTGTTTAATGATTAATTTGCCCTGAAAACTTGGGATGCATTCGAGGCCAGTACAGCCCCTCCTTTTAAATGGCCAACCCAACAGGTGCTTGGTATGGGAAAGGAGGGCGCTGCTGTTTGAAACCATTCCCACATGTTATGAAGGTTGAAGAAGCTGAAAGACTGTGGCTTACCATGGCTGCCTGCAAGCCAAATTTTGTTTCCCAGCCCTGTGTGTGTGCTCTCTCACACCAAACTGGCAGGCCCTCAATATAAGAGGCAAAATGTGACCTTGTACCGAAAGCACATGTGCTATGTAATGTTAACAGCTTGGTTCACCGTGAAAGTCTACACATTGTCCTCTAAAATGTGTCTTTTTAAATACTACTCTCCCTTTTTTCCTCCCACAGTTGCAAATGTTTCAATGCTACCCCTGTCATCTCTGTCCTAGAGGCTAGCGCAGATAAGAAGGCAAAAAAAACCACACTCTCGATGAAATGTTCTCTGAGCTCATGCAATCCTCCCGCATTGAAAGAGCTCAGTAGAATGCATGGAGGCAAACAATGTCAGAGTCCAGGAAGGCTTTGGCTTCCTAGACCACGGGATGCTATTCGAGAAAGGACTGCTAGGCAGAGATGGCGTTCACCTTTCGAGGAGGGGAAAGACCCTATTTGGACACAGACTGGCTAACCTAGTGAGAAGGGCTTTAAACTAGGTTCGACGGGGACAGGTGAGCAAAGCCCACAGGTAAGTGGGGAACATGGAGACCTGGGAGATGGGTCAGAAACGAGAGGGAGTGTGGGCTATATTGGCAGAGAGAAAGGAGGGTCATGACAAAACTGGGAGGAAAGATCAAACCAGTATCTTAGATGCCTATATACAAATGCGAGAAGTATGGGTAATAAGCAGGAAGAACTGGAAGTGCTAATAAATAAATAGAACTATGACATTGTTGGCATCACTGAAACTTGGTGGGATAATACACATGATTGGAATGTTGGTGTGGATGGGTACAGCTTGCTCAGGAAGGATAGACAGGGGAAAAAGGGAGGAGGTGTTGCCTTATATATTAAAAATGTACACACTTGGACTGAGGTAGAGATGGACATAGGAGATGGAAGTATTGAGAGTCTCTGGGTTAGGCTAAAAGGGGTAAAAAACAAGGGTGATGTCATGCTAGGAGTCTACTACAGGCCACCTAACCAGGTGGAAGAGGTGGATGAGGCTTTTTTTAAGCAACTAAGAAAATCATCCAAAGCCCAAGATTTGGTGGTGATGGGGGACTTCAACTATCCAGATATATGTTGGGAAAATAACACAGCGGGGCACAGACTATCCAACAAATTCTTGGACTGCATTGCAGACAACTTTTTATTTCAGAAGGTTGAAAAAGCTACTAGGGGGGAAGCTGTTCTAGACTTGATTTTAACAAATAGGGAGGAACTCGTTGAGAATTTGAAAGTAGAAGGCAGCCTGGGTGAAAGTGATCATGAAATCATAGAGTTTGCAATTCTACGGAAGGGTAGAAGGGAGAACAGCAAAATAGATACAATGGATTTCAGGAAGGCAGATTTTGGTAAGCTCAGAGAGCTGATAGGTAAGGTCCCATGGGAATCAAGACTGAGGGGAAAAACAACTGAGGAGAGTTGGCAGTTTTTCAAAGGGACACTATTAAGGGCCCAAAAGCAAGCTATTCTGCTGGTTAGGAAAGATAGAAAATGTGGCAAAAGACCACCTTGGCTTAACCACGAGATCTTGCATGATCTAAAAAATAAAAAGGAGTCATATAAAAAATGGAAACTAGGACAGATTACAAAGGATGAATATAGGCAAACAACACAGGAATGCAGGGGCAAGATTAGAAAGGCAAAGGCACAAAATGAGCTCAAACTAGCTACGGGAATAAAGGGAAACAAGAAGACTTTTTATCAATACATTAGAAGCAAGAGGAAGACCAAAGACAGGGTAGGCCCACTGCTTAGTGAAGAGGGAGAAACAGTAACAGGAAACTTGGAAATGGCAGAGATGCTTAATGACTTCTTTGTTTCGGTCTTCACCGAGAAGTCTGAAGGAATGCCTAACATAGTGAATGCTAATGGGAAGGGGGTAGGTTTAGCAGATAAAATGAAAAAAGAACAAGTTAAAAATCACTTAGAAAAGTTAGATGTCTGCAAGTCACCAGGGCCAGATGAAATGCATCCTAGAATACTCAAGGAGCTAATAGAGGAGGTATCTGAGCCTCTAGCTATTATCTTTGGAAAATCATGGGAGACGGGAGAGATTCCAGAAGACTGGAAAAGGGCAAATATAGTGCCCATCTATAAAAAGGGAAATAAAAACAACCCAGGAAACTACAGACCAGTTAGTTTAACTTCTGTGCCAGGGAAGATAATGGAGCAAGTAATTAAGGAAATCATCTGCAAACACTTGGAAGGTGGTAAGGTGATAGGGAACAGCCAGCATGGATTTGTAAAGAACAAATCATGTCAAACCAATCTGATAGCTTTCTTTGATAGGATAACGAGCCTTGTGGATAAGGGTGAAGCTGTGGATGTGGTATACCTAGACTTTAGTAAGGCATTTGATACGGTCTCGCATGATATTCTTATCGATAAACTAGGCAAATACAATTTAGATGGGGCTACTATAAGGTGGGTGCATAACTGGCTGGATAACCGTACTCAGAGTTGTTGTTAATGGTTCCCAATCCTGCTGGAAAGGCATAACGAGTGGGGTACCGCAGGGGTCTGTTTTGGGACCGGCTCTGTTCAATATCTTCATCAACGACTTAGATATTGGCATAGAAAGTACGCTTATTAAGTTTGCGGATGATACCAAACTGGGAGGGATTGCAACTGTTTTGGAGGACAGGGTCATAATTCAAAATGATCTGGACAAATTGGAGAAATGGTCTGAGTTAAACAGGATGAAGTTTAACAAAGACAAATGCAAAGTGCTCTACTTAGGAAGAAAAAATCAGTTTCACACATACAGAATGGGAAGAGACTGTCTAGGAAGGAGTACAGCAGAAAGGGATCTAGGGGTTATAGTGGACCACAAGCTAAATATGAGTCAACAGTGTGATGCTGTTGCAAAAAAAGCAAACATGATTCTGGGATGTATTAACAGGTGTGTTGTGAGCAAGACACGAGAAGTCATTCTTCCGCTCTACTCTGCTCTGGTTAGGCCTCAGCTGGAGTATTGTGTCCAGTTCTGGGCACCGCATTTCAAGAAAGATGTGGAGAAATTGGAAAGGGTCCAGAGAAGAGCAACAAGAATGATTAAAGGTCTAGAGAACATGACCTATGAAGGAAGGCTGAAAGAATTGGGTTTGTTTAGTTTTGAAAAGAGAAGACTGAGAGGGGACATGATAGCAGTTTTCAGGTATTTAAAAGGGTGTCATAAGGAGGAGGGAGAAAACTTGTTCACCTTAGCCTCTGAGGATAGAACAAGAAGCAATGGGTTTAAACTGCAGCAAGGGAGGTCTAGGTTGGACATTAGGAAAAAGTTCCTAACTGTCAGGGTGGTTAAACACTGGAATAGATTGCCTAGGGAGGTTGTGAAATCTCCATCTCTGGAGATATTTAAGAGTAGGTTAGATAAATGTCTATCAGGGATGGTCTAGACAGTATTTGGTCCTGCCATGCGGGCAGGAGATTGGACTCGATGACCTCTCGAGGTCCCTTCCAGTCCTTGAATCTATGAAAGCAGAAAATGAACACGAGGACAGGAGGGACGAATGAGAAGAGAGGTGGCGGGAGCAAGATGAGAGATGGCGGCAGCGCGATGAGCGGAGGCAGGATGCAATGCTGAGGCTACTGGGGGATCAAACTGATATGCTCTGGCGTCTGGTGGAGCTGCAGGAAAGGCAGCAGGAGCACAGACCGCTGCTGCTGCCCCTGTGTAACCGCCCACCCTCCTCCCCAAGTTCCATAGCCTCCTCACCCAGATGCCCAAGAACGTGTATGGGGGGGGGGGCGTGGGGGGGAGGCCCTCTGGGCACCCAACCACTCCACCCCAGAGGACTGCCCAAGCAACAGAAGGCTGGCATTCAATACATTTTGAAGTGCAGTGGAACGCCAATTCTGGGCCCAGGAAACAAGCACAGACTGGTGGGACCGCATAGTGTTGCGGGTCTGGGATGGCTCCCAGTGGCTGGAAAACTTTTGCATGTGTAAGGACACTTTCATGGAACTCGTTTCCTGGGCCCAGAATTGGTGTTCCACAGCATGAACCTGCCCTATTACCACCATGATGTCCAAATTGCCAGGGCCCGTGCATTGAGAGAAGTCTGTGTCCATGTCCTCATCGCTATCGTGATCACGCCGCCTCGTCGTGGCCTCCTCGCCTGCTTTTGCAGGTTCTGGTTCTGCACATACTGCAGGATAATGTGTGAGGTGTTTACAATGCTCACAACAGCAGCGGTGAGCTGAGCAGGCTCCATGCTTGGTCACATAAATACCACCCTATACCGGAAACCTACTGACCGCTACACTTACCTACATGCCTCCAGCTTCCATCCAGGACACACCACACGATCCATTGTCTACAGCCAAGCTCTAAGATATAACCGCATTTGCTCCAATCCCTCAGATAGAGACAAGCACCTACAAGATCTCTATCAAGCATTCTTAAAACTACAATACCCACCTGCTGAAGTGAAAAAACAGATTGACAGAGCCAGACGAGTACCCAGAAGTCACCTCCTACAAGACAGGCCCAACAAAGAAAATAACAGAACACCACTAGCTGTCACCTTCAGCCCCCAACTAAAACCTCTCCAGCACATCATCCGAGATCTACAACCTATCCTGAAAGATGATCCTTTACTCTCTCAGATCTTGGGAGACAGACCTGTCCTCGCTTACAGACAACCCCCCAACCTAAAGCAAATACTCACCAGCAACCACACATCACTGAACAAAAACACTGACCCAGGAACCTATCCTTGTAACAAAGCCCGATGCCAACTCTGTCCACATATCTATTCAAGTGACATCATCATAGGGCCTAATCACATCAACCATACCATCAGGGGCTCGTTCACCTGCACATCTACCAATGTGATATATGCCATCATGTGCCAGCAATGCCCCTTTGCCATGTACATTGGCCAAACCGGACAGTCTCTACGCAAAAGAATTAATGGACACAAATCTGACATCAGGAATCATAATACTCAAAAACCAGTGGGAGAACACTTTAACCTGTCTGGCCATTCAATGACAGACCTGCGGGTGGCTATCTTACAACAGAAAAACTTCAAAAACAGACTTCAATGAGAGACTGCTGAGCTGGAATTGATATGCAAACTAGACACAATCAACTCAGGATTGAATAAGGACGGGGAATGGCTGAGCCATTACAAACATTGAATCTATCTCCCCTTGTAAGTATTCTCACACTTCTTATCAAACTGTCTGTACTGAGCTATCTTGATTATCACTTCAAAAGTTTTTTTTTCTCTTACTTAATTGGCCTCTCAGAGTTGGTAAGACAACTCCCACCTGTTCATGCTCTCTGTATGTGTGTGTGTGTATATATATCTCCTCAATATATGTTTCACTCTATATGCATCCGAAGAAGTGGGCTGTAGCCCACGAAAGCTTATGCTCTAATAAATTTGTTAGTCTGTATCCGCAAAAAGAACAGGAGTACTTGTGGCACCTTAGAGACTAACACGGCTGCTACTCTGAAACCTGCAGGAGAGAAGAGTTGTAGCAGAAGTGGTGGATGACAATGGATGCCACGAGAATAGATATTTATACTGAACGACAAGAGGACCTGAGAGGTGGATTCATGGCACCAGGAGAGCAGAGTTGCAGCGGAAACAGTGGAGGACGACGGTTAGCACCGCACACATTTCCCGAGGAAGAACACACATTCCTGGGAACCCATGAGAGACAACATGGAGAAATTCACTATTGAGTCACGAGCAGGAGAGCAGCGTTGCAGCGGAAGCAGTGGATGACGACGGGATGCCATGAGAATAGATACACTTAAAGCATGATGAGAGGACCTGCGAGGTCGATTCATGGCACCAGGAGAGCAGAGTTGCAGTGGAAGCGGTGGTTGGATGACTACGGTTAGCAGTGCTACTGCACTGTCTGCTGAAAGCAGTATGGCGTCTGCACGGAAAAAAGGCGTGAAACGATTGTCTGCCTTTGCTTTCATGGAGGGAGGGGCGACTGACAACATGTACCCAAAACCACCCGTGACAATGTTTTTGCCCCATCAGGCATTGGGAGCTCAACCCAGAATTCCAATGGGCAGCGGAGACTGCGGAAACTGTGGGATAGCTACCCACAGTGCAACGCTCCGAAAGTCAACGCTAGCCTCGGTACTGTGGATGCACTCCACCGACTTAATGCACTTAGTGGGGACACACACAATCGACTGTATAAAATCGCTTCCTAAAAATCAACTTCTATAAATTCGACCTAATTTCGTAGTGTAGACATACCCTTAGACTCCTCAAGGCCACTTAAGGTTTCAGGCTCCCAACTGTCCCCTCTGAGTGGAGACCTGCATATCTCTTCCTCCAGACCATGGGGATGCGTTGCTGAGCAACCCCTCTGCAGAAGCATCAGCAACGCCAGCACAGGGCTCATGCCGCACAGGACTAGCAGCAGCTGAACCTGACTGCTCCTGTTGTGGATCTGCTCTGGAGCTGTTCCTGTTGCATGGAATTTGCCGATGCTATGGTCTGTCAGAGGCAGCTGCGAGCTGGTGTCATCAGAGTTGCTGGCAAAGTTTCTTGCTCCTCTGGCCTGTTCCTCTAGCAGAGCAAACTTTCACTTCTCAGCAGGGTGACTGACATTGGAAACAGCCCCAGCCGCAGACCTGCCCCTGCCACTCTCCCTGATGCACTCTCCCTTTTTGTTTAAAAACTACATGAGACTAAACCCCTCTGTGTGAGCTGGACCAGTGGGAAGTTGTTGAAGAACCTGGCAATCCTGCTTCCAAACTTGCTTGCAGCCAGGCTTTCACGTGGAGTGGGGTTGCCAAGAGCCTGCCACACTGCATGGTGTGTTTGCGCACACACACACAGCTGTCAATAAATGGCAAGCTTGTTGCCAAGAATCTGGAGAGAGAGAGAGAGAGAGAGAGTCCAACTTTCTAAGCTATGTCATCTTGTGGAAACAAATTGCATGTGTGTGATTTCTACATTCCCACACTGTTAGATGCTGCTGTTGCAGTAGTGACCCTCTTTATCTAAGCTTCCTCCCTCTGAAGACCCAGTGGGCTCTTACACATTGAAAAGCACTTTTTTTTTTTTTTTTTCAGAAAGGGAGGTGCAATTTGAACATGCATTTTCATGCCTACAGTTAAATTGTGGGCCCAAATCAGATGTAATAGAATCTGTATTTTCCAAACTAATTGGCGATTGAGGTGTTCATAAAATTGAACATCTCAATTACAGTTGGTAGATTGCATAAGATGTAGAAGTATGCACTTCATTGCTTTCTTCTTGTCTTGCAAGAAATTTCCAGTGGAATGCGAAGGAATGCCGATTTGTTAGTCACTAACAACTCTTTCAGGTTTCTTGGGTTTTTTTTGTTTTGTTTTGTTTTTTTCTGGAGAAAAATGGTTTGTATAACTGGTCATTCATCAGTTCGGTGCTCATAAAACTGAGGTGCTACTGTAGTTAGAAGTGCACATTCTCAGATTTACTCCTGCAATTCATTTTGTAAGCCCAGAAATAGGGGCACACATTTTTCAGGTGCAAACTTCACCCATAAACAAAGCAACATGAAGCAACTGTTATAGATGAAAATAGTTCTGCTTAAGTAACAGGTCTCTCTCATCTCAAACATGGGCCCCTCTAGCATATAAGGGGAAGAGCTCAAACTTAATTAACATGTAAAAAGTGCTTTGACATACTACTGTGGAGGTTGCCATAAAAGTTAAAATTATATTGAATAAATAAATTAAAAGAAAAATGTTACAATATGAACTTCTATACATCACTTTCAGACCCTTGCTTTTCATGCACAATAAATAAAAACACAATTATTGTTTCCCAGAAAAAATCTATAGCAATCTTTACAAATTAAAGTATTTTTACATAAATACCTTTACAAAATATGGGCAAGATAATAGAGTGGCTGATACAGAACTCAGTTAATAAAGAATATGGTGATCAATGCAACTCAACACGGGCTTGTGGAAAATAAATCCTGTCAAACTAAATCAATATCTTTTTCTGATAAGCTTACTAGTTTGGGTGATAAAGTTAATAGTGTTGCTGTGGTATACTTAGACTTCTGTAAAGCATTTGACTTGATACTGCAAAACATTTTGATTACAAAATCTAGAATGATATCAAATTAACTTAGCCCGTTTTTAATCCATTTAATGTGTGCCAATTGATAGGTCTCAAAACGTAACTGTAAACAGGGAATCATTATTAAAGTGGGTCTGTTTCCAGTGGGCTCCCCAAGGGCTCAGTTCTTGGCACTATACGCTATTTGACATTTTTACCTATGAGCTGTAAGACAACATAAAATAATCAGTGATAAAGTTAGCAGATGACCCAAAAATTGGGGGAGTGGTAAATAATGAAGAGAACAGGTCACTGATTCAGAGTGATCTAGAGCTCTCAGTAAGCTAGATGCAAGCAAACAATATGTATTTTAATAGGGCTAAATGTATATATCTAGGAACAAAGAATGTAGGCCATACTTGTAGGACGGGGGACTCTATCCTGGGAAGCAATGACTGAAAAAGATTTGGGGGTCATGGTGGAGCTAATGCAATCCTGGGATGCAAAATTAATCTTGAGTAGGAATAGACTATTTTTATCTCTGTATTTGGCACTGGTGCAACCGCTCCTGGAATACTATGTCCAGTTCTGGTGCCCACAATTAAAGAAGGATGTTGATAAATTGGAGAGGGCTCAGAGAACAGCCAGGAGAATGAGTAAATGATTAGAAAACATGCCTTAGACTGAGCTCCATGAGCCTATCACTATATTTAGTTTAACAAAGAGAACATTAAGCGGTGACTTTGTTACAGTCTGTAAGTATCTACATAGGTAACAAATATTTAATAATGGGCTCTTCACTCTAACAGAGAAAGGTATAACATGATCCAGTGATTAGAAGTTGAAGCTAGACAAATCTACACTGGAAATAAGTGAGAGTAATTAACAGTGAGAGTAATTAACCACTGGAACAATTTACCAAGGGTCATGACAAATTCTCTATCACTGACAATTTTTAAATCAGGATTGGATGTGTTCTAAAAGCTATGCTCTAGTAATTATTTCGGGGAAGTTCTATGGCCTTTGTTATACAGGAGGTCAGATTAAATTACAATGGTTCCTTCTGGGTTTAGAATCTATGAATTTGTCATTTGAACAAATCAACCCTCCTAAAAGAGTTAATCCTATAAATTACACTTAAACAGATACATTTATAATTTACAACATAGAATTTAATTCTATCATTTTCCTTAGTGCAAAATAATCAGTGTATTAGAAGTCTCTGAGGGCAAAATGAGGGAATTGCTTTTATGTACTAAATTGTGCTGAAACAATTTTTTAAATCTAATCCTTCCTTTTACTCCACCATGGAGAAAAGGTGAAAGCATGTCCATTCCAACTACTGGTAAACTTTTTTTTCCCCTCTGTCAAAGATTTGGAGAAAGCTACACAAGTTTATGGAAATGCAGCATCTTAATCTTGCCTGTCAATGTTTTTTGTCAAGAGTTTTTTAAACTCTTGGCTTAGCTAAGTACATGTAAAACAGTACTTAGCTAAGCCAATAAAAACATTACTATATTACCAGAAGGTGATAGGGTCTACGTAAGGGAGGGTCATTTTAGGAGAACTCAATTTGTCAGGTGTTGGAATACTGCAGAGTTATTTTTGCTTATTTATTCAGATGTCCAGTCAGATGGGTTCTAGCATTCTTCAATCCCAAAATATACTAAGGGATGGGATTATCTCTAAAGCAGCAAGAACTAAGCACCTCCTTCAATGAAAATTCTAGTGATAGCCAAACCCAGCAGGTAGTTTAAGACTAGCTTTATTTTGTTTTTGTTTTGTCTATCTTGGTAATAAAGGTAAGCCCCAGGAAGTTGGTAAATTTGGGCCTTTTGTATTAATTTTGATGAAATATATGGGCCCAAATAGTCAGAGGTGTTAACATGACCCTGCCACTGCCCAGTATTAAACATTTTTAAATGAGGTTTGACAGACAGAGACTTCACTCTGCTTAGTACCATGGCAAACACCATCCTTTTAAAGCTTTTATTGAAGATACAGGAAAAAGGAGAAACTTTTACAGCATTTGAAATATAAAGTATAAAATAAACCTGTTGCAGTTCAATCCTGTTTCCTAGAAGAGTAACACACAACGTTGAGAGAAAAGAAGAGCGAAGATAGAAAATGCACTCGGTCTCTGATGTTGACTCTCACTTGTAGCTTTACTGCTGGAAAAACACAGGCATGTCTCATAGTCTTATTAGCCACTCTGAAACATGACAAACTTGTAGCAGGATCAGACTTTGTCAGCCATTGCTTTTAGTGGCCTCTTTCTGGTCACAGGCTCACAGCAATGCTGCAAAATATACAGTCTCAGCCAGTTAAGCCAAACTCATATTAGACCAAAGGCAAAAGAAGAGGAATAGGAAGAAGAAATAAGTGGGGGAGGAAAAGGAAAAACAAGATAGGGGTGTGTGTTCAGAACTTAGCCAAAACGGGTGGGGGGTGACAATATTACCTGGGTCTGGATATCTCCAAGATCAGGAAGACAAAGGTCTAACAGTGGTATAATAGATCCTGTGGTCCCAGAAGATGATGGGTGTGGCAGCCATGATGGTAAGGTTTGCTCCTTTCTTGTTCATCTGTCTCCAGCCATCAGTTGTCAGACAGCTGCTTCTTGCACTAGTTTTCTCCAAAAAGTCTTTCCTTTTGAAGAACCCTAAAAGGGAGTTATGGGTGGAATAGCCCATCCTATCATTATTTTATTAATCAATTATGCCTAATTTCTGCCGCACCAATTTAGGTCCATTGATTTCCAGTCCCATGCTTTTCTTGTTTACCAGACATTATTTGAACACAGTAATATCAATAGGCCTTTTTATTTGCACTAATTCAGACTTTGTCTCCCTTTTGTGCTTTTTCTCACCAACATTTGTTGATATAAGTTATTGTGACATTTTATAAACTTTAACTCACTTTTTGTAGTTGAGCTCACAATTGGGGTAAATTTATAGGCCCAATTGTCACATGAGACCTAATAAGGATCTGACTAGTAGAAGTACTGCAGAAACTCTACCTTGTGCAGAATGTATCTGCCTGGGACAGGCCACTGAACACATCACCCTTGTGCTCCAGACTTCTGCTGTTGTCAGTTTAGTGCCTTTGTCCTGATCTTCAAAGGCATCATCTGCTCAAAACCAGTTGTATCAATGACCATGTCAAGATCCATGACTTGAATAGACCGTTTTGCTTCCCTTGAATAATGTAAAATATAAATCTCAGGCTGAAGCACATAGGAGTTGGAGATAATGTATTCTCAGTTGTGGGATTTTGACCATGAAATGATCTTCCAGAGGAGGTCAAACTAATCAAGAGTCTTAATTGCTTAAGCTGGATTTATGTGGTCATAGACCTGGTGCTAGCCTTCTGCATGAAGGTGAATTTCACCACCAACAACTAATTCATTCATTTTGAATTTATTTGGGAAGGGCCTATATACAGTGGCAATGGGCTCTACAGAAAACTCCAGGACAGATGATGAATCCATAGAACATACTGTGGTGTCAGTGAGGAGTTCTGCTGAAAAATCAATAGCATGTTGATTGTGGTCCTTAATTTAACAGTGGTAGTATTACAAATAGATTACAAAACATCTAAAAAGACAAGCTCCCTGCTTTGGAGAGTTGTCAGTCTATTTCAGGCAATAAAAGTACATGAGAGAACAGTTCAAATGCAAGAACATATGGAGAAATTGCTACTGAGGAGATAACATTCGTTGAATTGTAAGACTGTAATATTCACAAAGCTTCCATATTCTATATTCCATTACAATACAGTAGGGCAGAATTAAAATCTAGTTATCTAATGTACGTAGTAACTAAGCTAATGAAAATAGTCATTAATTACATTTAATTGAGAGTTTCCAGACATTTGACATTCTTTTCACTGATGTTTTAAGTAGGGAATAATTTTAAAACCTTTAACATTAACAAAGCTTTTTGTCTATGGATCACAAAGTCTTCAGGTTGCAAAAACTACTTTATAGACCCTGCCCCAAATGGAAACTTGCTTCCACGCTTCAATACACAAACATATCATATGTAAATAAAATATTAAATCAGCAATACAGCAGGTAACACTTCAAAGTGAGCAGAGGGCTAACAAATCAGTAGCCATGACAGGCAATCACCAGAGAATAGAAAACCAAAACAGCAGGAGAAATTCACCACGTAGTTGGTACTGTAGATCAGTGGTTCTCAACCTTTTCAGACTACTATACCCCCTTCAGGAGTCTGATATGTCTTGCATACCCCAAGTTTCACCTCACTTAATAACTACGTGATTACAAAAATCAGACCTAAAAATACAAAAGTGTCACAGAACATTATTACTGAAAAATTCCTTACTTTTTTCTTTTTGTATGCAATTTTAGTTTGTACTTACTTTGCTAGTGCTTTTTATGTAGCCTGTTGTAAAACTAGGTAAATATCTAGATGAGTTGATGTACCCCTTGAAAGACCTCTGCATACACCTAGTTGAGAACCACTGCTGTAGCTAAACAGGGCAGCAGAATCAGACTTGTGTAGTCCTTACACCAAAAACTACATGGATTGTGATTGCGCCCAGATCATGCAGAGGTGGCAAAGGAGGGCAGAAGTTTCTTTATTTATCTGTTTAGTTTTATATATTTTAAATCTAATCAGTACAGAAGCTCAGACATCTTGACGATTAATTATAGCCACAATCCACCTAGAAATACATAAAACACTCAGCAGCATAACACTTCACCCCAGGAAAATAAAGTAATTTGATATGCCAATAAATAAAAGTAGCAAAATATACATCATTCCACCTCACCAAAAACCCATTGTGTTTTCTTCTCTATCTTGCTTTGTGCTCACATGCAGGGCCCCTAGTTTCTGTACAGAGCTATTAGATGCTCAGAATTATATTATAATCCCTTTTTTCAGGCGGTATATGTGGGATACAGGGAGTGATGGACCATGAACCACATGCAAAGTGAAAAGGGTAGAGGATCTTTGGAATGACTGTAGGTTATATGTTTCAAATTATAAATAAATAGTGCTCAATGCTCTGCAATGGAATACTGTATGCCAAGTGTTATTCATCAATATCTCTTTTTCTAGCAGTCCTGCTATGGTGATTTATAGACTATATTTGTTGATCACATATGGGTTATTCCTTTGGGGCCCATGAGACTGCTCTTGCTGCCAGCCTGATTCATACTTAAAATTTACACCTCATTTGTGGAAAACAGTGGGGCAGCACTAAGTAGAATAAGAGGTAGGGGGTTATATCATACCTCTTGGCATCCCACTTCCATAACAAGAACTGCATAGGAAAGCCATGTTGGTGTAATGCCTTTGCAGCATGCTATTTTTAAAAGAGAAAAGCTTGTTCAGTATTAGCATTTATAATGGTAGAAATCAAAGTCCGATATGATTGTTTTCTTAGATTAAAGCATACATTTTGTGTGTTGGGAAGATTTAACCAGTGCAAACTTGCATTTAACAGGACTATAATTCCTGTCACAGATGAGAGTTTCACTAGTGGAGTAAATTAAGGTAAAGGGAGAACTGCATATTAAATTATAATAAATAGCTTTGTGTAATTTTTAATTGTTTCAGAGAGATGGAGACAACCACAATGCAAATGCAAGCATTAAAAATCCAGCATGCTCTGTGAACAGATCTTCTAACACGTATAAAATATTAAATAGCAGTACATAAGTTGTCCGCCAAAAACCTGGCTATTCACATTGCCATTTTTTTTTATATTACCTCTCCAAAAATCCTAGCTGTATATCCTTCTGACTTGTGTATGATGAGTTAGAATTGTTAACACATTGTCTTCTCTCAATACTGATGATGGAGGCTCTCATTCGGGAAAGCACCCCTACTCAGGATAGCATTTGAGCCAATCCAACTAAATGGGATTTAAGCATGCGCTTAAATGCAGTCCTGAATCAGTATAGAATTACACATGTACTTAAGTGCTTTTCTGCCCCAAGGCTGGAATTTATGGAGCCAATATTGGTCTACTGAAGAACATAAGGGAGTTTTAAGTGTTTTTTAGTCACAGGAGTCAGAGAAGATAGCACACTTAGAATGATGTAGGGAAATGATAATACAGAAATGGCTGCCCTCTGAAGCTGGAGCATATTTAGAATATCTAAAACTGTTTGTTCAGAGAGATGCTATTTCCTCTTGCTAACAAAACTGCACCTAGTAGCTCAGTTTCAAAGTGCTCTGATTTATCACATTTACACTTGTAAATGGAAACAACTAGCTGCAGGATAGTGAGCAAAGAAAAAAAATTTCCTATGAAAATGGAGAGTCATGTCATAGTATGTATTTCAGTAGATGTCGGTTGCAACTGTGGACTGCATAATAATTACTAGCATGTTTATCTTGGCCGAGTCATCATGGCTTTTAACCCTTGTGCAGAGTATATATAAAATGCTACCAAATCAGAAGAATAGCATTTTGCATCCACTTTGCAGAAGTATAAATGAGTACACAGGATACAAGGAAGAGGAGAATCAAGCCCTCGGGCCAGATTCTGTAGTCAGGTCCAGCTATACTCAGTTCAGGGCCATAGATGGGAAGGGGCAAAGGTGGCTTAAAGCCTGGGACAGGTCAGGGGCCAGCTTGACCCCTGCATAAATTAGGACACCTCGAAGGCTGCTCTAATTTTACATAAAGCTTCTCATGGCTCCAAGGAATTATTCTGGCAATGGGGAATAGAATCACTTAGCTTTACTCCTTTGCCTCGGTAGATGGGAAAAGGATGATATAGAATGATCCACTATGGCAGCTTTGCCAATCAGGATTCCACTTGCACCATCAAGTGCCCAGATCTGCCAGGTTAATGACTATTTCTTGCCACTAGAGCTAGATGTCAAAGGAGAATCTGCACCCCAATATCTAGAAGTCCTTCATGCCTGCTTGTCAGGGTGTTTTTCTTTCAATTCTTTTATGTAATGAAGTAGCAGAATGTACTGAAATAACGTTATACATAGAGCAAAGGCCGCAGAAGGTGAAAGCAGGCATTTTTGCTGCATGTATTGATTTTTCACGTGAAAACTGAAATAAATAGGATTTGTAACACTTGTTTTGAACACTGATTCTTCTAGTTCAGCAGTAGCTAAAATATGCTTACAGGTGGATTGCAAAAGAAAAGGATGTGGCTATGTGACTTCTTTTGGTGTTTGGAGATGTATACAAATGGTCAGAAAGGTAATGGAGAGGGGAAAGGTTTGTTTGTTTATATTTAGCTTGGATTTTTACTTCAAAAATACCTGGAATGATAAATGTTGTCTCCCTTGTTTTTACTACACAACCCTTTGGGAAATAGAGAACAGAAATGGGTGTTTTCTTAGACTGTAGTTGAAAGGTTAGAAGTTGATTCTTCAACAGAGATCCTTCCCCCCCCACTACCTGCAAGGCATTCAAATTAAATAATTTTAGCAAAAACTAACAAAACCCAGTGCTTTTTAAATAGTCTGACTACTAATCCTTTCCTCCTCAATTGTTTCAAATTTTGAATGGTTGAGTTCATATTCCTTCTACTTCCCTAGTTGTGTGTGGTTTTTGTTTGTTTGTTTTGTTTTGTTTTTCTTTGGTAGGGAAAACTGGGTTAAGACTCTGAATTTCTAATGCAAAAATAAGTTAACTCTCTCCCATCCCCCACCAAAAAAAGATTATCACTCAGGCATTCCTTATACATCAGAAAGAAATAAAAATGTCAAACTCATTTTCGCTCTTTGCTGGTTGGCTACAGTTCAACAGCCTTTACCTTCTGTCTCCCACTGCTATACCTTTGTTTTTCCTGTGCCATGCATGGCACAACAGGACTTTTGCCTGTGTAAGGACTGCAGGATCGGATGTATTTGGAATGACATTTTTAAAAAGTGAAAATAGGGGCTGATATCCAGAACATTTCTAAATCCCTTTCTCTCTTTAAAACCTGATTTTTTCCCCAATATGCTTCTTGCATGTAGTAGGAAATAACTTAATGTTAAGGCCCCAAACTAGCATAGGGCCCTGCACCGGCACAGAATCCCATTGAAGTCAATGGATGGAGTGAGTCACCTCCATATCTAAGACTTAGATCGAGCATTTAGGGTCAGCCCATAGCAGTGTGCAACATGTGCAGGCAGCTGAACTGCGCTCGGAGGAACTCCTGGAAGGGATTGTGACTCAGCCACACTTCCTTCCTGATCCCCACTTGCTCCAGTGAGGAAGAGGTAACTTACTGCAGGTCTGTAAAGGCTGCTGCTTGCTTCCCACCTCAAGCCCAGCCAGCAGGAAGGTGCAGAACCATGGCTCCATCCCCTCCCTGCTTACTTGATGCTGCAGGGAACCCTAGGCCGCAATCCCTGTGGCCCTAATCCAGCTGCATTGAAGACTTGAGTCTTTACTCCCTTCAACTCTCCTGCATAGCCATGTTAGAGCAAGGCTTTTACATCAGTGTAACTCCATTGCCTTCAGCGTGGTTAGTTTTGATGTGACTGAGATCAGGGTCTAGACCCTTAATTATTTTTTCTTTAACTCAGCTAAGTGAACTGCTTTGCTGCCATCCACTAAAGTTGGATATGGCATATTTCTAGCGGCACCAGTACTTTACCTCCTAATGGCCTATTACAACATCAGTGGATGTCAATGAACATGGATGTTATGCTATGAGAGAGTACTATGTGTGACTTGGCATAGAATGAAAAAGGGAGAGCTGTTTAGAAAATGGCGCTTTTTTTCTGCAGAAAATTTTGACTTTTTGGTGAAAAGTTGAAATCCAAAAGCAAGACACACAAATTGTTTCAGGAATGCCCCTAGAGTACTTCATGGGGTTTGTGGCTCATGTGCCATTCTCCTCTGTGAGCTGGGATACCTGGATGGACTCCATCACTCATGATGCACCAAATTCTTTGCTCTTATTGAGACACCATGGAGCTTCATAAGAGACGTAGTCTGTCTGGGGAACCAGCTTGTAACACTGTGTGCTGACTCAGGAGCTAACTCAGTGCTCTCACTTAAATCCCCACCTGTTTACACTAGTTGAGCTCTGGTTGAAAGATAGGCAGTTGACTGAGGGTGTCAATTAACTGAGTAGAACTACAACTGAGGGGCTAATTGAGGGGGAAGCAAGCCCAACAGCTGGGATTATATAAGCAGACAGGAAGAAAGTGTTGTGGGAGAGCAGGCAGCCTGAAGGAAGGTAGAGTTTGGCAGCTATTAGTACTGTTCCCTTCACCAGAGGCAAGTGGGGAAGCTAAATACATATAAATAACACTATAGACCAGTGGCGGGCAATCTGTGGCCCATGAGGGTAATCTGCTGGCAGGCCACCAAACAGTATGTTTACATTTGCATGGCTGCCCGCAGCTCCCCGTGGCCATGGTTCGCCGTTCCCAGCTAATGGGAGCTGCGGGAAGCGGCGGCCAGCATGTCCCTGTGGCCCGCGCCGCTTCCCGCAGCTCCCATTGGCCAGGAATGGTGAACCGCGGCCACTGGGAGTTGTGGGCGGCCATGCAAATGTAAACACACTACGGTGGCCCGCCAGCGGATTACCCTGATGGGCCGCAGGTTTCCCACTACTGCTATAGGCTGTAGGCTGCTGAAAGAATATACTAAAGCCTGGTGGTCGTCGGGAGTGCTAGAACAATTTGCATAGTGGGGATGCTGAGAGCTATTGAACCAAACCATAAATCCTGTATATGATGGAAACCAGTTCAAGCCAGGGGATTCAGCAACTCCCCAGCACCTAAGGTGGTGGTTGTGAAAGGAGACCTGGAGCGGTCATGGACTGTGATTAAGACATGAAACGATTCTCAGAGGAACACCTATGACACCACCCCATTAAAGGGAATGGAGGTCTGAGGCTCCTGAACCACATCTCCCTTGGGGCACTATGACAATATTTCTGATTAAATGTTTTGGGTTTTCAAAAACATTGAAAACCAAAATCTCTTTGGTTTTCAGGTATGCAGTTTTTTGAGGGAAATGTCAAATTTTTCCATAGTAAGCTGAGATTTTTTTCATGGAAAAATTGTTTAATCGAAACCAATTTTATATTCAAAACAGTTTTTGACAGAATTTTTGATCAGCCCTAACATTAGGCCATTATAATACCCTATATTGATATTCCCTTTTCTTAGTAAGCACCACAGACCATTATTTGTATAATCTTGTGCATTTAATTCAATAGTAAGCAGAAAATGCTGAGTTTTTACTTTGGTTTTATTCAGGGAAACACTCTCATTAATATTGTTGCCCAGTCTTGTTTTATTGCGAGTCTTGCAATATTTGTAGTTTATTCTTAAAGCCCCAGCTCCTGTTGTCAGGTGGTTCCATGAGAATCTCAACTTCTTTTTTTTTTTTTTTTTTTGGTAGTTTCTCATCTTCATGATTACAGAGAAAAGCTTAAACATGAAATCTAAAGACTCACAAAAAAGCAAATAAAGAACCCCAAACTAATTATTAATAATCTCATGATTTTGGGAGGTCAGGTCTTTGATTTTTGAATACATGGGGCTGGTAATACTGCATTAAAATGTGCAGGACTTTGTATGAAAACTAAGTAGGACCAGCAGATTCAGCTCAATATAAGGAGGATATCCCTCTACTTAAAACAAACACAGCTCTCTATCTGTTATACATTTCTGAAACTGCCTTCTAAATCAAAATGTCTTACACAAGGTTTTTAAACACATGACACTTCATTCTGCCTTTTCCTATAGTGGTGACAAAAGGGCAGAAACAATCTTGTTGTTAAGAAGCATAGAATAAATTCAGTGTTGTTAGCAAGTGGAAAGGCATAACATGAATAAGGACTCTGTGTACAAATAATCCCCACATATCCATTCAGCCAACTAAGCCTTAACATTTAGCCGTACATGAAGCTGAAAATAGAATTCCATTCTTTTATATTCAATGTTCAGAATAATTCCTTTGAATTTTCCTTCCATGAATAATGCACTGAATCACAGCTCCCTTCATGAGCTTATCATACCTTAGTTTACTCAGCTCCAAAGTCCACCAAATTTATAAAGTCCATCATGAAAATACATTCATAGTTTTACTTGAAATAGAACTATTATCTAATTATTTTCATTTAGAAATGTTCCCTTATGCTTCATGCAAAATGTTTGCCTCTGCTAGTGGGATATAAATGACATTTTATTTAAATATAAATTATGCCTGAGATGCTGAGGGAAGCTGGAGTTTGGATATTAATTATAGTGGTTCTGCAAGTATAAGGATTCACCAGTATATGTTTTGGAGCAAAGGCAAGGGAGGAATGGCAAGGATAGAGGGTAAATGAAAGGTGCACAAACATTTTCATAGTGTGGACCACTTATTAATGGATTGGCTTATAGACCATTTCTTCTGCCATACATTAATGTACCAACCATCTTACCTCTCATTTCTGATCATATAGCACCCCTCTGACTACTACAGCAAGTGCTTACATGGAAAATTAATATTAGGAAAGAATTAGTGATCACGTGGCATTTAGAAAATCTATATGTAGAATATATTGGTGGCAGGTTGGAACACATTTGCTCCCTAAAGCCCTGTGAACTGGGGTTGGAGACTCACAGCCCCTCACAGGGGGTCAAGGCTCGGCTGGTGCCCTTCTCATCTCCCCAGCAGCCCACACCAATACTCATCTGGTCATCACCAAGGTACTGGCAGTCAGCATCCAACAGAATCCAACTCCCCACCTCTCTCAGGCACCCTGTGAATCCTGACACCAGTGCCTCTAGGTTGGTGGGCTTGAGTACCCGAGGCAATCTCATGTATCTGGACTTTGCCCAAGCACACAAGAACCCCACCAAGTGTAAGAACTTCCACAAGTTACTGGAGTACATAGATGGGTCACTCATTTTCTTGGGACTGGTCACTCACCAGATAGCTCCCATAGATGAAATTAGCATTCAAGGCCACCAAGAAATCCTCCTGTTTGGGCTAATTTGTGCATTCCATTAATCAGTAGTTCTTGGTATTCCACTATTCATTGCCTATGACCCACCTGCTGGCAGTCAGACCTGGTATGTTTTGAGTGCCTGTTTTGCTGACAATCCTGTTTCCCTAGCACTGACCTGGGACCAGCAACCCTTTGTGGTTTACTCGGTCATCCAAAGAATTCAGAAACGCAAAGACAGGATCCAAATCTACCTTGTCAACCACCGCAGTCTCCAATGGCTCCAGGGATTACTGTTAAATATCAACACTATGCCTACATCTTTGACAAAAAGAAAGCTTACACCCTACCATTCCATCGCAGTTATGACTGCTCCATCGACTTCCATCCGGGAACAGAGGTTCCCTTTGGGTGCATTTGTTTCCAAACTACAGGCACTCCAGAGCTACCTGTGGAAGAGGTTCCTTTGCCCCTTCACATTTCCAGCAGGAAGCACCATTCTTAATTGCAAAAAAGATGGCTCCTTCTGGCCTTGTGTGCACTACTGAGATCTGAACAAGGAAAAATCAATCAGGTTCTTAAAAAAAAGGCTTTTAATTAAAGAAAAAGGTAAAAATCATCTCTGTAAAATCAGTATGGAAAATAACTTTACAGGGTAATCAAACTTAAAGAGCTCAGAGGACTCCCCTCTAGTCTTAGGTTCAAAGTACAGCAAACAAAGATAAACACTCTAGTAAAAGGTACATTTACAAGTTGAGAAAACAAAGTAAAACTAAGACGCCTTGCCTGGCTTTTTACTTACAAGTTTGAAATATGAGAGACTTGTTTAGAAAGATGGGGAGAACCTGGATTGATGTCTGGTCCCTCTCAGTCCCAAGAGCGAACGACCCCTTAAACAAAGAGCACAAACAAAAGCCTTTCCCCCCCCAAGATTTGAAAGTATCTTGTCCCCTTATTGGTCCTTTGGGTCAGGTGTCAGCCAGGTTACCCGAGCTTCTTAACCCTTTACAGGTAAAAGGATTTTGGAGTCTCTGGCCAGGAGGGATTTTATAGTACTGTACACAGGAGAGCTGTTACCCTTCCCTTAATAGTTATGACAACTTTACTGCTTATTAATGAGCTGTTTGAAAGACTCTACTCTGCCAAGATCTTCAAAGTTGGACCTCTGTGGAGCTTATAACCTAGTAAGGATCTGGGAAGGAGATAAGTGGAAGACTGCCTGCTGTGCCAGGTAGGGCCACTTTGGGTATTTGGTTATGCAATTTGGGTTGTGCAAGGTCCCAGAAACCTTCCAGAATTTTATAAATTACATCTTTAGGGATACTCTGAAACAATTTATCATTTACCTGGATGACATCCTCATTTTCTCTGAAACTCAAGCTCTCCACTCTCATCAAATGTACATTTCTTGGAGAGAGACTGCCGAAGCCACCTGTATGCAAGAATCAAAAAATGTGAGTTTGATAAGGACACAGTGGAATTCTTGGGCTATGTTGTCTTGCCAAGGAACTCACCATTTGACCTGCATCAGGTGGTGTCAATATCTTACTGGCTGCTCCGAGGATGCATGTGAGGTGCGGAGATTCCTGGGGTTTGCCAATTTCTACAGGTAATTTATGAAACTATTCTCTAGCCAAATTGCACCCATAGTGGTGCTCCTTCAAAAGGGGGCCCAGTTCACATGGTCCTCAGAGGCTCAGTCAGCCTTTGATTGACTGAAGAGGGCATTCATCTCAGCCCAACGTTCTCTCTAATTTTTTCCATCCATGTGCAGAATAAATTTTGTTATGTGCACTGAGGTAATGTGCAGATGTCGCCATCAGTAGAAACAAAAAAAACTGGATATGATATAAAACTTTAAAAAGTTACCCAGGACAGGTTAGGCATTTTAGAAATCACTACTCAAATTTATGTGTAAGAGAAATAAAAATTGTGAAATGCATAGATCAGACAAAAAAACAAAAATAACACACTTTGAAAGAATAAAATTACAGAGAATATATGTGCATTGCAGGAAGTACCAAGAAGTAACAACAACAATATAAGTATGTGTTGGGAGGTGAATGTGAAAGACTGTGTGTGTGTGTGGGGGGGGGGGGGCTGCTGGGGAAGTCTCAGAGACCGTGCACTGTCTCTTTAAGGCACTCACTCACCACCCAGAAGGCTCGTTCTGACCTGCTGTGAGCCCTGCACCCTCTCCCCTGCTCTGTGGAGATGGGGTACGAGAGATGGGGGTACAAGGGAGGGGGATACCCTGACATGAGCACCCCCCCCCCGTGCGCTCTGCACAGCCAGCAGGACGGTCCCAGGAGGAGCTGCAGGAGCAATATATCTGCAAAGCAGTGGCGAGGAGGGGCACCTGAACACACGGTGCTAGATGTGCATGGCTCTGCTAATCAAGTGTACGGCACTTGAATCAGTCCTGGGTGGCCGCCCAACTGTGCAGTTTAGAGGGAACACAGCTCAGCACGCATCCTGATTCACCCGGATCCCATGTATGATTGAGGCCAATGCCCTGAATTTTGCTAAACATGCAGATTTATCTCAATATGTGGGCCCCACAACCAACTTCATCCCTGAGCTTTTTATTCTCTGAAAACTAACCCTTGTCAGAAAAAAAATGACAACATTTGGGACAAGGAGTTACTGGCTATCAAGGTGACTTTTGAAGAGTGTTGCCACCTCTTAGAAGGAACCCGATTCCAAATCCTGACAGATCACAAAACCTGAAGTAAATAGACACCTTAACCAATACCAGACCTACTGGTCCCTCCTCTTCTCTCTCTTTGACTTTGTGGTAACCTATTGCCCCGGATAAAAAAAGGGAAGGTGGAATGTCTATACCACAAAGACAAATTCCTTGAATCTGGTGAAGAGCACTCTGCCATCATGGTTGAGGTGTCCAACTTTGTCAACGGGATGATTGATTCTCCATCTGCTTCTTGATCCCCCCGACAACCCGTTCACAATCCTGATCCGCCAGACTTTGCACGATGTGGGTCCCCAATCTGACTCCAAATTACAATTTACAGAATGGCCTCCTCCATCAGAAGGGTTGTATTTATGTTCAAGAGGGACAGCCTAGACTTCAGGATGAAATTATGCCATGATTCACCATTTACAGGTCATTTTGGCCAATTCAAGACCTGGAATCTGGTTTTGAGGTGCTTCTGGTGGGCAGGCTTTCGAGTTTACATTAAGGATTATATAAAGTCCTGCAGCCTCTGCACCCATACCAAGAGCCCATAATCAAAACTCCTAGGTCTCCTTCAGCCTTGCCCACATCTCCACAGCTTTGGTCCAGTATATCAATGGACTTCACTGTAGAACTGCCATGCTCCCAGCGATGTTTGATAATCCTGGTTGCCGTCGTTCTCGTAACAAATATGGCACTTCCTCCCATGCCATAATGTTTCTACCGCACTGGAGATGGTTCTGCTCTTTCTTTAAAATGTCTTCCACTACCATGGGTTACCAACAGGAATTATAATCTCCTGATTCTAGTGGGAATTTCTTAGACTCCTTGGCATTGAGTCCCTTGCCTTGTCTGCCTATTACCCGCAGACTAATGGGCAAACAGAATCAACCAAATATTGGAGCAGTTTCTGAGGTACCACTGGACAACTGACTCCCGCTGCTGTGGTATGCTGAATTCACATATAACAATGCACTGTATGCCTCAGGCCAACATAGCTTATTCTTTGCAAACTATGGCTTTCACCCCCACTTCCACCCAGATTTACCTGTAAATTCCCCAGTACAGGCTGCAAAAAATTTAGCCTCTCACTCACACTGGGTGCAGTGGCAGCTCAAGGAACACTTGAAGTCCATCAAAGTAGCCTATAAATACCACACAGACCAAGACTAGGAGGCTGCTCCTAATTTGGCCATAAGAGACAAGATGTGAAGCTCTCTTACATTGAGCCCGCATCCACCAAACTACCAATACCTGCCCCCCTTCAAGATTATAGAAGAGGTAAACCCAGTGGCCTTCAAGTTACAGATGTCAGAGAGCTTGAAGATTCCCCCCACCCATCTTCCACATCTCAATTCTAAAGCGAACAGCAAGATCCTAAAACAGTCTATGGACAGGATTATGTGGTGCACAAAATCCTCAACTCTCAGCAAGTTATGGGAAGGCTCCAGTACCTGGTGGACTGGGAAGCTTACAATCCAGATGGGCAGTCTTGAGAAGCAGTAGAGAACATCCATACCCCAAACCTATTGTGAATTCTGCTAGAAGTACCTGGAAAAACTGGGCCATGAGGCACCCTCAAGGGGGTGGGGAGAAATGTCAGGAATTGGGTCCTGCAGCAGAGCCAGTTTACAGGCAATCTAATGAGCGCAACTGACCTGTGGCAGGCTGCCTGATTGGCTAGGCTGCCTGATTGGTGGGAAGAATCATCAGACTAACGCATAATCCCAGCAACAGTTTGATGGTTGCTCAAAGAATTTTCCCACAGCTGCGATAGCTCATGTGCCTTCTTATTCCCAACTTTGTTCCAGCCCTGCTCCTGCCTTGTCTCATTTCAGGTTACCTAGCTCTGACCTGTGGCACAGGCCTTGTCTACACTACTGGGGTAAGTCGACCTATGTTACGCTACTCCAGCTGTGTGAATAATGTAGCTGGAGTTGACGCAGCTTAGGTCGACTTACTGCAAAGTCTTCACAGCGTTGCGTCGATGAGAGACATTCTCTCATCAACTTACCTTTCTACTCTTGTTCCAGTGGAATACCAGAGTCGACTGGAGAGCGCTCTACAGTCGATTTAGCGGGTCTTCACTAGACCCACTAAATTGACCCCCACTGCATTGATCGCAGCTGTGTGGATCCCCAGTAAGTATAGATATGGCCTGTGATTCCTAACTTCTGACTCCAACTCTGATCCTGGGCTCCTATTCCTGACCACTGATTCCTGCTCTAACCATGAGGCATGACACCTACATCCTGGTCTTTGTCAGTGAGAGAAAAAGATTTTCCACGGAGGTTTAAAACAGAACTGTTATCTTTATTAACACTTTATTCCTCCATCATTCAAGCAAAGGCTTATTTAGGAAGGTATTCTCTGTTGAGATAATTAGAGCTTGCCAGAAAGGATTTTGGATTTTCATCTTCAGAAAAAAATTGGCAAAAATGAAAACCCTTTCACCTGAAAAGTGAACATTTTGATTCACAAACTCTGCCATAGTGCCTCATGGGAGTTGTAGTTTGGCTGCCTCATGCCCCCAGTCTCCTTTATGGGCTGAGTGCTCTTGCTGATCTACATCTCCCATGATGCACCACGGTTTCCCCTCTTGCTGAGATGTTGCAGTGCTTCATGGGAGTCATGTGACTATGGTGCATCATGGTAAATGTAGTCCAGCTGGGGACCCTAGCCCACAGAGGAGAGTCAGGACATGAGGCACCACAGCAGTATTTCCAAATTGAAACTTCTGGTTTGGGACTGAGAATTTTCAACCAAAAATTCTCAATTTTAGAGTATCTGGTTATTAGTTGAAAAGGCAAAATTGCATATGAAAAGTAGACACTTTTTGTGAAACTTTTCAGTAGTAGAAAATCCAATTTTCTATTGAAAAACAGTTTCAGTGGAAAATTTTCAACCAGATTTAGTACTAATCTTCAGTGGGACTACTTAAAATAGGGGATTAGCAATATAATGTTTGTAGTTACCCAACGACAAATAACTTGGGGGTAGCATGTTAATAAGTGAAAACATTAAAGGAAAGATGCCTTCATCATCAACTCAGTTTTTATTGATCCTCCCAAATGCACAATCAGACAAAATTATTCACTTCCCAGCACAAGAACAGCAACCTTCAAATACTGACAAGCTGTGTTAAAACTATCCAAGGAAGAGTGGATCTTACCTTTAGTACAGATCATATTTTAACACAAGATTTTTTTTTCAGTAAAATGTGGTAACTATATCCAACTTGTACTAAAAAGAAAAAAATACAATGCCAACTTTTCAGATAATGAAGACAAGTACACATGATTTATCAAATTACAAGGCAAAGTAAAATCATGTTATTGCTTTTCTATTTTTATGGGGTTTTATGGTTACAGGAAACAAAGATTCAATAAACCATCCAAAAAAAAAAAAAAAGTAAGTCGGAATTAATTTGTTTAGGAGGAATATGGTTTGTTTAGGAGCCCTTATGCTTTCCTGAAAGAAAGTAATGCATTGGGGAAAGCACAGGCATCTGCTGCACTGCAAAACCCCTCATTCCCTAGGCTCTCTGACTTCCTGGGGCTGTAATAAATTAGGTGAGAGTTATATTTGGCCAGGTACATTTTTTTCATATTTTTCTCTTACCCTGCTCCCCTATACATAATTTTAGCCTCCTCCAAATCTCCCATTACTACCAGCTCCAACATCCCTAACCTCAAAACTGAAAATCTCCCTCTGCATAGGGAGATCTGTGCAGGTATTCCTATCTATCAAAACACTCCTTTTACACGTGGAAGTCTCTTTTTAGGTATTAGTATAGGTCATGCATAAAAGTTAGTCAGGCAATCCCTTTCTATCCCCATTGGTGGCATCACAAAACAGTTACAACATTTGCCATGATAATACAAAATGCATTCCATTATTGATTTCATTGGTGGGAGGGAGGACCCTGCCACATAATTTAGGTTCAGTGTGCCACATAAATATGGTTTCTTAATTACGCACTGAAAACAGGACTTACTGGCTCGCTATGTTATGGCCATCATCTTGGCTGACACACTGGGGATTCAACAAGGGACTGCCAGAGATAAAAAGCCATGAGCCTTTTCTACAGCTTAAGCAAAAGAGCCAAACTCTGAAGCTGAGACCTGTCATGGACTGTCAGCCTCCTGTGGATCAGGATCAGACATGTAACAGACCCTGGCCAGTTGGTTGCAGACAGTGCTTAATTTGTTCCAGGACTGAGCTCCGGCACATCTAGGCTTGGCTGTTCAAAGTCGCAGCACCTCTGAGCTCGCTGCATCAGTAATGAATGTAAAAAAATGGCTTGAGCTCCGGTGCCTCTTTCAAATTACAAATTAAGTACTGGTTGCATATTTAATCTGGACAGAGGAAATTTACCACAGCAGTTCAAATCCGAGGCAAGTCCCCAGTTATGTGAGTGCCACCATCTTAGCCAGAAATGGAAATTGAACTAGGAAGTGCTAGAGCTGAAAGCACAAGTCTCTTCTGCGTGAATTAAGGATCCAAGTCTGTAGCTGGGGGCTATAACAGACTCATCCTCTATGGATTTGGCACAGAAGGGGGCATATAACACTGACAAAGTAGGTTACATTTGCAGTGAACTTAAAATATAATTTCCCCATGTCACATTCACATCAGCTAATTATATATGTGCAGAGCTTGTTAAAGCTGCATATAGCTCCCTGCCTAGAGAGTCATTAGTTTTGCATAGCTCTAGCTATGAAAGGGTTATTCATATCCCATTCTATGTATTGTTTAACAGACAATACGTAGAATGGGATATGAATAACCCTTGTTATTGTTTAATCTGAGGTTTCTGGAACAGCACAAAACCTGCTGAGCTGAGTACTGGGTCCCATCCCTTTTACAACAACGGTTCATATCTACTTAGTGCTGAGCATCTTGCAACTGGACCTGCATGGTGGAACACCTAGATATCACAGACCAGAGGCCAACATGAATGCAGGAGCCTAACTCTGGGTATATGCATTGCCCTGGGGAAGGAACCTGGTGTTAGGAATGGAATTTTTTTCTGACAATTTTCATAGGACATAAAAACTGTTTCCTGCCCAGTTCTAAAATGAGTATAATTACAGTTGAATGAGACTGGTGGCAAAAATAACAATTTTTAGAAGAGAGGGTTAAAGAAGAGAACTGAACTGAGCGCAGACTTCTCTTCTGATTAAAAACTTGGAAAAAGTAGAGCTTCAAAAAGCAACTGAGAAATTGAAAAGACACTAATATAAAGAAAACAGAGGAAAAAATGAAAGAGGTCAGACTCAGCACATACGCTCAAAGTTTCAGTAAATTTGAGCAAAAACAGATGAAAGTATTTGAGCTGCTGTTGAAATGCTGTTCATCAGCATATCTGAGAACTATTTTGAATTGCTGACAGGTACATTAACATCCATTATTTTACAGTTTATAATTGACGATGTAAATGGAGATACTACATTATCTGAAAGCGAATGCATTGATTATAGAGATTTAGGATGATTACATTTACAAAGTTGTATAAAACATTAAAAGCACAATATTGAATCATTTGTTATTAGACTAGTTTTGAGACAAAAGATATGTCAGCTTGTAGTTAAAAAATTGCTTTTTCATGCAAGCTAGGGTTAAATAGATTCTATTTTGAAAGAGAAAAGCCTGAGGGAAAAAGCAATTTACTAATAGAAGACTGTTTTATTTCTTATTTTTCAGTGCATGCTGAGAATTCAGAAGTCCCACAGACCTGGAGCTGACGAAATCGCTTTGCATCTATCTAAAGCAAATTCATGAGTAAAATCTAAATGAAAATGATGTAATAACCCACATTATTTTTCTGATAATTTGTTGGCAACATTGATCACGTTTCATGCTCCAGTACTACAAGAATTGTACAGTTATTTTCCAGAGAGATACACTGAACAGTGCAGGGAAAGTTGAGGAAAGGGGTGCACAGGTCATTGGCAGTGCAAAGTACTGTATTACAGCGAAGACATTTTTATTTGTATGAAACATTCAGGCTGGATTATGCCATCTAAATAAATATTGCGTGGCAGATCTGATGAGGAAAGTATGTTTCATTGGTTTCCATTTCATTGAGTTATGCATGAGATCACACTGTGTTATAGGTAAGCAAATTTCAATAGCACTCAAAACCTTTCCTTCTCTTACAGTTTTATAGCAAAATTTTAGTCCAAGGATACAGGGCATAAAGCTGGCACCACACGAGAGTGGCCTATCCTGGAGAGTGTATCAAGCATGGGGTGGAATAGGGATGGAACTCTCTGACTGTGACCCACAGAACTTCTCAGTAGGACAGAGCATTTATGCAAATAAGGTTCCTTCCAGTTATCCCTCTTCAGGTTTTGGTCTTATTGTTTCCGAAAATGAGACTGCAATAAATCCCATGGAGTAGAACCAAGGAGGATGGGACAGAAAGGGATCATGAATGATAACTTAATGGGGAGAGCTGGATTTGAGTGGATCGTAAGGGAAGAAGGAAAAATGTTCTCACCATCTTTCCTCATTCCCATATTGTGTTTTTCTTTTTTTTTGTTTACCCTGATGGGGTTCAAACTTCACCCTCCCAGTTGACAGTCCTCTTCTGGCACTGTTAGCCCAGAGATCACTGTCTTGGTTTGTCATTCATTCAGTCTTCTGATTGACAATGTGGAGGAAATCTTTCCTGTGAGGAGATGGGAAGATTCTGCATGCATAAACAATGTGCCTCCTCAGCATCATCTCTTCACAGGCAGAGGGAAGAGTTATAAATTCTACCCCACTGCAAGGGATGCAGATAATCATTTACAGAGATTCTACAGCATAGGTAGAAGGGTTTTGTTCCACAGGATGTATGGGAAGCTCTATGCAGATTTGCAACTTGGAAGAGCCAAGGGCTGTATTTAGCCCTAAGGTGATGTGAGTGATAGCATTTGGCAATCTTTTGCAGAAATTAGTAGGGTACTTTTTCTCCACAAGACATATTGCATACTCAGTATATGGAGACTTCATTCTAGGTCAGAGACCGCATTAGTGAAAACATCTTCTACTCAAAATATCTGGAGAGATGAGTAAGAAGAAAACTATATTGACAAAATACACATGGAGAGAGATACTAGATGCTCCTTCTAAACACAAACCAATGAGCCTTTAATAATTCCATATGATACCATGTCCCCCCTGCGGTGCTGACAAAAGAACAAGCGACAGTTTCAGATGACTAAGAGTGGATGTTTGAAATTACAACTATTTTTGATTATGTTTAAATAGTAAAGTCTGAAACAAATGAGTTGCAAACATTTTATTTTATGGCATAAAAAAATTCATGGTCTGATTTGGATTCCGCAGGTTAGGAGAAACTCAGTGAATGACATGATACACCATTTTGGAATAATAATTCCATCCTTGTGATGGAGATTATCTGTCCTTGCTGTCTGCTGAAGGAGCCCATTGTATTTTAGCATAAAATTTGACAAGGACATATTGCACAAGTAAATTCAATCACATTTAAATATTCCTCAATATAGTCAAATTTTGGTTAAAAATAACTGAACTACCAAAACTCACAATGGTCACAATTTTCTTTCCTGAAGACCCTTTTCACCAATCGTTCTTTCAGGAAGGACAACTATTTCATTAGAATATCAAAAGCTCAAAAGACTGACAACCTTTCATTGAGGTAAAAGCTTGTCCTGCAGTTCAGAAAAGTTCTGCACCTCTTTACCCATGCTAGTACATATTATGCATGGCAAATTCATTCGATTTGCTTTATAATGTTGCTGTAAATATTCAAATTGTGTCACCACTCCTGTTATTGCAGCAAATGAAAAGTCGCCCGGATCTGCCTTGAGTTTGTTGGAGGGTTTATGCCTTGGGAAAGCAGAAAATAGACTCTATTAAGAAGAGAGAGAAGGAAATGTGGATTTTACTAGAGTGGTAGAAAAAAGTGTTATAGGAAACTCAGGAGAATGCTTGCTATTGACAAAGAGAAGATTGTGTGCATGTTTGTTTGTTTTCAAAGCTGCAGAGGCAGCCTTCTGAGAAGAAAAAAGTTGAAGAAAGAAGCTATAAAATGGTCGGCAGATATTTGCAAAGAAAGAAGCCTGTGATAAACAAGTATTAAAAGTCTTTGAAAAGATTTTTTGTTAATATAACCATACAGAGAGCTTGCATAATGAGAAAATTTATTAAATATGCCTGCAGAAGAAAAGAGCTTGAGCCAAAAAGATGCCAATTTGCAGTAAATATCTTCAGTCTGACTTTTTCAACTTCAGTAAGAGCTTGGAAATATCATACTGACATATGAAGGGACAACTTGCCTTTTAATTTTCTGGCATACAAACAGGATGTTGTAGTTTTGAGTGACTTTCCATTGTGTAGCACTTCAGAAGATTTGCATCTGCACAAATAATCTTTTCAGGGTTTTCATTGTGTCATCTTCCAGAGGCACATCCAGGGACAACCTCCCTACCCCCGCCTCACCAAAATCTGCTTTAATAACATAAGGTGATGAAATGTTGGATACACATGAGAAAGATGCATGTGAATAAAAAGGGGAAATTCTCCCTTGCCTTTTAATTTCTCTTCTCTGTAAAGAAGAGAGGAAGGAGGTTGTGGTCCAGGCACAGGACTGGGCTCAGATCTTGATTCAATTTGTGGATCTGTCACAGGCTCTCTCTGACTTTTGGCAAGTGACTTAACCTCTGTGCATTCTGCTGCTCTAAAGTTGGGATAATAGCTCTTCCTTTGTCATCCTAACGTATGTCTACACTGCAGTCAGGTGGTATGATTGCAGCATGTGTAGACATTCCCGCTAGATCAAAGCTAGTGCGAGTAACAATAGCAACTTAGCCATGGCAGCAACGTGAGTTAGTCTCCTGAGTATGTACCTAGGGTCCTGGGAGCAGTTCTACTCAGGGAGTTTATCCCATGCCACTCACAGGCATGGGAACTAGGGGTGCAGGGGTGTGTGTGCTGCAGCACCCCTAGATTTTACACAGGGCTCCGTTGCCAGCACCTCGCCACTGGCTGCCAGCACCGCACTGAAGTCCTGCACTGAAGCTAGGAGATGTGATTCCAGCTCAGCCTGATCTAGCATGCTAAAAATAACAGGGTGGATCTTGCGGCACTGCCAGTGCCTCAGGTTAGCTGCCCAGGTGCACGCCCACCTGACCCCCTGGGGCTGCCCAAGCTGGGGCTGCCACCTGTGCTACAATGCCCACTCTCGTTATTTTGAGTTAGTGTAAGTCTGTATACCTGTGCGGGGAATCACACATCATCCCCTCAGGGACTTGCACAATGTCATGCTGACCCTGAACTAGAATCCAGATCTCTTAACTCACAGTCTTGTGCTGTAATTCCCAGAAGAACCATACACTGAATCATAGGATTTTCCTTTTGAATTGGTAATATAAGAGGCTAACATCCTCCTCCTCACCTTAGCTCATATCATCAACCAGTTAAGCTGTCAGACATACAGAACTACACAACCCTTGCTATTCCTTGAGTAAATAGCTGTAAACTGTTGACCTTTTGGAACACTTCCCTGGGCTCAAGCCAGGGAAGCTAATGATCCAACCAGTGGACCTGGTCACGTGCCACCTGAGGCATGTCACACATACTCTAAGACTACATTCTGTATTGCTTCTCATTTCACTAGCAGGATGATATGGGATTGTGAAAGTGTGTACTACCCCTTTAAGGGACAGACTGGAGCCTACAACCAACCAAAAGAGCTTGGGTGTAATCCAGGATGCCTACTGCCCCAACCTGGGTCTAAACTATTTAAAGAGGAACAGGAATCTGAGTAAGAAACAGGGCACTAAAAGCCATGTAGGCTGTTATTTGGGGGAGCTGGGGAGGGAAGGCCCTCATCTCATCACATCTCTTGTTCATGGGACTAGCTTGACTGGGCCCTAAGACTTTTGCTGTGGACTTTACTTTTGGGAGCTCTGAAACCAGGTTCTGAGGTAAAGGCCTTATGAACTGTTGTTAGAACTATTCCTTCTCTGACAAACTTATAGAGGGGGACACGCTTATTTTGTGAGTTTGTGTTTGGTTTCCCGCTTGCTTGGATCCTCTTCAGGGAGATATAAACACACATGTGGAGAAGTGTTTGTACTAAGTTCAGGATGTACCTTATGTTGATCACTTCTGTTATCCATTTTGCTATATTTCCCCTCCATTCCCCTCGGGAAAAAAAAGATCCTCTTCTCCCTTCCCTATTTGAATTTGACAGACGGGAGCTGGAGGCTATAATTCATTTTATTAGATGATAACACTGCCTCACCATTGTTTGAGGGGAAAAGAAAAGCTCTCCACGGTATTACCTCCCATGAACTGGCTGATGAGCAATTGCTTAGTGTAATTGCTCTGCTTTTTATGTTAGTACTGGTAGCTGAAATTGTCTACACTACATTTGAAGCAATGGCTCTTACAGAGAACTTGATGGTGTGAAGGCATGTATCTGACATAAAGACCGCAGCAAGCAAAATCTTCCTTAACATTGATATTACCTTTTTGTTCTTAGTTGACTAGAAGTCTTTAGAACAGGTAAAGGCTGCTTCCACAAAAGTGTAGCAGTGATTGATGCTTGTGTGGCTGCTGCTAAGGCTACAAAGAGTTTCCTCAATTAACATTTTACTCTGTGATCTATCTGGTCTCCCTCTGAAAAGCAAATATCTTTGGCAAGTAACACTAGTGGCTTGTCTACCAGGGATAACTGTACTGATGTTTCTCTCCTCTTTTGCAGCTTGTAAAACTGTACTTGCCTGTTGGAGCTTTCAGAACTCACAGGTGTCTCTGTCATTTCAAATGGCCCTTTGTACGGAATTATCAATGGGAAAGAAATGATTGGTGCTAGCAACTGCTACTTTGTATCTGATGGAGGTGGGACTTCTGAGGCTTCAACGAGAGGTTGATCCTTCCCATGATGGGAGGGCTAAGTGGCAGCTTGTCAGCTGTCCCATGTTAGACTTGGTGATTTTAACTCTACCTGAAGGAAAGCATGGGAAGGTAAGTAAATGTAGTTTATAAATTGAGGTGGTTCTGCAATGAAGAGAGAAAATCATACAAGTTGGTGTTTTAGGCCAATTGTATTATCGGAAGATATAATATTCCAAAGTAACTTCATTTTTCTCCTTATTAGTTACTGGCCTTTTCCCTTGTACCATAATAAAAACAACAACCTAGTCATCACAGGGAAAAATAGTGCTTCTATCACAGTGCAAATTTTCAAAACAGAAAAAAACCGCAGCAATGGAATTTGCTACTTAAATGCACAGTCATCAATAAGAAGAGGGGGGATGTGATAAACCTCTAGAGATCGCACTAATTATTCAGAAATAGGGGCTGGGGAAGGTGAATCAGACTAATAGATTTGCAGGAACAAAGGAATGAGGGGAAAATAGGAGAGTTATAAATACATAATAATGCAATGTTCTTATCATAGCCCAACCAGGATTATTACATTAAATATCTTTAATGTTAGAATATGGTACAATACTGCAGGTCATGACAGCCTGTGAAATATAGCATCTGCAAGATGAGGTCCGTGTATAAAAATTGGTTGAGTCATTTGTATTCTTAGTGGAGAAGTGTCCACAACACAAAATCCACGATGGCACTAATTGGCTTCCTTGCTGGCAGTGTCAGCAGTGAGACAAAGATAGAATGGACGCAGAGGCATAACTATCTTGTCATCCCTAAAAAGATCTCTCTAAATCAGGATTACATAGTCATTCCTCAAAGTCATGCCTGACATTGCCATGTCAAGGTAGGAAAGCTTACAATGCTGCTGGCCAGCCCCATAATTGTTCTGTGGAATTCGTTTCCAGGACTGCCATTGCTACATCTTCTATAGAAACCAAATTATCTTCATTTAATGGGAAAGATCTCCTGCAGAACTTAACATGTGAAGCACTGTGAAGGAAGTTCAGATAATTGGAATTACATGAAAGCAGAGGAAAGCATTAACACACAAAAGAATAGGCTACATGATGTGAAAAATGAGAAGGAGAAAGCTTTGAATAGATCTGGAAACTCAAACTTTTGCAGTTGCAATTTGAGATCAAAGTCTATAAGATTAACTGTAAAGGCTAAGCTTTACTGAATGTACACAGCACGGGAAGTGTCTGCACCAGTCATGGTGAAGCAGTAGAACATCATCTTGGAAACTGTGAAGTGCACTTACAATTCCATGTAAGGAAAAACCATGCATAGCAGAACAGCTACACTGATGCCTATGGGATCGAGAGTATATAACCTACATGGATTATGAGAGAGAGAAAATAAATCTGAAGACATGAAAAAGCGAGGGATTTTTTTAAAGAAAGAGCAAGAAAAACATGGATTTATATCATAACAGACAAATTGCCACAAGGAGGCAAAGGACTTTGGATACAGAAGCAGGGCCGGCCCACAACATTTTGGCACCTGAGGCAGGGAACTCAAATGATGCCCCCATGCCCCCTTGCTTGGGCCAAAACTTTGAAAGGTCTCAATTCTGCCTTCTTCCTGTTCTACTGCTCTCATAGTACTGCTCTGCTACCTACCCCAATAAAGGAGAACTAAACTTAAATTGCCTTGTTCAAAAATTTTTAGTAAACACTTAACTTTCAAATGCCTGAACAGCAAATGTAACTTTTCTTGTCTGCATAGTAAACACTAGCATTTTTATCTGTTTGAATAATCAAAGTGGGGCTTTCCGTGCCTTCTCGGTTGCAAAGATTTGAACTGCTTCCTGCTGAAGGTCCAACAGTCTGGGTCAGCTCATGCTCTATTGAGATGGTTGCAAGGCTGACCAGCCTCTCCTGTGTCATTGTGGAATGCAGATGTGTTTTTATTAACTTCAGCTTGGAGAAGCTGCATTCTCCACTGGCAACTGTTACAGGAAGTGTTAGAAGTATGCGCAGAGCAACAAAAGCATTTGGAAAAAGGGTGGTCATCTTATTTGTGCACATTTATTCCAGAACAGCGTTTGGAGTTGATTCTACTGAAATGTATCTTGAAAGGGCTTTTGGTTCATCACCTAAATTACTTGCATTAATATCGCACATGTCATCATGTGTCAACACTGTCTCTAGTGCCCTGCATTGCTGGTGTAGGTCTTCTTCAGGTATAGTGAGGAGTTTTGGAATATCATACAACATCCCAAATATACTGCTGTGTTCCTTAAGCTGCATGAAACGTTCTTCAACTGACTGTATTGCACAATCTAGCACCTGGTTAAAGAATTCAACTTTGAATTGTTGTTTGGGGTCTCTTATGGGATCATCCTGTGCCTCGTAATCAAAATGTCTTCTTCACCTTCAGTGACTCTTGTATTCTTGAATGGGTGGGAAAATAGCTTCAGTGTGAAGTTCCTCTGCCAACTTCTGTGCACTCTTCAGAACATTTTGAAATCCCTCATCTGACCAGTAAGACTGTAGGTATGACTTTGCTTTGTCCAGTTGTTCCATTGCTCCAGATATATCAAGGTCAACACCTTGGAGTCTCTTGCTTATAACATTTATTTCAAACAGTATGTCATGCCACAACACTAAGCCACACAGAAATTTGAAGTTATGTATGTTTCTGGTGATTCCATTTCCCTCTGCCACTGTTCTCCCATGAACAGTTTCTGTCATAGCATTATCCTCCATAATGGCAACTATGGCATCATCTATCTTCCCAATTTGGTGTTTGATAGGCTTTATCGCCTCCATTCGACTTTCCCATCGTGTGGCACTCAGTGGTTTCAGTGTCAGAGAGGATGTTCCCAGATGTTGCTTCAAAATTTGCCATCGATGAGTTGATGCAGAGAAAAATACATAGATGCTTTGAATTACATTTAAAAAATTCAGCAGCCTCACTAGAAGCTGATGCTGCATCACTGACCACCAAGTTCAATGAATGAGAACTGCATGGGGAAAAAAAAAGCTTGAGGGTTTAACTCTCAGATCCGTGTCTGCACTCCTCTGTTCTTTCCTCTCATGTTGGCACCATTATCGTAGCCCTGACCTCTCATGTCAGTGATCGCAATTCCCATATCTTCCAGCTTTTTAAGAAGCACATTTGTCATACCAGCTCCTGTAGTATCATCAATGTCAATAAATTCAGGAAAATGTTCTCTGACAGTCACCATTGCAGGGACATTTTCACTAGGTTCTGTTGTTGTTACAAAATGCACCATTAAAGTCATTTGTTCCGCATGGCTGATGTCAGGTGTGCAGTCCAGAATAATAGAGTAATATCTTGCTGACTTCAGATCTGCCACAATCTTCTGACTTTTGTTGCCAGTAACTGTATGATCTCATTTTGAATTGTTTTTCCAATTGTTTTTAGTGGTGTGTGTACATTTCTTGGGTGGTGACTCTTCTTAGATGCTCCTGGAGCACAGCATCAAACTCAGCTATTAGCTCCACAATTTTAAGGAAGTTTCCATTGTTTGGCACATACAGTTGATCTAAAGTGCCACACAGTGCTAGATTTTGGGTAGCAAGCATTCTCACAATGGAAATGAGCCTTTTCAGAACATTTTGCCAGTAAAGAGACTTTGATGCAATCTTCTCTTGATGCTGATCATCTGTGGTGGCCTTTAATCTGTGTCTCATCTCAAGCTCTTTCCACCTATGGAATGCTCTCTGGTGATTTGCTGCCTTCTCATGGCATGCCAGATTTCTAGCCAGATTTTTCCAGTCCTTTGTTCCTGTACAACCCAATGTGGCTGGAACATTAGACTGGAAGAGTTTGCAACAAAAACAGTATGCAGCATTCTGGGTTTTTGAGTACATAAGTCATGGCCTCTCCACTTTGTCACCATTGGGGATTTCATGCCAGTAATGTGTTGGATGGAAACTTCTATTTTCATGGTCTTTGGGGAACAGGAAGTTTTTCACTTGCTGTGGCCCATGCAGTACAAGGAAGTCCCTCAGGCTACTGCTCAAGTGGGTCCACAGTCCTGGATCATCTAGACTTAAGGAACTAAACTCAGCAGCAGCTGTTTCTTGCGCCGCCACCACACTCTTCTCTGATCTACACTTTTCTTTAGGAATGTGCATGGTTACATCCATTTGAGATGGAGATATGGATGCTGCAGTAGCTGTCTGCACTCTGACTAACTGGAAGATCAGGCATCTCCTCACCACTCACATCCTCACTGGGGCCGGAAGGCTCACCGTGAACATTTGTATCTATGTATCTCAGGAGAGCTCCTTCCTGCTTAGATAGAAAAGCTTCCTTTGCTTTCTTTCTTCTTCTGAATGCTGCCCCAGAGGGGCATTTTCTTCTTTCACTCATGACTGCTGTTCTGTGCCAGCTATAGTGGCTCTCAACACTCAATTGAAGGGGACAAATAAGCAGGCTGGTAGCAGGGCCTGAGTGAGGGAAGATATCAGCATCTTAAGGCCTAACTGGCTCCTACTACTTCAGTTGACTGTCTGTTCTCCTCAAGTGGGTTCAGGGAAGCAGCAGGAAACAGGAAGCTCCCTGAGAAGCTGGTGTTAATCAGTCCAGGCTCCTGGGGGTGCTAGAGAGGTACATAAGAGGCTCCCCCTCCTCTCTCTCCCTGCAGCCCCTGCTGCATTTTGTTATTCCCTCTCACCTTTTCTTCTGCCTGCCTGTTATGTCTCTTGTGCTCTCCTTCCTCCAGAACAGCACTCCACCATCTCTGTGTATCTAGAGCAGAGAGAATACAAATGCATCAGCAGCAGACACAATTTTCTACACTCTGGATCCTAGTGGCACTCCCCCACAGTCTGGCACCTGAGGCAGCTGCCTCAGTTCGCCTCATGGTAAGGCCAGCCCCGTACAGAAGACATTGAAAGCTCTAGAGATAATCAGTATTTTAATACTCCTAGTATCAAAGTTAAAAACCAAGCGAATATATAACACTGCAAAGAAATGAGCAACTATTTTATCCTGCTTAGCCAGTTCAAGTAAAAATTCCTGAAGTGCGTAAAGGACTGACATACGCTGGCTCCCCAAATTATGTCATTTGAAATACACCTCTACCCCGATATAACGCTGTCCTCGGAAGCCAAAAAAATCTTACCGCATTATAGGTGAAACCGCATTATATCTAACTTGCTTTGATCCGCCGGAGTACGCAGCCCCACCCCCCCAGAGTGCTGCTTTACCGCATTATAGCCGAATTTGTGTTATATCGGGTCGCGTTATATCGGGGTAGAGGTGTATCCTAGTTAAAAAAATGCATGAGCCATGTGCTGCTTCTTACAGTGTCTTACTCAGGGTAGGTCTACACTTACCCGGTAGTTCGGCGGCGAGCGATCGAACTTCTGGGTTCGACTTATCGTGTCTTCTCTGGACGCGATAAGTCGAACCAGGAAGTGCTCGCCGTCTACTGCGGTACTCCAGCTAGACGAGAGGAGTACCGCGGAGTCGACGGGGGAGCCTGCCTGCCGCGTGTGGACCGAGGTAAGTTCGAACTAAGGTACTTCGAACTTCAGCTACGTTATTCACGTAGCTGAAGTTGCGTACCTTAGTTCGAATTAGGGGGTTAGTGTAGACCTGGCCTCAGAGTTTACACTGGATTCATAATTAGTGCCGCAGAAAAACCCATGGTTTAGAAAAGATCAGGGTATAGAACACTGAACTAAAAACCAATTTTAAAAAAGCATTGATTTTAGTTATGTTATTAATACCTCAGAGGTATTAATACTTCATTTTGATAAAATATTTCAATTTTAACATTTGCATATTTTTACATGTTTAATAATATAAAATAAAGATAAATTTTGAAACAAAAATTCATTTCCAAACAAATTGAAATGTTCTATTCCAAAAAAAGTCAGAGTGGAATACTTTGACCTTATCATTTTTTCCCTAAATGAACAGCCAACAAAATGAACATTTTCCCACTGCAAGCTATGTTTCAGTGAAACATTTTCCAATGGAAAAACATTCCTATCAGAAAATTTTTGATCAGCTCTACTATTAACACCATAGTATTTATTATCTAAAAGGGACACGGAGTTAAATTTTTGTCTTCAAATTGGCAAGATCATGATTGCTTTTCCCTATGTGCAAAGAATTATTCCATAGTTAGAAATGAGAGTGCTGCCTGTAGGGTTATGTACGTTCCAGCAAAGTTTTTCAGAAATATGGAGTGAAGTCCCAGAAATGACCATTGGCTTCAATGGAAACAGGATTTCACCCAGGATCCATACCCATCAGATCATGAAGCTATGTGTGTTCTAAAGAGATTTGATGTCCTCTAGTGCCTCTGTTTTCAGTGATTATTGGGGAACTGATGCCTAGTGTTTAGGCAATTTCCTTTGATCAGGAAATTCCACATTTTGGTGGTGAGATAAGGATTCATTATAGAGGGTTCTCTAATAGTCAACAAAAGACGCAGTGCTTCTGTGTAGCTGGTTTCTGTTCTGCACGGGATAGAAAATTTGGAAAGACGTTCTGCACTGTTGATTATAGCTTTTAATTAATTATTTTATTTAAATGTATGCTAAAGTGTTGATTTTAGTACCTCTTCTGATGACCTCTTTGTCTTATCTGTCCATCTCTACAATTATGCTCTTGAGGGATCCAACTTTCTTTTGTACATTGCTTTTTCTTTCTCTTTTAGATAACTCAGTTATTTTCCCCTTGAGTGCTACTTTTAGAGTATCCTACAAACTCCTGCCTTACAGGCAGGACATTTAAAGTGTGTCTTCTTTTTTGAAAGGTTCACCAGTCTGAAAAATATCCCTTGTCTTCAAATGGGAAATACTGCTATAATCAGCAATACCTCTAAAAACATAGGCAATGTCATAAGTATGACCCCTCCACCTCTCCATTGTTCCTATTTTGCAGGTAATATTTTATTTTCATCTCTATAAAATACTGCAATGTGTATCTCTTGGAAGCCAACTGTTAAAGCACTACATTGCGAATGAGCTAGGCGCTGCTTGGAGTAACATAATGATGATGGGCGATTTTATGTTCTTGAATTTCTAGTTGAAGTGCTTTAAAGATGAGAAAGAAGCCAATCCCTGGTATAAAATAGAGAAATAGGTAAGCTCCCTGCTTCTGGCTCTGGTTTCTCATCAAATGCCTATCAGGTCTAGTTCTTTCATTATGTTAAACGTTTTTGAGCCTCTGCCTTCTGACTACCCATTGAATAATCTGTCTATAGGGGAGTATGTCACAGAATTAAAGTCCCACCCCCAAACGAGATTAAAGTTGCATTGGGCAGTGAGGAATTTACACTTCTCATTTTCAAAAAAAGCAGGATTTTACACTTCTCATTTTTAAAAAAAGCAGGATTTTTATTCACTATGTATTTCAGCACCCAATGAGGAAGAACTGTTTTATTACATAGCTATATTATTAAAATAGCTTTCTTTATCATAGACTTTACAAAAGTTTGTGGGCTCTAAGAAAATTAAGAACTTAAGCCAACAGTGCTTTGTAGCCACAGTTTCCCTAAAGCAGCCTGGTAATATTAAGGACTACTGTCTAATTTTACGGTGTGTTTTTAAATACCATCTCCAAAAGCTAAAACACAAACTTAACTAAGTAATGGTTCATAATCACCATCTCTCTTTTGGAGATATGCATATATTTCTTAGCAGTCCTTTTCCAGGGTTGAATTTGAAGATAAGTTTATTCAGGATTTAGAGCCGGATTCAGAACTCATTGAAATCTGTAGAAAGACTGGCATTAGACCAGGCCTGTTGTTCCAGAAGCAATCACTTATTGGTACATTCAATATAATATATTTTTAGTAAGAAGAGCTGTCCATGCTCATTTTCTCCTGGTACTCTGTCTAAAAGATCTGACTGAAACCTGGTTGTTTGGAAGGTTATAGTTCTGTGAATAAGAATATATACTATTCTTGAGTCAGCATGAGAGGAGTATAACAACTTTTAATGGTGGGTTTTTTCCTGTGATTTCTGTGGTGATGTGCAATTTTGGTATGAAGGCAATAGAAAATATAGCACTTTCAGATTATCACTGCTCTACAGCCAAAATGCTTCTGAAATAAATGTAGTCAAACTTTACTAATTCTGGGTCACTGAGAACGAAAATGATGCTTAAAATTGTTGATTGGCTCTAGTTTTCAAGATATGCTATTGGGTCAGTATATACGACCCTTGACTTGGGAAAGGCGGAGGATAAGTGAGTTATAAAGGGAAGGGATCTCAATTTAAACCAGAAATGACTAAAATACATCTTTGACTGGATCTATGAATAAATCTATGACTGGGTTTGGACAGTACTTGCTTTTTAGGCAAAACAATGAATGATGCAATCTGAAGCTGGTATTGCGTCATACATGATATGAATTGCATCATGTTATTCCTAGAAGTCATGGATGATGCAATCATAACGAAGCTTACATCACTCTGCTGAACAAATTGCCCTATATCAGCTCTAGAAATCATACAGTATCATGCTCTCTTATTTGTCAGTGTTTGATTTTGCAAAGGGACACATTTCTGTTTAGCCAAAGTGAGCAGAGATGCCTCGTACTTGTGTGAACAGTGCAGATAACTTCTGCTATGTTTGTGGTGAAGTGACTTTTGCATCACAAAAGCACAGTATAACCACTATGGTTAAGAAAGCCTATCACCTTTATTTTGGCTGCAAAATTGGAGATCAGGACAAGAGGTGGGCCCCACACATATGCTGCAACACTTGTGCAACAAATCTTTGCCAGTGGTTGAACAGGAAAAGGAAATCTATGCCTTTTGCAGTGCCAATGATTTGGAGAGAGCCAACAGATCATACCAGCAATTGTTACTTCTGCATGGTGCCTCCAGTTGGGAAAGGTGTGTCAAAGAAGAAAAAGTGGACTGAGCATTATCCAAACATTCCATCAGCTATACGCCCAGTACCCCACGGAGAAGGACTGCCGGTTCCTGATGCACCAGAATCATTCTCACTTGAGTCAGACGAGGAAGAGGAAGAGGATGAAACTTCTGGTCCTGAACCATCAATGTCACAGGACCCACATTTTCTCCCATCCTCCTCCTCTGAACCACACCTCATAACACAAGGTGAACTGAATGACCTTGTCAGGGATTTGGAACTATCCCAGAGTAAGGCAGAGCTGTTGGGCTCCGGACTACAGCAGTGGAATCTCCTGGCAGGTGATGTTAGGGTTTCCATGTTCCGTGACCGTCAAAAGGATCTTGTCCCATTCTTCTTCATAGAAGGTGATCTTGTAGCCTGCAACAACATCGATGGTGTGATGGCAGCCCTCAACATCGTTCACGATCCAGATGAGTGGAGACTGTTCATTGATTCATCGAAGACGAGTCTTAAAGCTGTTTTACTGCATAATGGCAATGTTTTGCCATCAATTCCAGTTGGTCATGCAGTCCATATGAAGGAAACCTATGACAACATGAAACAACTTTTGAGGTGCATAAACTGACCAACATCAGTGGCAGCTTTGTGGCGATTTGAAGGTTGTTGCTCTCTTGCTTGGTCTGCAGACTGGATACACAAAGTACTGCTGTTTTCTCTGTGAATGGGATAGTCGTGCAAGAGATTCCCACTACATCAAGAAAGATTGGCCACTCCGACAGTCATTGGAGCCTGGGAGGAAAAGTGTTCAGCATCCACCACTTGTTGAATCAAGGAAGATTTTGTTACCACCCTTACACATCAAGCTGGGTCTGATGAAGAACTTTGTCAAGGCCATTGACAAAACACAAGCAGCTTTCAAGTACCTCCGTGGAAAATTTCCAAGGTTAAGTGAAGCTAAGATAAAGGAAGGTGTCTTTGTTGGTCCTCAGATTCGTGGACTTCTTCGAGATGATGCATTTGACCATGCACTGCGTGGAAAGGAAAAGACAGCATGGAAAGCCTTCCAGTTAGTGGCAATCAATTTTCTCGGAAACAACAAGGCAGACAACTACAGGTTGTTGGCGGAAAACCTCCTCAAGGCATACAAAAGCCTTGGTTGCAACATGTCACTAAAGCTACATTTTTTGCACTCTCATCTAGATTTTTTTCCACCGAACTGTGGAGCAGTGAGCGACGAGCACGGCGAGCGATTTCACCAGGACATTGCAACAATGGAAAAACGCTATCAGGGCAAATGGAGCCCATCAATTCTTGCAGACTATTGCTGGACAGTGACAAGAGATGCTCCATTTAATGAATACAAGAGACAAGCCAAGAAGCACCGAGTAGACACTGAATAGGACTAAACTATGTACAGAATAGTTTTTTGCCTTTTGTTTCATAATAAATTTTATTTATATAACCCTTTTGCTGATTTTTAAAGTGTTACATAAACAGGACAGGTGAAATATTATCATGTAAAGCAACCATAAACACATGAAAAGACCTAGGTTTACAATTTATGATTAAAACTCTACTATCTACACAATATACATAGACATAAAATGTAAAAACTTAAATATCTTAGAAACAGTAGCCAATCACTTGTTTTAATTGTCATATTTGAATTCAGCACATCAAAATACATAATAAATAGCACATTTTATCTCTGAAGCAGACGACTTCTCAAAAATTGTAGACCAGTGTTATTGAATGTTTTCCTTTACACTAGGTTATTCAGTTTCCTAACATTTAGAGTGATACTTTTACTCTGTCCAATTATCTATTTGAAGTGTGCCCAACCGGGCACTTTTTGACACTCAATATCGCTCTCTTCTCTTGCTACTTGAAAGATGGGTTAGTGGGAGGAAAATCAGACCCAGTGTGTCTGTCTCTATAGCTCTCTTCTTCTCAATTTCTCCCCTTTATTTGCTTTTGTGACTTGTAAGGCATGGTGTTACACAAGCAGTTGGAAACTCAGGACTTGTCTTCACTACCGGGGTAAGTCAACTTAAGTTACACTACTCCAGCTCCGTGAATAATGTAGCTAGAGTTGACGTAGCTTAGGTTGACTTACCCTGGTGTCTTCACTGCGCTGTGGTCAACTTACCTTACTCGGGGAGCTGGAATACCAGAGTCGACCAGAGAGCGCTCTGCTGTCGATTTAGCAGGCCTTCACTAGACCTGTTAAATCGACACCCACTGCATTGATTGCAGCAGCGTAGATCTTCCCGGTAGTGAAGACAAGCCCTCAGTGATTTCCACCGAGAGCCTTGATTGTGGATCAGCTCTCATTATGCTGGGTGCTTTTAACCCTCACAGTTGTCAGGAAGCTGACACTAGGATGAATATTTACTCTCAGCTCTTGCTCCAGTGTGACCAGCTGCCTAAGGTCATCCTATTGCAGGATGAGTTCTTTTTCCCTGTAGAGGAGAAAGGAAAGTGCCTGGATTTGTTATGCCTCTATCCTCATGATGATAATCCTCTATATGCTGCTTGACTTCCTCTGTTCTGGTCTGGAGGGATTTCATTGTGTTTTATTCCGTAGGCAATTGTTCTTAATCCTTTGTGCTCCCCAGCCACTCCTTGTCTGAAGGAATGAATCTCCACTCGATATACTTCACCTCTTTGATCATCTCTGTGAGTGCAGGCAGAAGAGTCATAAATGTAATGACAGAGCCTTGCTGTCGCCATCACCCCTCTACTCTTGTGTCAGGAGATGTGTCACCCTTTTCAGAAACTTTTATCGATTTTTCCGGCTAGTCACAACTTCAAACAAGAGAGGGATCACTTCTTGACTGGAAGTAGCTTTATTTTTAGCAAGCTAGAAGGGGGTGATTTTAGACCAACAGTGGCAGGAGTGATTCTCTCGACCAGCCATCTTTTTCAGCTACACACATCTAAATCTAAGGTAACCTTTTCCAAAGCACCTAAGAGATGTGAACTTCTAAGTGCATCAAGTCATTTTTGAAAATTTTACTCTAAGACTCCTGAGTCACTTAGCTGCTTTTGAAAATTTTACCCAGAGTCATTTAAGAACAGACTTACTCCCTAACATCAAGAATTTAATTTATGATTGACCTGTTCATTTTTCTGTATGATATATTAATTTATTATTGACATGTTCATATTCCTTATGTGAAATTAATTACTTAAATCTTTCTGGAGCTTTTCAGAGGTTAATGATGTTTTTGGGAAAGGAAATCATCTTTTTGGGGGGTGAAACAAAACCAATTTTGTCTCATGCTCTACTGTGCTAGCAAGTGTCAAGTTCGGCAGATCTTTCTGATTCTGGTCCATTTGTTGGAATGCTTTTTGCTCCTTGATAGTCAGGTTGCTGGTCACCTCTTTAAAATGTTTTGCCAATCTGGGTGGAGCATTTTATAGCTGAACTTCCATCTATCTGTCAACTTTGTAGCTGCTGATCAGCAAAGTTTGCATTGTTTAGCTGCCTAGATCCGATCTGTGCCATCAGGCAATCTCTCAGTCCTTTCTGAGAAACCTCCGGATATTGTTTAAGTCCTTCTGAGACAATTCCTGATTTCATTGTAGATCCTACTTTAATTCCATCTGGTCCATTTTGATTTATTCCAGTGACTCAGAGATTTGTTCCATCTCACTTGAACAGGGCAATTAAATTAAATTAATGTAGATATCCTATCTCCTAGAACTGGAAGGGACCTTGAAAGGTCATCGAATTGAGTCCAGTCCCCTGCCTTCACTAGCAGGACCAAGTACTGATTTTGCTCCAGATCCCTAAGTGGCCCCCTCAAGGATTGAGCTCACAACCCTGGGTTTAGCAGGCCAATGCTCAAACCACTGAGCTATCCCTCCCCCCCTATGACAGCTCACAATTTCTCTCCTTGAAAACCCTATCCCACAGATGACAACAGCGTTGCCTCTGCTGAACTTCTGCAAATTATCAGGGGCTTATAAATCAGTTTCCCATTTTGGAGTAGAAATTAGTGATATAGATCCTGGTTAACTTCTTTGCAAAATTTGATTTTAATATGTACGGAAGCCCTGGTTTTTTTTAAGCCAGGACAGTAGCAAATAGCATATAGTCTACCCGCTTTGGCAGAAACATCAGGCCAGTCCATCCCAGCGTATGGGTGATCCTGCAGTGACATAGAGCCAATGGGACTCCGATACTTCAGAAACACACTGCTGCTCATGTGTAGGGAAGTGTTGTGGCTACAGGAAAGGGGTCATGGCTAGGCTTCCTCTGTGTCAGGTACATTTTCAACTCTCTGTGCCCATTAGAGTCTGGCACAAGTTTGAGACGCCTAAGGGCTGCTTTAGCACAGTGCAAGGGGTACAGCCATATGCAAAGCATCCTTTCGCCATGGATAGGTCAGTCCAGACTACAATACTGATAGCTATAACTGCACTCGATTTGAAAAATTTAGGGCCTGATTCTCCTCTCATGTATAGCATGCTGACAACACCAAGAGTCCATTGCTTTAGTGGAGTTACTCCTGATTTACACCAGTCTAAGAAAGAAGAGATTCAGGCTAGAACTGGAATTTTACGACAAAACTCTTTTTTTGTGGAAACTGAAACTTTTTGTAAAAACATATTGGTTTCAATGACACTCTCATTGGGAACGTTTCTCAGGTCCAGGATGAGATTTCTGGAGGAAAAAACCACCCCAGAATAGGTTAGGCACTCGCCTGGGATATGGATGTCCCCACTTCAAATTCGTACTCTGCCTGATTCAGAGCAGGGACCTGACCCTGTGTCTCACATGGAAGTATCTTAACCACCAGGCTAAAAGTTGTTCCTCTTGGTATAAATAATTAGATATTCTTTGGACTAGAAAGAGGGAAACTGACTCTACCTTGGTAGTTAGGGCACTCATCTGGAATGTAGGAGACACAGGGCCCTTCCCTACTTTGCCCTACCCACTGGGCAACGGGCTATTTGAGGATGCATGTCTCACTCTCATTTTGCCACAAAAAAATCAAAAGATTGTGGTTTTGTTGTGATTCAGAACAAAAACAATTTCAAAACCTCAATTATTTTTTGTGAAGTGGAATTCTTGTTTTCTAGCCAGCCCTAATTCAGACCCACAGTGTCTGGATTTTAATGATAATTGTATCTCTATAAATAACATATGTAAGTACCCTCACTACAGTAAGCTAATGATATGGTCAATTAAAACTCACCATGCTTCAGGGAATAAAGTGCATGCCTATGGTCATCAAGGTATCTTTCTCCCATCTGCATGATTGTACAATTAGCTAAAACATTCTTTTCTTAATTTCCTGTACAGAATCAAGTATTGGTTATTTGCCAGAGTCAGATGCTAGTCTAGATGGACTCGGGTCCACTGTAGCAGAGAGGTGTGGCCTCCCTTGGAGATTGACAGCAAGGGATGGCCAGATGCCTCCTGGTGGGCGGAACCAGGAAAGCCACGCCCACCATGCCAGAAGCAGAGGGGCGGGACAGGAACAGGAAGTATAAAAGGCAGGCCCTGTATCTCATTGGGGGGGGGGGGGTGTCACTGAGGGAGTCAGATGCTTCTACCCTGCTGCTCTTGGCCTGAGCCTGCTGAGGACTCATCAGAACTGCCTGAGCTACCAGACACACCTGATGCTGAGGAGTGGCTGTGATTACTGCTTGCAGTGTACCCAGGGGAGAGATGGAGGACACCCCAGAGATCCAGGTACACCCTGAGGGAAGGGGAGGAAGTGGCCCAGGGACAGCTGACTACAGTCTGGCTGGATTTTGCTGCCTGAGTCTGGTTCAGCGTGTTGTGGCTGGATCCCCACTGATCCAGTGGCAGACCACTCTGCCACTGTTATGGCTCTGGGCTGGGATGCAGTGGAGTTGGGTGGGCCTGTGTTTCCCCACCCCCTGGGATGGCAGCCACCCCACCTTCAGCCAGGAGCCCTGTGGGAGTCTACCATCCGCCTGAGCTTCCTAGACTGCATTGGCTGCTTGCCCCTCCCTGAGCCTCTTAGCTATGTTGGGTGCTCACCCCTACCTGAGGGCTGGAGCCCTAGACTGGTGGTACCCTGCCCTGCTTCAGGGTCAGGATCCCCAGATTATTCACTGCTCTGCCCTGGGGTTGCCAAGTTTCTAATCACACAAAACTGAACACTCTAGCCCTGCCCCTTCTCCAAGGCGCCACTCTGCTCACTCCATCCCCTCCCTCTGTTGCTCCCTCTGCCCTACCCTTGCTCGCTTGCTCATTTGCACTGGGCTGGGGAGGGTCCCTTTTTGACTGGGTGTTCCTGCCTGAGGGTTTGGGCCCTAGACTGTGCTCGGTACCCTGCCCTGTCTGAGGGCCTGGGTTCCCAGATTATACCTGGCTCTACCCTGCCTGAGGGTTGGGCTTTAGACTGTTGGTGCCCTGCCCTGTCTGAGGGCTTAGGCCCCTGGACCACTCACTGCTTGACCCCACTGGAGGGATTTAGCCCTGAAACTGCTAACTTTCCCCTTGTCTAAAGCTTATTCCTGGGGCATGACAGCCAAGAGGCGTGACCTCCCTTGGAGATTGATGACGAGGGAGGGCCACACATGCCTACACGTTTACATCCGCTAATGTAACTTTAGTGTTTGTTACATAAAGAACATAGGTACCATCATTACTGGTATCTGTATCATAAATGTTCCATCTCTTGTTATATAGAAAAAATACATTTTTTGTCTTGAAAGAAGTTATAAATCAAGAGACAACAGAATAGAACATGCAGCTTTTAGAAAGCAGGGTCTTTGCATATTCACATCTCTGAAATTTATTGCTTGCTAGTTGAAGAACAACTAGACATGCATATATCTTGTTAGCAGAGATGAACTGCTATAGAAAGATTTGTGATATGCTGGTGCTACACTGTGGGTAGTTATAAGACCTGCTATACTGCAGGTGGGTACAAAGAGGTTTTGCACTTAGACCTTGAAACAAAAGCCAAAAAAGGAAATGTGATAATCCTGCTTTATTAGCCTACACAACATTATGCAATGGGTGAGGTTGGTGAGTGATGAAGGTGAATAGTGGCAAACATTTTGACAAAATGTTTCACAACTTTCAAGTCTTTTGGGGCCCATTGTAGCTCCTGGATCTGTAGACTACTGTGAGTTCATAATCTCTAGTTAGCCAGGAGGCTGTGACCATTCCCTTGTAATGTGCATGTTGCAATGGTCATCCACATCTCTGTAGGAAATCCCTTGAAGCCAGCTGGAGGCTTCAGCATTCAACTACCCTGAGTGGGACATGCTGCTGTGAATTTATAACACTTGTGCTCAGATCTTTGCACTGGCTCTCTGTTAATTTCCTGGTAATTCAAGGGGCTGAGGGGGTCTTTAAAACTCTGAATGATTTAGGACACAGTTACTGTGCCTGAGAGTGTCTCTTGCCCTCATGGCGGTTAAAATCAGTGAGGAGGCTCTTGTGTGTTCCTGTGGTTAAAATACCCCAGGACCTGTGACATGGATTTATCCTATGAGGGCACCAGCCTGTGGAACTTGCTCCCTTTTACAATCTACCAGGCCCCAAGTATACTGAGAGCCAGAGCATGTTACACCAACTAAGTGTCTTGTATCATCTCTTACTTGGAATTGGTTTGAGTTTTATTGGTTTTTCGTTCTACTTGGGTTTATTCCTTAAAAAAAAAAGACTTGTTTTTTATCTCTTTATAGGGTTTTTTTTTTTTTTTTTCCAATGTGGATAGTGATTTAGCTGCTATGGTGATTGGTGTTCTGAAATTCAACACAATGAGCTTGTGGGGAAAATCTGCCCACTAGTTGTGCTAGTGGAGGAAGAAGACAGACTGTGTCTCCTCCTCCCCAGCCCTGTACTAGACAACAGCACTAGTGCATCCAGATTGTGCTAGGTTGGAAGTCTGAGTAACGCCCAATTTACTGCATTGTATCTCCCAGTGGGCATGGCCTGCTGGTCAGACTTAGACCCCCTTGTGTGCCCCCATCTGCTGCAGTTTGCAGCAAGCTCTAGAAAGTTCCTTTTGGTGCTTCTTTAAAAAGTAGCAGCGTAGCGTGCCATGCTGCACCCATTTACTTTCTCTCTTCACTCCCACTACCTTGAGCCAATCTGTCCAGCTCCTTTGTGGCCAGATTCCTCTGCTCGGTTGCCCTCCTTCCCTGGTGAGCTACTATAAGCAAGGGTATAATTGAACCCTACATTTAAATCTGTTCAGAGTTGTTAGGAACTAATCTGTCAGTCCTAATTCAGGGAAAATTACCAGTGAAAATTAATCAGTGAAATTTTTGCTTGCATAGTGCTTCAGGATCAAGCTTTCTATATTTAAAATAGAAGTGAGAGAAGATGACGGTGTGGCTTTGAAGGGCACTGACGTCAGTACTGAGGCAATAAGGAAACTAAGTTAGAAGTTTCTCATTTTTGGGCAATGATGTATGTTATATTTTTGGTGCTTGGTACTAATATGAACTATGTTTCGGTGCGTTTTTACTACCTGTTTAAGTTTCCTGAATCTGCTATCTCTGTACTGTAGGGATTGATCTATGGTAGGAGAAAGACTGAAAGCTATTTCTTTGCCCAGCGCAAAGGCCCATGTTTTCCGAGGCAGCCCTCAGACCCTGGCCACCACTAGACAGCTAACCCAGAACTACTGGAAGTGAGGGAGTAACAGAACTGACCCCACCCAGAAGTACTGTCCATATGAATACTGATTGGGGACAATGACTGGCCCTACCAATTGGCCAGACCATACTACTTAAGCCAGAAGGAGGCACAGGAAGTTGTCCTAGCAACTGGGAGACTTCCTCTGCAGGGCACTTTCGCTGGTGGTGTCCCATCCATTGTCTGCTCCCCTGTTGGTGGCTGGACCCATGTTGCTCCTCGATCAGCGACATCCTCTTCAGGACACTGCCCTCCAGCAGTGCCCACTGCTCTGGTCTCACCCCCCTTCCAGGGTCTGGTGTTATCAGCAGTCCTCCGTCTGTACCTGTTCCAGTGGCCGGCTGCAGCCTCAAAGTCTAGCCCCTTTGTCATCTGGCCCCTTCACACCCAGGACCCCCTGCTGAGCCCCACCCCCTGCATCCAGACCCCTGCCAAGCCCCACTCACTGCATCCAGATCCCCACACTGCTGAGCCCCACCACTCCTGCACCTTGACCACCCTGATGAACCCTCCACACCTGGACTCTCATCCCACTGAGCCCAACCAGATGCACACAGACCTCTACCCAACCAAACCTCACTCCCAGCACTTGGACGTCCCCACTGAGACCCTCTCCCCTGCATTCAGACTCCTACTCCTGCACCCAGACCACCCCTTGCTGAGCCTCCCACACTCTAACTCCCCACTCGCCCCAGCACCAGCCCTCCCACTTAACCCTATCCCCCCCCCCCCCCCACACTCAGACCCCTCCTGCTGAGCCACAACCCTTCACCTGGACCCCCTGTAGAGTCCCATTCTTCCTGCACCCTGAACCCCCTAATGAGCCCCCATGCATCCAGATCCCACATACACCCTTTCCCCCCCCACACACACACTAAACCCCTCCACACTTGATCCTGCTGGGCTGAGCCTGCCTGACCCACACCTGGATTGGGGGCCAGGACTCAGCATGCATACAATACTCTGTCCTGTTTGCTTGCTATCTTGATGCACCTGGCATGGAGGGGCGGGGCCCTAGGGTGTTTCTGGGGCAGGCCTGGCCCTTTCTCTGTGTCAGGGTCAGGTGCAGCCTCACTGCTGAGTCCATGTCCTGGGGGTGGGGACGGGACTGCAAGGTGATCTCCCACCTCCATGCAGCCACAGGCCTGTGCTCCCCACTGCCATGTTGGAGCCTCTACATGTATTTATTGACATATAAAAGATGCAGAATTTTGCAAAATTTTAAAATATTGTGTACAGAATTTTTACTTTTTTTGGTGCAGAATTCCCTCAGGAGTAATGCTCAATCAGTGTAATCATAATAACATTATGACTTCATGAAATGCTTATAGACATTCTGTGGGTTTACAAACTCTGAGCTTGTCTGTGTCAGCATACTATCTCTCACAGCCATACTCTTGTTGATATGACATTTTCTCTTTTCAAATTGAGGATTTCACTTTTAAATTTTTTTTAATAATCTCTAGGATAAAAATGACAAGGGTTTAAATCAATAAAATGTTAATCATCATATAATACCTTGGGGAAATGTTTTTCACTACATTTTCACACCAAGAACAGAAGTGTGGACCTCATCTCTTTCCCCCCCGCCCCCCTTGCTATTCTTTACTTAGTTCACTCAGGATTTGAAAAGCTTTATACCATATTTTCTCTCACTTTGGAAACAAGTCTAACCCTACAGAGAGATTTCTTCTCTACTTGCTAGCACAATGATAGATCCAGAAACAACAACATCAGCATCTTAGACTAAAAACATATACTAGAAAAAAGCTTTTATGAGGTCCAATGCTTACTAAGGGTATGTCTATACTACCTGCCGGATCGGCGGGCAGCTATCGATCCAGCGGATGTCGATTTATCGCTTCTAGAATAGACGCGATAAATCGACCCCCCGAGCGCTCTCCCATCGACTCCTGTACTCCACCAGGCTGAGAGGCGTATGCGGAGTCAACGGGGGAGCGTCAGCAGTCGACTCACCGCAGGGAAGACACCACGGTGAGTAGATCTAAGTACGTCACCTTCAGCTACGTTATTCACATAGCTGAAGTTGCATACCTTAGATCAATTACCGCCGTCCCCCCAAGTGTAGACCAGGGCTAAGAGACTTTGAACGTTAAACATATTTCTGGAGCCCCGATGCTCTCTTGCATTCATTATTCATTATTCAAGCTTCTATTTACTACTGAAATGCATTGAAAACTGAAAGGGTGGGAGAGAGGATGTGGACAAAAAAATCCCATTATTTTCCTCAGCAAACACACATTTTACCCCAGGAGCACTTCACTCAGCAGCATTTTGCACAGTTTGTTTTATCTATTTGATTGTTGATATAGTACTCATTGGTAAAAAGATTGAAAAATAGAGAACAGTGATGCTAAGGGGCTTGTTCTCTGCATTCATTTCACCCCTTTTCTTGAGAATTAAGTGTCTTGAATGTTTATTATTTGTATTACCATAGCACCTAGGTACTCTAGTCATGGACCAGGACCCCATTGTGCTAGAAGCTGTACGAACACAGAACAAAAAGACAATCCCTGCACCGAAGAGCTTACAATCTAACTATAGAACAAGAGACAACATAGGGATATAGCCAGACAAGGGAGTACAATGAAATGAGACAATATTAGTCAGCATAACAGGCAGTGGTCTCAGCACACCAGTAGCCTAGCCATTGTCAATATTTTTTTGTAGGCATACTGGAAAATGAGAGTTTTAAAGAGAATTTTGAAGGCGAATAATGTGTGTGTTTTGCAGATGTTTATGGGGGGTTCCTCCCAAGTGTGAGAGGGAACATGGGAAAAGGCATGGAAATGTAACAAATGGGTGATTCAGGCTGGCATCATTGGCCAATTGGAGGGGGAAGTCTACCTCTTGAAAGTGAATGAGAGATGTTAGGTAGGGTGACGATAGGCCATGAAGGGCTTTGAAAGAGAAGACTAGTAGCTTCTGCTTGATCTGATAGAGAAAAGGGAGCAAGTAGCGGAATGCAAAGAGAGGGTTATCTGTGACCCTAAGAGCATCCCAGTGCCAGAGGGAACGTGGCTCACTGGTATCAGGTTTCAGCTGGCCTGACCAATTCAGTGTACCCCAACTCATGGTTATAATCGGTATCTAAAATGTAATGTCATTGGAAAATTAATAACTCACTGATCATTAATATTCTTGGGTGATGTATGTACGGGGTATGTATTAAGAGCTATGAATATATGTTGGAATTATGACTAAATGTGTTTAAGCTTGACATGTCAGGGAGAGTTGGTAAACAGGTCTGGTAAACCAAGGGGGTATGAGGCCAGAGTCTCTGGGAACTGAATTATATATAGGTAAGCAACCTGCTTAGGCAAAGATCTTTCATCTAGGAAGACAAGGGAAGCCAGCACCCTGTATTTCTATGTAAGGTCTGACTGAGGGAAAGCCAACCATAGTTGGAAAGATGAATGATTTGTGACAGAAGCCGTCTTGAACAAAGCCTGTGCTTTGCTAGATTAATTTTTTAAATTACATATGTGTGTTTTCACTTTTACTTGCTTGTAACCATCTCCACTTTTATTTCTTTTACTTGACATCATGTCTTATTTTTACTATAAATCAACTCAAAGCTGTGTTTGAGGGGAAAGGTTTATTTACTCCAGTGACGTTACTAAGTGGTAATGTGCTTTTCTCTCTTTAAAGAAGTAAAATAAACCTTTATTATTTCTCTGAGAGGGCTGGACACTTCAGGCCACATGGCCTTGGGAAAGTTTTGGGACTGGGAGTATGTTGGAGTCACCCTGCAAGTATAACACAGGCTGGTGGAAGCCAGGGTGGGGCCACTGTGCTGTAGTTAGGCTGCTGGAGTCAAAATTGCTCCTAGATTCATAGACTTTAAGGCCAGAAGGGATCATTGTGATCATCTCTTCTGGCTCCTGCACATTGCAGACAACAGAACCTCACCCAACTCCTCCTGTAACACTGCTCTACAGCCAAAATGCTTCTGAAATAAATGTAGTCAAACTTTACTAATTCTGGGTCACTGAGAACGAAAATAATGCTTAAAATTGTTGTTTGGCTCTAGTTTTCAAGATATGCTATTGGGTCAATATATACGACCCTTGACTTGGGAATAGCGGAGGATAAGTGAGTTATAAAGGGAAGGGATCTCAATTTAAACCAGAAATGACTAAAATACATCTTTGACTGGATCTATGAATAAATCTATGACTGGGTTTGGACAGTACTTGCTTTTTAGGCAAAACAATGAATGATGCAATCTGAAGCTGGTATTGCGTCATACATGATATGAATTGCATCATGTTATTCCTAGAAGTCATGGATGATGCAATCATAACGAAGCTTACATCACTCTGCTGAACAAATTGCCCTATATCAGCTCTAGAAATCATACAGTATCATGCTCTCTTATTTGTCAGTGTTTGATTTTGCAAAGGGACACATTTCTGTTTAGCCAAAGTGAGCAGAGATGCCTCGTACTTGTGTGAACAGTGCAGATAACTTCTGCTATGTTTGTGGTGAAGTGACTTTTGCATCACAAAAGCGCAGTATAACCACTATGGTTAAGAAAGCCTATCACCTTTATTTTGGCTGCAAAATTGGAGATCAGGACAAGAGGTGGGCCCCACACATATGCTGCAACACTTGTGCAACAAATCTTTGCCAGTGGTTGAACAGGAAAAGGAAATCTATCCCTTTTGCAGTGCCAATGATTTGGAGAGAGCCAACAGATCATACCAGCAATTGTTACTTCTGCATGGTGCCTCCAGTTGGGAAAGGTGTGTCAAAGAAGAAAAAGTGGACTGTGCATTATCCAAACATTCCATCAGCTATACGCCCAGTACCCCACGGAGAAGGACTGCCGGTTCCTGATGCACCAGAATCATTCTCACTTGAGTCAGACGAGGAAGAGGAAGAGGATGAAACTTCTGGTCCTGAACCATCAATGTCACAGGACCCACATTTTTCTCCCATCCCCCTCCTCTGAACCACACCTCATAACACAAGGTGAACTGAATGACCTTGTCAGGGATTTGGAACTACCCAAGAGTAAGGCAGAGCTGTTGGGCTCCAGACTACAGCAGTGGAATCTCCTGGCAGGTGATGTTAGGGTTTCCATGTTCCGTGACCGTCAAAAGGATCTTGTCCCATTCTTCTTCTTCATGGAAGGTGATCTTGTAGCCTACAACAACATCGATGGTGTGATGGCAGCCCTCAACATCGTTCATGATCCAGATGAGTGGAGACTGTTCATTGATTCATCGAAGACGAGTCTTAAAGCTGTTTTACTGCATAATGGCAATGTTTTGCCATCAATTCCAGTTGGTCATGCAGTCCATATGAAGGAAATCTATGACAACATGAAACAACTTTTGAGGTGCATAAACTATGACCAACATCAGTGGCAGCTTTGTGGCGATTTGAAGGTTGTTGCTTTCTTGCTTGGTCTGCAGACTGGATACACAAAGTACTGCTGTTTTCTCTGTGAATGGGATAGTCGTGCAAGAGATTCCCACTACATCAAGAAAGATTGGCCACTCCGACAGTCATTGGAGCCTGGGAGGAAAAGTGTTCAGCATCCACCACTTGTTGAATCAAGGAAGATTTTGTTACCAACCTTACACATCAAGCTGGGTCTGATGAAGAACTTTGTCAAGGCCATTGACAAAACACAAGCAGCTTTCAAGTACTTCCGTGGAAAATTTCCAAGGTTAAGTGAAGCTAAGATAAAGGAAGGTGTCTTTGTTGGTCCTCAGATTCGTGAACTTCTTCGAGATGATGCATTTGACCATGCACTGCGTGGCAAGGAAAAGACGGCATGGAAAGGCTTCCAGTTAGTGGCAATCAATTTTCTCGGAAACAACAAGGCAGACAACTACAGGTTGTTGGTGGAAAACCTCCTCAAGGCATACAAAAGCCTTGGTTGCAACATGTCACTAAAGATACATTTTTTGCACTCTCATCTAGATTTTTTTTCCACCGAACTGCGGAGCAGTGAGCGACGAGGAAGGCGAGTGATTTCACCAGGACATTGCAACAATGGAGAAATGCTATCAGGGCAAATGGAGCCCATCAGTGCTTGCAGACTATTGCTGGACAGTGACAAGAGATGCTCCATTTAATGAATACAAGAGACAAGCCAAGAAGCGCCGAGTAGACACTGAATAGGACTAAACTATGTACATAATAGGTTTTTGCCTTTTGTTTGATAATCAGTTTTATTTATATAACCCTTTTGCTGATTTTTAAAGTGTTACATAAACAGGACAGGTGAAATATTATCATGTAAAGCAACCATAAACACATGAAAAGACCTAGGTTTACAATTTATGATTAAAACTCTACTATCTACACAATATACATAGACATAAAATGTAAAAACTTAAATATCTTAGAAACAGTAGCCAATCAGTTGTTTTAATTGTCAAATTTGAATTCAGCACATCAAAATACATAATAAATAGCACATTTTATCTCTGAAGCAGACGACTTCTCAAAAATTGTAGACCAGTGTAACAGACCCATAACCTGTGTTTGAGTTACTGAAGTCCTCAATTCATGATTTAAAGACTTCAAGTTACAGAGAATCCACCATGTATTCTATGTGAAACCAGCCAAGTGACCCATGCCTCATGCTACAAAGGAAGATGAAAACCCCCAGGGCCTCTGCTGACTGTGTGTGTGTGAGAGAGAGAGAGACAGACAGACACTCTCTCTCTCTCTCTCTCTCTCTCTCTCTCTCTCAGGGTGTGCCCTGCATGATTGTATGCTGGCTGCTAATGTCCTGATTGTGCGCCACAGCAGCAAGATATTTCAGGCATTTAGGGTTACAGGGCAGGTGGTAACAACCACTCACTGGTTTGGATTGCACCCCAGAACATGACAGTGACAAGGTCAAAGCAACGGGCTGGTAAAATTATCTTTGCATCAGCCTTCTAACTGGATGTGAGAGGAACAAGATAAAGGAATTGTATTGTAGCAAGGGTATTGGAATCAACAAGTCAGAGCCAAGCTCAGAACAATGTAATACTTTTAGAATCACTAAAGCGAGGACACATATATTGGCATAGTTCATTTTAACACTATATACAGCAGTTGTAAATAGCAAAACTCAATGGATTAAAGCTAGCAGCACATATAGAATATCAGGGTTGGAAGGGACCTCAGGAGGTCATCTAGTCCAACCCCCTGCTCAAAGGGGGAACCAATCCCCAGACAGATTTTTACCCCAGTTCCCTAAATGGCCCCCTCAAGGATTGAACTCACAACCCTGGGTTTAATAGGCCAATGCTCAAACCACTGAACTATCCCTCCATTGCAGTCTTGTAGCTTGAGAGGAAAGTTTGCACATTTTATCAGACACCATATTTAAAACCCTGAAAACAATAATCAGCTAGCTAAACGCTGTACTATTTCTGGTCATGTTTAATTAGAAGGGGACAACTCTCAGAAGTCAGCACCTAATTAAGCATATTGGGGTGGTTTAAATATTTAGCGCAATAAAAAAAGCTCAGTATTTTGCATTCGAAAAACTTCTAATTATTGTTTTGAAACTGCATTATCCCTCACATCACAAACTGCATCTGAAAAGAAATCTGAAGTATTTTTCATAAGAGAAATCACTCATTTACATTAGCAGCATGCAGTTGGTCCAACTGAGATTCCTGACAGTAATCACTCCACAGCTGAGTGGAAATGGTTATAATCCCAGGAACTTGATATAAATGATAAAGGCTTCAAGTAATGTTTTTGTTGGAAACAGAAATGCATGAATCGCAAACCTTGAATGGATGATGGGCTTTTGAAATACAGACGTGGAAAGAAGCAACAATAAAAGGACCATCCCTTAAAAATTATGAGCAAACTTCTCCTAACCCTCAATGGGAAGCTGCTGATGAAATATTTAGTGGCTCATATGAATTTTTTTCATATCCAAAGTCTGATGGATCTTTCATATGTGATTTTAAAACCTTGACTTATGACAGATTCTGAAAAGTGAATGAGGTAACCATAGAAATCTCTAAAATTAAGACCACTTACCAATGTACATACTTACTTTGGCTATCTTAGAATAACAACATAATGAACACAGTAAATGGTATAACTTGTCTTGACTACAAAGCCCCGATGGTTCTTCCTACCAGGGAAGTTTAACTTTACTATATGAGGTTCATCAAACACACTGTTAATTACTCACTCCTGGTATTTCTTTCCATTTTCTTTATGCACCCAATTCACGGTTTCAGATATTCGGTGTGTGGCTTGATATGTAGTTAAAGGCTTGCAAGGTTTATTGTTGAGTAAACCCTTTTGTGGTATTTTGACGGCTAAATATGTGTATGAATAAGTTCACGAGTTTACATGAGTGCTATAGGACAACCATCCTAAATGGAAGATTATGCTTTCTAAAAGCCCTATATATAGTAGTCTCTTTCTGGATTTTTTTTACTTCTTGAATCCCAGCTAGGATCTTATTTTTAGCTTTAAATATAGTTGTCTAAATACACAATGCTTAAAAACAAGAAACAAAGCTTTTGCAGGATTTCAGGCATTGGACACACATTTAACACCGTGTTAAGCAACATTCACTTCAGCTGCCTCCTGATTGACTGAGAATTGTCAGGCCTGGTGCAGAAAGAGGGCAGAAGGGATCTACATCATCTTCCTGGGAGCAAAGTGTGGGATTGTTCAGTAGGAACACAATGGGCACTGAGGGATGAGTGGGGTTATCAGCTACAGCAGAGCATGGGAAAGCCTCAAAAGGCACAGCTGTTTCCAGGAAATAGTCAGCTTTGGAGACTGATGAGAGGGCTGGAGGATTGCCCTCATATTGCCGGAAAATATACTAAGAGCAAGCGAGCAGGAAGTTGGTGACCTGGGGAGCACAGTGGAGGACAGTATGGATGAATGAAGTGTCCTCAGTGATTGGAGAAAAAGCAGGAGGGAATTCAGAGCAGTGGGGGATCTGAGGATTACTGGAGTCAGGAGTGGGGAAAGAGACTAGAGCTGGAGAAGGAAAGGGACTTGCACCCACTATTTCTTTCCCTTGGCACCATGGGGGCATCACCAGAACCACAAGAAACATTACCAGCATCAACTGGAAACAGATTGCATAGCCAGCATCCAAATAGTTTGGTTGGTAGAGGTATAAACTGACATCTAATGTACAATCTAGATAAATTGTTCCCTGATATAATGAGACAGTTGAGATGTTTACTGAAGACCTTCAAAAGGAGGTGAATGCAAAAGGGGGTGTGGTGGGGGGCTGAACGGGATATATTGAGATTGAAAAACTCTTACTGAGCAATAAGATATTTACAGCACAGGTATACATGCACAGATGTCTAATGAGGATTGCCAGGATCATGGTAAATTTTAAACTGCCTTGAACTGACCCCTGAGGATTATAGAAAGAAATTTCAGGTCTCAGAAAATGAGTGTTGAGATTTATGTTACATTTGCAAATCCATTAAAAGAATACATAAAAGAGGTAGATGGGAGTGCAGTTTCCACAATAGAGGGAACTTTAGAATCAGTGCTTATGGAACAATTTTCCAAACAGTAGACTTCGTATTTGAGAGCACGAACCGGTGATAAGCACCCAAAAACATGGCTCTAAAGTCTTAGATCCTGCAGTGCTTACTCAGGCAAAACTCTGACTGCAAGACTGGGGCTCATGTGATTAATGCTGGAGATTGCCACCAGAAGCATCTGGAGGATATGTACAAAGGTGTGAATAAACCCTGCTTAAAATTGTCTACCCAAAAATGAATGGTGATGAGAAGAACTCTAAAGCCTTTAAAGTAATATTACAGTTGTAAAGGTATTTTAAGACTTCACATTGTGATAGCACATATCTACTCCCTGTGTGTATTTTTCCCCTGTTTTTCCCCGAGTCATCTTAATTTATTAATAAATTTATACTGCAGCCAGCAACTTCGCAAAGCCATTATATGAAACAGCAGAAGATTCTGCTTCTTGCATGATCAGCACAATTACCAGCAAAGTCCAGCACTTTTTGTTAATAGTGAAGATGAGAGAAAATATTTTTCTCAGCTTGACTTTCAGAGTTCAGAATGAGTTTGCAATGGAGGTGGTTAAAAATATTTTTGACTTCTAAAGAGAGCATATTTAGGATCAAGTATCAGGGGGTAGCCGTGTTAGTCTGTATCTACAAAAACATCAAGGAGTCTGGTGGCACCTTAAAGACTAACAGATTTATTTGGGCATCAGCTTTCGTGGGTAAAAACCTCACTTCTTCAGGTGCATGGATCAGTCATTTGTGGAGAATAAATATGGAACACCCATGTCACTTTCTTACAGTTTCTCATCTGCTTATGACTAGACTTTAAGATAAATGAATACCTTTTTTTGGAGATTATGAAATGAAGGTTTTGAAGATGACAGATTATCTAATAAAGAGGCAGCTTCCACAGCACCAAAGGACTTGGAAACATAGAGATAATAAAGAAGTACGTTGGCAAACAATGGTTAACAGTCTTTTAGACATTAATATGGTCTTTTGGACATCAGCAGACCTGGCACACTTTAGGAAGATAGTCCTCAAACTGCAGACTAGCTAGGGACAAAGGGCACAAACCTCCCAATAAAGGAACAGAAAGGGGACCAATGATTCCCTACATTTGTGCTGCTTTTCTTTGGTGATTGCTCTGCCACATCAACCCCATTGAGAGACAAGCATGGAGCAGAACCACCATTGACAGAGAGCCACCTTTCTCATAGAAGGCTAAGATCTGTGGGAATGGGATCATTTCCTATGGAAATTGGCCTAGTCACATCCCCATATTCCCTGTCCATCCCCAGCTCTTTTAGATGTCTAGGGGAGCAGTGCTTTGCCTCCTCTCATGCCACTGAGTGGGCTTCCACTAGTCACCTGACCGGACCCCTTCCATGGGTGTGAAAACCATAGGAGTGGTGTTACTGCTGTGCATGTAACATGTTTTTTATGAAACTTTTCATACTCGGGATTTACAGTGCACTAGAGAAATATGACAGAGAATGGCTGTTCAGACTCCCCACTCCTGTCTACTTATGACCAATTCTAGGTATGTGGAACAGAGCTCTTGGGCTGAAGTAGCTGAGTGGCCATGCAGTCTGGTGGATGTTGGAACAGCTGCCTTTTCCATCCACGTAACTCCCTGGCTCACAACCCCTTTCCACTATCGTTGATTCTCCTCTTCATTGTGCAGTGGAGGGGGGAGAGGGTCCACCAGAGAGCTTATGGAAATTTCTGCTCTTTTTCTGTAAAGCTGGTGAGTTTCTGCATGTTCCCTATTTGACACTCCCCTCACAGTTCACACACACCCCCCTTGGAATTTGCAAGCTCCTGGAACCGAGTCTTTAGGAGCCCTACCCTATGGAGTACAACAATAATGACTACTAGAGTCCTTTGACACCATTTCCCAGCATGCTCGTGTAACCTACACTGAGGGGAGGAAGTCAATTTACGTACCAATTCTGTAGCACAGAATTCTTCTATCTGACCTAAACTATTTGTACAGACCATGAGTTCATATCATTGAGAGAGACTACAGCTTGATTTCCTATAGGAACCCAGTACCAGTCTTTACCATGAGATGGTGTCTGTCTGTGTGTTTCTCTCTCTCTCACACACACAGCAGTTTCCAGTTTATTTTTACTGAATAACACTCCAAAAACAAACTGTTCCAGCACAGCAGTTGCAGTGCACCCTACCTAGACTAACATCATGAACAAGAGATTTAATATTTTCCTTTAAAATGAAAAAGAATATAATACAGGGCCTAAACCCTAATATATATATATATATAAACCTCATAATAAGTATAGGGCTTTGGACATCTGACAATCAGAGATCTTCTGCTTTCACGTAGGTTCACCCTCGGTATTATATTGATAATTAGATAAAACATTTGGTTGTACAACATAACCAATTGTTTCAGCATCCACAATATTGAGCACATACACAACTTTAAATAAGAAAAAGCTGACAATTACTGTAGCTGTTAGGCACAGATGGCATCTTTGGTTCAATGATGTAGTAACTCATGAAGACATTTGGCCTCCAGCCTGATTCCTCCTTTATGGTGTTTTCCTAGTCTCAACCCCACTGATTTATATAAAATTACAGGAAAATGTACTGAGATCCAGCCCACAGATTCCCCCTGCAAGTTCTATCTTCTCCCTGCAGGGCTGGGCTGGATCTGATCAGTGCTCAACATGGCTGCCAGTTTTGCAGCCCTGATAGAACTCACTATTGATTGGCAGGAGCTTTCAGTTTCTAACTAAGGGTAGGGGACGTGTGTACGTGCAGGCATGTCTGACCTTAATGAAGCCTTGCACACCAGCTTCAAAACAGCTGTGGAGCATCGTTATCAACATCCTGCATTCCCTATAGTGTGCTGAAATAGCAACTACTTGTTTGCAATCACTCAAGCCTCTATACGCCATCTTGTCTGGGAATGTTTCCATATCAACTCAGAGCAAGTAGAAACAGTAGCTGTAATTACAGCAATAAGGTTTTTAGCTGAACACCAGAGGGGCGGGGGGAAAGTCAAGGGGGTTGGATTGGGGTGGGGACAGAACAGAATAGAAACTCCTGCTGAGGAGAATAAGGAGGCTTCTGCATGGGATGATTGGGACAAGCAGATTGCTGGGCCAATGATGAGCCAGGGCTGCTCAGCCTCTCAATGGGAGGAGACAGACTGACTCAGAACCAAAGAGATTAGTTTTAGTTTCAGTGTTGAGCTTTGAACTTGGGAGCTGAATGAGAAGCAGAACAGTCTTGAACACTGTGGCATCTGGTGCATTGGTCAGGCAGTCCAGGGCCTGCAGAGACCAATGTCCGGAGTTGCAAAGATTTGACCTGGTGCGGGCTACTTAAAGCCAACTGAGACCTCCCCAGGATTCCAGACCAGGAAGCCAGGAGAGAACCCTTTCCCAACCTGGGGCGAAGACACTGTAAGGGGAGGCCTTTTTTCGTTTAAGCCAGCCAATGTTCACACTGCTGAAGTACTCATCTCCAGACTATCCTGTGTTCCACCTGTCTGTGGTAGTGCCAGGGAGGGAGCTGGGAGTTGGGAAGAGTTGTGAGTCTTGGGAGGTGGGAAATTTCTTGATCTTTTAGTACTTATTGGTTAACCTTAATTGCTTCCTTCCCCAGACCAGATTTTCCTGCTTCCAATAAGGTCTCCCTTTGTCCTATGACTCACCCCGAAACAACAATTTCTTTGCCAGGATTTCATGTTGATGTACTTTGTTTCTTGTGTTGTATTCTATACTCCTTGCCAGTAGAGAAATCAGTATTCATTTTCCAAGGGGCAGCACCTCTGTGTCTCAAGCACAGTGAGGTGTTATCTTGGGTGGAGACACGAGCCATCACTAAAAAGAACCCAGACCAAACCCATGCGAGAAGGGAGAAGCTGCTCTAAGTAGCAAGCGCCAGAGAGTAGCTTCAGCCACACCTCAGGGGGTGGGCTGCACTATTCTTGGTCAGCTTCACAAGTCCACCCTTTAAAACCATGGGTACACAACTATGGGCACCCAAAACCACATTATTAAGTGGAGATATGAAAGCTTTGAATTTAATGTAAATGTATTCAGCCACTCCCCCACTACAGTCTCTTGTTGAACAGGCAGAAGGAGATTCTATGCTGATTATTTTTTTCTGCTTCAAGGACTATGGGAATCCTCTTACCTCAGGACTTATTTAGAGCAGTGAACTAGAGAAGGCTGTTTTTCATGTGTTTATACATTCTTCCAAAAGCTTGTCTGAGGTTGTGAGGCATGTCCAGGGAGGTTGACATCCCAGAGTAGTGAGAACACTGATGAAGTTGTGCACTTTAGCATGGAGACCAGCCCTTGTATGGCCAGCATGAAAGAATCAGGTGGCTGAAAATCTGAAGCTTGTTCTTCGTTTTTCTTTGATGTACTCTGCTACAGCAACTGAACTGAGGGAAACTGTGAAAGCTGCATCATGAGTGAAGTGGAGAGTACCTGAACTATACAGAAAATCTATCAAACCCCAGGGTTAGCTAAAAGCTTCCTGAACAAGTCAGACAATAATGGGTCAGACAGATTTCTGCAGCAAAGCAGGCTTGACTAACGTGAGGTGCTGCTTTTGTCTTCTACACAAAGGAAATTGATGGTTTTTGACATGTGAAATAAAAGGACAGAGGATGACCTAAGTCAGTTAGAGCATTCAGTATGTGTCTAGGCAAAAAAAGGGAAGAATGCAATCATACAGGTTCAGCAAGGGAGCATAAGGCATTTTGTCTGATAAAATTTGATGTACTAGAAATTTGGCTTGTTGCCCTGCAAACAAAGAAACAAGTAAATAGATAGTGGCTTGTGTTTAAGTACAGGCAGTGTCTATCAAACTAGCTCAAATACTAATTATAGTATGTCAAAGGCTTTTGATTGATCAGAACCACAAAAGTGACAATACTAATGTCACTATCAAATGCATGGCACCTGGGCGAAATCGGACAGGCTTTCCACAGCAAAGCTAATGGAACTGACTGAAGACAGCAATGATAATGGCAGTGCAGAGATTGCTATTATTACGGATTTAGCCATTGCTAGCAGGCACTTGCTGTATAGGATAGAGCTGTTATTTTCTCCAATATAATAAGTGCCAGTGTATGTAATTGTTGCTGAGGAGTACAGTTAATAGTAGCTCATTATTAATATAACAAGTGGTGGAATTTTTGAATGACTGAGCAATCACCCAGTGGCCAGATTATTATTTTCTAGATGAAGAGGACCCCTTAAAATGTTTGCTAAGATAGAAGCACAAGAACGGTTTGTTTGATTTTATTTTTTAAAAGCTAATAAACATTCCAGATAAATCAAGTGAATGGGATCTGGAATTGCACATAAAGGATAAGATCATGCATTTTATTTGCTCTTTCTTTCTAAAACATCCTATCAGGCAAATCTTTGATAGCCACAGAATCTTATTTTGGAGAGTAAACTATCATAAAAGCAGCAGACTGGCCAACCTTGGGTACAAAATATGCCGTGTAATAATTCAGGCAGGCTTTTAGCGTATTGTTCAGATACTGACATTTATTTATGTATGCTAATTTAAGAGTGAAGACTGTAATCTCCCCCATCACCGCTTAAGAAATGCCACTCGTCACACCTCCTGACAGGACTCTTTTCTGCCACTCTGGACACCTTATGCTTGAAGGAGCAGCATGTGCATGAACATTGTATACAGTGTGAAAAGCCCTCGTTAAAAATCTTCTGGATGATACCTTCCTGTTAACATTGACTGTTTCTTAGCCTCTGAAATGTACTGGTTAGTTTTTCTAAAACCTGACAATATTCTTTAAATTCTGGGGATGTTAATATTTTACCAGAGCAGAATGTGACTGAAGGAAAATATACCATCTAAGTAGAGAACCATTTTTGCATATTACTGAATATAAAAGTGACTTGTCCAAATAATCTATGGAGTGTTCCCGTCTTATACTTTACAGTAAATGTATCATTATAAAGAGTGCAATAAAGCCAGGATGCTAAAATCTGTTTGGCATTGGCATTGAAAGTATGGGTGACTAGGTACCACAGCTAGGCATCAACTTCATATGATCTAACCAGTATTACTAATACGAAATTATTGTTGGAGACAAATGAATTACAGCCTTCCAAAACCACAGACTACACCCATTCCCTATCTGTCTCAGACCATTCACTCCCTCGGGGGAGCATCAGATTTCAGCCCCTACACCAGCATGGGATCCAAAGCCAAATTTTGTGTGACCTTTACATGCCTGTACAAGGCTGGAATTGGGGTTTTACCCATCTTACTTCCTGGTGTGGCTCTATTGGGGTTAGTTACAATGTAGGCCTAAGAGCCCCCAACCCCTTAACTCCAGCTCCCCGTTTGAAACAATCACAAAGCTGTCAGTGTCCTGGCTTCCTCCTCCCTATTAGCAGAAAAACAGAAAAACCTTGGACTGTATAAATGTGATAGTGCTATCAAAATGTGCAAGACTAATCACACTGACAAATCTCACAGTGCAGGAAGCATGTGGACAGCAACTTCTTTCTTTTTGTGCGGAATTCAGCTGAATGCAATGGAGTTCTTTAACCCTGCATTTGTATTTATTCTCTTGGAGCAAAACTAATTATTATACAATTCTGTATATGACCATATAGAACTAAAAGAAGGGCAGATATAAATAGTTGTGTGTGTAAGAGAGAGAGATGCAGTGCAGAGTCCTACTGCTCCAGAGGGAGAACTGGGAGGCAGACTGGCCTTGTGGAAGAGCAATGCATCTCATGCACACTGATACAGTCCTCTGTTGAATCCAGCATACACTCCATGTGTCACTCAACTTTTGTGTCACCTTTAGAATACTGTGTCCCCCCCCCCCCCAGGAGAAGAGTGAGGGAGCTGTCCTTGTGCTCAGAGTAGAGCAGGGACTGCAATTCTTCCATTAAACAAGCTGAATACACACCCACACCACAAATGCAGAGATGATATTCATGTGATAAATTGATGTGTGTTGAACGTTTGACCTCTTCATCTGCCCTATAAGCCCTATAACATTTCCCTGGGACTTTAAACCCCTTTGAGTAGCTATAGGCCATTTTCTTTCTATTCATTTTCCCCACAAATATTGAATTTTCTCCCACAATGACAACTTCACCTATGGTCCAGACCAGATAATATTCAGTGTACAACTGAGAAGAGTTTCTGTATGTGTAAATGTCACAGCTTTAAAGCCCGTGTCTCGTAACCCTGTAGAACTTTATACAATTGGAAAAGGGAGTTTCTCAATGGTTCTAGTCCAAGCTATTGGACTTTAAATTCATGGTATTCTTAGGTCTGAAATACAAATTTTAGGCCAGTTTTAGAGATTTTTACAGCTCCCGCTAAGTTCTCTAGAGTTGAACTCCTAGTAATTATTTGACTTTGTCTTTACGGATTTAAAAATATGAGAGATTGTCCCAATAACTTTTTTTTAAAATCTCTACAATATTCGTAGTGGGTTTTATTCTGTAATGTATGTGGAATGTATAGAACACATGACGGTAAGGTGTGTAAGGTTTCATCAGCTGTCATTTAAAATGCCTGTACAGTTCATGAAGGCACCCTCTGAGTATGATACAAAAAGGGTCTCTACACTGGCTCTCCTAGTGCTATTGCAGAAATACATGATGGGACAGGCCTGTGTCACAGGATCTACACTTCTATACCTCTGAAATCTAAGGAATGCCATCCTGTGCTGTGCCAGTGATTTAAATGATCCCTGGTAAAATCCTCTCCCAAACACATTTTTCCCAGGGCTAAAATATTCAAGGAGAGTAGATTTTTTTTTTTAAAAAACATTCTCTGAAGAAATCCCAATGTTATTGGGAAGTTGAATCAACAGATGTCATACTGAGAACATTGTACTGACAGTATGCGATTACCAAGGAAACTTGGCATGCTGATTCTAGAAACTCTTGGAGAGAATGGAAAGACTGCCTTGGCTAAGACTCAGTCTTGGATCAATCTTTGCAGGGATTAGAAACCGAAGTCCTAAATCCCATTAGTGAATAGATGGAAAAGCTCAGTGTTGTACCCAGCATAAAAAAGTTCAGTTGTCTTACCCAATGTGAAAATCAGGTCAAGCTGGCTGTGTGAATGTATAGGCTACCATGTGGAGGTATCTACAAACCTGTAGACTAAGAATGGGGATAAAATAAGGCAATATTAAAAAAAATAAGGCTTTTGCGAACAGGGGCTGCTAACAGGGAGTTTCGCAAGGGAGTTTGGAAGGGGAGTGGGAAGGGGCGAGGGTGCCTTGCCGGTTCTATCTGTTTTCCCTTTATTCCCCTTAAAACTTTAAACTTCTTGCTTAAACAACCCTTTCAGCGGACAGGGGGCTGCAGACAGGAGTTTGACAGAGGGAGGCTTACGATGGTTAGGAAGACCCGCAACACCTGTGCCAGCACCGCTTCTGTCTCCTCCACCTGTGCCTGTAGCCAGACAGAGCGCTTGAGCATGGATGCTTCTACCCAGATCCTGGTGTGGTTTTGCAGAGACTGTAACTTGCAATTTCCACTTCCTGATATCCAGGCTGGGGGGACCATCCAATGTGAAAGGTGCCTGCTGGTGGAAACTCTCAGGCAGCAGGTGGGAGAGCTACAGGAGGAGGTGGCTAGGTTGAGAAGCATCCGAATCCACGAGCAATTCCTGGACAGTGTCCATGTGGAGACAGCTGAGGTAGCTGTCACACCACTGGTGGAGGAGGAGATGGCTCAGGGTGGACACTGGCAGCTGGTTTCTTCTGGCAGCAGGCAGTGCTCCACCCCTGCTCCGAACCCTCCCGCTGTGGTAATAGGTAACCGTTATGCTCTTCTTGATACAGGAAAGAAGGCATCACCCCCTACAGTAAAGGAGGAGAAGCCTCGTACCCCTAAGGCTGGGAGGTCTGCTGCCACCACTGCGAATAGGAAACGTAGGGTAGTGCGGCGGTTGGAGACTCTCTGCTGAGGGGGACGGAGGCGCCCATCTGTCGCCCTGACATTTCATCTCGGGAGGTATGCTGCCTGCCGGGAGCCCGTATCCGAGACGTTATGGAGGCATTGTCGAGGATTATCCAGCCCTCTGACTACTACCCCATGCTACTAATCCATGTGGGCACAAATGATACTGCGCGGTGTGACACTGAGCAGATCAAGAGTGACTACAGGGCTCTGGGAGTACGGGTGAAGGAGTTTGGAGCGCAGGTGGTATTCTCTTCGATTCTTCCTGTCAAAGGTAGGGGCCCGGGCAGAGACAGATGCATCCTGGAGGTGAATGCCTGGCTGCGAAGATGGTGTCGCCAGGAGGGCTTTGGCTTCCTAGACCACGGGATGCTATTTGAGGAAGGACTGCTAGGCAGAGATGGCGTTCACCTTTCGAGGAGGGGAAAGACCCTATTTGGACAAAGACTGGCTAACCTACTGAGGAGGGCTTTAAACTAGGTTCGACGGGGACAGGTGAGCAAAGCCCGCAGGTAAGTGGGGAACATGGAGACCTGGGAGATGGGTCGGAAACGAGAGGGAGTGTGGGCTATATTGGCAGAGAGAAAGGAGGGTCAGGACAAAACTGGGAGGAAAGATCAAACCAGTATCTTAGATGCCTATATACAAATGCGAGAAGTATGGGTAATAAGCAGGAAGAACTGGAAGTGCTAATAAATAAATACAACTATGACATTGTTGGCATCACTGAAACTTGGTGGGATAATACACATGATTGGAATGTTGGTGTGGATGGGTACAGCTTGCTCAGGAAGGATAGACGGGAAAAAGGGAGGAGGTGTTGCCTTATATATTAAAAATGTACACACTTGGACTGAGGTAGAGATGGACATAGGAGATGGAAGTGTTGAGAGTCTCTGGGTTAGGCTAAAAGGGGTAAAAAACAAGGGAGATGTCATGCTAGGAGTCTACTACAGGCCACCTAACCAGGTGGAAGAGGTGGATGAGGCTTTTTTTAAGCAACTAAGAAAATCATCCAAAGCCCAAGATTTGGTGGTGATGGGGGACTTCAACTATCCGGATATATGTTGGGAAAATAACACAGTGGGGCACAGACTATCCAACAAATTCTTGGACTGCATTGCAGACAACTTTTTATTTCAGAAGTTTGAAAAAGCTACTAGGGGGGAAGCTGTTCTAGACTTGATTTTAACAAATAGGGAGGAACTCGTTGAGAATTTGAAAGTAGAAGGCAGCTTGGGTGAAAGTGATCATGAAATCATAGAGTTTGCAATTCTAAGGAAGGGTAGAAGGGAGAACAGCAAAATAGAGACAATGGATTTCAGGAAGGCGGATTTTGGTAAGCTCAGAGAGCTGATAGGTAAAGTCCCATGGGAATCAAGACTGAGGGGAAAAACAACTGAGGAGAGTTGGCAGTTTTTCAAAGGGACACTATTAAGGGCCCAAAAGCAAGCTATTCCGCTGGTTAGGAAAGATAGAAAATGTGGCAAAAGACCACCTTGGCTTAACCATGAGATCTTGCATGATCTAAAAAATAAAAAGGAGTCATATAAAAAATGGAAACTAGGACAGATTACAAAGGATGAATATAGGCAAACAACACAGGAATGCAGGGGCAAGATTAGAAAGGCAAAGGCACAAAATGAGCTCAAACTAGCTACGGGAATAAAGGGAAACAAGAAGACTTTTTATCAATACATTAGAAGCAAGAGGAAGACCAAAGACAGGGTAGGCCCACTGCTTAGTGAAGAGGGAGAAACAGTAACAGGAAACTTGGAAATGGCAGAGATGCTTAATGACTTCTTTGTTTCGGTCTTCACCGAGAAGTCTGAAGGAATGCCTAACATAGTGAATGCTAATGGGAAGGGGGTAGGTTTAGCAGATAAAATAAAAAAAGAACAAGTTAAAAATCACTTAGAAAAGTTAGATGCCTGCAAGTCACCAGGGCCAGATGAAATGCATCCTAGAATACTCAAGGAGCTAATAGAGGAGGTATCTGAGCCTCTAGCTATTATCTTTGGAAAATCATGGGAGACGGGAGAGATTCCAGAAGACTGGAAAAGGGCAAATATAGTGCCCATCTATAAAAAGGGAAATAAAAACAACCCAGGAAACTACAGACCAGTTAGTTTAACTTCTGTGCCAGGGAAGATAATGGAGCAAGTAATTAAGGAAATCATCTGCAAACACTTGGAAGGTGGTAAGGTGATAGGGAACAGCCAGCATGGATTTGTAAAGAACAAATCATGTCAAACCAATCTGATAGCTTTCTTCGATAGGATAACGAGTCTTGTGGATAAGGGAGAAGCTGTGGATGTGGTATACCTAGACTTTAGTAAGGCATTTGATACGGTCTCGCATGATATTCTTATCGATAAACTAGGCAAATACAATTTAGATGGGGCTACTATAAGGTGGGTGCATAACTGGCTGGATAACCGTACTCAGAGAGTTGTTATTAATGGTTCCCAATCCTGCTGGAAAGGCATAACGAGTGGGGTTCCGCAGGGGTCTGTTTTGGGACCGGCTCTGTTCAATATCTTCATTAACGACTTAGATATTGGCATAGAAAGTACGCTTATTAAGTTTGCGGATGATACCAAACTGGGAGGGATTGCAACTGCTTTGGAGGACAGGGTCATAATTTAAAATGATCTGGACAAATTGGAGAAATGGTCTGAGTTAAACAGGATGAAGTTTAACAAAGACAAATGCAAAGTGCTCCACTTAGGAAGAAAAAATCAGTTTCACACATACAGAATGGGAAGAGACTGTCTAGGAAGGAGTACGGCAGAAAGGGATCTAGGGGTTATAGTGGACCACAAGCTAAATATGAGTCAACAGTGTGATGCTGTTGCAAAAAAAGCAAACATGATTCTGGGATGTATTAACAGGTGTGTTGTGAGCAAAACAGGAGAAGTCATTCTTCCGCTCTACTCTGCTCTGGTTAGGCCTCAGCTGGAGTATTGTGTCCAGTTTTGGGCACCGCATTTCAAGAAAGATGTGGAGAAATTGGAAAGGGTCCAGAGAAGAGCAACAAGAATGATTAAAGGTCTAGAGAACATGACCTATGAAGGAAGGCTGAAAGAATTCGGTTTGTTTAGTTTGGAAAAGAGAAGACTGAGAGGGGACATGATAGCAGTTTTCAGGTATTTAAAAGGGTGTCATAAGGAGGAGGGAGAAAACTTGTTCACCTTAGCCTCTAAGGATAGAACAAGAAGCAATGAGCTTAAACTGCAGCAAGGGAGGTCTAGGTTGGACATTAGGAAAAAGTTCCTAACTGTCAGGGTGGTTAAACACTGGAATAAATTGCCTAGGGAGGTTGTGGAATCTCCATCTCTGGAGATATTTAAGAGTAGGTTAGATAAATGTCTATCAGGGATGGTCTAGACAGTATTTGGTCCTGCCATGCGGGCAGGGGACTGGACTCGATGACCTCTCGAGGTCCCTTCCAGTCCTAGAATCTATGAATCTATGAATAATACCCAATTTTAGGTAATTTTATTATTCCTGTATTTTTCCTCAAATATTGGATTTTTAAAATAAGTTATTGCTGCTTGCCCTTTCCAACCCATTCCAAGTGTCCTTGTTCACTTACTTATATGTATCTCATTGTGCCCCTTCTTCTAGCACTAGTGTTCTGTTGTGACAATAGTGTTACTCTTCTGCTGAGCAGTAGCAGGTGTCCAGGGCGTTGGAGGTTAGAATTCCAGTGTAGGAGAAATCAGTGGTGTAGAGTCTGGGTATATTCTTACTGGTAACTTGCTTTATTTACAAATATACACCAAACCTGAAATAAGATGGTCAAACACCATGCAGGACAATCTCCTTTTCCAGTAATAATAATACAACACCACTGCTCAGCTCCCTGGGAGTAACTCCTCTTTCTCAAGAATTGACTCTAATCAATATCATAGGCTACATCTACACTACAGGGGGGGGGTCGATTTAAGATACGCAAATTCAGCTACGCGAATAGCGTAGCTGAATTCGACGTACCAGATCCGACTTACCCTGTTGTGAGGACGGCGGCAAAATCGACTGCCGCGGCTCCCAGTCGACGGCGCTTACTCCCACCTCCGCTGGTGGAGTAAGCGCGTCGATTCGGGGATCGATTGTCGCGTCCTGACGAGATGCGATAAGTCGATCCCCAAGAGATCGATTTCTACCCGCCGATTCAGGCGGGTAGTGTAGACCAGGCCTAAGACAGAGAGATAACTATCTTGCTGCTTGCACAAATCCCTCTCTCCCAATGCTGCCTCTACACACAGCCCTGCATAACGCAAAACTAACAAGTTAGCATGTCTTCCCAAGAGTCAAAACTTGCACGCACACTAAGAAAAAGACTGCATATAGCTGTATTGCCTGGTGATGACTCTCTCAATACAGTTAATAATGTTAGTCAATAAATGTATCGGTCTTCCATGCACCTCATTTTAAAAATCTATAATTATGTGACACTCTCTCTCTTTCTGTGCCTAATATGATTGCCTTTACAGTGGTTTACTTGATAGTCAAAGAGGGACCACGGGAGACTTCTGTTAGTTTTAGAGAATTTAGAATACGTAAAATAAGGGTCAATTTGGTGAAAGTGAAAACTTAAATTATTTTAGCTATTAATAAAATTCCATTACACTGTACTGCATGGGCAGATGATTGTGTAGGGATCAGTAGTCATCAGTTATTGGTTGAACTAATCTTTGATTTCTTGTCTGCTAGAAAGCCAGAAGGTCAGGAAGGACACAAGTATGTATCTACTCTAAAACAAAACAAAACAAAAGGCTTTATAATGGAAACACCAGGGGACCTTCAACTGTATGTACACTCAAATAATCATAAGTAAACTCAGACTGGGAACAATAAGACAATCAACTGTGCCACAAAAGAAATAGAATAATATGCAATACATCTTACCTATAGTATCATTTATTCCTAAAAGCTCTGCTCACCTTTTCAAATAAATGGCCTGCTGTTTAGAGGTAGAATAAGAAGTAACTCGGATTTATAACTGAAAATGGTTATTGCTTTTGAAAGTTTAAACAGCAGTTCCATTTTTCTTCAAAGTTATCTTTATGGTTTCAAAATGCACCATACCGTGTTCTGTATATCTTTCTGTTTAAAATCAGTTATGAGAGATTTTACTATTAATTAATCAACCACTATCCGATAACAATTTGCAGCAAAACAAACAAACAAAACCAAACAAACCAGCAATCAGTTTAAGCTAATGGATGTTTTAGTAATCCTTAGTGAGCTGTTGCTTCTGCTTCTGGATCCCCAACCCTGAAAAGGTGGCATCTTTTCTAGATGACAATTTAGAAAAACAATCTGGAGACTGAAATATCAGACAACGGAGAAGAAATCTGTTTGTGGAGGAGACAAAAAACATCCACTCAAAAATCTCTCCTTAGGGATGTCACCATTTATAAATAGCTTTTGCAGGGCTCAGTAAAAATGCTTTTGTGCTATCAGAAAGCAAAAATCAATCCAGTTCACCCCCCTCCATCTGGGAATAACTTTCCTGACCAAGAGGGGACGGAAACATTCACCTCTCTATCTAAGGACATCATCACACAGAGAAAGCTGCTACTGGCATAACAGAAGACTGCCACCCTTTTAGATATTCTGTGACTAGAAGGCTTCCCTGTAGGTGAAAAAGCCCTGGTTTTCCCACAGATTAATGTTGCTTAATACAATGACCAGCTTCCTGAGGTACCTGAGCGATGACAACTTCTGAGATTCTATCAGGACTCCAGGGGTGAAAGTAACTTAAAGGACTTACCGGTACGCCGGAGTCCTGAGCGGAGGTGTGACCTCAACCGGAAGAGGCGGGGCCTTTCAAGATTTAAAGGCCCTGGGGCTCCGGCTGTGGCTGGGAGCCCCAGGGCCTTTAAATCACCCCAGAGCTACCAGCTGCAGAGGCGGCTGGGAGCCCCGGGGCTCAGGGGTGAATTAAAGGGCCCTGGGCTCTGGCTGCTGAGGGGATCCTCGGGCCCTTTAAATCCCCACCGCAGTTCCGGCTGCCCTCAGTAGCAGGAGAACTGGGCCCCCGAGCCCGGCTGCCGGAGTTCCAGCGGGGATTTAAAGGGCTCGGGGCTCCCCGCAGCAGCTGGAGCCCCGGGCCCTTTAAATCACGGCGGCAGAAGCCGGTCCAGTTTGGCACGGCATACTGGCTCTTGCCAGTACGCCGGACCGGCTTACTTTCACATCTGCAGGACTCTGCACTGATCGGGGGTTTTGGGGGGAAAAGATTTACAGAAAGGGAGACTGTGCTTCATGAAATGTTATGTTGTTAAGTTGTACACATATAAAACAAATCCATAGGGAAAACTACTAACCTATAAAAACAGTTTTATTGATAACTCAGATATACACATATACCTAGAAAGAGTGAGAGAGAGGCTGTAGTTGAAAATGTTATTAAACTGACAAATGAAAACTCAGCCAAAGCCCAGCTGTTGAGTGAGACTGTAAGGAAGAAAAAAACACCCCTAACTTATGATAAAACCTGTGCTAGTGATCCACTCGCAAACTATAGTCAACTATTCCAACTATCGGTAAAATATCAGTAATGATTCTGTTGCCTCTTTTTACCAGAGTAGCTAAGCCAAAATTGGGGATCTTGCAGGTTGTTCCAATTAGGAGGAGAGATTGATGGTGGAGATAAGAATCTTTGATGTAATCTTGTTTATTGGCAAAGAACCTACAAAGCTCTGTTTCCCTGAACACAGGAGGAACCAAACAACAGAAGCTGGTTTCGTTGCTCAGAGCTCCAAACCTCTTTTACGTAGCACCCAACCTAAAACCTCTCTTTGTGTGCGTCTCCCAGGGCCACACACCATGCTTGTCCAAGCTGTGGCTGCAGCTGTGCAGTCTATTTCTGTGTGCTGCTCTCCTTTAACACTCCTCCCCACTTTTTCTCATCCTGGCCTTGCCCAGAACAATATGCAACAAAGTTTGTGTTGCAGCTTTGAACAGAAATGGGTGCTAGAAATGATTCCCATCTGCTGCAGAAGCATCTGAGAAACAACTTTCCTTGTTTCTGATGCAGCACAGACACAGATCTCCAAAATACAGTCTTAACTGACATGAGTTTACGTGAGTTTAGGGAACAGGACCAAGCTTCCCTTGTCTATGACTGTTTTGGATCACAAAGGAAAACACACTTGAATTCAAATATTGTCACTTATCTTTTAAATGTAATACCAAGTACTGCATAGTGGCTTCTAAATTAATATCTATTATTTCCTCTAACTGGGCACCGTATACTGAATTGGCTGGAATATGGGTCTAGGTTCCTTCTTCCATCTCTACCCTCCATGATTTATCTGCAATAGTAACTAAATCAAATAACAAACCTCTGGTAAGAAGGTCACCATTAATGACCCATTAAAGCTTTTATTGCCAGAAAAAATTATAAATGATTTTCTGAATATGACCTCTAATGCTGGGTTAGATCCCCCCTTTGTGTGGAAAAGCCCTTAGAGAAGACCATGGAGAAGAGGGGTAAGAAAGCTCAACAATATTCTCTTACTGAATTTTTCACCAGCTTGTTCAGCTCCTGGGGATGGTGGGGAGGGAGAGGGAGGGGGACAGTAGGATTTACCCACCCACCGAATAAGGATTAATTTTGCCCCAAACTTTGTTAGGCATCCTGCTGCTTTGTCCCAGACCTCTGACATCACGCCCCTCACCTCCGAGCCTCAAAAATTAGCTATAGGGTATGTTTTTTAAAAAAAATCTTCCCTACAGCAGCCCATCCTTGGTAGATAGGTTTGGTTTTAAAATTCATTCAATGAAAACTCTCATAAAAGGGATCCTTTGCATGCAGGGGTTTATGGGATTGGCAGAGAGCATGATGCAAATACCTCCTGGGCTCTATCCTTTCCTTCCCCATATTCAGATCTATGTTCCCATGGAGGGTTGTCTATAGACTCCATGGCAGGGGAGAATGGTGCATTGTTCTGGCCATGGCAAAAAGACAAGACAAGACATCAGGAATGTGGTGGGAACTATCTGGCAATAACTCATCCCAGTGCAAGTCATCTTTCCTCTGTAATCTGTTCCCCCTGATGGGGGGCACTCCACAACTCATCCCACTACCATTTCTGGGACCCCATTGTCCTCCCCTTGTACTAGTTGGGGAAGAAGAGGCTGTTTCCTTGCTGTATGAGACATTAGCCTAGACCCCTTTCCCCTTCCCTTCTTTGGTAGGTGCCTTCTAATCCCCATCCAATTCTGGTTTATCAGGGAACCGAATCCCCTGTGAAATGAATGCCTGCGCTGGGCACCTGCCACATTTGCCGCTAAATGAATTTTACAACCAAACCTACCCACCAAGTCCCTGGGCTGCTGTGGGGAAGCTTTAAAAAAAACCTTGATAGCCCCTAGGCCAATTGGCAGTGAGGGGGAAAAAATCCTTCCAATCCCAAAAGATGTTTAGAATGATGCCCACAGCAAGGCTCAAAATACAGTCCTACCCTAAGTCTGAGAGGAGGAGCTTTTCTTCCTAGCACAAAATGGAACCCAGGGCAAGGGGAAGTGCTATAGCCATAGAACCTCCATCCCCAACCCACAAAGAGGGGAGGGGAGGAGAGGAGAGGAGACAAGTGAGGGATTGCAATACTGAGGGGGATACAACAAACAGAGAGCGGGAACACAGGAAAGAAACATACCATTTGCCTAACCATAAGTACACATATTAACTGCACATGCCGTGGATTAAGCAGACTTATTCCATATCAATACTGCATGGTAGACTAAAATCTTGGAAGGTCCACTTGAGACACAATAGCCTCTGAAAGGATTTTTATTCCATGAATCCTAGGTTGTGCCAGAAACAGTTTTCTATACACACACTAAAAAAAAAGATCACCACTGAAGTCATGTGCAGCACCTGAGGTCAATAAAGAAATAGGCAGAAACCAAGGTGGATATGTGAATGTATCAGTGTCTAAACATGAGTTAAACAAAGTAAGTTTTCCTGCCAGTTAACTGCATGAGACAGCTGCAGTTAGGAAGCGAGGTATAAATTGAATCCCTTGAGGCATCCATTAAGCAAATGTTTGGAGTGACTCTAGTTTTTTTGATAGTGTAAGTTTGGACTGCTACCAAAACAAAGGAGGTTTAGGCTGATATAAGTTTCACACACACATATATGCATGAACCCATAGAATAGTGCTTAAGAAATAATCCTTTTTCTAAAAGAATGAAAATTGAGTGCCCTAACCATTCATGTCTGACCTCAAATTAGATGAACATTACTGGCTAAATTTCCATAAAGGTAAGCCTGAGTTTTATAGTCAAATTGTCCAACTGCACGTGTGATCGGGCTAACTAATGCACATCTGCACACTTGAATATTTTTAACTTATGAGCACAGAGCTCAGTCCTTAGAGTATGCAACTGAGCCATCGGGGGCTGAAACAGTCCCCAAAGTAATTGTGGCTGTTCTAAATTACACCCATGAGATCACTGTGCTGGTGGAGGATCAAGAGGAATGTCATGCAGTCCACCATGCGCTCCCCCGTACTGTATCATCTTCTGCAAAGGGAATCCTCGGCTGTGCCTGTAGGGCAACTTGCTGATCCTTTACACTGCTGAGGAAGTGAAAAAGCTCGATGGGGTTACAGGATTGTACCTACAATGCCTATTTTGTGGTTAAATGATGGACTAAATAGATGGGCCTGGTACCACAGCCCTCTGTAAAGCCTGCAGTACATTTTCAACCCCTTTGCTTAGATTGATGAGGTAAGATGAAGAGTAAATTTTTTTCTACCAAACAATCCTGAAAACCAAAGTCAGACTTTTCTTCCTTTTTATTAAAAATGTGTGTGAATAGGTATACTGATCTTTTGGAGTTCAGGGGAGGGATGCTTCTGGACCCCCACCCCACAATGGCCCTGGGGAAGAAATCTTGCTTTGCCAACCTCTACATCAGCATTTTATCTAGGGTCAGCAGGAGTTAAACAACTGGATTTGTCTGGCAGGTGGGCCTTGTTAGCCTGTCATGGAGGAGCTATTTAACCTCCTGACATTGAGTAGGTGGGCAACTCAGAGAGCCCATAGCAAGTTTTTTTTAAAAGCTGTGATGTGTGAGTCTGCTGTACCTTAACTTACTGCTGTTATTGTTTGTTGAAGAACCACTGCACCTGGCAGCTGAGGTAAAAAGTCAGTGGTAACCCTTATGTTTTTTGGTTTATTCTTTTAACAGCCTAAATAAAACCTATTACCTCAGGAAGTGGGCTATATATCTTTATTAATGGGGATTCTGGTATCTTTCTTCTGAGGGGGAACCTGGACTCCATTACAATGTGCTGAATCATAGAGGGAGTCTAATTCTCTCCTGTTCTGTACAGTCACTTATACCCATATGTAGGGGTGAAAAGAGCTACTAGTGTAATTTGGCAGTGTTTTACACCCTTTGGGGAAGTGTAAGTGATTGTGCAAGGTATCTGGGAAACAGGTCTGTTATGCAGATCCCTTTCTGTTCCTCCTCAAACCTCTAAGAATTGTGCTTGAAGGAAGGTGACTCTTGGGGGAGGGCTTCCTAATAAAAAATGTCCCCTCATATTTTCTATATAGGCACTTACTAAATAGAGCCACTGCCTCTACTTAGTGTTGCCCAACACATCTTTTATAAGATGCTGTTTTCAGTTGCTTTTAATATTACTAACCTTAAAACCATTCAGGCTGAAATGTCCCAGGCTGGGTCTCTGCTTCCAGTGGAATCTTCTTGGGAAATCTCAGCAAAACTAGTCTCAGATATTTCTGAGAACTACATGGGGAGAGATGGGGGAGAATGTTGTCTTGGCCAGTCATTTCACTGAGAAGCTGTACAGCTCCATTGACTAGATCAGGGACTTGACTTTTGGCAGCAGGGGTTGTCCTAATACCAGAAATGTGCCTTACCTGTTCTTGTGAAAGACTACACACTTGGCCAAATAGTAAGACCCTCTTATTATTTTTTTTTAAAGTGCACACACTCAGAGTTGTTAGAGTTTGGTGGCTAAAATCTCTGAAGATTCCCTCTGTACTGAGTGTGCTCCAATCCAGGGAAGCAGTGGTTGAGCAGGACTCTTTTGCAATTGCGGTGATGCTGGGCACAAGATCTGGGAACAAGGCCACTCTCTCATGGGCAATCAGGTCAGCTTTTGCTGGTTCCCAGGCAGATTGGAAGAGAAGGAAGCAGCCTAACTACAACATGGAGGCAGGGGAAAGAGTTGGATGTGGGATGACAAGGTGGGGGTGGGAGGAGAGAGAGTATAATGTATTGGTTAAGGCAGTTGGATACTGCTCTGGATAACTGGATTCATCCCTCCCTCTGCCACAGAAAACTTGTGTGATGATAGGCAAGTTTCTTTTACCGAAACTTTTCACAGGTGGCCACAAGTTGTGTGTTCCTCTCTTTCTGGATGCCTGGTTTTATATCTATGGGTCTGATTTTTCAGAAGTGCTGAGCACTCATTACTGCAGCTGAAGTCAATAGAAACTGTGCTTTGAACATAGGAAGTGCTATATAATAGTACGTATTCTGAAGAACGGGTCATGAAAATCTCAAATTGGGCACCCAAAACTAGTGAATACTGACCTTATTCTTTGTGCCTTGTCTATGAAATGGGAATACCACTCCTTCATGTCACAGGGTGTCTGAAGCAGTCAGATACTATGCAGGGATCGGCAACCTTTGGCACGTGGCCCACCAGGGTAAGCCCCCTGGTGGGCCAGGCCGGTTTGTTTACCTGCCGCGTCCACAGGTTCGGCCGATCGCGGCTCCCACTGGCCATGGTTCGCTGCTCCAGGCCAATGGGGGGCTGCAGGAAGCGGCGCAGGCCAAGGGATGTGCTGGTGGCTTACCCTGGTGGGCCACAGGCCAAAGGTTGCCGATCCCTTTGCTATAGTGATGAGTGACATAGAAAAGTCCATAAGGAAATTACTGATCTGCTTCCAGAGACAAGTTTGAATAGTGTGCAGTAAATAAGGCCTCTGACCACAAGTTGAACAATGGGGGGCATGGGGTTGACAGAATTAGAATAGCAGTTTATTAACTGAGCACTGTGCTGTCCACCCAGTGCACTGAAAGAGGTAGGGAGCCAGTGGAAAAAGTAGTGTGTGATCATATAAGTATACACCTTGATGCAGTATTTAATTACAAGAGGGACAAATTACAGTTGCACAAGCAACCTTAATTCTGGCATTTCTTAACTCTTGAGTTCTCCGCCTTAATGATCATTTAATATAGCTTTTGTCTGTAATTGTAGAAATAACCTGAGATGAGCTGCAGCAAATTTGATTTAAATGTGTGCTTGGATCAAGCTGTTCCCTCACTGTCATCTATAATTTGTTTCTTCCTCCTATCTAAATGTGTGAAAAGAGAAAATGTTGTAGTCTACTGCAGGCAACCCTTCTATTGTAATTCTAGTTGTCCAGAGAACTGTGGCCTTAAAATCCTATAAGTCCTGGGATGCTTATATGAGCTAAGTAATCCCACATTTATATATATAAAAATGAACTACAATTTACAATTCATTAATTAGTGATTATGTGCTATATACTATTAATATGGAAAGCTACTCCTGATTAAGCTGATGTAAATGAGATCAGAATCTGGCCTACTGTTTTAGTCTACACAGTGTCATGAATGTAAATCATCCACAAAATTCTTGAAAACTATAAAAGTCAGTATTAGTGTAATGGTTATTTAAAGATATAGCTTTTCAAACAAGGAAACATTACTTGGTGATAAAACTCAGCTACAGTTTATATTTAGTGACTTGATTTCTAAGTCCTTATTTAGCATCTTTGGAAAACACTGAATCCATGAATTTCTACATAAGCTAAAATTATCTCCCAAATTCTGTGGGGGGCAACTGTACATCTGTACTGACCATGATTGAAGTATTGTATTTAATCTATCAAGATAATTGGACTGAAAGAATAACATCACTTTTGTTATAGAACAACAATCTTAAATAAGCATGGTAGTGGTTTCCTCAGTGAACCTCAGAGGAGGGTAAATATTCCCAAAGATCAGAGCCTAATGTGAGGCTCCTAAAGGCCACATTTTTGAAAGAGCTTTACTCCTGTTTATTCATCTAAATGAAATGGCCTGATCGTCAAGTGTGGTGAGCACCCAGCAGTTCCCATTGAGGTTCTGCCCTTTTCAGAATCAGGCCACTTATTTGGGTGTGTAAATATGGTTTGGGATCCAAGTTTTTGACACCTGCTTTTGAAAGTATGAGCTGAACTTTTCATAGTCTAGGCTTCCGGGATTGGGGGGGGGAGAGCGAGAATGAACTTTGTCTCCCTGCCCCCACCACTAAACCTAGTCATTAAGCCAGCAGATATGCATCTGATTAGATATTCCTTAGATTAGAAACAACTTGAATTCTTCTCTTTGAGGTAAGAGAAGGGAATGCTGACTCATTACAATAAACTTCTGTTCCTAACTGAATTCTAGTAGAGTTTAAATGCCAGACATGGCAACTATTAAAAATATATAAAACTTGGTACTATCACCAACACACAAACATGATCACATAACCTTAATTAAGAAAATCACATTGACTTGTGGTTTCTCAAACAGTCGGAGAAGGTTATCCTTGTGCCTCATTAGGTGTTTCATTTTCCATTTATCTTGCCTGTCCTATAGGGAGCTCTCTTGTAGATCTTAAACTCAAATTGATCAGCTTATCTTGCTCTTGTGAAGGAGACAACCTATAATCTTAGTTTCCTGACTAGTAAACATGCTCATAAGACGCATTTGGTGTAGTAAGAGCAACACACTCCAATATATTTTTGGTTCCTTTTAGCTTATAAGACTCCGAGTAGAATCTTGTAGAAGGGGGAATAGCTTGTTAAAGGCATTGCTGATTCATATATCATCACAAACTAATTGTGCATGATCTAATTGGGCAATAAATGCTAGATTTTTATCTTCATGATATAATTAACATTGTAAAATTAAAATACTTCAAATAAAATTGATTCTGAAAGTTCAGGATTCGTAAGGCCTGCATCCACAAAGGGACAAAAAGAAATTGCGATGCTGAGTGTCGCAACACCTAACTTTTAGGCACCTAAAACTTCCTGTAACACTGTAATCCACAAAACCTCAATTAGGTGCTTAGGCTCCCTACCCACTGTATTGGAGAGGTAGACACCTTAGAGTACAATTGACAAAAGCCAGCATGCTAGGCAGGGATCTGTCAATGGGTGAGCAGGGCTTAGGATACAACACCCCAAGTCCAGGCTGCAGGGAGGCACATTTCTGCTTGTAGTCCATAACTGGAACCCCTCCCTGGAGTCAGGTGGCTTAAGCATCTAAACTGTTTGTTGTAGAACAAACTAGGTGCCTTCCTTACTCCATACAAAATAGCAAGAGGAATTGGTGCTGGAAGCTAACTTGGGCTGTGGTAGACACCAGTTCAATTCCCCATCTCTGCCTGAGTGTGGCAGGATTTGAACAGCAGTCTCCCACAATGTTGAGTGCCCTGACCACTGAGCTATGGCATTCTGATGCAGGGCATCCTCATTTCCTCCTGTTAAAGTTTCCCCCACTGTGTATAACTACTTAATCCTCAGATGAGAGAGTGACTCTATTGTCTAGTGGTTAGGGCACCCACCACACCTACTGTAATTACTCTAATATTACTCCACATTGGAACAGCTTCAACAGACTGAGGGAGACCCACATGAAAATATCCTGTAACTCAGCAGTTAGAGCACATTCCTGGGACAATATGAACAAGGGTCTCCCCCCTCTGCCTGAAGAGAAGAAAGGTGTGGGACTTGAACGTGGGTCTCTCACAGTTGAGTACTCACCTTATAGCTTGCAGCCCAGTATCTCCTCCTCTAGCAGTCAGATTCTGAATAGGATCTGACCTAGCAGGCAACCTCTGAGCATGCCTACCAGACTGGGGACCCACAGATAATGTAAGTGCTCCTCTGCCTATTGTCCACAGTTCATGGATTGCATTGGGGCTTAGGCAGGAGTTAGGTACCTGGGTGCTTTGAGTAAGGCAGCAGTGCACATACGGGGAGGCAAACAGTTAGGGATCTTTAATAGGTGCCTACAGTGAAAGGCCCAACTAAGTGGGGGATTTGTGGATTGCAATAGAGCCTAAAACTGGGACTTAGGTGCCTAGTTACCATTGTAGATCTGGGCCTAAATCATTCTATTAACATGGGTTTGCTCGTGCTGCAAGGAACAGCTTTGTGTCACTACAGGAGGAGGATGCCTGCTGCTACGCCTCTTCATGATGTGTAGCCTCCCCTCCTCCCCCCCATGGCAGCCAGCAAGTTTTGCTGCCTGATATATTGAAGGCTGCACCCTTCTGCCTGGTCCCTCTGGGTGCCTTGTGCCCTCAGAGTTGTAGAGAGAGCATAGCGGGGCTTGTATTTGCATTCCTCTGCTGTGCAGGCCTGTCATGCTCTCCCAACTATTTGCGTATCTACAGAGCACCAGGGTGCAAACTCTTCAAAGATTGGAAGACTGCCACCTGCTCGAGCAGGTTCTAACCTCATCCAATGGGGAGCAGTGGTACAAGTATAACACGAATTATTTAAACGATCACTGCCCAAGAACAGGAAGTTGTTTCTATTGTTCCTTATGAATTACAAGTTGCCTCTGTTTTGAGGAGCATCAACTCACTGTAAGAACCAAGAATCCTCCTTGGGTAGCTAAGTGCTGCCTGCCATGTTAAAAAGGGAGCAGTAACGGTGAGGAAACAAGGAGAAGGTAGCACAAGGAGTAGGGGAAGTCTCCCCGCATCTTTCCTGTCCCTGGCTCACTCTACAGGAGCCATCCAGTGTGGTTTTCAACTCTTACAGCCTGTCCTCTGGAAGTAATCTTAGCAATACTGCCTTGTGCATTACATCCCATAATCAGCTGAACCAGCTGTAATTTTGTAATACTTCACATTAAACAACTTTCTTCTATCCATTGATTCCCTTGGAAACCCTTATCTATTCATCTAACTCAACATTCACTAGTTTCCAATATCCAATTAAAATTTATGTCTAATTGAAGACTAATTCCTATTTATTGTCTCTTTATTCAACAGCCCTGGACCTGCAACAAACAAGAAGCAGTGCTTGACTAATTATCTTGTGTTAACTCTTCACAGATATTCATAAAGGGACACTGAGTCAGTCTCACATCACTCCCATAAATCCCCCACTGCCTTACTGGACCCCCTCTCAAAAGAAAATTTAGGGTTCATCAGGAATAGAGAGGTTATTTTACCTCTGTTCTAGACACTGGTATAACTGCTGCTGCAATACTGTGTTCAGTTCTGGTGTCCACAGTTCAAGAAGCATGTTGATAAATTGGAGAGGGTTCAGAGAAGATCAGTCAAGCAAAAGGCCCTGCAGCTGCACCTCCTCAGTCTGACAACCTAATAAGTACAGCTGAGCTGCATCAACTAGACAGCCTGATGGAATGCTCTGCCTGATTTGGCTAAAGAAGCGATCCGGCTTGCTCTTATACACAACAGCGGCAGTTCACTGGCTATAAAATATTCACCTGTTGCTGTGATAGTTCCTGAACCTGTCTTATTTATGCCTTGTTCCAGTCCTTCTCTTGCTTCTGACCTGAGCCAGCTCAGCCTTTCCTTGCCTCCGTCCAGGTAACCTGGTTCTGACCCTGCAATTCATTGCTACTGAATCCTGGTCTAAGTATGAGGCATGACTGCCACATCTCAGTCACCTGAGAAGAGCCATGAGAATGATTAAAGGATTAGAAAACATGCCTTATAATGATAGATTGAGCTTCTTGAGTCTATTTAGCTTAAAAAAACCAAAGGTTTAGTCTTAGGGTGACCAGATGGGATGAAGAAAATATCGGGACACATGGGGGAGGGGTGGTTTCCTGCCGGTGGAGCAAAGGAAAAAACAAAACCGGAGTCCCGCCGGTAGAGAGAGAGGGGAAAAAAACTGGAGTCCCGCCGGCAGAGGGGAAGGGGGGGGGGAAGTGGAGTCCCGCCAGCAGAACAAAACAAACAAACAAAAAACAGGAGTGTGAAATATTGGGACAAATTGCGTCCCAACCAAACTTCGGTTGGGATGCAGGACAAACGCCTAAAAATCGGGACAGTCCCAATTTTATTGGGACGTCGGGTCACCTTATTTAGTCTATAAGTACCTAATTTGGAATAATATTTAATAAGGGGCTCTTCAGGGAAAGGTATAACAAAATCCAATGTCTGAAAGTTGAACCTAGACCCATTCAGACTAGAAATGAGGTGTACATTTTTAACAGTGGGAGTAATTAACACTTGGAACAACTTATCAAGAGTCATGGTGGATTCTACATCAGTGACAATCTTTAAATCAAGATTATATTTTTTTTCTCTTGGAGTTATTATAGTGAAATTCTGTGTCATATGGAAGGCCAGACTAGATGAGTGCAATGGTTCCTTCTGGCCTTGGATTCTGTGAAGTCTGGCTTCTTGACTTCCAGTAGTGAGTGGTTGGTTTATTTGTGTGCCTCTTCCCCCTTAATCCCTATAGACTCCTAAACATTTGCTGTTTCAATGCACAGCATAGAATCATAGAATATCAGGGTTGGAAGGGACCTCAGGAGGTCATCTAGTCTAACCTCCTGCTCAAAGCAGGACCTAATCCCAACTAAATCATCCCAGCCAGGGATTTGTCAAGCCTGACCTTAAAAACCTCTAAGGAAGGAGATTCCACCACCTCCCTAGGTAACCCATTCCAGTGCTCCACCACCCTCCTAGTGAAAAAGTTTTTCCTAATATCCAACCTAAACCTCCCCCACTGCAACTTGAGACCATTACTCCTTGTTCTGTCATCTGGTACCACTGAGAACAGTCTAGATCCATCCTCTTTGGAACCCCCTTTCAGGTAGTTGAAAGCAGCTATCATATCCCCCCTCATTCTTCTCTTCTGCAGACTAAACAATCCCAGTTCCCTCAGCCTCTCCTCATAACTCATGTGCTCCAGCCCCCTAATCATTTTTGTTGCCTTCTGCTGGACTCTTTCCAATTTTTCCACATCCTTCTTGTAGTGTGGGGCCCAAAACTGGACACAGTACTTCAGGTGAGGCCTCACCAATGTCGAATAGAGGGGAACGATCACGTCCCTCGATATGCTGGCAATGCCCCTACTTATACAGCCCAAAATGCCGTTAGCCTTCTTGGCAACAAGGGCACACTGTTGACTCATATCCAGCTTCTCATCCACTGTAACCCCTAGGTCCTTTTCTGCAGAACTGCTGCCTAGCCACTTGGTCCCTAGTCTGTAACAGTGAATGGGATTCTTCCGTCCTAAGTGCAGGACTCTGCACTTGTCCTTGTTGAACCTCATCAGGTTTCTTTTGGCCCAATCCTCTAATTTGTCTAGGTCCCTCTGTATACTGTCCCTACCCTCCAGCGTATCTACCACTCCTCTCAGTTTAGTGTCCTCTGCAAACTTGCTGAGAGTGCAGTCCACGCCATCCTCCAGATCATTAATGAAAATATTGAACAAAACCGGCCCCAGGACCGACCCTTGGGGCACTCCGCTTGAAACCAGCTGCCAACTAGACATGGAGCCGTTGATCACTACCCGTTGAGCCCGACGATGTAGCCAGTTTTCTATCCACCTTATAGTCCATTCATCCAGCCCATACTTATTTAACTTGCCGTCAAGAATACTGTGGGAGACCGTATCAAAAGCTTTGATAAAGTCAAGGAATAACACATCCACTGCTTTCCCCTCATCCACAGACCCAGTTATCTCCTTATAGAAGGCAATTAGGTTAGTCAGGCATGACTTGCCCTTGGTGAATCCATGCTGACTGTTCCTGATCACTTTCCTCTCCTCTAAGTGCTTCAGAATTGATTCCTTGAGGACCTGCTCCATGATTTTTCCAGGGACTGAGGTGAGGCTGACTGGCCTGTAGTTCCCCGGATCCTCCTCCTTCCGTTTTTTAAAGATGGGCACTACATTAGCCTTTTTCCAGTCATCCGGGACCTCCCCCGATTGCCATGAGTTTTCAAAGATAATGGCCAATGGCTCTGCAATCACATCCGCCAACTCCTTTAGCACCCTCGGATGCAGCGCATCCGGCCCCATGGACTTGTGCTCATGAAGTTTTTCTAAATAGTCCCGAACCACTTCTTTCTCCACAGAGGGCTGGTCACCTTCTCCCCATACTGTGCTGCCCAGTGCAGCAGTCTGGGAGCTGACCTTGTTCATGAAGACAGAGGCAAAAAAATCATTGAGTACATTAGCTTTTTCCACATCCTCTGTCACTAGGTTGCCTCCCTCATTCAGTAAGGGGCCCACACTTTCCTTGACTTTCTTCTAGTTGCTAACATACCTGAAGAAACCCTTCTTGTTACTCTTAACATCTCTTGCTAGCTGCAACTCCAAGTGTGATTTGGCCTTCCTGATTTCACTCTTGCATGCCTGAGCAATATTTTTATACTCCTCCCTGGTCATTTGTCCAATTTTCCACTTCTTGTAAGCTTCTTTTTTGCGTTTAAGATCAGCAAGGATTTCACTGTTAAGCCAAGCTGGTCGCCTGCCATATTTACTATTCTTTCTACACATTGGGATGGTTTGTTCCTGCAACCACAATAAGGATTCTTTAAAATACAGCCAGCTCTCCTGGACCCCTTTGCCCTTCATGTTATTCTCCCAGGGGATCCTGCCCATCAATTCCCTGAGGGAGTCAAAGTCTGCTTTTCTGAAGTCCAGGGTCCATATTCTGCTGCTCTCCTTTCTTCCTTGTGTCAGGATCCTGAACTCGACCAACTCATGGTCACTGCCTCCTAGGTTCCCATCCACTTTTGCTTCCCCTACTAATTCTTCCCGGTTTGTGAGCAGTAGGTCTAGAAGAGCTCTGCCCCTAGTTGGTTCCTCCAGCACTTGCAACAGGAAATTGTCCCCTACACTTTCCAAAAACTTCCTGGATTGTCTGTGCACCGTTGTATTGCTCTCCCAGCAGATATCAGGGTGATTAAAGTCTCCCATGAGAACCAGGGCCTGCCATCTAGTAACTTCTGCTAGTTGCCGGAAGAAAGCCTCGTCCACCTCATCCCCCTGGTCTGGTGGTCTATAGCAGACTCCCACCCCAACATCACCCTTGTTGCTCACACTTCTAAACTTAATCCAGAGACTCTCAGGTTTTTCTGCAGTTTCATACCGGAGCGCTGAGCAGTCATACTCCTCTCTTACATATAATGCAACTCCCCCACCTTTTCTGCCCTGCCTGTCCTTCCTGAACAGTTTATATCCATCCATGACAGTACTCTAGTCATGTGAGTTATCCCACCAAGTCTCTGTTATTCCAATGACATCATAGTTCCTTGACTGTGCCAGGACTTCCAGTTCTCCCTGCTTGTTTCCCAGGCTTCTTGCATTTGTGTATAGGCACTTAAGATAACTCGCTGATTGTCCCGCTTTCTCAGTATGAGACAGGAGTCCTCCTTTCTTGCACTCTCCTGCTCGTGCTTCCTCCCAGTATCCCATTTCCACGTTTACCTCAGGGCTTTGGTCTCCTTCCCCCGGTGAACCTAGTTTAAAGCCCTCCTCACTAGGTTAGCCAGCCTGCTTGCGAAGATGTTCTTCCCTCTCTTCGTTAGGTGGAGCCCATCTCTGCCCAGCACTCCTCCTTCTTGGAACACCATCCCATGGTCGAAGAATCCAAAGCCTTCACTCCGACACCACCTGTGTAGCCATTCGTTGACTTCCACGATTCGACGGTCTCTACCCAGGCCTTTTCCTTGCACAGGGAGGATGGACAAGAACACCACTTGCGCCTCAAACTCCTTTATCCTTCTTCCCAGAGCCACGTAGTCTGCAGTGATCCACTCAAGGTCATTCTTGGCAGTATCATTGGTGCCCACGTGGAGAAGCAGGAAGGGGTAGCACTCCAAGGGCTTGATGAGTCTCGGCAGTCTCTCCGTCACATCGTGAATCCTAGCTCCTGGCAAGCAGCAGACCTCTCGGTTTTCTCGGTCAGGGCGGCAGATAGATGACTCAGTCCCCCTGAGGAGGGAGTCCCCAACCACCACCACCCTCCTCCTTCTCTTGGGAGCAGTGGTCGTGGAACCCCTATCCCTAGGACAGTGCATCTCATGCCTTCCAATTGGTGGAGTCTCCTTCTGCTCCCTTCCCTCAGATGTATCATCTACTCCACTCTCCGCATTAGTACCTGTGGAGAGAACATGAAAACGGTTGCTCACCTATATCTCCATTGCTGGTACATGGATGCTCCTCTTTCTTCTTCTGGAGGTCACATGCTGCCAATTTTCTTCACCGTCCCTCAGTCCCCTCTGCGCAACCTGCTCCGATTCTTCAGAACGTTGTGCCTGTAGAAGCATATCCTGACGTCACACCACCTAAGCCCTTTGTGAATATGGTTGGCAGGGCAGAGGGACAGATCCATATCATTTGAGGCCTGGGGTGAGGCTGTTCTAAATATTGGTGATACCAAGCACCTGAGAGAGAAAAGGGAGGAGTTACAAAAGTATGGATTGGATGAATGGACTATATGGTGGATAGAAATCTGGCTAGATCGTCGGGCTCAAAGGGTAGTGATCAATGGCTCGATGTCTAGTTGGCAGCTGGTATCAAGCGGAGTGCCGCAAGGGTCAGTCCTGGGGCCAGTTTTGTTCAACATCTTCATTAATGATCTGGATGATGGGATGGATTGCACCCTCAGTAGTTTGCGGATGACACTAAGCTGGGGGGAGAGGTAGATAGGGTCCAGAGTGACCTAGACAAATCGGAGGATTGGGCCAAAAGAAATCTGATGAGGTTCCACAAGGACAAGTACAGAGTGCTGCACTTAGGATGGAAGAATCCTATGCACTGCTACAGGCTGGGGACCGACTGGCTAAGCAGCAGTTCTGCAGAAAAGGACCTGGGAATTACAGTGGATGAGAAGCTGGATATGAGTCAGCAGTGTGCCCTTGTTGCCAAGAAGGCTAATGCATATTGGGCTGCATTAGTAGGAACATTGCCAGCAGATCGAGGGAAGTGATTATTCCCCTCTATTCGGCACGGATGAGGCTACATTTGGAGTATTGCATCCAGTTTTGGGCCCCCCACTACAGAAAGGATGTGGACAAATTGGAGAGAGAGCAGGGGAGGGCAACGAAAATGATTAGGGGGCTGGGGCACATGACTTACGAGCTGAGGCTGAGGGAACTGGGCTTATTTAGTCTGCAGAAGAGAAGAGTGAGGGGGGATTTGATAGCAGCCTTCAGCTACCTGAAGGGGGGTTCCAAAGAGGATGGAGCTAGGCTGTTCTCAGTGGTGGCAGATTTGGGGGAGGTCTAGGTTGGATATTAGAAAACACTATTTCACTAGGAGGGTGGTGAAGCACTGCAATGGGTTACCTAGGGAGGTGGTGGAATCTCCATCCTTGGAGGTTTTTAAGGCCCGGCTTGACAAAGCCCTGTCTGGGATAATTTAGTTGGGGTTGGTCCTGCTTTGAGTAGGGAGTTGGACTAGATGACCTCCTGAGGTCTCTTCCAACCTTAATCTTCTATGACTCTATGAGCATATCATATGTCTCTACATGTTTTGTTGAATCACAGGGGATCACAACTGGCTCCTTGCTGTGTGAGGCACCCCAGGAAAGGCCTACTGGGTGGGATGAAATTCTTCAATTGCCCATTCTGAGAGTGGAGTGTCCTTAATGAGCCATAAGCACATAGCTGTCTAGTCCTGATGAAAATCTGGGGGATGTCACCCAGGAATACAATACATGTTTAAGATACAAGTAAATAGCCAATATTCATAATTTTAGATACAAAGATGATACGTGCATATAAACAGGATAATCATACTGTCATAACTTTTGCATTGATACCTTACATGACATACTATGTACAAGATTTATGGAAATTGTGTAACCGTGCTAACAACAGTGATATAAATGGTCACCTTTCGTATACGCAGCATCACAAATAGGAATAAACTCTGACAACGCAAGAGTATCCAGGTTGTGCCAACTTTGTGTGCAATAAGTAGCATCTTACTTCACAAGTAGCCTTGCGCCAACCAGATTTGAATAATCTTTGTTCTTACACAATAAAAGGCACTAAACATGCCAGTCAACAAATGCACTGAGTGATTCTGAATGCTTATGCTTTTGGTTATCCATTCTCTGCACCTCATGAAGTCATGGACCTGGAAAAATAGGTGCAAAATATCTTTTCAATTAATGTTGGGGTTTTTTGTGGTGAGAGAGTATTATATGAGCAGATTGTAAACTCAAATAGTTAAAGGATAGGGCAGTCAAGCAATTAAAAAATCTTGATTAATCACATGATGAAAAAATTAATTGTGCAATTAATCGTGCTGTTAAACAATAATAGAATACCATTTATTTAAATATTTTTGGATTTTTTCTACATTTTTCAAATATTGATTTCAATTACAACACAGAATATAAAGTGCACAGTGCTCACTTTATATTTTATTACACATATTTGCACTGTAAAAAACAAAAGAAATAGTATTTTTCAATTCACCTCAAACAAGTACTGTAATGCAATCTGTTTAACATGAAAGTTGAACTCACAAATGTCGAATTATGTACAAAAAAATAACTGCACTCCATAACAAAACAAATTTAAAACTTTACAGCCTACAAGTTCACTCAGTCCAACTTCTTGTTCAGCCAATCACACATAAACAAGTTTGCTTACATTTGCAGGAGATAATGTTGCCCACTTCTGGTTTAAAGTGTCACCTGAAAGTGACAACAGGTGTTTGCATGACACTGTTGTAGCTGGCGTCTCAAGATAATTGCATGCCAGATGCGCTAAAGATTCACATGTTTCTTGATGCTTCAACCACCATTCCAGATGACATGGGTCCATACTGATGACGGGTTCTGCTCAATAACGATCCAAAGCAGTGTGGGCTGATGCATGTTCATTTTTGTCATCTGAGTCAGATGCCACCAGCAGAAGGTTGATTTTCTTTTTTGGTGGTTCGGGTTCTGTAGTTTCCGCATCAGAATGTTGCTCCTTTAAGACTTCTGACAGCATGTTTCACTCCCCGTCCCTCTCTGATTTTGGAAGGCACTTCAGATTCTTAAAGCTTGGGTCGAGTGCTTTAGCTATCTTTAGAAATCTCACGTTGGTACCTTCTTTGTGTTTTGTCAGATCTGCAGTGAAAGTGTTCTTAAATCAAACAACATGTCATCATCCGAGACTACCATAACACAAAATATATGGCAGAATGCGGGTAAAACCACGGAGCAGGAGACATACAATTCTCCTCCAAGAGAGAAAATTGTTTTTTGGGGGTACCGGGGAGGTATTAACTTAAAAAAATTACAGTCCTCCCTCTTCCCAGGCTGGATCCTACACTTCTTGAAATCAGTGGGAGTCCAATCAGGCCCTGGGAGGGAAATGGGCAGAATATTATAATTGGGGGTGGAGTGGGGTGCATCACATAATAGCTAAATCCCTAGTACTACTTTCATATTTTAAAGTTAAGCATGTTCATAAGTGTCTGCAGATTTGGGGCTTGTGACAATTCAACAAACAGCTCAATATCAGTCGAAGCTTTTCAGTTTCTTGGGTGGAATTCTGGTCCCTCTGAAGTCTGGATTTCACTCTTGTCTCTTCTTGGTTGTCATCAAAAATATCCTGTTAACTGCACAAGATACCAAACTGATAGAAACCTATATTATACAATTTTATTAATTCTTAATTACTTTCAGATTGACTTGATTATAATATATATAGCACTGCTTTCTCTCATCTCAAACTCACAAATGTGAGTTATAAGCCCTTTTTGGCCTCTGGTTTTATTTAATCTATTTCCTCTCCTCTCAGTACTCCAGTATCTTTCCACTTGCCAAACCTGTTGAAGGACAGAGGACAAACTATGAAACTAGCAAAGTTTATCCTCTAGCTGGTTTTTAAAGACTCTCTAATGAGAATCGGTAGACATAAGAGCTGGGAAATCTATTCTACCTTTGATGCATGCATATAACTCCCATTAAAGTTAATGGGAGTTATGTGCATTTTGAGGCACGATTACATCCCTTGGGTACTGTAGGTGAGAGTACTAGTTCAGTGGAGGGGGAGAAGCTTCAATCTTTTTCACTTGAAGGCATTTGTCTGAATTGCCTGTAATAAAAACAAAGTCTGTCACTTCTTAAATCTTTCTGTGCATTGTTGCATTATTTAACAATTTTTTCCCTTCAGCAATAAATTCTTCATACCGCTTTCATTGAAGCTACAGATTGAAGACAGTAACTTCTCTTTTGACTTCACATCTAAATTCCAGTATCAAGCTGTGAGTTGTTCAGTGGTATTAATCTTATTCATATTGTATATGAATGGGGCACTGAGGTACTTTTTTAGAGGTCATACCCCATAGTAGTAGTCGTAGCACCTGGTTTTGACTGGAAATTCAACGTTTTAACCCCCAGTTTCATTTTCTAAAATCAGGCCAATTTGATTTTGACTACTTTGTTTTTAGTGAGCTGTTTCACAATATGCCATAACTGAAGATTGCATGTAGTTTGCAAGGAAGCCTAGGAAATAATATTTTATTGGCTCTCTGTGCTTGTCTGTGGAATCATGTCACTGTTTTATTTTACCTTATGCTTTTTTGGGGTGGGGTGGGGAGTTAACCCACTTACCAGATAGTGTTTATATATAGCAAGCATAAGAGAAGCACTGCCTTGCAAGTAAACAAGTATTATTTACCTTGTATACTAGATGGCTATTCGGTCTCATAAATGTTAGTCATGACATTTTAGTGTGTAACACTGCAGTCCACAAACTGGCAATTCATGCTTCCCATGAACAATGAGATAGGACATCCAAAGATCTGAACAACCCTCAGGAAGGCAATTGTGAAGAGATGTTCTACAAAATATAGGCTAAAGGAAATTAAAGGCCACGTTCTGTACTTCACGTCTCAGGCGATGAAGCAGGAGATGAAGGAGCACACAGTTGGCTTTAAGTTATCCTGTCTTCTTCTGGATTCTAGACTGCTGCAGAGTTTGATGCAGTTCCCAGGATCAATGAGAAGCCCCAGAGCTGCTTTAATTAAAGCAACTTCCTCACAGCTGCCACCGTGCTGCTCCGCAAGCCAGAATAGCAGAAGAACAGAACATTCGGCCTGCTCCCTCTTTCGCTGCCCTCTACTCTTCCTGAATGCCACTACGCCTGGGGCTGTGAGGTGGCTGGTCTAGGGGTGTCACTACCTACACCACTGCTGTGCTGGGAGGTAGCCTCTAGAGGCTACTTCCACTACTGTTTGTCTCTCCACAGCTCTGTAAAGGGGCTTTAATGCCTGGGAGAGGCCTGACCTCAAATCTTCTATTAGTTCTGATACCTGGTGCAGAAAGTTGGTCTTGCAAGATTTCAGCCCAGTTTTGCAGCCATGAGAAGTTTGGATAAACATACAACATTTTAGTTTCTTAGCCACATTTAATCAAAACCCTAAATCTACCGATGGCCACCAATTGCTGCTTTCTCTTGTGTATTTCATCGAGTGCACTTTTTCTTAAAGTGCTTAGACTCCTCTCTCCCACCCCTACAGAGTAATTGGCTTTCTCAGCTGCTGTATAATTACTGCAAAGGACAGAGAATCCAAGTTCAGCTGCCAGTATCTTGTGAGGCTCTTCTGTATGAAACAGTGCAGAGTGAATTATGACAGCAATAGTCCCTTTGAAAATATTTCTTAACAGCTCTCACAGCAGTTTTTCTTGGCTTTTTCCCTCCTGGTAGTCAGGCAACAATAACTAAAAGTAACTAATGCTTTGAGATCCATATCCATGGAAGCTTAGGGTCAGACCTTCTTAAGATGGATCCATAGTAACTTCATCATGATGTAAACAACAGTCATAGGAACATACTACAAATAGCCCTTCATCTGACACATTGTATATCTTCCCAACACTGAAGGAATTAAAATGTAACACAAGTATGAACCATTTACACTTGTTCTGTTTCCGGTCCCAAAAGTTCCTCAAAGACGTCCCCTCGTATTTTGTTCCCAATGTAAAACATCCCTCTAAGCTCATGCATCATAGTGACTTTTTATTTTTCAACTAAGGAGGGCTGGGTAATTTCTTTGGAGCCCAATAATGCTGCTTAGAGATGAGATGGAGGTGTCAATGAAGTGGCACAAAATAGCCTCGGTCCCTTGCAGCTCAGACTGTTTTAAGTTTGACCAGAGAATTGCTTCTGGGAGTCAAATCTATGTAAATTAGATATTTCAGAACACTAATCTATGGGCATGTGAGGCATCCCACATTCAACTTTGAGAGCCATGCTAAAAATCTGGATTACCCTGAAAAAGAATAAGGAACCTTCCTACTGTGCTCAGGGAAACCAGACTAAATTTTAGTGAATATGGCATTATTTGGAGTAAGATAGTTTAGGCTGTAGCATGGGCAGTAGAAAGTGTAAATAAGCTAGCTTCTTGGTTGTTCAAATTGCTGTAGCTCCATTGGAGCTGAGGTTGAGAATATGTCCCTTTCTGATTCATGTTAATTTAAACTCTTGCAACCAGTTACCTTGGTGTTGTAGGCCCTGAGCCCTTTGATATTAACAAGCACTTATGACGTGTCTGAAATTATCAAATGATTGATGAGAGCCAGCACAAGAGACTAGTTGGATAAACATGAACTTTTTTTTTTTTTTGGCATACAACTTCAAGTAACAACTATCAGATGGTATTTACCTCTTAATGCAGACATCCGAACTCATCAGGTTCTTAAAATTCTAATTCTGCTTGCCACCATGCCTGTTCTGGAGATCACATTGCTGTACATGTCCAAATGGTGAGACAAAATAGAACTCCCTCTAGTCATAATCTTAAACTTACAGTTCTTTAGAGGCCCTGTTGTATTGGCTCACAAGGTCTTAAATGGTCACAGGGCCTCAGTCAGTGAAACTCCAAAATGGGGGGGGGGAATTCTGCACCACACTGAGAAACAAATTCCACATCTAACTTGATCTTCCTGGGATAAGCAGGCTACTAAAAAGACAATAAAAAAAGCTCTTTTCACTTAAGCCTGGCTGTAGGCAGGCATATGCTATATAACAAGGGTAGGCAACATATGGCACGCGTGCCAAAGGCAGCACATGAGCTGATTTTCAGTGGCACTCACACTGCCCGGGTCCTGGCCACCAGTCCAGGGGGCTCTGCATTTTAATTTAATTTTAAATGAAGCTTCTTAAACATTTTAAAAACCTTATTTACTTTACACACAACAATAGTTTAGCTACATATTATAGACTTATAGAAAGAGACCTTCTAAAAACGTTAAAATGTATTACTGGCACGTAAAACCTTAAATTAGAGTGAATAAATGAAGACTTGGCCACACCACTTCTGACAGGTTGCTGATTCCTGCTATATAGCATGGAGTGTAACTAGAGTCTTGGAGGAGGGGAGCAGACTCTTTTGTTTCTGAATTAGGACTCTTAGTAACATGCTGTTACTATAGATTTGGATAGCTAATTGTGCGTACACAGAGTTGTGGTGTTTTTCCTCTGGTAGATTGGATGGATACCAAGGATGGGCTGAGAGAGGAAACAGATCAACTAATCTGTGAGTTTTAAAGATTCTAAATGTACAGCTATACCCCTGAACTCAGTCAAAATTATGTTCCCATGAAGTGCTTGAATGGTAGGCTAATGCAGTTTCTCTCTTGTCTCTGTTGAATAAAGCATGTTTTTTTAAGTAGGTGTTGGCTGGTCACTGAGAGAACTCTATTGCAATTTATTATCTCAATTTTCTGTGCTCTATAAAATGTCATTAAGAGGACTTTCTCTTGTATTTTATAAAATGACTTTTCTTCCTAGTGGGATGTGTCAGTTGAACTTTAGGTAATTAACCTCCACACATCATCATCAGAGTCCCAGGTAGGAACTCATGGCAAACAGCTGTAAGTCTCATATAATTCTAATCACAATCTATTGATGGACAAAATACTGTGACCTAAATATTAAGTGAAGAAAATATGCAGGAATAAAAGGTAGTCTGCCTCAGGAAACACTGATATAGGATCAGGCTTTCGAAGAAGGCTGCACAAAGCTTTTAAAGTGCTCTGTTTCTTCAATTCCTCCCCAAACTGCAGGAGGCAGCTCTATAGATCATCCAGAAATACTGAATGAGAGCGTAAATCTGCTCCAATCTACACCAAGCTAAACCATACGAGAACCTGGCCTATTATTTAAAGGTTGGGGTGCAAACTCTAGCCCCGTTACAACTCAGCTGTACCACCTGGATGGCATGAAGTGGTTGTGATCTAGTTACTAACTGCTAGCAGAGAAGTCCCCTGGAATAGAGGGAACTCCCTGTTGATGCATCTAGGCTGCTGGTAGGCACAAGCCTGCTGCTAACTGCCCCTGCCCTCCCCCTTCTGGCATAGGGGCTTGGTGGCACTTTGTTTTGCCAATCCTCCACTGATGTAGAGGTAGTTATATTATGCTACTGGCATAGTATCCTCAGAGATGGCCAGTAGTACTTCTACGTGGTGCTGAGGCCAGGCCTCAGAATCAGGGAAGCAGAACCAGCACCAGCTCTCTGACTTTTCCCCCCACTCAATCTCCTGTGCCGAGCACAGCTGTGGCACAGGAAAGAATCTGTCCCTACATTATATTTTAACAACAAACTATAAACCTTTCTCTGTAACTTGCCCGTTTCAATTTTAAAGTGGCCTCTCAGACCAGGAGTTTGAAGCAAGCAGTCCCAGAGAAGAAGCCCTGTGCCTGAGGGCCCAAAGACTAAACTGCCCTTGAATTGACAGACTGTCCCATCCCGTCCCCCCCCCCCCCCCCCCACACACACACACACCTGTGCACACAACTTTTCCAATATAATAAGAAGGGTTTTTGCTGTTGGCAGTAGAAACTCCTACGTGAAGCACCAAAGCTATCTTGCATGTCTCCATCACCCTGCATCAGGAGACAGTATGCCAGAAGGACGAACTTGCATCTGATGCTTGGAAATAGCTTAACTGTCTTAAACTTTTGGGGCGGAGGCGGAGGGGGTAATCTCTCTGACTGATTGTAAGCTTGCCAGATTTCCACAGAGAGGCAAAACTTGGAGAGAGGTTTATATAATGATCATTTTGATTTCTTAGGACTTGTCTATATAGCATGTTACTGCATGGCAAGCCAGGTTGTGAATGCACAGCACACCAGCTTGTGGCACAGTAACATCCTTGCTGCTACAGCGCGGTGAAAGTCTGCACCTCTTCTACAGAAATAAATCCCTCTCGCACCCCAAAAAGTCAGTCTTGCCAATGACTTTAGTGGAGCGAGGATTTCACCCAGGGAGGTCAATAAAAAAATACACTAAGGGGCCAAAGGAAACACACAGATTACATGTGGTGGTGGTGGTAGGGTTGTGTGGAAGTTGCTGAAACTTGTAATACATTTTATTATGAAATACTGACCATATCACCTACCTTCTGCTCTCTTGTGTGTCTCTGCCAGGGCTTTTTCTAAACTTCTAAATCAGCTGAAGTTTCAGTTTATTGCTGCTGTTGCTTTATTGTTTCTGACTCTTACGTCTGCTTTACTTGTATTCACCACAAATGGTAGGGGAGGCCTTTAGAGTTTTCAGAAAGACATTAGTAGAACTTTCAACAGTTTTTGCTAAGCTAACAGACAGAGTACAGGAAAGTCCAATATTTAATATGTGTAACTCGCTAATCAGAAGCTAGCAATGGGAAAACCTCCCAGAGCTGGCCAGAGGAAGGTATTTCGTTTCACAGAGTTTCACTATTTTGAAATGTTTGTTTCATTCCAATTCAGAAGGAAAACCAAAAACTTCAAAATGGTCCACAAAAAGGGGTGCAGCCCCAGGGCAACCACCTGGTGTGTTATCCTGGAACTGCAAACCCAGGAAGCCCAGACTCCCCATAACCCAGGTAGTTTCCGGGGGAACTTCATCAAAACAGAACCATTTCTGTCAAATGCTTCATTGTTGACCAATTGGAAAACCCTGAAAACATGTTTTAGAATTTTTCCAGCCAGCTGTACTCATAGGCTATTCAGTCAATCCCTGGCACTGCTAGATTCCTTCCTACTTTATTTTCTAGTTCCTGGTACAGTCTAGTCTGAAACATCTTCACTACTGTGACTTCTATTATGCTATACTGTCCTTGTTGGAAGCTACTCCACAATCAAATGTCTCTTTATGTCAGGGAGCTTTTCTTGACATTCAGCATTCCTTCCTTTTTAGGTTTTTCCTAGTTATATTTGCATATCTTTAATTCCTTTCCATGGTGTTTTACACACTTCAAATATAAGGATGGCCATTAGGTCACAACTTGGTCAATTATGTATAGTGTTACCTCTTAACCCAAGAAGTCAGTCAATATTTGGGGCCTTGTGAGCTCTTTCCATTAAGAGGAGAAATTGATGATGTAGGAGAAAGAGAGAGCCTGGAGCACTGGGCCAGGTGCAAGATCTGAGGCCTGAACCAGAAGCTGTGACCCAAAGTTAAGCCATGTATTAAAGCAGATGTTTACAAGTTCACTATATGATCTTGGCAAAAGTATTGGTAGTGTGGCTAAAACACAGGCACCCCTAAGAAGCAACAGTTACTGGGTATGTGTGAGAAGATACCTCAGAAGATTAGCCCAGGGACATCCTGGCCTAACACCTGATAAGAGGGTCTGCTAGAAGTAATGAATAAGGATTTGTGCCCGAGACACCTGGAGCATGATTCAAAGGGAGGTAACATGCAGATGTCATGAAACATGTAAGATGGTATGAGAGTTGTTTGTCTCAGTCTATAAATATTGGGGTGCCTTGCCTTAAGCCTTTGTGTGGCTCTGGGGACAGCAGTAATTCCCTCTGCTGACTGAGCCACATTCCTTGCCACTGGACACTCATATTAGTGTACCTGTAACCATGGAGCCAGGGTGCTAGTACCATGTCTTGAGGGCAATAAACCTGGCTGAGTGTCTTTGTCACTGAACCATGCCAGTGGTCCTTCTTTCTGGATAATATTATTGAGGTCTGCTGAACCAACTATCTGTGCAGGGCTGGGACAGTATCTGGAGAGAGCACAGACACACTTAACTGACAACAGATGATAGTCCAGTATTTCTTTGCTGCAATCCTGTTTAATTAGAAAGTAGGTGCACAAAGTCTAGTTTCCCTGAATATAGTATTGTATTATATGCCGTCCCAGGCATATAATCCAGTTCTTCAGAGAACCCTTTAGCTGCCTTAACCATGAGACTATCATCTCCCTAGTTCATTGACCACACACCTTTCAACTTCCTCAACAAATGAGGCTGAGCTCCTACAAGCAAGTCTACTTCACAGAACACAGTCTGTCCTGTGCACTGACTGAGGCAGGGGTCCTGTGGGGAAAAAATTGGATATGGTCATATAATTAGAGATTATCATAAAGCATAAGCTCAAGGATGCTGAATTAAGGTTGCACAGACAGGAAGTGCCAGAACTGAGGCTAACTTCTTGAGTGCTTGTCTCTGCAACCTGAACATTCCTTTAAAAGAGATGGCTTTGTCTTTTCTATGGCCACTTTAAAAAAAAAATAACTAGGAAAACAAATTATCTTATGTGGAACCATAATAACCCTTGTCTTTGTCATCTCAAAGTCTGGGAGTGTTAGATCTACAAAACAACTTAAGAGCTGGAGGACTGAAGGAATAACAGGCAGCAGTAGAAGGCAGTTGAATTCTATTCACTAGAGAAGGAGAAGATGCACACTATGCTAGGGGTTTTGCAGCTATTTGCTAGACAAGACCGTGGAGGAATGTAAATACTCAGGAATCCTGCAGTAAATTCCAAGTTCCGGAAGGGACTGTATCCAGTTAGTTTGGTACCCTTAGGTAACCTTAATCATAAGTATCACAACCAGCTCTGTCTCCTCTGATTTTTTCTGATAAATGTATGGATAGTATGGTCATAGCCTTCCAACTCATTTAGCTACAATAAGGCCCCAGTAATTTAGGGTTTTATGCTGGTGCCCAAGTCCCATTTTAAAAAAAAAGTTAGAGTCCTCTTTCACTCAGGTACTCTTACCCTAGATCATATTGTGGATTTAGTTTACTCTCAGTGTAACTTGTTTTGGCACTAAATCCTCAATTCTTCTAAAGAAAGGGAGATAGAAAATTATTTCTTTGCACTTCTCCACTAGCTCCCTTTCTCTATCACATCCAGTATAACTATTTGTCTTCACTTCCAAGGCCATTGAGGTCTTGACCCCATCCTACCTATCTCTCATTCACTATCAAGATGTTGACTCCAGCCTCCAATCCACCTATGTTTCCAGCCTCAATCATCCATTTGTTAAATTTTCAAACAATCACCTTTATGCTTTCTCCTGTGCTGTCCCTTGAGTGCAACCCCCACCCCACCCACACCCACCCACCCACACCACCCATGCAAAGCTTCATTTTCATCATAGATGGTGGGTGAAATTCCCCCTGAGGGAGGCTAGCTCCTTGCCCCCCGCCTTTTCTGCCCACGGGCCCGCCCACACTCCACCCCTCAGGCCCCGCCCCCTCTCCCATCTGCTTTTGACTCGCTGCTCACCTCTTTACCCCCCTGCAAGTTTCCCACCCTTTTCTCACCTCCACACCCCCCGCCTGCCAAGCCGCTGGCGCGCTGCTTGCATCCTCACCCTGCCGCTGCCCCCTTCTCCCCAAGACCCTCCCCCCTTTTTCACCTTAAAGCACTAATAACATTCCCCTATGGCAGTGTTTCCCAAACTTGGGACGCCTCTTGTGTAGGGAAAGCCCCTGGCGGGCCGGGCCGGTTTGTTTACCGGCCGCGTCCGCAGGTCCGGCCGATCGCGGCCCCACTGGCCACAGTCGGTTCACTGCTCCAGGCCAATGGGAGCTGCTGGAAGCGGTGCGGGCCGAGGGACGTGCTGGCCGCCGCTTCCAGCAGCTCCCATTGGCCTGGAGCAGTGAACCAAGGCCAGTGGGAGCCGCGATCGGCCGGACCTGCGGACGTGGACGGTAAACAAACCGGCCCGGCCGCCAGGGGCTTTCCCTACACAAGCGGCATCCCAAGTTTGGGAAACACTGCCTTATGGGAACTGAACAGCTATATATCAATTGCCAGATGGATTTATGGCATGGAGTTTGGTGTACACTGTACAGAGAGACACGTGGCTTTTCAGGCTACCTGTGCCAAACTGAAGCCTAATCTCTCCTTTTTCAAAAGTGTTTGTCATTGACAGCCTGCATGAAGGCAGTGATTTAATAACCTTTCTTACACAGAATTCCCTGCCAGACTTGTTTACTTAAACTGGGTTTGAATAAAACCACTAGATCAAGAAATAAACTCACTGGCTATGTAAGCTCCTCTTTCAGTGAGGCTAGTCAAAAATACTTCTGTTTTTTATATAGAGAATAACTCACATAGCATGGGAATTACTGACTGGTTGTTTGGAAATTGTTTATACCCCAAATAACACATATTCCTACCATATAAAAGCCAGCTGAATGTGGCCAAAGGGTTCCTGGGCATTGGCAAATGCCTGTTAAATGATTTCATTACCACTTTAATGGCCCCTTTAACAGTTTCAATGATCTGCTACTAGGGCTCTGGAAGGCTTTTTCACTTCTGTAAAGTTTCTCAGGGATCCCCTCTGCTCACTTCTTCACACACACATCCTAGCCCTGCGGGAAGAGGGGGTGAGGAGGAGAGATGTGGCCAGCTGCAGGGACTTCTGAAGGGAGGGGGTAGAGTGGAGGAGAGGAGAAGAGAGGAGGAAGACTCACCAGGCAGCAGCAGGTGGTGAGAGCCTCAGGGAAGGGTCAGAGGAGGGAGGGGAAGAGGCAGGCACGGGGGCACCACGGCACAGGTGTCAGGCAGCAGGGTTGGCTGTGCTAGAGGAGGTACAGCCTAGGGTTGCCAAATTTGACTGAAACTATTCTGGGAGATTTTTTTCCCCAATATGACGTAATGTCATTTTCTTAAAATATCCTATTAAAATCTCCCAGATTGCTTTCAATAGTCACTGGGAGATCGATGCCGATTCTGGGAGACTCCAAGCCAATCCTGGAGGGTTGGTAACCCTGGCACAGCCTCCCCTTGCCTATTATACCCGCCGCCCATGATTTTCATGTTGGTTTCAGTTTTGCGGTCAGAACAGTCAGCTAGCTGCTGTGGAAACTTAAATGAGCTCCTTGTGTTTGTATCTCTTCCTCTACTGTGTCCAGATATAACATTTAGCAACAAAGGATTTATGCTAGGGTTGCCAATTGTGGTTGGCCATATTCCTGGAGGTCTTTAATTTGAAGATTAATCTTTAATTCCTGAAGACTCCAGAACAATCCTGGAGGTTTGACAACCCTAATTTATGCATGTGCAGTGTGCTCATTGCCTGAACAACAACAAGAAGAAAAATTAAGCAAAATACGATTTTAAAAAAAAAGTAATCTAGAGGCACAAGGTGACAGACTGCTGCTTTTGCTGCTGGGACTGCATGAACTACTTAGCTAGAGAGGGGAAATTGGTAATTAAAAACAGAATGAAGGAATAGGCTACTGCAAACAAAGCAGTGAGGGGAAAGCAAGCAGTCATCTTGGTTGAACTTGTGCAAGTAGGCAGGCAAACTGCTTATCCTGCACCAAAGACCTACAGCCAGCAGAGGAAGCCCAAGTACAGCCAAAGAAAGCTGCAGTGTTGGTGCACAGCCAGAAGAGGCAGATGGAGTGCAGATAGTGCACAGTTTAAAAAAAAATCCCTGTGGCAGAAAATGGGTCCTGGAGGGCATGAAGTCCAACAGGAGAGCTGAGAAATGACAACTTTTGTGGGCAATGTTGGTAAATTTGATGACAACGGCAAGTCGTGGGGGGGTGTACCTTGAATGTTTGAGCAACTTCACTACCATTTCAGATGGACAATGAGTTTCAACCTTGCTGACTGTCACAGGTCTGAAGGTACACAGATTGCTGTGTAGCCTATTGTCTGCAGCTGTGCCCAGAACTGCCATGTATGCTGCTTTTACTACAGCAATACAGGAACATTTTTCTCATATCCCATAGGATCAATATCACTCTGCTATCATCTATCAGCAACATCAAGGAAGTGGAGTCAGTAGCACAGTTCATTGCTGCCCTAGGAAGCTGTCAGAGTATTGTCAATTTGGACAAACACAGAGTAATGCCCTGTGTGACCAATTTGTCTCTGGATAATAAAATGACCAGATCTGGAAGAAGTTACCTGATGGTATCAGTGCTTATAATCAAGAAGGTTGTGTGTTGAGGTAGCAGTTGCAATGGAGACCACAGAGGAGAAGTCCTCTGGAATTTAGTGTAAGTTGAGAAGTTCACCTCCTGTATTGGCGAGACAGAGGACCATGGGACAGTAAGGAATTGCCATGTGGTTGTTGTGCACAAACTACACACTCTGAAAAGGATTGCTGGGCAAGCCAGGTTATTTTCAGGAAGTGCCAGAAGAAAGGACATATCACTGTGACCTATTGCACAGTTCAGTGACCAGTTAACACAGAGAGGATGGAAGTTCGGAATTCAGAATGTGGAAAAAGACAAGTTCTAATTATTCTGATTGACCTAGCAGTACACTTGTTACCAGAAGCTGGAGTCAGAAAACGCATCGGGGTTACACTCTTGATCAAAGGAGTTCCTACAAGAATGGAGCTTGATACTGGAACTGCTGTTTCATGGATTTTATGTATCTATCTATCACCAGACTCTGGCACACATTTCTCTGGAAGAAACCTCTATGGGTTTTGAAGACTTAGACTGGAGAACAGTTAGCCCCAAAAGGGATACTTAATGTGAAAGTTCTACATGGACAAACAGGGTTTTTTTTTTTTTTACTCTTGTATGTGATTTTGAAGGAAAGTTTGGCAGATCACGGCTTGAGAAGGCCAAAGTAAATTGGACTGAGATCAAGGCAATCACAAAAGCACCTTGAAATCTTCCAGAAATACTGGACAAACACTCCAAAGTTTTTGAAAAGGGAGTTTGAGAAGATGAGCAACATAACAGTGAAGCATACTGTTAAGTCTGACAGCCAGCCAAAATATTTCAAGCCCAGAGTTGTGAATTATGCTCTAAAGCCTCTGGTAGATGCTATTTTGGACCATTTAGTGAACATTTGAGTCTTGACATTGGTTTCACATAGTGAGTAGGCTGTACCCATTGTACAAGTGATCGAGAAGGATGGCTTCATCTGAACTACTGGAGATTTCAAGTGACATTGAATCCACTTTTTACGTGCAGACGAGTATCCATTACCTCATATTGAGACTTATTTGCTATTCTGAATGGGGGACAGTGTTTCAGTCAACTGGATTGTCTCAATGCATACCTACAAATGGTGATTCAGATTTGTGAGATGCCAGATCAATCAATATGTAAAAAGATTATTTTTGTTACAATAGGTTACCTTTTGGTATCCCATCGCCACCTGCTCTGTTCCAGAAAGCAATGGATGAGATCATGAAGGGACTGAACATTGAACAATGCATTTGGATGACATCCTTGTTAAAGGAAAGGATCAAGAAGATAATTGAATTTTGGGTGCTGTCTGTCCATGGTCTTCCAAACATTACAAATGTATGTAAAGACAAATGTGAGGGTTCTCAAATCTTGATTTGAATACCTTGGACATGTAATTGGTACCAGGAATTAAGGAAAACTCCAAAGAAAGAGAAGGTAGTTCTTCAAATACCTCTCCCAGAGAATGTGTCACAGTTACATTCATTCCTAGGACTGCTTAATTACTATGGTAAATTGTTGACAGATTAGGCAGAATTATTGGCACCTTTACATGAACTGTTACAAGCAATGAAAAAATGGAAATGGACTAAAGTGTGTGTGGGTGTGCGCACTTAAGGAAGCAAAGAAATTGTTGACATCAGTTGACGTTCTGATGCATTTTGATGCTTTCCTACCATTGCAGTTGGCTTGTGATGCTTCAACATATGGAGTGGGTGTAGTTCTTTCCCATGCTTTTCCTAATGGTAGAGAGAAAGTAATTGCCTTCATGAATGCTCACAAATCCTGAGAGGAACTATATGCAAATAGAACAAGAAGCTCTCAGCATTATCTTAGGTATGAAACTTCTGAATTCCAATCTGTATAGTAGACATTTTACCTTGTTCATGGATCATCCCCCATTACTTTCCATTTTTGAACCAAAACATGGAATTCTGTCATTTAGCTGCTGCTCCAGTGCAACAATGTACATTGGTATTTCAGCTCATTCCTATACTATTCAATTCTGTAATTCCTTCAGATTTCAGATGCCTCTTGAGCTGCACTCCACTGTACATACAGTATCTCTCATTTTTATTTCCATTTCACTTATTTAACATGACACTGTATTATGTACTGTAAGCAATATGCATCTGATCCTGCATTATTAACTTGAATGAGAGTTTTGCCACTGTCCTCAGTGGGTGGAGGATCAGGCTTTAAATGTGAGCAAAGACTATCTTTGTTTTTTTTCCAAAACATTATTTTCACTTTGGTCATAGACATGTATTCACTTTGCCTGCCTTCTCCTATCTCTGCTCTTAGCCCTGGAGCCCACTTCCATACCTCCTGCAGCCAAGACTTCCTCCCTGACAAACCAGCAGCAATCTCAAAAGGAAACAGTGTGGTGTATAACAGTCTTTCTCTAATCTTATTATTGGATGGTAGAGACAGGGTGAGGCCTTCCAACCCTGGGGAAGAGCTAAAAAATAACAGCTTCATCCCCATGGAAGACCAGCCATTCTGCTGGCTCTCACTTCCTCTTGGAAGAATTGCTTCTGACCCTGATGGTTCAGTCTGTTCCTCCCTCCTCAAAAGGGGTGTAGATGATGAGCCTAAATCTTAATGCTATGTATAGTAGCATTATCTTTGGGGTGGGTATCTACAGTCTCTTGAGAGAAGCATCGGGTGATAAAATGTTATGTGAAATCTTAGGGGCGGGAACAAGCATCTTTTCAAGGAAGGAGGTGGCTGTAATGTTGAAAACTAGCTAACATCAAACTTAACAATAAACAGGTTATCACTGCTCCCTAATGAATTCTTCTGTCAGACTAGCTGACACCAAAAATACCTGAGTTGGAGTTTATTGTTGGTATTAATAACATTCCAAGGGCTTTCCTTTAAAGTAATGACTTCATAAACCATTTATAACAATGAAACTGTTGTAGAACGGTCATTTACTGTCATTTTCATAGCTAGTATCACATCACTTAATTTGAGCCATAGACCATTTTAAGTCCATTAAGTTTATTGTGGTTGTCTGTAATCTTATTTAATTTATAAATTAGAGTCGAGTTATAGGTTAACAGAGTATCTTGTACTCGTGCAATATATATCTATTATATAAAACTTTTTTTTTTTTAAAAAAGCTTCTAAAATCAGACTCCTAAGAGCCATACAGTTCCACCTTGGGACATGATCTTACCACATCCTACGAGCTAAGCAGCATTAAACCTGACCAGTGCTAAAATGGGAAACCTGCTAATAATACCAATCCGGGAATCAATGTCCCAGCAAAAGGGCAAGGGACATTGTTGCCAGGAATTCCTCTCTTCAGATGATATCCAGGCCATTACTGATATTCATGCTTATTTTTTCTCTTGTTTGTACCCCCTACCACTTGTGATCATTGAAGATAAATCCACACATTGCAAGAGTTGGGGATGGAGGATGTTAATCCAACTGTTCTGACCAAGTTCAAATTTAGGAAGCTATAGGGGGCCTACCAAACACTCTCCCACAGCCTCAGTTGGACGTAGTATTCGTCTTTACTTCCTTCCCTTATAGTGCGTAGCATGCTGTGTTCCATCCCAGATGTGGCTGCATGCCAATGATGGGTGAAGTGATTTTTACTATAGATCTAATTAACTACTAACAATTGGTCATTTTATTCTGGTCACTTTAAAGTCAAAGGGCTCCCTCTGTGTCCACACTGGCACCAGTCTGCAGAACCCCGTAGAGGTTGAGTTCTCTACCCTCTCGAACATCTTTGTAACCTTAGTCAATGGATTCCTGTCATCTTTTGCAGCACCCTCTATATTTCCAGGGATGTACAGGCAGCAGCTGCAACTCACATCCACAGATCAATAATAATTATAGATGTGGTTAAGCAACACACTTCTTATCTAAGAGAAGAAAGAGAGACCAATAAAGAGAACCACTAACTTAATTTTGCAGATACACAACTATTCTGCTGGGGGGGTTGGCAAACAAATTACACAGTTTATGGGTGATAACATTGCCCTTTTGCCTGCTAAGCAATCTGTTAGATTTTCAGAAATGTAATGCTATACTGTAAGTGCTGTATCTATGGAGAACTATCTCAAATCATATACACCATTACATTCTGTCACGATGCTAAATCACCATTTTAATCTGAGCAAATAACAGGCCTGCAGCACATGGCTCAGGTCATGTGCCCATGTCATGGCACAGGTCTGCAGCACATGGCTCAATGGGAGTCACATGGCCCAGCCCCACTCAGACACTATCATATGACCTGCCTAAGTAAGTTGCAGAACACCTCACTATTCTAGAAGTCTTATGTTCCCCCACCTCCAAAAAAATATGATCTATAAATTCCTGTTCTGGCTAGGTGTGAAGTCTTTGTGCTTTGGTCCCACTTGGTGACTTAGGTCCCATCCAGGCTGAAGAACACTTCCCATTTCCCATCCACCTCTCCGGACAATCAACAAAAGATGACAAACTCTGCCAGTCATGTCTTTCACTTCCTATGGCAGCTCTATGGAACTTCCAGAAGTAACTTTTATGGGTCTAAAGTTCGGGAAAGAGAGGGTCAATATGAAAAGGTGATTTACAAAAGTTTCCAGCTTAATCCCTAAGCATGATGCCTTCCAAATACAGGGAGCTGACTTCTTCTGGCACTACCATCATCTTCTCAAGCCTTCAGGATATTTTAGGTCATTGTCCTGCTGCAGTATATGGCAGTAGAGAGAAAGAGAGTGCCCCTTACAGCTTTGTAATCAATGATCAGGATTTATTCCTGTCTAACATAGATTACTATGGCCTCTCCCAGTGTTTTTAAAATGAATTAACTTACATAATTTTTCTTGCAACAGAACCTTCACCGCCTGTGATTTTTGTCCAATGGTGTCCAACAAAAATCACAGTTGAGTTTTTCAGGTTGCACTGTTCCACTCTTGTTTGTATTAAAGAATTTGTTATATTATCAACACTGTCAGCTTATTATGTAGTATTGCTCTTCTGTCAATGTATAGTAAGTTAAATAACCCTTGTCACTATTTAAAACTTCCAAATTCATTCCAAAAGCATTTCATTGAACAGGATGAAATGAAAGGATATCTTTATTTTTGATACCACAATAAACTCAGTACATGATGGGGGGTGGGTGGGGGAGAGAACAGTACTAAGAAATCCAACTCGGAAATACATTTACAGTTTTGTTTTATTCTTTAAATCTTAAACCACCCTTCAACTGAATTCAATCGTACTCATACTTCCTAAGCATTTATCATGGCAATCATAATATTGTTATTTTCTGCACACCATTTTTTCTCATGAATAGGAAATGTCCATATCTACTTCCTGTACAGGATAAGACTGTCAGGACTGATTTAAAATTGTAATTGTAACTCTGGTATTATACAGTACAAAACTGATTTGAAGAAATAGGAAACATTACTGAATTTCCCATGCCACATAGTTTATGGTGGTGTTAATATTTTGAAATATACACATTTCAAACCTTTGATTTTTCTTGAAAGCTATAACTATACTTCCCAGCTTGAATAGTTAAAATTAAGTACTTAATTCCATATTTAGATAGCCTTAAGTGACCTGATTTTTTTTGATCAGCCTAAGTCCAATGGGCAGACTACAGTAGTGTACCCTAAGTGCAAATGACAGCTGTATTTTACTGTAAGGTATCATATAAACGGACATAGAAAAATGTTTTGGTTCAAAGTGAACTCTTTTATAAGTGATCAGTTGACTCTGATTTGACAGCTACAGCAAATGCTTGGAACTAGAAGCCTTCTATGTTCAAATCCTACTCATCCCAACATCTCCTAGAGAAGTGAGTGACTAACTCATCGAAGAAGTAGGGAAGGGATCTAACTTAAAAGAAGTTGTTATGTGAAAAGAGAAGTCTAGCAAAATACAAAGTGAGCATAAAGCTTACAACAAGAGCAAGGCTTCTGACTACTTCTGTGTTCCTTCCAGCAGTGTCTCAGCTTAACTAGATAGTCTCTTTGCTATCAAGACCCAAACCTTTTAAAATGGTGTAACCAATAATCCTTTGCCTAACCAAAAAAAAAAGGGGGGGGCAGACTTTCAGTGGTACCCAACTTGAAGCACCTCCGAAAATTTAACACCTACTAAAAATTTGCTTTAAACTATCTAATAAGGCAGAGTTAACAAACAGTAATGCTGGCAGGCAATACATGTCTTTTCACCTATCCTTGTCTCTGGTGTAAATTAAGCATTGTAAGTCAAACCCAACAGGAGCTACATTTGCATTCCAAGGCAACATGGGGACCATCACACCGGAGAGCAAACAAGAGGGCAATTCAAAGGTTTACTGTACTGTAACTGCAGGACAAGTAAAATATTTTGTTAGCCATTCAAAGAGGAAACCCCTTGAAGGCCAAAGTTTGGATCCTGGTTATGACTGAAAACCAGCAGCTCTGTGAAAGATTGAATCCTTGGGAAAAAATCTACTTTATTAAATAGGAAAGGTCACTATTAAGTGTAGATCTAGGATTAGATTTTATGGTTTGTTTTATATGGGTAACTCCCCCCCCCCCCACTTACTTGCCTTATTTACTCTCTAAGTTTCTTATTGAAGGTTACATTTTATGATTTTCACCATTTATAAATTCCAGTGCTGTAATATTATGAAGGGCTTGGTCATGAGTTGCACCAATCAAGTATATGTTCACTGTTTCTTCAGAGAAAGGTTACCTGGCAATTTCTGTGATTGTCCGATGGTGGGCTGGACTCTACACGGGGGAACTATAGTGGAACATGGGGAGTGGAGCATGCCAAGGGTTAACCATCTGGGGAAAGTTAAGAGCTGGTAAAGCCTTCAGGAGATTGTTTGGGTGGCTAGCAGAGTGGTGGTGTGAGGGAGCTGATACCCAGCCTAGCACCAAGAAGTTTCTATATTGCTGAGGCAGGGGGATAACGCAGTGACTCACGGTCCTGAAGAAGTGTCACAGGATCACTCTTGTGCTTTCTAAAAACAGTGGGAGATCCCTCTGAGTTACGGATATCAGAATGATAACAATCAAACATTTCTGTGTTCCTTCCTTGTAAAACTATCTATGAGTAGCTACCAGTCCAAGTGCTGTATGCACCAGAGGCCATTTGCTTGGCTTAAATTGAGATGAGAGAAGAGTAATTGTAGAAGTTGCTTCTCTTTTTCACCTCATATCTGTGGGTACTAGGGCAGTAGAGGTACTACTGCCATTGCTGTGGCAATGGTGCTGATGAGAGACTAATCAAAACCTGACTAATTAGTTTTGGAATTAAATCTTAACTCACCGTATTTTATTTTTTAAGATACACAATGGATCAAGTCCAGTTATGTGGGTAGCAGTGGGTGTTTTGGTGGTGGCCGAGGGTATCGTGGCAGCTCAAATCTTTTTTTCCCCTAGCATTTTCTCTTTATTATTTATTTGTATTCCCATAGTCCATAGGAGCCCTAATCAAGGACCAGGCCCCTATGATGCTAGTGATTGTACAAAAAGACTGTCTCTGCCCTAAGGAGCTTATAGTTGAAGTATAATACAAGAGACAACAGATGGAGGCAGATAAGCAGATGGAGTATTGTTTTATTAGTAGCCTTGCTTCTGCAGAGAAGCTGGAAGAAGTAGGAGACAGCAAATAAGCTGCCAGACTTTTAAGAAATAAAAATTCACAGATCTTCATTTGTATTCTTTTTCATCCAAAAGAGGTTTTTGGTTTTTTGTGTTTTTTTTTTTTTTTTTAATTGAGAGAGCTAGAGGCATCTCATTAGTAACCACTGTATTGGAAACATTTTGCAATGCTGAAGTGTCACAGATTTCTAGTCCTGTGCTTTAATACAAAAGTTGACAAGTAGTAGTCCATTCAGGGCTTCTATGTAATGGCCTATACTGATAAACCACTTATATTATTACAAATACTTATTCTTAGTTTATAGTACAGAATAGAGAAAACATGTGCATCATCTCTAAAAATATATGCTGCCTAGAGGGAAGGTGCCTTGTGTTCTCTCTCTGCCTACCCCATCCACTGCTACTATATACAAAACCTCATTTGCAAAGACACAATATAACTCTCACACACACACTATGCAGTATTGTGTAAATAGAATTTCCCCTAGTACTTTAGGTGAGTGTGCAATCCTCAAAAGTACTTGCAATTCAGGGATTTGTCCCACTGTAGTGCAGGAATTTTACTATGTCCAGAGTACTCCTGCTGACCTGCCCATTTTGCCTTTCCCTCACGGCCCTGAGTGAACAGGACTCACATCACACAGGGAGGAATGAGCTCAGAGGTTCCTGGGTGTTTACTTCAATCTCTCCATGGGCAACTCTGGGAAGAGACAAGGCTGCCCCTATTCCAAGATATTCTTAACTTACTTGTTACCCTTTCAACCTGTAATCACTCCAGTTCACTTAAATATATAAAATTTATTTACACCAAAACTGTTTTTGGAGGGGATTAAAGAACACTTTACAGGGTAAGCATTATGAAGAAATGGCTTGGATGAGGTCCAATGCACCAGTCTCTAAAGTGCAATAAACTTTACACTTAACACCACACTCATACATTGGTTGTGTCTTCCTGGACCTGGATGTGCTGCAGTGATACTGCTGCTGCAGCCCTACCCCAGGATGGGTTGGGACTTTATGCAATGGAACCCATTCTCTACCTTTTGGTTCTGGCACTCTTGACTGTTGATGTTCCCCTCTGTGTCTGGCTCTTAATGCCCTCCAGAGCTGCTTTGGGAAAGGGACCCATCCCTCCCTAGATCGGTGCACATGACCCTGTGCAAGAGCAGGAGACTCACCCCATCACTATGACTCCAGTGCTTCTCTGGCTCTGGCTTCTGCTTTGGTTGCTTGGCTGCTGCACTCTCTTTCTTGTTCTTCACATTGCCCATGGATCCTCAGCTTACATGGAGCACGGGCTCTGGGTTCTTGACTCCCTCTCTGGCCTACCCACCCTGTCAATCTGGCCGATTTGAAGTGCTAGCATCTCCTTGTTGGCCTTAGGGTTACAGCTCTTCTGATTGCCCAGGAACCTGTCAGTCCAGGATCCCAACTTCTCTTTGGCTTTTCCCCTTTCTGCTGGTATGGGGACAAGGCCAACCAAAAAACCCCCACCAAGTTTCATAAGCTCCCTTACATTCTGTGACACAAAAAAAGAGGGACAACATGGTTTAAACCCCATATTTGTTTTTAAAATAAAAGCCTGGGTTAAAGGGGGATGATATGCCTTTCTCACTGGATGGGGGACTTTGGAGAAAACAGTTGCCTAGTCTGTCTCCAGTTGATTTGCTATTTTGTTTTTCAAAATTGTTTGGCACATCATAAAGGAAATCCAGAGGAAAAGGCCTTTAAAGACTGTAGCTTGGGGCATGATTTCCATTTCCAGGGTGATAAAACTGCCTCCTGGCTTGCAGGACCAGTTGACTTAAAAAATTCCGTGTAAACAGCATTTTGGAGAGCGGAGGGGGAACAGAGTTTAAGGAGAGATTATATTCCTCTGTAGCATGGTAACCACAACTACAGTAGTGCTGAGCTAGTATAGGAGACCTACAAAATGAAAGTGATCATAAACAAAAGTTAACTGTAAATCAGTCTATTTATTAGCCAAACTGGTAGGCATGGCTTACAGAAAGTATACCGTTTAGTCAAAGACTAATTATGGTAGAAATTAACTTTTTCAGTTTAAGTATGTTCAGTTTTTAGTAACATATTTTTTAAAATGTATTTTCTTGACAATGTCCTTTTGAAGGCATATTTGAACACGTATTTTATTACTATAATAAGATATATAAAAGCAATATAAATTGCCAGGAGAAGATAAACAAGATTTTTGCCAATTAGATGGGCATACAACAGTAATTGTGATGTTTCAATCACTTTTCTAAATTTACCATGTGCAAATTGTTAACATCTGTGAAATAATCCATTAAATCTTTCTTTATAGAGCTATTTCTTGGCTACCAACATATAGTTGATGCATATACTGTACACTGTCACTTGTTTCTAATGACTTTTTTCCCCCTGCACTCTTTATTAGCCCAAATGGGAGTCTTTGTAGACTGCTCCCATTATACTTCAAATTCATAGCCTAGCTATTGCGACACCCAAATTGCAGCATGGTTGGGATGATCTAGCGTCTGTTCAAGGAGTTGAGTGCCTTCTAAGGAAAAACAAAGGAAGAAGTAAAAGTGACTTACAATCTTTGAATTTATGACTAAGAAAAATTATACTGTGCCCTGAGATCTCATCTTTCATAAACTATCATCTGCCCTCAGTGCTGTCAGTGTTTTATAAGATGCTTCAGTGTACCATGAGAGCAAGTGTAAAGGCTGCCACAAAACTATATATATTTGTGTGTGTGCTGTGTTTTTACACTGCAGAGATTTAAAGCACATCATTACAGCTAAATAATAGCTGCTGAAGACAAAATCAGGGGGTGGGATGGGTAGAGACCAAGACTGTCTACCTGACAACTACCTAGTGCAATGCACACATATAGACTATCCTGGGTGCTATCCAGATGAGAGGAAAGGTGATCCAATAATTAGGGCACTAGCATAGGACCTGGGATATGTGGGTTCAAGTCCCTGCTCTCCCACAGACTTCCTGTGTGACTATTGGAAAATCTTTTATATTTTCTGTGCCTCAGTTCCCCATCTGTAAAATGGGGATATTGGCACTTTCCTACCTCACAGGAGGATTGTGAGAATAAATACAGTAAAGGGTGCGAGGCACTCAGATACTATGGAAATGGGGGTCCTATAAGTACCATAGATGGGTAACCTCACTTGAGAGCTGACCATCAATTTAATGGTCCATCCCTTACTTTAACTTATAATTATGAAGGCTGGAGAGAAGAGGGCAATCCCATATGTTGCCTAGGCTTTAGGAAGTTTAGAAAGACACTCCTCTTTAAAATCTAAGTTTAGTCTGTCCTGCTGTACAGAACTCTGTAAACACACCAAATGAAAACTTTTAAACCATGTATGTTTTAGTCCGAGAGCGTAAGACATAGAATCATAGAAGATTAGAGTTGGAAGAGACCTCAGGAGGTCATCTAGTCCAACCCCCTGCTCAAAGCAGGACCGACACCAACCAAATCATCCCAGCCAGGGCTTTGTCAAGCCGGGCCTTAAAAACCTCTAAGGATGGAGATTCCATCACCTCCCTAGGAAACACATTACAGTGCTTCACCACCCTCCTAGTGAAACAGTTTTTCCTAATATCCAACCTAGACCTCACCCACTGCAACTTGAGACCATTGCTTCTTGGTGTGTCGTCTGCCACCACTGAGAACAGCCTAGCTCCCTCCTCTTTGAAAACCCCCTTCAGGTAGTTGAAGGCTGCTATCAAATCCCCCTTATTCTTCTCTTCTGCAGACTAAATAAACCCAGTTCCCTCAGCCTCTCCTCATAAGTCATGTACTCCAGCCCCCTAATCATTTTCGTTGCCCTCCCCTGCTCTCTCTCCAATTTGTCCACACCCTTTCTGTAGTGGGGTGGGAGGGGGGACCAAAACTGGATGCAATGCTCCAGATGTGGCCTCACCAGTGCCGAATAGAGGGGAATAATCACTTCCCTTGATCTGTTGGCAATGCTCCTACTAATGCAGCCCAATAGTTAGCCTTCTTGGCAACAAGGGCACACTGTTGACTCATATCCAGCTTCTCATCCACTGTAATCCTCAGGTCCTTTTCTGCAGAACTGCTGTTTAGCCAGTCGGTCCCTGGGCTGTAGCAATGCATGGGATTCTTCCATCCTAGGTGCAGGACTCTGCATTTATCCTTGTTGAACTTCCATCAGATTTCTTTTGGCCCAATCCTCCAATTTGTCTATATCACTCTGGATCCTATCCGTACCCTCCAGCTTATATACCTCGCCACCCATCTTAGTGTAAGCCACGGACTTCCTGAGGGTGCAATCCATCCCATCATCCATGTCATTAATGAAGATGTTGAACAAAACCAGCCCCAGGACCAACCCCTGGGGTACTCCGCTTGATACTGGCTGCCAACTAGACATCCAGCTGTTGTTCACTACCCGTTGAGCCCGACGATCTAGCCAGCTTTCAATCCATTCATCTAATCCATACTTTTTTAACTTGCTGGCAAGTTAAAAAATCCATCTCTGAGGACAAGTGAGTGACCCTCTTATAGACATCAGAATAGTAACTTTAAAATGTTTTAATTTAAAAAAAACCCTTAAATCTGTACTTTGACACAAGTATACAGGTTCAGCTACACTCTACTATTTTTTTTCATGGGGTCAGAGGAGCTCCTGGGGAAGTGAGGATTCATCCTGGTTACATCTTAATTTGGACCAGAAAGAGGAGCTAGTGCTGGGGAATTTCTGGGTGTTCTGTTCCTCCCCTCTGGAGGAGGAGCAGCACCAACTCTTTATAAGAAAAGAATTAGCAAAGTTGCGAGTACCCAATCTATCTCCCACGTTCTCCAACCTCCAATCCGTCCCAGTGCTGAAAGGTGGAGAGCCCACAGCCTCTAGCAATCCTTCCCCTCCAGGGAAATGGGAGACCCTGCCACCAGCTTCTCCCCCCTTGCTAGAATGAGAATGGTCTTGTTAGTTCCCTCTAACACTCAGTAGTGGAGTGGAGCGTATGTGTGTGTGTGTGGGGGGGAGAGGTTGGGTACACAAGACACGTTCCCCTATGCAACTCCATTCCCTGGCTGCCATCCTACTCCTGCCTCTACTGATTTTTTTCCCCCAGCACCAAATTTAACACAAATGTATATTTGAGGTTTTTGGAAGACTAACCCCCCACCCCCAAATCCAAATTGTTTGAAAAACAAAACCATCAATTTCAATGGAGCATTTTTAAACTCAAGATGCTTCTTACTATTTGTACAGTTTCTCACTTGGAGTTAGTACTGCAGCAATGCTTGGTGTTTCAGTAAATTCTGGATCACCATGTTCCTACAGTAGTTACAGACCCATTGTGGGGGGCGGGGGAAGGAATCTGCTGTAATTAAAATGTGCCAATGAGTCTTAGGAATACATGCATGCAAAAGGAACTAGCAGAGCATACTAGTCAGTTTAGTACCTGATATACATCCCCTCTCTGGGCACTACAACATGTCCTGAGGAAAGTGGGTGCAAACTTGGTGATCTACTATTGGTTCCACCTCTTACTTCTGTGAACCCTGTGATAACGCATGCAAACCCCACTCTGCCCAGGAAAGGATTAATGATCTATTGTGGGCTCAATCAGCCCAGCCCTGCTACACCTGCAGTGGGTGTCAAGCTTAGAGGGAAAGGTTAAAAGGGAGAGTACAGGTTAGTGAGGGAATGACTGGGAAGGGGTCAAAGATCTTCAGTTCTTATCTGTCCGGGAGGCCTGGCTGCTTAAGAAATGGCTGCCTGTCAGAGCCTCCTGGAGGGAAGGTAGGCCTGATGCGTGATTATCATTCTTCTGATTTGCTACAAGTGACATGCCTGCAATTACAGAGGCAGGTGACTGCAGGGGATGCCCCATCTGAAGGTGGCAAAAGCCAAATAATACCCATTTTGTTTCTTTACCCCACCCAAGGACTTGGTAGCTGTGTAACCCAAGCTGAGGTCACAATTTGCCTTCAAATGCTAAACTTGGTTGAACAGTGCCCTGAACCCTTACCTTTTTAAGGGTTAGATTGCAACAGGTATTCCCTTGTATTTGTAAATAACCAGAGAAATACACTGAGGTCTCAACAGATCCGTCATTCACTGCTGGACACTGTGCTGTCTCCAGATATTGGGCCCCAGAGTTTTTTCATCTGGGGACAGAGGTTTCATGTGGTTCCATGGGAGTGTCTCCTCCCACTTATTCTTGGGTGGTGCTGATTGGGGAATTTTATGTCACTTCCTTCCCTTCCCCATTCTTTTCATTGCCCCTTATCACCCTCTCCTTGCCCCCCCCCCCCCCAAAATAACCCTTCAAAATCTTCAAGAGAAAACTTCAGTTTTTAGCAGAAAAGCTCTAAATCTTTCCCTCAGGGAAAATCAAAGTGAAATATCTCACGTTGGGTTAATTGGAAACAAAACACGCTTTCAGGTCAGTTTGACATTATAGCTAAAGGCCTATGTGTGTGGGGGGTGTTATGTTTTATAGCATTGGTTATTTTGAAAAAAGTTTAAGGGTATGTGTACGCTGCAGCTGGGAGAGTACTTCCCAGCTGCTGTGGTAACTCATGGGACTTGCACTTGAGGTGCTGCATGCCCCCTTTTTTTCCCTCAGGGTCAGGCTTCTGGGCTGGACTACATCAATCTTCCATGATGCAGCACAGTTTCTACTCTTGCTGAGCCACTGTGGTGCATTGTGCGAGATATAGGCCATTTTGGAGCCAAATTGCTATCGGAGGCAATTTAACCTAGTGGACAGGATTAAGGATTAGGGCTGAAATCCAGCCTGCACACAAGTGCAAGGCAAAACTTCAGTTGAATTCAGTGGGTTTAGGATGTAGTTCTAGGATTCAGGATATCTGTGCAACCTTGAATTAGCTTTTCTGTGCTTCAGTTTCACCATTCTAAAAAGTGCATAACAACATTACCCCATCCCCATGGGAAAGTGCTATGAGCTTTATAGATGAAAAGCGCTGTCAGTATACTAAATTACAGCTGGAGTAAAGAATTGTTTGAAGTTTTGGCTGCTCTTAGTCTGTAAATTTTGTCTCACCCTCGATCATATAAGTCCAGAGTTAACATTCATGTTCTGTCCCTGTTTCTTAGCATAAACATATTCTATTGAAATTATGAAATTATAAACAAACTTGGGCATATACATGTTAGGGAAACATATTTACAGTTCTGTATAAAATATAATTTTTCACTAAACTTATTTACTTAGTTTTGGCAGCTATAATTTAATATGATTAATCTTTGGACAGATACATTAATTTAAAAAATGAGTCACTTTTTTGTTTAATGGTGAAGCGTTGACTTACTTTGTTTTTATATAACTTCACTGTACAAAATAAAGTTTGCTGGACATTATTAATGTACCAACTAAAAATAGACAGTAGTCAGTCAACCTTTAATTTGATAGAGGAGTAAAGATCTAAGGTTCGTGTGTGCGTGTGTGTGTGTACACTGCATCTGGGAGTGTGCTTCCCAGCATCAGTAGACAGACATGGTCCAGCTCTGTTTGAACTAGTGCACTAAAAACCGCAGGGTAGCTAAGGCAGCACAGGAAGCAGCTCAGGCTAATCATTTGAGTACAAACATACCCAGACCCTGTGCTCTGGCAGCTGGCCTGGGCTGCTGTGCTACCCCCAGCTACATGGCTGTTTTTGTGTGCTAACTCAGCAGAGCTAGCACCTGTCTGTCTACCTGGGCTGGGAAGCTCTCTCCCAGCTACAGCATACATATACCCTTAAGCTTTTTCCAAAATAAGTGATGCTATAAAATGCAACAACCTTCCCCCACACACACACACACACACAGATCTTTCGCTACTTGCCTCCTCCCCAGACATACCCTCAATCTTTAAGAGCAGCCACTATCATTTTTATAAATTGTTTTGTAGAGAAAGTAGAAAGATTAAGGCTTTTGTTACACATCTATTACACTGACTTTTTGTTTTGTTAGCAACCTTCCCTAAATTTAGCTTCTCTGAAAACTGTGATTAGGTTTTCTAATATGTAACATGGACTCAGCGAGAGTAGCTTGGTTTTCCATTATCCTTTGTATGCTATACTCTTGTGAAGATTTTAGACCAAATATATTAGAAAAATAAACCAGTGGTCAAGCAGGGTTGGAAGGTCATCTCCTCATGACGCCAGACCTGTCTTTCAGTGCCCCGGCCTCAAGAGTTTCCAGTCCTCCCCTTTCACAGATGGGTTTTCAAGGCTGGGTCCTCAAATAGCCACAGCTGGCCTCTCACCCTACGTTAAGGCTCTTGCTGTTGTACTGTCCTCTCAAAGTGAGTAGGGGAGCCAAGGCCCACCCTCTCCACCAGGTTCCAGTCCAGGGCCCAATGCTGGGCAGCTACACTCAACACCTCAGGGTTCTAAGCTACTGCCCCCCTTTCGACCACTTCCTAGCCCAGTTTCCTTCAACTTACCAGAGTAGATTACTCCAATCAAATCTCTGACCCGCACACTCTGTCACTTGTTTCTCTTTTGTGGGTTGGCACAGGTCCGTGTGGTCAGGTCCCAGGCAACGAGCTCCTGTACAGTACTTTCCCCTCAGAGTAGCCTTCTACTGCCTCACTATGAACAACTCTGCTCCCCTTTTTAAAACCCTGCCTCCAGTGTGTGCAGGCTTTGCAGGTGTGTCTGGGTGAGGCCGCCTGGGCCCAGAGCTGTTCTTTTACCCTTTGCTCTCCAGTGTGGGGCTTGTATACCCCATCACACCCACAAAGTCAATTAAGCTGTTAATGTGGCCCTGAGAGGACAAATAGGCTTCCTGGCTGCACTCTGAGTGTGTGCCAGCCTAGATTAAAGATGGGAGAAGAGGTAGGTGGCTAGTTTAGAGGCAGGAAGGAACACCTGGAATAGGAAGGAGCTGAAGGGAAGACAGGAAGTAACTTTGTAGCCACTCTCTTCGAGTAGACCAGTTGTGAGGAGAAAGCTTACAGGGAGAATTGGTCCTGGGGTCCTTTCCTGAGTAAGGGAATTTGGCAAGAGGCGAGGAGAGACTTGGAGAGACAGCACAAGAAATCAACCTTGGCTGCTGGTTATATGGTCCCTGTGCTGGAATTTGGTTAGTGGAAGGGCCTGAGTTCCCCTAGCAGCCACTGAAGGTGGTTGGAGGCCAGCGGAGAGGATGACTGAGGGTATGAAGGACATTTCCCCCCCCCCCCCAAGCCTCTGCTTAAACCAAAACCGATCAGAGAAAAGACTTACAGAAAGCAATGAAAAGGTGGTGGGAGACACACCTAAACCCCGCCTGACATCTGCATTGAAGATAGGACAGGGAGGCATCTTCATTAGCATACAGAATAGAGAACAGAGATTCCAAGGCAAGAACCACACTGAACTCTGGGACCAGAAAAGCAGAGAAGCATTGCATCATGGGGGATCTCTGCTCCAGATGTCAATGAACCTCCGCCTGCACACACCCAGCTCAGCAGTTTTCAGACTAATTCTAGTAGTGAATCCTTGATTGATATCCAAAATACTGAAGCTGCCTAATTGCATTGTGAGCTCCCTTGAAGGAACACCACCCATAGCCAGGAATGATCAGTTCCTATTGTCTAGTCTAAAGAAAACCCTTGAGTCATCAGTTTACCCATAAATAAATCTAGTGTTCTCCCTTGAGCCATTGTTATTTCCCTACAAAAAACCCTTACCCACGCTCAAGTAAGTGTTCTGATGCCTGATCCAAACTCTGCATCAGTTCCACTGGGACTTCATCTTCTCTGACTGATCGTGTTGAGGCCTCTGCCTGTCTCCAGCACTCAGGACCCTGAGCTACCACTATCACCTGGGAACCCCGACTAGTTTAAGCTTCATGGAGTGGTGAGACCCCAGCTCTCGCTCTCGCTCTCTCTCGCTCTCTTTTCTTTTCTACCTCAGGTATAACTTTTTAACCCTGACTTGTTTGATCAGGTATAGATTTCTATATATGACTTTTGTAATCTTTTATAATGTAACTGTTATGCTTGTTTAGGCTCTCCTTGTGTGGTTATCACTATTATTCAATAAATAACTTTTATGGTTAAGCTGGTTGCTTCCCTCTCTCTCTGAACTTTACTCTTTTGTGTTTTTGGCTTCCCCATTTACTCTGCAGCAATGCTTCTCTTACCTAAGCTAAAGATCCCTGTAGCACCCCAAAATACTGTGGGGTTTGTGCATCAAGTGGGTTACTACCAGAACAATTGTAACGTGAAAGTGGGGATAGGGACGTGCTGAACCTGTGACTTACAAGGGTGGCAGCTTGGAAGTGCTGCTTGGCCCAGCCTATTGAGCCCAGGGGCATATAAGGGTGGCAGCTTGAGAGTGCTGATTGACCCGGTCCACTCAGACTTGCTCTGTGTGTGTGTGTTCATCTGGTTCTGGGGCTGGAGGAACCCAGCCCTGGGAAACCTAGGTCCTGCAGGATAGCTCCATTGGGAGGGAACTTGCAGAAAAGAGAAGTAGAGCTCCATATAAAAACACAAGTGACACAAGCAGTACATTGGTAGAATAACAGACAGCCCCCCCCCCCCAAAGAGTAACCCTAATAAATGAATGTACCCCAAAGTAATGGGCAGATCTGGTAACAATGTCTACACTGCAGTTACACGCCCATGACTGGCCTGTGCCAGCTGACTTGGGCTTCCAGGGCTCAGGCCAAGGGGCTGTTATATTGAGGTGTAGACATTCAGACCCCAGGCTGTAGGACCCTATGAGGTGGGAGGGTCCCAGGGCTTGGGCTGAAACCCAAGCCTGAATGCCTACATATCAATTAAAGAGCCCCCTGGAGCAAGCCTGAGTCAGCTGGCAGTGGCCAGCCATGGGTATCTAATTGTAGTGTAAACATACAGCGACAGCCCTGAGAGAAGGATGTAAGGACTTTGGGGCCCAGAGTTAGGCCTGAAGACATTTTTGTAAGGACGTTGGAACTTTTATGTCCAGGACTCAGTTATGACCTGGCTGGAGGGCTGAGTTAGAGAAAGAGAGACCACCATAGGACTAGACCAGGGGATGCCAGATGGGGAAGAGCCTGCTACATCACACACATCCATGAGGGTATGTTCTGTAGTGGTGCATGAATTCTTCTATGCATACATACAAGCAAAGCAACCTTTCATAGTTGCACACTTTATAAAATTGGCTCTCTCATAATTAAAAATGTACTGCATGTGAAGAAGATGCAATGATGAATGGGTCCTCTGCCAAGTGATGCTACTATTGACTGGAACACTGGCTGGCACTTCCAAGTGAAGACTATTTCCCTGCAAAAGCTAAACTTTCTGGGTTAGTCTCAGTTTGTCTAAAATGACATAAGGCATCAATAGAATTACACCAATTGCCTCACTTGTGATTCTGACCCTCTCTCCAGTCACTTTACTACTAGATTTTTGGGGAAACCCCACCCACAATATTTTTGTTATAAGGAGTGAATTCATATTTAATGTTTGTATTAAAGCGTATCTAGGTTTTCCTGTTGACATCACCCATAGCTCGTGTGATAATGTACTTGGAAATTAATGAGTGCTTTTGCTCTCTAGCCAGCAAAGCATCTAATGATGGAATCTAACTTTAAGCATACGAAACGTCTGTGCAGCCAAACACAAACTTAACGTTATGCATGCACTTATATGCTTGTTGGAATAGGACTAGAGTGTTTGACACATGGAAGGATTACACTGAGTGATCTATTGGTTTGAATGGAGGTCGATAATATAACTTGAGTCTGTTTAGAAACTTCTGTTTCTATTTGATATATCTCTGTTAACTTACAAATGTCTGTTTGAGTTTCATAATGGAAAATGAGAAGGGCTGTAACAAAAGGAAAAAATGTATTTGATATGCTGGCATGGAAAATCAGGATAATTTAACACTTAAAATAACAATTTTTACTGTCTGTATTGTTCATCAGAACATGAAAAGGAGTAAAATTCATGCAGCAGATATTGTACTAATTCAAAAGCATATTTTTAGCTGAAAGATGAAAGCGATTGGATGCACTGTTGCTGTTTATAGTTGCTTCATGGCAAAAGAGCAGGCTGTTATGTATCAATTATAAAGCATTGCCATATTAAACTAAACTTTAGGGCTGATAGTGAAGGGTTGTAACAGAAATCAAGTAAACTGATATAAAACTCAATCGCTGCCAGGATTCTTATGCTCCCAGACATTAGTGCTTTGTTCATTTGTGCTCTATTGAAAGTGTATACATACATATGTGTGCAGACCAAGGGTTGTAAACACTCATATTGTAGGTTGAATGCACACATCTGAAGATCTGGCTGTAAATTTTTTTAATGAGGCTGCCAGATATTCTATATGTCTGATACAGATTGGAGTGGCTTTCCAAATCAATATGTTAGATAAATATGGCCCCCCAAATTAGAGAGAGCTGAGGTAGTTAGTTTTGTGCTTTAGTTCGGGGTTTGTGGATATGTAGAGTCCTTCATTCGATAGGAGGAATATTAGAGGCAGAATGATGTATGTCCTCATTTTGCCACCCCACTCCAGGCAAGGCCACCTAATACCAATTGCTGGACCATCTGGTTCCCTCCCTCTCCTGCGAAAGGAGAAGTGGTGCTGCTGATGGTGGCTGACTTCGATCTCCTTCCATACACTTCTCACATGGTTCTTCTCCATGGGTATTGACATCCGCTCTCCTAAAATTTTTGATTTAAAAATTAAAATAAAAAACAAAACTGTATTAAACCAGCAGATTTCAAATGTTACATTTTAAATATTTTAATCAACTTTTTTCTTTTTCTGGTTAATCTTTCAGACACACAATTATGGGTAAATCTAATGTAAGCAACATAGTCAGTTTCATCGAATCTGCACACCATTTCATATATGGAATTTCTGAAATAGAATTTGCAATAAGCTTTCTGCTAGACCATGGGTGTTCTTCACAGATGATAGATATTGAATGCCAATGCTATTGAAATGTTTCTTCTACCCATGATTCAAACTCTGTGCTATTCATATCCATAGGAAATAACCTAAAGTTCATATCAGCCATCTCTCTCTCTCTGAACCCTATCCAAGGAAGACTTTTGGTTGAGGAGGCTGGTATGGGGGGGAGGAGCAATATCCTGAGGACTATTTTTCTTGTTTGGTTACATAACTTCCAGTTTATAGTCTCCATGGCTTCTCTAATTTGAAAGACATTAAAAAAGAGCAGGAAGTAATCCTGGAAGCTTATGTTTTAAAGGAAGAACAGGAGAACAAAATGTTATTAAAAACAGGTGAAAGAGAGAAGCAGAGAAATAGGGAGGGATGTTCTGAATATGGCTGGGGCGCAAATGTCAAAAATTGTTAGCATGTGGAGTTCCCACAGTGCTGCAGTCAGGGTATACACATAACAGATCTGGTACAAACATCCTGGGGAGATGAATTTATAGTTAGTTTAAACAACAGCAAAAGACAAACCTCTGCCAAACTTTCTCCTGTGCTTGGCTGGACATTTTCATGCAGAACTGCTCTCTCTGCATCCCATTCTCTTATGTTCTGGGCTGAAGATAATAGGACCCACATGCCAGCATTAGTCAGCAGAAATAACTTCCCCGTTATGCATTATTCAATTTCCTGACATTGGGGCGACTAACCTGTTCACTATCATCTGGAGAACAGAATCAGTTCCATCCCACTGACACTTTGAAAATATAAAGGCAGCAAAAGAGATTGTAACTATCGTGGCATTACTCTTCTATCCAGCCTGGGGACAATTTTTGCTTCTGTCTAGTTGACCTGAGCCACTGATATCTTAAAGAGTAAGACCACAAGCTAGCCTCATTCCCAGCCATTCTATGACAGAGCAAATCTTCATGGTGTGCCAGCTTATTGAGAAGGCACATGAATTCAAGTGCCCCATTCAGATTGGATTTGTGGATATCAAGTCCACATTTGATTCTGACAGGGAATCACGTTGGCTGATTTTGAAATTTGTAGGTCTACCTGACAAATACTCTGTCTTCTATAGGATAACTTCTCAAACTGTGTTCTTGTAAATGGGGAAAATGCCTTCTTCCAAATTAGGTGGGGCCTTCAACGAGGATATGTTGCAACATGAGAACCCTTCAGTGCTTTCATACACCATGTGCTTGACCAGGCACTGTGTAAATTTAGTTTGGCATAGGTCTTGCTGATAAAACCTCATTGATGCCAGTTTTGCTGATGACATAATGCTAGTTGTCAGATCAATGGAGGAGATAGTTGCAGCACTTAAATCCCTGGAAATCTCAATGGCAAAAGTCATCCTGAAAATTAATTGGGGATAAAACTAAAATTCTTCCAGTTGGTGATTTTGAGCATACTGCGAGCGTTAGCATCTTAGTGGGTGACCACCCAGTTGAGATTGTTGGTGATTTCACCCACCTCAGCTCTGTCAATAACATGGATGGTATCAAGAGAGAACTTAAAAATCTACATTGCAAAAGCATCATCAGTAAATGGGGACCCTCATCAAGAACCTCTTTTACAAACCAAATATCCTGATGAGAAAAGAGACTAAGCTGAGGATATATAATGCTTTGGTGGTCAGTATTCTGACCTATAGGACTGAAACAGGGCCCTTAACTGTCAAGATTGAAGAAAATCTGGACACCATTCAGCAATGATACAAATTCAAGATGAATGAAGGATCCATTTTTTCCTAAATGGGTCTTGCACTCTCAAATCATTGCCCAATGCTTTCTAAAGTGGCATGTTCCTCTGCTCTGAATGCCTCCCATCTTGGCTGTGAGAATAATCTTCATCTTTGACCTAAAGAAAGCAGGATGAAAAAGACACTCGCCCTGGAAGACCTAAAACACAATGGCTGGACAGTGTATATGGACACCTGTCCATCGTAGGCATTCTAGCCTGTAACGCACCAGATTTGGCTAAGGGCAGAACACCATGGAGACACATAGTGTGTTCAGTGGTATCTTTGCTGGCCAACTGACAGCATGAGAGCTAACCTAGTCTAGATAAACATCAATAAATATTAATGAGAATGCTACATATTTTCTCAAATTACTTGTAGGTCATTTGCATTGGGTTCCTCACTTGTGTCTAGAAAACAAAGCAGGCCCACCAAAACCTAAGAACAACTTGATACTGTATGGCTTAAGGTACTGAACTGTATTGTCTGGGTGCAAGACAAAATATTCCAGATTAGACTTTCTGTTAGTGGGGTTGTTTTGTCACTCATCTGGGTAGGGTTGCCACTTGTTGTGATGCTGCAGTCATCCCTTCTCCTAAAGGATGATAGCTCATTTAAGGACATCACAGGCAACATCTACGGCATTACTGAAGATTGTAGGGCTGCTATATGGGCTTCAATACATATGTTTTTAAAAACATTACACCCGGATCCAGGTTGTCGCAGCTCAGAGGGGTAGCCATGTTAGTCTGTATCCACAAAAACAATGAGGAGTCCGATGGCACCATAAAGACTAACAGATTTATTTGGGCATAAGCTTTTGTGGGTAAAAAAACTCACTCCTTCAGATGCATGGAGTCTATATATATATCCCAACAGTGACACTTGACTGGATTGGCATTCAGAACAAAGACTTTTTATTTGGGCTTTGCTCCTGTGTTATGTAACTTGGCACATAGAAGAAATTCCCTAATTTCATTCTGATCTACTTGTAATGAAACCAACAGCTAGCTCTTTGCATGGGCTTCTTTTATAAAAATTAAAGGATACCCTGCAGCCATTAAGATTTGAACTACCCCTTAAATCTGTTTTAATATCATTACTGGAATCGTGGCACATATGTAGCATTTCTGGAGTATTTTGTATAAGAACAAATTGTAACCAGTTGAAACAACCAATATGCATATCATAAATATTAATATAGTAGTAATTCTCCATGGAAGAATATTCACTGAGAACATCAATATAAAATATGTTGTAATCTTTCTTTCAAATGCAAGGGTTTAAAATATGTTTAATTAACATGGATTATTTATTTATTTTTCCTGGTAACCATGACTTTGAGAGATTTTACAGCACTCTTCTCCTTTATAATCAAGCTGATTAGGTTTTTAATCTAATTTCAATCTTGTATCTAAGGAAACATAATATGATAATTTGAATGTTGTGTATTGTTTTGGTTTTTAGAAAAAATGTTATTTTTAGATGATAATGACAGAAAAATGCAAAACTTTTTTTTGCGTTAGCCATATGGAATGCTTCTCTGCATTGTATCAAAGTACATTTTCCACTGCCAGCCATTTTGTAAAGAAAGTTTGTTCAGAAAACCCCCAGAAAGACTAAAGGGAAAAAAATTGTATTAATTTGTAGTGTGATGTGAACATATTCTGCACAAATTGCTTTGGTTTCATGTGTGGCTCTGCCATTGATGTGTAAGGGGAGTTGCATGCAGACTGATGGCAGGATGTTTCCAGTGTCCCATTACTTGCTCAGTTTTCATATAATGTGCCATTACAGCTGTTCATTCATATCCATCCTTCCCTCAAACAACAAATTTCCAAAGTTTCAGAATACTTTTTTTCATAAATAACAAATACAAGAGAAATTTCATTGACGTCTAGGAACAAAATGTAGGCCATACTTGCAGGATGGGGACTATCCTGGGAAGCAGTGCCTCCGAAAAGTATTAGAGGGTCATGGTGGATAATCAATTGAACATGAGCTCCCAGGATGAGTCTCTGGTAAGAAGGGCTAATGTGATCTTTGGATACGTAAACAGGGGAATCTGGAGTGGGAGCAGTGAGGTTATTTTACTTCTATACTATACTTTAACTTCAATTTGACACTGGTGTGACTGCTATTGGAATACTGTGTACAGTTCTGGTGCTTACAATTCAAGAAGGATGTTGATAATGGGAGAGGATTTAGAAAAGGCCACAAGAATAATTAAAGGATAAGGAAACATGTCTTATAGTGATAGATTCAAGGAGCTCAAGCTATTTAGTTTGATAAAAAGCAGGTGACTTGACCAGTTTATAAGTACCTACATGGTGAACAAATACTTGATAATAGGCTCTAAGGCAGGGGTCGGCAACCTCTGGCACACGGCTTGCCAGGATAAGCAGCCTGGCGGGCCGGCCAGTTTGTTTACCTGCCGCGTCCGCAGGTTCGGCTGATCGCGGCTCCTACTGGCCGCAGTTTGCCGCTCCAGGCCAATGGGGGTGGTGGGAAGCCACGGCCAGCACATTCCTCAGCCTGTGCCGCTTCCCGCAGCCCCCATTGGCCTGGAGCAGCAAACTGCGGACAGCCCACCAGGGTGCTTACCCTGGCAAGCCGCATGCCAGAGGTTGCCGACCCCTGCTCTAAGGTATGATATGATCCAGTGGCTAGAAGCAGAAGCTTGATAAATTCAGACTAGAAATAAGGTGTAAACTTTTAACAGTGAGGGTCACTAACTATTGGAACAATTTGCCAAGGTTTGTGGTGGATGCTCCATCATAGGCAACTTTTAAATCAAGATTGGATTTTTTCTAAAATATATGCTTTAGGATATGTTTATTTTGGGGAAGCTTTATGGTCTGTGTTATAAAGGAAGTCAGACTAATTGATCATAATGGTCCTTTCTGGCATTGAAATCTCTGAAGGTCAGAGGAGCGACACAAGTTACACTGTCTGAGGATCCGGACCTTGGTAATTTGTTGATTTAGCAGCTTTGCTATCCAAGTGTATGTGTACGTGTGTGTATCCATGTCCCTCTGTTGGCTCTCATTTTATACTTGGACCTTTTTGTTCTCTTTGTACAGCACCTATCATAATGGGGCCTAGTCCACAACTAGGGCTTCTAAGTGCTATATTAATAATAACATTACTACATAATATAGCGATTGCTACTTATATAGCACCAAACGTATGGCTATTCCATGAATTTCAGTCAGTCAGGAAAATGCCCAATAGTTTTAAGGCAGGTATGGAAGCAAATCAAAACAAAGTCTAATAATTAAGTCAGACACCACACACATAGATTAAAAAAGAGAGGGATTTGGGGTTCCAAATGACCAAAGAGGACGGATTGATATATTTCTGATTCTGTGTTTAATATAATCATTGAGATATAGTATTTAATCAAAAGCACATACAACACAGCATACACCTCCTCCCCCATCCCCTGGAAATCTAAAATATCCTTTCCAGTAAACATTCCTGTGCTGGAGATGAAAAACCAGATTCTGAATTCCTCTAAACTGGTGTAAATCCAGAATTATTGAGATCTGTATCTGGCCTTGTATATAAACTCAAACTTTAACTCAGAATTTCTGGGAGTTTCCTTTCCTTTCATAGAACAATTTTGGATAAAGATAAAACGATGGAAGATATTAGAGGTCACTAAATATTTCCTGCTAAGACCTTTTTTATTGGATGGTTGCTCAAGTGAAGAAAGTTCTGTTTTAAGGCATTTAAAAAGAAATTGATTGACCTGCTGGTATAGCTATAGCAAACCTTTCATAAACGAGAAATTCATCATCTTCAAAGACCTCTGAACAGATTTAATGAAGTGACACTGAGCAGCATTGTACTGTAAAAATTGAGAGCTCCTTTTCATCAGCGAGATATGGAAAGAGCTACCATGTGAGATACATAAAATGTGTAGCCAATTAGTTCATTTTGACATTCATTTATCATTGTTATCGATCGGTTATGGTCAACACGTTATTTCATGTGTAATGTGTGAGAAATAGATTTAAGTTTTAGGTATCAATAGAAGTAAAATAGGATTATAGAAGTATAAGATTGACAAGTGTTTAGGACTGATGAATGTGTGTTAAGTATACAAATAAAGCAAGGTTGTAATGCAAGGCCTATAGGCTAATGCCTGTAAGATTTCAGCTTAGACACGCTAGGCTTAAGGAAACTTGACATAAATGGATGACCTAAAAATAACCATATGCGAGTAGAATCACAAGATTACCGAAAAGAATGTGCCAAAAGGTGGTGTTCCAGAAATATATTGTAATGTCCTTGTCCAGACCACAAGACACCTGATTATAACATCATAGATGGTTCTGTTTTGACAACAGGGTACCGTGGAAACAGGTTGATTCAGATGTTAATAAGATGCTAATAAGAAAAAGGGGAACTAAGAGACCAACCTATGAAAAGGGGGCACCTCATAATTATGGGGTGTGGAAGTACTGATAAGGAAAAGGAGGGTTAGAACCCTCATGCAAATGCATAAGGCATATTAGGTGTGGTCAGAGCAATAAGATAAGAGGTTCTCTGATTGGGCTAGAATGGGAATACCTCATTGGGAAGGCTCCAGGAGGAACCACCCCTCTATTGATGACTACCTGTTGAGAGATCCACCCAAATCTATGAAATCTTTGGGTATGTGAGTATGGATATGGCATTGGCCAAAGCATGAACTCCCTCTCAGGTTTTGTATACGTGTAACACATAATACAAACAATATTTTTTACTTCTAACTGTATTTGTGGTTACCTTCCTTATTCTTCCTGTATTCCTAGAGCCTCCAAATCGAAGGGTGATTGTCACCCTATTTATCTGTGAACTGTAGCAGCAGGAGCCAGATTCTCCGTAACTTACCATAGAATTATCAATTCATTCAATTTAAGTATGTGGCTACAATGTTTTGTTTTTTAAACCTTAGGTAACTTCCATTGAACCATGAGTATGTATTTCTGTCTCTTCTTGCTCTGTGTGTGTGTGTTATTACAACTGATTTGAGAATATGGGTCCTATCCTTGAATCCAACTAAGTACTGGACCCAAATGAGAAAGACACAAAGATTACTTAGTCACCGATATGCTCTCCCCAGTTCAAAGGGAGCATGTAGTTTGGCTCTTGGAGTAAATTAGAGCCATTCAAGGGCTGTTCTAACATACATGGGCTGCAATGGGGCAGTAGGAGCTATTCTGCCAGTCCAAGTTGCTTCAACCGTACCCCCTTTAGCCCTCAATATGCCTGCTACATTGTTGTGGAGGGCTGATGGGGTTGCTTAGAGACACATATATCTATGGCAGCAAAGGAGTCCCATATATCAAGGGAATCCACAGCTGTCTTCTTAGGACAGCTGTCTACAGGGTGCAAAGGGGGCTGAGGGTCTGTCCTGTTTTGTATTAAAATACTAGGGAAGCAATAAGCTATGTATTTGATGGTGATATTTTCAAAAACAATTAAAGGGGGTAATAAGAAACCATATTTGCATTATCATGGAAATAACTTTAAAAGAACTTTTAAATGTCAGCCTTTTTCTAACACATTTATCATCTTCTAAGTTTTTTAAAAATAATGGAATATCTCCCTATTTATTGCACCATCTGCTCATAAGAGGAAAGGCAAAATTTGAGAAGGTTGAGCTTGTGTTTTAAATGTCAACCTAATACTACCTTGGGGGAGAAGTAATTTGGGACTATCCTTGAAATTACCTTGATAGACTGGAATTGTAACAAGGGAAGGTTACATGAGATAGCTGACAGGCTGCTGACCTGCTTAGCTGAAGTAACAGTGATCAGAGAGACTATTTTCACTGGTTAAATTAAGCTTTCTGACAAGTGAGAAGCACTATAGACTGTAAAAAATCAAAGGTCACATTTGGTAAAAGTTCTGTTGGTGCTGGCTGTGCACATAGATCCTCTAATAATTTGGGGATTTATTTCTGATCCCCTTGACGGGGAATTACCCTAAAGTCACCCTTGATTTGTATTAATGTGCAACTAGAATTGGGCCCTTTGTCTTAAGCTTTTATCTTCAAAATGGTAAAATATCTGGACCTAAGGATGACTTCTTTTTATGGCCAGAAATATGCCTCAGGTAGACATTCTGTGTGATCTTTAAGAGACAGCTAAAATCCCACTAATAGTTAGCCTGTATTTCTCTGGACTGATCGCTGACTTTTAAAATGGTGATGATTTTGTCCTGTGCTGAATTAATATTTTGGAAAGGAGGATGTCCATATGTATATTCTTAATGGTTATATTGATTTGTTGGAAATACCCATTTGAGAATTCTTTATGGTTTAACAGGATTTTTGTAATGGAGTGGAAGGGAGCTTTTTCACTTTCAAAAATGGCCATGTAGAATTCTTCAAATTGTCAGTTCAAAGTAAGAAGAAATTACACTTTTTTTCAAATATATGCCCCATTAATTTTATGCCCTTTAGCATAATATACTTGTAACCAACAGTAACAGAAAGCAGCAACTTGATTCAAGCCCCTGAGGCAATAGCATTCTGCCATCATTTATCTACATGCTTCCCCACCTTCAAGTTATAGAACCAAATTCATCCACTTAGTCCACTAAGTGACTATTGGTGAATATTTTCCAGAGAAATAATGTACTTTAAAATATAGGAAATACTTGGCTAAGTTCTGATGTTACACTGATGCAGTACCATTGAAGCCAGTGGGGTTGCACTAGTGTAAAATAAAGTAGAATTGGCCCAGTATTGATGAAGAAATTTCAAAATCCACGAATCTAAAAGCTTTATGAATGTCACTTATACAACATTTTTCTTGCTTCCTTTTTTTCATACATGCATTTCCCCCTCCTTTCTGTCTGTTTCCTTTGGTTTTGGTTTTTTCCCTCCTTTGCATTTTTTTCACAGGCTAGGCCTTGATCCTTCATTGGGCAGCGCCTATGCAGAATACTGCTGCCTTTGTGCAGGATAAGAACCCTAATAAATGTTTGTCTTACATGCTTTCTCTTGCTCCTACACTGCCCTACTCCCCTCTCAGCCCTACCTTTTGCTGAGTCCCTACTAGCCCCTTTCACCAGTGAGGTTGAGAGAGCTCTTCATCTACTGAGAACAAATGCTAAAAGACCTATATGCTATACCAAGTCTATTCTCCACTTTTCTGCATCTGTTGGCTGAATCATTTTTCAGACCTTCAAGAACTGAAGCTGGTTTGGACAATTTGTAAGACAACTTGCTTATTCCCATAGACATAATTGGAGTTATACCAAGGCGGAATTTAGAGCAGCATGTATTTCTGGGTGTATGACTGGGATTTAGGAATTTGTGTCCGCCCCTCCCTAATATATTGTTTCTGGACAAAATCCTGAGTGGTTTTGTGCACCTGCACAAGGTCTAGATACCACAAAAATTAGACACTTAAGGCTAGTAGGAGAACCAAGCTGGGGAGAGCTTGTACTGGTTTCTATGATGACTCTCCTCACTACCACACAGAGAGGAGAGGGAGCATATGTAGGACATGGTTAATGGGTTCATGGAAAGTATAAATCCACAAGAGGCTATGTGGGGAGGAGGGCCAGGCTGTACCACTTATTACTTATCCCATGCCCATGCAGTAGCCTCCATGCCTATTATGTCAATATGAATGCCATGGAGTGCTTATTGGATTTTCTTCCTAAGCACCCAAAAGGCAACATATTTCCCATTACTAGACAATGAGGAGATCTAAGATCTAGACATCCTGCATGGTCCCTGGTGGTGGAGGTGGGGAAGAGCACCAGGAAAACCATGTTTCTCCCCTTCACTTGCCAAAAGGACTCGGCAAAGAAGACTGAGGATCTGCTGTGCTCCCATTCGCTACCCAGCCAGCAGTCTCATGTCCTGCTGGAGAGGGAGGCAGTGAAAACAATTAACAGGTGAAACAATGGAGTGGAGGGGAAGGAGCAGCATTGCCATGGTGGTAATGCACAATCCTACAGTTTCAGAACGAACACTGTGCAATGATTATGGATGCAGCTAGTTCACACGAGTGCTTTGTGGTGCACAGAAGTAGATGAGCAACAGCACACATGCTTTTATGTCTTGACTTCAGTGTTCCCTTTCCAAAAATGTTACCCCCAATCCTCATTAATGCATCCCAACATCTTGACCCCATTTTGGGGAGTGGGAAGGGGGAGAGCATTTTGTTCATACGTGAATAAGACCTATTTTTTTCAAGTCCAAGTTTATCAGTAGCATAATTAATTTTGGTTATTCTTGATAAATTTTCCCCATCTAATGCTGACTCAGTGTCTATATGGGTAGATTTTTTTTTTTACACGACAGTTACAGAGCTTTTAATAATACCACATTGACCCTAGCAATAGTTCTTGTTCCTTGGCTATAAAGATGGACCAATTTCTATTCAGTTATACCAGCATAAATCTAGAGTTAGAGAAGAGAGGAGAATCTGGTCCCACAATCTCTTTTTCTATGGAAACTTTAATTTAAGGAAAACATATTGATTTTTTAAAAATGCATTTGTTTCAAATATCTATATTTTTCCTTTCTAAAATAAACTTTCAGTATATATTTTCTCATCTATTTATAAGGTACATATTTACCACAATTCTCAAGTAGAAGTTCATGGTGAGGGGGGAAATCTAAATGTTATAAGAGCTACAGGGTTTTACTTCACAGAAAAGTGAAAATCTCTGTCTTGCCTTTGGGTTAAATTCTGGTTTAGATTATGTTTATATTCTTGTGTCTTCCATTATTTTCTGCTCTAGCCAATCTAAATTCTTAGCCTCATGTGACTCTTGATAAATCTCCCTTTTTGCTTCTTCCACTATAGGATCAGATCTAGAACTGCTGAATCCTAGTCTTAAAACAATTATCTTTGTATTCAAGCGTTTTGTACTCCAGTGTTTACAGGTTGTTTCCATTAGGAGGAGAAATTGATGATAGGTATTTCTTTGATATAATCCTGTTTATTTATAAATACTTAAAAAGTCCTGTTTCCCTGAATGCAGGAGAAACCAAACAGAAGACCGTTTTCTTGTTCAGTTGGAAACCTCTTTGAGCCAACACTTAACCGAAAAACTTTTTTTTTTTTTCCCCTCAGGGTCACACTAGGTCTGGTCTTTTTTGCTCTTTTTCTCTGATCTTCTGTGCGCTTCTGCCACTTCTTTGTCTCACACATACACGGACGTTTCAACTAATCAATACCTTAGCCCCTTCCGTTGCTTTTCATCACCACAGAAAATCCTTGGCCCACACGGTTCAGCTTCTATGCAAGCCTTGTCATTAACTTGTGTTTTGGGAGGTGGTTCTCTGATTCAGCTATCTGGTTCCATAAAGGAGCTTGATTGTTTCTTACATTTATTCCGAAGGAAGGCCATGTCTATACAGAGTGTTAGTGCATGGGAAGCATTACAGCTCTCTAGCATGCCAGGCACTAACTGGCCCCGCACTGAAAGTTTTGTAGTACACTTTGACTTACTACTATTCCAAACAGTGATTAATTAAACAGCAAGGGAATTAGTGCATCCATTAAGTTTGTGGCTTCTACTCTTGAAATACAGTTCTGCTTGTGTGAAAAAGACTGTTACTGTCTGAGATGGATGTGCCTTCATTGAAGTAATAATGATGTTGAGAAGACAAAACTGAATCTTTTTTTTCTCTTCATTTTGGCGATAGTTCATTAAACAGACATAACTTAAATGCTTGATTAAAGTACAGTAGATTTAACACTAGATTTCAAGACACAGAAGGCTTATGGCTTTTTCACAGATATTTTATAGGTCCTATTTAATTGGAATGAGGAAGAATTTCCTGAATATGTATATAATGTATAGCAGACACTCAATAACATTATTCAACAAATAACAATGCTAAATTACTGTATAAATAACACCCTTAGGTTAGCTAGCACATATCAGGTTCAAAATTAAAATGGAATACTGCTGCTCAGGCTAACACTGAGTCTTAGATATAATTGCCATTCTGATTATTAATGGTTCCTGGATTACTTACTATTTTGTCATGTTGCACAGAGGCTCTCCTTTAATATGTAGTGCCTATTAAGTCATAGATTAGGCAAATGGCTCAATTCTGCCAGTATTACTACATTGCAATATACTGTTAGATAAAAATTCTGTCATTCCCAGAAGTTTCATCTGAATTGGTACATTACAAATGACCTTTCAAACCTTTGTAAACTACTTTTCTTACTGCACCTGACATGTCTAGGCACATTAACTCTTTATTTTGTTCTGTTTTTTAATATAGGTCTCTGCAGCTTTTTTCTTTTTGTATACATGTTATATTTTCTTGTAAAATAAAACAAAGTATAAAACCAAGGTACTATTTATGAGAAATCAACATTTATTACAGGAAGTGTGAGACAAGACATCATTCTCGTAAAACAAGTTTATTTTCCACACACATCCTTCTGTTTCAGTCATTTGTCATCTTATATGCAATTTACATTTTGTTTGTTGAGAAACATACTGAGTGCTCCGTATACCTTATTTCTACTTTTATAAGGAGAAAGCGTAATCATATAAGTAGAAAACCCAAATAATTGCTGACAAAGTTTTAACAGTGAAGATCTGATCATTGCACTAACTTATTATAAAGTATTCCTGGCCTAAATTTAGATCTCTGATATTGTTATGATGGAGAGTGGATAAAATGTTGAAGCTTGTAGGTATGACAGATGTCATTTAGTCAGGATAAATGTAAGAAGCAGTTAAGCACTTTAAAAAAAAAAAAAAGCTGAAATCATAGGAACCATTGTTCAAATCACAGGTCACATACAAAACCAATCAGGAGCTAAGTTGTGGGTGAAGGGGTTTCACGCAGGGTGAATGCAGATATAGAGTATTTGCTGGGTATTGCTTGGTGGAGCAGTGTCTGTGTGTGCAGCAAACCCCAGAAAAATAGAGAAGCAGCAGGAAGCCAAGGACACAGTGAGAGAAGCACTTGCAGAGTGACCCTGTGAGAAAGCCAAGAGAGACTGCTCTTCTGGCAGAGTGCTGGCTGGAAAGAGGCTTGGAACTGTGAGTAATAAAGCTACCTCCTGTTTGATTCCTACTGCGTTCTGTTTCCAAGAAGTTTGGGTACATTCTTTGATGCAGGTATTTCTGTTTGTTTGCAAAGAAATAGCTGGTGCCATCATCAATTTCTCTTCCTAATGGAAACATCCTGCAAGATACTGAATATTGCCCAATTGCTTTAGGTCAAAGGGGTTGGCAGTATTTCACACTCTTTCCCTCTGCATTCCTGGGCAATATTTCAGATAACCTACTTTGGAAAGCCAAAGAAATACAAATATACACTACAAAAGTAACGTTAATGTGTGCCCATGTTGTGATTGTCAGCACCCAAGCATGCAGCTCCACCTCTATATGTGCTGGGGAGCATTGCAAAATGTCTTTCAGGGTATATAGAGCAGTAATTGCCAAGTCAAGCCACCTCTAAACAGCAGGCAAGCAATGTCGTCTAAGCCATAAAGCACATTGATGTGGTTCCTGTAATGGAGGTTTGCTGGGCAGTTTCTCTGTGAATTTTGAGGGGAGCTAGGAAAGTGCCTTGCTCAGTGAAGGTTTTCTGGTAGGAATGTACGTGCAGTACCAGTAATAACTCATTTGTAACTATTTTGACACTGAGGCATGAGGTTATGTTTGGTGGTGAATATTTTAGATGACTGCAGTGCATTTGTGAATCCCAAGGATTAAGGACTGTAGTCTGTCCTCAGCTGGTAGAAAATGAATATGTATCAGAAGCCCAGGTGATATGATTTAAATTATATTTTAGGGGGTTGGCATTGCACAGCTAACCCTGAGTCCAGTTAATGCTCCCTTTTGGCAGGAGGGCTCCAATGGCATGGTCCAGCAGGTAGGGTGTTATCCTGGACTCTGGGAGACCTGTATTCAGTTCCTCACTGTACCACAAGCGTCCTTTGGGGCTCAGGGCAAGTTACCTAGCCTCTCTGTGCTTCTGTAAAATGTGGAGTAATAGCACTTCGCAACATCCTGTGAGGTAGGGAGGATAAATACATTGAAGATTGTAAGGGCCTCAGACACTGTAGATATGGGGACCAGAGATGTGGTTGAGACACTATGATAGGCCCCCTATCAGTAGCAGGACAGGAGCAGACATCAAGAAATGTGTATTCTTACCTAAAGATATAGTAACTTCAAGATGTTCCCTATCTAGCAAGGCTGCTACCCAGGCCTTACACTAGACATTATTTTATACCACATAACTTGATCTATGGTGATTTCTCTGTTTCTAACTCAAACAACCCTATTTTTAACTTAAGATAAATTTGGAATGATTGGACCAGAAGTTCAGATGTGCCCAAGGAGAGTGAGGGGCACAAAGGAGCCATTTACACCCTTGATTCTAAGGCTGATCCTAACTTCATAGTTAGGCATGTTTAGATCAGTGTCAGGTTGGCTGTAAACTATGCAGGGTTCTAATGTCCCTCTAGGACCTTTCTGGGAGCTCAGGCTCATTGAGATGGCTGGGCTACACCATTGCCCTCCCCCCAGGAGTCCTCCCTGCATTGGGGAGTGGAATAGGAACTGCTAAGGTGGCCCTACGCCATCTGGAGGTTCCCTTTAAACACCTGAACTCCACATTGAAGTCTGACTTGTGATGGGGAGATCAGCACAAAAGGGATTTCTTGGTCTCAGGCCAATTACCTAACACCCTCCCCCCCCACACACACTTTTTTTTGTGGCTGCTGACTCTTGAATAAAAAGGCACCTTTTCCAGACAGGTGCTGTTGAAATTGCTCGCTATTAGGAGTTGAGAACAGAGAGCCAACATCAGAGCTTGATGAGCAACAGGACTGGGCCAACGTCAGGCTAGATTTTTTTTTTTAATAGCCTTAATTTACCCATCTTCAAAGTCAATGGGGAAACTTGCCTGAGTACAGAATATCAAATTACTGCTCTAATCTAAATTTATGGACAGTGGCCCAGACCCTCAGATGGGGGGAGGGATAGCTCAGTCGTTTGAGCATTGGCCTACTAAACCCAGGGTTATGAGTTTAATCCTTGAGGGGGCCACTTAGGGATCTAGAGCAAAATCAGTACCTGGCCCTGCTAGTGAAGGCAGGGTGCTGGACTCAATGACCTTTCAGGGTCCCTTCTCCATATTTAGGTATATCTCCATATTTTAAAAAAAACAGTTTGACATTGACTTTTGTGGATCTGTGCTGATTTATACCAGCTGAGGATTTGGCCCAATATTTTTTTCTTTTTTAGAAACACCTAAGACCGAGAAATAACTAGTTAGTTTTTAAAAGTCTAAACAAATGATTCTAATCATTATTTTTATTTTTGTCTCTGCTGCTTTTCCCCCCTCCCAAGGTTAAATCAAATAGATTAGTCCATTGCCTGGTTAAATCCTAAACTTGGCGTATGCTCAGATTCCCTCCATGTGCACAGATGTGTCCTCAAATGCCTTTAAAAACTTGTTCCATAATTCAGTTACTTTCTGTGTACAGAAATTCTGTCCCAACATTTGCCTAATGGCTAGATTCTTTCTCAGCTTTAATACATCTTTTGTTTCTTCTTTTCTTAGTGAATCTTTTATTATAATTCAAACTCCTGCTGTAATTTTGCTGTGCTGCTGCTCTGAGATGAAGGAGAGCTTTGCAGCTTCAGTAGCTAATGCACACCCTGCTGTCTCACTCTGATGCGGAGGCCTGGTATGAAAATATTTAAAGAATTCCATGTCAATATCTGTCTGAAGATTTCTGCAAGGGTTGTGCACAGCCACCTTCAGGAATCCTCATAGTTTTAAGCTCCTTGGAAATTACTGTTTCCTCTAAAGGACACTTAAATGATCTAACACAATAAAGAGGTATCTGGATTTTGCACAGCAAAGAATTCAATACATGTATAATCCTAAACTGGGCACAAGAGTTCTTCTCGAGATCCACTCCTCTCCCCCTACAATAAATAGAAACACCTTAGTCATAAGTGACCAAAACAAGGATTTAATAAAAATCACATAGAATGTAATAAATAATTATGCACCATGTATGAGATGCTTTTAAAATACTCTAGCAGAGAATTGAATTCTTTTCTTTAGAATCTACTGGATTTGAATAATTTCTATAGAATCTCGTTCAATTTCTATAAAGGGTAGTAAATTTTACAGACTCATATTTCTTACAAAATCATAAGTTATTCCATATTTTTTCTCTAATTATTTTTGTTAATTTTGTTATTTTAAAAGAAGAATATGCAGACTATAAAAAGCTCATCTCTGCAGGGCCAAATTTTGAAGTTAGGTATGCAGCACATATGCAAAACCACAGAAACCAGGTATTACGTACAACCACAGCCACTTTGTATCAGCTCTTGAATTGGTCATAACAAACACCAGATTTGTGCACATAGGTGCACCAGATTTGTACATTTAAGTTAGCTGTGCAAAATGTATGGAGTGACTTCTACCTGCCTAACTTTGGACATCTGGACAGCATTGTTTTGTACTATTCTGTTGCACAAAAAATTGAGGGGCTATAAATTAACAAACCAACCCTTGTCTCAGAACTGGGCAGAGATGTTAATACTGGTACACACAGTTACACTATGATGTTCAGGCCTGATCCTTTCAACTTCTACTGATGTGAGTAATCCTTTTTCTGGAGTAGTCCCTTGATGATTAACTGGACTACTCATGTGGATTACGGAGTGACTAAGGGGTTGAAAGCTTAGACTCTTAATTTCCAACTCTGAAACACAGTCAAGAAATCATTTTTTGCCTAGTGGGCAAAATAGGAAATAATTTGTATCTAATATGTAACTATTAAAGGACTTTCAGTTTTTTAAAGTCCCTCTAAATGGGGGGAAATGTTTGGAAATCATGATTCTCGAAGCTTTATTAATAAAATAATTTGCACTACTCTCTGGCAGTTAAGTGGGACGTATTCATTCTCTAGGCGTAGAGATTATTTAGAATCAAAGGAATATTAGGTTGTAGTAAATCAGATTGTGAACGGGGTTACCATATGAATCTTACCTCCAGGCACCTATCAAGATGTGAAAAGATCTGCCTAAGAAATCTAACCAAAGGTAATAGTTCTCTTGGAGACTTGAGCCCAGATCACAATGCCAGTTACACTTGCTTAAATCTGGTGTAACTCTCCTGAGCTTAACTCCCAGCTGATTCCTTTCTCATTCTGGGTCATGTTGTGTGTCTTTCACATGAGCATGCAGGGTAGGGAGGAGGTGGAGAGGGACGGTCTATGGGGCCATCGCCATCCCATTGCCTTGCAAAGCTTTAGAAGGGCCAAACACATCAGCATTCTCTTCAAGGCCTGCTCCTTCCAAACCCCCATGGGCACAAGGCCTCCCAAAGGGGGCAATTACTGAAATATACATCTGCAGAATTGTGTATCCTAGCTTAAAAATAACCTCTGAATTTTCCCCATCGCATCACTTTCAAATAAGCAGTTGTGCTCAATAACTTTGCATCAGTCTGAAAAGATTTAGTATTCAATAGCACATACTACCTTTTTGTTTCTTATTACCTTCAGTCCTCTGATGTTTAGATACTCAACAGGAGGGACATTTCAGACCCCTTAAAGAATACTTTGCAGGAGTGCGTTTTTCTTTTGCTTTCATTCTCCACTTATCAGGATATATTGTTGGGTTTCTGCATTTTAAATGAGACAAAGTAAGTTTGAAGGATGCTAAATTATAGAATCCATGTCATGCTCAGGAGGAAAAAACATAGTATAAAATGTAAGAACAAAGATTCACTTTCCTCTATGCAAAAACTGAAAAGCGGGAAGATATAAAAGGTGGTTTGCAGGAGAGATGTCACTAGCTACAACATTTGGGTTTAGAGACAAAGTTCAATTCCAGCCCAAAGTTGGAATGAGGGGGAATTTAGAGCTATGATTTTTGGCTTTGGCCCATCTCCTGAGTTAGGCTCTTTTAAAATGACTTAATCCTGTTGCATTTGAGGTGTGTATATTTTGTTCAGAGTGTGTAGAGTTGACTGTGCTTACAGTTTGCATCAGGAACCCATTTACATGGCAGTTAATCTCAAATATTTCCATTGCCAGCTCTACCATTACATTTTTAGTGCAGAGTAGGAGTGTGGAGCTCCTTTGAAGTACGCTCATTAGTTTCCACACAGCAGCTCTTCCTTGGGAGAATGAAGCCGTGCATGTTGAAAAGTATTAACTTTAGCAGGTACTAGAATTATTCTTCTCCTACCCCATTATGCTATTTTTTTAAATGTGTTTATGATGTTTCTATTCTGATTAGACATACAGTGGCTCATTAGAACTGAGAGTAATTGTTATCGTCAGGTATTTCCAGTGTTCATAACAGTGAAGCAATGCTTTTTCTCATGACTTTTATGCTACTGCTGTTGGTGAAAAGAAAGACACTGCTCCCTTCCCACTAGGGAACTGGGAGGAGGCAGGGAACAGCCCCTTAAGCCTGAGGAAAGCTTGAAAGGCCCTATTCAAGCTTTGCCGTTTCATTTCTGTCCTTGTTACTTCTAACGGAAGCAACACAAAAGGAAAGATGCCATCATTTAAAACAACCTCCCTCCCACACACACAAGGGCCTCCTTCCATCCCTCCATTCTCCCCCAGAAACTCCCTCTGTGCCACCCTCCCATCCTCGTCTACTTCAGAGATTCCCCGAAACCTCCCTACCACTTCCCTCATGCCAGGAGCTCTGCGAGTCATTCCCCTCCCCCATGCCAGGGTCTCCCATTCTCTTTCTTCCCTTCCAGGGCTCACTTTGCTTGGCCAGTAACCTTCCTCCACTAGTGAGAAGCACCCAGCATAGGAACTCCACCCTCCCCCACTCTGAATAGGTGGCAGAGTGAACCCTCTGTCAGGGGCCAGGGCATTCGAACTTCTTAGATTTGGGGGCTTTGAAGCCCTGACTTTAAGAAGCAATGTTATGAGTGCCCTAGAAGAGAGAGATCTCTGAATATGTATGTAACCCTTCTGCCCATCTAAGTTGGCAGCAACAAGGGCCGGGTTCTGTATCTAGGGGTTCCGTTTCAATAACACAATGCAAAACTGGCTCGAGCCCCCACCCAATGACCTGGGACAATTACATACCACCCCCTGGGTGCCTCTAAGAGGCAATACTTCCCCTCTTGCAAGCACGGAGTCTGAGTGTAGCAGAAAATGTTTAATAACATGAGGTAAACGACATCAGCATTAAATTGGAAAAACACCACAAACAGGATTCATAACACAAACCATGAACAAAAAACCCACCCCAGCAAATTGGGCTGTGTCCTTTCCCTTTGGTTCTTGAATCCAGCAACCCAAAAATCACCCAGAGTCCCCAAAGTCCAACACCCCCAAAGTCTCTTGGGTCCAGCAACCACCCAAAGTCCCAAAAGTCCAACAAACCCCAAAGTCTCTGTCCCTGGTCAGTGCAGCCCCAGAGTAAAAGAGGGGGGGCACGCAGGGTGTTAAGGGGCACCTTACGTGACCCGAGGCCAGCCGGCCGTCTCTCCATGGGGTTCCGCCGCAGCCTTCACCATGAGCCAGTCCACTTCCTGCCGTCCCACGAACTGCTCCGCTCTACAAGCTGCTCCGCTCCGCTCACCAACCTGTGAGCTGCTCCAACCGTCCCCGCAAACAGCCCCGCTCGCCGTTCCTTGGGCCGCTCCAAGCGGCCCCACACCGCTCGCTGCTCCTCCAGTCATCCCCACAAATTGCTCCGCCAGCTGCTTAGCAATATAGCTTCTGGCTCCCCCACTAGTTAACACAGCACTCAGTGATCTCAGCTCTTAATAACTTTAGCTCTTTTGTGATTTCAGCTCTTAGCAATTTCAACTCATAGTAGGGGAGCCCCAGTGCTGGTGCACCATTGGCCCAAAGTGAACTCAGCTCAGCAGCCTGTAACTAGACTCCTAATGGAATCAAAGTTAGCTCTGACATTCAACAGTCGAGAGAGGAAATGGTGCAATTGGTGTTTCAAACCCTCCGGGGGGGGGACCCATACCATCAGGTACAAATACCTGTCCCCATCCTCTCTCAATTCACTGGGTTTTGTAACCCATGCCCCTTGTCAAGCAAGTGCTACTTAGGTAATGGTGAAGGACTCACTCAGTCCTTCTGTCATACAACAGTTCCACTGGCCTTGATTCACAGAATCAGGGTAACAAAACTTTATTCTTCCTGCCCCAATAACAGAGAAACTGGGGATCCCACACCAGCCAAAGTAACCACTTTCAGTTGCTGTTGTTTCATGCCAGGCGAGTGGGTGTGCCTATGCAAACAAGATCAGCCCCTGGAGTTCTTTTCCACACTCGCCATAATTCACCACCAGATGTCAGGGTAGAGCTCATCCTGACTCTGCTTACATGTAATTAGTCATTTAATAGGGAATGTCATACAGAACCCATGAATGATCAGAATTGTTGTGCATGTAATAGCTCCCATTGTGCAGCTCTTAACAAGCAGCACCTTATTTTCCCCTACCCTGGAAGAAATAAAAAGGGACTCCTCCCCTCTGCTAATTACCAGCCACACATCAGGACATAGACTACAGGTCCCCTTCCCATGTCAGGACAGACCATTGCCTGTAGCTTTAAAAAATACAATTTTAAAAAGTGCCTTAGGTCAGATCCTCAAACATATATAGGCAGGCAAGGAAGGATTAGACTTTTATCGGTAAATGTCCATAAACATCAATTTCACAGTATACACACCCATGAAAAAATATTTCCATTTAAATGATTTAAATTTATAAGTAGGCAAAATAAGGAACATATATTGGAGTTTGATTTAAGGATGTTTATGATGTTTACTTTCTATATTTTGTTGCTGACAATGTATTTTTAATGGTTATAAAGTTTTAACTTTTTGAATCTCAAAATCTACTGTAATTAATTATTGTCTAACCCACCCCCCACATAATTTCTTGCAGCTGTGAGAAATTTAAATCAATAAAAATAGAAAAGATGCTTAAGAATCAATATGTCAAAATTATAAAAAAATAAATGTTGCCAAGCCTCTAATTGCCATTGAAAGTCAAGGGAACTTAGTCACTTAGGCCCAGATCCTCAAAATGACTTAGATGCCTAAGTCCCATTGACTTTCAAGGAGCTCAGTGGGACTGAGGGACATCTGAAATTGTTACCCAGTATCTGTTGTTTGCAATCCCATTACAAACACTCACCAGCTTTGCTTCTTCTCCAGTCATATTCTTGCTTTTCACCTATAAGAGTTTAGGAGGGAAGAAAGTGGGTGAGAAGACAGCATGCATAAAGTTGTTGTTTTTTCCTTTTGCCATAATGTAATTGTGTTTCCATTTAACATGCCATACAGGTGTAACCTCCATAGGGTTAGTATATTCAATCAAACAACAGGTGCAGTTACAGCATGCAAAGCATGCTGATGGAACTCAGGGGAAAAAGGGAGGAGGTGTTGCCTTATATATTAAAAATGTACACACTTGGACTGAGGTAGAGATGGACATAGGAGATGGAAGTGTTGAGAGTCTCTGGGTTAGGCTAAAAGGGGTAAAAAACAAGGGTGATGTCATGCTAGGAGTCTACTACAGGCCACCTAACCAGGTCGAAGAGGTGGATGAGGCTTTTTTTTAAACAACTAACAAAATCATCCAAAGCCCAAGATTTGGTGGTGATGGGGGACTTCAACTATCCGGATATATGTTGGGAAAATAACACAGCGGGGCACAGTCTATCCAACAAATTCTTGGACTGCATTGCAGACAACTTTTTATTTCAGAAGGTTGAAAAAGCTACTAGGGGGGAAGCTGTTCTAGACTTGATTTTAACAAATAGGGAGGAACTCGTTGAGAATTTGAAAGTAGAAGGCAGCTTGGGTGAAAGTGATCATGAAATCATAGAGTTTGCAATTCTAAGGAAGGGTAGAAGGGAGAACAGCAAAATAGAGACAATGGATTTCAGGAAGGCGGATTTTGGTAAGCTCAGAGAGCTGATAGGTAAGGTCCCATGGGAATCAAGACTGAGGGGAAAAACAACTGAGGAGAGTTGGCAGTTTTTCAAAGGGACACTATTAAGGGCCCAAAAGCAAGCTATTCCGCTGGTTAGGAAAGATAGAAAATGTGGCAAAAGACCACCTTGGCTTAACCACGAGATCTTGCATGATCTAAAAAATAAAAAGGAGTCATATAAAAAATGGAAACTAGGACAGATTACAAAGGATGAATATAGGCAAACAACACAGGAATGCAGGGGCAAGATTAGAAAGGCAAAGGCACAAAATGAGCTCAAACTAGCTACGGGAATAAAGGGAAACAAGAAGACTTTTTATCAATACATTAGAAGCAAGAGGAAGACCAAAGACAGGGTAGGCCCACTGCTTAGTGAAGAGGGAGAAACAGTAACAGGAAACTTGGAAATGTCTTCACCGAGAAGTCTGAAGGAATGCCTAACATAGTGAATGCTAATGGGAAGGGGGTAGGTTTAGCAAATAAAATGAAAAAAGAACAAGTTAAAAATCACTTAGAAAAGTTAGATGCCTGCAAGTCACCAGGGCCAGATGAAATGCATCCTAGAATACTCAAGGAGCTAATAGAGGAGGTATCTGAGCCTCTAGCTATTATCTTTGGAAAATCATGGGAGACGGGAGAGATTCCAGAAGACTGGAAAAGGGCAAATATAGTGCCCATCTATAAAAAGGGAAATAAAAACAACCCAGGAAACTACAGACCAGTTAGTTTAACTTCTGTGCCAGGGAAGATAATGGAGCAAGTAATTAAGGAAATCATCTGCAAACACTTGGAAGGTGGTAAGGTGATAGGGAACAGCCAGCATGGATTTGTAAAGAACAAATCATGTCAAACCAATCTGATAGCTTTCTTCGATAGGATAACGAGTCTTGTGGATAAGGGAGAGCTGTGGATGTGGTATACCTAGACTTTAGTAAGGCATTTGATACGGTCTCGCATGATATTCTTATCGATAAACTAGGCAAATACAATTTAGATGGGGCTACTATAAGGTGGGTGCATAACTGGCTGGATAACCGTACTCAGAGAGTTGTTATTAATGGTTTCCAATCCTGCTGGAAAGGCATAACGAGTGGGGTTCCGCAGGGGTCTGTTTTGGGACCGGCTCTGTTCAATATCTTCATTAACGACTTAGATATTGGCATAGAAAGTAAGCTTATTAAGTTTGCGGATGATACCAAACTGGGAGGGATTGCAACTGCTTTGGAGGACAGGGTCATAATTCAAAATGATCTGGACAAATTGGAGAAATGGTCTGAGTTAAACAGGATGAAGTTTAACAAAGACAAATGCAAAGTGCTCCACTTAGGAAGAAAAAATCAGTTTCACACATACAGAATGGGAAGAGACTGTCTAGGAAGGAGTACAGCAGAAAGGGATCTAGGGGTTATAGTGGACCACAAGCTAAATATGAGTCAACAGTGTGATGCTGTTGCAAAAAAAGCAAACATGATTCTGGGATGTATTAACAGGTGTGTTGTGAGCAAGACACGAGAAGTCATTCTTCCGCTCTACTCTGCTCTGGTTAGGCCTCAGCTGGAGTATTGTGTCCAGTTTTGGGCACCGCATTTCAAGAAAGATGTGGAGAAATTGGAAAGGGTCCAGAGAAGAGCAACAAGAATGATTAAAGGTCTTGAGAACATGACCTATGAAGGAAGACTGAAAGAATTGGGTTTGTTTAGTTTGGAAAAGAGAAGACTGAGAGGGGACATGATAGCAGATTTCAGGTATCTAAAAGGGTGTCATAAGGAGGAGGGAGAAAACTTGTTCACCTTAGCCTCTAAGGATAGAACAAGAAGCAATGGGCTTAAACTGCAGCAAGGGAGGTCTAGGTTGGACATTAGGAAAAAGTTCCTAACTGTCAGGGTGGTTAAACACTGGAATAAATTGCCTAGGGAGGTTGTGGAATCTCCATCTCTGGAGATATTTAAGAGTAGGTTAGATAAATGTCTATCAGGGATGGTCTAGATAGTATTTGGTCCTGCCATGCGGGCAGGGGACTGGACTCGATGACCTCTCGAGGTACCTTCCAGTCCTAGAATCTATGAAAAAAAAAAACTCTTATAAAACCTAGTATGGGAATGTTCTTATATGTGCATGCATTTTGATTAACTTTTCTATATCGGGGCTTGCTCCCCAAGCCGTATTATTCAAGCACCATCAAACATTCACCAGGCATTTGGATCTAAATTAGAAAGACCCCGTGATAAACTCCTTTGGGTTGAATTTCTATATCAGTGTGTTCCACTCAAGCTGAGGCAAAGGATTCAGTTTTTAAAAAAACAAAGTGTTTATTTAAACATAGTACATTCTTAACCAGGTGTAAGTACAGGTGACCAGAGAAGAGTGCCTATTGTCTTTATTCCAAACAGGGGAGAGAGACAATGGTTTTGTCTAACTTCCAACCCAGTATAGATTCTAAAGTTTAACTCCAATTGTATTGTTTGTTCACTCAGGGGAAATGTGAGGGGGAAGAGGGAAAGTTGCCTAAAGACTGCAAAGAGGAAAAATACCATAATAATAATAAATAATAAATAATAAAAAGCTTAAAAGTGAAGCAGTCAAAGTGAGAGGCAACTACAGAGAGTATATGGAAAAAAGTAGTAGAGGGGAGGTAGATAAATTCCAATGAAAAGACTATACTCTGTGTAGGGCTCCTGATCATGCAAGCCTAGTGTTTTTGAAGGGGTTTTAGCAGTAGAGAAAAATAATGGTCCTGTGTTTAAGACACTTGATGGGAGTTCAGGAATTCTGAGTGAAATTCTTGGCTCTGCCACAGACTGTGCTTGACTTTAAGCAAGTCCCTTATGGGGCTTCACAATGGAACTTAAGCACTGTGATGCAAAGCATCAAAAACCCAACTTTTAGGTATCTAGAAAATTGCAAAGCCTGAGTTACATGCCTAGGCTCCCTACAATGAATGGGGTGACAGGGGTGCCTTAGCTTGCTGCTCACAAAACCCAGCAGGCTAGGTGGGGAGCCACCTAAGATAGCCAATGGGAGATGCTGGTGACACGGGTGTGTGCTAAGTCCTCTCCTTCCCACAGAAGGCGCCATTCTCTGGTAGCAATCCCCAGCCCAGAATCCTTCTCCTGGGGTCAGGTGACTTAGGGCTTGACTACATGGTGAAGTAAAGCATGCTGTGGGGGTATAATATCTAAAGCACTACATTAAAGCACACTAGGCAGTCTTTAGTGCATGCCACCAAGGTCTACATGGACCAATTAAAGTGCAACACATTAGTGTGCTTTAGAAATCATACCCCCATAATGGGTATTACCACACTGTGCAGACAAGCTCTTAGGCTCCTAAGGGTATATCTACCTGGTGGGGAAAAAAACATGCAGCAGCAATCTCAGAGCCTGAGTCAACCGACTCTGGCTTGTGGGGCTTGCACTATGGGCTAAAACTAGCAGTGTAGATGTTTGGGCTGGAGCCCGGACTCCAAGACCCTCCTCCCTTGCTGATTTTTCAGATCCTGGGCTTCCAACCCAAGCCGGAACATTTACACTGCTATTTTTAGCCCAATAGCACAAGCGTGAGTCAGTTGACCTGGGCTCTGAGACTCGCTGTGATGGGTCTTTTTTTGGAGTGTAGAAGTAACCAAAGGTGTTTGTTGTAAGAATGACTTAAGCAGACGACTAACTCCACACAAATTGGGGTGGATGGATTTAAACTGTAATTAGCTGTGAGAGGGAATATGATGCTGTAGTCTGGTGGTTAGGACACTCATTTGTGAGGTGAGAGATTAAAGGTCCAGTCCCCCTGCTTTAATCACTTTTTATACACAGTGGAACAACTTTAACAGGAAGAGACTGTGAGAGACCCACATCAGACTATCCTATAGCTCAGCATTCTCCTGAGGTGGTGGATACCTGTTCAAATCCCTTCTTCTCCCTCTGCCCGAGGGGGGAATTGAACCTGGGTCTCCCACAGCCCAAGTGAGTGCACTAACCACTGGGCTAAAAATTATAGCAGGGGCACCTCAGCCTCTTCTGGACAGAGTTTTGAATGGGACTGGATCCAGTAGGTGTGTTTAGAGGCCATTTACCCAACTGGGACTTGCATGCAAGATAGGTAGATGAATCCCTATCTTTCCTGGCTCATGAATTTCTCTGGGGCTTGGCTTAGGGGACAGGCATGCGCTCACTTAGAGGGAGGCAGCAGTACACGTGCCCAGAGACAGAAATTCAGCGGCCAAGGGGAAAAGTTAGGTGCCACGTGAATTTAGGTGCCTACAGGGTTCATGGCAGGCCTGTGAATTGCAATGGAGCATAAAACTGGGACTTAGGCACCTATGTATGTGGTGAATCTGGGCCTTAATTTTTCTGACCCTCCGTTCTGCATCAGAAACTGGGGATAAAACTACTTTTCTCAGTCTTGTCCATTTAGATTGTCCCTGTCTTGAAGAGCTTAGTCTCTTACTATATTTATGTAGAGTACTTAGCAAATGGGATCTTGATTGTGGTTGGGGCCTGTATGTACCACCACAGTATAAACATCACAGGCGTCCATTTAGAGTGTGCACTAAATGAGGGGTTGTTTGGTTAATACTAATTCTGTAGGGTGTGTGGGGAGTAGAGACCCAGTTTGCGCTAGGGCAGTGGTTCTCAAACTAGGGCTGCTGCTTGTTCAGAGAAAGCCCGCGCCGCTTCCTGCAGCCCCCATTGGCCTGGAGCGGCGAAGCACAGCCGGTGGGAGCAGCAATCGGCCGAACCTGTGGATGCGGCAGGTAAACAAACCGGCCCAGCCCGCTAGGGGCTTTCCCTGAACAAACGGCGGCCCTAGTTTGAGAACCACTGCCCTAGGGGAAAAGACTCAGTTTTGCACTGGGCCCTCTAACCTTGTGGATACAATAAACAAAAATAGGGGGACATAAACAAACAAACCATGAGTATTGCTTATCCCAAGTCCCAGTTCCAACAGTGCTCTTACAGATACGGATAGTCCTGTTAACTAAGGATCAGAAGTCCATTACATTTCAGCTATCTGCAGGTACATCAATATCAGTGACCCAGCTGCAACTGAATTATATTTCCAGTATTAAAAAGCATTTTCTGCAGGAAATAAGCTGGGTAAAGTAATGCTTGGTAAGAGGGCTGCCATGAACCTACTTCCCCACAAAAATGCTGTGTCTTTTCCTTTTTGCTCCCCACTTTAAATTCTATCTCTATTGGCTCCAGTCTTTGGCATTCCTGCTTTATATTTTCCTGACTTTCTGCTCCAGTCAGTGTGTGAGAGAGATTACAAACAGGATGAAATTGACTACAGTCCTTATATCTCTCAATTTCAATTTGTTGCTAGTCAACTCCAGACTGAACAGCAGGGGAACAGATGCAGGCAGGTGGAGGTTTGCCTGTTTCTGGAAATTTGGGGGCATATATGCTCCTTGTTCCATTTACATGGCAACTCTGTTGGGATGTATGTGAATCTAAACAAGGAGCAATATTCTGCTTTCACATATGCGTCTATATAGCGGGAGCATCACTTTTGCCTTCAGTACACTCATGTAATAGCAGAATCTGGTCCAAGGCACTGGTAGGCTCTGTAGTCATTGAAGCACGTAAAATGGGAGTAAAGTGAGAGCATAACAGAGTTCATTTATTTATGGACTATTTGGCATACTACAAGAGAGTCTTATATCAACCAATCTACTCTGACTTGAGAATAAAGCAATGAATGTATGTGAACTGTGAAAGAAGAGCAAATCCAAGACATGGTCTTCATTCTTCTACTCCCACATTTATAATAGAAGTGACAGTGCGTCAGCCTAGTGTTTCTGGAAATGACTATTTAATAGGGGGCCCAATTCTCCTCTGGGTTACGCCAGTGTCAGTCAGACACAATTCCATTAAAATGAGAGTTGTAAATCCACTTTAACTTACAAGAGACTCAAGCCCAGGGAATGCAGCTTCGCTAAAGCCTTAGCAGCAAGATCTTTTCAATTCAGTAGTCTCTAACAGCATTTGTATCTAAGAATCCTGATGACTGTCACTGTAGAGGGGCATTTCGGCAACCAGCCAGGTGTCTTAGCCACTGGCAATTATTGGGATGGACTATCAATCGGCTGCTTGTTGCATTTATCTATGTAGTAGGCCTTTGTAGGAATTTAGCATAACTAAGGCAATCGAGGTGGGTGGGGGCAGCTATCACACGGAGTGGGCTTGACTCTACGCCCTCTCTGAATACGTTGGGGGAAGCATCTGTGAAAAACAGGAAGTCTGGATATATTTTAGGACTGCTGTCATGGGGAAATACGACTGCTAGATGAACTGCTTGGAAACTGCTCTCTTAACAATTTTTTTTTAATGATATTTTTGTAACACCCGCTTTTTGCCCGTTAACTGATTCTGTTTGCTTAGCTATGTAAATTTTTCTTGATTGACATGTCTTTGAGGGAAACTGTGGGTTTGGGTCAAGCAGTTCGCTTCATGAACACATCATGAAGATATTCAGCCACAGACAGAAGACCGGCCACCAGAACTCTGCTGGTTGAGTCATCTGAATACCGTTCCAAACTCCAGAGGGGTAATCCTAAGGGGTAATTATCAAATTGGGGTGTTCTATAATCATGTGTGTGTGTGTGCGTGCGCACGCGTTAGAGACTAAATAAAGCAGTGACTTCGAGTAAACGTATTCCCATTGGAATACCGAAGATTGCTAAAGTACTGGCTTTAAGTAAAAGCATGTGGTTCTGATTTGTTTGTATCCGCCATATAGCAGACCAAAGTGCTGCATCTTCCTTGATTTGTCCTGATGCTACCTTGCATATCTTTGGTAAATGAAATAACCAAACAATCATTCATTTTCTGATATAGCTGTAAAACTCATCTGAAAAGTTTTCAAAATAAATCACTGTTTAAAAATGTACAGTGTGTACCTTCTAAAAATGAAACTACCTCTATCTCTGAGTTGTGAAGAATATGTATTAAGGTTATAACAACCAACAAGAATGCACTTTTATATAGAAAACCATAATTAAATCGAGTCTTCCTGACTAGTGATTTAAATCATGATTTAAATCAAATCCATCCTGCCCACTGTGCTCTTGCCCCTGGCCCCTTCGTTCCCCAGGGGGACTCACAAATATGTTTGGCACCGGGCCCACAAAAAGTTAATCCAGCCCTGTTGATCGATCTATCCTCCATGCACTTACCTAATTCTTTGTTGAACCTACCTATTCTTTTGGCCTTCACAGCATCCCTCAGTAATGAGTTCTCTGCGTAGACTGTGCATTGTGGGGGGGAAATACTTCCTTTTGTTTGTTTTAAATGTGCTGCCTATTAATTCCATTGGGTGACTCATGGTTCTTGTGTTATGTGAAGGGGTAAATAATGCTTCCTATTCACTTTCTCCACACCATTCTTGATTTTATATACCTATCATATCCCACCTTAGTCATCTATTTTCTAAACTGAACAGTCCCAATCTTTTGTCTCCCCTCATATAGAAGCTGGTCCATACCCCTAATCATTTTTGTTGCCCTTCTCTGTACTTTTTCCAATTCTAATGTATCCTTTTCGAGATCAGGTGACCAGAACAGCAAGCAGTATTCAAGGTGTGGGTCTACCATGGATTTATATAGTGGTATTATGATATTTTCTGACTTTTATTACCTCTCTCTTTCCTAATAGTTCCAAACATTTTATTAGCTTTTTTGACTGCTGCTGCACATTGAGTAGATGGTTTTCAGAGAACTATTCACAGTGACTCCAAGATCTCTTTCCTGAGTGGTAACAGCTAATTTAAACTTCCCTCACCCCGCGCCGCTTCCCGCAGCCCCCATTGGCCTGGAACAGCGAACCGCGGCCAGTGGGAGCTGCAATTGGCCAAACCTGCGGACGCTGCAGGTAAACAAACCATCACGGCCCACCAGCGGATTTCCCTGATGGGCCGAGTGCCAAAGGTTGCCAATCCCTGTTATAGGAGCCTCAACTTTTCACATTTTCTGACTTCAAGAAAATTAAATGCAAAAGCTACAAAAAAGAAACCTTAAGATTGCAGAGCTTGTATTTTCTTAAATTTGCTTTTTAAAGGAAAAGCAGAAAAAAGGGAAATAATGTGTGTGATGGTATTGTCCATGTAACTGTCATGATCTGGGGTACTTATCATGTAACCTTGAGTGCCTTAAAATGTTCTGCTGCTATAGCTCCCTTGTCCAGGGGCTCCCAGCCAGCAGACATTGTGTGTCTGTGTGATAAGCCACCCTGGACCAGCAGCTCTGACTCCAGCAGTCTGCTTGTTATACCACAGCCATATTCTGGCCCTCACCAGCCTGGGTTACACTTGAGAAGATGACCCCAACACCCTCCAGTCCCAAGTTTTCCCAAAAGGTGTGCTCTACCATGTCCAGTCCTTTCCTGGATTAGTCAGAGGAATTATAAGATTTATTTGCTCCTCGAACAGGAAAAAACGGTACAACTTGTCATTTTAACTGGCGTTAGCTATCACTTTAAATCAAACGCAGCACTTGGCTGGTTTTGTTTAAAAGTAAAACGAGTTTATTAACAAAAGAAGCTAGAATTTAAAGTGAGTTCAAGTATAAAGATAAAGTTAGAAATGGTTGGAGGCAAAAAAGCTTTCTAGTGGCTAACACTTAACATAACAAGCTACAGCCTTTGTTCAAGGTAGTTTCCTTACCAATCAAACTTCCATCAAGATGGTTGGCCATCCCTTAGGATCTTTCCAAAGTCTAAGGTGCTCAGTTCCTTTGTCTTCTTAGGGTTCTTTACCCCTCTTTTATAATCCAGTGAACTTTTGAAATAGATTTTTCTGAGGGTTACCCACCAAAGTAAAGTTTATTCAAGTGGTGAGGAAGGAAACATGGATTTTACTAGTGAGGGAATTTCTATGCTTCTTCCCCTGTTGGTGTTTGCTAAAATGCAAATGCATGGCCACTTGACAAGTGTTTACTAATTGACTCTGGTGACACCTGGCTGGAGGCATCAACCTGTCCTTTGTGTGGAGAAATCTGTTTACCCACTTTCCAGACTTGTCTGGTAAACACATTTTGGTTCCACATTCCTTCATAGTTGTAAAGTCTCTGGGACATTTTACCAATTATTTTATTAATAATCAGTGTGTTAGCTTTCTATTGATATCTTACATGACATCTTTTAGACACAGGTTTCAACATTAGTCAATTGTGGTACACTGAATTGGTCTGGCTAGCTGAAACTCACTACTGCATACAAGTGAATCCCTTGCACTGGGATGCTGTTAGGGCCACAGTGACCTTGCTAGCACTTTGAATACTCCAAAAGTTTATGGCTCCAACTTTCAGAAATCACTAATGATTTTTGGTGCTCAGTTTGTGGCACCTCTAAGGAGTCTGATTTTCAGAGGGTGGGTGCTCAACATTTTCTAAACATTTTAAGGAGACTCCGACTGAGCACCCAAAATCATTTGTCACTTCTGACAACCTGGTCCTATTTACAGTACACTAAGAAAAGTTTTTTTACTAGTTTTATCTGAGCTCAAAGTTGACTTTTGTCATCCTTTACCGCCACTGCCTTGCTGGTGACAGGAGCAGGGGGAGTTGGCCTCATGTCATTTCTGATAGAACACAAGGGAAGTAGTAGATTGTAAGTTTAGGGACTTAGCCTGCATCCTCACAGCCTTCTCCAAAGTTTTATGGGTAATGGGGGATCTGCCTCCCCCATATCTGACAGATGCAGGACTCGGGGGAGAAACTATAGCAATTTGGGAGAGAGAGCAAGAGAGAACACGTGTGAGACAGATTCAGCGAGGAGTGGGGCTAGTGGGTAGTTGCTATTAAAGGACTGCTCAGGCTGAAATGATAGTGCTTTCCCTTAAAGCTGTTTCTGGCCTTCTGCTCTCCTTGACCCAGCACTGGCAGTGCTCAGAAAAGTCCACTTAAATGTCTTACTGTCATGCACACAAGAAGTAGAAAAATGGTTTCTCTGAGAAGAAATAACCACTGGTGGTTCTCATTAGTAACACCTGCTCATCATCTGCTCCTTCTGTACTGGCTACAGCTGCTTTGATTAACTGGCTTCCCTGGAGGAGAAGAAAATTCAACTTTCCCCAGCACTTCCTTACTAAGTTGTTAGTAATATAGATGTGAAGATAAAGGGGAAAGAAGGAAGAGAGATTTTATCTACCTCTGTGTGTATCTATCCCTTTGTTTATATATATAATAAACAAGACAAAGAGGCGCACACATGAAAAAGAAGGTATCATTTGTCCTGCAGAATTTTCATCACTACTGGAGATGGGAAGAAGGTAAAACCAAGTTTAATTTTCAGATCCCAGGGTCAGTTTACAAGGATGGGAAATTAGGATAAATATATTTTAATTTGTAAGATGAGTATATTTGATCTATAATCTACTGCAACACAATGCATATGCAACCCCATGATGTCATTTTAACAGTCACTTTTCAGAGACAAAATGCACTTTGACATCTGCTATCACAGGGATGGGCAAACTACGGCCCGGGGGCTGCATCCGGCCCTCCAGACATTTTAATCCGGCCCTCGAGCTCCCTCCGGGGAGCAAAGTCTGGGTCTTGCCTTGCTCTGTGTGGCTCCTGGAAGCAACGGCATGTCCTTCCTCCAGCTCCTACACGTAGTGGCAGCCAGGGGGCTCCGCACGCTGCCCCCGCCCCAAGTGCCGCCCCCGCAGCTCCCATTGGCCAAGGTTCCCGGCCAATGGGAGCTGCAGAGGTGGCACCTGCAGACGGGGCAGAACGCAGAGCTGCCTGGCCGGCGCCTCCATGTAGGAGCTGGATGGGGGATATGCTGCTGCATCTGGGAGCTGCTTGAGGTAAGCACCATTTGGAGCCTGCACCCCTGACCACCCCTGTGCTGTCAGTTACACCAATATATTGTTACTCAGACAATGTGAAGTCCAAAAATAGATGACAGAGGTATAAAGCTTCTCACCAGTCTCAATTCACCATCAGTCAATAATATTAAATTATATTTCACATTGATATGATGCCTTTCAGCCCCAAATAGTTTACAGATCATAGGCTATACATACACTGCCACTGAAATGCACTGCTGGGGCGAAGAGTGCTAGCCAGGGAGGCCATGCACTGCACAAAAATCAGTGAAGGTGGACAGTTCTCTTAATTCAAGTGCTTTTTTTGTGGTTCCCCAAAATGTATTATTATTTCTTGACAACAAATGCCAAAGGTTGGCCAGGTACTTTTCCAAACAGCTAGAAAAAACAAGGTCCCTGCTACAGTCTAAGTCCATGATTTGTCAAAGCACTTAGTCACATGCTTAACTTTAAGCAAGTGTAATCAGTGGGACTTAGGGTATGTCTACAGCACCTGGAAACACACTTCCCAGTGAGGGTGGACAGACATGCTAGGGCAGGGGTCGGCAATCTTTCAGAAGTGGTGTGCCGAGTCTTCATTTATTCACTCTAATTTAAGGTTTCGCGTGCCGGTTATACATTTTAAACTTTTTTAGAAGGTCTCTTTCTGTAAGTCTATAATATATAACTAAACTATTGTTGTATGTAAAGTAAATAAGGGTTTAAAAATGTTTAAGAAGCTTCATTTAAAATTAAATTAAAATGCAGAGCCCCCTGGACCGGTGGCCAGGACCCGGGCAGTGTGAGTGCCACTGAAAATCAGCTCACGTGCCACCTTTGGCACACGTGCCATAGGTTGCCTACCCCTGTGCTAGGGCTATCCAGCTAGGGCACTGGAAGTAGCAGGGTGGCTGCATAACACAGGCAGTTACTTGTGCCAGAGTCTCTTGGTACATATCTCAGGTTGCTAGAGATGTTCCAAGAGACTCCGGTAGTTAGCCCATGCTGCTGCAGCCGCACTACTATTTTTAACACACTAACTTAAGTGCAACTTGTGTGAGTCATTTTACCTGTGCTGGGAAGACATACCCTTACACACATGCTTAAGTGCTTCACTGAACTGAAGTCTAAAAAACAAGCAAGTAAAGAAGAATGGAATGTGTTAGGATATAAATATTCAGGCCTGTCTGTAAAGGCCTATACTTTAAGAATTTAGGTGTATTCTTATCACTTAGCTAGTTATAGACGTATAAAAGAAAGAATCAAAATCACTCTCTGTATGTGTAAGGGACAGTCTGAGTCTCTGTTCTTAGGCTAAGTAAGGCCTTTGGCTAAGCAGCAGAGGCAGCCATAAGCTGAGAAGTGAACGGTCACATCCTCACATTCCAAACTAGTCACATGGAAATAAGGTGCTATTGGGCTGTTAGGAATACAATTCTGTCCTGATATTCCTATCACCTCCAGAGAAAGGAAAGAGCCTAGAAGATGTAAAAGGAAACTTAGTTTGATAGCACCCTGTCTGGCAAGAACTCACTTATCAATAGCTGGGATGTGAAATCCTCGCTTCTGTATTGTTTTGTATGTTTATTTGCATGGTCTCTGTCTGGTTCTGTGATTGTTTCTGTCTGCTGTATACTTAATTTTGCTGGGTGTAAACTAATTAAGGTGGTGGATATAATTGGTTAAATAACCATGTTACAGTATGTTAGGATTGATTAGTTAAATTTCAGTAAAATGATTGAGTAAGGTATAGCTAAGCAAAACTCAAGTTTTACTATATAGTCTGCAGTCAATCAGGGAATGGGGGTAGGGAAATTGGAATCATGTTTTGCTAAGGGGGGGAATGGGAACAGGGAATGGGGGTGGGGAAATTGGAATCATGTTTTGCTAAGAGGGGAATGGGAACAGGGAAGGCTCTGTGGTGTCAGAGCTGGGAAGGGGGACACTGAGGAAGGAAACTGGAATCATGCTTGCTGGAAGTTCACCCCAATAAACATCGAATTGTTTGTGCCTTTGGACTTCGGGTATTGTTGCTCTCTGTTCATGCGAGAAAGACCAGGGAAGTGAGAGGGTGAAGGAATAAGACCCCTAACAGAATGCAATGAAAGAGACCAGGAAAATTAAGTATTCATTTTGTTAGTTCCATGGGGATTTTTTTTATTGATTTTTATACATAAAATGTTTTTATGCTTTTTTTATAAAGTGCCTAACAAATTTTTGGCCCTATAGAACCGCAAACTGCAATAATAATAGTTTGGAGACTGCACTGAGTAAGTCTTGAATCAAGTATGTGTTATAACCATCCTTCAACTTTGCACCATATACTTGCCCTCATTTCATCCTGATAGTAAAACTTATTTTAGTCACTGAAATAAGCAGATATATTTCTCAGTACCTTCCAAGAGCAATTTTATTGAGTAAGAAGGTGCCATTTTCAGTCAATTTTCAGAATAGAACTGCACTTTGAGAGGTTTCATCTGAGGAATATCTTTTAAAAATGTAAAGCCAGCTATGTTTAGTTAATATGAGTTCACTATGCATGATAGTAAAAGTAAATGTATCACAATGATATATTGATGCCCTCAGTTTCACACACACAATCCCATAATTTTGAAATCCATATGACTGCATTGTGAAACTCAAGGAGGAATCTGATCTAGAGTTTGAAGTGTGCCCGAAAGTTTAAAGCATTGTATATATCATGGCATGTTCCTATATTATATACCTGTGTCTGTAGGCACTTCACTGCCATAGTGATGAGTGGCTTGGATGCTTATATGGGCTTTTGCTTTTTCTAGACAATTGAATTGCCAGTGTGTTCAATTGTTATTACTATTATTGTATTTAAAACTACTTTTGTTATGCGGTATACAATCCCTGTAGGCATAAGAACAGAGGGAAATGGTCTAGTCTTAATATGCGCACACACACACAGTATTTAAAAAGAAAAGATTGATCATGAAGAAAACAATCTTAACTCATGTCAACATTCTGTTCTTATGTTATGCAAATATTTACTTTGTTGTTCAGTTAGGAAAAAGTACCTTAATGTCTTTGGGACATTCCTTGTTTTGCCAGTGAGCTACTGAAAGTTGCTTTAAAATAAAAGGCTGTCATGTACAGTGGGGGACACTGGGAGCTGAAATGTTTTGAGGCAAGGACATGATTGATTGAGTGAAATATTTTTGCTTTTTTAACCATTTCCCTTGCAAAATAAGTTATATGAAGCAAAATAAAAATGCATGATAAGGAAATAGGGAGCTCTGGAAGGAAGCAGAGAAAGAACTAAGCGAATGAACATGTTGGTTTCTTTATAGAGCTACTATTAACAGTTTCTTTGATATATGCACCTATTAGTGCCTGATCTAAAAAAATAAACAGAATGGATTTTCATTCTACTGTCACTAACACCAGTTCTACACTGGTGTATTTCCATTGTCTTCAAGAGTTATAACCACTTTACACCAGACCAGGGTAACTGAAAGGAGAATCAGTCCCATAGTGGGTATTTTTTTTAATCATATAAACTATGCAGATTGCTCCCATAAGAAAAACACTAGTATGTTGTAGTTTTTAATTCCATGAGAGAGAGCAAGGGAAACTGATTGAGATTATATGGCACATTTGAACAAATTAGTGCAGTTAGGGAGGTGAGTGCATGCATATGTGTGTTGCCTGCGGGATTAGTCAATGATTTGAATGTCTAGAATTAAAAACATTAGCAGACCTTAAACGGGAAAGTGTTGAGATCATATATATCTATGCTTTCACACATCTCTGAAGGTCTGCTATGTTTTTAATTTTAGACATTCACCTCATTAACTAATCCCACCAGCACTACACACACACGTGTGTGTCTTTATATGCACACATGTGTGTCTGTGTGTATATGTATATTCGGAGTGGACATTTAGCAGATGAATCAAAATGTTTTATAATCTAGTACATTTTAAACCAGGCCTGTATGTTAACTGCAATATTTGACTGACCTTGTAACAGTGACATACAGGAGATAAAATTGGTTGCCAACACCAACACCTGGTAACTTTATAAGATAACTCATTTTTGAAGGTTGGTAATTATCCAGAACCTTCTGAAGTTTGAATTATCACTACCCAGCTGCAATTACTTGAATATATTTTTGTTAGTCTGAAAAATTTAATGTCACAGAGGGTTCTTTCTCAGTATTAACAAAAAAGGACTCCTAGTTCTTTAACTTCCCTTTATTGCAAAGGCTGGTGTTCAAGGTAATCTTAAAAGAGCATGGAAGTGTTTGATGGTTGTTTTGACTTGCAAAGTCCTCTGATGGAATTTTTCAAATGGCAGTTAAGTGACAGCTTGGAAGTAGATGTTGAGAGCATCTCAGCAGATTTCCCCCCCGGGAGAAAAATGAAAATAGGTGATATGTGAGGCCTAACTAAATATTTTCAAAGTGATATGCACGCGCCTGATCCCGTGAGGTGCTGAACAACCTCAACTCCCACTGAGCTCAGTGAGAGAGTTGTACTAGGGTTACTATATTTAAAAAATAAAAAAAGAGGACACTCCACGGGCTCTGGCCCCGCCCCTTTCCCACCCCCGGCCCCGCCCCAACTCCGCCCATTCCCTGCCCCTTCCCCAAAGTCCCCGCCCTAACTCCCCCTCTTCCCTCCCAGCCACGCGAAAAGAGCTGCCCGAGCACTACCGGCTTCACAGTTTGCCGGGCAGCCTCCAGACCCTGCGCCCCCGGCCGGCGCTTCCCCAGCGCAGCTGGAGCCCGGGAGGGGAAGCGCCCAGCCAGGGGCGCAGGGTCTGGAGGCTGCCCAGCAAACCGTGAAGCCGGTAGCGCTCAGGCTTCGGGCAGCCCCCACGCCTCCGGACCCTGCACCCCCGGCCGGGCACTTCCCCTCCTGGGCTCCGGCTGCTGTGCTCCTCCCCTGACTCTTTGGCTCTGTTTAAGAGCCGAGCTGCCCGAGCGCTCCGGCTTTGGGCAGCCCCCATGCCTCCGGACCCCGAGCCGCCGGCCGGACACTTCCCCTCCCGGGCTACAGCTGCTCTGCTCCTCCCCTGACTCTTCGGCTCTGTTTAAGAGCCAAGCTGCCCGAGCGCTACCGGCTTCGGGCAGCCCCCATGCCTCCGGACCCTGCGCCGCCGGAGCAGAGCAGCTGGAGCCCGGGAGGGGAAGTGCCCGGCCGGCGGCTCGGGGTCCGGAGGCAAGGGGGCTGCCCGAAGCCGGAGCGCTCGGGCAGCTTGGCTCTTAAACAGAGCCGAAGAGTCAGGGGAGGAGCAGAGCAGCTGGAGCCCGGGAGGGGAAGTGCCCGGCCGGTATTTTTCCCGGACATGTTCGGCTTTTTGGCAATTCCCCCCGAACGGGGGTTTGATTACCAAAAAGCCGGACATGTCCGGGAAAAACCGGATGTATGGTAACCCTAGTTGTACACTCAGCACCTTGCAGGTTTGGTATCTACGAGCATGGTAGTATTAATGCTAGTCAGTGAAAGACTAGGGAACAGCACTTAGGACAAGAGATCTATGGTCTCAGCCCTGCGATTGTTGCTCTAAACTTTGTGTCTCCGAGGGCAGTGGTAGCTCCTTGAAATTTCACACTATTTCTTCTTAGCCTTGTTTGTTTTTTTCTTTATTTTGTTAAAATTTATTTTGATTTCTTCAAAGTTTTGCAAATCCAAAAACTGTGAAAACCCTATTCATGTATTTTCCCAGGCTTTCAGCTAGTTGAAAGCAACAAAGGTCCCTTCATTTACATGCACAGGATTTACAGAACATGTGTTTTGGGAGTGAGGGAGAATTGGAGGGTTCTGCAATTAGGAAGATTCTAGACACAGAGTCTGATGCTGTTAGAGCCATAATTGCCACAGAGAATGCTGGAAATCGGAACAGCAGGGGAATGTTGTGTTTTGATGTGGCTTCAATGGATTGAGTGGATCCATTTCTCTGGTGCTAATAATAATAGTGATGATGATGATGATGATGATGAAAGGGGGGACAGATCCTCAGCTGGTATAAATCCATGTAGCACCATTGATTTCAATTAAAGTCCACCAATTTAACCAGCTGAGGATCTAGCCCCACATACGTGCCAACCAGTGGAGCATATTGTATGAGAACAAAAGCAAGTGAATTCAAAGGGATCAGGAGTATTTTGATCTGGAATTCTGTAATTGATTTCTCACTTTCAATTATTTACCAATTTGTATATTTAAGCTTCATATGCAGCATTGCTCAAATGGATATTTTGGTTTTAATGTCCAAAATTAAATCCTGAACCTACAAATAGGACTGTGTTCTACACTAAGATACTTGTTAGAGCAAGGCAAGCTGAGTTTGCTTTAATAGTTAGAAATTCAGCAGAGTTATTAGATCACTTATTTCACACTACAGAGGTAGTGAACTTGTATGGATATGTGCATCACTGCTTTAATTGTCACTGATTGGGTGACTGATGATATGGGATGGCCAAGTGATTGACTTCATGTTTGCATGCATTGAAGTCAGGCAATAGATAACTATGAAGACTGACAGCATATTCAAGGCAATAGGCATAAAATATACTAATGTGGTATTAAAAATGGTAAAAATGTCAGTGTTTTGGGAGGAACAATTTTCTATTTGTCTTATAAACTCAAAGTTCCAAGGTCTGAGTTTCAGTTGTGATTGATGGAGCATTACTAATTTTCACAGCAGCTCTACTTGTCGTCCCCTCGCAATACCACTATGCTACATGGTTAGTTATGAGAAGCCAATGGCAGCTACAGATGGCTGGGGCACATGAGTTATGAGGAGAGGCTGAGGGAACTGGGCTTATTTAGTCTGCAAAAGAGAAGAGTGAGGGGGGATTTGATAGCAGCCTTCAACTACCTGAAGGGGGGTTCCAAAGAGGAGCCTGGCTGTTCTCAGTGGTGGCAGATGACAGAACAAGGAGCAACGTTCTCAAGTTGCAGTGGGGGAGGTCTAGGTTGGATATTAGGAAAAACTATTTCACTAGGAGGGTGGTGAAGAAGTGGAATGGGTTACCATCCTTAAGAATCTCCATCCTTAGAGGTTTTTAAGGCCTGACTTGACAAAGCTCTGGCTAGGATGATTTAGTTGGAGTTGGTCCTGCTTTGAGCAGGGGGTTGCACTAGATGTCCTCCTGAGGTCTCCTCCAACTCTAATCTTCTATGATCTACATAGGATTAAAGTAGGCTTAGTGCAAAATTCAGTGTCAGTCATCTGTCCATGTAACACAATTAAGTTTCAAGGATAGTATTGTTCTGGAAGATTCTTCTCCTCTAGTGGAAGAAAGCTTAAAGCAGTTTTTTTCTGTAACTGTACAATAGCTCATAAATCTGAAAAATGGATGACATGTCAATAGTAATGTCAGTTGCTCATTGATTTAGGGTTAGAGTTAAAGGCAAGAAGAATAGGCCTGTGGCAAGAACTGTGTGGGACCTGAATCAGAATACTTGGGATTCACATGCATTCTTGTGTCTCAGGAAGAACGAAGCTATAAGTTATCAGGAGTACAGCTCACAAAGCTGTTAATAACCTCAAGATGCTAGCTGCTGATGCCTGAAGTCAGTTATCACATGACAAAGATTGTTACACTGGAGAAGCCTTGCAGAATTGGCACACTTTGTCTTTTAGCAGACTGTGAATTCCCAGTGTCACCAAATATCTTTAATATACAGTCTTATTTTACTGTTTCTTTCCAATGTCTTTCTTGGCATTTGCAGGAAAAAAAGAGGCTAAAGACTGATGGATACTTGTGAATACACCTCAGAAATTTAACTTGCTAATGGTTGTATTCAAACTGAGAGAGCTGCCATTTTGTTTAATTGCTCATTTGACAAGTAGTATCTCCAGGCAGGACTTTGAATTGTCCCAATCAATGTCAACTGCTGCTATGACATCATTACAGCTTTCCTCCTGGCAGTTCTTCAGTGTCATTATTCAAGCTATTTGGAGGTAGATAAACTTATCAAAAAATTGGACCTCTCCGAGAATCCTTATATGCCTGAAAAAATGATCAAAGAAATTTAGAGAGATGGTGGAGCCCTTGTGGGGAGTCAGGAAATCCAGAAAGAATAACAGACATAGAATAATTAGGAAGGTGAGATGAATAATAATAGTACCTCAGTCTGCAATCTAGTCAGATCTCACTGCAGGGAGCTAAGCAGGGTGTGACTTAGTACCCTGCAAGGGGTTGTTCTTAGGTGCTGCTGCACATAGTTTTGGTGTAGTAAAGTGGTCATCAAGGGGTTAACTGGGTTACTCAAAATATTATCAGTTAGCTCTCCCTTATTTCCTGTTCAATCAGGGAGTATTTTCCCCCCCACACAGACACTCTGTTTGTTATGTAGGTGAAGGAAGCAGCATGTTCCCAGCCTGCAGTACTGTAAGGACGGTGTGTTTATTGTGCACTGAGTGGTCCCTTTACAAAAGTTGATGATTCAGTAGGGGGCACTCTTCCCTCGGGGGGGGGGGGGGGGGGAAGAAAGGCGGGGGGGAAGGGGGAAGCCATAAATCCAGTATCTCTATTCAGCCCATGATTTTTAGTGTCTAGCAGTTATGAATTTAAGTTCCCAGACTTATCTTTTGAAAATGTTGTACAGGTTTCCTTTGAGGCTGAGGACTGATAGGTCAGATATAGAGCGATCGCTTTGCGAAAAGTGTTCACCCACAGGTGACATGCTGTTTTTGTCTTTTATCATTTCCTGTGCTAGTTCATTCCAGAATGTAGTGATTGTCGGTTTTCATGTTAATGGTCTACTTCATCTTGAGTGGTCCCTTGAAATGTTTAGCTACTTATACTGTTCCCCCTTGTACTTAGCTATGACACTCTGAGTATGTTTCCCAGACCTGATGAAGAGCTCTGTGTAAGCTTGTCTCTTTCACCAACAGAAATTGGTCCAATGCCTTGTGTCTCTAATATCCTGGGACCAACAGGGCTACAGCAACACTGCATATAACAACCTCAAATGGCCATTACAACAACTGGGGATGGCCAACCACAGAAAACTCCCAGATACACCTTTATGCTGGAACCTTGGTGTCAGGGTGATTTTGGAACCATGCTGTGGTGGCCCTCAGGAAGAGAGATCTCTCTGGGCTGGATTCACTGAGGGCTGTTTTGCACCAGTAGGTTGGTGCAAAGTGGCCAGATGCATTCTAGGATTAGGGTCTCTAATTTTAACCTCTTTTGAATTGGCATTTTTACCTTGCTGTTTTGTCTTCTAATAAAGGCACGATCAAAAATACAAATCATAACCATTTCAAAAATGTTGGCTTAAGGAACTCTCTTCCCTCTGACTCATCTTTTTTTTTTTTCTGCGACATTAAAAATCATATTGCAGCTAGAGAGCTGAAGAAACCAATAAATGCAAAAGATGTTAAATTCTAGAGTTTATATAATTAGAATCAGTTTTAACTTTTAAGAGCTGGATATCTTCATTACTTAGATATCATCTAATTTACATTGTTCCCTTTTTGAGAAAAAAGCCTCCTTTTTTAAATTTATTTTTTATTTTATTTATAGGAAAATTAGAGCCTTTGAGCTTAGCCAAATCCTGTTTTTTCAACAGATTCACTTGCATCTGCAATTTTCTCTTTTATAAAGTGTAGATTATTCAAGCATGCAGTCTGCAGTGCTGTTATTTACCTGATAATCTGCCTCTGGAACTGAATGCTGTCAGTACAGACTATGCTTCCTTTGAATACTTATCTTCACTCATCTATTTTGATGGACATCACAGCTCTTTATAATCTCCTCCATTAAATCCTACACTTATCTCAGATGGTTTTGATTTTCTTGCTGCCTTCAGGCTCTCACTAGATAGCCTAGCAAAGAATGCTATAAAGAGTGTAACTGCATGATTAATATCTTAATATGGATCATAAATAAACAACCTGCCTTTGCATTCTGTTTCATGGAAATCTGTGCAATGCAAACACCACAAATGGGTTTTTCAGGGTCTGCACACCTAGGGTCAGATCTTAAACTAGTGTAAATTATCATCATGCTATTGAGTTCAGTGGCACAACAAGTATTTACACAAACCGAGAATCTGACCTCTTATATTTCCTTTTGTCCTGTGGAGGAAGTTGCGGGTTTTTTAGTTCATATTGACAGATTATATTAGGAGCAATATTTTGTTTTTATAATATCTTTTTGCTTGATTAGTAATATTCTCTTTCTGTCAGTCTTCAAGATTTTGGTATTGTACATCAATATTTTATGTCTTATCAGAGTTGGTGAAAGATAATTGATTTCCAGTGAATAATGATGAATGAAGAAGCCTTTTTTTCCTGTTTGCAGGTTGTTAGTAAGCTGATCTCGATGTCCGTGAATATATTCATAAATATTCCCTGAGTAGTTTATATAGACAACTTGCAGCCTCTGGGATGTTTGCAAACTGTTTTACATTGAGGATTCACTGTTCACATTGTTGTTTGTGATGTATAATTGGTCACAGAGTATTTTTTTACACCCTATCTGGATGATTGAAACTTTTAAAACAGAAGAATAATGGATAAAGAGTGGCAAATTGAGATGTATTTGTTATATTTTTATTTATGTCTGGGATTTGCAAATCCCAAAAGGAATTGAAATTCATTTAAAGTTGGGTACCTAGTTCTCTTTATGCTACTTTGAAAAGTCCGGTCTGTAGAGTGCTGTCATCATAAGACCTCAGTCAGGATCAGGGCCCCGCTATACGAATGCATAGGAAGATGCACTCCTTACCCCAAATTGCTTACAACCTAAGTAAAGACCAGACAAGAGAGCATGACAAACAATAGGAAAGAGGATGTGATTCACAGTTATAGAGCTGGCTTGGTAACATAGGGCTAGCCATATGCACAACCTGATGGCTCTAAATTTTCTAATCATTTTTTTAAATTATAATTTTAGTGGGAGATTTTCAAGTCTACTTAAGGGAGTTAGGAACCCAAGTCCCAGTGAAAGTCAATGTCATAAGCTCCAAAATCCCTGATTCACTTTTTAAAAAAAATTCTCCTTGAAGAATTTCCTTCTTACCCAGGACTTCCAGTACTCTGTTAAATTCTTAGAAAAAATGACCAAAAGTGCCTAATATTTGATCATTTGTTTTGTATTTTCCCCTTCTATACAGGTTGTCTGAAACTGCCCCGTTACCTATTATTAGTTCCTATTTAAAATATAAATTAGCCCACCATTCCCTTAGACTCAATGGGCCCCCTTTCTCTCCATTAGCTCTTTCCACGCTGTCCCAGCCTCATCTAGGACTTGGGAGGCTTTGATGCTTCTCCGTTCTGCTGGTGTCGAGTGGGCCCCTACAGTGTCAGGTGCAAGAATACAGAAGGTCCAATAATCAGTTATGGAACAGACACTGATCTTACTGCAGACCCTGGGGCTGTGAAGGTGCCACCGGAGCCTCTACCAAGAGCTCATCTTCCAGCCCCGTTTTTTTTAAAAGTTCAGAGTCTGGAGCTCCAGACTACAGATGGACAAATAACAAAAAATTGAAGAGAAGTTTGGGGTCCTGTCAAAACCCAAAATTCTGAAAAATTTCAGTGAATTAGAAAAAGTTGAACAAAATATTTAGTTTCTGGGCATTTCTTAAATAAAAAGCAAAAAGAATAAAGGGCTAGATTCACCAATGCCTGGTGTTTCCACTGCTCTTATAAGCTTTATCCCAGTGGTTGGAGCACCCTCCTGTGATGTGAGAGATATGGTTCTCAATTCCCTCCTCTACTTGATGTGGAATAGGGACTTTGGATCTCCTGCCTTCCAGGTGAGTGCCTTAGCCACTAGGCCAGAGGATCTCAACCTGTGGTCTGCGGTCCACCAGTGGTCTGCGAGCTCCGTTCAGGTGGTCTGCAGATAGTTCCCTCTAAGGTGCACGCCTGGGCGGCCGCACACAAGAGAATGAAGGGCCACTCACCTAATTAGTGGAGCCTCGCAGGCGTGGCTCCACTAATTAGGTGCTTGGACCCTGGAGAAGATGCACATGTAAGGTGAGGTGATGCCCTTGGGGGGAATAGGGAGTAAGTGGGAGGGGGCAGTGGGGTGAGAAGAGGGAGTGGGGGGAATTTGGGAAGTGCAGGGCTGCGGTGGCCAGAGAAAGAGGCAACTTTCCCCAGCTCCAGGGCTGCAGCTGCCAGGGAGAGATGGCCCTCCTTCCCAGCCTCAGCTCTGTGGCTGCTGTGCGGGGGAGAGACACCCCCCCCACACACCTTCCCAGTCCCTGCTCGGGGGCTGCTGCGGCGGGGGAGAGAGGGGTCATCCATCACATTAGAAAGGTAAGACTACTGATATTAAAATATGAGTTGTGTGCTTTTATTTGCAGAACAAAAAACATTAATTATTAAGTTTTATTTTTTATATATAGCGCTTTTATCCAAAGCGCTTCACAATAGTTTAGCTAATGGTACAAACAACACTTGGAAAGATCATTAAGTGGTCTGCCAAGACCCTCAGCAATTTTCAAGTGGTCCGCGAAAAAAAAAGTTTGAGAACCACTGCACTAGGCTATATTAGGTAGTCTGGGTTGGGATGCGTCTCAGTCTCTCCTGCTGAAGCTATTCCACTTTGTACAAAATATGTGAATAGTAATTGGGCGAGAGAATAAGCAAGTGAGAATAGCTCTATAGGGGGACTTATCTTGGAGTTGGGAGACCCAAGTCCCTGCTTCAATGACTAATTACTTTAAGTATAGTTTTAACAGCTTCAAGAGGAAAGATTGAGAGAGATCTATCGCCCTATATGCTAGTGGTTAGGGCACTGTACTGCATTGTGGAAGAATCAAATTCAAGTCCCTTCTCCATATCAGGCAGAGGAGGAATTTGAACCTGAAGCTCCCCCAATCCTAGATGAGTGCTGTAACCACTGGGATGAAATATACAACCGAGGCACTTCCTTCTCTGGCTGTTTTGTGAATAGTGCCTAAATCCTTCTGTGAATCCAGCCAGAAAAAAAGGTTTGGCACAAACTACCAGACAAATCTGTGTCAAATTTGCAAATAGTTTTGGGTCTACCAAACTGCATTTTTCAGCTAATAGGTGTGTTGAGCTGGGACAGCTCGTGACACAATCCGGCCTCTGAGGTTCCATTGTAATCCCCATTAACCGCAATACAGCTCATCCCCATAATCCCAAACAAGTGGAGAAAATTAGATACCCAAACTGACGTACAAATGGTATGAAATAGGCCCATAGATTTCTTTAGTTTGTCTGGTTAATTTCAGCTTACTCCTTCTAAAAAATTGCACCCTTTCTACTCTGCCATTATCTGAATTCTGACAGCTCATTCTTCATTGCCTTTCTTTAGTTTCCCTGCTGATTATAAGATTTTGGACTCTTTGCTGTTTGGCAAAATGAAACCACAATGAAAACTTTGCTGTTTGGCTCCTTTTCAAAAATGAGGTGTTGAGCTAAAATTCAATGCCCCTTCCCCCAATTCACTTAATTAGGCTGTCCTCCTCTAACTAGATCTCTCTCTCTTGTCTCCTTGATATTCAGACCGTCTCAGAGCATGAAAGTCCCATGACAGCTGATTATTATAACTGAAGCAGAAAAACTCTGAATAAAAGATACATTATCAATTAAGGAGATATCATATGGTTTTTAATAGACTGCCCAAGATCTCTAGTTTGCTTTAATTGCCTTAGGATAAAAGAGTTCTGCATATTTTCAGAGCTGGTTGCTACCCTTCTGTTTCACCCAGCTAGCGCGTAACAGGAGAGTACTGTTGAAGAGAATTCATCTGGTAACCGTATTAGTTGCAACACTGTGATATTTAAGACCCAGTTCTGCACAGAGGGTCATGCAGACTGTGCTGAAAAAGTGTAAGTTCAGTCTGTCACCCACGTATCGATTTTCAGGAAAGCATTCCTATGACACTCTGTACACAAAGCAACACCCTGGCACCCCCATATTCACCATGGTGATGTAATTATGATGTGTTTTGTACAAAGTATGCCATGTAAGGTATGATTTTAAATGTCTTTAATATTAATATCCTGTTGGATTGTATACGCTATCATTGTATGGGAAGTTATGAAGTTTTGCTATGTGTGTGTTACTGAAATACATTGTAAAGTTGGAAGCACCCACAACCAGCCTTTCAGGTACAACATGGAGAAGCCAGACAGTGTTGATGGCCCATTAAGGGGAATCCATTCTACTAAGGACTATCACAGAATTTGTATACAGTGAAGGCTTCTGAGAGGGAGCATGTAGGCAATGGAGACTGGTCACAAGCATAGATGTTTCCAGCAAGCTGGAAGGAACTATAAAAGAGGGGAAGTGACATCATCATTTGGCCTCATTTCCCCCCACAACTCAACACCTGGAAACATAGGTGCCGACTCCATGGATGCTCCAGGACTGGAGCACTCCCAGGAAAAAAAAATGTGGGTGTTCAGCACCCACCAGCAGCCCCGTGGATCAGCTTCTCCTCCCAGCGATGTGCAGAAGGTGCTGTGGGGGTAGTGGGATAAGTGGGGGCAGGACCTGGGGTGGAATAGGGTGGAGCACCCCCCCGGGAACTAGGGAAGTTGGTGCCTTTTCCTGTAAACCCATCTGGAGGAAAAGAACTGAACTGGAAAGGTGGTCCCAGGCTAGAAAGGAGAATCCCAGCCTGTGTATTAAGGAACAATACCATCAGGATGAGAGACTGCTTGATTCAAATCTGTCTAGTTGATAGAACTCAGATTGCAGTTTTACTTTTATTTCTTAGGTAATCAGCTTTGATCTGTACGCTTACTACTTAAAATCTATCTTTCTGTAGTTAACAAATCTGTTTTATATTTTATCTAAAATGGTGTATTGCTTGAAGTGCTTGGGGAATCTGCTCAGTGTACAAAAGCTGGTGCACACCCACTTTCCTTTGTAGAAGTGGTGGACTGGGTAATAAACTTACACTGGTCAGACTTCTGACCGGGGCAAGATGGTACAGCTCTAGGGTTCCTAGGCTGGGGAGCTGGGGGAATTGGCTGGAGCCTCTCTAGTGTTAGTTCATGAGTGGCTGGGAGAATCTTTCATGTAACTCAGCTGGGTGTGTCCCTGCCTGTGGATGGCTGTATAAATGCAGGACCTGGAGAGGTTTGCAGCTTATCACAACATCACAGTGTAAGAGGGAGCCCAGACAGAGGGCTCAGTGGTACCCAAGTATCCAGGTTGCATCCGGGGGAACCCATCACAATCCCTTTCTAGGAAAATACCTCAGCATATAGATAAGTCCCAGTGAAGTTAAAGGAACTTATGCATGTGCTGAAGGGATTTCTTGATTAGGGATGGACATAAACATATGCTTGAGTGCTTTCCTGTTTCAGGGCCCTGTGTTCCTACTTGTGCCTGGGAGAAGTTAAATCTACTCCAGTCCTCTCTGCCCCCCATTTTGGAGCCCTATTCCACCAGGGGAATTAACAGTGACCCACTGCCCAGAGTTCAGGGAGTGCTGTTCAGCCCATGTACAAGCATACAACAGGTGGGGGAGCTTCTTTCTCACTTCTCTGTTGATGTGTGATTGTGTAGGGAGTACATGCAGTCTAGCACAAGGAATTTGTGTAATTGAACAAGATGGATCATGGAGCCAGTGATATATCCTCTTTTCTAGAGCAAATCACTTAATTCTTCCATGTAAGTTACCTTGCTCTCAGACAACTCAGAGGGTACTAATGAAAAACTGAGTTCATTCAACATTCTTATTTTATTATTGCTGAATCTGTTGTTTATATGCTAGATAATTTAAGGCTAATGTGTAAATTGCTTAGATATGTTAGCCTATTTATCCTTTTCCTTAGTGTTCCACCCCAGAGGTAGCAGCGTTTCACTGATGCACAGATAAAGTGATTCCTATGTAATATGTTCTCTACCAGTAACGCTGAATAAGTAAGAAGCTCTTGTGGTCAAACAAAGCCAGAACTGTAGAAAATTCATTGAATAGTATAAGACATATTTGCTTGGCCAGGCTCTTAATTTTGTTTGTTTGTTTTAATAGGGGCTGTTATATTCTGTTGACTCTGTTTTCATTTGTTTATGTGAGGTGCTTCAGTGTCTTGGGGACTGGAACCCACACACATTTCTTAATTAGTTTATTTATAAAGGGTTTTTATTTATTCTGATGAAAGTTGGTACTACTCCTCCAATATTCATTTGTTTCTTCAGCACAGGGAAATTGGCATTTAGGGACTGATCCAAAGCCCACTGAAGTCACTAGAAAGGCTTCCATTGACTTCAATGGTCTTGGTATCAGGCCCTAACAGTAAAATGATTCTCAAAAGAAAAGTCTTCCCTGGATCCAGAGGGTTTAATCAGAGAACTGTTTGAAAAGTTGCTTTTAGCAAATATTTAGAGTTTCATGGTTGTGTTTTCAGACAAGATGTGGCTTAAAATGTCACATTTCAACCAGAATTTTGATCACAGTGCGACACTATACCAGTATTTTGTGGATGACAGATGATTCATCTTCTGTATTTTGTTAGCACTTATGCATCTATTCTTGAATGCAGCATTTGGCACTATTGATTGCAGCAGATTAGGCTGTTATGTAGCAGTTGGAATCATGCCATGTTATTTTAAAATATATATTAAATTAATTGAAGTTGGCAGGTTTCCAAACCTCTAAAATAGCTTTTGCATTTTGCTTTTGTTTGTAAGTCATACATGACAGATAATAATATCTGGAAGTTAGGATTTCATGTGGTTGAAAGCTTATTGAAACAATAGACATGATCGGGCTGCTGTCCTAAATGATTATGGTTTTGATAATTTTTTAATATTCCTTTGAATACTCTCACACCTGTGAAGCTAGTCTAAATCAGAGGTCAAATCCTGAAATCTCCTCTGGTTTTACCTAGTTCTTAGGCAAAACTCTAATCGAAGATACTTTTACCCAGACTAAAAACTGATTAAGGACCCCAGGAAAGGTCTATTTTTAGTAACTGTGCAAAATTATATTAGTAGTTGAATTTCTAGCATTAGAGCAGGTCAAAAACCTTTACTCAGAAGAGTTTTCTGCTGGAAAACACAATTTTGTCAAAAATGAAATATTTTGAAATATCAGTTTTTTTCAACAGGAAAACGTAAAAATGAATCATTGACATTCTTGTTTCTTTTCACTAATGCCAAAATATTTCATTTGACTATCATTTTGACTCACTTTTAACTTTAATATTAAAAATATTTAATATTCTACACTATAATGCTTTTGTATATATGATATATTATAATTAGAGCAGGTTGGAAAAAGTGACTTTTTTCCATTGAAAAATGCTGTGTGGTCCAAACAAAAATGTTTTGCAACAATATATGAAAATGTAATGAAAATTCAGACTCATGCTAGCATAACCAGTAGCCTGGTGGTTAGGGCACTCACCTGGGGACCCAGGTTCAAATCCCTGCTCCAAATCAAAGAAAAAAGGGTTTTAAACCTGTCTCCCACATCCCCAGTGAATGCCTTAAAGCAGTGGTTCTCAAAGCCGGTGCACCGCTTGTTCAGGGAAAGCCCCTGGCGGGCCGGGCCGGTTTGTTTACCTGCTGCATCCACAGGTTCGGCCGATCGCGGCTCCCACTGGCTGCGGTTCATCGCTCCAGGCCAATGGGGGCTGCAGGAAGGGCGGCCAGCACATCCCTCGGCCCGTGCCACTTCCTGCAGCCCCCATTTGAGAACCACTGCCTTAAACCCCAGGCTAATGGTTGTTCTGGGGTGGGTCTCTAACTCAGCCGCTCTTGTGCATCTTCATGGGGAAAAAAAATCAAAAGGTTTTGTTTTATTCCAATGTGGAAACCAGAAAACAAATTTCAAAAACTCAGAACTTTTTGCAAAAGTTTCTAAGGCTATAAAGCAGGGATCGGCAACCTTTGGCACACAGCCCGCCAGGTAAGCCCCGTGGCGTGCCAAAGGTTGCCAATCCCTGCTATAAATTGAAGTTATCAGCAGATATATTCTGATTTACTCGGATTCAGTTTCAATATCCATCAGGCCCCTGTATAGGAAGACCATAGCACACAGCTACTAGAGATTGCTTTTCCATTTTTGAACCTTTTCTAATTTGGAAGTTACCTCCATTTCAAACAATGTCAAATGGAACCATTTTTCATTTTTTTCCAAATAGTTTTGTTAAATAATTTTCTGAAAAAAAATCAGGTATTCCAAATTTATTTTTCCCTCTAGCCCTGCTTTGTTTAGTTTTTGCCAGTAAATGTAACCGAATGAGTAATGTCTAGATTCTTTTCCAATATTTTAATTTTTTGCTTTTGCTTTTCCTTCCCCCCTCCCCCATTGCTATTCTGTAACTTTTCAAAACTTCTCTAACTTTTTAAAGGTTACAGAGTGGTAAAAAAAGAGTACAGGAAGAAAAGAAAAAAGTGGTGGGAAAACCTTTAGACAACATTAATTCTGTTACATTCAGTGACAAAAAGGTGTGTGTGGGTGGAATAGGGCAAAGGGGGAAAACAAATATTCAGAATTTTGAAAATTATTCAGTTTCCAAAAAACAAATAAATGAAAATATCAGCTTGAAATAGAATGAGTATTTCACTTCAATTCAAAATTTTCCCTAGAAAAAAATAAAATAAATTCAAAATATTTTTGATAAAATCCAATTTTTGGCCAGGAAAATATCAACATAGGAACTGCCACTGAGTATTAAAGCAGTGGCCCATCTAGTTTCCAAAAGCAGTCAGAACCAGATGCTTCAGAAGAAGGTGTAAGAACCCAGCAAAAAAATTTCACCAAGTCTATTCACTACAAAGCCCTATGATTTGTTTCTATTAAATCTTGCGCTATAGAGACCTCGTAGTTTGTGAGCTCTGTATATGATATAAAGTCGTATACCCATAGGTCTTTCTATCTCTTAGGGTACTTTGTGCATGAGTCTATAGTACACTCCACAGTTGGACCTGGGCTTGTGGAAGCCCATGCTTGTCTACACTGCATTGTAAACATGGATTTGAGTCTCACAACTATGCTAAAGTGTCCTTACTGCATTACACAGACCTTCTGACTCAGGTCTGCAGCTTGACTTGCATCCACAGTGCAAAATGTGCAAACAAGGAACTTGGGCTCTGACTCATCCCCAGTAGGGTTCTAGGCCCTTGGTCCTGTGTGCTTCCTGACCCAAGTCAGACTGATTTGTGTTTGGACAGAAGGGCAACTAGGTGCCTAAATACCTTTTTAGGATCTGGATGGACCTGTGATTTAAATGGACCTACTCATGTACTTGAAGTTAAGCATATGCTTATATGCTTGGTTGGACCAGGGTAAGAATGCTGAGCATCTGTAGGATCAAGCCCTGTTTAGCAACTTATCTCATTGGTAACTGAGCACTGTACCTATGGTCACTAATAGAAACACAGACCAGGATGGTAGTGACTATTAATTAAGTCACCAGAAGCCTCTGTTAGGCTTTATCAATGTAACAAGCTTTGGGTGCAAAGTGTTATGTTGTTACAGCCTGTATTTTTAGCCCGGTAGCACAAGCCTGAGATAGTTGACCTGTCTTCTGAGACTCACTGCTGTGGGCTATTTTTTCTGTGTAGATGTACCCTTAGGGGTCTGGTGTTGACAGCACACCCACAAAATAGGGTCAGACTAACATGAATTAGCATCCTTCTCACTTTCACACAGAAGCCAATAATTGAATGAACTGTAGCATAGAAATGGAACTTAAGTTTCCAGGACTATCAATCTGTTTGTTCTTCACAAGGACTTAATTCTCATTTCTTAAAACACACACACACAAAAACCCCTGCAAAAAATGAAACAAAATAAAATCTGGCCCTCTAGTTTTTGTAAAGCACATTATACATGTATGTCGATCGGACTGTGGGTAATTTTTATTGAGTGGATTGTATCATTATAGATCAGCTTTCTCAGCATTTCTATTGTAAGCATCCAGTTTCAGATTTTAAGATCTTGGCTACAACAATTTAAACTATGCTAAAAATTAGAAGATTGGTTATAAGACAAGTCATATATTTAGCATAAATTCTTGCTGGTTTGAGGGGAAATTATTCCAAGACCTTCCACAGTTCCAAATATTTTTCTTTTTAACTTCTTAACTAATTACTTGCTTATTCAATTTAATCAAGTTGCCAGATAGACGAATTGGGCCTTAACTCTCAGTATGTTGCTGTAACTTTGGAGTCATGCCACTAAAGGTAATGGAGTGGCTCCACATTTACACAGATGTGCTTAGAGTATAATTTGGCGTCTTAATATAGACAGACATTAAACTAAAGACAATGCCCCAGCAAAGCACTTGGTATGTACTTAATTTTAAGCATATTTATGTCCCATTGTCTTCCTCTTGACTTCAGTGGATGACTTAAGCACATACTTAAAATGCTTTGCTGAACTGGGGTCTTAAACTCCATTGAGTTCACTTTGTTTCTTATTGTTTGGTATTTTGAATTTAAAGAATTCAGTGAATGAGCATTTTTATAACTAACTACAAGATGGGTAATTCTATCTTTAGTGGATTTTAGTTGTCTTCCAGTGAAATAATATTTTACATTGATATAGTTCTTTTCATCACGAAGGGTCACAAAATGTTTTTCAAACTAGATATATTGAAATGGAGCTGCATGTGGACAGCAGCCAGGGAGGCAATTAGGACAGTGATCAGGAAGGTGACATATCACTATGTTGACCAACTAGGGTCAGCTGATATGAACAATTCATCTGTCTTTGTTCTTAAGTTTAAAAAGTCCAAATTTATATTAACAAGAGGGGAGAAAAAGATCATTGTATTCCCTCTGCAGATCATTCATGAGCAATGTGTTGTATTTGATGTTCAAAATTCAAGCTGTGATAGGTCACTTAAATACCATGGTATGACTCTATCCCTTGACTAGATGACTCTAACTGCTAGATTCAGATATCTGGTCTGAATGCTCAAGGAACCCAAATATAAAATTGAGATTTTGGTGAATATTTTCTCTTTCACTTAAAATTAGGTATTTTCAGAAAATGTTCTTGCCAATAAAGTATTTTGCTAGAACATCCATAGAAAAAACACACACAAGGGTCCTGAACAGAGTTGAAGTGAGTCCTATTGTTGTCCCTGATGCCAATTCCACTGGGAATAGGGAACAGAGAAGAGGGACTTCTGCACTGGTGAATTCTGCGCTAGTCCCCACGTCATACCTGAGCAATGTTCCTGCACTCTGTGGTAGAGTTGGCCTGTGCCTCAACTTTAGAGTATGGACAGCCCAGGATGGTAGGAGACATTAGGACAAGACTGGCAATGTCAGAATCAGAAAGGCAGTCATGAAAGACTTAGTGTGAATAACCTACCTGGTCCTGACATGGGCTTTCTGAGAACAGGTAGTATTGAAAGATCCATATAGCAGCAAATTCTGTGGTCCTTCCCCTTAATCTGCCCCCAAGTTGTTGTGCAGGAAGCCCCTGTGGATCTAGGCACCATTCTGCATAGGCCCATGTACACACACTTACGCTACAAATCTTCCTAAACTCTGCAGCAGAACCTTACTGGTTCTGCTTCCAGGAGCCTTCATCACCTTCACATAAAATCAAATCAGTAACACTGAGTAGGACTACCCAGAGTGTGCAAAGTTAAATATGTGCATAAGTATTTGCAGGACCAGGACCCAAGTTCGTATTTTTCCCTGTACATATTTTTCTTTCCTTCTCTTTCCCCCCTCCTTTTGCCAAGCACACACACAGTCTCAGTCCCAACATGGCATCTTCCTGTAGGCAAGAGTGTGAAGTGGAACTGCTTCAGCACTATTCATAATAGCAGTTATAACACCACATCTAGAAGCAGAAATATGCAACTAAATTGGTTCTCCCACTTGAGGATCTATACTATCTTTAATTGCTTTTGCCTCAGGATATGCTGCAAGCTATAACCTCTAGGAAGGCCAACCTCAAGAAAACCATCTCCTTCCTAGACATTGTAGACAATGAATCACTGTTTGGATACAAAACACAAGAGTTTCTATAATGTTGGGTCTTAATTATTTTAGTGGAATTAGTATTCTGAAATTAGTTGTATAGAATGCTGCTGGCTGGTGTTCCTTTTTCTTCAATAAAACTGAAGTGCTGACTCAAATCTTATTATAAAATTTGAGTAACAATGGTCTGTGCCTATAACCTCGTAATAAGTAAACAAACAAAAAAACTGGCCAATACCTGAGCTTTTAAAAGTTTTCTTACTCATCCATGTCAACAAAAGCTGCTAGAAAGTATGGTCTACAGTATTCTGTTTTTTGCTTATTTGTTATCTAGTTACTTGTGAATGATAATCCATGCCCTTAGCTCACCAGTGGAGTTTTCCAAACTGCAGGAAAGAACATGCCAGAAATATTAAATGTATGTTAAGCATGAAATTTTATTTGGGAAAAGCCTGTTGTTGCAAAATTAATTTGTTGATAGTTTTTTTTAATTGGTTCAGTCTTTACTTAAAAGAAGATGACAAATTTTACCATTATTTCCTGAATAATGTATTTGATGTGTAGTACTCAACTAGCTATTAAGATGGTTAAATGGTGCCAAAAGTATATGTCAAAAGATTATTCAACAAAAAACAGTTAAAATTTTTCTTCTAATAATATATGCAACAAATAGTATTCAACTACCTTTGCTGTTCTTACAAGGTCCGTGTTTTGAGACTGAAGACATACTTTGGCTCTATATGACTTCATAAACTGCCCAAAATATGAATGAACCTTTCTCTTTCTTTCCAAAAATTAATTGTTGGAATTATGGAAATTGATTTTATGAAGGAACTTTTACACTCATTAAATACTTAGATTTCCCTCCATTTTTTTTTAATTTATAATAACTTTATGGCAAATTGAAGTGAACAGCGGCCCGCGCCACTTCCTGCAGCCCCCACTGGCCTGGAGCGGTGAACCGTGACCAGTGGGAGCCACGATCGGCTGAACCTGTGGACGCGGCAGGTAAACAAACTGGCCCGGCCTGCCAGGGGCTTTTCCTGAACAAACGGCAGATCGGCTTTGAGAACCACTGGGTTAGACACAACAAATCCTGCATCTTGGCAGAGGGGTAGACTAGATGACCCTTGCAGTCCCTTCTAAGCCTGTGGTTCTATGATTCTGTGAACTGAATAAATAAGATTGTCTATCTGTTATCAGCAACCTTGTGGGAAAATGCAAACAGTTGTGGATATTTTCATCAGATTTTCAAATACAAGTTCAAGCAGATATGTATGACCTGTGGTTGAATCTACATGCGTGTGTATTTGTACTTTAGGCATATAATCCAAACTTCACTAAAGGGAGAGGAAATCTTGCCATTGACTTCAGTAGGCTTCAAATCAGACCCTAGACTGGCTATTCGGCCCTTATAAGTAGTTCAGCTATATTCTACGAAGTACCAAACAAACTCTTACATTTTGTCCTCTCACTGATAGTCATGTGCCAATGTGGAGTTTTTTGTGTACAGATCTTTATGAGCACAATTGTTGCACCTACATTACCCTAAATAAGGACAGCATCATTAGGCCTGATTTGTGGCCTCAGCTCCATGTTGGAGTAGTATGCAGGTGTACCTCCTTACTGGGAGCTCCCAGAAACATTTTGCCTCACTCATACACAATGCATGCCCATGCTCATAGACTCATAGACTCATAGACTTTAAGGTCAGAAGGGACCAATATGGTCATCTAGTCTGACCTCCCGCATGATGCAGGCCACAAAAGCTGACCCACCCACAACAGAATCTTCCAGCCTGCGACCCCTGCCCTATGCTGCGGAGGAAGGCGAAAAACCTCCAGGGCCTCTGCCAATCTACCCTGGAGGAAAATTCCTTCCCGACCCCAAATATGGCGATCAGCAGAACCCCGAGCATACAGGCAAGATTCTACAGCCGGACCCTCATTTTACCTGCGATGGCACGTTAATGCCTAATTGACTAAAATCACATTATCCCATCAAACCATTCCCTCCATAAACTTATAAAGTCTATGAGTCTATGACCCCGCGCCGTGGACATCATGGTGGCAATGGGTCATGTTGATGCTGTGGAATGGCGATTCTGGGCCCGGGAAACAAGCACGGACTGGTGGGACCGCATAGTGCTGCAGGTCTGGGATGAATCAGTGGCTGCGAAACTTTCGCATGCGTAAGGGAACTTTCCTGGAACTTTGTGAGTTGCTGTCCCCTGCCCTGAAGCGCAAGGACACCCGGATGCGAGCAGCCCTGACTGTCCAGAAGCGAGTGGCCATAGCCCTCTGGAAGCTTGCAACGCCAGACAGCTACCAGTCAGTCGCGAATCACTTTGGAGTGGGCAAATCTACCGTGGGGGTTGCTGTGATGCAAGTAGCCAACGCAATCGTTGAGCTACTGCTCTCAAAGGTAGTGACCCTGTGAAACGTGCAGGTGATCATAGATGGCTTCGCTGCGATGGGATTCCCAAACTGCGATGGGCTATAGATGGGACTCACATCCCTATCCTGGGACCGGACCACCAGGCCAGCCAGTACATTAACCGAAAGGGCTACTTTTCAATGGTTCTGCAAGCACTGGTGGACCATAGGGGACGTTTTACCAACATCAACGTCGGATGGCCGGGCAAGGTTCATGATGCTCACGTTTTCAGGAACTCTGGTCTGTTTAGACGGCTGCAGGAAGGTATTTACTTCCCGGACCACAAAATAACTGTTGGGGATGTGGGATGCCTATAGTCATCCTCGGGGACCCAGCCTACCCGCTAATGCCCTGGCTCATGAAGCCCTATGCAGGCGCCCTGGACACTGAAAAAGAACTCTTCAACTACCGGCTGAGCAAGTGCAGAATGGTGGTGGAGTGTGCTTTTGGACGTCTGAAGGGGAGATGGAGAAGCTTACTGACTTGCTCTGATCTCAGCGAAACCAATATCCCCATTGTTATTGCAGCTTGCTGTATGCTCCACAATCTCTGTGAGAGCAAGGGGGAGACGTTTATGGCGGGGTGGGAGGTTGAGGCAAATCGCCTGGCTGCTGATTACGCCCAGCCAGACAGCCGGGCGATTAGAAGAGCCCAGCGGGATGCGCTGTGCATCCGGGAAGCTTTGAAAGCTAGGTTCCAGAGTGAGCAGAGTAACCTGTGACTATTAAGTTTGTTTATTCAGAAGCTGAACCTGCCCCCGTTTCTTTACCCAGTTAATGTTGACTATCCTCTCCAGTTACCAACCCCCTTCCCCCCCTTCCAACACACCTTTAAAAATAAAATAAATGAAACTTTGTTCATTAACACCGTTTTCTTTATTAAGGATTTCGTGGTAAAGTGTTGAAACTGGGACGCAGACTGTGGTGGGGAGCAGGTGTAGTGATGGAAAGGACGCTTCTAAACTTGAGGAATGATAGGCTCCTGCTCTTAGAGCGGTCCGCAGTGGTGGACTGGTTGTTTCAACGGAGCCTGCCACCCCTCCTTTTCGGGACTCTGTGTGTGGGGGCTATGTGACTTTGTGGCGGGGGAGGGCGGTTACAGATCCCCTGCTGCGTGGCTCTGTCATCCAGGCTAAGGACCGCTGCATAAGATCTGTAACCGCCCTCCCCCACCACAAACTCACATAGCCCCCCTGCACAGAACATGAAAACCATCTCCCAGACTGACCAGGGTGCCTAGTGACTGCAATGTGTGTGTGACCTTCTGCTGAACCTGCCCTCATGTCTGTACCCTGGTAAAGGTGACTGTCCTCTCCAATTATCAACCCCCTTCCCCCCCTTCAAACACACTCTCCTGTAAAAGAACATGACGGAAACAGTAATTAACAGAAACTTATTTTTTATTAACAACTACACAGGGGATGAAACTGGGACGGGAGCTTGGGTGAGGTTCTTTTGGAGTGAAGGAAAGGACTTATCAAATCTTTGGGAATGAGAGCCTTCTGTTACTTGAGCAGTCTGCAGGGGTGGAGTGACTGTTTTCACGGCCCCTGCCGCCCCTCCTTCTTGGGACTTTGGGTGAGGGGGGGGATGGGACTTTGTGGCGGGGGAGGGCGGTTAGAGATATAATGCAGCGGGGCTCTGTCCTCCTGCCTCCGGTCCTGCAGAACATCTACAAGGCGCCGGAGCGTGTCTGTTTGCTCCCTCATTAGTCCAAGCAGCATTTGAGTCGCCTGCTGGTCTTCCTGCCGCCACCTGTCCTCCCGTTCGCTGTGTGATCGCTGGTATTGCAACATGTTCTCCCTCCACTGGGTCTGCTGTGCCGCCTCGGCTCAGGAGCAGCCCATAAGTTCTGAGAACATCTCGTCCCGTGTCCTTCTCTTTCGTCGCCTGATCTGCGCCAGCCTCTGGGAGGGAAATGCCGGGGTAGCTCGGGAGACACTCGCAGCTGTGGGATGGCAAAAAGGGAGTGAATTCCTCAGAAAGATACAGTTTTGCGAACAACGAATATAGTCTTTCTCTGTGAACAAGACCATGCACAGCACCTATCACATGCGCACTCAGTACAAGGTCGAATTTTCGGCCTTCCCATTGAGTGCCTGGGGTCTTGCTGTACAGATCACACAAGCGGGGCCGGACAACGGAATTCGGCTAGCAGGCGGACATGGTAAGCCATAGACTTTTGGCTGCTTAAAGCTTAATTTATAGCAGTGCCCTCCTTTCACGTTCCAAGCAATGCTCCTAGCGTTGGCCAGTTCCTGCTGCCGGCAATCCGGCCAGCATGAACTCTGCCCCTGTCCCACCCCCCTCGCGGCTGTCCCCGGGAAAGATCACTGAATGCTGCCCCGTCACGCCTCCACCGCGTGGCTGTAAACGGCCGGTTACAGTTATGTAAAGGAACAGGCAATCAGTCCCAATACTAACATTCCCCTAATTCAAAGCAGGTCACCATGAGTGATATCACTCTGATGAGGATTTCGGAGACAGAGAAAGACCACATGCTGCGTGAATGCCAGCAGGCACCAGGGCCGTATGCCGCCATGCTTTGTGAGGCAATGATCCCGGAGTACTTGCTGCTAGCCTGGCGCAGAAAAGTTTCCTACCATGGAGGACGCAATAAGGCCGCTCTCCCCAGGAACCTGATGCAAAGGCTTTCACAATACCTCCAGGAGACCTTCATGGAGATGTCCCAGGAGGATTTCTGCTCTATCCCCGGACATATTGACAGAATTTTCCAGTAGCTGCACTAGCAAGGACTAAAAACTAAAGCGCCTAGGGCAAACTAATCATGAAAAACCGGACACGTTGACAAACTTTTCCAGTAGCTGCACTGGCAAGGACTAGAAAATAAAGCACCTAGGGCAAACTAATCATGAAAAACCCATTGTTAAGATACCATTCCTATTCTGTTCAAAATAAATGTTTAAAACACTTACCTACTGATGTTTCCCCTGATTCACGGTCTGGGTTACCGCCTTGGGAGGGTTGGTAGGGGATCTCCGTGAGGGTGATGAAGAGATCCTGGCTGTCGGGGAAATCTGCATTGAAAGCGCTGTCGACTGCCTCGTCCTCCTCATCTCCTTCCCCATCTTCCCCATCCGCAAACATCTCCGAGGAAGCGGCCATCGACAATACCCCATCGTCAGAGTCCACGGACAGTGGTGGGATAGTGGTGGCGGCCACACCTAGAATGGAATGCAGTGCCTCGTAGAAACAGCATGTCTGGGGCTGGGATCCGGAGCGTCCGTTTGACTCTTTGGTCTTCTGGTACCCTTGTCTCAGGTCCTTGATTTTCACGCGGCACTGCATTGCATCCCGGCTGTATCCTCTCTCCGTCATGGCTTTGGAGATCTTCTCGTAGATCTTCGCATTCCGTTTTTTCGATCGCAGCTCCGAAAGCACGGACTCATCGCCCCACACAGCGATCAGATCCAAGACTTCCCGATCAGTCCATGCTGGGGCCCTCTTTCTATTCTGCGATTGCATGGTCACCTCTGCTGGAGAGCTCTGCATCGTTGCCAGTGCTGCTGAGCTCGCCACGATGTCCAAACAGGAAATGAGATTCAAACTGGCCAGACAGGAAAAGGAATTCAAATTTTCCCGGGGCTTTTCCTGTGTGGCTGGTCAGAGCATCCGAGCTCGGACTGCTGTCCAGAGCGTCAACAGAGTGGTGCACTGTGGGATAGCTCCCGGAGCTATTAGCGTCGAATTACATCCACACTAACCCTAATTCGACATGGCCATGTCGAATTTAGCGCTACTCCCCTCGTCGGGGAGGAGTACAGAAATCGATTTAAAGAGACCTCTATGTCGAAATAAATAGCTTCGTTGTGTGGACGGGTGCAGGGTTAATTCGAGTTAACGCTGCTAAATTCGACATAACCTCCTAGTGTAGACCAGGCCTAAGTGATTGTTACATGCTTAGTTAGCTTAGTGATGAGACCCATATACGTAAATAGAAGATGAGAACCACTCTTTGCATTTTCTGTTGATGTTGTTGTAGGTCCTAGGATAATAGTCGTAAAAGAAGAGGAGGGCAATACTCCACTCCACCCCTGAACAGAAGCACATGGACTGAGAAGAGAGGCCTCTTGCTGGTTGACTAAAATACTAAACAAACTTTAAGGTGTAAATTTTGATCTCATAGATAGGGGTTTTTCTTTTATGCAGTCTGTTTTCTGGGTATTCTTTGGTCATATTGAGTGGCTAACAGAACAGTAAAAAGTTGTGGAGTTGGAGAACATTTCATCATTGTTGATGGCAACACTGCTTTGCTGGGCACTGCTTCTGTCCTGTATACGTTTCCTCAGCACTACAAAGGCTTACATTACTCTGTGCTGGCATACAGAGTTGCTCAGAGATTAATTGAAGAAAACATATGGATTATGTATCTACTGCATTAAGATTCTTATTGAAGCAGAAGGCGGGCTATGCTGGCCTATAGGGATGACTCAAAACTAGTCTCAGCAAGGTTTACTTGGGAATGAAAGAAAACTTCATTATATTGACTCTCCACATACTGCAATGGGCCCACTAGACTTGTGTGCGGGTAAAGAGATCAAGGTGAGAGCACTCGAAGGAAGGCTTAGTGATCTGGGAGTTAAAATGCAAGAAATATAGCATTAGTTTTCTTTCCTCCTCAATTCATACAGATTAAAGCTCATTGGTAATTTTCAACAAAATGTTTTTCATCAAAAATAGCCCTGTGTCGGTACTAAAACATCTTGTGGAAACACATCTGTTTTGATTAAACTTTCATTGGGAAGATTTCACAGCTCCAGGGTGGAATTCTAGTCAAAACAACTGAGAGAGAAAGACAGAACAGAATAGCCAATAGCTCACTGATTAGGCCACACTCACCTGGGATGTGAGAGAAGTAGCTTCAAGCCCTTGCTCTACCTAATTCAGAGCAGGGACTTGAAACCTGGGTCTCCTACATCCCAGGTATGTGTCCTGACCACTGGGCTGATGGATATTCATGTGGCATGCACATGCAGGTATGTTTTTCACAACTTTTTTTTTAATGATCTAGTTTTCATTCTGGTGAGTAATTAAACCAATTTTGAAACCTCAAAATTTTTCATGATCCCAAATTATCATTTTCTGGCCAGCCCTAACAGATCAAATCTCTAACCCCTAACACGCAGAGCTGCCTGTGGGAGTGCATGGAGAAGTGTTATGCCAAAAATTTAGGCTGCATTTTTATTACATCTGTCACTGGAGTCATAAATTCTGAGATTGCCATTTTTTTTACAAGTATCAGTAATATTTGACATTTTATATGTGTCTGAGTAGGTGGATTTGATAGCAAGCTGGGGACACTGCATTGCACTGAGAGCTGCCAAGATAAAAGCTGGACCGCATGGGAAGCCAAGAAAGCAGGAATTCTCATAATTAGGGCTCGTGGTTTGTCACGCAGTGAGGAGTCTGCAAAGTGCAGTTGCTCCTGCTGCTCTGAGAGTGGCTGAAGCAAGATAGCAGCTCTGAAGAATATACAGACAGCAATGACCCTCCTGCACTCCTGCTGCTGTGGGGCTGAAATGGCTGGCACGAGGATAGTGGTTGTAAAGTGGCTTTAAATTATCAAATGTTATTTTTGTTGCAGATGAAGGAACTTCTTGGCAATGTGGCCATTGGCATTTGATATTTTGTATTGTGAATGCATGACTTTAGCTGCCTTTTCCATGACCAGCCTGTGTGTGTTTTCCATATAATTTACCATGACAAGTCATTATAACAGACACATTGTTACCTGCACAATTTATGACCCTACCCTCCCTTGTGCATACTCAGGGTGTAATACAGGGCTCCCACTCCTACCCATCCTTGTGAGTAATCAGGGCATAATGGACCCAACTATACCCTTCTGTGGGTTCAGGGCTCTATCCCTCCATGGGCTCAGGGCTAACACCAATTCCCGGGGGGTTCAGAGGTCTACGGGTCTGTGAGGCCTTTTCCCAGTGAAAGAGCCTTCACACAGTGAATATCCTTAGACATTTATTAACAGTTAGCAACAAAGCAACAGAATACACATGCCAAGCATCTTGTGCTCACCACTCCCAACAAAACAAATGGATGTCTTCCGATGGCCAGTCAGAGTCGTGTCATCTGGGTTCCGGCTTCTGCACAGTCTGGTCATGCAGGGGTTAAAAAGTCCTCACAGCTTTGGTCTTGAACCTATATCCCAGAGTTAAGTTCCAACAAGCTTGTTTTCTGACCCTCGTTATATAGTTAAAATGAGAATTTCTCTTATCTATGCCTTAACCAATTATTGTATTTAAAACATAGCTATACAAAATAATTAAAAAAAAAACGCTAACCAATCATTTTCACTATACAGGGGTTCACATGCCTAAAACCGCCTAATCATTAGCTTTTATATTTTTCAAAGTTAGTAAAAACTTCTCAAGGTCCACTTATCTTTGTGCTTCCTTAGTGGGATACACTTGCAACAGCAAAACCTCATACTTTTTTATTATCAGGAAAAAGCTGCAGAAACTCAAAGTTAGTTTGTCCATTCTTTCCCCATTCTCATGACTTTGTGAATATATATCTATCCCTATTAGTAATGCTGCAGCGGATACTTTCCTATCTGTCTGCCTATGCCAAGGCTGAATTCCCCTGACTCTATAGTTTTGTTTCCAGCTTATGGTGGGTGAGCATACAAGATGGCTGCTGGTTACTAAGTCCATACACAAGATAGCTGTGAGTCATGTCAAGTCCAGGCCTCTCGTAACAACATAAATAGGCAAATGGCAAAAAAGGGCTTCATTCCCATATTGTATCAGGAGAGCTCCTGTGTGTGTGTGTGTGTATATATATATATACATATATAAAATTATTCAAAATTCACAACCAGATAAAATAAGACACATTCATTACACCCTTTCACCAGACGCAGATCTGAAGTGATCAACATGGTGTTAATTGTAGTCCTTGTTTTCCCTTCACCCTGTGTGTTATCACTGCAAACGTTATCTGTAAACTTGAGTTCTGATCCTGGAAATAGTTCCATATAGGAATGGTTGCCCATCCATGCCAGGCTCATTGCAGGACTGGGGCCTTAGATTGAAAATCCTTTGGGTCATGGTCTGTCTCTCTTCTATATTCTGTAAAGTGCTTAGCACTTTTTATGTACCACGTAAATAAATGATTAATAATAAGATGAATTAGTTTCCTTGAAAATGCAAACCAATAGTAAAAGTCTCAGTACATGACAAAAAAGAGTATGGGGGGTGTCAAGGCTGTATCCCCACTTTGAACTTTAGGGTACAAGTGTGGGGGCCTGCATGAGGACTTCTAAGCTTAACTACCAGCTTAGTTCTGGTGCGCTGCCACCATTCCCTACCCTGGGAAGCTTTTAGAAACCTCTCACCAATTCCCTGGTGAATACAGATCCAAACTCCTTGGATCTTAAAACAAGGAGAAATTGACCCTTCCCCCCTCCTTCCTTTCACCAACTCCTGGTGGATACAGATCCAAACCCCCTTGGATCTTAAACAAGGAGAAATTGACCCTTCCCCCCTCCTTCCTTTCACCAACTCCTGGTGAATACAGATCCAAACTCCTTGGATCTTAAACAAGGAGAAATTGACTCTTCCCCCCTCCTTCCTTTCACCAACTCCTGGTGAATACAGATCCAAACCCCCTTGGATCTTAAACAAGGAGAAATTGACCCTTCCCCCCTCCTTCCTTTCACCAACTCCTGGTGAATACAGATCCAAACTCCTTGGATCTTAAACAAGGAGAAATTGACCCTTCCCCCCTCCTTCCTTTCACCAACTCCTGGTGAATACAGATCCAAACCCCCTTGGATCTTAAACAAGGAGAAATTGACCCTTCCCCCCTCCTTCCTTTCACCAACTCCTGGTGAATACAGATCCAAACTCCTTGGATCTTAAACAAGGAGAAATTGACCCTTCCCCCCTCCTTCCTTTCACCAACTCCTGGTGAATACAGATCCAAACCCCCTTGGATCTTAAACAAGGAGAAATCAATCAGGTTCTTAAAAAGAAGACTTTTAATTAAAGAAAAAGGTAAAAATCATCTCTGTAAAATCAGTATGGAAAATAACTTTACAGGGTAATCAAACTTAAAGAGCTCAGAGGACCCCCCTCTGTCTTAGGTTCAAAGTACAGCAAACAAAGATAAACACTCTAGTAAAAGGTACATTTACAAGTTGAGAAAACAAAGTAAAACGAAGACGCCTTGCCTGGCTTTTTTACTTACAAGTTTGAAATATGAGAGACTTGTTTAGAAAGATGGGGAGAACCTGGATTGATGTCTGGTCCCTCTCAGTCCCAAGAGCGAACAACCCCTTAAAACAAAGAGCACACACAAAAGCCTTTCCCCCCCCCCAAGATTTGAAAGTATCTTGTCCCCTTATTGGTCCTTTGGGTCAGGTGTCAGCCAGGTTACCCGAGCTTCTTAACCCTTTACAGGTAAAAGGATTTTGGAGTCTCTGGCCAGGAGGGATTTTAGTACTGTACACAGGAGAGCTGTTACCCTTCCCTTTATAGTTATGACAGCGGGGGAGAGAAATCAAACTGACAAAATATAATAGACCCCCTGCTCCCCTCTGTTTTGCAGGAGGAATTGAAGTAGCAGCTCAGTCCAAAGAGCAGCACAAGTAATTAAAAGTGAGAAGTCCTGGTTCTCCGACATGGCTCCCCTCCAAGAGAGCATTTAGTTGGGTTGCTATGAGTTTGGAAGAGGTGTGCTAGAACAGGAGTGGAATTGAAGGAAGACCCCGGGGAGCAATGCTATTTACAGCTTGCTCCCCAAGTAACTATTAGATTTCCACTTTGAAATTCACCATAGGAGATAAACATTGGTCAAATGGATGTAAGGGAGTCCAAGTTAATATGACTTATGTGCAGAGGAGGCAGAAAAAAGTGTAAGATAAAATAGCTCCTACCATATTTCTGGTGCTTCAGTAACAACAACTTGGACTCCTTACACATAGATAGAATGTATGTAAATAGGTTCAAGGGGTTCAACATGGTGTATGTTAGCCCCTCTTACAGTAAGAGTATCTTACATTACTTGCACATTACTTCTGAACTTGGTCTTCTAATTCTAGAAGTGAGGAATCAAAATCAATCACACACATGTAATCAGATAAGCTGACAGTATTTTATAACTTACAATTGGCTCTCTTTTTTTCAGTACATAATCTACTAGTGGCTATCATGTTCTCTAGTAAATGAAAATCTGCCACTTACATAATGTCAGGGTTTAGCAACACCCACCTGAAGAATGAAGGCAACCCTTATCCATATTTTTGCTAACCTTAGAAGAGGCACCCACAGCTGAAGAAAATACTTCCAAAGCCAAGATAAAGGAAAGACAAAGAGCAGAGTTAAAGGGAGGGATGTACAAAATTGGCAGAATATATGTGCCCAGGAGAAGACAAATGTATAGGTCCTATTTTCACAATCACCTCCTTCTATACCTATAGATATTCTACATTCTGTCTAGGCTGCTCATGATTGTTTTGTTAAACAACTGCTGACAGGACTATTAACATGAGCCAAATTCTTCTTACATTCCTACACACGCATGCAGTCCAAGTCACAATCTAGCCCTATGCAATTTATAAAACTCTGTTATTAACTGCCAACAAAGTGTTTGTTTTTTGTTGTAATGTGGCTATTGCTCTCATTTGATGAAAAACAGACATTCTGCACTGTTTTCAGAAAGTCATGTCAACTCTGATTACCAGGCTGCTCAGATGAACTTCCGCAATTACAGATGAATATTTATGGTCTCTTAATGGCTCATTCATATAGAAAAGTCACTATCTTAGCATAACAATAACAGTATAATTGGTAAGAATATAAAAATAGAAGTGTGTTAAAAACTGAATGAGTTTTCGGTTCATTAGCTATAAAATTGGTATCTCTGAATTTTTCACTAAACATTACATCTATTTACAAAACAATGTTTAAGAGGTAGCATGACTAATATTCATTAGGAGTACATAGGTTTTTTTCTTAATGTGACAATTTATTTGCCTGCATGCTACATTGATTTCAGTATGCTAAGTGGAAGTTAAAAATAGACTGAGAAGGTGGTGTCTATTAGCAATTAAGAAATGCATGGGAACACAGAACACAGAAGAGCCAGTGTGAACAGGGTATACAAATTCATAGATGCTGTTTGCATTAATATCTATGCATGTTACACCACAGGATGAACATGCTTTGAATGAGCATTTTTAGAGGAAAAATGCCAGGCGAATTAGCTGGCAATAGTTTTGTTATATATGAATGTACCTGCACTTGTATCGAGTAGTGAGTGTGACAGACTGAGGTACTTTGCACAGCCTAATGGGGAAAGCCATGCTGGGTTAAATAATTAAAAGTAATACCTTCTTCCAGTAATTTTTAACTGAATTTAGAAGTGAATGGAAGGTGTCAGGCTTACATCCCATCTGAAATTGAATTGGATGCAATTCAACAAAAATTGTTGCACCTCAGTTAACCAATATGTATTGTTAAAAGAATATAAATGGCCAAACCTAGGGTCCAATGCAATTAGGTTGCCTTCAGCCTCTGAAGTCAGTGAGGGTTGACAGAATTCATTATATCTCAGAAGTCATTTGGAAACTCAGTGTCTAGAGTTCTCCTGGGCCTGTTGCTTTCAGTATACACCCTCTATATCCAAAACAAAAATCAGACTAGTTTCCAGCTGTGTGCTTTGGTGCTGTTGTATCTGTGTACCTATTCAGAGCCAACAATTTAGGATATCCCATTTGCTTGTTGTGATGTCTTTGTGGTTAAGGCAGTGGAATGTGACTCGAAATTCCCCTGTTCTGTTCATCCTTCTGAAGCATCTGCCACTGGCCACTATGAGAAACAGGATACTGAGCTAGATGGACCATTGGTATGACCGTTCTTATGGCAAAGTTAGGGTCTCTTCCTGACCCTGCTTAGGCCAAAATTTTCAAAAGTAACACTGTTTGGGGTGCCTCAGTTATTAGATGGAAAGCAATTTAGGCATCTAAAAATGGTGGCAACCAAAATTATTGGCCACTTAACAAAAATACTTTTTTAATTTCTCTGTCTCTCAATAACTGGTGTTTAAGATGGGGGATAATAATACTTCTGCTACCTCTGGAGTTTCATGAGGGAAAATCTGTTAATGTTCAAGAGATAGTCAGATACTATGGTGATGAGCATCAGCCTATAAACTTTTTAGCCATGTTTAGACAGCTGGTGAGAAATAATTACATGCTTGAAAAGTGCACTGCTACCATCAGTTCAGAACCCATCATATCTTGTAACACTTACAAAATGCATGTATTAAAGATTATCTGGAATCAGATGCCTAATACTTTGCTACTATTTAATATGTCAAGTAGGTTGTTGTTTTATTATTTAAACTGTGATAGTACCTAACAGCCCCAATGAAGGATCTGGGTCTCGTTGTGCTAGCCAATGTACACACTCAGTAGGACAGTTCCTTCTATATAGAGCTTACAGTCTAAAGAAGAATGTTGAGAGGAGCAGAATATTGGTCAATACACGGGAGTAGATTGGCCTGATATCACTAAAACTCCAAGATGCCCTAAAAATAGCAGCATCTCCATCACTCCTTGATTTACCTCTCCCATAACCCACAAACTTTCTTCTAGATAAATTCTTCCTCCCTGTTCCTTCCCCCATCTATTGGATTCCTTGATCTTCACCTCCCTGTCCCGCACAGGCTTTTGATGCCGAATTCTGCCCTCATTTACACCTAGGATGTCCATTCAAATCAACAGAATTGCATGGGTGTAAATATGGGAAGAACATGACCCTTGATTTCTCCCTGGCTCAGTGCTGTGTTGGGCTCATTCAAAGCACTGATCCTGTAGTCCAATGATCTTTCTTGCCAGTCCGGTTGAAGTACTAGGTATATAATTTTAGCACATCACCTACAGAATGCAGCTTTATAGGTATACCACTGAACTGGTTACAAATTAACAAATTAATTTGTTTTAGCCTTTGTTAAAACAAAATTTAAAATTGCCCTGAGGCTGAAACTCTGTCTGCTAAGTTTTATCCTAGAGTGAATTCTATGGCTAACTGATATCCACCTAAAAGCAAGGTTGATAATAGAAAGGTTTGCAAACATTGGCGTCATTAGCTGTACATTGTGCCACAACAAGAAAGGCCAAATTAGAGACCTGATCTCAGAACAAAAGCTCTGGGCAAGAATGGCTTTTTGAAATTAATAAAAGGAAGATGAAAGATTGGTATTTGGAAACTGAGCCAATTACACTACAAAGATCTAAGATATCAACTATCTGTATTACTCAGTACGACAAAAATCATGCAAAGTAAACACTATACGTGGCATACAGGGATAAATTCTGGTTTACAAACAGCCATGGAAAACCGGTGAAAAGGGAGTTAGGCACCAATATCCCATTGACTGTCTGGGATGTAGGTGCCTTTGAAAATCTATGCCTAAGTAACTAACCCAAAGTAAAACTGGTGTGACCAGCTAGAGAATCAGGCTCATTCTAACTTATTGTCCTTTTCTGACTTGTAATGGTTCAGTGGTTACCGGAGATGTGGGGCTTGCAACACCCCGAGCCTGGTTGAGAGCCTCTATTCTAGGGTGCAGGGGGGGGGGGGAAACACTGAAGTTTTGCCTAGGGCAGAGGATTGTATTGAGCGATCTCTGATTCAAAGTAAACAAGTGCTTTAATTTCTCAATGGCAGAAACAACATACTTTTAAGCCCCAAATGAATTTGCTGTCAACAGCCTTGTCTATAGTTTTCAGAGCTGATATTATTTCACTCAGAATACTCCTCCTCACCTTTACCAGAGGATATTTGGTTTTATTTTGTTCAGACACTAGTCTGTTACAGTGTTTCAGAAAATAGTGTGCAGAGTACAGAGACACATATATCTATAAACCTTTGAAACTTTCCCTGTCACCAGACACTTTTGACATTTGAAATAAATACAAGCTATTTCCTAGAGCTATCCTGAGCATAGATTGACAGTAGATTCAAAGGAAAGCTGAGAAATCTGGGCTTTTTCTCAAAGTACAAGAAGTGACAGAGCCCAGCTAGTGACCTGACTGAAGTTTAAAAGTATATGAATCTATGAGAAAAAATAATCTCAGAACATAATGTACAAGTTAACTCTTCACAAAGAAACGGAAGAGAAGGGGATGAAATATGAGAAAACAGGAAATCAAGAGGGCGGGTGGATGAATGAATCTTATCTATTCAGTAAGGTATACAGAAAAGAAAGCAGTAGCTGCTGTTTAATGTTGAAGTCAGAAAAGGTTTGTCCCAGCCTCCCCTCTGTCATGGCAGAGAGGCAGCTTGGCCAAATTTCAGTGAGTGGTGTTGCGACCCTAATTTGCCTGTAGCTAGAGCAGCCCTGGCTTGACTATACATGATTTGAGTCATATTTTTCTTTTGATCTGTCTAGTGTCTGATATGAAATCACACATGCTTGGAAAATGATGTTCTTTTGATACAACCATTAGTGCTTATTGTGAGGCCTAAAGGATCCTAAATATGCAATGTTGTTATTTTTTTACTCAGAATTTATAAAGTAATGGTATAAAGGCATACCTAGCTTGAAAATTGGCCCTGAGCTAACCTAAAGAGTAAGGTTCCATGAACCTTGGCTATTACAGACACTGTCTATTGTCTTTTTCCTCTTTCCTGAGTTACAGATACCTCTATAACCAGGAATTGGATCAGTTATGTTCAAAGAAGAAATATAGTGTGGGAGCAGATCCTCTTGACACCTCATCATATTTCAGTGTCTGAGGTAAATCCACTCCATCACCGCCACTTTGCTTAAACTCTTACTCTGAAGTTATGATACCGGAGCTAATATAGCAACCTAATTAGACATACGATGTAACCCCATAAAGGTCTCCAATTATTATGTTCAATATTAAGACAAATATGTTAATCCATCTTTTGAAATTCACAAAAGAAGGCTGTACCTTGTCTTGTGTTAAACAAGGTCCTTATTGGCTATGAATAGGCAATAAAAGGGATGTTACTTGGGAATATGAGGCCATAAATATTAGAGCCTCCTAAATTCATTTTGGAAATAAATCCGTATTGCTAAATTAAGCCAGATATTAGGGTGTCAATTTAAATACATCTTAGATAGATGGAAGGAAGTACATCCACTTAGAAATCTAAATCAAGGTTCCCAGATTTTGACATTAGAATTTTATGCTCCAAATATCTTAGCATTCTGAGAAACAGGGAACTATTGAGACCAAAGTAACTTATGGTCCTTCTCTGTTAGTTTCAAGGTGAGAACTTTGAATTCCTTTCTGGTAACAAAACCCAAGATTTGAGTATATAGCTGCATTGGCTATAATCTTTTATGTTTCTAGTTAAATATTTTTACCACTTTAGGAATAATATTTAAGTATTAAGTAACTTAAATTCATAGAGTCATAGATTCCAAGACCAGAAAGCACCATTGTGATCATCTAGTCTGACCTCCTGTATAATACAGGCTGTAGAACTTCGCCAAAATAATTTCTAGAGCAGATCTTTCAGAAAAACATCCAACTTTGATTTAAGGATTGCAAGTGATGGAGAATTCACCATGACCATTGGTAAATTGTTCCTATGTTAAAAAGATAGGCCTTATTTCCAGTCTGAAAATTTCTAGCTTCAACTTTCTAGCCATTGGACATGTTATACCATTCTCTGCTAGATTGAAGAGCTCATTATCAAATACCTGTCTTCCATGTAGGTACTTATAGACAGTAATCATCACCCCTTGACCTTCTCTTTGCTAAACTAAATAGATTAAGCTCTTTGAGTCCATCACTATAAGTAGGATCCTACCAAATTCACAGCCATGAAAAACACATCAGCTGATTATCCACCACAACCCCAAAATCTTTTTCAGAGTCACTGCTTCCCAGGGCAGAGTCCCCCTTCCTGTAAATATGGCCTACAGTTTTTGTCTAGGGGTATACATTTACATTTAGCTGTATTAAAACACATATTGTTTGCTTGTGTCCAGCTTACTAAGCAATCCAGGTTGCTTTGCATCAATGACCTGTCTTCTTCCTTATTTACCACTCTCCCAAATTTTGTATCATCTGCAAATCTTTAGGTTTTCTTCTAAGTCATTGATAAAAATGTTAACTAGCAGAGGACCAAGAATCAATCACTCTGGGACCCAACTAGAAACACAGCTGCTTGATGATGATTCTCCATTTACAATCACATTTTGAGACCTAGCTCTTAATCTACTTACTGTGTCCCTGTTCACTTTATACTTTCCTAGATTTTAATCAAAATGTCAGGGGTACCAAATCAAATGCTTTACAGATGTCTAAGTATATTACATCAACACTGTTACCTTTATCAACCAAACTTGTAATTTCATTAAAAAAAAAAGATAGTTTGACAGCTTCTGTTTTCTATAAATCCATGCTGATTGGCATTAATTATATTACCCTCCTTAATTCTTTAAGTCCCATTTTATTATTTTGTCCAGGAGCAATGTCAGACTGACAGGCCTATAATTACCTGGGTCATCCATTTATCTTTTTAAAAGACTGACATATTAGCTTTCTTCCATTCTTTTGGAACTTCCCCAGTGTTCCAAGACTTACTGAAAATCAAAGAGCTCCTCAGCTAGCTCTTTTAAAACTCTTGGATGCAAAATTTCCGGACCTGCTGATTTAGACTGTCTATCTTTAGTAGCTGCTGATTAACATGCTCCTCAGATACTATTGCAATCAAAAGAGTAGAATCATATGATATGACTACTTCATCTTTTTTCCTCCCAAATACAGAACAGAAATATTGATTGAATGCTTCTGACTTTTCTGCTTTATTATTGATAATTCTACCATTTCCATTTGGTAATGGACTAATACCATTGTTAGGATTCTTTTTGCTCCTAACATACTTAGAAAACTTATCCATAGAACATGCCTAGAAAACGTGTCCTTATCTCTGCTGGCGATAGATTTTTTTCCTATGTCCCTTCACTTCCCTTATCAATTTTTGCTTATGGTTACCACAAATATAAGTAAACTTCTAATCCAGTCTCTCTTTGATAGTGGATATGTAGATGAAAAATAAAGTCCTTTTGCATGCATGTGTGCACATATACGTATACACTTAAAGTATATGTTCAGTTATTGAACATTTTGGTTTCTATAGCAACAGGATATATAAAAATTAATACATTAATTTATTTGAGGCTAAAGCATGTCTAATTAAGATGTAAGCTTCTAAAACTTAGATAAGCACGAGTGAATTTCATTTCTGTTACAAAACTCAGAGTGGTGAGTGACCAAGCCTGTCTGATATTTAATATCATGATTTTTCTTTAATGTCAAATATATCAGTTGCCATCACCATCAAGATGCCTAATTTATCAGGTCAGAAAAATGTGATATATATAAGGATCCTTGCATCATTAAATCAAAAAGCAGGAAGAATTCATGTTTGGCTAAGCAAAACCCTCCTTGTTTTTTTGCTTTTTGAAGGAAGAATTATTTTCCCTTCGGGGAGAATGTAAAAGTTGTTTCCAAATTAGGAGTTTTCTAGGGAAAAGATCCTACCTTAAAGTTACAGTGATGCTGAAAATTTGGTACAAGTTAGAGATAGGGTGACCATATGTCCTGTTTTGGCCAGGGCAGTGCCTTTTTTAAGCCTTATCTTGGACATACCAACTTCTTTGGCAAAACTGAGCATTTTTCCTATTTGTTCTTGCTGGCTGATCATCAAAAAAACAAATCAAATACCAAAAAAGTGAGGTGTGCCCCTGTAGGGGGGCACAGAGGAACTTTAGGGGGGCAAGCTGTGATTTTTGGGGGGAAGTCCCCACACACACACACACCCGTGGGCAGCCCAAGGCCTGTGCCCCGCCCCCCACCGGGAGGCTATGCAGAAGCCTGGACAATGTGTCTTCACTATGCCCTGCACCTCCAATCAGGGTGCGATGGGGTGTCACGTGTTCACTCTGAAAACCAATCAGAGGGCAGAACTGTTGGGCCTCTAATTCAAACTCTTCCATTTCTGTGGAGATGGTGTCATGGCTACATGGCCCGGCTGACTTGTAGGCAACCCAGCTTGTAAGTGCCTGACTGGGACTTTCAGCATCTGCTTGTGCCAGGGCACCAAGCATGGCATGGCCTCACTGCCCCTGAGCAGTTGCCAGAGACCTCAACCCCTGTCTTTCGGGGCTGGTCCCTGGAGCCTTCTCCAGCCCCCCTCCACCCCAATTGGCCTCTTTCCCTCCCCCGTCCACTTTCAGTCACCCACTTCTGCCACATCCCATCCTCCCCCAATTTTTTCAGGGCTGCTCTCCTTCATAGGGTTGCCAACTTTCTGACCGAACACCCTTGCCCCACCCCTTCTCTGAAGCCCTGCCATACTCACTCCATCCCCTCAACCCTCACTTGCTTGCTCATTTTCACCGGGCTGGGGAGGACTGGGGAGAGGGTCCCTTTTCGACCGGGTGTTCAGTTGAAAACTGGACACCTGGCAACCTTACTCCTTGGTCTCTCCCGCTAAACGGAGCCTCCTTTCTGGCCCTCTGCTATCCCAGCCCCCAAAGGGGCATCGTATCACTAGCTGTATCGTAATCCAATATCTTCACCTTCTGCATCCGAGCCCAAAAGTCCTTGCACACTCTCACCCTGCTTTGCTGCCCAGACCCCAGCCCATACCCATTTCTTTTCTCCCTGCCCCCATGTCTATTAGTTGGCTCACCTGGGGGAGCAGAGGAACATTTGTGGGGAAGCAGTGGTGAGAACAGGCAGCTTGGGCCAGCCCCATGCATCCCATTTTCACTTTAGGGAAATATGGTCACCCTAGTTAGAGGCCAAATCCTACAGACCTTAATCAACATTTATCCAGGCAAAATTACTATTGAAATAAATGGGGAATTTTTCCTGAGTAAGGATTGAGGGTCTGAATCTCTTCTTCTTACTTTACACTAATGTAGCTCCATTGTCTTCAGTGGTATTACTTATGAGTTACACTGGAGTAAATGAGAGCAGAATTAGGCCCTAAGTATGGACTGCAGGATTTAGCCCCTGATAAATAGGCTTCTATAGCCTCTGTTGAAATTCTATGTCCTGAATTATGCAGGAGGTCAGACTAGAAGATCACAGTGGTCCCTCGTGGCTTTAAAAAACGACAAACCTGCAGAGTAAGCATCATTATGCAAATAAAAAAGAAGTGTACAGTTTTAATTGTATTGAACGTATTTAGAGTTACAGTGTTTGGGTTTGTTATGATATATTTGTATACACTATAGTATGATTTCCACCCCCTTTTTGAAACCAAGGTGGCATAAAGAGTGGCTGATGTGGCAATGGAGAATCAGCCTATCACATTTTATTTTCTCATCCACTCCTGCCATTCTGCCCTTTCCCTAGCCTCCAAGGAAAAGCCTAGACAATGTGCTCCGAAGGTCAGCACATCTATACTCTAGCGGTCACACTCTAGAATTAAATTTCTTCCCTTTATCCCTCTCATTGAGAGAGCCCAGCTGGCAGCCATCTACCATCTAAGCCTAGGATTTGGGGGAAGGCGGGAGGAGGAGGAAGTTGTCTCCTATTTAAACCAATGACCTTTATCTCAGCTGTAGACTGTTGCATGGGGAGAGAAGCAGGGTCTGAGTCATCTTCTCAGCATATGCGCAATGTGCCTCAGGTGGCATGTGACCAGGATTTATCATCAAATTTGGTCCACCGGTAATAAGGGTTTAAAAACCATTTATTGTTTTATTGGTTAAAAGTAACATCTTGAATTGCATCCAGATGCCAATGGGAGTTTTGGAATTAACTTCAATGGAGCCAGAATTCCACCCCAAGATTTGACAAGACCTCCCACAATCAAACCTGAGCTACAAAATTTAGCCAAACAATGTCAATTAAAGGAGCTGATTATTGCCTCCCCAATTTCTTCTGATATTATTTCCCATTCTAGAACCCTTGCCTCCATCCTAACTCAGTCAGCTAGCTTTCAGTCAAGTCTTAGTTTCAGCTAGGCACTGGGTGAGCTGATATACCACTCTGTCTGTTCTAATGAAATAGAGATGTGGAGCTGAGTGTCATCTGCATACCCTCCACAATGTATGACACACATTTGAGTGGACAGGAAACAAAAATAGACTATTTAAAAGGTTAAGATTGTCCAGCAAACTGCTCTTTCAGTGATTCTGCAGGGCAATAAAATTCTCAGGTCCCTTTCTTGTGAGAGAAAGAATGAGGCAGACTGAAAATGGCACAGAATTAATTTGTTCTCATGACAACAGTTTTAATGGAAATGGGAAAGGAAATTAATTTAGTCCATCTTCCTGTAAGGTGAAGATTGTAATCTATGTTCATCCCTAAATGCTGAGCCCATAAAGGCTACAAAATTGAATTAAAAAGGGAAGTACAGTGATTATGCTTCTATTTGCACATCTTACTAGTTCTCTTTGAGTTCCAAAATGAAGTGCATGGTATACCACATAGCACTTGATAAGGGAAGGTTATATCATATCATGCTTGGCTATTTTTCATCATGTACAAGACAACTAGACAATTCTATAATATCTGACATACTTAGAAAAAGAGGGAATCATTAACACTTCCATTTCAGAGGGCCAGATTTTGCCACTCCTACTCAGATTGAGTAGAACCTTCCTGAGTATTCCCCACTGAGTTCAATAGGACTATTCATGGAGTAGGGTACTGATCAATTTACATAAGAGTGAATCTGTCTCATAATTAATTTTATATTGACAGCACAAAACAAGACTGCGTAAGATGGATGTGAATGGCACTATTAATCAGTTCTACTTTCCCATTTTATAAAATGCACACTTTTTGATGTCAAAAATTGCTGTCAGTCATTATTATGCCACTTTTACCTTAAGTGAACTTAATTTTAAGCTTTTTTTTACTTGTTTTTATTAGTATAAATAAGAAATGGTTTCAATGAGTTTGATGCCACCAAAATTAAAAGACACTTGGAAAAAGATTAGCTTTAAAACAGCTTTGATCTCCTAAGGTGAAGCATATTTGTGTGTAAGGTTCTTTCCTCTGAGGCATATTAACAATGAACTGATCTGGAGAAAAAACAGGTGGGTGAGAACATGAGAGGGTGAAGGAAATGAGGGTGTTTATAATGGAAATTAGAATGCTGCTTATATTCAGGCTGCATTAACAGCTTCTTTCTATGTTTGTTTGAAACATATGAAACATTAGGGAAGACTCAGATGTATGTAAATCTCTGAGGAAAGTAACTGCTTAGCTTAGCAGCAGAATAAGACTTTGTATACAGTGTTGATATACCAAAGGAAAATGTTCTGGCATAAGACAAATGCTCCTTTAATTGGGTCATTCTCAAGATTACAAGTCAATTAATAGTTAAGGTGTATAGAAGGTCCAATGTGGGATACATTTCCAAATAGTCTTCTGTGTAGCAAGTTTGCCTGACAAGTCAAGAAAGGAAATAATTGTCAATTAAATGCTTGTTAATGATTCTTTATTATTTGCATTGTGTTAGCACATAGCAGCCCAAACCAAGCAGTGGAGCCCCAAAGCTTACTGTGTTGTTGTACATATAGATAGTTAGGGCCCTTCCAATTTCACAGCCTTGAAAAATGTGTCATGGACCATGAAATAAGCCCTTCCCCATGAAATCTGATCTCCCCCTTGCTGCTGGATCCTGGGAGTGCCACTTTCGGGTACCTTTTGGGCTGGGAATGCCATGGTTACATGAAATTTCAGATTTAAATAGCTGAAAACATGAAACTGATAAATTTAAAAACCCTCTGGCTGTGAAATTAATCAAAATGGTAGGGCCCTACATATAATACACTCCATGCCCCAAAGAGAGCTTAGGCCCAGATCCTCAATGGTATCTAGTCTCTTAATTTCAATTGAAATCAATGGATGTTAGGAGCCCAAATAAATTTGAGGATCTGCACTTTATTAGGTAAACAGGAACTCAAAAGGTGAGGCTAAGCAAAGTGGGGAGAACAAGCAGTCAAACTATCATATCTGGTACAGTTAGCAGCACTCACAACACGTCCATTTCATAACCATTGATCAGGTGTTTTGTATGCATTACTACATGGGTGAGTTTTGAGGATTAATTGGAAAGAAGACAATGCAGTGGCTTTGCAGATTTTTTGAAGAGAAGAGAGCTTCTCCCAGGGTGGCAGTGCTTTGATAGTTTAATAAAGGAGGAAGGGTTTGAATTTCATATGAAAGTAAAGTTGTGATATGTGACTGATGAAAGCCACAAACTGGAGTTAGCCGCTTAGTTGCCATTTGTGCCGTTGAAAATCTCTCCCTGCATAAATAATTAAATCCATGACAAAAAACTTTCTAACTTTGGTTTAGAAACTTTTAGAACTATTGAAATAAAATTGCAACAGTAGCAAATTTAGAAGAATAAATTGCTTTTGTTTCAAGAGTCTTTCACCAGTTTTGCCACAGCAGAAAGGGTCATATTCTGCTATCCTTACTCTCACTGAGCCGTACTTTACTCTGCAAGTAGCCCTGTTGAAACCAATGGTGCTATACCTGGAATTAAGGTATTATGCAAAGTGAGTAAGGGTGGCAAAATCTGTCCTTAACAGTGGAAGTAGATTATATCGGCTATTTTTGTCTCCTGAATTTAACATAAAGGGAGATTTCAGCAGCAGTTTAAGATTTGTCCCACAGCAAAAAGCAGCTCAATAGGAAAGTTAATACAGCTTTCATGCAGTGTTGCCAACTCTTGTGATTTTTATTATGAGTCTTGTGATATCTGGGGCTTTCATAAAGTCCCAGCTCTTGGAAGCATGTGATTATTTGAGAATTTCAGCTCTCATTTTTAAAAAATGAAAGTTTCTCTCTCTCTCTCTCTCTCTCTCGTGGTTGCTTACAAAACTTGAAAATGTGAAACCCAAAGGCTATGACACCAGAAGGTAAATAAAAAGCCCTTCAAAATTTTACATTTTAAAATCTCGTGATTTAAGACAGTCTCCTGATTTTCACTTTATTTATATTTTATTTATTATGGTTGGAGTTAGCAATACTCGAGGGTGTCCATGGTCACATCCTCCCCACTTGTAGATGTCGGGCCCCAGGGAGGACCCTCTGTAGGGTCCAAGGGAAGAAAGTGAAATGACATAGAGATGGCTGCCCTTCTCTTCTTTTTGTATAACCAGGGAGAGAATCCTCTCTTATGGCAGGTGGAGCAGTAATTGGAAGAGAGAAAGCCTTGTAACTTCCTTATCTACCAGTGGCAGATGGGAGGAGGAGATTTTTCTGGTCTTTCCTTAACCCAGAGGGAGAGGACTCCTGGTGAAGTTTCTCTGCTGGTAGGCCCTACTGAGTGATTTCTGGCAACAAAGTGCTCAGCTGTGGTCATGACACACCAGTTTCTTTAATTAAAAGGAAGCAACATCTGCTTGCAAAGTGAGATATTAGGATCCACGTGTTTCTTAAGTTGCTCAGGGGAGAGGAGGCAGGAGAGCTGTACCGGATTACCAGTAAGGGAAATTATAAAGACAGTCTCCTAAGGGAGGCACTGTTCTTCATTTCCAGAGGGCTCCAGGCAATGGAGTGAACATTACAAGCCCAAGTGATGTATGCCCTCTTTTGTTTGTTGTGTGGTGAATAAGCTGCCTGGATGGATTGAGGGTCTCTGCGAAAGGACTCTGATTTGTTTTGGGACTCAGAACAAATTAATACAGCTTTTTGTGCAAAAAACAGTTATTAGCATTTTACCTCACAGGGGATTTCTGCTCTGTGGGAAGAATTCTGCAACTGGGACCTGGGTACAGTTGGTTAATTACCCGTATGCACTGAGAGGAACTGGTTAATAGCTTGCTAGCTGTAGGCAGCTGTTCTACCTGGATCACAAGAGCAATGAAGATGTGGGTTTTGAGCTGTGTTTTAAAATAGGGATGGGCAACCAGTAAGATGGAATGAGGTGGGTAGACTGTTATATATAGCTGATCCAGACGTACTAGCACAAGGATCAAACTGTGAGAGAAGAGACTAAGGAACAAAGGGAGGTAAAGAAGCCAGCAATGGCTGGGCAGAGAGCAGGGGCAGCTCCAGGCACCAGCACAGCAAGCGCATGCCTGGGGCGGCAAGCCGCGGGGGGCGGCCTGCCGGTCACTGTGAGGGCGGCAGTCAGGCGGCCTTCGGCGGCGTGCCTGCGGGAGGTCCGCCGGTCCCGCGGCTTCGGCGGCAATTCGGCAGTGGGTATGCCAAAGCCGCAGGACCGGCAGATCACCCGCAGGCACGCCGCCGAATCCCCGTGACCACGGACCACCCGCAGGCGTGCCGCCGAAGGCCGCCTGACTGCTGTGCTTGAGGCGTCAAAAAACATAGAGCCGCCCCTGGCAAAGAGAACAAGCTTTTTTATGTTCTCATCTCACTTTTTACCAAAGATAGACTGGGTGAGGAAGGGTATGAGGGATCTTTAAATATACGGTTCTGAAAACTTGATGATTTGCTCAGAATAACCATGTCTGAACATTGCTCTTTTCTTGTAGGGCCAATCAGAGATGTTTTCAATTTATTGGCAACTAAAGTGCATATTTACCTCCTTTAATCTCAGGCAAATGATGTAATTTGAAGATGGGAACCAGGAAATGTATGCATCTATTGGGGAAATATTACACTGCTTCCAAGAAGCAGATTTGTTTTGTAATTACCAGAAGAGAGCACTGCCACTTTGCACAGTTGAAGACTTCTTGACAATGTGCTAATCAGCGTACTCTGTTGTTGTTTCTGTATAGATGGCTGCATGTTCTGCCTCCTACTTGTAGAAAAGGTGTCAACAGTGAAACACCTAAAGGACCATTTTATGTGATGTTGGTGCTGGTGTAAATATGAGATTGCTTGCATTGATTAGAGCCAGGCACTTTCTATTTAAACTATGTTATGCAGAGCTGGCATTTGAATTTGGATTTAGACAAGAATTAGGCAGGGGCTTGGGTTTCAGGCTGTAGCCCATAGGCTGGGTTTCAGGTCTGTATTTGATGGTGCCACAGTCTGGGGAGCGTTCCTTCAAAACCTTAGAAAAACTCATGCCAGACATTTTATATTACTGGATCCTTGCACAGCATTTGATGCCATCAGTCATGAACTGCTGCTGGTTCCCCTTGGAAACCAAGAAGTGGCAAGTGTCAGCATCTGAGAGAGATCTTATTTTCTAGATAATAGTGAAAAGAAATGGCACCCCCCCTCTCTCTCCAGAGCTCTCTTCTGTAGTTCTATAAGCCCCCACTTTCTTACCTCACTCTGTTAAAATTTTATGTCAAACCACTGGGGGAGATTGAAAGGTACCCTAGACTTAAATGCCAGCTGTACATGCACACATGTGCATGCGCGCGCGCGCGCACACACACACACACTTAGCTGTACATGTGCTTAATACCAAATGCAAATAGTACCATTTGCCAGATCTTCCAATGCCTTGCAAGACATCAGCACCTGGGTGAAGTGCCGCTTGGCTGGAGCACCCAGAGAAGACCAGTGTGATGCAGGTAGGAAGAGGAAAAATACTTAGAGCTAGCCAAAAATATATTATCACCCTCCATAAAAGGCTTCTGTTTCCATTCTTGTAAAAGAGAATGAAGCCTCTTTTATCCTCTATACACTTATGGCAACAGCTGCAAAAACGCACCTTCTCCTACCTATGGCTGTCCAGGAAACTATAGATGATCCTAACAGACTTATATTAGGCCACTGAGAGACCATAGCATCCAGCTTTGATCACTGCAGTGCACTGTACCATGGACGCTATAAAAGCTCTACATGGTGTAACCTGCTCTCACTGACTTTCTAAGCAATATAGATTGCTGAGCATATTACTATTGTGCTGTGATCACAGCACTAGCTTCCAGCTGAATACTGGATTGCTTAAAGACTGGGTCTTAGTCCTGTTTATCAAAATTCTGAGTGGATTATCCAGGGCTATGCCGATGATCACCTCTCAGTCTGGGACCTCCTGCATTGACTGCACTCCTCAAGGACAATTGATCTTTCTATGCCAAGAGTTAGACTAATAAGCATGAGAGTCAGAATCTCTTCAGTGACTGATATGTGATTGTAAAACAACTTTCCATGAAAACCAAGTCTGACCACTAACTTTGCAGGCATCAAGAGGAAATGTAAGAACCCTCTCCTCACTGCTGCTTTCCTATCAAACATATTATAGTAACTCATTTATTTATTTATTTATTTATTTATTAACTTTTTTAGGCAGCAGAAAGGGAACAAAAGGGACAACGTATGTTTAGATTTCATCACGGTTTGTTTGCTTTTTGTGGCCAGTTGAGAAAATAGTGGCTGCTTGTGTGCATCTAGACTACATTTTGCCTTTCAACATGTATAGTGTTGGAGTTAACAATAAAGACCAGTAGGCTGTAAGGGGAAGAAAGACTCGTGCAAATCACTGTGGCAAGTTCAGCTACAGTAAAAAAAAATAATTTTAATGGGCTTCAGGTCGGTATTCTTAGTTCACTGCACTAAATCACTGAGGCACCTTAAAAGGAAAAAAAACACAAGAGGGAAACAAAGCAAGACAGACACACAAAGAGAGCCCCATAAATAATATGTTATGGCAAGCTTAACCACAATACAGAAATGATTCTAGTGTATCCCAGTTTTTCTTTATTTCATATAGTTTTACTTTTTGGTATATTTTTTGATATATTTTTTTTTAAATACCCTTTTTCACTCAACATGAGATTTAAACTTACTATGGGAAGTTATTGAGGCCAACAACTTAACAAGATTTGAGCAGGGATTGGATATTTATATGGATCTCCAGAGTTAACATAACTAATGACAACCAAAATGTTGTCAGGGTTTAAGCCAATGTCTAACTATTAGAGATCAAGATGAGACCCAAGCAGGGAGCAAATTAACCCACACCTGCCTACTGCAGGGTTCTTAAACCTTCTTCTGAAGCACCTGGTGCTGGCCACTGAGAGAGACAGGAAACTGGTTTAGATGGGTCTTGGGTTTGACCCAGTATGGCAATTCCTATATTTCCTTTGTGAAAAGTAGAGTTAGGTGAAATTTGTTCGGTGAATAAACTATTTGCTGAAAATGCAGTTTTGGTTGACCCAAAACTATTCCCGTAGAGTTTGCTGAATGGTTTTACTGAACTGAAAAACTCTTGTTTTGGCATTACCAAAACATTAAGGTTTTTTTGTTTTGTTTTTCTTCCCCTACCTGACCCAATATGTTTTTTGTTTTCAGTTTAGGCACATTTAGAAGAGCAAAGGACTAGAGCCACAAAGCATCGGGAAGGCAGGTGGGTGAGGAGGACCTGTTTATATAATCTTTAGTCCTGTGGTTAGGGTACTGTCCTGGGGTGTAGGAGATGCTGGTTTAATTTCCCCTCTGCCTGGTGTGAAAAAGGGATTTGAACTTGGGTCTCTCCTATAGCAGGAGAATGCCCTAACACTGGGTTACATTCATTCCTTAGGTGCATTTATTCATAAGGCGAAAGCATTACAGAGTAAATATTTTAAAACAATAAAAGAAGCTACACGCATGCTAAAAATCTTAAAAGAGATGACCCTAACCCTGGTTTACAGGATATTCTGGTGTGAGTATTTCCTCATGATATTTATCCAAAATTCCTTTCTTTGTCTGTTGGTCCTCTAGAGAATCCAGTCTGAATCAGTACATGGGAGCCTGTCCAGATGGTGGAACCTCTCGAGCAGTGTTACAATACGAATGAATTTGCCTAAGATCACCACACTGTTCTGAGTTCCTTATTGTGGGCCAGGGATTGTATGCAATTCTATGGGGGGGGACCACAGCCCTCCAGAAACTAAGAACTGTGTGGTGTTCTTAAGCAAATTCACTGACGTTGTACTGGTTCAGATGATTCTCTAGAGGACCAACAGATAAGGAAAGAACTTTTGGATAAATAGCCTGAGTGTAAACTGACTGATCCAGGAAACAGATAGTAACTTCCCTCCAAGGGAGCCCCAGTCCTTCCTACGAAGTGTTGGAAGGACTTGATTTATTCAGAGGTGTGCTTATTCTGAGCTAACAGCTGTTATGAGCTTGTGACCACAGAAAACCCCCTTGGTGGGGTTTGAAGGACTGATCAACTGCCATAGACATTGTTGGAGTTGGGTGATCTCTGGTAAGATTATTAGCATGCAGGTAGGTTCTTTTATTGCTTTAATATATTTTCTCTGTAATGCTTTCACCTTAGGAATAAATGCTCCTGCTTAGAAAAGGTTGTGTTAGAAACTTATACCCTAGGGCAATTACACTGTTTATAGCCTCTGGACCATAGAGGAGAAAGGCAGGTGCAGTTACCCTGAATGGTGACAACCCTATTGCATGTGGGAATCTTGCTTGCACATTTTGAACCAAACTGAAAAAAACCTGAGGCCAGAGATGCAAACGCAGTTGTTCATCTGTACTGTTTGTAATACTTGTGTTTAATAGCACACTCAAATTGTGTAGCTGTACTATGAAGCAAATGGCCCTATCGGTATTTATGGGAGGCATAGTGAAGTGTTAGAATCTTTGCTTCAGAGCCCCAAAATAATGAGCAGCTTAGAAAAATAAACTCTTATTTTATTTTAACAGGCAAAAAAATAAGTTCTATTACTTTACAGATAGTTTTGTAAAATAACCTGGGCCCTGATCCTGCAATTGGTAGTCTGTAGGCTGACTACTACACCGCTACCAAGCCCAGCTGGTTTCAGTGGGTCTCTAGGCAGGTGTAGCAAGCTTCCTGTGCACTATCAATTGGAGGATCGAGATCTCGTATCATAATCGCAAACACAATGAGCCTATATATAGATAGATAGATAGATAGATAGATAGATAGATAGATATATCAAGCCCAAAGTCCATAAGCATGTGCAATTGTATATCTGAATCTGTACATGCACCAGAATTACAGCAGTTTGGGAATTTTTTGCCAAAACACTTTTTAAAATCAGAAAATGCATATTTATCAAAACTGAAACTTTTCCTGGAGAAGAGTTTGTTTTGACATAACTTCTGTTGGGAAGGCTTCTTAGGTCCAGGATGGAATTTCTGGTGAGAGAGAGACTGACCACCAGGCTATGCACTATTCTGAGGTGGGTCTCTCTTAATCTCACTTGTTGGAGCTAATTCACTTTGTAGAAATAACTCATAGATTCCAAAGCCAGAAGAGACCATTGTGACAATCTAGTCTGACCTCCAGTATAACATGGGCCATAGAATTTCCACAAAATTATTCCTTGAGCATATCTTTTGGAAAAACATCCAATCTTGATTTAAAAATTACCAGTGATGGAGAATCCGCTATGACTCTTGGTAAATTGTTCTAATGATTACTTCCCTTCACTATTAAAAATGTACACATTATTTCCAGTCTGAATTTGTCTAGCTTCAACTTCCAGCCGTTGGATCGTGTTATACTTTTCTCCCCTAGATTGAAGAGCCCACTATTGGCTCTTTGACAGAAATATAGGCCTAGTGGATAGGTGGGAAGCAATAGATGTGATATACCTTGATTTTTATTAAGGCTTTTGACACAGGTCCGCATGACATTCTCATAAGCAAACTGGAGAAATGTGGACTAGATTAAATTATTATAAGGTGGGTGCACTACTGGTTGAAAGAGCATATTCAAAGAGTAGTTATCAATGGTTCACTGTCAAACTATATTGATAAATTGTATAGTCAATTGTTTGACCACACTTTGGTTCATTATTTCGTTATGAAATATACTCTAGACCAAATAACCAGTGTCAGTCAGGTTTATTAATATGGAACAGGAAAAAGGTTCTATACAATACCAGTCTCCAGGGAGCTGTCCCATGCAATGATGTTGTATTCACCTTATGCAGAAGGTGTGCTCTCCAAGTTACTCATTTCAGCTGGTATTATTTATATGACTTTATAAGTTACACATTACTAAAATCCAGCCCATCAATTTATTCCAATTCCCTAATTTGCTATTCTGTTCCTTCCTTATCTTTGTATTGGATACTGGCATTCCAGGTATTGATCCATAAAGATACTTCCCTAACTTGTAGTAAGACATAGAACAAATGTATTCTTGATTTTGACAGGTTTCCTATCTTGTCCCAAATGCTGCTTCAGCAAATGCAAGGTGTTATGGGATCCTTAGCATAAGAAACAGGGATTATTGTATAGGTCAGTTTAGGCTATATCACTGTTACAATATTATTAATATTATTGGTGCTTTATGCATACTAATGGTGTGGATAATACATATTATTAATACAATATGTTTATACGCTAACGAGCATGTATTAGTCAGCAAGTCCCGCTTGTCGCCTTGCTGATTGTTATAGTCAAGGCAACACCTTTCCCAAATTAACATATCAAGGAGTGGTGAGTGCCTTTATATGTGATTAAAGTGTTTTAATAAACTGTGTAAGCAGCAAGACATAATTAACACAGCTAAAATTAATACACCTTGTAACACAAGCAAAGCCCTAAATGAAACTTTTATCCAAGTATGGGAAATTAGTATTTCAAGATTTCCATCATGGATAAAGTCATTTGACGCTTGTTATGTCTTGTGCATGTCATTGCTAATCTGAATAATGTGAGTCGTCATTGTCTAGTAATGTTTTAAAATTGAAAGTGATTAATATGCACAACAAAAACTGGCAGATAAGTTTCAACTTCATCCTGGTTTGGGGGCGCATTCTGAATGATAGATTCATTTTGAAAAAATGGGATAGGCATTATTATAGTGTGTCCCACAGTGCTACATACTTGAGGAGTGAAACAGAAATTTGGAGTAGTGACGTTACAAGTGAGGCCTCCATATATACATTTTTTGAAATTAGTTACTAAACAGTACAGTCCATCTATGTTATACGTTACCATTACTGCTGGTTGTCACCATCTGGTAAGCTTCAGCAGGAATGGGGATAGGAATAGCTAGGTTCTCTGTCTTATTATATTGGGCTGAAACCACTGTGACCACATACTGGAGTTGCAATGTCAAAAACATCTCATCGGCACACATATCAATATCACTTAATGGAACAACAAGCTAGGTGAAGTTCCCTCCAGGGTTGTGTTGCGGTGTAGAACACCAATAGTTGTGGTAGATCAAGTTGTTTCCTGTAGATGCCATTTTCCAGAAAACCTACTGAATGGACAGTAACCAATATATTAAATATTGCTATGTCAGGATCCAATATTGGTAGTGATACCATAAAAGAAATGTATGTATCTAGCAGGGCACCACAGGGGTCAGTCCTGGGTCCAGTAATAGTCAATATTTCCATTAATAATTTGGATAATGTCGTGGAGAGTATGCTTATAAAACTTTTGGATGACAACAAACTGGGACGGATGGGGAACAGTTTGGAGACTTCGTCTAAAATCAACAAGATGAAATTCAGTAAAGACAAGTGCAAAATGCTTCACTTAGGAAGGAAAAATCAAATGCACAACTACAAAATGAGGAATAACTAGCTAAGTGGTAGTTCTTCTGTAATGGATCTAGGGGTTATAGTGGATCACAAATTGAATATGAGTCAACACAATCATGCAATTGTAAATAAGGCAAATATAATTCTGGTGTGTTTTAACAGGAATCCCATATGTAAGATTCAGGAGCTAATTGTCCTGCTTTATTCTTCACTAGTGAGTCCTCAGCTGGAGTACGGTGTCCAGTTCTGGGTGTTACGCTTTTTAGGAAAGATGTGGATCAATTGGAGAGTCCAGAGGACAGCAACAAAAATGATAAAAGGTTTAGAAAACCTGACCTATGAGGAAAGGTTAAAAAAAAACTGGCCATGTTTAGTTTTGAGAAAAGAATACTGAAAATGAACCTGATAACAGTCTTCAAATATGTTATCTGCTGTTATAAAGAGTACTGTGATCAAACATTCTCCATGTCCTCTGATGGTAAGAGAAGAAGTAATGGGCTTAATCTGCAGCAGGGGAGATTGAGGTTCGATATTAAGAAACCTCTGGGATAGGTTTCCAAGGAAGGTTGTGGAATCCCCATTTTAGGAAGTTGTTAGAACAGTTTGGACCAAAACCTGTCCAGTTTTATTTGGTCCTGCCTCAGTGGGGATGAACTTGATGACTTATTGAGGACCCATCCAGCCCAACATTTCTATGATTTGTTGCCCATGTAGGTATTTACAGGCTGTAATAAAGTCACCCCTTAACCTTCTCTTTGTTAAATAGATTGAGCTCTTTTGAGTGTATCAATATAAAGCATGTTTTCTAATAATTTAATCATTCTTGTGGCTCTTGTCTGAATCCTCTCCAGTTTGTCAACATCCTTCTTGAATTGCAGGCACCAGAAATGGACACAGTGTTTGAGCAGCAGTCACACTAGTGCCAAATATAGAGGTAAAATAAGCTTTCTACTCCTGCTTGAGATTCCCCTGTTAATGCATCCAAGATTAGGGGAAAAACCCAGGTAAGAGATTAAGTTAACTCTGTAATGAAGATGTATAGTTAGATCTGGATCTGCAACAAGTAGTGGTTTAGTAAAGTTGTCATTTAGTTTTAAAAAATCTATTAAAATTAAGGTGCTGCTTCAGGGATGAGCACAGATATACATTTCTAAAGAAATATTCTCTTACTTCACGTTAATTCTGGTTTGTTTAATTAGTTGCACACAGGTAAGCTGTACACTTTGTATCATAGAATCATAGATATCAGGGTTGGAAGGGACCTCAGGAGGTCATCTAGTCCAACCCCCTGCTCAAAGCAGGACTGGGCTTTGTCAAGGCTGACCTTAAAAAACCTCTAAGGAAGGAGATTCCACCACCTCCCTAGGTAACCAATTCCAGTGCTTCACCACCCTCCTAGTGAAAAAGTTTTTCCTAATATCCAACCTAAACCTCCCCCACTGCAACTTGAGACCATTATTCCTTGTTCTGCCATCTGCTACCACTGAGAACAGTCTAGATCCATCCTCTTTGGAACCCTCTTTCAGGTAGTTGAAAGCAGTTATCAAATCCCCACTCATTCTTCTCTTCTGCAGACTAAACAATCCCAGTTCCCTCAGCCTCTCCTCATAAGTCATGTGCTCATAAGAACATAAGAACATAAGAAAGGCCGTACTGGGTCAGACCAAAGGTCCATCTAGCCCAGTATCTGTCTACCGACAGTGGCCAATGCCAGGTGCCCCAGAGGGAGTGAACCTAACAGACAATGATCAAGTGATCTCTCTCCTGCCATCCATCTCCATCCTCTGACGAACAGAGGCTAGGGACACCATTCTTACCCATCCTGGCTAATAGCCATTTATGGACTTAGCCACCATGAATTTATCCAGTCCCCTTTTAAACATTGTTATAGTCCTAGCCTTCACAACCTCCTCAGGTAAGGAGTTCCACAAGTTGACTGTGCGCTGCGTGAAGAAGAACTTCCTTTTATTTGTTTTAAACCTGCTGCCTATTAATTTCTTTTGGTGACCCCTAGTTCTTGTATTATGGGAATAAGTAAATAACTTTTCCTTATCCACTTTCTCAACATCACTCATGATTTTATATACCTCTATCATGTCCCCCCTTAGTCTTCTCTTTTCCAAACTGAAGAGTCCTAGCCTCTTTAATCTTTCCTCATATGGGACCATCTCTAAACCCTTAATCATTTTAGTTGCTCTTTTCTGAACCTTTTCTAGTGCTAGAATATCTTTTTTGAGGTGAGGAGACCACATCGGTACACAGTATTCGAGATGTGGGCGAACCATGGATTTATATAAGGGCAATAATATATTCTCAGTCTTATTCTCTATCCCCTTTTTAATGATTCCTAACATCCTGTTTGCTTTTTTGACCGCCTCTGCACACTGCGTGGACATCTTTAGAGAACTATCCACGATGACGCCAAGATCTTTTTCCTGACTCGTTGTAGCTAAATTAGCCCCCATCATGTTGTATGTATAGTTGGGGTTATTTTTTCCAATGTGCATTACTTTACATTTATCCACATTAAATTTCATTTGCCATTTTGTTGCCCAATCACTTAGTTTTGTGAGATCTTTTTGAAGTTCTTCACAATCTGCTTTGGTCTTAACTATCTTGAGTAGTTTAGTATCATCTGCAAACTTTGCCACCTCACTGTTTACCCCTTTCTCCAGATCATTTATGAATAAATTGAATAGGATAGGTCCTAGGACTGACCCTTGGGGAACACCACTAGTTACCCCTCTCCATTCTGAGAATTTACCATTAATTCCTACTCTTTGTTCCCTGTCCTTTAACCAGTTCTCAATCCATGAAAGGACCTTCCCTTTTATCCCATGACAGCTTAATTTACGTAAGAGCCTTTGGTGAGGGACCTTGTCAAAGGCTTTCTGGAAATCTAAGTACACTATGTCCACCGGATCCCCCTTGTCCACATGTTTGTTGACCCCTTCAAAGAACTCTAATAGATTAGTAAGACACGATTTCCCTTTACAGAAACCATGTTGACTATTGCTCAAGAGTTTATGTTTTTCTATGTGTCTGACAATTTTGTTCTTTACTATTGTTTCAACTAATTTGCCCGGTACCGACGTTAGACTTACCGGTCTGTAATTGCCGGGATCACCCCTAGAGCCCTTTTTAAATATTGGCGTTACATTAGCTAACTTCCAGTCATTGGGTACCGAAGCCGATTTAAAGGACAGGTTACAAACCTTAGTTAATAGTTCCGCAACTTCACATTTGAGTTCTTTCAGAACTCTTGGGTGAATGCCATCTGGTCCCGGTGACTTGTTAATGTTGAGTTTATCAATTAATTCCAAAACCTCCTCTAGTGATACTTCAATCTGTGACAGTTCCTCAGATTTGTCACCTACAAAAGCCAGCTCAGGTTTGGGAATCTCCCTAACATCCTCAGCCGTGAAGACTGAAGCAAAGAATCCATTTAGTTTCTCCGCAATGACTTTATCATCTTTAAGCGCTCCTTTTGTATTTTCATCGTCAAGGGGCCCCACTGGTTGTTTAGCAGGCTTCCTGCTTCTGATGTACTTAAAAAACATTTTGTTATTACCTTTGGAGTTTTTGGCTAGCCGTTCTTCAAACTCCTCTTTGGCTTTTCTTATTACACTCTTGCACTTAAGTTGGCAGTGTTTGTGCTCCTTTCTATTTGCCTCACTAGGATTTGACTTCCACTTTTTAAAGGAAGTCTTTTTATCTCTCACTGCTTCTTTTACATGGTTGTTAAGCCACGGTGGCTCTTTTTTAGTTCTTTTACTGTTTTTCTTAATTTGGGGTATACATTGAAGTTGAGCCTCTATTATGGTGTCTTTAAAAAGGGCCCACGCAACTTGCAGGGATTTCACTTTAGTCACTGAACCTTTTAACTTTTGTCTAACTAACCCCCTCATTTTTGTATAGTTCCCCCTTTTGAAATTAAAGGCCACAGTGTTGGGCAGTTGAGGTGTTCTTCCCACCACAGGGATGTTGAATGCTATTGTATTATGGTCACTATTTCCAAGCGGTCCCGCTATAGTTACCTCTTGGACCAGCTCCTGCGCTCCACTCAGGATTAAATCTAGAGTCGCCTCTCCCCTTGTGGGTTCCCGTACCAGCTGCTCCATGAAGCAGTCATTTAAAGTATCTAGAAATTTTATCTCTGCATTTCGTCCTGAAGTGAAATGTTCCCAGTCAATATGGGGATAATTGAAATCCCCCACTATTATTGGGTTCTTAATTTTGATAGCCTCTCTAATTTCCCTTAGCATTTCATCATCACTATTACTGTCCTGGTCAGGTGGTCGATAATAGATCCCTAATGTTATATTTTTACTAGAGCATGAAATTTCTATCCATAGAGACTCTATGGAACCTGTGGATTCGCTTAAGATTTTTACTTCATTTGAATCTACACTTTCTTTAACATATAGTGCCACTCCTCCCCCTGCACGGCCTGTTCTGTCCTTCCGATATATTTTGTACCCCGGAATGATTGTGTCCCATTGATTGCTCTCAGTCCACCAGGTTTCTGTGATGCCTATTATATCTATATCCTCCTTTATCACAAGGCACTCTAGTTCACCCATCTTATTATTTAGACTTCTGGCATTTGTGTACAAGCACTTTAAAAACTTGTCCCTGTTTATTAGCCTGCCTTTTTCTGATGTGCCAGATTCTTTTTTATGTGGCTGTTTATCATCTGATCCGGCCCTTACATTATACTTTTCAGTCCTCTGCTCCTGACTATAACCTGGAGATTCTCTATCATCAGACTCTCCCCTAAGAGAAGTCTGTGTCCGATCCACACGCTCCTCTGCAGCAGTCGGCTTTCCCCCATCTCCTAGTTTAAAAACTGCTCTACAACCTTTTTAATGTTTAGTGCCAGCAGTCTGGTTCCACTTTGGTTTAGGTGGAGCCCATCTCTCCTGTATAGGCTCCTCCCATCCCAGAAGTTTCCCCAGTTCCTAATGAACGTGAACCCCTCCTCTCTACACCATCGTCTCATCCACGCATTGAGACTCTGAAGCTCTGCCTGCCTACCTGGCCCTGCGTGTGGAACTGGGAGCATTTCTGAAAATGCCACCATAGAGGTCCTGGATTTCAGTCTCTTCCCTAGCAGCCTAAATTTGGCTTCCAGGACATCTCTCCTACCCTTCCCTATGTCATTGGTACCTACATGTACCACGACCACCGGCTCCTCCCCAGCACTACACATAAGTCTATCTAGATGCCTCGAGAGATCCGCAACCTTCACACCAGGCAGGCAAGTCACCATACGGTTCTCCCGGTCATCACAGACCCAGCTATCTACATTTCTAATAATCGAATCTCCCATTACTAACACCTGCCTTTTCCTAGAAACTGGAGTTCCCTCCCCCGGAGAGGCAACCTCAGTGCGAGAGGCAACCCCAGAACCATCTGGAAGGAGGGTCCCAACTACGGGAAAGTTTCCCTCTGCTCCCATTGACTGCTCTACTTCCCTGGGTCCTTCTTCCTCCTTAACAGCACAGGTGCTGTCTAAGCGGAGGTGGGACAATTCTACAGTGTCCCGGAAAGCCTCATCAACATACCTCTCTGCCTCTCTCAGCTCCTCCAGTTCCGCCACCCTGGCCTCCAAAGTCCGTACATGGTCTCTGAGGGCCAGGAGCTCCTTGCACCGACTGCACACATACGCCACCCGCCCACAGGGCAGGTAATCATACATGCAACAGTCGGTGCAATAAACTGGATAGCCCCCACTCTGCTGCTGGGCTTCTGCCTGCATTGTATCCTAGTTAGTGAAAGGGTGGTTTACAGAAGGGAGTTTTGGAATGTGGTTTGGTTTATAGGTTTTAGGGGGGGGCCACAGGGATGGGGTTACGGATGGCGAGGGACTCCCACTCCCTTCCCACTCCCCTTCTAAACTCCCTTGCGAAACTCCCTGTTAGCAGCCCCTGGTCGCAAAGCTCCCTGGTCGCTTGTGTGCGGCTTTATAAAGCCCTGGCCTGAGTGAATGCCCCGCCCACTGATTAAGGCTCAGCCAATTACCAGAGGCTTAGAGCTTTCAAACCTGCCTCCAACTGCCAGCCAGAGCACACGGTCCCTCAAACAACCAAACAAACACAAGCTCAGCACACAGCAAGTAACCCCCAAACACAAACAAACACACACTACAGACAGTCACTTACCCCACAGATGCTGTATTAGCTCCTCCTTCACCTGGAGAACTCCCTTGCGGAGCTCCCTGTTAGCAGCCCCTGTTCGCAAAGCTCGCCTTTTTTTTTTTTTTTTTATAGAGCTGGAAGGGACCTTGAAAGGTCATCAAGTCCAGCCTCCTGCCTTCACTAGCAGGACCAAGTACTGATTTTGCCCCAGATCCCTAAGTGGCCCCCTCAAGGATTGAACTCACAACCCTGGGTTTAGCAGACCAATGCACAAACCACTGAGCTATCCCTTCCACCCCCAGCCCCTTAATCATTTTTGTTGCCCTCCGCTTACCTGCTCCAGCCCCTTAATCATTTTTGTTGCCCTCCGCTGGACTCTTTCCAATTTTTCCACATCCTTCTTGTAGTGTGGGGCCCAAAATTGGACACAGTACTCCAGATGAGGCCTCACCAATGTTGAATAGAGGGGGAATGATCACGTCCCTCGATCTGCTGGCAATGCCCCTACTTATACAGCCCAAAATGCCGTTAGCCTTCTTGCAACAAGGGCACACTGTTGACTCATATCCAGCTTCTCGTCCACTGTAACCCCTAGGTCCTTTTCTGCAGAACTGCTGCCTAGCCATTCGGTCCCTAGTCTATAGCAGTGCATGGGATTCTTCCATCCTAAGTGCAGGACTCTGCACTTGTCCTAATTGAACCTCAACAGATTTCTTTTGGCCCAATCCTCTAATTTGTCTAGGTCCCTCTATATCCTATCCCTACCCTCAAGCGTATCTACCACTCCTCCCAGTTTAGTGTCATCTGCAAACTTGCTGAAGTTGCAGTCATGCCATCCTCCAGATCATTAATGAAGATATTGAACAAAACCGGCCCCAGGACTGACCCTTGGGGCACTCTGCTTGATAGTGGCTGCCAACTAGACATGGAGCCATTGATCACTACCCGTTGAGCCCGACGATCTAGCCAGCTTTCTATCCACCTTATAGTCCATTCATCCAGCCTATACTACTTTAACTTGCCGTTAAGAATACTGTGGGAGACCGTATCAAAAGCTTTGCTAAAGTCAAGGAATAACACATCCACTGCTTTCCCCTTATCCACAGAGCCAGTTATCTCATCATAGAAGGCAATTAGGTTAGTCAGGCATGACTTGCCCTTGGTGAATCCTTGCTCACTGTTCCTGATCACTTTCCTCTCCTCTAAGTGTTTCAGAATTGATTTCTTGAGGACCTGCTCCATGATTTTTCCAGGGACTGAGGTGAGGCTGACTGACCTGTAGTTCCCCAGATTCTCCTCCTTCCCTTTTTTAAAGATGGGCACTACACTAGCCTTTTTCCAGTCATCTAGGACCTCCCCCGATCGCCATTGAGTTTTCAAAGATAATGGCCAATGGCTCTGCAATCATATTCGCCAACTCCTTTAGCACCCTTGGATGCAGTGCATCCGGCCCCATGCACTTGTGCTCGTCCAGCTTTTCTAAATAGTCCTGAACCACTTCTTTCTCCACAGAGGGCTGGTCATCTCCCCATGCTGTGCTGCCCAGTGCAGCAGTCTGGGAGCTGACCTTGTTCATGAAGACAGAGGCAAAAAAAGCATTGAGTACATTACCTTTTTCCACATCCTCTGTCACTAGGTTGCCTCCCTCATTCAGTAAGGGGCCCACACTTTCCTTGACCACCACCTTGTTGCTAACATACCCGAAGAAACCCTTCTTGTTACTCTTAACATCCCTTGCTAGCTGCAACTCCAAGTGTGATTTGGCCTTCCAATTTCACTCCTGCATGCAAGAGCAATATTTTTATACTCCTCCCTGGTCATTTGTCCAATCTTCCACTTCTTGTAAGCTTCTTTTTTGTGTTTAAGATCAGCAAGGATTTCACTGTTAAGTCAAGCTGGTCGCCTGCCCTATTTAATATTCTTTCTACACCTTTCTACTTGTAACAAACTGTATGGGCTTCCAAACAGCATCTTCTGGCAAATCATATTAAACCTACTCCAATATTCTAATCCCATAAAATTCATGTTCCATACGAAAAGAACGAGGAGTACTTGTGGCACGTTAGAGACTAACAAATTTATTTGGGCATCTTTTTGTTGATACAGACTAACACAGCTACCACTCTGAAACCATGTTTCATACAGGGGCTAGTGGGAATTGCATCAGCAATGGAGGTGTTTTTTCTTTAGATATTGCATTAGAACCTATCATGGTACTGATTCAGTACATATTAAGCAATGTAATAGCACAGTACTTCACAGGAAAACACTATATTTGGATTAGATGACTGTTATCTGAAAGTGTGGCTCTAAAGTGCAGCCAAGCAGATCAAAGCATGGAGTAGAGGAACTGTTAAAGCACTTGCCATTTGAATCATTCTGTGAATTGGTTGGTCAATGTGACTTCCTTTTTATATCAATTTGCCTCCATGACATCAATGGTAGCGTTTGTTTCTGAAACACTCTCTACATAATCTAGAAATAGGAATATAAAATGAAATGTCTAGTGATGTAGTACCAGGCTAACAATGGTTCAAAAACATAGTAAGCCAAGGTCAGTTGTTGATATCCCCTCCAGCATGCAAACCTTTTCAGAAGCGGAATGGATCAAGAAGGGTGATGAGTTATGAAAGTCTAAGGGAAAAAACAACCTTGGGGATATAGTTTGTCACTAGAATCTTATCAGTGAAATTAAACTGCATTCTGCAGGTTGACCTCTTTGCCATACTGAACTTTGCTTCCTTTCTTGGCAAAATAGTGATGCAGACCTTTCAGGCATTTTTTTTAACCTATTTAAAATGTCATGCAGAGGTAAAGCAAAAGAGGCTTGCCCTCCACCTCCCTTTGCTTCTTTCAAAATGATCTACTTTTGCTGACCCTTCTATTTTATTATAGAATCAATTTGCTAGAGGGAATATTAAACCTAATCAGGTCCTCAGGAAATCTGTAATGTGTCAATTTCTGTGGTAAGAGAAATCTGCTGCAGATTCAGAAACGTCTGTGACACCAATGTAGAATGATATTCGGCAGAAGTCACCACGTAGCTGCAGAACACCAGGATATATGGTTTCTCAGTTCCCTGGCTATGTAGTCGATTACTCAGTATTCAAAATACTATTTTTTTTAAATACCTTTTGATGAGCTCCTACAAGTCCTAGTGGGAAGGGCTGTCCTGTTAGGATTCATGTAATGCCTGTGATATAAATAATCAGTCAAGTTTTTATATTTGTAGTACCTGTTCTTAGGAATTTTATTTTGTATTTGTAATATGTGACTTGTGACTGGTTTTTTTTTTTTTTTTTTTTTTGCATCAGTTGAGAAGTTTCAAACTGGATTTTAGGAGCTTGTGAAAATCCTGTTATACATACACAAAATATAACATATATTTCAATATTAAAATAGGTGGGTTTTTTTCAAATAAGCCTAAATGTTACCCAGATCTTGCAATCCTTACCCTGATTCTGATTGAGTCCCCTGGGCACTACTATGAAATAAATAGCAGTGGGCCATGGAATTGCTTGCTGAAAAATCCTCCCGGTAGAAAGACCAGGCAAAAAAAAATCTCTTTCTGCTCCAAACATATTGATAGATGGCAGTATTTTATAGCCAGGTGCTACATTCTTTCTAATTCAATTATCCTCTGACAGCATGTGTCAATAAATAAACAGGATGGCAGAAAATCACTGAAACTGAGGGAAGTGGGGGGGACTGTCTTTTAGATCGTGTTTCAATTTTAACTTTTTAAAGTAATTTTTAAGAGCTTCCCAGATATTTTTTTGGGAGGTAATATGGATGTTCTTTAAAAGGGGTCTGTGACAGGCCTTTGGCCCTGTTAAGTCCAAGATGATCAGCACACCTGTCCCTCCCTAGCTGGTCCTCTTGCTCAGGTGAAGAGAGGCTTTTCCTGCTATTCACAACTGGAGTAGAATAGTTTGCTATATGAAAGAAGGAATAGTAACCAGTGCCGTTCAGATTTCATGAGCACTTTCCCTCTAGCCCTCTGGTTTCAATTGCTCATGCCTTTCTGAAATATTTGCCATTGGGGCTGACATTTGTCAGGCTTTGGGTATCTGCCTGAAGGTGATTTGTTTTTGAAAAGAAATGGGTTGGCAATTCTGAGTATGAAGACAGTGAATATAATATACTCTTCCTATTATAAAGTAAGTCTTACAACCTTTTTTGAACAGCTCCTCAACAAAAAAGTTAATTTTGGGTAAAAAGTTCAATTTTGGCATGAAAATGACCCTTTTTTCAAAGAAATGCCTATGTGTATTCAGGTGAACATTAGTTTGGATTTGGCCAAGTTAGAACTGCTTGAAAATTGCACTCTGTGTCAGACATGGTGCATTGTTCTTTTAAAAAAAATATTATTGGGGATTTTATTGTTGTTTTCTTCCTGCTACATTCATGAAATGTGCAGCTATGGAAGGCCGTATGTCAAACACGTGTGGAAACCCAACTACGCACTGACAAGTGTAATTGGAGAGTTCAGGAGCTGAGGCCATGACTCCATAAGATGAAAAAGTGTTGGCTGCAGCAGAAGCTGCAGCCAACTTTGTAGGAAGACTCCCCAGTCTGGGCTCCAGAACCTCATTATGACATCCGGCCATGTAGTTCCAGGTCTTGGAATTGACACGTGATATCAAATAATTGCAAATCTGCAGTGATTCAAATTCCTGAGAAGTGATGATCCTCTTCTCCCCTCACCTCCACCTGCTTTCCACTTGAAAAAACAAAAACAAAAACAAAGAAAACCCCCATTCTATGTTAAGAGAAGGTAAAGGTTGCAAGGATAAACACTCAAAAAGAAGGAAAATTCACATTTAAAGCTGCATATATAACCTTTACTGATTCTGTTATGTGTAGGCATTGCTGTACCGTCTTTAATTACACAATCGTGTCATACTTCTCAGATAATATAGTTCGATGTGTTACAGTTTCTTTCTTGACAACCTTGGATTCAACCTTCTCTCTCTTTTGATGGAGTTAGTTCATAGCTGGGCAGTGAACATGCTTGAGTTTTTGGGGGGAGGAGCCTGATTATGCAATGGAACTGTTGTTTGTATCACTGTAGTACCTAGGGGCCCTGGGCATGGGCCAAGACACCAGATGCTGAACAAAAAGATGGTCTGTGTCCCAAAGAACTTACACTCTACCTATAAGATAAGAGACAACAGATGATAAAACACGGACAGATGGAGGAGTACAAGGAAAAAATGAAATAATATTGATCAGCGTAGCCTCGGCACACCAGCAGCCTAACTGTTGTCTAATTTTCTGTAGGCATCAGGGAGAAGAGATCTTTAAGGGGGATGTTGAAGGATAATGAGGTAGTTTTGGGGACTTTCATGGGGTGCTCATCACAAGTGTTAGTGGGTAGCATGGGAGAAAGAATGAAGGTGCTTGTTTGCAAATTTAACGTGGGCAACAAAGGCTGCATCATGGGCTGACCAAAGGCAGTGGTCGACATCTTGATAGTGAATGAGAGGTGATAGATAGGGTGGGGATAGGCTGTGAAAGGGCTTGAAAGCAGAGGCCTCATCTATAATAGGAATTTATATTGCTATATTTATGTCTCTCAGGTGTGAAAAATCCATACCCCTGAGAGATGTAGCTATTCCAACCTAACCCCTGATGGAAGAATTTTTCCGTCAGCCTAGCTACTGTCTCCTGCAGAGATGGAATACCTATGCTGATGGGAGAAGCCCTCCTGTCAGTGTAGGTAGTGTGCAAGCACCACAGATTTATAAGTGTAGACAACCCAAAGAGAAGTAGCTTATGTTGGATGAGATAGAGAAGGGATTTGTATATTCTTTAAAAAAAATAAACACAAAGGGTCAAATCTTCAAACATCACCTCAGTTTTTGCACCTTCGAATTGTGTATACAAACAATTTCTGGGTGTACGGTCAGTTGTGTTTCTGTATACCTAATTTGTTGGTGCAATAAGTTAGATATCTAAATTACATTATCAGAACCCATAAAATTGCAGGTGCAAAATTCCACTTCCAGTTATTTGTATTCCCAATGCGGCAGACACAAAAAGAGAGGTTCTTGAATTTTACAGCGAATACTGAATCCTGCATGCTTGCAACTGCAGACAGTTGCATATTATTACTACCAGTGCCTAGAAATACCAATAGCTTCCTAAATTATGATTCACTCAAAATGTTCTTAGTCTTATGCCAAAAACTGGCACAGAAGTAACACAGAAATAGGTGTTCCATGTTCTAGACAGAGAATATTGGGCCAGAATTCCTAGAGCTGTATCAAGCCTACCAATCTCATTTTGAACAGCATAGGAAAATACAGCTCGAACAGTACATCTTTACAAGTGATGTTTTCTTACAAATCAGTTTCGCTTCAGGCCAAGACCATAGTCCCCAGACAACATAGATCAATTTGACTAACAAAACTTTTGTTGAATTTGATAAATGTGAGAAATGTAGCACAATGGCTATAGATTTTTTTTAAAAGGCTTTTGATACTGTGAATCACACCATTCTATCAAATAAACTGTCACTGCAGGGCAGTCATGGGCATTATTTATGCTGGCTGAGGTCTTATCTGTCTAGCGGGAAACAGATTGTAATATCAAACATTCCCGTATCAGGTGTTGCAATGGTGAGGAATATCAGAGCACCACTAGGAATGTGAGAAATACTCCAAAAATAATTTAGGTAGGCAGTGAACTATCCTGGTCTCTGCTTATTTGCTCACAGATTCTATAGGCACGTTATAGACATTTTATAGGCACAATAACGTCTCTTTCTGGTTTGTTGGCTTTATCTGGCATTAGGTAGATATCATCGCTAAGCATTAACATTGGATCTGTAATCAGAAAACCATGCATCTTTAGAAACATGCCACAATGTGTCATGATGTTCTGTTGCTCATGCCGTTGCTCGTTATTCTGTATAGCATCTGATTTATAATAGATTTTTAAAACCTTGCTGTTAATATACACCTTCCATTTTTATGAGTGAATACTGAAGAGCCCTGAGCTGATTAAACAGTATTGAAAAGATATAGACAAATTGGGTAGTGTTGAGCACAGAACAGGGGGGAGGGATAGCTCAGTGGTTTGAGCATTGGCCTGCTAAATCCAGGGTTGTGAGTTCAATCCTTGAGGGGGCCACTTAGGGATCTGGGGAAAAATCAGTACTTGGTCTTGCCTGTGAAGGCAGGGGGCTGGACTTGATGACCTTTCAAGGTCCCTTCCAGTTCTAGGAGATAGGATATCTCCATTAATTTAATTTAATTTAATTTAATTTAAACAACAAAAATGATCAGTGGCTAGAGGAGATTACATAGGAGAATATTATCAGTGCTATGTATAACCAGATGAAGCAATGGCTAATGGGGACATAACTGCCTACATCAGAATGGTATAAACACGAAGGCTGAAAAAAGCATTAGGCTGCTCTAACTTACATTGTGGCAGATGGGAATAGCCAAAGGGAGCAGGAGTGTTGTAAGCAAGACACGAGAAGTAATTCTTCCACTCTATTCCATGCTGTTTAGGCCTCAACTGGAGTATTGTGTCCAGTTCTGGGTGCCACATTTCAGGAAAGATGTGGACAAATTGGAGAGAATCCAGAGAAGAGTGACAAAATTATTAAAGGTCGAGAAAACATGACCTATGAGGGAAGATTGAAAAAATTGGGTTTATTTAGTTTGGAAAAGAGAAGACTGAGAGGGGACATGATAACAGTTTTCAAGTATGTGAAAGGTTGTTACAAGGAGGAGGAAGAAAAAATGTTCTCCTTAACCTCTGAGGATAGGACAAGAAGCAATGGGTTTAAATTGCAGCATTTAGGACATTAGGAAAAACTTCCTAACTGTCAGGGTGGTTAAGCACTGGAATAAATTGCCTAGAGAGGTTGTGGAATCTCCATCATTGGAGATTTTTAAGAGCAAGTTAGACAAACACCTGTCAGGGATGGTCTAGATCAGCGGTTCCCAAACTTGTTCCGCTGCTTGTGCAGGGAAAGCCCCTGGTGGGCTGGGCCGGTTTGTTTACCTGCCACGTCTGCAGGTTCGGCCAATCGCGGCTCCCAGTGCCCGCAGTTCGCTGCTCCAGGCCAATGGGAGCCGCGATTGGCCGAACCTGCAGATGTGGCAGGTAAACAAACTGGCCCGGCCCACCAGGGGCTTTCCCTGCACAAGCAGCGGAACAAGTTTGGGAACCACTGGTCTAGATAATACTTAGTCCTGCCACGAGTGCAGGGGACTGGACTAGATGACCTCTTGAGGTCCCTTCCAGTTCTATGATTCTATGCTCTCTCCCATTAGCTGCTGTCACAAGTAATGAGCCCGCTGGTGGGTGAGTACAGAGATACTTTAAGCCTTGGGAGGGCAAGTGGGTAACTGTGGTACCAGAGGTTGAATCACTGGCAGTGGTGACCAGGGCATACCTTGGTAGAAAAACCCCAAAGGGAGAAACAAGACCAAAAACTTTTCTTTAGTTCTGTTTTTAAAAAACAACTTACTAACTATCCTAAGAACTAGACTGTGTGTGTGTGTGTGTGTGTGTGTGTGTGTGTGTGTGTGTGTATGTTTGTGTGTATATACACTACATTACACAAAGGCTGAGAGAAGAACTGCTCTGGTATAAAATAACAACAATAGCGGGTGGTCAGAAGGAAGTGAGAGGGGCTGGGACAGCTCTGCCTTTATATCTGTGTGCAGTGGCACATGGTAGCGGGCAGCTTAAGCTGCCCAGTGAGTATAACTGACAGAAAAAGTTTCTGATGGTCATGCACTGGGCACACAGATACCAAGAGTGGAATATACATATGCAATCACTCAAAGAATAAACAACATTTCTTCTTTCCTGGCACATAGACGGATTTAATTTAATTCCTGGTAGCTGTCTAATTAATAACACTAGCACAGAGCACAATATTCATTCTGAACAGTTTGCACTAATTGTTTCAAACTTGTGCTGAGATGAACATGAAGAGTTTATATTTTGCATGAACTGAATCTGCAGGAAGGTGAGTCATTTGTACTACAAACACCTGTATCTAATGAGATGGATGATTATTGCAATACATTATTTGTGAAAGTGCTTTGTGTCTTTTGTTTACATAATTTTGCTACAGTGAATTCCCCAATTGTCTGATGGTTCAGTTAATCTATCATAGGACTAGAATTAGAATAACTGCACTATTGCTACAGGGTTCTCCAGGTAGGGCAACGAATGCAGATTATTTCTATCACACAAACATAAAATATATAACTTTGTTTACCATATACAGATGCTCTAACATAGCTACTGTATTTGCATGAGAAACAGATGGTTTTAATATAGTTGGCAGTTATCATATACATTTGTTCTAACATAGGTACAGCATTTGCATGATTAACAGATGATCTTACTTTACAGCACTGATATTCAGCATATCCTTCCTAACACCTTGACATCATGGGTCCGTACACTTTTTCCTTAGCAACCCCCAACTCTCTTTAGATTTGCCCAAAATTTTGTGGACATGGTCCACGTTTCAGACAAATTGTACTGACCACATAGCTCCAAAAAGACCATTTCTAAGAATTAGGGAGTAGTGGTCCAATATGTTCTCCTTTTGATTGTAAATTGCAGACCTGCACATTAAGATATCGCCCTCTACTGAACAATTGTACAAATTAATTGGGTTTTCTCCCCTTACTAGAATAATTTGCATACTAACCTAACCCTTAGATATCAAGTGAAGGGTTTACTTTCAATTATTCTAAATTCATGAGCCAGTTGTCGTACAGCATTAGCCACGGTTGTGACTCTTTGTTGTAAATGATTGTTACTTGAGTCTGTAGATTCACAAAGAATCACATCATGATGGTAATACAATTTTTGTAAGAGTAGTGCTGGGTGATGCTCCACATCAGCAGAAGTGGTTATTCCTTCTCTCACAGAAAGAGAGGTATGAACAGTCTCAGGTCATTCTTCCCATGCTTACACTGAAATGGGATGGAGTAACAGACACCCAGTAAGAACAGAAGGAACACTTAAGAGGATGAAGAACATCCAGGATGATATATTGATTCACAACATAAATGTCTTAACTCACTTCTCCTGCTTGTAATATTAATGCCACATGGAAGCAGCAGTTGGCTAAGAGAAACTGAGACACTTCATTGCTGGAAAACTGGCAATTCAGAATGCTGATACCTCATCAAATGTGTCATAAAATCCTGAATGCAAAAGGAGAATAAGAAAGGAAAGAAACTTCCATGAAATCCTCTGTTTTAATGCACAGTGGTTTGAGCATTGGCCTGCTAAACCCAGGGATGTGAGTTCAATCCTTGAGGGGGCCACTTAGGGATCTGGGGCAAAATCAGTACTTGGTCCTGGTAATGAAGGCAGGGGGCTGGACTCAATGACCTTTCAAGGTCCCTTCCAGTTCTAGGAGATAGGATATCTCCATTAATTTATTTTATTTATTTTAAGTATGTGCCCAATTTCATAGCGGAAAAAAATAGCCTTGTCAAGTCCATGCAGACTGCGGAGAAACTCAAAAGTTTGCATCAGTTGTTTCCAGAAATAGATTTTGAAATTCATGAATTTCAAAGGATGGAAAATTACTTGGACACTAACAGTATTTCAGGATAAAAAGGAGGTGATGGCCACAGTTTTCAGAAGAGTTTTCTCATGGGGGAGGGAGGAAAGAACGTTTAAGTTTTTGGATGGATGGCTTGATTCATCCAGTGCCTGACATCCAGAAGTGCTGATTACTGATAGCTGGAGCTGGGGGAAGAGAAGCTGAATATTTGAGGCAAGGCAAATGTGGGAAAGAGTGGAATGAGTCAAGATCTGTGTAAAGAGGATAATTCCAGCACAATAGAATAAAAATGGTATAAAACTGATGCAAGAAAAAGGGGAAACCAGGACTAGATGTGTTAGGATGAACTAGCGAATATAGTTTTCCATTGCAAATATACAGCTATCCCAATTTAAACTCATGTGCTGCTTCTCTGTAAACCCAGGCTTGCAGAAAATGGGTTGTAGACTACCAAGAGGAGCAGTGCAGGGATGAGCTCTTACCCATTGCCCCCCTCACTTTTCCTGCCACATTCACATCCATAGGGCATGAACATCAGGTCTATTTAAATGCTAACACTACTAAATAGGAAGGTATTGTTTTAAAAGCAATCAAGAATGTAAATACAAAAACCAATGGGCAAAATTGCCTCTGTGTCATTGTCCTCCAACTCCATGGAATGCCTCTGTGGGGGTGGGCTCTATGGGTGGAGATGGTACATGGCAATAAGCTTGATAAGTTTATGGAGGGGATGGTTTGATGGGATAACGTGATTTTAGTCAATAGGTCAATAACGTGCCATCGCTGGTAATTAGTAACAATGGTCAATGATGGGATATTAAAAGTTACTACAGAGAACTTTTTTCCGGAGGGTCTGGCTGGAGAATCTTGCCCGCATGCTCGGGGTTCAGCTGATCGCCATATTTGGGGTCGGGAAGGAATTTTCCTCCAGGGTAGATTGGCAGAGGCCCTGGAGGTTTTTCGCCTTCCTCCGCAGCATGGGGCAGGGGTCGCTTGTTGGAGGATTCTCTGCGACTTGAAGTCTTTAACTCATGATCTGGGGACTTCAACAGCTGAGTCAAGGGAGAGAATTATTCCAGGAGTGGGTGGGTCAGCTTTTGTGGCCTGCATCGTGCGGGAGGTCAGACTAGATGATCATAATGGTCCCTTCTAACCTTAAAGTCTATGAGTCTATGAGTCTATGAGGTTCTCTTTGTGGCATTCTCCTCCCACCAACCCAAGAGGGGATTTCCTTAGTAATCCACTTCTGACTTCTTTATTCTCACAGCAACATGAACACGCTGACGGCAAGGGTGTTCTAGGGGAAGTCGCTGGTAGAGTTGTCCCTCAAAGAACAGGAACAGGGAAAGCCAGGAGGCACTGCAGAGACACGGGACCTTCATGTGATGACTCTGACATGCCCTAAAGTCTGTGTGGATCCAAGCAGTCTTTGCACTAAAGGGCATGTAGGGCAGCAAGCTTTGAATGCATGAAGGAACAATACAGTCTTTGGAAGAAGTAATAGACATACTAACTGACCATTTTTTCCTTAAACTGATGCAGAGGAAGATTTCAAAATTGAAACTAAAGAGGCCTGGTATCTGTGATAAAAATGTTTGTGTAGATTCTTGCTGTTAGTTTTTCTAATCAGGCTTAAAAGTAGAAAGAACAGGAAATGTGGGTTGTTGTTTTTTCCCGAAAGCCATCATTATTTTGTCACCTGGCTACGTTGTGAGTCACCAGGAAACCTGGAGACAGGCTCATAAGAGGTAATAGTAATACACTGTTGGCTGCTGAGCATTCTTTCTCAAACACAACTATTTAAAGAGTGAGCTGCAGCTGAAAATAAAATGTGACTGGCTTAATCATGTCCCTTTCTAACATGTATTTAGAGTCTTAATAGCAATAAGACTTAGGTTTTGCCATTCATTTTTTTTTCTACGTGAGTCAGATTGCGAGCCATAGGTGCTTTGCCCAAAGTATTCAGTGAGCACAAATAAGGAATATATTGAAAGAAAATCAGGACCGGTTTACTAATGAAAAAGGGTGACAGTAATTTTAAAGAATCATAGCCACAAATAGTTTAACCAGTTCTATGTATGTAACAAAACAGTGATTTAGCACAGGCTGAGTTAGTTATCTACTGTACAATGAAACTAACCATTTGCTTCCTAAACAATGCTGGAGGCTTCAATTCAGTTGCTTCCTATACTATACCATGTTCACACAAAGTTAATCCCTTTAATCATTAGTAGACAAAAAGAAGATTCTTGTCCATGATCAAATAAGTGCCAAAGTAAATTGTCAGAAAAGAGCTGTCTACATGCTACCATACTCTGATGCATTTCTATTGCTAAATACCTTTAAGCCAACACATGCGCTCTTGGATAAAATGCCCTGATATTCATAAGCTTTAAAACCATTGAGTAAGGCCTGTAAAGTCAAGGAGGTTTTAATGTCTTTGATGCCAACAACTTTCCTGCAACCTTGAAGTCCACAGTGTATTTTTATTTCAGTCATCCATTTGTAGTCAGAGCACAGAGTGTATGTCCAGAGCTGAGCTGCTGCCCTTTTTTTGGATATCCATTGTAAGCCTCAGGCACTGTGAATCCTAAATGCATGTTCTTTTGTGAGGAAAGTGTGACAACAGGTTCTCTTTTTATATATATATGGACTGAGCTGCCCATAATAACTTACACAGATTCTGAATTGGGGTATCATTTGGAGAATGCTAGCTAGTTAAAACTGTAGTCACTTTATACTTTCTCCTGTATGAACTACCTGAGAATCCTTTCATATATATATGAAAGGATTCTCATATATATATATATATGAAAGGATTCTCAGGTAGTTCATACAGGAGAAAGTATAAAGTGACTACAGTTTTAACTAGCTAGCATTCTCCAAATGATACCCCAATTCAGAATCTGTGTAAGTTATTATGGGCAGCTCAGTCCATGAACAGCTGCACATTAATAACATTCGTAAGTGAAAAGTTTTATGGGTTCCAAATTTTATCACTGCCAGATAACATACAGTAGCTCTTCCTGTTTAAGAGAAAATGTTGTGTTCTCAGGAATGGGTGCCAAGATGTACATTTTTATTAACTTAACCATAGCTAAATGAATTTGTATGTTAATTTAAAATATCAGTTAAAGGAAGCCGGCAAATACTCGTGCCATTGAGGCATTAATGTCTTATTCTTTGTGAATTATGACATTCTTAGAATTGAAGGTTGGATTTGAGGGTATTGATATGACTGTTTTCAGAAAGAGTATTTATATGAGGCAGTATGGTGTAAGGGAATGAGCACAGGACAGCTCAATCAGAAACTCCATAAATTCTAATCCTCTCTCTGCCACTCATCCTGCAATGTGATCTTTGATAAATCATTTAACATCTGCTTCTTTCATTCCCCATCTGTAAAATGAGGTTAATACTTACTTTGAGATGGCCCATGGGGGTTGAGAAAATGAGCAGAGGTTTGTACAGTACTTTGAGGATCAAAACTTCTATGGCTAAGGCTACACTATTAGCTAGGTGTGAGTCTCCACTCATGTCAGGGCCGGCTCCAGGCACCAGCTTGTCAAGCAGGTGCTTGGGGCGGCCACTCCGGAGAGGGGCGGCACGTCCAGGTATTCGGCGACAATTCGGCGGACGGTCCCTCACTCCGCCTGGGAGCGAAGGACCTCCCAGCAAATTGCCGCTGCAGATCGCGATCGCAGCTTTGTTTTTGTTTTTTGTTTTTTGTTTTTTTGTTTGTTTGTTTTGGCTGCTTGGGGCGGCCAAAACCCTGGAGCCGGCCCTGACTCATGTACACTTACTTGCACAAGCTCACATTGAGCTAGTGTGAGTATAAATAGTAGTGTAGCCATGGTAGCATGAGCAGTGGCGACATGGCGAGTACAAATCTTGTGCCATTGCTGCTACCATGGCTACACAATGAGAGAATGTGTGAATACGAGCTAGGAATCATACCCCAGGCTTGTAGTGTAGACATAGCCTATATGGAGTGGTGGGTAGTAGCAGTATGCTGTGTCAGAATAGAATCCTTTATATTTCCCTTGCAAATTCAGGGTCCAAGCCTGCTGGGGCTGAAGTTAATGGGGAAAAAAATGTGAAGTGCTAAGCCCCCAACTCCTGCTGGTTTCAATACTCTGTAATGCACAGTATTGAACCTCTTACATTTCTCTTTATGGTCTTATTACATGACACCTAGTATAACAATATATCCCAGAAACATTTTCTTCTTAAGATGATGCTGATCCTATCTCTCCAGTAATCTGCTGAAACCTCAGTATAGATTTGGCATGGCTGTAAACAGGGCCGGCTCCAGGCACCAGCCTGGCAATCAGGTGCTTGGGGCGGCCGCTCCGGAGAGGGGCGGCAGGTCCAGCTATTCGGCGGCAATTCGGCGGACGGGCCCTTGGAGCGAAGGACCTCCTGCCGAATTGCCGCCACAGATCGCAATCGCGGCTCTTTTTTTTTTGGCTGCTTGGGGCGGCCAAAACCCTGGAGCCAGCCCTGGCTGTAAAGGTCCAACGATCCGAGCGAGCAACAAAGTTTGGATCAGGTATGAGAAGGGTAGGAAAAGAAGTACTTTGAGAGGTAACTGACAGGTTTGGGTCCAAGGAGAACTGTTGTAGTCAAAGAAGGAGGGAGGAGCTGGGAGAAGTAAATATTTTGTATTAAATATGGCAATTTTGTATTCCAATAGATATTCTTGCATTCAAAAAAAAAATCACTCCTCTAGCTTCACAACTTGATGAGAATGGCCTTCAAAACCTTATAGTTTGGATATATCTAAAGTTCAAACAGATCAAAGTGATCTAAGAGAACAATGATGCAAACATACATCTAATAATATAAGATCTGCAAAATTGTATCTGCAATAAAATCCTGGCCCTTTGCTCACCTCTGGAAGCCTTTGGCAACACCCAATTTTTATGCATGAGAAAGTTGGATGTCATTCAAAAAGTCTGATCATTTTAGCCACTCTGAACGTCAGTCAAAATTATGAAAATGTACATAAACATCTTCTAGTTAGACATGTTTGAATAGGTCCTATTCTTCTCCTGGCTTTTCATCTATTACATGCTTCATAGACTTCTGCAATGACAGTAGACTAGCAAAATAATGTGTTTCTGCTCTATGCGGACAAAAGGGATGAGACCTGACCTCTGAGGAGGCTTATGGTTCACTTGTGCCAGAATCTAACTTTCTGCAGAAAGCGAAAGCTTGAAATATTCCCTTGTTTTAAAAGCAACACAAAAATAAATAAATAAAAGGAATCTCTTACACTGTTAAGCTGGGGTTTCTCATGAAATTTGCGGTATAGTACAAAACGTCACTGAATCAGAAATAAACTTTCTTTAAAAAAAAATCTTTGTTACACATTTAAGGCTAGATGCTGGCCTCCAGCATGGTCCTTTTTCTCTGCTCTGCTGCAGCAGTCAAGCTGGCTCAATTGGGGAAAGCTGATATCTGTTGCCACGCAACCCTCTCCCAGTACCATGGCGGCATGGTAGGTCATTTTCTTGGGTGGACCCAGTGACTGGCAGGTTCCCAAGCTCTGTATAGTTCACAGGGGATCCAGGTGTTCTGGGGGACTGAGCTACTGGCTTCTTGTACTTAGGGCAAGAGTGGGGAGTAGAAAGGAACCCCAAGCCCCAGCCAGAAAAAATTCCATGAGCCAGATCCTGGCCTCTGCTGTGGGCTACTTTGCTCCCCTTGAGTAGAACAGAGCAGCCAGCAAGCCAGCAGACCTGCTCCATTAGGATTCCCTCTAAATTCAGGAATCTTTAGGTATTATACAATCCCCATAGTAGCTCATATACTGCCCCTTTCCTGGTACCTGCTGAAGGGACATGTCTGGAAGAACCGGGTCATGGCTGGGTGGCTAAGCGAACTTAGGGTTACCATATTTTAATATTCCAAAAAGAGGAGACTCCACGGGGCCCCGGCCCCACCCCAACTCCGCCCCTTCCCCATCCCGACCCTGCCCCAACTCTGCCCCTTCCCCTGAACGCTCCGCTCCCCTGCTCCTCCCCCTCCCCTGCTTCCCGCGAATCAAATGTTCACGGGAAGCCTGAAACAGGCTGGCAGGCAGGCAGCCAGCAGGTAAGCTGGGGCTGGGGCGGGGGCGGGGGGAGGGCGCGAGGAGGTGCAGCCCAGTCCGGCCCCCCCGGCCAAGAGGCTCTGTCCCCGGCGTCTCCGGCCCGGCTCGGCTCGGGCCCTGGGGCGCTGGCCCCGGTTCAAGCCAAGCGCTGGCCCCAGCCGAGCGGCTCCGGCCCGCCCCGGCCCTAGCAACTCCAGCTCGGCTTGGGCCCCGGGGCACCGGCCCCGGCCAAGCGGCTCCGGCCGAGCTGTGCCGGCCGGCAGCCAAGCACCCCCAGCCCCGGTCCCAGCGGCTCCGGCCCCAGCCCTGGCCGAACGGCGCCGGCCGGCGGCTAAGCACGGCCGGCCCCAGCGGCTCCAGCCTGGACCCAAGCCCCACGACCCCTCCCTATTTTCCCGGACATGTCCTGCTTTTTGGAATTTCCTCCCGGATGGGGATTTGAGGACCAAAAAGCTGGACATGTCCGGGAAAATCCGGACGTATGATAACCCTAGCTAACTACAACTGCCAGAATGGCCTTTAAGGTTGTGGAAGCTGACCTGAGGTTGCTCTACTCCTTCCCCATGACTGACCTGGTGGCTAGTCTCTGGATTGGGGAGGGGGTGGCAGGAGATGGGGTGCATAGAATTGTCTGTGTAGCTAAGACACAGCTCAGGATCTGGGCCCATGATTCCAATATATTAAAATAAGAAATACACAACATAATGCTGCTTGGAAAGTGCACAATGCAGTTCTTGCCTTGAATCTTATTATTTCTTTGCCAAAGTTAATAAAAATCTATGATTTCCTCAGGTCATTGTTGACCTGGGGTCATATTTTGAAATAAGCTACAGTAAAAAGCAATGCACTCCCAATCTTACTGTGCCAAGCCTAGATTGCTCCCTTTTCTGAATTACTTTCTTTTATATGGACAAAAGATTTTATTCAGTATTCTAGAGTTTAAAATGTAATCAGATCTATAAACTTTATCCAAACTTTATTTTACGTCACTTACTGGAAAATGCTCAGCTTTTTGTTGATAGCTCAAATTAATATTCTTGAAACTTAATGTTCTGTTAGGATGCTTCCAGGGACATCCAGGCTTGTGAGGCACCTTGCGGCCACCTGCCCTTGGCATGAGGGAGCTTGTCTGTGCCTGCTGGGGGGTCAGCTCCCCAAGTCCACTGGCCATGGGCAACACAAGCACACCATTCTAGGCCTCACAGGCCCCACTGTCTCTCTCTAGGTTAGCAATAGGCACACTCCAACTCTTGAGCCCCCCGAGCATCTCCATGGAGTGCCTAGCCACTGGTCCACTGGACACTGGCAGTATTCTCAGATTTGCTGCTTTTAAAGAAACAGCACATCCCAGCTTACCTGTTCCACCTCAGATTCCCCACTCCACTTAACACAGAGCACTTAGATATGTTTACAGTGAAGACAAGTATACATTTATTATAGAAAGCATAGAGACTCAAATAATACCAAGTAGAAGTATTGGAAACAAATGGTTACATATAAAACAAAATAATAAGAAGCATTCTAGAGCCTAGTGTTATACCCTCGTAGCCCCCTTCCTAAATCTGTCACACTAGACATAATTAACAAGACTCTCCCATCTCTTGTAGAATATTATTCTTCCAAAATCCTTACAGTGTTTTATAGGCAGGCTGACGGTGATCCTCCTTTTATAAGACAAACACTGTTAGCTTGCTTTCTTGCTGAAGGATTCTGTGTTTCGCTGTACCCCCCAGATATATCCTAACAATTCATTGTCTTTAGTCATAAACAGGACACCCTCTGCTGTTTGTGTTAGCCTGTGAATTTCCTTTCTTGTAGATTTCACAATCTTTTCTCTTGTCTGTGGCTCATTATGCAAGTAGGCCTACACCATGAGACCGACAATACATACATGACCAGACAGAAGATAAACATCTGTTACATCTTGCCTGAAAGGAACATATCTGAAACACATCACCTCCTGGGGACCTGCCTTAACTTTAAGATTTTAAGAACATAATTTTCCATACAGATACATAACTCCTTAAATATTATGTGCACATAGATTTCCCCATGATTATGATGACCAGTGGGCTACTAGTTCTTGGTAGAGATCTCACATGCCCTCCTTCGGTGAACCATGACTATAGCTGGGGACCCCTATAAAACCCTATGCATTCCCAGTGTTACCCTGAAATTTAGGCTTTGGGGCACCCCTAGAATAACCTGCCTGTTGCCCTCTTAATCTGCTCCCTGGAGACCCACACCTCAGGAAGTAGTCAAGGAAACATTTCAAGGACACGGATATTACCTTCCAATAAAGTGAATGACACAGGCAGTATTCTTTCCAAAACAAAGTATCATTTATTAATGTAACTAATAATCCCTGCTACAATGGAATCTAACCATAGAAATTAGACACAAATTCCTCATTGCAAGTTAAAGAGCATCTGAACTACAATAGCATCCAATTGAAATGATTCCAAGTGGAAGCAGTTTGCTACAGATGGCCAGTCTGCAATGAATTACTGACCGCAGTTCTTAAACTAAAGTATACGTTTTACATAGGTAAATTTAAATTAACACACACAGACACACACATATTTCAAGCTTACGCATCCTAATACTATACTATATGCTAAACTATAGTTTAAAAAAAACACTGTTCATCCTGCTGTGTTGTTTACTGAAGCTGTTGATTGCTGCTACTGCTATAGCTACTTAGCGATTGTTGCCTCTTGGTCCACTCACTCTCAGCAGCTTCTCTTGCTCTGCTACTGTTCCAGCTTTGCATCTGTTCTTTTCTTTTCTCCAGCAGCCACTCTTCTAACTTCTTTCCAGCAGCTCTTTTCGCTGGCACCTAACTGACCTCTGCCTGCTGATTGTCTGCCTTTTATACGGTCCTAGCTGTCAGGTCTTTGTCTGGGCATGTTTGCTACTGCCAGAAAAAGCAGCCCTACACTAGCCCAGACTGGAGCTGTTTGACTGTTATCTCCTTGGCTTCCTGCCAACACCCTTTCACCTAATTTTGTGCAGCGCATACTCATTGTCAAGCATTTTTTCATTCTGCACATGCTCACTGCTGTTGTTTACATCAGAGTTATGACCTTGCCCTACTCTGCTTTTTGCCAAGATGCCATCTTAGAAATCCTTGGCTTTCTGCCAATTAACTGAATTTTTCACCCTACTTTTTGTATGGGGCATGCTCAGCCCAGGAATCTCTCAGCTCTGGTCATGCGACCTACAATATCCAATGGTAAGTGACCTGCAGCTTTCAGTTAGTGAAGTGACTCCTGCTTATTCAAGAGGGAAGCCAGAGACAGAAAATGGAGTCTGAGGGAGTCCAGGGATTTTCTCCAGTATCACCAGCAGGGCTGGCACCAAGAGGTCATACGATTATTTGTTTCAAGTTCTCTTAGTTGTGGTTGATTTTTCTTCATAAAGCTACAAAAACTGTTCCACTAATTTTATGTGGATTAATAGCCACATAAAATTAAATAGCATTTAATCACAGAAGAGAAAGGATGTGGAAAGATTAGCTTTGCCTTGCTTTTGATATTACTGTTTAGCAACCCCCCCCCCCTTTTTTTTTTGGCATCAGGCTAGTTTTCAACAGCACGGGTTGAAAAATGGCCTACTCATTATGTAAATCTGAAATATTCCCCATTATTTCCAAGGCATAATATATCCAGTTATTTCTCTGATAACCTATTTTCCTCAGATGCTTTGGCTCTTTCAGTTCTTTTTGCTACTATTACTTATTATTTATCATTTTTGAACAAACAAGAATGCCTGGCACATCTCAGAAACAAGACACTGAATCATTTTTACAACAATTTCAGCCCTCTCTTCTGTTTGTAAATTATCTGTAAAGTTTGTTTACTAGTTGCACTTGTTCAGTAGTTTTTGCAAACAAATGTTAGCATAAAATGTACTCTGACTACTCGCTGTTCCAGAAATATGTCTCCATTTCCTCATTGTGTGACCTAAGCATTATAAACAGAAGGCATCTCCTTTTCTGTTTGCATTATTGTTTGCATTGCTGTTAGTTCTGTTACACTCATAACAGACTGCATCAGATGTGCAACTATTAAATGGCCATGAGATCATGTCAAGTGTGAATGTTCTTAGAAGTAAAACCAGCTTGTATTTATTGTAATTTTAGTTTCCATTAACATTATTGAAGGAGAAGAGCCATACTCACCTCATTGTTCACAAATAAGTGTGTAAGAAGGGATTCAACTCTTGGCTAAATAAGTGAATCAACACATTTCATTCTCATAAATATCCATGGATACTTTTGCTTATAATTGCTCTAGTTAACTAGAATTTTAAAATATTGGATTCCCATCCTTCCTTTGCAAACCTTGAGAAAGCAAATCTTGCTCACAAAGCTTTGGTGGATTAGATATTATGATGTACCCATTTCAGCTGAATTAGGCTCCAGATGGGAGTGGAGAGAGAGAGACTCCACAAAATGCCTTTTAACCTAGAGAATGGGGCACTAGGCTAGGAGCCAAGAGACTATGAATTCCAGTTTCAGCTCACCTGCCATCTCCCTTCCCAAAGCCAGGAACAGAATCCAGGATTCCTAATCCCCAGCATTTTATTTCTATCTAGCAAATAGTTGTGTAACTCACTGGCAAAGTGTGACTAGACTATGGAGATGATGACAGTTATTCCTTTAGCTCAAGCAGTGCTTTGTGCTGGAGAACAGAAGATCCAGGTTTCAAACACTTGTTGACAAGCTATGTGGAGGGACCTGATGATTAAACACGATAGAACTTTCTTCCAGTTTTTTTAATTTAAAAATGATTTATTTAATTCACATAGTGATCAAATATCCTTAAAAACAAATTTTATAATTAAAATCATTATAATCGCTCAGTCATGTTGTGACACACCATACAATAGTGGTGTTCCTCATTATGGTCATTTATCACACGTTTTGATTGCTGTATTTCTCATTAGCAAGTTTGAATGTTGAGAGGTATGAAAGGACATCTGCATAGAAGCTATTGCTCCATTAACACACACCCTTCCTCTGTACAATCAATTCTTTATTGGTTTGCTTATTGCAATGTCCCCCCGACAAGGACAACTGACAAAGTATGAACATTATTTTGCTTTTGTCCAGGGTGGTGTGTGATCTTTAAATCTCATTCACCTCATTTTTGAAACTATCTGGACAATTGTCCATTGGCATTTTTGAATCTAAATAGCCATTGTTCGGATGTATGATATATTCTGAGCACAATTATCTCCATGCAAATAATTGTAAAAAATGTTCAATAGCTTTAATTATTACCCAAAAATGGTGTAATAATTTCTCCTGGCAGAATTCAGATTTTAGTTGTAATATGCCACCATCATTTCCAGGTCTCATTCTTTACACAAAAGTGCTCCCAGTAAGCACTTGCATCTGTATTTAATATGACAAGGGATTTGAAACAAGAGTGAGCCAACAACAGAGTAAAATTAATGTGCTAATGCCATTAAAGTGCTCTTGTGACCACTCCATTTTCTTTTACCATTTAATTTTTGCAGTTGCTTAGTTTTATCTGCAAGCCTCTAAATATAGAAGAGCCCTAGAAAACTTTATATGCATCTATGTTTGCTTTTTGGGATCAAATAATGGCACAAATGTACTACTTCAGAGCATCCACAACAGGTTCATCCAACATAATTCAGTGTTGGACTTCCACAAAGGTATGGTTGGACATAAAGTGACAACACTTCTGTGGTAGAGCTGAAGCAACAGAGAACATCTGGGATTTAGGCAGATGGTTCACCCATCTTGTCTATGGCTGAGGTGCAATGTAATAGGAAGTTCATTTGAATTTAGGTATAAAATCTTCATTCATAAAGTCTTTAATTGACTCAACTTGCTAAGATGCTGGTTCTGTGATAGTTACTGAAAAACATTGTAATGGATGATATCTTCCTAGCTTAGATAGGACTTTAAGAAATAAAATTGGGCTTCATAACTTACCACTGCTACCACAAAACATTTGGGTGAAATCATAGCCTGCTGAAGTCATTGAGAATTTGGTATTGACTTCACTGGGGGCCAGGATATCCTCTCTAGTGTTTATTTGAATTTTTAACTACTTCATATTCCTTCTGCCCCAAGACTATTTCTGACATTTCAAGCTTTGGAGCAGCTGCAAATAATCCTTTATTTGTTTCTTTTAAAAATAAATACACATACCACCACCACCTTTGTGTGTGTGAGAGAGAGATACTAATACTAATGTGATAAACTAAAGTGCCATATGACAAATTAAATTTATAACAGATTGCCTAAGTGTGCATATTCCCCTCTAGTGACTAGTCCACATATGGCTTAAAGCCTACTACTGCTGCCAGCTAAAAGGATTTATTAATTTTGCTTCTGTAGTAAGGGTCTGCACTTTTGCTGCTGCAGGTTTTGAGTGCTGACAACATGTAGTGAGATTATTCTGCATTCACCACGCACCTTACATTGCCTCACTTGCAAGCTGCTCATTAATCCATCCCTCCCAGGACTATTTTGGATATTCCAAATATCATGAACCGCTTTAAAACAGATGTCACTAAAAAAAGAGATCTGCTAATTTTTTTATCTTCTTCCCCTCAGAATCCATCTTCTGCCCTACAAGTACACTGGGGTGAGGTACTGCAGAGAAAATATTCATCCTGATTTTTTGACAGGTTTAGGACCCATCAGGACTAGCCCTGGCAGTTTTATAGCATGTGTAAATGATGATCCTTAGATTCCTCCACAAGACATCAAGAAACCATCACATAATTTTCAGTTGTTTCTTATTTTATTTCTTTACATTTCCTTTATTTTAGTGTTACATAACATAGGTCTTCTAAAATTCCCTTGAAAATCCATAATCTCCCATTGATACTCTAGTTTTAAAGTTTGTAGTTAAAAATTGATAGAAAGCTTTCCTCTTCAGATGAAGGCCAGACTAAATGTTACCAATTCAAAAAACAATAGGAAAAATTCCTTCACCTACTTGAAAATAGGATAATTAAGAAAGTCTCAAAGATACCAAGGTATCCCTTTATGTTAAGGTGTGATCAAAACAGATTTAATTAATGATTATGCAATAAGAGACACTACATTCCTGGCAATGGTATAATAAATGACAAATCATTATTAATGTGTTTGGTATTTATTTAGGGCCTGATTGAAAGTCCATTGATGTCAACAGGAATCAGATCAGGCCCTGACTGGATTGTTTTCACAGATACAGAATGAATCTTCAGGTGCTGTTCCTGACATCACAAGCTCCAGAAGTGGCACTTATAAATCATTTATGCTAGATAAATGAAGCTTTAACACTTTCAAAGCCCTTGTAACATGTAGTATCGTATCTTTCTTATTGCTGCACTTGAGTTCCTCTTTGGTGAAATACATGCTGTAAGTTTTAGAATCAAGGCTTCAACATAAAATATGCTAATTACAGTGGTAAGTCCAGAAGATGAAAGGAACGTTTTTGAAGCTGAATTTTTAAAATGAGAATATATCTTATCTTCTGCCCACTAGGTATGTCTGTGACTGAATTTATATGGGATAGGTCTACACTTACAACTACACATCCAACTAGCATGCATATAAATAGCAGTGTAGACAGCGAGGCGCTACTCAGGCGAGTAAGATAGAGAGATGTCAGAACCTAGGGTATATCCCCTACGTGACTCTGTACATGCCGAAGCAATCACTTTCACATCTACACTGCTATTTTTACCAATGTAAAATTCTGCTGCCTCCCCATTGCTAGAGCTATGCCCTGTGCCTCCCCTTGCCACAGCCTGCCACTATCCCATGTAGCTACATGCTGCTGTAAGCCTGGATGCAGCCTGCCTTTCACTGTGCCATGTAGCTATACGTACCCTACATGCCACTGCAAGTATAGACAAGTCCATGAAGTAACATGGGATATCTCCCTCCTTTACTCCCACCGTACTGCAGTTCTTCCTTTTCCCACTTTTCAGCTTTCATTATCATTGTTCTTATCTTTTCCTTAAAACCTTCTCTCCTCTTATCCTTTATTTCTTTTTTAATTAGAACTATTTTCTGAGCTTGAGAGATGCCAACAATAGAGTGAGTACTGGGAAATGTATTGATCCGAGACCCCATGCCTACGGCTACAAGACCTCACGGACTTGGACTACAAGCCCGTTCAGGGGAATGAGAAGGTGTAAGAAAATTCTTTGTACCCTGCAAAGGATATCAGGAGGACTTTGGGTCGGTGAATGCAGGAGGAAGCAAACACACAGTTCCTGCCTATCAAGCAGGTTGGTGGGGTATGTGCAGATTCTGCCACCCTTCCTGAGACTGAGTAGAGTAGTACTTTTTCACAAGTAGTTCTGTGAACTTCAATGGAGTGTAAAAGTACTGCTCAACCTAAGGAAGGATGGCAGAATGTCACCTATAGCAAGGTGGTCTGTGTGGGTCCTACAGAATCTCAAGGCTTCGTGCAAAGCCCATTGAAGTCTTTCAACTGACTTCATGAGCTTTGGATTAGGTCTTAGGTCTCTTTGACTTCATTTTTGTACTGACCCATTTGAGCAGTTAGCATTTTATAAAATTGCTGGAGCTGGTCAATGTAGAATAATGCCCTCACCTCCTTTTTTTTTTTTTTTTTTTTTAAACCAGGTCTAAAATTGACTTACTGTATTCAGCTGGCCAATGTTAACTCTTTGGCCTTTATGCTAGCCATTTTCAGAGGAAGATCATTCTATTTAAACTCCAGTGCAAGGTACTGTATGTCTAATTGGTCATGCTATTTCTGAGTATGCAAAGTTTGGTGGAGAATAGGTTCACCTAGTTTCAAAGAAAGTGTCAAATTTCGTACAACCCTGAGTCACAAGCCATACCTTCCACCAATCGTGCCAACTCTGTACACACTGTAGGTGCCCTCTTTCTAACTGTACATACATTTTCTGAATGTCCGTTGTTTCACCAGGAAAGGAGATCAATAGCTCACCACCAATGTAGATTTCTGAAGACAATTTTAACTGTTCACCTGAAGCTTTTCTGAGCTTCCCCTTGATGATCATTACGGAGGAGAGAAATCCATCAACTCTCATGCTTCTGCCTCACAATGAGGTTGATCTCAGTTACACTGAAGATAACAGGAGTCTTTCAATTCACTCCAATAGGCTTTAGTATCAAGCTCTGCACTGAGTTCTTTTCTCTTGTCACCAGCATATCTCATGCCTCTGTCTCTGTGTCCTCTTTGTAAAGAAGTTACGTTCCCCCTTTCTTAAGGTAGGACATCCCATATTTAACAGGGAATGGGGAAAATCTGTAGAAAAAACATGGGCTTTAGTCCCTGTCGTATTTGCCCTTCTTGTATTCTTTTCGTACGCAAACCCTTACATTAGAGAACAGCACATTAATTATGTAGAAGCAGAATAGATCACAGATGGCATATGTAATAATATAAGAAAATTATGGGAATTTAAGTGGTGTGTACAACAAGAAATAAAGAAAGAAAGACATTTGTCAAGGATTTATTCCGAATGCTATTTTTAAAAGCACTTGATAAGCTTTCATATACAAATTATGAGTACTCCATAGCCAATGTTAGTCAAATTTTAACTGCATGTACAATTTTTAAATGGACTAACAATACAGATATTTTTAGAGCAATTATGAACTTGATGTCTGAATTTGACTTTGATCAAATTGCAGGTCAGATGATTGGCATTCTACATCCCACCCCAGCAGGAAAGTTGGCTCTGCCTATAACCAATTCCATTATGGAGCCCACTAAAACACTGTGGGGAAAACACCCTTTTCCATCACACCTGTGGTCAAACAGAATGTACAAACGAGGTTCCGTTTCAGCAGTTTTATTTCCCCCTGTGCTGAGCTCATTAGTAGTGACCATGGTGAATGAAAGGGGTTGTCATTACAAGGCTAACGCTTCCATAGGGAAAAAGATGGCAAGAAGCTTGGCCTTTTTGGTAGACAGGTTTATTCCACAGCGTGTGGCAGAGTGGAGCTGTAAATCACCAGGCATTGTTGCCAAAATACAACTATTTAACTGGGAGGGAATGTCTCAGTTTACAAACCAACTTCCGGGAGGTTCTAGAGTACAGTTGTTCTCTCTTGTTGCTGAGAGTCTGCTGGTCTCTCATGTGGCTGTGAAAGCATCCGTGGATGCAGCAAACTTTGCAGGCAGGCAGAGGTGATGGCTGTTACTATGCGCCATTCCTCCTGGTTGCAGTCCCCTTTGAAAGATGTAAAATGTGTTCTTCTAAAACTGATGAGGCTTTTCACACCCTAAAGGACTTGAGGGCAGTCCTAAAGTCCTTGGGCTTCTATATTCTGGCTACAGAGGACAAAAATCTTGTCCCCAATATCAGCCTAAGCAGCACATCACCCCCTCCATCAGACTGACCAGTATAAGAGGAAGCAAAGATTGCAGAGGAGACCTTTCCCTTCTGTTTCCTTGGACTGTTTCTGTAGACATCCCCAGGCCTCAAAGTGATCCATTTGTCCCTTTATGTCCCCAGCATATAATTCAACCAGGATCTCACTGGCCTTCCTCCACCTCACACATTTCTGGAACAGGCTATCCTATTTCCTACAAGAATGGCAGTCCATCACCTCAGACAGGTAGGTGCTAAGCATGGTGGGATTGGGATATACTCTGAATTTTCTTTCTATCCCCTTCCCACCCTCCTGCCCAGTCCCTCTTCAGGGACACCCTCACATGTCTGTGCTAAGACAGAAGTGCAGACTCTATGTTCTTTCACAGTTGTAGAAGAGGTGCCTCCTCTTCATCAAGGCAGGGGATTTTATTACCGACCCTTCATGATACCCAAAGCCAGAGGAGGTCTCTGACCCATTCTAGACCTTTGGAACCTGAACAAGGCCCTTCAGTTTCTTTTATCTGAGCCTGCTGGGCTGTGATTGGCTGCTTCCTTGAGGCCTCTCTAGGCAGGCCTAGAGGACCCACCTTCACTGCTCCTTTTCTGACACTTTGTTGGTTTCTAGGGCAGAGAGTTGTAGGACCATGGGGCCTCCTGTATGGCACCTCAAAGGCTAGGTGTACCCTATCACAGGCTGCCAGTCCAAACCTGAATGGTGCTATGACCCTTTGTGCCAGGTCACATACCTAGACTGGGGAGCTGGTGGGCCCAGCCCCACTGGATGGGAGTCGCCGCTGTGAAGTGAGTTCAGGATTGGCTGACTCTGCACCCCCCGCCCCAGGGCTTCCAACGCACCTTGGGGGAAGGTCCCAACCCACTCCCTCCATGCAGATAAAATAGTTAAAACAAAATAATATAAAATTCTCAAAAATAAATTATAAAAAATATAAAGAATTTAACAGCCCTCTACCGATAGCCTGAGATCTCATCACACAGCATCATGGCAAGGTACTACACTCAAATCCTCAGGTGCTGCACCTCCTGGCATAGTTTGTCAGTTGTAAAAGCACAGGAGACTCTCTGCTCAGTGGCAGTTCAGGATGTCCTCCTTAATATTAGGAAACCTTCCCAAAGGCTGCTTAATCTGAATAAGTGAAAATGTTCGTCCATCTGGGCAGCCTCACATAATGTGTTACTTACTCAGAGTCACTCAACCCTAGACTATCTCTTTGTATCTTAAAGAGTCAGGTCTAGCCCTCAGCTCCATTAGAGTGCATCTGGCCGCCATCTCATCATGTCGCCTTCAGAATGATGGAAAGATGGTTTTCACTCACCCTATCACAATCAGGCTCCTGAAAGGCCTAGATAAATTGTTTCTGCCTATCAGGGATCCAGTGCCAACTTGGGATTTGAATTTGGTGCTCATTTATACATCATTTAGTGAAAGGGGCTTTCTTAGTGGCCATCATCTCCACTCGGAGAATGGGAGAACTGAATGCACAGGTCACTGATCTGTCTTATATGATTTTTTACAAAGACAAGATTCAGCTTAATGTTGCATGTTTGAATTTAATAACAATTTGAGACTGTCAAATAACAGGCTCAAACAGCACAGGAGGCGGGTATAACAGGCCAGGGGAGGTTAAGCCTTTTCTAACCCAGGCCCTGATTCCGCCCATGCTCCACCGTCTCCCCCAAGCCAGCGGGAGCTGAGCTCCAGCTAGAGGCCATCGGGTGCCCCGGGTTTGCACTTTTCTGCCATTAAAAAAAAGAAATTAGGTTTGTGGTTCTAATTTTTTTTTTTTTAATGGCAGAAAAGCGCAAATCTGGTGCAGGTGATGTTTTTTCTTCTAAGAAACACAGAACAATTACTATGGAAACAAAAATGGATGTAATTAAGAGATCCAGAAAAGGGGAGACAACAACTGAAATCAGCAGAGCTTTGGATATCCCCCGAATGACTATCGTCAGGGCTGGCTTTAGCATGTGCGGGGCCCCACGCCGGGACGCAAATTGTCTCGCGCCCCCCCGCCCCCTCCCTGCCCCATTGGATCCCTCCCCAAATCCCCGCCCCCGCCCCGCCCCCTCACTGCCCCGTTGGATCCCTCCCCAAATCCCTGCCCTGGCCCCGCCTCTTCCCCAGCACGTCGCATTCCTCCTCCTCACCCCTCCCTCCCAGGCTTGCGCTGATCAGCTGTATGGCGGCGCAAGTGCTGGAGGGAGGGGGGAGAAGCAGGACGCAGCTTTTTTTTTTTTTTTTCCTGCTCCGCCGGCAGCCCCGGACGTTGCGGGGCCCTCTTAGGCGCGGGGCCCCATTCTGGGGAATCGGCTGAATCGGCTTAAAGCCGGCCCTGACTATCGTGACAATCCTGAAAGACAAGGTTAGAATTCAGGAACATGTCAAGGGCTTGGTTCCTGTGCAGTCAACTGTGATAACTAAGCAGCATGTTGGGCTCATTGCTCAGGTTGAGAAACTATTAATTGTTTGGCTGGAGGATCAAAATCAATGCCAAACTCCTGTGATGGTGGTAGCTCAGGGTCCTGAGTGCTGGAGACAGGCAGAGCCCCCAGCACGATCAGTAGGAGAAGATGGAGTCCCAGTGGAACTGATGCAGAGTTTGGATCCATGCATCAGAACACTTACTTGAGCGTGGGTAGGGGTTTTTGTAGGGAAATAACAATGGTTCAAGGGGGAACACTAGATTTGTTTATGGGTAAACTGATGACTCAAGGGTTTTCTTTAGGTTAGACAATAGGAGCTGATCACTCCTAGCTATGGGTGGTGTTCCTTCCAGGGAGCTCACAATGCAATTAGGCAGCTTCAGTATTTTGGATATCAATCAAGGATTCATTACTAGAATTGGTCTGATAACTGCTGAGCTGGGTGTGTGTAGGCGTGGGTTCATTAAGATCTAGAGCAGAGATCCCCCATGATGCAGTGCTTCCTTGCTTTTCTGATCCCAGAGTTCGGTGTGGTTCTTGCCTTGGAATCTCTGTTCTCCATTCTGTATGCTAATGGAGATGCCTCCCTGTCCCATCTTTGATGCAGATGAGGCTAGGCGAGTTGCCTTAATCCTATCACCCTTGTCAGGAGGGGTTTAAGTTTGAATATTGGTGCTCCTAATTAGAGAGAGTTTAAAAATATCAACATATGGGGAAAATATTTCAATGATTATACATTTGCTTTATGAAAGGAAACTTTCTGTAAGCTTGAAAGGCAAGTGTGTCGCAATTACTAGTCCTCTTGGAAAACGTAGGTCTGATAGCATCCTATCACATCTGTGTGTTTATTTTTAAAATACACCTCTACCCCGATATAACGCGACCTGATATAACATGAATTCGGATATAACGCGGTAAAGCAGTGCTCCGGGGGGGGGTGCGCACTCCGGCAGATAAAAGCAAGTTTAATATAACGCGGTTTCACCTATAACGCAGTAAGATTTTTTGGCTCCCGAGGACAGCGTTATATCGGGGTAGAGGTGTATGTTTAAAGAGTGATTCAAAATTATGACCTCCACTAAGGTTGCCAATGGAAATAGAAGGCTGAGAAATACACTCATACAACGTGCTGGAACCTTCTCACATGCAGCTAGTTCTGCATATAGGCTGGGAGGGCATTTCAAGTACGGTCCACTCCTTACTGATTTCATTAGGCAAGCTGGCATTTTGCAGAATGTTATCTAAAGTCGAGGTAAGATGACTTTACTATATTAAATATAAGTGTTAGAGGAAGAGAAACAACTGTATTTTAAAGTACTCCACCACAGCTTTAAGGGCCTAATCCAAAACCCAACAGTGGAGAGAATCCCATTGATTTCAATGGGTTTTGTATCTGGGCCATATAATATATCACAGCTATTTATGTTGACTATTTAAATGTTTATTTTTACCTGGACTGTTCTTCCCCCAGCTTCTGACTCAAACTTTCTCTTCTAAGGCTCTGTGTAACAGATAATTAGTTCAGAATAGGGCCACTTACCAGTGTGATGGGGAGGGGGACAGAAAAGGAGGAAAGTTGGCCAAACAGCCAAAGCCTAACCTAGAGACAAGGATTGAAATAAAAGCATCAAGGGAGAAGAAAAATACAAAGGGGAAGAAAAGACAGGTGGGGGACATAAAGAGGGGAAATAAATGGAAAAGGACCCTCAACAAGCAGTAGTGAGAAAGAAGGGGATTGATATAAAATTAAGGGAAGAGGCCGCAGAGACATCATGCTTCTATATAAAATTCTAGCAGTGGCCCCAATTCAGCAGAGTATTTAATTTTAAATGCTTTTTATATTTTAAATAAATCTTATGAAATGCTCAGTAAACAAGAAATTTATAGGACAGGGGAAAGGGGTGAACTGGGTGTTCTCATTCAGTAAAGTATTTAGGCACATATCTAACTTCAAGCACATACCTGGGATTTGGGAGACCAAGGTTTGTTTCCCTACTCCACCACAGATACCCTGTGTGATGCTGGACAAATAACTGAGGGCCAATTTTAAAAGGTATTTAGGTGTCTAGAGATGCAGAGAGGTGTTTTTGCTAAGCTTATTAGGCTTGCATCTTTAGGTGCCTAAATACCTTTAAATATCTGCCCCTTAGTCTCTCCTTGCCTCAATTCCCCCCGTGTGCAAAATGGGGATAATAGCATTTCCCTACCACATAGGGGTGTTGTGGATAAGTATATTAAAGATGGTGAGATACTCACACACTATAGTGATGGGAGCCATCTAAGTATCTTAGGTAGATAGATGAGTAATCCCATTGATTCAGAGAAGAGTGGCCCATGTTAAGATATGGTTCATTGCTTACCTACATCTCTGTGACTTCTATCACAGTGATGTTGAACAATGTGATTCTTTTCACAAAGTTGTGTTGTTTATACTTTAAGAAATAAACAGAATAATAATTCCTAATTCATTTGGCTTAGAAGGGCCGCAAAAAAATCCCTCTTGACTTGTGTAGGCTCCCAGGGAAACCGAACAGGTGGCATTCTATCAAAATCTGTCACTGTACATTGATGCTTCCTGCTTGTGTGGACAACTGCTGTGTGGCATTGACTGTTCATGAATGTTGCTTTTCTGTCCCTGACATTGCCAACAGAATATTACCTTGCATCACACCCTCATCCAGGATGTCTCAGCTTCTTGATACAGATGCTTGATATATACAGCATGGTAATGTATAGATTTTTTTCCCCTTCATCTAACATTCTTCATTTGCTCTTTATCCCCTTTCCTCTCTCTACATACACACAGTCTTTGCTTGTTGCTCTCTTGGTTTCCATACAGCTAGAGTTAAGATCTATGACTCAATCTCTTGCATATTTGCTTGCCTGCAGGATCCAACTTTTCTAATCAATCTGTCTGACTAGTTAAGACTATTTCCAGAAAATCTATTATCTTTGTATCTAAATGCTTTTATCTAAGCACCTATACACTGCAATAGATCAAATCCATACTTTTATCTGCCTGACTTTTGCCAACAGACATTCAAAATCCTGCTTTGACTCAAATGCCAAATGGAGCTGTAGAGAGACAAGTGGAACTATGACAAGCATCCTAAATGGTTTTAGGAATAGCCCTTGATTTTCAAAATTTGCATAGTACAGCACTAATGCTGGGGTAAACCTAAGCTGTTTACATGGTTAGCATAAAGTGGCAAGGAATATGACACACAATGGTCACAATGAAACCTAATTTACCAACACTTACCATATAGCTACATCTAAGATTACCATAGAATTTCCTTACACTTACAACAGGAGACTGTCTGTGGTAACAGCAGGCAAATGTGACATTTTAATAGCTGCTGTATAGTGATTGCCACTATAATGTTGTCATTTATCAAGGGTTGTTGCACAGTGGTGGCTACATTACCACAGTTATTTCCCATTCTAGATAAAGGGAAAATCTATGGTATTTCATATGTCACTGCATCCTAACATCTAGAAAATACTAACTTTCTAATAGCAACCACTGTATCTTGCATAAGGACCCATCTGGACAGGTTATATCTATTTGCAAAATTTCTGAATAATGGAGAGAATATACTGTAATCCAGGCCACATTTGGATACTGTTGTCTTTTGCAACCAATCATTTGTGAAACCCAACACCCGCTCAAGCCACTTTCATTCAACAGGAATTTTAATGAATTATACACTCATCAATACAGATGGCTTCATAAGCAAAAGTGAGATTAGAGCACCTGCTTCCTCCAGTGTGAATTCCACAATTGCAGCCATCAACTTCACACTAAATGTGTATTATCATCAGAGTATAAAGTTCAGACCGGTATAGCTAGATACTCTATTATACTTTTTCTAATCATCATTGCTGGTTTCTGGGAATAACAGACAAGTTACTAGAGTTAAACAAATATGTATGGAAGTTCCTTTAGAACTTTATGTGACAGATTGAGTAAAATTCTCTTTCTCTTTCATAGGCTATTGAATATGTCCACAGCTGATGGTTGTAGTATTTTCCTTTTTCCATACAATCACAGGACTGTGCTTGCTAATAATCCTTTATTTCATACATTTCAGTTAATGACTTTATACTGGTATGTGACCATACACTCATTGTCCCTCAGTTTCTGCTCGTGCAATTGGGGGATAATATTACCCACTTCTGTAAAGTGCTTTGAGTCTATGGATTAAAAGCATAATAACATTGTTAAATATTGTTTTTTATGCTGTTTGTATGTTTTCTGCCTTTAGGTAGAGCCCAGGGAAAAGGATGAGGGGACAACTTCAGGTGTTAACTATCATGTTTGAAATACCTATTTTAGACTCTAGGGAAACACAGCTCCATAACTTGCAGGGAAAACAAGTTCAGAAAGTGATCGAGTTTCTACACTTAAAACATTGGTTGATGTAGCGATGGTGCTCAGGAGTGTGAAAAAATCTGCATCCCTCAGCACCATAGCTATACTGTCCTAGCTCCCAGTGTAGACACAGCTAGGTTGATGAAAGGAATGCTTCCTTTGACCTCTAGTTACTGTTACTAGGGAGGTGGAGTTCCTACAGAAAAGGAAAAATCCCTTCCATCACCAGACTTTGTCCCCACTGTGGGGTTACAGCATCAAAGCTATGGTGGCATAACTATGATGCTGTAGCACCCACAGTGTAGACATGGCCTCAGTCTGGTGCGATGATGTTTGTTTTCAAAGCTAGCATGCTCACTGTTGAAAATAGTCGGCCATTATTGCCAAGTAATTCTTAATTACCCAGTCGCAACACAGCTTTTGAGACACAATATCTCCTATGTTAGTAATGGATGGGTTTTGTCTGTGTGTCCTTTCTCTCCTCCAGCTTTCAAATTCACTTCTCATTTATCTTGATATCTAATTCCATTGTGATATGCTGGCTATGGATATGAGTGGAAATTTGAAAACAAGTCCCCCAAGATAGATTGGTTGGAGGAATTATTTTCCATGCCAGAGCCTGTTTTGTATTTAACATTTCATTATCAGTACTTCTTGTTTTATCACTTGCCAGAAATCCAAATGAACGATTCAGGGCTAGAGTCACTAACTTCATCAATTATATCTCAATTATATCTCACTTTGACAGTGAGGAACCCCATGGGGATTCAACCTACAGAAGATTATCCGTTTTCTCTTTATGTTTCTGCTGGCAGAAGGAGGAAGCAATTTTAGCTGCAAATATGCATGTGTAACACCAACAGACCCCGGTCGTCGACAGGTGGAATCGAACCTGGGACCTTTGGAGCTAAATGCATGAGCCTCTGCTGCAGGAGCTAAAAGCCATATGGCTGTTAGGCAAGGCTGTAGACCAGACTCATTAATATCTCTCTACGTGCTCTCTGTGCCACTAGATGGGACAGAACACCACACCCAGGAGGTGTGTGGGTTACACATGAGCTTAGTTTTAAGTGTGTGAGCAGTCCAGTTGACTTCAGTGCAACCACTTAAAGTCAAGCTTGTGTAAATGTTTGCAGGATTGTGGCCTTTTATTCTTGCTAGAGTTCCATAGGCATGAGACAATACAAGAAGGCACATACACGGCTGCTCTGACAACAGTTCTTTCCCAGTCAGTGCTGCCCACTTCTTGGACTGGATGGCATCCTGTGTCTAGGGTGACCAGATGGGATGAAGAAAATATCGGGACACATGGGGGGGGGGGCGCCCCGCTGGCGGAGCAAAAAAAATAAAAAGGAGTCACAGAGTCCCGCTGGCAGAGGGGGAGGGGGGGGGGGGGAAAAGCGGAGTCCCGCCGGCAGAACAAAACAAAACAAACAAACAAAAAACAGGAGTGTGAAATATCGGGACAAATTGCGTCCCGACCAAACATTGGTTGGGACGCGGGACAAACACCTAAAAATCGGGACAGTCCCGATTTTATCGGGACGACTGGTCACCCTACCTGTGTCCCTCTCTCACCTTAGAAACTTACAACTGGTTTTGTCCTCTGCCATCTTCTCCCTATTGGGTGCTCACTGGAGGTACAATCCCTATGGAAAATCTAGGCTCCTCATCTTAAGGTTACTTAGTTAAAAGATGTCAGACTGGCTATAATGCATATTGATCCCTAGGTTATTATCAGCCACCAACACATTCTGTTTTTTGGCATATTCTAACTATTGGCACCCTGTTACACAAAACATATTGTTCATAGTGTTAATGCCACTGAACATCTTTTTCCTAGAGGCAATGGGCTCAAATCAACCCCCTGAAGCAGAATACTCGCAAACTGTGTGCATATGTGTGGAGGTTGGAATCTGGATCCAGAACTAAATCTGGTGGCTCAGCCCCATCTCTAATTTCGAGCACATCAGTTGGGATAACAAAATTTCCAAAGCTGTACTGTATATTTGGAGATTATATATTTTGTTTTTCATGGGTTACACCACTAAAACAGAAGTCTCTCTAAAAATTAGTAGTCCCCCATAGTAGGCACAGACTATTGGTATATAATTTAGGCATGATGTCTATGATCATTGGCAGCTCTGTTGATAAGTACTTTGGGCCTGTAGGTTGTTACAAAAGCCTTCCCTTATTAAAATAATACATATTTTGCACTTGTGCAGTCCTATGAGAAAACCAGTTTAAACTTTGGTCCACTAAGCTGAGTTGTCACTGGAGAGTTTTTAATCTATTTACTTATATTTATTTGGTTTTGAAGTGTTAAGAGACCAAATCTGAAACAGAAGGATCATTAGAAATCATTTTTTGATCATTAAACATAATCCGGCACCATGTTTTGCTATTAGTAAATGCTAATATATCTGTTATTCAGAATAAAATCTTCTCTGGGTTTATCAATTACTTTACTTTCTTTCTTTTATTTATTAAACAAAGACAAAATAAATCAACTTTGCAATAGCTTGAGATAACTCTACTTACATCAGTTACAATATAGCTAACAAATTACCAATACATAATAGAGTAAATATTTGGCAGTTGTTTGTAAACACTATGGCCTCAACCCTACCATTGACCCTCTGTGGCTGGATCCCTGCACTGTTCGGAAGCTCCATTCTAAATTTTCGGTGCTTTCTCTGGCTAAAAGTGACTACTTTCTTTTTCTTTTTTTGTGTGGAAAGTCTGAAAAAAATCACTTAACTTGCAGAGCCCAATAACTCCTTATGAAGGTAAAATGCTTTTCTCAACTTTAATAAAAAAATGCCATACTCTTTTTGCACACAACTGAACTTTGAAATTTGATATGGTAACGATTCTCATACAAGAATACATCCATAGCCAAGTTTGAATAGATTTGGTTGTACAGTAATAGTCATATAAATAATAGAGCTTGTTGGAGTTTTCTGTTGGAAAAGTCTGATTCAATGGAATCAAAATGTTCCATGGGAGTATGCTAAGTCCATCAAAAATGTAAATGGAAACTGCCTGCCTGGTTTCCTGCCAGGCCAAGTTGCCTGTCTCCCAGGTTGCCTGGGAGCCCGCTAGATGGGCTGCAGAGGACCATGGGACAATGAGTAGCTTAAACTGAATTTTTTAAATTCATTTTTATCCTTCCAAAATAGATGTTTTTGACAATGTCCATCCTGTAGAAATTTGATTTTTGTTCTAGTGCGAAACAAAATGTTTAATGGAAATGCAAAATATTCCATGGGATGGAAATACCCATTCTCTCACAGTTCTAATAAAAAAAACCTTTAAAATGGCATCTCTACCTGCAATAGAAAATGTTGTCTTAATGTTTGCACTTACATGGTGAAGCAACGTTCGTGTGTATGACTTCCAGGGTTGACAGCTCTTGTGAGTTCATCGCAAGACTTTCTTAAAGCTTCAGTTCCTGGAGTGAGTTTCTAGCCTCAGTGTTGAAGATAAAACTTGACACAAGAATACCCTAAATGTTCAAAAAACAGAAGGTAAACTAATAGAACCCAAAATGTATTATATACTTAAAATCTCATGTTTTTAAGCCAATCTCATTAATTTGGAAGGCCTGACTAATATACTTTGATTGCTTGTTGCTGGCGACGCTAATTTTTCATAGATGTACACTTATCAAAGATCATTGTTAGTGCTTTTCCTTCTACCACTTCAAGAACATATTAGACTATTTAAGGTGGGTTCTGAGTTTGATCCAGCAACCACTGACTTCAGTGCACTTCGGATCAATCCCTATATGCAGTTGCTACCTTAAATTCTTATAGCTGCTCCGTGGAGACTTTCAGCCCTTTGCTTTCTTGAAAGAAAAAACAGGGAAATTTAAATACCAAAAATTCTCTAATGCAACAGTCATGTTGTGAAATTACACTAAAAGCCAGGAAAAGCAAAAGTCATCAATGTGTTACTCCAGTTCTATTTTGTCACTCCATGTTAATTTAGCCACATTATGCATATAATCCAGTATGGAGTATTTTCTGTTCCTATGTATCTTGCTACATTAATAGCATACAATATTATATATGAACCAGGTTGCTGTAGGAAGCATGATTTTGCAATTACTGACACTTTTTGTTTAATTGTGCTACCTTAACATGGCATATAGATTTTTACATTTAATATATATAAGAAACAAATCTTGTCCATATCTGAGGGTAGCAGCAGTGTAAACATTGTCTAAGAAGAAAAATACTTCCTGAGATAGTACATATTTCCTGAAAGCTGAGGGCATATGCATAATCAAAAGAATAACTTTCCCCTTGGCATTATAGTTTTTTTACTACTATTACTTTTGGAAACAGTAAATATTTGTCTCGTTATCCCTTTGGATTTTTAATAAGCAAAATCCTCATCTACAGAGGCTTCATATTAAAATAGATCATTTCCCCATGGAAACATGTTGGAGGGCCCAGCCAACATCTTGGCTACTTTTTCTTCTGGTTAGACATCATTGGTGACAGAGATAGAATGATTTCCTTCTGGGAAGAACAATTGCAGAAACATTTAATTTTGGCAACAAGGTACATTTTAACCAAGCAGATTGAGGGAAGATAAAAAAATATCATTAATATTCTACAATATATAAAATAATGTGTGTTTCACAGCACTCTGTATTTATAATACATTGTATCCGTATTTAAGGATCTGAAAGCATTTTACAACATGGGGATTGTCGCAGTTTTACAGATGATGAAATTGAATCACAAAGTTCATTTTCTTGTTTATCATCTCACTGTTGGTGACAAATTCTGAAATAGACCCGTTTCCTGCTTTAACCATTAGACCACATTCCCTCTCTGTATGTGGCTAGCTACATACAGTAGATAAATACACATTAGTCACCATGAAAATGTCAACATTTGCCATACTCTTATGTGAGCTATCAGTTACAGACATCCAATTTTAAGTATAGGGAACTACTGCAATATCTCTGATAGCACCATGTTATTGAAGTTATTAAATTTCAACTTTTTAGGTGTTTATCCCTTTGTGTATGTGTGTGTGTATATATACAGAAATAAAAATACATGTAAACTGCTTTTAAAAATCTTGAAAATGAAAGGTGTTATAAAAATGTTAGATATTTTCAGTGTTTACAGGCATGGAAGTCAATGAGTTTGCCCAGTAAATTACAGAAGACTTTCATTTGGCAGGGGAATAAAGTCACAGAAATAGAACTATTGACAACTCTGTGGTATTAATATCTTTATAGTATTAATAACTGTACTGATTACTAACCTGACTGCAGCATATCCAGTATGCTTCCACTATGAAGGAAAAGTAGTACTGCTTCTATTCACAAGGAATCCCCAACAATAGGAGAAAACCAACTGATTAGATTCTAGTTGGAATTTTTTTTATTATTATTATTTTAGTAGATTTTTGACAAATCATAACAAAAAATGTAGGAGTTGGGATGTGGGTGTTGGAGCTCCTGACAGATCATTTCTTCCTAGTACCCGCCTGTAAACAGAGCTTTCTGTGAAATATATTTCTCATTTGTCACTTACTTTCCCTTTGCATTCTTTTTCCCTGGTGTTCACTGATAGAATATAGCAAGGCTCATTGGTAGAAAAATATTTTTAGCAATAATACCTTTTCTGAATATACCACTATCAATTCAACAGTCTGATCTATCTCACTGATTCTAAGGGCTGGTCTACACTATACAGTTAGGTCGACATAAGCTGACTTATGTTGACCTAATTATGTCAGTGTCTACATTACAGCCTTCCTCCCAGCGATGTAAGGCCATGTCTACACTACAAAGTTACGTCAATTTTATGTAAGTCAACATCGAGCCTCTGATTTAAGAAAGTGGATCTTGCATGTCCCCACTATGCTCATTATGTCGGTGGAGTGCATCCTCACTAGCAGTGCTTGTATCGACGCATGGAGCGCTGCACTGTGAGTAGCTATCTCAAAGTGCATATAGCCGAGTGGAATTTTGGGTTGGGCTTGCAATGCCTTATGGGATCAAAATGTTTGCATGGGTGGTTATGGGAACATGGCGTTAGCCTCCCATGATGCACTTACCTCACTCTCTCCTTCCTCCCTCCCTGAAACAAACCAAGCCTTTTTTGCACCTTTTTTCATAAGCCTGGGTTACCTGTGCAGACGCCATAGCATGATAAGCATGGACCCCACTCAGCTGTACACTGTTGTTGTGAGCATTACAAACACCTCATGCCTTATCCTGCAGTATTTACGCAGCTGAAACAGGAGCCACCACATAGAACAATGTGATGCTACGCAAGCAGTCCTGCTGGAAGCCATGGAGCGGAGCAATTTGCAGTTACTGGCGAAAGTCACGCATCATCTTGACGCCGTTGAGCGCTGCTTCTGGGCCCGGGAAACAAGCACCTACTGGTGGGACCACATTGTTATGCAGCTATGAGATGATGAGCAGTGGCTGTAGAACATTTGAATGTGTAAGGCACTTTCCAGGAACTGTGTGAAGAGCTTTCCCCAGCCCTGAAGCACAACAATACTAAAATGAGAGCCGCTCTGACAGTGGAGAAGCGAGTGGTGATAACTCTGTGGAAGCTTGCAACACCAGACTGCTACAGGTCAGTGGGGAATCAATTCGGAGTGGGTAAATCTACCAGAGGATCTGTTGTGATCCAAGTTTGCAGGGCAATCAACAGACTTCTGCTAATGGTAGTAACTCTGAGCAACATGCAGGACATAGTGGATGGTTTTGCTGCTATTGGGTTCCCTAACTGCAGTGGGGCTATAGATGGAATGCAAATCCTTATCTTGGCACCAGACCACCTTGCCAAAGAGTACATAAACTGAAAGGGGTAATTCTCATGGTGTTGCAAGCGCTGGTGGATCACAGAGGCCGTTTCACTGACATCAACGTGGGATGGTCGGGAAAGGTGCATGTCACACGCATCTTTAGGAATTCTGGTCTGGTCAGAAAGCTGTAAGCAGGGACTTTCTTTCCAGACTGCAGAATAACCATTGGTGATGTTGAAATGCCAATCGTGATCCTGGGAGACCCAGCCTACCCCTTGCTCCCATGGCTCATGGAGCCGTACATAGGCAGCCTGGATAGCAGTGAGGACTGGTTCAACCATAGGCTGAGCAAGTGCAGAATGTGCCTTTGGATGTTTAAAAGGCTGCTGACATTGTTTGCTTACTAGGTTAGATGTCAGTCAAATAAGTATCCTCATTGTTATTGCTGCCTGCTGTGTGCTCCATAATATCTGTGAAACAAAGGAAGAAAAGTTTCTGGTGGGGTGTGGGAGGGTTGAGGCAGATCACCTGGCAGCCAATTTTGAGCAGCCAGACACCAGGGCAATAAGAAGAGCACATCAAGGGGCTCTGTGTCTCCATGAGGCTTTGAAAACCAGTGTCAGCAATGAGCCAGAGTAATGTGACACTTATCTGTGTTGTTCCTTACCAAACTGTCCCCTGTAAACTACACCCCCGCTAACCTCAGTGTGCTGAATGAATAAAGAGCCTTTTCTCCTCAATCTGTTAAGTTTTATTATGCACACAAACACACAGAGACAGCAAAGAAATATAAGATAACCTGGGGCAAAAGGACTGATAAAACTGGGGTGGGGTGGGGTGGGGGTGGAACAAGGACAGCTTGCCTACAGTTGCACTGTAATAACAATCAAAGGTGTGGGAATGGGCACCTTCTGGTCCTTGTACCCTGGTGTTGAGTGCAAGGGATCCCAAACTCTCCCCTCCCCCGCCCCCCGCCTCATCAGACATTTGGGGGAGGAGGATGTAGAACTGGGCGATGATGGCAGCAGGTTCAGCATAGGCTGCAGAGGGACTCTAGCATCCAGCTGCCCTTTCTTGAACCTCAGCCAGACATAACCCCATAACCTCATAACCCTCAGCATCTTTTCCTGCGTGGCACGTTCTTGTTCCCTGCATGCTCTCCTGTTCTCCCTGTTCATATCCAGGTTCTCGGACAGTGTAATCCTCCATGCGCTGAGCTCCATCTTGTCACTCTCGGAGACGCACATTAACTCATTGAACATGTCCTCCCAAGTCTTCTTTTTCTGAACTGGGAAAGTCTCTGTCCCAGTGTGGAGAATATGCCGACGGACAAGGTTTCAGCTGCAAAGAATACAAAGCACAAGGGTAGCATTGCCAGTGCATACAATGTTTCTGGTGCAAGGTTAAATCTTTTTATAAAAAAAATCACACCGCTCAGTGCACTTACCTGGAATCCACAACGTAATCACAACCGCTGGCTACTGCAAGAGTTGGTTTGCTGCTCCAGCCATGGTGAGTAAGGCCTCGAGGCATGGGCAAGAGGTCTTGTGCTGCTGCTTTTGTGAAGACATCCTTGGGATCACAGGTTGGAACTTAAGAAAAGCCACCTTTCCCTCGCAACTGGATGGTGCTTGAGGACAGGCACCAGTGTAAAGACCCAAAAATAGTTTAATTTTTACAAAAGCAGCACCGGGATGGGGGGGGAAGGAAAACAAACAAGAAGCCGCCCCCCTTTTTTTAAATGCTGGTTGCAGTACTAGGTGATCCCTTCCAACCACAACCACGGCATGCTTGGGAAAGCGTGGTTGTTTGACACAGATTTCTCCAAACAGGGGGTTGATTACTTGTTGAATTGTTTGCAGTTTAAGGGCTAGCATTGAAAATGTCCCCCGTTTCCCATAGGTGACCATATGTGATATCACTCTCCTGAGGGTAACAAAGGCAGAAAGGGAGCGGATGCTGCAAGCATCTGGGTACAGATCTGGTCCTTATGCTGCTATGCTGTGTGCCACAATGATGCCAGCAGAGATAACAGTGGAGCGGCGCGGGAAACTGTCCTACCGTGGTGGACAAAATAAGGAGCCCTTCCCAGAAGCCTTCTGCAAAGGATTGCAGAGTACCTCCATGAAAGCTTCCTAGAGATCTCCATGGAGGATTCCCAGTCCATCCCCAGGCACAGGGCCGGCGCTTCCACTAGGCTACCCAAGGCGGTCGTCTAGGGCAACAGGATTTGGGGGGCAGCATTTTGCTGTCCTCGGCAGCAATTCAGCGGGGGGGGGTCCTTCCGCGTCTTCGGGGCACTTCAGCGGCGGGTCCTTCACTCGCTCCGGGACCCGCCACCGAAGCGCCCCAAAGACGCGGAGCAGAAGGACCCCCGCCGCCGAATGCTCTGAGGAGGAGCGCTGCCGCCTAGGGCGGCAAAAACCCTGGCGCCGCTCCTGCCCAGGCACATAAACAGGCTTTTTTGGAGAGCACCTTCTGCCTAGCTGGAGTGGCCACCAATACTCACTACACCTACTCTTTCATTCAGATTCAACATTAAAAATAATAGCATGTAAGCCCTACAGTTTGACTGGAAATGTGTACTCACCAGAGGTGCCTTCCCCAGCATCACGCTCCGCCGCCAACTGGTCCCTGTGAAGGGATGGATTAAAAACAGTTCTTGGCTGTTGGGGAGAATGGATCCTCCACTTGCCTGCCTCACATTCTCCTCCTCCTCCTCTTCCTTGTCAACAATGTCCTTGTTGTTGCTTGATGTCACCCGGGGATCCTGGGAGGTATCCATGGAGCATTTTGGGGTAGTGGCGGGGTTGCCGCTGAGAATCGCATGCAGCTCCTCATAAAAGCGGCATGTCTGTGGAGCAGAACCAGAACGACTGTTTGCCTCCCTTGTCTTCTGGTATGCTTGCCGAAGCACCTTTATTTTCACATGACACTACTGTGTGTCCTTGTGTAGCCCTTCTCCCCCATGCGATCTTGGCATAGATGTCAGCACTGCTTCTGCTGGATTGGAGCTCTGCCTGCTCTGGAGCGTCTCCCGACACAGCAATAAAATCCACCACCTCCTGTGTACTCCATGCTGGAGCGCATTTGATCAGCATGGAGAGCTTGTCAGCACAGCTGATCATGGAGACTCAAGGCCGCAAACAGGAAATTCAAATTCAAAAGTTCTTGGGCCTTTAACAGGGGAGCGGCTGTTTCCTGTGTACATGGCTGATATGCAGTGGAGTTGAAAGTGCTCTCCAGAGTGGTCACAGCAGAGCACTGTGGGACACCTCCTTGAGGCCAATTCATTCAAATTACACAACACAGTGTCTACACTATCCCTATGTCGGCCCATGGATGTCGAATCAAGCGCAACGCCTCTTGCGGAGGTTGGGTACAGAAGTTGACTTCACAGGCCACCTAGATTGGCAGAAGGGACTCAGTAGTGTAGACCTAAAGCGGCTCATGTCAACCTAACTTTGTAGTGTAGACCAAGCCTAAGTGCCCGACATCATAACTCCACCTCCACAAGCGACATAAGGCTTATGTTGGTGTAGTTAGAGCAACACAGTCTCTGTCTCAACACTGCGACCCTTACATCTTGTCAATTTCACAGCAGGAGCCAAGAAAGAAAGCCCTGGCTCTCCTGGAGAGATAGGCGGCTGGATCAATCCCTTGGCCTACATCCGCAAATGTACTTGGGTGCCTAAGTACCATACTTAGGCTCCACTGCAATCTCAAAACTCCTGCTTGGCTGCCACCTAACCATGTAGGCACTTAAATTCAATCAGCACCTTAATTTTCAGAGTAAAAGTTCCCTAGCTGCATCGGTTTCTGCATTTGGGCATGCACACTGCTGCCTCACTCTAGACGTTTGAGTTCCTATCTCCTGCCTAATCCCCAGCATGATCCATGAACTGTGGGAAGATAGATGGGCAAATTCTATTTTACTTGTGGGGCCCAATCCAGGGAGACATGCCTTCTGGATTGGGTCCCATTCAAAGTCTGGCAGGTGATAGTATCCACCTTATAACTTTTAGCCCAATGGTTAGAGTTCTCATCTGGGATGTGGGAAACCCACATTCAATTTCCCTCTCAGGCAAAAAGAGAGAGAGAATTTTAACAGGAATCTACCACTTGTCAGGAGAGTAAACTGGCCACTGAGCTACGGGATAGTGTGATATGGGCCTCCCTCAATCTCTCCTGTTGAAGCTGTTCCACTGGAAATAAATAAATTTACATGTTGTTGGGCCAGAGAGAGAGAACAAGCATGAGAATTACTCTATAGCCTAATGGTTAGAGCACCAATCTTGAATGTAGGAGACCCAGGGGCTAGTGCCCCTGCTCTAATGACTAATTATTTATCCACACTGGAACAGCTTCAACGGGAGAGTTTGAGGGAGCTCCACACAACACTATGCCATTACTTAATGTTTAGAGAGCTCTCCTGAGAGGTGGTAGACCCCTATTCATAAGTCTATCTCCCCCTTAGGCAGAAGGGAGAATTGAACCTGGCTTGTAGATTGCAAGCAGACAGACATCCCTGTGCAGCCTGGATTTAGGTGAGAGGGGCAGGGCTTAGCAAACACCCCCTTGGTTGGCATCTCCCATTGGTTATCCTAAGCAGCACTGGCTTTTGTGGTGCCTGTCTCTCCACATTAATTTTATAGAGCGCCTAGATGCTTAACTCAGGCGTTGTGGATCCCATTGTTATTCCTGTGATTTTCTAGGCTCCTATTTATATTTCTTTCAGTATTGCTTCATCAAAGGAGTTCATCAAACCTGGTTTGCTTTTCTGTAAAAGTAATTTATTTCTAATTGGTGAAAACATTGTCTTTCTTAGGGCTGATTTAAGGAACCAATAGCTGTAGAAGGTAGTCAGGAGTTTGCCATGGAGTGGGATGCAGTGGGTGGGGGTGTTCCTTCAGTAGACTTGGTTTCTGTGAAGCATAAGCTATATTTTAGTAATACTATGCTGTGAACATCCAAAGTAAATGTTCGGATTAATTGAAAAGGAGTCATTCTCACTTCAGTCATGATACAACATAAATCACCCCTAAGTGATTTCAGTATGTTAAGCTGCATATCACATTCAAAAGTCTTTTTGCATATTTCAGTTCCTTTTTCTCAATCATTTGATGTTTGAAGTTAACTTAATGTGTGAAAAGATTTAGAATGGTTTTTATTTCCTTTATTGAATTAGCTGGCTATTACGTTTCAGAAGTCTTGATCCTTTAGTGAAGTTTGTGGAGCTCTGCACTAATACAAGGTGAGGCCCTGCATGATTCTCCATGTAGCATTGTTCCTAACAAAGTGGCCATGAAAGCCATATTTCCAACAACTTTGGTTGGATCAGGCCCCTGCATCATAACCTGGTGTTCTCTAATTCTGAACATTTAAGTGGTCTGATTCAAACTCCACCTAGACTGCTATGCCATACCCTTCAATTTGATTTGAATGATGATTGTCCATAGATTTAAAATGATATGTCAGATCTGACCTTGATGCCATGATAATTTGAACATTTTTACAATTCTTCTTTGAGATGGGGTGGATAAACCCCATACTGGAAATACAAGGGTGCAGGAACAACTCAGCCCCTGGAAGACCTGCCTCAACAGGCCTGCTGGGCATGCTCTAGTAGGAGGAGGAGCTTAAGCACATCAGGGTGGAGAGAGACAGACTGGCACTCACTGCTCTGGAGGGGTTACACCAGGAAAGTATCTCCAGGAGGAGGAGTGCTGCATGAAGCTGGGACTCTCAAACCTGTAGAGGCCCTCAGCTACAATATGCCCTGAGGAGGGGCAGAGTGGTAGGAAGAGATCTAGATGACTGTGTAAGCTGGACCTCAGGTAGTGGATGCCTTCCTTATGGCACCAAAGAGAGCTGCTGGGTCAGAATCCTGTGGAATGGGAGGGCCTGGGTTCCTACACCCCCTACTGCTAGGTGGGGCTGTAGCCACAGACTCTTACCACTAGGCAGAATTGCCGCCACAGACTCTTACCACTAGCTGGGGCCCTCATCCCCGTACTCTCAACTGGTGGAGAATGAAAGCACGACAGATGAGTCCTGCTGAAGTATGTAAGAAAGGCGCACAGACAAGTGTGTGGGGAAGGGGGTGGATAGGAAGCAACATATATGTGGAGAAGCTGCTGAAGTGGAGGGTGGAGAGCCAACAACAACAGGCAACCCAGCTACAGCAACAGCAGAGTCAATTACTGCAATAGTTGACCACACAACACAAGCAATAAGCAGCTCAACAGCAGCAGCAGTTCATTCAAGAGCTGACCACCCAACACCAAGAACAGCAACAACAACTGGTCCAGCAGATGGCAATACTCTTATAACCCCCAGGATAGCAGTCAAGCTGATGAAGATGGGCCCAGAGGATGACCCTGAAGCCTTTTTGGTGACATTTGATCATATGGCTACTGTGGAGCCTGGACACCAGATCATTGGGCCATGCTCTTGGCCCCATAATGTATGGCCAATCAGGCAGCCTACAGGGTGATAGACCACATGGATGCCTGAGACTACCATAAGGTAAAGATGGTCATTTTAGATTACTTTGATATATCCCCAGAGATGTACCACCTGTACTTCTGGAGAGAAAGGTATCTGCTGGGGACCTGCCCTCCAGTAGTGTACCAGCACTTCAAGGATTATTGCTGGTGCTGGCTAACCCCAGACAGGTGAACTGGAGTGCAGGTGGCAGAGGATATTGTACTTGAGCAATTTGTCCAGGTTCTCCCAGCTGGGGGATAAGAATGGGTACAGAGACATTGAACAGGCATTCTGTTAGAAGTGATGTGCCCTACAGAAAACTGCCTGGCAGTTGAAGGGGCACCCTCTCAAACCCCCAAAAATGGGGCCTCTGAGACTAGGCCATTGCTGAATATGGAAGGTCGAGTGTGGCAGAGGGAACAGGCCACAGGAGACTGTCGGATGGTGCGAGGCCTGTGTCCCTTCTATGGCAAAGACTAGGAGGCTGAGCAAGGACCTCCCAGGACATAGAAGCCTAGGAAGCCGGGGAGCGTGGAAGCCAAGGCTTCTCTGTCTGTGATACCCTTAATGGGGGGGGGAAGCGGGGGGCAGATGGTGTCTCACTGGCAGGCAGTTGCATCAAAAGTGGAGAGCACAGTCATTTTTGATGCAACTGCCCCTTTATGGCAAGCCTGGACAGCCACCCTTAGAGCCTGCAAACAGGGACCAGCTAAGAAGATAGTCCCAGTGAGGGCCTATGGGTACAAAATGATGGGATAAATAGATTCAGGATGCAGCCAGAACTTCCTAAAGGAAAAGCTGGTTGAGGGCCATGAGACACCAACTGACACCTGACAATCTTCTTGAAGCGCATAAATAAGAATGGCCATAATGGGTCAGACCAGTGGTCCATCTAGCCCAGTATCCTGTCTTCCAACAGTGGCCAATGCATGGAGACATGTGCCCATACTTCATGAAGGATACTGCTGACAGTGGGGAACCACATTGAGACTCTACATGTGGGGTGGTAAGCTCTCTTGCCTACCCAGTGGCCCAAGACTGTGACTGAAAGTTCTTTGGTGAAGTCTTGCAGGTGCAAGAGAAGGACTTGCCTGTAGGGGATGACCATGCCTCCATGGCCAGGAAAGAGGCTGGGTCCGTGGAGCTGGCTGACACACGAGTGAGAAAAGACCCAGGGGAGGTGTCGGCAACCAAGTCATAGGCCATCTGGCCTAGTGGTTGAGGCAAGAGTCTGGCCTACCTGTTAGATTTGAATCTAGATGGGAGCAGGTCCAAGAGCAAAGTCAAGGGACATAGCTGGGCGTCAGAGACCGACGCCTAAACCGAAGGGTTAACTTCAGTTGCAGTCAGAAGGTGTAGCAGAGGGTTGGAGCTGGGAGTCAGAAACCAAAGCCTAAAACAAAGACTGAAATTACAGTCAGAAGGTGGAACTAAGGGTCTGAGCCAGGTGTCAGAGGTTAGGAAGGAACTGGGGGCTAGAGCAGGAGCAGATATAGTCTGAGGCATGAGCAAGGCTAGAGACAGTGGAAGCAGGGACAGGACCAAGTGCAGCTGCAGGCCAAGAATGCGTTGAGCAACTGGACAACTGCTGCTACTGAGACTAAGTATCAGCCTGCAGATTTCTGCAGCCTGGCACAGTCAATCAGACAGCTTCTATTAGGGCCAGCTGCTCTCATTGGGTTGCTAGGAGACTGGCTCTGCTGCAGGCTGTCCTCTGACAGTGGGGACTTCACAACATGCAGAAGGACCTTGAAGGGACCAGTGAGCTCAAGACCACCAAACAGGGTCTTCTTGGAGGAACAAAAGGGAGATTTCACCTTGTGCTGGGCATACAAATAGAAAACAGCTTTCAACAGGAAGTAATTGACTGAGAGATAGCACAAGGCCACACTTTGAGTTGAGAGAGGAACGACTTTACTGGTTGGCGAAGTTTGGGACCAACTCCTGTATCCTGCCCCTTTTGGAGGGAGTTATTTTGACTTCTGCACTTGGTACCATGTGCTGGACATCTGGGAAGGGAGAAAACCCTTGAGAGGATTACCGCCAGTTCTGTTGGCTGGGCATTTGCAAATGGGGGAGGGAATAATGCATGTCCTGCCTGGAGAGTCAGTTGGCAAGAACCAAGAGCACTACAAGGGACCCCCTGATAACAATGCCAGTAATAGACTACCCCTTTGAGAGAATCAACATGGATTTGATAGGACTGCTAGAGAAGAGCACGAATGGACACCAACACATACTGGTAATTGTGGCTTATTCAATGCAGTACCCCGAGGCTGCTTCTCTTTGCTCAACCAATATGGTGACCTGAGCAACGGAATTCATGAAGGTCTTTGCAAGGGTGGGGAGCCCCAAGGAAATAATAACAGACATGAGGATTAACTTCATGATGAAGAACTCATGTGAACTACTGAATATTGAAACTCTGAGAACAACTGCTTACCACTCCAAATGGATGGGCTAGTCAAACAATTCAATGGGACCCCTTATAGAAAAGAATGTATGCCATATACATTATAAGTAATGTTTTTATATACAGTAGAACCTCAGAGTTACGAATACGTCAGGAATGGAGGTTATTCGTAACTCTGAAATGTTCCAGAACTCCGAACGAAACGTTATGGTTGTTATTTCAAAAGTTTACAACTGAACATTGACTTTATACAGCTTACTATACAGAAGAACAATTCTGCTTTCCCTTTATTTTTTTAGTAGTTTACATTTAAAACAGTACTGTACTGTTTGGGCGGGGCATGGGGGGGGCGGTTGGTCTCTGCTGCTGCCTGACTGTGTACTTCTGGTTCCAAATGAAGTGTGTTGTTGACTGGTCAATTTGTAACTCTGGTGTTCGTAACTCTGAGGTTCTACTGTATTATGAATATGTAAATAATACACACACAGAGTGAGTGCCATTTAGAAACTCAGTTTTCACTGTTCCAGGTTTCTGTGACAACTGTGGTATCTTTCTATATCTATAATAGGAGATACCACTTTTACCATAGAGCCCTAAATACTGATTTTAATGACTTCTATTCCACATGTGTGTGCAACTCCCTGTGACCCAAACTGTCTGCCATTTAAAAAAAGCAAATTTACTAATAAGTAGGTGGCAGAGCTCTCTAAATTATGGCTGTTATTTCCTTCTATTTACATTAGAAAATAACAATGGTAGTAAATGAGGATAAAAGACGACATTTTAAAAGTGGAAGGCTGGAGATGTGGAGAGTGGGAGCCGGATTAAATATGCTCCCACACAAGCAGCAGTAGTGCAGAAGAGGCAGCCACTGCAGAGGGTCAAGATTTGGAACTGAGCTGCCTGCACCTCTGCCAAGCCATGGACAAAAGGGAATAGGTAGGATTCTTGCTCCTGCAGTACTTAGAGAGGAAACCAGGAGAATGAGAAGAGCATCTGAGCAGCCACTAACTGAGAACAGTGTGCAGGGAAGCCTATGGCCTGGGAGCAGCCCAAACTGTCTGTCTGTCTGTCAGCTCTCACAGAGGAGTGAAAAGACTATTGGGGCCTGTTGAAACCCAGCTGCTAAGAGCTAGCTACATTAAGGAGGCTCAGCCAGGTACTCAGTTTCCCCAGGTTCCAGGATTCTACCCAGAGCAGACTAAAACTATCTAGAGGGGTGGAGCCATGGGGAGTAAAGCTGAGTTTGGTGGGGGGTGGGGAGTCCAGAAGTGTTTCCCTACAGGCCAACCCCCTAAGAAACCCCACTGTACATCTAAAATGTCTGAGAGTCAGGTGGGAACTCCATATTTGTGGAGTAGTTTTCAGTGGACTCTGATGGAGTCTTTCCCAAGTGCCTGTCCCATGTGGTCCTGAAGGGTCTTTGGTGCTCTGGGGAAGACACAAGTGAAGACTACTGGGACTGTTTAAGACTCTAAAATATTAGATATATAGAGGACAGATGGACATCTCTGTTCGAAGAGGAAGGAACAACAGATTATATGCTATAGTGGATGCTATTTGACTTTGAGATTTGTGGGTTTAATTTCTTTCCTGGAGCCAACGCATAACAGTCGTTTTATCAAATGAAGGTTTTCTACTAGGAGAAGTATATTTCTATTCCTATAGTGGCTTCAGGAGAATGGCCTTTGTTCTCAGTAGGGGGAGGCTCAGGGAACTGATCCGGGCACTTTTGGGAAGTAGAAGTGCAGGTGCTGATGGAAAATGTTTTATCCATCAGAAGCTGGGCTTGAATCCTTGTGTCAGCAAGGATGAGCCCTTCTTTGGTATAGGACACAGTTTGACAGAAAAGTGTAGCTCCTGATAGAGAAGGTTTCATGCACACCCATCAATCCTGGTTGGGCTTAGCCCCCCCCCCCCCAGCATCACTACATCCATCTTACGTACTCAATGCATAAACTTTCAGCTCTAATTAGAGCTGGTAAGACATTTTTGGATGGAGTATTTTTCCATTAGAAAATGCTGATTCATTGAAACAAAACTTTTTGCAGAAGCATGTCATTTTTGACAAAACATTTGTTTTGAAAGAAAAAATTTTAAAAAATGTTTTGACATTTTTGGAACATACTTTGAAACAGAAAATCAAAACAGTGACTCCATTTCAATTTTCAATTTAAATTTTTTATATACTATGATATCAGAATGACCTGAACAATGAATCTCATTGTTTCCTGGGACACATCAAAAATTTTTGTTTTGCATTCTGTTTTAGAATGGAAAACAATTGGAAATCAGAAACTTTCCTGAAAAATTAAAAATCTGATTCCCACACAGCTCTAGTTAGAGTGTGAATTACAGCTGAACATCACCTTAAATTCCACTTTAAAAAAATTACCTGTTATATAGATCTCTTTGGATCCAGATCTCTAACAAGTTTTATGTAGATGGACAAGGGTGATGTTAAGAGCCATTCATTACCAATGAAAAGTAGGCCTGCCATGGAAAAAAATAAACCAGACTGAAAATTCAAAGCGTTCTTACTAAAATAATTACGAAGAGAAACCAATCAAAGCTGCATGGAAAATTGCGATGGGAGTGTACTACCTTTGAAAGGCTGGCCAGGAGCTGCAATCAGAATCACCTGCATATAATTAATGAGGTTCCCAGTCCCCCCCTCCCCTGAGGGCTGACCTGTTTAAAACTGGAAGAGGAGGCAAGGGAAAGTGTAGTATGGAGACTAGAAGATGCATACCTGGCAAGGATGGTGCTAGCTAGCCTCTCTCTTAGAGACTTTTTGTTTGAGACTTTTTTTGAGTAGCTCAATCCTGGGCTCACAGGTAAGAGCCTTTAAACTGTTGTTCAGGTGCTCCTTTCAGAGGGCTTATTTAAAGGGAGATATGCTTTATGTTAATTATAATGTTTGTTTGGCTTCTCCTTGCCTCAGCTGTTAAAATGAATCCATTGCTGCTCCACTGAAGGGGAAACTGAGGCAGGCCTCAGCAGATCCATGTTTTGCCAGACAGTGGTGCAACAGAGGAGGCATAAAAACTGAGGGGAAATTTCACAGCAATTGGACACTGATGTAAGCAGAGTCAGGATGAGCTCTACCCTGACATCTGGTGGTGAATTATGGCGAGTGTGGAAAAGAACTCCAGGGGCTGATCTTGTTTGCATAGGTACACCCACTCGCCTGGCATGAAACAACAGCAACTGAAAGTGGTTACTTTGGCTGGTGTGGGATCCCCAGTTTCTCTGTTATTGGGGCAGGAAGAATAAAGGTTTGTTACCCTGATTCTGTGAATCAAGGCCAGTGGAACTGTTGTATGACAGAAGGACTGAGTGAGTCCTTCACCATTACCTAAGTAGCACTTGCTTGACAAGGGGCATGGGTTACAAAACCCAGTGAATTGAGAGAGGTTGGGGGCAGGTATCTGCAGCTGGTGGTGTGGGCTCCTTTTTGGAGCCTGAAACACCAATTGCACCTCCTCCTCTCTCCACTGTTGAATGTCAGAGCTAACTTTGATTCCATTAGGAGTCTAGTTACAGGCAGCTGAGCTGAGTTCACTTTGGGCCAATAGTGCACCAGCACTGGGGCTCCCCTACTACTAGCTGAAATCACTAAGAGCTGAAATCACAAAAGAGCTAAAGTTACCAAGACCTGAGATCACTGAGGCTGTGTTAACTAGTGGGGGAGCCAGAAGCTATATTGCTAAGCGGCTGGCGGAGCAGCTAGCAGAGTGGAGCCTCGCGGGGACGGTTGGAGCGGAGCTGAACGGCTCACAGGTCGGTGAGCAGAGCGGAGCGGCTGGAGGAGCAGTGAGCAGAGCGGAGCCTTGTGGGAGTGGCCCAAGGGACGGCTGAAGTGGAGCAGAGCTGAGCGGCTCACAGGTCGGTGAGCGGAGCAGAGCGGAGCAGCTGCCAGAGCAGTTTGTGGGACAGCAGGAGCGGCTCACGGGACAGCTGGTGGAGTGGAGCGGCTCGTGGTGAAGGCTGCGGCGGAACCCCACGGAGAGGCAGCCGGTCGGCCTCGGATCACGTAAGGTGCCCCTTAACACCCTGCGCCCCCCCCTTGAAGTCTGGGGCTGCACTGACCGGGGCAGAGACTTTGGGGGGTTGTTGGACTTTTGGGACTTTGGTGATTCTTGGGTTGCTGGACCCAAGAGACTTTGGGGTTGTTGGACTTTTGGGACTTTGGTGATTCTCGGGTTGCTGGACCCAAGAGACTTCGGGGTTGTTGGACTTTTGGGACTTTGGTGAGTCTTGGGTTGCTGGACCCAAGAGACTTTGGGGTTGTTGGACTTTTGGGACTTTGGTGATTCTCGGGTTGCTGGACCCAAGAGACTTCGGGGTTGTTGGACTTTTGGGACTTTGGTGAGTCTTGGGTTGCTGGTTTCAAGAACCAATGGGAAAGGACACGGCCCAATCTGCTGGGGTGGGTCTTCGCTCATGGTTTGGTCTATGAACTGTAGTTGTTGTGTTTTCCCAATTTAATGCTATGTCATTTACCTCATGTTATTAAACATTTTTTGCTACACAGAGGCTCTGTGCTTGCGAGAGGGGAAGTATTGCCTCTTCGAGGCGCCCAGGGGTGTGTGTAAGATTTTCCCAGGTCACTGGGTAGGGGCTCGAGCTGGTTCTGTGTCACGCTGTTGGGAAGGGACCCCTATGTACTGAACCCGGCCCTTGCTGCTATCAACTGGCTTGGCAGAAGGGTTACATTTTTGGGGGCTCGTCCGGGATATCTGGGTCAGTACCCCTCGCAAGCACATCTTGGGTGATTCATTAACTTGGGAAAACCCAAAAATCTTGTTGTTGTTTTGATCTGTTATATTTGTAAAAAAATTACAGTTTGTATAATGGCCCTACACTTACTAGAGGACTGGTGCAAGGGGATGAATATTAACCCTAGAAACTGTCTTCTGGTAATGGGGGTGCCGGAGGCGTTTGATGAGGGTGCAATAGAACCTATCTTAAGGGCATCCGATGATTACCTGAGTAAGTGCAAAATGCGTGGGCGCATGTTTGTGAGGGACGAGGGGGCTTTTGCTGTACTGTGTGAGCTGCCATTGGCTGTGGACCCTCTACAGGTTCCAGGCACGATAGCAGTGGAAGATGGTGAGTGGATGGTAATAACCACTGGAAGCCAGCCCTCACTAGTCCCTGCCTCTGATGTAGAGTTTTTAAAGAAAATGTCGGCCTTTTTGGGGAAAGAGGGAAAGACTTTTGCTGATATGCCAGGCCTGTTGGGCATTGACCCAGGAGTCCCACACCGGGAGACTGCTCCTTCACCTGATGAGTGGGCGAAGGCTTTGGGGCAAGCATTAGAGAAGGTTATGCCACCCCACCCTGAGGCAAGCCCCTATCGTAAACTGAGGTTGTTTTCTGGGGGTCCCACCCCAATACCTGGGGAGGAAGCATTTGAACCCTGGCTGGAACACACCACTGAAATGCTGCAGGAATGGGCGGTGCCTGATGCTGAAAAGAGAAGGCGACTAGTAGAGTGCCTCAGGGGGCCAGCCCTAGATGTGATTCGCACCCTGAAGCTCAGTAATCCTGGGGTCAAGGTGAAGGACTGCCTAGAGGCCCTTGATCATGCCTTCGGGAGAACCGAGGGCTCAGATGATGTCTATTGCAAGTTCCTCAATGCCAGGCAACAAAAAGGAGAGAAGGTTTCTGCCTATATCCAGAGGTTGGAGAAATTATTGCAGAGAGCCATCATGAGGGGAGCAGTGGCAGTTGGTCAAATGGACCGGACTAGATTGGCTCAGATTGTGAGAGGAATTCAATATCAGAACCCAATCCTTCTCCACCTCCGATTAAGAGAACGGCAAGACAATCCACCGAGTTACTCTCGGCTGATAAAAGAGGTCCGAGAGGAAGAAAAGAGGCAGGCAGCTGGCGAGGTTTGCGAGGTGCAGCCACACCAGGCGACTGGCACAACATCCATACGAACTCCCAAGGCACTGATGGTGAATCCTCAAGAGGAACTTACCCAACGAGTGCAGGTCCTGACACAGAAAGTGGCTGAATTAGAGAATACCATAGATTCAGCAAATACTTCAAGGTACAAGGAACCCTCTGCTACCACGGTCCAGAAGACTACATTTAGAACCTCTGCCCCACCGAGGCAACAAGGGAAAGGACAATCCTTCTTCTGCTACCGGTGTGGCCAGGGTGGACATATTGCTGCAAGGTGTCAGAATGCAGAGAATCCCACGCTAATATATCAAAAGCTGAGGACCACCTGGGGAAAGTCGGGAAACGGCCCCAGGACCTGGTAAGGGAGCCGCCTAGGCCTGCAGGGTGTGGAGGCTCCCCTGGAAAGAACCATGCAGCCCGAATCCCACCAGGATTGATAGGACCCCGAGCGGAGGTAACTGTAAAGGTTGAAGGGACAGAATGTAGAGCAGTGCTTGACACAGGATCCCAAGTGACTATCATATTCCAGTCTTTCTACCAGCAGATGCTTAGGCATCTGCCTATACGGCCCCTGACAGGGCTTGGCCTGTGTGGCCTCAGCATGGATGAATACCCCTATCAGGGGTATGTCATAGTACACCTGGAATTCCCAGAAGAGATTGCTGGGGTAAGACAGGAGGTGGACACTGCTGCTTTAATATGTCCTGACCCTAAAGGAGCCTCTGATGTGTCTGTGCTAATAGGGACCAACTCCAGCCTCTTTAAGGTACTTGCAGATTACTGCAGACAGCGAGCAGGGGACCACTATCTAAACACCCTGGTGATACACACACACACTGTGCCGCAGCCTACAGAAAAATTGAGGACACAAGAAAAGTGATGCCTGATTTGCCAGTGGGAGCATTGAGGTATGCGGGCCCGGTCCCCTTAGTGGTTCCTGCAATGACAGAAAAGGAAGTGATTGTCATGAGTACCTGCCTAAAAGACAGTAAGGGAACATTAGCAATGGTAGAGCAGCCGACCGAGGGAGGGCTCCCAGAAGGAGTGCTGGTTCTCAGTGGAGTCATAACCCTACCTGCTGAAGCCCAGGAAGAGGTGACTGATTGCTAATGAAACACGCCGTGACGTGTTTGTAAAACCAGGGCAGAAGATTGCAGACATCTTTGAGCCTGAAACCATTGTGAGACCCCAGTGTGAAGCTGAAGTTCCAGTGATGGATCCCGCAAAGTTTGACTTTGGGGACTCACCATTGTCTGAGGAGTGGAAGGATCGCCTGCGGAAGAAGCTTTGCGAGAGATCCAAGGGATTCCCACTGCAGGAGTGGGACGTGGGATGTGCCAAAGGAGTGGAACACCACATCAGGCCACAAGATCCCCGACCCTTCAGGGAGAGATCTAGGAGGATTGCTCTCTCTGAGATGGAAGACGTACGCCATCATCTTCAAGAGCTGATCGCGAATGGTATCATTACAGAGTCCCGAAGCCCCTACGCCTCTCCCATTGTGGTGGTTCGTAAGAAGAGTGGGAAAATCCGGATGTGTATTGACTACCGCACCCTAAACAGGCGCACTACAGTTGACCAATAAACCATGCCTCGAGTACAAGATGCCTTGGACTGTTTGCTGGGTAGCCAGTGGTTCTCTGTGTTGGATCTTCGGAGTGGATACTACCAGATCCCTCTGGGAGAAGAAGATAAGGAGAAGACAGCCTTCATCTGCCCATTAGGGTTCTACCAGTTCGAACGCATGCCCCAAGGGATTTCTGGGGCACCTGCCACATTTCAATGTCTTATGGAGAAAGTCATGGGAGACATGAACTTACTGCAAGTGTTAGTTTACTTGGATGACCTGATTGTGTTTGGAAGAACCTTGGAGGAGCATGAAGAAAGACTTCTTAAAGTGCTTGATAGGTTGGAGGCATATGGTTTGAAGCTTTCAATTGACAAATGCCAGTTCTGCCGAACCTCAGTGAAGTATGTGGGTCACATCGTGTCCCAGGAGGGTGTGAGTACTGATCCTGACAAAATAGAAGCACTCACTACCTGGCCACGTCCAAGTAACTACAGAGAACTCAAGACCTTTCTTGGATTTAGTGGCTACTACCGCAGATTTGTGAAGAACTACGTTACGATTGTAAAACCCCTGAATGATCTTACCAGGGGATACCAGTCCAACAAGAACAAATCTAAGACCAAGAATAAGAGGAGGCCTCCAAAGCCTCCTGTGCAGAGACACTATGGCTCCTTCGAACCATTTGGGCCAAGGTGGGATGAGAGATGTGAGAGGGCTTTTGAGGAAATCATTACTCGCCTAACTCATGCCCCCGTCCTAGTCTTTGCTGATCCAAGCAAACCGTTTATCCTACATACTGATGCCAGTTTGGAGGGTCTGGGAGCAGTACTGTACCAGGAAGTGGAAGGCAAACATAAACCCGTAGCCTTTGCCAGCCAAGGACTGTCTGACAGTGAAACTCGCTATCCCATCCACAAGCTGGAGTTCTTGGCCTTGAAATGGGCCATCACTGAGAAATTTTGAGACTACTTGTATGGTGCTCAGTTCCAGGTGTGGACAGACAACAACCCATTGACTTATGTGTTAACAAGTGCTAAGTTGGATGCTACAGGGCAGAGATGGGTGGCCGCCTTGGCTAGCTATGAGTTCAGCATTCAATACCGATCAGGGAGAAGCAATGTAGATGCAGATGCATTGTCCAGGCGTCCGCAGGCACCTGAAGTTGCTATGATACCCATGGATGGAGTGAGGGCTATTTGCAGTGTGAGTCGCCGAGAGCCAGAGGCCCCTGAGAGTCTTCATGGATGTGTTGCTGAAGCTTTGGGCCTGCCCCCTGACTGCGTGCCTTCTGCTTCCATGAACTATATTGCATTGGACCAATCTCCCTTGCCCGTGCTCAATGCGGCTGACTGGCAAGAAGCCCAGCTGCAAGATACTGACATTCGTGATACGCTACTTGCCAAAAGGGAGGGGCGAAGCCCAGCTGCGGTTGTCCCACCTAACCCGGAGGGTAAACTACTATTGAGCGAATGGACCAAACTAAAACTGATCCAGGGAGTGTTACATCGAATGATCACCGACCCTTTACAAAAGCAACGAGCACAACTAGTGCTGCCAAAAGAGTACAGAGCCCTAGCCATGAGGGCCCTGCATGATGACTTTGGACATTTAGGGATGGAGAGGACCCTGGAACTTCTTCTTAGTAGATTCTATTGGCCCCGGATGGCTGAAGATGTTCGTAGGAAATGTGAGACTTGCGCTCGATGTGTTCAAAGGAAAACTCTGCCCACGAGGGCTGCATATCTCAAGAACATCACCAGCACCAAACCTTTGGAACTGGTATGCATTGATTTCTTGTCTTTAGAAGTAGACAAGAGGAATATTGGGAACATTCTAGTAGTGACTGACCATTATACGCGATATGCGCAGGCATATCCCACGCGTGATCAGAGGGCCACCACTGTCGCTCGAGTACTGTGGGAAAAATATTTTTCCGTTTATGGATTCCCAGCCCGGATACACTCGGATCAGGGGCGGGACTTTGAGAGTCACCTTCTGAAGGAGGTGCTGAGGATAGCGGGAATTAAGAAGTCTAGAACAACGCCTTATCACCTGCAAGGTGATCCTCAGCCAGAGAGGTTCAACCTAACCCTATTAGATATGTTGGGGACTTTGCGACCAGAGCAGAAGGCAACCTGGAGCCAACATGTCGCATTCCTGGTGCACGCCTACAACGCCACAAAGAACGATGCTACGGGAGTCACCCCATATCTCTTAATGTTTGGGCGAGAACCAAGATTACCCATAGACCTGTGCTTTGGGGTATCAGAGGATGGAGATAGCTATGAAACTCATCAGCAATATGTATCCCGACTAAGAGAAAAGCTGCGGGATGCTTATCACTTAGCCACATCTGCGGCTCGGAAGAACGCAGACCGCAACAAACATCGTTATGATGCTAGGTTACGTCTGCAAGAACTCCATCTGGGGGACAGAGTCCTGCTGCGAAATTTGGGTATTGCTGGCAAACACAAGATAGCTGACAGATGGAAGGCAATACCTTACTTGGTGATGGAAAAGCTAGGAGACCTGCCGGTCTACAAGATCAAACCTGAAGAGGGTCCAGGGCAGACAAAGACCGTGCACAGAAACCTTTTGCTCCCTGTGGGGGAATTGGTAGACACCCCGTATGAGATGGGCCACAACAGGGCAACTGGGCAGAACGAAGGTACTGGACCAAAGCCACCCTCCAACGTGGACAGCCAGCCCCCTGCAGCTAACCTACCCCTATGCAGCACATCCGAGAGCGAGTCTGAGGAGGAAGACACAACCGTGGTGTATCCTGGGATGGAGACAAGATTTCAGTCTCGATCAGCTGAATCAAAAGAGAGCTCCCCCTCTTCCGCCCTAAACCCCATGGCAGAAGTATTTAGGCCCATTCCTGACACCCCTGAGCCACTGGTGGGACCCCCATGTGATAACACACACAGGTTATTGGACAGTGGAGACATACAGGTGGAGGATGTCCTGGGCACCTTGGACTCTCCACTGTTAGAACTAGAAATGCAGGGCCCTATGCCAATAGCCGAGGGGCCCTCAAAGGAAACCTCTCCATCCGTCGTTCAAGAGGCTGTCCCCCCTACCACGGCAACAGAGATTCTCAATAGACGAGACAGGGTAATAAGACCAGTAAAACGGTTGACTTATGATGCACCTGGGGTGACTAGTGAGGAACCAATACGTTTAGCACATAGGCTTGTGGAAGCTAAAGTGGGCTATCTGAGGCCAGTGAGTTGGTATAATAGGAAGTGTGTAAGAGCTAAAGTTACCAAGAGCTGAGATCACTGAGGCTGTGTTAACTAGTGGGGGAGCCTGAAGCTATATTGCTAAGCGGCTGGCGGAGCAGCTAGCAGAGTGGAGCCTCGCGGGGACGGTTGGAGCGGAGCTGAGCGGCTCACAGGTCGGTGAGCGGAGCAGAGTGGAGCGGCTGGAGGAGCAGCGAGCAGAGCGGAGCCTTGTGGGAGCGGCCCAAGGGACGGCTGAAGTGGAGCAGAGCTGAGCGGCTCACAGGTCGGTGAGCGGAGCAGAGCGGAGCAGCTGCCAGAGCAGTTCGTGGGACAGCAGGAGCGGCTCACGGGACAGCTGGTGGAGTGGAGCGGCTCGTGGTGAAGGCTGCGGCGGAACCCCACGGAGAGGCAGCCGGTCAGCCTCGGATCACATAAGGTGCCCCTTAACACCCTGCGCGCCCCCCCCCTTGAAGTCTGGGGCTGCACTGACCAGGGGCAGAGACTTTGGGGGGTTGTTGGACTTTTGGGACTTTGGTGAGTCTTGGGTTGCTGGTTTCAAGAACCAACGGGAAAGGACACGGCCCAATCTGCTGGGGTGGGTCTTCGCTCATGGTTTGGTCTATGAACTCTAGTTGTGGTGTTTTCCCAATTTAATGCTATGTCATTTACCTCATGTTATTAAACATTTTCTGCTACACCGAGGCTCTGTGCTTGCGAGGGGAAGTATTGTCTCTTCGAGGCGCCCAGGGGTGTGTGTAAGATTTTCCCAGGTCACTGGGTGGGGGCTCGAGCTGGTTCTGTGTCACGCTGTTGGGAAGGGACCCCTATGTACTGAACCCGGCCCTTGCTGCTATCAACTGGCCTGGCAGAAGGGTTACACTTACTTTTAAAGAAAGACAAGAATTCATGGTCTATTTTAATCCCATTTTATAATGCAACTCTAACTATGCAGTCGCTACAAACTGTGTCCATAATGTTATGATATTTGTTTACTCATTTGTTCCTAGACTTCTCAAATTCACACCCACTGTGAAAGGATGGGTGTGTGTGTGCACCCACCCTGAGCCCAAAGCTAATTAACCTTAGGAAACAAAACATGCATGAACTTTATATTGACACAGCTATTCAAGCAATCAGGAGCAAATTCTGTTAAATGTCTGAGGAGTTGGTGTGTGTATGTTTTGTCTATTCTAAGCCACAACTACAAAGAAAAATGAGATGCATTACCAAAGGAAGAAGTAGGTTCAAAGTATGCCTAGGAGTCATTTATCATAATACAGAGCATAAATTAATAAATGTATGCTTCTAAAAAGCAATAAACCTTCTAATTCAATTTTATTTAAATAATAGTTAAATTGCTGCCCCAGTCAACCTCTCACTGTGATATGTGTAGTCTACTAAGATAAAAAATCTACAAAAGAGGATAAATAAGTTTCTTTTCACTAAATATGTATATGCTATTTGTATCAAGAAAAAAGCCTCTTTATTAGTTAATGCATAACCCTTAGTCACAGAGTGAAAAGGTGCAAAGATTTACCATTCAAGTTCAACACAAAGTGGAATGTCTGAAGTCAGCTCACTACCCACCCACAATACAGCATGGAACACGTTATTTTTAGAGAAAATGGACTTTTAAGTGCATCATACAGTTGTGAGGATAGATTCAGTAAATCTTTCAGTGGGATTTTTTCCCACAGAAATATCTACTGATGCCTGTATGCCTTTCCAGATGTCTTGCATATTACTTGAAATGTCAAGACAATACCTCAAGAGAACACTCCAATTTGTTAAATTGATATTTTTAAAATGGTATCAATGCTCATTCTGTGTAGTAAGTGCTGTTACATCATGCCCAGAAATGCCCCTTTTAGTGGCTGTACTTCCAAAAAGAGGGAGGATAATGTAAGAAGGGGGATAGTATTGTTAAGGTTAAGATTTTTGTCATGAGTATTTTTGGTAAAAGTCCTGGAAAGGTTGCAGGCAATAAACAAAAATTCATGGAAGCCTGCGACTTTTACTAAAAATACCCTGAGGGGAGCTACCAGTTGGAGCCCTGCCAGCAGCTGACCACCAGCTCCTGCTTCAGCCCTGGGGGCACCTGCTTTGGCCCCGGGGGCCGACTCAGCCTGGCCATGGTGCCTGCTCCTGCTCTGGCCCTAGGAGCTGCTGCTCCTGTGTCAGGGTCTGAGCGCCAGCCCCTGCCCCAGGGGCTGCTCCTCCTGCTCCAACGGCCCTTGGGGCTGACCGCTGGCTGCTGCTCTGGCCCTGCCACTGCTCCTAGGTGCAGATTGACAGCTGCTCCAGCCCTGCCACTGCAGTGGGCTGAGTCAGCCGAAGAAGTCACAGAGGTCCGTTAAAGTCACGGACTCTGTGACAGAATCGTATCCTTAAATATTGTTAATGGACTTGATTGGGACTCAAAGTTCAATCCTTGGTTCTGCTACAGACTTCCTGTATCACCTTAGGCAAGTCACATAGCTTCTCTGTGCCGCAGTTCTCCATCTGTGTAGTGGGGATAATACTTCCCTACCTCACAGGCAGTGGCGCTGGAACAGTTTTTGGAATGGGGGTGCTGAGCTGCACCCCTCTTAGCCCTGTCTGCGTCCCTCAACCCCCCCTGGGACTGGGAGCAGGGCCATGACTCCAGGAGGAGGGGATGCGGACAGGAGTAAGATGGCTGTGACCCCGCATGCAGGGCCGGTGGCTGGGCGGGACCCTGGGGCCAGCAGCGGAGCCCCCAGGGCTGGCAGCCGGGACCCTGGGTGGCAGGGGACTGGAATGCCGGGCGCAAAACCTGGGGGTGCTGCAGCACCCCCTGCACCTCTACTTCCCATGCCTATGCTAGTATTTCTAGCTGTATAGTTCCCTGCCTATGCTGTGAATTCCACAGTAAATCAGACTGTCTACACAGGCCTTCTTTGCTTTCTCCTCAGAGGCTGTGAACACTGTCATTGTCCGTACCTATAAGCTACCAAACAGCCCGTCCTAAGTAAGCATGTTTATTCTTAGTGTATTTTTAAATACAATAAAGGAACCTAAATACATGCTATTAAACTTACCAGAGATCACCCCCCACTCCAACAACGATGATCAGTCCTTCAAAGTCCACCAACGGGGTTTTCTGTGGTCATAAATTCATAACAGCTGTTAGCTCAGCTCAAGCACTGCCTGGAATCGTTCATTCTTTCCTTTGTACGGTTTTGGCTTTTGATCTTGTCCTCATGTAACAGGTAATCAGCAGACTAAGGTCACCTCGTGAAGGTGAAGCTTCAAAAGGCTGAGTTTTTGCATAACCAGAGGAGGTACACTTGCATAGACCTCCCCATAGAGATTTCCTGGGAAATCTCCTTCTCTTGTTTGCCTCGAAAATTCATTCTTGTCTCACACATTGTTTTAAAATAGTCATCTGAGGCACATAACATTGGCCATGTCCTCCCCCCACAGAGAAGTTATGTACAATCCACAATAATACATAAACTTTGTATGTATAATACAGTGGACTTCAAATTTAAATAGATATTTAAATTTAATTCAATAAGATTGCCCAAAGATATTACAGGAAACTGCCATACGTGTCACTATAAGTACCTAAAACAGACAGATCCCTTTGTGACTTTGGAAAAGCCACTTAATTTCTCTGCTCCTCCTGCGAGTTTGGGTTGTGTGAGTGCTTGAGAGGCACTCAGATTATTATTGTGATGGGGGTGATATAAATAGATGGCATAATACAAACATCATTCTGAAATTATGATGCCACAGACTACAACTCAAAAAAAAAAAAAAAAAAGGCACTTCAAAAATACCATGCCGATGCATTTTCACTTCCACAAAATGAGCACATATTTATGTGAGTCTTGCTTTTACTGCTAAATTATGAATTTCATGTTTTCTGACTAAATTGCTGTGGGTGGTGGTTGTGTTTTTTTTATAACTTTAAGCAACCCAGATTGGAGTTGCACAAGGGCTTTGTTTGCCCTGGAGTCTGTAGCTCTTGGGAAATGTGGTATCAGAGCTAGAGCTTCAGCTCAGATATTTCATCTTTTTGTAATGAGTGATAATCTTCTGTTATATACACACACAGCCCCCCCAAAAAAACTTTCCAGCAGGAATGTGTTACTATCTGAAGTAAGCCCTACTACTGAATCTAATAGCTCCTCTCTCCTACCCCCCACAACGATTCCAGTCAGTTATACTGAAGTGGAGAATATTTCCATGTATACAGTCCAGGAAACTGCAACTCCAAGAGGATCCTACACCAGCAGTCTCATGAGAAGGCTTTTGAGTCTGTTGGAACAGCTGCTGCCACACGGGGAAGAGCAGGCTCCAAGGGCTGTCTCTTTGAGGAAAAAGGTGGGGAAACACTACTATGGGGTGCTCAGATGCTGCAGTGATAGTGGCCATATAAGTAGCTAGATAACTATAGAGAAGTAGCAGCTTATATTGCAGGGGAGGAGCAGAAGACCAGCTGGAAAAACTATTACATTCCTGTCCTCATGGCCAGTTTATTGAAGGTGTTCTCTTGCTCAATGTTCAGCTGTTATCCTTCCACCTCCCTTTTGGCCCCTGGCCATAGGAGCGGCTCCCATGGGAGGATATCTATACTTCCAGGAGGAGTAGCAGACAATAGCTCTTTTATCAGCCAACAGTCTAAGTGGTGAAAAAACAGGGTGAAAGGAGGGCAGAGTTATAGAGAGAGGAAGAGTCATCAGGGACTAGGTGGGAGATGAAACAAGGGACAGAGCCCACCAGGTTTTGTGGGGTGAGAGTAAAAACATAGGGTGGCATGAGTTAATTAGGAGACCTTTCCAGTGGGTGAGAAAATGAGCATGAGGCAATTCAGAGGTGTATAAGGGGGAGGGATATTTTGCATTTGTGCTGGGAGTCCATATGCTCTAATAAATTTGTTAGTCTCTAAGGTGCCACAAGTACTCCTGTTATTTTTGCGGATACAGACTAACACGGCTGCTACTCTGAAATCTGACATCTGAATATTATGCCACCAGTTACGAGGGGGGGGGGGGGAAATGATAATACTTTGGGCCAGATTATTATCTGGTATAAATCTACATAGCTCAATTGACTTCAGTGCAGCAGCGCTGATTTATGCTAGATGGGATCTGACTCAGACTTTATCTGGCTACTTTTCCACTGTAAAGTAAAACGTGAACATATACATTCACCTGCTCCAGTACTTCTGAGACACAGGGCACATTCTTAGAAAAAATACATTAGTATAGCATGCAGACATCATGGCTCATATTCTCACCCCCTGTTCCAGCCACTCTGTTCAGACGGCACACTAGTCAGATGCATATTTCCCTCGTGTTGGAGACTGATGAGCTGAGATGTTGCCCAGACTAGGCTATAATATCCATTTTAGGATTGACTACAGCATCCATTACTGTCCTATTTAAATATGTATATGTGTAGGAGTTCACAGGGTGGTGGATGCTTTCAACCCTTTGCTGAAATTGTGTCCTTCCTTACATCCACGCAAACCAATTGAAGCAATTCTGTATTTGTAACGTGTACACCAAAGGTCTACACTTAGATCTGTAATGCCAGGAGCATGGTCATCATTTTACAAGCTACAGTTATAGCCACATGTGTTTCACAATATGTGTAGTCCATTACACTATTTGCAGATGACATTCTATATTTAAATTCCATGATCACATCTTTTAACTATCACATTAAAAGTTGATGCAGATTGAACTAAGATTACTGTCTTCACAATCTTTTTTTTTTTGTTCCTTTGTGTAGACTAGATTACACAGCCTATTTACTCTTACAAGTTAGTTATTTAAAATGACAAATGCCTTCATCAATTACATGTTAACCAAAGTCATAAGGAAATTTTGAAATATTTAGTGCTTAGGATATTTTTAAATCCCCAGAAGGCAATTTCATTTTCTTATGGTGACGAAATAGTGATTATGAAAATAATTAGATAGTAAGGATAATTTAGAAAAATTGTGGCTGATAATTTTCTTACTGTTCCACTATTTATACAGTGTGAATTTTTCACTTGCTCTTATTTTTTATGATTAAAAATTTATCTCTGTCTTAATTATAAAAAAGCAGATTTCCCCCCCTGAAACTAGATATTGTTTGTTATGAATTGAATTAATCAGATTCAAGACAACTATGGATTGGCATAAAGGAAATATAGAAAGGTAGCAATAACAGTCAATTAAGGCAGTGTGCTGGAAGGCACTGAGTGCATATGGCATTTGGAACCAGGAAGTAGGGCTCCAGACTGAGAACTTGACAATGTTGCTTTCTTAGTTGTTCATGTAACTCTTTCCTTAAATTTCAATCTGCATGGGGTTGCACAATCCAAATTTAACTCTGAATTTTAGTTTTGAACAAGTACAAAATCTCCAAGTGAAATTCAGTCAGAACTGATGAGTTCCACCTGCCTTTATGTAAAAATAATGATTTTTACATGGTGTTATCTCATAATCATGCAAAATTCATCAACTCCGGTTCACACAAAATTAGATCTATGTTTGGTTCTGTACCCATGTGAGTTTCCAAATGGATTTAAGATGGAGTTCCATGTAGAGCACATTTCAGTAGTGTAATCTCAAAGTAATAGACATGAATCAGGGTGGCAAGGTCTGTCACTGAAAAAAATGGTTGCAACCTCCTGGCCAAACAGATTCCAAGAGGCTGTTTTGACCACTGTTAATTACCTAACCAGAACTCCAGATTGCAAGCCTTGGTGACAAATGACACACACATTTTATAAAAGTGAAAAATAAACTCTGACACATTTTCTAGCTGCTTTACCCAGCCTACTGGGGTTCTTAAACCTTTTTGGTCTAGACATTTCTCTTTTCTATGGAAGACATTCTAGGTGGAACCTTGGAATAATGTCATAGTTCCGAATTTGGGGATATTATCTGCCCTTCATACATTCAGGATAAACAATACCTAGGACTTCAGACCCATTGTCAAAATGGTAAACTGTTTGATATAGGGCATATATATACCAATTGTTGTTTAGGGAGATACATGGGCATCCTGCTTACTAAAATAACATTTATCATAATTTTTGTCAAAGCTAAACAAAATTTCATATTTTCTGATACAGATGATGGGGGGAAATAAATCAGTGCTATAGGTTTCATTTCACTTTGCATCTTGAATCTTTTGCTTATGGAGATCTTCTTGTCAATAGTGACCACCCTCTCTCATTGATTACTTACTTAGATTTAACCAAGTAAGACAGACTGACATTTTCTAAGAATTTAAAAACATATGTATTCTAAGATACAATTAAGATGTTTTATTGCTAAAAGAGAACAGTTATTTGTCAATGAACATCTCCCCTGGCTGACTTCAGCTATAGTCTGTCATGCTCAAAGCAAGCTTCCCCCCCCCCCCCCCCCTCATCAGATTGGAGTACATATGATGCCACTGGCTGTTTTAAATTGATACAAGGGCTTCAATCTGTGAAGTCTCCGTCAGAGAAAGAATAGGGGACACCCATTAAAAAAGACCCTGACATATGTGCTTCTCTAAATGGGCCTGATGTGAGGCCCTTTTGAAGTCAATGAAGAGACTCCCCCATTGTTTTCCATGGGCTTTGGGTCAGGGCTATTGTTTTCACTTCCTACAGTGGAGTCATCTTGATTCCTGAATGGATTTTGTAATTTCTTCCTAATTTGTCCATCTTGAATGTCCAACACTGCAGATAACTTTTTCTCATATGCATTATCTTTATTCTCTTCCCCCCCCCCCCCCCCACTTTCTGGTTAATGACCCTTACCCTGAAGAATATCCTGTTTAGTCTCACACTGGAATATTAAATAGATTTGCGCACAAATGCCAGACAGTGGGATGTCAAAATCACATCCCACATTTGAGATGAACAGCTGTTTAGCTAGAATGCAGAATGTATCCTCTGGTAATGGGGTCAGAAAAAAATAGGAATACATGACTATGGAAAGGAGGTCTATATAATTTTATAAAGTGTATCTTAGCATTGATTCTTGAGGTGACATGAGTTCTCAGCCGAGGCTTTGAGCTAATGCTGAATTTTCTTCCTCTTTATTTTCTGTTTCCTATATTTTTAATTCTCCTCCTCAGAGCTCCTGTTGCAGCTGTAGAAACTGCATTACCAGCTAAACTAACAGTGATTTATCTTTTACATGGTGTCACTAGTTAATGGGAGTGATCTGTTTTTACATAGAAAAGATTCCAGTTTATCTAATCTGACTTTAAATAGTGGTATACATGCTTGACAACATTCTGATCTTACCTGTAATGTGATTTTATCCTGCTGCACTTACTATTGCTGAAAGCATATCTTTCTTTCTTTCTTTAACTGTTAGCCTGGTCATCTTCACATGAAAGAAAAGAGTGACCATTGCTACTGGAATCCTCATGAAAGATTTTTAGATCTTCTTGCAGCAGCTGGGAATAAAAACATTGATTTGTTTATATCAAAGTTTGTGAAATGTACAGAGAGATGGCTTCAAAAGGTCAAACAGAGGACAGTCCTTGCTGGAATATCTCTCTACAACAGAATCCCTGTCCCACCTGCTTTTTATTGGGACAATCTATAACCAAACATTCCACGTTTCATAGATTCTGATCCACCCTCTAAGATAAATCTACTTAGTTTAGAAATTGTGCATTTAAAATTAAATTATGGGGTTGTGTGCTTCATAGCTTGTATAGGCCAAGCTTATTGTGCATACCAGGGGCTTCTTGCATCTCTCCATTCTCCCCCATAAGATCCCTGCATGCCATCCTCCCATGCCCCTCTGTTTTAGGGACTCCCTGCAACAACCCCGTTTCCCCTGCCAGGGGTTCTGTGTGTCCCCCATTACCCCTCCACCCATACCAAATTCCCCCATACCCGCAGCTCTGTGTGCGCCCCCATTTCCCCTCTCACCATGGCAGGGGCTTTGCCTGCACGTCCATTCCCCTTCCACCCTCAATTCTGGGGTCTCCCAACCTTTGCCGGTGGCTCTCTATGCCCCATTCCCCTCATAGCAGTTCAGGATGCCCTATTCTCCACACAAACACACCCAACCAGGGGTCATGTGCATGACCCCTTTTCCCTCTGGCCCAGTTCTTCCCACCACCATTATTCTTTCTGTCTATGAGATAAGTCATTGAGGGTGTCAACATGTTAAATTGTATTGGGAGCATAGGCAGAGATTAGATAGGAGTATTTTTATGCTGGAAGGCAATAATGGGTGTCCATGAACCAGTTATTTGATCTGGGTAGACCATTGCAGGAATACTTGAACCTATAGTTGTGCTAAAGAACTGGCAGGGACTTCACATTTTGGTTTTCCATTTTTCTTACAAATCAATATCTTTCTGGCCATTGATGGCTAGAGCATTCCCTGAAAACGTGGAATTGATCAGATGTGGCATTGAAAAGTAATTGCATTAGACAGACAAACAAATACATTCAATTCAACAGCATTTCTGTAAGGCCTTCACACAATCATGTCCTTACTGAAAACACTATGAAAATGATTTGTTTGAGGAAGGGCATTCATTTTCAAACTCATGGGTCTTTTTCCATATATTGGTTTAGCATATTTGAGTTATAGTTGCAGTGTTGCAATCTCAGCAGATCTATTTAAACCTCAATTCAAAGATACATATATTTAGACTTGGATAGTAGCAGATATAATTGATTACTTTTCCCGTACTTGTGTGGCGTTAAAAAAATAAACCAACATGACCAGAACTGACCATTTAAATCATTCAACATTTTTCAGTGGATGAACAGTGGGACAGATATCTATTTGGCTTGCAGATACAAATTGCTCAGTTAATATTTCACTATTAAAAAGGGACTTTATCTCCAGATCTGAAATACAAATGTGTTCAACTAGGCATAAAGCCGATCAGACTGCATGTTCTTATGCATTTATCAACTCACCACTTATTTACTCTTTCTAGAGTAACTCTATTAGCTTTGCATTTAATCTGCATAAAGTTTCCTTCTTTAATGTTGCTTGATGGCTCGCTGCACATTATTGCAGTTAATATTTATAAAAGTAATAAATAATATGAACAATAGCACTTCTGTTTGCATCAGCTCCCAATTTACAGCTGGAGATCTTTCAACAATAAAAAGTAGAAATGAAATAATACTGTGTCAAGAACAGTCTAAATAATAGCATTTGGGGAAAAGTTCAGTAAAACATCAACTAGCATAGGGGTTCTTGCAACATATTTTTTGGTGGCCTCCGAGTGTGGCCACCAACTCTTGCTGGTGGCTGCTATGACAATTTTTCCTAAAATACTTAATTAACTTTATGAAAAACAAATGTGCACATTATACATGTCCCAATCATAGTAATTTATGTATGTAGGGGTTTTTCACAAACTGAATAATAAAAAAATAACATGCAGTTGTCTCTACTTCTTTACTGGATCTAAACAGAAAAACACAAATAAGATGCTTTGCATGTTGTTGCACGTTTTTGTTGCTCTTCCTTTTGCCTTTTTTTTTTTTTTTGTGTGGACTTGCTAGCTAATAAGTCTGCTTTCATGGAAAGTGATATTTGTACATTTCTTAATATCATTTTTCACAGCAGCAGATGTGTTAATTAGCTGGGAGGCAGTGCAAAGTGATATTAACAAACATACAAATGTCATGTTTCACAACAGACTTACTCAGCCCTGGCAAGCCAGGGGACAACTTCAGCTTGGGATGGGGAGGTGGGTAGGGAGGCAGTGGGGGGTCAGGGGAGGCAGCTGGGGCCAGGGCAATGAGGGAGACGGAGCCCCACCACTACACAGCCAAAGCCCAGAGCCTGAGACCCCAGTCGGAGCCTGCCAGGGCACTGCAAGAGCCTGCTTCCCGCCACCCTAGGGCTGAAGCCGGAAGCCTGAGCCCCACTGTCCTGGGGAAAGTGGGGAACTCACACTAGCCAGCTCCAAGGATGACAGAGCCCAACCCCTGTTGGTGGCCCTGGGGGAGGGGCTGCTGCTTTGCCCCTTGCCCCCTTCACTGCCCAAGAGGCTGTGGCCCCAAGAAAAGCCAGGTGCTGCATTTGAGAAATGCTGAACTAGCAAATCATTTTTAATATGTTCCCAAATAGCCTCCACTTCCTCAACTGTGTGGATTTGCCTCTAAAAAATGGGGTGCACTCGAAGTGCCTGAACTTCTCAATAAAACCTTAACTCCCCAAACCCCTTAAGACTGTCGCCCCAAACCCAGAGGAGTGTCCATTAATTTCACCTACTGCTCTACACTGTTGCCACTTTAAGAGGTGAGATTTTCCTGTCTGTGTAGCTCCACATAGCGTCAGTGGGTTGAAGTGAGTCATCTAAGCATGGCCTGGTCCTCCAGCGAGTGGGTTCTACCTAGTGAAAGGCTGCACGTGGACCTCATAACTGCTAGCCTAAAACCTACAGAGGGGAAATGAAGGGATTACCGCCAGATAGAACCAGAGCAGAATTAAGTACGTTTGCAATGCCCAGTGCCTGTAAATAAGGTGCTTGATCTGTTTCCTCCTCGTTTAAATTTCTCTTCCCTACGCTGCGGAGTCTCGCGGAATCCCCCTTCAGCTGGAACGCAGCACGGCTCCTACAGCACCCTATTAGCAGGGAGCAAAGGGGCTGAGCAGGACAGACGTGCAGGCACGGCACCAGCGGGCGGCTCCGGGCCCGACGGCTGGGTAGGTGGCTTCTAACGAGACGCCTTTTCACTGAAGCTGAGAAAGGGAGAGTGGGGAGGATCCGCTTCCCCCTCCCTCTAATGGGCACCCAGCGGGAAAGTGCGCTTGAACTCCGCGAGCGGGGGCGAGCGGCAGCCTGTCACTGCACGGGTTCGCAACCCAGCCTCCAGCCCCGCCCCTGAGCCTGCGCGGTCGCTCCGCACCAATCCTGCCGAAAGGGCAAAGCGGCGCGCGTGTCTGCGGCCGGGGAACGCGGGGCTGGACCGGGTGTAGAGACTTTACCGAGCCCAGTGTATTCCCTTGAGCCGGGTACGCCGCCGCTGTGTCAGCCTGCGTGTGAGCGCCTGTTAGTTCTGCTGCCTCCTTCCCCAAGCAGCCTGGCAGAGCACAATTAGCTAATCCCTGCTACAACCACGTCCCACCGTGTGGGGCATGTTCACCAGCACCCCGACGGTAAGATCTCTCTCTCTCTGCCCCTCCTTGTTGAGCCCGGCACTGGAGAGATTTCCTAGCTCTGAGCTAGGGCAGGAGAGGCGAGTAATCGGCAGTATACAGGGGTCCCGAGAGCAGCGTCTTTAAAAGATGCAACATATTACAAGCGTCTCAAGCCTTTTCCAGCACGGACCCGGCTTCAGTTATCACTAAGACCATTGCTTTGTCTATGAATGTGTGTGCGTCTGCTCCATGCCCCCCCCCTTTTGCCCCCCACTCCCCAAGGGTCTGTGCACCTCGATTCCTCTCGTCTCTCTCTAGAAATGCAGCCTCCTACATCCACAAACTAGGAGAGGAAAAGGCAGGTATCCTGGGAAGTGAACGGTGTGTCATTGATTTATTCTCACTTTTACTGAGCTGTTAAAGGGGCTCTCGGGAAAGGCAGGATTCTGCCAGATCCTACCATTTTTGGCTCCTGACCCTCAATTTCCTCTGCATAATTTCTCCTACTTCACACCCGCCCACGCACTCTGAGGCATCCCGGCACAACAGCCCTGCAAAATCCCGGATCCACCACCTGGATCTTGTTAGATCCAGCAAATGTGCCCCCAGCACTTCTAGCCCGTAAGTATAGAGCCAAGTGTAGGCACTCTGCCTCTACCAACAACAGTCTCGACAGGGCCGCAGCCTGACGCAACAGAGCAGCAAATACCCAGATAGGGCACATGGGATCCTGCCAGATCATGCCATGTTTTGGCCCTCCAACGTGTAAATTACACACAGGGAACACGTTTAGTTGCTCTTGTTGCACGGAAAGATCCGAGAAGCCAATGCACCACTATGCACTCCTACATTAAAAACCTGGATCTGGATCTTGCCAAATTTTGGCCACGAACCCTAAAATACAGTACAAGCTTGATTCAACTATTCTACCAAGATCCTCCCTGCACTCCCTAAAACAAGTGTCCCCTCCCTATCCCCAACAAATCCTGGTATAGAGCTGCACAAACTCTAATTTGGCACCAGTTTACTTCTGGTTGCAACCCCCCTAGTTTTACTACCTAAATTTTAGCACATGTGCAGCTTCCTTAATCTATAGAATCCAGGTCCAAATGTATCATGATGCACCAACACTGCCCCCTATCCCCCCATCCATACCTCACAATTATATAGAAAGCTGTAAATAAATTTAATCAGTGAAACTGCAACAAGTTAGGAATATGTATTTTAAATGTTAATGATAAAAGCTGGAGACAAACCTCAGATCTGCGATGTTCCATAAATGATCAGCCATGCAAATTATGAAATATGGATCGCTGTTTATCTATTTACTGTCAAGAGTAGTAATCAGGGCGTTATTTCCTTAGCAGGTGGAACGAGAACAAAATCAAAGTACCAGAGTCCAAATTAGAAAATAGTCAAGGGTTTCAGGATTATGTGATTTAATTGACAAGGAACTGGGTGAGGACTATAACGTTTCCCTTTAATATTAAAAAGGTCTCTGTAACTTTAAATGAATCTGTTAAAAAAGCCCTACATAACTTTTGCTGAATATAGAACTTGATGTATTATACTTTCCATCTGCCAAGGAATAAATACATGACAAGCTATACAATGGGGAAATATTGCATTTCATGACGTATAGTAAGAGTGGAGATGGTAAAACGGCGTATACAAGCCTAAATTAGCCATTTCTAGCAGGATACAGGTGCCAAAATTAAAATATTTGCCGTTACAAGATTTGCTAAGGTCCGGATTTTTGATGAAATAGTAGAAGCAACACCTTTTGCTCTGTTTTCAGGGTACAAGTTCTGAGTGTTTGGTGAAACTTTGGCAAGCTCCAGATATGGGATCTACATTTGTGTGGTATGTTGGCTTTCGGGCACATCCGTGTGGATTTTTAAGGAACAACAGGAGACGCTAAATGAATTCTCTGTTTAGACAATATAATGTGGAGGTTCCAGGGCAAAACCAGGACCTGTTCATATTCAGTTCCCAGGTTTTATGGTTGATGGGGGAAGCATTGATGTCCCTGATATAGATTTAGGTAGGGTAGGTCAGAAGGGGGTAGTACAATAGAGAAGCCACATTTATTCTCTATTCCGGTGGCAAAGTTTGTACTTGTTCTTCATTTGTACAATAGGATTTTAGGAGGATAGAGCCCCCAGATTGGCTGGATCTCTTAGCACCAGGTCGAGGTTGCAAGTTCTTGTGGCGCTGTTGCCCTGGGATAGGTGAGGACCAGGGTTGTTTTGAAATAATAGGAATGACTGGATTTGGACTCCGATTAGGCAGTGTAACGTGAGCTTCTGGGGCCCCAAACTGACCGGATTTTGCAGAATCCACTTTCTCCCTCTAGGGACCCAGTTTTGCCTTTTTTTCCCCTTTCAAGCGCTCTCCCCAGCAGCATCAGCTTCTCCTAATCACGTGTGATTTCCTTTCGGGGGCTCTCAGGGAACTGAGCAGCCGCCTCTCCGAGCCGGGTCTGAATGTAGGACCGCGATCCCTGTCCTCAAGCTGCACTCCACCATTCAGGTGATACCCCCACAGGTTCTGGACAGAGTCCTGCTTCCTCTCTCCTAAATCACACGCTGGACTTTGCAAAGGCGCGGTGGAAGTTTCCTGCTACACGCATTGAGTCCGCCTAATCGCCATCTCTCTCTCTCTCTCTGATAGGGTCTGATTAGCAAAGGAGGACTTGACCAGGGACCTGAGAATCGCTGGATTTTCTCCCGAGCTCCACCAGGGGAGAATGCACTACAGGTAAAACCCAGCTAAACCCCGCGCGGCGAATCCTAGCGGGAGCCGACGAAAGGAGGAAGCGACTGAGGCGAGACAAGCAGGAAGCAAGCTGGTGGGGTGGAAGGGAGGTGGGCAGCTCTGGGGGCTGGCAGCTCTGGGGGCTGGCAGGGTCTCTCGGTGTCTCAGCTCAACACCAGCAGGGATGGATAGCGCCTCTGGACTCAGCCGGCACTGGGACACAGCGCTGCTGCTGCAGCAGGTGCCTATACACCGGCTTGCCTCTCTCTGCTGCTAAAAGGGCGGCGCTCCCTAATCTCTCGCTCCCCCTCCTCCCCTCTGATTTATTTATTTTATTGTTTTGGGTGGACGGAAAGTAACCCCCCTCCATGCAACTGCAAACAGGGACGGTGGCGTCATTCCGCTCCGGAGTTTGAGATCTCACCAGCGACTTCAATACGATTTAATTTTTTTTTTTTTACACAAATAAGAGTGTAACTTTCCGGAGGCTTTGATTTAAATCATGGGCACTGAGATCGGGGGCCAGGTGAGAGATTTTCTGTATTAAGCCAAATAACCGTGGAGATGTTCCCGAGTGGTTTGGAAATACTTTGGACAGAGCTCTGAGAGGAGATCCGAAGAGTACAAGCTCTGCAACGTTTCTGCAACTGAGAGCAGATCGCCTAACGCTAGCATATTGGCAAGTAAGTCACTGGTTACAGTCCTGATTGCCGTTGTCTGTAAAGGTATTACCTTTATCCCTTTGCAGCTGTTGGTTTGAAACTCCTTGTCTGGCGGGAGGACGGGCAGTGGAGTCCTCTGCAGTTTTAGATCTCGAGGTCTCTTTATTTGAGAGATTTGTGATAGTGAGAGGGGCTTTATTGCAACCCAGCATTGGTCCAACTCTGTTGAAGTGCATTGTAAACATCCCTTTTATGGCACCTATATGCCTTAGCTTCGCAAGAACAATCTTAAAGAAAAAGTGTGGCGACCACTTGTGCAACTACAGCAAATGGAAATGATGCCTTATATATTATTAACATATTATTTTTTTTCTCTGTGTTCATGTGTAACTAAATATTGAGAGTCTCTTAACAGAGTGCATTTTAGCAACAGCTCTTGTAGGACAGCCCTGTGTGTGTCTCAGGCATTTATACAATGCAAGACAGTGATTGAATTTGATTTGCATACCTTTTAACTTTTACCCATGTCATTTGGTAATTTTGTTTTTCTCTGATGCCCCTTCTCTGTGTGGGTTTTGTTTTTTTGGCTTTTTTTTTTTAACGTATGTACATTTATTGACCTTCTTCTGGTAACTGACATTTGTCACAAAACAAAAGTTGAGTCCGGCATGGTTTCAGTTTAACAGGGCATCCAGAAAAGGTGTAGTAGGCAAGGTGGCCAGTCCTGCTCCCATGGAAGACCATGGCAAAACTCCACTTAGGAGGGAGCAGGCCCAGGAGGCTGTAATCTCTTCCTAAAAATTCAGTTGAAGATAGTTTGCTCAGAACTAATCTGCCACATTGCAAAATGCCAGATATCCTGTTCATCTTTCGGCATAGCTAGTGGATAAGCTAGCCCATCTGCCTCACCATATCTACCTCCCATCCATCTCTGAAATTCAGGAGCTAAAGATGTGATTCCACATGGAATTGGCAAACAGCAAACTTCAAAGAGTGTTTAATTATGTTTGTGTTTATTGATTTTCTTAGCATCTTCTCTACGAGACTGAAAACCACAATCTTTTACAGTGACCTTGATGAACATCCTGCTTTAACATGAAGGTTTTACAGAGAAAAAGCATTTACACAGATTTACAGCCAAGCACTGACATTTTGCTTAGAGCATGATCAGTTCCAATGAACATGTGAATTTTAGTAGTGGTAGTGGGGATAGGTAAGTAGGAAGAAGGGGTGGTGGTGGTGTATTTACTTAGAGGAATGAACTTTCTTCACTATTACAAGATAAATAATACTATGTACCAGCTGCAAGTAACATGGAGGGATTTGCTTCTATAGAAAAGTAAATGGATATGAAATAATTCTTGATTTTTGTGTTTTTTTTTGGTCTCATTTTCTGATCAGAAGTCTTCAGTAAATGGAGACAGATACAAAAAATCCCAAACCTTTCCAGGTTAATGCACTTTGATTTGTCAGCACTTGTCAACTCTGAGGGTTTAGAAGAGAGATCATTTTATATGGAGCTACCTATATTTTTCATATATGAGGAACATTAACATAGAGGATAAAAAGGTGGTTATACACTGAACATGTGATTAAACCCACCAGTTTATAGCAAAAGGATGAAATAAGCCTTTCCCATGTTGGTGGATAATTTACGTGCAGCATGTCTGGGATAAATAATCTGAGATGAATGTCAGCTGTTTGAATACACTTTCAGAAGAGCGTTATATGGTTTAGATCTCTGACATGCCCAATATACTGTGAAGTGTGCAATAAGACTACTAGAACTATTGTTAGCTACTGTAACTAGCTAGCCTTTCTTTTAATTGAAATAGTCAGATTCCACTCTGTGTGTGTGAATCCAATATATTTCTAGTGAAGTATACCTATGGGTTTACAGTAGTAATTCCCTCCTCTGTTGCAGAGTGGCAGGCTTTCACTAAGCGTGTGCCAGAGAAATTGTAAAACACTGAAGCGTGCATTGAGCTGGAATTCGTTTAGGGTATATTACTGTGGTCCCTTCCACAATGAACATAAATGACGGTTAATGGCTGATTATATAAATGAATGATTTTCCAGAAATCACGTCAGCTCTGCCACCTTAGATGCAAGCTACACAGTGCTTTGTTTCTCTTCCTTTAAGTCATGCAATTTAACTTAATGCCATAAAGTGAAGTCATTGACTTCACTTAATCTCTATTTGCCTGGGGAAGAAGAAAAAAACATAATTTAATGATGGGTCATTTGGCTTTTGCAGTATGTTGTATGATTGCTATGAGATAATCTAATGAGATGTCTTCTTCACTGAATTAAAGAAACTGTTACTGTTTATCCCTTCACTTTTTCAGCTATACTACTCAGAAGAATTATTCTACTGCATGACTTAAAACAAAAATTTTCACTTAATATGACAGAGAAAATTATTCAGTTATTTTCTCTGACAAAACTGAAAATGAAGGGGAAGGTTAATATTAGGAGTTGAACTATTCAAGAGTGTAACTAGAATAGTAACCACATAAAAGAAATGTATTAGGAAATTGATCAAAAACCTCCTTTACCTTTGCGCCTTGACTAGCTTGATAGTCACTTGAACATCTTTCCATGTATATGTAATAAACATTTATAATGTTTAACTATGAAGGCTAAAGTACTGAATGAAAGTCATACACTTTCCCACAAGTTTTATTAGACTGGTACAGTAGCCTAGCTTACTTTATGTCTTTTAAATTACAAGTTTCCAAAATGTAATGCATATTATGGTCAGCTTTAAAGTTAACATTTTTATTTTAATACTTCTTGGATAACACAAGTCTCTTTAATGTAGAAGATGGTGATTTGATTCAGGAAGCCTGAAGCACAAACAAACATTGCAAGTCCTTCCTAACGTCATTATGCTTGTTCGGCAATACTATTTGCTCATTAGACACTACTTTCATGGATAGATATAAACTATAAGTGAAGTTGAACATATTGCCAAGCAAGAAAGCTTCATATAGTTATCCAACTCATAAACTCTGTCACTCTTTTCTGCTCATGTTTTGATGAACAAAAGATTATATGTTTTGTGGCAAAGTACCTTCTCCTACTCAGCAGGCTCAGTCCTTTTTAGCCTTGGAGACACAGGCTTGGGCAAAGCAAATCCTCGTAGGTGGCACAGGGTCTGGCTATTCCTTCCCTCAGTCAGTCCCTTGTGCTTGTTTATCTTCCCTTCTGGGGACAGAGTGTGGCCTTCCTTGCAGGAAGGGTTCAGAGCCTTGCTGCTCCTAACTTACTGGCAGCTTCCCTGGTTCTCTCCCTCTCTCATCCCCCCTCCTTCCACGGGGAGGGTTTAAAAAGGTCCCAAGCAGTTAGAGCCAGCTGAACCTAATTAGTTCCCTAGTAACCCCTTGCCCAGCTGAACCTTATTTCCCCATGGTTCTCTCTCCTCAGTGGCTTGGGAGAGGCCTTTTTAACCCCCTGGGACTGATTACTACCCCCCGTAGCTGTTTGTCCTGGGTTTGCCACAGTTTATAGATTTATTCTCAGTCTTCCTCAATCATGCAGCACTCAGAATGTACAATATCCAGAGGCTAATAACTTAGCACTACTCCTAATGTCTCAAGTACTGGGAAAGCCATTCTTCTTTTAATGCCACTTCCTAGGAGTCATGGCTGGGTTTCCTGCTTGCATGCATTTTTAAGAGGAAGAAATGGTAAAGTATATAGTAGAATTCCAAATGAGATAAAATTAGTAAATAGGGGTCTTCACTTCAGATTACAGGGTAGAGGAGTAGGAAGATTGAGTCCCAGTTTTGCGAGAGTTCCTCTCGCACCCAGTTTCTAGTCACAGTTTGTTGACAGCATTCATTGTTTAAATGTTCCCTGAGTTTCTTGACATGGGTTGCCAGCAAAAACTGGCATCAGAGCCCGCTATTTTTGCTACTCCTCTACCCCATATCAGAAGAGGAAGGGGGAAAGCTATCATTATCTACAATATTAAAAAAAAATTAAACAAACATAGGTTGTAAGCATGTGAGCTATCCAAAATATACAGGAAATACAGTGGAGACTTCTGGTGGTAACAGCCTATTAATACATTGCATGTGTCTGTGTGTAAAGTGCATATTATATATAATTACTAACGGGGCAATAATCCAGTGGCATTAGTGCTAAATCAAGATTGGACTGCCTCCACACTGTTTCTTGGGTTCGTCCCAGCTTTTCATCCTCCGTAACAGGGGGGTTAAAGGCCCAGCACCAACTCCACCTACTTATGCATAAACTATGCTCTGTCTGAACAGCTCTGCCTCTTTCTTGGTGTTTAGGGAGTCTACATTTGAGAGGGTAGTTTGTGGTGAACTATATAGGCCCTTAATTGGTCACTTAGCTCTAGCAGGTGTGTCCCCTTCAACAGTCACCAAGAGAACTGAAAAACACAGTTGCATGTTGAGACTATGGAGACCCCAGGAGTGGGGGTTGTGGGCAGGGCTGGTTTTAAGGGCTTAGGTCCCGCAATCTCATTGGTAAGAGGGAGAGAAGGTAGGACATAGATGATCAACCTCAATTCCATTGTTGTTGTGTTCCATTGTAATTAGTCCTTAGTGTTTACGATGGTGTTGGGCAAGAATCTAGTATTCACTGTATGCTGATTAATGCTTGGAAGGTAGTTAGTAATGCGTTCACTTTCCATGACTTGCTCAAAGATGAAAATAACCCAAACCTGGTTAAATGACACTGGTGGACTAGTTTTGCCAATGCTGATTCCAAACAGGTATTCAGGACACCATGGACAGAAAGGATAAACTGATGGGTTGTGTATGGCTGCACTGCTGCTTGCATCTAGCATGATATGCCGGAGCTCTTCCACCCCAAAAGTGAATCAAATACAGTATGTCCATTTTATGAGAGTCTTGGTATGGAGCTAAAATGTAACTGGTGTTTAGTATACCAATTGCCGCACTGCATTGTAAAATCCCTACAAGACTGTTGACGTTCCTCACTGGGATGGTACAATATGGGCAGTGGGGCTGATACTGCTTGATGATTTTTAACATCTGCCTTGATAGCTCAAGATTTCATGGTTGATCTAATGACCATGGATTGTTGGCTCAGTTTATACTGCTAGTAACATTCTTGATTTAATGTTTGGGTCAGGATTAGAGGTGAGAAACTGAAAATTGTCGCCGTGTGGTTTGAGTTGAGGTGCTTGTTTTGATGGTGCACTTTTAGAAGCTAATGGACCCTGATCATTTTGGGAGTGCTCTGAGGAGGCCTGGGAGGAAGAATATTGGTCCTCTGACAGGCCTGTTGATTGGTTTTTGCTCAGTCACCATCAACATGTTTTGTTTCAAGTAATGGACAGTTTAGTTAATCCAAACTGTCTTCATTTCGTAGCTGATACAAATTCCTCCCATTTGTAAGGAAATTTCCTGTCACATTGTTGATAAAATTTAATTGACTTACATTGAATTGTATGTAAAGACCATGTCGGGGAAAAGTTATTGTTTTCTTAAAGAAATAGAGAGACTGTTCCCTTAATCATTTTTTCCTTCAGCTGTTATATTAAACGTATTTAATAATGCATGGCTATCTCTAACCAGGAGCTACATGACTTTATAATGTTTGCATCATTTTCCTTTCCACAATCAAAGTGATTCTGTTCAGATGACAGAGTCCAGGCAAGATAGTAGTAATCCCTTGACTCACATTTTTTTCCTTCTTTTGGAGGGTCTTGTCCTGTGTCTATTGAAGTCAATTGCAAAACCTGCAGTGATTTCAGTTAGAATAATATTGAGTCCTGTGGGATGTTTAAGGTTCATATGTTTATTGTAAAATTGTTACAACTTTTTGTTTTTCAATAAAACATTGCCATTGTGGCCTTCAACTTAAAATACATAATCAGTTTTTGTTCATTTTCTTCTTCCCGAAGTAATTAGCACCAAAAAGTTGTGTGCACCAGCATTACATACCTTAGCAAAAATCATGCAAGTCTCACAATATTTTGATGGACTTTTGTAGCAGCTGTTAATAATGAATCATATGGTTACGCTTCAGCAGCGCAAATGGGCATTGATTTTCTTTGGCTTCTTTTTGAACCTAAAGAAGTAACACAATTAGAATTATGCCCATAAGCTAATTCACTCCCAGATCTTCATATGATTTTGTGTAGTAAAAGAAAGATAGCATTCTCCAGGAACAGCTTTAGAAAGCTGATCTAAGTTAATCAAATGTTCTTCAGGTGAAAGAGGATGGGGAAATATCAATCCTCCAGTGCAGAGGGGCTATAGACTCAGTTTTCATCACATACAGCTGTCTTCCTGTGCCGACTCCTAGTTTTATGTTAGAGCTGTATTTGAGTAGACTTCTGAACAGCACTGTGGTAGCTGGCTATTGGATTTCAACATAAATCTTCACAGTGTTTTACTATAATGCAGATCAATTGTTGTTTAGTATTAAAACTTATATCAAGCCATGCAGTAAAATCTCCATTGAAATCTAAAGGTATTTCTTTGTAAAAATCAGTGGCAGGATGTGTCCCTGTAAAATCCTGTAAATCTTAAATACATTTTGGAGTCTCTCTGTAGTCAAAATGCTATGGAGTCTGTTTTATTGTTCTTGTATGGAATGACTTTGAGAACACTGGGTCAATGTGTGTGCGTGGGGGATGTGAAGAGGGTGCATGTATATGTATGCACACACATAGTTTCTAAAGAGACATACTCTCTTCAAAGCTACCTTTGGACTTTGCACCATTGAGAAATGGATTTAAAAGCACACTTGAATCATATGGCTCTTTAGGAACCAAAGTTCTGATGTACTTTGAATGTGACGTGTTCATCTGCCATAGAGGAAAAAATCTGTATCCATACTCCTGCTGGCAAACTAAGGAACAGTGTTGGTTATAGCTGTGAAAATAAATATTCCCCTATCTTTTCAGCAGAAGCAAGGTTTTATTAAATATTGTGACATTCACGAAATGATCCCAGTGGAGAAAGCTTATTTGAACCCTGCCAGACATTTGTAGACAAGTTGTATGAAAGTCACAACCTTATGTAAATCATTATCACCTCTCATTGTCCATCAAATCACTAGGGTTGGAAAGGACCTTATTGGGTTATAGAGTTCATCCCTCTCCACAAATAGAGGATTGCTTTCTACACCAATGTTTTTAATCTTTTAGCTAGTGTGTTCTTAAACATCTGTAGTGATGCGGCTTCAGCTACTTCCGTTGGCAAGTTACCGCATTAGTGCAATTGTTAGTTTTTTCTCCTAATGGTTAAATTAAATCTTCTCTTGCATTAATTTTGGGCCACTAATCCTTATGGAATAAATTTCCCCCTTTACCACAGTAGCGAGGCGTAAGCCAGGCCCCTCTGGTTTCTGCCCCTGCTTCCCTCGCAAATCAATCAGGGATGCCTCAGGTTGATGCAAACACCGGTGCTCTTTATTTACAGCTGTTTCCCACCACCGCCACCTTACTATCTATGTACAGGTTTTTCACAGCCAAACGTTGCCAGAAACAGACCTGGCCAGCAACAGACTAGAGGCCCTGGCCCTCTCTGTATCTGGCCTTTCTCTTTCCATCTCCTCCCCTAGCTTCCTTCCTCCCTACCTTTATATCCCCTGGCTAATTAGGCTGGCAGCTATTTCTCCTTGCCAGGCAGGCACAGGGCAGTTCAACCAGCCCCAATCCATTCCCCTTGATTGGGCCTGGAGTCGCAGGGGGCTGATTAAGCACTCCTTACTCGGCACCCTGTCACAGCCACATTAAATAATCCCTTCCCATCTTATGGTGTTTTTCATCTCCTCATAACCAGTGATCATATTCCCTGTTTGTTGTATTTTTTCCAAGCTCTAAATACTACATTTTTTTAGATTCTCATAATATCTCTCTAATCCTTCTAACATTTTTGGAGCCTAACTCATTTATTATTGTCTTATTTTTTTTGTTTTTGAATAGCATAAAGCTCAGCTCTTAATACTATAAATTTGGTATTCCCATTTATCTCCCTGTTCCTAAACATCATGCTCTTTCACATACCTCCTACTATAGCTGTTTAATTTTTTCCAGTGACATTGTGTTGTGATCTTTATATCTAATTTGCTGCTCAATAAAATCACCAAATTCTCCTCTGCATTACTCTTTCCCAAGATACAGTCTCCCGTTTTGTATTTCTGCTTAGTGTTATATCTCTCCCTTCATTTGTTGTCTGAATTTATATTAATAAATCATCCCATTGATATCTTTCTCCTATCTGATTCTGTAATGTCTACCATTGCTAATATGATTAATGTATAACACTCTGCCTAGAGTGTGAATATAGATATTAAATAATACTAAGTCCATTATTGATTTCCTTTGAAACCATACTTAATATTTCTCCTCAGTCTGATTGACATTTGTAATTACTTTTTGTTTATGGTATGTCAATCACATTATGTAGCCATAGCAATGGCAATTGATTTAGTAATATCTATAGGCTCGTGGGAAGCAGAAAGGCTATTAGAAAATAGGAAGGAATGAAATGAGAGTGAATGGTTTGGGGCAAGTCTACCACTAGCATATTTCAGTGCCCATGAAATGAACAGCAGTCTATCTTGGATGAACTATTAATGAAATGCATGCTGCCTTGTCTTTCTGTTGACTTCCATTGATTTCAATGAATATTGGATCAGGCCCAAAGTGCCCATACTACCTTGATTTAAATGGAGTTTTGGCCACTTACACTAGCAGTCAATTTGTCCTTTAAGTGGTAAAATCATAATTGTTGGAAAAAGCACCTTCCTTACCTATAAATAAAGAACACAAATTACTTCCAGCTTTCAAGCATGTTGTTCAGCTTAATCTCAACTTGAAAAAAATACAAAGGTTTCAGTAGTTTGTAGTAGGTGGCTTACAGTTAAATGTACGTGGCTCATGGACAAGTACCATTAGTCACAAAGGCAAATACGGCAGCTGGCCCTAATCCAGTGCCTATGAATCAGGCCTTCAAGTGGTCCTCCTTACTCATGGACCCAGCATTTTCATGATGAATACAACAAAATATTAATCTAAAGGAAAATCCCATTAAAATGAGCTATAGGGAATTGGTGGCTGGTTAAGAATGGGATCAACACAGAGACCTTTTAGTGAAAGATCTGTCTTCACAAAGTGTTCTACATTGTCACATTATGCAGGTTTACTGTGTCATGGCCTATAATATGTCATAGTACTATACTAGAGCTGGGCAATAAATTATTCAGTGATTTAAAAAAAATATTTTAAAATTATTGCATGTATACGTGAACACAAATATATGTGTAGGACACACCAAATGGCCCAATTTTATGATTCAGTAGCTTAAAATGTTCTGCAGCAGTACTTTACAATTCATATAGCTTTCATTCAAATTCACCAGCTTTGATATTTCAGCCTGATGACTATAAAATTCAATTCTAAGAAACAAGGCAATTCACAAAAGCAATTAAGCACATGCTTAAGTTCCTTTGACTTCAGTGAGACTTAAGCACATGCTTAAGTGCTTTCCTAAATAGGGATTGGGGGACAAGGGGGCAAATCCTGTATGCACTTACTACTGGAGGTAGTGCTTACTGCCTACTGCCATGAAATCTAATGAGTTTCCTTATGGTTCTAAGTGTTACACCTACTAGTAAGTATTTTCAGGATTGGACCCTAAATTAGCTTTACATTTACAAAGTCCAAAAGACAATAATTTTGTTTAATTTATCTATCAGAAAAAGGAGTACAAGAGAAATTTTGGTAGGCTACAGAAATTAATAAAATGAATACCCAAACTGAACAGACCCTTCTGAGGCTAATTTCACCAGTGATGCTATCTCTTTAACAAACTGCTCCTCTAAGGGCCGTATACACTACTCTAGATCCACACCAGAATGCTTTTTGATGGATGTAAGGTTTCTTTCAGGGGTGGTACATATCCTTTAGACATTAAAGGCCAAATCCTGCCCCCTACTGCAACTTTGCACCACAGTGGAGAAGATGTCATAGGAAGTCTCCCTTTGAGCAACAGCAGGAAAGGATTGTAACGCCATATTGAATGCATGCTTGGCAAATATTCCCAAACCTACTGATGCACTGTGATCCCAATGGGGGCAAGGCCTGATGGCTAGGAAACAGGGCAAGGCCCTCAACTGGATAGTGCATATACTCCCATCAGCAGCTGTGCAGTAGAGGAGTGCACGTTGGTGCCATTGCAGAGTAGCAGTCGTGTGAGTCCTGCAATGGGATACAACTGCCCATATTGTGCCCGCAGAAATGCTCCTGTGACTAGCACATACTTTGCACATCTCCACTCCCTTGCCACCTTAGCAATTGCAGAGCTCCACCTCAACTGTGCATCCTATAGGTAATATATCACATTATCAAAAGGAGAAAAAGAATTATGAATCCCTACCAAGACCCTCTAGGCTCAACTGATAACATTTTAAACAAAGAGCCCATTTCTAAAAGCTTTCTTTATATTTGGGACATGATTACTAGATGCAGCTACAGCCTTTAATGGCTTATTATAAAGCATATTATAAAATGCATTAGTAACGAACATTTAACAGATGACAAGCTGTTAAAAAGTGTTATAAAATATAGATTACTTTGTTAAACCAACATATGTTTATGCTTAATGCCTGAATTTCAGTTATCAAATAGAAAGCGTGTATAAGGTGTTCTAATGACACAAAGTGATAAGGGATGAATGCTGCTGTGATATCGGTCTGTTCTTTCATTTACTCTGTCTACTATCAAATAATAGCTTCCCAGCTAACTAGGATTACCTGGAAACATGCAGCTACACAATAAATTCTTCATGGTTCGGTAATGGTCACAGGACTCCGACCCTGTAGCTGCCAATGGGGGATCGGTTTGAACCATTTAAGTGGTCTGTGTGGGAGGAGAGGGAGAGTAGAATGAATTTGCTTTTGTGTTCTTTATGCTGTGACATAGGGAGGGTGTGTGTGAGTATGGTGGAAAGGAAGAGTGAATTGTTGAATTTCTCGGGGAGGTGGATGGAGTACTATTTGAAGGGCAGGAGCATGCTGTTAAAGAACCATTAGGACTGTTTTTGGTGGGGAATATGGAGTATATGTTGTTATGAAGAGGGAGGATTTTGACTTGTGAATACTGTTAGTTTAATATTAATTCAGTTCCAGTAAACTTGTTCGAGGAAACTGTATATCAAATGGAGATACATTTTGGTTTTCAGCTTTCTGAGATATTATAAACCTTTCTCAAATATTAAATGACCATAGCTGCCAGCATCTTTTTTAATGAATGCAGTGAGCTATAGTTATATGAGCTCATCCAAATGCAGCATTACAATACAGCGTATTTGGTCAGATTGTACCTTTCTTATGAAATCTCTTCAGGTACCCAATGGGACTGAGGAACTTGACAGTGGTGTATATACTGAAACAGGTTTGCTACAATGTTTCTAACTGAGTTGTCTAAATAATATACCATACCTACAGAAACAGTGATTTTGGAAATCGTGAACTTCACAGCTGGCTCCCTATTAGCTTTAAAAAAAAAAATTAAGCCTCAAAATTTGAGAGTTCTTGTTGGTTCCATATTCACTATTTACAGGTTTACATAGGAGAATAAATGGAAGAGATAGCAACTTTCTTAGATTACTTTTCTTTGTTTTTTTCCATTTGTTCATATACTAGTAGCACAGAGTTTGGTTGTCTTTTCTTTTTTCCCCCCTCTCAATTTTACATAGGCATCTATTGGGCATGGAAATAAGTGCCTTTTCAGTTTTCAATTGGGTCCAGTTCATCTTTGTACTGGGGTCGCTTACACTGACTCCACTGCTATAAAGATACCATAGGGCTGGTGGATCCAGACTCCAGGGGATTTTACTGATATACGGGACTTCCTTGGTTGGCATATCGCCAAAGCGTTCCAGCCATGCCCCCAAATATCCCTGCCGTGGGGAATCCTGCAGTGATGCTGCTTCTTACTGGCTGTGTAGGGAGCGTAGGGAGCTAGGTATAAGTTAGGGCAGCCAGGTTAGTGGAGATGCAAAGGTTGTATAAAACCACCATGCTCCACCCCTTCCTCCACACATCTACCTCTCTGTCTCTACCCCAAGCTAAGCTTCAGCACAGGGATAAATGAGGCCTGATATGCACACCAGTCTTTATAGCATATTCTCTACATTGCTCAGAAAAGTGGGTGGAGCTATGACTTCTGCTATGCAATTCTAATATTCCTAGAAAAATTATGGAGGTAGCGTCCTTTCCAGTTGAAGAGCTTGAATGAAAACAACTTAATAAAAATGCATAAATTATGATAGGTAATTAGAGGCATCCCTATCTTCACTTCTCAGAGCATGGACTAGGAGGACTCTGCTTATATGACTCAAGTACTACAATCACCACAGTTCTAAAGTGATACACAAGAATAGAGTAAGAAATCTTGTTGCTCATTTACAGTAGCTTTTTTTACAGTAGTCAGGTCAATGTATGTTGGAAAAGCTATTCTAGATTTGTGTTTAGGAATTTGAAGTGTCAAACACAACCCCCCCCCCCTCCCTGTTTTATCTGTAATGGCAAAACTTCTATCATATGTAACCTTAAGCATCAGGATGATCTAACATAAAATAACACAGAGATACCATTTTAGGGAGAATTAGTCCTTTATTGTTTTCCTTTTAAAATATACATCTGGAATAGTAAGTCATGTATATATTAAACTATCTTTTTATACATTCAGAGACCTATAGATTTAACCAAAATATCCACCTGTTTCAATCTCCAATGTAACCAACTTCATTCATTAAAAATAAAAATTGTTATTTTAAAATGTCATGCTTTTATTATAGAATGTTTTCTAAAATCAGCCATACAAAGTAAACTGTCGTATTTAGGAACTATATGAAGACAGACAATTTGAAAATATGTTTTGTAAATTCTGCGAAGTAGTTACAGACATCTAAATTATTGTTTTTGTACAAGTTGATTTGTTTTCACATTTTGGAGCTTATTCTGGATACAGATTCAGGGCAATTTTTGATCTTAGAGTTTGTGACTTTGCAAACAAATTTTAGCACAATGAGCATATGCTGCAAGATGCCATAGAATTGAGTAATATTCTGTCCTAATGATTTTTATCTAAGCAGCATATGATTTATAGTGAAGCTCCCTATCCAGTCGATAAGTTAGTCTTCTGATGTGATGGATTGTTTAAAGTTGGCAAAGCAAAGCAAAACACAAATAGTTTCCTGCAGTCAAATATACTGCCCATACAATTTCTTCTTGCATTGCAATGTAAATAATAACTAGAGTCAAAGTCAGATGAACATAAGCCCTGCAACAGAGAGAGAGTCTTCTGGGTCTAGCATTCTGGTTCTATAATAATGGTACTATCTGACATTCCCAGTATTTCCAAGCCCAAACACTCAAAAATCATGAGTACCTTTTAATATAATAATATTTTTTTAAAAGGGAAAGCTGAGATTCTCATGTATGTGCAAGTCTCCTGGAGCTGAGGCTTTAAGAAAATTGCCAAATATCATGAAACTGTTAATGAAGTTATGAGTTGTGTGGCTTAAAGTTAGGCTTGGCAAAATTTTCAGTTTTTATAATTTCAACAGATATCAATGTTTTTAAATCATTTAAATTTGTTTTATCATTTTAAACTTTAGTTTTAAGCATTTTTGTTTTATCATTAAATAGTCACAGTTTTGGGAAATTATTGGATGGTGGGGTCAGACAATTAATGACAGTAAACATTGAAATTCAAAAAGTTAAAGCTTTCAAATGATTAAAACACAAATTGTCAACATAAAATGTCAAAATATGCATTGTAGATATAGTTAAATCAAACTCTGATTTCTCAAGCAGCAGTTTCTTTCTTTCCCTATCTATACATTTCAATTGTTATTGATAGAAGTATTTTTGTCAGTTTGTGTGTGTATAGAGAAATTGACATTTACTGTTCAAAATCTAATCCTTTCAAGCCTACTTATAGTAATGTGTTTGTGTTTGTAGGTGGAAGGAAGATTGGTTAAGGAATTGTGATTGGTGGTAACAATACTATCTTATTTCCTCAATCAAAAATCCTACTTAAGCCTCCAGCGCTTTTTCAGATCATAGCAGGCTTCACATATGACCCGTTTCACTCAGTCATTTATGCAACTTTCTGCCTTTCACCAAGACTAACAGGCTCTTCTTCTACAGTAAACACAGTTTTCATTAGTCTGGAAAGTAAGAGCCCATTGACTTCTTCTAACTAGAGCTCAAACAGTAATCTTTAAACAGGGCAATTGTTTCTTTTTCACACTTTCCTCAGAAAAAAGTTATTTTATACTGTTGCACCTTTTGCCCTGAGCAGGTTGCCAGTATTCAGGGCCTTGCTGGATTGTTTCTGTTACAAAGAGAAATTGATAATCAGATATGTCTTTGGTGCAATCCTGTTTATTTACAAAGTAAGTACACAAAGTCCTGTTTTCCTGAACACAGTAGAAACAAACAACAGCCGGCAGCTTCCTTGCTCAGAAGTACAAGTTTGTGTTTCCAGAGAGTACGGTGTCTAAAAAGTTATTTTGGCTTCCTCCCAGGGCTACTTTCACCATTTCTTCTCTCCCTTTCTGCTGTTCAGTCTCTCTCACTCACTCACTCAATCCCCTAGCTCCTGCATTTGCAATGAGTCCCTAAAAACCCTTCAACCCAGATGGCTTAGCTTCTGATTGGTCATGCTATGCAGTCCATGGGTTTGGGAGGTGGCTTCCTATCGTTTCCAGCTATCACTATATAAAGGGGCATTTAATTGTTTCTTCCACTTAGGTGACCATTTTGACCATCTTTCTTACAGACTATCAGTTGGAATGAGTCTGTAATTGTCTGTAGCTCAAAGACCAACATGATGGCTATCATTAACCTTTCTGCATAACAGCATTATAACACTGATAGTGCAATCCCATAAAATTCTGGAACCAGACAAAAGTTTATAAATTCTTTGGAGCAGGGACGGTCTTTTTTGGTATATGTGCGTATAGGGCCAAGCACATTGGGTTCTTGATCCTAGATTGGGGTACTAGGTGCTACCACAATACAAATAATAATAATCCTGCAACTGTACAGAGAGGAGCATCAATCCATTAATAAAAAGTTGGGCTTGATGTGACCTTTATTCCCGTCACACATTGCGCCTACATTTTATATGGAGAATATGTTTCTTCTTAAATCCCCATTATGTTGAACTCTTGCTTCTGAGCCCAGGTTTTTCTTCAAGGAAAGACAAAACATATTTGTAACTCCAGACCTGTAGGTGCTTATGGCTTTTTAATGCATGGATTTAATTTTAGCATTAAATTTATGATGCTCTCATTAAACTTTAGACAATGTTTCTATTGCAACCTCCTGTTACCGGTTTATCACTTGGCCATAAAAATATACTCCAGACAAAAACGTGGTGTGTGTTTTTATATTCAAGTAATCCACTAGTCTTAATAATAATACATTGCTAGTAACTTAACAACAGTCTTTATTAGATACATAGTTAACATATATGAGGAGCATCTTAACTCAAGTCAATTTCTTAGTCTAACCTAAAACCAACTGAGGTGATGTCTGTCATGCTCCTTTTTGAAATATTAATTAATGGTTTATGATTTGTTTCTGCCAGTACAGATCTATCATATATAAATGTGATTATTTTTTTTTGGCATGGAAAAACCAATGCCAAAGCCTCTTTCTATTTGAACATACTGACATTCCATTTTTAATATAGCTCTAGATGCATAAGCAACTGGTTTCCCTAGATCACCATACTTTTGTGTAGAACTGCTCCTAGACCTTGTTTGGATGCATCTGAAAACAATTTTGTAAATCTGTTACTATCAAATAATTTTAATACTGGAGCTGTTTTTATTAGTTGCTTAACCTGCTTAAATTCTTGTTGATGTTGACAGTCCCATGTCCATTGATTGATTATTTTTACAGAGTAAATCCCTTAAATGTGTTGGTGTTTTTTTTCTGCTAAGTTAGCTATGTATTTGCCTACAAAATTAACCATACCCAAAAATTTCTGCAATGACTCATCTTTTGGGTAAGCAATATTATCAACTGCTTGTATTCATTGTGGATCTATCTTTAATCCCTGATGGGTCAGTTTTTGTCCTTGAAAGGTTAATTCTTACAATGTAATTTTATATTTATTTTTGATTTAGTTTCAATCCTGCTTCTGTTTTAGTTACTCTGATATCATGCTCTTTTATAGTTATTTCCCATATTATTATATCATCTATGTATACTTATGTGCCATCTCTATTTTCAACTACAGGTATCCTTCGTAGTGCTCTGTGAAATAACTCTGGAGCCAAACATAATCCAAAAGATAATCTTTTAAAACAGTAACATCCAAACGGTGTGTTAAATGGGCATAACAACTGACATTTTTGCTCAAATGGTATTTGTCAAAATCCATTTGATGCAGCTAAAGAAGAAAATTATTTTGCTCCTGACATTTGTCAAAATATTTCTTCCCTGATAGGTATTTTAAAATGTTCCCTTTTAATATACCTATTTTAATCTTTTAGATCTAAACATAAATATAAGGATCCATCTTTCTTTTCTCCTATTACTAATGAATTCATCCACTCAGTCAGCTCTTCCACTCTTTTCATTATATCGAAATTAATCAACTTTTCCAATTCCTTTTGTGCCATACCTCTTAACGCCAAGGATATCTTTCTAGTCGCATGTATAACTGGTTTCTTTGTTTCATTTAACTATATTGTATACATTGTATCCTATTTACCAATGCCAGTGAATAACTCTCTGTAAATTGATGTTCTGTTTCCAGCTTTTCATAATCCTTAATTGTCTGCATTCCATCAATTAGATTTAGTGCTAAACATGTTTCTAAACCTAAAATAGAAATACCTATCCCTTAACCACTACAAATCTTATGTTTTCTAAATTATCTTTAACTATGACCTGTAATTCACAAATACCAATAACAAGACATTTTTCACCACTATAAGATTGAAAATTGATATGTATTTGTTTTCTTACTAGAGGTTTTACTTTTAGACATTTTTTTAATCTTAGAAGAAATTCACTTGTGCACCTGTATCTATTACAGTATCTACTAATGGAACATTTTATTTTGTATGTAACTGTCCAATCCTCCTTGTAGTTCAGAGTGACTCTGTTTCAAAATAGTCAGAAACAAATTTTCTTCATCTGTAATGTCAGTTCTGTATTCCTTATTCAGTAACTTCTCTGAGACGTTTGAATTAAATGCATATTCCTATGTTTTTGCAGACTTCTCTATTTATAGATTTTTGCAAAATGGTTCTGTTTCATGAACATATGACAGGTTTGACCATATGCTGGACATTGTCTAGGCTGGTGCCTCCTTCCACATCTAGAATATTCTTTCATATGCTCATATGTTTTAACTTTAATACTTTCACTCTGTTTCCTTCCATAGACTTGTTTTTTACCTTTTCTTATTAAGTCTATATTCATGTCAGTTTGTTTTCTTTCTAAAATGTGCAGTTGTTGATTAAGTTCAGCAATTTGGTAAATTCTCACTGCTTTTTCTGGATTTACATCTGGCGGTTCGAATGGTTGGCTACACTTACTCATCACAATTTGATATTCTATCAGTGAATCAGATTCTGTAAATTACATGTCTAATTTCTTACCTTAGATCTGTTAAAAAAAGTCTCTTCCTCCATTTTATTTCTTGAGTGTAACTGAACTCTTTCAAATGTTTTATTTCTTTTTGGTAAACGGTATTCCTCAAAAGTTTTTTTTTAAGGCAATCTGACAGATAGCTCATCTAACCTTAAGTTCAAATAAACTATATAATGAAATTGCTTCAGTGTCTGCAATATTGGGGAAAAAAGGCAATCTTATGCTCATCTTCCTTATGAGTATATTCTGATGCCCTCAGAAATAAATCAGATTCTTATTTAAATGTTTTCCAATTTTCTGCAAAATTTCTTGACATTTTTAGAAAAGTGGGAACTCTTAATTGATCCATCTTTTTTCATTCAAACTTATTTTTCACTGCAGAACAACTTTTACCTTAGGTTGTGGTTATTTTGTTTGTTTGTTTTTTAATTTCTTCCATTTTTTTCCCACCACTACCTTCACTCCTGGTACCATGTGTTGATTTATATTCAAGTAATTCACTAGTCTTAATAATAATTCATTGCTAGTAACTTAACAAAAGTCTTTATTAAACACATAGCTGGCATACACAGAGCATCTTAACTTGGGTCAATCTATTAGTGTAACCTAAAACCAACTGCCTGATCCCACTGTCAGCTCCCGCATCCTAAAGATTCTATTGATTCTCTTAACACCACAGTAACACCACCCATAGCATGCAAAGTACTATCACTATCAAGTAGGATGTAAAGAAATTTGGAATTTTTTTTTTACCAAACCCTCTCTAGCCTTGATACCAGCCATGTTATTCCCTGTACCCACAAGTCCATTCAAAACTCTAGTGATAGGATCGTCATTCTGAGCGTATCATTTGCCTTTTTGCGTCCCTCTGCTGGCTCTCGCTCCTTCATCTTCTGAAACCTCAACTTCTTGTCTGCATTTAGCTCCCCCCTATTTATTTGATTTTGTGTGTGTTACATTCTATCGGCTTATTGAGGCGTTGCCACACTGCTCTATCAGTGAGGACAGCTTTAATTGCTCAGATGTCTGCATCTCCCTCAAGCCCGTCCATGCTTTATATTTTGCTGTCCCATATGCATGGAAAAGACTCCCTGTTAAATTTTGCAAAGCTGCCACCTTATCCTTTTTTAAATGCCTCCTGAAGCCTTCTTGGGCTATGATGCCTACCAATCACTACTGTCTGGCATTGATTAAGGAAGGGTGAAGTCTAGACGTCACATTTTCTGCTAAAGTGTTCGGTTTTTTTAAACTTTTCCTCCAGCGCCCCACAGCCTGTCTGACAGTTTTGTCCACCTGTCTAATCCTGCCAGAGTCCTAAACTGTAGGCTGTCTGGGGCAGGGCTTGTCTGCTTTGTTGTCTATACAGTAGCCCAATGGGACACTGATCCTTGATTGAGGCTCCTATGCACCAGCATAATATTAATAACAAATCAATTGAGTCATTTTTAAGTAGTTATGTTAAAACTGGTATGCAGTTTTCTAATTACAATACACAAGTGACTTAAGTACTTTAAAAAAAACTGGTTATATAAAATAAATACATATTTGGGCCACAGTCCTGCAACTGGATCTGTTCAGGTGGAGTCACAGCAAAGATTGAAATACAAGATTCTGCCCAGTCATTAAGGCAGATCCTGACAAAGCTATAAATCAGAGTACATTTTGGTCTACTGTGTCCTACAGTTCCTCAGCACTTTAGGGAAATAATTAGTGGGATGCTTTGTTATTATACCTATGTATTGGAAAACTATGACTTTGAATTTTAACCTTTTGTACTTCAGTATCTGCTGGAAAAGAAAGTACAGAAAAGCTGCAGGAAAGGTTCCTGACTGAACCCAAGTGCTAGAAATTTCAGGCAAAAGCCGATTTCCAGGCAATTCCCCAACCATAAAGATTGTGGATTAGTGACTTTGGATAACTTTTAACTTTCAGAAACTGAAATAAGTCAAATTTAACTTTTGAGGTACACACTGTGCTATTGTTTTTCCTCCTAATTTTTAACCATCTTTCTATGTAGTGTAATTGCTTAGAAATAATAGAAATACTTTTTGACCAAATTTATATACCGTATATACTTGATCATAAGCCAGTTCGTTTATAAGCTGACCCCCCCCTCCCAAATGGATAAGTAAAAATGGAAAATTTTTATGACCCATTCATAAGCCAACCCTATAATTCACGGGTCAGCAAACTTTGGCTCCTGGGACATCAGCATAAGCTGCTGGTGGGCCGAGATGGTTTGTTTACCTCGAGCGTCCGCAGGCACGGAGGTAAACCTAAGTAAACAAAGTGTCCTGGCGCGCCAGCTGCTTAGCCTGACGGGCCGGGACAGCAACTGGTGGGGAAATGTTTTTTGGGGGGAGAAACTGGGGGTCAGGGGAGTAACCCTTGTGACCACCCCCCACATGACCCCACCCCTAGCCCGGGACCCCCACACTCTCCCCATCCCATCCCATCCCACCTTATCTGGGGAGGGCCAGGGGAGGATGTCTCTGGCCTGGCTGGAGCTGCTCCGGCAGGCTGGGCAGCGCGGCCGCAGCCTGCTCCGGCGGGCCAGACGGGGCAACGCAGCTACAGCATGTTCCAGCTTTCCTTTATTTGAGCCCCTATTATGGTTTTTTAAATAATTTCCATGAAGCTTGCAGGCATTTCACCCTTGTACCTGTTCCTTTTCATTTCCATATAACTTGCTTCCTCATTTTTGTGTAGTTCCTATTTTTGAAGTTAAATGGTGTGGTGGGTTTCTTTGGTATATGTCCCCCACAAGGATGTTAAATTTAGTTACATTATAGTTGCTATTATTGAGCGGTTCAACTATATTCTCCTCTTGGAACAGATCCTGTGCTGCACTTAGGACTAAATGAAGAATTGCCTCTTTCCTGGTGGGTTCTAGAACTAGCTTCTCCAAGAAGTAGAAATTTTATCCTTGCATCCCATAGCGAGGTGACATATAACATGTCAATATAGGGATAGAGGAAATTCCCCATTATTATTGGGTTGTCTATTTTAATAGCTTCTCTAATCTCCCTGAGCATTTCACAATCACCATCACCATCCCTGTCAGGTGGTTGGTAGTATATTTCTACTGCTATACTCTTATTATTCATGCATGAAATCTCTATCCATAGAGATTCTATGGTACAGTTTGATCCATTTAAGATTTGATTCTATGCTTTCTTTCACGTATATTCCCACTCCCCAACCAGCACAAACTACTCTGTCATTCTTATATGTTTTGTGCATTTGTGATGCCTATTGTATTAATATGCTCATTTCATAACAGGCATTCAAGTTCACCCATCTTAATATTTAGACTTCTAGCATTTGTGTACACGCACTGATAAAAATTATCAATATTTAATTGTCTGCCCTCATGTGAGATACTTGAATGGGACTCTTTATTGTTTGACTGTTTCTTTTCAGTTCCTACCTTTACCAACTCCTTTGCTATCCTCTTTACTAGGATATAGAGTATCCCTTTAATAAATCATCCCCTAAGGGATGTGTCTGTCTGAATCATGTGCTCCTCTGTACCTGTCTTCTTCCCCCCAGCCCTTAGTTTAAAAAAAATCCTCTATGACCTTTTTAATGTTATATGCCAACAATCTAGTTTCATTTTGGTTTAGGTGGAGGCCATCCTTCCTGTACAAGCTCCTCCTTTCCTACAGCGTTCCCTACTTGCTAATAAACCTAAATCCCTCCTCCCTACACCCTCATCTCATCTATGCCCTGAGACCCTGTAGTTCTGCCTTTCTAGTTGCCCCTGCTGTGAAACTGGGAGCATTTCAGAGACTGTTACCATGGAGGCCCTGGACTTTAAACTCATACTTTGGAGCCTAATTTTGGCCTCCAGGATCTCTCTCCTCGCTTTTCCTGTGTCATTGGTACCTACATGGCTCATCCCCGGAACTTCATATAAGTCTACCTAGATGTCTCAAGAGATCAGCAAGCTTTGCACCTGGCAGGCAGTGAACCATGCGGTTCTCCCGGTCATCACAAACCCAATTATCTATATTTCTAATAATCAAATCCCCCATTACTATTACCTTTCTCTTCCTAATAACTGGTGTTCCCTCCCCTAGAGGGGTATCCTCAATGTGAGAGGATACCATGACATCATCTGGAAGGAGGGTCCCAACTATGGGATCATTTCCTTCTGCTCCAGCTTGATGTTCTGTTTCCCTGAGACTTTCATCCTCCTCAGCAGCACAGAGGATGTCAGACTGGGGGTGGGACTGCTCTATTGTGTCCCTGAATGTGTCAACGAGTTACTCTCTTTCTTAGCTCCTCTAATTCAGCCACTCTGGTCTCAAGAGCCTGTACTTGTTCTCTGAAGGCCATGAGTTGCTTGCACCAAGTTCACACATCCGTACATGCTGCATTCAGTGCAATACACTGGATAGCCCCAACTCTGCTGCTGGACATCTGCATGAATTGTTTTTTACCTTTGCAGGGTGTTTGTTAGTTAGTTAGTTTGTTCTCTGAGGTTTTTGTGTGTGTGTGTGTGTGGGGGGGGGTTGTATGTTTATTAGGGCATGGCTACACTTGCAGATGTAGAGCGCTGTGAGTTAAACCCGCCTTCATAGAGCGCAGTAGGGAAAGTGCTGCAATCTGTCCACACTGACAGCTTCAAGCACACTGGCGTGGCCACATTTGCGGCACTTGCGGTGGCATTGGGAGCGGTGCATTATGGGCAGCTATCCCAGCATGCAAGTGACTTTCAAATGGGGGGGGGTGGAGTGTGACAGGGAGTGTGTTGTATGTATGTGGGGGGAGAGAGAGTGGGTTTTTGGGGTGCTGAGAGTGTGTCAGCATACTGTCTTGTAAGTTCAACCCCCCCTCCCCCCCACCTCTCTCTCACTCACTCAAAGCAAAGAGTAAATGTTTGCTTTTTCTCGGAGCTGATAAGCAGCCGGCTTCTCCGAAACGGAGCTTTGAAAGGGCATTTCCGCATTCCTGCAGCCGATTTCACAACAATGACAAGAGTGGCCACTTGACTTAAGGGGATTATGGGATGTTTCCGGAGACTGATCACAGCGCAGTAACGCAACACCTCATTCACACTGGCACCGCGGCGCTCCAGTGGGGGCTCAGCAAACGTTATTCCACTTGCCGAGGTGGAGTACCAGCAGCGCTGTAGCTGCAGAGTCAGAGCGCTCTACATGCCTTGCCAGTGTGGATGGGGAGTGAGCTAGGGCACCCGGGGCTGCTTTATTGCGCTGTAACTCGCAAGTGTAGCCAAGCCCTTAGAGTTATCTGCCTCTCACAATCCCTCTCTAAACTCCATTGCAAACCTCTGCTGCTCCTGTTCACTAGCTCCTCTTATCACTTAGGAGCTGGCTTTTTAAACCCCTGTGCTCCCAGTTAGCCTTTAGATCTAGTTGTGATCAATGTGAAGTGTGTGGTACAACCGGAGAATATACTTCATGAGTACAGCAGGGCATAATGGATATACTATAGTATTCCATCAATTTGGATGGATGTTCTTTAAAAACTGTTGCTGAGACAGAGGGGATTATTTCTGCTATTCAATAAATGGGCTAAGAAAAGCTATAATCAATGGCACCAGATGTTTTTCAAAAAAAAAACCCTCTGGTTGCATGAAAGGGTGAAAAAGTTTTTGCGACAAAATTCTGGGCTTCTCAGTTTGTCATTATCCCATCAAAGAGATTAAAATAATTTAGAGCTTAGAACATTTACACCGGAGCTGTCCAACACAATATCTAGAGACACTAAGGAGTCTTCAAACCTCATTCAAATGCACAGCAATAATATTCCAGAACTCCTATATGTAACTAAACATTTAATATCATTTATACTTTTTGCTTCCCTGTAGTTGACATACCATATATACTTGTTCATAAGCTGATTTTTTTTAGTAAAAAAGGGAAGCACCAAAGAAGGGGGTCAGCTTATGAACGGGTATCGAGAGGGAGAGGTGGGACACAGCCCCTCCCCCCAACAGAGGGAGCAAGGAGAGGCAGTACAGCCAGCAGAGCCAGAAAGGAAGAGGCGGGGCCAGAGTCTCTCCGCTTCTGGCCACGCTGCTCTCCCCCCAGCCTCCAAAGCAGCTGCAGCTCCGGGGCTGGCAGGCTGCAGCTGTGCCGCTCGGCCCCGCCCCAAGAGTAGGCTGTGGCTGCCCCGGCCCAGCCCGCTGGAGCACACTGCGGCCATGCCGCCTGGTCTGGCCCGCCGGAGCAGGCTGTGGCCACGCTGCCCAGCCTGCCGGAGCAGCTCCAGCCAGGCCAGAGACATCCTCCCCTGGCCCTCCCCAGGAAAGGTGGGAAGGGATGAGATGGGGAGAGTGTGGGGGTCCCGGGCTAGGGGTGGGGTCATGTGGGGGGTGGTCACAAGGGTTACTCCCCTGACTCCCAGCTTCTCCCCCCCCCCAAAAAAAATTTCCCCACCAGTTGCTGTCCTGGCCCGTCAGGATAAGCAGCTGGCGCGCTGGGACACTTTGTTTACTTAGGTTTACCTACGTGCCTGTGGACGCTCGAGGTAAACAAACCATCTCGGCCCACCAGCGACTTATCCTGATGGCCCAGGAGCCAAAGTTTGCTGACCCCTGAATTATAGGGTCGGCTTATGAACGGGTTATAACATTTTCCCATTTTTACTTATCCATTTTGGGAGGCGGGGGTCGGCTTACAAAGGAACCGGCTTGTGATCGAGTATATACGGTATGTCCCTCTTCCATGCCAGATTTCCAGTCTTTGTAAAACTGTTAACAGATCTCATATTCATAAACAGTGGCCACACCGTTTCATACTGTTTAATTGTCATGCCAGTGATGTACAGGATTATATAGCGAGATGTTTTTTGCCTTGCTCATTGGAAATATAAAATGTCCCCCTCTGAGCTTCACTGTTTTGTTGATACCCAACACACTAGGATTATATTTCACTACTCCTGTATTTCTGGAAAAAAAGAGTTCCTGACATTACTATATTGGTCTGGAGTCCTCAAATATTTATGTAGTGCTTTTGAAAATTAAACATTTTATTCAAAAGTTACTTGAATTTTTAAGCCATGCAAAACTGGCATATTTTGTGGGTTGGCTTCACATATTCTGCTGGTTTCTGTGCAAATGGAAGGTTGTATATTCTCTGCAGGTGAAAAATTTCCCCTTTGAATTGGGGAGTGTTTGCTACAGAATGGTCAGAATGGTAAAAATCACAATTATGCTTCTGGCAACATGTTACTACTAGAGCTGGGCAAATAACTGAGTGTTTTCAGTTTGCTGACTTTTAAAAAAAAAATTGGTTTGGGTGAAACCAAAACCAAATTTTTTCAGAAGTTTCAGTTACTCAGAAGTCAGAAAAAAATATTTTGCATAGACTGAAGTTTCTTTTTTGTTATTTTGAATAAAAGCAAAGGAATTGAAGGGCTAAATTCACAACAATGGAGGAGGAACTGGTGGTGTTCTCCTTCCACCCAAGGTTGTGGTGATTAGGGCACTCACCTGGGAGAATATGGGTTCAAGATCCTCTATTAGCTATTCTGGTGTTGATCTCTCTCTGTCTCTAATGTTGAGGCTCTTCTGCTTTGTTCCCCTGCTCTCAACCACTAAGCTACATAGTCATTTTCACTACTGTTTTTCTGTTGCCCAATGACTATTCAATTATTTTAAACAAAGTGGAGCAGCTTCAACAGGAGAGACTGACACCCAGCCCTGAATAAATTACAGCAGTGGTGGGCAACCTGCGGCCCACGGCACACATGCAGCCCGTCAGGCTAATCTGCTGGCGGGCCGCGAGACAGTGTTTACATTGAATGTCGCAGGCACGGTCTCCCGCAGCTCCCAGTGGCCGCGGTTCACCGTTCCTGGCCACTGGGAGCTGCAGGAAGCAGCGTGGGCCACAGGGACATGCTGGCTGCCACTTCCTTTGGCTCCCATTGGCCGGGAATGGCAAACCGCCCACACTGAGAGCTGCGGGCGGCCATGCCTGTGGACGGTTAATGTAAACAAACTGTTTCACGGCCCGCCAGAGGATTACCCTGACTGGCTATGTGTGGCCCGCGGGCGGCAGGTTGCCCCCCACTGACCTATAGCCTGCAGAGTAGAGCACTCACCTGTACAAAGGAGACCTGGGTTCAAGTCATTGTTCAAGAGTTGGGATTTGAACCTGTCCTAACCACTGGGCTGTTGCATTTAAGGGGGAGGAGGGTGCCTACAGTGGGTTTGTGAATGGTGCCTAAATCCCCTTGCGACTGTAGCCCAAGAAATCTACATTTCATTTTGAGACTGTTGAAAAATGGTTCATTTTGACATTTTTGGAAATGTTTTTTGTTGTGACTGAAACAATTTGTAGAAATCAACGCACACTCACAAAATGATTCAATCAACCTGAATCTGCATTTTTCAGTGGAAAAAAAAAAGTCTCTGAAAAATTTCACCCAGTTCTAGTTACTCCATGTTATGGACTTATAAGGAAAAGGACATTTTACCCTGAATCAAAATTGGGAATTATTAAAAACACTTGCACACACAAATGCTTGTGAAAGAAAAATAAAGACTTTTCCAGTCCCTGCTCCACAAACTTTTGACACACGCACAGTATTGCACAGATCGACATTGGGAGCAAAATGGAATCTGGGAGAAACCACATTGCAGAAATATAAAAGGTGGTGAAAAGATATTTAGTTCTTCTTTGATAACTCAGATGTTATATGTATTGGGCCTCTTCCACTCGGTTCCCCAAGAATTCAGTCCAACTCCAATCTTGTCACTGAGGATCCTTTATGGGGCATACAGCAAAGATATGCTGACTCAAGCATAGGGGGTGGGTATAGGGCATACCACACATCCAGAGTTACACAGCAAACCTCTTTCTTTATAAACATTTATGTACTGCATTTACTGCACGTTGTATTACATGTTTGGGGTTTGGCTTGGTCACTTTGTAGGAACCAATCCCTGTACAGCATGCCTGACTTATTCTTTACTTCAGTTTACATTCCAGGCTTATCTTGTCCATTGAAAATGGTTCCCTGGGTGTTCTGCCTTGTCATGGGTTGTATATACCCCATGCTGGCCTCGCAAAAGAGGTTAATGCAGGAACTGCAGGCCCATGCTGATTGGAGCCTCACAGTAGCTGGGAGAATAAAAGAGCTGATAAGCAGGGGGCAGAGTAGCTGCCAGAGGAGCAAGCAGGCTGGAGAAGGAAACTCTTACCAGCAGGCTGCTGAGAAGCTGCCCAGAGACAACATCCAGAGAAGGGGGACCAAATCTACAGCTTGGAGAAGCCTACAGAACCAAGGGAGGTAGAAAGGAACTCAGAGCACAGCAGGAGTGGCTGCTGAGGTCTGATTCTGCCTCCCTGGTTAAAAGGCCCTGATCTGGAACCCAGTAGAGTGGGTGGGCCTGGGTACCCCTTCCAGCCCCTCTGAGACTTAAGAACTGAAGTGGTTTCCAGACCACGCGAGTACAAGGGCCAGCCTGCACACCCCAGTGGGACTAAGCTTAACACACTTCATAGCTCATAATGGGGCTATCATAGAGAGACAGGCTATAGGAGCAGACTGATGGCCTAGCCAGACTGAGCAAATGCCGTACAATGTTCCATCTGACCAAAGGGGGTGCCATCGCATCAGCACACCAACTCAGGCTCCTTATTTTAGCTTGTAGAGACACTGTTTCCAGCCTACAGATCGATTTACTTCCCTAATCTTGTCTCCCAAGAAATTAGGTCTTACCCATATCCAGTTGCTCATGTCAAGCCAGGCATACAATATGAAGAGAGACTGCTGGCAGGGAGCAGGAAATAAGACTTGAAAGGGTAAATGTGAATAAAGAATTAGTCCTCATGCAATTACTTACACATTAAATGAGTGCAGACTCCAAAGTAAAAGGTTAATGCTCTACAAATAAGAGGACTAGTCTTGAGCAAATCTCATAAGCACATCAATCTAAATAAGAAATAGGAGCATACTGTTTTAGGAATGTGGTTATTGTATAAAAATACACACCATCCATCCATGTCCAGTAAGTGTCACACTCCTGTGGTAAGGTCTTACATAAGGTGACCTAATAGTTTCCTTTCTCATGTTTTCCATCCTCTCCCCCTTTGCTAGCCACTCACTATGCTTTGCGTTCAGCTGGGGAAAACAGGCAGTTGGCTTTTTTCTGGTGACAATGTCAGCAACTTGTCAGGACAAAATGAACAAATAGGCACTTTTATTTAGTGGCAAAGGATGTTATTTTGTTTATCAGAAGACTCAGCATGCCACCACTGCCTCCATCACCTGAAGCTTGGGAAATAAAGTCCAGCTGCTAAGTTTAAGTCACTCCACAAACAATAGTAGTGAATGGAATAGAGTGGAGTGGAGTAAACCCTTAGTTTTTCAGCAAAATACATTGCTTAGAACCCATGAATGCCATTTAGGGGAACATATACTGGTCTGTGACATCATTCCCAGCACTGGTAATCTCTTATGTTGTTATATGAACAAGTGGTTAGAACAAATTCATGTAACACCTATTGCTAGGATCAAATCTAATTATAATTGCATTAGCTGTATTTGAAGTTTTGCCCTGTTCTTTCCCCCCCTTCAGTTATAATGAAATGATTTCTTAAACAAACAAACAAAAAATACTAAGTAAACATATTATTTACCTCAGAGGATAATGAATGTTTGGAATCTAGTGCTTGAGTGTAGATAATTATCTTTTTGGCAGAAATAGATACATTCAATGATACCTGGCCTAGGGCCGAAAACCAGCAAAGGGCAAATTTCTAGTTAAGTAATAATGACATTGATCAGATGTAAAAATCCACACTAAAAGAGACTGAGGTCCAAGGTTAATCAAAAACTGTAATGCCGTTATCTCCTGCACATTTTTTTCTCTACTGGAGGAATTTATTAGTATTCATCTTAAACTGAGATCTTGTCTTTGACAGTGTAACTGTACATGGTGGTTACTGAACAATAATTGACTGTGAAATGGGGAGCTGACACTTCACAGGCAAGGAAGAATTTTGGGCCTGATTCTCTACTGCTTTGCTCCCTTGTGCAGTCACTCAGTCACTTAAGCAGTGAGCCTCCCGGCTGGGTAGATAGCAGTGGATGTTGCAGCACAGCGGAGGCTGGGGCTAGCTACCTAAGCTTGGAACCTGGGGTCATGTGGATTTGAAAGCCAAGCTAGTGTGAGTCTGTGTACCTGGGCATGCTCCCAGCTGCAGTGCAGACATACTCTCACACTCATGCATTTTAGTACCTAGCAAAATGTGCTTCAGAACCAGGGCCGGCTCCAGGATTTATGCCCCCCCAAGCAGCAAAAAGAAAAAAAGGAAAAAAAAAACAAAAAACGATCGCGATCTGCTTTACCACCACCGCTTCAGTCTTCGGCGGCAATTTGGCGGCTGGTCCTTCGCTCCGAGAGGGAGTGAGGGACCCGCCACCGAATTGCCGCCGAAGAGCCGGACATGCCGCCCCCTCCATTGGCCGCCCCAAGCACCTGCTTGCTGGGCTGGTGCCTGGAGCCGGCCCTGTTCAGAACAATGTCAATGCACACAAACCCCAAAAAGTCAAACCCCATTTTACTCGTGTTGGTTTTCTTCTGGCAGATCAATGTAATCCTTGTTGGCCCCATGGTTAACACATTGACTTTGATTGAACCTTTGCATCTCTTGGCTCCAGCAGATCTAGTGGTATTTCTATACTTTAGCTTTTATTTGCATGAAATTTCCAGCACCAATACTGCTGACCCAAGAAGTCCAGAAAAGCTATGTGTTCATCTTCTATCCAAACTGAATTTTTTGAGGCTCACCCATTGTGCTCCAGATTGGCAGTGGTAGACCTCAAACTGGTCTTCACTCATGATCTTTACTTCCTGAATTTGAACCCTGCCTGAGACCTCAATTAATTGTGATTAAATTTTGAGGTACTGGAATATTTAGCAGTGTAGTAGACAAGATCTGCTAAAAAACAATATAATGCTACTTTATTAATGTTTAAAATATTTTTATTAGTCTGTGTTGCAATCTTTTCTCTCCTGTGATGGTGGTAACTTAATTTGCTAGATTTGTATTTATGTGTTCTCTTTATTATTTAACTCATCACTCCTTTTCTTGCATTCTTTCCTTATCCTGCTTTATCCTGATTTCTGTTTTTCATATTTTTTTAAAAATTGTGAGCCCTCATTTTTTCTTCCCACTATTTTTTTTAAATTTTTTTCCTTTCTCTTAATTTGTTTTATCTCCTTTCCTTTCTTCCTCTATTTCTCTGCAACTCATCTTTCCACCTTCCTCTAGTTATTTGTTCTGAGCATTGGCAATTATTATAAAAATGTCATGGTTAAAAGAAGAGCCTTCTGTGTTTTATAGAATGATAACATTTCAAAGTGTATTTTTACTAGTAAAACTGCATTACTGAGTGACAGTCCAAGAACATTAAACAGATGTCACTATTCATTTGACCTTGCGGTACCAGAGATGGAGAACAGAACCAGTCACCCAATACTAATTTAGATTTAACAAGACAGGTATTTAAAAGAACAAAACAAAAACATTCGGTGATCAATAAGAATTGATGTTAAAATTGTAGATCAAATGTGCTGCTTCGCAACCTTGACAATGTCCCTTTATCTTAGTTCCTGTCTTTGCTGCTTACTTCTTATGAGCTTCCAATTATTTTTTGGACGTTAGCTAGGATTTCTTTTGGCTTGCTGAAAAATGTTGTCAGCCAGAAAATGCTTTTTTCTTTTTACAGCTTCGGTAATCTCATCCACATGCTTGTCATTACAGAGATGGATTTCTTTTTATTTCATGATTGGTGAGTCTAGAAAGAACGTGCTTTGTTAATACTTCAGTTGGACCACATTGCTGAGGCAAGGTTACTTACCACTGTTAGGTCAAAATGGTGTTCTCATAGACCTTATGTTCTCATAGGTCTTTGTGTATCAGTTACTCCACAGGGTCCCTGTAAACCTTGACTCCTGTTTTTTACTGTACTTTTTTTATTGTATTCCTGTTTTTTATTGCAAGATCTCCCTGTATGAGACTTCAATTCCTCTTACTTGCTGTAATTGCACTTTTCCCCATCTACATTTCACCTCATGGCATACAGTATTTGGGTACAGTTTTGCTAACAATACTTAAATATGGAGACAATACAGTGGCATCTGAGTAGACTTACAAACTGACATTGGAAAGACAATTTACATATATTTGTTAGTACTTTTTTTCAATGAAACTTGGTCGCATTTCTGCCTCCAGAACCCTGGCTTCAAGGGCAGTGGTCATGAGTGATAAGGGAGCTCTTGGGATTTGTCTGTTTTTCTATTGTTTGTGCCATCTTCTACTGTGTTTGTGTTCTCTGTATGTATAGCATATATTACGCATGGTGTTAAAACCATATGAAAATTCTATTTATTATGCACCTTTACCAACTCTTCTGCATTTTTCCAAATAGTCCATCTCCTGCAGGATATATTCAAATATTCCATACTTCGCAGGAACTTCAGACAGCTGTCATTAAAAGGGTGAAAAAGCCAAAATTATTGTTAGTTATTATTTCTGTTATGAGAGCACCTAGAGTCCCCAGCTGACATTTGGGGGGAGGGGGAGCAACTGACATGTACAAACACGGTCCTTGCCCTGAAGAGTTTATAGTCTAAAGAGACACGACAGATATAAAGGGTGGAATAGGAAAGTGAGGCACAGGATGAAGTGACTTAATTGAAGTTACACTGCAGATCAGTGGCAGCACCAAGAATTGATCCTAGGTCTCAGAGTCCCAGCCTTAGCCATTAGACAACACTGTCTCTCCTCCCTGAAAAGAGAAAATGTTTCCTTTCTCTCAAATGTAGACTTTTTTTTAACCTCCAAATCACACTAGTCTGATGTACAGTGTGGGCTGTACCCAATATTTGTAATTATTGTCAGACAATTATTACTGGGCATATAATTTTGAAAAGGGAAAACATTTCTGAAAATAACCTTGTTATAGCTAAAAGGCAGTGTCTATTGAATCGATTCTTACAGATTACCCATCAGCTCTATCTGGACTGATGGTAGTATGATTGTCTGGCTTTAAGGTAGAAGGAATGAAAAATGCTTCCAATAAATATTTTAACACACTCTACAACAGTTTAAAATACGTTTCTATATCAAACATGTGGTATATGCAAAATACACGATGGTGTTGTATAAAGGCATTATTGGTACATGTTTGGAATGGCCTCTCATGGCTGTGTGTGGTGACTACACTCTTGACTGGCACACACACTGAAAGTGCATCCTCCAGAACTAGAAGTATGAAGCAGCTACAGAGCTTGGAACAGATTCGCAGCCTCTGTGGGTCAGGCAGAGAACACTCACTGACCAGTGGATTGCATTTGCATAGTAGCAAGTGCATTTCAAAAACACAGTGTGGGGAACCTTGTACAGCTTCCTGCCATATTTGCCCTCTAAAGTGAGAGGTGTTTTATAGGAGGTAATGTGAGGAGGAGGCATGACCCTTTCAACTCACAGATGCATGGAAGCAACCAAAGGAAGGGATGACCCCTGTGTATTGCTTCTTCAGTCAGTCCTTCTTCCTAGCAACATTGTGCTGCTAGGTATGATGACAGTGATTGAGATCCCTACAGTTGTGCAGCAGCAGCTGTGTAAGGGATGGTGTAGGAGTCAGTGCTGCTTATGCTCTCTAAACCCTATAGAACCCAAACCCCAGGAAGCTACTATGAATTGTGGACAGTTAGGGACACATTTCTATTCTTCCCTCCTCTCTAAACTGTCCCTCCTCTCTGTGTAAACTGTCTAGCTTTCTTTCCTGTAAAGGAGGTGAAGGGGAAGATCCGGCCAAGTATAAGGGCTAAATTCTCATTTATGCCCTCTTCAGTTTATTAACGTCAGTAGGTTTGCACAGAGGGTAAGTCAGAGAGTTTACCTTTGCCTCTTTCTATAGTAAGTTAATGTGCTCTGTAACTAACAATGAACACCTCACTTTCCTTTTTTTTGCTCCAATCTTATTCTCTCAGTTCTCTCAGAATTCCATAAGTGGTCATCTGAAAAGCTCTTGTCAGCTCTAGTAAAATAAATAAATATATATATATATTTCTGTGTCACCGCTATGACATCTTTTTCACCCAAGTAATTTACCAAGCAGGTAAGATGCAATGAAAGTGTGATTCTGTTGTCCATTCATCTTGGAAATTTATGACATCTTACAAAATGTTTATTTTACTCCCCTAACATACCCAGGGCCAGAAACTGATCTCAGTCACACCAGTGGAAATCTGGACTAACCCCATTTACTTCAGCAGAGTTACTCCAGATTTACACAGGTGTAAATGACAGCAGATTCTAATCCTAGTCAGATCATGTGAGACGAAATCTTAGAAGTCCTTACATTCTGAATATGTTATAAAACAGTTAAAACACAGTCTATTCAGCGCAAAGTAAGCTGTTGCTAAACCTTGCTGGAAACTTATCTTGAAAAATGGTTTTCACAAAAACATTAAAGTCCCTGTTGTGACAGAAATTTTTCACTATTATTTTACCCTGTTGATCAGAAAGCTACAAAGTCCATTTTAAATGCTTCATCATTCTTTCAGTGGCAGTGGAAGTTTTGAGCTTGGTTCTGTTTTATCCTAAAGTAACATTGTTTGATAACATGGTTTTGAGAGAGAAATAGACAGTAATTAAGCTATGGATGTCTTAGATTTCTATACATGTGGTGAAAGGCTCTTTTTTTCTCTCTGCTTAGTTAATAATAGAAGTACAGCTTATTTACTGGCACATCTCTCTTGCAGATCTGCAAGTCTGCATGAACAGGTTGCTGTTCTGGTAACACAACCTCAGCATTGTTTAGATCCTACTCATGGTCGCCAATTCTTGTCTTTTTACAACTGGAATGTAATCCATCTCAAGTAGTTTTCGCCACTGTTACTTTAATGAGTCATTCAGACATAATTTGTTCGCAAGTTTTGTCTACGCATTGATTTCTGCTCTTATATCATTATTAGGTCTGTGGGTATCTTCATGTGAACCTGGAATCAGCTCTTTTAGTGGCATTTGTGGCAAAGTTAAAGACAAGGAGGCATGAGACCTGCTCTGCACACAAATTTGCACCACTTTAAAGGTGTATTTTAAAACTGATTTGGTTAAACTGGTGCAAAACTGTGCTGCATGTTCTTTTATTGGTTTAATCCTATCTTAGAGCAGTTTAGCTTGACTCAATAAATTTACAGGCATGTGCTAAAGTGTTATAACCAGTGTTAAAACAATGTAAGAATGTCTACACAGGGATTTACACCAATTTGACTAACTCACTTTTAAAAGAGATTTTAGTTAAACTTCATTTTGTAGAGAAGGCCTGATTCTCCACCTCCTTGCACTTTTTGTGTTCATATGTACCTGAGTGCAAAGCAGCGTTTAAAAGAGAACTGGATAAATTCATGGAGGTTAAGTCCATTAATGGCTATTAGCCACGATGGGTAAGGAATGGTGTCCCTAGACTATGTTTGTCAGAGGGTAGAGATGGATGGCAGGAGAGAGTTCACTTGATCATTACCTGTTAGGTTCACTCCCTCTGGGGCACCTAGAATTGGCCACTGTTGGTAGACAGGATACTGGGCTAGATGGACCTTTGGTCTGACCCAGTACAGCCGTTCTTATGTTCTTATGTGGGTTAAATGCTACCATTCAGAATGCATTCACTTTGCAGTGGTGGTGAAACCCAAGCATTCACCTCAGCCAGCTAACTCATGTTAAAAAGTAACTTACATATTTGCACTAGGGTTTTAAAATGTTCAGGTTAAAAGAGGTTAGCTAACATTAAAAAAAATAAAAATATTTTTCCTAGTGTCCAAAAGGTGTCTTTGTTTGACAGCCTTAAAAATGCCAACATTTGCAGGGTTTAGAGTTCTGTCCAGATGTATTGGAAGGTCAAGGCTCATCTGGTTAGAACAGATCAAACTCTAGAGCTGCTTGTTTAATCAGGTCACACAGCATTAGTCCACAATATTACATAAACACACTGGGCCTGAATCCCAATTGCCTCACATCGTGTGTAGTCATTTACATCTGTGCAAAGTGAATGCATTCTGAACGGGCATCAATGATTCACCTTGGGCAGCTAACAAGAGTTAAAATACAACTTGCCCTGTCTACCCTAGGATTTTATAATGTGTTATATGTGTCTAAATCAAGAAAAGGTAAGATTAGGTTGGAGCTACAACCCCTTAGTTAAAACATAGTTGATAATACTTTAAAATAAAAACAAACAAACATATTTTTATCACAGTTACAACAAGGCCCAGAAGACCTGGGTTTGAGTCTTGGTCACAGTTTATAACTCCACAGCATCTGGAAGTTTAAACACCGGGCTTGTCTACATGGCACAGCAACGTGCCAGAGGGGTGTCATTTATAAAGTGCACTAATGTGCTGCACTCTACCCTGTGTTAGAGCCTGCTGGCAGGCTCTAAGCATTACCTAGTTTGCATTCTGGGATGTATTAGGAAGAGTGCTGTAAGCAAGACATGAGAAGTAATTCTTCCACTCTACTCTGTGCTGATTAGACCTCAACTGGAGAACTGGGTCCAGTTCTGGGTGCTACATTTCAGGAAGGATTTGGACAAATTGGAGAAAGTTCAGCGCAGAGCAACAAAAATGATTAAAGGTCTAGAAAACATGACCTATGAGGGAAGATTGAAAACATTGGGTTTGTTTAGTCTGGAGAAGAAAAGACTGAGGGGGGGACATGATAACAGTTTTCAAGTACATAAAAGGTTGTTGCAAGGAGGAGGGAGAAAAAATATTCTCCTTATTCTCTGAGAATAGGACAAGAAGCAATAGGCTTAAATTGCAGCAAGGGTGGTTTAGGTTGGACATTAGGAAAAACTTCCTAACTGTCAGGGTAGTTAAGCACTGGAGTAAATTGTCTAGGGAGATTGTGGAATCTCCATCATTGGAGATTTTTAAAAGCAGGTTATACAAACACCTGTCAGGGATGGTCTAGAATAGATAATACTTAGTCCTGCCCTGAGTGCAGGGGACTGGACTAGATGACCTCTCGAAATCTGTTCCAGTCCCATGATTCTATGATTAACGTAGAAACAGGACTATGTTAATGCAAACTAGGTACCTTTTGGAGCATGCCAGCAAGATGTATATGGAGCAGTTAGATTGCAATGCATTAGATCACTTTACTGATCGCACACCTATAATGAGCTTTGCCTGCACTGTGTAGAGAAACCCCCAGTTAAGATAAGGAATGAGATAAAGACTTGAAATTATTTGTCCCACCTATCTACCTCAGGCTGCTCAAGCGGTTTGCTTTTCAACAGTAACAGCTTCTAGCCCCACTCTTTTTCCTTTGCTTTTTCCTCTCCTTTTTTATCTGTGTGTACTAAAATCCTTTTCCAAGCAAATAAGAATTCTGCAGCCCAGCTACCTTTCCTGGTTTCTATCCACCCACCAATCCTCTGCTAAGCACCTTGTCTCATGCTGCCCCCAATACAGGAGCCACCTTCTGATCTTGTGCTCCATGCAGCTCCATTCTCCTCCTTGATTACCCTTCCGATGCTGAACTACACACATGTCTGCTCGCTGGATTTTGCTCAAATAATCAATATTATAACTGAAGAAAGACAAAAACAAAACTACTGCTATTGATCTAAAAGCTACCTAATCTATTCCATGATTAAAATGTGTACATGCAATTAAGATGTGTATGTAACTAGAGCTCCAGCCCTATATTTCAATGATTCTATAGGTCATGATCTTTTATTGTGTTAAACCTTGCTCTTTCCATAACGCTTTGTCATCCTTGCGTGCCATGAAATTAAGAACTGCTCCTGCCACTGTTGAAGTCGATGCAAACGGATTCTGCAGTGAGCTCTGTACAGGTAAATGCATATACCAGAGCAGAGTCCCATGGATTTCAGTGGGGCTCTGTTTGGGCTCTCAGGGCCCATCCACACAGAGCTCATAGGATTGGTGTCTTAGCATCATGCATGTGGTATATTGAAAATAAAAAAATTGTAGGCCGTCTCTTTCAATTTCAGGTGGTTTTCTTGGTCCTTCTTGCAGGCTAGAGGGTCTGTCAGGAAGTGCATGATATGGGTCTAGCAACAGTCAGTCAGTCTGCAGTCAGAGTAAGGTGGGGTGAGTTGTGCGTCTCTGTTATAGGGAGCAGCCTGGTTTGTCTCTCTCTGTTTTTGGGTTGCTGTGAATTATCATTCTAAATTCTAAGAAATAAGTAGTATTGCATTGCAAACTTCCAGAAAGAGCATTTTTAAAAAATCTAACCCTGTGTTCGCCATGAACATAACAATGCACACCTGAATAAATTATAGGAAACCATATATAACTATGCAATAGCTGCATAAATGATGGCACTTTCACTGAATAAGGCACAGCAACTGCTAACAAAATACTTTTGTAAGACATCCTAATGGCATCATGAGGAAAGTGACTTGTAAAGCTTTCCTTCTTTAAGCAATTAAGGGTCAAAAACTGCACTCTAAGTTACAAGAAAATATTTGAAATAAAATTAATAAAGTAACAAATCGCCATCCATTTTTGGTATTTTACCTTTTCTATGCCCAAATTCCAAGATTTTCCTATTGGGAAAATTAATGTATTGGCCTGAAGATTTAGAACTGAGGTTACTGAGTTTCATCATAAAATTCATATCCAGTACTCAGAGTTTATAAACCCAAGAATTAATGTCTCCTGTTTTTGTGCCAATATACATGTTTATGTAGCATACACCAAAACAGTTTTTTTTATATAAATAGTTACTCAGAAGTTCATTAGATGAGAGGTCCATGAAGCAAAGCTTAGTGAGTCTGGCACCCAAGTGTCTTGCAAGATGGCATTCCAATAATCATAAGAGACAGGTTCTCCAGGCACATTAATCATTTGTGTTCAGCAAGAAAATAACTATTAATTTGCAGTGGGAAAAGAGGTCTAAACAACAACATGGCATACTTGTGGTTCCTCTGGCATTTTTATGCACATTGAAGGCATCTGTACACTGACAATAAACACTGAAATAATTATATCTTCATTTCTGATGTTAATAAGATGCCTGTGGGAAAAGTGTGGGATGTGATTTATTGTGCACACATTAGCTCCTTTCAATTCATTTCCTCAACTCTGCTCCTTGGGAACAAATGAATAACTTGGGCATACACTGGACAGCAACCAAGAGGGGGAGAGAGAGAGAATATTCTTTTATTAACTATCTTGCTGTCCTGGAACCCCTTTCAAAAGCAATTAGAGCAGTTGTTTTTAAAAGAACCCTGTCCTGTTCACACTGAGCTCTCTAAAACCTATTTATAAATCAAATGGAAATACACTTGATATGCAGAATCTCAGGATGCCTCCCTAACAGCTGCCGGAATTTTCTTTAGAAGAGCCAGGTGTTGCATATTTCATACATAACCAAAAGTTATTTATGAAAAACAAGCAGCAAATTGATAAAAAGAAATTAGGAATGACTAAGCAATTATTGTTTGCCCTCTAGGCTGGCCAAAGATTTCCTTTAATGGAACCCTCACAGCTACATTGTGGGTGGAATCTTGGTCCTACTGAAGTCAATGGGAGTTGTCACTCCGTATTTTTCACGTTGCATGTCATGACTGCATTGCTTTGACCAATGGAGGCATAATTCACAGTAGTTCAGTTACATGTGAGGTTGGAATAGGTTGTGGCCAACAATTTTTGTAAAAAAAAAAAAAAAAAAAAATCTCCAAAGAACAGCTTCTACCAAAACAAATCTCCATTGGTGAGGGCCTCCCTATTTCCCCCTGCCTGCATCATGCAAAGAAGTCTAGAATGTTATGGTTGGCAAGAAAGAGATGGATTTTTTCCCCACAGTTTCCTTGTACTGTCATTTGGCTGGAATGAGGGCTGTATAGGACCTTCTTTTCTTTTTATTTTCTTGATGCTTTACATAAGACCTGTGTTCACAAGTCCCTAAGAAAATAGCTGCAAGAGTGGTGACATCTTTATCTCATTGTACCTGATGCTAATTATTTAAGAAAGGGTAAAAAAAGATCTTATTAGGTTGTAAAGTCAAGCACTCAAATATTAGAAAATACCCATGCAATCTTAATTTAGCCACCTTGTGGTATGCATTATGATACAATCTTATTACATGATTGCATACTATTCTTTTCCAAAAGACCCCTGTCTTTTTCAGTGCACAGGATGGATGGTGATGAGTGAATAAATCAGGATTCTCCAATGAACGAGGCTGTTGTGTTACATCTGATTTTGCTGCTTTGTAATCAAACAGGCTGTGAACCACAGACAGAGAATGGATGTGTGACGGGTTGGATCACAGAAACCCCCTTGGGAGCTGCCACCCAATGTACCAAGACTACTTCTGCTCCTGTTTTCCCTGCCAGCTCAGGACTCCAGCACCCTGTCTTGCTGAGCGAGACACTCCAGTCTGCTCCAACACAGACCCAGGGTCTGAATCACTTGTCCCAAGGCTGCAAGTTTACCTAAAAACAGCTTACAGTAGTGTGCTTGTCTTTAGCACTCAGATGCCCAACTCCCAATGGGGTCTAAACCCAGATAAATTTGTTTTACCCTGCATAAAGTTTATGCAGGGCAAACTCATAAATTGTTCGCCCTCTATAACACTGATAGAGAGATATGCACAGTTGTTTGCTCCCCCAGGTATTAATACATACTCTGAGTAAATTACTAAATAAAAAGTGATTTTATTAAATACAGACAGTAGGATTTAAGTGGTTCAAAGTAGTAACAGACAGAACAAAGTAAGTCACCAAGCAAAATAAAATAAAATGCGCAAATCTATGTCTAATCAAACTAAATACAGATGATTTCCTCACCAGTTCCAGAGCACTCCCTTTTACAGGCTAATCTCCTTTTAGCCTGGGTCCAGCAATCACTCACACCCCCTGTAGTTACTGTCCTTTGTTCCAGTCTCCTTCAGGTATCCTGGGGGGGAGGGTGGGGGTGGAGAGGCTCCTTCTTTAGCCAGCTGAAGACAAAATGGAGGGGTCTCCCACGGGTTTAAATAGACTCTTGTGGGTGGGGACCCCCCTCCTCCCTCCTATGCAAAGTCCAGCTCCAAGATGGAGTTTTGGAGTCATCTGGGCAGGTCACATGCCCCTGCATGACTCAGTCTTTACAGGCCGACGCCATTGTCCACATGGTATCTTGCATGTCTCCAGGAAGACTTCTTATGCGGATTGGAGCATTCCAAGATGCATTGTTCTCCAAGTGTTTCCTGATCAGGTACTTAACCTGGCGAATTCCTTCCAGAAGCTGACCAAATGCCTCCCAAAGCTTACTTAGAAACCAAGCAAGCATACAGCCCATATTCTTAACCTTAAGTAGAAAATGATATATATATGTACAAATAGGATGAATAGATATAGTAGACCATAACCTTTAGGGAGATATGTTACCTGGCACAGGCAGCACAAAACATATTCCAGTTATGTCATACATACATTTATAAGCACCCCCTCCCCATAAAGCCTTATGGGGTACACTGTCACAGGATGGTCTTGTGCTTGCTGCAGTTGAGTATCATCCAGGAGAACTTGGTTCTATCCGTGACTATGTTTCACTTTGTATGTGATGCTGATAAAGTCACTTAAACTAAAGTTTTTAGGAAGTGACCATTAACTCCAAGTTCTTCATTTTCCGAGTTTAGTCTGAGATACCTGGCATTCAGAAGTGCTGAGCTCTCAAAACTGCAACAGAAGTCAATAGATACTATGATTGCTCAGCAACTCCAAACAAATCAAGCCCTCTGAATTTTCTCAATGAGTATCCTTATCACTGAGACCCCCAAAATTAGTAGATATGTTAGTGTTTGCAGTGTTGTTATAGCCATCTTGGTCCCAGGATATTAGAGAGACAAGGTGGGTGAGGTAATATCTTTTATTGGGCCAACTTCTATTGGTGAGAGAGACAAGCTTTTGAACAAGCACTCCAAACAGATGATTAGGAGAAAGCAGAAAGCCTACAAGGAATGGAGGAGGGGATGGATCAGCAAGGAAAGCTACCTCTTGGAGGTCAGAAAGTGTAGGGATAAAATGAGAACTGCCAAAAGCCAAGCAGAGCTGGACCTTGCAAAGGGAATTAAAACCAATAGTAAAAGGTTCTATAGCCATTAAAATAAGAAGGAAGGAAGTGGGACTGGTAAGTATTGAGGATGGGGTGGAGATTAAAGATAATCAAGGCATGGCCTAACACCTAAACAAATACTTTGCCTCAGTTTTTAATAAGACTAATGAAGAGCTTAGAGGTAGTGGCAGGGGGGCTAATGGGAAGGAGGATATGGAGTTAGAAATTACCACATCTAAAATGGAACTCAACTCAAACAGCTTAATGGGACTAAATCAAGAGTCCCGGATAATCTCCATCCAAGAATATTAAAGGAACTGGCACATGAAATTGCAAGCCCAATAGCAAGGATTTTTAATAAAACTGTAAACTTGGGTCATACCATATGACTGGATAATTGCTAATATAGTTCCTATTTTTAAGCAAGGGAAAAAAGCGATCTGTGAAATTACAGGCCTGTTAGTTTGACCTCAATTGTATGCAAGGTCTTGGAACAAGTTTTGAAAGAGAAAGCAGTTAAGGACATAGAGGTGAACGGTAATTGGGATAAAATACAGGATGGTTTTATAAAAGGTAGATCATGCCACACCAACCTAATCTCCTTCTTTGGGAAGATAGCTGATTTTTTAGACAAAGGAAATGAAGTAGATCTAATCTATTTGGATTTCAAGAAGGCATTTAATACAGTTCCATATGGGAAATTATTAGTTAAATTGGAGAAGATGGGGATTAATATGAGAATTCAAAAGTGGATAAGAAACTGGTTAAAGGGGAAATGACAGTCTGGAGGAAGCTTACTAGTGGAGTTCCTCAGGGATCGGTCTTGGGACCAATATTATTTAACATTTTTATTACTGACCATGGCCCAAACAGTAGTAGTGTGCTAATAAAATTTGCTGATGACACAAAGTTGGGAGGTATTGCCAATATGGAAGAGGAATGTAATATCATACAAGATGATCTCCATGACCTTGTAAACTGGAGTAGTAGAAATGGGATGAAATGTAATAGTGCAAAGTGCAAGGTCATGCATTTAAGGACTAACAAGAATTTTTGCTGTATGCTGGGGATTTATCAGAGGAAGTGACCGAGAAAGACCTGGATGTATTGGTTGATCACAGGCTGACTATGAGCTGCCAATGTGATGAAGCTGTGAAAAAGACTAATGTAGTCCTAATGCATCAGGCCCAGGTATTTCTGGTAGAGACAGGTAGTGTTAGGACCATTTTACAAGGCACTAGTGAGACCTCAGATGGAATACTGTATGTAGTGCTGGTCTCTCATGTTTAAGAAAGATGAATTCAAACTGGACAAGGTACAGAGAAGGGCATCTGGGATGATCCAAGGAATGGAAAACCGACCTTATGAGAGAAGACTCAAATTGCTTGGCTTGTTTAGCCTAACCAAAAGAAGGTTGAGAGGAGATAGGGTTGCTCTCTGTAAATACATCAGAGGGACAAATATCAGGGAGGGAGAGGAGTTATTTAAGTTAAGCACCAATGTGGACAAAAGAACAAATGGATATAAACTGGCCATCAACAAGTTTGTTTGAAATTAGACAAAGTTGTCTAATCATCAGAGGAGTGAAGCTCTGGAACAGCCTTCCAAGGGGAGAAATGGGGGCAAAAAACCTAACTGGCTTCAAGACTGAGCTTGATAAATATATGGAGGGGATGGTATGATGAGACTGCCGACAATGAGATTTAGCTGATCTGCGACTGCTTGCAGCAAATATCTCCAATGGCTGGTGATGGAACACTAGATGGGGAGAGTTCTGCGTTTACTACAGAGAATTCTTTTTCAAGTATCTGGCTGGTGGGTCTTGCCCACATGCTCATGGTCTAACTGATCACCATATTTGGGATCGGGAATGAATTTTCTGCTGGGTCAGATTGGCAGAGACCGTGGTTTTTTTTTGTGTGCCTTCCTCTGCAGTACGGGGCATGGGTCACTTGCAGGTTTAAACTAGTATAAATGGTGGATTCTCTGTAACTTGAAGTCTTTAAATCATGACTTGAGGACTTCAGTAACTCAGCCAGAAGTTATGGGTCTATTTCAGGAGTGGGCAGGTGAGTTTCTGTGGCCTGCAATGTAAAGAAGGTCAGACCAGATGATTACAATGGTCCCTTCTGACCTTAAAATCTATGACTCTATGAGTCTCTCTAGATATATTGGCACATTTTGGCCTTCAAACTTTATGTGCCTGAGTTTCTCATATGTAAAATGGGGATAACAACACTTCCTTGTCTTACAGAGGAGTTGTGAACATGTACTAATCAATGTTTCTCAGCTACTTAGATACCATACAAAATTCATGAGGAAATTAATAATTTTGAATTCAGTGTACGGTTTGGATGGTGTGCATTGAATAAGATATTGTGATCACACACTGAATTGGCTAGCGTAAAAAGAAATATTGAACAGCTGTCTCATTCCCTGAGCAAAGTTCATCCTCTGCACAGAATGAGAGAACCTGTGGTGACAATAACGTTTTAATTCTGGCATTTCCTAACTTTCAAGTGCTTGACTTTGCAGCCTCAGTGTTCTTTTAACCTAGTTTTTCTTGTAATGTAACACACACAGATATAATTTTATTTGGTTTGGTATAATGCAGAAAATATTGAACTTTCTCTCAATAGTTGGACTGGACTTGGCATTTGTCAACTCCTTGTGCATTATTTTTTGCGAAATTAGGATAATTCAGATGTACGCTTTCACTTTTAAAAAGAGAGTGAAACTGCCCAGATACATATTTTGATATTCTAAATCTAAAAATACTGCTCATTATATATTAACTTGACTAAAAGCAGTAGCATCCTGTTTTAATCCTTTTTTCAACAGAGGGACATTTTTACTAATCTGTCCTCATTTTGCTGGATCCTAGCCAATTCTTTAGGAGGAAAGTGCTCTTTTATGCTGATCTTAAATATTTTTAGAAAGTATCTGAGAATGGCTGATAGTGGGAAATTGACTAGAAATGTAACTTAGGGCAAAAGAACCAAAAAATAAATGTGCTGAACATACACACAGTCTACCAAAATATGAACTATGTGTTCTTGTTACCAAAGATTACTTATTAAATAGTAGAACCCTTTTGTATACTAAGCCTTGTAATATGTGCAGATTCCTGAAGCAGATTTAATGCATATTAAATATAGTTTAAAGTGCACATAAATGAAATCAGTATGTTTAATATAGGGAAAAACAAACACTTATAAACAGAAACAAAGTTAGGAACTGGAGCAGAGTTTAATGTACTATGAAAACTCAAGTATAGCTTAAAATGCCAATGGGATCTGCTTCAATCTCAACATGTAGAGATAAGAATTTATATGAACATTTTATGAAAGCAGATGAGGGACTAAAATTGAAACAAAATAACCCACTCAGAGGAATCTTTTATTACTGTGTAACATCAAATTAATTTTATATAAAGGAATTAGATTCAGAAGGCCTTTGATGGAAGTAGGAAGTGCAGTTTAACTGTTTACAACATCTGAACATTAGTTACTGTATTTATTATGCTAAATTGTTCAGTGGGTGAAATTCACCCCTGTGTAGAAGACCAGCGGAGGGATTAAGTGGTGCATAGGTGTTGGGTTGGCCCTCTGCATGGGGATGAATTTTACTCAGAAAAAGAACTCCATAGCTGATAGCTAAGCCAACCCTAAAAACACTTTTGCCAAAGGTCAAATATCCCCACTGTTTCTGAGGTATTTTTAAATAAATAATTACAGGAGAGCTGGCAGTGACCCCTATATTTAGGTTAACTAACAAAAAGGACTCTTGTGGCTTTTTTTAAAAAGTAAAATTAACGCCTTTCATTCAGAGGTGCTGACTTCCCCAGTTCCCGAGGGGTTTTTGATCCTGCTCTGCCCCAGATCCTGCCCCCACTCCACCCCTTCCCCCAAACTCCCACTGTGTCCAGCCTCTTCCCGTCCCTGCTCCACCCCACCCCCAAGCGCGCCCTGCCCTCGCTCCACCCCTTTTCCCCCCCAGCACCTCCTGCATGCTGCTGAACAGTTGATCGTGGTGGGCGGGAGGCACTGGAAGGGATGTAGAGGAGCTGATCAGTGGGGCCCGCTGACGGGCGGGAGAAGGAGGAGCTGATCTGTGGGGCTGCCGGTGGGTGTTGAGCACCCACTATTTTTTTTCCATGGGTGCTCCAGCCCCGGAGCACTCACGGAGTTGGCGCCTGTGCTCCCATTGTTTGCAGCAGGTCTTTGATATTCCCTGGGGAGAAAGCCCTGGGGCTAGATCGGTAGTCCCCAAACTGGGGGTGCAGCTCCCTGGGGGGGGCAAAGAACATTTGGCGGGGCACAGTGGGGCCTGGACCAGCCCACACAGGGGACAGGGAGGAAGTGCCACCCAGCCACACTCTGCTCCCAGCTTACCGCAGCCCCCCGGCTGCAGCTGTGCTCCCAATCTCAGCTCGGGCCCCGTCTCCGACCGTGGCCCTGCTCGCGGCCCCGGCTCCCGACCACAGCTCCCGGGGGGTGGGGCATGGACGAAGTAAAGGGGGGGTGCCACATAAAATATTTGGGGACCAGTGGGCTAGATAAATGCCTTTTCTTTGTTCCATTAAATTCAGATTTAGCTGAGCTGCAAATTGTTAAAAATCAGCATTTCCCTTCAGGAAAACTGGTATCCTGCCAAAATCAGTGAACATTCTAAAAAACCTGGCCAATGCTGCTGCCGCATACTGGGAATGCTTGGGAGATGGCGGAGCAGCTGTAGCAGGGATGGAGCCAGGTTGGGATTTCCATGTGAATCTGTTCCCTTTGGTCCCAGCATGTGACCACATTGTTCTATTTCTTCTCCCCAGGGAATAGGTGGCACTGCATGAATAAGTTCTTACAATTGTACCTAGTATGTTCTTTTATAAAACAAAACAAAAAAACAAACTAGACAATTATATATAAAAATATCTTATAAATATTATTTAGGGTGCAGAGTCAAACACTTACAAGTTAGAAAATGCCAGCGTTATGTTTGCCCATGCAACATTAATTTGGTACCCTTCTGGGTATGTATTATGATCTTTAGTTACTTTTTCACCCTGTAGACTCAGTCAGTGCATGGGTTGAATTCACAAGAGAGGCTGAATTAAGGTTGCACAGGTAACCGCATATTTGGCATTTCCTAGCTTTCCAGTGTTTGACTTTGCAATCAAAATAACTATTTTAATTTAGTTATTTGTATGGAATAATAATAATAAAAGCTGGAATAGTACTGGGAAGGACTTCAGTCAACTGATTATCACTTCAAAAGTTTTTTTTCTCTTACTTAATTGGCCTCTCAGAGTTGGTAAGACAACTCCCACCTGTTCATGCTCTCTGTATGTGTGTATATATATCTCCTCAATATATGTTCCATTCTATGCATCCGAAGAAGTGGGATGTAGCCCACGAAAGCTTATGCTCAAATAAATTTGTTAGTCTCTAAGGTGCCACAAGTACTCCTGTTCTTTCAGTCAACTAAGAGGAAAGTCAACAGCAAGAACCTCTTTTTACAGTACAGGTAGCATAAAAGCAATACTATATGTTACGAAGGAAAGGCAAAATGCAGGTTTAGAAAGGTCTCCTGAAGGAGACCTTTCTAAACTTTCTGAACTATGGAAAGGTGATGGCTTTTGGCTTCCTGTTAGAATGAGATTTGAACTCTCCACCAGGATAGTGTAATCTGCAGAAGAACTAACCCCCTATTCCTCTGATAACATGTTGGTCTGATACTCTGCTCTGGTACACCAGCTTTACACTTTGTTAACTCAATTGCCCTTGTCACAGTTCAGGGCTACTTCACCTGTATTCCCTTTCCATTGTCCCTTGAGGGCAACCTCTCTAGGCTCTCAGCTCCTCAGCCATCACTGCTCTTGGGTAGAGACCCACATCTCTCTCCCTCCTTATCAGCTTTTGTCTGGGCTGCACAGTCCCCTGCCTACACTGTGATATTTCCAGTAAGCCAGACTGCCTAAACAGGCCAGGATCTGCACTTTGCTTTCTCTCCAGAGGCTATGAATAGTGTAATGGCCCTCAATTATAAATTACCCTGCAGCACTTTCTAGGCAAGCACATTTAATCTTAAGGTGAAAGCTTTATAAAGAAAACATATTAAAAAGCAATAAAAGAACCTACACGAATACTGAAAAGCTTACCAGAAGTCACTCCAACTCCAGCTTTGGGCTGGGGTATGCGTCACACCTTCGTTACCCACATCTGGGTTTTCCCTGTGGTTACAAGCTAATAACTGTCTTTGATTCAGAGCCAGAATAGCCATTTTTACAACCTTTATATAGCTTGGGTCTTTGATCTTGGCCTCATGTAGCAAGTGATCTGCAGAGAATGGCCACTCCTCAGAGTGTAGCTTTAAAAGGCTGGGGCTTTGCATAACTGGAGGTGGGGAATTTGCATTCACTTAGCACTTGTGTTCCAAAAGTCCTTGTCAGGCCTATTATTCAATATAGTCCTGTGAACCCCAGCTCTGATATCTGTCACATGTCCCCCATCAAGAAATTGCGTAGAATCGAGGCCCACAATAATACAAAAACCATTGATTTAGTATAATGGAACCCAAAGCTACTTAAACTTAATTCAGTAAAGTCGCCCATGGATATTGCAGGAAAGTACCATATCTGTCACAGCCTTTATCAGCAAAAAAATCCTGGTCTTAAAGAGTGAGAATCAGGCCTAGAGATATTTGGATCAATGGTTCCATGCTACCTGTGGATCCCATGTCATGTTCCCCTTCCATTCACACACATACACAATGTCAACCATTTTATCCTGATTCTTCCCACCACCCCTGCATTCCTGGTTAGAATGTTGGCATAGAACTCTGGTCCACAGGATGCAGAGATGTAGACTTCCCCCTGTGTGGGCTCTCAAATGTAAGGCCCTTTGCATTGCATTGCATTTTGTCAGGTATATGGCTGTTAGGTTGAGGAACACAGAATTTACCCCAAATGCTTGTTTTCATGCTCATTTCTCTCATTTATTTCTGTTTGAATCTTTCTTGTGTGTAGTTCCATGTCAAACCACCACCTATTAACTTATCCGTGTCATGTGTTGCTTTAATGCCACATCACACATACTTTTGGTGTGCAACTGCAAAGGTTAAAGGGGTCAAAGGACATATTTGGCAGTAGTTTGGCATTCATTTTTCATTGAAAATATTTAGTGTCCTTTCTACATCATTCAATTTGAACTACTGTAACAAAGATCCAAAAACTCTACATAACCCAATAGTAAAGTTAAGTTTGCTACAAAAGGTAAAACGATTATAATGTACTGGCAATGTAATGTAATGTACAGTTGAAGGAATGGGATTGGAAGTGTTGTCTAGTAGCTACACTACAGGATGGGCAGCAAGGAATCCTGGGTTCTATTCTTGACTCTGTCATTGATTTGCCATTTGGCTTAATATCTTTAGACTCTCTGCTTCAGTTCCCTCAACTGGGGAACAGTTACACTTCATTACTGCTGGTGAGACTTAATTAATGTCTGCAAAATATCTTGAGATCCTAATATGAACTGAGCAGTATAAGTGCAAGATATTATAGATTGGTATTACACAGGCAAGGTGGGTGAGGCAATATCTTTTATTGGACCAACATTTGTTGGTGAAAGAGACAGGCTTTTGAGCCATAAGCTCAAGCTTTTGCAATAAGTGTCTTTATCGAGACCATGATTCTTAGCATCTAGCAAAGTTATAAATTTAAGCTCCCAGGCTCATCATTTGGAGGTGTTGTTCAGGTTTCCTTTGAGGACAAGGATTGAGAGGTCAGATCATTTTGTGAAAAGGTGATGTGGCGTTTTTGTCTTTTATCATTTTTCTGTGAGAGTTCATTCGAGAGTGTAGCGATTGTTGGGGCATTTAGTGCACTGGGTGAGGTACCCCGCATATTGTGATAGGCATGTGTAGGACACATGGATCCTGAAAGGTGTGTTGTTGGGGTATTATTTATTGTCTTAATAAAGACACTGGATTTATGGCTTATTACAACAATCTGTAACCCACTAACTGACCCTTTTTTTATCCTGTGACTGCAGAGGTGCTAACAGGCAACTTCACCTTGAATGGTCCTTTAGAACATGTGTTAACTACTTAATGTTTTAATCTGTTCCATCTTATATTTAGCTGTGACCTTCTGACTACCTTTCCCAGATCTGAAGAAGAGCTCTGTATAGCTCGAAAGCTTGTCTCTATCACCAACAGAAGCTGGTGCAATAAAAGATATTACTTTACCTATCTTGTCTCTCTAATATCCTGGAACAAACATGGCTAGAAAACATGGCTAGAAAAACACTGCAAACAAACATAGATTGGTATTGTTAATTAAAATTAATATATATCACCTATATTGTCTTTATTATTTTCCTAGTTTTGTTTAGTTTAAAATATTTTTATAGTTTTGTGTTTATAAATAAATTTAAGAAACTGCTTTTTAAAAAAAGAACAACAAAAAACTGAGCAACTGTCTGTAATAAAATGTTTTCTCTATATGTTTCTAAAAAAGAAATATTTCACTAACTTAGATTTAGTCCAGAACTCAGTTACTCAGAAAAAATATCAATGCTATATCCATTTGGAAACATCTTGATTTAGGGAGAATGACTGAAGCTGACACTTCAGTTCAATAATGGAAACCAGTACACTGGATCAAAGCTGAGTGGTATATTGGATGGTAAAATTCAGTTCAAGAAATAGAAATTCAATCCATATATAAAGTGAAGAATACCTCCACAGTCATGAATTGATTTTAATGTCCGCTTCAATTCTTTGTCGGATAGTGAGTCATTTTCAGACAGACTTTGCCTTAATATCACTGATTTCAGTGATTTATTTTTCCTTCTGGTCTTTTCTTGGCTAACACATCTTGTTCATCTGTTGCGGACATGTTTCCAGCTGTTTTAAAAGGTTTGTGTGTGGGAGGATTCTGGTTGGAAGCTGAGAGAGAACTTGCCAGAGCTCTGAAAGTACTGCTGTTTCTTTGTAAGGTTTGCTGCTGATTATACTGTTTAATCGCCTCGTTTAAAGCATCCATAAGAGCTATGAGCATATTGTAAAAAAAAGAAAGTCTGGGAGAGGTTCTCATTAGGGTTGTGTTTGCTCACTTCACTCCCAACAAAGAATGAACACATCCCAGAAGTCCAGATACCTCTTGACTTCTCAGAAACCAAGACAAATACTTACATTTCTGTTGCGCGTTGGGCAACTGGTATAATTATTGTAATTGGTATTTTCTTAAACATATTTTAACCTTCCCAGATCTTAGTTTAACCTATGGTCCTTGACCTTTGAATCTGAGAATTATGCCCCCCTTCCCCCATCCTCCGTAAAATGATCCCTGGATATCCTCACCGTTGGAGTCATAGGCCACTGTGATCAGAACCATGCTAAACCAGCTTAACATTTAGGAGCTGTATGCCCACTGAGCCACAGACCTGGAGCTCCAACCATGGTTATCAAAGGCTCATTCTTCCTAGCCGTCCTTAGTTTCCTCTCTTGTAGCTAGATTCCATAGAATAATGACTCACCAAGGACCTGATCCTGCTTCCAGAGGAGGCACCAGCAAAATGAACTTCTGCTTCAGTGGCAACAGGAAAGAGCCCTCACCCATTTAAATGATGTTTTGCTTGGTCTGTATTCAATTCATTTCATGCAGCTTCCTGCTCTCTTGCTGTTTTCTTTAAAGCCACAAAAAAGTTGGTTTTAGCATAATATAATTTTATAACCATTTTGGTGCTTCGGACTATGAGACCTTTTAAAACAATCTTAAGACATAAAAGTGAATATCAAAAAGCCCAGTGGGGAGCTCTTTCATAGCAGGGACTTTCTTCCTCTGTGTTGGGATGAGCTTTGTGAACTTTTGCAATACAAATAACCATCATCAGCTTTACCGGTCAGGGTTCCCCGCTGGAGGCAGAGCAAAGCTGTATCACCCCTGTGGGAAACCAGGAAGACTTCCTCCCTGGTGCTCTGGGGAAGTGTGCTTGATGCTATACCCTATCATGGGATGCCACTTACTCCCCTTACGTACCAGACCGGCCTGGAAGGGGAAAGGTTGAGCTATGTTCATACTTCCCCTTCCTCCTCACCCACTTTGCAGAGCCCCTGGGGAAGTAAAGAGGAAACAGTTCCTGCACTCCTGAGTATGGAGACTGCAGTTCTACCTAGTCCTTAAATGATCTGTGAGGGGACCATACAACTTTTCTCCCCGTGATTTCAGATGAAGGCCAGAAACAATCTAGTCTTGAACTGGCATCTTTGTTTTTTTCTGTGTGCCAGTGTACACTACTGTATTATTTCCATTTAAAAGCCTCAGATCCTGTAGAGGTTTGATTCTAAAGTGTTAACAAATATGCTGTTGAATAATTAGGGACTGACTGCAGTATACATAACTCTCCCCCTCCCCCATTTCCCTCCTACAAATAGCAGGATTATTAAAAGATAAGATAGACATTGCTTTGAAATCTTAGCGTTAGTGCGTTGGCATACAGCAGTGGTGGAGGTATTTTACACTTCAAAGAAACAAAATGCTATTTTAAATATGCATTGGAAAATAAAGACATAATAAAATTAATGTTTCCTCCCTATTTAAGGAGCTTTGGAATGCAATGCTTCACTGCCAGCAACACATTAAAAGTCTGTTGTAAAGTAGGCAGCCTGAGAAGTCTTCAGGGAGATGTTTTGACTACAACAGAAGGCAAGTAGCATCCATCGGAGAACAAGATTACAGAGGGGCATTTACATTATTCAGCATGTAGCTGGAATACAACTACATTTAGATTCAATGATGATGGAATACTCATGAGGGTATTGATAAGATTATGATATGAAGGAGATATTCTGTAACACAATCAGTTTATAACCAGATTATCTCATGAGATCTGATGGCATGTGAATAGGACCCCTTGTAAGAAAGCTGTATGAAGTTCTTATCTTTTCCAAAAGACAGAGATGATGATGATAAACCCATGTTGGTGCAGGCTAAAACTAGATCTTGTTTTCTTTATGCCCAGTTCAATCATAGAACAGCTAGATAAATATGATTTAAAAACTGATCTGTATAAATTTCTTTTAATCTGGGGAGCAGGTTAGGGGAAATTTGCTCCTTCTTGTCATTTTAATAATATTTGTAGTAAAATATTTTTTATTTTGGCCTGCAATAATTACTTTTGTTACTATGGAAGAGTGCAAACGTTTTGAGACAAAAATACTTTTGAATAGATGAAAAGAGGACTTAAAAAATTAATCCTGCTCGTGGAGTGAATTATTTTTCTTGCAGCTTTTTTAGTGAGAATATACATTTGACTGACAATTCAACCTGTAGTTGGGGATCTATCTATGATTTCCTTTGCCATACCTTACTGATGTTCAGAATCAGAAAATTATTCACCACTTTCTGCAACTTAATCAGCAAAGCGTATAAATCTGTCTATTTAGTCAATAAAGAGAGAAATATCCATTGATCATATCTTCTTCAAAGTATAATCTCAACACCACTGATTTAAGGAAGATTTTGTCACTCAAGGAATTCCCACTCAAGTTAGAATTATGATACCTTCAATATTATGTAGTAAAATTTTTGCATTAAAGGTTACTTAGGCTGAAGAACCCTCCTAGGAACATTTTGCATGTTTAATCAGATAAAAAGGATCTCATTTAATAAAAAATGGAACCTTTAAGACTGTCCCAAACTTTTATACTGTTAACAATATGGCCCATTTTTGAACATTACTGCCTGAGTTGCTCCAGGAAAATAAATGAACTGGCCTTGTAATGTAGTGAGTAGTTTGCATGTACCACTGCCTTCCAATGCTAGAATGGTATTCCTCCACAAGAGTGTGTCATAAGGCCTAATACTGCTATAGCTATCTTAATCTCTGGAAGAAGCCAGTGATTCTTGGGCAGAAGGATCCAAAATTCTATCCTTGCTTATATCTGTGAAATCATAGGTTGGTATGGTGGTGTATCAGGAGAACTGGAATGTCACTAGGTGGCCACACACCTGTTACAATAGGCAAATGGATAGTTACTCATTCAAAATAAATAAATTTGTTAGTCTCTAAGGTGCCACAAGTACTCCTCATTCTTTTTGCTGATACAGACTAACACGGCTACCACTCTGAAACATGCACAATTACTAATTTTGCGCACACTACCTAATATTTTGCATGCATGCACAATTACTTGTTTTTGCCTGTAGTTGCACAACTAGCGTTCCAGCTTTATCTGTTTACCAGAGACCACACTTTGCTCAGTACTCTATACAGCACTTATATTCATCTAATGGGTTAAGAATACCCTGCCAGTAAACATATCATTACAATAACCAGTGTAATAAGAGCAAGTTATACACATATGTTGTATATGCAACTTTAGTCCATTTTGAAAATAAATGTGGGTCTACGTGCCGTGTAAGTACCCTTCTATCTGCAGGTTGGGCTGTTATTTATACACTACCTCTCACTGTTAGTGGTTTGTAGATTCTAAGGCCAGAAGCTCCTGGAATCATCTAGTATGATCTTCTGTAGAACATAGGCCATAGAACTTCCCTTAAATAATTCCTGGTTGAACTAGAACATATCTTTTAGAGATAACATCCAAACTTGATTGAAAAATTGGCAGGGAGGGAAAATCCACCATGACCCTTGCTAAGTTGTTTCAGTGGATAATTACCCTCACTCTTAGATAATCTGATTACTTCTCCTTCTCTGAGGAGGAGGTGGAGGAGTTGTAGTGAATATGTATAGTATGATAGTGGTCAGAAGGAGGAGTACAATTCTGCCAAAACCTAACCTGGAGGGGTAACCAATCTAAAGTTCTCTCCACATCTGAGAATCCACTTTGTCGTTTTATACAATATAACTTCTTGGTATGTTTGGCAGTCATTTCACTTCTTCTCTACCTATTTGACAAGCAGCATTATTTCTAGGATGCATTTTTGTGGAGTCAAGTGGAAACAAGCAAACAAATCTGGAAAAGCTCAAGACCTGATGTTCTGATAAAAAGAACTTAAAGACTTTGCATGTGTTACATCTGTCTATCTAATTGCCGTGTGTGTCTAATGAATCTAATGCAAAGTGAAGAAGTGATAGTGGCTCACAGGCAAAGCAGGAAAGGGCAAGTAAAGGTTTGTTCAGTGAATATAATGGAAGGAAGCAGTAACAGACATCGGTATCTGAAAGTACCACTGGTACATATGAGGAGACTACAAGGCCCTAAGAAGATGAAATACTCAGGGCAGGAAATGAGATAAGCTGCCATACATTGACACTGCTTAAGAAATGATACACATTGGTTCTGTTGTCTTCACCCAGTTATGATAACCCTTAGGCACAGTGAAAAAGAAATCGCAGTTTGGCAACTTTTCTTTCAATACACTGATTATTGTAGTTCTATGTTTACTTGCAATATATTATTAACCCACTAGATGAATTTGTGAGCTGTATAGAGTACCAGGCGGGGGGTGGTCTCTGGTAAACAACAGAGACAAAGTTGGAGCGCAGTTCAGGTGGAAGCCTATTACCTTGTAATTTGTAGTTGTGGTTCTATAATAAATGCCTCCTGTATAAGGAGTACTGTGATTCCATGTTCAAACATTTTGTGCTAGGCTGAAATAAAGGTAAATACTGTTGGTGAAATGACATTACAGGGGACAGATTAGCAACAATGACAAACAACTCAAAAAATAATAATGGGGGAACAAGACGACAAGGCTCACAGGGAAGGATGAAGAAATCATCTGTCCCCCCCCCCCCCCCCATTTATCTTCAACCTTTCCTCATGTTTACTAGCAATTCTAATACTATAAGGCATTGCTTAATACACAGTGTCCACAATAGGTATTTTTTCTTTCTATTTCCCTACCATCAGTACATTTCTTTTGATGATAAAACTGGAGGAAGTACTACTGCACACAAGGCCACCAGTGGTCAAACCACCATGCTTTGAGTAGGTTTAGATTATATGGTGTAGATCAGCAATGATTAGCACAACCAGCAGCCCAGCGGCTCCACCTGGAAATGTGAGGCAGATTGAAAGGAAGTACAGAGATCTTGGGGAGAAGAGGACAAATGTATGTTAACGGGACAAGTGATCAAATACTGGACTAAATCATATCAATCAAAATGCATCAGGCATTGTTCCAGTCTGTCAATTTCCAAATGGCATTTCAGCAGGAAACATGCAGAGCAATCAACATTTGGGTGAGTCACACCTGCATCAGCCTTCTGCAACAGCAACAACTATGATTTTTCTCAAGTTTGAATGATCAACTCCTGCGTTTGGTCAGGACAACTGTGCTAAGATCATCAGTGCAGTAATACTTGGTAGGCTGGACAGTAGAACCACAGAGTTACGAACTGACCAGTCAACCACCCACCTCATTTGGAACTGGAAGTACACAATCAGGCAACAGCAGAGACAAAAAAGGAGAAGCAAATACAGTACAGTACTATGTTAAATGTAAGCTACTTAAAATAAAGGGAAAGCAGCATTTTTCTTCTACCTAGTAAAGTTTCAAAGCTGTATTAAGTCCACATTCAGTTGTAAACGTTTGAAAGAACCATAACATTTTGTTCAGAGTTACGAACATTTCAGAGCTATGAACAACCTTCATTCCGGATGTGTTCGTAACTGTGAGGTTCTAATGTCCTTACTGCTTGAACTTTATTGTTAATAGCCTTATGAAGGATCACTTTACTACTAGCAATGTGTTCAGGATGAACTGTGGACTATATCTTTCCTGTAAATGCTACCCTATCTCCAAATCCCATTCTCCCCACCAGTAATAGTAATAATTCTAACCTAGTTACAGGAGGAAATTAAATTTTTGAAACAGTTTTAAAGACAGAAGGCCTAACTTTTTGGAACTGCATGTACTAGATGCATACATTTGGCCATATTTCTCGCACCCTAGCTCAAGGGCAGAATGAAATATTTTCATCTCCTAGAGCTACAGTTTGCTGAAAGGATGTTTTCATAAATAAAGTGCTGAAGGACGTGCTATTTGCTTCATTTCCCTTTCATGTTCTGCCTCCAGTCTAGATGACACAGTATCTTTAGAGACATCTGATAATACAAAATGAGGATGTTAGAAAAGTAACAGTTCTAATAGCAGAAAGATTGTGTTGGCTCACACACTATTTCTGAGTGCTTTGAACATATGAAGAGTTTGAGCAGATTGGATTTCCTAAACAAATCCAGTCTCAATCTCCCGCTCTGTTAATGAAAAGATGTTAATCTGGCAAAGTCCATGAGTGTCCAGTTCTTTTACATGTCTTCATTTGAGAATGAATCACTGAAAAGCACTACCCATTTACAAGAGTCTGATATATAATGTATCCTTTAATACTGCCAACTCTCATTCAGTTTTGCATGCTAAAACACAGAGGTTCTCAAATGTTTCATACTGTTGACAACACTTTGATGCAGACTGTCTTGTGGACCACCTGTCCCCCCATTTGCAAATCTGTTCCTGTAGGAAATAGAGCAATTGATTGCATGGGAAAGTATTTAATGTGTTTTAGTGTGGGTGGGTGGATGACAGGGTGAAAATAATGCAATTTAGCTGCTGGAAATAAGGGGGAGGAGACAGCACAGGATGACGTTACTGCCTCTCTGTGAACCTCAAATGGGTCCACAGATCACAGTTTGGGCACCTTTTATCCTCACACACAATGAAGGTTTGACTAACCTCAGCATTGGGTTCTCCATCACTGACCATTTTTAATTCAAGATTGGATATTTTTCTAAAAAGATATGCTTTAGGAATTATTTTGGAGTAGTTTTATGATCCATGTCCAATGGGAGGCCAGACTACGTGATCATAATGGTCCCTTCTGGCCTTGGAACCTATGAGTCATTGTCGTTGCTTAGAACATTCTAATCAGCAAGCACAAGGGAATGGAAGAAAAACAGCAGAATATGGATTGGGAACCAGTGCTTTGATCTCTATGAGTAGTCCATCTTCTAATGAGTAAAATGATGGGCAGCTTCAGGCAGTGTTAGATTAAAAGAATTTTCATAGTGTAATCAATGAATTTAGTGCCCCTTTATCTGTCATTCAAAAAGATTACACTGAAAATCTTCTCAAGTAATATATACTCCTCTTATACCTCAGAGGAGAAGCCTGACTGGGCCTCTTCTATGCTACAAAGTTAGGTCGACCCATCTTCATTGCTCAGGGGTGTGAAAAGTCCACACCTCTGAGTGGCATATTTAAGATGGTCTAGATTGAAGTGCTACAGCAGTGCATGCACCGCTGTAGCTTTTCAAGTGTAGACAAGCCCTTAGTTAAGTCCTGATTGTTTGGTACTTAAGCATGTGCTTAGCTTTAAGCATGTGAATACTCCCACTGATTCAATTGCTACTAGTAGAATCAGGGCATTAATAAAGATAATTTCTTAATATTGTTGGTTTCAGGGCTCAGCTTGAGTGAGTATAGTATAGTATACTGACACCTGTCTCATGCTGTCTTTTTGTTTTCCAGAATTTAAGCCTTCATTTTTTAAAAAAGACTCTGTTATGATTGCTGAGATATACTCAGTTCATGTTTTCAAATCTAACTGCAGTGACATCTGCCTGCATTTGCAGAACCTAAAATAATAGCAGTGAAAGATGTGACCTGCCGCCTTCACCTCAGTGGGTACTAATACAGGTATCCCCCTTCCCCCCAACAAATAATACTTTAAAGTCAATATTGTTGAGTGTTTCAAACTAATCAAAGTCCATGTAAAAGGAGAGGAGTGGTTATATTACAAAGACCTGCACAATCTATTGGGAGAGAGGGCTCATTTTGGCACCACAAGGGAGTGGGCTTAGGAGAGGCACTACCACTTCCCCCCCCCCCTCAAGTCAAAGAGCCAAGGACAAGGAACCTAGCAGAGTCCATCAAGTCATACAAGCTTCACCTTGGGAGATCCAAGCCTGAGGAGCCAAGCACAGTTCATTGGTGTAATCCGATCCCACTGAGGGGAAGCAAGTCCCAGGAGCCCAGAGAGGATGCCTGAAGTTACGTAGATTCATGATTCTTTTCATTTTCCAACTATACATTGTGATATTTGCGTTTTAAAATATATTCCCCTAATACACTCCCTATTTAGTTATAAGCAGTTCATTGCTTTTAATTGTTCTATTTAGCATTCTGTTTTCCTGGTGCTTCCTTCATATGAGTCATCAAACATGCCAATTTAAGTCCATTGAGCCTTGATCTTTAGGAAAGTGCACACAAGCACTATGAAACAATTCTTCCTGTCAGTTTGACATGCTGAATCACACTCCATTCTTAAATTCAGGTTACATCATTTTGGGCTTTTTCTACTTCTTTTAACAGTATAAAGCCCAAGGAATTTTTTTATTTTATTTTATTTTTTTTTTGGTTCAGGAATGATGATAGTGCAAAGAGTATTGTATTGTATTCAGCAGAACAAGACTGCAGGTTCCTTTCGTGTCTCTGCAACCATTGGCTTTTCTCTGAACCCCACAAAGTAATTTAGTCCTTTTGGGTGTTCAACCGCTCCTTTTGGTCCTTGTATTGGGTGAGGACTTCCTGGCTCTCCAAGACTCTTGTTCTTGGGTCCACCACAGAGCACCTCCCAGCACTTTCTGCTCCCTGCAGGGGATCACCAGAATCCTGGCAAGCTTCCTGCCGGCCACCAAACTGACTTTACTGCAGAAGAGCCTTCCGACTCTTTCACTGGTCTCTTTCACTCTGTGAACGTGCATCCCACCTTATGGGAGGCATATTTCTGGATTGCTGTCTTATGCCCTGACAGTATCCCAGTACAACAGGGCAAGGGGCTCACTCATATTTGGTAGTGAGTTTCAGCTGGCCTGACCACTTCACTGTACCCCAACTCACCAGTGTCATAACCTGTATCTAGAAGATGTCATGTAAGCTATCAATAGAAAACCAATAATATCCTGATCATTAATATTATTGTGTGGTGTATGGATGGAGGACAAATTCAACATTACAAACATATTGGAAATTATGTTATCAAGGTGTGTCTGCCAGGCAGGGCTAAAGTTACCTCACCCCAGACAAAGGAATGTGGTTCTACCACCTTGAAAGTGTTTCCAAGGTACATTAAGAGACAATGGGAATGCAATTTACACAGAAGACAAACAGGACCACTCAGCATCACAGCAGGGTGAGGAGATTGCGGGAAACAGACCAATTTGCATTTTAGGAAACACCAGTGGGGGAAGAAACCAGCGTGGAGCTTCCTTCGCCACCAGAACCCTTGTCACTTTCCTCACAGCTAGAGTGTTCTTTGCTTTGGGGAATAACCTTCAGAAGAATCCATTTCAAAGGTGCACAGGGCTATAAAAGAGAGGGGCAAAGAACTCCATGTTATCTTTCACCTAACCACTTTGGACTTTGTGGGAGATGAGTAAAGGGGTTGGTCAGCCATTTTGCTGGAAGGTAGTGTGGTAAGAAAACTATGTAGAACAAAGGCTGTAGCTTGTTTTGTCTTAGCCCCTAGAAAACGTTTTTCACTTTTATTTGCCTGTAAGCATTTCTAACTGTATTCTTGATACCTGAACTCACTTAAAATCATATCTCCTTTTCTTAACAGATTTGTTTTACTTTTAATCTAAACCAAGCCAGTGCTGTTTTGATTTTAAGTCAGTGTTAACACCAGTTCATGTGGCAAGCTGCTGGGTATTATGTCTTTAAAGGAACAAACAAACTTTCATATTTGTCTGAATGGTCCGGGTGGGGGCTGGACATTGCAGAACACACCTTTTGGGGAAATTTTGGGATTGGGGGATGGCTGGGGTGTAAGAAGCAGGCTGCTGGAATCAGAATTGCTGTGTCAGAGCTGCTTAACACAGAGATAGTCAGTTCAGGCTTGTATGCTGGCTGGGAGTGTCCAGAGAAAGGCATTACAGCAATTTAAAGCACCCTGGATTACAGAGCAGGCAGTGACACAACCCCTTACTGGTGTGGACTGCATCCCAGAATGTGACACCCTTGCACAGGGCAGAGGTTGGGACCTTATCCCCTTTCATGCCCAGATCACCTTGTGACACCACCCTTCCTCTACAGCTAAGTTGCATGTAACAGTTCTGCGGGTTGTAATGACTCAGTGGTATGATGGGAACTATACACATGTCAAAAGTTTTCATTGGTAGGTTACTTAGCCCAATTGTTTGTCGCTGCTCTTTAAAATTTCCATTGCTGCACGCTAGCTTGGGAATCAGTGCTTAAAAGACTCCCCATGGCATGGCTGCCTCCGCTCCACTGCACACTGAAGCAGCACTGCTAGGGAAACTGAGGGAGGCGGGGAGGAATACAACAATCTGAAGGGCAACATATGAAAAATGTACCTTTTAAAACTCAGTTTAATTTAATCTGGGACCACAAATGCTAAAATCCCTTAATTGTAATTATGTTGACATTTTATGGTGACAGTACAGGACAGAATTAAAATTGTTTGGGTGCCTTAATTGTTAATTTCCATTCCTTAACATGTTGGATTTCGTTTAAACATAACCTTTACTCTGAATTTCCTGGATTTGTACATGGCATTTGGATAACTAGAATATCTCTGTGTAATATTTTTTACCCTTATGTTATATTGATAGGTACTTAACTTCATCTTAACATAATGTTTTCTAGGAATCAAGAGAAAAATACTTAGCAAAAACTGGTCTAACTTGCCACTAAACCTGCTGGTCACTGGTGCGCCAGAGAAATACTGCTTACTTTCCTGGCTGTAAGGAAGGCACACCTTACAAAAGACCATTTGGCATGCTCTGTTTTTATTTCAGTGCTTTCTTTGGTCTTTTATGTTTAATAAGCACCCAGGGGTCTGACTGTCCTGTCAGTTGCATAGTTGTATCTCCCAGTGAAATTCATCCGAATTACATGCTTGCCTTTTCCCATTCTCTAACATAGGGATAATAGTGCTTCCCTACCAAACAGGGGTGTGGCGAGGATAAATTCAGTAATGTTTGTGAGGTATTCAGATATTAGACCATTGAAGGCCATATAAGAATTTATAGAGGTGTAATTTAGTGGAATGATTGTACTACTGGAGTTAAATTTGTCAGTCTAAAATTAAGACTTTTTTTTATAACCTGGACAAACATTCAAATCACTCTGAATCTTCTCAGGCTTCAGGAAACGCACAGTTTTCACTAGGTATGGTTGGAGACTTTGCACAGACATTAATATATAGTCACTCCCATACTAACATGAAGCAGACATTTGCATAGTCACTCCCACATTAGTAACCTTTCCTTACAATCTCTCTGCTAGTCTGTTGGCACTATTGTAAAATGTTAAACAGGTCTATTTTGAATTCTGTAAAACGGAAACAACTTTGCAATTATTTTCCTAGTTTTTAGACAGCTTTAGTCAATAACCTGTCTTTAACCTAGATTTTACCCTAGTTATGGGAGTGTGGGTGTGCAGGAATACTTTAAAGTTGTTCCATGGTGATGAGTGGGTTTCATGAATAAATGAGTCACTTAATGGGTTGGAAAAGCATTATGACATAAGAATTCCTTTTAGCTATATTAATCAGTATCCTCTTACCCAAATAATTCTAAAATATTCTACATTAAAGCAAGTTTTTAGTAGTGATAAGACAGTGTATTGGGTTATTACTTTAGTCATTTAGGCCCTTATTCAAATGAGTATTTAAGCATATACTTAGCCTTAAACACACAAACTATCCCATCACTATTCAGCAAAGCACCTAAGCAGGTTCTTAATTTCATAGTTGCATTTAAATGTTATTGACTGTACTACCTTATTTTTGTTTCTGTTGGCCTCTGTGTTTCAAATAGAATTTGTATTGATTATCCTACCATTGCAGCAACAAATTGCTTTCTCCTGCTGACAGAGATTAAGCACAAAGTTATAGCCAGTGCCTGAGAAAATAAACTAAAATGGCTTCTGCTAACTCCTAACTATGCAGAATAGATTAGCCAATCAGGGAACCCCAACCAATGTCATGTGATGTTTCTGACCAGCAACAACTACCAAAACCAGCACAATGTAAAAATAAAATTGCAAAACTTTGTAATTCACTTTGCAAAATTATTCTAACAACTAAAATATGTATTAATAACAAAATGTTGGAAAATTTCAGAGTTTGTAAAAAATTATTCTATGTCTAGGACTCCATAAAAGGCAACTTTTGACCAGTGAAAATATACATTATCATTATTTCACCCAGGTGTAAGTTTTATGTAAAATTAAGAATTATTTATGCATGCAGCGCAATAGTACTTGATTTTAGTAGATATATAAAAAGTGTGCTGCATTTGAGATATGAATATTGGATTATAATAAATGGAGCAGTCAAATGGACATAACAGGTTGTGGGCCAGTTCCTTACCTGCTGTGAATCAGTTCAGCTATATTGACTTCTGGCTGAGAATCTGGCCCCATAGCTCTAAAAGAGGTATTATAGTGTACAAAATAGTCAGTGATAAGGAAAGGTTGTCTTTTGTTACAGAGAAAAATAAATTATTCAAGATTGTTGTTTGTTCTAAAACAAGATGAAGAAACATACTAATGCATACTTACCACAGAGAAATAAGATTGGAAAACAAAGTCATGCACAGTTTGACAAACACAATAGCAACTATTAGAGGAGCATAACTTACAAAAAATGGATAGTGAAAGAATTGCTGAAACAATTCCTAGTAAGTGATTACTTAGTGGATTACGGACAGCCCAGCAAGTGAAGAGCACTGGAGAAATAGTCTGACTCTGACATAGGGATTTGGTAATCGGTAATAACGTATGTGTAGCAGTAAATGATCATTAGGAAGCCTGTTCAGGATAAAGAAAACATGGAACATGATCAAGTACCAGAGAATTCTGACTTTGAGCTATTGCTGGGGTTCTATGGGCTGAATTTTGCCTCTGGCATAAGATCTTGTAAAATATGATGGTTTCACTTTGCAGGAGTTCATACAAAACAGGAGCCATCACTGTGAGGTGAGTGCAGGGTGCATTTGCATTCCAAAACCACCTTCCCATCCCTCCCACAGCTATTTACAAGATTTCACTGACGTTATTTGAGCCCCTGAGAACCAAGCACAGGAAATGTCTTTTCTTGTGGAATGCAGTATTGTTGTAGTCCTGTTGGTCCAGGGATATTAGAGAGACAAGATGGTGAGTTAATACACCTCTACTCCGATATAACGCTGTCCTCGGGAGTCAAAAAATCTTACCGCGTTATAGGTGAAACCGCATTATATCGAACTTGCTTTGATCTGCCCGAGTGCGCAGCCCCGCCCCACCAGAGCACTGCTTTACTGCGTTATATCTGAATTTGTGTTATATCGGGTCGCGTTATATCGAGGTAGAGGTGTATCTTTTATTGGACTAATTTTTCTTACCTCGTAGACTAAGTTCCCTATAAGCTGCACAGCAGCCTATTTAGTGCCATGCAGGCACTTAAGGAACCCGCCCATTTGGGACCTGCCGCGGCCAGGGGAGGGGCACCCATAGGCACCAACTTCCCCTCTAGCCATGACCCCCCCTCAGTCCGAGGCCCCACCCCCACTCCACCCCCTTCCCCAAGTCCCTGCCCCGCCTCTTCCCGTCCCCGATCCACCCCCGTCCCACTTCTTCCCTGCCTCCTCTCCCTCCCTCCTGGAGCTTCGTACACACCACGAAACAGCTGTTCACAGCGGCAGGAGGCGCTGGAAGGGAAGGGGAGGAGTTGGTCAGTGTGGCCGCTGGCAGGTGAGAGGCGCTGGGAGGGGGAGGGGGGAGCTTGGCTGCTGGTAGGTGCTGCTGAACAGCACCTGCTCATTTTTATCTGTGGGTGCTCCAGCCTTGGAGCACCCATGGAGTCGGCGCCTATGGGGGCACCCGTCCCCCAGCCCCAACTCAGCCCCGGACCTGCTGCGGCCAGGGGAGGGGCGCCCCGAACCCAACCCTGTCTCAGACCTGCTGCAGCCAGGACGCCCTTCCCCTCCCCTGGCCCCAACTCAGTCCTGGCTTGGACCTGCTGCAGCCAGGGGAGGGGCACCTATCCCACGGCCCCAGCCCCGGAGCTGCCATGGCATGGAGAGGCGCCTCTCCCCCAGCCCAGGTGCTGCCTTTGGGGAGAGAGAGCTGGGGGAAGTCCTCTCGCCCCGCTGTAGCCCTGGAGCACCCTCCTGTACTCCAAACCCCTCATCACCAGCCCCACCCCAGAGCCCGCGCCCCCAGCTAGAGCCCTCACCCTATGCACCCCAACCCTCTGCCCCAGCCCTGAGCTTCTCATCCCCAGCCCCACCTCAGAGCCCTCACCCCCAGCCAGAGCCCTCACATCCTTGCACCCAACCCTCTGCCCCAGCCCTGAGCCCCCTCCCACACTCCGAACCCCTCGGCCCCACCCCCACCATATAAATTCTGTTATGTTTTATGTTATACATAACAAAATTCATTCTGCACATGTGTGGGAAAAATTAGAGGGAACACTGCTTGCAGACCTTAAGGAGAGCTCTGTGTAAGCTTGAAAGCTTGTCTCTCTCACTAGGAGAAGCTGCTCCAATAATAGATATTACCTCACCCACCTTAATTTTCCTATGGAATGCATTGAAATGAGACACTCATGGCTAATGTACATAAAAGCAAAGCCATACCACTCTGCCAGGAAGGTTGGTGACCTTTCTGTGATTCTGTTTTTTCCTGCACCTCTGCCATGAAATTTCCTAAAAATTTCCATGACAAAGTCAGAGCCTTAGTCATAACTAAAACGATCTAGCTAATTTTTATATTATAAACCTCTTAGGGAAGAGTCTGTGTCTTATATGATCTAATTTAGTTCTTGTCCAGTCATGGAGAGATTCAAAATAGACATTCATTAATACTCTGTGTTCACACTTTCATGCAAATATTTACCAGAAAATCCTAAGTGGGATATTAGCTATATGCGTGAATTTCTTGCAGTTACATCTTCATTCAGTATTTAGGCCATTTTCAAACTTGGGTGTACCAATTTAGGGACCGAAATAAAAGTGACTTGATTTTCTGAAGATTTGAGAATTCAAAATTTTAACTGAAGTCATTGGAAGTAGCAGTTGCGCAACACCTCTGAAAATAAGACCACAATTTTATTTAGGTGCCTAAATATGGATTTAGATGTTTGGGTTTAGGAACTCTTAGTTGTAAATGTTGAGCCTAGTCCATTTATTTTTACAGTACAGGTGCATTAGTAATACTGTAGTATGCTATTACATTGTAATTTTAACCCTTTGAAAAGTGCTAAGGCAAGATTATGGTTTTCCAGTCTGTCCTGTGTAGCTGCACTGCTTCAAGAACAGTGCTGAAGCTTGCTCCCAGAGGGTAGTATTTTGCTACAGGCCTATACCAGTAGCAGATTGGTGCACTCCTTCCATTGACCCATGAGTTATAGAGGTGGAACTAAGGCTTACACATTTCCCCCCTATCGGTTTAAACAAGGGAAGAATGAGCAGACAACACCCAACTTACCCCTATAACAAGGTCTGTAGAGGCTGCATCAGGGTGTGTGGAAGATCTCATCCTCCCTTATGTTCTTGCAGAGTCGCTCAGTCCAGACCAGAACCTAGCTCTACGTATTTTTATACAAAGAAAACATGAATAAGATCCTCTGTATGTTATATTCTTTTCCACTTAACAGAGAGAAGAAATTCCTGATGATAAATAATTTGTTAAACTCTAGGTCTCCAAACTCACATTGCAATACCTATGTGGGCAGTTAGGAACTGAACCTTGGTAGACAAGTTTGAATATATGGCTCCCATGTAACTACCTTAGTCTATAGCAGGGGTCGGCAATCTTTCAGAAGTGGTGTGCCGAGTCTTCATTTATTCACTCTAATTTAAAGTTTTGCATGCCAGGAATACATTTTAACGTTTTTTAGAAGGTCTCTTTCTATAAGTCTATAATATATAACTAAACTATTGTTATATGTAAAGTAAATAAGGTTTTTAAAATGTTTAAGAAGCTTCATTTAAAATTAAATTAAAATGCAGAGCCCCCTGGACCGGTGGCCAGGACGCAGGCAGTGTGAGTGCCACTGAAAATCAGCTCGTGTGCCACCTTTGGCATGCGTGCCATAGGTTGCCTACCCCTGGTCTATAGAATAAGTCTATGATTCTAAGTCCCATACCTCTCAGTGTAAGATTACATTAAAAAAACAAGTAAATAAAAGTATACATGCAAAGGGTACTTTCACTTTGTCAGTAACAGGACTATTTTACAGAGAAACGGAAAGATGTAGATGAAATGTTTGATGTGGATTTACTAATGTTACCTGTGAATGAGAGGCCACATTAAAATTCATTACATGTCAAAAAGAAGAAGGGACTATATGGTATATGTATTTGAAGAATTGTTTCTTGCACTCTTCTACTATGTATGTAGATAAATATACAGGTCCATAAACACAAGATACAAAAGTAGCTACCAAATGTGCACATACAATGTAAGGACATAACAGAGCTGCATTTTAGCAGTTTAGAATACCCAGATAGACTGTACATGAAAATAATGTAGTGCTGTATGTATCAAAGTTAAATGACCATCTGTTATAGTAGGAAAAAACAGAAGAAATGCATTTAGTACAGTACCCCTGTAGCTTTTAAGATGCATATTATAATTATCAAGAGGTCCACATTGTTTGTATCCACATATAATTTGAACAGCTTGCCACATCTCTAAAGAATTTATTTGCTACCATCGTAACTTTCTAATGTTTATTAATGCATTTTTGGATAATACTATTTAAATATGTAAATTACATTTATTTTGAGATAATACATTTTATATTAAATTCCATTTGATCTTTAAAATTACTTTTTATTTTCATATTACTTTTTCCTTGTGATAATTAGTAGCTAATTCTTTAGCTGCACTTGTAAATGCATTTCCTCTGTGATTGGTTTTTAAAGAGCCCTGCATGATAACTTTTTCTGGTTTTGTTTTTTTCCCCTCTGAGCTGCAGATGTTGATAACACACAAGAACATCTGATTTCTTTTCATAGAGGTGTAATATCTGTAGAGATAAAATTTGTTAAAGTATATTGAAATGTAGTGATATGGGCTGCAAATCCTATTCCTACTATTGTAAACTGAGTATTTCAAGCACCTGCAGTTTAGATTTTTGATATATGCTTGGTGTCTGTATGTAAAAGGAAACTGAGTGTAAGACTTGTTTTTCACTTTGTGTAGCTATGGGCTATATAGGCTTCTTTGGAGCAAAGCAAAGAGGTTTCTTTGTGCAAAAGAGAAAATATTATGCATAGCAAATACCATATTGGCTCAAACCCTGGGTCAGTCTATCCCAATATGCTGTCTCTGATAGTGTTCGCTACCAAATGTTTCAGACAAAGGTGTGAGAAACCCGCTAATAGACCAGTTACGATATAACTTGCCCCCAGGGGAAGTTTCTTAACTCCAGGCAGCTAGAAACTGGCTTATGCACTGAAACATAAAGGTTTGTATGTTGTTTTCTATTGTGTCTAATGGAACTGTGAACATTCCTATTATCCATATAAATGTTGAATACTTTTTGGAAACCTGCTACACTCATAGTCTCAATAATATATTTCAACAGTGAATTGCACACATCCTTTTTCTCTCTCATGTGCCAGCAATGGCCCTCTGCCATGTACGTTGGTGAAACCGGACAGTCTCTACGCAAAAGAATAAATAGACACAAATCTGACAGCAGGAATTATAACATTAAAAAACCAGTAGGAGAACACTTCAATCTCCCTGATCACTCAATAACAGACTTAAAAGTGGCAATTCCTCAACAAAAAAACTTCAAAAAAGACTGCAATGAGAAACTGCAGAACTGGAATTAATTTGCAAACTGGATACCATCAAATTAGGCCTGAATAAAGACTGGGAGTGGATGGGTCACTACAAAAACTAATTTCCCCCTACTGTTACTCACACCTTCTTGTCAGCTATTTGAAATGGGCTACCCTCATTATCACGTACAAAAGTGATTTTTCCTCCCTTGTTATTCTACTGTTAATTGAATTGTCTCGTTAGCACTGCCCCCCCCAACTTGGTAAGGCAACTCCCATCTTTTCATGTACTGTGTATATACACCTGCTACTGTATTTTCCACTCCATGCATCTGATGAAGTGGGCTCTAGCCCATGAAAGCTTATGCCCAAATAAATGTGTTATTCTCTAAGGTGCCACAAGGGCTCCTTGTTGTTTTTGCTAATAATGTTAGTGGTTAGTGGTACTTGACTATATACCCACTTTCCTCCAAAATGGAAAAATAGGGGAATGTGGTTATACTCAGTACATTAAACCATCTCTTCTCCCTATCCTGTGTTTAGAGTCCTTATGGTCCTATTAAGATTTCTGCTGCAGATCCCACTTTTCAAAGGAGTAATATAATTGGTCAAAATTTGCTCCATGTTGGAATGAGACCTTATCAGATACTATATTAGAAGGAAGAGACAGATTCTTTGCTGTGTCTTGCTTCTGCTGACACTGTGTTGGGGAAAGGGCTGTCAGTAAGTTGGTTATGGCTCTTTGATTTTCTGCTCCATCATGGCCCATAGAGACCATTTACCAGCTGGGGAAAGCCAGAATGACAGTCCTTATCCCTGCTGAAAGGCTGTCCCCCTACCCTCCCCCCCACAACCAAATTCCTAGAACACCCACTGCACAGGGGTCTCAAGGAAGACACAGCAGCCTACTCCACTGCTGTGCACCCACTGGGACTTCCCCGCTGAGGGAGTATCCCCAGCATCTCAAAGGAAATAGAATGGACATCTACTAATGCTAATATATGGGACACAATGTGTGACAGATACAAAATGATGGTTGCCCAAAATTATTCAACAATGCTGTGGGATTTCCTTATCATAAACATTTTTTCTGTAACCCCAGTTTTAGGAATTTTTTAATTGCTGATATAATTTTCAATAATTCAAGTGAGACAGCACCACACTTGTGTGGAACATAGGGAACTTTTGAACTCAAATGAGAGATGCCCAGGTACTTTTGAGAGCAAAATCTTTTTTCAGAGGAGGATCTAGGGAACCTATTTGCTGGAAAATACATTTTCCTCGGACTTTGTCACCAAGCTTAGTGTGCTTTCAAAGTCAACTAAATGCCAAACTTAAAATTTTAAAAACTTAGAGAAGCCAGAAATAAAAAGAAAACCCGAGAAGATGAATGGGGTACAATAACAGTAAGGAATATTAACTGTAATGAAATGGCACTGAGGATATTGTGGGCCACCCACCTACCAGCTGCTTGACAATGCTGGCAGGCATGCTAAAAATATGGCATTTCCCTCCCAGCAACTGCTACATTTGATATCCCACTGAGGAAAGGTGAGAGAGAAATATTATTGTCTCTTCCAAAGTGCTTTTGTGTGGCAGTCCTGCTGAGCTTTCTTAGATGCCTGCCACAAATAAGTAACCCCCTGTCATACTTCCTGTTCGTATCAAGAAATACACTAAATAAATGCAGAATGACTGGCAGGATATTTTGTATTTAGCTTCTCTCTCTCTCCTGCATGTATCAGGGTCTCTTTATGTAAACTCCAGCTACTGGAATTGGTGGTATTCTGCTACTTAGAACAACCTATTGAGAGAAGTACACAAAGTACTATGGGAATGTTTAATATGGGGGAAATGTTCACTGCAAGTTTTGTCCTAATATAGATATTTTATTTAAATCCTGGGATAAATTATTTAAAATATTTAAAAAGTAAAAAATATATGTTCAGTGTATTGCAGTTTATTCATTATTTGTATTACAATTGCACTGAGATCAGGGCCTCGTGCTAGACACTGTACAAAAATGATGAGTCATCTGAGGTAATTACCTCAGAGTCCTAAGGGTCCAGCCAATCCACAAGCAAAGATTTAACCAGGTTACCCTAAGGCAGGTTCCTAGTTTCCTTAATTCACAGTCTGCTCAACATCACTGCCTTGTCAGGGATACTGCTACATACAATATGATGGGGGCTAATTTACCTACAACAAGTCAGGAAAAAGATCTTGGAGTCATCGTGGATAGTTCTCTGAAGATGTCCACGCAGTGTGCAGAGGCGGTCAAAAAAGCAAATGTGATGTTAGGAATCATTAAAAAGGGGATAGAGAATAAGACTGAGAATATATTATTGCCCTTATATAAATCAATGGTACGCCCACATCTTGAATACTGCGTACAGATGTGGTCTCCTCATCTCAAAAAAGATATACTGGCACTAGAACAGGTTCAGAAAAGGGCAACTAAAATGATTAGAGGTTTGGAACGGGTCCCGTATGAGGAGAGATTAAAGAGGCTAGGACTCTTCAGCTTGGAAAAGAGGAGACTAAGGGGGGATATGATAGAGGTGTATAAAATCATGAGTGATGTGGAGAAAGTGGATAAGGAAAAGTTATTTACTTATTCCCATAATACAAGAACTAGGGGTCACCAAATGAAATTAATAGGCAGCAGGTTGAAAACAAATAAAAGGAAGTTCTTCTTCACGCAGCGCACAGTCAACTTGTGGAACTCCTTACCTGAGGAGGTTGTGAAGGCTAGGACTATAACAGCATTTAAAAGAGAACTGGATAAATTCATGGAGGTTAAGTCCATTAATGGCTGTTAGCCAGGATGGGTAAGGAATGGTGTCCCTAGCCTCTGTTTGTCAGAGGATGGAGATGGATGGCAGGAGAGAGATCACTTGATCATTGCCTGTTAGGTTTACTCCCTCTGGGGCACCTGGTATTGGCCACTGTCGGTAGACAGGATACTGGGCTTGATGGACCTTTGGTCTGACCCGGTACGTCTGTTCATATGTTCTTATGTTCACTAGTTTAGGTGTTAGAGACCCGGGCTCAATTCCCTGCTCTGTCCCAGAATTACTAGATCGAGTTACTTAGTCTCTCTGTAGCTATGTCTACATTTACTGCAGCATGTAGAGTACATATATGGCTGTACATAGCAGTGTAGACAGTGAGGTGCTGTTTAGGTGAGTAAAGACACACCAGAACCTTAAGGTATGTACCTTACCAGTCTCTCTACATGCCCAAACAGCACCTCTCATGCCTACACTGCTATTTCTAGCAATATAGTGTCTCATTGTGTTTCCGCTGCTGGAGTCTTTCCCCACCGCAGTGAAAGACTCCAGCAGTGGAGAAAGACTCTGCCAGATTCTTTTACTGCCAAATGTGGCTACACACTGCAGTGTGGATGCAGCCTGCTTTTCACTGAGGTGTGTAGCTACACACCCCCTACACACTGCTGCCAGTGTAGACAAGGCCTGAGGCTCAGTTTCCTTTCTATACAGATGGGGATAATAGTAGTATTCCCATCTCACAGGGGTGTTGTGAGGATATATACATTAAGGATTCTGAGGCTCTCAGATACTACGGTGATGAGGATCTTAAATAGAGAGTGAGATGTGCTATGGTGCTGAGAGCCAGAGCAGTTTGCTGTCATGGGGGGACTTAGGGACAGACATGCCAAACCTGCGAAAAAACCACAGAAATTGGGCTTGGTTTTGGCTTAATTGGTTTGTGAGTTGCTTGTTGGCTAGTTTTTGGCTTGTAGCTTGTTGCGTGTTTGGCTTGTAGCTTGTTGCTTCTTTTTTTTTTATCAGCTCCTGGCCGGGGGGGGGGGGGGGGGGGCAAGGGGCAAGCAGGGGGAATGGGGGGAGAGAGTCAGGGATGCACAGCGGGCCCACCACAGTCCCAGACTGCATGCCGGGGGGATCTAGTCACATAGAGTGTTGAGGTTCTTAGGAATTGGCTTGTTTTGGCCTTGTTTTGAAATGGGATTAGCTTGATTTTTGGCTTATTGTGAAAGTCGGGGTGCTTATTTACCACGTGAAAGTTGGCAACTGTGCTTAGGGACCCTTGTAAAATGAACATAATGTGTAAGTAAACGCTCTTAACTGGAATTAATTTGCAAACTGGACACCATTAAATTAGGCTTGAATAAAGACTGGGAGTGGATGAGTCATTACACAAACTAAACTATTTCCCCATGCTAATTTCCCCCCTACTGTTATTCACACCTTCTTGCCAACTGTTTGAAATGGGCCATCCTGATTATCACTACAAACGTTTTTTTTCTCCTGCTGATGATAGCCCACCTTAATCAATTAGTCTCATTAGAGTTGGTATGGCAACACCCATTTTTTCATGTTCTCTGTGTGTGTGTGTATATATATATCTTCCTACTGTATTTTCCACTGCATGCATCTGATGAAGTGGGCTTTAGCCCACGAAAGCTTATGCTCAAATAAATTTGTTAGTCTCTAAGGTGCCACAAGTACTCCTCACTCTTAAATATAACATTCAATATTTCAGCTCTACAAAAGACTGGTCTATTAATTAGCACCTAGTAATAGTGTAAGACCCATTGTGTCTTGAACCTAGGCCTGCCAGGCAGCAGATATCTCCATACTGCCACCCAGCAACATTATATCCAGCTTGTGCATCACTACCCACGATTCACTGAGGGCACAGCTCACGTGAAGTCCCACCTCAAGGGGTTTGGCAGGCACCTCAAGGGTGTTCCAGGAACTATCCAGGCAACAGTGTGGCTCTCCTGTAGCTGCCATGACCATGCCTTCTCCTGGATCCTGAAACCTGACTGGAACTCTGACGCCATATTGACCCCAGTCTGGAACTTGACTATGAACTCCTCTGGTACTCCGACCCTCAGGTTTGACCCTGCTCTGACCCTTGGTCATGACTTCCCTGTAAGGATTCTGACAAATGGCAAGTCATAAACAAGGAAAGTGTTTTCAGTACAAACATTTTTAAAATAAACCATCTTTTTGAAATTATTGGCACCTTGTGGTTTCTCCTGTTGCTCTTTGTATTGCTTTTTATTCCTTCCCACAAACATTTCACCCATCCACTTCATTGACATCCCACTTCTACTCTCAGGTTAGCAATATCTCAGAATTACCTTACTCATGACCTGAATCTCATCTCTCAATTTCTGACCTTTTCTGCCCAAATATTTCTGTTTTTTCATACTGAGAACATGAAATGACTTGTCCTTTCTGCCGTAGAATTTTGCACATGATACTAAAGTCCTGATTTGCTATGTGATTTTTGGTTTTGTTCTGCATTCACTTAAGGATTCAGGTTAGCAAGGCATTTTTTTTTTGTAATCATTCCCAAAATCTGTATTAGCAGACCCATTTTTAAATAGTAATCTGATGATGTCTCCTGTGCGCAGTGGTCAGTCTGACAGTGGTACAATGAATTTACCATAAATTCAATAAAAATATTTAATAGAGATAAGCTGGTAATTTAACGTGTTAACCCCCCACCAGTATTATCCAGTCAAACAGCACAACTGCAGACACTGTAGTCTTTGCATTGCAGGTTGTATTATATTGCAGGTTGCAGTACCTTTGGCTGTCACTTCAGGATTCCAGCTGAACTGAGTTTTCCACCCTTAGAACATATAAGGCTATAGGCAATTGCACTGTCTGTGACCCCCCTTGTCACTAGAGAATAAATAACTTCTGCCAATTCCTATGTTTGCTTTCCCACATCTACAAGCATAGTGTAAGTCTTAGTTGTGTCTGAGCCACCTATCCTTCATCAAAACCCCAGTATCTTTTCTAGCTCTACCTTCAGTAGGAAAATTAGCAGCATCCTTTGCTGCAAGGTGTAGCTCTGATAGTATTAAAAAAGTTTGTCTGGTCCCATCCACACTTCTGAAACGCCCTCTCTTTTCCCTCCTCACTCACTTTCCACCTGCATAATTCTCTTTCGGTATGCTCCTTCTCTTCCCCGGCTTTTCCCAGCACCCCATATTTCAGGCAAATAGTGTAATACTTCGGTTTCTAACCAAAAATTAAAAGTTTAGTCACTGAACAAAATTGGGTTAATGATAAAATGAATTTTATTAACTTTAGTGATGTTGGCTAGAGCAGGAATTTTAGAGAGATGAAACAAAAAGTATAGAGATCTGTGATTTTCTTTGTGAAATAAAATTCATTGCTTTCCCTTCTCTAGTCATCCCACTCTCCTTTTTTCTCCGATTCCCTATTTATGTATCTGTATTTCACAGTATTATCTGAACGCCGGTTACATCATTGGTTGCAGCTGCTGAGTGTATTTTAACCTCCTCTGTTCTTGAATATAAACATTCTTTCATTCTTAGTATAAGTGTAAGAATTTCTATTGTACGTACCTTTTTTCATACCTTTGAAATGTGTGACAGCCATTACAAATACTAAGAGGACCAAAAAAATGCCACTATAGTAAACAGAGTAAAAGAGGTGATTAGAGACAAAAAGACATCTTTAAAAATTGGAAGTCAAATCCTAGAGAGAAAAATAGAAATTCTAGCAAGTCAAGTGTAAAAGTATAATTAGGCAGGCCAAAAAAGAATTTGAAGGAAAATTAACCAAAGCCTGTGGAACTCATTGCCAAAGGATATTGTGAAGACCAAAAGTATACCTGGATTCAAAAAAGAATTAGATAAATTCAGAGAGGATAGGTCCATCAATGGCTCTTAGCAAAGATGGTCAGGGATGCAATCCCGTGCTCTGGGTGTTTCCAACATTCTGACAGCTAGAAGCTGGGAGTTGATGACAGGGGATGGATCACTTGATAATTGCCCTGTTCTGTTAATTTCCTCTGAAGCATCTGGCAGTAGTCACTGTCAGAGACAGGATACTGGGCTAGATGGACCATTGGTCTGACCTAATATGGCCATTCTTATGTTCTTAGTTATGGGATGACCTATTTGTCAGTAGTTTGCAAAATATTTCTGGCCTTTAACTCACTTCTCATTATTGTACTGGGCGTATTGTACAATATATGAGTGCTGTGTGCTGCTTTTAACAAACAAACAAACCATCAAACAAACAAAAAGTGCTCCTCAAAATGGTGTCTTCAGAATCAGTCCTACAATCCAATAGGCTGTCCCACACAGAGGAGTTATACTACTCATATGATCATACAATCAGCTCATGCCGGACCAACACTGAGCTCAGTGGGTTTTGGATCATGCTCTTTACTACTCACGTGTAAGCGTTTGCAATTTCTGACTTCATAAAATAGATGTCATTGCATACTCATATATCAAAATGCTGGACTGAATTCTCTGGCCAAAATGTTCAGACTTTTGTTGGGCACCTAATCCTTCCTTGGCACCTAAATAGAAGTGGCCAGATTTTCAGAGATGCGGAATACCTACAACTCCCATAGAATATAATGGCAGTGGTGGGTGCTGAGCATCTGCAAATCCGTCTGTTTCTATTATGGAGCCTAACTTTATACACTCAGGGTTGGCACTTTCCACCAGTGTATTTTTATAAAATCAGACTTTTTTCAATGTGAGGTCCTAAACAGATAGTCCCTGCTCCAACAAGCTTACAATCTCTTGCTATTTGTTTGCATGGTGCCTGCCCAGGGGGCTTGATGCTGAGTAGAGCCTCTAGTAGCTGCCATAATACAAATACAAAATAAAACTATTTTAGTCCAATTTTTTTTTTGTCTTTTGCCTGGAGGGCTAAAAAATTATGCAACCAAAATAGTGGCATTAACCTTACCTTAAACCCCCTACAGTTATCAAGTGGGAGTTCTGTTTATGTAGTCATGCAAAAATCAATAAGATCAGGTTGGTTTCAATAAAACAAGTAGATGTGATTATCATGAAGCTTCCTAGTTTACACAGCGGGTGGTCAATTATTACATAACTCACATTCATTTCAGTGATGGTAACTTCACTCCAGGTTGCTTTTCCAATTTTGTTTGTGTGACACTTTGGTTGCACAGCCAGCATATTTATTTTATGGAGTTTGCTAAATTGCCTGCAATGTTTTTACAATTGAACATTTTTGACAGTTATTTATTATATTGCAAATAGCAGGGTATGACTGCTGTCCAAAGTGTGTAACAGGTTCTTGTTGGGTATAATGGACAGCGGCCTCATTCATTTTACCTGAGGCTTATAAACATAGAAAAGGAATGAAGGAATGACTGAGATCAATTATAGAAAATAACCCAGATAGGCTTATAACAGTATGGAACTTTAATATGAGCCACAGGTGATATTTTGAACCAGAGATACATGGTTATTAAGATACTCACTACCTCTGTCTTACAGAGTTTATGTACACAAACCCTTTTATCTGTATATCCAGCCAGAACATGTTTCCCAGAAATATTACCTCTAACAAGCATTACTTTTGGAAATAAAAGTAATAATTCATGCTTACACAAACTCCAGTACCACACAGTTAGTCATTTTACACACATACCCAGAATATGAAGGATGTTAAGTCATGGGCTCCATCTCCAAATCATGGGGCTAACTAGCAGAATTTCCCCCACTAGCTTAGATTTTTAGACCTGCTTCCCAATAGCTGTTCTCTCCATCACAGCTCACCAGAAAGCAATAGTAAACATAAATATCATTAGTTACAATAGTGCAGGTTAAAGAATCAGGGCCAGATTTTCAGCCAGTCTAAATCAATAGGGGCTCATTCATTGTCAGAGACAGACTACTGGAATAAGTGGTTCACAGGAACAGGACTAGATGAATGGAGCTATGCCAGTTTGAATTATGCTTTTTTGAGCCAGCCAAGTATCCACCCTTTATTGTTTCCAGCACTTCTGGGAATGAAGTCCCAGTGTGTCCATGTACAGAAGGTGTTGCTCCCAAACGTAGGTGTTGGTCTGAATTGCAAAGAAAACCCAAACACTTTATCATGTAACTTAATCAGTGGGCACTGCCATAGTTAGAACCACACAGAATTTTTGAAGGAATCCACTTCCTTTTGTAGTACAGTTCGGCAGCCTGCTGAGGTGAACCTTATATAATTGATATAACCTGCAGAAATGAAACATAAAGAATGCAGTGCATTTACTCATGACGTCAAGGCATCATAAACCAAAGGTTGAAACTGCAATTTAATAGACGGTAATAGGTCAAAGAGATAAACAAGTGAAGACTGTTATGGCTGTGTAGAGCCTGGGCCCGTGCATGCATTTCCCAGTGTATGATCAGATCCATAGTGAAATGGTCACTGAACACACAGACCACTTTAGATGAAAGAACATAAATGTCACTGATCCATCTAGACCAGAGGTAGGCAACGTTTGGCACGCGGCTCGCCAGGGTAAGCACGGTTTGCCATCCTGGGCCAATGGGGGCGGCGGGAAGCCGCGGCCAGCACATCCCTCGCCTGCGCCGCTTCCCGACGCCCCCATTGGCCTGGGACGGCGAACCGTGGCCAGTGGGAGCCGCGATCGGCCGAACCTGCCACGTCAGCAGGTAAATAAACTGGCCCAGCCCGCCTCTTACCCTGGCGAGCCGCGTGCCAAACGTTGCCGACCCCTGATCTAGACCAATATCCCATTTCTGGCTGTCACAGATATAAAAGAGGAAACTGCAAGAAACTCCAGGAGTGGTGGAACCTGGGGTGGTGGTGGGGAGGCTAATGGCTCCACAATGGAAATATTGTGGAGGTTCTGCTCCTGTGTAAATTCAAGCACATGAGGGGGCTGGGGGGAGAGGTGTGGAAAGGAGGTGAGAGCGGAACCCAGAAGGGCTGGAGTATCTGACACAATGCCCAGGATCAGGCTGGGGAGCAGAGAGTGGGAACTACAGGGGCTGGAATGGGCCTGGGAGCAGGTGGGAACCCCTGGAATCCTCCTTCTCAGCCTTGAGCCAGCTGCTCCTTTTCTCCTTGAGTCACAGTACCTCCCTTTGTTCCCCCTCCTATCCCTCTGCCACCCATATGCAGGGAGGTCCCCCCCCCCTTTCTCCGAGAAACTCTGTAGTGGACAATTATGGCATAACCTGCCCATAAGTGGAATTTTTATCTTACTCTTGTCAATTAGAGGTTGGCTTATGCCCTGAAGCAACAAGGATTTAGGTCCCTGCACTATTATTTATTCATTCTATCTGATGTAACTATGGCTCTTGGAAAACTGGAAGTCAACCCTTTGACACCTTTAATTCCATTCTATTACTTTTCTCTAAATTCCTTCCAATATATCACCCTCTCACTGGTGTTCTGGTGCCCATTATTGTGGTGATGTAATAGAATTTTATTATCCCTAGATATGTCATGTGATGACTATGTAAGCAGCCCCAATTGGTGCCATGTTGCACTTTAAAAGCCTGTCTAATTTGATAAACTATTTTTCCTCCCATTGAATGTGTTCTGCATGATCATTCTTTAGATATATTAGCCTGCATTTTTCTAAGTTGAGGCTATTTTCTTTCTTCTGTCTTGACATTTTGGCTTAGAATTTAACAAGGTTTAAGATATTTAAAATCTCCCCATGCAGGGAGGCAAGCTATAGAAGTGACAAAAAGCATTCAGTCTGAGTATAACTGGCAAAGAGGGAAGATGTGTTAGAACAGTATCATTTGAAGCAAGTCCATTCCCCATTCTGAGATGGAGTGGGAGGAGATGACTAACATACTTGTCCCTTCTCATCTTTTTATGATGACACTCTTCAGTGGAGAGCGGTGTGATAAAAATTATCTTCCTAAGCTAAATCAGTTAAAGAAACACATGGTGCCATGCAGACTCACCTATGGAGACCAAATAATTTTTTTAACAAATAGCAGACATTTAGGGCTATCGTTTGGCCACTTCTAATTACTGTAGGCATCTCTTCACATATTCTTGCTTAACTGGTTCCAAGGCTCACCATTTACCTGGGGTAACAAACCTTAGGGTCTGAGGGACAATAATAATATAAGGCCAAGCTTTTATATAGGGCTTTTCATCAGTAGATCTCAAAGTGCTTTAAAAAAGGAGGTCAGTATCATTGTCCCTAGTTTACAGATAGAGAAACTGAGGCATGACGTGATTTGCCCAGTCATGCAAAAGACCAGCGGTAGAACTGGGAACAGAACCCAGGACTTCTGAGTCCCAGTCCGGTGCTCTGCTCACTTGGTTACACTGCCCCGCCAAAGAAGTGTTTCATGTTATTATACGATTGTTTTCAGTGACGTAGCCTTTTGCAGATCTTGCCTTTCAACAAACCAGAAATAATTGTCTTGCAGGGATCTGCTGTTGGCCTCAGTTTTCTGATGTTGAATCCAGGATGCACATTCAATCCCTGTGAAGTTGTCTGGCATATTCAGCCACAAGATCACTGCCAGCCATTTTTTGGGGGGAAATTACTGGATTCTTATCCTGGCTTTTCTGTACTGGGAGTTCTTAGTGGTCAGGAGCTTTCCTTTATGAGCTGCTTTTAAACTGTTTCTTCGTGGTAATTTTTTTCTACTCTAGTAAACTCTATGTGGGGTCTCTGTGGTTTAGGGGCTCTCAAGGACAATGAACCATAGATGTGAGGAGACCCACAGGACCACACAACAGTTCAGGGTACCTCAAAGGCTAATTGAACTTTGCTACTTGGTTTAGTTAATAGATGGTTATACGTTTTTGAAATTGTGCATTATGTTAATGTTGATTGTTGACTGTTATTGTTACGTTTGACTTGGGAAGGAAAATGTGGGGAATTGTACCTTTAAGAGACTCTGGCATGAGCCACTTGGAACCAGTTCTTATGCAGAGGTTTATGTTATACAATTCAATACTGATCAGTTAGAATTCAGACCCCAAATGAAAAGCAGACCACCGAATGCCACAAGGGAGACCCAACCAGGAGAAATACCATAGTTATGTAATCTAGTAAATAATCCTTTATAGGCAGAACCACCACATGCAAAAGATTCCAAACCAAAATAAGCCACCCATCACAGTGGGTCCCAATTGCCAGAGACCTTTCCAACTTCTTAACCAGTTGAAAGGGGAAAGAAGACACCCTCCCACTTCCCTGCCCCCCCAGGTAGCTGCCCCCAGAGCCACTTGCCCACTGCCAGAACTGGTCAGAAAATGGGCTATTTTTCCAAGGAAAATTTTGACTTTTCATTGGAAAGCTGAAAGCACAAGAACTGTTTTTTCCCCCATTGGTAGCAACTGAAAGCAAATAAAATTTAATCAAAAACTACCCAAAAAGCAGAAGATTACCAGAAATATTCTCTGGTTTTCAGTTTTCCAATGATCAATCAACATTTTTCAAGGGAAGTAGATGTTTTACAGGACTGGCAGGAGTATGGGTTAACCCCGTATGCACTGGGACTTCTGAAGTGCCTTTCTACCGTATCACATCCTGCAATCCTCCAATGGCCAGCAACTTGGAGCTCTGGGTAGAATGATACTGAGCAGTGCTCTTCTTGACCACAGAGACTTGATGGGTACGGAGAGGCCAGTTCTGCCTCCCAGCACAGGACAAGCAGTAACCACAGCTAAGAACAAGCTATTCACATTGTTCAGGACAAAGAGCAATCAGGGCAGAGCCTCAAGGAGCCACCAGAGTTACCTGGACATCCACCAAGGGACAAGCTAGAGTCTACCAGAAGCATGGCAGTTTCGTAGCCTCTCTTTGTACCGTGCATTGGTCTCCTAGCACACATACTTCCCCTGCACAAGGTATCTTTATTCAGGCTTTTACCCTATGTACATGAGAACATAACTACAGAAGGTTGAAAGTAAACTTTTTCCAGTGTTTTGCAGAGTAATACATTAACCTTAATGTGATATTCAATGTTATCTGTGCAACTTTTAAAAAGATTTACACAGCTTTACAAATCAAAATAAGTGATGGGAACTTTGGTTCAGATAAAATGGAAGCCATAATTAAACTTTCCTACTTTTGGCTTTGCAAAATCATAACCTGACTGAAAATGTTTACAAAAATGTTTTCTATATTAGAGGGCTGGTGAGAAATAGAATTTTTATCTGACCATTTCCCCATTCCCCTACTCCACCTTCCCTCCAACTCCCAGATGTTGAGATGGTTTAGTTAAATAGCCTCTGGGTCCATGCTTTTGAAAACAGAGTTTTTCTTTATATATATATATATATATATATAATATATATATATATGCCTGCTGAAAATGGACATTCCTCAGTTTACCAAGCCCTGAATAAGGTTTCAGAATCCCCATACAATACGACAGCACATCATCTAATTGCAGATCAATATGACCCAAGCTACTAATGAAATTTTATGGAATAAAATCCCACTAAAACCTCATTATCACTAAGTTTGACATAAGTAATTTAATATCCTGAGTCACTTTTCTGAGGGTCATACTCTTCTGGTAGGAAAACTAATAGTCTAGCATTGATAGAAATGGACATTACTATTTCAGTTTTGAAATGTACATTATGTATATATCAGCTATACTTCCATTGCCCTTTATGATTAATTTAAAATAATACAATCATACAATATCAGGGTTGGAAGGGATCTCAGGAGGTCATGTAGTCCAACCCCCTGCTCACAGCAGGACCAATCCCCAACTAAATCATCCCAGCCAGGGCTTTGTCAAGCCTGACCTTAAAAACCTCTAAGAAAGGAGATTCTACCACCTCCCTAGGTAACCCATTCCAGTGCTTCACTACCCTCCTAGTGAAAAAGTTTTTCCTAATATCCAACCTAAACCTCCCCCACTGTAACTTGAGACCATTACTCCTTGTTCTGTCATCTGGTACCACAGTCTAGATCCATCCTCTTTGGAACCCCCTTTCAGGTAGTTGAAAGCAGTTATCAAATCCCCCCTCATTCTTCTCTTCTGCAGACTAAACAATCCCAGTTCCCTCAGCCTCTCCTCATAAATCCTGTGCTCTAGCCCCCTAATCGTTTTTGTTGCCCTCCGCTGGACTCTTTCCAGTTTTTCCACATCCTTCTTGTAGTGTGGGGCCCAAAACTGGACACAGTACTCCAGATGAGGCCTCACCAATGTCGAATACAGGGGAACGATCACGTCCCTCGATCTGCTGGGAATGCCCCTACTTATACAGCCCAAAATGCCGTTAGCCTTCTTGGCAACAAGGGCACACTGTTGACTCCTATCCAGCTTCTTGTCCACTGTAACCCTTAGGTCCTTTTCTGCAGAACTGCTGCCTAGCCATTCAGTCCCTAGTCTGTAGCAGTGCATGGGATTCTTTCATCCTAAGTGCAGGACTCTGCACTTGTCCTTGTTGAACCTCATAGATTTCTTTTGGCCCAATCCTCTAATTTGTGTAGGTCCCTCTGTATCCTATCCCTACCCTCCAGCGTATCTACCACTCCTCCCAGTTTAGTGTCATCTGCAAATGTGCTGATGGTGCAGTCTACGCCATCCTCCAGATTATTAATGAAGATATTGAACAAAACCGGCCCCGGGACCGACCCTTGGGGCACTCCGCTTGATACCAGCTGCCAACTAGACATGGAGCCATTGATCACTACCTGTTGAGCCCGACGATCTAGCCAGCTTTCTATCCACATTATAGTCCATTCATCCAGCCCATACTTCTTTAACTTGCCGTCAAGGATACTGTGGGAGACCGTATCAAAAGCTTTGCTAAAGTCAAGGAATAACACGTCCACTTCTTTCCCCTCATCCACAGAGTCAGTTATCTCGTCATAGAAGGCAATTAAGTTAGTCAGGCATGACTTGCCCTTGGTGAATCCATGCTGACTGTTCCTGATCACTTTCCTCTCCTCTAAGTGTTTCAGAATTGATTCCTTGAGGACCTGCTCCATGATTTTTCCAGGGACTGAGGTGAGGCTGACTGGCCTGTAGTTCCCCGGATCCTCCTTTTTCCCTTTTTTTAGGATGGGCACTACATTAGCCTTTTTCCAGTCATCCGGGACCTCCCCTGATCGCCATGAGTTGGACTGGACTGAACTGAACTGGACTGTTTAAAAATAAATACAAAAAACTTCTGGACATCCCTCATAAGCATACATGTGTCTAGTGGAATATTGCAAAATTGTTCTATAAATCAGTCTTTTATTTTACAGCTGCTTACTATAACCTGGTTTAAGGCTATTATTTTTCTCTATATCCCTGGCTACCTATGATGACATCTCAAAACTCTAAATCAGTGTTAGGAATGCAGCTTCCTGACAGCTTTTGGGTTAAGCTAGTCCATGAAACATATACAAGCAGCACAAAAACTTGAGACCATAGATTATAGGCTTGACAAGCCTTTCAAATCACATTTTGGCCGTGTATGACTCAGTTCTTGGGATCATAATTAAGTTCTTTAAATCTTCAAAAGTACTGTGTTCCTTTAGGGCGAAATGCTTCCTGTGTAGAGGGGCCACTTTCGGTTCTCTCTCTGTATAGGGATGAATTCCAGTGTTAGTGAATTGGGATTTTTGAAGATTTTAAAAGTATTTCAGTTAATCATGTAACTACAGATACACCTTTTGGCTAAATGTTTCTGCCTATTCTATAGTGGATGAAATATCCTTTGGGAAATGTCTGCTCTTTCCTTGTCCCCTTTTCTCAACTATATTAACAATGTGAATGGTATACACCTCAAAGTCTTTCCTCAGTCTGAGCCCTCCTGGGTTTACAGAAATTTCAAAGAAAATCATCTTTATTCTCTGGCTAGTCTCTGATTTCTATACCAATTTAACTGTAAAACAGTACAGTTAGTCTTTATGAAGATAAGTATGCTTGCTTTGTATCTTTATTATCATACTTCCCTTGGTGTGAATCCACTGTTTTTACTGAGGTGGATGTTCCTCTACCTTGCACATATTCATTTTTTGAGGTTTGGCTAAGATCTGTTTAGCTCTCTCCACCATACTTACTAGGTGTTCTGTATTCCAGTATGGAGAAACATTAAATTATTATTACATCTTTTGTTGAGACAAACAGAGATTTGTCACAGGAGGTGCTTTCTGGAGGGGGGAGAGGAAGCATAATTGTCATGTCTCAATAAACAGAAGATTAACTAAATCCACTAAATAAAAGAAAAAACAAACAAATTCTATATTCATAGAAAACTTGTCAAGTGACTACTGTTGAATCTAGTCACCTAGGAGAGAGGCAGCGTGAAATCTTCATGCTTTTTATATTGTTCCACTCAAACAACTTTTAGAGTTCATTCAGAGAAATACTGCTTGCTCTAACATATGCAAGCAAAACTTTGGATGCAACGGGCTCACTTCTGCTTTATTTTTCAGTAACACTCATAGACTCTAAAACTCCTATCTTATTTTGTTGTTGTTGTTTTGCTTTTTAGAACATACAATAACTCCAATTCTGCAATTTCAAATCTGCCCCAATTCATTTTCTCTGCTACATTTATCACATTATGCCAAGAGTACATTTATTAACAAACTCTAAACAAACACTGAATAAAAACAGATGCTTCTGTAGCTATCTTTTCCGAGCAATGCATTAAATCTGGTTTTATGATAGTTAACTTTGTGACCAAAACCATCAATTAGTATAAGAACTGTCAACTTAAAATGCTTTTTTCTCACTAGGGTTATTAATCCTACTTCTGGGATTCTGTCTGTGGCCCTGGATTTAAATAAAGGTGACGCAGAGCAAAAGACAGAGTGATTAGAATTGAAATGCATGGTACCTTAGTATTTGTTCCTACCTCCAAATACCTTGGTATCTCTGAGGATGCAGGACCATCAAACCATATCACATCACTCCTGAAAGACTGACTTTGAAAGCTTCCAAAAATCATGTCAACAGCCCTGCAGTTCCATTTTTTTGAGGCTTTTCTTTACATCTTCACCCTTTCCTGTCCTCTCTGTTGGGAATGTTAGAGCATTTGCACTGCCAATTCAGTGGTTATTTTTAAATAAGGCAACCGACAAGGATATGTCAAAGTCAAATGTATCCCTTCATTTTTACTACACATATTTGCTCTCATGTAGTTCCAGTTTCACAAAAGGGAAAACCTGTTTGCTGAAAATGTCCTTTACATAATGACAAACAAGTGTGATACTTAACTGCATCCGTGAAAAGTGAATTTTTTTGCCCTGTTCAAAATGGTCAGACTTTCTTTATTTCATTTTGTGTGCAGAATTTTTTTCTGTGCAGTCTATGTATGTTGCAATGCCTCTTTTTCTTCTTCTATATTATAGGTAGCTCACCTTTCCCATGGTTACAAGATTGGTTTATACTAACCAATCATGCCATGCCCATCTTTGGCCTCCAGGTCTGAATGTGTGCTGACTCAATGGCCTCAGCTGAAAATATTAACCAGAGGTGTACTGACCCAATATTATTCACACTGTCAGCGGTTCTTTGCTCATCTCACCTTTGCTTCATGACTATTTGGAGACTGCTATAAAACTTCTTTGCTAACTGAAAATGTGTGTCTCTGAGAGAAGCTTCAAGGGTCTTGTCTTAATGCCATAATTCTCATTAACATTTCTGGTAACTACTCTCATGCAGTACTGAGAGACTGGGCTGGATTGACCCATCACTGGGCCCTAGGCAAACATGCACTGTCTCCCTGCCATGTTGCAGAAGGAAACATTTTCTTTACCAAGTGCTGTCTTCTCTCCTGGGGAATTATGTGGAATTCTACAACATGAGAGAGGGGTGGCCGGGCTAAATGTGAGTGGCATTGTGACCCCGTGTGCCAGGTTACAATGCCACTCACTCAAGCGAGTGAAGTTCTTTCAGTTCATACACAAATCCACATTGGTTTAAAAAAATTGCCTCCCCCCAAATTTGTTCCCTAGGCACTTGCCTAGTTTGCCTATGTGTTAATCTGGTCCTGCTGAGAGAAGAATACACCACTTAGTAGGATGACAGCCTTTCAGTATTTAGGCCCAAATCCTCAGTTTCATTAGGACCACTTTGCACTTGTCTATTGGAGGAGCACCTCAGCGTAGACGATCCTCCAGTACTCCACAGCCATTGTAATGGCTCTTACACCACTCCACCTCCCTGTGACAGTATAGAGCTGGAGTTGGGTGTGGCTGGGATTCCTCTGAACAAGACAGAGCAGTCTGGTGTACAGACAGTCCAGGATCAGAGGACTGAAAAGGTGGCTTAAAGCTACCTCTGCACCCCTCCCTCGACCACCTCCTAGTACATATTGTGCACTTCTTTGCTTCCACTAAGAATCATGGCCTTTGAGTCCATACCTGTACTGTGCACTAAGCTATGTAGAATAAAGAGAGAAAACAACCTTTTCCCCTACAGATATGTTTATAGAAAGGATACACCTAAAAGTAGCTGTGGAAAATTTGTTCTGTATAGAGGGACAAATGCTGCTCAGCTTGTTTGCAAAACAGTCCCACTGTGCTACCGTGTTTTATAGGTCAAATCCTCCCCACCAAATATTTGCAAGGTACTTTAGGCATAGATGCCAAGTGGTGAAATCATTGTCAACACAGCTTATAAAATATAGTCGCAAAGATATAGAGAAAATATTTGTTTATCCCTTGGTGATAGGTAGTCTCTATCCAATAGACAGACTACTTTAAGTATATTGCATACATGTTAATGCAACTGATTACATGAATAAGTCATGCAAGATTTGCCCTATGAAATATTCTGGGGGGAAATACAGCTTGTAAATGCACATGCAAAGCTTCTGTTGACTTCATTGGGAGCAGTATACCTTCAATGGTCCAGTCTGCCCCTGGGCAAATAATCTAAGCCAATGATACTAATGCAGTCAGTATTATTGTTTGGTTAGAGGCTACCCATAGATATAAAGGTAAGCAAACAGTTGTCTTACACTGCATATGTAACATACAGAAGCCAACCTTTGGACCTGTAATTTCTTATGAATGAGGTTGCCAATGTTTTTATCACTCTGCAACTATTTCCATCCCGAAAGTGCTTATTACATATTTGGCACTATAGTAACCAGTAAGTATATCTGTCTTTAATCCATTAATCATATTATTGATGCTATATATTGCCTTCAAAATGTTTTCCTAAATTATGCATTGTACACAACTGAAGACTCTACTCATAGAAAATTTATATTTGGGCTATTTCCAAGAAGTAATTCATGTTTAATCTAGGGTGAGTAAAAAAGCTTGCAATGCCCTTTTACCAGGTACATGTGGTTCGCAATTTGTTAAATCTTCTATTCACAAATACATAAGAATCAGTTTTGCCTCCAGACAGCAGCCATTTAAAATAACAACTCATCATATGGGCTTTACATGATGTATTTACTTTATTGTGGAGCGGCAATTCACACTGAATATTCAGTACAAAATCACACACATTCTGCTAATGTAACCCAGTGTTCGGTGTAAGTTATACATCTTTTTCTAGTGGCTGAGCCACCGCGAATCTACAGAGAATGAGTATATTACATTTAGGTGCTAAAGTTGGTACCTCTTTAGCTAACATGATAGAAGATCATGTTTTTAGCGCTTTAGGTCCAAGGTTCTATCTGTAGTGATGAGCAGAGCTGGCAGAAAAATGGAATTTCCATACTATGGGAAACACCAAGGTTTCAAATTTTAGTTTTGAAATCTCAGAATTTTTCACAAAATGAAATATTCTGAAATATTTTGTTTGTCTTATTGAGATTCGTCATTTCATCTTTGTCATTTCATCTTTTATATTGTATCATAATTTATAACATAAATATGTAATAGTCAAAATGATTAAGTAAAAGTAAAACGTTTCAACCTTATCAAAACTGTTTTGCTAATTTCCCATTGCAAATTTTGACAAAATCAATACATTCCCATGCAAAATTTTCATTTGGTTGAATCAGCGTTTACAGACAGAAAACTGTTCCATTGGAAAAATTTCTACCAGCTCTAGTGACAACCCATCATGTCAGCTATTACAAATAGTGGCTTACCTGGGATTTGAATGGCTGTGGACCTCAGACACTCAGGACAGCCTTACTCTCACCAGGGGAAGTATGTAATTCGCTGTTCAGTGTGTGCTATGAATACCTCATAAGAATGGTCATACTGGGTCGGACTATGGGTGGGCAATAGATGATGTGAGTCTACTATGCTGGCAACTAATGGAGTGACTCCTTTAGCTCAGATAATAGTGCATTCTTCTGGCACTGAAAGTCCCAGATTCAGTCCCCAGTGAGAACTCCCAATGATACTTATACTAGTCCCTGAAGCACATTTTGCTCTGCAACTTCAGAGATAGAAAGTATCCTGTTAGGAAAGGTTGACTCACAACAATGTTATATGCTTTGGGTCCAGGTAAAAATATGTATTTTGTATTAAGTGGACTCACTTCAGGTTTCCTTAGACCAATAAGCAGCGCTTTCCTAGAATGTATATGTGTGGGATATTACTTCATTTTAAAGAAATACCCTGTCACTAGTTCCCTTGTGAGTATTCATCTAGAAAATCTACTGTACTTGTTTATGAAAAATTGAACTATTTATATTTGACAGTTCCTTTTATCCTGTTACACTTTGTTGTAATTTCTAAGGCTGGGGAACTGTGCCAAAACATAAATAAATCTGAGACTACTTTTGTATGCATTTAAGGCTGTCAAAGTGAACTTGAAACTTACCTTTAAACATGTTAAGTTTTGAACAGATGCAGCATAATTTTCCACCAGATTCCTGGCCTTCACTGTAGTCTGTAGTGCAGGCCCTAATATAAATATGTGCTCCTCTTCCTCTGGGCTCTTCAATGCTCTATGTGAAGGCTAGGTACACAGGGAGTACTTGATTAGACCCCAATTTCTGGACACAGATGGCTCTTGGTACACCTCTACCTCGATATAACGCTGTTCTCGGGAGCCAAAAAATCTTACCGCGTTATAGGTGAAACCGCATTATATCGAACTTGCTTTGATCCACCAGAGTGCGCAGCCCCGCCCCCCCGGAGCATTGCTTTACCGCATTATATCTGAATTCGTGTTATATCGGGTCGCGTTATATCGAGGTAGAGGTGTAGGTCTTCAGTGGATAAATTTGGCACTATAAATTTGATCCTTGTCAGGATCATGCAACCCAGAATCAATGACTATGAGAGCTGATCTGGAGCAACACAAAACCTTGGACTTTGAACCCATCCCAATTTCTGTTAGACTAATAGCAACTAGTGGATAAAGTAGTCAGGTCTTGAAAGGAGCTGCAGATATGGGTTTTATGTAGGTCTTCCAAGTTCTAGGTCAGTACTTTCCCATTCAGAGAATGGGTAAACACTAAAATTGGTATATATGTTACACTCGTTATTAACTGCCCATGAGTTCTACTTTGGGTTCTAAAACTTTCCCAACCCCGCAAACTCTTGGCTAAAAAGAGTAGCAGGGTAAAACTTTAGTTACAAAACCAGGAATGTCCTATAGTCTGTTACAAAGTCAAACTCAGCCAAAATGCAGTTAAATTTAGCCTTTATGAACCAAGATAAATTAAACCCAAAGATACCATTGAGAATCATAATTGCTGAGCTTTATACAGCGCTGCCAGTGGGAATCTCATGGGGTTTAATTTTGCTTTATAAAATAACTTCCCATTTCAGTACATTTTGTATGAAGGACTCTACCAACCTAAACTCCGTCATGTCATACTGGCCATATATCAGTACAAGCCTATTCTAAAACTTTCTTTCCCTTTATGATTCAACATAAAAGTGACATCCTAACTACAGCATGAGCTAAATAATTGGAAAGATTCTCTACTTTTTATATTATGCTACTGCTCGAGTTCTTTCCACATTCATAAGCTTTATTTACATAAAACACAATTTAAGAAAACACAGAATAATCTCATTATTTTAAATATGTAATTATATTTCAATATACAAAGGCCCCAGATTCTGTAAGAACCTGACTAAATTGAATGGGCTTATTCACATTTGTAAAGTTATTCATTAGTTTATATGCTTGTAGGTTTGGATCATAATTATCAGATACAGTAGTGCTAGTATGAAATTATTTGTTGATCTGAGACCAGCTTTTCAGTTACATTCCCTTTGAGCAATCAAATTGCAGTTACAAATAGAAGTAGTTACATATCTATCTGACTGTCTACTGAAAACAAGTCGATGTCTAACTGCTACTATCTGTGCTTGCAATTCATTGCTGGAGCAAAAATGTGGATGGAACTATTTCCAGCCTCAAGACAAGGTATCAAAAATTAGACCAGGGCCAAAAATCTGACCCATATAACATTATTCTACCCCACACTTGACTCTGTTTAGCTTTAATGGGAGTTTCATTTATGGAAGAGCTGGTGGCTGTTAGTTATATTTTTCTGGGCCTGTTCTTCCCACTTCAGTTTCTCAGACTATCTGGTTTTTACATAGATTAATTTAAACCATTTAGGTTTTATTCACAGGAATAAAGATACATATGCACTTAATTATTTATAGGAGGGGGCCCTAGGTTTGTAAGCTACTAATTAATATAAGGAATTTCCATTAAATGATTCTAGATTTTAAGGCCAGAAAGGACCAGGGTGATGATCTAGCCTGACCTCCTGCATTACACAAGCCAGAGAATTTCACTCATTCACTCCTGCATCAAACCCAGAAATTCTGGTTGAACAAGAGCATGTTTTGTAGAAAGACACCCAGTCTTGACTGAAAGATGAAAAGTGATGGAGAATCCAACCCGAGTGGATTTTCCCTCCAGCCCTGGAAACCCTGTCTGATAAGGCCTCCTGGTGATTAAACAGCACACATATTCCACTGGGTACCTTCATCAAGTGCCGTTATTATTATTTCTTGCCTTATGCTCCAGAGACAATGCATTGCAAATAGAAGGGGCCTGAGCTCTGACTCAGCCTTTTATACTGCTTGCTTTCTTCTCTCAGCTATCCATCTGCTGAGCTAATTACCTCATTAGCTCATTAGGCTCCCTAGAGGTGCAAGTGATCCCCACTAAACTTCCAAACTCAGGTTACCTAACTCCCTCCTACCCTAAGTACCCAGTTTCCCTGCATGTTCTAAGGATATGTCTACACTGCAGTTAGACAGCCATGGGTGGCCCATGTCATTTGACTTGGACTCATGGGGTTCAGGCTAAGGGGCTGATTAATTGCAGTGTAGACTCCAGGCTTGGACTGGAGCCCAGCCTCTAGGACCCTGCAAGGATCCCAGAGCTCGGGCTCTAGCCCAAGCCCGAACATCTGCACTACAATAAAACATCCCCTTAGCCTGAGTCAGCTGGCATGGGCCAGCCGCAGATCTTCAGTTGCAGAGTAGACATACCCTAAGTGACCAGGGTGCTGCCTCCCAAAAGGGGCTCTATTTATAGCTGCTAACAGCACCCTGTCGCACTCTCATAGTTAAAATATGCAACCTTATTTTCAGTTTTAACTCGTCTAGCTCCAGCTTCCAGCCATTGGATCTTGTTATACCTCTATCAGCTATCAGGTGTGATATTTTATATTTATACTCTTCTACATAAATTTGAATACAACTAATGCTGTTCCTGGATGGTTCAGCATTACTGTATGAGCTAAAACTTAGTATCCATGAATGACAATTCTGTAGTTTCTGTACAGGTCTCAGAATGTACACATTGTGCGACATCTATCTAAGAACAGCTGTTTGTAACCAATTCAATTTCTACTGAGAGAAAAAGATTACAAAAACAGCTGGCTATCACATTATTAGGGATAATGTCTAAAAGATGCTGCAATTAAAATAATTATCTAATTGTTTGGTTTCCAGTGACATAAATGTTGCAAGGGTTTTAAAGGTTAGTCTAGGCCAAAATCCCTAGAATCACTATTAACATAAAAAAAAAATCAGTAAGAAATATACATAGTTTAGTTTTCTCATAAAAGAGGACTCATTTTAGCCATTATTGTAAAATCCAACTTTGCTTCTCCTGAATTTCTGGTCCCCACATCAGGTTAGAGCTCACTGATTCTGTGTACTCAGAGTTATTGAAATGCAGTTATGCTACCTTCTTGCCCCGTTGTAGAAGACAATTAATTTATTATTTGCCATACACTTCTGAGTGGAGGGAGTCTGTTTTCTTTCCAATGCCATAGATTTTTAGTGTAGCTAAGAAGCAAGCCTCCTCTCAAAACTGATCTTTTACACTGGGAAAAATCCTGGCTGCCCCTGCCTGAGTGAGCTGAGGAGGGAGAGGGCGAAATGAAAGTGTTTCCTCTGTGGTTACAGATCATGCATAAATGAGACAGATTGTTCCCTTGAGTGCTAGGCAGTGAGGCCAGCCAGTGGGCCTTCAGCACTCCACAAACTATGGGAGTACAACCAACTGAGTTGGAGGCCAGCCCAAGCCCTGACCCATGTACATATGTTAGCATCTGGCAAGCAGGATGATGGTTATTCAGCTCTATCCAAGGAAGGTTCGGGTAGTCTCACCAGCTGTCTCTGAAGCAATCTAGGGTTCTAACGTATTAGATATAACCTTCCTCTGATTGACCGAACCCTTGGGTCTTTTGGACTTTTTTTTTAATCATTTTCTGGAAGAAGAAGTAGGAGAGAAACTCGCTATGAGTATCTGTAAAGAGGAACCTGCTGTAACTGAACCTCAAGTCTCCACAGACAGATATTGCTTGTGAGCAGAGGAGAAGCTGTATCTGCATTGAGCTGAGTAGGAATAAGAATACAGATCCCTCTGCTATGAACACAGGACCCCACTTCAACCACAGCAATGCTGAAAAGTGCTAAAATTGGGGTAATTTCATAGTTATTCTGAATTCCATTTAAGGATTCTTCTTACCAGAATCATTGCTAGGCTGGAAAGGGAGAGAAAAAAGGACAAAAACCCCTTCCTGGGAAACCTCCAGCTGCTTTGTATGGTGGCACAATATGAGCCATAGAAAGTTCCAGTAAGGATTCAGCTTGATTAAATTCAGATCAGCGCTACTCACATGGACAAGATAAAATTACAGGTAAGGAAATTAATTTTATTGCATCAAACTACTTTCCCTTGAATTATCAAAAATCGGTCCTCTCTAAAGTCTTGCATTCTGAGGGATGAGCACTAGGTGATCATGCACTGCTTAGCTATCATTGGAGCCTCTTCACTGCTGTTAAGTCAGTCAGTCAGAGTTGGAAATTAAGCTGTTGGTAGATGCCAGAGCAGTAAACAGGCAAATAACAACTTCATTTGAAAATATCAGAAGTGCTGGCAGTTGGGTTTTGCCGAAATGCCCAGGGTCCAACTGACTGCCATATCTGGGGTCAGATTGGCAGGGACCCTGAGTGGGCATGCAGTCTGGGTCATGCAGTCTGGGTCACTTCCAGGTTTAAACTAATGTAAATAGTGGATTCTCTGTAACTTGAAGTCTTTACATCAGGATTTGAGGACTTCAGTAACACAGCTAGAGTTTACGGGTCTATTGCAGGAATGGGTGGGTGAGGTTCTGTGGTCTGCAATGTGCAGGAGGTCAGACTAGATGATCATGAATGGTCCCTTCTGGCCTTAAAATCTGAGTGGAAGATGTACACCTCACCCAAAATAGAGACTCCTGGACAGCAGTACTGAACTGGAGGTGTACACCACCAAAAGGCATGAGCAGCAGTCCAAAAGAGTGTCTCATGTAAAGCTGCACATGGGCTCTATTGCCTAACGCAAACATACTTTCCATGACAGCAGGAGTGGAATAGGTAATAGAATTGAACAGCAGTGACAGCAAGCCAAATACTACTATGACATAACTTCCTGAATCTCAGATGGGACAGCCAGAAAGAGTACAACCAGCACCTAACTAAAGAAACAAGGACAGGGTCATGTATACAAAGAGTAGCACCAAGTTCATGCATGGTAGAATTATAAGGACCCCTCTAATGCTGCATCTGGCATTTCCTAAGTACCAGCCAAGGAACAATTGTCCTCAGGTAAGACCCAAATGAATCACAAAGGTCTAGCTTCATTATATTTGATTCTTAAATCTTAATACTGTATTGTGATGGATATTGAGATGCTTTGTAACAACCTAAGAATACTGATATATAGCCTAGTTATTGAGAGAGACTGTATAACTTATACGGGGGTAGTGAAATATTTATTATATGTCTAGAATGCTTGAATTCACTGGTCATTATGCAGGAAGGCAACACAATGGCTCCCCTGGTAAGAACAACATGGTTCACACTTGAAGGATAATGGGAGGAAGCTATTGAGTTTGAGTCTATGTCCAGTCTCCTGTGAAGATGCAATCCTTCCTTTTGCCAGTCTGGGTGCTCAGAGAGCAAAAAATTCTGAACAGTTAAAAGTCCTCTGAGGTGAGGAGGAGGCTTTTCTATTACCAGCGAGTGTCTAGGGAGTAATCACTGAGCTCTGAAATGGACAAGCTGACACAGAGGCAGGCTCTTCAGAGGAGTCTATAGGAAGTTAGACTTATTAGGGTCTCCATGTGGAAGATGGTAAAACACCTGGTAAGCTAGACAAGTGTGCAGTCTGTTTATTGTTTTAAAATCTGTTTTCTCTTAAATGCATAAATCATCTAAGTAAATAATACTTTGCTTTAAGGAGGCCGTTTGATCACTGATTACCAGTGTCATTGTTTCCATGGGGAACATTCACTGTGGATGCATAAAAACACAGCAAAAAGAAACAAGAAACTGTTAGGGACAATGTCCTCAGCTCATGTAAATTGCCAATTCCCAAAATTTTGCAGTGGTATTTTAAACTGCAGTGTGAGTCAGGTACAGGTAGAAGCAGCTTGGGTCTGTGATGGAGGGCAGGCATGGCAGGTTATAATGAGTCTGAATGTTTAACTGAAGTTTATCTACCACTCAGCTGCAAAGATTCTTTTGTTCAATACCATAGTATTGAGGGACTTTCCATTAGTAAGCTACCAATATAATCAACATTTTTGTTAGGATTTAAGCTCCTTTTATATCCTTTTTATATCCCCACTAGCTCTGATTTCTAGTTCAGGATGAGCTACTGGTTTGCTTCACTCATTTATGCCCTGTGATTGTCAGTTAGTTAATGACCCAGATCCTCAGATGTGGTTGAGGAAAGCTTGGTACAGGTCCTGGGGCCACAGGCACAAGGCAGAGTAGCCTAACAGTCCAACTTGCACCTGTAAGGGGCTTTTAGAAGCTCTGTGACAAGTTTGCTGCTTAGTTTCATCATTGCTTTACTTCCCTTGCTGACCTGGGATTGTTCTATGATATACTAGGAATTTGGAATCTCTTTTTAAACCTAGTAAGTGCTATATTCCATGTTTTCCTCTTAGCTAACAGTTGCCTAAAAGTCTGTAATGTCTGACATAAGGTTTGGGTAGCTGTCAATGACATACACTAACTGAAGGGATATAAACATTCTGTTAACTGTCAGTCCGTTAGCTAGACCCAGGACTGAAATATTGAAATTGGTCAGCATCTTGAGTCTGCTTAATATCTGCTCCATCTACTTTATAACTTGTCTCTAGAGCTGGTTGAAACTTGAAATGTCCATTCCTCAGGAAATTCTGATGTCTAAAAAAAAATCTGAATTGCAAGAAAAAGTTGCAATTTTGAAATTTCCTCAGAAACAAAATTTCTGTGTGGAAAATTGTTTTGGATCAATCAAAATGTTTTGATTTGGATTTCATTTTTTAAATTATTTTTTATGTTTTCATTTTATTTGACATTTTTATTGTATTTTATATATTAAAATGAGGGTTTATTTCAACATGAAAAAACAAACTATATGTTTTTATAATTCTTTATTATTCTTTATTATGTATTATTATTATTTTATTTATTATTGTTTGTTGTTATACCTGTTTTGGGTTCTTGTAAAAGAGGACTGCTGGTTCTTCAAATGTGACATTATCCTATCCTATTAATGTCTCCATGGGGTATCTGAGAGGATAAATCCTTGTTCAGATCCCACACCAGTGTTCAAGATAGTAAGAGGGCAGGGTTGGTAACTGCAAACCCAATTAAGGTCTTAGGCCATGTTTACACAACACTTATGTCTGCAAAACTTTGTCACTCGGGTGTGTGAAAAAAAAAACACCCCTGAGAAACATAAGGTTTGCAGTCATAAGCGCTTATATGCACAGCGCTATTTCGGCGCAGACACTCTCTTGCTAACATAGCTACTGGCGCTCATTGAGCTGGATTTATTATGTCAATGGGAGAGCTCTCTCCGGTCGGCATAATATGGCTACACGAACATTCTTTCAGCAGCACAGCTGTATTGGTACAGCTGTGCCGTTGTAAGCTTGTAAATGTAGACATAGCCTTAGATGGTGAACAGGGAAAAGGGCAAATGTCAAGAGCTCAAGAACTGTGTTCTTTACAGACTGCCTAGTTGGGACCAATCCTCTCTTCTATTCAGTATCATTTTGACAATTACAGGTCTGAAAGGCCTGAGATTCTGGAAAAGGCCTGAGAAATTTCACTAAAGCTCAAGTCCCTTGAGAAAAGCTTGAGGTAGTAACCCAAACTGGATTTATTTTCCAGTTATTAAAAAATATCTTATTTCTAAACAACATATTCTGAAACCTCAAGAGCAAGATATTGAGGAAGTCCTGATGGAAAAACTTTGTTTTTGTTGTTGTGGTTGAACTGCCACCAACTTTGTGCCACTTAATGAAATTAAAATGACTATCCATAGTTACACTGGCCTGTTTTCTAATCTCTGTTAGTTAGCTATTTCCATTGTTTTTATTAGTCATTATTTTTCACTGTGTTTTGGCTCCTCTGCTTTCAAATATGTCGGGGGGGAGGAGGGGTTATATCCAGTTTTAGTCAGGGTTGTATCATTCTCTTCTTAATCTTCTGTCTGTCAAAGGATTTAACACTGACACCCATCACCACAGTGCATAGGCACCACCCATTTCAATTGTATTTGGAAAACATGGTCCCTAGTAACTTCATGAAGTCTTCTACTCTGCTCTTCTCCCTTCCTTGGTTATGAGGGTGCTGCTTGGAGTAGATTTTCGGGGGGGGGGGTTGTTTTTTTTAACCTTCTGTAACAATGCTGCCTCTGGTGGGACACAACTGAGAGTATCAATTGCTGACAAATTGCTTAAAAGAGGGCAGTTACAGCCCAAGGCTGGGGTCCTTTGCACACCAAACCAGCCAGAGAGGACTTCGGTTTTACCCCACTGGCTAACCAGAAGTCATACAAGCAATTCCCTTAGATGCTCCAGTTTCCCAGTGTCACCACCAGCACCACTCATTATGGGGATGAATGGTTATGAAAACCAATACCCCAGTAAAAGAAAAAAGGTTCTCCCGATCCCAAAGGATCAAGCCCCAGACCCATGTCAATATACAAGTCAGATCTTACCCACAAATCACGGTGTTGCCAATCCTTTAGAATCTAAAATCGAAAGGTTTATTCATAAAAAGAAAAAAATATAGATGAGAGCTAAAATTGGTTAAATTGAATCAATTACAAACAGTAATGGCAAAGTTCTTAGTTCAGGCTTGTAGCAGTGATGGAATAAACTGCAGGTTCAAATCAAGTCTCTGGAGTACATCCACAGCTGGGATGGGTCATTCAGTCCTTCTTTCAGAGCTTCAGTTTGTAACAAGGTTCCTCCAGAAGTAAGAAGCAGGATTGAAGACAAGATGGAGGAGCTGCAGCAGCCTTTTATAGTCTCTTGCCATGTGGCCTCTCTTTCTTTGTTCAAAGACAAGCTATCCAGCACATGGCATGAAAAAACCTTAGAGTTCTGTCCATAGGCATGTTCTCGCATGCCTTGCTGAGTCACAAGGTGTATCTGCCTTCTCTCAATGGGTCAATTGTATAGCTTTGTATAGCAATTTGTTTGCCCCTCTGCTCTCCTGAAGGCTATTCATCTTTGAGGCATTACCATGTTTGTCATGTTAATACAAGAAGCAGAATATCCAAGTGTGTTTTTCAAACATTTTATTGTATTGGTTCTGTAGATGGGATATGTGTATTTTTATTTTGGCTGTCAGTTTTACAGTTCTTCATTGAATTTAATTTAGCATTGGCCTTGAGCAATACAATAGCTGAATGAAGTTAATTGAATTATTATGAAATGTGTGTGAGATGTGTACTGTTAAAATTTAGCAAAACATAAGAAAAACATTTGGCAAAACATAACAAAAATCTGAAATTGTCTTGAGATGAATTACATCTATAATATTTCACCTCTGAGAAATCCCCCCACCCCCCCAATTTTATCATTTAACAAAAATGGATGATTTAATGGTCATGCAAATGAGGGACAGACAACAGTAGGCATATCCCGATATAGCACTGGGAAGTATTGTGTAAGCTTCCATACCCGGTTTGCCCAGGTACCTCAATTCTTGTCATTCCCAGGAGAAATTCATAGTCATTCATGATGACAATGAATAGTCATTTGGACAGGGAAAAAGAGACTAAGAGAATCTATTGCTTAATAGTTAGGTTACTCACCTAGGGTGTGGGAAACCCACGTTAAAATCCCTGCTCCAATGACTATTTAAGTATTTATATACAGTGGAATAGCTTCAACAGAAAAGGTTGAGAAAAAATGACAATAGAATATCCTATAGTCGAGTGGTTAGGACAATCTGCTGCAATGTGAAAGACCCATGCTCTAATCCAGCGGTGGGCATCCTGTGGCCTCCAGGCTGCATGAGGCCCATCAGGGTAATCCACTGGCGGGCTGTGGGACCGTGTTTACATTGACCGTCCGCAGGCTACCCACAGCTCCCAGTGGCCACAGTTTGCCATTCCCAGCCGATGGGAAGTTGTGGAAGTTCATGGAGTGACAACTGAGAAAACTCAAAATTTTTAACAGTGAGGGTAATTAACCACTGGAAAAATTTACCAGAGGTTGTGGCAGATTCTTTATCACTGACAATTTTTAAATCAAGATTGGATGTTTTTCTAAAAGATCTGCTCTAGGAATTATTCTGTGGAAGTTTTATTGCCTGTTATAAAGGTGGTCAGACAAGATAATCACAATGGTTCCTTCTGGCCTTCCAATTACCCCTCTGCTTTCTCCATAAAAGAGGTACTACACTGGCAGCTCGCATTCAAGTTACCTGCTAATGCATCTCAGCTCTAGCCTAAAAGGATACTCCTCTCTGTGTGGGAAGAGAGTACAACTGGTCAAAAATGTTCATGTGGAAAATTTCAGTTCTGACAAAAAAAAATTCCTTCGGTAATTTTTGAAATACATTATTTTGATTCAAATTGTTTAACATGTTATTTTGTTTCAGTTTTTGGAAACTGAAACATTTTGCTTCATTTCATAATTTCATGTGGAAAATGAAAAAAAAATAATTGGAATTTTTTCTGTGAAATCTTTCTTGGGAAATATTTTGCTTTTCTGACCTGCTCTACAGGATAACACAGCTCTCTTTCTCTGCCTGAACAATCATTGGCATTTTACAGAGCCTGCCAAGAACAGTGTTTATAGTGGTGGTTGTGGTGATTTTGAGGTGCATGCTTGTGCTCTAGACACTGGACCATGATCACAGCTCATTTCTTGTAGCTCAACAAAGAACCAGCAGAGAATAATGGCTTTTTGTCTCTACTGAACCTGAGTGGGATTTTCATGAACATCCTAGTGATGAAAAGCTTCATATGCCGCTACCAATCCCCTGAGCCATTCCATCCTGCAGACTCAATTGAAAATTCACTTCACTACACTTCACTGGAAGCAAATTATGACTTTTTACCTTTACACAGTTGGAAGTTGGAAGTTCTGATTTTGCTGCATGTCCTTGATCTTCAGATGTAGTTCAAACTGCAAGGTTCCTCTTTATGTATAGTTGCTATCTAGTCTAGAGTTCTCTCTCCAGCCCCTTCTACTGCCATTAGTAGTGTCCCTTTATCTTTTTATTTAAATAGGGCAGCAGAACCTTTCATTTGGATTTAATTATGAAATTACTAGTAAATAATATCTTTTAAAATGATCCATTGATAAAGGCTTCCCAGGTAAAATAAGAGGACGTCTTTTCTTCATAATAATTATATACAGTATAATTGAAGTTCATATAATTATGTGCAACATAAATTAATGATCTCACTCAGTCCTGTGCATGTATTAAAGTTCTTACTATGCTGATAGGCTCATGAGCATTATATTTGTTACTGAAGTCCTTTATAAGGGGTAAGAATCCAGAGGTCTCTCTTTGATGGTTTTTTTTTAATCAAGCATATGAAAAAGACAAATCTTGAAACATAAAGATTGCATTTCAAGCTAAATGAACAAGTAATATATCAATTACACATACAGAGAGCCTGCTTTTAATCCACATATTTTGAATTTCATTATCCAAGGATTCATTTTCTTAGTGGTGGCCGATACATGAAAATATGTAACAAATATTGCATTTTTATAAGTCTTATCATCAAAGTACAAACTGTAGACTTAAAAAGTGCAGGAGCCACATTTCATTTTTCATCTTGACAAACTTGTTATCAAACAGCTGCATGAGCTGTGAGAAAATATACACTTTTTTTTTTGCTATTCTTTAATAAAAAAGATAAAAAGAGGTTGCAAGCTTATGTCTTCTTAGACATGTACAAGAAAAGAAGTTTGCTTTTTTGATATTTTGTTTGGACAAATAACTAAATATTCTGTCTTGAAAAATCTACAGTAGGAAGAACTAAGTGTGAGATTTTGCAGTTGTTTTTTTTACAATTTATTGCTCTTTTAAGACTGTAAAATGCTGCACTGATATCATGTGGACTTATTCTTCTGGTTATGACTTCTCATAATTATAACATAAAAGGCATTTTTTCAGGATGTATTACAATAGTTGGGATATTAATAAAAAAAAAAAACTTAGTTCTTGAAATTTTTTCATGTTTGCTTATCTATCTTAGATACTTATATGGTCCTCATCACTGTAATACCTGAGCACCTCACAATCAACAAATGTGCTTCCCCCCATGACACTCCAATGAGGAACTGACATACTATTATCCCTATTTTACAGAGGCACAGAGGGGCTAAGTGAGTTACCCAATGGCACGTGGGAAGGTGGCATTAGAATAATTATTTTCATAATTACAAATGTCTTTATTGTAACAGAATCATTGTCCTTTGGGTTCACCCATGACCCAGCATGCTTGTTGCAGAGACATAGCCTGTTTAAGGCCGAGTTTTTGGTGTTCTAGTTGCCAGAATGAGCATAGTACTGAGGAGTCAGGTGACTGCCTGCGGGGACTGCATAAGAAATAGTTGGAGCTCAATATGGGAAAGACCAGAGTTGGGGAAGGATTGTGACTGTAGCCCAATTCTTTAGTGGTTGATAATTATTGATTTCTAACTAAAAGAGCTGGAGGTGGTAGGGTTCTAGTTCCAGAATCAGGCACAACAAAAATCAAAATTATCGAGGTCAATATCTGGTTGGGAACCCTGGTGTGCACAACGAAGACACTTACACTGGGGACAAAGCAAAGCTTTAGCCACTTTTATTAGCACAATTAGTAAAGACAGAAAAGCTCCAAACCACATAAATATATAACAGTAATAAAAAGTTAATGTTATCTTTTGTACCATCCCTTGCGTTTACTAATATACTCCCCCTCTTCCATCGAGATCTGGTAGTGAAATGCAAAGAACTTGCTCTGTCCCTGGCATGCCAAACGAGTCAGATGGTCCAGACCAAAGTCGAGATCAACCAGCCTATTTACATGGTGGTCTGGCTTATTATAGGGCCTAAGGCCTGTCATGAATATTCATTCAAACTGATTAATAATTTTAGCTTATTATCATATACATCAAATTGTTGCCAAGGCAAGTTCATGGTTAAGCATCAGCCAACAATTCTATCCTAAATTATCCATGCCTAGTATGAGTTCAGTGTTCCTGTGGTTATTTGGTTTTATTATATACAAACTTCCCCCTTAAGCATGCTATTCCCAGTTCCCCAAAACTCAGGGTGATGGTTGGGCCATTTATCTATGCCAGAGTTCAGAGGCCTCAAGCCTAACGCTAACTACTTAAGCTGATGTCTTAGAGGATTCTGTAGGTTCCTTGCATTACTGTGAAGTAAAATAAAATGCTAAAGCTAGCTCTATGGGCTACAGTGACTAAGGCTGTCCCTTAGTCAAATTTGCTGCATAGGCCACGTCTACACTACCCGCCGGATCGGTGGGTAGTAATCGATCTATCGGGGATTGATTTACCGCGTCTCGTCTAGACGCGATAAATCGATCCCCGAATTGACGCCAGTACTCTGCCTCAGCAGGAGGAGTAAGCGGAGTCAACGGCGGAGCCACGGCGGTCGACTTGCCACCATGAGGACGGCCAGGTAAGTCGAACTAAGATACTTAGACTTCAGCTACACGAATAGCGTAGCTGAAGTTGCATATCTTAGATCGATCCCTCCCCTAGTGTAGACCAGCCCTTAGTTTCACCATTCCTTTACTTCCCTTGCTGACTTGGGATTTTTCTGTGATATGCTAGGAATTTGGAATCTCTTTTTAAACCTAGTAAGTGGTATATGCCATGTTTTCCTCTTAGCTAACAGTTGCCTAGAAGTCTGTAATGTCTGATACAAGGTTTGGGTAGCTGGGATTGACCTACACTAACTGAAGAGATATTCACATTGTTACTTTCAATCTGTTAGCTAGACCGAGGACTGAAATATTGAAATTGGTTAGCATCTTGAGTCTGCTTAATAGCTGCTTCATCTAGTTTATAACTTGTCTCTAGAGTTGGTTGAAACTTGAAATGTCCATTCCTCAGGAAATTCTGGTGTTTTTTAAAAAAAATCCTGAATTTGAACAAAAAGTTGCAATTTTGAAATTTCCTCAGAAACAAAATTTTGGGGGGAGAGGGAAATAGTTTTGTGTCAATCAAAATGTTTTGATTTGGATTTCATTTTTTATAATTTTATATTTTTTATAATTTTATAATTATGTGTATGCTTTCATTCTATTGATATTTTTGATATTTTTAGTGTATTTTATATTTTAAAATGAGGGTTTATTTCAACATGAAAAAACAAAATATATGTTTTATAATTCTTTATTATTATTAGTAGTAGTAGTAGTATTTATTATTGTTTGTTGTTGTATCTGTTTTGGGTTCATGTAAAAGAGGACTGCTGGTTCCTCAAATGTGGATAGATAGCATAGGAATTTTAAATTTAAGGCACAGGCCTTTCATCAGAGAGAGATATTTAGGGCATTACAGTACAATTTGGCTTTTCATGAATATTGGTTTTGTGAGCTTTTTTAGGCAAAGCTTCTGAAGCTTCTGAAATTTAACATTTTACCTCCCTCAGAAAGAATCCAGACACTTTCATATTCTAATGACAAAAGAAGGATCTCCAAGATACTAATGGAAACACCTACTTGAACATTAATAAATGAAAGGCCATATAGGTCATTTGTTACCACTTATGCAGTCACATTACTAGGGAATATATTTTTGAGACCGCCTTTTTGTAAGCTGAAGTACTAAAAGTATATGGCAGAAAGATATTCAATGTAACAAATGCCAGATCTCTCTGCAGAACATGCTGTTTTTAATATAAATCTATGTTAATGCAGTAAATCGGTATGAATACAGTAAGTTTCACCAGCTTCATTGAACAGAAGGTAAAAATAGATTCAAAAAACCCCTCTGAAGCTGGGTCAAATGGAACCTTATGAGGCTAAGAAAGGAACAGTGGTACAGAACTAAAGAGTCTCAAAAATTATTGTTTTAGACTCTGTTATTTGAAACAGATTTTTAAATTCACATTTTAATTTGAGTATCTGGCCTAGATGGAATGAGAAGATGCAAAGATGTTTTGCCTTTTTTGAAAGGAGGAGCATTTTCTCTTAAACGCTAGACTTTCCTGAAAATCAAGTAGAGTGGAGAATTATGATCAAAATTGCATTATTTTAACAAGATTGAGTTTGTTAGCTGTGTTTATCCTTTTAGAAATCAGTGGTCACATTGTGGTGCTTCAACAATGCTGGAAAAGGAGAAGTAACTTGAGTGGTCCAGCAATGTTCATAGATCATAGATCATAGAATATCAAGGTTGGAAGGGACCTCAGGAGGTCATCTAGTCCAACCCCCTGCTCAAAGCAGGACCAATTCCCAACTAAATCATCCCATGATGTTGGAGAAAAACATCATGGGGGAGAGTTATAGACGTATCCATAAGGTTCCTCTCCTCCAGAATACACCTGCTGTAGGGGGCCCTCCCTACCATTTTGGAGCTGAAGAGTTTTCTGTTCCTCCCACGTTTTTGACTCCTTGGGTAACAGTTAGGGATATAGAAAACTCCAGCCCCATTCACTCACTTTTCCCTCCCTTGGGGGTCTCTTCCCCATTACTTTACCTCCTCCTTTCTCTGTACCCTCCTCTTTCCCCTCCCCCACAAGAAACAGCTCTCATGCTTCTGTCTTCATTCTACACGCTCTTCTTCATTTTCCTTGCAGATCCTCAGTTCCCCTCTGTCTACTTGCTGCCTGTTTGCTCCTGTTACATGTCCCTCCCTCTCAATTTCACCTTCAAGATCACTTGTTCTTTGCTCATCCCTCTTCAATGTCTCCATGGGCTGTTCCCACTGAAAAATCAAAAGCAAAACTTCAGCTTTGTGAAAATCCATGTTATGTAGGGTGCAGGTAGGAACTGCTGCTTTAGGAGAGGGGTTGGCCAGAAACCTGTCCCTCCACCCACACATATGTGCCTCCCTAATTGGCCACCTAGTGTATCTATGGTAAGTGTTGCCATGGTTTTTATAGAGAAATGAAATGAGAACAAAGTGTCAGGAAAAGAAGAAAAAAAAAAAAAGAGAAAGGTTGGTCATTTGCACTACATCTATGTAAGTTACGTAGCAAAGGTTTGTAAGATGACCTATTTTTTTCATTAGAATTATCTCAAGCTAGAACATAAACGGACCTTAAATAGGTCAATACTTTGCTGACTTCTGGAGAAATATTAATGGCTGCATTTTTGAATAGTTTTATAAATTCCCTTTATATGACTATATAATATATACCCATGTCTCTTTGGAATCACCACTACCTTTGTTACATGGAACCTCAAAATACCTTACATAGTTGAACTTGAAACCATCATTTTGAAATGGTGGCATGGGGGGAACTGACTTTCTACCCTTTTATTTTTGAGGCTTAGCAATAATGTCACAGATCAGAAAGTGAAATTAATTTGAAACTAATCCAGCTTCAAGAAGATTGACTTTGTCTGGAAACCCACCCTGTATAAAATGTAAAATGGTTAGCAACCTTTTCGGGCCTGGGATGTTTTCAGGATTGGAGTAGCAGGGTATATTGCATGTCGACACTGAGTTTCATTAGCAGATCTACATAGGGAAGCTTACACTGTGGCTCCTCATACTGTAGCAAACCTTTTCTCTACCCAGTGACATCCATTTTTCACTTCAGTGGTCAATAAAATTCATGCCATTTATATTTGCAAAATATCTCAAATATAGTAAATATAGAAATGTGATCCTTAGAGTAAATTAGGTATTAGTTATTATATATTCACCTATTTTTCTCTTCCATTAGAGGCCAGTAGATGTTTTGTGCATTTGGCCCTCAGCATTTTTTAACATAATTGTTTCATTTTTGTTTTTTCTTAAATTATTTTTTCCTATTGTATAAATATGTATTGCAGTTTATAGACAAATAATTTTGACTTTCTGCTTATTGTTCCATGTTATATTTCCAGACACTCAGAGCCATAAATAAATTATCCTTTGTTTTACTCTTCAAGAAAGGCAAATTGCATTTTAAGAATTTTGTAATGTTGCTTGTATACATAATATGTGGCTCTCAACTTGTATAAAGTTATCATAACAAACTGATCACCAGACTAGAAAGACCCATAACATTTATGTTGTGCTACAAATAAATGGAGATGAATTGTATTGGATTATGTTGCACATTAGCATTTCTAATTAGGTCCAGTGTATTAGCTATGTGATGGAGGATTACCGATAATGGACACAGAAATAGTAAAGGCTATTTTTTCCTCATAATTCAATTTTATTTTTAAATGCTGAAACCTTGGGGCTACTTGGTAGGTTTCACTAATGCCACATCCAGGTTTTATTTCTTACCTTAGTCTCCAATTCCCTTAAGTTTTCAGTGGCATGGAACAATGGTGAGGTAGTATACGTTCATAGACGGTAAGAATTAGAGGAATCATTATGATCATATAGTTTGACCTCTGGCAGAGCACAGGCTATAGAATTTCAAACAAGGATTCTTTCATCTAGTCCATTCCTTTTCTGGGTCATATAAAGCGTATTCTAGGGAGCCATCAAGTAATGGATGAGATTATTTCTACAACCAATAAATAATACTTTTTCATTGGCTAGAAGAATCACTATAGAACAGTGCAGTGCATAGCATTGTCCAAGGATCAAGTCCAAAATTTTCAAACTTCGCTAATTAAAGTTAGGCACCTACATCTGTATTTAGACAATAAAATAAAAATAACTGTAATTTGCGAACCACCCACTTCATTGAGTACAATGGGAGTTTCAGGTGATGGGAGTTCCATCCATCCATTTCTTTATGGAGTTCTTATAAGAATCCTCAAAATGCAGGGGAATTAAAGAAGTGAAAAATGAGGGAGATCTTCAAGGACTCATTGGGATATAGAAATACCACCACTGAGTCAGGGGGAACATCTAAAAGAACAACTTATTTCCAACAGCTCATATTGTAAATGCTTTGGCCTTTGAAAGTCTATTAGGAGGCAGTAAATATTTTCATAAATGCTTGTCTTGAGATTACAATATTTACAATGCTTGAGAAAGTCAGCTGGAAGACAGTATCCTGTTACTGTAGTGCTGTTCAAAATTTTATAATGGCTTTGGAAGTGTAGGCTTGAGTCTTATGAATATATATTATAATTTTTGCATTGTCAAGCTACAATATCTATATATTTTTTCATACTTGTTGCTACTATTGAGTGTTGACATTGAAGTAACAACTTGCAATGCCAGCTGTGGATTGCAAAATATCTAATTTAACTATAAACCTCATTTACAGTTTATTACAATTAATCAGATAAAATTAGGTGTAATAATGTCCGAGTAGCCCCTATGTGAAGCTATAGCTCATTATACTATAGACTTAAACCAGTGAGTGGATTATTAAAGTAGATTTTTCTTCTTCTCTTTCTGTTTGTTGCCAAGGTAATGATTTTTTACTAAATGTAGCTGAGAGCTGGAGGCTTGTAATCATTGTTGCTAAAAAAAACCCTGCTGCAGTCAACATTAACATGGCATCATAAATATTAACCCACTGCTTCACACTGTTCCTACCCTTTTCCCAATTATTTAGCACCAGTGTTATTCAAAGAAAGAGTAAAGATCCTGATAATTCATACAATAGAAAGTTTAGCAAACAAAAGCTTACCAATAAACAGTGCACTATACCAACATTTGATATTAAAAAAAAATCAAAATCCTGACTTCACCAAAAGGACAGATCAATTCATTAGGGAGTAACGTCCTATTCTAATTAAGGGGCTCAGACATGCCTCTTACCCTTATGTTTTGGCAATGCAGACCTGCAACTCCATAAATAACAAGTCGCTTCCAGTGAGGGATATTTGTGACTTAAAAGGAATTTTGGCTGTATTTTGGGACTATTTAGCATTAAGTGTTTTACTGTTCTTAACTAATCTGTTTCTCAGAAAACTGTAATCTCACATTCATATTTTTAGGAAATGTAAAATACTATCTGAAGAGCTGCAATTTTTCTAGAGATCATCCATATCTTGAAATCCTTCCAGTATAAATCCTTACTCAAATGGGAAAAAATCCAGGCTTGTTTCCTCCCTAGGCCTAGGTGGCCTGTATAGAGAATAATGCAGCTCTTTAGCAGAGCTGAGTGAATAACTGATTTTTCATTTGGTTGCCAAACAGAACATTAAAATTGCCACTTATGTTTGGTTTGAATGAAGGAGAGAGAGAAACGTCAACTCATTCTGAATTTTTTTTAAAGCAAAGTAATGCAAAGCCATATAGATGGGCCAAATGCTGAATTCCTTAATCAGCTTTTACCTAATCCTTTTCCAGGCAAACTTCCCATTTAGTGTCATACTCTACCAAACGGTAGATAATACATGCCAGTAAAACCGCTAACTCTAAAACATTTTTCAGGATTATTAGGAGCCTACAGACAATGAAAAAGTGTATGTAAATAATGGCATCTTCTCACTAACCAAATCTGTTTCCTGTGTGCAGGCATACTTCCCCTTGACTTCCTAATGATATATCAATGCTCTAAAGAACATAAGCAAGGACAGCAGTGAGGTTGGTGGAGAACCGTCTCTGCCACCATTGCACTCACACATATAGTAGGATAAAAAACATTTAGCCTTGGTTGACTGGAAGAACACAACCCAAGGTTATTCATTTAGATCAGGGGTAGGCAATCTATGGCACGTGTGCCGAAGGCGGCACGCGAGCTGATTTTCAGTGGTACTCACACTGCCCAGATCCTGGCCACTGGTCCGGGGGGCTCTGCATTTTAATTTAATTTTAAATGAAGTTTCTTAAACATTTTAGAAACCTTATTTACTTTACATACCACAATAGTTTAGTTATATATTATAGACTTATAGAAAGAGACCTTCTAAAAACGTTCAAACGTATGACTGGCACGCGAAACCTTAAATTAGAGTGAATAAATGAAGACTCGGCACACCACTTCTGAAAGGTTGCCGACCCCTGATTTAGATTCTGATTATGCCCTCAAGTACATACATGGGGCTGTCACTGAATTATCCTTCACTATTGTTTGCCTCCAAAGTCACTATCTAGCGGTAGAAAATGGTAGTGTCTTTTGAAGGGTGACCTTTCTTTGGAAGGCTGGTACTTCAGAGCAGAGATAACTGGAACAGGAGGATAGTGTTAGAGGTGCTTTTGGTACCCAACATACTCCTCCATTAAACTTAACCATAGCTTCTGGTCAGAGATTTAAAAAGAACGTAACTATTGTCACTCTTAAAATTGTTTTTGTTGTTGTTTTGTTTTGATATTCGCTGAATAGTGAAACTGAATGCTAGGCTTGGGTTAGAGAGACATTTTGATGTGCTGTAAGAATAGGTCTCTTTTCCTGGCTACGTAGATGTTTTCACACCAACAGGTTGACATAGAATATCAGTAATTTATCTTAACCTATCCACTTCCCAAATTACCCCAAATTACCACTGATCTTAGAACTTCAGGCCTCAGCCTCCAGCCTGCTTAAAAAAAATCACATGAAATTAGTCACAAGATACCAATTTAATGATGTACTTTAAAAAAATTAACAAGCCATTGGAAAAGACATGACATGACTCATTAGAGAGCACTACAGCATGGACTGTGGTTGATATCTTATTGTGTTCTGAGTACTGCCTTTTTAGTTTAAACAGAAAGAGGACACATTCCTTCCAATTTCAGAGTGGAATTAACCAAACCAGCTGTAGAATGATGCTAGTGCTTGAGGAAATAACTTAATTATTTTTTGATGCTTTTCATATCTAACTGAGACACGTTAGTGGATTGCAGTGCACCCAGATTAATTTAAATTTGCTCAGGTTTAATAAAGATGAAATAAATATCTGTCTGTTTGTCTGTTTTCGGGAGGATTTATATGAATTTTTAATGATGGAAGAACCTCAAAAAGCTCAAGGGTTTAGTGTGATTTTTAAATACTTTCAGCTACCTTTTGGGATCCCAGGTAAACTTATCTGAATCTGTTTGGTCTATTTATATTTCACAGAAAAAAAAAAGAACAAATGAAAGTTGTTGGATTGACTGAAAGTGTGGAATGCATGAGGAAGGGGGAAAAATATGACTCAGATCAGAATTGTGTAGGAGAAGAGAAAGGACACTGAGTGAATATATCTTCATCTATAACTACCACCAATCTAAAGACACCAACAACAGAGGCAGTCACAATAGTCTGCTATATCTCATATTAAAAAGACAATGAATTCACTTGGTAAAGAAAATAAAATGTAAGGTGAAGAGCCTGCTTGATGCAGAATGGCATTGTATATAGAAAGAGAGAGGGAGGACTAATTTATTTTTGGTTTGATAGTCCCAGACAGAGCTGTGCTACTTTCAGTACAAGATCTGGTTAGTTATAAAAAAAGAAGGTAACTGTGTCCTTGTGATGGGTGTGTATCTCACAGAGGCCCTGAAGAGGTTAATGTGGGCCTGACAGGCCAGATATCACACCTGGCAGCAGCTGTGAGGGAAAGAAAGCATGGACAAACAGCTGGTTTGGTTAATTCCACTCTGAAATTGGAAGGAATGTGTCCTCTTTCTGTTTAAACTAAAAAGGCAGTACTCAGAACACAATAAGATATCAACCACAGTCCATGCTGTAGTCCAGGCTTAATTGATGAAGTCCACCTGGGGAGGGGCTGGGTGGTGATTATAAAACCAGAAAGTTTGTCGTAGAAAGGAGGCTCTGAAAATACTGCCAACCCTTACAGCAGTATATGGAGAAAAGATGAGCTACCAATGGAGTGAAAACATACAGTTGTAGTCCCAGTGTGGAAACCAGGTAAGCTGTGAAGAACCTGATGCATACAGGACAGTTGCCCTTACATCATGTGTGGGTACAGTCATAGAAAAAATGGTGACTGAAAGATTAACTATCTAGAGAGAAATGGACTTATGGACAATCTGCAAAGTGAGTTCAGGAGGGGAAGGAGTACAGTTGAGCATATAGTAGAGACAGAAACACACACACAAAATGAGAAAAGGGATATATGAGAGTAGCTTTCCTTGATATTGAAAATGCATCTGACACATTATGGAAAGAATGCTTATTGAATCCATAGCATCCATGGGCATAAGAGACAGACTGTATAGGTGGATAAAGGATTTGTCACGTAAAAGAACTATGTAGGTCAGAATAGGGAGAACTTACTGTAACATATACACAAATGGTACTCCACAGAGGAGTGTCATCTGCCCTACCTTATTCAATATAATGATAAATGATCTCCCAAAAAGGACGAATGCAGAAATAGGCATTTCTTCGTTTGCAGATGACTGTGCCATATGGGCTAAAAACAGGAACCAGAAAATAGCTGAGAAGTGAATTAACAAAGCAGTTAGGAAAAGTGTGGAATGGGGAAACATAGGGCTTTAAATTTTCAGTTCTCAAAACTAAAGGAATGATAGTCATTAAAAAGAAAATTTAAAAAGATTGTAAACTGTCTATGTGAACAGCAAATAGATATAATTAAAAGCTACAAATTCCTGGGTGTGAGATTTGATAGCTAGCTAACATGGAAGATCACATAGAAAATATTGTAGATAAATGTAAAGGTAAAATTTATCTACTTAGAAGTATTTCTGGAACCACCTGGGACATGGATAAGAAAGCAGTGGTAATATTTTATAGAGCATTAATATGATCAATCCATTGAGTACAGATGCCAAGCATTTATTTCAGCATCAAAAACAAACCTAAAGAAGTTAGACTCAATTCTAGCCCAGGCGTTACACATTGCATGTGGTGCCTTCATCATGACTCCTTTGTGTGTAATGCAGATAGCTGCTAGTGAAATGCCTGTAGCATTAAGAATTAAATGATTGGTTTTAACCATCTGGGCAAAAGTCATCGGAAACAGTGAAGATAGAAACACTAACAAATATATAAAGAACACAGGGAAATTAGTGGACAGCATGGGGTGGAGAAATCAAAAATGCCTAATGTTAATAAGATTAAAATATAGACAAAGGAACAAAGAGAAAATAAATTAGCATATATAGCCAAGGGAAAATGCATTATAGGTGGAAAATGCATATTGTCCATAAGTCCATAATATAAATGTGGAACTATATAATGAGATGAAAAGGGGAAGGAGAGCTAAATACTGAAATATAGCAAATTGCTATGTATATGGTAAATGGGGCAAGCATTGCCAAATATTTATGGATGGGTCGAATGATGAGAAAACTGGGAGAGCAGGGAGAGCATTCTGCGTCCTAATGCCTGGACTAAAGAAATCAATTAGACAATCAAATTTTGTTGCTGTTATGACTGTCAAACTAGCAGGGATAATGTTGGTGTTATATTGGATACTGAATGTGAGACCTATCTCCATTGTCATCTTGTCAGATTCACTATCAGGAATACACACGAGTAAACATTGAAATAGCATGGATTCTAGTGCATGTTGGGATAGCAGGAAATGAGGTGGCAGATAAAGTAGCAAAAATGCTGTAACAACAAAAAAATTGACATAGAGGTCCCTCTAAGTGAACAGATGTTTAAAAACCTAATTAAAAATGAACTAAGAGGAGTGGCAAGAACTGTGGATAAAGGAAATAAGGCAGGAAAGTGTTCATGAAATATGCCCTAGAATCGAAAATGCTGACCTACTGCAAGAACCTGAGAGAGAGTGAGATAGCTCTACTACACATACTTACCGTTTAAGCCACAGTGTTCAGTAACTTCTCCTTAAATAATAAATACAAAGCTGGGCTGTGTGAGACATGCAAGGTCAAAGAAAGTTGATCACATCTTCTGAGAGTCTAAAGAGTGTAACATTGATAGGGAGATTTTGTATGACAAACTCAGGCACCTAAAAATTACAAAGTTTACACTAAAATACCTAGTAAGAGCATCAGGAAAATGGGGCAACACAAAAAGCAACATTACAATTTACAAAAAATATATATAGAGAAAAGAGACTAACTATATTTCATGAAATCCAGCACGTGATGGCTATGGACTCAGAATGTGAGTCTGCTATGTCATTAAATACAAGAAGAAGAAGTAGAAGAAAGGGGGCTGTCGGGAAAGAATCTGCAGCCATTCTCTGGAGGATAGAAGAGGTAGGAAGTGCTCCGGGGAGGCAACAAGGAGTCTGAGAGAGTAGACCTTGACTGCCAGCTATGGTATCTCTGGCTGGAGCCTAGGAAAGGCTTGGGTTCTCCTACCACCCACTGGGGAAGGTGGGATGAAAGCATCGGAGGTAAGGAGTGTAAGGACCACAGAGCCCAGGGACAGATGGAAGACCTGCTGTAAGGTCATTGGACTATAACTTGGTTGGAGTCTGTTACCCCAGAAAAGGTGGACTAACCGTGGATGGAGGGCCGAGTTGTGGGAAGGGAGACAACTGCGGTGGTGGTGCAACCATTGACAGGGGACACCATGAGGAGATAGCTACTATGCCAGGCTTGGCCATAGGAGGTGCTCCTGCAGTGAGTGAACCCTTTTACAGTCCCTCAGATATATTTTACTATATCACAAAAACCTTGGTTAGATCCAGAAGTCTGGGTCTAGTGTAATGCATTCAACGTTAAAGAGAAATATAAAGTTAAATCACAATACCACTTACAATGTTAAGAGATTGATCCTCTGAAATTCCTGGATGCACCTGTAGGTTACCAGATCCTGCTGTATTATGAAGTTACTTCCTGAGAGGCTGCAAAATTGCCAGCTGAGTGTTTTGTTTTTTTTAACTCATATCCCAGAGCCGCCAGCATGACATTCATCACCCTTGATGAGAGAGACACTCCAGGAGGTGAAATAACAGAGAAGTAACCTTAAAAAAACAAACAAACCCCACAGTTAAGTGACTCAAGAACAGAGATCTATCTGCATGCTGGGATTTTTATGTGAGTCTAAACAAATTAGGCACCCAGCTATTACTGAATTTCAATGGGATCTGTGCACACAATTAGAGCTGGGTGAGAAATGGTTTTCCCATCCCATGAAAATTTCAGGGAAAAAAAATCAAATTCCGCATCGGAATGAAACTGAGACCTTTCAAAATTGTTCATGAAAAATGAAAGTGAGGCCCACCTCAGAAGCCAATAGCCTAATGATTAGGGCACTCTCATGGGCTATGTGAGACCCAGGTTCAAGTCCTTGCTCTGCCGGACTCAGACCAAGGGTGTGAACCTAGCTCTCACGTCCCAAGTGAATGCCCTAAGCACCAGGCTGTTGGTTATTCTGGGGTCAGTCTTTCTGTGGTTTTGACCAGAAGTTCTGTCTTAGACCTGAGAAGCCTTCCCTATAAAAGGTTCACTGAAACTGACCCTTTCCCACGTAATGTTTGGTTTCAATTAATTGGCATTGTTTACTGAAAATCTGTTTAGTTGAAATATTTCCAACCAGCGCTACACCTGCTCCCTGTGGGCTATTCTAAAAATCCCAGCTGCAGTGTCATAATTTTTTGAAAAATGTTGCTGACCCAAAAGGAAGGTTTCAGATATCTTTGTTTCCTAATAGCTGCATTTCAGAGCAAATTACACTCCACGAGCGCTTTAGGCTTTTTATTAATGGAAGGGCCAAAAATCTGCAAACAAATTACAAATACCGCTTCCTTAGTGTCAGATGCTTGCAGCCAGGCTAGTTGAACCTTAAAAGCTGTGAAGAGGAAACTTCATCATAGCTTTTTCATCAGGCTGTTGAAAGTCTTGCTGTAAAGAGAGGGGTAAATTATCCTTCACTAACCGGGTGCAGAGGCAGTTTCAAATAATCCTAGTCTATCATTACTTTTTTTGGTCATCCATCACCGTCAATGAAATTCTGAAAACTTTGATAAATAGAGGTTTGTAAAGTGCTGCAAAACTGACACTCCCTTTGATATGCTAACTAACTAATAGCTGTACTCAGAGGGTGGCTGTCAAACTTGGGGTTCAACCCAGACCACTGAGAGGTTTTATCACCACTTGTCTTATAACCTTAAAAAAAAAAAAAAAAAAACACCTTGAGTGCCTTATAATGCTCTGCTGGTGTAGCTCCCAGTCCAGACACTCCCAGTCACATTCAGCAGCCCTGGTTCAGCAACTCTGACTCCAGCAGCCTGCTTGTTACACTAGGGCCACACCCTGGTGGCAACCCGCCTAGGTTACTATTAGCAAAGTGACCCCAACGCCCCCCCCCATTCCTGAATTTCTCCAAAACCATCTGTCCTGAAAGGTCCAACCCTTTTCTGGAACATCCAGAGGAGTAATAAGGTCTGTTGCTCCTTTAAAAGACAAAAACACAACAGCTTGTGCTGATTCCTGTTCCTCCTGCACTGATGGTTGCTGGTGTGCAGATTATCTCTTCCTGCTGCAATGATCAATACAAATGAATAACCCATTGAATTTGGGCCATACCTGGTTTGAGGTGTTGGCTTCTTTCCTGTGTCTGGAGAAAAATCTGTTTATCAACCCCCCTGACACACCTGGTCTAAACTACTTTTTGTGACAAACTTTAAAGCATAATATTAGGGAGAATCCAAAATATCATATAGCATTGTTACATATATTTTACAATGATATTATTGACCAGTGTGGTGGTAGCTTTCAAATAATACCTCACATGGAATATTTTTTTACAAAGCCATTGCAGTATTGCATGGTGTGACTACAGGGGTATCTAGCTTTACGGTGGCATGCTTTGCAAAATAAATACATGAACAGCCATAGTTTATGGTGCTAGTATTCAATTCTGTTAACCCATAATTGCTAGTGGTTGTAGCAGATCCATGTGATGGCACTAGAATTTGTCAAGAAAATCTGCTGTCCAGCAATTGCGTGGGGGGGGGGGGGGGTTCATTCTTGGTGAATTATCCAGTTATAAGAATATTTTTGTTTTTCTTTTTTTAAAATGTCCTCCCTTGTGTCTGACTGCTTTGAATGTCCTACTTTCCACCGATACAAGCAATATACTGTTGAATGTTGGTCATTGATTTAAGAACCATGGTACCTATCACTGGTATTGTTGCATAGAGCTTTTTGTACAGAGCTGAACTAGGCCAGCGCATACTGGGCATTTCTCTATGCCTATGTGTGGTGAAATGGCATACATTTTTTGCCATGTTAAAAAAAAAATTCCTAGATACTTTTGTCTGAAATATTAATAGTAATAATTATTCACTTAGATGTGAAAAATATTTATGGACAGTATTTAGGATGAGAAGAGTTGTTGCTAAACATTCACAGTGTTCAAGTCTTAGGCCCAGACTGCAAGTGGCACCTTGTGAAGCCATTCAGAGATAAGGTAATTTTTTTTTTCTCCTTTGCTTAGTGTCTGATGTTTGACAGCACTTTTGTGAACCTTCTGTGAGATCTGCTGAGTGAACTTGTGTCTGTCTTCTGTACTGTAGCCTTTGAAGATTTGGCCTTAAGTGGTTCTCTCTGAAGATGTTTTATTTACAATTTAACATATTTTAGTGGGTTGGTCATATAAAATCACTTACTGCCTCATGCATTCAAAATTACACTGTTATCAAGACTGAGTCTTGCATAAATACATAATTAGTGAATCTTATGTAGTTACTTTATATGTTCCAACTGATGTTTTTTAAAAAACCAAGCACCAAGCTCTTCTCTATCCAGTAAACATTTAGAGCCAGACTGGCTTTTAAATCAAAGACCCATAAGTAGTGTGGTGGAGCTGTGATGCCCTAGGAAGAGCATTGTGCCTCAGATTGGGGTTTTTTTCCACTCTAGAGAAAGCAGCTGGGATTCCAGCTTCTTCACTTCCCCTTCCTTTCTTTTAAAAGTGATATTTGGGACTCTCTGCTTCCCTGCTTCTTCGCAGTCCTCCAGCAAAAGCAACACCTTTGATGCAAGGTTCCCTCACTCCCCCTGCTAAGTTAATGATATCTCAGCTGTATGCTCCATGCTGTTCTCATTCTTTGAAGGGTGGGGAGGAAGGGAACAACAGTTCAGATGCTTCTCTACTCACCTCTCACCCTCCCCTCCAGGGAAGGAGCCAGTCCTGGTCCCAGTCTGCTATTTGCCTGGGTAAAATCTTTGTTTGTCCTGGTGAGTGGGTTTTTCAGGCATTATGGCTATAAATATCAGCTACTTTGAAAGCAAAACATTGCACTGAGAAGAGAGAATATATATATATATAATCACCCACATTTAGGACTCTTACTCTTTCCCACAACTTTAAATTCTGCATTTGGCTTTCCCCCATGGATTTTATACCACAAAGCTGGTGGTTACTGGTGCTACCATCCACCTTTAAGAAGATTTTCAGATATTTTGGAGTTGACTCATTGTGTGTGTCAAACCTTAAAAATCAAAGGAAACATTTCAGTTTAATTTTCAAAATTAGATTAAACAAAATGAACTAGATCTGTCCTATTGATCTTGTATCATTGTGTATTCCATCATGGAATGACCATATCAAAAAAACTCATAACGCATGATAGTGTCCCAAAACTAACCCCGACAAGGAAATGTTTTGCACACTTCAGAGAACATCTAATTCTAAATTTTCAGCAGGGAATACCTATTTGTGAGAATTGCAATTTCCTGCTGTTGACAAGCTTGAATGATAAACGTGATGGCAAGTCTCAACGTACAAGTGTTTGTCATCTCAACTGTTATCAGTCCCTTCAAAGTAATGGGTTTTTGTTAACCACCAGCAGAAGTAAATTGAGCTTTTGATCCCCCCTGTCCTCCCTCAAGAGATTACATATATTTCTTAATTAAAATATAATAGAGCATTAAAAGCTAATTCTTTAAAGTTTGATGTTACTGCTATTTCCTTCTAGTATACAGTACATCTGCCTCCATCAACAGTTTCTTTTTAAATTGGCCATGACTTGTGGCAGCAACTCTACAATGAACCTGGTTTAGGGATTTCAGGGTACTGTATGAGAGAGATCAAAGCTTTGGCCCTTCTGTTCCTTAAAGCTTCTCAATTCCTGGAGACTTCCTTGTGCCATTTATTTTATTTGAGCAGGTGTCCTTTTCTCTTTATTTTACAGCCAGGCAAAGCAAAATAATATCTTGGATTACACTGGTCTACAATTTTTGAGAAGTCGTCTGCTTCAGAGATAAAATGTGCTATTTATTATGTATTTTGATGTGCTGAATTCAAATATGACAATTAAAACAACTGATTGGCTACTGTTTCTAAGATATTTAAGTTTTTACATTTTATGTCTATGTATATTGTGTAGATAGTAGAGTTTTAATCATAAATTGTAAACCTAGGTCTTTTCATGTGTTTATGGTTGCTTTACATGATAATATTTCACCTGTCCTGTTTATGTAACACTTTAAAAATCAGCAAAAGGGTTATATAAATAAAATTGATTATGAAACAAAAGGCAAAAAACTATTCTGTACATAGTTTAGTCCTATTCAGTGTCTACTCGGCGCTTCTTGGCTTGTCTCTTGTATTCATTAAATGGAGCATCTCTTGTCACTGTCCAGCAATAGTCTGCAAGCATTGATGGGCTCCATTTGCCCTGATAGCGTTTCTCCATTGTTGCAATGTCCTGGTAAAATCGCTCGCCGTGCTCGTCGCTCACTGCTCTGCAGTTCGGTGGAAAAAAATCTAGATGAGAGTGCAAAAAATGTATCTTTAGTGACATGTTGCAACCAAGGCTTTTGTATGCCTTGAGGAAGTTTTCCACCAACAACCTGTAGTTGTCTGCCTTGTTGTTTCCGAGAACAGCTCTGCCTTACTCTTGGGTAGTTCCAAATCCCTGACAAGGTCATTCAGTTCACCTTGTGTTATGAGGTGTGGTTCAGAGGAGGAGGATGGGAGAAAATGTGGGTCCTGTGACATTGATGGTTCAGGACCAGAAGTTTCATCCTCTTCCTCGTCTGACTCAAGTGAGAATGATTCTGGTGCATCAGGAACCGGCAGTCCTTCTCCGTGGGGTACTGGGCGTATAGCTGATGGAATGTTTGGATAATGCACAATCCACTTTTTCTTCTTTGACACACCTTTCCCAACTGGAGGCACCATGCAGAAGTAACAAATGCTGGTATGATCTGTTGGCTCTCTCCAAATCATTGGCACTGCAAAAGGCATAGATTTCCTTTTCCTGTTCAACCACTGGCGAAGATTTGTTGCACAAGTGTTGCAGCATATGTGTGGGGCCCACCTCTTGTCCTGATCTCCAATTTTGCAGCCAAAATAAAGATGATAGGCTTTCTTCACCATAGTGGTTATACTGCGCTTTTGTGATGCAAAAGTCACTTCACCACAAACATAGCAGAAGTTATCTGCACTGTTCACACAAGTACGAGGCATCTCTGCTCACTTTGGCTAAACAGAAATGTGTCCCTTTGCAAAATCAAACACTGACAAATAAGAGAGCACGACACTGAATGATTTCTAGAGCTGATATAGGGCAATTTGTTCAGCAGAGTGATGTAAGCTTCGTTATGATTGCATCATCCATGACTTCTAGGAATAACGTGATGCAATTCATATCATGTATGACGCAATACCAGCTTCAGATTGCATCATTCATTGTTTTGCCTAAAAAGCAAGTACTGTCCAAACCCAGTCATAGATTTATTCATAGATCCAGTCAAAGATGTATTTTAGTCATTTCTGGTTTAAATTGAGATCCCTTCCCTTTATAACTCACTTATCCTCCGCCATTCCCAAGTCAAGGGTCGTATATACTGACTGTGACAGGATTGGGGCTCACCACTGTGGCGCCTCCTACCGGTTGTCTTGGGGAATTGGTTCGATCCGGTAGAGCGCCCCCTTCTGGTGACGTCCCGCCTGTTGTCTCGCCTTCAGTTGGCGCCCGGACTCGCGTTGCTCCCAACGCACAGCGTCCTCTTCTGGAACACTGTCCTCCGACAGTGTCCCCTTGTTCATTCACAACCCCTTCCGGGGGACGTTGGATGACCCACAGTCTTACACCTTCAAGTCCGATCCCCTCGGTCAAGGATCTGGTGTAGTCTCGGCCGGCTGCTCCCTGCGGCCTATGGCTGAGGGAATGGCCCAATAGAACAATAAGGGGGGAAGGGGGGGACTCAGGCCCGCCCACTACTCTGAGTCCCGGTCCAGAGGCCCTCTGGCGACAGTCTTGCTGTCCTCCTTCTCCTTCCTTCTCTGACTACTCCTCTGGACCACTTCCCCAACGGCCCTTCTCCGTGCTAGGCCTTCTCCTTCCAGACCTGCCAGGCTACGGAGTAGGGCCTTCTCCTACTCTCTAAGGCTGGCCTGCACTGCGCTGTCCGTGGTGCTGGCCTCCCAGCTCTGGAGACAGACCTTCCCCTCTGAAGGCCTGGGACAGACTGACTGCTCTCGCTCTGAGCAGTCTTTTATATGGCTGAGCTGGGCCCTGATTGGCTGGCCCCAATCTGTCCTCTGATTGGCTCCCAGTAAGCCCTTCTCGGATTGGCTGCGTGTCTACGCAGGCGCCCAGGCCTGCCGCAGCCCACCCTCTCTCTGGGCGTGGGGCAGCCGCCCCACCACACTGACCCAATAGCATATCTTGAAAACTAGAGCCAATCAAAAATTTTAAGCATCATTTTCGTTCTCAGTGACCCAGAATTAGTAAAGTTTGACTACATTTATTTCAGAAGCATTTTGGCTGTAGAGCAGTGTTACGTTAGTGAGAGAGAGCTAGTTCTTATTGTGGAGATGTCAGTAGTAACTATGTAGTTTGAGGGTGAGTCCAGTCTAAATCTTGGTTTGGAATAAGCTTTGTTTGCATGTAGGTCTGAGAAGAAATCTTTCTGAAAATAGGGAAGGTGTCAGTGTGACAGCCTGCTTGGGGACACCCAGAGCTGTGAGCCTCTGTGTTACCCCTCTTAGTCTCAGCAACTGAGAATTTTGCTGTTGCTAAGCTATGTGTCAGCTGTGTGATACACTAGCTCATCTGCCTTGCCAGCAGACTCTTCAGGACTCTGCCAGCCCCAATCTTGTCTAATAGGTAACAACCAGTGAACCCCAATTCCTGAATTCCCCAGAAATCTCTTTCTGCAGTGTCCAGTCCCTCTCTTTGGACACTCACACAAGCTATTAAGCTTGCTCCCTCCAAAGAGACAGAACACCCACCAGCCTGTTAGATTATCTGAAGACTTGCACTTCACTGTAATACACAGCACTGAGAGGGTTTTGTAATAAAACAAGAATAGTTGACTAACAAGAAACAGAGATTTAATTGATAAATAAGAATAAAATAAACAAGTTATGGTTACAAGTAAACAAACAAACAAAAACATGCTTTCTAGTGACTAAAACTTAATTTCAGCAATTCGTGATCTTTGTCTAAGCAGGTTTCTCACCTATAGTCAGTTTCCAGCTACTCTTATCCAGCTTTCATAGGCTGAGAAGGCACTGAACCCTAAGTTTCTTAAGTGATGAATAACCAGATTGGCTCTTTGCCTGTCTTTATATTCCCCAAATAGCATTGCCAGTCTCAAGATACAGGAAAGCTCCCTGGAATGCAAATTCCCCTCCCCCTTCATGATCATTAAATGGTCTTCTCCCCTGCTGCTTAGCTTGATGTTTTGTTTTCCTTATATGTAGGGGTCTACTTACAAATCCACTAAATTTGCTATTGATTCCGAGACCAACTCACAAAAAATGTGTGATTTCTCCGCAGCATTTCTCAAAGTGAGGGTCCTAACACAAAAGGGAATCACAAGCCTATTATAGAGGGTCGCAGTATTGCCACCCTTACTTCTGCGCTGTTGCTGGCAGTGGCACTGCCTGAAGCTGGGCAGCGGGAGATGGGTGGCTGCTACCAGGCACCCAGCTCTGAAAGCAGCATTGTTGCCAGCAGCAGCACAAGACTAAGGGTTGCAATACTGCACCATGCCATCTGTACTTCTCCGCTGCTGCTGCCTTCAGAGCTGGGTGGCTGGAGACCAGATGTCATGGTCTGTGACATGATTTTCAGGGCTGTGAATTTGGTAGACCACCTACTTATGTGTAAATGTACATGCATTGTCCTCTGCCTGTGGTCAGGCTGGTCAGATAAGGAAATATACATTTCTTTGTCTGCGGAGGCTGGGCTTACTTGCTGCCTGCCAAACACATTTTAAGAATATATTTCCAGCACACATCTATAGCTCTTTGTAGATACCCTGTACATATATCACACAATGATTTTGGGAACCAGCATGTTACCAGTGTGCATTTTATACCTTACATGAAACCTTTTACATGCAGATTGTCACAATGGTGTGTTGGGGTAGTGGGTGTGTCAGGCCTGATGTGAGTTATTGTTTGGTGTTTCCTCTGCCAGTTGGTATTGAGGGGCTCCTAGCTGGATCAAAGATGTAAAGTTTTGGTTAAGTAGAAAATAATGCGTGCTTAACATTTTCCCATCAGTTTTGTGCTTTTGGTCTCCATGATCTTGGTAGAGAGAGGGTATCATACAGCAAACTCCAGACACAGGTGCAGTTCCTTAGCCATTCAGGAATAAGTCATTGTCCCATCATGGAGCATTTTTTCAGGGAAGAATTATTTAAGAATCTTAATTGTTATGAACAGAAACAAAAAATCCTCGATTTTCATTTATACTAAGTCCCCTTTATACTACCAGAGTGGTATCAGGGGGGCTTAGTATACATCAGAATCAGGCTCTCTGTCTTCAAAGTATATAGTTCGTACAATGCTGTCCATGCTACAATGATGAAGCAACTTGATCAACAACTTTATTTCCTAAAAGAGCTGGAAATGACTTAATATTTTCAAATATTATTCATTTAAAGACAAACTTGATAGATTATCTTCTTCCCAGTGACAGACAGACATTCACTGTGAACATAGCAAATTATCTGCTCGGAATCATTAGTTTTCTGTTTCCAATTCTGTCTGTTAAGAGAAGACAGAGAGATTGTATGTGTACATACCAAAAAGCATTTTTCAGCCTCCTGATCGATGCAAAGTGTGGGTGAGGATGTTGTGGAGTACTGTCCTGGTAATATTACACAGAAACTACCTCTTTGCCATACATCATAGACAGAATCTGAAAACTGGTCCCAGATGTTTTTTATGACACTTACATGTAAGAAATGCAACCTTAACTTTCTGCTCACATTTGAAGATTGTTTCCTTCATTCTTCAGCTAGAATAATTGAATCTGTCACTTTGGTCAGAGCAAGTTATCGGCTGGACTAGAAACTTGAGAATTAGATACAAGAGGAAGCACTGACAGATGAGTCATATATTGAACAATTCCATAACATCATTCTAAACAGCACTTCAGCAAATATTTTTCAATGTTCTGAATCTCTACTTTTAGTCCCAAAAAAATTCTGTTTACAGACTGAAGATGGTTTAGTTATGCACAAATGGCCAGAGCCTGGACTCACATTTATTCTAGACTGTTCCAGAGGTTCAAAGTAGCAGAAAGTCCATTTAAGTGGCCAGCTGGAGATACCCTAGGTATGCTGAATCCCCAGGTGACACAGAGCTGACATAGCCTACTCTATGCTGTCCCACCCAGCATAGAAGATGTGTGTAGGGGGCATGGCTGGAGCACTATGTTAATCTAGCAAACCCTAGCTGGCAGAACAGGCCAGTGGGGCCTACTGCTGCTGGTTGCTCTAAATCATTCCTTAGAATTGATACCTAACACCCAAAGATCAGAAAGCTACAAAGGTGGCTTCGACTCCCACTCTTGAGCTGTGGTGGCTCCAAAGAGCTGGTCCCCAGGATCCAACCCACACCGTGTATTCTAAGGTTGTTTCAATTGTGATTCAGATTAAACCATGAGATGTAACTATACAATTTTTGGAATGTTGCCTTATGGTGTTGTGGCATTGCCTAGGTTTAATAGGGTCATAGCCCTTCTAATACCTGGGTTTATTTCTCACATATTCCAATACAATTTAAATTACTCTCTTCCTCAGATGCACACATGCCTTAATTTTATCGAGTCTACATTCTTCATTGTTACAATGAGAAACCTTCAAATAAGAAGATAAATAAAGACTAACAGAAAGCTCTTTTAAGATTACGTGTGCAAAGCAAGACATTATTGCAGTTGTGAGAAATAATTCACCTCCTGATAGCAACAAATTATATTTTCTATCTACAGCTGTTGTACATATATATATATATATATATATATATATATCCTGCTTGATTCCTCTTGTGACTAGTCAGGTGCAATTATTTGTTTCATGACATACATATTAAATGTTGGTGAAATGCCTGATAGCTTGTAAATTAAATGAGTTATTTTTGCTACAGTGGCTGCAGCCTTACATGTCTCGGAGATAAAGTATGATGCCAATGGGAACTGCTGAGTACTCAGCATTTTTGAAAACACAATCACTTATTTAGATGCCTAACTATGGAGTTAGAAATCTACATTTTGAATTGGAAAAATCTTGGCCCCACTGTAACTGTCTGCTTTCCATATTCTGCAATGTCATTTGCAATCAGTTGCTTTTAGAAAGTGTTATTAACTAGCCTATCTATTGGGGTTCTAGGAAGAAAGTGGTATTGTGAACTGTTTGGTTTGTATTTTGTAGGTATTGCATGCAAATGATGATCCTGGCTCTTTCATGATGGGGGGAGGGATAGCTCAGTGGTTTGAGCATTGGCCTGCTAAACCCAGGGTTGTGAGTTCAATCCTCAAGGGAGCCATTTAGGGATCTGGGGCAAAAATCTGTCTGGGGATTGGTCCTGCTTTGAGCAGGGGATTGGACTAGATGATCTCCTGAGGTCCCTTCCAACCCTGATATTCTATGATTCTGTAGACATAATGCTAACAATGTGTTTCGATTGTGTTGCAAGAAACTTTCTTTTGTAAATCAACAACGTATAATCCCACACCTCTCTTATTTGAAACCACTGTATTTAGGGAAGTGGAGACAATATACTCTGTTAAATCACACAGGATGTTTGCATATGTTAGGATATTAATGAAGCTGAACAAAGCATTTTTATTATTATCGTGTACATGTTCTATTTGTATTCCAATATCTTTACTAGACATGGGGCCCACACTTTTGATCTAAACACTTTCTGGACAAGATCCTTGGCTGGAGCTAGGTTGACTTACACTAGCCAAGAATCTACCTCACTCCAGCTGTATCATCTGGTCAGTAATGTTTTACCTAAGTCTGCCATGGCTCTAGTCCTGACCTGCTATTTATTTTACTGTTGCATTATTGTTAATTGATTCTGTTATATGTTGCCATTAAGAACCCATGATGAACATAAATACCGACTTTGGTCATTTATCTTTTTTTTTTTTTTTTTTTTTTTTAAAGGAACTATGACATCTCTGAAAGACCCATGTTCAAACAGTCTTTCTTGGTCATGTTTTCAAACCAGTGTGTAATGATGTGCCAATATTAACTTATATTTGTGCAAACTGCTAGGCATGTATTCATGCAAATTAGCCAATTGTGGGCTTTTTATCAGATTTTTTTTCCAATCAGTTTCTAGGTGTACTGATTGTGCCCATGCAGATGTCCAGTTCACATGTGTACATGCTTATCTAGCTAGCTCTTTAGCCATGGGTGACAGGTTCCTCTCAGAGTGCCACCTGGAACTGGGGTACCATTGTGCCCTCTGACACACCAGCCTGGGATCCCTCTCAGACTGTGCTGCTGTGACAAGTTGCAAAGCCCTCCCAGCCTGCACTTTCACCAGCATTCACACAGCTAGGGACACACGCAGGCGCAGTTACATGCAGGCTGCCTAACCACCAGTTTCCCAGCCTAGGACCCCAGAGCAGTATTGTCCTGTCCTGGTCAAATCTGGCCAGTATATGGGTTTAACAACCGGTCTGCATCTCCCTCAATGCGAAAAGGACCATGCACACTTGTAGTAACCAAGCTGAGATTTTCCCCAGACACCTTAGTCAAATGCACACTGATTTGGATTAAAATATAAAATAGATTTTAAGTGATTATAAGTGATAGCAAATGGATCAAAGCAGATGACCTAGTAAATAAACAAAACTGCAAACTGAGCATAACATACTAGATAGGTAGGATATGAATTAGCACATTCTTACCCTGAGTGATCTGAGGTTGGCAGATTCTTGGCTTTGCAGCGTGGGTTTCCCAGGGTATGTCTACACTACGAGAGTAGTTCGATTTTATTTAAATCGAATATGTGGAATCGATATTACAAAGTCGAACATGTGTGTCCACACTAAGGACAGTAATTCGACTTTGTCAGTCCACACTAACGGGGCAAGCGTCGACATTGGAAGCGGTGCACTGTGGGCAGCTATCCCACAGTTCCCGCAGTCCCCGCTGCCCATTGGAATTCTGGATCGAGCCGCCATTGCCTTCTGGGTAAAAAAATTTGTCGAGGGTGCTTCTGGGTAACTGTCCTCATCTGTCCGTCACTACCGCCCTCCCTCCCTCCCTGAAAGCGCCGGCGGGAAATCAGTTCGCGCACTTTTCTGTTCAGTGACAGCGCGGACGCCACAGCACTGCGAGCATGGATCCCGCTGCGACCATCGCTGCAGTTGTGGCCGTTGTCAACGCATCGCAGCTCATCATAGACCTTTCCCAGAGGCAGATAGAGAGAAATGAGGCGAGGAGGCTACGGCAGCGGGGTGAGGACCTGAACTCCGAGAGTAGCACACGCCTGTCTGAAACCACGACACCCAGTGCCGAGGACATCACGGTGGCAATGGCTCTTGTGGATACTGTGGAACGGCGATTCTGGGCCCTGGAAACAAGCACGGACTGGTGGGACCGCATAGTGCTTCAGGTCTGGGATGAATCCCAGTGGCTGTGAAACTTTCGCATGCGGAAGGGGACTTTCCTCGAACTTTGTGAGTTGCTGTCCCCTGCCCTGAAGCGCAAGGACACCCGGATGCGAGCAGCCCTGACTGTCCAGAAGCGAGTGGCCATAGCCCTCTGGAAGCTTGCAACGCCGGACAGCTACCGGTCAGTCTCGAACCAGTTTGGCGTGGGCAAATCTACCATGGGGGTTGTTGTCATGCAAGTAGCCAAGGCAATCGTGAAGGTACTGCTGTCAAAGGTAGTGACCCTGGGAAACGCGCAGGCCATCATAGATGGCTTCGCCGCGATGGGATTCCCAAACTGCGCTGGGGCTATAGATGGGACTCACATCCCTATCCTGGGACCGGACCACCAGGCCAGCCAGTACATCAACCGAAAGGGCTACTTTTCAATGGTGCTGCAAGCACTGGTGGACCATAAGGGACGTTTTACTAACATCAACGTTGGATGGCCGGGCAAGGTTCATGACGCTCGCGTGTTCAGGAACTCTGGTCTGTTTAGACGGCTGCAGGAAGGTATTTACTTCCCGGACCACAAAATAACTCTTGGGGATGTGGAGATGCCTACAGTGATCCTCGGGGACCCAGCATACCCGCTAATGCCCTGGCTCATGAAGCCCTATACTGGCGCCCTGGACACAGAAAAAGAACTGTTCAACTACCGGCTGAGCAAGTGCAGAATGGTGGTGGAGTGTGCTTTTGGCCGTCTCAAGGGGAGATGGAGAAGCTTACTGACTCGCTGTGATCTCAGCGAAACCAATATCCCCATTGTTATTGCAGCTTGCTGTGTGCTCCACAATCTCTGTGAGAGCAAGGGGGAGACCTTTATGGCGGGGTGGGAGGTTGAGGCAAATTGCCTGGCTGCTGATTACTCCCAGCCAGACAGCCGGGAGATTAGAAGAGCCCAGCGGGACGCACTGTGCATCCGGGAGGCTTTGAAAGACAGTTTCCAGACTGAGCAGGGTCACCAGTGAATTTTAAGTTTGTGGACACAGAAGCTGAACTTGCCACCGTTTCTTTACCCAGTTACCGTCGACTATCCTCTCCAGTTACATACCCCCTTCACCCCCTTCCCAAAAAATAAAATCTGTTCTGTTTTGTTAATGAACACCGTTGTCTTTATTACTGTTTTTGCGGGAATGTTTTAAACCTGGGACGCAGACTGTGGCGGGGTGCGGGTTTAGTGTTGTGATGCAAATGATGCTTCTAAACTCCAGGAATGACAGGTTCCGCAGTGGTGGAGTGGTTGTTTCAACAGAGCCTGCCAGCCCTCCTGGGCGGGACAGCGTGTATGTGTCGGCTATGTGACTGTCTGGCAGGGGGAGGAGGGTTACAGCTCCCCTGCTGCGTGGCTCTGTGATGCATTAGATCTGTAACTGCTCTCCCCCGCCACAAAGTCACAGAGCAATCCCCCCCCCAGAACATGAAAACCACCTCCCAGATTGACCAGGGTCACTAGTCACTGCACTGGGTATGTGTCCTGATGCTGGACCTGACCCCGCCTCTGTACCTTGGTAAAGGTGACTGTCCTGTCCAATTACCAAGCCCCTTCCCCTCCTTCAGACAGACTGTCCTCCAAAAGAAAATCATGGAAACAGTAATTAACAGAAACGAATATTTTATTATGAACCACACATGAAACGTGGGGGTTGAAACTTGCACGGGGGCTTCTGTGAGGTGTGTAGGAAAGGACTTTTAAAATTTTGGGGAATGAGAGCCTTCTAGTGCTACAGCAGTCTGCAGGGGTTGACTGAAAGTTTTAACGGCCCTTGCCGCCCCTCCTTCTTTGTACTTTGGGTGAGGGGGGTGTGGGACTTGGTGGCGGGGGAGGGCGGTTAGAGATAGACTGCAGCGGGGCTCTGTCCTCCTGCCTCCGGTCTTGCAGAACATCCACAAGGCGCCGGAGCGTGTCCGTTTGCTCCCTCAGTAGTCCAAGCAGCTTTTCAGTAGCCTGCTGGTCCTCCTGACGCCACCTCTCCTCCCGTTCCATGACTGCTCGGTGCATTTGTGACAAGTTCTCCCTCCACTGTGTCTGCTGGGCTGCCTGGGCTCGGGAGCAGCTCATTAGTTCTGAGAACATGTCCTCCCGCGTCTTCTTCTTCCTCCTCCTAATCTGCGCTAGCCTCTGGGAGTGTGCTGACAGGCTGGGTTGGGAGACAGTCGCAGATGTGTCTGTGTGAATGGGAAAAATGGAGTGAATTCCTGAGACAGATAAATGAAGTTGTGTACAAAGAACCTAGTCTTTCTCTGTGAACAAGACCATGCACTGCACCTCTCACATGCGCACTCAGGACAAGGTCCAATTTTCGGCCCTCGCCTTCAGTGCCTGGGGTCTTGCAGTGGTCTTGCAGTTATCTGAGAAGCGTGGCAGGACACCTGAACTTCTGTAGCGTGCAATCATGGTAAGCCGTAGACTTCTGGCTGCTTAAAACTGTACTAGTAGCACTGGCCTCCTTTCACATTGAAAGCAATGCCAGTCTCTGCTGCCAGCAATCAGGACAGCATGAACTATGCCCCTGTCCCACCCCCTCGCGGCTGTCCCAGGGAAAGATCCCTGTATGCTGCCCCTCTCCCTCCACCGCGTGGCTGTAAAGCAGTCCCAATACTAACATTCCCCTCCCTAATTCAAAGCAGGGCGTCATGAGCGACATCACCCTGCTGAGGATCTCGGAGTCCCAGAGGGAAAGGATGCTTCGAGAAAGCCTTCAGAAACCAGGGCCGTTTGCCGCCATGCTCTGCAGGGCAATGATACCAGAGTACCTGATGGTGTCGTGGCGCGGAAACGTGTCCTACCACGGAGGGCCCAATAAGATCGCCCTACCCAGGAACCTGATGAACAGGCTGGAAATGTACCTTCATGAGACCTACGAGGAGTTCTCCTATGAGGATTTCGCCTCTATCCCCGGCCATATTGACCGGATTTTCGCGTAGGTGCACTGGGACTAAAGAGTGGAGCGTCTTGGGCAGCAGAATCATGACTTACCGGACATTGTAAAAAATTTTTTAAATACTTGGGACTAAATTGTGAAGAGCCTAAGGCAGACAAATCATGAAAAACCCTTTGTTACTATTGTAAATATTCCAGTTTTTTTGCAGATAATTGTTTACATGTTTAAGCACTTTAGGAAAAAGCCATTGTTAATATTATAAATATTTCAGTTCTTGTAAAAATAAATGTTTAGATATTTAAAGCACTTACTGCTTGATCCTTCCCCTGATTCTGTCTCCGGGGTAAGGGATGGGGACGGTTGGTAGGGGATCTCGGTAAGGGTGATGAAGAGCTCCTGGCTGTCGGGGAAATCAGCGGTGCCAGCGCTGTCGACTGCCTCGTCCTCCTCATCTCCTTCTTCATCTTCCCAGTCCGCTAACATGTCCGACGAGGAACCTGCCGCGGACAATATCCCATCCTGAGAGTCCACGGTCAGTGGTGGGGTAGTGGTGGCGGCCGCACCTAGGATGGAATGCAGTGCCTCGTAGAAACGGGATGTGTGGGGATGGGATCCGGAGCGTCCGTTTGCCTCTTTGGTTTTTTGGTAGCCTTGTCTCAGCTCCTTGATTTTCACGCGGCACTGCGTTGCATCCCGGCTGTATCCTCTCTCTGCCATGGCTTTAGAGATCTTCTCGTAGATCTTTGCATTCCGTCTTTTGGAGCGCAGCTCTGAAAGCACGGACTCATCGCCCCACACAGCGATAAGATCCAAGACTTCCCGATCAGTCCATGCTGGGGCCCTCCTTCTATTAGATTGCACGGCCATCTCTGCTGGAGAGCTCTGCATCGTTGCCAGTGCTGCTGAGCTCGCCACGATGTCCAAACAGGAACTGAGATTCAAACTGCCCAGACAGGAAAAGGAATTCAAATTTTCCCGGGGCTTTTCCTGTGTGGCTGGTCAGAGCATCCGAGCTCGGACTGTTGTCCAGAGAGTCAACAGAGTGGTGCACTGTGGGATAGCTCCCGGAGCTATTACCGTCGATTTCCATCCACACCTAGCCTAATTCGATATGGCCATTTCGAATTTAGCGCTACTCCTCTCGTTTTGGAGGAGTACAGAAGTCGAATTTAAGAGAGCTCTATGTCGAACTAAATAGCTTCGTGGTGTGGACGGGTGCAGGGTTAATTCAATGTAACGGCGCTAAATTCGACATAAAAGCCTAGTGTAGACCAGGCCCCAGATTTTCATACACAGCCTAGCAATCCTTTAGTCTGGGACTATCGATTCCCATCCTGTTCAGTCTTTATTCCTCAGATATTTCCAGGTGTATTATTGTAGGGAGAATGAGGTACCCGCATTATGTCATTTCCCCCCCTTTTATATCTTCTTCCCAGTTGCTGGAAAGCTCTTTTGCTGTGACCTGGGTCAAACAGTTCCCATTGTCTAGTGCTATCTCTGAGAGGTTTCTACACATTTCCTGAGGTAATCCGTGTGCTTGTGTGCATTTCCTCAATAAGCCATTAACATTGTTTGGCCTTTTTACAGCCTGGATGGCTGCTTGTGGTGTTTTCAACCACACAACATGTTTCAGTAACACATACATAGCCTAACTTCACAAACAACAATAGCACATACAATCCAACAAGATATTAATGTCTAGCAGATCAGGACTTTTAGAATGGTACCTCACAAGGCATAACTTGTACAAAACATATCCTAATTATATACTGGTGAATATTGGGGTGCCAGGGTGTCACACCATGTGTGAGCAAATCCAGCAGTAATAGTTTAAATACAATCAAAAAATGTATAAATGAACAGTCATAGTAAGGATGAGTCTATATGTTCTGTTTTCCCGTACACACAAAGCAACTAGCTACCTTCAATAAAAATGACCTCCTTTTCAGAACCAAAGCAAAACCCAACATATCGGAGAACAAAATAAAAAGAGCTGATAATCTGACAAAATAAAAAAGATTCTCCACTGCCTGGCCTCTTCAGTAATTTATATCTGTGCAAAGTAGGTATAAAGAACAAGCGCAGTACAAGGGTAGGTTTTTTTTGCTGCTGTTCATTTGTTTTTTAAACACTGAACAAGACAATGGTGAATCAGATCCAAAGTGCATTCTTCTTTGCTGGCAGCCTGCATTTAAGTGAATACAAAATGGCTCCCTGTTTCTATAGACAGCAGAGCCCTTCAAAATGTAAAGTTGCAGTATATAGAAAGGAATTATAGTTACCACATTGTACAACTTGAATGTCTCACAAAATGGTCATACCACACAACTATCTTGCATTCCGAGTTATCCTCATTTTAACCAAATAAAAACCGATTAAAAGAATACTTTTGCTTTCTAAACTGATCAGTTGTAGTTATAGAATCAGCTCTGACTTGCAGGATTTCCCCTTTCCCTATTCAGTCTTCAGACCAGTCACTTTTGTATGGTTACGTAGTTTGATTTAGAACATAATTGTTCATTTGCACTGTAAGAATTTTTTGAAAGCCTATGATCATGAATGGTCATGATAAAATGCAGGAGAGTGTGTGCATGTCTTGTTCATGGTATTCTGATACTCTAGAATCTGTTTGCATTAAAATTTCAATATAGTTCAACACAAGGACATTGTAATATGTATTTTTAAAATCTTCCCAGTGTTTCATGTAATAATAGTTTTGTAGTCATGTAACTCTTTTACCTGAAATTGTATTTAAGATCTAGAAAAAGCAAAGGTAAAGTTAAGTCCAGGTTTCAAGGACCAAGGTTAAGTAGAAATGAAGTATCTCACAGAACATTTAAATTGAATTATATTGGTGAGCTGGGAAAAGATTGTGTTAGCTACTTTAATTGCCACTTATTTCAGCACCATAAGGGGCAAAATTTTGTTGTCCAGATTTGTAAGCTATGTTTACTTACATTTGGAATATTTGTGCCAGTTGGCTAAAATATCAAATCTAGATTAAAAATCTTAATTGTCTAAATGAGTGGTTGAAGGGAGAATGACCGCTCTGCACCTTTAAGCAGGGGGTGTTTGGCTGGCTGGCCGAATAAGGGGAACAGTACTTTGTGGCCAGTGGGGGGGGGGGGGGAAGAGATGAAAACTGCTGCAAAAGGGTCAGCGTGGTCACCGACTCATACCCTGGGAATGCAGGGTTTAAAAGGGGCAGCTGTCTGCCTGAAACTCCCCTGTTTGCTGTATTCAGGGCACAGTGGCAGGGCCATCCAGCCAATTGCCTGTGGACAACTTCTGGGTTTTTCCACAAGGCTCAAGGGAATTACATTGTTTCATAACCTCTCTGAGGTTGACAATGGCATAGCAGGCACCTTGTCTCATTTTTAGGTCCACAGATTTCTGGAGTTGGCACCAGGAGCCAGCCGGGAACCCAGGCAGATGCCACTAATGCTCTGGAAGCTTGGCACAGAATGGTTGTCAGTATGGTGCAGCGATCAGTTGCTCCACGCACGTGGCAGAGCTATATGAGAAGTTTTAACGATTTCATACAATTTCAGGATCAGGAAGGCTGGTCAACAATATGGCCCATTACAGAGGACCATGCTGCGGTACATGCGGTCGTTGGCAACCTGTCAACGGGCATCTTCCACAATCTCGAATCCCCTTTCTGCCATTAGATTTGTCAGTAGGCTAAATGGTTATCCTGATTCTTGCAGTGGTTTTTCAGTTCAAACGTTTTTGGCTGGGTGGTCATGTACTGGTGGCCCCAGGGTGGATTCCCGTCATCCCATCATGGTTCACGTACTCAGGGATCTTGGGCATATCCTTGGCGCCATATGTCGTAGTGGACAGGAGGTGGCCTTGTTCAGGGCAGCATTCTTGACAGCATGTTTTGGTGCTTTCAGGATCAGTGAGCTAGGATCTGGGTCTGGTAGGGACTCTATGGGAAGGGTTTTGCAACTATGTGATATACAATGGCATGAGCATTCAGTGATATTACACTTGCGAAGATCAAAGACGGATCAAGTCGGCCAGGGTGAATCTATGATCCTCCGGCAGGATGGTGAGCCTGGGGTCTGCCCATTTCAGGCTTTGAAGGCCTACAGGGTGTTATGGCCAAAGGGGAAAGGGCCCCTTTTTTTGCATGGCGACAGGAGTCCCCTCACAGCATATCAATTTGTTACTGTGTTGAGGTGCGGGCTGATGAGATTGGGGCTGCCAGCCCATGAATTTGGTTCCCACTCATTCAGAATTGGGGTGGCAACAGCAGCAGCACAGCTAGTTAAGGGAGCAGAGGCAATTCAGGCAATCGGGCGTTGGCATTCGGATGCGTATCGAATGTATGTAATACCTCAGGCAGTAAGTTAGCATTAATTTGTTGTAATCTCATTGCCGATGTGGGACAACCAGCCATGCAGATGGTGGTATGGATCTGCGGGCACCGTATTGTCTTTTGGGTGCATAGGCATGCATCCAGGTTGCCCGAGGGTTCTCAGCTGAGCTTCGGTGATGAGGCGATACTCAATTGGCATGCCAGGAGGGGCATGTTATGTGATCAGCTAATACCGCTGCTGAATGCTGTGTGGGCCTGTCAGCGGCCTCCAGATATAATTGTGGTGCATCTTGGGGGAAACGATTTGGGAATGCTTAAAGGGGTGGAACTAATGCTCAGAGCAAAGAGGGACTTGGGGCTCATCCTTGATCTTTTACCAGGAGTTAACATTGTTTGGTCAGAACATGCTTCAGTGCAGGGTCTGGCAGGGAGCCATGAGCCCCCCCAGGGTGGACAGGGTAAGGAAGTATGTGAACAGGGAGGTAGCTAAATTCCTTGGGACTATAGGAGGAGCAGTAATTTCACATCCTGGCATAGTATATGGGCAGTAGAGTTGTTTCGGGAAGATGGGGTTCACCTGTCTGACTTAGGTGCTGTCATGTTTTTAACTGATATAAAAGATGCACATTAGGAGATGTCTGGGAACCCGACTGGGTTTGGGGGGAAGGTATCCAAGCTAATTGCTGGCACCTCCTTGTGGCGGATGTCCAGTGCAGGTACTCCATAGGAGAGGTATACAGTGACTGGATAAATGGCTTGGAAATGGACTTAAAAAGGGACTTTCATTAAAGGAACGAATGGGGGCGGTTGGTAACTCATATGATTGGTATGGCAGGGAGCCAAGCCCCCATTCTTATAGCCCTCCTTAACCGTCCTAGGAGGGGATGGATGATAAGGTCCTGGCAATGGATTTGCTGGAGAGAAAAGAGGAGGAGCTGGTGGAAGCCCCTCCCTCCTGGGTATGGTAAGATCCCGGCAATGGATTTGCTGGAGGAACCTGGATGGAAAAAAAGGGGGAGCTGGTAAAAGCTCCCTTGGTAATTATGGAATAAACATGAGGTTACCTGCACTGTACACTTTTATCTGCCAGGTAGTCCCAAACATCTAATAATAAAGTTGCAGCCTGATTATACCCATGTCAAATGTCTCCTGTCCTTCTTTCGGCATAGCCAGACAATTGATGACCTTCCAAGTTTCTTTGACAGGAATCACTATTTCAGATCTCAAATATATACATCAGTTTGTAATAGCTTGTGTGCCAGGAGCCAGGATCACTATGTCCTTTGTAATACAAGATTCAGACTTCAGATGTAAGTTTGTGGTAGGAGGTTGAAATAAAACACACTGTGAAACATTGCAGTTATTGGCCATACCAGAATGAAATTTGAAACTACATCACAGGAATAGCTTTACAGAGACTATCTTTACAGAAGATAAAACCAAGAAAAGAAGAAGCAAATTAGCATCCTACCTGTCCCAATCTTTTGGATGTATAGGTATGTTTAATGGAATATGATTTGTACCTTTGTCGGGCCAAATACTCTGCCTAGCATTGTCTGTCTCAGCAAACACACAGCGTCCATCTCCATGCACATTTTAACTTCTGATGTTTCAAACTGCAAAAAACTCAAACATGTATATCAATGAAGAATAGCACGAGGAGGATTTTCAGGCCTCCTGTTACTGACCCCATACACTTTTGTTGCAACACTTCCATTAAAGTGACTGGGAAGGAGGAAGAGAGACAAGGTGGGTGAGGTAAGTCCTCGCTTCTTTGCTCAGGGCTGTGAAAAATTCACACCAGAGAGACAAGTATTAGAGGGGTAGCCGTGTTAGTCTGGAGCTGTAAAAAGCGACAAAGAGTCCTGTGGCACCTTATAGACTAACAGACATATTGGAGCATTAGCTTTCATGAGTGAATACCCACTTCGTATTGGAGCATACGTTTTCGTGGGTGAATACCCACTTCGTCAGACGTCTGACGGAGTGGGTATTCACCCACGAAAGCTCATGCTCCAATATGTCTGTTAGTCTATAAGGTGCCACAGGACTCTTTGTCGCTTTTTACACCTGAGAGATGCAGCTAAACAGACCTAAGCCCCAGTATAGACATCACTAGGCCAATGGAAGAATTCTTCCATCTGCCTAGTCACTGCCACTCAAGTGGGTAGATTTACTGCCTTGACAGAAAATCCCCTTCCTTCACTGCAGTAAGTATCTACTCTACAGTGCTAGAGAGGCACAGCTGCAGCTATGCCACTGCAGCGCTTGTATTGTAGGCATACCCTTTGTTTGAGAAAGCTCTCAAACTATTTATAAACCACCTATAACATTCAACAAGCACCCCGTCTTGCCACTTTGTAAGCATTAACAGTTCCCGTTTGGTCTCTTAGGTATACTGTAGAATTGCTGCTTCAATATTTACAAGTATATGACAAGTGAACATATACAGGACTAATGAATAATGAAGAATATACTTCATTGATTTATGTATTTGAAAGGAATTTTAAGTTACTTAACTCCCTTTTACAGACGACAAAACTGAGACACAGCAAAGCTAATTGATTTACCCACTCTGACATACAATACTGAAAAGTGACTGCAGTATACTTCACTGTCAAACACACCAGGGTTGCTTTTGTCTTTGTTTGCTGCATGTTATGTTTAACACAGTGAGAGATGCTGGCTCCATTCAAGTTAATGGGAATTTTGCCACTGAGTGACTTCAGTAGAGCCAAAATTTCACCCAGCATGATATGGCATGATATAAAACAAAACTCTGAAACAAAATAATTGTTTTGAAACATTTTCTATTTACCGTATGTGGGGGAGATTATATAAAATTGTTATGAAACATTTTCAATTTAAAGTCTCCCACACACAAAAAATTAAAGATGTTTCAAAACAAGTTTATATAATGTATACATATGCTGTTGAAAAATGGGAAAACTTGTCAAGGGTTTTTGTTTGTTTGTTTGTTTTTCAAAAAAAACTGTCCATTTGTTGCAATGTGTTTGAAAATTTAACCAACTCTAATTGTTTTTATATGTAATCTGCATCATTTCACCTTTTTGTCCATAAAAAGGGATATTTCAAAAGTCTCATGTTTCGGCCCGCTCATATTTTGCATGCATGAACACAAACTCTCTACAGCTGTAACAAAAAAGGAAATAGACTGGCTAACTAGGTAGTGGTTCTTTGAAAGGTACAGGAATCTCTACCTCCTCAACTACATTTCTGCCTCCCACTGTTAAGTCTCCTCTATCTACTTCTGGATCAGATGTTGCTGAAAGCATTGGATTAAGAGTGCTAGAAACAGCATTCTCTGGCAGGGGTTTCCAGTGTCAGCTTGTAGCATGCTGTGAAATAGGCAGCAGGCAGAAATAGTAAAAATGTTCTATAATCGATGTCTTTAGCGTATTAGAGCTGGTGTTTTATAAAATCAACCTGTAACTGAAAGGTTTCCAGTCCCCTGCTCATCTGCACTGTTATTTCAGTAGCCAAGCAGGGACCAACATAAGCAATATCTTCAGCTTCTGGTTATTTTCACCAGTGCAGCTCCTATTCAGAAATTATAGGTAGGATTTCCATCTGTCAGCTGTTTTTAAACTGGTGGGTGTGGTGTTGGCAGATCAGGTGCCAGCTCATGTCGAGGCCTCACTTAACACTTACAAATGCATAGCTGGTAACCAGTCTTGTTTACCTGCGTATCATCAACATAGATATTAGATGCAGGGCCGGATCCAGCATTGCTGCCACCCCAAGCAAAAAAAAAAAAAAAAAAAGCCGCGATCGGTGGCGGCAGTTCAGCGGCAGGTCCTTCGCTCCTACAGGGAGTGAGGGACCTGCCGCCCCCGAATTGCTGCAGGTGCCGCCCCCTCCCTTGGCCGCCCCAAGCACCTGCTTGTGAAGCTGGTGCCTGGAGCCGGCCCTGATTAGATGGTATGTTGAGAAGAATGTGTTTAGTGATTAGGCTTTTTGGTTGCAGGGTGCTGCATGTATTGATCTCACTTATCTCTATAGCCCATGGAATGAAGTTGACTGTTTGCATTGTAAACCCCTGTAATTGTGTAACTCAACAAACAGGAAAAGAAGTATTTATTAAGGTAAAGTGCACACCCTGCATACAAGAATGGCCCATTAAAAGCAATTGACGTGTTGTATAGCATCAAGGGACAGAGAGACTTTATTGACTGCATTCCTAACTCCCTCCAGGAAGGAGAGACCCCAGGGTGCTGGACCTACGGATTCTGGGGGTGTGGCAGCACCCCCTGGCTTGAAGTGCTTTCCATTATATATCGGGTTTAACAGTTTTGTTCAATGGCTCTCAGTGCTATGCTCCCACTACAAAAATTGTTCCAACGCCACTAGAGAGACCTACACATGAACTCATCCTTCGGTTTGGACTCTGGAGAGGAGGGGATGATAAATCCCAGACAAGGAGAAACTGAATCTCTTTTATGCTGTCTGGACTCTGAGGGGTAAGGATTCCTAAACATAAGCATAGAGATTCCCATGTTGCTTGGCCCTGAAAAAAGAGTTAGCCGTGAAAAAAGACATTTTAAATTGACCACTACAACTCTGTCACTCTTAGGATTTAGACTGAAACTCATTTGTGTTATATGCTTGTTGCTTTAACCTGTAAATAACTCTTATTTCTTTACCCTAGTTAATAAACTAACAAAAGGTATATTACAGAATTGACTATAGGCCTTGTCTTTGGCATGAGCTAAGATACTAATTGATCTGGGGTAAGTGACTGGTCTCTTGGTTCTGGAAGCAACCTGAATATTTTGTGATTTTGTTTGTTTGTAAGTAACCATTTTTCACTAAGTCCAGCTTGCCTGGGTGGCCAGAGAAACTGGGGAGCTGAAAGGGACTGTCTGTGATTCTATGCTAAAACTGATACAGTGATCCATTTGTTTTCTGGTTTGGTGAATTCTAATTATAGAACATACCACCAGTTTGTGGTGTCTGCCCTGCTTTTGACACTCTGCAGTGAGGGAGGCACTCATGGTCATGAGCCATTCCAGACAGCAGAACAGTGTGCTCCATTAATTTCAGTGGATTAACTCAGGTATACGCAAAACCACAATCTGTTTAATTAGGCACACTGGGATATTATCAGATGCAGCATCTCATATTTGAGTCCTGGGTGACAAAAGAAAAGTATACAAATACTGCCTCCCTATATACATAAATATGGTAAGTGTTTTAAACAGAGCTGGTATACAAAGTATTAGTCAGTCATTTAAAAGTAAACAAATGCTTTTTGAAATTGCCCTATAGTTGTAGCTTAAGTGCTGCAAATAAAAAAAAAAAAGTTCATCTACTTAGTTTTCACCTTATATTTTACAGTTTTATAAAACAAGGATATGTATGAGCTGTGTGACTCATTTGACAGGAATGATCTAGGTATGCATAATCCTGCCTCTGAGCGGGGTGGGGGTGGACTACGTGACCACTTGGGGTCCCTTCCCATCCTATGGTTCTAAATCTCATACTACAACCAGAGACTACTCACTCCACTGTATTTTAAAGGATGCTAGACTTGCATATTCCTAACCTGAACATCTCTGCAAATGTTCTTATATTTACATGGTTCCTCTCTCCTCTGCTCCTACAGGCCACTTAATGGCCTTCCCATCTTCTTTATTCCTAACTCAGGGGGATTGAGATTAATAGATTACGTGATTTGCCCAAGGCCACACAGGAAATATGTGGCAGAGCCACGATCTGACTCAAGATCTCCTGAATAGAGCTGCTCAGGAGATGTTTTGTCCCCATAAAAAACCTTGAAGAGGGTGGTTTTTTTTTTTTTTTTACACTTTAGTCTAAATTTTATTAAAGTTGGGTTTTTTAAACCTGAAAGCTGATTTTTTTTTTCAGAACATGAAAAATGAACATTATGCCCAAAGTGTTAGTTTGACAATTTTCAGCTCAAAATCCCAGTCATTGAAAGGTCAACTTATCAGCTTTGTGGTGAAAAGCCAAAAGAGTGGTAGAAAATGGCGCAGCCCATGGAAATTTCCATTTTGATGAAGCTATTTTTCATTGACAAAATGTTTTGAATGAAAAGTTTACATCCAGCTCTACTCCCAAGTTCCAGTCCTGTCCTCTAATAACAAACCCCATCTTCCCTCTCTTGATGGAGCTCTTGGAAGAGCTGCTGAGACAACCTGCGCGGAAGCAAGTACATGGGAAATGCCCAGCATGCTTTTGAGTAAAAATTAATAAATAAATAGCACCATCTCCTTGCTTTCTGACTCCTGGTCCAAAATTAGCACCTAGATGAATAGCAGCTGGTTCAGCTGAGCCCATGCAAAACTCAAAAACAGATAATTAACATTGGAACATCTTGTACAAATACTTTATATTCCAACATTTAACTAGGGAGGCTGTTGCATGTGAAATATAGGTTAGATTCAGCTATGGTGATGGGGTTATAGGCAGTAAACGGCTGAGTTTTAAAATAAAAGGAAAATATGTACTTATTTTTAGGGCCCATAGAAACTGTTATCTTAAGTTACAGAAACTCCTGTAGCATCTTCAGAACTTTATAGCTGCCAGCTAAACTGAAACCCTCCTGAGTTGGAACAAGCCTTTGTCCAGGCTAAACAAGATGTGTCAGGACTAGTACAGCTCTCTGCAAGGCCTCTAGGCTGCACTCAGGCTTCCAGAGCTCCCAGGAAAATTGTTTCCTTAACTCCATTCACATTAAACCCAGTCAATGAGCAATCGCTCTCAGTGCCAGACCTCTCCTCCGTTACAGGATATTAAAATACGACTGAAGACTTCTAAAGCTGCTGCATGTTTCATTCAGCAAATGAATGCAGTTTAGGTTGAACAAGTGGAACTTTATTAGACCCTGTGCACTGCTCTGTCCATGTGGCTGTGTTGCTTCCAGTCTAACTCCCCACATTTCCTGCACCACTGGTGTCCCATCTGCAACAATCCATGCAGGCAACATTGGCCCTCTGACTCCAGTTCCACGGATCTTGATACATATTCCCTGTTTTACAAATATTAATATAAACATTAAAACCCAATGTCCAGGCCCCCATCCACCCTGCCCCTTTGGCCAGAGATTGCTAGCACATAGCTGAGTTGGAGTTTCATATTTACCGCAGACACCGTTGCTTACATAGTCTGGTCTCCTCCACAGGAAGCCATACTGGGAGTGATCTCTCTCTCTGTCTCCAAGTCTAGTAAACTATTGCTCTGTGGAGTCTTCTCCCCTCCTTGTGGGGTGGGCCTCCAGATGGTTCTCTGTGTCTCTGTTCTGTGATTACCTTGGTAGACTATCTGGGGGTTGTGTCTGCTGGCTTATAAGTATCTCCTTGTCCTTCAGGCATAGTCACCTTGTATGACCTGGGTGCCATTGCACCCCTCAGAACACTTTTAGTCTGCTCCTTCTGGTGTCTTTCTAATGGCTGGATCCTCACAGGAGTGCCTATTTCCATGCCTGGTAGGTCCTTGGCTGACCTGTTGAACTCTTGTGCCTGGTTTCTCTGATTGTTGGCCATCCCCTCTCTCCAAAGTTGAGCCAAAGACAAGGAAAAGGTGCAAATTAAAATCAATTTAGTTATTTCATTTGTTACCAACCTTAGTTAAATTGACCTTAGCCACTTTTATTCCAAAAAGGTGTTCACATGTAGAATATTACTGAACTACCATTCAAAAACTCCATCAGTTTTAGGAGACTGAGGTAGTTATATGGTGCAAGTTTGTGTGTAGACCAGTCCTCACAGGAGCTCATTTTTTACTTAATGAGACTTCACTATCTTACTAATCCTGTACACTTTGCTACAAAGAGACCAAGTAGTCTCCCAGGAGCTGGGTAGTTCAAATGAATGTGGAACATGGTAGGGAGAAAGAACAAAGCAGTAGAGTTCTTGTGAGGGGAAAAAAAGTTTAAATGGAACAGGGTTGCCTCATGATACTGCTTTGCACTTCGGTGGCCAGAAACCATTTAATCAGTGTAAATGAATTGTTGTTTTCATCCTTATCAGTTTTGAAAAGCTTCGTGTTTGAATAGGAGCTCTGCACAATAGATGTAAAGTAAACTGAAGTTTTCCTAACATCTTACTTAATTCAGTGAAGTTGCCTCTGTTTGCACCAGTGTAAAAAAAAAAAAAAGTGGTGGGTTGTTTTTCCTGTCTACAGAAACACTAGTTCATAAAGCTCTTTTGTATGATTGAAATACAAACTAGGGTAGAAAAAAATACAGAAATAGTTTTAGACATCTGCCTTAATCTTGGACTTACTGACCATGTATCTAGGGTAGGTCAGTGATAGAGGCTGATGATGTTTCATAATTCCCATTAAATCTGAAAAATACTGGTATTCAAATAAGAAGTGGAACATCTTCATGGAAACAAATAAAACCTGTGAGTAAGGATCAAGATCTTATTTTACTCATATTTGTGCATGTGTCTATCCCCATGCCCTCTGGGAGATGAGACAACAAAAGCCCACCAGTACAGCTCTCAGATCAGAAAAGACAGTTAATAGAATGGAGCTAGGTTTTCACCCAGTGGCAAAACTATCTATTGACATCAATGAGGCCAGGATTCCCCCTCCCCATGTGTCTGATCAACCCCATTCAGCAAAGTATTGGCATGAAAGTTGAATCTTGCACTAAGATCTTGATTCAGAACTCCATCCCTTTTTGAGGTATTTATGTGGGTACTTAAACTTAGACACTTTTTACATGCTTAAAGTTAAACGTAGACTTATACTGAAGTTACTTTGATTAGTGATGGAGCTAGGAATGTGCTTTAATGCTATACTGAACTGGTACACACCCTCTGAAAACTAATACTTACCCACTGATGAATTGCCAGAGGTAGCAAGTTATGCAGTCAAGGTCCCTCTGTAGTGATCAGCTTTACTCTGGTCCCTTTGAGTGCACAACTAGAGGTGTCTACATATTCTTGAATAACAATTAGTAGCAGAACAGTGTTAGGGACAAAAGGTTTGGTAACTATCCAAGTTTTGGTATCCAGTTATGTTAATTTCTCTTGCACAGATGATCTTCTCTTAACTTTAGGAGTAACTTTCACAGTGTTGAGATTCAGAAGCAGTGAGAGCTTGAAAGGCAAGGAACTCGAGTTAATAGAATAACACTTTGTAAATAAATAAAAACTGCATAATATACATGCAGTTAACATCCCTTTAATGTTGTATTTATAAGGCATGGCTGTGTGACCATATGCTCTTCAGGATCCAACAAAAAACTACTGGGCAGACTCAGGTGCGGTGCAAAAAGTCTAAAGTTTGAGGGAGTTTCCTTGCACCTCTCCTGGGTAGGGGTTCACTGCAACAGTCTTAGTATGCCCCTCCAGCCTCTGCCACACAGCCGAGCCCAGGGCCAGTAGTCTTTTTATTATCAAGGACAGAAAAATAGTCTAAAAGAAACTCCCTAGTCCTGTGTCAGGCCCAACTTCCTCCACCAGGGCTCTGGCAGTTCAGTCACTGCAGAAATCCTAGGCTGTCTCTTCCAGGAAAGGAAGGAAGGAAGGAGTAGGGTGACCAGACAGCAAGTGTGAAAAATCGGGATGGGGGTGGGGGATAATAGGAACCTATATAAGAAAAAGACCCAAAAATCAGGACTGTCCCTATAAAATAAGGACATCTAGTCACCCTAGGAAGGAGGGAGGGAGGGGGACAAAGGATTAAAGTTCTGTTCTCCTTCCTTGTCAGTCAACAACTGAGCTGTTGTTGTCTTTCCTTTTTAACTGCTCCTTAATTACCTGATGATGAGTGCGGGGGTAGCAGGAGAGGGCACAAAAACAGCCCATTAACTCTGGCTCACTGTGGGGTTGGTATACCCTTTCCCAGGCTGATTTAAAAATAATCTAGCAAATACAGGAAACTTGATGATTGTTTAAATTAAGCAAGTTATATTATCTTCCAACAGACTAACCATTAAAAAAAAATCTTAAAAGTTGTGTTGCCCCCTGGGAACAACATTACAGAGTGACAATCCCCCAGTCTGGTCTTCCTCTTCCCACAGAGCCCAAACAAGCAAGTAGTACCTGGGGAGATTCTTCCACATGTCAGGGAATGTGACAGACACTGTCATGGAGGTTTTTGTGCCTCCCACACCAGATCTGCTACTTCTGAGTCCTCTCCACTTATGTCCCACCTCAAGTGAAGGATCTCTTGGAATTTCCATTTAACAATTTTGCAGAATGAATAGGATCACATATACATAAGCAGCAGGCCAGCCTGTGCCACTAATAATAAGCTCTTGCAAGAGTACAGGTGGTATGCAATAAATGTAGGTGCACAATGGGTCCACATTATATTTGGAATAGGCTTGTTGCCGGCACAGAGGGCCCGAGGGGGGCAACAGTGGGGTTCGTTGCCTGGTGTGCTTCACGCCAATGAACACACCAGGGTGGAGAAGCAGATAAAGTTTATTCGAGATCTCTGAAAAGGCACTAGGAGACCAGCATGTCTCAAATCAAACGCGCAGATATAAGCAGTTTTTCCCTTTTATACCCAAGTTGTTTACTTCAGCTTAGTTTCCCCCTTCCTCCCCTCCCTCCCCCCCTTCCTTCCCCTGTAGCAGTTACATGAAGCAATTTTGGCTGCTGTAATTGTAGCTTCTTCTGCAAGTTATCTTGTCCTTCAGCTGGAGGCATGTAGGCCCCCTTATCTCTACCGCTCTAGACAGGTTTGAGCTGTGTTGCAACTGATAGCTGACTGTTACATGTTCTGCTTTTCAGCTGCTGGCATTTTAGGTCGGTTGGAGTTCAACATGGAGGAGCTTTGGTTCACTTTGGCCTAGAGCAGGAGGGCTTCATCGACACTCGTGGTCTTCCACCCCCCCGAGGTTACCTAGGGTGATGCCTAGTGACACCAACAGGCTGACCAGACAGCAAGTGTGAAAAATCGGGACAGGGGGTTGGGATGTAATAGGAGCCTATATAAGAAAAAGCCCCAAATATCGGGACTGTCCCTATAAAATCGGGACATCTGGTCACCCTAATTTGGAAGGACATTAGCAAACAATTGTGAATGTAACTTAAAATATGTATTGCTAAGCTTATGAATTCCACAATGTTGACAAAACTGTATTCTACATCAGTTCAACAGTAACATTTGAAAACACATACTGAGTTGTCTTGTACACTGTTGGGTGATTTAAAACCCATTAGCCCTTCCTGCTCACTACCATTATCATTCATTATCTACAGCATTAGATTTCTTTTCCATGTCTTAATGGATCAGATATGATGCTCAATCATGACACCATGCTGCCTTTCACTCAGTAGTTGAGTATTGTCAGTACAGTAAGCTGGACACAACTGCAGCAGAGAAAACGATTTACAGAGGAAATACTTTTCTTTTAATCCCAAATGGTCCTTCAGAAGAGGGAAAAAGCAGCTTTGATTCCCTTCCATTCCCCTTTACTTATCTAGGAGATGAAGCCTTAAAATATGCTTTTAAGAATTCAGTGTTTGAGAATCCAATTAGTTGTGTGCTTTTTTTAAGTGCTTCAATGCAAGGTTGCTCTTTTTATAGCTACTCAGACTCAATAGTTTGAAAGGGAAACTTGCCAGGACTGGGTGAGCAAAGTGCCATTTTCCAGTTTCATGTATTGTGATGCGATTTAGCTACTTAAAATTCAGCTAGCTCTAAAACATTTTTAAATTCATTTTTACCTCAGATGAAGAGTCCTGTCTGTCAAGGAGTCCAGTGTGACTCATGACTGTGAGTGCGAACCCTAAGGCAGACTGTTACAAACCAAGGCACAAACCCTGAAGTAGTTGTGTGGTCTAAACTTTGATTTCACCAACCAAGTATCAAGTGTGAACTCCTCAAGCACTATAACAACCTTAACAAGGAGTCACAGACAGACTCGAGCGCCCAAGGGGACTATCTTGCCACCTAGGCAAGCTTGCCTTTGTGATGGATGGTCCCTTACACCAAAAATCACAACAATATCCAGGTCACTCCCAGTCCCATTTAACCAGTCACTTACCCCGGGTCAGTAGTACCTCAGATCTGAAACCAAAGATAACCCTTTTAGCCAATTCTATAATACTAACTAAAGATTTATTAACTAAGACAAAGGAGTTATTTACAAGGTGAAAGCAGGTAAACATAGACCAACTCATTTATGTGTTTGAAGTTCCAAACGGTAATAGAAGCTGCTGTAATATGCAACCTTAGGGGTAACCTCGGCTAAGCAGCTTGGGGATCTCTTGTTTAAGCTTAGAAATATTGCCATCTCCAAATTCCAAGCAGCATAGTGATACAGTTCCTTTTGGGCAGGCATTTTTCTTCCCTTCCCCCAGAGTTCAAACTGATGGAACAAGTATTCGTGCCTGTCTCCTCTCCATGGAGGTGTGCATGTGGGCGTAGGGGCAATCAACACAGTCTTTATCCTTTGTTTCAGTGGCCTTTCTCATGTGCAGGACTAGCACTTTGTATTAATTAATGCTTCTTTCCAGTTTGAGTTACACAATTACAGAGATTTACAATGCAAACATGCAATATAACTTTATACCCTGGGCTACAGATTCTACAAGTGAGATCAATACATGCAGCATCCTACAAGCATTTAATCAAGTCTAAACACATTCTTATCAACTTAACACTTAATTTAATTATGCTAATGTAACGCCGACAGACCCTGATCGCTGGTGGGTGGGATTGAACCTGGGATCTCTGGCGCTTAGTGCATGAGCCTCTACAGTATGAGCTAAAAGCCAATTGGCCGTCAGCTAAGGCTGTAGAGCAGACTCATTTTCTCTCTCTCTCTAAGTGGTCTCGGTGCCACTAGATGGGACAAAGCACCACACCCAGAAGGTGTGTGCATTACACTAACATACAGGTGAACCAGATTGGATTCCAGCTGTGTTTGCCAGTGTTCAGTGATGGCCTTATCATTAGCTGGCACCTGGTCTACCAGAGTCACAATCTCCTCATGCTACCAAATTCCAGTCACAACTAACACCCTGTTCTCAGCAGGGAGATCTTTGCTGCTACTGTGTGTATGGGATGAAAGATAGAGAAATTGCCCATCAGAAGCACCTATTCCCATGACAGTGACTAATTCTGATGTAATCAAAAGTGATAGAATTTTGAATTTCAGGATGTGAAAATTTTAGAAGAACACACTGGGTCAGACCAATGCTCCATCTAGCCCAGTAGCCTGTCTTCTGATAGTGACCAGTGCCAGATGCTTCACAGGGAATGAACAGAATAGAGCAATTTTGAGTGATCTATCCCCTGTCATCCAGTCCCAGCTTTTGGCAGTCAGAGGTTTAGGGACACCCAGAGCATAGGGTTGCATCCCTGACCATCTTGGCTAATAGCGATTGATGGACCTATCTTACAGGAACTTATCTAATTCTTTTTAAAACCCCATTATAGTTTTGGCCTTTACAACATCTCCAGGCAACAGGTTGACTGTGCATTGTGCAAAATACTTCCATTTGTTTGTTTAAAACCTGCTGCCTATTAATTTCATCAGGTGACTCTGGTTCTTGTGTTATGTGAAAGGGTAAATAACACTTCCCTATTCACTTTCTCCACAGCATTCATGCTTTTATACATCTCTATCATATAGACCCCCTTAGTCATCTCTTTTTCCAAGCTGAATAGTCCTAGTCTTTTCACTGTCTCCTCCTATGGAAGTTGTTGCATGCCCCTAATCATTTTTGTTGCCATTCTATGGACTTTTTTTCCAATTCTAATATATCTTTTTGATGGGGAGACCAGAACTGCATGCAGTATTCACATGTACTATAGATGCATATAGTGGTATTACGATATTTTCTGTTTTACCTATCCATTTCCTAATGATTCCTAACATGGTTAGCTTTTTTGACTGCTGCTGCAGACTGAGCAGAAGTTTTCATAGAACTGTCCACAATGACTCCAAGATCTTTCCTGAGAAGTATCGTCTAATTTAGATCCCATCATTTTGCATGAATAGTTGGGATTATTTTATCCCCATGTTCACTAGTTAGCATTTACCAACATTGAATTTCATCTGCCATTCTCTGCTCAGTCGCCTAGCTTAGTGAGATCGCTTTGTAACTCTTAGGCCAGGTCTACACTACCGCGGTAGTTCGACGGCTGGCAATCGAAGTTCTGGGTTCGATTTATCGCGTCTGGTCTGGATGCGATAAATCGATCCCGGAAGTGCTCGCCGTCGACTGCGGTACTCCAGCTCGGCGAGAGGAGTACCGCGGAGTCGACGGGGAGCCTGCCTGCCGCGTGTGGACCGCGTCTGAACCGCGGTAAGTTCGAACTAAGGTATGTCGACTTCAGCTACGTTATTCACGTAGCTGAAGTTGCGTACCTTAGTTCGAATTTGGGGGTTAGTGTAGACCAGGCCTTAGTTAAGTCCAAAATTGAATGCAATCTTGAGTAATTTTGTATCATCTGCAAATTTTGCCACTTCACTGTTCCTCCCCTTTTCCAGATCATTTATGAATAGGTTGAACAGAACAAGTCCTTGTACAGATCATTGGGGGACCCCCTATTTACCTCTCTCCATTGTGAAAACTGATAATTTTATTCCTCCACTTTGTTTCCTGACTTTTAATCAGTTATTGATTCATGAGAGGACCTTCTCTTCCCTCCTATAACTGCTGACTTTGCTTAAGAGCCTTTGGTGTGGGAACTTGTCAAAGACTTTCTTAACGACAGTAGATTGGTGAGGCATCATTTCCCTTTACAAAAGCTGTGTTGAATCATGTTCATCTATATGTCTGATAATTCTGTTCTTTACTATAGTTTCAAATAATTTGCCTTGTACTGACGTTAGGCTTCCTGGCCTGTAATTGCTAGTATTACCTCTGGAACCTTTTTAAAAAAAATTGGTTTACATTAGCTGTTGTCCAGTCATCTGGTACAGAGGCTGATTTAAGTTAGTAGTTCTGCAATTTCATATTTGAGTTCCTTCAAAAGTTCTGGTGAATACCATCTGGTTCTTATGACTTATTACTATTTATTTTATCAGTTTGTTCCAAAACCACCACTATTGTCACCTCACTCTGGGACAATTCCTCAGATTTGTCACAAAAAAGAATGGCTCAGATGTGGGAATCTCCCTCACATTTTCTGTAGTGAAGACCGAAGCAAAGAATTCCTTTAGCTTCTCCGCAACAGCCTTGTCTTCCTTGAGTGCTCCTTTAGTAGCTTGATCATCCACTGACTCCACTGATTGTTTGGCAGGCTTTCTTCTCCTAAAGTATTTAAAATATATTTTTGCTGTTAGTTTTTGTGTCTTTTGCTAGTTGCTCTTCAATTTCTTTTTTGGCCTGTCTAATTATACTCTCACACTTGACTTGCCAGAGTTTATGCTCATGGCTATTTTCCCCAGTAGGATTTGACTTCCAATTTTTAAAGGATGCCTTTTTGCCTCTGAATGCCTCTTTTACTCTGCTGTATAGCCATGCTGTCATTTTTTTTTGTCCTCACTATTTTTTTTATTTGGGGTATACATTTAGTTTCCATGCTTTTTCTGCTTGTGACTGTTCCTTTTATTTTCCATTTAACTTGTTTCCTCGTTTTTGTGTAGTTTCCCTTTTTTGAAGTAAAAGCTACTCTGGTGGATTTCTTTGGTATCTCCCCTCTCACCCACCCCACACACCAGGGTGTTAAATGTAATTACATTGTGGTCGCTATTACTGAGTGGTTCAGCTATATTCACCTCTTGGACCAGATCCTGTGCTCCATTTAGGACTAAATCTAGAATTGCCTCTCCTTTTGTGGGTTCTAGAACTAGCTGCTCCAAGAAGCAGTCAGTGGTGTCTATCTCCGCATTCCTTCCTGAGGTGACACATACCCAGTCAATATGTGGATAGCTGAAATCCCCTATTACTGTTGGGTTTTCTGTTTTAGTAGCCTCTCAAAACCCCTTGATCATTTCACAGTCACCATCACTATCCTAGTCAGGTGGTCAGCAGTATATTCCTACTGCTATACTCTTATTATTCAAGCATGGAATTTCTATCCCTAGAGAGTCTACGGTACAGTTTTATTCACTTGAAGATTTTTACTATATTTGACTTTTTCACATAATGCCACTCCTCTGACAATGTGACCTACTGTCATTCCGATACATTTTTTACCTTAGTGTTACTGTGTCCCATTGATCATCATCAGTCCACCAAGTTTCTGTGATACCTGTTGTATCAATAGCCTCATTTAATGCCAGGCACTCAAGTTCACCCATTTTAGTATTTAGACTTGTAGCATTTTTATACAAGCACTTATAACATTTGTCAGTATTTAGTTGTCTGCCTCCATGTGATGTAACTGAATGGGACTTTTTCATTAGACTATTTCTCTTCAGTTCCTACCTGTACTTTATCATCGACTTCTATCCTGTCCTCTTTACCAGAATATAGAGTATCCTCTTTTTAGTAAAATCTCCCCTAAGGGATGTCTGTCCAAACAGTGTACTTCTCTGCACCTGTTGGCTCTCCCCTCCCCCCCCCCCCCGCGCTCTTAGAGTAAGAACTGCTCTGACCTTTTCAAGGGCAGACGGCCACAAAATAGTTCCACTCTTCCATAGCCCTTACCGCAATATCACTAGATTGTTTGCATCACATATCAGCACTGGATCGTCTATTGGTACTTTGCTTCAGTGTTTTCAATCTCCATTCCTGTTTGAGAAGGAAAGAAGAGACTGAGGCCCCAATCCTGTAAATTTTTACATATGTACTTAATTTATAGGCATGCCTGTAATTCCATTGACCTGCATGGGACTATCCACATGCTAAAAACTAAGCATGCACATAAGTAAGTGTTAGTAGTATGAGATCCTTGGAAAAAGAAAATAGTGGCGAGGCAAAACAGAGGAGCAAAAACCAGGGATGATGCAATTCTTTTATTACTCATGGCCGGAAAAAATTTGAGGGGTTAGTTCATGTGCTTCCTGAAGGTTCCTTGATTATATTAAATGGCATAAGGAAAAATTGGATACTATAAATCAGGAAGCAATAAACTACTTAGGCTGTTTGCCATTTATAAATGTCTTTTTTTGCATTTAATGTGAGAATCCTAAATTATGACTTAGGGCACAAGAGGAATTAATGGCATAAAAACTTCTACTTACTATGAAATCTTGATATCAAATTCCCTGTGTCAGTTCTGCTTACTGCTGTGTACTGTATGCATTTTCTCAGCAGGTAGAAAGAATTTTGCCCTACTCGTAACAGTGTTAATGAAAAGATGGAATTTTAGGTAAGCATGTAGGCAGGGAAGGCTTAGAAATTCAAGCAATCAGCTATCTGTCTGAAACTGTCATACTGAAAAGAAGATGGACTCTTGCAGGATGATTAAGTGCATGAGGAGCTGCAATTTAAATATAATGTTCTTTCTCTTCACAAAGCTAGAAAATAAGCAGAGATATTTAAATGAGTTCAGTGGAAGTGCTGAAGAAACAACACACAAGTGACTTTACAAACAACTCGAGACTTATGAATTTTTTAAATGAATCCGGCAATACAGCATAACTCAAACATGATTCCATTCTGTTTTTATGAAATTGTTGCTATTGTGGTTTTTTTTCTCCCCCTTTCCTTATGTAACACCTCAATTTCCACAGGCAAGCATTTAGGTCATAGTTGTTTTGCACCCTTTGCTTTAGTAAAGGCCTTGATGAAGCATGTAAGCTAATATCTGAGGTATATTTCTTCACCTCATATAAACAAAGTCTCTCTTGCTACAGTAACCCTTGTTGATCTGCCATGGGAGAAAAAAAGGGAAAAAGGATTATGGCCTCTATCTCTTTATAATGTGTATAATTTGTGGGGGATGGGGAGGGCAGTTTGAGGCTATAGTTGGTTGTACTCCTTCCCAGCATAATCTTTACTGAAGCAGAGGGAAATGAGGGATGTGTGTAATGATACAGACCAAAACAAGGAATTGCTGTGGGGGAAGACAAGAAAACTGAATTGTGGAGGAAGAATGCTGATTTAACGTGTTTAATTTAAACAAAAAATAAAATAAACCATCACTCTGTTTGTATTGGTAATAACTATTGTTAAAATGCTGTTATAAACCCTTTGTCCTCTTCTTTCATCTGTCTTTTTATAATGTAAACTTTTTGGATTAAGGACTACTTTCTCCTAGGTTTAAAAAGTGCCTAGTGCATCTTGGGTACTATGACACTCTGAATGGTTTGCTTATCAGACTGAATCTGCTGGATTAAACTAAGCTAATTGTATTCTTTTAAATTGACAAAGTGAGTTAGAAACCCTGGAAAACCTTCATGTAGATTATTTTCATCATCTTGAAAATATGTGTGCTTGACAAATAAACCCAAGTCAAATAGCTGAATACTGTAAAATGTTACAAATGGTCTTAAGTATTATGTACATTAGTAAATAGTAGACAAAATTTACCATCCACGATGAGTAAAAAGAAACTTTCACATTTGAGATCCAAGGAATCTACAGCCGTATAGTACAAGAATGTTACCCAAAATGTTTTTCAGCATCTTTTATTGTTTCACACTTTTAATTTGATTGTGTTATTGCTTTAGCTGTATGCTGTGTTCATTTTGCCCTGATTCTTTTTGTTTGATTTTTTTTTTCATTCTTCTTTATGGATGTAGAAACCAAACAAAAAAAATATAGCTAGTGTGAACATTTGTCTTGAATTATTGAGAAGCATGAAATTGTGTTGTTCATTTTCTTAAGAGCCAAGCATAGAAGGCTCACACAGGCTCATATGTCTAACCAGATTGTAGTTCAGAGAAAATAGAAAATTAAACATCAACATCTATGCACAGGCTTATGCCTTTTTTAGCTCTTGTTTTTATATAGTTTCAGTACAGAACCTACATCTCTTAGTGGTTAGTGCATCACTTTCTTCCTCAGTGCCATTAATATACATGGTGGTGTTGTTATGGTATAAGAGGATGCAACAATTGTCTGACATTTTCAATGCAGTTCAGCAGATCCAATACCAGGTGTAGCTTGCATTAAACACATCAAATACTAAGCATGTCGCCTCTGCAGGAGCCCTCAGGTCACTTGAAAATGACACAGCCAAACTTCACCAGCCAAAGTTTACCTTTTAAACATAAGAAATGTCATGCCTTTACTGAACAAGAAATATCTGAGACAGAGTTTGAGGCACTTCCAGCACTTCACCTGTCATAACAGACAACACACATATGAAAGATATATAGAGCTCTAGAGTACAAGAAATGATTGTTACCATTGTGTTATGCCATCATGTTTGGATGTTTAAGATTTTTTTTAAAAGGACATTGCACACACAAAAATCTGACATTTTTCATTCCTGGAAATCATTTCTGGGGGCTGTATGGAGATTTTACAAATCAATCAGCAAGCATATGAGGCCATTGCAATAGCAATTTAGTCAGACATTCCCGTTCCTCTATGAGCCCACTGCATTTGATGAATAAGTAATAGCAATTTATAGAAAAGAAAGTTAATCCCCTTATGTGTTTCTAATACATGAAGGGTCTTTCCATTGTCTTCTGTGAGCTTCGGCTCATGTTCTTACATATGACAATTGACCTAGCATACAAGTGTTCCTTAACAAATTTTGAAGCTCAAGGTAAAGAGAATTTATTTTTACTATGAATTTTATTGGTCCATTTTTGTGTATTGTGGTTAAAAAAAAATTGGGTAGGCAGAAACGTATTGCTTAATTTGCCCAAAGAGTGGCAGCGCAGGTCCAGTTCAGTTTAATGGAAGAGGCTGCCCATGTCACAGAAGTGACAGGACTAACTGAGAGAGGAAGCTATTAGCATAGTGGTAGAATAACTGAGGAGGCAGCCGTGTGTGTGTGTGTGTGTGTGTGTGTGTGTGTGAGAGAGAGAGAGAGAGAGAGATGACTGAAGGAAAATCTAGTCTAGAATGCAAGAAAAGGAATAAAAAGCTATAATTTGTAAATGATGCTGAAACAATACTAGAATGGTACAGTCAGATGCTTATTTCAGTAACTAGAAATACTGTGCTATAAAAATACCGGTGAATATTTCTTGTATTCCTTATTTTCTTATCTTAAGTGTGATATGTCACAATACAAGCCTTTTGGTTTTATTGACCTTCTTCCAGAGAGACTGAGAAAGTATCTTGCTATACTTTTGGCTGGGAAAAATGAACTTCTCCTTGGCAAAGCTGAAAGATACCATTTCCCCCCTTAAAATTGTCACAAGCCTTGTAGTCTTTCCTTCTCATTCAGCTAAGTGATAGATTGCTAGAGATTATTATTTAATGTAGTTTAAAACTTTTTCTTTAGGTAAAGACATTAGTTTATCTTTTTTTAAAAAGCTTGCCACATGTTTATTTTACCATTCCAGGATAACAGAAGACATGGATAGTATAGAGGCAACAACACTTCAAAGTATTACAGCTAAACCATGAGAAAAAAAATAGCATGAGAAAGAATTGGTTTAGTATTCCATAGGAGTCAATGTTATGAACTTGAATCAGCTGAGCATATCTCTTAGCATTCTCTGACTACAATCATTTTAGCATTAAAATATTATGGAAAGATCTGTATTTACTCTTCAAATTTTTTGCTAATCTTCATTAAATCATCTAGAACACTCATGTCTTTGATATAGGATGATGATGAAAATTTACTTTCCTTGCTATGAATCCAATAACAAAACCATTGTTAGATATAGTCTGTTTTGTAGTTATGATTGTTGGAAGCTATCTGTAGTGTATGTCTAACTACTCATCTATCCAAGCAATGAATAATATGGCTGTGATTTTCAGCTGTGTTTTCTTCTTTTTGATTCAGTTACATACAGTGTAATCTGACTCACTTGCATATTCACTGAATAATTCAGGACAAACTACACGTTCTTCCTTTCTCTTTACCAGCCTATTTATATATATTTTACAGATAGCTCAGCGTACTTACCTTGTCTTCTGTGACAAAGAGACATGTCTTTGCATGAGATTAAGGTAATTATGACTGGGTGCTTACACAGTACAGGGTGTTGAATTTTATGACAGGTTTGCTGACCATGTGGCATTTAAAAAAATGCTAATGAACCGCTGTTATAAAATTGTATTTGGCTCTTTTCTAATTTTAATATTATTGGGGCTGAGGGGTTATGAATAATATGTGAAGAAATAAAATATAGTCCTATAGCTGCTTTTGACAGAATGAAGAGCCATTTCAAACCTTACTGGGCAAACCCTACTACTACCCTGAAATATACTCATTGTAGTGCAATTGATTTAGGAATTCTAAAGCAGAGTGGACTAGGATAATAAAACACTCAGCATCTTCATTGGGAGCAGCAAGTATTCCAGAGACCAAATATGCCCATTGAGGCCTTCAGAGCCTAGAGTTCTATGCAGATATTCATGGTACCTTTAGAGTTTGCAATATAACACAGGTCTACTGGGCTTTCTCTCGGTCTTCCTTCAGAGGACCTATTTCATTCTAGCTACAGTTACTTGTATTCCACTAGCAGATGTATATGAAGAGTCTGGGTTCTTAGATTAAGAGGGTAACAATAGTTACCTCTTTTATAGCAACTTGATAAGATTTAGCCAGTCACTTATTGATGGTATTGGACAATGCCTCGAGGTGTCATGAGGAGATCTACACAATCAAGGGTCAGTCTACCTTCAATATTAACTCTACTATGTATATTTTACACAGTACTCTGAAGAGTTAATTAAATAGTTAGGAAATACTCCCACCAATAAAAAAAACTTTTTAAAAAATCCAGTTAAGGTAACTTAACTTGGTCACTTCCTTGCTTTGAAAGGTTGTATAAGAAACCTGCTTTAACATGCACGTGGTGCGATACATCTGCCTCTCCACAAGGAACTCTCATTCCCAACAGATAAAGAAGCTCACTACATACACGATATTAGTTTCATTAGCACTTTGAGGCTACTTTTAATTACAGCCTCTCCATATTTACAGTAGACTTATGTGCACTAGTTAATTGCATAAGTTTTTTATTTGTGGGATAAATCAGTTGCCTTAATTGCCATGAGTCCAAATGTGCAGGCTTTGGAATCTCAGAAAAAATAGTACTAAATAAGCCTCTAAAGGTAATCTATTGTTTTTTTTAATAAATTAAGATTCACACTTGGGATCTGATTTCTTATGGCTTGTCTGAGCTACAAACAAATGATTTAAACTATACAGCTGCAAAGGAGGCATTCCCACCTTTTCACTGACATAGGGCAGACATTTCTAGTCTGGAGAGTTCAAAAAAAGAGTTCTCCAGTTATATGACACTTACTTGGGGATAGGTCCATGACTGAAGTGTGTCTGTCTTTGGTGTTAGACAGGAATAATTTTGAGGGGCAAACACAACATATGGGAAGACAGAAGAAAACATGTTTTGTGGGAGGTTCTTTTTATAAAACAGTTTTTGTGAAAGCTGCCCAGAAATTTAGAAGGTTAGAAGTCAGAAATAGATTAACAGGCAGAATAAAAATGAGATGATAAAGATGTATTATATGATTGGAACAATAAAGGAATATAGCACTGGATGTCATCGCCTGTAAGTGATATATATTTGCTGTTTGGAACATAACTGTGTGTACTAGTACCTGAGGTTGAGGGAGTGCTATATAATTTTAACTGCCATACATTTGGGATGACTGCCTTGCTTACCAATGGGAAGGGAGTTTACTTTCCATGACTATTCATTCCTTGCCTGTTCTGCTTAGAACTAAAACAATTGTGTCAGATGTCATGGTGATTTTTATTGTGTGTAGAACTGTCCCCTGGGTACAGTACTGAGGTCACTAACTTGTTTCACACAGGACCCCAAACGTAACCATCTTTTGGTAACTGCTAGTCATTTCTGATTTGAATTAGTAACCTAGAGATACCATTGTACTATCCAGCCTTCCAAGATGTACAGGGTGAAATCTTGGGTGTATTGAAATCAATTGTTAAGACTCCCCTTGATTTCTGTGGGTCCAAGATTTCAGTGAAAGTGCTCAATATATTGCTGTATTAATGGACTTCCTTCAATCAAACAGACCTCCATTTTTAAGTATCGGGGGTAGCTGTGTTAGTCTGTATCCACAAAAACAACAAGAAGTCCAGTGGCACCTTAAAGGCTAACAGATTTATTTGGGTATAAGCTTTTGTGGGTAAAAAACCTCACTTCTTCAGATGCATGGAGTGAAAGTTACAGATGCAGGTATCATATAATGACACATGAAGAGAAGGGAGTTACCTCGCAAGTGGAGAACCAGTGTTGACAGGGTCAATTCAATCAGGGTGGATGTAGTCCACTCCCAATAATAGATGAGGAGGTGTCAATTCCAGGAGAGGCAAAGTTTCTTCTGTAATGAGCCAGCCACTCCCAGTCCCTATTCAAGACCAGATTAATGGTGTTAAATTTGCAAATTAATTTTAGTTCTGCTGTTTCTCTTTGAAGTCTGTTTCTGAAGTATTTTTGTTCAAGAATAGTGACTTTTAAATCGGTTATAGAATGACCAGGAAGATTGAAGTGTTCACCTACTGGCTTTTGTATGTTACCATTCCTGATGTCCGATTTGTGTCCATTTATTCTTTTACGTAGGAACTGTTCGGTTTGGCCAATGTACATGGCAGAGGGGCATTGCTGGCACATGATGGCATATATAACATTAGTAGACGTGCAGGTGAATGAGCCCTTGATGGTGTGGCTGATGTGGTTGGGTCCTCTGATGGTGTCGCCAGAGTAGAAAATGGGGTCAGAGGTTTGCTACAGGGATTGGTTTCTGGGTTGGTGTTTCTGTGGTGTGGTGTGTAGTTGCTGGTGAGTATTTGCTTCAGGTTTGGGGGTTGTCTGTAAGCGAGGACTGGCCTGCCTCCCAAGGTCTGTGAGAGTGAGGGATCGTTTTCCAGGATAGGTTGTAGATCGTTGATAATGCGCTGTAGAGGTTTTAGCTGGGGGCTGTACGTGATGGCCAGTGGTGTTCTGTTATTTTCCTTGTTGGGCCTGTCCTGTAGTAGGTGATTTCTGGGTACCCGTCTTGCTCTGTCAATCTGTTTCCTCACTTCCCCAGGTGGGTATTGTAGTTTTAAGAATGCTTGATAAAGATCTTGTAGGTGTGTTTTTCTGCTGAGGGCTTGGAGCAAATCCGGATGAGCGCTGCAAAGAGAAAAATAAAGCAAGATTTTAATTGACTACCAATTTTAATTTTTAGTGCATTAAACAGAACTGGAAAAGTGATGCAAGCATGATCACTTTTTTAAAAGCTTTTTATTTTGTGCAAGTAATTGTAAAAAGAACTAGAAGCCTTTACAGTAATTTCAAGGGACTATATGGTTAGTCACTTAAGTTTGTTCAAATCAAGAGACTTACTTGCATAATAGAATTACAGAATACGGAATAAATATATATTGAGGAGTATCCCATGCTTTTAATAAGGACAAACAGGCTTGGATCAGCTCAGCCCAACTGGGAAGTGGGCAGAGAATCCGAGAGAAGACAAAAAGTTATGGCTCCTCTAGACTTCATAATTACCTGATAAAAGTAGGAATGGGAAAGGACTCATTATTTGTAGAAAGAAAAAACAGACCATCTAAACCTTTTCTATCATAAAAAGAAGCCAAATATTTGTACGATTATAATAAGAATGTTGGAATATGATTGAATGTATAGGAATTTGGGAATATAGCAGCCCTATTAATTATTCATGCCACTGAAGTTATTTCAGAGGTTTATCATTCTGCTATACACATCCTTTCAGCTTTTAATTTAACAACAGAGTAGAGACCAAGTGCTCAGCTCAGGAACAGCGGTATTTGAAGGTGCCAAGTTTTGCATCCTATGGTATTTGCACACAAAAGGGTTTCATGAATCTGTGGGAATCTCACTTATTTTTGTAGCCCAAGTGAAGGGATAGGCTTCCAAAATGTGGTGACTGTGAGCTATTGGATAACAGCCAGAGTGCATGCAAACATTTATTATCAGGGAAAAAACAAAGTTAACATGGACTATATATATTCCAGCTCAGACTTTTTTCTACCCCAAATAAAACTACAGGCTTCTGTGACAGAAGCCATTCAAGTAACAAATAGTACCCAGGCTGCCTCAGTTCCTGCTAAATGAATCTTACTCACCTGTGACTCCTTAAATTAGCCATATCTAGGCTGGTCAGAACCTAATAACCACCATAACTATCAGGAAGTAGTTAATGGATTCAGCTTCTTCCTTGCTCAAACTAAGAAAAACAAACCAACCAACCAACCCTAAATACAACCCTATCACTTGCCCTTCTCTGCAATAAGAACTTCTACCTCTTTGAGCCAGGGAAAAAGGAAAAACTAAATGGAAACTCCCTCCCCCCATAAGTAATATAGGGTTCTTGTAGTGTTAGCTGAGCCACCCCCAGCATCCCTCAGAGAACATTTAATCCTTTAAATAGAGAAAGAACAAATGTTTCCTTTCCGCTAAGGAGAGTTGGAAAAGTTAGCCACCTGCTGCTCTTTACATAAAGAGAAGGAAAGGGGGATAAATCTTTTCTGTATCCTTCTGCATTACCCTCATTTGCTGAACTTCCACAAGAGCAAGAACTTTCTATACAGAGAAGGAGCTACAAATTAAATGAAGAGCCATCCTCAAGCTAACATGGGGGGGGGGGGGGGTAGGGGAGAATAGAGCTGCCACCACATCAGGAGCTCTGGGGTTATTTAACCAAAACGAACTAACACAATTTCAAGAGCTCCTCTCCCCTGGAAATCTCCCTGTTCTAAATTCCAAATAAGTAAAAAAGGAATGTTAAGTAGTTCTAAAGCAGAGCACTCAGTCATGTTCTTCCCAAAGGCAAAATATTGCCTTTTCCATTTCTGTATGACCAGTTTCACAGCAAAATAGTAAAACTCTTCCTTTGTCAGCTGCTTCCCAGTAAACAACTTAAATGATATGCAAGCCTTGTCCTAAGTTCTAGGAAGTGAATAATAAATCCCGCATCCTGGACCTTACCTAGGGACCCAGGTATTCCCTTGAAGCTGATGGGTTGTCTATGGTGGTTATGACAGCTTCTGGGAGGCCACTTAGGACCATGTCTAATGAAAAGTTAGCGTTAAAAATGTATGCATTGTTATTAATACTGAGTGTGTAGGTAGTTGAGAGGAATAGGCAGGAAACAGTCAACAGACCTTTCTTAGTAGGTAGGAGGAGAATGAAGGCAGGACATTGATTGGCTTTGGACAATGATGGGAAGGGAAAAATAGATGGATCTGATGTTTCACCACCACCACCCAAATCCAGAGGAATATATAATCTCTAAATGAACAGAAGAATATGCATGTGTAGTTTAGCTCCATAAATCAAGAAATGGCAAAGTTGAGGTTACTTGAAGACATTAATTCTGTCCCATGTGGAGGTTTTGCAAAAGTATTTCATTATATGATCACTTAATTTTTCTCCAATTATCCAGCATACACTCGTGCATTTTTTCTTCCACGTTAGATACACATGTGTTAATGTGGTATAATTTGTTGTTCTTTTATACTTATATATTTGCCAAGTTTGCATTTGAAGTTCTCTCTGGGAGGAATGTTGTTTTCCAATTACTATCCGAGAACTCTATAGGACAAGATGTGCATAGTCTGAGGATTGCAGCAGACAGCTTGGCTTGAAATGAACAAATTGAAAGATATGGCACAATTAATGAACAGCCATAGGAAGCTTAATACCTTAAGACTGAAAGATAAACTAGTAAATCTGTTTGCAAAAAGAGAAAATCTCTGAAGATGGGGAAAATAATTATCTCTAGGTATTTCAGCTGCCTGGGTACTGAGAAGGAAAAAACTGTGGAAACACTCTGGCAGGGGAAATTTTACTGAATTCAGTAATCTTTATTAAAAGCAAGTACAAATCTAAACTGTGGTATCTAGACAATATGGTGGTTTTCTTTCCTGACCATCCTAAACTGTTAAGTGCTGTTATTTTCTATTAAATAGCTTTCTTCTACCCAAGAAGTGGGTTTATTTGGAGAAGCTATTCATGTAACTAGGTAGGCCCAGATCATCCCCTCTGAAGGAAAAACCCACAAGAAAGGATTTGGGGAGGAAATCTCTGTAAGAATCCCCAAACAGCATATCCTCAACACTGTTCGGACAGGGCCATTGGTGTTTGCCCACAATCCTCCCCATGAAATATGCAGCAGGAACTACCTCCCTAACCTGGCAGAGTCCCAGGATCTACAAAAAAAAAAAACCAGGGTTATCCATATGCAGCCCCTGTGTCTCTACGCATGCTCTGGCCCGAGGTCCAATCATACTCTTTCTGGATGTAGTTGCCCCAGGAGCCTTTTGGAGGTATGGCTTAGTGGAATAGGGACAATACATCGCCAGACTATTATTCCTGCTCCATGGAGATGGAGCAGGAATAATTATTTTCTCTCTATCACCCACTCAGTCTCTGACTCCTTCAGCTCCACAGTATGCCCTCTACAGGTTTAGAGCTCCATGAAGCTGGCTGACCTCCAAAGTACGCCTCCCACAGTAAATGGGAGCTCTGTGTGCGAAGTCCACACATAGCTCTGGCAAAGGCAGTGTGCTCCGGACCATCATTACTTTGGACCACTGAAGATGAAATCAGCTATATAAATGTAAGATATTATCTCATTGTCAGATAAGTGAAACTCAGCTCTTGGAAGGAATTAATACTGTCCTGAAAATGTTGATTGGAAATGAACATTTGTATGAAATAAAATCCCTTATAGAAGAGAAATGTAGATATTAGATAAAGGGACAATATTAATAATCCACTAAAATCAAAGACCAAGAATAATAGCAGAAATAAAAGGAACAAAGAATACTAGGGAAAAAGTCAAAGCATAAAAATTAGGGCTGTTAAGTGATTAAAAAATTGTGATTAATCACGCAATTAAAAAATTAATCACGATTAATTGTGCTGTTAAACAATAGAATACCATTTATTTTAAATATTTTTGGATGTTTACCACATTTTCAAATATATTAATTTCAATTACAACACAGAATAAAGTGTACAGTGCTCACTTTATATTTTTATTACAAATATTTGCACTGTAAAAAACAAAGTATTTTTCAATTCACCTCATACAAGTACTGTAGTGCAATCTCTTTATCATGAAAGTTGAACTTACAAATGTAGAATTATGTACAAAAATAACTGCATTCAAAAACAAAACAATGTAAAACTTTAGCGCCTATAAGTCTACTCAGTCCTACTTCTTGCTCAGCCAATCACTCAGACAAACAAGGTTGGTTACAATTTTCAGGAGATAATACTGCAGGCTTCTTGTTTACAATGTCACCTGAAAGTGAGAAAAGATGTTCGCCTGGCACTGTTGTAGCTGGCGTTGCAAGATATTTACGTGCCAGATGCACTAAAGATTCATATGTCCCTTCATGCTTCAACCACCATTCCAGAGGACATGCTTCCATGCTGATGATGAGTTCTGCTTGATAACGATCCAAAGCAATGAGGACCAGGACCGCCCAGAGGATTCAGGGGGTCTGGGGCAAAGCAATTTTGGGGGGCCCTTCCATAAAAAAAGTTGCAATACTATAGAATACTGTATTCTCATGGGAGCCTCTGTGGGGCCCTGGGAAAAATAAACATTTAAAAACCTTCCGTATCTCAGCACAAACCCAGTTTTGAGAACTTCTTTTCAAGTCACCTTTACAAGGTATCAGTGGTTCTCAGCATCAGCTAGTGCTAAAAGGCACTAAAGCTCATTAAAAGGGTTGGACAAATATTTTCCGTCAAAACTTTTTTTGGATCGAAAACTAGGGGTTTTTAAAAAGCAGAAAAAATCACGGACAATGTCTGCTTTCCTTCAAAATTTGTTGTGGTTTTTTTAATTGAAAAGCTGAAATTAGTCTGTCAAAACCTGAACATGATTTGGGGTTTCAGAAGTGTGTGGCCAAATATTTGCTGCTTGCTGTGTTTGATTGTTTAAAGAAACAATAAAAAAAATCCAAAACTTTTGAACCACCTCAGCTTGTGACCAAACGCCTGAGCCCATCCAGTCAGAGATGTTTCCAAGTTTCTGATACTCTGCTGGCTTCCTTGACTCATATCTGTCTCCATAACTTTGGGTTCATTTAGGTTAGAACATAAGAACATAAGAACGGCTATACTGGGTCAGACCAAAGGTCCATCCAGCCCAGTATCCTGTCTACCGACAGTGGCCAATGCCAAATATCCCAGAGGGAGTGAACCTAACAGATAATGATCAAGTGATCTCTCTTCTGCCATCCATCTCCACCCTCTGACAAACAGAGGCTAGGGACACCATTCCTTACCCATCCTGGCTAATAGCCATTAATGGACTTAACCTCCATGAATTTATGTTTCCTAGAGACTGGCTCCATGGGGTCCCTCACAAACTGGAGATGGTTACTGTGGGTTTGTCTTTAGTATAGCTTATGTACATACCCCACGAACTGAGCATTTGAGCTTGTTCCAGAATCTGGGATGAGCCTATGTTGTGAAAACTGAAATGCTCAAAATAGCACATGCCTGTGAATGGACACAGGGTGCTAAAATTAAATTAACCCAGGGGTTCTCAAACTGGGGGTTGGGACCCCTCAGGGGGTCACGAGGTTATTACTGGGGGTCGCAAGCTGTCAGCCTCCACCTCAAACCCCGCTTTGCCTCCAGCATTTATAATGGTGTTAAATATATTAAAAAGTGTTTTTAATTTATAAGGGGGGGGTTGCACTCAGAGGCTTGCTATGTGAAAGGGGTCACCAGTACAAAAGTTTGAGAACCACTGAATTAACCCCTCTGGAGCCTCTGGGAATGCAGGGAGGGGGTCCTCCCTTGGTAGGGTTGGGAAGGAGATAGGTGGTGTAGAGATTGCTCTTCTCATGTGATCCCTTCCCCCTGGCTCTCTTGGCTCTACCACTGTTAATCTAAAGTGGCTAATTTTAAATGAAGCTACCCCTGACATGAATCTCCCTATGGCACTGAAATTAAATGTAGGGAAAAGGGAAAAGATAACAGCTTGGCTCTTGGTGTTAAATAGCTGTCTGCAAGCCTCAAACTGCTGAATGAGCTTTAGGGTAGGGAAGGCTGTGCCTCCCCAAACAGCCTGGCCCTGCCCCCTATCCAACCCCCATCCACTTCCTGCCCCCCCCAGAATCCCGACCCATCCTGCTCCTTGTCCCCTGACGCCCCCCCGAGACCCTCTCACCAACCTCCCCATCTCCCTGTCCCTTGACTGCTCTGACCCCTATCCACCCCCCCGCCGAGTCCTGACAGACCCCCAAATGCCCACGATCCAACCCCCCATTCCCCGTCCCCTGACCACCCCCCCAGAACCTCTGCCCCCTGACTGTCCCCAGGACTCTTTGCCACTTATCCAACCCCCCCGGTCCCTTGTTGAGCTGTGTGGAGAAGGAAATTCTATTTTGCAGAGGATTTCAATAGGGAGGATGGAGCCCTGGATTCTGAGCCAGTCTGGCAGGTGGGTTGTTAGGAGCCAAGCAGGTGACCAAACCAACTCCACAAAACACTTGTATTTCAACAAATGCTAAACTTCAAAGAAACACTTTACCAGAATATTTCTGACCAGCTCTAGGTCCTAGGACTGGGGGGGTTGCTGTGTTTAAACTCCAAATGCTTGGTCCAATCTGCTCCATTCCACAAGCAAAGTATTTGATCTTGAGAAGTATTTTATGAGCCCCAGGGTTGAGTCATCTCTGGCAGCGATGCTTTATCACATGCAGAGAGAGAGAGTAAATGTCTGCAGTGGCAGGCAAAAGCACCTCAGCTTCGTTTTGGATTTGGAATATTAATAGAGAGCCCCCAGAAAGAAAGCATGGTTTTGTGGTTAAGGAGCTGGTTTGGAGTTTGCGCGATGTGTGCTCAATTCTGGCTGTCACAGACTTTCTGGCTCACCTGAGGCACGTCATTTTATAGCCCAGGCCTCAGTTCCCCATCTCTAAAATGGAAATAAATCTTTCTTTGTTGGTCTTGTCCATTCAGATAAGAAGTGTTGTGGGGCAGGGTGTCTGTACAGTGCCTAGCATCATGGGGCCCTGATCTTACCTGAGGTCTCTAGGTTCTGTTGCAACATTAATAATCCCCCAAGAATGCACTCCTGCGCACCAGCTAGTCCTGGATCTCAAGAGATGAAAAGGCAAGTCCAGCAACCTCCATGGCTATCTAGTCCCTATAGCTTTTCATACCAAATTTCAAGGCAGAGAAATTCTATTAACACCCTCATTGAAACCTTGATTGTAATGGAAACACTGACTGGGCATTAGCTACATTGGTGCAAACCTCAACAGTATAACTATAGTACAGAGGTAAAAGGACTCTTCAGTCCCCGGGACTCCCTGCCCCTTATCCAACCCACCCCCGGCCGCTTACCCCCTCTCCTGGAACCTCAGCGCGCGCGTCCAGGAGCGTCCCTGGACAGCGCTGCAGCCGCATGCCTCCAGCGGGGCCTGAGCTCCTCCCCGCTCAGAGCCGCATGGTAAGGGGGCGGGGCTGTGAGCTTCAGCGGGACCGGAGCCCTCTTATCACGCGGCTCTGAGCAGGGAGGAGCTCAGGCCTCGCCGGAGGCATGCGGCTGCAGCGCTGTCCAGGGACGCTCCTGGACGCGCGCGCTGAGGTGATGGGGGGATGGGGGATGGCGGGGGGGAGCCTCAGCCCTTCTCGTGGGGGCCCCTGCGGGGCCCAGGGCAAATTGCCCCGCTTGCCACCCCCTCTGGGCGGCCCTGATGAGGACTGACACATGTTCATTTTCATCATCTGAGTCTGATGCCACCAGCAGAAGGTTGATTTTCTTTTTTGGTGGTTCGGGTTCTGTAGTTTCCACATTGGAGTGTCGGTCTTTACAATTTCTGAAAGCATGCTCCACACCTTGTCCCTCTCAGATTTCAGATGGCACGTCAGATTCTTAAACCTTGGGTTGAGTGATGTAGCTATTTTTAGAAATCTCAGATCGGTACCTTCTTTGCATTTTGTCAAATCTGCAGTGAAAGTGTTCTTAAAACGAACATGTGCTGGGTCATCATCCGAGACTGCTATAGCATGAAATATATGCAGAATGCGGGTAAAACAGAGCAGGAGACATACAGTTCTCCCCCCCAGGAGTACAGTCACAAATTTAGTTGGTGCATTATTTTTTTAACAAGCATCATCAGCAAGGGAGCATGTCCTCTGGAATGGTGGCCGAAGCATGAAAGGTCATAGGAATGTTTCGCATATGTGGCATGTAAATACTTTCCAATGCCAGCTACAAAAGTGCCATACGAACTCCTGTTCTCACTTTCAGGTGATGTAAATAAGAAGCAGGCGGCAATATCTCTCGTCAATGAAAACAAACTTGTTTGTCTTAGCGATTGGCAGAATAAGAAGTAGGACTGAGTGGCCTTATAGGCTCTAAAGTTTTACACTGTTTTGTTTTTGAGTGCAGTTATGTAACCCCCCAAATTCTCCATTTTTAAATTACTTTCATGATAAAGAGATTGCTCTTCAGTACTTGTATGAGGTGAATTGAAAAATACCATTTCTTTGTTTATCATTTTTATAGTGCATTTTGTAATAACAAATAATATAAAGTGAGCACTGTGCACTTTGTATTCTGTGTTGTAACTGAAATAAATATTGAAAATGTAGAAAAACATCAAAAAATATTTGTATTCTATTGTTATAAGTGTGATTAATCATGATTAATTTTTTTAATCACTATTAATTTTTGAGTTAATCGTGTGAGTTAACTGAGATGAATTGACAGCCCTAATAAAAATACAACGAATATGGTAACTGAGGAGATTGTCAGAATTATTAGAAGAGCTAAACATATTCCAGAAATGTTCTGTAAATGGAGCAAAAGAGGAACAATAAACATCAAATAGAACAGAATATCTTCTCTTACAGCTTTTCAAACACACCTAGTGTTAAAGGAAAGGTAGCCCCAGTTAAGAATTACATGTGGGATTTAACCAAAGCCAAAGCTAAAGTACTAGTTACTGAATAAGGACAGTAGTAGGGTATACTTTTCAGCTCTTTTCCTGGAGCCCTAAAGAGACAATGCTGTTAGGATGAAGAAGCAGAGAGTAAAAAAAGCTACTGGGGACTCCTGTGGTTTCACAGTTGCTGCAATCTTAATAGCTTTGCTCTTGTGAGAGCAGTAAGTTATCATGAAACCTGGACCAACCCTGACATTTGCAGAAAGGCTATATAAACTGCCTCCTAACTCCAGTATTTGGTGGCCTGGAGGCCACACCATCCTTCCCACCTTGTCAATCAAGAGAGAAAAAATCAGTGGTGCCAGCAGAGCAGTCTAGGAAATAGTAATCTATTTTCAAACACAGGGAAAGAGAAATCAAGAACGCGGGGGGCGGGGGGGGGGGGGGAAGTTGGGTGAGGGGGATGAAAAAAGGGTGGTGTTTTCCCTACATTAAAACACTAACCTTTAAAAAGGGGGGGGGGGAAACAGGCTCAAAAGAATGGGTAGTGACCAGAGAATTTTTAATCCTTGACCCAGTCACATTCCTGATATCCAGGCAGAGCAGCATACTGGGAGGAGCATCTTTAAGATATTATATTTTTCCCTCCAGTTTGGGCAGTGCCTCTTGCTGAGCACTTCCTATTGGGATATTTGGGTTTAGTACTGACAAATGTAGAGGCATCCACATTTAAAAATTTACTTCTAAAACAGATAAAGTATTTATTAAATGAATTTAATAGCCTTGAATACTATTCCTATATAATCCACAACCCATGTGGATCCCAGCCATCTGTGGGTAGCATCAAGTGCTATACACATCTTTGAGATCTCCCATTCAGTGCTGGTACAAAAGCTGTCTCAGCTGCCAATCCACTGTCACCCGTAGCCCTTTTCTTTGACCAGGTTTTACAGGTCAAATAGTATGTCATTGGTAACTCGTTCATTGTTAAGTGAGGTTGTAATAGGCTACATAACAAAACAACTTCAGATTGGAACATATCATACGGAGCAGCAGCTTCTCTTTAACTAGGCTCCCTTCTCAACAGCCACACTCCTTTCTGTAGTCACCACAAAGTGTGTGGAATTACAGTATGGAGGTGATTCTGGATGGTAGACACTGGGATGACATGGATTCTATTTCCAACTCTGCCTGTTGGCTGGCCCTGAGCAACTTACTTTATCTCTCTCTGCCAGTTTCCCCTGGAGCCCCACTATTCCTGTAATATCTGGATAGTGATACTGACCTCCTTTGAGATCTACTGATGAAAAGTGCTATATAAGAGCTAGGTATTGTGATTGCCCTCTGTGCTGTCTCTTGGCTGGGCTGCATGCACTTACCCCCATTTGCTCTCTTCTACTGGCCATGTGATAGAGGAGAGTATTGGGGTCGTTATATGGGCAATCTGAACTGTTGGCTGAGGTATGGACCTCTATTAAGTGTAAACTGGCAGTTTTCTGAAGCAAAACATAAACCAAATTACTTTAAAAAGTTAAGTAAGATGATTCAAAATGCAGATAGAAGCTGGTTTGAGCTGTAGATATGTGTACAAATGACATTGAGGCAAAAAGAGCTAATATTTTGAAGAAGATATCCAGAAATTCTACTTGGTGTCTCACAGATATGAAATGTACAACAATGCTTTTCTCTGCTAGTGCCAGGTGAATCTGTAATTTGTATACAGACAGAAAATGTTCAGTTATCTCAAAGGTTCAGGGCAGGAAATTGGGCATTTATGATCAACAACATTGAATTGGGGATAAAGATTAATAGTGTAGGACATGCTCTGGAGCTGATTAACCAACAAGCTTAGCTAGACTGATGGAATTTTGGTTACCATTAAAAGGTAACCAAGGTAACAACTGACATAAAACTCAAATAATTTGTTCACGCACACACAGTATCAGTAAGGATTTAACATCTTAGACTACTGAAGCTGGAAACTTAAAAAAAATTAACTTTGTTTTTAGCATTTGTTTTATAAGCCATTTTGACTTTCCATTTCTCGTGCTAAGATAATGTGGTTGGCTTGAGCTCACAACATTGTAGAGGTATGTTTAACATTATAAAGGAGGGCTTTTTATTTTCATGCAAAAAAACCCCAACAACCCTACTACACTTGCTAAATAAAACTTTTTTAAATTGGGGAAAATATGTGCGGGTCTAAAGGTAGACAGTGTCCCTTTTATATATTTTGATGAGTGCTTCAAAGGAATCCACAAACTGTATGCTGGGTGAAATACTGGCGGGAGAAAGTACAGATTTGAATGGTAGTAAAAGTGATAGCTGAAGAAAAACAAAACAAACAAGATATTAAACCCAACATTACAGCCTGTCTTCAGCAATAATTACGAATGGGAGTTCATCCCACAGAAGGAGGGAATGATACATTTGGGTTTAGGATTTGTCTTATGTTTAGGTCTGTTGGTCTTAATCAAGCAAAAATTCTATTGGCCATTCAGTGGAAGTTTTGACAGATTAAGCAGTTCAGGATTTTGCCCTTAAATTCCAAAACAATAGAGAAGCATTAGGGATGAATTAACCGATTCCACTAAAATAATTGCTGATCTGAACCTTCCCCCTACTCCCCCTCAAAACAAAACAAAAAACTTTAACTAAATATTTTTAAAGTTCAAAATAGTTCTGCCTTTTTAAAAGAATACATTCTACATTTTTTAAAATTCTGTCTAAGTATATACATGACTTGACTGAAAATACTTTAGCAAGCCTTTTGCCAGGAGATTACTAGTCTGCTTTTTGCAGGCCTAATGAGTTCAAGGAGCATTTAATTTTTGGCTGAATAACCAAACCTTTTCCACATAAAACTGGTATAAATCAGACCTACCAAAAGTCATTAAACTGATCATGACAGTAATATACCGTAATGTTTCACTCAAACACAAATCAGTGATATGCTCATATGTGTAAAAGAAATAAGTTTGTCTGAAAACAAAATAACGAGTACTTTTGATTAAACAAAAGTACAAATAAAAAAATAAAAGTTACAAATAAATGCAGTTTCACAATTAGGATTCCATGTAGGTACAGGAGGGTCTTTCTACACAAAGCAGCTTGCAGGATTATGGCCAAAGCTTGGTAAGAGAGTAACCCTTCCAATAATTTAACTTCAAGCCATTACAGAAACTAAATGAAAAAGGGGCGGGGGGAGGGGGAAGGGGTAGGTTGAAAGACAAAAACAAACAAAACTCCACAACACACAGATGGGTGAAGCTAACATTTCAGCAGAAGGGTGCCCTTTTCAGACTTACAGCTTCAGGAAAACAATTGCACTTGTGAATTTCTTGTACTCCTCCAGCATTCAGCCCAATAAACTAAAAGGACATCATGCTTCCCAGCAGACATCAAGTCAATTAAGCAGGAAGAAAATGTAAATAAGATTACAAGATGCTAATGAAAATAAAAGACAAAAAGGTAACAAATGCAATTTATAACTAACTCAACATTTTACAATTTCTAATTAAAATAAAATATCTTATCATGCTACAATATGTACCTTCTCAAAAGATTTTACAGCACTTTAAGAACTCATATTAAATTTGTCTCTCCAGTCTATGTAGTTTCTTAGGATTTTTCCATTCTTCTGTCTTTAATAAAGCCCTCAGTTAAGTGAGTGGGAATGATATCCTGCCCCCACCTAAGTCCAGGGCAAAACTTCCATTGACTTCAGTGGTAATAAGCAATGGATCACCTGGTAGGGGATTTTGATCACTTGATGAGGATGATCAGGGAGTCACCTGACAAAGAGATCTGGAGGTTATAAAATAAAGGGTCTTACATTGGCAATTTTAGAGAGAGATAGGAAGAAGAAACCAGAAAGATTCCATGATTTGTAGGAGAAGCTATATATTGGAGAGTAGGGGCAGAGGAAGGATTCTAGATTCCTTGGAGGATTTTAACCTAAGCCCAAAGATCACTCAAGAGTGGTGAGGAAACTAAGGCAGAGCATTGCATATAGGTATGTGTATTGTTTTGTATAGAGTTGTTTATGTGTTATGCTCTCTAAAGCAAAAGTTGGGTTTTTTTTTTTTTTGAGGGAATCCTTAGAATCCGAGTGTCTCTTTGCTTCATTATGATGTGTCCTTGAAGAAGTAACGATAAATCCAGTGTTTCAGAGTGGTAGCTGTGTTAGTCTGTATCAGCAAAAACAATGAGGAGTCCTTGTGGCACCTTAGAGACTAACACATTTATTTGGGCATAAGCTTTCATGGGCTAAAACCCACTTCATCAGATGTATGGAGTGAAAAATACAGTAAGCAGTATATATATTACAGCACATGAAAAGATGGGAGTTGCCTTACCAAGTGAGGGGTCAGTGCTAATGAGGCCAATTCAATCAAGGTGGAACTGGCTATTCTCAACAGTTGACAAGAAGGGGTGAATATCAACAGAGGGAAAATTATTTTTTGTAGTGACCCCGCCACTCCCAGTCTTTATTCAGGCCCAATTTGATGTGTCCAGTTTCCAAATTAATTCCAGTTCTGCAGTTTCTCATTTAAAGTCTGTTTTTTAAGGTTTTTTTTGTTGAAGAATTGCCACTTTTCAATCTTCCTGGACACTCAACAACAGACTTAAGTGTTCTCCTACTGATTTTGAATGTTACAGTTCTTGACGTCTGATTTGTGTCCATTTATTCTTTTGCGTAGAGACTGCCTGGTTTGGCCAATGTACATGGCTGGCAGAGGGGCATAAACCAGTGTGGCCACAAGGCTGGAGATCTGGGAACGGCTGTGCTTAAGCTGCTGTGGAGTTGTGGCGGTTAGGATTGGTCCAAGGGGCCAATGGCAGCTGGACTGTGAGGGGCCCCATTTCTGTAAAGGGATGATGGACAGTGTTAGTGCCCAGGAAATGTGCTAAAGAAGAGATAGTATTACAGCCTACTACTAAGGTGCAGAGAAGTTTAAGAGTACATGGGCCTAGTGTATGAGGCCCAACTTCAGCAGCCTAGTGAGTGTCCAGCCAGGGGGAGTTCTACCAGGACTGCCTGTGACAAGTATCATGCTAAAATCTTGAGGACAGGATAATAATGAAAGTCTGAAAATTCCTAATGATATCTGGAAGGGACAATATACAAAGATGAATAGGTTGTTATCTTGAGTTACCCAAGTTAATATGCAAGTTAATAAAAGTTGCACATTTCTGGAGGAAGTACTAAAACTGTTGTAATACTAAATGTGTTTTGGACCTAACAAGAAAATAAAAGGCTTTTAACACTAATCCTAAAAAAAGGAAGTGTAGCAAAAGAAATGAGGATAAAGAAACTGAAGAAAATCTAGTGATTGCAATATTTGACTTGAGATGGTCCCAAGGTACAAAATATTTGAAACTATGCAAGAAGTCCTCACAATTTCAATGCAATTTTTGGGCCAAACTCTGGCTACTGAAAACAGAAGTAAATCCTTTACACTGGCACATATTATAGTGTATTTTTAATCATGTCTCTGTGCCCAAATACAAGCTGCAGAAGCCAGAATAGCTCCACCTTGCCTGACACGCATCCTGTACCATTTTTGATAAATACTTCTGTAAAATTGTAATTTTGTATGTATATTCAAGGTAGAGTGAATTTAGCCACCTGATTGGAAGTACAGTGTAGAAAAGAACTCCGTGTACACACCTTTATATTTGTTCTTAGTTCTAACATCAGCATTGCTTAAAATAGCTGTGAGATGGAAGTACATTTTACTATTGATATGCAAATAAGCTCACCAAACATCCCACTTGCTTCCACAATCTGTATGTCCTCTTCTAGCAGCACAAGTAGCTCTTTACACTGCAGCAGCAGTATTCACAGTGCATAATCCTCTTTAGAAAGACAGGTCTGATCTAAATGTGCTAATTTTCAACAGCACTCATAGCTTCTTTAGATCTTTGAAATCCAGCCTCTCTTTACAATAATTAATAGATTATAAACTTCATGAGATAAATCTCACATTGCCACAGTTTTAAATGGCCTCTACTCTGCTTAGCTGCTTGAATGCCAATAATTTATTCAGTGGGAGAATACAGCAAGCCATAGATAAATAATTAAAGCTGCAGAAGAGCTTGCAATATGTCGCTACCAAATTTAAATTTCAGTGTGTGATTATCTGCTACTTGTGTCTTCTAAATACATATTCTGTTTAGAGTCTGCATCACTTAACTCTAGCATATAATATACTGCATTAGATTAAAGTTTAATTATTGTTCCCAAAATTTTGGTAGTGCTTTGGCTGCTGTATTAAAATAAAATCCTAATATCTTATCACACATCTATACTAATTATCACACTGTCTGGTGTGGCACATGACCATGAGTAGCAGCCTCAGAGCAGACATCCCAGACTTGTGGTATGTTCTATGATTAGATTTCACCAACCCAGTAACAAATGTAAACTCCTAAAGCCCTCCACCCCAGAGTGCAAACTGATGGGATGAGTTCATGCCTAGGGGTCTCCTTCCTGGAGGGAGTTAAGAATACAATCAACAGGGCCTCTGTCCTTTGATACTACACAATGCCTCATTTGCCTTCAGTGGGCCATCAAGTGCAGGATGAGCACTTTACATTATGATTAGATTCTTTTCCTGATTGAGTTACACAATTACAGAGGTTTACAAATCAAACTCTCACCATGGGCTATAGAGGTTGTAAGTGAGATCAATACATGCAGCATCCTACAAGCATTTCATCAAGTCTAAATTCATTCTTATCAACTTAAGATCTAATATCTATTTTGATAATGCTAACACACCAGTCAGCAGGACTGGTTTCCAGTTATGCCTTTTTAAATGTTTAGTGAGGCCTGGAGCTTTGGCGTGAGCTTGCACCTGGTGTGCCAGCATCACACTAATAAATTAATGTTTGGCGCTGTTCAGTAGCATACACCTTTTCTGATGGTGGAGCTGGCTTCCACAATTGGCATTATTTTACAGTTGGAAAGCTAAAGAGTGCAATTGTGGTTTCTTCAGGTGAACAACTGTATAATTTTGTTAGAATTGTATAAAATTAATGTCCAGAAAGAATTTTCCTCCTTGCTTTCTGCCATCTCTCTTTTTTCCTCTGTCAGCTCCCATTTTCATTTCTCTTCCTTCACCTAATCTTTGGCTTTCAGATCTTGCTTTTTCCATAACCTCAACCAGACCCAGAACCTCATGGTTCTCTTCTGCCTTCTTCTCTCTTATTCCCTCCCTCTCCTTTATTTTTAAGTTCACACCTTTTGGCTCCTTTTCTTCTGCCAATAAGCATCCCCACCCCTCCTTATCAAAAGCCTTCCTACACACCAGCTTGTCCTACTACTGTACTATTTACCTTTTCCCCTTTGTCTTTAAAATAATTCAATGATTAGACTGTATCACAAACTCTCTACTTGATCTTCTCCAGCGTGTCTTCTGCACACCTCCCTCCACTGAAAACACCTACCCTAGGGACATCACCCCCTCCTAGTTAGAAACACTTTTCTATTTTCATCCCTTTTGATGACTCTGCTGCCTTTGACACAGCTCATTCCCTCTCCTCACCCACTTTTTTTCTCCTTTCAGAGGTTACACAGCACCCCACTCTCCAGTTCTTCTCTTGCCTCACTGACGAGTCTTCCAGTGTCTCCTCCCTTGTTTCTCTTTCTGTTGGGGTCTCTCAATTCTGTCCTTGCATACCCTCCTCTCCTTCCTGCCAATTTTGCTTTTCAGAACCTCATTCATTCCCATGGCTTCCACTACTGTCTCTTTGTGAATTACTCCAAAATCTGTCTCTCAACTCTGACCTTCTTCCCCAAGCCCAAATTCTCCCCCAAAGCCATCTTGCTGTGGAGATCCTGCCACCTTCTCAAACTTAGTTTCTTCAGAATCAAAGGTTTTTTTCTTTTCTTCTAATCCTTCTCCTCTACCTTTCATCCCTATCATGAATGAAAACTCCAGTATCTCTTGTCACCATGCTTTGCAAGTTCACTATGACCTTTGTCTCCTATCACCTCTTATTCAGTCTCCTGATAAATGCTCTTAGATATCACCAAAATCCTTCCTATTCTGTCTCCATGGTTTTAAAAAAAACTTTCCCAGTGATCTACATTGCCCAGTTAAAAACACCTGACCAGTCTGAAGTTGTTGTGCCTTCCCCATATTTAGTCTAATTCTCCTTCCAGGCCCAGTTACCTTTCAACTCTTTCCACCCCAGTCCATCCCAAACACTGCGCTAAATTCCGCTTCTGGAAGTGCTCCAACCATGTCATTCCACCCACCGAATCCTGTAAACTGACTTCCTTTCCCTTACATTCAGAGCCAAACTCCTCATCCCTCCCCTTCCAGATCCTATATAACCATGCCTCCCCCCATCTAGCTTTGCTTTCATTGCCTCCCCCTCACTCCCTACATTCCTCCTAATTCTGTCTGTGTCTTTTTAGCTCCCGTTGTCACCCCTTCCTAGTCTTGTAGCCCATTCAGGCTGCTCCCCATGTTTACAATAGCTTCCCATTTCCTGTCTGCTATGTTAATACTTCTTTCTCCAAACCCTCTTTAAAGCTACTTGGAAACCACTGCTTCTAGGAATTCTTCCTAACTTGTTCCCCTGGCAAATTCTGTCTCTACATATACCTCACTGAACTCTTGTCCCAGGTCTTGTCTTGTCTGTCTCTAGTGCAGGACATTTTGAAGAGCTTGCAGGCAATGTTTGTAAAATGCCATATACGTTTACAGTGCTGTATTAATGATTAATATGATCACAAATTAATATTATTTCCCACAAATTTATGAATCCTTATAAAATACTTATGCTTTTTGTTTTCCATCTCATCATGTTGGCTCTCACCTTGTAATGTACTTTCCAGTTTGCTGAAAGCATGATAATGAGGCATGCATAATTGAAATGAAAATCTCTTTAGAACCCCTTCTGATTGACTATGCTGTGAAGCATAATCAAGGACTTCTGAAATTACACAAAAGTACACATGATGATGCACAGCAAAAATCTGGGGCTCTGCATGAGTTGCTTAGTGGTTGATACACGTCCTGAAAATTGCTTTAATTATGAAAAAAATAGCAGGGATACACAACTGGGCACTGAAATCAGTGATCTTGCATATGAACCAGAAAGGAACTTTGTGAATGAAATACAATGAAAGTGCTAGAAGTTGGAAGCATTTTGTTCTGGAAATGGTCTCCAAATGAGCAGTTTAAAACCTGTAAGAACAAAGAAATCTTCACATCCTAGTTACATCGACTGTAAACAGAAGCACTGTAGATGCAGCATCCCCATTGATATCAATATCTATGCACTTATCTTGCAGATTGAAGATATTTTCCCTTACCTTTTGAGAGAGTGATTTCTGGACATTAAGCAATTACTTTCTGACTACATGCACAATTCCATAAACACCTATGACGTCCTTTCCAAGGGCAAATTTCCTTTGTTTATTAGAGAACAGTTGAACATATTATACTTTATCCCTCAAAATTACGTAATCGTATAGACCGTATTACAGAGACATATACTAAAAATGGACAATTATTAACAAATATTTCATCCCCAAAGCTGTGTTAAAAGAATGGGAAGATTGCGAAGTCAAGCTCTGAAGAATTAAGAAATGCCAGCATTTGGGTTGCCTGTACAATCTTAATTTGGTACTTTTGTGCATGTGCATTATGATAGTCTTTAATTACATGATCACATACTATTTGTTCCACGGGACCCCTGCCTCCAATGCAATAGGACAGAGAGTGCTCACGGAATGTGTGGCTATTTAAATGGTTCCCTTTCTCCTCACCATTCACTGTGCTCCCCGCTCCCGCTCCCCAATGCCTTATTTACTGCACATCACTGAAACCTTGCACTGAATACAATATTAATTTCTTTATGGGCTTTTCTATGCTGCTGTCATCATAATATCCGAGTGCTTCACAAGCATTAATGGGTTTATCTTCACAACACACCTGTGAGGTGAGGGATGTTATTTATTATCCTTATTTTACACAGGCAGAACTGAGGCATAGAGAGATTAAGGCCAAAATTGTCAAATGTCACCGAATTTTGGAGGCTCCGTTTGAGAAGGCTATGGCCTGACTTTTCCCAAGAGTATTGTATAGCATTTCACATGTTCAGAGCAGAACTCCCATCGACTTCAGTTGCAATTGTAAGTGCTCAGCACTTCTGCAAATCAGACCCCAGGTCTCTCAACTTGGGTAATCAGTATGAGGGCCACATAGTAGCCACAGGTGAAAAGATTAGTTTAAGTGATTTGTCCAGCATCGTATGGGAATTCTGTGACAGAGGCAGGGATGGAATCCAATTCTCTAGCATAGCGCTCAATTGCCTTTAGCACAAGACCATCCCAACTGCTGCAACTGAGGAGAGGCCCTACAGACAACAGACTCATTCACCTCACAATCTGGTTGGTCCCCAGAGCACAGACTGTCTTGTGGACTGAATCAGGCAGAGGTCCTGTGGAAAAAAATAATGTGATCATGTAATTACAGACTGTATCATAATGCCTACACACAAGGGAGATGAATTAAAGTTGCACGGGCAACCTTAATACTGACTTATTCTAACTTATGAGTGATTTTTTTTGTGCAACATTAGCATTCTTTTTAAAATGATTTTATTCTGGGATGTAACTTCCAGGGTTTTTAAATGCAAACTGAAAAACCAGAAATCCACCACATGGAACCATGTTGCTCCCCACCTTGGGTCATCAGCAGAGTTGGGATGTCTAGATCCACAGTACAGTCCTCTGTTGCTTGAGCTAGCGGAGTAACTGGTAGCAATAGAAATTTATCTTCTGTGTGGACCAGCTGAAAGAGAAGTAGAGACACACTTTGCCTATTGGGTTTTACAGCTATTTGGTGGCCAGCATAGAAATACCAAGACCCTGGAATCCTAGGTTCAATTTCAGGTCTGTAGAGGAATGTTACAGATTATTCTGCTCCCACCCCTACTTTCCCTGTCCCATTCTGTCTCGGTCATTCCCCTCTCCAACTCCTGTCCTTTTTCCCCCTCCTCTTCTTCTATTCTTCTACCACTTCCTGTCTCTGCCCCCTGCCCATTTTCCTCCGGTCAGCTCCTATCTTCTCCCCCCTCTCTGTTGCGGCTCTCTTCCCCCCTCCATGTGCTCCTTCTTCTAACCTCCCTTCCCTAGACTCCTATCTTCCCCCCCAATCTCCTATATTCCATCTTACTCTGTTTATTCTTCACCTGTCTGCATTCCAATCAGGTTGCCTCCTCTTTATCCTTTAAGCTACTTAGTCACCTGAATGTGGGGTGGAGGGGGAGAGAGGAAGAAGAGAGGGAAAAGAACTGAGTACAGTAGAAATGGCACCAGAATAGCCCCCTGCAACTGAAAGGAGCAATTTCCGGAAAAGTCCTGCTCAACCCCAGTAGCATGTAGGGTCTGGGAGATGATGGAGCTTGCTCTGTGCAGATGGAACCTTCTGAGAATTTATATGCCAAACTCTAACAAGTCTCTACTAAATATGTGCCAACTGATATTTTTTTCAGAGGCTCATAACTTGGTCAGCTTTGGTCAAATCTTCATGTGGATGGCAAAAGACTAATCCCTGACACAAAAGCACCTCCTTGCTTAATTTCAGGTCCCTGTTCCAAAGCTTTGAGGGGCTAGAGCTTCTCAATTAAATTCTTATTAAAAAAATATTAACACGGACAAAGCAACATATTGTTCTTTAACCTGTTCTTGGAAATGGCTGAACCATTGTAGGTGCAACTTTAAAAAATAATCACCTGGAGGCAGACAACTGGCATGGCAGATTTCAGTCAGAACAGTTTACACAACTGAAAACAGGGTCTCAATTGGAAAGTGGTGAGCAACATTAAATATAGGTGCTGCTACCTGCTCCACTTAAACATTTTCTGCTTGCTCTGCACTGAGCAATAGAGTCCCTGAAGGTTTTCAAATATTAGGTATTTCTGGGTTGAATTTTGTCCCCTGTTTTGTTAAATACATGTAATTCTTGTGAGAGGTTGGGAGGCATGGGCTGTAACTAGTCTGAAGATGGCATACAGCTTTAACTTTAATTGAATATGTATTCTTCTGTTAGAGACACTAGTTGAAAGCTTCAGATATGGATATCTTCAAAGCTTTACAGCAAGTTATAAATCTAGGTTCTAAACTTTGCATCTCAGTCCTACCTCTAGCTCCTCTGCTGCCTCAGTGCCTAGAGGAGCTTTGGCCATGGCTAGGAACATATTGGATAAGAATTCATCCAGAGAAGACTGAAGAAATGCACTGGGGTATAAGATTGTGCCTGGCCCTTCAGTTGAGGGTGTTGTGCTGTCTTTTTCTGGCAAGGTTCAGAGTATCAGGGTCCTACTATTTCTGTATGGTTTCATGATATGCAGTTGGCAGAGCTGGTCTCTAGTTCCTTTTTTCCATTTCAGACTGGCCATAATGCAACAACCAGATGCATACACTGCACTGTGACCATGCTTTTGTCACCTCCATGTTAGTTTCTGGAGCTACTACAGTAACCCATCTGGCACAGAATATAGTATCCTACTGACACACTGTACCCCATATGACATCCTGTACCCCATGTTCACCATTTTCATATGGCTGATATATTCTATACAAAGTATCCCTCATGAGGTATCATTTGAAAACTCGTAATCTGCTGAACATCATTGTCTTGTTAAAATGTGTGTAAAGCTATGAGATTTTACTATGTTGTTACTTAAATATATTGTAATTCTGGGGAATGCCAACAGACTAGCTCCTCAGACACAACAAAGGACTAACCACAGGTGTTAGGAAACTGTTAACTACTGAAGCAACCATTTGCCAGCAGGACAGACTGAAATTTTTTTTACTTGTCATCCCTGGTCCCAGCCAGGATGTACCCATTCCGCTCAGAGCCTGGCTGCCCCAGACTCCCCACTCCCAGCACAGCTGTTGCCCAGATACTTCCTGGTACTTCTGGGAGGCCCCCTCTACCTCGGTACAGCCGGGACGCTCTCAGCTTCAGTACTGCCTCCCTGACTTCCTGGCTCCCCGCTACCAGGAGCCTGGCTGCCCCCACCCCGTCTCTTGGCTGGCTCCCCACCACATCTGGGCTCCTGGTTGTAAGCTCTATGCCCAGAGTCTGGGTGGCTCCCAGGTTCCTGGCACCACCGACAATAGGAGGGTAGTGTGAACATGAGCCACCCAACATAGGTCGACTTAAGATTTTAATGTAGACATGCCCTAAGAATGGAGAGCTCACAACACACAAATTAGCTCCCCCCGCAAGTCTTTGCTCACAGCAGCTACAATGCTTGAAAGAACAAAGGAAGCTTTTAGAACCAGGGGTTCTACCTGGAAGCCTTTTCAGCTAGTACGTACTGCTGTAAAGTTTTGGATGAGGGGGAAAAAAACCCTTTTTTGTTTTCAAGGTCACTTAACTTGGTAAAATTGAGGAGTTAGCTTGCATGTTTATCCTTTTATTTCTTTTGTAACCAATTTTGACCTTTATTCCTCACCACTTATAATCACTTAAAATCTATCTTTCTCTAGTTAATAAACTTCTTTGACTGTTTTATCTCAACCAGTGTGTTTTGATTAAAGTGTTTCAGAAATCTCTACTCAGGTCAACCAGGCTAGTGCATATTCATTACCAATTGTTCCAATGACAGATTATTTATGAGCTTGTGCCATCCAGTGGGCTGCTGATCAGTACAATTTGCACATTTCTGTGGGGCAAGGCTGGGACTGAGGGATATGCGGGTGTCACCAAGTATCTATTCATGAAAAGCTGGGTATAGCATTTATGTATTCAGCTGGGAGTGACTTTGCATGCTGGTGGCTGTGAGTGAACAGAGCCTGGTCAGGTTTGCTGTTCACTAGCAAGCAATGTAAAAGGTGTCCCAGGCTGGAGAGGTTAGGAGACACAGCAGTTCAAGTTGCACTCCTGAGTGGGGTGGGCTAAAGTGAATACAAAATACACGTGCCATGCTCGCAAGAGGGTATGCAGTTCAATATACAAATTGCTTGTAGTCCATTTAAAAAAAAATCCCACAAGGTCTGTGTAATCCAGTTTTCTAAGAGATTACCTTTCTCCCTGGGCCCACTGTGGCAGCTGAGGTTCACCATGCTGTCTTGGACAGCACAGCCTGGGGAAGCAGAGCATTATCAGTTCCATCCCCCTGCCTTTGAACTCCCTTCTCTTCATCAGAACAAAAGTTTGGTGAGTTACAAATCATGCTGCAAGGATTTCTCATCCAGTCAGGCTTTACAATGAATATTCCTCTGACTGCATGGTTTGAATCTGGCAATTTTATATAGAAGGATGTGACATTGTGAGTCATCTAATGCCATATTAAAGCACGTCATCTTTTGTATTAGGAGCTAAATAAGATGATTGTTTCTTAATGGATACTAAGTCATAAACTGGATTCAAAAAGCATAATAGCCTTAAAAGCAAAATGTGTGGTCCCTTTGTGCCAAATCTGATGTCTTTCTAAAACATCTGATGGAAATGCTGCAGCATCGTGTATGTCCAAAGGCAAATGTGTACCACTTGATAAAGGCTAGAAACTTCAGAGCAGTCAATGCATAAAATATTTGATATTACAAATAAAAGTGTGAAAGCACACCGTGCTACTTGTAAAATGCTGGTAATGTTTAGACAGCTTACTGACTAAACTCTACATTTGTTAATGCATAGCCCCTATGTAATTCAGTTCTTGTAACTGCTGGTTATAGTGTCCAGATAAGTGACCTGGTCTTAGGACCTTTGCAGTCAGAATTTCTGCTTTCAAACTCCTGCAGAGTTTACAAGCTGGAGCTCCTGATTTTGATCTGTTGTGGTGAGTGAGTGGATTGCTTTCAAGACTCGGTCCTCCAAGATGATGAGCACATCCTGGAGTTCCTAATTGCCCTCAACTACTATTGAGTATTAAAACTGTTTTCTTAGGTCCAAGTTTGATTCACTTAATTATATTTAATTTAGGGCTGTCGAATAATCGCAGTTAACTCACATGAGTAACTCAAAAAAATTAATTGTGATAAATTGCAGCTTTAATTGTACTGCTAAACAATAGAATGCTAATTGACATTTATTAAATATGTTTGGATGTTTTTCAACATTTTCAAATATATTGACTTCAGTTACAACACAGAATACAAAGTGTACAGTGCTCACTGTATATTATTTTTATTAGAAATGTTTGCACTGTAAAAATGATAAAAGAATTAGTATTTTTCAGTTCTCCTCATACAAGTACTGTAGTGCAGTTTCTTTATCATGAAAGTTGAACTTACAAATGTAGAATTATGTACAAAAATAACTGTATTGAAAAAAACAACAATGTAAAACTTTAGAGTTTACAAGTACACTCAGTCCTACTTATTGTTCAGCCAATCGCTAAGACAAAAAAGTTTATATTTACTGGAGATAATGTTTCCCACTTCTTATTTACAGTGTCACCTGAAAGTGAGAACAGGCATTCACATGGCACTTTTGTAGCCGGCCTTGCAAGGTATTTACATGCTAGATATGCTAAACATTTGTATGTCCCTTCATGCTTCGGCCACAATTCCAGAGGACATGCTTCCATGATGATGATGCTTGTTAAAAAATGTGTTAATTGAATTTGTGACTGAAGTCCTTGGGGGAGAATTGTATGTCTCCTGCTCTGTTTTACCCACGTTCTGCCTTATATTTCATGTTATAGCAGTCTCGGATGATGACCCAGCACATGTTGTTTGTTTTAAGAACACTTTCACTGCTGATTTGACAAAACACAAAAGGTACCAATGAGAGATTTCGAAAGATAGCTGCAGCACTCAACCCAAGGTTTAAGAATCGCAAGTACCTTCCAAAATCTGAGGGGGACGAGGTTTGGAGCATGCTTTCAGAACTCTTAAAAGCCCAACACTCTGATGTGGAAACTACAGAACCCGAACCACCAAAAAAGAAAACCAACTGTCTGCTGGTGGCATCTGACTCAGATGATGAAAATGAACATGCATCGGTCCATACTGCTTTGGATCATTATTGAGCAGAAACCGTCATCAGCATGGATACGTTCTCTGGAATGGTGGTTGAAACATGAAGGGACATATGAATCTTTAGTGCATCTGGCACGTAAATATCTTGCAGTGCTGGCTACAACAGTGCCATGCGAACGTCTGTTCTCACTTTTAGGTGACATAAACAAGAAGCGGGCAGCATTATCTCCTGTAAATGTAAACAAATTTGTTTGTCTGAGCTATTGGCTGAACAAGAAGTAGGACTGAGTGGATTTGTAGGCTCTAAAATTTTACATTGTTTTGTTTTTCAGTACAGTTACTTTTGTACATAAGTCTTCATTTGTAAGTTCAACTTTCATGATAAAGATTGATTGCACTGCAGTACTTGTATGAGGTGAATTGAAAAATACTATTTCCTTTTTTTTACAGTTTAAATATATGTAATCAAAATAAAGTGAGCACTGTACACTTTGTATTCTGGGTTGTAATTGAAATCAATATATTTGAAAATGTAGAAAACATCCAAAATATTTAAATAAATCGTATTCTATTGTTTAACAGCGCAATTAATCGTGATTAATTTTTTTAATTGTGTGATTAATGGTGATTACATTTTTTAATCGCTTGACAGCCCTAGTTTAATTATTTATCATGGGTGTGTGTATGTGTGTGTGTGTGTGTGTGTGTATATATATATATATATATATATATATATATATATATATATATACATATATATATATATATATAAAATCACTTATCCAGGACCGGCTCCAGGGTTTTTGCTGCCCCAAGCGGTGGGGGAAAAAAAAAAAAAAAAAAAGCCGAGATCGCGATTGCGATCGGTGGCACTCCGGCGGCAGCTCCACCTCACCGCTTTCTTCTTTGGCGGGAATTTGGCAGCAGGTGCTTCCCTCCCAGAGGGACCCACCGCCGAACAGCCCGATGTGCCGCCCCTTCCCCTTGGCCCCCACAAGCACCTGCTTGCTGGGTTGGTACCTGGAGCCGGCCCTGCACTTATCACAACGGTCAATAGCTACTTTATTCTACTGTTAAAAACAGTTCAATTACATAGGTGCTGAAGGTGCTCAGCACTTTGCAGGATCAAGATCTTATCTAGATTTGAGGCAGACTTTTTTAAAAAAATTCCTATGTTTAAACTAAGGTACTGATCCTGCAAGCTGATGCATTTAGACAGATAATTTCTCAAAGTTATGCATGTACTCAAGTACTGACCACCTTTGAGATTTATTGATGAAAAGAGCTAGGTAGTATTATTGGCAAGATTGGGACCTAACATTTTAGACAAGATGTGATAAATAGGCAATGCAGAATAGATGAGGAAAGGAGAACAAGGGTAACAAAAATAGTAGGCTGTCCCTTTAGTATTAAAACTATGTTGGTACAGGCATTTAATTTTACTTATTTCAATTATTTATTTGCTATTGTATTAAAAATTCAGGGACATAACTCCAGCGTGACAGAGGGAATGTAAAATATCTTAGAAGAGCTGCTGGTTCTATGTACTGGAGGAATTGCTTCACATTTTCCAGCCAAATCCTTGACAGTGTCAGATGCTACTTCCCTGTGTGCATGTGTGATGGTTCTTTGGAACTGCAAAGGCCTTCAGTGACTGACTGCCTTAAATTGGCCATGTATGTCAATGAAATAATGGGAAATGTTGAAATAATAATGTTGCACCATTCTATAGGCCTACAGGGGAAAGAGAAAGAAAGGGTGTGTGCATCTGCTTGATGCCAAAGCCTAGTAAATGTCAGCTGTATTAAGGTAAGGAATAACTGAGGTCTTCTGAAAACAGGATGTTACTTTGGTTTAATAATTGATTCCTCCCATGTGCTCTACACAGGCAGTGCTAGACAATACAGCAAACTGCAGAATAAAGCACAGTAATACAAGTACACAGAGTATTTCTATAGTATCATTGTCATTAAATCAATAAAATCAGTAGAAACTAAATTAAGGAATCATTCTAACAGCATGGTGGATGTTTCATTAAACAGTTTTTCTGCTATTTAAGCAGAAAAGCTCCCTACTCACATCTCAACCCTAGTTTCTTTCTACACTCCTCTAAGGTGGGGGTTCCATGCTTTGTGTTGTGCCTTATTTCATTAATGCTTCCTTCGCTTGATTTCCCCCCCAATAATCAAATTCCTTTCAATCTGATCTTTAGGCCCGGAGCAGTCCCACTTTCTATATGCTAAGATTCCTCCTTCAGAACCTGCCTTTGAAACCCACATCTTTGGGGTTTATAGTAGCACCTGAGCTGAGTGGACTAGGCACAGCAAGCGCCTGAGCATTAGTAGGAAAATCCTTTGAGAATAAGGGCAACAAAACACCAAATGCGTAAGAAATAACCAACCAAATGAAAGAATGAAACACAACTAACAATTCTCCTAAAAAGGTGGCAGCAGAGACTCATTTAATTGGTTGGGCAGGAGCCAGGCAAAGCAATGGCAATACAAACAGTTAGAAGAAAATGCCTCCCAGGGTAAGATTGTTGTAGAACTCACGCTTACTCTACTTTTAAAAGCCCTTAGAGGAGGAAACCAAAGCCTGTCAACAATAAAACAGAACAATATTATGGAAGAAGTCAGTACAGTTGAGAGGAAAAATAATATGACCCTGAAAATTGGAGTGGGGAAGTCTGAAGGACAGAGTAACTTCTTGGAGGGGCAAACACCAGTCTGAAAAAAAACAAAAAAACCCAGGACTGAAAGAACAAGATGCCCTCATTCTCATATTTCTGAGCAGAAAACTAATCTGCCACAGCAAATTCACAAAGTGAATAAAAGCAAATATTTAGCATTACTAAATAGGTATATTGTGTTGCTGTGCTGAGGTTAACTTGAATACAATAATGAACAGAAGAGTGTAAAATGTGGGTCTGAGTGGAACCAATCGTACAGGACCAGAAAATTAAAATATCTCCTGCATTTTACAAAGAACATCAGCAAAAATTTTCAAGCTGGCCCAAAATTTCCAAATGTTTATTTCTAAGGCTAGGCACCTAAAACCGTATTTATGCACCTAAATACATGACCTGATTCAGAGCCCACTGTTACAATCTACAGAGTCATTCAGTAACACTAATTCTCTATCACAGTTGGTTTGGTCCTTGAGCCGGACCCCCAGCATTCTCCCTCCAAGAACAATCCTCGTCTGCTAAAGCGACACAAATTTATACCAGATGAGTATTTGGCCCTAAGTTTTCAGATTCCTTAATTGTCTTTACAATCATCGACCAGAGAGTTGAGGTTGGAACTAGAGGTACAGATGGAATGATCCATTTCATTTTTATGGGCTTGTCTTTATGGAAAAATTTATTCTAACTAACTCATTTGTTGCCCCCAACTTGAGTTCTGAAAACACAGAAACACCCTTAATTCAAATTGGCTGGCCCGAGAGGGTATATAAAACTTGAATGAGCACAAATCTCCAGCTGTTACCATGAATGTTTTGTAGTGTGGATGCAGAGTAGTTCCACTCCAGTGCCACTAGCCCTCCAATGCCTTCCCGTGATTCCCTTGCCCTCAAAGGACAAATGAATTATCCCACAACTCACTGGGAAAGAACATATAGCACAGCTAGGCTATGGGAGGTCTTCCCAGAAGTCATATGGCCACCTACTAGTGAGTTTAGCACCAAAGTGGAAACAGTAGATTAAGAGTTTTTTCACAATGTGGCCACTCTCAATCGAGCTAGTCAACCTTGAAAGGAGTAACTTAAGTTAACTCTTCAGTGAAGACCTATCCTATATGGTCTACTACTAGAACTGAGTGAAGTATTGACAGCAAACTCTTCTTGACAAATTGACTGGAGCCCCTTTTTCTGTTAAACTATTTGAAAACCGGTTTTGATTTTCAACATTGTAGGCATGGAAACTATGTGCATGTTTTATGTGGAGTTATTTGTCCATGAATTGGGTGTAAGTTGTTAACTGCAACTGTTATTTCTAATATACACTATATGTATTTGACTACTAATGTGATACAATGCTTTACCTAAGTCACACATTCATGCTTCTTTTCCCTGGTTGGATGACATCCAAACTCAAAGAGCTTTCATGATGACTGTTCAAACTCTTCTGGGGAGATACTCATGCAAATATAAAATTGCATAGGTATTCACAACATTTTCTCGATGCACACATTCGGCAAGCAAATGTACATTCATATTAATAGTTGAAAAGAAGCTGTGTATGGAGTTGTGAATATAAAGCATATTCACATGAATGTATTATGTTTATGAATGTTTTTGTTTTGTTTGAAATTTTGCCTAGTTGGCATATAAGCAGGTTCCTTAATATAGAAAGAAACAGTGCTATGATCATATACCATAATTCCCATGAATAGTAATGGAAGTTCAATTGATTATGGTGAGAGTGAATCCTAAAAAAAAATTGTTCCGTCAATATTTTGTACCACACTGTGTTTTAAGAAATTGAATGACCCTATTAAACTACAGTATTCAAAATTGTCTATAGAAGTTCTAATTTGATGCTGAAAAAGCAATAAGCTGATGGTTTGGCATCCAGCAATATTCTATAATTTGTTTCTAGTGTGCACCCAGACAGAACTTTATAATGCTTCACTGAAAGCCTTAATAGAAGCTTAATAAAACAGAAGGTCTCTGGATAGATAGACAGAGAAGAGATGACTCTGAGGGGGAACAATAGAGGAGCGGCACAAGAGCTAACAGTCTTCAACTGTGAAGAATCACAGGGAAAAGGCAGAGGTAAAGACTGGAGAAGTGGAGTGAATAAGTGAGGTTAGAGATGTAGGATAAAATAAGTCCTAAAGTTTTTAGATTGCTAGGACTACAACTTTGAATTGGATTCTGGCATGGACAGGTGTTTACCAATGTGATATACATACTGCTCAACAGCCATGACCAAAATATAGGACACAATCTGGAAACAAGACACACTATAAAACCAATACTTCAGGATCTGTAAAATGAGTTGGGATGCAGTTCTATTTTCATTTTCCATTTCTATAGTAGGATGCTTAAATGGTACTGTGCTATCCTCAATTACATGATTCGGCACATGTAATAGTACTCTGACATGTATCAAACCTCTCTTAATGCAGAGTAGTTGAGAATATGGTATGGTCCCATTTTTTCTGGTATGATAGGGTGGCCTACTGTCCATGTTCTAGACCCCAAGATTAGGAAATCAGGATTCAGGACTCCCATAACAAAGTTAATGGCAGCAAAAAAAGATAAGAATGAATTTAAAGCATGACTAAGAATTCCAGCAGAGGTAAGATTAAAAATAAGAGCAAACTCTGACAATGTTTAAGACTTGAACAGGAGCTATGTAAGAATGGAAAAGGACTGGTCTGAGTTAAAGAGGATGTTGGCAAATTCAGAGACTTTTATTGAAAACACCTTGTGTGACTCTTTCTGCTTGTTATGGTTTTCACCAAAAAAATTAATCCTGGTGCCTAAATTAATGTAATTAATCAGAGGTTAATCATGTATAATCAGATTGTCTGTTAATTTGTATAATTTCATTGTTCTGCATGAGTTCATTCCAAAGCTCTGGCAGTTAGCATATTTTTCCTATTTCATATAATGACATAGCTGCAAAACTGGAGCTTATTTATAGAGTTGGTAATCCTCCACTCTTAATGTGTTTGTTTTGCTTTTAAGAACTAGATTTATTAACTCTATTAAATGTACTTAAAGGTGAAAATCAGTGTGCATCCTGAAAAAGCAATAACAATACTTCTTTCTGTTAAAGAAAGAACCAATATTTAGTCATTTGTACATATATTTTTACCTATTTTATACAATTTTATATTTGCTGAGTGTTTATTGATTATTTACCATCTGGTTTTGAGTCTTTACAGTTCACTTAAAGAATCTGTATATTTCATTAATAGCCATGAGATGTTTTTATATGTACACTCGTGAATTAGTTTTGCCACTTAAGGTTAGCTGACACTTCCCATTATAAGACCCTGGGTTTGGTTGCATATATCTTTGCCAAACTTTAACTGTTCAGTTTTCCATGCTGGGTATCAGCATTATGCTCAACTTTTTTTTCTGAATTTTCCTCCAAAATCATTCAGCCATTTCTGAGAACAAGGCTAGGGAAAACATCATTGTTTTGCCAATGTAAAAGAGATTCTAGTGACCTTTTCTTTGCACAGCTCTATGACCCCTATGCTTTGAAGCAGAAACTTGAAATTTGGCAAGGTCCCTCACCAAAAGCTCTTAAGCAAACTAAGCATATTTACCCTTAGCATAACACATGAACCAAGAGTCACCCAATGAAATCAACAGGCAGAAGGTTTAAAACAAACAAAAGAAGTACTTCTTCACTACTTCTTCTTCATCAACCTGTGGAACTTATTGCCAGAGGATGCCGTGAAGGCCAAAACTATATCTGGGTTCAAAAAATAATTAGATAAATTAATGGAGGATAGGTCCATCCATGTCTATCAGCCACTATGATCAGAGATGCAACTCTATGCTCTGGGTATCCCTGCCTCTGACTGCCAGGTGCTGGGACTGGATGACAGGGAATGGATCACTTCATGATTGCCCTGTTCCATTCATCCTTTGAGTCATCTGGCATTGTCCACTGTTAGAAGACAGGATACTGGACTAGATGAACCGTTGGTGATTGGTATTGACTATTATGTTCCCAGTAATAGCTGCACCCAACTGCTTTGGGATGGGCTACAGTTGATCACCAGAGCTGAAATCTGGGATCCTGTCTCTGTTGTAATGACTTCCCCTCCCCCCACTGACACCCAGCCTGACTGGTCAAAGTCTGATGGTGGGGGAAGAAAGGTTATTGCTGGAGCTGGGGATGGGAGGCTGGGACTTGTTGGGCAAGGAGATTAGGACTGGGTGATAGGGAGGAGGCACTGATTGGGCCCTGGAGTTGGTGAGGGAAATGAGGGGGTGAGTGCTGGCACAGGGACTAGGTGCCAGTTGATAGAGGGTGACAGGGGAAGGACACTAAGATTGGATGAGGAGCTGGGGAGTGGGGAAAGTGAGACTGAATAAAGAGATTGGGATTAGGAACCACTGTGCAGGGAAACAGGGAAAGAGGAGAGAAAACAGATCTGGCTGTCAAGGACTTAATGTGCCAGGGAGAACTGGGACTGGTTGGACGGAGACTGAGATGCAGAGCCAGGAGAGAGTGTTGTTAGAGCTGGGCTGAGAATAATAACTGTTTCTTGGAGAATTTTGAATTTTAAAAATTTTTGTTCTAATTTGGAATGAAAGATATTCCAAAATTCTCCATGAAACAGAAATCCAGATTTTTTTTTTAATTGTAACATTTTATTTTGATAGATTCAAAACAAACTTCTGCCTGGTATACCGATGGGTAGCCAGGAAGCCCAGAGAGCCAGGCTCCCTGATTTCTGGACCATGGCTCCCCTACTGCCTGATTCATGGGAGTGGGGCAGCCCAGGGAGAATCACAGAATATCAGGGTTGGAAGAGACCTCAAGAGGTCACCTAGTCCACCCCCGTGCTCAAAGCAGGACCAATCCCCAACTAAATCATCCCACCAGGGCTTTGTCAAGCCTGGCCTTAAAACCGCGAAGGATGCAGATTCCACCACCTCCCTAGGTAACACATTCCAGTGCTTCACCACCCTCCTAGTGAAAGTTTTTCCTAATATCCAACCTAAACCTCCCCCACTGCAACTTGAGACCATTACTCCTTGTTCTGTCATCTGCTATCACTGAGAACAGCCTAGATCCATCCTCTTTGGAACCCCCTTTTAGGTAGTTAAAAGCAGCTATCAAATCCCCCCTCATTCTTCTCTTCTGCAGACTAAATAATCCCAGTTCCCTCAGCCTCTCCTCATAAGTCATGTGCTCCAGCCCCTTAATCATTTTTGTTGCCCTCCGCTGGATTTTTTCCAATTTTTCCACATCCTTCTTATAGTGTGGGGCCCAAACTGGACACAGTACTCCAGATGAGGCCTCACCAATGCCAAATAGAGGGGAATGATCATGTCCCTCGATCTGCTGGCAATGCCCCTACTTATACAGCCCAATATACTGTTAGCCTTATTGGCAATAAGGGCACACTGTTGACTCATATCCAGTTTCTCATCCACTGTAACCCCTAGGTCCTTTTCTGCAGAACTGCTGCCTAGCCACTTGGTCCCCCGTCTGTAGCAGTGCATGGGATTCTTCCGTCCTAAGTGCAGGACTCTGCACTTGTCCTTGTTGAACCTCATCAGATTTCTTTTGGCCCAATCCTCTAATTTGTCTGGGTCCCTCTATATCCTATCCTTACCCTCAAGCATATCTACCATTCCCTCCCAGTTTAGTGTCATCTGCACACTTGCTGAGGGTGCAATCCACACCATCCTCCAGATCATTAATGAAGATATTGAACAAAACCGGCCCCAGGACTGACCCTTGGGGCACTCTGCTTGATACCGGCTGCCAACTAGACATGGAGCCAGTGATCACTACCCATTGAGTCTGATGATCTAGCCAGCTTTCTATCCACTTTATAGTCCATTCATCCAGCCCCTACTTCTTTAACTTGCCATCAAGAATACTGTGGGAGACCGTATCAAAAGCTTTGCTAAAGTCAAGGAATAACACGTCCACTGCTTTCCCCTGATCCACAGAGCCAGTTATCTCATCATAGAAGACAATTAGGTTAGTCAGGCATGACTTGCCCTTGGTGAATCCATGCTGACTGTTCCTGATCACTTTCCTCTCCTCCAAGTGCATCAAAATGGTTTCCTTGAGGACCTGCTCCATGATTTTTCCAGGGACTGAAGTGAGGCTGACTGTCTTGTAGTTCCCTGGATCCTCCTCCTTCCCTTGCCAGATTTCTTGAGGATGTCTCCCAGGGAATAAGTGTGTGTGTGTGTGTGTGTGTGTGAACTTAGGGGAAAAAATTGTGCTAGTTTCTGTTTCCCCTCTGTTATTCTTTCATGGTAGGTTAGATGATACCATGTGTCATACTGTAATCATATTACATAAAAACTTCTCACCATTTAATTGATGAACCCCTATGTAAATACATTAGATGGGTATGAAAACCAAATGCAAGTTTTATTTATATTGCCAATGAATACTGAGTTCCAGATGATGAACACATCAGTATGCTCTAAATGTTCATAGCGGTCTAGCAGGCATGCTACAGATTTTCTATCTTTGCATTTTTTCCCTATGATGTTAAATGACATTTCAGTTTTTTTTCCAATAGACTTGTCAATACTTCTGCTTGAAACTAAAATACCAACATCAGGTACTGCCATTGAGTGCCATTTAAAAATGCATTATTGTATATATTAACGTTTTGTCTTCATTTACAGTCTAGATCACGTACTGTAAAATGTTTTGTATTCAGTTGCTTCATGTTTTAGCATCTACTGTGTCATTGGGTTTTTTACCATCTCCATTTGATACATTGATCAGAGGTAATTACATTACCAATATGCAGTTTCAACTCATTTGTAACAAACAAGAAAAAAGGTATTAAGCAGCAACAAGAGATCATGCTGAGAGATGGCCTTTAAGAAGGCTTATTTGCTATCTAAGGGCATGATACAAAGCCCTTAGTTAAAGTTAATGGGGGTCTTTCCATTGACTTCAGTGGGTTTTGAATGAGGCCCTAAATGTTTTTGCTTCAGAGTTTTGCATGACTGAAATAAAGCACACCAAATGCCTAAGTAGAGCTGGTATTCAACAGCATAAGCACTAAAGTCAAATTCTTTGCTTAGTACTTTTAGCTATGATTGGTTGGAGATGGAACTGAACAGTGTTGGCCATAAGTTGGGACCTGAGTTGTACTGAACAGTCAGGATAGCTGAATGGAGTGCACTCTGGACACCTCAGAAAGGAGCACAGTGTCTTCCCCTCTAGCATGTGTTGCTGACCTCAAAAAGTGTTAAGGGCCTACCCAGGCTCCCAGGCATTATAGGTTAGGGGATTTTCAGTGTGTATGTTATTTATAATGTATTTTGTTGTGGACCTCTTGAATTATCTGAGACAAGGTGGGTGAGGTAATATCTTTTATTGAACCAACTTCTGTTAGTGAAAGAGACAAGCTTTCGAGCTACACAGAGTTCTTCACGTTTTAAATTCTCTGTCAACTGAGTGAATGAGAGTAAGTATTGATTATAAGAATGGTGACAATACTAGCATGCTACATCAACGTATCTCCCAACCTTAGTAAGAAATATGCCATATAATAATATTGTTTCATTGGAGAAGGTTCAGTGTGAAGGCCAAGTGTGAGTACCTCTCACTCTAAGGTTGTGTAGGGCAGGGATCAATAAGTAAGACTTGTTCGGCCTCTAGGAAAAGCAATGAAAGAGAAGCATGGCTTCACCCTCCTACCATCCTCAATGAGGGTGAGTATAGTTTACATATTACTGAGGCCAAGAGCTGAGTAGGATTCCGAAAAGGATTAGACATTAGATAACGAGTATCCAGAGTTTATAATAATTAGATTTTTGGAAGGGATATAAATACTGATGATTCAGGGTGAGAGGAAGGTCTAGTGGTTAGGGTGCTAATTTGGGACACCTAGGTTCATATTTCCAGTGTGACTTGAGGTAAGTTGCTTAGTATCAGTGTGCCTCCCTTCTCAATCTGTAAAATAGGGATAATACTTCCTTGGTAGCATGAGCATAAATACATTAAAGTATGAGTCTAAGACACTGTGGTAATGTGGGTAGGAGACATATAAGTAGCATAGATAAGGGGGATTTCTTCTTAACCCCTACAGTTAGGCAGTTAGGGGATTTTTTGCTTGCCGGGGGGGGGAAGTTGCATCTTCCTCTGAAGCATCTTGTATTAGTCGCTATCAGAGACAGAATATTGGACAAGGTGGATCACTGGTCAGAACCGGCATGGCAATTCCTATTTGAAGTGTCCAAGCTGTTGCCTATCTCCCCAGCCATAAGATTCTGTGGAAAGGGTAATTAGTCAGGGAGAAAGCAGCTAATTCATGGAAAACGTAGTGTTATTAGTTTATCTCCACACCTCCCAACTAGCTTATTTCCTGAGTCAGTTAATCAGGGTAGTCTGAACTCTTAATAGAGTGGATGAGTTAAGGAAGGGACCATACTTGAATGTGTCAAAGCCTTCTGTTGCAATACATATAAAGCTAAAATCCAAAACAAAATTCCTTCTGACAGAAGCTGCAGCCTGTGTCAGGAGTGAAAGTTAAATAAAAGATGGATGTCTGAAACCAAAATGGTGCTTCAGCCTCTGGGACACAATGCCATTTTTGCTGTGTGATCTGTAATTAAAAGCACAGACATCTCTGCCCTAGAGAAAACGTCTGTTCTTCAAGAACACATTTTTTTTTTTAACTGTACAAAAGACTTAGGTAAGGTCAGGAAAAAGTCACAATCACAAGACCTTATTGTGAAGACCCTGATTGGGCATAATGTTTCATGTTTTGAATTCCCTCCGTGACAGCATAGATTAATACAAAGAAAACATGCCAATGCGAAAAATAGATTACTATTATTGTAAGGAAATAAGATTTTTAAAAAGTAAACAAATAGCTTTGAAAGGCTATATTAGTTTGATATGGGCAACTGTGCTAGCACTGGATGGAACACCAACGGTAAAATAAGAACATACTTAACCTTTTGGCTAAAACTGAAAATGAATCTTATTATTTGGGTTTCTTTGTTTTGGAGGACTGGGAAACAGGCAAGTTTTTCCTTATATTTATACATTTCCTTGTTCTTTTGAGGATTAGAAGAAGAAATGCCTAAATAAAACAAGATAGGCCTGTTCTCATATGTAATTCCATTTTACCTGGAAATATTAAATCTCACAGAAGAAACTATTCTTATGTCATTTCCAGTCCAATGCTGCAGACTCAAGAACTCTGGATAGTGTGGAGAATTTCAGCTGTTCACACTTAAAGGTTTCCTATCACTATTCCCGCACACACATCCACCAGTAAAAACACTATCACTGACCACTACACAAACAGCTATTATGTCTACACTTATGTATTCATCCCACAATTCTGATTCATGAAATGCATAAAAAACTCTCAAACCCTGCTTTTGTTCATACAAATATTGTACAAAGCTTGGATGTTAGTATAACAAACCATCCAAAAAGCAAAGCTACTGTAACAATTCCAGACTAAACATCATGCACACGCAGCAATCTTTTTTCCCCTGAGCAAAATAATTCCATGCAACCCTTTTAAGATAAATCTCATTAGACACAAAGCTCGCTTATGAAAAATCCTAAATCTTATGCAAGGTAATAACTGTCCCTTATGTGAGAACATCAATTGTTGTTGTAACAAACCATTACAGTTAGTAATACAGAGCAAATGTGTATATAAACCCACTTATACAAGCAATGCTCTGTGTAAATCATATTTTCAATTCTCCATATGTTATATAGAGTAGTAATCACTTCTCTAGATAGCACATAGAACAAGGCATGTATAACACTAACAAAGCTACAGCAATAGTTTTAAAATTGGTATGCTAGAGGTCAGCAAGAAACTGTTTAATTGGTGGAGGGGAGGTGTGTGTGAGTGAAGAGCTGGGTGTTAAGGTTATATATAACTCTATATAACAGTAGCTTTCCCTTTCTTCACTTCCTACACTTAACCTTAAACGAACATAGATTTTATTGGAGGGGGGGAGTGGAGATGGAGAGAACGAATACCCTCCATTTTAAAAGGGATTCAATGTTAGCCTTTTCAAACATCACAATGGTAGTTTGGATCCGGGCATACAGGGGAAAGTTCCAGGAGGGAGTCCAGGGGTGTAAGACTGTCATGGAGCCATGCTCTCCAGTCTCAGTTTACATGTCTGATGGGATTTCCAAAAGCTCTCAGCATTGGTCTAATTCTTTTCCCACTGAAGTCAGTTGGCCAACCCTTTTGAAAACCCATGCTTCTAGTTTTTGCATAACCGTAGTGCTGTATGTTCTGACTTCTCTCATGCCATCCTAATGCCCCGCACCTTTCCTGTATCTCACCATGTTTCCTAAGCCTCTTCTACACCCACTTTTAGTCTGCTGTTCTGGGGAGCACTGTTTTCCAGTCCAGGTTTATATGTAAATATTTTATATACATAAAATATGCCACATAAACCTTGAAAACAGTGCTCCCTGGCCCCAATGCTTCCTAAACCCTTCCCTGCCATTCCTCCATACTCCACCAACCTCCTTTCTTCCCCTTTCCAAGCATCCCTTTTTCTTGCCAATCCAGAATACCTCCATTATGAGTATGAGAATCTATCTTCCATACTGGACTCATGCCTGCACCCTCCCACACAGTCTCCTTTCTTCCCACGACCCATTCCAATGACTCAATCCATCAGCTGCTGTGTCACAATTTGGCATCAGGTCAGTGTATTGTATAAATGTATTTTGGTTTGCAGGCAAAAAACAGCTCTTCATAACTTTGTATTCCACACCTAATCTGTCACCTGATTTACTAGTAACATTTCTCCCTGTCATGGGAACAAACCTATTCTGGAATTTATAGCTCAAGCCATTTTGAACATATAAGGTGCTAATGAAGCTAGAAAAATCTTTAGAAGTGAAGGAGGGGGAAACTTTGAAAACACATTGGGCCAGTTTGTAGGCTAGTGTATTTTGCCATAGTCCCATTAACGGAGATATGCCTTGTTTGCATCACCTTAGGAGCTAGTCCTCCTAGCTTAAAAACTCCTTGTGGGACACTTCTGTGACATTTTGGGGGAAAAAATTCTACCCTGGGATGCAATATCACGTGAAATTTTGAGGAGAATTTCTTTCACTTTTTTTTTGGGGGGTGGGGGGGACAGTGGTAGATAGCATGGGGACTGTTGAAAATCCGACTATAATTGGACTATAATCTAATTATAGAGAGCCTGAGTCCCCTCTACAATGCCGTTGAGCTCACTAATTACACAGTGTGTTGAGCTGTTTTCTTAATCCCGCCACTATTTTTATTTTGCAAAGATGAGTTATTCCTTTTTTTATTTAAACTGAATGATTCTCCCACTCTGGTTGAATCATCCAAAACAAACACTTTGTACTACAGTTCTTCTCAAATGTGTGCAGTCATCATGTCAGTAATTTGTGTTTTAATTTGATAAAATAACTATCTGCAGACAAGTCCAAGAATAGAGCAGGTGGATTTAATTCTCAGATGCTCAAATATAGGGTTGTGCAGACCCTACAAATTCAGTTTTGAGATTTTGACAATGGACCAGTCACATCTGCTGAGCAAGAGGGTGGATTCAAGCTTCAAACTGAGTTCAAACCCAGGCTCATCAAAATTATTTTTCATTGCAAATGTTCATGCAGCCCTTGTCAGTCGTCTTCTGCAAGATGGAATAGATTAGGTCAGATCCTCAGCTGGTATAAATCGACAACTCCATTGGCTTCGCATCAGCTGAGGTTTGGTCCTGCATGGTATTAGTTCCAGTTGCTCTGTCACTGATACTGATGGCCTGGTGGTTAGGGCACTAGTTTAGCACTTGGGAAGCCTCAGTTCAAGACTGTATCTTGCAAGTCACTTGATCTCTGTACCCTATCTATAAAATAGGGATAATAGTACCTCTCAGGGGTGTCGTAAGGGATAAATGCATAACATGCTTGTCAGGCACTTAGGTAAGAATGGGGCGAGGGGGGCATGTAAGTACCTAAAAGAGACCAATATAGCATCTCTCAACTTAAAGGGTCCTAACAGTGGTCTGCAAACTTCAGTTCTGAATAAAAATCACTTCACCATTGAGCAGAACCTACTTCTGAGGCGGAGGATGTTATATACAGCACTGCATAATATCAGGTAGTGGAGACTGGGGCTAATCACATCTTGTTTTTTTTTTTTAAGTCATGGGATCTTTACTGCCTATTTGTCACCTTGCAGTCTCATCTGAAAGGCACAGTAAACCTAGAGTTGGTGGTGGTGGTGGTGGGGGGAAATGTTGACAGAACTTTTAAAATAATTCTAGAAACTTTTCATTGATGATAAACATTTGGACACTTACATTTAATTCTAAGTATTTTATTTGGCTTTACTATCAGACAGATGAAGGATGCCCCACTGGCAAGGGTGCTGGGGATGCAGTAGCACCCCCTGACTTGAAGTAAGAATACCAACCAAATGCCTCATGGCTTTGTTCAGTGGCTTTCAGTGCCTCCACTATGAAATTATTCCAGTACCCCTGCCTGGTGGGATTTAAAATGGTAGTTACTGCTGTTTAGATTGTTAGTGCCAAAAATGTGCTCAGCATGCTTCCATATGTTCAAGAAAACACATTCCCAAAGAGTTTATAATCTACAATGATGGCGTTTAATAATATTTCTCTTTTCTTAAGTTTTATGACCGTTAGGTATGATGGTTCTGGGGGCCTTAATGATATGCCTAAAATGGATTAAACTAGATGCTCAGAAATAGACTTTAATCTTTGGAGAAGTTAAATATTGAAAGGCTTTTGTCAAAGCTCAGGATATATATATTATAAGCCAGTACTCTCCAACGTTTTATTAATGTTTGTATAAAGAAAAGAAAATCTACAGGTTGTGGCAAATGACCTTAACATTGTGTTTTGCAGTCTTTTATTACCTTTACTTAATATTCACAGGTTATGACTTATGTTAGCTAATGTTCTCATGGTATTTATTTGGATATATTAAGTCTGGATGATAAATGATGCCCGGGCATTCATTGCTTTGATCTTTATTCATATGCCCTGATTTTAGACATAATGAACATAAAAAAACTCAAGCTTTTTTGTACAGGAGGAGAGGTTTGATAAAGAATTGTGGAAGTACTGATGATAATTTCTATCTCCTTCATAAAACAATGTTAGCAAGATTTAAGCTGTCTCTGAAAAGGGATAAGGATATGAGGTCTCTTCTTCAATCACCTATGTGCTCTACACGGGATCACAGTTTTTCATGTAATCTAAAATATGCTTTGAAGTACAGTAGGACCTCAGAGTTACTCACACCAGGGTTACAAACTGACTGGTCTACCACACACCTCATTTGGAACTGGAAGTATGCAATCAGGAAGCGGGGGGAGGGAAGCAAATACAGTACAGTTCTGTGTTAAATGTAAACTACTAAATAAAAGGGAATTTTTAAAAAAATTGACAAGTTAAGGAAATTGTTTCTGTGCTTGTTTCATTTAAATTAAGATGGTTAAAAGCAGCATTCTTCTTGTGCATAGTAAAGTTTCAAAGCTGTATTAAGTCAATGTTCAGTTGTAAACTTTTGAAAGAACCATAACATTTTGCTCAGTCATGAACAACTTCCATTCCCGAGGTGTTTGTAACTCTGAGGTTCTAAAAAGTGGGTTCAGTGTCTACCCTTACCGCTCAAAAGCTACCTGCCTGCTGAATGTTAACTACTTTAAGTTACCTTCCGGATTAATGATATCAAACCCTTGAGGTCGTTTGTTACAGACAATTTTTGGTTAAGCAAGAATGAATCTAGGATCAAACTTTCTCTCCATGTCTATTGGACTACTCATGGACTAAGGTACTATTCGGTGCACATTGAAGTATCAAAATATGGTTTGCTAACGTCTTTATGTGCGTAAATAAGTATGCAAAACTGCATCTGTGTGGGTTCAAACAGATTTAGTGCATAAGCTTAAAACTACAACTCTTCCAATTTATACCAGCATTTTTAAATGTATTGTGAGCAAACCAATTGCTTTGCCTTCATTACTAGTCAAGCCTTTGATTGTTAAAACAAGATTCTAAACATCCAATTTTCTTCTTGATGTTTTTGCTGTTTAGTTTTTTTGTACTCATTCTAGAGAGGAAAATCAGTGGAGTCAGTTTCCCAGTCAAGCTGATTTTCCACCCCCCCAAAGGACCACAAGTTGGACATCTAGCTTTTTTGTTTCTCAAAAATCTGTCTGACATTCAATACTGCATCTAAATGTTTGGTTCGCCACAGAAATATTCATTTGTTTAGAATACTAATTTCCTTAGCCTTTTTATTTTAATTCATGGAAACAATTTAATCACCTTTAATTTAATCACCATTAGTTCTTCATAATGCAAGTTTTGTCAAGTTACATTCATCTTAGCCTTGTTTCACTCCAAATTAACTACCTCTCATCCCAGTCTTTAAGTGGAAAGGATTCCTGTAGTTCAATTTATAACAAAATACCAAATGAACCACATCCTCCTCCTGCTACTTACTAGGAACTGGGTATAGTCATCAATCATTCTTTGCAATCATTTTTCAGCATTGCATTTCAATACCAGTTGAGAAAATGTTTAAACAGATGTATCTACAGTAGTGATAGGCAAACCTCAAATGGCTTGGAATTTCCATTCAGGTAAATTCCAAAAGTCTGCATGTTTGTCTGAACTATTTGGACCTCTTTAGTCTGTAAAGCTGAGTAAAGGAAAACTATGAGAAGGTTTCTTATGATGATTTGAAACTTAAAGCATCTAACAAGATCCAGAAAGTATGGAAGTGTTTGAGACGCTAATTTTTTAAAATTCCAAGTTTGGTTAAATTTTGGATCCGTTTTAAGGATTATTTCACCCTTCCCTAGTCCTAGGTGTGTTATCCAGGCTTTTAGAACTCAGGGCTGTGGTAATTTAACTTTTTTTTAGGCAGTGTTAGGAATAAATTAATGGGGACACAGCTTTTTTTGTCTGATAAAAGCACTCTGTTTTGTATCAATCATTTACCTAAAACAACAATTTTATTAGGTTTTAAGCACATACACATATATGCGATAAGATTAGAGCACTCCAAATATAGTTACCCAAAGTGTGAGATGGTTTTGAGTGATCACCAGCTGGGCTTCCGGGGCTCTTTTTCTATTAGCTGATGTGGAGATTAGGAAATCGCTTCTTGCCCGAAGAAAAGCTTTTTTGGACTGCTTTGAGGTATATATTTTTATTTAATTTTTTATCGTCAGTTTTTTATAAAATATATAATTTATAGTATTTTTAGTGGGTTATTTATTTTTAGCTTCAATAAACTGCTTATTTTATTAGCAAAATATTTTTAGTATTTTTAGTTATTACAACAATAAAATTTGTTAGGGGTATTTAGAAATAAGTTTGCTATTTACTTTTTTATTTCATGGTTTGTTAATTTTTTTATTTTTATTTGCAAAGCTGTAACTTCAGCAATTTTGCCTTGCGTATGAGAGCCCTGACAATTATTTTTAGCTATGTGATGTTTTGCTTTTAATTAATGGTGGCTCTAAATACACCCAAAATGGCTGCGGATTAGTTTGGTCAAATTTTGGGGTTACACTCCCCTCCTTGTGAAGGTCATAATGTGTTTTTTGTTTTATGTTTTTTTTTTTTTTTTTTTACTATTAGAACCTTCATTCATACACAATGAGTTTAATTGGTTGCTAGTGAAAGGCCCTAGCATAGGCTCAAGGGTTTCAATCAAGACCGAGCAATAATTTTCTTACTGTCACTCTTTTTACCCCTGATTTTGCCATTAGAGACCAGACTTCATGTACTTGTTTTGGGGGAGTACTCAGGGTCTGCAGAAACACTGGCTTTTCAACCAATTGATCTTTCTCCTTATCCAGCATGCTAGTACTAGGAATAATGCCACATGAAACATCAGAATCACTAAAATTGGATGTAAGACTAAATTAAAGATTCCTGTTTCTGTGGGGGACTATCCCAACAATGTCTCCCACCATTTGTGTTTTGAATTTCTGCTAACCCTTTTAATTACTTGTTTAAATTTATTGGTAGAGTAATGGACAGCGGCCATGATCCTGTATGCTTCCTGCATATAAATAATTCCATAACTGGGGGTGCTTAAATAATATTTTTACAACAATTAAATTTATTTTAATGGGTACAGGCATTTTATAAGAGTATGAGGTGTATTTTATTCTTAATTTATTTGTATTATAATTTAGGTATTTAAAATTTAAAATTACATTTAATAGCTACAATATGGCAAAAACGCTATTTTGGGGGGGATTATAGGTTATATTGTGCACAAAATTATGAGCACCAGCCACCAACTTTTAAGACATACACAGTTGTTATTCACATAAACAACAGATTTATTTGCAAAAGGATTAAAGGCAACTTTTTTTTGGTTACTTTAAAATATATATTTTGTGACTCCAAACTATTTTTGGTATATTTATATTGAATTTTTGAATTTTTTAAAGCAGGCTTTTAGTTATTTATATATTTATTACCACAAGGTCTTTTTATGGTCCATACTTTGTGGTTTATGGATTTTATTACTGTTTGGTAAATATCAAAGCCTAGGGTCACAGTGGACAGAACCCATTTTATATTTGCCTGTGACATTAGCAAAACAAATGCAGTAATTTTTTTGTTAAATTTTTGATTATAGGTAAAATTTACCATTTTTTTAAAATCAGGATTGCAGGTTTTTTTTTTTTTTTTTTTTTTTTTTAGCCTGGGTGGAATATTTTTAAATACTTTTAATTTTAAGGGGGGTATTTTGCTAATTTTATTTTGAATTATATTTTTACCCTGTTAACTTGCATTTGTATGCATGCCAGAGCCAAAGAAACATTGTCCTAGAGTACGTCGACAGTCTGCAAGATGCAGAAGTGATCCTTTTCTTGGATTGCTTCCATTTTTTCAAGACTTGTGCCACTTTGTCTTGTATGGAGCTTAACTGATTTCAGGAGACCTTAAGGCAGTGGTGGGCAACGTGCGGCCTGCAGGTTGCATGCGGCCCATCAGGGTAATCTGTTTGTGGGCTGCGAGACATTTTGCTGATGTTGACCATCTGCAGGCACCCCGCAGCTCCCAGTGGCCGGGAACAGAGAACTGCAGCCACTGGGAGCTGTGGGGGGCGATGCCTGCGTCCGCAAAATGTCTTGCAGCCCACAATCTGCTTACCTGGGCCCCAGATTGCCCACCACTGCCTTAAGGGGTATTGCCAGTTTCTTTTATGTGGTGTCCTACTGTATTTATTGTGTTTGCAATTATTTTTATTTATATTAAGAACTTTTATTTTTGTGCTAATTGCTACATATCTATAATAAAGCAATTAGCACAAAAATAAAAGTTCTTATTAATAAAAAATAATTACAAATACAATAAATTTGAATTTTGTGGGACTTGGGGACATTATGAAGATTTATTTAATTTTTTTTAGTTCTTATATAATTGTTGGACAAACTTTCTGCAGTGGGATTTTTGGACCAAAATGTTTGGTAAAGTGAGATTTATAATTACTTTTTTTTTAGGGTGTGGGATGGTTGAATTACCAATTGTTTTTATATAGTGGTTTGAACTACATATGCCCAAACTAAATTGATTACAGGAGGCTTTAACGTTTATATTTTTATGCCTATAATTTTATGGATTTTTGAAGGAGCCACTTTGTTATATTGGACTACATGTTAATTTTATTAAGGCATTAATTGTTTTATTTATATATTTTTATTTTTGTTGTACCTTTTTTTGAGGACCTAAGACATTTGAAGTGCAGGGCAAAATAACCTCCCATTGTCCTTCTGGTAGTATTATTTGTAGCCTCTCCTCACCCCGACTTTATTGCCCAATGTTTGGGGGTAAAAGGGATTGTTTCAGCCTAAAATGAATTGGCTTTTTCCCTGGTGTTGTCCGCTTGGAGATGTCAGTCCATAAATTACTTTGGGCTTACTACAATTAAATAACAGCTTGTCAGTTTTTACTCAGAGACAACCGTACCCACCCGGATACCATCCAGTTTGGCCCAGTTAACAAATTTATGCCCCCCTCCCCACTAGCCCTTATGTATATATGAGGATGGTGGTATTGCCACCAAAATGGTAGGGATTCTCTACTCGCCAGAGTAGACCATTTGCAACCCAAACCATAACACATTGCCAGTTTTCACTCATTTCCACACTAATATTTACATTGTCCAAATTGAAGCCTTTCAATTTTACTGCAGTGGAATTATATTCATTCAAGGGGCCTGAAAAAGCAATTTGTTTTCCTGGGATGCTGGGATCAGTGATGTTAGGGGTATTGTTTACTTTACATTTTGCTGTTATTTAAGGGAAGTTTCCCCATGCCTTGAACACAACAGGTTCTGGATTAACACCACTAAACGAGCAGGTCTGCAATCCAAATGCCAGCAAAAGCACCACACGGGGTGCACAGTTTCCAAGGTCTTTCAGCATTCATACAGTTAACAATTTAAAACACAAATCAAAACAAACTTTTCCCTCTCCCTATATAGCGGGAGGTACTGCTAGACATTTAAGCTAAAATTACTAACTTTACTTACTAATTACTACCAAATGGGTCTGAGTAACTCCTCCCCCCCTTTATTTTTTGGAGAGGTGTGGTTTTTTGGGGTTTTTTTTTTAATTTTAATTTTTAACTGTGCTTTGAGCACCCACATGGGGCTCAGCAAATTCATCAGCCCTGATTTGCTTAGGGCTTGCTGGGGCTGGACACATAACCATTGTTAATTTTGCCAGTGAGCACACATTTTACTGGAGAGTAGGCAGTTTTCAGTGACGCGGTACAATTCCACCAGATATTCCCAATGGTAAGGGAATTCCCAATGCTTTTGACTGGGACAGTCCCTTTTTTTAAGCCCTCTCCCAGCCATCCCTACTTTTTTGGCAAAAGTAGGCATTTTTCCTGTTTGCTGCCTCTTTTGCTAAAAATGCGGGATACAGAGTAATATGTGGGGGGGGGAGGGGCTTGGAGTGGCAATGCCAGCCCGGGGGCAGGGGGCAGGCAGGGCTCAAGCAAACAGTGATGCCAGACGCAGCCTCATGTGGGGAGGAGGAAGAGGCTTGGGCGAGGAGCTCGGGCCAGCCCCATGTGGGGAGGAGGGTCTCGGACGAACAGCTCGGGCCAGCCCAATGGGGAAATGGGGGGCTCGAGCTAGCCCCATGCATTGTCCCGTTTTCCCTTTGGGAAATATAGTCACCCTACCAATGCTGCAAGGCCCAAACTAGTGCCAAAATCTCCTTTTAAAGGGGGTGAATCCCCGCTTTACCTCAATGGAAGGTTAGTAGGCATACACCACAGGGCAGAGCCCTGTACCATGGTTTTGATGTAGTACAGCTCCCATCCCCCTCTTACTAGTTGTCAGTTGCAGCACAAACAGCTGTTCCACCCAGGGATATGCTAGGGCTGGAGCTTGAGCTAAAGCTTGTTAACTGGACCGTGGCTTCCTGCTGTTGAGAACCCCAGTCCCACTCTGCTCCCTCCTTTAACGATTCATGCAGTAAGGACCGAGGTATATACTTGAAATACCGGCACGATGGTTCACTTTTTGACCTCCGTCGCCTGAATGCAAAGACTAAGACAGTGCAGAAACTCCTCCTTCAAGCACTCTTTGCTGACGACTGTGCCCTCATGGCTCACACTGAAAATGATCTTCAGCACATTGTCAACAAGTTTGCTGAGGCCTCGCAACTTTTCGGACTAACTATCAGCCTCGGAAAGACAGAAGTTCTCCATCAACCTGCACCTGGATCAAATGCTTCTGTCCCGAGTATCTCCATCGACGGCACTCCGCTGAAAGTAGTGGAGAACTTTAAATATCTGGGTAGTGTCATATCCAGTGATGGATCACTGGATAATGAGATCAATGCACGAATATCCAAAGCAAGCCAGGCACTTGGCTGTCTGCGTGTCAAAGTTTTAAATCACCACAACATCCGGATGTCAACAAAACTGCTTGTGTACAGAGCTGTTGTTCTTTCATCTCTTTTGTATGGGTGCGAAACATGGACACTATATAGGCATCACATCAAGCAGCTCGAAGCATTTCACATGCGCTGCCTCCGTAACATCATGAAGATCCGCTGGCAAGACAAAGTGCCCAATCTCGAGGTCCTCGAGAGAGCCCAGATGACAAGCATCGAAATGATGATCATGAAGTCACAGCTACGTTGGACTGGTCATGTCAGCCACATGGATGCCAACAGAATCCCCTGCCAGCTTCTGTATGGTGAGCTCTCCTAGGGCATCCAGCATATAGGTCGTCCACGGAAACGTTACAAGGACACCATCAAAGCCAATCTGCAGTACAGCAGTATCAAACCTAGGGACCTTGAGGACGCCGCCAGCGACAGAACACAGTGGCGTGCAACAGTCAGAAATACCTGCATCGCCTTTGAGGAAGACCGCTGCCGGCGTCTACAAGAGGCACTCGAACGACGTCATAGAGCATCAGCAGCACACAATCCACTGACGGTGAACTTCCCATGCAGCATCTGCAGCAAAATGTGCACCTCTAGAATTGGCTTGTATAGCCATCAGAGGGCACACCATGAGAGCAACAACTGATGATTTGCACAGATTTGTCATCATCGGATCGATGGATTACCAAGAGAATATGTGTGTATCTCGCACACACACGATTGCTTTCAGGCATCCCATCCCACATCTTGAGCGCCGACAAATATGGTCAATCTTCCAGGCCATGGGCACCCTTGCAAAACACTCTTCTCTTTTTTCCCCTTTGGCCCTCACCTTCCTGTAGGGTACTTTTTGGGAAGGCTGTTGCTTTAAACAGGGTTGCTTCATGCAGAACCACATATCCCCTTATGGCAATGAAAATAAACAGCAATTTTGAGCCCAATTTTTTTTTTGTATGCTATAGGTTCAGAACACTCCAAACATAATTACCCAAAGTCTGAGATGGTTTTGAGTGAACATCAGCCGGGTTTCCAGGGGCCTTTCTTCCATCCAGCTGATGGGGAGTTTAGATGTCAGCTCCTTGCCCAAAGAAAAGCTCTCTGACTGCTTCAAGGCATTTACTTTTACTTAATTGTTTATAACTAATTGTTTATAAAACACATAATTTATAGTAATTTTAATGGGTTATTTTTAGCTTTACTAAATCATTTATTTTTATTAGCAAATCATTTTTAGTAAATAATACAATTTATACATTGGGGTAATTAGAACCAAGGTTATTATTCACTTTTATTTTTATGGTTTAATTTATTTTAATGTATTTTAATTAGCAAAGCTGCAACTGCAGCAATTTGGCCTTCCCTATAAGAGCCCTGGCAATTATTTTTATTTATGTGGCATTTTGCTTTTAATTAATGATGGCTAAATACACCCAAAACAGCTATAGTTTAGTTTGGTCAGACTTTAGGGTTACAGATGAACTGAGTCACTACCATAGCTGAACTTCAGCTTGTAAATTAAAATTACATATTGGAGGGTGGCCAACATTTTCCAACTTAACTCTCCTTGCCTGTGGACAGTATATAATGTTTTTGTCAAATGCCATAAATTGATAATGAGGGGCTTGTTTATAATGTTAAACTTATCCTTATTTTCCTTTTTAGAAGCCCATTTTGTTTTCAAAACATTGCATTTTTGATCATGATCTGAACTGCAAGCCACACACAGAGAAATGCATCTCCTCAGAATGTGATCTCGATAGGAAGTGTCATTGCCAGACATAATTACACACACACAAACTGCATAATTTTATTCATATATTAATAGGCATCCCAAACTTTACCAGGTTTGAGCTCAGTAGCAACATGCAAGTTTGTGGCTGTCATTTTAACCCACTATTTCAACTCTCTCTTCCCACCCCATACACACACACATTTGTATCTATGTGCCTGAGATCAAAGACATTTTTCTTAATTGAAACTTCCTATCCTGATTATTAGGACACTAATGGCCACCCAGCAATATCTAGTCTAGTTTAAAGAGACTTCGTCTTCACGATCAATCTCTCAGAAAAGCATGCCTCTTCTTTCTTTGCAATCCCTTCTAGTTCTCTCCGGAGGAACAAACTATTGTAGGCAAATTCTGCTCCTTCTGATTTCAATAGTGAAAAGTTCAATATTGGCTTCACTGAGAGCAGGATTGGGCCAATCTGACACTTCTGTAGAGTTGGTCAAAAATTTGATCTCAATACAGAGATAGTCTCATTGAACTATTCCTGTATTCTCCTTGTTTCTATTCCGTTTGGGTTCCTTTTCTAATTTCATCAGAAGGGATATCTGAGCCCCTTCCAGGGGCCTATGAGTGAGTGAAATTAACATCTGTGGCATGTGGTCCATTTAAAAAAAAAATCTCTTCTGAAAAGGAAAACTGTGTTTTTAATAAATCATGTGTACTCTCTGCTAAAACGTTTGTAGTAGCAAAGGCAAGGCCAATGAAGTGTGCCTTTCATTTAAAATGAAAAGTGCTGAGGGGTGTGTGTGCGTGTGTGTGTGTGTATGTAATCCCATGTACTCCTTTCCCTCCAATTCACTATTGCATAACATCCCTGTGGCAGCTACAACAGTTGTTTACACGGAAAAGCAATAGGAAAATACACTGTGTACTTTATGTAGGAGAGTGGTTGAAAACAAGGAGAGCCAGCAATTTTGAGACCAGCACGTTCTCCACACAGTGGTGACTGGTTGCCAAAATAAATGGTCTGGCTGCAGGTGAAGTGAAGGGTGCCCTTTAGTACATCTTTCTATTCTCCTCTTCAGGAGGACTGTATTTCAAACCAGCAAAACTAGGATATTATGGCTGGGGGATAAAGCAGGCTTGTGAGAAAGCCAGAAGAAAGGACTCTCTTCTTGCGTCTACCCATTATTCCTCTCCCAAGCCTGGGACCCATTACAATGGAAGAAAGGATTAATACTATTGATCTGTGATCCCTTATTGTTCTCTCCCTTCAGTGTAGTTCTACCTGATCATCCCCCCCCACCCCAAACATTACCACTATTTGACTCAGTTCTCCCTGCCCTCAACCTGTCCCCTTCCTGATTCAGAACCTTTTCAAGCCCTCCCACCCCATCTCCCGCCAAACTTTTCTTCCCAACATATTTTAACCCCACCTCTTTACTTCTTACCTAACCCATCCACAGCTCAGAACCACTCCCTTCACCTGTAAAGCCTTTCCCACTATAATCAGAATACTATCCCTCCAACACAATACAACCCTCTAGACTCAGAAAACTCATCTCCAGGCTCAAAATCCTTCCTTATTCGTCCTGACAACAAGCATCCTCACCACCAGGCACAGACACCCTGTCTCCCCACCCCCGCTCCATATCATAATCCCATTTGTGCCCCTCTCCCCCTCAGTTATTTGCCACTGATCCTAAAGAAGGAGGAGTGGAGGCAGCAGGGAACATATATATAGATTCCATATTGTGGATTAGTCCCACAGGCCTTTATTTGCTTCTGTTTCCTTCCTCTGCTGTTTTGCCCATGCTCCCTGCAGTCTGCAGCTCATGAAGTTCTTATAGCACAGGGACATCAAGCAGACATATATATGTTTTTTCAGATCTCTGGTAGCTCCACAAAGACTATATTCCCAACTCCATTTCTCTTCCCAATGCTTGCTGCAGTCAATGGGCTCCATGTATAAAGGAGTCCTTCAGTTGCAGCCAGATGTAATGCATAATCTGCTCCAAGCCAACCAGGATTCTCCCAGTAGCAGCAAGCAGTACTGCATTAGCCACCTTGCACATTGTCTGGAGGTGACTGACAGCTGTGACCTCGATGGAAGTTAGCCACATTAATCCCTAATGACCAGCCTAACACTCCTGTCTCCACAAACCCACTAGCAAAAGTTCCAAAGACCATATTTGAACCTCTGCTCCAAGCCTCCTATCCCTCTTCTAGATTTCCTTTTTAAAATTCCCATACACTATACATCATTCGTCTGGGCATCACTGTTTCCTGTGCTTTTTTGCTTTAGCAATTTCATTCTGCTTTTCTTCTCAGAAGCAGCTTATATAAGTAACAGAAATACTTCCTGCCAGGCTTTGTGTACTACCATGGATCAGATTCTAGTAGCCTTGTTCTTTTGAGTAAAACCAACTCCACGAGTAGACCCACTGAAATCAGTGGGACTTGTCAGAGAATAAGGTGCGCTGAAAATGAGTATGTAAAGCATGCATGCAAATTGTTGTGCTGGATCTCTGAAAACTTAAATGAACTTTATTTGGAAATAGTCAGACGTACTCAGTTCTTAACATGAGATTTATTTTTCATGATTGTTTTTAACCAAGTCTTCTGATGATCAGACAGTGTGGGAGGGCTTTCTTTTGTTCCTCTTTGAACCTGCAGCGATGTAATGCTGCTGGATGAATTGTCCTTTGCTTGGTAATATATTATGATGAAATAACTACCAAAGCACGATATCACTTCAAGTTGGAGAAATAGAAGCTTAACTGCATGGGGAAACCTTTACTTTTGTTTTAATATCTTCAATAATAGTCAAGAGAAATGGAAGTCAGTGTGCTGGCCAATTCCACTTAATTTTGATTGAGCATTCTTTTATTATTCCTCTGTGTGCTGCAGGCTGAAAGTTCACCTTTAGCCACTTTTGACATAATGTACAAGGTCTATGATATCCACTTCCAGCCCTGGATATTGTGCCTGCCTACAAATGATACTCCATCTACGCTGTGCAGTGAACATTCACAGCATCATACCTTTCTAAAAAACTACCGGTAACTCTTAAATTTTGAGTATGAAAGTGTACTCATTTCTGGATTTCAAACTATGCCCGTCATACAGTGCATGTGTGTCTGACTCCCGGAGACTATAATTTGGATGTGGCAATTAGAATAAGCCTATTTACAGAAATTTAAAAAAAAGGTGCACTTCAATTAAAAAAAGTGTTCCATGGATTTATGAATGAAATTGCTACTTTCCAAAGGTTCAATTTAATACTAATGTATTTTCTAGATTCTATCCAACTGTATACCACTGATTGTAGTGACAGGATTCAATCAAAAACATGTTTCTACTTTCCTAATATCCTAGTTTTGTTCTATTTCAGCAATGTGACTTTTTTGTATTGGTCTCTGACAACCTCTAACAAAAAGAATCATGATTTAGTACAAAAGTAATAAGTCATGTGGTAACAAATAATGTTCTGCAGTAGGATTAGAGAATGGTAGTGGTTTTATACATAGATTCTGTAGCACAAAGGGGAATTTTATTGAACACCGTGATATGGTCCAGAGAGATAAGAGCTTCACTATTGAACTAGTGCTGAAAATACAGTGGCAGTACATGATTAAATAGATTTCATTTAGATTTATATAAAAGCCTAGGCACCTTAAAGATTCACAGTGCATGTATCCAGTCATCGATTTTTCCAGACTTTCTGAATCTTTTAAATTAATAATCAGTCTACCATGAGTTTCTTCATTGGTCTGAAATATAACTTGGCATTGCTTTACTTTGAAATGTTGGCCAAAAATAATTGACTTCCTGTGTTGTTTTGTATCTTCATTATGTACTATAGCTTGCATTTGCATTATCCTTTGGGAAAGACTTCCATTGCCCTCAGGTCAGGCTGTAAAATCATTATTGGCATAGTATTCATATGGCTCAAAAAGTTCAGTGTTTGAAAGAGGCTTGTTCAGAAACCAATGGTCTCAGTGGGTCTTGACCCTTTAACACAGCCAAATGTGGTGAACATGCAAGTGGCACCTCTGACTCCTGCCCCCGTAGGCGGTCTTGGACAGTTACTCCTCCCTGGAAATGTTTTCACTTTGGGATGGGAAAATGGTTGCATAGTTTATATTTATTTATTCTGACTATTTTATTTAATAATTATAAATTATAGCAGATCTTATCTAAAGAGTAAAACAAGGAAAATGTGCTCTCCCTCCATCTTTAAAGGAAGTTAGAGCTATATTCTGGGCTGGGTGAAGGGCTGCTGGATGCCATCTCCCAGTTATTCTCGTGGACATGTAGCAGGGCACTCTAAACCTGATACCCTTGTCTTGCATGGTTGGTAGGGAAGCAATATTAACATGGTGCTCACAGAAGTTATAAATGCTATGGATTTTCCATCTTTGTTTCTTTAGCCCATAACTTTCCCTGCCTTCCTGGTCAAAGAAGCACCATCAATATGAGGCCAGATGTTACCACATATCCTGCCTCTGGGATTAGTGTGTAAAGATTCTGCCATCTGCCCCCTGCCCCTTCCCCACACCATCTACATGGTGTTGTAGATTATAACATTGCATGTCTTCTGCAGTTGTGGATGAGATTGAATGCCGGAGGAGAAATACTGAAGAAATTGTCCCTAAGGAGGGGACCTGGTTTAGATGAAGTTGCTATGAGTAGGAAGCTGTGTGCTTCAAAATCAGTGGACTTGAGGTATCAGCCTCACCTTCCATCTTTAGGATTCACATTTCCCCAAATCTCCTCCTCACTACCTAGTAGTGCCTGCAAGAATCATCCATGGCTACTGCTGCAAGGAAGGGGACCAGACACTGTACTTTTTTGAAAAGTAGAAGCTTAGGTAATGTAAAGTTTGCAACCATTATAGGGCTTCACACTGATTTGGGAGACAGCATAACTTTCAACCTTCAGAATGTAAGAAAATATTAATAAAACTGATCCTATCGATGAGACTAACTAGGCAAGCATATTTTGAACACTTACAGAGAATACTGTTTTTGTTATGAATGGACAAAAAGTAATGAGAAAAATGCATGGAAAAGTGGAAAAAACAACTATTTTCCCCAAAATTATATTGTATAATTCAAGGAGCATATTGGATTTTAGTTCTAATTTTCCTCTGTGTTGGATATATTGTGCTTGGTATCTAGGTACCAAGTAAAGGAGGTTGATAGAAATGTATGAGTGAGAAATTTCAGGATAAAAGGAGTATACTTTGGTTTTAATATTGTAAAGTTAGAAGAGGTAAAGAGGGGATTTTAACAGAATCTAACTTAAAGCCTATTCTCATTTACACTAATTCTACTTCATACCCCTCAGGGGTGAAAGTGGGAATCAGGCCTGTAGAATCACTACCACAACCTTCTAATTCTCTGTTAATAGGGGGGTTGAAGCACCTAGTTTTCTCTACTGGATTCTAAGAAAGAGAGTCTACTGTGCCCTTAAACAACTTTTTATTCATGAAAATTTCCAGGATAAGGACTGTACATCTGTGTATACCTGCCTGGTATTGTGTGTGGGGAATGTGTGTCATTTGAATCTGAACACATGGACCATATTTTTAGCTATCGTCACAATATTTCCAAGACCAGGGTAGTAGTATGTCCTCTTCTCTCTCTTGTTTGGCTTGCATTATCCTTTGTTTCTAGATGTATTGCAATATGCTATTTATTGCCTGCCTGTGGCCTTCTCCTCTTCTAGCAATTTCACAAACACTTTGTTAACATTTTAAAAATGCCAGTGTTTTAAAAAAGGAAAAGTATTCCAGGCTGTTTTTTTCCCCATACTCTTAACTCATTTAGCATATTTGGATATTTGTTTTACTTTTCGGATCAAGAAGGTGAAACATAGCAGAAGTAGTGTTGTATTCTATGACTTATGAAGTGCTGGGTATATTTACTGTACTACATAAATCCTTGGTGATAAAAAGGTAATGAATCTCAGAGAGGACATAGTGTCCCACTGTGCTGATTAGCACTATAGATTTAGAATGGGGAAGCAAAGAAGCAACAAACTAAGATCCCAGTTTGGAAACACTTAAACATGTACTTCACTTTTAAATGTGAGTGATTCCATTAAAGTCAACGGGAGTATTGGCATGCTTAATGTGAAGTTCTTGCCTAAATTGGCAGGATCAGTCCATACATCTGAGGAAGATTCTCAGTTTCTTGAGTCAGAGTGGATATATGGCATCTGCTTGCTGCAGGGTCCTTCCCTCATAAATTACAGTTAGGTTTCTTTCTGCCATCTTTGAAACAAAAGAAAGGCCTTTTCATACATAAAAGGCAGGTGATGGGGTGGGAGGGATGGCTTAAATAACCTCCAGGACTAGAAATCTTCTATAGCAGATTTAAGTCATCTCTAGCAAGTTAATATTCTGAAGCAGTCTGTGAAACATTTTGAAACCCTACTCCAAAGGAATATGGGCTATTTGTGAGTTTATCCAATCTTAAATCTCCCTTGAAATAGGAGTCACATACTTGGTGCTGTTATGAGTCTGAACAGACATGCCTATCTTTTTCTTAAAAGATAGTTTATAAATAAAATGGCACCTTGAGCCAGATACATCCATGGTGTAACAAGATCTTCAGTGAAGTAATAGAAGATTTCTACCTGGTCACACAAATTTAGTGACTTTTTAAAATCTATTTGTGTACTGTCTTTCTAAATGTTGACATTACTTTGCTGCCATCTTTGCTTAGAGGCTCAGAGAGAAAAGCTCTTAAATTCCAATTGAACTAAAGCCAAGGAATTTTCCCTTCTTGATAACAGTTGACTAAGTGCCAGAGGCAACCACATAACATGGTAAATAATATACTTTAAGCCCCGCGCCCCCAAATCTGAGGCACAGCACATAGACATATGGCTTGGATCACAGAGCTTCAATTAGCATCACTAGGTGAGGGTGTGAGGTGGGTGGGGTGAGAATAAGACATATGTTTGTACAGAACAAATTTTTAAAGGTCAACTGTACAATTTATAGCTAAGAGAATCAATATTTATGCAGACATGACTGCCAAATAAAATTATAAGTGGAACCTTCTGCCACTAGCTTGGGATATAGTCTATCATTTCAATTATACCTATATGGAAACAAAATGTATTTATATATAACTTGGATGTGGAAGAGGTCTCAAATTCCTTTACTATTATTTTTCCCCTACTTTCTTTCATGTTCGATGCCCATGGTTTTTTTTTCTAAATGATCTTGACTGTGGATTTTGATTTTTTTTTTCCCTTTGTAATTCATCCAGTGTAGTCAAGGGTCGTTTAACTTTGCCTACACTGGCTAATTGGGTACTTTCATAAACATCTATCAACAGAAAAAGGCCACTGACACTGATACTTTTCTTCTGATTGGCTGTATGTACATATTAACCTTCTAGATATGCATATTTTTTATGCAGGAGAAAAGTATAGAGTTGAACATTTGTTGATAGCTTTGCATATCTAGGTCACTGACAGTGGAGCTCCTTGTGGATATTAATGAACAAGTTTGGTGAGTTGCTTTCCAAATAACTTTCTCTTTTGCATAGTGTACAGTACTTTTTTGTATTGTAATTTCAGTGCAAAAAGACCTCTTCCAACACTTTTTTGCTTTCAGATGAATATACAGAATACTGATAGAAAAGTGCATCAGCTCTATTTTGTATTTTTAAAATTATACCTACATTATATTAATGTTACCTACATTTCATTAATTTATTGCCTGCATTGCAGAATGGCTGCACTACTGAGATTTATCAGTCACTGTTTTCAAGTATGGACCTGAATAACTTTTTTATTTTGGCTTTCACTAAATTCCCATCCAGTTAGGCAACAAAGCTGGTTGAAATGTTTTTATTTAAATTTCAAAAAATGTTGATTACTGCACAAACGTGTCAAAAAACAGCAAAGAATTTGAAAGTGTTGCCAAAAAAGTGCCCAAATCTTAAAAATACAATTGTCAACCTGCTAGATTACATTAATCAAGGTGGGTGTTGGAGCAATCACGCAAGCTAGTCCAGCTTCCTCTGAAAGCTAGTCAAGGATCCCTCCTGGCTGAAGGTCGTGGGCTTCATATAGAGCTGGCAGAGGTGAAGGAAGTGAAGGGGAAGGTGGAGCCAGAGAGATGTGGCCCTATTCTATCCCTTCTTTGAGCCAACTGGCTTGTTTGTGGGGTGCACTTCAGTCCTTTCCACATGATTCAGCCCACAGCTAGCTAACCCCACAAGAGCTGTAGGAACACTCATGTGCATATGATGTGTAAATAAAAGGAGAAATGGGAAGTAGATTTCTTTTCCCCCACCTGGCCTTTTGATGCTGCTGCTACTGATGTTGAAGATCTGAGAAGTCTGCTTCCACATCCACTGCTGTTGGCACATTTGCTAACTATAAACCAAATCCTACATGCTGCTGTGTGCAGGTGGACAGCTGTGCCCATCTGGAGCCCCAAAGGCTTCATGGGAGTCACCCCCACAGAGTTTTTGTAGATTGATGATTAACTTGGAATCTCATACTTTGTTAGAAGCAAACTTTATTAATATATGTGAACATGATTTAAAATTGGTCAGCTACTTCAACTTCATTTGGTAAAAGCTTTTAATTTTCCTTGTCCCCATCATTTTATTTGCACCATCTATGCATTTTTTCACTTGGCCTGACTATCTCCTTTCTTTGGAGCTTTACAGTATTGAGAGCATATGGTTTTCTTGTGCTTGTAAGTTTCAATCATTAATCAGCTTGAATTTTGTTATTTGTTTAGTTTTACGGTAATCTTTCCTAGGGTTGTTACTATAGAATGGACGGGGAAACCAGTACGGCTGATGAACTGAAAATAACATAGACCTTAGTGCACTCTTAATGCTTAGCTCCCCTTTATGGCAGGCCTAGGGAGATTTGGAATCCCTCCTCCCTTTCTCTACCCAGAAGAAAAGGGTAGCTAAGACCCAGCTCAGAAGTTGCTGCATCCCACCTCCCATTTGTTGTTGCCTTCTCTAGAAAAATGAAGAAAGCCTTCCCCTCCTAACCCTGCCACCTGGAAGATGGAAATGGGTGGCCCATCTAGGATTTACTTAAAGAGGAAAGGAATGGGCTGATTGACTCCCACAGATCAACTTTCACCGGCACCCTTTCGCATCAAATGTGTGGTTTGACAGGAGTAGACTATTGAAGGAGAGGATTACTTAAAAGGTGTAGATAACAATCTGAATTATCAGAGACTAAGATTAGTTCTTTAAATTTACCCAGCACTATTTATCATTTCCATTCACTTCACGGTCTGATGGAATCCTACCTACACTTCTTTAGTATTTGCCCTTTCTTAATCCGAAGTCCTGACTCTCTGTTCTTGTATTTATCACAACTCACACCGTGTTGTAGCAATCCTCTCTTCGTTATGTTCATGTTGGTAAGTTCTCTTCTTCCTGTAGAGAACACACTGAATTTTTCTCTATTTTCAGCAACTCTCTGTTATTCTAGCTGTTATCTCCTGTACACATAAAAAAAGAAATGCTTTTTCAGATGTGACCTCACTAGTCCCTGTTAAAGTGTTAGAATATTTTTCCTTGACTTGAAGTACATTCAGTACTTCTATTTCTACAGCACAGAATTCTTTGACTTAAGTTCCACCTACTGCCGATATTTTCATTCACAAGCATTTCCAGATCCTTCTCCAGCTCAGTACTTTTATAGTACATGGCTGCTGAGTATTTATTCTATTTTTAAGAATGGTATCCATATTAGAGTTAATATATTATACATCTCGCTATCTTATATTGTAGGAAGCAACTTATCTGCCTCTGGAATGAGTTGTGTTTTTTTTTTTTTTTTTTGGCTTCCCACTCATTTTGCCTTGTTTGTCATCAAGTAATTTTGTCATTCCCTTCATGCTGCTGCTGCTAAGATATTTATACATAAAAAGCCCAGTGCTTGTTCCATTAAACTGCCATTGACTTAAATTGGAGCAGAATAGGGATCAAAGGAAGGAAAATAATTCACTGACAAGTTGCCCAGCCTAGCTTGCTGATTGACATCATAGGCCCAGTGTTAGATCATTCTGGCCCCCTAGCCTATTTGGTTCCCCATAGACATAGCCCGTGACTACTGCAAACATACTAGTACCAAAGCAAGAATGTTGCCATAAATCATGATACTACAAATCCTTATGTGCACAAATGGAACACTGGAATTATTTGTGTGAGCAAGGATTACTCATGTAACAGAGGATTCATTGTAACAGGCTTACATTCTATAACTTTTCTCCCCCAAACACTCTCAGTGAAGCTTTACATATCTGTATTCTTCACACACTTTTTTCTAGATCCATAACCAACTAAATTACACTGATTTATTTAGCTGATGTGTCCCTTTTGTCAATAAATACTTGTGTTCTGTTATAGCTCTCTTCAATATCCTCTTGCTTTGTGTTTAGAAAATATACTTCTGATGTTTATATTACTCATGTTATCTCTTGGACAGTCTTCATTCTTCATCTTAATGCTTTTTAAGACTTACTTTGATTTTCTAATCTCTCCTGTGCCCCCTTTCCACCTAATGTTATTGTAAGGCTACTACATACTTTTAATTAGTACTGGTGTTTCTTTGGCAATCAACCTTGCCCATTATACCAAGATTTGGTTGCTAGTTTATCTGTGTAAACATCAGACATACATTAATTTATTTTTAAACTTTTCCAAGGTCTCCTCGGTGTCCCATCCCTCCCTTGTTTCTTTCCATTTCATGGATCCTTTATGCATCTTTCCAGAATTTATTAGGATGTAGTTTAACATCTTTGTCTTTCACTTTTTGTTAAACCTCCATTTACTTCTGTTTTCAAATGTAATTAGTTTATGGTAATTGATTTTGTAAATCTCCTTCTCTGCCCCAAATTGTTTTAATTAAAAAATAATTATATAAGAACATATGAAATGGCCCTACCAGGTCAGACCGAAGGTCCATTTAGGCCAGTATCCTGTCTTCCAATAGTGGCCAATGCCGGGTGCCCCAGAGGGAATGAACAGAACAGGTAATCATCAAGTGATCCATCCCGTTGCTCATTCCCAGCTTCTGGCAAACAGAGGCTAGGGACACCATTCCTGCCCAAGTCAAGGTTTTCCCTTTCTATTCCCTTTATTAATATCTTACATCATTTAAGGAGGCTTCTACCATCTTTTTTTTACAGTCTTGACTTTACATTCTATCTGGTTTAGATCCAAATAGATTTTAAGTATTCTTTTTATAACAGATTTTATTTTGGTTATTTACCCATTATTTCAGTCCTTCAGAACATTCTATAATACATTTCTAATATCAAATTACTTCCTTGATTTATTTTCAAGCCGAAATGATTCTACATCAATGGATTTCTTCCAAGTTCAACCACCTCAACTGTTTTCAGTCTGGTTTTCCAGTATGTAAAAAAGATATATGTATTCTTCTCCTATCTTGTTCTTCCTGATTCTTCTAAATAGTCTATATCTTTCAGTATTGAAACCCAATATTAACATTTCCTACTTGTTTGCATCAAGCCCTCATGGTGCTGAAAATCCCATGTATTTCCCTCTTAGTTCTTCTCATACTTTTTATCTTACTCTAGTCTTAAATTTGACTACATAACTATATATTCTCCCTGTCCACAAGTTTATTTAAGCCAATTTCCCCTTCCTTTTTGCTGAAACCTATATATTCTCCTCATGTCATTATTTTCCTCCACCACAATTTTGAATTCTCCTAACAGTATTCTGCAGCACAGAGCAAATTGGAGCTCTTGTACTGTAGCTGTGGTCCACTCTATCCATTATAATAATTAATTCCCAATAAACTAAGTATAAATGTTCCATACTTTCCTTACCAAAAATCTTCTAAAATTGGAATTGGTATGAAAATTAACCACTGGGTTTGACGTGGCAATGGCTTTTTTCCCATTAAAAAAAGGCAGCGTTCAACATCCTAATATATACTTTGTTTCCCAGCTGGGAAAAATTGAATGGAGGACTCTCTCACAAGGGCCTGATCTTCCAAGGTGTGGAGCGCCATCTTCAACACAGCACCTTGCAAGATTGGACCCAAATCTGTTAATGCCATTACTTTGTGTCTCAGGTTGCTGTTGTTGTATGATATGAGAAATTCATTTTTTCCTCTCCCGCACTGGTGTTACTCTAGTTTTATACCAGCATAACTGAGAAGGCAATTTAGTCTTAATGAAGCACAACTGAAGCGGGGAGTCATGCAGGGGTGAAAGTAAGTTAGGCCACTGACCGGTATGGGCCGGGGGCAGGGAGGGGGCCTCGGGTGGAAGGGGCGAGGCTGGGAGTCAGCATCCCCCAACCAGCCCTTTCAGGCCACCTGGCCCGTGCTGCCCGGAGCTCCCGTGTTTCACTTACTTTCACCCTGGAGTCATGTAAATATAAAAGGTAGCTACTCTATATAATAGTAATAAAAATCACAAGTTGGATATGTTTGAAGATTTGGGCATACTTGGTTTCATAATAACTTAGGGGTTTTTTGCATATTGTATATGCAGCAGACTTCTTTCTCTTCCCTATTCAGTCTCACTGTGCGAGAGAGGTCCACTGACAGCAAGGAGAGCAGTGGGAAGGGAAGAGGAATTGTCTACCTGCTCAGCAGCCCAAACAGCCCCTAATATTCTATTCACAAGAAGGAACTTTAGAAGAAACTTTTCTCACTCCCTGCAGCCCTACTTATGAGTGATAGAGCAATAGCAGAGGCAGATGTGTGGCTGTCACCCCAGATGAGATACTTGGCAGTCTTGACATTGCTCTGTCTCATGCTCCTGAGGTGCTACTTAAATCAAAGTAGTGAGACTCAGCATTAGGGATAGATAAACTGTAACTTTGTGCTTCACTGATCATGTCTGCATTGTAAAAGTATTCGGCCAGGCCAGATTCAAATTTCACTATGCAGTGGGCTCATGGTAAACATCAGATGAGTTATCTTGCTCATTCAAAGTCCTAATAAAGGAATCTTGGGGAGGTAACAAAGCTCCCTCTGTCTGTAAGCACCGGGAGTGAAACTGAATAAGAATAACTTGAAACAAAAAGACGTGAAAAGCTTTGCTTTCAGAGAAGTTCCTGTTCATCCCTTCTGTGCCCTATGAATTCAAGCAGTGTGTGTTAGGGACTCCCTTGCAAACTTCTATCTACATTCTTATTTTCTATTGAAGTTTGTCATGATGTAGTAAACTGTCTACTTCTGCAATGCCTCTGCTTCACCAAACATGCCAACACTTTTAATCTCTTTCCTAACCATTTCTTGGTCTACAACATTTTTTCTCCACACCAGCATGTGCACACTTGCTAGGTGAGGCCATATTTTCCTGGCTCTACTGAGTAAGATGTGTTTGACTCAAGAAAAATAGCCAGGATTTCTATTTTTCCATGAAGGAGAGGGAAAGGGGCTTTATGCTTTAATAGCTGCTTAAACATATTTCTTGAATATGTTCTGTAAGGATGTTATGATGAGCTTAGCAGTGAATATGACTTGAAGTGGTGTTGGACCTCAATACCGATGATTCCAATTATTAAAAATTTAAATACTGAAAACTTTAAGCCTGTCATTTTATTTCTAAAGTTGCATGACAAACACTTGATGTTGTGGAAATCTGGCTAGAATACTGATATTAATCCAGTTTCTTCCTTAGCTTGTAGACCCTGCATCTGTGACCATGACAAGCTTAACACACAGAGAGCTCATTATTTTTTACTGTACACAAATAGTTTTCACCCTGCTTAGTCAGAGATCTGTTACTGCTTTCGTAGAATTTGAATGCTCAGGAAAGGCTTGAGCATTCTTTTTATTGCTACTCCTGTCCTGATGTGACAGCCAGGTCTGCTCCGACGGAGCAGTCAGAAGAGAACATAAAGTTAGAAATATGTTACATTCACTCGTGGCAATTCTAGGCAGCAGTTAGTTTCTACTGAATGAGAAAGTAAGAAAACACAACATGCACTTATTCTAATAGTAAAATAACTGGTTGGCTCACCTGGAAAGCTCATCCTAAAGGGATTTGGATTAATTAAGAAGAAATGGGCTTTGGATTCAGAGCTGAGCTTCTTATTAGTAAATGGAGTCTCATTTTCAAGTCACAATTCTATCAGCTTCTTTTGGTAGCTATCCAACACTCCTACCATCTGATGACCTTTCTGTGGCATATGCATAATAAAATGGTGGACTCACTCCAGTTCCTACTCGACTGGTGTCCATGTCATAAAAACAACCACTATACAGTATGCATAAATTGGCATTCTTTATGGCACTCTCTCAGCAAAGAAGGCAAGAATTCAAAAAGCATGAAGAGTGAACCAACTTCTCACCACCAGCGAGTGATCCATTCAGCTTGTAAGTCAGGTATGTTGGTGGTACAGTGTAAGGAAGCTTACACTACCTGTGCTCAGATTGTACCTTTCCTGTAGTTCATTTCAGGAAGACAACGCAGTGCTTTGTACATATACTCCATCAATTAAAACTCAAGTTTCCATCTTATTGTCAGTCTGTTAAAGTACCTAACTATCCTCTCAAGAGTTTCTGTCTCCCTCAGGAGGCCACAGATCTGTTTGTAGATCAATAGTTTTAATCTTGCAAGCTGTTGCCTCATATGAAATCAATGGGCTACTGATAACAGCTTTTTCAGTCTTTGTTTGGAAGAAAAGTTGTCATACCAGATCACTGTCACAAGCATTGATAACAGTAAGTGGACACTTATGTTATACACCCCAGCTTTTATGGTGGTCAAATTTCAGTGGCAAAAGTATCATATTAATGGGAAGCTTGGGGATCACACGGGGATCACATTCTGCTCTGAATTCCACCTAAAGCCGGCAATAGGCCTAAGCAGACTAAGCAATTGCTTAGGGCCCCGAGTAGTTCAAGGGAGGCCCCCCCATATGCTTTTTATTATGTGTTGGGGGGGCAAATATATTCCTGATTAGGGCCCCCAGTGGGCTAGCACTGCCTTACACCCACCTTCTCTCTCCCTTTTCAGAGTTGTGGATTGCATGGACGTCTGTTTCTTATCTGAGCCTGGAGGCTGCCTTGTGCAATGATCAGCACTTCAAATGGCTATAACCTTGAAATACTCCAGGTTTGCTAGGCCAAAGAAATGTGGTGATGCTTAGCATTTGAGTATTGAAAAATGGGTGGATCAGTTACTGCTTAGAATAGCTGTTGCTTTCCACTGCTCCCCCCCCACACACACACAAAAGAAAGAAAGAAAAAGGAAAAAAACAAAACAAAACCAAAAACAAAGCAAAATCTTTCCCCAGCTAAGATGAAAGTTTGTCTTCAGGAGATATTAAACCTTTTACTTAGAATAAAGCTGTAACCATTTGGCTGAAAGTTTATAATTCTTGTCTCCCTCCTCACTTTCCCTCTGCCATTCACAAAAAAATTAATGTTTAAATGGAACAAGTATATAATTTGTCCTGACCTTTATTCATGTCTGGTGCAATTTTAGATGATAGAATGCCTGGAAATAATTTGGGATGCCAGCTTTAAAGGTTAAACAGCTTTACAAAATGATCATAATTAGGGATTCCCAGATTTTAGGTTGTTTTTTGGGGGGATGGGAGGGAGGGGCTGGTTTGGGCTGCTGTTTCTACTTGACTTCTTAAAACTTTTGGGACATCCTAGAGAAATCAGGTTTTGAACTGAATTGAGATTTGTATAAAGTAAGCAAAAATCTGCTGCTTCATCACTTGCAATGAAACAGACTCAAACTAAAAAAACAAAACTCATTAAGCATGGCTCTCTTAATTTCTCACCTGATGTATATTTGTTTCCCCTCAGTAACTTCCTTGCTGAGCAGTGATTGGTTGCCAGCCTACAAACACATCAGTGGCTTCAATAATGGAATTTACTGAGTCACATTAGGAATTGCCTTAGGTGATATCACTTGTCTTGTGCAGACAGCCACCATATCTCTGCCCCACTAAAGCCCTAGTTCAAAGCGAATTTTACCCTTAATTAGCACATATGTCATGCAAATAGCAGAGTTACCTGCACTTTAATTCCCTTGTATATTCATTTGAATAATGCCACTGAACATGTAATGGAAAAACAACATGATTTTTGAATTACCAGCTGCTAAATGTACATTTTGTAATGCCATTGAACAAAACACATGGATCTTACATTTTAAAGTCTGGCATAACTTGGTTTATGTCTTTGCAAAGTTTTTCTATAGAAGTGATTGAGTTATTACTAACACAGATGGCATTTTTTCCAGCTCTTTTGGTAGGTATCTCACTTTGTTTACAAGTGGAGCAATAGAACCTTAATTACATGCTTCAACTTCCAAATCAGCCATTATTGTTTATTTCATACTGCTTTTTTCCTTGATTTTTTTTTTTTTAAACAAGAGAGAACTTTAAATGCAGCTGCCACAGCTGGTTCATGCATTTCTAGTGTTTTGTCAGTAGTTTAAAATGAATAGTCTTTTACTTGTTCCTTAAGAGACACTGCCAACTTGAAATCACAGAGCAGATCATATGAACAGGAATTAAATTAAGTCTGGATCTCTTCCATTTCAAGCTCTCCAATGCTGTCATCTTAGCTGCACAGAACAGGGAGTATAGTAGTAAGTAGCTTAGGAAACATTCTGCAAGTGCTCAACCGTCTTCCCCTCCTCCCCCCCCCCCCCCCCAAAAAAAAACAACAAAAAAAACCCAACCAAACAAAACCACCTCTGAATAGCCATGCTGGGCTATGTATTCTTGCAGTGAAGTTTACAGTAGCACTCATGAACAGGATGTGCAATGTTTTTCCAAAAACCATGTCACTTCCTAGGTTTTTTTTTTTTTTTTTTTTTTTAACCCCTTCTGATTTGTTTTAAAAAATAATGCTTGGAAATGTTACAATTAGTTGTTTCCTTTGTTTTTGGTTTAATTTTAAAACTGGAATCCATAACCAAAAATATGATATATTTATATGGAATATATCTATATCAAATAATTAACCAGTTAATAAATAACCTAGCACTGCATGTAGTGACCAGATGGTGTGAATATGGTAAAAGATGGACTACTTGCTATTACAAATAATAAAGGTGTGAATTAGAATCATATGTAGTAAAGCCCCAAAAGAACTTGTGAGCAATCCAATCTGATTTTCCCACTGCTCGTTACCCTGGCATGTTGCAGAATGACTCATTGCATCTTTACTATCAATGCCTTTTATCTAATTTTATTCTGGAATATCTGCAGTGTTGGTATCTTGAACTCCTCCCTTAGCAGTATGTTCCACTTTCGTCCTACTGTTGCACCAGTAACATAATATGTAGTCTACATTTGTTCTTTTAGCTATTGCTCCATGTCCTGCAATCTTCTGAGAACATGAATGCATATTTTTCTTCTGTTATGTTTATACCTCAATGATATAAATAAACCCTTCCAAGTTATCTTTTGTACACTGTAAACATTTGGCTTTGTTATTTTCTCCTTGTTTCTTGGACTCCAAGCTAGAGCTGGAAACAAAACCTTTTTTCTATTTTGTCAAAATTCCCTCCAAAAATATACATTTGTGCTACCTTTCTTTTGCATGGTTTTGCAGTTTTGCTACAGTATATCCTTCATAAGCTGGACTGCACTCAGTATTTAAAACATGGTTGCCCAAGGGATTTGTAAAGTAGCACTCCCTATCTTATATGCAATCACCTATATCCGTGTCCAAGAACAGAACTGGGTTTCATTACATTTTATTTAATTTGCTTTGCTTCATTTTTACAACAGTGGCACAATGCACGATCTTGTTCTTTATCAGTCCTCTTTCTTTCTTGGGCTTGCTACTTTTCAGCTAGTTTCCCCTTAATTTTTATTGATGCTAATTGTCTCTTTTCAATCACATCTCATTGCATGCAACCCACGGTTCTATTATTCTAAAGTGGCATGGCAGTTTGGTTCTCTCCTGAGTTTTCTACACCTCTCATTTTGGGAGTGTTGGAAAAGTTGATCTGTGTCAACTTTCAACTAAATAATTAATAAAACAAGGTAAATAGGAATCTTGGTAATGAATCTTGAACTACTCCATATGATATTGCTCAACTACTCCATATGATACTGCTCAACCTGTGGAACTCTTTGCCAAAAGATGTTGTGAAGGCCAAGACTATAACAGGGTTCAAAAAATAACTAGATACATCCATGGAGGATAGGTCCATCAATAGCCATTAGCAAGGATGGGCCTGGATGGTGTCCCTAGCTTCTGTTTGGCAGAAGCTGGAAAGGAGTGACGGGGAATGGATCACTTGAGGATTATCTGTTCTGTTCATTCCCTCTGGGGCACCTGGCATTGGCCACTGTCAGAAGACAGGCTACTGGGCTAGATGGACCTTTGGTTTGATCCAGTATGGCTGTTCTTATGCTTATATTCACAGTAAGCAGTACATTAAAAGCTAATATAGGGCCAGATTCACCCACATAATCCAGCTCTTATGATGCAAATCAGTTATCTTTTTTACTAGCTGATTAAATTGGGGTTATGGGTGCTTTATGCAGCTGGAATGGTAAAAATAAGCCAGTGTGCATCAAGTCTTCTCATTTCTGTTAGTGTTAGGGTTCACTGCTACATCTCAGATTATGTTCTGTGTAATATAATGAAACATGACTTCATGTAGTGTAACCTGGCATGGCATGAAACAATGAAAAAAGATAGCGCAACATTTTAATCTAGCAATAGTCTACTTCTATAGATGTATCCAACTCAAAAGTAATGAGCATGACATCTTACTGAGAAGTGCACATGACAAAGCCTAGAATATGGTTGTGACTCAAACTGTGCGATCTCTGTGCACTTTATAATGGTTATCCATATTCCATCAAGTATACTTTCTCCACTTAAATAATGAAATTGCCAAAATTATGTTTTAAACCAAAGACAAAAAGTACAGGTTCTATGTTTGAAGTTCTTTCTTGCTCTGTTTCCTTGCTGTGAAACTCTAAATGATCAAGGCTGACCTGAAGGAACAATCAGCAGATTTAAAAATGTATCTGGTTCATTAAATGTATAATGTTGAGGCAGTATAAATTTCCTGATGCTATGACAGGTTTATGTTAATCTCTGTTAAATGGGCATGAAATTTTAAGCATGTTTGTTTTTCTTATGTCTGTTGCTCCAGTACTTCTTTCTGACTCCTCTGCTTTTCTCTCTAAAAATTTGTTGTTTTTGAGCTGCTGTTTCTTTAACCTTTCTTAAAGACTTTACAGTAACTCCTCACTTAACGTCTTATGGGAAAATTGGATTAGTTTAACATTTCATTTTTTTTGCAAAAGTTGCATTTTTCAGGAACATAACTACAACGTAAAGTGGGGAATTACTATATTTGTAAGATGCGCAGTTAACATTTGCTTCACAATCAAATACCACACACACTACAGAATTCTTCAAGCATACATTAATAATACAATATCGAGCCACCACTATGGTATTAGGGGTGGGGAAGAATCTTGAAACCATCAGGTATCTTTGCTGTTTTCTGCTGGTGTTAGCCCAGCTTCAATAATTTCTGTTTGGGCCTGTTTAAGGATGCTTTCTGAAATACCCAGTCTATTCAAAGATATGGGTAGAAGTATGGGTAATAAGCAGGAAGAACTGGAAGTGCTAATAAATAAATACAACTATGACATTGTTGGCATCACTGAAACTTGGTGGGATAATACACATGATTGGAATGTTGGTGTGGATGGGTACAGCTTGCTCAGGAAGGATAGACAGGGGAAAAAGGGAGGAGGTGTTGCCTTATATATTAAAAATGTACACACTTGGACTGAGGTAGAGATGGACATAGGAGATGGAAGTGTTGAGAGTCTCTGGGTTAGGCTAAAAGGGGTAAAAAACAAGGGTGATGTCATGCTAGGAGTCTACTACAGGCCACCTAACCAGGTGCAAGAGGTGGATGAGGCTTTTTTTAAACAACTAACAAAATCATCCAAAGCCCAAGATTTGGTGGTGATGGGGGACTTCAACTATCCGGATATATGTTGGGAAAATAACACAGCGGGGCACAGACTATTCAACAAATTCTTGGACTGCATTGCAGACAACTTTTTATTTCAGAAGGTTGAAAAAGCTACTAGGGGGGAAGCTGTTCTAGACTTGATTTTAACAAATAGGGAGGAACTCGTTGAGAATTTGAAAGTAGAAGGCAGCTTGGGTGAAAGTGATCATGAAATCATAGAGTTTGCAATTCTAAGGAAGGGTAGAAGGGAGAACAGCAAAATAGAGACAATGGATTTCAGGAAGGCGGATTTTGGTAAGCTCAAAGAGCTGAATAGGTAAGGTCCCATGGGAATCAAGACTGAGGGGAAAAACAACTGAGGAGAGTTGGCAGTTTTTCGAAGGGACACTATTAAGGGCCCAAAAGCAAGCTATTCCGCTGGTTAGGAAAGATAGAAAATGTGGCAAAAGACCACCTTGGCTTAACCACGAGATCTTGCATGATCTAAAAAATAAAAAGGAGTCATACAAAAAATGGAAACTAGGACAGATTACAAAGGATGAATATAGGCAAACAACACAGGAATGCAGGGGCAAGATTAGAAAGGCAAAGGCACAAAATGAGCTCAAACTAGCTACGGGAATAAAGGGGAACAAGAAGACTTTTTATCAATACATTAGAAGCAAGAGGAAGACCAAATTCAGGGTAGGCCCACTGCTTAGTGAAGAGGGAGAAACAGTAACAGGAAACTTGGAAATGGCAGAGATGCTTAATGACTTCTTTGTTTCGGTCTTCACCGAGAAGTCTGAAGGAATGCCTAACATAGTGAATGCTAATGGGAAGGGGGTAGGTTTAGCAGATAAAATAAAAAAAGAAGAAGTTAAAAATCACTTAGAAAAGTTAGATGCCTGCAAGTCACCAGGGCCTGATGAAATGCATCCTAGAATACTCAAGGAGCTAATAGAGGAGGTATCTGAGCCTCTAGCTATTATCTTTGGAAAATCATGGGAGACGGGAGAGATTCCAGAAGACTGGAAAAGGGCAAATATAGTGCCCATCTATAAAAAGGGAAATAAAAACAACCCAGGAAACTACAGACCAGTTAGTTTAACTTCTGTGCCAGGGAAGATAATGGAGCAAGTAATTAAGGAAATCATCTGCAAACACTTGGAAGGTGGTAAGGTGATAGGGAACAGCCAGCATGGATTTGTAAAGAACAAATCATGTCAAACCAATCTGATAGCTTTCTTTGATAGGATAACGAGTCTTGTGGATAAGGGAGAAGCTGTGGATGTGGTATACCTAGACTTTAGTAAGGCATTTGATACGGTCTCGCATGATATTCTTATCGACAAACTAGGCAAATACAATTTAGATGGGGCTACTATAAGGTGGGTGCATAACTGGCTGGATAACCGGACTCAGAGAGTTGTTATTAATGGTTCCCAATCCTGCTGGAAAGGCATAACGAGTGGGGTTCCGCAGGGGTCTGTTTTGGGACCGGCTCTGTTCAATATCTTCATTAACGACTTAGATATTGGCATAGAAAGTACGCTTATTAAGTTTGCGCATGATACCAAACTGGGAGGGATTGCAACTGCTTTGGAGGACAGGGTCATAATTCAAAATGATCTGGACAAATTGGAGAAATGGTCTGAGTTAAACAGGATGAAGTTTAACAAAGACAAATGCAAAGTGCTCCACTTAGGAAGAAAAAATCAGTTTCACACATACAGAATGGGAAGAGACTGTCTAGGAAGGAGTACGGCAGAAAGGGATCTAGGGGTTATAGTGGACCACAAGCTAAATATGAGTCAACAGTGTGATGCTGTTGCAAAAAAAGCAAACATGATTCTGGGATGTATTAACAGGTGTGTTGTGAGCAAGACACGAGAAGTCATTCTTCCGCTCTACTCTGCTCTGGTTAGGCCTCAGCTGGAGTATTGTGTCCAGTTCTGGGCACCGCATTTCAAGAAAGATGTGGAGAAATTGGAAAGGGTCCACAGAAGAGCAACAAGAATTATTACAGGTCTTGAGAACATGACCTATGAAGGAAGGCTGAAAGAATTGGGTTTGTTTAGTTTGGAAAAGAGAAGACTGAGAGGGGACATGATAGCAGTTTTCAGGTATCTAAAAGGGTGTCATAAGGAGGAGGGAGAAAACTTGTTCACCTTAGCCTCTGAGGATAGAACAAGAAGCAATGGGCTTAAACTGCAGCAAGGGAGGTCTAGGTTGGACATTAGGAAAAAGTTCCTAACTGTCAGGGTGGTTAAACACTGGAATAAATTGCCTAGGGAGGTTGTGGAATCTCCATCTCTGGAGATATTTAAGAGTAGGTTAGATAAATGTCTGTCAGGGATGGTCTAGACAGTATTTGGTCCTGCCATGCGGGCAGGGGACTGGACTCGATGACCTCTCGAGGTCCCTTCCAGTCCTAGAATCTATGAATCTATGAATCTTTCTGAGATTTCAACTTAGCAAACCTATCTAAGTAGGAGAAGATTAAATATTTGACTCCTCTACTGTATTTATGTACCACTGACCTCTTCTGGATGCAAAGTTAGCTTGTTTAAAGAGGATATAGTAATACTGCTACATCAAACAGTGTTATTTAGCTCAACTGGTACAATGTTTGCTCTTTGGAGCTGAAACCTTCTAAGTCTATCTCTGCAAGATTTTTAGCTGGTGTCTAGCATGTATGCAGCCAATGGATTTGTCATGTCTCCAAACTTGTGTGGTTCTTTCCTTACCCCATCTTGCAATAATGCAAACTTACCAGCTTGTAGCTCTATATAATACCTGATTTTTAAGCTCTGTATTAAGTATGTTTTTGCTTTAACATCTGACTTGTACGTGAGGTCTTGTGACTCACAACACAAAGTTGGATATTACATGAAAGTTTCAAGCTATCTACCATTAAGAATTTATGTTTGAGTCCTCTTGACTGGCCCACTAATGCAGCCTTCTGTTTCTGAATTTAAAACTCTACTAGCAATTCATATTGAGGCTCATTACAATAGATTGTACAGTAGAACCTCAGAGTTATGAACCCCAGAGTTACGAACTCATTAGTCAACCATGCACCTCATTTGGAAACGGAAGTACACAATCAGGCAGCAGCAGAGAACCCCTCCTCCCTTCCCCCAAAAGCAAATAAAGTACAGTACTGAGTTAATGTAAACTATTAAAAAAAGGGAAAGCACCATTTTTCTTCTGCATAGTTAAGTTTCAAACCTGTCAATGCTCAGTTGTAAACTTTTGAAAACAACCATAATGTTTTGTTCAGAAATATGAATATTTCAGAGTTACGAACAACCTCCATTCCCGAGGTGTTTGTAACTCTGAGGTTCTACTGTATTCCCATCTCTCGAAAAAAGAGGAACTATGAAGTAGCTATCATTAATGTCAGAGATATTTGAGGCTTAGTGTACTAAATAATTACAATGTCAAAGAAAAAATGCCAGCAGTACAGTACTGTGCAGATGGAACAGCTGTCTTCCTGTGAAGTATGGTTACTTTGTCCTAACCTAGTGTAGAATTCTTTTTTGAACCCAGTTAGTCTTGGTCTTCACAACGTCTTCTGGCAAACAGTTCCACAGGTTGACTGTGCATTATGTGAAGAAATACTTCTTTTTGTTTGTTTTAAACCTGCTGCCTATTAATGTCATTTGGTGACCCCTAGTTTTTGTGTTATGAGAAGTAGTAAATAACATTTCCTTATTTACTTTCTCCACATGAGTCATGATTTTATAGACCTCTATCATATCCCCCCTTAGTCATCTCTTTCCCAAGCTGAAAAGTCCCAGTCTTATTAATCTCTCCTTATATGGAAGCTGTCCCACACCCTAATCTTTTTTGTTGCCTTTTTCTGTGCCTTTTCCAATTTATTCCAATATATATATTTTTGAGATAGGGTGACCAGATCTGCACCCCATATTAAACATGTGGGCATATCATGGGTTTATATAGAGGCAATATGATATTTTCTGTCTTACTATCTATCCCTTTCCTAATGATTCCCAACATTGTTCACTTTTTTGACTGCCGCTGCACACTGAGTGGATGTTTTCAAAGAACTATCCACAATGACTCCAAGATCTTTCTTGAGTGGTAATAGCTAATTTAGACCCCATCATTTTATATGTATAGTAGAGATTATATTTTCCAAAGTGCATTACTTAGCATTTATCAACATTGAATTTCATCTGCCACTTTGTTGCCCAATCACCCACATTTGTGAGATCCCTTTGTAGCTCTTAGTTAAGTCCAAAGCAGACTGCAATCTTGAGTAGTTTTGTATCATCTACTCATTTTGCCACCTCACTGTTTACTCCCTTTTCCAGATCATTTATAAATATGTTGAACAGTACTGGTCCCAGTATAGACTCCTGGGGTGACACCACTATTTACCCCTCTCCATTCTGAAAACTGACCATTTAGTCCTACTCTTTGTTTCCTATCTTTTAAACAGTTACTGATGCATGAGAGAACCTTCCCTCTTATTCCATGACGGCTTATTTTGCTTAAGAGCCTTTGGTGAGGGACCTTGTCTAAGACTTTCTGAAAATCTAAGTACACTAAATCCACTAGATCCCTCTTGTCCACATGCTTGTTGACCCCTCAAAGAATTCTAGTAGATTGGTGAGGTATGATTTCCCTTTATAAAAAACATGTTGACTCTTCCCCCAACAAATTATGTTAATCTATGTATCTGACAATTATGTTCTTTACTATAGTTTCAACCAATTTGCTGGGTACCGAAATTAGGTTTACCGGACTATAATTGTCGGGATCACCTCTGGAGCCTTTTAAAAAAATTGGCATCACATTAGTTATCCTCCAGTGATTTGGTACAGAAGCTGATTTAAATGCTAGGTTACAGACTACAGTATAATTTAACATTCGAGTTCCTTCAGAACTCTTGGGTGAATACCATCTGGTCCTGGTGACTTATTACTGTTTTATTTATCAATTTGTTCCAAAACCACCTCTAATGACAACGCAATCTGGGACAGTTCCTCAGATTTGTCACCTAAAAAGAATGGCTCAGGTTGGGGAATCTCCCTCACATCCTCAGCTGTGAAGATCAATGCAAAGAATTAATTTAGTTTCTCCCTAATGGCCTTATCTTTCTTGAGGGCTCTTTTAGCATCTTGATCATCCAGTGGCCCCACTGGTTGTTTAGCAGGCTTCCTGCTTAATATATATATATATTTAAAATGCTGTTACTTTTTGAGTCTTTGGCTAGCTGTTCTTCAAATTCTTTTTTGGCTTTCCTAATTATATTTTTACACTTCACTAGCCAAAGTTTATGCTCCTTTCTATTTTCCTCAGTAGAATTTAACTTCCACTTTTTTAAAGGTTGCCTTTTTTTTATGCCTCTAACTGCTTCTTTTACTTTGTTGTTTAGTCCCAGTGGCACAGTTTTGGTCCTCTGTTTTTAAATTTGGGGTATACATTTAAGTTGAGCCTCTATTATGGTGTCTTTAAAAAGTTTCCATGCAGCTTGCACGAATTTCACTCTTGGCACTGTACGTTTTAATTTCTGTTTAACATCCTCATTTTTGTGTAGTTCCCTTTCTGAAATTCAGTGCTACCATGGTGGGCTGCTTTTATGTCTCTCCCCTCCACCCCACACAGGAATGTTACATTTTATTATGTTATGGCCATTATTACCAAGTGGTTCAGCTATATTCACCCCTTGGACCATATGCTGTGATCAATTTAGGACTAAATCAAGAACTGCCTCTCCTCTTGTGGGTTCCAGGACTAGCTGCTCCAAGAAGCAGTCATTTAAGGTGTCAAACTTTATCTCTGCATCCCTTCCTGAGGTGACGAACCCAGTCAATATAGGGATAGTTGAAATACCCCATTATTATTGGGTTGTCTTTTTGAATAGCCTCTCTAATCTCCCTGAGCAGTTCAGTCACTATCACCATCCTGGTCAGGTGGTCGGTAGTATATCCTTACTGCTACATTCTTATTATTCAAGCACGGAATTACTATATAGAGCTTCTGTGGTACAGTTTGGTTCATTTAAGATTTTTACTTCATTTGACTCTGTTTTCTTTCACATATAGTGCCACTCCCCCACCAGTACGACCTATTCTGTTCTTCCAGTATATTTTGTACCTTGGTATTACTATGTCCCATTGATTATCCTCATTCCACCAAGTTTCTGTGATGCTGCTTATATCAATATTCTCATTTAATACGAGGCACTCAAGTTCACCCATCTTAGTATTTAAACTTCTAGCATTTGTATATGAGCACTTAACAATTGTCACTTTTTAGTTGTTTGCCATTATGTGATGTAACTGAATGGAACTCCTTTTCATTATGTGATGTAACTGAATGGAACTCCTTTTCATTTGACTTTCTCATCAGATCCTAACCATATTTTATCATCTTCCATCCTCTCCTCCTTATTGAATATAGAGAATCTCCATCAATAGATCGTTCCCTAAGGAATGTCTGTCTGAACCCTGTGCTCCTCCGTACCTGTCGGCTTTCCCACAGCTCTTTTCTTAAAAATTGCTCTACGACCTTTTGAATTTTACCTGCCAGCAATCCGGTTCCATTTTGGTTTAGGTGGAGCCGATCCTTCCTATATAGGCTCCCCCTTTCCCCAAACATTCCCCAGGTCCTAATAAATCTAAATTCCTCCTCCCTACACCACCATCTCATCCACATATTGTGACCCTGCAGTTCTACCTTTCTATCTTTTAATTTTCCTCCATAGTTGAATGGACAGTTTGATCAATGGCTATGCCCGAATGATCAATGTGCTATTTCAGTAGCATTAAAAATAAAAATAACGTTTCTCTTGGAACCTCAACATTTTTTCCTGACCCTCTGTCTCTTCTGTTAGATGTATAAAGTCTGCAATGTTTAGATGCCAGTGAGAGCATTATTGAGAATAGAGTGTAACACTAGAAAGTGCAGCTTCTTCATGACTAAAGTTGTGATTTTAAATATATTTCTCCAGCTATGGTTTTTGGAAGCCACAACCTGTAGCACTTGGCTACTCTGTTAAGGAACCTTTTCAATTCCACTTTGCACAGAAAGCTTTCTCATCAAGTGTGGTTTGCACATGAAGTGCTAACTGTACTTCTACAAATTGCTTGTGTTCATTTAAACTAACCTAATTTCCTTCTTTGGCAGGGTTAATAGCCTAGCAGATAAAGAAGCAGTTCATGACGTATCTTGATTTTTAGTAAGGCTTTTGATCAGTGGTGGGCAACCTGCGGCCCATGGGCCACACACGGCCCATTAGGGTAATCCGCTGCTGGGCCGCGAGATAGTGTTTACATTGACCGTCCACAGACACGACCGCCCGCAGCTCCCAGTGGCCATGGTTCGCTGTTCCCAGCTAATGGGAGCTGCGAGAAGTGACGTGGGCCACAGGGACGTGCTGGCTGCTGCTTCCCGCAGCTCCCATTGGCCAGGAACGGCGAACTGTGGCCACTGGGAGCTGTCGGCGGCCTGCCTGCAGACAGTCAATGTAAACACTGTCTCGTGGCTCATCAGTGGATTACCCAGACGGGCCGCAGGTTTCCCACCACTGCTTTTGACAGGTCAACATGACATTCTCAAAAGCAAACTAGGGAAGTATGGTCTAGATGAAATTGCATAGAAGTGGGTGAACATCTCGTTGAAAGACTCTACTCAAAAGTACTTTATCAATGATTAGCTGTCAAACAGAGATGGCGTATATAGTGGGGTCCCCCAGGTGTCAATGCTTGGTCCAGTACTATTGAATATTCTCATTAATGTCTTGGATAATAGAATGGAGAGTATGCTTATAAATTTTGCAGATGACACCAAGTTGGGAGGGGTTGTGAGCACTCTGGGGGACAGGATTACAAGTCAAAATTACCTTGACAAATTGGAGATTTGGTCTGAATTCAGCAAGATGAAATTCAATAGGGGGAAGGGCAAAGGACTACACTTAAGAAGGAAAAATCAAATGCAAAACTACAAAATGGGGAACAACTGGCTAGGTGGTAATATTGTTTGGAAGGATCTGGAGGTTGTAATGGATCACAAATAGTCAGTGTGATGCAATTGTGAAAAAAGGCTAAAATTCTCGGGTGTATTAACATGGGTGTCAATGCAAGACACGGGAGGTAATTGTCCCACTCTGTTCAGCACTGGTGAGGCCTCTGAAGTAGTGTCCCATTTTGGGCACCATACTTTAGGAAAGATGTGGACAAACTGGGGAGAGTCCAGAACAGAGCAGTAATAATGTTAACAAGTTTAGAAAACCTGACCTATGAAGGAAGGTTAAAAAACTGGGCACATTTAGTCTTGAGAAAAGAAGACTTTGACTTGATATCCTGATAAGTCTTCAAATATGTTAAGGGCTGTTATAAGGAGGACTGCTCAATTGTTCTCCGTGTCCACTGAAGGTAACACAAGACGTAATGGGCTTAGTCTGCAGCAAGTTAGATTTTTTTTTCTAATATTTAATCTAACTATAAGGGTCATTAAGTTCTGGAACAGGTTTCCAATGGAGGTTGTAGAGATTTTTAAGAACAGGTTAAACAAACACCTGTCAGGGATGATATCAGTTTACTTGGTCCTGCCTCAGTGCAGGGGGCTGAACTTGCTGACTACTTGAGGTCTCTTCCAGTCCTACATTTTTATGATTCTATGAAATAAAAAATCTATACACTTATTAGTGTGCACAAGCTCTTGAATTCAACACAGTTCATTACAAACACTCAGTCATAACCAATATTCTCATTTATGAGTTTGGGCTTGTTCCTCCCAGGTGCTAAACCCTCTGATATGTTCTACATGCTCTTAACTACCATTAGTTCCAACTGACTGGAGGGCACTTGGGTCCTTTGTTACTATGACGTTTCTGTGCCCATATAGAGCCCCTTTGACTTCAACAGGACCCCATGCAGTCACGACATTCCACCAACATTTCACAAATGGTATGATCAATACCTTAGCTTCCAAGCTCTTCAAGGCAGGAACAGTCTTATGTCTTGTTGCATTTCTATCGTTGTCTCTTTGATTTCTAGAGAGACAGTAACATCATCCTTTGCACAGTAATGATATTGCCACCATGCAGCATACCCAACGATAAAATGACCTTGTATAAAAACTGAAACATACTGGGACACAAGAAAAAAGGAAGAATTCCTTTGATTTTTGTTCAAAGCTTTTAGAATGACAATATAGACTGCTACATAGCTGACTTGGAGAGTGAGTATGCTGAAGTTGTCACCCAGTCCTTCAGTTGCTTTCATCTGATGTATGCAGCATTTAAAAAAAAGACAGGAAATTAAATTCCAAGCTATATTTCAATAAATAACACTGAGACTACTACACTAGCTTCTTTATTAATGGAAAACCTCAGTGACTTCTGCTGATATTAATAACATTTGTATGAAGTAAAAGATCTAGGCTGTTTTACTGGATGACTTATCTCTGACATTGTTATTTTATACAGATTAAAATAGAATTATAATATTTGCACTATTTTCCAGAGGTTTGAACCTTAAAGAAGAGAGAGCACTAAGGGCTTGTCCATTAGAAACTTTTTATGGATTCTCAGAGCAAACATGAGCAGGCCACATTTTCTAACTGCATGGCCAATTCTGAAAAAAGACCGGCCTGGTGTGGATGATCAGCCACCAAATCTTGCCTTAGGTTCCCTGCTCACTGCCACATTGTGAAGGGGTGTACAGACTCCACACTGGACAGGAGCAGAGAGGGGCTAATATTCTGCCCTGCACGTCGGGTCTGAAGTTGGTGCTGCCTCCAGTAACACGTGCCAGAAATGCCAAACTGAAAGGAGGACCCTTCTAATCTGGAGGTAAGCAGAAAATAAAAGGAAGAGTGCACTTCCAGAGAGCTGGCTTCTCGGAGGGAGGGAGGGAGGAACTCTCTTGTAAGCCTAGAAAGAATAGCATTCCAGAGCGCTGAGAACTCCAACCTGCTTGCCAATGAGGATCTGAAGGTTTTTTTCCTGAAGGGTAGGGCACAGGTTGCAGACCATTTAACCAATTCAATAGGTAGAAAGACTTGATAAAGAAGAATCTACAGACTAGTTATATGAGATCTTTTCCCCTTCTCAGCTGTGTTCAAACTGTTTGAAAATTTGGTGAATATGCGAGACCCTTCAGGAAAGGGACAGCCTAGAAATGGGCTAGATTGAAGGAAAAGGTTGTTCAGAAGCTGACTCCAGTCCATTGCTGTCTTGGGATGACAAGTTTGTTGCTTCTTGGGTTTGCTATTTGAGGGGAAATGATTTTTTTTCCTACCTACAACTACTGCAGCCTAGTGGATCTCTGCTAATGGGGCAAGCTCACATTCCATGTCTCCACTCTGTTATTATTTAAGTGGATTCTCTTTAATGCCCGACCCATGGTTATCACTGAAAGGGAGAGATTCTATCCCGAGTAAAAGATGAGGAAAATCTCAAATGTTTTGTTCAAAAAAGCACCCAAATGCTTATCAGAATCTTATTCAAACTATTCTAACTGGTTGGGTCAGCTAAACTGAGTTGGAGAAACATCTAGGAGGAGTTTTTTGTTCTTGTGGTCAAGATAGACAAGGAGCGCATGTTTGTGTCTGTGTGTGTGTGTGTGAGAGAGAGAACACTTTATACACCTGCTTCTGGTCTCAGTAAGAACCATGCAGTACAAATGCTTGGAAAAACAAATAATAAAGACTACCCAAACTGTTTCAAATCTCAATTTCAGTTTTGATTTGGTTTGAGACTAGTAAAAAATACTGCTTTTCCTTGTTTATCAAATTGGTTTGCCCGTGGCTAGTCCTGATGGGATTGGTGAAAATGAGGCTTTCTTCTGAAAAGGTCTTGGGAGTTCTGGGGGTGGAGTTTTCCACTTGATTACAGAATGCCTGTTTGAAAACCTTCTACAAACACTACTTAAGCCCTTTTAAAGTATGTGAATTGAGGCAGCAACTAAAGTGAATTGCTCAAGGTCGCTGAACAAGTTAGTGACAGAGATGGAATGAGAGTTCAGATGTCAGCCCCCTCCCCCCTAGTTTTAATCTCTGGGACACATTGGTTCAATTCTGATTCAATTTCACTGGTGTAAATCAGGAGGAAATCCATTGAAATAAACGGATTAAACCATAATAAGTAAGATTGAATTCGACTCCGTGCCTCTCAAAACTAAACATGAAACTACTTTCCAAAAAGAAGCAAATGCCAGAATTGACAATGCTGTAAACACACAGAAACTATAACCTTTTCATTAAGCTTGGTATTAATCATTAGTTTCAATAAGGGGACTTTTACAACCAGTATTAAATGTTACATGCTCTTTGGAGTAGGATGATCTCTTTAGATGTTCAGTCAACAATTCTTCATTTATAGTCATTAATTACAGTAGCATTTCATCTAATAAAAAGTGACATAAAATTATTCAGTTTTAACAAGATTAAACTTGCTTATTTGAGTGAAGTTTCAAATTGAAAATAAGCACTAATAGAGCTAATCTCACACAAATATATAGGTGTTAACTAAATTCTTTAAGAAATGTCTCCAAATCAAACATTTCAAATAACTACCCAGGCAAATAAAAAAGCTTTCATGATCATTGCCAATGTTATAAGCCAAAACATTAAACAAAACCTTAATTATTATTATTATTATTTATTTATTTATTTATTTATTTATATATTTACCATATATACTCGATCATAAACCGGTTTGTTTATAAGCCGACCCCCCCCCCCCAACATGGATAAGTAAAAATGGAAAAATTTTATAACCTGTTCATAAGCCGACCCTATAATTCAGGGGTCACCAAACTTTGGCTCCCGGGCCATCAGGATAAGCCACCGGTGGGCCGAGATGGTTTGTTTACCTCGAGCGTCCGCCGGCGTGGAGGTAAACCTAAGTAAACAAAGGGTAAGCAGCTGGCGGGCCGGGACAGCAACTGATGGGGAAATTTTGGGGGGGGAGAAGCTGGGAGTCAGGGGAGTAACCCCTGTGACCACCCCCCACATGACCCCACTCCTAGCCCGGGACTCCTACACTCTCCCATCCCATCCCATCCCACCTTATCTGGGGGAGGATGCCTCTGGCCTGGCTGGAGCTGCTCCGGCAGGCTGGGCAGCGCGGCCGCAGCCTGCTCCGGCAGGCCAGACCAGGCGACGCGGCCGCAGCATGTTCTAGTGGGCTGGGCCTGGCGGCACGGCCGCAGCGTGCTCCGGCGGGTTGGGCAGCGCAGCCGCAGCCTGCTCTAGGGGGTGGGGCCGAGCAGCATGGCTGCAGCCTGCCAGCCCTGGAGCTGCAGCTGCTTCAGAGGCTGGGGGGAGAGCAGTGTGGCCAGAAGTGGAGAGACTCTGGCCCCGCCTCTTCCCTTCTGGCTCTGTTGCCTCTCCTTGCTCCCTCTGTTGGGGGGAGGGGCTGTGTCCCACCTCTCCCTCTCTGTACCCTTTCATAAGCCAACCCCCTTCTCTGGTGCTTCCCTTTTTTACTAAAAAAAATTCGGCTTATGAATGAGTATATAGGGTATACTGTATAGAAAGGCAAACCATATTGCCCAATAAACTTTCAAATTCTCACTACCGGGCAAATTCAGGTGGCTTTGCGTATCACAATAGTCCCAGTGATGTCCTCAGTTGATTTGAGTAAGATTATGTGGATTTGGCCTGAAGATCATGCCATCATTTTACATGTCAATGACAGGACAGAAGATTCTAGGTTAGTTCCTCAGTTGGTGTAAGTTTTCATAGCTCCATTGACTTCCTCAGAGCTATGACAATGGAGCTATGAAAGTTTACACCAACTGAGGAACTAACCTAGAATCTTCTGTCCTGTCATTGACATGTAAAAACTAACCTAGCAAATTTCCCATTGACATCAGTGGAGCCAAGATTTCATCCATAAAAATCCAACCATAGAAGATACTACCATCTGCACTAAAAATGTTTTGATTTCCCCCCAAAATTTGCTGAATTCATAACACTTGAGCCAAGTGTAAATCTGGGGGAACTAAACAAGAATGGCATCTGATTTTGTCTATTTTTGTCTTCAGATTTTTCTTTAAGTCCTTTAATAAAATAGATACAATATTATGAAATTGTAAACTGCTATTATTCATATTTTACTAAAATACTAATACAACACATGCAACATAAAATATCCTTAATTCATTCATGTTCAAAGTAAAATTTGGTAATTAAGCCTGATAAAATAAATGTTAAAATATTTAAAATTAAATAGTGCTCTGAAAACATATAATATAGTACTATTCATTGTGTGTAATACTTAAGCTATATCTATGCTACAAGCCAGAGGTCTGAGTTCCCCTGTTCATGTACACATACTAAACTGGTGGGTATTGTGCCTCTACTGCCACTATCCATGCGCCTGTGTCCACACTGATATTCATACTTGACCTATTTCAATGACAGCTAGCAGGAGTATGTGTACACAAGCAGGGGAATCACATCCCAGTTCATAGTGTAGACATAGCCTTAGAGGATAGATTCTCCTCTGTTACATAGATGTAAATCCAGAGTAATGCTGCCCATGTGGCTGAAAGTTTTTTCCTATGTTTTAAATTACAGTACCAAAATATTCTAGATTTGTTTGAATTGGAACTGTAATATTTTAATACTAGAATTAAGGCTTGTTTTTATGGATTTTATTATAAGCATAACTTGTCCAGACAATAAATATAGTTTTGTAAATCATAGGCATGTCTTTGATTAGAATTTTTTATCTATTGGAGCATGGACCAAAAAAAATCTGTTTCTTTTATAGATGTTGCTAAACATACTTACAAGTGTTTATTTCATGTGTTAAAAGCCTCCTTATCAAACAACTTTTCATCCAATCACTTTTTGTAATGATTTTCAGCTATTTTTAACCTATTTGAATAAGATATTAACTTCCTATCCTAAACTGTTGCATAGCACTGTGATCCAAATGGGTGTCGTTTCTCACCTCAAATGTGAATGTATTCCAGTGGAATTTGAAGTACTTGGGAGGAAAAAGACTGTGCGGTTGTAAATTATGGTGGTTGTACTTTTATTTAAAAAAAAATATGTATTTGACAGTTACTATGAGGCTCCATTGGTTTTGGGCACTGGACAAACATATAGTACATGACAGTCCAAACTCCAAAGAGTTTATAGAATCAAAATAATTTTAATTTATAATATGATAGCTTTAGTTAATCTTTCCAATGGATTCTCTTTTTATCTGAAGTGATCGGAGCATTGTGAAAGAGAAAATAATTCTATTAGTTGTTCCGTTTAGATCTGTGACTTCAATCAGGTCTGCCCACAAGCAGACAGCTGCACAATTTGGGCCACTGATTAGTCCCTTGCTCTTCAAGTAGCCCAATGATGGAACTACTCAAGAAGTAAATGACTACTCAGTGAGTAAGGGTGCCTGACTCTGGACCTCAGAATTGTGCTGGCATTGTAAGGATACTGTCCTTACAATGTCTTTTAGCATTCAGTTGTCACAACGTTGCCCAGTCCCATCTCTCTGATTAGACAACCTGTCTGATCAGTGGACCCAACTTCTGGGTCTGCGTAGATCCACATCACAGTTTGTAGCTCTGGGTCTCTAAAGAACACTCCCAGGGACAGACCCTTTGTCTGCTACCCTTTCCTATGACACAGAGCACATCAACCCAGCCACCTTGGACCCTAAAACCATTACTCAGCCCTTCCAAGACCCTAGCTGATCATACACGTTCCCTTAGAATGCCATCTCACTGTGGATGCTCAGAGCTTCTCAATTAACCCCTTCAGGGACAATGTGACAGATAAGCAAAGGAATTTCTTAACCAAAGTCACTTGTACTCTTAAGAAAGCACTACTATAGAGTTGCAAATCTTTTCAAAATAACAGTGCTGTGTTCACTTACCCCTCCTCCCCCCCTTCTCCTTAGGCCAATTTCACCCTTTCTATGAGTCTGTCTGGTTAGCATTTTAGGCTCAGACAGTCGGTTCAGTCTCTCTGGCCTAGTCTTTTGGCACGTCGATGGCCCCCTTGGTCACAGAAGCTCTCCTTACATACAATCTGTCCTTTTTTCTCCACATGCTCCAGCTATGAAATTCTAGCCCTCCCCCTTCTCTATGGTCAATCTTCTATGTAGGGTCCATTTTCCCATGATAATGATCTGGTACTTGAGACACAAAGTAGTTAATGGCTTTCAAATTATTATGGTTTCAGTCATAGTCATTCAACCAGATGCCAAGTGCCTTTTAGAAAATGGATATTCTAATCCAAAATGGAGATTACACTATGAAATGAAGATCGCTGCAACCCAAGATGGAAGTTACAATGCAAAATGGAAATGACAATTTGATAGACATCCCACTTTGTCACATCAATGACTAGCAAAAATATGTTTAAACTCTAGCTACACTTTATATACTCAGCCAATTTCTGCTTTCAGCTATGCTACTGTAAATCTGGGGTAACACTATTTTGTCCAATGGAGTTGGCCTTGACTTTGCTGTGAATGAGACCAGAATTCAGCCCAGAAGTTTATAAAAGTATTTGGTTCTGTGTGTAAGACTGAAACCCACTGAATGGTTTGACATTCGGTGAGTGTTTTGCCATACTTAATTTTCAGTCAAAATTCCATATGAACATTCTCATTGTAATGCTTGAAAAGGAAATATTCTATTAGGGTGACCAGATGTCCCGATTTAATAGGGACAGTCCCAATTTTTTTTTCTTATATAGGCTCCTATTACCCCCCACCCCCGTCCTGATTTTTCACATTTGCTGTCTGGTCACCCTATATCCTATTATCTTAACTGGAAAGGCCATTTCAGACACTTAATCCATTTTTTTCCCTATCTAGAGTCTGTATTGGAGGTTTCCTAAATGAACTTAAGCTATGCTACAATTTCCATGTAAGAATGTGAGAGTTTAACTTTGTTGTTCCTGCTAAACTTCAGCTAGAATCACAATCTCCTGATTATTGTAGCAAACATATTCATAGCAAATGATATAAATTAATTATGCAGAACAGTTCCCCTTTTAACCTCACTTTCATGTACTTGTAACTTTGAAACATTCACCCCCTGGGTTATTCATGAAGATTAAATTAGTTGGCAAGTTTGAGCAAAATCCTATGATTGATTTTTAATTTATGGGGTAAGGGGGAAATTACATGTTCCCATTTAAAAACAAAACAAAACACATTCTTTTGAATTGTCTTGCATCGAAACAACCCTTCTGAAATCTGAATGATGAAACTTGGAACATCATAGTAGTCATTGAAGATTAGTGTCTGGTTTGAAAAGAGTTGGTTTTAACGTACCAAGGAGCAATCAAAAATTTCATACTGACAACATAAAGAAGAATTCAGGGGCGGGGAAAAAAACTTGGCAGATGCATGCAGCTATTGAAGTCTGTCTTCTCCTATCTCTCGGCCTGAACTCCAGGACCTTTTGAAACTTCCCCCCTATGAATTGTGTGGGGAGAGGGAGGGGAAAATGTTCAATGATTCTTGCTATTTTAAACCAGTCTCCAGCCTTAAACCAAAAGTTCAATATAACTTGCCTGAGTTGTATAAGGGCTAAGAATCTTCTAAATTGTGTAAAACATTCCCCCAAATCTCATAGTCCTTGTCTTATGTTTTTTTCTTAGAAATGCACAGTTTACAAATGCTCATGTTTGCCATTTATTATTAGAGCTACATTCTGTCCTCAGTTACTTTAACAACCCAGTTGAATTAGTGACCATTACGGAGGTGCAAGAGAGCTGAATGTGGCGTTGGGTCTGTAGTGCTTACTTTTGATGACCTCTTGTTAACTGTGGCCTGCTGCATCTTCAGGTTCATAGCTTATGATCAACCTTTAATGGCAGTTGGCCACTTGTGCCTATTAGTAGGGCCCCACCAAATTCACAGTGTGACGGGTACAACCTGGAACTGGGGTATCACTGTGCCCTCTTAACTCTCCAGCCTGGGCTGTCTCTTGCAATGCTTTGCTAGTGGCAAGCAGCAACCCCCTCCCTCTCCAGGTGCTGTTATCACTCAGTACAACAGCATGTGGTGCCCCATACCCAACTAGATTGCATGAATGCTCCCAGAGCCACTCACGAATCACATGGAGAAAAGCACCAGCAAATCTCCCAAGCTCCCAGCCTGGCACCCCAGAACTGTACCATCTTGCCCTAGTCAGAAACCTGACTAGTGAAAGTTCATTACCCAGTCCGCCCCTCCCTTGATGTGGAGAGGACACACGCTAGCCTTTGTAAACTGAGCTGAGATTTCCCACACACTTCAATAAAAACACACTGTTTTAGATAAAATATAATATTTATTAACTACAGAAAGAAAGATTGTAAGTGATTATAAGTGGTAGGCAGAAAAGGTCAGAGATAATTACCAAAGAAAATAAAAGGCAGGCATGCAGAAGTGAGGGTGGCAATACCATTCCACACCACCCTTTCTTCTGCGCTTCTGCCTTCAGAGCTGGATGGCCGGAGAGTGGCAGCTGCTGGCCGAGAGCCCAACTCTGAAGGCAGCGTTGCTACCAGCAGCAGTGCAGAAGTAAGGGTGGCAATAGCACGACCCCCCCTTACATTAATCTTGAGACTCCCCCCACAATCTCCTTTTGTGTCAGACTCCCACTGTGAAATTTCAGATTTAAATATCTGAAACTATGCAATTCATAATTTTTAAAATCCTTTGACTGTGAAATTGACCAAAATGGACCACAAATTTGGTAGGGCCCTACCTATTAGTTATAGAATTGATATATCTTTTCACTTTTTGTTGTATTTATATATGCAAATGTAACACGGTCACCAGAGGGTTACAAGTTCCTCTCTGTGCTGATCCGTTCAGGATATGAGTTGGTATAGCTCTCTTTATGGAACTCCAACTCAAGCTGTGGCAGCTTATCCTTTAGCTGTGGAGGTCCCTGGTATGGCAGCCATCACACACACACTGAAGTTCCAAAACCAACATTAACTTAGCCCCATTGTATATGTGTAGTTGTTTAAATATCTGCTTTAACTATTAGAACACTATACTGTGCAGTATATACAATATGACAAAGTAACATTGAGTTAGTATTTGCAGCTCTCTTTCATGACTCTTTTTGTTTGAATTTGTTAGCCTACTCTTGCATTAATGTAGGATTTCACATTTTATTGATTTGAGTGGTTTTAGGAGGAAAAATATGTGGCAAGGGGAAGGAATGCAATTTTCTATAGTAACTTGTCTGTGGTTAGAAATTCTCAATCATTGAACCCCCGCAGAAACTGTATTAATTAACAAAATAGTACATCAGTTTGTGAGCCAACATACGTAAATTACCTCTTTCCCTACATAACAGTTCCACTAACTGGCATTACTACCAAGAGAGTTCTTATAAATTCTCTGCAGTGTATGTCTAGGCAAGAAGCCTATGCTTTTCATTAATTAGAACTGACTGTACTTAGTTGAATTCATATGCCAGCCATACTGTTGACAGAATATGCCCGCTTCTGTCCCTGGGCTTGCAGCATTTAATTTCAACCTGGGTCACTATGAGAAAAGCACAGTGAGTACACTCCAACCATATGCTATTGACATCCTTTGTGCCTGAGGATCAGGGAAAACCATTTTGGTCCCTACACTGTTTTCAATCTTAGTACAGAATAGTAGAAAAGTGTGGCACTCTAACAATCTAATATGTTTATTTTTGTGATTAGGCTCTTCTCAATAGAATGCAAAACCTGCTTCAAGTGAATGGACTTGACGTAGTTCTACCATCTCCTTTTTTCAGACTTTTCAGAATTTAATGGGCTGCATAGCTTTAATCTGAAAGTAGTGGTTTAAGATGCTTTGTTCCATATTTTAGAATAGAACCTCTGAAGGCTTCTACCATGGGATTACTGTGCTTAGTAGTGTGAGGGGGAGGGCACAGTAAGAGCAACTTCAGACATGCAGCACTGTTTAAAACACAATAATCTCTGCCTGATGGGATCAGAATATAAATATCCTCCCTCCACCACATGCCCATGGACTACTGGCCCACTTGAGACACTTCTGGTCCGTCCCTGGTTCGTGTGCCCCACATCCCCTTAACCCAAATGAGGGGGGACCCTTAAAAGAGGCATGGCCTCCTTTTCTTCCTCCTGGTCAGACAAAGCCCACATGAAACCCTCCCCCAACATACACATTCAAAGTTGTGGGGAACACATTCTCAGTGAATGAGAATTTGCAGCTCTGTAACCAAGTTAATTATGTATTCCTTTTAAATAAAGGCTACTGTGGAGTAGAAAGTGAAGAATTTGGCCCAGAGCCTAAATTCAAACTGCACTTTTATTTAATTTATGATGTCACAGTTAAGTTAAAGTTTAAGTTAAGGTTTATGTGCAATAGGTACCCTCCTGAACACAGCCCATCCATCAGATGGTTCTATATTAGGGAAACTAGTCCTTTTAATGACTTGAGACAGTGATGTGAATCACACCAAGCATTAGCTTTTTTGTTTTTCCCTATTCAGGAGCAAGGACATTGTGACTTTTGGGTTAGGTGTTTTCCAATTATCTGCCTGCTGATGTCTGGTCAAATCAAGATTAAATTGCTCTAAGGGTATCAATGAAATTGACACACACACACAAAAATTCCAGACGTTAAGGAATCCTCCTCTAACTATATTGGCATGTACAGGTTAACTTTGTTTTCCAAAATAAGGCATAATAGACAAAATAAGGCATAATTAGAGCATAATAGATTAAAGGGCATGATCTGCAATCTTCCCATAGTTGGGGAATGTGACGTACTCCCTCATCTTCTGAATTCAGAAATGAATGATCTGTCACTAAAAGAGGAAAATTGCAGTTCTGGGTACTAATCTTGGAGGATAATCATTCAATTCCAGCTTTTGGGGTTCTATTGATAACCAAAGACTGTGTGGTCATGGTATGATCTAGGAAAGGATGTGTGGGACCTTGTCAAAGGCTTTTTGAAAGTCTAAGTACATTATATCCACTGGATCACCCTTGTCCATATGTTTGACCCCCCACCTTAAAGTATTCTAATAGATTGGTGAGGCATGATTTCACTTTACAAAAGCCATGTTGCCTCCTCCACAACATATCATGTTCATCGGTGTTTGAAAATTCTGTTCTTTACTGCAGTTTTCAGCCAATTTGCCTAGTATTGAAATTAGGTTTACCAGCCTATAATTGCCTCTTTTAAAAATTGGTGTCACATTAGGTACTTTCCAATCATCTGGTACAGAGGCTGATTTAAGTGATAGGTTACATATCACAGTTAGTAGTTCCGCAATTTCATATTTCAGTTATTTTGGAACTCTTGGGTGAATACCAGATTGTCCTAGTGACTTATTACTGTTTAATTTATCAGTTTATTCCAAAACCTCAATTTGCAACAGTTTTCAGATTTGTCACCTAAAAAGAATGGCCCAGGTATGGGAAGCACCCTCACATCTTCTGTAGTGAAGACCTATGCAAAAATTTATTAAGCTTCTCTGCAATGTCCTTACCTTCCTTGAATGCTCCTTTAGCACCTCAATCATCCAGAGGCCCCATGGGCTGTTTGGCAGGCTTCCTGCTTCTGATGTACTTCAAAAAAACTGCTGTTAGTTCTTGTTTCTTTAGCTAGTTGCTTCTCAAATACTTTCTTGGCCTGCCTTATTATACTTTTACACTTGACTTGCCAGAATTTATGCTCCTTTCTATTTTCCTCACTAGGATTTGACTTCCAACTTTTAAAGAATGTCCTTTTTCCTCTTTTTCCTCTTCTGTTTAGCCAGGGTGGCATTTTTTGATCTTCTTATAGTCTTTACTGTTTTTATTTACTTACTGTGTGTTTTATTGGGGGTATACATTTAGTTTGAGCCTATATTATGGTATTTTTAAATAATCTCCATGCAGTTTCAGGCAATTCATCCTTGTGACCGCTCCTTTTATGACTGTGCTTTTCCGTCTAACTAGCTCTATCATTTTTTGTGTAGTTCCCCATTTTGAAGTTAAATGCGTCTGTGATGGGTTTCTTTGGCATTTCCCCCCCATACCAGGATGTTAAATGTAATTATATTATGTTCGTTATTAATGAGCAGTTCAGCTATGTTCACCTCTTGGACCAGATCCTGTGCTCAATTTAAGGTTATATCAACACTTGCTTCTCTCTTATGGGTTCCAGGAAAAGCTTCTCCAAGAAGGAGCCATTAATGGTGTATATCTCTGTATCCCTTTCTTAAGTGACAGATACCCAGGCAACATGGAGATAACTGAAATCCCCCATTATTTCATTTTTTGCCTTTGTAGCCTCTCTAATTTCCTTGAGCATTTCACAATCACTGCTACCATCCTGTTTAGGTGCTTGGTAGTATATTCTACTGGTCTACTCTGATTGTTCCATCATGGGATTTCTATCCATAGGGCTTCTATGGTGCAATTTGAATTTATTTAAGATTTTTATTATATTTTACTCTGTTTTCTTTCACATATAGTGCCACTCCCCCACCAGCACGACCTACTCTCATTCCTATATATTTTGAACCCTGGTATTAGTCTTCCATCGATTATCCCTAAGGCTGCGAGTCTGTCACAGAAGTCACGGATTCTGTGACTTTCTGGACCTCCATGACTTGGTGTGGCTGACCCCAGGGCCACCCAAGCAGCATGCCCTGGGGCGGTCGGCTGCCTGAGGGCAGCCCCGAGGCCGTCAGAGAAGCGGTCCCCGGGGGCCTCGGAGCAGCGGGTGGTGGGAGGCAGTCAGCCCCCGCCACCAGAGCAGGGGCCAGCTGTCTGCCCCTGGGGCCCCCCAGAGCAACGGTGCCCTGGGGCCCCAGGAGCTGCTAAGTTTTAGTCAGGAGTAGTTATTGCAAAAGTCATCGACTGGTCACGGGCCGTGAATTTTTGTTTATTGCCCATGACCGGTCCATGACTTTTACTAAAAAATACCCATGACTAAATCTTAGCCTTCAGTTTCTGTTGCTTATTCTTTAGCATCCTTACTGAAAGGAGGGAGGGAAGTCATAAAAATTAAATACAAAAAGAATGAGAGAAAAAACATCAGTGTAGAGTATCTAGATATACTACCTTTTTTATTAACAGCCTTAAAAATGTCACATTTTGAACTAGAGTTCCTTTTGAGTCTCCATCAAACATGGACCAATTGAGCCACAGCTAAAGCAATTACGGTGTTATTTATGAATGTTTGTCAGATTTTTTTTTATTCAAAAGGCATGCTGTAGAACACAACTCTGTAAGTGTAAATGTTTCCTCCATAAGAATCTCTAGCGTAATCATGATAACCAGTGTGTGTTTGGGATTTTACATGATTTATTTATCTGGGTTACTCCCGAGTACACAAGTTTCAAGAATTCAGATGTTGGCATCCTTCAAAGATGAAATAGTGATGGTTTTGATCCTAACAGCACTAGGAAAAATCTGTAATTCCAATATGACCAGACCAGAAAGTCTTAGGTTATGGGCATGTAGAGTACATATACTGCATGCCCCCTTAGCATGGGTATACATAGCAGTGTACAGGGTGAGGCACTGCTTAGGCGAGCAGAGAAAAGATATGCCAGAACCTTAGGGTGCCTACCCTATATGGCTCCCAAGCAGTGCCTCCCCATCTACACTGCTATTTTTAGCAGTGTCTCACTCCCCTCTGCCAGATCCTTTCCCCAGCATAGAGAAAGATTCTGGCAGTGGGGAAAGGCAGCTCCCTCCCTCACATTTCTCCTCTCCCTGGAGGGAGACTCAGGAGTAACTCCATTGTAACCAGTGCAAAATGTGATGACGTTGTTAGTAAATATAAACATTTTAGTCCTCTTTTTCCTGTATATTAAATCTATTTGCATATTAGCTATTCCCCCAGAATTGCTTACAATATTAGCAAAGAGTATCTGTCTCCTCGTCCTGGTCTGAGCAACACGGTAGTGCCTCCCTGCCAGGCTCCTCTGCCCCTCATCAGGCATGGCAGAACAGTCACACAAGTACTGGATAAAACCAAAAAGGAGGCCTATATGAGAGACAGCTTTCTCACACTTGGCAGAGGCTCCCAGGCAACCAACCCTAATTCTCTCAGCTACAGGCCCTACCACAAACCTCTTTCATCTAGTCCCCTATCTCCACTGATCCCTCTAAGAGCAAACTGATCCAGAATGAAGGAGCCATAGGACTTCTTCCAAAGAAAAGTTCTCAGGGTTGTAGTCATCTTCATGATTGGAAGTGCATGGGGCAAGTCAGAGCCATTCTGGATCATAAAAGGCTCAACAAGTGAATGAAGAAAACAAAATTCTGGATGGAGGCCCTAGTTTCTAGTGCCATGCTCTGTCAAGGGGGTCTGACAATCTCAGTGGAACTGGCAGACTTATATCTCCACATACCCATCTGCCTGTTCCGTTCTTCTGACTTGAAGAAGAGCTCTGTGTAAAGCTTGAAAGCTTGTCTCTTACCAACAGAAGTTGGGACAATAAAAGATATTACCTCACCCACCTTGTCTCTCTAATATATCCTGGGACCAACATAACTACCCCAACACTGCACAGGGAAATTATTCGGGATCTGGAGAGAGCCACATAATGGACGTACTGCTTGCCAAATTTTTCTTACCCAAGATATTTGGAAGACTTTTAAAACAAAGACATGTGTAAGCTGAAAGTGTAATCAGCATAAAGAGATCTTGCATTTGATTTCTTACTTGGTTGTAACAGAACACTTGTATTTATTTATAAACTCTATAAACTAGGAATTTTTGAGAGGCCTGTTATGATATCATGCAGTCGAGTTTATTTACTGGGAAGTAGCTTTTGTGGTGACACACTGTCAAAATGCATAGAGAACGTCAAATATGCAGATCACACAAGGAAAATGTAGAGCTTAAAATAATATAAATATTAAACAAAAGGAAGGGGGGGGGGAACCAGCAAAAAACATAAAATAATCAAATGATCTATTCTCTGAGGAATAAAACTTCCTGCAGCAAAACCCCTCCTCATCTTATTTCTTTTATTGCCTCACTAGAGTCCTGTTATCCAGTATTGTTTTGACATGCTCTTGTGTTCTTGATCTAATTTAGACTGCAATCTGAAAAGCAGTGGGAACTTGCCTGTATCTGTTTGTAGACTTCTGTGCTCATCTATGATACTATGTAAATGTTATAGGCAGACCTGGTAGGTATTAAGGTTTCCCAACACTTCCCACCACAAGACCGTATACTCAGCTGCTTATAACTTTTGCCAAAATTTAACCATTTGGGCTGATTTTTTTTTTATTATGGTGTTTTGCCCATTTAAAATTTTTGTCTATCTTTCTTTTGAAAAGCTCTAGCATCCCCATGCTTTGGAGCAGGGACTTAAAAATTGACAGGAGATTGATCTCTATAGGTATGTCTACACTGCAAGTAGACATCTGCGACTGGCCTATGCCTGCTGAGTCTGGCTTACAGGGCTCGGGCTAAGGGACTGTTTAATTGTTGTGTAGACAGTCGGTCTTGGGCTGGAGCCTGGGCTCTAGGACCCTCTCACATCATAGGGTCCTGGAGCCCAGGCTCCAGCCCAAACCCAAATGTCTACATTACAATTAAACAGCCCCTTAGCCTGAGCCAGCTGGCCCGAGCCAGCTGCGGGTGTCTAATTGCAGTGTGGACATACCCTGTGTCGGGGATGTACCTTTTACTCTTCCTGCAAAAATCATCCCAAAGTGGGCCAAGTTATAAGCCTTGGAAAAATCACATTTCGCACATGCTCCATCGAGACTTGGTAGAGCTTAACTACCAAAATTTCCAAAGATTCAATCCTCCATGAGCCTGTCTCAGCTCCTAGTGTTGACCAGACTGTGCACGTGCCATCCCACAAAGCAAATGAGTGTGCTCCATTCCCTCACAGCTCCTGTGGGTGACACATGTAATGCATGTAGAGAAGGCCATATGCTATGAAGTATTTCTTTCCCCTGCCTGTAATTCAGCTAGAGTTCAGTCTTTTCAGGCCTTTGATAGATATCTGTTTACATATTATAGAGTTAAATCTTTGGCAGAAAGAGTGACAAAAATCGCTAAAGGAAAATGTTTACTAATTCATTATACATGTTACTTAAGAAGAGCAGTTTAGAGTCTCTTGCTGCCCTCCACATGCCTGCAGGGGGCAGGAATGAGGAGGTGTAAATTCCACCCACATTTTGTGTACCTTCCCCAAGCCTTTGAAATGGGAAAGAATTTCCTCTGGGACTGATACCAAAGTCTATTGTTAGTAAATCTGAATCTACACTACATCATTTACAGCAGTGTAGCTGCATCACCTCAGCTGCGCTGCTGTAGCCTTTCTGGTGAAGATGCTCATTAAGCCAACAGAAGAGAGATTTCCTGTTTGGCTTAATAACTCCTGCCTCCATGAGAGGCGGTAGCTTTTTCGGTACGAGAAGCTCTCCCGTCAACATGGTGTTGTCTACACTGGTGCTTAGGTTGGTATACCTTATGCCACTTGGGGTGTGGATTATTCACACCCCTGATAAACATAGGTTATACTGAAGTAATTTATAGTGTAGACAGTTTAAGTGGAGAAAAAGGCTAACGAGTGTTTGAATGACTGAGTCTAAAGAGAAACTATGCAGCGTTGTAGCCCTGTTGGTCCCAGGGAATTAGAGAGACAAAGTGAGTGAGGTGACATGTCTTATTGGACCAACTTCTGTTGGTGAGAGAGACTAGCTTTTGAGCTAAGCCAAGCTGCTCTTCAGATCTGGGAAAGCTACTGAGAGTGTCCCAGCTAAATACAAGATTGAACTGATAGATTGTCGTAAGTAATTAGCACATATTCCAGAGGACCATTCAAGGTGAAGTGGCCCATTTACACCCTGTAGTCATAGGATAAAAAAAAAAGGGGGGGGGTGTTAGTGGGTTAGATAGTTGTAATTATTCATAAGTCTAGTGTCTTTAAGGCCATATTTTTTAGTGTCAATTTAAATTCATAACTTTGGTAATCAGGCTTGTCTTTTGAAGGTGTTGGACAAGGGGAAAGAGTGGGAGATATTGAGCATAAGGAACGAGAGAGAGAGAAAGTGAACTAATGTGTAGGAAGGAGGAAGAGAACAAAACAAAAATAGAGAAGTAAGAAGGCAGAGGAGGAAAAAGTAGGTCAAATTATAATAAGAGGAAACATACTGAAAAAGAGACACCACAGAAAGAAATGAAAACAAACACACACAAAAAAGAGTGAAGGAACAGAAAAGGAGACAGTAGGCAAGGGAGACAGAGAGAGACTTTTAAAATGTGACAGGTTTCAGAGTAGCAGCCGTGTTAGTCTGTATCCGCAAAAAGAACAGGAGTACTTGTGGCACCTTAGAGACTAACAAATGTATTGAGCATAAGCTTTCGTGGGCTACAGCCCACTTCTTCGGATGCATAGAATGGAACATGTATTGAGGAGATATATATACACACACAGAGAGCAAGAAAAGGTGGGAGTTGTCTTACCAACTCTGGGGAGATAGATTCAATGTTTGTAATGGCTCAGCCATTCCCAGTCTCTATTCAAGCCTAAGTTGATTGTATCTAGTTTGCATATCAATTCAAGCTCAGCAGTTTCTCATTGGAGTCTGTTTTTGAAGCTTTTCTGTTTCAAAATTGCCACGCGCAGGTCTGTCATTGAGTGACCAGACAGGTTAAAGTGTTCTCCTACTGGTTTTTGAATGTTATGATTCCTGATGTCAGATTTGTGTCCATTAATTCTTTTGCATAGAGACTGTCCGGTTTGGCCAATGTACATGGCAGAGGGGCATTGCTGGCACATGATGGCATATATCACATTGGTAGATGTGCAGGTGAACGAGCCCCTGATGGCATGGCTGATGTGATTAGGTCCTATGATGATGTCACTTGAATAGATATGTGGACAGAGTTGGCATTGGGCTTTGTTGCAAGGATAGGTTCCTGGGTCAGTGTTTTTGTTCAGTGATGTGTGGTTGCTGGTGAGTATTTGCTTCAGGTTGGGGGGTTGTCTGTAAGCGAGGACAGGTCTGTCTCCCAAGATCTGTGAAAGTGAGGGATCATCTTTCAGGATCGGTTGTAGATCTTTGATGATGCGCTGGAGAGGTTTTAGTTGGGGGCTGAAGGTGACAGCTAGTGGTGTTCTGTTATTTTCTTTGTTGGGCCTGTCTTGTAGGAGGTGACTTCTGGGTACTCGTCTGGCTCTGTCAATCTGTTTTTTCACTTCAGCAGGTGGGTATTGTAGTTTTAAGAATGCTTGATAGAGATCTTGTAGGTGCTTGTCTCTGTCTGAGGGATTGGAGCAAATGCGGTTGTATCGTAGAGCTTGGTTGTAGACAATGGATCGTGTGGTGTGTCCTGGATGGAAGCTGGAGGCATGTAAGTAAGTATAGCGGTCAGTAGGTTTCCGGTATAGGGTGGTATTTATGTGACCATCGCTTATTAGCACAGTAGTGTCCAGGAAATGGACCGCTTGTGTAGATTGATCTAGGCTGAGGTTGATGGTGGGATGGAAATTATTGAAATCATGGTGGAATTCCTCAAGGGCTTCTTTTCCTTGGCTCCAGATGATTGTCATCAATGTAGCGCAAATAGAGTAGGGGACGAGAGCTAAGGAAGTGTTGTTCTAAGTCAGCCATAAAAATGTTGGCATACTGTGGGGCCATGCGGGTATCCATAGCAGTGCCGCTGACTTGACAGTATATATTGTCCCCAAATGTGAAATAGTTGTGGGTGAGGACAATTTCAGCCACCAGGTTAGCTGTGACATTATCGGGGATACTGTTCCTGATTGCTTGTAGTCCATCGTTGTGTGGAATATTGGTGTAGAGGGCTTCTACATCCATAGTGGCCAGGATGGTGTTTTCTGGAAGATCACCAATGGATTGTAGTTTCCTCAGGAAGTCAGTGGTGTCTCGAAGATAGCTGGGAGTGCTGGTAGCGTAGGGCCTGAGGAGAGAGCTTGAATTGATATGCAAACTAGATACAATCAACTTAGGCTTGAATAGAGACTGGGAATGGCTGAGCCATTACAAACATTGAATCTGTCTCCCCATGTAAGTATTCTCACACTTCTTATCAAGCTGTCTGTACTGGGATATCTTGATTATCACTTCAAAATTTTTTGTTCTCTTACTTAATTGGACTCTCAGAGTTGGTAAGACAACTCCCACCTTTTCATGCTCTCTGTATGTGTATATATATATATATACCTCCTCAATATATGTTCCATTCTATGCATCCGAAGAAGTGGGCAGTAGCCCACGAAAGCTTATGCTCAAATAAATGTGTCAGTCTCTAAGGTGCCACAAGTACTCCTGTTCTTTTTTTAAAATGTGTTTAATATCAAGGTGTTACAATAAATAAGAAGATACAAACTTGATAAGTATGTAGTCGTGTGGCTTATAAAATTTCCACAAATTTCCCTCTCACTTTATCAGGCTCTTTATTTATAATATGCCTCTGTATATTAAGTCAGAAAACTGATTTTTTTCCCCTGAAAAACATTTTAAAAAGCCTGTTTGAAATTTTTGTCTAAAATTTGTTTTCCTGTGGGAAGATTCAAAATGAATTGAAATGAAAACTGGAAACAATTTGAAAACAGTAAGTGCGAGAAAGTGAGGAAAAACAAATTGGAAAAAATAAGGTTCTCCCCACATGCACACACTTTCTGACCTTTCCTTTCCTTTCCTTTCCTTTCCCTTTTCCCCAGTTCTGTCACTTGAGCTAATAGACTAACTGATAGTGGGAATAGGTTGATATCCCCTATGTGGATCAGTAGCACTAGAGGCAAATTAGAGATATACTCTGCCTGTGGATTTCACTGATTTTCACAGTGGGGAAGGAAGAAGGAGGCGGAGTAAAATGGAAAATAAACAAGAAGAAAAAAAATCAATTGAATGTAAAATGGAAAGCCAAAATATTTATTTTAAAAAAATATTTTGAATATTGCCTATTGGAAACCGTATTTTCTGCTGGGATTTTAAAAAAAATATTTGTGCATACACATGGCTTTAGTGAACGGAGGGGGAATTATTTTGAGCAACACTAAAGATACTAACTGCATTATTTCTACACACCCATCTGGTCTAGGGAGGAGAGAAACTGTAGAACAATGGATTGAGGTGTGGGAAAGGGAGTGCAACATCAGATGTAGGCACCGCAAGAAAGTCTTGGGGCGGGATGGTGGCATGGAGTGGAGGCACTGGCAGAGAGTAAATGACAATATCATTGGTCAAAGATCATGAGGGCATTTTCTACCTGGCAGCTTGGCATGTGCATATTATGGTGTACTGAAAAGCCTTAACTTTCATTTAATGAATTTTTGTTGCATACAGTTTACTTTCTTAGACATAAAATGCAGTTTGCAAGTACACTGTGGGAAAGCTACTGGGTCTCCCAAGGGCTTCTAATTCTTTCCTTTAGCTGAATTTGCTTCATCAGCCATGAGACTGTAATGATGCCACATTTTCAATGGGGGTTCTTGTCACAAGATTACTTGAACTATCAACATTAGTTGCCTCTGCTATGACTGATGTAAACAAACAGGTCATTAAAGTGAAGTTTTTAGATACTATGGGAATTTCTGTTGCTTGAAAGGAGTAGTTGTCACATTTTTAATGTAGCTATCTCTGTAAGGAGAGCACGCTTCCTACAGAAAGCCAGTGACATATTGAATTAGAACAAGTAAAGTGAATGTCCCTCAAATGATAACAGTATAGGGTGAGGCAGGAAACATGAAACATTCAGGTAACTGGCACAGAGCCCCTTCTTCCCCCCACCCCAATTAAACTCAAGTTCCAAATGTCAAAACAAACCTCAGATAAAGGAGCAGAATGTGTGTTTTGTGGATGTGTATGGAGCACATTTATGAGAAGTATTAATGACTTGGATTTGGCAAACCTGTCACAAAAGGAATGATTAAGGCAGTAAGCTCAGCTTCAGAAAGATCATGCAGCAGAACAAAGGTCAAGACTATTTTTGGAACTATTGACGTCTGTGTAGCCCAGGCAAAGGGCTGGCTGCATGCTTTCAGTGTAAGTGACAGCAATGGCATCGGGGAGAGCTGGAAGGACATGTTGGAAGTAAACGGCAGGGATGTTAAATTCAAGTCTGAAACAGGAGCACAATGTGACATGGTGGCCTAGCAGATGTTCTATAAATTGAATGACAAGGATGCAGTTTCTCAAAAGTCTCAAAACATAGGCTATTGCCTTGCACAGGTCAACAGACTGTTGTCTGTGTTGTAGGCAAGTCAGTTGTGCAAAGTCCTTGTCTCAAACAATAATATGAACTTAAACCAACATTGAAAGTATGCCAAAAATTCAACTTGCTACTGAAGCTCACAATTTTTGTTAAGTTGTAACAAACCTATGAAAGCAAGTCACTCAATATTTTATCTTATCCAGTGCATTCCATGTATTTCCCAAACTTTTGGTAGCTGAAAAATGAAATCAATGATAATGGCAGTCACTCAGAGTAGATTGTGGAGATCTTCATAAGATACTACTTCTCCTTTCTTACATTCTTTGAGGAGTACAGTAGTTTACAATGTTGACATTGAAATTGTCATTGACATCTGAGTGAGAATCAATTAGGACAAGTCAAACCACTGCAGGCTGTCCAGGCAGACATAAGAGCTTTGGAGTTTGAAAGCTTATCTTGCACAAGCAGAAGTTGCTACAGTGAAAGATATTACCTCACCCACCTTGTATCTCATGTCTGGGAACCAACACTGCTCCAACAACAATTACTGCATCGGTTACATCTGGGTCACATTTTCAAGGTTTTCTTTGCAAGAAATTTCCTTTCTTTGAAGAAAAAAAAATGACCCTAGAGTAGAGGTGAGAGGCCTATCTCTGTGACCACAGATAATCTTACAGGTCCCACAGATAGATGTTGGGAAACCTTTCTTTTCTTGAATAGTTAGAATTGTTTTGCAAGCTTCTGATATACGATCTGCTGGAAGCATTAGATATCTACAGATGCTGGTATTTGTTCAAAGTTTTGTGTTTGTGGGGTTTCTACTAAAAAAGAATTTGGACAAGGAAGTTAAGATGTAACATATCTAAAGCTGTTCCGAGCTCTCTCCCTTGCCAGCAATCACTCTGTCGCTGTAATGGTCCTCCATCCAGTACGTAGCAACTTGATCCTCCAGCCAGGGTCACCGGTTGAGTTCATCCCCTTACATGATAACAGAGTCTAACAAAATATATATGTATTCTAATATCCCCAGGAAAAAAAAGGTCTTCAGCTCACCTCTTGGCCCCTGTGGGTGGCACACCCTTGACTCAGGTAGTAGGTCTATGTTCCCCCCCCCTTATCTTGAAGGTGGCGGGAAGGAGTTTGTTCCCCCTTCAAGAAAGTGTGGTTGGTAGGGGAGCCTGGGTCTCCCTCTCCACCAGGCTCGAACCCTGGGCCCTAAAAGAGGCAGCAGTAGCAAACACCCTGGATGGCTTTGGGGCTGCCTCCCTGGGCCATTTCCTACCACTTCTTTTCCCAATCCAAGGCATGGTCAAAAACCTCGCAAAAGATCTACCAGAAGTTAGTGAAGGGCCTGGGGTAGCTGCCATTTGCGGACCTTTCCCTGCAGCAGGACTCCTGCTGTATCCTCCCTTACTCAGGAGCTCCCAAGACAGGTCATCTCCTCCTACTACTCCTCTGTCTGGTCTCCATCTGAGGTGTCTGGCTCTCATTTAAGCTCTTTCTCCAGCTGAAGTGTGCTTTGCTGGTGCTGCGGGAGAGGATCATCTGGGCCCAGACCTGCTCCTTAACCTCTTGTGTCCCAGTGTGGTGTTTACACACCCTATCAAAAAGCTATTCTGAAGAGTTAGAAGTACTGTCATGACAATCGGTAACCTACTGCTTGAATGTGAAGGAGACTTGGTAAAGATGAAGTGAGATGAGAACTGGTAGCCATCCCCCAAAATTCTGTGAAAAATATAGGGGGGAAAACTCCCTGCATAAACTTTGGTTCCTTTTGAGATGGCAAGTTAATATTTCAGAAATTATAAAAGCCTTAGTGTAGCTACCCAGCAGTCTCTTCCACAGTCTGCTACATGCTTCCAAATGAGATGTGTTTAGAAATCTATTGACAAGCAATCAAGTACTGCAACCAAATGATAGTAATATTTAAAAAAAAATGCATATGTCAAGAGCCTTTGCCTCACCAAATTTTATTCACAAATGCAGTGATCTTTTGGCCAGGTTAACATTTTCTGAACTGAGTCATATTATGATTTATTGAATACATTTAGTAATGATCCGTGTTTAACTTGTGAACATTTTCATTTGTCATCTATGGGAATGAGCAGTGTTGAAGCAAAACAAAACACCCAAACTGCCCCCCCCCCCCCGCCATGGACAAAAGAAATGAGATGGGACCTAAGCAAACACCACTGTTTGCTTTCACTCAGGAAGATCTGTCAGCAAGCGGGAGAAGGGGCATAGTTCAAAGCTGCAGCACAACTCATGCTGGCTCTCTCCAGAAGTTGCAAATAGGAGAGCAGCCCATGTGTAGCACTGGGAGATGTTAGGCTGCAGAAACATCCTTTATTTATATATAATATTATACACATTCCAGTGGAAGTGGGGGTAAATCAAAATACACCAAGGACCTGTTAGTGCCTGTCAGCAGGGACACACAGACACCTAGTGTGTGGCAGGCTAATGTCAGGCAGGTTTACACCCCAGCTTGCCCTGAATTAAGTGTTCATGTAAACAGGCCCTAACTTACACCAGCTGAGAATCTGGTTCAGTATCTATATAAAAGACATGCATAATGGTGTGGTATAGTATAAATGTTTTATCAGTATGAGTTGAAGATAATGCAGGATTGAACCCTAAAGTCACCATAGAAATGAATGGGATTTTTGTGGTTGAATTGTATGAGAGCAGGATCAGACTCTTAGGGTATGTCTACACTACGAGAGTAGTTCGATTTTACTTAAATTGAATATGTGGAATCGATATTGCAAAGTCGAACGTGTGTGTCCACACTAAGGACAGTAATTCGACTTTGTGAGTCCACACTAACGGGGCAAGCTTCGACATTGGAAGCGGTGCACTGTGGGCAGCTATCCCACAGTTCCCGCAGTCCCCGCTGCCCATTGGAATTCTGGGTCGAGCCCCCAATGCCTTCTGGGGAAAAAAATGTGTCGAGGGTGGTTTTGGGTAACTGTCGTCATCCAACCGTCACTCCCGCCCTCCCTCCCTGAAAGCGCCGGCGGGAAATCAGTTCGCGCACTTTTCTGGTCAGTGACAGCGCGGACGCCACAGCAGTGCGAGCATGGATCCCGCAGCGACCATCGCTGCAGTTGTGGCCGTTGTCAACGCCTCGCAGCTTATCATCCACCTTTCCCAGAGGCAGATGCAGATAAATCAGGCGAGGAGGCTACGGCACCGCGGTGAGGGCCTGAAGTCTGAGAGTAGCACAGACCTGTCAGAAAGCACGGGACCCAGCGCCGAGGACATCACGGTGGCAATGGGTCATGTGGATGTTGTGGAACGGCGATTCTGGGCCCGGGAAACAAGCACGGACTGGTGGGACCACATAGTGCTGCAGGTCTGGGATGAATCCCAGTGGCTGCGAAACTTTCGCATGCGGAAGGGGACTTTCCTTGAACTTTGTGAGTTGCTGTCCCCTGCCCTGAAGCGCAATGACACCCGGATGCGAGCAGCCCTGACTGTCCAGAAGCGAGTGGCCATAGCCCTCTGGAAGCTTGCAACGCCAGACAGCTACCGGTCAGTCGCGAACCACTTTGGCGTGGGCAAATCTACTGTGGGGGTTGTTGTGATGGAAGTGGCCAACGCAATCGTTGAGGTACTGCTCTCAAAGGTAGTGACCCTGGGAAACGCGCAGGCCATCATAGATGGCTTCGCCGCGATAGGATTCCCAAACTGCGGTGGGGCTATAGATGGAACTCACATCCCTATCCTGGGACCGGACCACCAGGCCAGCCAGTACATCAACCGAAAGGGCTACTTTTCAATGGTGCTGCAAGCACTGTTGGACCATAGGGGACGTTTTACAAACATCAACGTTGGATGGCCGGGCAAGGTTCATGACGCTCGTGTTTTCAGGAACTCAGGTCTGTTTAGACGGCTGCAGGAAGGTATTTACTTCCCGGACTACAAAATAACTCTTGGGGATGTGGAGATGCCTACAGTCACCCTCGGGGACCCAGCCTACCCGCTAATGCCCTGGCTCATGAAGCCCTATACTGGCGCCCTGGACACTGAAAAAGAACTCTTCAACTACCGGCTGAGCAAGTGCAGAATGGTGGTGGAGTGTGCTTTTGGCCGTCTCAAGGGGAGATGGAGAAGCTTACTGACTCGCTGTGATCTCAGCGAAACCAATATCCCCATTGTTATTGCAGCTTGCTGTGTGCTCCACAATCTCTGTGAGAGCAAGGAGGAGACCTTTATGGCGGGGTGGGAGGTTGAGGCAAGTAGCCTGGCTTCTGATTACGCCCAGCCAGACAGCTGGCCGATTAGAAGAGCCCAGCGGGACGCGCTGTGCATCCAGGAGGCTTTGAAAGCTAGGTTCTTGAGTGAGCAGGGTAACCAGTGACTTTTCAGTTTGTGTACAGAGAAGCTGAACCTGCCCCCGTTTCTTTACCCACTAAATGTTCAGTATCCTCTCCAGTTACATACCCCGTTCCCCCCCTTCCAACACACGTTTTAAAATAAAATCACTTGAATTTTGTTAATGAACACCGTTTTCTTTATTACTGTTTTCGTGGGAAAGTGTTGAACCTGGGACGCAGACTGTGGTGGGGAGCGGGTGTAGTGTAGTGATGCAAATGACGCTTCCAAACTCCAGGAATGACAGGCTCCGCGGTGGTGGACTGGTGGTTTCAACAGAGCCTGCCACCCCTCCTGTTTGGGACTCTGTGTGTGGGGGGGCTATGTGACTTTGTGGCAGGGGGAGGACGGTTACAGATCCCCTGCTGCGTGGCTCTGTGATCCAGGATAAGGACCGCCGCATAAGATCTGTAACTGCCCTCCCCCGCCACAAAGTCACAGAGCACCCCCCACCCCCCACAGAACACTAAAACCACCTCCCAGACTGACCAGGGTAACTAGTGACTGCAATGTGTGTGTGCCCTGCTGCTGAACCTGCCCCCGCCTCTGTACCCTGCTAAAGGTGACTGTCCTGTCCAATTACCAACCCCCTTCCTCCCCTTCAGACAGACTCTCCTCTAAAAGAACATGATGGAAACAGTAATTAACAGAAACGTATTTTTTATTATCAACTACACATGAAACTGGGGGGTGAAACTGGGACGGGGGCTTGGGTGAGGCGGGAAGGAAAGGACTTGTCAAATTTTGGGGAATGAGAGCCTTCTAGTAGTAGAGCAGTCTGCAGGGGTGGAGTGAGAGTTTTCACGGACTCTGCCGCCCCTCCTTCTTTGGACTTTGGGTGAGGGGGGTATGGGACTTGGTGGCGGGGAAGGGCGGTTAGAGATACACTGCAGCGGGGCTCTGTCCTCCTGCCTCCGGTCCTGCAGAACATCCACAAGGCGCCGGAGCGTGTCCGTTTGCTCCCTCAGTAGTCCAAGCAGCGTTTGAGTCGCCTGCTGGTCTTCCTGCCGCCACCTCTCCTCCCGTTCCATGTGTGAACGGTGCATTTGGGACAAGTTCTCCCTCCACTGGGTCTGCTGTGCTGCCTGGGCTCGGGAGCAGCCCATAAGTTCCGAGAACATGTCCTCCCGTGTCCTCTTCTTCCTACGCCTAATCTGCGCTAGCCTCTGGGAGTGTGATGCCAGGCTGGGTTGGGAGACAGTCGCAGCTGTGGGAATGGGAAAAAGGGAGTGAATTCCTCAGAAAGATAAATTTAGTTGTGAACAAAGAACATAGTCTTTCTCTGTAAAGAAGACCATGCACAGCACCTATCACATGCGCATTCAGGACAAGGTCGAATTTTCGGCCTTCGCATTCAGTGCCTGGGGTCTTGCAGTGCAGATCAGAGAAGCGGGGCAGGACACCAGAATTTGTGTAGCAGGCCGACATGGTAAGCCGTAGACTTGTGGCTGCTTAAAACTTTAATAGTTGCACTGGCCTCCTTTCACATTGAAAGCAATGCCAGTCCCTGCTGCCAGCAATCCGGCAAGCATGAGCTCTGCTCCTGTCCCACCCCCTCGCGGCTGTCCCAGGGAATGATCCCTGTATGCTGCCCCTCTCCCGCCTCCACCGCGTGGCTGTAAACCGCCGGTTACAGTTCTGTAAAGGAACGGGCAAGCAGTCCCAATACTAACATTCCCCTACCTAATTCAAAGCAGGTCACCATGAGCGACATCACCCTGATGAGGATCTCAGACACGGAAAAACAAAGAATGCTTCGGGAAAGCATGCAAAGACCAGGGCCGTATGCCGCCATGCTCTGCAGGGCAATGATCCCGGAGTACTTGCTTGTCTCCTGGCGCGGAAATGTCTGCTATTACGGAGGACCCAATAAGGCCGCTCTCCCCAGGAACCTGATGCAAAGGCTTTCCAATTACCTCCAGGAGAGCTTCGTGGAGATGTCCATTGAGGATTTCAGCTCTATCCCCGGACATATAGACCGCATTTTACTGTAGCTGCACTGGCAGGGACTAAACAGTAGAGCGGCTTGGGCAGAACAATCATGCAAAACCGGACATTGTTAGATTTTTTTTCAATAGTTGCACTGCCCAGGACTGAAACGTTAAGCGCCTAGGGCACACTAATCATGAGAAACCCATTGTTGTTATTGTTAATATTCCTGTTCTGTTAAAAATAAATGTTTAGATGTTTAAAACACTTACTGGATGATCCTTCCCCTGATTCTGTGTCCGGGTTAACGGCTGGGGACGGTTGGTAGGGGATCTCTGTAAGGGTGATGAAGAGATCCTGGCTGTCGGGGAAATCAGCGTTGTAAGCGCTGTCGACTGCCTCGTCCTCCTCATCTCCTTCCTCATCTTCCCCGTCCGCTAACATGTCCGAGGAACCGGCCGTTGACAATATCCCATCCTCAGAGTCCACTGTCAGTGGTGGGGTAGTGGTGGCGGCCGCACCTAGGATGGAATGCAGTGCCTCGTAGAAACGGGATGTCTGTGGCTGGGATCCGGAGCGTCCATTTGCCACTTTGGTGTTCTGGTAGCCTTGTCTCAGTTCCTTGATTTTCACGCGGCACTGCGTTGCATCCCGGCTGTATCCTCTCTCTGCCATGGCTTTAGAGATCTTCTCGTAGATCTTTGCATTCCGTCTTTTGGAGCGCAGCTCGGAAAGCACGGACTCATCGCCCCACACAGCGATGAAATCCAAGACTTCCCGATCAGTCCATGCTGGGGCCCTCTTTCTATTCTGAGATTGCATGGCCATCTCTGCTGGAGAGCTCTGCATCGTTGCCAGTGCTGCTGAGCTCGCCACGATGTCCAAACAGGAAATGAGATTCAAACTGCCCAGACAGGAAAAGGAATTCAAATTTTCCCGGGGCTTTTCCTGTGTGGCTGGTCAGAGCATCCGAGCTTGGACTGCTGTCCAGAGCGTCAACAGAGTGGTGCACTGTGGGAAAGCTCCCGGAGCTATTAGCGTCGATTTCCATCCACACCTAGCCTAATTCGACATGGCCATGTCGAATTTAGCGCTACTCCCCTCGTTGGGGAGGAGTACAGAAGTCGAATTTAAGAGACCGCTATGTCGAACTAAATAGCTTCGTGGTGTGGACGGGTGCAGGGTTAATTCGATGTAACGGCGCTAAATTCGACATAAACACCTAGTGGAGACCAGGCCTTAGTGAGTTAGAGGTTAGCCCAAACAGTTCCAATAAAGGTATTAAACCCCTCCCCCCCATCAGTGTTCCGCATAGGTTAGTTTATTCTGTGAAATATATATCTTAGAAATATTTTAGTCTGCCTTACTTTCCATCAATCTTACTGTCTTGTCCGTGAAAGGATAGAAAATGTTTAGAAAACCTCTAAGATTTCCTAAAACAGCTTTTCCATCCATCCTCCTGAAATTCAAAAGTGTAGTACTCTAGAGGTTTGAGGTTTAAATGCATGTGCTATGTGTTTCATTAGAAAGATGGATTCTCCTCTTTCTAGCTCCTGTTTCTCCTCAGGTTGAACCAGACATATAGACAGTAAATCTTTCAACAAACAATATAATTTCCTCTTTTGGACCTTAGTCCAGGGCAGTTTTAAAGAGAAAGATCTGTATTTGGGAAAGAAATAGAGGCAAAGGCTCCTATATTTGTAAGATCTACTTAAGCAACTCCCAAGAGCCTTACATATGAAAAACTAAAAGTGCTTTACAAATACTATTTTATTCTCCCAGATCCTTGTGAGATATTTAGGGAAACCAAAACACTCCAGGGTGAGATTTTTACCCTCACCCCACCCTCTTACAGCAGATATAAGGGACAGAGTGGCATGAAGGGGGTCTAACAGCTTGGATCCATCCGTGTATGTGTATGTTTTGTGGGTAGGGGTGGAGAGGAAGATTCTCCTGGCATAGGAACTGAGGAAGACGGTCACAAGCTGTTTTCCAAGGACTCCCTTGTATGCCCAGGAGGACAGGAGGTCTGAGTGAAGGACAGAGGAGGGGTGGATGTAGCAGGTGGCCAAATCAGCACATGCCAGCGGGGCCCCAGCTAATGTAAATGGGGTTGGAGGGGGGGGGTCGCACTCAAAGAGCACTACAACCCTTTCATTAAATCAAGGCCTAGCTGAACAAGTTTTCAGTTGTTTTGGGTGAGGCCTCTCCTCCTTTCCACCTTGCTTGCCTACTCGGTTATTTTATTGGCCAGCCCCATACTCTCCGCCCTCCCACTTCTCAGACAGCATTCTGCCCCCACCTCATGCTCTCCAGTTTGCTTCCACCCCACTGCTTTTGGTTTCCAGATACAGGCTACTTCTACTTCCCGCATTCCAGGGCAGCCTCCCTAAGTAACATGCCATATATGCCCTACCATTGTCCACTCTCTCAAGTCACTCTAATTTTTAAACTGCCTGTGAGAGAGAGTTTGGAATATATGTGTGATAGTGTCTTTCGGGGGGAAGGATTATCTTAATTTGACAGAGAGAATTTAATTATATAATAAAAATTTGCACTGAGTGAATTGTCCAAGGTCAGAGAGGAGTTAGAACAGAGTTCTATGCCCCAGAGATCTCCCGGCCGGGCTGGCCCCCATCCTGTGCCATGATCATAAAACAAACTTGCCTGCATAAAGTTGCCTCATCATGTCTCATAGATTCATTACTAGTGAACTTTGCTGTTCCAGATTGTTCTCAAATCCTGATTTTTTTTTAAATCTTTGAAAAGGGTTTTAATTATTATTACTTATTGGTTTGATTTTACCAGGGGCGGCTCTAGCTTTTTTGCCGCCCCAAGCACGGCAGGTAGGCTGCCTTCAGCGGCTTGCCTGCGGGAGGTCCCCGGACCCGTGGATTCGGTGTACCTGCCGCTGAATTGCCGCCGAATCCGTGGGACTGGCGGACCTCCTGCAGGCATGCCGCCGAAGACTGCCTGACTACCGCCCTTGCAGGGACCGGCAGGCCGCCCCCCGCGGCTTGCCACCCCAGACACGCGCTTGGAGCGCTGGTGCCTGGAGCCGCCGCTGCATTTTACCCAAGTTTGACAAGCCAAAGAAAGTCTGAAGTCCAGAATAAATCAATTTGTATATGCTGAATAACCAGTCCTAACCAGAAGCCCAGCATAATAGCTACTGCAACATGTATTTAGTCTTTTAATATGGCCTTGTGCCTCCTTGATTCTTACTTGACAAACTTAATGTTTGTACAGTGAATTCTTAATTGGGCCTGCTGATTAAGAACACTTGCAATTAAAATAATAAATTATGACAAGTAAATGTTCTTCTTGTTTTAGCCAATTTAAAATGAATTAAACACTTGAAAAGCTTGTTAGCGACTAATTACCAACTTTGGTTCTTTTGAACCATGAGCTTCTCTAAGAGCTGGACATTTCATCAAAAACCTTTATCAGGTGATTACAGTACTTTCTTCATCACTAGAAGAAGAGCTCACAGCATTGGTGAGTTTGCAGAGTTCATCTAAATTCCAGCACTATAACCAGAGACCTTAAAGTACATAAAGCTTGATAGCCTCAAACTTTGAGGGCTTGTCTCTATGGCTATTTAATGCATGACAAGCCTGGGTATAAATCTACAGTGGCATAGCCTGATGTGGATGCCTCTGTGGATCCTGCTGCCATGCGTTAACAGTTCTGTAGCACACCAGTATGTTCAAGTGCATCATGGAACTTCTAGTGCATGATAGCAGGATCCACATGGTCAGTTAGTGCGTGGCTGGCGAGTGTGCTGCAGATTTACATCCTGGCTTGCTGCACACTAAATCACACTAAATGGAAACAAGCCTCAGGTATTTCGGGCTGTGTGTGGGTGCAGTGATCTGTGTATGCAACTCTTTGTGGGACAGGGGTCTAAATCTTGAAGTAAGTCAGAGCAATAGATTGTGTTTACAATGATCTTAATGATAGTAAATGGCTTTGGTAATTAAACTTAAAGGTTACATATTTAAAAAAACGCAAAAGGTATGGTTCCTGTAATAACGAGACCTTGTTGAAAAATGTTTAGATACGTAAATATGGATTTGGCAATTTCATGTTAGGCTTCCAGATTTGAAAACCATGGCCTTCACCTGGTTCTTTGGGAGGACTGTGGTGCAAGCATGCTCCTGCAAATTATTCTACCACCAATCCCTTGTGCTGTTAGGGCAAATTGGACACTGTGGAGAGAACTTCATTACAATTTCAGTTAGGAATGCTCAGAAACTCCCCCCAGTCTCCTCCAGTATCTTATAACTTAGATTCTTTTTCCTGCCGAAACCTAAAAGAGGGTTTATTCTTCAAGAAGTACCAATTATATGTAATGTTTGAAAGGTGTTTTTTCCCTCCTTAGAGTAGTTTTTTTATTACTGGTGAGAAAGAAAGTTTGCAGAGTTCAAAAAAGGTGTTTTTTGTTTTGTTTTCACTCCCCAACAATTAAAAAATTGGATGAAGGGATTGCTACTGAAAATGCATGACATAATCTTTTGTCACCTATCAGTTTACTAAATTGTATGAAAATACCCTATCATGAAGCTACGTTGTGAAATTATATCTTCTGCAACACTGAAATACGACCTGATTTATTAAAGGAAGATCAGAATAGCTCAGTTACTCAGTGCATTATCTTGAATGAAGCAGAATTGCTTTGTCTACAAGGGCTGCCATAACCTTCAACTATACTATTATGTTTTTAGTCATGATTTCCCTTTAGAACAAGAATGCTTAAATAAGGCAGTTCAGTAAATGTTTTTTGCAGTATTTAATAAATGCTTGTTCTGCCAATGGGTGCCGGAGTGTAAGCAGAAATTTAACTTTTACACCTTTTCGGGGGACATGTTCTGTGTCCCCCCCCCAGCCCACCCCAGCAGGAGCTCGCTCTTCCCTCCTCCCCCACCCTCCCGTGGCCCTCGTGCTGGGAGGAGCTCTTCTGGTCCCACCCCCCCACTACTGCACCCCTGGGGCCAGAGGAGTTCTGTCCCCCCCGATGATTACACTGGTCTACAATTTTTGAGAAGTCGTCTGCTTCAGAGATAAAATGTGCTATTTATTATGTATTTTGATGTGCTGAATTCAAATATGACAATTAAAACAACTGATTGGCTACTGTTTCTAAGATATTTAAGTTTTTACATTTTATGTCTATGTATATTGTGTAGAAATTAGAGTTTTAATCATAAATTGTAAACTTAGGTCTTTTCATGTGTTTATGGTTGCTTTACATGATAATATTTCACCTGTCCTGTTTATGTAACACTTTAAAAATCAGCAAAAGGGTTATATAAATAAAATTTATTATGAAACAAATGGCAAAAAACTATTCTGTACATAGTTTAGTCCTATTGAGTGTCTACTCAGCGCTTCTTGGCTTGTCTCTTGTATTCATTAAATGGAGCATCTCTTGTCACTGTCCAGCAATAGTCTGCAAGCATTGATGGGCTCCATTTACCCCAATAGCGTTTCTCCATTGTTGCAATGTCCTGGTGAAATCGCTCGCCGTGCTCGTCGCTCACTGCTCCGCAGTTCGGTGGAAAAAAATCTAGATGAGAGTGCAAAAAATGTATCTTTAGTGACATGTTGCAACCAAGGCTTTTGTATGCCTTGAGGAGGTTTTCCACCAACAACCTGTAGTTGTCTGCCTTGTTGTTTCCGAGAAAATTTATTGCCACTAACTGGAAGGCTTTCCATGCCGTCTTTTCCTTGCCACACAGTGCATGGTCAAATGCATCATCTCGAAGAAGTTCACGAATCTGAGGACCAACAAAGACACCTTCCTTTATCTTAGCTTCACTTAACCTTGGAAATTTTCCACGGAGGTACTTGAAAGCTGCTTGTGTTTTGTCAATGGCCTTGACAAAGTTCTTCATCAGACCCAGCTTGATGTGTAAGGGTGGTAACAAAATCTTCCTTGATTCAACAAGTGGTGGATGCTGAACACTTTTCCTCCCAGGCTCCAATGACTGTCAGAGTGGTCAATCTTTCTTGATGTAGTGGGAATCTCTTGCACGACTATTCCATTCGCAGAGAAAACAGCAGTACTTTGTGTATCCAGTCTGCAGACCAAGCAAGAGAGCAACAACCTTCAAATCGCCACAAAGCTGCCACTGATGTTGGTCATAGTTTATGCACCTCAAAAGTTGTTTCATGTGGTCATAGGTTTCCTTCATATGGACTGCATGACCAACTGGAATTGATGGCAAAACATTGCCATTATGCAGTAAAACAGCTTTAAGACTCGTCTTCGATGAATCAATGAACAGTCTCCACTCATCTAGATCGTGAACGATGTTGAGGGCTGCCATCACACCATGGATGTTGTTGCAGGCTACAAGATCACCTTCCATGAAGAAGAATGGGACAAGATCCTTTTGACAGTCACGGAACATGGAAACCCTAACATCACCTGCCAGGAGATTCCACTGCTGTAGTCTGGAGCCCAACAGCTCTGCCTTACTCTTGGGTAGTTCCAAATCCCTGACAAGGTCATTCAGTTCACCTTGTGTTATGAGGTGTGGTTCAGAAGAGGAGAAAATGTGGGTCCTGTGACATTGATGGTTCAGGACCAGAAGTTTCATCCTCTTCCTCGTCTGACTCAAGTGAGGATGATTCTGGTGCATCAGGAACCGGCAGTCCTTCTCCGTGGGGTACTGGGCGTATAGCTGATGGAATGTTTGGATAATGCACAGTCCACTTTTTCTTCTTTGACACACCTTTCCCAACTGGAGGCACCATGCAGAAGTAACAATTGCTGGTATGATCTGTTGGCTCTCTCCAAATCATTGGCACTGCAAAAGACATAGATTTCCTTTTCCTGTTCAACCACTGGCGAAGATTTGTTGCACAAGTGTTGCAGCATATGTGTGGGGCCCACCTCTTGTCCTGATCTCCAATTTTGCAGCCAAAATAAAGGTGATAGGCTTTCTTAACCACAGTGGTTATACTATGCTTTTGTGATGCAAAAGTCACTTCACCAGAAACCTAGCAGAAGTTATCTGCACTGTTCACACAAGTACGAGGCATCTCTGCTCACTTTGGCTAAACAGAAATGTGTCCCTTTGCAAAATCAAACACTGACAAATAAGAGAGCACGAGACTGTATGATTTCTAGAGCTGATATAGGGCAATTTGTTCAGCAGAGTGATGTAAGCTTCGTTATGATTGCATCATCCATGACTTCTAGGAATAACATGATGCAATTCATATCATGTGTGACGCAATACCAGCTTCAGATTGCATCATTCATTGTTTTGCCTAAAAAGCAAGTACTGTCCAAACCCAGTCATAGATTTATTCATAGATCCAGTCAAAGATGTATTTTAGTCATTTCTGGTTTAAATTGAGATCCCTTCCCTTTATAACTCACTTATCCTACGCCATTCCCAAGTCAAGGGTCGTATACACTGACCCAATAGCATATCTTGAAAACTAGAGCCAATCAACAATTTTAAGCATCATTTTCATTCTCAGTGACCCAGAATTAGTAAAGTTTGACTACATTTATTTCAGAAGCATTTTGGCTGTAGAGCAGTGTTATTGAGAGGCCCCATTCCCCTGCTTGCCATCCCCCCTTGTTCATGCCCCTGAGGGAGCACCAAATTCAGTCCCAGTATCTGTCATGTTTTATGTTGTTTGCATATATCAGCAGAGATGGTCTCAACAAGTCTGGTAACTCAGAAGTATTTAAACAACTAGACAGGAGAGAGAAAAATTTACTAACTTTTCAAAGTCTCTGTTTATTTATATATCTCCTCTATAGTTCCCCATTCTTACTTTCCCTGGTTGTTTTGTTTGTACATTTGGAAGCTCAGATGTTCCCTTAAGCCACTATTTAAAAAATGAAATATTCAAAAATAAGAACATAGCAAATGTGCTAGTTCATCATGGAGTGCATGTATTTAGTACAGACAACTTCTTCCCCAATAAATGTTTACCTTTTCTGATGTCAAGAGCTCTTTAGCCAATTTATGTGACTTGTTAGAGAGATTCCTAGTCTCAAACTAGGATGTATAACGTTGTCTATAGCTCCGATTCAGGAAAGCACTTAAGCATGTGTTATGTCTATCCCTGTTCAAGGCAGCACTTAAGCACAATCTTAATGGTCAGTGCTGTCCTTAATAGAGAATCTTTCTAGAATTTGACTTCATTTTTGTGTTGTTGTGACTTGTGTGTTCTATGGTGAAGACAGCTAGCTTTATTCATAATGACTGTTCTGTTTCTTGAATGCATGTTAGTTACGGGGCTCAAAATTAATAACAAGGAGTTATATCCCATGTACTAGTATGAAGAAAATGTTCAAATCTTCCCTATGGACCAAATCTTGACCCTTTCACCCTTCACCTTTGAGATGGGCACAAGTAGCTCTAAATACTTCCATAGCTCATGCACTGACAATCATAGGACCTGAGTATGAAAAGCATTGTAAAGGGACACAAGCCTATAGGTCCTGGAGCACAAGCCTTAACAAGCAAGGTTAGGTTTCAAAACACTTTTCTAAGGTGAGGTGGGTTGCTAAAAGTCAGCGTGTGTAAACGCTGTTTGTTGGTACTTTCTCGGCATTTTGCCAACAAAATACTTCCAGCCCCACAAGTGGCGTTAGCTTTGTCAGTAGGAGAGCGCTCCTGCTGACAAAGCCGCGTTCACACTGCCACTTGCATTGGCAAAACTTTTGTCTTTCACGGGGGGGCTTTTTTAAGTACCCGTGAAAGACAAAAGTTTTGTCGACAACTTCTCACTGTAGACGTACCCTAAGATTTGGAAAGGAGTACAGTAAATGAGTCAAGAGAACCTGTTTCATTGCACATGTCTAACCCTTCAGTGAAGAAAGTCTTTAGGATTATAATAGCAACGGTGCTTTTATATTGCTTTTAACTGAGTACTGTGAGAACAAAACTATAAATGTAGGTCTATTAGCTCTTGGTGAGCTTATAAAAAAGATGAGGAGGGAGTAATGATGTGTCTCTTTCAGTCCACTGCATCATAACCTGAGAAGCCTAATAATGCTGGAAATTAATTTAGAGCACAAGCTGCGAGATCACAAAACATACTGAGCACCATAAATAGAGAACATTAGCCCTATACCTGCATGTATCTACTTCCAGCCGACATCACATCTTCTACCCTTTACTTTGGGGAGTAGAAACTTGTACATATTAACAGCTGGAGAGAATGCAGGATTCCATGTGGGGATTTGACTGGGCTGTCTACTAGAAGCAGCATGATAATATCTCAACAGTGTTCCTTGAATGGCGAATAAATCTTACCATTTTTCCTTTCTCCTTTTTTACTTTTTTTAGATTAGTTTTACTTTTCCTGAGAAGCAACACAACTGAACATCTGGTCAATAATAGTTGGGTATTATTATATTATATATGAGCAAAATCCTTTTTGGCTAACTTCACATAGTTCAAAATTGTGATGGTTAGCATGTTTACAAGTAATGCATTCACTAGTGGCTGAACATCCACTAGTCCTGGAATTGCTAGGTTTCGCCATACCCACTTGCAAATTGAAGGCAGCCTTTATGCTAACTTTGATTCCTGAATGCTAGCCCTAAAAGAGACTCCCTGCAGCCATAATGTGTTTCCTCCAAACCAGGATCTGCCTGGCTACAGCATCTAGCTTCCTGAGGCAGTCTAGAACAGTGTGTGCAGACCTAGCAGCTCCCATTTACTCCTCTGTTCTCCCACTGTTCAAGTAGACAGGACTTCAGTGCTCCCCACACTTCAGAAGTACTCCCTTTAGTGTGGTCTTTACTAGCCAGGGGTACTAATTGTTATAGATTTGCCAGCCCCCTGGAAATGCATGACTCTAGACCTAGGGCTTCTCATGATCCACATATACATCCTAAATGTAGCTTGGATTTTCAGCCTTTGACTGGCTATCTGGAATGACCACTCCCTTGCTGGAGTAAAGTAGGACCTGCCCCCAAAGCCTTGTTTTCTGTCTCCCCACTTACTAAAGAACAAAGCCCTTCCTCCTTCGGGTTATGGCCACAGTGCCAGATGCAGTATTGGAGGTTGTTTGAAGTGCTTTGTTTTCCATGTTTGTGTCTGAGTGAAGTTCTGCCTTCCATACCTTGGTCTCTCCCTGGTCACATGTCTTTCCACTTTCAGTCCCTATGACTCACTCCCCCTTCCGTAGCTTACCATGTCTTATGGATCTTCCTTGCAATTTCCTTCTCTAGTATCAACTGATTTCCCTCCTTGTTTCACAAGAGGGAAGCTGAGCAGAAGCACATTTAAAAATCTGAAGCATGAAATAATTGTAGCCCTTCCCAACATGTGGCTAATGCCTCCTTCCTAAGGCTTGCTACGTGGAGTAACTGCTTTTCTCACAGGAGTTGGGTCTTGGGTTCTTTTTTTCTTTTTCTTTTTCTTTTTTTTTTTTTTTTGGTGACACCTGGTGCCTCCACCAAAGGTGACTCCTCACTGAGCCTGGGACAAAAGCAGTGCTGTCCCTTGCAAAAACAAATAATGCTAGTAACAGGCAAAAGTATAAAACCCCGGGACACAAGAAACAAAGTACATCAAAACAAACCCCAGCAAAAAGAGTGACATACCCAGAAATAAGAGTATAATAAGGGGGTACTTTATTGGGAGCAGAGAAATGGGATCTGAGGAATGAAAAGGTTAGGGTTAACTAAAAAATATTCAACATTAACAAATAAACACATTTTCCAGCTCTCAACACTCACGACTCTTCCAAGTCCCAGCTCCCTCACTGGCACCTTCCCAGACAACTATAAGCTGAGGAGAGTGTGGAGTAAGGTTACCAACTTTCTAATCGCATAAAACCAAACACCCTATACTTCCCCTTCCCAGAGGACACCCCCCTGCTCACTACATTTCCCCCTCTCTCGGTGGTTCGTTCTCCCCCACTTACTCACTTTCACTGGGTTGGGGCAGGAGGTTGGGGTGTGGGAGGGGTGAGGGCTCCGGACGGGGTGCAGGATCTGGGGTGGGGCTGGGGATGAGGGGTTTGGGTGCAGGAGAGGGCTCCAGGCTCAGGGGTGGGGCCGAGGGATTCGGAGTGTGGGAGGGGGCTGTGGGTTGAGGCGGGGTTGGGGTGCAAGAGGGGGTATGGGCTCTGGGGTGGGGGCTCTGGGGAGGGACCAGGGATGAGGGGTTCAGGGTGTGGGAGGGAGCTCTGGGCTGGGGGTTGGGGTGCAGGGTGGGTGAGAGCTCCAGCTGGGGTGCAGGCTCTGGGGATGAGGGGTTTGGGGTACACAAGGGTGCTCTGGGTTGAGGGGGCTCAAGGCTGGGGCAGGGGATTGGGATTGGGGCACGGGCTTATCTCTGGGGGCTCCCGTTCAATGGCGCCAAGACACAAGGCAGGCTCCCTGCCTTTCCTGTCTCCGCACTGCGCCCTGGAAGTGGCCAGCAGGTCTGGCTCCTAGGCAGCGGGGCCAGGAGGCTCTGCATGCTGCTCTCACACTCAGGGTGCAGGCACCACCACCCCAGCTCCCATTAGCCGCAGTTCCCAGCCAGTGGGAATGTGGAGCCGGTATTTCGGGAAGCGACAAAGTGTGGAGTCCCGTCCTGTTCCTCCCCCCACCCCGCGCATAGGATCCGGACCTGCTGGCTGCTTCTGGGGCACAGTGCGGTGCCAGGACAGGTAGGGACTAGCCTGCCTTAGACTCACAGCCCTGCCAACCAGACTTTTAATGGCCTGGTTGGCAGTGCTGACCAGAGCCACCAGGGTCCCTTTTCGACCAGGTGTTCTGGTCAAAAACCGGACACCTGGCAACCCTAATGTGGAGATGAGTGTTATGAACATTGGCTGGCTTACATAATAAAGGTCTCCGGACTGAGTCTTCACCCCTGGCTGGGGCAGGGTCCTCTCATGGGTCCCTGGGCTGGAGACCTTTGGTGGTCATGGCTGTCTACCAGTAGCTTCCACTGGGTTTTATCCCTGCCACTATGGACACTGCTCTCTGCAGGACTGGAACTGCCTGACCCATGCACTAGATTCCGCAGCAGTTCCACGATCCCGTTTGTTGGGAGGAGGCGTTAATCAGAGACTCCCTGAGCTGTTCTGCTTTTCTCTCCGCTCTCACAAGTCAAAGTTCAAAATTGAAACTAAAACTAGTCTCTTGTTTCTGAGTCAGGCTGTTCCCTCCCACTGAGGGTCTGAGGAAACCTGGTTCATGGCTGGACCAGCAAACTACCTGCCCATATCCCCCCAAGCAGAAGCTTCCCTGTTGGCCTCAGCAGGAGTTCTTAGTCTGTTCTGTCCCCAACTCTGACTGGAAGCATGCTGGGAAATGGTGGCAGAAGACTCTGATAGCCATTGCAGTTTGTGTCCATAGAGTAGGATCCCTTAGATTACATCTAGAATCATAGAATCATAGAATATCAGGGTTGGAAGGGACCTCAGGAGGTCATCTAGTCCAACCCCCTGCTCAAAGCAGGACCAATTCCCAACTAAATCATCCCAGCCAGGGCTTTGTCAAGCCGGGCCTTAAAAACCTCCAAGGAAGGAGACTCCACCACCTCCCTAGGTAACGCATTCCAGTGCTTCACCACCCTCCTAGTGAAATAGTGTTTCCTAATATCCAACCTAGACCTCCCCCACTGCAACTTGAGACCATTGCTCCTTGTTCTGTCATCTGCCACCATTGAGAACAGCCGAGTTCCATCCTCTTTGGAACCCCCCTTCAGGTAGTTGAAGGCTGCTATCAAACCCCCCCTCATTCTTCTCTTCTGGAGACTAAACAATCCCAGTTCCCTCAGCCTCTCCTCATAAGTCATGCACCCTAAAAACAAACACTGTAGTGAGTCTCAGAGCCCAGGGCAACTGACTCAGGCACAGGGAACTCATGCTATGGGGCTAAAAATAGCAGTGTAGACATCCCTGCTTGGGCTGGAGCTCAGGCTCTGAGACCACCCCCCCTCGCTGGGTTTCAGAGCTTGAGCTGCCCAGTGGGAACCTGTATGCTGCTATTTTTAGCCCTGTAACATAAGCCTCAGACAGCTGATTTGGGCTCTGGAACTTGCTGCTGTGACTTTTTTTTTTAAATCCTAGACAAACCCTTAGGGTATGTTTACACTGCAATTCGACACCCGTGGCTGGCTCACGCCAACTGACTTGGGCTTGTGGGGCTTGGGCTAAGGAGTGTTTAATTGTAGTGCAGCCGTTTGGGCTCTGGCTGCATCCTGAGTTCTGGGACCCTCTCACCTTTCAGGGTCCTAGAGCCTGGGCCCCAGCATGAGCCCAAACGTCTACACCACCACTAAACAGTCCCTGAGCCTGAGTCAGCTGACATGGGCAAGCCATAGGTTTTTAATTGCACTTTAGACTCAGTTCAGAGTTTCAGGAATTGGCAAATTCCAAGTGGTTGTTGGGTCATACATAAAGGGCTGAGAATCCGTTCCTCCTTCCTCTGATAAAGACCTTCCTCAGTCTCCTATTATTCAAATTTTAACCTCACAGCACTGCACAGTCTCTAGGAAAAGCTTAATCCTCACTTGCTTGTGCTCCGACGTGATGTGTATCCTTCCCTTCTTTTCTGCTATTTTTGTATTCCTCGTCTCCTGGCCTTGGAAATTTGTCGTTGAGGTTGCTTGGGAGCCTCTTATAGGGTGAGTGATTGGGTATTTGTGTAAGGACTGCCTGCAGCTTGCATGTGGGCATGGCTAGTTTTAACCAATTGAAATCTGTGCCAATAAATAAGGTTTATGATTGGCTGGATGTTATTCAGTGTTAAGTTTAAAACAATAAAGTGAAACCACAATTAATTAATATAAAAAAATTAATACAAGACTGAAGCTATGAATCTGTTTTTTGAGCGAAGCAGAATCTAGCAGGCCAATAATGGCACAATTAAATAAATATAACTCTACAAATGTGGTGGCTTGCTGGTGAATCATTATTCACATCTCATGTTTGCTCCTCTAATTTATTATATATAAATATGCTGCTTCCATATTATACATTTGTCCCCAGAGCCCATACCCCCTCTTGCACCCCAACCCCGCCTCATGTTCCCACACAACTCAGCCCCTTTCTGTTAGGGATTCCCTTCTTCTCTGATGATTAGGCCCCCAACCTGTACAGACTTATGCATGTGCTTAACTTTGTACATCGTGAATTAAGGGGACCACACACACACAGTGGGGAAAGACAAACATGTATTATAGTGGTCTTAGACTGTACACCATTTGGGGCAGCAACTATATTTTATTATATGTTTAGGTTTGGAAGGATTAGAATGTTGTTGGTAAATGTCAATAAACGACTTCACTGCACAAATCAATGAAACGATATTTCCAACACTAAAAATTGAAATTTATAGCTAGACAAAGTAAAAAAAAAAAAAAAAAGTGCTTGAAAACTTATTAGAATTTGATTGAAGAATGTTTAGTTTGTATATTTTGACATGTGATATTGACTATTTGTGTTATAACCGTTGTTATAAAGCTTTAACTTTTTGAACCTCGGTGTCTACTGTCATTAAATAATTATTGTCTGATTCCCACTGAAAACTTAAATTGATTAAAAAATGAAAAAGCTTAAACCCATAATTATGCACAACTGTGAAAATTTAAATCGATAAATAAAAAAGCTTAAAAATAAACATTCATATTATCCATTAAAACTATAAATATAAATTGAATTTTGTCAAGCCTCTATATGTCTGACAAAGCCTAGCACAAAGAAGCCGCAGTCTTGGTTGGGGCTTCTAGCACTACTGTAATAAAAATAATAAAAAAAATTCGTAAATGATTGAATTGCATGAATCAGTCAGAATAATAGTGTTTCTAGACTTGAAAATAAATGTCTATTTTGCCTAGGAAATATTTTCTATAAATGCCTCTTTCTTTTGCATCAATATTTATATTGCAGCAGGACACTATTATCCTCTAATGACAACTTATTCCATAAACATTATCTCAGAAATAAAGTAAAAATAGCTAAATGCATGCCAGGTGTGTATTGGGATGAATGTATTGTGGGTGCAGACCCATCATACCAATAATTTGAGTATGTGGAGACATTTTACATATTCCTGATTTCTGTAGCATTCAATCCTTCAGTACTTAAATGTTTCACTAAATTCCCTGTTCTGATAATTGAAGTTAGCGTTCTTGCAGAGATAATGTTTGGGAATACAATTTTGTGAGTCCAATGGGAAAAAAAAGAATTCATGCATAAAGATTTTTAATTAGGAGGAGAAAAAAATCAACTTTTTACGGAAGGGAACCTTTTGAAAAGCAAAATTTAATTATTTCTTTCTGAAAGATTTCTTTGCAAGTATTCTTACTTTCAAAAATAAGTGGGGGTGGGGACAACATTTCAAGCAAAAGGTCAGCAATACAGAAGAGTACATTTGGATAGCTAGTGCAATGGAGAGGCTGATAGGAACATCAGCTCTCCCTTAATCACACTTAATAAAATCAGTTGGTGGACTTCATAAAAGCCGGGGACAATTTCTGCCAGCTCCGTATGCATCCTTGCCCTCCTGCTGACTTAATCATTCCTGCTCTTAAGCAATGACTATAAACAAAGCTCACACAGAGGAATGCAGTGTCTTCCCGCTTAATTTAGATAACTACCTTTTATGTTTTGCAATCTGTTTGTTCTAGTTTGTAGTACTGAGTTCTAATGAAATCTTTCTGTCTATTTTAGACAAATATCACTTGCTGTGCCATAGCACATGGATTTCAGGACCTCCTGTGAAGAGGTAGGATCAGAATGTTTTATTTTCAAAGAAGTGATATGAACATTAATATACTTTTTGGTCTTCTGTTCTCAATCTTTTATTTCTGAAGTGCAAGGAATTGGAACATCAGATATAATTGAATTAGTAAACATGACTAGATAATCCCTATATGCTGGCAGCGTGCTTTTCTAGTGGATTATGTGCCTGTTTACTTATCAGTGTTCTAATGAGGTAATTACGAGTGTTGAGAAAATAAGACTGAGTTGGAACCTGATAATAGCCTTTAAATGTGTTAAAGGCTATTACAAAGAGAATGGTATGATCAACTGTTCTCCATGTCTACTGAAGGTAGACCAAGAAGTAAGCAGTCTGCCATAAGGAAGATTTAGGTTAGATATTAGGAAAAAAACATCTAATTATACTTTAGATTATACTATACTATATTACGCTATTCCAACTATAAGGATAATTAAGTACTGGAATAGGCTTCCAAGGCAGGTTGTGGAGTCCCTGTACTGGAGGTTTTTAAGACCAGGTTAGATAATAACTGTCAGGGATGGTCTAGTTTTACATGGTCCTGTCTTGACATGGGTCCCTTCCAGCCAGTGGCGGATTAATGATTTTGCCGCCCCTAGACCCTGAAATAATTGCTGCCACTGGCCCCATATGAACTTATTAAACATCAATATTTTCAATATCAACACCAATATTTTCACTTTTTACTTCACTACTACTTTCAACTATTTTTTCTGTCTCACTGTCGGCACTAACTGATAGCAAAAGTGCACAAAATAGATTCCTTTGTTGTATCATTTCATTTTCCCTTTCTTTCTTTTGTATAGCATTTTTTTTTGAACTGAGAACCACTTAATTTCTTCCTTCCGGTCATATTATTAATGTTTACGATTCTCGCGAGTATGTTTACTAAATGGCGTCAGTGACACCGCGGTTACAAAAATGCTGCTATTATAAATTTGTCACCTCTGCAAATTTGCCACCTTGTTGGTCTAGGCGATAATATGCCGCTGCTTCCAGCTCTACATTTCTATGATTCTATAATTAAAGTCCCTGATCCAGCAGTGAGTTTTGTGTGGAAACACTCCTGTAGACCTCATTTGGGTTTCATACATATGCAGGGTCTGCCTGCATTGACCTTGTGGCAGGATCAGGTCCTAGATGAGTATTGCTTGAAGCCTGTGAGGATTGGTGTAACTGGAGAAACAGGAATATGCTGACAACATAACATGCTATCAAAATCAGAGGAGAATCCATAGGGGGGTTGGGAGTGTTTTGGTTTTGGTCAACTAAAAAAAATTGAAAACTTTTTTTTCATTTCTTAATTCCCCCCTCCCCCAGTAATAAAAGGCATTTTGTGCCAAAATGAAATGGTTGTTTTGATACAAAATACACACATTTTCAAAAATTCAATGCAAGCCAAAATAATCTCAATCATCCAAAATTTACAATTTTCCAGGGACAAAAATGTGTTACTTTTAATACTTGCCACCATTTTTTTCTTGCAAAATGGCAGAAGTTCTTCCAGAAATAAATTTGCAAATGTTTGTGCAGATATCCAGTTTTTCCTTTGAATATACATTCTCACAACTTTAGCGATTCATGAGCCTCTGTGTTTCATTATTAGGAGTGGGGCCAGTTTCATCAACCTGGATAGCTTTGTAAATACATTATTATAGCAAAAATCACCGAAGGAAAAACTGCAGTCTACAGACTGAAAAGAACAAACAATAGGAGGTGATAACTGGAAACACTGGTTAGGATCACAATCCATCATAATGTTGAAAACTCCTGGATTGTACACCTGAAAATATGAGGCTCTGATTAGTTGGTGTTTTCAGTATGTATTAAACAAAAGGTACACATTTAGGCTCTGTTCATGGGATACGTATTTTGTGATTAAAATTATAGGACAGCAGATGTTTCATATGAATTCACTTCATTTCAGTCATGCTTGATAGCAAGTAAAGAGACTCTCATTTGGAAATTAGCCTCTATTGTTAGCAAAAATAAAATGGATAAAATGATGAATCTAAAAATATTGCCAACCCATCAATCCAAACTAAAATTATCGGTAGCTTTAAATGTTCGTCATTTTTCTCCTTCTCACACACATGACAGACAGGAAGGACCAGAACTCTCATGAGACAATCCACTCTTGCAGAGCCATAGTTGAACTTTTTGTTCCTCTTCCACTAACTGTAGCTAAAGAGACACCATATCAACCCTGGGTGAACACTTTTCAGAAAATGATCACTTCATATCTGACCTCTCAGTCCTCATCCTCAAAGGAAGCTTGCACAACACCTTCAAAAGATAAACCTCTGAGCTTAAATTCATAACTTTTTTAGACACTAAAGACACTGGATTTATGGCTTATTACAACAATCTATAACCCACTAGCCCTCCTTTGTCCTACAACTGCAGATATGTTAACTCCCCACTTCACCTTAAATGGTCTCTTTCAACATGTTAACTCCTTAAGCTAAACAGCCTGTTTCACATGGTGTTCAGCTGTGACATTCTGACAATCTTTCTCAGACCTGAAGCAGAGCTCTGTGTAAGCTCAAAAGCTTGTCTCTCTCACCAACAGAAATAAGTTGGTCCAATAAAAGCTATTACCTCACCCACCTTGTCTCTCTAATATCCTGGGACCAACACAGCTACAGCAACACTGCAAAAAGTTTTGTATCTAGTTATGAATATGTTTATTTTATCTCAAAGGTCAACACAAGGACTTCTGAGATAATTTCACTCTCATAAGGTAGAGGGAAGAGTCAACTGATGATAACATTTCCCTCTTGTGGCTGTACTCACTGAGGCTCTTCAGTTTAGATTCTTCCATAGCACTTGGACTCAAATAACTCGTTAAGCACTTCAAATAGAAAGTGTCAATTAAAACACACATTATCAGAGATCAATCATATTGAGTAATTAATGCTCCTGTCCTTCTGGGAGATGTTCTTACCCTGGTGGACAGTCTTATCATATGGTGTGAGCCAGCTGCTGCTTCTCTGCTTGACCCAGCAGATGAAGGAGATGGAGTCATCTCTGAGAGCTGCAGACCTGAAATGCAGGTCTTTTATACTTCCTGGTCTTCCTGTTAGGGAGGGGGTTTGAGGGTCGAACTGACATCAACTTCTGCTGAGGTTTTCAGCACTGGTGTCCCAGCATGGAAGGAGTGGAGGAACCAATTGTCTGAGAAACATGCAGAGTATGGGAGCTCTTTCTATCTGGGATGTCAAGAAATGAGACTACAATCCAGACCAAACTCAGGAGGATTCCCCATTGTTACTACCACAGTAGGAGTGAGAGGGGTCTTAGTTCCTGAAGGATGACTCTTCTGTGAAGAAACACATTGAATAGAGCCACTAGAGGAAGTTTTTCTAGAAGGAAAAGGTCAGTGTCTGGTGATTGACCTGTGAAGGTGATATTTGGAAGCAGAATCCCATTGATGCAGCATTAGCTAAATTCAGGTATAACAAATATACACACAGTAAGCTTCAATGATCTCTTATTAGCTATCTTTAGTCTCTTGATCGCCCCTGTGATGAAATAATCCAATTTGAAAGTCTTAAACAGACTTCAAAGATCACACTCATCTGATCTAGATTGCCAAGACAGGAAGAGTTTTTATCTAAGGAAGTGCCTTAGTTCAGTAAGAACCTCCTATGAGTTTATTATCAATTTACTTATCATTATTAGTAAGCAGATCCTCTACCCTTAATATGAAAAAATAGTTCCCCACCATATGTCTCATTTCAATATAGAGTTTATCTGACTGAAATAAATGTGCAAAATGTATACATTGTAAACAGTTCCTGGAGTAAACAAAGGTTCAGAAAATGCCAGGGCTTTTATAGATCTGAACATTAGGTTGCAAGTGGAGAATGAGCAAAGAGGAAGAAGAGTAAGCCAGAAATCTAATGTTTTCCCGAGGTAGTTTTAGGTTGCAGTGTAGAAGAGGCGCATTAGGAAAAAAAACTTTTTATCCTTTGTGATTTGAAAATTCTGGTACACGCAAGGATGATTAACAGAGCAGGCTTTTAGCAGATCTTTTACAAACTGAGCACTGACAAACTGAGCACATTCATGAGCCTCAGGGATGAATTCCAAATCTTTCTTGAAACTAAAGCGCTGTCCACTTAGGCTGACTGACAGCATCCCAGCAGCATAAGTAGCTGGACCATTTGAAAAATATCCTTCATGTGTCATTGGCATCTAGTGATGGCACCGAGCCTTCCTCCTGTACCCCATTCCTACTACCTCCTCATACTTCTGAGTCAATTTTCTATCTCATAATTACACTTTACATTATATAATGGGCACATCTGCAAATGCGCAGAAGTGTAAATATTGGTCAGATGCAAACTATTCAGTTTTTTGGATTGGTTCCTGCAATCTTCTCTCCATACAAAATCTCCATCCCCCCCACTGGTCCCAGCTTCTGACTATTGAAAATTGTATTTCATGGGAGTTACAGAAGTCTATTCTACTAGTATATGTAAGAGACATTTTGTCACAGACAAAAGCAGAAACACACCAGTTTCCTTTCTCTTTGGGGGATGGCTGGCGAAATCTTTTTGGGGTTGGCTGGCAAGTTCTCTTTCTCTTTTTTTTTTTTTTTTCCTCCTCATTCACTACTTTATGGAGTTGTCTGTTTTGTGGCTGCTGGAGAGACATTAGAACATTACTTTTGTGAAATAGGAAGAGAAAAAAACCTATTTTATTCTCTTTAGGTGAAGAAATAGAGAAAATAAGAGAAACTTGTATTGATGTCACAGATAAAAAACAGTGGCTCGGCACACTGAATAAATCTCCCACGGTCAACACGTGTAAAAAATTCAATCACTGTGCTTCTTGTTTAACATCAATGATAGGGAAAAATACAAAACAAAAACAAACAAACAAAAAACCCTCTTGCAAAAAGAATGACGTCTTCCTAGCATATACCAGATTAAGGGGGGAAAACACTTGAATGCCTGTTCAAAATGGGTTTTGAACCCAATAATCATGTCTAAATCATCTCTCAAACAGTAAAGATCTTTGTACTTGTTTCATAGCAGACCATGTTTTCAGTGATCACTTGCTCTATCTAGTGTGAATATTTTATTTTAACTGTTGCTCTTTATTTCCTCAAATTATTTCTTTAACACTTTGAAGGCCTAAAATGTTACACCAAAATGTTATCTTTAAGTATTTATAATAAATATTCTTTAAAAGAGACTAGGGCCAGATCTTTGCATATGGTTAAAATGCACGTTAGAAATCAGGTGTGGTGTGCAAAAATGATTTAAAGCTCTTCTTTGCACTCTCTTGGTGCTGCTCTGAGGATAACTGTGCCCCCTGTGCCTTTAGAGCACCTGGAGGGCTTTTCTAACTGTGCCAGTCTTTAACAGTGAGAAACCAAGCACAGTTGATTTTGGAGAAGTGGAGAAGTATCCCAGCTTTGCCTCCTCTTTCCCATTAAACCAACTGAGGGAGGGTGAGTAGTTTACAAGCCCCCTATGTAGGCTCTAAGCCACTGCAGCATCAGTATTCCTCCATGGTGAGTTAATGGATTTGTAATCAGATTAAGGAGGTGATGGTGTGCAAAGCAAAGGCACTGCATTTATTGCTCAGGGCACAGCTACAGATTTGTTTGCCCATGCACCTGGCTATTCATTGGCCCACCATACACGTGAACCATTCAGTACCCCTCCTCTACACAAACCCGGTCAGTCGTCATTCACTGTTTTCTCCACGTGCATTCAGTCAGTCTATCCCAGGCACTTCACAGACACGTACATCCAGCCACTCACTGTTCCCTCCCCGGGTACGTGTGTAACTAGGAATAATGGGAAGTGTTAATTTAGGTTGAATATTGGGAAATGGTTTCTGACAATTAAATAGCTTGGAATATAGATGTCTGGCAAGGGAAACAGTAGAACATCTTTTAGTGGGTTTTTAAAATTAGAATTTAAAAATGCCTCGAATATGGATGGAACAATTCTGTACTGGCTGGGAGATAGAGAACAGTTAGGCCATGCAGTCCAACTGCTAGGATTCAACCAGGATCATACTGAGGGGAAAGTATTGATTTTTTCCCCCCCATTCTAATTCTACCATAAATCAAGTATCTGGGTTATCCTCCATTGGTTCAGAGACTGAATAAATATGTAGGAGTTCAAATGTTTGTTCAAATCATATCCAAATTATCTGAACCCCTGCTAAAAATTTCCCAAGTAATTCTTGTTCTTGTACGGTCTTGCTGCTTCCATTTCTAGTGCAGGGGTGGATAAAAATGAAAAACAGCGAGGAAAAAATAAATGACATTTTTGTGTTCTCAAGGGCTTGGCTTGAATTTATTTGCTCATTACTAATTAAATCCTTAGTTGCCTCTCTGAGAATCTGCCATCTTTCAGTGCTCTGGTCTTTCCCTTTTATATATCTATTAACGCTGCTCACAGGTAGGAGAGGAAGGGAGACAGTGTAATAGAGGATTTAATTTGGAGCTGTATTGCAAACCAGCTTTCATGCAGCAAAACAATAGCTGCTTGTGCTTCATTACATTTTAGAGTGTTCCATGTAAATTAGAGCTGTGAGCGTGTGTGATCAGTCTTTCAAAGGACCAAAATGTTTTGCTATTCCCGCAGTGGGCTTCCTTGTTCGGACTGAATAAACTCTGCCCAAATGCATCTAGCTACTGACTTTTAATTTTATTGCAATGCCTAATTGTGTCTGCTATGGTTATGTGCCACTTAATTCACGCAAAGAAGCCCCTCTGTTTTGTACAGAAATTTTCTCTGGAGATTTTTATAAGGTAATTGACCGAGTCAGAAATGTGCAGTCAAGTAAAGCACAACCTCTAAAAACAATGTATTAGAGGTAGAATTTACCCCATTGCCAGCCATAGATCTCCTACAGGCTGTGGGTGCTTGTCCACAGCTCCTGCTGATGTGTGCAGGTAATTTAGGGGCTGTGGGTACTTACGACTGGCCTTCATTGGCCGACAGTAGTTATTCCTAACCTTCTGTGTTGAGCATTCAGTGCCACTTCCTGCTGCTATGAGAGATCCCCTGACAGGAAGCAACAAAGGGATCTGCCTGTGACATACACATCATGAAGAATTTACTTCCAACGAGGAAGTAAGTCATAGGGAGAATAATTGAAGAGATTTAATTATCCCTTCAGTATAGACACCATCGTATTCTGCAGGAAAGAGTTACTTAGTGGAAGTTGTGGGCACCTAACTGCCTTGTTGTCTTTGAAAAAACTCCCCCATATATGTATTAGGCCACGTTTAGCCGTTCCATTTAATTCATTCTTTCTCTTCCATTTTAAAAAAAAAGAAGTAAATGTTAGCATAACCACATAGTGAATCTGCTCTCTGAAGGGCTCTCGAGGTGAAGCTCCCATTAATTTCACTAGGAGTTCTTGATGTTGAGCACTTACAAAATGGTGATCTTTAATATTTCCTCTTGGCACTTTACTCCTGGGGGAATTCTGTGCCACTGTGCATGCGCAGAATTCTTGTCCCCGCAGATTTCTTTGCTTCCCTGCAGAAAAATGAATTTATAACAGAGAAGCAAATGAAAGTTGCAAGAGCAGTCATGCACCATTTCCTAGCAGTGCAGGTACATCGTTTCAGGCACCCAGAGCAGCTGGCAGAGAGGTAAATCACTGCGGGGTTGGGGACACCCCAGCCAGTGGCTCCTACCCGAGCCGGGATCAGCTGCTAGTCCCAGCTGGGCTGGAGGCAGGAGAGGACGGGACTTCCTCTTCCCCTGCAAGGAGTGGCTGAGGCTGTGTCAGACCCACCCCCAGAAACCTCCCCCAGCTGCAGGAAGCTCAGCATCCTCCCCTGCTTCCTCCTCCCATTGCTCCTCAGCTGTGTGGGGAGGGGTCACTGTATGGGGAGCTGCTCCCCCATTCACTCAACCCCCCTGCATCTGGACCTCCCACACCCAGACACCAAGCCTCACCCGGTACATCCAGAACCCCCCTAGCACTCCATAACCAAACCCCACCCCACTGAACCTCAACCCCTGCCTCTGGCCCCCACCCCTGCACAGACCCCCTGCTTCTGCGACCCCCCCGTACCCAGACCCCCCCACTGAACTCAAATCCCCACCCTGATGCCCCACCTCCTGCACCACCGTGAACCCCCACATCCAGACCCCCACGACCTTGACCCCCAACTAGTTTCACTCAGACCTCCACCCCACCAAGCCCCACTCTCCCAGCATGCAGACCCCTACGCTGAGCCCCAACCACCTTCACCTGGAAGCCTCTGCAGAGTCTCGTTGCCCCTGCACCTGGAACCCCCGAACGAGCCTCTGTGCATACAGATCCCCCGATACCTAGACCTTCCACTGAGGTGCCTGCACCCAGATTGTCCCACACAGAATCCTCTCACCCCACACCTGGATCACTCCACACTGAGCCCCTCCACACTTGGATCCTGCCTGGTTGAACCTGTCTGCCCTACACCTGGTGCGCCTGGTGCAGAGAGGCAGGGCCCCACAGTGTTTCTGGGGCAGGCCCAGGCCTTGTGCTGTTTCAGGGTCGTGTGCAGCCTCACTGCTGAGTCCATGTCCCGGGGTTGGGGGGGAGGGGCTGCAGGGTGATCTCCCACCTTCATGGAGCCAGTGGCCTGTGCTCCCCACTGCCATGCTGGAGCCTCTGCATTTATTTATTGACAAATAAAATGTGCAGAATTTTGCAGAATTTTAAAATATTGTGAGCAGAATTTTTAATTTTTTGATGTAGCATGTCCTCAGGAGTATCACTTGTACAAAACTAATGATGTTACAAGCTCAAATAATAATATTGTATATTTAGTGGGGGTTAGAGGTCATTTTAACTTACTTGGTGGCCAGATTTGAGTACAGCTGGTCAAAGTTTTTAAACCGACTTTTTTTCTAAAATGCAATTTTTTATGAAATGTTGACATTACAAGTGTTTTTATATCTTTTCAAAAATTCTCATGTTTTAATGCATAGTTTCATTTAAAAAATATTGAAAAGATTATTACTTTTTTTTCATTTAACAAAACAGCTTTCAGTAAACCAAAAATGTCTATAGCCTATTCAATAATACTATAGAAAAAATCATGAAAGCCTTTGAAACAACCAAAGGAGGGACATTTGGAATGGTTCAAAAAATGAAAATAATTTATCACCCCCTTCTCAACAAAAATAGAAAGCGAAAGAAGAAAATGAAAAGCTTTGTCCTTTATCCCCATCCTTCAAACATTCAATGGCTTCCTAGCTGCCATTCTCAAATGACAGCAGCCATCTGTTCCAGGAGTCCTTGTCCTCTTGATAAGAGAAGGTGAGGTCAAGCACCAGTATCTCTGTATGTTTGATAATAGGAACTTGGTGTGAACGTATCTATTTTGGTCTTCCTCAATATTCTGGAGGAGTTGTGACAAAATCAGATCTAACATGGTCAATTATAGGTGTGCTGCTGCTGTTCTGCCTCACCCATCAGTACTTGACATGATGCACTGCACAAGAGTTAGGGGCTCCCTTCCACCTGAGCCAGGCTGCTGCTTAGCCTGTTTTTGTTTGATTATATGCCTTGTTGTGATTGTGCTTGGTGTGGCTCACTATGGATGTGATACCCCACGTGGGGGTAGGTTTGCCAATTTTGGTTGGACGTACTGTATTCCCGGAAGTTTATCACATGACATCATCATTAATTAAAAATTAATCTTTAATTCCTGGAGACTCCAGTCCTGGAGGGTTGGCAACTCTATGTGGGGGTTGAAGCCACATTTAAGTGTCCCCCAGTGTAAGAGGGCAAGTTGGGCAAGTTTGATTGCTGGTGTCCACAGGAAATCCATGATTGTGTCCTTTGTGCTGCAGCAGTAACAGAACAGAGTACATGTCAGTGTGGAGCAGTATAGAGACCACTCTGCATCTCCAGAATCCCTTCTGAGCCTTGCAGTGTGTAGAGCAACAAAATTCATCTCTCTTCTCCCTGTCCTCTCCACTCAACTCTATATACACATGTACTTTCTGTACATTCTTGAAGTAAGGTTTCATCAATTTATTATTGGGAGCGCCTCCTTAAAACCCATTAGTACTCCTTGTCTGTGAAGAAGCAGCTACAGTTCCCCTCATCAGATTCAATCAGCATCTCAGTTTAGCCATACCCTTGGCAGAGCGTCTCACAGTGAGCCCCAACATTTCCCTGACTTTCGCCCCTCCCCAGACTGAGGAAAAGAAACCATTTTTATACCCAGGAGGTAGAATCCTGCACCTTTTGAAATCAGTGGGCATTTTACCATTGATGTTAATGGGGCTAGGATTTCATGTGGCATGTTTTTTTAGCAGCGTACAATTCTCATGGTTTCTGGACTAGAAATCCCAGAATTCTTCTGATTTTGGGAGAGAACTTGTTGCAGAAGTGAGCTGAACTCTGAATCTTCATAAAGACCCAAGCTCACCATTTGATGCTATCCTACGTCATTGTAGAGGGAGGGGTCTGGTGGCAAGTGAAGAGCTACGCCCTAGAATAAGGACAATTTCATTCTGTAACACTTTCTCTCTCATACACCCATGCCCCACCCCTACTGATTGATTTTAAGCAGGAACTGACACCTCAGGATGTGGTTATCTGGCTCTTGCTAGTTGCTGGGGTTCTGCAAACATGTTTCCTAGATGGAAAAAAAAGAGAAAAGTAATAGAAAACAATAATATTTTTCTGCCTCCCAGAGGATTTTTATAGAGTTTTTTTTTGTTTTGCTTTTAACTTTGTAAAATGATCTTGATAGTGTCCTTTTAATATCAGCTTATGAAGAATTTCCTCACACCAAAAAACACTATGCACACAAAAGCCCTGGGTTCCTGTCATTCTGGCTGTGGGCATTGCATGAAGTCTTGTACAGAGAGATTTTTGCTGTGTATTTTCAACACAGACTCTGACATAAATATTAATAAGTACTGTATGCAAACACTCCTTCAGCCACTTGACTTCCCAGACCTTCCACGTATAGTCTACAGGTAAAAGTGGTATAAGAAACAAGTCCACAATGCCACTGTATATTAGGTTAAAAGCACGTTGACGGAAGTTGAACAGCCCTACAGATTTTCTGATTTGTAACAGTGTTTTTTAAAACATAAAAAGTAAAAGCCATAGCATGGAGCTTTATACCAGACAAAGCTAGGTTCTATGATCAGTTTTTCCTTGTCTGTTTAACTGCAGTCTACCTTGTTTGAAAAGTATGACAAAAGCACAGGGTGGATTGATTTAAATAATTGATTTTAATCATGATTTTAAATCAGCAATCAGGAAACCTTGATTTAAGTATTTGATTTAATCTTATTTTGCATTTGTATTTGTTAGTTATTTTGCAAAAGAAAGGTTGATTCTTCTAATTGGTTGGTAACCACTGAGACATGTTGATTTGCCATTTACTATAGCCTTACACTAAAGTTGGTACTTCTTTTTAATAATCCAAGGATATATTATATCTATACACATTGATTTAAGCAATTATTTATCTTAATGTACATTATTCAGCTGCGTAATTTTTATTTTTTGTTTGAAAACGGTGAATAATACATTTATTCACATGATGATGATGAATTTTTTACTTCTGTTTTCTGTCAAGATGCATTTGGATAGAAATTGGAATTCAATTAAAAATGCACAAAACAGTATTTTAAAATTGTATACATTATATAAAACTACTTTAAGCATGTGGATACACAAGGAAAAAAAGCAAGTTTATCAAAACGTTTTGCATTTTCAAACGAATTGATTTATTAAACAAAGGAAGTATTATCTGTAGTTGGAGCTGAGCTGATTGTTTCACCTCACCATGTCCTTCAAGATTTTAGAACTAGTAGAACTCATTATCTCACACTTCATTTGTATTCCTAAATTGGAAGAGGAAAATACGCTTTCCTGCTTTTTCAATTCCCAATCAATTTCTCAACTTTGAATGAACTAATCGTTGAATTGAACTAGTTGAATAAATTGAAATGAACAGAAGAAGACACAACAATATCAAAAACTGGTCTAGCACATCAAACTCTGGTTCCAGGCACTTAGCCAGTCATTTTCACCAGTTCAGTGGGGGGTTGATTTTCTTTCAAACTTCATCAGCAAACATGTAGTCCTCAAATATTATTTTTGTTAATGTAAATGAATTTTATCCACTCTGCAAAGGCATGAGTGATGTACCCTTTGTACAAATTAGGTATTGTACATGACAGTAAAACATTGGCTTTTGTGAATTACTCTTTTTATTTATGTATGATTATTTTGGAGATGTTAAACTCAGTTTCCTTCCTTTGGTTGGATATACTAGTGGATGTCTATTCTTATCCCATGAGCAGATGGATTAGGTATCCAGCAGTTATCTGAAACCAAAGTATATGCTCTCATTGAAGCTAATGACAAAAGTTTTCTTAACTCATGAGCAGGGTCAAGCTCACAGCATTTTAAAAAGTCAACATTTGCCAACTGTTACAAGTAATTGTGATAATCACATATACTCTTTGTGTTAACTGTTGGAAATATTGAGTTAAGTTATGGTTTCTCCATTACTAATAACCCATCTAAGAAATATCATTTAATCTGCTTTATAATATGGGCGTTGCTGATAACATTTGGAAACTAAGCAAACTTTTCTCTCTGTTCCTTCCTTTGAAGACAAAGACAGGGATTTGTTTGCTGCAGGATGGTAATCAGGAGCCTTTCAAAGTGCGACTGCACTTAGCCAAAGATATTTTGATGATCCAGGAGCAGGATGTGATCTGTGTGTCTGGTGAGCCTTTCTATTCTGGTGTAAGTAGTCTTTTATTCCTTCCATTAAGGATTATTTTATAAATGAAATAACAGTGTATATATTTTATAATTCACCCAACTTGGTCTTCTCTTTGATGGAGCTATGTCTAAGAGTATGCAAATGTGATATCTTGAGTTAATACTTACCAGTACTGGTCTAGAAAGAAGCTGCCATAGGTAGCTGTAAGGTGTGCCCTTCACTACTCAGTCATGGGGTATTGTTTGAATGCTGAGACCGTCATATTTTGGGACCACTGGATAACATACAAATGATATGGCTAATGTTTTTTCCATGTGGTGCTACATGATCCAGATCGTTGAGAGCAATTACGTATGTGAGTAGCTGCTTTAAAGTCAATGGACTAATCACATTCTAAAAATTATGCATGTTGCTAGGTGCTTTGATGGATCAGGATCTATGAATGATGCCCTCTGCTGCTATTGGTTGCATAATATATTACCATGACTCTGGACTTTATTTAGGTTCAGTGTCCATGCAGTGGCTATCACTTTGAGTTCAAATAGAGCAGTGTATTATTTTAGGAGTCATTAACTCCTGTTCAATACTGTAATCATTGAGTCATCCATGTATGATGTGTTAACATAGTTTTAGTTTCCTCAGTTTGTTGTAGGGGATAGAAATGCCAGAAGTAGTCTCATTTAAAAATACAGAAGTACTCTAATTTAAAGGGCAATTGAGTTTAATAGGCATGAACCAATGTGGTTCTATAGTTTAATGATATGCTATAGAAATTACTTTAGAGACCTATAGAATTTGTTAGTTCAAAAACCTAAAGTAAGGATATTATTCTCTGACAGACTTCTATACCTGGGATATATATATTTTTATTACATTTTAGAAGATGGTTCCAAAACTCATGAAACCCAGTTACTATTCATTTCTATTGACTTTTCCGTACAGACTATAATTATATATTAAGAGATTTTTTTAGGTTTACTCCCAACAATTATAAATGCTTTCTTCTCTCATTCCGGTAAGTGAAGCTATCACAAGATTTCATGTAACATCTTGTGAGAGAGAACTACACAGTGTCTGTATCTGTCAATTTTCTAGGACTGCTGTATGTATTAATTAATAAATAATCATTGCTGTTGTGCCCCTATATTTTATAGTATCTCTAAATAAAATTGTAATAACTGTCACATTCTGGGGTGTGATCCAGACCAGCAAGGGGTTGTGTCACCACCTGCCCCGTAACCTTGTGTGCCTTACAGTGCTTTGCTGTTGTGGCTCCCAACCTGGGCTGTTCCCAATCCACCTACCAGCATGCAGGTCACACCCTGAGTATCTGTGTGCTAGATAGCCCTGGTTTAGCAGTTCTGACTCTAGCAGCCTGTCTACAGTCCATCGCTCCACTCTGGTTTCCACCAGCCTTGGTTACTACTTGCAGGGTGACCTCAACACACTCCCAGCCCCCAGTTTTCCCCAGAATCTGTGTTCTGCAATAAGTAGGCCTCTCCTGGACAGTTCAGACATTAAGGCTCATTGCCCCTTTAAGGAGAAAACATTCAACAGTTTATTACATAAACTGGAGTTACCAAACAGTTCAGTTTAAACACAGCACTAGATTGACTTAGATTAAAAATAAAATAAGTTTATTACCAAAAGAAGATATAGTTGAATTCATGTAAAATCCTAATAGAGAAGGTTAGAAATGCTGGAGGATTCTCTGTGATTGCTGGAGGATTCTCTGCGACTTGAAGTCTTTAAATCATGATTTGGGGACTTCAACAGCTGAGTCAAGGGAGAGAATTATTCCAGGAGTGGGTGGGTCAGCTTTTGTGGCCTGCATCATGCGGGAGGTCAAACTAGATGATCATAATGGTCCCTTCTGACCTTAAAGTCTATGAGTCTATAAATGGTAGCAGCAAATAAAATGAAAACATTCATCTAACAGTCTAAAACTTAATCTAGCAAGTTTTGGTTTAAGGTTTTGTTCAAGATGGCCTTTCTCCCCACAGCCTTCCAGCAAGATGGTGACTGACCCTCTCCTTGGTCATGATCTCTCTCCCAAAGGTGCAGCTGTCTTTTCCAGTCTTATTAATCTCTCCTCATATGGAAGCTGTTCCATACCCCTAAACTTTTTGTTGCCCTTTCCTGTACCTTTTCCAATTCCAATATCTATTTTTTGAGATGTGGCAACCAGATCTGCACACAGCATTCAAGATGTGGGTGTGCCATAGATTGATATAGAGGCAATAAGATATTTTCTGTCTTGTGTAGGGTGCTTTCAGTCACACCTCCTCCATTACAAAGCTGCAGGAAGGTTAGCCACTGGCTGACCTGGAGACAGTAGGTTAGAGCCCTCTTTCCCAGACAGGGAATCTGCTAACATATATTTTATTTTCCCTTTTACATGTACAATTTCCATATCATATTCTTAGAGTATGATGCTCCACCATAGTAGCTTAGAATTGGAGCCTTTAGTTTTGTGTAACCTGACTACTGGGGAATGGTCTGTTAGTACCCTGAGTTTTCTGTTAAAAAGATAGGGCTGTAACTGCTTGACTGCCCACACAATGACATAACATTCTTTCACTATGAAAGAATAATTCAGCTCAGTGGGTATCAGTTTCTTCCTTCAGGAAACAATGGGGCATTTCTTCTTGTTCTCCCCTGAGTGCATTAGTACTGCCCCTAAACCAGTGTCTGATGCATCCGTACACAGCACAAACATTTTGTCAAAGTTAGAAAAAGCTTTTCAGACAAGAAGACATTCAAGGTTTGACCTGCATGCTGATAGGCTGGTTGTAAGTGGCCCATATTTGGAGCTACAACAACCAAACATTGTGAGGCACCTGCGGTTACAATGCAGTCAGTGACACAATCCCTAACTGGTCTGGATTGGAGCCCAACTTCCTGAACCATGACACCTTGTGACAATAACAATATAAAAAGCACATACTAAAAATCAGCCAACAAAATGTCATCAGTACTAAAATAACTCCCCTGGATCTCTCCCCAAAGTAAATTACTCTCCTCTATCTACCCACCCTCTGAGACAAAAAAGTCTGTGGTTGAACTATTGAGAGGCATATGGTGAACAGATTAATGGGAACAGGGGTGGCTAAATCACCTTCACTTCTTTAAAGATCTCAATATTAGTAAATAAATAGGCTTCCCTATATGCACTGAAAGGATATGGACACACTCTCTATAAATGCGTTGGTTATTTGCATGCAGAGTGTGATTTCAGTATTTGGCTGTTCAGTCCTGTATGAATGAAATGTGTACATCACTGTTTGCTGATGTTGGTTTGTGTATTATATGGGGAGTGTGGCTGTCACTTTCATCAACCATGGAGTGCTGTATACAATCTGTGGCTGCACCTTCCATTTCATAGACTACCCTCAGCAGCACATTGAGCCTTCGTGAACCCAGGCAGAAGGGAGTATAAGTTCAAACTCAGGCCTTGGTTGTTCCCTTAATAGCACCACACTGCAGCACTGCCACTTCACCAGGACAGTTCTGGGTGTATTTATTAAAAGATTTTATCACTTCCAAAATGACTTTCATTAATATGCTGTGACATCTATTACGTATGCTGAACTTGGCATTTTAAATAACTTCATGGCATGCATATTTAATATTTTTCATTAAACATGAAGGCTTTCCCTTACAATTGTTGTCTTCTGTCTTTTCAGAAGATTATTGTAAAAGTTAGCAAATGATTTGCTTAATTGATTATCCTGCCCCAGATTAATTGCATAGTTTATATCAATATGCATGTGCTATATATCAATGTGGTGATGAGGATTTTCTATTCTCTTGGCAGTGCCACTGTGGGGCTAGACACTTTTGAGCCCTTTACCCTGATTTCGTCTGGGATTAAGACAAGGTACTAAATCAATAGGTTCATTCTAACTAAGGATGATAGACGTTTCACAGACTGTTAACTATCCTTTTGTCATAGGCCATTTAAATCATCTTGAATCATGTGCTCTAGTTGTCTAAGCTGATTAAACTGGTACCATGGGGCTCCTCTTCTTTTACTTGTGAGATTTTTTTGTTTGTTTGTTTAGTTCTTGATGAGTGTTAGGGTGTTATATTAACTACAATGACATGTAAATGAATGATCTAAGCCCTTTTTAAAAAAACATAGGTTCTATAAATGGATGTGTTCTGATCTGTTTCCAATACTGAATCATTTATAAAATGTAGTATAGAGGAAAAAAATATGTATTGTAAGTGAAGAACAATAATACAATTAAACTTTACAAACCAGTAGACATAGTAGCAATCACTTTTGATCCTTTATAAGTACATATTTAATATTAATTTTAAAATGCATGTTAGGATCAGATTATGCTACCCTGACAAATGGAATAATACCTTCCTTTGGGCCCATCTCAACAACTTTCTTATTTAGGAAGCCAGTGTAACTTTAAAGTGAAGAATATGTTTACATGCCTTCCTGAATAGAGACAAACTTCAGCAGGTGTTTAAGTGATTTCCTGAACTTGGTCCTCCATGAATAGTGCCATAGAAATCAATGGGACTAGCTGTGATTGAGGTACTACTTCATATGAGTGAGTGGCTATTAGAATGAAGGCCTTAATTAAGTCCACTTAATGTTTATTGCAGAAGAGGTTTTAATTTCCAAGTGCTAGGGAGATATGAAGGAACCTTTTTTCTTTCTTTTGTTGTATAAGGTTTTGAATACGTGGCTAAAACATAAAATTAATTTTTAAAAATCAACTGAATGGGAATAAAGTAACGCTAATCTTTCAAGAAGAGTTTTCCCCTTCTATAGCTCCTTGTACTAAATCTATTACTGTTAGGTAAGAAAGTTTTGTGAAACTCAAAGGGTAGAGAGTGGTAGCTTCACTAACTCAACTGACAATCCTAGCCTATAGTTTTTGCTAGTGGTACTCATGGTTATCTATGGTGAGAAAAATATAAAATTAAGATTGATGAGTATTAGGTAAGATACAGACAGCAAAAAAAAAATGCTTTTCACAGTACTGGACTATCACAGAATGTCAATTTATGATGTGGAATAGTATTGCAATCTTAAAAATAAAGAGAAGTACTTGCAATTGGTAGAAACTTCCATGACTGCTGAAGACACTGGCTGAGTAAGATAATTAGGATCAGAATAATTACTCCTTTTTATTAAAAACAAACAAACAAACAAATCAAAACTAAACAATATAAAACAAACTCTCAGTTGTGTCAGATACAATTTATATAAGCATAAGAGTCATAAATGACCGAAATAGAGGAATCTTCCCCCACCCCAAATATTCTTTGTTGGCAGATTGATAGAATGACAATGAACTTAAACTTGCAAGAGACTGTCTACTTGCTGTTCAAAAAAAAAAAAAAAGCCGGGGGGGGGGGGAGGGACAAAATATTGCACAGGTGGTAAAAGACTCAGGTCTCTTAAGATCAGCCCTTAAGTCCAATCTATTCAGCCAGGCAGATGGATAGTCTGCTCTAAGATAAATTGTTCTCTTTAACCACTGAGTATAGGACAAGAAGTAATGACCTTAAACTGCAGCAAAGGAGATTTAGGTTGGACAATAGAAATAACTTCCTAACTATAATGGTAATTAAGCACTGAAAGAAATTACCTAGGGAAGTTGTGCAATCTCCAACATTGGAGGTTTTCAAGAACATGTTAGACAAACACCTCTCAGGGATGGTCTAGATAATACTTCTAATATCCCTCATTGCGGGGGACTGGACTAGATAACTGTAGTGAGACAGAGTGGTCTCTCTTTGGACTTTGAGACCGAGGGACCACTACCCTCCCCCTGGTGCATGGAGCCAAACTCTCCGCACCCCACCCCCTTGCCAGAAGTACTGAAGTATAAAGGGAGGCCCTGCAGCTCAGTTGAGGTTGCACCAGGGGAGGAGGCAGATGTCTCTTGTAGGGAGCCGAGCCTTCTGTGGGACTCTGGACCAGCAGCTGAGCAGACTAGTGCCCTACTGAGTGAAGAGACAACCCCCAGAAGTGGCAGCCGACCAGCTGCAACATGGTGAGACAGAGCCCCAGCTTGACAGAGCAACTCCAACTAAGTGGGGTAGGAAGCAACCCAGGGGAACCAGACTTGTGCTGCTGGGAAACGAGGCAGCAGATTTCAGTTTCCCCACCGACTCAGTGGGGACCCCCCCTGCCGCTAACAAAATCCTAGGCTGGGACCCAGTGGAGTAGGGTGGGCCCAGGTTCCCCCATCCCCTTTTCCACTTCCCCACTTCTGGAGATTGGCAACACACTCACTGTAGGCCTAAAGGCCTGTGCCTTGATTGTTGTTTACCCCACCCAGGAGGCTGTGGGCTTTAGACTGTTGATTGCTGTCTGCCTTAGCCAGCAGGCTCTAGGCTAAAGACGGCTTATTGATCTGCCCTGCCCAGAGGCCAGAACTCCAGACTGTTAAATGTTGTTTGCCCCAGCCAGGAGGCTGCAAGCTATAGACTGCTTGTTGCTTGGCCCCAGCCAACAGGGCCCGAGCCCGATTACTGTTGCCTGATGCAGTGAGGCGGAGTGGCTTTCCTCCCAACTTGAGAGTGAGGAACCACTATAATAACCTATCAAGATCCCTTCCAGTTCTACATTTCTATGATTCTATAAGATGCCTGTACTGAGAGTGGATAAATTGAGGGTCAAGGGGGAAAATAAAAAATGTAAAACCCCTTGAAACCGTTGGTATTTGTTATAAATCATGGCTGTGCATTAGGCTCATCCATAGAAGTAGGATTTAGGTTTATGAATTTTAGAATTCCAAGACCAAAATTGTTAAGTTAAGCAGCTGAAAATTCATAACATCCCAACACTTCAGTAGCACATCTGAAATTCAAATTAAAGAACTATAAAACAGGGGTGGTCTGTTCTCATTAAGAATGGTAAAGCCAAGGGGCTAGCCAACCCTTATTTCATGGCATGGTCCTTTAAAGTTTGGGGAGTTCTGATGTATGCAAAGGCCTAGGAAATGACAGAGGCAGATACTGGTAAAGAGGAAGTAGTGTTTGAGGGAGAAACCCTGTTACTGTCCCTTTAGGGCCCAGGATTAGCACAGGGTGGGGCAAGGCTCCACTCTCTCCCAGTCAACTATGACGAGTCCTGAGAAGGAGGGCAAAATATATGTGGGAAACTGAGCCAGCATGGGGAGAAGCTAGCTGAGGTCTGTATCTGGCCTGAAGTACAACCCAGCTCCTGGAGAAGGGCTGGGGACTCCTGAAAGTCGGGGTGGAATCCTACCTGAACCCTTATACACAGCCCATAAAGGCTTGGACTTCAGGGGCTAAAGAGGGGCTAAATTTTGTACTCTAAAAGAGTTAACAAATTATATGCCCCACAAAAGGGGTATCTGTTTGAAGTGCTCAGGTCTGAATAAATGATTGAGAGAACCAAGAGGGAGTAGAGGACAACACGTTTCCTGGGCCACAAGGTGTGCTTGATGGTGGCATCCTACAACAACAGTACTTTATGAAAAACACTAATTCACCAAGATGAGGAGTCACCAAGTTCTGTAGCATCATTCTTGTTGTTTCTGTAATAGATGTTGTTGAGTTATTAATTCTTGCCCTGAAAGAGTTTTTTGCTGAAGTGGATCCCCATGCCAGTCCAGAAAATCAACAATATGAAAACCGAGTACTCTAAAACCATGGATGTTTCAAAGCATTTCTTCTTTTTCTGTAAGACTGCTATGAAAATAGCGTGTTCAGGCTGACAAAGTATTGCTATAATTCCTCAACACAAGACACTGAATACTGGTATTCTGTAGTGCTTTTCTGAAGTTCAGGGGTGCACTGAAAAGTCCTAGGGTAGTCTGAAATTATACTTCTTGGACTTATCCTAATTGTTAAATTATCACAGCAAGTATAACTGATGGCTGTTGATTTTCTTAGATTTAGTGGCAGAGTTACTGCTTTAAAATCCAAAGGGCATCTGTTCAAATCCCACCAGAATTCAAATTCTTTCCACAATGATAAGGAACAGGTGACTGATTCAGTTTGACTGATCTGATTCTGTGTTGTTGCATAGTAAGCTATAATTAACTACCTGTAGGTACATTTTTGCAGCATTCTGTGATTAAGGAGCTTTTGGCTAGATTCATAGGGACAATGTGTAGTTAGTTAATATGTTGAATGTTAATGACTAATTCTGGTATTAAGACACACTTTTGCTCCATTTAATAGATGAAAAATCTGAGGTACCAAAGAGTAGCTTTTTACAATGTTGTCAGAAAGGAAGGCTGTTGCAGTTACTATCAACCAGATCTCCTGATTCCCAGTCATAAGCATCAGTCATAAGACCATACTACTTTTTCTCATCAGAATAAGCAAATACCATCACACATCTATATTTATTTTTTTCTTATTTTCACTTTGGCACTTGTGAAAACAAGTGGATTGATAGCTTTATAGACAAGGGCTGCATGATTTTTTAGAATAGAGATGAACAAATTACAGATAATTTACTTGAATAATTTTAATTCTTTTTGTTTGTAGAGTCTCCACAAACATCACTCTTTCTTGAAGATATTTGTTTAAAAATAATTTATGCTATTTGTTACTTTAAATTTAAAATTCAGAATGTTGCTTAGTTGTGACTAGTCAGATAAATCATATGATACTTTCCCCCTTTCCTCAAGTATACATTTTAGTTTTGGACACTAGCTAAAAGTGAATTTTAATTTGTTTTCCATGAGTATTTGAGTGTGGAAGCTTAAAAAGTAGCTTTCCATATGTATGTAGCCAGGGGCTGCTCTATGTATTTTGCCGCCCCAAGCACGGCAGTCAGGCGGCTTTCAGCGGCGCACCTGCAGGAGGTCCGCTGGTAATGCGGATTCGGCGGCATGCCTGCGGGAGGTCCGCCAGTCCCGTGCCTTCGGCGTACCCGCCGCCGAATTGCCGCTGAAACCGCAGGACCGGCAGACCTCCCGCAGGCATGCCACCGAAGGCAGCCTGACTACCGCCCTCACGGCGACCGGCAGGCCGCCCCCCGCGGCTTGCCGCCCCGGGCACGTGCTTGGAGCACTGGTGCCTGGAGCTGCCCCTGTATGTAGCCCAGTGGGCTACTTTGTCTTTGCATTATATTCTGTTTTGCATTATATTCAGCAGTAATGCAAGAAACCTACAGGCCTGTATCCTGTAAGACGTTAGCTTCAGCAAGTTAGCATAAGGCTTGAGGCTTATGAACTTTGCACAGATAAACTTTGCACAGATAAACGGCCCAACAGAAAAACCCAAGTATTTGGGGAGCTGAAAATAGTGTTTAAGGTGAAGTTCTGACCACAGCTACATGAGTCCTGGCAATGAATTGATGTACATAACAGGTACATGAGATACATCTATGGCTAGTCATCTTGCCTGCCTATATATCTTTTCTTATAAGTTTATTATTTTCTTATGGGTTTGATTATTTGTTTTATTATAATAGGTTTATATTAGAATATATTTTGGCTGTAACACAAGGGACCTGCTGGCCCCATCCTATATGTCGAAGTAAGGCAAAGTTAGCATACATTTGTTTGGGACCTTTCACCTGGATAGATGGTGATGAGCTAAAGCATAAGGTCCATATATGGCTGCAACCTTTAACATAGAGGAAATATTAAAGCAGGTTGTCACTGGGCCCTTCCTAAGTTCATACCATTTTAAACTTAACAGATACACCACAACTTGGAACTTGGAAAGAACCGAAATAACCAGTTAGGACAGAAATAACAAATGTGATACCTAACCACAAAAGAGCCATGGTAATGAATGGACATATATGATAATAAGCTGAGATCACTGATATACTAACCTATAGGAAAAAGACACTCCAACATTAGTAAAGCAAGGAAATACAAATAAGGAAAAAGGGGGAAAATCCCCTATTGAATATGCATCGAACATAGTGGCATCAGCGTAATGTATTATAAAAGTGGCATTTCAGCCTGGGGGCGGTAGGAGAGAGAGATGTAGATGGAGGTGCCAGAATGATGGGCACTGGTGATGAAGGGAAAGGTGATGGTGATGAGGAAGATAATGGCTTCAGGTTGTTCTACAGGAGATGGTGTGATTATATGGATGTGCAGATGTATATTCTGTAGTATCTCTATTTACCTTACTGAGTTGGGGTGTTTGTGACTGTGCTAAATGTATTAATAAACTATATTTGTAAATATAAAATAGTTCCTATAGTGTGAGTGTTGCAACTGTGCACATCGCGGGTTCCCAACTATATAATAATTTGAATAACACTGGACCTGATTGTGGGGCAAGAATATGTCAACCCTCAAAGTGATAACTGAGGATTCGTAAATAATCAATATAATTAATACATAATCTAAAGGTCGGGCAACAGATATTCAAATTTAAGTCAAATTCAATTATAAGAATGGTAAAAAGAAAATATTAGAGAAGGGTAAACACAAGTGAAGCAAATTTGTTCAATTTTTGAACATATTTTTTTCTTAATATTACCTTAGTTCTGAAGAATAATACAGCCAGTGAAAGCTTCCTTAACCCTGAATGAAAAGGAAGCTCATCTTTCAGTTTTCTACTGAAACTGGCAACAAAGATGCCAATTGTGCTGGTGATTTTTGTAATGTGGGTATCGGTCTTCTAGGAAGAGGACTGAGACTACCAACTCTTTTCACAAAAGCCACCCAAAAGCCATTGGATCGTGGTAACTTTGGTTTACTTACAGCTTGGACAGCTTTTAACGAATGACACAGAACTGACTGATCTAAACAACTATTATCTAGAGACAATCCAATCCCCTCTATTTTTCTGCATGTATTGAAAAATGTGACTCATTATAACAATGTATTGGAACTGCCATTTACTATGCCAAATTTGAAAGATCAAAATAGCCTGCCTGTTCTCATAGAAATTGGGTCTTTTCTTTTATCAGAAAGTCTAATGACAAAAAGCAACACAACACTCCTCAAAAGCCAAAGCATCATTAATTAGTATAGTGCATGAAGAGCTTTCTCAGTGAGCATCAGGTATTCAGGGGCAGAGTGATTTGGTGTTTGTTTGTTTTGTTTTTATAATACTAAGCACGTGTACTGTTTGTGAAAGAAAGTGGATTGACGGCACTGGAGTGATGCGTGCCTTTTTAAAGGAACTCTGAGAAACTGAGATGAGCAATTCTAGCTAAGGGCCTATGCTGTAGTAATGGCAATTATTTTTTGATGTGAGAACAAGCGAGGGCTGAATGATCAGGTCCACTCTGGCCAATTTGCACTAATTATACAGCACATAGTAGTCTAGGCCAATCACTCTCCTTACTCAATGTAAGTGTGGAGGAGCTGGGAGCTCCACTATGCCCAAGTCTCCACTGGCATAATGGGGGCCATCTGTCCCCCATAGTCCACTCTCATACAGTTGCCACTTAGCCTGCCTCCACTGTGTGCGAGTTGAGCAGAAATGATGAGGCAAACTGGCAGCATCACAAAATGGAAGTAGTTGGCAGATCTGAGCACTGCTCTTGGCCATGGTCATAATTCCATGGTATAATTATGTATTTAATTTTAAAATGTCACAAGTGGCTTGTGCCCAAGATGTTCTCAGAGTAATTGTGAAGTTTAGAGTTTATGGGGACAGTGGTTCTTCATGTCGAGGAATCCAAATACATGCAAGCAAAAGCAGGACAAAAATTCAAAATGAGAACATTAAAAATGTTCCTTTTGAAGCATCTAGTAAATATTTCACTAAATAAACAACATGAGCATTCAGTTCTTGTGTAAAATTGTAGTGCTAGTAATGATAGGCAATAAATCCACTGAAGTATGAACACAGAGGATTTTAACTTCAAATGTCAATGCAGCTTTGTCTCTGCCACTGTTGCCAAAAAGTCCATTATATTTGTTTTGTTGTATTCTTACAGTATGGTATACTTTTTCTTCTTTTTAGTTATCTTTTTCTGTATTGTTGCCGTGAACCCAATTTTTTCTTCTTCTAATCCATTATCCTTTTCTCACATACTTGTTTTTTCCTTCTCTTCCATGCACTCTTATTCACCACCCTTCCACATCTATACCCATTCACTATGAAGCTAGGCCTCGTGTTCATAGTGAACATAAGGGAAATAACACTTAAGGGTGTGTATTGAAAAAAGCCTCAATCATGTAGGGAGAATAACATTTCCACCATAATCACCAGAGTCCCAATTTGAAAGCATCACTTTTTCTGTCTTAACATGAAAGATGTAGCAGGGAGAATTGGAGCATCAGTTATATAAAGAGCTCTGGAATATTGTGGTTCTTGTCCAAGTGAAATTCAAACAGTACCTTATGGGAAAATTAACAGAGCCAGATTTACTGGCTCACCCTTTCAGGAGTTTAATACCCCGAAAATGTTACTAATTAAAAGCGCAATTACTATTGAGAACCAGCTAACTGCTGTCTTAATTCTTCTCCCAGAGTTTGTTCCCCACATCAGTTACAGATGCATGTGAATTCTCTTATATCAAAGTACATACATAATTATTAACATTAGAGAACAAGAGAAGCTTTAATAATTTATTTTATTAACTAATGGTAAATGTGATCATTAGTGTATATATATATATTTCATTTCAATGTTTCAATATTCCACACTTCAGTTAACCAATATTCAATTTGTTTAACATCTGTAAGTGGCCAACTGAGACTCTCTGCCATGCAAAATATAATCTTTTTATATTTACCTTGTGTGCTCATTTCACTTCCCACTCTGGTTTGTCTGTTTTATTCATGTGTTGCATCTTTTCATAAACCTAGACTTTGGGCATTCTTGTTTGTACAATACCTAGCACTCTGGGTCCCTGGTCCTAATTAGAGCCCTTAAATACTACTCTAATAAAATAATAATTCAGTTTCAATAAGTTATGTGGACACTATTTTGAAAAGTGACTGGTAATTTGGCGCTGGTGCCTCAGTTTTTGGGTGCCTGTCATGAGACACCTTAAAGGGAACTAAGTTTTTAGAGGGTTGGTGGTCAGTACTTTCTGAACATCAGGCTGCATTAAAGTGTCTCAATCTGGGTACCCCAAATCACTAATTACTTTTGAAAATCTTAGGTTGCTAGGACATTGCTTTACAGGTGGACATTTAAACAACATGTGAATCTCTTATGCTTGTTGTGACGGAGTCTCCTTTTCATGGGTAAACTCAGTGCTACAAGTTTACAAAGAATATTGTTCAAATATCAGACTTAGCTCTCATAGGTTTTCCTAGACCTGTGAAACTTCCTTGACACATTAATCTGAGTAACTAAAAATATAATGTTTCTTGCTTCAACATTATATGTTTCTAGTATAGGTGTCTCTGACTTATGGATAAACATGAGCTCCGTTCTCGTGTTTTCTGCAATCTTTATCTTGCTCACAAATTCCTCTTGTTGCCTTGGATACTGCATTCTGGCTGTTCTTCACTAAATGATAGCTTTCTGAGAGAGGCAGGCAGTGGGTATAATATAGAACAGCCTCCAGATGTAGAAACAGCCCGAGAATAGGGAAGCCAGAAGCCACTCCTTTGCAGCCTCCCTACTCTGTTGTGCCCAGCAATTACTGCATGTAGCACACAGTGTAGGCCATTATATGCATTCACTCTAAATTGTAAATAGCATTGATTTAATTGGGTGGGGGGGCTGAATTTCTACTACAGTTTCCTCTTTCTCGTTCTGCACTTACTTACATTTTACTGAGGGCCTACATACTCCTTTGATACTTTTGCTTTCTCCCTTAGGACTAGAATTACTTCTATGAAGCTACTCCTGTTTATGCTACTGGAGGATCTGGCCCTTAATCGTTATCTTGTCAGCCCTAATGTCAGCCCTGAGAGACATGCACAAAATAAGTCTATACTCTTAAATTCATATGTAACTTAAGGCTTTAGTAGCTTAGGGTTACCATATTTCAATACTGCAAAAAGAGGACACTCCACTGGGCCCTGGCCCCACCCCAACTCTGCCCCTGGCCCTGCCCCAACTCCACACCTTCCCCGCCCCGGCCCCACCTCAACTCCGCCCCTGGCCCCGCCCCAACTCCACACCTTCCCCGCCCCGGCCCCACCCCAACTCCGCCCCTTCCCCAAAGTCCCCCCGGCTGCTGCTGTGCTGGGGAAGTTGCTTCGGCACCCACTGTGGTGGAGAGTGGCGGGAGCCGGGAAAGTTGGAGCCCGGGGAGGAGGCGGTCCCCTTACCATGCCTCCCTGTTTTCCCGGACATATCCGGTTTTTCAGAAATTCCTCACGGACGGGGATTTGAGAACCAAAAAGCCGGACATGTCCGGGAAAATCCGGACGTATGGTAACCCTACCCCAGAGCCACCTCCCGCCCGCCCGCCGGACCCCCCCAGGCCTTACCCCAGAGCCACCTCCCGCCCGCCCACCCGCCGGAACCCCCAGGCCTCACCTCAGAGCCGCTTCCTCCCGCCCAACAGACCCCCCCCCCCCCAGGCCTCACCCCAGAGCTGCCTCCCGCCCGCCGGACCCTCCAGGCCTCACCCCAGAGCCGCCTTCCACCCACCCGCCGGACCCCCCAGGCCTCACCCCAGAGCCACCCGCTCTCCACAGGGCCCATCCTCAGCCTTCTCCTGTCTCAGTGCCCCCTCTCCTGAGAGCCTGCCCTCCGCAGCCCCCCCACTCTCCACAGCTCCCACCTCAGAGTCCCCCACCCCCTCCCATAGCCCCCACCTTCCATAGCGCCCCCCCACCTTCCACAGCACCCCCACCTCAGTCCTCCCCTTCACCTCCCTCCATAACCCCTACCCTTCATTTCCCCACCTCCTCCCATAGCCCACCCCCTTCACAGCCCCCCACTCTCCACAGCCCCTGCCTGAGAGCCCCCCCACCCCCTCCCATAGCCCCTTACCCTCAGAATCCCCCCCACCTCAGAGTCCTCCACCCTTCACCTCTCTCAGGGGAGCCTCCACCCCGCTCCCAGCCGGACCCGGCGAGGCTGCGGCAGCTCAGGCTGCGGGAGGCGCTGCAGCGCGGGCCCTTTCCGGGTGGGGGAGCTCGGGCTCCTGGGAGCCGCCGCCGCCGTGCACTGAGAAACTTTCCCCTGCGCCGGGACCCGCCCCCGGGCAGCGGCTCCGCTGGGGGGAGGCAACCCCGGCTGCACGGACCGCTGGCGGGGGGGGGCTCCTTGCATGGCCAGGATGGGGGGGGGGGAGACTGAGGCTCTGCCAGAGCTGCAGGGGATGCTCAGAGGAGGGAGAAGCGGCCGCGGGTCCCCCGCACCAGCAGCTGGCTGCAGAGACGCCACCGCTCCTAGCCGTGGGGCGCAGGGTTGCAGCAGCATGGGGGGGTTGCAATCCGCAGGCTGAGTGAGCTGACACCCCAAGAGGAGAGGGGGCAGTGGGTAGGGTTATCATACGTCCGTATTTTCCGGACTTTTTTATATATTTAAAAAATCCTCCCGGACGGCAATTAACAACTAAAAAGCTGGACATGTCCGGGGAAATACGGACGTATGGTAACCCTATAGTAGCTCAGTAACCACACATTATGATAACCTTCTATTTTGGAAACCTTAATGTGCAGGACAAATTGCAAGTCAGAACCAGAAAGAAAGCTAAACAGAATTACACAAAACAAAGAAATCAAAACAAATGCAAAAAACCAGCCTCTTTTGGGTTACTCTGGGTTTTATACTACTCAGTCCATGAAAAACTACTAGCTGTTCACATCAGTCCTTCCAAAATTTTCCGTTAATTCTCCTGATTTAAATAATTTTCAGTTTGCAAACAAGTCAACCTTAATTGCACTCAAAACATATCTGCCATAACAGTCCAAGTTTCTGAAGTGTCATTGTAGCCGCGTTGGTCCCAGGATATTAGAGAGAAAGTGGGTGAGGTAATATCTTTTATTGGTCCGATATTTTATTATTTATTGGACCAATAAAAGATATTATCTCACCCATCTTGTCTCTCTGAGCAGTCCAAGCCCAGTTCCTGAAACAAAAGTTTATTCAAGAATCCCGCATGAACTGGGTTCTTAACAACTTAAATGAGTTTAGTCCTTTTCCCAAAGTTTAGTGTTCTAGTCCATTGGTCCTAAATCTGTAACAGTCAGTTTCAGAGATAGGCCAAGTCACTTGGTCTGATTGGTATAACAGAGCCTTTTGTCCTAGACAATACTGGAAAAAACACAAGACACTGGGAATATGGTTTAACTAGACTGTAACTTTATTACGTAGCTTATCTGGGAACTATCCACCAATTACTCATCCAGTACAGGTCATCCTTCCTTTGTAATCCATACTACCCGGTGGGGCATGCCATCAGCCCCCTGATCCTCACACTGCACCTGGCCCCTGCACTATTTCAGTGCAGAATAGTGCACTTTGGCAGGGGGAAAGGCATTTTAGCCTCCTTTGGGTGCAGTGGATCCAATAAGCTTATGCTGCACTTTCTCTCCAACCCATCAGACACAAGGAGGGGTGGGGATTTACAATCCTTAAAGGGTCCAGAATTTTTCTTTCCCCTGCTGGTCTACACACACCTTTAAAGCTCTAGAGGGTTGTGGGAAGCATTTGCAAAAGATATCCATCCCAGTTTTGCAGGTTGAAGAGGTTTGGATAGGTTTCTGATTAAAAAAAAACATTCAAATATTCAGATTCTTGGTCAAACCAAATCTCAGCTTGAAATCTTTTGACATTTGCCTGCCTCTACCCTTAAATTTGTTTTTTATATAAATTTTGCTTTCCCTTCCGTTTATTTATTTTTACAGAATTTTGTCTGTCTGTGTTGAAAAAAAGGTGTTGTTCTCCTGTTAAACATTAAGGACTGGCTTCAGTAGAAAATATGTCCAGTTTCCTATCAGATGCCTGTTTGAGGTCAAACAAGTCCCCAAATACTGTTTTGTTTTTTCCTATTTTGGTTTGGTTTGGTTTGGATGTTTTTGTGGCTTTAATAACCCTGCACAAGCTTATATAATGAGGAAGCCAGAAAGAGCTTTTATTTATTTTAAAGCTAGGAAGGTGTACAAAGTGTGTCAAAAATATTTTGGAGAACAGTTATTCTATTAGGCTTCTTAAAGGTGTAGTAGAGTCCATTTAAAATAATACAAAATACTGCCTCTTAAGAAATTATTCTGCATAGAGCCACCATTTACCTTAGGCCACTAGTTTACTAAGAACAAACTTCCTACAACAGAAAAGATTCCTGATGGGTCAACGTTATAAATTTGCAGTTTTCTGAGGTAGATTTGTTGATTTCTTCAGTTATATGTACTCCATCCTCCATTTATTATAAGCAAATGATCTCTTATTCTCCATTTCCATTTATGAATGGCAGTTTTATGGGCTAGAGTTTTTATTTTAACGTTGAGGAGTGGAACCAAGTGGTGTGGATTTATTTTTAATATATATTTATTTTGTAACATAATTTATTAAATAATGATTATTTTAGGCTTTATATACTTTCATATAAAAACATTTAGAAGAGATTTTCAGTCATGTCTCTGTGCATGAGATGACTGCATCGTTACAAAAAACTAGAAACAGACTTGTTCTTCAACATCTGATGACTCTTTGGTGACAGATAGGAAAGGAAGGGGGGGACAACAGAGATGCCACAGTTGATTCAACCTGACATACACGTGGGTAATCTCATTGGATGAGCAGTAATGCCCAACAGATCACACAAAGGGAAATGTTAAAGATGAGGAGTTCTGGCCCAGATTAGTTTTTATTTCTATGTTATCCTTATTAGCTATCACTATAATATCTTGCTGTCCAAAGGCTTTTTATGAGAGCAGTTTGCTGGCCTAAATGAAGTAAGTTTGTGGTCTCAGCCCAGTTCCTAGTGTACTTGTATTGGCACCATAAAAATTACATCATAGTGAGAATTAATTGACACCCAAGAAGGCAAATCAGGTTGAGAGGCCAAAGAATTAATGGGTTTGGATAGTGAATTATTCCTTCATTCCTAGATGTCCTACTTAACCAGGAGAAAGTCTCACTGACAGAGCAGGGTAGGGAAGTGTGTTTATGCTGTACCTGTTTGTGACTAAATACAGGGGTACAGTCTTCAGGCTTGCAATCCAGCATATATCACCAGGACATTAAAAAAGTGTAAACAAAATTAAATAGCCTTTACCCAGAGCTAACAAAGCCCTAGCTAGGATGATTTAGTTGGGGTTGGTCCTGCTTTGAGCAGGGGGTTGGACTAGATGACCTCCTGAGGTCTCTTCCAACCCTAATCTTCTATGATTCTATGATTTTATGATTAGCCAATGTTAAGTTGGAAATGAGAACTTGCTGTGTTAAGTATTAGAAAGACAAGGTGGGTGAAGTAATATCTTTTTGTTGGACCAACTTCTGTTGGTGAGAGGGACAAGTTTTGAGTTTACACAGAGCTGTTCTTCTGGCTATATGTAAAGTATTAAAATGCAGGGTTCAATCCATCCCTTCTATCTCCCCATCCAGTACAATGGATTAGCCCATGACTCTTCTTTCTATTACATCATTCACTTTGATCACAAATAGAGAATGTACAAGGCATATGTATTTCCCCTCTCCCCCGAATTCAGTAAGTCCAAATTCTCAATGATTTCAGTGTGTTGACCTTACCTCACACATCATTCCCTGTCCTCATCTGTCCACCTGTGGCGAAGGAGGAAAAGCAGTGGCTCTGTAGGGCCTGCTTCCTCTCTCGCATCATGAAGGGTTGCCTTATGCCTCTTTACACCCTTGCATGGACACAGAAACCAGCCCATAGTTTGGCCCTTCGTTTAGGCTATTGCCAGATTATTTGTTCTATAGATTAGGCAGAAAGCAGTGATACTAGGAGACCTATTCAGTTTGCAGTGTACGTGTCTTAATTTTATACTATATTTATATCAAATAGAGACACACACACACACACACACACACACACACACGTCAATACAATATAATTATAAATACACATATGGATATATATATACACACACACACACACATATACCTGTGTGTGTGTGTGAGTGTATATATCCATATGTGTATTTATAATTAGATGTGGCTTTTCAGCTGTGAATTTTATACACCCATAGATGTAAAGGCATCAAAATTTGTGTGTACATATATATATGCATCTTTGTGAATGGTATATGTGTACAAGTGAAATATAATTGTCAAAATTATGTAAAGTAGCTAATATTAAATGTTATCCCAGAATGAAAATGGGCAGAAGAGCCTACAAAATATTTCATACTTGTCTTTTTGTAAATATACATAAGCAAGACTGATGTATAAGTCTGCAGTATATCAGCTGTATACATTGAGTTTTAAGAAAGCATAATGCAGGGAAAATGTTGGTGTTATCTTATAAATATTGATTCACCTGTTATTCACCTGTTACTCTTATAAATATTGATTCACCTGTTAGCAAGATTAATTCAGTCATTGCTGTTCATTCAACAGTATCATAAAAAACTAACAAATGAGTTTTAGATTGGGACACGAACTCTACTTTTTCTCCAGATCTTCTTGTTTCACCTGCAGCATGAGTTTCTTGGGATTTTTCTTACTCTGGAATTGACAGGTTTATTATGACAAGACAAGATGATGTGGGGGATGTAAACTATTCATTAAAGAGTTAATGTCGATATTGTGGCAGGAAATATTAAAACTAACTGAACTTGATTTAACTTTTTCAGGAAAGAACGGTAACAATTAGAAGACAAACTGTAGGAGGATTTGGATTAAGTATAAAGGTAGTATGCATTTTTTTTGTTTATTTTTCCACAGGTTACACAAAACATGTTTTTGTCTTCTAGTTAATTTATTTTAATGAAGGCAAATTGTATTTCAGAGTACATGAAACAATAGCACAAACAAATTCTAAAAGGGTTAGTTAAAATATTTATTTACTGTCACAATAAGCCATCAGCAGAAACATTGCCTGGTGGAATGAAATGGATGGAGGGCACATCCCCTTAAGATTCAGGATGTGGCGGGGGGGGGGGGTCTCTCTAATAAGATTTTACATGAAAATGAAAAAGGGTATGCAACTGCACCAGACTGTTCTTTTGTTCAAAAATACTCTAATTCAAGTGCTTGTTAATGAATGCTAAATTACAGTGGGAGGCACAGGGAAAAGCTAATGAGTTCATCAATTCAAATAATCTAATCAAATAATATCACATTAATTCACTTTTACTCATTAATAGGACTGGAAGTGTTATTGTTTCTTCATATTGGTTATTTTGCTGTAGATGAGACAACAGCAGCAATTTAGCGAGCAACTTTATTTTCTCCATGCCTTAGGAAGATTTAAGGGACATTAAAGGCCTATGTGGGCTCTTTCTTAAAAGAGAGGGAAAGAGTTAAGCATTTTGAATACCTTACTTCAACCTTGAATCACAGTGTAGGTAACATGGCATTAATTTTAGCTTTCTTCTAAACACAGCACTCTTCAGCTTTAAGATAGCAGTGGAGAAAATCAAATATACTATATAGGAATGCAAAAGAGCCTTAACTTATGCATATGAAATTAAGAGTATAGACTTACGTTGTGCATGTCTCTTAGGGCTGACATTATGTCCCAGAGAAAGAGATGAATGGGCACTTCCCTCGTATTGTCATTGATAAGAAAATTGCTGAATAGAAATATTAGTTCTTAAACCATGTCTTGAGGCTTTGCTTTTATCTTATTGACCCCGAAGGACCGCCCTTCATGGAAAACTAATTGCTATTTTGGGCCCAAAACTGCTTATGAACTAAGTCAATGGCAAGCAAGTTGTTCTCCTGAAATGTTGTTATGGTTTGTTGTTTATTCAATAATCATAAAGTACTACATGTCATTGTCAGGTTACTAATAGGGATGAGTGAAATTGTGTAGCTAGTATAAGGAAAAAAACAGCACATGGCCTAGAAGTCAGGATTTTTGAGATTTAGAAGGTAAACTTTTCATGAAAACTCACGAAAACAGGGTTGTTTTTTTTAAGTATACAGTATTATGAAGTCACGTGTAGGAATATAAAATTTGAGGATGGATCTTATTATTTAAGTAACAGGCAAATATTAACACATAAAATAACATTACTAAACATAAGTGAAAGAGTCCTTGGGAAGTACGTTATCTCCACTGAAATATGTGCATTGCTCTCAAGGAGTTTTCCTGGAGAGTACGTGACCATTATATACTACTAAGTAAAAAAGTTCTACTTTAGAAAATCTAGAAAGTTTGGATCGCTAAGCTTGTAAGCTCTTTTGGGCAGGGACCATATTTTTGTTGTGTTTGTAAAGTGCTTAGCCCCAGTGTGTCCTAAGACCCTGATTAAGGCCTAAAGTGCTAGTGCAATACAAATAATAAACAACAATCATATGCTAAGGGAGTTGGAACAAATTGTAGTGAAGTTCATAGAATCATAGAATCATAGAATATCAGGGTTGTAAGGGACCTCAGGAGGTCATCTAGTCCAACCCCCTGCTCAAAGCAGGACCAATTCCCAACTAAATCATCCCAGCCAGGGCTTTGTCAAGCTGGGCCTTAAAAACCTCCAAGGAAGGAGACTCCACCACCTCCCTAGGTAACGCATTCCAGTGCTTCACCACCCTCCTAGTGAAATAGTGTTTCCTAATATCCAACCTAGACCTCCCCCACTGCAACTTGAGACCATTGCTCCTTGTTCTGTCATTTGCCACCACTGAGAACAGCTGAGCTCCATCCTCTTTGGAACCCCCCTTCAGGTAGTTGAAGGCTGCTATCAAATCCCGCCTCATTCTTCTCTTCTGGAGACTAAACAATCCCAGTTCCCTCAGCCTCTCCTCATAAGTCATGTGCTCCAGACCCCTAATCATTTTTGTTGCCCTCTGCTGGACTCTTTCCAATTTTTCCACATACTTCTTGTAGTGTGGGGCCCAAAACTGGACACAGTACTCCAGATGAGGCCAATGTTGAATAAAGGGGAACGATCACGTTCCTTGATCTGCTGGCAATGCCCCTACTTATACAGCCCAAAATGCCATTAGCCTTCTTGGCAACAAGAGCACACTGTTGACTCATATCCAGCTTCTCGTCCACTGTGACCCCTAGGTCCTTTTCTGCAGAACTGCTTCCTAGCCATTCGGTCCCTAGTCTGTAGCAGTGCATGGGATTCTTCCGTCCTAAGTGCAGGACTCTGCACTTGTCCTTGTTGAACCTCATCAGGTTTTTTTTGGCCCAATCCTCTAATTTGTCTAGGTCCCTCTGTATCCGATCCCTACCCTCTAGTGTATCTACCACACCTCCTAGTTTAGTGTCATCTGCAAACTTGCTGAGAGTGCAGTCCACGCCATCCTCCAGATCATTAATAAAGATATTAAACAAAACCGGCCCCAGGACCGACCCTTGGGGCACTCCGCTTGAAACCGGCTGCCAACTAGACATGGAGCCATTGATCACTACCCGTTGAGCCCGACGATCTAGCCAGCTTTCTATCCACCTTACAGTCCATTCATCCAGCCCATACTTCTTTAACTTGGCGGCAAGAATACTGTGGGAGACCATATCAAAAGCTTTGCTAAAGTCAAGGAATAACACATCCACTGCTTTCCCCTCATCCACAGAGCCAGTTATCTCATCATAGAAGGCAATTAGGTTAGTCAGGCACGACTTCCCCTTGGTGAATCCATGCTGACTGTTCCTGATCACTTTCCTCTCCTCTAAGTGTTTCATAATTGATTCCTTGAGGACCTGCTCCATGATTTTTCCAGGGACTGAGGTGAGGCTGATTGACCTGTAGTTCCCCGGATCCTCCTTCTTCTCTTTTTTAAAGATGGGCACTACATTAGCTGAATCATGCATTTAAAATAAAATAAAATATTTTTTCAGATTAGCTAATTTATTATGTTTTATTTGTATCACACGGAGAATGTCAATCAGAATTGACTCTAACAGCTGCAAGCTGAAGGTCCATAATTTCAGACTAGAAATAGGACCCGCATTTTTAAGATAGGGTAATTAACCACTGGAACAATTTACAAAGGAATACAGTGGATTCTTCTTCACTTCAAGTCTTTAGATAAATATTGCATGGCTTTGTGTTTAAAAAAGCTTTAGCTCAACCACAAGAGATGGTCTTGATTCAAGAACTCCAGGGTTGAAGTCTATGGTCTGTATTATGCAGGATATCAGACTAAGTGACCATAATGGTCCCTTCTGACTTTAAAATCTATGAACTGGGGCCCTATTATATAATGTAGTTTACAAACTGTGACAGAACATCATAAGAGTCTTAGTCTAAGAAGACAAGGGATGTTGAGAGGGTTGGGATAGGGATACAGTCAAATGTTATATGCACACATACCGACATAATATATATTTTATCTATGTTTGATAATGAATAAAATACCTCCAAGACTATACCAAAATGTTTCTCAACTTGATCTGGAATATTGGTATTCCATACAAAGGTTGCTATCTATCTAGTTATTCTCCTGTCTGTTGGTGGACAATAGTGTTTTTCCATGACTCCCACACTTTTATTAGACAACAGATGAGAGTAGGTGGGATTCTTAGCTCTTTTTTTTTAAATGCGTGCTTTAGCACTTCCTGAAATACAAATAGAAATATTGACAACATATCCAAAAATCTTCTATTCAGACTCAACTAAAAGGAAGAAACTTTGGAAATCTTATGAGATCATGTTCTATCATGTGATTTCCAGACCTATCCTTGAGCCTTGGAGAGCTACTGACCATTCCTGTTTCCCTTCATCTGTGGTACAACATAAAGATCCTTCTAACCCCATTGATTCATAGATTTGAATATTTTAAGGCCAATAGGGACAAGTATGATTCTCGTTTATGGGTTATACACAGCCCATAGAATATCAGTTAGTAATTTCTGCATCAAGCCCATAACTTCTGTTTGAAGTATAGAATATCTTTTAGAACAATGGCTAGTCTTAAATTTAAAACTTCAAGTGATGGAGAATCCACCACATCCCTAAGTAAGTTGTTTCAAGGATAACGACCTTAATGGTAAAGAATTTGCACCTTATTTCTAATCTGAAATTGTTTAGTTTCAACTCCCAACTACTGGATTTCATTATACCTTTTGCTGCCAAATTAAAGAGCTATATACAGGGCCGTCCCTAGCCATTTTGGTGCCTCACGCAGCCCCACAAGCCTCTGCAGGGGGGGGGGCGGGCTGGCCCCAGGCCTCCATGGGTGAGAGGCTGGAGGGCAGGGGGGCAACCACCCCCCTGGCCCCAGCCCGCTCCGCTCCGCTCTGCTCCCTTGGCTGGGGGGGGGGGGGGGAAGAGGCAGGGCGGGGGTGGAGGCTTTGGGGGAGGGGCGGAGCAGGGGTGGGGGCCATGGGGGAGAGGCGGATCTGGGGCTGGAGCAGCACGCAGCTGCGCAGGGCACCAGGAAATGTGGTGCCCCAGATTCCCTGGTGCCCTGTGCAGCTGCGTACTTTGAGTATGGCTAGGGACGGCCCTGGCTATATATACTATGAAAAATCTTTTCTCCATATCAGTAATGGTAGAGCATGACCAAGTCATCTTTGAAGCGTCTCTTGGATAAACTAAATGGAGCTTCTTAAGTCTCTCACTATTTTCCTGGCCTCCAGACAGACCTTTTTCTTATGAGCAGAAGGAGGATAGGTTATAATCCCCTTGGAATGCAGCACTCCTTGCCTAGCTGTTGGTTAGTAGTCTTTGGGGGAAAACTCCCCCATTGGGGAGTTAGTAGTCTTTGGGGGAAAACTCCCCCCACTCGCACCACTGGTGCGGCTCCATCAACAATCGCAATAGAGGGAGAATTAGTTTAGCTCAGTGGGGGACTGCACGAATGACTAAGTACTTCCAGTGTAAGAGCATAAGAATGAAGATATTTTTCATATTTATATTGTCTACTTCTGTAGTTTCAACAGCACTTTGAGATCAATTGTTTTACATGCGACTAAAGGAAAGCTGATGTGTTTCTTTGCAGGAATGCAGACCCAATTTCTCCTTAGGCCTTGGACCTGATCATGGTGTCAGTGAAGTCAATAGCAAAACTTGAATTGACTTCACTTGGAATAGAATTGGGCTCCTTATGTAGTCTGAGGTCAATTATGTGCAACAAACTTCAGTCAGCAGTTCAGATGGATTTATTTTCTCAAACTTCTAAGTCTCCTTCTGAACACCCATTAATAAATCATTGTGATAAAGGATGAGCCCGGAGTGAGATTTAGAGATTGATAAATGAACAGTAGTACTTCAGTCATGTTTTCATATCTTACTGACAAGATTAAATTGCACAGATTCCGAGAGATATGTTTCTAGGTGTATGACTTTTGAAAGAACATTGTGTTTCTCAATAATCTGACAGAGTGTAGCATTATCAGTGAAGGAGGCAATAAAATTAATAGTTCATTAAGGACATTCAGCTTTACAGTTATAATATTACTCCTGGCTCTCAGAGACCTGTACAATATTCTTTCCTCCCTTGTTTTATTCTTTTTTTACCAAATATTCTGCATAAGAAGCCAGCTGAGTATGAATCTGTTAACTTAGGGAGCTGTTTGGGGAAGGAAATGCACATCCCAACAGACTAGAGACCAGTTATTAGAATGATTTTGTGGGTTCGATTGTGCCTGGCTCCAGGCCAGTGGCACTAGATTTCACAAAGCTAGCAGAGCTTTGTTCCAGTCAGAGGATCCAGCCTCATGTTCCACAGAGCAGAGAGAGAAGTGTGTGCTGAACCTTGTCAAAGAGCATATTAACAGCCATGCTCCCCACTGCTTTGAGGCTTTATGCCCCAGGCATAATAACCCCAGTAGCTTCCATGTGTTGTTACTTAAAAGTAGAATTTAAACCTATATGTGTGTGTTGATCCACTAGGGGAGTTTTGGGGAGAATCAGGGTCAGTATTGCAACAGCGTCTAGCAAGATGCCACATGGAACATGTGCAGATTTTCAAAATCACTTACTGTATAATCTGATGCATAATATTATATCTGAGAGGCTGGCCATTTCCCCTGTCTCCCTTGAGATTCTTGTCTCTCATACTATGGGGCTGTAGCTCCTTTGGCTAACATTTAGGCTGGTGTCCTCCGGTGCCTGTGGCATGACTAGGACACAGAGAGAGTGTTAATTGTTAAAGATTGGGATAAAATTTGTTGAAGCAAGTGGGTGTAACTGCTGCCTTCATTTAAAATCATAGAAACATAGAATAATAGCAGTCTGGAGGTATTTGATTAGGTGTGTATGTGGGGAGACAGCAGAGAAGCACACAGTAACAGATAGAGAAGGAATCTGCAGACACAACGTAGACAAGCATTGAGGGTGGCTCTGGGAGAAGCCGAGAGAGGTTTTGGGTCAGGTACAGGCTGAAAGAGGCTTGTAAGAATGAGCAAGGAAACCATCTCCTGTTGTTTGATTCCTCCTGTGTTCAGGGAAACAGCACTTTGTACATTCTTTGTAAATAAATAAATCAGAATTGCATCAAAGAAATACCTAACTCCGTCACCAATTTCTCCTTCCAGTTGGAACAACTTACAAGGCCTAACATGTATCAGAGGGGTAGCCATGTTAGTCTGAATCTGTAAAAAGCAACAGAGGGTGCTAACATGTTTGGCTTGCTGCTCAGGCCAAAAGGAGTAATATTATTTTACCTGTGCAGTATTGCTTTATGCTCCTTTAAGCACCTATTTATATAGTGTTAAACAAACAAGCTATAGGATACTGCAAGCCCAGGGCTGGCTGGCTTCCCTCCTCCCCGTGGACCAGTGCTTGAGGCAGGCAGGCAGGTCAGGCTGCTGTGAAGGGGGAACTGATGAAATGTCTGTGGTGAAGGAAGACCAAAGTCCTAAGCACTGTGCCTGAGCCCTAAAATGCACTGGGCGGAAGGGCAGGACTGATTTTCTGTGTAGTCGTGTAAAGGAGGAATAAGGGGGGATGGGGTTGCAAAGGCATTGGTAGTGAGTGATTTTTGTTTAGAGGTTGTGGAGAGAATTATGTGTGCGTGTAAGTGGCGGTATTTGAATGGAAGGTGAGACTTGTAAAGTTAGCTGACTAGAGCTGGGTTTTCTTAGCCAAAGAAAGCTCTATTAATTTTGATGATGATGATGATGGATGAAAAAACCTCAAAGGATATTTAATACATAAATGTGTACATTTATTTAGCAGTTTTGAACAGTTCAACTGAATCCCTGAATATATGTGAAATTAAGGGGGGGATTAGGTTCTCTAACTACTTATTGAACAATCAGCTCTCATCCACGGCAGTTTATGCATTGTACATACCTGTAGGAGCTTCCCCCATTCACTGGCAGTAGAAAGTATGGGGGTTCCCTCCTTGCATCCAGTTGCTAGGGATGTCTATGGGTTCCATAGCTTACAGTCAAATCCTGAAGAAATATTTGTGTTCTCAACCACTGCCAGAAGCCTTAACCCTCTCCTACTACTTCAAGAGAATTTCAGGCCACTTCCCATCATTGTCACAAGGACACATTTACATTTTTGAGAATGGAGATGATAGCGTCTCTTACCTGGCAGCTCCTATTCTTGTCTCCACCTCCAAGGAAGCTACAGATATGAAGAGAGACCATCTGGCTATTCTGGGAGGTGGAAGTCAGCAAGACCCACAAGGGCTTGGAAGAGGAGAGGGACACAGTAAAAATTGTTCAAGGGGTATTGCCCCAAATAAGTTGGGTAACCACGAGGAAGGGCCAGTGGACTTAGAATGCAACATCTGGTTCTCATTTCCATGCTTAGGCCACTAGACCATGTTATTCACATATGAGATCAAAGTAACTGCTCAGTAGAGGAGACCACTCAGCTACAGGCATTTGGCTATTGCCTGGAAGGGATACGTAGAATCCCTAGGCCGTCAAGAGTCGCCCAGATGGCAATTTTCTGTCCTATAGCTGTGAATTAGTCTGGGGTGATCCTCAGTCTTGAGGGACCCAATGAAGTGGTCCTCATGGATCCCAAAGTTAAGCCTTGGTGTTGTTGGGGGTAATGTGATGACAAAGTCTTTAGGTAAAAATGACCGTGACAAGCTGTTTTAGTGATTTGAGTTGCTATCGGTATTAATCAGATTTACATTTTCAGGGTGACCTCCACAAAGAAAAGAGCAAGAAAGTTAGGATTAGCCTTGACCTTTGTAGAAAACTTCCAAAATTGGCCAGGGTAGGGCCTGCAGTTTTGGGGTTGGATGCCCCCAAATTTAATCTCTGCCTACACTTGCCTACTCTTCGTTCCTTTGCTCTCTCTCTTTTTTTATTTTACCTTTACTTTTAATGTTAGTCATAGCACCATACAGATCTACAAACCCAACAGGGAACACTGAGCGAAACAGTAAAGCTGAATGCTCCTTTATGTTAGGTGGTCCAGTTTGTTTTCTTTAGTGAATACCTGCTGCTCCATTACATAGAACCCCCTTTTTTGTTCCTTGTACTTATTCTACTGCTGGCTTACTTTTTGTATGCAGTGACAGACATAAAAAAAAACAAAATCTGGTGTCCAAACCTCTTGCTTTTTTGCCTTTTGTTTGTCTGTTTCTTGCCAGCATGAAAATAAAAATGATCACAGCATGGTTGCCATTACAGCATTATGCCCATTTCCCCTTTGTATAACATGGATTTGATATACTAATTTGTAGAAAATTAGGAGAAACCTGCAGTGATTTTTATTTTACCTTTATAGACTATGGTCTATCATTCAGTTAACAACCTGCTCAACTGATTTTCTGTAAGGCAATAAGTAATTGATTGCCATCCTATTAGAAAAACAGAAAGAAAGCTATTACACAGAGGCAGTGCATTTTATTTGTGTCTGAAAATAAAAGTTAATCTCTGGAAAATGCACAAGATGCATTTGGGGTTATAAACATATTTATGAATGAAAATAATTTCAGTGAGATATGATTGTTTTCTAATTCTAGGGTGGAGCAGAACATAATATTCCAGTGGTCATTTCCAAAATTTCCAAAGAACAAAGAGGTAGGTGCCTAATAACAGGTGCAGTTTTATGGACTTCAACTCATTACTTAAAGCAGTGGAGTCTTAATTCTTTGGGGTTTGTTGACTGTTTTGAGATATGATACTGCAAATTGTTCATAACTCTGCTTTGATGTGCCATTTGTATATGTGTGACATAATGAACTTTCACTAAATTAAGGTTTCCCAGTAAAGTGCAGAACGGGGGCCAATTTTTTATGAGTGAAGATAGCTTTTCACAATGAAAACATGCAAAAAATTCATACTTCTGCCATTTCTCCTAATATGAAAATGGTCTTCTTTTATTTTGCTAAAAGATAATGACCCAGATTGTGGTTCTTTATGCATCCCTCATTCCTCTGAAACAGATACCCACATTGTGGGCAGTGGCATGGGGTTGGGGAAACAGCCTAAACAGAACTGTTGTTTGTCTCCCTGTGCTGGTTGGCTTGGGAGTGGACAGGCAGGGATGGAAAAGGGCAGAACCTTAATTCTGACCCCTGCAAAACTGTCAGGCACCATAGGTGCCACCATGCAGGGCTGACACAGATTATACATAGGAAAGCTGTCACTGGTTCAGGACTTGATGTTGGCCACCCTAGATCTTGGAGAGGTGTATTTTTGTGGTTAAATTCCATTTTTGGAGGGAAAAAGAAACAATGTTCTCTGCCACACTGTTTTTTTCCCCATAAAGTGGCAGTGGTGCAAAGCGGTTGGAGTGGTGGAGTGAGTCCCACGGAGACAGATTAGTTGGTGGAGGGCAGATGATGTGGTCAAAGATATATGATAAAGTCATTGATCATATATCTTTGTGTGTATATATGTTTGTTTGTATCTTATATACATTTGTGTGTGTGTGGTGGGGGGGAGGAGTATAAATAATAATATGGTGTTAGGTTACCTACACCTATGTGTTAAAATGTCATCAACCACAACAGGGAAAATACAATACTCTGGATTTAAGTTTAACCAAGTATGTTAAAGAGGAAGACATTTCCTGTTCTTTTTCAACTACTGTTTCTTGAACTGCATTTGCAATATAAGCCTAAACATATACAGTGTTAGTGGTGTGGGAACTTGAATATCTTTTAAGCCTTAGGAAACTAGTTAATCTCCAGGGTATCTTCCCTAGGGAATATCTGTTCTTACCAAGGTGTCCACTTGGGGGTGCTCTGCCCTGAATGAGTGATGTGGGGCTGAGCTGGGGTACTAGGGTGGAGGAAAACCTATTTCATCCACCTGAAACCCATGTCCCTTATGCTTTGCAAACCTTGTGCATCCCTACAGTTCCTTTCCAATCCCTTTCTGAGGCCAGTGCACAGGAAGATAATGGTGGGTCTCATCAAGTGCTGCTGAGGCCAGAGAAGATCCAAACTGGTGCTGAGAGAGGAACTCCAGGGCGGGGAAGGGGGGAGGGAAACAGGTTTAGCGCATGAGGCCACTAGCCCATGTGTTTTCAGGAAGGAAAGACACTCATTTTCTTTGAAGAAAAGGTGATTCTATTTGGTAGAATTAAACATCTGAGATACTGAAAATTAGGGTTGATCCCTTGTATGAGAAACAGTAGGCTCAGACCCTGAAGCAGAAAAATTGAGGGGAAACTCCCTGTTCCATTTAAATCAATGAGAGTTTAGCTGTTATCTTCAATGAAGCCAGGAACTTGCTCTTGGTGACTTGTTTTAAGCCTTTCCATGCTATGTCTAATCTGGTGATCAATTCTTCAAACATGCCGTGGAGTATCATTATTTATATGAATAATGTTGACAGCAGTGGCACTATTCATGTGAGTAAAAATACTTCTATACATACATGTTTGCAGGATCAACCCTTGGGTTGCAAAATCTTCTAGGTAGGGATTTTCTTTTATTTCTCTATAACGTTCCATACACACAGATGACATTGTATTGTTATTCCTTCCTTCTAAAGGTATGGACTAGTAAGTGGTTTGTGTTAATTATTAAATACAGGAAAAATAAAATATCTATAAAATGTATTTCTATTATATAATGTGTTTACAGTCCAACACTGGTTTGGGATTTTTTTTAAAAAAAAAAATAATCCTGTGCATTCTAGTACATACTTAGTTAATACTCTGTGGCATTAGAATTAAGAATACACGTATTTGGTGATTTTGTTCTTTCTCTTTGTGTGGGTTTGTTTATTCAGGAGCTAAGGTTTAAAAAACAGTAATAATTATGGAAGGAATGAAGCAGTCTCTGACTGCCCTGAGTACAAACTACTAAAACATTATATTGGGATTAGGCAGACAACCCTTTGTCTAGAACAGTGTGTACAAGTGTAAAAGTGTAACTGAAAAGATGTTTTCATCTTTGTATGTTCTAAAAGAGTAAGACATTTCTTTCTAGTGTGACCTGGCTACTATTCTTGCATTTGCCACCTCAAGTCCAGACTACAAGTAGTAATACACTCTACATGCACGTTAAACTGGGCATCATAGAGGGAGCTGTGATCAAGAAAATCCTGCTATGACCTACTTGGAACCCAGAGGCATTGGTTTATGATAAGTTTCTAGATGTCATTTGCAGTGCTTGTTTTTACTGTAAAAAGCATTAAGTGGTTTGGGTCCCCATTACCTGAAGGCCCTCCTCTCCCAATATACAGATGCAGCTGATATTTGCAGAAATGCAAGACCTGGAGTTTGCTCGATTATACGCAAAGGGAAAGTAAAGTGTTTGAGAGTGATTCCTATAAGTGCTTCTTGATACAGGATTGGTCTTTCCCTTCATGGTTCCTCGGAGCTTGGATATGTTAATCTTCTGCATTGCAAAGTCCATCTTTTCTCAGTCATTGAGGGACCAATGCAACAGTTTATCCAGATTCAGCAAAACACTTAAACATCTGCTGAACTCAGGCTCTAAGAGAGGTTGGAGACCAAGAGATGGTCTGCTGGGAATCTCCTGATAAGGTTGTGTAGACGATCTTTCTCTCCCTCCCCCCCTCCACTTTTTGGTAAAATCGATACATTGGTATTTGTAGTTAGAAATATTGGTGCAGTAAAAAATCTGAATCAAAACCATGTATTGATATATTTTAGGGTTTTTTTAAATTTTCATTATTCGTTTTACATTTTCAGAGCTGACCAAAGCTGGGCATATACACTGGATAAATTGATAGAGTGTGTGTGTGTGTCTATACAATATGCTGTATTGGACAAAATATCTAAGTGACAAAATATGCTCTCTGTTGTTTACAGCTGAACTCTCAGGTTTGCTCTTTATAGGAGATGCAATTCTACAGGTATGTAAAACTGTTAATGTTTATTTAGATTTTTTTTCCCAGAAAAGTAAACTACAATCTATATTTATGATATACAGAGTCAATCTTATCTTTCTATCCCCTTAACAGATTAATGGAATTAATGTAAGAAAATGCAGGCATGAAGAAGTGGTGAGCTTGTATTCATTTTCTTAATCATTGGGGTTTTTATGTACATTGACATTCGGTGCACCATCATTGCGTTGTTCATCATTACTCTTTCTACACAGATATGACTATGCCTCCTAGGTTGCCAAATGGCCCTGCCTTTAATACAATTCCTTCTCCATAGATTTTCTTTACTGCCCTCAAATCAGTCCTCCTAGAGTAGAGTTGGGTACTTTATTGGATGTTTGGATGAACTTATTCCAAGCTTGCTCTGTCTGGCCATCTCTATTAATCCTCAGAAGTACTGTTGCTTTTTAGCTTTTCATTTTAGTTTGAAAAGCTTTGTCAATCACTCCAGATTGGTGGGAAATATTCCAAGGAAGATCATTCTTCTGTCTTTCCTCCTGTGGATATCAGCTTTCAAAGAAGGTGTCCTTCTATTAAACTAATAGCTTTGTGGGAAAGCAGGACATTAAGGACAAAAGGCAGGCATAGTGTGTATTTGAGAAATCTCTATGTCCTCTCTCATATCAAGACTGACTTATAAAGTCCCCTATATTCTGGCTCCTAAGCTATTTACCAGTCCCCTTTGACCTCCACTTTCATGTATAATGTAAGGAGTTTGGCTCCTCTAAGTCCTTTTAGAATGTATTGTAGAAGGGAGATAAATAACCAGGAATGAGAAATGATTATAAAAGTGTATCCCTAAATCAAATTTAGATGCAGGGAATTTATAGGCAAAGTTTTACAATATTGTTGTAATAAGGATATGTACAGAAGTTTAGTCTCTATCACAAATACAAAGAAGCATAAGTGCTGGAACTAGGAGTGCCGGGGATGCTCCCGCACCCCGAGGCTTGAAGACATTTCCCTCATATACAGGGTTTACAGTTTGGTTCAATGGCTCTCAGCACCCCCACTGTACAAATTATTTTCTGCTCCTCTGCAAAGAAGATCTGTACTCACTTAACAGCCTGTTAAGTTTGAAAAGTATTACGTTGTGTTGAATGGTAGGCTGTTGAAGATTTGCCATTGAAATGCAGACAGCATGGTAACAGACAAATTGAGATGAAGTCCTGATGAAACAGATTAGTGCAGTGTGAAAGATTAAACCATTCTACTAATGGCACTTGTCAGAGTGCACATTCATTTATGGATTTGTGCTTGGGTTTGGGATGGAAATGATTCACTATCCTTCAGTACGACGCTTGCCCTAAGAAAGGCTTAATCCTAACAGCTTTTGTGTACGTAGACCCTTATATACTATATTTTCAATCTTCGGCCTTCCAATAGTGATCAGATTTTCATCTTTTCATACGCTTTTCTGTAATCCTCATTTAAATGAATGTGGTAAATCCCTCAATGGGATTTAAAAGAATTATTGGAAATTCAAGAATGGAAAACAAGGGACTAGTAAAGGTGAGAACACTCACACATCCACAAACAAAGAAACATTCAAAACTGTGGTGATGTGCTGCCAGTCATTTCTGTTCTGAGACTGTGATCCAGGTAGAGCTGCAGTTTAAGAAACAGCTGATGGTATGTAGGTAGGATATAAAATGAAAGTTAAGCTGCGTTGGCTCCTGTTAACCTAACTACACTATCCCAGATTGATCTTTATCTTTTTTTTTTTTTTTTTTAAGTAAACCTATGTGTTTGGCCTTCACAGTATTTCTTTCCTGGAACGTGTGTAAATATAACTTGTAAACAAATAACTGACATCTGAGCATTTCCAGTGGTGTTAAGAGATTATTTTTTATGTCTGTTTTCAAACTTTTTACTACTTTGATAGCATATACAAATGAAAGAACCATGAAATAGTCTTCCATGCAAATAATCATATCCATAGCAATAGACTGTAAATAAACCTAACTTAAGAACCATAAGATAATGTTTACATAAAAGAAAGAAGATCCCCAGACTCTGTGCTCATTGACAGCCTAGACTATGCAGGAGCAGTGTGATAGATATTAGTGTGTGTGTTTCGGGGGGGGGGAACCTGAGTTCATAGCTTCCTAGAGTTTATCAAATGAATCTAATATGGTTGTCTCTGGGGCTTTAGTGCTCTGAAATAGTATTATGTCAGAAACAAAATGTAACCACTAGCTGGTAGTTAGCTGTGGAGACCTTTTTCAGTGTTCTAAGTCGGTTTTTATTATTACTGTACTGGCATGCATTGCATGCTACACGGTGCATTTAGGGATAGCCCTGAGCAACAGACAGTGTATAAGCTGCACCGCCAAAGGAGCCATTTGGTCTTAGATGCAGCTTGGAGGCAAAATTGCTCCCGCATTCCTCTTTTGCAATGGGGAAGGAGGTACTACAGCTCTTTGCAGGGTGCACAATGTTCCCCACTTGTATCCTACCAGCTCTGCTGGCTGGGGAATAGAGGGAGTGGAGCCGTTGCTCCACCCACTCCTTACCCACTTGCTCATGAGGAAAAGTAGTAATGGAACCTTAACCACTGTTGTGCCCCCAGTCACAGCAATAGAGGTGATCTGAGTAGGCCTACACTGTACAAGTTAGGTGGAACTGAGGCCTTGCTGCTCTCTAACTGCCTGTGCAGCAGTGTAAGACCTGGCCACAAGCTAACTGTATGACAATATGGCAATCTTGATTTCTATGTCTTAGTATCCTGTAAAATACTTTTTTAAAACTAAACCAATATGATGATTATTCTGTGATGCTTCCAAGTGAAACCAAACTTGAAAGATTCAAATATGTGTAATGCTACCCCCTGATACTTAACATTCTATATGTTTTCATTCATGTCATTTCTCCTTCCCTCTTTTTATTCATGAAAAGTTTCAGGCCCACCACATCTTTTTGCAGGATGCTGATATGTTTTAAACAAGGGTCTCATCTACATATTTCAGCAGTGAATAAGCCTGTGACATAATTAGTGCAGCACAAGGCGACAGGTGATGATTCACTTGATGATTATCTGCTCTGTTCATTCCCTCTGAAGCACCTGGCATTGGCCAATTTTAGAAGACAGGATACTGGGCTAGATGGACCTGTGGTCTGACCCAGCATGGCCATTCTTATGTTATGTTCTTATATTGTGTTACATCAATGATAAATTATCCCCGGAATGTCACTATGCTTTACTGACAACTGTACTAGGCAAATAAAAAAATGATTTTACATGAACATTCTTCTTAAACAGTTTAACCAAGTGAGTGCTGCCTTATATAGTAGGTACAAATCTATTCATACTTTCTTAATAAATTTATCTGGTCTCAGAGCCTTGCAGATGCAGGTCTTCTGTTGAGCAACAGAACTGGTGCAGCATGAAGTGGTACAAAGTTCATGCTGCCCCACCAATATGCCATAGCCCAAGCCTGGAGGGATCAACAATAGAGGGGAGAGGTAGGACTGTCCAGTGGTTAGACTACAAGCCTATGACTTGGTAGACCTGGGTTCAATTCCTTGCTTTGCCACACACTTCCTGTGGGATCTTGAGCAAGTCACTTAGGTCCAGATTTTGGAAGGAGTTTAGATGTTGTAGAACTTGGCCTTGCAATGCCTAAATGCCTAAATCTCTGTTAAAAATGAGATTTGGGCTCCTAAATTAGGTAAGTTTAAATACTTTAAAAAATCTGGGCCTAAGTTTCTGTGTGCCTTCAGCTTCCCATCTGTTAAATGAAGATAATAGCACTTTTTTACCTCCCGGGGGTGCTGTGAGGGGTTCAGGTGGGGTGGCAATGAATATTGATGCCTAAGATAGGTGTGAGAGGATGGTTCAGTCTTAATGATCTTTGAGGGTAAAATATAGCCCATTGTGGAGGTTAAGTATATACGACTTTAGCCAAAGATCTTTTGGTTTAAGTGGTGCATGGAATCTTTGGCATGTCCTCTGCACTGTGAGGAATACACCCTTAGGAGTCTGCTCCTGCTAGCATTGGTCCATATCAGCATGGGAGGAGACTTATGGGAAGGAAATCTGTATGCAGAACCCCTCACAGAGATCCCCTACATCATCTCTTCAGTTTGCCTCCACACCTGCAGTAGCACCTGGTGCATTGTAAGAGTTTTCTAAGATCATAGTGATCTTTCTACCCCTGACCTCCTGACTACTCCTTTTCCCATCCACTCCTATATCAATTTGCTAAGTCTGGACCCTTTCAGGGCTGAAATTAGGGGTCATCAACATTGGCAACCACCTAGGGTGCTGTGACACTCTCTCAGGGTGCCAAGAACTGGCAGTCACTGTGTAACCTCTATGCCTCAGCAAGAGAAAGGTTTGCTGGAGCTTAAACTGTGTCTCAGCTCCTTCCCATGCCAGTATGTCCAGCTCACCTGCAAACTCCTCAACACTCTGCCAGTGAGTGTTAAGTGAACCCCGTTTCCATAGTTCCCTGTAATGGTCCAGTCCCTCTCACTGGACCCTCACAGAAATTAAGTCCACTGTCTCCAAAGAGACAGTACACATGCACTAGCCTGTTACCCCAGCTGAGGATACATTATTTACCTTGATACACAGCACTGAGACAGTTTACAGTAAAACTAAGCATGAGTTTTTGAATAAAGAACAGAGATTTAAGCGATACTGAGCAGAGATAAGAGAAAAAGAAATGGTGATGAATAAAAACTAAATAAAACACGCTTTCTAGTGTCTAAAATTTAACAGATTACAATCCTTATATTGGGTAATTTCTCATCTACAGTCAGTTCTCCACATTCTCAACCCACATAGTTGAGGGATCAACCCTTTCATAGATTCCAAGACTGCGGGTCACATTTGTGCCCTACATGATGGATAACTCAGGGGTTCTCTTCCCTCCTTATTATAGTCCAGTAAACCACTGAAATGTATATGTTTGAAGTGTATCCCCAGATAATATTTTTTTCTCCCCTGGTGCTTATGCTCCAGGAAGTAGATGCCATCCTGTCTTCCTCACTCTCCTCTCAATTAACTTTTCCTGTGGACTGAGAGCTTGTCTACACTTAAAACACTATAGACAGGTCTGCTGCAGCTGTTCCATTGTGGCGCTTCAGTGTAGACACCACCTACACCGACAGGAGGGATTCACCCATTTGTGTAATTAATCCACCTCCCCGAGAGGTGGTAACTGGTTGACAGAAGAATTCGTCTATCGACCTAGCACTGTTTACATGGGGATTTAGGTTAGCTTAACTATACTGCTCAGGAGTGTGGATTTCTCCACACCCCGACCAACATAGTTAAACTGTCCTAATTTTCTAGTGTAACCCAGTCCTCAGATGCAAATGAACTTCCATTGTCTCTGGCATCACTTTACTCAATTTACAATGGAGACACAGACAAGCAGACAGAACAAATTTTCTTTGTCTATGACAAACTTGTTCATCAAATGCCTCCACCATGCATTTTAAGAACATATTACACTGGTCTACAATTTTTGAGAAGTCGTCTGCTTCAGAGATAAAATGTGCTATTTATTATGTATTTTGATGTGCTGAATTCAAATATGACAATTAAAACAACTGAGTGGCTACTGTTTCTAAGATATTTAAGTTTTTACATTGTATGTCTATGTATATTGTGTAGATAGTAGAGTTTTAATCATAAATTGTAAACCTAGGTCTTTTCATGTGTTTATGGTTGCTTTACATGATAATATTTCACCTGTCCTGTTTATGTAATACTTTAAAAATCAGCAAAAGGGTTATATAAATAAAATTGATTATGAAACAAAAGGCAAAAAACTATTCTGTACATAGTTTAGTCCTATTCAGTGTCTACTCGGCGCTTCTTGGCTTGTCTCTTGTATTCATTAAATGGAGCATCTCTTGTCACTGTCCAGCAATAGTCTGCAAGCACTGATGGGCTCCATTTGCCCTGATAGCGTTTCTCCATTGTTGCAATGTCCTGGTGAAATCGCTCGCCGTGCTCGTCGCTCACTGCTCCGCAGTTCGGTGGAAAAAAATCTAGATGAGAGTGCAAAAAATTTATCTTTAGTGACATGTTGCAACCAAGGCTTTTGTATGCCTTGAGGAGGTTTTTCACCAACAACCTGTAGTTGTCTGCCTTGTTGTTTCCGAGAAAATTGATTGCCACTAACTGGAAGGCTTTCCATGCCGTCTTTTCCTTGCCACGCAGTGCATGGTCAAATGCATCATCTCGAAGAAGTTCACGAATCTGAGGACCAACAAAGACATCTTCCTTTATCTTAGCTTCACTTAACCTTGGAAATTTTCCACGGAGGTACTTGAAAGCTGCTTGTGTTTTGTCAATGGCCTGGACAAAGTTCTTCATCAGACCCAGCTTGATGTGTAAGGGTGATAACAAAATCTTCCTTGATTCAACGAGTGGGGGATGCTGAACACTTTTCCTCCCAGGCTCCAATGACTGTCGGAGTGGCCAATCTTTCTTGATGTAGTGGGAATCTCTTGCATGACTATCCCATTCGCAGAGAAAACAGCAGTACTTTGTGTATCCGGTCTGCAGACCAAGCAAGAGAGCAACAACCTTCAAATCACCACAAAGCTGCCACTGATGTTGGTCATAGTTTATGCACCTCAAAAGTTGTTTCATGTTGTCATAGGTTTCCTTCATATGGACTGCATGACCAACTGGAATTGATGGCAAAACATTGCCATTATGCAGTAAAACAGCTTTAAGACTCGTCTTCGATGAATCAATGAACAGTCTCCACTCATCTGGATCGTGAACGATGTTGAGGGCTGCCATCACACCATCGATGTTGTTGCAGGCTACAAGATCACCTTCCATGAAGAAGAATGGGACAAGATCCTTTTGACCGTCACGGAACATGGAAACCCTAACATCACCTGCCAGGAGATTCCACTGCTGTAGTCTGAAGCCCAACAGCTCTGCCTTACTCTTGGGTAGTTCCAAATCCCTGACAAGGTCATTCAGTTCACCTTGTGTTATGAGGTGTGGTTCAGAGGAGGAGGATGGGAGAAAATGTGGGTCCTGTGACATTGATGGTTCAGGACCAGAAGTTTCATCCTCTTCCTCTTCCTCGTCTGACTCAAGTGAGAACGATTCTGGTGCATCAGGAACCGGCAGTCCTTCTCCGTGGGGTACTAGGCGTATAGCTGATGGAATGTTTGGATAATGCACAGTCCACTTTTTCTTCTTTGACACACCTTTCCCAACTGGAGGCACCATGCAGAAGTAACAATTGCTGGTATGATCTGTTGGCTCTCTCCAAATCATTGGCACTGCAAAAGGCATAGATTTCCTTTTCCTGTTCAACCACTGGCGAAGATTTGTTGCACAAGTGTTGCAGCATATGTGTGGGGCCCACCTCTTGTCCTGAGCTCCAATTTTGCAGCCAAAATAAAGGTGATAGGCTTTCTTCACCATAGTGGTTATACTGCGCTTTTGTGATGCAAAAGTCACTTCACCACAAACCTAGCAGAAGTTATCTGCACTGTTCACACAAGTACGAGGCATCTCTGCTCACTTTGGCTAAACAGAAATGTGTCCCTTTGCAAAATCAAACACTGACAAATAAGAGAGCACGACACTGTATGATTTCTAGAGCTGATATAGGGCAATTTGTTCAGCAGAGTGATGTAAGCTTCGTTATGATTGCATCATCCATGACTTCTAGGAATAACATGATGCAATTCATATCATGTATGACGCAATACCAGCTTCAGATTGCATCATTCATTGTTTTGCCTAAAAAGCAAGTACTGTCCAAACCCAGTCATAGATTTATTCATAGATCCAGTCAAAGATGTATTTTAGTCATTTCTGGTTTAAATTGAGATCCCTTCCCTTTATAACTCACTTATCCTCCGCCATTCCCAAGTCAAGGGTCGTATATACTGACCCAATAGCATATCTTGAAAACTAGAGCCAATCAACAATTTTAAGCATCATTTTCGTTCTCAGTGACCCAGAATTAGTAAAGTTTGACTACATTTATTTCAGAAGCATTTTGGCTGTAGAGCAGTGAATTATCAGCACTCATACATAACTCTTCATACACATCACACAATGATATTGATGACGAATAGATCACCAGTTTTTATACAATATGTTATAAGACACTGTTTGGCTAAATATTCTGACAATAATGTCTTGGGTGTGCCCTTTGCCAGCTTGCATAAAGGGGCTGTTAGGATCACAGGTGCCTAAATTTTAGGGATCAGAGGGGTAGCCGTGTTAGTCTGAATCTGTAAAAAGACTCCAAAGAGAAACTGCTGAGCTCCAGTTCATTTACAAATTTGACACCATCAGATCAGGATTAAACAAAGACTGTGAATGGCTATCCAACTACAGAAGCAGTTTCTCCTCCCTTGGTGTTCACACCTCAACTGCTAGCAGAGCACCTCACCCTCCCTGATTGAACTAACCTCGTTATCTCCATACTGATTTATACCTGCCTCTGGAGATTTCCATTACTTGCATCTGAAGAAGTGAGGTTCTTACCCACGAAAGCTTATGCTCCCAATACTTCTGTTAGTCTTAAAGGTGCCACAGGACCCTCTGTTTAAATTTTAGGGGTAGCTCCTGGCTGGATGTCTCTTTCCTCCAACACACTACCAGCTGGAACACTGCTGGTACATGTGTTTGTCCTTTTAAGGGCTCCATATCACACCACTGGGGCAGCAGCGACCATGGTTGGGAGCCATGAATGGAGTTCTGGATCCTCCATCCAAGATAGCTGCAGGCAGTTTTCCTTTGAGAGTACTGCAAATGTAGCATTGGCAGCCAGTGCTGTAAACAGCTATCCTAGCATGACTCCAGCCTGGCCTACTCACCCAATCCCCACTAATCAAGACAGATTTGGGAAGAGGGGGTTCTGTCCTGCACTCCTCCCCGGAACCATCAGGAAGTAGTGACATACAGTCCTGAAGTGGTTAGTGCCAACTACACCCCATACCTTGCAGAGAGTCCTCTGCTGAATCTGTTTTGCAGCAGGTAGGTTGGGATTGCAGTGGCATGGGACTAACTGAGCCCGTTTCATGTGGAAGGAGGAATCTAGATGGGACAATATGGGTCACTGAAGTCCACAGCAAGACTCCTCTTGACTTTGGTAACAACAAGATTGGACCCTTAATCCTTGTCCTCTGTGTTGACACTATAAATAAAGGATATTAATTAGTGCCAACAGCGATGGTGGTTTCTGTGATGTGGCTACGCTGGAAATGGATTAAGACTATCCATTTGTTTCCATAAACAGCCATTATTTTGCTTTCTAACAAACCCATTTCTTTCCTTTGATACTTTTGACGTACTTTTTGTATTTGTATTAGCATAGTGCCAATGAGCCCCAGTTGTGGATCAGGACCCCATTGTGGTAGGCGCTGTACAAACATAGAACAAAAAGATGGTTCCTGCCCCAATGAGCTTACTTTATATTGGATTGTGTGTGCTTTGCTTTGACTTTCTAAGAGTCAAATCCTGTTTGATGCTGAGCATCTGGTAATTCTCATAGAAGTTAATAGGAGTTTCCAGGTGTTTATCTCCTCTAGGGATTTGGTCATAATTTAGGAGGGTTTTTTTCCCTCGGAGAGACAAATGGCTTATTGTTCCTCCTCACATACTTTATTCACTATTGGAAATTACAGCTGGAACTGGCTTGTATTGAAATACAACAAACATCCTTCAAAGTCTCATTTTGAGGTAAGCAAGTGAGCAGAATTTTGTTTAGATACAATTTTTCATTTCCCCTCTTACCCAAAATTCAAGGTGGAATTTGGACATGCCAGAATCTAAAATATATCGGAACTGTAAGTTATTAGTATATTCTAGGGGCTTTTCTACACCGCGAGCTAGTGCACAGCAAGCCAGGGTGTGAATCTACAGCACACTAATTTGCCGTGCACAAACTCGCCATGTGGACATTGCTACAACACAGTGAAAGTCCTGAGCTGCTTGTAACAGTGATCATATAGGACATTAGTGCACAGCATGCTGTGCACTGTAGATTCACAACCTGGCTTGCCGCACACTAACTCCCCATATCAACAAGACCTAAAATAAGTTACACAACTGTCTACGTGATTTTTTTTTATTTGCAGATATCATTCTGAATCCCCAAAATGATCTAATTATATCATAATTTCAATTTTCTATCTGATGTTTTCGGTCAGCTCTAGTGTCATTCTGTGAGTCCATGTAGTACAGTACCATAAGATTGGCATTTATGCAGAAGTTCGGGGGTGGGAAATTGCTTCATACCCTTAGTTGACCCCAGACAAAGACTTTTTACGTGAACATTAAAGTGATCATCATTCATGCCAGATTTGATCAGAACAGTACACATAAAAGAGAATGTGCAAATGCTGAATGCACCAGATGTGCTTAAGGATAAGTGACAGCTACATAAAACTATTTTGTTTAGGATGTTGCTTTTTGTATTTTCTGAAGCTTTTAATTGTGAGATGAAATCTCTGCTTAATATGCCAAAAAGGCAGAAAAATAATAATAAAATATACCATATAAGAGAGAATTTCTCCTTTTTCTTTTTCTTTTTGGTATTAACGTTATGTGTTGGGAAGGAAAAGTTCAATTCCTATCCAGAATAAAGAGGGTTCTATGTAACTGCTAGGGGGGAAGGCGATGATACGCAGTAATTAGTACTACAATTTGATGTGCTATTTTAGTGCGTCTGCACTACAGGAATGATTGCTGGAGACATTTCAATGATACATGGATAATTAAAAAATCTGACCATGCATGTAAAAAGAGATGGTCAACATCACTTGCCAAAAAAAACAAAACAAACAAACAAAAAAAACCCCTACATGAATGCAAATCTGTACACATGGATACTTTGCATGCACAATTACACATTTGCACATTGATCTGTAGTCCTGTGAATAGGGTGTGTATGTGCATTTATTTTTACACTTAGCCCTCATCCTCTTTTTTTATCTTTGTTAAAAATGCAGTTAGCAAATCCTTCTAAACCAATTTGACCAGTATGCAAAAACAAATCTTCTTAGACATTGGCCTCTTTTCCCCCCTCACCACTGCCAGTCCTATAGCATGTGTTATAATGTTTGCTATTATCCTTTCTCTGTTGTTCAGGGCTGGAGTGCAGTCAGTGCCGTTACACCACTAGCACAAATGGCACATATGGGATCCATGACATGCATCTTGAACCTAGTTTGTAATGTATGTGAAGATTAAAATATTGCTATGTTAATCATTTAAAATTGTCACTCTATATACATCACTGCTTCCCAAGACATCTAGATGCCTTGAATCAAAGGAGACCATAATGTAGGCAGTTAGGGCAAGGACCTAGGATTCAAGCCTCTGGAGTCCTAATCCTGACTGCCACTTGACTCTCTCACTGTGTTACTTTGGACTAGTCATTCAACCCCTCTTTGTTTTCCACATGAAAAAGGCAGTAATATTTCCTTACCTCATGGAGGTGTTATGATCCATAATTAAAGTCTGTAAAGATCTGAGACTGGATAAAAGTGCAAACTATTATTATTCAAGGGAGAGATTTGGAAGGTGGTAGGAAAATTCAGTGTGCTTGTACATCTAATGCAAATCTAGACAAGACCATGTTCAGACACACTAGCTTCTGCTGCCATTGTGCCAAGTACTGTATCAATTCAAAAGAGAGTCCCACGTGACTTCATAGCCTGTAGTGGTTCCAAGGTTGCAAGGCAATTGTTGTCTATTGTTAGAATCATTCTTATTTTGTGTGTTGTTGGTTACAAAGTAGCAAATACAGGTTTTGAAACTAAGCCCATAGGTTGAAAGTTCTTATCAAATTTTTGTTTTGTTTTTAAAAACAGTGAGTTAGTGTGTGCTGTTTAAATAAACAAAATGTAATTCTTCCTCTGTCTCAGTAACCGCTTTCCACAACCGTTATTTGGAGAACAATTGTCATGTAGTGATTAAGGCACAGGACTGGGAGTTCAGAGAGCTGGATTCCATTTCCAGCTTTGACTTGTTGAGTGTTTGGCCTTAGCCATATCCTATTTACTTTCTGTTTTCGTTTCATTATCTGCAAAGTGGAGATAATACTGACCTTATGGGACTGTTGTGAGGATTCATTCAGTATTGTTTGTAAAGTGTTTTGAGAGCATCTAATGGAAAAGGTCTCTGTAAATCACCTATTATTATTCATGTGTTATATGACCATGATGATGGCAACACTTTTCAAGTGCAGAGTAACAGTCTTTCACTATTATGGTGTTGATCTCTATGCTATATTGCACAGTTTATATCATGTAATGATATATTACCCTTGTCCCTGATTTGATAAAATTAGACATGAATTCTAAGACCTCTTGTATAGTGGTATTCTGTAATCAGAACATTAATAATCCACAAATTTATAATTGGAAATAAAAGTATTTCTAAGTTATACTCCAAAAGATATGTATTCATAAGTAGCCAAATAACTCCTCCCCGCCCCCAGGTCTTCTTTTCTACACTGCAACCACCTCAATTTATTGGCATGACCAATATATTTACAATGTATTTAATGCATGGTATTTGAAATTAATCATAATCTGTTAAATGTTTCAGTAATTATCAGAAATTAATTTACATAGACTGGCAAGGATACAAACAAACTGTTGTAAATAATTTGCCATATTATTCTATGTTGTATAAATAGTTTTTAGACAATCATTCAGACTGGGATCATTCATTCTGAAGCTGTAATCTTGCGTGTGTGTCTTTGACTCTTTTTTTAAAATCCAAATCCACCTGTGGTGTGTAAATTGTAATTTTAACACATCTTGTGCCAATCTCAGGTAAAGTCTGATATTCATTCACTGCTCTCATTGATTCTGTAGAGTGAAAATACATTAATCAGCATTACATGTTTTCATAATTTATATTTATTTTATTCCCCCTCAAAATATTTGTAGTTACACAAGAGTTGTGTTACTGAGAATCCATCTATTTCACTACTTGGCAGTCCAGTTAACAACCTCTACTATAAGAAACTTCTTACCATGAATTGGATTGAGTGAAACAGGAGCAATGAGACATACATTACTAATACAAGTATTTCTTCATTGATTAGCTTGGAAAATATCTTCAAGGATTAAAATGATTGTTTGCATTTAATGCTCAGAAAAGTGAGGATCAGAGAGCAGGAGCTAGAGTGAAGTCTGATGTGAACAGGTAGCATACTGTATTATTCAGTAAGATTTGTCATTGCCCTTCTGCCCCATTTTGATGTACAACTTCATTACTTTATTACTGTTCAACTTTATTTCTGAGCTTCTCTTGAGCAGACTGATCACTGATTGGTTGGTTGTTTTTGTAGTGTAGCTTTCTTTATCTACACTACAAGTGTAGACCACTTTGCTTGTGACCTGGTTTACATTGATGTACTATTTTACTCAACAGTTTCCTTTTGTTCCCCTAAGAAATCAACATGAGTAGTTTTTCCAAAACATTTTTGCAAGATATCACTTTGTAAATACAGAGCTATATTTGATTTGACTTTGGGCTAGAGACTCCATCTTTATTTGCTTTGTAAAGTGCTATGCATAACTATAGTGCCATACAAGTAAAAATAAGAATATGCATAAAGAGCACCAAACCTCCATTACCCTAACACTGCAAATGTGTGGCTTATATATCAAAATACACAGCCACCTCCGTCTTGTTAACTTGAAATAAATACACCATAATAACCCATTGGAACTGGACACATGCACACAAACAAGCATTATCACCATTTGGCACCACCTCCAGTGAACAGAAAGAAGAACAAATCAAAGTATAAAAACATTTTGCAGATTGAAATCAAAACAAGTGTGGGAAGGGGAAAAATCTTTTAATGATCCCTTGGAAACCATGTCTATGTGAAGCAATTTACATGTACACTGGTCACCAGCAAAAAGTCAACATTTACAAATACTCACCACACAGCAGTATCTGAGATACAATGACTGTTGTTCCTCTAATCAAGAAAAGGGGAAACTGTGTGGCATATTATACTTCTGCATGGTGATTGTTAGTAAATGGGCAATTGTTCTGGCCACAATTAATTCAGAAGGGCACAGGGAGGGAGTGCTCAGTGCTTGTCTTACACCTGAAAGTTCTTTAGGTCTTTTTTTTTTCTCTACAATGGGTCTTTGTCTTTTGACAGTTTGTTCGGTGGAGGAGGAAGAGGAAAGGAGAATGGACCCTATGTATTTTTCAATAGTATCCAGTGTTGGACTGTTCCAGACAGATACATGGAGGTTTCCAGAAGGCCCACCCCATACTTCTCAACCACTAGTATGGTATAGTATGGTACTGGTGTATTGGTATCAGTATGTCAACACTGGTCTCTTAGTACCTATTTTCCAGGTGTGTACCCTTCTTCCAGTCTAACCCTGATAGCACTTGTGTTTCTTTATACAAGTTTACAAGCTAGCACTTGCTGTTCTCCACGAGGTGTTTGTTTTGCAAGGAAGGGCCCAGTGGAACTGGACACAGTAGTAAAAGATTCATGGATAGTAGATGAAATGGTAGTAGAAACAGGATGCTCCTCTCATTTAATATTTACTAATGATGCAGATTTTGTAAAACTTCTGGTACAGAGTCCTGCAGCAGTTGCTGTGACCATTGCCTTTTCATATTGTTACTGTTTTTCGCTGATAAATATTTGAGACTAATACCCTATGGAAATAGGCTAGATAGAGAAGATTTCAATGAAAAAACACTACCCCCAAGACAACGAAACATGTTGTTTAGTAAACTGAAGTCCTATATTACTTTATATGCCCCAGCTGAGTCAACAAAGACATTGATACAGAAGACAACAACAGTCCTCATCATGTAGACACCAGAAAGCAAATACCTAAATGACAATTTCCATAAATAACAGCGTGTTGGTGTGTGTTGGAAAACACTATGCACACTTTTGGAATCATTGCAATATGTTGTTCTGAATTTAACCCCTTTTTCCATTAATCTCAATATAGTGCGTTAGTATACTGCAAGCTTCTACAGACACGTTGAGTAAAAATTACCATTACCACATCTCTCTTACCTACTCAAGTTCTTGTACAAATATTTACATAAATAAAAATCTAATATAAAATTTTCCTTGATCAAATCACTGAAAGTATTACAAGTCCTATTATATTACTTCTGCATTGTCACTATATGAGAGAGAGAGATATTATAGAATAAAACATGTGCACAGTACCTTTCTTCCTCAAGCATCCAAAAATTTTACAAAATACATGCAGGCATCACTCCATCCGTCATTGAATGCAGGCATCTCTGAGGTAAAATGGATCAGTGATTTAACAGTCCACAGAAACATCATAAAAGATTTAGGACAGGGAGATCATACCTTTTCCAAATAAAATGGGGAGGAGGGTATGAGGAGGGGCTTTAGAATTTGCCCAGGATGTGGTAAAATCTTACTTTTACAAATACTAAGGACATTAATGACATAGCTCTCAAATCTTGGGTTTGCATCTCATCCAGAATGTGGTGCCTTCAATAATATAGTTCATCTTGGAGCCATGCAATAGTTCAATAGTGACTCAGAAGGAAAAGTCTGTTTCTTGAATTGCCACCAGCAATTGCCTAATATCTAGGTGTTCCTTAGAGCTCTCCTATCAAGTAGTATCTCAGCCTGACCTTGCTTAGCTTGTCAGATCTCACAAGGTGTGTCAATACAAGGTGATCTGGGATCCCAGAATTACTTGGGTTAGAAAAGTCTGGCTTTTGTAAAGGTCAGATTTCTAATTTGTGGATTCATTTGTTGAAAATTTCAACATACCTTCCCAGCTTCCATACAGCAGCACTTTAAATATCATTTCTGGTTTTAATTTGTTGTTAGTGTTACAGGTTTTTTCTTAAAATGGGAAAAATACCTCTCAAGTATTGCTGTCTATAAATTGTGATTTGTAATAAATTATAACCCCAAGTGGTAATTAACTGTTGGCAAGAGTCGATTTCTTTGGGGTTATTGCCTAATTAGAAAAATGAAAATGAAATAAAATAAGAGCTGCAAAGGGATAAAGTTAAATATGAATTATAGCAAACACAATGTTAGATCAGCTTCATGCTAAACTATGAAAATCCTGAAGACCATATATTACAGAAAGATTAAATCTGTAATTCATATTTTCATAGGCTGAACTACAAACCTAACATTTGCACTTTTATGGAGTTGTTTATTAATCCTCAAATGTAAAATCTCTGCCATTTCCAAAAGTGCCTATGATTCTTTGCAAGTATTGAATATCTGAGTGCACTCAACTCCACTATGCATATAAGCCCTAAAGTATGGATTCTAATGAAAATTATCCAAAACTTGTTAGCCCATATAGTTTATTATTAATACTATTTTCACATTATAGGATGCTAACTATAATAGGGCTTGATTCAGCAAAGAAGTTAAGTATGTGCTTAAAGTTATGCATGTGATGTACTTTGCTGAATTGGGACCTTTTAGTGCTTTGGACATTTTGTTCTTTTTACATATTTGCAATCTACTTCAACTAGATGCAGTACAATTATTAATCTATGCCTGAAAGGTTGTCATCATACAGAGTAGCAGGAAAGAGCTTTTACATGGCTTTCAGGTGACAATATAATTCTTTTGTCATTTGACCACATCTACTGCAAAACTAAAATACCTTTCTCAACAGAGATTAGAGCTTGGGCAACCTAAATAAGTGAAGGTAGCTCCAAGTATTGATCTAAAGCAGGGGTAGGCAACCTATGGCACATGTGCCGAAGGCGGCACGCGAGCTGATTTTCAGTGGCACTCACACTGCCCGGGTCCTGGCCACCCGTCCAGGGGGCTCTGCATTTTAATTGAATTTTAAGTGAAGCTTCTTAAAGATTTTAAAAACCGTATTTACTTTACATACAACAATAGTTCAGTTATGTTTTATAGATTTATAGAAAGAGACCTTCTGAAAACGTTAAATTGTATTACTGGCATGTGAAACCTTAAATTACAGTGAATAAAGGAAGACTCGGAACAGCACTTCTGAAAGGTTGCTGACCCCTGATCTAAAGCGTTACTTCAAACACAAGATTGTCAAAAGATTGTGCTTTTATGTAAGGTGAAGTTCTAATAACATTTAGAGCTGAGCAATAGTAAAAGACTTCTCTGTACATTTTGATTCAAATTTGAAAACGGATTTTGATTTCAACCTCTTTAATCTTATATTCACTTTCTATGAATATGTATGTGCTCATACTTAATTAGTGCAAACTCTCATGAAAAGTGAATGTTGAGTTTGTATGTCCCAAAAGCAATTTTCACATTGGAGGATTTACATTTTAATATTCAATATGCTCTGTATGTGACCCCAGTCCTACGATGGGAGTTTAGCATGGGCAGACCCTTATGTCTTCATGGATCTTTTTTTGCATCAGGGCCTTGGCTTAGTTCCACAAATCATTCAGACCAAATTTCAAGAAAGCCCTCAAGCATGTTCTGAAGTCCCTTCCTATTCAAACTGCACTTAGGAGCACGTTAGTTTCCTAATTCAGAGCTTCAGGTAGGAACAGAAATAATGCCATGTGGTTCATGTAACAAACCAATACATGCACATTTTGAATGTTCCTTATGACCTCTTCAGAAACCATGTGCAGAACAAAAATTATTCACTGAATAGAGTTGTTGAATAATTTCATATAGAACCTCCAGCCCCAAAAGTGCTGAGCACTAGCCCTGATCCAGCAAAGCAGGTAATTGTGCACCTAATCTGAAGCATGTGAGTAGTCCTGTTGATTTTATGGGACTACTCAGTTTTAAATTAAATGGGTGCTTAAGTACTTTGCTGAGTCAGGGTTAGAGAGCTCAGACCTGGCAGGATCAAGCCCATAATGAATAAACTAGAATTTAATCATCTCTAATTTAGTTATTATTTATTATTGCACATTATTAATCAAATGCAATGTTTAATTGAATTATTTCCTCATTATAGCTGTCCCGCATGTTATCTGGAGCACTTGCCCTTTTAGAAATGTTAGTTCTAGTTCAATGACTGCTGGTTATCCTTAGTCACTATTAGAAAATGGTTTATTTTTCCCCATGGAAAATTTCGACTTTTTGTTGAAAACTTAAAAACTTTTAGCCAAAACCCAAAAAATGATTGGTATTCAGAATAAAATTGTATTTTTTCAGTTTGTCATTTAATTGAAAACACACATTTCTGTGTGAAAAGGGTTCTGATGGTAAAATTTTCAATCAGCTCTAGTCACTACCCTTTTCTATCATGACATTAGTTTGGTGCTACACAAATCCTACAGCCATATATGGTACTACTACTATGGAGATTCTGTGGGGAGGTAGCTGGAATATATACATGATGAGCAGCAGTACTACAACTTTCTTAACTAGCCTTACTTATGGGTTTAGTCTTTTCTTACTTCTGAGTCTTGTATGATACCCTTTCTCTGGCTTAACCACTTATGTCTCTATGATCAACTCCCCATATTTCCTGACTAAGAGTTGAAAAAACAAAAGTTAAGAGCTACTATGGCTTTTGAAGAGGCATGCCATCACATTTTCCCCAATCCAAGTACTTTTCAGACTCTGCTCCTCATAAAAGATTCCAACACTGTAATTAGTATGGTCTCTTTTAATTTTCTCAGTCACTGCCAACTTTTCATCACTTGGTCATATGACCAAGTGAGTTCAGGGTATGGCTAAGGCCTAACTCATTATTTAGCTTTCACTCATTTTCTTCACTTAATGCTTCAATAGCTTGCTGAGTGAGATAACTGAGCCTAATGATACTTTCAATATTGACTATTTTAGTGGCAGCTAGAGGGTTTCAAGATCAGCATACTGTATTTTGCTTTTGGTTACAATTTTGTAATCAAGAACATATTTAATCATGCAATAGGAAAGTTTCTTTTGGTATGTATGTACATATATCCTAAATTCATTGGATTTTGGATCTTTTGCTGGATTCAGGAAAGTGTCTCACATTTTCTGTAAGTGGCCTAAACGAGTGCAAGTTTTGCTGACCTTCCCAACAGGGTTGTCACCTGCATTCACTGTCAAGAAAATGTGTACGATTGAACTAAGATAGGTTCTCAAACTGTGGTCTGTGGACCATTGGCAATCTGCTGAGCAGTTGCCAGTGGTCTACAAAGAGCTGGCAAGTCATGTGGTGCTAGCTTCTTCTAATTGTTTCCAGGGGCTAAACTGCATTAAAAGGTAGCTAAAGTACATGAATATCTTTTCTAATATTACTATTCTATATAAGCGGTTGTAGTTGCCATAGGGATGTTATGCAGTTGCGTATGTGAGGGTAGGTGTCACAGGCAATCTGTTTATGAAAATATGGTCCAGATTATGAAAAAGTAGAGAACTCCTGAATTAAAATAGTAGAATAAGTGGTGGATGTTTTGAGGTGAGAATCCTTAAGTATGTTTTGTTATTTAGCTATCATTGTCTGCTGAGAAGAAGACACGTGCAAGGCCCAGGAAAGTGATCTAAACTTTCTCCAGATATTTCAGCTTCTTTGAATTTTCTCAGCAATGTCTGTTTGAGAAAAAGGTACAACTTTCAGCACTTCCTCGTTAGCAGTGTATGCTGCTGCTGATACCTCAGATGGGTGGACGGAGTCATAGAATTGCTTATGAATGGTCCCAGAAATTGTGCCTAAAATAAGAAATCTCTCTTTGCGGCTAGTGGAAGATAGACAGTTGTGTACCTACATTATCATAATGCTGGTAAAATTCATGAATTTTCACTTTATTTATAACCAAGCTTTCCTGACTTTGGAGTACAGCTCTCTATATAAGCTTCTGTTTTAGTTTAATTCAGTTTAAAGACTTTAGTATCTACCAGCATAATATCTGGTGGGATACATTAGGAAACATTTAGCTGCCTTTTCTAGATCTGTGTAAACTAAATTATATTCACCTATACCATCTTGTTAAGCACTTTTCTGGTGCTGTGCAAAAGGTTGATGGTTGCATTGGAGATTGTGCAAAACTTGTAAGAAAACCAGTGGAACTCAAAGAATATCTCCTCTAGTTTCTTCAATTTCAGTAAATGTTTTTTCTCTGCTGCCATTCAGTGGTAAGTATAGCACACATTTTCCAAAGAAGCTTTGAACATAAGAATGGCCATAGTGGGTCAGACCAATGGTCCATCTAACCCAGTATCCTGTCTTCTGACCATGGCCAATACCAGATGCTTCAAAGATAATGAACTGAAAAGGGCAATTATCAAGTGATCCATTCCCTGTTTTCCAGTCCCAGCATCTGGCAGTCAGAGGCTTAGGGACACCCAGATCAACAGGTTTCATCCCTGACCATCTTGGCTAACATCTAATTCTTTTTTAATCCAGTCATAATTTGGGCCCTTCATAGCATCCCCTGGCAACGAGTTCCACAGGTTGACTTTGCGTTGTGTGAAGAAGTCCTTCCTTTGTTTATTTTAAACCTGCTGCCTATTAATTTCATTGGGTGACCCCTGGTTCGTGTGTTATGTGAAGGGATAAATAACAGTTCCCTATTCACTTTCTGCACACCATTCATGATTTTTTAGACTTCTATTATATCTCCTCCTCCCACCTTAGTTGCCTCTTTTCGAAGCTTAGTAGTCCTGGTCTTTTTAATGTCTCCTTGTATGGAAGCTGTTTCATACCATTAATTTTTTTTTTTGGAAAATGTACAGAGAAGTGCATTTCTAATATATCTGTTTGAGATGGGATGACTAGAACTGCATGCAGCATTCAAGGTGTGGAAGTACCATGGATTTATATAGAGGCAATATTATATTTTCTGTTTATTATCTATCCGTTTCCTAATGGTTCCAACATTCTGTTAGCTTTTTTGACTGCTGCTGCACATTCATCAGATGTGTTCAGAGAACTGTTCATGTTGACTCCAAGATCTCTTTCTTGAGTGGTAACAGCTAATTTAGATCCCATCATTTTGTATGTATAGTTTGGATTATATTTTCCAATGTGCATTACTTTGCATTTATCAACATTGCATTTCATCTGCCATTTTGTAGCCCAGTAATCCGGTTTGGTGAGATCACTCTGTAACCCTTTGTAGTCTGTTTTGGACTTAACTATCTTACATAAGAACATAAGAACGGCCGTACCGGGTCAGACCAAAGGTCCATCTAGCCCAGTATCCTGTCTACCGACAGTGGCCAATGCCAGGTGCCCCAGAGGGAGTGGACCAACAGGCAATGATCAAGTGATCTCTCTCCTGCCATCCATCTCCATCCTTTGACAAACAGAGGCTAGGGACACCATTCCTTACCCATCCTGGCTAATAGCCATTAATGGACTTAACCACCATGAATTTATCCAGTTCTCTTTTAAACACTGTTATAGTCCTAGCCTTCACAACCTCCTCAGGTAAGGAGTTCCACAAGTTGACTGTGCGCTGCGTGAAGAAGAACTTCCTTGTATTTGTTTTCAACCTGCTGCCTATTTATTTCATTTGGTGACCCCTAGTTCTTGTATTATGGGAATAAGTAAATAACTTTTCCTTATCCACTTTCTCCACATCACTCATGATTTTATATACCTCTATCATATCCCCCCTTAGTCTCCTCTTTTCCAAGCTGAAGAGTCCTAGCCTCTTTAATCTCTCCTCATATGGGACCTGTTCCAAACCCCTAATCATTTTAGTTGCCCTTTTCTGAACCTTTTCTAGTGCCAGTATATCTTTTTTTAGATGAGGAGACCACATCTGTACGCAGTATTTGAGATGTGGGCGTACCATCGATTTATATAAGGGCAATAATATATTCTCAGTCTTGAGTAATTTTGTATCATCTGCATACTTTGCTACCTCATTGTTTACCACATTTTCCAGATTATTCATGAATATGTTTAACAGTACTGGTCCCAGTACAGACTCCTGGAGCGGCACTGTTATTTACCTCTTTCCATTCTGAAAACTGATCATTTATTCCTACCCATTGTTTCCTATCTTTTAACCAGTCACTGAACCAGGAGAGGATCTTCCTTATTATCCCATGATTGCTTATTTTGCTTAATAGCCTTTGGTCAGGGACCTTGTCAAAGGCTTTCTGAAAGTCCAAGTACATTATATCTATTGGAGCATCCTTGCCCACGTGTTTGTTGACCCCCCTCAGAGGATTCTAGTAGACTGGTGAGGCATGATTTCCCTTTATATAAACCACATTGACTCTTCCGCAGCAAATCGTGTTCACCTATGTGTCTGATAAAACTGTTGTTCACTATAATTTCAACCAATTTGCCTGGTACTGAAGTTAGGCTTACCGGCCTATAGCTGCCCGGATGCCTTTTGGAGCCTTTTTTTAAAAAATGGTGTGACATTTAGCTATCCTCTTGTCATCTGGTATAGAAGTTGATTTAAGTGATAGGTTATATACCACAGTTAGTAATTCTGCAGTTTCATATTTGAGTTCGTTTAGACCTCTTGGGTGAATACCACCTGGTCCTGGTGACTATTATATATATTATGTATTAATTTGTTCCAAAACATCCTCTATTGATACCTCAACCAGGGACAGTTCCTCAGATTTGTCACCTGATCAATATTTGAATTGGAAGTGATGTGGTCTCACCATAGTTCTTAGTCCTAAATGGAAGAAAACCTCACATTTCTATAGAATTTTTATATCTGGATTTGGATGTCCAGAAACCGTGATATTCTACATTTTATCTTGGCCCCACATAAGGCCTATTGAACCCCATGTCAGTTGCAGAACGTTGGTATTATCACCACATACTTTTCACCTCTCCTGGGACAGTACTTTTATGATGTTTAAGTATAGACTATTGGTAGAAAGTGTATCTATTATAATTACTATTTTAAGTAAGGCTAGAATTTATATTATTTGATTTAAACAATGTTGATAGCTGTTGAGACTGACTAGTTGAATTTTTTAAGACGACGGTGGTAGTTCTTTTAACAATCTCTGACACCTGTAATCTAGCTTTGGAAAGATAAATTAAAACATTGTGAACCAGTGGATTTCAGAATTTTATATTTTTATGCTAATTTGGGAAAAATTATGGTGAGAAAAATAATTTACAACTGAGTTTCAACCACACCAAGGACCTTGTTATCTGATTTTCTTAAACATTCTCAATATTTTTTGAGTCACCTGCTGGATTCTTCTTAGTATCAATTTTAGAACTGAATGACTAGCAAGTTACCAGTTTTGAGTGTTGTTTGTGTATGTCTCTTGAGAGGAAGTTCAGTCTAATTGTTAATGTGGAGAATCAGGCTTGGAAAGCAGACGATCTGAGTGGCATTCTTTGTTCTGTCAGTCTTGCTGTGTGACATGTGGCAATCGGTTAACTTCTCTGTATGTGTTTCCTGTTTTTACAATGATGTATAAAGTTCTACTAGCATTATTATTTCTAAACACAAGAGCCTGTGGATATATACTTAGCTACAGCATCTCACAGGCGTACTGTGAGGCTTAATGGGTAACGCTCACCTATGCAGAGGGCCAGAACAAGGGTTATGTCGTTGCTCAAATGAGGGCTACAGGGGGACTTCAGAAGCACAAAGTCCTTGTGCAGGATTTCTACACAAGTTTGAGTTTCACCCTAATGTTTAGTGTTTTACAATCCTTTGAAAAGAGTCTGTCTGGAAGAGACAAGAGTTTATTTCTTCTGTGATTGTCCTTAGTTAATCAGCAAAATAATTAGGACACATTAAATGTTCTTAGGGTTCTACTGTGGCACCACCACACATTCACTAAGCAGTGCAGGAGGTAATACTGGAAGCAGATATGGAGCAGGAGAGGGTAAAATAAATTAGATGCTATCCTAAAATTCTGTTTCATATCTGGCATAGATCCTGTAACTGGGTACATTCTTCTTCATTTCTTAATTTTTCATTAAAATTTCGGGCACTGGAAATTCTCATAATCAAATTCTTATGAAACTCCATGAAAATGGGCAAAGAATTGTTTGTGTTTTTCCACTGGTGACACCTATATTTGTCATAGAAGCGATCTGATAGAATTCCCATTTAGGAATATGTGCACATCTCTTTTGAACAGAGAAATGTGTAGTCTTTACATGTCTAGTAAGTATTTAATTCTTCTGACAGCCTTTCACCAGAATGTATAAAATAAGATTATTAGTTGAAATATATTAGTCTCAGCACTGTATATTATCCTTGTCCTACACAGCATACCATACAGTATTATACAGTAGATTTGATTACATGTTGGTAACTAGCTGGCCATCAAGCTTGATGCTCACTGTACATATGTGTGTGTATTCAGGATTTTTTAAATTAATTTGATTCAGCGGGAACAGTCACCAAAACTGTAAATATTAAATAATATTGCAGAAATTCACAGTAAATAAATTTTCAATTCATAATTTCAAGTATTCACACAAGAAATCTGATTAGAAGAGCTTTGCCTATCCAGTCATGGAACAGATTTGAGTGTCCAATCAAAATGGTACACATTTTTAATCGTGAATATCAAATACCCATTGCCATACACGAAGCGAAGAGCCGGTGAGCATTCCAGAGGCTGAAATTCACATAAAACCTTTGAATAATTCTGAACAGAAAATAAATTTGTAAATTGTGTTCTCTTGATGGACAAAGAATGAACAGACATAGAAAAGCTAAATTCAGTGAATAACTTCTTTGTTGTGAATAGTGAACCTGGTTTTGTTTTTGTTTTGTTTTTAACCCAAGGCTCAAATTCTGGCCTTGGAACTGTGCTGCATGCATGTACCAAGAGAAGGAAAGTCCACATCTGGCGAGAAAATATTTGGTAAATTTAGCAGATAGTTTAGCACATCCATGAAAAAATGAATAGCTACTCTAGCCCAATGTTTGGGAGAGACTGAAACATGGATTAGAATTAGCAGGCTGAAACGCCAGTCCAGATAGTTGTTGGAAGCAACTAAAAGTATGGTAAGGCTGATGCTCCCCAGCCCCTTTTGCTGAGGGTGTTTTCCCACCCTTTGTTATTCCTGTGCAGAATCTGGACACTGTGTTGAATCCTCATCTATTATAAGATCATAATTTTGCATCAACAGCCAAGAGTATTTTTCTGTCTGCAGCTGGCCAGGCGATTACATCCATTTCTTTCAGATGAGGACCTTGCTACTACTGTTCATGCCTAGTCACTTCAAGTCTGGATTACTGCAGTACGGCCTACGTGTGACTTCACTTTAAATCGATCTGGAAACAAACCCTTGCAGTATGTAGTAGCAGGTTTATTAAACAGGATCTCGCAGTGGCAGTATACATTACCAGGGCTCCGTGATCTGCGCTTACACTGCCTGACTGTTTCTGAGGGGAGTATAAGGTGTTGGTTATGACCTATAAAACTTTAAATGTCTCAAGTCCTGCCTCTTTCCCGATGTCAAACTGCCTCCAACAGCAGACGCTCATTTGAACCCCATCCCTCTTATTATAAAAGAAAGGGGCTGCTGACAAACTGTTCTCTGTAAGGACCTCTTTCTTTTGAAATGGTTTCCACCTCCCCCTCCGGCCCTCACCAAGGTCATCCAAAATCACCTGAAGTTTTTGACCTTCTGGGCAAGGTGCAAAACATGTCAGTATGACTGGGCATTGGCGAAGAGATAAGGCCATTGAGAGTGGGATTTATGTCTGCTGGGAAAGTGTGGCGAGGGGTTTAAAGAATTGTTAAGGTACATGATTAAATGGTGTGTGCTGGGGAAGGAGGAAGGAGAAGTGCTGCTGTTTTGGATGACTTTTGTTTTGTAACTCCCAGGTTCTTATTGCATTTAAACATATGGTTCAAATGTATGCCAAGGGTGCTTTGGATAGGTGCCCTTTGGTATGGAGTTTCTTGCAGACCAGAATCTAAATACATAACTTTTAAACTCCTTGGTTTTCATAATCTCCGTATGGAGCTGATGGCCTGTATATGGTTTGAAATACTATGGAGACCGGGGAATACAGTATTTAGCAACTCAGACCTAGGAGCTAAAGTACATGATCTGGGAACGTGTTGACTGATTACAGCAATGTTCTTTGGGATGACATTTATTAATGGTGTCAAGCATTAGTAAGAGAGGAGCATGAAAATGCTGTCACAACGTTTTTTCATGCTTCTGTTTTACAAAACTTTTATTCTCATTCGCGTGCATTGTTCTTTTTTGCTGACACATCTCTAAATTAATGTTGAGAGCATAAACATGCAACTAATCAGTAATCATAGGTCTATTGCTATCATGATTTGAAATATTACTGCACTTTGTAATGCTGATTGAGGTGTATAATATTACTTAATTGAAAGGGTTGAGCTGTCTGAAAGATTTATCTCAATAAGTACTTCACTAAGTTTTGCAGGCTGTTCATTGGTGAGTTTAGAAATAGTTGCTCCTTTAGAAAAAAACTAGCATATATAATATATACCCAGCTTCATTTGCTGGAATTTTTAATTATCTTTTGGAATGGGTGTACCTACAAAGTGGTTGCATATTTCTTTGTGGACTTCTGTTGTAAATTATATTTGCATTCAATCATTGTTAAATATTAATAAACTGTCCTCCTTTCACTGCATGCACTCACTCATTCATCTCTGGCCAACGTGCCATTACTGTGATGATACCTTATACGCAAACCTGCAGTAATTTATTATCCATCAACTAATGCACATGACCTGATATGCACGGAGGTTCATGTTTTCTTTAAATGTGACCTTAATAGAAGCTGCTTGGATTTGCAAGTACAAACTGGGTAATTAAGTAGACTTAGCTGGCTGCCCATTCACTATCTGAACAACAGATTGGTTGTCACACCAGAAACAAAACTTTTATTCGTGAATGTCTCCCCCCAAATAGTGACTGCCACTAATATTGGGAAAACAAATTCAAGAACATAATGTCCTTCATAATGCCCTGAACCACCCCATTCCCTGGCCGCCTTTGAGCACACCACTGCCCTTGATACTACACCCTGAAACCTACCTCCTGAGGCATCAGATTGCACCTGAAGCTTCATCCACAGCATCAGGTCTGAACGCCAAACAACCCTATTAAACTGCTCATGAAATTTCTCCCATACCTTTAAATCTTCCTTCATCTCCCTGGTCACTCTGACAAAATGATGATTATCTTTCACTCCAGAGGTGGCTGCCACCAGACACAAAATGCCCTACCAGGCGCAACCACCTCTCACACACAGTTTAAGTGCCCCCTGATCACCTGTAACCTTTTTGGTACCTTTCATTGCCCTTAGCAGTCTCCTAACAGTATCTAACTTCTCTTCAGGTAGCCAAGAGATACAGTGAACTGTGTCCAGTTCAATTCCCAAGTATGTTAGCCTTTATGTATGGCCTTCAGCTTTTTCAGTTGTGAGGGGGACCCCCAGATGCTCAGCCAAATCATGGCAAGCCCTCACTAGGTAGGCACAATCACCTGACCTTAATTTTCCTGCAAATAGGAAGTCATCAAGACAGTGTAATGCATTATGCAGGGTTCTCTCAGTCACCCACTCCAATATGAACTTCTCAAAAGCTACAAAAGACACCGAGCACTCCATAGGCATGGCCTTATTGAAATAGTAATGGTCCTCAAAGCCCAGCAAGTTAAAGTCTCTGGAGTGCACAGGAAGTAACCTGAGTGCAGACTTGATCTCACATTTTGCTAAAAGCACCGGGGCCCCACACTCTAACCATGGCTATGGTGGCATCCAACGAGGAATATCAGACTGAACTTAATTGCAGATTGATAATCCTTTACAGAGCAGCCCCGGCATAAGATAAGTGACGGATAATCCTGTGTTCTCCCTTGGCCTTTTCTGGTATCTCATTTAAAGGAGAAATAGAAATGTCTGGCATTTTGGAAGGCTTGAGAATGGTCCCGCTACTCTCTTCACTGCAACCTCTGCTCAAATATTGTCCTGCACTACAGGCTCAAATTCTTTAACAGATCTGAAATCCTCAGCCCAAATGTGACACCTTGCTCCTTCCTATGGAATTTGGAAATCAGCTGAAAATCCATTTAATAAATAAGCCATGTCCATCCTTTTAGAATAGTCTATAATGCTCGTGATTTAACTGGAGAAGTTTTCCCATAAGTGCTACATCCCCCCACTGGCTCTGCTGAAGTACTGGACCCTTCTTGACTTCCTTTCTTGCCACCTTATGGGGCCTTTCCCTTGCCTCTATAGCAAGGGAGGGCACCATGCTGACCCCCACACTTCCTACAGTGGTGTTGAAAAACACACTTCCCACCATTAAATGCAAAAGAAACTATCTTAGCGCCTGTAGTATGGGCACTGACAACCCACTGTCTGGAGAAGCCAGCTGGACACAATGATAAGGAGCAATATACTCCAGCCAGAGGTCCTGGTCTTCTAATTCCATGGCAATTCTGGCTCCTCTTCCACTTTCTGTCTAAATTCTTTATCATATCTTAACCAGGTTACACCCCTGTATGAAACATGAGCATTTGCTATTAAATCCTCATGCTTGAACAAGCTAACACTTCTCTCCAGGTTTCTCTCACAAATTATGCTTGCATATATGCAAAATGTCACAGCCCAGTTACCAAGGATCAGAGCTACCTTAGGTCTGCAGGGTTTGTCATCATCTTTCTTTTCCCTTAAAGTGTCCTCTGCCTGAACCTCACAAAAAAGTAGGGTGAATAAATCCATAAATTCCCCTTTCCATATCTTTTATTTTCTACCTCTTTTGCCAAATGCACCCCAAGAGGTCGATCAGTCCTCACAAAAGATCTCGGAGCATTGGCTCCCATGTCTCCTTCTTGTGTGTCATCAGAGACAGGTACAATGTATGTGGCCCCAGGGGGTGTGCTGGTAACTGGATATTAGTGTGTCTCCTACCCTGATTGCTCCATGGCCTGCTGAGACACGGACTCCACCGCAAGCCTGTGATAGTGTTGTCTATCTGACTGGGGATGGGGGGAAACTTTTTCTGGCAGGCTGACTAGTCTTTGTGAAACCAGGGCCAATGGTTTAGCCAATTTACCCCACATCCCTTGTTGGGCAGGGGATGTTAGTCATCACAGCCAAGGGTGGAAGGGTCTGAGTAGCTACCCCTGGCATAATGGAACGAGGCATTCTTCACATCCCTTCCCCTCCTATTGGTCATGGGTGAACCTCATCCTTGGGACCATGGAGCCTACACTGGACTAGTAGCAGGCTAAGGGGTAGGGGCCCAGGGACACACTCTCCATCCTCCAATTCAACCTCAATTAGGCTGTAGTCTTACTGTCCCCAGATTCAAATTCTGAGTCTTACCCATGTGCTTCTTGTATAAGGGAGAAGGGGATGTGCCCATCTGACTCACCAGCAGCTGCAAAGTGAATAGTCCCAGCTGGGATCTGGGTTCCTGTCCATCGAGATCTCCCCATCCTACTCTGCTCTTCCATCTGGGATGAGAAGGATATGTCCTCCCGCTACCCTCCTCCTGCAACTCTTCATCCACAGTGGAGCATTGCCTGTGGGCCTCATCTGCTTCAGATCATGGGAACTGAGACTCTCACACCCATGGAGCAGTGATCCAAGGCCCATGTTCTCCGGCAAAGCTGCACAAAGGAATGCTCACACAGCTCAGAGGCAACGACTCTTAATGCATCCAGAAGGGTCAGACTGAGCCATTCCAGGGTATGAGAGGAAAGACCATCTCTACAACCCTGGAACTCAGCAAAAAGAGGCTCCAAGTGGCCCAGGTTAAGGTTTACATTAATAAAAAGTGAGGAAGAGGGTTCAATTATCTCCCTTCCTCTCCAAGCTTGTCAGTGACTGGCTAGAGATGCTGAAGGAGTGGCACACCCCTGCATTCCCTCAGTGTGTGCTCCTCCCCTGTTTAACTAGGACCGTGCCAGTTGTTGTTGGCTCCAATAAGTTTCCCACCCACTGAAGTGGGGGGAGGCAATCTCTAGGGACTTGGAATAACCCTCTAACGTTACCCCAACAGGTCAATATAGGTCCTCCACAGTTCCAGGGAAGTTACTTACATTACACCAATTGAGGGGTTTTGAGTTTGTGTATCTACTACATTTTGATTCTGTTCTGGTGGGTTTATTGAGATGGGTCTTCATCATACAGGCTGTTGTGTAAGCTGCTTGAGGCATTGTGACATACTGGGGCACAATTCAGGCCAATGGGGGGGCTGTCACCCTTGCTCTTCAACCTTGGATGCTTTACTATGCCTTGCTGAAGTAGCTCCCATGTGGGGTGATCGCAAACAACCTTCCAGCATGGAAGCCACACCCTGAGTGTCTGTGGGCACGTCTTAGCAATCGGTCTATCGGGGATCGACTTACCGCGTCTAGTGAAGACGCGATAAAATCGATCCCTGATGGCTCTACCGTCGACTCCGGAAATCCACCGCGGCAAGAGGCGGTAGCGGAGTCGACGGCGGCGCGGCTGCGGTCGACTTGCCGCCGTCCTCACAGCCAGGTAAGTCGACCTAAAATACGCCACTTCAGCTATGCTATTCACGTAGCTGAAGTTGCGTATCTTAGGTCGACCCCCCCGCTGTAGTGTAGACCTAGCCTGGTGTAACTGCAGCCCACCAGCCACACTTGGGTTACGCTCTGGCTATTTATACTGCAGGGTGATGCCAACACACACCCCATTCCCAGATTCCCCCCCCCCCCCGAAATGTATGTTCTGTACTGCCCAGCCCTCTCCTCGACAGGACAAATATATTAAGTCTGTTATTCCTTTAAGGGGATAATATGCCAGTTCATTACCTTAAATGGAGTTACCGAGACACTTAAACACACTGGATTAGAGGAAAAATTGAAACAAGTTTATTAACTACAAATAAATAGATTTAAGTGATGAGGCATAAAAGTCAGAAATGGTTACAAGAAAATAAATATAAAATGCTTACTATTGTCTAATTTAACAAACTATATTAGAGTAAAGCAAAATTTCTCACCACATACTTCTAGAAGGGTCACTTTCCAAACTCTTCAGGTGAGGACCCCCCACCCCAAAGTCCAATGGCTGTTTTACTTTGTTGTCTTAGGTGCAATGCCAGAGACAGGGAGAGAGAGATGGGTGTCTTGGGGTGTTTGCCCCTTATTTTTATAGTTTCAATGCCCCTCTTGAAACACATTTCCAGCTGGGAATTAGGAGGCAAAGAGTCTGTGTGGAAGGATGTTCCCTACTGTTTATTTATTTTTTTCTGTTTCAGCTTCCTTTATTTTCCCTTCCTGCTTGATTATTCTATTTACTGCTTAAATTCAAATTAAGGCAAACACATACTCCTTCATTCAAGACAGACCTGCCTTCTGCCTGGACAGAGTTGTGGGGTATGGAACATGCGTTAATAACATCATATGGGGAAATCTTATAACTGCACATTTTACACTGTTGCCACACATATTTTATCAAGACAATACTGACCAACAAATTGAGTTTTTGAATCATACCTTGCAAGGCATTCCTTGTATAAAGATTACTGCAGTAATGTGTGACTACATGGGTGTATTCCATCACAGACATGCCTTCAACATCCTGCTCTGTGTTCTCATATTGTATTGGGGTACTCAGTTTGATGATTGCACCCCTTGGGTGATCTCAGTGACTTAGTGGACCTGCTTCTGCTCCCAATGAAGTTGTCAGAGAAAGAGAAATGAATCTGAGGACACTTCTGCAGTTGCCTGAGGATAAAAGGAAATGGGAATAATGCCAGAACAGGAAATTAAAAAAATAAAACCCAAACAGATAAACTCCACAGGCAGTCAATGTCCATCCTAAAGCTCTGAAAAAGGCTGCAAAAGAAATGCAGACAGGGCCAGAAATCACTAAGTTATCATCACTTTTCAGATTATAGTTGCTTGTTTGTGTAACATTATCGTGTGCTTAAGGTTCTGAACACAGATGCAATGTTAGTCCGCTACTTTCAATTATTATATTGGCCTTGTCTTAAGCTTTATTTCAAACCATATTAATTCTAATAAAACTGTATTAAAAATGGTCACATTTATGTTAGCCAAAGGACTGACATTTGAACTGGTTCTTATAAGAACCTTTTTGTCTCTCCATAGAATATACTAAAGATGGATGATCCACCAAGGGTTCAGGTTAATTTCTGGTAAATGCCTAATACTTTAGATACTTAGCTACATGATCCAAATGTATTGAGGAGAGACCCAATTTATCCAAATCTGCTGTTTCATTTTCTGGAAACAGGTTGTCATCTTGCTACCCACTTCAGTATCGGGTCTTGTTGTAAAAAAATTGTGGAAATAATAATGCATACTATTTGCCATATTTTAACTCATTTGATGTTAAAAAGAGGAGGAACTTAAATTCATTACTTTGCTAGCCACAGAATCATGGACTGAATAGAATTGACTGGAGCACCAATGAGTTCTGAGCTGGCAGATGGTTGCTTGGGCACAACTGAGCCTAGGTTAGAACAGCCATGGCTGGAGATGCATGAGACAAAGAATTGGGGAGCTGTAACCAGCTCCTTTACAGTGCAGCTCTCCCATTCCTGCGTCAACCATATGTTGGTGCATCAGTTTGACCTGTTGTGTGCTGCAAACTGACAGCTTCTTTTAGTTTGGTTAAGGATGCATAACAACATTGTGTACTGATAAAAATATAGAATCCTAAACTGGGTTAACTACATTTTCTAGGTGACATTGTTGAAAGAAGTAATTTATTTTTTTCTTGAACAGGTTTTGTGTGGCTTTAAAAATAAACAAAAGACCAAACCTTGCTCCCTTAGTCTTATGTTATAGAGAATGGGCCAAATTCAGGCCATACTCTGTGTTATGGTAGATGAACTGTGACTAACAGTAACAAAAATAGTGCATTTCTTGTGTGATCTGTACCTTAACCTGGTTAAACCCCCACACAGAGCCCACTATGCTATACAAGTTATTCTAAGTAATCTGAATTGGTGTTAGCATGACCAAATCAAAGAGTGTATTTACTACAGTGGCCTGATCATACACAGGACAATAGGCTTTGCCCTAGAACCACATTTCTGGTTACTGCACAGGTGGAATGAGAAATGGTGTGGTAGGACACAACTAGTGCAGCCCACTTGGAAACCTCTTTTCCAACTGACACATGCAAATTAAGGTGATCTGAATTTGGCCCAACGAATTATGTGAAATATTTATATATAAACTTGGCTTCTTTGGTAGTTCAGCTGTACAGTTATTACAGGAGTGGTATTTCTTAAAATAACCACTTTCTGTTTTAAATGAAGGTAATTCATTATGGACTAGATAGCCCTTCATCAATTAAACTGCTGGTTGTGCTTTAACAAGACACACAAAATGAGCATTCTGTCAACAGTTGGAGTAGTTTTACTAAGAAAGATCAATGGACTGTTGGAGTGGAGAAGGAGAAGTATAGAATTTAGCAGGCTACTAGAAAATTTAACCACATACCTCTACTCACCCTTTTAAGTGTTTTAAACTTCCATTTAGAGTTATGGTTTAGTCGTACATTTTAAAAGACTTATATAGGGAGATGCAGTGTTGTTGTAGCTATGTTGGTCCCAGGATATTAGAGAGATAAGGTAAGTCAGGTAATATCTTGTATTGGACCAACTTCTGTTGGTGAGAGAGACAAGCTTTCGAGCTAACACAAAGGGGAAGGGGAAGGTCACCTGAAGAGCTCTATGTTAGCTTGAAAGCTCATCTCTCTCACTAGCAGAAGTTGGTCCAATACAAGATATTACCTCACCCACCTTGTCTCTCTCTAATACAATGAGAGAATATTATTAAGCAGTAGATCTCTCAGAACTAAGGTAGGTAGTAATATACACATTTTACTGGTGACCGGACAGGTTAAGTGACTTGCCCAGCGTCACATAACAAACCAGTTGTATGGCCTGGGATAAAGCCCTGGATATGCCATATCCCACGGACGATGAGGTCCACCTATTGTTTTTAAGCAATAGCAAAATGAAGTCAGCTGCATTGTAAGCTATTTTCTACTACACAATCATAGGTTTAAAAACTAGTTTGGTTTTCCCTTTATGATTTTATTTTGAAAAGTAAAGCAATTACCATTGGAAGAGAGAGACACTAATGGCCAGCAGGTAAATATTTACTAAAAAAATTTGAAGACCAGGAAATACAATTTATAGTACGTAAAAATCTTTAAAAATCCATTCATCTCCCTTTTCCCACCTTTTTCTTCCTATATGAAGCAAAATGTTCATTACCATTTTAATGCCATTTTTATTCCAGTGTTAACTTAATATTGCCATATTCAGCTTTCCATTTTCCAGGCTTTTAAGCAATCACAACTCTATATTTATTTGAAATGCATTCCATATTGAAACAATATTTTATAGCACTTAATTTAAATTATTTTCACATGTATTGCACGTTTCACCCAAGGATTTCAAATAACTTTTCAAATATTAATAAACACTTTACAATACTCTTCTGAGGTGAGCAATTATCATCCCCATTTTACATGTGTGGAAACCCAGGCACAAAGAGGTTAAAGTATTTGTTCCAGGTTGTAGCTATTGCAAAACCAATAAGAAAACCCTGAACTCCCAACGCTGAGGGCCAAACTCACCCCTTGTAAGTGACTGCAGCTTCCCAGTTGAGCTGTACCTTATTGCACAAAGCAGCATACAACCCCTAGTACTGTGCTCAGCACTCATTACCATGCTACAATTAATGCACTGTAGCTACTGACAATGGTTCAGAAGAGTTTGTTACTGTGATAATGCCAGAGTGTTCTAAGATGGCCTGAGAAATCAGTTAATATACTATTACTGTGCAAAAGATATCCTCTTATCTTACATTTCAAAGCAAACTTGAAACACTTCAGAGTAGCGGCTGTGTTAGTCTGTATCTGCAAAAAGAACAGGAGTACTTGTGGCACTTTAGAGATTAACACATTTATTTGAGCATAAGCTTTCATAGGCTACAGCCCACTTCTTTGGATGCATAGAATGGAACATATATTGAGGAGATATATATACACATACAGAGAGCATGAAAAGGTGGGAGTTGTCTTACCAACTCTGAGAGAAATTAAGTAAGAGAAAAAACTTTTGAAGTGATAATCAAGATAGCCCAGTACAGACAGTTTGATAAGAAGTGTGAGAATACTTACATGGGGAGATAGATTCAATGTTTGTAATGGCTCAGCCATTCCCAGTCTCTATTCAAGCCTAAGTTGATTGTATCTAGTTTGCATATCAATTCAAGTTCAGCAGTTTCTCGTTGGAGTCTGGTTTTGAAGCTTTTCTGTTGCAAAATTGTCACCCTCTGGTCTGTTATTGAGTGACCAGACAGGTTAAAGTGATCTCTTACTGGTTTTTGAATGTTATGATTCCTGATGTCAGATTTGTGTCCATTAATTCTTTTGCGTAGAGACTGTCTGGTTTGGCCAATGTACATGGCAGAGGGGCATTGCTGGCACATGATGGCATATATCACATTGGTAGATGTGCAGGTGAACGAGCCCCTGATGGCATGGCTGATGTGATTAGGTCCTATGATGATGTCACTTGAATAGATATGTGGACAGAGTTGGCATTGGGCTTTGTTGCAAGGATAAGTTCCTGGGTCAGTGTTTTTGTTCAGTGGTGTGTGGTACTGGTGAGTATTTGCTTCAGGTTGGGGGGTTGTCTGTAAGCGAGGACAGGTCTGTCTCCCAAGATTTGTTAGTCTCTAAGGTGCCACAAGTACTCCTGTTCTTTTTGAAACACTTCCTAACTTATCACTTCAATAGATATAACTGACAAATCCATTGAAAGTAACTCGAAAAGTCCCCATTTTCTTCATTATGATGGTTGGATGGGAGAGTAGATAAAATGCTTATCAATGACTTCATCACTGACTGCTGGATTCTCCTTCACTGTGTTCATATAATGAGAAGTGATGAAAACCCTAGTGGAAAGAAATTTACCACATGCAACCACTTCTCTGGGAAGATTGAATAAAAAATATCTGGGCCTAATCCAGTAGCTTATTTTTTCATCTGTACAAACACTCCTTTTCCCAAATACATACTTACATAAATATAACTTTTAAATGTTCAAGCTCATCATAAGTACAAAGGACTGACATTTGAACTGGTTCTCATAAGAACCTTTTTGTCTCGCCATAGAATATACTAAAGATGGATGGCCCACCAAGGGTTCAGGTTAATTTCTGGTAAATGCCCAATACTTTAGATACTTAGATACATGATCCAAATGTTTTGAGGAGAGACCAAATTTATCCAAATCTGCTGTTTCATTTTCTGGAAACTGGTTGCTACCCACTTTAGTATCGGGTCTTTTGTAAAAAATTTGTGGAAATAATAATGCATACTATTTGCCATATTTTAACTCATTTGATGTTAAAAGGAGGAGGAGCTTAAATTCATTACTTTGCTAGCCACAGAATCATGGACTGAGTAGAATTGACTGGAGCACCAATGAGTTCTGAGCTGGCAGATGGTTGCTTGGGCACAACTGAGCCTAGGTTAGAACAGCCATGGCTGGAGATGCATGAGACAGAGAATTGGGGAGCTGTAACCAGCTACTTTACATTGCAGCTCTCCCATTCCCACATCAGACCAATGGTCCATCCAGCCCAGTGTCCTGTCCTCCATCATTGGCCAATGCCAGGTGCTTCAGAGGGAATGAACAGAACAGGTAATCATGAAGTGATCCATCCCCTGTCGCACATTCCCAGCTTCTGGCAAACAGAGGCTAGGGAAACCACCCCTGCCCATCCTGACTAATAACCATTGATGAACCTATCCTCCATGAATTTATCTAGTTCTTTTTTGAACCCTGTTATAGTCATCCCTTCCTGCTCCGATGAGATGGCCCAGCATACACAATAGTATGGCATCATACTTAACCCAGAACTTCATGGCACTAGGGATAGACATTTAGGGAGTTGAAAGAGGAAAAAATAATATGCATTTTCCCCTTAGATAATGTGCTCTTGTCCCTCATAAACTAGCTGTTGTGGGAATTCAGCTCCTATTGGTAAATGCCTAGGCATTTGTGCAGTGTTTTAATACTTAGACCTAAACTACCTTTTAGTTCTAAACTACTCAATTCAGTAGAACCTCAGAGTTATGAACTGACCAATCAACCACACACCTCATTTGGAACCCGAAGTACACAATCAGGCAGCAGCAGAGACCAAAAAATAAAGCAAATACATGAAGTACAGTACTGTGTTAAACGTAAACTACTAAAAATAAAGGGAAAGTTTAAAAACAAGATTTGACAAGGTAAGGAAACTGTTTCTGTGCTTTTTCATTTAAATTAAGATGGTTGAAAGCAGCATTTTTCTTTTGCATACTAAAGTTTCAAAGCTGCGTTTAGCTAATGTTCAGCTGTAAACTTCTGAAAGAACAACCATAACATTCTGTTCAAAGTTACAAACATTTCAGAGTTATGAACAACCTCAATTCCCAAGGTGTTCATAACTCTGAGGTTCTACTGTACAATCCTTTCTAACAATAACCCCTTAATCTTTATGTTCAAATGTCCGCTATTTTCAGGGAAGTAATGTTCTGTGAAGCAAAGAGCTGGGTGAAATTTTTTGCATGAATTTTTGTTTGATGAATAGTTTAATCTGTGAAAAATGCAGTTTTGGTTGTCCCAGAATTAGCTGTGAATTTGACATGAAAAATTTTGGCCATTCAGAAAACAGCTGGAGGTACCAGTGCTCCTGCTGCTCGCTCCTTGTCACTTTTAACCCACTGGTTAGGGAACTCACATGAGATCTGGGAGATCCAGTTTGAATCTCTGTCCTGTCACAGACACAAAATGAACTTCTTAAATTAAAAAAAAAAAATTAGATTTGGTTCAAACTGAACTAATTGTTTAATTTTTGTTCAGAACTGCCAGCAAACAGAAAAATCAGTTATGCACTCATCACTATATGTAACACCCACTCAGTCAAATTACTTTTGAACTTGGCCCATCTCTTTTAGAACAGTATGGCAAAAAATTCATTTCCTGCGCTAGTGTTGAACTATCCTGGCATTTTACTAATGAGTAGAATCAATCAATTAATAAAATAAAACTCCACAGAAAATGTTGACTTTTTATTGAAAAATCAAAAACCAATTTTTTTCAGCTGAAATTGAAAATAAATCACTTCAGTGCTTCATGTGCTTATAGTTCTGTTTTGTTCTCCTCTATAGGTTGAGATTCTTGGTCAAACTACATTTCCCATGAAGCACCATGGTCTCTCCTCTTGGAGACAGAAGGAAGGGTATCGTGGAAATCTCCTGGCCATGTGAATTATGGGAGATGAAGTCTGGCTAAGGAGCTTGAAACATAAAGGAGAATGAGGACATGAGGCAACCAAACTACATATCCCTTGAACCCAGTGGCAGCATATGTGAATCAAAATATTTCAGCTTTCCAGTAGTCCAGTGTTTAGTTTTTGACAAAAAATCTAAATTTTCTACAGAAAGCAAACACTTTTCACAACAAATTTTGTTTAGTCAAAATGCCAGTTGTTTTGTTGAAAGCTAGATCTGCTAGGAAATTTTCAACCAGCCCTACTAGTGAGGATAGGTTTTTTTATGCTTTAATATTGTATTATGGCAAAGTTACAATGAACTATTAACACCACATCATATATTACAGATTCGGGATCGGGTTAATTTTCAAAGGACCAGGCTATAGATTCTGGCTTGCTGGTAGGGGAACCCTCCTTCTCTGAGTACGCTAGAAAGGGTGGCCAGATTTTGAGGATTTTTTTTTATACTGCCTGGAAGTTAAAAACCAGACAAATTCAAATTAGAAATGAGGCATAACAATGAGGATGATTAACCACTGGAACAAACTACCAAGGGAAGGGATGGATTCTCCATTTCTTCTTGTCTTCCATTCAAACGGGGTTGATATGCTTTAGTCACTCATAAGTTGTTGAGCTCAATGTATGTGTAACTGAGTGAAATTCTTTGGTCAGCGTTATACTGGAAGTCAGATGTGATGATCCAATGGTCCCTTCTGTTCTTAAAATCTATAATCTGTATTGACCCTATAGACAATTCATGTTATACTAAAAATGTGGCTTTTTACCTCTTAAATGAGCATTTTAAGGTGAGTTTCAGGAGGAGTTCACTCCTCCCATGCTTGTCCTCCTCTTCTTTTATGCTGGTATGCAGCCCCTTCTCTGCTTCCCCTTCTCTCCTCACAATGGACACCAGCTGAATGATGGAATAAGGCCCACTCTTTCAGAGGGCAGTAACCCTTATCATGCATTGGCCACCTCTTCAGCAGGAAGCAATTCTGAAGTCAATGCCTGGAAGTTTACACTTCTGGTTGTGACTGCTCTGAGTTGCCCACTACTACAGACAGAAGGAGGATAAGTCTTTTGTTCAGAGAGGGGAGGAGGAGGATTTCCATAGAGGGAGGCCCAGGGGACGTTCACAACTAGATCTGCCTGGAAGTCTTGACCCAAGGGCTCTCTCCAATGGTTACAGGCTGCCGCTTCCATCCCATTAGTGAGGAAATTGGCTAGCTTGTCCCAATATGGGAAACATGTCAGAACTCAGAAATATTCTGTTGGTTAATGCATAATTCATGAATTGACAGTGTAATGGGGTGACAAACTCATTCTCGTGTATGTGTTTGTATAATCTTTTTTCATTTACAAAATGTCTACAATGACAGCACAACACAGTCACAAAGTCAGTTTTAGATACTGCATCTAATATGTTGTGATCCTACGATCATTGCTTCTGTATACCCAGGGCCGGTGCAAGGAAGTTTCGCGCCCTACGCGAAACTTCCACCTTGCGCTCCCCCCCCCCAGTCCTGCGGCAGCTCCCCGCCCCCCCCGCCCTGAGGCGCCCCCCCGCGGCAGCTCCCCCCCCGCCCTAAGGCACCCCCCCTGTGGCGGCTCCCCCCGCCGGGGAGCTGTGCGGCAGCTCCCCACCCCAGCTCACCTCTGCTCCGTCTCCTCCCCAAGCACGCCGCCCCCGCTCGAATTGTCCTCCCCTCCCAGGCTTGTGGCGTCAAACAGCTGATTGGTGCCGCAAGCCTGGGAGGCAGGAGAAGTGGAGCAGTGACGGCGTGCTCGGGGAGGGGGCGTAGCAGAGGTGAGCTGGGGTGGGGAGTCCTGTGGCAGCTCCCCCCCCGCCCTGAGGCACCCCCCCCGGCCCAGGGAGCCGTGTGGCACCTCCCCACCCCAGCTCACCTCTGCTCCGCCTCCTCCCCGAGCACGCCTGTTCCGGCTCTAATTCTCCTCCCAGGCTTGCGGCGCCAAACAGCTGATTGGCACTGCAAGCCTGGCAGGCAGGAGAAGTGGAGCAGCGACCGCGAGCTCGGGGAGGAACGCTGTAAAAAAAAATTGGGGGCACCGCTTTTTGGCGCCCCCAAATCTTGGCTCCCTAGGCAACCGCCTAGTTCACCCTGTGTATACCCAGTGCTACAGGATGGGATTTACACACAATCCTGTAGATTTATGAGGAGCTCATGGAAGCTAGACAAATAAAATCTCTGTGCATTGATGGGAAAGATTTACAAAGTAGCACTCGATAAAAACAAATTTGTTTAAGGACACTGGAGAATAGACTGTTGTAGGTGTCATGGTTTTGGTTCTTTTTTTATATGTCATGTAGTAAGTCAGAGAGCAAATATGAGCTGTGAGAGAGAACTTGGGTTTTGTTTACAACTGTTACTGTCTTTTTTAAAAAAATGTATTTATGCCTTCTATATTGAATCTTCAGGTTCAGGTTCTTCGGAATGCAGGAGAAGAAGTGACCCTAACAGTGTCCTTTCTGAAAAGAGCGCCTGCTTTTCTCAAATTGCCTCTGAATGAAGATTGTGCGTGTAAGCATTTGTGATTAGCTAAAAGAAAAATCCATTCATTGTTCATGTGAACCTCTGCTGTTAGTTTCCAAATTTCCTGTGCACTTTCAGTGATTGGCAGGAGCTATTTCAGTCAGTTTTGTGGTCTGAATATGAACTTTTAATATCACCAGGTGCTGTGTTGACATTCGTTGTAAGCTAATGCTATCTTTGCTTCAGGCCATACTCTCAACTGGTGTGAATCAGCATAGCATTACTGAAATCAATAGGGCTACACCAGTTTACACAAGCTAAGGTTTGGGCCCAGAGTATTTAAAGATCCTTTTTTCAAACATACAATGGCATTGAAATTGGAACGGTTTATATATTCTAAATGTGAAACTGAGATTGCACATTTACATTTTAAGGTCTTATCTTCTCAATTTAAATTTCATTCAGGGGCTTTAGTGGAGATATACCTTTAATTGGAGATTAATACACTCTGAACTGAATAGTATTTTGGTTTAGTGCAACAGAATTTTAGTTGACTAGCCCCAATGGGAATTTGAAAGAGATGTATGGAAGCAGCTGCCTGCTTCTAATTATAATAAATTATAATTGTTGGTACACCACTGTATATAGCTACAGTGTATCTGTGCCTGTGTATATGTGTGACTATGTCTTTATTCACCTCTGCTTTCTTTCAACTTCATTTTTTTCTGAAAGTGTGAAGATAATGTTTAGTTTTAATTAAGAGAACAAAAATATTTTTAGGTCTGAAACCTATTTGGTGTGTGTGTGTGTGTGTGTATGGATGTATGAAATCTATTCTAAAATATTTCAGTTTATTTGCATGAATTCATTGACCAATTCCTTATTTCTCACAAACTTTGTACAGGCAATGTTTTTGTTCACAAGTAGAACTGATCAAAATATTTTTGAAACTTTTTTCCATTGGAAAAAGTTGTCTTGTCAAAACAAAAATGTTCTGTGATACATTTCTGTTTCAGTGATTGTTTTGCAGGAAGGTTTCTCAGGTCCAGGAAGAACTCTCTTGCCTGCTTATTATAGGGCACTGGCTGGAATGTACAGTGAAACAGAGTGGGGACTTGAACCCTCATATCCTAATCCACTTCCTTACCACTGGGCTAATCAGAGTGTGAATTATAAATAGCTAATGCTCACAGTAATACTTTGTGAAAAATCCATAGGTTGACTATTGTTCATGTCAGTTATTCATTGGCTAATTTTGAATAACAAACACATAAAAATCAGTCTGTGGATATTTCACGAATAAAAAGAGAAACAAACAAACTGTTGTCTGTGAACCTTAGTTGTACCCATGACAGTGCTTAGGACAAAAATGTAACTGTTTGAATATGATATCTAACATCATGTAATATGGGACAATGTTATATGCATGAATATTTTTATTAGGTGTCCCTAGTGACCAAAGCAGTGGCACATCATCTCCCCTCTGTGACAGTGGTTTGCATCTCAACTACCATCCCAACAATACGGTAAGAGATTATTTTACCTTTCAGTGCTAACTCATCAATGAGGTGATGGATGATATCCCAGACGAGGCATGGAAAAATATCTACAAAGATGGGGGTCACCTAAATAACACTGGATTTAGTTCGTGAATAAGAGTTTCTCTTTAGTTTTGAATATACCTGTAACATTTTTGACTCCTCCTATTCTGAGGCATCCTCTATTGATTTTCAATTAAACTTGTCTGAATGTATTAACTGGTGAGCTAGGAACCATTTTTCATTTTTTCTGCCTCTTTTTGAAGAGTAACTGCCAAAGAAACAACATACAGCATGGTATGATTAACATGAGACACATACAGAATATAATTGAATGTCAGTGTTGTATATTTAGTGAAGTGGATCTGGCAGCTGTTCCATTGCTGCCTTAATCAGCTACTAGTGAGAAAACAGATATTTTTAAATTAGAGAGCATTCTTATGGCATATTTGTATAATCAATTCATTTGTGCCCCTTGCATTTCAAATGCTTCTTAAAAAGTAAGGGTAAGAAAACTTTCAAAGTCACTCCGGATGCTGCTGAACTATTAAATAATTACAGCTGGTTGGGAATTTGTCAATTAAATGGTTTTCACCGGAAAATGCTGATTTGTCACTATTGAAGCTTTTAGAAGGAAAAGGTTCATTGTGACAATTTTCCTGGTTTTGAAAAAAAAATTGAAAAAAGTTTGAAACTGTCAAAACATCCCATTTTGACATTGTTGAAACATAAACATTCTGATTGGGGGTCAAAATGATTTTTCATTTCAAAATTTATAGGAAAAAATAAAAATTGAAATTAAACTTTTTGAAATTATTGAAATGAAATGTTTCATTGACACAATCCAATTTTTTCCCCAGATTCCCCTCCCCACAATCATGTTTTCAAATTCCCATGGAGTGGGCAAACAGTTTCCAAGCTCTAAAAATAATCCCACAAAACATACACAGCATATATAAAAGAGAACATTTTCAGTATTTACTTTGTATTTATATTTTAACACATCAAAATAGAGCCTATACCTTGAAAATAATTAAAAATACTAATGAATTCTGCACCCCTCCCCAAGAAAGCAAACCAACCACCTTATTCCACATAAAAGAAATGTCGCCCAAAACAACATTTCCCCATCTCATCTCTCTTGAAGCCTGAAACATAGATATCTGTCTCTTGGCCCCCTACACTGAGCTAAGTGGGGTGTGGAAGAGAGCTGCTGAGCCAAGGAGAAACCACTGATTACAGAAAGCAGTTAAGTAAAATCTTCTCCCTTCTACAGAAACCTCTTTGTGACTCACCAGTGCAGAAAATGGGACACGGACGGGAATGGTGGAGATAATGAGGCAAATTCTCAATTTGAGGTCAATGAAGCTATGACAATTTATACCAGCTGAGTGTCTGGCCCTATGTGTGTACTTAATAATTCTGTGACGAGATTGAGTGCTCAGCAAGCCAAGGTGTGAATGTACAGCACTCTAGCCTGCCGCACATGCTATGGACCCTGCTACTGCACACTAAAAGTTCTATAGTGCAGTCTGACATACTGCTATTTCAAACTGAAGTACATCAAGGCATACTAGAGAATGATTAGTGTACAGTACCAGAGTCCACATGGCCTGTCAGTGAGCAATGTACAGCCCTGTACATTCACACCCTAGCTTGCTGTGCACTGACTGTGTAGCCAGGTCAACTGAGCTTACATTTGGTGACATTAGTAATTAGAGCTAGGTAAACTTACTCAAATAAAATAAGAACTCTTCTGGACCTTCTCCCAAACCTTCAATTGAACTCAAACCATGCTTTTGTTGTCACTTCTAAAAACTCATTTTCTGGTACAATCAAATGAAGATTTTCTTTCATAAAGTGGAATATTTAAGTGTACCATTTTGCCTGTTTCTTAAAAGGGGTGTAGTTTAAATTTCATTAATTAGCATCACAAATTCTAATCGAAAGTGATAGTATAATGGCAAACTGTCATTTTAAGATGAAAATCTACAGATAAATATTCAGATTAATATTCAGAAATACCTCTGGAGAGTATGGTACACTTTCTTCTCAATGTAGGAAAAGACTTTAACACATGAATATAAGATGTTTTTTTTAAATGCAGGAAAAAACAAAGTGATGGTCACTTTATACAGTCCTGGAAGGTGGTATTTGACATGTAATACTCTCTTTGATGTGTATCAAACAACTCCTAGGTGGGCTTCTTATGATCAGCAAGAACTTCCACCTGGAATTATCCATTATAACTCATACAGGATATTACCAGTAATGTTATAAACCACTACATATGCAATAAAATATCAGAGTTTGACTTGGAAAGATAAGTGCTTAAGAGTACTCCATCCTAGAGCCACAATCAGCTGGACTCTGACTTCACTGGGTCTCTGCACTGACAAAAAAGGCTGCCTCCATGGATCAGACTTCAGGATGAGGTCTTGGTGCTGGTCAAAGAATATTACAAAATTCATTCATAAGTAAATGTTGGTAACTTTGCTCCACTGCTATTTGAGTGGATTCCGTTATGTGATTTGCAAGTTTTTGGATAACTTCCAGTTCATAAAAAATGTTTAATAATTTGTGAAAATACTTGTGAAATTTTTTGGATTTATATTAATTCAGAAATGTATACTAGGAGGTATTTGCTATTCACCATTCATTATCTGTTATTCTCCCATGTAAAATCTTACAGCTGTGTAATCAGGGAGCAGAAAAAATTCCTTGTGACAGACCACAAATCATGAATATTCTAACTGAATCATTACTGCACAACATAAAGGTGAACATTTTTGCCCAATTTTGCCCATTGTTAAATTTGATAAATATTTATCAATAAAAAATGAATGGGGGAAGGGTTACATTTTCAACAAACATTATTAACAATAAATAATTAAACCTAATCATGTCTAGGATGAAACTTTGGTTGTATGGTACCAAAATAACTGCAGTCTAATTTCAACCAGAGGTTTACATAGAATATTTGTGCTGCATCCAACTGTGAAATTATTTTGGAGAGTAAAATAATAAAACTTTATATAATATGTTTGTTTTTAAAATATGGTTTAAATGAGCTTTCTTCACATGTGTTGAATGGAATGCCATTTGATGGTACATCACAACTAATGAAGGATGAATGTCAAAAACCCAGTGGTTCAGGGAACCACCTTAGATATTATATCTTCGTCCCACTCACTTCTACCTGTGAAACTGGGAAAGAGATTTTCTTTTTTTGTGCTTATTTTTTTTATTGATGTTTTTAAATTTTAAAAAATGACAAATACAAAAAGATACATAACTTATACATTCTAGCACCCTTTTTCTCCCTTGGGTGGAAATTGAATGTGCATTAGTACATATGATTTCCCCTGCGTGTCTCCTTGGCTCCTTTTCTTGTGCAATGGACAAAAATAAGGTAACTATAATGTCGGTTGTATGAAGGGTCTGGGCTAGCCTAACTAAGAGGTACCATTTTCATCCTCACCATCATACAAAAGTATCTATATAGTGTAGGGCTCTCAAATAATTAACAAAAATTAATTGTAATTAATCATGCAATTAAAAAAAATATGATTAAACGTGCTGTTAAACAATAACAGAATACAATTTATTTAAACATTTTTTGATATTTTCTACATTTTCAAATATGTTGATTTCAATTACAACACAAAATTCGAAGTGTACAGCGCTCACCTTATATTTATTTTTTATTACAAATATTTGCACCACAAAAATGATAAACAAAAGAAATAGTATTTCAAGTCACCTAATACAAGTACTGTAGTGCAATCTCTTTATCATGAAAGTTGAACTTACAATTGTAAAATTATGTAAAAAAAATAACTGCACTAAAAATAAAACAATGTAAAATTTTAGAGCCTACAGATCCACTCTGTCCTACATCTTGTTCAGCCAATTGCTCAGACAAACTAGCTTGTTTACATTTGCGGGAGATAATGCTGCCCACTTCTTGTTTACAATGTCACCTGAAAGTGAGAACTCATTCGAATGGCACTGTTGTAGCAGGTGTCGCAAGATGTGCTAATGATTTATATGTTCCTTCCTGCTTTGATCACCATTCCAGAGGACATGTGTCTATGCTGATGATGGGTTCTGCTTGATAACGGTCCAAAGTAGTGCATAGTGATGTATGTTCATTTTCATCATCTGAGTCAGATGCCACCAGCAGAAGGTTGATTTTCTTTTTTGATGGTTTGGGATCTATAGTTTCCACATCGGAGTGTTGCTCTTTTAAGACTTTTGAAAGCATGTTCCACACCTGGTCCCTCTCAAATTTTGGAAGGCACTTCAGATTCTTAAACCTTGGGTTGAGTGCTGGAGCTATCTTTAGAAATCTCATATAGGTACCTTCTTTGCGTCAAATCTTCAGTGAAAGTGCTCTTAAAATGAACATGTGCTGGGTCATCTTTCGAGACTGCTATAACATGAAATATATGGCAAAATGCGAGTAAAACACAGAGAGTAGACATACAATTCTCCCCTAAGGAATTAAGTCACAAATGTAATTAACACATTTTTTTAATGAGTGTCATCGGCATGGAAGCATGTCCTCTGCAATGGTGGCCAAAGCATGGAAGGAGCTTACAAATGTTTAGCTTATATGGCACATAAACCTTGCAACGCTGGCTATAAAAGTGCCATGCAAATGCATTTTCTCACTTTCAGATGACGTTGTAAATAAGAAGTGGGCAGCATTATCTCCCGTAAATGTAAACACATTTGTTTGTCTTAGCGATTGGCTGAACGAGAAATAGGACTGAGTGGACATGTAGGCTCTAAAGTTTTACACTTGTTTTTTTTTTAGTGCAATTATGTAACCAAAAAAATCTACATTTGTAAGTTGCACTTTCATAATAAAGAGATTGCTCTACAGTACTTGTATGAGGTGAACTGAAAAATACTATTTCTTTTGTTTATCATTTTACAGTGTAAGTATTTGTAATGAAAATAATATAAAGTGAGCACTGGAAACTATGTATTCTGTGTTGTAATTGAAATCAATATATTTGAAAATGTAGAAAAAAATCCAAAAATATTTAAATTTCAGTTGGTATTCTATTATTGTTTAACAGTATGCTTAAAACTGTGATTAATTGCATTAATTTTTTTAATCCCAATTAATTTTTTTAGTTAATTGCATGAGTTAACTGCAGTTAATTGACAGCCCCAGTGTGGGACAACCCAGACTTGCAAATTGGAAACAAACCTGTAATTCGTAAAAGCTGGCTGAGCAAAGGGCATCATATGGATTTCCTTTGTGGGCTGGTATGGTGTACCAGTAAGAAGTGGCCACCGGTACAAGCCCGTACACAGCAGATGTTAAAGTGCTGCCGTGGCAGCGCTTTAACATCGCTGCCCCTTTTGCCCCTCCTGCCGCTGATGGGAGGGGCAAAAGGGGCAGATGCCCTGGGGCCTGGCGATTTAAAAGGGTCTGGGGCTCGGCTGCCACTGCTGCTACCACGGCAGTGGCCGGAGCCCCAGCCCCTTTAAATCGCCACCGGAGCCCCAGGCAGCGTGGGCCAGGCAGTGCAGAAGGGCTGGCTGGGGGAGGCTGACCCCCCCAGCCCCGCCCCTTCTGCCTGAGGCCCCGCCCCTTCTGGGGCCCCGGAGCTGGGCCCCTGTGCTGGTGAGTCTTTTATGTTACTTTCACCCCGGCTAACACTAAAGTAGCACTAGGACCTGTCACCTGAATGGAGAGGCAGTACTTACAACTAGGATACATGCTAACATGTCAATTTGGCCCCAATGCCCTAGAACTGCCAGAGACTCCAGAGCTACTGGGAACTTTTAGAAGTGTTTCATAAACTCCCCAGGCCCATGTCCACTATAAATGCTCTCTGAATAAAGAGGAGTTCCGTTATTCTGAAGTTATTTATGAAAGTATGGGAAGGGGATTTATCACAACCCTTACAGGAATCCCACTTGCAGAGCATATTATGTAATGTAAAAATACCTCTGTGGATAGGCTATGCTTGATACAACAAAAGATATTATTTAAAATGTATTGGACAATATAAAGGTTGCACAAGATACAGACCTTATCTCTGAAGTTTGTTGGCACTATAATAAAGAAATGGAACCCTGATACTCATGCTATGGGACTGTACAACAGTCAGGTAGCTGTGGAAAAGGACAAAAGTTACAATGGTCCTGACTTCAACAGCCAAACCTCTGCTGAAAATTATATCCTGGGATATTTACCTGCTAAACTTGGTTTAATTCTGCAACAAACACTTTGGTTCTTGAGGTCTGCAATAATCACCAAGCGCATGATTTTATAAAAATGGAAGAGAAGACTTATGCCCAGAATAGACCAGTTCTATTCAAACCTCTCTGAGTTAGCAGCTAAAGAAGGAATAATTTATTGCATAGAGATCCATTATATGCAATTTAACTCTTGGAGTCCAGCTGTTTGAAGTCTCTGAGTGGTTAAATGCCTCCTGGTGGTGAGGGGTGGAGCTGAGCTAAGCAGGGAACATCAGTCCACCTTCTATGGGGAATAGGGGTTGTATAATTTGGATGGCCTCCACCTCATCAGAAGGGGAATCAATATCCTCAGGGACAGGTTGGTTAGAGTAGTCAGGAGGGCATAAGAATGGCCATACTGAGTCAGACCAAAGGTCCATCTAGCCCAGTATCCTGTCTTCCGACAGTGGCCAGTGGCTGGTGACCCAGAGGGAATGAACAGAGCTGGTAATCGTCAAGTGATCCATCCTGTTACCCATTCCCAGCCTCTGGCAAATAGAGGCTAGGGACACCACCCCTGCCCATCCTGGTTAATAGCCATTGATGGACCTATCCTCCATGAATTTATCTAGTTCTTTTTTGAACCATGTTATAATCTTGGCTTTCACAACATCCTCTGGCAAAGAGTTCCACAGACTGACCGTGCGTTGTGTGAAAAAATACTTACTTTTGTTTGTTTTAAACCTGCTGCCCATTAATTTCATTTGGTGACCCCTAGTTCTTGTGTTATGAGAAGGAGTAAATAACACTTCTTTATTTACTTTCTTCAGACCAGTCATGATTTTATAGACCTCAAGCATAACCCCCCTTAGTTGTCTCTTTTCCAAGTTGAAAAGTCCCAGTCTTATTAATCTCGTCTCATACGGAAGTATGCATAGATTTATACCTACTATATAATGAAGCACTCACCTAGTTAAACTGTTTAATATGAATGCTGTTCTAAAATCATTTTTTATTTGCCTAGTACAGTTGTCAGTAAAGCATAGTGATATTCCAGGGACTATTTATCATGACATAAGAAAGGCCATGCTGGGTCAGATCACCGGTCCATCTAGCCCAGCATCCTGTCTTCCACAAGTGGCCAATGCCAGGTGCTTCAGAGGGAGTGAACAGAGCAGATAATCATCAAGTGATCCATCCCCTGTCACCCTGTGCTGCACTAATTATGTCACAGGCTTATTCATTGCTGAAATATGTAGACGAGACCCTTGTTTAAAACGTATCTACATCTTGCAAAAAGATTTGGTAGGCCTGAAACTTTTCATGAATAAAAAAAGGGAAGGAGAAATGACATCAATGAAAACATGTAGAATGTTGTTTGCTGTCATTTACACATACTTAAATCTTTCAAGCTTGGCTTCACTTGCAAGCATCACAGAATAATAATCATATTGGTTTATTTTTAAAAAAAGTATTTTACAGGATACTAAGACATGCAAATCAAGACTGGCATATTGTCATATAGTTAGCTTGTGGGCAGGTCTTAAACTCACCTCATACAGAAGCCGTTCCATACCCCTAATAATTTTGGTTGCCCTTTTCTGTACCTTTTCAATTCCAATATATCTTTTTTGAGATGGGGCGACCACATCTGCACGCAGTATTCAAGATATGGGCGTGACATAGATTTATATAGAGGCAATGTGATATTTTCTGTCTTATTATCTATCCCTTTCTTAATGATTCGCAACATTCTGTTAGCTTTTTTGACTGCCGCTGCAAATTGAGTGGATGTTTTCAGAGAACTATCCACAATCGCTCCAAGATCCCTTTCTTGAGTAGTGACAGCTAATTTAGACCGCATAATTTTATATGTATAGGTGGGATTATGTTTTCCAATGTGCATTACTTTGCATTTATCAACATTGAATTTCATATGCCATTTTGTTGCCCAGTCACCCAGTTTTGTAGATCCCTTTGTAGCTCTTCGCAGTCTGCTTTAGGCTTAACTATCTTGAGTAGTTTTGTGTTATCTACAAATGTTGCCATCACACTGTTTACCCCTTTTTCCAGATCATTTATGAATATGTTGAACAGTACTGCTCCCAGTACATACTCCTGGGGGACACCATTATTTACCTCTCTCCATTCTGAAAACTGACCATTTATTCCTACCCATTGTTTCCTATCTTTTAACCAGTTACCAATCCATGAGAGCCCTTCCCTCTTATTCCATGACAGCTTACTTTGCTTAAGAGCCTTTGGTGAGGGACCTTCTCAAACACTTTCTGAAAATCTAAGTACACTATATCCACTGGATTCCCCTTGTTCACATGCCTGTTGACCCCCTCAAAGAATTCTAGTAGATTGGTGAGGCATGATTTCCCTTTCCAAAAACCATGCTGACTCTTCCCCAACAAATTATGTTCATCTATGTGTCTGACAATTCTGTTCTTTACTATAGTTTCAACCAGTTTGCCTAGTACAGGCTTACTGGCCTGTAATTGCCAGGATCACTTCTGGAGCTATTTTTAAAAATTAGTGTCACATTAGCTATCCTCCAGTCATTTGGTACAGAAGCTGATTTAAATGATGGGTTACAAACCACAGTTTGTATTAAATTAATAGCAAAAGGAGGGGGGAAACAAGGAAGATATGAGCACTCAGCAAAAAATGACATGCTGAGAGCAAGAGAGACACAGTGGGTGGCTTTTATTGGACCTATTTATGTTGGTGAGAAAGACAAGCTTTTGCGCTTAGACAGAGCTCATCTTCAGTTCTGGGAAACATGTTTAGAGTGTCACAGCTAAATACAAGGTGGAACAGATTGTTTAGCATAACATATTTCAAGGGACCATTCAAGGTGAAGTGGCCCATTAACACCCCTCCAGTCATATGGGGAGAACAAAGGGCGGAGGTTGTTAGTGGATTATAGATTGTTGTATTAAGCCATAAATCCAGTGTCTCTATTCAGTCCATGATTTTTAGTGTCTAGCAAAGTTATGAATTTCAGCTCTCAGGTTCATCTTTTGAAAGTGTTGTGCAGGTTTCTTTTGAGGATGGGGACTGATAGGTCAGCTATAGAGTGATCGCTTTGGGGAAAGTGTTCACCCACAGGCGATATGGCATTTTTGCCTTTTATCATTATCTTGTGTGAGTTCAGTGAGACGTGTAGTGATTGGCTGGTTTCACCCCAGTGTTATTGGGGCATTGAGTACACTGGATGAGGTATACCACATATTGTAATAGGCATGCGTAAGACCCATGGATCTTGAAAAGTGTGTTTTGTGGGTATTGATCATTGTAGCAGTGAAGATATGTCTGCAGATTTTTCATCTGTTGTTTTGGTGGGGTCTGATGCTGCTTTGAGTTGGTGTATCCTGGTCTGTGAGGAGCTTGCTTTTGATGATGAGGTTGGAGAGGTTGGGGGGTAGTTTGAAGGCCAGAAGATTCAATAAAGATTTCTTTCAGGATGGGGTCTCCATTGAGTATGGGTTATAGTTGTTTGATGATACCCTGTATGGGTTCCAGTTTGGTGTGATAGTGACAATTAGGGGTGTGCGGTCAGAGGTTTTTATTTCTGTATTAAAGCAGGTTCTCTCAGAGTATTTGGGTGGCCTGTTCAAGGATGTGATCTACTTCTTCGGTGGAGTGTCCTTTTTTTGGTGAAGGCAATTTTGAGTGTGTTAAGGTGCATATCCTGGACTTTCTCCTCAGAGCCTATTCTGTGGTACCTGAGTACCTGGCTATAGATAATGCATTTCTTGGTGTATTTGGGGTAGTTGCTGGATCTCTGAAGGAAGGTGTGGTGATCCATGGATTCTTGTATATAGTTGTGTCTCGGGTTCCATTGTTGAAGCTGATAGTGGTGTCCAGGAAGTTGAAGCTAGTGTGGGAGTGTTTCAGAGAGATTTTAATGAGCAAGTGATGGTTCTTGAAGTTGTGGTGGAAATCTATATTGAGAACAAAATTAATTACAGAACCAAAGGATATGAAGAGAAGAAATTCTTTAATTGGCTGCACATCACTGCAAGATCTGGGGTAACAAACGAGGAATTAGAATTTATGAGCATTAATTCTGTCTAGTTGGTATTACAGAAACATGGGATGATTTGCACTATTGGAATATTAAAATCAATGGTTGCAACCTATTTAGGAAGGATCAAATGGGCAAAAGGGGATGGGGAGTGGCACTCTACGTAAAAATTCATAATTCAGAAGAAAATTATTTTATGTATTTATTTTATTTTAATTAACTTATGTATTTATGTATTTATTTTAATGCTTCTGGATCAATATTCTAATAGGTAAGCACATGAGGAGGGTATAAGTTTTTGTCTGCTACAGACTACCAAACCGCACAAGGGAACAGGATGACCACTTCTTATACATCTATCTATAATTTGTAGAGAAAAACAAAGCTTCATGAAAAACAAAGCTTCTATGAATCTATGATCATGGGGGACTTCAATTTGAGTGACGTATGTAGGAGGTTTCATGATACCGCTACTAAAAGATCCTTGTAATTTTTAACCATTATAGATGACAATTTCCTAACTCAAAAAGTGTTACAGCCGACATAGAGGAATTCTTTATTAGTCTGTTTCTCAACAGATAAAGAGAAACTGATCACAGAACTAAAAGATTAATGGTTGCTTAGGTTCATGTGATCATGATTTGAATACATTTATAGTGTGCAAGCAATATATATAATATACATTGTGCTTTAATAGGACCAATTTCACAAAACTGAAAACAATTATGAGCCAAATCATCTGAGAGGAAGAATATAATCACAAAAAATTATATGATAATTGGGAATCATTTAAGAACACCTTAGGAGATGGCTATAAAGGCACAACCCCAAAATCGAGGAAGAAGGCTATACTGGTTAAAGGGCAGGGCATATATAAATAAAACAGATGGAAAATGGGGAAGTTGATAGTAATGAATATTAAGCAGAAGTTAGGAATTGTAGAAAATTGATAAGGGAAGCAAAGGGTCACAAGGAAATCTCTATGACCATCAGAGTTAAGGGCAATAAGAAGGAGTTTTTAAATATATTAAGAACAAAAAGAATCCTGACATTGGTGTTGGTCCATTATTAGATAGAAATGGTAGACATCAATAATAATGCAGAAAAGGCAGAAGTGTTCAATTAATATTTCTGTTCTATATTTGGGGAAAAACAGATGATATAGTCTCATTACCACTCTTGCCATTCCACTTGTATCTCTGGAAAGTGATAAACTGCTGCTACTAAAGTTAGAAATTTTTTAATCGGCTGGTCCAGATAACTTGCCGCCTAGAGTTTTAAGTTAATGTTGATTTTCAATAACTCTTAGAGCACTGGGGGGAGTTCCCAATGATTGGAAGAAAGCTAATGTGCCAATTTTTAAAAGGGATGACCTGGGTAATTTTAGGCCTGTCAGCCTGACATCGATCCCTGGTTAGATAATAGAACAGTTGATACAGGACTTGATTAATGAAGAATAAAGAAGTTTAATGTAATTAATGCAAATCAACATGGGTTTATGGAAAATAGATTCTGTCGAACTGACATACTAATAGGTCTTAAAATGTAGTTGTAAATGGGGAATAGTCAGCGAGCAGGTGTGTTTCCAGTGGGGTTCCACATGGATTGTTTCTTGTCCCTACGTTATTTAACATTGTTGTTAATGAGCTGTAAGAAAACATAAAATCATCATTGATAAAGTTTGCAGATGACACAGAAATTGGGAAGTGGTAAATAATGGAGAGAATAGGTCATTGATTCAGAGCTATCTGGATCACTATTTTAAGTGGGCTCAAGCAAACAATATGTGTTTTAATACAGCTAAATATAAATGTTTACATGTAGGAACAAAGAATGTAGGCCTTACTTACAAGATGGGGAACTCGATCCTGGGAAGTCTGACTCTAAAAAAAAAAATTGGAGGTCATGGTGAATAGTCGTTTGGACATGAGCTCCCAGTGTGACACTGTGGCCAAAACAGTGAATGCATTTCTGGGATTCATAAAGGAGGGAATCTTGAGTAGCAGTGGAGAAATTATTTTACCTCTATATTTCACAATCGTATGGCTGCTGCTGGAATATTGTGTCCTGTTCTTGTGTCCAATTCTGGTATCCACAATTCAAGAAGGATGTTGAAAATTGGAGAGGTTTTAGAGAAGAGAATGATTAAAGGAGTAGAAAACATGCGTTATATTGATAGACTCAAGAAACTCAATCAATTTAGCTCAAAAAAGAGAAGGTTGAGACTTTATAACAGTCTATAAATATGTAGATGAGGAACAAATATTTAATAATCCAGTGTCTGGAAGTTGAAATTAGACAAATTAAGACTGGAAAAAAGGCCTACATTAACCATTGGGACAATTTACCCAGAGTCATGGTGGATTCACTGATAAATTTTAAATCAAGATTGGATGCTTTTCTAAAATATATACTGTAGGAATTGTTTTGGTGAAGTTCTATGGCCTCTGCCGTATAGGAATGCAGACTAGATAATCAAAATAGTATCTTCTGGCCTTTGAATCTATGAGGAAATTTGGACCCTGTTTTTAGATTCATTTGGATAAAAGACTTTCAGATTGCTGAAGGAATGCCCAAACTCCATTCCACCTAACTCCTCCTCCTTTGTCTCCCCTCCCTTGTACCTTCCTTTCCTATTTTCCAATTTCTTATTTTAGTACTATAATTCCCTCCCTAAAGTGTAATGTATATGTAGTATTAGAGTAAAAGCTGTTTTATCCAGCATGTTGGGGAAATGGGGGGGGGGAGGGTGCAGGTAAGGGCAAAATGCCGGTTAACTAACAGGGAGAGAGTTTGGGCATGGGTGGGGGTGAGGGGCTAGGTCATGGGAGGGTTGCGGGGCATGGGGTCTGGGAGGGAGTCCGGGTGTGGGAGGGAGTGAGGGGCAATGGGTTGGAGCACGGGAGGGGGTGCGGGGCATGGGCTCTGGGAGTTTGGGTGTGAGAGGGGGTGTGGGGCAGTTCGTTGGGGTGCAAAGGGGGTGCGGGGCATAGGCTATGGGAGGGAGTTTGGGTGCCGGATCTGGGGGGATCTCACCTCGGGCACTCGTGGCGACGTATCCTGGCTGCTCCTAGGTGGAGGTGCGGCAGGCAGCGCTGTGCACTGCCTCTGCCTGCAGGTGCTGCCCCCGCAGCTCCCATTGGCTGTGGTTCCCAGCCAATGGGAGTGGCGGAGCTAGCGCTCGGAGTGGGACAGAGGCAGTGCGCAGAGCCGCCTGCCACACCTCTGCCTAGGAGCAGCCAGGACACATCGCTGCTTACGGTGAGCCGCCTGAGGTGAGTGCCCCCCAAATCCAGGACCCCACACCCCGTCCCGCACCCAAACTCCCTCCCAGATACTGTGCTCTGCACCCCCTCCTGCATCCCAACCCCCTGCCGGCCCCGCGCCAACCAGACTATAAACCCGAATTTCAATGAAGATCAGAAATGCTGATTTATAGAGCTTTCCGGTTGGTGAAATGCCGGATAAAACAGCTTTTACTGTACTTGGTTTTGTATTTTCTGGCCTTGCAGCTTCGAGGAGCTGTAAAATTGTATAGTTCTATTGGAGATCTCAGGAAATGTGTGGTATTTGGAAACATATAATGGCAAGAGATACTTTGAGCACAGTCTCAGTAATGAACATTAGAGAACTTCCTGCTCCTGGACATAGTAGAAACACAAATAGTCTTTTCCTGGGGCATTTTGACATTTTTGTGTCTGGTCCCAGTAAGGAGCCAAAATTCATAAGAAAAAGGATGGGTGGAAAGAGTTTATAAGTTATCAGTTATTTCATAACTCAAAATATGCTTTGGTGGGTTTTGTTGTTTATTTTTATTTTAAGCAGTTTATTCATTCCCTAATTACAACTGAAAACATCAATGCTGATCATGACAGAAATACAAAGAGGAAGGATTCATCTCATCTGGAGTATCTGAAATGAAGCAATTTGATTGTATAAAAGGATTGTATGTGCTTTGTTTGTTTTGTTTGTGTCTGTGTGTGTGTTGAACAGAGCTACTGGCTGTACATGAGTTTATCAGTATATTTTTACCCCAAATGCCCTCAACCTTGAGATTCCTGGTTATCTAGGTCATACATAAATCTCTACAGAGTGGGTGCACCTTGTAATTTTCCAGAGTGTGATTTCTGTGTAAGAGCTGCAGAGTGCCGAAGCTTTGAAAAGTCAGGTTACCAGACCAGCTTCATTTTTATAAAAACCTTTTGATATAGAGAAATAATAATAGGTGTATACAACAATTTTGGCTGAAAAGTATGAGTTTACATATATATAAAACAAAAAATCTCCGCTAGACCCAGTCCAAATAATGTAATGATTGGATATGAAACAAAGTCAACATCTGAGGGATCAAACCCAGGCCCACTGGACTTACAATCAATGACTGAATTTTTAATGGAGTGTTCTCTGTGCTTTTGATAGGCATTTATCAAGAGTCCACTTTTCAAATGTAATTGGACCATGGAAAAATAATTGGTGGTAAAAGTAGTATTGTATTTAATGTTATAATCCCAGATCCTCGCTGCACTAGTGCTCTATTTGGCTTTAGCCAATCTTTGTGCTCCTTTAATCCCATGGTTGGCTCCTAGATAAATTAACGACAGCCTTAGGGTTGCTCTACATTTCTCTGGCTTGTAGCTGCTGCTTAAAGATTGTGACGGATGATGGAATAGACTTGGATATCACCTGGGATTCAGACTCACTGGGAGTGGGAAAATTATCAGCTGGATGCTTAAAACAGTTTTCTGGTGCATTTTTCTGGAGCTAGGAGGTGGTTTTCATGCAAACATTTAATTCAAGGATCATATGAGCTGTAGATTCAGAAGATATAAATGTATTGTCTCAATTGAAAGACAAATACATGATGTTTCTGTGGAAAATAAACCATTTAATTACGAGTATTGCTGGTTGAGATTAATTTTCATCCCAAACGTCACTGTAACCTCTCCCATACAGTATACACTTATTTCAAAGTTACGATCTCTGCCTTGTGCATATTCATTACAATAAATGATCACACAAAATTTCCCTAGTATAATATATATTTTAACTTTCTACAACTTTAGATACAAGATACATCTCCTAACGTTTGTATGCCTTATGGAAAGAGTCATGGAAGTCAATTATATGCAAGATATTCAATGAATGAATGAATGACTCCTGAGTTCTGCGTCATTTACTGTAGGTCTTAATAGATTCACCTTTCAGTGTAAAAATACTGCATACTACATTTCATTATCTGAGTTTGTAATTACATAGCATACTGTATAGTATATAGGCCAAAGGAGCAGAGTCAAGGTTGCTCATGCAATTTAAATATACATTTCCTGTCTTTTGAAGATTGAATCATGTATCCCTCATGATGGAATTTCACAGGCTTTTCCTTCTAAAGACAAGTTTGTCATTTGAAGCTATTTGTGCAGACACCTTTAAAAAAACCTTAATTTATTAAAGGGACTCAATGATTCACTTCTGTTAGTCAGTGGTCACCTTAGGAAATGTGTTGCAGTTCAAAACACACTTTATGAATGAGTCACCAGCAAAAAATCTTACCAATTCAATACCCAATCCAAATAATTTAGTTGCTGCATATGAAACAAAGTTAATAGCCTGAATCTTAATGGAATGTTCTCTGAGCTTTTAGCAGGCATTGATTAGGACCCCACTTTTCAAGTATAATTGCCCCATGAAAAAAATCATTTGTGTCACTGAGTGTGATGGGTCTGCTGTGGTCTGATAAAAATATTTTTGAACTGGTTAAGTTTTTAAAACACAAGTTTCTGCCTGCATGGAATATGTTTAATGATAGGGGTTCTTTCAGTAATGAACTCCCTCCATTCTATTGGCACTATACATGTGTACCCAACACAGATCTCTATTTTTCAATGTGAGTTACACACACAGAATGGGGCATTGATGCACCACATATTACATTTTGTGGCCCTATGCCTTGGTATGAGTTATATCTCATTCATAATTACCAGAGTGTAACTCTCTAGACTAAATACAACGAAAATGTTGTACTTAATAAGAGGGTATTGAAAACAATATTAAGCAGAAGAAGATTCATTACACATTATGCAATTAGTAATTAAAAGGCTGTTTTCACTGAGTAAATTACTATACATAGGTATAATTTAAAGCATATTGGGTTCTTGGTAGACAGAATGGACAGTGAGTACTGATTCCATCAGTGATATGTAGTGAATGATGTATTGGGGCTTGTTACCCCTCTCCCCCTCCCCCCCGCCTCATTCAGGCACAGGGTCAACATAGTACGTGATTATGTAATACAGTATGGCTATAGGACTGGTGATTGCTGTAGTTAATGTTTTCTATGTATTTCCATTATAATCCCTTTTTCATTCATAACTTTCTGAAACTTTCACCAGGTCTGGGGTGAAATCCTGGCCCCTCTGAACTAAATAAGAATTTTGCCATTGACTTCATTGGGGTCTGAATTTCAGCCCTCTCAGCTTTAAGAGTGTTGTGGTTTTTGTTTGTTTGTTTTCTGTAAGTAGTTCTGTCTCCCATTTATAATAATATAATTGTTATTATTATTAATTTATTATTATTATTAGTGGTAGTAATAATATCACAGTAGCACCTAAAAATCTCAAATCAGGGATTTATGTCCCATTGTGCTAGGCACAGCACAAGCACTAATTAAAAAGACAATGCATGCCCCAAAGATATTCTTCAGCATTTTGGAAACAACTGAAGGATAGAGAGTAGAAACCTGAAATGTGACAGTAAAATTACTGTTGTAGAAAATTGCCTTGGAGTGTCCTAGTAAAATGTGTTGTATTGTGTAGGTCAAGGGAGCATATACAAAACACATGTACACATGTGCGCACATGCACACACACAGACATTGCTATCTGTGAAGATATTCTGTTTGCTTTATTTTAATGTCATTTTAATTATGTCCATAGGATCCTAAAAATATAGGGCTGGAAGGGACCTTGAGAAGTCAACAAGTCCAGCCCCCTGCACTGAGGCAGGACTAATATATTTAGACCATGTCTGACATGTATTTGTCCAACCTCTTCTTAAAAACCTCCAATAATGGGGATTCTATGCATTCCTTTGGAAGCCTATTACAGAGCTTAACTGCCCCTATAATTAGAACGTTCTCTAATATCTAATGTAAATGCTGCTTGCTGCATATTAATATAACATGTGATACATGGGAGGAATATGGTGACCGCTTGAAGTCGAAGACATTTTATAATTTGGTACTAAAGCAATTGCAGGTTGCCAAGCATGGCAATTTCAAAATATTTATGAAATACTGTATGATAAGCCTCAACTGTGGCATTTTGAATAGCTACTTTTATATTCAACACTTCAAAATATTGTCCTTTACCTTTGAACTTTGAACACCTTCCTTGGCTATTCATTGCAATAACATGATTCAGTAACATTTGATTCTGTTCTTTTGTTTTCCCCAGGCTTGTAATATTCATTTCCATAGTTTACAATATAGAGTATTGGTTGAGGGGATGGCAGTTGTTCGCAGTTCCTCCAGCCATACTTGTTTCAGTTTTTGTTTTGCAATCAAAAGTTAAAAAAAAGAAGCATGGAATCTCTCCACAGCGTATAAAACTTGATCAAATAGAATTTTCAGGAAAGATTTTATTACTTAAAACAAGGCACCAAATACTTGAAGGAAAAATGTCTCTCTCTCTATGGTAGATGATTATGATAAAGGCCAAAAATCAGAAGTGTTTGAAATTTCTTCCAGGATACGCTATCATGTTCCTCATGGCCAACATCACCAGGGCTTAGGTGGGAGAAGAGATGGTGTGATCTCCGATTAATCCCGCTCCTTCATTCCCGTTTTTCCCAGTACCTCCCAGGATCAGATTTGTGCAGGTAAATAAATATGTATGCTTGAAATTTGTCTTGCCTGTGGATAGATATAATCTTAATGGTAACTTAGTAAATCAGCACTTCAGTTGAAAAGATAAATATATATTTCCCCATAGTCATGGGCCATAGAGCTACTTGATTGTTCAGTCCTCTCACTACTTGTCACAGTTTAGTTTAATAATGATTCTACTGTTGATCATGGCTCTCAAGCCAATTTTAATAGAAATCAGCAAGGAAGTTGAAAAATAATAATCATACTGTACTTGAAAATCTTTCCAAATATTTTGCATTTTAGTTGATTTTTGTTCCTGAATCTTGTAAAGCAAGCTTAATAAGCACATCAACATTTTAATGGTCTGAACACCTACATATCATTGCTTTCAATTCTGCCAGCAACATACATCAATAGACATTTTATAATAGGTGTCAGTATGAGTTTTACTCTAGTAACTGGGAGGCAGCTGTGTACATGCACACTAGCCCAGTATATTTCTATACTTCAGTCTGCCACCTGTGCCTCCAACGAAGACAAATTTGTTCTTAAGCATTTACGAATCACAGGAGTTAAAATACAAAACTCTGATGGCAATGGTAACAAATCAGTTACCACATAGATTTCATGATTGTCTGGTATTCCTGACTAGAACTGAGCAAAAAAATTAATTATTTGGTTCATTGGCTAAAGCAAAAAATCTGGAGGAAAAAAGGTTGTTTTGAGTCAAAATATTTTCCTTTGTTTTCAGGTGGTTTTATTTATTCATTTTTTGTTTTAAATGAAAAATCATTTCAAAATGAAAAATTGAAATGTGTTGTTTTGAATCCCCCCCCCCATTTCTTTTTTTTTGGGCTGAAACAATTTGCCAAATTTCAACTGAATTTGCCAGCAGTTTCAGTTGACCCAACTCTGTTCCTGACATCAGCTTCATTTACTGTTCTTCTGCTTGGTATAGGAAGGATGAGGACTACATCATACCCTGATTACTCATTACAAGGTAGTGATGGATGTTGAGAGAGAGAGAGAGAGAGCATTTTCAAAATGGGAATAAAATGGGGACAGAAAACTTCTCTGGGAAAATGGAAGGCATGTCATTACTTTGGTCAAATTTGAACACTATTTTGCTGTAAACTCAACTAAGCAATTGACTTCAGTGAGGACTACTCACATGGTTAAAGTTAAGCATGCATGTAACTAGTTGTTGGATCTGGGGCCTTAAAGTTTAATTTTGAACACTGACAAAATACAATTATATTTTATTCTTTTGGTTCTAATTTCAAATGCTTAACATGCATAGACTCATGGAGTTCATACTTAGGTACTGCAGTTTCTTTTAAGAAAGTAACTACATCAGAGATTTAAATCCAGGCCATGATTTCCAGAAAAGAACTTTGAGTATGTCTAGGTCAAACTAAAAGGATGTTATGTGTTTTCATCCTAGAATAATTGCACAGTCTCCCTGTATCCTCCTGTATCAACTATGTAACCTGAACAATAACCCCAACACAACTTACATGGAAGAAAGTTGAGTTGACAATGAGAAAAAATAATGTTTTGGTGGACAAGTTTAAAAAAAACTTTTAGTTGTGTTGGGTAAGGCAGATTCTTGCCCTTCTGAATAGTGAAAATTACTCTGGAATACAACAGTGTCTCAAAATATCTTGTTATCAGAGGAGTGCAGATAAATTCCTAATGATGACTGAAAACAATGACTGAAGCTATTGAAAGCAATATTAATGAGAGGATATTGAAAACAGTATTAAGTAAAAATAGAGACATTACACATTATGTAATTAGTAATTAAAAGCCTGTTTTCACTAAACAAATTGTGTTACATGATGCCTTTTTATGTCTCAATTAGTTTGTTTGTGTTTTGAAAATATACAATGATATATAAGTATTAACTAAGTATCATTATTGTATACATTACCATAATCATCATCACTTATCTACTTCTAATGTACCACTTTATGCACAGTATTGGAGAGGAACCTTCTATGTAATTTGAAGGTTAATTCAGGACAGTGTTCAAAAAGACTTTGACATGCTTTCAATTGTTTTTTTTATAACAGCTTAAAAATGTTACTGTACAGAAATATTCTGTTTCATACACATGCTCACATTTATGATTACCCAAATTCTTGCACACATCCTTGATAACATGGATTAAAGTGTAAGCTAATAAAACAGCAATATTTGCAACATACTAACACTTTAACCTGAAAATAAAGCTGCATGCTGCCAGACTTATGCCTTGTGGCTTATTGATTTAAAACCTTCCATGAATTTCATGCTGCAGAAGCCCAGGAACCTGAATTCTACTCAGGCAACTAATTCAGCAAGAAATCAACTGGCAGACAGAACCAATGTTCTTAAATATTTTCTATACCATAGAATAGAAAAATGTGGTGCAAACCAAAGGGTATTTCAAATCAGATTTTTTCTTCTATATATCACAAACCATGAGTTTGATTTATTTGTGTCTATGTGATCATATATATGAACATCAAAGTGGTTCAAACTTTTCACTGGGGTTAAAGCGGAGATTCTGTATCATCTCAAAATGCCCAGGCCTGGAGGAGAGTCCTTTATCTGATGCTCATTAAGCTTCAGCCAGTAGAAGGGCTTGTGTGGTTTTTGTTTTGTTTTGTTTTGTTCTGTTTTGGGGGGCTTTTTGCTTAGGAAAAGCTGCATTTACTCCCTGATGATAAGAAAGGGGTCAGAACTGGCTTCCCTGAAACCAAGTGACCAACCATTCTGTGCGTGTATATGTGTGTGTGTGTGTATGTCCCAATATCCTGCTGAAAAGGGACTTTTTTTCCTTGTCAAGAAGGAATTTCTGATTATTTTTTCCATGCCTAAAAGAGTCAGAACTTCTCTTTGACTCTTCCAGATGAAAAATCCTTGCTAAGAAGGGACTCGACTGTCTGCTTGCCAGGAGTCCTGAAAAAACATTCTTTGCCCAAAACAGAGAATCAGTCTGTTTTCCTGAAAGTGGTCTCTGTTGAGTTTGTGTGAAGTAAGGACCTGACTTTCAGTCAGAAGGGGTATTTAAAGGGAAAACAGATGTGTCTTTGACCAGAACAATCCAACCATGGGAAGGGGGCTCAGGCTGGAGGAACAGGGCTTATATACACTCCCCTGGATGCACAGGAGCCAGTAGTTTACCTGAGCCCCACCAGCTAGTCCACCTGCTCAGGTGATGCCTAATCCCTACTTCCCAGCCACCCACCTTTTCCAACCTAAATGGAGGAGGAGAGAACCTTCAAGGAACTGCTATCCATTTTTTCCCCCTGGATGGTTCAGAAAGACTCCATGCCTTTGAGGTTATGATGGGGGCATTTAAAGGGAAAACAGGCATGTCTTTGACTGGCACTGTTCTTAGATGTGGATGAAGGCAACAGTCACACCGAATATGGGGGTTACTAACCCACTAAAACAGAGAACCCCAGTGTGCTAGATATACAGAAGCTGCACATTCCACAGAACTATAATGCAGTTTTAAGAAGTAGAAAGAATCTTTACAAAATCTTTTATGATGTCAGCAACTGATTTCATTAAGTGAGACCCAATCCTCCTCTTAAAGATGACAGATTGTGGATGAGCTATTCTCACAGTACCTGAATGACACATGTCTAATTTTGAACTATGAATTTAGTGCTGAAGGATGAAGTTGTCACAGAATGCCAAGTGTGGGATGCCATATTCTCCATGTGCTTTGCAATTTCTTGTTCTGGGAGATGGAATCAGGCTCAGCTTCGGTGGCTCTTTGGCCAGAGACCCAGGAGCCTCCTATAGGCTGCATTTCAGAAAGGCTCTTTACTGAAGAAATTAAGTCCCTTAGTACTTAGTATACACATTTTTCTCTTGCTTTGCAATTGCCTGGCATTCAACTGTAGTAAATCAGTCTGTAATGCATGACAACTCATTATATAACTGACCAGATTAGGTTACTTGGATGGCTTCCACTTATGTCAATGGGTAAATCATAGACTTCCGTTTGTGCTCAAATATTGCAGAAAGGTAATATAGAAAAATCATTGTGGATCAATTTTGAATTCTCCAATCCTTTCATAAGTAGTTTAGAACAGGATCATTTTAAACAAAAACTCTGTCACCTATAGGAACCAGCGTAGAACAATTAGACACTAAGCTAACTTCATTTAAAGAATGTTTTTAAAATCAAAGCTTTTAGGGATGAAATGTTTATTATATGACATTTCATGAAACCTTGCTTTCAGTGTTTGATAATGAATTTCTAGCATTTGTATTTTTTCACTTCATATAATAGTTTTTAAACTTCCAAATAATCCCAGATACAGTTGTATAGATATTGAATTGCTTTTAAAAATGCACCAAATATTCTCATTTATTTAGCTTCTGAAGCCATTCGGGTAAGTGTTTGGAGGAGACTCTATGAACTGGAATTCTGAGGGAAAAACATTGTTCTTTAACTGATGTAGAGGCATCATAAATTTCCCAGAACTGAGTAATCATTCAGTCTAAGGGCCAACACTTTCAAACCTGGGTGTCTAAAGTTAGGCTCCTAAATCCATATTAAGAATTTCAATCAACTGCCTAAATACGGATTTAGGAACTTAACTTTAAATAGTCAGGTTTGAAAATGTTGCTCAAGATTTTCATGCAATCATTCTTATCTTTGTAGCTGTGCCATCTATAGAAGTTAAATATCATCTCGATTGACCTGTTATTACATTCATTTTAATTAAAGTCAGATATATATAAAATGAGATCACAAATAAGATGAGAGTTCAGTAGTTGACTATTGTGGTTGAAAGAAAAGCTTTTCTACATGTGGTATTAAGATGATATGTTAGAACATATGACTTTTTCTTCTGACCTGATCTGTTATGACATGTCTACAGGCAAAATGCATTCCAAGTAATTGCTGTGGATGGAGTTTGCAGTGGAATAATTCAGTCTCTCTCTGCTGAAGACTGTATGGACTGGCTACAAGCAATAGCAACTAACATTTCCAACCTCACAAAGCACAATGTAAGTATAGATCAAAGTGGTTCAGTGGATTTCCAAATCATATTTGATCATAGCTATTGTAAAATGTCTTATAGGTTTAAGCATAGAATTATCCGTTCATAAACAATGCTTGAGATTTCCTCAGGGAAGTCAACTCAGTCTATCATAAAAGCAGACTTTTTGAAAACTCTTTGAAAGGGAAATCATTTTCTCCCCAGCTATACAGTCCACTTCATCACTATCAGGATTATTTGCTTCTTAGTAGTACCTACCAGATTTAGAGAAACAGAGCTTGAAATGTAGGAAGGTCAGGTGAGTTCTTTATGCATGCCTGCACGTAAAAAGTCAATGTTATTTTTATATATTTTAAAAAATGGAAATACATTTTTCCTTGTAAGTCCATTAGAGCAGGGATCATGTCTACCTTTGTGTTTGCACATCATCCTAACACACAGGCATCCTGATCCAGGCCTCTGGATGCTTCCATCAGATCAACACATAAAATTAATAATGCATTTGTGCTTCATGCTCTTTATTTTATGCATGGTTTAATCTTTTGTGAGAGATGTTTCATATTCTAGTGAGGATACGTTTTAATGCAAAAGCTTTCCAAACTACCTTACTTATAAAATGGCAGGGTATTTGGTAGATTAGATATCATTTGTGTATCAACTTTTGCAACGGTATGTTTTTCTTTACTCAAGGGGGGAAAATACGCAGGGGCTAAACTTATCTGTGGTATAAGCCATTTAACTCACACCGATGAACAATTCAGCCCATTAGGTTTTAATTTAGGTCCCATAAGATTTCCTTCAATCTGAATTACGTTCCCCTACCTGCTTCAAAATTTGTTTTTATTTCAAATGCTGGGAACATATTGAAGGTGATTTATATTCTAGTTTCAAAACTATGTTCCAGCTGGCAGCAATATGTAAAAGTCAGTGCATTGGAAAAAACATGATAGACGTGAATTCATCCACCATCTGTAAGCTTCCATGCGATACAAGCCAAATTTCCTGGCTATTTATTCATCCCTATAATGTTGTTGCTGCATAGAATGCCAGTCTCACCAGGATCCTGACAAATGAGGATGTTCTTTCTTTCCATTACCAACTTTAGATCATACTATAAACTATTTTTGCTGTTTAAAATAGAGCATTTGTTTTCTCATAATAGTGCGATGTTGCACACAACCATCTGGCATCGCTTTAAGTGGCTCCGATTATGCTGTAATCACAGCTGCCTAGAGTAACTTCATTTTGCTAAAACATTGTAGTTACATGACAAGTCTTATTTCAATATTTTAAAATGAGCACAGTATATAATTCCACAGTAGATTCCATAAAACACTAGGAACAAATGTAGGCAACACTATACAATAAGAGGTAAATGGATAATTATTCCTTTATTGTGCAAATCTTAGGTTGTTTTATCACTGTGGCTCACAATGGAATGGCTTTAAGTGAGAGTCTGCCAGGGTTTATAATCCCTCTGCATAATAATTGTCTATATGTATATCTTGAAGTCCAGCCTGCCCATGGCCATGCTGAACTCATGGGAAGTGATAAGGATTCTGTTATTTATAATGTAGTCATACTGTTATTTAAAAATATCAATTGCCAGTAAGAATTACAGTTGACAGCATACAGTGATGAGTGAACGCAAGACCATTTGGAAACACAGATATGAGGAAAATAACTGCATTGCTCTGCACAATGATCAGATGAGATTAGAGGTGCTTCTGATTCATCTCCGTACAGAATGGTTATTGACATTCACATACTGTTGCCGTTAACAATGTTTTTGCCGATTTTACATTAACTTGACATGCAGGGCCACAAATGACAAAAAAGTTACAGGTCTTCCTATAAATGAAAAGACAAACATGTATCTACTCTGCTGATTTTTTGGTTTGAATTACATCTGTACTTACTACTAGTGGTTGTGTCAATGTATTTACTCTGAAATTGTTCAGAAAACGCAGGGTTGTATGCACCCCTTTACTCTGAGGCACAGCACTGAGCAAATGTAAGTAATAAGGGTCAGAAAAGCCTCAATAACTCCTGACAGCCTCTTCCATAGTCACTGTGCATGGCTGAAGCTCTGTTGGTTAGTGCTTGGGTACAGGTAAGGAACAGTGGGTTGGTGTAGCATGCTGCAGAATAATGGTCTGGCAGAAGTTAATACTTTTCTCAGCCAGTAGCACTCAGCTGGAGAACTTTTAATTTATGACCCACAAAATGGCAGAAAAAACATTTGGCAAGTCAAATTCCATAAACCTTTGCATGGGGGAGGGTAAGGCTTTCCCCTCTCCTCCCTGCTTGCACAATGCTTAGTTTGGAGATGTCAGAAGCAGTGATCTATGGCTCCAAAACCCCTGCAAGCAGTCCTTATGGTCTCTTCTAACTGAGGCCTGTGTGGGTGGGGAGGAGGATGGGAAGCTGACAGAGCTGCTGCTGGTTTGGATGCTGGGCAGGAGTGTGAATGTACAGGGGTAAGTAGTAGGAGCATGAGGACTAGAGCTGAGCAAGCAATTGATATTTTCATTTAGCAGCAGAACCAAAAAAATCCCCCCAAAAAACAGTTGTTGAACCAAAGTTGAATTCTGTTTTTTTCTTTCAGCAAAAAATGGGGAAAAAATCATTGGGGTTGAATGACATGTTTCGAATGTCATTTTGATTGCTTTTAAAAATTGAAACTGTTTCAATATTTTTGAAATTGTTTTCCTCATTTTTTTTTTATTCAGCTGAAACTATCTGCCTAATTTGGCTCAAATTTGTGAGTAGCTTTAGTTGCCCTGGAACTGGATTTTTTGTCAAATTTCCCATTTGACTGAAAAATTTCACCCAGCTATACTCCTGAGCTGGTTCTTGGTTGCCCTGCGCTGTTTGAGTAGTTCTCCTCAAAGAAATGTTAACTTCTGCTCATTGACTTCTGCTGAATATCTACTCCTGTGGAGGGGAAGTTGCGTAGTTGTGTGAAGGTGGCAGCAAATAGCACCATGGCTTTTAAGGGAACTGTGCTGCGAGGAGCCTAGGGAGTGACTCAGGGGTCATGTTCTTTATTAGGACCTTTTGTGTCCACCTCTTGCCAGGACCTCAGTCATCAATATAGTATATTCTTGAGGAATTCAATCATTTCAAAATTTTGAATGACTTCAGTGGGGACAGAATTTCAACAAAGATCGTTATCAAACTCAGCTCAGTTCAAAATAATTTGGTGGCACAATGAACTATACGAGTGCTGCAAACATGAAAAAAGGACAGAAGCTTTAAATCTTTGTTATAGGTAAATACAGCACATCAGGTATCTGTCTAGAATAGGGCTGAACAGTATGTTGGAGGGTGTGGGGGGGTTAATCCTCTGTGTCCATTTGTCACTCTTGACCATTCCTCTTTCTGTGGAATATTTCTACATAGTGTGATAGTATCTCTGCCATGTCTTTCCTTTCTCCTTTCATCATTTCCTTGAAACTCTTCAACAATGTAATAGTTTTGCTTATGACTGTTACCTTGGAGCTAGTACTTTACGATGAAATATTTTGTCAAACATTCACCCCAGAAAGGCAGCTAAACCTGGTTACATGTCATCCAGAGGTGAAGTGGTGACAAAAAGTAATTGTAAATGTAGCACAGAAATGCGTATCAGAGCTTGTGAGATTTACTACAGTATCTCAGTTTATTCAATGTGTGGAAATGGTGATATTGCACACTTTCCAGGTAAATCTTACAAGATGTTACATACCTGTGAAATTACTGTACCACAGCCATACTGCCCAACAGAGGAAGAATGGCCTAGTGGTTAAGGCACTGGACTAGGATTCAGGCGATCCTGAGTGAACTTTGCCAAGTTATTTGCCTGTGTTTAAAATTCTATTGAAGTCAATGGGACTTAAGCATGTTCTTAAAGTTAAACACAAGTTTAAGTACTTTCCTGACTCAGTGACCTCATCTCTTTGCCTCCATTTTTCTTTTGTAAATTGGGTATAGTTAGGGTAGCCAACTCTCCAGGATTGTCCTGGAGTCTCCAGGAATTAAAGAGTACTCTTTAATTAAAGATTTTGTTATGTGATGAAACCTCCAGGACAACGTTCAACCACACTTGGCAACCCTAGGTATAGTAATACTTTCCTGCCTCCCAGATGTATCTGAATCAGGCAGAGCAGGGACTTGAACCTGGCTCTCCCACAGCCTAGCTGAACATCCTAACCAATAGGTTATTGGCTATTCTGTGGGTCTTTCTCCTCCTTCTGGCCTCCTCTGCTTCCCTCCTTTCTCCCCCTGAAATCCATCCTGGACCTGGGAAACTCCTGACAAAATTTTTTTCAGGAAACAGATATATTTCCATAAAACATTTTAGTTTCAATGGAAAAAATGCTTTCTAGAAAAGTTTTCAACCAGTTCTAGTTGACAGCCTGTTAGCTAAAGCTAAAGATGAGTGTGGCCAGTCCAGAAGTGGGGGAAATGTTATGTACTGAACGGTCCTGAACTTATCTGGCATTTTCTACCAAGACAAAAAGTCTGCTCATTTGATGTAAAGCAGGTTCTGTTTAGTTTAAAGTGTGTCCAGCTGTCCCTCAAACAACATACATCCTTGTGACTACAAAGACCTTGCGGCCTCTTTCCCATAGAATCATAGAATCATAGAATATCAGGGTTGGAAGGGACCTCAAGAGGTCATCTAGTCCAACCCCCTGCTCAAAGCAGGACCAATTCCCAACTAAATCATCCCAGCCAGGGCTTTGTCAAGCCGGGCCTTAAAAACCTCCAAGGAAGGAGACTCCACCACCTCCCTAGGTAACGCATTCCAGTGCTTCACCACCCTCCTAGTGAAATAGTGTTTCCTAATATCCAACCTGGACCTCCCCCACTGCAACTTGAGACCATTGCTCCTTGTTCTGTCATCTGCCACCACTGAGAACAGCCGAACTCCATCCTCTTTGGAACCTCCCTTCAGGTAGTTGAAGGCTGCTATCAAATCCCCCCTCATTCTTCTCTTCTGGAGACTAAACAATCCCAGTTCCCTCAGCCTCTCCTCATAAGTCATGTGCTCCAGACCCCTAATCATTTTTGATGCCCTCCGCTGGACTCTTTCCAATTTTTCCACATCCTTCTTGTAGTGTGGGGCCCAAAATTGGACACAGTATTCCAGATGAGGCCTCACCAATGTCGAATAAAGGGGAACGATCACGTTCCTCGATCTGCTGGCAATGCCCCTACTTATACAGCCCAAAATGCCGTTAGCCTTCTTGGCAACAAGAGCACACTGTTGACTCATATCCAGCTTCTCGTCCACTGTGACCCCTAGGTCCTTTTCTGCAGAACTGCTACCTAGCCATTCGGTCCCTAGTCTGTAGCAGTGCATGGGATTCTTCCGTCCTAAGTGCAGGACTCTGCACTTATCCTTGTTGAACCTCATCAGGTTTTTTTTGGCCCAATCCTCTAATTTGTCTAGGTCCCTCTGTATCCGATCCCTACCCTCTAGTGTATCTACCACGCCTCCTAGTTTAGTGTCATCTGCAAACTTGCTGAGAGTGCAGTCCACACCATCCTCCAGATCATTAATAAAGATATTAAACAAAACCGGCCCCAGGACCGACCCTTGGGGCACTCCGCTTGAAACCGGCTGCCAACTAGACATGGAGCCATTGATCACTACCCGTTGAGCCCGACGATCTAGCCAGCTTTCTATCCACCTTACAGTCCATTCATCCAGCCCATATTTCTTTAACTTGGCGGCAAGAATACTGTGGGAGACTGTGTCAAAAGCTTTGCTAAAGTCAAGGAATAACACATCCACTGCTTTCCCCTCATCCACAGAGCCAGTTATCTCATCATAGAAGGCAATTAGGTTAGTCAGGCACGACTTCCCTTTGGTGAATCCATGCTGACTGTTCCTGATCACTTTCCTCTCCTCTAAGTGTTTCATAATTGATTCCTTGAGGACCTGTTCCATGATTTTTCCAGGGACTGAGGTGAGGCTGACTGGCCTGTAGTTCCCCGGATCCTCCTTCTTCCCTTTTTTAAAGATGGGCACTACATTAGCCTTTTTCCAGTCATCCGGGACCTCCCCCGATCGCCATGAGTTTTCAAAAATAATGGCTAATGGCTCTGCAATCTCATCCGCCAACTCCTTTAGCACCCTCGGATGCAGCGCATCCGGCCCCATGGACTTGTGCACATCCAGTTTTTCTAAATAGTCCCGAACCACTTCTTTCTCCACATAGGGCTGGTCACCTTCTCCCCATATTGTGCTGCCCAGTGCAGCAGTCTGGGAGCTGACCTTGTTTGTGAAGACAGAGGCAAAAAAATCATTGAGTACATTAGCTTTTTCCACATCCTCGGTCACTAGGTTGCCTCCCACATTCAGTAATGGGCCCACACTTTCCTTGACTTTCTTCTTGTTGCTAACATACCTGAAGAAACCTTTCTTGTTACTCTTAACATCTCTTGCTAGCTGCAACTCCAAGTGTGATTTGGCCTTCCTGATTTCATTCCTGCATGCCTGAGCAATAGTTTTATACTCCTCCCTGGTCATTTGTCCAATCTTCCACTTCTTGTAAGCTTCTTTTTTGCGTTTAAGTTCAGCAAGGATTTCACTGTTTAGCCAAGCTGGTCGCCTGCCATATTTACTATTCTTTCTACACATCGGGATGTTTTTTTCCTGCAACCGCAATAAGGATTCTTTAAAATACAGCCAGCTCTCCTGGACTCCTTTCCCCCTCATGTTATTCTCCCAGGGGATCCTGCCCATCTGTTCCCTGAGGGAGTCAAAGTCTGCTTTTCTGAAGTCCAGGGTCCGTATTCTGCTGCTCTCCTTTCTTCCTTGTGTCAGGATCCTGAACTCGACCATCTCATGGTCACTGCCTCCCAGGTTCCCATCCACTTTTGCTTCCCCTACTAATTCTTCCCTGTTTGTGAGCAGCAGGTCAAGAAAAGCTCTGCCCCTAGTTGGTTCCTCCAGGACTTGCACCAGGAAATTGTCCCCTACACTTTCCAAAAACTTCCTGGATTGTCTGTGCACCGCTGTATTGCTCTCCCAGCAGATATCAGGGTGATTAAAGTCTCCCATGAGAACCAGGGCCTGCGATCTAGCAACTTCTGCTAGTTGCCAGAAGAAAGCCTCATCCACCTCATCCCCCTGGTCTGGTGGTCTATAGCAGACTCCAACCACGACATCACCCTTGTTGCTCACACTTCTCAACTTTATCCAGAGACTCTCAGGTTTTTCTGCAGTTTCATATCGGAGCTCTGAGCAGTCATACTCCTCTCTTACATACAACGCAACTCCCCCCACCTTTTCTGCCCTGCCTGTCCTTCCTGAACAGTTTATATCCATCCATGACAGTACTCCAGTCATGTGAGTTATCCCACCAAGTCTCTGTTATTCCAATCGCATCATAGTTCCCTGATTGTGCCAGGACTTCCAGTTCTCCCTGCTTGTTTCCCAGGCTTCTTGCATTTGTGTATAGGCACTTAAGATAACTCATCGATCGTCCCTCTTTCTCAGCATGAGACAGGAGTCCTCCCCTCTTGCGCTCTCCTGCTTGTGCTTCCTCCCAGGATCCCATTTCCCCACTTACCTCAGGGCTTTGGTCTCCTTCCCCCGGTGAACCTAGTTTAAAGCCCTCCTCACTAGGTTAGCCAGCCTGCTGGCGAAGATGCTCTTCCCTCTCTTCGTTAGGTGGAGCCCGTCTCTGCCCAGCACTCCTCCTTCTTGGAACACCATCCCATGGTCGAAGAATCCAAAGCCTTCTCTCCGACACCACCTGCGTAGCCATTCATTGACTTCCACGATTCGACGGTCTCTACCCAGGCCTTTTCCTTGCACAGGGAGGATGGACGAGAACACCACTTGCGCCTCAAACTCCTTTATCCTTCTTCCCAGAGCCACGTAGTCTGCAGTGATCCGCTCAAGGTCATTCTTGGCAGTATCATTGGTGCCCACATGGAGAAGCAGGAAGGGGTAGCGATCCGAGGGCTTGATGAGTCTCGGCAGTCTCTCTGTCACATCGTGTATCCTAGCTCCTGGCAAGCAGCAGACCTCTCGGTTTTCCCGGTCGGGGCGGCAGATAGATGACTCAGTCCCCCTGAGGAGGGAGTCCCCGACCACCACCACCCTCCTCCTCCTCTTGGGAGTGGTGGTCGTGGAACCCCCATCCCTAGGACAGTGCATCTTTTGCCTTCCAATCGGTGGAGTCTCCTTCTGCTCCCTTCCCTCAGATGGGTCATCTAGTCCACTCTCCGCATTAGTACCTGTGGAGAGAACATGGAAACGATTGCTCACCTGTATCTCCATTGCTGGTGCATGGACGCTCCTCTTTCTCCTTCTGGAAGTCACATGCTGCCAAACCTCTTCACAATCCTTCTGTCCCTGCTGTGCCTGCTCTGAATCTTCAGAACATTGTGGCCGTAGAAGCATCTCCTGACGTCTGTCCAGGAAATCTTCATTTTCCCTTATGCAACGCAGTGTTGATACTCGTTTCTCCAGCCCTCGAACCTTCTCTTCCAATATGGAGACCAGCTTGCACTTTGTACAGACAAAGTCGCTTCTGTCCTGTGGAAGAAAGACAAACATGGCACAACCTGTGCAGGTTACACATCACCCTGTCTTTAATGGGAAGAAGATCCTGAAGGCCCTCTCTCCCATACCGTTTGCCCATTCCTGTTATGATCCTTCTGGAAACATTTACCTCATCTGAGAACTCAAAATTGAACACAATTGCAGTACAAAGATTGGATGTACATTTTTGTTTTCATAGTTTTCTTGAGACACGTTGACCTGACTGAAAATTTTCATGGGTGCAAAACACTCAAAATTATTTTAGTCACCTCCTCCTCCTCCTCCTGTTCTTCCACTCCTTGTAAATGCTGGGTTATGATCAATCTGCCATTTGAAGACTCGTGTTTGTGTCATTGATGTATTCCTACAATTTGCTTTCACTTGTTATGTATTCACTTACATTTTCTGTAATTTGCTTTACTTCTTACTTCACTAACTTCACCATACTGACTATGGTGTAATTTACACCATTTGGGATGTAGTTCTGACTGGCTTGATCCAGATTTACATTATGTGCAGCCTTAGAGCAAAGGCATGAAGTTCAAAAATTTCTTGATAATGCTACAGTATGTTTTACCAGCTTACCCAGAAGCCCTTTAATTTGGGCAAATATTAGTACCATGTGGGAAGTGTGTGCTCTCTCGGAATGGTGGTGTGTGTGGGGGGGAACAGCTTCAGAAAATGAAATATAAGTGGCTATGCTTTTGCATCCATAACACTGTAAACTAGCTTTAACATTGTCTAGGATTAATGCGAACTCGCAGTAGGTTGTCTGCTTTCATGAACACTGCAGTTGTTATGATGTGTTCTAATCACAGTGACAGTGCAAGATGACAGGTCTTGGATTTGGAATAGAAGCTTTGGTTTAGTCACTCTAGGCATTCAGGCAGCTCATGAAGCCCCATTTTTACCTGAGTTCTTAGATAGTATGCTTTTCATTTGCCCCTAAATGTTCAAATAATTTTTTCACAATGTCCATTTTTATTATGAATTAAAAGGAAAGAAACACTCTACAGTAATGTTACTTATTAGTCTCACAGCTATTACAGTGCTATCAGTGTTACTTGATGTAAAATATTATCATTTATGCTACCATAAATAACTACAGCCCCAAACCACAAGCAGTATGAGAGCAAAACACATCCTTAGAGAGGATAAACTGAAAAGGCTTGAGTTTTATTAAATACTTCTTCAAACAAGAGAGTCATAATTTACCTCTAGAATGTTGTAAGCTTTTTTAAAAAATGCATTCCATTGCCAAATCAGCTGCATTACACTGATGCAGAGGGAATACTTTTTTGTTTGTTTGTTTTGTGAGAGTTATTTCAATGATGCTGGCTCAGAGTAGGAATACTCCTTCGCTAGTATGTAGCCAAAGTATAAATGGTAGTATTATGTCTACATTTTGCTGTAAAGAAAAATGCCAGAATATTTTTTTTTTGGCCCCTATGTGGGATTTAAAGTATAGCTTTAAGGCCATTTCCCCTCGATTGTCTAAGTTGAATTAAAGTTTGTCTGCAGTTACTGATAGTCCAAACGCATATTCTGATTGGTTGCTAAATCCTTTTAGATAATGCTCTTCGCACACAGCAACCCCCAGGGGAGTAGAGCTGGGACCTTATCACTGAAAAACAAAAACGTAATCTCTCAACTCATTATATGAAATACTAAAGGGACAGTTAATGGGGAGAGGGACAAAAATATTAGTACCAGCCTGGGAGGGAATGAGGAAAGGCAGCTGGGATTTTACAGAGAGGGAGTGAATAGAGGGGGGAAAGTGATAATTTTAAATTGCTCTTTCCTGCCAAATTGACCTTTCAACAGCAGAGTGGGGACTTCTAGACACTCACCACAGTTTCAGTTGTAACTGTTTGATACTCCAAAATGAGTTTCTTGTAATAGAAAGTGTTGAAAGTGACTGAATCACTAACTGCTGTTGATATAGCATCCAGGCTTCTAGGACTAGATGAAGAGAGAATAACAAAAATGCTTAGTTGTTATGTAGCATTCTTCATCTGTAGGTCTCAAATCAAATCAAATTATAGCTATTTTTTTCAGGTATGGAAACTGACTACACAGAAGTTAAATGACTTTTAGTTCCTCATTTCTCTTATTCCTCTAGGGAATATATCTCCTAGTGATAGATACCTTGGAAGTGTCATCCTCCTCTGCACTAACAATGTTAGGGAAAAAAAGATTTTTTTAAGGATAAATTAATGAGACATATAGCAATAAGCCACATCAGGGTATGAATCATTAGTAGGCTCTCATTACACTTCTTGGGGTTGAAAGTACTCTTTGCTTGGTCATCTACTACACAAGGGCTATAGATACCCACCATCTGTCTAGAAATTCAGGTGCTGTGGTGGCTTATTATTATTGTCAGATGGGCACAATGGGCAGATTCTCAGCTGGTGCATATCAACATAATTCTACTTCACAGGAGTTAGACCAATTTACAACAGCTGGATATTTGCCCAGTCACTAAAACTAATTATAGACAATACAGAGCTGGAAGTGATAAACTGCATTTTATCTATAAAGGGTCCAATCTATAAAGAGCAATTGAATAATTGTTCATGTCAGCATGTCCCACTAATATATATATATATTATATATTAATACATAATATATTTTCAGTTTTACAAAAACTTCCTATGATGGGGCGGATAAGCCCCACACTGGCAACGAGAGGGTTAAGAAGAGCCTGTGGAGCCAGTTGGCTCTGCCCCACAACACCTGCAGCAAATATCAGGCATGGAGAGGGGGTTAAAAGGAGTGGACTACCCCAGTTCAGGGCTGACCAGGAAGGAGAGCAGAGCTCTGCTTCTCTTGATGGGAGAGAAGCCTGGTTGTAGGTCAGACACTGAGCCAGCTTGCTAGCGAGAGGAGCCACTGCTAGAAAGGAGAGCCAGACCCGGAGGGATCAACAGAAGCATGGACTGTTTGGAGACAAGCCCTGAAGAGACCAAGGCACATTTCAGTCCTACCTCTTCTGGGGTGTTAAGAAAAAATCAGGAACAAAAAACCACCACAACACAAAACAGGGTCAGCCAATAAACCTTGGGAGGAATCCTGATGAGCCATAAAGGGATGCCATAGAGGCAACCTCATCACATTTCCTTTGTAATGATTGCCATGCCAACACAAACTCAATGGGACTACTCACCATATGTGTTTGTGAGGTTGGGTTTTAGAATTTTATGATTTTATGAATATGCTTAGCTATTTGAGAACTGTTATACCCAACTAACTCTGTTATTATACCTAGGATAAACATAATCTGAGACATTATGGGTCAGGTCTTCAGCTGGCTGCATAGCTCCATTGGCTTCAGTAGGGTTACACTGACTTACTCCAGATGAGGGCTTGGCCCTGTGTGACAAATACAGGTGTGCCCGGTGATGAATTTGTATCTAAACCTAAAATATGGTGTGTATATATAGGATTTCTGAGATTGTGTAGACAATTTTAGCACACTCCCACACTCAGGAGACCTGTAATTGTAAGCCATTAAGACTAAGGGCTTGTCTTCACTACCTGCCCGGATCGGCAGGTAGAAATCGATCTCTCGGGGATCGATTTATCGCGTCTCGTCGGGATGCGATAATCGATCCCCGAATCAATGCGCATACTCCACCAGCCCAGGTAGGAGTAAGCGCCGTCGACGGGGGAGCCGCGGCGGTCGATTTGCTGCCGTCCTCACAGCGGGGTAAGTCGGATCAGATACGTCAAATTCAGCTACGCTATTCCCGTAGCTGAATTTGCGTATCTGAAATCGATCCCCCCCCCCCCCCCCCCGTAGTGTAGACATAGCCTAACAGGTCTAACTGTCAAATAATGGAATAATTACAGGGGCATTTTCGTAGATGGCCTGACTGGCCAACTGGGAGAAAGCAGCAAAAGGCAAATGGAAGACTTCATGCCTAGGCCCTGTAACAAATGCCACTGGGCAACATGGCAGTTGGGCTCAAGATAGGATGGTAGGGCTTCGAGAAAAGAGATTTTTTTTCCTGAAGGGGTCGGATAGGCTGGGGGTGAGGGGAGAGACTGTGTGGAAAAGAGTTCCTAGGCTTCCTAAAAGAATCCAATCTGGGTCTGTTCTTTTCCTGTAACTTGAGAGGTTTAGACTAGACTAAATATAGATATAGGTTGTTATGCAGTCATTTTCTCTGTAATGCTTTGTTCCATTTGCTGTTAAACATACATTACTTTAAGAAGGCTGCCAATATCTAGATAATTGATCACAAGGTCCTGAAGAGAAGAAACACAGGTGTTCAGTGAGACCTACTTGGTAATAAGCACTTGGCATAGATGTGGTGTTATACCCATTGTGTAATATAATAGAACTGTAAAATTCCATCCCAAAACAGGCAAGAACATAAGAAACGGAGAATGGCCATACTGGGTACGACCAATGGTTCATTTAGCCCAGTATCCTGTCTTCTGACAATGGCTGGCGCCAGATGCTTCAAAGAGGATGAACAGGTCAGGGCAATTTGAGTGATCCGTCCCCTGTCACCCAGTCACAGTTTCTGGCAATCAGAGGCTTAGGAATACCCAGAGCATGGGGTTGCATTTCTGATCATCTTGATTAATAGCTACTGGTTGACCTATCCTCCCTGAATTTATCTAATTCTTTTTGAACTCAGTTATACTTTTGACCTTCCCAACATGCCCTGGCAATGGGTTCCATAGGTTGACTGTGAGTTGTGTGAAGAAGTACTTCCATTTGTTTCTTTTAAATCTGTTGACTATTAATTTAATTGGGTGACCCCTTGTTCTTGTATTATGTGAAAGGGTAAATAATACTTTCCTTTCACTTTCTCTACACCATTCATGATTTTATAGACCTCTATCATACCCCCCAGGGCCGGCTCCAGGCACCAGCCCACCAAGCTTGTGCTTGGGGCGGCACCTGGAGGGGGGCGGCGCGGCGCTCCGGCCGCCGGGGAGAGCGGGGCCACGACCAGGCACTCCGCCCTCCTCCCAGGGCTCCGGCCGCCCTCCCCCCGGCGCTCTGGCCGCCCTCCCCCCCCCGGCGCCCTCCCCCCGGGGCTCCGGCCGCCCTCCCCCCCCCCCTCCCCCCGCGCTGGGGGGGGGGCGGCCGGAGGCTTTTTTGCCTGGGGCGGCAAAAAAGCCAGAGACGGCCCTGATACCCCCTGCCCTTCTTAGTCATCGCTTTTCTAAGCTGAACAGTCCCAGTCTTTTTAATCTCTCCTCATATGGAAACTGTTTATAGAATCATAGAAAATTAGGGCGGGAAGAGACCTCAGGAAGTCATCTAGTCCAACCCCCTGCTCAAAGCAGAACCAACACCAACTAAATCATCCCAGCCAGGGCTTTGTCAAGCCGGGCCTTAAAAACCTCTAAGGATGGAGATTCCATCACCTTCCTAGGTAACCCATTCCAGTGCTTCGCCAACCTCCTAGTGAAATAGTGTTTCCTAATATTCAACCTAGACCTCCCCCACTGCAACATGAGATCATTGCTCCTTGTTCTGTCAGCTGCCACCACTGAGAACAGCTGAGCTCCATCCTCTTTGGAACCCCCCTTCAGGTAGTTGAAGGCTGCTATCAAATCCCCCCTCATTCTTCTCTTCTGCAGACTAAACAAGCCCAATTCCCTCAGCCTCTCCTCGTAAGTCATGTGCCCCAACCCCCTGATCACTTTCGTTGCCCTCCGCTGGACTCTCTCCAATTTGTCCACATCCTTTCTGTAGTGTGGGGACCAAAACTGGACACAATACTCCAGGTGTGGCCTCACCAATGCCAAATAGAGGGGAATAATCACTTCCCTCAATCTGCTGGCAATGCTCCTACTAATGCAGCCCAATATGCCATTAGTCTTCTCAACAACAATGGCACACTGCTGACTCATATTCAGCTTCTCATCCACTGTAATCCCCAGGTCCTTTTCTGCAGAACTGCTGCTTAGCCAGTCAGTCCCCAGCCTTAGCAGTGCATGGGATTCTTCCGTCCTAAGTGCAGGACTTTGCACTGATCCTTGTTGAACCTCATCAGATTTCTTTTGGCCCAATTCTCCAATTTGTCTAGGTTATTCTGGACCCTATCCCTATCCTCCAGCTTATCTACCTCTTCCTCCATCTTAGTGTCATCTGCGAACTTGCTCAGGGTACAATCTATCCCATCATTCAGATCATTAATGAAGATATTGAACAAAACAAGCCCCAGGACCGACTCTTGGGGCACTCCGCTTGATACCGGCTGCCAACTAGACATGAAGCTATTGATCACTACCCATTGAGCCCGACAGTCTAGCCAGCTTTCTATCCATCGTATAATCCATTCATCCAATCCATACTTTTTTAACTTGCTGGCAAGAATACTGTGGGAGACCGTATCAAAAGCTTTGCTAAAATCAAGCTATATCACATCCACTGCTTTCCCCATATCCACAGAGCCAGTTATCTCATCATAGAAGGCAATCAGGTTGGTCAGGAATGACTTGCCCTTGGTGAATCCATGTTGACTGTTCCTGATCATCTTCCTCTCCTCCAAGTGCTTCAAAATGGTTTCCTTGAGGACCTGCTCCATGATTTTTCCAGGGACTGAGGTGAGGCTGACCGCTCTGTAATTTCCCAGGTTCTCTTTCTTCCCTTTTTTATAGATGGGCACTATATTTACCTATTTCCAATCATCTGGGACCTCCCCCAATCACCACGGGTTTTCAAAGATAATGGCCAAAAGCTCTGCAATCACCTCAGCCAATTCCCTCAGCACCCTTGGATACATTAGGTCTGGAGCCATGGACTTGTGCATGTCCAGCTTCTCTAAATAGTCCTTAACCTGTTCTTTCACCACTGAGGGCTGCTCACCTCCTCCCCATACTGTGTTGCCCAGGACATCAAGCTGTTCCACACCTCTAATCATTTTTATTTTTTGCACTTCTTTACATATGTTCCAATTTTAAAATATTTTTTGAGATGGGATGACCAGAGCTGCATGTGGTATTTAAGGTGTGGGTGAATGATAGATTTACATAGTGCCATTATGATATTTTCTGTCTTATTATCTATCCCTTTCTTAATGGTTCCTAACATTCTGTTCACTTTTTTGACTGCTGCAGCATATTGTATGAATGTTTTCAGAGAACTATCCACAATGACTCCAAGATCTCTTTCTTGAGTAGTAACAGCTAATTTAGACCCCATCATTTAGTATGTATAGTTAGGATTATGTTTTCCAATGTGCATTATTTTGCATTTATCAACAATGAATTTCATCTGCCATTTTGTTGCCCAGTCACTCAGTTTTGTCAGATCCCTTTAAAACTTTTCTCATTCAGCTTTGGACTTAACTGTCTTAAGTAATTTTGTGTTGTCTGCCACCTCACTGTTTGCTCCCTTTTTCCAGATTATTTATGTTGAATAACACTGATTCCTTGGAGACCATGCTATTTATCACCCTGCACTGTGAAAATGGACCCTTTTATTTCTACTCTGTTTCCTATCTTTTATCTAGTTACTGATCCATGAGAGGACCTTCCCTTTTATCCCAGGACCGCTTACTTTGCTTAAGCATCTTTGCTTAGGGATCTTGTCAAAGGCTTTCTGAAAGTTCAAGTGCACTATAACCACTGGATCACCCTTGTCCACATGCTTGTACACAGTCTCAAAGAATTATAATAGACTGATGAGGCATGATCTCCCTTTACAAAAGCCATGTTGACTCTTCCGCAACATATCATGTCCATCTATGTGTCTGACAATTCTATTCTTTACTATAGTTTGAACCATTTTGCCTGGTACTGAAGTTAGGTTTACTGGTCTGCAGTTGCCACGGTCATCTCTGGAGCATTTTTAAAAAATCTGTGTTACATTAGCTATCCACCAGTTATCTGGTACAGAGGCTGATTTAAGCAATAAGTTACATACCAAAGTTAGTAGTTCTGCAGTTTAAAATTTGAGTACTTTCAGAACTCCTGGGTGAATACCATCTGCTCCTGGTGACATATTACTGTTTAATTTATCAGTTTATTCCAAAACCTCCTCTATTGGCACCTCAGTCTGGGGCAGTCTTCAGATTTGTCACCTAAAATGAATTGCTCCGGTATGAGACTCTCCCTCACATCCTCTTCAGTAAAGACCAATGCAAAGAATTCATTTAGCTTCTCTGCAAGAGTCTTTTCTTTCTTGAGTGCTTTTTTAGCACCTTGATCATCCAGTGACCCCACTGATTGGTTGGCAGGCTCCCTGCTTCTGATATCCTAAAAAAAACCTTGCTGTTAATTTTTGTGTCTTTTTTGCTAGTTGCTCTTCACATTCTTTTTTCGCCTTTTTACACTCCCCCACCAGCATGACGTACACTGTCATTTCTATATATTTTGTACCCTGGTATTACCGTGTTCCATTGATTATGTGGCCTAATACCTGAGGGGGGTGCACTCAGAGGGACGAGAAAGGAGACAGAGGTGCTACTAGCCTTGTAACCATGACACCCTGTGTACTTAGTGGAATCTTCACTCTACGGCTACTTCTACCCTGGAAGCTAGGGGTGTGGTTCCCAGTTTGTGTAGACATACTCATCATAGCTCTCATCAGGCTGGCATGTAAGTAGCCATGGTAGCATTGGCTGCAAAGAGTGGCAGCATGGTTTATCTGCCCTGTGTACAAACTTGCCTGAACCCTGTGCATACATACTCAGGGTGGCTAGCCCTGGTTTGCAGCATTCAGGAGGCTGGGGAGGGGGTGGGAGGCTATGTGCCGTGTCCTCGTTCCTTCCCCCAGCCTCCTGAACGCCGCAAGACAGCTGATTGACGCAGGCAGGAGGCGGGGGGAGCAGGGGGAAGGCACTGATCCGTGGGCTCCACCGGTGGGCGGGAGGCGCTGGGGGGGCGTAGGGGAGCTGATAGGGGGACTGCCAGCTGTGAACAAAGCAGGTGGCCAAACTACATTATAGTGAAGCATTGCACAACTTTAAATGGAGCATGTTCTGTAATGGAGCAGGGACGTAACATCGAAACAACGTTAAGCGAGAGGCTGTTAAGTGGGGAGTTACTGTATACATAACGTTTCATATTTTACATACAGACATCCAACAATGATTATGATGACCAAGGTGACACAGGCTTTCATTAGAGCCCTTGCATGGTATTCTTTTGGTGAACCCAGGGCATCTATGTATTCCTGTGCCCTCAGCCATTTAACATCCAGAGCTCCTTGGGTTACAGGAAAGAACTCCAATTAGAGATTAACTCATTGCTGGATGAGGTTGAGCTAAGCCTTATAAGTAACCTGAGGGAGCTCAGTTGGGGAAAGTATGCAGAAGAGACAGAAACAACAAGGAGTCCGGTGGCACCTTAAAGACTAACAGATTTATTTGGGCATAAGCTTTTGTGAGTAAAAAACCACTTCTTCAGGTGCCACCGGACTCCTTGTTGTTTTTGTGGATACAGACTAACATGGCTACCCCCTCATACAGAAGAGACAGATCTCTCTGGCAGAGAAAAGCACTGGGACAGGGCTTAACAGGCAGGATACAACAGAGGAAGAAACAACCAGAGCAGGTTAGGCGCCTGCAAGGGAAGCCCTGAGGTAGGGCAAACGAGGGAATTGCAGTGAAACCTGAGAGGGGCAAAAGGTCTGTTAGTTTGAAGATCTGTTTGGACTTTCATTTGGACTTGCCTGTGCTACCCTGGAAAGGGATTAGACTTTTATGTGACTTTGCTGGAGGGCCAAGCCACAGAGCACCCAGAGGGGAGTATGAAGAAGACAGGCTGATAAAGGCTGTTGCAGGTCCAGGAGAGGGCCTAGTAGGTGCACCAGAGACAAGGACCCCAGGTCACACGATGACCAGAGACAAAGGGGTGCCCATGAGGTGAGGATGCTCAACTACAACTTCTCAAGGATAATTTTCAAAAATGTTCTTTTGGGGGGGTCATACGTTAAGTAATCTCAGGCTTATAGGTGTTATGGTAATGCAAATAATAATAATGTAGGGAAGTTGTGCATGCTGAGTTTTTGGCATGGTTAATAAAACATGGAATATATATGTGGACATACTGTATATATAGAGAGAGGCAGGGCTGGTAGCAGCAGCATCTAATATCACTTGGGCTGAAATTTTTCATGCCATCTGTCTCTCTCAGGCTTTTTATTTACATTTCAACCAAAACAATTCAGGCATTTCTGAGAACAAGGCTAGAGAAAAAAATGCTGGTTACCTCTTACTTGAGAACCCCATGCTTTGGAACAAGGACTCAAAATCAGGCACTCAGAAGTTTCATAGATTCATAGACTTTAAGGTCAGAAGGGACCATTATGATCATCTAGTCTGACCTCCTGCACAACACAGGCCACAGAATCTCACCCACTCACTCCTGTAACAAACCCCTAACCTATGTCTGAGCTATTGAAGTCCTCAAATCGTGGTTTAAGGACTTCAAGGTGCAGAGAATCCTCCAGCAAGTGACCCGTGCCCCACGCTGCAGAGGAAGGCGAAAAACCCCCAGGGCCTCTGCCAATCTGCCCTGGAGGAAAATTTCTTCCCGACCCCAAATATGGCAATCGGCTAAACCCTGAGCATGTGGGCAAGACTCACCAGCCAGACACCTAGGAAAGAATTCTCTGTAGTAACTCAGATCCCATCCCATCTAACATCCCATCACAGGCCATTGGGCATATATACTGCTAATAGTCAACGATCAATTAATTGCCAAAATTAGACTATCCCATCATACCATCCCTTCCATAAACTTATCAAGTTTAGTCTTGAAGCCAGATATGTCTTTTGCCTCCACATTAATTTGTGCAACCTTAATTTGTGCCCTTGCACTTATGAATTGTGATACAGTCATTAATTACATGATAACTTGCTACTTTTTCCACAAGAACCCTACCTCATTTAGTGCACAGAATGGACCTGAGGTGGGAATGAGTCAGGGTTGCGTAATGAAGGAGACAGTTGGAGCAGACTAGGTCCTACACATATTTGTTGCAGAAGTTAGAAGGTGTGTAGTGAGTGAAGCAGAGGATGGCAGGAAGGGAAAGGATGGTCTCTTAGTTAAGGCAGTTGAATGCTGCCCTGAAGAACTAGATTCTATCTTTGCCTTGGCTCCAGATCATCCTGTGTGATGCTAAGCAAATCACTCAAACCAATTATTACATAGGTGGTCAGTAATTGTGTCTCATTTTTGGTTGCCTGATTTTAGACCCTGGGAGTCTGATTTGCAGAAGCACTCAACACTCAGAGCTCACTGCTTTGAACATATGAGTGCTTTGAACATATAAGGTGCTATATAATTTACTGCTAAAAGTCCTTACTGTCTCAAATTAAGCACAAAAATTAATGGAGACTTTTGTCCTTAATCTTTCTGCCTCTGTAAAATCAGGATAATAACCAGACCCTACTTTCACAGAGGTGTTCTGAAAATGTATAGATTTTTTTTAAAGCACTTGGGTACTATATTGTTGAACACCCAAGAAAAGTCCATGAGGAAGTTAATAATTCTGTCTTCAGAGCAGGATTTGAATAGTGTGCAGGAAATAAGGCCTGGGGCCATACACTGCACCATGAGGAGAAAACAAAATATTGAATAGCTGCTCGTTCACTGAGCACTGTCCATCTCGTACACTGAATGAGGCAAGGGTCCTGTGGAAAAAAATAGTGTCATGATGATATAATAAAAGACTGTTTCAAAATGCATACACACAAGGTAGCTGAACTGAGGTTGCACAGGCAACTTGAATTCTGGCATTTCCTAACTTTTGAGTCCTTGACTTTACAACCTTAATAATGTTCTTTTAATATAGTTTATGTGTGTAGTAAATATAAAATGTGTTCTATGTAAACCTGCTTGCCTTTATTCCCTTTATGAATTCAAACCGTGTGTTGCTTTGCTATGCCAAATAAATACTTCAGGGTTTAATCCAGAAATCATATTAATCTGATGTATTTGGTTAATATCAAAGTAATTGTTAATTTTTATTTGGCTCAGATAATGGACAATTTTAGGATCCATCATATGCAATAAATTTGGCAAATTTTAAAGTAAAACTATAATTGAGAATAGATGTTGATCAAGGCTGACCTTTCAAAGTCATCAAATTTATGAATTTAATCAATAACCAAGTTTAAAAATAGAGAGAGAGAGAACAATAAAGAGAACATGAATATATTACAATGACCTAGAAATAAGCTTTTTTTTTTAACTTAGTTAAAACAGTGCAATAAGCTAACCAGCATATTACAGCATACAGAAACAAAGCTAAAATAGTAAGAGAATATTTTAATTACACTTTGTAGTCTGGTTTGCTTTGTTGAAAAGCAACAACACACTATATGTCCCCCTGAAGAGTGCATTAGGTTTTGTATCTTTGCTTGTGGGATTTTCAAGTCAGAAATCTTTCTTTTTCTGCCAAACTACGACTTGAAATGTTTTCTTTATAAACCAAACCTATGGGATGTTTTACTGAACAAAGGTTTCATACACAACCACTCATTTTATCATCTCTATTTATGCTTCTTTCTGCTTGAAACTTCCATGACCTCCTAACTTTGTAACATAATTAATTAATTGCTTTCCAACTCTCTCTATATAGACTTTCTTGTTTTGAATACAAACTGGTGTGTCCGGATTATTAAAAAGCATAACTGTGAGTGAAGAAAACAGTAATAAAAAAAACAGTCCACAAAGCCCAAGTAGGTACCACAGTATCTCTTTGTGTGGAATATGCTTGAATGGGCAAAGAATGAGTTAAAATGTTAGAAGGGCTAAGTATGTTTAAAGAGTTGGTTAAATTCTCACAAAAGGAGAGACAAATCACAGATGTATTTAAATGGCTGAATTTGGCAATCAATAGCAAATAGGTATTGCAAAAGGGTGACCACTGGGTTGATAGCAGAGAGGCTAGAGGAATCTGTTCCAAAATGGAAATCCCAGATTTTGGTTTTCAGAAGGTCTGTCAACAGGGTAACCAAAATTTGGATTTTATGAGTAATAGAGGCTGATAAAATGAATTCATGGTCTGTGTATAGAAGGGACTTTGTGCATGTCTCCCCCACATGGCCTCTTCCACAGCAGCATTCCCATAGTCTGTATATTAGACTCCCCAGGGATCCTCAAGTTGGCAGGGGAAGGTCGTGGGGAGCATGCATCATCTTCTACCAGCTCCATGGAGCTCAGGAAGCAAATGTGATATGGCTAGTGGTTGTATTCTGTTTCTCTTGGTGCTCCTTCACCTTTAAGCAGCAGTGGGAGGGTTCTCAGGGAGTGCCACTGGCTTCATTAGCCCTGTCAGCATGGTTCTGTTAAAGTCACGCTGTCCCGGGTCTGTGTCGGGAGCATCGGAGAGCCAGGATCAGAACAAAGTCACAAGGTTTAGTGGAGTGTGTTGGTAGGTTCTGTGCCTTACATTAGATCTGAATTTGTCCCACAGTTCTTAATTAATACTTCTGTGAGGTAACTTTACTAGCAAGAAGTTAGAATGGGAGCAGACCATTCTACGCTGGAGATTCATATTATAGGGTTGACATAAAAAAAAATGGGCTCTTATTTACCTAAGACTGAAAAACAGCAGTTATTTTTAATGTCTATCTATTGCAATTTTAATATCTAACTATTGCAATTTTGTGAATTTACATTAATTCAATATATTTAATACTTTATAGCAACTATACCCAAAATAAGTAGAACATAAATATAATAACTGGAGTCACAACTAGTATTGCCAAAATGGTGACATCAGTTCTTCATTTTTCCCAATATGCTAGTTTCTTTACAATATCATTATCTCTGGAGACCTGTGCTTGAGGGAAAGGTATTTGAAATACTTTGAAGAAAGAGGCTGCATTTCCAAGTGTTATACAGTAACAATTCACTTATTATTGGAAATATTTAAATAGATTAGTTATTGAGGGTGTTAGGATAAATTTGGTTTTTTTTTTAATTTTTATCTTTACATCTTTAAAACTTAATTTTGTAAAAGATGTCACTGAAATGGCAAAAAACAAACCACAGGTTATAGGCTTTGAGTACTACTCGATGACCTTTCAGGGTCCCTTCCAGTTCTATGAGATAGGTATATCTCCATATATAATTAAGTTTTTCGTGGTGGTTTGATGAAAAATAAATTGATACAAAAAGAAGAATTAAAATATTATCCCCTTTGGTGATTATTCACTAGATTATTCACTGGACTGCTTTTCTTTGTAACCCTTGTGTAAGAAATCTAACACTCTCTGGGACCCAGCCTTTTTCCACATTGTTACTCCTCATGTGCCAATTCCTAGAATATTGGTTATGCATGGGCAGTGTTTGTCTACACAGCATTTCATAACTTTTTGTCCATAACAGAAAATGTGTGCCAAACTGAACTCAAAGGATTTTAATTTGATGACACATCTGCTGTGCTGTGAGTACTGTCACTCACGTCTGGAGCAGAGAGACTGAGAGATTCAGCAAATATCCTACTAGCCTAGGGGAAAGTTGCCTGAGCTGGGAAAGAGGCAACTGACAGGTCAGATCTCATCTCTTCTAACTGTTGTTTGAATTCCCATGCAATTCACTAAGTTTATAAGCCCCAGCATTAGGGTGACCAGATGTCCCGATATTTAACCCTTTGTCCCGCATTCTGATCAATGTATGATCGGGACACCATTTGTCCCAATATTCAGGTAAGGAGGTGAGTGGGAGGGAGGCATTGACCCCGTGGGTGCTCCGGGGCTGCAGCACCCACAGGGAAAAAATTGCAGCCAAGCTCCCCCCTCCTCGCCTCCTTCTCCCCCTCTACCTCCTTCCCCCCAGCGCACTGCGTCCCCGCTCCTCCCCCCCCCGTGCTTCCCGCCGCCTAACAGCTGTTTGGCAGCACTTAGCGCTTTCCAGGAGGGAGGGGGGAGGAGCGGGGACGAGGTGCGCTAAGGGGAGGAGGTGGAGAAGAGGCAGGGCAGGGGTGGGGACTTGGGGGAAGGAGGTGTGATGGGGCAAGGGCGGTGAAGGGGCAGGAAGAGGCGGTAGGTGGGCGAGTACCCACCCAGCAGAGGGGAAGTCGGTGCCGTGGGGGTGAGTGGTGGGTGGGGGCGTGAAGAGGCGAGCAGCGGGCGGGCGAGCAAGCGGGCAGGGAGGTGAGCGGTGGGTGGGGGACTGAGGAGGGATGCAGCAAGCCAGCAGCAGCTGGGGGATGAGGAAGGGCATGGTGGTGGTGGGGCGAGCAGGGAGGGGGCGGGACCTGGGGCAGAGTGGGGGCGGAGCCTGGGAGGAGTGGGGGTGGACTGTGGGTGGGGCTGATGGCACCCCAATGTGTCCCGATATTTTAGTGTGGTGATCTGGTCACCCTACCCAACAGAGAAGGCAGTTTGGAACAGCTGTTGAAACCTATTCCCTTCTCCCTGCTTCTGTTTTTAATTCATTATCAGAGAGCTGATAGGTGAAGGCACAGAACACAGTCTCTCATATGACACACCCCAATCTTAGCCACTGAACTGCCTTTCTGAGGGTATGTCTACACTACAGGATTAATCCGAATTTATATAATTCGAATTTAGGAAACCGATTTTATAAATTCGAATGTATTCGGCCACACTAGGCACCATTAATTCGGTGGTGTGTGTCCAAGCTACCGTAGTAGCATCGATTTCCAGAGCGTTGCATTGTGGGTAGCCAATAACATTGAATTGCCAATAACTTCGAATTGCGGCCACACTAACCTTAATTCGGATTAACAATACCGATTTTGACGCTACTCCTCTCGTCGAGGAGGAGTACAGAAATCGAATTAAAGGGCTCTTTAATTCGAATTAAATGGCTTCGTTGTGTGGACGGGTCAAGCGTTAATTCGAATTAAAGCAGCTAAATCCGAATTAAAGTCGTAGTGTAGACCAGGCCTGAGTGACTAAACCAGTTTGGGTTATGCTATCTCTAGCCACTACTATAAGCCATACTCCTCTGCTGAATAGTAACTAGTTGTGTAACACACTGGGAAAGTGTGTGCCAAGCCCTCCTCCCATGACTGCTATTCAAAGGGGCTAGCACTTAAATCTGACATGGGGGTCTGAAGTCAAGGAGGGCAAACACTGCTCTCAGTTTGAGACTTTGGCTTTTTAGGACAACCTACAAAGACTTATGCTTGTAACTTTGGAGCTCATCTATTCAACCCCCAATTTTGGCCAGCATGGTAGCTCTCATATTTTAAAGTGTCCCACAATGGCATTCTTGAACGTTGGGAAAGATTTTTCATACTGTCAGGGATACAGGCCCAGAGGAAAGGGATCACAATGGGCACTGCATGCCTTCTGGTACAATGCAGGCACACGCCCTGCTTCTGCAGCTGTCTAGTTTCCAAAAAATTGTGAGAGGCTACAGAGCGTCTAGGGAAGTGAGTGATGAAACAGTCTCCTTCATGGAGGTTCCCTCCAGCTTAGAGGTTACATCATCACTGTTGAACATGTAGGGTTGCTCTTGTAATTATGCATCAGCATAAAATGTTTATTGAGGCATATTACATCTCCCACACTTCAGAAGGGTCAACATCATCAGGAGCAGCTTCAGCAGTGCAGTTTTTCTCTCTGATTACCAGGCAGGTGCAGCTCTCCTTCTCCCTGACTCTGGGAAGCTATGGACTGAGGTATACCAAAGCTGCATAAAAACACCCCTAGGAAACTAGCTAATGAAAACTGTTTTGTGGCTGTTGAGGTTGTGGTAGGACATGCTCCACTCACCCAAAACCTTAAAATAATGGAAATAAGACCTGAAAGGGAAAGACTTGTGCATTCCTTTTCATCTTTGTATAGCCTACAAAGCTACTGATAGCACATTCCAGTGTTCCAAAGGGCTGTCACTCCATCTTCAGTAGATATGAAAAGGAAATGTGTACCCCAACTTCATCGAACTTGCACTCAAACACAAAAGGTTAACAGTGATCTCAGCAGTGCTAAGGCAAAATAACTTCCCAAATGCTTGGAATAGATGACAGTCAATGTGTTGATCTGTTGACATAATAGATATAAAAGCATAAGGGGTTACGGTGAAGGATTTTTTTTAGAGTGCAGTTTTGATGAAGTTGGGATAAATTGTTTTTAGTATAGGTTGTAGATGGATGCAGAAAGCTCATGGAGTTGAATTATCAATAATATTGTAGGCAGTATGAAGGTGGAAAGGAATGCACAAGTCTTTCTCCTTATCTTCTTATTTGCATTCTTTAAAGGTTTTTGGTGGATGGAGCATGTCCTACCACAACTTCAGCTACTACTAAATGTAGTTTATATGTGTATGTATAATATTTGTGTGTGTTAGTATATGGCCAAATTCTTGCCGATGCCACCAAAGCAGGACTCCATAAAGCTGTTCTCAACTGAGCAGCTGAGGATTCTCAAAGGGTAGAGAACTTCATGGTTGGTACCATCAGTTACGACTGCTCTACACCACCTGCTGCTATTCTCTGGCAATCCATAGATGGCTGAATGGTCCCTTGAGACTGCTCTAACTTTACACCAGAGACTGAACTGGAGCCCAACAGCCTCGTGGGGTTATGGGAATACAAAGGAAATGTACATCCACCAAGTATAGCTTGGCCAGACCTGAGTATTGAAGCCACTGAGTTTGTGGCCCACTGAGTTTGTGAATTAAGTATCTTATAGCTCATATAGTGTTCTCAGTTTCTTTTCATTCTGTGTTTTACTAGTGGAAAATCCTCAGGGTAGGCAAAGCCAATCCAGTATTTTCCATTTGTTTGAAAGCAATGGCATCAGCCACATAATGAAGTAGAGAGAGACAAAAACGAAAGCAGTTGTTGTTTTCTTTTTCCTGTTTCTCCATTCATTGTAGTTGTTGCTTTTCTCACCTTGTGAGTGTCTCCGCAAGTGAGCAGATGCTTTGCAAATTGGGATTTCCCAGCAGAAATGTTTGAAGCGTGCACTAGCTTTGTCTTCCACACAAGTGCTGACCTCCAGTTGCTCAGGAAAGAACTCTTCATCTCTCTCTCTCTCTGCTGTTCAGTTGATTATGATCCTGAAAGAGAAGTGGGAGATAACAAGGACAATGTGAGAGAGAGGATGGTACTACAGAGAGAGGAATAGACACACCCTTGGTTGAACATTGGAAGAAGTATCACAGGCATGACTGGCACCTGGATGTGGCACATGATTAGCACCTGGTCAGAGAGCTTAATGATTCCTACTTCTGTGTCATTCTGTGTTCCCAGTTTTCTAGAAAGGATCCTTGAGCCCCTAAGTTTAAAGCATGTGAAACACAGTTAGAACTGATCAGAAAATGGGTGTTTTTCCTGTGAAAATTTTGACCAAAAAAGGGGGGGAAATTGTCAAAATTTTCCACTGAAAAGTTCAGTTTTTCAGTGAAAAATCAAAACCAAAATATTTCAGCTGAAAACCAAAATGTGTCAGTTCTGAAAGGCTGTCATTCTGCCTGATGAGAGTTGTAGGGTGGTTGCCTCATGCTCCCATTCTCTTCTACAGGCTGGGCTCCCTGGTTGGACTACATCTTCCATGATGCACCAGTTCTCTCTTCCCATGATGAGGGAAGGCAGTCACATCATGGAAGATGTAGTCTGGCTGGGGAGCCCAGCCTATAGAGGAGAAACATACAACTCCTAGAAGTAAACATGGCAGTATATTCAAATCAAAATAGTTCAGTTTATGGGCATTGGCTTTTTTGATGCAAAAATCAGAATTTTCCATGGAAAGAAAACAATTCATTCTCTCACTCTCTCACACTCACATTCTAACACTCACATTCACACTCACGCCAAACCCCATTTTCCATCAAGAGCTTCTCCTGTAGACATAGCTACTGCCTCTCAGGTAGATGGATTAGTTACACTGATGGTAAAAGCTTTTCTATTAGCGTAGTAGTATCTTCATTGTAGCACTGTATGTGTAGATGAGTACTAGAGATGGAGATGAAATTGATACAAAGAGATAAGCAGAGAGGTAAAATTCTTTACTATTATAACAGCAGTTGGGTGTCAGGAACCCTGTTGCTAATGATATTGCCATTTCACAGATGTGGGTGTCTATAACCCCCCCTCCCCAAAAAAACCCAACAACAACAGAGTAGGGCTTTATTTCTGACTCTGCTAGTAGCTTTAGAAGTGTTAGATGGGTAGTGTTAGAAAATCATTTAAAGCTGGATTCTGATACCTTTACCCTCTCTGAATAATGCTTCTTCATGGAGTAATTTACCTGTCTGCCTCAGTTCTCCTATTTTTAAAATGGGGATAAAGTTTCTTAACCATTTTCGTAAAGTACTTTGAGATACATAGATGAAAGGTGTTATATGAGTGCATGATATTTTTTGATAACTATCCTCATGAATTTCGCTGGTTTTCACCAATAAATAATGCCAACACTTAGAGTTGGTCAAGGAAACACTTTTCCCATCCCATGAACATTTTGGAGACTTTGGAAGATTTTTCCATTCTAAATCAGGAGAAAAAAATTGAAATTTCATTAATTTTTTTGGTAAAAAAAATTATCAAAATCAACTTTCCCATAAAAGTTTCAGTTTTGATTAATGTGCATTTTTGATGATAAAATCTTGAGTCAAGACATTCCTGATTAGTTCTACTAATGTAGTTTCTACATTCTGACATAGGATACCCTTCTTGGAGAGAGTGAGCAATATGGATGCAGCATTCTTTATTTTTCAATGTAATAAATTTGCATATATAAGACATGAATATGCCTGTGTACAGTGGAATCCAATGCTTAATCAGTCACATAACAAATAATCTTCCACCAGTCAGTTAATTCTTTCATGTTGAATACACAGGTTACTCATTAAACCAGATGGTTTTGCTTATTTTTACAGAATTTGCATTCTATTAAAATATTTGTGCCTCTTTTTCTTACAGTAACAGTACTTTTCTAATGGTATGTTTTCCTGAAATCATAAACAATGGACTTCAAACAGTAGCACAGAAATGTCCTTAGGCTAACATAACCCCCCACTGTATTGTGGAACTAAATGTTTTGTTCATATTTTCTTTAAATAATTGATAACCCATAGTTTGTAGTGTTTCTCTTTGATATTAGAAGTCTCTCCCTGTACAGCAGCTGAACATAAGTGGCTCTCGGGGTTGTATTCTAAATGTAATCTATGTGTTCTCAAGCAAAATTACCACCATAAAATTATAAAAGTTACTTTTCTTTGACAGACAAGTTCTAAAACAGTACAGGGCACGTACTATAGGGGATTATCTGTACTCCCTACAGCCATCTGAAAATTGCAAGGAAAGTTTCATTAAGTTTCAATATAGAGAGTAAGGAAATAAATCTAAATAATTTTCACCTGCAATTTTTCATGTTTCCATGAGGCCAGAAAAGTGTGGGCATGTTTTAAGTCTGAGTGAAATAGCTCAAATATTTTTGAGTTATAGATACATGAAAATTTATAGGTGTAGTTTTCAGGAGTCCTCTGTCTTGGCCTAGCTTAGCTCCTTTGAATTCCATGAGAGTATTACTTTTGACTTCAGTGGGAGTGGAGTTAGAACAGCTCTAAGCCCTTTTGAAAGTTCCACCTGAATGTTTCAGAAATTGATTCAAAGTTCACTGAAATCAACTTAAAGATTCTCATTGACTTTGACAGGCTTTGGTTTAGTCCCCTAAACATTTTAAAAGACTAACACTTTATGGGAAGTTTATAACTCAACTGGATCCATTTTCGTACTTCAAATTAAAATGCTAATACAATCAAAATAGTGAATAGAATAATTTTGGAAAAAATGGTATTTAAATTGTACAATTATTCAAGTTTTCTTTTGAACAGAGACTTGTTTGCATTCCAGATGCTCACAGAAAAAAGGATAAGAGAAATATGTTTTCACAACCAAAGTAAGTGGGAGGATTTTTGTATGGCAAAGAAGGGACTGGTTTTCTGAGTTTAATTTTGCTCTATTATTAGAGTTTAAAAAAATGCATGTAGCATATTGTGGAATAAAATGAATGGCTAAACAATAGTGATGAAAATTCTCTGTGAAAGAGTCTGATTCTAAGACATGATTGTTGACAGAGAATGATTTTAATGGCAGCTGAAGAATATTGGTGAAAATATGATGCTGAAATTAATCACCAGCATTAAGAATTAGGAGATGAAATATTATAGAATTCAAAATTGGCATTAACGTGGGTATTAGAATTGTCCAAAGAGGAATTGTTGATGGTGTTAAACGACTGCAAATGGAGGATCAATGGGTGAATGATATATGGAGATGGGGGCAGATGCTCAGTAGTAGACAAATGTAAAATAAGGGATGGGGGAGGGTGGCTAGCCCTGGCGGAAAGGAGAATGGCAGTGGATGAACTGGGGAGTTATTTTGAACTGAACTATTGTCCGTCACCACTAATGTAGAATTATTTACTTGGTAAAAGTAAAGACAAACATTTTCTGTGGAAATTTATTTAATCTTTGAGCCTTTTCTATGTGGTTTTAAACATAGAAGTTTTACTTCTATTTCAAGGGAATAAAAATGTCTTTTATGACAGTGAACTGACACTGAATCATAGAAAGGTAGGGCTGGAAGAGACTCGAGGTCATCTAGTCCATCCATCCACACTCAGGCAAGAATAAGTATACCTAGACCATCCCTCACAGGTGTTTGTCTAACCTGTTCCCTTGCTTAACTATCCCTATATTTAGAATTTTCCCCTAATACCTAACTGAACTCTCCCTTGCTGCAAACTAAACTAAATGCTTCCTGCGCTATCATATCAATGCAACGTACTTTGGCATTCCAATGGGTAAATTATTCAGTTACTGGAACATTTTCAATCCATTAATAAAGTGCAGTGAACCTAATTTTGCTACTTTCATCCCCAACCCTTGCACAGCCTCATGTACTCGCCTCCCGTCATACCCTTCATCTCCTCTTCCTTCCCCACAGATTCCCAAAATACCAAGTACATCCTCCTGCTAGGTCCTATCACATCATATGCTTTCTTCACTAGCTTCTCCTTTGTATCCCAGACAATACCCAATACCTTTAGGTGAGACCTAGATGGGTAAGAATTGTATTTTTTGGAAAACTGTTGACCAGGATAATCTTGAATACATTTGCCATTACATTTTGAAAGTTAGTAAATATTCCTCATAAATTGACCAGTTAATCAACAGTGTTTGAAGCAATAGTGTACCTAGTTATAATCAATTTGTTGATTAACTATTTCGACGTCAGCAGCGTTGACAACTAAGTATCATTGTCAGCTTGAATTATAATGGGCCAAAAAATCTATTCAGATTTCAGCTGTTTTTACATGAAATGCAAAATGCAGTTAAAGTCAGCAAAAGAGAATGGACCTCCTGGTTGGATGGAGTGCCTATAGGACCCGTCAGGGGAGCATTAAAGGTTTGTAGCAGGTCCTGCCAGTAAAATAGGATCCATTTTTAGAAACTGGAGATCCTGTAGGCCAAAACCTAGTCCCAAAGGAGACATAAGCCTTTGTCTTCTTCCTTGCTTTTATAAATGAGATTCACTTCCAGTTACATTAATAACTGCAGAGGTGGAATCCACCTCTAGAACAACATTTCCAACACTGCTGGTTCAACACCATGGAGTCTCTGTATTGTAGTGACTTGGAAGTTGCTTTGCAGCTTTATCAAGTCCTCAGGGAAGTGCTACGGAAAAAATTGCCCTTGCATCATATTAATGATCCATAAAACGGCCCTGAATTTGGTCCTTTTATCTGATCAACAACTTTACAGTCTAAGAAGTCTGTCTTCGCTGAGATTTGAACAGAAGAGAAAACCCTTTGATCCTAAAGTATATCATCCCTCTCACTTCAACTAAAAGTCTTTAATATCTGAGCATCACCATGCCTAACCTCTAGGCACCTAGAAAATCACTGAGATTCACAAAGCCTGAGTTCAGCACCTAGGCTGAAAGATATGAGGGAGGTCCTCCTTTGCTCTGCTCCCTACCAACCTCTCTCTGTGGCCATTTTATGTAATCTCGTCTATAGGGACCCAGACCGTCAGGTGAGCTCTGAAGGTATTTACTGGAGTGAGCCCCACAGGAGAATTATGACTGCATTTAATTACTTGTTAATGCAGTTATTAACAGCTCAAATGGAAAATCCTTTACTAATTGCATTGTGCAATACCTAATTGCTGCTAGATAAGTCATTACTCAGACTGGGAGAATAAAAGTGCTGGCACTGTGTCTTCCTCTTCTGCCTTTACACACAAACTTCTGGTCCTCATTGAGCTCTGACTATTTTCTTTCCCACCCCTGAAGAGACACGGGGCTCTCTTCTTCCCATCAGCTCCCACATATGGCCGCAGTTCAGTAAAGCACCTGAGCACATGTTTTGCTGAATAGGGATGGGATTACTCAGGTGTTCAATTGGTTTGCTCAAGAGGGGCCTGTGTTCTGGAAATACAACACAAATTTATTTTTTTTAAAAACCCACCTTTTAAAAAATATTAAGGCTGCATAGGTAAAAACTCAAACATTAGGACACACCAGATCAAAATTTGCACTATGGTATAATTTACCTACATGCCATTTCTCAAAGAACATATAATTTTTCTTCCTGAAATGTTAGACACACATGGTATTTTATAATTCTTGTATTCTTACACTGCTTTCATTGTTGTGGTCCAGTATATCTTTACTAACACTTCATTATATAATGTCTCTCAGAGGTATTGTATGGTAGTAATTTCCTCAGCATGCATGTATGCTTTCTTTTTCAGTATAAGGTAGTATTCTGTGCTTAACAACTGAAACTTCATTAGCACAATGAGAAAGAAAGCATTATATAAAATATTGCTCTGGAACACTGGATTCATTGTACATTCATTCCTTCAAAATATATAGTTGTCTAAGTAATTATATAAGTAAGTAAGTTCATATATAGTCAGATTCTGCTACCCTTTCTTCCATTGAGTAATACTTTAAAGAGCAATAGCTGCCATTTAATGGACCAATACAGTAAAGATGGCATAGGTAAAAGGAACATGATTTCAGTAGGACTGCTCACAGAACAATGTGTGTAAGAGTGGCAGAATCTGGCCCTATATTAATTGGTATATTTCATTACAATTTGTGGAAACAATTGGCAGTGGTAGGCGAAGGGTACTGCAGCACAATAAAGGACAAATATTTCTTCTAGCTATTTTCAAATTTCTCATAGGAGATACTGTAAACGGACAGTTTCTATATTGAGCATCTGAATGTCAATCTAAAGGGGTTTTTTTTCTATTTAATGCTGATCAAAACTTCAACAGTATTATTTACGTCACCATGTGGAAGTTGCATATATCACTTAAAATGTACATGGAATGCAACAAAATTATTTGAAAGGGAAAAAAAATTAAATATGCCAATAGAGACAATGAGTAAAAGTATATAAAAAGACTATAGGTAAGGCTGCCTAAGCACATTCATTCTAATGCCCTGTTTTAAATCACTTATAACTTTCCAACATTTGTCTAGTGAGCTGAAAAATGTCATTCTTTCTCTATGCCTGAAGGTGAACTCTGAGAAGTTTGAGCCAAACAATTTTGCCATATTTGAATAAAAAGGAGAGTGGAAAGATATTTTCCTCATTTTTTTAAAAAAAAGTTTGCAACTTTTTGAAATCCCTATAGGCAATCATCTTGTACAGCATCTGACTCTGAACTCCTTTTCTGAAATACCTTCTCTTTACCCATCCTAAATTGGGAGCTTATCATGGGGTGTGTATGCCCCTTCTGCCATGGTCACTAGGAGGCTAGCCGGTAAGCTAGCTAGATGAGAGGAGAGGTTCAGCTGCCAGAAAGGACACCAAACCTTTAAGGAGGGAAGTAGATTCAAGGCATCTGAAGCTAATAGCTTAGTAACTTTTTTCTATTTAGAAAACAAGCCAACTAAGGGGAATCACAGTCTCTTCTCATTAAGGTAGTGCAAAGATTTCCTTGTTAGGAAGAATTCTCCTCTGAAATGACACTCTCCTGGCTGGATAGGGAGGCGAAAGGTGGCTGTGATTCACTCAAATGCCAAATGCAGCGAGCCCAGATGGGATTTCTTATGTTACCACTCATGCCTACAGAAAAACTCTTTAACCTGGTTGCCTCAGGTACAGACATTTGCGAGATGTATCGGAGTTTAGCAGCAGAATCTCTTTTACACCCAGGCACCAGTACATAAGTGTTACATATATTTTAAAAATCACCAGCCGAATTCCTACAGAGCATCAAGTTCAGTCAGGAAGTGGTGTTCAATTGGCCTATATTTTATATTATTGAGTAAAATACTTCTCTTTTTTATTGTATTTCCTTCTACTGCCCTTCTGTCTTATAAAACTTTGATGCCAAACTTCCAAATGTAATTGATTTACCGAAGTGAAAACTCCTGAACTTGCACACACTGAATATAAACCTGGTCAATGTCATAGTCCATACCTATATGCTTAAATGTCTGCTACTGCATTTTTAAAATAATTTGAAGTAAGGTCATTTTACTCAGTCTACTAAAGACATTTGGCCAAAGCGTGTACTCAGTTTACCATGGAATCTGTAATAGCAGGCAAGCCCCTGAAAGCAAATAAAGTGTGTGGGTGTAAGCAAGAGAATGTCAGCCAATTGTTAGTTTTTTATTTAAATCTATGCAGTTATGAAAGCATCAATTATTCTAAATAGAATGAAGGAGGAATACCCATAAGATTCTAATCCCTTAGATGTTTTAAATTGCCACCTTCTCTCCCCAAACCCCTGCATCAAACCAACCCTGTATATGGGGAACATTCAAATATAGAAGAGACTTTTGCAGAATGACCCCCCACCCATCTTAATCTGGAGCTACAAACTCATGAAGAAAATGTATAATATAGAAAATAATTTTCAAGACACACTCCTCCAGCTCTCATATGTCTATGTAAATATCTCTGTTGCTACAGTATAAGCCAATTTATATTAAAAACAAAAGTACTATAACAGATTAAATAGTAATCTGTAGCAAAAGTAATTGTAAAAATGTGGCATATATATTTACATTTTGAAAAAATATTGGCTCCAGCTCCAAAGACTACTTAAACAAATTTGATCAGTGACATTTCTTAATCCTAACATAATCATTAAATGAGAAGATTTGGCATTTTCATAGCACTTTTCATCCTTGGAAGCTTTTTGAGCCATTACAAAGGTGGGTAAGTTATTATAATCATTTTACAAATGAGGGAAATGAGACAGAGTGATTAAATGACTTGATTAAGGTTACACAGTAAATCAGCGACAGACTGGGGAACAGACCTACAGACTCCCAGTGCCAAATCTTTTGCTCTAACCTCCAGACAAGCTGCATCTTGTTCTTACTATGAGAGTTTAAAACTGTTAGATGTTTTACACCGAACGTGGGTCCTGGACTTTCATTCCATTAATAGAAGAGTATAACAACCAACTAGGTAAAATATTATGCCATTGAAAAATAAGGTCAAATTTCAATGGGAATTTTTCCTTATGTTTTTAGAAACTATATTGAGCTTTTGGAAATCAAATAAAAAATAACAAAGTATTTATAAGGGACCTGTTACTGCCTCCAGAAGCTTGTTTCTCTAGAGAATGGTGCTGCAGCTGCTGTATAGGTTCCTGAAAGTATCCATAGATAGGGACAGTCTAGTGTACATAATTTGAACATATGTAAAGCAGAATCCTATTTCAAATAAGAGGCCCTCGCACATGAAGTGAAGCTGGTTGGGTTGGAAGTTGCTGAGTATACTGCATCTTGACTCAAGGGTCTATATAATTTTCTTCATCAAAAGCTAAAAGGAATGTAGCTCATCTGCAAATCATTTACATAGATTTGCATTGTATACTGTTTTTCTTAGGCATGTAGTAAAACCGTTTTAAATTACAAGTTTGGATACTCAAGGAATATATTATACATACTGTCAGGTGATGTTTTGCTGTGTTGCCTTTGCCTGCTTCTTTCCAGTCAAAATGATTGAGACCTTTAGTAACTATGCTCCATAAGCCACCAGAAATATGATATAAACTACAGTTATTCCATTTCATATGTCCCAGATACTGTCTTGATGCCAACTGTACTTCTTTCCAAGGTTAGTCTAGTTGTTTTTTTCCCATTTGTTTGCAACTGATAGCATTGGCTTCCCTCCTGGTATATCTTCAGCAGTAAATCAAACATAATGTGTTTGTCACTTCCAGAAACAGTCATGGTAGCTTTCTGATATTGTACTTCCTGTGTACGTTCAATAATGTGGATGCTGTCAGGTGTAACTGCTGGTACTTTCATTTATGTCAAGTATAGAAACTCAGGCATCCCAACATGAAGTGGTGCTTATAATACAAACACGTTTATTATGATTAAGGCTACGATTATGTCACAGAGGTCACGGAAGTCACAGAATCCGGACTTCCATGACCTCCATGACATTTTCTGCCCCGGGGCTGGAGCTCCCAGCCTTCCCTATGGGGGCAAGGGGACCCTGCAGCAGCCCAGCCCCCATGGGTGGCAGGGGACCCCAGAGCTCCCTGAGGAGCGCCCCCCCTCCCCATAAATGCTCAACTGCTGCGCAGTGAGGACCCCAGAGCTCGCATTCACTGCAGTGATGGGGGACCACAGAGTCCCAGCAGCAGTGGATGCTGAACGGCTTCCCCGTTTGGTCAGGGATATTTTTAGTGAAAGTCAGGGACAGGTCACGGGCTTCCGTGAATTTTTGTTTATTGCCCATGACCTGTTCGTGACTTTTACTAAAAATATCTGTGACAACACCTTAATTATGATGGAGCAATAGTGATGCTACAGTTAAACTTGTGCCAAGAGTTTTCATTTAAGCAAAGGTGTTCACATGTCAAGATACAAGGCCTACATGATGTTTAACATATGGTCATTCAGCCATGCAGTCCAATAAATACATTTGAATTGAATTTCAAATGTGGTCTTGTTGTTGGAACATCACTGATGTTCTGATTTAGGATCCTCCTCCTAACATTTGTCTACATGGATCCCACTGTAGGTGTGTCCGTTTCATGGTCCTGAGCCCAGAATCATTTAGCCAGTAGTGTCTATTGGGGCTGCTCACACACTCTATACAGCCCACATCACCTACAACCAGGGTATAAAATACAGAGCAGCCCCAACTGCTACTCAGTTCATTCCTGCTGCCTGTGGCAGCAAATCAGAACCTAAGGCATCCTTCTGATTCCCCACAGCTTTGTATAGTTAGGATGGTTGTTAGAGTTAGTGGAGTGTTTTTATAGCTTTGGATAAATTCATTTAAGCACAGTGGCAAAAAACAAACGAGTTTTTTCTTTGTCTCGCCTTGGTACTGAGGAATGAGAGAGCCAGTCTCCAGGCTTTAAGATCTGCGCTGCCTGGGGGACTGCTATGCCTGCTAATGATGTGCACACAAAGGGTTTGTTCTGCTTGGAAGAGATTTAGATCCCTAGCAAGTGAGCCATTTGCAATTATTTTACTTATCGCACACAGAAGCCTTGTGATGCCCATCTAAAATTGGTTTTGGTTGAAAAAATCTGCCACGTGTCTGATGCTGAGGTGCCCCTTCAGGAGCAGCCGCTTCCTGCTTCAAAGCCATTTTCAAAAAGTGCCCCGGCTACAAGAGACATCATTCCAGAATCTAAGAGCCTTGGCAGACTCTAAAAGATTGCCTGCTACTAGCAAACAGGTCTCAGCCCTGCAGCCCAAAACCTGAAAGATCTTTATGTGGGACTCAGTACTGTTTGCCATCCCTAGTACCAACCAAGAAGAAGGCACAGAGTCAACTTGCTAACTTACCTAAATCAGCTCCTTTAAAACCATATTGATATTGTAGTCATCTTATGGTGGGGAATTGTGTTCCTCAGCTTTGGTTCCATGTTGTGTACTTTCAGTGATCAACATAGCTTCCTCAATACCATTGTCATCTGTACCATATACCTCAGTTGCTGGTACCGCATTCTGGCAAGACTTCTGGGACTCATGGTCACAGTATTTTGTTATCATCAGTCCCACCTCCCTCACATGCTGTGGCTGCATACCCATCTCCAGCAGACCTAATGATCACTTCTGAACCTGAGTCTCCATTGCTGGACATCTCTCCTTTGTCTACTGCAGCTAGAGCTCTACTGGAGCCCCAGGTACTAAAGATGAAAATATCTCTTCACTCAACTTCGACCGTACCAGTATCTGCCTCTTGTACTATAACATCTAAGGCTGTTCCTCTTTCTACACGTCAGGGCTCTTCTCCATTGGAAGAATTTTATTCATCTTCATTCTCTTCTCTGCATGGTAGTAGGCACCCTTCTTTTAGGAGGTCTTCCCCCCCTCACCCAGACTGATTTCTGGGAGTGCCTATGGACAAAGTCCCTATTTCCACAGATCCCATTCTCCAGAGTGATCACACAGTCCTTGGTTCCCTCCTTTGTGACACCATATGCCCTTCCCTGATGGGGCACAGGCCTGGCCCTAATGGTTTCCATGAAACCTCAGCCTATGCCATCTGCTCCCTATCTGACAACTTTGAGATCCAGAATAAGGTCATCTCCTCCTACAGTTCCTACTAGGGAGTTCCTATCATTCCTTTAGGAGCTTCTTCAGTCTGATGAACAAGAACCTCTTAGCGAGGAGGACCTCGTGGAGGAATATGAGGATCAGCCTATTCTTCATGTCAGGTGATGATTCTATGGCAAGGCCATGATTATTACATCTAACACACCCGTGACAGATTATTTCAGGGTCTTCCAGCACCTCCTTACAAGAACAACAGACATTCTGGAGGTCATTCAGGAGAGGTCTCATAAATTATTTGACATTTTACTCCTGGTATCCCAAAGTCGTCTAGCCAGACCCAGTAATGAAGGCATTCTTGAGCCAGCCAAAGACCCCTAACTATTTTGGCCACAACTAAGAGCTGCCCCAGCTCTGGCCCCAACCTGCACTCCCCTGCTGCCTCAGCCCTGGGCTCTTCCCCCCCCCCCCCCCCGCACCCCCTGCCGCCCCAGTCCTGGGCTCTTCCCCCCCCCCCGCACCCCTGCCGCCCCAGCTCTGGCCCCCACCTGCACTCCCCTGCCGCCCCAGCCCTGGGCTCTTCCCCCCACCCCGCATCCCTGGCCGCCCCAGCGCTGGCCCCCATCCGCACCTCCTGCCACCCCAGCCCTGGGCTCTCCCCCGCCCACACCTCCTGTAGCCCCAGCTCTGGCCCCCACCTGCGCTCCCCGAGCCCTGGGCTCTCCCCCCCCCGCACCCCCTGCCGCCCCAGCTCTGGCCCCCACCTGCACTCCCCTGCTCCCCGAGCCCTGGGCTCTTCCGCCCCACCCGCACCTCCTGCCGCCCCAGCCCTGGGCTCGCCCCCAAAGAAGGAATTGGGGGGACTAAATGGACGGTGCACCTCTCTATCTGAAGCCTAGCAAGGGAGGTATGTGGATCCCACTAGAATTTAAAATGAAAAGTAAGGGAGGGGAGGCTCTACTAGGACCTGGGCAGCTTTAGATACAGTACCAGGCACTTAGGAGGATTTCCACTTCTGAGCCATGGAAGCAGAAATTGACTTTTCCTTTCCAGATATAGCTAATATTCAGAAAGGGAATCTAGCACCTGCCTTCCAGATTTGAACACCCTCAAAATTCAGGAGTGCTCAAGCTCAATTTGGGCAGCTGTTACTTCATTTCCCCCAAATCAAATATACTGATCCACTGTAACTTGCTGTAGAAAAAGTAGAATAAATTGAGCAAGAAATGCTTCCGAGTGGTTACTAGGTCTGGAATTGCTATTTTCAACAGCCATTGCTTTTTTTTTTTTTAAGTTTTTTTAGTTTTAGTTTTATTTGTTTAAAAGGAAGACCGTGATAGTGCATTCCCCATAGAAACAAAGAATGGAACAAAAGAATAATAAAGGCACCTCAACTTTTCCTCATTTATGGAGGACAGTCTTATAATATGCATCCAGCTATCCTTCAGTCACACAAGCTGAAAATTGTTCCACTTTACTGCAGTTCTGTAACCATATGGGAACCAATCCTGTCTGTGTTCTGTGCACATCCAAAATTCCTGCTGAATGACCCGCCCTGGGAGCGAGTTACCAGTGACCCAGGGCTGGGGCGGCAGGAGGGTGCAGTTGGGGGGGGGAAGGGGGAGAGCCCAGGGCTGGGGTGGGGGGCAGCCAAAAATTTTTTTGCTTGGGGCAGCAAAAAACCTAGAGCCGGCCCTGTCTATAGGGAAGCTGAACTATAGCTCAGCTGAGCAATGCCTAAATCCTTTAAAAAATCCTGGCCTTAAGCACCTAAAGGTACATCTACACCAGAATAAAAGCATGGGCATGGCAGGCCCAGGTTAGTTGACTTGGGCTCGCGGGGCTTGGGCTTTGGGACTAACATTGCTGTGTAGATGTTTGGGCTCGGGCTGGAGCCTGGGCTTTGGGACCCGCCCACCTCTCAGGGTCCCACAGCTCAGGCTCCAGTCTGAGCCCAAACATTTACACAGCAATTTTACAGGTCTGCATCCAAAAAGGAATTGTGGGAGGGGTCGCGGCATTATTGTAGGGGGAGTTGCAGTACCGCTACCCTTACTTCTGCGCTGCTGCTGGGGGCGGTGCTGCTTCAGAGATGAGCAGCTAGAGAGTGACGGCTGCTGGATGGGAGCCCAGCTCTAAAAAAAGAGCCACTGCCAGCAGCAGCACAGAAGTAAGTGCATGGTGTGGTATGGCCACCCTTACTTCTGTGCTGCTGCCTGCAGAGCTGGGCCCTCAGTCAGCAGCTGCAACTCTCTAGCCACCCAGCTCTGAAGACAACAGTGCAGAAGTAAGGGTGGCATGGTCTGACATTGCCACTCTTACTTCTGTGCTGCTGCTGGTGGGGCGCCGCCTTCAGAGCTGGGTGCCCGGCTAACAGCCGCTGTTCTCCAGCTGCCCAGTTCTGAAGGCAACAAAGTGAGGGTGGCAATACCGTGACCACCCTAAAATAATCTTGTGATCCCTCTGCAGCTCCCTTTTGGGTCAGGACCCCCCATTTGAGAAACGCTGGTCTCCCTTGTGAAATCTATATGGTATAGGATAAAAGCACACAAAAGACCAGATTTCACGGGGGGAGACCAGATTTCACAGTCCGTGGCATGTTTTCCATGGCCGTGAATTTGGTAGGGCCCTAATTATGGCAAGACTTTAATGGTACCTACAGGTAGTGATGGGTACTGTTATTGGGGGGTATTCTATAGATGTTGAATTTAGGAACAAAACCCATAAGGCTCAAAATCTTTGTACATCATCTATTATATGGCTATGGCTATGCCTAGCTTTACAGTGGCATGTAGAGTACAGGCACTATACATGTAGCTACATGCCACAGTGAAAGGCTCTGGTAGGGGGGAGGCAGTGGGAAAATGCTCTGGCCGCTCTTTGCGCCTTTTGTCACTGCCTCCCCCCGCTAGAACTTTCCTCCGCTGCCTCCCCTCTGCCAGAAACTTTCCCCACTTCTGGAACCTTTCATTTTGGTATGGAAAGTCTCTGGCATCAGGGATGCAGCTGGACACCACACTGCTAAAAATAGCAGTGTAGATTTGGGAGGCACTGCTTGGGCATGTAGGAGCCATGTAGGGTATATACCCTGTGGGTTCAGGTGTGTAGGGCACTCTCTTCTACTCATCTAAGCCATGTCTCACCATCTACGCTCCTGTTTATATCCATGCTAACTGGGCATCTAGTGTCTGCACTCTACTCACTGCAGTTAGTGTAGATATAACCTATATTTAATATACCTGCTCTTGGGAAAAGTGCCTTAGGATAGATAGTGTCCAATAATTGTATTGAGTAACTTGGAACAGCTGGAATATTCTTCTTCCAACTCTCTTTCCCTGAACATAGATGAACCCGGAAGACAGAGGATACTAAGGCTTTTGTGGGGAGGCTTTGCTTTGAGACTCGTGACATTTTGGGGTTAGGGTGAACCCAAAATAAATTCAGCAGCTGCTGGCAAATTTTTGACAGTGTTAAATATGCTTTGATAACAAAGCTGTGGGAGCTGGCTATTCAAGACTTGCAGAGTGTTTAATATCTGCTTGATGACCTGGTGAAGGGGTCGATACTGTGGAAAAGTACATTTTTTCTTTTTTAAGTTTACCCATTGAAGTGCTTCTTTCAACTTTATGTGTGGATGTTTATTTAGATGAGATTATAAACTTTGGAGGAAACACATTCTCTAGTGATTCATCTTATGTTCCCATAAAATGTCACGCATTACATTGGAGTAGTGTAAATGTTATGTTCTGGTTTGGGGACCTGGCTGGCTTTACCGTTGATGCCTAGTTGACAATACGGTTTATCCTTTAATGTTTGAATAGCATTTTTTCTCATTTCCCCTGAGACACAGAAACAATTGGCAGTAAGATAGTTTAGGAGAGAAAAAAATAAACTCTAGCAATCAAATCTAAGGTCTCATCTAAGAATGCAGATGGTAGAGTTAGAAGATTTGCTCCCTTTAAGCTTGTTCTGAAAGTGTGTGTGTGTGTGTGTGTGTGTTCACACAAGTGTGTGTGTGTGTGTGTGTGTGTTCCTAAAGTTCACACACACACACACACACACACGGATTTACTCTTCTTAGCAGGAACAGCTACTGTTGCATATTCAGATTCTCCCATAATTGGAAGTGTTGTGCTTTGGGCTTTTGGTGCTACCCAAATAGAGGTAGCAGCTAGCCATGACATCTGAACTTCCCACGATTCCATCGGCTTAGTGTGGGCTCATCTCTACTTTTTAACTTGTGTTTTTAGGATGGGTAGGTATTTGCTATTTATTAAACTGATGTACCTTGAATGACTTCAAGGATTGACAGCTGTTCTCATGTTGTTAGATATTTTGATGCTTCAGAAATATTACCCAAAGGTTACACTTAAAATTAAGGTTTGTGAATTTCTAAAAATAGAGATTAATGGCAGTGTTTTCCATTGATTCTGTAAAGTTCAGAAAGAAAGTTGCATGTATTGTAATTTCTATAAGCTTGGACGATTGTTTCACTCAGTCCAATATACTGGGTTAAGGAATTCTCCTTTCGTTCACAACAGTTAGACACTGGTATCACTCCACTAACTTCAGTGGAGTTACTCCTGATTTACACCAGTCTAATGTGGAGGACAACATCTCACAAGTGTTTCACACGTCATCCACAATGCCTTTCATTGTTGCATTTATTTAGTATATTTATTAATTAATTTTTTATTCATTTTTATAGATAAAAAAAATCAACAGGAATTTTCCCGTAAACCAGCAGGTAAGAAAGAGAAATATTTGGAAAATTAATAATTCTCATAGCACCTGTGTTGGAATTGTTTTGTTGCTCTGTTTTTTTTTTCTCCCCCAGAGAAGTTAGGGATGCTAGCTCTTAATTGGCTTCCTTTACACCAGGTCATTGAAATAAAAGGGTGTTGAGGTGTTCAAGAAAAGTAGGATTTTGCCCATTTGTTTCCGAACAAATTGTTTTTTTTGTTTTTTTTGTTTCCGAAATGCATCTCTGTTTGTTTCTACTTTTATAATGAAAAGAGGGGTGGGATTATTATATTCTATACACTAATATATTGTGTCTTGAGAATGAAGACATTCTGAGGAATTCTCCTCTTTGGTGACACTTTCATTATTAAAGCTGGCTTGGATTTTAAAAGAATTTTCCCTCCCTCTCACTCTTCCTAAAAGATTGTTAGTCATCCACAGAAGTAGAGAATGCATTTGCACCACTTCTGTTTTCACTGAAGATGTCAATTCACCTTGAGCTTATTCAAGAACAGTTACTGTAAAATCACTTACTATTCTGTAGCATAAAGATTGCTGCTGACTGATCTGAAAATAAGGAAAGACAAAATTGCTTAGTAAACAAAAGATAACTAGCAAGTTAAGTTTTTAATAATCGGGATTTTTTTATGAATTTGTTGCTCAAAAAATTACCAATCAACAACAAATAATACAAATATAAATAATAGATATAATGGCTCAGCAGGCTAGTGCATAAGTATGCAATGCTTTCTGCTATTCTGGACCTCCTGGTACCAGTGTTTAGAATGGCATTTGCTTCCTCTTCATTAGAGTTTCATTGGCTTAAAAAGCAAAAATAACTTCCTTGACTTGAATAGCTTGTTGGTCATGCTATCTGTAAAGGAGTCTGAAATTAATTAATTCTTCCCTCAGGACTTACCATAGAAAATTTCAGGGAAGACAGCCAAAATATCAATTTGAAAGGAGGTAGACAAATTAGAGAATTTCATATATAGAGAGGAAATAATTTACTGAACTATGAGGATGCAGGAATTTGAGAGATCATTGATTTCAAAATCAGATGTCCTTCCTGGCTTGATTTGAACAAAAGTTTTTGTTTGTTTGTGGGTTTTTTTGTTTGTTTTTGTTTTTTAACTGAAGATAAGTATTGTGTGGTCTTAATTGAATACTGTCTATCTGTTTGAGGAAAAGATTCCAGTCACACACAGATTTAGGGCTAATTTCTATCTTCTAATACAGGGGTCGGCAACGTTCGGCACGCGACTCACCAGGGTAAGCACCCTGGCGGGCCGGGCCAGTTTATTTACCTGCTGACGCGGCAGGTTCGGCCGATCGCGGCCCCCACTCGCCGCGGTTCACCATCCCGGTTCAATGGCGGCGGTGGGAAGCGGCGCGGGCCAAGGGATGTGCTGGCCGCAGCTGCGTCAGCAGGTAAATAAAACTGGCCCGGCCCGCTAGGGTGCTTACCCTGGCGAGCCGCGTGCCGAACGTTGCCGACCCCTGTTTTAATATATAGCTAGCATCAACATGAACTTCAGAGAAGGATCAAGCCATTTTGTTGTTCCATTAACAGCACATTATTTATCTGCTAATTAAAGTACGGTCTTGTTCTATCTTTGTCATTTCCACATTTATTTTAGTAAAATGAGTTATTGTCTATCTGAAGTTGAATAACGCTGGGGATACAGGAACTAACTAGTTTGCTTTATGAAAGTACATTATTAATGTGTCCATGTAATAAGAAACCTTGAACTCTGAAATTGATCTGACTGGGAAATTAGTTTGGGGGAATTTTCTTAACAATATCCTATTTTAGCTATAGTGATTAGCTCAAACTTTGTATATTTTTATTTGTTTAGTATGCAAACACTTTCAGGGAAATAGCTTCCTTATTTTATATGTCCAATTAAAAACCCATGAATACATAAGGTGCTATATAGTAAACAATAAGAGAAACTAGGATAGGGCTCAAACCTGCTTACTCTAATACATGTGAACAGCTTTACACGCATGAAGTCCCAATGAAGCAAATAAGTCTACTCAGGTGAGTAAAATTACGTATATGCTTGTCTGTAGCCCTGAGCCCATATTGATCGGCTATTCTAATTTAAACATCTTTATCTAACTTTTATTGCAAATAAACCTGCTGACAAGTTATGGAGAATATTATATTTTACCATTACAAATAAGGAATGGCTTGTATGAGTATTTGGCTATCAAAATGAGTTGTAAAATTCAAAATATTTTGCTGACTATATAAAGATTGTTTGAGTGAGATTCAAAAATATATTGCTGTTTTTGCATATGTAAGCATTTGCTTTCTAATAAATATCCTCCTTTGCTAAAATTTCAGCTACTAAAATATCTGACTTTATTAATTTTAGACATTATTAATGCTTCAGATGCGCATAAATTAGTTGACTTCTTCATCTGTGTTTATCTGGGTGTATAGAAGCTTCATACCGAATTTTCCCTTGGCAGTGAAATTTGCAAATATATTAGGTGTTTATTTTTTCATGGTGCAAAAATATGGACAGAAATGTGAACTTTCTTTAAATATAAACTGTGAATCTCATTTAAAGAGACTGAGTTGGTGCCAGAACTTTACTTTGTAAAAACTAGTGGGTGGAGGGGGGAGTGAATAGTTCATTGTCATTGAAAGTGATTAAATATATGTATATTGAAGTATCATTCTATAAAAGCGCTAGCTAAAATAGCGTTAGCCCTTTTTGAGCTGAACAGCTAGCCAAAAATTTGAGGTCTCTTAGGTTGTTCCAGTTAGGCAGAAAAATTGGTGCAATTCTTTGATGCAGTTCTGTTTATTTACAAAGAATGTGTAAAGTCCACAGAAGGACTCAAATAGCAAAAAACTTTCTTTTATCACAGCACCAGGAACACTCTTTTCAGCTTGCACCTCTGACCCCCAAACCTCACCTTCTAAGGTCAGACATTATGTTTTCAGCAGGTCCTTCAGCCTGTCTGTGTCTCTCTTTTTTTCATTCTTTGTGTTCTGCTCACGTTAAAAAACTTACTAACTGTCAGGGTAGTTAAGCACTGGAACAAAATGGTGACAGATGTTGTGGAATCTCCATCACTGGAGGTTTTGAAGAACAAGTTAGACAAACACCTCTCAGGAATGGTCTAGTTATCATTTAGTCCTGTCTACTGAGGTCCTACTGAGGTCCCTTCCAGTCCTACACTTCTATGATTCTATGATGGAAAAGGGTCAAAGGAATAGGATGTGTCCTTAAGGGGATGGGTGTCAGAAAGGTTCTGGGAAATGGGGAAAATAAAGTTAGGGGAGGCTGAGGAAGGAGAATATAAAAGTAGTGAAGTGACAGAGAGTCCTGCGGCACCTTTAAGACTAACAGATGTATTGGAGCATAAGCTTTCGTGGGTGAATATCCACTTCGTCGAGTAGTGAAGTGATGGCTGTAAAGAAAATACCACTGTAAAATAAGCACAATCTTAGAACTGAATATTTTTATTTTCTCTGAACCCTATCCATTCTCCATATCTAATGCTATCTATTAAAATACATACAAGTAATTGAAGAAAAACCTAGATTTAAATTACAGTTTCATGCATATTGAGCAGAAATCCCATGACTTCAGTGGAAAGAGGATCAGGCCCATTATCAGATAGGCAGTAAGGTTAGAATATCTCAAGGTGATAGCCAAGAGCTTCTATATTTGATCTGCCAAGGTGGAACAGGAAACACAGATGTCACCTTTCATTTTCTTGGAGCTCGTCACTGTTTTGCAGCTCTTGTATGAAGCACTGAAAATGTCAGCTCCTGAGAGAGACAGATCATTAGGCTAGAGTGAGTTCAAAAAAGTAATACTGGCTTCTTTGTTGACCCTTACAACACTGCAGACTAATATACGTTTTTTTTCTTCACTAAAAGGAGATGTAGTGTATATCCATTTGCAGGTCCTGATCTCATACACTACCCCTTCATGAGTACCCCAACCCTCCTCTATGCTGTTCATCCTAATCAATCCATAACTGCTTGCCAATGGACAGATCTCAATCTGAAATCTATCTCACAGCCTGCCAGAGAACTCCTGGATTAGAGATCTGAACCAGGCCTTCCTACCAACTTTTGCAACCCTTCCTGGCAAGGGGAGCCAAATTCACCTGCCTCCCAGCTGCTGGAGACCTTGCTGCTAATTCTGGGTATGTTCCCTCACCAGCTATTGGGACTCTCAGTTTTCATTTGTGATCCACATGGAACGTGAATCATGGTTGTGGGGTTAACATGGTGTTGAGATATTGTTCAAATGAGAATTAGTTTTATAATGGAATGGATTTAGGGTTTAGATTTAAGGCTGAATCATGGCTAGAGGCTGAGTTTGGATTCAATGGTAACATATTCAGAGCTGCCAAGTGAAATTTTTGACCCCAAATTTCAGAGGCCTGGCACCCTCTTAAAGACTGAAACTTTCAAAATCCTCTGTTCTCATGAAATTTCAGTTGCATCCAATTTTTTCTAGTTTTTGATCCATCCTAGATCCATTCTAATACCAGTGAGAAAGGGCTTACATTCACAGTTTTGACTATAATCATCCTCGAAAATTATAAAGGGTTGGATTCAAAGTTAGTTTGGGCCCATATTGGATTAAAATCAAGCAGTTTCTTCTCCCAATTTTAAATGTATACTACATTTTTATATCTCATGTGTTAAAATTTCTCTGGATTATTTACATGATGCTAAAACACAGGCAGTGCCAAGTTCATCATGAAACAGGTGTCCCTTCTTCTGCCCATTTATAAATACTCTCCAATTGGTAATTCAAGGATTCATCACAGTTTTTGAAGATAGTAACCTGATCAGTATTCCCTTCTTTTTTTGAGGATCATATTTATGGAAAAACTAACGGAACATTCCAGTAGATTTCTGAGCACAGTTATTACATTATTGCAAAGTACTTTGGAGGATCACTTTGATTGTGAAAGGTGTTATGTACATAAAATCAAGTCTTAGGGTATGTCTACACTACGAGAGTAGTTCGATTTTACTTAAAGCGAATTTGTGGAACTGATATTACAAAGTCGAACGTGTGTATCCACACTAAGGACAGTAATTCGACTTTGTGAGTCCACACTAACGGGGCAAGCGTCGACATTGGAAGCGGTGCACTGTGGGCAGCTATCCCACAGTTCCCGCAGTCCCCGCTGCCCATTGGAATTCTGGGTCGAGCCCCCAATGCCTGCTGGGGCAAAAAATGTGTCGAAGGTGGTTTTGGGTAACTGTCGTCATTCAACCGTCACTCCCGCCCTCTCTCCGTGAAAGCGCCGTCGGGCAATCAGTTCGCGCACTTTTCTGGTGATTGACAGCGCGGATGCCACAGCACTACGAGCATGGAGCCTGCTGCAATCATCGCTGCAGTTATGGCCATTGTCAACACCTCGCACCTTATCATCCACCTTTTTCAGAGGCAGATGCTGAGAAATCGGGCAAGGAGGCTACGGCAGCGCGGTGAGGACATTAAGTCTGAGAGGGGCACAGACCTCTCACAAAGCACGGGACCCCACGTCGTGGACATCATGGTGGCAATGGGTCATGTGGAAAGGTGATTCTGGGCCCGGGAAACAAGCACGGACTGGTGGGACCGCATAGTGCTGCAGGTCTGGGATGAATCACAGTGGCTGCGAAACTTTCGGATGCGTAAGGGAACTTTCCTGGAACTTTGTGAGTTGCTGTTCCCTGCCCTGAAGCGCAAGGACACCCAGATGCGAGCAACCCTGACTGTCCAGAAGCGAGTGGCCATAGCCCTCTGGAAGCTTGCAATGCCAGACAGCTACCGGTCAGTCGCGAATCACTTTGGAGTGGGCAAATCAACCGTGGGGGTTGCTGTGATCCAAGTAGCCAACGCAATCATTGAGCTACTGCTCTCAAAGGTAGTGACCCTGGGAAACGTGCAGGTGATCATAGATGGCTTCGCTGCGATGGGATTCCCAAACTGCGGTGGGGCTATAGATGGAACTCACATCCCTATCCTGGGACCGGACCACCAGGCCAGCCAGTACAATAACCGAAAGGGCTACTTTTCAATGGTGCTGCAAGCACTGGTGGACCATAGGGGACGTTTTACCAACATCAACGTCGGATGGCCGGGCAAGGTTCATGTTGCTCGCGTTTTCAGGAACTCTGGTCTGTTTAGACGGCTGCAGGAAGGTATTTACTTCCCGGACCACAAAATAACTGTTGGGGATGTGGAGATGCCTATAGTGATCCTCGGGGACCCAGCCTACCTGCTAATGCCCTGGCTCATGAAGCCCTATACAGGCACCCTGGATAGTGAAAAAGAACTCTTCAACTACCGGCTGAGCAAGTGCAGAATGGTGGTGGAGTGTGCTTTTGGACGTCTGAAGGGGAGATGGAGAAGCTTACTGACTCGCTCTGATCTCAGCGAAACCAATATCCCCATTGTTATTGCAGCTTGCTGTGTGCTCCACAATCTCTGTGAGAGCAAGGGGGAGACGTTTATGGCGGGGTGGGAGGTTGAGGCAAATCGCCTGGCTGCTGATTACGCCCAGCCAGACAGCCGGGCGATTAGAAGAGCCCAGCGGGACGCGCTATGCCTCCGGGAAGCTTTGAAAGCTAGGTTCCAGAGTGAGCAGGGTAACCTGTGACTATTAAGTTTGTTTATTCAGAAGCTGAACCTGCCCCCGTTTCTTTACCCAGTTAATGTTGACTATCCTCTCCAGTTACATACCCCCTTCACCCCGTTCCCCCCCTTCCAACACACCTTTAAAAATAAAATAAATGAAACTTTGTTCATTAACACCATTTTCTTTATTAAGGATTTCGTGGTAAAGTGTTGAAACTGGGACGCAGACTGTGGTGGGGAGCGGGTGTAGTGATGGAAAGGACGCTTCTAAACTCGAGGAATGATAGGCTCCTGCTCCTAGAGCGGTCCGCAGTGGTGGACTGGTTGTTTCAACGGAGCCTGCCACCCCTCCTTTTCGGGACTCTGTGTGTGGGGGCTATGTGACTTTGTGGCGGGGGAGGGCGGTTACAGATCCCCTGCTGCGTGGCTCTGTCATCCAGGCTAAGGACCGCTGCATAAGATCTGTAACCGCCCTCCCCCGCCACAAACTCACATAGCCCCCCTCCCCCCCCCCCCCGCCGAACATGAAAACCACCTCCCAGACTGACCAGGGTGCCTAGTGATTGCAATGTGTGTGTGACCTTCTGCTGAACCTGCCCCCGTGTCTGTACCCTGGTAAAGGTGACCTTCCTCTCCAATTACCAACCCCCTTACCCCCCTTCAAACACACTCTCCTCTAAAAGAACATGACGGAAACAGTAATTAACAGAAATGTATTTTTTATTAACAACTACACAGTTAGGGGATGAAACTGGGACGGGGGCTTGGGTGAGGTGCTTTTGGAGTGAAGGAAAGGACTTATCAAATCTTTGGGAATGAGAGCCTTCTGTTACTTGAGCAGTCCGCAAGGGTGGAGTGACTGTTTTCACGGTCCCTGCCGCCCCTCCTTCTTGGGACTTTGGGTGAGGGGGGGATGGGACTTTGTGGCGGGGGAGGGCGGTTAGAGATAGAATGCAGCGGGGCTCTGTCCTCCTGCCTCCGGTCCTGCAGAACATCTACAAGGCGCCGGAGCGTGTCCGTTTGCTCCCTCATTAGTCCAAGCAGCGTTTGAGTCGCCTGTTGGTCTTCCTGCCGCCACCTGTCCTCCCGTTCGCTGTGTGATCGCTGGTATTGCGACATGTTCTCCCTCCACTGGGTCTGCCGTGCCGCCTCGGCTCGGGAGCAGCCCATAAGTTCTGAGAACATCTCGTCCCGTGTCCTTCTCTTTCGTCGCCTGATCTGCGTCAGCCTCTGGGAGGGTAATGCCGGGGTAGCTCGGGAGACACTCGCAGCTCTGGGATGGGAAAAAGGGAGTGAATTCCTCAGAAAGATACAGTTTTGCGAACAAAGAACATAGTCTTTCTCTGTAAAGAAGACCATGCACAGCACCTATCACATGCGCACTCAGTACAAGGTCGAATTTTCGGCCTTCCCATTGAGTGCCTGGGGTCTTGCTGTACAGATCACACAAGCAGGGCCGGACAACGGAATTCGGCTAGCAGGCGGACATGGTAAGCCGTAGACTTTTGGCTGCTTAAAGCTTAATTTATAGCAGTGCCCTCCTTTCACGTTCCAAGCAATGCTCCTAGCGTTGGCCAGTTCCTGCTGCCGGCAATCCGGCCAGCATGAACTCTGCCCCTGTCCCACCCCCCTCGCGGCTGTCCCCGGAAAAGATCACTGAATGCTGCCCCTGTCACGCCTCCACCGTGTGGCTGTAAACGGCCGGTTACAGTTATGTAAAGGAACAGGCAATCAGTCCCAATACTAACATTCCCCTAATTCAAAGCAGGTCACCATGAGTGATATCACTCTGATGAGGATTTCGGAGACAGAGAAAGACCGCATGCTGCGTGAATGCCAGCAAGCACCAGGGCCATATGCCGCCATGCTTTGCGAGGCAATGATCCCGGAGTACTTGCTGCTAGCCTGGCGCGGAAAAGTTTCCTACCATGGAGGACGCAATAAGGCCGCTCTCTCCAGGAACCTGATGCAAAGGCTTTCACAATACCTCCAGGAGACCTTCATGGAGATGTCCCAGGAGGATTTCTGCTCTATCCCCGGACATATTGACAGAATTTTCCAGTAGCTGCACTGGCAAGGACTAAAAACTAAAGTGCCTAGGGCAAACTAATCATGAAAAACCCATTGTTAAGATACCATTCCTATTCTGTTCAAAATAAATGTTTAAAACACTTACCTACTGATGTTTCCCCTGATTCACGGTCTGGGTTACCGCCTTGGGAGGGTTGGTAAGGGATCTCCGTGAGGGTGATGAAGAGATCCTGGCTGTTGGGGAAATCAGCGTTGAAAGCGCTGTCGACTGCCTCGTCCTCCTCATCTCCTTCCTCATCTTCCCCGTCCGCGAACATCTCCGAGGAAGCGGCCGTCGACAATATCCCATCGTCAGAGTCCACGGTCAGTGGTGGGGTAGTGGTGGCGGCCGCACCTAGAATGGAATGCAGTGCCTCGTAGAAACGGCATGTCTGGGGCTGGGATCCGGAGCTTCCATCTGACTCTTTGGTCTTCTGGTACCCTTGTCTCAGCTCCTTGATTTTCACGCGGCACTGCGTTGCATCCCGGCTGTATCCTCTCTCTGCCATGGCTTTGGAGATCTTCTCGTAGATCTTCGCATTCTGTTTTTTCGATCGCAGCTCGGAAAGCACGGACTCATTGCCCCACACAGCGATCAGATCCAAGACTTCCCGATCAGTCCATGCTGGAGCCCTCTTTCTATTCTGAGATTGCATGGTCACCTCTGCTGTAGAGCTCTGCATCGTTGCCAGTGCTGCTGAGCTCGCCACGATGTCCAAACAGGAAATGAGATTCAAACTGGCCAGACAGGAAAAGGAATTCAAATTTTCCCGGGGCTTTTCCTGTCTGGCTGGTCAGAGCATCCGAGCTCGGACTGGTGTCCAGAGCGTCAACAGAGTGGTGCATTGTGGGATAGCTCCCGGAGCTATTAGCGTCAAATTCCATCCACACCTACCCTAATTCGACATGGCCATGTCAAATTTAGCGCTACTCCCCTCGTCGGGGAGGAGTACAGAAATCGATTTAAAGAGACCTCTATGTCGAAATAAATAGCTTCGTTGTGTGGACGGGTGCAGGGTTAATTCGAGTTAATGCTGCTAAATTCGACATAACCTCCTAGTGTAGACCAGGCCTTAATCTATCTTATGTCTACCTACTAGACAGTTTGCAAAGAAATACCTGAACTAATCTGCATTGCTGCAATTTTTTTATGATCTCAGTTTTTAAACTTATTTTCTCTTAATTACAAAAAAAATATTCTATGACTCCTCAAGGATCAAGAAGGTCAAGCACAGGTAAGATAAAATGCTTGCATCTTTAAAGGACAGCCCTGTGCTGTGGATGGTAGAGAACTGTGCAGCTCCAAGGGAAGACTGGGGAGAAATTTTGTCTCAGGTGCAGAATTTCCCATTTGCTTAGAGCAGGAAAGCATCCCTCCTTGTGCTCTGTGGAGCACATGGGGTTACTAAAATGGGGCACATTTCCTTACCCCAGTATGTCCAACCTTGGTGGTGGTGCAGTGCAACCCTTGAGGTGTGCAAAGGGAGCAGCCTCTGCAGTCTGGGCTCAGGAGAGTGCCGTCAGAGGCTGTGCTGTGCAAGGAGATGGTGACTCCTTGGGTTCCCCTTACTGCACTCCCACACTGAGAAGTAGCTATACTATTTGGTTAGGTTTGTACAATATTTGGTTATACTCAGCTGTGGAATTCCTTTACGCACCCTCAGACTTGTGTGCCCCCCTCCCCCCCCCCCCCCCCACACACACACTTTACTACATCTGGCAGTAACCTTGGGGGTAAATTCAATATCACGGAGTATACTGTAATCAGCTGAGTAATTTTCTGTGTTATTGATTTACTTCTATATTAAATTGCACTTTCACCAGTACATTATGATCATCACCCTTCTGTGCTATAGAGGCAAAGCACAAATTGCAATTACATGGTATTAGCGATGAGCTGACCCACTTAAAAAGAAAACTATATGTACATGAGAAGCTGCTATTGAGTGATATAATTGATACTCTGTTTAGAGGAAATAGCCAAGATTAACCTTTATAAGTAAATCAGATAACTGCTCTTTAAGTAATTATTCTATTTGTTAGAGTTTTATTATATTGATGAAAATAGCACTATAATATACTGTCCAATATTTGCATATTTGAATACATGAATGATTCTTTCTGTTTTAAGAGGCAAATTTCTATAGCTGGTAAAAATTCAGCCACCTATCCAAAAACTGTTGGAGCTTTACCATTCTTTCTGCTATATTGCCATTCCATTAGCCATTTCATTAGCCACCAAAAATGCCAGCTTCAGAGAGGAATAAAGGCACCTTTACTCCAGTCATAAAGGTGAATGTCATTACTTGGGCAGGTTGATAGGTTAACATCTGTTTGAGTGATAGACATCTGTGCTGAAACATACAAATGTTTTGATTTGATTATAACCTCCCCAAAGATATCACTTTTATAATACTTTAAAAAGTGAAATGATGGAACAGGATGTTCTGCTAAAAAGTGAGATGTTACTCAAAGAAAATACCTTCAATATGATTCTAGCAGTACATGGGAGACCGTGTTTATGTTCTGCCTCATTTGGGATTTTTGACTTTGTAGGTCTATTGAACTAAATATTTTTCAATACATCATAACTGTTGCTCCTCAGAACTGCCACTCTACATCTCATGACAGTTAATGAACCTTCAAGTCCTATGGTACATCTGCACTATCACCATCTGCTGTCACAGTGAAGTTTTTGATCGGGTTTATTTTGAGGGGGAAGACTCTGGAATGAAGGTCCTATTGTCAAGTGCTTATTAAAACTCTGAAGGGAAGCTGAACTCATGCTGTTAAATTAAGCAGAAATGCACAATAAGGTGTAAATTCTGCGATGATCGTTGCCTTGTATTGCATTGTCAGCCATACATGCAACTAGGCATAGATTACTCCATAATTTAAGGCCTAGAAAGTCTTATATTGATTAAGTATTTATATTTCGCTTGAACAAAAAAGGAAATATACATATATTTAAAACTTACACCCTTTTTTCTCTCCAGGGAGGAGATGTAAAGTAGAAGAAAAGATGTCCGCTGAATTAAATATAATTTATAATATAATGTAAGATGCTTCTGAGACTTACTGCTTTAAGACAGTGATCCCTAAACCAATAGAAGTGTGGCTCGTTTGTCCGTTTGTCTTCCCCACCTCCCACCTCGCGTTTCAGTATAAATCAGAGCAGGTGTCTCTTCTTTCTACCTCAGCAGAGAACCAAACCATTCAAAAGGCATTGTCAACATTAGCCCTCAGAATACTACATAGTTTACAAGTGGATTAAACCTGCCCATTGGGAGAAGCTAATATCTGAGAAGGCCATTGGACTCCTTGTCAAAGGGTGTAGAATATCTGACAGCTGGAGGGCAGTTGTATTGAGTCATTTGGTGAGAGTGTTGGAGAAGCAGTTAGTGAGATTTAGGATATTCCACAGCAGTTTACTATACAATTGGCAAAGGGATTGAGGTAACTAGGAGAACTGCTGGAGCATTACGTAGCAGAAAGAGAGGTCAGATCACATCCTTTCAATCTCTGCACTTCTAATGTGGCCTTCTCCATAGTGTCAACAGTACGTGCCACAAACAGATACTACCATCTGAAATCATATTCATTCCTTATTGGAGTTGGTTTGTAAACGCCAACAAATGTTATTTGTTGGTATGTCTTTTAAAGAAAAAAGTCTTAGATGTTGTTGTATATTGGTGGTGGTGAGTCTTCAAAGAACTTGGATGCTTTCATTGGAAATATAGATAGTACAATGACAGGCCCATTACAAATGACTAAGACAAATAAAGGATTTCTATTTTTTCTAAAAAGTGATATTTGGAAGATGTTTGGGCTGACAGTTCATAGTGTGAGCAGCATTTGTTAAAGCAACAAATGTTCATTTATGATTTTAATAGTTTTACATTTACAGTCTGATCACTTACATTTTATTGTTGGATTTCGTTTTTTTTAACTGCCATCAAAACAGGCACTGAAGCAGGCCTGTTTCACAAAGAAACAATGTTGTGCAAGCAGAGCATTTGTCTACAAACAGATGTCCCAAATGACGGCCATGTGCTGGACCTCTCTGGCCTCACACAAGATGCCAAAAAGAGGTGACTAACCCAAAAAATGAACTTGTCACAATAACACTTCAATGTAAAAGGCAGGTTTCTCCCTTATGTCTAGGGATATTTAGAAAAGCCAAATATGGGGACAACACCCAACTCTCTGTAAAGCTCAACTTAATAACCTCAGCTTAGTGCGTACTTATCAAACGTGGATTTGTTCTTTTTGATCATTTTCGAATTTTCAGCTGAAGCTGATGTTAGAACTAAAGCCACTGTAACCACTGATTGTGATGGCTCCTTTACTGCATGGAGCGAGAGTCTAAAAGTTCCCAAGGATAATATTAGTTTTATTAGACAAGAATGAAAATCTTCAATAAGTCTACACAAATGTTACTTCTTGGGGAATTGTGTCAATTAAATAAACTAATTGGAACCAATGAAGCTAATACTTTAACTAGTGGTATCTGCTCTTGAAGGAACACATGGGACTCCAAGAACTTTTTAAAATGATTTTTAATTACAATGTACGGGGTGGGAAATGTGTGCAATGGCATCTTATTTTTTCATTACCCGTCGTATATGTGCTCAAATAGGCTGATTGCACCTCCTATAATATCGTGGTGTCTATGAAAACCTGATGTCATTCCCCTTCCTAACGCCTAAGAATATAGCACTGCACAGCTTTACCTGTCACAATCCACTATTGATATTCCTCTTTTCTTCACCACGTGGGACAAGAAATACAATCGTGAGAGATTTGTATGATGGGAGGCAGTGCACCCCATTGGATAGGGTGCTGGATTGTGACTCAGATGACCTGGCTTCTACTCCCAGCTCTGCCACTGGGCTGCTTGGTGAATTAGGGCAAGTGATTTCACCGATTTTTGCCTTAATTTCCACACTTGCAAAATGAAAATAATGCTACCTACCTCCTTTGGTAAAGTGCAAGGAGATCCACAGATTAAGAGCTATCAAAAAGTTAATATTGTTCTTACCATTATTTTAATACCAGGAGCAGAAACTCAATAGACACTAGACATTTTATTAGTGTATTCTTTTCACACTGTGGCATATTTAAACTTCATCATCTAATTGAGATAAAATATTAATTTCATTTTTCATTTTCTTAAGAGTTTTTATAAAATATTTGGCATCATTTTACTTTATCATATTAAAATATTGATCATCTGAATTAAATCTCTTCAGTCTGGTGCTTAGAATGTACAAATATACAGCTGGCCACAAATAGTGTTATTTTTCATGGGAGGCCAGGGAAGAAAATCTATTAAGGCCCTATATCAATGCACTCTTAAAGTCCTAGTTATTGATCTCTTAATGAAATACTGCATGTATAATCCTAACTATAGCTTTATCTAGCTAAACAATGTCTTTCTCCTCCTGAGTATGTATGATTTACATAGCACAGAAATTAGAAACTTCTCAGTAGACAAGAAAAAAAGCACATACAGTTTGTGTACTCTGTTTATGTGTTAAAAACGACACTGACACATTGTTAAGCTTACACAGTTAGGCAGGCCAAAGGCAGGAAAAATAAATGTTCAGGCAGTCTTAACTCTGCATGAAGGCAGTCTTAACCCTGCATGAATGTAGGTTTTTTTGGGGGGGGAGGGGGAGGCATTGCCCCTCCCCCAAACAGGGCCAGCCTTATGGGGGTGCTATGGTTGGGGGAACGCCATGATCAGGAGAGCGAGGCTCGGTGCTGCAGCAGCACCCCCCCCCCGACTTCTTCCTCCTCCCCGCCCAGTAGCCCGGGGTGCTGACTGGATTGGCGTTCCCGGTGGAGCCCGTGCTGCCGTGTGTGTCTGTGTGGTGCGGGGAAGCAGGAGCCTGGCATGCAGCATCCCCTTGGCAGCAGCAATAGCCCCAGCAGGAAGGCAGCAGCACCGAGAGGTACCTGAAAAGTGACACCATCAAGTCCAGCTGCAGCAGCTGTGGCAGCCTGTGCCAGAATGGCCGCAGCTCCTGGGTTTATGTCTCTGCAGCAGCAGCCGTTGAGGCTCCCCCACTAAGCTGGCCTGTCTCCCCTGCCCCCCCCCCTCTGCACCAGACCCCCCTCCAAATATAGCAGTCAAGCTATGCCTATGTGTATATGATTCCTAAAGTAGTATGGTAGGCAGTAGAAATACTTATTGTAATGTTGGTTTATATAGTAACTTCAGAAGAAAAAGCTGAGAAGCAATAATTTGTAAATATATCCCAAGTGGAACTGATATTAAAAATAATAGCCTAGCTAAACAAATACAATGTAAAAAAAAAATTTTTTTAAAGTCACTCAGAATTCATAATGTGTTACATAAAACTTTTTGTCCTTTCAAGCAGTTACTCCTAGTAATAGAGATTGTGACAGGTATGTCATTTACCGAGCAATAAATAACATGTTGTATATGTTTAGCACACAGGAGAACATTTGGTTTATATATTCTTGGGCACAGATTTATAAAGACCATGCTATTTTACAACACATAGAATACCAAATTTTCAAACCCCCCCAGTCCTCAAGAGATTGAGGCATTTATTTTTAAATCCTATTGCCAGACTGTCTCCTACTGACATGCGTTTAGAACTAAGAGTTTATCCTTACTTCATAAAAATCAGGCTAGGAAATCCAAATTGTGGTTATAATGATGAAACCCTGTACATTTTTCAAAAAAATCTGATTAGATATGATTGCAATGGACTCTGATGCTGTTAAGGATAATTTTTGTCTCATGCTCAAGGCAAAGCTGAGATTTTTAATGAAAATAAATATAACAAATTCAAAGTGGGACTTCAAAGGCAGTGGAGAACAGTCAGAGAGATTTGAAGGAGTTCAATGCAAGGATGCCTTCAGCATTTTCCCCATTCATGATGAAGAAGCAATGGCGGGATCAGTCCTTCCAGTGCTTGCATATGTGGAGACTCCGACTGGTACTGGCATTCCACTGACTCATATCCCTAAAATACTTTAGCTGGAAGTGGTACATAGGAAGAGCTCTATCACAGAGTATCTTCCGCAATGGAAGTCTGAAACAGAAGAGTTGACATCCTGCACAATTTAAAATAAATTGGTTGTGATTCTTAAATTATCTAGATTATCTTAAGAAATCTGACTTTCTGGGTTTGGTGATATAAGTGTCATCGAAGAATAGATTTATAATATAATAATCAACAGTACCATATTTGGTTAATAACCTATAATAAGTTTAAGATAGATGACAGTCAGACTTTGCAGTGTTTTTAACCACCAAAGAAATATTTTAAGTACATTGTTTCATGATTTCTTTGCTACTACTCAGTAAGGCAGACATTACTGAATAACTTTCTTTCCCTACAGTTGGTGAGATGCATTTTAGTTTCATTTTCTGAAAGTACAGTCTGCAAATATGTTTAATTTATTTTTATAGAACTGGATTCATAGTATTTCTCCAAGCTATTGTCATATAACGAAAATGCTCAGCTCAGAGTCCTAAAAAGAATGGCTAATAATACTTTCTCCATTTAATTGCAATGGGAGCTGAATATTCTACGGGGCAATATTGTTAATATGCCATAATAGTTTTTCTCTCTTCACCCTGACTAATTCTCTAAAAGAAGGTCTTCACAGCCTGTGATAGTAAGCCCCTGTGGCTTATGAAATACTTCAGTAGGGTGAGAAACTATCTGTGGGGCAGGTTAAGGAGTATGAAAGAAACATAAATATAGCCAGTATGATTCATTGAAACATATTGATTATTTCATAAGCTTGAATAGCAGTGTTTTCTTCTAATCTTATTTGTTTTGTGATATCCAGTAGCATGTGGCAGTCCACCTCCAGGCACTCCTGCACCAGGAACTAGAAGCACTCAGTGTGGCCTGGTCTACACTACGAGTTTAGGTCGACTTTAGCTGCGTTAAATCGAATTAAGCCTGGACACGTTCACACGACGAAGCCCTTTCTTTCGACTTAAAGGGCCCTTTAAACCGGTTTCTTTACTCCACCTCCGACGAGGGGATTAGCGATAAAATCGGCCTTAGTGGGTCGGAATTGGTTTAGTGTGGACGGAATTCGACGTTATTGGCCTCCGGGAGCTATCCCACAGTGCTTCATTGTGACCGCTCTGGACAGCACTCTCAACTCAGATGCACTGGCCAGGTAGACAGGAAAAGCCCCGCGAATGTTTGAATTTCATTTCCTGTTTGCTCAGCATGGAGAGCACAGGTGACCACGCAGAGCTCATCAGCACAGGTAACCGTGATGGAGTCCCAGGATTGCAAAAGAGCTCCAGCATGGACAGAACGGGAGGTACGGGATCTGCTTGCCATATGGGGAGATGAATCAGTGCTGGCTGAACTCCGAAGCAGTAAACGAAATGGCAAAATATTAGAAAAGGTCTCCAAGGCCATGAAGGACAGAGGCCATAACAGGGACGCACAGCAGTGCCACGTGAAAATTAAGGAGCTAAGGCAAGCCTACCACAAAGCCAGAGAAGCAAACGGAAGGTCCGGGGCTGAGCCGCAAACATGCTGCTTCTACGCGGAGCTGCATGCCATTCTAGGGGTTGCAGCCACCACTACCCCAACCGTGTGCTATGAGTCCCTCACTGGAGAAACACACAGGGAAGCGGGTTCGGGGTACGAGGAAGATGAGGATGAAGATAATGTAAATAGCTCACAGCAGCAAGGAAGCGGAGAAACCGGTTTCCCCAACAGCCAGGATATGTTTATCACCCTGGACCTGGAACCAATAACCCCCGAACTCACCCAAGACCCTGGGGGCACACAGGGGACCTCTGGTGAGTGTACCTTTGTAAATATTACACATGGTTTAAAAGCAAGCGTGTTTAATGATTAATGATTAATTTGCCCTGGCAATCGCGGCCAGTACAGCTACTGGAAAAGTCTGTTAACGTGTATGGGGATGGAGCGGAAATCCTCCAGGGACATCTCCAGAAAGCTCTCCTTCATGTACTCCCAAAGCCTTTGCAAAAGGTTTCTGGGGAGGGCTGCCTTATCCCGTCCGCCATGGTAGGACACTTTACCACGCCAGGCCAGTAGCACGTAGTCTGGAATCATTGCATAACAAAGCATGGCAGCGTATGGTCCCGGTGTTTGCTGGCATGCAGACAACATCCATTCCTTATCGCTCTTTGTTATCCTCAGGAGAGTGATATCATTCACGGTCACCTGGTTGAAATGGGGCAATTTTATTAAGGGGACATTCAGAGGTGCCCCTTCCTGCTCTGCTGAACAGAAATATTCCCCGCTGTTAGCCACGCGGTGGGGGGCAGGGGTGAAGTGATCATCCCAGAGAATTGGGTGTGTGGGGGAGGGGAATTAGTTGGGTTTGTGCTGCATGTTAACCCTGAAACCGCAGCCCCTCCTTTTACATTGCAAACCCATTTTAAATGGCCAACCCAACGGGTGCTTGGTATGGTTAATGAGAGCAGTACTGTTTGAAACCATCCCCACATGTTAAGAAGGTTAAAAAAGCCAAAAGACTGTGTCTTACCATGGCTGCCTGCAAGCTGAAATCTGTGGCCTGGCAGTGCGTGAGTTATCTCTCACACCAAACCGGCAGGCCCTCAATATAAGAGGAAAAATGCGACCTTGTAACGAAAGCACACGTGCTGTGTAATGTGAACAGCAAAATTTAACGTGAAAGAGTGTACCCATTGTTCTCTAAAATGTGTCTTTTTTTAACCACCTCTCCCTTCTCCTCCACCAGCTGCAAATCTTTCTCCTTCTCAGAGGCTAGTGAATATTCGAAAGCGAAAGCAAAGGACGCGTGATGAAATGTTTACAGAACTACAGACTGCCTCCCACGCTGACAGAGCACAGCAGAATGCGTGGAGGCAGTCAATGACTGATTATAGAAAAGCCCAATATGAGCGAGAGGAGAGGTGGCGTGCTGAATCGCGGGCTGAAGATGAGAGGTGGCGTCAGCTTGCACACAGAAGGCAAGAGTTGATGCTCCGGCTGCTGGAGCATCAAACTGATATGCTCCAGCGTATGGTTGAGCTGCAGGAAAGGCAGCAGGAGCAGAGACCGCCGCTACAGCCCCTGTGTAACCAACAGCCCTCCTCCCCAAGTCCCATTGCCTCCTCACCCAGACGCCCAAGAACACGGTGGGGGGGGGCCTCCGGCCACCCAGTCACTCCACCCCAGATGATTTCCCGAGCAATAAGTGTTAAAGTTTTAAAGTTTTAAACTGCAGTATGTCCTTTTCCTTCCCTCCTCCCCCACCCATCCCGGGCTACCTTTGCAATTATCCCCCTAGTTGTGTGATGAATTAATAAAGAATGCATGAATGTGAAGTAACAATGACTTTATTGCCTCTGCAAGTGGTGCTTGAAGGGGGGAGGGTAGGGGAGGGTGGGGTGGTTGGTTTACAGGGAAGTAGAGTTAACCGGGTGGGTGGGGGGGGCGGAGATTTCATCAAGGAGAAACAAACAAAAGTTTCACACCGTAGCCTGGCCAGTCACAAAACTCGTTTTCAAAGCTTCTCTGATGCGCACCGCGCCATGCTGTGCTCCTCTAACCGCCCTGGTGTCTGGCTGCGTGTAATCAGCGGCCAGGCGATTTGCCTCAACCTCCCACCCCGCCATAAATGTCTCCCCCTTACTCTCATAGATATTGTGGAGCGCACAGCAAGCAGCAATAACAATGGGGATATTCTTTTCGCTAAGGTCTGAGCGAGTCAGTAAGCTGCGCCAGCGCGCTTTTAAACGTCCAAATGCACATTCTACCACCATTCGGCACTTGCTCAGCCTGTAGTTGAACAGGTCCTGACTCCTGTCCAGGGTGCCTGTGTACGGCTTCATGAGCCATGGCATTAAGGGGTAGGCTCGGTCCCCAAGGATCACGATAGGCATTTCAACATCCCCAACGGTTATTTTCTGGTCCGGGAAGAAAGTCCCTTCCTCCAGCTTTCGAAACAGAACAGAGTGCCTGAAGACGCGAGCATCATGTACCCTTCCCGGCCAGCCCACGTTGATGTTGGTGAAACATCCCTTGTGATCCACCAGGGCTTGCAGCAGCATTGAAAAGTACCCCTTGCGGTTTATGTACTCGGTGGCTTGGTGCTCCGGTGCCAAGATAGGGATATGGGTTCCGTCTATCGCCCCACCACAGTTTGGGAATCCCATTGCAGCAAAGCCATCCACTATGGCCTGCATGTTTCCCAGAGTCACTACCCTTGATATCACCAGGTCTCTCATTGCTCTGGCAACTTGGATCACAGCAGCCCCCACAGTAGATTTGCCCACTCCAAATTGATTCCCGACTGACGGGTAGCTGTCTGGCGTTGCAAGCTTCCACAGGGCTATCGCCACTCGCTTCTCAACTGTGAGGGCTGCTCTCATCCTGGTATTCTGGCGCTTCAGGGCAGGGGAAAGCAAGTCACAAAGTTCCATGAAAGTGCCCTTACGCATGCGAAAGTTTCGCAGCCACTGGGAATCATCCCACACCTGCAGCACGATGCGGTCCCACCAGTCTGTGCTTGTTTCCCGGGCCCAGAATCGGCGTTCCACGGCATCAACCTGCCCCAGGAACACCATGATTTCCACATTGCTGGGGCCTGTGCCTTGTGAGAGGTCTAGGTCCATGTCCATTTCCTCATCACTCTCGTCGCCGCGCTGCAATCGCCTCCTCCTCGGCTGGTCCTGGTTTTGCTTTGGCATGTCCTGGCTCTGCATATACTCCAGGACAATGCGCGTGGTGTTCATAGTGCTCATAATTGCCGCGGTGATCTGAGCGGGCTCCATGATCCCAGTGCTAGCTATGGCATCTGGTCTGAAAAAAGGCGCGAAACTAGTATCTGACGGACCAGGGGAAGGAGGGAGGGAGGGAGGGGCGAGTGACGACATGGCGTACAGGGAATTAAAATCAAGAAAGGTGGCTGTGCATCAGGGAGAAACACAAACAACTGTCACACAGAATGGCCCTCCCCAGAGATTTAACTCAAAAGCCTGGGTTTAGCAGGCCGTTGATTTGACGGAGGGAGGGGGGAAGGAAATGAATACAGAACAAATCTATTTTTTACATCTTAAGACGACGGTGCAGCATGACTGATAGCCCTCGGCATTTTCAGGGTGCTTGGCAGCAAATACTGGGCGCTTGGCAGTTAGCCTTCAGGCCTATTGCACAATCTGCTGCTCAGGGAAGACTCTGCTAACGTGCGATGAGCCAACAGGGCGCTTGGCAGAAAATGGCATACTACGACTGATAACCATCATCATCAAGACAGTTCCATAGGACTGAGCATGTCTGCCCAGGTGCCCATGATCGACAGCCACTGCTGTACGACGAGGACGGTTACCAGTCGTAATAAACCATCTACTGCCAAAAGGCAAAAGGCAAGGGGCTGGTGCAATGCAGCCCCACGGCTGCCGGCACCCAGATCGCCAATGAAGGCTACCAGTCATGCTGCACCATCTACCGCCAAAAGGCAGTTAGCTGCTGCTGCTGTGTAGCAATGCAGTCCCATGTCTGCCGGCACCCAGATGACATATGGTGACGGTGAGCTGAGCTGAGCGGGCTCCATGCTTGCCGTGGTATGTTGTCTGCACAGGTAACCCAGGTAAAAAGGCGCGAATCTATTGTCTGCCGTTGCTCTGACGGAGGGGGAGGGGCCTGACGACATGTACCCAGAACCCCCCGCGACACTGTTTTGCATCATTCGGGCATTGGGATCTCAACCCAGAATTCCAATGGGCGGCGGAGACTGCGGGAACTGTGGGATAGCTACCCATAGTGCAATGCTCCGGAAGTCGACGCTAGCCTCGGTACTGTGGACGCGGTCCGCCGACTAGAGCACTTAGAGCATTTTATGTGGGGACACACAAAATCGGATGTATACAACCGATTTCTATAAAATCGGCTTCTATTAATTCGATCTAATTTCGTAGTGTAGACATACCCTGTGTTTCTGTCATTTGGAAACTTTATTGTAAGCTGCTTGAATGCAAACTCAGGACAATGCCACCCACCTGCATCAACATGTGGGGGAACTTGATGGGATCAGCGGTGAAAGGGGGATAGTCCCAGTGGCAAGGGAGGGAGACACTCACCCCGGGACAATAGGTAGCTCCCCCCACCCCTGCAGTTTCTGGCACCCACTGGCCACATGGGGGAGAAGGATGCTGACTGGCCAGCATTCCCCAGCTCCTAGGAGTTAGCCCAGCGCAGGGGCCATGTCAAGCCTCTTTTGGCTCTGTTTCATCAGGTCATACTACTCATCCGAACCTGGCCTAACAGATGCTGCGGGTGTAGCTGACCACCCAGTGCTTAATTTGTACCAGGGCTTGCCGGGGCGGAGCTCTGGCTCCTCTAGGCTTGGCAGTTCATAGCTCCAGCACATCTGGGATCACCACATCAGTTATGAATGTAAAAAAAAAAAAAAAAAAAAAAAAAGTTGCTTGCGCCCAGCATCTAATTGCTTGAGCCCCAGCACCTCTTTCATTAGAATTAGGCACCTGTTTTTTGGGTCAGGAAGGATATTTTTTCTCCCATGGGCCAATTAGCAGAGGACCAGGGCATTTTTTGCCTTCTTGGCAGCACCTTCATGCCAAAGTGGGTTGTGTAGAAACATGTTTAGTACCTAACTGAGGTACTTGAGTGATAGTGTTTATTAGTTGCAACATCTGGCTGGTTTCCATCACAGTTAAAAGAATAAAATGAACAGTTCCCAGAGGTAAAAGTCCTGGGATTTTGCTGATGGGCCTTGGGCTCATGTGATAGGTTGAAATCTGGTGGCGCCTGAGGTTCCCACCCTCCTGCATCCTGTACCCCCCTCATGGTGGGGAAGATGCTAGGACTCAGAGAAAGCTGAGTCCTGGAGGGCAGGCTGAAGTTAGCCTACCCCACATTATGAGTTATATGGTAAGGAGCCCTGTAACCTCCACACTGGAACCAATTAAATGCCTGGTATAGGAAAGTAGGGTGATGGGCGGGTAGCTCCCCTCCTCTGTGTTAAAGTTGTGGCCTGCCACTTAATTCCATGCATGAGTCTGTCCTCATTTTGCTGCTGTGTTCATATCAATAGATTTCATATACTATATCTGCATTTTGAGGATTCAATACCTTTACCTGCAGTTTTTATGCATTGCTCCATATTAAATGGATTAAAAGTAGCTAACCAATAGATCTTAATGAAACTGTAAATGGGGAATCATGACCGATGCTGTGTGGTGTTTCCAGTGGGGTCCTGCAGGGTTTGGTTCTTGCCCCTATGCTGTTTAACATTTTTATCAGTCACTAATAAAACAAAATCATCACTGGTCAAATTTGTAGATGACACAAAAATTGGGGGAATGGTAAATAATGAAGAGGACAGGTCACTGATTCAGAGCAATCTGGATCGCTTGGTAAATTGGGTGCAAGCAAGCAATATGTGTTTTTATTATGGCTAAATGTATACATCTAGGAAAAAAGAAAGTACTTACAGGAGGACTCTATCCTGGGAAGCAGTGACTCTGAAAAAGATGTGCGGGGGTTGTGTTGGACAGCTGAACATGAGCGCCCAATATGATGATGTGTCCAAAAGAGCTAATACAATTCTGGGATGCATAAACAGGGGAATCTCAAATAGGATTAGAGAACACTCTACCTTTGTATTTGGCATTGGTGTGACCACTATTAGAATACTTTGTCCAGTTCTGGTGTCCACAATTCAGGAGGATGGTGATAAATTGAAGAGGGTTCAGAGAAGAGTCACGAGAATGATTAAAGGATTAGAAAACAAAGATCTCAGTCTAGTTAACTTAACAAAAAGAAGGTTAAAGGCGTGATTTGATCAGACTGTCAGTATATACATGGGGAACAAATATTTAATAATAGGCTCTTCAATCTAGAAGAGAAAGTTATAACATGATCCAATGGCTGGAAGTTGAAGCTAGACAAGTTCAGAGAGGAAAGAAAGGATACATTTTAATAGTGAAAATAACTGACCATTGCAACTAATTACCAAGCACTGACCATTTTAAAATCAAGATTGGATGTTTTTCTAAAAGCTATACTCTAGATTTTTATTTTGGGGACGTTCTATGGCCTGTGTTATAGGGGAGATCAGACTAGATGATCATAATGGCCTTGGAATCTATGAATTGTCTAGTACACTGAGAGCTCTCCCATTTAAATAGTAATAGTAGAGGGTCCTGAAATTGTATCTTTGATAATATTCTACCGTAATCAGAGATTGTGTGTGTGAGACCAAGAATGAAGTATGCTATGATTATCTGTTAAATTCAGTGTCTGTTACAAGCATGGGGTCAGGACATTATATAATTTTACAGGCCTATTAGATTTTTATATTTGTCTCTCTAATATCTTTCCCTCCAGATGTTTGGATGAGGTTATAATATTGCCTTTTTTGATTGCTTTTTTCCAACATAGTTCACTTTCACAAAAGGTGAAAAATTAAAAGCTGTGACCTCTATTTCACCTTATATATGACATACATTATACAGTGGATATCAATAGTAGTAATCATTAGTAATGCCAAACTGGCATTTAGTCACTGCTTTGTGATTTTTTTAATACTGTACACTTTTCTCTCATTTCATCAAATTCACTTACTATTATCAAATGCACTTGCCTACTGTTGTGTATTTGGTTGTCATGGTAATAGAATCTTGTTGTTGCTATGGCAGCTGAGTTAGATTATTAGGGGATAGCCCAGCCAATTTTGGCTGGTTTTTGATTAGTTCAGTGTGTGGCAATAAATGGCTACTTTTAAGGTTTACAGCTTTCTGTGTCTCCAGTGATTTCTTCCTAAACCTGTTGCCCCCAAGGATATAACAACGTGGCGATGAGGATGGGATGTCTGTGCTGCCCCAGCAACAGAAGGAAGTAGAAGTTAAGGTACAAAAAAAAATCTTTTTGCTGCTGGAAGGTGGTGGAACTGGCTTGTTTGCACTGACTGTGCAAACTTAAACTAAAACCATGGCTACACTTACGGGGCCACTGGAACCTTTTGAGGAGACTATAGTGTAATGGCATGTATATACTGAGCGTTTTGAGCTTTTTCTTATTGCAAATGACATTACAGAAGAGAAGAAGGTGCCAATAATCTTAAGTGTTGTAGGGGCTAAGATCCAATCCCCTTGGATCTTAAAACAAGGAAAAATCAATCAGGTTCTTAAAACGAAGGCTTTTAATTAAAGAAATAAAGGTAAAAAATCATCTCTGTAAAATCAGGATGGAAAATAACTTTACAGGGTAATCAGATTCAAAGAGCCCAGAGGAACCCCCTCTAGCCTTAAGTTCAAAGTTACAGCAAACAGAGGTAAACCCTCTAGCAAAAGGTACATTTACAAGTTGAGAAAACAAAGATAAACCTAACACGCCTTGCCTGGCTGTTACTTACAAGTTTGAAATATGAGAGACTTGTTCAGAAGATTTGGAGATTATGGATTGATGTCTGGTCCCTCTTAGTCCCAAGAGCGAACAACCCCCAAAACAAAGAGCACAAACAAACGCATTCCCCCCACCAAGATTTGAAAGTATCTTGTCCCCTTATTGGTCCTTTGGGTCAGGTGCCAGCCAGGTTACCTGAGCTTCTTAACCCTTTACAGGTAAAAGGATTTTGGAGTCTCTGGCCAGGAGGGATTTTATAGTATTGTACACAGGAGGGCTGTTACCCTTCCCTTTATAGTTATGACAGAAGCACCTATTGACAGAGGCTCAGCTTACCTTACAGAAGGCTGTTGACATTGTGGTCTCTATGGAACTGGCAACAAAGGAGGCACAATCCATTGGTGCATCCCCTAGGGTGCATAACGCGTCACAAGAACCTACCCACAAAAGTGTGGGGAGTCAGGAATGTTACCGCTGTGGTAAGCTGGGTCAGCATGCATCAGAATGCTGGTGTAAGGACCTGGTGTGTCGACACTGTGGCAAAAAGGGACACATTGAGTGTGCCTGTAAACAAAAGAAAAAGAGGCCTGTGGTCTGGCCGACCAAAAAGGGAAATCTGCATACCCTAGAGCAGACCCAGGATGACCAAGGAGACACCTCATCACAAGAACAAGAGCCACTCCACGTTTTGTCTTTGGCAGTGGGCTCACATGAATACTGGGTAACCCCGTTGTTGGACGGCAAACCTATACGCATGGAACTGAACACCAGTGCAGCCGTCTTGCTGGTCTCTGAGCCTGTGTATAAAGAAAAGCTACAGCATCTTCTGCTTAAAGCAACAAAAACAATTCTGAAGACATATACGGGCGAAGCTGTGCCCATGTTTGTGGTGAGAGGTAATTACCCAGCCTTAATGGGTAGGTCTTGGCTTAGGAAGATCCAGCTGAACTGTGCAGAAGTGCACCGAATGACTAAAGAAGACACCAGTCTGCCTGCTATATTAAGGAAACATGCTGCTGTTTTTGGAGAGGATCTGGGAAGTATGAAGGAATCACTGTGACACTGAACATTTAAACTTGACAGTCAACCAAAATACCTGAAAGCCAGAACTGTGCCATATGCCATCAGGCCGAAGGTTGAAGCGGACCTGGAGCGCCTGGTCACAAATGGAGTCCTAATATGAGTTACCCATAGCCCATGGGCAACTCCTATTGTTCCAATAGTGAAGAAAGATGGCTCCCTCTGGATTTGCGGTGATTTTAAAGTCACTGTCAACCCAGTGTTGTGTGCAGAGCAATACCCGCTTCCCCGCATCGATGACCTCTTCGAAGGCCTGGCTGGGGAACAAAAGTTCAGTAAGATTGATCTGAGTCAAGCGTATTTACAGATGCACGTCAATGAAAAGTTCCAAGAGCTGTTGACTACTGTGACGCATAAGGGGCTTTATCAATACTGTCGCCTACCCTTCAGAATAGCGTCTGCTCCTGCCCTGTTCCAGAGGGCTATGGACCAGATCTTGTGTGGCTTGCCAGGAGTCCAGTATTATCTGGACAACATCCTGGTCGCTGGAAGGAATGAGGAGGATCACGTAAAGAATTTAGAGGCTACCCTACAAAGACTGGAAGCGTATGGCCTACGAGTCCGCAAAGACAAGTGTGAATTCATCCAGGCCTCTGTTGAATATTTGGGACACATCATTGATGCTACAGGTCTTCGTAAGGCTCCTGCAAAAGTTAAGACTATTGTGGAGGCTCCCCCTCCTTGAAATGTTAGCCAGCTTCGCTCATTTCTAGGACTATTGAACTATTATGGAAAGTTCATCTCACAGTTAGCCACACTGCTAAAACCATTTCACAAACTCCTTGGGCAGAACAAGGCCTGGAAGTGGACTGAAGTCTCTGATGTTGCATTTAACAAAGCTAAGGATGCATTGCTAAATTCTGAAGTTCTGACTCACTTTGATCCATCCTTACCCCTACAGTTGGCCTGCGATGCATCCCCTTATGGAGTGGGAGCAGTCGTATCACACATTATGCCTTTGGGAGAAGAGAGACCTATTGCTTTTGCTTCATGCACTCTAAGCAAAGCAGAAACTAACTATGCCCAAATCGAACGTGAGGCATTGGGAATCATTTTTGGAATTCTGAAGTTTCTTCAGTACCTGTTCGGATGGAAGTTTACTCTTCTCGCAGACCATCGACCCCTGACTTCAGTTTTTGGACCCCACTCAGGCATTCCCCCATTAGCTGCTAGTTGTATGCAATGTTGGGCATTGTTGCTTTCCGCGCACACCTATGAAATCAAATATCGGAAGTCCACTCTGCACAGCAATGTAGATGGTCTCTCAAGGCTGCCTTTGCCAGTCAAATGTCAAGATATTGCCCAGAAGGAAATCTTTTACTTTGAACAGGTAGAGAATACACCCTTCACCGCTACTCAGGTAAAGAAGGCACCTTGAGTTTACCCAGTATTGTCCCAAGTTGTGGACCTGGTGATGCATGGAACATCTTGACGAACCTCTCCGGTCTCACCCAACCTTCTTACCTACATGCCCAGGAGGATGGAGTTATCGATCCAATCTGGTTGTTTGTTGTGGGGGAGAGGTGTCATTATCCCACCACCACTGAGATCACTCCTGTTAGAACAGCTACATTCTGGTCACTGTGGAATAGTGCGCATGAAGGAAATTGCATGAAGCTATTTTTGGTGGCCTGGATTGGACAGTGCTATTGAAGATAAGGCAAGATCTTGCATGTCATGTCAAGGTGTGAGGAATGCACCCCAGTGGTCACCCCTACACCCATGGGACTGGCCTGAAAACCCGTGGCAACGTGTTCACATTGACTTCGCTGGCCGCCTGGAAGGAAGAATGTTCTTGGTGGTGGTAGATGCCCATTCTAAATGGCCAGAAGTCTCTATAATGCAGTCCACTACTGCAGAGAGTACTATCCAAAAACTATGAGGACTCTTTAGTTGTTCTGGCAGTTGTTTCGGTCTGCCAGAACAACTTCTGAGCGACAACGGACCGCAGTTCATCTCTCAGGAGTTTCAAAATTTTATGAAGGCAAATGGGATACACCACATCACTTCGCACCATATCATCCATCCACCAATGGATTAGCTGAAAGATTGCGCAGACAATGAAACAAGCTTTGAAATCGGCAAGGGGACAATTATCCATTCAAAAGTGTCTGGACACCTTCTTACTATCCTATGGAAACACACCTCATGCTACGACCAAGGCATCCCCGGCCTTTCTAATGATGGGACGACAGCTGCGCACTTGCTTTGATCTGCTTAAACCTTCTGAACCCCGACAAATTGTGCAATGTCAGCAGCAAGATCAAGTCATCAGGCATACATCCAGAGCAAAAAACCGAACCTTTAGCCCGGGACAGCTGGTTTTGGCTCGGAATTATACTTCCGGAGCAAAATAGGTCCCTGCCACTGTCATTGCTCAAACAGTGCCTGTTTCCTACACAGTCTGGACTGTAGAGGATCTCACCTGGCGGCGACATGTAGATCAGCTGCTGCCAGGTCATATCTGTCCTCAGGACACATCTTCTGTTGAGTTGCCTGACTTCACCACTTCCGGCGAGACACCGAATCAAGAGTCACCTGTTCCTGACTTTTCCCCTCCATTAATGCCGGCAGCAGAGATACTCCTCTGCCCGGAACAAGCTGATACCACATCCTCACCCATTCGCCCTACGAACCCTGAGCCCATTGTCAGGCCCGCCCCCAAGACACTTTCGGGTGCAACAACACCAAAAGTCCACCGTAATCCACCTGGAGACAGAAGGCCTCCTCAATGGCTGGATCTTTAGCTAGAGCAAACCCACGGTTACGGGGCAAAATAATCCCCGGGGTTTAGCCGGGAACGGAGGCAGTCTACCTCCTTCTCTAGTTTAGTGTTTGTTTGTTTTTAGGGGACGTTCTTATTAAGGGGGGAGCAATGCATTGTGTATTTGGTTGTCGTGGTAATAGAATCTTGTTGTTGCTATGGCAACTGAGTTAGATTATTAGAGGATAGCCCAGCCAGTTTTGGCTGGTTTTTGGTTAGTTCAGTGTGTGGCAATAAATGACTGCTTTTAAGGTTTACAGCTCTCTGTCTCTCCAGTGATTTTTTTCCTAAACCTGTTGCCCCCAAGGATATAACGCTTACTTTTTAAAATTTTGTTAAAAGCTACAACTTCTTCATTTATATCAAAATTGTGCATTGGAATAAGACGGCTCTACTGATGTGTTTGAGGTTAGTGAGATCTCACCATGAATTGCTGCCACCACATCCTGCTTCCCAGTGCAGTAATGTCTTCTGTTCCTCTTGTTTATGAGAATTCATTCCCACAAGTCTTTGAAATGTACTTTGACTCAAAAGAATTTGGCTAAGTGTTTGGAGTGCCTCAGTGTTGATAATGAAGCTGTGACAGATCAGCAACTCCTGGATATAGAAGTAATAGATTTGGTTGTAATTTGTAATTAGTGTATAATGTTAAGTGAAATGCACTAAGAATTTTTAAGATCAAGAAAGGTACATTGTATTTCCTAGTTAGCAATCATGCTTAAGTAGAGTAAATGATTTTTAAAACTGAATACCTTAGTACAGTAATTTGTGACTGCTTTGGCTATTACATTTTTATTTTGCCAGTTTATGCTAATGCAATATTTTTATTGTGGCATCAGTGATGGTAGTGTAACGAGAGCATACTGTAGGGAATTTAGAGATGCAAAGAATATCTTTGCATCTGCTAATCTTTTTACAGTTTATGGGTAATACTTTGTGGCTGCAAACTGTTACTGCAGTAATTCATCAATAGGACCTAATCTCTTCAATATGTCACTCTCTTAGCAAACCTGTCTGGAAGATGGTTATATGCACTTGGTGGAAGGCATCGATGCCTGTAAAATTTAACCTCAATGAGATTTCAATTATACTTTGTATAGCAAGAGAACTGCTGACTTTGTTAAATCAGTTACACCCTGATGTAGTCCAGTGTCATTATGGCCCAGATTTTAAAAGGTAATTAGGCATTAATCCACTCAGTCTTGCAATGCCTAACTGACTTAGAAGACTAAATCTCATTTTCAAAAGTGACTTAGGCACTTGGGACCCAGATCCTCAAATGTATGTACTGATTTCAGCAGGAATTTTTGAAAATGAGACTAAGGGTATGTCTACACCCAGCCGCTAGTTCGGCGGCTGGGAATCGAAGTTCTGGGTTCGACTTATCGCGTCTTGTCTGGACGCGATAAGTCGAACCAGGAAGTGATCGCCGTCGACTGCGGTACTCCAGCTATACGAGAGGAGTACCGCGGCGTCGACGGGGGAGCCTGCCTGCCGCGTGTGGACCGAGGTAAGTTCGAACTAAGGTACTTCGAACTTCAGCTACGTTATTCACGTAGCTGAAGTTGCGTACCTTAGTTCGAATTGGGGGGTAAGTGTAGACCAAGCCTTAGACTTCTAGGTCAGTTAGGCCTTGCAAAGATGAGCAGAGCAACACCAAAATTCCTTTAAACATCTGGCTCTATGTTCCTGATTCTAGACGTGGTTTGTATTATAGTGATTTGTGGTTTGTTTTAACAAATTATTTAGTGGTAAATTGTCTCTGGAAGCCATTCAGCCTTCTGGGTAACTATGAAATAGATTCATTCAAACTGTATTTGATTCATTTTTACCTGATTTAATAATGTATAGTATTTCCTTCCTTAGATATTTGTGTGGTTTAAAACATGTTTATGTTTTAAGAAATTAATTCCTGTCCAGTAGGCCTGTATCATATTCATTTTATAGCTTTCTTTCCTCTAACCACTGAATGGTCTTATCGGCCCTCCCTTCCCAGCTGTGGTTTTCTGACAAGTACTGCTCTTTGGCACCTTTTCGTGTTTTCTGTGAGAAGAAGTATGTAGGACCTAATCCCATGCCTACTGAAGAGTCTATAGAACTCTTCCCATTGACTTCAGTGAGCAATGAATCAAACCCACAATGACTACACCCCAGTTATATATCATTTGCATTTCGGAAGAGGCTCAGCAACCTTAGCCAAGAACATTTAGGTACCGAAAGCTGCTCAGAGTGTAAAAAACCATTTTGACCTTTAGCCTTCCAAATATTTCTGGGTCAAAAAACAGTACCAGTAATACAGGTTATATTTAAAGTGACATTGCTAAGTACATGTTTTATAATTTTAAATTTTTTCTTTTATTATTCACGGTTTGTACTTCCCTCTGATAGGCTTGAAAGTAAAATTTCATTCCTTGATTACTTTGTCCTCTTTCATTTACAAACATTGATTTCTCTTTCAAAAGATGAATCAGCCTCTGCACTGCAATATAATTCCACGGGTAATTTTGTTTTATATTTATACATTCCAAAGCTCAAAAAATGGTGACTTTGGGCTCTTATAGTCTTAAAAAAATTAAAAATCATTGAGCGTACAGAGTCTTATGTGTCTATGCGCAGGCTGCTAGGATGGATGTCCAACTATGACAATATGCCACAGCAGAGTGTGTATTAATAGGTCATTTCCCTTATTCCTAAACATCATAAAAATGGCAACCTCTTTAACAGCTTTGCAGCGAAAATGCCTGAGGTTTAAAAGTCAAAATTTGGCTTGGCAATGGTCTTCACTCAGGAGCAGTTTATGGTATTATTCCAGAGAAATTTGATTTTGGTTTCACCGGAGTATGGACGTTTGAATATTGGGTTCTGAAAATGAAGTTATATACACTCAGGCATTGCTGATCGCATCAGTGCCCTGATCCTGCAAACATTTAAGCACATGTATAATTTTACTTGTGTGAAGTCACTGAACTCTATGGAATTGCTCATGAGTAGAGTTACCCACATGCTTTTGTGTCCAGGGTCAGTGCCTAAATTGGGACCCAAGGAAAGGATGTGCAGCTTGTGCATGCTCAGATCGGTTAGCTTTGGAGTGATGAGGCATCCACTTATAGACACACTGTTGTGGCTTGTTGTTATGGTTATTTTTACTTTTTTTAATACAGCAAGTAAATCATGCTACAATAACCATTTTGAAGGACAAAGTCATGGATAAATGTGGCAAACTCTTCACTAAATATATAAGTAAGAATTCTACAGTGTGTACATGTAGGGGGAAAGACTTGTCAATGCTTTGAGGTTGGGTAATACTAAACATGATCAAAACAATTTCTGAAGTTAAGGGGGAGTACCTTTTAACCACTCAGATACAGATTTTTATGTGTATTATATCTTTTTTGAGGTCTTGTCATGGGGCATCCTCTTGTGCGTGGAGCACACTCCTGCATCAGGCCACAGCACAATTGGCACACCTGTCTGTTTCTCTCCTTCTGAGTCCCCAGTAACTCTATCCCAGGCTCTTTTGCCATAATAATACCCTACCTGAGCTGCTATGTTACAAAAACACTACAAATGTAACACCGACAGACCCCGGTCGTCGACAGGTGAGATTGAACCTGGGACCTCTGGAGCTAAATGCATGAGCCTCTACTGCATGAGCTAAAATCCATATGCCTGTTAGCTAAGGCTGTAGAGAAGAGTCATTAATTTCTCTCTCTCTCTCTCTCGTGTCTCGGTGCCACTAGAAGGGACAGAGCACCACACCTTGGAGGTGTGTGGGTTACACAAATATTATAAAATATAAGTCCCCACAAATAGACTATTTGTCATCCCCTGTGTGTATAGTCCCTAAAATCCCAAGATTTGTAGTCCCTTGATGGTCCACATACCACATACTGGTGTCTTCCACCATACCTGGCTTTTTGTCAGGCCTTTCCTCTGTGTGTGCCAGGACAGCCACCCCAGCCCTTCCAGGTGCTGTACAACCCCGTTCTTCCCAACAGGAACCCCCACAGCCACGCTGCAGGGAGACCATCCTCACCCAAAGAGCATTCATCACTCCCCCTGGACCATGAGCCCACTCCATTCCTCTGACTCCAGCTGTCCAATGTGGAGACATCAGCAAGTAAGCCTCTTCACCGGTCCCCTGCCTTCAGCCCTCTCTGGACCTCTGCTTCAGTTCTCCAGCTTAGAGACATCAACAGGCAATTCCCTCTGCTGCTCTCTGGCCTGTCTCTGGGTAGGTCAGTTGGCAAACCCCTCTTGCTGCTCTCCTGCTTTCAGTTTTTCCCAGGAACCTCTTCCAGTGTCCTAGTCTCTGGCAGCTCTCACCTACCCTTTTCCTGACTGACTCCTTTGAGTCACCAGATCTCCCCATTTCTGATTCTCCCTGTCCCATCCTCTTAACTGGTCAAACTGTGGGCACCTGTTCTGTCTCAGAGGGACTGGACCTGCTTCATTTACAGTGGTCAGTCACCCTGTGACAGGCCACAAGAAAATCACAAAGTTTGTTCTTCATTAAATATCAAGAACCCTATCACCTTCTCACAACCATACTTAACTCCATTAATAAGTTCAGTAGATGAGAAATGGGCATGCGGTCAGTTTAAAATTTGTCCTTATTTTACAGAGATGATTTTTTTTCAGTAGAAAATACTTTACCATGGCTGCAGTTGTGCAGCAGCAATGAGAGAGGATGATGACACTATGATATACAGTAAGTTTGTAGCCAGAATGTATGGGGATCCTCTCATTATCAAAACGTTAGTTGACAGCTACTCTGTTGAGAATGACAAAGAATGTCTTGGAGTCCCCAAGTTGGCTGTAAAATTCTTTTGAGGGCAGAAGGATGGGATCCCTTCAATGATAAAACTAGCAGCTTAATTAACCTGACCAGGGGTGTGCTAAACTGCTATGAAGATGTATGTGACAAGTAAACAAGAAAAATCTCCACAAGAAGAAAGGAAGTTTATGGAAGCGAAGAAGCCAGATCACTCTAGATAAAACAAAAGTATATTAACTTCACCAATTGGCGCTTTATTTATTAACCAGGCAAGTGTTGTATTCTAATTCCATTTTGACCAGAGAGAGAGAGAGAATTTGAGAATTTGAAGTGACTCATGCAGTGTTAGACACATTCAGCACTTTTGTGAAAAAGATAACTGCCTACTCTAGTTGGTGTATTTAAAAATGATTCAGTCAATAATCCTTACGGCATAAGTAGATCAAACTATTTTTTTTACTACCATCTCCTATTACTTTTACAAAAAGTGGCAATATAAATCAGCGCCCAAGCCTGTTGCTTGCATCAAAATTTGGCTCTGCAAAGAAAGCTCTATTAGAGTTTTCTGATGTGTATCAGGAATGGTAAGTACTTTTTTTTTTCTTCCTTTGGAAGAATCCTTACCATTGAGAGCCATGCTTCCTCAATACTAATCTGGCCTGTACTAACAACAACACATTCATACTGTAATGAATTTTAACTACATGAAATTGTTCATTGACCTGAATAATCCTCAGGGGGAAGAAAACTTGTTGTTTCAATTCTGTCATTTTGACATATGCATGCGATTATCCAATTAGTCTTCAAATTGGCTTTGCCATCACAGGAATCTGCTGCAATAAGTGAGCATTTCGAAAACTTAAATGAGGGGGGAAAAGACTCTCTTGAAAATAAATTCTACCTACTAATCTGCAACCAGGGTGAGGGATTGAGGTATCTTCATCTCCTTGATTAATAGAGATGGAGTGAGAGCACTATGGGACGGATAGGCAGGCAAATTGTGCCTGCTTGACTCTCCAGGAGACTCTTTAAGCACCCAGCTTATAGATGACACTACCCCAACTACTTGATGGATGTGAAAGGAGTGGCTAACCATACTTGGAAGGTGCAAAGAGGGCCACCCAGAATTTTAGTGGGGGAAGTACAAGTCATTGGGACTTGTTAGGGGATGGCAGAAGGCCAAGTGGTATGGGGAACAACCTGAGTTTATGCTTGTGAACCTTTCACAAATGTGGGTTTTGATTAGCAAACAAAATGAGCTTTGAACTAAGGTTACATCTGAAGTTGCTGTATGTGCACTTCAGAAGTGTCACAGAGCTCAGCTGTGAAACATAATACAGTAATAAACTGCAAATACCATTCTGGCTGGTTACTCTGTGTAGTACTACCTGTAGTTCTCAGTGTAGCAATTCTTGCCTGCTTAAACTGTTTACTCCCTCTGTGATTATATTCTTCTGTGTTCAAGTGAGCAAATATTATGATTCAATTTTTCCGTATTATAAGTCTATTTTTCAGTTACATGGAGAAGAATGGGAAGAGCCTCATAATTTAATGTGCAAATATCTGAAAAATATTTTCCAGTTTTAGTTTAAATCCCCATCATATTTCCTCAAAAGTTTACTTTATGGTTAAAAACAAAAAAACAAAAACAAAAAAACCTATCTTCAAGCTACCTATGATAATAGGGTGAAGAGGAAATTAAATTCTTACCAGGAAATTCAAGGACATTAAATACATTCATATATTTAATCCTTTGATCCCCTTGAAATGGGAATAATGAGTTCATTTAAAATTAAATAACCTACCAGTAAGCAGCTCATGTATGAGGGGGCTTCTCTTTCATGGAGGGTTCCAAAACATAAGGAATTGAAATGGGGATTAGGCTAGGAGAAAACAGCAGGGAGGGGAAGAGGGGAGAAGAATAACTCCTCATAATGTCAGTAATACTTTTATTGCTAGTGTCTTAGTTATTTTTCATATTTCTTTTTCTTTATTGTATTCCAGGGTTTCACAACATTTTTTGAATTGTGCCCCATGTTAGCCTTGTTGTGTTTTTTTTCTTTTTTTCTCAAACCTCACCCCGCCTTACAATTGCGAGGATACTGCCACCTAGTGTTGCTAATGCATTTGATCAGGTGATATCATGCAAATTGCTTAAATCAAAATGCAAGTTGAGTGGTACTATAACAGTACCTCTTACCTTTACATGTGAGCAGTGCCGAGACCTCGGACGCCAGGTCGCAATGCTGCTTACTCAGATTTGGTTTGGTCCCTGCTCGGTCTTGCCAGCAGGGAAGGGGCTCTGCCCTTATGCCATTCAGCTCCTCAGGGGCCAAGGCGGGGGAACCAATCCCCTCCTTGTTGTTCCCCTGTCAAATTCAAGTTCTCAAAAGTGTGTGGGGAGGCATAATTCCCCTGTTTAAAAAGGAAGAGGGGTATGGTCCTTTACCTTCCCCCACACCTCTGGTATCCGTAGCCATGCCTCCCTAGAAAGTTTGACGCTCCCCTCAGTTGAGAACCTGCGTTCTATCCCATTGACCACACACATAAATATCTGCTATACCTCATTGCAGTGCAAAGTGAGTGCAAAGGAGTGAGAGACTCTAAAGTGCACTAAGTCTGTGCTACCATATAAAGTGGTTCCTTTGTCAAATCAGATTTTTAATGTCAGTAAAGCAGGCTGTAATACTTCCCATTAAGTTTAAAATGGCACTATGCAAAATTAAAGATACAGCTCAATTTGTTCACTTTATTTACATTTTTACCAGGTTGTTTTAAGAGTCATATAGTGAGAGTACTGTAGAAGCCTAAATGTTTATCTGATTTGAGATAAGCCAAATCATTGTTAGTTCAAGGACTGGGGGAAAGAATTCTCCTTTGCTTTGGCAGGAAAACACAACAATCTCAATCATAATACATTACTGAGCTAGTATATAGCTTATGACTGAAGACAAAATTGTCCAGTAAATAATTGCTTTTGATAAAATATATGGGGGGAGGGGTTAAACAAAGATAAAAATATTCCATAGGACTATAATGAGGACCATCAGAAAAGGCATATAAAAAACCTTGCATGATGAATATTTATGGAACCTGATGCATTCCTTTTGCTGGATTACTAGATAAAGGAATACACCTGTGTTGAGCCGTGAAGGATGAAAATTGCCAGCTCTATTTGAAGCATCATCTTAAAAACAAACAAACAAACACCACATGCAAAAAGCCCTTGTGTATTGTTGTATGCCTCTGTTTTCTATGAAACAGTCTAAATAAATGGTGAAAGGAAAAAAAACTTACTTAAACAAGGGATTTACGCCAATAAATATACGTTTTCAAAGCAATGAGCTCTGGAGGCTTAGCTGCACAATTCCCAATGTATTTATTTGGAATTGTGAAGTTAATGCTATGAAAATATAGATGTATGAGTCTCTATTATGTGAAGGATTCTTATCACAGCTACTGTAAGAATCAGTCCTATTATATAAGAATGAGGCCTAAAATTCTCTGGGGTGAGGGGAAATGAAAGAATAATTCTCTAAAATGAAATAAAGCAACAACCTTGGGAAAGTAATTCCCCTCCACACACATGAACAAAATGGCAATTCTTTTTTATTAAAATAAGTATTTTACCCCTCTGCGAGCTTTGTCATATCCATGTTGAGATTCAATCAGCTGTGTTATATGCACCATGTAATGCAGAATTTTAGCACTGAGATGGAATAACAATGATCATATAGGACAGTAAGGTAGATGTGAGTATCTGCAAATGGAGGATACGCCAAGGCATGCTGCCTTATCCATTCTCCTAGTGACTTTACATACACATTGCTGCTGTTGTTCAATATAACCCCTGAGGGACTCCATATGAGAGGGCATTTGGAGTTGATGATTAGTTATTTAACAACAAAGATGGGAATCTGCCCCAAAGAAATTAACAGAATCCCTATAAAGCAATTGTATTCACTTCACTTAGTCTCATAGATAGGGTGGACCTCACCTTGTGATTGATTCAGCAAAGCACTTACCTGTTTTGCTGGGAAAATTCCTGACTAGCTCTAATTACTAGTCATTACAAAAATTAATGATGCAATTGGGGCCGTAAGCCCGCTTAAACCAGAGTGTAAAACATTTAAAAATCTCATCCTTTCCTGATTTTCTCCAATGTGGTGCTCAATCAGCACCCCCAAAAAGGTAGGCCTCAGACTGGATTACAAGCAAACAGATCTTCAAGATCAAGTAGTTTGAGCGGTAATTAAATCTCCTTATAGTTTAGCTTGATTGGCACCCCACATTCCATAGTAGAAAAAATAATAATAGAATGCATAAGAATTGCTGGGAAAGGATCATGGAGATGGATGTGTGTATGTGTGATCTTTTTCTTTTATATATCGGTAAACCTGGCCCTGTGTTCCTGGTGCAGAGAACCTGTCTTTAATGCATCTTGTTTGCTTAGTGAAGAAGACAGAAAACCATTTACAAAGCTAAAATGACAAGACTGCTTCAAGGGACAGATTTTCTGAATGAGTTAGACTTCAAAACCCTGGCCAGCTCTGCTGGGCATTTGTTTTTCCATGTCTACGTGATAGCTAAATATTTTTATTCATAGTTATTATTGCTCTTTCATTCACTCACATCCAGACACGATGGAATCTTCTGATATTTTTAAAAACAGTTGTTCACTTGTAGGCAGGGCCGACGAGAGGCGGGGGAAGCCCTGTTTAGCCGGTCCGCCCTTGCTGGGGGGCCCCCCAAAAAATTTTCACCGGGGTCCGAACCCGCTCTCGGCGGCCCTGCTTATGGGGAACCCTGACCCTATTGAAGTCAATGGAGCTTTTGCCATTGACTGCAGCTGAACCAGGCTCAAATCTTCTTCCCAGCTTTTTTGTTTGGGTGAATTTTCTGTTTAACCATAAACCATGATAAACTCTGGGAGTACTAAGCTGGGACAAGAATGTCAGTAGCAGTGGGGCGACAATTATCAAAGCTCTTCACCAAGCCATCAGGATCATCCTGCCTGCTGTATAAGATGTTCATTAGTCCTCTGGCTCTATCTTTGTCCTGTTGCCCCACTCCGCTGCTGCAAATAATATTAGTCTGAGAACTCCCAGAGAAAGTGGCAGTAATTCTGTCCTGATCTTTTAATTGCTTTATTTTCATCTATCATAGAATATCAGGCTTGGAAGGGACCTCAGGAGGTCATGTAGACCAATCCCCAACTAAATCATCCCAGCCAGGGCTTTGTCAAGCCTGACCTTAAAAACCTCTAAGGAAGGAGATTCCACCACCTCCCTAGATAACCCATTCCAGTGCTTCACCACCCTTCTAGTGAAAAAGTTCCCCTTTATTTAGCATTATTTTGTGGTGATTTTCTTGAGTGAATATCTTTTCATTCTTTATAAAGTAAAATTAAACATTCACATTAAAACGCTGTGAAAAATGACACATCAGACAGAAAGGCTCTTATAGGCTATGTAAGTAAATACTTTTAACAACATATTGGGAAGATATGAAATGTGGATTTAATAAATAAATGTTGTCAGGTTATGAATTATTGTCCTGCTCAGCTAGTGTCTGCATCCTGTAAATCCATATTGAATTGGATGTATATGGATTTTTGACTGAAAGAAGGGTTCTGGTTAATTTATCATGTAAATATAGAGACTTTTTCAAGTGTCCGTGTTTCACCTGAGAAGCCATAATAATATGTTGAGTCTTTAATGCAGAATCAACTTGCACTTAATTAATACATTTTGCATCACTTATTGCCTTTGGAAATTACAACAGCTGCAAAAATTGCTTTGTGGCTGGAAGTTTATCGGAAATAAGACTTGGTCTCTTTTTTCCATGTGACAGGACTGAGAAGCTTGGCAGTCCTCAAACAAAGCTGCTGCTTCTCGAAGATTGAAATGCTATTCAAATGTCTAAATGTCCATAGCATTTGGTCATGCCTTATTCCTTTAGGGCCTCCATTCCTTTTCTCTGTGTGTGCAGTATCCATACCACTTCTGAGACATGAAGTTGTCTGATGCGCCGCTCAGTTCCCTTTCTTGGCTGAATTAGTAGCGATACTCCTTCAGCTCAGTGGATAGATAGTTAAATTCTATTCTACATATATATGACTGGTATATATGATGAGTTCTGTGTTTGTATGCAGTCAAGGATCTTTAGGTCCTAGTTCTGCAAAGGGACTCAGAATCATTGTTCTTTCTTTCCATGTGGAATCCAATTAAATTGAATAAGATTTTGTGATGGAGTCCATGCTTGCAGATCCTTGTGCAGGATCAGAAGGGGACCTGCCATGGTACATAATTCCTTGGGTCATCTTTTGTGTTTTAAAGTTTTTCTTTCTTATTTATATTTATCACACTCCATAAATGAGCCATAGATCTCCAGAATTAAAAAACTGTCCATTTTAAATTAATGAGATTCCCATTGTTGTTCTAGATTTTGTCTTTGAATCAAAGTTAGCATGTTTATCAAAATCTAAAATATCACAAGGCTTTGGATTCGATTTTATCTCCTAAAAGACAGGATCTTCTTTATCCATTTCCAATCATCTTACTGCGTGTAGCACCTATGCTTTCTCCAGTTTCACATGTCTCATTTATTCATAAGAACTTGAGGCCTCTGTAGTAGAAAATAATTTTAAAAAATAAAACACTAATATATTGGGCCAACCTTCCTATTCTTTAGAATCTGTATGGCTATGTTTTATTCATTTAAATTACAGAAAAGGGATTTTATAAATATACTTACTGACAATCTGATAGTGTTTTGATTAACAGTCCCTCTGTAGGTTTGATGGTGGTATTTTAGCTTGAAAGAGAAAAGCCCTTTTTTGTTAATAAATCCTCAATAAAGGATATTGTCTGCAAAATCAGTTTAACTTCTTCCCATGATGTAGAGTCAAGGGGAAAAAATCTCAAATATCTCATGGCTGCTTTAGTAGTGAAGTAATCAAATTTAAAATATCAATACATCCACATAGCATGAGTGACTTTATCCTGTGAGGCTGATGAATAGTAGAAGTACAAACTTTATAAAATGTAATCAGAGTTGTGGGAAAGAGAAACTACCAGCTGAACACAAATTACTTACCATACTACAAAAAATATTAAATATCTTCAGGCCAGGTGGTTGTCACATTCTGGGGTGCAATCCATACCAATGAGTGGTTGTGTCACCACTTGCCCTGTAAACTTGGATGCCTCACAGGGCATTGCTGATGTAGCTCTCAACCTGGGCAGCTCACAAACAGCTTGACAGCATGCATATCACAACCTGAGTGTCTGTGCTAAACAGCCCTGTTTCAGCAGCTCTGACCCGAGTAGCTGATCTACAGCACTACTCTGGCTCCCACCAGCCTTGGTTACTACTTGCAGGGTAACCTCAACACACTCCCAGTCCCATATTTTCCCAGAAAAATGTGTTCTGCCACATCCAGCCCTCTCCTGGACAGTTCAGGGAAATATTAAGGTTTGTTGCCTCTTTAAGGAGTCAATATTCAACAGGTTTTTTACTTTAACTGAAGTTACCGACCAGTTCAGTTTAAACACAACACTGGATTAGTTTCAATTAAAAATAAAACAAGTTTATTACCAAAAGAAGATAGGATTTTAAGTGAATTCAAGCATGAGAGAAAATGTTAGAAATGGTTACCAGCAAATAAAAATGAAAACACTCATCTAACAGTCTAAAACTTAATCTAGCAAATTTTGGTTCATGGTTTTATTCAAGATGGCCTTTCTCCCCACAGCCTTCCAGCAAGATGGTGACTGACCCTCTCCTTGGTCAGGATCTCTCCCAAAGGCACAGCTGCATTTGTCTTCTTGGGTGAAAGAGAGAACTTGGGGTTTTCCGCCCCTTTGTTTTCTTCTGAAGGTTATCCCTCCAAGTAATGTTTATTCAAGCAGTGAGGAAGGTGACACTCTTTCTTCCCCCACTTATGTTTGCTGAAATGAAAATTGTTTTGTTTACTCCATTTCCTTTCCCTGCTGTCTGAAGGACCCTGTTTACTACTTATAAGTAAATTGAGTAAAACACACATTCCTTTGTTTCAGATAGATTTGCTTAACAGGTCTTTTGCCGGTCTAGTGGTATCTTACTGTGTATCCAATTCCAATTAAACAAATCAAAAGCTAGAACCTACTAAATTCAGTTTAATTCCTTTCACCATGCAACTGTATCAGTCTCCAGAAATCAGCAATCATTTGCCATTTATCTGACATCATCAAAAATATTTTGCTAACTCTTGTCCCAACCTTACAAAGTCTTATATGTGTGAATAATTTTACTCACTTGAGTAGCACATTTAAGTCAATTACCTCCTCAGGCTCTTAAGAAATCTCAGGCGCACACTTCTGATTTTTCTGGCATCGTGAATGACATCCCAAGTACCATTAATAAAGGGAAATAAATTAGGGTTTTCAATGGAATAGTTCTTTAAACCTTGCCTCATTGTACTTATGATCGTCTCTCTCACTCTGAGTATATATGTGCAATATAACTTTTCCCTTGGGATCTTACAAAAGAGGTTTAAGCTTTATGCTTAATTTTGCTCATTGGAGTGGACTCATTGAGTTAATGGATTTTCAGGCCAGAAGGGATCATAATGATAATTTAGTCTCACGTCTGGCATAACACTGGCAACAATAAAATGTAGCAGAAACACATTTAAAACCTGCAGGGTATGTCTACACTGTCCATGTCATCTGACCCAGGCTTGTGGGGTTTGGGCTAAGGGGAAATTGCTGTTTAGCCATTCAGGCTTGGGCTGGAGTCTGGGCTCTGGGACCCCGATGATGGGGAGGGTCCAAGAGCTTGGGCTCCAGCCTGAGCTTGAATGTCTACTACAATTAAACAGCCCCTTAGCCTGAACCCCATAAGCCCAAGTCAGCTGACAAAGGCCAGCCGCGGGTGTTTAACTGCAGAGTAGACATACCCCTAGAGCTGGTATTAATATATAGAGCCATTAATTTTGGAGCAATAAACTTGTGTATGTTGTTTCTGCTCTTAAAAAATGATGGAACATTCTCCATCCAGGGTCCTGAAATATCATAGGCTGAGTCATGCCCAAATCATGCAAACAGGAAGGTGAATCATTTTACTCACATTAGTAATTTTGCTTTATGTAAGTAGTCCTATTGACGACTAATGTGTATAAAATTACTCATACGTAATTATTGGCCAGACCGGGCCCTTTGTATCTCAGTACTCAATCTGCAATACATCGGAACCCTGAACAGAGAAAAGCCCATGCTTATTAGGGTAGAAACAAATTACACAATCTTATTGCTCTAAAATTAACAAGTCTATTCCATTAACCGTTCTATATGAAATAGATATTGGTTTGTCTATTTTCTGTGATATTTTACTTTCTACACTGGAAGTCAGTTTATTATCAGCCAAAGAAATGTATTAGTTTATCAGGTGTTCATGGATGTGTTTAGTCCATGTGCATGGTTTCTCCACAGCTATGGATACCAATACTCTGGAAATACTCTGGTTCTTCTACTTTTGGTCTTGACTCACTCACATACCATAGATTGGTGCATAGTTACATTCTAATTTAAGTAATCAATTTCCAAAGAGGAGATGGTGATTTTAAGGAGTCCCCAGCTCTCTGAATACAGTGTAGATATAGGCCAAGATTTTCAAAAAGTGCCTCAAGGCAGGCTCCTAAATCCATGTTAGGAACCTAAATAACGGGTTTGAGTTTCAAAAGGGTTGATCCACCCAGTAACTCCCATTGAATAGGTACAGTATCCAAAGATTGTCATTAGACAACCACAAAATTGTATCTGGTGAGTATAGCTGTAGTTATACCATGATATAACAGTTTTACTCCAGTGTTCCTTCTTTTTCCTTGCTCTGCCTTTGTAGTGGGGATGGTGAAAGGGGAATTGGCCTATTTTTTTGTTTGGCAAAGCGGCCATTGGGTCCATCTCTGTTTTTCATAGTTGTTACAGTTCTTAGAAAATGTTCAAATATATTATGCAGGATGAAATAATGAATATTATATAAGCAAAAACTAACAACAAAAAGAAAAACCCTGAAACAAACTATAAATTATGTAGCATTCCTTTCTTAACCCAATTATTTAAAATTATAATTATACTTTACAAGTTTCAGATGGGCATGTTGCTTCTAACTTAAGACTTTTGAACTGGAGTACATAGTTAAAGTAGATAGTATACTAATAACATGAATAATTCTATGCTGCATTCAGTTGATGAGGTATATACAATATTTCAGTTTTAATATGTATAACTTATATTTGCGTGTTTTAGCTTATATTTTTTCATTCATGCTATAGTGGAAATCTTTTTATAGCAATAAGTGCAGTATACTGCTACTATGTTTTAATTCACAACTCTGTCAGTTACAGGCTGTGTGGTCTGGGGTAAATCATTGAAGCTTGCTGACCCTTAGTTTAGCTGTATGTCAGATTGGTAAAATAATATCAACCAAATACCATGATATTTGAGTAATGTCTGAAAATTATGTTAAGGTCCTTGGATGAAGCTATAAAATTGAAATACAAATAGCATGCCTTCTCTCTCATACTGAATCCTTTCTTTCCACAGAAGGCAACAAACCACCAACCAGGATTACACAAATAAGAACTTTCAACCCCTACTTGATATTTACTCTAGCTTTATGGTTACTTGGTTTCTTACACTTCAGTTTCATTAAGGTCCTTTAATTTGAATTTTCAGCATATTTAGAATGACTCCAGCAAGTTTTTTATGGGATGATAAACTTCTGATATATATATTTGCCTTTTACTTTTGTTGGTACAATGAAAGTTTGTTCTGACAGTTTCCCATGAATAGGCTTTCTTTATGTGATTATGTAATTATAAGTGAATTACAAATATGTCATTTTGAATCACCAGTTCAGGATCTTTAGTTAAATAGGATTTGAAGGGCATCAGCATAATTTGTATGATGAACATGTAATGTATGTGGAATTCATCAACACTATTGATTTTTCCATCAGATAGTCTATATGGGCTGGACAGAAGAACGGGAACAAGACTCCCTTCAGGACCGAATGTACACACCAAAGTTTCTAGCTCTGAGGGGTTCCTCTCTTTACAAATTTATAGCACCTCCAGTAAGTATATTTCTCATATTTAGCAGGGAAAAGTGTATTTAAAATAATTTTATCCGATACAATGCATACAAGCATTTTACACAGTGATAGGTGGATCTTTCCGCTGTCTACCAGGATGTCTTATATAATAGTGAAAAATTATGGGGAATAAAAAGTTAAAGTTCTGTAAAATAATTATCAAAGGTATGAAGTGCAGCTAGTAAGCACTTTTCTGCCCACTTACCAGGAGCACTTGGCAAAGTTGGAAGGGAAACACGTTGTTTGCTGCTAGGTATGGAAAGGTCAACCAGCCTGAAGCAAACTGGTTAGATTGTGCTGAATTATAGCCAGCCTTCCAGATTCAGACAGCTGAAGGCATGGGGACTATCAGAGCCTTTTGCATGATGTGGAAATGAATTTTCAGAACATCTATGTTTCCAGATTTCATCTTGAATGTGACTTTTTATACTGTGTGTGAGCAGCAGAGGGGAGGGAGATAGGGGAAGGGGAAAGTGGGCTGAGCAATATCGTTGGTTTAATTTGAATTTAACCAGCAAAATGTTTAGGGCCAATTTTTACTACTCTTACTCATGTTGAGTAGTGCCTCACTTGAGCCCTAACTCAACAAAGCATTTAAGCAGGTTTTTTTTACCTCTGCTCAGCAAAGCATTTAAGCAGTCCTGAGGTCCCATTACAGTAAAACACACAGTTAAGTGCTTTATTGGGTAGGAATAGATTTAAGCATGTGCTTTAAGATAAGCACATCAATTGTCACACACATTGGGAGTGGCAAGGGGAGTTAAAAATTCAAAAGACAGACCGAAAACACAAGAGAATCTCATGATTTTTGAACTTTTGGAATTAGCTGTACTGCCTATGCTTAGGTGCTTTGATGCATCAGGACCTGAGCAAGAAGTCTCAGTGATTTCAATGGGGCTGCTCACCGGCCTTTGGTTCTGAGAGGAGGCAGAGAGGAAATTAAAGCTTAGAACTGGAGGAAAAAATGTCTTCTCTCTCTGAGCTGAGAGGGAAACAGAAGTAAATTTCTATGTCCTGTAGAACAGATTGAAAGTTACCACTCACTGTGAATAAGGGTGGATGAATCTGACCCCGAGACAGCACAATTATTCACTTGTTAGTTTTGGAGAGAACTTTTTCAAGGAGTTCTGATTTTTTTTTTAAATTTTCATTCAGGACCAGATTCTAATGTTCTTACTGGTGCTGAGTAGCACCTTATTCCAGAAGTAGTCCTACTGAGTTCAATGGAACTACTTATCAAGTATTTTTTTAATAAAAATATTATACTGTTCTCCAGGAGGTGAGGCAGTGGGGAAGATAGCCAATCAGAGGGGGTTCTCCCCCAGGAAAAGCTGACATTTGCAAGCGGGCTGGAGATTCTCACATCCCTGACTGCCTCCAGCCCTGGGCCAAATTCACATAGAAATCATGAGAGTTGACAACACTGGTTGCTACTCACTGGATGAGAGTTTCATTGTCAGTCTGGCCCTTTCACACTGGGTAAAAGGCTCAAAAAGCATAAAGTGGCTCTAAAACCTCTGGATCTGGCCATGGAAGGATTCTCTTGGCACAGGCACTTGTAGAAGATGGCCATAACCACCTCCTCCCTCCCCACCCCCAAACACATACACACATAGTGAGTGTGCTAGAGGCAGGAGGGACCACAGCACCCAGTATTGCAGAGATTCCAGACAGTCGTGCTGCACTTAGGGCAGCCCCAAACGGCTGCTGTAGCTTGGACAGTTTCCAGGGATTAAAGGCACTTTACCCCTCCTTTCTCCTGGACTACAAGTTCCGTGCAGCAAAATATCCCACCCAGTATGAGTAAGGGTATCAGACTCTGGCCCTTGGTTCTAAGACAGGCAAAGAGAAATTAGAGCTTAGAATCAGAGGGAAAAAAATGCCTTTTCTCCATGAGCTGGGAAGGAAACCGAAGTAAAATTGTATGTCCTATAGTGCACGTTGAAAGAGAATGACACTGAGTGCCTTAAAATAAAAAAATAAAAACTTTGGATGAGTCATTTTCACCAGACAGTAAGTGCAATGCATGCACGTTTTGGGGTATTGGACAAAATTGCTTTATTTTAAAAGATTGCAATAGTTATAAAAAGGATTTTGAACATCATGTTTTATAACCACACACTTTTGTGCACACTGTTCTGTCTGCAATCATATAGCAATATGTGTTCTTTTTTTTTTTTTGTAATTTTCAAAGATTAGTATCAAACTGTTTCAATACTACAATTTTTCAGCTTCTAATTATGGGTTACTTAAATGGGAGTCATAAAAGGACTATACTTTTTTGCAGCATAAGCTCCCTGAATCAAGTTGCTTTCTAAACAGGGATGTGATGCCAATATTTTTACAAGGAGCTCTCACAGAATTTTTTTGGCCTGTGATAAATTGTGTAATACTAGTAGTGTATGTGTTTGCACAGAGTGAGTTATAGGCATATTGGACTGTATTAGTAGGAGCATTGCCAGTAGATCGAGGGAAGTGATTATTCCTCTCTATTCGGCACTGGTGAGGCCACACCTTGAGTATTGTGTCCAGTTTCCCCCACACACACACTAAAGAAGGGATGTGGACAAATTGGAGAGAGTCCACTGGAGGGCAACGAAAATGATTAGGGGGCTGGGGCACATGACTTACGAGGAGAGGCTGAGGGAACTGGGGTTATTTAGTCTGCAGAAGAGAAGAGTGAGGGGGGATTTGATAGCAGCCTTCAACTACCTGAAGGGGGGTTCCAAAGAGGATGGAGCTAGGTTGTTCTCAGTGGTAGCATAGTTCAGTGGTTTGAGCATTGGTCTGCTAAACCCACGGTTGTGAGTTCAATCCTTGAGGGGGCCATTTAGGGATCTGGGGCAAAAATCTATCTGGGGATTGGTCCTGCTTTGAGCAGGGGGGTGGACTAGATGACCTCCTGAGGTCCCTTCCAATCCTGATATTCTATGATTTGAACAAGAAGCAATGGTCTCAAGTTGCAGTGGGGGAGGTCTAGGTTGGATATTAGGAAAAAACTATTTCACTGGGAGGGTGGTGAAGCACTGGAATGGGTTACCTAGGGAGGTGGTGGAATCTCTATCCTTAGAGGTTTTTAAGGCCCGGCTTGGTAAAGCTCTGGCTGGGATGAGTTAGTTGGTGTTGGTCCTGCTTTGAGCAGGGGGTTGGACTAGGTGACCTCCTGAGGTCTCTTCCAGCCCTAATCTTCTATGATTCTATGATCTGCTCTTTTTTTTCCCCCTTCCCATTTGAACAATAACACTTTCTCCTAACTATACTCAAAAAAGCAGCCATGACACTAGTTTGTCGTCTTTTTCTTCTTCTTTTTTTTTTAAGTTCTAAAAGGTAGCAAGTGCAGAATGGTGTTGTGTCTCAGGCACCCTCTGAGTCACAGTTCCTCCTCTGCTCCTGAGAAAGTATACTTGCATCTAGGCAACTGTGCTGGCCAGTGTTTGGGAGGAGGTAGAGCCAGGGCTCCACCTATTGCCCCTCCTCTTGCTCAGAGGGTAGAGTATCATGCATGCCATCCCCATGCCCAGAGCTGGGATCTGAGTAGATTCTGTATGGGCAGTGTGTGCTTCGCCTGTCCTTATTCCTCTATATAGCCAAGTAGGATTCAATCACAAAGTAATTATATATTTTCACATAATTCCCTATTTCTCAGTAGTAGCACTCTATCAAATACGGTTTGTCAACTATGGTTTGTCCTCATGTATGTGTACATATGCTGGCATGTATTTATAACATATTTGCAGTACATTTTACCAAACATAAAACACGTGGACATGCCAGTGTGAGAATTTTTATTCATATGAGTAGTCCCATTTACTTTATTGTGATTACTCATGTGAGGTGTGGGACTATTTGTATGAATAAAGGTTTGCAGGATGGTAACTCATACTAGGAAAATCTTCCTTTGTTTTTGTTCCTGTATGGGCTTCTCTGATTGCCACCCATAAACCAAGACTTTAATAGGCTACAGCCCAGTTAAGAAGTTAATTATACTCTATGCAGTGCTAACACTCTTGTTCCTGACTAAATGTAATTAAGGATATAAAAGAGAGATTTAGAGAAAACAAATAAGGGCCAAATCCTGCATTGTTTACACAAGCAAAAGTCCCTTCCACAGAAATGGGGTTTTTTTTGAGTAAAGACTTCAGGATTTGGATGTATATGATTGAATCTAAATATCCTTTTTATCGTTTGTTGTAATAGAAAGGATGGGGGGAGGTGAACCATGTAACATAGATGACTGCAGATAATTAGAACTCTATTAAAAGAGCAAATATAACACTTAATCTTTTTGATCTTTTCATTACTGAATTTTATTTTAGTAAGATAAAGTGATTGGGCTTATGCTTCTCTTGTCTGAGTTTCAATTATTTTAATCTATATGCTCAACAAGATTTAGTACTATTAGCACATTTGTCATGCAACTCCATAATCAAATTAACCATAAAGACACAGTGTCATCCTTTAGCAGGTCTCATTTATGTAGAAAACAGATGAAAAATAGAAATTTATATGATACCAGCAAACATCTTTGTGTTTTAATAGTATTTTGAAGCAATCATTATAAAACAGTTAAACAAATCTGTGCATGATACAACATAAAAAGTGAGCAAACACTTTATAAAGTCCTGGATTGCTATATTACCCCAATCCTTCCCACAATAGCTCCTCAACAATCTAACATACCTCTCTCATGCATGTCTGTGGTTTTACTTAGGTAAAGCGATAAGTTCTCTCATAAATTTTAAAGGATATTTTTATTCTCAAGTCTTGGAGACCAAATATATTTGCTCTTTCATTTGTCCTGTTCTTGAATATCAATAGCAATGATGTCTCAACCACTTTCATAGGGTTCTGTTCCACTGTCCAATTTCTTTTACTGTTAAGAACTTTTTTTCTAATATATAACCTCAACTTTTCAGACCACTGTTCCTTGTTCCTCTGTCTTCTGAAACTATGAATAGTTCCTTTCTTTCCTTTCTCTCAGTTTCCTTGAAGGTATTTATAGAGTGTGATCATATCTTTCTTGATTCTTCTCCAGACTGTATAAATTTTGCTGCCTGTTTCTGTCCTTTCTAAATCCTATTAATTAGCCCTTATATCATTTGATTGGCCCTTTATTATAATCTGTAATGTTTCCATGTAATACATTTGTTTTAAAATTAATACTTGTAAAAATAAATTTTTTGCCTGCCAATCCAGCCAGTAGTGAAGACATACTATATGGAGATATACCTATCTCATAGAACTGGAAGGGACCCCGAAAGGTCATCGAGTCCAGCACCCTGCCTTCACTAGCAAGACCAAGTACTGATTTTGCCCCAGATCCCTATGTGGCCCCCTCAAGGATTAAACTCATAACCCCGGGTTTAGCAGGCCAATGCTCAAACCACTGAGCTATCCCTCCCCCGTTAGCTGTTGTCTCTTATCCTGTATTTGGATTGTAAACGCTTTGGGGGCTGTCTTTTGTTAGGTGTTTCTACACCGCTTAGTGCAGTAGTGTCCTTGTGTATATTTGGGGGCCTTCCCACAATATAAATAATAAACATAACACTACATAGGGGCAGTGTGCAACAGGCCTTTACATGTCTGCTCAGTGAGGGGAAGTGCAAAAATAATGCCGTTTTTACAAGTCCTGTGCAAAGGTCTGTCAGGATTGCTCAGGGACTGCTCCCTCAATGCATCTGCAGCAGCCAACAACACTCCAAAGGCAGCAGGGAGAAGACGGAGGCTTGGCCCAACCCCACTCTTGAAAATGCAGGAAAGCTGGTTGCACCACCCTAAAGGATGATACTGCCTGAATACAGCCCCACTGTACCCCAGGACACTCAGGGAGGGACAGTGCTTCCCTGAGGTACAATATCTCTTTGGGCTCCCTGTGGAGTAGTGTGCCTCCTCAGCACTGCTACCTGAGGGCTAAATGTGTCAATGTGGCCCATGGTAACAGTTCTCTAAGGCAATGTTGTGTGTCTCTTCTGTGCATATGCAGTGTATCAATGAAAGAAGATCTTTGGGACAGGACAAAATGGGCTATAAACTATATCATTAAGACAAAGTAAAATTACATTATTTATTGTATTTTTCTTTGTTTTTTCAAGGTCACCACGTGGGATTGGACACGAGCTGAAAAAACGTTTTCAGTTTATGAGATCATGTGCAAAATTCTCAAGGTATGAGGAGCCAATGTAAAAAGTTATGGAGGTGGCAGCTGAAAGGCAAGGGGGAAAACATCATAGCTAGATAAATTGCACAGCGTGCTGTCAGGAAGAGTTTGAACCTTCTCCCTTTGGAGTCAATGGCAAAACTCCTAGTGACATGAGTGGGTACAGGATGAGCAAAGTTTTTCCAAAGCGCTGCAGGATTGGATGTAAACTGAGTTTAACTGGATTACCGTACACATGGGAAAGTGCTTTTTCACCATGATCCAATATATGTTTTACATTGGCAAAGCATTTTATAGCTTCTCAACCAATATAACATTTGTAATATAAATAATTTAAACTGAATAACTACAAAAATAGGGATTTATTCTGCCCTCAGATACATGAATGCAACTCTCATTGATTGCCACAGAAGGTTGCACCCATGTACTTGTGGGCTGGATAGAGCTCTGAAAATATATACATTAGTGTTCTTAAAAACTTGTCATTTACCGCTTTTACCATAATTTACTCCATTTGTTGTATTCTCAACACATAGAATGAGCAACTATATAATGTTTAAACAGTTATCTTTGCAAATGGCAAGGTTTTAAGGGGATCACGTGTTGCATGTACAGTATTGCATGTTATATATTTAATGTCGTTTCAGGCTTACTATATATTGACATTCTGTGTTTTAAACATCATGGAAATTGAACATTCTCTAGGTGTGTAATAATTTTCATGTATATTAAATACAATGTAAAAATTGGAGAAAACAAAACAGAGATTAGGAAAATGTTTCTCTTTCCATACATTTGAAATGATACTTTCCCTTATTTTTTTCCCTCCCTGATACATGTGGAAGGGAATTTGATAATTTCTCAACTTTTTAACGTGGCTTCTATTAGAAGTCATTTATCATTTGACAGCACGGTGATAGGACAATAACAGTGATATTTCCATGGTGTGGAAACTTATCTGAAATGTTGACTTTTTAATAGTAACCTTTGTAAATACCGTGTTAGAAAAAGTTTCCAGTTACACTCTATTAAAATGTTATAGTTTGGTGGAAGTATCAAGAATTCTGTCAAATGCAGATATTTAGAATAAAGTTAAGGACTCTGTGCAGTAATGTGCATAGTCAGTGTTAATTATGCGTGCCTCATGGTGCAGCAAACACTGGGCAGTGGGTACATGAGTCATTTTTCTCATACAAATAGTGCTCATGAAGTCAGTACCAAGACAATGTCTCATCCAAATATTTTATTATACAAGTTTAATTAAAAATAACAAATACAAATATTACATAGATCCTTTTAACATTTTTTAAAATGTATTCCTCCATTCCCTTCCTTGCTACCTTACTCCCTCCCTCACTTGTTTACTCTTTTCATTCTTTTCCCCATTAACCATCTCTCCTTTCCCCCTATCTTCCTCTATTTCCTAGGAGGTCACCCTTGAACATCTTTCAAATGCTACAGTTTTCTTTACCCCTTTTCTCCCCTGAATTGCAGAAGCTGGGTTTCCAGGAAGAGAAAATTCAGTGCTGTTAAGTCACCTTTCTTCTTGCCTGGCTTCTGAGGCCAGCTGGGGTTTAAAACAGCTCTCTGTCCATGTTAGAATAGTTCTGCACCCACTCTAATGTATGCCAACTGGAACAGTCCCTTAGGAATCATTTGGCTGGCTAAGGAGCAACAGACTGCAGGCTGATCTGGCCATACCCCTCTCACTTCCTGGCCGGCCTCACAACACCATCTATATGCAGGGGGAAGGAGTAGGTGGTATAGTATGTGCCATGCTGGCTGTGTATCACCAGAGGATTCCCCTAGGAGAGGGGGTTTCTCTAAGGGCAACTTTTAACTTTTCTTTATGCCACTGAAACAATGCCAAGGGAACTTAATTTGGGCTGATAGCCTTGCCCAATTATTGCCTCAGATTTTTTCAACTACTGCATAATAATACAATTGGAGCTAAAATTAAACGGGTGGGTGGGTGGTGGAGAAGAAAAGAGGGAGAGAAAATCTTCATTATATATTTACTACTTCATTAATATTTAATTACTGCTGTGTTATCTGCAAGCCTGGGCTAGCTATTGAAGTCTGAAACTGAGCCAGAGTAGATTCTTTAGGTGAAATATTTGTGAAAAAACAGTAAAATCACCTTACTCTTCCATTAATCCCCACTTTTTTCCCCCAGTCCTGCACAGTGTGTACCATGGATTTTGCCTCTATGTCTAAATATAAAAACATTAAAAATTATGCAGTTTCAACTTCACATTACCAAGGGCACAGAGAGGATCTCTGTAGAGCTTGGAGGTTATTCAGGATTTCTGTCAGCATCATAAATCTTGCTTGTTTTTAGCAGTGCATGCTTCTAGACACACTCCATGGATATAACTGAAATAAATGCAGCTAAGAAAAATGACTTAGTTACATTGTCTATTCTCACGTCCAAACCCCTTCCCTTCTATAGTACATTGTGTACTTCTTTTGTCATTAATTTGTTTTCCCTAAGGAATGAGTTTGTGTGAGGGGGAAGGAATGTCAGGCGTGAATGCAGTGCTCGTGCTGGAATTTTTAAAGGCTTTAGCCTAAGTTGTCTTGCTTAGCTTTCAACATAGAGAAAATCTCCTTCCTTCTGTGACAGAAGAGGGACTCAGCCGCCCTCTCAGCACTATACATCACCCTTCCATAAACTGCAAAGGAGAGAAATGGATGGCCTGGGAGAAAAAACCCCTCCAACCGCACAGTCTGTTACCTGTACTACAGACCACTCCCCCACACTACACCTTTTTGTGGTTACAGAAGCAGCTGAATCCAGGGGGTTCTAACACAACTATTCTTCTCAGGAGCCAAGGAAAGTTACCCTGGTCTTCCATAGATACCTGGGGATCTGTCAAGTTTATGAGCAAGTTGTGTGGCCCTTTCCATAGGGAAGGAAGCCTTTTGCATATCATTTGATGGGATGATACACAGGAATGTCCACAAACAGAGATTTATTTTCCCTTGGATGGAAAACAAAAATCTTACCTACTCCATAATTTACACATGGAAATGGGGGGGGGGTAGGCTTCTTCATTCATTTAGTATATGGGAGGTAAGTCCCTTCATCTTGACATCCATAAAGAACTGCAAAATGGAGGGTTAATTAGATACATATTGGAATGATCATGAAAGTTAATCAGCACAAACAATGTAAAGGGAAAACCTAAAGGAATTCTAAGATTCGAACGAGAGGCAAGATGAGAGAAGAAGGAAGTCTCTATAGACCAGTGCTCTATTAAAGGGGAAAAAGAGAGTAGATTGCTTGTCATGATCAAATATAATAATCAGTGTCATTATCTTTCTATACATCTATGCCCTTATATTGGTATAGAGAATCATAGAAATGTAGGGCTAGCAGGGACCTCAAAAGGTCATCTAATCCATCCCTTGCGTGTTGAGGGGGGACCCAAGTATACCTAGACTATCCCTGGCAGATGTTTGTCTAACCTATTCTTAAAAACCTCCAATGACAGGGATTCCACAACCTCCCTTGGTAACCTATTCCAGTGTTTAACTATCCTTACAGTTAGAAAGTTTTTCTTAATATCTAAACTAAATCTCCCTTGCTGTGGATTAAGCCAATCACTACTTGTCCTACCTTCAGTGAACATGGAGAACAATTGACCGCCATCCTCTTTAAACAGCCCTTAGCATATTTGAAGAGTTATCAAGTCCCTCCTCATTCTTCCTTTCTCAAGACTAAACGTGCCCAGTTTTTTAACCTTTCCGCATAGGTCATGTTATCTAAACTTATCATTTTTGTTGCTCTCCTCTGGACTATCTCCAATTTGTTCACATCTTTTCTAAAATGTGGCACCCAGATGGAGCTACTATAAGGTGGGTGGGTGCATAACTGGTTGGAAAACCATTCCCAGAGAGTAGTTATCAGTGGTTCATAGTCAAGCTGGAAGGGCATATTGAATGGGGTCCCACAGGGATCAGTACTGGGTCCAGATCTGTTCAATATCTTCATCAGTAATTGAAATAATGGCTTAGAGAGTACACTTACAAAGTTTGCGTATGATACCAAGTTGGGAGGGGTTGGAAGTGCTCTGGAGGATAGGATCAAAATTCAAAATGATCTAGACAAACTGGAGAAATGGTCTGAAGAAAATAGGTTGAAATTCAATAAAGACAAATGCAAAGTACTCCACTTAAGAAAGAACAATCAGTTGCACACATACAAAATGGAAAATGACTACGTAGGAAGGAGCACTGCAGAAAGTGATCTGTGGGTCCTAGTGGATCACAAGCTAAATATGAGTCAACAGTGTAACACTGTTGCAAAAAAAGCAAACCTCATTCTGAGATGTATTAGCAGGAATGTTGTAAGCAAGACATGAGAAGTAATTCTTCCACTCTACTCCATGATGAATAGATCTCAACTGGAGTTTGTTTGTTTTTTTCCAGTTCTGGGCGCCACGTTTCAGGAAAAAGGTGAACAGATTGGCAAAAGTCCAGAGAAGAGCAACAAAAATGATTAAAGGTCTAGAAAACATGACCTATGAAGGAAGATTGAAAAAATGGGTTTGTTTAGTCTGGAGAAGAGAAGACTGAGAGGGGACATAACAGTTTTCAAGTATATAAAAGACTGTTACAAGGAGGAGGGGAAAATTGTTCTCAATCTCTGAGGATAGAACAAGAAGCAATGGGCTTAAATTGCAGCAAGGGCAGTTTAGGTTGGACTTTAGGAAAAGCTTCCTAACTGTCAGGGTAGTTAAGCACTGGAATAAATTGCTTAGGAAGGTTGTGGAATATCCATCATTGGAGGTCTTTAAGAGCAGGTTAGACAAACACCTGTCAGGGATGGTCTAGATAATACTTATCCCTGCCATGAGTGCAGGGGAGTAGACTAGATGACCTGTCAAGGTCCCTTCCACTCCTACAATTCTATGATTCTGTGATTCTATGTCTACTACTTCCTCCTATCCACTAGGCTGGTAACCCTATAAAAGAAGGAAATTAGATTGGATGATAGGACTTCACCCATTCTCAATGAGTTGTTTAAAATAATTGCTAATGCTTCTGAGATTGTTTCAGCTTAAGTACCCTAGGGCAAATTTCATTAGACCCTGCTGACTTTAATACATCTAATTTATCTAAATGTTCTTTAACCTTGTCTTTGCCTAATCTGTCTTGTGTTCCTTCCCTATTGTTGTTAATATTATGTTTATAGCCACTCTAAATATTTAAACCAACCATATTTTTTCTAAATATATTCTATGGATTTTGACGGTCGTGACAATTTTTAGGAAAAAGTTCCTTAACTGTCACAGACTTATTTTATTATTTTCTCCAGGCCATTTAACATCTTTGACCTTCAGATTTCTCATAGGTGGCACTATTCCTATTTTAACCAATCTTACAGCAATGTTGAGAGATTTAATCAAATGATGTTTATAAAGCAGTTTTAACACCACAAAGGGAACTACTGCAGAACTATAAATACCACTGATTTACACAAATATGTAAACCTTATTTTTTTCATGAACTGTGTCCCACTCTGGAGTTGTCATAGGAGAACAAATCATTTATCAAATAGGTTGAATCTGAACCAGGTTATTTTATGCTTCACTGGAGGCACAACAAAAATCTTTTACACCATGATTCGTTAAAAGCACTTGCTCATGCTTAACTTTAAGCACAAGCTTATGTTCATTCCTGTTAAGAACATGCGTAATGCTTTGCTCAATAGAGATGGAGGATTGTTAAGTACTCTTTCAACAGGAGTCTTGATGCACCTAGCAAATTGTACATCGATGAGGGATAGAGGTTTGTCTTGTAGGATTTCTGAGAGAAAATCATGGAAAATATATGCTAAAATGTCAGATGTATTTTGGAGTTGCCAAATTGTCTTTTATTCACACTGGCTTTCCAAATTATAGAAATTTTCAGTTTATCTCAGGGAAGGGACAACTTTTATGCTTTGGGAATTAGAGCTGCTAGAGCCCAATGCTTTGATCCCTTGTGTCTCTACCAGTTGTTTCTGAACTCATGTTTTCTATTACCCATGGAGCTCAGGGTGCAGCTTTGCAGCCCCTAAGGAATTTTTTTTTGCTGTAACTAAAATCAATCCTCGCACTCACTTGCACACAAAAGTCCCAAAATGTCAAACGCAATGAATAACTTTTGAAAATCCACAAATGTCTTGACTTCCATGACAGCTGTGACAAAGATACAGCCTTATTCATTTCACCTAAGCATGGATAGTAACTTGACAGTCTTTCCTCCCCAGTGTCTGAGGATTTATTTATTTGCCAGTATTACCAAAATCATGTATTTGAAAATGCACATTTAAAGCCTCTCACTTTAACTTATTTGGCTGATATTTTTATAGCAGGCAATTCTACATCTCAGTGATCATATCAGACTTACCTAGCTACGTCTCTCTTCGAATGAGTTGTCCCTTAAAAATGTTTTCAGTGTGTTAGGCTAAAAAACTTCAATCACTGGCATATACATTGTTTTTTAGCTTTGAGTGCTATATTAGCATTTTTCTCCTGATATATGCTGGCAACTTTCTCCACTAAATATCCCTTCTATAATTCCAAGGCACACCAATGACACAATGGGAGAACCTATTCTAAACTTGTCCCAGGTTATCTTTAGTTCTCCCCTCATTTTTTCCCAACTCCGACTACAGCTCTAATGAACTAGCAAACTGGTTGTGATTAGAGACATTTACCACCACAAGTTTCTCGTTTAGGCCAGGACATTGATTTTCCTCATGTGGGGAAGTTTAGTTTCTTCCTTATCACATACAAACATATAGAGTGGTACAAGTAGTAGAAGATGTGAACTACCTGATCCTACAAAATATGCACCGCTATTACAATACTTAATATTAGAGGAGAATATTGAATAGTATATTCAAAGTACTATATAAACTTCAACTAACTAATCCTTATAATACCAAGAGGTATGTAGTTATTATAATCCTCTTTTTTCTCTGTAGAAAATATACCTAATTAAGTTAGGCGACTATCAAATGCAGCTTCCATTGACTTCAATTAAAATATGTGGCCCATTAATTCTAATTTCAAGTTTTTAGAATAAAATCATTATTTCAAAAGTTGATGTGAATATTTCATCAAGGCAATAGTATACATCGAAATAAATATGAACTCTGTGCTAAGTCTTCTAAATACCCTGAAAAATCTGCATCACTTTATAAAGACTATTCATACTAAAGGATTTCAATTTGGCATATTAGATTTTAACATGCCATACAGATGTCGTATAGTAGGTCCAAACTGCGTCATTTATCAAACAAATTCCAGTTAAATTAGAATGAGTTGTTCATTATGACAATGAAGGGGGGAGGGATAGCTCAGTGGTTTGAGCATTGGTTCAATCCTTGAGGGGGCCACTTAGGGATCTGGGGCAAAATCAGTACTTGGTCCTGCTAGTGAAGGCAGGGGGCTGGACTCGATGACCTTTCGGGGTCCCTTCCAGTTCTATGAGATAGGTATATCTCCATGAAATACCTAGAAGAGTAATATTGAGCCCCATTAAAAGGATATTAAGTCAATATAAATATATGTGGCTCCAAAAATTATTCAAGGGCTGGAAGAAAAAAAAGCCATAGAGTGAAAGATGTAAGAGTTCAATCTGCTTAGTTTATCAAAAAGAAGATCGAGAAGTGTCTTGATTATGATATATAAATACATTATGAAGAAAATATCAGGTACCAAAGGGCTGTTTAGTGAAAAGTGTAATGGGAAACAATGGCTGGAAGTAAAAGCAAGACTGATTCCAATTAGAAATAAGACACACATTTAAAAGTGAGGGGATTAACTGGATTCTCCATCTCTTGAAGTCTTCAGATTAAGACCAGATGCCTTTCTGGAAAATATGGTTTACTCAAACACAAGTTATTGGACTCAATATAGGAGTGACTGGATTAAATTCTATGACCTGTATTATATAGGAAGTCAAACTAGATGATCTAATGTTCGCTTCTGGTGTTAAAATGTGTGAATATTATTTTCCCAAACATAGATCTAGACTTTCCCAACTGCTACACTGAGGCAGGTTTGCCCTGCACTGGTGGTTTTGTCCAAGATAAAGATGCAGCATTTAGAGTGTCTCAAAATCTTAGAAAGACAAAGAATGGAAGACGGTAGGATGGGATGTTTTCAGTGATGGGAGCAGAGCAAGAAGACTCTGTCTTTTGTGTGTGGTGCTCTGCCAACTACTAGCCAATTCTGGCTTCCGTTACACGCAGCAGGATTAACCAAGAGAAACCCTTAGACCAAGACAGGAGTTGCCACAGCACCACTACAGAGGTAGGCCCATTTTCTCAGCCCAGACCTACAATGTGTATCCAGCTAATATTAGCCTGTGTAAATATAATATGTGTTGGGGTTTTGAGATAAAAGGCACTACATAATTAAACATTTTGTTATTTAGACCATTTTTTTTTCTTTTTAATCTAGTGTGGTATAATCTTTTAGGCAGGTTATGCAAATTAGATTAAAATATTATATCCAGGATAGTCAAAATTGCCTTTATTTCCTAAAGTTAGTTTTTACCACCATAGAAGACTGCACTTTCAATCATGAGTAAATCCCTTCTGTAGTCTGATCACCTCCTCTCTAGTTCCTGGGTGTCAAATCACAGATGTTTTGAGACCTACCGTAAAAATGCTATTTTATTTGGCATGAAGCAGTAGTTGTAGTCTGATGGCAAATTAGCTCTGAAATGAAATAGGGGACGAGTATGTCCACACAGGCAAGGTGTCAGGATGGTGAACAGCTGGAGTTTATGCAAGGTATTATTCATATCAGTACAGTTATTTCCTTACTATAGTCCTAATCAGCTCCAACCTGAAGGCACAGAAGGCTCATGTCATATTTCAGACTCTCACTTCCCAACTATCCCTGTGTGTATGACTCACTAAATGCAATTCTTTTCATTTTTATCTTGAGTGCTCTAATGCTGCATTCTTTACTCAAATTAAACTCCTAGTTAGAACAGCCGCCTCTGACCTTAACTTTGTCAGCACAGAATAATTACTCTTGGTGGTAAAAATAACTTATTTTACAGTATATTTTTATTATATAAATAGATATGAGAAAAAGGGAGAAATACAGGAAACAGTTGTGCATTCAGATAACATGACGGACCAGTGCAAACAAAAATACACTACAGATAGATATAATCAGAAGACTGGATTCTTCGTATACTATTTGACAATCAGCATAGTTTGTTGTGGACCAATATGGTCTCAAGAAATAACTTTAAACAGCCTCAAGGCTACTTAAAATATTACTAGCTGTGAATACTGCCAAAGGAATATTCAGGCAGGGAGGAATCACTGGCCGCAGCTCTTGGGCCGAGGGATGAAAAAGCAAGGATGAAGAGCTGGCTATACAAGTTGTGTACATTTGAAAGTGTCCCCAATGCAAAGAAAATTCTCAGCTAGCCACTTCAGCTGCCTTTAGTCTGATTTTATGCTGCCAGACAATCTAGTCAAGCCAACGATCCAACCCTGGGAGGCTGAATTAATGGATAGGTCCAGTAACAGAAACCAAAGTCTTGTTTACTTTAGTTAATTTTCATGTTCTGTAGAGCAATGGACTCTAGTAATTAGTCATTTCTGCTCCTGCATGCCTCAGCGTCTCCTCTCCCCACCTCCTCAACTCCTGCTCTTGTCCCTTCTCCTGCTGCTATCCCCATGGATTCTTGTGTCACTTCCCTGGGCTCCCGCTACTTAGTCTGCTATGTTTTCCTTTCTCCATGGTTCCTGACTTAACCCCAGTTTGCTCCTATCCTCCCCTTTCCCTCTACTCCTTCCTATATTCCCCCCCGAGAAACCCACACAGTCATTTGTCCCCTTGTCTTCCTGCCCCTATCCCTACTCCAACCTTCTGGCTCCTGCTAACTCCCCTGTCCCCTGAACTCTTGTTCCTATCCCCCAACACATGCCCTGCATCTCTCCCACCCCATTCCTCAGCACTCTGCATTCAAGACAGGCTGCCTCATCCTTCTTTCCATGTTATCTTGTCCTCATCAGGGAGAGCACTGAGAGAACAGGAGAAACCATTCTCCTTATTCTCAGTACCTGGCAACACAGCAGCCCCCAGAAGGCAGGAGGAGTAATGGCAGGGAAAGTTCTGCTTGGCAGCTGCAACCCTGAGATGGAGCAAACTGTCGCCCTGTGGGGATGGAGCATGCTCAGTGTACACTCTTCGGAGAATTTAGCTGTCAAGTCTCTACTGAACGCATGTGAACTACCATTTTGAAAAAAGCAATTAACTTGGCCAAATTATGACAGATTTTTATGGGTATGGCAAAAGGCACATCCCTGACATCAGTCCCACCATTACCACCCACCATCTCTGAATTTGAAGTTTGTGCTGCAAAGCGTGGAAACACCCGAGCTTGTCAACAACACAGTTGTACAAAGTTCTTTAATATGGGCAAAACAATGTAGTTTTTTGTAACCTTGTTCTCAGAATTGAATAAACTGTTTTAGCTGACACTTAATAAGAACATTCAGCCTGAAGCAGACACCTTTCATGGAAAATATCAGCTCAAACAGTTAAAGTTTGGTAAAGTTATAAGCAACTCTAAACAGGGTCTTATAAAGGAAAGCGTCAGGCAACCTTAACTTTGGACGTCACTATTTTCTCCCCTATACTAATATGTAATATTCAAAGGCCTGATCCTGCAGCATGCTGACCTTCATTGGCAGCTCAGCACCTCCAAGGTAATGTTCAGCATGTTGCATCTCACTGCACCAATCATCTGTACCAAGGCTTTTCTCAGATTTCCATTTGGTGAAAACCGCCATTAGTGCTTCTTTGCAATGTTAGAAAAATTATATAATCTCAGCATATACAAACACACACACACACACACACACACACCTCAGCATGTCTCTCAGCAAATAAATATCTGAGGCTCTTTTCACCAAACAGAAATCTGAGAAAAGTATCAGTACAGGGAGCAGATACTGGGTGAATATATGTGTGTGTGTGTGTGTGTGTGTACATGTTCATTATGTTATGCCTTCTCTTCCCTATTATTTATTAATAAGAATGTTTTATGAAACAATATCTTTGTTACTCTGAAGTGAATCTGCTCTTGCTGTTTGTAAGTGCTATCAAAATCATCTCCATAGCAACTAATTGTGATGCCACGGAAGAGTGTTCTTAAAAAGAGGAATACAAAAGGGAGCATGTGAACCTCTTAGAAAGTGGAGTTCTCTATTCATGCAGATATACCCAGCAGCTAAATGTGAGCGAAGATTAATATCTAAAATAATAGTAAACCTGGGCACAGAGTGTGAAGAACTAATTAATATTCAGTTACTAAATAAATGATGACTGGAGGTGCAAAATGCCTGCTAAATTGTTTTTTTAACTTCTCTTTACACCTAATGTGCTCTAGAATTAATGCTTACATTTGTATAGTGCTTTTTATTTTTAAAGGACCTAGACAAGTATTGGGCCCAATTACTGTGTCTGGTAAGCCCCCTTTGCATTTCTGCTGCAAAGAGGTCATTGAGCTGGCTTCACCAGTGAACAGAGGATCTCACCAACTTTTTCCCATCTACATAGTATAAAATGTTGATATGATAAAATCATTTCCATTAATGTGAAAGTGGTAGCTGAACTGAATATATATTTAAAAACTGAAATTAAAGTTACCTGATACCAAAGAGTCTGTTTTGCCCAATAACTCTCCTTGGAACAGATTGTGAACGCCTTACTTATGATGGTGAGTGTTGCCACCAATGGGACTGCAAAAATGGCTCACCAGCATGAGGAAGGGATTCCGTCTAGCCCAAGGTGATCCATGTGAGTTAGGCACACTTTCGTCACCCAGTCTTGGAAGCTGTTGCTGAGTAGGTACGGTTAGGTTCTGAGCACCTTCAACTCCCATTGACTGCAGTGGAAGCTCAGGCCATTCACATAGTGGATGATTGGCCCCAAGAAGAGATTACTTACTAGTGTTTACCAGCTACATTTTAAGTAAAATAAAAGGTAGTGAGCACTTCAAAAAAGGAGCAGTGTTTAGCTGGAGAGCATGGAGTTTTTAGAGAAAATAGACTTTCTGGAGAGAGATGAAGATAATGCCACTATCTGATGATTGTGAAGTATTCCACTTTAACTTGATCTTTTCAAGTTAATGAACCATGCTAGTTTCCCTTGGAGAAATTTATTGTTCTTACTTAATAGGTACATCATTATTAACTTGGCAAACAGGAGTCACCCCTCCTGACAGCAGGGATGCTGGATTACACAGCATGTGGACATGAGCCAAAGACCTTCCTGACAGTTAGTTTTGCTGCAAGGCTGTTTCTTTGGACTTTTTGTGGTTATAAATAAATAAATGGATAGATAAAATGACCTTTTTTGAGTGGAGAGTCAGGAGACTGGTACAACTTTCCCTTCTTGTGACAATTCTTTCCCAGAGAATTTGTTTTTAATTGTGGTCCCAGGCAAATACTACAATTAAATCATTATTTGTCTCATACAGCACATATGAAGTCATCACAAAGTTCAATAAAGGCCACCGCAGACTAATAAGTGATAATAAAAGAACAAGATTATGATCATCACTAAGCAAGTGTCTGAGTGCATTATAGTTATACTGAAGTGAAACATCTTATCAACAAAACAACTTCCATGAGACGAAAAGTTAGTTAATAAGGATGGTGTCTTAGTCCAACTCAGAGTACAAGACTCCAGACATTTTTATCTCATATTTGCAGCATCCTTTAGAGGTTTTGTCATGCTTTGTGGGGGATGGCATACTACCCTGAACTAATAACTTTTTTGGGACAGGCGCATAGCATTTTTGTTAAAAAAAAATTTACACACACATTGGTCAGTCCATTGACCTGCTTATCCATTATTTAACAGAAAGTACAATTAGATACATAGGTACAGGTTTAGCTGGAGAGCATGGAGTTTTTAGAGAAAATAGACTTTCTGGAGAGAGATGAAGATAATGCCACTATCTGATGATTGTGAAGTATTCCACTTTAACTTGATCTTTTCAAGTTAATGAACCATGCTAGTTTCCCTTGGAGAAATTTATTGTTCTTACTTAATAGGTACATCATTATTAACTTGGCAAACAGGAGTCACCCCTCCTGACAGCAGGGATGCTGGATTACACAGCATGTGGACATGAGCCAAAGACCTTCCTGACAGTTAGTTTTGCTGCAAGGCTGTTTCTTTGGACTTTTTGTGGTTATAAATAAATAAATGGATAGATAAAATGACCTTTTTTGAGTGGAGAGTCAGGAGACTGGTACAACTTTCCCTTCTTGTGACAATTCTTTCCCAGAGAATTTGTTTTTAATTGTGGTCCCAGGCAAATACTACAATTAAATCATTATTTGTCTCATACAGCACATATGAAGTCATCACAAAGTTCAATAAAGGCCACCGCAGACTAATAAGTGATAATAAAAGAACAAGATTATGATCATCACTAAGCAAGTGTCTGAGTGCATTATAGTTATACTGAAGTGAAACATCTTATCAACAAAACAACTTCCATGAGACGAAAAGTTAGTTAATAAGGATGGTGTCTTAGTCCAACTCAGAGTACAAGACTCCAGACATTTTTATCTCATATTTGCAGCATCCTTTAGAGGTTTTGTCATGCTTTGTGGGGGATGGCATACTACCCTGAACTAATAACTTTTTTGGGACAGGCGCATAGCATTTTTGTTAAAAAAAAATTTACACACACATTGGTCAGTCCATTGACCTGCTTATCCATTATTTAACAGAAAGTACAATTAGATACATAGGTACAGGTTTGGAGTGTTGCACACCTATGCACAGGTGAAAAAGTAATGGAAAGGGCAGGGACTACAAGGGAACTCAATCCTGCATTGAGGAGTGCTGCTCAGCTGCCAGATAACTTTTGCCTGGCAGAAGGAAAATGGCCTAAGGAATAGATATAGCTCAGAGTCTTGTTAGCAGGATGAGGCTCACTCTTTGGAAAACTGTGCACATTTACATGTTCATTTTGTCATGCCCCTTGCTGAATAGATCCATTGACTTATATGAGTGTGGCCATGAAACCCGGATGTGTTAAATCCATCCTTGTGAAGATAGGCACTATTCGCCTGTCCCTCTGTATGCTATTCTGTGCTTAATTTCGGGGGGGAGGGGCTGCCTGGGCTCAGTCCCAGCACTGCTAGGCTTGGTAGTTCATAGCCCTGGCCCATCTGTGCTTGTTGTGTCAGTTATGAAAGTTTTAAAAAATCCCTATTTTCTGCTCTGAAATGTGTTTTTTCTTAAAATTCTCAACACAGTTGTATCCATCAGGGCCATAACCAGGGTGGGGTGAGCAGGGCAGCCGCCCAAGGTGCAAAGCTGGGGGAGCAGGGGTGGAAAAATGGGATGGGCGAATAAAATGGTAGGGGGTACAGCTCTGCAGCAGGACTGGGACCTCATGGGTCCCATTACCATACCATTCCGTTCTTACTTCTGCACTGCTGTTGGCGGCAGCGCTGCCTCAGAGCTAGGTGCCTGGCCAGCAACCACCACTCTCCAGCCACCCAGCTGTGAAGGCAGCACTGCCATGAGAAGCAGTGTAGAAGTAAGGGTGGCATGGTATTGCCACCACCCGCAGCAGTACAAAAGTTAAGGGTAGCAGGTACGGTAATGGGACCCGTGGATCCCGGTCCCACTGCAGGGCTCTGCCTCCTCCCATTTCTTTTTTCATCCCTCCCATTGTTCAGCCTCCCTCCCCTGGCTTTGTGCCCTGGGTGGCTGCCCCATTCACCCTGCCGTGGTTACTGCCCTGGTACAATATGTGATGTAAACATCTAACACTAATACGCTTTCAAATAAACTGGTTATGACTGAACGTGCAGCGGTATTCCTGTCATTGGACAAGAGTTACAGGAGTGTTTTCAATAGTTAATATGTTCTTATTTATTAGTAAGGCTACGATTTAGTCACGATGATTACAGCAGTCACGGACCTTCGTGACTTCTTCAGCTTCAGCTGTCCGCAGCTGAAGCCAGGGCTGGAGCTGTGGCTATGCTCCCCACATAGCCCCGCAATGGGGACCACAGCCGGGGCTGTGTGCTCCTGCCCCCTGGTGAGGGCAGCTCCTGCCCCGCGGCTTGCGACGGGGGCCGCAGCCGGGACCGTGGGCTCCTGCACCGTGGTGGGGGCCGCAGCCTGGGCCAGGCGCTCCTGCCCTGCGGTGGGGGCTGCAGCCCGGGCTGTGCACCTCTGTCACGCAACTTGTATGGTTATTTTTAGTAAAAGTCATGGACAGGTCACGGGCTCTGTGAAATTTTGTTTGTTGCCCGTGACGTGTCCGTGACTTTTACTAAAAATAACTGTGACAAAATCTTAGCCTTATTTATCAGTGTTCTAAATATGATGGTGATAGATTCAATTCCATGTACCTTATAAGTTGTTAGTAGTGTGTGCACATTTTGGGATAATGTTTATTTTTGGTTCTTTTCTACCATCCAAGTATAAAAGTGTTATGATTTGTCCCTCTGACCCAGGGGTGTCCAATCTGGGGATTGGGGGACACTTATGGCCCTTGGGCTCTAACTTCTGGCCTTTGAGGTAGCTGTTAAGAAAATTGGTATTTGATTATTATTGAAAAATGAGATTGCTAAGTGGTGCTCTACAAGTTTTTTAATTGGAATGTTTTCACTATGGAGAGAAGCATAGGGATTGGGGGGGAGGGATAGCTCAGTGGTTTGAGCATTGGCCTGCTAAACCCAGGGTTGTGAGTTCAGTCCTTGAGGGGGCCACTTGGGGATCTGGGGCAAAATCAGTACTTGGTCCTGCTAGTAAAGGCAGGGGGCTGGACTCGATGACCTTTCAAGGTCCCTTCCAGTTCTAGGAGATGGGATATCTCCATTAATTTCTATTTCTATTTCTATTTCAGGAGCAGTTCTAGTGTGAGCTTAGGGCGGTCTTGAGTAGCTGCTGTCCCTTCCCTGGTTCAGCTGTTGTACAACTTGCCTGGTGTCTGACTGTTCCATCAAAGGGAAAGGAGGGAAGTAGTTCAGGCTGCTCCCATTGCCTGCTTACCTACCCATCAGTGAGAGCCCAGAGACAGCAGGATAGTTCAACTGGCTCTGTGTGAACCTGGCTAAGGATGACATCCCTCCCTCCCTCCCTCTCTCAGTCATCTAGAGCAACACAGTACAGGAGAAAAAGAGAAACTGCGGACCAACAAACAGATTCTTTCCCTCAGCCCCAGTGCAGGCTAGAACACTATAGGGTGTTGCTCTAACTTGTCTCTGTTGGCTGTGGTCCCTGAAGGATCAGACAGCAGTTGAGGATAGCCAGAGTGCAGAGCATTCCAGCCAATCCCCTTCCCTCACCCCCCGTACCAGAGGCTAGAGGAAGCCAGCTATGTCAGCTCTACACCCTCTTGGGAGACCCTCCAGGCCAGGGGACATCCCACAAAGGGACTGACTGGTGGGCTTCTCACATTTTACACTGCCTGAATGGTGCAAAAGCAAAGGAGTGGGAAAGTGATTCTGTCCCAAAGTAATAATTGATCTTTTTTTCACATGTTGTGTTCAGTTCTCAGGCTCTAACCATATATTACCATGATAATTTGGGTAGATAATCCATTTTACAAGTCCTACATAAATATGTCAATTCAGGCGAATGTTATTCCATGAGAAGTTTGAAACATCCTAAATAGTCTAGTATGTGGAAGATCTATGTCTAGTTTGTAAATGTGCATGCACGAATGTTGTATTTTGTACATTGTATTTTCACACTGTGCTCTCTTACATGCAGAGAACCAGATCCTATGCTGATGTAAGTCATCATGACTCCATTGTCTTTTAAAGATCTATGCTGATTTACACCAGTTGAGGATCTGAGCCTCCAAGAATGTATGCAGTTCACAACTGCCATCACATTTCCATGGTATCTGAGTACCTACTCCCTGTGTGGTTGTAGTTCAAATGTCTGTGTTTATGGTCCTGATCCATTGCTATCTGATGTAAATGGAAAGACTCCTTGTGACTTCAGTAGGTTTTGAATCACACACTAAGTCACTCTCTAATATCTGGTGTACAGTGGGTACAGACACTAATGAACTGTAGCTAACTGAGACTTCCCTTTAATTCAGCTGGTGGAGGAAGAGCTCTGTCTAAGCTCGAAAGCTTGTCTCTCCCACCAACAGAAGTTGGTCTAATATAAGATATGACCACTCGCCTTAAGAGCCAAAAGCATTTATTTTTATCCCTGATGCCATATGTGCTCAGTTTAGGTGGTGACCTTGTTGCCTGTCATTTGTGACAATGAATTTGTTGCACTCTGATCCTTCTGAGTGCTTCTTTTCTTGTTTTCACAAGTGTGTTTGTGTGAACTGTGTGCCAGAATTTTAACCCACAATGTTCCTGTTTTTCAAAGTGCTGTTTAAAAAATTCATTGATAAATTTTTTTAATGGTGGATTTCATTGCAAATTTCTCAATTATAAATCCTGTCAACTATTTAATGCTATATTTTTCTACAGTCTGATATCAAATGTCTGACTTGGTAGTCTATGTAATCTGCTCTCCCTGGATCTTAAATTATGGACAAACAATTCTAAAGAGAGCAATTCTGCTATTGGGATGAACAAAAATCTCTTCTGGCTGGCTGTAACAGTGTATACCTTTTAATACTGGATTTAGTAAACTAGCACAAATATGGACTCTTTCCTGGTGGTCTCAGTAGAGAGGCTAAGGACAGAATTACTATTTACACTGAAGTATTCTCTCGCTCCGTTGGTGGGGTACATTGGTGGGGTTGGCAGAGTAGTTTAAAGAGTCACATCTTACTTTGTGCTTGACCTCTTCTGTGGATAAATAGAAGACATATTTTATAGATGCTTCATTACTAAAAAAGAAAAAATCTATTGTACCCTTTATGAGAAATGGCTTGTTAAGATGTTGAAAGTTATGCTTGTGGTTTTCTGTAAATCCTAGTACAGTATGTTGATAAAATGCACAGCTCTCAACATAACGTCTTGTTTCAAATTCCTTCAGATGTCAACATTTAGGCCCAAGCCTTCCTTTGCAATTCCTGAACTTTCACCTACTAATGCAGTATGTATAAAGTTAGCAATGCCCAACTATAATGTTAAATTTGAGGCATAGATATTTACAGTAAGAAATATTAATTATGTATGCCAGATTATATAACTTCAGGTTTTCATCAGGACAGTGATCTGTTGGATCGTCGGAAACACTGCTTCGGTGTCCAATCTGAATCTGGAGAGGACCTCTACTTTTCCGTGGAGTTAGAGTGTGACCTAACCCTATGGGAAAAAGCCTTCCAAACAGCAACTTTTTTAGAAGTTGAACGAATTCAGGTGAGACAGCTGCCATAATGCCTGTGTTTTGGAACATTAATAAGTGTTTGTCAGGGATGGAAATTAATAAGAAAAAAAGCCAAATGAGATGGAAACATCTAACCTTCTAATGGATTACGCATGTTGTTATTATTGTAACTATACAGTGTCCTAGTTGTTCCTGGTGTTTTGATTATATGTCTATCTACTGTTTCTCTATATTACTCAAATCTAAGTACAAGAAGACACTGTCACCTTTCCCATGGAGTTTGTAATCAAAGGCTCATAGGACATTCTTACCCACCTCAAATTTCTGCCTTTAATTACCATGGACAGGTAACTCAATAAATAATGACAAAAGGCAATGAGCAAAGTAGGGACAGAAGGAAAACAGGAGAGAGAGAGTCTTTAAACAGTGGGGAGGTAACACAGCTGTTTGGACAGCATTGTTGTACAATCAGGTGATATAAAGGACCCAATTCTGACCTCACTTACAAGGATTAAACTCTCATTGTAGTTAATAGGTGTTGCACCAATGTGAGGGCAAAAGTGAGCCTAACACTTTTGTTTTGTTTTCTTCATACATTTTTTGTTTGTTGCAATTTCTTTTTAATTATCAGATGCCAGAGTGGGGAGTATGTGATACCAGAGTAGAGATTAGTAGTGGACTATTCTATAGCTATGATTCTAGATCAGGCTGGGTAATATTTGATGCCCAATCAGCATTTTACTGTGAAATTAAGATGACCAATAGTGCATTATAGTTTGTGTTAAAATATAAAAAAAAGTTCCAAGTCCTTTCTGATTCACCCATTCCTAGCTGTAATGTTGATATCGCAATCAGAAAAACATCTTTCTGGACACATCTGCAAAGATGTTGCCATGATTACTCTTCCAGCTGCACCCATAAAAAATCATATTTGCATATCAGTAGAATATTTGGGCATCTAAGTGTTAGATGCCGCCCCTATTTGGTATATGTACATGCTGATTTGTGCTCCAAGACAAGTTTCTATGTGTACATCATTTGTGCCCTCATTTGAACATCTGGCACTTATTGTTTAAACAAAATGTTAAATGTTTATATGTGGTAACACCCTCCTGATCTCAAAACCATCAGAGCTGAGATGAAATAAGGTTAGTTTATAAAACTGGTAGAAGTGCTGTCACTTTTCATGCATATAGCTATTTCCGTTAATCTCAGAAATGCCAATTTTTAACTTAAAAATGTTACTTTCTGTTACATTTTAGAGGAATAGTTTGAACTTTCATTACTGTGCTGGAAAATGTAGATGCAGTTTCACTCTTTTAAAAAAACAAAACAAAAACAAATAATCTCCTAATTCAGAAATACTCATGATACCTCTTCTCATATCATTACCTGAGGCACTGTTTGTAACTACACTACAAGGCATTCCACAAAAGAAAATATAACAAAACATCTATAATAACCATCAGCGCTCAAGTTACTTCAATTTTGTCTCTTCTTATATGGGTACCTGCTGTGCCACTTCTGATTTTTGGCTCTACTTCTTAGATTTTATACTTCAAATGTATTCAATATGCTCCAGTGTCCTCAATAATACCTCTTCTAACAGTCTTATTCCCACATTTCCCCACTGTGATCAGCATATCTTGTCTTTATTGAGCTGAAAATATTTTTTACGTGCCAAGGCTGCCTTTTGGCTATAGCAAATGTGAGAAACTGAACTATCAACAGTAAAATATTTTATCATTTGTGAAATTGACTGAAACCCAAAATTGACAGAATCAGTTTCATCTTTTGTATGTACACTTTTAGTGTTATATGTGAACTTTTTCCTACATCCCGATAAGGGGGGGAAAGGGGATGGGTAAGATGCCAATTCCATTACCTGAATTACATTTAGTTTGCTCTAATTTTCTTTCAGTAGTTTGTGACTTAATCCTTCCTCCCACAATTTTGTTGCACATTTATCATCAAACACATAAAAGATTTTCAGTGTTAGTTGAGAAGTGGCATGATTGGCCTCTACAAAGTGCCAATGAGTCTCATCATTCTGTGACAAGGAAAGAGCTACGTTCAAATCAAAATGGGGTCTCATGGATGGGTGATCAGAAAATTATAAATGGGCACTCTCAAATAATAATTATATTGATATTTAAAGTCAAGCCTCTATGCAGTCGCATACACAAGCAAATGGGTAACTGCATTCAGTGTCTTATTTGCATATACAATTCACTTTGAATGCAAACCCAGGTATATGCAGATATTTCTGCACATGAGCTATCCATATTTTTTACATTTTAATTAAATTTAGGATTTTGTTAATTTTTCATTTTAAAAATATCATCCAAATGTAGGCTGGACTCTACTATAGTCACACATATATTGGCACAATTTCTCTACTAGTATAAATGAATGTAGCTCCATAGAAGTAAATGGAGCTATGCCAATTTACAACAGCAAATACAGTCCATAGAGTTTATTACAAATAGAGTTATTTAAAAATATACCTGATTAAGACCACTATTCAGCAAGGTACTTAAGCACTTGCCACACTTCTAGCATGTGAGAAATACCACTAAAGTCAATGGGACTACTCGTGAGCCCCAGATAGGTACCTTGCTGAAATGTGACCTAAGTTCATAGCTTCTGCAGCTTCTAACATACAAGTAAAGAACAAACTTCCTTTAGGAAAAATTAAGATTTCAGGAAGACAAATAAACAATAAAGTTGATAGCAGTTTTCCATTAACATGTCACGCAATTTATAATACTGTAGAGGTGCCTTTGTAGAGTATGTTATAGTTAATTAGTTTTCTATAGAGCAATAAGGAACATCCATGCGTATAATTAGATATTTAAAGAAAAAACAGAAGTCACATAGATAGTGGGAGGGGGAAATCCTTTTCCCTGTTGTCTTATAGCATTTTTTTAAAGTGTGAGAAGAACCCAAGACATCTGCAGCATTTATAGTAGTGTTCAAATTAACTGAAATCAACTGAATGCGGCTGAAGTCCCTACTAGTTTATGTTGAATGTTTCGTTCCTTGCTTTATGGGCTTCCTTTATGTGCTTTCTTACTATCGTTCTTGTTTTTATGATAGCTGTTCACTCCAGAAGATGAGTATTGTGTAGCCTGCCTTGTGATTACATTTTAAAGTTTGCCCCCATGGAAGTTTTGTGCTTGAAAAGTTGAGTTTTAAAGTCTGAATTGATTCTTGAACCTAATAACCCAAGTGTTTTCAGGTTCTCCAAGCTTCAGAAATAGCTTACAATAAGCTCACAGCACATCACGCCTTCCATAATTTAAACACCTCCTTGGAACTGTAGTGTGAACTGAGGGCGTAGGGTCTGAGGAACATAATGCTTTGGGCTGTCATCTTCTGGAGCTGAGCTCCTGAATTATTCATGGACTCAGCTTAAGATTCCATACTGTGGGAGTGCACTGGGACTGAGAGAGGAAATATTTTGTGGCTGTTTATGTGGGATATATTTTTTACAAGGTTTCATGTATTTGTGTAGGAAACCAATAATCAATGTGAAATCATTCCAAGGTTTGTTATAGCTTTTAGTACATCTTTAAGGTTTGTCTTAAAGCTGTAATAACTTCGGCATTCTCCATGCACCTGGGTAGTGTTCTTCATTTTATTCTCTCCAAGTTCATGAAGGAGGAGCTGAATTAAAGACAGCAGAGAAATTCAATATGAGAAGACATCCAGAATAAATAGTTTACCTTTATCCTATAGTGCATATTCCAAACTCACTGCAACAATTCAATAATAATGAATTATTACTTAGGATTATTATTTGTATTACTATGGTGCCTGTGAGCCCTAGTTATCCTGGATCAGGACCACATTGTGATTGCTGCTGTACAAACACAGAACAAAAGAGGGCTCCTGTCCCAAAGAGCTTAAAGTCTCATTTGGTCAAAGGCCATTATAATTTTTACCCTTTTTTTTACTCTGCTAATTGTGTTTTAGATACCTCTGCAAGATTTCGAGGAGTAAAAATGATGAGCGGAAACCTTAGTCTGAAGTGATAGATTGAGGCTGATCTTCCATATAGGTGGAGTTGCTGATTATGCTGTGGGAATAGGAGGTCAGCTCAGTTAGAGCAGACTGTTATTCCCAATCTGAGATATTGTCTTTTTGACAAATTTTAGTCCTCAGTGTAGTTTTCATGTTTACTTAAGGTAGCTGGAGCGATGTAGATAAAGCAGTTGTTGTGTTATACATGTTGTAGTGAGTTGATAATAGAACTCTGCAGCTACCAATTTTTGCTTTGCGTGCAAAACCTGAGGGATTTTCAATATTTGGGAATTCATAAATCTGATCTAGTGTGAAATGTGTTACTTTACAAATGTGAACCCATTTTTTCTCTCAGTGGGATGAAACATTGCCAAAGCTAAAATCATCTTTTCCCCCCCTTTGTTTGACCCAGGGGGAAAAGTTTTAATGTTTATAATATAATAGCATTTTTACAATACATTTGCAGTGAAAACTGCCTCTCACTTCTGCAAACACAACAAATAAATTATGAAGGTAAACCTACAAAATGAAACCCTGATTTTTTTAATAAAAGTGGGAGTTTTCTAACATAGCATTAGTTAACCTTTTTAATGAATGGGATCACATCAAAATAAATTGCAGTTCACATTTTTCATGGTTGAATGGCTGAAGTGTGTGTGTACAACTTCTCCCTACTGGAACGAACTAGACTGTTCTATCATTTCTCTCACTCTGTCTAGAGGCTGGCATAAAAATTTCATATCTGCCCTAATGACAACTAATGGAGATGTTACTTTAGTTTAGGTGCTAGAGGTCTGCATATTTGAAGCTGAAAGACTTGAATTATGTGATGTGCTTGTACAAGTTATCTAACAGCTATGGGAGGGGTCGGCAACGTTTGGCACGTGGCTCGCCAGGGTAAGCACCCTGGCGGGCCGGGCCAGTTTTATTTACCTGCTGACGCGGCAGGTTTGGCCGATCGCGGCCCCCACTGGCCGCAGTTCGCCGTCCCGGGCCAATGGGGGCGGTGGGAAGCCGCAGCCAGCACATCGCTCGCCCGCGCCGCTTCTCGCCGCCCCCATTGGCCCGGGACGGCGAACCGCGGCCAGTGGGGGCCACGATTGGCCGAACCTGCCGCGTCAGCAGGTAAGTAAAACTGGCCCGGCCCGCCAAGGTGCTTACCCTGGCGAGCCGTGTGCCGAACGTTGCCGACCCCTGAGCTATGGTATGTGCCTTGATGCAGCCGTCACCATATTCCATCCTGGAGAGAAAAGTAGTGCACCTATATATCAGCCAGCATATTAACTAAACAAGATGCAATTATTTCAGTTCCACAAAATATACTTATCTTAAAGTTTTCAAAAAGTCAGTGTTCAAATCCTAGAATAGTATATCAAGTAATAAATGTTTCTTGCAATTTAAGAAGCAGGTGTTCATGGTTCATCTTTTTAGAGCAGAATAACTTTTCCACAAAGAAGATGTAGTTTGTGGTCGTTGTATTCAGGGGGCTGCCCATTTAAATGTGTTTCAAAAAGTAAAGCCATCCCGTTTGTAGCTGTAAATAAATAAGTGTGTGTGTGTGTATATTTGTGTGTGTGTGTGTGTTTATTTATTTAGGGTGCCCCTTATATGGTGCAATGTTAATGTCAAAATAACACTTCGTTCATGTGAATCAATGGCATTTACAGTAACAAAAATATCAAAAAGATGTGATATGAATATCTGCAATGCATATTTTCCACAACCATCAAATACCCTAGCTCTTGACTTTTATTGTGTTTGTACTATGAAAATTACTCTGTGTTTGTCATTGTCAGGTTTCCTGCTATATAACATATTTCAGTGCAAATTGTTTAAAGATGCAATAATACACCAGGACACATATAACCACTAAAATATTAAAGGTAAGATTTTCAAAAACACTCAGCGTCAGCCTAACTCTGTTCCTACTGAAGTAAATGATAAAACTCCCATTGTCTTCAGAGTTAGGCCAACGCTGATCACTTTTGAAAATTCTATCCTAAGTTTCTGTATTTAAGGAGACAATAAGGTCAACATTTCCAAACCAGGGTTTCTCAAAGTAAACCCTTAAATCCATATTCAGGCACTAACTAAACATGGCCTTGCTTTTGGAAGCTCTGAACACCACAACTCCCATGCTTTTACATTTTGGGACAAAAGTCTTAGAATTGTTAAAAAACTCATGACAGAATAATAAAGATGTTCCAATTAACTTCAGTGGGGCCAGGAATTCACCTATGGTGTCCACACCTGGGGTAGCTCTGAAGCCAGCACCATGAGAAAAATAAGATAGTGTTTTTGGTGGGGTGTTTCTTGATAAAGATAAATGTTAATAAATGCTATTTATTTATTATTCATTGATTGTCACAGTTCCATAGAAATAAGTATCTTCATAAAGACAATACAATAACCAACTTATGTCAATATTAATAATTAATATTCAGTCCTGTGAGACAGTGTGCACATTGTATTAACATCCACGAACTGGATGAAAATGAAAAATCCTGCAATCTGTGCTCTTGCTTAGGGTCTTCAGCTCAAAGATATTGGGGAATTTAATTGTCTCTGACTTTAATCTGAAAAGTAAAATTCCCAAAAACATTTCCCTTGTGATGCAGCTGTGTGAAACATGGTCTTTTAAAGCACTTTGGTGCATCAGATTTTGACATAATTAAATATTTTTGACAAGGAAAACCAGAATTTATGTTGAACAATGCAAGCTTGCCATTATGAACCTGAAGCATGCTTTGAAGTAGAGAGCTCAGTTTGATCAAGAAAATGTCACTAATTGATTTCTTATGTCGTATATCAAAATGTCATGTTCTTAAAAAAAGAAACCAAAGAATGAATGCCATTTAAAATGTCAAGGTTTTCCCATAGAAGCTTATAGTTAGAGCTACATATTGTCTGTTAGTCAACACTGAAAGTTCTCTTTTGATTGCATCAATTATTTTTCACCATATTGTACCACTGAGGTTGAGCAGATAACAAAAAAGCAAACAGTATCTCAAACAGAATTTCTTTGCAAACACAGTTATTTATTCTAAATCTGGATATCAGAAGGTATAGTGATGCTACTCTGTTTTATCTTCTTAAATCATTAAAAAAATCTAGCTATAAAATGAGACTTTCTTTTTATCAGTTGCTACAGTAATCCATTACAATTACTGTTGAATTATGGTGGTGGTTGTTGTTTTTTAAATGAAATGAAAGGCTCTTTCTATTGTATTGGCACAATTTCCTCTCTGGTGTAAATCCACTAATTTGAACTACATCAGGGATGAAATTGACCTAATACATATACACAATCCTTTCTCGGACAATAATGTTGAGATGTGTACATTGGAGCAAACAAAGAGAACTTACTGGAGCTAACAGACAAGTGCAGTGCTACTTAGTATAGTAACTGTGTTTTCTGATTTTTGCAGTGCAAGACATATGCCTGTGTTTTGGAGAGTCATCTTATGGGGCTTACCATTGACTTTGGCATGGGCTTTGTATGTTTTGATGCTGCCACAAAGGTAAAGGTCTGAGACCTGCATCCAATATGGTATTAATATTCTTCTTCCAAGTATTATGTTTTGAGATGGAGAGTTAAGCCATCCTTGAAATGTGTTCTTTTAGTATTTTGGTAGGCCATCATATGTCAAATCCCTTGTACTTTATTGTAATCCTGGGGGGTTGTTTCTGAATGATATGGGATGTTGCAATCTGTAATGCAGTTGTTACAGAGAAGCCAGTGTCAACCCTGGTCAAGTGTCAAATCCTCATACTATAATTTAACAGGAGAGCCCAAATGGATTCAGGTTGATGTCATTCTCCTGGTGTTGCCTGGTTTCCATCACATTTTAAAGAGAAATCATCCTGTAGGAATCCATAGTGGCACAGGAATTCTTCAAAGAGAACCCATCATTCCCCTAGTAGAAAGTATGATTATTATTGCAATTTCAAATATGTATTATTTCATATTTACATGTGTAGTGTTTGTAATTTTATAATGCAAAAAGTCATCACTCAAATATCTTGATCAAAGTGAACCTCTTCTGGCTTTCCCATCAGGATAACACAGGTACATCAGCCACCTAGAAAGGAGCAGACAGCAGCCATTGGATTCAGCCACTGCCTGTATGCCTTGTAATATTCCCACGCAGCCTTAAAAAAAATCTACTCACTCAGTCACCTGAGACGAGTCATTTGTTTTGACAGAAAAGCTGTTACATTATCATCAGTTTTCACATTATGATTATTATTGGCCTGATCCAAAGCCCATTGAAATCAGTCGGAGTCTTTGGACTGACATCAGTGCACTTTGGATCAAGTTCTCATAGAGCTGCACAAAATACTATGAGTATCTTTCCTTGACTGTTTGCTTGAATTAAGGAATGAATGTACTTTTGTGTTCACTTTCCATGCACATTAAACCAGTTGAGTTTTGCTCACATGGATCCTCACAAAAAATGTTAAGACTCAGAGATAATGAGTTTTAAACGTGCTTTGTATGAGCATTTGTATATTTTGTTCGTAATTGCTTTGTGGGTTTGGGAGTGTGAGGGGAGGAGGTAGGTGAGAGGAGTAGAGAGAGAATCAGAGGGGGATAATGAGCTCCAAAACAATAGCCCTAGCAACAATAAGGAGAGGCTGGATGAGGCAAAGAGTGGTCCTGCAACAGTAGCCACAGCAATCTGTTGTCTTTACCGTTTCCTCCTTGACCAGTGTGGGGATATAGTTTGGTGGGGAATTTTAAAGCCAAGCACATGTCCATATCCAGGTGTGGCACTGTAAATTATATGTGAACCTGTGTCCCTCCCAACCCCACCCCCGCCATCGGGCCACATGCAAAGGAAGAAAAGAAAGCACAGACTAGGAAGTAAGAGTCACTAAGCAAAGGGTTAACTCCTCACATAGTGTCTGGGAATGGGGGCAGAAGTAGCAAAGGAAGAGTGAGGGCCCAAAGCAGGAAGGTGATGGAAAGGCTCTTCCTGCTCTCTATAAGTGTGGCCAAGGTGAACTGATTTGCTTATCTCTGAGTGGCAGTTGTCAGTGCGCCTGAGCCAGATGGTGGAAAGAATAGGCCCAGAAAAAGGGCCAGCAGACCTGGACAGATGTTGGCAGGTGGAACTGCCACACAACCTGCTTGATTTTCTAACCTTGACTGTAGCTGGGATGTATATGGCTGCAGGTTCACTTGCTAGCCCTGCTATTATTCAGAGATCTTCAGCTTATGCAGTCCCAAAGCTGCAGTGCTAGGGCCCAAGCCGATATCTGGACCATAAAGCATATAAGATTGCTAGGTGCAGCCAAAAGCCATAAGGTGCAGCCACTACCTTTGCTGCTACAACTATGAACAGACACACACACATTTTGTAACAATGGCTGGGGGAGAATGACAGAAAATTGCCAACTAGTAAATGTAGTGCTCTTGGTGTATTGGGTCTGGATGAAACACTGCTTAACACCAGAAGGAGACCAGTATCCTAAGACATTTTCCATGCCCCGGCATGTGACCTAGGCAGTTAAATGAGTTAGACAATAATCTGACAGTACCCTTCACAACTAGAACTGCAAATATACAGAAAATGTCTTTACGTGACTGTAGTGAGAAAATATTGGCTGTAACCTCTGCACCCAGAAAATTCATTTTACAGGAGCCAAATTATTCTAGGAAGAATCCCTTGAGAAAGGCCTGAGTGGATGAGAGAGTGAGATTTCTGAAATTCCATAATTCTATTTATCTGCGCCTTCTCCCTAAATTATTGAGAGATTTAGAGTTCCAGAACTTCCACCTGATAAGAGAGATGTTCATCCAATCAGAGAACACAAAGAATATCATGTAGCTTGTGTGACTCATCTCCAGCTAGCTGATACAAGCTCAGATACACCAAGGGAACTGTTCCCAATATATCCATAGGATTAAAGATGGTGTTGAATCTCATTAAAAATGTGTCAAGTGAATTTGAATAATGAATAATCACAATCACAATCTATTCACAGACATTTCCCGGGCTGAAAAGAGGCTAAATTTCATGAGTTGAGTGCCTGCTCAGCTTTTAATTATTATGGTGAGAGCAGGTGACTGAGTTTTGAGCCAGTGTTTATAATTTTTCAGGATAATTTTGCAAAGATGATTTAATTAAACTATTATATCTCTGCCTAGTGATAAAATTCATTTTGCTGGAGGGTTCAAATGAGCTTTGGCTAGGCAGGAAGGATGCAGGTGGAAACAATGCAAAGCAGAGATTAGTATTCAGGACAGCACTGTGAATGAAACTAAACTAAAAAAAACCTGTCCTATAAAAATGTAAATTGTAATTTTTTTAAATTAGGATTTTTACAAAATTCCTTGTACTGCTCCAACTGCCACTAGACATGTTCATTAATGAACAATGCAGTGAGGAAAAATACTTTTTTCAATATATTTTTATTTTATTTTGGCACAAGGATATTAATAATTTAACCAATACTTGACTTTTGTTCATTTTTAATTAAAAGATTATTTCAAAAAGAAATTAAATTCAATGTCAGACAAGAGTTATGAGAACCTTTCACAAGAGAACCTATCACAGACACTTGAGTTCATTTGGGAGTTTCACTACTAGCCAAAAATGCAGATATGTACCTATATAAATGCACCTGTTGGCATATGCTTGACCCAGTTTTGCTTCCACCAACATGCATATACAAGTCATTTGATTCTGTTTTCACCAAGCAGCCCGAGGCTCACATCCCTTTGTCATTTTCATTTTTATTCCCCCTCTCCCTCCCAGAGTATTTTATCTTCTTGGATGTGGATTGGCATGCAAACCCCTTTCATATGTTCATAGACTTTAGGGCCAGAAGGGACCATTAAAACATCTAGTCTGACCTGTATATCATAGGCCATTACATTTCATCATTTTAGCACTGTACTGAGCCCCCTTCTACTGTCTTTAGGGGCAGCTGCCAATCCTTCTCTCCCTTTCAGAGTATTTCAAGGGTGGGTACCTGGATAGCCCACTCTTCTACCTGCCACATCTTCAGAAGAGATGGCTGCCTCCATCCCTCCTTCGTTTGCAGCATCAGAACCCAGAAGGGCTCCAAGGGACAGCCTGCTTCAGCTCCCCTAGTTAAAATTCCAGCACTTTCCACTAGAATATTTCATCTGATCTTCTTTGGTTTCCACTAATCCCTTGTGGTTTCCACTGCAGAATCAATAGGACTATTGTTGTGTTCTGAAACATAATTCTTGGAACCAATAAAAAGCAGTCAAAAATTTGAACTGAGTGCCCCAAAATGAAATACAGCTCCCTAAATTTGAAACACATCACACTCCAATTAACTGAAACCCCAAAGAAAATCTTTCCCAAACTTCTGTGGTTTGCGACCACTGAGAATTTCTCAGTTCCACTACTGACTTCTTTCTGATAGGGCCTTATTAAGCTGTTGCAGCTCCAAGATTCTATAGGACATTTTCATGCTAGGAGGGGCATTGATACTATTATAAAATGCATTTTCTTCAGTGTCTATGCTGAGCATATTTTAGTACCAATTTCATATTTGCTTATCAAGGCAGGTCTTAAACTGAGGTCCCTTTTGCCTATATCCGATAATTCTCCAGCTAGAAAGTTAAAGGTGCTATGATGTTTTCTCCAAAAGATTAATAACAGGAAACAAATTCGGAGTTCCTTATTCCATTTTTACTCAGACCCTAGTCTGACAAACATCCATTTAAGTCAGTGGGAGTTTGCCTGAGTGGGAAATGAGTTTTAAAAAAAAAGGAACACTTAAACTTGAGTATTACAACAAGAACCTCAGAACTTGGCCTGGCTTTTAAATGCATATTGGCTAGTATGTGTGCCTGAATGGGACATCCATCTAGTCTAATAGTCTATTTGAGATGACTGATTTTCTTCTTGCATCAAGATTTGTACTATGCTTCAAGACCACAGATAGATAGATATATAAATAAATAACTGGTGAATTTCAATGCATATCTTTGCTTATGAATTTCCTATCCATTTGCAATTTTGCCAATGGTAAAATTTCATAACTAATCCCACGCTGTTGGTGCTACATATATAAATAATATGTAATAAAAACTGATGCGAAACAGCCAACAGAAATTAAAAAAAACCCACTGTATATATTTGTTAGCAAGCTCAGAAAACAAGATCACTGATGGCTGATGACACAGTGTACAGATTAGGAAATTAGTGTGGGATTTACATAGAAAACTTAATAATATATGTCCGGCAAGGATCAAGAATTATGTGAAGTCAAACCTTAGCTGCAGAAAAAAGGGCCAAATTCTGCCCTATCTGTCATATAGTATGACAAGCCCATCATATAATTGGAGTTGCACAAGGTGTAAATAGGCCTCCCCAAAAAGTCATTGTGCGGGGCAAAAATGTATGTGTTACTTGTGTAGATAAAACAACCAAATCTCTAGGTATAATTGTTGCTGAATTTCAATATTCCTACAAGTTTGCTGACACAGCCCTGAGTTTAAGGTGTTTTTCCCCCCCAGAACTTCAACTTCACCTTACTAGCTCACTGTACTGCTCTTAATGAATATGCCCAGTAATCTTTCTTGAAGTAAACTGGCTCTATAAGAGTCTGATTAGCAATTTCTAAACAAGTTTGTCAACTCTTACAGATTTCATATTTAATGATCTATTGGTACAAATACACAGTAGTTCTCATGGCAAGTTTGGGTTTTAATTTGAGGCACATTAATGTTTCTTAGAGCACATGTTGTCCCTTTCCCTTCATTCTAATCAGGTGTCTTCTTTTCAGCACACTTGGGAAGTCCTCTTCATATTCTGGTGCATAGGGACCCTGTAACTCCTCATTTGTGCCCTACTAATCTGCCTCTTTAAAATGTAAAAAATACTTTAGAGCCCACAATCACCATGAAATTGTGAAATCCTTCCATTACATCCAACAGGGGAGGGGGAGATAGCTCAGTGGTTTGAGCATTGGCCTGCTAAACCCAGGGTTGTAAATTCAATCCTTGAGGGGGCTATTTAGGGATCTGGGGCAAAAATCTGTCTGGGGATTGGTCCTGCTTTGAGCAGGGGGTTGGACTAGATGACCTCCTGAGGTTCCCTTCCAACGCTGATATTCTATGATTCTATGAACAAGCCAGATTATTCACCCCTTACTCACAATGGTGAGTAGTCAGTCAAGCAAATAGTCCTATTGAAATCAATGGGACTATTCATGGAATAACTTCACATCAGTGTGAGTAAGGGTGTGAGAGTCTGGACCAGTATGATGACTAGTTCTCCAGTTCATTAGTGGACACTTATCCAGTTGTGTTGACAGTTAAATTATTTAAACAAGATAGCAGCATTTTAATTGTTTTGTCTCCTTACAACCTGCATCTCAAATTATCACACTTCCCTTTGTTTAATTACTTGATTTTTTGTAGATTAATAAAATTTTATTCAATATGATGGCCAAATAATGGACTAAATTTCACAAATGTGACAAAGAAGAAAGTCACTAGCGATACTTATATGTGTGTTTACGTGTAAGCAAGTCTCTGTGTAAATTTACACTTCCAAGCCAAAAAAGCATAAAAAATCTCCATGGATTGCTACATTGTCTAGTATCATTTAATGAGCAGTAATGTTTCATTTGTAGCCCTAACTCAGTGATATAGACTTTAATCTGTATCAACCCTATTTAAACTTGATCACGTCATATTTCAATAAAAATATTGAGAAAACATTTTTCTGAATCTGTGCAAAAACTTACATAAATATGAAACCTATTTAAACTGTGTTATTTAAAATAAATCCATAGTGTGAAGTGATTCAAACAGTGTTGATATAAATCATATCATTTCTCTCTCTTAAGTCTCTCCTGCTTTCTCTCATTCATTCCCTAACTGACAGCTGAAAAACAGAGCCAACAGCAGTTTGTCTTTTTGACAGTTTATGTTGCTCTACAAACAAGCTGTTTTGATTTGAATGAACAGACATTAAGACTCGCTAGTTAAATCAAATTCTTCCAACCTACAGGAAAATATCAATTACCTACCCAAACAGTTTTGTAAACTACCAAGTAGCATTTTGATGGCCCTAAAAGATAAATAAGGAAGGATATAATTCTCTTGCCCCTTTGATATAGGAAAGTTATAACTCAAAGAAGTATTTGTTCTTCTAAAGCAGTCTCTAGATCTAAAGTTCAAGAGCAAGAGATGTTCTTTTTTATCATTCAAGATTTACAGTGTAATGGAGCCCTACAATATATAGCTTCTTAATGATCTTAGCAAGTGTTTCTACCACATGCTCACTTGTTCACAGTAATGACATAGCTGTGGTGAAAAGGCCACCTGCTTAGTGGTTTATGTGGACAAATTCACAAGAAGTGCCAACTGAAATGGTCAGTATGCATATTGTGTAAAAAAGTTTATGGTGCCACTGGCATATATGTGAAGCTAATTCAGATGGTTCATAACTGTACTCACAGCATATCTGCCACCTTAAAGTTTGAAAGCTTATTTAAGCTACTTCATTAACATTATTTAAGATGTATGATATCACACAGAATGCTGTTACTGAACTTCTTTTTCTTTCTTTCTTTCTTTCCTTCTTCTATTAAAATGAAGTTAAACAGAACTCAAAAGACCTGTGCAGGACTTCTTCCTCTTGGCTGTCCAGACACATCTGTCAGACTACCAGCCAGTTAACATCTCCACTTTTGCTACAGGCCTTCTGAGTCTCAAGCATCTAATTTAGATGGACCACTGAAGTCCCAAAGGCTCCTTTTCCTTTCTGTAGGCTCTTAGGATATGTCTAGTGTACAATTAAAAACCCGTACCTGGCCTGTGCCAGCTGACTCGGGCTCACGGAGCTTGGACTAAGGAGCTGTTTAATTGTCATTTAGATGTTCAGACTTGGGCTGGGTCCTGCGAGGTGGGAGGGTCCCAGAGCTCAGGTTGCAGCCCAAGCCCAAATGTCTAATTGCGGTGTGGATAGACTTACATCAAAGTTCAAGAGTGTAAGGCAAACATTTTACTTTCAGTTTCCGTTTCTCAGCTGCTGCTGTCAGAGTGTGTGTTTGTGGAAGGTTTCCCTTGGTTCTGCAAAATTGCAAAAGGTTACATCAAGTTCTACATCTCTTTAATGTCAGCAATGTCAGCTAGTTATTGTCATTAATTGGTATTTCTGCTGCATATAGAGGGCCTAGTTGAGATCAGGGCTTCATTGTGCTGGGCACTGTACAACCACATGCTAAGAGTTTATAGGTTAAATTTGCTTTTGTTTTCCGTTCAGTGAATGTAATCCCAACTGAACATTTTGGGGTTTTGATGTACAGTAAATGATCTGGATACACTTCTACATCCTTTCAGTGTAGCTCATTTTGGCACCATGGATCTTTCTGAATAGGGTCACCAACTTTCTAATCACATAAAACTGAACATCCTAGCCCCACCCCTTCCACGCCCCTTCCCCAGGGCCCTGCCTCTCCTCACTCCATCCCCCCTCCTCCTGTCGCTCGCTCTCCCCACCCTCATTCATTTTCACCAGGCTGGGGCATGGGGTTAGGATGCAGGAGGGGGTGAGGGCTCCGGCTGGGGGTGCAGGTTCTGGGGTGGGGCTGGGGATGAAGGCTTTGGGGTGCAGGCAGGGGCTCCTGGCTGGGGCCAAGGGGCTCAGAGTGTGGGAGAGAGCTCAGGGCTGGAGCTGGGGGTTGGGGTGAGGGCTCTGGGAGGGAGTTAGGGTACGGGAGTGGGTGCCGACCTGGGCCAGGGGGTTTGGGGTGAGGCTCTGGTCAGGCAGCGCCTACCTCAGGCGACTCCCAAAAGCAGCCAGCATGTCCGGCTCTTAGGTGGAGGGGACAGGGGCTCTGCGTACTGTTTGAGCCCGCAGGTGTCACCCCAGCAGCTCCCACTGGCCACGGTTCCTAGCCAATGAGAGTTGCGGAGTCGGCACTGGCGCTTGGGGCAGGGGCAGCGCACTGAGCCTCCTGGCCTCCCGGCTAAGAGCCGGACATGCCGATCACTTCTGGGAGCCACTCAGAGCCAGCGTAGGCAAGGAGCCTGCCTTAGCCCTGCTGTGCTACAACCAGACTTTAGCAGCCTGGTCAGCAGTGCTGACCAGAGCCGCCAGGGTCCCTTTTCGACCAGGCGTTCCACTCAAAAACCAGATGCCTGGCAACCCTATTTATAAATGATTGACTTCAAAATTTCTTAAATATTTAGATGGGTTTCACTTATAATTTATATTTAACTTTTTTCAGATTTATTTTCCTAATGACAAGCGTGGCCCATCAGAAATGAATGGATTCAGAGTTCAGCTCATCCCCCCCCTCAGTTTCATACCCATGTTACAAAAGGGAACAAAATAGATTTTTTCCATTCTAAAGTGACTAATGCACCGACCCTATTCTCTATGAATTACACAGTGCATGTTTCCCTGACATGTTTCCCATAATCTCCAAAACACCATCTCCAAGACAGAGCAGAAGACCTTTTCAACAATGCAATATTACTGACATATAATTTTACAGTACATCAGCTTCCATTATGTTTAAAGTAATGTAAAGTGTCTTTGCCTTTTCCTAAGTTTAAATATGATAAAGGTGAGCAGTATATCCTTAAGACATAAAGCTTCATCCTTAGACTCCTTGGACTATATCCTGAGCTGTGGTCGAACTATGTTCAGTATAGTTTGCGGGTGGGGATGCAAAGGTGATTGTAAACCACCTTTTATGCTCATACTCTTTGGCTATCTGGGAGTCAGTGCATGCCCTGACTTAAGTTACAGCAGAGTCATCGCCGCTCTAGCTTACACCCAACTGTTCACATCCCCGAGGGACTGGCACAAGAGCATAGGAATGCCCTGGTCATACCCCCTGTACTGGAGCTCAAGAAGTGGGGTGTTATAGGCCCCATACTAGTGGCTCTTCACCCCTAAGGATTCCCTATTCTGAAGTTGGTTAGTGCTGACTTAAAAGCAGCTTGGCAACATGGGCAAAGCAGACAGAGTACAGTGGAGGAACTGACCCCCATGTTCTCATTAGTAAATTTGTTAGGTACTCAGATACTAAAGTAATGGGCACAAAAACTAATATTGTATATGTGTTGGTATGCAACCATATCACTGCTGCACAATATACATTGCATTGTGTGTGTGTGTGTACATACGTGCATGCATACACATAAACACACACACTTATATCATATTCCCTTTATCCCATCATCTGGGGTTGGGTCATCATGCAAGTATCAGCCACCCTCATCTGTCTGAAGCAGCGCTAAGGTGGGGAGGGATAGCTCAGTGGTTTGAGCATTGGCCTGCTAAACCCAGGGTTGTGAGTTCAATCCTTGAGGGGGCCACTTGGGGATCTGGGGCAAAATCAGTACTTGGTCCTGCTAGTGAAGGCAGGGGGCTGGACTCGATGACCTTTCAAGGTCCCTTCCAGTTCTAGGAGATGGGATATCTCCATTATTTAAAAAAAAAAAAAAAAAAGGTCCATTTCCTTACCATCTTCTTTGATGCAATCCATCCATCACTTCCACAGCTTTGGCTGGGTATCTGTTTCCTACCACTCTCTCCTGCAATGCAATGCTGTCTTGACCAGGTCCTCTTCATTTATCCTCTGTATGTGGCTGAACCAGCGAAGTGATGCATCTTGGATTTTGTCAGCCACATCACGTACTTTGACTTCCACTTTGACTTCATTCATTTAAAAATCAGTCTCTTCATGTAACTTTTTTAATAGAGCAGAGACATCTTATCTCAAACACCTGTAGGCGTTGAACCTGTCTCTTTAGGACCCATGCTTCTGCACCATTCAGCATTGCAGGGTGCCTTATTGTTCTTTACATCTGAGCTTTCAGTCTTAGTGGCATACACAACACTTGAAATGTTACTCCACACACTTCCAGCTCTCCCCTGGACTGGACTGTCTCACATTCAAGCTTGCTGTCTTCCATTACCCCAGCTGCCAAGGTACTTGACAGGCCAGTCTGGTCTAGTCTCACTCCATAAATCTCTGTCCAGTTTCCCCATGGCACTGCTGCTGACCCACATGACCACAGTCTTAGGCATGTTCATTTTCATCCCATGCCAGTTTAGTTGGTCATACCACCTGTTTACTGTTTCCCCATAGGCTACTTTTGAGGATACTTTTATTGCTATGTCATCTACATATAGTAGTTTCTCATTTTTTTCATTGCGATCTTCCTGCTGACATGGTCCAGCAACATAAAAAACAGTGGCAGGCCAAGGGCTGACCCATGATGAGGTCTGAATTTCACTTCAAAAGGGCATGTCATTCCAAAACATGTTCAAATCACTGTTTTACGTGATCTATCTAGTGTATTCACCATAGTTATTAAATCCTTACATATATTTCCTCCGCACTGGTGTGAGCATCCTTTTCTCCTCTGTATTGTATGCCTTTTCTAGGTCTATCAAAGCTCAGAAGCTAGCCTGTTGATACTCTAGTTACTTCTTTATCACTTGCTGAATTACAAACATAGCATCTGTGGTTCCTCATCATTTCCTAAAGCCGAACTCCTCTTCTTAGAGGATGGACTACACCAGTCTCCTATTCCTCATATCCCAGATGTGCTCCAGTATCTTCATTCCATGCAACAGTAACTTTATCCCTCAATGGATACTTCCTTTCTTATGTATTGGGAGCAAGTTGTGCTAATCTTGTAGAATTCTCTTGTCTCAACATACAGCTTTAACTATTCTGCTCATCCATTTTATGCTTCTCTTGCCCAAGACTTTCACCAGGTCTGCTGTCACTTCTTCAGGTCCTACTTCCCTACTGTTCTTCATTACCTGGACTGCATTTCTCATCTGCTCCTCTGGTATATCAGATTCAGACACAACATTAGGATCACATGTCAGCAGCTCCACCCAAAAGGGAGTTGCATCATTCAAGATACTCTCAGAGTATTGTTTCCTTCTCTCCTTCACATGTTTGGGTGTTACTACAAGTTTCCTCTGGTCATCATTTACAAATGGTGTTGCAGTACCATCCTCCTTTGTGTAGCCTTTTATTCTATTTCATGTTAATTATATTGCAGTGGGTTCGGTTCTGGCAGCTATAGTCTAAAGTTCAACAGTTTGTTCTGGATCTGAAGTCTGTAGGAAGACATGAAACCATAGGCATCTATCTTTTAGCAGTTTTATTAAGGTTACCAACAAAGTTATAAATGTCAAAGTATATACAATTCCTAAAGATAAGTACCATGTACCAGTCATACCTACAGACATACTTACATCCTCCTACATGATATTAGAGTCTGTTGGCTCTCTCATGAATTGATCATCAATATGGGAGTGGTTCCTGCTGGAGTTTCCCATAGGAAGCTCAATTTTCCTACTCTGGGCACCCTTTTTATACTGTGATTCTGTCTATACCTACATTCTGCGCTTGTACATGAAAGTGTCAACCCTCTATTTCTTATTGGTCTGTGTTCCCTATAAACACAAGGGACCCCAAATTCTATAGGCTGTGTAGGGTCTCATTAACATTGACATACCACTTTTTATCTTGTGGTTAAGGCATATGTTGGAGACAATATTTACTGTTGCAGCATTTTATAATTTAAATTTAATCTTCCCAGCTATACTTTCACAATATTACCAGTTGGTACCTCTTTTCCCATAATCTTTTGGGTTATTTCTCAGTCATCGATTTATGCCATCATTTCTTGTCTCCAAGGCCCAAAAAAGCTAAGCTAAAGGCTTGCAGCCTCAGCCTACAGGTTCTTGTCTTTCAGCTTGTCTTACTCATGTCTAATACTTGATTTCTCTAAATACTGATCAATCTTATACTTTTATAATCCTACAAATTAACTCTAATTAACATACAATGAATATATGTAATATAACATATTGATTGATCATAACTTCACCCAATAAATGGATACTAAACTAAAATAATTGACTACATTCCCTTTGTGTCTACTTTTTGCAATGCTATAGATCTTTTTGTCAGCCAGCTGTGAGTAGTTTACAAGCTCAGCTCTCTTTGGTCTTCTTTACTGTCAATTTGATGCTTTGATTTTTTTGTATTTGCTTTCATTTGCACTCAGTGGATTTATTTCTTTATTTTTACATGCTATTTTATTGTTTTGGATTCCTACCTGCACTTCACAGGTCTACTACCACTCCTTTCTCTCTCTGGGTTTTCCCCATCTGCATTGTCCACAAACCTCTTCTGATGCCACAATCCATGTTCTTTTGGGGTAGTTCCCTCCTTTTCAGCTGATGCTACTAGGGCTACTAAGATGATCTCAGGATTGGAAAACCTAACTTAGGAGAGCAGACTCAAAGTGTCACCATGTCTCAGTGGGTCGCAACTGAGAATACCAAATTCAGGATAAGCTGCTGAGAAATAGCGCATCCACACCCCAAAACTGGTGGTTATTCTTCCATAAGATACACCAAACCAGCAACAAAAGTAAACTTCTGTCTCACCACACTGGCTAACAAAAAGTCAGAATGCAGCCTCCTTGGATATTCCAGTCCTGGATTCAACACCAAGACCCTGGACTTAATGATGAGGGGTTATTTAAAACCAATTTAATCAAACAAAGGGTTCTTCTGTTCCCAAAGAACTAGCCACATACCCATGTCAATATATAACTTAGATCTTACCCAATAATTGCCAATCCTTTAGTGTGCTGGGAGCTGCGGGTGGCCGTGCAAATGTAAACAAACTGTCTGGTGGCCCACCAGTGGATTACCCTGATGGGCTGCATATGGCCTGCGAGTCGCAGGTTGCCCACCACGAGTTAGAGCATCCACAGGAAGGTCCATCAGGTAGGCATAAGCTTATTCTATGGTCCATTGTGAGTTAAGTGCTCCTTGATGGGCCATTCAACTTGAATAATCCCTTCACCATGTGCTGGCCTGTTACCGAGGTACTTAGTGGGTGTTAGCACAGGAGCAAACACATTTGAAATACAGGTATATAGTCAATATTCATAACTTCAGATACAAAAATGATGCATGCATACAAATAGGATCATCATATTAAGCAAATCATAACTTTCCATAGACACCTTATATAACCTACTTTGTACAAGATTTGTTGCAATTCTATAACAGTGTTAGCAACAATGATCGACATGGTCATATTTTAATTATACAACATCACACAAAGAGCTCGGCTTGTATAGCCTAACCAAAAGAAGGCTGAGTGGAGATATGATTGCTCTCTATAAATACATCAGAGGGATAAATACCAGGGAGGGAGAGGAGTTATTTAAATTAAGCACCAATGTGGACACAAGTACAAGTTTAGGCTGGAAATTAGGTGAAGGTTTCTAACCATCAGAAGAGTGAACAGCCTTCCAAGGGGAGCAGTGGGGGCAAAAAACCTAAGTGACTTCAAGACTGTGCTTGAAAAGTTTATGGAGGGGATAGCATAATGAGACTGCCTACCATGGCATGTAGCCGATCGGTGACTGCTAGCAGCAAGTACCTACAACGGCTAGTGATGGGACACAAGATGGGGAGGGCTCTGAGTTACTACAGAGAATTCTCTCCCAGGTATCTGCCTGATGGGTCTTGCCCATATTTTCAGTGTCTAACTGATCACCATATTTGGAGTCAGGAAGGAATTTTTTCCCCAGGTCAGATTGGCAGAGATCCTGGGGAAATTCCTCTGCAGCAGAGAGTATGGGTCACTTGCAGATTTAAACTAGGGTAAATGGCAGAGTCTCTGTAACTTGAAGTCTTTAAATCATGATTTGAGGACTTCAGTAATTCAGCTAGAGGTTAGGGATCTATTACAGGAGTGGGTGGGTGAGGTTCTGTGGCCTGAAATGTCAGGAGGTCAGACTAGATTATCATGATAGTCCCTTCTGACCTCAAAGTCTATGCGTTTATGTCATGTCTGTTTCCTGGTACTTATCCTGTACTACTTCTGCAAATTTCTCTGCTGCATTTCCCCTTAACTTCCCATACTTTAATCTTGTGTCTTTCCCTCCTTGTCCAAGGCTTTATATGCAATCTTTGTTGAGAAAAGTTTGTGCTACCATCTCACTAGGTATCAGTTTTCAGTCCATAACTTGACACCACTGAAATTTCCTCAGCAATATCATCAATCTAGCTTCAGTGTGCACCACTGATGACCAAATGACTCTTTCTTTTGGAACCATGTATTGGCTATCATCCATTGATTGGTAATACACATGTCTAGAGAATCCAGAGAAGAGTGGCAAAAATGATTAAAGGTCTAGAAAACATGACCTATGAGGGAAGATTGAAAAAAATGTGTGTGTTTAGTCTGGAAAAGAGAAGACTGAGAGGGGAGACGATAATAGTTTTCAAGTACGTAAAATGTTGTTAGAAGGAGGAGGAAGAAAAATTGTTTTTCTTAACCTATGAGGATAGGACAAGAAGCAATGGGCTTAAATTGCAGCAAGGAAGGTGTAGGTTGGACATTAGGAAAAATTTCCTAACTGTCAGGGTAATTAAGCACTGAAATAAATTGCCTAGGGAGGTTGTGGAGTCTCCATCATTGGAGATTTTTCAGAGCAGGTTGGACAAACACCTGTCAGGGATGGTCTAGATAATACTTAGTCCTGCCATAAGTGTAGGGGACTGGACTAGATGACCTCTCGAGGTCCCTTCTAGTCCAATGATTCTATGATTATGTGTCTAGTAACACTTTACCTTTTCATTCATGGTGCCTAGACTGATATTTCCTAAGCACATTTCATACTCCCTTTGGTTTTTGCCTCTCTGTGCATTCAGATCTCTACATACCAATATCAGCTCTTCTGGTGTTGCTGTGTCTGCTAGTGCCTGTTAGCCTTGGTGGAAACTCTGTCTTCTTCATTGCCTCCTTGTTGAGGTACATATGCTGATATCAAAAACAGAGCACATGTTTTAACTTGGACTCATTCAGCTGTCATTTACTCTAAAAATTTCAATCACCATCTTCCTCATCTGCTCCTCTTACTACCACCTGGACTGCATTACACCCATTTTTCACCTGTGTGGAAGAGTTCACAATCTAAGCTCAAATCCTTCACTGTGTTCTCCATCCATCATGTTTTCTGTAGGCACAGAACATCAATACCTGTCTTTACATAATATCAACTACTTCTACCCCTTGACTAGCCAAACGGGATATATTCAGTGTTGGTCCTTTTATAATATGGGGTTTATATGGCTGTGCAGGTCACTGATTTCATCTGACCACCCTGGACTCTAGAGGACAGCTTTGATGCTGGCTACCAGCTATCCTGTTGGCCTGGGGCTGCCAGGCAGGCAAACTTCTGGCATAGGGCTGAGTTACCCTCCCACCAGCCCCTGGCGGAGAAACATATAGGCCAGTCTCACCCCTCTTTATATCTACTACTGCCCTTTGATAACTTGCCAAAAATACAAAACTGCACCAACATAGTCACTTGTGCAAAAAAACTACATTGTATTGGCTGGCATCCTTGGTATACATGGGAACGAGAGGGCCTTTCCCCAATTGAACTAAGTTCTAGCCACTCTCTTCCCATGTTGTTGCGGCAGACCTGGTGGTGCTAACAGGTGGAAACGGGGTGTGTGGGTGTGTATACAGAGCATTATATATCGAATTGTATCTCTCTTCATTTGTGTGTGTTTATATGCACACACAAAAGAATATGTTATACACATACACACGTGTGCATATACACATTTACAATTACTCATATACATGTGTGCATTTGTACTTTGTGTATATTATGCAATATATCTTCCTGTGCAAAAGTGCTGTGTTTGCACTCCAGAGCATTTACTGCTCTTTCCAATGGCAGTAGAAAACGTACATTTGTCAGAAGAAGAATTCATTCCTGTAGAAAATGATAATAAATTGTGAATGCTGCTAATTATACAATGCTGCTGGAACAAAGTAAGAAAAGGATCCATAATGGCCCATTAGATGCATATGAACAAAACCCATTGTGACGGTCATCTGTTATTTTAAAAAACACATTACTTCATCAAAAGAGGAGAATACATTATGAGTAATAAGTAGCATAGCAAATACTTTTACGTTTTTCATGCCAAATAGATACTTAGCCACATAGTACAAGACTTCATTGTTCCTGAAATAATAAACTCTGTCTATGTTAAGGTTAACTTATGATGACACATACAAAAGAAGCCTATCATTTCTTTCATTTGTACTGATTTAATGTGCACTCTGGATATCCAAATGAATTGATCCAGTATGTATTAAAGTTCTCCTATCACCAATACTATTAACAGCACAGATACCAAACAGGTACTTCACTGGGTTCACGGATGGGAAATTTAAAATATAAATTCTGTGTAACAATGATAATTTATTACGTGGCTAGAGCATTGAAGATGAATAGTGGTGGCTACAACTATAGTTCAAAGAACTGGGCACTGTTGGTGTAGCCATGTAATCCAGCACATAAACAAAAGGCAAGATCTTGTAATTGATCACTCAGCACTAAGAAAATAGACTGTACTCTGTTAACAGTGCATAGGATATTAGAGTTTGCCAAGATTGGTTATTTTATTAGTAGTGATTTTTCTCTCTCTGTTCCTTTGTCCCCCTTTGTGCTTCAGTCTCCATTGTACTTATAAAGCCCTACCAGTTGACAAAGGAAATTGACTCAGATCATAATTCTTTACAGTAAGGCATTCCTGTGAGATTGGTAGCAGTGTGAAATTGAGTAGGAACCAAATTTTGATCCTAGTCAGTTCCAGGCAATATGGACAGTGTGTCACTTCACAGGAATGCAATCTCTCTCAATTTCATATGGGAAGAAGCAATGTGTTGTCAAATTAATGCACATCCCAGGTGCCCAAGCTACCAATTACTTTTATCCTTGACAGAAAGGACCCACAGGACAAATATATCTAGCACTGATTAGGTTTAAGTTGGTAGCAGTACCACTTATGGTACCGAGTGGACAAATAACGTTAACTTAAAAGGAATCTTAACTGCAACTGAGAATAATTCTATATTTTATTTTGTCTTCAAAAGCTGTATAGAAGCATGCTTTAATAATTCAAAGTACTGAATGAGACTAAATGTGATTAAAAAGTACAGCTAAGTCTTTTGAAGGTATATTGTATAAAACAAAAAATAGAACTAATTTATAGAGACTAATATTTAAAAATATAGCGTCCAGTTTTGCATCCTTAAATAATAAGCCTGTTCTATAGCATTTGTAGGCACAGTCTGGAAATTAGTTGTCTAATGATTGTAAAATCCTGACATATACCTTTGATTGTTTCCATGTACAAAATTGGAGGCCAAATGAGGCCCATTGTCATTATGTGTTGCATTAATGAAAGGGAGTGTTGAAATTGCTGTTGTGGGTGTATTTTAGTTTATATACCTACAGTAGAACACTTCATAATATAGGGCCAAAATCTGAAGTGTGTACCCCTATGATTCATTTCCAAAAAATTTGTTTACCCCTGGAAACTGGTATTTGCATTCTTAGATTAGGTAGCTACTTACTTAATTAGTCATTTGCACATTCAATTGCTATACCTGATTTACATGTGCAAATACTACTTTACAGGCTCAGTTAGTGCACATTTTTTTTCAGATACAACTCAGGATTCTTGTAAGGTCTAATGTGATAGAGAAGAGGGAGGACTGCTGTACTGAATTATAAAGTTAGTCCTTTCTGGAAACTACTAGACAATTTAGAATTTTCTCTTACTCTCTAGCTCCCAGCCAGACTAAGCACAGCTTTTGCTTCCTTGCATCATTAGGGAGGACTTCTCTGAGATCTGGCCTGGATCAAACAGTCACAGAAGGAGCTATTGATTAGTTTACACACTCATGTTGTATAATCTGGCTAGGAGTATGTTAAGTAAATGAAACACAAACAGACCTGATTATTCTGAGTTTTTTGGGGAATTCATATTTCCCTGGATTAAAAAAAAAAGCCTTAATAGTCATGAAACCATGACAGATTACTTATTATTTTCTGATATTGCAGGCAGAACAAACTAGTTTTAACTGTACCATTGGAAGAATGTAATACCTCCTCAGAAACTCACATTTTGTAGTTCAAGAATGTGAAATGACTGCAATAGGTAACAAAACGCCATATGACTCAGATATAACTGAGACCATTTTCTAAGCATTGTTGAAGAACATATCTTCTAGAATTAGAATGAGAAAAGGAATGTAGCTTTCCTCAGTTTGTGTGATTATGAGGAACCATGCCAAAATACCACAGAGGCTGGAAGCAGTAGCTTTCCTTGGTGCTTTGATAGTGTACCTATTAAACAAATATACAACCAGTGAAAAGTGGTGGGTGAATTATAACCATGTTACACTGGCAGGACATAATAGGCAACACTGTTACAAAGAATATAAGGATATGCCACCAGAAAAGTAGATTGCTTCATGAATAAGATCACCCAAATATGCCAGGAGAACCTGCTTCAATATAAGGAAAAAAATATCATTGCACATTCCTAGTGGTCACTTGCCACCTCACACTAGAACTTATATAGGGTATCAAACAATTACAACCCATACTTATGGGGACCACATCCTGAAAGAAATGCTTCCTGAACCCCCTCTTCTGAACTTCACACAATCCCCCAGCCTTGCCAAGCTCATCGTCAAAAGCAAGTTCCCCACAGACCAGGACACAGCAACTTATGGTGACACCAGACCCTGCCAAGACAACAGATGCAAAACCTGCACACATATCACCACTGCTGTGATGATCAATATCCCTTGCAACGCACCTTTCAAGAACCATGGACCCTACACATGCCTATCACAACATGTGGTGTACCTTATCCAGTGCATCAAATGCGCCGTCAACAACTATATGGGTGAAACCAGACAATCACTATGCTTTCAAATAAACTCATTGAAAAATGACAAAAGACAAAAACACCCTATAACTCACGGACAAACCCTTTTCACAAAACAATTACCAATTGTCCTCAAAGGAAACCAGCACAGCACTTTCAAAAGACAAAACTAAGCATTTAAATTCATAACTCTGCTGAACACTAAAAACCATGGACTTAATGGAGACATTGGTTTCATTGCCCATTACAACAACTTGCAACACCCTGCTACTTACTCCATTGTCCTATGACTGCAGAAGTGTTTGTCAAGTTTCCCTAGAGTGGCTCAAGAGCATGAGTACCAACCTCAGAGGAGACTGTTAAGAAGGGTAGAAACCCCAAATTGGTTGTGAGTTTCATACTTAGATTTCACCAACCAAGTATTAAGTGTAAATTCCTCAAGCACTATAACAGCCTTAACATGGAGTCACAGATAGTCCCCTAGGGTACTCTGAGCTGTCTTGTCCCCCAGGTAAGCTTGCTTTTGTGATAGATGGTCCCTTATGCCAAGAATCACAATATTCAAGTTACTCCTGGTCCCAAAGGACCAGTCATTTGCCCTAGGTCGATTGCACCTTAGATCTCACACCAAAGACAATGCTTGTGTAATAAACTATCTAAAGGTTTATTAACTAGAAATACAAAATAAAAGTTATTTACAAGGTTAAAGCATGTAAACATATGCACACACAAATAAGTCCCAGTTGTAAGTTTCGAAAAAGTAATAGACGCCTCTATGATAAACAAGTTTTATATGTCCTTTACAGCTACCCCAGGCCAAGCACCGGGAGGGAGGAAGGGGGTATGCTTATGCTTAGAAATCCTGGCCCCTCAGAGTCAAGCAGCATAAAAGATTCAGTTTATCCTTGTTATGGCTTTTTATTCCTTTCCCCCTTTGGCTTAAGTTGCAAATTCAGCTTTTGGGAGGAATTCACTTGCAGGGCTCCTTTTTGAGGGTAAGGGAGCAAACAATAGTCTCTTGTCCTCTGATGTTCCACAATAGCATAGCGGGTATTGATGGGCCTTCTTTTGGAAACTAGTATTTCACACTCATTAATGCTTCTCTTCTGTCTTACAGTTTACAGGGCAAACACTTATATATTACCTTATAACAAGGGATACAGATATTATAAGTGAGATTAGTGCATGCAACAACTTACAAGCATTTCATAAAGTCTAAACACAGTCTTATAATTCTAATACCTATTTTAACAATACCAACACACACATGAGCCAGACCAGTTCCAGCTATATATTTGTCAGCATTCAGTTGAGACCTTGGCATGAGCTGGCACATGGTCTGCCAGCGTCACAGTATTAATTGCCCATTTATTGTATTTATTGTGAGTCATTTCCTACAATATGTGTGACCCCCTTTATGCTTAACAATCTGTCCCACTTTGTATTTAGCTTGAAAATTCTGGTTTCATTCTCCAGACTTGAAGCAGAGTTCTGTGAAGCTCAAAATCTTGTCCCTTCCAGCAACAGAATATAAGACACACAAATGCTAAATGATAAATTATAATGAACTATTTCTTAATTAAAGTGTTGGGGTGAAATCCTGTTCCAATTGAAATCAATGGCAAAATTCCTATCCACTTAATTGACTATAGGATTTCACTTTTTGGCATTTCCAAACTACCACAATGTATCACCATTTCAGGATCTGTCTTCTATCTAGTTTGCCAGGTGCCTGCTTTGTTTAGTTGCTTGGATTATGTTCCAGTATTTATTGAGGCTAAAGGCTGCAACTCCTTTTCTATGTATTAGTCAAATATCTCTAGAGCTTTATCACTAATGGTATAGCAATATTGATGCTATACCATTAGTGATAAAGCTCTAGAGATATTTGACTAATACATAGAAAAGGAGTTGCAGCATTTGTTTAATATATTAAATCTAATATCAGATTTGTTTGTTCCGTGGAATCGTCTGTCCTAATATACATTTCTTTAAGAACTGGTTAACTTTGTCAGGTTTTCTGAACATCCAGAGTTTTGTGAATGTGACCAGAACATTCATCTCAGAGTGGGAAGATATTTTACGTTTGGGTTGTTGATTTGAAAAAGTATTTTAAATACTGTTCTGTAATCAAGTCTGTTAGAAACATGCTATACCGTTCCTAAAACATGTACTTACTTTCGCTTATGCTCAGTTTTTGTAGATTCATACAAAGGCATAGCCTTTTTTAAATTTCTTGTTAAATAAAGGACCTCCCTCACACACGCCAATACTGAGCATAAAGTACCTAGTAAAATAACACCCCGACTTGCTTGAGGTTTGTAGTCACTACTATTGTATACTTATAAGTAATAACAATAGAGTAGGGAATAATTTATACAACAGATTTAGTCCCTCTATTTGTGAACAGCCTTCAATTTTTACAAATTTATTTATTATTCAAAATTTGACTAATGGCTTGTGCAGACATATTTCACTCATGAACAATGGTTTGAGTAATCTGTATACTTGATTTCCTATTTGATATGTGTGATTGGTCGCCTAAGTCACATGGTATTGTTTGTTTCCTTACCAAATGACTTCTAAATCCAAAAAAGCTTTTAAGATGATCATGGGGCTCACTTTTGATGTGAATCCTCATTAGAATTTGTACAAGTATTTATGTATCAACATATAGCCACGTGAATGTTCACATTTTCACAAACATTTTTGCAAACAAAACTTGCTTCATGTGAACGACTGTGAAAAATGAATAAAATGTGGGAAAAGCAATCGAAAGCAAATTGATTGCCTTTGTGTTCGTGAATCCTTTTTGGCAATAGTTGTGAAGATTCTATCCCTTACTACGTAGGATGAGTAAGATATGATTGCCTCTATTCAATGTTTTTTTTTTTTTTTTAAACTTTCAATTCTAGGAATTATATTCAAAATCCTGATAGAAGAACAAATGAAATCTCATTGTGACCACATTGTCCGGCTATGCCGGAAGACAGACAGGAGGCACTGGATGTGGTTTTAAATGGGCTGAAACTTTATTCTTAAATATGTGGAAGTACCCTGCAGATAAAATTGTGCAGTGCAGGTGGTTTCATATACATTTCCATATTCCTGGGGAGCAGCTGTCAGCCTTTCCCCTTTCCAATCCTGGTCCCATACCTCCTGCTGCTGAGACCCCACCATTCCTCCTTGTGGGGTTGACTTCTTCCCATACCAAGTGTAGGAGCCCTGAACCCTCTTTCTCCTCCCCTTTAAAGGATGTCTCATTTAAATTCTTTACCAATTAATTGTATCTGATCACCATATCCATTCCATACAGAGTACCTGCACTAGACATCTGCCACAAACTTACATAATGAGTTGCAGCATTATAGCCTAACTCCCTTCCCCCATCCATACCCCACCAGGTCCGTAACTCACTCCAGGGAAGGCAAAAAGCCAACCTCGCCTTGACCAATGTGGCAGTGAGGGAAAATTCCTTCCCAAAGCCCCAAGAAAAGGGGCAACTAGTGTCATGCCTGTGACGTATAATGACAAAAGCTGGTAATTTAACTACGCCAATGGGTGGGAGGGTGGGTGCTGCTGGTCTGGTCTGGGTTAAATAGGACTTCCCTGGGACTGTCCTGGGTATAATCACGCCCTGTGTCTGGTCAGCTGGGGAGGAAAGGGACAGTATCCCTCCCCCACACAACCTATTCTAGCTGTACGTCTTTCTGTCTCTTTACCTGGAATCCAGCAATCCTCTCTGGGTGGGCAGAGGCCTTAAAGGGGGCAATGACTCCCTTCCCAGCAGCCTGCAGGACAAGCCCCATCCCTGCAGTTAAATGGGGCAACTCACTTTCTCTATCCAGCTAGACCAAGGGTCCCATGGCTTAGGGTATGTCTACACCCAGCCGCTAGTTCGGCGGCTGGGAATCGAAGTTCTGGGTTCGACTTATCGTGTCTTGTCTGGACGCGATAAGTCGAACCAGGAAGTGATCGCCGTCGACTGCGGTACTCCAGCTAGACGAGAGGAGTACCGCGGAGTCGACGGGGGAGCCTGCCTGCCGCGTGTGGACGGAGGTAAGTTCGAACTAAGGTACTTCGAACTTCAGCTACGTTATTCATGTAGCTGAAGTTGCGTACCTTAGTTCGAATTGGGGGGTAAGTGTAGACCAAGCCTTAATGTGCTGTGAGAACGTTCTGGCCACTAGAAGTCTTTTGTCCCTTTATTGCTATGGACCCTAGTACAGAAACATACTTAAGGAGATGCCTGATTTGAAGTATGACTACCCACATGCTTAAATCAAGTGTGTGTTTAAGTACTTTTCTGAATCAGGGTATGATTTGGTATGACCAGCTGTGACAGGTTGGATCACAGAAACCCCCTGGGAGCTGCCAGCCGATGTGCCAAGACTACCTCTGCTCCTGTTTTCCCTGCCAGCTCAGGACTCCAGCACCCTGTCTTGCTGAGCCAGACACTCGCGTCTGCTCCAACAAAGACCCAGGGTCTGAAGTACTTGCCCCAAAGCTGCAGGTTTACCTGAAAACAGCTCACAGAAGTGTACTTGTCTTTAGCACTCAGATGCCCAACTCCCAATGGGGTCTAAACCCAAATAAATCCGTTTTACCCTGTATAAAGCTTGTACAGGGTAAACTCATAAATTGTTCACCCTCTATAACACTGATAGAGAGATATGCACAGTTGTTTGCTCCCCCAGGTATTAATACATACTCTGAGTTAATTAATAAGTAAAAAGTGATTTTATTAAATACAGAAAGTGGGATTTAAGTGGTTCCAAGTAGTAACAGACAGAACAAAGTAAGTCACCAAGCAAAATAAAATAAAATGCGCAAATCTATGTCTAATCAAACTGAATACAGATAATCTCACCCTCAGAGATGCTTTAGTAAGTTTTTTCCTCAGACTGGACACCTTCCAGGCCTGGGCACAATTGTTTCCCCTGGTACAGCTCTTGTTCCAGCTCAGGTGGTAGCTAGGGCATTCTTCATGATGGCTCCTCTCCCCCCCCTTTGTTCTGTTCCACCCCTTTATATATCTTTTGCATGAGGCGGCAACCCTTTGTCCCATTGGGTTTCCACACCCCCTCCCCCCCCTCACTGGAAAAGTACTAGGTTAAAGATGGATTCTAGTTCAGGTGACATGATCACAAGTCACTGCAAGACTTCATTACCCACTTGCCAGCACACATATATACAGGAAGACTCACAAGTCATCAAGATTCCAAACCGCCATTAATGGCCCACACTTTGCATAATTACAATAGGCCCTCAGAGTTATATTTTATATTTCTAGTTTTAGATACAAGAGTGGTAATGATATCTTACAAGAGGCCTTTTGCATGAAGCACATCCCAGTTACATTATATTCACTTATCATATTTTTATAAACCTTAAAGGCTGCACAACGTCACACCAGCATTCTCTGTTCAGATAAGTGCAAGGACTGGACTAGTAGGAGTGATGCAGGCAGAGAATGAGGCAAATTGACAGAGCTGTGTTGGGAAGTTTATGAGTACCACAATGCTATTGATCCTTCACTTTCATTAACTCCAATTTCACCCAATTTTTAAAGTTAAAAATGTCATTTTTAACAGTCGCAAGGTAAAATTTTTGCTTAGCAATGTAAAGTCAATTTGAAATTAAACTGCTTACCTATTTATCCAGAAGTCTTTGCTTAATGCTGGCTGTTGCTCATTAGATATGTATACTATCGTTAGGGGAAGTAAGGCCCCCCAAAAAAGGAGGGGGAAGTTTACAAAATTCTGAGCTATCAAAAGGTTAACATTTATTTTCTGTAGCAATTGGCAGCAAACAATAAGGATCTAAATGAACACTGGGATAAAATTTTCAGCACTTTTCTGTATTTTTCCCTACAGCATAGAGGCATTTTATTTAAGAAAATTATTCAGTTTGAGATTCTGATGGAAACAGTACAGTGCTAATGAAGGCAAAAGAAGAGGAAGAAGCAGAAGATTAATCTAATGCAGACAGCACTGTGAATGTAAACAAATTTGGTAGATATGCAGATTTTTTAGTGCAGGAACAAGAAAGAATTCAGCCGATAGCAGCCAGTAGTAGTGTGAAGTCATACGTACAAGTTGCACAGTGATCATCCCTAATGTTCCTTAATAGTTTTGCTCATCATTTACATTTCACCAAGGCACATTTCTTGTCCATCTTACTCACACATCGATATGATATTGACTGTAGGCTGCATATTGATTCCAGGCTGATGGGTGTGATGCTCTGTAACATTACTGGTTACTGAAATGCAACAGACTCTAGGTACAATATTCCCATATATTCTTCAGAAGATACATTTCTATTCATTTGTAACAGTGACTATTTACTGCTTTTCTATTTAGTTAATAACCTTATTACAAAATTCATAGTGGAGTGGGAAACTTCGTCATATATTGTCATCTTTTAATATTTGGATCTGCTAACACATTAAAGGCTCAATCCTGGAAGGGGTTGAGCATTCTGGTCCCAGTTCAGCAAGGCACATCAACACATGGTTAATGTTCAGCAAGGGCTGGTCCACACTGGGGCGGGGGATCGATCTAGGAAACGCAACTTCAGCTACAAGAATAGTGTAGCTGAAGTCGACGTTTCCTAGATCGAACTAAGTTTACTTACTGCGGGTCCACGCGGCGCAGGCAAGCTCCCCCGTTGACAGCGCTTCCTCCTCTCGGCGAGCAGGAGTTCCGCAGTCGACGGGGGAGCGCTTCTGGGATCGATTAATCGCGTCCAGATGAGACGCGATAAATCGATCCCAGAAGATCGATCTCTACCCGCCGAATCGGACGGGTAGTGTGGACCTACGCCAAGTAATTAAACCCATTGACTCTTAACTACTTAAGCTGAAGCATGTGCATTAAGTGCTCAGCTGGACCAAAGACAATGATTTTCCGTGAGTAAATGCTAACTGTACAGGCTTGTTTTTATCTGTATTGTTTTGTTTGTTTTTACTTTTAAAAATACACGCTTTATTTTTAGTTCATATAAATACAGACTCACATACATGACTGGATACTGTCATCTATGGAAATCAATCAATCAATAAATCAATTAAAATAAAATAAAATAAATAAAGTAATTCCATGACAAATTAGCACTTAAGAGATGGAGTCTGACTTATCCTCAAGGGAAAAGGCTTTTATTTTTTGACATCACAGTGAATTAAGTGACCCTTTCTTTGTTAACTAGGGTTGAATAAAGCTAAAAGGGTTTCAAAGAACATTTCACAAATGCAGTCTGACTGATCTGAATCAGACACTGCCAAAGTATAATACATCCATATAATCAAAGGGACTTCAGGCTAGATGACACTACATTGGTTTAATTATGTACCATAGGCAGGTTAAAAAACTACCTAGGAAGAAGATCCTCTGTTTCTAATACACTTCTCTATATCAACTATGTTGACCTTTCTGTGTATGCTTTGTTTCCTTTAGGCTGTGCTTTGGAGGTACAAGTTTTCCCAGCTTAAAGGGTCTTCAGATGATGGCAAGAGCAAAATCAAATTTTTGTTCCAAAATCCAGATACTAAGCAGATTGAAGCAAAGGTAAAAAAAAAAAAAATTCATTGTATTATAAAGCCAGAAGTACATTAAAACTGGTTGACAATAAAACAAACAGGGAATGAGAGAATTAAGTTCAGTCTAATTTACTGATGCTAAGAGGATGTTCAGATTAATGTGATGTGTGAAATTAGGTAAATAAGTGAAAACACAGTAGATACTAAGCAGAGGTGTGTGAATAGGTGCACAGTGCAATTGGTTTTTTAGGGATTTTAGTATGTTAAAAGAGGGGTTTTGATCTTTTATTTAAATTAAATCAATATGTAAGTTTTGTGCATGATAGCTTACTTTTTTATCACAGAAAGAGAGAAAGCCAAGAGGCATGTCTTGTCATCCTTACCGTATCTTCATGCTACTCTCCATGAGCAGCAGCAGTAATGTGCATTATGTTCCAAAGTACATGTGGACCAAAGGTAGTGATGGACTAAAACCCCTTTGAACTCTCTCAGGGATGAAAGATATAGGGTGGCTTCTAATCACCATATAAAAGCTTGTCATTACAGTTCTGGTTCCATGTCAGATCCAAAATTCTGAGGGGTCTGCTTTCCAGTTCTGGTTTTGATTAAAAGAAAATGCATGGAAATAGTAATACCTGTGAGACTTCTGCATAGGTTGGTAGATGACTTGTAAGAATGAGTGATATCACAAGATTTGTACCATCCCAAATAGTCTAACCCTTGTAGGATGAGCTGATCTCACAAGAATTCTATTAGTTAGAATTGCCTTTGAATCTGAAACCTAACTGTGATTTGAGTGGAAATCTCCAAACCTAATGTATATCTAAATTGTATCTAAATGTATATCTTAATTGTTCAGTTAAGTGCAAACAGCACTTAATTGAACGTCTCTATGCAGACACCATGCTGTGGTGCAGCACCACTAAAGCCAATGGAGTTTCATCCTGCTATGCTAGAGGTGAATTGGCAAAATGAGTTTAAATAAGAATAGCGCTCTGAATAATAATAGAGATCTGAAAGGAAACATAAAAATGTTAAATTACTGTATCAAGGAATTATGCATCTACGTACATACCTACATGACATGATAAATTATGTTAGGAAAAATACATTGTTTGGGACAGTTGTGAAATTCAAGAAAAAATGTTGAGGTACAGTCTCACAGTGAAAATCTAATCTTTTTCCCTACACTTTTCTTTCTTTTAGTAATGTGTATATTACATGATTATTGATACTATGAGTTACACCTATCTGTTCAATACCAAATCTTGTCCGCAGTTGGTGCGTGAAAGCTCCTAGTGAAATCATCAACAGTGAAGGGTGTCAGAATTCGTCCCTAAATACATTAGGTTTTTAATGTATGTTAAAGGGATTTTCCTGATTATTATTTCCTTCAAATAATGTAGTAATAGGTAGAATTTGTTCTCTTAGCTAATAGGAAAGCACAGCCCACCAACCCAATGCTATATGGTATTTTTCCTTTCAGCAAATAATTAGGAACTTTTATCATACTCCTAAGTAGCATACTCCTAACCAGCTGCCAATGGTGGGTTGGTAGCCAATGGTGGGTTGGATCTCTGCCACACTGGATGCTGGTCTCTGAAGGGCTGGAACTGCCTGACCCATGCCTGACCCGTGCTCAGCAGTTCAAAGACTCCCTTTGTGGGGAAAGGCAGTTAATCAGAGACTCCCTGGGCTGTTCTGCCTCACTCAGCTCCCAAACACAAAGCTGAAGCAAAAAAATAATCAGGCTGTCCCCTCCCACTGAGGTTCTGAGCCACTCTGGTTCATCATTGGCCCAGCAAACTGCTTGTCCATATTGTGCAATGCAGAAGTCTCGCTATTGGCTTCAGCAGGAGTCAATTCTACCGTCACCCCTGACTTTAAGCATACTGGGATATTTGAGAGCTCTGGTAGCCATTATTGTGTTGTTCATAGAGTAGGACACCTAGAGGTTCAGTCCAGAGTTCCAGGAGCTGGGAAACTCCAAGTGGAGTTTACCCTGAATAGTGCCTTTCTCTTCAATAAGCTCCACTGAAATCAGTGGGACTTTTCACAGCGTAAGATGTTACTCATTTGGATGAGGGTGACAGAATCCAGCCCTAATTTATTATCATCATTATTATATGTTATTAAAGTTCCTTGTTGCTTCATAATGTTTTCACTTTATCATGTCTGCACATTCTCAATACAGCAAAATGGAAGAAAATGTCTGCTAGTTTTATTGTATTTATTTGCTCCTAATGATCGAAGCATAACACAGATCATAGCATGAAGTTTATATTAAAGAATCCCATAGTATTTCAGCACTGGCAGGCACTAAGGCATTTGTATGGGATAGAGTGAACAATTTCAGCTTGTTCATGTTTGAACTGTGGCACTTATTTGAAGAAATGTAGATCATCTGACAGAGCTAGTCTCCAGCACAATTCAGAGTGTTTGTAAAGTGATGACTGTAAACTAAACTTACAGTTTAATAATTTTGAGCCAGATTCTTCCGCCCCTTACTCATGTTAAAATATAACTTAGTCTGGTGATAGGCCCATCAAAATCAGCATTAACAAAGGTGGCACAATCTGGCCCTCATTATTTTGTTGCTTACCGGGCTCCAGAGCATGGTATTTGACTAGTTTAAGACTCAGGAAATGTTGATTAAATTTTCAGAAATGTTTATAAGCCTGTATTTCATGTATTGTGTGCAGACTTCATTAGTCAGAGCATGGGAATTGTCCACAGCACGTGTTAACGATTGTGTTGAATATTCCTAGCTATCATCACTTACTAAGGGCTAAATGGCCTGTTAGGCAGAGCCCTACATTGTGGATGGTTCAGATCCACACCACCCCAGGAGGAGCATAGGGAAGCATTATGCCTCAGACAGACCCAATGCCTCCTGAAGCTCCCCGGCTGCACTGTAGAGGGAGTAATTTGCCCTTTAAAGGGCACAGTTTACTTCCTCCTGTGTGGCTGGCTAGCCAGCCAGGTGTACTGACCAGGTGGCCTGAGAGCAAGCCCACAACCTTGGAGTCCTTACCCACAACATTTATTTCTCCCCGCTCTGGTCTTCCCCAGCAGTAGTGAGGTAGCAAGGACAAGGTATAGGTCTGCCCCACAACTTTGTACAATCAGTGGATCTGAGACAATCCTCTTCCTCCTCACTTCATGAAAGCAGATGAAGAGTGAGGCAGCCTGCTAGAGCATATTTATACATAGATCTGAGCCTCATTTGTTTCTCTCTCTCACGCAGGATCCATCTCTGAGTCTCGGCTAATGTCACAAACAGGATGTGGCCATTTTTTCCCCCTTCACCCTGATTCCTTTTCACCGCCATAGCCTGGGAGGATAACGTAGCCTAGTCACAGACCTATGTGAAAGTGCTTGATATGAATCTCAGTGTGCAAGCCCTCACTACACCAAGACTGAGATTCACCTCACCCAAATGTGTCCTCAAACTTGCTTCACTCCATTTTAGGCATTGTTCCATGGGCCGTGAATCCTGACCTCACAGCTCTGTGAGCTGTGGCATATTGTACATGTGTGGTATCATCCTCTAGACCAGGAGCCAGAATCCCCTAGACCAGGAAGTCTAGAGAGAGGAGAATTTCAGAGTGATTAGCTACTGGATATTGACCCAATGCATGAATTAATTCGTTAATATTTTATACATACTCCCAGAGCTGTGGGTGGGCACATTTTAAAGAAATCTAAATAACTTTAAATTTTTGCACTATAACCTGCTGTGTTGTCCAGCAATTCTCTTATATTTTGGTGGACTATGTAGCACTATCACTGTTAGTGTTAGAAAAAGCTATGAAAACAACTTGCTGCCAGAAGATGTAGAACAGCACCCATTCATCAAAGTCAGCCTTTTTTTTTAAACTGAATCATCACCAGAATTTATATTCCTGTGTGATAATGGAAAGCCCTTCAGTGACACTGATACCTAATATTTTTATAATGCTGCTAGACTGTGTTTTTTATAGTGTATTTCATGCCTGACTTAACAAAATGCAAAATAGCATGCTTTGAGGGGCACATCACCATGTGCTATAGATTTAGGTACAGCTTTAGCAGGTGAACTTCTTTTCACCTGGAAAAATCATTTAACATACATTTTAACATTTACATTACTCTGCACAAATATCATGCAAATATGGCTTACTTTTATGTAGTGCCTCTGTACTGTAGCTTTTTCTTGGCCAGTTTGTTAGTTGTTTCTTGATAGTTTGTTTCTTGATAGTCCTTAGCAATTTTACTCTGAATAATCAATCCATTAATAGGTCAAATACTGGAGTGTTCATGGAGCCTTGCCAAGAAGAAGCCACCTGCCCTTGATGGGCGGCAAGGCAAAGCCTAAGTGTCTCCTGATGAGAAACCCACTCAAGGGCAACATTAATCACAGATACCCTCCAGGGGCTCTGATTCCTAGTGACTATTTCCCAGCTCTGACTCAGCTGGAGAGACTGCACAGATCCAAGCAGCCAAACAGGATTTTCCTGAACAAAAGCTACAAAGTAGCGCTGTCAGCTTGGGAAATTATGAAGCACAGGATTCTCTTTACTTTCTCCATTCCCTGAAAATCAGGAGATGAAACGAGGAAGAGGAACAAGGGCAGAGCTTACTCCTCCCTCTAAGTTACAAATTTGTGGGTGTGCATGCACAGGTGGCTCCTTAGTGTGTCCCTGTTCTTCATTGCGAGAGCTTCCTGGGTGTTAATGCAGTCACTGGGCTGCAGTAACCTCAAAAAGCACTTTTAATTCAGTTCTGTAAAGAAATGATGAACTAATACAATGGAGACAATTCTGATATTGTTTTCCGAGGTTTACTTTTAACATATACTGAGTAAATAATATGTACCTTACATTTGTGCACTGTAAAGTAAAAGCACAAATGTATAATGTTAGTACAAAACTTCACATCACTCAACATTCAGATGGGGAATATACCCATTGAAATGCCTGCCATACTGGTGGGGATAATAAAAAGCTGTATACTATAGACCATCGGTTCCCAAACTGGGGGCGCACCTCCCGGGGGGGGGGGCATGAAGAAATTCCAAGGGGGACGCTTGGCGGTGAAAGTTTCATAACGAAATTTTTTTTTATCAGCATAAATTTTTTATTTATTTATTTAATAGACCAACAGACAATACATTAAACATATTCTGTATACATAATAATAACTATTCATAAAATTGTCCAATTACAGGCCTATATTATTTAATTACAATAAAGTATTAACAATCTTTTTGTTTTTGATTGTGAATATAAGTAGACAAGAATAAAGGTATAACATAAAGTACAATAATAATAAAAATACAACTATAAATAAAAGTATATCACTGCAATGTTTTCAAATTTCATACCAGGAAATGTGAATATATATTTATTTATTTTTTGCCTTTCGACGTGTAGGAGTGCCATTTCTGTTGGTGGGGAGGCCGAAGAACGATGTAGAAAGCGATGGAACTTTTTAAAACTTCCTAGCTCGCTCACGAGAGTGTTCGAGACTGTTCTATCGTGGGAGTGGTTACCTCCACCACTCACCGTGCAAGACCGGCTACTTGCCAGACTGGCGATGGGGTGTCTATATAGGGCATCACGCGTCCGTACGTAATAGTAGTAGTAAATAAACGTTCACAATAACTCAAATTAACTTGCATCCATTAATATTAACGAATCAGGAAAATTATTTTTATAGATTGTTTTTATTAATATATTATGGCCGCGATTAAGAAAAGGAAGTACGATGAAGACTATATTAAATATGGTTTCACCGTCGTGGAAAAAAATGAGATCGATCTTTCTCAATGCATAGTATGCCACGCAGTTCTCAGCAATGATGCCTTGAGACCTAGTTGTCTTGAGCGACACTTGACAAAGAACCACAGCACTTTGAAAGACAAACCAAAAGAGTTTTTTGCTGCTAAACTTCAAAATTTAAAACGCATGAAGCTGGACACTGCTGGAGCTTTTCATCAAGCGTCATCCAAAATGTAGAAGCATCTTATGAACTGTCATTGCTCATGGCTAAAGCCAAGAAAGCGCACATAATAGGAGAAACTTTTGTAAAGCCTTGCTTGTTGAAAGCAGCTGATACTGTGTTTGGTGCCGAAAGCAAGAAAAAATATCGGAAATTTCGCTTTCTGACAATTCCGTGAAACGTTGCATCAATGACATGGTGAAAGATCTAAAACTTCAAGTTGTGGAGGCAGTGAAAGCTTCTCCTTTTTTCGCAATTCAGTGCGATGATATCACTGATGTAGCACAATGCTGTCAGTTGCTCGCCTACGTTCGATTCATTAACGATGGAACTGTTAAAGAAACACTGCTTTTTTCAAAGGAATTGATGACCACATCAAAGGCTTCTGATGTTATGAAAATGGTTTCTGACTTTTTTGAAGAAAATGGACTTTCATGGGAAAAACTGGTTGGTGTATGCACAGACAGTGCTCCAGCGATGCTTGGCTCTCGCTCTGGATTTGTGACATTGGTGAAACAAAAAAATCCAGCTGTAACCACGACTCACTTCATCATACACAGACCAACACTGGTTGCTAAAACCCTTCCAGATGACCAACGTGACTCATAGAATTTGGCCATCAAAGTTGTCAATTTTGTGAAGAACAGCACTTTAAATACGAGACTTTTTGCAGCTCTTTGCGCGGATTTGGGAGCGGATCATAAAATTCTTTTGTTTCACATGGAGGTATGATGGCTTTCCAAAGGGAACATGCTTTCAAGATTATTCGAACTGAAAAACGAAGTGGACATTTTCCTCAAGCAACAGAAAAAAGAAGAGTTATATCATGCATTTATGGACCAAACATTTCAACTTTCACTGGCATACCTCATGGACATTTTTGAATATTTGAACAGTCTCAATTTGAAGCTGCAAGGAAACAACGCTGCAAACATTATAGCGCACCATGATGCCATCAAAGCATTTACAGAAAAAATCAAGCTTTGGAAATGTCGAATGCAAGCTCAGACGCCTAACTTTTCGTCTTTTCCAACATTTTAATCACTCGCTGAAAATGAAGGTTTCCAAGAACTTTGTAAAGAGGATGCGAAGAACAAAATTGTGTTTCATCTGGACTGCCTTGCTGATTAATTCATCCGCTATTTTCCAGACAACTTTTCTGGCAGCACCCGTTCATAAATTAGCATGTAATCCGTTCAACGTTGATGTCGATTCATTGCCAGAAGTATTGCAAGAACAAGCACTCGAAATGAAATACGATTCAAGTTCGAAAGATATTTTTGAAAAATTAAGCCTGGAGGAATTTTGGATAAAATATTTCCCAATTTACCCAAAAGTTAGAGAAGAAGCTCTATGTATTATTCTTCCATTTTCATTGATGTACCTCTGTGAAAAAAGCTTTTCAAGTTTAGTCATAATAAAAACGAAACAAAGGAATCGACTGGATGTCAAAAATGATTTGCTTTGCGCCCTTTCATCCTCAAACCTAGGATTTCCCAACTCGTGAAAAGCAACAAAGAGTCCTGTGGCACCTTCTAGACTAACAGATGTATAAGGTGCCACAGGACTCTGTTGCTTTTTACAGATCCAGACTAACACAGCTACCCCTCTGATACCCAACTCGTGAAGAAAATGCATCATCATCCTTCACATTAAATTTGTTTTGTTTATGCTATTTCTTATTTTAAATTACATTTTTATTAAATTTTTGTGCCAAGAAAAACTATTTGTGCTTATTTTTAATTTTTAATAAAAAATGTTGTACCAAGTTTTTGTGTTTATTTTTAATTTTATATCACGAATTTAATTTGTTAAAAGGGGGGTTGGATGATGGTAATGGAGAGGTGGCGGGCGTGAGGGTTTCTCAAAAATTAAAAAGGGGGCGTGATGCCGAAAAGTTTGGGAACCAATGCTATAGACTATCTTGGTTCTTTTGGGTGTATTCTGTCATTTGCCTTTGTTGCCACTATTATCCAAGCATAGATTTTTACAATTATATTATACTTGTGAGTATAGTTAGCAGAGGAGATGATCTACAATTAATACCACTTCTTCTGCATAGAGTGTAAAACAGAGACTGAGTAATATAACTTGTAGGAAATTTTAGTTTACCTTTGTTTTGTTTTGTTTTAACACCAGTATTGTAGATGTGCAAGTAAGACCACTTCAATTGCCCAAATTATTAATGGTGTACTTGGTGAAAAGAGTTGCATCCAAACTTGCCAGTGATGAGTTTGGCCCTCTTTTTCAACATCCCTATTGTAAAACTCTGTGGCAGGAAAAAGGCCACTACCTAGGCCTGACCGTAACGGTTTAATGCCGTGGCCAATTACTTCTGACCTATTAGCGGGAGCCGTGGAAACATAAAGGACTGCCTGGGAGCTAGCAGGGAGGGGCCCAGCTGGAGCTATGCCCACAGGTCTGTATGATGAGACTCTTGGTTGTAGTGCTGTCTTTGTTTTGCTACTGTTATTTTTGTTTGAACTCCTTGTAAGTCCTCATAAAGGTGGCCCTAGAAAGAAGGGACTGTGATAATCAGGGTCCAGATAGCTTGGGGGAGAATAGGGGGCCTGAACACCAAAGAATAAGCAATTGGAGAATAAATAACTGGTTGTATATGATATTACTGTGTTATAAAAGTGTATCAAATAAGGTATTTTATGAAAGCTGGTGACACACTGGTGATTAATATCATTGTGAAATGTTATGTATTATCACTATATGAGGAGTTATGGATAGTCATTGATATTATGCTTTAAAGTCTGTGACCAAACAAAGAGAGAAACGGGTTTTCTCCCAGACAGGAGGGAAGGTAGCCATCTACCTGTCTCCAATGTAAATTTAGCATTATGGAAGCAAAACAATAGAAGGCCCATTTACAGAGAAATCCACAGGGGGATGGGAAATCAATAGGAAGGGAAGAACAGCTGGAGGTCATCCTGACTCTGGGGACAAAACAATAAGTATGGAATGGGGAACACAGCTGCTCAGATGGTAGGGGCACGATACCTACCCTGGTAATACTGAGAGCATAATGTAGTAAAATCTAATTCCATTAGCAAGTTAGAGGTATTAAGAAAAGAGATGTGTCATTTGATTTGTAAGAATCTACAAATCATAATTCCAGTGGTGTTACCCTCTGTGGCTTGGCAGGAGGGACTCACTGCTCCCCCCCAGGTCCTCCGGTTGGCAGGCATTTTGATAATACTATTTTGTCAGAAATTGATCACGTTGGGTATCATTCAAAAGCCCTTTCTCCATGAAAACAATGGTACCTAACATAACAAACCTAGAACAATTATATGAAAATTGTTTAAGAAACACACAATTGTTTGTTTAAAATGTTTAAAAATCAACTTTTTTAAAATTATACTTTACCAAAGGGATGCATAGCCTACATAAAAAAGACATTGATCTTTGGTAATCCTAGGGAAGTTAGCCCGGACATATAGGACTGAAAATATGTATCAAGACATCATCAGTGTTGTATCCATCTATGGCACCACTACTACACACGCTGTCACAGTGATCCTCGTCCATGTCTATTTTTCTTGATTGGAGCCCGTAGATTGACGGTGCCTTGGATAATTCTTTGAGTTTTGAGGATTTCATATAAGTTATGACCCAACATATCCATTCGACTGACATCTTTAGCTATCTTACCACTGAAGACTGCTTTTGTCATGATATCAATGAGCTCTGATCCATCATATTCAAATGGGTTACCAGTGAATGTAAACTCATCCTGTAGCATTAAAATTGCCCCTCCTTGGCATTTAATAACACCTAATGAATCTAGGTGGTGCCTTATTACTTCTGGGGACATCATCTCAGCCATGCTTAATGTTTCATTCAAAATTCTATGGAGTTCTGGGGTTATCAGGAAAAACTGGGAGAGAGGATTTGGATATTGTGTTGTGCCCACCAAAACCCCAGCAATTTTCATTTATCTGTTTTCATGTCATAGGGCTTTGTCAAAACCAAATGCACAGAATGGAACTGGTAACCTTTTAACAGCCCAATATCCTTTCTGAAATTCCTCCAATATTTCCTTTCTACAGACTTTTCTACACCTCTTATGCCAGTGAAGTACCAGGCAATCATTGCAGAATAGCTGGTTACATCTCAAGCACAAAAGTATTTCTTAAAACCTTCCAGTTCTGTGAGGTTCAAATCCCAATTAGCAGTCCCAACAGATCTCCTGAAATGGTGGATTATGCTATGTCCTGGGTGTCTACATCATTTTCGGATACGTCTTTCCTCTCTTCAGCTGAAGCTGTGCTCAATGCCTTTTTTGCGGCTGGTGTATATCACACATTTGCACAATAACCAGCTGAGGTCAAGGTTAGTGAATGTAGAAAGATCTACTATAGTCTATTTGATTGCTGCTTCATTGAAAACTGGATTTCTTGGCTTCAGAATTTTTAGACCTTTGTGGGAAAGTGAGTGAGTCATGAAGTCAGGAAGCTTCTTCAAGGAATGGTTCTTTGCTAGTCCAGACAGCACTTGAGGTTCGGACTGGTCCCCCTTAGTATTCTCCTGATAGCTGACCATAACAGTAGCATGAAGGGTACCTTTGCCATCTGCTGTATCTTCTAAGATATCTAAGTTATCAGCAGCACAAAATATAAACCTACCCTTGACAAGGTCTGGAGGAATGTACAACCCTTCATGCAGTGCCACGTAGTGAATAACCTTTTTTTGTAATTTCAGTCTCCAGGCAAAGTACTTTGTCATCATAGTCAATGGAGAAGCCAATGCTGTACATCAGCTGCATGAGGAATTTGCTTTGGGTTTTGGAATGAATTGTTAAACTAACAGCCACTTAGAGAAATTACACGTACAGTGCACATTTGTTGTGTGTGTGTTGGAAGCCTGCCTTTCACTCAAGCACTCATACATGAGGCTTTGTGATAAAGTGGTATCCTTGTGCTCCCCTTCCTTTCTGTCGTACTTGCCAGTGCTGAGGTCACTGCAATCACCAATACACCACGTAGGGAAGAAGTACAGGTCCTTTTCAGGTTTGGCGTCAGCTATGGAACCCTGAACCTCCCACATACTGCAGGACAAAATGCTTTTTCATAAAAATGTAACTGCTGCAAACAGTGTCTTCATATTACTGTTGACATCAGCACATTTTTCTGCTTTTGATGGTGACACATCTTTTTCAGCTTTAAAAGATATGTGCTATGGTTGATTTCTGCAAATAGGATTGCTAAAAAGTATGTCTCTATCCCACAGTTCATCTTCAATAAGTACTTTAAGAGCCTTTCTGTAGGGACTGGGGTGTGGACAGTCATGCCAAATAGTTAGTCAGGTGCCTGGAACCAGAGTCAGGGTTAGGGCTGGGGTCAGAGTCAGATGCCAAGCTGAAGGTCAAAGATAGAGTCTGGTGCCAAGTCAGGAGTCAAAGCCAGAGTCAGCGGTACAGCAGGGGCTTGGAGTGAGGCAGGAAAGCAGAAACCAGGAACAGATTGGGGTCTGGAATAAGGAGGACAGGAACAGGCATGGCTCAGGAGTCAGGCAGGTAGGCAGGGTCTGTAGTAACAGCCAGCCAAAGATTCATCTAGTTGCTTGGGCAACTTCCTGTGCCTCTTTCTGGTTTAATAGAGCATCCCAGCAAATTGGTGGAGCTGGACTTTCCCCCCAGTCAGGAGCTTTGTGGCCAGGGGGCCTTTGCAAGCTAGAGCTTCACTGGCCCCCTACTGCACTAGTTCAGGGAACTGCTAGGAGGCAGCAGTGGTCTGAGCCTGGCCTGGGTTTGAGGATCATGATCCCTCACATTTTGTTCCTCTTCAATTCCATTCAAAGAAGCTATTTCTCTGTACTTAGCCTCTACATCAGCCAATGTCACTGCTTTCTATCCATTAGAGCCTATCAACTTTGTAGGACCACTTATATCTTTTGAGTGCATTATGCAGGATTCTGTATCGTAACTTGTTCTGAGGTGTATTTCTAAAATCACAGCAGTGTCTTACATGAAAAGAAGTGTTACAAACGAGAAAAATCCATCTGGTCCCCACTATAATTGAACATTTTTCATTGCTTTCAACATCACCTTCCAGTTCTTTACTATACTCCCCAATTCTCTCCTTCCCCAGAAACCAGAGTACCAGTAGGTATCTCTTGAACTGTGCTTTAGCTGCCTTCCCTGCAGATTTTTTCACATTATTCTTGTTTAACAGTTCAGCTCAGGTTCTGTAGTTTTCTCCTTTTAGTTCACATTGACTATTGGGTGAACACTTCCCCATTGGGAAAATATTATCTGTCACTTTTACCAATCCCTTTTATAATCTAAAAAAGGTTTTCCTGGATTACCACAAAATATCTTTTTAAGTAAGAACAAGCCTCAAGTCCTAGCCTTTCCACATATTTAATATTTTTGAAATCACGTGTTAGTGTTTTATTGTATTCTACCTAGTAATTCTGCCCTGCTCTCCACAGTAATGCAGGGTAACTTCTATTAGCTTTCATATGTTGCAATCTGTGAATTATTAGCAGATTAAAATTAGTCAATACAGTAACTCAGATCTAGTTACATTTTATTTAAAGGAATAGTAATTATTATATCCTATTGGGCATTCTTTGAGCAATACTCATCTGGGTTAGTCTATGTGATCAATATAAGTATCTAGTGCTCTTTCAAGTAAAGTTGCAAATGCACTTACCTGGCAATTAGTCACTGATTCTTAAGGTATGTCTACACTTGCAGAGTTTTTGCTCTGTAAATTTCACCAGTGATAGGGAACCAGTAAAAGTAAAGCACTAGTTTGTGTACTCACTTAATTCCTCGGGCATCAGAGAGTGTTTACATTAGCAGCACTTCCACTGGGGATGAGAGCAGCACTCTAGGGCAGCTATCCCACAGTGCAGGTCTCTCCAGTTTGATGATGGGTCTTGTGGGAAGGGGCGTGTGTGATTGTGGGGCAACCTGGGTCCCTGCACAGCCTAATCTCCCCAAACACGGACAAGCTCCAGTAGCTCAGCATTGCTCCAAGCAGGGGATCCTTTGCTCCGTGGAGCAGGCATTGTCACCTGGCCAGATAAGTGAGCACTTGCCAAGAAAATAGGAAGGGGAGTTTCAAAGTTCCCCGGGCTTTACAGGGGGTTGGGTGGATGTCTGTTTACCTGGCAACAGAGCAGCAGAGCTGCTGGCTAGAGTGGTCACCTAGGCACTTTGGGGTATCCTCAGGAGGCTAAAACCTGTGTAAACAGGAAGAAAGTGTCATCACCTGCCAGGGCTGGTGCAAGGCAAGTTTCGCCCTAGGCGAAACTTCCACCTTGCCCCCCCCCCAGCCCTGCGGCAGCTCCCTGCACCCCCCCCCCCCCGCCCTGAGGCGTCCCCACCCCAGCTCACCTCTGCTCCACCTCCTCCCCGAGCACGCCGCCCCCGCTCTAATTATCCCCCCTCCCAGGCTTGTGGTGCCAAACAGCTGATTGGCGCCGCAAGCCTGGGAGGCGGGAGAAGTGGAGCAGCGATGGCGTGCTCGGGGAGGGGGCGTAGCAGAGGTGAGCTGGGGTGGGGAGCCCTGCGGCAGCTCACCCCCCCCGCCCTGAGGCACCTCCGCGGCAGCTCCCCACCCCCCCGGCCCGGGGAGCAGTGCGGCACCTCCCCACCCCAGCTCACCTCTGCTCCGCCTCCTCCCCGAGCACGCTGCCCCCGCTCTAATTCTCCTGATTGGTGCTGCAAGCCTGGGAGGTGGGAGAAGTGGAGCGCCGACCGTGCGCTCGGGGAGGAATGCTGTAAAAAAAAATGCTGTATTTATTTTGGGATATATGAATTCAGGTAAGCTCTTTGTGTGCCCCATGACATCCTTCCTGCTACCCATCCATAAGCAAAATTACAGTGTAATGTAGTACAATTCTCAGCAGCACTTAAATTCAATTAATGTTTTTTTAAAATGCCTGCACGTAAATCTGAATCAATTTTTTTTATGATGCACAAACCAAGGTTATCAGTTGTCCTCCTTTCCTCTAGCCAAATGATTTAATCCACAGCTGTCTCATTGCAGTTTATTATTATTATTATTATAAATATACAAGAACTTTGACACAAATTGTTTAGTTCTGTGGTATTATGCAATATTGTTGGATTTACAATTACCCCAAAATGCAAAATTAGTTGGATCACGGTTGTTGAAGACTTCCCGGGGGTGGGCAGGGGAATATTGTGCTATCCTGCAAGCAATAAAAATATATTTTATACCAGTGTTTCCCAGACTTCTGAAAGCTGAGCCTCCCCCTTCATGAAAATGAAACCAATTGTGCCTCTTGCAACCCTTCCATCTTCTAAAGGCCTATCCTTCATAACCTATATGTCTTTTGCACCCTGATTCTGGCTATTCATTCCTGCTCAGCACTTTGGAAAATGCTGTTGTAGATCATAACTTGATACTTTCTCTCCTTTCTTACATGCTTTGATGAGCAGTGAAACAGTTAACAATGTTTACCTTTTAAACTATTGCTCTTTATATCTGAGTTAGTACCCATTGATATGAATGGTGCAGTTTATACCTCAAAGCTATAGCTTCAGGCTCTTTGCAAGAAGATATCTTTGCATCTGTTGCTCTCAGATAATAGTTAGAAGGTTTTCTTCACAACCATAGCAATTAAAGATTTTGTTTTTTAAAGAATAGAGATAAAAGAAAAGCGGAGTTTCTGGAGAAGAATTGAGTCTGTCCACACCTCGATCATTAACTATTTTGGGGGGAGGGGCATTCCACAACTCATATGCTGCTGCTTTAAAGCATTGTTGTCTTCACATTTTCTTAAGTTTATTATATCTCCGAGAATTTAACAAGGTTGCTTGACTGCTCTCATTTGCTGCATGGAGTTTGGAAACTCTGATTTGCTGGCAAATGGTGTGAAAACAGAAAGAACTGGGACATCCTGAACATTGGTTGAAACCGCTCATATGCATTATGTACATTCCTTTATTACATGATCACATACTAATTTTTCCACAGGAAACTTGCCTAATTTAGTGCACAGAGTGGATGTACAAGGGGGTAGAATTAAGGTTACACAGACAAACGTAAATCTGGCATTTCCTAACTTTTAAGTGCTTTACTTTGTAACCTAAATAACTTTCTTTTAATGTAATATTTATGAATAATAATAATAATAATAATAATAGCAGAATCTTTACAAGTTCATAATGAACCTCACATGTACCTGTTTAAGGTTCATGAACAATGAATCTTTCCAGTGTGTTGCAATTACCGAAATACCTGTGCTAACTGATAATATTTACGCTAATGCACTGAAAATTTAACGTCCAGTAATGATAATTATGAAGTGTATAGGAACATTCAGCTAGTAAGATTACTGAATTGACTTAAAAAATCCTCAGACTATAATATTAGATTTAATATCTAATTACATATTAAATTAAATTAAATCTTAGTCTGTTGAGAAAAACAAGGGAAAACTATGTGCTTTGTACTCATAATACCTAGTATCAATATAGGTTCCAGTGCAGTACTGGTTTCTGTTCTTAAGCTTTAGGTATAATTTAATTGTACTTGCAGAAGGAGGGGTAGAAAAAGAAATGGAACACTACTTTATTATAATGAGTGTTGGTTCATATTGCAAAGCGGCTTCTATGGCAACACCCTGTTTTCTCATGCTCAGAGCTTTCTGAATTTCCATTCTTGGGTTCCGTCTGAATATATTTTTTGTTGGAAAATTGGAGTAAAATCCCTGGCAGAGTGGTGAAAATTCACTTCTCCCAGTGTTTAAAAACAAAAAATATTCTAAACAGATTTTTTTAAAATAAAGCACAGATGGCAGATGTGTGAAACTTGGCATGAACTTAGCCATTGTAATTGAGAATTAGTTTGGGGAGTTGAGAAAGAACTCTGGAGCAATTAAAAATTCACTTCTGAGCATGGCCAGAAGATATCTGCTCAGATTTTTACAGAGATTAACGAAGACCCACCCATTTATTACATCACTGCACAATCCCCCAGCCGGGTTTCCTACTTTCAGGCTGTTTCAACATTTTGCATAAGGTTGTAAATGTTTCATTGAATTACGCAAAAAACTCTAGATAAAAACCTCAATGTCAGGGACAGGAGAAAATTACAGTCTTAAAAATATGACAGATGAAGTCACTTTGGGGGATCTGGCAATTTTTGTTGATGCTACAATAGTCTCAGCATTCTTTAAAAAAATCTATTCTAGCACCCTAGAAATACCGTCCAGAGTGACAGAATAAATGGTCTGTAAATGGACCCTATATATTGCTTGGCAACGTGGAAAAAAGAAGAAGTCATCAAAGTGTTCTCTTTTTCTCCTGTTGTTTACATTGAAATAGATGGACATTTATATTTCAGTGGGAATTTTGAATGTATTCAACTCAAAAATTCAAGCATATTTGCCACAATGCACAATTCTTTTATGCATGGAGCACGTTCAGTGTTCAACTTCCCACCATAAAAAAGAAAGCCAGCCATGTTTGTAACCTTCTGTCATACAATTAAGACCACTTTTGTAAGCTCAGTAATGCGGATGACTTTGTGATGTATTGTTTTGTCTCTTACGTTTAATCTCTTTGCTTTCACTTTCAGGAGTTGGAATTTTCCAATCTATTTGCAGTCCTTCACTGCATCCACTCATTCTTCGCGGCCAAAGTGGCTTGTTTGGACCCATTGTATGTAGGCAGTCAAGCCGCCACATCTGCTGTTGCCACAACTTCTGGTACTGGCAAATTAAAGTATACTACTTGACATCTTGCATTTCACCACTGCCACTTACCAACAGTACATAACAATGTATAAATATTCATCAAATTTAGACCTTTGGGGAACTGCGAACATGGAAACCAATCCAAGAGGCAAGCCATGCTGCAGTTTCAGCAGAAAAATGGTCACATGGGATCATACATTCATCTCTGTTCTGCAACTCCAGTAAATAATCCTAGCTGAAACCCTGGAATAGGATGGATATGCTTTTAGTATGATCTATTTGTACTTATATAGTGCTTTAAACAACACTGGAAGCAAAAGGGAAAAAATGACACAGTGAAGCACTTAAGTATTTAATAAAATTTTCAGCTGTCTGTAATAATACACAACTAGAATTGTCATTTACTTGTTTTCAGATGTTTTTATATGACAACATACAAAGCTCTGAGTATAAACGTAGGGCAATATCATAATAGTGTAAATGATACAACAGCAAGCAAGAGGCATATCGTTTATGACAACAAGGAGATAAGCATGAAAGGGCATTTGTGTATCTCCTCAAAGAAGAAAGCACTTTAAACACTCTTGTAAATTCATACTGTTTTCCTATATGGAAACATGCTATTGTTGTTTATTTTGTTGTCATTCTGTTCTAATAGTAATGATAAAGTTATAGCCATATTGGTCTAGCACATAAAGACAAATATAGTGGAGAAACTTTTACAGACACAGGAGCCTCTTCAAGTCAAAATAGGTGGGATATGAATTTGATTTCAATTATAAATTAAGTACAAGTTAGTGACAAGTTGCTTTGTTCATTCTCCTGTTTTAAAGCGAAGGAGGTCATGTAATCGAACAGTATTTGTACACAAAACCTGAGTTTTGAATTTTGTTTCAGATGTACATCTAGCACATTGTTTCAGTATGTAATGTTGATTTCATATCACAAGCAAGGAGGCAAGAACTCTGTTCCACTCAGGCTCTTAATAAAACAGACACTAGCAGTAACACTAGAAAAATGATTCCACACCTTGAATTCTTCTTACCAATTAAATGATATTATTCCTTTTTATTTATGTACTTATTTAGTTTAAGATGGGAACAAATTAAATAAACTGCAAAGCTAGAATAAGTGACATAATACACAATAGCTTTCTGTATTTAAAATATGACGTAATCCAGGACTACATATTGTACATATTATTCTAAGAGCCTCATTTCATGATGAATGTAAAGCTCAAGGAGTAAATTTGGAACTACTCTCCATGCATCCAAAGATACATTACTTGAATACCATTTTTGCAAATGACTTTAATTTTGAACTAGCAGATATATCTCTGAACATGGTCAAATTTTGGGAATATTATTGTGATGTAGCTGAAACCCAGTAAATTGCAGGGTTTTTTAAAACATGACCACATAACTCAAAAGAATCAAATATTTATACACCTACAGTAACACACATGAATTTTATAAAAAAATAGCCTGCTGCAGCTGTAGCATGTGCGTATTGTTTTAAATACTAATCATTATTCTGTTGTTTCTTGTTAAAAATAAAAATAATAAATACTTTAGTATGAATATAAAGTAACAATTCTACATTTAGGTCCCAGCCCTTCAATTTAAAATGTATGGGCAGACCCTTGCACATATGCTGGGATCCATCCATGTGTCAGAAATTGCAGGATCAGGGTCTAAATCCTCCATGCGTGCTACCAGCTACAAACGTACATATCACATGAGGATTATGGACACATTTTTTATAGATCTGCCTTATGTGCCAGACAGGTTAAATCTATCAATGTTCCAGGTAATGTATAATTATTTTATATTCAAACATAAATTTAGAGGAACTTTTTTTTTTCAGAAAGGGCACAATTCAAAATGAATTTTTGGGACATATCTGATTGCTTGCTTCTCTCTCTCTCTGCGTGATTTTTATCACCAGCACTTGGCTTTACCCACATAAGAGGGAACCCACCTTTTTGAAAGTCTGCACGTGAGACTCACAGTAGCTGCCTGACTCCCAGGAACATTAAGTGCAGTTACAGTGATTGCCCCATTAAAAAAATTGCCAGCACATTTTACATAGTTAGCATGGTTATTTCTCATACTAACTACTGTACTGTCGTATCTCAGCTACTTGTGTAGTAACTGTTGGCAAACAATGATTTTTAATAATTTAATTTATTATTAATAATAAACTGTTGCATGTGTATAAATACTCAATACATTGAAGGACAAATTCTGTCCTCGTTGAAACCTATGAACAATTCTCATGGACTTCAGTGGGGCCCAGGATTTGGTCCTTAGATAACATGAACTCCAGATGTTTTGAATCTGGAACTGTCACCAGGGGTTAAGCATAGTAATTGGGCCTCTTTTCCTGTCAAGAAAGCATCAAGTGGGAAAATTATAATGCAAAAATGACAATTTTAAAAACAGGAGACCAGTTTTATTTTAAGAATAGTTTTACTGCCTCTGTGTTCCCAAATCTGCCCCCCTTTTTCAAAATCATTATTATGGCTCTCAGATATTGCAGTGGTGGTGTAAATAAATACCTAGATAAATAGATTTTTGGTGGTACCAAAACTAAAAATCAATCAACATATATTGGCCTAAAATCTGTCCTCAGTTTACACCAGTACACATTATTCACAGGACTCCACTACTGGAACTGAGAGCAGAATTTGGCCCAACACAATTTACGAGGTTTTCTTTAAATTCATATCAAACTCTGAATATAGCACCATATATGAAACATAACTGATAGCATTCCATGTGAAAGCACTAAGATTTGAAGAGTTTCATATGGCAGAATGTGATTTGAAATCAAACACATTCTACATAGTGCTGAAGAGGATCAGTGAAATGTTTGAGGCAAAATCCCCCCTTCCAATCTACACTGGAGATTTGTTACATAATCTGTATATAGAACTGCCATTATCACCAGTGGGAGTTTTGCACATGTAACAAGCATAGAATATTTAACAGATGCTGCAGTGAAAATTGGAAAGCAGGATTTTTCCTTGGTTTGGAAGATCTAAACTTCCTTATGGGATTCATCAAGTATTTTTGATTTCAAAAAGCTGAAACAGATGTCATAACATTAGCACTGGCTGCATTTCTGTCTTGGTATACAAATACAGGAATGACTTGCATACTAATGACATTAAGTGAGTGGGATAATATCCTTTATTGGGAGAAGTTGGTCCAATGAAAGAGAGATTACCTCACCCACCTTGTCTCTCTAGTGTCCTGGGATTGACATGACCACTCCACCATTGCATACTACTGTCACAGAAATAAATCTTTTCCCAATTTATTCAGCAATGGATATGCCTGCCAGCTTGTTCGTCCTAGAAAGGGGTAATTGGTAATTGGAAAGTCAACATTGGGACCAAGGGAGGCAAATTTTAAAGTACATATTACACAGCCTATAAAAGTCATGAGAAATGTGAAGTATGTTATAAAAATGTTTAAGGGTCATATTTACTTCTCTTGGATCTCCCATTTATGAGATTTATGAGTCTCCTATTTTAATCACTAATCACTTCATGCACACGTGTCCAACGGCAAAATGTATGTATAGTAGTATTAACACAGGAAATATTACAGTCAAACCATTACAATGTTCATAATGTTGTGCATCCAAGCAACTAGAAAAACTGTATACAACTAATGAATCTATCATTTTCTGGGAAAAGGCTATGTTACAATTAAATACCAACCTTTCTGTTACCAAAACAAACAAAAAAACAAACTCTTGGAATAATATGTGAGTTGTACTATCTGTGGCATTAACCTTTGGAATTAGTTTGATCAAAATATTTCTTTCCACAAAATGTACCTTGTCTACTGTTATCTTATAAGATATACAACTGTTAATTGTAGGTTAAAATACAGTACTTGATTTGAGTCATGATGGAAAATTTTAGATTGAACTGAACTTCACAGAGTTAACCATAACCTGGTATGTTTCATGGGTATAGTATAGATGTAATTCTGTCATAAAAGTATTGTAGATTCTGATGATACACTGTTCTGGACTTCACCAGTGAAGAAATTGTATGTTTCACTTTCCTAAATCTATTTACAAATATAGGACCAGATTTTTGAAAGAAGTTAGCACTCAGCTGAGATCTTTTGAAAATAGGGCCCCAACTATGGGTGCTCAGTGCTTTGATAACCCAGCCCCTAGCTTCCAATTTGGACTACTCAAACCAGAATTCTTAGGAATATGGTGAGCCTCATTCTGTAAACTAATAATATACTGTATCTATATCATGTAGAGTTAGACACCAAAAAACTTTCTCACCAAATTAGGCCCTGACTTACAAATGCTTAACTTGACTTCAATAGGACTTCTCACAGTGCATAAAGTTAAACATGTGAGTAAGCCTTTGCAGGATTGGGGACTTAATGCCTGATTCTGCTCCAAATGAAGTAAATGTCAAAATCCCTTTGTCTTCACTGTGATCAGAACAAAAGTGTCAGCTCCCTTAACTAAGGGTATGTCTGCCTTGCAATCAGATGGTATAATGGCGGCATGAGTAGACATACCCGAGCTGGCTTTGATCTAGCTAGAACAAAGCTAGCTTGAATAACAATAGCAGTGAAGCCAAAGCACCATGGGAGGCTGCATGGCCTACCCCCACCTACCCAGAATCCTGGGAATGTACTCAAGCAGCTACCACCATGCTGTCTTGCCTTCACTTCTATGGTTACTCATGCTACCTCCTGTGTAACTAGAGCAAAGCTGGCTCAGGTATGTCTATACATGCTGCCTTCACACCACCTGATTGCACTGTCAACATACCCTGGCTGTCTACAGCATATTGTTATGTTAATTCCTTCAATGCCTTAAGATGTATCTTGTGTCCAACAACATGACAAACAGGCATAAGATCATGTGAATGTACAGTGGATGCCATTATGAAGGCAGCATCCAACACTTACCATACAATGGTATCTATGATACCATAACTTTTCCTGTGCTTAAAAAATGAAATAATTCGGGCACCCGTGTGCTGACTCCATGGAATCATTTGGAAAATGCTGATGTATTAATAGTGACCACTGTAAATTATATTGTACATTTCACTGGCTTAGAGTTGCAGAGTGGTGGTGGAATCCCAATACAGCCAATGCTTGAGCATAATATGGGCCCCTTTCCCTTTACACAAGGTGAAAAACCTGAGGAGCAATGAGTAATACTGCTCTACCCAGCCATTGCCCTGCTACAAACATACCCCACCCAGAACCACTGCATGCATGCAGAGCTCCTGTGCAGCCTTCTAAGCTCCTAGCCCTGTCATGCGGAAGAACTATGCTGCTTCAGCTACACATAGAACTCGCTGTACCTGTGGAGGAGGGGACAGTATTTGTCCTTAATAAGGAGTATGGTCCTGATTCAGAAAAGCATCCCTGTTCTGGGAGGGTGCTTAAGCATGTGATTAACTTTCAGATTAAAGTGATTAAAGCTAAGTATGTGCATGAGTGCTTTCCTGAGTAGGAGTGGTCTTAACCATGCTATTAAGTGCATTCCTGAATCAAGGCCTATAACGTCAACTAAATTCTGTGTACAAGTTTCCATTAAAAAGTCACCATTTTCTAGAAGTGGTACCTGAGATGTGGCAGTTGTCTTCTATTGAGAGCACTGGAAAATACTGTGCTATCTGCATTATAGTGCTGTAATTGGTGGCAAATGCTAGCAACCACTCAACTCATGTTAGCTATCACCTTTTGCTCAAGGGAATAAAAATATTTTCTATTTGGATTCTGTATATTATTACAGAACTTCACTGAATCATAATCTAGATAAAAATAGACTGGGTCAATGTATAATCTAACCATTCTCCTTCAGATAATATAATCAGTTGTCACTTCTGAGAAATATGTACGACTTCCAGCTTCAACACCTTCCAAATAAAAATCCCAGCCAGATATTCTAGAAAAACTTGCTTTATGTAATATATATTAAGAAAAAATATATCTATTGGGCACAACTTACCAAAGCAAGCATAAAGGCATAAAATATTATCTTTTAAACACTTCACATGCTAAGAATATAAATTTAAAGTAAAATATGTATATTCGTTGAAGAAATGACTATTGGAAAAGGTGCACAGTCTAGAAATACAATCAATAAATTGATTATCGTTAGCGATCTAACTTTCCCACACCTCCAAAAATGCTATTTTTGAATTATTCTTATCCCTTAGCACATTTGCAGTATATCTCATAAGTTTTAATTTGTTATGGAAAGAAATGACTGAACAAATGTAACAGAAATTGCTATATATTTTCTAAATATTAAAGATTTTAAAATGAAGATGAAACCATTCAAATTATTTATTTAATTTTAATTATGTTTTTGTGGCTGTTTGTGGTTATGTATGTGTGACAAACATAAGTCACATAGTTGTTTAAGATCATTAATGTACCACTAATAAAATTTTATCTCTGTTTTGTTTGGGGTTTTTTGGTTTTCTTTTTGTAAAGGAACATACCAGAAAAATAGAAAATAAATACTTTTTAAATTATTTTTTTGTGTTCAGTTGTTCAGTGTGTGTTGTATTGTTATAAGCATGTCTGAAGGACCATCAGAATATCTAACTATGCTGGGGTAATAAACCACTCCTGAAAGCCTAATACCATCAACTGGAAGAGGTAACTTGATGGAAGTGGTCATCCAACACAGATTACCATACCCAATTTCCTACATGATCATATATCGTTTCTTTACTGTTGATGACTAATCACCATGGTGTTGTGGTTTTGAATTACTTTATTAAGTACATGTATATATTTTTGGCCCAGTTTTGCAGTTGTTGTTTTTTTCATAAGAGAAATTCCCATAGACTTTGATAACAGTTAAAGGCATGCAAAGACTGGAGGAGGGTGGTGCTTGTCTGTGCCTTTGTGCATGCATGCACGCTCTGCCAGATGTGGTACAGGGATTCGCTGCATATTTAATAGCTATTAACTATATCACTGGATTGCCAAATCTAGTAATCCAATTCATAGAATTCTGTTCAACGAGAGCAGGATTAGACCCATAGAAGCTAAAGATGCGTAAGATTTACTGTATTCAGCAAGGCATTTAAGCAAATACCCTAACTTTAAGCATGTGAGTTAAAGGTGCTTTTGTATCTCACTGAATTGGCGCCTTAGGGCAGGTCTACACTACTGCTTATGTTGATATAACTTACATCACTCATCAGTGCAGCCAGGGCCGGCTCCAGGCACCAGCTTACCAAGCAGGTGCTTGGGGCGGCCACTTCGGAGCGGGGCGGCACGTCCAGCTGTTCGGCGGCAATTCGGCGGACGGTCCCTCACTCCTGCTCGGAGCGAAGGACCTCCCGCCGAATTGCCGCCACAGATCGCGATCGCGTCTTTTTGTTTTGTTTTGTTTTTGTTTGGCTGCTTGGGACGGCCAAAACCCTGGAGCCGGCCCTGGGTGCAGCTGTGCCGATCTAGCGCTTCTAGTGTAGCTTAGCTCTTAGAGTCTGGTTGTGGACGCTGAATGTCCAAAGTAACACTGATTTGCCAGCCGAGGCTTTTTGATTGTGTCATGCTAATCCAAATGGTGCATGGGTGCAACCTCAGCACACAAACACATGGACAAAAACCCTGGTGGCCCATAATGTTGCGAGGGGAAGGGGTAGGAACCTTATCAGGAATAAGACAATAATCATGCATTCTATGGGAACGGTGAGAAAAAAGTGGGGATGTTTCAGAGGAATGACGGTAGAGGGATAGGAGGATAAAAAATGTGTTTTAAATTACCCCTCCTTCACACACACACACCCAAGTGCCAGGCTGCCCTTCCAACAGCAGTTTTTGGCTACTTGGGATGAGATTCTGTACTGCAGCCCTAAGAGGTGCCACATTTGTGCCCAGAACATCCTGGGCTGTTTCAGGGGCTGGGACAACAAGAGCCACGTACCTCAACAAGAGCCACCCACCTCAGTCCCACCCCCTCGCAGTAATGCTTTTTTTGGGGGGTGGGTGGGAGGGGACTGTCTTTCTCAGTTCCTTCACTGATAGAATTTTCCCATCCCTGGATCTGGGGCTTTTAGAAGCTCCTTGTACTGCTCCAGCCCCCTTATCTGGTATAAAGAGGTTGGAACATGGGTAAGGCTCATACTTTTGGAGTAATAAATGTGGAATGAATACAAATGCTGGTCAGAGACTGTTTTTTTCCTTCCAGGTCCCATTCACCTGACATGGATTACAAAAGATCAATACACCTGTAACAGAACAGCAGTCAGTGTCCTATTACACCAGTTGCTACAGCGACACCTGCTTAAGGGGCAGAAATAAATAGCCTGGCAAGCCTTAAAAAAACACCACCAAAGAAAAGGTTAGGAAAAATCAACACGCAAATATATTCCAAAGAGTAGAGAAAAATGTATTTAACACCATTTGTCAAATATTGCATCTTTCATTATGATCAACTGTTCATAGTGAACGTAGACTTGACATGAACTCTCCCAAAGCTGAGTTTTATTCTTTAAGAGTTGTTTACTTAATAATTATAAGCAGTTTGTGACAGGGTGCTGTAAGCAGCTATAAACTGAGCCCATTGAAAGCCAGCACCATGCTTATTTAGAGCACTCAGGGCACCTGATGTAGTTAGAGTAGGCGGGCCATAGGGAGTTTGGGTTTGGAAGGGTAAAAGGGATCACTTGTACAGAGCCTGATGAGCTTACCAGGTGGATAGTGCTGAGATGAAAGCCCGCATTATAAAAGGCTGAGCCAGGACATAGAAAAGGATGCTTTATTATGTAACTGCTGTGCCATTGTGATGTACCCACAGCATAAGCAGTAAGCTGCATGGGGGAGGTACCCTGCTGGGCTTTGTGCACTGCTTAATTCACAAACAGGCAGGGGTGAAAGTAACATTCAACACTTACCAGTATGGGGGCCAGCTCCGGGCCCCTGGAAGGGGAGGGGCTTTGGGACGAAGGGGCGGGGCTGGGGGGGGAGTCAGCATCCCCCAGCCAGCCCATCCACGCTGCTTGGCCCGCACTGCCTGGGCCTCAAGGGGCGATTTAAAGGCCCAGGGCTCAGACCACTCCCGTGATAGCAGCAGCAGCAGCTGGAGCCCTGGGCTCTTTTAAATCGCTGGTCCCGAGGCAGCTGCTCCTTTTGCCACGACGTAAAAGCGCTGCCACGGCTTTATGTTCTTATGTCCTTAAAGTGCTGCCGTGGCAGTGCTTTAACATCAGCTGCGTACGGGCCGGTACCGGTGGCCATTTTTTACCGGTACACCGTACCAGCCCGTACCAGCTTACTTTCATCCCTGCAAACAGGGCTTACTGGCTAGGATTTCCAGGAGCTGAAGTTTTAATAAAATCATCTTTGATTTTTCCCCACAGATTTTGGCCTCTGATGAGAACACTTGCAAGCTAAATCAGTTTCAATGTTATGCTATACAAAGCACATGGGATCTTTTATAGGGGAGAAGGCAACACGCTACATTTATTGAGAATACAGCAGTTAGCATATGCTTTTCAGTCACACACACACACACACACACACCATGCACACAGTCCCGTCAGTTGATGTTTACAGTTACCAGTCCGGAGTCTGGATCAATCTAGTGGCCAGCCAGATTGGTCGCAGAGGGGAGCCGGGCTCTGTCGGTCGCGATCCGATGTTCCTGGAGTGTGGCAAGACGAACCCAAAGTCCCATGGCCAAGCACCCTGTTCTTATAGGCTTTTTTCTCGGTAGATGTCTATGGATTTTGCTGTGTCAGTCTCTGTTATCTTCCAATGTAAACATTCCAATAAACCCCCGAGAGGGTCATCCTGTCCTGGTTTAGATGTAATCAATTGTCCTGTCCTTAGGGGTGACTAGCCTTCACCTCAGGGTCCTCAATCTGCCCTTCCTTCATTATGGATGCGCATTGATGGTTCTTCACTCCTTCTTCCTTGACCATCTGGCTATAACAATGGCCTTCACACCTTATCTTTTCCTGCAGGGCCGGCTCTAGGTTTTCTGCTGCCCCAAGCAAAACATTTTTTGGCTGCCCCCCCACCCCAGCCCTGGGCTCTCCCCCCCTCCCCCAAATGCACCCTCCTGCCGCCCCAGCCCTGGGTCACTCGTAACCCGCTCCCAGGGCGGGTCATTCAGCAGGAATTTTGGGTGTGCACAGAACACAGACAGGATTGGTTCCCATATGGTTACAGAACTGCAGTAAAGTGGAACAATTTTCAGCTTGTGTGACTGAAGGATAGCTGGATGCATATTATAAGACTGTCCTCCATAAATGAGGAAAAGTTGAGGTGCCTTTATTATTCTTTTGTTCCATTCTTTGTTTCTATGAGGAATGCACTATCACGGTCTTCCTTTTAAACAAATAAAACTAAAACTTAACAACAACAAAAAAAAAGCAATGGCTGTTGAAAATAGCAATTCCAGTCCTAATAACCACTGGGAAGCATTTCTTGCTCAATTTATTCTACTTTTTCTACAGCAAGTTACAGTGGATCAGTATATTTGATTTGGGGGAAATGAAGTAACAGCTGCCCAAATTGAGCTTGAGCACTCCTGAATTTTGAGGGTGTTCAAATCTGGAAGGCAGGTGCTAGATTCCCTTTCTGAATATTAGCTATATCTGGAAAGACAAAGTCAATTTCTGCTTCCATGGCTCAGAAGTGGAAATCCTCCTAAGTGCCTGGTACTGTATCTAAAGCTGCCCAGGTCCAGAGCCTCCCCTTCCTTACTTTTCATTTTAAATTCTAGTGGGATCCACATACCTCCCTTGCTAGGCTTCAGATAGAGAGGTGCACCGTCCATTTAGTCCCCCCAATTCCTTCTTTGGGGGAGAGCCCAGGGCTGGGGCGGCAGGGGGCGCGGGTGGGGGGGGGAAGATCCCAGGGCTGGGGCGGCAGGGGGTGCAGGTGGGGGCCAGAGCTGGGGCGGCAGGGGGCGCGGGAGGGGGGAAGAGCCCAGGACTGGGGCGGCAGGAGGTGCAGGTGGGGGGCGAGCTCAGGGCTGGGGCAGCAGGGGGTGCAGATGGGGGCCAAAGCTGGGGCAGCAGGGGGTGTGGACGGGGGAGAGCCCAGGACTGGGGCGGCAGGGGGTGCGGAGGGGGAAGAGCCCAGGGCTGGGGCAGCAGGGGGTGTAGGCGGGGGAGAGTCCAGGGCTGGGGCAATACAGGGGGGCAGGGGGAGTCCAGGACGGGGGGGGGGACGCAAAAAACCTAGAGCTGGCTCTGTTCCTACCATTCACAGCAAGCTGCAGATTTCAGTTCCATACTCCTTCCCCCACCCTTTCCTGTTGCTAGTGGCCAAGGGAATGCTGGGAAATGTAGTTCTTTCCCTGCTCCAGGGCTGGCTCTATAGGCAAGGAGCTAACCAAGGAACTACAGCTCCCAGGGCCCCCTGTTGGTTCTCAGCTCCCATGATGGAATCTTGCGCCCCTTGCAAATCTGCTGCCCCAAGCAACTACTTGCTTTGCTGGTGCCTAGAGCCGGCCCTGTTTTCCTGATGCATACATTCCTCATTCACACAGTCTTTTACAGTTAAAGATATACAGCAGTTTTTATGTTGAGCAAGAAAAGGCGTTGTAAATTAAGCCTTCCTAAATCTTATAATCAAAACAATTTATATTGGGGCCCAGGCCTTCAAGGTTCCTCTAATCTCCTTAACATAGACACAATACAAGATCCTATCTCTTATATTCTAAACCTTAAAACAAAGAAATGTATATTTAACTAGAGTGCCTAATTTGTAATACATATAGGAAACGATAGTAGACATTATAACTTATCCTAAAACAAAAGGGTGACCATAATCAGTCATAAGGATTGTTCTGGTCTGTCATTCCTTTCTGCTATTCAAAAAGGGTAGCTGGCAGGATGCAATCAAATCATACATTAATTCTCATAGTACAATTATAAAATCCTGCCCCTACATCTTAACATACCAAGTTTGACTGTGTGCCTTTATATTTTTGGTAATTTTACTCTACAACAAAAGTGGCTGATAGGCATTGTATGGCTTATGCAATAATTTATTCTTGCTTCATGTAACATAAAGTGTAAGCTAACTGTTAGTTTATTTGAACAATAAAATAGAGACAGTATGTATTCCATCTGCCCATTGATTCACCTGTAAATTTCCCCAGTGTTTCAAGATTGTATAATTTTTTCCCCCCAGTTATTTAATACTAACTCCTATTCTACTGACTTACGAAAAATAAGTAAGTGATTTATAAACTTTTTATTTTCCAAAAGCATTTCTCTTTACTGTGCAACCTATATTAGGTACAGCTGGAGAGCTAAACCATTTAATTTCCTTATTGAAAAATTTAAATTCACTCTCTGCTTTCTATGTGTCTGAGTGGTGTGTGTATGAGAGAAGACAAAGCCAAATTGTCTGATGACTAAGTCAGAGTGTGTGTGTGTGTAATGTGGTGACCTAGTGTAGGGGCGGAAGGGGCTTGGACCTGATGAAGGGGATAAAAGAGGTACAAGGGCACCTGTCACTCTCAAGCTAGAGCTGCCGGCTTTTTTTTTTTTTAGTTGGGAGGTGAAAGTGGGGAGTAGAGCAGATGGGGACATTTCCAGAAGGGACACTGTGGTGGGATTCACAGCAGAGAAGATGTTGTGGGTACAGCATGCTCTTTTTGTGAGGTGGGAAGAGCCCCAGAGCGGATTGATTAGCTGGCTGGCCAATTTTATTTAGTCAAAACACTTTTTTTCCACTGGAAAGCAGGTGGGTGGATCTATGTGTGAGCACCAGTCCCACATTTCTGTTTGGCCCCCAGCCACCACTGGGTAGAAGAAAATAAAATGGTCTGTAAAGGGCAAAGGCGCGAGGAAAGAAGGGTCACAGGAAAGCTTCTCTAGTGGTAATAAATCTCAAGCATTTATCAAAATGTGCTCTAGCTTTACAATCAGAAAGTTTATCTTTCAATGATTAATCTTTGTTGTTTTCTATTTTTTGCTGCAGTGGGAGTATAGCCATCCAACACTAGCTGGGCAAAACCTTAAATATGTAAGCAGTGCTATAGTCTTCATACTGGGGTTAGGGGAATCTCAATGTTTCAAAGATCATTTTCATTTTATAGACACAATTTTTTTTTTCAAAGTGAGCCCTTCAGAATGCAAGAAGCCAGAATCCTCGTGTTATGGATAATAGATAATAGAAAGTTCGGCATGTCTTTTAACTTTTTCAGTTTCAGTGTGAAAAGGAAGGCCTGACGCTTAAATTGCACAACTTTTCTTTTCTCGTGAGCACAAAACAAACTACTGTGTATCCATGTATTTTAACGGCTATTTTAGCTGAATCGAGGCTTTTTAAAAAAGAATTTAAAAACAACCATAGGGCTCAAGGATATCCACAGTTGGGAGACTGAGAAATCTGCCTGAGGCTATTAATATAGCAAGTGTGCAGAAATAAATTTTATTTGAAACATCAGTTTTAAATTAATCATACAAATAGATACAGACTAGTGTCTATATACAAGGCAGCTTTAGTGTCATGGTGTATTCCTATGCAAGAAAATAACTTCTTTATCCTTCTGAGTCATAATACATTGGGATGTCTCATGGCAAAGGCACAAATGGTAAGAAGTAAGAGGCCAATGATATTCCTTGTTTCTTGGATACATTAGTGTGCATCTGGTGTGACTACATGGACTGAGTTGAAAGGATGAAAACTGCTAGTGGGTGATCTTGAGTAGCGAAAGAAGGGTTAGTAGGAATTGCACTGTCCTGGGACTTATTGGCCAAAAGTTCCTCCCCTCATCTTCCATCAAACAGGGAAAATACTTGAGCTGACTTTTCAAGAAGTTTCTGAAAATTGCACATCCCTATAGATATATGGCCCATCTGGAAGATGCCCACTAGAAGTAAGTTAATAATAGTCATTACACAAACACATTTAATATATATACTATATTGAGCCATCAAGGCATGCACATGTCGAAATAGAACGACCATATGAGTTTGTTGCTTTAAATCTATCCTTTTTCATCTCATATCCTCCCTTGTATTTGGTAGCTTCTCTCCTCATGTTATATTTAACATTAGGCCCTGGTCCTGCAAAGATATTCACACAGCTGGACAACTTTGCCCAGTGTAGGAGCCCCTTGAACGCATTGGGTACACAAGGGTCTCATTGCAGAATTGGAGCTTTAGATTGTAACCTCCTCAGCACAGGGTTTCCATACTGCTGTTGCCTTCCTTAGTGAAGGCTCATAATTCTTAACTATTTTCACTTTTGCTCCCCATTGCATAAATTACTGATTTAACCAGTATGTCACCACTTTCCGTATTAAATTGCATTATGGTTTGGAATATGGTGAAGCACTTCTGCTCTGGCCATTTTATGGCTTTCTCACCCAAAAACTTCTTGTGGAGACCTGAACTTTGCCATTTTCTTTTCCTTTTATTTGGTTCAAAATATCAACTTTTGACCCCCTTTCATGAGACAATGGAAAAGAATCAAAGAGTTGCTTTCCCCTAATAGCAAATCAAGCGTGTAGTAAGGATCAGGAAAATAGACTTATCCTAAAGTTGCATAAAGCTTGGTATTTTTAAGGTGGCGGTAGAAAATTAGGATGATGGAGATGAATTGCTTATCCAAAAACTCTTAGAAGAAATGGTATATTTACATACTTTAAGTAAGCGGACATCACAGCCTGTTTTGCTGGTTTAGTTTCTCATAGTATCCAGACAAAACAAATCACCGCCCTGCACTTTAAGCAGGGAGGGGTTTGTCTGGCTGGCCAGGAGAAGAGGGCAATGCTTTCTGGCTTGGGGGAGGAGGGGAGAAGTAAAACTGCTGGAAGAGCAGTCAATGTGGTGGATGACTCACCACCTAAGAATGAGGGGTTTAAAAAGGTCACCCTGGGCTTAGTCCCTCCCCTCATCACTCAGAACAGGCTGGGCAGCAGGTACAGAGGCTCTGGTGCATGGCTTGCTGCAGGACCACATGGAAGACAGCATGTGAAGCAGCATGGCTCCAGAGGCATGGAGAAAGGTGAGCTCAGGAAAACGGGTCTGTTACAGGGAAGAGCAGGCAGAGGCAAATTACACAGAAAGGGGACAGTGGAAAGAAGGGGAACTAGCATCCCCCTGCCCCAAGTACTTCCACCCATAGGCAGGCTGGAAGCTGCAATCAGAGAGGGTGAATTTGCAAGTGACACTAGTCAGTGTCTGAAACAATGAATGTGCATTGGTAGTGGGGGGAGGGGAGGGGAAGGGAAGGGAGAGGGATAGGGAGGCAAGGGAATTTAACTGTTTCATTTACTAGCCATGCTGCAAGTGGATGTATGAGGCTGCAATTCTTTCTGGCTGTGAGCAGGTTGCTGCTCAGGTGCCTGTACCTTTGCTGGAAAGGGGACAAGCAGAGGCAGCAGCTGCACTGCAGGGCAGTCCCAATGGAGCCCAAGGACTGGAAGGGGATTGCAGCAGGGGCAAGGGGGGCTCACAAACACGGGGCCTGCTAATACCCAGGGTGGTGCGTTTAATAACCCAAGGCATAACCCAGGGCAGCCTCATGGACTAAGGAAAGTAAGTGACCGAAGGGAAGCATCCACGCATGCAGGTGGGCAGGCTGTGTGCACTAGGGTTACCATATTTCAGCAAGCAAAAAAGAGGACAGGAGGAGCCCCGTCCTAGCCCTGCCCCTCTCCTGCCCTAGCCCCGCCCCTTCCACTCCCTCCCACTTCCCGCCCCCCGCTCCTTGTCCCCTGACTGCCCTCTCCTGAGACCCTCCCCCCATCCTAACTGGCCCCCTAGGACCCTACCCCCTACCTGTCCCCTGACTGCCCCAACCCTTATCCACACCCCCACCCCCAGACAGACCCCTGGGACTCCCACGCCCCATCCAACCACTCCCCACCCCCTGACAGCCCCCCCCAGAACTCCCAACCCATCTAAACCCCTCTGCTCCATGTCCCCTGACTGCTCCGATCCCTCTCCCCACCCCTGCCCCCTGACAGCCCCCCCCAGAACTCCCAAACACCCCCCCCCGCTCCTTGTCCCCTAACTACCCGTCCTGGGACCCCTGCTCCTAACTGCCCTCCAGAACCCCACCCCCTACCTAAGCCTCCCTGTTCCTTGTCCCCTAACTGCCCCCTCCTGAGACCCTACCCCCTACCTGTACCCTGACTGCCCAAAACCTTATCCACCCCCCTCCAGAAAGCCCCCCCCAGAACTCCCAAGCCCCCCCGCCTCCCTGTCTCTTGACTGCCCCCTCCAGAACCTCCCTGCCCCTTCTCCAACCCCCTGGCCCCCTTACCTTGCCGCTCAGAACAGCGTGTGCTGGGCAGCAGGGGAGGAGGAGCAGGGGGAGGAGCTCCAGACTGCCGGAGGCCCAATGAGAACGGCCGGCCGGCAATCTGCGAATGCAGGGAGGCAGGGAGTGCTCTCAGCTGCAGGGGAAGAGGAGGAGGGGCTCTCTCTGGCTGTCAGAGCCCCATGTAAGTGGCACCATCTGGCCAGCTGCCCTGTCAGCCGCGCGCACTCTGCATGGGGGGGAAGTCCGGACATTTACAAATTCCCCCCGGATGCTATTTTTAACTCAAAAAGCCGGACATGTCCAGGGGAATCCGGACAAATGGTAACCCTAGTGTGCACAAATGGGGTAGTCAGCGGAGCTGTGCAGCAAATGGCCAGTGAAGTTGTTTCTGAGGTTTTCTTCACAGCATTACAGTGCTTCCAAAGGGCACGAGGTCACCCATAACCAGGAATTTCTCTTCCACCGAACACCAGGGATGGTGGTAATGCTGATCCCAGGGGTGAGTGTGATCTGAACCACACAGAGGTTGGGGGGGATGAGTGGCAGAGGTGGTATCCGGCCTTCCAGCCTGGCAAGGGATGGCAGTTGCAGGGGCCACAGCCAGGTGCAGGGACCATGAGTTCACGTGAGGGGGACAGGAGTCAGCCTATTGGGGTAGTAAATACTCTGGGCCCAGGAGTGGGAGGTTCAGAAACCACACCTTCAGATGGTATTACACAGCTGCTGCATGCTAATTTGCATTTACTACAGCAGCTTCAGGCAGCTAGGTGTGCAGGGTCTGCACGGGGTAGGCCCAGCCTGGGCTCAAGTTTGGGCAGCAGGACAGGGGCAGGCCCCCAGCAAGGGTAGCAAAGACTGTGTTGGAAACAAAGCCCCGGGCACATGGGGACTCATCGGCCATCAGGACATGTAACCTCCTGGGACACGGTAGAGACTGGTGGTGGATTTGTGCTCAGTTTACCATATGAAGGGGGATGTTTAGAAGTGTATGAGCTGCCTGGAGCTGCATAACAGATTCCTATAACCTGGCAAGGAGGAGTAAGCAAGAGCAGATTATGGGAGGGACAGGGCTAGAAGTTCTGTCTCTCTGCAGATCCTTCTGTGTTCTGTCCCACAGGAAGGCTGCACAAGTGGCTGATGTGAATAGATTGCAACCATTGGGCTGACAGAGCCTGTTCAAAGTGGCGCTGTGGTCACAGGGGGGGAAGTTCTCCTCCTCCATTTTCCTGCGCCTCTGCTTAGCACCTTTCCTACCTGTTTGACTTCCACTGTGAATATGCCTGTGTTTCAAGATGGGTTTGCCTGGTATCACATAATACTAGGATGTTTTGGATCCAGCCAGAACAGTATTAGTGTAGAATAAAAGGCACATTAAAAAATGTAACTTCAGATATGCAAGTTACTGCATTAACTTTGACCATGGAACAGAGTTTTTCCTAATATAAAGAAAAGTTTCATATATATGTACGTGTGTTACTTACCAGAATTTCAATTCACATTTAATTTAAAGGGAGAAAGGTACTCAGTGTACCAAAAATGAATTGTGCAGGTGCCATGGCTTAGGTCAGTAATATTCAGAAAAAAAGGAGAAAATATTCCTTTTCTTATTTTCCCTTGGCTTGTTCTTCCCTAGGAAAGATGAGTTTCCCCAGGGAGGTCAGGCTTCCAGTTTGATTTAATTCTAATGCAGCATTTCTCACTGTAAGGCAGAATGGTAGATCAGAAGACATTCCCTGCAAGACTGTAAGATCCTCTCTTTGGTCAACAATGTATGATAGATTCCTTTGAATTATCATTAGGATCTCACAGCACTTCTACATTTCTCCCCACAGCAAATGTCACTCATCTTTGGATTCCACTATTGCTGATCAAATTACATGTAAACATTAAGATTAAACTGAGTATGAGCAGTATGCTTTAAGATTGTATTTGACTTCCTCAAAAACAACACACAGTCCAGTGGACAGGGCAACAGACTAAGACTTGGGTAACTGAGGTTTTAATCCTAAGTATTTCATTGTCTTGCTGTGTGATGACTTTGGGCAAATCAGTTCTCCTCTCTGTCTGTTTCTCCAGCTGCAAAATGATAATTATACCTTCTTTGTAAAGTGTTTTGAGATCTGTGGATGAAGTGTTATATAAGTGCCCTAGACATTTATATTTAGTGTTGTCTTGCCTTTGGATCTGCTTTTCCACCACTTACACTAGTGTGAAAATCAAGAGTAACTTCATTAAGGTCAACGGAATTACAGTGGTGTACATGAGAGGAGAATCGGCCAAGTGTGTTTTTGTTTTCTCTTTCATTTAAAAATTTGAAAATATAAGTTACAGACAAAGGAGATAAAAAAGCAACAACGTGATAGCAGGAAAATTTAAAACACTGGTGATTTGACATTTGTATTAAAAACATAGTTTCTCTCATTTTTTAAGTTTTTAATGACTGTGGTTTGGATGGCGGACTGCGTGGCGTCTCATTACAAAATATGAATTATAAATACAGTTCTACCTGTATGTGAAATGTTTCGCTAATTGAAGATGCTCATCAGCTCACAGGCATGGGTCTTTCAAGCGCTCCAGTTAGAGAGGGACAATTTCCCATGCTATTTCTCACATTTTACAAGCAAAAGAAAAAAATGATCTTGATCTATCATTTTTGGTCCTCTACAAAATCTGTTTGTGATAGTGTTGGTATTAATTATAGGTATTGTAGTAGCACCTGACCATAATAACTAAAGGCCCCAACCAAATTTGGTCTCCATTATAATGTTTATAAAGCTTAGCAAGTAATATCATTCCACTGAAATTAAAAATTTGAAATATTCTACTGAAAAATATTGGCGTGGAAATGAGCAGTGCTTTTAACAGAATTTAATCAACGAATTGATGTAAAAAGGTTTTGTCAGAATGCCATTATAAATTACATTGAGAACGTTTATATGAAAACAATTATAGTCTATTGTATTTTTAACTTGTTCTGGGACAAATTCTGCTCTCAGTTACAACATTTCTAAATCTGGTGTAACTCTAATGAAGGTCAAATGTTAATAACCATAAAATGAAACCTACATAGTCACAACATAATTAGGACAAGAATGTGCAACACTGCCTGTGGCAGCTGTCAAATGGAAAAAATAAAAATACAATGAAAAGCAATGAACCTTAAAAGGAGTTAAAATTCTTTCACAACATGTTTTACAATTCAGCATTGACAAGTGTTTTCAGCAAATCTCCACATTTCCCAGCTAATGTAACAGTTTCTGGCTCATTTTTGGCATACAATATAGGATGTCTGTGCATATAGTCAAAGCTGTCAGCTAATCTAAATTCATAATTAGGATAATAAAATAGAAATAAATAATATTCAGGGAGATTGATAAAATAGCTTGGTTCAAAGCTGAGCTCTGAAGGAGTTTCTAAAGCCATGTAATTAAATTCCATGTGGAGTTTTGGGGATGAAGTGAAGCAACAGCGAAGACCTGAATAAAACCAGTTCCTCAGCTATTTCCTGAAGAAAAGCAGATCTCAAGCTGTTACAGGTCTACAGTTTCCCTCCTCCCACCCCCCCCCCCAAAACTTTGCAAGCTGTTTGAGCCTGATTGCCTCTGTCCTGTGACCTTGATGCCATGTGAAAGATTCTGTCACAAACCACTGCTACTTTATTGGTGAGGAAGAATACTCCCCCCAATTATTACATGTTTGGATCAGAAGTGATAAACAGATTTGTCAAAGTTTTAATTAAACCCACATGCAAAACCAGTACTGTGGTGCCAGTTCTCAAAATTTTATTACAAGTATTGGGATACTTGGGGTCTGGGCCAAACTGAAGAAGTTAAGGGTCCTAGGCACATCATGACATAGCGATCCCACATGGCTCTGCCCTTGTGGCTCTGTACTGCGCCCCCCCCCCCTTTAGAGTACCAGGGTCTTATTCTCCCCAGGAGAAGCAGCAGAGGTAAAGGGAGTGATCTGAGGTCAAATAAATGAGGGGATAAGTGGAGGACAGGCAACTGTGTGGGAGCATTCAGGTGGAATGAGAGCACGATGACTGGCCATCCTGTCCAGCTAGGGAGAGGGGAAGAGAAATAAAATGGCAGCTCCCTACACCCATTGAGATATAAGGGTACGTTGAATCCCTTGCATTTTTTGTGTGTAATTAAGGTTGAATTTTGACCCTGAGATGACCACACACAAGTTGGGAAAAAAATCAAAAGGAAAATGATTTCTTTTCTTTTAATGTCATGATTTTTTTGTGTGGGACGGGTTGATTCGTGATTTTTGACCATTGCAAGTTGACAATGCAGCAAATACATATTAGAATATCAAATATAAACCATGAGCCTACAGGCTTTGCAGGCTTCAATGTTGGTTATGGGTGTGTAAGACTACAGGATCAGGGCCATAAATGTCAAATGTATGACAAATATAGGCCTGATCTTGCAGATGACATAAAGGAGGTAGCCCACTTACAGCATGTTTGTCCTGTTTCTGGTTTCCCTGAGTATACTCAGCTCACATCTTTGGCCTCTTTCTCATGATAAAATCATGGAGTCTTCTGTTTATCTCAATTACTTAATCTCCTTTCAGGTCCAATTGGGTTTCAAGCGCAGACGTTTTCTCGTTGCTGGAAGTTGTGACCAGGTATATTGACTAACAGCTTTCTTAAAACCAAGTGTTTTTCTTTAGACCTCCCACCCCCAGTATGTTGTAAAAGCTCCACCGCCCACCAGTGCCACAACAACTGTTTTTCTGCATATTAAAGCCAGGGCCGGTGTTAGAGGGTAGCAAGCAGGGCAACTGTCTGGGGCCCAACACCACCGGGGTGCCTCACAAAGCTAAGATGTTCAGGCTTCAGCTTCAGCCCCAGGTAGCAGGGCTCAGGGCTCCAGGCTTCAGCCCTGCCCAGTGGGGCTTCAGCTTTTTGCCCTGGGCCCCAGCGAGTCTAACAGCGGTCCTGGTTGGTGGAGCCCCTGAAACCTGCTCGCGGCCCCTCCTGGTTGAGAACCTCTGCTTTAGACAAATCATTAGGAAAAGAAGAAAAAAAGACTGTAAAACAAAAGAATGGTCTACAGAGGTATTCTTACCTAAAGTCCTAGCAGGCCATACTGGTGATCTAGGAAGGCCTAGTTTCTCTAGACAACCTCATGGGTTCCTGTGGCTGAATGATTTTTTTTCAATATGGTTTCCTGCTTGTATCCCCAAGACTGTTCTTTTAAATCCTGGAAGGGTTCTTTGTTTTTCGGTGGTGGCAGGCTTTTACCCTCACCTTGTCAAACCATTTCCACAGGCTGAGAAGAGACTGAGCCAGACCCCAGAGTTAATAGTCTGGTATTGTCCCTTGATGACTTTTAAGTGGACACTGATGGTGACCGTCTTGAGACTTCCCTGCCTAACCCATCTCAGACAGACCTCTAGCGAGAGGCACTTAAATGAAAAATATTTGAACAAAAAACAGGCCAGAGTCAGGCCAACATACAGATTATTACAGAACAGCTCCATAGGCATCAGCCCCACTGCTGTTCATGGGACTCCATCTGAACATAATGGTGTGTCCAAATGGTGTCAATTGCACGTCCAGGGCCATTTTTAGGATATTAGTGTAATTATATTTCAATAATGAATCCTCACTTGGTATTGAGTTTTGTGTTTGGAAAGTCATGTCTTGTACAAAAGCCCATTCCTGCAGTCCATACCTCTACATAGGTCAGTGGGAGTGGAACATGGTTCAGGACTGCAGGAGTAAACCCTAAGGCCTGGTCTACACTGAGGGGGCGGGGTTGATCAAAGTTACACAACTTCAGCTACGTGAATAATGTAGCTGAAGTCGACGTACTTAGATCTACCGCAGTGTCTTCACTGCGGTAGGTCGACTGCTGATGCTCCCCCGTTGACTCCACCTACGCTGCTCGCTCCGGTGGAGTACCAGAGTCAACAGGAGAGTGCTCGGCGGTCAATTTATCGCGTCTTCACTAGACGCAATAAATCGACCCCTGCTGGATCGATCGCTCTGGAGGTAAGTATAGACATGCCCTATGTTTTTGGGTTTATTTTAGGATCAAATCCTGCTCCTGCTTTCATAGCCGTGGAGTGTTCCCTTGCAAAGGACGGGGGGGCTAGGTGGCTCCTATTTAACTTCTAAAAGGCGCCAAAGAGAGGGGTGAGTGAAAGCTACTGAAGCTACAGTAACAGCTGTGGAACTGGTCCAAAGCCACTTCTCTGCCAAGGGGGAAGAGACCCTTCTCCTAAGTGCCATGGAGTAGACAGTAGTGTAATGTGCAACACTCAGGCTTTAAACTTAAATTAATTATCTCAACTACTTTGAGCTCAGTCTTCCTCACTCTTAAGGTTCTAATGTTCCTTAGCATTAAGCTGGTTTGCTTGACCAGAACCTTTTTGTGCCTGACCCCAAGCTCCATGTGACTAACGAAAGAGCTCATTGTGTTTCATGTTGATTTTGGAATGGTAGAGTTGCATTTAATAGATTCATAGCTTCATGGATTCTAGGAGTGGAAGGGACCTCGAGAGGTCATCGAGTCCAGTCCCCTACCCTCATGGCAGGACCAAATACTGCCTAGACCATCCCTGATAGACATTTATCTAACCTATTCTTAAATATCTCCACAGATGGAGATTTCACAACCTCCCTAGGCAATTTATTCCAGTGTTTAACCACCCTGACGGTTAGGAACTTTTTCCTAATGTCCAACCTAAACCTCCCTTGCTGCAGTTTAAGCCCATTGCTTCTTGTTTTATCCTTAGAGGCTAAGATGAACAAGTTTTCTCCCTCCTCCTTATGACACCCTTTTAGATACTTGAAAACTGCTATCATGTCCCCTCTCAGTCTTCTCTTTTTCAAACTAAACAAACCCAATTCTTTCAGCCTTCCTTCATAGGTCATGTTCTCTAGACCTTTAATCATTCTTGTTGCTCTTCTCTGGACCTGCTCCAATTTCTCCACATCTTTCCTGAAATGCGGTGCCCAGAACTAGACACAATACTCCAGTTGAGGCCTAACCAGCGCAGAGTAGAGCGTGTCTCATGTCTTGTTCACAACACACCTGTTAATGCATCCCAGAATCGTGTTTGCTTTTTTTGCAACAGCATTACACTGTTGACTCATACTTAGCTTGTGGTCCACTATAACCCCTAGATCCCTTTCTGCCATACTCCTTCCTAGACAGTCTCCTCCCATTCTGTATGTGTGAAACTGATTGTTCCTTCCTAAGCCATAGATGCATTACATAGATTGCATAGATGCATTTCCGTAGATGCATTACATAATAGAACAATGAAGCACTCTTAAGTCATGTAATTCAGCAAGAGTGGTCACCATTAAAAAAGTATTCATCAAGTTTCTATGTTCTAGCATCTGAGATTGTCACAGTTTTCTATTTATTTATACTAGGACATGTCTGTACTAACAGTGTGGGAATGATTGGTCAATGCTGAATTTTAATAAGGGCATCTACTGTATATGCCACATAAATTAAATAAGCAGCAAAATGTCTTCAGAGTAAGATCCTGTAGCTTTTACTCAAGAAGACGTTGAAGCTACAGGATAAGGCCCCAAGAGTAAAAAGTGATGGAGCCATTATGATAGCTTCACTTCTTTAACTTATTTTTAAAGTTACTTTTGTTTGTTTTTAAACTGAATATCAGCAGATGATAAGTAACAAAAGTTTGTGGCCAAGTCTGGCAAAATCATTCATGTTTTATCTAAAGTTTTGCAAGAAAACCAATAGTTTGATGTGATCTGTATAATGTCACATCAATATTACAAAGGCACCAAACACTATCAGTCATCCAAGCTAGCTTATACCTCTAAGGAACAATATATAATCAAAACCAAATCACAGAATTGAATCTTCGTGCTTTATTACAGCTGAAGCAAGTAGGAAATTTTGAAGGCTTCAAGTTAATAGAAATGTCCAAGACTTCAGTACTTCTGCTCTTTTGCCTCCATCCTGAAGTGATGTTGAAAATACACATCCAGTACAGAAGTCAATGTAATCTGCCAATTATATTTTCGTTGGAAAAACTACATAGCTGGATTTCGCAGAATTCACCAATCTCCCACACTGATACGGTTAACTTTCAATAAGAAAGGGGTTGCTTCTCTTAAATCCGGATGCATGTTGAATTCTATTTTAAGGCTTCTGTTAACAAACGTGTAGTACTGGTCACTAGTTTGCAATGCCTCTCAGGGACTACCGATCACCATAATGGGCTTAATCCAAGGCCCAGTAAAATCAAAGGGAACCTTTTGTTTGTAGTCAGTCGGCTGTGGATCATGGGCAATATGTTTATTTTTATGTATTATGTTTATTTAGGCATAATTGTTTCTATCACATATTCAAGTCACTTAGAGTGCTTTTCCTGTGCATTAACACAAAATCACACTCAGAAATCTAAGTCCTAATTAGAACTGAGACATTTGTATAATACAGACCAGGGGTAGGCAACCTATGGCACGCATGCTGAAGGCGGCACGCGAGCTGATTTTCAGTGGCACTCACACTGCCCGGGTCCTGGCCACTGGTCCGGAGGGCTCTGCATTTTAATTTCATTTTAAATGAAGCTTCTTAAACACTTAAAAAAACCTTATTTACTTACATACAACAATAGTTTAATTATATATTATAGACGTATAGAAAGAGACCTTCTAAAAACATTAAAATGTAGTACTGGCACGCGAAAGCTTACATTAGAGTGAATAAATGAAGACTCGGCACACCACTTCTGAAAGGTTGCCGACCCCTGATATAGATGTTACAAAAGAAGTTTCAATGTGTTTGTGTTGTAAGCTTATAGACATACATATTTGAAAGCTCATTGTTTTTTACATAAAATAGTGACCGTTACCATGATAATCATTATTGCTGGAGCTTAAGGCTCCAGGGTCCCTCACTTTTATGCATCTATTTTGGAGGGATTGTGACAGGCCTTTGCATGGGGAAGGGAAGCATACAAAGAACCTCCCTTGGAGGGTCTGTTGCAGTTGCAGTCCTTATATTCAGGGGAACACAGGGATTGCTCCTTCGGTGCACCTCAGAGGCACACCATCTCAAAGAGGACAGGAAGGAGGCAAGGCCATGGCTTTCTTGTTACTGGACTACAGACTGGGTCAGCTGCAAGAGAGGGAGAAGGCTGCTCCATGTTAAAGGTAGGGCAGCTTGCATAGTCCGCTTTGCATTGGGCTGCTGAGGCAGGCATTGTGTTTCCATTCCTCAGCTCTCCGGGGGGGCAGTACAACTCTGCAACACCCCCTATGGTACCAGAAGCTAAATGACACTTGGTCTTGAAGATTTAACTCTCCAAGTATTGGGTGAGAACGCTCTAAGAATATGATATACAGCAGTAATGCAGTTACTATTGAATGTTGGATGCTAAGTTGCTCATGACTCCCTTTGTATTTTTTATCTAAGGCCTGGTCTAGGAGCTTATATCGAATTTAGCGCCGTTACATCGAATTAACCCTGCACCCGTCCACACCAGGAAGCTACTTAGTTCGAAATAGAGCTCTTTTAAATTCGACTTCTGTAATCCTCGAAAACGAGAGGAGTAGCGCTAAATTCGAAATGGCAATATCGAATTAGGCTAGGTGTGGATGGAAATCGACGGTAATAGCTCCGGGAGCTATCCCACAGTGCACCACTCTGTTGACGCTCTGGACAGCACTTCGAGCTCGGATGCTCTGACCAGCCACACAGGAGAAGCCCCGGGAAAATTTGAATTCCTTTTCCTGTCTGGCCAGTTTGAATCTCATTTTCTGTTTGGACAGCGTGGAGAGCTCAGCAGCACTGGCAACGATGCAGAGCTCTCCAGCAGAGTTGGCCGTGCAATCTAATAGAAAGGGGGCCCCAGCATGGACTGATCGGGAAGTCTTGGATCTCATCGCTGTGTGGGGCGATGAGTCCGTGCTTTCAGAGCTGCGCTCCAAAAGAAGGAACGCAAAGATCTACGAGAAGATCTCTAAAGCCATGGCAGAGAGAGGATACAGCCGGGATGCAACGCAGTGCCGCGTGAAAATCAAGGAGCTGAGACAAGGCTACCAAAAAACCAAAGAGGCAAACCGACGCTCCGGATCCCAGCCCCACACATCACGTTTCTACGAGGCACTGCATTCCATCCTAGGTGCGGCCGCCACCACTACCCCACCACTGACCGTGGACTCCGAGGATGGGATATTGTCCACGGCCGGTTCCTCCTCGGAAATGTTAGGTGACGGGGAAGATGAGGAAGGAGATGAGGAGGACGAGGCAGTCGACAGCGCTTGCACCGCTGATTTCCCCGACAGCCAGGAGCTCTTCATCACCCTTACCGAGATCCCCTACCAACCGTCCACAGCCCTTACCCCGGACACCGAATCAGGGGAAGGATCAAGCAGTGAGTGCTTTAAACATCTAAACATTTCATTTTAACATAAGTGGAATATTTATATTGTTAAGAATGGGCTTTTCAGTCACTCATTTAAACATAGAAACTTTTATTTATAACAAAACAGGAATATTAACTATATTAGTAATTTGTTGTTCATGATTTAGTTGGCTTACTGAACTATTTAATCCTAACTATGTATAGAAAATCAAGTACTGTCCGGATATTCATGATTAGTCCACCACAGGACGCTCCACTCTGTAGTCCGTTATGCTGAACTTAAATGAAAAGGCGGTCAATGTGCTCGGGAATGGACAGACCGTCCTCCTGGGATAGCTCGGCATAGCTCTCCTGGAGGTACCGCTCCAGCATGCGCATGAGGTTCCACGGCAGGGCGATCTTGTTCGGTCCCCCGTGGTAAGACACGTTCCCACGCCATGAGTCCATCAGGTAGTCGGGGATCAGTGCGCGGCACAGCATGGCGGCATACGGCCCAGGCCTCTGCATGCTCTCACGCAGCATCCTTCCCCTCTCGGTCTCCGAGATCCTCATGAGTGTAATGTCACACATGACGCCCTGCTTTAAATTAGGGAGGGGAATGTTAGTATTGGGACTGCTTTACAGCCACGCGGTGGAGGCGGCAGAGGGGCAGCATACAGGGATCTTTCCCGGGGACAGCCGCGAGGTGGTGGGACAGGGGCAGAGCTCATGCTTCCCTGATTGCTGCCAGCAGAGAGTGGCCTTGCATTCAGTGCGAAAGGAGCCCAGTGCTACTATTACATGTTTAAGCTGCCACAAGTCTACGGCTTACCATGTTTTCCTGCAGCAGAAGTAGAGGTGTCCTGCAACGCTTCTCTGATCGCAACTGCAGGACCCCAGACACATAAGGCGAGGGCCGAAAATTCGACCTTGTCCTGAGTGCGCATGTGAAAGGTGCAGTGCATGGTGTTGTTCACAGAGAAAGACTATGCTCTTTGTTAGCAACTTCATTTATCTGTCTCAGGAATTTACTCCCTTTTTCCCATTCCCACAGACACATCTACGACTGTCTCCCAACCCAGCCTGGCATCACCCTCCCAGAGGCTAGCGCAGATTAGAAGAAGGAAGAGAAAAACGCGGGAAGACATGTTTTATGAACTTATGGAGTGCTCACGAGAGCAGGCAGCCCAGACGACACAGTGGAGGGAGAACTTGTCACAAATGCACAGAGCAGTCATGGAACGGGAGGAGAGGTGGCGCCAGGAGGACCAGCAGGCTACTCAAACCCTGCTTGGACTAATGAGGGAGCAAACGGAGACGCTCCGGCGCCTAGTGGATGTTCTGCAAGACCGGAGGCAGGAGGACAGAGCACTGCTGCTGTCTATCTCTAACCGCCCTCCCCCGCCACCAAGTCCCACACCCCCCTCACCAAAAGTACAAAGAAGGAGGGGCGGCAAGGGCCGTTAAAACTGTCAGTCGGCCACTGCACACTGCTGCAGCAATGGAAGGCTCTCATTCCTAAGTTTGAAAAGTCCTTTCCTACCCATCTCACACTAGCCCATGTCCAAGTTTCCTCCCCCCCCCCCCTTTTCATGTGCGGTTCATAATAAAACATCTGTTTCTGTTAAGTACTGTTTCCGAGAGTGTCTTTTGGAGGGGATTCTGTCTGAAGGGGGGAAGGGGTTTGTTACTTGGACAGGACAGTCACCTGTAGCAGGCTACAGAGGCGGGGGCAGGTCCAGCATCAGGACACATACACAGCACAGTCACCAGTTACCCTGGTCAGTCTGGGAGGCGGTTTTCTTGTTCTGGGGTGCGAGGGGGTTGATCTGTGACTTTGTGTCGGGGGAGGGCAGTTAGAGATCCTATGCCGCGGTCCTTATCCTGGATCACAGAGCCACGCAGCAGGGGATCTGTTACCCTCCGCCCCCTGCCAGAAAGTCACTTGGCCGACACATACATCCAGTCCCGCCCAGGACTGCTGGCAGGCTGCGTTGAAACAACCAATCCAGCACTGCGGAGCCTGTCATTCCCGGACTTTAGAAGCATCATTTGCATCAAAACACTAAGCCCGCCCCCCGCCACAGTCTGCGTCCCCGGTTTAAAACATTCCCGCGAAAACAGTAAAAAAGAGAACCTTGTTCATTAACAGAACAGAACAGATTTTATTTGTTGGGAAGGTGGGGAAGGGGGTATGTAACTTGGAAGGATAGTCAACAGTAACTGGGTAAAGAAACGGGGGCAGGTTCAGCATCTGTGTCCACAAAGTAAAAAGTCACTGGAGACCCTGTTCAGTCAGGAACCTGGCTTTCAAAGCCTCCCTGATGCACAGCGCGTCCCGCTGTGATCTTCTAATCGCCCTGCTGTCTGGCTGGACGTAATCAGAAGCCAGGCTATTTGCCTCAACCTCCCACCCCGACATATAGGTCTCCCCCTTGCTCTCACACAAATTGTGGAGCACACAGCAAGCAGCTATCACAATGGGGATATTGGTCTCGCTGAGATCACAGCGAGTGAGTAGGCTTCTCCATCTCCCCTTGAGACGGCCAAAAGCACACTCCACCACCATTCTGCACTTGCTGAGCCGGTAGTTGAATAGTTCTTTCCCTGAGTCCAGTGCGCCAGTGTAGGGCTTCATGAGCCAGGGCATTAGCGGGTATGCAGGGTCCCCGAGGATGACTGTTGGCATCTCCACATCCCCAACAGTTACTTTGTGGTCCGGGAAGTAAAGACCTTCCTGCAGCCGTCTACACAGACCAGAGTTCCTGAACACCCTAGCGTCATGAACCTTGCCAGGCCATCCAACGTAGATATTGGTAAAACGTCCCCGATGGTCCACCAGTGCTTGCAGCACCATTGAAAAGTAGCCCTTCCGGTTGATGTACTGGCTAGCCTGGTGGTCCGGTGCCAGGATAGGGATGTGAGTCCCATCTATAGCCCCACCGCAGTTTGGGAATCCCATCTCGGCAAAGCCATCTCTGATGAGCTCCACGTTTCCCAGGGTCACTACCTTAGATAGCAGTAGCTTGACGATTGCCCTGGCTACTTGCATAACAGCAACCCCCACGGTAGACTTGCCCACGCCAAACTGGTTAGCGACGGACCGGTAGCTGTCTGGCGTTGCGAGCTTCCAGAGGGCTATGGCCACTCGCTTCTGGACAGTCAGGGCTGCCCGCATCCGGGTGTCCTTTCGCTTCAGGGCAGGGGACAGCAACTCACACAGTTCGAGGAAAGTCCCCTTCCGCATGCGAAAGTTGCGCAGCCACTGGGATTCATCCCAGACCTGCAGCACTATGCGGTCCCACCATTCCGTGCTGGTTTCACGGGCCCAGAATCGCCGTTCAACAGTATCAACAAGACCCAGTGACAGCGAGATGTCCTGGGCGCTGGGTCTCATGTTCTCAGAGAGGTCGGAGCTAGTGTCCGACTTCATGCCGTCACGGTAGTGCCGTAGCCTCCTCTCGTGATTGATCTGCAGCTGCCTCTGGTACAGGTGGAGGAGAAGCTGCGAGGCGTTGAGAACTGCCACAACTGCAGCGATGGTCGCAGCGGGATCCATGCTCGCACTGCTGTGGCGTCCGCGCTGTCAGTAATCAGAAAAGCGCGCGAACTGATTTCCCGCCGGCGCTTTCAGGGAGGGAGGGAGGGAGGGCTTGAGTGACGGACGGATGACGACAGGCGCCCAAAAGCACCCTCGACACATTTTTTTACCCAGAAGGCATTTGGGGCTCGACCCAGAATTCCAATGGGCAGGGGGGACTGCGGGAACTGTGGGATAGCTGCCCACAGTGCACCGCTTCCAATGTCGACGCTTGCCCCGTTAGTGTGGACTCACAAAGTCTCACAAAGTCGAATTACTGTCCTTAGTGTGGACACACACGTTCGACTTAGTAATATCGATTCCACATAGTCGAATTAACTAAAATCGAAGTACTCTCGTAGTGTAGACAAGGCCTAAGCATGTACTGTAATTACTTGGCCAGAGAGATAAGAATATATACCAGAGCTGTTAAACAAAACTCAGGCTTAGATTTTTGAATATAAAATGATCTCACATCATTTGCAGTAGAATTTAAACCATTACCATGAACTGTACTGTAACCTTCCATTAGTTAAGAAAGGTAAATGAATGGAGCAATGTAACAGCTTTCCCTGAGACACCTAATGAGGACAACTGAAGCTGCAGAAGTGAATGGTGGTCTAATGCTGCAGTGAGATTCAAGCAAGAAAACTATCTCCACCTAATGATAAGGCTATTAACTTTTTCAGTGAAGCAGTCACAGTAACAGTGTTGTGATCCGTATCTTTGCTCAAACATTTTAAATGCATCATTCTGCGACAAAAACTGAGACTATTACAGGCAGAAACACACCAGCTCCAGTCATGATCAAAAAATATTTTAGGGAATTGTGATTATCAGCCTTATTCCCTATACATTTTGCATGTGACCTAAGTTTTAGTTTTGTAAAGTAATCATCACAGTGTTTTGCAATTCCATTGCTGCTTATGCCCAGGTTCTCTACAGCAATTTATAAACATGAATGCATTTACATTCATAACATCTTTGTGTGTCCACTGATGGTATACTGCAGCACATGGGAAGCCTGAAACAGGATTAGAACCCAGCTTTCCTGTGTCATGGTCCTGGGCTTTGCCACAAGCCAGTTTAAGTTGGTTTACCCAGATGAAAAAACCTCTTCAATTGCATCACACAAAGTACTGGGTTCATTTAATGTATAAACCCTTCTTGAAATCTGAATGGCAAGTCACAAACAGCCAAGCTGCTGCTCTGTCCTTAACCCCAGCACGGCTGCTTGCCTCTCTGCAGTGCATTGAAATGGAGCAGCGAGTCAAATGAATGCAATGCCAGGTTGCACAATTAAAAAATTAGTTAATGATGCTGCTGAAAACTAAAACCGTGTGCATTATGAAAGGAAAGCATATTAGGCATTCAGCCTTCACTCTCAATTTCTTGTCTTTTGTACGTTTCAGTTACTTTAAAGTGGTCTTTTGTGGTTTAGCTTTTGGGGGAAAGGAATACGGTAGCTTGGAGAACCCCATAAACATGAAAAATAAAAATAAAAGAAATGGCCTAGGGAAATTAGGTTTTTATGGATGGATGGGTTTTAAATATGTATAATTTTCACAATAATTTCCAATACTTTCCAAGTCATCAAGAGCAGTCCCTGGTGGCAGCGACAGCAGAAGCTGTAGAAATTCAAATGGCTGCTGGTAGTGGCAGTACTCTGAAAAACGCCTGCTCCACAGCAAAGTGGTGGGGTTAGCTGGCAGGCAGATTGAGAGAGACAAAGTTTGAAATGCTACAGTGCTGCATTAGCATGGCGCACAAGCTCATTCATCTTGACGGGTGATAACCAACCTTGTAAAGAATCAGGCTATCTTCAGCTTTTTCACAGCATAGATGGGGAGCTTTGAGTCTCCCTTAATAGACGTTTCTCCACTAGTTCCTACCTTTTCTCTTTGTCTCATTCCTTTCTCAGCCCCTAGTTGAGGAACTTTACCACACACTCAGATGTCATAGCATAGGAACTTGGGGCAGGTGGGGAATCAGCCACACTAGATCTTGATGGGGCCTTGCAGATTAGAGGGAGAGCCTCAGGCAAAGAGTTATGCTTGAATCTAAACTGTCTGCAGTATACCCTCGGAAATGACCCATCTTTAGCTGGTGTCAGCCATAAACCCACCTTTAAGCATATAATAATAGGCTTCATTTATCTATGTCTCTCCTGAATAGCCACAGTGTGCACACTGTGTCTTTGAAAGGTACTTTGGCAGTTCCGTTAGCTAGGTTTTTAAGCTAATAATTCCAATGTGTTTAATGGTATTCACGGTTGTACTATTAATGGAAAACTTTTGAACTCCTCCATAGATTAAAAGATGTGCAGGATGACTCTGATAAGATTTTGGCTTCTTTAATATAGCTGCTTTATGCGCTGTACAATAACTTGATGTTATTAGTGTCACCACATATGCTCAGTTAAATAGCACCTGCTTATTGGCATGCGCTCCTTAGACAACAACAAACTGAACGGTGCTGAATCTTTATAAACCTGAGAAATGTCAGTATAATTGCACATGACTAGAGCCTACTGATACATAGGTCTGAGCGCCAAAGTGAGGATCCCAATGCAAATTTTCCCTTATTAAAGGATGGGATGATCCAATTATTTGGCTGGCTTAATATAGAAATAGAGACCAGCTGCTGCGAAGTTCAGCTCCGACCGAAACTATTCGATATAGAGAGAATAAGAAGAGTTCAAAAAGCACCCCTTTTGGTGATTTTTTCCCACTGGATTGGCTCCTTTTTCTTTGTACTCCTTTTGCAAGAAATTGAAACCCTCTTGGACCTGTCGTTTAGCCACATTGTGGCTCCTCATGTGCTAAGTATTTAAATATCAGTTCTACAGTATCAGGGGGTAGCTGTGTTAGTCTGTATCCTGTTTTGGGGGGGGGAGGGATAGCTCAGTGGTTTGAGCATTGGCCTGCTAAACCCAAGGTTGTGAGTTCAATCCTTGAGGGGGCCACTTAGGGATCTGGGGCAAAATCAGTACTTGGTCTTGCTAGTGAAGGCAGGGGGCTGGACTCGATGACCTCTCAGGGTCCCTTCTAGTTGGTTGGACTCAATGACCTTTCAGGGTCCCTTCCAGTTCTAGGAGATGGGATATCTCCTTTATTTATGTATTATCCACAAAAACAGCAAGGAGTCCAGTGGCACCTTAAAGACTAACAGATTTATTTGGGCATAAGCTTTCGTGAGTAAACCCCCCCCTTCTTCAGATGCCCACTTCTTCAGTTCTATGGTGTTTGTCTATAGAGCATTTTACAATTTTTGAGCCACAACTGCTAGTTTGTGTGGCAGGATGAGCCTGCTGAAGTAGATGACAATTCTGTTCTAATGTGAATGCTGCCATGCACTTCTATGGGCAACAAAAAAAGAAAGCAAGAGCAGGAGCAAGAATTTTCTTACCAAGTTCTCGTGTAACCTAGGAAGAAGCTTCCTCAGAAGGGACAAAAGAAGCTGGAAGTTCAATTACAAAGAACCTAAATCATTTGGGTTACCCTATCTCTAATCACTATATTCAGAATTCTACTCCCAGAGCCAGGGGTGGAATCCAGGTTTCCTGATAACTAATATTCTGCTGCTGACTAGCAAATAGTTGTGTAACTCACTGGGAAAGTCCTGTTCCAGTGACTGGTCTGTAAAGGGGTTGATAATTATTCCTGTAGCTCAAACAGTAAGGATCAAAACTAAGATCAAGGGAGTGCAAAAGCTACTGTTGATCTATATGAATGGGATACATATGACTCACACAACAAAAATATCTCTTTTGAGACATATTTCATACTTAAAAATGGTAATAACCTGTAAATTATGGTGCAAATTACCAAAATATACATTCATTTATTTCAGACTTTGCCCCACTCAATCCACAGAGGATGTGAGTCAGTAACAGCTGTCAGTTTAAGGTCTGGGATCTTAGCATAAGCTGTGAAAATGTGTGCTTTTAGCTTTGGAGATCACTGGTTCCATCCCTTGGCATGGGCCAAGATGGTATCTACCTCACTTGTTGGTGTCCTACAGGGTTAGGGTTAGAGGTTCCCTCCAGCTGACAGGTTATGCCATATATAGAGGGCTGCTTTTGGTGTGTTTATTTCCGGTAACTTTAAATGGGCATAAAGTATTTTAGACAAAGGGACAGATTCGCAAAAGGAGTTAGGCCACTAAATGCCACGTTAGGCACCTAAGGCTACGTCTACACTACCCGCCTGAATTGGCGGGTAGAAATCGATCTCTTGGGGATCGAATTATCGCGTCTCGTCGGGACGCGACATTCGATCCCCAAATCGATGCTTGTACTCCACCAGCGGAGGTAGGAGTAAGCGCCGTCGACGGGGGAGCCGCGGAGGTCGATTTGCTGCCGGCCTCACAGCGGGGTAAGTCAGCTCCGATACGTCGAATTCAGCTACGCTGTTCGCATAGCTGAATTTGCGTATCTTAAATTGACCCCCTCCCCTTCCCCATAGGGAGGACGTAGCCTAAGTCTAACACTTAGGCATCACTGGCATTCACAAAACCCCTGTTCAGCTGCCACCTAACCCTGGTGGCACCTACAGCCTGTAAGAGCCAGAGGTGCCTTAATTTCAGCAGCTACGCATACAGACAGCCACCTCATTCCTGACCCCCACCTCCCCCAGCAACTTGGTGCCTAAGCCCCAGCAGGAGTCACCAACTAGGTTTTACCCCACCTCTCTTGCTTTCAGGGTGCCGATCAAGTGGACATTCCAGAAAGGGCTAGTGATAGTGTGTGAATGACAATAGCCCAGTGTTAGGATACTTATCTGGGAGGAGGTAAACACAGTGTCTACATATTTAATATTATATATGAGAGATTGAGAAATAGCTGCTCCAGAATATCACATAACCCACTAAGTAGGGCACTCTTCTGAGAGGTAGAAGACCCAAGGTCAAATACCAAGTGCCCCCAACAAGTAGATAGGGGAATTGAACTTAGATTTCCAACATCCTGACTGAGTACTACAATCAGTTGACTAAAGGTTATAAGGGAAGCTTTATCCATCTCAACTTAGTTGCTACTTTAGGAGCAGATTCATGGCTGTGAATCTCAAGTGGATATATCCAGCACAATCTGCTAGGACTTTGCAGCCCTTGAGTCCCTGACATGTTTACTCAGGGGCACTTGAGTAGCCACAAAACCTTTACTTGGGCTATACAGAACTGAATTATGGTGAGATTGGAGACAAGATAATTGAAGGAAGGTTGGTCTCTCCCTCTCATTTAGGGAAAACCTTGAGAACCACTGCTTTAAGTAACCCCTGGGGCAGTCCAGTGTCTAGGGCTAAACTGAGTGCCAGCTGAACTCTGAGCTGTGCTCCCATTTTATCCTCAAACCTTTTAGGATGTCTTGACCAAATACACTCTGCCTGAGTTAAACCCACCACTAAAATCCCTCTGCACTTACTTCCTGGACTTTCCTCTCAGGAGGGAATGCCGTTCAACCTTTGTGGGGCCCTTGCTGATTTTTCCTCTTTTCTGACCATGGGGAGGGACAGGACATGCCAGAGGGTTTCTGGGTCAAGATGCCTCTTTGGACTTAAAGAGTTAGGCGAATGGGAACAAAGCTCAGCCTTTAAATGTAGCTCACCTTCAGTAGCATCTTTCAGTTTAATTAAATGTGCCCTTGTGTTTGTCTGATGAGGAACCATTGAAGAGCACAAATACAATGGTGAGGAACAAGGTACAGATGTATGTACAGCTCAAGTGCATACAATGACATGTAAATGGACTTGTACTCCAGTGATTTTCACAGTAAATGAACTATTTTAAATAGAGTAAAATACATCCTGCCAAGGGGCTGCCGGCTAAGTGTCAGGGGACTCGGCAACCCATTCCCCTCAAGTTACATGTGAGCAGGGGAAGGGAGAAGATGACCTTTTTCAGTGCAAAGGGGAAAATATGCCTCTCTTGCAGAGGGACAGGAAGGCTTTTCTGTGATACTTCTCTGGGGGTGTGGTTCTTTAATGACCTGCATCTCTTTCTAACTCCTTAAAAACCACCTTTGTTTTGCTAGAGAACAGAAAAGACAGCAGAAACACCAGATTGGATGGGTGGATATGTATGGTAGGTGATAAATAGAAGGGTATGAATAGTACAGTGATAGATACAGGAAAACCATAACTAAACTATTTTTCATGCAGGATGATGTCGCACACCTTACAGAACTGTTAATGAAGTGGGCAGGGGAGCTACAGTTTGCCTTCAGCAAGTACCTGGGAGATTGGGCAGTGAGGAGGGATAGATATAGCCCTCTCAGTGCAGAGGTTGGAGGTGGGGGTAGGAAAGACAGACCAGCAATAACGAGCCCTGTTTATTCCAGGGCCTGTTTGAGGGCTGGGGCTGTGGTTCTGTGGTGATTCTAGTCTCTTGAACTCACCTTTGTTTTTATAGAGTTCAAGAAGGAGAGAAAAATATAAACAGGTGACTGCTTGTAGGTTCTGAGCAAATATATACCGAAAAGAGGGGTGTCTGTGCTGACTGACAGAGAGATGTTTAATCACCAAAGTAACAGTTTTAATATAAACTATTTGAATTCAGGGCCCAGTCGAGCCGTTCAAGAGGTAGTTTCCAAATATGAGGAGGACCCACAGGCTGCCCTCTCCAGGTGTGTTGAGGGAGGAGATGGTGCAGGTGCGGGGGAAAGGAGGTCCACAAACATCGTTACTCATTCTAGAGTTCCCCTCAGTGGGGTAAAGGAAGTCCTGTGATGACCCTGCTTTATTTCTAAGCCCGGGCAAAATGGTCTTCCACAAAGCCCAGGAGACAGAGAAGAACCACCTGGTGAGTGACTATATGCTCCAAGCATTGCGGGAAGGAAATCAGGACTGTGTGGGCAGATGGTAGTTGCATGAGGCATGCACTGGCCTGAGGGACAGGAGCACTGCCTGGGAGGGAGCAAGAGGAAGCCACCACCATCCGAAGTCTCTGCTCTTCAGCTGCATGGGAACTGAACTCTGTTCCTTAGGGTGTGGGAGCTCTACCTGAATGGGGACTGCTCCAGCGCCACAGTTCTTAGAACATACAAAGTTGAGTGTGGGATGTCAGCTACCTCCTTGTTCCTCCAGAACCAGCAGTTCAGCATTTCTACAAATGCCCCTTCCCACCCATTGTCCCAGTTCAGGAGCTGTGCAGCTTATTTAGTGACACTTCTGCACTATGCTACAGAATCAGCACAGCTCTGGCATGTGCATCAGCTCCTTACTGCGGGAGGCAGGTCTCATGGTACAAGAGACATTGACTCTAGTGCTTGGGCACAGGGGAAAAAAATAGGTCTGGATCAAGGAACATTTAGTTTACAGCAAACAGGGGAGTGAATCTAGCCTGAACTAACCTCCGACAGTCTAACTGTTTATGTGCATCCCACTGATGTACATTAATAGTCCGCAAATGCGCTTTGATCTAGTCCTGTTTCAAAGAGTAGATCAGAGCTTTCTAATGAACTGTTACTGGGTGTCAGCAAGGTGCACACAAATAGTTAGACTGTGGCAGACTAGCGATGCCACTGTCCAATTGTTTGTGTACACTAAGTGCAAATGAACAGGCTTCAGTGCAAGAGGGGCAACTGCTGTGCCCTGTCGGCCATTTATTTCCTCTGACATCCAGGACTATTGTCATTAGGAGTGACTCTAGTCTCTCAGCCTGCAGCCCCTCCAGGTCCCTCTGGAGCCCTGTTCTATCCCCTGTGTGTGTTTGCTGCCCTCTCTGGTTTTTGGGTCACCACAAATTTGCTCATGGTGACTTCACACCAAAGAAACACATGGTAAGGACACACAGCTGCCGTGGTTTGAGATTTCTTAGCTCAGCTGGTAAGCCTAAGAAGGGCTTTATCTGGGCTGCAACCAATCAAAGGGTGTGGCTATCTTTGTGATAGAGCCTTCACCTTTAAGTCAGAAGCAGGTGTCCAGATCGCAGGGTATGTCTACATTACGAAATTAGGTCGATTTTATAGAAGTCAATCTTTAGAAATCAATTTTATACAGTTGATTGTGTATGTTCCCACTAAGCTCATTAAGTCGGCGGAGTACATCCTCAATACTGTGGCTAGCATCGACTCACGGAGCTGTGCACTGTGGGTAGCTATCCCACAGTTCCCTCAGTCTCCGCTGCCCATTGGAATTCTGGGTTAAGCTCCCAGTGCCTGATGGGGCAAAAACATTGTCACGAGTGGTTTTGGGTACATGTCATCCGTCTCCCCTTCCTCCCTCCCTCTCTCTCCCTCCGTGAAAGCAACGGCAGACAATTGTGTCGCACCTTTTTTCCTGGGTTGCCTGTGCAAACAACATAGTATGGAAAGCATGGAGCCCACTCAGCTCACCACTGCTGTTGTGAGCCTTGTAAACACCTCACACATTACCCTGCAGTATGTGCAGAACCTGGCTAAGAGACGCCAGCATGAGGACGATTGTGAGGAGGACATGGACACAGATGTTCCTGAAAGCCCGGGCTGTGGCAGTTGGGACATCATGGTGGCAGTGGGGCTGGTTGATACAGTGGAATGCCGATTCTGGGCCCAGCAAACAAGCACAGACTGGTGGGACCGCATAGTGTTGTAGGATGGCCAGGAAAGGTGCATGACGCTCGCATCTTTAGGAACTCCAGGCTGTTCAAGCTGCTGCAAGAAAGGACTTACTTCCCAGACCAGAAAATTACCATTGGGTATGTTGAAATGCCAATAGTTATCCTTGGGGACCCACCTACCCCTTGCTCCCATGGCTCAAGACGCCGTACATAGGCAGCCTGGACTGTAGTAAGAAGCAATTCAACAATAGGCTGAGCAAGTACAAAATGGTGGTAGAATGTGCCTTTGGATGTTTAAAAGCTCGCTGGTGCTGTTTGCTGACTAGGTTAGACCTCAATGCAACCAATATTCCCATTGTTATTGCTGCTTGCTGTGTGCTCCATAATATCTGTGAGAGTAAGGGGGAAGACGTTTATGGTGGAGTGGGAGGTTAAGGCAAATCGCCTGGTGGCCGATTTTGAGCAGCCAGACCCCAGGGCGATTAAAAGAGCACAGCTAGGTGCGCTGTGCATCAGAGAGGCTTTGAAAACCAGCTTCATGACTGGCCAGGCTACAGTGTGACAGTTGTGTGTGTTTCTCCTTGATGTAAACCCGCCCCCTTTGTTGATTTTAATTCCCTGTAAGCCAAGCACCCTCCCCTCTTCGATCACAGCTGGCAAAGGAAATAAAGTAACTATTGCTTTGAAACCATGCATTCTTTCTTTATTAATTAAAAAAAAAAGTGAGATAACTGACAAGGTAGCCCGGGTGGGGTGGAGGGAAGGACAAGGCCACATTGCTTATTGTAGCCACCCTACAAATCAAAACTGTTTGAATGACAGCCTTCTGTTGCTTGGGCCATCCTCTGGAGTGGAGTGGCTGGGTACCCGGAGCCTCCCCGCATTCTTGGGCATCTGGGTGAGGAGGATATGGAACTTGGGGAGGAGGGCAGGCGGTTATACAGTGGATACAGGGGGGGGGTCTGTGCTCTTTTTGGCTTTCCTGCAGCTCCACCAGATGCCTCATCATGTCCGTTTGCTCCCCCATTAGCCTCAAGATCACTTCCTACCTCTGCTCATCGCGCTCACTTAATGCTTTCCTGGCCTCTGCCACTGAATGCCTCCATGCATTAAGCCGTGCCCTATCAGTGCGGGAGGACTGCATGAGCTTGGAAAACATGTCATCACAAGTGCATTTTTTTCGCCTTCTAATCTGTGATAACCTCAGGGACAGAGATGATAGGGGGAGCATAGAAACATTTGCACCTGTGGGGAGATAAAAAGGGAGAGTAAAATTTAAAATGATACATTTTTGAGAACAAAAGGGAGACTCTTTCACAGTGAATCAAACAATTCACAGCAGACAGCACATGTGCTTTAGGTACAAGGTCGCCTTTTGCCTTTTATATTGAGCGCCTGCCAATATGGTGACATCACACATGGCTGGGCAACAGAATTCAGTTTCCAGGCAGCCAGGGTAAGCTAATGGGTACACGGGGTTGGCTTCTTATGCCTTCATAACATGTGGGAATGGTTTCAAACTGCAGCGCCCTCCTTTCCCATAGCAAGCAATGCCAGTTGGGTTTCACATTTAAAAGGAGGGGCTGCCGTTTTTGGGTGGATGTGCAGCACATACCTCTCCCCACCCCTCCGTGTGGGTGTTCTCCAGGATGATCCCTTTTAGCCAAGCGCAAACAGCCCAGCATGAAGAGGGTCCTTTTACTGTTCCCTTACAAAAATTCCCCTATTTCAACCAGGTGACCATGAATGATATCACTCTCCTGAGGCTAACACAGAAAGATATAGACTGAATGTTGCTTGAAGGTGACCAAAACCAAGGACCATTCGCTGCAATGCTTTGCGCTGCAATGATTCTACTTGCTACTGGCTTGGCATGATAAAGTGTCCTACCATGGAGGACAAAATAAGGCAGCCCTCCCCAGAAACCTTCTGCAAAGGCTTCCAGAGTACCTCCAGGACAGCTTCATGGAGATGTCCCTGGAAGATTCCCGCTCCATCCCCAGATACGTTAACAGACTTTTCCAGTAGCTGTACTGGCCGCGAATGCATCCCAATTCTTCAGGGCAAATCAAACATTAAACACTATTGCTTTTAAACCCTGTACTGTAGTTACAAATGTGCACTCACCACAGGTGTCTTCTCCGGCTTCAGGGTCGGGGATCCTGCCTTGGGAGGGTATTGGCTCCAGGGTGATGAAAAGGTCCTGGCTGCCGGGGAGAACGAATTCACCGCTTGCCTGCTGCGCATTCTCCTCCTCCTCGTCCGGATCCACATAATCCTCCTCCCTGTTGCGTGAGATGCCCCCCTTGCAGGTGTCCATGGACAGTGGTGGGGTAGTGGTAGGGTTCCCCCTTAGAATGCCATGCAGCTGATCATAGAAGCGGCATGCATGGGGCTCTGACCTGGAGTGACCATTTGCCTCCTTTGTCTTTTGCAGGGATAGGCAACCTTTGGCACGCGGCTCACCAGGGTAAGCACCCTGGCAGGCCAAGCCGGTTTGTTTACCTGCTGCGTCCATGGGTTCGGCCGATCGCGGCTCCCACTGGCCGCGGTTCACCGCTCCAGGCCAATGGGGGCTGTGGGAAGTGGTGCGGGCCGAGGGATGTGCTGGCCACTGCTTCCTGCAGCCCCCATTGGCTTGGAGCAGCGAACCATGGCCAGTGGGAGCCATGATCGGCCGAACCCGCAGACCTGGCAGATAAACAAAGCAGCCTGGCCCGCTAAGGTGCTTACCCTGGCGAGCCGCATGCCAAAGGTTGTCGATCCCTGGTCTTTTGGTAGGCTTGCCTGAACTCCTTAACTTTCATGCGGCACTGCTCTGTGTGCCTGTTGTAGCATCTGTCCACCATGCCCTGTGCGATTTTTGGCATATATATTAGCATGTCTTCTTTTTGATCAGAGTTCGGATTCTTCGTCCCATACAGCAATCAGATCCAGTGTCTCCCTTTTGGTCCATGCTGGAGCTCGTTTGCGATTCTGGGGGGACTGCATGGTCACCTGGGCTGCTGAACTCGCCACGCTGACCAAACAGGAAATGAAATTCAAAATTTCCCGGGGCTTTTCCTGTGTACCTGGCTAGTGCATCCGAGTTCAAAGTGCTGTCCAGAGCGGTCACATTGGAGCACTCTGGGATAGCTCCCAGAGGTCAATACCGTCGAATTGCATCTGCACTACCCCAAATTTGACCCAGCAAGGTTGATTTTAGTGCTACTCCCCTCGCCGGGGAGGAGTACAGAAGTTGATTTTAAGAGCTCTTTAGGTCAACGGAACGGGGTTGGTTGTGTAGACGCATTCATTTTAAAATCCACCTAATGCAGCTAAATTCGACCTACCCCCATAGTGTAGACCAGGCCTCAGTCTGTTACCACCCCCCCTAATGATTATGCCCATAGCAAGGCCTAAGCTAAGGCAAATTCCACCCCAAACTGAGAGTTTGCACAAATACAACTTTTTTTGCTAGGACTATGAGCCACTGAGAAGATTCTAGGTAGATTCATCTTTGAATTCAACATGGATAGGTAAGGGACTTTAATTGTTATTGATTATATAGATAAATGCAGAAACTCAAGCACTTAAAAGTCACCTGGCGGGATTTCACAATGCAGTCCTTAGCAGGCATGTCTACGGTGGGGCAGAGGATCACCCCCTCAGTTCATTCAAGATATGTATGAACATCTGTTTTTAGATTGGTTGGGTAAAGCCCAAAGAGATGCTAAGCCAGAACTGTAGAGTCCAAATCTAGGGATCATCTCCTTCACTGCAGGTTAAATACAGAGAAATGGCTGTTCTCTTCTCCTTGAAGATTGGCTCCAGCAACCTGGGCATAGGTTGAACCGCTATCCAAGCGGTGAAGAGCCTCACTCTCCAGCCCCTGGAGCTAGCCAGCTCCCAGTTTGTATGCATGTTCATTCTTTTATTACACGTCATGCACCCCTGTCTGCCACTGCTTTGTTGTACTCATTTACTCTCTCCTGCCCTCTATTATCAGATATAGAGTGAAGTGAATAAGAATACTGCTCTCTGGAAGGCACAGCAGGAGGGTAAAGGTCAGTTAGGTGAGACCACGTTAGGAGTGCTAGTGATGTTAATGTAGGATTGAGGCCTGTATATTCACCTGAGATAGAATTTTGGGTCTTGTTTGCCTGTTTGATTTTTTGATACTCTTATATCCTTACTAATATGTGTGAACAAAGACACTGTGTGTTGCTTCTGCCCAGCCAGATGGGTTTGTTAGTATAATGAGAAAAAAATAAGAACAGAGCTAAAGAATTACTGGGTATGGTGGGCGTATAATATATGCACGTACAGTTGAAGGATAGTTCTGCCTCAAACTCCTCTCCTGAGATAAGGCCAAGCAACCAGTTGGGAGAGGGGGAAGAAACACTAAAAGGACAAAGAAATACCTGTCCCTGAGTGAAACACAACCTCACTCCTTACCCCTCCCATGGGATACAAAAGAGATGGTCCGAAGCCCCCAGACTCACAATTTATGCTCATGCTCCATTTTGGGGGGGTTGTAAGAGGTGGGAAAAAGAGCGTGCACTACAAGTATAATTATGCCTGCTAAGGAGGGGGGAAAGCGGGAACACTGGGAAAAGGTTCTGCGGCATCAGAGCTATGGATATGATTTCTTGTCACTAACCCCAATAAACATCGCACTGCCTACACTTCGGACTTCTGTTCTTCTGCTTTCTGTCTGAATCAGGGGAGGGGTGAAGGGAAAGCCCCTAACAGAGACTCACAGTGAAACCTCATAGCATGGAGTGATTCAGTAGAAGTTGCTCTATGCACTGAGTCAATACTGATCTCAACTTGCTAGCACAGTAATACATGGTGCTCTGTTGCAGGGAGAGGTGTGGGTGACTCGGTATAGGGTACTCTTCCCTCTGAGAAGTTATTGAATTGATGTCCCAGTATAGTGTTATTTGGCATTGTGAGGCATAAACTGAGGCTCTAACCATTGATCTTTAGAGCTCCCCTGGCAATTTCCCCAAGAGTCAGATTTTAGCTCCTACATCTGGGCAAAATTACAACTTGGGTGAAGATATGTTGCCTAATTAAGTGGCTCCAGTGGTTTCCTTCCTGATCTAGACTCCTGTCTAGTGTTACTGTGTGCTAAAAAGCTTTCACACTTTGAATGGCAGAGCTTGATCATCCTTCCCCTGTTGGCCTGGAGGCCAATTCTCCCCAAACTTTGGCCTGTAAAACTGTGGGTTGGTATGTTGGAAACTCCACATGCTTGGGAAAAATATGGGTTATTCTATCCATCTCTGGCCCAAGATTTGCATGAAGAGGGAGGTGCAGGAGGCTATTCTGGTGTTAAAAGAGGACAAGCGTCTTTCAGCTATGCCTTGAAAATGCACAGTAAATAAGGAAGCGCCAAGTTGGGTGAAGTAATATCTTTTGTTGGACCAACTTCTGTTGGTGAGAGAAGAGCTCTGTGTAAACTCTAAAGTTTGCCTTCTCACCAACAGAAGCTGGTCCAATAAAAGATATTACCTCACCCATCTTGGCTCTCTCACTTTTTGGGACCAACACAGCTACAGCAACACTGCATACAATAAATATGTGCCCATTTAATTTGATGGTACCTTTGCAGATTAAGAGATTTTATAATGGCTACTAGTCATTTCTGTTGACATCACTAACATGTTCTTTACCTCTCTCAGCCCAAAGCCATCATGTTACGCCACAAATTTCAAATAATTTACGTATCTACTGACTATTCCAGGCAGCATCCTCATTTTAGCCCATATGCAGAACCGTGCTACATATACCAGGAAACAGATTTTCATCATGGATTCTGAAACTGGCAGTTTTCAAGACAGGAAGAGTAAAACAGTTAAGAAATTCTGTCTGAATCAGGGGAGGGGGTTAAGAAATTGCCTGTTCCCTGAAACCCGCAATTCTTTTTTTTAACAGCATTCCTGGGCTGGGCTGCAGGCGGCGTGCTGACACGTGCGGCTCAGACTCCCTCTCCCAGTGCAGCGGCCGCTCCACTTCTCCCGCCTCCCAGGCTTGCAGCGCCAATCAGCTGTTTGGCGCCGCAAGCCTGGGAGGGGAGGAGAATTAGAGTGGGGGCGGCGTACTCGGGGAGGAGGCGGAGCAGAGGTGAGCTGGGATGGGGAGCTGCCGCACGGCTCCCCGGGCCGGGGGGGTGGGGAGCTGCCGCGGGGGGGGGGGGGGGGGTGTGTGCCTCAGGGCGGGGGGGGAGCTGCCGCAGGGATCCCCACCCCAGCTCACCTCTGCTACGCCCCCTCCCCGTGAGCTGGGGTGGGGAGCTGCCGCACGGCTTCCCGGGGGGGGGAAGCTGCCGCGGGGGGGTGCCTCAGGGCAGGGCGGGGGGTTCGGCGGGGTGGGGGCGCCTCAGGGTGGAGGGGGGGTGGGGAGCTGCTGCAGGACTGGGGGGGGGGGGAGGCGCAAGGTGGAAATTTCACCTAGGGCGCGAAGCTTCCTTGCACCTACCCTGATACCAGACAACTATTTTTATCTCTCTGGTGTATTGAAAACGGTGTTAAAATTGTAAGCTGTCACTTTAAATTTCAGGGGGGGTTCCTGGTCCTTCTTGCAGGCTAGAGGTCTCTGTAGAAAAGCATGCAATACTGGGCTAGAAGCAGACTAGAGTAAGATGAGGTGGTTTGTGCCTCTGCTTTAGGGAACAGTCTGCTTTGTCTCCCTCTCTTTTGGGGTATTTGTGTGTTATCATTCTGCATTCTAAGCCCCAAAGTAGTGTTACATTGCAACCTTCCAGAAAGAGTATTCATATTTTTATCTAACTTCTCTGTGTATATATTGTGAACATAGCAATCTCAGCAATGTTACTGTCATAGTATATGCAGACTTTTTAAGCCAAGTTGAAGGTTGTCCATGGATTCCAATTTCAAATGCCATGGGCACTTTTTATTGTTAAAAGGAGACTTTAAAAAAAGGATTATATGCAAAGCTATGCAGATAAGTATTGAGCATAAGAGGGCTTTTTTAGGAGGTAAACATTTATGTTTAACTACAGCTTCTTAAAAGACTTTTTTCTTCTTCAAGGCAACTCTGTGAAAGTTCAATTGATTGTATTATGTGTAGCATTTTTTTCATCCCTTTTAAATTAAATGCAGAGCTCAGTTAAGAGCTATCCATAACAACATTTTTTTCTCTCTCATTTCCAGATTTTTCACCTGCAGCTTCTAGTAACTTGTAAGACTATTAGGAAGACATTGGTAGTGACTCCAGAATTAAGCTTGCTTTGGGATTTGAACTCCATATTTCTGATTTACACTTAATCATTGGATTAAGTCTCCAAATCTGGCACAAGAACTCATCATAGTACAAGTGAATTTTCAATCTAATTTTAAATGCAATATTTTTCATCTCTTCCAAGATAAACATTTTAAAATGTTTCCTTTGTGAAATGTTCCCTGTTTTCCTCGGATTTCTAGCTAAAGAACCAAAGTCATCAATGTCTTGAAAAACTCCAAAATTCTCCCTCTCTCTCTCTCTCTCTCTCACACACACACACACACACACACACACACTCTCTCTCTCTCTCTCTCTCTCTCTCTCTAGCATACTGGCCGCTTTTTGCCATGTAAAATTAAATGCATCTTGCATCCCTTTCTTCAGGATGACCTAATAGAATGATGCCAAGATTAGCCACTGAAATAGTCAAGCACCATCAGCTGCTTCATTTTCTGATGCTGCCAGCCTACCTCTTTGGTCCACCAGCTCAACTCAGTATAGACCCTGGGGAGACAGGGAGGCTTCATGGACAGCATAGGTATGGGGGGGGGCATCTAGGGAGCATGGAGGGAGGGGGATCAAGGTGATGACACTCCTGTGAGGGCATAGGGAGCAACAGGGCTCAGCTGGGTAACGTAGACTGATGGTACTGTGAGCAGTCAATGAAAGAAGGGGGATGTGAAGGTGAACACTAACATGCAGGGGCTGGTGTTGGCTGCTGTCTCACAGGCAGACTGGAGTCTCTAAGGTACACCAGGAAGCATTACCTGGTGTTTCTGCCGAGATAAGTCAGTGGTACTCATTCATCAGAGCATCCAGGATTCCCCACTGTACAGCTGAGACCTGGAAGTGCTGGTTCTTTAACACTGCTACATCAGCTCCCGAATGCCACAAGTGATGTGAATGTCACAAGCACAAGTCAGCAGCACTGGGGAACAAGTGACGTGGGTGGGAAGGGGGGAGTCATGGGACAAAGCTAAGAATGTAATTGTGAGGCAGGGAGAGAAACCCAATAATCTGGGGGATGTAGGTGAGGCCAACATGCCCTGCTTCTTTCCCCCGGTTTTGCCCTTCTTAAGATGAAGAAAGACAGATTTTGAAAAGAGATCAGGAAAAGAGAAATATTTTGCAATAGAAGTGTGTGTGTGGCGGGGGGGGAGGATGACCATGGAAAAGACAGAGAAATTCACAGACAGAGGGAGATAGCAGGGAGAGCTGTGGATTTGGTTTCCCTAATAATGCTCCTCTCTATGTCTCCTTTTACATACCTACATTCATACTTCCCCTTCCGTGTTCCCATAAGGTGTCTAGGAGGTCTTTGCTCTTCACCCTTCCAAGCTATTGTCCCAAAGTGGTGGATCTCCACAAGCCTGTCAGATCTCTAGTAAACAGGAAGATCACAAGAGGGAGAAGCTGCCTCATGAGTAGAGTTCCGGAGGCAGCTTCAGCGGCAAATCTCCCTCTCCCATCATAAAAAGAGGCATGGGATTGTGAGGGAGGGAGGGAAATACTTGCCACTGAAATAGTCTCAGGACAGGAACTATGAGCTTCACTCAGAAGGCAACTTTTTTCTATGATTAACCTCCTGTAATTTGCCACAGGGCAGACCTGATCTGACAGACCTGAGAAGGCCCAACACTCTGGTACTACAACGAGAGAAGATGAAGACCTCTCCCAGTCCCTATAGATGGGGGGACATCTATCATTCCTGTTCACAGCACAGCTAGTTTCCCCACATGGATGCTTACCCCCTCATACTACTTGATAGTTCTGTTAACCTCTCCCAAGCCTCCCCAACAGGGCTATGTACCCTCAGGAGCATGAGGGTGAGGGAGGGAATCAGGGATGTCTGTGCTAATGTCCTGGCTCTTGAAGTACTCCCCCTGCATAGCTTTATCAGCTCCATATCACCTCAAATTTCCTAACCTCTAAGGCTTCCTATCACTGAAAAGTATGGGAATGACTGGCAGTCGGAGCACTGAATGGGAGAAACAAGGCTCTGTGGACAATCTGGCATGAGGATGAACTGCATGTTTCTGTGCCGTGGAAGGTACTTGATTTGTTAATGCCAGAGCACTGCTGCCTTGGTGCACTGGAGAGCCAGAGCAGTAGCCCTGGGGAAGCTCTCCATGTAGAAGTAAGTGGTTGCATTTTGTTTATTCAATAGCTTTGTGACTGGAGTTTAAGGTACTCTGGTATCTTTCATGCAGGTGGAGGGAGGAGGAATGTGTGTTATGGGAAGGAAAAAGTGGCGAAGGTTAAATCTTAGTTCAAGGAGTTAAGTTAGGACTTAACGAGTGATTTCAAGACATTATTTTTGGTCCAATATGCATTTGAGAAACCTTAACTTTTTTTTAATGATTGTTTTGATTAGAGCAATATATATTAAGTACAGATGACGAAATATGTGATATTCACCTGTGGTTTTATACCTTAGCTATGTTTCTCTTTTGTCATTACAAGAAATCATATGCAGCCAAGTGCCATGATCTGGATTTCACTCCCCCTATTTTTTTAGGCCTGCAAAATAACTCTCTGTTAAAGGGAAGCAAGAAAAAACAGAAACATAGAAAAGATGGTATTTAAATGGAGGCATGCTATTATTATCCATTCTGTTACTTGACTATAAAGATGGAGAATATATTCTCTTATACTGCATTTAACTCTCCTCCCACCTAAATTCAGGAACACTTTCTATATGAGAATTCCCTTCTCAGTGTGCATAATCATATCATAGATTCACATATATAATTCTCCCTAACTCCCTTGTGAATTACAAAAGTAATGTATGTACAGACTAGCCAAAATAAAGACTTCTTCCCCAGACAGACCTATAGAGACATTTCCCTGAGGCTTTGTCTTAAGGAAATGTCTCTTTCTTAAGTTCAGATATTTAAACTATGAATTGTTATGGGACAATAAATGTCCCAGAAAAATTTTTTTTTATATTACCAGTCAACACCTCTGTCAGATCTATCCTACCCAATCTAGAAGTATTTCCATTTCTATTTTTTTCTCAGCCCATCCTTGTCACACATTCTCTGACAAGGATGGACTGAAAGAATATTAAACTCAATAGGCCAAATGTGGTTCTCATATAAGTGGACATAACTCTACTGAAGACAATGAAGTCACACCTGCTCATACCAGCGATGGATTTTGGCCTACTATGTGCTTATACGATTAACGTCTGTGGCTAATATTTTCAAAAACACTTAAGTGACATGACATAGAAGAATAGGGCAACATTGTTTTCAGTGAAAAATGTAGATTTGGCACCACAGGAATCTTTTATATTTTCTAAATTCATATTGTTTTCACTTTTTTTGTTTGTTTTGGTAAATTAAAACCTAAAAAAAACCTGAAAAAAATGGAAAAATTTTGTTCCAACATTTTCAAAAAGAAGTGTTTCAATTTTTTGGCTTAAAACAACCATTTCTTTAAAAAACTCCTTTAATTTTACAAAATTAATCAAAAATATTTAAAATGTTTGAAATCAAAACAAATCATTTAAATTTGCCAAAAAATTGATTTTTTTTTCAATTTTTCAGAATTGCCAATTAACTGAAAAATCCTTTATTTGCACAGTTTCACACAAGAGCTTGTCTCATTTTCAAAAGTGACTTAGGCACTTGGCGGTCTAAGTCTCACTTAAAGTCAATGGGACATCAGGATTTTAAATGTCTAAGTCAGTTCTGAAAATTTTACCTTATGTTGAAGATAGTATCAAAATCTGTGTGTAGAGTTTGTAGTTTGTGGTGACTATGGTTGTTTACTCAAACAACTATAAAAATGAAAATGAAAATTTCAGGTGAAATCTTCAAAAAAAGAATAATTTAAAACTTTTTCTTTTGAAAAATATTAGTAAATATTACAGCCCCCTCCTCCTCCCAGGAATGTTTAAGAGTCCTCTGTGAAATATAGAGGTTTTAATCCTGCTTTAACAACAAATCAACACAATCTTAACTATGAAGTCTCTAATAATGCCTGCATAATAACAGTATGCACAATTGTTTTTCATGAATTCTGTTTCTATTTCTTCCCCCCCACCCCTAGTTTTATAAATTAACTCTTTCCATTTGAGGCACTTAACTTTAAAAATGTCATTGATGTCATAAAATTATGCTTCATTGGAATGAATACTGATACACCTAAAAAAATCACAAGCCAAAACCACACAGTGTCAAAAACTGTATGGCTGTCATTGAATAACTAAAAATGAGAGAGGGAAAAGAATGTATATTTTTATCACACTTACATTTTGTTTTGTTACATACTACAGCTACTGAATGCTAACACCACACACAATTCATCAACTGTTATTTAAAAAAGCAAATATTGAATGAAAATGCCATCTCTGGCAAATATGTATATGCTTTGAGAGAGCCACAATTGAATATCAATATTAAGCTAATAACATTCTCATCAACTCAGTCACTCTGGAACAGAGAGAGAAGCAAGTGATGTTAACATGCTATATTTAATGTTTTGTTTTTAGAGACTTTGTATGCAAAGAGATGAGGATTTTAGAAAGAATAAAGTAATTTAAAAGTATACTATAAAGTCTGAATCATCTTTGGTTTATGAGTTTTATAGATGTCCATCTGTTTCCATGAACAATATCTAGGCACGATTTATTTCTATATAACCTCCAGATAGTTATTTGGATTCAGGGATTATGTGGACAATTTGAAGAGAGAGCGTCCCCACTAAGGATATTTAGACTTACAACCTGGCCAGCTAGCCTGAGTGGCTTCTGGCACTGACCAAGCTTTTTATGTTGCAAAAAGATCTAGCACCATGGAGAGTGCTCACCATTAGTAAACTGTTTGTACTAGATTTTCAATGCACCCGTGTCTCTGACTGCCAATTGCTTCCCTAATTACACAAACCATTGCAATTGAATGCACGTCGGGCCTGAGCCAAAGGCTACTGAAATGTACTGATGTAAGGACTTCAGATCAAGCCCATAAACATTTTCAGTAAGCTGTGCTTTGGAATCTAAAAACTTCCATGTAAGCAAGAACAAATGGGCAGTTCTGTGATTATGGCCATCAGTTAAATGGTCAAGGGTGCACAGATTAGGTACCTAGTTGTGCAGCTGAATTTTGGTGACATATCAGAAAAGTTGCAAAATTCAACACACAAAGAAATCACTGTGCATTATAGATTTCGCTCTACTAAGCTTATGCGTACAGCAATAAAACTGACATGTAAAGTCTACAGAATTATCTGGGTTTTTTTGAAGACGTCGGCTTCAGCCCTGGGCCCCATTAAAACAGGGTCGTGCCCCACTTTGGGGTCCCAACCCACAGTTTCAGACCGCCCCCCGGTGCAGATCCTGCTGTTAGCACAGCTGTTAGCTGGTACCCTTGTGTTTATGTGAACCCTTACGCTCGGGACTGAGTGCATCCCCACCAGGGCCGGCTTCAGCTTTTTTGCCGCCCCAAGCAGCGAAGAAAAAAAAAAAAAAAAAGTCGCGATCGGCAGCACTTCGGCAGCAGCTCTACTGCGCCACTTCATTCTTCGGCGGCAATTCGGCGGCTGGTCCTTCCCTCCGAGAGGGACTGAGGGACCCGCCGCTGAATTGCCGCCGAAGACCCAGACGTGCCACTCCTTTCCATTGGTCACCCCAAGCACCTGCTTCCTGCACTGGTGCCTGGAGCCGGCCCTGATCCCCACGATATTGTGAGCATGTATTCTCACATGGCTAGCCTGCTGTGTGGATCCCAGTGTGTGTGTACTGTGAATTTTTGGCAGTCACACCCTATTATATGTATCTCATTTTGCTGGTGCCCTGGTCTAATGACATTATGCTAGAAATATGAAGCCTGACAATAGTGCCCAGGTGTGATGGTCACTCTGGGCTGTTAATGTGAACCGTCCATTGTTGTATGCAATAGTGTTGTAGCTCTGTTGATCCCAGGATATGAAAGAAAGACAAGGTGGGTGAGGTAATATATTTTATTGGAGCAACTGCTGTTGCTTGCAGAGGCAAGTTTCCGAGCTTACACAGAACTCTTCTGATCTGTAAGCTCAAAAGCTTGTCTGTTCTCATTAACGGAAGCTGGTCTAATAAAAGATATTACCTCAGCCACCTTGTCTCTCTAATATGAATCCTGTCAATATGGCCCTGTTGGGTGCATCCTAATCTACTGAGAGAATGAATCTTGGCCACTAGAGGAGGAGTGTAAATCTTAATGCTAGCATCCTGCAGTTAGAGCTTACTCCACTCTGAGCCTAGGAGTTTTAATTTTGGCATGTGTATCCTGATGCCAATCCATGAAGGCAGTGGAGTTTGGCCTTATGGGGGGCACTGTGACCGGGGTGCATTGTTGTCAAGAATCAAGGAGTGGGGTGGGCTTTGGATGCGAGGCCATGGCAGGGAGCTCAGGGCAATGTAGCAGGGGAGGCAGCGGGGCTGTGTGTGGGGGAATGTGATGGGGAGGATTCCTCCACCACTTTGGCCTTGGCCCCTCCACTTTTACAAAGGTTCCAGTGCCCTTGAGCTCCCCACAGTGACTTGGGCTCCCAGGTGGTTGCCATGGCTCTTACCACAGCTCGGCTCAGGCTTCTGGCCTGGTCAGGGCCTTGGGGGAGAAGAAGAACAGGGGGCAGGGCCCCACGGTGAGGGGGAGTAGTGGGGGCCCCAAAAGTGCTTTGTGACCAGGACCCCAATAAATCTTAATCTGCCTCTGAGCAAACTGAAAAACAGCAATTCTGTCATATGCCATCGTATTGACACCCACATGGTTCAACAGCAGGGTTAGAGCCTTTAGATCCAATGCTAAGACCTCTGTGGTTTGAGGTAATGGAGTAACACTGCTCTACAGCCAAAATGCTTCTGAAATAAATGTAGTCAAACTTTACTAATTCTGGGTCACTGAGAACGAAAATGATGCTTAAAATTGTTGATTGGCTCTAGTTTTCAAGATATGCTATTGGGTCAGTGTATACGACCCTTGACTTGGGAATGGCGTAGGATAAGTGAGTTATAAAGGGAAGGGATCTCAATTTAAACCAGAAATGACTAAAATACATCTTTGACTGGATCTATGAATAAATCTATGACTGGGTTTGGACAGTACTTGCTTTTTAGGCAAAACAATGAATGATGCAATCTGAAGCTGGTATTGCGTCATACATGATATGAATTGCATCATGTTATTCCTAGAAGTCATGGATGATGCAATCATAACGAAGCTTACATCACTCTGCTGAACAAATTGCCCTATATCAGCTCTAGAAATCATACAGTGTCGTGCTCTCTTATTTGTCAGTGTTTGATTTTGCAAAGGGACACATTTCTGTTTCGCCAAAGTGAGCAGAGATGCCTCGTACTTGTGTGAACAGTGCAGATAACTTCTGCTATGTTTGTGGTGAAGTGACTTTTGCATCACAAAAGCGCAGTATAACCACTATGGTTAAGAAAGCCTATCATCTTTATTTTGGCTGCAAAATTGGAGATCAGGACAAGAGGTGGGCCCCACACATATGCTGCAACACTTGTGCAACAAATCTTCGCCAGTGGTTGAACAGGAAAAGGAAATCTATGCCTTTTGCAGTGCCAATGATTTGGAGAGAGCCAACAGATCATTCCAGCAATTGATACTTCTGCATGGTGCCTCCAGTTGGGAAAGGTGTGTCAAAGAAGAAAAAGTGGACTGTGCATTATCCAAACATTCCATCAGCTATACGCCCAGTACCCCACAGAGAAGGACTGCCGGTTCCTGATGCACCAGAATCATTCTCACTTGAGTCAGACGAGGAAGAGGATGAAACTTCTGGTCCTGAACCATCAATGGCACAGGACCCACATTTTCTCCCATCCTCCTCCTCTGAACCACACCTCATAACACAAGGTGTCAGGGATTTGGAACTACCCAAGAGTAAGGCAGAGCTGTTGGGCTCCAGACTACAGCAGTGGAATCTCCTGGCAGGTGATGTTACAGTTTCCATGTTCCGTGACCGTCAAAAGGATCATGTCCCATTCTTCTTCATGGAAGGTGATCTTGTAGCCTGCAACAACATCGATGGTGTGATGGCAGCCCTCAACATCCTTCACGATCCAGATGAGTGGAGACTGTTCATTGATTCATCGAAGACGAGTCTTAAAGCTGTTTTACTGCATAATGGCAATGTTTTGCCATCAATTCCAGTTGGTCATGCAGTCCATATGAAGGAAACCTATGACAACATGAAACAACTTTTGAGGTGCATAAACTATGACCAACATCAGTGGCAGCTTTGTGGCGATTTGAAGGTTGTTGCTCTCTTGCTTGGTCTGCAGACTGGATACACAAAGTACTGCTGTTTTCTCTGCGAATGGGATAGTCATGCAAGAGATTCCCACTACATCAAGAAAGATTGGCCACTCCGACAGTCATTGGAGCCTGGGAGGAAAAGTGTTCAGCATCCACCACTTGTTGAATCAAGGAAGATTTTGTTACCACCCTTACACATCAAGCTGGGTCTGATGAAGAACTTTGTCAAGGCCATTGACAAAACACAAGCAGCTTTCGAGTACCTCCGTGGAAAATTTCCAAGGTTAAGTGAAGCTAAGATAAAGGAAGGTGTCTTTGTTGGTCCTCAGATTCGTGAACTTCTTCGAGATGATGCATTTGACCATGCACTGCGTGGCAAGGAAAAGACGGCATGGAAAGCCTTCCAGTTAGTGGCAATCAATTTTCTCGGAAACAACAAGGCAGACAACTACAGGTTGTTGGTGGAAAACCTCCTCAAGGCATACAAAAGCCTTGGTTGCAACATGTCACTAAAGATACATTTTTTGCACTCTCATCTAGATTTTTTTCCACCGAACTGCGGAGCAGTGAGCGACGAGCATGGCGAGCGATTTCACCAGGACATTGCAACAATGGAGAAACGCTATCAGGGCAAATGGAGCCCATCAATGCTTGCAGACTATTGCTGGACAGTGACAAGAGATGCTCCATTTAATGAATACAAGAGACAAGCCAAGAAGCGCCGAGTAGACACTGAATAGGACTAAACTATGTACATAATAGTTTTTTGCCTTTTGTTTCATAATACATTTTATTTATATAACCCTTTTGCTGATTTTTTTTTGCTGATTGTTACATAAACAGGACAGGTGAAATATTATCATGTAAAGCAACCATAAACACATGAAAAGACCTAGGTTTACAATTTATGATTAAAACTCTACTATCTACACAATATACATAGACATAAAATGTAAAAACTTAAATATCTTAGAAACAGTAGCCAATCAGTTGTTTTAATTGTCATATTTGAATTCAGCACATCAAAATACATAATAAATAGCATATTTTATCTCTGAAGCAGACGACTTCTCAAAAATTGTAGACCAGTGTAGCAGTAGTAAATTGGTATTTTCTATGTGGGTCAGCACTATAAGAGGACAGGACCGTTTGCCAGTGGAGGAATGGTCAGACTCAGGAATCTTGGGTTCCATTCCAGGCTCTAGTAGACACAGACTCTTCTGCCCATTCCCCCCTACCCCACGCCCAAGCTTGACCCTTTATTCCCCATCCACTCCAATCTTTCCCTGTCTAACTCTGAACTATTCTACTGCTAGTTCCTCATCCCAGTCCCATTTTCCTCATCTAGTCACTCCCAGTCTCCACTCCTCAGGCTTCTGATCCCAGCTCCGATCTTCTGACCCCATAAATCTTAGTCTTACCCCTCCAGTCACCCTGTTCCAGTCACCTTCTCTCTCAGTCTCCTGGCCCAGCTAATCCCAGTTCTCTCCTCTACTTATGATCTGTCTCTCTCCTTTCCTGTCCTCCAATCACCCTTGCCCATGTTTCTCATCCCCTCTGTCTCCCAGTCCCCAGACTTCTCAACAGATTTCTGTGTCCTTGCCTCTCCCAGCTCCTTGTCCCAGTCTCTTTGACAAACTGGTTACAGTTCTCTTACTGCACCCGAGCTCCTTTTTAGATCCGTCTCCCCTTCCTCTTGCCCCACTGGTTACAAGACCTAGTTTCCTTGCCCAGACAGTCCCCACTCTACTCCCTGGCTCTCTGTCCCAGTCTCCATGTCCCGCAAGCCTCTGTCCCTGTTTCCACTCCTCAGGCTCCTTGTCCTACTTTATTCTCCCAGTCTTCCCCTGCAAAGCCCTAGATCCAGCTCTTGTCCGTTCTGCATTTGAATCACAAAGCTTCCTTCTCCACATGGTCTGGGTACCAGCGGGAGTGGCGGTAGAGGAAGCATGTCACTGAGAGCACAGGAGAAACAGGCCCACCGGCTAGGAGAAGCCATTGTAGTGAAAGTTCTTCCTCGCCCCTGTAGCTGTGGGTGGAGGAAGCAGGCTTAGGTGCTCTGTGGGAAAGGTGTTTGTGCAGTCTGGTCAGCAGGGAGAAACTTGAACATGCTTCATAAGGACAGAATCTTCTGAGATTTTAGCTGTTAAGATCTAACAAGTCTCTACTGTTAATGTGTGAACTATGATTTTTCAAAGGCTTATAACGTGGCCAAATTTAGGTGGATTCAGAGGGATGGCAAAAACGCTCATCCCTAACACAAAGGCCACCCCTGCCCACTTTGCTAAGTTTCAAGTCCCTGCTCCAAAGCCTGGGACACTACAGCATTCCAAAGTAGAGGTCACCAGATATTTTTTTAACATTGAACAACACTGCATTTTTCTCTAGGCTCATTCTCATCGAGTTTAAGACCAGAAGATCATCTAGTCTGACATCTTGTATATCGCAGGCCACCAACATCAGCAAGCACCTGCACACTAACCCCAACAACTAAAATGAGACCAAAATACCAGAGCTGAGCCCTTTTGGCTGCAAGTTCCAAAAAACTTCATCATGGAACAGATTCCTGGAATGGAAAATTTCAGCCCAACCAGTTAAAGTCTGGCAAAAATATAAGCAATTGAAAACAGTGTTTTATAATTGGACATGTTGGGCATCCTTAATAATAGGCAGTACTACCTGTCCCACCAGTAATATTGGCAAAGTAACCATTAAACTGATCTCTATTAGACTTTGATGATTAGATTAACTTGTATACTTGGATCTCTTTCTTGTACTAAGTTGTATAGCTGTGGTTGTGTTTCTGTAGTTTCATTTCTCCCAGTTCCTTGTTTAATAGAACGTTACCCACATGTCGTCTTCCTATGCTTTATTGTCTTGCTTGATATTGCATCTAATCATGTTGGTTCATAAACTTAACATCTCTTTAAATAGCACAGCATGTATCAGAGGACTAATTAGTTAACTGCTTCCTTGTGAGCATTTATTAGACATTCCCCAAACTCCTGTTGCATTGCTGGCATACTCAACTAATCTCAGTTCATTTCACTGAGAAAAAAGGAGGTTCAATACACTGGAAATGGCTGTGCTCAGTGGATGGGTGTTTCCCTCAGGGTATGTCCATACTGCAATTAAAAAAAAAAACCTGTGGCACTGAGTCTCAGAGCCCAGGTAAGTTGACTGGGGCTCGCAGGGCTCAGGCTGCAGGGCTAAAAACTTGTAGCTGACCAGGCTCAGTCTGGAGCCCGGGCTCTGAGACACAAACCCTCCTGGGATTTTAGAGTCCAGGTTCCAACCTGAGCCCAAATGTCTACATGGCTGTTTTTAGCTCCACGAACCCGAGTCAGCTGATCCAGGCCAGCTGTGGTCTTTTAGCCCAGGGTCTTTTATTGCAGTGTAGATGTATCATCAGTGTCTCCATAATGGCTGCTGCTATGTTTTTCCTTCACAGGGAGCAAACATAGTTATGGTCTAGATTACTTTTCTTTGAGATTAATTGAGACAACAGAAGGTGGTCCAATAAAAGATATTAATTCATTGACCTTGTCTCTCTAAAGAAGAAGGAACAAAGTTGCAAAGGCTGCTAGGGAAGAGACTGAAAACCAGGACATCTATGGTGGCATTCTCAGAAATGCTCCCAGTTCCACGCGCAGGGCCAGGTAGGCAGGCAGAGCTTCAGAGTCTCAATGCGTGGATGAGATGATAGTGTAGAGAGGAGGGGTTTAGATTCATTAGGAACTGGGGAAACTTTTGGGATGGGGGGAGCCTATACAGGAGAGATGGGCTCCACCTAAACCAAAGTGGAACCAGACTGCTGGCACTAAACATTAAAAAGGTTGTAGAGCAGTTTTTAAACTAGGAGATGGGGGAAAGCCGACTGCTGCAGCGGAGCATGTGGATCGGACAGAGACTTCGCTTAGGGGAGAGTCTATTGATAGAGATTCTCTAGGTTATAGTCAGGAGCAGAGGATGGAAGAGGATAATGTAAGGGCCAGATCAGACGAGAAACATTTACATAAAATATTGGACACATCAGAAAAGGGCAGACAAATAAACAGTGACAAGTTTTTAAAGGATTGTACACAAATGCTAGAAGTCTAAATGATAAGATGGGTGAACTAGAGTGCCTCGTGATAAAGGAGGATATTGATAGAATAGGCATCACAGAAACCTGGTGGACTGAGGACAATCAATGGGACACAATCATTCCGGGGTACAAAATATATCGGAAGGACAGAACAGGTCGTGCGGGGGGGGGGGGGGAGGAGGGGAGTGGCACTATATGTGAAAGAAAATGTAGAATCAAATGAAGTAAAAATCTTAAGAGAATCCCCATGTTCCATAGAATCTCTATGGATAGTAATTTCATGCTCTGATAAGAATATAACATTAGGGATCTATTATCGACCACCTGACCAGGATAGTGACCGTGATGATGAAATGCTAAGGGAAATTAGAGAGGCTATCAAAATTAATAACTCAATAATAGTGGGAGATTTCAATTATCCCCAAATTGACTGGGAACATGTCACCTCAGGACGAAATGCAGAGACAAAATTTCTTGATACTTTAAATGAGTGCTTCTTGGAGCAGCTAGTACGGGAACCCACAAAGGGAGAGGCAACTCTCGATTTAGTCCTGAGTGGAGCACAGGAGCTGGTCCAAAAGGTAACTATAACAGGAACACTTGGAAATAGTGACCATAATATAATAACATTTAACATCCCTGTGGTGGGAAGAACATCTCAACAGCCCAACACTGTGGCATTTAATTTCAAAAAGGGGAACTATGCAAAATTGAGGGGGGTAGTTAAACAGAAATTAAAAGGTACAGTGACTAAAGTGAAATCCCTGCAAGCTGCATGGGTGCTTTTTAAAGACACCATAATAGAGGCCCAACTTAAACTTATACCCCAAATTAAGAAACACAGTAAAAGAACTAAAAAAGAGCCACCGTGGCTTAACAACCATGTAAAAGAAGCAGTGAGAGATAAAAAGGCATCTTTTAAAAAGTGGAAGTCAAATCCTAGTGAGGTAAATAGAAAGGAGCATAAATACTGCCAAATTAAGTGTAAAAATGTAATAAGAAAAGCCAAAGAGGAGTTTGAAGAACGGCTAGCCAAAAACTCAAAAGGTAAAAAAATATTTTTTAAGTACATCAGAAGCAGGAAGCCTGCTAAACAACCAGTGAGGCTCCTGGATGATCGAGATACAAAAGGAGCGCTTAAAGTCGATAAAGTCATTGCGGCGAAACTAAACAAATTCTTTGTTTCAGTTTTCACGGCTGAGGATGTTAGGGAGATTCCCAAACCTGAGCCGGCTTTTGAAGGTGACAAATCTGAGGAACTGTCACAGACTGAAGTGTCATTAGAGGAGGTTTTGGAATTAATTGATAAACTTAACAGTAACAAGTCACCGGGACCAGATGGCATTCATCCAAGAGTTCTGAAAGAACTCAAATGTGAAGTTGCAGAACTATTAACTATGGTTTGTAACCTGTCCTTTAAATCGGCTTCGGTACCCAATGACTGGAAGATAGCTAATGTAACGCCAATATTTAAAAAGGGCTCTAGAGCTGATCCCAGCAATTACAGACCGGTAAGTCTAACATCAGTACCGGGCACAAATTAGTTGAAACAATAGTAAAAAATAAAATTGTCAGACACCTAGAAGAACATAAATTGTTGGGCAAAAGTCAACATGGTTTCTGTAAAGGGAAATCGTGTCTTACTAATATATGAGAGTTCTTTGAAGGGGTCAACAAACATGTGGACAAGGGGGATCCAGTGGACATAGTGTACTTAGATTTCCAGAAAGCCTTTGACAAGGTCCCTCACCAAAGACTTTTACATAAATTAAGTTGTCATGGGATAAAAGGGAAGGTCCTTTCATGGATTGAGAACTGGTTAAAAGACAGGGAACAAAGGGAAGGAATAAATGGTAAATTCTCAGAATGGAGAGGGGTAACTAGTGGTGTTCCCCAAGGGTCTGTCCTAGGACCTATCCTATTCAACTTATTCATAAATGATCTGGAGAAAGGGGTAAAAAGTGAGGTGGCAAAGTTTGCAGATGATACTAAACTGCTCAAGATAGTTAAGACCAAAGCAGATTGTGAAGAACTTCAAAAAGATCTCACAAAACTAAGTGATTGGGCAACAAAATGGCAAATGAAATTTAATGTGGATAAATGTAAAGTAATGCACATTGGAAAAAATAACCCCAACTATACATACAATATGATGGGGGCTAATTTAGCTACAACAATTCAGGAAAAAGATATTGGAGTCATCGTGGATAGTTCTCTGAAGACGTCCATGCAGTGTGCAGAGGCGGTCAAAAAAGCAAACAGGATATTAGGAATCATTGAAAAGGGGATAGAGAATAAGATGGAGAATATATTATTGCCCTTATATAAATCGATGGTACGCCCATATCTTGAATACTGCGTACAGATATGGTCTCCTCATCTCAAAAAAGATATACTGGCACTAGAAAAGGTTCAGAGAAGGGCAACTAAAATGATTAGGGGTTTGGAACGGGTCCCATATGAGGAGAGATGAAAAGTCCTAGCCTCTTTAAGCTTGGAAAAGAGGAGACTAAGGGGGATATGATAGAGGTATATAAAATCATGAGTGATGTGGAGAAAGTAGATGAGGAAAAGTTATTTACTTATTCCCATAATACAAGAAGTAGGGGCCACCAAATGAAATTAATGGGCAGCAGGTTTAAAACAAATAAAAGGAAGTTCTTCACACAGTGCACAGTCAACTTGTGGAACTCCTTGCCTGAGGAGGTTGTGAAGGCTAGGACTATAACAGCGTTTAAAAGAGAACTGGATAAATTCATGGAGGTTAAGTCTATTAATGGCTATTAGCCAGGATGGGTAAGGAATGGTGTCCCTAGCCTCTGTTTGTCAGAGGGTGAAGATGGATGGCAGGAGTGAGATCACTTGATCATTACTTGTTAGGTTCACTCCCTGTGGGGCACCTGACATTGGCCACTGTCGGTAGACAGGATACTGGGCTAGATGGACCTTTGGTCTGACCCAGTACGGTTGTTCTTATGTTCAAACTGTGTGCTCTCACTGGGGTTTGGTGCTTCTGTACCATCCCTTGCTATAGGCTGTGTCTAAAGGCTACAAACACAGCTTACTGTAACAAATAATTTGATAGAAACTTTAAATTGCAAACATTTTAAAAAGAGTGAGTTTAATATTTATTCCAAATTCAACACAGAGCACTAACTTATTTTGGAGGGGGAACGGGAATGGGAGATATGTTAAGGATTCTTGAGAATCACATTTTGCTTTTTAGGAAGTAGGCCTACCCCAGTTTGGGGGAGATGGTCTACATATTCAGACTATTAGAGGTTGAGATTTAAGAGGTGGTTTATCTAAAAGGAACCCCCAATCTTAAGCCAAACCCTTAAAAGTAAAAAATTGAAACCAAAAGTTGTTTTCTCAGAGTATTCTCCCTGGAAAATATATAGATATAGAGTTTTTTTTTCTTTTTTTGCAAGAATTCATCAAATGACTGGGTAAATGATCAATCCAATGAAATAAGCTCTGATGCTTTGTTACCTCTTTGGTTAATCATATTCATTGCACAGTGCTGCACTGAAAGTGGCCCACGGGGCTGCATTGAAAAGGCTGTTCTAATCATCTAAAGAGACAGAGGAATGGGCTTTTCTCCAGAATAAACAAAGGAGAAAAATATATCCTCCAGAGTTGTCAGTCAGCAACAAGCAATATCCACTCTCGCTCATAAGTGCTTTTAAGCTGAGGTAAGTAACTTTGTTCATAATGTTTGAACTGGTGTGTTTATTTAAAACAACACAATAATCCACCACTACAAAAAATAAAAACAATAGTTTTCTGTTCATTGTTAAAGCTTATCCAGTGAACAACAAGCAGATTTTTAGAACAGGCAATTCCTGGGTCAACAAGCACATGTTGTTTCTCAACATGGTACTCATTGGCATACGCCTACCCGCAGCTGGCTAAAGGCACTGGTCATGGTGAGACACAAAGCAAAATACATTTAAACACGGCTTAATGCAATGCATGAAGTACTTAGGTTTTCTGAGTCTGCTGCTGGCTTTCCATTTGGGTAACAAAATAAGTGCAGCTATAGAAAGGAATTTGAACATTGCTAAGTAAGTCTGAAATCTACCATTACCAAAATGCATGTATTAATGGGGACTCAATGCCTCAAGGGGTGGATACTGAGATCTACTGCTTTTTATCTTTGTCACCAGTTGAAATCCAGCCCAGAGTGGTAGCAACAGAAAGTTGCTTCCAACTCATAGCTGTTAGGTTGACCTTATGAAATGACACTGATGATCTTAGTCCAGTTCCAAATGAGCACATGTACTGCCATCCAACCCCCTCCTCCCCCGGCCAGGTTGGCTATCTCAACAAAGAGACCAAGGAAATGAATCGGAATAGTCTAGTCTCATTGTCCAAAAAGCGCAAAACATAAGCAGTACAACAGTGAAAAGTTGTATGAATTTTAAAATTATTGTGGCATTAACAACCTAAGGTGGCATTAGTATACATTTATTTCTTAAGGTAGGAGTTCTAACCTGACAGTGTCCCTTTAAATTAAAGGAGTTAAAATAAAAAAATTAACAGGACAGCCACAAGCTGCACAGTTATAATAAAAGTGTTGGGATCTACTGTCCCCTTGATTTGTTGGTGTAGGGCAGGAAACTGATGTTACTCTAAAGTAATGCACAGGTGTTAAGTATGATTAATAATAACTGATCTAGTCATAACTTAATCATTCATATTATTAAAATGACTAATTGTTAACAACTGATTATAATAGCTCCATAAATGTGCATGGTACTTTACAGACATACAGGAAAACATTATCTATCCTGAAAAACAGACAGACAAGAAAAACAAAGTCACAGAACAATATACATGAGGGAAGATATGAAAAGATATTTATATAAAATATAAAAAGATATTTATATAAAAAATAAAATAAAATCTTTCATAAAAGATATGAAAAGATATTTATATAAAATATAAAATAATATTTTACTTATTTTTCAGCTTTAAATAATAATGAACACACACACACACACACACAACTCTAGGCACCATATAATGATGCCCATACCAGTATTAGTGGAGAAGAGAACAAGGTCATTGTAACCTATACATTATTTCAACATCTACATTATAGTCATATAATGGAGGAGTCACCAATAGCCCAATAACCAATAATTGAAAGCTGCAGAATAGGTTTCATTGTTATACAACACATAGATGTGATTTTACATGCAACTGATTTGTTGTTAAACACCCTTGCCCAACAATTAGCTATTAATATTGTCCTCCTCCATATGACAGAAGGCTTTGTTGTTTGGTGGTTTTCTTATTGCTTCATTAGCAACGCTTTTAATTAAACAATACTGAGGGAGATGCAAAGGCAGATGCATTTCCTAGGGACTAATGTTTGGCTGGAAGGAATTTATAACCAAAAGGCTCCACCAAGGACCATTAACCCCAGCTAATCATTAATTCTTAGGGAGTGCTTTGCAGTTGGTTTGTACTTTTGTTACGAATTAACATTGACCACACGGGGTTTTGTAACTGGTGATGCAGTTTCATCTAGCATGTACAAGGTGCTTTAATACAATTAATGCCCTGTACTGTAGCCAAATCAGATTTCTTGAAACATCTTTCATTCTATTCATCTTTATAAAAGGGATAGACATTCATATACTTTTAATTTTCTTTTCCTTTTAGTGGTTTGACTAAAATTTTAAAGTGTTTAAGAAGTTTTTATTCAGGCGAAGCTCCCTCTGAAATCAATGGGAGTGTTGCCGTGAGGAAAGCCATAGTAAAAACTAGAGCAGTGGTTCTCAAAGCCAGTCTGCCGCTTGTTCCACCGTACTGTTAATTTTTTCACACAAAAATTTAAATAAAGAAATTGTGGGTCTGTTTTTTGAACCCTGCAAACTATAAACAGGTTGGAATTTTCAAAACTTTTCATGAAGTTTTCTCTTCTTTTTCAACACACTCTAGTGCAGTGGTTTTCAAAGCTGGTCCGCCGCTTGCTCAGGGAAAGCCCCTGGCGGGCCGGGCCGGTTTGTTTACCTGCCGCGTCCACAGGTTCGGCCGATCGCGGCTCCCACTGGCCGCGGTTCGCCACTCCAGGCCAATGGGGCAGCGGGAAGCGGCAGCCAGCACATCCCTCGGCCCGCGCCGCTTCCCGCAGCCCCCATTGTCCAGGAGTGGCGAACCGCGCCCAGTGGCAGCCGCGATCAGCCGAACCCGCGGACGCAGCAGGCAAACAAACCAGCCCGGTCTGCCAGGGGCTTTCCCTGAACAAGCGGCGGACCAGCTTTGAGAACCACTGCACTAGAGTGTGTTGAAAAAGAAGAGAAAACTTCATGAAAAATTTTGAAATTTCCAACCTGTTTATAGTTTGCAGGGTTCAAAAAACAGACCCACGATTTCTTTATTTAAAATTTTGTGTGAAAAAATTAACAGTAAAAGTAAGGATCAAAAACTTTACATAAATTATTATCAGAATGGTTAGTCAATATGTCCTTTATTGAAAACCATGTTACTGACAATTGATTTACCAAATCCTTTCTCCCACACTTATTTTCAGTAAATGAAGAATGTTGATACATTTGTAATAAATATAGCTATAAAAGTTCATGAAAAACACAATATTTCAAAGAAGTCAGCAGGTGTTTTTTTTTTTTCAAAATACTGAAAAAAAGGCTTTTTAGAAAAACACTTCTCATTTGAAAATAAAACTCCCTCAGTAAAAACTGAGTTAGCAACGTCCACTTTAACCCTTTATATATGAGAAGCTACAGATGTGGCCAGTCCCAATGCTTCAAAGGAAGGCAGAAAAAAAGACCACCACAGAATACAGCTGGCCAATTGCGCAAGGGCGAAAAACAAAATCCTTCCTGAACTCTGCAGGTGACCACGTGAAGCCCTGAAGCATGAGATTTGATTATAGTCATTGTCTTATTGTAGAGCTATAAGTGTTATTATGAACATGCTGAGGGCAATGCAGAGCTTCCTGTTCTCTCTCCATGGCCCATGAAGGAAGGGGATAAGCAAGGGGGATTTCCAGATTCCAAGGCCAGAAGGGATCCTCCCCCCCCAACCATCCAGCCCTCTCCCGCCACAGGCTATGGAGTTTCTCCCAGATCTGGATTAAAGCACATATTTTAGTAAAATGTATAATCATCATTTGCTAGTGCATAAACAAACCTTTGATCTTTGATGGAGTCCATTAAAGCAGTGTTATTCATTTTTCCCTTTTCTAATTTTCCTCTTCTGTGCAGGTCATCTGTGTTTTGAAAATAACAAGGTTGCAACCATTTGTTAATGGCAGCCGCCTGTGGCTCTGGATAAAAAATGTTTGGTCTGTAAGGAAACTAATGAGAAAATAAATGAATGTATATTTTCAAACAGATGTTATTAGACCCTGGTACTGCTGCTTGTTTATGCCCTGGTGTATACTTATTGCAGACTGCGCTACAACTAATCCAGACATTAGTCTCAATGTAGAGTCCATTCGTCTGGCGCTTGTTCTGAACCTCAGATCTTATAATTTATTTTTTTCTGATGTCATTAACTTTGCTAGCAAAAACAAATTCCACAAAGTAGATCTAACACTAAGTGGGATAGCAATCACATGAGATGATGGGTAAAATGTAACACAGCTCATTCACTTGGATTGCAAACAATCTTTTTTTTTAAAAGGGAAGTCTTTATTTCTGACTTTCAGAGATTTCATTCACTAACTGATTCAGCGCGACAACTATAAAACACACCTTGCTATCTGGCTATACCGAAAGAAGAACAGGAGACACTTGATATGGTTTTAACTGGGCTGAAACTTTATTATTAGATGTCTGGAACTACCTGGCAGATAAAAGTGTACAGTGCAAGTAACCCCATGTTTATTCTATAATTACCTGGGGGACTTCTGCCAGCTCCCTGACTTTTTCCATCTGGGTCCCTCAAGCCAACTCACTGCTGGGACTTTACCATCCATCCCACCCCTGTATTAGGAGGGTTAAGGTGGGCTACAAGAAAAAGGGGGTTGGCTCCCTCCCATACCATTCATAGGGGCTCAAAATTGCCCCCCATTGCATTCCTTTAACCAATACCTCATTTTTAAGTCCTTTACCAAGCCATTTATCTGATCAGTGTGTACCTTCCCTATCAAGTACCTGCACTGGACATCTGCCACAAGGGGGCACCAGCAATTAGTTTGGCTGCTTCCTCGCCAAACCCAGTTGGGTTCCCAGACATCTCCCAACAGAGCCGGCTCCAGGCACCAGCTTGGCAAGCAGGTGCTTGGGGCGGCCACTCCGGAGAGGGGTGGCAGGTCCAGATATTCGGTGGCAATCTGGCGGATGGTCCCTCACTCCCGCTCGGAGCGAAGGACCTCCCGCCGAATTGCTGCCACAGATCGCGATTGCAGCTTTTTTTTTTTTTTTTGGCTGCTTGGGGCGGCCAAAACCCTGTAGCCGGCCCTGTCTCCCAATGCCATCTTTTACATCAGTCAAAAATATGCTGGAATCCAAATCTGACAGGTGAACTCCCATCTCCCACTGCCCCCTTTTATATTGGCCAACAATGCGTCTTCACCCCAAGTCCGACAGGTGAACCCCATCCACCAAAATAACTCCATTGCCCCATATGCCATGTGAAGATCATTGAGGACGCCAGTTGCCGGGTTGCCAATGACACCAGGTACCGCAGCACACGCTCCTCTGTAAGGGGCCATATGGCGACCAGTGTTCCAGATCCTGAAATTGCAAGATCTCATTGGACCACCGACAACATCATACCCCAAGGCTCCATAACGCCAGCGGCATCCACTCGCGTTCCTTGCTGGCTCCTGGTGCAAGCTCCTGCAATCTGTCAGACTGAAAATGAGACAAGGTATCTGCTATGCCATTATCAAACTCTGTGCACATGCTTGGAAGAAAAACAGATGTTAAGGCTTGAACACTGTAGCACAAATGTCCTCACTAACCTCATAATCCTGTGTGATCTGGAAGTTTGGTGATTAATAACATGTGCCACTACCATGTTGTCACATCAGAAGCACAAGCTTTTATTAGCCAGCTCCGGTCCCCAAATAACCACTGCAACCAATATGGGGGAAAATTCCAGGAAAGTCATGTCCAGCACTATCCCATTTTGCATCAGAGGGTGGGCCATTTCTGGTAAAACACCTGGTAAAACACCCCAAAGCCCATAACCCCTGAAGCATCCAAATGGATTTTCAAACCAGCCTCTAATAACTATTCCTCTCTCCATAAAGATACCCCATTAAATTGGCTGAAAAACTGTTCCCACACCTTCAAGTCTTCCTTCATTGCTCTAGTAACTCTCATGAAATGGAGCAGCCTTGCTACGCATGTTGTGGCCAATGCCTGCTGGGCACAGAATGCCTGGGGCAACAACCCTGCAGGCAAAGTTACAGTGCCCCATAATAGATTGCAGCTCTCAGATTGTGAGTTTTTTGGCTCCTATAGCTCTCCGAAATAAACCCAATAGCTCCTGAAGCTTATCCTGAGGGCACTGCGATATGCCCGCTGTTGTGTCTAGCTCAACCTCCGGGTAAGTCAATGTAGTGGAAGGGCCCTCTGTTTTTTCCTCTGCTAGGGGTACTCCCATCTGTTTAGCCAGGGCCTGAAATGTGTCCAACAGGTGAACAAACTCATCCAACCCTGCAAGGCATAAAAACAAAAAATGTCTAAATAGTGCATTATTTGGCATAGACCAGCTGCTTGCATCACTGCCCAGTGCAACATTGTACTAATTTTTTCAAATGCTGAACAGGGTACCGCACAGCCCATGGGCATAGCCTTGTCAGAATAAAATTGTCCCTCAAAAGAAAAACCCAACGGTTTGACGTCCAATGGATGCACTGGCAGCAGTTGAAAAGCAGGCTTGATCTCACACTTAGCCATGAGCACTTCCAGGCCACACAACCTAACTATGCACACAAATTCATCAATGGAGGAATAGCAAATGGAATACAGAACTGGGTCTATTCCATTGTTAATGGAGCTACCTCATGGGTATGAAAGGTGATAAATGAATTGATAATTCTCCTGGAGCCTTCTTTAGGACCAAGTCCAGATGGGAAACCTGCAAGTTCTCTACATGTAATTGCTTGAATGGCCCTGCTATCCTACCCTCATTTAACTCCTGTGTAATCTTTTTCTGCACAGTATGGCCCATCCTCATCATTTTCAATTTTTTTGACATCACATGCGTCCTAGTCCCTGTAAAGGGAATCTGAAATCTCACAGTAAACCCCTCCCACAAATATGCCCCATCTGCTTTGTTGGGGTAATCCCACAGGAGAAACCTTCACACCTCTGGCTTAATTGGTGATAGTACGCTTGCCCATCTCACTGCTTTCAGCCCACCCTTCTCCTCTGCTTGTGTTCTGTCCCCCCATCCCACTCCAGTTAATACTTGACCCATATCCAATCCTGTTTCCCCCCTGTGACCTTTCCCTACCTCTCTGGCAAGAATGGGCCCCAGAACATATTTTGCAAGCATGCCTGAATTTACAGATGCTGTGAAAAACACCGCTGTCATTAAATGCCCAATAAATATTGTGATGCGACTCAGGGCCCTGCCAGTCTTGCTGTGGAATGAACAGGCCACTATCCTGGTCTCTGCGGAGTCATCCACTCCAATCACAGCATATGGGGTGGTATGTCCCACTGGATCCCAGTTTGTTTTGCCACCCTCAATCTAAAATGCTCATTATAATTAAACCAAGACAAGACAAGACAGGAGATCTTCAATGATCAGAAACTCAAAAAAGAGCCCTATGAAAAACTAGGACAAGTTACAAAGGATGAGTACAAACAAATAACACAAGTACGTAGGGACAAAATTAGAAAGGCCAAGGAACAAAATGAGATTAAACTTGCTAGAGACATAAAAGGTAACAAGAAAACATTATACAAATACATTAGAAGCAAGAGGAAGACCAAGGACAGGGTAGGCCCATTGTTCAATAAGGGAGGAGGGGGGACAATAACAGAAAATGTGGAAATGGTAGAAGCGCTAAAATCACATTTTTGTTTCAGTTTTCACCAACACGTTTAGTAACAATTGGCCATCTAATAGAGTGAATGCCTGTGAAAATGAGGTAGGAGCAAAGGCTAAAATAGGAAAAGAACAAGTTAAAATTACTTAGACAAGTTAAATGTCTTCAAGTCACCAGGGCCTGATGACCTACTTACTGGTAGGTTCCAGCTACACTGTAAATCCTACTGTGATGGGGGAACCCAGTTATAACATGGAATTTTGTGGTCATGGTTCATTGCTGCTATTTAAACGGGTCTGACCAGTGTGTTAATGGAGACAGTATCCTGCTATGTAGTAAACTGCTGCCTGTCAAAATGGACAACAGCAAGAAATGGACAAAGGGGATAATATGCCAAAGAGCATGTAAAACCTTATTTTGGACAAATTATACCTACTCCTTAGTGAAGTATTTAGAGCTTGACATGCCAACAAAGTGTCTTGAATGAAATAGTGCTTACAAATCGTGCTCCAGCCTTAGGCTTTAGCAGGGCTGATGGAGGTTTCAGGACCACAGTCATAACGTGGGTTAATTCTGTTTATGTTGACATGGTGTTATGGTGTTGGGGACTATCACTCACTGTTGCCATATTCCCCAGCATGGTAGAAGTTGCAGTGTAGATAGATGGAACCTTAGAACTGCAAATGAGATTTTGAACCAAAATAAGGTCTGCTGCTGGGGCCAATGATGATTATCCACCCTATGGTGACTTGCAAATCAATACATTGAAGCAGCAAACCATAAATGACTGAACTCTGACTTTTAAGCCACTGCCCTAGGTGGCTTCACTGCAATTTCCATTCAAAAATATGACCCCCAACCAACATCTCCCTACAACTGAGGGGAGAAGATAATTCTAGTCAACTGCAGTTTTCTATTGATAATTATTCAGACAATAACCTAATATATCCAAAGTTACAAATACCAGCAAATGATGTTTATTAGTAGAAATGTCCTGCTCTAGAAAATTCAGATCCAGAGCCACATTTTGAATAGCAGACACACATATCCATCCCAAACTTATGGGTGTTCAAAGTTTATGCTCTTGGTACAGCCTCCTGTAAAAATAGGGGCCAATTACAAATTTCAGAGCTAGATGTAAATTCAGATGAATATGCTGGTGTTTGGGATTTGGAGTTTTCATTTGAGCCTGCTCTAATTATGGCCATTTATACCAATATATCTGAAAATTAAACAAGACACTTACAGCTTTACAAGTAATATATTTTGGACTCCTCTGTGTTGGCATAATAAAGAAAAACAGATTTCAGTTCATCCTTCAACTTGTATATTGAGCTAGCATATAAAACCAAATTGATAGAAGAGTCTGAGTGCTAATCCCTGAAATTATATGATAAGTAGACAAGGTGAAGAAAGACAATTATAACTGTTTTAAGCACTGAAAAAACCACAAGACTAGAGGTGATAAGAGGGCTGATGCTCTTCCATGGGCATTTTATAATTCTTTTGTAGTTGCAAGACTTTTTCAGCTGTGGACAGTTAAACTGGTGTTCAGTGTGTTCTGGTATAAAAGTGCTTCTCTATTGATGAAATATACCACACCTACACCCACTAAAACTAGATGCTCTGTGGTTTATACTCCCAGAAGATGAAAGTCTATGGGAAAGAGATATGAATACTAATGGGAGACAGATAATTAGTTTAAATTAACGTATTATCTTGTAACAAAAGTAAAACTCGGCATCAGATATTAAGAAAGCAGCATGGTCCCTATGTATCTGAGAGGAGGAAAGAAATATTATAATGTAATCACTGGAAATTAGTGCTTTTGAAGGGAGCAATGGATCAGTGTTCTCGTCACACTCTCCGTGAGTATCTGGGTCATACTAGGGAAACTGATGATCCAACCAGCAGACTGCATTCAAAGTCCTTTCTAAGGTCAAGATCGGTCACTTGCCAGCCGACATTCCTGTTGCAATTCCACCCCCCAACATTCGAGCCATCAGGCTAGCCCAGAGAATACTGTAGCTTAATGTTGAGGGATTGACGGCAGACAAAAGCAGCAGTGCTTCTGAAGCGTCTTGGCCAGTGCAATACATTTTGGCGTCTTTCAAACAAAAGGCAAGATAGAATTAATAACTATCAACTGTAGGCAACAGTAGTGTTATGAAGCAGCAATTCTAGTCAAAGATACAGATAAGTCACATGTTTTAGTAATTCATAATGTGGAAGAATAACATGACCAGTTACCCACCTAGTTTTGCCCCAAATCCATCCACATTACAGGTGGCTCCCATGTAATACAGATTTGTATGTACACACATCACATGAAGAGCTTGGTTTTAGTTTACAGTAAATTGTTTCTTTGGGGCATGTTTGCAAACTGATTCAAGCAGTGAGTCTATTAGCTAATAGATATGAAGGTGGTTTTGCAAGTACTGGTTGACTGATTATTTGACAGTTCATTTGAGCTTTTAAATATGGACTATGTAGTATAATTTATAAATGTCAATTTAGAGGTGAAGGGTGAAGATAGACATGACGATGTGGATGTTTTATTGAAATGATTTGGTTTGCTAATGTCAGTCACAGATTGAGGTGTTTTGTTCCAGTTTTAAATATTTGTTACTCAGGCAACATGCCCAGGAAGTTGCCCAACAAAGAAATGCGTAAAAGCTTGCCTCAGGTGGTGGCCCTATATAAGTTTGAAATATTCAGCACTCTATTTGCAACTGAAGAAAAAAAAAATCAATGGAGTTTAGACTGTATGGGCCTGATTCCCATGTACACGACGGCTCCTTTACATTTCTCTGGTAGGTATTTATGTAATGCAGGGATTAGTTTAAGACCGAGTCTAAATTACATATACAGCAATTTTAAGGCCCTTTTATACTACCAGCATTCTGTAAAGGGGCCTTGGTGTAAATAATAATCAGGTACTATACACTGAATAGACAAAGGCTCTGAAAAGAATGTTGATATGAAAAGTTCAGAGGGGAGGATGAGTTAACATCTTATTTAGTTGGAAACATCTTTTATTTTTGTGCATACCCAGTAGTTATTTGTGCACAGAGGATAAATTCTGCCTTCAGTTGCACTCATGCAACACCATTGATTTAAGTGGGAAATAAATGAGTAAAACAGAGTGAATTTTGATTTTTCCCTTTTGTGGCAGTTCTAGTTCTTAGAACAGGAAACTACTTCTTGCTCTGTACTGCCCAGAGTCCTTGACAAGAAGTTTGTTGTATCTGTTTTTGGAGCATGAGAATACAGCAAGGTAGATCCACTCCACAAGCTCTGTCTCCCCTAATAAAACAAAATGTAAATGCCCATTTTATAGAAAACCAGCCCTCTAGGAGTTACATCTTGTCCCAGCCCATCAGAATCTTTCAGTGTGGCTATGTCATTTTTGAAACATTTTATGGAGATTGTCCTTTTGAGAATGCTGAGAAAAGAGTAAGGTGTCACATTCCCCTTTTGAAAAGCTAGAGGACAAAAACAACACTAAGGCTACTTATAGGTCTTCAGAAATGGTACTCTGTATTTGATGAACCAGGTTGGCTTATCTTTTTTATTAAAAGAAATATTACACTAATATTTCTCTCATGCTGCTATAGGCAACAATATGTGTCTTCCTATCGCATTCACTGGGTAATCAAAGTGGAAAAATGGTGGCTGCCTGAGGTTCAGAAGAAAATAATATATGTGGGTTTCACTCTCCCACCATGCTTGTTAAATATTAAGCACATTCATTATGATATATGAAACTAAAACTCCATTTTCTGCACCAAGTACATGGTACTATTTGAATAATGGATTATTGTTAAAGCCAACATTGTCTGCCTTTCTAATATACTCCACATTGACACCGAATGTCAGTCTCTGCATAAATAGCAGGTGCAAATATATTGTTTTCAGTTGCTTGGTTGCAAGGTGATTATCAATAGAGTACTGAATATATTAGTTGTAACACAAATAGGACAACTCCAGCAGCTCATAAAGCGATATGCTATTAACTTTTTGTGCTCAAAATCTCTCCAATATATGAACATGTAAAAAGTTAGCTGCAATAAGTCAGAGAACCAGCTCTTCTCTCTTTAATTAAAAAAAAAATCAGTATGCAGATGGGAAACATTTCCACTTGTTGTTATAATAAAGGGGTAGCTGGAATAAACATAGAAAAGTGCCCATATTATGATCAGTTGCTTTAAATCGGATGTGGAAGGGAGTTTACCATACCCATTATGTAAACAGTATCAACCACATTCATCCCTTGGTATAATTCCATTGATTTAAAGGGAATTACACCAGATTTCAATTTGGCATTTTCTGTCTTATGAAATTATAATATAAATGCACACAATGTTTACATTGCTATAATGTATGTTTAAGATGGTCTGTATATAAGGTTTGTCCATGGTTCCTCCTCGATTTCTCAGTTTCCTCTGCCTTCTCTTCTTTCCCTAGGTTCTCTCTCAGACCCTGCCAAATTCAGCAAAACAATTAAAAATGTCTAAGAATGGAAGGGATAAAAAGAGCCATCATTGTGAGGATGGGCACTCCTATCAGCTAGAGTTATAAACTATGTCCAGAAGTTCAGATATGAAACGTAGCCATCTGGAGGATGTTAAAGATTAGTTCTCTGGACCACCAGGAAAAAAATAAAGTTTGAGAATCAATGCACCAAGCATTGGCCATATCATTGTTCATGACACTACTAGGAGCAAGTGAGATTCCATGTTATGGTTCAGTGATGACCATGTTCTAGTTTGTTTCTCTCAATTGTATTGGTGGCTCAGGATTTTGCACATTAAGCATAGACAGGTTGTACTAATGCCAGTCGCTCCGACTCCAACTCTTAGTTGGGAATGGGTCTAGCTGTAGTGGCTACTACTCAATACAGTCAATTAGACAAAGTGCTGATTGTCAGAATCTTAGGAATGATTACCTGTCCATCCCTGTGTCTGTCCCCATGTCCCCACAGAGCAGCCAGAAGGCAAAAAATATTTAAGAGTTTCTGGTTTGGATCCAGTTTTTGGGTGGTAAAATAGCACCAGCAGTTGCTTTTCTAAATGAAACCATTGCTTCTTGAAGTGCTGATGTAGCATGGCAGGGAGGAGCATAATAAAAACACTGCAAAACAATGTTATGGTTCATGATGATGAGGTAGACAAATACTTCTGCCCAAATTATAGTTCAAATAAAAACAGGGACAAGGCCTGGCAAGAGGACCATTTACCATGTAAGTGACAGTTGACTGCCTCTAGTATTCTGTCATCTGTTCTTCCTGGGTACTGGCCCCACAGCTCTTCAGCATCTTTAATGGCAGTCAGATTGTGAGCATGGCTATATGAGTGTTAAGTGATAGCAATGAAATTTGAAAGTGACTATTTAATACTGTAGAAGCATTCTGGGATATATGCAGAGTACACTACAATAGTGAAACTGATGGACAAGGAAGAAATTATGTTATTACTTTCATCTTAGTTTACTGCATATCTTTCAGTTAAGTGCAGACATATTACAGACACCTTCACATGAAGATATACAAAACATATGATAAGCTAAGGTATCAATAAGCGACTTGGGTGCCTCCATTTTTGGATGATCCATTGGAAATTATTTTAAAGAGGGCCAATTTGCAAGAACTGCTGAGCACCACTGAAAATCACGCCCCTTACAAATGGGTTCTCAATTTAGGCATCAAGAAAGAAAAAAAAAATCACTAAAATAATGAGTCTGTGCCCTCATTAAGGAAAAGCTATTAAATGGTATCTCAGTTAGCAGGGACTTTTAAACACAGTTGAGATTCTGATAAGTTAGAATCAAAGTCCATTTTTATAGTGTATTTTGACTGGAAGAAAGCAATCAACTACATTCTAAATTCCTTCAAACTTCCTGCAGTTAAAATCAAGTCATGGAACCGATTCTTCTGAAAGCTCAGAGCTCCATGAATACACCTATAAATGGAGGATGAGACTTTGATATCAACAACTTGGAATAAGTCTCCAAATGAAAGTCCATTAGCCTTCAAGTCCCTTCTATTTCATGTATTTTTATACAAGGCATCAAGTGTGACAGGTATTTCAGATACATTAAAGACTGAGTATGTTCTATAATCTAATAAATCTTTGAGTAAAGAAATATTTATCCTAAATCTTTTTCTTTCCTGGCCTTCATAGAGTGGTTTAATTGTGATGAAGGAGTTGGGAACTGATCTGGATTGACGTGTGGAATGGACACTAGTCTGCTGGACATATATAACTGAGTCTCATTATCATAATAATTTTGTTAACTCAATTAAGTCTCAATCAGTTGCAGTCACTAAGCACTGCAGTACAACTAACTCTGCTGCTGTTAATTTAAACTAGTGCTGCCGGCTCTACAATTAATGACTGTGATGAGCTGGTAGTTTCTGAATGACCTTGCTCTCACCACGTTTCTGATCATGACTCCAGAGGATGTTCTTATCCCATAGTTGATATTGCTGTTCCTCAACTATCGGTAAAATTAAGATGGCCAGCAGCTACCTAACTCCTACAGCAAACTTAAGACAATCTATATTTATGTTTACTTAAAAAGCCAGCAAACAAAAACACACAAAAATTGAGCACAAACATACATGATGTTTGCAGTCCCACAAGTTCTTCAGGTGTTTGTTTTAGAGAGGCCCCCTAAAATGCCTTTTTCTACATTCTCCTAGCTATGAGTCTACATGCATCTGATCAGAAGTATTTATCATTTGATCTTTTCTTTTCCTCCATGCTGTGATGCAAGTGTTTCATTCTTACAAAGCAAAAACTGTTTGGATGGCAAAAAATAAAATAAAATAAAATAAAAATCTGTATTTCTCTTTGGGGTGGAATGTGAAATTGGTATACAAAAAGTGTAATTTTTATCTTTCATATCAAATCTGTTTCTTTCCCACCTTCCTTTTTATATGTGATTGCTTCACTCACACAATAATCATAGCATAATAGGACATTTGGGTGAAGGGTCTGTGTTAGATGTGGATGAAAATATCAATTTTTTCTCCTCAATAGTCACATCTGAAATATCTATCAATATGTTACATTTTGGATGAGGCAAAGGGATATTAATAAAATTCATAGTAATTTTCAGGAAATTCTCATTAATTTAAGAAGAATTTAAAACTTAGGCCATGTTCCTACTTTCAGCAGTGTCAATTTCACTGAAGGAAATTTTCTCCCTTTGAGTGCCAATGAATACAATCTGGGAATGGCCAAAAGGACAAACAGACACATTTTCTTTACAAGAAGTATTTATCATTTGAATGGAAAAATGAAATAAAGTTTTGCACAATTCTAGTCTCTTTATGCTTCTACAATCAAAAGCTTCCTGTTAAAACCTGTATCTTTATACACAGCAGTGGTCAGATATATCAGCATGAAAATTGTGTCAGAAGTGATAAGTTCCTTTGCAAAGTTTCCATTTTGAGACATCATCATTCCCCAACAAAAAAATCATTGTCAGAAAATTCCCAGCCAGTTCTACCTGTGAACTTTGGGAACATCTGGATCTGACCTTCAGTGTCTTTCAGCCACTGTGTGAATTTACTCCATATGAGGTTGTTCACTAATAATAAAACCATCCTTTTTTCTCTTAGCTTTCTTAAGAGATACAATGTGTCATGTAACATGGGAAAATGTCTTTGATCTTTGGTACACTTATCTCAAGTTTCATTTTGTTTAAAATATCTGGTGCTAACTGTGCTGAAAATGAAGTTGGTTTGAAAGCAAGATGTTTTGAAGTATGAAAAATGCATTGCCTGACTGAAAAAGTTCAAAAGAATGCCTTCTCTTCAATTATACACTCTGTATGTGGGAGTGCAAATATCCTTTCTGCATACTCTGGCTCAACAACAGTGAACAGAAGCAGTTCATCATTCTTTCAGAAGCAGGGCAGCTAATCATTCTGTCACCTGCAGCTTGGGACTTATTTCCATAAAGTTTACTTCCACTAAGCACTGTTGTAAATCTTTGATTTCTTTTTTAACTAGCACACATATTCAACTAAGGGGTAGCAATTAAGACTTTTTGATTTAAATGTAGTAGACAAGACAAGAGAACCTGGCATGGCACAGTGGAATACACAGACTGGATTGCTAATCTTAATATTTAGTATTATATGTCAAAGAAAAACTATTACAGTTCTATCCCCATTTTGCAAGGCATACATTGATCTTGTTTTGGGCAGACACACACACTACAAGAACTGATAGCACCATCATTTGTTTGCCACCATTTTCAAAACAAACATGACACATGAACCACTGTACCTGGTACCTCAGTAGGAATTCTTTTTGTCACAGCATCACGTGGTGATAAATGTCTCTACACACAAACAGGAAACCTTTGCAGGACTATAGTGTCAGGACAGACTAACCTAGAATGCTTGGATGTACCTTTGTTGCTACCGTCATTCTCCTGTGGATAGAATAAGGCTAAGATGACAACAACTATATGTGCTGGTGAGTAGTAACGAAGAATTAAAAGCTACAGAATCTTGATCAGAGGATAAAGCCACTGCAGACATGCATTTAACATGGTGTTCTTTAGACAGCAGAGGAACATAAAGAGAAAGCAAGGATATTGGATGTTATTGATGAAAGAGCAGTGCAAATGCTATGAGCCACTCTGTAACCTCTCTGCCTTAGCAAGAGTAAGCTTTGCTGGAGATTAGACTGTCTCTCAGCTCCCTGTCACACCAGTCCATCTTCCTCACCAGCAAACCCCTCAAGGCTTTCCCAGCCCAAACCTTGCCGAGCAGGTAACAATCAGTGAGCTCCATCCCCCGAGCTCCTCAGAGCTCCCCACATGCGCAGCCCCTACCACCATGCATTCACAGAAGATGGTAAGTTTGCTGCTTTTCTTATAGAGCCAGTACATAACAGCTTATCAACTTAACTGGGGTACACATACCCTGCCCTTCAAACACAGCATTGAGTTGGTTTATAGAACAAATAAAACGTTTATTTACAAAAGGACATCTCCTTGGTATCACTTAAGCTAAGGAATAAAGATGGAAATGGTTACAAAAAAGAAAAATAAAACTACGCTTTCCAAAAGCGAAGACCTAACTTAACCAGTTACCGTTTTTGTTCAAGGTAGTTTCTGTACCAATCCTCCTTTCCCAGATATAGCTGGCTAACTCTTAGCCAGGTTCGCCACAGAGTCCAAGGCACTGGTTTTCCTTGTCTCCTCAGGTAATCCAAACTCTGTGTGTCCTTTATATCTCAAAATCTGCCTTTGTTTCAAGGGTCAAATCGATCCCCTGGGGTTCAGTCTCCTGTCTCCTCTGGGGGGCCCGATCCATCTTGATTAAAGTGTTACCTGGTGTTTTCCCTTTTGATGTTTCTTGTTGCAATTTTACAACATAAATGTTATCTTCCTGCAACTCCTGATACAAATGAATATCCCACTGAATTTGGCCACACCTGGTTTGAGGTGTTGGCCTCTTTCCTTTCTTTCAGAAAAAATCTGTTTATGACTGCCCCTCCCCCCAACATGCCTGGTTTACACAACTTTTAGTCACAGACTTCAAAACATAGTATCAGTGAGTATCGATAATTCCACATACAACATTGCCACAGTGATATTATTAACCAGTGTGTTACTTGTTTTCAAATGATGCCTTACAAGAAATAGTTTCTACAAATAACATTGCAGTAGTGTGTAGAGTGTGGACACAGGGATGCCTCGGGCCACAGTGGTGTTTACTAGACACCAGAGGAACATAAAGAGAAAGCAAGCATGTTGGCCATTATTGAAATAACAGGGCAAATGATGAGTGCTGTAATAAAAGCAGGGTGAACCTTATTTATATGTGTTGCAATCATAGTGAGGGTAACTGTAGAATCCATTGCTACTTGTGTAAAAAATTTTCTTAAAGAATACATTATAACTAAAATCCTTTACTATGCTTTTAAGAGTATAAAGAGTTCTTTGATATTATCTCCGCGACTAAAAATGGTGCACAAAATGATAAATCTATGAATTTTCCTTAAACTCAAAAATGTGTGTCTTACTCTCTCCCACATACACACTTGCCCTCCCCTACCTCTATCCCATACACACTCTAGATACCTAGGCCTTTAATGTGCACATCCAAAGATTTGGATCCGGTTTTGTTGTTTTGGTTAACAATGGACAAACAGTCTCTCTGCTGTCTGATTTATACCTAAAGAAACTGGAAGTGGCAACTAATGTCTTTAAAGAAATAAAGCTCAAAGGTAAAGTTGAGCCTGCTGTGACATTAGAAGGATAAAGAGATGGGGGGGGGAGGTTAATTTGGCCCTAAATTGTATATATAATATATATATTACACACACACACGTGAGCAGAATCAGCACATACACACACACTTAAGCACAATTTGAACTCTTTTGGATTCAATTCTCTATTTCCTTACACCTGGCGTAGCTCTTTACCCCTGTGCAAATTGAATGCAAAGGGATTTTATGTCCTACCATTCAGACTTCATAAAGTTTTACATTCTCTTTGGACTCATAATTTGCTCCTATATAAATGAACACACGAGGAGCAAAACAGTGGGGAGTCAGCCCTATGCTGTTAGATTTGGTTAATGAAGGGTTATGGGATGAGAAACCAGTTGGAAGCTCATACAAAAATGAAAAAAAAAATGTAATAAGGAGCTCAGCAGAAAACAGTAAAGACAGGAGGCCAGCCAGAATATATACACTGACCTGTGGCAGCAGCAGCCTGCCTGAAAGGAGAAAGATCAGTTCATGGAATTCTCACGTTCCCAGTCAGAAGCGGTGTGAAAAGAAGACCCTTTTCACTGGCGTGGGATACTTTCTTTCCACATCAAATGACAAGCTGTCAATAAGGTGTTGTGCACCCAAAGCACTCAGACAGGAATCTTTTCAAAGATGAAAATATGACTGATGTAGTACATTATTCAATGTTTGCAACAGGATGAAAGAAGACTCCTGCACTGGTATTGCACAGGTTCAGATGCATACAGTTGTTAAGCTCAGTAGATCTGGATCTAAAACCACCAGCTTCTACAGTAAAATATCTCTGGAATTGTCCTACCTTGTGCACCATAACTAATTAAGATGAATAAGTAATATTGAATACATTATATTCTGCTGCCAAACAAAGCAGAAATAAGCATTGTTTTTTCCATTTCTCATGCCGTTGAATGATACAAAGGAAGAGAAAAATATTTATGAATATAATGGTTTGGTTAGTTATATTCTGAGATGCAAAATATATAACTGCTACTCATTTACCCCCTTTAAGTGGAGGTGGAAGATTTTTTTTTTCATGCTTTGTGGGAACGTGCATGGTTTCCTTAAAACAGGCCAACCTGATCAGTCGACTGTATCTGAACTATTAGTGAAGAAAATTCTGCGGCATGATGCCATCTCCACTAGTGGTCTCACTAATACCTCTGACTACTGCCTTTATTTCATTAACTTGTTCTCAGTCAAATACCCTAATACAGGACTTCTGGGTTACATCATTTCTGAGAGATTTAAATTCAGTATAAAATTTGATTTTTTTGAAATTATTCTCTCAATTCTCAAACATGATACTTAAAAAGCTTGAAATTAGATTATGTGTGCGTGTGTATAAAACTAGATAAAATGTAAGCTAACATTTGAGATCATTTAAAAATAATGACACTGAATTAGGTGCTGATCCTGCAACTGGATCTGTGCATGATTCTTCATTGATTTCAATCGGGATTTGTGTAAGTGCATAGGTCCATCCAGATCGAAGTGTCCTCTATTCCCTCACCTCAGTAAGTACTATTTGAGGTTTTCTGGCCAAGCATCATGGCTGCCATGGAAAGAATCAATATTAGTCAAGCATTACATAAGAGGTCTCTAAAATACAAGAACCCTCTCTAACTTTGAGTCATTCCAGTTGCCTAATGTTATACACTTCTGTGCAACAAATATCCTATTTTATGAAATGGTGAAAAAAGTGAACACTGTATTCAAGAAGATTTTTAATCACTGCTTCTTGCATAAATTCATCCACTTGTACTATCGCCACCTCTGGTAGAGCCTAGTGTATTTTTAGGCCACACGCAATAGTTTTGGATGATATATAAAAAAAAATTCTGCAGTAGCTTCTCAGTAGCAATGAAATAGCAAAACACTCTATTTACTAATGAAAAGGGTTCCTTATTAAATCACTTGCATTGCAGTTTCATTTCACAGATACTCATTAGCCTCAATCTCATTGGAGGTAATCCTGCATTCTTTGTCTACCCAAAGCTCCTGCAGAAGTTAATGGTAGCTGTGGGTGCTCAAAGAATGAAAAATTGGGCCAGTATTTATGTTTGTGTGCATTAAACCAAAATTTCCACTCAGTGACTTAAGGATCCATTTTGCTTTAAGTCTTGTTTCATTATTCCAGATTTGCATGTACTGATTTTCACTTTGATCATTTATCTTAGCTACTCTTCCCTTCTACAAATCATGTACATATGGCATTTTGGAAAGGGGAAAAAAAGAAAACATTAATTGTTGGTGCATGTGCTGCAAACCGAAAAGAAGCGTTCTTAAAAACAGTGACAATAGAGAATGAAGTTAGCAGTTATATTTGTTCAGAAATGACCAAAGAAGGGAAAATGTCTTCCTGTGTGCTATGTACATAGCATAGTCTATGTCAGGGGTCGGCAACGTTCGGCACGCGGCTCGCCAGGGTAAGCACCCTGGCGGGCCGGGCCAGTTTTATTTACCTGCTGACGTGGCAGGTTCAGTCGATCGTGGCCCCCACTGGCCGCGGTTCGCTGTCCCGGGCCAATGGGGGCGGCGAGAAGCCAAACTTGCCGCGTCAGCAGGTAAATAAAACTGGCCCGGCCCGCCAGGGTGCTTACCCTGGTGAGCCGCGTGCCGAACGTTGCCGACCCCTGGTCTATGTTCTATACTGCATTGTAGTTACCACGGATTGGTGCCCTATAAGTACCTAACATAGTCTGTCAATCTATAACAAACAGCTTGTCCTCCTCTAAAATCAATGTTTTACAAGGCTAATTTTAGGCTTGGATCATCGATAAAATTCTCAAATGCATTGATCTTCCTGGGAACATCAAGCTGTCTCTTTAGATCTGCTGTTCAATCTCTTAGCACCATAACTTACAATGCTCATAAAAAAAATTAAAACCCTGTGCTTTCACCTCCTCAGATTTTAGATCTCTATATTACATTGCAATATTTGCATAATCCATACATTATTTTGAGAAGTAGAAAGGCTGTGATTATGGTCTGCCTTACTTAATATTTTTGATTAAGGTTTTTATTATTTTTACTGTACTTCTCAATTTAAACATCCCAATACAAAAAATGAAAATTATAAAACTTAAAATTGCCATGTGTTACATACAGCACAGTATTAACATACATATGCAAAAAACATTTTAACCACCTTAGTATTAAGTGAGAAAATCATATCAATACTTTACGAGGTGGGGTGGGGTAAGGGCGGACATCACGGAGGGGAAGGGGAGGGGAAGTGTGAAAGCGGGGGGAGGCAGGAAGGAGTCATGGGTTGGAGACAAGGGAGGGAAGTTGGGACTGGCCCTGAAGATTGGGTGTTCCTTAGTCAAATTTTATTAAAAATGGAGCCTGGATTTCTTCAAACTCATGTTGTTGATCCCTGTGGCTGCTAGGTCAGAAGAATCAGAATACCCTTGATTCATGTTTCTACCTCTATAAAACCACTCATTTCATGATCATCTCAGAAACTAAGAATGTTGACTGATGAGAGGCCCAAATACATGATTAAATGTAGTTCTCAATGGATGTTTGATTGCTACAGCCCCAAATCATTTCAATTCTAGTGTCAACTTCTTTCCACAAATGTTTAACTGGAGGTCATCCCCACAGTGTGTGCAGAAAGTGCACCCTTAACTTTATCACAGTGGCAGCATTCATCCAAAGGAAGAGCTGTCATCTTATGTAGTCTTGTGGTGTCCAATATATTTTAAATAATTTGTTTTTATTTTGTTTATTTAAAACAAACTATATTTAAACTAAACACATCTTTGGTGAGAGACAATAAATGCTTCTTAAATGGTGATTTGAGAATAAAGCCTCAGCCCATTTTCTTTCTCCTAAATAATCTGTTTGACCGCAGCTAAGGCATTACTTTCTTCTTTGTTTTCCAACAAATGCTTTTGAGTAGCTGAATAACGCATTGCGAACTTCCATCTGTATTATTCTGGAGTAGTATATGCCAAGCAAGCTACCTTAGGATGCGTCACTGAACAACCATAACTGGACTGGTGTAAAGTCAAGCAGGAACCAACAGAGATCAGGCAGTGCCTCCATTGCGCCCTACTTGCCACAGAGGGCCTTTCATGGAGAAAGGGTTAACAATGCAGCTCCCTCCAATCCTGTAGTGCTGGGGCAAGGAGGATTCCCTTGATGGGGAAGCCAGCACCAGAGCAGCAGAATAGTTTTTAGATAGTCTAGTATAAGGGGATCCCTAGAGCTTACAAAAAAGTTGTGAAAAGGAGTCTAGTAAAAAGCTTGATTTTAGAAACAAAGCCTGTTTTAGTTTTCCACACAGACATTGTGAGAGAAAATACTACATTTGTTACAGGGCATTAGAGGAGTTATTGGGCCATATCCTTGACCTCTCTTAAATTCCCTTTGCACCTCTTTAGCAGCAGAAAGGAATTTAAAGCAGCCTTAAGGTAACTGCTGAAGATTTATCTGGTAGAGAGCTGGCATAGCTGAGCTGATACTCCACTGTGTACCTTATTTATTTATTTATTTATATATATTTAATATATAAATATAAATAAATAAATTAGGTATACAGTGGAGTATTAGCTCAGCTATGCCAGCTCTCTACCAGATAAATCTTCAGCAGTTACCTTAAGGCTGCTATATATATATTAATTATTTACTCAAAGGATTAAAATGTGTGTGTGTGTGTGTGTGTGTGTGTGTCTCTGTGTGTATAATCCTTTGAGTAAAGAATTTAAATATATGAATGTGGATGTGGGGGAAACTGGCAAATTCAGCCCTCCTTTTCCCTTTCCATTGGTGATTTAATATTCAGTCTCTCTCTCTCTCATTTCATATTTATGGGTAAGAGATGGGGTGGGGGGAACTTAATGCAAAGTTGACATTCCCTGTTCTTAAAAAAAAAGAGATATTGCTTAATGATAAATAAGGGAAAGTTCCAACATAATGCTCTAAATGGATCAGAAACAAAGTTCACCGTTTCTACACCCTAGAGCAATGCATTTTAATAAACCAAGTACTAAAAAGTCATGCATTTAAATATTTCAAAACAAATACAGCAAATCTATAGCAGTAGTATTGCAAAATTCTCCTGAAAGGCATTAAAGGGAAAGAAAAGACTGGGCTGTTACTACCTATGACAGAGTGCAAAAAATATAATTTTAGAACGATAATAATGAAGATTATGGAATTTATAATGACTGAGGCAATAACTGGGAGAGGTTATGGGATGGCCTCTTTTGGAACAGTAATTTTGTTAAAAGTATGAGAATGTTGCCTGATTCCAGCTTATTCTGATTTATGCAAGGCTGACATTTGGGTAATGTTACCACTCACCAAATACTGATCCTCTTGCCTGCTGTAAGGGTTATTAAATGAGAGGGACTCATTGATCTTTAGAAAAGATATTGGAGATTTAACAATATTAAGCATATTTCTAGTTTCCATTCACTTCATATTTAGATTCAGGGACCAATCCTCAGCTGGTGTAGATCAGGTTAGCCTTAGCTCCACTGGAATAAACAATGGAGTTATGTTGATTTTCACCAGTTAAGAATATTATTGAAAAGCAATGCTGTCAATCATTACATTGCTACCTCCATTTATTTAAGAGGTGACATTGGATTATACATAGATATACACAGTATAATTTATCTTTTACGAGTACAATAACATTCAGAGTACAAAAGATACACCATGACTATGAAACAGGCAGTGAAAATACTACTGTGCTCTGTGGAGTTCAAAAGCCTTGATACTTCAAGATACTTCACAGCTTTGAGACGCTTCACTAATAGAGGAGTGAATGAAGGCAATGTACTAAAATAAGGCCAAAGGAAACGTATTTTAATGACAGATGATCAAATCAAAATGGAGTATTTTAAAAAGCAGCTAAGAGATTAAAGTATAGAAAGGCAAAACCATCCAACAAAATTCAAGTAAGTAAAAGCAGCAGTGTGGTAAAATAAATGAGGCTGACAAGGGAAAGAAAAGAAAGAACAAGTAGAAGAATGAAAAAAGACCAAAACAGATTAAGTTACAAAATGAGCAATGCCAGCAAAAGAAAGTGAAGGGTATACTGAGAGACCAGTAAAGGAGAATATGTTAAAGAAAGAGAGAAACATTTTTTTAAAGTGTTGTTTACAAGCTCAGTATTTTTACCAGATTTGCCCATTACTTTGCGGTACGCTCATTTATTAGGGTTACTCTTCTAGGGGGAGGGTCTGTAATTCTATGTACTGCTTGTGTTACTTGTGTTGTCATACGGAGCTCTACTTCTCCCTTCTGCAAGTTCCCTCCCAATGGAATTATCCTGCAGGACCTAGGTTCCCCAGGGCTGGGTTCCTCCAGCTCCAGAATCAAATGAACACACACACATTAACAGAGCGCGTCTGAGCTGACTGGGTCAATCAGCACTCCCAAGCGGTCACCCTTATATGCCCTCGGACTCAGCAGGCCGGTTCTAACAGCACTTCCAGCAGCACAGGCACTGCACCGGAATAGAGTACACCTGAGCAGGCTGGGTCGAGCAGCACTTCCAAGCTGCCACCCTCCTATGCCACAGGTTCTGCACGTCCCTATCCCCACTTTCACGTTACAATTGTTCTGGTAGTAACCCACTTGATGAACACACCCCACAGGATTTTTGGGCGCTACAGGGATCTTTAGCTTAGGTAAGAGAAGTGTTGCTGCAGAGCAAATGAGGAAGCCCAAAACACAATAGAGAGAGAGAGAGGGAGGGAAGCAACCAGCTTAACCATAAAAGTTATTTATTGCCAGGTAATAACCATACAAGTGGAGCCAAACAAACAAAACAGTTACAGTATTAAATCTAGCTTAAATTTGATTATAAAAGTCAGGTTTAGAAAACTATACCTGATCACACAAGTCAGGGTTAGAAAGCTATACCTAGAGTAGAAAAACAAACAAACAAACAAAAAATAAAAGAGAGAGAGAGAGAGATGGGTTCTCACCACTCTGTGAAGCTTGAACTGGTTGGGGTTCCCAGGTGGTGGTAGCTGAGGGTCCGGAGTGCTGGAGTCAGGCAGAGCCCCCAGCACGATCAGTCAGGAGAAGATGAAGTCCCAATGAAACGGATGCAGATTTTGGATCCAGGCATCAGAGCACTTACTTGAGCATGGGTCGGGGTCTTTTTGTAGGGAAACAACAATGGTTCAAGGGAGAACACTAGATTTGTTTATGGGTAAATTGATGGCTCAAGGGAGTACACCAAAGTTGTTTTGTTCAGGCTAGACAATAGGAACTGATCATTCCTGGCTGTGGGCGATGTTCCTTCCAGGGAGCTCACAATGCAATTAGGCAGCTTCAGTATTTTGGATACCAATAAAGGATTCATTACTAAAATTGGTCTGATAACTACTGAGTTGGGTGTGTGCAGGCGTGGGTTCATTAACATCTGGAGCAGAGATCCCCCATCATGCAGTGCTTCCCTGCTTTTCTGGTCCCAGAGTTCAGTGTGGTTCTTGCCTTGGAATCTCTGTTCTCCATTCTGTATGCTAACGGAGATGTCTCCCTGTCCTATCTTCAATGCAAATGAAGCTAGGGGAGTTGCCTTCATCCTGTCACCCTTGTCCGGAGGGGTTTAGGTGTGTCTCCCACTGCCTTTTCATTGTTCTTTGTAAGTCTTTCTTCTGATTGGTTTTGGTTCAAGCAGAGGCTGGGGGTCCTTTGAGAGTCAAACAGGCTGGATATTGCACCCTGGTTACCCAAGAACACAGAGTTGACAGGTAGCAGTACGTATCAAGGAGTTATTACATGATAAAGAATTCAGTTATAGCAGGAAGTTTACAAGTAGCACATATCTTTCAGGACACCAGAAAATGCCCTACTTCTTGTTAACTCGGACAGACTAACAAAAAGAGAGGCAACCCCCCCCCCCCCCCCCCGCCAAGTGAAGTCAGCAGCAACAATGGCCGCATTCAATAACTAGGGGGTTCCTCTTAACAATAAAAAACAGAAGTTCAAGCCCCTACCCAGTAATTTGGGAAAACATAATGCTACCCCTGGGCACCTCTCAGAGGCAATACTTCCCTCTCGCAACCACTGAGTCTGTGTATAACAAAAGAACACTTTTAAGGGGAAAAGGAGTCCAGCACTAATTTGGGAAAACACCACAACCCCTTTCAAAAGCATGTAACCATAAGCAAACACCCACCCCACAGTACATTGGGCAGTGTACTTTACCTCAGTTTCCCATCTTATGGTGTGAAAGTCTAATGAATGAATGTCCCTTCTTTAACATGCCACTCCCCTCTCCCTCCACTGCACTCCACCCCACTCACAGTTGGCTGTCTATGGTTAGCAAAGACCCAGATTTCAGAGATGCATTCACATACCCTCTCCTAACAGCCTGGGGTGGGAGAAATGAGCAATGTCTCTATTGCTGCTGCTGCAACCAGCTCACAGCTGCTGCTGTTTTTCTCTGCCACTGCTTTCTTCTGCAGTGTCACATTCTGGGCTTCGGTCACTTAACCCAGTTCTTAGTGATTTCAGCAGGGTAGTGGGAACTTCACAGCTAGTGCAGTGTCTGCATTTTCTTTCATTGCAACTGTCCTCACAGCAGGTGTGAGGCTTAGCCCCTAGCCTAGACCTTCTCATCAGTAATGTCAGCCCTAGTAATCACTGAACAAACCGAAAGATTCTCACTTGAGTCTAATCAGCTCTGCCTTTAAACACTGGAGAGAGGAGGGTCAAAAGTTGTCTAGGACTCTTTGGGGAGAGTCCCCACCACCAGATGGAAACACCTGTCCCCACCCCATCTTATTTTCACTGGAATTTGGCATTGCTACCCCCTGCTTAGCAAGTCTACTTCAGTTTAGGATGACCTTCCCCGCCCTCCCATAACCAGGGCATGCTAAGTAGAGTTCTGCTGTCCTTTACTCATACAAGATGGATAACATTTCATTACCCCTGCATTCAATATGTAAAAATGTTATTAAAGCTTATGTTAAAATTATCTAAAACAGGGTTAATGAAAAAGTTTCTATTCATCCCGGTATAATGCTAATATATTATCCCAAAGTAGCAAATTTGATTTAAAAAGTCATAAAATGTATTTAGTACATATCTGCAATATCCCAAATTAGGGTTAATACATTTGACAGTGCAATTTAAATATCAGTATCCAGATACTCAGGTACATCAGTTATGAGATGTTATACTAGGGGCAGCTTGCAGAAAATAAATACAGTAATGAGTGTACATTGTCCCTCAGTAACTGAGAATTTAAGGTAGATTGTCTCTGAATAAATATGGTGATTTGTAACTCAAAACCAGCCAAAAATTGATCACTTTGCCAAAGCAGCTCGATCTGCTAAGCACCTAGGCAGAGTAGGTGTGTCTATGCAAATACAATATGCTCCTGAAGACTTTTCTCCAGCTCATCACTAGATGTCAGGCGAGAGCTCCTTCAGACCCTTCTTACAGAGGAATAAATTGCAGAAACTGGGACAGCGAATACCACCAGGCTAGATTATAATCACATCCTTTGGGTGTTAAAAAATGTCTTATGGAGTTAAATAACTCATACCTAGTATAACTGCCTCAGTCAATTTGAAATACTCTCAGTGATATTTTGTTCACAAAAAATATAGACAACCAATAGGGAACTGTGTAATGTAGCAACCTGCATGGAACTTGGAGGGAGGACCACAAGTTGCAGGAGGGATGAGTTTAAAGGCGGCACCAGGAATTTAGTCTGTGTGTACATGGGTAGAATGCTATTTGCAACTGTATTTAATTCTAGACAACATTCCTCTGTTTGTAGAGGACATTCTAGAAGTAATATTCAGATACGGATGATAGCATCCAGATAAAATAAAAAGTATTTATTATTTTTATCAAGTAAGGTTTATATTTTAACTATAAAGTAGTGTATGTGGAACTGGTCTGATCTCTAATTCTGGTGTAAATCAGAAGTCAATAAGCATCATTGTAACTGAGAAGAAGAATATATCCTTTTTGCTGAGGTTGTCAAATGACAGCATCAAGTATTTGTTCATAATATTTTAAATTAAATGTTACTTAACTCTACATTGTTGTAGTATGGGATAGAATGAGAATCTTAGCTTGATTTCAAAATGTTTCCCTATATGTGCTCTACTGAAGGCCATCACACTAAAGGATATGGTATATCATTGTTCATTCAGCAAATGTTATTGATGATTTAGCCTGCTTGTAAATTCAAGGACTGTGAAGGCCAGTGTCATAACAATTTCCTTTTTAGGCTTGAGTCCAGAGTTTTTATTAGATTGTTATTTTTATTTAATAATATGTATAGTTCAAATTTCATACCAGTATCCAATTTGTACTCTAGAATATAGCTCTGGTGAGGTAAATGCCCTTATAACAAGGAATTTTGAGAAAGTGGCAAGAACACTACATTACATAGCCTATCTGAACACTGTAACATAGTGTCCAGAGGGGGTTTTAACATTTTTTGCGGTAGAAAGAGTTAGTCCGAGATGAGGCTAAAGCATATTGGGCTAAATTGTCACTGAATGTTCAGGCATTAGCAGACATTCCAATTTAATACTAATATGAGTTGATCATCTACTTCCCCATGTGGTACCTTAAACATTTTAGTATATTTACATTTTAGTATATTTAATGCCAACTAAAATGCATTGGTGAGATCTGCCATTGGTAGAAAGGCCATAGACATGTTATTCTTGCTTGGAAGACAATATAGGTGACAATCACCAACACTTGGCACTGACAATCTGTCTCTTGTCCTCCATTAGTGTCTAAGCCGATAGCACACATTTTTTTTTGTAAGAGAGTGTTTACAGAAGTTTGTGGGAAGATAGCTTTCCATGTACCAACGTGCCTCAGGTCCTCTTGACCCTCAATAGTTTGGATACAATTCCATATATTTCATTGCAAAATTTTCTACAAAAAAATTATAGAAACCCATAATTTTAAATGAAAAGTGTCCAATTTTTTTTCAATCATCTGGTAATGCTTCCCCCACCCCAACCACTGTATCTAATAAAATACTGCAGGTCAAATTATGCCTTCAATTACAACCGAGAAACCCTTTTGCCATATTATGCCCTCAATTACACAAGTGCAATATCATTAACTTTCACTGCTAATGAGTAACCCTTGATGCAGAAATTATTGGAAAAGGTTCTATGGACAGTAGACTGCAGGAGGTCAGACTAGATGATCATAAGGACTGTTCAGGCCTTAAAAATGTATGAATCTATTAGTCTAGGAGTAATGCAACCATCTTAAACTCATGCTAACAAAAACTTTAGACTACACCACGCTACATAGTGAACATTATATAAATAAAAACAAGCTGTGGAAAAAAAAAAAAAAAAAGCTAATGCCATCAGGATATACACCATGCAAGCAAAATGAAGAGATAGCATGCTATAGCATAAGTCCTCCAGGAAATGCAGAGATGTCAAACTTCCTGTACACTATAGATTCAGTGTTTGGTTTCCTGACACACACTTCCTGCTGAGGGAGAAACAAAAGAAAAAAAATCTCAGGACATAGCAGTCACAGGCTGAGGAAGTTTTGTTACATAGTTTCTGTTCATAACAAAAGGTTTATTTTGACACTGGCCTGCTCATCAGTATGATACTAAACGTTAGCACAAGTGGAAGGTACAGCATGCTGGAAAACCCAGCTTCTACAGAGCCTGTGCAACTGCAAGTAACTTCTCCACCAACCCTGAGAATCAGGGGAAATGCTCAATATGCCTTAAGAAGGTTCAAACAGAAATTTGAGCTGTATAGGAGGACCACAGGGGCAAGTAATCATTTCTCTGCTATTAACAGCGACAAGCAAAAAAGTATGGTGTGCTCCATGCTGATGGTGGTGGGGAGAAACAGAAAAGCTTTGCAGAAATATTGAAAACGTTTGATGATCATTGTGGCCCTAGAAAAAGTGTTCCATATGAGAGATACATGTTCTGTGAGAGCACAGAAAGAAGGGGGGGAAATAGAGGAGTCTGTCACAGACTTAAAACTGCAAATATTACTGTGAGTATGGAATCTTAAAAGACTTTTGCATTGAAGACCAGATTGCCCTGGGTTGTAACAATGAAAAAAAGTCTGCAAACAGTTATTCATGGAGATGGATCTGATACTAGAAAGGGGAAAATGTACATGCTAAGCAACAGAACAAACACACAACTAAAAAGCCTAGCAAAGGACACAGAGCACATGGCTGTTTACTATAGCTAACCCAACAAGGGAAAAGTTCACAGAGATTAAATTGGCCATGGAACAAACCATGGAAAGCAAGAAACAATGCCAACAATGTGGCAGCCAGCAGGCATATAGGAAATGCCCAGCATTCAGGCAAATATGTAGCAACTGTAATAAACCCAACCATTATGGTAAAATGTGAAGAAAAAGAAGGAACATAAGGCAGAAAGGTATTTCTCAAGTAAAGGGGAAGAGCTGTTCTTAAGCACAATAATGAAGACTGAAAACTCAAAAGACTGGCTAATTAAAATGTACACAAATGGCAGCAATTATGTGACATACAAGATAGACAATGGGGCACAAGTAAAGGTAATAACTGAAACTGGGAGATGTAAGGAGCACATAAGAGTGGCAGAACCAAACACGTCTATGAAAGACTATAATGGAGGAACTCCAGTGTTGGAAAAGCGCACATTGATATTTAAATACAAAGAGAAAATAACAGAATAAGAGTTTGTGGTGGTACACAGAAACAAACAACTCCTCTGGGGCCAACTCATGTCTGACGTGCTTAGTCTCATTAAGAAGATGTAAGCCATATAGAAAAAGGACAACACAGAACCAGCTATGAAAGAATTAACAACATCAGAGAATTATAGAAATGTAGGTTTGGAATGGACCTTGAGATGTCATCTACTTCAGCCTCCTGCACTGAGGCAGGACCAAGTAAACCTAGAGTATCCCTGACAGGTGTTTGTCTGGTCTTAAAACCGCCAATGATGGGAGTTCCACAACTTCCATTGGAAGCCTGTTCCAGTACTTAGGTATCATTATAGTTAGAAAGTTTTTACTAATATCTAACCTAGATCTCCTTTGCTGCAGATTAAGCTGATTGCTTCTTGTCCTACCTTCAATGGACATGGAGAACAATTGGTAAGAACCCTTGACATAATTAAAGACTGTTGTCAGGTCCCCCTTCAGTATTCTTTTCTCAAAACTTAACATGCCCAGTTTTTGTTTGTTTGTTTATCCTTTCGTTCTACATCAGGTTTAGAAAACCTTTTATCATGCTTGTTCCTCTCCTCTGGTCTCTCTCCAATTTGTGCACGTTCTTAAAGTGTGGCACCCAAAACGGGACACAATAGTTCAACTGACGCCTCACTAGTGATGGGTAGAGTGGAACTATTACCTCACATGTCTTACATAGAACACTGCTGTTAATACATCCCAGAATGATATTATCCTTTTTCACAACTGCATCATATTGTTGACTTATATTCAGTTTATTATCCACTATAAACTCTCGATCCTTTTCATCAGTTTATTGCTTAGCCAGTTATTCCCCATTTTGTAGTTGTGCATTTGATTTTTCCTCCCTCAGTGTAGTACTTTGCACTTGTCTTTACTGGATTTCATGATGTTGTTTTCAGACCAATTCTCCAATTTGACAAGGTTGTTTTGACTTCTAATCCTTCTCCTCCAAAGTGCCTTCAACTCCTCCCAGCTTGGTGTCATCCACAAATTTTATAAGCATATGCTCCACTCCATTATCCAAGTTACTAAAGAAAATATAGAACAGTACGTGACCCAGGACACAGAGGCCACTGAAGACAATCTGCTGTCCTAGGCAAAACTTCAGTGCATCATCCCCCTTCTGTCCTTTAGAATATAGGTTTTCAACTTGGGGGAGGAGGGGGTGACAGATTTTCTGGGAGAAGTGCAGCGAGCCTTCTGATGGTTTGGTAGTTATGGTAGAAGGGGGCGGGGACTAAGTTCCAGGACACAGAGCTACTCACTCCGGTTTGACCTGGCCACCACACCATCATGGTAGGTGGCAGCCAGGACAAATTTGAGTGAGTAGCATTGTGATCTAGTGTGTGACGTTGCAATGCCATTCAGGTTTGGCCCAGCTGCCCCTCTTTCATGACAACAGAGTGGCCAGGCCAAATTTGTGTGAGCAATGTCATGTGGCACATGGGATTGCAGCACCACTCAGATTTTGCCTGGCTGCCCCTGCCACCCTTGGCAGATGCCTTGCCTATAGCTAGAGCGATCTCTGCCAGGACAAACTTCTATGGGACCCCACTACATACAACCTGCTAGTTCGATAGTGAATCATTGATAACTATTCTTTGCGTACAATCTTTCAATCAGTTATGCACCCACCTTGTAGTAATTTCATCTAGAGCACATTTCACTTATTTACTTATGTGAATATCATATAAGAATTTGTCAAAAGCCTTACTAAAAAAAAAAAAAAATCAAGATATATCACATATTCTGCTTGCCCCATCCAGTAGGCAAGTAAACCTATCAAAGAAGGAAATTAGGATGGTATGGCATGATTTGTTTTTGACAAATCCATATTGCCATTACTTATTATCCTCCAGGTGCTTACAAATTGATTGTTTGATACATTTGTTCCAGCATTTTTCCAGAAACCAAAGTTAGGCTGCTCTGTCTATAGTTCTCTGGGTCGTCTTTGTTCCCTTTTTTAAAGATAGTTGCTATATTTGCCCTTCTCCAGTCCTCTGGGGCCTCACCCATCCTTCATGAGTTCTCAAAGATAATTGCTAATGGTTCCATGATTGTTTCAGCTAGTTCCTTAATAACCCTAGGGTGAATTCTGTAAGGCTCTGCAGACTTGAATACATCTATTTTATCTAAATAATCTTTAACCTCATAAGATGTATTCATAGGAAATGGTTGCCTCCCAAGATACAATTAAGAGGCAATGCAAAACCTGTGGTACATCCTACATAAAAAGTTCCACCAGCCATAAGAAAAAGACTAGAAGAAGAGCTGCAAATCATAAGGTTAGTACCCGTTAGTAAATATTAATATGTTGTTCTTTTTGTATATTTGATATTTTATATATCAAAAATACAATAATATATATATATATATATATATATATATACACATACACACACTATTCTTTAGAATCTTTATTTTCAACAAAGAGTATGTCTGAATTCTAAGGCCCAGAACACACTGGTCCTTGACTGAAAAGTAACCCTATTCAGGCATTTGATCTATTTTGCTATATTTTAACCATCTTAGGTGCCTTCATATCTATACAACTCCAGATATTCTTGGAAACCATGTCCTTAACGTATCTATATATAATGCTTACATAAGCGTATATAGACTTGGGAAACTAATAAGGGAGGATTGTTATAGCAGATGTTTCCTGTTGGGGAAATCAACAGGGAAGAATGATGGTGGGGTAAGAAGAGATATTATCTTGAAGAATTATTAGTCTAACCAGTTGTAAATATGTGAGAAAATTCTTGGCAATGCAGCTTCCTTTGTCTGAAACACTATATAATGATACTGAAGTGGAAACTTAGTTGGCGGAATAAGGACAGTGTGTCCCTTCCAGATGCAGATATCCAGCTCTTAGTCTGACAACAAAGGGTGGTAATGTATCTATTTGTTTCTCTATTCTGTATAATGTTGTACTAATCTTTTTGATAATCTTAGATTAAATAATTCCAATTGAGCCAGTTATTTCGACAATCTTGGGTCATTAGCTCAGACATGCAACAAACAACAATTGGTATCTTTTGGAGAACAGAAGAACCAGATTTGGTTCAATCTTTAGTAATTGTGAAGAAAAAAGGAGGCACACTTTGGCTGTGTGTGGATCCTAGAGAGCTGAACAAAAATATAAACAGAGAACATTTCCACTTGCCCACAAGAAAAAAAACCCTATTGTTAGTGATGCCAGTAGCCAAATTCTTCAACCAATTAGATGTGAAGGCAAGATTTTGGCAGATCCCCTTGGACACTGAGAGCTCCAAGATATGCATTTTCATCACATCATTAGGCAGATACTCTTTCCTAAAACTGTCAGAATATGTGCATCTCCAGAAGTGTTTCACCATGAGCTGGATGCTAGAGGGTGTGGAAATGTACAGTGATGACATAATTTGGGGCAGCACTACCACTGTATGTAAAGAATGACTGAGGAGAGTACTGGAAATTGCAAGAGCTAATAACCTTAAACTGGATACAGCCAAATATAATTTTAGACAAAGGAAACAACATACTTGGGTGTTGGGAGACACACCTAGTCCCCTCCTGACAAGGGTGCCAAGATTAAGACATCTCCATTTGCATACAGAATGGAGAGCAGAGACAACTCCCCTAGCCTCATCTGCATGAAAGATGGGACAGGGATTAGCATACAGAATGAAGAACAGAGAACCGCACTGAACTCTGGGACTAGAAAAAGCAGGGAAGCACTGCATCATGGGAATCTCTGCTCCAGATGTTAATGAACGTACGCCTGCCCACACCCAGCTCAGCAATTATCAGACCAATTCTAGTAATGAATCCTTGATTGATATCCAAAATACTGAAGCAGCCTAGTTGCATTGTGAGCTCCCTGGAAGAAAACACCACCCATAGCCAAGAGTGATCAGCTCCTATTGTCTAGCCTAAAGAAAACCCTCGAGTCATCAGTTTACCCATAAACAAATCTAGTGTTCTCCCTTGAACCATTGTTGTTTCTCTACAAAAAACCCTACCTGTGTTCAAGTAAGTGTTCTGATGCTTAGATCCAAACTATGCATCAGTTCCACTGGGACTCCATCTTCTCTTGATTGATCATGCTGTGGACTCTGCCTGTCTCCAGCACTCAGGACCCTGAGCTACCACCATCACCTGGGAACCCCGACCAGTTCAAGCCTCATGGAGTGGGTGAGATCCCCTTCTTTCTCTCTCTCTGTGTTCCTTTCTACCTTAGGTATTAACCTTTTATAATGTATGTTACGTTGGTTTAGGCTCTCCTTGTGTAGTTATCACTATTATTCAATAAATAACTTTTATGGTTAAGCTGGTTGCGTCTCTCTGTCTCTTGCTGAACTTTACGCATTTGTGTTTTTAGCTTCCTCCATTTACTCTACAGCAACACTTCTTTTATCTAAGCTAAAGATCCCTGCAGCGCCCAAAATACTGTGGGGTTTGCTCATTGAGTAGGTTACTACCAGTACAATTGTGATGTGAGAGTAGGGATAGGGACATGCTGAATCTGGGACACATAAGGGTGGCAGCTTGAAAGTGCTGCTTGACCCAGTCCATTGAGCTCAGGGGCACATAAGGGGGGGGGGGCAGCTTGAAAGTGCTGCTTCATCCAGCCCATTGAGTTCAGGGACATATAAAGGGTCAACTTTTTGAAAGTGCTGATTGACCCGGTTTGCTCAGACTTGCTCAGTTAGTGTGTGTGTGTGTGTGTGTGTGTGTGTGTTCATCTGGGTCCAGGACCCCCCCAGAAGAGTAACCCAAATAAATGAGCATACCCCAAAGTAACGGGCAGATCTGGCAACAGTGTAGACATAGAACATGAAAGAGTTCAATGATTTAAAGCACATTATGACATCAGAGCCAGTGCTGCAGTTTTTTGATCCATTGTAAGACATCAAATTCTCCATAAATGCCTCAAAAGGAGAGCGGAGAGCATTACTATTACAGTATTATGGAACTGATTTGTTGGTAGTCTCTCATGCATATAGGGCTATGATAGCTTCACAGAAGATGTACGCACATATTGAAAAAGAGACACTAGGTATGGCATATGGATATACAAGATTTCATTAGTTTCTCAATCAGACCTTCAACCCAGAAACCACTGATTGCAGTACACAAAAAGGGACCAGGAGAATTACTATCAAGGATACTTTTGACAATACAGAAGTATGGTATGACCCTGAAATTCCAACCTGGGTGCCACTTTTTTTTTAGTAATGGCAGACACTATCAAGTGCATATGCTCCATCTGACAATACACAGTCTGATGATCTGGAACAAGCAGTAAACATGATAAAGGTGTCACCGTATCTCCAGGCATATGGGATGAACTACAGACAGGAACAGCTAAAGATGATATGCTGCAAGCAGTGATACAAGTGATAAGTAATTGTGTGTGTGTGTGGGCGGGGGGGGAATCAATACTTCACCTGCCTCTTCCTACTTTAAAAATGAGGTTTCAGTTATCTCCGGAGTGCTCTTGAAGGGGACACAGACTGTCATTCCCACAGTGATGAGAAGGAAAAAAAATTGGAATGAATTCACAAATGGCACCTAGAATGCCCAATTCCAAAAGGAGAGCTGGAGTTGTATTCTGGCCACAGATGAATAGTAACATCAAAGAAATGCTGAGGAGGTATGGAAGTTGTACTGAGATTCCAGGATAGAAAGCCAATGATTCTGCATGAACAACTTGAAATTCCATTGGACAAGTTGGAATTGACATATTTAACTTGGGAAGACATGAATACTTGTTGGTAAAGTAGTCCATTATAAATTTCCCAGACGTAGTCACTCTTGAAGATACTAGAGGTAATCAGTTGTCAACACATTAAATATGTATTTGCAGGTCATAGAATTCCAAGAACAGTAGAAAACTAACAATGAACCATAGTTCAAGACTATGGAATTCCTGGGCTGTGCTAAAATGTACAACTTTCATCATGAGACATCATGAGACCAATGGATCAACTCAGTGTGGAATACTTATAGTGAAGAAGTTGCTCAAAAAAAGCAATGGATGCAAGAGAAGATCCATCTTTGGCATTACTCAACTATAGAGCTACACAACTATATTGAAAGTCACATACTGAACTCCTCTACAACAGACATATAAATACCCGATTACCAGTTATGGGACAAAACAAAGGGTGACTAAGGAGTCTGATAATGAGGAAAAGACTAGGAATGTATAATCAGCCAAAAGACTGTTCAATCTCAGTGCAAACTTCTTTGTCACCAGTTAACACTGCTAACAATTCCTGAAGGCATTTAGTTCCCCAGAATATCTGAGAAAAATGTATGAATTATGAAAGTGTTTAATGATAAAAAACACACCAACAATCAGAATCTCTTTTACCACTGACAAGAATTCCAGCCTCATTATGTTGTCTCTGAAGCTAATATATAAATTTCTCTGACAAAGGGCACAAATGCCATTATGTAAACCTGAACTCTTACAGGATTGTTACACACACAGTTTAAACATTCTTACTAAGCTGTTTGATAGAATTTGACATGAACTTTATATAAAAATTTTATGCAGTACCTTTGCCGTCCCTTTCTCCAAATACGAACCTTCTCATCGATGTGCTTTTTAGACAGCATAGGTAGAAAACAAAGCTTACAAACGTATTGAGTGGGATTCAGGCTTTGAACCCAGGCTCACGAATGCCCAAGTAGTAATCAGACCCAGGCCATAACTCAGCAGCTCATCTAAACCACTAGAGAAGGGAGACAGTGAAGCTGTAGCTTGCAAAGGGCCCCACCCACACAGCCCCTGACTGGGGGAGATGTTCAGCTCACTGATTGGCTTGGATGCTCTACTTAAACCAGAAAGAGGAACAGAAAGTTGTTTGAGCAACTAGGTGAATTCCTGGCTGGCTACCACTATGGAACCGCCCTACTTGTTTGACTCCTGAGCCTTTCCTTACTGCTGGTCTTTTCATTACCCCAGAAACCTGTCTGTTCCTGGTTCTGACGTTTGGATTGACTCCTGAATGTCTCCAGCTCTGACCTTCCGCTTGGCACCAGACTCTGGCTCAGGTGCCAGGCTCCTAACTCTAACCATTAGGCATGACTGCCCACACCTTGGTCCTTACACTTATTGTGCCTGCAGAATACACACAAACATTTAAAACAGTGTTTCTTTCCATGGATGATATCATCATAACTCATTTTAGCTGGTATTTTCCTATAAGAATGTACTCTGACTGAATGCACACAGAAGTAGATTAGCAATGTCAGATTACAAATTGACCGTCACTTTACAGGAACCTGTAGTAAAGTAGCCTATTTTTTCACCTCGGTGCACACAATGGGTCCAATTCTCCCCTCGCTCACAGTGGTACAAATGAAGAGTAATGTTACTGATTAGATTAACTTCAGTGTAAGACTGGTGTAATTGATAGGAAATTCAGGCCTTCAAGGTGCACTTCCAGTTCAACATGTATACAATTTCTCCTCACTCGAAAAGGAAAGCTCTCCAAGAAAATATACATTTATAAGATCTTCAACCTTGATTTAGTAAGACATAAGGGGTCAGATAAGCTTCAGTTATGCTATGTACAAAGTGGCTTAATTAGCCAGCAGATGTTTCTTCCTGCATTGGAGAACCTAGGGGTGACTAGTACACCACATCTCCTTATGTTAATAGCAAAGGAAGCATAGGGATTATTTCTTTTTCTCACATGACATTTCTGAGCTACAACGATGTGACCAAGTTTTTTAAAGTGATGCACTTCAGCCAATTCTAGAACTGAACTCCCACTATGTTGAGTATTTTGCAATATACCGGACTCTCAGCCACAAGCACTTAAAGCCTCAAGCCCTAAGAATTGTAGCTCTGTTGTAATTTTTTTATAGTATAGTAGTTCTTCCGCAAGCTCTATTTGCAATATAACCCACCACCACCAAAATTAAGATCCCCCCCCCCGCATGCTAACTCCTCCCGCCCTCTGCCCCCAAGTGTCTAATAATTTAAATTAGTATTCTCTAGCTCCCATCCCGGTATCATAATTATGAAATCAGACTTCAGAGTGAAAACAATTGTTACCTAATATAATCCTTTGTCAGTGCAGGACTATTCCACTCAGTATGATTTCTAGCCTATTGCCCATATTTAAGTGTCCAAATATGGAAACTTTAATTGCTTCCCCTTGCACCTAATTGATTTTTTTCAGTCTAACAGAATATATTGCTAGAAAATGCTTCCATCCACATTTAACCTATAAACACTCTGTTTCATACTCAGTTTAGTGATCTTGTAATACCCAAAACAGTTCTTCCTCTGATTTTACAGTAGAGTTGTGATGAATTGCAGTGATTCAGTTTCAATTTTAAGTAATTTTCTGACAATTTGAAATTAGACTAATTTTGATGGTCACTTGATTGTTGCCCATTACAGCCTGGCAGCCCAGTGGTCTATCAAGCATATGTTGAAAATCAGCCAATATGGACCCATTTACTGTGGATAGATGAGTGGGAAAAGGAAGAACATGATGACTTGGGAGCTAATCCTCAATTATTCAGAATAACCCTAAGTGCAAGGTTTGTTAAGTGTTTCTTGAGGGAATGTTGTATGACTAATCCTAATCAGCTATGAGAAAGCATGTTTATCAAAGCATCCATAAGCACATTTAGAGGGTTAACAGAGCACCATACACAGCTTTTTGGCCATGTCGCAACTACCACAAACAGTACTCAGAAACATGGAGAACACTCAAGGTGCATCCTCTGGAGCAACTAATAGATACACAGGGGTAGATCGTCCGGTATGCTGAGCTGTTCTCAGCACAGGGGCAATCGAAAGGTGTCTTTACAATGGGGCTCTTGTTGAAAACATCTCAAAACATTGTTAAACCTTCATGTCATAAGAAGCTTTCACTGTTATCTTGGTTCTTATGAGTATTAGGTTGAAGCTTCCACCTTTATCATCCTATTTGCTATGGCCCAATCCCTTGAGGAGAGGCTAAGGATAACAGTGATGTTAGCCCTGTAGAGTCTTTCTACTTTCTGAACATGAAAATTCTTATTTTTCTAAGGAGCTAGCTCTTTTTACTCTTTCCCTCACTTGAAGACCCATGCAGGGCTGGGGAAAATGCCACACTAAATGTCCTAAAATCCTGAAGTCATAAGTAGCAGAGACTCACAAACTAATGTTGTGTGGTTCTTCATTGAACAGAGTTTTTTTTAAATGAAAGGCATAGCTGTTCATATAATTGTGCTGCTGGCATTACCGGAGCCATCTTTTGCAATTGGAGGTAGGCCATGAATCAGTGTTTCATTCCTGTTCACCAAAAATCACATCACTATTATCAGAATTTGTATGTGATATTGGACATTTCCAGGGGAGGGCAACTGTGTAATGTAATCAGTATCTGTCAGGTCTACAAAAGAGATATCCTGTTAAATACTTGTTGATTTGCATATTGTGCAAAATGAAAACTGGGAGGGGAAGAGGAAGAAAAGTATGTTTACAGCAGTGACACTGGCATCTCCATATTGGAAATTTGTTACAATACTGTTCATATTAAAAATATATTTTAATATTTAAAGAAAATGAGCCTCTTCCTAGACTTCTGGGACTTCAGATTTTCATTTTATAACATCTTTCTGTTGTGCAGAGAATCTCTCATAGAAACAGCATATAAGCTATCCATATACAAAAATAATCTATCTTAGAGATACTATAGGGTACCCAGCTGTATTTCCCTATCTTATAATATACCCCAAATCAGCTGATTCTTTGATCTTTTTCCAATTGGTCTCTTTTACAGTACCTGAAATACTGCCACCGTCTGACAGCCATAAGTAAAAACTGACACAACATGCTGTCATACTATACATAGGGGAGCTGTTAATTATCATTAATGAAATTCTGCCTGCCAGTTCTGTTCTTCAGCCTCCCTTAACACTAGCCTTCAGGACTCTTTATGCACAATTATAAGGAGGCACGCATTTTCTCGGCACTTAAAAACTCTTTAGCAATGACAATTAAGACTGCAATGAAGATTCTTGGCCTAACAGCTCACACTGAAAACTGATTCCTTTTTAAACTGAGTAGAATTAAGCAATAAGATATGGCAGGCTATGCTGCAGTGAAGATTAATGCACACCTCAGAAATACAGTGAGGCATACAGTGCAGAAGTCTATTTTCCACATAATCAGCGCCCTGTCTTTTACATAATCCCATAGTAACAGAATTTCCCACAGAATCCATCCCCTGCTGCACAATGTGCACCAGAAACTCTGATTCATTTCATTTAAAAAAAAATTCTGGGCCATTATAAAACCATTTGGACGTAAACTGATGTAGAGTTCTTCTTCTGATGCCGCGTCTACACTTAAACAACCACAGCAGCAGAGTTGCAACGCTGCAGCTACGTGGTTGTAGCACTTCAGTGTAGACACACTCTACCATGATGTGAGAGGTTCTGCCATCACTGTAGCTAATCTAGCTCCCCGAGAGGCAGTAACTAAGTTGAAAGAAGAATTCTTTAGTGACATAGCTGAGTCGACCGAAGTTTTTCATGTAGTCCTCACCTGAGTCTGTAAACTGGTAGCCTGGAAACAATGGCACCAAGAGGCATAAACTCATTTATCTCCACAGTGTGTTAACTATGAATCTCAATGAGGAAGGCTTAAGTATAAACACTGTTAAATGCTGATCCTTTTAGGAGAATCAGCTATTGTGCTTAGCCATCATTGTTGGATGCCATCTGATAGCTGGTTCCCATGAAGGGTTTCTGCCTAGTTCCCAATTCCTATCCTTCGTCTGCTCCCCCAAAACAACATGGAACTACTATATGATCATAGAATTATAGAAACATTGGGCTGGAGGGGACCTCAAGAGATCATCAAGTTCAGCCCCCTGCACTGAGGCAGGACTAAGTAAATCCAGACCATTCCTGCAGGTGTTTGATCTTCTCTATTTATGAGTCAACAAATTCTGAGTAGCTCCCGACTGTGTAAAAATACAAACAGTGGGTGTTGGGGGGAGGGTAGTGTCAGACCAAGAACCCACACTTATTTTCTATTGTGATAGTCCCAATGGCCCAGTCAGGATGGTGTATTGCTAGACTGCTTGCAAACACATTTTCCTTACCATGAAAGATTTAAGCCAGCCACAGCCTCATACACCTATTCATTTTGCCATAATCTCACAAGGGACTGAGTGTAGCTATACCTTCTAAGAAGAGTAAGATGTGCTCGCAGTTGCTTGGGGTCTGGGTACCTCTAAATAATGCACAAAGATGGCAAGCAACACTAACTGGATCCTCACTGCCTGAGCTATAAAGAGGTTGGCTGCAAACACTGAGCACCCAATCCTATGCTCTGGCTGAGGGTACATCCCCATAGCTTACAGCAGCGAGTCTCAGAGCCTGGATCTACAGACTCGGACACATTTTATGGCGCTAAAAATAGCTAATAAAAGCCCAACCCCATCCATGGGCTTCAGAGTCCCAGCCCAACCCTGAACATTTGCACAAATATTTATAGTGCCCTAGCGCAATTCTATAGACCCAGGTTCAGACTCACTCCCGCAGGCTGCCACTTGCTGCATAGATATGTTCCCTAAGAGGGATGATACAGTTCTTAGATGCATAAACTTGGGAATGTTGAGTAGGAGTAGGGATGTGATATTGCCTCTGTATATAGCACTGGTGAGACCATTATTGGGATAGTGTGTCCAGTTCTGGTGACCACACTTCAAAGAAGTATGTTGAAAAAGGTTCAGAAAAAGAGCTACAAGAATGAAATGAGGTCTGGAAAAATATGTCTTACCGCAAGAGACTAAAAAAACCTCAATCTATATAGTTTATCAAAGAGAAGGTTGAGAGGTGACTAAATCTCAGTTTATAAGTACCCACCTAGGGAGATGCTTTCTGATAGTAGAGGGTTCTTTACACTAGTAAGCAAAGGCATAACAAGATCCCACGGTTGGAATCTAAAGACAGATAAATTTAGGCTAGAGATAAAGTGAAAATTTTTAACAGTGAGGGAGTTAACCAATGGAGTTTAACAGTGAGGGAGTAAATACAATTTGCCAAGGAATATGGTGGAATCTCCATCGCTTGACATCTTTAAATCAAGACTGGATGTCTTTCTAGGAAATTCTGCAGCTCAACTACAAGATATGAACTGGATAAAGGAATGACTGGACAAAGTTCTCTGCCCTGTATTAAACAGAAAGTCAGATTAGATGATCATAATAGTCCCTTCTGGCCTTAAAAATCAATGAGGTATTCCTGAAGACCCATTTTTGCCTGCCTTAAAAAAAAATGAAACAATATCTGTACTATTGTCAGGGAGAATGTATGAACATGTGGATCACTCAACCTGATGTTTAGACCCCTGGCCCCCCTTTTCTGCTCCTCTCATGGGAGGCCTGTGGAAAAGTGAATCCATGTATTTGGGCAGAAGGTGGCTGATTTCTAATTCATGTTTGTGCTGCTGGAGTTTTGTGACAGGAACCTACCAGTGCTTGCCAGAATTTGGCCCCAAAATATTCAATTTGCATTTAGATTTCCCCCAAGTACCAACATATTATCTCGGTTCCATTTTACTTTTATGCTCTTTGCTGGTCTTAACAAGCCAAACTCATTACAGAGGATGACAAGGTAGCATCATAAGAGGATTTTGTGATTCATCCATTGTAGTGTGAGCACTGGCAACTGCCAGAATTCTAAATTGCTCCTCCATAATTAAAATGCTTGCCAGTGGTTTGACAGATTATCCTGAATCTAACGGAACCCCGATTTTTTAAAAAGAGGATAAATCTCTGAAACGTCTAGAGTCTTTTGAATTGGTGGAATTTGTGTGTGCTCATATTTTAGTTTTTTAGTTTATAAAATGTGCCTATCAAGATGTTTTTGTGTGCAGAGTATTTTTTTTTAATCTAAGAACATACATATATTCCTTAATTAAACTAATGTCAAATTAGTATTCAGGAAGCCACTCCTCCCTCTATAAACAGAAAAAAAATCTCATTTCTCCTTCTTAAGAGAAGCTTGAGAAAAATAGATAGGTCTTGCACACATTCCCTAAAGGCCTATAAACCACACTATGACAGATCAAATGGGATAGGTAACGTTAGAGTTTTTCCCCTCCACTCTTGGTCCCCAGAGATATAAATCTAAGAATTTCCATTTTAATAGGTTTAGGTGATCGAAAATTAGCAGAAAACAAAGAAGCTGTCACTAAGGCAGCCAGAATCTAAAGTCAAAAAGTACTTTCTAGGCCAAGCAACTTTATTTACCCCCAGAAAATGTATGGGAAGTCAGAATAATCTATGGCATAGAAGTGCAATCTTCCATGTGTGTGAACTACATTTACGTATCATAATATGAGGCTTCCTGCTTACATCAGCTAATGTTTGAGTGGGTTTCAAGAGTAGTTCCAGGTAGAATTCATTGGAAATAATCCATTTATGGATAACTGGTCCATATCCGAGAGGAAGGATCACAATCTCCTTGCTAAGAAAAGATGGTGGGGGAGAGGGTAGGGAGGAAGAAGAGAAAAATCACTTTAGACACAGTTGCTATCTGGACATCCAGAAACAGCTCAGACTCTAATAGGACTACCAGTCAACTAGCATCATCTCTCTCTAATTGAAGTTGACTTTTGCTCAAGCAGTTCATCCCGGGTTCAGATTTGGCTGGAGAGTGGGAAATCCAAACAATTTCGCCATCTGAGCCTGGAGAAACAAAATGTAGAGCTTACTGTCATCAGCATACAGGTGGCAACACAATCCAAACACTGCAGAAAAATGAAGCTGCCCAATACACATCAAGCATAAGGGCTAACAGAAAAGACCCCTGTATCACATATGAGAGCCCTTCAGACTGCTCTTTTGGTCCTCTCTCCAAAAAGGAACTGAGCCTCTCATGCAACATGGGTTTACGAAAGGAAGATCGTGCCAAACCAACTTGATCTCCTTCTTTGAGAAAGTAACAGACCTTCTAGATAAAGGAAATGCGGTGGATCTAATTTACCTAGATTTTAGTAAAGCGTTTGATACTGTGCCGCACGAGGAATTATTGGTTAAATTAGAAAAGATGAGGATCGATATGAAAATCCAGAGGTGGATAAAGAACTGGTTAAAGGGGAGACTGCAGCGGGTAGTACTGAAAGGTGAACTGTCGGGTTGGAGGGAGGTCACCAGTGGGGTTCCTCAAGGTTCGGTTTTGGGTCTGATTTTATTTAATCTATTCGTTACTGACCTCGGAACCGAATGTAGGAGTGGGCTGATAAAGTTTGCGGATGACACAAAGTTGGGAGGTATTGCCAATTCGGAGAAGGATCGGGATATTCTGCAGGGAGACTTGGATGACCTTGTAAATTGGAGTAACAATAATAGGATGAGATTTAATAGTGAGAAGTGTAAGGTGATGCATTTAGGGATGACTAACAAGAATTTTAGTTATAAGTTAGGGACGCATAGGTTGGAAGTGACGGAGGAGGAGAAGGACCTCGGAGTCCTGGTTGATCGCAGGATGACTATGAGTCAGCAATGTGACGTGGCTGTGAAAAAAGCTAATGCGATCTTGGGATGCGTTAGGCGAGGTATTTCTAGTAGGGATAGGGAGGTGCTGCTTCCGTTATACAAGGCGCTGGTGAGACCTCATTTGGAGTACTGTGTGCAGTTCTGGTCTCCTATGTTTAAAAAGGATGAACTCAAACTGGAACGGGTACAGAGAAGGGCCACTAGGATGATCCGAGGAATGGAAAACCTTTCCTATGAAAGGAGACTCGAGGAGCTCGGTTTGTTTAGCCTAACCAAAAGAAGGCTGAGGGGGGATATGATTGCTCTCTTTAAATATATCAAGGGGATTAATACCAAGGAGGGAGAGGAATTATTTCAGCTTAGTAGTAATGTGGACACGAGAATGAATGGATATAAACTGGCCGTGGGGAAGTTTAGGCTTGAAATTAGACGAAGGTTTCTAACCGTCAGAGGGGTGAAATTTTGGAACAGCCTTCCGAGGGAAATGGTGGGGGCGAAGGACCTCTCTGGCTTCAAGATTAGGCTTGATAAGTTTATGGAGGGAATGGTTTGATGGGATAACGTGATTTTAGTCAATTAGGCATTAACGTGCCATCGCGGGTAAAATGAGGGTCCGGCTGTAGAATCTTGCCTGTATGCTCGGGGTTCTGCTGATCGCCATATTTGGGGTCGGGAAGGAATTTTCCTCCAGGGTAGATTGGCAGAGGCCCTGGAGGTTTTTCGCCTTCCTCCGCAGCATAGGGCAGGGCTCGCAGGCTGGAAGATTCTGTTGTGGGTGGGTCAGCTTTTGTGGCCTGCATCATGCGGGAGGTCAGACTAGATGACCATATTGGTCCCTTCTGACCTTAAAGTCTATGAGTCTATGCATCTTTCCCTGCCAGGATTGTAGATGGATCAACATCACCATGTTGATCAATTCTATCAAGGACAGATGCTTGACAGACAGTGGCTAAGCAATAGGTCTTTACAAAAAGACAGCATGGACACTTAACATGGGTCAGTACCAGAAAGTGTCCATACTATACCCAGAACAAAACCAAAATGGATTGAAAGGAGTCAAGGGTCTCTCTGATCCACAGATACTGCAGAGCTGCACCTCCACAATCTAGTCAATAATCTTCCCCTCATTCCCATAAAGAAAGATTAGCAACAGGGTGTTAAATGGCAAGAATATCAACACCATGGATTGCCTCCTGGATTACAGGCCAAATTGCTCACTTTGAGAAATGCAGTCATGATTAATGGACTCCATATTTTCTCTAGTAGATTTTGCCATCCAAGAGAAGCATGGTTCCAAGTCACAGGTCACAATCCAAAGTCACCCCTAGCCTTTCTAGAGGCTCTGAGTGAGACTGGTTAGAATCCAAGCAGAGAAACTTTGACATTGTCAACAACTTAAATGGATCTGCTATCACAAAAGTGACTGAGTCAGTTTGAGCATGATCAGAATTATCACTAAGCAGATAGAAAGCTCTTCATAGTGAAAAATCTTTGACTCTCTGAAGAGAAACTACCTATATAGGCCATGCTGCCCACTGCTCAGAATGGTTTTACTGGGAACTGATCCAATGCCTATTGAAGTCAATGGCAGGGTTCCTCCCCCACATTTACTTCAATAGGATTTGCATCAGGCCCTAAGTCAGGATTTTATAAATACCACAGAGGGGGGAAAATACCCCCCTAAGGTAAATACCCTAGTCACTAGTGATTCTTAAGCTCATTATCTCTCTTTCTTACCAATGAATCTATACACCTCTACCCCGATATAATCCTGTCCTCAGGAGCCAAAAAATCTTACTGCGTTATAGGTGAAATCGCGTTATATCGAACTTGCTTTGATCCACCGGAGCGCGCAGCCCTGCCCACCCGGAGCACTGCTTTACCGTGTTATATTCAAATTTGTGTTATATCGGGTCACATTATATTGGGGTAGAGGTGTATGTCTATATACTAAGCTCTCTGTTTGTGTACCACTCAGAAGTTAGTTGGTTGAGTCAATGTGAAGCAATGGAAATAGCTATAAGCATGACTGAGTGCTCTTTTTGTTCCAAATATCACCAGGTTCAATCATTTTTTAAGTTCTCATGCATTTTTGGCGCTTTTTTTTAAACACTTTATGAATTATCCCTGTACAGGAGCACAGGCTTTCACCTTGTACTTAATTATTTATACATAATGGAACCACTTCAGCAGGAGAGATTGAGAGAGACCTATGCCAGAGAAGCCAATAGCTTGGTGTTTAGGGCCCTCCAGTGTGAGGAGCAGAGCTGGTTTCAAGTCCCTGCTCCAAAGTGGTAATTCAAAGCTGGATCTTTCACATCCCAGACAAGAGTCCTAACTACCAGTGGGCTATGGGTGAGGGGACAGGAGTGGCAGAGGCACCTCCTACTCCTCAGTTTTGTAAAAGCCCCTTCCCCCCAAAAAGTCTGAAGCTTTTGTTCCAAAAAATGTCAAATGGAACCATTTCAATATTTGGGGGTGGGAGGTGGAAACAATTCACTGAAACTGACGTGAATTTCCTGAATATTTTGGTGAACCCAAATCTATAGTTTTTGTGAAAAAAGTTTCAGCTGAAAAATTTTGCCCAGCTCTGATACACATACGAGCATGGGGATAATTGAATTTAGTTTATCCTTGTACATTAATCTACTATAGGTTGGGACTTGCTCTTGTTCATTCTAAAAGCTTTTTTGTGAAACCTCTCTCCACCTGACACTCTTCTAATACATATTACAACTCACAGACACCTCCTGGAGAATGCTGGAAAGCAATCTTATTTAGAAACTGTTCTCTTAAGTGTTTGCATTGGCTCTTCTGTTAATCCCCAAAAGACATTTTATGAATGGTGTGACGGGTTAAATCACAGAAACCCTCTGTGGGTTGCCACCCGATGTGCCAAGACTACTTCTGTCCCTGCTTTCCTGCCCTGTCAGCTTAGGACTTCAGTGCCCTGCCTGGTTTGAGCCAGACTCACTAGCCTGCTGCAAACCCAGACCCAGGTCTGAATCATGTCCCCTAATAGCTGTAGGCTTAACTGAAAGCAGCTTACAGAAGTGTTCTCATTTTTAACACTTAGATGCCCAACTTTCAGTGGAGTCTGAACCCAAATAAAGCTTATACAGGATAAACTCAAATTATTCACCCTCTATAACACTGATAGAGAGATATGCACAGCTGTTTGAGCCCCCCCAGGTATTAATACATACTCTGAGTTAATTAATAAGTAAAAAGTGATTTTATTAAATACAGAAAGTAGGATTTAAGTGGTTCCAAGTAGTAACAGACAGAACAAAGTGAATTACCAAGGAAAATAAAATAAAACATGCAAGTCTATGTCTAAGAAAACTGACTACAGATAAGATCTCACCAGTTCCAGTAAGCTTCCTTTTACAGACTAGTCTCCTGCTAGTCTGGGTCCAGCAATTACTCACACCCCCCTGTGGTGACTGTTCTTTATTCCAGTTTCTTTCAGATATCCTTGGGGTGGAGAGGCTCTCTCTTTAACCAGCTGAAGACAAAATGGAGGGGTCTCCCACGGGTTTAAATAGACTTTCTCTTGTGGGTGGAGACCCTCTCCTCTCTCCCATGCAAAGTCCAGCTCCAAGATGGAGTTTTGGAGTCACATGGGCAAGCCACATGTCCATGCATGACTAAGATCTACAGGTAGCAGCCATTGTTCAAATGCTACCTTGAAGGTCCTCAAGTAGACTTCTCTGTGGATTGGAGCATTCCAAGATCCATTGTTCCTTAAGTGCTTCTTGATCAGGCACTTAACTTTGCAAAATCCTTTCTAAAGAAGCTGACCAAATGCCTTACAAGCCTTACTTAGAAATCAAGCAAGGCTACAGCCAATGTTCATAACTTCAAGTACAAAAATGATATATGTGTACAAATAGGATGAATAGATTCAGTAGACCATAACCTTTACAGAGATATGCTACATGGCACATGTAGCATAAAACATATTCCAGTTATGTCATATTCCCATAAAGCATTATGGGATACATCGTCACAAATGGGATCTGTGTAGCTTAGCATTTCATCTCCTTTTTTCTCACCTGAAGTAATAATTCCATAACATGACAATTAGTTGCTGTGGAAAAGATAATACAAACAAAGAATTATGACTCAAATAAGGAAAGCAGCAGGAGCAAAAAAAAGCCCTTATCAAATAATAATCCTATTATTGTGCAAATGCCCTTGAATGCAGTTCTGAAATTCTTACTCAGATTAATCATGCCATGGAATTCATTAGTTTTTTGTTGTTGTTTTTTTTAACCTGATCAAGAGCTTCAATCATGTCAGCAGAGTTTCATGCACTATAACTAAAATATTTAAAGATTTCCGTAGGGCATCAGGCAGATTTAAACACATAGCAAGGATTCAAGAAGTACTGTAGTATCTTTTCCCTCCTACTATGAAAAGCTTAATGAATTCATTGTTCTTTATGAAGAATACCACCCATGCCCACTTCCTCAGTGAAAAGACAAGACTGTCGATGATAACAAGATACCAAGAAGAAGAATGTATTTGAATAGTACAGACCTATATGAGGGTGCCATGCAAGAAAGATATTGCTATGGCAATTACTCTATTTATTAACAGCAGTTACTGTGACAATACCATCCCAGGCACATTGTTAGCAATCAGGTTGGAAATGGCTGTGGACATTTATCTGTGAATAGTCTGCATAGTTGTCTGGCTTAATAAACTAAACATGTCACAACACTACACCAAGAACACCTCCTTTTTATATTATGAGGCTGTGCCTTAGTGGAAGGCTACTCCCTTCCTTCCAGCGCACCACAGCATTTGTGTATGGAGAGAAGAATCTAAAGACTAACAGCGCACTGTACATCTGGCACTTGTTTATGGTAGTTTACGGAACCAGTAATTTACAAGATATATAACCCTGAACAACTGTTACACAAATCAATATGTCTGTTTAACTGTCATCTCTACTGCCATATTTCTCCATAACCTGCAAACATAACATTCAATTAGGGAAGGCATAATGGGAGTTCTGAAGCTTAATTCTTCGGAATGAGAGTTTTACTTGCAGACTAAAAATTCTTCTGATTCTTAAAGGCTGATTCTCTTTTATCCCCCACCATCCTGATTAGAGATCTTGATATGACTTTTTATTTTTGTGTTTGGTTTGCCATCCAAGAGGAGTTGGTATTCATTGAAGTAAGGGACAAATGCCATGGGCTACAGCCCATACTCATCAGAATTGAGTAATCCTGGCAGGGGTTACTCACTTCTGACATGATGAATTTCTGTCTGTTTTGTCTCTCTGAATTCCCTGAGCAAAGATTTGCTGGTTGTGTGTGGTGGTCGTCGTAGGGGAACAACATTAATTGAATGTAATGAATGACAGATTGATAGCACTATTTATCCACAAAGTGTAGCATGAATAGTGGCACTTTGCCACATTGCCCCACCAATGGATCTCTACTTTAGTAATGAAAGTAGGTCATTTTTCTTGCCATGCAGTCATGGCCCTCTGAAGCAGAATAAGTAAAATCCCTTATTCTACACAAAGATGAAGCCAGCACATGCCTATTTCAGTAAGCTTGCTTGATTTAGTTATTCATGGCCAAAACAGGAGACCCAAAGTCTCCCATGCTCGGATCACATCATATAAGGATCATATTTTATATCCACAGTGACCTGAGGCAAGGAAAGGAGTTGAGTGGAAGGCATGTATGCAATACAGCTACGATGTATCTAAGATGAAAGATTGCTAAAGAGGAAGAAGAAACCTGGGTGACGAAATTAGAGCCTTTTATTTATTAAAAGTTTCTACTGGTGTCCATCACCTGGATACTTTACATGTATAAAGCTGCCAAACAATTTTATAGCATCAGACTTATTTTAAGGAACTCTCCCCCCCCCCCCCCCGCTCTGTAATTAACATCACATTGTTCTGACTATGAATACAAGATCTGACAGAGACCTGGCCAAGCAGACTGTACACTGACTTCAATAGAGGCAGAAATGGGTTAACACCAATGCTTTTAAACCCAAACCTGAAGTTCCTTAAGCTCAAGCTCTGACAAACCACTTGACAGAGTGAGTTGTGAAAAAGTCTGTGGCCAATACACAGCGAAAACCCTGAAATGATAAGTCCCAGCTCAGATATCATCTAGGAGTGGGCCCCATGGATCATAAGGCAAAAGATGGATCATAGAGAGAAGTGATTTCTCAGATCAGTGGATCCCAGAGCATTTAAGGCTGCCTAAATAATCACCAACTCCTTGAGCTGTACTCAGAAGTGAAATGTTAGCCAACACAGAATGTGTTATATGATCATAGAGACAAGTCTTACAAAGTGATGAGAAGCTTTGAATTGGCACCCTGCAAAATGCACTCCATAGTGATGTCTCTGTAGGAAAGTTGCTGCAGTCTGGTCTATTTTAAAGTTTCAGGTACTTTTCAAGTGTGTCCCCAAGTGGAGTTCATTGTAATAATACAACCTGAAGGAAGAAACAGCACTGATGCAGGAGGCTTGCTTGGCATGCCAAAGGAGTCCAATGTCCAAATTTTCAGAGATGTTGAGCACCCACATTGCAATCAATGGTATGTACAACTCTGAGAATCAGGCATCTGGTCATTACCTTAATAAATGAAAATTATAATGCCATGCAACAAGATTTGAGAAAGAGGTAACCCCAAAAAGGGAGCTTCCCCATTTCTACTTGCAACTAATCATAGCTCTAATCTAAAAAGTAGGGCACACAGAGAAAGATTGATGTTTTTAGGAAAGCACAAGAAAGTTCTTTGAATTCACCCTTTTCTCCTGCCACAAAGATATGCAGATAATAAAATTAGTTTTAGACCAGGGATTCATTAGATAAGGCATTTTCCACTTAATAGTGCAATGAGATTCTGATCACAGAAATTGAATGAGATTGGCAATGCTTAAAAAAAAGAAAAATGCTTTCTGTTCTGACTGCTTGAGTTTTTAAACTCCAATATTTCAGTCTAAAATGTTTGGAGACATTCAGGGAAGACATAAACCATGACTTTTTTCACCTAGCTAACTTGGCACTTAAGCTTCAGAAGTGGCTGAACACTATCAAATACTTGGAGAAACACATTTTTGAACATTTGAGGACTACTATATTTTGAGAGGCTAGAAAGGATTTATAATGATCTATGAGATCTATTGATGAAAAGTGCTGTATAAGAGCTAAGCATTATTGATTATTAATTAGTGGACAGGGCACTGGACTAGGATTGGAGAACCGAATTTGATTCCTAGTTTAGCCACGGCTTTCCTCTATGACTTTGGACACGTAGCTTAAGCTAACCTGTGCCTCAGTTTCCCAAAAATGGGGACAGGATTTTCTTTATCTCAAAGGGCAGCTGCAACGATAGAAATCCATTTATGAATGTGAGGTTTTCAAGTACTACAGCAATGAGGGTCATATGTGTAGCTGGACAGATACCTCTCTTTCTACAGCCCTTACCATCTTGATGAGGCGCATATGGCTAAATTCAGAGATAAGACTGAGGAAGTCTAGAATAAGTTTAAATGGATGTAACCTGCCTTCTTTTGATGCTGTGAATGTGTTCATTGCACCAACTTTAACTTCACTCTAAACTCCATTGGGAATAATCAAAATAAAATTCCCTCAGACTCATTTACCACATGTTGAGATTTTCCACATACCCGTTTCCTTGAACTACTTCTAATACCTGCAAGTTAAGCACTTTCCTTCCAAGTGGGAATGAGAAGAAACTGATGTCATTTAAGAATGGAATTGCAATGGGATTTTTTTAAAATTATTGTTACTACATATTGAATTTGTAGATTTGAAATAGGTTAGTTATAGAATAACCAAGTAAATTGTTTTAAATTAAGATTTTATGTTTTGAACCATTAGCCCTGGGTAGAATGACAATAGAATATTGCATGTTCATTTATCCCTACATTCAGGTTACTATAAACTATAATGATGTGTGCATGAGTAGGCTATAAGTAAGGGTCAAGTTTAAATGCTGAATTATGTCAGCCACACAAGAACCACACCTATTCATGGACACCTTGGAGCAGTCTATTGCTATTATCATAGGGCTTATTTATGTTTCATTTCAGTTTCTGTAAAAACCTATAACAGTTTTGTGGGGATTTATGCACTGTATTCTTTCACTAACCTAAGCAGCTCCTAACAGAGAGGTAAGGGGCAGATTCTGGGCCGAGCTCTTCTACCTCAAGGAAGCAACGTTAGTGGAGACTAAGTGTAAAACTTTGGCTGTGGACATCTCTGGCATAAGGGACTCTGAAGCTAGTGTAAAATCAGTGTCTACACTTCTTTGTTTACAGTCCCTGGTACAGGGAACATATTGAGGGTTGGGAAGGGGAGTGACTGGTGCTTGGTTGTGAAGAGATACTATGAGGACTGATGTGCCTACTCCCATGGTGGACACAGCAGAGAATCTGGGCCATGGTAATAGGAGGAAGTAGGACATTATGTACACGTATGCAATTTTCAATCGGTGTGGTTTGTTAATGGTCTAAAATTCTCTGTACCATTTGGCTGCTCTTCCCTTCCCAGTTCCAGATCTCCCAGGAACCCAGCATCCTGTTCAGCAGAATTTTTCAGCCCTAAGTCACTTTCAACTGGCCTTTTTTAAATAGGCATTTGAAATATTCAACAGCTACTAATATAGCTTTTACACTAGAAAATGAGTTAGGTTACTGAAAGAGCAGCACATTGCTGCAGAAAAGGCAGTTTTCACTTTTGAGGTACACCTCTACCTCGATATAACGCTGTCCTCAATATAACAGGAGCCAAAAAATCTTACCGCATTATAGGTGAAACCGCGTTATATCGAACTTGCTTTGATCGACCGGAGTGCGCAGCCTCGCTCCCCCGGAGCACTGCTTTACCGTGTTATATCAGAATTCATGTTATATCGGGTCACGTTATATCGGGGTAGAGGTGTAGATACCATGATTGAATGCTTCTGGGATCATCCCAAATTGAATGGCCTCAGGTTTGATAGTAGTAAATTAATGCAAGAATTACAGCATATTCCCTATAGGATTTCAATTTGGTTGGGTCATGCCAAGTCAGTGATGCGCATTTTGTTTATTTTTAATGTGTCATTTTATGCTCTGAATCCAGGCCTGTCTGAGTGTTGTATCCAAACCCCACTGAGAGATTGCAAAGCCTGAGAACCATAGCAGAGCACATACAATCATGTTTTGAATTTGTCCAGTCTTCTGAGAGTGGAATCTTTTCTGGGAATCTCCAGTGTGTAGAGCTTGGCTTGAGGTCAGAGCTTGGGAGAGTACTACCACTCCTTCCATCTGCCCTCATCCCCTCAGATTCCAATTACATAACAATCATGTTGGGAAAAATAGCCTGTGTGGTTGAAAATAAAACAGAGATAGGCACCTGTTTAGAATTTGTGACTTAAGTCAGCAGGTATATTTTAATTGCAATGTCTGAAACACCAAATCCCATTTATAGAAATGCAGTTAACTAAAATAAAAACAAAAATCAAATAGAAATGGAAAATGTATTGCCTGTATTAGATTAGTAACTCAACTGTTTGGGGAAGGTAGAGTCAAAAGGGATGTACTGGTAAAAAAACCACCACCAATAAGTGCTGTAACTTTAATACTATGCCATGATGGAGAGATGGCTGGGCCAAACTCATGCAACCCTGTGTGCCAGGTCACAACACCACTCATTCATATTTGTCCCAGCTACCTCTCCGCCATGAGGAAAGGGCAGCTGGTCCAAACCTGAATAGTGCTGCAACCCCTAAAGCAAGGAACCAAGCCCCACCCCCAGAACAGGAGTTATTGCTGTGTGGTGAGTGTGGAGCAGGCTTGCTCTCCAATCCTCCCTCCACACCAGGCCAGGATTAGGGTTGCAGTGTCTGGGCAGAAGGTGCTGCTGAGGGTGGTCAGTGCCCTCAGCAGGGCGAGGAGGAAGTAGCAGATGAGAAGGGTACTGGCGTATGATTTTGTATTTCCCCTATGAATTTGGACCCTGGTTGGATAGCAAAAAAAATAAACTAAAAATGCAGTTGGTGGGTCACCTTAGTAAAAGGTTTGGAAATCACTGTTGCAGGTGGTCTCTAGGTATACCCTCCAAAAGTAAATGCTGTACAATGTTAGATTAACAGGACCCAACAAACTGGAATGAGTACAGGAAGTTTCTACATTAAAAAGCTAATTTTAGGTGGCATGGATATCAGAACTGAGAGAGTGAAGAATCCCTCCTCCCCCGTGTCACAACCTGACCATCTGACTGACTTGTGAGCCTCTCTCACTGACAAACTGCCTGTAGCTGTCATACTATTTCCATTACCTTCTCTCAAGGCCTCTTATGAGCTCACTTTGTGAACCACTTCAAGTGGCTACTAACCTTCTCCTTTAAAAACAAACAATAGACCAAATCCTTCTGTCATAATTCATGTAAGACTCCCACTGATTTCAGTTCTTCCTGAATAATGACTGCAGTTTTGGCGCATTATCCTTCTGAGGCAACTCATTAGGAGGCTCTAAATCAGAAGGAAGGTTATGCTTCTATGAAAAAAACCACAGTATTCAAATATCTGTTAAAGCAAATTAAGTGGCCTGTAATTATTTTTGAATATGCTGAAGATTTTGAGCCAAGTGCAGCTATAAAAAAAAAATCAACAGAAAAGAATCCAATAGTAACATTATGGGTGTACATTTGGCAAAGAAATACCCCAGGAAAGCATAACAGTTAAAATTATGCATATTTCAGTTAACCACAGGCTAAATTGTTAATTTTCATTCTGATTGCATTACTTATACTATTCATAATGAAGCTGGACAAACTCCTTGCCTTTCAATGTTATTTAATTACGGACAAATATTAAGTGGATATCTCCTAATTCAATACACTTGTCAGTAAAGATATTCATCTATGACATTTTATTTAATTGGGCTGTCAACAGCAATATGTCAAACTGGTGATGCAAGGAAGACATCTCCATATTTAGGTGTTTTTGCTGATTTGTATTAACACAATATGTTGGACCACACACAAAACACACCATCGTATTAGATGAGTATGTATAGATAAGGGCTGTATTTATCATTACTGTGCAGAAATCAGAGCAAAAATAGAAAGAGGTCCTTCATGTTTAAAATGGTCCATTTGGGGCCCCATTTGGTACAGGAACTTATTTTGGCATCTCTCATTGAGAATGAGTAAGAAAAGGGAATGTGTACCAGAGATTCTCAGCAAGTCCTAAAGTTGACTAAGTTCTGTCAGTCAAAATCTCTAGAGGCATTGCCATGGCTGACTAGTCAACAATTAAAAGGAGAGAGCACACTGAAGTCAAATTTCTGCATTAGAACAGCACTATGGAAATAGCTGAAAAGAGCATTGTACCCTAAGGGAAATGACGCTGATTAATAACCAGCCAGTTTCTTTTGTTGAGGCTTTGGATGTCTGAGGCTAGGAGTAAAATTCCCAGATTGCACAGACACAGTCACGCTAGCTCACTAAAAATAGTGTAGCCGCGGTACAGGCCATAGGCACGGACTAGCAGCCCCAAATACAACCCCCCCTGGACCCCTTTCACGTGTATTTGGGGCAGCAAGCCTGTGCCGTTACTCACTGCTGCCTGTGCTACTGTAGCTACACTATTTTTAGCAAGCGAGCTCAGATGAGAGCCCCTAGTTCCAAGGGTAGATGTAGCCGGAGGCATTTAAAAGTGCCTGAGTAGAGGGGTTCTAATGCAGACAGTCAGGGTCCTTTTCCACAATTAGTTTTCATGTACTGCTATTACTGAAATCTTCTTATTGCAGTAGTGCCTAGAGACTAACCAGTTCAGGGTTGCATTGAACAGGACACCATACAGATTTAAAAAAAAAAAATATATATATATGGCTTCAAAGAGCTTACAAAAAAAAAAAAAAAAAAGACAAGACATAACAGTTGGATAGAAACAAGCAGGTCAGGGTTGGGGTAAGCATGTTTGGCCCATTACCCAGGTGCTAATGGGCCAAATGATCAAACTACTGTGCCTAAAGTATCTAAATGCTTGTTGAGATTCCTGAATTCCTATTTAGGTGGCCAATTTTGCCTTTTGAGCCCTAATATAGGTATTTTGTTGCCTACATACAGCCTTAGGTATTTAAGTAGGCACTTGGGTTTGAGAATTGACTGACTAGAAACTACATTAAGAGGTTAGTTATTCCTACTGAAACAACATTGACTGTCATGACTCATTCAAAAAAGCACAAATACTTTTGATCATTAAGTACCAAAAGGATACTGCACAGCTTCCTCGGAATTCTAGTATTCCTGATAAGTAGGTCAATAGAGTATCTGAGAGAAACCTAACATTTCATTTACTGCAGTCCATTAGGATAATAGTGTGTTTTGTTTTCTAAATGAAGATTGACTATCCATAAGGCATAGTGTATTTCCTTATTATTGGAGCCAGTAAAATTAGGTTGCTTTTCTGATGTTTCACTTTTCATACATAAAGATCATATAGCTGGCCCTTAAAAGAATCCATCAAGATAATACATCTGTATTTCGGTGACATTTAGGGCAGTGCTGAATGAATATTTCCAGAAAGTTTATTAAAGCCCCTGTGTATGATATATTTCAGGCTTGGGAAACAAACCACTAGAGAACAGCATGGTTTGTCTATGTAAAAAGCTATGGACAAAGGTTTACCAACCAATCAGTGTGATCAATATCCCAGTCTATTTTTTTTTAAACTTCTATTTCTAAGCAAATACCTTGTGTCTTTGAAATAAAAACATTACTGTTTTGGGGAATCTTGGAGCATGGCTCCTCATCTTCACATTGATAATGTGAAAAGGAACCCCCTTAAACTGAAGAGTCCAAAGTTAGTAGCTTTAATTTGGATCAGCGTCTGTGTCAGCTGCAGAGGTAATGCATAAGTTAGTTTCTGTATACAGGATTCGCTTACACCTATATACAACAATTTGCCAAGGTGCAAAGTGTAAAGAAGTCCAAGTTGGTTTGATTGGCAAATCAAGGAAATAGGAGGAGAGCTTGAACCACTTTAACTTACACCTTTTTACATATGCCTGTTAGGGACACAGGAAGAAAAGCTACTTTCTTCTTGCCTCAGAAACGATAGATGTGGAGATAAGATTTCATTTAAAAACAAAAAAAAAATCTTTACTTGCAGAGACAACCTCAAAGTACATTCTGATTGATAGGGAGGTTTGTCATTTGAAAAAGTTATCCACCTTAATTGCACAAGAAAATTAAAATCATATTCAAAGGGTAGAATTCATGATTAGAAATTTGTTCTACTTAAAAAAAAAAACAAAAAAACCCAGAGCTTACCTTGTAGGATTGACAGTGGGAGAAAATTAAAAATAAGTTTCCATTTAGATAAGGGGAGGGAGGAAGAGGCTCTTCCTGGTCCCTATCCATTCCATTCCCTGTGAGGCCCAGTACCTCTTTCCTACAGATTTAAAGGTACTAGCTTGGGAGGTGATCTTAAAATGTCTTGCTGGGGAAAAATTAAAAAACCTAGGCCCTGAAGTGAATAAAGTACCCCAAAATGCAACAGGCAAAAATTACTGATAAGGGTTTTTTTTTGTTTGGGGATTTACAAGTGTGATGCTAAAAATCCCCTGAAAACCCATGTTTGGAAATGATAAGACTACACTGACATTAGGGTCAGGCTGTCCCCCATCATTTTTTATATGCATAGAAAAGTTGAGGTTATATTAATGAGTAATTTAGGATAAGCCATGTATACTGAACTATAATATTAAAATATGAAGAAAACTGCTGAATGGTAGACAATAAGGGTTACATTTTGTTAATTCTTGTTGATATAATGTTAATGATTTGCAACACAGGAAAATGAAATTACAAATTTAAAAAGTTTGGATAAATGTATAACTGGGTATGTGTAGTGTTAGATTACATATTCATTAGCTTTCTTCCAATCAATTTTATTTGGAAAGATAAAAAAATGAATTAAAAAAGGCCCCAGATCGGAGAATACCAGACCAGGGGCAGGTGACCACAAGACAGTGGAGAAGAGCTTCCCACTACCCTGTAAATTGGGCCCCTATCTGTTCCGGCTTATCTGTTATATATGTCTGATAAGACACTATAAGCAACAGTGATTTTGTGTGACAATTTCTAAATAAAAGATAAAAATGGATTAAGCTTAAATTGGGTGGATTTGTGCCTCGGTTTCCAACCTTACAATCTGTAGAAGGTGCATCAGTGTGTGCACATGTGTTTATATAGAATGGGTAGGGTTGGGCTGAGGAAAGCATGGATTTTGCAGGAGCGCTGGAGAGCAAAGATAGGATGATTTCAGTAGAGGGGCAATATAGAAGGGGAGCTCCTGCAGCCCTTAATCAGTTCATCAGGGCACTCAAACCACGACCACTTTACCCCTGCCCCAGTAGAGTTGCAACAAAGTCACATTCCAAGGTTGATTTAGATCTAGGCTAGGTCTACACTACCCGCCTGAATCGGCGGGTAGAAATCGATCTCCCGGGGATCGAATTATCGCGTCTCGTCGGGACGCGACAATCGATCCCCGAATCGACGCTCTTACTCCACCAGCGGAGGTGGGAGTAAGCACCGTCGACTGGGAGCCGCGGAGGTCGATTTTGCCGCCGTCCTCACAGCGGGGTAAGTCGGCTCCGATACGTCGAATTCAGCTACGCTATTCGGGTAGCTGAATTTGCGTATCTTAAATCGACCCCCCCCCGTAGTGAAGACCTGCCCCTAGACTGTGAAACCCTTGTTTATATTATGGGTGAGTGAGAAAATTACTCCCACATTGAAGTCAATGGGACTATTCAACTTGAGTAACAGTATCTAGCTTTTAGGAAGCTAGGTATAATAGTTCCACAGTTTAGATTAAGGGTCTGTGTTCAACTGGATGTCTAAGCTAGACAAGTCAGAGAAATTGGGGCCAGAGCCTCAGCTAGGGTAAAGCAGCATAGCTCCACTCACTATGCCAATTTACACCAGCTGAAGCGGATAGTGTTGACTTGATTAATTGACCAACTATCTAATTCTGATTCATGAGTGTCTAGCCAGGAAGGTTGTTTGATGCTCTTTTTGGCAAATACAAGTGTAAATTCACAGCCTACAATTTTGGGCATCTGTAATTTAATATATGATCAGCTGAGAAATCCTTTGTATGAAGGATTGTGTTCATAGTTTTAAATAAAATCTTTTAGGAAAATAAGTTAATTAAAAATATACAGCACTTCTGCATTTGAACTTCTGACTCTTGACAGAGGAGCAGAGCACTTGTCTCCTTTGAAGCGGAAAGAGGTTTCCTATATGTACACAGCAGTAGAATAGAGAAGTCTATTGTTCTCTGTATGTGTATGAAAAGTCAGTTTTCAATTATGTGTATTCTGAAGTGCAGCATTAGAAACAACTTATTTGTACCAAGACAACCATTCAGAGTAATGGAATCCTGGCTTTTTTTTATTCCCCCATTTGAAAGTATGAGTTTTGTCTTAATGCTCTCTCCTGAGCCAGAATATTTTGGGAGAAATTCTGTGGAAGTGTAATCGTACTTTAGAATTTCCTGACTTTCAGACATTTGATTTTATTGCAATTATTGATCTCTGCTTGCAAACTGAACAAAATTTCATTTTTGGCTGGGAATAGACTAGACAACTAAATAGTCCTTTCCATGCATAATTTTTGTAAAAAACATGGTCATTGTGGCTGCAGTCCACATTCCTGAGTGCTAGTAGTTATACGATAGTTTAAATGCATTGCAGTTATTTTAACTTCCTCTACTTATTGCTCATTTGTAAGCATGTCTGGTGAACTCCACTAATGACTAATGAAAGCCCGAAGATAAGGAGAGGGCTAGTTTTACACAATAGCTTGTTTCAAAAGTACTGTGTGACATTTTTGTTAGGCATAATTTGAATTACTGTATTTTTCTAGTTATATTATTGCTTTGTGTATATCCCTTGGGATTTTCTCACTTTTTTTGTAAAATGCTACTGTTGTAAAGGTAAAAAATAAACCTTGAATTGAGATTCTTCCGTGAGCTTAGCTGTCCCTACAGTTTCCCTTGAGGGCCTCATCTGTCCCTGGCTCCCTCTCTAGAGAGCTAGTGCTTTAAGTGTGCATGCCAGGTGGGGAGGGAGAGGGGATCACAGACCCCGCAAAAAACTTTTTAATCAAGTGGGGTCCCAGATAGACAAAGCCCTGACTTTTTTCAGTCCACTTTAAGCACTGGCTACTCCCCCTTACTTATAAACTAGATGACTTTAAATAAACCAAAGCTGGCTATAGTAGCAGCAGAAATTCAGCAGGTTTAGGTAGGATTCAAATACCTGCTTAGAGATGGGAAACTTCTGTTGACCTGACACCCAGTTACATATATCTTTCCCCATAGAACAAGATTCAGGGCATGGCTACATTAGGGAATTTACAGAGGCACAGCTGTACCAATGCAGCTGTACCACTGTAAATTCTCTAATGTAGCTGCTCTAAGCCAACAGGAGAAAGCCCTCCCGTTGGCTTAACTACCTCAGTCCCCCCTCCCCATGAGCAACAGGTAGCTATATTCATGGGAAAAGCTCTCCTGCTGACATACCGCTTGTGTCGACACCAGTGCTTGTGTCGGTATAACTTATATTGCTCGGGGTGTGTTTTATTCACACCCCTGAGAAACAGTTATGCTGTCCTAAAATGTAATCTAGGCATAGCCTCAGGATGTGTTAGCCTTTATTTGCTCCTGTGCAGTCTACTCAAAACCCAAGTCCCGAAGTGTCATGTTGTTGCTAGTAGTGGTTGGAGCGGTTACTAATTTCTTCACTGTCTGTGGTGCTTCTTGTGCCATGGCCATGAGTCAGATTTGAGATCTCATGCTCCAAGTATGCCCTGGAATCCAAGAGATGAAAAGTGCTTCCAAGGTTCTTCCTAAGGCAACTGGCCAGGACAAGGAGCAGGACACCCCTTCCTGGAGTCACTGCACTTGTCCCCTTCCATTAAGGGAAATTACAGCCAAGAACTATCAGAGACTCTCCACAGGCATAGGTGACCCAAGCAGATAGTTGCCTATAGTAACTCACCTCTCAATAAATTCTCCTGTGCTATCATATGAGCATACAGGAGAATATACATTCCACTATTTAGCTGCACAGCCACAGTACAACTCCTTAATTGTAATATACATAGATTAAGTATATTAAGGCATCACAGATCTCAACCTGCTTAGATTCTGAAAGGTATTTGACTTTGTACCAGACATTTTGATGAAGATGCTAGAATGACAACATTTGTGGCACACTAAAAGGATGAAAAGCTGGTTGACAGGGCTCAAAATGTAATTGTAAGTGGGGAATCTTCATTGAGCGGGTGTGATTCTAGTGGGGTCCCACAGGGACTGGTTCTTGGCCTTACACTGTTTAACAATGTCCTGGGGGGAAAAAAAGTCACTGAAACTTTGCAGTGGATACAAAATTCAGGGAAGTGGTAAATAATGAAGAGGAAAGGTCATGAATAAAAAGCAATCTTAATCACTTGGTAAAGTGGACACAAGTAAACAATATGCATTTAAATATGTGCAAATGTATACATCTGGGAGCAAAGAATGCAGGTCATACTTACAGGACAGAAGATCCTATCCTGGGAAGCAGTGTCTCTGAAAAGAACTTGGAGTTCATGGTGAATAATCAGCTGAACAGGAGGTCACAGTGCAAAACTGTGGCAAAAGGGCTAATGTGCTCATTAGCTGTATAAATAGAAGAATATAGCATAGGAGTAAAGAAGTTATATTACCTCTGTACTCGGCACTGGTGTGAGCACTGCTGAAATGCTGTATCCAGTTCTGATACCCACAATTGAAGAAGGATTTTGATAAATTGGAGAGGGCTCAGGAAAGAGCCACAACAATGATTTGAGGATTAGAAAACATGATTTACGGTGAAAAACTGAAGGAGCGCCTTTTTTTATTATTATTATTATTAAAGGAGCAAGGTAAATGGTGACTTGGTCAGTCTATAAGTACCTACACAGGGAACAAAAAAATTATAACGGGCTTTTCAATTTAGCAGACAAAGGTATAACAAGACCCAACAGCTAGAGGCTGAAGCTAGACAAAAATCAGACTGGAAATAAGGTGCAACAGTGATAATTAACCAGTGGAACATCTTACCAAGGGTTGTGGTAGATTCTCTGGCATTCTAAATCAAGACTGAAGGTGTTTCTATGAGACATACTCTTGTTCCATCAGGGATTAATTCAGGGAGGTCTGTGGTATGCAGGAGGCTATACTGGATGATCACTATGGTCCCTCTGGCCTTCTAATCTATGAATCTTCGCTGAACCATAGAGGTTACATTTCGTTGTGTGCCTCAAATATCCCACTTAATACAAAATAGTAGTGGAGCTAGCAGCTCTTACATGGGAGATCGTTATTTTTGGGGGTGGGGGGGCCTCCCTGCTGGAGCTGTAGAGTCTATTTTTTCTCCCCATAAAATAACTTCTGCTTGTCATAGACCACAGCTATCATTGTCTCGTATCTCTCTGCCTCCATCCGCTATACAGCTTCCGTGTATGGCTGGTGCCAGTATACCCACATTTCCATCACCCTAGATAAGCTTTCTATAGTATATACTTTTCCAGTATTAAAGTCCATTAGTTTCTGTTATTGTTTGGTTCTATGGTTCATTACTGAGACCCAAGACAGCATCAGTAGGTACTTTTCTTTTAAAAAAAAGAATGGCAGTGTAGGGAATCCATATGTCTGGATATAGACATTGTCTCAGAAAATCACTTCTGAGTAGTTAAGGAACTTTTTTGTAATGAAGGGACTTTTCTTGTTCTGTATGCATATGAGACAGCTAGGATGTAATATCACATTAGGAAAACTTTTGGTTTTCTGCATGGTTATTTCTTGGGATCATGTAGCTGCCTTTATGACACTTGATAATTAAAGTCTAATATTTAGAATGGGGGTTATATTAAAGATTATAAAGTGGACATCAAAATAAGTGCCCAAATCCTGACAGCTAGAAAAAAATCCCAGAATTCTGTTTAAGACAATATTCAGAATTATTTAAGATAGATTTAGCAAATATAGTGATAAGTGCTAATGGAGGAGGAATTAAAAAGATGGATTTGACTTGTAACAAAAGATAGCACAAAAGCACACAGCATGAAGATATGTAATAAGCACAGGAAGAACAATATTCCATTGCCTATCGATAGTATTCATTTAACATTAGAATCAGTTCTCAGTGGATAGTTCTGTGAAAGTGTGTGAACTAAGCTTCTCAACATATACTTGTCACTAAAGCATTTAAGCCACTGGAATGCATACTGAGCAGTTGGACTTCTCTACATCAAATGGACACAAAATAACATTTTCTATACTGACTAGAAATGTCACTAGTCTTCCTGTACAACAGGAGTGTCTTCAAAGCACTGTCCATCGCCAATATTTATTGACTACTACCTTGATAGAAAATGAATCTCAGTACCCATTATCATCTAATAGGTAGTGAAATGTTGGCCTATTTGTGTCTTTATCCTGGGATGGAGATATTAAAATTCAGTGAATGTGTGTCTCAAGTCTTTCCAAGGAAGGATTTAATACTTCAGGCTTGTGAAAGAAGATATGGAATTTGGTTCTGCTCTGTCAAAATGCTAAGAAGTGATGTTACTTGTGGTCATTTTTATATGTAGTATTTCAGTAAATGAATATGACCTGTGAAAAAGGAATGAGTGTGATGCAGTAGAGTATAAATACCAAGTTTCATTCACACCTCTGCTACCGGCATGATGGGTAATTAGCAAGTCACATAGGCCTGAATTTTCAAGAGTAGCCTCTAATTCTCTGTGTACCTATTTTTGGGTAACCAACTTGAAATACATGCTAGGGCCTGATTTTAAGAAGTGCTAAGCAATCACAATACCAGCTGGAGTCCATGGTAGCTGCTGACAATATCAGCAGTAAAAAGTAGACCCATAGTGCCTTTCACCAGCTCAATTTCCTGGTCTAGGGACCACTACTTGTTTTGATTCCAGTCAGTCAGTCTCTTGGAAATAAGTGGGTACCATTTCCTGTCCCTTACCTCAGTAGGGTTTAAGTAGTAATCTTTACTAGCGCCCCTACATAACAGTTTAAGCTCCTTTAATAGGAACCAAAAAGCTACCCAGAAGAGAATCCCAGTGTCAGATGCAGGAGCTGAATTGACTTCAATAGAACTTTTGTTGACCTACACCAGCAGCGCAGGGCCCTGTAATACTATACTGGAGTATTGGCTCGGTACTCATAAGGAAAAACCAAATCACAAAGTTTAACCAGAAATGAACCATTCATTATCCATAAGAACAAGGCTCATTATAATTAGCAACCTTAGATCAACTGCAAAGAAAGTTATATCTATAGACTATGCCCCCAAACCTGCAATGAGCTCTGCAAATGTGTACCCCTGTGCCTCGTGAACCTCACTGAAGAACTGGAGTGTCTATATGTTTATTAATATCTTTACAAAAATCACATAAGAGATTAATGGGGTGACCCATTTGGGGAAATAAGATCAATGTCAGCCTTGAATGCCTGAAGTTCAGCTCCTAAATAAATGTCCTAACTGTCAGAGGTGCTGAGCAGCCAGCGCTACTCTTGACTTCGCCCATACCTCTCAATGAAGTCAAGGGTGGCTGCTCCCTACCTCTGAAAATTAGGACACTTATCTAAGAGCCTAAGTGTCATAAACTTGTCAACACTGACTTGTGCACTATTTTCATTTAGCTAACCCCTCCACACCCACACCAAGTCTCTTCCCACTTCTCAAAGATTTCATAGAGTACTGAAGAGATATCTGAGTAGTAAAACTCATTCCATTTACAAGTTAACAACATTTCTACAGAAGTTATCACCATGGTACTGTAGCTAATCTAAAGTGTTTCATGAAAGATTAAAACTACTCTGGTCAAGTGAACAAAACACTTTTTCTAATACATTATTCTTTTCATTGTTTATTCAACTGTAGTTAGGGCAAATAATTGAGGATTTATTATAAAAATGGCTGAATTATTCAGACAGTGGTGTCATTTTGCAGATCAGATCTGAGATCGTTTTGTAAAATTTAGAGAAATGTAATTTTTAAAGGACATGACAATTGTGCACAATTGTCAACTTTCACTAGTGCAGTAGGAGATTTCTCCGATTACAATTACAAAGTCAGTTATATTGGTAAGGCCAAAACTTAAAGGATCCAATTCCAGTCTAATACATGTGTAACTCCACAGATGTCATGGCGTTAGCAGTGCTAAACCTGCTAAAGCAAGATCAGAAACCCTCAGTGTGGAAGAGTCAACACGTTTGCAAATGGAAGAGCTTTTGCACACTACCATCCCTAAGAAAGCATCTAGACTCCTCCCTGCTAATTTATTTGTACTTTGTCCTTCGCAAGATCTTGAAATGAGCACAATTCACATCTTTAATCCAGCCTTGAAAATAGCCTAGCCTATAACCTGAGCCCCTGCAAGTGTGAAGGGGCAAAACTAAAAAGGTAGAAAAATGGGTCCAGGGCAAAGGCTGCTGAAAATTCAAATTATTTTTCACAAACTAAATTCTAGTTTCCTTTGTTGTTTGGTCTAAGCTAAGGTGTTTTGCAGAAATTTTGTTGTATTGACAGTTTAAAATTGTTTTGGTTTTTGACAGTCCCCCCTAGTAGCAGTTATTCTTCCCTTTGTCTTGTTTTAACTCCCCACCACCGACAAAAAGCTTGGCAATTCTTTCTTCCAAGCAGTTGTAGTGAGAAGCCCTACATTCAAGAAGTCTGAGAAAACTGCCATAGAAGTGGTCCCTTAGAATCAGAGTGGAGACATTACTGGGCCCAGATGGGAAAAATCTATGCTACAAACTCTGTTAGGTTGATATAAGCACTGGACGTCAGCCTTCACAGCTGTCAGGAGTGTATCAGACCTAAATGACCTTACATATAAAGAAAATATTTATATTTAAAACACAGCATATCTGGCAAACAGAACTAGGACTCTCTATGCCTCTCTTTTGAATGTTGCTAGTTTTTAAATGAACAGTCTTGGTCTGCTTATCTAAAACACATATCAAGTTGTCAAGGCTTAACAACCCATCCTTTTTGTACAAAATAATTGTCAGAGCATCTGTTCAGTTTGGAAGGCAGTAGGCAAAAAGCATTTCAGTAAAACAGGACATAAATCTTCTCTCAAATTTTATTATCTGTTTAAAATCATTCATATTTTACCAGGCTTTATAATTGGGGTAAAAACAACTAAAAAGTTTCCAAATCATGTAGCAAGGGACACTTATATTAACTCTGACTTAGTCACCCTGCAAACCCTGTAGGAGAGAAGAGAGAACTGTACATTTGCCCCTCCATAGTTAGAAATTAGTAAAAATCTCATTGAATGAGTGGTAAAGTTCAGGGTGTGTTTTATAGTAGCTAGTGAATATTTTTCCTAGAGACCAAAGATTTGCTAGGTGCTTTACCGAGCAAATAAAAAATGGAAAACATGGTAAACTCTTCAGGACACGAGCAATCTAAATTTGTATGGTGGTGGCAGTAAGGACGCTCAGCAATTGACATAGTACAAATGCACGGTTACTCAGATCCATACATCTTTATCATTCCATTATATTTTAGAACTGAACAACATACTTCTTGACGGAATTAAGTTCTTAAGAGAAGCTGGTGGCTAGGTGAATAGAAATTAATGACCCACCCAAGGGCTGAATGCAAAGGTCTGTGTGTCTGGTTGGATTCTGCTTTGTGCAGGACAAGAAGAGTTTCATGCTATTTCTAAGCCTCACCCCATCATACATCCATCTGTACTGTGGCCCCAAGGGGCCATTGTAACTACCAGAAATCCCTGGAATTTCCACAGTGCTCAGGCCAAGTGTTCTTTTCCAGGGATATACTCACAACTCATCACATGCATTGGAGAACTATGGAGAGTGCTGAAGAAGAGCTGGTCAAAATGTGATTTTTACAGTTCATGAGAAATTTCATCTTTTCAAAATTTGGATTTGTTCTGAATCAGAAGCCATCTGGCCCAGGAGTCTGGAAGCTTGGTCTCTCTGCTGTCCAGCCCTGCCAGGACAGTCCTCATGGCAGGGCTGGAGACCCTGGGAGCCTGTTCCAGGACTTTCAGGGTCCCAGCTCCACAGCAGTGAACCTGGAAGCCAGAGCCCACAGGGTTTCCAGACTCCCTGTTGTGGAGCCACAAACCAAGACCCTATTACAGTCATGACTCCTAGGGCTTCCAGGCTCTTGGTTCCATGAGAGTGAGCCTGCAAACACTAGCATGATGGAGCTGCCCAGAGCCACAGAGCCTGGGGTCCCCAGGTTCTGTGGCAGACCACATGGCAGAGCTGCCCTGGAGTCCATCAGAACCCTGCCAGAGATTTGATGAAGTTTGTCAAACAACTTGCTTTTGCAAGAAAATTCAGGTTTGACAAACTGGCATTTTCCAATTAAAAAAAAAAATCTAGCTGGAAAATCCCCCTCCCTCGTCACCTCCCTTCCCTCCAAACTCAAAACATGCCTCCATTTCCCTGCCTTCCTTAGCCACCCATGTCCATGCAATTTGGTCCCTGCTACATCCCATTCCTCTTATGTTGGTCCCCAACCTGAGGGGAGGGTCAGGAACCAGGAGCAGGAATAAAAGGTCATTCTAAGATCAAACACTAGGGTGTGTAGGGGAGAAAAGAGGTTTTGATGAAGAGAAGCAGAACTCACTTCAGACAAGGGTCTTAAACATATCTAAACACTGTAGTCAGGCACCCTCTGTTGTGGCTAGCCCAGTGCTATTTCAGTCATAAAAAAAAAATCCTTAGAATTAATCTGTTCCCAGTTGTTTAAAAGCTGGTATGTAAATGATGGAGTTTTCATACATCATTTTTACAATCCTGCCTTTGTTGTCTCCCTAATTCCCAATCCATGTTCTCTTTTTAACGTTAACAGCTGTGAATACAAGTTAACATTTCTTCCCTCTACATTATTAGCAGAATTATCAATATCCTTTCAGGAATGAATAGTCACATTATTCCAATGCTGGCAAAATATCCTGTTTCATGCATATTAGATTTTGAAGTCTCATGCAGAGAATTCTTCCCAGACCTTAGGCAATTTAGCATCTCTACATCTTTGATCTTATGTGCTTATCAATACTTCACTTTGTCACGTACAATGTTCTGAGTAATGAGAGAAAAAAACTAAAATGTTTTTCATCTCAGTTTTGTATAGAAGTTCAGTTGGAGGCAATGAAGTTGTTCCATGCTGAGTAACTAAACAATAAATCCAGAATCAAAGAATTTGAGCTCTTTTTACTTGTAGCTGATTGCATGCATTCCTTCCAAACCCAGTTAAAGCTTCTTAAATTTCCCCCAAAGTGACTGCAAAAAGATACTCAGAAGCTTAAATATTTAATAGCACACTTCTATAATAAAGTATGAAGTCACAAGTTTTTAAATGTGAACTGCTGTGAAATGGACTGGTAAGGTTTACTTGTAGCTGAACAACAAGAGTAAATTAGCAATAATAAGAACAGCCATACTGGGTCGGACCATCTAGCCCCGTATCCTGTCTTCCGACAGTGGCCAATGTCAAGTGCTTCAGAGGAAATGAACAGAACAGGTAATCATCAAGTGATCCATCCCTTGTTGTCCATTCCCAGCTTCTGGCAAACAGAGGCTAGGGACACTATCCCTGCCCATCCTGGCTAATGGCCACTGATGGACCTATCCTCCATTAACTTATCTAATTCTTTATAGTTTTGGCCTTCACAACATCCTTTAGCAAAGATTTTCACAGGTTGACTGTGCGTTGTGGAAAAAAAAAATACTTGTGTTTGTTTTAAACCTGCTGCCAATTAATTTCATTTGGTGACCCCCAATTCTTGTGTTATGAACATGACTAAACAACACTTCCTTATTTACTGTCTCCACACCAGTCATGATTTTATAGACCTCTATCATATCCCACCTTAGTTGGGTCTTTTCCAAGCTGAAAAGTCCCAGTGTTATTACTCTTTCCTCATCTGAAAGCTGTTCCATACCCTTAATCATGTTTGTTGCCTTTTCCAATATATTTTGAGATGGGGTGACCACGTTGCACTCAGTATTCAAGATAAGGGTGTACCGTGGATTTATATAGACAATATGATATTTTTGTCTTATTACCTATCCCTTTCTTAATGATTCCCAATAGGTTGATATGAAAGTCATTTTCCTAGAGTATTCCATGACTTGGGGAATTCTATTTTCTCCCATACACAGCATTTGTTTTTAGCCATATTGTCAAGGAATAGGCACAATGATAGTCTCAGAAAGAGCACTAACAGGATCAATTGTACCACCACCAGTAGTTGGGCTAGGGACATTTATAAAGACAACTCATGCAAGCTGTCCACTTCCAAATGACAATATGGTCCATCCCTGTTTGAAAACATTTTGACTCTAATGTGTATCAAAGCATTTTTTGATGCAAGTTTGCTTGTTGACCAAAGTTCATTTTCAGTGAAAATTTTTATTTTGGTCAAAGATTTGGATTTTTATGAAGATTTTATTGAAAAAATGTTTCAATTTTGTTTAAGTAAAAAACACCATGAAATGTTTCAAAGACAGTTTTGAAGTTTCCTGCACAAAGACATTTTTCTAACGAGCTCTGATACATATTATGATTTAACCCCTCATGACCTACTTTGAATACTGTCAGACATTAATTTCTAGTTTGAATTGTAAAGATAGTAATACGCCATAGAGAACAATCCTGCAGTACCAAGAGCTGTACTAGAAGACTTACAAATATTTAAGTATGTTTGTCTAGTCTATTTTAAATGTACCACAGTGATTGATTTGCCCTATTATTGTATGCTTCACAACTTGCATATGATTGGGAAATATGGAATTTGTTCAAGAGCAATATTTTCACTTCAATTATTATGCTACTTATGTTAGCACCGATAAATCTTGAAGTGGTTTGGCTATTGTGGTTGAAATATTATTTTAAAAAGTGATTAAACTACTCCCTCACAATCAGTGGGCTACGCTGCTTTCAGCAATGTTGTAATACACTGAAGTGACTCCACTGAAGTAAGACAGTACCCCAGATTTTCACCAGCATAACAGCAGAATTAGGCAAGTGCATAAAAGTGACAATTTTTAAAGTATAATGTGTTTGTATGAAATATACACTACACCCAAATTACTGAAGCTATTTATATTTGGAATGATTTTTTGGGGAAATCCACTTATCCCTACAGCTTCAGATTGCTGGTGCAAGTAATGCAAGCATAAGCTCTTTGGGGCAGGGAACACCTTTGTTACACCTTTGTACAGTGCACAGGTCCTTGACGGGCTCCTCAGTACTACTGCAAGACAAATACTAAAATAATTCCCCAGGTAGTTTCCTGCTGGGAGCTGCAGGAGCTAGTTCTTCCAATTCCTTTGGGAGAGTGGTCATAGTTGCACCAGTATAACACTGGCATGAGCGAACAGGTTTTAATACTGGAATCTTATTCTGAAACTTCTCCTTAAAGGAGCAGTCCCTCTATGGATTCCCAACAACCCTTAATTGCCACATGAACTCAGTTCTCCAAACACCTGAGCTGACTGTGTCAAACAGTCCAATGATGTACCATCCTTAGATCTCCTAGTACAATAATGTAAAGCAAATATTTACTTTATGTTTTGCATTTTAAATATCACCTGCTACCCTTGGAAAGCTTGGAAGAGTTTTACATACAAACAGGTATTTTAGCCCTACATCTCTCTAGTACAGGGGTAGGCAACCTATGGCACACGTGCCAAAGGCAGCACACGAGCTGATTTTCAGTGGCACTCACACTGCCTGGATTCTGGCCACCAGTCCGGAGGGCTCTCTGTTTTAATTTAATTTTAAATGAAGCTTCTTAAACATTTTAAAAACCTTATTTACTTTACATACAACAATAGTTTAGTTATATATTATAGACTTATAGAAAGAGACCTTCTAAAAACATTAAAATGTATTACTGGCACGCGAAACCTTAAATTAGAGTGAATAAATGAAGACTCAGCCACACCACTTCTGAAAGGTTGCTGACCCCTGCTCTAATACCTGAGGCTCTTGTAAACTGGCAATTTAAAATTAATCTTTAGAACACTAGGAGCCAAAGAACATAATTGCAAATTGCATTTTAAGAGTTTACCATTGAGCAGGTTTCTAACTATGAAACACTATAAACAACCAGGTCATGTTTGAGGAAATACTAAAGGGAAACAGATGTGACCTTAATGAAGGTTCTTAGTAAAAAAGCAAGTCGTTCTGAATTCACATAGGCAAACTAGCAGAATCCAAACCCAGGTTTAATCAAAATAGCGCTATATAGTAATAGTTCTTACAGTTAATTAACTGTTGCCATCATCTCTTAAGCTCTAGACAACAATATAATTATTTGAAAGCACAAAAATAGGTATTAAGAACTGCAGGTAAGTTGTCCAACTGGCTGTTATAAATAATTACCTCCTAGTACAGAAGAATACTGGCACTAAAATTAAAAGTTTAACTCACTATGAAGCACAACAAAAAAACATCTTGTTTTTATAGCTGTGTGACAGTTCATGATTGTTTGCTCCAGCCACAATGAATTCCTTTTACCATATTTGAAATGGATTTTGAGTATGTTATGTGCACATGCGGGACCACATATGGCTCAGATACTTGCTTGAAACCTCTGTTAAACCTAATGTAAGTTTCACAGGCACCTGAGGTCCATAGTGTATTATCCCACATTATCAATTTAAGAAATAATTCCTTCATAAATTGATTTTAAGTACTAAAATCATTTCATTTAAATAAGCAAAAAAGACTTTCTAATGTTTCTTTGTACTCTAAGAAAAAGTTCTTGGCAGACCATGTATATCAGCAGCACCTTTTCTTGAGAAGAGGAGTTATCCTAAGAACTGAGGCCAAGCAAGACCATTCCAATGAAACTAAAGATTTTTCAAATTTTTAGAATTGCCTACAACAACGTAAACTTTGTAGATTATATCCTTTGGCATGAGGGGAAGGTATGGACTTTAATGTTCTAATGGATAAAGCCATAAGCTAAAGTACAATCAACAAGGAGAATACACCAATTGATTCTTTCGGTTTCAACCCAGATTAATTCAACATAACAACCAAACAGTAAGAAGATTGTTTCCTCCCTGTTCAACAGAAAGTATTAGTATTATTATGGAAGGAGTCACCAGGTGCTGCTGATATACATGGTCTGCCAAGAACTTTTTCTTAGAGTACAAAAAAAGTGTTCAGTCTTAGGAAGACTGTAAGCATGCGGGACTCACCCCTGCAGCGCCTCCTGCTGCTGGTTGTCTCTGGGAATTAGCTCATCCAGCCTCCTGAGCACCCTCTGCAGGCCGATGTCCCGCTGCCGCTGGCCCCCATGTCCCTCCTAGACCCCAGTGCCCCTTTCACTGGGTGCTGCCCCCTAGCAGTGCCCCCACTGTTTCTCTGGGTCTCCCCACCCAGGGGAAACCCCACCAATTATCCCCACTTCGCCTCAGTATTTGGCTACTGCCAGTCACCATCGAGCCCCCGCTCACTGGGGCAGATTGCAGTGTCTCAGCCATTCATCACAGGCAAGGGGGGTTTTGGACCTGCTGCCTCTGTCTATCCGTGGGCTGCCCCCTACAATCCCAGTACCCAATTGGCCTTCTGCTAGGCTGCAGCCTGGGGCTTTCCAGGCTGGAGCTCCCCAGCTCCTCTGCCTTTCCCCACTCAGGTACTCTGCTCAGGTCCCTCCCTCTCAGAAGCTAGAGGGAGTCTGCTGAGCACCTGGCTCCCAGCCTCTTATATAGGGCCAGGTGAGGCCTGATTGGGGCATGGCCCAGCTGTGGCTGTTTCCCCAATCAGTCTAGTAGCTGCTTTCCCCTGCCACAGCCCTCTCACAGAGCTGTCTTTATAACCATCAGGTTAGGAGTGGGTGACCACCCAGCTACAAAGACATACTATGTATTATTGGTGGCTCTGGGTTGGGTACTTTTCTGTGTAAAGAAGCTGTGAAAGCAACAGGAGACACCGCTCTCTACCTTGGTCTCCAGTTGGAATAGATTTAGGCTCTCTAAGAAACAGACATTGGTGTTGCACTGAGATTCCTGGAAGGAGAAAATGATTCACTGTATTCTGTTTGACCAGGCCTGGTGTATGGGCATAAAACAAGACAATTTACATTTAGAATATACCCAGACTCCATGTCACTGCTTACTCCATGGGGAAACAAGTCTACAAGGCCTTGCACATCGGAGAGGCAACAATATGAAGGTCAAATTCTATTCTCGGTTACCTTCATGCAATCCTGATTGATTCTATAGTGCCATTTCTTCTCTCAGTAAGACCAGTGCGTATTTATATAATTGTACTGTAACAGACCATAATATGCCTCCTTATGTCTACTTTGAAAGAAATGCATCAATTGAAATCTTTAAACCTCACTGTTCTAATTAAGTTAAGAAACATGTCTAAATAAAATGTGTCTATTTTTCTTAGCATCTATTCTTAATCTGTCTGGTGCTTGAGTAGTTCTAGTCAATAAATAATTGATTTTTTTTTTAAATTAAAGAATTAGTGAGTGCTTTTAATATGAAAAATATTCCCTATCTGTCCCCATGCTGACAACTGCAGAGATCTACAAGCTCTCACATATTGCATCTCTTAACTTAGACTTCCACTCACCTGAAATTAGCAAAGTGCCTTCCTGATATACTTAGGTGCCAGTGTCAAAATGGAAGCCAGTAATGCCTTTTTGGAGCAGATGCAACGGCAGTGGCGTGGTATGCCTTCTTTTTAAAAACAAACAGCTCATTCTTCTCTGCTTCACTGCTCTCTTAGCAAGGGTTTTATGTTCCTCTAATAATCCTCAAATGCCATACAACACTTACAAAAACTATGCCAAGCATCATTTTGTGCTCCAATTAGTGACCCAACGTTTAGATGACAATAAAGCATGCAGGTAAGTCAGAAGTGAGATTCAATAAGATTAGCCCTTCCCACGTTAGTGGACCTGAGATAGTTGTTGCTACTGTGGACCTTATATATTGTGGCAAGGCACCCCTTCTGCCTTGCCGGACTTAGCGCTCCCTCCTCTAGCAGGGACAGGGCCTGGGGTAAATCAGCCCCACTCTGGAGTGTGTCTGTCTTCCCTCTTTGGGGTTTCTTTCTCAGAGCCTTCCCAATAGGCCCTGGGGCAGGCCTGAGGAGTGCTCCTCTTTCCCTGCTCCCCTCACTGGGGCAGGCGTTGACCTGTTGCTGGCCCCGGGGTATCAGTCCTTCCCCTAAACAGGCACTGGGTTTGGGTGTCTCCCCTATGGGGAGGAGAGCAATCTCCCTGCTGCTGCCAGCCTTGCAGCAGTTTGTCTCTCCCCACCCCTCACCAGGAGAGAGGTTTTAACAGGTTTCAGGCAGCCCTTAATTGGACTCAGGTGTCCCTAATTGACCTGAAGTAACCCCTTCCCAGCTTGTAGGAAAAAGGGCCTTTAGCAGTCTAGGGCTAACATACCTGTTTTCCCAGACTCTCCTGCAACCATCCAGCCTGACTTCGTCACAATATGCAATATCTGCTGAAGCATCTCAGAATTGCTAGTGTGCATGCCATGGCAGTTGGGGAAAATGCACACCTTGCTAAACTGATTAAACATGAAAAATATATAGAACAGCCACTACAAATGATTACCAAAGGTCAACTAAAATGCTTGGTACATGGAGATATCTGGCAAATGGACCAGAATGGAAGATTTCTTGCTGATAATCTCATTTCTGCTAACTGCATCTTCCAAAATTCGGAGACATCTGGATTGCTCTTCTCCATACTGCAGCTCATGGAGGCAGTCCAAAGTTGCAGCACCACATGAGCCTTCTACCAGCTGAGTCATACCAAAGCTGTGCAGAAGTCAGATAGTAGTAACTTCAGCAGGAACACAACAGCTATGTTTAACTGGCAAACAGCCTGTATCAATGATCCAACAAAAGAAGATATCTGATCCTTTGGCAAAAGGCCATTCAGGGCAGGTAGAATTGTGGGAGATGCTGCTAATATTACATTCTGCTGCCCAGTGTCTTCCACAATTCTGAGACTCTTGGGAAGTAGTGAGCAGAGGCTGGGAGGGTAAGGTAAGAAATTCAGCAATAAGACATAAAAGGGGAAAACAAACAAACAAACAAAACAGTGGACCCCCCCCCTTCTGTAAGAATTGCTAAAAAGGCAACATCATTTTTGGGATACTGCCTGCAGCACTTGCCTGCCAACAGAGGCCTCCGTGCTGATGACAGGAATTCCACCTTATCTAGTGTTTGATGGAGGTATTGGCGGATGATGAGGTGGCTGCTCTGCAGATCTCATGCGGAAGCTCTTGCTCATTCTGCCTATGAGGCAACGAGAGATACCCTCTGGAGCAGGGATTTCTGAGGCCTTGTAGCAATACAGAGCCTAATCCATCTAGCAATTGATTACTTGGAAACTCACATCAATGTTTAGGCTAGAAGGACACAAACAGGGCACCTGACCTCCTTGTGGATTCATGTAGCGAAGCAAGACTCACCGGTGCAGCGCCTCCTGCTGGTTGTCCTGGGAATTAGCTCAACCCCAGCTCCGGAGCGCCCTCTGCTGGCCGATGTCTCACCTGACTCAGGCCGAATGTCCCTCCCAGACCCCAGTGCCCCTTTACCTCAGTGTTCTGCCCCAGCAATACCCCCACTCTCTGGGTCTCCCCTCCCAGGGGAACCCCCAACCCTCTATCCCCACCTCACCTCAGTGGCAACTGCCAGTCATCATCTAGCCCCCATTCACTGGGGCAGACTGCAGTGTAATGGCCAGTCATCATTGGCAAGGGGGGGGGGGGGGGTTGGACCAGCTGCCCCGCCTAACCCCGCGCTACACCTCTACAACCCCAGTACCTGCTTGGGCCTTTAGCAAGGCCTGCAGCCTGGGGATTTGCCAGGCTGGAGCTCCCCCTGCCTTTCCCCAGCACTGCTCTACTCCTGGTACCCTGAGCTCCCAGGCAGCCAGGTCCTTCTCTCTCCAAGGCTGGGGAGAGACTTTCTGCCTTCTGGCCCTGCAGTCCTTTTATAGGGCCCAGCCTGGCCCTGATTGGCTGCCTCTCAGCCTTTTCTGATTCGCACTCAGCCCCAGCCCTCTCCAAGAGCTGGCTTTTAACCCTTGCTGAACCGGAGCAGGGTAACTGCCCTGCTACTATTCAGTATGCTTGATGTAGATTTTCATAGCTGTACTGACATCTAAAGATGTCGTGGCTTCAGACAGAATGAAGAATAAATAACTTCTTGGGAAGTACAGAAGGGAGAATTTACTTTAAGAAGAAAAGACTCTGGAGTTCTCAGCACCACCTGGTTGTAGTGGGCCAAACAGTAAGATTTCTGCATACAGCTGGTAGTGTTATCCAATACCCATCTAGCAGATGTGGTAGTAACCAGAAAACTGCTTTTTATTAACACACAGAAGGCAGGAGCTCGAAGGGATGATCTGTTAAACCCTTCAAAATCAGCGGTAGAACCAATTTCAAGAATATTGCCCTGAGAGCCAGCCTGAAAGTTCTGAGTAATCTGGAGATCTGGGGGTTCTCTTCCAGGGATCCTGCAGATTGGCAGAAAGGACACTGCCGAGAGCAGAAACTTGGTGTACTATGGTACTGGATTGAAGGCCCTTGTCTGCACCTTCCTGGAGAAAGTCCAAAATGGCTGAGATACCATATTCCTGGGGCCCACACCATGCTCTTGGCACCAGAGACATCAAACCTGAACCAGATGGAAGAGTTTGCCTTTACACTCAAAATGCTAGCAAAGTCTTGATGACTTTGGAAGATAGCCTGGTTATTGAAATCAAAGTTATTGAAAGCAAAGTGTTGGCAATGCTGGGTCTATCAGCTGAAGCCAGTCCAGATCTGGATGAAGAATCAAGCCTTGGAGATGATATTTGTCTCTGTGGTAACTGTAGTGGAGGTTCCACTGTCAGAGGGAAAACAAGGGTCTCCTTGGCCTATAGGGGGTTATAAATATGAATTTCACATGCTCCCTTTTCATTCTCTGAATCACTGTCCCGAGGAGGGGAAAAAGATGGGAACGTTTAAAGTAAGCCCCAAGGCCATCTGTGCAAATAGACATTTGGCCCTACAGAGTCAGGATCTGTCTCTGTCATGAGGTACCTCAGACTCTTCATGTTTTTGTTACTCATGAACAGATCAGCTGAAGGATGACTGAATATACTTGAACACTGACCAAAGACCTCCTGATTCAGGCACCACTTCAGATTGTTTAGCTTGTGATTGCTAAGCCAGTCTGCCTTCTGGTTCAGTTCCCCTTTTATGTGGATTGCTCTGAGGGAGAGCTGTCCTGTCTGTTTCATTATTTCCATCACTTCTGCATGTAGCCTAGGGGTCCTTGTCCTTCTTTTGTTGTTTATGTATGCAAACAGTAGTTATTTTGTCTGACCAAGTCAAGACATGGATTTCCCTCCAAGGAGATCGAGAACTTTTGCAAAGCTAGCTTGACTCCTCTGATCACAAGAAGGTTTATGCTGTGTGTCTGGTCATCCAGACTCCAGTTTCCCTGAGTGGTTTAAAACCCCAGGTAAGTACCTCAGGCTTTCAGGCTGGTTTCTGTAGTAAGGACAAGAAGCTCTGGAAGGCATATGGGAAGGCCTTTGTGGATGTTCCCATGGATGATCCACCACTCTTGGGAGCTAGAGTACCTAGATCGGGATTCACATTTGGCCTTTCATGTGTTCCAGGTAGTGGTTCCACAATCTCAGGAGGAAAGTTGGAAGGCTCCTGATGTGCAACCTTGCCCATGAAGTGATTCCTATACATGATACCAGAAGGCCCAGAAGCTGAAGACACTATGCTATAGTAGGACTCTTGAAGATTCAGATTAAGGTGATAAAATGCTGGATCATGTAGAACCTTTAAATGAAGGATAGAGTTTTGCTATCAGAGTGCTTATGTCTACATCCATTCTCAGGTGAAAGATGCTGACTGAAGAAATCAGGGAGCTCTTTTTTTACACTGATGTTGCAATCATGCACCTCCAGGAGATCCGGAGCCTGAACCATGGCTTTTTGCACCTCAGCTTGGGACAGGACTCTGATCAGGTTGTCAGCGATGAAGGGGTATAGGTGAATACCCTGCACCCTATGCCTCACTATGATAACTACCAGCACGTTTATAATGTAGCCCATAGGGCTACTTTGCCTTTATTATATTCATGCCTTGCCATTATTCTATTTAGCTGCAATGCAAGAAACCTACAGGCCTGTATCATGTAAAATATTAGCTGAAGTATAAGTTAGCATAAGTGTGGTTAAGTAGGCTGTAACCCTTGGCATAGATTAACGGTTACCTTTAGACTTTGGGCACTAAGAAGAGCTTGCTCAATAGTCGGCAGTAGCATGTTCAAGTAAGTGCTTCTGCAAAGAACGTGGAATAACTGCAAATCAGCTTAAGCAAGGGGTGACTGTATAATCATGAGCTGAAATTGTAGTTACATGTATTAATACACTAACCTATAGAAGTCCACCTCAATATTAGTAGATTGAGGAAATACAAATAAGGAAGAGGGGAAATAGCCCTACTGAATATGCATTAGACATAGTGGCATCGGTGTAACATATTATAAAAGTTACATCCCAGCTGGTGGGCAGTATGAGAGAAAGAGATGTAGCAGTCCTTGGGAGGTGCCAGAATGATGGTCACTGGTGATGAGGAAGACAATGGGCTGTCCATCAAGGGATGGTGTGAGTATATGGATGTTCACATGTACCTTTTGTAGTCTATTTACCGTACTGAGTTAGAATGTTTTTGATTTTGCTAAATGTATTAATAAACTTTTTGTAAATATAAAGGAGCTCCTATAATGTGAGTGTTGCAATTGTGAATTATATGTAGTAATTTTTAATACTGGGCTTGATCTTGGGACAAGAACCTGTCTACCTTCAAAGGGAATTCTTAAGTAATCAACATAATTATTACATAATCTATAGATGTGGCTACAGTAAAGACCCTGGGGGCTGAGGAAAGTCCAAAAGGAAGTATTTGGGACTGGTAATGCTTCCTGCCACAAGCGAATCTCAGCACTCTGCAGTGACACGGCATTAGGAGGATGTGGAAACACGCATCCACCTGATCAGCTGAAATCTCCTTAAGATAAAGACACCACTGAGGCCAATGTGGCCACGAGGCCACCCAGAAATTAATCTCTCTCATCCATCTGTTGAGCCTCTCAAACATAAGCCCCTCACCATCCCTGTGCACTATAAGAAAGATGGAGTAAAACACTCAGAATCTCTCTTCTGAGAGCAGACTTTGTAATATTCATGTCCAGAAGATGAAAAATCTCATTATGGATCAGTTTGGGCTTTGCAGGATTATTGGAAAGAGGGGATTGGATGAAGAAAGGATGAGGTGGAGCCTTTTGCTCAAGGCGAAGGAGCCCATCTGTGGCTCTGAGGTTTTATATGGCTTGCCTTTTGCAGCATCTGGCGCCCCCGAGAAAGATCTGTCTGATTTTTTTCCCAGAAGTACCCCAGTCCCCTAGGGCAGGTGAGAGGGGTTTGCTGCCTGAATTCTCCAGCTCAAAATGGGAGAGAGGGGGCTGTTTATGAGTCCTGCTTCTTTTCCCAGGGCATTTAGGAGCCATTTTAAGACAGGGAGGGGGCTTCCTATAGACCTGCAAGCCTGTTTACTTTTGAGTCCTGGAGTACCCTGGGCCTTACCCCCGAGCTAGCTGGATGAGGATCCCACATGCCTGTCCAGCTTGGAACACCATGCCCTAATGAAATTAGAGTTAGTTGGTTGGGTCCAGGCAGGGCACAACTCACTGCCTGGGAGCAACGGCAGCTTCAAGTGGATTCACCACCAAGCCTCTGCAGTTTCCCCAGAGGAGGAGAATGGGCTAAGAAGAAGAAGATCCTGCTTGCCACTGTGTGAAAACAAGAGCAAAAAATAAACAGAGGAATAAAAGAAAAAACAAGAGCAGATAAAATGGCCAACTGACGATGGCCGCAAAGGCACAGAATCTCATAGACTCATAGACTCATAGACTTTAAGGTCAGAAGGGACCATTATGATCATCTAGTCTGACCTCCCTCATGATGCAGGCCACAAAATCTGACCCACCCACTCCTGGAATAATTCTCTCCCTTGACTCAGCTGTTGAAGTCCCCAAATCATGATTTAAAGACTTTAAGTTGCAGAGAATCCTCCAGCAAGCGACCCCTGCCCCATGCTGCGGAGGAAGGCGAAAAACCTCCAGGGCCTCTGCCAATCTACCCTGGAGAAAAATTCCTTCCCGACCCCAAATATGGCGATCAGCAGAACCCCGAGCATGCGGGCAAGATTCTCCAGCCAGACCCACATTGACCATTGATACTAATTACCAGTGATTGCACGTTATTGACTTATTGACTAAAATCACGTTATCCCATCAAACCATCCGCTCCATAAACTTATCAAGCTTAATCTTAAAGCCAGAGAGGTCTTTTGCCCCCACCGTTTCCCTCGGAAGGCTATTCCAGAACTTCACCCCTCTGACGGTTAGAAACCGTCGTCTAATTTCAAGCCTAAACTTCCCGACGGCCAGTTTATATCCATTTGTTCTCGTATACACATTAGTACTAAGCTGAAATAATTCCTCTCCCTCCCTGGTATTTATCCCTCTGATATATTTAAAGAGAGCAATCATATCCCCCCTCAGCCTCCTTTTGGTTAGGGTAAACAAACCGAGCTCCTCGAGTCTCCTTTCATACGACAGGTTTTCCATTCCTCTGATCATCCTAGTGGCCCTTCTCTGTACCCGTTCCAGTTTGAGTTCATCCTTTTTAAACATGGGAGACCAGAACTGCACACAGTACTCCAAATGAGGTCTCACCAGCGCCTTGTATAACGGAAGCAGCGCCTCCTTATCCCTACTAGAAATACCTCGCCTAATGCATCCCAAGACCGCATTAGCTTTTTTCACGGCCACGTCACATTGCCGACTCATAGTCATCCTGCGATCAACCAGGACTCCGAGGTCCTTCTCCTCTTCCGTTACTTCCAACCGATGCGTCCCCAGCTTATAACTAAAATTCTTGTTAGTCATCCCTAAATGCATCACCTTACACTTCTCACTATTAAATTTCATCCTATTACTATTACTCCAGTTTACCAGGTCATCCAAGTCTCCCTGCAGGATATCCCGATCCTTCTCCGAATTGGCAATACCTCCCAACTTTGTGTCATCCGCAAACTTTATCAGCCCACTTCTACATTCGGTTCCGAGGTCAGTAATAAATAGATTAAATAAAATCGGACCCAAAACCGAACCTTGAGGAACTCCACTGGTAACCTCCCTCCAACCTGACAGTTCACCTTTCAGTACGACCCGCTGCAGTCTCCCCTTTAACCAGTTCTTTATCCACCTCTGGATTTTCATATCGATCCCCATCTTTTCCAATTTAACCAATAATTCCTCATGCGGTACCGTATCAAACGCTTTACTGAAATCGAGGTATATTAGATCCACCGCATTTCCTTTATCTAAAAAATCTGTTACTTTCTCAAAGAAGGAGATCAGGTTGGTTTGGCACGATCTGCCTTTCGTAAAACCATGTTGTAATTTGTCCCAATTGCCATTGACCTCAAGGTCCTTAACCACTTTCTCCTTCAAAATTTTTTCCAAGACCTTGCATATTACAGATGTTAAACTAACAGGCCTGTAGTTACCCGGGTCACTTTTTTTCCCCTTCTTGAAAATAGGAACCACATTAGCTATTCTCCAGTCCAATGGTACCACCCCCGAGTTTACAGATTCATTACAAATTATCGCTAACGGGCTTGCAATTTCTCGCGCCAGTTCCTTTAATATTCTCGGATGAAGATCATCCGGTCCACCCGATTTAGTCCCGTTAAGCTGTTCGAGTTTGGCTTCTACCTATAATCTGGCAGCAAGGAGGAGCAGGGGCATGGCCATTGCATGCAGAACTGCTATTTTGGATCACCTCCATCTTCTGCAGTCTCTTGCCTGTACTCCAAATGCTCTGTGAGATATGCAAGTTATCATCATTTAGTGTGTACTATAATCCCCAACATTTCCATAATGCTTTTTTTTGGTCAACATGTTAAATCAGTTGTGAAATTCTGATTTATAACCAGTTTAAAAGGTTGGCCAAATAAAAAACACTACAGAAATGCTAGATTTCAGATGCATAGGTTGAAGACATTCAATTTAATGCTATGAAAAATACCATTGCAAATAGATACATGACATCAGTTATCTGATATCTACTGACCTCCACTTGCATTAGATAAAGAATTAATCATATGGACATATCTGAAAGCACTAGCAGCTGTTACTTGCTGATCTCAGTCTATTCCAATACTCTTTAAAATGAATTTAGTTTTATATCTGCTTCTGCTGCTGAAACAGCTTGTGTGGACAGAGTTTAAGTGCAACATGACACCATGTGTTTCTTTAGTACAAAACAACACATTACAATTTAACTTATATGCATTTATATGGAACATTGTATAACATGGTGTGTACGACAAACAGTTTCTCCATCTCTCTAGCTACAATATTCAATAACTTGAAAGGATATTTATGTCATCAACATCTACTCAAATAACAAAATTAAGAGTCTCAAGTTGTATTAAATAAGTTTAGGAAAATAGAACATGTCACATGGACCCCAGTTCCTATCCTGGAGTTGGAATATCACTCACTGTTTACCAGAAAAAAAAGTAACATAGTTACAGAAGTACAGTGTATCACTGGCCCTTTTGAGAGGTTGCATGGAGCTTTTTGTGAGAAAATATGCAGTGAAAGGTTGCTCATCTACAAATAATGGACAGCAGGTGATCAACCCATATTTGATTGCATAACCAGAGCAAACATCAGCTACTAAGGCCCTTGTTGTGGCACATGGTGCTATTACAGTCTTTCATCTTTTCTCTCAGCCTGCACACAAGTTTTAGTCTTGGAATAAACACTTGTTAGTTTATAGTTTTATAAGCTTCTGAAGAGACTGAACTGAGTGAGTAGCAGAAAAGACCCTTTACACTGGTCTCTGATTCTTGAGGTAGAGCTCTCTGGGACCCAGGGATGGGCCTTGGACAGAGGTTCCTGAAAAGAGGGTTTGCCCCACATACTGTTTGCCCATCTGTTCCAGGACTGGTGGATACATCCCCACTTAAGGATCCCTTAACAAGTGGGTGGGGCTACTCAGGGAGAACAGGGGTTAAAAAGCAAGCTCTCCCACAAGAGCAGAGGAGCTAGCAAACAGGAGCAGAAAACGGGAGTTTTGCAAGAGAGTTCAGAAGTCCAGGACCTCCTGTGGTTGCATTCTCTGAAATGCTTCCATTTCTATGTGCAAGGCCAGTTACACAGGCAAAACTGCTGGGTGTCAATGTGTGGCTGAGACAATAGTGTACGGAGGAGGGTTTTAGGTTTATTAGGAACTGGGAAGCCTTTGGGGAAAGGAGGAGCCTATTCAGGAAGGATGGGCTCCACCTAAACCAAAATGGAATCAGATTGCTGGCATGTAAAATTAAACCGGTTGTAAAGGATTTTTTAAACTAAAGAAGAGGGGAAAGCCAGCAGGTGCAGAGGAGCACACAGTTTGGGTGGAGACATCCCTTAGGGATGAATTTATTACAGGGGGAACTCCATATGAAAGAAGTTGGTAAAGTAGATGTAGGAACTAGTGAGGAAGTGTCAAACTTCAAAAAGTCCTATTTAAATAGCAAGCAACTGAATATTGACAAAATGTACAAGTGCTTATATACAAATACAAGAAGTCTGGATACTAAGATGGGTGAACTAGAGTGCCTGGCACCAAATCAGAATACTGATATAATAGTCAAAAGGAACCTTTGTGGAATGAGGATAATTAATGGAACATGTTAAGACCAGGGTACAAAATGTATAGGAATGACAGAGTAGGTCATGCTGGTGAGGGAGTGACACTATATATGAAAGAAAGCACAGAGTCAAAAAAACCCTCTTAAATGAATCAGACTGTACCATAGAATCTCTATGGATAGAAATTCCATGCTTGAACGGCATGTCACCAGGATGGTGACAAAAAACCTTCAGAAACAGACTTCAAAGAGAAACAGCAGAACTAAAATTCATTTGCAAATTTAACACCATTAATCTGGGCTTGAATAGGGACTGGGAGTGGCTGGCTCATTACAGAAGCAGCTTTTCCTCTCCTGGAATTGACACCTCCTCATCTATTATTGGGAGTGGACTACATTCACCCTGATTGAATTGGCCCTGTCAACACTGGTTCTCCACTTGCAAAGTAACTCCCTGCTCTCCATGTGTCACTATATAATGCCTGCATCTGTAACTTTCACTCTATGCATCCGAAGAAGTGAGGTTTTTACCCACGAAAGCTTATGCCCAAATAAATCTGTTAGTCTTTAAGGTGCCACCAGACTCCTTGTTGTTTTTGTAGATACAGACTAAGACAGCTACCCCCTGATACTTGACAGGATGGTGACCGTGATTGTGAAATGCTCAGGGAGATTAGCGAAGCTGCAAATGCAAAAAAACACAATCATAACTGGGGATTTCTACCCTCATAGTGACTGAGTACATGTCACTTCAAGATACGATGCAGCGATTAAGTTTCTAGAAACTATAAATTACTCCTTCTTGGAGTCTGTCCACACGGGGAGAGGCAATTCATGATTTAGCCCTAAGTGGAACACAGGATCTGGTCCAAGAGAATACAGCGGAACCGTTCCATAATAGAAGCCATCATGTAATTAAATTTAATATCCTTGGAGGAGGGGAAACACCAAAACAACCCACCACAGTAGCATTTAACTTCAAAAAGAGCAACCACTCACAAATGAGGAACCTAGTTAAACAGAAATAAAACAGGAACAGTCACAAGGGTACAATGCCTGAAAGTCTGCATGTAGACTATTTAAAAACACCAAAATAGAGGCTCAAACTATATGTATACCCCAATTTAAAAAAAAACAATAAAAAACACACCACAGCTAAGCAGCAGAGTAAAAGATGCTGTTAGAGACAAAGACATCCTTTAAAAACTGTAAGTCAAATCCTACTGAGGAAAATAGAAAGGAGCCAAGTGTAAAAAGTGTAAGAAGACAGGCCAAGAAAGTATTTGAAGAACAACCAACTAAGGACAAAAACCAAAAAAAAAAAAAAAGGACATCAGAAGCAGGAAGCCTGCCAAACAGTCAGTGGGGCCACTGGACAATCAAGGTGCTAAAGGAGCGTTCAAGGAAGACAAGGCCTTTGTGGAGAAACTAAATGAATTTCACATCAGTCTTCACTGCAGAGAATATAGGAGAGATCCCTACACCTTGGCCATTCTTTTTAGATGACAAATCTGAGGAACTGTCCCAGAGTGAGAACAAATTGATAAATAAGACAGTAATAAGTCACCCGGGCCAGATGTTATTAACTCAAGAGTTCTGAAGGAACTCAGATATGAAACTGTAGAACTACTAACTGTGATACATAACTTATCACTTAAAATGAGCCTCTGTATCAGATGACTGGAAAAGAGCTAATGTAACTCCAATTTTTAAGGCTCCCAAGGCAATCCTGGCAATTACAGGCAGGTAAACCTAACTCAGTACCAAGCAAATTGGTTGAAACTGTAATAAAGAATAGAATTAGACATAGATGAACACAGTATGTTGGTGAAGAGTCAACATGGCTTTTGCCAATATATTAGAATTATTTGAGGGAGTCAACTAGCATGTGGACCAGGGAATCCAGTCAATATAGTATATTTGGACTTTCAGTAAGCTTTTGACAAGGTCCCTCACCGAAAGGTTTTAGGGAAAGTAAGCAATCTTGGAATAAGGGGGAAGATCCTCTCATGGATCAGTAACTGGTTAAAAGATAGGAAACAATGGGTAGGAATAAATGGTCAGTTTCCAGAATAGAGAGAGATAAATAGTGGGGTTCTCCAAGGATCTATACTGGGATCTGTTCTGTTCAACATATTCATAAATGATCTGGAAAAAGGGGTAAACAAGTGAGGTGACAAAATTTATAGACAATACAAAATTAGTTATGATAGCTAAAGTCCAAAGCTGACTACAAAGAGTTACAAAGCAATCTCACTAAACTGGGTGACTAGGGAACAAAATGGCAGATGAAATTCAATTTTGATAAGTGCAAGACAATGCACACTGGAAAAAATAATCCCAACATATAAAATGAGGGGTTCTAAATTAGCTGTTACCTGTGAAGAAAGATCTTGGAGTCATTGTGGATAGTTCTCTGTAAACATCCACTTAATGTGCAGTGGCAGGAACAATTAGGAAAGGGATAGATAAACAGAAAATATCATCATGCGGCTATAGAAATCTATGGTACACCTGCACCTTGAATACTATGTACAGTTCTGGTCATCTCATCTCAAAAAAGAAAAGATGCAGAAGAAGGCAACTATAATGTTTAGGGAGATTTAATCTCTCCATACAATGAGATCTAAAGGACTGTGATTGATTAATTGAGAAATGAGATGACTAGGTGTGGAGATAGTGAATAAGGAATAGTTATTTACCCCTTCACATAACAAGAATGAATGGAAATGAATTGATCCTAAATGGATAATAAACCATTTGTTGATACACTGTACAAAAAAAATAAAAAAAGATAGCAGTTGATTTTAATATATTTTGTAATTACTTCTCTTAGGTAGAGTTTAGACTGCCTCTGGATTTTACCATAAAATTCACGCTCACTAATACAGCTGGTCAGAAATTTTTTAGTTGTAAGATCCTGTTTCAACCAAATCTTTTCCACCAAAAAAATTGTTTAAACCAAATATTTGGTTTAAAAAATTGGAAAGAACATTTCCAAAATATCCTGGTTTGATATTTTTGGATCAGAAAGTTTTGATTTTTCATTTCAAAATGTAATATATAAAGTTCAAAATTGAAATAAAATGTTTTCAGACCCAGTTTGGGATTTTTTTTTAAACGTCAAAATTTTTAATGGGATGGAAAAATCAATTTTCTAATCAGTTCTACTTACTGGAGCTCTTTAAAATCTGTCCATTTAGTCTAATGGAATTTAGATTCCCCTTCCTTTTAATATGGTAAATACCTTGAAGATTTAATGTCAAATTATTTAAAGATGAAGACAGCATCCTGAAATAACTATTTGCATAAAGATCCTTCTCTTCTTTACCTCCCAGAAAGAATAATGGAAGCTGTCATCCCACTCAACTAAAAGATAATCAGGAAGATGGAATTTTAAAACTTAGACAATAATTAGCTTTGTCTAAATCTAATAACTCATGGAATATGTAACAAGGATGATTAAGTATGATTGTGGAAAATGACTGCTCAACCAACAGAATGGGAAAAATGTAAGCCATTATAAAGAATTAACATTATTGTAAGACAAGAGATATACAACACACTGCTGATGCTGGGTGTTCTTGGAATAAGTATTTTATACTTGGAAATAAGTATTTCCCATATGGATAAACTGAAACTTTTTGAGACAGAGCTTCAACTGATGCAAATTAGCATAGCTCCACAGAAATTATGCTGATTTACACCAGTGTAGCATCTGGCCCTTTGATTACAATAAATCAAGTGCTACTCTATACTGGTAATCAAGAAGCTATCTGGCTGGCATAAAATATTCTTATTGTCAGCTGGCTTCTAATTGGGTCACTGATTTTTAAATACATATTATAGTCTAATATATGTTTAAAACTTTTGGTGTTCACAACCAACGAAGTGTAAAAAAAAAGGGGGGGGAACAATCTTATCTGCAGTTAATCGGTGTTACTGCATGCTTCCAAGTATCCTTGTGTTCAAATGTCTTCAGTGTTTCAGAAGATGGGAACTGTAGACAGGCGTATGGAATAAGTGTGTACACTGGTGGGGAGACATAGGCCCTAATACTACTTGCCATTGCAGTCAGTGGCAATATTTCCATTGATTTTGAGTGCAGCAGAATTTGGAGTGAAGCTGGTGAAAATGGGATGTATTTGGCATTTTGCTCATTACCTGTCTGAAAGCACAGGTAAGCCAGGTCCACTGCAGATATTAAAACCTGATCAACCACTGTTTTGCTTGTACTCCTACACCCTCTCTTCTGATGAGCAACTGACAGGGAGCAAATGGTCAATATGAGTTTAAATTTTTTTTTAACTATTGTATTGTTCAATACTGGTCCACTCTCACCCTACTCCTTAGCCACAGAAAGGGTATGTCCCAGCAGTAGGGAGTTGGTACAGTTTGCGAGGAACCCGCATGGGGTCTCTCTCCTACATGCTGTGGAACTGTGTTCTGGAGGCGGAGGGGAAAGAAAGAGGGGAGAAGGGGCAAATTTTATCCATCACATGAGGGACGTTAAGTATTCCATTTATTTTACAAATTCAGAACTTCATCCATCCACACAGTGTCAGGGGCTGAAGTGCCTGCGGAGACTGTTTTGTATTTGTCAACGAGACCAGACAAGGGTGTCGGTATTGGATGAAGCAATATCTTATGTATAATTAGGCTGAATCTGTAGACCAATATGTTGCTGTGCCAGAACAATTTCAAAGTGCATCAATAAGGGACTCAGTGGTATAGATCTCCCTTACTGAGCAAATTCATGTTAATTTTTTTCAAGTTACTATATTTCACCCCGGAAAGCCAAAAGCATGTAGTGAAGTGCACAAGAGCTACAAGCAAAATCTATTCTTCCAATCTGTGGGCAGGATGCGAGAGTCTGCAGAGCAGCCCTCCTATAGCCACTGTAGGCTGGAAGAGCATACCCAGCCCCTCCGCACTACTTGGGCAGTGTGGCAGAGCCAATGGAGCCATGCAGTTATAGATCCTCCAATGCCTCAGCCCAGTTTCCATGCTAGCCTATCCAGAGCCTCTCTTATCTGGCATGTTGGATGAACAGAGGCTCTCCACATGGCTGCTTCACTAACAGCTCCCCTGCTCAACCCTGTCATGGGGCTTAAATGGGTGAGAGTACCCCTGACTGGTTCTCTGCATAAAGGTGAATATCACCATGGAATGAGCCTGCATCACACATTCAAGTAAAGTACAAACACAGTCCTAGCCCACATATTTATAACAGTTTGTAGCATACAGGGTATAACTGGTCCTGGCAATTCAGTTGGTATCTAGGGTCATTTGACAATCCAGAGCTAACCTCTGTGTAACAATTTTGGGCACAGTTATAAAGCTGAGTCAAGAGATCGCTAACAGGAAAATCGATAATGAAAATAATTTTTTAAAATGAGATAAAGAATGCAGGAGGGAGACTAGACTTGTGGGTCTTACTCAAAATAATCCTGGTGTGATTGCAGTCTTGACAAGAAAGGTCATTTTTAGCATAGTAACTACAGTGTTTCATATGCAAAGAATCACCCAAGATGAAAGACAATGAAAAATTTCCCAAGGCAATTGAATGATATTGTAATTCCAGTGTTGTAGCCATGTTGGGTCCAGGATATTAGAGACATGGAGAGTTAAGGTAATATTTTTATTGGACCAGCTTCTGTTGGTGAAAGAGATGAGCACTGTGTAAGCTCAAAGTTGGTCCAGTAAAAGATATTACCTCACATCCACCTTGTCTCTCCACTGAAATTCCAAAGAGGAATAACTTTAGCATTATGATTCATAGATTCATAGATTCTAGGACTGGAAGGGACCTCGAGAGGTCATCGAGTCCAGTCCCCTGCCCTCATGGCAGGACCAAATACTGTCTAGACCATCCCTGATAGACATTTATCTAACCTACTCTTAAATATCTCCAGAGATGGAGATTCCACAACCTCCCTAGGCAATTTATTCCAGTGTTTAACCACCCTGACAGTTAGGAACTTTTTCCTAATGTCCAACCTAAACCTCCCTTGCTGCAGTTTAAGCCCATTGCTTCTTGTTCTATCCTTAGAGACTAAGGTGAACAAGTTTTCTCCCACCTCCTTATGACACCCTTTTAGATACCTGAAAACTGCTATCATGTCCCCTCTCAGTCTTCTCTTTTTCAAACTAAACAAACCCAATTCTTTCAGCCTTCCTTCACAGGTCATGTTCTCTAGACCTTTAACCATTCTTGTTGCTCTTCTCTGGACCCTCTCCAATTTCTCCACATCTTCCTTGAAATGCAGTGCCCAGAACTGGACACAATACTCCAGTTGAGGCCTAACCAGCGCAGAGTAGAGCGGAAGAATGACTTCTCGTGTCTTGCTCACAACACACCTGTTAATACATCCCAGAATCACGTTTGCTTTTTTTGCAACAGCATCACACTGTTGACTCATATTTAGCTTGTGGTCCACTATAACCCCTAGATCCCTTTCTGCTGTACTCCTTCCTAGACAGTCTCTTCCCATTCTGTATGTGTGAAACTGATTTTTCCTTCCTAAGTGGAGCACTTTGCATTTGTCTTTATTAAACTTCATCCTGTTTACCTCAGACCATTTCTCCAATTTGTCCAGATCATTTTGAATTATGACCCTGTCCTCCAAAGCAGTTGCAATCCCTCCCAGTTTGGTATCATCTGCAAACTTAATAAGTGTACTTTCTATGCCAATATCTAAGTCGTCAATGAAGATATTGAACAGAGCCAATCCCAAAACAGATCCCTGCGGAACCCCACTTGTTATGCCCTTCCAGCAGGATTGGGAACCATTAATAACAACTCTCTGAGTACGGTTATCCAGCCAGTTATGCACCCACCTTATAGTAGCTTCATCTAAATTGTATGTGCCTAGTTTATCGATAAGAATATCATGTGAGACTGTATCAAATGCCTTACTAAAGTCTAGGTATACCACATCCACAGCTTCTCCCTTATCCACAAGACTCGTTATCCTATCAAAGAAAGCTATCAGATTGGTTTGACACGATTTGTTCTTTACAAATCCATGCTGGCTATTCCCTATCACCTTACCACCTTCCAAGTGTTTGCAGATGATTTCCTTAATTACTTGCTCCATTATCTTCCCTGGCACAGAAGTTAAACTAACAGGTCTGTAGTTTTCTGGGTTGTTTTTATTTCCCTTTTTATAGATCGGCACTATGTTTGCCCTTTTCCAGTCTTCTGGAATCTCTCCCATCTCCCATGATTTTCCAAAGATAATGGTATCATACACATCAGTCTTATAAAAGGTTAGTGCAGGTCCAAATAATGCACATAATTTTCTCATACATCTGTTTTTACTTGTTCTCCATTGTGAATTGCCTTTAAAAATTCACTTTGGAGCTGCCCCATTCCCTGTTTTGCAAGCCATCGAACCATTAGTAAAAGTAAGGTAGATCAGGGGAATTATTGCACTCTAGGCTCTAATCGGGGATGAAGGGATGCAGATTGTGAATCAGATACCTTCCTTCCTACATGGGGCAGGAGGAAAGAAGAACTATTGTAAGCCTTCCATCCATGTCCTTTAACATCAAAAATATGAAGGAAGATACTTAGAGACAAATTCTTCCATGGTGTTTTCACCACAGGAGCTATAGTAGGAAGTAACCACATGTAAGTTAACTAAGCTTTTACAAAGCTTATAAAAGGTATGAGTTTTATTCAGTTTTGCATTAATTGTTTATCTGAGCTCTATTGTCCATTGATGTGAATTCTTTAGTCAGAGTGCAGTGCTTTGGCATTAGCTAGTTCTCTTGGCTGGGTTCCTATTGTGACGGTGTACCCCATAAGGCTTTATGGGGAGGGGGTGCTTATAAATGTATGTATGACATAACTGGAATATGTTTTGTGCTGCCTGTGCCAGGTAACATATCTCCGTAAAGGTTATGGTCTACTATATCTATTCATCCTATTTGTACATATATATATCATTTTCTACTTGAGGTTAAGAATATGGGCTGTATGCCTGCTTGGTTTCTAAGTAAGCTTTGGGAGGCATTTGGTCAGCTTCTTTAGGAAGGAATTCACCAGGTTAAGTACCTGATCAGGAAACACTTGGGGAACAATGCATCTTGGAATGCTCCCTTCCACATAAGAAGTCTTCCTGGAGACATGCTAGATACCATGTGGACAATGGCGTTGGCCTGTAAAGACTGAGTCATGCAGGGGCATGTGACTTGCCCAGGTGTCTCCAAAACTCCATCTTGGAGCTGGACTTTGCATAGGAGGGAGGAGGGGGGTCTCCTCCCACAAGAGAGAGCCTATTTATACCTGGGGAAAACCCCTCCATTTTGTCTTCAGCTGGCTAAAGAAGGAGCCTCTCCACCCCCCCCCCCCAGGATACTTGAAAGAAACTGGGACAAAAGACAGAGACTACAGGGGTTGTGAGAGATTGCTGGACCCAGGCTAAAGGGAGGTTAGCCTGTAAAATGGAGCATTCTGGAACTGGTGAGGAACTTATCTGTATTTAGTTTAATTAGGCATAGATTTGCGCATTTTATTTTATTTTGCTTGTGACTTACTTTGTTCTGTTTGTTACTACTTTGAACCACTTAAATTCTACTGTCTGTATTTAATAAAATCACTTTTTATTTAGTAATTTACTTAGAGTGTGTATTAATACCCGAGGGAGCAAACAACTGTGCATATCTCTCTATCAGTGTTATAGAGGGCGAACAATTTATGAGTTTGCCCTGCATAAGCTTTATGCAGGGTAAAACGGATTTATATGGGTTTAAACCCCATTGGGAGTTGGGCATTTGAGTGCTAAAGACAAGCACACTCCTGTGAGCTGGTTTTCAGGTAAACTTGCAGCTTTGGGACAAGTGATTCAGACCCTGAGTCTTTGTTAGAGCAGACAGGAGTGTCTGGCTCAGCGAGACGGGGTGCTGGAGTCCTGAGCTGGCAGGGAAAACAGAAGCAGGGGTAGTCTTTGCACATTGGGTGGCAGCTCCCAAGGGGGTTTCTGTGATCCAACCCGTCACAGTGGCGTAGTCGGCAGGATGCATTGTTCCCCAAGTGTTTCCTGATCAGGTACTTAACCTGGCGAATTCCTTCCTAAAGAAGCTGACCAAATGCCTCCCAAAGCTTACTTAGAAACCAAGCAGGCATACAGCCCATATTCTTAACCTCAAGTAGAAAATGATATATATATGTACAAATAGGATGAATAGATATAGTAGACCATAACCTTTACGGAGATATGTTACCTGGCACAGGCAGCACAAAACATATTCCAGTTATGTCATACATACATTTATAAGCACCCCCTCCCCATAAAGCCTTATGGGGTACACCGTCACACCTATAATGAGCCCATACTAATCGTAAACTCCTATTGGACTTCTCTCTATTTTACTGCACAAAAAAGTTAGAAAGACTATGAAAGACAGTTGCATGGTCTCTGCTGGTGCCTTCCTGTTCTGAACCCCACTTCCAAACCCTGTGGAGCCTCATCTGTGTGAAACCTCAGTGAATGGGAATCTCCAGGGATCAAGGGTTGGAAGATTGCACTGGCAGGATGATATCCACATGCAGATTCCAGGGGAAGGATCTGGCTTTAATAAACCATTTAGAACAATAGTCTTCCATTACATGGGATTCTTACTATTTCAATCCAAATCTACAGATGCAAACTTGAGTATTTTCTCCCTCTGTAAGCCTGTTTAAATGAGGCTAAGTTTTATGTCTATCATGAACATTTGACAGATTAATATTAAACTTGTTTGGAAGATGAGCAGAGAGACCTTTCCAAGTCCTTATTTTAGAGTGCAAATGATATTAAGCCTAATCCTGCTTCCACTGAAAAATGTGAGACTTTTGCTATAGAGAGACTTCAATAGGAGTAGGGTTATCAATGTCCCAGATCATGCTCAAGTTTTGTCTTTTCTGCTTTAGAGTCTATATCCAAGATATCCACTTTGGTTTTAAGCATCACAGTGCTAGGAGAATATGAGTTATTCTTCATCTCCGGTGTCTTTACAGCCCTAGAGAATGATTTCTAATGTAGCAGTTTTTGGTTTTAAGTTGAGAATGTGAGAGCTTGTCACCATACTTCACCTACTCATTTGATAGTATCCTACTTGCAGAGAGCTATCATGGAGACCCTCATCTATGTGATCCCTCTGCAAAGTAGCAAAAATTTCTCCTGCATATTTGAAAGCCTCATGCTTTTTGTAACAAAATATAAATAGGAAATTTAGAGTCCTTTTAAAATGATCACTGCTTAGTGATTTAGCCTTTAAGCAATACCAACACATGCCAATTTTATCTCTATCTCTATCTCTTTAACTCTATCTCTATAAATTAGCTTTAGAGAAAGAATTACTTTCAAAAGCCTCTGCAATAATTTAATTAGCAAAAATAAGACTTTCCCTAATTAAGCTGAAAAACATACAGGCAACCAATGTTTGTCCCAGAGCTTATAGTGCAATATCCAAGAGATGGAACAATAAAAGACTATTAAAATAACAAATTTAAGATTCAAGCTGCTACTAAATATATCACAACTTCTACCAACATCAAGTAACATAAAATTAAAGGGGTTCTAGGCAGAGAAGTACAAAACAAATATAAAACGAAACCTAATGGGGAGATGAGATGGAAAATATCAGTTAGATCGTCCTTGTGATGATTTTTCCACCATGGTACATTTTCTGGTGCATTATCCAAGTAAGACTCCTAAGTGGTAACTTCCCTTGGGAGACTATTCCACCTGAAGTTTTCGACATGCCCCACTCAAAAATATTATTATGTAATGGAATAGTAATGGGGCAAGTGACCAGAAGAAAACAGGAGAAAAAAATTAGCCAGGGAAGCAGGTTCTTACATGCTCAGAGGTAAATCTGTTCAGTATTTGAAGAACAAGCTAAAACAGCTTTGGGGCCCAATTCGATGTCAGTAGGAAGTCCTTATTTTATAAGAGTGTTTATCTGTGCTTTGGTTTCTGTGTAACTCATTTTAAAGTCAAATATTTGACCTCTGAAGTATCAATAGCCTAAAGTGAAAAGATTTACTAGTATGTGTTGCTGACATTTAAAGAGGCTTTACATACTCAGACTCTACAGCAGATTTTAAATCAGGGCTGGCAAGAAAAAAAGTTCTGTTTGACAAAAAAAATGAAGTTTTGGAAATTGTTTTTGCTCCACATTGGGATGAAACCAAGACTTTTCAGAAAAAAAGAATTGTGGAAAAAAGAAGAGTGCCCATCCCAGAGGAGCCAATAGTTCAGGCATGTATCTGGAATGTGGAAGATCCTCATTCAAGTCTCAGCTCTGAATCAGACAGAACAGGGAGTTGTATCTGGGTCTCTCCCATCACTGGGTATTGGCTATTCTGGGGCTCTTACCCCCCTTGACAACTGCTACCTAAATCTGATGAGCCCTTCGTAGAAATTGACCCTTTTCCATGAAAATTTCAGTTTCAATGTTTTGACATTTAAAAAAATGTTTTGTTGGAAAATTCCCAAATAGCTTTACTTTTAATGTAATGTGCAGAGATCAGTACATTAGTGCAATATAAAAAGCTCAAATATTTAATTAAGGAATTTATTATTGCAATTAAAGTGCTTGTTTCCTATCACCATGATTTATTGCTTAATAGTCTTCCTTCCACCCCCACAAAAGGTTAGTTAATAGAGTTAATCATTGGTTCCAGCTCATGTGGTTTAATTTGACTTAAATTAAAATATTATCTTCCCTACTATTTTATGGCTATGTTTGCTGTAAAAAACAAGAAAAATGAGGATGAGAATCAAAAAGTGGTTACCTTGTTCTGCCTAATTTTATTTATACTACATATGAGAAATACTAGGCAGAGTAGTTACTACTTTAAAGCATGGGTCTTCAAACAGGGGGAATGTGCCCCCCAATAGGGGGGCATGAGAAGGGCCAGGCAGATCATGGGTGCCCTCTTTCCTGATAGAGACAAATGAGGGGTTCCTTCCCCTCACCCCCATTTGAAATATGGTGTCACAGCAAGAAGGAGGTTGAGGACCACTGTTTTAAAACTGTTCCCAAGTTTTGGAAACACTTTGGTTCATACTACTGTGACCGAATGTACCCCTGTATTCACACCCTACACACTATTGTAATATTCTGGAATGTGATAACTACTAACCCAGTAATGGCACTGCGATTTCTATTTCACACCTTCCCCCACAATATTGATATAAGCAAAGTGGCATAGTCATGGAATCTTGTATATTTCACTGATTCTTCAAGTGCCTCTCTCCTGAAGAGTCTAACCTAATCAGTAGACCTAATTATTATTCCAAGGTATGTGAGTTATAGGGATTCTCTTTCTAGAAGGAATGTCATTTAATGGCACACCATTCTCTTAATGGTGATAAATATACATGATCTCAAACGCTTTGCATTTAATCTTTATACACAACATTTGTTCCCCTAGGCTGTTCCCATTGGCAATCCTTTGCAGGATTGCAACTGTATAGACAATACTGAAGTACCAGACCTTATATTATACTTTTTCTTTTCTCATTCTCCACCTATCCCTCTGGTTAATTGTCTTGGGGACAAAATCTTAAGAGCTAATTTAGCTTTTACTGAGTCTTTCAGACAGATCGCCACTGAAGTCAATATAAATCTGCCTAACTAAGAAAAGAATTTATAGGATTTATCCTCATGATCTATCCTTTTGTCTCAACCATAGGATTTATTATAATTCTTGTCACCACATATTTAAGTACTATTTGATCATAGCACTCAACTAGGGCAAATATTGCATCTCTTGCACAATTTTTTTTTTAACTACTAGTTTTAATCTAGAATGTTATTATCTGCCCTGAGTAAGAGACGGCATGCTGGTACACTTCCCCAGTACAGACCCAGGAATGAGTTATGACTCTGAAAGACAGTTTCTTTTCTGGCACCCTCCCCTTACTCCAAGACAAGATATGTAATCTGCTACTAGTATATATCAGTATACAGATCAATGACTCTCTGAAATGGCTCTGCTCTGCTGATAGGCTAGAGGGCCATAGGAGCGGAGTTAAGGCTCTGTTTATTCCCAACGTGTTCCAAACACTTTCACAGAAAGATCAGTATCAGTCCCAGGGTGTCTGCTGTCTCCCCTGCACTGTGACCTACAATGTAGATATGCCACTTTTCTTCCCTGTGCAGGCTAATGCACCACTTATGCCCCTTTACTTCTCTGAAACCCTTGGTGTTAGCCTTTCAGTTACAGGTTGCCAGTATTTGCCCCTAAAGAATCAGAAGACAGAAAAGTAAAATACTAGGGAATTAGAAACTCCCTCCTCATCTGAATTCATACATTTGAGGCCAAATCCTGATCTTATTTATATAAGTACTCCATTGTGACAAATCCTGAGGTACCTGGTTTTCCTGAGAAGGACTGAGTAAGGAATTTAGGATTTGGTCCCCGGACTTCAATGCAACCATTCACGTGCAGAAGAAAAGTAGGATTTGGTCCCTCAGGTAAGTGTTCCAACAACACCCTGACTCAAACAAAAGCTCTTAAAAGAAAAACCATGCTTCCTTCCCCCTCCCTTCTCATATACCCTCCATAGGAAACTAGTCAACAACAGCAAACCAGTAATATTAAGTATTTGTACTCTGAAGGGAAATCAACGTTTAATTTATGGTCATATAGGAATGATTGTTATTACATGGCACCTCAAAACGGCATGGACCAGAAACTTAGTAACAAGCAATATCTCTGTTACACAGAATTTTATAACCAGGACTCATTCATAAGAAATATGGGATGGGACACAGTTTGATATATTTCACAATTGTAAATTCTTATTAGAATAAATATTCAAAAGCTCTATTTTTGGAAACAAAACAATATTTAAGGATACATTTCAAATGATAGATCAGAGCATGTCCTCAGAAGTACTGGCACACCCACTGCATCTTGTCTAACCCCCTCCACCAGCACTCCCCCCTACCCGGTTCCCAGATTGATTAGTTGCATGTGCAAGATTAATTGTGATACCTCTGCAAATCAGAAAACAGCATATATGCAGATGACATGAGACTTACCATTATGTTGGGTTTCCCTGGGCCTGTAGTATCAAGCACTGAAATAAACACAATAGCTAAACATTGTAGCCCTATTCCTTTCTTTAAAGCAGATGGCTGTTTCTCAAGGAGAAGGTTGATGCTTAGCTGTGATCTGGGACACAGAATCATAGAACTGGAAGGGACCTCGAGAGGTCATCTAGTCCAGTCCCCTGCACTCATGGCAGGGCTAAGTATTATCTAGACCATTCCTGACAGGTGTTTGTCTAATCTGCTCTTAAAGACCTCCAATGATGGAGATTTCACAACCTCCCAGGGCAATTTATTCCAGTGCTTAACCACCCTGACAGTTAGGAAGTTTTTCCTAATGTCCAGCCTCAACCACCCTTGCTGCAATTTAAGCCCATTGTTTCAAGTTCTATTCTCAGAAGTTAAGGAAAAAATGTATCCCTCCTTGTAACAACCTTTTATGTACTTGAAAACTGTTATCATGTCCCCTCTCAGTCTTCTCTTCTCCAGACTAAACAAAGTCATTTTTTTCTAGTCTTCCCTCAGAGGTCACATTTTCTAGACCTTTAATCATTTTTGTTGCTCTTCTCTGGACTCTCTCCAATTTGTCCACATTTTTCCTGAAACGTGGCTCCCAGAACTGGACACACTACTCCAGCTGAGGCCTAATCAGTGTGGAGCAGAGCAGAAGAATTATTTTTCATGTCTTGCTTACAACATTCCTGCTAATACATCCCAGAATGTTTGCTTTTTTTGCAACAGTGTTACACTGTTGACTCATATTCAGCTTGTGAATCATTATGACCCACAGATCCCTTTCCATAGTACTGCTTTCTTGGCAGCTATTTCCCATTCTGTATGTGTGCAACTGATTGTTCCTTCCTAAGTGGAGTGCTTTGCATTTGTCCTTATTGAATTTCATGCTATTTATTTCAGATCATAACAGCAATCCTCTTCCCACACCCCTGGCAGGCTCAGACTTTAAAACAAAAGAAGGAATTAAGTAGGCTTATCTGCAAGCTTCTATAGGAAGAGCACACAAGAAGTAATCCATTTCCTCAGGTTTCTCCTTCCTGTGATGTCCTCCATTCCATCCTAGCCTAAGGAGAAAGTTCCTTCCTGGTCCCTTCCCTTAGAAAAAAATAAAAAAGGCTTTTCTTCCTCTGTTTTATGGTGAAGCAAGTTTATATACTGAGAGTCTATAAGCACCACTGCATCCCAGAGGAGGAGACGTAACAGGGACTCCCTTCTGACAGGAACAGAGGCATCCATTTGCTGGCCTGACATGATGTCCTGTGAAGTGAGCTGCCTGCCTGTATCTCCCTTTCCAAGACATTACAGAAAGGTTGCTGCAGTTCATCTGTCCCTCTACTCACTAATGGGCAAGCCCATCGTCAGAAGCAAGCTCCCCACAGACCAGGACACCAACTCAAAGCAGCACCAGATCCTGCCAGAACAGATGCAAAACCTGTCGACATATCTCCACTGCTGTGATTATCAACACCCCTCACAACACACTTTTCAAGATCCATGGGTCCTACCCATACCTATCACAACATTGTGTAACTCATCCAGTGCACTAAATGCCCCAACAACTATGTGGGTGAAATGACAATCATTACACTCTCAAATGAATTCATGCAGAAAAATTATAAAAGACAAAACACTTTTCACAAAGGGATCACTCAATATCTGACCTCTCAGTCCTCATTCTCAAAAGGAAACCTGTACAAAACATTCAAAAGACAAGTCTTGGCGCTTAAATTCATAATTTTGCTAGACACAAAAAATCATGGACTGAATAAAGACATCAGATTTATGGCTTATTACAATAATCTATAACCCACTAAGCTGCCTCCCCAACCCCAAGACTGTAGAGGTTTAATGGGCCACTTCATCTTGGAAGGTCCCTTGAAATGTGTTAGCTATTTATGCTAATCAATCTGTTCCACCTTATATTTAGCAGTCACACTGAGTACATTTTCCAGACCTGAAGAAGAGCTCAGTGTAAGCTTGAAAGCTTGTCACTCTCACCAACATAAGTTGGTCTAATAAAACATATTACCTCATCCACCTAGTCTTGCTAATATCCTGGGACCAACATAGCTACAACAACATTACATTCAGAAGAGACGGTGGTTTTTCAAGCAGACAATATTAAAAAAAGATACAACTGCAAACTATCCTATCCTAAGGAAAGATAGGAAGAATAGTAAGAGACCAATATGGCTCCAACAGGAGCTTTTTAATGACCTGAAAAATAAAAAATGATTCCTACAAAAAGTGGAAACATCGACAAATGGCTAAGAGTACAAAATAGCACAGGCATATGGGAACAGAATCAGAAGAGCTAAGGCCCAAAATGAATTACATATATCAAGGGATACAAAAAGGCAATAAGAATAGATTCCCTTAAATACATTAGGAGAAAGAGAAAGATGAAGGAAAGTGTAGGCCCTCTAATTAGCAGGGAAGATAAGTGATAAAGAAAGCTGAGGTGTTAATGCTTATTTTGCTTCAGTCTTCGCTAAAAAGGTTAGTGATGACTAGATTCTCAACTCAATTAATAACAACAACAAGGTTGAAGGAATGCAAGCCAAACAGAGAAAGAAGAGGTTAAAGAAATATTTAGATAAGTTAGATGTATTCAAGTTGGGAGGGCCTGATGAAATTCATCCTGGAATACTTAAAGAACTAACTGAAGCAGTCTTAGAACCATTAACAATCTTTTAGAACTCATGGAGGATGGGTGAGGGCCCAGAAGACTGAAGAAGGGCAAACATTGTTCCCCTTTTTAAAGATAGGTACTAAGAGAACCCAGGGAATTATAGAGCAGTAAGTCTAACTTTGATATTTGGAAAGCTACTGGAACTAATTATTATATCAACAATTTGTAAGCACCTAGTAGAAAATAGGATTATAAAAAACAGCCAGCTTGGATTTGTCAAGAACACATCATGCCAAACCAACCTAATTTCCTTCATGGACAAGGTTACGGACCTAGTGGATAGAGGAGAATAAGCACATGTGATATATCTTGATTTTAGTAAGGCTTTTGGAACAGTCCCACATGACATTCTCATAAGCAATTACTATAATGTTGATGCACAACTGGTTGAAAAATTGTACTCAGAGTAGTTATGAATGGTCCTGTCAAATTGGGAGGCCATATATAGTGGGATCCTCCAGGGTCTGGTACTACTCAGTATTTTTATTAATGAGACTTGGATAATGGAGTGTAAACTATGCGTATGAAATTTGCAGATGACACCAAGCTTGGAGGGCTTGCAAGCATTTTTGAGGATATGATTAGAATTCAAAACAACCTTGTCAAATTGGAGAATTGGTCTGAATTCAACAAGATGCAATTATCTGTCATGTATTTCAATGTACTTCACTTAGGAAAAAATCAAATGCACAACAACAAAATGGGGAATAACTGTCTAGGTGGTAGGACTGCTGAAAAGGACCTCAGGGTTATAGTGGATTACAAATCCATATGAGTCAGTATGATGCAGCTGCGAAAAAGGCTAATATCATTCTGGGATGTATTAACAAGAGAGTGGTATGTAAGATACAGGAGGTAGTTGCCTTGCTGTATTTGGCACTGGTGAGCCCCCAGCTGGAATATTGTGTTCCATTCTGGGCACCACACTCAAGGAAAGTGAATAACTAGGAGAGAGCCCTGGAGAGCCACAAAAGTGATAAGAGGTTTAGGAAACCTGACCTAGGAGGAAAGGCTAAAAAGCTGGTCATGTTTATTCTTCAGAAAAGAAGACTGAGATGAGGAGATGGTAAGTCTTCAAATATGTTAAGGGCTGTTATGAAGAGGACAGTGATCAATTGTTCTCCGTGTCCACTGAAGGTAGGACAAGAAATAATGGGTTTAATCTGCAGCAAGGGAGATTTAGGTTAGATATTAGGAAAAAGTTTTGAACTATAAGGGTAGTTAAGCTCTGGAACAGGCCTCCCAGCATGGTTGCGGAATCCCCACCATTGGAGGTTATTAAAAACAGTTTGGACCAACACCTGTCAGGCATAGTCTAGGTTTATTTGGTCCTGCCACAGCACACAGAGCTGGACTTGACTTCTCAATGTCATAGATTCATAGACTCTAGGACTGGAAGGGACCTCGAGAGGGCATCGATTCCAGTCCCCTGCCCTCATGGCAGGACCAAATACTGTCTAGACCATCCCTGATAGACATTTATCTAACCTACTCTTAAATATCTCCAGAGATGGAGATTCCACAACCTCCCTAGGCAATTTATTCCAGTGTTTAACCACCCTGACAGTTAGGAACTTTTTCCTAATGTCCAACCTAAACCTCCCTTACTGCAGTTTAAGCCCATTACTTCTTGTTCTATCCTTAGAGGCTAAGATGAACAAGTTTTCTTCCACCTCCTTATGACACCCTTTAGATACCTGAAGACTGCTATCATGTCCCCTCTCAGTCTTCTCTTTTCCAAACTAAACAAACCCAATTCTTTCAGCCTTCCTTCATAGGTCATGTTCTCTAGACCTTTAATCATTCTTGTTGCTCTTCTCTGGACCCTCTCCAATTTCTCCACATCTTTCTTGAAATGCGGTGCCCAGAACTGGACACAATACTCCAGTTGAGGCCTAACCAGCGCAGATAAAGCAGAAGAATGACTTCTCGTGTCTTGCTCACAACACACCTGTTAATGCATCCCAGAATCATGTTTGCTTTTTTTGCAACAGCATCACACTGTTGACTCATATTTAGCTTGTGGTCCACTATAACCCCTAGATCCCTTTCTGCCATACTCCTTCCTAGACAGTCTCTTCCCATTCTGTATGTATGAAACTGATTGTTCCTTCCTTTAGAAAGAGAAGCCACCTAGAGAGAGGAGGCTGCACAGGAGAAGAGAGGAGTTGAGCTCAGCTCAGCTCCCAAGAAACTGAAGAGAGGAGGAACTCTCAGGAAAACAAACTTAAGGAAAAACCTTCCAGATAGCTGTAGGAGGCCCAGCCACTGAGGGGCTGCCTGGTGTCAGAGAGCCCCAGGGGACTGTGCATCAGCTTGAAGATAAGAAGTGGTCCAGGAAAACAGCAGTAAATCTATGAAAGCAGATCTTAGCTGTTTAATAGAGAGCCCCTGGGACAGAACCCAGAGGTGAGGGCAGGTAACCCCCTAGGAAGGGCAGGTAAAAAAAATCCCTGACGCAAAGGGGGGACTAAGAACCATCAAGCACAGGATGGGGCCGAAGGCCTGGGATAGGATCATTAGTCTTCTGCTTTATTGTACTCCTTATCACCCAGGAAAGGGTGGGACTTTATTGATCTGTCTGGAGGGCTGAATGAAAAGGGGCAAGCCACCCCAGGCTTAGAGTGACCATTGACAGGGGATACAAGGGCCCAAAGAGGGTGCTAAGCCACACTCAGTCATCAGGGGCCACACCAGATGGTGAGTGACCCTTTTTCATATGTGTGTAATATTCCACTGGATTCCTCATTCTGGTCCTGAACCAGCAAAGTATTTAACCAGTGCTATGGTTAAATACTTGACATGAGTGGTATTTATGCACCTGCTTAGGTGTTTTCCTGAACTGGGGCCTCCCTAAGTAACCAGAGTTCTCTTTTATTGCTCTGTCCTGTGATTATTGGCTGTGGCTCAGACCCTTGCCAGACAGTCCAACCGGTATAGCTTGTCATTCAGATGCTGTTCAGGAAAACAATACAGAACTGCTGGTTAAAAAGTCTTTATTAATTCATCTGACCAAAGAACAGCACAACTTTCTTTAAAATTTAATCACAAGGCAGCAGGAGGAAATGAATTCTGTTCAAAGCATTTAAGTATTATTTTGTCTTTGTGTGGGCAGCTGTGTTAAAATGGTGTATGGAACCAAAAAAACCCCAAACCCCAACACTATGGGAAATGATTAGATGCAATAAATGGTATGTTCAGACTTCCTAATTGGTTACAAGATAAAGTATGATCATAATGAGGTAAAGGTCCACTCTGAGCTTCTTAAGGAATGATATTAGCATATGGTGAGTGTCAGACCCAGTAGAAAAAGTACATCAATTTTATCTTAAAGGAGAAAACAATTATATTAACTGCATACTTACAAGTTAACCGTGTGACCGGAGTCGTCAATAATATGTCAGTTGTTGTCTGCTAAACTAGAGCTCTATCCCCAGGTGAAATGTTCATAAATATTTCATGTCAGAATATGAAAATAAAATGAGACATTTCAAGTATGTGGATGGTCATGAACCCTTTAATAAAACCTTTATGAATTTTCATGAACTTTTAATTCATGAACTGTCAAGAACAAATGCATGATTATAGCAACCTGATAAATGTTCATGACATTTTCTGAAAGTGTCTGAACATTCACTTATTCATGAATTATTGAATGCTCATTTAAAAAATAATGTACCAACATTGTGAACAAGACAGTGTTTTTTTCTCTAACAAACCTAAATTGAAGGTGGGGAGAGGGAGGAAAAAAGAGAAATTGTAGGATTAAATGCACTGCGTGGCAATTCTTACAGTACCGCTTGCCATTTACCTTCATGTTAGAAAAACAACATGCCACCAATATTCTAGAGACAAAGTGTGTGAGGTAATATCTTTTATTGGACCAACTTCTGTTAAGTGTAAAGCTTGTCTCTTTCACCGACACAGAGCTCTTCTTCAGGCTTTTTCATCTTTATGGATTTCTATGGTAACAAACAAGAGCAAATTGTTCCAAATAGTTACGAGATATAAACATTGCATGTCACACAAGGTGAAATGTTTCCTGCATGAGAGGAACAAAAGCTGGCAGAAATGGCTCTGAGAGAGTACAAAAAGAGGGGAGTAGCATCTCTAATTTATTCCTGTCTCTCCACAGTCCACAGAAATGCCTGTGAGGTTGCAGTTCTGTGGTTTAGGGGAGAGTGTGTTGAAGTGTTGCAGCATGTGGTATGATCCTCCTGATATATGGATACAAGGATTGGAGTCCTGATTATCCCATCACAGCATTAACACTTCCAGAAGGAAGAACTATGTGCAGCTGTGGTAGAGGTGCTAAAAATACTATGCCTGCAAGGTGGGCCTGCTGCCATGGGTTAGAGAAGGGCAGGGATTCCATATGGAGAAGTTACTGATCATCCACAGTGATCTGGGAGCTGTAACTGAGGAAGTTACCTGCAGCTCCTAGGCCTACACTGGGTTTGTTGGGCAAGCTTTTCCATACTTATCCATTACAAGGTTTCTTGAATCTTTCTATGAAGGTATGGGCTACTTTTATTGCTACTGGACACCTGCAGAGATATGATATATTGGACTAGATGGACCACTGGTTTGATCTAGTATGACTATTCCTATGCTCCTGGGGTGAGGGTGTATGTTGAGGAGGAGTTTGGGGTAAAGAATAACCCACATCTCCTTTGATAGCCAATGGTCCAGCAGGTGGTTCTGGTTTATTAATCCAACTTTAGTTAAAGGAGCAACTTGCTGTTCTCTGCAGTTTCATTGGGGTTCCATTCCTGAAGGAGCACATAGCCTCTGGAGGCGCTGAGCATCCCCAGCTCCCACTGACTGTATCCAAAGTGGTACTGGGTGAGCCCTAGAGTTCATTATGCAATTCATAGATTCATAGGGAGGGGGAGCAAGGGGAGTCACTGAGACTCAGCTTGGGGAGGTGGAGGCAGCCAGCTTGAAGCTGGAAAGAGGCATCCTGGCAGTTCCTATCACCATTCTTTTGCAGCATGTGCCCAGTACCCTGTGCTCCCCTCACTCTGTGGTGGCTGGCACCCTGTGTAATGACACCCTCCGCTCTCCCTGCCCTGGTGTTGGTGCCCTGTTCCCCATCCCAGCAGCTGGCACATGTGCTCCTGCCCTTCCCCTGGGCCGAATGTCTCCCCTCGGACCTGCAGTGGTTGGAATGTGGAACAAGGTGCGCCATTCCTGCCAGCTTCCCGGTGGCCAGTTAGATCTCATGCAACGCAGTGGCTTTTCCAGCCCCTCCTGCAAGTCCTTCTCTCACCTCCACCCCCTGCGTATGTGCACGGAAGTGGAAACATACCCAGGTGCCATTCTGACGTTTGCAAGATATTGTGGGGGCAGAAACATACCTCAGCCCCGCCAATATTTCCATTGATGGGGTTACAGCCTCCTTCCTCTGTCACCCCTGCATGAATTCATAGATTTTAAGGCCAGGAAGGACCAATATGATCATCTAGACCAGAGGTGGGCAACCGGCTATTCCTTTTTCTACTAAAGAGCTGTTTATTATGGGACCACAATCCTTTAGCATGGGTCAGAATGTATTAGTTATATTTGTCTTCCTCAGACCATCATACCCCCAACCCCCTAAAAGGAAAAGAAACAGGGGGAAAATGTATACTGTTTTTTTTTTCCCATTAAAAAAAATCAGACCTCTGAGTGTGTGTGTCTGTGTGTGTACACATATATTTTAATCAACATAACATGAAAGAATAAACATTCAGTATTCTAAAATTATTAATGTGTTGAAATTGTAGCTTGAGTTCCAGCCATGGCTTCTGCTGATTGAAGTTTCATCTGAAGATGCTGCAGCTTGCTTTGAAGCTGCAATCAGCTAACAGGTCTCTGAAATCTAATTGCCTTGTGAGTGAGTGTTCTGGAGTCTTACGCTTTTTAACAAAGCACGTATTTTTCAGATTTTTTCTCCCCTTCCAGTACGTACCAGAACCTATTAAATATTCTGATCCTGCATATTTTCTAAGTCTTTTTCATTAAAGAAGTGTTGCATTTGTGATATCAAATTATACCTATCTGGTTTTCTGTTTTTTTTTTTTTTTTTTTGGTTTACCTTTCACCTGCTGCTATTTGCTATGATCAAACAGCTTGTACACTTGAAAGTAATGTACAGATTTTTTTATAAACCAGGTTGAAATAGTTCAATCATCAGGAACACGACTCGTTTCTAAATAGACAGTCTTGCAGCACATGTGCCTGACAACAAAATGCAGTCAGAACCACTTTCTGCAAACTTTAAACCGTGGCATTATGCAGCAATTTCTGATGTAAACTTATCCCAAGGGAGTTCAACTAAGCTCACTGGTGTCATATTCAATTATTGTCATCAAACATTAATTGAGAGGTCGAGGGGAAATCCTAAATTGGCTCCAAATGCTAAAACTGAGAAGAAAGCCTGCAGTGGAAATCAGTTCTTGTTTTAGCTCAATCTACTTATTTTTTATTTTGCAGTCTTTCTGCTGTTTTTTTTTTCCTGTTTCTTTTGAGAGGAGCAACAACAAATGAAAGTGAGTTAATTTCATCTTGAGACACTATTAACTACAAAGGAATTATCAAAAGAGCTGGGGAAATATATTAGGTGACATTTACTAGCCATAATGAGTAGAATTCAGACTGAAATTTGAATTTAATATTTCAAGATTTTTTTAAGGTTATTCAGAGTTCTCTTGGTGAACTATCAAGTGAAAATGCTCAGGCAATGCAATATGAGTGTATGTATGTTTTTTCTGTGTCTTTCCAGACTTTCTAATATTTAGGGATTTTTTTTTAACCCACTATGTTAAAGGAGGTTAAACATATTGGCTAGATTAACTGTATAAGTGGTAAAAGCCTTTCAAATATAACTATTGTTTAACAAAGTTTTTAATGTGTAGGAATTTCCCAGGTTTCAAAATGTTAGTATTTTTATCTTAATTTGTATATCTCTAGAATTGAGGGCCAGGTCACATGCTTGTGACATTCATGTAGATCCCCTCACCTTATGTGGAAAGTGGAGGGCAGTTTCTTCTGTCCCAGTGTTCCCCCTATTCTCTTCCTACAACATCAGCCCCCAGGAGGGAAATAGGCAGGCACACAGGCGCCAACTTTCCAAAGCACCGTGGGGGAGAGTGCTCGACCCTCGGATCTGACCCAGGCCCCGCCCCCACTCCACCCCTTCCCCCAAGGTCCCACCCCGCCCCTCCTTTTCCTGTTCCCCCACCCCGCCTCTTCCTGCCCAGTTCCACCCCCTACCTCGAGCGCACTGTGTCCTTGCTCCTTCCCCTTCTCCCAAGCCTCTGAATGCTGCGAAACAGCTGTTTGTGGCAGGTGGGGTGTGTGTGTGCTGATCCACGGGGACCGCTGGCAGGCAGGAGGCGCTGGGGGGGTGGGGGGAAGCTGATGGGGGGGGCTGATGGTGAGTGCCCACCATTTTTGCCCCGTGGGTGCTCCATCCCTGGAGGTGCTCCATCCCCCCAGAAGAAACAGGAAGAAGGCAGTGCCAAGGACTGTGTACCCAACAAATCCATGTTGCTTGGAGGCCAGAAAGGGAGTAGTAATCATCATATATAATGGAAGAAAGTAGGATCAGGCCTTTAATTATTGGGGAGGGTAGATGTGGATATTTATATTTCTGTTCTCATGCACAAATATTTATGTCTTTACCACCTTAACTCCAATGTAATGAAGGTGTTTGTCTGGGACTTCACAAAAATAACTGGGTTGTATTTGAAAAGTCTTTGCAGGGAGCTGGTTACCCTTTGTTAATCTTTTGCTTTTCTGAGAAATTAAAATGAACTTTTGCAGAATTTTTGTAACAACAGACAGTGCCTTTGCAGAGGATTAGGATATTTCTGAGCAGAGGCTTGCAAACACTACATAAATAGAGGGCTCAATTATTCCTCTGCAAAAGTAAATCTATGCTGAGAAGAGGAGGGAGCAGCAATGTCCAAGCAATGTTATACACAGTCATTTGTTATATACTTTCATGGCTTCAGAGGCACTGTGAACCACTTGCTAGACAGGGGAGTTTGATAATCCTGAGCAACAAGCAGGGCCGCCCGGGGGGGGAGGGGAGGGGAAGTGGGGCAATTTGCCCCAGGCCCCGGGCCCCGTAGGGGCCCCCAGGAGAATATAGTATTCTATAGTATTGCAACTTTTTTTTATGTAAGGGGCCCCCGAAATTGCTTTGCCCCAGGCCCCTTGAATCCTCTGGGCGGCCCTGGCAACAAGTGTAACTAGTGCTTGCCAGGGACTTGGCCTGCTCTTGCATTGGGCAGACACTCCCCTCTTGGTACTGTTAGCATCCCCACTCTTGCAGCCAGACTGATTGTTTCCTCCTCCCTGGCTGTGCTGTGAGGACAAAGGGGTCCCTTACACTTTCTCATCCCTCTGGCAAATCTGCAGTATTTGGCCCACAGTATTGGAGTGTGTAATGGGAGTCATGCATTCCTATGGAATGTCAAACAGACTCCATGAAATATATCCAATTCAGGGATTACACTCAAACATTTTGCTGTATGCTAGTCTACTTATTCAGTTTTATAGCCAGGGATTTCAACCCATTTTTCAGCCACAATCTTCTTTCTGTGAGTCCAATCACATTAAACACTGCCAATTTATACATGTCTATATGCTATGTAATTCTGTCACAATACCTCCCCTGCAACTGAAATTCAGCTCCCACATCAGTAGTTTCCTTTTTCCCTGGCATTGGGTTATTTCTTCAAAAATGGGAACTGCATTAATCACTCCTCTGTTCTCTGGCAATGTGGCAATCTTCAGTAAGCTGCTGTCTAAAGAACCCTCCTCTAGTGTCTTTGCTACTCACAGCTGAATTCTAAATTCAAAACTTCTGGGCATCACTTCTTCTGATTGTATTAATTTCTTAAAATCATTAAAGAGTGTTAATTAATGTCATTAATGCCTTCTTCCAGAGAAACTGTATTCCTCTGCTCTGAAACATAACTTTAATTTCTTCTGAACACTAGGGATGAAATACTGGCTGAAGTCCATGGCTTCAGTAGAACAAGATTTCAACCTAACTCATTCTAGATATCTACAATATCTGCACCATCCATTACTATCATTTCCACTTTGTTGTAAAATGGTCCCACTTATTCCTTGTCTCACTGATTTCCCCTTCCTATACAACATCAGGGCAATCTTTATAATATTTGCTAATTATTTTGCTATTAATAGTTAATTGAATATTTTGACTATTTCCCTCTCATTGTTCTTCAGCCAGGGCCGGCTCTGGCTTTTTTGCCGCCCCAAGCAAAAAAAAAACAAACAAAAAAACCTGCGGGGCGGACGGAGTGGCGAAGCAAAAAAAAACAACCTGCGGCCGGAGCCAGGGTGCAGGGGGACTCCCTGCACTGCAGACGTGCCCCGGGCAGCAGGAGTGCACGCTCTGGCTACAGGGGGGGAGTGGGAGGGAGTGGGGGGGGGAGAGAGAAGGGGGGCGGCCAGGGCTTCCTTCAGCGGGGCACTCGCCACGCGGCCCCTCCCGCTGCGCCACCTCCGGGGAGGGCTCCACGCCACTCTGGTCGGCAGGGAGGGAAGGATGCGGGCTGCCCTGCCGGGCTTGCTGCAGACCTGGCACCGGCTGGGGCAGACTGAGCGCGCAGCCCACTCCCAGCAGGGCGCTCCTCTCCTCCACGCCGCCACCCCCTACAGGGCGGCCGGAGCGGTGAACCAAAAAGAAAAAAAACCCTGCGGGGCGGCTGGAGCGGCAAAGCAAAAAAAAACAAAACTTGCGGGGCGGCCAAAGCGGCGAAGCAAAAAAAAAAAGGATTGGAGGGAATGCCGCCCCTTAGAATCTGTCGCCCCAAGCACAAGCTTGCTCGGCTAGTGCCTGGAGCCGGCCCTGTCTTCAGCTCAAAATCTTTTTTTCATAATTTTCCCTTCCATTTCCTTTCCTGTTATTTAAAATTTAGCAATTCAAATGTACATTCCAAAGTAAGTCATTTCCTTTAGACGAATGTAAACATTTCTGTAAATTACTCACTGATATGCATCAGAGAATGTATTGCAAGTCTGCACAGGCTGAGGCAGTTGTATGACAAGTTTGATGACAGCAGTGAATTAAGTACTTTAGGGTGCTGATTGATAGGAATAATTTAAACTGGAGAAAACAGTGATCACAGGAAAGACAATAGCATTGGAGATTGATATGATTTATGGAATGGCATGAAATGCATACAAGTGAATAATAGAAGGGATGGCAGAGTGACCCTGAGATCCTTGTTGATTTAGACAGCATGAGCTACTGCAGTACAAATGCATGTTTATGAAACATTCATCTATTCTTTGGCATTTAAAGGCCTCACAGTTCTCTTTAACCTCTAAGTTATAATTCTAAACCTCTTTTATTTCACTTTTGTTCTACCCAAATAATGTCTGCACTTGCTTTTATCCTATAGTTGTTTGACTATGAGATGATTTGAATAGGCTTCCCAATGGTTCTGGGCAACTGACCTTGTTTACCAGCCTAAGACTTTGGCTGTACAGCCTAATACCTGCAGTTTGCCATTCAGCTGTGCACATTGTAACATGCAGTGGAGTTTGACTTGTGTGCCAATATGTGGCAGTCTCTCAAGACCAAGATTAAAACCCATCAAGCTGCACTGTGGTTTTCACAAGTGAATGACAGGGTAGCAATGTCACAGGAGAGGGACTGAGCACAAGAGTTCTCATTAAGGATCCCCTGCGTCTTTCTGCTAGATCTGTACAGAGAGAGGGGAAACCTGTGCTCATATGGTAGAGGGCCATGGTTACCACCTTCCCTTCTCTAGGACCGGCAGAGCCCCTTTGCCATAGGGATTCAGAACAATAGTTTTGGATTAGCTAGGGAAAGAGGCTCTAGGGCAGTGAGTTGAGACACTCCAGAATTTTCCTGTTCAAACCTGGGGGAAAGCAGCTGAAATTAGTACAACCTAAGCCTAAGTACAGCAATATTGTGAACCCTCCAAGTGTGGATCCCAAAGGCGCAGTAGATGGTTCCCCTGAATGCACAGCTCTTGCAGGATCCTCATTGTCTAGGGTTAAGCAGAAGCCAGAATGGCCAGGCTACAGTGCAGAAGGAAAGGGCATTAGTGAAAGTGCCCCTTGCCTTTGGCAGATTCCCAGAGACCCAGATGGATCTTGGGAGCCTGCTGGTTTAGTAGGAAGAAACCCTCTGCTTCTTCCAAGGCGAGGAGTAGCCCACAGTTTCTTCTGAGCTGGGGAGATGGCAAACTGCTTCCTTACCCCACAGGGAAGAATGAGTAGGAGGATTCATGAGTTTCACCCCTGCTATGTGTGTTATTCCCATGTAGATGAGAATGGGGCTCTGAAGTGCAGAGGAAGAATCTAGGAAATCAGTCCCAAAAGCCTGAAATACAGTACCAGCATTGGCTGGCATTTCAGGGGCTGGGAAGTTCTGCATTAGCAGAGTGTACAAGGTGAGGGTTGAGAAAAATATCACTTCAATTGCACAGAATGGTGGAGAGCACAGGGATTACTCAGGATATGTAGTGCTAACACATACTCTTTTCCATACCACCATTAGTGAATCCCAGAACTGAGGGCTCTCCACTAAAGATGGCCAGTCTCCACCTCTGCAGACGTATGCATTTAGTGTCCATGCCAGTCTCCATGGTAAAACATGGGATGAGACAGTCTCTCAGACAGGTGGGGTCCAGATCATACAGTACTTTAAAGAGCAATGTCAACAACTTGAATTGCATCAGAATCAAAATAGCACTGACCAAATATGTTCCCTTTAGCACTTCCCACTAAGCAGAGAAACTCCCTATGTGCAATCTGTCACAGTTCAGGGCAACCACACCTGTATACACCGACTGTGGTCCACCAAGGGTACCCATTGTCAGGCTTCTGGCTCCCTGGCCATCAGCTCTTTTGGGAAGAAATGTGCATTTCACTCCCTCCTGACTGGAATATTTCCAGGCTGCACAGTTCGCTGCCTACACTGTGAATTCCCCAGCCAGTCAGAGTACCTCAGCAGGCCTGCTTTGCTTTTCTTCTCAGAGGCTGTAAACAGGGTGATTGTGTTCACAGCTATGAATTACCACTCAATTCTTTCTAAGCAAGGACATTTATTAAGAGAGAAAACATATTAAAACATTTAAAGAACCTACATGCATGCTAATACACTTACCAGAGATCACCCCATCTCCAACAAGGGCTCAGGTACGAGTCAGTCCTTCAAACCTCACCAAGGGTTTTTCTGCAGTTATAGGTTCATATCCTCCTTGCCTCAGAACAAGCACACCATAAGAATGGCCATCCTGGGTCAGACCAATAGTCCTTCTAGCCTAGTATCCTGTCTTCTGTTGGTGGCCGATGCCAGATGCTTCAGAGGGAGTGACCAGAACAAGAAAATTTATTGAGTCCAGTCCCAGCTTCTGGCAGTCAGAGGTTTAGGAACACCCAGACCATTGGATTGTGTTCCTGATCATTTTGGCTAATAGCCATTCATGGACTTACCCTCCATGAAGTTATCTATTTCTTTTTTTGAACCCAGTTATACTTTTGGCCTTCACAACATACCCTGACAATGAGTTCCACAGATTGACTGTGTATTGTGTGAAGTAGTACTTCCTTTTGTTCGTTTTAAACCTTCTGCCTACTCATTTCACTGGGTAAGCCCTGGTTTGTGTGTTATGTGAAGGGGTAAATAACACTTCCGTATTCATTTTCTCCACACTATTTACAATTTTATAGATCTCTATTATATCTCCCCTCAGTTGTCTTTTCTAAACTGAATAGTCCCAGTCTTTTTAATCTCTCCTCATATGGAAGCTGTTCCATACCGCTAAGCATTTTTTTTATCCTTCTCTGTTCTTTTTCCAATTCTAATATCTCTAATATGTATTCCAAAATACACTCATGAATCATAATCACACCTTTATGCAATTTGGACCTCTGATCTTCTCCTGATGTAATAGGTGATCAGCAGACAAAGGACCTATCCTCAGGGCAAAGCTTCAAAAGGCAGAGTTCTTGTGTAACTGGAGTGGGTACATTTGCATAACCATCCCCCAGCTATTTCCTGGAAATCCACTTAACTTAAAAGTTCATTTTTGCCCGGCCTATTATTTTAAATAGACCTTTGAAACTAATAACCTTTCCCAAAGTTTGCATTAGTCATGGCTCCCCTCTAGTGACGTTATACACAGTCCCATAATAAAACCCTCAATTTTGCATTTCTAATACAATGAAGTTCTAAGATACTTAAAATTCATTCAATAAGCTTTAATTTACTTCAATAGAGTATGTCCAGCATATTGCAGGAAATTGACGTATCTGTCTCACAATCCACTTGCCGTTTTTTTGAAGGACCTTGAAAGTAGAGTTCCTGCGCTGGGTTTGGAGGGAGATCCTTCTCTTTCATCTCTCTCCCTGAAAAGTCTCTCAGCAGTGGCGGAGGCAGTACCAGAAAAGGTATCTTGTCATTCATTGTGTGGAAAATATTTGTATAATGAGGGGGTTGCCTCATGCTATGGTCTCAGGCAAGATATTTTAATGAAGTACTTTGGAACTTTAAAATCCTGATTTTCATTGGAGCGAAGACACCTGAGCTAAGATTTCCGAATCATCATTTACCAAGCATGGTTAAACTCAGCTTGCAGTTGGATCAAGTGGGCATATTCCTGCTTTCTTCTTCCAGGCCCTTTGCCAGCACAGCAGTAATATTATGCACTTCTCTCGAGATGGATATGTGTTTAACTTTTTTTCTATTCTTACTATATGATAGCTAAAAAAAACCCCACCCCGAAACAAACAAGAAAACCAATAAACCAGGTCAATATATATCCTGAGCACAGAAACACAACTGGCACTCTTTAATAAGAATAATGAGCAAGGATGTTGGAATATGTCCTGCAACTGAAGGTAGCTGCTGACAGGTATGGGGAAGGATGTCTATAAGAGGGAAACCATTAAAACACTAACTAGTATTATGGGGGGTTTTTAAACAATGCAGAAACATTAATAATTTAAGTACATTCAGATCTTCTATAAATTATTATATTTCATAATTTTCAAATAAAATACAAAACAGCTAAATCAACATTAAAGCAAACATACAACCAAAAAAAGAAGGTGACTGCAATGGCCATGAGAAGATTTGTCAACAAATGACTCACTATGGCTGCCACCTGCATAGATTTAGGCCTCGATACAGCAAACTGCTGAGCACATAGAAATACATGCATAATTGTAAACTCGTGATGTTGAAATCAATGGAAGAATTCTCATGCTTAGGTTCTTTGCTGGATCAGCAAGGCCAATTAGTACATGAGGTTAGCCTGCCCAGATGAGACTGAAGCTGAAGCACATAGACCAGAGTGCTCAATGTAAACACCTTATGGTTTTGGTATGGAGAGGGCATTTCCAGAGAATTAATATCCTGTAGCTCAGTCCTTCAGTTTCAGGATCCATTCTGTTCATCGGCTATACTGCAGTGGAGCTCATAGAAAATATTAGAGCTGAGCTACTGTTTCAAAGCTTGAAGCTGTGTCCTAGCTTTCTGAAAATTCAGGGATATGGTGTTTTAAGTTTGAGCATATCTCTAAATACATATTATGGATTTCTTTATTACTGACATACTAGGTTTATCTTCTGGTACATTGCTGGGTCATAGGATTATGCTGATGCATGTTGAGTGGGGCATTGGATCAGTACTTAGGTTTAAAATAGCCACGGTCAAATTTATATGTTTCAGACACATCACCTTTCTCAAGAGGATTAAATATGTAACTCACCATTATGGTCAAATTCTAACTCTTGTCAGAAATTCATACAATAATGGACATAGAGTAATATAGCTCTTCTCACTTCAATTACTTAAAAGTGAAGGCAGAATAGTTTCCTAGATTGTACCTCTGAGTTGAAAAGAAAAGAAAAATACAGACTAGAAGATGCTATTGTTGAAAAATGGGTAATAATCAGAAGAGTTAACTCTATTAATTGTGTATCTCTCCCTTTTCTGATCTACTGTTGTTCATAGCAGAATACATTTTCCAAAATTCAGAACATACAATTAACCCTTGGAATTAGTTTTACTGCCAGTATGTTAGGTTTTTCTCTCTTATTAAAAATAAAATAAATAAAAGTGGATCTCCTTTCTGAGTTGTACATCTTCTACAAGAATACCAGGTATGGACTATTTTACTAGAGTTTAGAGAGAGCAAAACATTCTCTTAGTCTCTTTTTGGCTTCCAGTGAAACAATAATGCACCAACAAACCACCATATTTAATAGTTCTAGTGAACAAATGCAGTGCTAGCATTCAGAGCTATATAGAATAATGGAAAAACACCACGTCAGTGTCATTTTAATTTTCTTGTTAGGACTTTACAAAGGGTTAAACCCTTATTGAATCATTATTTGTCCCCCTTCCTCCTGGTCTTATTTTTCATTATATTTATAAATTTAAAGTTTGAAATAAAATTATTTAGAGCTGCCTGACAGTGTACAATAAGATATTGCATGGGGAATCTGGGATTTCCTATATAAACTACAAAGCACAGCAGTTATCTGAGCTCTGGTGACAGCAATAGCAAGAGGAGAAAAATGTGAAAATATAATTAATGTCATATTATAGCACTGTATATAGCTTCTGGTGTCTAGGTGTTAGTCTGATATACAAATATGTAGTAGTAGATTGTAGTACCAGCCACAGACCCGCCAAGGCTGTTATACCTATATGTGCCTGAACACAAAGATTTAACTGCTCCTCCTTAGCCTGCACATCAAAACTTCCCCTCTACACTGGCATATTCCAGGGCCCTGACACACAGGTTAGGTCGGAACCCCTGGTGTAATTCAGTAGACCTAACAGAATGGACAGTTATTGTACATTCCTGCTGCACATAATCCTCTTGGCTTCCTGGTCCAAAGGTGCCATTGCCTTTATATACAATATATCTACCTCATTTTAAGAGTGCTTGTTGTGCTTCTTTCTATGGGTGCCATGCCAATGTCACATTCACAGTCTTTATGCTGTTTGGTATATAATGAGGCTATAGTTTTTATATAGTTAAAAGATTATGTATTCAGGGCAGGGTGGACTTATTCTGCATTAGGCTTCCTACTACTCTTGATGTACACTATTTGTCCTCAGTAGGCATTTTTCATAAGTCACTCAAAGGCAAAACCATCTAATTCTTTATCATAGAATCATAGATTCATAGGACTGGAAGGGACCTTGAGAGGTTATCTAGTCCAGTCCCCTGCACTCATGGCAGAACTAAGTATTATCTAGACCATCCCTGACAGGTGTTTGTCTAACCTGCTCTTAAAAATCTCCAATGATGGAGATTCCACAACCTCTCTAGACAATTTATTCCAGTGCTTAACCACCCTGCCAGTCAGGAAGTTTTTCCTAATGTTCAATCTATACCTCCTTGCTGAAATTTAAGCCCACTGCTTCTTTTCCTATCCTCAGAGGTTAAGACAAACAATTTTTCTTCCTCCTCTTTGTAACAACCTTTTACGTACTTGAAAACTGTTATCATGTCCCCTCTGTCTTCTCTTCTCCAGACTAAACAAATCAATTTTTTTAAATCTTCCCTCATAGGTCATGTTTTCTAGACCTTTAATCATTTTTGTTGCTCTTCTCTGGACTTTCTCCAATTTCTCCACATCTTATCTGAAATGTGGCGCTCAGAACTGGACACAATACTCCAGTTAAGGCCTAATCAGCATGGAGTACAGTGGAAAAATTACTCCTCATGTATTGCTTACAACACTCCTGCTAATACATCCCAGAATGATGTTTGCTTTTTTTGCAACAGTGTTACATTGTTGACTCTCATTTAGCTTGTGGTCCACTATGACCCCCAGATCTCTCTCTGCAGTACTCCTTTCTAGTCAGTCATTTCCCACTTTCTATGTGTGCAGCTGATCGTTCCTTCCTAAGTGGAGTACTTTGCATTTGTCCTTATTGAATTTCATCCTATTTATTTCTGACCATTTCTCCAGTTTGTCCAGATCATTTTGAATTATAATCCTATCCTCCAAAGCACTTGCAACCCCTCCCAGCTTGGTATAATCCACAAACTTTAAAAGTGTACTCTTTTTGCCATTATCTAAATCACTGCTGAAGATATTGAACAGAACCGGACCCAGAACTGATCCCTGCAGGACCCCTCTCATTATGCCCTTTCAGCATGACTGTGAGCCACTGATAACTACTTTCTGGGAATGGTTTTCCAACCAGTTATGCACCCACCTTATAGTAGCTCCATCTAAGTTGCATTTACCCAGTTTGTTTATGAGACGGTCATGCAAGACAGTAGCAAAAGCTTTACTAAAGTCAAGATATACCTGTTTACTGCTTCCCCCTGTCCACAAAGCTTGTTACCTGTCAAAGAAAGCTGACATGATTTGTTACTGACAAATCCATGCTGACTGTCACTTATCACCGTATTGTCTTCTAGATGTTTGCAAATTGATTGCTTAATTATTTGCTCCATTATCTTTCCCATACTGAACTTAAGCTGACTGGTCTGTAATTCCCCTGGTTGTCCTTATTTCCTTTTTTATAGATTGGCACTATGTTTTTCCTTTTCCAGTCTTCTGGAATATCGCCCATCTTCCATGACTTTTCAAAGATAATTGCTAATGGCTCAGATAGCTCCTCAGTCAGCTCCTTGAGTATTCTAGGATGTATTTCATCAGGCCCTGGTGACCTGAAGACATCTAACTTGTCTAAGTAATTTTTAACTTGTTCTTTCCCTATTTTAGCCTCTAATCCTACCTCATTTTCACTGGCATTCACTATGTTAGACATCCAATCACCACCAACCTTCTTGGTGAAAACAGAAACAAAGAAGTCATTAAGCATCTCTGCTATTTCCACATTTTCTGTTATTGTTTTTTCCCCCTCCTTGAGTAACGGGTCAACCCTGTCCTTGGTCTTCCTCTTGCTTCTAATGTATTTGTAGAATGTTTTCCTGTTACCCTTTATGTCTCTAGCTAGATTGATCTCATTTTGTGCTTTGGCCTTTCTACATTTTGTCGCTACATACTTGTGTTTGTTATATTTATCCTTTGTAATTTGACCTAGTTTCCACTTTTTGTAGGACTCTTAAGCCAGTGTGGTCTCTTGCCATACTTCCTATCTTTCCTACGCAGTGGGATAGTTTGCTCTTGCACCTGTAATAATGTCTCTTTGAAAAACAGCCAACTGTCTGAAATTGTTCTTCTCCTTAGACTTGCTTCCCATGGGATCTTACCAACCAACTCCCTGAGTTTCCTAAAGTCTGCCTTCATGAAATCCATTGTCTTTATTTTGTTGTTCTCCCTCCTACCATTCCTTATAATCATGAACTCTATCATTTCATGGTCACTTTTCCCCAAGCTGCCTTCCACTTTCAAAATCTCAACCAGTTCCTCCTTATTTGTCAAAATCAAATCTAGAACGGCCTCTCCCTTAATACCTTTCTTCACCTTCTGAAATAAAAAATTGTCTCCAATACATTGATCCAAAGGTGAAAATCTATGTATCACATATTTCCCAAGTCCTGATTTGCTCAATGGGAGTTGACGAATTTCAACACATCACTGGAGGAGGCTCTCAGCATCCCTCCAAATTGGACATCAGTTGAACTAAGTTTTCTAGCGTAAAGTAAGCTTAATTAAAACCAAGTCAACAAAAATAATTTAGCACTTTAATGTTTGTAAGCTATATGTACCTTTTAATCATAGCAATTCATTATCTACCTACGTGCAGATTAATTGGCTCACCTCATCCTTAGTGCACATCACAATTGTTCAGGGGGCTGTTTTGAATGACATCACTATCAGCAGTATTGTCTCTGATTTCTGGAATTCCCATTCCTGCACTAGACCAAGCTGAATGCTCTGAATTCTAATTTTATTTTATTTTTCTTTATTACAGTTTAAAGTGTTGCAGCTCATACTTTCTTATGACTGAGAATGTTATGGTTACTAGAACATAAAAGATTATGTATTTTTGTTTTATTTTATGTAAATCCTTCTAAGGTTGTGTGATTTCTCTCGGGGTATTAAATATGCCACTCTTCTTTTCCCCATCACTGAAACCTCACCCATATTACTTTTTGATTTGTCTTTTCCCCTCTTCTGAACAAAATGAGATGTCCCCCACATCTCTAGAGCCTCCTTACAATACACCCATTAAGTACCAGAAGATTTCCTGTCTCTTGTGTGCTGGTGGTCTCATGCTCCTCATCAGAATTGCTGAGTAACTGGACACACCTCCCTGCTGTGACATGTTGCTAACATCCATACCAGGTCCTAGCTACCTTTAGGCTGTCCTCATGAGGAGACACATCTTCTCCCTGCTTGTTTCCAGCTGGGGGATGAGGGTCAGGAAATGGCAGCCGGCATGCTACTGACAATTCATGCCAGATGCACAATACAAAGTGCAGAGGTTTTCCAGCATAGGGCCTGACTGTGATTCCCTTACTCCTATTAAGTTATACCTTACTTCAGAAGTACTCTCATCAGGGCCGGCTCCAGGGTTTTGGCCACCACAAGCAGCCAAAAAAAAAAAAAAAAAAGCCGTGATCGTGATCTGTGGCGGCAATTCGGCGGGACGTCCTTCGCTCCGAGCAGGAGTAAGGGACCGTCCGCCGAATTGCCGCCTAACAGCTGGACGTGCGGCCCCTCTCCGAAGTGGCCGCCCCAAGCACCTGCTTGGTAAGCTGGTGCCTGGAACCGGCCCTGACTCTCATTGACTTCAGTTATGACCTGGACTATTCAACATGGTAAGTAAGAACATAAGAACATAAGAACATAAGAAAGGCCGTACTGGGTCAGACCAAAGGTCCATCTAGCCCAGTATCTGTCTACCGACAGTGGCCAATGCCAGGTGCCCCAGAGGGAGTGAACCTAACAGGCAATGATCAAGTGATCTGTCTCCTGCCATCCATCTCCATCCTCTGACGAACAGAGGCTAGGGACACCATTCTTACCCATCCTGGCTAATAGCCATTTATGGACTTAGCCACCATGAATGTATCCAGTCCCCTTTTAAACATTGTTATAGTCCTAGCCTTCACAACCTCCTCAGGTAAGGAGTTCCACAAGTTGACTGTGCGCTGCGTGAAGAAGAACTTCCTTTTATTTGTTTTAAACCTGCTGCCTATTAATTTCATTTGGTGACCCCTAGTTCTTGTATTATGGGAATAAGTAAATAACTTTTCCTTATCCACTTTCTCAACATCACTCATGATTTTATATACCTCTATCATGTCCCCCCTTAGTCTTCTCTTTTCCAAACTGAAGAGTCCTAGCCTCTTTAATCTTTCCTCATATGGGACCCTCTCTAAACCCTTAATCATTTTAGTTGCTCTTTTCTGAACCTTTTCTAGTGCTAGAATATCTTTTTTGAGGTGAGGAGACCACATCTGTACACAGTATTCGAGATGTGGGCGAACCATGGATTTATATAAGGGCAATAATATATTCTCAGTCTTATTCTCTATCCCCTTTTTAAGGATTCCTAACATCCTGTTTGCTTTTTTGACCGCCTCTGCACACTGCGTGGACATCTTTAGAGAACTATCCACGATGACGCCAAGATCTTTTTCCTGACTCGTTGTAGCTAAATTAGCCCCCATCATGTTGTATGTATAGTTGGGGTTATTTTTTCCAATGTGCATTACTTTACATTTATCCACATTAAATTTCATTTGCCATTTTGTTGCCCAATCACTTAGTTTTGTGAGATCTTTTTGAAGTTCTTCACAATCTGCTTTGGTCTTAACTATCTTGAGTAGTTTAGTATCATCTGCAAACTTTGCCACCTCACTGTTTACCCCTTTCTCCAGATCATTTATGAATAAATTGAATAGGATAGGTCCTAGGACTGACCCTTGGGGAACACCACTAGTTACCCCTCTCCATTCTGAGAATTTACCATTAATTCCTACCCTTTGTTCCCTGTCCTTTAACCAGTTCTCAATCCATGAAAGGACCTTCCCTTTTATCCCATGACAGCTTAATTTACGTAAGAGCCTTTGGTGAGGGACCTTGTCAAAGGCTTTCTGGAAATCTAAGTACACTATGTCCACCGGATCCCCCTTGTCCACATGTTTGTTGACCCCTTCAAAGAACTCTAATAGATTAGTAAGACACGATTTCCCTTTACAGAAACCATGTTGACTATTGCTCAAGAGTTTATGTTTTTCTATGTGTCTGACAATTTTGTTCTTTACTATTGTTTCAACTAATTTGCCCGGTACCGACGTTAGACTTACGGGTCTGTAATTGCCGGGATCACCCCTAGAGCCCTTTTTAAATATTGGCGTTACATTAGCTAACTTCCAGTCATTGGGTACCGAAGCCGATTTAAAGGACAGGTTACAAAGCTTAGTTAATAGTTCCGCAACTTCACATTTGAGTTCTTTCAGAACTCTTGGGTGAATGCCATCTGGTCCCGGTGACTTGTTAATGTTGAGTTTATCAATTAATTCCAAAACCTCCTCTAGTGATACTTCAATCTGTGACAGTTCCTCAGATTTGTCACCTACAAAAGCCAGCTCAGGTTTGGGAATCTCCCTAACATCCTCAGCCGTGAAGACTGAAGCAAAGAATCCATTTAGTTTCTCCGCAATGACTTTATAATCTTTAAGCGCTCCTTTTGTATTTTCATCGTCAAGGGGCCCCACTGGTTGTTTAGCAGGCTTCCTGCTTCTGATGTACTTAAAAAACATTTTGTTATTACCTTTGGAGTTTTTGGCTAGCCGTTCTTCAAACTCCTCTTTGGCTTTTCTTATTACACTCTTGCACTTAAGTTGGCAGTGTTTGTGCTCCTTTCTATTTGCCTCACTAGGATTTGACTTCCACTTTTTAAAGGAAGTCTTTTTATCTCTCACTGCTTCTTTTACATGGTTGTTAAGCCACGGTGGCTCTTTTTTAGTTCTTTTACTGTTTTTCTTAATTTGGGGTATACATTGAAGTTGAGCCTCTATTATGGTGTCTTTAAAAAGGGCCCACACAACTTGCAGGGATTTCACTTTAGTCACTGTACCTTTTAACTTTTGTCTAACTAACCCCCTCATTTTTGTATAGTTCCCCCTTTTGAAATTAAAGGCCACAGTGTTGGGCAGTTGAGGTGTTCTTCCCACCACAGGGATGTTGAATGCTATTGTATTATGGTCACTATTTCCAAGCGGTCCCGCTATAGTTACCTCTTGGACCAGCTCCTGCGCTCCACTCAGGATTAAATCTAGAGTCGCCTCTCCCCTTGTGGGTTCCCGTACCAGCTGCTCCATGAAGCAGTCATTTAAAGTATCGAGAAATTTTATCTCTGCATTTCGTCCTGAAGTGAAATGTTCCCAGTCAATATGGGGATAATTGAAATCCCCCACTATTATTGGGTTCTTAATTTTGATAGCCTCTCTAATTTCCCTTAGCATTTCATCATCACTATTACTGTCCTGGTCAGGTGGTCGATAATAGATCCCTAATGTTATATTTTTACTAGAGCATGAAATTTCTATCCATAGAGACTCTATGGAACCTGTGGATTCGCTTAAGATTTTTACTTCATTTGAATCTACACTTTCTTTAACATATAGTGCCACTCCTCCCCCTGCACGGCCTGTTCTGTCCTTCCGATATATTTTGTACCCCGGAATGATTGTGTCCCATTGATTGCTCTCAGTCCACCAGGTTTCTGTGATGCCTATTATATCTATATCCTCCTTTATCACAAGGCACTCTAGTTCACCCATCTTATTATTTAGACTTCTGGCATTTGTGTACAAGCACTTTAAAAACTTGTCCCTGTTTATTAGCCTGCCTTTTTCTGATGTGCCAGATTCTTTTTTATGTGGCTGTTTATCATCTGATCCGGCCCTTACATTATACTTTTCAGTCCTCTGCTCCTGACTATAACCTGGAGATTCTCTATCATCAGACTCTCCCCTAAGAGAAGTCGGTGTCCGATCCACACGCTCCTCTGCAGCAGTCGGCTTTCCCCCATCTCCTAGTTTAAAAACTGCTCTACAACCTTTTTAATGTTTAGTGCCAGCAGTCTGGTTCCACTTTGGTTTAGGTGGAGCCCATCTCTCCTGTATAGGCTCCTCCCATCCCAGAAGTTTCCCCAGTTCCTAATGAACGTGAACCCCTCCTCTCTACACCATCGTCTCATCCACGCATTGAGACTCTGAAGCTCTGCCTGCCTACCTGGCCCTGCGCGTGGAACTGGGAGCATTTCTGAAAATGCCACCATAGAGGTCCTGGATTTCAGTCTCTTCCCTAGCAGCCTAAATTTGGCTTCCAGGACATCTCTCCTACCCTTCCCTATGTCATTGGTACCTACATGTACCACGACCACCGGCTCCTCCCCAGCACTACACATAAGTCTATCTAGATGCCTCGAGAGATCCGCAACCTTCGCACCAGGCAGGCAAGTCACCATACGGTTCTCCCGGTCATCACAGACCCAGCTATCTACATTTCTAATAATCGAATCTCCCATTACTAACACCTGCCTTTTCCTAGAAACTGGAGTTCCCTCCCCCGGAGAGGCAACCTCAGTGCGAGAGGCAACCCCAGTACCATCTGGAAGGAGGGTCCCAACTACGGGAAAGTTTCCCTCTGCTCCCATTGACTGCTCTACTTCCCTGGGCCCTTCTTCCTCCTTAACAGCACAGGTGCTGTCTAAGCGGAGGTGGGACAATTCTACAGTGATTCACCCCTCCTAAAAGTACCACCATGACATAGCTACTTGGGGCTAGAGACCTATTTTCTGCCTCCAGAACAGCATCTATTAACCCTCCCGCCCCATCCCAAGGAAATTAATCAGCTTTCTATGGGTTAAAACTGCTACAGATGGAGAAAACAGGGGCATTGGCATTTTATACTTAGCCCAAGTTAAGATCACAGTTCAAATCCGCACAATGTATCTCTTTATGATTGTTCTCGAGAAGAAAACATGCTGTGTATAGTCAGTTTTGTTTTATAAAGAGAGAATTTATATTATAGACCTCAGAATAACTGAGAAGGGAGGAGGGAGATAAGCAGTAACTTTGTACAATGCTGAAAGCTCAACTGTAGGAGGGGTTTTAAGCTTCCTGCGGTCATTTCATTCTTTTCAATGAGATGCTTAGATGATATTGTGAAATTCCCACTACTGGTTCACAGGCAGGTATGCGATGCATCAGAGTAATATTAAAATAAAGTATTTTAGATATAAAGAGAGCCCCCTATGGGTAAAGTGAGAAGCTGAAAATGAGCTATGAATTTTTAGTCCAAGAAGATACTAGTTTCTATGGCCGTAATTTCATAATGAAATATTTCCCCCATTAATAAATCATGATAGCAGTAAATGGAGTGCTGCTCCTAATGCAGGGTAATTGAGAGGCATATGTCAGATTCTTTGATTGTCTTCTCTTCCTAATTGTTAAATTTATGTTGACTAAAATGCTAACTAATGCCAGGTCTTCTTATCCAGCTTCCATTAATGTGACCCTTATTAGCCTGATTATTTGCAATACATTTTATGCTGAGAAACTGTGACTGTCAACCTTGTCTTAGACAGCTTTACAGTATGTTGCTTGAGAAGTTTGTAACATTATACCTTAGTCTGAAAAAGATATAACTTCTGTTTAACTTTAATATCTGTAGACTGTGGCTTGCACAATAAACTAAAGCAGAGTAGATGAACAGTTTTATTATACTTTAAATATTATAATAAGGATTGATTTCAGAGCGGTAGCCATGTTAGTCTGTATCAGCAAAAAGAATGAGGAGTACTTGTGGCACCTTAGAAACTAACAAATTTATAGGGACATAAGCTTTCGTGGGCTAAAACAGTAGGAAGATATATATATATATACACAGAGTTGGGTAACAAAGATTAAATACACGATAAATGTTAGTCATCATGAAAACATTACTTGCTTGACTGGATTGGATTGCAGAATACTTTGGAAACTACCTGCAAAAGATGGTGAATTAAAATGTTTGTAATATGGCTATCAAATGTTGCAGTAAATTTTATTGTCTATGGTTCCTGGAAAGAAGTCTAATGACTCTTTCTGCCGATTCAGCAGAATTGCGCTGACCTGCAGTTTTATTTATGGTTGTACAGCTAATCAGAGTCAGACAACAATGATTTTTTTTCTAGCAATATTTTTAGCACCAGCATTTCCCCCCAAAAATGTGTATCTCCTTGTACTGCGATGACAACATTTTCCTCCATGTGAGATGTTTCTGAAGAGCATGTGATTTGTGATTTTTTTTTGGTTCAGTTTTAGAATGTGCAGCCCTATTTTGGTATCTCAAATTATTTCCACAACAACATTCTTTAAAAAAAATGTACCGATTATCTGTGCAACTAACAATACTTGCTGGTACAGTCTTAACAATATAAGTACAAGTCTGTACTGGTACAGATTTAACAATATTTTATATCAGACATATCATGCATACAGTCTAGGATGCTTCTAGGATGCTTCACTATATACATTGTAAACTTTACTGTTCTATTACAGGGTAGTCATAGACAAATGTAGTTTCTGGTAATTATAACTACAGTCCCAAGGTGACATAAAATGCTCCTGCATTTACAGAGGGCCGAAACACACTGGAAATGTTGTGTACTTACTGTGCATCAGGGCAGATGGCAGAATATCCTGGTGGGGAGACTCTGTATTTTCCCAGCTGCTCCCTTTGTTGGATCTACTTACTGGAAGGATCTACTTACTGGAAGGCCAAGGGAATGCACTGGTATAATCAATGGGACCATGCATGCATTGACACATAAACTCCTTTAGGGGAAGGACAGCAAAGATTACATGAGCTAAATATGTATGAGTTGGCTAAGCGCAAACTAATTATTATTTATGTATTTTTATAGCCTAACATATTTGTAGGTGCTGCACAGAGAACACATGCCCTGCCCAGAGAGCTCACAATGTAAATGATGGATTTACCAGACAAATGAGGATATCCTATACACTAGCAATGGGAATAAGGAGGAAGGACATGGGTTACTGAAGTAAGTATACATAGTTACTCAGTTTAGGCTAGCGTCCATTTTAGTTGTTTGAAGCAGTTTTGTTTTATGTGTGTGTGTGTGTGTATGTATGTACATAAACACACTCATGTAAAATTGGACTGGGCCAAACACTAGAAAATTGACTGTAGGGATTTAGAACAATCCTTCTCTAACAAGAGAGTAGACTAGATGATCCTGTCGACTAGATGATCCTTCTCCATCTCTAATTTATACGGTTTTAGAAATCCAGTGTATTGACAGCAAACCTTGTATGCCTAGCAGTACATGTGAAACTCACCACATTAAGAGAAATTCATGTGTAGTAGTTATATTCAGATAACCAGCAGGTAGGAGCTCCATTCACGTTCTGGAGGATTCTAATATATGTGTATGTGTGGACCTCATCGATCTGTTTTTGTCAGATATTGTCATCATATTGTCAACCTAGTTTGCCCTGTGATTGTGATTTGACCATGTATTTGTATTTATATTTAATCTTGTAGTCTATTCAAGATTAGGGTGACCAGATAGCAAGTGTGAAAAATAAGGATGGGGGTGGGGGTAATAGGTGCCTATATAAGACAAAGCTCTGAATATTGGGACTGTCCCCTATAAAATCGGGACATCTGGTCACCCTATACATGGTAGAGCCCAAAGCATTTGGAAATCTTTGGAAAAGTTGTCTACAACTATGCATCCTTATTCTTTGCTTTCATTATACCTGAGGAATGAACAAGGTGTAATTCAAGATGCTTAAATTTTCTTTTTTTCATAAAATCTGACAGCCCAATTGAAATAGTTTGGATTAAAATTCTCTGGAAGGCAGTTTTTTCCCTCAATTTACAAAAAAAGTGGTTTATCCTTCAATCCATAACATTAAAAAAAAAGTTTAACTGCAGCTTTGCTAAGAATTGGATTGCTCTCTATAATTCTGTTTATTTTTAGAAGTATTATCTCCAAAACAAGCTGAAGCTATTTGTTAATTTTCCAGCATAATCTCCAGGATAAGCAGAGGATTTTGTCAGATGCTGTAGACTATTTATCAGCAAGTATCAGCCTGTGCTGCAGTCACATAAATTTCATTCGATAAGGGAAACTGGCAGGTGCAGCCTTATGTTAAGTATAGAATAAGATATTTCCTCTTGATGGTGGTACAGGTTGCTTGGTTTTATCTCTCAAGTGTCAAGCTATTGTTCTGCTCATCGGTACAGATTAGTTGCTGACATTGCTTGACAAAAAGAAATGAGTCTAATACAACTGAAGGGCATGATACCAGGAAAAGACTAATGCTAAAATGTGTAGCTTAACCCTTTAGTTGTCTTAACACTGGTTTTAGGCTTTAAAGTTAAGAGAAGCTGAGACAGATGAGTTTGTCCTTGAAAAAAATGATCCGGCCCCTTCCCTGAGTCCCCACACTGAATCTATATGTGTTGCTCTAAGCATTACTGAGCGCCTACCGTAATTCTGCTTCTGCGCTAGAAGACCACGTCAGACTTCAAAGCTAAAACTCTCAGTTGTGCATTGTAACTTACTCATATAGCCTATGAAAGGTTTAAAGCAATCGAATGCTAGTGCCCTCAACCCTAGGACATGAACCAAAAGCATCATCAAGGTTTGTGGTCACATAAGTTAAGGTTTGATTTGCCGATCTTTAATCTCTGTTGCCTGATGTGAACTCTTCTGGGCTCCCCAAGAGCCTGTGTGGGGGAGGCCTGAACAACTGGGTAAGAGTAAGGCCCAGGTTTTCAAAAGGGACTAATGATATTGGATGCCTCCATTTTTTGGTGCCCAACTTGACACACCTTAAAGGGACATGATTTTATGAAGTGCTGAGCACCTGCCCTCTGAAAATCAGGCCCTTTTCATGTGTTTCCAATTGGGCCCCCAATATCACTAGTTATTTTTAAAAATAGATTTGCCTTTGTTGCTCTTCCTCTGTTTTACTTTCCTTTAGCTTCTCCATCTTCCTCCCCGGTTGATCCTTACCTGCTGCCTCCTCCACTGTCTTTTCTTTCTATCTCCTTCCCTCTTGCTTCTGTCTTGCTAATTCCCCTTGCCTCCACCCCTTTGTCTGCCTTTTCTACTTAGCTCTTACTTCTTGGCTCTTCTCCTCAATTTCATCCTCATGGCTAGTATTTGGAGGGGAAATATTTCATCCTGGGTCAGGCTGACCTAAAACCATTGATAGCTTCCTTTTCATTTAGACTTAAATACTGCCTGTGTGTATATATGTAATTTGCCCAGAGAAAGTAGCATTGCATAAATGGAATCAAAAACTGTTAAGAATACCTGTGATAATAAATTAATCCAGAAGGCTGGTTTTTGTACCTAATTTAAGGGAATTACATACTTTAATCAATGCTTTATTTTTGTCAAGTTTTACATGCTCGGCCTCTGGACAACGATGAAGCAGAATTGAAAGTCTTTATAAACGACCAGTGGGATACTCAAGCAAAAGTAAGTGCTGCCTGTTCATTTAAAGTTTTCTTACAACTTAACAATGTGAAGTGCACCACTGCCCTTCCATATTGCCATTAAAGCCATAAATCACTGAGACGCAGTAAGAATGGCATAGCTGATTACTGAATGTCCCACTGAAAAAAGTTGATGGCAAGGAACCACTTGCCTACAAAGCACAGCTGGCTCTTTATTTAAGCAGCACAGTCTAACACATTTTAATTTGTCTCAAACTTTGCAGGCAGTCCCCCTAACAGCTTCTGCCTACAAATTTAAAGTGGTGACCAGATAAAATATTGAATAAAAGAGAGAACCCAACTGCGATTTGGAAAGTAGTGATTTGTTTTCAAAACATATTTTATATAGTCAATTTTCTTGTTAGGTATTATATGGAATCTTCTACTATGGTGATTGATAGTGATTTGCTAGTAGGAAAGTAAGTGAAGGAAATCCTCCCCCAAACTGACTGTCTTCTTTTGCTTCTTCTATACACTTATATTTAGAGTGTGAACAGTCTGGTGTAGCAATACCTGGAGGGGAGTGCGCAAGGAGCCTACCTCCCCATTTGCACCATTGCAAAGAGTCTGGGCATAACCTGAGCAGGGACAGTTGGGTTTAGATGAGGCCAGAGCTGGCCTGTGGTACATCAAGGACTGTGTCCTACTTGCAGGCTACAGCACTCTGTAGGGAAGAGTGCAACCTAGCCAGTCTGTAGTCCGCCAGCCTACAGTGAGGTGGGATGAGTTGTGCCTCTCTGCATTAGGGAGCAGCCTGCTTTGCTCTCTCTGTTTTTTGGATTCTTGTGTGTTATCGTTCTGTGTATTAAGAAATAAAGTTCTGACAATTTTGAAATGTTGCATTTTGACATTTTGGAATGAAACATTAAGACTTTTCATTTTGAAGTGATTTTGTTTCAATGTTGTTTCAATGTTTTTTTAAATGTATTAGAAAATTAACAATATAAAAATATACAGATTTTTGGAAATGAAAATTGATCCCAAACATTTTTTTAAAAATTTCTTTCATGGAGAATTTTGAAATGTTCAGGTTTAGTTCTGAATTGGAATGAGAACAAATTTCAAAATCTCAAAATATTTAATGAAACAGAATTTCCATCCTCCATATAACTCTACTTGTGACTCTTCTAGAATGATCCACTCCAGCGCAAGCTGTGGATTTCCACACATTATACAGGGGTAGGAACAGACTACATCATTTGAGAACGGGACAATTTTTTCTCAACTGCCTGTTGAACTGCTAAGAGAGTAGCTCTGTCAATCTGTGGCAATCATCACCTTTTTTTCTGTTTAATGTTTTAGCTTCCATTTTATCTTTGGAACTTTCTCTGGTGGGCTGATGGTGCCCATCCACCATCTTCTGACAGAATTATAAATAGAGTGTAGATGAGGAGGGCTCTGTCACTGCCTTACTACACAAAGACTATAGTGGGCATTCAGTTCTGATGAACAAGGAAACAATCCCTAATAGAAAGCAGAAAGATTCAAAGCTTTGAGAAGAGGACTGTTTGCTAAGGAAAGCAGTAGAAAGTTGCTGATACAGTGACTCCCTTTGTTAAGGACGTTAGACTGTTTTGAAATCTGTTGAATGGGATTCTCTGAAGCCCATTTCAGAAGCAGAGTCCTGTCACTTAACACATTTTTCTGTCAACCCTAATGGCGGAGCAGACCCAAGTGCATATCACTGGTGCTGGGTGTTAGCAGTTGCTTGTCAAGTTGGATGAAGCTCTGCCTAAACCCCAGGATTTCCCCAACCTGATGTACTGGCCAGGCAAAAATAACAGGTAAAGAATATCACGGTGCGGAGTTTTGAACTACTATCTCATAAACAAAGTGTTTATTAGTATTCCCAAATACTTTATTTAAAAACATAACAAAGCATCTCCTGGAAAGAAATGCTGCATCAATGGAAGGTAATGCTGTTTGTTCTTTACTTTGCCTCAAGGGTTTTTACAATGGTAATGAGAGCAGTCATTCATTTCCTAAGGTCTCTACAAGTGAAAAAAAGATCATTTATTTAGACAACATCTTGATTACAGCAGTCAAAAGACTTTTGGAGGCGGCAAATTTAATCCCCAGTGCACCGATTAAAGGTTCAGAGTTTTCTTTTAACACAGAAAGATCTATTTTATCCACAGCTCCCAGTCTGGATGTTCTGGGATTTGTCTCACATGCCATGGCTCAAACTCTTTATTGTGGGTGCATCAGGCTTCAGCATTGGCAAGGGCAAGAGCCGAACAGTAAGTTCTTCAGTACCCTTCATGAAGATTTGCTATCCTTCCCCTACTTCTTGTATGCTTGATGAATCATGCGATATAACTTGCTTGTCCTTATGTTCTGTTCTGTGCTTGGTGACAAGGTAACATTGGGCTCCAATGATGAAATGCAGATTCCAACTCCAGATCACATCTCATCCAAGCCCCATTTGACAGCATCAAACTCCACCAAACTGAGCAAACTCTAGCTGCTTCACTGGAGGAAAGAGAAGAAGTTCACAGCTAAGTGCAGGTCTTCCCAGGTAGGGCTCTGATGAGGCTATTGTTTTCCCTTAGGACTCTTTTGTGAAGGGATACCACAGCTCCACCCTTCCTATTACCAAAAGCCTCAGGTGAATCTCAGATAAATCACAGTTTGATCAATACATTTATTTTATATTTGAGGCCTACACCAATATGACCGCCAACCAGTGGATTGTGGAAACATTTATTCTTGTGATCAGAATGCATTCTATCACATTGCTCCACCCTCCCATCCCAAATAGACAAGACACAAGGTCTCCTGGATACAGTCCAAAAGCTGCGGTTCCTGTTTCTTATGGTTCAGCCTTAATTCCCTTATTTTATGTTTAATAGGTATATCTCCATATATAAATATATATGTCCCTGTCTCATAGAACTGGAAGGGACCCTGAAAGGTCATTGAGTCCAGCCCCCTGCCTTCACTAGCAGGACCAAGTACTGATTTTTTGCCCCAGATCCCTAAGTGGCCCCCTCAAGGATTGAACTCACAACATGCACCTTCCCTTTTATTCTTCAGCTTTTTATGTCTCAGTGGTAGATTCATTGATTTCTGGAGGGATTCTAATTTAAGAGCAGGACAATTTTGTCTTACCTGCATGCTAGTGGTCTAAAAGGATCCATCTGCCAATCTGTGGCTACCCTCACCACTTTTCTGTAAATGTGTTAGTTCTCATCTTAGCTTTGCAAGAACCCCCAGAGTCATTGGTGCCTGTTGGTGCCAGGAAGGGGGTGGCCTTGGTCACCAAAACAAATTTACCTGAGACTGTCCCCTTCCTTTTAAATGACTAGGATCAAACAAAATGGAGCAGCAGAGGGATTCTGTTGAGAACAGCAATGTACAGGCATGACAACAATGCCCTTTCCACTCAAGTAAATAGAATCACCTGATCGTATAATCAAAGTTAATCTGTTTTTATTTGCTTATGTATATATCCTCTCTTATCCTTTCTAAAAGATGAAAGAAATTCTTGACTGTGACCAATTGACATTGATACTCCATTTGCAATTATTTTCTCTCTTTAATATACAGTGTCTTCCTCTGCATTTCCTTTTCCTTCCTGTCACAGTTATAATAATTATATGTATAATCCTGGATGTAGACACTTTCCTCGCACAGCTATGTTGCATTCTGTACCCCATAAATGAAATATATAACAAAAAAATCAGTAGGTTTTCTAAAAATTCAAGTACCCTGTCAAAACAAACATCCCAATAAAATATCCCCCAAGAACTCTATCCATAGCGGATAAATTATTGCACTTTGTAGTGCTCTTTCACATGCTATGTGCTACGTAATACATACTTGTTCCTTTTAAGTTGTCTTAAGTCAGTGGCTCTCAACGTTTCCAGAATACTATACCCCTTTCAGGAGTCTGATTTGTCTCGGATATTCCCAAGGTACACCTCTCTTAAAAACTACTTGTTTACAACATCAGACATAAAAATTCAAAAGTGTCACAGCACACTATTACTGAAAAAATTGCTTACTTTCTCATTTTACCAGATAATTATAAAACAAATCAATTGGAATATAAATATTGTACTTACATTTCAGTGTATTGTATATAGAGCAGTATAAACAAGTCATTGTCAGTATGAAATTTTAGTTTGCACTGACTTTGCTAGTACTTTTTATGCAGCCTGTTGTAAAACTAGGCAAATACCTAGATGAGTTGATGTACCCCCGGGAAGACCTCTGCGTACCCCCAGGGGTATGTGTACCCCTGCTTGAGAACCACTGTCTTAAGTAATACATGATGAAAGTAATGATGAAAATAAGATAAAAACAGTATAGACTCTAAATTATTCACAAAAACACTAGCTATGAGACTTGAAAATATTCTTCCCGGTTCAGTACATCCAAACAAAGTGGAATTTATTGCAAGAAGATACTTAAATAAAATCATGAGATTCTCTCTGATCTTCATGAATATCAACCTGCAGACAACTACCAAACAGTTGCTATTCCATTTAATGCCAGAAAGGAATTTGACAGCGTAAGGTAGGATTATCTTTTTTAATGCCCTAGATAAATTTGGATTCAGAAACAAATTCTGTAAATGGATTAAATTCTTAGTGCCAGAAGCACGGCTTACTGGTCTAAGCATCAGGATTGAAATACTGATATTCCTTAGAACCACAGCTTTGAAGTCTTTGCTGGGATCACTCTTCACTTCTCCCTTTTAAGATATGTACATTAAGTTTCAGTCATTTTACCTTGGGGTTGGAGTTTGTGTGTGTGTATATGTGTGTTTTCTGAGTGAGACCTGAAAAGCTAAGGTCCTGCTACATGGGCATTGAAGATCCCCCTCACCACCAATATTAAAGATTCCCTGGGATTCTAACCATTTTCCCTTATCAATATGTCCCTTCTCCCGCTGCTACCACCAGCCTGTCCTCTGCCTTCCTTCTTATAGGTGGTTGAATTTTGGCAGTGGATGCAGTGATTCTAGTGGGAGACTCTGGGAGGGGCCAAGCAAATGCAACTCTCAGTGAGCATTTAGGATCAACGCGGTCCTATCTTTCCGTAAAGTTACCTATTAGAAGGCTCAGAAGATCTCACTGGCTGGCCTTCTGCTAAATTGTTGAACTTTCCTAATTATTGCGATTCCCTTGTCCATAGCGCAGGTAGCTGAAAAGCAATGCCCCAATGTTCGAAATTTGCCTTCCCCCAGCACATCTTAGGATCAGATCCATGCACTATAGAGTGCTTTGAAGTCCAGGGTGGTTAAAAATGCTGCATAAAGGCAATTGGTCTACTATTGCATTAGTACTCCACCTATTATAAAGTAAAAGTGTACAGGTTCTTGAATGAGATTCCTGGGCAGTTGTTCTCCTTTTATACTCCAACATAACTCCAGACATAAGGAATTTGTGGGAGCTGATGATGCTTAATCAAGTAACCTAACACTTCCTGGTCTACTGTTTCTGTGCGCAATCACTGCCAATTCCAAGTGAAAGACAGTGAAATGCTAATTGGCACCTATTAATCAATTTAAGCGTTTACAAATACTGGGAAAACACATTCCTTCCAAAAAAAGAGAGAAATAAGAACCCCTTTCCCGCCAAAATGGCTGAAAATGACTCATAAAGCAAAGATATAAAGAAAATCTTTATCTCTTGCTCAAAAGATCAGAGAAATAGGAAGATTTTCTGCTTATAGAAGAACTGAATAGCCGCCACTGCCAAATTAGGGATTGATGTGTGCATTCTTTCAACTTTACTTAAAAACAAAGAGAAAATGTAATTCAACTAGGGTAGGTGGGAAGGGAGCAGTGCAGAAAGAAAGGGAATATGGGAAGGAAAGATATGTAGCAACGAGACATTGCTTTTCTGGTTTATCTATGCTGTTGGTAAGGGAAGCATAATTATTGGCCCTGTTCCCCTTGGTAAAGGAGAAAATTGAGCAGAAGGCAAGAGTTCTTTTGAGCTCTCTGATGGATGGCTCTTCAGATGGCAAGACAGAACAACATAATTCCTAAACACTCAAATGGGGCCGGATTCATCGTTCCTGTGGCCCATTTACATTGGATTTGCCAGCTCCAAGCAACTGGTTTTTTTTTAAAGTGTAAAGCACGTTAATGAGTACTACTCATGTAGGCACCAGGCACAGAGATGTGCACCCCAAGGCAGCCCCAGGACAGGGGCTGTTTGGGGGCTGGCAGTATGACTGGGACACTCATACTCTATCTACTCCCTAGCTGTGTACAGCCCATAGAGACCATGGCAGTTTGGACACAATTCAAGGCAGCCTTCAGAGCTGCCCTCAGCTTGTGTCAGTGGCCAACCCAGACCCCAGCAGCCTAAAGTCAGGGAGGTACAACCAAAAGCCACAATGTTTGTAGGAGCAAGCCTAAATTTGGATGCCTGTGGATTAGAGGGCCAAGATCAATGCGAGCATGACACAGCGGATTTTAAGAAATTTAATAAAAATGAACAATAAATGCTGCATAACCCATAGATGAATGTTGATGGTTCTGTATAATTATGCTACTCATGCACAAGCTAGTCTTTGTGATGTCATGCTAATTTTGCCTGCCACCAAGCACTAGTCATTTATACAGATGATCAATGAATCATGAAAAGGTTATGTGGGTGAATTTAACCCCCAGTAACCACAGACTTGAGGAAGGCTGATGTTGGCTTACTCCTCCGTGGCAATTAGCTGACAGTAGATCATTTTGCTTGACATTATCAAGAGGTTGTTGGGGGTTTGGTTCAGTTGATTTAGCCTATTATTATTACAGTTACTATAAAAATAGATTTATTGATTGATTGAGGAGCCTCCCCCATCATTTATGGAAGTGCTGAGAAAGTGCAACCACTGGAAGTTTCTCTCTCAAATATAATTAAACAGGTATGTGAACACTGTCAAGGAGGCTGAGAGCACAGGAAATGTTATGGATGCGGATGTTGGTTGTACAGTCAAACTGACGAAAGAGGAATGTTGAGAAAGGGAGTATGGATCTGATGTCCCCATCACTTAATGCACATTCTTATTTGGGCAACATAAGAAACTGCATTAACTTAAGGGGAAAAAGTGACAGTTTGATTTTATGCTTCAGACAGTCACATACATCATTTGCCAGGTCTTCATCAGAAAAATGCCCGGAATGAGTCACATGACAAATGGAAATGCCTTGTGAGAGCAATTCTTAATGCTGCTGTCTGTGGACTTATCTTATGGATAAAACCGTGTGTGTTTTGAAAACCACATCCATGCTCATAATGAAATGATAGAGGTCAAATCCTGCAGTCTTAATCAGTGTAAACTTGGATTAACTTCAGTGGCTGTGTTTCCTGAGTAAGGAGAGTAGAATTATGCTCTTAGTGAAGCCTTGCTATGAAAAAAACCCCTTCACTTTGATAAACTGTTAATACAGATCCTACTTCTATGCTGCACTTTATAGGTAAATAAGAAGACAGAATCCTAACCCCTCCCCCCAAAATCTGACAGATGAAACCATATAAAATTGAGCAGGGACAAAGATGAGTAGAACGGCAGCAGCAACAAAAAAGTGGGAGGGGGAAGGCGTAACTATAAGTTTCTGATATGTACATTGATATTTCTACTTTACTCTTTTAATACTTTTAAAATGTGATCCTGGGCGAGAAAAGTGAATTGCCATAGAGTGGAGGTTGGTAACAGGAAACCCACCCAAGGAAATGAGTTTGACTTAGGGAAGAGCGAGTATGCCTGGCAAACAGGGGGATGGAGCACAGGAAGTAATTTTATTGTTGTAATTATAAATTGAACTTTTGCAAAACAAATGGCCACTGCTCAATATATACACACCAAGCAGCACTCTCCTCACTGACCTGTCCCCCTCTCGCCATCCCTTCATAATTCCATGGTCCTCTCTCTTCCCTGGTTCCAGACACTAGTGTAATATTTGTCACATCATGCTTGCCTACTACTAGATACCTTTTTCATTTGACATTATTTCTGTTGCTTCTTTCTCTTGTGTTGTGTTTTTTAAAACCAGCCAAGATACTCACAGCAGGAATTACCAGAAGTGGCAGTTAGATCTGTCACACATTGCAGAGTAAGTGCTGGTTTAATGATACAAGATAGTTCATAATTGTCTTTCTGTCTGTCCTGTCTCAGGGGGAATCTCTCTATCACAGACCATTTTCCTTTGCTTGTCTAGCTAAAACCTTGGCTTATACTGCGAAGGCTTAAATGTTTTCTAATGTTTTCTAAGTGGTGAATCAGTGTGCTTGCAAAAAAAAAAAAAAAAAAAGCCTGGCTTGAACTTTATCCACCACACACTTGCTGCAGAAGTATTACTATCCCAAACAATAGAGTAATGTGAAGATTCTTATGATGCCTTCAAATGCCCCCCGATTAAAAATGTTATTGTCTGAGCCTTTGAAGGATTAAGATTTACTTAATCAAAAGTAGTGCTCCGAGTAAGCAGATCAAATCTTCACCAGTTTGACAGACTTTTTGCTGGTGACACTCATGGCACTAAGCTGTGTCTGGCAAATACATACATTTCTGAGAATTGCAATCAACATTTGATTAAAATGCCCCCTATAAGGCCATCCCAGTGCTTGTACTCAGCTGCCACTTGCCTTTGCCTACTTAAAGAGTTTTCCTCACCACATTTTCAAGTTTCTCTTTTATTAGTCTACTCTTCATGGTAAAATATGTACTTATATAGCTTTGGTCAGAAGTTGTCCTCTGTCAATACACATGTTTTTTTTTATTTGCCCAATCAGTCTCTCCATACATCTGCAAGTCCCCAGTAACTCTGGCAATCAATTTTTAGAAGTTCAGGCATTCTTGTTTTCAGTTTTTTGTTGAACAAAATGCCAGCAAGTGATAACCCATGCTTCACAGATGCTGTTCTGTAATTTGACTTTGTTAAATACAAATTAGGGTCTGACTCTGCAATCTTTTTCAGTAGGCACTTAATTATTTTGACACAGTTTTCCACCAACCTTATGGATTGGGGATAATGGGGGCTAGAAGTTACATGTCTAAACCCACATTCCAATGCATACTATTTAAACTCATGCCCACTAGACTGCAGTTAGTTGTCAGACATTACTATATCACATATACCATGTCTAACAAAAATAGAACTGACATGCACAATCACCTGTTTAGCAGTAGTATTTTCTAATAACATTTCTAGTAAGACTATCTCAGGGAAGTGAGGATAATAGTCTAGGACAAGTGCATAGTTTTTTCCAGTCAATGTAAAATCTATCCCTACTTTGCTCCTTGGGGTCATTTTTCCTGTGCCACCAACATGGACTCTTTTGCTTGACTTGGCCTGTATTTTTGCCACATATGAAATGTCCTATAACAGCTTTCTCAATATTACTGTTCATTTGAAGCCAATAGAAAATGTGTTTGTCCTTTTGTTATATTTTCTCAATTCATAAATTGCCTGCATGTATTCTTTTAACATAGTTTTCTGTTACGCCTTAGAGACAATCCTCCTGGAGCCTGCAAACAGAATGCCATCTAGTACTGAGGGCTCCAACTTGAGTTGCTAATAGGGAGTGGGAACATGCTGTCCTGGCCACCCTGCACTAGAAGCCTTCATCCCTTTCTGCAGGGTCTCTTCCTGAGCTGTATCTCGATTGACATTTACAAATCTAGCTCTGGACTTTGCTCCACTGCACTTCTGTCAAATATTCTCTGAAGTGTCTCTGCAACCACCAAATCATTCCCAAGTTTGTATTCAATTTGCAAATCATACATTTGTAGCTGAAAAAGTAATTTGTGTGTTGTTGAGAGGACTGCTTGGCCTCTTTTGGCAATAGGTGAAACTGACCAATAACCAATTAACACTAGCCTCCCATAATTAAAGACATGAAACTTTTTACACCCATGGATTAAGGCCAAAGCCTCCATCTCTACTTGAGTATATTGATACTCAGTTTTTGTTAGCACCAGTGATGCTTAAGCCACTAGTCTACAGTTTTAATCATACAGGTGTATGCTATCCTCCCCAGGGAGGGGGAAAGCTCAGTGGTTTGAGCATTGGCCTGCTAAACCCAGGGTTGTGAGTTCAATCCCTGAGGGGGCCACTTAGGGATTTAGGGTAAAATCAGTACTTTGTCCTGCCTAGTGAAGGCAGGGGGCTGGACTTGATGACCTTTCAAGGTCTCTTCCAGTTCTAGGAGATAGGATATCTTTATTTATTTAAATACTTTGCTTGGAAGCATGTGTAGACGATTTAGTTTTGTGCATACTGTCATAATGTCTCAGACATGGGGGTACTTTAATTAACCACTTCAATTTATCAAACTTTTTATTAAGAGTTTCATCCCATGTCCATTGGACATCTTTGCACAATAATATCTTCAGGTTGCTGGGTCAGACAGCTAGATTAGGCACAACTTTTCCCTACAAAGGTCACCATTCCAAGGAATCTTTATGCCCCTTCCTTGTTTGCTGGGACAGGCATGCGGGTCATGGCCTCATCCTTACTATGAGCTACATGTCCACCCTGCTGTGTAACTTCTCTCCCACTTACGTTATTTCTATTACACGGAATTGAATCTTTGTTTGTTTAGCTTTTACACAGTAGCTTTTGCTCTTTCCAGAGCTGCTCAAAGCCTCTGGTCATGCTCTTCTACTATTTTTTTCCAGATCAAAACATAATCTAGGTAAACCCTAATACTCTCTAAATACCATTTAAAATTTGTTGTATTTTCCTGTTGAAACATCTTGGGTGCCGAACACAACCCAAGTGACAATCTGTCTCCCAAAGACGGTGTTAAATGTGCACAACCATGCTCTGTTTTTCTAAGAGCACCTGCCAGAACCCTTCTGATGCATCCAGCATAGAAGAATATTTGGACATCTCTTCAAAAACTTCTCCCCTAGTATATAGTGGGAAATGTTCCCTTTATACCATGTTTAATTCTTCTGGGTCTACACATAAGCAAGGTTTTGTTGTTTTTTGTACAAAGACCAATGCGTGTACCCATTTTGTTGTTCTACTACTTGCTCTCTCACTTGCAGCACAATGAGTCTATCCAGCTCCCCTTTTAGCCTCTGCCTTGGGGTGAGGGGAACTTTGCTACAGGCATGAATTCTAGTGTGGTTGTGCTCTTTTAGCTCTATTCTTTACTCTCTTGAGAGTTTCCCTATCCCCTGGAAGATGTCCTTAAACTTATCCTCAGATGTTTTTGATCCCCTACGCATCCAAAGGGTATAGCCCTCTTGAGGACACCAAAGGCTTTTTAACCCAGTAACGAGACTCTCTTTTCCCTAGTACTGTTACACATTTTCTTTTCTGATTTATTATTTACCTATACACTTGGGTCATGTGTGCCTTTAGTAGAGATAAACTCACTAATGTAAGCCATGAGTATCTCTTGTGGCTTTTTCTTTTAGGGCTAATAACAGTTTTTGGCAACACATTGGTTTGTGCACCAGTGTCCAACTTAAAATGAATAAATGTCCCATTTGAATTCAGCTTCACAGTCCAATCATCTTCTGATGGAATGGTGTCCATTTCTCCTGTGAAAATGTTTCTCCATTGCTCCCATAAAAAATGTCTGAGTTAGCAGGACAGTCCCCAACATCACGGGCAGAGTTAATTTCCTTCATCCTCCCCATCCCTTCAGATCTGCCAGATGCCCAAAGAAAATAGTGAGGGAACATTCCAGGCACTTCCCAGAACACAGGGGCTGCATTTATGCTACGGGAAATAATCCGTATGCCTTTCACTGCCTCCTCAACTGTGCAACAGCAGACAAGCGCTGCATAATCTAGCCCTAAGAAACTAGGTGTGTTTAAAAAAATCATTATAATAATGTATTGCGGAATGAAATTTCTTATTGATACACTTAAAGGGACATTGACTATTAATATTAATGTGCTCAGCTATAAATGTCATTCGAGAGAGACTATAATATTTAATCTTTAATGACATAAAATGGTATAAATCAGCTGTGGTCAAAACCACATACTGTAGTGAAGAAATGTAGCTTTAATTGAATCATCTTCTTTTCAAGTGGGTCTGGCCATTTGCTAGTATAAAAAATAGAGGATAAGTGCTTCACCCCCTAAAAGGTAAGAATTCTTCATGAAAAGACATTATTGTGAAATAAATAATTACATTTTTGTTTTGCAAGGGAAATATGGTTACGATGTACATGTCTGCTTTGAAAGATTCATGTACGGATGTTTGTGATATAAAATGAAGTACCACTGAAATGCTTTAGAATAGCAAACAGGAACAGGTTTATTGTTCGAGTGGTTGCAGACATGTATTCCACTCAGGTATGTGCATGCCCAGTGTGCTGAAACCAGAAAGTTTTCCACAGCAGTACCCACTGGGGCAGCACATGTGCTGCTCCTCCACATGGCCCTTCCTGAGGCCATCTGAGGGTAGTGCTACCCCAAACCATCTCTGTTCCTTCTTAGTGCTCGTGGTCTCATATGCCTACCATCCCACAGGCATATGAGGCCATGAAAGACTTGTTTTGCCTGTCTGTCCCTGATTGGCCATTAGTGCAGGAGTCCACTGGACTGCTGGTAACATCTGCTGCTCCCAGGCCCTCCACTTCAGCACCGGAGCAGAGATTGCATTTTGAACAATGTTGATACCAACTAAGAGACAAACCAACAACTCTGCATCGACACTGTGTACTATACAGTTGAACTCTACATCACTACCAGGATGTCCTTTAACTCTAGCACTGGAGGTGCCCTCAATTTCGGTGCCTATGGCTCCAGTACTGGGACCATTTTTAGACTGGGGGCTGATTTCAGTTTATTCTTCGGAACCAGCTGTGCAATCTTTTTTGGCATTGGACCTAGATGTGAGACCTTCTACGTCCTGAGAAGCATTTATGGTACCATGTTATCGGCACCAGCATTGTATTCATCTCATGGTGCTTTGGATAAATTAGAGAATCCAGTAGCCCTACCAGATTGGGCGCCTCCTGTGCCTACTGTCTATTTTGAGGGCCCTTCCAGGCCTGTATCAGAATCCTCCACTTCCTCACCTTCCCCCCTCCTAGGTGCACTAGGTCCAGGAAAGTGTTCAAACCGCCTTTGGAGGAAGACCTTCAATACCGATCTTCCAGTAGAGACAGATCAGCATGGTCTGATGCTTACTGGTCACCTATGCCCTATATTCTCCTTCACTGGACTCTGTGGAATCCTTGGGTGATTCCTAGATCCTCCAGTCACATTTTTCTCCTCACTCAAGGAGAAGGTCACTGGACCCTGCCATGATCCAGTCTCTAGAACCTCATATATTGGAGGTGCAAGCAGATGTTATCTCTCCTGACCAGTGGCTCCCACAGGATGACCCTATTGGAAGAACGAATCTTGTCTCTGGAACCTACTTTTATTTCTCTTTTTATCTTTGTCCTCCCCCATAATGACTCAATAATCCCAAACTCCTCTGCACCAGTTCCAAAGGATTTTAAATCCTACCAAGATCTACTTAGGAGGATAGCCTCTGCTCTCGGTATGCAAGCTGAGCTGCTGTAAGAAAATATTGGCAAGCTGTTCAGTATTCTTCAAGGGGGATAAGAAGACTAGCCCTCCCGAATAATGAAGCTTTTTTGAAGCAAGCAAAGACCCCGTGGAATACACCAGCTTCATTTTATCCCACAGTTAAATGCATGGACTACTGTGCTCCCGCACATGGGTTTGAGTGTTTTTATTTGCTTCTGGTCCCAAATTCCCTGGTGGTTATGGCCATCAACAAAAGATTGAAGCAAGGGAAGTTCAAAGAAGCTCCCAAAGAAAGAGAACCCAAAAGACTGGATGCATTGGTTGGAAAGATTTATTGTGCCTTATCTCTCCAGATGTGTAAGGCTAACTAGCAAGTGCTGTTAACTAAGTAAGACTTTCTTAATTGGAAGGCTTTGTCCAAATTCAAGGATAAACTGCCTGAATACTACAGAGAAGAGTACAAGGCTTTTATGGCAAAAGGTCATCTAGTCGCAAAAACATCACCAGTCTGTGCTGGATGTAGTGGATGGTTCTTCTAGGATTATGGCTTCCTTAGGGGCCAGAAAGAAGCTCCCCTGCAGTCTCAAGGAGGGGTATTTACTTAAGGTATTTTCTAATCCAAAGTCCAAGGTCAGTCTAAGATGCATATTGGACCTTTGGAGTCTAAACAAATATGTGAGATTTCGCATGATTTCCCTAGTATCAATCCTTCACTCTCCAGATCATAATAACTGGTTTGTTGCCCTCAGTCTCCCAGGATGCATACTTCCATGTGGCAATGCTCCCAAGTCATAGGAAGTTTCTTAGATTTATGGTAGTGGGCCAACATTATCAGCAAACAGTACTTCTCTTTGAGCTATTGTCAACCCCTCATGCATTCTCTAGAGTGGTGGATGGACTAGAACAATGTATGTGCAAGTGTTCCTTTCTCCCGATCTCTCGCAACTAAGACAGTTGTAACTGATGCTTCTTTGATTGGGTGGGGTATCATCTAGAGGGCTCACTAAGCCAAGCATTTTGGAAAGAGCAGGAAGCAAAGCTTCATATCAATGTCCTTGAGCTCTGGGCAATTCACAAAGCTCACTGTGCTTTTCTCCTATTCGGTAAGGCACTTAAGAGCATGGTTAAGTCACACTGAAGTCATTTTTTGATCAGTCAGAACCTTGCACCAACAAACCATTTGAATTTTGGATTCACTAGATGATCTCTCTTTACCTCCAGGCACATTTCATTTTCTTATTTTGACCACTCAATGTGAATGTATAATTTTTTTAAAAGATAACTTGTTTGTGAATATTTATTTGATAAACTTAGTAGAAACTTAAAAATCTCAAAGTTCAACCTATTGTTTCTAATAACGAAAAGCTTAGAAAATCCTTGACTAATGCTATAAGGCATCCTTGTTGGGCAAGATAAAGAGATAAAACTAAAAATGTTCATACCCTATTAGATCAAGGTGGTGAAGCAACTCTATCAATGTGACAGATTAAATGATGCACAGGTTATAGTCAAATGGGACTTAAGAACATTGTAAATCACTTTTTTACACTATTACCAGGCTGGTTTGGACTAGTGAGTTGTGCTTGTAGGACTTCTTGTAGAATGTGAGGCAGACCTAGTTGCAGTACACACTGTAGATTAAATGTGGCCTATGGAGTTCTACAGTGCGGCCCACTGCATGTTGGGACATGCAGTCTCTGTAACTCTCACTTGTTTTACAGATGAGAGCAGCTGCCAGCTGTTCAGTTTTGTGTAAATTAAGTACAGCACACAATCTCCTAGGAAGTTGTCAATAAACAGTTTTACGTACTCATGCTTTAAGCATCCAAATGTCATTACCATTTGTTGTGAAAGGAACATCCTGCAGGCATGAATGGACTGCACTGTAGTGGACACAACCAAATTGTACAGCATCATTGCCAGAAAGCAAGGTTAGCTCAAGTTATTACCCTGTGCTATAACACAGAGCTGACTGAAAGTGGACAGTTTCCATTTATGGAAACTCTGTGGTTTCAAATTTTGTTGGCATGAAACCAAACATTTTAACGGAAATTTAATTGCATTGAAATGTCCATTTCTTTTTTCTGATCAGTATCTTAGTTTTTCAATTCGAGATGGGGGTATCTCTGCATGTGTGCCCTGGGATGTGGGAGACAGAGGTTCAAGCTTTGTCTGATTGAATGATCTGGGATGAAAAATTCTACTCTGAATCAGGCAGAACAGGGCTTTGAACCTGTCCCCTACCCCAGACCAGTGGCCTAACCAGAAAGCTATAGAGTATGAGTCTCAGTAAGTGTGAAACACTTCATCCAAAACATTTCAAGCAGCTCTGTGATATTGTGTCGAATAGTACTTTTCAGTGAACAGCATTCATTTATGTGTGCAGTTGGATTGGATAACATGGCTCTAGACGTTAGTACTGGTCCAGAGAAAGCAAGCTGTAGAGACTGAATATTGCACAACTGCCTTCATCAGCTAGGAAGCCCAAATACTCAGCTGGTGTAAACTGAGTGTATGATTTTCTTGTCTATGTAACGCTGTTTAAAAGGCTACAGATGCTACAAGAAAAATCCCACATGAATACTAGATACATTTTTAGACTTGACAAGAAGAGTAAAGAGATGGATCTAGCATAGAAATTTGGAGAAAGATAATTTCTTACTGAGGGTTTTCAGCAACATTTAATGAGAGGAAAATGGACATTAAGAAAGTGAAGAAAAGCTTGAGACATTCTAGTTTGTTCAACTTTTTGAAAACCTTGAAGCTCTGATAAAAACAAACAAACAAAACTTCCCCAATAGCATGGAATTTGAATTCATGATAAATATGCAGAACACCACACTAATCTTTACTATATTGAAAAGGAAAAGATCAAAATGAAATGAAAAGAATTAGGGATGTTATGTGATGTCTACCTATGTCTGGGTATTCCAAAACAGAAAGATGAGGTAGATAAAGATCATGGCTGGGTAGAGAAACAATTCAAAATTGGATAGTAGTCGGAAGAGCAATTTACCTGTTTGCTATAAAATGAAAATTCCTGATACCTGTATGATTATGCCTTAGTCATTAAGGCAAATATTTTCAAACTTGGGTTCCTAAGGTTAGGTACTTAATGCCATATTTAGGAGATTATATAAGCAGCACGGTTTTCAGAAGTACCAAGCACACCCCACACCTCCCATTGACTTAAATGAGAGCTGTGTGGGCTCAGCACTTCTGAAATTCAGGCCACTTGCGTAGATGAGTATAATATAATATGCATTTAGGTACCTAACTTCAGAATCCATTTGCAAATTTTGGCCTGTACCTCTATGACTTTACTGCTTTAATTCCTAGAATCTGCAAGTCCTTTACTGCATTTTACTGTTCATTATACACATGCTCACATAATTCTGTTGGTTTCTGCTTTCAGCACATCCTGTAATGGGATACTGATCCTTTAAGATAGTGTGAGAGGCCAAGTACTCCATTCCAGGTGTTCAGAATAATTGGAGCAGTCAATGGGAGAGAGTCCTAGGGAGCAGTTAGTGTCTGGGAGTGGGGAAGTATAGGGCCAACCCAGACTACTGTTTCATTAAGGGTATGGGGACAGGAGCCTTGTTGAGTGGGCAGGATAAGGCTTCCTTCTCTCCCAGCCACCACAGACAGGTGTTTGGGGTATTAGCTCAACCTCGAAAGGATTAGAGGGGTGTTCAGGCAACTGGTTGGATGACTCAAAAGAAGCCCAGTCAGGGGAAAGCTACTGGAGGGGAACCTGCTATAGGAGCTGCTTATGGAGAACCCCCAGGAGAGGGAGAACATTATTTTAAAGACTCTGGGTGGAACCTCAGAGAGAAACTGAGGCAAGGTGTGCTTTGGGATGATACCTGTCTACATATCCCTGTCCTTGATGAAGTACGATACCAATGAAAGCTGTAGAAACTCCACAGTCAAGATGGTGCATGTCACATTCTGTTCTGTACAAACCATTCTCTCCCTCTCTCACATAGAGGTGTGTGTGTGTGTGTGTGTGTATGAGAGAGAGCTAAGTCCACACCTTTGTCCTCTTAATCTAACAACCAGGGGTGAAATCCTGGCTCCTTTAAAACCATGGAGCCTATGCTAGATTTTACCCATGATCAGATGTTCCTCTAAATGACAGAGTGGTGGCAGGAGGCAGGATCATTATGGTATCAGATGCACCCTCTCCATGTTGTAGCTTAATTGATTTGGTCTTTATGTCTTAGCCAAGGGCTTTTTGTTCATATCATCATGAAATGACAGAAGGGTATACATTTTAAGTTAGAGTTTAATTTGAACTGTGCATCCACACGGGCATAAGGGTGAGTTTGAAATGGCCTTCCCCCACCTCCATCTCTCCTTTATGCCCCTAGCCAAGCTACCCAGACCTGGGGCCAGAGTATGTAGAAATAAATTGGCTACAATGTATCACAGACCCAGTCGAGCTCCTCTTGCTGGACACTCACTAGGCTGCAATTTTTTGGATCCAAATACTGTACTGGATCTTATGTCCTTCTAAGCCCACTAAGTCTGAGCAGCATAGTGAAGACTATTATTCCCATTTGGTCCTTTTCTCATCCAATCAGCCTGAGCAGTCAAATCTGCTATTTTCAGTATTTTTAGCTCCCTTCTGCTTTCCCCACCACAGAACCAGTTACTCACACATACCATGTCTTCAATTCTCTGCCCTCTGGACAGCTACTCACTTACAGTGTGTCCATGATGTCCTGCACAATGGTTCATAGTCTCATCTGGCCATACTCTAACTTTATACCTTCCTTCTGTCTTCTTGTGTCATGCTTGAGCTCCGAAATATGTTACACTTGCACGTGTGCCTCTAGACTTATGGTTTAAATGAACAGAGGAAACTAACAAGATAAATAAGCAAATACAAAAGAGTAAAAAGAACACAGCGTTGGCCTGGTCACCCAAAGGGACTTAGCTGTGAAGCTGAGTGTTGCAGCATCTCACTTTTAGGTTTCTAGAAAATCACAGGGACAACACTGTGATTCACAAAGCCTGAATTAGGTGCCTTTACTCCCTGTGCAATGCATGCGGAGAGACAGGTGCCAAAGGGTGTGATGTATAAAGCCAGCATGCTAGGTGGAGGAGACTCATAAGCTAGCTAACGGAGACGCTGATGAGATAGGTACATTCCTGAACTCCTCCCCCCTCAGAAACAGGCATCTAAGTCCAGGCTGCTGGGATGCACCAATCTCTGCTAATGATCCACAAATTGGTGAAAGATAAACTCTCCTCTGCCTAAATCTCTTGCAGGGCCTGATCCAATAGGCATGCTCAGAGGCTGCCTGACTCTAAACAAAACTGCCAGAAATTTTTCTGCAAAAACTTAGGTGCTGAGTGAGTTTAAGCACCTTCAGGGATAGGTGGCAGCTGAGTGGGAGTTTTGTGAATTGCAGTTGTGAGTAAAAACAGCAACTACGCACCTAAGTGTTTTTGTGGGTCTGTTTTCATTTCAACAGTCCCTCTTAGTTATGGTCTATTTTTTGTCCAAGTGATTCCAGCTGTCACTTCCATTGCAACAGTTGGGGAAGGAAAATAAACAATCACAGGAAGTCAGATGCAATCATAGACAATTACAGCCATGAAGGAGACAAAAGCAGTTCAAACACTCAGATTTCACTTAAAATTGGTTGAGAAATAAAGACACTTACACACAGAGAAACAAAGATAACCTGTTGAATTTGCCAGTCCAATATAAGAGCACATAAAAATAAGTAGGAACCAGATCAGTTTCCTTTAATATTTGGTCTCCCTCCATCACACAGGTCCTAAAACACTGCTCATTTGGAATGCAAAAAAATTATTTCGAATTGGCTTATCCTGCACACAGTCTACTTACTGTCATTAAAAATATGAAGCATATAGATACTGGTAGCTGCCACATTTAAATGTTACTCAGTGTGATGGGGTGTCTACCCCACACAGGTGTAGAAGGGGTTAATCCCAGGAATGAGCAGTGGAGATGAGTCCTCCAAGCAGCCCAGATAAGCTGCGTTGGATGCAGTCAATCAGGAAAGGGCTGCAGGGAGCAACCAATCAGGGCCCAGCAGGCTCACATAAAAGAAGCTGCTGGGCCAGAGTTTGTCAGTCATTACCTGGAGCTTAGAGAGGGAGGACTGGGCTCCTAGTAGGTGGATGGACGCTACCACCAGGGACAGAACAGTTGCTAGGAGGGAATGGGAGGGAGCTCCTGGCTGGCTGGCTGGCTGCTGGGACTGATACGCTGAGACAAAGGGTGAAAAAAGATGCTGGGGCTGTGGGGAAGTAGCCCAGGAAAATGTACTGAGCAGTTGGAGGGGATGTAGCACATTACAGCATCCCTGGGTCAGGACCCAGAGTGGTGGGTGAACCTGGGTTCCCCCATTTGCCACTGGAGAAGTGGCTTGATGAACGGACTATGGTATACTTACTCCCCAGAAGGGGGAAAACACAGATGGTGGAGGGTTGTTGAGTCACGAATTGGATGCTGTGGTTCTGGGTCTAATGTGGGTCATCAAGAGTGATGATGTGCAAACCACGGACAGGGATGTCAGCCTTGAGCCAATCTCTGGAGTGACCAGGAGGAGGTGCCAGTCCAGCAGTGAGTGGTGTGCCCCGTAACACTTAACAGACTCAGAAATTAGTCTTGTTTTCTATTAAAAGTAGTATCTTCTGTAGAAGTCATGGACAAAACTTGAGATGGTGCTGTGCACCAGAAGTCAATAGATTTTTTGATGATTAGATGTTATCTTTGTATCTGGCCCCTATTTACAATGTACAGTAACATGTAACAGTTAGTGGCAGAAATGAACGGGTGACATTTTTTTCTTTATAGAATTCTTCCTATGAAGAAAGGAGTTGGGGAAAGAAGCCACCATTTCAGTTACCAAAAAAAAAAAAAGTAGTATAGAAAATCGTATAGAATTTAATAGGGGTAAAAATCATTTAGGGTTCTCTTAATATTTAATAGGTATCTATAGAAATCACTCTGAAATTGAATAGAATAGATAATGAGATACTCTCTAGAATTGTAAACTGTCCTATGACATTTAATTTAATGGAGGTCCTAGCTATAGAATTCTTGACATTGTTTTAAAAATTCAATATATTTTCCCTTAAAGAATATCCATTTAAGAGGGAAAATGTTCTAAAATGTAGTTTCACAGTTGCAAACGTGATGTTTTTCACCTTAAAGCAACATTAAAATAGGCTTCACACCGAAGCATAAGCAATAGTATGTATGCATTTGCAACTTGCCTGATTTATGCATCTAAAACAAATATTTGTGCAATCTGTGGATCAGTGTGTCCTTCAGTGCCCAGTCTACATAAGAAACTAGTCTGGTATAGCCCCCAGCTACAGAGCCTGGCTCTTTAGCTCAAACTGAAGGGAGTCATGCTTTTAGCTGTGGAGGTCCCTGCTTTTGGTAGTGCTGTGTCAGCCAAGATAATGATAGTCACATTTGTACATGGCCACTTAATGTGAGAGGCATTTAAAGGTATTAGAACAGTGGTGGGCAACCTGTGGCCTGGCTGCTGCTTTCCACAGTTCCCATTGTCTGGGAACGGTAAACTGTGGCCACTAGGAGCTGGGGGCGGCCATGCAAATGTAAACAAACAGTCTGGAGGCCCACCAGCCGATTACCCTGATGGGCCTCATGTGGCTCGCAGGCCGCAGGTTACGCACCACTGCTCTAAAAGGTACCTAGTGTATGCTGATCTAGTACTATTTCAAACAGGACTAGGTTAACATGCACTAGGTATCTTTTAGAGCTAATCAGAGGGGTCTGCATAAGGCACTTAGAGAACACTTTAGAGTGCTCTATAATTTACAGCCTCCAGTGTGCATGGCTGCACCAGGTAGACAAGTCCCAAAGAAGTCTTTCTGCAGTAGAGTAGGCTAATGATAGTAAATTGAAAGGAATGTCTAAGCAGGTGTAACAGGCTTTGAGTGGGGATGATCTGGATGAATGTGTGAATTTAGAGTCCCTCTAGGTCCAAGTCCTAATATAGCTCATAGAATGGTAACTTACAGCTTTTCTAGAAATAGGTATGTTTTAGGTCTTGCAAGGGATGGTCATATAACACTTAAAAAAATTTTTTTGATCATATACCAGGATCAAGTAAAGAATGCTGATTTATCTGACCTCCCCGCTGTGATGGCTGCTCTTTAGTTAATCTGCATTCATGCCTGACTGCATATTCGATGAGTGTCTCATTGTATGCCATATTTTTTACACACACAAACATTTTGAGTTATCATTAAGGGTTAACAAAATGATAGGGCAAAAAGATTTGCTGAAAATGGTCAGTAATTCTAAATCACATCAACTTTATTCACTAGAGACCAAATCCTGGAGCCCTTAAGGTGGCAAGCTCCCACTGACTTTAATGGGAATCTTTCCTTGTAGGAGATTTGGGATGGGGGCCCTACTGGTTCAAGTATTTGTAGTAGTCTCTTATATATATATATATATATATATATATATATATATATATATATATAGGTATATCTCCACACACATATATATATCTCATAGAACTGGAAAGGACCCCGAAAGGTCATCAAGTCTAGCCCCCTGGTTCACTAGCAGGACCAAGTACTGATTTTGCCCCAGATCCCTAAGTGGCCCCCTCAAGGATTGAACTCAAAACCCTGGGTTCAGCAGGCCAATGCTCAAACCACTGAGCTATCCCTTTTAGTTTAAGGATGGGAATTCTGTCATATGATTTAGATTTGTATTTAATTCTGAACTCCCCCGAAGTTATTGGGATTCATTGTTCTTATCCGACATGCCAAACTCACCAAAAAAAAAAAAAAAAAGAGGGGCTTGTTTTTGGCTTAATTGACTTGTGGGTTGTTTGTTGGCTAGTTTTTGGCTTGTAGCTTGTTGCTTCTTTTTTTTGATTGGCTCCCAGCAAGCAGGGGGGAGGAGAGTCAGGGGTGCACAGCGGGCCTACTACAGTCCCAGACTGCACGCTGGGGGGATCTAGTCATATAGAGTATTGGGGTTCTTAGGGATTGGCTTGTTTTGAAATGGGTTAGCTTGATTTTTGGCTTATTGTGAAAGTTGGGGTGTTTATTTATCATGTGAAAGTTGGCAACTGTGGTTTTTATCTGTTTCCATCTCTTGTATTTGGTTTAAACTGTACCATTTAGGGTGCATCTCTGTGGTAAGGGTGGTGTCGATTTGTACTGCCAGACAGGAACTGTACTTCATGCTGGTCTAGGCAGATACTTGAGAGCTTCAGTTAATCAGATGGATTATTGGGGGTCTCATCATGTTCCGCTCCTGGGCAGCAACTAAATCTGAGCTTAAATTTTGTGAAGCTCCTAAACACTTCAGGAATGGAAATCCTCTGCAGCTCAGCTCTAGTTTCCACTGCCATATTTTAATGTACAATTTCTACCCCATGTCATTACATATCATTTAGAATTATGCAAAACTTCAGGAACTAACTAAAACTAGAAAACATTCATGGTTTGTGGCTTTATTATGGACCCTAAATGTGGCACATTGCATCGAGTTTACGAATCAGGTCTGAGTTTCTAAAAAAGTCCTAGTCTCCCTGCAAGTGTTGGTGAAGGATTTATTGGTTTCAAACAAAAACCACGAAATATTCAGGGGTTTTGATCCAAAACCAGAAAATCTCTGATGTTTTGAATAAATTTCAGTTTCAACTCTGATTTGTTCAAACCCGTAATCCAAAGCAAACCTCGGGTATTGCCAAATTATACTTACTGGAGTAAACAATAAAAATGGTTCACCAAGCCTTATTTATATTGAAACTTACAGGTTTTCTGTAGACTTAATAATGTTACCTTGAAAATTTGCAAGGTTACTTTAAAAGTAATTACCAGATAATTCAGACAGCATGTTTCTCTACTCTTTTATCCCTGATGCCCATATCTCATGCAGCATCTTTAATTAGAACAAGCTAGCCATTGGGATCCTTTCCTAAAACTGCTGCTACTTCTCTTATTTTTAGAGATGTCACACAATTCAAAAGCTGATATAGTAAATACAGCCTTAAGGCTGTATGTTGCAGTGTGTGCTCTCACTCACACACATACACCCATGGAAAAAAAATTGATACTATCTTCATTGTTCACACACAGTTTTTTTTATTTGTTTTTGGTTTTTTTAATACAAATTAGCTCTGGGTCCAAGAGGTTTTTAGCTGCTTACATAAATGAATGTGGAAAATGTTGGAGAAATAATATGAAAGGAGTTAGATCTCCTATTCATCTCTTTATCCACAGCACAAAGAAAAGAAACTTGTTACTAATTATACCTTGACCTAGCTATATAGCTGCTGGACTAGTACTTTTTGTATTTCTCTCAGCAGTTGTCCTTGAAAATTCAACACCTCCTTCATTTGCCTTTCTCTTTAAACAAAAGTTGGACAATTGTAATCATGGGGAAAAAATAGGATGCCGTATCCTACAATTACATTAAATAAAATTTCCCTCTTCCAAAAGAAAATGGGTAAAATCTATCTTTATGGGGAAGGAAAATACAAAAAGTGGCAGGCAGATGTTGGCTGCCTGCCAATGACAGATAAAGCACTCTTTCTAAAGAACCATTTTGTACAGCTTTTAAAATTTAGAGTCTTCCTGGTGCCTGTGGTGAAAATTATGTGAATGTTCATTTGATAAATTCAAATTGTATTTCATCATTTTAGTGGGAAGAGTGGGTTATTGTTCAGTCACTAATGACCTAGAGTATTAAAACTAATAATTGTCAGAGCTTTAATCCCTTGGATTAATTTAACTGAATTCTTTTCAGAAGGCTAGCACAGTTTTTTTGTTTGTTTGTTTTTAAAGCGGGTGTTTATAGAGACAAAACAGACCAGATTGAGGGTGAGGCAGGGAATCCCAATGTGGGGGGAACATAAATACAAAAATGAATACAGCACTGATTGTAGTATTTCCCAAAGGCAGAGTTATTTTATAAAACAACTGAGAGCCTAACATAAAGAATTTTCAGGTTTAAATTATTATTATTGCAGAATTTGTTCCCTGGATGATGATGCCATTTTTTTCAGTCACACATCAGGGACACATACATAGAAATATTAGATTAGCTGACACTAAGCAATGCTTTTCTTAATCATCACTAAAATGATTTTTTACTGTTCAGCTCTTAGAGTTAACATGATCCAAATCCCCTTTTTCAAGAATTTTAATAGGAACTTAAAGCTCTCTGTCACTTAAAGGAAATCTAGGGACCCATTCATCTTGTTTGCTGTGTGCAAATCCCATTGACTTCAACAAGAGCTGTACATGTGCAACTGATGAGATGATTGTGCTCCAAGGAAAATTATTAAATAACATACCACAATGGCCAGAAACACTGATCTAATCTCTCTGTGCTCAGCCCTTTTAAAGTAGAAGTCTCGACAGTATGCTGTGTGAATTAGTGCCTCCAATCTGATTTTAATAGAAATATCTGTACATCTTGATCAGATAGAGCTGGACTGGTCAGATATTTTAAAGTCCAACAGGTAGCATAAAAGATTCTAGTTAGACGTGTTTAAGTGAGGCTGGAGCAGCTATGCTCCTCCCTGACAGTATTGGTATGACAGCTGTAACAATCTGGTATTCTGAAAGTTTCCGATAAACCCTAGAAGTTTAGGTTCTTAAGCAAATCTCATCTGAACTGTGAGGCTTTGCAAAAATGTTACCTTTTCTCCAAGAAGATTGTGCTCAATGTCCATTGCCATTCCTACCAATGTACCCTATATTCAGACACAACTCCCTTCTCAACAGCAGCTCCCAAGCCCCTTCCCCTCACCAACTTTTCTTCCTGTTTTGTTCCTATGATATGATGTTGTTCCTGGAACATGGTACCCCACACCTGTGTGGAGCTCCTGTAAAGACAGTAGGACTCCACACTGGCACAGAGAGTCATCTGAGCAGAGCAGTTTGCAGAATCAAGACTGACTGACTGATCTGGAGTAATTGTACTGAAGTCTGGAATTACTGTTTTTACGCTCTTGTACCTGAGAGCAGACCTTGGATCTTGTATTCAAATTAATCACTCCATCACAGTGTGTATCAAGTAGTTCTTGTTTTTTAACTAGCTTCACCCTCTGTTGTGACATATCTGTTTAATTCTCCCTAAGCAGAAAGTGGTTTAGACTCATAGACTTTAAGGTCAGAAGGGACCATTATGATCTTCTAGTATGACTCCTGCACAACGCAGGCCACAGAATCTCACCCACCCATTTCTATAACAAACCCCTGACCTATGTCTGAGCTATTGAAGTCCTCAACTTGTGGTTTAAAGATTTCAAGGTGCAGAGAATCCTCCAGCAAGTGACCCATGCCCCACGCTGCAGAGGAAGGAGAAAACCCCCCAGGGCCTCGGCCAATCTGCCCCGGAGGAAAATTCCTTCCCGACCCCAAATATGGCGATCAGCGAAACCCTGAACATGTGGGGAAAGACTCACCAGCCAGACACCCAGGAAATAATTCTCTGTACTCAGATCCCACCCTATCTAGTGTTACATCACAGGCCATTGGGCATATTTACCATTTTGCAATGAATGTATATTACGTTTTTTCTAGATGCACTTTTCTGCACCCCAGGATCCTTAAAACATCAGAACAAAAACCCTAGAGCTTGTGAGGTATTCTGGTCTCTCTCTACACATATACATATTTAATATATATATACTACTGTGCATACTTTACAGGGCATTACTCTTTCCTTCACGAGGAGATGCATTTTAAGATTCCACATAAATCAAGGATTTTCATAGTTCGCAGAGGCTACGCTGTGGGTGGATCCATCAGTTTTAAGCACCAAGGTTTTCTTTCAAATAACGGAAATGAACAAGGCAGCTGAAAGCAACGAGAAGTATTGTTAGCCCATATAATTTTTTTTAAATGTCTTAATTGCATTTCTTAATGAATATTTAGGATCTAATATAAGAGGATTAATGAGGTGGTGTTGAATTGATTAAATGGCAAACACTGAGTGCTGCATTCAGCATGATTGTAAACTGTCAGCAGCCTTGGTGGTTAGCTTTTTTCCTTGCAATAACTCTACTACTGTGGATTTTTTTTTAACTGACCCTTTTTATGTACTATAGACTGAAAATCTGACCTCATTCTAGGTATCTATTTTTCCAGGAGTAGTGTTGTGGTTTTTTTTTAAAGAACATTTCAGAGAAAACCACCTCACACTGAAGTGCAATTAGGGGTCATTTCTGTAGCCATTAAAATAAATGGCAAAACTCTAACTGACTTCAATGATATAGGAGTCTTTAATGTTTTTAAAAAGGAAGGATTGGGGGGGGTGTTATGAATTTAAAGTACCCTTTCCAGTATTTGTGAGTTATTTTACTTTTTCTGAATATGTATTAATAGGACATGTCAACTATATTTCTTGGCACTTTTCTAATTCCACAGCTGAACTAAAAGAACCTAGCAGTTTCATCCAGTCTGCCATTATATTAAAAAGTAAGGTTGAATCTGTGCACTGCTTCTGAGAGGTACAGCACAGAACTAAGTGGGAGGGAGGGAAACTAAGGTGGCTTAAAGCACCTTTGCACACTCCCAATCCTGGACTGGTCCAGGGGCTGGAGTAGGGTTGCCAGTTTTGTTTGGATGTATTCCTGGAGGCTTCATCATATGACACAATCTTTAATTAAATATTAATCTTAAATTCCTGGAGGCTCCAGGACAATCCTGGAGGGTTGGCAACCCTAGGCTGGAGTGGCCCTCAGCATCACTTAAATAGCCCTGGGGGCCTGTGTAAGTTACAGCTGCCTGTTCTTATGTTGCCATGTGAGCAGCAGCATTGAGTGCATGCACGCTGCCCCTGGTACATTGCTATGCCAGGGTTTGTGAAGCATTTCTTAGAAGGCAGAATTATGACTGTTCTCCTTAGTCCCTGCCCAGAGGGATTCCTATCCCGCATAGACCTGGGCCTCTTTATTCTGTCATCCTTTTTACCTGGTATAAGTGGGCCAGAGTGGTGTGTAGAACTCACTCTGTGTATTGTAAAGGGGAATGAATGGTATTCCATCTCGCTAGAAACTTAACACCAAAGACCTCTTCAGGGTGCGGGTGCATGCTGAATTCATATCTATACTCTTTACAATATTTCTCTCTCAAAAACCCTCAAGCTAGAATATAGTGCCAAATATTCACAATACAATTTGAATTTCTAATTTTGTTGCAATTTGAGGGGAGATATATGGTTTTCATTTATTTCTTAATTAATTAATTTCTTTATAGATATTCCTATATATTTCATTCACTTGAAAATCATTCCGAGCAGAAAATGTAAAATGTGAAATTATACTAACAGTCAAATTTAGTGGATGTGAAATTTCCAGCAAAGAAACTGCAAAATCATTTACCCCAAGGGTCACAAACTTGCACATCACTAGTTACGAATCAAGAGTGAACCTTTTTAAATTGGAGGTACCCAGTTCTTTTTCTCTTATTTACAGTGACTTAGCACTCATTTAGTGGTTTTGATGGAGTGTGCATACAGCATGCTGGAACAGGGAGACAAGGGGTTAATTCCTAGCAGGGTACCTTCCTTGCCTCCCAGAATTTGCCATACCTGTCAATTAGAGTAAGGGTATGTCTACATTACGGGATTAATCCGAATTTATATAATTCGAATTTGGGAAACAGATTGTATAAATTCGATTGTATGCGGCCACACTAAGCACATTAATTCGGCGGTGTGCGTCCATGTACCGGGGCTAGCGTCGATTTCTGGAGCGTTGCACTGTGGGTAGCTATCCCATAGTTCCCGCAGTCTCCTCCGCCCATTGGAATTCTGGGTTGAGATCCCAATGCATGATGGGGCCAAAAACATTGTCGCGGGTGGTTCTGGGTATATCCTCCCCCCTCTCCAGGAAGCAACGGCAGACAATCGTTTCGTGCCTTTTTCCTGGGTGAACAGTGCAGACGCCATACCACGGCAAGCATGGAGCCCGCTCAGCTCAAGACAGCAGTCATGAACTTTGTAAATACCTCGCGCCTTATCGTGCAGTTTATGCTGAACAAGAACCTGGAAAACCAGGCGGCGAGGAACAGGCTACAGCAGCGCGGCGACAAGAGTGATGAGGATATAGACATGGAATTCTATCGAACCGCGGGACCCGGTGCTTTGGAGATCATGCTGTTAATGGGGCAGGTTATAGGCATGGAACGCCGATTCTGGGCCCGGGAAACAAGCACAGACTGGTGGGACCGCATAGTGTTGCAGGTGTGGGACGATTCCCAGTGGCTGCGGAACTTTCGCATGCGTAAGGGCACTTTCATGGAACTTTGTGACTTGCTTTCCCCTGCCCTGAAGCGCCAGAATACCAGGATGAGAGCAGCCCTCACAGTTGAGAAGCGAGTGGCAATAGCCCTGTGGAAGCTTGCAACGCCAGACAGCTACCGGTCAGTCGGGAATCAATTTGGAGTGGGCAAATCTACTGTGGGGGCTGCTGTGATGCAAGTAGCCAAAGCAATCACTGAGGTGCTGCTCACAAGCTAGTGACTCTGGGAGATGTGCAGGTCATAGTGGATGGCTTTGCTGCAATGGGATTCCCTAACTGTGGTGGGGCGATAGATGGAACCCACATCCCTATCTTGGCACCGGAGCACCAGGGTACCCAGTACATAAACCGCAAGGGGTACTTTTCAATGGTGCTGCAAGCACTTGTGGATCACAAGGGACGTTTCACCAACATCAACGCGGGCTGGCCGGGAAGGGTTCATGATGCTCGCGTCTTCAGGAACACTACTCTGTTTAAAGGGCTGCAGCAAGGGACTTACTTCCCGGACCAGAAAATAACCGTTGGGGATGTTGAAATGCCAATAGTTATTCTTGGGGACCCAGCCTACCCCTTAATGCCATGGCTCATGAAGCCATACACAGGCAGCCTGGACAGGAGTCAGGAGCTGTTTAACTACAGGCTGAGCAAGTGCAGAATGGTGGTTGAATGTGCATTTGGCCGTTTAAAAGGTCGCTGGCGATCGCTACTAACTCGCTCTGACCTCAGCCAAAGAAATCTCCCCATTGTTATTTCTGCTTGCTGTGTGCTCCACAATCTCTGTGAAAGTAAGGGGGAGACCTTTATGGCAGGGTGGGAGGCTGAGGCAAATCGCCTGGCTGCTGATTACGCGCAGCCAGACACCAGGGCGATTAGAAGAACACACCAGGAAGCGCTGTGCATCAGAGAAGCTTTGAAAACCAGTTTCATGACTGGCCAGGCTACAGTGTGAAATTTCTGTTTGTTTCTCCCTTCATGAAAACCAGCCCCCTTTATTGACTCATTCATTCTCTGTAAGCAACCCACCCTCCCCCTTCCCCCAGCTTTCTTTCAAAGGAAATAAAGTCACTATCGTTTAAAAATCATGTATTCTTTATTAAGTGATTATAAACATAGGGAGAGAACGAAGAAGGTAATCTGGGTGAGGTTTGGGAGGAGGGTAGGAGGGAAGTAAAAGGCCACTGAACAAATTCAATATAATGACAGCCTTTTGGTTGGGCTGTCCACTGGGGTGGAGTGGGAGGGTGCACGGAGCCTCCCCCCCCCCCCCGCGTTCTTACACGTCTGGGTGAGGGGGATATGGAACATGGTGAGGGGGGAGGGAGGTTATACAGCGGCTGCAGCGGCACTCTGTCATCCTGTTGCCGTTCCTGAAGCTCCACCAGACGCCGGAGCATGTCCGTTTGCTCATGCAGCAGCCCCAGCGTTGCAGCCTGCCACCTCTCATCTCGAGCGTCCCTCAAGACCTCACGTTCACTGGCATCTTTCCTAAATTTAGATACAGTGTCCTTCCACTCATTCAAATGAGCTCTTTCATTGCGGGTGGATTCCATTATTTCTGTGAACATGTCGTCTCGCGTCCTCTTTCTACGCCGCCTTATCTGAGATAGCCTCCGGGACGGAGGAGGGAGGCTTGAAAAATTTGCAGCTGCTGGAGGGAGGGTTGAAAGAAAGGAGAGAAGTTTTTAAACTGATACATTTTACAGAACAATGCTTATACTCTTTCATGGTGAAAAACACTATTCACATTACATAGCATATGTGATTTCAGTACAAGGTCGCATTTTCCATCTTAATATTGAGTGCCTGTGGCTTTGGTGTTAGAGATCACAGACGCAGGTCCGGGCAACAGAATTCAGCTTGCAGGCAGCCATGGTAAGCCATTGTCTTTCGGCTTCTGCGCCCTCCTTTCCCACATACCAAGCAAAGCCTGTTGACTGCTGCGGTTTTCCTGTTAACCTTCAGCAGCAGAAAACAAACTAACCCCCCCACCATCCAATTCTCTGGGATGATCAATGTACCCCTCCCCCGACCGCGTGGCTGGTAACAGGGAAGATCCCTGCTAGCCAAACGCGAAAAGCTCAGGGCCAATTCCCGCCCCCCTGTGCTTGGCTAATTGCAGGGAAGGATTTCTTTTTCTTTTCAGCCACAGGCAAACAGCCCAGTAGGAACGGCCACCTCTGTCCCCTTAATTAAGTTCCCGTATTTCAACCAGGTTACCATGAGCGATATCACTCTCCTGAGGATTACACAGCAAGATAAAGAACGGATGTTGCTTGAATGCCAGCAAACACCGGGACCATATGCTGCCAGGCTTTGTCAGGCAATGATACCAGATTACTTGCTGCAAGCATGGCGTGGTCAAGTGTCCTACCATGGAGGACGGAATAAGGCTGCACTGCCCAGAAACCTTGTGGCAAGGCTTTTGGAGAACCTACAGGAGAGCTTCATGGAGATGTCCCTGGAGGATTTCTGCTCCATCCCCAGACACGTTAACAGACTTTTCCAGTAGCTGTACTGGCCACGAATGCATCCCAAGTCCTCAGGGCAAATTAATCATTAAAAAATGCTTGCTTTTAAACCATGTTTTATATTTTAAAAGGTAAACTCACCTGAGGTCTCTTCCATGGGGTCATGGTCTTGGCTACTGGCTTGTGAGGGTACTTCAGTCAGGCTGAGAAAAAGATCCTGGCTGTTGGGGAGAACGGAGTGCTGGGTGCTCTCTGCAAGCTCGTCCTCCTCCTCCTCCTCCTCTTCCCCATCCGCAGAATCCTCAGGTGTAGCTGATGAGACTATCCCCGACCCGGAATCCACGGTCACAGGTGGGGTAGTGGTGGCGGCCCCCCCTAGAATTGCATGCAGCTCGGCGTAGAAGCGGCATGTCCGCGGCTCTGACCCGGAGCGACCGTTTGCCTCCTTTGTTTTTTGATAGGCTTGTCTGAGCTCCTTGACTTTCACGCGGCACTGATCTGAGTCCCGATTGTGGCCTCTCTCCATCATGCCCTTGGAGATTTTTTCAAAAGTTTTGGCATTTCGTCTTTTCGAACAAAGTTCTGCTAGCACTGTATCCTCTCCCCATATAGCGATCAGATCCAGTACCTCCCGTGCGGTCCATGCTGGTGCTCTTTTTCGATTATCAGCCTGCATGGTTACCTGTGCTGATGAGCTGAGGTATCTGTGGTCACCTGTGCTCTCCACGCTGGGCAAAAAGGAAATGAAATTCAAATTTTCCTGGGGCTTTTCCTGTCTACCTGGCCAGTGCATGCGAGTTCAGATTGCTGTCCAGAGCGGTCACAATGGTGCACTCTGGGACAGCTCCCGGAGGCCAATACCATCGAATTGCGGCCACAGTAACTCTAATTAGAATTGACAAAATCGAATTTGGCGCTACTCCGCTTGTCGGGGTGGAGTACAGAAATCGATTTTAAGAGCCCTTTATTTCGAAATAAATGGCTCCGCTGTGTGGACGGGTGCAGGGTTAATTCGATTTAACGCTGCTAAATCCGAATTAAAGTCATAGTGTAGGAAGCTTTCACTGGCTTCATGGAGGCACTTATTAAAACAAATCAGGAAGCAGAAAAGGCTTTTCTCTACTTAATTTTCTTAAGTATATAGAGCAGAGTAAGAGTACTGGGGCATGAATATTGGAATTAAAGAAATGTAAGGTTTGGAGGGACAACTGCTTTGGAGGATAGGGTCAAAATTCAAAATTATCTGGACAAATTGGAGAAATGGTCTGAGGTAAACAGGATGAAGTTTAATAAAGACAAATGCAAAGTATTTCACTTAGGCCTGGTCTACACTATGACTTTAATTCGGATTTAATTTAAGCCTATCAAAAAACAAAGGAGGCAAACGGTCGCTCCGGGTCAGAGCCGCGGACATGCCGCTTCTACGCCGAGCTGCATGCAATTCTAGGGGGGGCCGCCACCACTACCCCACCTGTGACCGTGGATTCCGGGTCGGGGATAGTCTCATCAGCTACACCTGAGGATTCTGCGGATGGGGAAGAGGAGGAGGAGGAGGAGGACGAGCTTGCAGAGAGCACCCAGCACTCCGTTCTCCCCAACAGCCAGGATCTTTTTCTCAGCCTGACTGAAGTACCCTCACAAGCCTCCCAAGCCAATAGCCAAGACCATGACCCCATGGAAGGGACCTCAGGTGAGTTTACCTTTTAAAATATAAAACATGGTTTAAAAGCAAGCGTTTTTTAATGATTAATTTGCCCTGAGGACTTGGGATGCATTCGCGGCCAGTACAGCTACTGGAAAAGTCTGTTAACGTGTCTGGGGATGGAGCGGAAATCCTCCAGGGACATCTCCATGAAGCTCTCCTGTAGGTTCTCCAAAAGCCTTGCCACAAGGTTTCTGGGCAGTGCAGCCTTATTCCGTCCTCCATGGTAGGACACTTGACCATGCCATGCTTGCAGCAAGTAATCTGGTATCATTGCCTGACAAAGCCTGGCAGCGTATGGTCCCGGTGTTTGCTGGCATTCAAGCAACATCCGTTCTTTATCTTGCTGTGTAATCCTCAGGAGAGTGATATCGCTCATGGTAACCTGGTTGAAATACGGGAACTTAATTAAGGGGACAGAGGTGGCCGTTCCTACTGGGCTGTTTGCCTGTGGCTGAAAAGAAAAAGAAATCCTTCCCTGCAGTTAGCCAAGCACAGGGGGGCGGGAATTGGCCCTGAGCTTTTCGCGTTTGGCTAGCAGGGATCTTCCCTGTTACCAGCCACGCGGTCGGGGAAGGGGTACATTGATCATCCCAGGGAATTCATGGTGGGAGGGGGAGCGGGGGGGTTAGTTTGGTTTCTGCAGGGATCTTCCCTGATACCTGCCACGCGGTCGGGTGAGGGGTACATTGATCATCCCAGAGAATTGGATGGTGGGGGGGTTAGTTTGTTTTCTGCTGCTGAAGGTTAACAGGAAAACCGCAGCAGTCAACAGGCTTTGCTTGGTATGTGGGAAAGGAGGGCGCAGAAGCCGAAAGACAATGGCTTACCATGGCTGCCTGCAAGCTGAATTCTGTTGCCCGGACCTGCGTCTGTGATCTCTAACACCAAAGCCACAGGCACTCAATATTAAGATGGAAAATGCGACCTTGTACTGAAATCACATGTGCTATGTAATGTGAATAGTGTTTTTCACCATGAAAGAGTATAAGCATTGTTCTGTAAAATGTATCAGTTTAAAAACTTCTCTCCTTTCTTTCAACCCTCCCTCCAGCAGCTGCAAATTTTTCAAGCCTCCCTCCTCCGTCCCGAAGGCTATCTCAGATAAGGCGGCGTAGAAAGAGGACGCGAGACGACATGTTCACAGAAATAATGGAATCCACCCGCAATGAAAGAGCTCATTTGAATGAGTGGAAGGATACTGTATCTAAATTTAGGAAAGATGCCAGTGAACGTGAGGTCTTGAGGGACGCTCGAGATGAGAGGTGGCAGGCTGCAACGCTGGGGCTGCTGCATGAGCAAACGGACATGCTCCGGCGTCTGGTGGAGCTTCAGGAACGGCAGCAGGATGACAGAGTGCTGCTGCAGCCGCTGTATAACCTCCCTCCCCCCTCACCATGTTCCATATCCCCCTCACCCAGACGTGTAAGAACGCGGGGGGGGGGAGAGGCTCCGTGCACCCTCCCACTCCACCCCAGTGGACAGCCCAACCAAAAGGCTGTCATTATATTGAATTTGTTCAGTGGCCTTTTACTTCCCTCCTACCCTCCTCCCAAACCTCACCCAGATTACCTTCTTCGTTCTCTCCCTATGTTTATAATCACTTGATAAAGAATACATGATTTTTAAACGATAGTGACTTTATTTCCTTTGAAAGAAAGCTGGGGGAAGGGGGAGGGTGGGTTGCTTACAGAGAATGAATGAGTCAATAAAGGGGGCTGGTTTTCATGAAGGGAGAAACAAACAGAAATTTCACACTGTAGCCTGGCCAGTCATGAAACTGGTTTTCAAAGCTTCTCTGATGCACAGCGCTTCCTGGTGTGTTCTTCTAATCGCCCTGATATCTGGCTGCGCGTAATCAGCAGCCAGGCGATTTGCCTCAGCCTCCCACCCTGCCATAAAGGTCTCCCCCTTACTTTCACAGAGATTGTGGAGCACACAGCAAGCAGAAATAACAATGGGGAGATTTCTTTGGCTGAGGTCAGAGCGAGTTAGTAGCGATCGCCAGCGACCTTTTAAACGGCCAAATGCACATTCAACCACCATTCTGCACTTGCTCAGCCTGTAGTTAAACAGCTCCTGACTCCTGTCCAGGCTGCCTGTGTATGGCTTCATGAGCCATGGCATTAAGGGGTAGGCTGGGTCCCCAAGAATAACTATTGGCATTTCAACATCCCCAACGGTTATTTTCTGGTCCGGGAAGTAAGTCCCTTGCTGCAGCCCTTTAAACAGAGTAGTGTTCCTGAAGACGCGAGCATCATGAACCCTTCCCGGCCAGCCCGCGTTGATGTTGGTGAAACGTCCCTTGTGATCCACAAGTGCTTGCAGCACCATTGAAAAGTACCCCTTGCGGTTTATGTACTGGGTACCCTGGTGCTCCGGTGCCAAGATAGGGATGTGGGTTCCATCTATCGCCCCACCACAGTTAGGGAATCCCATTGCAGCAAAGCCATCCACTATGACCTGCACATCTCCCAGAGTCACTAGCTTGTGAGCAGCACCTCAGTGATTGCTTTGGCTACTTGCATCACAGCAGCCCCCACAGTAGATTTGCCCACTCCAAATTGATTCCCGACTGACCGGTAGCTGTCTGGCGTTGCAAGCTTCCACAGGGCTATTGCCACTCGCTTCTCAACTGTGAGGGCTGCTCTCATCCTGGTATTCTGGCGCTTCAGGGCAGGGGAAAGCAAGTCACAAAGTTCCATGAAAGTGCCCTTACGCATGCGAAAGTTCCGCAGCCACTGGGAATCGTCCCACACCTGCAACACTATGCGGTCCCACCAGTCTGTGCTTGTTTCCCGGGCCCAGAATCGGCGTTCCATGCCTATAACCTGCCCCATTAACAGCATGATCTCCAAAGCACCGGGTCCCGCGGTTCGATAGAATTCCATGTCTATATCCTCATCACTCTCGTCGCCGCGCTGCTGTAGCCTGTTCCTCGCCGCCTGGTTTTCCAGGTTCTTGTTCAGCATAAACTGCACGATAAGGCGCGAGGTATTTACAATGTTCATGACTGCTGTCTTGAGCTGAGCGGGCTCCATGCTTGCCGTGGTATGGCGTCTGCACTGTTCACCCAGGAAAAAGGCGCGAAACGGTTGTCTGCCGTTGCTTCCTGGAGAGGGGGGAGGATATACCCAGAACCACCCGCGACAATGTTTTTGGCCCCATCATGCATTGGGATCTCAACCCAGAATTCCAATGGGCGGAGGAGACTGCGGGAACTATGGGATAGCTATGGGATAGCTACCCACAGTGCAACGCTCCAGAAATCGATGCTAGCCCCGGTACATGGACGCACACCGCCGAATTAATGTGCTTAGTGTGGCCGCATACAATCGAATTTATACAATCTGTTTCCCAAATTCGAATTATATAAATTCGGATTAATCCCGTAGTGTAGACATACCCTAGGAGCAGACTTTTATCTCAGTTGTTGCTCATCAGCCACTTAATCATACCTGGGGTAGTAACTATTCTGCCCATTAACCCCTTGGTGATTGCTACAGTTTGGGATTTACACCCCCTCCCATTATGGGTCAATAAAATTCAATGGACTTTAATTAAAAAAAACCTGGAAGTATAATATATGCTTCGTATAGTATAGTATAGTATTCAGCTATACTTGGGAGACTCTCAGAACATTCAGAACTCCTTCTGATAACAGGAATTGTAAGGGTGAAATAAGAGTTTATATTTAAAGTTTATATTTGAACTCTTTCATGTGTCTCCAGATGTTTATTGTACTTTTTCCAACTATGCCTACCACCTAATATTAATTTCTCCATTAGCAAAGTGTTTGATAATTTATTCAGCCCTCTATTTAAGTTAGCAAGAGCACTGACTTCCATTTTATAAGAATGATTCTTTTTGCCACTTATAGGTACAGAAACCTATTTTATATAATTTATTAGTACTTTCAGTTCAGCCAATAATCTTAACCATTGTTTTTTAAGGCTCCTTTCTGTTAACCTATATGTGGCTTGTCATAAACAGATAGTTAAGGGTTAATTCCTCTTTTACCTGTAAAGGGTTAAGAAGCTCACATAGCCTAGCTGACACCTGACCAGAGGAACTAATGGAATGGGGGGACAAGATGTTTTCAAAGAGGGAGGAGGGAAATCAGTCTTTTGTCTGTTCAGTAAGTTTTGTGCCGGAGTGAAGGATCCAGGAATCAGCCATCTAACATTTCTTAAAAGTAGTAAGTGTTTAGAGAAGGAATGTATTAGATTATGTTTATTTTCTTTTGTGACTTCTATTTGCATAGAGGGAGAATCAAATTGGGTTTCTTTGTGTAACTAAGTTTTTGCCCAGAGGGACATCCTCTGTGTTTTGAATCTGTTGTCCGTGAGAGTAGCTTGCATGCTAATCTCACAGAGCTATTCCTTTCACCCTTTTTCTTTAATTAAAAGTCTTCTTTTAAGAACCGATTGATTTTTCCTTGTTTAGATCCAAGGGTTTTTTGGATCTGGGCTCACCAGGAATTGGTGGGAGGTGAATCAGTCTCAATCCTGCTAGGAAAGGGAGATAAAGACTGGGGAAATATTTGGGGGGAAGACAGTTTCCAAATGACTCTCCCATAAATGTTTGTTTAAACTATTTGGTGGTGGCAGCTACTAGATCTAAGTTGGTAAATAAGCTTAGGGGTTATCTCATGCAGGTCCCCACATCTATACCCTAAAGTTCAGAGTGGGGGTGACACCTTGACATGGCTATTGTGGTATTCTTTGGGTGTTAACACACTGACACTCCAAAATGGATGTCCCTGTTACACAGAACAGAATGAGACATGCCTTTGTCACACAGACCAGGTATATAAGTCCTTAGGAAATAGCCAGGTTTCTTAGTTTCCTGGGAAAGCTGGCCAATTTTGGTTTGACCACTAGGGGTACCAGGGATGTTAGAGAGTCTTGACCACCACGTGGAGGGGTTGGGTTTGGATTTCTGCCATAGGGAGTTCCACCCACAGTTAGATTTCACTTCCTTTGATATATTTAGAGTGCTGAGGGGAGTGCCTCTCCTTTGCTGCTGGGACCCATCTTTTCTCTTAACCCAGAAAGCAGCAATAGAGGCTGGGGATTTGCCTTCCTGGACCAGAGTGGTTCTGACATAGCTAGGAGCTGAAAACTAGGGGGCAAGAACAGTGGGGCTCTGCAACTCCTCAAAAGGTGGCTTCCTCAAACAGCTAGTGTGGAAGCTAAGAAAGGGACAGAGTGATTAGGGTGTCCAGGTGTCTGGTTTTTGATGTAAGGGGCAGCCAGGGGGCTCTGCACACTGCCCCCGACCCAAGCACTGCCCCCACGTAGGAGCCAGAGGGGAGACAAGCCGCTGCTTCCGGGAGCTGCTTGAGGTAAGTGCTGCCCGGAGCCTGCACCCCTGACCCCCTCCTGGGCCCCAACCCCCTGTACCAGCCCCGATCCCCCTCCCAACCGCCAAACCTCTCGATCCCAGCCTGGAGCACACTCCTTCACCCCAAACCCCTCATCTCCAGCCTCACCCAGAGCCTACACCCCCAGCCGGAGCCCTCACTCCCCCCCCGTACCTGACCCCCTGCCCCAGTCCAGATCCCCATCCCACATTCTGAACCCCTCAGCCCCAGCCCAGAACCCCCTCCTAAACCCCAAATCCCTCATCCCTGGCCCCACGTCAGAGCCCACACCCCCAGCTGGAGCCCTCCTCCCCTCCCACACCCTTGCCCCCTGAGCAAGCCCGGTGAAAATGAACGAGTGAGTGAGGGTAGGGAGAATGAGCAAGCGAAAGAGGGAGGGGGGATGGAGTGAGCAGGGTCGGGGCCTCGGAGAAGGGTGGGGCCTCAGAGGAGGGGCAGGGGGCGGGGTAGATTAGAAAGTTGGCAACCCTAAGAGTGATAGAGACAGGTAGGCTCATTTTTAATGGAAAGGATCTCTTCTCAAATGGCATGGGCTACATGGAGGCCATCAGGTGCCTCAGCTCCTCAGGTTCCTTTAAAAGTACTTGTCTCCAGTACCTCAGTAAAATTTAGTCCTTAGGCCTTAAGGGTTAGGCAGCCCCTCTGTGGCTAAGAGGAAACTTGTTTAAGTTCTAAAACCAAACTAGAGAGGATGACCACCTTGAGGATAGAGCACAGGACTGGTGCTCTGGAGACCTGTGTTCTAATCCCATCTCTGCCTTTAACAAATCCTACAAACACTTGGCCTCGGTTTATCCATTTGTAAAATGAAGAGAACACTCCTCTATCTCACTAGGAGTACTGAGGGCAGATTATACACTTAAACTCTACCAGTGGTTTTACCCCTCTGAAACTTCATTGGCTTCAATGGAGTTACTCCTAATTTACACCAGCATAAATCAGAACACAATAAGATCCTTTGTCTCTGTTGAAGCCATGAACCTTGCCATGCTGTCATTGCAGAAGGAAATCAAGGGCTTTCACTGAGTATTTGAAAATTAAATTTAAAAAATAAGTGAGCAAAACTGGCCAAATTACAACAAATTTCATGTGAATGATTGGACATGGCCAACAGCCCATTTCTGCAAAATTCCTCTGTTCCCACAGGAAAAGGTATGCTTATTTCATTCAGATTTCCTCAAGCAATCCAAAAAACACCTCTACTAATTATTCTGTTTTCTATTTCATTTCCTGTGTACATATTTGGAAAATTCCTTTAGTTTGTTTACTCATTATATTGATAAACACAGCTAGATTTGCCTTATCTTTCCAGACCAGTGTGTCCTCATGCACACATTTTCACAATTAGTATTTCAGGGCAGACATCTGCTTTCAGACCTACTCAGTTAATCTTACATACTGTATTAACTTGCTACATGCTACACATATTTTTACATTAAAACAGTAATATCATTGCAGTGAGCTTCCAATAGCAGATTGGAGTTGGTCAGTCTAGCTTTAAATTCTTCACTTTAATTGTGAACCAACAATGCACTTGAAATATTAACTATTCTGCTGTGAACAGACTAGTATGGTTGCCGACTGGAGCCGGGACTAAGGCAGGCTCCCTACCTGCCCTAGCTCTGCGTGGCTCCCAGAAGAGGCCGCAAGGACTCTGCAGTCCCTAGGGACTGGGAGGCTGGGCATGCTTCCCCAGCCCCAGTGCCGGTTCCACAGCTCCCATTGGCCAGGAACTGCGACCAATGGGAGCTCTGCGGAGAGGCACCTGCCAGCACGAAGGCAGCACGTGGAGCCTCCCTGGCTGCCCATGGCCTAGAGGCCACAGGGACCTGGCAGCCACTTCCTTGGAGCTGTGGTAAGTGCCACCGGGACCCCACACCCTCTCCCGCACTCCAACCCCCTGCCCCAGTCCGTAGTCCCCTCCAACACCCCAAACCCCTCATCCCCAGCCCCACCCCCAGCCGGAGCCCTCACCCCCCCCCCCTGCACTGCAACCCCCTGGCCCAGCCTGGAGCACCTCCTGTACCCCAAATCCCTGATTCCCAGCCCCACCACAGAACGTGCACCCCCAGCCCAGAGCCGATATCCCCTTCCACACCCCAACTTCCTGCCCCAGCCCTGTGAAAGTAAGTGAGGGTAGGGAAAAGCTAGCAATGGAGGGAGGGGGGATGGAGGGAGGGGGCAGGGCCTCGGAGAAGCAGCGCTGTTCGGTTTTGTGTGATTAGAAATTTGGCAACCCTACAGGCTAGTAGTAAAATATGTGTCCAATCCTGAAGCCCATATCTGACAACAAAGAGAGTTTGGCTGAGTAAGAACAGGGTAAAGAATTCAATAATAGTACTGTGCATTTTTTTGTTGTCTAAAGAGAATAATACATATTTTGATGATAGTCTGTTTTAATTATTGTTTATGGTTATTTGTGAAATGCCAACAGTATATCTAGCCCTATACAAGATACAGAAAGAGACATGGTCTGGGACACAAAGAACTTACTGCTTAATGTTAGGTATAGCTGAAAAGATTCAGAAGTGCAATTCAAGTAAACATCCAAGTGTCCAGAGGTTTGATTCTGGTTTCATTGCACTAGGCTTACACTGGTGCAACCATATTAGTTTTAGTGGAATTACTACTGAACTACTCCACAGCAGAAGCAAGCTCCTGATGTTTATCCAAAATGTATCTGAACCTCCTGACTCTACTTCATTGGTCTGGAAACATGAGCTTTCCAGTACGTCCTGCTTCTGGAGGGGACAGAAGGATCACAAGAACAGTTGGCAGTATTTCAACACTTTTGCTTCTGGGTTTCAGCAAGAACAAAGAGGAGCAAAAGTGGAAGAAAGTTAATCAAATTAGAGCTGGATGAACAGGGGAGAAAAGTTATTCATGGACACTTTGGCAAGTTAGAGACTGAATTTTCATTTGCCACTTTCACACTTCATTTCATGAACATTTGTGGGAATGAAATTTTGTTTATACAAATGTTTGCAGAATATGAATTTTAGGCCCATTGCCATTGGCTATTTGGCTAGCAGGTAACAAATTCATTTTGGGCAGAAATAGTATATTACTGTTTTTTTCCCCCCAGTTCATTTGTCAAAATTAACTGCTGACTGTTTGCTGCTGATGGTTTATTATTATAATTAGTAATTATTTGTATTATCATAGCACACCGCAGCCACAGTCATTGAACAGAACCCCACTGTGCTAGACGCTGTAGAAACACAGAAGAAGATAGTCCTGTGACGGGTTGGATCACAGAAACCCTCTTGGGAACTGCCAACTGGTGTGCCAAGAATACTTCTGCCCCTGCTTTCCCTGCCAGCTCAGGACTCCAGCACCCTGTCTTGTTGAGCCAGACATGCCAGTCTGCTCCAACACAGACCTAGGGTCTGAACCACATGCCCCAAAGCTGCACACTTAACTGAAAGCAGCTTACAGAAGTGTTCCTGTCTTTAACACTTAGATGCCCAACTCCCAATGGGGTCCAAACCCCAAATAAACCTGTTTTACCCTGTCTAAAGCTTATACAGGGTAAACTCATAAATTGTTCGCCCTCTATAACACTGATAGAGAGATATGCACAGCTGTTTGTCCCCCCCAGGTATTAATACATATTCTGGGTTAATTAATAAGTAAAAAGTGATTTTATTAAGTACAGAAAGTAGGATTTAAGTGGTTCCAAGCAGTAGCAGACAGAACAAAGTGAATTACCAAGTGAAATAAAATAAAACATGGAAATGTAAGCCTAATACAGTAATACAACTGAGTACAGATAAAATCTCACCCTGAGAGATGTTTCAATAAGTTTCTTTCACAGACTGGGCACAGTCCTTTCCCCTGGTACAGCCCTTGTTCCAGCTCAGGTGGTAGCTAGGGGATTCTTCATGATGGCTGTCCCCTTTGTTCTGTTCCACCCATTTATATACCTTTTGCATAAGGGAATCCTTTGTCCCTCTCTGGGTTCCCACCCACTCCTTCTCAATGGAAAAGCACCAGGTTAAAGATGGATTCCAGTTCAGGTGACATGATCACGTCACTGTAAGACTTCATTACCCACTTGCCAGCACACACATATACAGAGAGACTTACAAGTAAAACAGAGCCATCTGCAGACAACTGTCCTGGCTAATGGGAGTCATCAAGATTCCAAGCCACCATTAATGGCCCACACTTTGCATAATTACAATAGGCCCTCCAAGTTATATTTCATATTTCTAGTTTCAGACACAAGAGTGGTACATTTATACAAATAGGATGACCACACTCAGTAGATTATAAGCTTTGTAATGATACCTTACAAGAGACCTTTTGCATGAAGCATATTCCAGTTACAATATATTTAAACTCATTAGCATATTTTCATAAAATCATATCGAGTGCAACGTCACAAGTCCCTCCCATAAAGGTGGGCCCCAGGGTAGGATTTTCCCTTGGCATCTTCCTAAGGTTAAAAGTGTCATTTGTACTTTAACTGACACTTCTCTCTACTGCTACCTCTCTTGTTATCCTGTGTGCTGATGATCAGATAAGGACAGATACAAACAGAATAACATTTAGGATGGAATTTTCAAAAGCACCTGAGTTCCTCAGGAGCACAACTCTCCTGGGACTTTTGCTCCTAAGTGACTTAGATGCTTTTGAAAATCTCACCATTATTTAATATATTGCAGGGACAGACTTCATCTCAGTTTGTTCTACCAGATAAGATGATTGGCCCATCTTATTTGACGTACCTCCAGCTGTGGTTTGTACCTGATACTGCTGAGGAAGGTCAACCACCTATCCTCACATACTGCACCTAATATTTTCTATTTTTAAAAAACTGCAAATACAAACATTTTTAATTTTATGATTTGTCAAATTGTGTATCTTTTTCATGCTTAAGGAAACACTCTGTGAATTTGAAAGAGGCTGTCACAGCACCTTCTACTCTCATTTTGAGCATTATTGTAAACTGCCGATGCTTTTTGACTGTTTGGTTTGAGCTGAATCTTTTAACATTTGACTTTTCCTTTTACAAACTCTTTTATACTGCATGCTTTCCGTTACAAACACCTGATAGTCTTTGCCTGCAGTGAACTGCAATTGAGCTCTTCTCTTGTTTGGACTTTATTTCAGTGTCATTCTAGCAAATGCTACTGACAGGAGTGTTCAGAGAAACAACTACATTTCAAGTGGACAAAACACCCTCTTGACTTCCTGTCCTCCCTTGGGCTTTCATGATACTGTCCTCTCCTGGTTCTCCTTTCACTTCTCTGATTCTTCTTCAGTCTCTGCTTTGGAGGATCTTCATTCAACTCATTGTACAATTATCATCAAGACATGGCCACTCATCACCTTGACCACTGGACCCATTTCTCCTACCCTTTACTTACCTGTCTGTTTTGTCTTTTAGATGGTAAGTTCTCCGGGGCAGAAACCAAGCCTTGCTGTATGTTTGTACATTCCAACCATGTTGTGGACACTACTGGAAAGAGATATTAGACAGTATTTAAGGAAAGTGAATTCTGATCTGTTCAACCCAAAAACCTAATTTTAAGCATTATATTCATCCAGTCCCCTGTGGTGTTGCAATAGGAATAAATATTTCCATATTTCTATTATCCTTCCCCTTCCATCTTCTTTTAGAAGACATAATTAATGGAGAAAAAGTAGAATAAAAAGGGCTTTTACAGCCAAACACACAATTAAACTTATGACTCTACCTAATATAGTAGGGCTTGGGGGGAAGGGAAGAAACACAATTAACTTTCTGAGATTAATACTTTCCTCCAGGAAAAGTGCTAGAGCTTCTCTCAGATATCAGAAGAGAGAAATATTTTTAAAATCAAATAATGTGAGCAGAAATTTAATAAAGTAATTAGCAGGATGGACTCACCTCTTCTTTCTCTCGGAAGTGGCAGTGACAAGTGAAAGACGGGGCTTCTAACTACAGTTGGTGGCAAATGAACAGCTTTAGTGAAAAAAAAATAAAAAATCTGCATTGTTTTCATTCTTAAGGGTTTTGAAACAGATGAGTATTTTTATGATTTTGAATTTTTTCACATTTTATCAATTTTTCCCCATTTTTCAAAATAAAAATTATCAAAATGGTTAACAAAACCTTTCATTTACTAAAAACCCAGCTTTGATTTTAAACATTTGATAAACACTTTGATAACATTTTCAATAATGTGTTTGATGACAATTTTGTAAAAAAAGGTGATGTTGATAATTTTTCATGAAAAAAAATTCATTTTTGAAAAGCAATTTTAAAAAAAAGGAATCCCTCTTTATTTGAAAAATATTGACCTGCTGTAGTTACAACCCACCCACGCTGACATCACCTCCAGTGGTCCCATGTATGGGGCGGTGCACCTCTTTCTTCTCTAAGCATCAGATGCAGCAGGTAGATATACTTGTGTGGCAAGGGGCTTATAATGCCTCACCTCATATCTACACCTCAGAGAGTTGGGAGCAGAGTTCATAACAAAGACCTGCCTCCAACTTCCCTCAGATGCAGCCTTGTAGGTGACATTTATATAAAATCACAGTACAGATTATTTAGGATCCTACTTTGATATCTGTACACATGTTGAGGACTGGACCATGTTTCCTCTGCAAGTAGTCCCATTGATTTCAATGGAATTACTCACAGAGAATAGTATTAAACATGAGTATAGCGAGAAGAATTGCGCACTTGGCATCAATGTAATTCATTTTTAGAATATTCAGACACATATATACATTTCTGGAAGCGTTCTTAAGAGAGCTACAAAATTATGGGATGATGTTGCTGGATTTTTAGTTTTCTCTTTTGGTTTTTATTCAAGCTGCTCTGAGCAACGTCTTGTTCTCCACAGTGAAGAAATAATAACACTATACGAAGTTGATTGATGTGGCAGAGCACACATTTAATGGGGATAAAGCATGGCACAAAAGAGAAAATTATTAATCCTCAATGACATTGGAATTCACCTTCACTAAATTTCTTTTTCAGGATATAAAAGATTTCCTTGTAGAGTGTGAACAAGGCTAATGTTTTGAAACAATTCAAAAAATGAATTTATTTAGAGAAGACTATTTATACAGTACTAATCCTTTAAAAATTCAACAGTAGATTCTTAGGGTGGAAAGGCCTTGGTAAACATTAGGAGAAAAAAAAGTAATGTCCAACCTATGCACAATTATGCTGTCTATTATTCAACACAAACTACATAAGAAACATACAGCGCACAGTTTAATGTGTAATATCACATATGAGTGTCCATATAATTAGAACTTAGTAGGCAGCATGAATATGAAAGCAAGAGGAAAAACTAAACAAAGAACAACAGGAACCAAGAGATTTTAAAGGTATTAAAGTTTGCTGTTCATTAATTTGTTTTCGCTTTCAATTATGTGCAGTGAATTGAGAACCAGGAAAATGACTTACCATTCTGAATCTGCTTCTGAAAGGTGCTGACCCCTCATAGAAGGTGCTGAGTACCCTCAACCACCATTGGGCCAGATTGCAATACCTTTCTCACCTAAAGCTTCGTACCGTCAAATAGTCCCATAAAAATCAATCAGTGATTTCTTTGGGACTATTTGTGGAACAAGTTACTATTCAATATGAACAAAGGTATCCCTATTTGGCCCACTGACACAGTTTCATATGTGAACTGGAGTAATGAGACACTCTTTGATACTATTACCATCTTATGTTCAGAATTATGGATCTCTTTGTTTTTGCCTTCTAATTCCTCAAACATAATAAAGAATCAATGGGAGTGCAAAACAAAATACCGAACAACAAACTTTTAAATCTTTTCTAATATTACGACAATACACATTAAAGGAAAAATAAAAAAAAATGGAATATGGCCATTATCTATAATACTGTACCATAATGAACAGACTACAACTTTTATTAAACTTTAACACAAGGGAGGGGCGCTACCCACCCATCACCCATATTCTCCTGATTGATTGACTGATGCCAAACTTTTTTTAAAAAAATAGAAAAGCTAATAACAACAACAATAAAAAACACCGACTATTTCATTAAACCCAATGTGAAAAGAAATTTCTCAAGGTTTTAGTTTTGGTGCTATGCTTTTTTTAAAAAAAATTACTCTTCCAAGTTTCCTCAAAGACTGATCTATCACCTCAAGATAGAAAATCAGCATCAGCAGCTTCTACCAAATGTGGTCATTTATGGCTATATGCTATGGCCTATACCAAGGATTTATGCACCATTGATGTGGACATAGCGGCAAAATGAGGGCAGACACATGCATGGAATTAAGTGGCAGCCTGCAACTTTTATTAAACTTTAACACAAGGGAGGGTGCTAACCACCCATCACCTATACTCTACTATATCAGGCATTTAACTGGTTCCAATGCAGGAGATACAGGGCTCCTTACCATATAACCCATAACACAGGGTGGCTCTCCTCAGCATACCCACCTGGAATCAGCTCTCTCTAAGTCCTAGCACCCTCCCCTCCACCCCGCAAGAGGGATACAGCAGGGTGAGGACCTCTGACTGCGAGGGCCATCAGCTCTGACCTCAGCCAATGAAGACCACAAGGTCTCACCCTATCACATGAACCCAAGGCCTATCACCAAAATCCCAGGTCTATTACTTGTGGGAACTGCTTATTTTATTCATGTAACCACACTGGAAACTGGCCCCAAGTTGTAATGAATAAATGTCACAGCACAATGGCCCCCTCCCTCAGGTCCCCTGGGGAGGCAGATCAGCATTGTATGTTGCTAACGCTGTTGCAGGCATTGCAAGGTATTTCGGGAAGAGTTAAAGGTGTAAGTGTGGAGTGAAAGGTTCCTTTGCAGGTTGCAAGAGGCCGAAGAGGGAGGGAGAGAGAAGGGAATGGGTTAACTCGACGCTCCAGCTAGGTCTGGAGATAAGAGGCTGACTTCAGCCCAAGGCCACTGCACACAACCAACTCTCAGCTACCTGCCAAGAAAGACGGGAGCCTAGATTCCAACCCCAGTCAGATGTAAGAAAGGAAAACTAAGCTAAGCAGGACTGCAGAGGCTGCAAAAACTAGTGAGACGGCGAAGGCCAGCGAGGGGAAAAACAAAGTCTTGCATCCCTCAAGCCAGTGTGTTTTGGGAAAGCTGAGGAAGCCGCAGAAAGCCAGTTTGGACTGGGACAAAGAGCACGGGGGACAGAGGTCCCTGAATGACTCCCCCCCCCCAAAAAAGATCCCAGGACTTAAAAACCCTCCTAAGAGCCAAAGCAAGTCGGAGATCAAGAGCAGATCCTGGACGGCCTGTGCACAGGACAGAACTCTCGTCCACCCTTCCCCCTCTTCTTCCTATGTTACACCCAGGCTTGGCCAGCCTTGGGTTGTGCGTGTGTGAGTATGAAAATGGGTTAGGGCACGGGCACTAACATTTTCTTCCTTCTTTTGAGCAATGTGGGGAGCCCCCGCACTCACCGCTATTATTTTATTAATAAAGCTTTAAAATTTAGACACTTGGTGTGCTCCTTCATCCCCTCCCCTAACAATCCTGTGGCCTCAGCCTGATCACCTGACGCCTCAGGCAGATTGGTAACATAAATCTGTCACATAAACACCACCACCAGTACCTCACTTAGGTACTAAGCATGTTCCTACTTAACCCACTGTGGCTTGAAGGTGCTGCAAGGAAGGCAAAAAACTCCCTGCTTCTCTGCCAATTGGCCCATGGGAGAAAAAATATCCTTCCCGACTCTGAAACAGGTTATTGGCTAGATTTGCAGCATCTGTCAGGCCGGGTTCCCATCCTAGTTCAGGTGGGTAGGGGTGGCTGCCAGAACAGAGCTGAAAGAGGCTCCACATGGCCCCTACACTGGGATAAATCTTGGAAGCTGGGAATGCTGGCCAGTCAGCACCCCCTCTCCCAGCTGGCCATTGGATGCCAGAGACTCCTGGGGGGAGTGTGACAGCTTGGTCTGTAGGACTGCTGTGTCCCCTTTAACTCTCTGGATCAGGGTATTCTCTCATACTGCTCTGCTAGTGACTAAGCAGCCCCTTCAGGTTTCACTCTCACACAAGCAGTAGCATGTCAAGGCACACCCAAAGTGCATGCAGGTTCTCACAGCCACTCATGAACTATACACAGGGAGACACCAGCAAATACCCCCAAACTCCATAAATGTGCCATCTTACACTGCTCAAGACCTTCCTGATCAGTGTAAACTCATTAATTAGTTTGCCACTCCATCAAAGGGTAGTGGACATGCCCCAGCCTCTGTAATCTGAGCAGATTCCCCAAGCACTTTAGACAAACTGGCTGGTAAAGATAAAACATTAAAATAAATGTATTAACTACAGAATGATAGATTCTAGGCAATTATAAGTGTTAGGCATAGAGGTCAGAATTGGTTACATAAGAAATAAAAGGTAAAATTGCAGTCTAAATCTTAAACTTTATCAGACTAAGCAATATTTGAATCAAGCAGTTTTTTTCTCACCCTTCTGGGCATTGTAAGCAGTTCACAGTTCTTAATACACAGACTGAATTCCCTGGTCAGCCTGAGACCAATCTTCCCAGTTCAAAGTCTTTACTTCCAAACATTCTTGTTGCCTTCTGGATAGGTGGGGGAGGAGATAAGTGGACTCATGATGTCACTGTCCTTTATTTTATACTCTCAGTTCATGTGCCTGGAAAAATACCAGCTCAAACTTGGAGTCAAGCATCACATGTCTTGATATCTGGGTGAGTCAGAGAGTTAAGCAATCCCCATTATGTAGAGCCTGAACAACTGTCTCTTACTGAATTGTAAACCTCTTATTTACAATTCCCCTGCTGGTCAATGGCTGGTGATGGTCACTTAACACCCGTCTGGGTGTGGGTCACCCCCTTTGTTGCCACTGGAGATCTAGCTATGGGTGTCTTCCAGACTCACAACATATTTCAGTAATGACCATATAAAAAAAATCTCATATTTTAGCATAACAATGAGTTTCAGCAAATCATGACTTTTCATAGGATACCTTACAAGGCATTCTTTGATAACCATATACAAGTGGTGAACGTGGGGATTATAGGGTGCTATTTTGAGGTACAATATGTCGTGGGGAGAAGCTACCTATTGTTCCTTGGCAAGTATCTCCCTCCCTTACTACTGGGACTGTCCCCCCTTCACTGCCAGCCCCCATCAATTTCCCCCACCTGTTGTTGCAGGTGGGTGGCATTTGTAGTTCCATGTTAAAAGCCTGAGGCCCAAATTTGTTAAAGGTTTTCAGGCAATACTCTGCTAAGCATTGCAAAGCCTTAGGCAGCTATGTCCCATTTTCAAAAGTGAACAGGGTATGTCTATACAGACAAATCTGTGCACTATTAGTCTATGCGAGCTAGCTTGAATCCAGCTAGCAATGAAACTAGCACAGAGCGGGTTTAAGAGCCGGTAGCGAATCAAGCTCTTACCCAGAGTCTGTGCCAGGCTTGTACTACCTGAGCCGAAGCCTACATTGTCTTCACCACTATTGTTACTCGTGCTAGTTGGATTCAACCTAGCTACAGCTTTTGCTGTGTAGACATTCCCTTAGGCACCCAAGTCTCAATGAAAATCAATGGGAAATTAGGAGACTAAATCACTTTTGAAAATGGGAATGAGCTGTCTAAATCACTTAGGCATCACAACACTGAGCGGAGCAATGCCTATATACCTTTAATAATCTGGGCCTGAGAGCAAGGTGCTGTGAAGAGGAGAGCTGAGTGTGCTCAACACATTATAGGAACAGGCTATAAACGAGGCTTAAGTGGTACATTGGACCACATGTGAACTCTGTACAGTGGGGACGATTCCCCTATGAGAATGCAGACTATTTTAAGTTTTCAGAATTTACTGAATATTGTTTAGGTTGCTGGTTGAACATTAAAAAAAAAAAATCACATGTACAGTGTAAATACCTTCCGTGCAAATCCAATGATCAGCCCTTTACTGATGGGAAGCACAGGCGCACTCAGCACCTTGCATAACTGGACCTTCCATGAACAACTCATGTGCTTTCCTGACATGCAGAATGATATATTATATTCTGAATCTCCGCTTCAGTCTCAGCCATATTGTAACAGCTGGACTACCAGTTCTGAGCTGCAGTGACAACAGACACGTTGGTGCTACTGCCATCGTATGTTCAGAAGTCTGGCTCTCTTTGCTTATTTTTTTTTTAATCTCACAGGGATGATTTTCCCTCACCATGATATAAACACACAAATGTATATTGCTGATCATGTTAAAAGGAATCATCCTTTTAGTATTGTCCTTGGCTTTCCCCCCCTTTAATCTTTATCAGATACTTTTAAATTCCTATATAAACCATACACATGCAATCCAAAATTACAAGTATTGGCATTTTGAATGGAACCAATATAGAATGTAGCACCACTGTGGGCCACATTCAATAAACACTCCCTCCAGTTTCTGCATCACAGCAAAAGATACAAAAGGACCCTTCACTAAGCCCCATTTTTTGGGAGGGTGGGGGGAAGGTTTCTCTGAGGCATAAACTGGATTTAGTTTTTATTGAATCTGGTCCTAACATCTGCAAATCTGTTGCGGTTTTTCAATATGCACTTGGATATAGTTAAAATTAGAAATGTCATAATGTTTCAGCAACATTTTATCAATTATTTTTGAACCACCATGTAATGATGCCAAAGATTTCAAACTCCTGTAATTAGTCAGTTACACCTACGCTATCTAGTAGTTAAATTTAAAAAAATAATCTTTTTAACAGATTTGAATGTCTATTGTCACACAAGCACAATGTTAATGACATAAATAAAACAAAAATGAGAAAACAAAGTGAAAGTAACATTTCATAATGAAAAGCAGTAATTTGTATTTTAATACTGATGACAACAGATGGTTGCATTGGTTCTACAATCAACTAACATATTACAATGAAATGAAATGATCCTCATTTTCCAAATCTGTTCAAAATACAATCATAAAGACACTGATCATCAAACAACAGCAGTATTCCCTAGTATGTGAAAAAATTAAATATTATACCACTAGTTATTCACTTAAACAACGGTTCCATTTTAAAACATGGCTACTTTATTAAATTTAAACAATATGAGATGAGAACACTGTATGGTGAACAAGTAATGATATTAAGGATACCTTAGAGTCAATAACTTCATGAATGTAAATAGAATGTAATTTTTCCTGGGCTTTTAGTAAAATTACTGTTGTTTTAGTACAAATAGAGAGTACAGATTATGACTCCAGCAGTTTCTAAAATCCATTTCACATCTGCTGCTAGTTGTCAAAAGTGAGCAGCATTTTTGGTGGTGGGGCCCTGTCCTTGCCCAAGCTTCCGCAGAGCCGCTTCCGCAGTACGGGCTCAATGCAAGTTATCAAATATAGTAGAATGCTTGCAAAATCCATCCCAGTTGGTCAGAATTGGGATTGGGCTGTCCTGCTCCACAAGGTGTGAAGCCCAGTTCAATGGTTCCCTTGTAAGTAGCCTCACCACCAGTACCACCTTTGTCTGGTCCACAGGGTACGTGCAAAGACAGAGTAAGAAAAGCAAACAGGACTGCTTAAAAAATCCCTTAACTTCCTATGGCTGCCGTCAAAACGCTCCAGCAAGGGGACTGCAGGAGCATGCTAATATGAGAGAGTTCCTCTCTGAGCCTGGCTGCACTACTGCACATTTTAGGCTAGCCTGTGTGCAGGGCCGGCACTAGGATTTTTGCCGTCCCAAGCAAAAAAAAATAATAATTCCGGAGCCCAACTGCCAAAGCAAAAAAAAAAAAAAAAAGGTGTCCGGAATGCCGCCCCTGAAATTGTGCCGCCCCGAGCATGTGCTTGGTTTGCTGGTGTCTAGAGCCTGTGTGGTTAGCACAGAGCCCTATGTTGGCAGAATCAAGAGAGGCACAAACTCTCCCAAGGATCTTTGGTGCTCATGAAGGCTACACACTATGCATCATCCATTATGATGGCGCAAATGGATGCCCCCCTGACTCTCTCCTCATCTCCTTTGGGGTGATTTGCTTACCAAGGGGACGATAGGGTAAGCAGCCACACAAGAAGGAGGGAGCTGTCTTTGGTCACAATCACAATTTGGCTTTATGTGAGAAATTGTGAAAATTCTACCCCTAACCTTGGCTCTGTTTTAAAATTCCATGCACAAAAAAAATCCTACATGATAAAACTCTGTTTGATTTAGGCCAAAGTCATCTCATAATGGGGTGTTCCCACAAAGGGCATTGGAAACTCAGCCATCCTGGACAAGTGAAGTTTTTGCCTGCTCATTTTCTGAGGAACAGGAGGAAGTCTGGCCATTAAGACCACAGATTCCCTTCATATTTGCATGAAAGCCAAGGCCTTCCTGGCAGAAGCCTGTGTCACTGTACTGCTTCCTGGTCTCCAAATGAGTGTGGCTCATACAGGAACTGTGCTCGTATTGGCTCCTTGCACCCAGCCCCCAGTTGTGGAGGAGAGTTCAGAAAACAGCATCAGTCAATTCTGAGTCACCATTAAGTAATGCACATGGACCCCCTCAGGGTTGTATAGGAGGAAATGATCCCCCAGACCTTGTCCCCTATACAGTTGCATGGCCATGAACTCACCAGTGAAAAGGCTTCTCTGAGTTTTGGGGAGAAGACTGTAGAGAAAGAGTTTCCTCTTCATAGATCCCCCCCACCAGCCTCCATCTGTTGTATTTGACTCCCCTGTGCTGATAGAGGGGGAGGGCAGCATTTTGTCCTTTACAGTTTAGCAGAGCTGCCAACTTGACTTTATATAGAAGTTAAATCAGGCAAATCATTCTGGCACAGAGTCAAACTTGCAGGTGTGCACCCTGTGTGCACCCTGTTGCAGACATCTTGGGAGCCAACACTGCATGCACAGCAACACACAATTCATAAGAAAGGTTTAAAAGTAATTGTGAGGAGACTTTCTCTGCCGTAAGGAATAAAAAGCTGCCTGCTGCAGAAAGAAATGTCAGCTCTGAATCTTCTGACACTTTCTAATTAAGAGATGGCTTAAGTAATTTTGGGATTTTACATAAAATCTGAAATGCTTTTATAAATAATGAATTCTTTGCTGAATTTTAAAGAAGGACAGAGGGCAGTAAAACAAGCATCCCAAGGCAAGGTGTGGTCTGAAGCCTCTACCAACCATTGGGGCTGGGAAACACGATAAAGAAACCATGCACACTGGTAGAAGCTCTCACAGACATTTAGCTTGAAGCAGCTAAAATGCCTATAGGAGTACAGGTGGAGCTCCGTGCTACTCTTGTACTAGGTTCAAATTGTCCAACATCCCTCCCGCTGATCTGGAAGAGGGTGGGGCACTTAACCCCTTCTACTCGCCAGTTTGAGGTGTTCGTATCACTGCTGGCACTAGCCCCGTTAGCAGGGGTCTCCTTCAGCATGAGCCAGATCAGGAGGACTGGGATTTTGGCTGGCTCCTGTACAAGAATAGCACTTTGATGCATCCTGTCACTCACTTGAAGTACAAGAGCATGGAAGAAATAAAAAGCTCTGCCCAGAGGTGGTCAGGAGCTGCCAAGCATGTGGTGAGGCTGTGCCATCTGGATGCAAAGAAGGGGCTCTGGGTCAATGACCTATCACCATTTATTGAAAGGACAGGAAGTGGAAAGGATGTGAAACTTTTATGTCTGTTTTGGATTCTGTTGAGGAATTTCACACCTACACAAGAGCTAGACACAATCCAGCTCCTGAAATAAATATAAATATATATTATATATATATATATATAAAAAAAATCATGTGAATGAAACACCATTTGCTGTTGTTTTCAAGATCATGCACATAGGGCATTCACATGAACAGGAGGGAAATGGCCCTACGGCTTGCCAGCAGTGACATCTGACATGAACATCTGCAAGTTGTAGCTGCCAGCCCCAGCACACTGGCATCATCAGCTGGACATCTTGTCTGCTAGGCCCACAGAAATAGCTCCTTTTCTCTGGACTTTGTGCCACAAAACAGCAGAAAACTAGTATCAGCAAGAGACCCACTGGTGCTGACCAAGAATCCCCACATCCTAAAGCCCCGCTATCTTAGTGAATAAAGTGCAAAAGCACTCTCTCTCTCCTCTCAGTACATCTGGGTAGTGGGCCAGACATGTCATTTCCCTGTTATCTTACTGATGGCTGTCCTGAAACCTCTAATCAATCCAACAGTGTTCTTCAGATAGAGGAAGAGAGGTATAGTCTATCCAATGACTGTAACCACAAGGGGTAATAGAACTGTGGTATCTGTGATATTTGTGGTCAGATGTTCGGCTGAGTGCGTGCGTTCTCTTTGCTTGCTGCACTGGCTCTGGCCAGATCACCTGTACAGCAGGCTCCGATTGAGCTGCCCAATAACCACAGACCCGTTCAGTAGCGAAGGCACTCAGTCAGGCTTATTGCCGACGAAGAACAATGCTAATGCCCCAGCTCAATGGTTACAGTTACGCTAACACGTGCATGCCTGTGACAATGGACCAGCTCAGTCAGTGGCAGGAGTTTCCACCCGCTCCTAGGCCAGACGAAGGGTTAAAGCGATGTATTCCAACATTGATAGACTGAGACAAACAATTTGGGATAAACTTACGTATCATCTTACGTGTTTCATGACATGTTTGTTACCTCCCCTTGTACTTTCCTTCTGTTGTTTCAGACAAAACATTCCTATTCACCACCTGTCTTTGTACTTTTACTCCTGATGTGTCAGACAAAATATCACTATTCATCACTTTTGTCAAACCATTTTATTGTGTGCTAGGTTAGGGTGTTCTTGTGCTGGCCTGCTGGAATGTGTTTACATATTCAGTGTGTGTTAGCAATGCTAGCAATACCGGTGCCGAGTTCATGTACCCGTCACTGACTTGCCGTCAAGCATCTGCTTTTGACAGAGCCTGACTGTTGCTCATAGCATAACTTCTGCTGATTTTGGTTCAGGCTGCAGGCCTTACACCAGGCCCATGCTTCAGGCTCTCTCTTTCTACTACAGTATTTAGACCCAAGGTGCTTGAAAGAGATCCCCTTTATTCAGCAACTCAAGTTTCCACCCCCTTTGCATAACGTAACATGGGTTTCTGCAGAGCCCCTCCCCAGACTTCCTGGGGAAGTTTGAGAAGACTAGAAGAGAGCTAGTGTTGTGCTAATATTTAAAAAGGGTAAATGGGATGACCCAGGTAATTGTAGGTCTTTTGGTCGGCTATCAATCCCAGGTAGGATAATGGAGCAGCTGATACAGGACTTGATTAATAAAGAATTAAAGGAAGGTACTATAATTAATGCCAAATAACATGAGTTTATGGAAAATAAATCTTGTCAAACTAACTTGATATCTTATTTTGATGAGATTACAAAATTTGGATAACACAGGTAATGGATGTAATGGACTTCTGTAAGGCTTTTAAATTGGTACCGTATGCCATTTTGATTTAAAAACTACAGCAATATAAAATTAACATGGCACACATTAAATGGATTAAAATCTGGCTAATTGAGAGTCCTCAACATGGAATTGTAAATGGAGAATCAACATCGAACAGATGTGTTTCTAGTGGGGTTTCCCAGGAATTGGTTCTTCTTGGCCTTATACTATTTAACATATTTATCAATGACCTAGAAGAAAACAAAATCATCAGTTTGCAGATGACACAAAAACTAGAGAGCAGTAAACGATGAAGAGGAAAGGTCACTGATACAGAGCATTCTGGATTGCTTTGTAAAATGGACACAAGCAAACAATATACATTTTAATATGGATAAATGTAAATATATATAGATGTCTAGGAACAAAGAATGTATGCCATACTTACAAGATGGGGGACTTTATTCTGGGAAGCAGTGACTCTGAAAATAAGATTTGGGAGTAGGAGTAGATAACCAGTTGAATATGAGCGCCCAGTATGACGCTGTGGCTATAGGGTTAATGAGATCCTGGAATGCATAAACAGGGGAATCTCAAGTAGAAGCAGAGAGGTTATTTTGCTTCTATATTTGGCACTGGTGTGACCGCTGCTGGAATACTGTGTCCAGTTCTGGTGCCCACAATTCAAGAAGGATGTTGATAAATTGGAGAGAGTTCAGAGAAGAGCCATGAGAATGACTGAAGGATTAGAAAACATGCTTTATAGTTATAGACTCAAGGTGCTCAATCTATTTAGTTTAACAAGGAGAAGGCTAAGGAGTGACTGCATGGGGAACACGTATTTAATAATGGATTCTTCAGCGTAGCAGACAAAAGGTATAATATAATCCAGTGGCAAGAAGTTACAGTTGACAAATTGAGACTGGAAAATAAGGACTAAATTTTTACAGTGAGGATCATTAACTGTTAGAACAATTTACCAAGGGTCGTGGTTTGATTTTCCATCACTGGCAATTTTAAAATCAAGATTGGATGTTTTTCTAAAAGATATGCTCTAGGAATTATTTCAGGGAAGTTCTCTGGCCTGTGTTATACAGAAGGTCAGACTAGATGATCACAATGGTCCATTTTGACCTTGGAATCTATGAACATGGGCTCTTCTGCTTGACTTGACCTGCATTTTTGGGGTATGATACAAACTTTGACAGCTTCTTCAATGTCATTGTTCATTTGAGGCCTCTTTATGCAGTCACAGAGTTCCCAGCTGCCTCTGCATACATAGCAGAGCATGAGCTTCTGCAATGCCCCTCTCCAAGACTTCCTATCTGGGAAGCTAAATTATTTAAAGGTACAGTTCTCAATACCACCCTCACACCAAAAATGCTCCTTTCAGCTATCGACCCCCTCACCAAAAATGTTCCTTTTAGGGGAAAAGAAGAACCCAAAACACTTCATCAGTTAACCTGGAAGGAGGTATGTCTCCATGGTGCTAGGACAGGAATACTCAGATAGAGGCTCACGAGCCACAAGTGGCTCTTTAATATGTCTCCTGCAGCTCTTTGCAGCACATGATATTAACATATGGTGTGGTTTAATTATTAACCAATCAGGATGCTTTTACTAGGTTATTAACCATTTGTAGTTGATAAAATAATAATGCTTGGTCAGATTGCTGAGAGAATTATATAATAAAATAAAATAATAATAATATATATAGAAAATCTGAGTATCACTTGCTAGGATAATAAAACTAATAGTGATTGTACCTGGGAGCAGTAGATACATATTCACTGGGAACATCTCTCAGCCTTTGCTTATAGCCAAGGTACCAACATCTCAAGAAATACTTTATCCACTTGGGAAATATTTTACTGCTGTTGTCGCTAGACATATTGCTCTCAATACAACACAAACACACTTCCAGGAGGTACAGTGCATTACAGATATTTAAAGAGGAAAAACTTAAAGATAACAATAATGTGAAACAGAAATCAGACTATAAAGCACACACATACCATTAGTCATTCAGCATACATAAGCCCTTAAGAAATATAGCTAGGCACATATAAAACTCATCAGATAAAACAAACACCACAGAGACAAGCATAGGTCAGGCAATATTAAAAAGAAGGTCCAGCATAGCAGGTATGCTCTTGTATTATACACTCAAAATTGTGAATGCCAGAGGAGAATAGAATGATGATTTATCTTAAAATAAAAAGCTTGGTAGCACATTTAACCCATGATTTATTGAGTCAAACAGTGTGATTATGCACAAGAAGTATGTTATGCAGAATCAGAGAAATTGCAAGCAAGCATTTTTGGGGCTGAGCTAACCAGTGTGGAAAAAATAACTACCTGGATCCATGAATGACCTTATTTAAATTGCTCCTTAAGTCTCATTTTCTCCCGATAAGAAGTAACTCAACAATAATATCCATACGACAGACACATATACAGAATTTTAAAAAACAGCAGAAAACAAAACCATAAAACCACCCCAAAATGACCTGAGTAAATGTGTCACCTTTCTGCTGTAACTCATGCTCTGCCTCGTCCTATCTCCTCCCAAATTGTTTGTTACCCTTTCACTCATTATGTCATGTCTAAAATTAAAATGTTAGCTCTTCATAGCAGAGGCCGCCTTTTTCTATCTATAAAGAACCTAGTGAACATTCGAGTGCTGTGAAAATAATAAAGAACCATCTTTGCTATACACCTCATCCCTCCCCTAACCAATATTCTGGTTCTGATTAGTTTAGAAAAGGAGCCCTGTTCCTTTCACCTCTTTCTCTTAACAGACAAATTTCCAGCCCATCAGGTCTTCTTCCCTCCCCCAGGCCTGCCAACATGTTTTGCATCTTTCTAACATTAATAAAAGTATTGAACATGCTGCAAAGGTGTTGTGTGCATATGGAGGGGCTGAGCAGTAAATGGCGATCACTGGGGAGGAGAAGAGAAGGTTCTACTAGCTCTGAACAGGGTTCTTCTAGTTATCTAGGAAATGACTGTAAAGTGGAATCTGTTTTTCACACACACACACACACACACACACACACTCTCTCTCTCTCTCTCTCTCTCTCTCTCTAAATGCTTGGCACATGGCTTGCTCTTATTTGTACTATGAAAGAAGACTGGACTACCTCGGGTGGTATACTTTGCAAAGTTTCATTAGGAAGTGAATGATGGATTATTAGTAACTTTGCTAAAGTGGCAAAAATCACTCCAGTTGATGCAAAGACAGATTTGCTAAATGGCTCAGATGAAAGTTTGCACAGTGGTGAATATCACAGCATAAGAATATGACACTCAGTGGATAAAACCTCTGCCACATATCAAAGCAACAAATTTCATGTGTATTAAACTTGGGAAGAAAATAACAAACTTCTTTTTAATGTTGCTATTATGTACTTCTATACAACATAACAGTAATTGATATGCATGTGCTCTGGTTACATATGTACAGTATTCCATTTACATACAGAGCATTCTCTCTATCTTGGGTGCTTGACTGGCTAATCCTTGCTCACATGCTCTGGACCTAACTGATTGCCATATGTGAAATCAGGAAGAAATTTCCCCCCAGGTCAGATTGGCAGCATCTTTGGGGGTTTTTAACTTCTTCTTCAGTGTGTGGGTGCAGGTCACGTGTCAAGAGTATCTGGGTATATCTCTATGGTGCACCTCACCCCTTCCTATTCTTGGCCTGGTTCACATAATAGCCTGATCTCCTGTGGGCTGTAATATTTTGTTCTAATTTCAGTTGTTGGATTTAGTTTGCGGGTGCTGGATGTTGTTAGTGGCTGTGATGTACAGGAGGTCAGACTAGATGGTCTCTTCTGGTGGTCTCTTTTGACCTTCAACTCTATGATGTATACATTTATATATTCTGTCTATAAATTCAGATTTGTATAATAGTCCAGATGGTGTGGCTTTTGACAATCAATAGGGTTTTTGCTCCCTCTTGTTCTTTACAGTTCAGATAGTATATTAAAGGTGGAAGATTACACTGACATAAGTACTGTTACAAAGCCACCATTGCCCCATGAGACTCTTAGAGAGGGATTTGCCTATTGTGATTATTTATATCACAGTGCAGCCGTAGAAATGGTAGAGGTCAAGGTTAATTAAATCAATCCAACCTGGAGGTAGGTAACAGATTGAATGACTCACTAGCAGGGCCGGCTCCAGGGTTTTTGCCACCCCAAGCGGCGCAAAAAAAAAAAAAAAAAAGAGCCGCGATCTGCGGCAGCAATTCGGTGGGAGTTCCTTCGCTCCGAGCGGGAGTGAGGGACTGTCCGCCAAATTGCCGCCGAATAGCTGGACGTGCCGCCCCTCTCCGGAGTGGCCGCCCCAAGCACCTGCTTGGCAAGCTGGTGCCTGGAGCCGGCCCTGCTCACTAGAGTTCCCTTTTGTAGAAAAATAATTCTAGGACTCTCTTATGTAACACCTTTCTGTCACTACATTGTTGGGCTGAGATTGAAGCAAAATGGCTACCGGTATGCGTATTTTGCTGTGTGAAAAGCTTCATAAATTCACACTATTTTCTTGTGTGATCAGGTGCTATATCCTTTTAATGCACAATGAATCAGTAAAATCCAGTGAAAATGGGAAGCTAAACAAGCAAGCTGACAGCATGACACTGTTTTGCATTGTAAATCAGTTCAGTGGAAATAAAAGTGGAAAGATCGCTAGACTGGAACCAGTGAGTGACAGTTAAAAGCTCAGTTCAGCTGCCTGAATAAGTCACTCGCAACCCCTGCTGGCCCTAAGTGGCAAGCGCCTGGAGTTAGCCCAGAGCCCTGTTTTCCCATACACAGCAGAGCACTAATTACTGAACTATTAAGCCCGTTCTGTGCCATGTTGTTGCTTCATTTTCTTGGATTGTATTGTGCTTTCTTTAGCTATGCAAATCCCCCACTAAAATGAGTAGGGAGTTCAGGATACATGGCAGCACTGAGAGCCAGATGATTTGAAAAATAGCTGGGACACAGAGCTTTATTTTTAAAATGACAAGGAAATAAGGAAAAACAAAACTGACAAGCATGCAGAAGTTAACGGATACAAACACAAATAAAAACTTAGTTTTGGAGTCTGGATGGAGAGACACAAAGGATGGTAGCAAAGAGCTGTGCATGCCCATTTCAGTTTGAAGGGCTTTGTGCAAGTCTTTCTTATGTTTCGGTTGATTTGAAATTAGACTCCTGACTTGCTCCTTGAAATGTCAGATTTAGTTGACCCTAAAAACCTCATTAAAATTTTAAAACCATGTGCTATAGATTTGCCTGGTTTGGAGTGAACTAGCCAAAAAAGCACTGAGTTTCTTCCAATTTTCTCCCACATAAATCAGCCCTTATTCACCAGACACTCAGCTAAGGTTCAATAAAAGTTTTCCAAACTTTGCACAGGTGTAAGTGACTACACAAGGTGCATTATAATTGTGAATCAGACCCAGTTGCCCCAGTAGAGGGGATGTTAGCAAAACAGGATAGGAAACTTACACCGTCACTGTGTTGTATTTTATCTAGAGAGAAACTGATAATATTATCAAGTTAGCACTTTCTATGATATCTGCATTCACTTTTAAAATGTCTTCAATAAAGTCTTTAATCCAATATTGCCTTTTTTAGTCCACCCTTATCTCTTTCCTCCCTTGCTGTTTAGGAAAATAACTGAATAATCTGAATACACTTCTCAACTCATAACAAGGAAGGAACAAATCCCAGTGTTAAAATACTCAGTACTGTCAGAACAAGCAAAGTTTTCATCTTGAAGCTTTGAGCTCCAAAGATATTGTGCCTTCTAGTATACATTGACTCGTTCCTCTAAAAGAAATTAACTAAAAAGTAGATTCTCAGCTGTTAAATGAGCCAGAGAGGAAGCTAATAAGATCTCATGAATGAAACAGAAAATGTATTCAAGATAGAAAATATTGAACATATTGGGACAGCATAATTCCACGGATGCCTATAGCAGCTCTTGTTAAATTGGAGATAAATTATATGAATTGTCTATTGTTCTCCCTTCACCTGAGATTGTGAACATCTCAGAGCACAAACTGTGCTTTTAAGTGTTTGCAAAGTGCCTACCAGAGAATGGGGCACTACTGCAAATAAAATAATAATAGTCAGTGAAGCTCCACCAGTTTATATCAGCTGAGGAGCTGACCTTTTATGTGAAGTGAGTTGGAAGGAACTCTATTCTTCATTGGGTATTGTATCAGCCTCTAAGAAAAAACCCTACAACCAATCAGACTTATCTTATCCTCCTAAAGGCACACTGCTTCCATGAACACCACAACAGTAACCCTTCTCGGGATTGTGAAATCACTCTTGTAGGTCAAGACCTCAGGATCTCCCCGTGTATCTTGGCTTATTTATGTCTGCCCTGCCCTTGGGCTAAGAACTGTTTATCTGTGTCTTATATAGCACTAAACATGTTGCCAGCACTTTAATACTGATGATACTGTTTTGTTTCACAGTAAGAAGCTGTAAAGGAAGACTAATGAATGTCCCCTTGTTTTGGCTGATATAGTAATATAACTACAGTGGCAGATGAGGACTGGAACTACGGTTTTACCTCTGTAGACAGAAAGAAAAGGTCCGATTTTGGAAGTGTTATGGAGAAGTAGCAACAGGATCAGGATGTCTGAAAGACAAGAAAAAGGGCAGAATCTATGGGCTTGAGCAACAGGGAGGATGGAAATATTGTGAACAGTGAAGGAGAAAAAGAGGGAGAATAAGGAATTCAGCTTCAAAAGTGGAGGTAAAACTGACTTCACTGTAATGCGTACATTCTTTATTAGTAGGTTTGAGGAAAAATTCTCTCTTCCTCTGCACTGCATCTTGCCCATCCCCTCCCCTTCACTCTCCATTATTAGGTATCCTTTTATTTATGTTATACTCTCCATCAATAACATTCTCCTCTTGTCCTTCAAGATACTACGCCAAATTCAGACTTAGTGTAAACAAGTGCATCTCCCCTGGACTCGTTTGCTTTCTAAAAGCACTCCTCTTTTCCCTCGCTTCTGATTCATTCTTTTAGTAAAACGTTTCTGATGTGGTTTATGAAATACGCCACTGAAAAGTTAATTGTATTATTACTAGTTGTAATCTTGTTTATTACAGTAGTGCCTAAGGGCCAATCAAGAATGAGGCCTCATTGTGCTAGACACTGTACAAACAGAGCAGCAGACTGTCCCTCCCCTGAGTAGTTCACAATCTACACAGACAAGACAAGGGTGAGGGGTGGGTAGAACATAGCAGCATATTCAACAATGGAATTGCAGTAAACGTCATATTAGTGCCATGATTTTTCAGGGGTGGGTTTACTTAGGAGGGGATCCGCTAACTGGAAAGAAAGTGAAGGAAAGAGGCTGAGAGAGACAGGGCAGGGGAGCAGAGTAAAGCTGAAGAGATAGTAGGGTGCCGGGGAAGGTGGGAGCAAGCAACCAATCAGCACAGGGCAGAGAAAGTCCAGTCAAAACTGTACAAAGATCTCTGAATGGCCAGAGGACCCTGCCTGGGCTACCTCTGCCCATACCAACTGGAGTCTCTGGCTAGCTCCTCTCTGCACTTTTCGCCATAGAGTTGCCAACTTTCTAATCGCACAAAACCAAATACCCTAGCCCTGCCCCTTCCCTGAAGCCCTACCCCGCTCACTACTTTCCCCCTCCCCTGGTGGCTCACTGTCCCCCACTCACTTTCACTGGGCTGAAGAAGGGGGTTGGGGTGCAGAGGGAGTGAGGGCTCTAGGCTGGGGATGGGGCCGAAGGACTTGGAGTGTGGGATGGGACTGTGGGTTAAGGCAGGGGGTTGGGGTGCAGGAGGGAGTATGAGCTCTGGGATGAGTATATGGGCTCTGGGTGGTCCTGTGGATGAGGAGTTCAGGGTGTGGGAGGGGGCTGTGTGGCAGGGGCTTGGGGTGCAGGGGGGGTGAGGCCTCCAGCTGGGGGTACAGGTTTTGGTGTGTAGGAGGGGGTTCCAAGTTTGGGGGGGCTCAGGGCTGGGGTTGGGACACAGGCTTACCTCGGGCGGCTCCCAGTCAGCAGCACAGCAGGGTGGAGGCAGACTCCCTGCCTGTCCTGGCTCTGTACTGCGCCCCAGAAGCGGCCAGCAGGTCCGGCTCCTAGGCGGCGGGGACAGGAGGCTCTCGCCGGCAGGCATCGCCTGACCCCCCCAGCTCCCATTGGCTGTGGTTCTCAGCCAATGGCAGCACTCCCCGGGTCCTAGTATCCCTATAGAGTGTGTATGTGTGGAGGGTCTTCCTGCACAGTTTTGAGTTCAGGGAGACTGGGGGAAGGAAGGCCCCGGCTGGGCCCCATTTCACAACCACCCCTCAGTGCAACAGTCCCTGCTTTGACTGCTTCTGCTCCTACTGGCTTGAGTCTCTGGCTGTCACCTCTCTGCATGCCGACTGAAAGAAAACTGCATGCAGTTTCCAGACAGGCCATTTATTTTTGTATGATTACATATTTATTCAGCTCATTTGTTGTACTCTGTCTGAATACCACAAGATAAATAATAATTGAAGAGGTCAGACTAATACCACTTCACGGTGTATGCTTCAGGTCCATGTTGTGGAACTGGTTGTGACACCACATTGTTACTGGTGTAGCAAAGACTGGGAGGACATATTCATTTCTTGCATCTCAGCCGTGCCGAAGATTTCCCTTGAGCTCACTTCAACTGCTGCCCAGTAGTTAACTGGGACACTCACTAGTGTGATAGCCTTGGTGCTTGAAAGAAAAGGGAGGTATTTAAGCTATATAAATTCCTAGAAAATGATGCCTTCCTAAGTGACAGGAGTATTTGAACTGAAACCTTCCTCAAATCCTCTGGGAGGTTAGTCATTCCAGTAGCCTAAGAGGTAAGCTAGGTGAGTTTCTCCTTTCTTAGTTCACTCTTAGCTTCTGAGTTGCTCCTTCAGACACTCCCAAATTATAGTCACAGCACTTCATGTTCTGTGACTCAGCAGGCTTGAATTTTGCCACAGAAGCCACCCTTGCCACATCATGGAGCTCCAGAATCTACATTGCCATTTAAAAAAATGATTTTAGCCCTGTTTAGATGAAGGGGACAGTTCACACTTATCAGAGCTATTCTCTCAGGCTGTCAGCAGACTCAGGAAGAGAACACAAAATTGCTAACGTTTCCAAGGTTTTCTTTGTAACCATAGAGCTAAAACTATTTGCCCCTGGCAACTTATGCAATTGATTAAGATTTGTCAGTACAAAAATCTTGAATGTACTGAAATCTGAAAGCATGAGACAGAGTAAAATAAATTGAATTTCTTATCAAAATGAACAGAACATTGCCAAATTTAGGATTGCCCGTGCAGCCTTAATTCAGACTCTTGTGTCCATTCCGTGCACTAAATGAGACTGGAGTCTTTGCGGAAATAGTATGTGGTCATGTAATTAAAGACTGCATCATAATGCGTACATGCCAGGGGTTGAACTAAGGCTGCACCTGCAAACATAAAATTGGCATTTTCTAACTTTTGCATGCTTGGGTTAGCAACCTACATACAGTTCTTTAAACAGAGTTTTTGTAGGTTGGTTCCTAGGTTTTATTTTTTAAAGGAAACATGTAAAAGCAAAATTATGTGCAGCTGTAACAAGCCCCAGCAGGCATCATCAACAGGATTTGAACCTGGAGCACTGCTGTACAGACTGCTGCAATTTGAGCTACAATATATTATCTGAGAGAAGGCCGTTATCCCAGACAGGGATGGACAGCTGGGACCAGGTGCTGGAACTGTGGAGGTTGGCAGTGGGTGATCCAGCCCCTCGCACACACTCTCTCCCTTTCCCCACCTTGCCACAATTGAAGGAGTTCTGCCCCACGTAATCTCCCAGAGGTGGGGATGGGCTCCTAAGCCCACCTGCTGAGTCCAGGGATAGTTGAGAGTGACCCTGGTGCAGACCTTTCTCTCCCCTCCTGACCCCAAGAGGGGAGGCATTCCGGGTCCATTTAGTGCTCCCAGAGGGGAGCATGGGCTACTGGAGGCAAGTGCCAGGTCTGGGGAGAGCCCAGCCTGTCTTTCTTCCCCTGTATCTATTACCACCCCTACTCCTGGTGCTACAGCTGCTCTGGCACCTCCCAGGTGCCCAGTGCAGCATGTGCTGCTGCTTTGGTGGTGGCATGAATCTGACTGTAAAATGTGCACACTCCGTTATTCTAAGAAACAGTCAACATTTTCCTGAGGACCACAAGCTGGAAAAAAGAAATGGCAATTTAACAGTCTTATGTCTTGTCAAATTTGGTTAGAACTTCAAAGGACTTCTCTAACCAGAGTGCCTTCCTCTGCCAAATATCAAAAGCCTGCTGCAAAAATGGGGTTCAGAGAGCTTCTAAAAAAAAGGTAGCAAGATTTTTTATAATGGAAAGTGTTAGGCAACAGAATTAGAAGGAGTTGCCACCAGCTCCCCCCTGTAATATATAGGTCCCCATTCAAGAAAGCATCCCTGTTCAGGAAGCACTTAAGCATGTGTTTAACTTCAAGTATATGCTTAAAATACCTTTTGGGGCCATAGAGAGTGATCTAGAGGGTAGGAGTCTTAGTACAGTGCATGACCAAAAACCTAAGATTTATTTTAGGCACTTTAAACCTACAGTACATAGAAAAAAGTTCATTACTGGAGCTAGAAGTAGATCTGTAACATACTAGCTGGCCAAACGTATCAGCTACATCAAGAGTCAATTACAGATAAATTGCATTAGAGTCAGCATAAAGCTTGTGGTTTAGGACAGTTAGTCAATCCACTCCTGAAAAGAAGGTAACTAATCTATACACCATGTGTTGCTTACAGAATGTTAGGTAACCTGTTTATAAAAGTATGTTGCTACTGTGCAAGCCTTTGGAATGTTTGTTAAACACAACTAAAATGAAAAAAATATATACTGCCAGCCACTGGCAGCAATGAAAAACAATGCCCAACTAATGTGAGGCTTCCTTAATGACATAGGGATCTTCAACTAACTACCCAAATTAATCCATTTGGGCACAGTAACTCTCCTTCACATTTGCACTAATTTAGGAAATGCTCAAGTCAACAAATAGTCCAGGAGACTTGTCCTGAAAGCTAACAGTGACCAGTCAAGGAAACGGTGTTCCAGAGCCATGACCTATCTATGATAGAGACCCTATCTACGGTCTTCCTAACATCCAAAAATAGTAACTATTAACACAAGGGATTTAAAGATTAACAACAATAGCTTGATATTCACTCAGAAGCAAACAGGAATACAGTGTCACAAATAGAACACAGGTGTAATATGCTCAACATGGCTCATTTCATATTCTGCATAAGCTGAAGCTTCCAGGTGACCTACAAGGGTAGCCTCAAGTAGAGCACATTTAGTATAACCTAGATGTGACAGTGTCATGGACAAGTGTGGGGAGGGTTATGTTTGAAAGAAAGGCGTGAATGGTGGACTCACCTCTAGAGTATCTCCCCATCTGGCACCCTCCTACTAATAGCTGCTCTAATTCTGTGGCAGTCCACCTCTTCCCATGACTCAGCCCTCTCGCCATGTCAAAATCTAAGTCCACCCCTTCTGGGGTAACAAACTGTCAACAAATAAATTTCCAGATGTCCTCAAAAAAGGCTTCAAACCCAACTCTGGGTCCCATGGGCTTCACACCCTTTTATCAGGGTTTTCCGCTGACCTTTTCCCCTTATATCAGGAAGACTGCGTCACATTCCTTGGCAGCTGGTAGGAAAGCCCAGGCCCCCTCACTCCTCTGGGCTTCAGCCCAGGGACCCTGTGCTGTTTCAGGGTATTGGGATAGAGGGAGTGTGGCCCACCCAAAGCTAAAGGCCGGCCTCCTCAACTGAGCCCCCAAGCGAAAACCAAGGACAACACATGAAAAAAACAGGGATGGGAGTGAAGGGTAAAGGTTAAAAATCAGGGATCCTGAGGGGGATTCTCTGCTCAGTGTTCCCAACAGCACCCACACTGCTCCTCAAACATCTCTAAAATGTCAGTGGGCATTGCCCAGAGGAACTCTGCCTGGAGGAGTCATCAGATGAGGGACCAGAAATAGGACCCACAGTCACAGAGCACCTCCCATCCAGCTTCCTCCTCGTGGTATGATAGATGACCATCTTGCCCAGTTTCAGGAGAAGGCTCACAAGGAGATGTGAGACCATGGATGGGGTGTGCATGAATTAGGAGGTGTGGGTAAAAGTGCATCCAGACCCTCTTGCTGAGGGTCTGGAGGACCCAGAAGAGGAGCTTCAGCCTGACACACTCTACCCAGGGACCCTGTAGTGAGCAGGTATGGTCTGTCTATATTCATACCCACCCCCTGGTACCTACCTGGGCTTCTTCCTTCCTGAGACTGTCAGCAGGCCTCTCCAAGCTCACCCTTCTTGCAGGACTAAGGGTCACAGAGCTCTCCTCTGATATGTCCCCCAAAAATCCCAAACTAAGAATACCATCTTAATCCAACTTCTGCCCCCCTCAGACTTGACCTTTCATTCCTTTCTGCTGCCCTGTTACTTAACTGAACACCTCCCAGGATTCTCTTCCTTGAGGTCTACATCCTGCCCCTTTTTCAGGGCTAACCACAGGAGCCTGTTCCACTCCCAGTGGCTGCTTTGACTCTATTGGCCTCCTGCAAGACTTCCCTACTCCAGAGAAGATCTCAGGGCCAACTCTCCCCCTGGTGTCTCCACGCTCTCATCCCAGAGAGTGACTGCAAAGTTTCTCCCTGCAGCCCTTTTCTGCTCCAGACTTCCTCCCTTTAAACTGACCACCCAGCTCCTTTCCCAGCTGGGCTTCATCCTCAGTTAAGGCTGCCTCTTTCTCCAGGTGCAGCCCGACATGCTAACTGGCCTCTCAGGACCACATTAACCTTTTCAGAGCCTACATGGGCTACACACCCCTTCACAATTGTAAAAAAAGCAATCTTGGCCATGCTGTCACTTGTGGCTCCAAAACAACCCATAGATTATAAAACTCTTTGAGGAAAAAGATTTCTTTATAGACATTCCCATCCCCACCCTCATCATCTCTGCTTTGTCTGGACGGGTCTTCAGCCAGCTTTCCCTCATCTGATCCCCAATTTCATGCAAGTAGTGTGAAAGAGCAATTGCACCACTTGGGTCTGATGACAAACACAGAGTTAAGTTTCAGAGGGGTAGCCGTGTTAGTCTGTATCAGCAAAAATAACGAGGAGTGCTTGTGGCACCTTAGAGACTAACAAATTTATTTGGGCATAAGCTTTCGTGGGCTATAACACACTTGTTTTTACAGAGTGTTAAGTTGCCAGCCTACTGATGGCACTGCAGCCCAAAATGTCTCAAGTCTCCTCCAGAGAATTTACAAACAGGATTGGTGACAAAATAGAACCCTGCTGATCCTTACATGAGAGATCACTCAGAGAGGATGAGCAATTTCCCCATTCCCAATATCTGGGACCTCTTAGAGGGAAAGGAATGGAGCCAAACGACAGCCTTCCTCAATCTTGCCAGCGCCAACAGTCATGTCAATAACACCCTATGATTAATAGTGTCAGACCATGCTGGTAGATCTAACAAAATCAGAATGGACAGATGACTTTCATCTATTATTGAGAAGAAATAATCAAGAACAGTATGGTTGGTGGCTAGGAAACTCAAACTTACCAATGGTGCCAGAACTCACCACAGCCTTCCCAATACCTTACCCATACAAGAGAAGATTTGAGACCAGGTGGTAACCTGCAGGATTATCCATGTAAAGTGATGATTTCTCAGTTAGGGTTGTGGGGTTTTTGGTGTTGTCATTATTTCCTCACAGCTGATGCTCCTTCCACCACAGTTCTCATGGAGGTGTCTAATGTGTAAATTACATTAACCTAACGGGCACCTGAAGTGTAAAGAGGATAACAATCCATGTACACATACTCTGCCAAGTTACACTAGTGCAACACCATTGAAATCCTTATGTCTAACATCAGCCATCTTCACCTTGAGGAGCACATTATGGGACACACTAGGTTACATATGAAATAGATATGCTGAAGGGAATCACTGCACATGAGAGTAAAAAGAAAAGTTTATGTGCCTCTGAAATTCTCTGATTAACCTCATTATTAAAATCAGCAACCCTTGAATAAAATCCATGGCTTTGATTCGGTGATGTGATGGAATAAAGAAATTGTTGATCTGATTGAAGTCATAAAAGATTAAGAAGCATCTTCAGAACAGCCATAAACCACCATGAATGTTTGAGCAGCATTAGAGGCTAACTGATGGATAATAATCCAATCAAATCTCATACACTGAATTCCACTGACTGGCTTTTTATGATTTCTAATCTTCCTCTGGCACACACCTTAATAAATTTTACATATAAAAGGAAACAAATGCATTGAAAAGTCTGCACAGAAAATTAAGAAATGAGTTTGTACTGATGGAATGATTTCAGCTTGAAGAGATATTGTCAATTTATCTAAAGTTCTTTAATTGTGGCTACTACTTCCGACTTGAATGGAATAATTACAATAGGAGGACTGCACTAAGTAAATAAATAAATAAATAAGTAAATAAATAATGTGTAATTTTCCTATGGTAAATTTACCATCAAACTGTGATAAATTCTTGCTACACTGAGACTTAATACTGAGGTTCATATCTAATAACTTTCAGCTGTACTGAATATGTCCGCATAGTATAGATATCTTACTTAGCACTAAATGCCCAAAACTCTCTCAGCACAGAGAGGGCTCAGTGCAAAACCTAAGATGGATTCTTTGGATTTCTGACCTGAAGAAGTGCTCTGTGAAGCATGAAAGCTTGTCTCTTCCACCAACAGAACTTGGTCCAATACAAGATATTGCCTCATCCACCTTGTCTTTTGAAAATAGTCATTTCTTTAGCACAGTGGTTCCCAAACTCGTTCCGCCACTTGTGCAGGGAAAGCCCCTGGCGGGCCGGGCCGGTTTGTGTACCTGCCGCGTCCACAGGTTTGGCCGATCGTGGCTCCCACTAGTCGCAGTTCGCTGCTCCAGGCCAATGGGAGCTGCTGGAAGCGGCGCGGGCCGCCACTTCCAGCAGCTCCCATTGGCCTGGAGCAGCGAACTGCGACTAGTGGGAGCCACGATCGGCCAAACCTGTGGACGCGGCAGGTACACAAACCGGCCCGGCCCGCCAGGGGCTTTCCCTGCACAAGTGGCAGAACGAGTTTGGGAACCACTGCTTTAGCAATTCCAAAACCCTGGTCAGGAATTAGAAATGGTTCTTCCCAGGATATTACACAGAACTCAAGAGAGAGAGGATATTGGATGGGTTTGTGAGATCAAGTAAAGCACATAAAGATGAAAAAGTACAGGAACTTGTGCTCAAGAAAATTCCAGCCAAAGTTTCAAAATATACCATCACTCAACATTGACACTCCCTTCTACCAAAAAACACCCCAACTAACTACCCTCCTAAAATGGAAATAAATCAAATCTGAAAAAATTGTAAAAAACCTACCTCAGAGTTTTTACCCTGAAACCGGAGAAGTGCCAGAGATTCATAAAGTCCGCTAGGCACTCCACTGTTGCTACTGATTGTGCGTGGAAGGCACTCAGCTAATATGGTGATGGGAGGCAATATAAAACCCTAAGCCAGATACATACATAGGATTTGTGCCATTATACTTTGTATTGTCAAAAGATGCTTTCTTAGTCTCTCACAGTTACAAGTTGTGCTCAAGTAGCCATATGGCCAAACATTACCCTGGCATCACTATGCTCTTGTAGATGTTTCCATCATGCTAGATTATAAATACACACAGTAGAAGTACAGAAGAAACACGCACCTGAGTATAATATTGATGACTAGGGACCAAAATGTGTAAAACTCTGTTTTTAGTAGTTGTCATGTTCTTCTCTTCAACCTGAATTGTACTAGATTCCCCTTTAAAACATTTCACAACTATACTTTGCTTTTACCCAAATAATGATTTGGGGAAGCAAGGGCATTTTATTTTAACTGCATCCCAAATGGGAACCCTTTGCCACTGAATGGAGACTAACAGTGGGTTCAATACTTGTGAATATAACAATTATTATTAGCCATGTGAATGAGCAGAAGTTATTCTTCTTCCTTTCACTGGGTAGCAAATTACTCTGGTAATGGAGGTTCAAGAAAACGCATAACAGACGCTCAAGGTAAAATATGTTGTTAGTCTCAGAAGGCTTGTCTTGTGTGATCCGGAGCCTGTGGTGGTAAGGTACTTGGCCACCTGCATTAATAACAAATGAAATGTGGAAGCAAAGGCTGTGCTTTAAATAGTACAATAGAAAGTGCAACCCCCGCTTCTCACTTACAAAGTAGTTTGGCATTCATCTTACATTAGAGCTAATCTCCTAGTGCCTTGCAATAGAAAATAAGAAAGCGAGAGATTGATGGCAGCTCACTCTGTGTACCGCAGTCTCCAATTACTGTTAACAACAGAGAAAATGTGAGATTTTGCATACTCATTTTAAGTAATGCAGTACTTAGATTGCTATGTGCATATTGCTGGTCTCTATTCAAATTCATTTCCTAGTTGTCAGCTTTAGATTCATTTACTTCAAATTTATTTACTTCCCCCCTTGTGCGGTTCATACAATACTCATATTCTGAATAATGTGTCCATATCAGGAGCCCCATGAACCCTTAAGGATACATGAAATATACATTTTCAGTGGTGTTTTTGGATTAAATTATATTTTCAATACAACATGTCTTCCTAGACCGGGGGAAATGACCACACAATCGTTATTTTACAACAGCAGCCTTAAAGCCTATCCTGTAAACTATGTTCAGGTTTTTACATTTCAAATGCAAAAAGTTAAAATGAAATACAAGCCAAGCCAAATCCCCTTTACAACATTTGGGAAGAGGGGAGGGGGATGTGTCATGCTGGCTGGAGTGGTTCATGACTGAGTGCCAAACTCAGGGCAGACTGTCAAAAAGCAGGCAAGACACCCCAAACTGGTAGTATGTTCTATAATTGGATTTCACCAACCCAGTAACATATGTGAACTCCTAAAGCTCTATAGCAGTCTTACCTTGGAGTCACAGAAAGTCTCCTTGGACATTCCAGTCTATCTTGCCACCCAGGCAAGCTGGACTTAGTGATAAATGGTCATTTACACCAAAGATCACAAAATATTCAGGTTGATCCCAGTCCCAAGAGACCAGTCACTTACCCCAGGTCAATTCGTAGCTTTGATCTCACACTAAAGACAACCCCATAGTAAACTCACTAAGGATTTATTGACTAGGAAAAAGAAATGAGACTTATTTACAGGTTAAAGTAGGCAAGATATATACACAAATGAGTTACAGTCTATGGTTCCAAAAGGTGACAGAGATGTAGTAAACTGTCAGCACTGAATGTCTTTTAGGGCTAATCCAGGTTGACCCTGGGTATCTCTGCTTTTGTTTCCTAGCTACAGCCCTGTGAGAGTCCAAACAGCAAAGAGATGGAAATAATGATAACTGACAAGAAAATTCTTCTTCCAGAATTCAAGCTCATGGGATGAGCTTTTTCACATGTAGCACCTTTATGAGTATAAGACGACCATCAACCCAGTCTTCGTAGTGTGATGTTTCACAATGGGCCACTTATTTTTTAGAGTCTTTCTTGATGGGTGGGGGAAGCATTCCCCTTGCCTGGGTTCACAGGTTCAGAGCAGGAATTTTTACAGTTATAAAGCAAAACTTAATACTACCTTGTAGCATCGGATACAGACTTTACAAGTAAGATTAATGCACACAGCAACTTACAAGTATTTTATACGATCTAAACACTAAATGCATCCTTACAAGTCTAACACCTATCTTGAACAATACTAACATACAGGTTAGTTGGTCTGGTTTCCAGATATGAATTTTTCAGTACTCAGCTTTACAGCCTTGGCAAGAGCTGGCATCTGGTCTACCAGCATGACAGGTTGACTTGATTACATGGTGATTTAGAGACTGCAAAATCATTTTCTCTATATAAGAAGAGAAGAATTTCCCTCATTGCCAGTGGTCCATCTAGTGCAGTATCCTGTCTCCAACAGTTGCCTGTACCAGTTGCTTCTGAGGTATAAGATAAGCTACCTGTCCACATTATAACTTATGTCCAAACCATCCCCAACACTTCTAGAGGTCAAATTCAACTGAGATTTAAGCAGGTGCAAATTCCAATTATCTTTAACAGCCTGACTTTATCTATACATTCTTAGTGCCAGGTTTACAATGGCTCCAGTGGCTCCATGGAGCTGGGCCCATGCCCAGAAGAGGCCACGGCCTGCTCTGTTTGCACGGCGCCCCGAGACCCCTCTGATTCCCCCTGCCCACCACTTGCTTGTCTCGGTCTGCCCACCGGCTGACCAAGGGCTCCTCTCCGCCCCCTGGTCCCACCCCCCTGCTCCTCTCAGCCCCCTTGTCAGATCTCAGTGCACCTCTGGCTCTGGACAATCTCTGCTTCCCACCACCTGTGGAGCCCCACCTGTCTCCCCGGAGCTGAGTTGTCTGGGACTGGTGCAAAAGCCTGGCCAGTCTCAGCCAGGTGTGTGTGTGGGGGGGGGGGGAACAGTGTGGAGGACTTGGCTGGGCCCCACCAGGCAAGTGCATCTTGAGGGATCTTGGCCAGGGTAGGTCCTGGCCTGGCTGATCGTACCACTCCCGAGGGGCCGGAGCAATTCCCGGCCCTGGGACCAGCCCTGGCAGCGCTGCCGGCTCAGCCAAGCAGACAGTCACCTCCCAGCTGAGCCGGTGAGTGCGGCTGGGAGGCAGGGCTTGGGGGAGTGGGTCTGTGGGGAGTATGCGGGGGGGGTGTGCTGGGCTGTGAAGGGGTGAGGAGGATCTGTGTGTGTTGGGGCACTAGGGAGTGGGGGTTCTGTGGGGGATGCTAGGCAGTTGTGATGGGGCTGTGGGTAGGGGTGGTGTTGTGCAGGGCACTGTGCATTTGTGGGTGGGTCTGGGGGGTGCTGGCCATAGGGAGTCATGGGGCATTGGGGGCTGTGTGGTGTGGCATAGACCTACCCCCGAGGGGAAGGGGCATGCTGGCAGCACAGGGCCAGGCAGGCCACTGTGCGTCTGGCAACTGCCGATTTGTAAATAGTGCCCTTGCATTGGGCGGAACAGGGCCGCCCCTGCCATGCCATGCCCCATTGCCTCTGGCTGGCCCCTCACTCCAGGGACTGACCTCTCCGCGCCATGCTCCATTGCCTCCATGGGGGCCCTCAAATATGTTTGGCGCCGGGCCCACAAAAGGTTAATCTGGCCCTATATATAACATTCTGCTAAATGAATGTACTTTAGCAGACAATCATACTTGAAAAATATCCACCACTATAATGGTCCTGGTGATCTATAATTTTAATACATGAGCATATGCATTTCCACTCAAGAAAACACTCCTGTGTAGCCTACAGGTACAGGTATTTGCTAGCTAAGGCAAAGGTTCAAGATAAGACTGTAATGTAATGAACCCACCCGGCCTGTAAGACAAGAGCTTAGCTAAACAAGGCATAAGGCCCAAAAGTTTTAGGGTTTGTCTACACTTAAAATGCTGGAGCGGTACAGCTGCACCAATGCTGCTGCACCACTTTAGTGCTTCAGTGAAGATCCTACCTACACCAATGGGAGGGCTTCTCCCATCAACATAGGTACTCCACCTCCCTGACAGGCTGTAGCTATGTTGACAGGAGAAGCCCTCCCATCAACCTAGGTAGGTCACTATAACTGCATAGCCAACCCTATAGTAAACTCACGAAGGATTTATTGACCAGGAAAAAGATATGAAACTTATTTACAGATTAAAGCAGGCAAGATATATACACAAATGAGTTACAGTCTATGGTTCCAAAAGATGACAGAGATATAGTAATCTGTCAGCACTGAATGTCTTTTAGGGCTAACCCAGGTTGACCCTGAGCAATGTAGTTATACTGACATAAGTTGCTAATGTAGACCGAGCCTTAGCATAAGCAATCATCAAATATCACAGGATAGAATGCTGTAATGACTAAACTGCTGACAGGTAACTACAAGAGGTTAGTTTATACCAGCTTGGGATATTTTAAGTTAGAGACATCAGCAGATGTCTGACCAAAAGAGTGCATGGTAACTAATTGACGTATGTGCTAATAAGCTTGAGGTAAACGAACTAGTAAACTATGGGAGAAGTGTACTCCAACATTAGTAGGGTGAAGAAATACAAACAAGGAAAAGGGAACAAACCCCTACTGAATATGCATTAGGCACAGTGGTGTCAGTGTAATGCATTATAAAAGTTTTATCCCAGCCTGTGTGCCATGGGAGATGCAACCCTTGGTAGGTGCCAGGATGATGACCCTTGAGTGTTAATTGGGAATGCGTATGTGATCAATATATTTAATACACAATCAATAGATCAGACATTTATCCCACTCTCCATTTAGGCATGTATTATGTTTTTAGGAAATTACTGGCATAACAGAATGACACATTAGCCTTACTATGAAAGAGTGTGGTTTTTAACATTTGTTGTTAATATTCTGGAAACAGATCAAAATCACTTCATTCTTGCAAAGCTGCTACTCCAAAAATTCTGCCAATTTCTAAAGTGTTGATTACTTCTTCAAACAAGCATTTTTCTGAGTAGAGCTAACAAGACGTCTATAATTTAAAGACTCATTAAACATGTCATCTGACATAGGTGGGGATCCAACCCATAAATTATGGCCCCAATACTGCAAAGATTTATGCACTTGCTTATGTTTGTGTGTGGTATGTAGTCCCAGTCCCTTCAAAGGGACTGCTCACAGTAAGCAAAGTTAAGCATGTGAGTAATTTTTTGCAGGACAAAGGCATACAGGGTTAAAACTAGGATAAAATGGGTAAATCTAAAACTCTGGGCAATAGTGAAGGACTAAAGCAATGCTCAGTCTGAGAAGAGTAAAGTTTGAGTGTCCCAACTTTGGCCAATAGCATGTTTTAAACAGAGAACTTCAAAGGTAAATGTATAAGCCCAAACCACTTGAGCAAGAGGACTTGGCACCCTAGCTAACAGCTGTAGCTGACTCATTAAACAACCACTGTGGTCCAACCACTAGACGGAAAAGAAGATCCACACTTAGCATGGGCTATATAAGCAACATTTCTGGAAAGAGCTCCTATCATCATGGAAGGAAAGACATCATCTTGTGGTCGGATGCTAATGAACTGAAGTTAGCAGTATGTTTCTCCAAAGAGAAGGAACTATCATGTTCTATGCTCCTGGGAAAATCTTCTATCCAGCACTGCATTCGTTAGATCACTTAACTTGACAAAGACACAAAACATTCTCCCACAGGATGCGGTATTCGTGGGATTTGGCATAAACAGTTCATGTATAATCTGTTAGGTGACAGGGAAGAGCAAAGATTTTGTACTTTGAAATATACTCAGAGGGTTTTGAAAGTTATTTAGTGTCCCTTGAATTATTCAGTCAAAAATGCTTCGTTTGCTTGTCAGACCTTCCTTGAAAATGCCATATGTTTTGCTAGTCAAATCTGTAGATTCTGCTGGTTCATGAGGATGTTGGAATTTTAAGTTCTTTCAGCATAACCTTATCTGTTTCTTTTATTTTCCCTTCAATTTTCTTAAGAGTGTGGTTCTGAACTCTGCAGACAACTTCAGTTTTAGCAAAGTCTGAAACGGTTTTCACATTAATAAAATCAAGCTCACTTCTATCAGACCTGGTAGCCAATTCCCTACTTTGATAATTCTGGTGACTTGTTGAAATCCTGTTTGTAAGCAGAAAGAAGTAGCGCATTCTTATAACTGAGTGAAAAATTCTCATCCCCAAAGCAGCAGTGATCTCTGTGGCTGTTTGAGAGATCTCTGCAACAGGAGTATATTGTAATTTAGATTGGAGGACTGTAACATTATTTTGAGAGTACACTTGGCACCACTCATAGCCCACCGTGTTATGACGCATGAGAACAAAAGTAAAAACTGCACAGTGATGAGGGTATGGTATTAGCTTGACTACTCTGAAGAGCATAAACATCAGATATTTTAGCTAAGGGTGAAATAATGTCATAATAATTATCCACTTTTAGGAGCTTCAGTATGTCAACTGCAGTGTCCCTCCTCAGTAATTTCAGAGTGGCAGACTTCCCATAAAAAATCATCCTTCGGTAAAATTTGAAGAATGCACAGTTCTTCGCAGATTCTATGGTGCAAGAATGTTGAGATAACAAAGCATCACCATCATATTCCTGAAAGCTCCATATGATATTCCTGCAAAATTGTTACACACCAGAAGTGCAAGATTCATGCAGAGCAGGGCTTGGCTAAGAGGCTACTATCGGTATTCAGGTTTAGCGACAATCTGTTCTAGGACAAAGTATGAATTAATCATATTATCAGATTCAAAGGTAAAACCCTTGGAGTGCTATAGAAAACTCCAGAGCAGACAGAAGGGAAAAAAAGAATAAAAAGCAGTTATTGTTTCCATATCCACATCAATGCAACAGATAAACAGATCACTGGCATCAGGAAGAAATACCAGGGTAAAAGCTGCAACTACTGTACCCTCTCATCTCAACACTGGAGGTTATGGCTGGCAGGGTATAATAAGAAAATACAGCAATCAAAAGAGTAAATTTTTCTCAAGACCAGGGTACAAGGTAGAGCTGTACTGATTTAATAGCTTAACAACTGATTTAGTTATACCAATGCAACCCTCTAGTTGGATACTTATTATGGTTCAGCTTAAACCTGTTCCTTGTCGATTTACCTAAACCAAAAAAACCCACTCAAATTGACATAAGGCTATGTCTCTACTAGAGCTAGGGTTGTGAGTCTCCTGCTCATATACACATACTCTTGCTAACTTTCGTTAAGCTAGCACTAATATAAATAGCAATGTAGCCATAGTAGCATAGGTAGCAGCAGCATGGCTGTGCTATGCCAAGTACATGCCCACCAGTTTCTGGGAGGAATTTGCACTGAACGCTAAAATAAGTTTTAATTTACACCTTTTGTTAAGCTGGTGATACTTTCTCATCTAGACAAGCCCTTAGTGATATGGGAAACTTTGGTGGTATTGCTCTACATCTATTCTAGAGAGCAAGAACTTCCATTATATCCTTCTACCGGGGCACTAGCGGAGCCCACGATGCCCAAGAATAGGGATAAGGGGCAGCGCCCTGACCCACCACACCAAGAAAAAGTGCGGGACTCACCACAATAGCATTGGCCATTTGCCACATCTGCTTTGCATTATATTCTGCAGCAATGCAAGAAACCTACAGGCCTGTATCCTGTAAGACATTAGCTTCAGCAAGTTAGCATAAGGCTTGATGCCTATGAACTTTGAACAGATAAACTTTGCACAGATAAACAGCCCAACAGAAAACCCCATGTTTTTGGGGAGCTGAAAATATAGTTTTAAGGGGAAGTTTAAGGTACATGAGTCAGCCACAGTAGTGTTCTGGCAATGAACTGACATACATAACAGGTACATGAGATAAGCAGGCTAGCCTGCTTGCTTGCCTATATATCTTTTCATATACGTTTCTTATGGGTTTGATTATTTGTTTTATTATATTAGGTTTATATTAGAATATATTTTGGCTGTAACACAAGGGACCTGCCGGCCACATCCTGTGCGTTGAGCTAAGACAAAGTTAGCATACATATGTTTGGGACCTTTCAACTAGATAGATGGTGATGAGCTAAAGCATAAGGTCCATATATGGCTGTGACCTTTAACATGGAGGATGCATTAAAGCAGGTTGGCATAGGGGCTTTCCTATGTTCATACCCCTTTAAACTTAAGAGGTACACCACAACTTGGAAAGAACTGAAATAACCAGCTAGGACAAAAATAACAAATGTGATACCTAATCACAAAAGAACCATGGTAACGAACTGACGTATATGATAATAAGTTGAGATCATTGATATACTAACCTATAGGAAAAAGACACTCCAACATTAGTAAGGTGAGGAAATACAAATAAGGAAAAGGGGGGGAATCCCCTAATAAATATGCATCAAACATAATGGTGTCAGCATAACATATTATAAAAGTAGCATCCAGCCCAGGTGTAAGAGGAGAAGGAGATGATGTCCTTGGGAGATGCCAGAATAATGGCCAAGGGTCATGATGAGGAAGGTAATGAGGAAGATGATGCTAACACTTCAAGTTGTTCTACAAGGGATGCAAGTATATGGATGTGCAAATATACATTCTGTAGTATCTCTATCTACCTTACTGAGTTGGGGTATTTGTGACTGTGCTAAATGTATTAATAAACTATATAAATATAAAATAGTTCTTACAGTGTGAGTGTTGCAACTGTGCATATCGGGGTTCCCAACAATATAATAATTTAAATACTGGGCCTCATCTTGGGACAAGAACCTGTCTACCCTCAAAGTGATAACTGGGGATTCTTAAGTAATCAATATAATTAATACACAATCTAAAGATTGGGCAACAGGATAAGTTCTGTTAATGTTGTACGGTCTTCCATCATGGGAGATACAAAGATAAATATTGAAGCTTCTCCTCTGAACATCTGCTACCATATGAGCTATGTAAATAGACTTGGGTACATATGCTTCAGACAAACAGATTGTAAAAGACAACATGAACCGGAGAGACAAAATATACTTTACAGTCTGTCCTCATATTGACACACTGCAAGTTGTACTTGTCTAAATGCCATTAATTCTAGTGGGAGTTGTGAAAAGTACATCTTCACATTGGGAAATGAACATTCATTTCATTACTTTTTAGCACAATTGCTAAAATAATCCTGCTTCAGGTTTACTCCTGGCTAAATGCTGTAAAATCTTCCACAACTTATCACAGATTCTGATTCAGAGAAAGTCTGGCTAGGTGAAATTTAAAGCAGACTTTTATCAGTGAAATAATTTGCACAATTCAGTATGTTAAATAACTAGAGTTTGATCAAAAATTTCCATTGAAACTGTTTTATGGGGAAAATCGGGTTGTTGATTAAGATTTTTTGTGACAAGTGTCTGGCTCTGCACAGAAAACTGAATTTGTCAAAAAATGAATATTCATATACCAAATTATTTTGGTTTTCAGCTGAATTTGAATTCCTGCTAAAAATTCAAAATTTTCTGTGAGGGAAAAATACCTTTATAAATTATATATAACCTTCCCTTCTCTTTCCTTTCCATGAAAATTTTTAGCATGTTACTTAATTCATTCACTCCATGAATATAAATTACTGACCACTAATTAATTAGAAGATCTTAAATGTGAGGCTAAAATTAATCATTAAAAGCCTGATAATGTAATGTGGTAAACTCCCTCCTCATCTGCTAGTTGAATTATTGGGAGTTATGATTAAGGTGTGACATATCACAAGGGAGACCGATTTTTATTTCATATCCCGAAACACATTATATGTATTCAGGTTACAAAAAATTATACTCATGTCATTTGGAAGGAATTAGTCTTTACTGACCCCAGGAATCCACAGGAGCCACTTAGCACTTCATAGGGTCAACCCTTACACCATATTTAATGCATGGGCCTTGCCAGATATTAGCAGAGGTCTTTCTTGATAGACATTGTATATTACACCCAAGCTATTTACTTGCTAGAGCTCTTTTAAGACAAACATTTGGGGGGAATATAAAGGTTCTCCAACTCAGCATCCTCTCTTTCTTCAATCACGGGCTTTGCTGTTGTCTTTCTAAGGCCTGGTCTACACTAGGAGTTTATGTCGAATTTAGCGCCGTTACATCGAATTAACTCTGCACCCGTCCACACCACGAAGCTATTTAGTTCGACATAGAGGTCTCTTAAATTCGACTTCTGTACTCCTCCCCAACGAGGGGAGTAGCGCTAAATTCGACATGGCCATGTCGAATTAGGCTAGGTGTGGATGGAAATCGATGGTAATAGCTCCGGGAGCTATCCCACAGTGCACCACTCTGTTGACGCTCTGGACAGCAGTCCGAGCTCGGATGCTCTGACCAGCCACACAGGAAAAGCCCCGGGAAAATTTGAATTCCTTTTCCTGTCTGGGCAGTTTGAATCTCATTTCCTGTTTGGACATCGTGGCGAGCTCAGCAGAACTGGCAACGATGTAGAGCTCTCCAGCAGAGATGGCCGTGCAATCTCAGAATAGAAAGAGGGCCCCAGCATGGACTGATCAGGAAGTGTTGGATCTGATCGCTGTGTGGGGCGATGAGTCTGTGCTTTCCGAGCTGCGTTCCAAAAGACGGAATGCAAAGACCTATGAGAAGATCTCTAAAGCCATGGCAGAGAGAGGATACAGCCGGGATGCAACGCAGTGCCGCGTGAAAATCAAGGAGCTGAGACAAGGCTACCAGAAGACCAAAGAGGCAAACGGACGCTCCGGATCCCAGCCCCACACATCCCGTTTCTACGAGGCACTGCATTCCATCCTAGGTGCGGCCGCCACCACTACCCCACCACTGACCGTGGACTCTTAGGATGGGATATTGTCGACGGCCGCTTCCTCGGACATGTTAGCGGACGGGGAAGATGAGGAAGAAGATGAGGAGGACAAGGCAGTCGACAGCGCTTACAAGGCTGATTTCCCCGAGAGCCAGGATCTCTTCATCACCCTTACAGAGATCCCCTACCAACCGTCCCCAGCCGTTAACCCGGACACGGAATCAGGGGAAGGATCAGTCAGTAAGTGTTTAAAACATCTAAACATTTATTTTTTACAGAACAGGAATATTAACAATATTAACAATGGGTTTTGCATGATTACTTTGCCCTAGGCGCTTAACGTTTCAGTCCTGGGCAGTGCAACTACAAAAAAAAAATCTAACAATGTCCGGTTTAGCATGATTGTTCTGCCCAAGCCGCTCTACTGATTAGTCCCTGCCAGTGCAGCTACAGTAAAATCCTGTCTATATGTCCGGGGATAGAGCAGAAATCCTCCATGGATATCTCCACGAAGCTCTCCTGGAGGTAATTGGAAAGCCTTTGCATCAGGTTCCTGGGGAGAGCGGCCTTATTGGGTCCTCCGTAGTAGCAAACATTTCCGCGCCAGGAGACAAGCAAGTACTCCGGGATCACTGCCCTGCAGAGCATGGCGGCATACAGCCCTGGTCTTTGCAGGCTTTCCCGAAGCATCCTTTCTTTTTCCGTCTCTGAAATCCTCATCAGAGTGATGTCGCTCATGGTGACCTGCTTTGAATTAGGTAGGGGAATGTTAGTATTGGGACTGCTTGCCTGTTCCTTTACAGAACTGTAACCGGCGGTTTACAGCCACGCGGTGGAGGCGGGAGAGGGGCAGCATACAGGGATCTTTCCCTGGGACAGCCGCGAGGGGGTGGGACAGGGGCAGAGTTCATGCTTGCCGGATTGCTGGCAGCAGGGACTGGCATTGCTTTCAATGTGAAAGGAGGCCAGTGCTACTATTAAAGTTTTAAGCAGCCACAAGTCTACGGCTTACCATGTCGGCCTGCTACACAAATTCCGGTGTCCTGCCCCGCTTCTCTGATGTGCACTGCAAGACCCCAGGCACTGAATGCGAAGGCCAAAAATTCGACCTTGTCCTGAGTGCGCATGTGATAGGTGCTGTGCATGGTCTTGTTCACAGAGAAAGACTATGTTCTTTGTTCACAACGAAATTTATCTTTCTGAGGAATTCACTCCCTTTTTCCCATTCCCACAGCTGCGACTGTCTCCCGACCTACCCTGGCATCACACTCCCAGAGGCTAGCGCAGATTAGGCGTAGGAAGAAGAGGACACGGGAGGACATGTTCTTGGAACTTATGGGCTGCTCCCGAGCCCAGGCAGCCCAGCAGACCCAGTGGAGGGAGAACTTGTCCCAAATCCACCGATCACACGTGGAACGGGAGGAGAGGTGGCGGCAGGAAGACCAGCAGGCGACTCAAACGCTGCTTGGACTAATGAGGGAGCAAACGGACACGCTCCGGCGCCTTGTGGATGTTCTGCAGGACCGGAGACAGGAGGACAGAGCCCCGCTGCAGTCTATCTCTAACCGCCCTCCCCCGCCACCAAGTCCCATACCCCCCTCACCCAAAGTCCAAAGAAGGAGGGGCAGAGTCCGTGAAAACTCTCACTCCACCCCTGCAGACTGCTCTACTACTAGAAGGCTCTCATTCCCCAAAATTTGAGAAGTCCTTTCCTTCCCGCCTCACCCAAGCCCCCGTCCAAGTTTCACCCCCCAGTTTCATGTGTAGTTGCTAATAAAAAATACGTTTCTGTTAATTACTGTTTCCATCATGTTCTTTTAGAGGGGAGTCTGTCTGAAGGGGGGGAAGGGGGTTGGTAATTGGACAGGACAGTCACCTTTACCAGGTTACAGAGGCGGGGTCAGGTTCAGCAGCAGGGCACACACACATTGCAGTCACTAGTTACCCTGGTCAGTCTGGGAGGTGGTTTTAGTGTTCTGTGGTGGGTGGGGGGTGCTCTGTGACTTTGTGGCGGGGGAGGGCAGTTACTGATCTTATGCAGCGGTCCTTATCCTGGATCACAGAGCCACGCAGCAGGGGATCTGTAACCGTCCTCCCCCTGCCACAAAGTCACATAGCCCCCCCACACACAGAGTCCCGAACAGGAGGGGTGGCAGGCTCCGTTGAAACCACCAGTCCACCACTGCGGAGCCTGTCATTCCTGGAGTTTAGAAGCGTCATTTGCATCACTACACTACACCCGCTCCCCACCACAGTCTGCGTCCCAGTTTCAACACTTTCCCACGAAAACAGTAATAAAGAAAACGGTGTTCATTAACAAAATTCAAGTGATTTTATTTTTAAACGTGGGTTGTAAGGGGGGGAACGGGGTATGTAACTGGAGAGGATACTGAACATTTAGTGGGTAAAGAAACGGGGGCATGTTCAGCTTCTCTGTACACAAACTGAAAAGTCACAGGTTACCCTGCTCACTCAGGAACCTAGCTTTCAAAGCCTCCTGCATGCACAGCGCGTCCCGCTGGGCTCTTCTAATCACCTGGCTGTCTGGCTGGGCGTAATCAGCAGCCAGGCTATTTGCCTCAACCTCCCACCCCTCCATAAAGGTCTCCCCCTTGCTCTCACAGAGATTGTGGAGCACACAGCAAGCTGCAATAACAATGGGGATATTGGTTTCGCTGAGATCACAGCGAGTCAGTAAGCTTCTCCATCTCCCCTTGAGACGGCCAAAAGCACACTCCACCACCATTCTGCACTTGCTCAGCCGGTAGTTGAAGAGTTCTTTTTCAGTGTCCAGGGCGCCAGTATAGGGCTTCATGAGCCAGGGCATTAGCGGGTAGGCTGGGTCCCCGAGGATGACTATAGGCATCTCCACATCCCCAAGAGTTATTTTGTGGTCCGGGAAGTAAATACCTTCCTGCAGCCGTCTAAACAGACCAGAGTTCCTGAAAACACGAGCGTCATGAACCTTGCCCGGCCATCCGACGTTGATGTTTGTAAAACGTCCCCTATGGTCCACCAGTGCTTGCAGCACCATTGAAAAGTAGCCCTTTCGGTTGATGTACTGGCTGGCCTGGTGGTCCGGTCCCAGGATAGGGATGTGAGTTCCATCTATAGCCCCACCGCAGTTTGGGAATCCCATCTCGGCGAAGCCATCTATGATGACCTGCGCGTTTCCCAGGGTCAACTACCTTTGAGAGCAGTACCTCAACGATTGCGTTGGCTACTTGCATCACAACAACCCCCACGGTAGATTTGCCCACGCCAAAGTGGTTCGCGACTGACCGGTAGCTGTCTGGCGTTGCAAGCTTCCAGAGGGCTATGGCCACTCGCTTCTGGACAGTCAGGGCTGCTCGCATCCGGGTGTCCTTGCGCTTCAGGGCAGGGGACAGCAACTCACAAAGTTCCAGGAAAGTCCCCTTCCGCATGCGAAAGTTTCGCAGCCACTGTGATTCATCCCAGACCTGCAGTACTATGCGGTCCCACCAGTCCGTGCTTGTTTCCCGGGCCCAGAATCGCCGTTCCACAACATCAACATGACCCATTGCCACCGTGATGTCCTCGGCGCTGGGTCCCGTGCTTTCTGACAGGTCTGTGCTACTCTCAGACTTCAGGTCCTCACCGCGGTGCCGTAGCCTCCTCGCCTGATTTCTCTGCATCTGCCTCTGGGAAAGGTGGATAAGCTGCGAGGTGTTGACAACGGCCACAACTGCAGCGATGGTCGCAGCGGGCTCCATGCTCGCAGTGCTGTGGCGTCCGCGCTGTCACTGACCAGAAAAGTGCGCGAACTGATTTCCCGCCAGCGCTTTCAGGGAGGGAGGGTGGTAGTGACGGACGGATGACGACAGTTACCCAAAAGCACCCTCGACACATTTTTTTACCCAGAAGGCATTGGCGGCTCGACCCAGAATTCCAATGGGCAGCGGGGACTGCGGGAACTGTGGGATAGCTGCCCACAGTGCACCGCTTCCTATGTCGACGCTTTCCCCGTTAGTGTGGACTCACAAAGTCGAATTACTGTCCTTAGTGTGGACACACACGTTCGACTTTGCAATATCGATTCCACATATTCGATTTAAGTAACATCGAACTACTCTCGTAGTGTAGACATACCCTAACAGTAGTATCTGATATGAACAATGTCAGGAACAGGAATCAGCCATTTCCTGGCCCAAGAGAATAATTTATCTTCACCTTAAGCAAACCTTGTTCTTCCCATAGCAACAACCTGAATATCACCACAGTAGTTATGCTCTGCTCTTAGATAACCATGGCACAAAAGACAACTCCTAATATAGCCAGGGATTTTAGAAACCCTTAACAAATCTCAGCTGGGTTTTAAAATGGGCAGGATGGATTAAATAAATTAATAGCAAAATTAGGTTAAAGCTTGGAAGTGTTTGTTTTGCTTGAAGAGCTAAAACATTAATCAAGGTTTCTTCGGAATGCACATATGGTGCCTGATGGACTATCAAAGTCAATATTTTAATAAATCACAAGCATAAAACACAGACAGAAGATTTGAAAAGTTTAGATAGACCAACAGAACTGCTTTTGTGTTCTAATAGTTCACCCCTGCACTTTGCCACTCAGGAAATAAAGAAATCATAAAGGAAAACTAAGAATGATGAAAGCATCACAAGGTCCACTGGGGGGAAAAAAAACAAAAAAACCTCAACTCAAAATGTCAACTCAACACTAGAGTGGAAAAAGAGTTACTTCTGTGAGGTTATGAACAAATCCATATGTAACCCACCATTGCATGTCTTCCTGCTGCCATTCTTGTCTAAGATTTTCATTAACAAAGTAATATCTATATGTGTAACATAAATCAAACACTTAATAACATTATGGGTTGGAATGAAATTCCCATATGAGCAAGAAAATTAAAACGTAAGGAAAATGCAGTCTGAAGCTCTGAGATTCCTGCCCCAGAAACCAGCACTGTTATTCCAGTTTGGCAGTGGGAAGACAATATGCCCCATAAAGGAAGGCTGAAATATTTAATGTAAAATTAACATTTAAATATTATGTTACATATTAATATAACTTTATTTGTTATTATTATTCTTCTACGAGTTCCTAAATGCCCCAAACAAGATTGTAGTCTCACTGTGTTAGGTATTATACAAATGTGTACAGTCCCTGCCCTGATGAGCTGACAGTCTAAATAAAAAAAGAGAAACCTGTGGGAGAAAGGATTATCAACTTTTAAAGATGGGAAACTTAATTAGAGAAAGATTAAGTTACTTGTTCAAGGACAGACAGGAAATCAGTGGCAAAATGAGAATTCAAATCCAGAACTTCCGAGTCCCAATCCGAAGCCTTAACCACAATAAGATGATTGTTTTTCCTAAGAAAGTTCCATTGCAGTGCAAGATTATTCTTGGTCCTTTAAAAATGTTTCAAATTCAAAAGCCCTCCTCTTCCGTGCATACCCTACCAACCACCACTACAGCCTTTGATGGTCTGCCCGCTCTAATCACTCAGCTTTCCACCCAGGTCACGTATTTATGTCTCCCTCTTTCGGGGAATATAAAGAGTCTGGCAAACAATAGCTCTATGGTCACATGAACGGCTCCAGGCCTCCCATGGGTTGAGGTTTTGAGGTCTTGCTCCTTCTGTTACCCGGGGTTCTTTTAACCCAAAGCTCTTGGTAACTTTTACTGTGTGCGAGGTGGTGTCAGGAAATAAATCAAGGGAGACATGGCTGTCTGACCGATAGATGGCTGGCACAAACAGGACAACACAAGAGTACTTTTACTTAAAGATAAACTTTATTTAGACTCAAGCACTCATACATGTCCGCAACAGGTTAGTAAAACACCCCCAACCCCCAATAATTACTGAAGCTGAGTGTGGCTCTCGAGTGGCACAGCGACAAGCTTCCATTGGCCAAACTTCCATCTGCCAGTGGGAACCCCCAAGATGCGTCCAGAGGGAGCATCCCTGAAGAAACCCTCCCGAAGAGTCCATCTACCTCAAATTTCCCCCCCTTATTTATACATTAGTAATACAATGACATATCCCTTAAAGAAAACTTGCTAAACAAGCAGTTTTTAAAAGTCAAACAAGAGGTTTCCTTATGATCATCTATTAACCAGATTTTTTTTTTCCAGAGTGTCCATGCCTTGGGACCCTGACAGACACAGTCCTCGGGGTATACACTGCAGTTTGCCCCAGGGAGCAGGGGCTTGGTGATTACTGGTAGTAGCCCATAACTGAGGCAAGGTTATTTACAATACATATGTAAACGTGCGGGACTCACCCCTGCAGCACCTCCTGCTGGTTGTCTCTGGGAATTAGCTCTTTCAGCCTCCGGAGCGCCCTCTGTAGGTCGGTGTCCCGCTTGTAGCTGGCCCCATGTCCCTCCCAGACCCCAGTGCCCCTTTACCCTGGGGCTGCCCCCTGGCAATACCCCCGCAGTCTCAGGGTCTCCCCACCCACGGGAACCCACCCAACCCTCTATCCCCACCTTGCCTCAGTTATGGGCTACTACCAGTAATCACCAAGCCCCTGCTCCCTGGGGCAGACTGCAGTGTAAAAGCCACTCATCATAGGCAAGGGGGTTCAGACCTGCTGCCTTCTTCTGCCTCCCAGTACCATTATGGGCCTTGGACCAGGCCCTGCAGCCTGGGGAGTTGCCAGCCTGGAGCTCCCCTGGCCTTTCCTCAGCCCTGCCTCACTTCCAGTACCCTTTCTGCAGGCAGCCAGGCCCTGCTCTCTCCGAGCCTGGAGAGGGACTCCTCTTGGGCCTCTGGCTCACAGCCTTTTTATACAGGCCAGCTGTGGCCTGATTGGGGTGTGGCCCAGCTGCGGCTGCTCTGCCAATCAGCTCAGCTTTTCTCCTGCCCCAGCCCTTTGCCAGGGCTGTTTTAAGCCCTTCCGGGCCGGAGCAGGTGACCACCCCGCTACAACATATATCAGCAATTTTAGCGTTCTTAGCAGGAAGGACGCGGGATCAAGCTGCCCTGTCTGTGGCACTCAAAACCCCCTCTCCTCCTGCCTTGGTTATGCTAAGGCTGCTGCGTGACCAATTTATGGCCTGATGACTTGACTATTTTTAGCAATAAGCAATAGTGGTTTAGTACGGCCTGCTGACTTGGCTACTGTTAGCAGGCAATAGTGATTCAGCCACTTTACTGGTTTGCCAAAATCTCCCCGTACACTTCTGGCCTCAGGGTCTTCTCTTATCAAGAGTCCCCAGTATCAAGGACAGGCTTTTTACCTTCTGCATCCCTTAGAAGTTGGTAGGGGAACTTGGGACCACCCATTCCACCAGGTTCTATGCCAGGGCCCAACAACAGGCAGATAAATTCTGCTATACTACTGCTTGCGTGGAACACATCCTACCAGTCCCCCCTTTCCCAATGGATAAACTCATTAAACAACTGAAACCAAAGGTAAAGGTTCAGACCTTCTGAGTGTTATGAATCCCTTCTCTGTGAGTTTGGCAAAGTCACCATAGCCAGAGGTCTCAAGCAGCTGGACCTCCTGCAGTGCTCCTTCCCAAGAGCTGGGAGGGTAGGTTAGTTCACCTCCACTGCCTGCCCTCCTACTCAGCTGGTCTGTTCTCCTTTTGTGTTCCTCCTGCAAGCCATGCATGCTTTACAGGTTGGAAGGGTGGACCACCCGCCTGGGCCAAAAGAAGCTTCTCAACTGCTTCCTTTCTAGTGCGTGGTTTATATACCCCATCACATTCCCAAATTTGGGAGAAGATAACTCTTACTAAGGGGATAAGGGCTAAGGTTCTGTGCTGCTGCATTTTCCTTGATACTTAAAAATAGCATTCAATCATGTAATTATCTTGTGTTATACTTACGTTGCAAGCTCCTTGGGGCAGGGACCTTGTTTTTGTTCTGCATTTGTACAGCACCTAGCAAAATAATATATAGGTCTATGACTAGAGCTTGTAGGCCCTATGGTAATACAAGTAAATAAATACATAAATGTCATGTAATACATATCAACCAATGGGGCAAAGTTGTGGTTTCTGAATTTTCTGTATAGATAGGGATTTACACACTTCATTTAATTTTGACATTTACTGGTATTCAAGTGCTTAACTGTGTAACATTAAGCTGCATAAACTTTGGGGGAGGATTGGGGGGGGGGGGCGCAATTCATATACCATACCATTATTTCTTTCTGCTGCTATTTTGCCTTAGCCTGAAGTTTTCAGTGGAGGTGGTAACATTTGAAAGTAAGCAGGCAAAGCTAACACCTAAAAGTGTACTAAAAACCAATTTACAACAAGTAGTGAAGATCACACTATCTCCTTCCATTGGTAGTTTCTAAGTCATGGTAAAATAAGCGGGTCTTTTAACTTCTCTCACTTATTTACAGTTAGAGAACAGTAACTTGAGGAGGAAATGAATCTAGTGCGAGCACTTCTTTCAAATGAAAAGAGGTGACATTGCTGGCACCATAAACCAATTCAATTCTATCCTCTGGAAGTAGCCACCAAATCCTTTGCTACATTTTTTCTTTTGGGACCAGAAGAGTCAGAAATAAATGTTTCAAACTAAATAATGATGGGAAGCAGAGGTTACACTTATTTTTCATTTCCCCCTTCATGTATAAGTCAAATTCTACAATTTCTGGGGGGGAAATCTTTTAAAATTAATTTCCATTCCTCATTACCATCCACTGCAGTATGAAACAGGGAGCATGTATAAAAAATCTTTGATGAAGTGTCCATTATGTAAGGGTGATGCAATGATAATTCAATTAGATGATTTCAGTGTATAATATTCATGATCTCCAATAAAAATATGATGGGAGAGGTACATATGTTGCAAATAAGTTGACACAGTAGCTTACAAGGGCCCTTTTGGAACCATTATGAGCTATCATATTGAAATCTAGAGACTTTCTAGTCTGTGGGCTAAAAACACATCAGTGTCCTTTTATATGTGGTTCAATGGCCTGACAGACTATAACTGCTCCTCTACTCAGTGGAAATTAAGTGCATGCATAATAACCCATGTGAAAAATGAAGTGTTGGGTTTTTTTTAAACAATCAAATGAAAAAAATCCTGACACTTGACAATGGCTAGGCACCAGGGTGTGCTGTGATCACTGCTTATTAAACAAAATAACACTATTTCACTAGCACCTTTTGTTCTCCCTGTATTCATTGCCTCATCTTATAGATGGTAAGCTCTTTGGAATCGGGACCATCTTTTGCTAGCAGAATGGGGGCCTGATTCTTGATGGGGGCTTCTAGTGTTACAAGAGAAATTGACAGCCATTTTGTGCACTCAGCCACCATTAACTGGAAGTGATAACAGCAAATAGTTAGAAATAACTTGAGCTTTTGAATAAGCATACGAAATAGCTGCAGCTGCAGTTTTGCTGATAAGGATGGAAAGTAAAATTGGAAGAATCATGAGAATGGGCAGAATTGTGAATGGTTGAGCTTGGATGTTATGACAAGGTGTTGCTAGCTGATGTTAGAAAAATTGTTAATTTTCAAGGGGTTACTATGAGTTATTAGCTTTGTTTTGAACAACCTATAGAAAGATCTGTCAGAGTATGTTATTTGGTAAAGTTCGGAGAGGTTGTCTATGAGTTAGGAGGCTCACATCCAAATCCCCAGTGGCTAGGAGGAAGGCTGGCCACTAGAAACCTGTTGCTGACCACTCAAGACCATCTCAAACTTTGGGTAACTATATCTGGGTTGCTCGAGTTAGACTATTGCTATTTTATATGTGTGCTTTAGACTCAATAAAAAAGATTTTGGGTGAAAGAACTCTTGTTTTTACCAATCATTTGTCAGATGAAGGAACTGTGTCCCCATCGATTTATATCCTGAAACCGCCTGGAGATAAGAAAATATAAGTTACAATCGTTTCAGATTGAGAACACCCAGCGTAACACTAGGCACAACCACAATAAAAATAAATACAGCTAATTAAATATATATACAGACAAAAAAGCCCCTACTGCACCAACTTCACCACATGGTTGTCTAATGATTTGGGGGCTTCACTGTGTCTTGATTTATCTTTTTAATCTGTTAACTTCCTAGGATAGATACTGTAGGTGAAATCCTGACTCTGCTAAAGTCAATGGTAAATCTTCCATGGACTTCAATGGGGCTGGGATTTCACCCTGTATCTTGTTCTATGTATTGTACAGTTCAGAGCACACAATTTGTGCTCACTATATAATAAAATATGATTATAATGCTATATCAGAAATGCAGTCATAAGTAACCTTGATAAAATCTATAAAATTCGGACTGTATATGCACAGGTACCGGTTTGCAATGTGAAATATCTACAATAACTACTTATGGGGCACCAGTCACTACAGTATCAAATAAACATTATTTCATTCCCTTTTTACATAGTAAAAAAAAATAAAACTAGTTTGCATTACTCATCTTTCACATTATGGAGCTTCAGAAGGGACTGTCTGTCCTTGGATGACAGGCTTTCCATGACCTCTCCAACAAGGGGATCCAGCTGTATAGCAGGTTTAGGGCAAAAGGCCACAATCTAGACCACTGAAATGAACTGGGAGGAGGGACGATGGGGGGATTTCAATAGGAGCAGGCTGGAGCCTTTATCTCTTTTTAAGCTTACAAATGGTCAACATAATTTCCTGGAAAACAGAAATAAAATCTTCCCTCATACCTGTGACTTTGTGGCCTTTTCTGAATTTTTATGGCTGAGTTTTAAACCTGTGGAAAATTGAGTTTATAATGGAAAGAGTGATGGACACTTAGCTTCAGTTTTAATGAAAGGTGCAGCTGTGATAGTGCACTCTGGTGATGGAAAAATACCCTGCTGAAAGCTGAAAAAGTTACCACTGGGTCTTCAGACTTAACTTATTGCCCAAAGCTACCATAAATCTGATAGTGTTGAAATGATCTTTAAACCAGTTTTCATTATCAGTCTGAAATCCCCTCTAGACATACACCCATCAAAGTGATTTTCAGTGCCTAATGTGTCCATGAAATTTTCAACTTCTGAGCAACTTTGCATGTTACGGGTAGAATGAGAGAGGACAGTTACTCCTTTCACCCACAGAAAAGCAATCTTCAGATAGATTGTTACCTATTTATACAACCATTTCAGAATACTGCTGTTTTAGTGGTGAGACAGTTGTTCATATGATCACTTCAGTACACTCTGGGATACTACCTTTGGAATAGCAGTGTCATCTTGTGACTGATATAGGTAAGCAAGAAAAGTTGGTGAGAACACAACTTCACATTTGTCTCATTTGTATCAGAACAAAACTCCAAGTACTATCCTTGAACTACAAACCCCTTAATGATATTGATTTAGCTACCTCAGAGACCACTGATACTCTATCACTATCCTAAAAGACAACGATGATCCAAAGGAATGATGAAGCTGGAGAGTCTCGTATTTAGACTATCGGGTGCTAGGGGCAGAATATAGTCATCGGTGGTAGCCAGTCTATGGAATTCTTTGATTACACTGTTCTACAGCCAAAATGCTTCTGAAATAAATGTAGTCAAACTTTACTAATTCTGGGTCACTGAGAACGAAAATGATGCTTAAAATTGTTGATTGGCTCTAGTTTTCAAGATATGCTATTGGGTCAGTATATACGACCCTTGACTTGGGAATGGCGGAGGATAAGTGAGTTATAAAGGGAAGGGATCTCAGTTTAAACCAGAAATGACTAAAATACATCTTTGACTGGATCTATGAATAAATCTATGACTGGGTTTGGACAGTACTTGCTTTTTAGGCAAAACAATGAATGATGCAATCTGAAGCTGGCATTGCGTCATACATGATATGAATTTCATCATGTTATTCCTAGAAGTCATGGATGATGCAATCATAACGAAGCTTACATCACTCTTCTGAACAAATTGCCCTATATCAGCTCTAGAAATCATACAGTGTCATGCTCTCTTATTTGTCAGTGTTTGATTTTGCAAAGGGACACATTTCTGTTTAGCCAAAGTGAGCAGAGATGCCTCATACTTGTGTGAACAGTACAGATAACTTCTGCTATGTTTGTGGTGAAGTGACTTTTGCATCACAAAAGCACAGTATAACCACTATGGTTAAGAAAGCCTATCACCTTTATTTTGGCTGCAAAATTGGAGATCAGGACAAGAGGTGGGCCCCACACATATGCTGCAACACTTGTGCAACAAATCTTCACCAGTGGTTGAACAGGAACAGGAAATCTATGCCTTTTGCAGTGCCAATGATTTGGAGAGAGCCAACAGATCATACCAGCAATTTGTTACTTCTGCATGGTGCCTCCAGTTGGGAAAGGTGTGTCAAAGAAGAAAAAGTGGACTGTGCATTATCCAAACATTCCATCAGCTATACGCCCAGTACCCCACGGAGAAGGACCGCCGGTTCCTTTTGCACCAGAATCATTCTCACTCGAGTCAGACGAGGAAGAGGAAGAGGATGAAACTTCTGGTCCTGAACCATCAATGTCACAGGACCCACATTTTCTCCCATCCACCTCCTCTGAACCACACCTCATAACACAAGGTGAACTGAATGACCTTGTCAGGGATTTGGAACTTCCCAAGAGTAAGTCAGAGCTGTTGGGCTCCAGACAACAGCAGTGGAATCTCCTGGCAGGTGATGTTAGGGTTTCCATGTTCCGTGACCGTCAAAAGGATCTTGTCCCATTCTTCTTCATGGAAGGTGATCTTGTAGCCTGCAACAACATCGATGGTGTGATGGCAGCCCTCAACATCGTTCACGATCCAGATGAGTGGAGACTGTTCATTGATTCATCGAAGATGAGTCTTAAAGCTGTTTTACTGCATAATGGCAATGTTTTGCCATCAATTCCAGTTGGTCATGCAGTCCATATGAAGGAAACCTATGACAACATGAAACAACTTTTGAGGTGCATAAACTATGACCAACATCAGTGGCAGCTTTGTGGCGATTTGAAGGTTGTTGCTCTCTTGCTTGGTCTGCAGACTGGATACACAAAGTACTGCTGTTTTCTCTGCGAATGGGATAGTCGTGCAAGAGATTCCCACTACATCAAGAAAGATTGGCCACTCCGACAGTCATTGGAGCCTGGGAGGAAAAGTGTTCAGCATCCACCACTTGTTGAATCAAGGAAGATTTTGTTACCACCCTTACACATCAAGCTGGGTCTGATGAAGAACTTTGTCAAGGCCATTGACAAAACATAAGCAGCTTTCAAGTACCTCCGTGGAAAATTTCCAAGGTTAAGTGAAGCTAAGATAAAGGAAGGTGTCTTTGTTGGTCCTCAGATTCGTGAACTTCTTCGAGATGATGCATTTGACCATGCACTGCGTGGCAAGGAAAAGACGGCATGGAAAGCCTTCCAGTTAGTGGCAATAAATTTTCTCGGAAACAACAAGGCAGACAACTACAGGTTGTTGGTGGAAAACCTCCTCAAGGCATACAAAAGCCTTGGTTGCAACATGTCACTAAAGATACATTTTTTGCACTCTCATCTAGATTTTTTTCCACCGAACTGCGGAGTAGTGAGCAACGAGCATGGCGAGCGATTTCACCAGGACATTGCAACAATGGAGAAACACTATCAGGGCAAATGGAGCCCATCAATGCTTGCAGACTGTTGCTGGACAGTGACAAGAGATGCTCCATTTAATGAATACAAGAGACAAGCCAAGAAGCGCCGAGTAGACACTGAATAGGACTAAACTATGTACAGAATAGTTTTTTGCCTTTTGTTTCATAATCAATTTTATTTATATAACCCTTTTGCTGATTTTTAAAGTGTTACATAAACAGGACAGGTGAAATATTATCATGTAAAGCAACCATAAACACATGAAAAGACCTAGGTTTACAATTTATGATTAAAACTCTACTATCTACACAATATACATAGACATAAAATGTAAAAACTTAAATATCTTAGAAACAGTAGCCAATCAGTTGTTTTAATTGTCATATTTGAATTCAGCACATCAAAATACATAATAAATAGCACATTTTATCTCTGAAGCAGACGACTTCTCAAAAATTGTAGACCAGTGTTACATTCATGCCAAGTTTGACTGTGTTCTGACTGAAGGGGCAGGGGTATTCCCTCAATTTGCTGTTCTCTGGCTGATTTTTTGTTTGTTTGGTGGTTGGTTGGTTTGGTTTTTGGCCTTTTATGAAAATTTTTGTTGAAAAAATTAATTTTTATTTGGTGGGAGGGAATTGGGAGGAGAGGGGTTGAAAAAACCCTAAAATATTTGGATTTGGGATTTCTTCACTGATGAAAGCAATAAAAATGTATTTTTTCATAAAAATGCATTTTCTATCAAAAATGTTTTGAGAGAAAAATTCTGATCTGTTCAAAATTACTTCAAATTTTGTTTACTAACATTAACAGTGAAATTGGATACTAAAATATTGTAGTTTGCTCTTTCAAAGACTCTTTTTCTCAGTAAAACCATACTGCTTCTTTACAAAAATGACTGTGCATGAATTGTTGTAGTCATTCAGAATATATTGGTGTTCTCTTTTAATTTCATTTGAAAAAGCTCCTTTTAAATAGAGCTGTTTGGGAATTTTCCATTAGAATTTATTTCCTACAGAAAATGCAGTCCCTGCAAAAAAAATCAATTTCCTGCAGGACAATTTTGATTTTGTAAAAAGAAAAAAAAATATATATATATATATATATATATATATATATATATATATATATATATATATATATATATATATATATATAGATCGTCCATCAGGAATAACTAAATGAAATATTTCATTTTGGGTCAGTTCAACCTGAATTGGAATATTTCATTTTTAAAGTGACCCAACACATTTACTTTCAAATTTGTTAAAAAGCCATCAAACTGCATTTAACTATTGCCTTATGGGAATCGTAGTTTGGTCCCCATTCTCTCCTCTGGGCCATACTCCCTAGCAGTACATCTCCTAAAAAGCATTTTCCCTGTGTGGTGCATCATGGGAGTCACACGACTCTTGGTACATTATGGAAGATGTAGTCCAGCCCTGGAGCTTGACCAATAGGATAGAAAAGGGGCCAGAACTACAATTCCCATAAAGCAACAGGGAAATGCAATTTAATGTTGAAAAATGTGACGAGACAAATGGAAGCAATTCTGTTACAGGAATTATAGAATCATAGAAATGTAGGCCTGGGAGGGACTTTGATATGTCAGATAGTCCAGTACCCTGCATTGAAGCAGAACTAAGTATTATCTAGACATCCCTGACAGGTGTTTGTCTAATCCAGGGGTAGGCAACCTATGGCACGCGTGCCGAAGGCGGCACACGAGCTGATTTTCAGTGGCACTCACACTGCCCGGGTCCTGGCCACCCGTCCAGGGGGCTCTGCATTTTAATTGAATTTTAAATGAAGCTTCTTAAACATTTTAAAAACCTTATTTACTTTACATACAACAATAGTTTAGTTATGTATTATAGACTTATAGAAAGAGACCTTCTAAAAACGTTAAATTGTATTACTGGCACGCGAAACTTTAAATTAGAGTGAATAAATGAAGACTCAGCACACCACTTCTGAAAGGTTGCTGACCCCTGGTCTAACCTGTTCTTATAATCCTCCAATGATGGATTTTCCACAGTCTCTCTAGGTAATTTGTTCCAGTGCTTAACTACCCTTACAGTTATGTATTTTTTTCCAAATATTATGTATTTCTGAATCTAAATTTTTGGAAGATCCACTTCCTGGAAAATATCAACATTTCAAGTTTTTGTCTCCAAATAGGATGCAAACAAATTTTGCTTAGCTCTACTTTGAAAACTTGCAGTATACAATCAAAACAAAGCAGCAAGAGTTCCACTACCTTCTCCTCAGTTCAAAACAAGTCTTATTCAGTGTAAACATGAAATAAGCAGAAAAAGCAAGTAGAGCCAGACTCATTATATATTAAAAGGCGAATGCATTGTCAGCATGCATACAGACTGTCCTACCACAAAAAGTTTATCTGAGTCTCTAATTATTTGTTTAAAGATAACGGGTTGGAAGCATAAAATAGTGTGACTCATTATTTGATTAAATGTTTCCCTCTGTGATTTATGAATCACTGTGAAACTGACAAAAGTAGTAGTAATAAGACAATGTAAGAGCTATAAAAGGAGGGTTATTACCATGCTAGCCTGCAACATTTTCTCAGCAGGCAAAACCTCAGAATAGTATAGGCAGCATCTTGCCTCATTGCTGCAAGAAGGATCAGCATTTGTCATAGTTACTAAAATCAATACAAACCTTTCTAGGGCCAGTTCTTATCCCAGCACATGAGGTTAATGAAGAGAGCAAGAGAGATTCTGGGGATACTCCTCAATCCAGATGACAAAGCTGCCAAATAGGAAACATAGTTATGACGATGTCAGCTCTCAATGTGGCAAAAATGGGAGGAATGGGAAGCTCAGCTCTTAAGGCTAGGAATAATAGTTGCCAATAGTCATGGGATGTTGGCAGTTAACCGTGGAGCTTTCCAAAACCCTAGCATTTTCCCAGCCAAGCCAGGACTGTCATCAGCTACTAGAGTTAAGGCTATCAAGCTTTGGGCAGGAGGCACTGGTGCAGACTTGCATCACAAAGCCAAAGTGGCAATACATCAATGACCACATACCATTTATGCACTGCAGTCCTTTGATGCAGGAGGCATTGGCATATAGGCCTCCTATCAAGGTACATCTATGTATGTCTGTGCCATGAAGCAAAACAATGGTTGGGTTACCGGCTCATTTTAGGGAGTTGATGCAGAATGGCAACTATCAATGCTGCTGGGGGGGGGGGGGGAAAGAAGAGGGTGTTGTTGGAGCAAAGCCAAGTTATCTAGATATTTATACCTTGTCCATTATTGTAGTGCCTAAGTGCTAAGGAACTGCAGGTTCCAACTCAGGCAATCAGTGTAGTATTACCTCATAGGATATGCACAGAGGTAAGGTGCAAGGTGAATGGGATAAGCAAAGGACCACACCATGGAACCAAAGTATTGATGTGCTGTATATCAGGAAGCTGCCTTGATGCAAATATCCCCAGGTTGAATGCAGGGTAACTTTGCGGTTTAGATCTGCGTCATAAAGCTAAGTGTCATTGCACTCTAGATTCTGTGCTGAGGAGTCAGCTCAGGATTGCCTCAATTCATGAATGTTCAAAGCTTTTGACTAAGGTAGTATTGGCACAGAACCAGGACACAAGATTTAATTTGAGAGGAACAGGCTTTTTCTTAGCTGCTCCACTTAACACAATCATCTACATTCAATGCCTCCAGACAAAGAATATTGCTTTTTTTTACAAAAATCAACAAAGAACAACTCTTAACTACAGTATCTCAAGTTGAAGGCCATTATGCAAAACCACTTTACAGATGTGGGCTGTGTATTAGGTAACGGTCCAGTGCCTACCCACTGACCCTTTGCAGCCTTGTGTCAAGAAACTTTGGAACACAAATGCCACACAAGTACCTATAATGACTCCTGGGCTTTATTGTCATGCAGGGAGCTCCTGGAGGCATGGCCACAGATGCCCTGAAAGCTTCAAGCCAGATAACTTGCTCCACAAAGCTTCAGGACTTAAGGGCTTTCATTGAGGTCATACTTTGAAGGATAAGCCTAGACATTTGAGAATCTTCTTTCCCACATGGAATCCAATCATACTGATGCAGGAAATCTGTTGAGCTCTTTAAATAATTACTCTGTTATAGACAACTCTCCCCCAACATGATGTTTTTTTATGATCCAATTTTACTTTGTCTGATGTAATTTATGCACACAGAATGCTTTTAGAAAACTTTCTTAGCCAAAATCTTACAAAGATGCAAATCTGTGTCTTGTGCTAAAATCATCTGAATCACCTGAATTTGCTAATTATAATATTAGGATCTCATTGAAAAAAACATGTTTTTCCTGTTGGTGATTGACACAGTAAAATTACAATGCCATCTTTGACACTTCATTTTGTTGCAAATTTGTATCGACTGCAATGTCAGAAGCAATTGATCATGAAAACCTCCAACTGTAAATGTGTACAATGGAACTGAAGAACGTGTTCAATTTCTTTTTATATGTTTGTTTGCAAATCTGAAAGACAACATGTATCTCATCCAAAAAAATTTCTTGAACCTTGGATTACCAGACAAATCTTGGGTAAACTGGTAAACTGCAGACTTGCTGAACAAATGTTATTTTCCTTTCTAGCGTACGCTTAGCTGATTATAAAAATCACTGCAGGACTTTTGAAGCTTCAAAGGCTGTTTCACAGTTTCAGAGATTTCAAGACTAGAAGGGACCATTATGATCATCTAGTCCAGGGATCGGCAACCTTTGGCACGCGGCCCATCAGGGAAATCCACTGGCAGGACGGGCCGGTTTGTTTACCTGCAGCGTCCGCAGGTTCGACCGATCGCAGCTCCCACTGGCTGCAGTTCACCATTCCAGGCCAATGGGGGCTGCAGGAAGTGGCACGGGCCGAGGGATGTGCTGGCCGCAGCTTCCCGCAGCCCCCATTGGCCTGGAACGGTGAACTGTGGCCAATGGGAGCTGTGATCAGCCAAACCTGTGGACGCTGCAGGTAAACAAACCGTCCTGGCCCGCCAGGGGATTTCCCTGATGGGCAGCATGCCAAAGGTTGCCAATCCCTGATCTAGTCTGACCTCCAGTATATCACAGGCCATAGATCTTTCCCAAAACAATAGATAGATAGATAGATAGATAGATAGATAGATAGATAGATAGATAGATAGATAGATAGATAGATAGATAGATAGATATGTTTTAAACATCCAACCTTGATTTTAAAATTGCCAGTGATGGAGAATCCACCATAATTCTTGGTAAACTTCTTGGTTTCGATGGTTAATTACTCTCACAGTTAAAAATTAACACCTTATTTCTAGTCTCAGATTGTCTAGTTTCACCTTCCAGCCATTGGATCATGTTACCTTTGTCTGGTAGATTGAAGAGCCTATTATCAAATATTTGTTCTCCATGTAGTCTATAATCAAGTCACCCCTCAACCTTCTCTTTGCTAAACTAAATAGACTCAAAGAGCTCAATCTATCACTCTAAAGTATGTTTTCTAATATTTTAATCAGTCTCATGGCTCTTCTCTGAACTCTCTCCAATTTATCACCATTCTTCTTGAATTGTGGACACCAGAACAGTATGCAGTATTCCAGCAGTAGGCACACCAGTACAAAATACAGAGGTAAAATTACCTCTCTACTCCTCCTCAAGATTCCCCTGTTTATGTATCCAAGGATCGCCTTAGCTCTTTTGGCTACAGTGTCATACTAGGAGCTCATGTTCAACTGATTATCCACCCCAACCTCCAAATCTCTTTCAGAGTCACTGCTTCCCAGGATTGAATCCCCTAGCCTGTAAGTAAGGCCTACATTCTTTGTTCCTAGATGTATACCTTTACATTTAGCAGTATTAAAACATGTATTATTTGCTTGCACTCAGTTTACCAAGTGATCCAGATCGCTCTGTATCAGTCTGATGAACTACTTATTGTGGTCTGCTTTTCTCCTGCAAATTATGCAAACAAGTGTGACCTTTCACACTTCCACTACCCTAGCCAGGGAATATAATTAATAGATTAGCTAGATAAGACAGATAATATGGATGAATAGAGAGAAAAATATGGACTCACTGGCCCAAGACAGATATTTGAGAACTGGAGCTAGTCCAAATAGGAGTTGTATTTTCTCTTGCCATTTTCCTATTTAAAATCTCTGCCTTGTTTACAAGTGTACCAAGTCATAACATGTCTGCTAGTGTAATTGTAGCCTTTTTTCGTTTAGTGTAAATTGTCTGTTTTACAGAGAATTGGATGGAATGTCAGGATTATATTTTCCAGTGCCCTGTGGTTTAAGGAATTGCTCAAAGATCAGAAGGACAGAGTTCTGGTAAGTAGGGTGTTACCAGAGGAGAGATCCAGATAAAACTCTTAACATTTCATCAAAATGTTCCACTTTGAAACAGCACTCTGGTCAAGCAGTTCTTCAGAAGCCATTACTATTTTCATAACAGCCCTGATCTGATAGCTTAATAAGACAGTCTGTTCCAAGCCCTCGCTAATACTCTAGTCCTGGAACCCTTACTCATAAGAACGGCCGTACTGGGTCAGACCAAAGGTCCATCTAGCCCAGTATCCTGTCTACCGACAGTGGCCAATGCCAGGTGCCCCAGAGGGAGTGAACCTAACAGGTAACGATCAAGTGATCTCTCTCCTGCCATCCATCTCCACCCTCTGACAAACAGAGGTTAGGGACACCATTCCTTACCCATCCTGGCTAATAGCCATTAATAGACTTAACCTCCATGAATTTATCCAGTTCTCTTTTAAACGCTGTTCTAGTCCTAGCCTTCACAACCTCCTCAGGGAAGGAGTTCCACAAGTTGACTGTGTGCTGTGTGAAGAAGAACTTCCTTTTATTTGTTTTAAACCTGCTGCCCATTAATTTCATTTGGTGGCCCCTAGTTCTTGTATTATGGGAACAAGTAAATAACTTTTCCTTATTCACTTTCTCCACATCACTCATGATTTTATATACCTCTATCATATCCTCCCTTAGTCTCCTCTTTTCCAAGCTGAAATGTCCTAGCCTCTTTAATCTCTCCTCATATGGGACCCGTTCCAAACCCCTAATCATTTTAGTTGCCCTTCTCTGAACCTTCTCTAGTGCCAGTATATCTTTTTTGAGATGAGGAGACCACATCTGTATGCAGTATTCAAGATGGGCATACCATGAATTTATATAAGGGCAATAAGATACTCTCCGTCTTATTTTCTATCCCCTTTTTAATGATTCCTAACATCCTGTTTGCTTTTTTGACCGCCGCTGCACACTGCGTGGACGGCTTCAGAGAACTATCCACGATGACTCCAAGATCATTTTTCCTGATTCGTTGTAGCTAAATTAGCCCCCATCATATTGTATGTATATTAGGGGTTATTTTTTCCAATGTGCATTACTTTACATTTATCCACATTAAATTTCATTTGCCATTTTTGTTGCCCAATCACTTAGTTTTGTGAGATCTTTTTGAAGTTCTTCATGGTCTGCTTTGGTCTTAACTATCTTGAGCAGTTTAGTATCATCCGCAAACTTTGCCGCCTCACTTTTTACCCCTTTCTCCAGATCATTTATGAATAAGTTGAATAGGATTGGTCCTAGGACTGACCCTTGGGGACCACCACTAGTTACCCCTCTCCATTCTGAGAATTTACCATTTATTCCTACCCTTTGTTCCCTGTCTTTTAACCAGTTCTCAATCCATGAAAGGACCTTCCCTTTTATCCCATGACAACTTAATTTACGTAAGAGCCTTTGGTGAGGGACCTTGTCAAAGGCTTTCTGGAAATCTAAGTACACTATGTCCACTGGATCCCCCTTGTCCACATGTTTGTTGACCCCTTCAAAGTACTCTAATAGATTAGTAAGACACAATTTCCCTTTACAGAAACCATGTTGACTTTTGCCCAACAATTTATGTTCTTCTATGTGTCTGACAATTTTATTCTTTACTATTGTTTCAACTAATTTGCCCGATACTGACATTAATCTTACAAGACTGCAATTGTTGGGATCACCACTAGAGCCCTTTTTAAATATTGGCGTTACATTAGCTATCTTCCAGTCATTGAGTACAGAAGCTGATTTAAAGGACAGGTTACAAACCATAGTTAATAGTTCTGCAACTTCACATTTGAGTTCTTTCAGAACTCTTGGGTGAATGCCATCTGGTCCCAGTGACTTGTTACTGTTAAGTTTATCAATTAATTCCAAAACCTCCTCTAGTGACACTTCAATCTGTGACAATTCCTCAGATTTGTCACCTACAAAAGCCGGCTCAGGTTTGGGAATCTCTCTAACATCCTCAGCCGTGAAGACTGAAGCAAAGAATTCATTTAGTTTCTCCGCAATGGCTTTATCGTCTTTAAGCGCTCCTTTTGTATCTCGATCATCCAGAGGCCCCATTGATTGTTTAGCAGGCTTCCTGCTTCTGATGTACTTAAAAAACATTTTGTTATTACCTTTTGAGTTTTTGGCTAGCTGTTCTTCAAACTCCTCTTTGGCTTTTCTTATTACATTTTTACACTTAATTTGGCAGTGTTTATGCTCCTTTCTATTTACCTCACTAGGATTTGACTTCCACTTTTTAAAAGATGCCTTTTTATCTCTCACTGCTTCTTTTACATGGTTGTTAAGCCACGGTGGCTCTTTTTTAGTTCTTTTACTGTGTTTCTTAATTTGGGGTATACATTCAGGTTGGGCCTCTATTATGGTGTCTTTGAAAAGCGTCCATGCAGCTTGCAGGGATTAAATTGACTACTTGAGAGAGTAAGGGTTGCAGGATCAGGCCCTAAATTTGGGGTTATAATGGTAAGTGATTTGGCATTTACTTTCCCTGCAACAGAAACGGGGAGGAAATCTGTGAGACTCTTTTGGCCCTAACCCACCTAACGTGAGGGAGTCCAAGACAAACTGATTAAGAAAATTACCCTATTTTCTCGAGAGTGCTCGTCACTGTGTGATGCCCACTAACTTCTTTTTGCCCCCATATCCCACAGATGTGTGTCTGCATGTGAATCAGCTACTCCATGGTAACAGCCTTGAAAATTCATATTGTATTTTCTCACTCGTTACAGCACTAATGACTCTTCAGTGTTTGGCTCACAGATGTATAATTTAAATCAGTATAATAGCTGCTAGTCTCTTCGGCTGTGTTTGCTGAAGTCAGGATATGATAACATTCCTTCCTGATGATCATCCAACAACCAACCATTTGCAAGGAAACAGAACAAGAAGATGGGGAGAGTAGGGGACTTTTGTGAAAGTTGTTTCCTTTTGTTCTTATCCTTCTATGACCTTCTCTAGGACTTCCCTCTTACGTGACTAGTTCACTAAACAGACTTCATTTGACCCTGATGGGCTACTATAGTATGAATTTCAAAAGCAAATTAGCCCCAGTGTTTAAAGATAAAATGTGAAGGATTTACACAGTTTGGCACACTTGGGCCAACCTATTTTCCTAACGTAGACCAGACCTTTGAAGTAAAGAAAGCCAAGAATGTTCAAAGTGGCCTGAAAACCGAAAGATATTTTAAGTGGCCTAGAACACATGAGTCAAGCAACAATGAGATAATCCCTCAAGCTTCCCCTGGGTTCAGTCTTGCATGTCTCAGCACAAGAGTATATTAGCACTGGAGCTTTGTCCACCTCTTCCTCTTTTGAAAAAAATGAATTGGGTTTTCAGCCAGTGAGTGGATGAGTGGCATTGCTGGTGCACAAAGGACACCATTCTGGATGAAAGTATAGAATATTACTATGCTCATCATATTAGTGCTGACTGCTGACCATTAGCCCTTAAACAATGCAAGCATACAACACTGACTTTGAACTAACAAATACCTTACCCAAATATAACAGTAATATTCTGAAACACTGCCATCTTGTGGCATTTTTAAGACAGACTTTGCCAGAGAAGAATCTACTTGATTTACTTCCCTACGTGAAGGTTAAGCAAAACAAATTACGTGAAATCTTAAAACAAATGAATGCTGTCACTTTCATTTATCAAGAAAAGTGATATGTGCACTTTCCAGCTACGAATTTTATCATTAACATCTCGTGCAGAGAGGAGAGAACAAAAAGAAATTAGTTGCATGAAATGCTGTCATTCTTCACTCAATGAAGAATGCTGCAATAAACACAGCTCTGATAACATAATTAAGCACAGATTGTAATTACTTAGGAATCAGATTCTCATTTTTAACACCTTATTAATTAAGTGAGGTTGATATTAAGTGACCACTAATGGGTTCAGTAAAAATTGGTGGCATATTAGACATAGCCAATAACTAAAAGATGACCAAAATTGTACTGGGCAGTGTGAAGTGATTGCTTTCACATAGGTTTGCTTAGGCAAGGTTCTCATTCGTGCATATTTCCAATGTATCCTCGCATGGGAAGATAAGAATATTAATTTTGGATCAACCTGTGGTCCATTTAGACCAAGTACCCTGTCTCTGGCAGAAGCCAATAACCAGTTTCAGAGGAAGGTGCAAGAAGCCCACAGTTGGCAACTGTGGGATAATGTGCCCCATGACGGTCTTGTCCCAATCCCTAAATAGTTAGAGATTGACTTAAATCCTAAATCATGAGATTTTTATCCCTTTCAGAACTTTTTGTTTTCATTAATAGTTTTACTCTGGATATTCTTGCTATTCATATAAACATCCAATCCCTCTTTGACTATTAGTAATTTCTTGACTGTGGTTCTCCAAACATGTATATTGTCAGCCACTTTGTTATTTTTTTAAGTGGATTACAGTTCCCGTCCTTTTATTTTCCTTCAAGCTAGGCATAGACACAGTCACTTTTGTAATCTACAGTACTGAAATACATTTGAAAAGGCATGCAAATGGTGCTGTTAAATCATTCAGACATGATAGGGATTGCATATCAAACACAGACAGGGACAATGGACTGAATCCAAATGACCAAAACCTTTGCTGGTTAGAGAGAATACCTTATTATCATTAAGATCAACTTCCATCATCAGTCTCTCACTGCATGGCTGAAATCAGCAAGTGAATGAAAAGTAGGTAGCTGAAACTAAGCCCAAGCAAGGCACATGGGGAGAAGGAAACATTTGAAGAGCTATCTTCCAAAAAAAGCACCTACCAATACTGAAGAAGTCTACTGTCAATTAGTCACCTCAGTCCATTGGCTAGGAGATCAGTGGACTCTTCCCTGTTTCAAGATACCTCAATAGCTACAGTTGCCAAACATCATTTTCTTTTATCTATGACTGGCAAGAAGGCTCTGACTCCCATTGTCAAATGAGGACCTGGTCATAGTGATCTACACCTTTGTGTCTGTGGGGGTATACTTGGTAATGAGCATACAGTTCTTTAAAAATTCCAGATGGCCCAAAATACAGCAAACATCTACTGACCAACACCAATCACTGACAGCACACCACTCTGGCACTCTGCCAACTACTTGGCCTCCCATAGCACACTAGGTTAATTTCAAGGTAGAAGGGCTCATCTTTAAGGCCCATCGCAGTTATGCCTCTTGATATGGGAACAGGTCCTCCCAGCACAGTTTTGCTCCAGAGGAAGGGTGACATGGTTAACCTCAGTGGTCAAGCCTGTGAGAGAGAAGGACAGAGTATTTTTGCCAACTATCCTAAAACTGTGAAACTCCCGTTCAGGTGATAAAAGAACAGTAGATGTTACCACCTGCAGAGCACAATGCAGGAATTTTCTTGCTATTACCTTGTTTCCATTGATGTCCTGATTTTGTTTCAAAGGAGTTAGTCGTATGGCCATAAATGCATTCAAATATATTACATCCTCTCTCACATACAGTTTTCAGAAGTATGATATGCTTTCTTTATGCACACAACTCACATCTGTAATCAGGTGCCTACCACTATAGTATCTGTGTGAGAGAGGCTCCAGCTAGTGGATTATATTTCTTCCTCCTCCCTAGTATATTGCTAGAATTATTTCTTCCTTCAGCTCTGTGTGTATGTATGCACGTCTGAGGTTCTCCTCTTTCCCCTTCCATTGTTTTCTTAGTTTATATGAAGAGGAGACTAAGAAAGTGAGCCTTAATTGTCCATTATATTGTAGCGCAAATATATTAAGGAATTATCTGTTTACCTAGTTTATTCTTACAAATCCCATATCACACAAACACTGATAAGCGAAACCCTGAGCAAGAAGAGGAAACAAACACTGGATATTCTGAAACCTGCTTACACAATGAGCTCTCCCTTTCACAGAAGATGTATTTACAAATCAATATATTGAACCGAGTTCAACTGGAAAAACAGCTATTGTGTTCTGCATTGGTCCTCCAGCTCTCACGAATGCTTGGAAATTTCACTTATAACATTCTTTAGCTGCTGCATCAGTTTAAAAATGGCAACAATTCAAGCACTGGTTGTACAGTCATTTTGAAATGCCCTTTCCAATAGCACTTTGCCACTGCATAAGTAAATTATATTATTTTTAAAGAAGGAAGACTCTTTCCAGAAAAATTCATGAATGTAGGGGAGGGGGGGAGAGAGAGAGAGAGAAAGAGAGAGGGTCTGCTGCACTGGGTGCCAACATAGCCAAGGGAAAGGTCGCTTTGAAAGGTCACACAGGGATGGAGGTGGAAACAGTTCTGCATAAGAGAGTTGTGGGCCTACTCAGGGAATGGGGAACTCATGTAAATGGACTCCTGCACTCCCCTGTCTTGGCTTCAGTTCTCTCTGCTATGCTGGAGCTTCTGAAGGCACAGAAGTTTGTCCAGTCCTGCTTCACTACACAAAGAGGAAAACAGATGCCTCCTAATCCTGGTCCTCTTTATCTAGATTTTTACAACCCCACTCATTGTCCCTTCAGTTACTGTGGGCTCCATATCCATATCTATGGAGGGACACCTGGATTTCCCAGACTTAAACAGGAGCTCCCTTTTCCTCCCTCCACTGTCTGCTTTTGGGAAAGAGGAATCTTTGGTCAGGTAGGCCTCCACCTGTCTTCCTCAATTTCAGAGCCTTCATCTAAGTTGCAGTGGGGGAGGTTTAGGTTGGATATTAGGAAAAAGCTTTTTCACTAGGAGGGTGGTGAAGCACTGGAATGGGTTACCTAGGGAGGTGGTGGAATCTCCTTCCTTATTGGTTTTTAAGGTCAGGCTTGACAAAGCCCTGGCTGGGATGATTTAGTTGGGAATTGGTCCTGCTTTGAGCAGGGGGTTGGACTAGATGACCTCCTGAGGTCCCTTCCAACCCGGATATCCTATGATTCTACGATTCTAAGGGGGAAGAGGTTTGGCAGCACAAATCCCAACGGGTTACATATTAGTAATCTAGGGAAGGACAGCTTTCTGATTCTAGACCTTACTAACCGGAAGTAGGCTAGAGAGAGAGATGTAGGCAGACAGAGTTTAGGGATACTTTGACTAAGATACTGAATCCATTTCTATCCAACATTGTTATTAGGGTTGCCAGATGTCCAGTTTTCAACCAGAAAGTCCAGTCAAAAGGGGACCTGTGCAGTGTCCGGTCAGCACTGTTGATTGGACACCAAAAGTCTGGTTACCGCAGTAAGTGCCATTGGAGGGTGGTAAGAGCAACTGCTGCTGAAGGAGGAGGGATTCTGATAGTGCATGGTGCTTGAGGAGCATAGCCGGCAGCTGGGCTTGCTGCCTGTGACGGCCCATCCCACCTTCTCAGCCTCCCGGGACCCCAGCTCTCTCCGGCCCCTCACTCCAGCAACAGAGACTCCGTTACCTTTTAAAAAACAGGTCCTTGTCAAGTGTTTCTATATCACATAGCACAATGAGCCCCCAGTGGCTGAAGCCTTTGGCCACTTCCAAAATATTAATAAGTAATTCACAACAACAGTAATAAAATTGATATGGAAGCCATTGAGTTAAGAAATATGGAACTCTACAAATACAACTTTCTGATGTCTTAAGAGTAGAATCAGACTTTAAGCAGACACAGCTGGGTCCATATGTGGTAAAATGTGTTTCCTCTAAGTTAAAAACTCTCTTTTGACTAGGTGCAAGCCTTTGCCTGTATTATCCGTGCATTTTTAAAAAGTCCCTAATTACTGATTTGTTGAAAACACTCCACAATGGAGTATCTGTGGAACATCAGGCAGATGCCTAATTATGAAGTTGTTTAAAATGCATAATATTAAGAGAATTGAGTAAGTACATAACTGGGGAGTTATCATTCCCAAAACAGTGGCTAAATAAATGACTCTGAATTTCATTAAGTAATCAAGGATTGATTAAATATGTCATTTATAGTACTTGGTCTATGAAGAGAATTTGCAGCACTTTATGAATCATTGACAATATCTTGACCATAATGGCTGCTTTGGTGCCATTAAGGCCTATCATATCAGACACAAGTACAGTGCACAAGAATGCTGAAACATGTATATACACACACACATTTTAAAATTGTACAGTTGATGTCAGCAGTTTCTTTGCTTCCTTAAATCCTTTTTTTTTATTTTATTTTTTTTGGCCTGTCACAGTTCATATAAAGGTACCAGTTCTGTCGCCAGATCAGGCAAAAAATTATCATAGTAGTTAAGCGGTACTAAGAATGAACATAACTGTGGCACATTCTCTGAGGGTGGTATTTGAAGAATTGCCTTGTCTTTCTCTGGCAATTTCCTTAAGCCTGTCGCATCAATTACATATTCAATGTATTCAGCTGAAGGTTTGAAAAACTCACATTTGTCTCAATGTACTCTCAGTCCATGGTCTTCCAAATGTTGCAAGACAGCCTCCAAATTTTGAAGACGATCCTCTGGATCCTTTCCTGTAACAAGGATGTTGTCCAAATAGCACTGAACTCCATTCACTCCCTTTCTGGAACAGAGAAAGTGCCAGTGTAATATTGAAAGACAATCTGTAAGAAAATAAAACTTTCTGCATGCATAGGCGCTGACTCTGTGGGTCCTCCAGGGCTGGAGCACCAGGGGAAAAAATTAGTGGGTGCTCTGCACCCACTGGCAGCCAAGCTCCCCTCACCCCCCACCTCACCTCCTCCTCCTCCCCTGAGTGCATCGCGTCCCCGCTCCTCCGCCTACCTTCCAGTGCTTCCCACCCGGCCGTCGCCAAACAGCTGTTTGGCAGTGTTAGCACGCTCCGGGAGGGAGGGGGAGGAGCGGGAATGTGGCGTGCTCAGGGGAGGAGGTGGGTAAGAGGCGGGGCTGGGGCCGGGATTTGGGGAAGGAGTTGGAAAAGGGGCAGGGAGGGGGCAAAGTTGGGCCAGGGACTTTGGGGAAGGGGTGGGAAGAGGCAAGGCGGAGGCAGGGCCAGGGGCAGGGGATGGGGGGTTTGAGCACTCACTGGAAAGAGGGGAAGTCGGCGCCTATGTCTGCATGTTGATCGTAAGATATTTGTAAGATGCTGGTTCATTCTTCTTTTGTAGATATACACTAAGCAAATCCAATTTACTGAAATATTATTCTCCACTAAAAGTAGCAAACAAATCTTCAATACAAGGTAGCAGATACTGGTTTGCACATAAAACTAAGTTCAGTATTACTGAAATTTCCACAAATTGGGACAGAGCCATCCTTCTTGATCACTGGTATGATGGATGTAGCCCACTCACTGTGTGAAACTGGTGGCAAGACTCCAACCTTCACTAAACGGTCTAAATCAGCCTCCCCTAGAGGCTTCAAAGCACAAGGCACAACTCTGGGCTTGCAATATTTTGGCTGGCTCTCAGATTTAACAGTGAGCTTCATTGACACATTCCTCATCTGTCCAAGTTCTTTTTCAAAAACTTTGCAGCATCTGTCCAGTATTTCTTGAAGGTTTTGAGGTACTTTCATGAACGCCTTGATCCCAGTCCAATTCACCTTGAGCTTCTCTAGCCAAGATCTGCCAGATAACAGGGATACTTTCCTTCAGTCACACACAAGAGTAAAATGACTGATTGTCCACGTAGTTGAACTTTCACCTGAAGTATCCCTTTTGGGACTAACTTTTCTCTGTTATAAGTCTTCAAAACCATGGAGGAACTTGTGATAACATCTGGTGATAAGTAGAAGCAGAAATCAATGAAAAAGCAGCTCCAGTATCAAACTCCATTCTCATAGGAATTCTCTCGATCAAGGGTGTGACCAGATGCCATCTCCAACCTCAGCTTCTGATAATGCATGCAGTGGTAGGTCTTTGTCAGTGTCACAAGAGCTCTTTTTTTTTTTCTTTTCATATTCTGAATTCCTAAACTTCCATTCTTTCTTAGTTTCAGTCTTCAGAGGTGTCTTCTTGGATGTACGGTTACTCTGTGTTAATGGTCATTGAGCTGTGCAACAGGCCACAGCAATGTGTCCTTTCTTCTGGTACTTCCTGCAAATGACCTGGCACGCCCTGCAATCCTTCTCAGTGTGCACAGTTTATGCACAAGGACCACACAGAAATTCCTTGTGTTCCTGTGGAGCACTGTCTCGCTGATTCAGGAGATGTACTTCTCAGTTCACACTAAATTCCAGAGAATCTTTCTCTGTGGTTTCCATGGAAATAGCTACCTCAATAGCCTTCTTGAATGTAAGTACTGATGCAGTCAGTAACTTCTTCCAGATCTGGACATTGCATAATCAATTGCAAGATAAATTGGTCACACAGGGTTTTTAATATTTGTCCAAACTGACAATGCTCTGCCAACTTCCTTAAAGCAGCACCAAACTGTGCAACTGACTCTTCACTTCCCTGATATTGCCGATGGAACTGATATTGTTCTGCTATCAGCGATGGGGTAGGAGAGAAATATTCCTGCATTGCTGCAGTAATTGCAGCATACATGGCATTTCTGGGCATAGTTGGACGTAATAGGTCATGCAGCACTCTATATGTTTTCTGACCCATCACTATCAACAAGGTTGAAACTCGTCCATCTGGAATAGAACTGAAGGTTAGAAATTACTCAAAATACTTGAGATACAACACCCAAGACTTGTGTTTTTTGTTGAATTCACCAACATTGCCCACAAATATTGCGACTTCACTGCTCTCCTGTTAAACTTTGCACACTGCTGGATGCTCTCTCTTCCACAGGAAAACATTTTTTCCCTCTTTTCTCTCCCATCTTGCAGCTCTTCTCTGCAGGTTGCATTTTTTTAAACTGCACTTTCTATACTTGATCTCCCTCTGCTAGTTGTGTGCTTATTCTGCAGAATCCCTCCTTTGGCTATTGTTGGGTTCTCACTGCTAGACTGAAGACTCTGAGCACAGGCTACAGGCAGTACTCCTCTGCCTAGCTTGTCCAAGATGGCTGCTACCCCTATGTCTTTGGCAGCTCAGCAGCCACCTCCTCCTTTGTTTTGTTTTTATTTGCCTACTCCCCCTCTCTTGCTGGCCGGCTCATGCAAAAAGCAGCAGTCTACCATTTGGTACCACTAGTTGAACTCTCTATTTTATTAATTATTTATTATTATTATTATTATTATTAGCTTACTGTTTCTTCCTGATAAGGCAGTAAGAGCATGAAACACGCCTGGGATAGAAGCTGCTCACAGCCAATGTTACATTTGTGTGTCTATCAGCTCCCGCTGTGTCTATCTGCTGTGGTGACCTTATTGTTCTGACCACAAAACAAACTAAATGAAAATGAGTGCCCAAACATTTAAAGGGACAGGACATCACAGGAAGGCTCAGTGCTCTTGGAAGTGCAGGTGAAGCAGACTGCCATGGCACCTTTCGAAAGGCTGCAGCATGAACTATCACACCCTTTCCCCCACATAGGGCCATTTCTGCTGGCCGATGTAGCAAAGGGTGGGGCCTTAGCACTCCCTCCTTATCCTCTTTGAGAGTCTAGCACTACCAACAATGGTAGACTTATGTAGTCCTTATAATCCCTGATTGTGATGACCTGTATTGAACATTATTACTTCCTCAAGGTGGGAAAAGCTTTTTGCAGTTCTCTATTCCATCTTATAAATGCACAGACATAGGAAGGGGCACAAGTTGGTAATTAAGCCACAGTGTCTTTGGATGTTATTCATTCAGCCCGCTATTCCTACTGCTACTTACCATTTTTCTGTTTTACAAAGGATTTTTCTTCCACACGTCTTACTCACTCAAGTTTCTCATTGACTTCAATGGGAGATTTGGCTACAAAAGGGTGTGCTAGTGGAGCAGAGCACAGGATGTATAGTGGTCATTTCAAAAATACAGATTTACTGCCTTTGCTTGTGCAAAGTGTTTCACTGTGCTGAACCTAGTTTATCAACTTTTCTGCATCAAGATTGTTGCACATACTGGGGAATTCTTTCTTTGTGAAAACATGCAGTTTGGCTGCAACTTTTTCCCAGAGAAAAATATTGTTATTTTCAAAGATGAGTCAATTTCTTTACTTCCACCACTAAAAAGGCAGGTACCATCTTTCCCCAGCAGTTACAATGCTGAGACTAGCTGCAGGTCCCCAAAATACTTACGTTCTTAACTTTGCAAACAAATGTGCAGGAGAATAATTAATGTTTGTCTTTTTAGATAGGTAATTTAAAGCAAAATTGAAAATCCAATAGAATATTTAATTTTGGATCAATTTATCTGAAAGATGCAACAATTCCAAGATAACCTAATTTCCTTTCAGGGAGAACAGTAAAGCTAGAGCAGATGCTTTTAATTTAGGGTGACCAGACGTATCGGGACAGTCCCGATTTTAGGGGACTTGTCCAGCGTCCCGACCTTACATTGGTCGGGACGTCTGGTCACCCTACATGAGGGGGACCGCGGCAAGCCGGCGCCGCCGGCGCCACTCACCTTCCCTCCCTGGGCCCTGGGGCAGCGCGCAGCTGAGCTTAAAAACACCTGTCAAGGATGGTCTAGTGTTGTTATTACTCAGTCCTGCCTCAGTGCAGGGGTTTGACTAGATGACCTGTTGATATCCCTTCCAGTCCTACATTGCTGTGATTCACACTGAATTGCCTTGTGCCACTGTCTAGTAGTAGTGGCACACAGTTCTCTGACATGCAGGTTTATAAAATTGTAGTTAATATACAGTTTAGAGCATAGCAGTTTTAAAGCTCTGCATGTTCAGACCAACTGAGCTGAAAATTGTGATCTATAGTATTCAAAACTATTAAGATGTGGGCTGAAATAAAATCAGCATGAATTGCTCAACAATATCAATGGAATCAGCATTGCACTGCTATATATTGTAAAACATTACAGTGAAATCTTGCAAGTATTACATAGCACGCCGCCTTGCCTAAGTGGTAACTAAGCATAACATCTTCCTGTTTCAATATTCTTAACTTGTATCCCATAGCTCCTAGAAGTAGTTTTTTTTCCAAACACTGAATACTGCTAAGTTATGAGTTTTAACAGGTTTTTTTTCTTTTAAACCACAGCACTGAATGTTATTCTAAAATTGTTTTCCAAATATTCTTAAACTCCCAGTTTATCCCCTGCTGATGTTCATTGTGAAAAGTATTGCAGGTCTAATAATAATATTTGGCACTTTTGTAATTCACTGTCCAACCTGTGTTTTGTGCCCTCCTCTGGTGGATTTTTAGAGGATAACTGTATAGCTACCAGCTAAGGGAGTTATATCTTGAACTCAAGTAGTAGAAGCTCATGCTTTTAAGTCTGGATGGCTCAGGTTCAATCTTTGATGACTAGCTATGATGGAGGTTGCTACACTTATAATCCCCTTAATCAGAGGTTCTGAATATGCTTTGTTGTAGGCAGAGCTAGCCTATAGTTAAGCAACCGAAAATTTAGAATGGGAAGTGTTGAAATGTTGGGAAGCCTTATAATTTTGCCAGTCTGGAACGAACATCCCATCTGAGGGATGGGGGCGGGGAGAGAGGAGAGTGAGACAGGACCAGGAAACTGGGACAAGGAATCCAGAGCGGTAATGGGGGGCAGTTGAAATCAGATGAGGAGCTGGGGCGGGTTAGACAGCAATAGGATAGACATAGACTGGAGGGGACGGGAAGAAGGGTCTTTGACTACTAGAGACCACTCCATTCAGGAGCCTGGGATAGACCCAGGATTCCTGAGTTTCACAGTTCCTCTTCTGTCAGCAGATATCTGTGAAACCCAGTGGCAAAAAAAGTGTCTCATCCCCCTATAGAGCTGATCTATCACATACAAGATGACAACCTACTGCCTCTGCCATCACTTACTCCATTAGCTCAAGTGGCAGAAGTCTGTGCAGTGGATCTAAAGGTTCATCGGCAGGGTTGGAGGCATGCGAGTTTCACGATGATTCCACATGCCAGAATTTCTGGGGCAGTTCAGTTTTGATTTTTACAACAAAACCCTGGGGAAATGCATACAGAAATAGGGTGACCAGATGCCTAAATAGGGGAATCTCAAGCAGGAGTAGAGAGGTTATTTTATCTCTGTATTTGGCACTGGTGCAACCACTGCTGGAATACTGTGTCCAGTTCTGGTGTGCCCAATTTAAGAAGGATATTGATAAATTGGAGAGTGTTCAGAGAAGAGTCACAAGACTGATTAAAGGATTATAAAACATGCCTTATAGTGATCGACTCAAGGACCTCAATCTATTTAGCTTAACAAAAAGAAGGTTAAGAAGTGACATGGTTATAGACTGTAAGTATCTACATGGGGAACAAATAGTTAATAATGGGCACTTCAGTCTAGCAGAGAAAGGTAGAGCATGAGCCAACGATTGGAAGTTGCAGCTAGACAAATTCAGACTGGATATAAGGCATACCTTTTCAATGGTGAGAATAATTAACAATATACTAAGGGTCATGGTGTTTTTCTAAAAGCTTTTTCTAAAAGCTATCCTCTAGGAATTATTTTGGGAAAGTTCTATGTCTGTGCTATACAGGCAATGAGACCAGGTGATCACCGGATCCCTTCTGGCTTTATAATCTCAGAACTAGGTACATCAATTCACATGCAAAATTCTCATTGAATTCAATAGGTGTCCTTGCCCTGTGGCTTGTGGTGCGGGCTGCAGCAGGGGCCGTACAACCCCTCTTGCAGCTTCCTAGGGCCCCCTCTCGCAGCTTCCTAGGGCCCCCTCTCATGGCTCTGTGTACCTGTGTCTGTCATTGTCGTTCTCTCCCCTCCCCCGGCCCCGCTCGCCCAATGTGTCCTGATATTTCACTCTTGCGATCTGGTCACCCTATTTTAATTTGTATTTAAAAGACTAAGACAGTAGAGATTTGTTTTTCTCCCAGGGTGTGAGGGGAGTTTTAATAGCATGTGAATTACCCTAGGGAATTTTTTACTACAGTACAAGCCAAATTCTTTGTACACCGGGGGCTGAGTTTTCCTAGCACAGCAATTTTGAGTGTCATTTGAGAAAGGTAAGTTTTATTTTGAAAAACTTAGTGATGTTTTGCAACTCTGAAACATTTTGAATGTGGTCTCACCTCAAAGCAGAGGATTTGCAGCCTGTCTCTGACATTTCTATTATCCAAGGCAACTTACTCAAATTCACTTAGTAGCTATGATCTTCAGTTGTAGGGTTATATATAAAAACTATACTTTGGGGACTGTTTTCCACAAGTTTTGCTGACACTGTACATTTTCTGTTATTAAAAAAGGAGGAAAACAAGGTGCTTGTTTTGCCAGACACGTTCATGTACTTATCCATAAGTGTTTCTAGGAAAAAAGGCCAGTATGTTCTATAAAAGTTAAGTATTCTTGTTACTATCAGGAGGCTCTAGCCTCCTTTTCTGCAGTTAATGTACACATTGTTTCTTTTCTATGTAAGTACATACCTAGGCATTTCTAATGCATTTATCACAATGATGTAAAATACAAAATTAAAATCCAGACTGGTATTTTTCTGCAAAGAATTCTCCGTTGTGCATCCATTCAGTCACCCTGTAATGGTGTGTCTACATCTTGAGTAGCAACCTTTTGTGTCAGAATGAAATGCTGCAAAGTGTCCTCATCTGCCTCTCACCAGGTATTCTGTGGCTCTGCAAGTTCAGTCCCCTTCTGGGGTCCAACTGAAAGTTTACAAAACATCCCAACAGAAAAGAGCCTTTGCCACCCCCCTCTCAGGGCCATAGCAACAAAGAACGTGGCCCCCTCCGAACGGTGGCCCCCTCCGAACATATGTCCAGGCAGGGCCTCTTACAATGCAGAAACTGGAATGCGGTATTTATTTTGCCACTTTTAGGGGCCCCCTTCCTTGCGGGGCCCCCTCCGGTCGGAGGGTACGGAGGGCGCTCGCTACGCCTCTGCCCCCTCTTGTGCTATTCCTTGACCGGTTCTTTGGGGTCTGTCCTCAGCCACTCGCCAGGTTCAATATTCCTTCAATATTGGGTTTCCTCAGGAGTTGGCAGGGGAATCCAGGCCCATCCTCTACTCTGGGTTCCAGCTCAGGGAATCTACATTAAGCAGCTAGGTCTGCTTCTTTGGATAGGCTGCTGTTTCCCTGGGCCACTTCCTACCATTAAGCCCCTTTGTGCTGCTTCCACACAGCCTGTGCTTCACGTGGCCTCCTTTTAGTTCTCAGGCCCCTGGCTTCTCCCTAGTTTCTCCGACCTTCTCTTTTCTCTGGGGAACTAATCTCTCCATTTAAAGTTATGCATCCGAAGAAGTGGGTTGTAGCCCACGAAAGCTTATGCTCTAATAAATTTGTTAGTCTCTAAGGTGCCACAAGTACTCCTGTTATCTCTCCATTTAAGTACTTTTACTATCTCTACCTCAAGACCTTCCCCATAGGAGCCTAACCTAGTTCCTGTGTCAGGTTTCAAAGTAGCAGCCATGATAGTCTGTATCCTCAAAAAGAACAGGAGTACTTGTGGCACCTTAGAGACTAACAAATTTATTTGAGCATAAGCTTTCATGGGCTACAGCCACTATACTATATGTTCCATTCTATGCATCCGATGAAGTGGGCTGTAGCCCACGAAAGCTTATGCTCAAATAAATGTGTTAGTCTCTAAGGTGCCACAAGTACTCCTGTTATTTTTGCTAGTTCCTGTGGATCCTCCAAACTGGCTCCTTGCCTGTTTCAGCCCTATTTCAGGCTCCCCTTTCCCTGGCCCCTGACCTGTTCTCTGTGGATAGGGTGACTAGACAGCAAATGTGAAAAATCAGGACAGGGGGTGGGGGATAATAGGAGCCTATATAAGAAAAAGACCCAAAAATCGGGACTGTCCCTATAAAATCGGGACATCTGGTCACCCTATCTGTGGATTTCTCTCCATGGGAGAGTCAGACCACCTCTGTAGTCTCACCCCACTGAGTTCTTCATTCCATTTGTATAGTCTTTCCCTAAGGCTTTCACAGCTGGAGTCACTAATTATCATTAAACTGCCATACCACACTAGCTGGGGGCTAGCTGTTAAATCACAGGCAAGGCTGAACCTGGCTAGCCTTAAAGGGCCAGCAAGCCTGTAAAAGCCTTCAGTTTTTATGTTGTCCACAGCTTTAATCATGGGTGAACTAACTCAAAGAAAAATCGGACCTAAACCAGATGTGAAGCAGAGAGATGCTTGACTATTTTAGGGGATTTGTTTGTTTTTAGTGTGGGGAGGACATTTGTTTTTAGCTTACCTGACTAAAACAACTTGTGGAAGTCACACAAGTTGACACAGTTAGATACAATTAGAACAAAGCATCACTGCTCAAAAACTGAACCATGTTTTGCCCTTAGAGAAATACCTGTCAGGGATGGTCTATAATACATAGTCCTGTCTAAGTGCAGGGGTCTGGACTAGATGACCTATTGAGGTCCCTTCCAGTCCTACATTTCTATGATTCTATGATAAAAACAGAAGCAGTTCTAGCGACCATACAGAAATAATCCATGGATGACAGTGTGAGAACACCTGCAATAAGGACGTAAGGCCGCCTACCACTGAAGTTGCTTAAAAGAGTTGCAGTGCTGCGGCCTTGTGGGCCGGGAGATTGAAGTCTCCATTAGACCAATCTATCATAGTGATCAAGGGCCAGTTGGTAGTAACTCTTCTTCAATAGACTTGTGAAATGAGCTGATAGTCCCCAACTGGTTTCCAGTGGACACAGATACCATGTGTATATCACTAAATGGCTATCATAGTAGAAATCCATATAATGAATAGGCAGGAAACACCAACTGTCCCCGTCGTCCTAAAAGTGGGGACTCCAGAATAGGGTTGTGGGACAGCGAGCAAAGCTGCTACTGCATCTGCCTGCATTTTACTTGTTCTATGGCTCCAGGGAAGAAGAGTTTCCCCACCTCTGTCAATAAGAAGTTTTCGCAAGTAGTGTGAACAACTATAACTTTCCTCAGTACTTTTCAAAGTTAATTGTAGTAGGACTGTGTGCAGTAAATTAGATTCTCTAACACTGAAAACAATAATGGTCTTATCACTGAATCTGATATTTCATCTATTAAGATACGTTTGCATTCAGACTCAGAATTTTGTGGATCAGCCCTATGTCTATTAATTAATAATTACAGAAAAGGAACGAACAATCTCAGTAACTGCCATTTCATGAATGAGCATGGGTACAGTCCCTTTGGAATTCAGGGAACCGCCTCATCTGAGCCAAAAGCACTAAGTGGTCCTGGAAATAAAACAAATTATCTTTGTGCCTATTGCAGGAATATGTTCAGAATCAGCAACATTTAAGAAGATATATTGTCATGAAAAGGCAGATCTGGCAGCGTTGCAATTAAATGGCACTACAATAAATAAATGTTAATAATAGTACTGGGGTATAACTCACTCTCACTTCCACTGTCTATTAGGCCAAGAAAAAAATTGCAGTTCTCCCGCTGAACAGTAGGGTGTAATACACTGCCATTATCAGCAATGCATTATCAGCAGATTTTCTTAGCAGATCCACACAGTGGAACTTTTGGGGCAGATTCTAGATTCATACTCCACACACAGGAACTCTGGCTGCATAGAAGATCGGATATGGCCATAGAGATCCATAGATGTGAGAACAGAATTTCCCCCTCATTTTCTTATTTGGACCACACAACTTTAACTGAATATGAAAAGAACAACAGTGCTCTTGGTAGGCAGCATCGTATACAAAAGTGAACATGGTACTAGATTCTAACATCAGTTGTGCCACTGATTTGCTGTGGAACCTTGAAGAAATCAACAACTCTGTCTCAATGTGAAAAAGGGGACAGGACTTACCTACCATATAAGAGTACCATGAAGATTGAATAGTTCATGTTTATAAAAGTATATACCGCTAAGTATTATTGTTGAATTGAGTCTGATTGTGACCTGAGTACATTTGACTGAGGGCTTGGCTACACTTGCAAGTTACAGCGCAATAAAGGAGCCCCGGGCGCCCTAGCTCACTCCCCGTCCACACTGGCAAGGCACGTAGAGCGCTCTGACTCTGCAGCTACAGCGCTGCTGGTACTCCACCTCGGCGAGTGGAATAACGTTTGCTGCACCCCCGCTGGAGCGCCGCGGCACCAGTGTGAACGAGGTGTTGCGTTACTGCGCTGTGATCAGTCTCCGGAAACGTCCCATAATCCCCTTAAGTCAAGTGGCCACTCTTGTCATTGTTTTGAAATCGGCTGCAGGAATGCGGAAATGCCCTTTCAAAGCTCCGTTTCAGAGAAGCCAGCTGTTTATCAGCTCCGAGAAAAAGCAAACATTTACTGTTTGCTTTGAGTGAGTGAGTGAGTGAGTGAGTGAGTGAGTGAGTGGCGGGAGGGAAAGGAGGGTCTGAACTTACAAGACAGTATGCTGACACACTCTCAGCACCCCAAATACCCACTCTCTCTCCCCCCAACGTACACACAACACACTCCCTGTCACACTCCACCCTACCCCACCCCATTTGAAAAGCATGTTGCAGTCACTTGCATGCTGGGGGTAACTGCCCATAATGCACTGCTCCCAATGCTGCTGCAAGTGCCACAAATGTGGCCACGCCAGTGTGCTTGAAGCTGTCAGTGTGGACAGACTGCAGTGCTTTCCCTACTGTGATCTACGAAGGCGGGTTTAACTCACAGCGCTCTACATCTGCAAGTGTGCCATGCCCTTAGATTGTAAGCTCTTCAGGGCAGGGACTTTCTACTACTCTGTGTTTGTACAGTGCCTAGCACATTGAGGATCCACTCTCGGGTGGCCCATAGGCCCCACCATAAGGAACTTCTTAAATACCAAAATAGCAAGTACTATTACTGTCATTTCGGCAAATGAACACAAAAGCTCTGTCCCACGCAGTAGATATCTGTCAATTAGTTTTCAGCATTTTGAATTTACTATTATGATCTTTGTATGATTTTTTTAGTTCTTCTATTCTTTGAATAGATTGCACTCTTTTCTTGAACTTCAGAACTGGAGATTGACTTTGTGCCATGTACAAATGATTGCGCTCAATGATCAGCAGCAGCCATCCACCAACGGTTTTATGAAATGATGCTTTTAGAATTATTTAAAGTGAACCATTACAAAACAAAAAAAGATGGTAAATTCACTGCTGCCAGCCAGCTCCTCACTTTATTAGCCACAGAGATGGTCTCAATTACTGATATTTTTGAGAACGTTAACATCAGCATATGCGGTATCTGGCCAAAATAAAAAGGCATTATTTATTTTACTTTGTCATCAGAAGAGAATCTTCATGTCTGGTTTGTTCATTCCTGACAGCAGATATAAAGCCCTGAGAATGTGACATCTTAATATAATTTTAAAAGAACTGTAATTCAATAAAACAAAAAGTCCTCATGATCTGGGACATTATCAAAACACAGGGAGGATGCAGTCTTTCAAATGTCCTACTCATTCAAAAACATCACTAGACACTGTTCCCTCCCTGGTTTCTATAACAACCTAATTCTCCCTACCCTTTATCTGGAATCCAGTCTTGTAAGGACTTCAAAGTGGGAGTTTAGGTTGTTCAACACTTTGCTGGGAAGTGACAGCTTCTCCTTAATTATATTAAGATGCCAAATTTTCACCATCTTACATCTTGCAATATTGGAATTAGTGTAATAGAGGGAAATCATGTCTGCTTTGCTCAAGCACTGTACTGTTCGCAATCACAAAAGATATCAACAAATCATATCTCTGTGGCTAACACACCAAGGAGGCAGATTATTGCAGCAGATTTGACAATATATTTATTAATTAGCCCACTATCATCATCATTGGCGATCCCTCAATTTGAGGATTATCTCTACCACAGATTTACATATGGGTCCTGAGATGACTCAGGAGTCTGATCCTGGAACCACAGATCTGCCCGCAGTAGGTACAGACATTTCCTGGTGGGTCAGCTATCAGCTGGGAGAAAGTTCTTTCTTTTTCCTTCTTTCCTTCTCTCTCTCTTTTCAGCTTCAGGGGCAAGACGCTTCTCCTTGAACCAGGCCACTGCCTGATGGAGGATGTGGCGCTATTGAGGTCAGTTGGTGGCTTGTTCCTCCTAGCTTGTGATGTCCACCTCAGTTTTCTTTGAAATACACTTTCAGTGTCTTTGTAGCATTTCCTCTGACCACCACAGGATCTCTGACCATGGGTAAGCTGAGAGGACTTGTTTTGGGAGGTGAAAATCTGGCATCCACACACAATGTCCAGCCCAGCGGAGTTGGTGCATGAGGATCATTGCTTCAATGCTGGTGATGTTGGCTTCAGTGAGGATGCTGGGGTTAGTGCAGCGATCTTCCCACTTGATGCGAAGGATCTTCCAGAGGCTTCGTTGGTGGTACCTCTCCAGACTCTTGAGGTGCTGTTGATAAATCACCCAGGTTTCATATCCATAAAGAAGGAGGAATAACAATTATCTTATAGACCTGGATCTTGGTGTCCTGCCGGAGGTCACAGTCTGTGAAAACACATTGAAGCAATTTCCCAAAAGGAAGCACTTGTGCACTGGATCCTCTGCTGGATCTCACTGTTGATTTCTGTGTTTTGAGAAAGTTGGCTACCGAGATAGCAGATGGGCTCGACTGTCTCCAAAGTCTGTCCCTAGATGGTGATTTGTGGTGGATCATTTGCAAGGCCTGAAGCAGGCTAATGGAGCACTGAAGTAGCCCACTATAAGTGATTCCAGAAAGTATTATTTTAAGAAAGAGCAGATCATTTCTATTCAGTAGAAAAATCAAACACTGAACACTGTAAAATATGATATTTTTAGTCCAAGTACTGAATAATGAGGGTCTACAGTTTTTGACTCCAATTAATTTTTATTTGCTTGCACACATCACTCTATTAAATCAGCAAAATTACAAGTAAGTAACACCATAGAAAAATGGTAATATGCCTCTCCTGCTGTGGTCAAACAGTTTTTGTGGCCAGAGGGGATATACCCTGCAGAGAGAGCATAGGTTAAGTTCCAAAAGAGCATTTAGTTCCAGTTATAATCTACACTGCCAGCTCTCAGCAGGTGAGAATGATTCACTCTGTAACTTCAGTGTCTGCGAAACTGATTTTCAAGACTTCCAAAGTTTGGCAGACCACATTTAAAGATCTGGATTTATAACTTCTTATGATCTATGAGCAAGTGTCTACTCTAATAGAACCTCCAGGTATTGTAGGCAATAGCTTCAATTACTATTTAATTTTATATTTCAATTTATAATCTAAGTTTATAGCTGCTAGATAGTTCAGTATGAGTCCAGACTCTTAAATTTTGGTCACAATTTTCAGTTAAGGGATAATGCCAATGAAAAAGAACATTGTTACATCACAAGGATCTCCTCCTGAAATATAAATCTGATCCAGAAGTTACATTCAAACCTTAACTGAAGCTCCATTAAGTTTTTGCCTTAGAAACATCTTCATAAAGGTGAATTGTTCTGGATTTTGGTGTTTTCGCACCTGTGAAATGTGTTCAAAATTTCATTGAAAGCACACCAAAAAAGTTGATGCTGACTTTTAAACTTTTGAAGGAAGTTTTAATGCTATGTCATGTATACAGCCAGTGGAATATAACTAAGTACAATTACCTGTACAAATCAGCTTCAGTTATGTTACTTCATGGTTGGAGAAACTATATTATATGGCCCCTTTGAACTGACTTTTTACACCTAAATACAAGACTAATATTTCTGATTCTGGGACAAAATTTCATTCTCTACTATTTTGACAAAAACCTGTTCAATTTACCTTAATAGTCCCATTGATTGCAATCTGAGAGAGACAACCAGATCTACCACATTGGCTGGGATGAGGGCTAGGATGCATTGTATCCTACCTGCCTTTTGAGTGCCATCTCTTGTGTTGAGAGTAGGGCTAAGTCAGACGATTAATTAAAAAAATTAATCGCGATAAAAAAATTAATCATGATTAATCACAGTTTCAATCACACAGTTAAACAATAGAATACCAATTGAAATTTATTAAATATTTTGGATGTTTTTCTATATTTCCAGATATATTTATTTCAGTTACAACACAGAATACAAAGTGTACACTACTCACTTTATATTATTTTTATTACAAATATTTGCACTGTAAAAATGATAAACAAAAGAAACGGTATTTTTTCAATTCACTTCATACAAGTTCCGTAATGCAATCTCTTGATCATGAAAGTGAAACTTAAAAACGTAGATTTTTTTTTGTTACATAACTGCACTCAAAAACAAAACAGTGCAAAACTTTAGAGCCTACAAGTCCACTCAGTCCTACTTCTTGTTTAGCCAATCGCTAAGAGAAACAAGTTTGTTTACATTTACAGGAGATAATGCTGCCTGCTTCTTAATTACAATGTCACCTGAAGGTGAAAACAGACATTTACATGGAACTTTTATAGCTGGCATTGGAAGGTATTTACATGCCAGATCTGCTAAACATTCGTATGCCTCTTCATGCTTCGGCCACCATTCAAGACGACATGATTCCATGCTGATGACACTTGTTAAAAAAATAAGGCATTAATTAAATTTGTGACTGAACTCCTTTGGGGAGAATTGTCTGTCTCCTGCTCTGTGTTTTATCCACATTGTGCCATATATTTCATGTTATAGCAGTCTCGGATGATGACCCAGAATGTTGTTCATTTTAAGAACACTTTCACTGCAGATTTCACAAAACGCAGAGAAGGTACCAATGTGAGATTTCTAAAGATAGCTACAGCACTCGACCCAAGATTTAAGAATCTGAAGTGCCTTCCAAAATCTGAGAGGGATGATGTGTGGAGCATGCTTTCAGAAATCTTAAAAGTGTAACACTCCGATGCGGAAACTACGGAACCTGAACCACCAAAAAAAATAATCATGAAGCAGATCCACAAGGAATCAATTTTGAAGCACTTAAAGGAGAGGAAAGTGATCAGGAACAGTCAGCATGGATTCACCAAGGGCAAGTCATGCCTGACTAACCTAATTGCCTTCCATGATGAGATAACTGGCTCTGTGGATGAGAGGAAAGCAGTGGATGTGTTATTCCTTGACTTTAGCAAAGCTTTTGATGCGATCTCCCACAGTATTCTTGCCAGCAAGTTAAAGAAGTATGGGCTGGATGAATGGACTATAAGGTGGATAGAAAGCTGGCTAGATCATCGGGCTCAATGGGTGGTGATCAATGGCTCCATGTCTAGTTGGCAGCCGGTATCAAGCGGAGTGCCCCAAGGGTCAGTCCTGGGGCCAGTTTTGTTCAATATCTTCATTAATGATCTGGAGGATGGCGTGGATTGCATCCTCAGCAAGTTTGCAGATGACACTAAACTGGGAGGAGTGGTAGATACGCTGGAGAGTAGGGATAGGATACAGAGGGACCTAGACAAATTAGAGGATTGGGCCAAAAGAAATATGATGAGGTTCAACAAGGACAAGTGCAGAGTCCTGCACTTGGGACAGAAGAATCCCATGCACTGCTACAGACTAGGGACTGAGTGGCTAGGCAGCAGTTCTGCAGAAAAGGACCTAGGGGTTACAGTGGACGAGAACCTGGATATGAGTCAACAGTGTGCCCTTGTTGCCAAGAAGGCTAACGGCATTTTGGGCTGCATAAGTAGGAGCATTAGCAGCAGATCAAGGGACGTGATCATTCCCCTCTATTCGGCATTGGTGAGCCTCATCTGGAGTACTGTGTCCAGTTTTGGGCCCCACATTACAAGAAGGATGTGGAAAAATTGGAAAGAGTCCAGCAGAGGGCAATAAAAATGATTAGGGAGCTGGAGCACATGACTTATGAGGAGAGGCTGAGGGAACTGGGATTATTTAGTCTGCAGAAGAGAAGAATGAGGGGGGGATTTGATAGCTGCTGTCAACTATGTGAAAGGGGGTTCCAAAGAGGATGGATCTAGACTGTTCTCAGTGGTAGCAGATGACAGAACAAGGAGTAATGGTCTCAAGTTAAAGTGGGGGAGGTTTAGGTTGGATATTAGGAAAAACTTTTTCACTAGGAGGGTGGTGAAGCACTGGAATGGGTTACCTAGGGAGGTGGTGGAATCTCCTTCCTTAGAGGTTTTTAAGGTCAGGCTTGACAAAGCCCTGGCTGGGATGATTTAGTTGGGGATTGGTCCTGCTTTGAGCAGGGGGTTGGACTAGATGACCTCCTGAGGTCCCTTCCAACCCTGATATTCTCTGATTCCATGAAAAAGAAAATCAACCTTCTGCTGGTGGCATTTGACTCAGATGATAAAAATGCACTGCTTTGGATTGTTATCGAGCAGACCCGTCATCAGCATGGACGCATGTCCTCTGGAATGGTGGTTGAAGCATGAAGGGATATATGAATTTTCAGTGCATCTGGCACGTAAATATCTTGCAACGCCGGCTACAACAGTGCCATGCAAATGCCTCTTCTCACTTTCAAGTGACATTGTAAACAAGAAGTGGGCAGTGTTATCTCCTGCACATGTAAACAAACTTGTTTGGCTGAGCGATTGGCTGACTGAGTGGACTTGTAGGCTCTAAAGTTTTAAACTATTTTTGAATGCAGGTTTTTTTGTACATAATTCTACATTTGTAAGTTCAGCTTTCATGATAAAGAGATTGCACTACAGTACTTGTATTAGGTGAATTTAAAAATACTTTTTTGGTTTTTTACAGCACAAATATTTGCAATTAAAAATAAATATAAAGTGAGCACTGTACACTTTGTATTCTGTGTTGTAATTGAAATCAATATATTTAAAAATGTAGAACACATCCAAAACTATTTAAATAAATGGTATTCTATTATTGTTTAACAGTGTGATTAATCGTGCTCTCCCCACTCATGCAGGAGGAACACAAACATGGTATTTCTAATTCTGAGATCCATGAGCATAGCAATGGTATAATACTTCTGTTTGCATATGTTGAGGATAGACACCTCCTAAGTACCCCCTGGTGTCCTTAGGGTGGCCCTGCTAATGGCCACATGCCTTGATTTCTTTTTTCCAGGCATTTGAAGTTCCCCTCTTTCCAGAAGCTGGTTGTCCACCTCCATTCTACACCTAAGGTGACAAGACTGCCCTGCCTGGGGCTCCCTACTGGAACAGGCCACGGCATGGCCAGTGTGCCTGCCTCCATTTCCCCTTTTGTTCTGGAGTCCCAATAACTCCGCACAAACTTTCCACAAAGAAGTAGCCCTTTGTTTGGTTAATTTATTACAAAAGTTCCACAATTGTAATCCCGAATTACCCAGCACAGTCCAAGCAGTACATTCACTCTTTCAAGTCCCAATGGTCCACCAACACACAAAGTACAGCATTGATCTCTCCATGCTGTAGCTCTCCAATACATCTCCAGCATCTCTCACCACACTCTGGCTCTCAGGTATGGTTTCGGCATCCCTCACCAGGCCCCACCCCAGCCCTGGGATCTGCCTCTGCCCTGTTTCCTCCTCAGATATGTTTCTAGCCCTTACCCAGAGACATCAGGGGGCTCACCCCTCCAGCTTTCCCCAAACTTCAGCCCTCTCTGGCCCTCTGGCTTCAGCTCTCCACTTCAGAGAGTCAGCAAGCATCTCCCCCTGCAGCTCTCAGACTTCAGGCCTCTTTGTCTGTGGCTCTCTCACCTGGGGAAGTTTGTAGGTGACCCTTCCTCTCTACCCCACCTCCCATTGCCTTCTGCTTTCACCAGCCTGGTCTGACTCCACTGCTCACTAGGGAACTCTCACATTACCTCCATTAGGAGTATCCCCTCCCTGCTCTGCTCTTCTTCTGACCTCACCCTCTATGGACACTGCGTTCCTAATGCACTGTTGCCTTTGGGCTGTCTCTAATGTAAAACAGCCAGGGACAGCCCCATCCTCCTCATTACACCAAACCAGAGAGCAGCTGGATTGTAACAATACAGCTGGGCCCAATTTCATTTAAGAGGCCAGCTCCCTGTTACAACATGTTTCTCTGAGGTGGCCGTTACACTGCAGCCCGGGCACCTAGCATTTTTGTGCCATATCCCTTATCCATAGAGCTCCATATCCCTTATGCCAGGTCGCTTAAGCTTCTAAGATCATCTTCTTTGCTAGCCATTCTGAATATCTTGCCTTTATCTTTAAATCCATCTACAGGCTTGCTGTTTTCCCCCCACAAATTCAAGTTTCTTGTCCTCACCCTCAAGAGGTTTCACAGCTCTTCTTCTTCCTTACTTCCTCATCTTTTACCACTTTGCCTCCAACTCCTCTAACTAATGATGCAGTCCTTGGAGCCAATGTATCCACTTTGCATGCAACTGTGTCTGCATTTTCTATTGCAGTGCAACTTAAGCACTGAATTGATGCCTTCAATGACTCCTACCCACTCCTCTTTCAAATCACTCCAAGGCCCATTTCTTCTGGCACACCAATTGGTCTGCTTATAATGCTTAGTTGAGGGGCTGTTGTGTATATTTGATGTGGATTTTAAGTATAAATGTGTGTAAAATGTGTACATGCATACATATAGCAATTGTACCTATTTAGATTGTTCATTTCTCCTACACTTCAGAATGTTGTTTGCCTTGAGGACAAAAGGAAAATAACAATTGGTAACACCCCCACATGTGCATATGATGATCCTCTATTCTTCCCTTCCCTTCCCGCATTCCTTGCCGTTTTCAGTTCTAAGTGTCTCAGGGCAGAGGTCACGCCAGGCTTTGTGCATGAACGACACCTAGCACCATGGGGCTGTGTTCCTGATTGGATCTCTGGATTTTACCATGTGACAGGGCGTATCTACCCCAAACCAGCCACGAGAGGGTTAACTCTGCTTTGCAGGCTGAGAAAGCCCCACCCCTCTGACCCTGCTGGGCATGCTCAGCCTGGAGGCAGCATAGAAAAGGTAGCAGCCCAGCTCAGTCTGGGCAGGCTGCTGGAGGGGAAGACGCAGGCTGCAAGCTCTTTCCAGGGAATTGCTACAGGCCCTGACTGCAGGACCATGGCTCGCAGAGTTCCAGACAGACTCCAGGCTGCCTGAGGAGCCCTAAGAAGGGACCGCACCACTGGGAGCCCGGTCATTTGAGGAACCGAGGAACTGAGGAGATTCAATGAGGGGGGAAAGAGTAAGAAGCAGCTCAGGGGACTTAAACTTTTCACCAGTGAGTGAACCAAGGAACCAGTCAGCGTGTTTCGGGAGGATCCCCACTGACTCGTGGTGAGCACCCCCACCACTGCCAGGGCCCTGGGCTGGGACTCAGAGGAGCAGGGAGGGCCCGAGTCTCCTTACCCAGGGTGCTGCACCACCCTGAGTGGTGCCTCACACCCCCAACAAACTAGGCAAATACAATTTAGATGGGGCTACTATAAGGTGGGTGCATAACTGGCTGGATAACCGTACTCAGAGAGTTGTTATTAATGGTTCCCAATCCTGCTGGAAAGGCATAATGAGTGGGGTTCCGCAGGGGTCTGTTTTGGGACCGGCTCTGTTCAATATCTTCATTAACGACTTAGATATTGGCATAGAAAGTACGCTTATTAAGTTTGCGGATGATACCAAACTGGGAGGGATTGCAACTCCTTTGGAGGACAGGGTCATAATTCAAAATGATCTGGACAAATTGGAGAAATGGTCTGAGTTAAACAGGATGAAGTTTAACAAAGACAAATGTAAAGTGCTCCACTTAGGAAGAAAAAATCAGTTTCACACATACAGAATGGGAAGAGACTGTCTAGGAAGGAGTACGGCAGAAAGGGATCTAGGGGTTATAGTGGACCACAAGCTAAATATGAGTCAACAGTGTGATGCTGTTGCAAAAAAAGCAAACATGATTCTGGGATGTATTAACAGGTGTGTTGTGAGCAAGACACGAGAAGTCATTCTTCCGCTCTACTCTGCTCTGGTTAGGCCTCAGCTGGAGTATTGTGTCCAGTTCTGGGCACCGCATTTCAAGAAAGATGTGGAGAAATTGGAAAGGGTCCAGAGAAGAGCAACAAGAATGATTAAAGGTCTTGAGAACATGACCTATGAAGGAAGGCTGAAAGAATTGGGTTTGTTTAGTTTGGAAAAGAGAAGACTGAGAGGGGACATGATAGCAGTTTTCAGGTATCTAAAAGGGTGTCATAAGGAGGAGGGAGAAAACTTGTTCACCTTAGCCTCTGAGGATAGAACAAGAAGCAATGGGCTTAAACTGCAGCAAGGGAGGTCTAGGTTGGACATTAGGAAAAAGTTCCTAACTGTCAGGGTGGTTAAACACTGGAATAAATTGCCTAGGGAGGTTGTGGAATCTCCATCTCTGGAGATATTTAAGAGTAGGTTAGATAAATGTCTATCAGGGATGGTCTAGACAGTATTTGGTCCTGCCATGCGGGCAGGGGACTGGACTCGATGACCTCTCGAGGTCCCTTCCAGCTCTAGAATCTATGAATCTATAAAACAGGCCATGCAATCCCACAGAGGTAGGCTACTTTACTGACTCTGGCCATTAGGCCACACTGCCCCATGTAGATGGGCCGTTTACTGACTTTGGCCATTGGGCCATGCTGCCCTGAGCGGTAAGGCCACTTTATTGCCTTTGGCCATTAGGCCACACTGCCCTGACTGAAAGGGCAACTTTATTGATGCCAGCCACTAGGCCATACTACATGTTTATCATAAAGGTCATCAGCATAAGAATCAACTGGCTGCGGTACAGCCTTTTCCCTTTTTTTGGACCGCATGTGACCTGATACCCCGTGACGGGGTGTACCTACCCTGCGACATACCACAATATACATAATAGTACCAATGACAACGGCAACAGTGAATAAATCCACTCCAAGGTTTCAGATGTCAAACAAAATACTAAATGCTGCTCACACAGAAAAAGAGTTCTGACAGAAGTGACTTGAAGGACAAACACACTGCCTTTGGCCACTGAGAAGCTGATTACAATATGATTTCAATTAAGGGAATCTCTGGGAAAATGTGCTACTGTGCTATCAGCAGAAACATGACCTTAGAATCAAGCTATATTTTTGCTCTAACAAATATGACATGAGTGCAACTGTACAGGAAACTCTTCTTTGGAGGAGGAACTGTTGCCCCCTGTATGCTGCATGGGATGATTTAATGACAAACACACACTACACCAGTGCTTAGTATAGTTTTGAATAGTCTTGACATCACTGTCTGTGCTATTAGACACCGACCTGACAGCTTTTCCAAAAGATGACTAAAAACTTACTATCAAAGTGTCTCTACTCTACAGGTGTCTTGGAAATGAGTTTCGCCCAAAGGCTTCTTAACATATGAACAGGAGAGAAACCATTCGTACACAAGAGTCAATCATGCAAAAATGCTGCCTGGACACCCAAGTGAGCACATCAGGTGCCTGACCCACAGTTATCCTTATGTGCAAATCCACCATGAGAGAATATCCAACAATTAAGCGAGCCAAGATGCTCGCCAGGAAAACAGCTAATATGATTAAGAGCCAGATGGTGATACAAGAAAAAATGCATACCAGTTATTAGCATCTGGGTCATACAGCTGCCAAGCAATTCCATGGGTATTAGCTCCCATGTCGGAGTAAATAGAACAGGAGGGTAAAGGTAGCATACCAAGTCCAAACGATATGATTGCTTTTAACCGTGTAGTTATTTTGAAAATATACAATTACAGTCTGAAAGATCTCTCTGCATATGTAGCACGAGTACCTTTTCAGTTGTCAAAGGACTGCAGTTTTAAAATTTGTGAATCATATGTGCCAACTTAGACACTCAAATCAAAGCACTGAATATTCACAAACATAACTAGACTCTTTATCAGACCTTGGGCACATCACTCAAGGATAAGGGCTAACATCCATGCCAGTGGAGCAAACCTTTGCAAAGACATTTGTAAAAGCAATGTTAATATATCTTCACAGTTCAGGGTCCAAGCTGAGTGGCAGATATATTTATATAAATCATCTGGAACTTTCCATCAAGTTGAACTATAATTTGGTAATAGATAAGTCTCCAGGGCACTTGCTGATAAATTCAGTTAAGAACTCTGATTAAGCCCTTCTCAAAGTATACTTACAGTGGTCACCATTAAAAAGTCAGGGTTTGCCAAACAAATACCACAATTCTTCCCAATACTCAGAAGGGGAAATAATTGTGGTAACTATGTGGTATTTGTTGAAAAATATTGATTATTTTGTGGCAACCGTAATAAGTCAGTGTTGACCAAAGCATATCCCTTACTATTTTACTTAACACCCCCCCCCCAAACACACACACACACACACACACACAAACAAACAGTGGCTCCAATTCTCATTTACACAAGGGCCCCTTGTACACCACACTGGATGTGCAAACTGGCCTTAAAATGGGTGTACATTTTCACCCAGTCTAAGCCTCTTTACTCTACCAGAGTGACAGAAAGGGGCCCTAGTATAAATAAGAATCAAGTCCAACATGTTCTTTATCATGTACTTTCAAGAAGAGTTAGTTGAAAATTTTCAAAGTTGAAAACTTTCAATGAAAAACAGGGACAATTTTTTCTTGTGAAAGCATTAATAAAAAAAGGTTTCTTATTTTTGACCAACTTGACTTTCCAGTGCTTAATATTAAATACTCCCTTAATAAATACTTCATTACTATATATTTCTGCATATACTACCCCTACAAGTGAAGCATAAAGTACTTCCAAATAATGTTGTTTTCAAACATATATTGTCACTTCTGGAATGAAATTCATATAGTAGGAGTCCTATTATTTTACATTTGATTGCTGCCCAAAGCAGAGAAATGTTCATTGCCCTACATTTTTTGAGCAGAAACCAAAAAATTTGGCAATAAAAAGTTTTTAAATTAACCAAAAATCAACATTTGAGTTTGATCTTAAACTACCATCATGTCCCCCTCTACAAAAAAACACTTGTATTTATAGTTTATTCTCCCTTTATTGTTTGGCTTGTGAACATAATAATTTTCTTTAATGTTACTGTGAGTTATGCATGGATATTGAGAGGAAAAGGGAAAGCTTAGTTTGGTTACCTTTAAACTTATACAGTAATACAAAATGACAATTGTACAGCCTTTTGGGTGCACACAACAGTATACCTCATAGCAAAAAGTAAAATTAATAAATGCCTCCTCACTGCTCTTGATCTTTTATCTTTAATCTTTATTTCATCCAAAATGTTACAAGAATAAGTGGTATCAGAATCACATCAGGTCTTGTTTTATAGGTAAGAAGAATGTTCATGTAATATCTCCTAGTTATCTCCTAATTAAATAATCTAAAGTACTAGACACTGTAATAACCTATAACAGAAATACACCAGTGATCTGATTTGAAGACATGAAATTTACCTATTTATAATGAATAGCGAGTGACATAGCATCTTGTAACACAATGAGCACACTTAACATCATTTCCTTATTTGAAACGTATAGGCCGTACATCATTAGCAACATAATGAAAGAGGAAATGTTTTGCCAGCTGCCCAATTTTCAACTGATATAAAATCTAAATATTGCATAGCTAGTGAAGGGGAAAACACATAATCTTTCAAGACTACTAGATGTGTGCATGTTCCAGCATCAAGGAAAGGCAACTTTTGAACCTTATTACAAAGAAATAGAACAGGTGTTTAGCAAGCTTTGAACCAGCTTGACATTTCATCGGACTAATGAATATCAATATGCCCTCTCTGTACACCAGATTTTTTCGATTACTTTGGCTTCTATAGATTTTTCTGTAGCAATATCTGTATGTTAAAAAAGCCCAGTGCAGTACAATATAATTATTCCATGTACAGTGTCTAACTTTACTTACATTAGTATATATGATAGAGGATACACTGTAAAGAAAAGCTTTCAAATGTTAGCACCAAAAATGGCCCCAAGAGTTCTTTCAAGTGTCTCGCCAGTAAAAATCAATCTCCAAAATACTACAAAACAATGTTAATTTTAGCCTCTCACAAAAATCTATGTCAGAATCAACAGGAATGCAGGCAGACTAAATACAACTCTGAAACTATATTCTGAAGGGAAATAACATTTTGCATTTATATAGTATTTTTCATCCTGAAGGATTCCAAAAGTGCTTCACAAAGTACAGAAAGAGTCATTATATGTTCAATATTTATGAGAAGTTACCTCACCAGAGTGTCTCAGATACTAGTTATTTCCTAAGTATAGGAAAATAATGTGGTATCTCTGACACCGATGGTTGCTAAATATTGGTAAAATGTTTACATTTTAATGGCAACCACTGTATAGAGATACAGCATCACTGGAATGCACCCATGCATAGGGTGGAGGGCAGTTCTAGTGCATAACATGCACAACAGCAGATGATGGGGAAAATTGGAATAGGATAGGTGACACAAAACTGTACACTTATGGAAAAGTGCTGTGTGATCTTTAGTTGCCGTGCAGAACAGACAAGATCTTGGATTTTAAGGTGTTATCTGAAGAAAAAAAAAAGAGAGATAAACAATGGTATACCAGACAGAACTGTTTGTGAACAAGCCTATCACTGAATTTAGATTCAGGCAACAGATGACCTACCGGAAAACCTCTCCTGTAAGGAGTAGGACTAGGTTTGTTTTATATGCACTAGATGTTATCAATATCCACCAAAACTCTATTAATTTCAGCTGGGAAACGTTAGGCAAACAGTGAAAACCCTCAGTCCATTTCCTAACAAGGCAGCTTGTCCAGTAGTGTCTCTATTACTTGTTTCTGAACTCTCTTGGAGGGTTCACACTCTTGGCAGGTCCCAATCAGAATTTTCCCTTTGTTCACTATCCAAGACTGAAGGGTTTCCATAGAATGGTAAATTCCCTGTAGAACTTCAGGCATAATGTTGTCTATAAAACATACACAGTATTGTAACTTCTCTCTTCTGACACTATTGTCTTCTCTTTAGCAGTATTTCATGGACACCTATCTTAGCCCAAAGCAGATGTCTGGAACTCTCATTTTGCCACCATGTTTCAGTGGGAGGGTGAAGCACCACAAGTTTCATAAACAACTTTTTCAACTAAAGTTGAACTAAATAAGGCTCATCTATCAGGCCTCATCTTATGTACAGTTCCATGTGGCAATTGGGGGCCTGCTGCTTTCTCCAGAATTTCAAACCAACGAACCCATTTTCATTTAAGTGATTACTCAGACACAGGTGTCCTAGTGAAATCCACTTGCAATTTTCTGCCACTACAGGGAACATTTGGTTTGAGATATTTCTTGTTAAAAATATATATACACACACACACACATACCTTCACCACGCTGTAGATCAAAGGGATAATTAGAAGGGAAGGACAGTATCTAAAAATATATGTAAGTACCGCCAGACAAATATTTGCAATGTTTTTTATCAGTGTTTCCATATTATGCTCTGCATTAATACCCATCTTTAGCAGGGACTGTGTTATCAGCTGTCTTTTGATTATAAGCACTGTTCAATAACAATTGGGCTTTGTGCATGTTGCCTTGCAGACATTCTTTTGGAGATTTTTCCTGAATCTAGTAGGGAAATGGAGAAATCCCACCAGCAGAGATATTTTAGCTGTCTACATTATTGTCATATATGTTGAATGGGGGCTGGGAAGTTACAGAGAGAATCCACAGTAATAATAGTTAGCAGAAATCCCTCTTGATATGATAATTAGGAGAAAGAAAATGGCATAGTGTTTCTTTTATTCTATAGCAGGAAGCCTAGTAGGAAAGGTTGGGGATGGTTATAAGGAGATTTGCAGTGAAGCAGGGAGAGAGAGACCAAGACTTTCACAAGTGACTAGTAAGCTTGAGTGTCCAACGTGAAACTCCTTAAAGGGGCTTCATGTTCAGAAAGTGCACTGTTGAGCACCATCCCTGTGAAAAGTCCCTTCAAGATGTGTCAAGTTGAACAATCAAAACTTGAAGCAACCAAAATCACTAGTCACTTTTGAAAATATTGACCAGTAGCTTTAAGAATAATATTGTTTTCCTTATTCTAACTTAGTTCCTCGTTCAGTATTAGAAGAAAAAATGAGTGTGATTCTTTATTACAAGTCATGAAATCTCTCCCCAGCTCCTGCAAGGAAATAAAAAATATTTATGCTAGCATAATGAAACTCGCTTCTCCATCTAAAACATCTCAGAAAACAATATCTGTACTTAAATTTTCAGCTGAAAATCCAACAATAAATCATAGCTGGAGGATGAACATTGAGTGAAATCAAGGGTTATGGTCTTGTCTCACTTATATATTTTGTACAATATTGCATGAACTCCCCACCTCCAAATTCTCTCTGTAGCTTTCTATGACTTATTGCTTCTTTAAGGAAGGGTGGAAAAATACCAGTAGAAGCTATTCAGCAAGGTTATCAGTTCATTGGCAATGAAGGCAGCAACAATACAAAAGCAATGACAAAGGCTGGGGTAGAGCCAAAATTACTATGGTCCTACAGGAGAAAAACAGAATCAAAACCCAACAGACCTCAAAGTCAATAGCAAAGTATAGAATGCCTTTGAAAAGGTAAAAACAATGCAAAAGGGAAGAAAGGAAAATTAGATAAAGGAAACTGAAAATGTGATGAAAAGTTCAGCAAAAATAGGAACACAGCAAAAAAGAAACCAAGATGTTGGCTGACAAAAGAAACCCATTGTTATTAAAGAAAAAGTTTGTATTTTGTTACCTGTTGAATTTGGTTAGACAAGAAAATACACTTTATTTTAGTGAGGGTTCTGAATAACATATCCATCATAAGTATAAACTACTTTAATTGATAAGTAGAGCAAAAAGGTTCAATAAGTAGAGTTAAGTGCCTCTCCCTTCTAAGGGCTCTCATCTTAACTGAGCCCAAAAAAATGTTAGACTGAGATGGCCTCTCCATTTCTGAGGATGCAGAATCAGAACTGAATGAAGTAATCATGCCACATTTCTTGTCATAAATTGTCCCAGTAGCAGATGCTCTGAAAGAACTTATTGATGTCTGTTTCACTAAAGGTGAGATGGATCCTAGTCCCTTGTAAGTTTATGAACACTTCAGATTACTGCTAAGCAAAATCAATGCTTTCCTTGGAGAAATCAGTGTACCAGCGAACCTGAACTATGCTATAGTCCAGACATTTACTCAAACTACCATTGGATGCCTATGATCTCACTAAGTAGTTCCACTCTGCTTCCAATCTTCCATTTGGGATAAAATTATAGAAAAGTGTGTGACAGACCAACTCCAACAGCACCTAATATCTGCCGTGTATTAGACTCCTTGCAGTCAGGCTTCAAACCATGAGACAACAGAGATGGTGCCATGAGTAATCAACTGAAACACAGAACCTTTTGAGGTTCAATCAAACAAGCCCAGGGCTGGGAGCCTGCAGATATGAGTTCTATCCCTCACTCTGCCAGAGATTTCCTTGGCCGCTGCTAAAATACTTTCTCTCTGTGCCCCAGTTTCCTCATCTGTAAAACAGCAATAATAAAATCTGCTCTGGGGAGAACAGAGTGGCCTAATACAGCACCTCCAAAGGCATCTGGCAACCTGGGGTAACTAAAATAATGAGAAGGTATCCAGAGTTGGGCAGCAAAAACTCACCATGTGGATAGGGATGACTAGAAAGCTGTTAAGTCAAGTGGTCCATTGGGCTCCCTTCCACTTCCCCTGCATACCCTGCCATTGCTTGCCTGGCTCAGACAGTCTCAAATACCTTCCTATAAACCTTTTGCACTGCCATTGAGATGGAAACCTACCTGTCTTTTCCCATCCTCTCCTCCTCCCCTGACTTCTGTTGTTCCTCACTTCAGTAGAGAGAAGTCGAGCAAATCTCTGCTCTAAAAGGAGGTTGGGAGAAGAGTGACAGTAAGAACATAAGAATGGCCATACTGGGTCAGACCAATGGTCCATCTAGCCCAGTATCTGACAGTGGCTGGTGCCAGATGCTTCAGAGGGAATGAACAGAACAGGGCAATCATCAGGTGATCCATCCGCTGTCATCCAGTCCCAGCTTCTGGCAGTTGGAGGTTTAGGGACACCCAGAGCATGGGGTTGTGTCCCTGCCCATCTTGGCTAATAGCCATTGATGGACCTATGCTCCATGAACATATCTAATTCGGTTTGAGCCCAGTAATACTTTTGGCCTTCACCAGATCACCTGGCAATGAGTTCCACGGGTTGACTATGCATTGTGTGACGATGTACTTCCTTTTGTTTTAAACCTGCTGCCTATTAATTTCATTGGATGACTCCTGGTTCTTGTGTTATGTGAAGAGGTAAATAACACTTCCTTATTCAGATTCTCCACACCAATCATGATTTTATAGACCTCTATCATATCCACCACTTAGTCATCTCTTTTCTAAGCTGAGCAGTCCCAGTCTTTTTAATCTCTCTTCTTATGGAAGCTGTTCCATACCCCCAATCAATTTTCTTGCCCTTCTCTGTACTTTTTCCAATTCTACTGTATCTTTTTTGAGATTGGGCAACCAGAACTACATGCAATATTCAAGGTGTGGGCATATCATGGATTTACACAGTGGCATTATGATATTTTATGTCTTATTATCTATCCCTTTCCTAATAGTTCCTAACACACTGACCGGATGTTTTCAGAGAACTATCCACAATCTCTTTCTTGAGTGGTAACAGCTAATTTAGACCCCCATCATTTTGTATGTATAGCTGGGATCTTGTTTTCCAATGTGCATTACTTTTTTTTGTTGCCCAGTCACTCAGTTTTGTGAGAGCCCTTTGTTACCCTCCTCAGTCTACTTTGGACTTAACTATCTTGAGTAATTTTGTATCATCTGCAAACTTTGCCATCTCACTGTTGACCCCCTTTGCCAGATCATTTATAAATATGTTGAACAGTACAGGTCCCAGTACAGATTCTTGAGGGACCCCATATTTAGATCTCTCCATTGTTAAAACTGACCATTTATTCCTACTCTTTGTTTCCTATCTTTTTACCAGTTACGGATCCGTAAGAGGACCTTCACTCTTATCCCATGACTTCCTACTGTGCTTAAGAACCTTTGGTGTAGGACCATGTCAGATGCTTTCTGAAAGGCCAAGTATACTATACCCACTGGATCACCCTTTTTCACATGGTTGTTGACCCCCTCAAAGAAGTCTAATAGATTGGTGAGGCATGATGTTCCTTTACAAAAGCCATGTTTACTCTTCCCCAACATACTGTGTTCTTCTGTGTGTCTGATAATTCTGTTCTTTACTATACTTCCAACCAGTTTGCCTGGTACTGAAGTTAAGCTTACCACCCTGTGATGGCCTCTGGAGCCTTTTAAAAAAAATCTACATCATATTAGCTATCAGCCAGTCATCTAGTACAGAGGCTGAATTAAGTAGAAGCAGATCAGAGGATTCCTGGGAGGGGATTAGTAGTGGTCTGGGCCAACCCAGTGATACCACTTTTTCTGCAGAACGTGTAATGAGCACAGGGAGCAGAGTGTTTTCACTGCAGCTTTCTGAGTGGCTCCTTTGGTTCCTCATTCCTCTGATTCACATTCTGTTTATTTTGCAGGATTTTTCCTTCAACTCCAAGCTAGTGGTACCAGATTCATGGAACAGGCTTAAGAGAGGGAGGAGGGGAGACAAATGATCCTCTCTCCCTTCCATCATCCTATCTTGTCTAAGTCACTGCTTCTGCTCATTGATGCTGTCTTCATCCAATCCGTGTTGCTACTGATTTCCCTGCCTCCCACTGACGGTGTAAAAAGCTACTTGAGCAAGGGGCAGGCATTAAGTCTGCTATCAGGAAGCAAAGCAATTATGCAAAAAAAAAAATTAGTAACACATATGGGGGCAGCTGATTCACAGCAAAAGATACAAAAGAACTAAAGGGCAATGTAGCTAGGACAAAGCAGTTAAAATAATGAAGGTGTATATTCTATAAATTATAGATAGATTAAAGGTAAATTAAAGTAGAAGAATGCTATTTATTGTTATTTACTTGTACCAGACTCAAAGATTTGCTGTCTCTATTTTAGGCGCATATATGGCACCAATTACTTTTCTATCTGAGCACCACCCAATTTTTAATTTGTCTGAAGCACAGAGAAATAAGATGACTTCCCCACAATCACACACATCTATGGTGGAGCAGGGAATTGCACCCAAGTCTCCCAAGTAGGTGCTGTAGGGACTAGGTACACAGTTTAAAAAAGTGAAAGAGAGAACAAAGGACTAGAGAGAAAGGGGCTGGACAAGGCTGCATAAATTCATGCAGATTTTCAGTGTGTGTAAACCTTCTTAGGTTCTAATCCTGCCCGTGCAGTCACAGTGATTCAACTGCAGAACCCAACAGCATCCACGCATAATACAATGTTAACCCAACCCGACAATGTGCTCAGCTTTACCTGGACAGAAATCCTACTCATTACTGCTGTATGCATTTGACTGCTCAGTCGGTATTTACCAAACAATGGAAGAGCATGCCTATAACATCTGAACAAATGAAGCCCCGGCGTTTTCATATGAGGTATGTGAAATATCAGCATTAGACAGATGATAGATTGCTTTCCCCCGCTGGAACCTGCTCGCTTTCTCGCCAGTTTTATAAATCATCTACAGCACTTGTATAATCTATGAAATTTGGAAAAATCTTTAAGAATCTTCAGAACTGTCACTGGATGGCACATGGAATTCTTGACTTGTTAAACTCTGGCCTTTTTTGTGATTTGTGGCTTTTTGCCTTATTCTGTGCTCTCTCATATTCCTTTGATTCAAGCTGGTGTCAGCTGCAAATGTGACTGTACATGTGATTGAGGTAGAGTTATGTGACTGTAAATCATAGTCACAGAATATTTACTCAATAGTCCCTTCTCTACTGTCTCAGGTTTTTATTTGTGTGGCTCTGAAGACAGGAAGGGTCTGTTGGACTATTTTGTGTCTTATTTATCCTTCCCACAATCTTCCACAGATGGATGTATCTTTTCAAAGACAGCCACTTGTCTTTTTTCCTTCTCCCTGTAGCAAATTCCATGTCTTGGGTCTACATAGGAATCTGCACCCTAGGGCATTTGAATTTAACAATGGCATAATTTATCTTAGTATTATTGCCCGACGTCTCTTCCTGTTATCTGTTCACATTATTTTTTTACATTAAATTTCTCAATAATTCCATCTGCTGCTGTATTCACTATGTAAAACATGAAGTAACTGAAATGGTCAAAAGCCTAGCATTAAAATGGACACCTTATATTTTACCAAGAGGTTGCCATTTTAGATGCTCCTTGCCCTTGATGTTGGGAAGCAGGGATAGGCATTTTGTTTGTATTTTGCCTGTGTAATGGCCACCATATGAGCTAACACCAGGGATTGTAATAGGGACCTCCATCTGAAAAGCAAAAGTCACTATAGCTTGAGCTAAAGAGGCACCCTCTGGTGGGTAGGACTGTAAGATTCAAAACCTCTCTGGATAGTGCACAAAGCAGGACACATAACACACACACACTGAAACTAGCCAGTGGGTTACACATGCACACTTCTCAAAAGTAGCACACATGTTCAGCACCTTTTGCAGGAATTAGTTTAAGAAACCAGCTGCTAAAGAAATTGACTAATATCTGAGCTACACCTAAGACCTGTGTGACATTCTCCGTGGTTTCATTTTGCTCTTACAAATATTTTCTTCAGTTTTAATGTGCATGTGTTCATACCGGAAGTCTGAATCATTTACTATTGCCTTTGAAAGGCCTGAAATTCAAGCATTGCTACCTTTTGGTCCCATTTCTGCAATATTTTAGAGCTGTGGATTCATTTTATAGTGATTCTACCCCACCCCTAGTTGTGAAAACACAAAATGTAGGGGATGTAACAAGCAGCAAAATAAAATTGTGGAAAATTCCACAAAACACTGTTCACAGTCCTGGGCCTTTATCCTGTAATGAGATCTGCATGGGAGGACCTCCGTGCAAAACTCCACTTAAGTCAATGGGGACTCCCCAACTCACTTCACATAGGCCACAAAACAGCAATCAGAACTGCTTATGGTTACTATCATCTTGGGATGGATTTGAGCCAGTATTTTCAATATGAAATTTGAAAGGCAGCCCTGACATTAGCAGGGATGGACTTAGAAGGGCCAAAAAGGTTGGTCGCCCTGGATGCCAACTTCTGGGGGTAACAAATCAACATCCGGAAGGTGCTAAATAGGGTTTGTTTTGGTTCTTTGGCTCAGCTGTTTTCCCCCCTACTATATACCCTCAGTTGCTCAGGGGGTAGAGGGTGCTGAAAATGTTTTCTACCCTGGATGACAAAACATCTAGGGCAGGAGTCGGCAACCTTTCAGAAGTGGTGTGCCGAGTCTTCATTTATTCACTCTAATTTAAGGTTTCGCGTGCCAGTAATACATTTTAACGTTTTTAGAAGGTCTCTTTCTATAAGTCTATAATATATAACTAAACTATTGTTGTATATAAAGTAAATAAGGTTTTTAAAATGTTTAAGAAGCTTCATTTAAAATTAAATTAAAATGCAGAGTCCCCTGGACTGGTGGCCAGGACCCGGGCAGTGTGAGTGCCACTGAAAATCAGCTCCCGTGCCGCCATAGGTTGCCTATCCCTGATCTAGGGCCAGCCCTGGACACCAATGAAGGCTGAGACAGTTAATACTTGTCCTTTAATAATTTTGTATAAATAGTATATGATATAGAAATAAACTGGCAAAAGCCATATTGTGTTTAATATTCCATGTCAAAATATGATATCCTACCAGTTGCTATAATCTATTCTTAATCGTAATGATTACAGTGTCCTCTGGGTTAAGCTATTTCTTGTCATCTGTAATAGTCCAATTTATTTCAGGTTCTTGGAAGATTTTTTTTTTTATTTTGCAGCAAAAGCAACAAAGTATGTCAGAATGCGAGGAGCATTACTAGTGTGATTGGAGATGTAAGAGCTGACCGTATTTGCCTGAAGCACAGATATGGAACCCATATTTGCAGATCTGCCAATGCAAATAGAGCAGCACACAGTTCAAGTTTTGTGGCCCCCATATAATGTGGAGAACAGAACTAGCCTGAAGTCCTATTCAACCTGTGAACATCCAAACTGGGATCATTATATTTCCTTTAAGTCCTGTTTCCATTGAGGAGCCCTTGAGAACTGAGGCTTTTCAGAACCTGCCTATGGCTGGCCCTGATGCAGACACACAGTTTGAGGTTCTTTCTCTGCTAGCACCCCCCTCCAAAGTAAAGTCAGAGACAAGACTTAAGTGTGCAGTGAACTGTCTGTTATCTTCTCATAAGGTCCTGAAGTTTGAAATTTGAATTAATCCACTGGAAGTTCTGAATTTACATCCTTCCTTTTAAGTAGGAAGAGGCAAATTGGCTCAGAAAAAAAAACAGCAACTTTTCAAACTTTTTTGAAATTTCAACTTAAATATTTGAGGATAGAAAAATATGCAGTTAATTCAATTTTCCATGACCTATGTACTTCCAGATTCTGTCAAAAGACAGATGTGTCAAATTACCAGGAAAAAATTTGGTATTAAAATATCACCAACCTGACATGAGGCATGAAATACCACTTTTTCTTGAGAGATTTCCAGCCCAGTGTTGTGAACTCATGGAGTTCAAGTTGCTTTGAGAGGGATCTGGACTTTGTGATAAGTTTTCAAAAATACAACTTTTGAAATTCACCCCCCTCTATACCTACCCATTTTTTTCTTGCACTTTGAAAACAGACAGTATTCAAAAGGTTAAAAACTTGCTGCTGAATTTTGGTGCATTTACAGGGAAAATCCCTACAAAATCTTATGAATGAAACCACTGATTCTATAAAATGTTAACAACATTATTTAGAAATTATTCTAAAAATTTACAAATTTAATAGAGAATAATACCATTTTATACAGTTTTGAACCATTGTAAAGAATCATATAACAGGGGTAAAATTCTCTATTACCTTTCTAGGGTAATTTTAAAAAAATGTATAGAAAGGAGATAATTTTTTATTTAATTCTACTGGATTTTTCCATAAACTTTACCTAAATAGGTCTGGTTTTATTTTCTTTTAGTAGGGTCAAGGTTACCTTATAGTCCACCAAAAGGAAAGAAATTCAAAATGAAGGGTGAAACTCCATATAGGACACACTTGTAAAAAAAATTTAAAGGTTTTGAGGAGAATGAGGGAGTTATGTGTAGTTTTTAATAAATTATTATATGCCCCTCAGCTTATCTGTTTGATATTAACCTGCCAGATGGACAGGAAGCTGTTAAAGGAGAAACCAACAAGAAAAGAAACAATGGCTAACGTAAGGCATCTAGAGTGAACAGCTTCCAAGGAATTAAGACAGCAATAGCTGAGACATTGACTGGGCAGTAGTTACCTATCTGGCTCCATCCAGGCTGGCATGGCTTACTCTTCATAAGTTTGACAGTCCAGGATCAAAGGGGATCTTCAACCTTTAAAATGATAGTTTTGGGAAGGAGGAAGGGTGAGTAGATTTTCAGACAGACACAGAGACTGCATAAGCAGGCTGGGTCTCCCAACCCAGAGATGGGAATTGATGGACCTACCAGTGTTATGGAAAGAGACATTGCTCTTAGGTAAGAAAATATGCATATAGAACTCTTTGTTGTGTTAACCCATTTTCCTAAATGCTGTGTTCTCTTTGGCAATTACAAGCTACTTTATTCTGAAGATGCTCTTTCTGAGTAAATTTAATCAGCTGCAGGTCCCCACAGAACAAGCATTTACAAGTGCCCAAAGCAGTTGGGCCTGTCAAATTAACAGTTGGCAAACAGAAGGCTGCAACGCAGAGATCCAGTCTAAGAATGGTAGGATTGCCCGTTTCCACTCAGAGTGAGGTACCAGGAACCAGGCCTATCACCTAAAGAGTGCACTCAAGAAGGACTGAAAGAAGTCTAAGGCACAGCTTGCCTAGTAACTGTGACAGATGTATTACTGGAAAGACCAGTCATATGAATTCTTATTTAGGAGGCACTTAACAGGGTAAAAGAGAATACCATGTACTGCAGACTGATAATTTGAACTACTCTGAAATTACTATAATCTGGAAGGAAATGACCTTCAGAATTCTGAATCACTCAAGTAAAAGGAAGCCAAATCTGAAGCCATCTGTGAGCTATGAGATGCAAAAAGCTTTTAATCTTTGGTGATGAACAGTATGCTTATATACTGGATATTTTTGATTATAGAAGGGAACTTTAACTGATAGTGTGCCAAACTATATGAATGCTTGGTGCAGGAGAATATACTGTGATAATGGGACAGAAGGACATTTCAAGGATTTAAAAGTTTTCTTTCCAAGTCTTGGTCTATTTGTTGAAACAGTTGACAACTAGTGTTGCAAATCCATTCCCCTGTACTGATTTTAATGGTCTTTGAAGTGAAATGAAAAGTTTTGTTTCTCTGTGTCAGAGCTGGAAATCATACCTTGGGCTAAGAGCAAACTGCCAAATAAATCACAAAAAAGGTGGACATCAATTCAAGTTAACTGATGACCATTAATATTAAACTCAGATGCAGCCAGAAAAGCCTATCAGTCTCGGATTTTGCTACATTTTGCTACATTTTCCTTACTACCTGCATGCTGAAAGACCAGGAAGGATTTCATGCTCACAGCCTTTCCAAATGTGAGAAACTTTGACAGCCTTCTTCCCTTCTTGTTTCTTCAAGCCATGGCTTGAGACCCCTCAAGTCCCCTCAAGCTGCTGGGAATTGGTAAGTGCTGGTCTTTGCATTAGCTCAGTCCACCTCTATCTTGTGCCTCCCTGCCACAGCCATCTCTTGGATATTTCTTTCCACAGCTGCTAAGGTCAGAGAGGAGAATTTTCAAAATTGCTTTTAAATGCAAATATGCAAATAAAACCTGAGAGACATTGTGCAAATATCATTTATGAATAATAAATTAGTTACTGGAAATAAAATATTCTCTGCCACTCTGTACCGTTATTTACTTCTATTTACAGTAAGTGCAAATACTATATGCTGCACTTAGTGGTAATTATGGTAGTTTGCTGTAGGGTAATTACACTTGTCTAATAAAGATATGACAATAAGAGAGTGGTGTGACTAGAGATTGTACCTCAAGAATTAAACCATTTCACAGTGTTAATTAGACAGGGAGGAAAGCACTTACAGGTAAATGGCATTTCTGTTCCAAGACAACTGCTGCATGTAAAATCCTTTGCTGGCAGCTCCTATAGATGACATAAAGAATTCATTATTTTAAGTCTTTTAACTTCTGCCCTCAAACATATTGCACTAAATCCAATGGATCAAATGAGACAATGTTGCGATAAATTAAATCTTGTCCTAACAGTGTAATCAGAATGTTCTCCTGCTGAAGTGACATTCATTGTATTTTTTCCAGAGTGTAGCCACAGAGGTGATAAAAGCTTTTTTCCCCCAATGATTTCTGCTGAGATGCTTTCTCTCCCTGGTTTTGAGGAAAGGACCTGCAAGGAAAAATCCCCCACCCCAAATCCTCTAAGATTAAGGGCCAAGATTATTGTTCCCTGCATCTACCCGACCTTGTGGCCAAGTGCAGTTGCCAAGAAACAATGGCATTCCTTCAGCTTCCTTGTGGGCTAGCAGCCACAAAGCTTGGAAGTCTCCAGAGGGGTTTGAGAGAAGTAAATCCATGCCCCCTTCTCTATACCAGTCAGCAAAATTTGATGGGCACATGGGGACACTGCACCCTGTAGTGCACTGGGAGATCTCCCTGTCTGCGGGATTACCACCTTCAGAGTTGCCACCACTTTGTTCCAGTTCAGAGTTGTCCTTTCAAGACATAGTCAATCATGCAAGGTAATGAGCATTCACAACTCTTCCAGCAGAAGAGCAGCTTGAACAGCAGTGAGTGAACACTTTCTTCCACTGAATTTGGAGGTCATTTGGAGTTAAGAGCACTTCACGCTAGAGCTGTACAAATAATTGATTTTTCAGTTTGCTGGCTGAACAGTAAAATTGAAAGAAAAATCATTTGAGTCAATCCAAAACAAAAAAAACATTGGCAAACCATAAAAGCAAAAAAAGAAAAATTTCATTTCGGGTCAAATTAAATATTTTGTTTGACTCAAAACAGTTTCATGAGCGTTTAAAACTTTTTCAAATAAAATTGAAGCAACATTTGAAACAAAAAGTCTTTTCAAACAAAAAAGGAAATGTTCCATTTTGTTAATGAAACATTTTGATTTTTTTCTGATTTTTTTTTTAGCTGAAACAATTTGGTAAATTCAGAACAAATTTGTGAAAAATTTCAGTTAACCAAATCTGCATTTTTTTTTTCAAAAAAATTCCTGTCAAAAAATTTGGCCCAGCTCTACTTAGCACCTTGAAGGATCAAGCCCACAATAAAATGATACCTAATTGTTTTTGTAATTACACAGATTTGTCTGTTTCTTTTACAGATTTGTGTCTGCCCTGGAAAGTTTCTCTAACGTATCAACTGAAATAACAGAGTTTTGATGTGTGAAGTTTCATGTGCGTTAGCCCCCATTTTTCCTTTCCTTCTCCTCTGAGTGCCTGGGGAAGGTGCCGTGTTCTTTCAATGCAAAACTCTCAAATGCCTGGGGCACAAAATTTAGGTTTTAAAAAAAAGGCTGAACACGAGCTAATATTAACAGATATTTTTCTAAATTTAGGGCTGGGTTCAACATCTCTAGGGTCCTTCTTGCCAAATAGCTAAACCAGCTGCTAGAGCTTTCCAGAGAAACCTGAGAAAATTCAATGCAACCTCCCGAGGTGCCCTTCACAGGCAGCACTTCCCCACTTGCCAGCACTATACGACTGTGTAAAAACAAGGAAATCTTTATTAGGAAAAAGGAAACACAGTCACAGACTAGGGAAAACACAGCATAGAACTTTTAAAACCAGAATAATATACAAATAAAGAGAAAAATACCCCCTCTCCCTTCAGGTACTTTGGCAGCCGGTGAGAATTTCCCACAGGTAACAGGTGGCTGCATCACCTCAGCAATCCACCAAACCCACTCATGGTTTAGACCAGCAAGTAGATGTAGTCCAAGTGTCTTTTTGCAGGTCTGTCTCCAGCCCCAAGGGATCTGTCTGCCTGGAAGTGCAGCCATCTTAATGAGTGTGCTTTATTAAGATTCTGGGTAGGTGGCGCCTCATCGGAGTCTACTTAGCTCTGCTGTTGTCCTCTGTGTCATTGCTCACTGCAAAGTTCTCACAGGAGAGGAGCTATATGCACTTAGGACCTCTGAGCAGAGTCCTGATTGCTTGGAAATGAGATCTTTGCCACACAGTAAGAACTGTTTCCTCACTTGGACCTTCTCCGGGAGCCCACTACCCATTAAAATCCAATTTCATGTATAGTCACGACCTCCCAAGTGTCACTAGAGGCACTGTGGATAAATAGTCTATGCAAATGAAGCTCTCTATGGCAGAACTTTCACCTTTATACCAAGAAAGGGATCAGAGAGCTCCTTCTCCTCTGACCTTCTGGTCATATGGCTTATATAAATATTAGGGGCCAGAGCCTCAATACCTCCTAAATCCTGTTTGCATAGAAACCGCATTGTGAAGGTGACTTAAAGCTGCCTTAAGGTAGCAGCTGAGGATTCTTCTGTTGCACTATAGTGACTTTCAAGGAATTATCCCCCACTACTGGCCCAGGGATCATTCTGGGATGGGGAGGAATTGGTGGTTCCTTAAGGGCTGTTATATACCAAGCCAAGCTAGAGCAGTCCTAATGTTCCAGTGATTTTCTAGGTGCCTAACATTTTTGAGATTGTAATGCCTAAATCCAGGGCCATCCCTAGGGGGTCCGGGGCTAGGGACATAGCTGCCGAGTTTCTATCTGCCAGGGGGTGCTCCCCCCCGGCTCTGCCCAGGCCCCACCTCCACTTCCCCCTTTCCCCCAAGACCCCACCCCAACCTTGCTTCTTCCCACCTCCTGCTCTGCCCCTGCCCCACCTCTTCCCACTTCCGTTCCGCCTCTTCCACACCCAATCCCGCCCCCTTGCTCCTCTCCCCTCCCCCCCCAGCGCCTCCAGACACCACAAAACATCTGATCAGCAGTAGGCACTGGGAGAGAGCGGGGGGTGGGGCGCACCGGTGGGCAGGAGGTACTGGGGGGAGGGGAAGGTTGGTAGGGGGGGCTCATCACCCCCCCCGCCTGCCCCCTCATGAAGCGCAGGGGCCCCTAAAGCATGGGGCTCGGGGCGGTCGCCCCGATTTGCCGTACCATAGGGATGGCTCTGCCCAAATCCCTGTGTGGATCCAGGCCCATGTAACTCGAGCTAGAGATTTTTGTGTTTGGATGGGAGTCAGGTTGGGGCAACACTTGAGGTATAACTCAAGCTAAACGTGCAGTGAAGACAAGTCTGAAGTTGTATTTTTCTTTCGACGTAATAGCAGACAATATGTGAATTTTATTCAGCCTTCGGAATTTCATTTCAGTCCCAGGAATAATACATTTTACCATATCAGTTTCGCTCAACTATAAAATGAGAACATTTTTACAAAGGGTAAAGAATAAGACAACAGTGCAGAATGTAAACTATAACTATTTACAACATTAGAAAACTTGAGTTTAAAAATTACATTTATAGCTGTCCTTCCAAGAAAAGTTCTACAGTATTTTTAAAATAACCTCCCTAAGGAATGAAGTATTAATATTGAGAATGCAGTATTTGAGGGTGATTACTGTGGTACTTTACAATAAAAGGTATGTTTCTCCATCTTATAAAATGTACATTTAAATTGTCCAAATGTTCATGGAGCACTTTAGCATCCATGTTTATAACAATATCTCCATCTGAATGACTGGCGGAACAGATGTATCACATATCGCAGCAGAAGTCCTGGAAAGAATATGTGGAATAATGAGTGAAATAAATGATTGAGGAAATCAGAAAGCAATCTACAATGGTACTAATGCTAAGCTTGGTGCTTTTGAATAATTAACTTTATTAGCTCCATAGACATGAGAACATTACATGCAGAGCTGACTGCATTTACCATATGCTGGACAGCCAACTAATGTGAAGATCCTTTACTGCAACAGAATGCTAAAAAGCATACTGCAGGGAAACACAGTTTTACTGAATAGCATCAAAGTATTGAGCATGTGATTGAGTCATTGAGAAAGTGGCGATATGGTAATACTTCAATGCATATACTGTGAAAATGTGGGCATCATACAGACTGCCACTGGAATAGGAATAGAACTGGTGATGCCATAAAGAAAGGACTTTCAATAGTCATTTTGTGAGCAGATGAAACCAAAAGAGAATTTCAGCAAAGCTGAAATGTAAGGCAGGGGACACAGTTTTAGTGACTCATTAAAAAGTTTGGGTATAAAAGTCAACCAGCATACAAAGGGTACTTTTACTCTGCACAGTCACTTATGGTGGCATGTAGAGTACATATTGCATGCTTCCCTAGCACCTGCTTAGGTGAGTAGAGTAAAGACATGCCTGAACCCTTAGGGTTCAGGGAAGACTCCAGCAGCTGGGAGGCTATGGGAAAAGGCTTTGGCAGCTCCCCATTACTGGAGCCTCTCACTGCAGCCGGAAAAGGTCCTGACAGCTCCCTCAGATGGGGAAAGGCTCCGGTAGCAGGGAGCTGCTAGAGAGTTTCCCCACTGCCTTCCTCCTGCGAGAGCCTTTGATTGCCACTTGTAGCTACACAACAGTGTGGATGCAGTCTGCTTTTCACAGCCGCCTGTAGCTACACATTCCCTACATGCCCCCATGTAGCGTAGACTACCTAAACAGGGGTGTGTGTATTTTATTCTATAAACAGCCATTCTATTTTTTTATTATTACGTAAATAGGGGGAGTGGCAGTAACTCGTATATTAAGATTGCCTAACCATTCCAGTTACTAAAAACATCCAACACAGTTTGTAGCTGGGACTTTATTTGGCAGAGGGTAGTCATGGGGCCAGAAAGGCTGCACAATCAACCTTAAGTCTGGCATTTATTTAGCAGTTAAGTTCTCATCTGTGTAATATTAATAACACTCTTAACATAGGTTGTTTATTAGATACACATATATAGCATGACTGAAGTGCTGTCAGAGTGGTCAGGTAAGGAATAATGCTTTTGCAGATGAATATAAGGCAAAAATGCCAAATCATGTTCTGCAGACACTGAACTTCTTCTGTTCCTCTTCCCCAAGCTCTAGTACCAGTGAGCCAGACTCCCCATTTTCCTCATGCTGTTATTCTCATACTATCTCTGAGTGCCACCCAGTCCTATTCTCCTAGTCCCTCATGATCTCACTCTCTCCTACTGCAGCAAACTACACCAGCAAAGCCTAAGAACCAGCAACCTTTGAGGCCCCAGGCCCAGCTCCTTCCCTCTACAGCCAGAAAAGCAGGCAAGGAGGACGCCCTAGATGTCTCTTTGCCTTTGCTTGAGAGACAAAATATTGATACAGTTATAGCTGATATGAAAGAAAGTCTCTTTGTGTAGTGACTGTATAGGAAGAATGCGCACATGACTTCATATCCCTAAGGAGTCTTCTATTTTCATGGAACTATTTTGCAACTTCTCCAAATGGTGAGAGGGTGCAGGAAATGGTGAGTGTGCATGGGATGATAGGGACACACTCAGAGAGAGATAACATAGGTAAGTGCATGTGTGATGCTAGAGCTCTGGTGCAGGATAGGCTTGGAGTTGTGGGTGCATAGTACTTCTGGAATAATGACTGATAGAGAACAAAAGTTCCTCATTCATTTTATAGCACATATACATCCAAGGATCCCCACCCGTTGGCTGGGATGCACTATGTAAGCCAGAAAGACGCACAGGAAGTTGTCTGACCAACCCGGTGAATCCCTGGCAGTGACATGCTGGACCCTGCCTACTTGCCTGACTCCTGATTCACTGTTCTCAGCCTGTTCCTGTCTCCCTCATTCCAGACCCCCATCTCTTCCCAGTTCCGGCTTTCCTGCTTCACTCCAGGTTCATGCTCCCCTAACTCTGACTCTTGGGCTTGGCACCTGACTCTCACCCCAGCTTCAGCTCCAGGCTCCTGAATTAACCATTAGGCGTGACTGCCCATGCCTCAGTCTCTACATTTAGGGCCAGATTCTACTTAGACCAAGAGTGGCAGGGAGCCTTCCATGCCCATTGTACAGAAGGTCCAGACAGAGATGTAGTCCCTGCACTCTGTGGTAGAACTTGGGTGTCCATGAGGAATCAGAATGTCTCCTCTTTATTGCAGCCATTGTTGATGCATATCACAGCTTTTCCCTATCCGTTTTTTAAGAAGAAAACCGAATTCCGTATTATTCTAATTCCTTCCACACACCCACATTGATTTGGAACGCATTCCTCTTTCCCGCCCTCATCCCACATGAGTGACCGCTCTCTTCCCAACCAGCTGGTATGGCATAGGTTTGGAGCAAGTTGGGGAGAAGAGTGCATAGTGACTCTTGACCATTGTAGCTGGAGGGCTGGTAGGTAATTGCTTTTGCAGAGGACCCCAGATTTGCTTGAACTGGCCCTAATGGTTTATATTGACTTTAATGAAAAAATAAAAATATAGTTTAAAAACTGTGCCATCAAAAATGCTCTACACACCACACGAAATGGCTTCTGATGCGTTTAGTTTCACTCCTGATGCAAATGTATCTAAAAATATACATTTGCATATTTTTGGCCTAATCGTGCGTGCACACACACACACACACAAGTGGATGCTGCACTAACTACTATGAGTATTCTAACTTATGTTAATGGGAATACCCCTACCAGGTAGTATTTGCAGAATCTAGGTCATTAGTTTAATTGGTTTTTGTTTGTTTGGCAAGACAGGATGACCTAGGCAGTCTAATTTTCTTTTTTTTTTTTGAAGACATGATAAAACTTTTAAACAAATAAAACCAAACAATATAGTGATGGGCACTTTAGCAGTAGCAACAGATAGATTCGGGGAGATTTTCAAAGTCACAAATCTCTTCTTGGTACCTTTGAAAATCACTTCTATTATAAAACCCTTATTGTATGTCTACACCTGGACCTAGGGGTATGAGTCACAGCTCGTACAGACATACTCGTGCTAGCTTTTATTGAGCTAGCTTACTAAATAAAGTAGTGTGGCAGCAGTAGCACCGGCAGCAGCTTGGGCTACCTGCCCAAATATGTACCCACAACTTTGTACTCAAGGGGCTAGCCCCTCCTATCACCCATACTACCACAGCTATGCAACTATTTTTAGCATACTAGCTCTATGAAAGCTACTAGGAGTATGTCTCCCTGAGCTGGGAATCACACCCCTGGCTCCAAATGTAGACATACTCTTAGTTTACTGTTCCTAGAGGCAAGTTGAAGAGAAGAATAATGTAACTATCAGAACAGTTAACTAATTCACCAGTTTTGTGCATGCTTGAACAGCGTTGTTCTTACCTATTTTATGAAACAGATAACCATCTCTGACCTTTACTATCATTTGCATAATAAGCACAATTTAATGTGCTGTTACATTTCTTAATGGTCCATGTTTTAAGCTATCATTACAGGTGCCTGAAACTTCCTAACTGATGAGTATGCAATTAAAGATTAATATAATGAGCAAAATAATTAAGAACTAGACTTACATCTGCCTTATTTGAGTTATAATGATACTTCCACTGTTTGCCATGACTTTAAGAGACAGTCTGACTATAATCAAGTTTCTCATCATAATCCTTTGAGGATTTCTAGAGATGAGTTGAATTAATATCAGGAAGATATTACACATTTCTTCTTGGAGACATGTATCATGTAGTTGATTAAAGAAATCAGTGTTCAAGAAGGAGAAATGTCATTCTTAAAACATTTGCATAAGAATTTATGCTAATAAAGGCAAGAGTCTGAAGATCACAAAGGAAGTGGTCAGGAACCCCTGTGTGCTCTGAATGAAAGTTAATATAAAAGTGCAAAATTGACACAAACAATAAAAATAGTATATGTGCTCATCATCATATAATGAACAAAATGAACATAATCTAAAGCCTTTATCCTGCAACTTCTTAATTTTACTCACATGAATACTTCCATTAAAGACAATAAGACAACGGATGTACTCACACATGTAAAGTTAAGCATATGCACAAGTGTTCGCAGGATTGAGGCTTAAAAGAAAGGCAGAGATGACAAGATATACCAGGATGCTCAGAAAAAAGGACAAAATGGAGATTTCTGTTTTAACAACAGATTTACTTCTTCCAGGCCACAAAGAAAATGCGAGTTGTCTGCAAGGATTTGATCATGGAGGGGGTGTTGGCTTCTCATACTGAGATAGGGATAGCATGCACACATAGCATACTGCGTAGTAAAAGACTCAAACTTTAAAACTATTTACATCCTGAAAGGCACATTTACATTTTCCAACTTTTATGTGCTTTTCCAATGTACTGAACAAAGAAAAACGTAAACAATTTTATAACCTTATTACAGGATTCCCTGTTTATTTTACATATTATATCCTTACAGCTGAATAAAACAAGGATATTTCTGTAGTATATTTTTGCCATTCAAACTTTCCTCTCATTTTGTCTTGATGTCATCAAAGTGTGTAGTTGCCCTTATTAAATTGCACCACAGTATTGAAGACTAACCCTCTATAAACTGCACCCCACAGCACTTGACTTTAGACCCCTTTCCCCTGCTTGCCAAACCCTCCTACATCCCTCCTAAAAAGAGCCTCAACCTGATTTGCTCACCTTGTCTTCCGCCTCCAGAACCCTTCTGTATCCCCTTCTAGAAAGTGCCCCTCCCACATCCAAAATCTCTAGCTAAATGTCTTGGACACTTTCCCCTCCTGCAACTCCTCTGACAAGCACCAGGAGCCGAACCCTCCTCTTACGCACCTCATTCCCCACACAGCTGCTAAACCTTCTCCCTCTTCAGCAAGTGTCCTGACCCTATTCTCTTCTCCTGCCTGGCTACTAAACTCTCCCTGTTTCCAGGTCTCATTGACCTGAGACTTCAGTAGCTCTCTAAGAGTTAAAACTTGTTCAGCGGATCTTGAATAGTTCATTTCTCCCAGTAGAAAATAAAATTCTGTTTTCTACAAAAACTTTCAGCCATTACTGGTATTCTGACCGTCAGCCTTATAAACAAGCAATAAAAATGAACACACTATAAAAAGTACCAGCTGATTCCTGCCTTGCTTTCATTGGTGCCTCTACAAGATTCACTTAATGAGAAAGTAAGTTAAATCACGTTGCGCTATTCTGCAGATTTAATTTCTTATTTTAAAAAAAAAAATACTTAATTTTTTTTTCCACAGCTCAGTGCACCAGTTTGGTTTTTAAAAGTTCTCATGTTTTTACAGTTTACTTTGATAGTAACATCAGAGTTGAGTCATATGTTGTGTCTGAAGACTTAGAATAGATGTTATCAATTATCAAAATTATCATAGGCACAAACATAGTATCAGGGGGTCAAAGTCAATATGGGTTTATAAAGGGCCTGCACATTCCGGCTAACAGCAGATTAGATTGGCACACCATTTCCTTGGTGAGGAAGGAGAGTCGAATATTGCCTCAGGAAAAGGTGGGCTGAGATTTTCAGTGGGACCATTCAAAACCTGAAGGAGTAATTCTGTCATACAGGAAGATCTCTGCAATAGGAGTAGTGCAATAAAAAACTGTTACAAGAGAGAGTTTTTGAGGTGGAGAAGGAGTTCAAATCCAGCTTGAATTAATAATGGCCAGAAGTCATTAACATGTGCTAGTTGTTTCATGAGATATCCCTGAAACCCCAAATCATTACTACAAATAGCACCCTTATTTACGGGCTCAGCAAAGGGATGATGGATTGTACTGACACAGCAACTGAATTACTCTCCAAGCCCAAAAGACAGCCCATTTCGTTTAAGGCTGGTGTACAATGTACAATGGCACTATCATGTTGTACTTACTATGTGAATAAACAGAGGACCTCAGTCTTCATGACTGTCATTCTAGCACCATTCAGAAGCCTTATTTTCCCTGGAAATATTTATAAAAGATTAGCCCCACAAATCAGTCTTGCATCTGGCCAATACATTGATGGTCCTATCACAAAGACTTAGTCTAAACGTAAGAGGTCTCCTATATGGACAGAGCAGCAACAGCATACCAGAAAAAAAGACACTTTCTTTTTAAAGAACTCTTTCTTCTTATCTGACTGTAGTCCAGGTACACTAGCTCAGAGGCATTTATTATGGCTAATCAGGAAAATATTCAATTGTGTGGAAAAGGAGGCAGCCATCCTCAGTTAAACTTTGAGTTTGCTATGCTCTGAAATAATATCTGTTTTGGAGCTAGGAGATCACTACACAGCGTTTGAATAAAACTGACATGACAGCAGCTCACTAGGAGTTAGGAAAAGACCCTGAACTTTATGACTCAAACTTTATTCAGAACTCATTTGCATTTGTTTTTGATATATGAACTATGTGGCCTTTCAGACCCCCTGTGCTGATGCAATTGCATCTGTGCTGTGGATTATATTTCTAAAGTTCACAGTACATATTAGAGTTGATTCTATAACTCTATTTAAGGCCATGAGTACAGCATGAAATAAAATTTGGTAAGCCAATTTGCAAATGAAAATTAATACTATTGTAGGGAGATTCTAGTTATTAATATGACTATTGAAGTCAACACCAGAAATGATCATGGCATTTCATTACCAGCTCTAGAAGTGTGTTTGGGCTATTCTCTGTATAGGAAAATGAAATATAAAGATGTTAATTAAATCTCGACAATTAGATTACAAACCCAGAGCCCCAGTTCTGTCACGATTATTCATGTTATATACAACCATACTCCACAAGTGATCTCACTGAAATCAATGACATAGCTAGCATAGAAATATATTACTCTACAGGAGTAGGGATGACTTAATTGAGCCCATAAATATTTGAATGCTTGATAACTTAATTTATGTAGTAAATGTTTTTGATACCTATCTTTACCTTCCTTTACTATTAAGAGTTAGTTATATGACCATTGTTATAGCTAATGTGACCACCACATCAACACATATGCCGTATTTTTATATGTATGAATCAAAATTACTTTAATTCAAATCTGCATGATAAATATGTCAGATGAATTGAGAAGTGGCTGAAGGTCCCTAGATAAAAGGTAATGATAAATAGCAATGTACTGAGTTGTGGGCAGGAGTAATGGGTTACCCTCCGGTATTCATGTTAAATTTGATTTTGGTTGACATCCCTATTAATACTCTGCAAGTGGGAATAAAAGGAACATTAAGGAAACCGAGAACTAAATTGGAACTTAACACTGGCCAAAAATAAAATGAGATTAAATCTGAAAACATGTAAACAAATACATTTAGAGATTAATAATCCCACCCTCCTAAAAAAATATTCATTGCAATTGACAAAACTGGAAAGCGTTAATGCCAAGAGAGATTTAGGTGGGTTTAGTGGAGGGCAAATTAGATACAAGTTTGCAGTGTGATAGGGTAGAAAACCTGACAGTTTTTTGTTGCATATGCAGAGGCAGTGGTCTAGCTAGGATTTTATAAAGCATTCATCACCATGGTCTGGGCAATTTACAAAAGCATCCTGGAACAGAGAAACCATATCTGTGCTTTATTGCAGGGTGTAATCATACCTTAAACACAGCGCAGTTAGTTCTCAGTTCCTCATGACCAGAAACTTATACAGATATGTCCCACAAAAGCATCAGAAATACCTAGGAGGCTGGTGGGATTGATTTACTAGGAAAAGTGAAAATAAAATAAAATAAATGTGTATAGTTAAGCAATTAATGAAGGAGGTCATGAGAGAAGTCTTTAGGTATCTGGTAGGGAACCTCCAAGTGGGAAAGGAATTATTTTGAGTTCTATAAAGAGACATTACTGGGAGTAATTGGATACAATTAAGAAAATGAAAATTTAGGGTCAATGTTAGAACTTCCTGACAGTGAGCTCTATAATGTAACTATGGAATGTTCTCCACAAGGAAAGCTAAGGTCACTCGGGACATTTAAAATTAGATTAGTCAGTCTAATTTTACAATAAGGAATACTTGCATTTGGCAGTGAGATGGGCTAGAATATGACCTAATGGGTCTTTTCTGTGTCTAACTTTTATGAGGCAAAGAAAATCAACTAAAAACTGACATGGGGTTGGGAAACTTCTTAACGTGAATGGCTACAGCCAAAGGCACTTTCCAAATAATTTCCTCTACCTTTTTTGTTTCCCTTATTGTGATTATGGATTACAATTTCCAGACCATTCACTCACAGCTATAGGAAAAGTCTAATTCCGCAAGCTTTTTAAGCAATACTTTATTCTTTTCTTTACACTTAAAAAGAATAATCATACATTTTAAAAGAGAATATGAAAAATTATATGGGGAGCTGCACTGACAAAAAAATCACATTGAGTCTGAAATATTAAAGTTCTTTCCATTGGGGAAAACAACCTGTTTCTCTTTAAGAAAGTCAATTATAGATGGTAAAAATACACCCTTGATATATAGACTAAACCATGGCTAATGCAAATTTAAGTGAACATAAAGACAGCAAAACATTTTGTACATTATTAAGAAAGAGCAGAAAAAAAGGACAAAATTCAGTCCACTGAAGCAGCCACAGATTTAACTCTATTAAGGGCTACAATCCATTCAAAAATTAAATAAATTATTTTATTTTGTTTTTTTGAAAAATACTGGACAGTTCAGTCTTATTTTTCTGAGTTGATTTTCTCACCACGACAATATTAGGTTTCCATATCCATATCCTTATGTCTCCCACCTCCTCACACACACACACACACACACACACACACACACACACACACACACTTTGCTGACCAATAAGTTACATTCTTATGACTGGTGTGTGAATTCCATATCAGCAGCTATGGTATGAAGAAACAAAACATGTAATGTTCAGGTGAGTTTGGCATGGCACAACAACTTATGGGTGAATCTATATTTAAAAACATCTAGCAATTTACCTGTGCTGCTGAAGGCTGCTCCTGTATGCTGAAGGATCTGCTGTGAGTGAGAGTCCTTTTTGGCATCTATGTTTGGCAAGACAAATCAGAACTTCTCTCTGACCTGCAGACCTTCCATCTAGGTGCTTCCATGAACATCTCAGAAACATTCATGAATTTATCATCACTGCATCCCTATGAAGTAAAATCTATGCCTTTCACATCTTGAGAAAGGGTGGTTCCATGCTCTATGTGGGCAGGGCCGGCTCCAGGCACCAGCCCAGCAAGCAGGTGCTTGCGGCGGCCAAGGGGAAGGGGTGGCACGTTGGGCTCTTCAGCGGCAATTCGGCAGCGGGTCCCTCTCAGAGGGAGGCACCTGCTGCCGAATTCCCACTGAAGAAGAAAGCGGGCTCGGTGGAGCTGCCGCTGAAGTGCCGCCGATTGCGATCACGGCATTTTTTTTTCCCCCGCTGCTTGGGGCGGCAAAAACCCTGGAGCCGGTCCTGTATGTGGGGTATGTTATAGTGGCCATCTAGAAACTCCAAGTAGTGCAGAATATGGTTTCCATTTTGGAACTGGTGCGTCTCACAGAGAACACATTAGCCCAGTGCTCAGCAAACTGCAGCAGTTGCCAGTGGGCTTGCTAGTTGGGTTTAAATGCTTCATTTTATCTTCGAGGTTGTCTTCATGGGGAGATTTACCAGTATAATTATAGTACTGTAGTTATATGGGTGCAACTCCCCATGTGGACACACCTATTCCAGAATAAGTATCCAAATGGGGACTTATAGCAAAGTAACTAGAGTTCTATAATTATACTGGTCAATTTTCCCATATAGACAAGCCCTTAGGAAGCTTTAAGTAGCTTGGGACCTGGTTATCTCAAAGCCCACCTCTCCGCAGTTGCAATCACTGAAAGTACTTGAACTAGGGCCCACTCATTTTAAAAGAGAGGGGGCTACTGACAAGACATTCTCCATGATTGGCCTTAAGCTTTGGATTCACTCCCCTACCTTCATCCTTGATCGGCCGGAACAAGGATTTGTCAGCCTGCTGGACATTCTGCAAAGTCAATCTATTCTCTTGGGCATTTGTGGAGGAGGAAGGCTAGCAATGTTGGATAATTGCATTGTTCAGTAGCATATGCAAAATATTCACCAATCAGGAAAGTGATCAGTACAGCTCCCAGGATAAGATTTAACTTTAGATATCTTTTCATTTTGAATACATCTTTTTAAGCCCTTCAGTATCACACAAATCTTTGCCAGGTCTTCAATCTGTATTTCCACAGAGAAGGAAGCAATATTGGCTCAGAGTTTCTGGCATCAGTTTCTCTGCCCCTTATGATCTAGAGTTTGATAAATTGCCTCCTGCAAAGTGTCAGCTAGGTCAGGCTGCAGCAGGGAAATAAAACAACAATACGGAGGAAAAGAAATGGTTAATTTTTTTTTTTAAGGCTTAGAGAGACACTCGCAAACACCATTTCAGTTAAGAAATACTTGAAACATAATGCTGGGACCACAGAAGACCTTCCCTTATGTACTGCTTTGATATTATTTCAAGACTGCCTCAGTCCTAGGTTTATTAACATCTTAAATATCTTTTCTTCATAAAAACAATAAAAAAGAAACTTGTTAAGTAGCTGGAATCTAGCATAACCTCTCTCTGGCTATTCACAAATCCCATAAATCTGCTTGCTACTTCTCCTATCTCAAGCATGAGTCAGGATGCACAGAGATAACAAGGAGGAGGAAATGGCCTCTAGAAAGACATTTTCGTCTCCAGAGGGTATGTTATGTTTATTCATAGAGATAATAATATAAACCATACTCAAAAAGGAAGGCAGACAGATTACTTTTGGTAGACACATAATGCACGATCCTCCCTGCCCTTCAGTTGTCGTATGTGTCCTCTCAGGGGAAATAAAAACACACATTTAGGGAAGAGCAGATACTTGATCAAAATTCAAGTCACATTGGAGCATCTGAATCCAAAAGGACTGTCAAAACTGGACTTGGTTACATTTAGTCAAGAACTCTGAGACAGACTCTGATCTCAATAGATAATTGAAGGTAGTGGTGTTAATCTGGATTTACAATGGTGTCACAAAATCAATCACCTAATTGCAGTTCATGCAGAGTTAATCTTGGACCGTCAAAGACATAATGCAGTTTACTGTAACACTATAACATAGTAAATAATAAAAAAATAAAATCACCTACGTGGAATTCAAACCTATATCTTCACTGGTTAAAAAAAGATGTTATCATCTACAAGTATTCTAATAATTACATTGAAGTACACAGAGTGAATATTAGCAGTTTAAAAATCTATTAAATCAAACCTTTGCTATTCCAGAATACACTGATAAAGTGACAGTGTTCCATTTTACTGTGACCTTAGGAATATACTCTGCAACAGGAAGTGTTAGGGAGTAAGGATTTTAAACCTTATTGAAATTAAGAAACTGGTAAGAATTTACATAGCAATCTTCCTGTGTGTTCAGTATTATAGAATCATAGAATATCAGGGTTGGAAGGGACCTCAGGAGGTCATCTAGTCCAACCCCCTGCTCAAAGCAGGATCAATCCCCAGCCAGATTTTTGACCCAGATCTGTAAATGGCCCCCTCAAGGATTGAACTCACAACCCTGGGTTTAGCAGGCCAATGCTCAAACCACTGAGCTATCCCTCCCCCAAGTATTGATACCCTTTGTACATATTTTTATGCTTAGACTTTTTTGGGGAAGTACCTCAAGGAGCTTGTAAGTTTATTATGAAAAAGCATCCAAAAGTTCTGGTACTTATTCAACCTCTAAGGTCTAGAAATTGGTCTGGGAGTCCCAGAAGAATAGGCTCTCTCTTGAATTTTCTAATCTGTTCTTGTTCCAAAGGGGTCACAAATTTGATGAGAATCATCTCTCATTTAGAATGTCCATGCTTTCATTGCTGGTCCTGGCCAAAATCAGAAATTGCAGAGCATGTGAGAATGGAAACAGAAAAGTTAACTGAACTTATTCCAAACTCTATAAAGGCCTACTTGGAGTATGAAGAACAAGTTTGACTCATTTCTAACTTTACCCAAACCATAGCTGCCACAGTTTAGACCAATAAAATTTTCTAATTGGCTATTGAATTCTGATTCTGTGATTATACCTCATCTCCAAAATTGTTATTTGAGACTTTCAAAGCAGTCCAGGGCATTCAGAGGCACATCTTCCAAAAATTTTAATAGAAGACATGTGGCTTAATATCCTTCAATATTTAACCTAACAATTGTAAGAAAAGATGGCTTCCCAGTCTAAGTTAATGTTACATTATAGCAGCTATAGCCTTCACAACAGAACAACCAAACAACTAATGGTTAATGAGGACCACTGATGAAGGGAAGTTGCATGCCTTCACTGTAGACTTCTCTCCTGGAAGACACAATGCTGTTGCTAACATTCTAAGGTTACATGCATAAAGCACAAGAATCAATAATATTTTTGCAGCTCTGTTTCTCATATGAATGATTTACCATTTGACCACTTCTGACATCTTTGTCCAGGCTTAGATCTGTATAGAACTGTATTTTCTCGGAGTCACGTAAGCTCTCAACAATTCCTGTTTAAACCCATTTTAGAAGGAGCAGTTATTATGCTGTTACTAATGCATACACTGTTGTGCTAAGAGCCAGCCTGACATTGCTTCATCTGGCTAAAGCTCTACTTGCTATCAAGCATTCATTAAACTTTGCTATTACAGTTTCATAGTTCATCTTTCCAGCAGCCCTAAGTGACAAACCTCATCTGCCTCATCGCTCAGACAATAAATAAGGATGTTTATTTGTTCTTCATCAGAGAACTCTTTTGATTACTTCCCTGATGAAAACGTTTGATCCCTGTAGTGACTTGGTGAAGTCATAAGCTGAGGTTGCACAATATTTAATATTATATTTTTGCTGTTCAAATCCCTTCTATGATGTCACTGTAAAAATATAAAAAGCTACTCAGATTACTTAAGGAACTAGGTAAATTCACCTTTGAAAGCATAAAGTGATATCTCTTTCAGAGAGCTAGACAACAGATCACCCTCTCATAAAAATGGACATTTATTGCAAGCATAACAACAATACAAGCCACAGTTACCAGCCTGGCTGCCTTTCACTCCCTGAAAAGTTATGGTTATCCTGAGGCTTGATGGGAAACTTAATACCAAGTTTTACTATGGATTGCTTTTTCAGCCATCAAGATATTTGCAGGGATGTTGTACTGTGTGACTTCAGAGTGATACAGTTCAGCAGAATGCAGTAATCACTGTGATAAAAACAGATCAGAGTTTGAATGCTCAGCTGATATGCAAATATCTAAGAAGAAGTTAAATAAAAGACTTTGGATTGTCTGTTCAGTACCCGAACTAACCATTCCCCCCTCTCCAAACAACCTGGGGTTGCACCAAATATCTGCTGTTAGTATCACTGCTGAAGTAGAAAACACTCCCCAGAAATGTGATAAATGGGATAAGAAGAAAGAGTACTAAGGAAAAATATTATTCTGTTGCAGAAAACCAACCCACTCAAAAATAAATATAAATCCGCGGGATTATTTTTTACACTTTCTCCTGACTTTCTCTAGGTCATTACTAGATTCACTATTTCCCTTTTCAGATAGGTAAAAGTAGTTCATGTTCTTAAACTAAATTTGATGGGCAGTTATTGTGACACTCCCTGGCACTTATCAGCTTTATAATGACTTAGATAATATCATCATGCCCCCTAGATATAAACACTGTGGTCATCTGACGATCACTCAAAAAAGGCAGCGTGAGGAGCAGAACTTACGAAGAATTACCCCATCAGCTGTAACAAGGCCCAGCAAGTGAGTCAACAATTTTTTTATGGTCAGTGTTACCAATGATACCAAATGATGATGATCAATCAAAGATACCTCTGCTGTCTCTGCTAAGAAACAAGTTGTGCCAGTATTTGGATTCCTAAGGCTCCAGGAGATTCAAAAAACAGTTAGGGATAAATCTTTAATAAACATAGCCTGGCATTTTAAAAAGCATCCAGTTATTTTAGGTCCTCAAGTTTTGAACAACTTTGGGCCTGATTTTCAGAAAGTGCTGAGAGCTTACAAATCCAACTGAAGTCTATGGGAGCTACGGGTGCTCAGTATCTCTGAAAGTCTAGTCCAAAGTGCCACAAGTTGGACATGCAAAATCAGAGGCTCCCAAAATCATTGGTCACCTGGATCACGTGGATCAGCTGTCGTTAAGACTGCGCCGATCACAACACATCCGCCATTCTTCTCACATACTTGCCTTTCTTCTCCATGTTCATCCAAAACGTTTAACAATGTCATCCCATCTTCTTGGAGGCTGACCAGGTGGTCTTTTCTGTTCTCGCGGGTACCACTCAGTAATGATTGTGGTCCACCTATTGTCCGTGAACCGTGCTATGTGGCCCGCCCATCATATCTTATTCTATCTGCTTTCCATGACAATATCTTTCACACCACTGCGTTCTCTAATAATTTCATTTGGGATACGATCCAGAAGGGAAATTCCCAACACAGTTTGTTCCATTGCCCTTTCAGCTACCAACAGCTGCTGTTCTTCTCTCTTCGGCAGTGCCCAGGTTTCACTGACACAGGGCTGGCTCCAGGCACCAGCCGAGCAAGCTGGTGCTTGGGGCGGCAGCTTGTAGGAGGCGGCATTCCGCCCAATCCTAGGGTGGCACGGCCGCTTTTTTTTTTTTTGTGGTGTTCCGCTCCGGCTGCCCTGTAGGGGGCGGCAGCGCGGAAGACGGGAGCGCCCTGCAGCAAGCCTGGCAGGGCAGCCCGCGTCCTTCCCTCCCAGCCGAACGGAGCAGCGCAGAGCCCTCCCGGCAGGTGGTGGGGCCGCGTGGCAGCGCCCCGCTGAAGCCCTGGCTGCCCTCCCCTCTCTCCCTCCGCTCCCTCCCCCTCCCCCCCCTAGCCGGGGCACATCTGCAGCGCAGGGAGTCCCCCTGCAACCTGGCTCTGGCCGCCCCGTTTTTTTTTTGTTTTGGTTTGGTTTTTTTTGCTTGTGGCGGCCAAAAAGCCAGAGCCGGCCCTGCACTGACATACAGCATGGCTGGCAGAACTGTTGAATTGAAGATATTTGTATGTGTGGTCTTGTCGATTTTTTCTTTGAGGACATCCTTGATGGAATTAAACGCACATCATCCTGCCCGAATCCTTCGCGAGAGTTCCCCATTCATGTCTTGGCGCATATTAACTTCTTGGCCCAAATATACGTACTGTTCCACTTCTTCAATTTCTTCTCCTGTTACCGTTATTCGGGCTTTTCTTAAGACATCTGATCGCATGTATTTCGTTTTGCAACGGTTCATTTTCAGACCGACCTGACTGCTTTTCTTGTTGAGTCTTTGTAGCAAGCTCTGCAGTTGGTTGGTGCTTTCAGCAATTAGTACGATGTCGTCCGCAAATCTGAGATGAGATAATCGTTCTCCATTTATATTAACACCACTCCTCCAATTGATCTTGTTCTTAACCATTTCAAGGCAGGTGGTAAATAGTTTTGGTGAAATCGTATCTCCTTGCTTTATGCCTTTCTCGATTGGGATGCGGAGAGGAGTTTCGAGGAGAGTAATGTCTGTTGTACATCCAGTATTTGCTTCCTTCAACAAACTGATGTACTGTGTATTAATGCCCTGCTCTGTAAGCGCCTTTAATATTGCGTTGAACTTGACGCTATCGAAGGCCTTTTCATAGTCAACGAAAGCAATGCACAGCGGTAGTTTGTATTCCCTCGCTCTTTCTAGAAGCTGCCTAAGGGTAAATATATGGTCAATCGTGCTGAAATTTCTTTGAAATCCTGCCTGCTCTCTCGGCTGTTGTTCATCCAGACTCTGCGAGAGTCGGTTCGTTATCACCTTTGTAAAGAGTTTATAGATAGATTGGTCACTTTTGAAAAACATTTGGCTATAGATCTTACATTCTAGGCAAGTCAGCAGCATTAATTCATCCGCCCATGTAGCATATCATCAAATGAAAGCAAAGGAGTCAAGGACCTGAACAAACGTCTACCCTTTAAGCTGAAAGAGCAGTTCTGCTGGAACAGCTAGTATGAAGAAACACGTGTGAGCTACTCTAATACCTTTTTTTTTTTTTTTGTCTTTAATGGTTCATTCAATGAGCAGCTACAAAGTGTTCCCTTCCCTGGTAGCCAGATAGCTGGAGCTAAAAAAGACAGACCTCTTCCACATACCCAACACTTCCCAAACAAAGAACCCAAGAATTACTACTCTAAGCTATTTTACAACTATAAAAAATAATACTATAAATTACCGTAAACAATACTAGTTTTTCACCTGGCACCAGATATACAACGTTCATCTCCAAGTCACAGACCATTTAAATTGCCTGGAGCACAATACTCTTAACTGCCTTTCAGTTATTATCTATTTATGGTATTTGTAAGGCAGCATTCATGCCTTATAAAGACCTAACAGAGATTGGGAAAGTCCAAATGATCAACATACTGGAAGCTCAGGAGACAAATGGCCAGCAGGTGTGCACAGGAGTGAAAGGATCTATGACACCATAAAAGTATGAGAAGTAAAATGGCCAAAGAAAGCGAACATGCTCCAGGAGAATAATCGTTACATCTGCCTTGAGGACATGACGGTCCCTACAGAAAACAGTAACACCACACAACTATGAGCAGCTGTCCTACAGTTATCTGGGGTGCGTGGATCCTTTCAGTATCACTTGCAGCACCTCACTTGGGTGCAGCTAACAAACATGATCCTGGATAGTCATAGATTTAAGGGCACCAAGTGATGACTCATTCGGTCAGTATGAGTAATAGCTTTTAACTGACTCCTGTCAGCATTGTATACCCTAGGCACCTGCAGTTTATCTACTGGCTACAGATGTTCCCTCCCTGGAGGTCTATAGTACCTATGTGATCATTATTCATGGTCTCTATAGACTTGGTCCCGCAACATTCACATCAAGGGAAATTTTTCCATTGACTTAAATGAGAGCAGGATCAATTGTCCTAGCCTCCGGGGCATATTAGAGCCCACTTCACTGTGTCCACTCCATCCATACTTGTTTTCTATATGGGCGCTGTTATTATATAGAGCTGTAATGTGCATCACTGTTGCCTTGCCTAAACATCAAGGAATGATGGCACTTATCTTTCCCTCCTAGTAATCTGCCTCACTGACACACTACCAGCCAGCTATATGCCATACAGTGACCAGGAATTATTTATTTCAGGGAAACAGGATAGTAAAAAGATGGGGGTGTTGTTTAGGTAGATGGTGTGACACTGGCAGACCAGGTCATGTCAGAGTGTATTCAGGACAAGTAACTTGTGTATTAGATCAAAGCGATTGTTCAATGTATAAGTGTTTTCTGGGATGTTACATGCACTGTTTTTACTTACCTGTGTCCTGTCATAATGTATTAGCAAACATTTACACTGTAAATACCCCTGTAATTAAATAACTCATCAAAGAAGCCTTGTGGAATAGTAATGAAGGACTGTAGCAGATTGGCCATTGTGCGTGATGACTGGAGGTCAGAGACTCAAAGTGCATTCCTCACTTGTCATTAAAGGAAAAGCCCACGGGGGTAGAGAGACTGTCAGCTTACCTTCTGTCTGACGATATAAGAAAGGATTCAAAGAAAGATCCTTCATCGCAAAACTGTTGGGACTCTTACAGGGAAGTGTACCAAGTGCAAAGCGCAGATCCCCAGAGACAATCTGGGTACACTGAAAGACTTTTGGGAGACTGGCAGTTTATTACATCACTGCCATCATTTGGAATTACAAACTGTGATTCACCTGTACGTACATTTTACCTGCTTTAATCTCAATAACTCTCATTCTTTTTCTTAGCTAATAAACCTTTAGTTAGTTTATTACAGAATTGTCTGCCAGCATTGTCCTTGGTGTAAGATCCAGAGTACAAATTGATCTGGGCTAAGTGACTGGTCTCTTGGGACTGGGAGAAACCTGATGTGGTGTGATTTTGGGTTTAAGTGACCTTTTATCACAAAGGCCAGTTTGTCTGGGTGGCAAGATAGACTCTCCAGTCTAAGGGGACAGTCTGTGACTCCCTGGTAAAACTGGTATAGTGATCCAGGAGTTCACATTTGTTACCAGTTTGATGAAATCTATTTACAGATCACACCACCAGCTTTGGATATCTTCCCTGTTTCTGACAGAATACCCTGAGGAAGACACTCACAGTTGTGGGCCACTCCAGACAGTGTGACAGATGGGTTCATCAGTGTTGTGCATGTTATTCTTGCTATGGTGGTAAAGTTTTACCAAAGCAGTAGGTTTCATATCCCATCTCATTTTAAGCTTCCTTCTTTAATATTGCTCACATACTATTATGGTGGAGGTCATGCTAGTACCTAGATAGATAGTTATCTTGTATTCCTCATTTTGGATCTCTTCTGCACTATTTTTGGCCTCAGCAGATGCACTAGATATCATTTAAAAATCTAATAACCAAGTAAACAGATTGTATAATAAGGAAACTCATTTACCTAAGGAAAAGGGCTGAGCCACTATTCTCAAATTTATCACTTCTAAATAGTGGTCGGAATTGCCAGAAACTCTGCCAGTGGTTTAAGAAGTGAACATGACTTTGAAATACCTACAGTTTTGTTTTGTTAATGTAAACCCCTCTGGAACTGGTTGTTCCTAATATATTACATTAACTCTCTAAGTGACTTACCCCTGGACTATGCAGCTCAGGACTCCATTTCCCAGATTGGCTACAGTCCAGGGCAGAGACAGAGCAAGCTGGAAGCTACTACCATAACTAATCATAAGCCAGAACTCAGCAACAAAGGGTTTGGTTTACTTTCAGCTTTGGCTGTTGTTCGAGTGGGGCAGAGAAAGAAGCATCACAGCCTGGGAGTTCCCCATTAAACTTCCCATTCTTACCCAAAGGGCAACTTTGAACTCTGTTGGTGGTTACTGGGTAGTTGAAAAGTGACAGTCCAATAGGGATCAGCAACCCAGGAGGCTGGGGAGCGATTCCAGGTCAGGCTACCAAGAGTCAGCCTAACTTTCCATTGGACTCCACACCACGGAGTCTCAGGCCAATACTATCTTTTTACGGGATGAAGACCTTGCAAAAAATCCCATGTCTATTTATTTTGATTATGAAAGTTTTAAGCTGGCCAACAATTACAGCACTGCATCACCCATCAAAGGTCTGCCTCTCAACTTGCAGTCTGCCTAGGCAGGTAGCAGTAGGGAGCCAGGACATTGGGCCTGTTGTAAATGGTGGTAGGTTGGGGGGTTAAGGTATTGTTAATATTTTATTATTCTACTTACTCCTATTTTTTTCTTATCCCTCGTCCTTTGTTCCCTATACCTAATAAAGTTCTCCCTGTTGTGATATTGTTATTTTGATGATTGTGATAAGAATTTTATTCCTTGTATACTGGACTACAATTATAACATACGACTGGTAATAAACATTTTCCCAGGGCACAGTAACCCTTGTGATCCAGGCACTAGGAAGGATTCCCCTTTGGATGGAGGCACCAGGTGCTAAGGTAAAGAACTCAGGACCCATGCCCCAGAGGGGAGAAGCTGCTCCAAGCAGCAGGCAAGTTACTTTAATCTGTGACAGAGTTTTATCAAGTATTTCTAACAACATCCTCTACCTATACTTGCCTACTACATAAGTACTTCGGTCATTCAAAAACCTTTCAATGGGATTTAGGGCCTATATCATTTAGAATTGCCTGTTATAAATATATCAGTAAAACAAGTCACCCCCGCCCCCCACAACTAACCAACCTAGTTATACCAGTACAAAAACTGTGTGTAGATCAGGCCTTAGGGGCTTTTGAATATTTTACCCTATGTCTGCTTAGTTTTGAGACAATGTAAATATAATCCCATTTGTTCATTAAAACAACAAGGAGTCCGGTAGCACCTTAAAGACTAACAGATTTATTTGGGCATAAGCTTTCGTGGGTACTGTTATGTCAAATTGTCAACACAGTTGCAGTTCTGTTGTAAATTATGTGTTTCTGCATTCAGAAGTTATCTTCAATAGTTTGCACCCAGCCATTTTTTCATGATCAGGGAACATAAATATCTTCTGCAGATGAATAATACATCAAATGAAGCAGCACTTGATAGCATTAATCCACTTTTATAGAAAAAAATCAATCAATAGCTCTTGGCATGTGATCTAATCTTATCGCTCATCGACAACGATTCTTGCTCATTAGACATTTCTGAAAAAAAGTCACGTGGCATGATCATCTAATGTTTTATCAGGCTACATCACATTTTGGAGCCATAAGGTTAAAAAAAAATACATATCCAGCAGTTAAAGGCTTCCTAACATGGACAGATACATTTGATGCTAGAAACATTTTACACATAGATGTATATAATTATGAAATGAATCAGCAACCGATACATTTCAAACACTGGCCAGAATCTGATAGTGATTTTTAAAATGATCTCTCACTATGCCTACTGTGAACTCTCCACCATATCTTTGCAGCTGCAGTGAACTTACAGAATTGCTGGAGAGAATCTAGGTTCAGAAGCAACAGTCTTACCTGAAGCTTTTTATTACAATAATGTTTCATGGTAGGGCAGGCAGTGTGGTCTAATGGATAGAACATTGGAAAGGAGGTCAAGAGACCAGGGATCCATTCACAGATGTGCCAATGATTTACTGTGTTACTTTGGACAAATCACTTCACTTCAGTTTCCATTCCCAGTCTTCATCTATTTAGATTGGAAACACCTTGGGGCAGGAGCTGTCTCTTACTTTGTGTATATGCATTGTCTTTCACAGTGGGATACGGATCTAAGTTGGTGCCTCTTGGTACTACCATTATACAAATATAATAATGCTGTTCATTATGAACCTTAGATTAGATTATTTAAAAGTAGAGAATTCATCAGACCTTTCTTCCTTTCCTCTTTCTAACCCTCTAGCAAGTATAAGTGTACTGCAAAGTTGTTATTCTCCTACCACCTATATTACAGAAATAAAAACCTGAACACTTACCTTAGGGAGCTACTGTTCTGAGCTTCTGCTGTATCTCAGGAGAAACTACCGCCACTTGCTCACTGCTGGAATACACCATCTTGGAATCATGTTATTGCACATACCCAGTGCTGCTAATTTATATTTTCACACAGCTCCACATAATGGCAGAAATGATGTATAGTTGCTTCATATTGAGTTGCAATGAAGAAGTTGCAAAATATTGGTTTGGGTTCTTTGTTTTCCTATCTTTTGTTTTGTCCTACGAGTGGGTGGTGTTGGAGTTCTCTTGTTCCTGCTGGCCACACAAGGATGAAGGGGGTGGGGTTATTCATTTAATGATTTAAATACATTCTGTGGAGAAACAATGAAAAGGCAAAGTATGTTGATAGGCTCCCTAAAGAAAGCCATCATCCATTATGGCAATAGAAGATATCCCTCCACTAAATGTTCTGCAAATGTTTGTCCATAAAATTCTTGCATGAAAAATCTTCCTCCTTACACATCACCTTCCATCTCTGAGGTAGGGTTGCCACTTCCAAGACGCACAAAAACTGGCCAGTGCCTACCCCACCACCGCAAAAAAAAAAAAAAAAAAAAAAAAAAAAAATAGTCCCTGCCCTCCCCCCAACAACAAAAAGGGTCCTAGTACCAACTAAAGCTAATTACAAAACATTTTAGTAAGAGAACCATTTTCCACACACCCTCCCCCCAAAAACAAACAAAAATACAATATGTGTATTTTATGTTATTTTATCATTTTTCTTATCTTATGCTATCATGGCGCTGCAGTTCAGACAATGGGGTGAGAACTATAGAATGCTCTAGCATGTTCCAAATGAAAAAAAAAAAAAAAATGGCACATCAAATCTTTTAACCAGCAAGGCAGTACAGAAATTGGCCAGGCTTGTTAAAAGCCAGCCAGGTGGCAACCTTGCATTGAGTAGGGGAAGCATAGTATAGGAGAATAGGAGTGATGTGCTCAATATTCACTTACAAAATCTATTATTAGTAACAATTTTTAGCCAAACTAGTTTAAAAAGATGAAAGCCTTTAAAACCTGTTGTTTGGCAAGAAGAGGTAGGTGGGTTTGGAAAGGGAGGAGTTGATAAACGGGTCTAGTTCTGGGACATTTTCTTTATTATTGACTTGAATGTGCACAGTGCTGTTGGAATCAAGAATTTTTTTAGGAAATTGCATCAGGAAGCTGTGGTTCTGGTGAGTCATGCATTTGACCTTGAGGCTCTAAGACCCTGATTCAGCAAGGTACTTAAGCATGTGCCTGATATTAAGCACAGCAGTAGTGCTATTAAAGTCAATAGGACTGCTCAGATGGGTAAAATCAAGCATGTGCTGAAATGGGGCCTAAGGCTGCTGAAGAGGCACTAAATAGTCACTTGTATTTCCCTGTCTGCAGGATCTTCGGGAATAGTTTCTCTTCACTGGGGTTTATCCTTATTAAAATTGCTACAGTGACTTTAAAAAAAAAAAAAACACATTTTTTTATGCTGAATTTTTTTCAGTTTTGTAGATCTTCCTTTCCTCCCTCCAACCCCTTTGCCACTAAAAAAGGGAGAAAGAGGGAAATGAAAGGGGGCAGGGTATTGGGGTGGGTTGTCAAAAAAGGAAACTGAAAAAGGTTTGGGGTTTTTTTTGGCTAAAATTTCATTTTTTGAAAAATAGGTCACTTTTCCACAAAAATATTGACCAGCTCTACTATAACCACTTTGAAGAAAGAATGAAGAGGGAATGTGGAATTTCATTTTAGTTTTGATTGGAAGATTTAATCTTGGCCTTAACCTGTTCATCCTCTTTCCCTGGCTGGATCTCTAGAACTGCTACCATCTTCCTCTTCAGGGTTTCAAACAATTCTGGTAGAAAAAATTCCTCCTGCTTCTGTGGCTTAGAGTTATGATTTGAACTCAAGTGTTCTCCTTTCTAGGGGAGGAGCTAGAGTCTGTGGAAGGAGATCTGGATCTGAAATGCTTTTTGGCTTTTCTCCTCTGTTTTGGGGCTTGTTTTATTTGCTTCAGCTTTACTGAGAAAGGGTGGTGCTCCCCATTGGGAGACTGGTCTATTTTCTGGTCTGGTGTTCGCTCATGGATCATCTTTCTCTAGAGCACCTTATCACTGCACATATAATTGGAGAAGAAAAGGAGGGGAATATCTCAGAGAGCCCAGATCTTCCTCTTGAGAAGGAGTGTCAGATGGGATGCCAGATTCCTTGACATGTGGCTCAATTTAAATTCTGGGAGAGGACTCCAGAACTTTTACCATTAGAGATGGATTGGAACAGAGTGGTTGGGGGATTTTGGTATTTAACACCTGATGAGTCCCTGTTGAGGAGCTTGGTTTGCTGAGTCACAGGAGCTGAGGAAGATTAACCTAACTTTGTAAGGGAGGCTTCTTGGCTAGTGCTGGAGGAGAGTCTCTAGCTAGCTGTCCAGACTCTGAGCCATTTCTTCAACAGAGTTGGGAGCAATTGTGGGCAGAGTTCACCTGTTAGGATGCACTCCCCACAGATGCAGCACCTGGGGACAAAATGAAGAGTAGCTCAGTGGGTGATCCAACCTGGGGATGAGCACCCCAGAAATTCTGATACTGAAAGAGATGGGGAGAAAGTGGAGACCACTGCTGTTCCAAAATAAGCTGTTAACAGCCAGGACTGAATAATATAGAAGGGTTTAACTGCCATCCTGTTTGCACTGCAGGAGACAGGGAATCTGTTATGAGAGTGGAAGGGGCATGATCAAACTCCCTCGTCAACTCAGAACTGCCTGCAGTATTTGCAGGAAGAGACATGCAGCCCAAATGTCTTGTATTGGGGGGGGAAAGTGAGGTCTAGAAAGCCCTTTTAGGTTCTGCCTGAACCTGAGACTTTTTGTAATATTTTTATTTGCCCGAGCACATTCCTGTGTGTTGATGAGTAGGTCAAATACATTTCCATTTTCTCCACCACAAGGAGCTAAGTTTATTTTATTTACTTTAAATGCTTCTACTGCATGACTGTTTTGCAGAAAGTATATGGTTTCTCATAAAACTCTGCAAATAGTTCTTGTATTTTTTTCCTGAAGAGTTGAGTAGAAATCTGTGTTAACTCTGTAATTATGACTAAATTCTATTTTTATTGACTAAGACTATCTGTGTTATTTCCTCCAGGATTGTCAATGAGAGTGTATATTTATACGCAAGTACATTTTTCAGGGTTTATGCTTTTTCCATTAACTCTGTTACCAATCTTTCAGGGGAAGAAAATATATATAACTTGCAGTTGCACAGGTAGATATTTTATATTCTATGCACACACAACTAAAAGAAAAAAGAAAATCAAATAGAATCCTGTATTTTGTCTAGTATAAATACTCCATATGCAAATATTACTGCTACTCACTGAGCCAGGAGCAATGTTTCCATAACACAAATAATACTTTAGGAAGATATATTTATCACCACCTGAACTATGAAGAATATTTGCATCATTGGGGCTCTATGATCAATATACTGACCTACAAACTGTGGAGTAATATCTTTATCCTTTTTTTCATGATAAATAAGGTAATATCTTGCTAGATAATAAAACTGGGACTTCCTTCTATAAAGTGGAAAAACGTATGGGAGGAAAAAACTACACAGAAAAGTCCATCAGGAGTTAGATAAGGAAACATATTACTTGTGAGAGATGCCAAACTGTCCTGGGAATTGAAGTCTTATCTGTATCCACAGAACACACATACACAGTACCATGTGCTCATTCAGAACAAGCTAGCCCAGACTGCCTAGTCAATGTGCCTGTCGTTCTGTTCTGGAAGGATCATTTTCTAGGAAACAAGAGAAACTAGTTTAGCCTTCATACCCATTATATCTTTGACTCTGCAGGAACTGCCAAGAAGGATGCCAATTAATGTCAACTAAGGTAATGGTTTTTGTATTATTCAACATTTGCCCACTGGGATCTCGAGTGAGACCAAAACTTATTTCACAGACCTTTGAACAGTCATGTGACAGTAATTACTTTAGTTCAGTATCAACTTGGTCAGAATGGAATAGGTTGCAAAGAAATGGAAGCCATATGATGGCTCTAAGTCATCTAGTCTCTAAAAGTTTTAGAAGTTTTTTCATTGCCACCAGGAGTCCACCTTGTGGCATAATATCTCACATGAACTTTCAGAGGTTGCTCTGAGTGTGTGGTTTGTGGGTTTGATCTTACTTCTATTGAAGTCAATTGCAGCTTTTCTATTGTCAGGAGTAGGCTCAGACGCTATAGCAGAAATATACATCCAGGATTATTCTGTTCTTGTGCTTGTACTGGGTTCATAATCTTGGAGTGCATTGTCAATAGTTTCCATGTACCTTTTGGAAATATGTTTGCAAAGAAAGATATTGCTCCATCTTACGTGAGTAACCCTTTTAGTCCAGATTCATTTCTGGGATAGGCCCCAGTTCAGGACAGAATCTCTGGGTACGTCTTCACTACCCGCCGTATCGGCGGGTAGCAATCGATTTATCCGGGATCGATATATCGTGTCTCGTTAAGACGCGATATATCGATCCCCGAACGCGCTCCCCGTCAACTCCGGAACTCCACCGGAGCGAGCGGCGGTAGCAGAGTCGACGGGGGAGCCGCGGCCGTCGATCCTGCGCCGTGTGGACCCCAGGTAAGTCGATCTAAGATACTTCGACTTCAGCTACGTTATTCATGTAGCTGAAGTTGCGTAACTTAGATCGATCTCCCCCCCAGTGTAGACCAGCCCCAAATTCAGCAAATTACGTTCTATTCTATTTAAGCACATGCTTAAAGTTGAGCACTTACTTTTGTAAACATTTAAAAGCCCACATTGGTCAACAACAAATGCTGGATGTGCATATGCTTCATTTAATTAAAATTTTCACCCAAATACAGAGATTTTTTTCAGGGTTTTGTTGCAAAATGTAACCAAAACAAACAACAAGAAAGCCACCCCCCTCCAGACACCTTAAATCAATAGTGTAGACACATTGTTGTGGCTGTTAAGTTATGAAGAATTACAAACAAATTCAATACTTTGAAATAAAGTGAAAGAAGAAATCAACACCAAAAAAAGTGTTTTCTTACCACCTAGAAAAGAGCAACACTATAAAGTGTATAATTGAATAATACTTTGCTTCCTCTTTCTCAAATTTAATTACACTATAGCATTTTATACATTGTACCATAAGAGTTTGAAAGTACTTTTTATTGCATTTGAGAACATTTACAATAAGTATCTTTAAATGCCCTCAGTATAAAGGGGAAATTTATTCATAATAAAATAGCACCTTATTTCAGTCCAGCACTTGCTATAAGACACAAAAATAGTGTAGCAATGTTTTTCAGTCACTTTTGTGATCCAAGTCCTTTTTTCTGTGTTTGCTGTGATTTTCATACCTGTTGTGAAATCTGTAATCTCAAAAAGCCATCTCTAGAATCTCAAACACAAATGTTACCCATTCACAGGCAACATTATCTCAATTCAGCAACTCAATAGACAGATGGGTGAATTGATCTGAATACAATAACTTCAGCTCCCTGCATTTGTAGGATCAAGAACCAAACTAATTTTGAGGTTCTGATATGATTGGGTGCTCTCTACCCTGCCATTCATTTCTGCTATCAGTGCCCTGCAGTGGAAAAAACACAGTAAGGCTTTTTTTCCCGCAGATTCACTATTGCCATGATCCAATTCCCCTTGAAATCAGTGTCTGTAATTTCTTCTCACTTACACCAGTGTAACTCCATCGGCTTCAGTGGAGCTGATTTATCCCTGTGGAAGTGACAGCTGAATCAGGTTCCTATTGCTGTCATAGAGGTCTGGATCAGGTCTTAGATTACAATAGTTCAGAGAAGAACCCAAACAGTGGGACCCATATCTGAACCTGAATTCACGTTATGTGTTTCCTCCATTTCAATCTCAATAACAAGCTTTTATTGGAGTCATGACATAATGTATATATGTAAGTTTTAACATACTTCTAAATCCAGCCTGAATGCTTAAAACACAAGTACACAGATTATTTTGGAAAATATTCACCATGAAGTCATATTTCAGGCACAGCATTTAGCACCATATGTATTTTAAAACATCCCTGGTTTTGTATATTCATGAGGTACAAATATGTCATACATAAATTTTACTATAAACTTTGCTTACAGAGCTTGTATTTAAACATGAAGTTTGTCCTAAAATTTAAGCAGTGATATAGACTTGTAGATGGCTTTCAATAATGAAAATTAATTACAAACTTCAAGCTAAAATTCTGAGTGCAAGCTACACAATAAATATGTTTTACCTTATTAGCATGGTGGGAGCAATTTATAGGACAAAATACATTTCACTGTGACTGAAATTTTACTATTGCTTTTTTCAAGGACTTTCAAAATACATAGTTTATGAATCTTCTGAATATTATTTTAAGACTACACACCATTCATAGTTATATCTGAATATATAACGTTGAAATCTAATGCACAAATGCTCTTGTACATGTTAATGTATCAACTTCAATACCAAATTATGAATTGCATGACATTAATGTTAGTAACTATTGCTTGTAATCTAAAGAATTATGTTGCACAGTAATTTAAAACATTTTCAAAGCAGCTTTCAATTTGTTCCCTGGTGCTTCCTCTACGATGCACAGGCTGACTATTTGTGTGTGATTAAATTTTCATGTCAGTCTGAATAGGCAATATTTGGTTGATCAACCAAATTGTCAGACAGTAATTCTTGTCCAGGCTCCTCATTGGATATCAACAAAGGTACATAGAAGATATTGATTAAGAAAGGTCCTTACATATAACTATGTATTTGTTCACGTGTAAGCCCCATTTCTATTCATTGTATATGCAAGACCAACTACTGAAAATTCCCCATCATTAGTTCCTCTGGACTTCCATGGCATAATACGGAGAACTGATATACTCTTACATAGGAGGTTTTTTTTGTTTTAAGTGAAATTCACCTCTGTGCAGATAGCTAGCACAAGGCATATGTACTGCTTATATTCCACTCAAACTCAGGCTTAAGTGTGCACAGGAGTAAATTTCACTCTCTATCAGGTAAGGATTCTTATGACTACAGAAAGTGTCTTTCACAAATGAAGCTGATCTATTTTCAGTTCAATTAAAATGTTAACTTACAAAATCATCCATATTAATAAACACACTTTTCATAAGTCACTGACTGAAATATACTGCACTCTCCTTATAGAACCACTTTATAGTAGTTGGGAGTTAACCTTCAGAAATCTTATGGTGAAACAGTTTTTAAAATATCGTTATTATGGAGGGGTTTTACTTAGCTGTGAACTTTGATGCAGTAGCCCTATAACAATGTTGTAGCAGAATTACAAGAGTGGAGTGCATTAGGGAATATTCATCAAATACTCTGTGTATCTCAGTAGAATACAAAATTAACATATATGTGGCTTTATAAGTGGTGTCTAGAATAAGGATGTAAATTGTCAACATTTAATCCAGATTTTAAGGTCCGTGTGATCTTGTAAAATCTACAGCATTTACTGATTTTACAAAATATTTACACGATGACATACTTATCTGTGCATCCGAAGTCAAATGTAACCCAAAACAAGAATGACAGAGCTCTGTCCTACTCAGTTTTTATACAGATTTTCACATTGTTTTCAGTAGGAAGTTCTGAGCATGGTTTGTCAGAAAGATAATTTCCTTCACTGGAGAGATGTTTTTCTTTCCATTCCGATTTCAGTATCTTCTTTGCAACAGCCTTGTTTCTAGACTTTTGTTGGCACTATAAAATCAGATGTCCCTTAGAACTAATCATCTATAAATATAGTTTGTGAAACTATCCTAATGACCCAGCATTTGTGCACATAGTTTCAATTATCATTATGTCAGTTATGTGCGAAACCCCGCACATGACATTATGAAATGGCCTATTGTCGGTAAACAGACAATGACAAACAATTTAACCATGGAATGAATAAGAGGGAAGCACAGATCCTTATGAATTTAAAGGGTAAGTGCAACACAGTGATCTCCCTATTAGCATTTTTAACTCTTCAAGACAAAGTTCCAAAGCAGAATTAGGTTCTAAGTAGGGCTATCGATTAATTGCAGTAAACTCATGTGATTAATTCAAAAAAATTAATCGTGATTAATCGCAGTTTTAATTGCACTGTTAAACAATAGAATACCAATTGACATTTAATTAAATATTTTTGGATATTTTCTCCATTTTGAAATATATTGATTTCAGTTACAACACAGAATATAAAATGTACAGTGCTCACTTTATATTATTTTTATTACAAATATTAGCACTGTAAACATGATAAAAGAAATTGTATTTTTCAATTGACCTCATACAGTACTGTAATACAATCTCTTTATCGTGAAAGTGCAACTTACAAATGTAGATTTTTTTTGTTACGTAACTGCACTCAAAAACAAAACAATGTAAAACTTCAGAGCCTACTTTAGAGCTTACAAGTCCACTCAGTCCTACTTCTTGTTCAGCCAATCGCTAAGCTAAACAAGTTTGTTTACATTTACGGGAGATAATGCTTTCGGCTTCTTATTTACAATGTCACCTGAAAGTGAGAACAGGCATTGGCATGGCACTTTTGTAGCCAGCATTGCAAGGTATTTACGTGCCAGATATGCTAAACATTCGTATGCCCCTTCATGCTTCATCCACCATTCCAGAGGACATGCTTCCATGCTGATGATGCTCGTTTAAAAAAATAATGCGTTAATTAAATTTGTGACTGAACTCCTTGGGGGAGAATTGTATGTCTCCTGCTCTGTTTTACCTGCATTCTGCCATATGTTTCATGTTATAGCAGTCTTGGATGATGATCCAGCACATGTTGTTCATTTTAAGACCAATTTCACTGAAAATTTGACAAAATGCAAAGAAGATACCAATGTGAGATTTCTAAAGCTAGCTACAGCACTCGACCTAAGGTTTAAGAATCTGAAGTGCCTTCCAAAATCTGAGAGGGATGAGGTGTGGAGCATGCTTTCAGAAATCTTAAAAGAGCAACACTCTGATGTGGAAACTACTGGGGAAAATGCACATCCTTTCCACAATTCACCCACATCCTTTCCACGAACGCTGTTATTCTCCGACAAGTAAATATGCATGTCCAACTTCTACTTTTCCATCTAAGTCAGCTAATTGCACATGAAAATGAACATTTGTGTGCATGCATTTTTTAAGATTCAACTTTGGACCCAGGTTTTGAAAGTGTGTCTCCTTATTTTAAAAATTGCAGCTTGAAAAAAAAACCCAACCCTCATCTCTTTCACGTGAATGATCACAGTATCACAATACTAAGGGATTTGCCATAAGGTTCTACATGTGGGCAAGTTGAACAGATGAGTCCATTCTCTCTCTCTCTTTCTATATATATCCTATTGATGTCAACGAGAGATCCATGCAGAATGAGAAAAGGAGTACACATAACTTCCTGGCAAATTATACTGCACTTATACATTCTTTATCCCCTTTTGGAGACATGTGCATACATGGCAAGCTCCCTGAGATGTGCTTTAAATTTCCAATCAGAGTCTCAACATGATGAGATTACAAAGAATTGTGCCATGCTACTCTTTCATTTTGATTTTGCAAAAACCCAAGCTCCATAAAGCTAGCATGGAATAAGAATAGAGTCTTATAAAAGGAAACTAAGCTGTTTCTCATAGTATAACACCATCCAAAACAACAAAAACCCAGCAGGTCAAGTACAAACTTCTTTTCTATAACTCTTTTCTTTAGAACAGTGCAATTTTTAAAACATTTCTCATTACTAAAATGTGTGTGAATTTTAAAAGAAAACTTTCAGTCAGTGGTTGAATTCTAAGGACATGTCTACACTTACCTCTGGAGTGATCGATCCAGCAGGGGTTGATATATCACATCTAGTGAAGATGCGATAAATCACCTGCCGAGCGCTCTCCCGTCGACTCTGGTACACCACCGGAGCGAGAGGCGCAGGCGGAATCAACGGGGGAGCATCAGCAGTCGACTTGCCGCAGTGAAGACACCGCAGTAAGTAGCTCTAAGTACGTCGACTTCAGCTACGTTATTCATGTAGTTGAAGTTGCGTAACTTAGATCGATCCCCCCTTTCTCCCCAGTGTAGACCAGGCCTAAGATTCAAAGAAATCCCATGCTTTTAAATCTTTTTGCCTCCCTGACTTTTGGGAGAAGGAGAACAACAAATTTAAAATTGAATTTATGAATCTAACATTTAACAACTTCCAATGGCAGAGTACAAGATATAATAACCTGTAAAGGGCTTTCACTAGAGTCTTTCATGCCCTTGCTCACACTTAGATTAGATCTACCAATGTTGAAAGATAACTTTATAGAATATGCCCACCATGGTGAAAAGCCTAAAGTGACTTGATTGTTTCATCAGTGTTTTTACATCAAACATTTTAGTGCAGGTATTGTAGTCAGCAGTGCTTGTAACTTCTTGTCAGAACCTTTGAATTGGGAGACTACAGCCCCCTACTAGATAGTTCCTAAAGGTAGCTCCTTGTCAGAGGAATCAGGTTCAAGTTCTATTGGTGATTCTATAGGGTTTTCATTGTCTATGCAGTCTGGACAGCATTTTCCTTCCAGCTTTGTGGGGGTCCAACACTCTACTGAGGGACACGTCTCCACAGTACAGGTTATTTGGCCATTCTGAAAGGTAATGTTGAAGTATTAGCACCTTTTTTCCCAATAGAAAAAAACAGGACAGCACAGTCTCAATATTTTTTACAATTTTCCAGTGCTTTGTATAAAATACAGTAGCTGAAAGAATGCAGATGGTCTCTGTCATGCAGAATTGTATAAAATTAGATGATGTACTTATGCACACAAATAAGTGATCATTTTCCTAGTTGTAAGAACAATTTGACAGGTTTCTGAGGTTAATTAGAATGCTCACAGCCAAAAAATTGTTCAGCAGTTCTAACTCATATCAAAGTTTTCTAATCTGATGCCTTTCTTTTTTTTAAAAAATGTCTTGCACTACGCAAAGGTTCAATTTTCACACCGCTGTGCATTGAAAAAATACAAGATTTCCATTCAGATTCATTATAAAACACTTCTATATCTAAGTTCACTGTAAGTCACTATATGTGTGTTCCACTCTACTATTGTTTAACATTAGCATATGCTAATAACCACAATATTTTTTCATTGTCTGTTACATTTGACAATTGAGTCCGCTACAAGGTATAAAATAATTGTAATACGGTAAAAGGCTAAGCTTCAGAAAAGGGTCATAACGTAACATTGCTGAATAACTGTCATAGGGCAGTCACCTCCCAGGTGCCCTTCGTGGTGGCCCTACAAGCAGTTCCTTGCCTCAATTTCCCTCTTCCAGACTGACAGTTGTTCAATCGCCTGCCTGCTTTCTGCATCACATGTGATGGGTAACCCTGCCTGGAGCACCCTGCACTGGGAAGAGCAGGAATCCTCATAGCCCGTCTTCTGGGATTTCATCCATTCACCCCTCTCTCCTTCTGGGCCCACCTTTCCAGCATTAAGACATTAGCAGGTAAGCCCCTCTGCTGCTCCCTGCCGTCAGCTCCCAGCTTTGACTCTCTGGGTTGGGCAGGTCAGCTGGCAAATCCCTCTTCTGCCCTCCCTCAGGAACCACTTACAGTCTCCTGGCTCTGGCAGCTCTCACCTGGTGACCTCTCACTCCCAGGCAGCTCTTACCTCACCTTTTCCTGACTGACTCAGATAGCTCTGACTCCCCAGGTCTCTCTCCCACTTTCTTTATTTTGGACTCTAGGTTCTGGACTCTCCCTTGCCTTTGGGCTATCTCATTCATACCTCCCAGGGGCAGCCCTACCCTCTTCATTATAGCCAAACTAGAGCACACCTGGACTAGATCAGGACTGGTCTCAATTTCCTTGAAGGGGCCAGCCACCCTGTTACAGTATAAAAAAAAAAAAAAAAAAAAAAAAGCATTTATTTATAGGGGTTATATTTAAGTCAATATTAGATCTTGGGCCAGATTTTCAAAGGTAGTTGGTGCCTAAAGATGCAGATAGTTGCCTAGTGGGATTTTCAAAAACATCTAAGCAGGTGAAGCACCTAATTCCCATGGGTTAGATAAAGTCCAGGAAAAAATGATGCCCCCAATCCCGCAGATTTATCAATTTTATGCTGTAGTTCCATTGAGATGAAGTAGTCCCATTCACTCCTGTGTGTAAAGTAAAGCATGTGTGTAAGTCTTTTGCAGGATCAAGGCCTATGAGCTGGAATCATTAGCTACAAAAAATTCAATACACAAGGATTTAGGAGCTGAAGTTATGCATACATGTATGGAGTGAAATTAAACCCTCTGCAGATGGCCCATGTTGTACATAGGCACTATGAATCCCACTTAAGTCTTCTTATGCAGAGGACCTGCAAAAATACCTGTGTACATCTTCAGCGTTATCTTGAAGGAGTAAGTGACTCTTAAATGGAATGTAGGCCTTATGCCCATTGTAGATTTGAGCACATGGAAACATTATGTGCACATCAATGGCACAGCTAAAGTGTGTGATGTCAAGAAAGATTATGCAGTGGAATTTAGCATTTCTCTGCGGGTGGCAGAAGTGACCTCATCCATGGACAGGAAATTGATGGTGGGCTGTTGCTGGACCATACATCAAAGACCTACCAATTGGTGGGAACCATTTTGTGTAGCCAAAACTCACCTGTTTTTCAGTTGGAAGAACGATGAGACTTGAATTTGATTCAGAATGATATGGAACTATTTGTGCTAAATAAACTAACCTATACATCAAGGAAGTAACCCAGCTGTTGGTGCGCCTATTTGTGAAAAAGTGAATTTAGCCCTCACAAAAAGAGAGAACCCAATTAAAGCTGCCTCACACCTTCTGAAAGTGATTTCCACTTATTCAGTATCAGAGCTAAGTTAGTGCAAAATGGTATCACCAATATCAGATTTCTTCTCTGGTATGCACATTTTGCATTTAAGACGAGGTGCAGATTAGACTCAATCTGAAATATTTTGTCCTTTTGTTTAACTGTGGTTATGGCAAATGTTCACTGAATTTCTCCAGAAGACTTATGTTCCCTATTATCACTAAGCTATGGAGAGTTGTGAGGCACACTTTTCTTTCTTAATTCATCATTGCAGGATGCTTCAGCTGGCATGATACCAAAGGAAAAAGAGAATTTAATAGCAGAGAAAACGTTCAGCAACACATACCTTACAGCTACAGCTAATGCAGTCTTCCTTCATCCAGTGTTCATTTTCCTTCCGCTGGATCCCATCATCCATGCAAGCTTCCTGCCTCAGGCGAGCCTCCAGCTTGTTTATCTGTAAAAGGAGAGGGGAGAGGTGGGATAGGAAAAGGTGGAAACTAAGCTGAATGAATCATTATTCTTGATAACAACATATTAAAGCTTCAAAAACCTTCAGACATTTATTCATTTTCTTAGCACCAAGCTTTCATCTTGGCTTAATCAGCATTTCTATTTTTGCATAGAACACATTTGCAGTCCAAAAACTACTTGATGATTAAAATACTTTATTTTCCACTTGTATTGTAGCTGATGACCTCACAGCTCTGGCACTCCCCAGGAACCTATATCATGATGTAATTTGGATCAGTGATCAATATGTGATGAACTTCCAGCAAAGAAGCTGTATAGCACAATGAGCCTTCTACTTTCTGGAAACTTGAGGGGGTGTGTGGGACCCTGCCTGAGGTTACAAAATAAATGTATCATGGTCTAATCCTAGTTCATGACGGACACTGGTTTGCACACAAAGCCATGAAAATTTAGCATGAATGACAGTCACTGTTCCTTTAAAAAAGGACTACCACTGGAATAACAAGGATGCTGATGGGTTCTGGAGGCAGCTTGCAGAATCTCCCTTCACTGTGCTTAATGTCCAACCAGTGTTATTAGGTCACACTTGCAGGAATGCCAGATCAACAGAACATTTAAAGAAAAGCCATTAAAAAATTACACTGCAGCCCCTTCATTAAGTGGTAAGGTAACAGTAGCCAATTTAAGACAGTTTGTGTAATTTGGAAGGGAAAAAAGGGAAAAACAAAGTCTTCAGAAAAAATAAACATTAAAAAATGAGGCAAAATGATGAATGAAAGTGCAGTTTTATTGCCAAGGCATAGGTCTATTCTCCTCACATTCTGAATGTTTCGCTCCTATTAATTTTAATGACTCATTGCTACAATCTGACACAGAAAGGAGAAGTCATGCTAAATGCTATCTGTACATATTTTTCAAACTAATTAGTGAAAAATTATATATTTTCTATTTACCGTAAAGCCCTGATTCTGCAATGGATTCATGCTAGCCAATCCCATTACAGCGTCAGATCATGGTTACAATTCCTAACTTAGCCATGCCCAAATGGTCCAAGGGAACTAGTTCTCTTATAAATGAATGACTTTCAGGTCAGCTCTCTGGCTACCCCTCTGTAGGATATTGCCCTGAATCAACTGCCTGAAAGCCTCCTAACCTTTAAAACAGACTATCTGAAGAAGGCCCCAACCAGATTGACCTACATTTGTAATGGGACCCAGCTAGGGTGACCAGACAGCAAGTGTGAAAAATCGGGACAGGGGGTCCTCCATGGAGGAATCTATGACTCAACATTTTCCTTCAGCTCATACACATTTTCCTTGAGAGTGGGTGATGCAGGTCTGAATAAGGACTTGGGGATTTGATCCTATAATATTAAAATATAATACAGTTTAGTTAAAGTTAGTAAGTAGCAGTAAACCGATCACTGGGAGGCAAGTCAGTGGCTTTCAACTTTGAGCTTACACAATTCCAGTTCCAGTCAAACACAGGGAACACGGGCGTAGGAGGAAATAGAATTCCTACCTGTGGAGAATTATTCTTCACTTTTGATTAATAAGAACCCATACTAAGCTTCGAGCATATGCCTCATGCATTATTTTACGTAATATGAAAATGTACTGTACCCAAGCCTTGCTTCAAGTACATTGTTTTATATAAATAACTTCTACTTTGAAGATCAAGTGTTTCTAAATTAATAATAAAAATAGCAGCAACCAAGTGCTGTCAGGCCTTTTGCACCCATTAGCTGTTCATACTTAAAAAGGGAATGTCAATACGTTTGCCTTGAAATCTGCTCATTTTGTTGATAGAAGTACTAACTTGACAGCAGACTGTGCTCTGGAGAATAATTTATCTTTGAAATCCCAAGTCCCACTTAAGTGTTTTCCTAAATGGAAAGTTGAAGTTTGAAAGACAATGAAAATGCATAAATTAATTCACAGGTTATACAGTATCAAACTTTTTTTTTTTAAATGATTTTAATTGAGGACCTCTGACTTTTTACAATTGAATGTATCTTTCCATCCTGCTGTAACTTCTTACAAAATTCCTCTCTTGGCACCATCCCAACACTATGGCAATTGACTGGAGCAACGTGAACAATAAAAACCATTAACACAGCAGTAACACACATGTACTGCGTGTGTGTCATATGATACTGGAAGACTATTTTTTAGCTTGTTAGCGCTCCACGTAGGGTCAAACTCTTCCGTGTTTGTACACCTCCAGCACAGTGGGACCCCAATCATGATTAGGGCCTTTGGGTGATAACAATACAGAAATGAATAGATTCATTTATTCTAAATCCAAAAGGGACCATTGTGATCATCTTGTCTGACCTCCTGACTACCGTGAATTAATTCCTGTTTGAACTAGAGAATCTCTTTACAAAAAAATATTAATTACCCTCACTGTTAATAATGTATGCCTTATTTCTAGTCAGAGTTTGCCTAAGTTCACCTTAATACTAATTTCAGTCAAACATATGACAACTTCTTTTTATTTACATGAGAAAAGTGGTTTTATTTAGATATAGCAAGGTTTCACAAATATGATCCAATTGTTTGTGCAGTTGCTGTGAAACTACTGCATATCATTCTTCTACCATGACATTCAGAAAAAGGGGGTTATCATCAGAGTTCAAGATTAGGAAATAGATCTGCATCCCATAATTACTTCAGTAATAACTAGGTTTCTTGTATTTGAGCAAAAGAAGTTTGATCTATCTGGAGGATCCTCCAATGAATTAGAATTGTCATTTGAGGGAATAACATTCCTTAAAGAAAAAGCAAAAAAAACCATAGAAATATACCTCCAGCTATTGAGCTGAATCTCCCACACTCGTGGTTTTAATTACAGCAAAAATCAGAACTCTGCAGTCCACCACTTAGATCCAAAACTGTAACGCATAATTTATGAGAAATCTACTGCAACAGTTCTATCCTTATATAAAATAAAATTCTTTTCATGCTTTAAAAAGATGCTAAATGGATTTAGTAATGTTTTGATATATTTCAAACATATTTCTGCATCACTGCAATTATCAAAATATTGAGCTGTTAAATCAATGTCTGCCAGCTGCATGCTGTATGTGCAAAAGGGTGGAAAATCTGTCTGAGTACTCTGTAGGACAATGGAAGAACAAGAAATAAACAGAAAGAATTATCTACTGATACTCTGCTTTTTCCTATTGTTAAATTTTATTATATTTTTGAAATGTATTTCACTTATGATGACAAATATTGAGAAGCTGATTTTTGCTGTTTGTTAATTACACCAACAATAACTTGAAATGAAAATATGTCCTTTATATCAATCAAGAGGTTAATTTCATAGGCTCAGATCACACCTTTCTGAAACACAGTCAGGGAGGTGGCATGTTTCCTCTCTCCCTCCCAACAAAGCCCTGACAACCTGTAGATTTTGGAATAACTGTTGGGTGTCATAGCCATCTGCTCATAGGTCGTGTTCTTATGCCAGAGAGAGGTGAAGACGGAACTAAAACAATGCTGTTACAACAGTACCATAGGACCATGGCTTCCCATACCTACTGATGCCCTGGAACCTCTGGAAAGGAAAGTTCTGCAGTGAAGTGATGCTCCACTTGAGTTAATAGAGCCTCAGACTATTAAGTGGATTCCCCATATGGTGGATGTATCTAGGCACCAGTCCCCATCAACCCACACTATGTGTAGATCTTCAGTTCAGTTGAGGGCTCTCTGCAGGGTCTGAGGCCGGGATGGGTGAAGCCATGAGGTAGGTTTCCCACAAAGAAAGCAGGTATGATCCAGCATATATACAATACAGTCTTTACTTTACATCAATTAAACAAGGTGACATTAGTTTGAGACAGAAACCCAATAAATCTCAGCTCCTGAGAGATGATTTTCTCCATCACATTTTAAGCATGGTAGCCATTAAATACTGACATGCATATGACAGAGCTTTGAAGGGAACTATAAGGTTATAGGTATTTTTGTTATGCTTATTGTCACCTGATGGCCAACATGAGAATAGCTATTTACTGTTAGAAGCCATAGGGCTGTATAGAGCATGCTCCAGTGGGCGGGGTGAAGCGGGGTGTGAGGAAGTTTTTGCAAGATAGAGTATGGTTAGTTGTCTATGAACCTGTTTCTGAACCTGTACAGTTGTCTTTTGGTTCTCCATATACTGCATTGGCAATGAGGATCAACTGGAAAACGATAACCAGCAAGTTCTATACATTGTATAAGTGACAACCTTTTTTTTTTTTTTGATTGCAAAGAAAAATAGCTGCATATGGAAAACGAAAGAGTATGATGCAGAGCAGGAGGACTGGATTCAGTAGTCAGAGAGACTTTCCCAGCACTCCATTGCAAATGATATAGAGGGTGATAACAAGAAACATGCCATTTTACTGAGTGTTTGTGGACCAAAACAGAGTTGGATTAGAAGTTTGCTGGCACCAGAAAAGACCAGAGCCAAATACTTCGATGAGCTGGTTAATGCTGTCATGCACCATCACAACCCCATGCCATCAGAGATTGTGCAGAGTTTTAAATGTAACAGTTTTTCCTGCCAACTTGGAATGTCCATGGCTTGTTTTGTAGTAGAACTGCATCATTTATCAGAGCACTGTGGTTTTGGAGATACATTAAATGCCATACTATGGGATAGACTTATCTGTGGTGTCTGTGATGAAAAAATTCAGAAATCTCAGTTGGCAGAGTCCACCTTAGATTTTTAAAAAGCACTGGAAATAGCACAAGGTATGGACGTAGTTGCATAGCATGCTTTGGATTTACAGGGAAGCACTAAGCAGCACTTAGATAGCGAAACAGTCTTGAGCACCATGCACAAATTGTCCAGCATTGCACACAAAGCAAATGAATCTTTAAGAAAACAGGTATCTCCTTAAGAACATACAAAATTGCTTTTACACTGAGGAGAGACATGACCAGATCTTCTGCCCATACCAGGATAGAGAGTACTGGGTTTGTCAGAAGTGAGGTCACTTTGCAAAAGTTTTCTGTAAAAAAAAAAAAAGAAGACATATGGAAAGGAAAATGTAGGTCACAAGAAAGAGGTTCATCATACTGCAGAGGAGGAAGAGGAGCCAGAAGCTGAGGACTTGGTAAATACAATGTTTAATGTTACCAGCAAAAGCCAAAAGGAGAAGACACTGCAAGTGGATGTCACAATTAATGGACAAATAACAACCATGGAGATAGATATGGGCGTGTTTCTGTCTATAATCAGCAAGGTTACTTATCACCAGTTGTGCCAAGGGACAATACACCAGAGACGGGATTGGCAAAGGTGGTGTTACATACATATACAGGATAACAAGTTCCAGTTAGAGGTACAGTTGATATGGAGGTGGGATACCAAGACCAGAAGCCATCCCTCATGGGGCAAAAATGGTTAAAGCTATTAGAACTTAACTGGGCAGACAGCAACAATGTCCATACACTAACTATAGAAGAACTTATTGAAAAACACTCAGAACTGTTCGGGGAGGGTCTTGGTATTCTGAAAGAGGCCACTGGCAGAATTTATGTGGATCCACATGCTAAATCATGTTTCCTTAAGCGAGGGCCAGTACCCTATGTCATGTGCCATAAGGTAGACCAAGAACTGAACTGATTTACAGGCAGCTGGTATTATTGAGCCCATCCAATTCTCAGACTGGACTGCTCCTGTTGTCCTAGTGTTGAAATCACATGGTGGAGTGAGTATATGTGGAACTACGAGGTCACGGTCAACCATGTGGTCAAGTTAGATACGTATCCACTCCCCAGGCTTGAAGATCTGTATGCTACCTTATCAGGGGGAAAACTTCCACAAAAATCAATGTAAATAATGCATATCTCCAAAACTCTCTGGACAATAGAGCTAAGCCCTATGTAACAATCAATACTCCCAAAGCATTGTTTCATTACAACTGCCTCCCATTCTGAACGTCAGCAGATCTGGATATTCTTCAAAGGGTAATCGACAATTTATTCCAAGGAATGCTACATGCCTACGTATACCATGATGATATCCTGATTACAGGGGAATCGGAGTCAGAACACTTGCAAAACTTGGACCAGGTACTGCAAAGATTGACTGATGCAGGTATGCGTCTTAAGAGGGAGAAGTGTATTCTTCAGGCTGCTGAAGTAATTTACCAGGGACATAAAATTGACACAACTGGCTTACATCCAACAGAGAAGGTACAGGTCATTACTGAGGCACCACCACCAAAGTAAGATGGGGATAAGATTCCAGTGGACAAACAAAAAATAGATTTTGCAGAAGCAAAGAAATTGCTGAAGCCATCAAACCTTTCAGTTCATTATGATAGCCAGAAAGAACTAGTATTGTCTTGTGACCACCATGTGGGGTGGGAGCGGTACTAGCTCACCAAATGTCAGATAGATCTGAGTGTCCCATCAGTTATAAACCAAGATCACTAGCCCCAGCAGAAAAAAGTTATTTCCAACTAGAACGAGAAGGGCTAGCCATGCTTTTGGGATAAAGAAGTGCCTCTCTAACCTATATGGCAGGCATTTTTTTATACATTCAGACCATAAACCTCTGAAAGGCCTGTTAATTGACAGCAAACCTGTCCCCACTATGGCATTTGCCAGAATTCAGAAACGGGCTCTTACCTTATCAGCTTATGATTTCGAGTTTGATTATAAACCTGGAAAAGTACTGGGTAATGTGCATGCTCTGAGTAAACTTCCTTTACCAAATAGCCCATCAAAAGTATTGCAGCCTAGAGAAACCATCCTCCTTATTGGACTACTGTCCACTTCTCTAGTCAGTACAGCATCAATAACAAGAGAGAGAGAAATAGAGTCATTATTGTCTCGAGTGCAGAGAATGGTTACAAATGGCTGGACAGAGGGGGTAAGCACAGAGCTCCCACCTTATTGTTCCCAAAAGCAGTCTTTAAGTGTCCAGGATGGGTGCTTATTATTAGAGTCCCAGGTGATCCTACATCCAATAAATAGACCAGTGGTGCTAAAGTTGTTACATGCGGCACATCCTGGCATTGTATGTATGAAAGGGCTCTCACAAAGCTGTGTGTGGTGGCCGGGAATGCTTCAGAAAAACAAGACCGTTGTGTGACAGTGTGTAGCTTGCCAATCCAGCCACCATGCTCTACTGAAAGTTCCTTTGTACCCAGGGGAATGGCCTCAGCAACCATGGGTGAGGCTTCATGTAGACTATGCTGGTCCATTTATGGGGGAATTTTTTTTTAAGTAATTGACCTGTCTTCAAAATGGATTGAGGCACATATAATGCTCTCTTCTACACCCAAGGCTAGAACTGATAAACTTTGACATACTTTTTCTATTTTTGGATTGCCTGAGACAGTGGTACCCAGTTCACTGGTGCTATATTTCAGGAATCACACAAGCAAATCATAAAAGAGGGAACGAAGAAGATGACACATGAAAGCATGGAAGACAAGCTGGCCAGGCTTATTTTCCAATATCACATGACACCACAAATCACACCAGGAAAGCTGCCTACAGAACTCTTAATGGGAAGAAAACTAAAAACACATCTGGACTCACTACAGTCTGAATATGTTGCTAAGGTGAAGGAAAAGCAGGCAGCACACAAGTTATATTATGATGTATGAGCATCACAAAGAACATTAGGTGTAGGTAATGTAGTATATGTTCTTAATTTTCACAGTGTCCCTCACTGGTTATCAAATTGTATTGTAGCACAAGTTACCTGTAGAGAATTCTCATTTGGATGTTGAGGTACCAGGTGTTAAGGACTCATTAGACTACCCAACTGCTACAACCAGATATAGTGAGATTGCTGAGGACACCATACCAACCACTACAGCGGACTTGGAAGATAAGCCTCCAGAGACAGTTATATTATCAGAAAGCCCTTCTGCACCTGCTATTGATCAAGGACCAAAGTTGTTTCTACTGTACCATTCCAGGAGATCTCCTAAATCTGGAGACAGTGTGGACTTGTAGCAGTAAGGCAATTATTCTAGAGAGCAGAATAAGCCCTTGTAATTGCCGAACGATTAGGGTAGGCTACCCCAACTTCTTAATTAGGATGTTTTGTTTTGTTGGTACAATGTTAATGTTTTGAGTTTATTATTACTAATATTTTAAAAGGGGTGGAGAGTAATGTTGTGGGTATTTTTGTTATGCTTATGGACAACTGGTTGCCAATGTGATAATAGCTATTTGCTGTTAGAAGCCCTAAGACTGTACTGAGCATGCTCCAGTGTGTTGAGTGGGGGGAAGGATGTGAGGCTGTTTTTCCAAGATGGAGGCCAATGCGTTGTCTGTATGAACCTGTACGAGAATTATTTATCTCCTTTTTCCCATTCTAATCTGTTTTGGGTCTCCATATACTTCAGGAATCTACTATTTTAAATCATAGCTCATAGTAATATACAAATAGACAGGCAGTATGGTCTAGTGAATAAGACACTGAGATGGGAATAAAAGAACTGGGTTCTATTTCTGGTTCTGCCACTGATTTACTGTGTGATCTTGGCAAGTTCACTTTACCTCTGAGCTTCAGTTTCATCATTTGTAAAACAGGTATAATTATCCTTTACCTGCCTTTGTAAAGCAGTTTGAAATCCCCTGATGAATAATGCTATGTGAGCACTAAGTTTTATTATTCTACAATTGGTAAAGTATTGTTCATTGGTGAATAGGAGTTTATGGACTGCAGATTTACTCCATTTTCATACATTGCATGACCCAGCCCTTCAGTAGCTGCATTCTTTAGGGGTAAAATCCTCTCACATATTGAGAGGTCAGGAACAGACAATAGGAGATCTTTTGCTGCTCTCATGTACAGATGATTGAGAAGAAGAGAGGTCAGAGCTGTAATGTTTTCTCTCTAGGTAATTATACACATCCATTATAATAGGATCTGAGCTCTCTCTTGCAGCATATGCACACGGGGGTTTTGAGGGTGGGAGCAGTGAAAGGAGCATGATCAGTGAGTAAACCTCTTGCACAGATCCAATGGCAGACAAACCATGTGGTAGGGTGGGGGCTGTAAGCCAACTGGAGAAGCAATTGCAGCCTGTCCTCATAGGTGTTTGTGCCTCTGAGCTGGGAAGATTTCATCTCTCTACCCCCCATGTAGTATGCCTGAGCCAAACCTGTTTATTTGGCCTTTACAGCAGGGACCAGGGTTTCCCCTACAGTTAGAAATAGTTCACCATCAACAGTCATCACATAGGTGTCACACATAGGTACTGTAATGCAACTTGTACCTATGTGTGACACTAAATCCTCTTTTTAAATGAGCATGTGTATTTGTGTAACACCGACAGACCCTGGTCATCAGTAGGTGGGATCGAACCTATGATCTCTGAAGCTTAATGCTTCAGCCACATGGCTGTTAGCTAAAGCTGTAGCAGACTCATTAATCTATAAGTGGTCTCGGTGCCACTAGAGGGGACAGAGTACCACACCCAGGAGATATGTGGGTTACATACTTCCCCTAGCTGAGAAAGCAAGTCCCAGGCTTCAGAGACTTCCCAGTTGAAATCCCAGATGAGCCCCCACTTGTAACACCGACAGACCCTGGTTGTTTTCGGGCGGGATCGAACCTGGGACCTCTGAAGCTTAGTGCACAAGCCTCTACTGCATGAGCTAAAAGCCACATGGCTGTTAGCTAAGGCTGTAGCAGACTCATTAATCTCTAAGTGGTGATACTAGAGGGGACGGAACACCACACCCAGAAGGCGTGTGGGTTACATTTGCTCCCTGATGGATATCTACATAACCAGTTGATATTAAGGCTCTACTTATATAATACATGCATATTTTCACTCCAGGCATGAAAACAGCATTTTTTTTGCTTTGTGGCAAAAGACCATTATTTTGCCATTTTCTACAGTCTGCATCTGAATTCTTTCTCCTTAAATATCATGTTCTAAATTTCATTGAACCCTATCATCCAGCTGATTCTGAACCACATCACCCTGTTATTCTTTTCTATATCATATTTTTATTGCAACACTGTTGTCTTAGCCCTTGAGAGGATGCCCTAATGAGAAAACAAACTTGTTGTATGAAAGGGAAAAGCTGGAAAAGAAGAGGCAAATGAGAAGATGAAGTTCTCATATGAACACTCTCCATCAATTTAAACTGTAATCCCCCCTCATCTGTTTTTGTTTGCTGAAGATCTCATTAAACTATGTATCAATGTGTTTCTTTAATGATGAAATACTACTTAATTTTCTCTTTTCCTTCAACAGAGGTTTATCTATTATCTAACATATTCCTGTTCAAAATAAATAATGTCTTTCTACAAAAGGAAAACAAATTTGCAAATCTGTCTATGTCATATTTCTAATAACTGTAAAACCCCTGGAGACAGGGGACTCCAGATATTTGCAGTTAACTTAATATTTGAGCTTCTGTTGTTTCAAAATCTATAAAAACATGAACTCTGAGTGTAAGAAAGGCTGGTGGGATTCCAACACCCACAGGTCCGAACAAAAGATCCACATATATAGTAGAGTGAAAAAGCCACTGTTTTATTAACAGAAAATTAATTCTGGCCTTCCCCCAGGCTTGAATGCTCACAGGGTTCCAATTCAGCAAGGTTTCCTATTAAACCTTAAGCTCAGGCCTACATTTTTAAGCATGCAGTTATCCCATTGAGACTACTTATGTGCTTAAAGTTAGGCACGTACTGAACTGGGGGCAGGGCCCCCTCCCTCCCCTCAGGAGCTACCTATCTGTCCCAGAAACTTCCTCTGCAGGGGGCTGCTTCCATCTCTCTTGCAGTCAGGGTGCAGTAAGGAGCCACACTTAACCAAAAGAATCAGCAATAATTAACATGCAGCTAGTTGGAAAATGTATTTGTGAACACGTTCCCTAAATCTGACTCACTTGAATGTGGCCATGTTCATACCCTTCACTATTTGCCAAATTGCCCTTCCTTTGGTAAAAATGAACAGAAGATGGTGATGAGAGAGGAAATTACCTCACTTTCTTCCTTTGGTTGGGGAAGCAGGCCCCTCAGTGGAATGACTCATGGGGCCCCTCCTCAACCTGCAGACATTCTGCAACTGTCTGTGTGACTCCTGGGGAGAATGATGTGCAATTCCCCCTGGTTATATCTCCACACAATGTGGAGCTACTCCCCGAGTCCCTCCCCTTCCATAGTTTACAGCCCTGCAGAGTGCCCTCCACAGGGTCCTTGGATGGCGGGAGAGAGAGAGGGTGGGACTACATGACAGAGGTGGCCACCTCCCACTACCACACATGAGAAGTGAGATAGAGTCATGGAGGGGTTTAAGCAATGACCTACCCCAGAAAGGAATCAAGTGCCATTTTCCCATCTTACAATAACATGACTAAGAGGTTACCCAAAGGCACGGTACCGACTAGAACCCAGGTCTCTAACTATCAGATGGCAGATCCAAATCTTATACACTCAGCCACAGTGACTCTCAGAATACCAACTCAATGTACTCTCTGCTTTAACCAGTGTACACCACATTCCCAAAGGTAGGAATAAACTCCATGATTCTTGAGCTCCAACATTCTACTGCAATCTAGCAAATAGTTGTGTAACCCACTGCCAAAGTCTATGATTACCACACAATGTAGTGGCTGGCTTCCATAAAGGATACCAGTTAGTCTGCTGGCGCAGGTACTAGAGGTCTGTACTGGGGATCTGAAGGCCCAGGGTTCAAACTATGTTGATGAGCTATGATTGTGCATGGTGGAATCTGTTTTTCCCATTTTCTTAAAAAAACCCAACAACAACAAAAACGCAACTCTGTTACTGTGTGAGGTTATAATGGAGAGGCAGCATCTTCTCCAAAGTGAAAGCTGATTTCAATTTCCTCCTTGTATCGTAAAACGATAAAAAAGAAAGCCCTTGTTCTTCAGATATTTAGCACTTTGCTAGCATTAATTCTGATCATGTTGGAGTAAGCAGTATAAAGAATTAAAAGTCTCCAAAACTGTTCCTTTTCAAAATTTCTGAAGTGTCTAATGTTTCTTTATATCTTTTTATCAGAATCATATTCTATCACATCATTCTAAACATAGGTACTGGCTAACTGCTGGTAGCTTCACCGTTGTTTTTAAATCTAAGTACAGATCTTAAGTGTCATGGCAATAAATGCTATACAGATGCAGAGAGATTAGACTGGATATTGACAGTGACCTTTGTAACAAGGGAAGGAATAGTAAAACAAGTTGCCATTGTTTGAAAAGCAGACATGATTCTCCACCATTGAAGTTAACGGAGAAAAGAAAAAGTTGATGGAAATATACCCTACATAGCCACCAACAAATTTGATCTAAAGCACATTGAAATCAATTAAGAGACTTCCACTGACTTCAGTGATCAGGCCCTCAATGGCTAAAATATAGATTTTGGAGAGAAATATTGCTTTTTCACCTGTAGACCTACTACCAAACACTGATACAGTGCTATCGTAGAATCATAGAAATGTAGGGCCAGAAGGGACCTTGAGAAATCATCAAGTCCAGCCCCCTGCACTGTGGCAGGACAAAGTAAACCTAACAGATTGGTATTTGTCCAACTTGTTTTTAAAAGCTTCCAATGATGGGAACTCCACAAACCTCCCTTGGAATCCTATTCCAGAGCTTAACTACCCTTACAGTTACAAAGGTTTTCCTAATATCTAACTTAAATCTCCCTTCTTGCAGATTAAGCTCATTCTATATCCTTTTTGCCTCTTTTTGAAAGTAATTGTAAAGATTTCATAAATAATCTGTGCAATGACAGCGAGATTTGGAGGCTGACTGAAAACTATGCAGGGAAACAGCAAATCTGTTTCATTTAACAAAATCTGGGTGCATATCATTACATAGCTTGGGAGGAGAAACCTGGCATCTGTAGAAGAATGGAAATTTCTTGGTGTGCTGTGTCATATTTTCTCTAAACATTCTCACAGCACATAGTTCCATTTTAATTCTCCTCCCCCTGCCTTTGAGCAAAAGGTGGATTCTGGTTATCAATTCTCTGTAGGGCATTTTTGAATGAGTTTGGTATTTCAGGTTTCAGAGTGGTAGCTGTGTTAGTCTGTATCAGCAAAAACAATGAGGAGTCCCTGTGGCACCTTAGAGACTAACAAATTTATTTGGGCATAAACTTTCATGGGCTAGAACCCACTTCATCAGATGCATGGAGTGGAAAATACAGGAGCAGGCATAAATACATGAACATATGTGAGTTGCCTTACCAAGTGTGAGGTCAGTCTAATGAGACAATTCAATTGACAGCAGGATGCCAAGGGAGGAAAAACAACTTTTGAAGTGGTAATGAGAGTGGCCCATTTCAGACAGTTAACAAGAAAGTGTGAGTAACAGTAGGAGGAAATTAGTATTTGGGAAATTAGGTTTAGGTTTTGTAATGACCCAACCACTCCCAGTCTTTATTCAGGCCTAATCTGATGGTGTCCAGTTTGCAAATTAATTCCAGTTCTGCAGTTTCACATTGGAGTCAGTTTTTGTTGTTTAAGTATTGCCACTTTTAGGTCTGTTATTGAGTGACCAGGGAGACTGAAGTGTTCTACTACTGGTTTTTGAATGTTATGATTCCTGATGTCAGATTTGTGTCCATTTATTCTTTTGCGTAGAGACTGTCCGGTTTGGCCAATATACATGGCAGAGGGACATTGCTGGCACATGATGGCATATATCACAGTGGTAGATGTGCAGGTGAACGAGCCCTTGATGGTGAGGCTGATGTGGTTAGGTCCTATGATGCTGTCTCTTGAATAGATATGTGGACAGAGTTGGCACCAGGGTTTGTTGCAGGGTTTGGTTCCTGGGTTAGTGTTTTTGTTGTGTGGTGTGTAGTTGCTGGTGAGTATTTGCTTCAGGTTGGGGGGCTGTCTGTAAGCGAGGACTGGCCTGTCTCCCAAGATCCGTGAGAGTGAGGGATAGTCCTTCAGGATAGGTTGTAGATCCTTGATGATGCGCTGGAGAGGTTTTAGTTGGGGGCTGTGATGGCTAGTGGCGTTCTGTTACTTTCTTTGTTGGGCCTGTCTTGTAGTAGGTGACTTCTGGGTTCCCTTCTGGCTCTGTCAATCTGTTTCTTCACTCCACCAGGTGGTTACTGTAGTTTTAAGAATGCTTGATAGAGATCCTGTAGGTGTTTGTCTCTGTCTGAGGGATCGGAGCAAATGTGGTTGTATCTTAGAGGTTGGCTGTAGACAATGGATTGTGGGATGTGGTCTTGTTGAAAGCTGGAGGCATGTAGGTAAGTATAGCAGTCAGTAGGTTTCCAGTATACGGCAGTGTTTATGTGACCATCGCTTATTAGCACTGTAGTGTCTAGGAAGTGGACCTCTTGTGTGGACTGGTCCAGGCTGAGGTTGATGGTAGGGTGGAAATTGTTGAAATTTTGGTGGAATTCCTCAAGGGCCTCCTTCCCAGGGGTCCAGATGATGAAGATGTAATCAATGTAGCACAAGTAGAGTAGGGGCATAAGGGGACGAGAGCTGAGGAGCGTTGTTCTAAGTCAGCCATAAAAACGTTGGCTTATTGTGGGGCCATGCGGGTAACAAGAAAGAAATGAAGATGAGATTACATATGTCACGCTCTTGGGTGTATAATCAATATCCCTACTATATATCTTCCATAATAAACTGTATTATGTTAATACGATTATGTGACTCTCGGGGTAAGTTTGTTGTCTGTAGTATGTATATCTGTATTTGTGGTGTGCTTGCTGCTTGACTGAAATATACCATGTGCTCTGTTTGTTTGGGGGACCATGTGCTGACAGTGTGTGTGCTGAGCCTAGCGGCCTGCTAGGCAAGGCTGAGAGCTGAGAGCTTCTTAACGAGGCTGTGATCTCTAAGCCTTTTAGCACCCATCAACCCTTAACCAGGGGGCGGGGCTACTCAGGGAGAACAGGGCTTTAAAAAGCCTGCTCCTAAGCGACCAGAGGAGCTAGCCAACAGGAGTGACTAACGGGGGAATTTTGCGAGGGAGTTTATAGGGGGAGTGTGAGCAGGGGCTAGGACTCGACATTCATTAAACTAAAACCAAAAACACCCCCTTGATATAAACAAAATAACAACAAAGGAACCAGCTGCAGTAGTAAAAAGAGAATGCAGGCACAAGTCTAACAACAGAGTGGGGGCTACCCAGATTATTGCACCCAATGCAGCATGTATGATTACCTGCCCTATGGGCGGGTGGCGTATGTGTGCATTCAGTGCAAGGAGCTCCTGGCGCTCAGAGACCGCGTACAGGCTTTGGAGACCAGAGTGCCTGAACTGGAGGAGCTGAGGGAGACAGAGAGGTACATAGATGAGACTTTCCGGGACACAGTAGAATGGTCCCACCTCCGGTGTGAGAGCCTCTGTGAGGAGGATGAAAGTCCCAGGGAAGGAGAGCATCTAACTGGAGCAGAGGGAAACAATCCTATAGTTGGGACCCTCCTTCCAGACGAGGTGTTGGTATCCTCTCGTACTGAGGATACCTCTCTGGGGGAGGGAACTCCAGTTATTAGGAAGAGACAGGTATTAGTAATGGACCATTCTATCATCAGAAACATAGATAACTGGCTTTGCGATGACTGGGAGAACCACATGGTGACTTGCCTGCCTAGTGCGAAGCTTGTGGATCTCTTGAGACATCTAGATAGGCTTATGTGTAGTGCTGGGGAGGAGCCGGTGGTCGTGATACATGTAGGTACCAATGACAGAGGGAAGGATCGGAGCGAGGTCCTGGAGGCCAAATTTAGGCTGCTAGGTAAGAGATTGAAGTCCAGGACCTCCATGGTAGCATTCTCTGAGATGCTCCCAGTTCCACGCTCAGGGCCAGTTAGAAAGGCAGAACTGCAGAGTCTCAATGCGTGGATGAGACGATGGTGTAGGAGGGGTTTAGATTTATTAGGAACTGGGGAAACTTTTGGGAAAGGGGGAGCCTATACAGGAAGGATGAGCTCCACCTAAACCAAAATGGAACTGGATTGCTGGCACTTAACATTAAAAAGGTTGTAGAACAGTTTTTAAACTAAGGGCTGGGGGAAAGCCGACACGTGCGGAGGAACACGTGGTTCGGATATCCCTTGGGGAGGATCTATTCATAGAGAATCTCTCTGTCCTAGTGAGGATAAGAGGATGGAAAATGATAAAATACACGCAGGGTCTGATCAGAGAAAGTCAAATTAAAAAAAAGAGTCCCATTCAATTACAGCGTGTAATGGCAGACAGCTAAAAGGAGACAAGTTTTTAAAGTGCTTATATGCCAATGCTAGAAGTCCAAATAATAAAATGGGTGAACTAGAGTGCCTTGTATTAAATGAGGATATTGATATAATAGGCATCACAGAAACTTGGTGGAATGAGGATAATCAATGGATTACAGTAATACCAGGGTACAAAACATATTGGAAGGACAGAACAGGTCGTGCTGGTGAGGGAGTGGCATTATATGTGAAAGAAAGCATAGAATCAAATGAAGTAAAAATCGTAAATGAATCAAACGGTACCATAGAATCTCTATGGACAGAAATTCCATGCTCTGATAAGAAGAATATAGCGGTAGGGAATATATTACCGACCACCTGACCAGGATGGTGATAGTGACTGTGAAATGCTCAGGGAGATTAGAGGTGCTATTAAAATAAAAAACTCAATAATAATAATGGGGGATTTCAATTATCCCCATATTGACTAGGTACATGTCACCTCAGGACAGGATGCAGAGATAAAGTTTCTTGACACCTTAAATGACTGCTTCTTGGAGCAACTGGTCCTGGAGCCCACCAGAGGAGAGGCAATTCTTGATTTAGTCCTAAGTGGAGCACAGGATCTGGTCCAAGAGGTGAATATCTGGACCGCTTGGTAATAGTGACCATAATATAATTAAATTTAATATCCCTGTGGCAGGAAAAACACCACAGTGGCCCAACACTGTAGCATTTAATTTCAGAAAGGGGAATTACACAAAAATGAGGAGGTTAGTTAAACAGATATTAAAGGGTACAGTGCCGAAAGTGAAATCTCTGCAAGCTGCGTGGAAATTTTTTAAAGACCCCATAATAGAGACTCAACTTAAATGTATACCCCAATTTAAAAAACATAGTAAGAGAACCAAAAAAGAGCCACTGTGGCTAAACAACAAAGTAAAAGAAGCAGTGAGAGGCAAAAAGGCATCCTTTAAAAAGTGGAAGTTAAATCTTAGTGAGGAAAATAGAAAGGAGCATAAACACTGGCAAATGAAGTGTAAAAATACAATTAGAAAGGCTAAAAAAGAATTTGAGGAACAATTAGCCAAAGACTCAAAAAGTAATAGCAACATTTCTTTTAAGTACATCAGAAGCTAGAAGCCGGCTAAACAACCAGTGGGGTCACTGGACGATTGAGGTGCTAAAGGAGCACTCAAGGATGATAAGGCCATTGCATCGGTCTTCATGGCTGAGGATGTGAGGGAGATTCCCAAACCTGAGCCATTCTTTTTAGATGACAGATCTGAGGAATTGTCCCAGATTGAGGTGTCATTAGAGGTGATTTTGGAACAAATTGATAAATTAAACAGCAATAAGTCACCAGAACCAGATGGTATTCACCCAAGAGTTCTGAAGGAACTCAAATGTGAAATCACAGACCTACTAACTGTAGTCTGTAACCTATCATTTAAATCAGCTTCTGTACCAGATGACTGAAGGATAGCTAATGTGACACCAATTTTTAAAAAGGGCTCCAGAGGTGATCCTAGCAATTACAGGCCTGTAAGCCTGACTTCAGTACCAGGCAAACTGGTTGAAACTATAATAAAGAACAATATTGTCAGACATATAGATGAACATAATTTGTTGAGGAAGAATCAAAATGGTTTTAGTAAAGGGAAATCATGCCTCAGCAATCTACTAGAATTCTTGGAGGGGGTCAACAAACATGTGGACCAAGGGGATCCAGTGGATATAGTGTACTTAGATTTTCAAAAAGCTTTAGACAAGGTCCCTCACCAAAGGCTCTTATGCAAAGTAAGCTGCCACGGGATAAGAGGGATGGTGCTCTTGTGGATTGGTAACTGGTTAAAAGATAGGAAACAAAGGGTAGGTATAAATGGTCAGTTTTCAGAGTGGAGAGAGGTAAATAGTGGTGTCCCTCAGGGGTCTGTTCTGGGACCAGTCCTATTCAACATATTCATAAATTATCTGGAAAAAGGGGTAAACAGTGAGGTGGCACAATTTGCATATGATACAAAATTACTAAAGATAGTTAAGACCCAGGCAGACTGCGAAGAGCTACAAAAGGATCTCTCAAAACTGGGTGACTGGGAAACAAAATAGCAGATGAAATTTAATGTTGATAAATGCAAAGTAATGCACATTGGAAAGCATAATCCCAACTATACATATAAAATGATGAGGTCTAAATTAGCTATTACCACTCAAGAAAGATCTTGGAGTCATGGTGGAGAGTTCTCTGAAAACATCCACTCAACGTGCAGCAGAAGTCAAAAAGCGAACAGAATGCTGGGAATAATTAAGAAAGGGATAGATAATAGGACAGAAAATATCATGTTGCCTCTGTATAAATCCATGGTACGCCCACATCTTGAATACTGTGTGCAGATGTGGTTGCCCCATCTCAAAAAAGATATATTGGAATTGGAAAAGGTTCAGAAAAGGGCAACCAAAATGATTAGGGATATGGAACGGCTTCTGTATGAGGAGAGATTAATAAGACTGGAACTTTTCAGCTTGGAAAAGAGACGGCTAAGGGGAGATATGATTGAGGCCTATAAAATCATAACTGGTATAGAGAAAGTAGATAAGGAAGTGTTTACTACTTCTCATAACACAAGAACTAGGGGTCACCAAATGAAATTAATAGGCAGCAGGTTTAAAACAAATAAAAAGAAGTATCTCTTCACACAATGCACAGTCAACCTGTGGAACTCTTTGCCAGAGGACGTTGTGAAGGCCAAGACCATAACAGGGTTCAAAAAGAACTAGATAAATTCATGGGGGATAGGTCCATCAATGGCTATTAGCCAGGATGGGCAGGAATGTTGTCCCTAGGCCCTGTTTGCCAGAAGCTGGGAATCAGCGACAGGGGATGGATCACGTGATGATTACCTGTTCTGTTCATTCCCTCTGGGGCACCTGGCACTGGCCACTGTTGGAAGACAGGATACTGGGCTAGATGGACCCTTGGTCTGACCCAATAGGGTCATTCTTATACAAGCCTGTGAACTGTCAGCTGCTTATAAGCAGATAAGTTGAAAGTGTGCATTCACTTATCTTAAACATATTTCTGTTTACTAATATGCAGGTGCAGAACATACAAGATATCATTACATACATGTTTTACCACTAGTAGGCTGAGAAGTTGCACAGCTGAAATTTCACACTAGAAATCACTGATTTAAGTATGTTTTCTTCATTTAGGTTCAAATACTCTCACCTGCAGAGAATTCACGCTCATTTTCTTTATGCAGTGGTTCTTTGTGTGATACAGAACATACCTCTCCTAGGACTGGAGGATCTTCTGTGACAGTTCTGACCCCAACACAGGGCAAAGGTTGGCTGGTATATCCACTAGCCGTATGCTTCCCCTAATCCACATTTGGCGTGGAATCTTGGCCGCAATGGGTGAACTCAATGAGTGTTATGCCATTGATTTGACTGCAGCTAGGATTTCACCCCTGGTTTTCTGTCTTGCAGGCCATACTGCCAGTCACTCTTCTTTCATGGCTGGTAGAAACTTGGGAAATTTCACATTTTTCCACTCATATGAAAATGTACCACTGACACATACTAATTGGGCAAAAAAGAATTTCCCAATATTATTAGACTACAAGTCAAAAATAATAGCAGTAATAATCATAAAAGTTTTAAAAATACTACCTATCAAATCCCCTAATGCTCCAAGTGAGCTACATCATCATGAAAAGGAATTAAAATAGAGAAATATTATTTAGAAAACCCTTAAAATTCAAATAGATAATGCTTCTGAGGGTTAAAAAACACAAAGTTATCACCTACAGTCAGAATAGTATAAATGTAAAGCCATCTTCCATGGGCCAAAAATGAAAGCTTTTCAAATGAAGCTGCCTTGAAATGCAGATTGTATATTACTACACAATTTCAGGTACATGTATTCATGATTGCTTCTGGCAAAAACAGTATCTCATAAAAACTTGAACATAGTTATCCAATTAAAAAAAAAAATAAAGCAGATTAGACATCAGTCTCAATCACATTCCAAAAACATTTAAACAAAAACTGACCATTAGAAACAAAGGAAAGAGTGTTAAAGATATGCTGTAAGCCTGTCTGCTCTAAAAACACCCAATGAAATATCATCTCTGATCTTTCACATACTACTGGTTGTATCTAGTAGTAAAACCCTTTACTGTAAGAAACTTTCAAAGAAAAAAAAAGGTAAAATAAAATTTAAGCTATTTGTCACAGAGAATCTGAACTTTGGAACTCTCAATTTCCTTTAACAAAACATTTTTGTACTTGGTCATAATTATGATTTCTCATACCATGAAAGATCCAGCTAAGTCTAATGAAACTAGCTGAAGGCACATTCACTGTAGCTACCCAGCCATACATCTAAGTTTAATGTAGAAGAGGTAATGACAAGACAAACCTGCTGTTTTAGAACTGCAATGGTCTCATCAACTTCGGCAGCAAAATGGCTGAATTCCTGAGCAAATCCACTGGATACTATGTCAGTGAGATGCGTTGCACTAGCTGCCTTTCTATGCTTGTGCAAATCTCCCTGGTGTCTGAAATACAAGTTAAATTTACCACCAGAAAATGGAAAATAACAATCTGAAGAAAAGGTTTCACATGGGCATTATAGGATTTATGCTGAAAATTAACAGAACTTTGGAAAAAATAATCTGAAATGGCATTGTGCTTTTGATATTTTATCTCACGAATTGAAAACTTTTTTGAAATATAAAATGAATGTCATGTTACATTACAGATGCATTGCTACATTAGTCAGACCTCAAAAGTAATTTTTTTTCTGAAAAGCTCCCTCCACACCAACAACCCCTTGACAAATGAAATGTCAGACATTATGCAATGCATAGGTGGGAAAGGTGCTATCTGTATTATCTATTCGTGACAAGAACTACATTAAGAAAGTAATAAGCATAGCTGTCAAAAAAAATCACACCTCTAAAGCAAGACAAGTGTAAAGTAAGCCAATCCTACTGAACACAATGAGAAGAACAACAACAAAAACGGTTTAAGTTAGGGCCTCTCTTCACTACCGTGCTAAATCGCCACCGCTGCCATTGATGTAGTGGCGCCAATTTAGCAAATCTGGTGAAGACACATTACAAAGAGCTCGGCTTGTTTAGCCTAACCAAAAGAAGGCTGAGGGGAGATATGATTGCCCTCTATAAATACATCAGAGGGATAAATACCAGGGAGGGATAGGAATTATTTAAGCTCAGTACCAATGTGGAAACAAGAACAAATGGATATAAACTGGCCATCAGGAAATTTAGACTTGAAATTAGAAGAAGATTTCTAACCATCAGAGGAGTGAAGTTCTGGAACAGTCTGCCAAAGGGAGTAGTGGAGGCAAAAGACATATCTGGCTTCAAGACTAAGTTTGATAAGTTTATGGAGGGGATGGTATGATGGGATAGTCTAATTTTGGCAATTAATTGATCTTTGACTATTAGCGGTAAATATGCCCAATGGCTTGTGGTGGGATGTTAGATGGGGTGGGATCTGAGTTACTACAGAGAATTCTTTCCTGGGTGTCTGGCTGGTGAGTCTTGCCCACATGCTCAGGGTTTAGCTGATCGCCATATTTGGGGTCAGGAAGGAATTTTCCCCCAGGGCAGATTGGCAGAGGCCGGGGTTTTTTTTTGCCTTCCTCTGTAGCGTGGGGCATGGGTCACTTGCTGGAGGATTCGCTGCACCTTGAAGTCTTTAAACCATGATTTGAGGACTTCAATGGCTCAGATATAGGTTAGCGGTTTGTGGGTGAGTTTCTGAGGCTTGCGTTGTCCAAGAGGTCGGACTAGATGATCATAATGGTCCCTTCTGACCTTAAAGTCTATGATTCTATGATTGATGGGAGAGCGCTAGCCCATCGACTTAATTACTCCACATCAATGAGAGGCAGAAGCTATGTGAAAGGGAGAGCATCTCCCACCAACATAGCGTGGTGTAGACATCGCTTTAAGTCAATATATGTTACGTTGCTTGGGGTGGTGGTTTTTTCATACAGTAAAATGAAGCGTCATCCTTCCTTTGTTTTATCTGTATCAGCAAAAACTGTCCATCTGCTGATTCACTTTGAGCTGTCCAATACTTTTCATCCAAAATATAATTTGGGCTAGACATAGGTCCTTAAAAGCATTACAAACAACAGGCAGGATCCTCAGCTGATATAAATCAATGTTGCTCCTTTGAAACAGTTGACTTCAGTAGAGGCAGGGTAATTTATACCAGCTGAGGGGCTAGCCCTTTATATTCACAGGCTACTACATTATAGTTCCAGTTATACATAAGGCAACTATTCTAGATAAGCACTTGACAAAAGTCAACAGCTGTCTTAAAAAGGTATGGAATATTTTTATACTGAGTGTGAGCTATGTGAACCGATAACGGGTATCTAAAACAGAGGATCGGTGTGAGAGGAAATACTATCATATGAAAGGAAATAAATAGCAGGATTCAGTAGTAAGACTGATTCTGTTAATTTTATAAAATATGGGCGTGACCTGAAATTCATCATGATGAAAAAAAAAACTCTGTGGAAGTTACTGAAAATGACAAACAGAAAAGTGGGGACAGTGAACTCTAACAAAACGTCAATAGCATTCAAAATTACTTGGCGAACTTAGGAGAATGGAGAGTTACTGATGGTGGCCTAAGCAATTCAATGTAGAAAAACTGCTGGTATTGTAATGAGGCTATTGAAAGAAACATGAAACTGATGCCCCTTCAAGAATCACAGACATTGCAAAATACTCCTGTAGTAAGGATAGGTGGGTAAAAGTCCAAGCTTAGGAGAGAAAAAATAAACTAATATACCAGGATGTATAAACAAAAGCAAGGAATGAATTTAGCTATTGGAGAAAATTACCCATGTATGAGAGATTGGTGAGGCTATATTCAGAAAACTTGTAGGCAGTTCATGAAAGAGAAGTTTAGAAACGGAGAACATGCAAAAGAAGGGAAACTATAATGAACTGAAAATATTGGGTGCGCCACTGAATTATTTTTAAACAAAAGTTTAAGAAGCCTATGGATTAAATTCTGCTACCAGTTACAGCTGTGCAACCCCAATGAGAATACAATCTGGCTGGTGGCCTGTATTTTCTGAAAAAGGAAGGAATTGAGAGGGGATCTCAGGGACTTCTGAGGACAGAAATGATAGATGTTATATATCACTGTCACAGTGTGACATGCCCCTTTAAGAGTGAGCAGGGCCCAAGTGCACCTGTGATTGATTACCTGCTACTCAACTGGGCTTCAGAGAAGGCACCTGGGCCTTATAAAGGGGAAGCTGCTGGTAAATAGCTGCTAGAAGAAGCTACTGAGAGAGAGAGAGAGAGAGAGAGAGAGAGAGAGAGAAAATCCGAAGTACATTCCCTAGAAGGAGGGCTGTGAAATCCTGGACTTCAAGGAGAGTTTGCTGCCTGGGGAAGCCAGGATTTGAAGCTCACAGCCTCAAGCAGGAGGGCCATGAAACCCCTGAAATCAAGGGTTAAGGGACAAAAGGGTTTTTGGGGGGAGCCAGGCAGTGTTTAATAAATTACAGCTCAAGAGAGGGGGATTCTTATTTTATGGACCCTGGGTGTAAATAAGTTATTTTTGAAGCCTCAGGGGAAAACTGAGGCAGGGTGCCAGGCCAAACACAGGGCACCTTGGACTGGAACCTGGTGACAGTCACATTATTTGAACTAGTGTGAAATACAAACAACAAGAGGGAATTAAGATGACCCAAGGAAGGAAATTTAGGATGAAGAGCTTTACAGAGAGAATTGAGAGTGGAAGCAGTAAAGGATGAAGGCACACTTAACTGCTGGAGGTGCTGTCTCCTAGAAGAGATGTAAAACCGAGATTCTGACCATTTATGGTCATAAAAGAGCCACTGACACTTTTTGCAAAAGTAGGGCTGATAGTCCCAGTATCCTGAATATTTACATTATGCTTATGTTGAAATTATTCCCAAAGTTTCTATTTTAAAATCAGTATTATTTCTTTATTTTAACCATATATTTACAAAACACTAAACTCGACAAATGAACATTACCTACATAAATGCAAACCCAAACATTTAGTTCTTTCACCATCAGCCTCCATCTCTCTATATTCAGTCAGGCATAAATTATTGTCCTGATCATTAAAGTCCACCCATTGAGAAACAAAAGTATGGACTAAAGAAGAAAAAAATAGCATTTCAAACACTACAAGGCAATCTCCGCGCAAGTAATCATAATTCCTCTAAACCAATACTGAATTAACTCACAAAAGGTAGTGTGTTATATCAGCTACAGACAAAAACAAGGAAAATATATTTTCCCAAACCACAAAAAATCATGATATATCAAAAACACCCCTTTCCTTGGCATCTCCCATTGGGTATTATAATAATCAGAATGAGTCTCTTGAGGTTTGAAATTTCCACAGTGACAATGTTCAGTAGCCCTTAAATGACAGTGTAGTACAAAATAGCTAGTAAAACACCCATGCCTATGAATGAAAACTCATAGCCATTGTCATTGGTAAAAACTCAACATCATCCTTCGAATCAGCAAACCCCTAACATCTTTCAAAGTAACATTTTTCATTATCTGATTCCCATATGATTTGACTTTGATTTTGCAAATTTCTAAATATTTTCTTTTAATATTGTTTTTCATTAGCAGGAATGATTATTTTAAACTCTTGAGTGTAATTCATCTGGTTTAAGCATGTTTCTTTCCAGGTTTATCTAGCACAAAAAAAGTTCTCTCCTAATGGACACTAAATAATACAACAACAACAAAACAACAACAACAACAACATAGCTAGCTCCTATACAATGCCCTTCATCAGTAGCTTCCAAAGCACTTTAAAGATGGTGGGACATTAAATAAGTTTAATAGCCAGGTCACTTCTTAGCTTCTATCAATACTTATAAACACCACATTGTACTGTTTGCTGCTAATTGAATGAAAGGGAATTTTAACACTTAATCAGATTAAAATCAACTAACCTTTGCTATGTTCAAATCAACTTTGTGAGCCACCTAAAGTAATTAGACTATTTTTAAATGTAAAAATGGCTTAATAATGATAGTAATAATCAAAAGTCAGCAACAGTGTTAGATTGGAATATCAGCATGTAAGGTCCATCGTAATTCACCTCAAGTGGAAAATGACAGACAAATTGTATTCAGATATAAAGAAAACTAAAACATTCAAAAGATCTCTTTCTCACACACAATTTCTGCATATAAAAGATTAATAAACAAAGAGCTTTTGAAGACTAAGTAGTAACCAAAATCTTTCATGTACAAACTTTTCATGCTCATCCTGAAGGTGGCTAGTTCATAAACACATACCTGCTTCTTGTACTGGTCTCCTCACCCCTTTTGTGCTTCTCTTTGGGATAACTGTATTCAGCAGACCGTTTGCTCCTAAAGTGGTGTGACAGAGCCCCAAACTGTCCCCTTGTCCTACAGTCTGTGAACACAATAATTCATACTAGTATTATTTCAGAAATAAGATTTTCACAGAAAAAATGCACAAAAGTTGTAGTATCAAGTTGCTTTTGTGTGACTTATATAAGCTTCAATCCAGCAAAACACTTAAGCACATGCTTAACTTACAGCATGTGCTTAAGTTCCATTTAAATCAATGGGTTTTAAACCTGTGCCTAAAATTTAACATAAGTTTAAGCACTTTGCTGAATAAGGGCCAGACGCATTTGTATTTTATTCACCTACTTTTATTGTACTTTTAATCTTCAACAGTGGAAAAAACAGATGGGCGAAACTATTCCAAAATTCATTCTTAAAGACTACTCGTATCAAGATATGCTATTGCTATATGCAACATACAGTATTTTTTGGGGGGGAAGGACTTTTATTTATTGATTTTTTTTTCATAAGAAGACATTACAATTACATTGTTTTGACTTGTAAAGGTATGTATCTTACTACAGAATTAACAATGTTAAGCAACATATAGCATATTATTGCATCATTCACATTTCTCTCTCTTTTTCAAAATTATTTAATCACAACGTGATTACGGTGCATGTTACACACACACACACACACACACACACACACACACACCATTCATAGTAATTATTTTGGGGAAGCTGAGTGCTTTCTTGGTGTGTTTAGCAAGATGAAAGCCTTTTCTGCATCTATAATTAGAATGTAGCCCTCTTTTTTAGCACTCTTAGAATGCAGTACCACATATTGGATTTTTCTTATGTTATTTAAGGGGCTTCTACCTTTTATAAAGGAAGTTTGGCTCTGGTACCCTAATTTAAACATTATTGTCTCTAATATGGATGTTAGTAAGATTTTGATTAAAATACTATCTATATTTATTAATAAGATAGCTAACACAGCTCAGAGATTGCAAGACCAGAAGGGACCACTGTGCTCATCTAGTCTGACCTCCGGTATAGCATGGGCCATAGAACGTCCCCAAAATAATTCCTAGTGCATATTTTTGGAAAAACATCCAGCCTTGATTTACTTAATGTACAGTATATACAGTGGTCTTCTACTCGTGCATGTATGCTATAACATTATCAAAGGCTATGTCTACACTTAAACCACTACAGAGACACAGCTGCAGCTGTGCTGCTGTAGCTAGCACTTCAGCGTAGACACTCACTACAGCGTTGGGAGGGATTCTCCCATGGCTGTAGTTCATCTACCTCCCCCAGGGGTGGTAGCTAGGTCAACAGAAGAATTCTTGTATCTTGAATTCATCCATCGACCTAGCGCTGTTTACACCAGGGGCAAGGTTGGCATAGCTACATCTCTCAGGCATGTGGATGTTTCACACCCCCGAGAGACGTATGCTGATGTCAGTTTTCAGTGTCGTCCAGCCCTAAAACCACACCACAGAAAAAAGTACATTCCATAGAAAGGTGCTAATCGCTTACATTTTTCAGGTGGCAACATTACAGAGGCTAAAATCAATATCAACTAATTTTATTATTCAGATTGCTCAGTTTGTACATTTAATTATCTCATTGATTTTTGTGATTTTTTCTCACTAATAATTACATACTGTGTGTATAATAGAAATGGAATATGTGCGTGTGTTTGAAGCTACTGATTGATAGGTAACTTAGTATCTTTTTCTAGCCTTCAAAATACAGGCCATAAGGAGCAAACGGTTTGTAAGAAGCCCAAGATTATCTGGATCAGCTCTGTTTGAGTTGGCTGACAAACCAAACCTTAACATTGAGGAGCTGGCAGACAAAGGCTAAAATTTTCAAATGGACCTCTAAAATTGTGACTGCTATTTTGCTAGTATAACTATTGCACACTTTTTTTTAAAAGTGTGCAAACAGAAATATTAGATGCAGACCAATGCCCGTGGGGACGGGGGGGGGGAACACATGTATGAGCACAAGATGTGCAGGTGCCATTTTAGAAATCTCATTGAAAATTTGGCCTATAATACCTGTGTAAGAATCTATGAATTGCAACAGTCATCACCACATTGAAATGTCAACTCAGAAGATCCTATATTCTGAAGTCTTTCCCCAGACCGTAGGCACTGTAGCAGGGGATTTTACTGTAGCATACAGGTCTGTCGCATCTTACGCTGGCGTTACGTTCCACAGTCAGCGCGTAAAGCGAAAATCGCGTATAGTCAAAATTACATTGAGTGTAATGGCGGGCAGAATCGCCCGCTCTACAGGTCCAGTATAAAATTGTTGGTTTTCTCTCTTTTTTTTTTTTTTTTTTGCCGGCTGCGTAACGCTGAAATCGCGCATGTTAAATGCGCGTAAGATGTGACAGACCTGTATTTCCTTGTGCTGCTAACCCTTTCCTACTGCCTACACTTGAAGAAATGACAATGATAATTACCCATAATTCTTCCTTTAAAAAAATAAAAGTACAAACAGAACTAAAGCCTTTAACTGCAGAATTCAACTCATGCTATTCTGAGGTCACAACACATTGTTTTTCATGTTTTAATCAAAGAGCCAATCAAAATATATATTATAAATATAATATAAAAGATGAAGACATGGTTTAGAAAACAAAAGGATAAAACATATAAAGGAAAGCCTTGAAAACCAAGGAGAAAAGAATTTTTAATAAGAACTGTGACGCTCCCCAGAGGTGAGAGGCACCTCACCACTACCTGCCTTTAGCATGAAACAGCTTTGTTTGTGCCTGCCATAGTTCAGCTCCCTGAAACCAACACGAGCACTGCCTTCCAGGTCTCCGCAGACCTTCCTCTCTGTAAGGAAGAACTCTGTGTAGCTGAAAAGCTTCTCTCTCTCTCACCAACAGAAGCTGGTCCAATAAAAAATATTACCTCACCCACCTTCTCTGTCTAGGCTAGTGAGAGATACACACCAACCTCTGTCTGCCCCTTGAAGCGTTCCCCTGAGGTGCACAGCCCTTAACCACTGGACACACTGAGAAATTACCAGGTTAGCTGTCCCCAAGGGAGCAGTATTGACATAGCTTGATTGGTACTATGCAGGATCAGCTCTTTATAACACTGAAATATATTTCTAGTGAGACACTGATATCAAAGATTAAGATTTAAAAGATACTGAGTAAGGATAATGGAAACAGAAGTGGTTACATATGAAACAAAAAGCATAACACACTTCTTAGAGTCTAAACTTAAGCTTTAACAGGCTAAAATCCTTGCCTAAAGTAATTTCTCACCTAAAGCAATCTCCCAGCGTCACCAACCAACAAGACTGGGATCTAACTCTCATGAACACAAAAAGTGCTGTACTTTTTGTTTTCTCAGTGAAGGTTCACAAAGTGTCCTTTTGCTTCTCCTTAGATTTCCCAGAACTCATTGTTTTGCCCCCCCCCCCAACCCCGAGTCAGGATGACCACCTATGGTTTAGGCTCCAGTAACTTGTCACTTGTTGACTCTATATGCAAAACAGGCTTCCATTGTGTTATCTTATATGCTTAATTTACATATTAACCTAGACAGACAGGTGAATCTACATCTCTTTGTCTGGCAAAACATGTTTGACAACCCAGCCTCACAGACTGGGACACAGACTCAGTTCATATACATAATTCCTTAAATATGATCAGTAAATACATCTCACAGCAATCGTGAGGGCTCAGTATGGCATATGCTTTTTATTATTAGACATTTCACACAACCCTTTCTGAATAAATGCTATGAAAGCAGCATGTTACGTGTAATGAATTTTTCAGGCCTGATAGGAGTTGCTGTTACAGAACAATGAACCCTTAATCAGCTGGCATTAAGAGGTTCTTAGAGTCACAGGAACTTCATATGAAAATTTTTGTTTCATGAAGATGTTCCTGTAAAGGGCAAAATGTCACATCCAAAAATGTTTTCATGTAGTCAAAATCCGAGAAAATAGATGTGGCGCCATCAAAAGGGACTCTGAATTTAGCTGGCTGTATAGATGTAAATGCACCCTCCTCTGTACCTTATCTTTGGAGAATCAGATAATTTTATCTGTTTGAATGGCTTCAATTAAGTTTACGCTAATGACTCTCAAATATACCTCTCCTTTCTACACCTGTCTCATCTGACAATTAAAATCGTGGTCTGTCTTGTTTAATAGCCCACTTAAATTCAACATGGCCAAAGCTGAGGTTTTGATTTTCCCCCTAGAAGCACCTTCTTTCTCCTCTCACCATCAATATCACTGTGGCATCACAACCAGCCACCCAGGTATGTAATCTGGGTAACATTACTTATGTGGTCCCTTTCCCTAAACCACCAAATCTTTCATGCAGGGCCTCCTTGTCTTACATCTTGTCTGGCACTGAAGATTCCAGCCTGCTGTAAATTTTTTCATAAATTCATTCACAATGCTGCTGCTAATCTCATTTTCCGAACTTTGACCAAATCTTTCTATCACTCTGCTGACATACCCTTCTGCAGTGGATCAACTGTAATTTCTTGTCTTCACCTTTCAGGCCAGTCACAATTTATTTTTGTCCAATCTAGCCGCTCTATAAGCTTGTTGGAACAGCAACTGCCTCCTTTGCTCCAGCAACGTACCCAGGGCTAGATTTTCTGCTCTACCAGGTTCATTAAGTACCATGGCAGGAAATATTCAGAGGCGGAATATTCATGCACATAAGTTAAAGCTGCACTGGACGCCTTTAACTTGTTCTGGTCTGGACCATGGAGAATCAGGGAGCCTTGATCGGGTGTCAGTTCCTCTCTCACTGGTCAGGCAGAGTGGAGAATCAAGCCTCCAGCCAGGGGTGAAAGTAACTTAAATGACTTACCAGTACGCAGGGTGGCTGGGGTCCTGGGCAAGGTGGGGGGGAGGGTGGCTGTGGGTCTTGGGTGGAAGCAGGGGGTCTCGTGCAGAAGGGGCGGAGCTGGGGCCAAAATCCCCCAGCCAGCCTTTCAGCGCTGCCCAGCCCGCACTGCCTGGGGCTTTGGTGGATATTTAAAGGGCCTGGGGCTCCGGTCGCAGGCGCAGCAGTGGCAGGGAGCCCCAGGCCCTTTAAGTCGCCGTCAGAGCCCTGGGTAGCAGTGGCAGGGGCTGAGAGCCTGGGCCCTTTTAAATCTGTCCCTTTTGCCCCCCTCCTCTCCTCTCCCCCCCCTCCCCGGTCATCAGCAGCCCTGCTGGTATGGTCAGCTGTGTACCGGTGGCCACCTTCTTACCGGTACGCCATACCGGACAGGACCGGCTTACTTTCACCTCTGCCTCCAGCCCTTATCACACACCAATCAACTTTGTCCTAAGACATCTCTGGCCTTATTCCCATATCACCCATAACCAGGGGAGAAAGACCGATTTTGTTGGAGTTATCTGCCACATTATTCACTCTCAAACCCCTCTTTAAACTTCACCTCTGCCAGGATGCCTCCAAGACAGCACCAGCCAAGGCTGGCAGAGCGAGAGGCAAGTCATGACTAATGCTCATTTTGATATGGCATTCTGGTCTTCTCATCTCATCCTCCACTTCATTCCCGCCCTCCCAAACCCCTTTACTTGATTTGCTTACTTGTTGTGTCATCTTTTAATCCAGACTGTAAACTCTTTGTGGCGGGAGCTTTTTTATTACACATTTGTACAACACTGTTGTGATAATTGGGCTTACAAATTTACTTTAATTGTGAGCTCAACTGTAAAAAGTATGCGAAGATGTCACTATAACTTAGAATAACATATGTTGATGGGGAAAAGTATGAAAGGGGGAAAGAACAACAAATTAGTCCCAACAAAAAGGGCCTGTTGAGATTGTTCGAGGACTATGTTGAAATCATGCTTGGTAAAAACAGAAGATATGGAACCAGAAATTAATGAACCAGAATTGGTGTTTCGGATATTAGGTCTAACTGGTGCACAAAATAATGAGGGAAGGACTTTTCCACCCATCACTCCCTGTTTGGGTCCTTAAAGAATGAGACTTTGGGTAGGAAATATGAACAACAGACAGAGGCTACTGGAGGGAACTTCACCATCCTGGCTGCCACACCCACCATTTCCTGGGACCTCGGATCTTTGTCACCCTGATCCTGAGAGATGTCCCAACCACATCAGTCCAGAAAGAGGGACCTAAATATCATCATCATCCCGCCAGCTCCAGGTGAATCCCAAACACCACCTGCAACTACTCCTCCAGCCCATCTCAACTAGTTTCTTCTCTTTTATCCAAAAGGACAGTTTATCATCATCTTTCATACCATCTGAAACACTGTCAAACAAGAGGGTTTTTCCTTCTAAAACTCTCTCCGGTTAAAGGGAAAGGGAACAAGAAATGTTAAAATGAAAGCCTTACTTCACACTTCAAATGCTTTAACTATTTTTCTTTCTTTTCTATATCTTTAATAAAAGGTAACAAGGATTTTAATCCTGTTTTTGCCATAGCAGGCTGAGGTCTCCATATACCAAAAACCAAACCTAGTTTAACACTGTTTAATGTATGACAGTGACTGGGTTATATTAACACCTTTCTTTGGCACATTTATTCCTTCTAAATTAATACAACAGCACCTAGCACAATAGGACTAGGTCCTGATCCCTGATTGGGGCTCTTATATGCTACTGTAATAATAGTAATAATTGTACAAAATTGTGTGAAGTTAGCCATTGAGTCCGGTCTGACAGGAGCCTCGACCATTTTGCAAGCACAAATCACTGTGGGTGCAATTTATATTAACTAGACTTCTAACTACGAGATTTGAGATGTAATTAGGTAGTTAAACATTTAAATGACATTATTTACTCCCACAGTTCTTTTTGCCTATAATATTGATCATTCGAAGATCATTCTAAAAAATCAGGCTACTGACGTCTCAACGCATTCTTGTTTTATTTGGATAGCAAGTGCCAAGTCAGGAAATGTATGTATTTGGTGATTCTGAAACAGAACTCATTTTTTTTTCTTACTGAATTATGAACCCTCTTCCTGTACTGAAAGGGCATGAAAGTTACAGTTAAAGTATAGATTTTGTTGATACATGACGGACTGGAAGAAGAAACCAATATCTAAAAAAATCCTTCAGCCATACACAATAATTCATTTTCTGATGAGGTTTCAGTTAATCCTTACATTTTTTTCAACTGATTCTATATCATCAGTTATTGTTACTTGTTAAGTATTGATAAGATGTTTCATCTTTAAATCAAGAGCTCTGATGTTTCAGGATTTGGTTTTCTGGCATCTTGACCTTTCTTGATAGGAAGATATTTTCTTTGATAAGATGATTTCCCTGGATGGTTGTGTGACATTATCTGATTAAAATATGACCATGTAGAGCAGTGTTGCTACCACTGTTATATAATTGCAACAAATCTTGTACAAAGTATGTCAAGTAAGGTGTCTATGGAAAGATATTGCTGAATATGATTTTGCTATTTGTATGCATGTATCATTTTCGTATTTGAAGTTATGAGCATTGGCTCTATACCTGTATTTCAAATGTTTGCTTCTGTGTAGCACCCACAAGGTATTTATCCAGCACATTTTGAAGGAACTATTCAAGTGAATGGCCCATTAAAGAACATTTAACTCACAATGGAAGATGCCCATCTACAATTAATGGACTTTTCTGCTGTGACTAAGCGAAATCATGCATAGACGTGTGACTTGCCCATGTGACTCCAAACACCATCTTGATATCTGTAATTTTCCATTAGTTGTGCTGAGGGCTTTGTTTGAAATAATGGATTTCCCTCCACATGGCAGAAGCTATAAAAGGCCCTGGAAATATCTCCATTTTGCCTCTTTCCTGCTCAAACCTCTGAACTTACACTAATGGGAGCATTCTAACCAAGGGACTGAGGATCTTCCAATAATTTGGAAGCAACCAGAGACTTAACAAGCCAGCAGTTTATTCTATCACTGCTACAAGCCTGATACAATAAATGCAAAGTTTTGGGATGTATTTGGTTCCTTTAACCAATTTTAACTCTCACCTTTCTCTCTCTCTCTCTTTTTATAAATAAACCTTTAGATTTTAGATACTAAAGGATTGGCAACAGTGTGATTATTGGGTAAGATCTGAGTTGTATATTGACCTGGGTGTGTGGATGGTTCTTTAGGATCAGAAGAGCCTTTTATTTGATGAAATTGGTTTTAAAGAACCACTCATCTTTAAGTCTAATGTTTTTCGTGGTGATACAAGGACTGGAATGCCTAAGACAACTGCTTTTCTGACTTCTTGTTAGCCAGTGTGATGAAACAGAAGTTTACATTTGTTGCTGGTTTGGTATATCTTATGGAAGAATAACCACCAGTTTTGGGGTGTGTCTGCCCTAATTCTCAGCAGTTTGTTTTAAATTTGATATTCTTAGTGGTAACCCACGAAGGCATGGTTACAGGTTGCCATAATGGATTCCACTTTACTTAGATGAAATCCATGGGTGTCCATCTTAGTCTCCAAGTGGAAAACTGGTGCTAAAATTGTTTCCAAGGAAAACCGTTACGTATTTGTTTCCATAATGTAAAGCTTTTTCAGAATGGTAGTTAACCTACACTTACTACAGATTGTTCTCACAGTGGCTGGACCACACAGAGCCACTACTTCCTGAGCTGAAAGACTCACATCTGTTAGCCAATGACTGTAGCAAACTCAAACTTCTGTGTGAGCCACCCACTAGAAGGGGACAGAAAGCCAGACTGAGTGAACACATGTTACAGTAGGAGGGCAGAAGTAGCAATATGTAGCTGCTACGGTCAACCCACGCTTCCCTGGCTATTTACACTGAAGCTCAAAGCCAAAAAGTTGTCTGAGCATGTTGGTGTTGGAGATATTTATCAGGGAAATAATGTTGTGGGGTTAACAATGGTCCCAAATAAAATTAAAAAGGCAAAGAGCAAAGGTAAGACTTCAGTAAATGAACAAAACTCAATAAGTAAACTATCAAAGTCCACACATGTACAAAGTCAACAAAACCAAACATGCATGTATAATGTCTGCGTTGATGCACTGCATTTGGTCATTTATGTTTTAGATCAATCATCATAAACTGAGTTGAAGTGAAACTCCACAGCCCAGTCTCCTTAAACTTCGAGAGACTTTGTTACTGGTTCCTATAATCTCTAAAAAGGGCCAAACCAAATATCTGAATATCTTCAAATTTTGAGAAAGTTTGGATCCAGATGACAATTTTGCCATTGGCTTCACTGGGAATTAGATAAAGTCCCAAATTATTCCATTACCCTGTTATAGCCCTTGCTAGATAACATCAAATGCTAAGCCTAGGGTATGATGAGAAGGAATAGGTACATTGGATAAGGAAGAAGCTTCATACTCTGGGAACAACTGTAATCATATGTAAGAATCTCTATGATAAAATTGTATTCAGTTTCCCATAGGACACAATTGTGGTGCAGTAGACACTGGCCTGAACACAAAGCAATGCAGAGCCACAACACTCCTCCAGGCAGAACAAATCCCAGTCTAATGTGCTAAGAATTCTCAAGCTGCACCAGTTCTCTCCAAGGGCAACCTACGCGCTCTGGCCCCATTCCTCACCTCTGTTGAGGCACTGTGCAACTCTGGGTGCGTGCGTGCAGGGTGGGGATAGTAAAGATGTTCCTTGCAGGGACATGACACTGCATGGTGTGCAAGAGCCAGTCACAATTTGGCCGTCAGTCAGTAGATAAGCATTTCTGCATGGGCCCTGGGGTATTTATTTGATTCAGCCACCTCCAATAATTGAAACTGCTCTTCCTCATCATCTTTCTGCCTGGTGCAATTACAATCCACAATCATGCTACATCTGTTTAGTGAAATTATCATCTCCGGTGCATCCTAGAAATGAAAGAGCACTCCTGGTACAGAAGGTCTACATGCTGTATTGATGTGAGTGACACACTAAGCCATGTTGCCAGTTGATTAAATAAATCCTTCTTCAAATACAAACAGTTGCAGGAAGAACTGACAGATGTATATTTTCTTCTGGGACTTATGAAACCATCTGGCTTTGTGATTTCCAGATGGAAGTTTCACAGCGAGTTCTCACTTTGAGGTTTTAAGGTATTCCAGAGATCTGTATTTCCTTTTTCGGATTTGTGAGCTAAAGTATCCCCAGCATTGAAAATTATTGCTGACTAATGAAAATTGAATTTATTAGATAGTAAGATGTGTATTAGATTACCAAAACATTCCCTTAATAAATTCATTCTATTAAAAGCTGTTGCATGATTAACGAAAAGAAGCCCTTCAAAGCAGCGTGGAGAACATCAGACTTCAACAGCTTACAGCAAACTATAATGAGACAATTAAGCCATAAAATTGTTTTCAGTCCTGCTTTTGAATTTAGTTGCTATATTTAACTTTATGCCATAAGGCAATCTCTCAAAGTTGCCTTTCTGCTGTTTCAGAACAACTTGCTTGACACCCTTATTGTAAAGCCGGACAAGGACAAATATACTAGTACAAAGAACACTGAAAAGCTCTAAAAACCCATGTTATAATATGAGAAATGACAGAAACTCAAACAGAGATACATAACACCAAACAAAACAGACAAAACAAGACAGGTATTTTAACAAAATAAGAGGTTAAAAACTCTGGGGAGCATACCCGTTCCCAACTCAAACAGTTAAAAAAAAAAGGTTTCTCTCATCTTTACACTTGTATCAGGGCCTCTGCTCTCCAGACTCTGGACCACTCCACAGAGCCTTCCATTAGGTCTTTCATAACCCCTGATATTCCTCATCTCTGAGAGAGCAGGCTCCCTCTTAAAGCCCCACCCTTGGAGTATCATCATGGGATGCCTGGTCACCTGATCCATGAGCCCGAGCCCAAGGGAGATGGATAACTAGATGCAGGTGAGGCTAAGTCAACTCCCCCTAAACGGCCTGCCCACTATATTACAGTGACCTTTGCACTCCATGGTCTTGGGGTCAGATGGGGGCTCTTTTGGTCACTGATGTAAATTAGAGCAGCCCATGGCTTAACTGGACAGTATATGCCCCCAGAGGAGCCATTTCATTGGTCCAGGATTGTAGTGAACTCTGTCCATAGCCTCCCACCCCAGACCATCCCCTATGCTGGGGGACTAGAAGCAACAGGTGTAGAGCCATTTAGGGCACTTGTATGTTACCTGGATCTATCCTTATGCAATGGGATCCTTAGCTGGCAGCTTAAGCCAGTTTGTGCCCCATTTGCTCTGCCTTGTAATGTAGTGAAGCCACCATTTAAAAAAAAAATCACATGAGAGTCTCCCACTCTCCCACTAAGGATTGGGTTCCTTCATTTATTGTAAACCCAGAACACTGTACTCAGCTTGAGTAAGCAAGCCCCACACACTGGAAATCTCTGGGAATGGAGGGAAAAGAATCCCTCTCCCACACCGTGGATATGAGAATCCCTCCCCCACTCCATGGACAGAACCACAGATCCACTAGCTCCAACCCAGCTTCTTTCATGCCCCAAAACCACCTGAGCGGAGACCCCTGAATGGTTCTGCTGGATCAGACCTCTTCTAGGCTGCAGAGAACAGGGCAGGATTTGGCCCACATTTACCAGTGCACTGAGCATACTATTTGCTTTGTGAAGTTCATGACTCCCTCCAGATACTATTGCACTGAGGAAGACATGAGCTCCACAGGCAACAGGGTTCCTCTCTCTTCCCATTTCCCTACAGAACTTTTGAGCACAAGTGCTCTTGGTGGTCCCCAATTGTCACTGCTTTTTACTGCCCTTTGCAGCTTAAGAACTATTCACAGGGATCCTTTCTTCTGCCCTGCATAGACTTTATAAAGCATCATCCAGCCTAATAGACCTTAAACAGTTCCCTGTCAAGCCCTGATAACTTTATCAAGTGAGCTTTCACTATACCAATCGGTATGTCTACTGAGTAGCCTCATATTCAGAGTAATGACCTGTAACTCAAAAACAGCTTGACTAATGTTATTTTTGCTTAGCAGAAAAACACAGTAGAGAGTCATCCTGCAACGAAATCCATTGTAACAAACCAGAACTAGATAGAACATGCAAACCTGCGACTAGAACTGGGTCTTTTATCTCCAAAGACTATAGCTTCAATCACCTGAGCTAGGGGAAAAACCTTTTCTAGTCTCTCTAAACTGCCACCAATGGACAAATTGCTCATACAATATTATACACACCGTAACCATTACAGTTAGTCACAGTCATTAATAACTTTGCTTAATTATAAGCAATTTTCTTCAAATATAGCCAATGCATCTGTTCTCAAGGAGATTTAACTATGTGGATGGTTTGCAGATGTAGCAACAAGTCATTTTTGCTAACAGGACACACAAATTAGATACAAGTCAAAACTTCAAATCAAAATACTTAATGACCTGTAAGTCAGAATCAGTTTGACCAATTTCCCACAAACTTAGTATGAGAATTCTTCTTAATCTTCAGAGTAACTGTTAGCCATTAATTAGTATTAGTAGTGGTCAACAGTGCCTTTTCAGGAGAAAAAAGTTGGAGTTATTTCTATGCATGAATAGTTTAATTTTACTGTGTACAATAATCTCTGTATCCAAACTGAAATCATTCTTTCAAAAATTGTTTTCTTTTCTTCTTTTCATTGAAGAGCCTGCCACTATACATACTGTAAGAACAACAAACCTGAAAAACACAGTTCTGGCAAATAAAAATGATCTGAGAGTTAATATTAGTAGTAGTTTTTCCATCTGCTACTCTGTTTATTACTGACCTTCGCAGCAGTCCTGCCACAATCTCAAATCAATCTTTGGTATCTCGCTGCAGCTCATGTATCCCTGAGGGTAGTCTGCCTTTAAGAAGACATCAGGCTGGACCTGCTGGATGTTGTCCCCATTGTCACAGAGTACACGTGCCAAAGAGGCCTGCTTCAGCTGAGTGAGTTGTGCCATTGTAAACACTCCAGGATTTTCATACCAAAACCTAGTCAGCAGGCAAAAAGATACGATATCAGGGATCTGCTGCCTGAGAATTAACAGCATGTCAAACAGTGATAATGAGGCAAAGATAAGAGCAGACAGAGAATGCACCATATGGAAGGGATCACATTTGTTCTCCAATTAAATTTACTTTAATGGCTTTCATGTTTTATCAAATTCTTAAATGTTATGATCTTGAACTGTTACCTGGGGTATGTCTACAACACTGCAAATGGAATTGTGACTGCAGCATGCATAGACATACTGAGCTAGCTTTGATCTGACTAGCTTAAATAACAATAGCAGTGAGGCCCCGGCCACACAGGCAGCAGCACAGGCTGTACAACTCCACCTGGGACCCAGGGTATATACTCAACTGGCTAGCCAGTGCTGCTGCAGCAGCTTCACTGCTACTGTTATTCCAGCTAACTAGATGAAAGCTAGCTCAGGTATGTCTACATATGCAGCAGTGTAGATGTAGACTGCAGTGTAGATGTACCCAGAGTATAGAGATTGGGCATACATGATGATGAAGCATGTTACCAAACTGGAGTTCCCAGCATTTCCTGTATCATAAATAAATGTTTCAAATTGTGCAGCATTCTGACATTCAGCATTCAAATGTCAGCATTCTGATATTTTATATAATTGAAAATATCAACATACCAAAAAAACCCCAACCAAACAGCAGCATATAAGTGACAAGAATCATGCCTGCCCCGAATTAGTCTCATGATAGGATCTCATATCCCATTCTCCCTCTGCATCTCCTTATATGTTTGCTAATTTCAGGCTTCAATCTGAGAAGGGCTGAGCTGAGATCTGGTTGAAATTTTTTCAGTCTTCTTAGGATATGCGCAACATGCCTCATGTGGCACATGACCAGGATTCTTTACTGAATTTGGTCCGCTACTTTTTTCAATTAAGAGAGCTTTTAAATGGCTTTTTACAAATATTTTTTCATGTAAAACTATCGATCTCGTTTGAAACATTTGTTTTTTTGTGAAAAATGCCATGCTATAATTTTTTTCTAAAACTTATTAAAAACATGTTTAAAAGAGAAAGCCCTATTAAAATGGTTAATGACATTTATCATTTACCAATACCCAGCACACAAACTATTTCAATAATATTTGTAAAAAAAAAAGTTTGTTTTAATTGTGAATATTTTCAAATAAATGGAAAAATGGATCCATTCCAAATCCTTAGAAATGAAAAAAAGTATGAATCATATTGCAAAACAAAGACAAAGCCCTTATATTATAAGCTCTTCATGACAGGGACAGTGTGTTCTAACATGTTAGTAAATCACCATGCACTTCACAGTACTGTGCTATTTAAATAAATAAGTAAATAATAGCTTTTAAAATGCTAAATGCATATGTTTCACTACTCTCCTCTCTTGAGATGAGACAGATTTGCTTAGCTCTTCTAGGTCTAACTCCTGATTTAAAAAAAAATAATTATTTTAAATTTTTGTTTTTAAAAATATCACATTTTATTGTACTGCAGAGAAGTCATGGAAACAACAAAGGGTTTATTCCCGGATCTGAACTGGAGGATATACACTAGTACTGGAGCATTCCACAAATGAGATAAATACTGCTCTCAACCCTCCCCCATCTCGCTAGAGAAGTTTGGTTGGACCAGCAGTGGAGTGGGTCTGGTGAGTACTTGTGCACAGCCATGCTGGAGCACTTCCCCTCCATGCACACTCCTGGTGCCTCAGAGTGCATGTGCCTTCAGGGAAGGGGAAAGTGTTCACCTCCTCCCTCTGCTTCCCATTGGCTTGCTCAGGGTGTGTATGGGGTAGCTGATTGGCTCTCTTGGGCGCCAGCGACCTTCCGTACTTCAAACCCTGCTGGGGCAGACAGGATAGAAGTTTGCATTCCTTGCAGCATCATGGATGCCCGTTTTAGTTTATAGGAATAAGAATAGGAATTGAGTATTAGAAAACAATCTGGAAATGTCTAGTGGGTGCTGTGCAGACAAAAGGCTGGAAGGGCCAGCTTCCAGAGGAAAACAGTACAAGACCCAGGATATGGCTGGTGTACCTACTAGCCTATAGGGAAGGAGATACCTTAAGTGTTCAGGGATTGAGGTATCCTTTGGAGAATCATAATTCCTCCTCATGGGTGGGAATGGCAAGATCATTTAGACCTGGGCTGAGACTTAGGGTTAAGCTGAAGAAGATCAGATGAAATGGCTTGGTTATATGACATGAGGCCATTTAACCATGCACTGTATCCAATAAAATGTCTTGACTTCAAGGAGCATGAAGGCGGTTGAAAGCCCCCTTTGGTTAAAGTTATAAAGTTGCAGCCTGCTTCCTTAGCATCCATCCCTGTTTCATTCACCTGCATGTCCTGATCAATACCAATAACCTAAAATATATGACAGCTTTTTAATTTTAGATTTAGTAAACACTGGCAACAAGGGCAAATGATTACAGGGAAAGGGTTAGAAGCTTGTCTATTGTCCTACAAATATCTCTGTACAACTATAAAGAAATTAGTAAAAAAAAATCATGTAAATCTAAAATCATTTAGTTTTAACATTTCTTCACTTTTGCTGTCAGCTGATAAACTGGTAAATCAGCTACAGTTTAACAGTAAAAAGCCCCAGCCTCCTTAGATTCTTTCAAGCCTCAGTTATATGATGGACTCAAATACTATCGTACGCTATGTCAAATCTGAGGTATATGCGTGTAGGCACCCTTTATTAGCGCGGCCTCTGAACTTCATTTCTAGTGTTCCAGTTGGGAAAATCTTGAGCACTGCAATCCAGCCATGGAGACTAAAACTCCCATGATGCCTTGGGTGAAGAGAGAATGCCCACGCGCGGTGGGCTCCATTTTGGAAAGGTGCTGAGATTGTTTTAGTGGAGCTCTGTCCATAGATGCTGCTAATCTGCTGTCAGGAAGCCAGAAGCTGCTGCTGAGAGCCTGCTGGAAAGATTTTAAATAGGGAGCCTCAGGTGTGGATGGTGGCTTCACTGGACACAGGGCAGAGACTGTTGCTGTGCCTAGAGCTAACTGAGGTTGACTTGTAGTGACGTCAGTATGAGTAACCACCACCCTTGTTTGGGAAAGTGCTTGCAAGAGAAGGGGACAGCAAAGAGACTTTAAGGGGTTGTCTGAGTCTGAGAGGAGGCAGAGTGGTCTTCTCATGGAACCAGAACCCAGGGTTGCTGACATTTGGTTAAAACAACTCCAGTCTTCAGAGAGGGTGTGCAGCTTGGCATGATCCCAAATTAGAATTGTTCTGCCCCTTGTTGCCTTGGCTGGACTGATTCACCAGACCACCGGAGTGCTGTCTCCAGCTTCAAGATCTTCAAGTGCACCCATGCAAGGAAGAGTTTAGAACTCTAAAATCCAGAGGAGTGTACCCTTGGGGGAGGTAGAAGGTTGCAGTGTAAATGCAAGTTAGATAAGTTTCCTCTACTACTGAATATTGTATTTGTTAATTGATTTATTGAACTGCCCCCTGCTGATTTAACTGAGTAGTCACATTCAATCTCAGTCTGTTATCCCATGTTTCCTTAAATTGTTTAGTAAAGGTGTGTTAACTTTAATCTAAATGTATAATGGTGTATATTGTTTTATAATTGGTATTCTTAAAGTAGACCCATTGCACAGATTAGCTCAGGTCTATTCCTCGAGCCTCCCAAGGCACACCATTGAGTGTGTACAGGGCCCAACCAGATGGAGGCCCCACCTATTTTAATTCCCTTTACAAGTAAAATGACTGCAGCAGAGGGGTGGACAGAGGATTCTCACCTATCCAACATCTCCACTGGGAGACTCAGGATCTCATTTACTGTCAACAACATCAGGTGCTTGGACACATAGGTGAGTGTTGCCTTCTCCCAAGTAACCCAGGGAGCAAAGGATGATTACATTTGTATGGTATGCAACTAGATTAGCATTTTATGGACACAACTATCATGCAAACCTGATTACCTATCTCCATCCCTGAGACGTTGAAACTGAGTGACAAAAAGGCACATTAGGGTTGGTCCCACTCTTGTACCAGGAATCAGGTCCTCCACCATCAGAGCTGGCCAAAAGTCGATGTTCAGTGGTGTACCATACAGCCTAGAAAAAGAATCCAGGTAAAACTCACATTACAAACATGGCGCTAGACTGGCATTTTGCTTCAGGCTAATTCTCTTTGGAATGTAGGTGTTTTTACAGAGGTTACTTAATCATTACAAACTTTTTTTGAAAGTCAAAACACACACAATGATTTCTCATCAAAATAATTCTTATGATCTCACAACCTCCAAAAATGTTTTTGACCTGCTCACTAGGCAGCTTCTCAGATTTAAGATTTCAAAATGTGTCTGAGACACAGTGAAAAAAAATATTGGGATGAGTAGATCCAGCTCCGACCCAACATTGCCTTCCTCTTTGAACACTAAACAGAATAAATATACATTTTTCAGCTACATTATTTTAGTAAAGAAAACAGCAGTTCTAGTCAGGGCCAGCTCCAGGCACCAGCCCAGCAAGCAGGTGCTTGGGGCGGCCAACGGAGAGGGGCGGCATGTCCGGCTCTTCAGCGGCGGGTCCCTCAGTCCCTCTTGGAGCGAAGGACCAGCCGCCGAATTGCCGCCGAAGACTGAAGCGGCGGCGGTAGAGCAGATCGCGATCACGGCTTTTTTTTTTTTTCTTTTTGCTGCTTGGGGCGGCAAAACCCCTGGAGCTGGCCCTGGTTCTAGTGGATTTGGAATCTAAAAAAAAAATAATTGCAGTATATTAATAAGGAGACCAATCACTTTGTATCTAGATCAAGTGTTAAAAGACATAATATTTCTAGTCTGTAAAACTAGAAAGCCAGTGCCTCCCGTATTCTTTAGTTTTAAACTGACTGATTATTTTAATGAAACTGTTTCTCTGGTCAAACTGTACGGGGAGACTTTGGCAAACCAGTAAAGTGCTTAAAACCACTATGGCTTATTGTTAAAAAGCAACCTAGTCAGCAGGCTGTAAAGTGGCCATGCATTTTGACCAAGGCAGGAGGGGCGGGGGGTTTAGGGTGCCTCAGAAAGGGGAGCTTGACCCCGCGTCCCTCCTGATAAGAATTGTGTTAAAGTTGCTGATACATGCGTTTTAAAAGAATAGAATATGCCCCAGGAATGTCTATTGAGGTCTCAAGGTTGCAAGTTCTGAAAAAACCCACACCTGGTTAATCAATAATCAGAAGGAGCCTCTTGCTTGCCCAGTGGAACTGTTTGCGTGACAAGTTTTCTTTAAGGGACATGTCATTGTATTACTGATGTATAAATAAGGGGAAAAAGCTTGAGATAGGTGGGACTCTCCTTTGGGGGGACTCTTCAGGACTGGTCTCTCCCTCTGGATGCATCTTGTGTTCCCCACCGGCAGATGGGCTGCCACTGTGCCACTCGAGAGCCACACTCAGCTTTGGTAATTATCAAGGGTTGGGGGTGTTTTACTAATCTTGTTGCGGACGTGTGTAAGTGCTTGAGGCTAAGTAAAGTTTAGCTTTAAGTAAAAGCACTCTTGTGTTGTCCTGTTTGTGCCAGCCATCTATCGGTCGGACGGCTGTGTCTCCCCTGATTTATTTCCTAACATCTCCTCGCACAGAGTAAAAGTTACCAAGAGCTTTGGGTTAAAAAAAAACCCGGTAACACTACATACTGCTTTGATTTTTAATTATATGAAATCCAAGAAAGGATCTCGGAACACTGCAATTTAATGATTAATGTCGTTCATTAACATGGATAATAAGTACACCTCTACCCCGATATAACGCTGTCCTCGGGAGCCAAAAAATCTTACCACGTTATAGGTGAAACCGCATTATATCGAACTTGCTTTGATCTGCTGGAGTGCGCAGCACCGCCACCCCCCTCCGGAGCACTGCTTTACCGCGTTATATCCGAATTTGTGTTATATCAGGTCGCGTTATACTGGGGTAGAGGTGTAGTTGCCAGAAAATCAGGAATAGAAATTATACAGGAGATTTTCTACGTCCCAATCAAAGTAGATATATTTCTAAAGTGTTCCTAAAACATCAGACAATGTGGATTTTTAGTAATCACATTCAGCAAAATAAAGGTATCAAATATCTGCTATTGCTCTTGATGCAAAGAAGACCAGCAATAGGGCAATCTTGGACTATTTATTATTTTTATTTGTATTAAGGTAGCATCCACAGTGTGTGAGGCACTGTTCAAACTCACAGGGCCTGATGCAAAGCTATTGAAGTAAATGGCAACCATTCTAAAATGGATTTTAGATCAGGCCAATAAGGAGCCACCCAAAGAGCTCACAGCTCAAGAGAAACACAGTGACAGGTGAAGAGTGTTGGAGAGGGGTTATACATATAATCACATTTCTTCATTATTTTTATGAGGCCTTTCCTGCTTTGAAAGTACTTTTCTCTTTAAGTAAAGCAATGATGGAGACCTAACATTTATGTCTTATTTATCCTAGCTCAGAAAGACACACACAGGCCAGGTTCTCTGGTGCTTTTCAGACACTTTGTGCTGCTCACGAGGCGGAAAGGTGTTGCAACCTAGTCACAAATTCCCAACAGAAAATTCATCTGGCATATGGAAACTCCCTGCTGGGCATAAATATTCCACAGGTAAGTCTGCACCTCTGTTCACCCGCAGCACAGGGAGCGTGGCAGGACAGAGCTGAGCAGAGCATCACTAATCCTCCACTGATGCAGGTTTCTCATTAAAGACCTGTACATCAGTAGCAGAAATTAGAATATTCCAGCAGCAGCTCTACCAGTGGTGTAGGAGCCAGGGACAACCTTCAGAGTCAAAGAGCCAGTCTTTGCCCGACCCCTGCCCGTCCTGCATCCCCCTCCTGCTCTGAGCAATGCTCTGATGCGGGAGAGAGCCCATTCTGTTATCTAGACTTGATACGCTCATCACAGCTTCTTGACTATGTCCATTCAACTGAGTATGCTCTAGGAATTATTTTGGGGGAGTTCTATGGCCAGTGTTATACAGGAGGTCAGACTAGCTGATCACCGTGGTCCCTTCTGGGCTATGAATCTATGAGTAACAGTGTAGGATAGATATAGCATTATTTTGGGCGGTGATTGCTTAGAAAGGATATATAAACTAATGGAATTACTTTATTTTTAAATGGAACAATATGGTTTCTTGATTTATATGTTCACATTTATTGCTGGCTATTTTCTCAAATAAATCTTTAGTACCCCCATAATAAATATCAAAGCCAATTTGCAGCTTTAGGGACTGACCACCTCCCATTAAAGTCCATGGAAAGAGTCCCATAGACTTTAGTTATTTGTGGATCAAGCCCTAAAGGATAAAGCTGTTAATTTGTAGTCTTTTGTTATTGACAAGCAGGGCCGGCTCCAGGCACCAGCAAAGGAAGCAGGTGCCTGGGGTGGCCAATGGAAAGGGGCGGCACGTCCGGGTCTTCAGCGGCGGGTCCCTCAGTCCCTCTCAGAGGGAAGGACCTGCCTCCGAATTGCCGCCAAAGAATGAAGCGGTGTGGTAGAGCTGCCGCCGAAGTGCCGCCAATCACGGCTTTATCTTTTTTTCTTTTTTTTTTGGCTTCACCGCTTGGGGCAGCAAAAAAGCTGGAGCCGGCCCTGTTGACAAGTATTCCAACTAGCACTTCTCACAAATGTACTTCTGGGAACAACATGCCTGACAGACATTCTTCTTTGTTAGGTGGCCTGAGGGTTATCTTGCATTTCCTATACATATATTATGCTATTTCTATTTGTAACATTTTCTGTTATAGGACTTGTTCTCACTTATGACTGTGAGCTAGTCCGAGTTTTCTGTAATAAGGCCAATTTCTGTTCTGAATTTTCACCATGTTCATCTGCCTAAGAAAAAAAACCCTATATTGTCACAGCACACAAGCAGCACAATATTATATTTCTACATGGAGTTTCTTCTTCCCGCAGCTGGGTTTTCTACATCCCTTTATCTGTCTTTGAGGATCCTTTTTGTTTCCCCACCCTGTCCCCCATCTCAACTGAAGACTGAATAGATTTCATTGGTTTCATCAATGTTACACCTGGTTGGAGAGGATCACTGTTCAGTAACCCACGACAACCCACCCCCTTCCTCCTCTAGAAAGCAATGCAGAGCACTCAGTCTGTACTGGCCCAGAGAAATGAGACCAGAGAAAAGTAGTGCTCTTTGTGCAAGATAATTACTGCTAATTCTGCTCTGAAACACCTTAATAACAAAGCTGTAAGGATTTCTTACACCAGGTACTTGTTCTAGATTACTTTAGTTAAAACCACTACTGTCTTGAATTATTCCTAACATTTTATTCCTAATATGTTATTGACAAAAGAGGAAAGAACTAGAACAGGCCTCTTGGGGAACAATTAAAAAAAAAAACAGAGGGAAGATGATTATTTTTCTCAAGAGCATTTTCCCACTACTTCGGCTCAAGTTCTAACAATAATTACACTGAAAAAGATGTTGGGAGGGTGGACATGGAAGGCAACAGGGCGTGGAGCAAGAGGGAGTGGAGAAAGGAGTGTGAGAATGAAAACTTTTCTTTTGAAAAAGACTTTATCAGCTTGTTGACTTGATTCAAACTTGTTAGCACTAAGACCTGAGATTGTAATATTAGCTCAAATGAGGAAAATTGTATGGGGATATACAGTGCTTAAAAATCATAACTGAATAAGACAAGTGACTCTTCAGGACTTTTTTTAAGCTACAAAACTAACTGAAGTCCTGAAGTCACACTGGATAAATGAATGTCTCTCTACTGGAAAAACAGAAGAGATGACAAACAGAAATAGTCAAAAGCTATGTAAAGTTTCTGGGCCAAGACTGTAATAACTGGGTAGGTGCCTGAAGTCAATGAGATCTGCTGGGTTTTCAGCACTTTTAAAAGACAGACCCACTTATTTATGGATTCAAAGCCTAACTTTAGGAATCTCTTTTCCAAAATCTTGGCACAAGAGACTACAGTACTTAATGGATAAACTAACATTCAGAGTACATACTCACAGTTCTGAAGTAACAGAAACACAAACGTGAATAAATACAATTTAGAAATAACAATATGTAAGGGAAAATTACACTAGGAAATAAAATATAAAATGATTATGGATTACTGGGGAAAAAAAAAAGACATTTTACCTGGGATAAACATGTAACAATTTGCAAATACTTTTTGGGCTGCAAATTTGCCATGAGGGTATAAAAATCATATTTACTACTACAAATGACAGCATTTCCCCATGAAAAATTAATGGACTTGCATGTAAATGTTTCTGCATGTGAGAGTGTGAAAGTGAAAATCAATAGATCTAGCTATAAAAATGGGCTTTAATGAAAACTCCAGATCTGAGCCCTGAACTATGGGGAAGGGAGCGAGATCAAATTTTGCAACTGAATTTGACAGCCAAGTTTCCATCTCTGTTTACAAGTACCACATACAATGGAACTGTGTTGCTAAATGTTGACCACTTTTGCTCTTAGCAGATTCTCAGATGATTTAATCTCTTTTGGTCTTCATTACTGGAAAAGGTGATTGTGCAATCTTCATCTTCCTCAGAAGCCTGCTGTAGTAGGATTCTGAAACTTGCAACCGCGGTCTACATGTTTTAGCATCCTGACACTGGCTGCTCAACAAAAATATTCACTTTTATATTTTGGTTTTGACCTGCCCAGTGTGTTTCTGACATCTAGACACATTTCATTCAGCTTATGTTCCACATTGTCACCTTTTAAAGTTTCAATTTTTAGTCATAGAATCCATTGAATGACAGATTTCTGTGCTTATGTTCCTACTCATTGAAATGAATAGCTTATCTCAAAATGCAAACCAAAATGCCTTATCTGTTTTTAAGTCACATCTTAAAGCTTTCTTGTTCACTGTTGCATTTTTATCAGTAATGATAATTGTTTTTGTTTTATATACTTTTCTGTACTTTGAAACCAATGATGCGTACAGTGCTACATAAAAAGCAGTAGTGCTGTATATTTTTTGTGTAGGATTATACAATTTTAGATTCCAATTGCAGTAAACAAATTACTTACACATTCAATATGAATACTTTTGAGTACATTTTATTTGCACAGTAGGGAATCAGTGCACAGTATTGATTCACATAGCATTACTGTATTTTCCACTCCATGCATCTGATGAAGTGGGTTATATCCCATGAAAGCTTATGCCCAAATAAATTTGTTAGTCTCTAAGGTGCCACAAAGACTCCTCGTTGTTTTTACTAGTACTAGTGTTTCAGATGGAATTAAATTCAGGGCTGTTAGCTACGCTGCTATTTTTAGTCCACTAGCTCAATCAGAACTAGCATGGGTATGTCTGTCCAAGCTGGAAATTACACCTCAGCTTCAGTGCAGACATTCCCTTAGAGAACGAGAAGCTAACTAGCCATGCCATTGACCTCCCCCATGCTTTTTACAACACAAAGGGAAGGTTGAGTTGCTATTTATTTTGTCAAGCTCTCGAGAGATCATTATAAACAATTATTACTTCCTTATTTCATCATATTTAGAGGCTGGTGAAAGAAAACATAAGTTTAAAAAATCTGCCATACTGCATTATCTCTATAATGTGTTATATATGTTAAACACCTCTGCAAGCCATGTACAGCTAGTGAGACTTTATTCTAGTAAGAAGGGTTACATACATTTTCTTGGAAATGCTCAGAGCCTTCATAAAAAAAAAAAAAATCAAATCCCTGTATTTCTCCATAAACATAAGCAAAAGGATAGAGCGCCAGGCACCTTAGGTCAACAGTTTGAATCCAGCTTAGGTCAGGGATGACAGAAAATCATTACCATCTGACTACTGTTTGTTAGCCTACATGGAATGAGTTCATCATCACAGTCCACTTCCAAATGCACAGGTGTTTCCATCAGAAAAACCAATAGTGTTAGTCAGGAGGGCACTAATTATCAGTATCATTGGGAGTCCAACAGAGAAGCAAATAGGCATGAAAAATGACCTATCATTTCACTTTTAATTATGGTCCCTCCAAGTTAAGGTTGAGGCACGATAGAGAGACTAGAACCACATTAACACGGGGAAATGCTTTCTGCTGTACTCATTCTGCAACAGATCTTTAGTAAGGTCAATCTAGCATTTGCCATTTAAATTATTATTATTTATACCACACAACCAACATCCTTTCTGTTTGCTTGACTAAACAAAAGCACTTTCAAGCTAGTATTAGACATAACATCACTGGGTTGGGGGGAAACAAGACAGTAAGGAGGAGACTGCAGGAGGAAAGACGGGGGCAACTCATCAGTGAGATAATATTGGAACTCATTGAGGACTAATGTACTATTTGGTGGAAATTTGTTCCATTACCAGATCATCACAAATTAATATCTCTGCTGACTCATTTGTTGACTAGGCCTCACAACAGCTGTGGGTCCTGAGGAGTAATTACAGTGATCAGATCAGTGTCTTTGTGAACTAGCTTAGGAAGGGGATTCCTCATGTAAAGAGTTCAGCATGGAGTCAGCCCAGAAACAGTTGTGGGAGAAGCAGATAAGCCAGGCATCAAGAAAGAAATGAAAGAATGGCGTGTTTGACAGTAGGTGGGGGAAGCAGAGAACATTTCAGAGGACAGATAAGGAGTTTTGCTTTGTCCATATTAAATTTAAGTTGATGGCAATACATCAGAAGTAGATGTGAGATAAATCATGTGAGATGCAGGACTAGGTGAGGAGTGTCAGATAAAGAGTAGAGAGGTAGCTCTGGTCTTCTTCAATGTACAGACAGTAGCTAGGAGTATGTGAGCACACGAGATCACCCAAAGAAAAGGCATACAAATCAGAAGAAGAAGGAGCCAAAAACAGAGCTCTGCTGGACTCTACACTAAAAGGGAGAATAGAGGAGAAGCCACCTAAAAGACACTGAAAGGGTGATTAGAGAAGAAGGAGAACCAGTAGAAGACTGTATAAAAAAAAGAAAGGATAAGATGCTGAGAAAGAGGATATGATCAACACTGTCAAACACAACTAAAAAATTAAGGAGGATGAGGATGGAGTAGAGGTCTATAGATTTGGTTAAGAAAAGCTTGTTAGAAATCTTGTGCAAGCAGTTTTGGAGGAGTGGAAAGGGTGGAAGCCAGACTGGGGGCAGGAGATCCAGGATGGAGATGATGGAAAGGAACTCAAGTAAAGAGCTATAAATGGCTCATCCAGTGTGTTTGGAGATGGCAGGAAGGAAGGAAGGAGGAGAATAGCTGGAGAGATAAATAGGACTGAGGATGGGGAAACCTTATGATGCTTGTATGTTGAAGGAAAGAAGCCAGAGGAGAATGACAAGTTAATTAGAAGAGTAGATGAGAGGTTAAAAGTGGGGGTAAGAGAGTTCAGATGGGAGATGAATGGGGTCAAAAACGTAGGTGGAGCACTTGAGGAGAGCAGGCAAAAAATGTCAGTGCCAGTTATTGGGAAGAAGGAAAAGGGCTGAGAAAGGCTGAGGGAAGATAGAGGAAGAGAGATAGAGATCTGGAAGGAGAGAGATCTCATCAATCTTGTCTGAAAAAACAAGAAAGGAAATTGCATGGAGAGGGAGAGAGGCGTGTAACTAAGATTTTAAGAGGGAGTTTGCAGTTAAGCAATTTTAAAACCATTTAAAAACAGACTTGCCATGGCCTCTGATGAGACATTAAGATATAGTATTAACTGCCATGTATCACACACAAAAAGTGTATTTTCACTAATACTCACTTTTTCAGCTTTTCTCTAATGTTTGGCTCTTTAATCTCATTGTGAAGATCCTCAAACTTCTCAACTGAGGTTAAATTACAGAAAACCCTATAGTCAACGTATGGAGGAATCCCATGGTCACGCCCCCTCTGGATATTCGTAGCAGCCAGATCCAGAGCCACTGAGTGTGCCATGGAGAAAAGCCTCTCGGTCAGCTCCAGGTTCAAAAGCTGAGAAGATACTCGCATTTTACCAGCAACGCCAAAAAGGCCACGCAGGAGTGAATCAATGCCACCTTCCTGGATTATCCGGAATGGTGAAAAGAAAGCTTTGTGGAGTGGAAGGTGGCCTTGTGGGATTTCTCCAAAGGTCTCATTCAAGCGATAAAGAATCGGATTGATCAATGTGTGGCCAAACCTAAAAGCTGCAGTTGCAAAGGCATTAATAATCCCGGCATTCACATTGGGGTTATAACCGTTGTAGTCACCCAGCATCTTCATGCCATGGTCACCAAGGATCTTGGGTAGCCAGTGGCTATAGGTAATATGTTGCATCTGCGCACCAACAATCTTTCTGACTTCATTGTAAATAGTATCTCCATCCCAGTGTGGGTTCATTTTCAACAGTGCCCTTGCTATGCGGTTATGTTCACGGAACCACAATGTGTGCATGGCTGTGAGGCCCAGCTGCTCATTGGCTCGGTGATCTCCTGCAAGGAAGCAAGGTATAGAGCTTTCATTTTCATCTCTTGTGCATTCAGTCGGGGGACCTGTGGCAAATGGTAATAAGTGCTTTCCAGAAGATGGGACAAGCAGGCCTTCCTTGAGGAGACCATGTTGATTTGTATTATCCCTTAACTCTTCTGACTCCCTGTCAGAGCTTCCATAAATGTTAGAAGCATCGATATATGATGTTAGATGGTTTATCTGCTCCCTTGCATAGACTGAATTCATTATTAAAGAGGTCATCCCACTTCCACAAACTGGGCTTGAGCGAACAAACAACATGCATTTAGAATTTGTCACTCGGGGATCATTCTGAGGAATGATGATGGGGAAGCAAGGTGGATCATTAGTACACACTGAGCTACAAGACTGTCCATCAGAAAAACGAGACATACTCAGTGCAGGCACTGTCTGATCCAAGTCATGGTCTAAAAACTGGCCCCACTGCATGAGCATATGCGTGTACCTATCATCAGGAGTTATGGTCTCTGTACCAATCATTTCTGTTGAAATAAGCCTCGGTAGTGGAAGAGGATAGCCATTATACAAAGAGTCATGACTGACACTCCTGGGTAAGTTAAAGCCATTTTCGTACACAGGTTTAAGGATCCGTTCGAAAGCAATCAAAGAGGCACCCCACATTGGGTGCTGTAGGTTGTTGCATGTTCCATCGTAGCTTCTGTACTTTTGATGGAAACAGATGTCAGAGCAGTTTGGGAAACGCCTGTGAGCTGTACATCCAGAGAGATTGGCAATCAGACTGAGGTAGTGTGGGGAAACCAGGTCATTGTAGCGAAACTCTGAAACACAACATTTGAAGAAATTAATTGATCTCATATAAAAGAGAAGTGTAAGAATCCATGCAAGATTCTTAAGTTCAATAACAGGTTTCAGAGTAGCAGCCGTGTTAGTCTGTATCCGCAAAAATAACAGGAGTACTTGTGGCACCTTAGAGACTAACAAATTTATTAGAGCATAAGCTTTCGTGGGCTACAACCCACTTCTTCGGAAACAAATTTATTAGAGCATAAGCTTTCGTGGGCTACAACCCACTTCTTCGGAACAAATTTATTAGAGCATAAGCTTTCGTGGGCTACAACCCACTTCTTCGGAACAAATTTATTAGAGCATAAGCTTTCGTGGGCTACAACCCACTTCTTCGGAAACAAATTTATTAGAGCATAAGCTTTCGTGGGCTACAACATGCATCCGAAGAAGTGGGTTGTAGCCCACGAAAGCTTATGCTCTAATAAATTTGTTAGTCTCTAAGGTGCCACAAGTACTCCTGTTATTTTTAAGTTCAATAGTAATTAATGGTGTTTATACCTAGATAAAAGTCTCTTTATCTTAAAGTGTTTGTCATGATATAGGCCTTACTGAATTTCTGATAGACTGTGGGTCTGCTCCTGCTCCTGGAGAAGTTAATGGCAAATCTCCCACTAACTTAAACAGTGGTCAGGATTGGGCTGTGGAGGAAACACTGAAGCGATAGCAACAACAGCTAAAGTGGGGCGTGATGTGAATACCAGAGAGGGCTAAAAAATAATATACAGAAATGCTAAAACTCTATAAAATAGGTTTGAAATGTGGGCAGGTAACAACCAACTGATATTTAAGATGGAAAATGCAAGCTAATGTAGCTGGAAGATGAGGGAGGAGGGAGAGAAGCCTTATCAATGGGAGGCAGATATTTGGAAGGCAGTAATGCTGAAAGAGGACTGAGAGTGATAGTGCAAATTAAATTTGAGCTAGCAATGCAACATGAGAGCAAAAATATGATTTTGTTTCTGTTTTTAAAGCAGAGACATTGTCATGGACTAGGGAGGTAATAATAGCTGATGAAACCAGACCGAGAATACTGCATTCAATTCTTGAACCTGAATGACAGAAAGTTTTAGATAAACTGGAGAAAATTCAGAGAAGAACTGACAATATTTAAAGGGCTGAAGGGATTGATTTATGAAGAAAGATAAAAAGAAATTTAATAGCTTGGCCAAACAAAGGCTAACGGGGATATTAGAACTGTCTACGAGTATTTGGCAGATAGAACCATCAAAGAGAAAGAATGCACCAGGGGATGAGAATAAACTGATAGGAGGAAATTGGGCAAAGGAACACACAGGGTGAACATTAGAAAACTGTTTTTAAACAGAAAAATATATTAGCCTACAGAAGACACTCCCACTGAAGATGTCAAGTGTCAGAGGGGTAGCTGTGTTAGTCTGGATCTGTAAAAAGCAACAAAGAGTCCTGTGGCACCTTACAGACTAACAGACGTATTGGAGCATAAGCTTTCGTGGGTGAATACCCACTTCGTCGGATGCAGTGGGTATTCACCCACGAAAGCTTATGCTCCAATACGTCTGTTAGTCTATAAGGTGCCACAGGATTCTTTGTCACTGAAGATGGTGAATGATCCATCATTTCAGTAATTTAAAATTGAACTGAATAAAACACTGGAAAGTATACTATAGGAATGAATCTGAGATTGGCATGGGATAGACTACTGGTAGAAGTTTTTATATCCTCTCCATCTCTAATTTCTACAGTTCCATAAACCACACAAAAATACCCTGCATAAATCAGAATATTCTTTCAGTTATTTATAATTTTTTCACTACTGAAAACAGTCCTCTAAAGCTCTTCTACACATTTCCATTGTAGCTCAATGTACGTCAGTGCCACATCCTGCCCACAATACATTTCTCTTGTAATAAACTCCATTACAAAATGTACGTTACTAAGAAATTGGGTAAAGGGGAGACTACAGCAGGTCATACTGAAAGGTGTACTGTCAGTATGGAGGGAGGTTCCTAGTGGATTGGTCTTGTGACCAATCTTATTTAACATTTTAATTAATGATCTTGGCCCAAAAATGGGAGTATGCTAATAAAATTTGGGATGACAGAGAGTTGGGAGACATTGCCAATACAAAGGAAGACCAGAATATCAAACAAGATTTGGATGACCTTAAAAACTGGAGTAATAGAAATGGGATGAAATGTAATAGTGCAAACCGCAAGGTCATGTACTTAGGTAGTTGTGACAGAATGTATCCCGTGTCCACACCCTGAACACTATTGCAATAATCTTTATACAAAGTATGCCTTGTGAGATATTTAAAAACTCAATTTGCTGACCAATAATATCATGGCAAAATACATGTAGCAGTGTTATATGTGAAGCTATAAACATAAGCTGAGATCATGACTAAAAGTATGTTTTCTGGAGAAGGGAGTGGGCCAAACCAGTTCCTCAGAGACAAAGAGCAAGCTGATGCCTCAGCCAGGTGTAAACAAGGCTGATAGGCCATTACTTACTAAGTGGCCATTCTTTGGCAGGAAAGGGGACAAGGGCAAAAATATCTACCTCTTAGCAAAGAAACAGCATGCAGTTGCCTTCCACACAGACTGCCTGTTGCCTTTCTCCCAGCTGGAAATGCTTCTCAAAACGGGCAACAAACTATAACAAGATACCCCAAGGCACCCCCTCTCTTCCTCCCTTTCTGTCCCCCGATTCACTGAACAAAATGGGACAAAGGAAGCAGCCATTAAACAGAAGAAGGGGTCCTGGCGTAAGAAGCTTAGCCAGTAAGACTGTTGAAAGCATGTGGAGAGAAAAACTTTGCTTTGACTTTAACATAGTTTGGTAAATTAGACATTAGTTGTGTTTTATCTTTATTTTTCTTGTAACCATTTCTGACTTTTATGCCTCATTACTTGTATTCACTTAAAATCTATCCTCCGTAGTTAATAATTTTGTTTTATTGTTTTATCTAATCCGGTGTGTTTAAATTGAAATGTCTGAAGAACTAGTAAGATGGCATAGTATTCTTAAAGTAATAATGGACTGAATTTAATAATACTTCTATTGTCCTGGAGAGGGCTGCGCAGTACAGGACATATATTTCTGGGGGGAAATCTAAGAGAGTATGTTGGGGTCACCTTGCATTATAACTAAGGCTGGTAAGAGCCAAGGTGCGGCTGGCTGGCTGCAACACACACATAGACATAGTTAGAGGCTGTTTGTGAGAAGTCCAAGCTGGAGGCTACAGCTGCAAAGCAATGTAAAGGGAACCGCAGCTTAGAGGGTAGGGGTGATATGTCTACTCATTAGTCTGGACTGTACCATAGGTATGTCACAGTTATATTCTGCTATAAGTTGGGGAAGCAACAGAGTAGGAGCTGGAAGCAACAGAGTAGGAGAAAGACCTGGGTGTATTGGTTGATGACAGGATGACTATGACCTGCTAATGTGATATGGCTGTGAAAAAGGCTAATGAAATCCTAGGATGCATCAAGTGAGGTATTTCCAGAAGAGACAGGGAAGTATTATTACCATTATACAGGGCACTGATGAGACCTCATGTGGAATACTGGGTGCAATTCTGGTTTCCCATGTTAAGAAAGATGAATTCAAACTGGAACAGATGCAGAGAAGGACTACTAGGATGATTAGAGGAATGTAAAACCTACCATACGAGAGGAGACTTAAGGAACTTGGCATGTTTAGCCTAACAAGAAGAAGGCTGAGGGGAGATATGATTGCTTTCTATAAATACATCAGAGGGATAAGCACAAGGGAGGGAGAGGAGTTATTTAAGTTAAAGGCCAATGTTGGCACAACAACAAATGGATATAAACTGTCCATCAACAAGTTGAGGCTTGAAATTAGATGAAAGTTTCTAACCATTAGAGGAGAGGGTTTTTGCGTAACTTTGGAGCTGTGATGTACCCTGCATCTATTCCCCCTGTGTTGGAGTCTGATCAACTCAGTGTAGCACTGCTGTATGGCAAATAAAGATACCTGCGTGACAAAGGCTGGAGTCGAACTGAGTTCTTGGGAAACGGAGTGGAAAGCGGTCTCGGAGGGAATCCCAACAAGGACTTCAGTAACTCGGCCAGAGGTTATAGCACTATTGCAGGAGTAAGTGGGTGAGGTTCTGTGCCCTGCAACTTATCGGAGATCAGACTAGATAATCATGATTGCCCGTTTTGACTTTAGTGTCTATGAGTTAGCCACCTCTGCAACAGCTTCCCTTTTCCATTTATATCCCTGTCCCGGACTAGCCATGTGAGAGGTAGGGAAACTGGTAATGCCTCACATGCTGGGTTGGAAAGGGATACACCTCAAACTTTCTTTGCCTCTGATTAACTCCAAGTTATGATATAATGGAGTGAGAACATATAACCAATCTAGTGGGACCAATTCTTTCAAAATACAATAGTGATTACAAGGATGCATCCCTACTGTATGTGAATATGAATGGTGTAGATGAATTGCATTTAAATTATAAATTAAAACATAATAGCAGTAAAGAATAAACTCTAAGGTAAATGAGAGGAAGAGTGCTTTGGAGCAAATTACCTGGAATAAAATGATAAAATAATAATTTGTTTATTATGTTCTAATATTAACTACCCAGTATGGGGAAAAAAACACACAATCCCTGAACTAGAAGTTCAGATTCCATCTGCACATGCAAAGTTGTTACTCCTCTGGATCTTTTATATTAAAGATTAAAAAGTAACTTGAAAATAAACTCAAGGCAAAGATTGGTTTTATAGTAAATATACTTGTTATTAGTTCTGAGAACAAAATAGCTGGAACAACTTCTTACTGAAAAAACAACAACAGGTGCTGAACATCTGGCTCCTATACTAAAGCATTGCACAAGGAGTTTCAAACACTTATAACATTTGGTATATGAAAACAAAATGACATCAAAGGCTGTGAATATGGAAGGAAAATGACCTTTTATTTGTAAGAGCACAACAATAGCAAAAAAAATTAAGCACAGAATGTGATCACTGATAACAGCAAATCTTTAGTGTTTCTTGTGGTTAGTTTGTTTAAAATACCACCCAACACTTTCTCTAAATCCTATCTGATGTCACAGGCTTTGTACAAGAAATATCAATGACAGGTAATGTCAGTCACCCAACCTAATGTTTTAAAAAAGATGGACATAATGTATATTTGTGGAGAATGTGGGAATTATCCACATTGTTCTGTATTAATTTTATATCTGTCTATGGGCTTGGTGGTTATTGTGTTGCTAGCTAAAAGGTATCTCAAGAGTTCAAAGCTAGCTCAAACTGATTTAACTGCAGATACCAAAAGCTACTGGGTTCAAACAGCCATATTCACATGTCCATTGACACAATAATTCCTTTGAAGCTTACCTCTGCAGATGTGGAATTGGGTGTGGCTAGTTCGGAGGGAAGGAGGGTGGAAAGCCTCCAGCTGGAAACCAAGGTGTTATTTTTTTATGATGGAACTTTCAAACAAAGAGGTTGGAGAAGCAGTTAAAAAGCTGAGCCTTGGAGAAGAGGGGAGACAGAGGAGTTGCAGAAAATCTGATTGTAACATGGTCCCCAGTTGCTGAGGCACTAGGAATAAGTAAGGACCTACCTAAACTTTCAAGGGACAGCCATGTTTATGTAAGACAATATGCATGTAGGCTTGTCTTATGTTTTACCCTTTTCTCTCTGATTCTGATGCTGCTATGAACAAATAAATCACTCTGAGTGATTTGAACAAGCTTTGTTCTCTGTCACTGGAGATTCTAGAGCAGATGTCAAACCTAGTTGGACCCCATGGAGGTAATACTGTTGGTAAACAGAGGGTGCTATAACCTGGTGGTCCAGTAAAAAGTGTGGTGAATCATGGGATTCAAATCTGAAAGAAGTGCATCAAAGATGGCCACAGCAGGAGACAGAACATTGGATGAGCCGAGCCGGTACTCTGAGGTGGTACTGAGAATTCACTCTCTCATGTGCTTGGCTAGCTGGTTCTTTCTCAGATGCTCAGCATGTATTTGATAGCCATATGTAGGGTTGGGAAGGAATTTTCTCCCATGTCAGATTGGCAGTGACCTTGGGGATTTTTCACCTTCCTCTGCAGCATGAGGTGAGGGTTGCTTCCCAAGATCATCTGGGTCTAGATCATTTAACCAACTCCCTGCCACTGCAGGGGTCTCAAGCATAGATGCACCTCAGTCCCTCCTATTCTCTGCCTGTGGCATACAATAGTTTAGTCTCCTAAGGGCTGTGATACCTTGGTCTAATTTTGGTTCTTGGGTTTGCAGTTGCTGGGTGGTGTTGGTGGCCTGTGATGTACAGGAGGCCAGACTAGATGACCTGGTGGCCCCTTCTGACCTTGAATTCTATAACTCTGGCTCAGGCCTTTCGCTGACAAGAAGTGCCCACAGACTGATCATAGGTATGGTTCACCCCTCATCCAGAACAATATCATATAATCTCATATATATAAATCATGTACACAGAGTCAATGACAGCAGGGATCTTAAAGAAGTATCTTTACAATGAGAAAAGAAGAACAGAGGAACAGAAAAGAGGACCAGCTGCCCACATCAGATAGATCCAGCCTCCATCGATCTCAGGTGTTCCATCCCCCGTGGATCCATAGAATTAACAGAATTAGGAATTCCTGTTCCTTCCTTATTTTGAAGCCCCCTAAACCCCTACCCAGTGAGGGGCCAAAGAGACAATCATGCCTTTAATTTTGACATTAATTTCACATGTTATTACATAGTAATAATAAACAACAGAGGGTCCTGTGGCACCTTTAAGACTAACAGAAGTATTGGGAGCATAAGCTTTCGTGGGTAAGAACCTCACTTCTTCAGATGCAAGTCTTGCATCTGAAGAAGTGAGGTTCTTACCCACGAAAGCTTATGCTCCCAATACTTCTGTTAGTCTTAAAGGTGCCACAGGACCCTCTGTTGCTTTTTACAGATTCAGACTAACACGGCTACCCCTCTGATACATAGTAATAATAGATAGCATGTTTAAAACAAACATAAGGAAATGCTTCTTCATACAACACAGAGTCAACCTGTGGAACTTACTGCCAGGGGATGTTGTGAAGAACCAAAGTATAACTGGATTCAAAATAGAATTAGGAGAATAGGTCCATCAATGGCTATTAGCCAAGATGGTCAGGGACACCACCGCATATTCTGGGGGTCCCTGAACCACTGACTGTCAGAAGCTGGGACTGGATGACAGAGGATGGCTCACTTGATAATTGCCCTGTTCTGTTCATTCCCTCTGAAGCAGTGGTGGGCAACTGTGGGTGGCCGTGCCTACGGACGGTCAATGTAAACACTGTCTTGCGGCCCGCCAGCAGATTACCCTGACAGGCCATGTGCCTGCTCTGAAGCATCTGGCTCCAGCCACTGTCAGAAAACAGGATACTGGGCTAGATGAACCATTGGAGTGACTCTTACGTTCTAATAATGGTATGTTTGTATATTAACTCAGTATTAAAGAATTGCAATAGAGGGATTTTTGTTAATGTTCCACCTTGCAGTGCTTTTCATTACTATATTTAAGGAAGAGCCAGAGAATTATAAATGTGTATTCTTGCGTTAAGCAATAGTGAGGATACAGACATGGACAGTTACGCTTCAGGAGATACTGCTGTGCCATCAAAGTCCTCCAATTTATGCCCCAGCACCATCTGATGAAGCCTTGAGGTCCTCCACATTGTCTCTGAAACTCAGGAACAAAGTCACTCAGTTAAATCCTCCACTTCTTCTTCTTCCATATGGCTGGTGTAGAGCAGCAACTACAATTTCACCTGAACTTCATCGAGTCAAATGGCTACATCAGAAGTAGCAGAATTTATTGCAGTGATGCCTCCTTCATATTCATAAATTGGGCGGTAGGTAGTAATATGTTTGATGATTTGTCATGGGGAACCACACTCACATGCTGGGGAGTCCTTGATTTTCCATTTGTGCATTAGATGTCTGCATCTACTACGGTTGGTTTGGATTCGGTTCAGAGTTGACCAAGATGACTGTGGAAGACTGAACCTTCTGTGGGGGATCCGGCACAAGGTGCTTATTTTTTAAGTCTTGTTTAGCCCAATCTGCTTTCCAAACCTTCTCTGATCGTAGTCCGATTGCATGAGGCAAAGCAGATGTTCCCAGAAAGACTTACAAGACTGAAGAGATTGGAGGGGGGGGGCACTGTCGAGGTCTTGGTGGATAGGAAGACATCTGTTTTCCTGGATTCGCTGAGCTTCATGGAGCATTGCAGCAATTCGGCATATCAGTGGGGGAGCGAAGTTAAAAAGAACATGTAGTTATGGCGTTGGTGTCGACTTAAGGGTTCCAGTGACGCACCGCATCACTGTATTCAGCTGGGTGTCAACAAGTCACATGTGGCTGCAGCTGCTTCATATGGGTGAACAATATTCAGCTACCGAATATACAAGTGTTATTGCAGATGTTCGCAACGCTGAGGCCAATGCACCCCAGGTTGTACCTGCTAGTTTCTAAATTATGTTGGCTCTCATTTTTATCTTTGCAGTTACCTTCTCAAGGTGATCATGGAAGGTAAGGATGCGGTCGAGTTCCACTCTGAAGTATGTTGGAGTGTAATCATGTTGCACATTTTTACCACAGAAAGCTACTTTGTGTGTTTTTGGCATTCCTATTATCAAGATGAAATGCGCTTACTATTGTTTTTCCAGGGTTTATTTTCAGCTTCCATTTCCAGAAGTATTGTTCCATAGTTGGAGGTCCTCAGTTAATGCTTTCTCAATGTCATGGAGGTTTGCTGCTTGGATTGTCATGGCAAGATCATCTGCATACCCAAATTTTAATGATTTAGGTGGAGGCATGCCACTTACGGAAATATTAAAAAGTGTTGGTGTCAGTACAGAGCATTGTGGTAGCCTGTTTATGGTACACAGTGAGCTGGTCTTATTACCCAGGTACACCCATAGGTGTCTGTTACTCAGCATGGACCACAAAGGTGAAGTGTTTCGTAGCAAGGCATCATTTTTGCAAGTTTCAGCATCAGACCCTTAATCCATACAGTGTCATACGCAGATGACAGGTCAACAAATACTGCGCCAGTCTTTAGTTTTTTCTGACAGCCAGCCTCAATGTGACTTGTGAGTACCAGAACTTGGTCGCAACAACTACGTTTTGGCCGGAAGCCTGCCTGTTCGACAGGGATAATTGGCTCAGTAAAAGGATGTATTCTTTTAAGGATGATGCGTTCAAGAAGTTTATACGTCATGCATAGTAGAGAAATCGGCCTAGAGCTTGCCGCTTCATCTGTGGGCTTCCCAGGCTTTGGAATGGCAATTACCATTGCCTCATGCCATATTTCAGGGATCTGTACCATCTTTAAGGCAGAGGAAATGGCCAACCATCCCACCCCCAATGCACACACTCTCTTGCCCAACCTGATGCAAAATTGGCTACTCAGATTTCCTCCTGTGAAAAACTGACAATATCCTGAATTAACTTTACTGAATTAAGTAAAATCTTATTGAATTAGGTTTAATACCTTTGGGGCCCATTGTATTACAAATGCAATTGTGTATGTGTCACTGTATGTATGTAACTTCTGTAGGAAACTGAATAATGCAATCTTTGGAAGGTATTAGGAACTTCAAAGGGCTTTCTGGAACAATATCTGTGAGGAGGATATACTAGGAAGTAACTGGGAGTAAGGGGAATGCAAATAACCCACTTCAAACCCATCCTTTTGAAGCTATGCCCTGAAGAGGAAAAACATTGTCTATTAATTACCTGGTTCTGAAAACCCCAGCTCAAAGACCCCATAACTGTATAAAGTGTGGACTAAACATATTTTAAGGTGCTTATTCAGAGCTGAAGCTGTAATGAATTTATCACCACAAAAGAAACCCCTTGGGTGATGTTTGGAAAGACTCCTTTGGTTGGTGTGATATCCGGTATGCTTATTAGCATGCATGTAGGTTCTTTTATTGTTTTAAAATGTATTCTCTGTAGTGCTTTTATCAGAAGAGTAAAATAGGCTTGTACAGAAAGAACTGTGTGGTAACTTATAACTGTTGACAATTCCTCGTGTCCGTCTCTGAAGAGAAAGCAAGCAGGAATGCTTGGGCAGTTTGCCTCTGCTGGGAACAACACAGTGAAGGCAGGGAACTGTGAAGCCTGGAAATACCCCGGGCAGAAAGGAGAGAGATATGAGTCTCCACCCATGCCAGGCTACAGCACGGGAGCTGGAAGCTTGAGAGTGGGTGGCACCATACAAATATAACAATTTGAAAGGGATACAAAAAGCATAGAGCTACAAGGTACTTAAAATGAAAGAACAGATGAATAGACCATGTAAACTTCTTCTCACCACCTCACTAACATATTTGACCTGACCATCCACATCTGGGCTGTTAGATTGGCTGGGTTCCAAAGTAGAATCTAAGAATGACACTCTAGCTAGCCAATATCATCATGCACATTAAGCCATTCTCTGAGGCTGCAAACAAGAGAGCCACCTAGTGCCAGCTGTAACTGTGGTTTATTTGATGTGGATATATGTCCACTGGGAACTGGACTGAAAGCACCAGGTCAATGAGAAGAACTGACAGATTCGAATGGTGTTCGGTCTCTACGAACTTGAGGTGCATTTGAACCAGTGTTCTAGAAATGACATGTTTATATATCCACCACTAATCTCTCTCTTTCCAATTGTGTCACAGACATTCTGAAAACTCACAAAATATTATGTGAGAGATGAATGTGAGGGTGCTCAGTGGTGAATGTTGATCTGTACCCCAAAATGGGGTTTATGGAATGGATTTCTAAGACGGTGTGTTGGAATGTCAAAGGAGAGTAGACAATAGACTAGTGAACACATTGTCTGAGGGATAAACGGACACTTGGCTCAGTCTCAACAGTGCCTGGATTTCCAAAAAGGCTTACGTTGGTTTTGGCTTTTTTTTCTGTAACTCAAATGGGGAGCCCATCTAACTTAGCTTGTAGTGAAGGATTACATGAGACTAAATGTGTGGGTAGCCTGTTTATGACTTTGAAATCACTCTCTCTAATGCTTTGTTGCATTTTCTAATAACCCTAAGAAGGCTGTTATTCTCTAAATCGCTCGTTACAGGCTCCAGAAGGGAAGAAATGCAGATATCTACTGGGGCCTATTCAGTAATCATGGTTGGCACAGATGATCTGTTGTACCCAGATTCCAGTCTAAAAGACAGAATTGCACTCCAAGATGGATAAGGGCAAGATACCCAAGACCTGAACTGCGTGCTCTCAGAGAGACCAGGAAAGAGGGCAGTTAGCCCTGTAACTATGACTATATGAAAAACACATACCATACCATCTTAGCCATGTAAAAGCTGAAAAGGAATTTTGTACACAACCCTTCCAGCACTCGTTCTTCATAAATAATTCGAGGCACAACAGTGCTCAATGCCATGGGAAAAAAATAAACCAAGTGGAGAAAAGAGAAAGTGTGTTTTAGGTGAACAAATCAAAAACAGGAAACAAGAAGCATCGTTGTTTACAGAGAGAAAGAGATTACAAGTTTGCTAAAAAGATTCCATTAGTCAAGTGCTAGCAGCATGCTATCATGTTTCTGCATTTCTTGGACTAGAACAAGCTCTTAGAATGGAGAACATTGCCTCATTAAACACATGCCAGCTCCCTCTTGTATTCTGCCACCCAGATGCACTTTTATCACCTTTTACATTATTCACAAAATGCCTTGATTTGTTACAATGACTCGAAGTGTTCTTCAGCACTCCTGGTGAGTCAAAGTAATAAAATTCAGGGAAACAGTTAATGTACCCTATGGTGAGTATTTTTCTACCCAGCTCTGTATGGGTGAAATTCACCTACGGCTTCCCTTTTGGTAGTTTCACTGCATAGTGAAGGAAACCCACTATAGAGTAATTGAGTCAGGGGACTGCACCTTCCCAAGTGATCTTCAATGTTCTAAAACTCAAAAAAAAGAGTCCTATAAAAAGTGGAATCTCGGTCAAATTACAAAGGATGAATATAAACAAATAACACAAGTATGTAGGGACAAAATTAGAAAGGCCAAGGCACAAAATGAGATCCATCTAGCTAGGGACATAAAGGGACAGAATTGCACTCCAAGATGGATAAGGGCAAGATACCCAAGACCTGAACTGCGTGCTCAAAAAAAAAAAATTCTACAAATACATTAGAAGCAAGAGGAAGACCAAGGACAGGGTCAATGAGGGGTGTGTGACAAGATGGCCGATGTTCATATGGTGGGTCCCGCACTTTTCTTGGGGGGCGGGGGGGCTAAGACGCCACCCCTTGCCCCTGCTCTTAGGTACCAAGGGCCCCGCTAGTGGCCTGGGAAGGTGGTAGAGGAGGGAAGTGGGGAAGGGTCTGGGTTTGCTCCTCACAACCCTGTGGGTTTCTTACCCTCTTTCCCCCTTGGGTGGGGTTATCCTCGGTCCTTAGATGCTGGGTGGGGGAGGGGGGAGTTTCCCTGCCCTGCCGGGGCAGGGTCTTCCTTACTTTGGTTCTCTGGTCTTTCAAATCTCACAACACACCTCCAAGCTCCAGTCCGCTCTCCTTCCTCCTCCTCCCCTGACTGCCTTAAGCAGGGGGTTTTATTAGGTTCCTGACATGGCCTTAATTGACTACAGGTGCTCCAATTAACCTGTAGCAACCCTCCCTAGTCTACAGGAAACCACTTCCTAATTAGCTTAGGGCTTATATATTTCCCCTCTATCACTCTACCACTGCTCCGTGGGCCTCCTGTATCACAGGGGGAAGACAATAACAGAGAATGTGGAAATGGCAGAGGTGCTTAATGACTTCTTTGTTTCGATTTTCACCAAGAAGGTTGATGGCGATTGGACATCTAACATAGTGAATGCCAATGAAAATGAGGTAGGATCAGAGTCTAAAATAGGGAAAGAACAAGTCAAAAATTACTTAAACAAGTTAGATGTCTTCAAATTATCAGGGCCTAATGAAATGCATCCTAGAATACTCAAGGAGCTGACTGAGCAGATATCTGAGCCATAAGCAATTATCTTTGGAAAGTCATGGAAGACAGGAGACATTCCAGAAGACTGGAAAAGGGCAAATATAGTGCCCATCTATAAAAAGGGAAATAAGGACAACCTGGGGAATTACAGACCAGTCAGCTTAACTTCTGTACCCGGAAAGATAATGGAGCAAATAATAAAGAAATCAATTTGCAAACACCTAGAAGATAATGAGGTGATAAGTAACAGTCAGCACGGATTTGTCAAGAACAAATCTTGTTAAACCAACCTGATAGCTTTCTTTGACAGGGTAACAAGCCTTGTGGATGGGGGGGAAGTGGTAGATGTGGTATATCTTGACTTTAGAAAAGCTTTTGATACTGTCTCGCATGACCTTCTCATAAACTAACTAGGGAAATACAACCTAGATGGAGCTACTATACGGTAGGTGCATAACTGGTTGGAAAATAGTTCCCAGAGAGTAGTTATCAGTGGTTCACAGTCCTGCTGGAAGGGCATAATAAGTTGGGTCCCGCAGGGATTGGTTCTCGGTCCGGTTCGGTTCAATATCTTCATCAATGATTTAGATAATGGCATAGAGCAGGGATCTCAAACTCAAATGACCACGAGGGCCACATGAGGCTAGTACATTGGCCCAAGGGCCGCATCACTGACACCCCCCCCGCCCCTGGCCCTGCCCCCACTCCACCCCTTCCATGAGGCCCCGTGCCCCTGCCCTGCCTCTTCCCATCCCTTCCCCCACCCCCATTCCAAGCCCTTCCCCAAAGTCCCCACCCCAACTCCGCCCCCTCCCTGCCCCTATTCCAACCCCTTTCCCAAATCCCCGCCCCTGCCCTGCCTCTTCTCCGCCTCCTCCCCGCAGTGCACGGCTCCCCACTCCTCCCCCCTGGAAAGCACTAAGCATCGCCAAACAACTGTGCCTGAAGGTTGGAAGAGGAGCAGGGACACAGCGTGCTGGGGGGGGAGGAGGGCGGTGGGGGAGGGGAGCTTGTCAGCTGCAGGAAATAACTCTGCGGGCCGTGTGTTTGAGACCCCTGGCATAGAGAGTACACTTGTAAAGTTTGCGGATGATACCAAGCTGGGAGGGGTTGCAAGTGCTTTGGAGGATAGGATTAAAATTCAAAATGATCTGGACAAACTGGAGAAATGGTCTGAAGTAAATAGCATGAAATTCAATAAGGACAAATGCACAGTACTCCACTTAAGAAGGAACAACCAGTTGCACACATACAAAATAGGAAATGACTGCGTAGGAAGGAGTACTGCGGAAAGGGATCTGGGGGTCATAGTGGATCACAAGCTAAATATGAGTCAATAGTGTAACACTGTTGCAAAAAAAGCAAACATCATTCTGGGATGCATTAGCAGGAGTATTGTAAGCAAGACGCAAGAAGTAATTCTTCCACTCTACTCCGCGCTGATTAGGCCTCAACTGGAGTATTATGTCAGGTTCTGTGTGCCACATTTCAGAAAAGATGTGGACGAATTGGAGAAAGTCCAGGGAAGAGCAACACAAATGATTAAAGGTTTAAAAAACATGACCTATGAGGGAAGACTGAAAAAATTGGGTTTGTTTAGTCTGGAGAAGAGAAGACTGAGAGGGGACATGATAACAGTTTTCGAGTACATAAAAGGTTGTTACAAGGAGGAGGGATAATTTTTTTTTTTTTAACCTCTGAGGATAGGACAAGAAGCAATGGGCTTAAATTGCAGCAAGGGAGGTTTAGGTTGGACATTAGGAAAAACTTCCTATCAGAGTGGTTAAGCACTGGAATAAATTGCCTAGGGAGGTTGCGGAATCTCCATCACTGGGGATTTTTAAGAGCAGGTTTGACAGACGCCTGTCAGGAATGGTCTAGATAATACTTAGTCCTGCCTTGAGCTCCTAACCAGCTCCACACAGATCACAATGGGCTAACGGGGTGACCATACGGTCAGAAAATATGTGGATCCAGTTGCCAAAAACTTCTAAAGCCCAGCTGGTACAGTAGGGTCACAACAAATATTGCAGCCAAAGGATTAGAGCAGCAGCCAAGGAGGAGCTGTGGTTTGTGGAGTAAAGTCCATCTTTCCCTGACCCTCACCTAGTTACTAAGCAAAGCCCAATCATGAGGGATTTGTGTGGGGAAAAATATTTAAGTGAGTGCATCTGTCATCATTATACTCCAAAGAGCCATTTGTAAAATGAAATTCAAAACAAAATCTGTATACTTTAACAGAGTCTGAATTCTTACTCTTTGACTCCACCGGTCACTGTTCTGTGGGGTCTCAGGACCAGCTGCCTGGGGCTGCCGAGTAGTGGCTGGTGTGGCCACCCCGGGGCCACTGCTCCGGGCGAGGTTTGCCAGGTGTCTGGTTTTCGATTGGAACACCTGGTCGAAAAGGGACCCTGGAGGCTCCGGTCAGCACTGCCAACCGGGCCATTAGAAGTCCAGTCGGTGGTGCTGCGGGGCTAAGGCAAGTTAGTCCCTACCAGTCCTGGCACTGCACTGCGCCCTGGAAGTGGCCAGCAGGTCCGGCTCTTGGGAGAGGGGGGAACCACAGGGCTCCCGCCCTGAGCACTGGCTCCGCACTCCCATTGGCTGGGAACCACGGCCAATGGGAGCTGGGGGATGGTGCCTGAGGGCGAGATCAGCGCGCGGAGCCTCCTGTCCCCCCTAGTCCCCGCCTAGGACCTGGACCTGCTGCTGGCTGCTTCCAGGGTGCCAATTGTTCGGGCGGCCCTGGTGTCAGCCACACGGGCCGCTGCAGCTGTGGAATTTCATGGAAGTTACGCAAAGTCACGGAATCTGTGACTTCTGCAACCTCTGTGAGAAACTTGCAGCCGTAGTCATAATTTATACCACTTGCTGATTTTTGATATCGCAATAGCAACTGAAATGTTAAAATGGAAGAGCCCTATGAAATAATAGAAGATTTTGTATTTTTTTTTAAATACATATAATGTATAATAACCCTAAAGGTCACATTCCTTCATTAATAAAGAAATGTGAATTAATAATATAGTCAGTAGAATGCAACTGCCATTAGAGAGAAAGAGATGGAATTCTGAATAAAAACAAAGAGCAATTCACACTAGAACAGCATGACAATATCAAAAAGTATTTAAAAATGTAATTGCAGGCAAAGAAATATAGACAAGTGAATACAAAGAATACAAAGAAAATTGCTTCAACCACTGTAAGTACATTAATGCAGAAGTTGGGTAGGAATGTTTCCTTATCCTTATAATTTCTCATCTGAAAGATGGTTCTTCTGTTACTGCAATTCCCTATTGCATTATGGGGCATTGATAAGAAACTCAATAAATGCCACCTTTGCCTTTAAGTCATTTCTGATCCAATGCCCGATGATATAAGGGGAACTGTGCCTGTGGAGGGGGCATCTTCCGCAAGAGTAAAAGAAAGGTCCTGATTACTTGTGGTAACTAAAGCACTTTTCAAAAATGTTGAAGTGTTAAGTCCAGTGTTACAGTCAATTTCCAGCTCTGGTAATTTGTTATATCCAAAATCACCCAATAGTTTCAACTAGATAAATGGTTTTTCACTTCTTGTCCTAAGTCGTGCAGTGGTACTAGAATAGAATGGCTATTTTCCAACCCTAGGTGCAGTATAAACCCTGGGTGCATTACACTATGTATAATGCTTTGTATAATGCCTTCTGGATGAAAAAAAATATAAATATAAGATATTATTGCAGGTCAAATTTCACTGGTGAGATACAGCAATACATTGCAAAGTGAAAAGATACTAGCTTTTACTGATACTCACCTATTCCATCAAAATCAACATGCAGACCCTGTTTAACGTGCTCCTGTATCAGCTGAAGTGTTTGCTCAAAAATCTCTCCTGCTCTTGCAATCTCTATAGTGAAAGGATCCCGTGGATAGTGGAATTGAGCCAACAGATCATTTGGAGTCCGGGGACGCCTGCAGAAATGAAAAGGACCTATTGAAACCAATATATTAAAACTAATTTCTGTGTAGAAATATGACCAGAGTTTCTCTGTAGATATACAACATCTGAAAATAATCACAAAGAAGTTAGCCTGCTTCAAGAGAGTAGTCTTAAACGGATGGTGTGTAGAAACCTATATGCATTAAAATATTTAATTTTCTCCCTTTATATGGGTGTTTTGTATGTTATAGAGCAAAGCCAAAGCAATCATGGATTGTTAACACTACTCTACAGTGGGATATCACAGAAAATATTATTGCTCATCTGACCCTCATACTCTCCAACAGCCAACTCATAAAGAGACATTTACGGTATTTTCAAGGAAAGAACATTCTACCTTCTCCACACCGTCCTTTCTGGACTAGTTGTCTGATTTCCCTTTTGTTAAAGGAAAAACGCATTTGGAAAGAAAATGGTGTCAATTACACTGTCTACAATTTTTGAGAAGTCGTCTGCTTCAGAGATAAAATGTGCTATTTATTATGTATTTTGATGTGCTGAATTCAAATATGACAATTAAAACAACTGATTGGCTACTGTTTCTAAGATATTTAAGTTTTTACATTTTATGTCTATGTATATTGTGTAGATAGTAGAGTTTTAATCATAAATTGTAAACCTAGGTCTTTTCATGTGTTTATGGTTGCTTTACATGATAATATTTCACCTGTCCTGTTTATGTAACACTTTAAAAATCAGCAAAAGGGTTATATAAATAAAATGTATTATGAAACAAAAGGCAAAAAACTATTCTGTACATAGTTTAGTCCTATTCAGTGTCTACTCGGCGCTTCTTGGCTTGTCTCTTGTATTCATTAAATGGAGCATCTCTTGTCACTGTCCAGCAATAGTCTGCAAGCATTGATGGGCTCCATTTGCCCTGATAGCGTTTCTCCATTGTTGCATGACCAACTGGAATTGATGGCAAAACATTGCCATTATGCAGTAAAACAGCTTTAAGACTTGTCTTTGATGAATCAATGAACAGTCTCCACTCATCTGGATCGTGAACGATGTTGAGGGCTGCCATCACACCATCAATGTTGTTGCAGGCTACAAGATCACCTTCCATGAAGAAGAATGGGACAAGATCCTTTTGACGGTCATGGAACATGGAAACCCTAACATCACCTGCCAGGAGATTCCACTGCTGTAGTCTGGAGCCCAACAGCTCTGCCTTACTCTTGGGTAGTTCCAAATCCCTGACAAGGTCATTCAGTTCACCTTGTGTTATGAGGTGTGGTTCAGAGGAGGAGGATGGGAGAAAATGTGGGTCCTGTGACATTGATGGTTCAGGACCAGAAGGTTCATCCTCTTCCTCTTCCTCGTCTGACTCAAGTGAGAATGATTCTGGTGCATCAGGAACCGGCAGTCCTTCTCCGTGGGGTACTGGGCGTATAGCTGATGGAATGTTGGGATAATGCACAGTCCACTTTTTCTTCTTTGACACACCTTTCCTAACTGGAGGCACCATGCAGAAGTAACAATTGCTGGTATGATCTGTTGGCTCTCTCCAAATCATTGGCACTGCAAAAGGCATAGATTTCCTTTTCCTGTTCAACCACTGGCGAAGATTTGTTGCACAAGTGTTGCAGAATATGTGTGGGGCCCACCTCTTGTCCTGATCTCCAATTTTGCAGCCAAAATAAAGGTGATAGGCTTTCTTAACCATAGTGGTTATACTGCGCTTTTGTGATGCAAAAGTCACTTCACCACAAACCTAGCAGAAGTTATCTGCACTGTTCACACAAGTACGAGGCATCTCTGCTCACTTTGGCTAAACAGAAATGTGTCCCTTTGCAAAATCAAACACTGACAAATAAGAGAGCACGACACTATGATTTCTAGAGCGGATATAGGGCAATTTGTTCAGCAGAGTGATGTAAGCTTCATTATGATTGCATCATCCATGACTTCTAGGAATAACATGATGCAATTCATATCATGTATGACGCAATACCAGCTTCAGATTGCATCATCCATTGTTTTGCCTAAAAAGCAAGTACTGTCCAAACCCAGTCATAGATTTATTCATAGATCCAGTCAAAGATGTATTTTAGTCATTTCTGGTTTAAATTGAGATCCCTTCCCTTTATAACTCACTTATCCTCCGCCATTCCCAAGTCAAGGGTCGTATATACTGACCCAATAGCATATCTTGAAAACTGGAGCCAATCAACAATTTTAAGCATCATTTTCGTTCTCAGTGACCCAGAATTAGTAAAGTTTGACTACATTTATTTCAGAAGCATTTTGGCTGTAGAGCAGTGTTACTTGCCCCTCCAAATAAAGGAATAGCCTACTATTCACCCATGAATGGCTGAAGGCTATCACCAAATTCAAAGATTAGACTGAATTGACCTGAACTTTATGACTGACAAGAAAAAAGGAGCTCCGGTGTCCAGCTACACTGCAACAACATATTATTGCCTTTACCTTCCACACTTAAATGCCAAAGAAATATAATACAGTTACTGTCCATTCATGGAGGGAATTATACGATAGTGATTTCACCAAGAAAACAAACGCCTACGGCTCACAGAGGAATGAAAACTTCTCAGGGTTAGCACTGTCAATCCCTTTTTCTGTATTGTATTGCAGCAGTGACAGCCTCTAATAACTTAACCGCTTTTTCTACAACTTTGCTCCCCTCTGCATTGCGCAATGGAGGAAGCACAGGGACCAGACACTTTGTTCCTGTCCTGTAGGGAAGGAGGAAAGGCTAAGCTAACTTTTTATGGATGTTCTGTTTGGTTCTTTCCTCCTGTTCCCAAAGCTTTGGCTACAGAGTTCCTGGCTAGATTAGCCCTTAGCAAGAAGGCACTCAGAGAACTGTAAGCCACAGAAAGTAATCAGGTGGCAGTTGAATGGTGATAGAGAGCCCAGGTGATAGATAGAGATGCTTTTTTTCCATGCAGATGCCATACTGCTTTCAGCAGATGGTGCAGTAGGACTGCTAACCGTAGTCATCCAACCACTGCATCCGCTGCAACTCTGCTCTCCTGCTCTCCTGGTGCCACGAATCCACCTTGCAGGTCCTCTTGTCATTCGGTATAAATATCTATTCTCGTGGCATCTGTCGTCATCCACCGCTTCCGCTGCAACTCTGCTCTCCTGCAGACGCCATGCCACGGCAAGCATGGAGCTTGCTCAGCTCACCACTGCTGTTGTGAGCATTGTAAGCACCCCGCGCATTATCCTGCAGTATGTGCAGAACCAGAACCTGCAAAAGCAGGCGAGGAGGCAACAACAACACAATCACGATAGTGATGAGGACATGGACACAGACTTCTCTCAAAGCACGGGCCCTGGCAATTTGGACATCATGGTGGTAATGGGGCAGGTTCATGCCGTGGAACGCTGATTCTGGGCCTGGGACTGGTGGGACCGCATAGTGTTGCAGATCTGGGATAATTCCAGTGGCTGCGAAACTTTCGCATGCGTAAGGGCACTTTCATGGAACTTTGTGACTTGCTTTCCCCTGCCCTGAAGCGCAAGAATGCCAAGATGACAGCAGCCCTCACAGTTCACAAGCGAATGGCAATAGCCCTCTGGAAGCTTGCAACGCCAAACAGCTACCGGTCAGTCAGCAATCAATTTGGAGTGGATAAATCTACCGTGGGGGCTGCTGTGATCCAAGTAACCAACCCAATCACTGAGCTGCTGCTATCAAGGGTAGTGACTCTGGGAAATGTGCAGGTTATATTGGATGGCTTTGCTGCAATTGGATTCCCTAACTGTGGTGGGGCAATAGATGGAATGCATATCCCTATCTTGGGACCAGACTACCTTGGCAGCCAGTACATAAACCGCAAGGGGTAATTTTCAATGGTGCTGCAAGCACTGGTGGATCACAAGGGACGTTTCACCGATATCAATGTGGGATGGCGGGGAAAAGTACATGACTCTCGCATCTTCAGGAACTCTGGTCTGTTTGAACAGCTGCAGGAAGGGACTTACTTCCCAGACCAGAAAATAACTGTTGGGGACTTTGAAATGCCTATAGTTATCCTTGGGGACCCAGCCTACCCCTTAATGCCATGGCTCATGAAGCCATACACAGGCACCCTGGACAGTAGTAAGGAGCTGTTCAACTATAGGCTGAGCAAGTGCAGAATGGTGGTAGAATGTGCATTTGGACGTTTAAAAGCACGCTGGCGCAATTTACTGACTCAATTAGACCTCAGCGAAACCAATATTCCAATTGTTATTGCCGCTTGCTGTGTGCTCCACAATATCTGTGAGAGTAAGGGGGAGACGTTTATGGTGGGGTGGGAGGTTGAGGCAAATCGCCTGGCCGCTGATTATGTGCAGCCAGACACCAGTGCAATTAGAAGAGCATAGCAGGGTGCGCTGCGCATCAGAGAAGCTTTGAAAACCAGTTTCATGACTGGCCAGGCTACGGTGTGACAGTTCTGTTTGTTTCTCCTTGATGAAAACCCACCCCCTTGGTTCACTCTACTTCCCTGTAAGCCAACCGCCCTCCCCCCTTCGATCACCGCTTGCACAGGCAATAAAGACATTATTGTTTCAAAATGATGCATTCTTTATTAATTCATCACACAAATAGGGGAATAACTGCCAAGGTAGCCCGGGAGGGGTGGGGGAGGAGGGAAGCACCGGGTGGCGTGGTGGATGAGGGGAGGAGGGAAGGACAAGGCCACACTGCACTTCAAAGCTTATTGAATGCCAGCCTTCTGTTGCTTAGGCAGTCCCCTGGGGTGGAGTGGTTGGGTGCCCGGAGCCCCTCCCCCCCCCCCCCCCCCGCATTCTTGGGCATCTGGATGAGGAGGCTATGGAACTTGGAGAGGAGGGCGGGCAGTTACACAGGGGCAGCAGCGGCGGTCTGTGCTCCTGCTGCCTTTCCTGCAGCTCCACCAGACGCCGGAGCATATCACTTTGATCCCCCAGTAGCCTCAGCTACTGCCTCCTTCCTCCTCTCATCGCGCTGCCACTACCTCTCATCTTGCTTGTCCCTCCTGTCTTCGTGTTCATTTTTTGCTTTCCTGGACTCTGACATTGTTTGCCTCCACACATTCTGCTGAGCTCTTTCAGTGTGGGAGGACTGCATGAGCTCAGAGAACATTTCATCGTGAGTGTGTTTTTTCCACTGTGACAAAGTTCCTCCTCTATCTTGATGGGTCCTGCACTTATTGGCGGATTTTCTTGCCTCAGTGATTCATCATGTGGGTTGGGGAACAGCCCAGAGACCTTCCCCTCTGGAAGAACCCACAGTCCAGGTCAATTGGGAGGTTTGGGGGGAACCCGGGCCTGCCCTCTACTCCGGGTTCCAGCCCAGGGCCCTGTGGACTGCAGCTGTCTATAGTGCCTCCTGTAACAGCTGCATGACAGCTACAACTCCCTGGGCTACTTCCCCATGGCCTCCTCCAAACACCTTCCTTAATCTCACCACAGGACCTTCCTCCTGGTGTCTGATAATGCTTGTGCTCCTCAGTCCTCCAGCAGCACACCCTCTCACTCTCAGCTCCTTGCGCCTCTTGCTCCCAGCTCCTCACACTCGCACTACAAACTGAAGTGAGCTCCTTTTTAAAGCCCAGGTGCCCTGATTAGCCTGCCTTAATTGATTCTAGCAGCTTCTTCTTAAGTGGCTCCAGGTGTCCTAATTAGCCTGCCTGCCTTAACTGGTTCTAGCAGGTTCCTGATTACTCTAGTGCAGCCCCTGCTCTGGTCACTCAGGGAACAGAAAACTACTCATCCAGTGACCAGTATATTTGCCCTCTACCATACTCCTGTACCCCACTGGTCTGGGTCTGTCACACCACCTTCTTATCTGCGCTAGCCTCTGGGATGGAGATGATAGGGGGAGCGTTGAAACATTTGCAGCTGTGGGAGGAAAAAAAGGGAGTAGTATTTAAAAAGACACATTTTAGAGGACAATGGGTAGACTCTTTCATGGTGAACCAAGCTGTTAACATTACATAGCACATATGCTTTCGATAAAAGGTCGCATTTTGCCCCTTATATTGAGGGCCTGCCAGTTTGGTGTGAGAGATCACACACGCAAGGCCGGGCAAGAGAATTCGGCTTGCAGGCAGCCATGGTAAGCCACAGTCTTTCGCCTTCTTCAACCTTCATAACATGTGGGAATGGTTTCAAACAGCAGCGCTCTCCTTTCCCATACTAAGCACCCATTGGGTTGGCCATTTAAAAGGAAGGGCTGTACTGGCCGCGAATGCATCCCAAGACTTCAGGGCAAATTAATCATTAAACACGCTTGCTTTTAAACCATGCATTATATTTACAAAGGTACACTCACCAGAGGTGCATTCTCTGGCTTCATGGTCCGTGAGCCCACCTTGGGAGGGCTGGAAGGGTATTGGCTCCAGGGTGATAAACAGTTCCTGGCCGTTGGGGAGAATGCTTTCTCCACTTGCGTGCTGTGCGCTATCCTCCTCCTCCTCCACCTCCTCATCTTCCTCGTCCCTCAAATCCTCATCCCTTTTGCATGAGACTCCCCCCTTGCAGGTGTCCATGGACGGGGTGGGATAGTGGTAGAGGCCCCCCCTAGAATTGCATGCAGCTCATCATAGAAGCAGCATGTCTGGGGCTCTGACCCGGAGCGGCCGTTTGCCTCTTTGGTTTTTTGGTACACTTGCCTGAGCTCCTTAATTTTCATGCGACACTGCTGCAGGTCCCTGTTGTAGCCTCTGTCCATCATGCCCTTTTTTCAAATATTTTGGCATTTCGTCTTTTGGAATGGAGTTCTGATAGCACGGGTTCGTCTCCCCATACAGCGATCAGATCCAGTACCTCCCGTTCGGTCCATGCTGGAGCTCTTTTGCGATTCTGGGACTGCATGGTCACCTGTGCTGATGAGCTCGCCACGCTGGCCAAACAGGAAATGAAATTCAAAAGTTCCCGGGGCTTTTGCTGTTTACATGGCTAGTGCATCTGAGTTGAAAGTGCTGTCCGGAGTGGTCACAATGGAGCTCTCTAGGATAGCTACCGGAGGCCAATACCATTGAATTGTGTCCACAGTACCCCAAATTTGACCTGGCGATGTCGATTTCAGTGCTAATCCCCTCATTGGGGAGGAGTACAGAAATCGATTTTAAGAGCCCTTTAAGTCGACAAAAATGGCTTTGTCGTGTGGACGGGTGCAGGGTTAAATCGATCTAACGCTGCTAAATTTGACCTAAACTCGTAGTGTAGACCAGGGCTAAGAAACCATGTCCTGGCTACAAGCAAAAATATGTTTTGACAACTTAATTACAGTACACTTTTTTGAATGCAGTATTGTTGTAGCCGTGTTAGTCCCAGGATATTAGAGAGATAAGGTGGGTGAGGTAATATATTTTATTGGACCTACTTCTGTTGGTGAGAGAGAAAAGCTTTTAAGCTCTGTGTAAGCTCAAAAGTTTGTCTCTCTCACCAACAGAAGTTGATCCAATAAAAGATATTACCTCACCAACCTTGTCTCTCTAGTATTTTTTTTTTTGTAATTTAAAAACACCCACAAGTTAAGCAGAATAAAAACATGAACAATTTCTGTGAGCAAAGATAAAATAAATTCTTACTGCGAAAACAAATTTCTTCTTGTGGAGTTAATTGCACTGTCAACTTTTTGGATGGCATTGAGAATGGATGATTCAACAAAGTTATCACCAGCTTGTCTACCTTGCGTTACTGCAGAAAAAAATCCATAGTTTGAGAAATGTCTCATTTTTAAAGTTCAAATTTATGTGATATAAATAGCATTTAATAACATTTGGCATTTTAAAGTGACAAGCCTTACAAGAACAAAAAAAGCTGTAAATCCTGACATTTATATTAGACATTGCAAAGAATAGGCAATTATCTTCCATACAATAATCCTAGCTGGCATGTTCAGAATTGGTGAAGAGATACAGGATACCTTCAGATCACTGGTTCAGATCCGGTTAGTAATGACAGAATGTTATCAACATACAGCTGCTTAGTGACTTTTGTGAAATGAGTCTCACTTCAACTCTTAGAGGAGAAGGAGCCACCCAAAAATCATAATAGAAATTGAATCTCAGTAGAAAGGGTCACAAGGACGAAGTACACTGAGCTTTCAACAACATTTTGGTCATCATAGAAGGAACCAGTCTGAGGTCCCAAAACCCCAATTGTTAAGAAACCATAAACATTGTTTTTTAAGGAACAATTCATTTTTGGGGCAAGGCGCTCAGCACACATAATCAAACAAGAGCCACATGTTCATATGCTCTCACTGTTCTGTCAGAGTAAAGCAGACTGGCAATATTGAGGGAGCCTCACCATGGATCAGTACTACGAAGTTACATTTGAAAAAGGAAGTTAGCGTCATAAAAATGAAGCATCTGGGAGTCGGCAGAAGGGTATAAGGTAAAATAAACAGGACTTGTAAAAACCTTTCCATCCCAGACAATCTCTAGAACACTACAAAACCCCTGAAAAATAAGCGAGAGTGTGTCCATTCCCATCATCTCACCCATTTTCCAATTAGCCCTTGCTCCCTAGTAAAAGCCAGGAAAATAGTGGAGCTCTCCAACATGAGAGGTTCATTGTGAAAAAAGTAGGGTAGTGATATCTGATGAGGTTATTAACTCATGTAAATTAGTCACAATGGTAGTTCAGATTAAGTGGTGCTTTCTCAGGAGAAAATATCTACTGAGGGAAGTTACGGGTTGCTCAGTGGACCAATCTACACAACGTACAGCAGCATTTTTTAAAAAGCTACAAGCTACTTTGGATATAAATGAGAGAGCACAGACAATCTTATATGGGATAATACATGCAATATATTATGCTCAATTGACGTCACTACAAACAAAGAATAAATAGAAGATAATATGCATGGATAGTTGTTATAGTTGTATAACAGAATCTATACACTTTACTATTACTTTGGGAGGGGGGCTTATAAAAGATAAAGGTCCATTTGTATTTAAATTTTAACTGATTGTACCACTCCTTTGTCAAATACAAAATAAGCATGGGAGCCCCTTATGGAACAAACATGTTAAACCATCAATTCTCATTGGTCCATTCTCATAGACTGACAGAACCAATAAGGATTCCTGACTCTGAGAGAAAATACTTTGTCCAGATAGTTTTCTGCACTCTAGAGCTGAGAGCATGCACACAGATGCCAAAATACAGGCATTTTTAGCAAACAACCCTAAATGGCTCTAAGAGCAACCCCCCGAAAGTAGAAGTACAAAATTGTGCCATGCAAAGCCATTAACGTCATCCTCCAATTTGTCTTTGGATTCCTTAGTTATTAGAAATGCATTGTTAAATTACAGTCTGTAGGACAGAATTAATTGGGAGATCAGCACAAATGGCAAAATTACTGCAGCATGTTCAGAAAGTACATCTTACATTCTTAAATTTCGTGTTTTATTACAATGACCTTCAAATGGTACACACAGGGAAAGAGCAAAAAAAAAAAAATAAAAGAAAGAAAAAAAATCACTCAAAATTTTTTCTTGATGATTTCTTCATGCACCAAGTAGCTCAATTTTTTTTGAATGCAGCAGAGTTTTCTTTTTAAAAGGAAAAAATGTGATGTAACCCAAGGCATATCATGCACCTAGTAAATCCCCTTCTAGTGACCCTGAATAGGACTGCCACATGATAATTGTGTTACAAATCCCCAAAATACCTTTTTGTTGCATACAAATGTCATTACAGTTTAATTTGTTATATACAATGTTGTTGTAGTCATGTTGGTCCCAGGATATTAGAGAAACAAGAAGGGTGAGGTAATATCTTTTGTTGGACCAACTTCTGTGTAAGCTCGAAAGCTCGTCTCTCTCATCAACAGAAGTTGGTCCAATAAAAGATATCACCTTACCCACCTTTTGTTTCTCTAATATTCTTTGTTATATAATTTTCATTTAATTATAATGTATCTGCCTCTTTCCTTACTTTTGAGGGATTTTGGTTTTTTTTAAATCCATAATATTCTTTTAACTTTTTTTTTTAATAACAAATGAAATACATTCTCAAGCTTAACTTTCCCTCAGTTCAGTTTTGGGTCTCAGAATAATTCTACTTCTTGAAAGGCATTATTGCTTTAATAAACACTTAAAAAAAAAAAAGATATCTGCTAACGTTATACAGGACCTGCTTTTGAAATGGCAACCAGTACCTCAAAGCTATTTGGGGACAAACTGTTCTTGGTTTAACAAAAAAAGACAAGGATAAAGGTAAATGTTCATGAGGTGATAATTTTCCTTGACATATATTTCATTTTCTTTGATATTTAACATTATAATGTCTACTAACTGGAGAAAGAGAAGAGTGCTGTCAATTAAATATTTAATAAAAGCATATTTACAATTTGCCTGTCAAAAAAACTCTATACTTATCAGAACTCAAGACACAAGGCAGATTTTCAGAAATTGAAACATTAGTAGAGGAACAGCTACTTGGAAACTTACTGGTAACAGTCAGCACCATACTGGTTGTAGCCAGGCCAAAAGAGTTCCTTGCAACACATTCATATCTCCCCTGGTCTCCTTGTCCTAAGTCTCTGATTGTAAGAGTGCCATCCGAGTTCACATGGAATTTGCCACTCTCAGTAATCTGAACACCAGTCTACAAACAAAAACACCCAAAGTGCATGTTATTGGTGTCTCTCAACTTCTTCTCAGAAAAGGTGGAAAGCTACTAATAATGAAACATCTCAAATCAACTACTGACTAGAGGTAGTCTGATTCATGAAGGCCCTAAACACATGGAACAATTTTTGTGGGGGACTGAAAAAAAATGTTTTAGATTCCACCACAGACAAGGCATAGGAATATAAATCAGAGTGCTTCAAAGTCGGGGGTGGGGATCTGTTTTGTTTTTCTTTCCCATTAATGTACTAGTGCCCTCCCTCTTACTGATTTATCTGTACCTGGTAATTTGCAAAGGTGACCTGTGAGGACACTGTGGAGGTAGGAGAAGTCTTGGTGTAACTGACTGACTGAGTACAAAGGACTATTTGGGCAAAGTATTTTCTCTCAGAGAGTCAGGAAATCTTATTGATGCTATTAGCCTTTGATAATGGACCAATGAGATTGGGGTGTTAACATGTTTGTTTCACAAAGTGGCTTCTTTGCTTATTTTGAGGTTGACAGGAGTGGTACAATCAGTTCAGATTTAAATAAAAATTAGTTTTATTTCTTTACTATTACTTTTTTTCTATAGAGGATAAAGTGTTAGATATATACAGTAAACATAACAGTTATTGATTATATTTAAATCAGGAGGCTTTCTTCACAAATGAAAGGAAAAGGAAATGTATAGAGTCTCCAATACTGTAGCAATTTAAAGTTAAAGTCTTGTATATGTAAAAACCCCCTAGCAAGAATTCCATCAGGACAGGTACCATATAGGATAAACGTAGGGTGCCCTACACTAAGCCCCAACATGGGAGCATGCCAGGAGTGGGGCTGCAAGAGGAAGGGGGCAGATTGGGCTGGGAGCAGGATCTCAATAGCACAGAGTACTTTGGAGATTCTAGGGTAGGAGTGCGAGCTCTGATGGTTTGGTAATGTAAAGTGCAGTTATGACAACTATATGGGTAAGAGAGTTTAACAGATGAAGCTTGAAGGAAAAAAAGATACAGACCAGTGAAGGAATACAGATAATGCAAGATGGCGCTTGTTATAAAAATAATAAGGTAACCGTTGTTATGCAGATAATTAGTTTTGTTGTTAGGTAGATTAAGATGGTTTAAAAGGTTTTTGTGTTAGTTAAAACCACAAACTAGTTTAAGCTCACTGAAACCACTGCAAGAGGAAGGGTTGTGACCACTGCTACAGGAAGAGTCTGAGAGAAGCAGACAGTAGCTGACAGAAATAAGTGCAGTTCACAGCTAAGCATAGGATATAAAAGTGGGTGCTGAACAATGAGCAACCAAGACCACGAACACCTGGATGATGTAGTGGTACCCCCTTATCACTCTACTGTAATAAGGCCATTGCTTATAGTATGAGGGAAACATTATTGCAGTAGGGGTTTATAGTCATGTTGAGTACAGCATATGGGATGTATTTCCTTTGGTAAAAAGCCAATCAGATTTTGGGAAATAAAGATACTTTCAGTGAATTTTCAACTCATAGCTTTATCCTTAGAACCAGATCCAAAAATTACAACAGCCAACCCAAGGAGACATGGTGGGATGTCATAAAGGAAGACATGTTAGCATGTAGTATGATAGAGGATATGGCATTGAACATAGCACTTTGGAGGGAGAGGACTCCATTTGATGGGATTAACACAAGAAAGATGACGATGACTTTGGAGATTCTAGCACAGCTCCAGGTTATAGCATTACCTCCAGGCAGAACTGCAATGAATTAGAGCAGCCCCCGGGGCCACCTAATTTATGAAGGAGGCCATTTCAGTCCCGAAGAATCCCAAGTCTTTAAGTATGGCATAGCACACTCTTTCAATCCTTGAATTGTACTTTTACTGAAAATAGGCTACGGTTAAAAAACCTTTTATGTACAGTAGATTTGTATAGAGATTTTACTCTTTTAAAGCCTTCCAAAATGTAATAGTTTAATGAATCTGATCTATTTTGGATGAATTTTAGATTGTTAAATTGTTTTAAAAAAGAAGATGTTGCTTTTAAGAAACAATACTTAGGACCAATTTATGCCATCCACTTGTGTTGCTCTCAATCTATAATCAGGGACAGAATCTGCCCTTAGACGCAATGGCTTGCTAATTTTCTGATGTAAAGACTAAAAAATACAATACAGGCCTTTAAACGACAGACTAAATTGCTGAAGTTTGCTCTTTGTCATTTTCAAAAACATTAACAAATATTTTTAAAAGGATTGTTTGAGGATTACAATAGGTGTCTATATTTTGGTAAAAACCACAGCTGCAACTGAACAACACTGGGTCCATTACTTTTAAGATTCTGTATCAGCTGGACAAGACTGAGAGCCCCATAGATATAATCAAGTAAACCTACCTTGCTCCAGCTGATTGTGGGCTGAGGTTCTCCACGTGCACTGCAAGGAATCTCTACATTCTTTCCAACCTCTGTGCTGGTATCTTGTGGAAGTTGAGAAAATACTGGCAGAGCTGCAGAAAACACAAACACACATTCCTTATATTGTCATCTCTTCTAATACCCAACAGTATCATCGACTTACACTTTCCTGGATTGATTATGTTTGCCATGGCTAACAGATCCTCAGCTGGTATAAACTGTTACAGCATCATTGACCTCACTGGAACTATGACAATTTACATCAACTGAAGATCTGCCCCTCGGAGTTTAGTTACTGTAATGAGAACAACAAAGCCATGCTATCCCATGTAATAAGAAAACAATAGAAAAATCTTACTAAACTTTGGAAAGGTCTTATTCCGTTTACATTCATGCTATAACATTCACTAGGTTCAGATGAGTCCCATCTCCCTAAGATCATATAAAGGTCCTTTGTTAACTTTTCTGTTTCTATAGTTTAGGGCACGGATACTCATATGTTCAAACATGTCTTAAGTTAGTAGGAGAAAAATACCTATAATGGTACTATCACAAATTACAGAATCATAGAAAGTATGTTTGAAAGGGACCTGTTAGGTTATTTGAGGATGATGCATCAAAAAAGAAAAACACTATTTTAGGCCATAATTTCCATAAATGGGCCTAATTTTGATTTAGATGACTCTACTGCATTTGCGATGAGTACATCATTAAGTAAAATGGTTCACTACCCTATTGCCCTAACCAATTTTATTTTAATTTTAAAATTACATTTGACCTTTAATAACAACCTCTTACTTCCTGTTTTGCAACTGGTGTTTGATAGAAACAATCATTTCCTTCTATTATTGCCCTTTAAATATTTATATGAAGTAATAACACATCGGGGAGGCACTCTTATGTTCTCACAAGTAACAATGTTGACATTGATGATACTACATTAATAGATTAAACCCTTTTAAATGGCAAGGAAAATTCACTCTGCTTGCTGTAAATCCAAGAACTATATTTATAGATAATATTACCATATTCCATAATACGGAAACTGGATAAATATACCCTGGGGTATTTTTTTGTTTGTTTTGGATTTATAATTATATAGGGCCAAATTCTCTGCCCACCACCACAGAAATGCTTCACGGGAGCTGGAATCCTCTCCTGATAGCCTGTGGAGTGTTACTGGAGTTGTTCCTCAGCAAAATACAATGTGGCACAAATGTGAAACGAACAAACCAGTTATGCACAGGATTCTGGTACTGAAAACAAACCATGATTTTGTCTACTATCCCCAAAAGTGAAAATGATGTTTCTAAATACATATTTATCATTAAAAGTGTGACCATCCGATAAGTTTATAGGCACATTTATAACCTTAAAAACAGCAGAAAACAAAACGCCTCATTTATTACCTTTGGGTTGCACATTCAGCTGGACGGTCACTCTCCTTACACCCAAAGCACTGACAGCTTGGCATTCATACTGGCTTTGATCATGTTGGGCCACATGTATAATACGCAATGTTCCAGATGAGAGCACTGTGTGGCGTCCATCAGGAGGCAGCTGACTTCCTGCAATGTGTCAAACAACGGAGACATACATATGGTAAATTACACTCATCTTATTTACATACTTATAGGGTTTTTTAAAATTATTATTTTAGTTAACATTTTGGGATGCAATATATATTAAAAGGCATTCCCTTCAAAATTCTTGACATGGTTAATTGTGAGCATTTTGCTCTTTCCTTTCAAATTCTACCATTGGTGGTCTTTTTCTCTTTGCTTATTAAATAAGATGTTAATTTAGTCATACTTTTAAAACATTAAAATTTCCAGCAACTTAGCATAGAACTCGAAGAGCATTTGATAATGTTTGATAATACCAAATTCGGAAGGGCTAATATTCATTATTTAGACCTTGTTATGAAAAAAGATCCAGTCCACAAAAAGAGAAATTGAATGACCAGACAGTCCAATGAATTGATACAGTAGTTTTTCACCTCTGGAAAATGTAAATGGTTTAATTTTAGTATCTGCTGACAGTACTTGAGTGGGGAACAATGGGTTATTGAGCAATGTGAGTTGCTTGCTTCAATGTCATGGACAGATAATGAGCTATTCATCATCTTGCTAATAGTGTTGCTTTTTATTGAGGGGTGTGACAACAGAGAGATCACTATGTGATCTGAAGGAGAGCCAGAGTTGATAGGTGTTGAACTCAAATAATAATAATAATAATAATTAGTTCCCATATAGTGCTTTTACTCCATATGTCTTTAGACACCGGAGGTAAGCATTATGATAATGACGGTTTTACAGATGAGGAAACTGAGCACAGAAAGGTGAACTGACTTGCACAAAGTCATTCTAACAGGGCAGTACCACAGCCAGGAAGAGAATGCAAGTCCACTGCTCTGTCCACTAGGACACACCCCACCTCAACAAACCTGAACATTTGGCAAGGATTCAGAATACTTAAGGAAGCAATCAGAATATGCCTTATGAAAAAAGTTATCAGAAACTGGTTATAAAGTGAGCCCTTTTTCTTTAGCTTCCAGATTTGCACTAGTATTGCTGTGTAGGAAGGAATGAGGTTAGCTGGACACTAAGGTTTTTGTGTAACAGGATAAATTCCTTAATATTTACTATATAAATAAACTCTTGTCCATGTAATCCCAGGGTGACTATATCAGTATTATTTCCACCATGTAAATTGGATTGCCACAAAATTCAAAAACTGAAGATCAAGTGGTATTGAGTTGTTTGCTAATTTGAAACTCTATTGCCAAGCAACCCCTTGAGCTATTTCCTCATTTTTAGTAAAATTACTAAGTAAAGTCCATAACATATCATTGCTATTTAGTAACAAAAGGACAAATCCTCACATGTTGAATACTTGCACAATGGCAGATTGTGGCCAATACTGCAATTTATCACATAATTACAAATTGATTACATATCCATAGGTTCCATAAAAGAAGATTGTTCCAAAATATTAAACATACTGATATGAACTTAATTTGCTATTGCTTGCTTGGAAATAACTATTCAGAAGCAGATGTTACGAAGTGACCTTTTAAATCTATGGATATTTCCAAAATTACAATGTGCTAAATTCTAACCTCAGTTAAGCATGCAAAATTGAACAGAAGATGCACATGCTTAGCTGAGGGCAGAAGTCCACACAATATACTTAATTTAAAAGAAGACGACATAAACCAGGTGAAGTGAGATTTTTGTTAAACAGTAACATTATGTTTTGTCATTAATATTACAGCAAGCAAAATTGTTCTACCAGTAGGCATCTTATTGTAATTATACACTATATAAGGCCCCAGCTCCAAAGAGTCTAAGGGCCAACAACTGAGGCTAGAAAGGAAAACAGAAAGACTGGTTGTGCAAACTAAGTTACAGGTGGTAACTCAAACTTAGAAATGGCGTGGGCATAGCATGATTGAATAGGTTGTAGATTGGTTTGTTTCTTAAATTGTATTGCATATACAATAAACGTCTTATAAAACAGAAATGTTGTCTTCATCCTACTTCTTGCGAGTGCTGTAGTAGGAGTTGATCGTAAGGAGGAATTTGAATGACAAGAGGAAGGTTGCCTGGCAAATCAAGTCTGTAAGGGAATTCCAGGCATGGGGATGGATATGGGAAAAGTGGATGACTGGGCACTGAGACCAGCATCATAGACAGATCAGAGCATGTGGGTTTTTTGATCACATGTGATGACATAAGAGATTAGGTAAGAGTATTAGATAAATACAAATTGCTTTAAATAACCCAATTTCAGTAATTGTACGCAATACTTTCTTGATCTACTTTTAGTAATTCTTTCCAATAACAACCAAAAAAAAAAAAAAAAAGGCTGGAGACTGTTTTTATTTATTTTACATATAAAATTCAGCACAAAAAATATGATCTCATGTAGATTTGGTTATACCTGATTTGGTCCAGGCAATCACAGGAAGAGGATTACCATCTGCTTCACACTGGAAATCTACCGTGCGCCCTTCTATTGCCACCTGATTGTAGGGACTTACTGTAAACTGCGGAGGAGCTGAACAGAAAAAAATAATTGCTTGACAATTACACACTGCAGGTGTAAATCATGTCATGTGCGTTCCTTTACTACCAAGGAAGCAAAGTGTTTTTTCTGTTACCATTTGCAGTACTGAAAGCAGCTAAAATAACTGGGTAATATAGGTATGTATAAAAAGCATAAATCCATTACCTTCAGAAGAACTTTTTACAATGTCACTAGAGTCACCACACAAAATTAAAAACTTGGGAGAACGTGGCTTGCAAGGATGATGATCTGTCACAGGTCCATTAAGACAAAACCTTATTGAAATAAGTACAGCTGGGACTCTGAGGACGAACAGTACACAGCTCTGGCTCCTATCAGAGTCTTCCTATTTACGGTGGATAGCAGCAAAACACATTCCTAAAACCCCAACTCTCAGAGAACATAATTCATGTCTCATAGCCTCTTATGCAAAAATCAACAAAAGAAACATTCTGAAATCAAAACTTGTGTATGATAGCAGCAGCAATAAGGAATAACATGGAAGACTTCCACAATTCTTCCTCTGTCCGAGAAGCACCAAAGGTGAAAGCCAGACTTCATATCTCATTAATCACAGAAAAACTCTTTGCTTACGGTCCAAATGCTGCCCTTGCATCCTCCGTATACAAAATGCTAAGTACATGGATGGAGGCTACTGTTGCTGCTGTGGGGTGGGCTTTATAGCTGATTGCAGGTAAAAGTGCTTCCCAGCTCCTCTTTCACAGTGTGCTGAACTACAGGGCAACGCTGCTTTAAGTGGCTGTGGAAACACTGGTTCCCCAACAACATACCTTATGTTATGGAGAGGAAAGGACAGCTGAGGAGTTACCTCAGATTAGGTAGAGGTGAGTAGAGGCAGCAGCAATGGAAGAATGGATGTGGGAAGGAGCAAATTACTTCTCCCTGCTACTCCAGCTCCTGCTCGGTTCTAGTAGCCACAGGATTTTGCTGCTGTTTTCCCTCCTCAACCAGTGGGTGTGATATAATGTGCCTTTCATAACATTATTCCTGCTCTAGATGAGAAAGTAAATGAGGATACAACAGTAAAGATGGACTAAAATAATATTCAAATCCCCTTCCCCAAACTTGGACAGTTTGGATGAAATGGGACCACCACTAATTTTAGTTTTGTAAAACCGAAAGCATTTTTTGCCATCTCTATAGCAGACAAAAGGCTAGAGTTAATTTAAAATAATCCGTTGGAGAAAGAAGATGAAAAGAAGGTAGTTCCTAGTTAGGTGTCCCTAACATCAACATCCAACCTTTCCATGTATATATGTCTCACACCCCCTTAAGCTGTTGCTTGCTTTTTAACTACATACAGTTAATGCAGATCTCACTTTGTGGAGGTAAGTAATTCACCATGTGCTGCACCACCTTAAGATATGAATATGAATGCCATATTTCTTCCCCTTTTCCCAGTTCCCCATTTCTCTGAGTGCCTTGATTCCTGATTTAAATTCAGGAAGATGACTTTCAGAAATTTCAAGCAACTGAAGTTAAACTGCAGTTCAAAACACTGCAACTCAAGGTAGCTCAACTGATATTATTGCATGCTTCTTTTATCTTCTATTTTATAGATTTTTAAAATAAAAATTACTACTACCGATAATTATTTCCAGTAAATATGAACATCTCATGATTGTGAGCTATGTGAATAAAAATATCCTTTAAAAAAAAAAATCTGTTTTCCCCCAAATCACTTTGCCCCAAAATGTACACTTCATCTTGACTTCGTTTTTGTGTTCCATTTTATATATATATATATATATTTATATTTGTGTTTCCTCTTCAACATACATGTATATATATAAAAACTACTACCAATAATATATATGCTGAAGAGGAAACACAAAAACAAAGTCAAGATATAGTATTCTCTCTCTCTCTCACTATCTGTATATATATAAAACACCAAACACCGCATGATCGGTTATAGCATGAAGAGCTAGTCATTCAAACCACCTTATCTCTACCCTGTAGTGACACCATATACTGAGCAAAAGATTATGATTAAAGCACTTTAGTGAATGCGGTGTCAGACAAGATGAAACTGAATTTTAAAAGATAAAGTTTTAACTCCCTGCCCCCTCCATTTATGGTTCTTGCTAAAGGCACAAATAAGGTAGTTTGAGTGCTTTAAGTGTGCATTTCAATACATTAACTGCTTTGGGTTCCTTTAAAATTTAATCTTAACTCTGAATTTCCTGGGTATGTAATGTTTGGTTTGGGGATAATTAAAACATGCTTGTAATATGTTATACCATTAAGTTACTTATATGTCAGCTCAACCAAATCTTCACCTTCATTTTTTGCCTGTGAATATGCATTAGGCACCATTTAAAACTCAGAATTCATTGTCTCAGGAACCTGTAGTAACTACAAACGCACAAAGTTAGAACTTGTAATTCCATAGTGGCAGCATGGTGTGAAAATGTTTAAATTTTTAAAGGCACTGATTCCATATGTCTATGAACAGAAAGATACACATCCTGCACAGAATTTTAGATTGCCTAGGAGGGCATAACTCCTTCGAGAATATTCACTGTCTAATCAGAATTCTTCCTCCAGATGAGCTGTCTTGAAAAAGGAATTATCATTAATTACTGCATCACAAACAAAATATACTAATTATGTTCAAGTGAGATTCAAGAATGGCTAAGTACCATCAAGTGTAATGAGACTTTTGTCTAAAGTCCCAAACAACAATCCCATGTAGATTTTTCAGAAGATGCTATGGCAGAAAGCCATGTTGTAGGGAATAAATTAAAACAGCCAAAAGAGTTGGCTTAAACTTGAGCAAAACCCAGTACTAACTACAACCAGGGAAACAGAAGATTAAAATCCAAATGATTTGGCATTTCCACATCTCATCCCTTTTGTCACTGATTAACTTATGTTCTTGGGCCACTACATTTATAATCGGGTAAAACTGGGAGTTCTAAGGTAGACCTTTTGATGTTGTAATAAGTTTGACTCTTTCACGCTCTCATTTATTGTTATAGAAAGCCCACAAGCAGATCACCAATGCTAAAAAATTCATGAAGTTACTTAAAACACTTTATTTCCATTGAGGAATCTTAGTATCAAAGTTATTACTTATTGTTATGTTTATATTTATCACATAAACTGAGTTTTGTCATCGTACTAAAATCAATCAAGGCAAAACCTTTCTGGCCACACATTATAAAGATGCTTACTGGAAATGAGTTTTGATTTACAGTGTTAATTATTGTAAGTCTTATAAACTAAGCACCTGCCTTACATACTGATTTCAACTTTTGAATGGGAAACATATTTTCCATTTTTATTTATCGCTTGCCTCAGCCAATCTATAGAGCAGATTTTATGTTATTCACTCTAATTGCTGCCACAATATATATGGATACTATAGTAATCGGAACAAAAAGATGGAGCATCTGCTAAAATGACATATAAGCATAACGTATAAAACAAAACATGCAATCTGTTTTCACTGTGAAATAAAAGAAGCATCCTTTTGCATACCAGTTGGTTGATTAATGATCCAGCTAAAGAGAAATTAAAGTGCTACACACTGATACATAAAAGTAACAAGAAAGCAGTAAAGAATCTTGAAGGACAAGCAGATGGCAATTTCAATCATATGGTCTCTATAGATGAAAAACTGCACTCTGTTGCTGGTGTTATTATAGGTTATGCATTATAAATAGTATACATCCAAACAAAGTAGTGCAAAATGCATATACAGGTTATTTAGGAAGGACAAATAAGGATAGATAAGATGTGATATCTGTGGGAAATAACTATTTATTGTCAAGAAAAAATTAGAAGTAAAATAACCCTGAGATATTCATAATAATAATAATAATAATGGTAGCAGAGAACCCAAACAGGGAGGAATCAAAGATTAAATCCTACTGGACATCTGTGATAAACCACTAGTCCATATACTAGTCCATATACTGTATAACACAATTATGATAATTTGTGAAGAAGAAGAAAAAATGAGAGTAATAAAAATAATTATAACCATTCAGATTATACCAACACAAATTCAAAGCACAAACTGGGTATTTTTGAATATAATAATGAAAACCTTCCTGCTAGCATATGAAGAAGATACTAGAGAAAGTATAAAGATGATTTTGCTGTCATTTTTTATTTTTCTCCTTTAAATGTATGCATTTTTGCCTTTGCGATATTCAAAAACTTCAAACAGGAAGGCAAGGGCTGAATGATCAAAATTGATTTTTTTAAGACTTTCCATTTATTTTGATGCTTTGATATTGAACACTTTTCTTTGCTCAAATATTTACTGTTGCTTTTGTTCTGCCTTCGAAAGGGAGCTGCAAACCAACTGAAAGCTTGAAAGTTTATTGTGGTAGCCTCACAAAGGAACTCTTTATTCATTTATGAAATAATAATTTGCATTTTCTTACAACACTGCTCTCATAAGAAATATCCCCACAGCAGTGGCAACATGCTACAGAGGGAATACTTTCCTCAATCCCTTTCTATGTAAGCACTCAAATGTCACCCAACCTCCCTTTCCTCCCCAAATAAATCTGTGCTAAACCTATGCCAATAGGTCCTGCCCATAAAAGACCAAATCCTATTTGCCTTCTACATGCCACACTCTCACTGATTAAGTTTTAAAGTCAATTCCAGAAGTTGATTTACTTTATGATCTAGCATGTGTTACAGTTACAAACATAAGTAAAGCCATTCTAGAAGCAAGTCTTGTTATTTCAATAGCATTACAGTAATGAATAAAAAGGTCACAATGAAAAAAAAACAAACTCTGCAAGAAGTTGACAAGGAAAAGCACATATAACAAGGCATGATCTATCACCTGACCTTTCAGATACTTGTGGATGTATGCCTTGTCATACTTATTAGAAGGCACCTTTCCTACTCTTCTATATTCAAGGATATTTGTTATGTACTTGGCTTATTGAAGCTACTAAAGCTGTACAATTCAGCTCTAGAAAATAGTAGTGGCCTTTGAGACACCATGACTTCTAGGCTTCTATGAAGTTTAGAAACAAAGGTGGCCAGGTATCTTCTCTTTGCAACAGGTTGGTTTATTTATTGTTAGCATTACTGGGTGGATTCTGTTAAGTATTTTTAAACTGATGGACAGGGTTAAACTGATCTGAAGGGAGAAGAGAAATGCAGAGCTCTTTAATTAGACATGTAAGAAATGATTTACGGGGTCTGTACAGTGAATTTTTTAACAAGGCAATGGCGGAAAGTGAATAAAATAGTTTGAAGTGCAGTGTATGGGCAGTGATGTGGATTGGAAGTTTTGATAGAATGTACTTATTCATCTGGCTCTGTACAGGGACTTTGGCCAACCAGTAAACAGAGAAAATAATTACCTCAGAACTTGCAACTTCTGGATCAATCTGGGAAGGCAACTTCCAGATGGATATACTGTCCTGTATGGACCATTACCACCAAGGCACAGATGGCTGCTTGAGCCCATGATTTAGGAGTTAAAAAATGGAGAGCATAATGGATAAATGACATGGCAGACATATGTAACAGTGAATTATATACAGTATGGGATAGAGAGGAGAGAGTTAACAGTGTACAATAATTCCCCCAAAAGTCTTGGCATGGGGCCTAGCAATCAAACTAGAGCAGCGGTTCTCAAAGTGTGGGTTGGGATCCCAAAGTGGGTCGCAACTCTATTTTAATGGGGTTGCCAGGGCTAGCATTAGACTTGGTGGGTCCTAGGGCTGACGCTGAAGTGCTTCATCCCCTGGTGGTGGGGCTTGGGCATCAGCTTCAGCCCTGGGCAGTGGGGCTCAGGTTACAGGCCTTCCTTGGGCTTCTACTTTGGCCCCCATCTGGGGCCTAGGCAGGCTCAGGCTTCGGTTCCCCACCTGGGGTTGTGTAGTAATGATTGCTGTTAGACAGGGGTTGCGCTGCAATGAAGTTTGAGAACCGCTGAACTAGAGAGATGAAGATAGGAGACTTTGCCCTTTGTAGTCAGAATTGAGCATGCCTATGACAGTGGCGAGTAGTCTGAAAATGACAGGGACATATACAGGGAGACTAGTGGATTTAGCCAATGAACTTGAAATAGTATATGCTTTGTGTATGGATCAGGGGAGTGCCCTGACAAAAGCCCTGGCATTCAGGCAATTAAATGAGTCAGACATGAAGATCTGCTTATGACCTTCATGTGCATATGTAATTATTGCGTGACCAGAAAAAAAGAGGTGTAAAGATTGCTAGACAGCCAGTAAATCTACCTTCTCTTTCTCGATCTCTCAGTATTCAAGTGAACTAGCGATGGCAGTCCATGGGGGCAGGGCCGGTGCTACCATTAAGGCAAACTAGGCGGTTGCCTAGGGCGCCAAGATTTGGGGGCGCCAAAAAGCTTTGCCCCCAATTTTTTTTTTACAGCGTTCCTGGGCTGGGCTGCCCGTGGTCGCCGCTTCACTTCTCCCGCCTCCCAGGCTTGCAGCGCCAATTAGCTGTTTGGCGCCGCAAACCTGGGACGGGAGGAGAATTAGAGTGGGGGCAGCGTGCTCAGGGGAGGAGGCGGAGCAGAGGTGAGCTGGGGTGGGGAGCTGCCACACGGCTCCCTGGGGGGGGAGCTGCCACGGGGGGGGCACCTCAGGGCAGGGGGGGGAGCTGCCGTGGGGGGGGCCTGAGGGCGGGGGGGGGCGGGGAGCTGCTGCAGGGCTGGGGGTGGGTGCAAGATGGAAGTTTCGCCTAGGGCGCGAAACTTCCTTGCAACAGCCCTGCATGGGGTTTCATGAACACAATCAATGAAGACAAGGAAAGATTTTAAATGCCTTAAAATTTTCTGGGCTTGCTTTCATTCTGTACACTCTCTTTCTCTCCTTAAAGTGCTTCTCAACTGATTCTGAGAAGATCATAGCCACATTGATTTAGACAGGCAGCCTACTGATTGTTATACTTCGATCAGCCAGCCACGAATAGAAACTATACCTGGTAAGATTTTCAAACCATCTGTGTTGACCTAACTCGGCCCTTGTTGATGTCAATGGAAGCAGAATTAGGCCAATGGTGAGCACTTCAAAACTCCCACCCACAACACAATTTAAGTGACCAATCATATAGCATAAATAGCAAATTGCAAAGAACAAATATTTAGAGAAGGTATTTTGTAAATAATCCAAAGGCTAAACTGGTTGGGAAAAAATGGCTCAAACAATTCGAAACAGTAAAATAAATATTTAAAAATAATTTCTTCATAAATAATTTCTAAAGAGAAAAAAAGATAAATTATTAATGAAGAATCTATATCCAGCTGTGTTCCAGACTGTGGACATTTTCTGTCATAGTCCATCTTCTGTATCTCTGTGTATCAGTTTGCATTAGATACGCAGTAACAGTTTTCAAGTACATAAAAGGTTGTTACAAGGAGGAGGGAGAAAAATTGTTCTCTTTAACCTCTGAGGACAAGAAGCAATAGGCTTTAATTACAGCAAGGACAGTTTAGGTTGGACATTAGGAAAAACTTCCTAACTATCAGGGTGTTAAGCACTGGAATAAATTGCATAGGAAGGTTGTGGAATCTCGGTCATTGGAGATTTTTTAAGAGCAGATTAGACAAACACCTGTCAGGAATGGTCTAGATAATACTTAGTCCTGCTTTGTGTGCCGGGGACTGAATTAGATGACCTCTCGAGGTCCCTTCCAGTCCTACGAGTCTATGATGATAAGCACGGCATAAAAACATACTATTACATTTGATTAATTATTGCAACTCATATCTAGGAATGAATCCTCACACACTCAACAAGCTCCAGTGGGTGTAAAACACATTAGGTTGTCTGCTTAGCAACACAGTTCACCATAAACACATCACCCCAATGCTCAGCTCTCTGCACTGGCTCCCTGTTGAACACAGAGTCAAGTTCAAGGTCTCCAGCCTGATCATCAAAGCCGTCCCTGGGATTGGCTCTAGCTATCTGAGACATTGCATCTGCCTCTGCCACAATGACTTCCTCTGACATCTATGATACATCAGCACAATAAAGCTGTTGAACAATGGGGGAGACTCATGACTGCAGAAAACACCGTGGAACTAGATTATGGGTCCCAGTACTGCAAGGGACCACAAAACTAACCATTTTCAGAACAAAATGCAAAACTTATTTATTTGACTTAGTTTTCCCTAAGTAGGTTTTTCCACACACACCCAAAATGCACATCCATACACAAGCAAACAAGCCAACAAGCCAAACCCCTCTAAAACTAGAAATTATTTTCCTTACTGGCTAGAAAGAGGGTTTGGGGATTTTTTCATTTTTAGACACTATGGGTCATATAAGTTTACCCAACTGCTTATTTAACTATAAGGTCCTAAAATGGACCATCAAGTTTGATCAAAGTTAACTCAAATGGTTATGTCAGCCTGTAGCAGGGGTAGCCAAATGATGTCTTGCACACCATCAACTATTTTGGGTGTAGCTGTGCTGGTCAATGTTGGTCTTCCCTGATTTTATACAGTTGGTGTAAAATATTCTCATATAAACAAACCAAATTCATCCCTTGTGTATCTCTACTAGAGTCAATGGAGTTAACAGGGATGAATTTGGCCCAGTGTTTTACTAATAAACATTGAATGCTTGAAATACTAATATATAGTTCTAATAAATTGACTCTTGAGGGCTCAGTTCTGCCCTCAGATATGTATACACCTCTACTGTTCAGTCAACAAGTATTGTGTACATGTGTATCTGAGGCAAAATTTGACTAACAGACATATTAGTATAGACCAGACAACAGATTGCAAGACAACAAAAAGTCCACATTTTCATCATACAGTTCAAAGCACACATCTTAACACACATGACCTGAAAGCTATGTTTCACGCTTGAGCCATGGAAATCTCAACAGCAGTTTCATGTTCTACTTACCTTGAACAATAATATTTGCTGATGCTTGGATAGAGCCCTGGTTGTTATGAGCACGGCAGATAAACTGATTGTGGTCCTGCAATGTGACGTTCTGAATGAAAAGTCCTCCAGAAGAAGTGATGTTGTACCTGGATTCATCCAGCAACTCTCCATTTCCTCTCGTCCAGCTGATGTGAGGCTGGGGGTGGCCTGTGGCCATGCATTCCAAAGTGGTGCTGGTGCCAACTAATACCTCTGTATTCTGGGGTTGAATGATAAAACTGGGCTTGGCTAGGAAAGAAAGAGAAAAACAAGGTGAAAAGGGGCTTTAATTTCCACCTTTTGAAACTAAACTGCTATGCTACTCTTTGAGTAAGGATGATCTTTCATGTAAAGCACTGGTCTAAGTCTCCGAAGATCGAAGTTTAATTCTCAAGTCTGCTGCAGACTTCTGGATGGCCTGGGGAAAATTACATCATGTCCCTCTGCCTCAGATCCTCATCCGTAAAATAGGAATGACAACACTTCCTTTCTCCCACTTCTGGTCCCCTTAAATTTTAAGCTCTTCCAGCAGGGATTCTCTTATTATGTGTTTGTGCAGTGCAAAACAAAATGGGGCCCTGATCTTGATCAGAGCAGTACTGTAATTCAAATTAATAATATGAAAAATTATACAAACTTAATTTTTGTATAATTACTAGCTAACTAGTAAGCTTAGTAAGAATACTTACTAACCCTCAAGTAGAGGTTTGGGGATGTTTTAAGGAATATATCTGAGAATTAAAAAGAGATATATGTGTATTCAAGTAAATGAAAAATGTGTTTCCAAACTAGACATAACACAAAGAAGCAGAAAGTATTTACTTGGAACACTGGAGTATCTGAGGAAAGCACTCTGTGTCTTGACTTCGCCTGCCACATTCCGGGCCATACATTGATAGACGCCTTGGTCAGATTCTCTGGTATTCTGAATCATGAGGGTCCCATCTTCAAGCAAATTCAACCGCCTGTCATCTTTCATATCCAACGAGTGGCTGAAAATAGAGGAGAACTCTGACAAGTTATCTTTGTCAAATCCGCATATTTTGGAACACTTCTATCATCTTACAAATTAAGAAAAAGACACTGAATATTTTTGGGGAAAGTATTACGACCAGATCCTGATGGCAAACAAGTGCCTTTACTATACATTAATAGATAATCTGCATATTATGAAATTTGAATTTCATACTTGGGATGGAGGATAAATTAATGATACTGGGACCATGCACATGTTTCGATGCAATAGTCAGCTTCTAATTATGGGTCTAATAGTGTGAGGTGCTGCACACCCTCATCTCCCAGTGAAGATAATGGGAGATGAGGGCTCTCAGTACCTTGCAGGAACGAGCCCTCTGTTAAGTTCTTGTATTTATTCTGATTTTGTTTAATAAAATGGTATAAATTGTCCCCGGTTCTAACAGTACAAAGTAGTAAGATTCCATCCTCTGTACATGGTCGCATCAAGGTTAGCTGGATTTGGGTCTGGGTCCTGTGGAGAGCACAGGTATTGTATAGCCACTACTCCCCTCTGTGAACAAGTGGGGAGGAGAAAGGAGTGGATTTTGACTCTGCCTTTCCATTCCCCAGTGGAGCTGGCTAAACACATGAAGATAAGTGAACAACACCCTTTACAACACTGCAGTCAATTATTTTATCCTAATGCAAGAGGGACAAGGTACTTTGGGATGAACTTGTGAAACATTTATACACTACCTCTTACTCAAGGCTGCCATTAAACACCACATTCTAGCACACGTGTTTTGTTTTTAATTGGCAATTGTTCTTTTAATTTTGCTGTTACCATGCTGGATTTGAGACTACACACCAGAGGAGCATTTGCTTACTCATTTGGGGCATCAGTATTGTTTGCTCAGGGCAAAATTTCTTTGTTCCTTTTTTCTGACTGATGCAGTGTGACAGTTTCTTATGAAAATAACTTGCAAAAATTTTAGTTTGCTTAGGCAGACTGGAATAGTTTGGTTTTAACAAGGTTCTGCAGTGTTTGTAAACAATTATCCATCTATGTTGGCTACTGTAGATTTGCAAAAGGACATTCAAGACACGTAGCCAGTAGCTTCTTCCGAAGCAACTTCCCTGCTGGGCAACATGGTGTGACTATGATACAAGCAGAGTAAACACACAGAGTGACTCTTCTGGAACAGTTTGTACCGTGGTTGGGGGTATGTATTTTTTTCCCCACAAAGCTTCAGTTATAGCTGAATTAATTGAAGAGGATTTTTTTTAAATAATCTGAGTTTCAAACTACAATTAAGTATACTAAGTGACAATAGTATAACATCTTTGACAAAAACTTTGACTATAACATTTTTGACAAAAAACAAGCACTTTGAATATGGAATAATAAGCATTCAGAGGCAAGGAATTTTAAGGACAAAAGGACATAATAAATCTTACATGTCTTATATTATAAAAAAAATACATTATTTTCTCAAATATAAAGAAATGCATATTTCATCACAACCATCTTGGATTATTTTAAAAATTGATTATTTTTGTTACCTTGTTTTCAGTATCTAAATACTTTTATTTGGAGGGGCTTTTTAAATGGGGGAAATGTCAGTTAATCTATTTATCAACTAACAGCAGAAGTTCTGGGTACATTACTTATATAATTACTGATTCTTAAGAATAATGACAGATGTGTGGTTTGAAGCGTGATCACATTCAATTTCTTTATTGAGTACCACTTTTCATAACCGTGAGGGCTAGGGTGAATAAATGGTCAATTTCAATCTTTTTGAAAGAAATTATTTTTTTAAATATATAGGGACCTTCAGCTGAATCTCCCCCCTTGTCTTTATGACATCAAGTAGCAGCCCAGCCCCAGACTGGTTCAATTTCTTTAAACCCACCCTAAAAGCAGGGAAGGGGGATGAAACACCTGTGTCCCACAACACACACAAGGACCTGGTGCATCTTAAGGGTTGAATAAGCTACCCAAAGAAGAGAGGTAGTTGGGAAAAAGTGGGGAGGTTGCTACGAGAAGGGAGAGGCAGAAGTGCTACAGATATCTCCCCCTTCTTGCCCCGTGCCCAGGAACTGGGAACAGTTTTGGCGTTAAAGTGAGAAACATGCTGCTTCCAGTAATGGGTTGGGGGGTGAGGGGAGTGAGAAGTGGGAGGCAGTCATGTCTGGAAATACTTGTGATAGCCCCCACCCCCATTCCTTTAAGAAGATGATACAGCCTGCTGAAGAACAAACCCTTCTTTCCAAGAAAGATGAGGGTATGCTGGGGACCTTAAGCCAGGGAATCAAGTGCTGACCCTCCCCCTGCCCCTGCCAGTTCTTGCTGCTGACTGGCTCTGTGCTCCCTTCTGGAGTCAGCAGCTCTTTGTCCTCTGTCCGGTGAGAGGAAAGGGAAAGTAGACGGGGACTGTGAGTCTTCTCTAGGGTATGCCTCTTGGTGTGAGGTATTTGTCCATTGCACCCCAGAAATCACTCACTGACTTGGCTTGTATTTATGAAGAGGGACATCACGGAGCAGAAACTCACTTTTTAGGAAGGGTTTTGAGGCCTGTGTATATTTTGAGATACTGGTGAAAGAACCATATTAACTTTGAGTCAGATTAAGGCTGCTGTGAAGGAATATGCATGGCTTTATACTCGATAGGAATGACATTTGTTTATTATATGGGCAGTGATGTTATTAACTATTCATCCTTTTCCTTTTTTAGCTCTTGGTTTTGTAAATGTTGTGACAGGCAGCCATATGGTGGTTACTTAGAAACCTTTGTTTTGCAAATGAAATAGGTTTTGCTTTAGTTTCTTGTTTTATGTTTTTTCCTCTTGTGTAGGTATACACATACACTTATTGATTTTTTTAATAACTGGGATGCATGCACCACCAGATTATTAAATTAAAGGTATGAAAGGAATTAACCAATCTAATAAGAGTCTAGCTTCATTCAAGCCTGAATTCAGAAAAGTACTGAGGACAGTACATAAGCGTGTTCTTAATTTTGAACATGTTGTTCTATTGGATTTAAGTACGTGTTCAAAGTTAAGCACATACTTCAGTGATTTCCTGAACAGAGATGGACTACGCATGTACTCAAATGCTTTTCTAAAAAGAAACCTCAGTGTGCACTTGGCAAAGAATACAAAATCATGAGATAGAATGCACAGCACAGACTACCTTCATTCCAAACAGGGGAAAGATGTGTGATGGAGTATGTAAACTCCACACTGGGACAGAAGGGGTTAAGGAGCAGTTATGGGCCAGGTAGCTCCACCCTGCTGCACCTGCAGAGCCTGCTCCAGCTGGAGGAGGAGTTTAAAAGAGAGCCAGACAGCAGACAAGGAGACACCTATCTTGGGAGCTCCTGAGCAAGGGTACAGCATTACTGCTGGCTGCAGGAGAGAAGACTGCAAGTGGCAGCTGCCCCCGGGAGGAACTAGCCTTTTCCTAGGGACTAGGCAACTCTTCATTCCATCTTCTGGTGGATCATTTGCAAAGGCTTTTGACCACACCCTGGACTGGAAAGGGAAGTGGTAGGAAGCAGCTGAGGGAGGCAGCCCGGAAGCACTGCTTGGTATTTGATATTGCTGCCTCTCATTGGGCCCTGGGCTGAAACCCAGTGGAGAGGGAGGGCCTGGGCTCCACTACCAACACTCCTCTTGCAAAGGGGGAAAAAACCCTTTTCTCTTGGAGAAAAGGGGGATAGAAACATTGCAAGCACTGAGGATAGTGCATGCGCCCCACAGTAGCCTGCACGTGGGCTGAGACTCTTATGTAGGGGATGTCGGACTTGTAAGCAGGGTCTGAATGAGCTCTCCCCTGACATCCAGTGATGAGCCAGAGGAAAAGACTGCCCAGAGCAGACCATGTTTGCACAGACACGCCTACTCTGCCTAGGTGCACAACAGATGGAACTGCTTTGCCAAAATGATCAATTTTCGCTGGTTTTGGGTTACAAGTCACCTTTGTATTTGAATGCACAGGTAATGAAATGTTGTTATCCTCACTGTACGAGTAAAGGGCAGCAGAACTGTGCTTAGCATGCCCAGATTGAGGGGGTCACCCTAAACTGAATCTCACCTGCTAATCAGGGATTAAGGATGTCAAAGCCCAGTGAAGAGGAGAGTGGGTGGGGACAGGAATCTGCCCAAAGAGTCCTAGATGCCATTGGACCTGCTCTTCTCCATCATTCAATGGCAGAGCTGATTGGACTCAACTGAAAGTCATTGTTTCTGGCGGGTGATTCCTAGAGCTGACATCACTGGTGAGCAGGTCTAGGGGCTAAGCAGTAGACACTGTGTGGGGACAGTGAAAGACAACACAGAGACTGCACTGGCTCTGAGGTTCCCTCCTACCTGCTGAAATCACTGAGAGATGGGTTCAGTGACAGAACGTCAGAACATGATGTTGCGGAGCAGCAAGCAGCGGCAGCAGAGAAGCAGTGGCCAGTGGCGGCAGAGAAACAGCAGCAGCTGTGAGCCAGTTGCAGAGGCAGCAGCTGAGACGTTGCTCGACGTCTCCCCAGGGGCGGGAGGTGAACCCCATGAACACACCACTGAACTCTTCACTAGCAGAGGACCACCAACTGTGAGTGAGGTGCAGCAGAGGGAGAGGGGAGTGATGTTTTAAAGGGGCATTTGTTCATTGGACTTTCCCTCCAGTAGGTGAGAAACTGAAGCAAAGGACATGGTACGATGCACTGTGGGGTCAGGTTTGCTTTTGAATGCGGCTGCGGTGTTTTCCCAAACTAATGCTTGGTTCCTTTTCCCTTTGAATAAAAGTTCTTTTGTTATACACAGACTCAGTGCTTGTGAGTGGAGAAGTATTGCCTCTGAGAGGCGCCTCGGCATGGTGTTAAGTTTTCCCACATTAGTGGGTGGGGCTATTGTTTTATATTGTTAAGAGGGACCCCAAAACTTTGAAGCCAGCCCTTGTTGCTGCCAACTCCACCTGACAGAAGGATTACAGACGTCTATATATTTGGGTAGACTCTGTTACCTACGCCTCCCCGGAAGGGGGTTGGCTCCACTGGTGAGCTTGCCAAAGGGTCTAGTCATTGTCTACCAGAAGAGAGACCCCCACTGCACTGGAGCAACCACCAGTAGGGGACACGAGAGATGGGGTGAGGCATGAGCCAGGTACCTATCCAGAATGTGGTACCACCAGTAGGGACAGCCTGTCATGGCATGCTAAAAATCATAGAAAATTAATCGATCTGGTTGAACATTTTCTGACAGAACAGTTTTCTGTCTGAAAAATGTTGATTCAAGTAAACTGAAATGTTTCACAGGAATATATCACTTCAGTCAAAATCTTTGTCAGGAAATTATTGAAACATTTCATTTCAATAAGGATAAAATCTTTTCTATTTTATCATTTTGACTTTTATATTATAATATAATTTTTAAGACAACATTAAAATTAAGTTTTAAACATAAAGGTCAAAATGATAAAATAGAAATGTTTTGATAACAATTAAATTAAATATTTTGGAATATTTTATTTTGCAAAATACCATTTTCACTTTTTGTTCCAATTTGCCGTGAAACCAAATTTTGAAATCTCAGAATTTCCCACAGAATGAAAATTCAATTTTTCAACTAGCTCTCCAAATTAACTGACAGACTGAAGAAAAGGACTCGCATTCTTAGCCAATGCCCATCAGACTCAGCAATAATACCTCCTAGACAAGTCACTTAATCATTCCGTGCTTCAGTTAGACCATCTTAAAAATGTGTCTCAATGTTTTCATATTACATAGTGCTTTTTTCATCTGTAGGTCTCAGAGCACTCTGGGTAAGTAAGCATGATTAGTCTGATTTTGCAGTTGGCTTCACTAAGTACAGATATGTGAAGCAATTTCCATGAGGCATTATGGTCTAGGGCAGGGGTGGCCAACCTGTGGCTCCGGAGCCACATGTGGCTCTTCAGAGGTTAATATGCAGCTCTTTGTATAGGCACCGACTCCGGGACTAGAGCTACAGGTGTCAACTTTTCAGTGTGCCGGGGGGTGCTCACTGCTCAACCCCTGGCTCTGCCACAGGCCATAACCCCACTCCACCCCTTCCCACCCCCTCCCCTGAGCCTGCCGTGCCCTCGTTTCTCCCCTTCCTCCCCCCCCCACCCCAGGGCCTCCTGCACGGCACAAAACAGCTGATAGGGAGGTGTGGGGAGGGTTGTGGAAGGCGCTGATCGGCGGGGCTGCCGGTGGGCGGGAGGCGCTGGGAGCGGGCGAGCTGATGACATGTTACTGTGGCTCTTTGGCAATGTACATTGGTAAATTCTGGCTCCTTCTCAGGCTCAGGTTGGCCACCCCTGGTCTAGTGGATATAGGGTGACCAGACGTCCCGATAAAATCGGGACTATCCCAATTTTGAGGAGTTTGTCCTGCGTCCCGACCGAAGTATGGTTGGGACGCCATTTGTCCCGATATTTTGTTTCGGGCGTTTTTTTTTTTTTTTTTTTTTTTTTTTACACGCACCCGTCCGGGTCTTCGGCGGCAATTCAGCGGCGAGTCCTTCAGTCGCTGACGGTCTTCAGTGGCATTTTGGCGGCGGGTGCTTTCTTTGGTGGCAAGGTTTATTACCCGCTGGCAAAATGGTCTGCCGCAGACCATCAGCGACTGAAGGATCCTCCGCCAAATTGCCGCGGAAGACCTGAACGGGTGAGTGTAAAAGGCACCCCCCCTTGCGGCGGTCCCAATATTTTCCACTTAGCATCTGGTCACCCTAAGTGGATAACACATGGATCAAGTGCCTCAAGCTATGGCTACACTGCAACTGGGACAACACACATGGGAATACCTGAGCTAGCTTTGACTGAGCTAGCTTGCCAAAAAATAGCAATGTATTGCAATGACACAGGCAGTAGCACAGGCTAGCCACCTGAATACATAGGTAAAGTCCTGGGTGGGCTCGTACTTGAAGACAAGCCTGTGCCATCAGCCCTGCTGTTGTGGCTACTGGAATATGTGCTGCAGTCACAACTCCCAGTTGCAGTGTAGACCTACCTTTAGAGATTAGAGTTCTATTTATGGCTCTCTCACAAGCATCCTATGTCACCTCTGGCAAATCATTTTAACTTTCTGTTCCTCAGCTACCTCATCTGGAAAATGAACCTGTGCACATTGCACCTAAGGCATGGGGGAGTTCTGATGGAAAATGCAAGGGAGGAGGCATTTTAAAGGACCCTGGAGTTCTCTCTCATTTTTAAAAATAGGCCAAGGCAGTATAGAGGTCAGTGAAGAAAGTATTAAATAATAACTTTTTCCCCCCATGAGTTTCATTGAAAATGAATTGTGTAGAATTTTCATAACCAGTCTCATACAGAGTGACTTAGATTAGAAAACACACACACACACACACTCATTCTAGATTGCTAGTCCACAAACCCAGGTGTTAATAATAATTAGCATTTGAAAATAGACTAGTATACATGTGTAATGATTGGTTAAGATTTACTTGTTATGTATCCAAATTATCTTGGGTTTAGGATTTCCTTCTGCTTTGCAAGTAAAGTAGACAGTATTCCCTGGGGTAACATCTGCATCCTGTGGCTCAGAAGTAATACGAGGTTTCTCTGCGAGAAAAAGGAAAGGGTAAGAACAAAAGACACCAAAAAGTTTAATGCTGACTTTTGGAAGAAAAACATAATTTTTCAACATGATCTAAAACGTGACTAGAGGTTTTGTTGGGAAAATGACACAGCGTACACTAAGCACCCGCTCTTGAAATCAGATTTGCTATTGCGAGTCTTAAGTTTTGCGGTTGGTAAATAATTAATATAATTTGTTTGTTTAAACTCTGACTTCTGCCTATTAAATGTAAATGATCTTGTTTAGAAATTTAAAAAATGCTGTTTTTTCTAAAACGCTCCACAACATTTGCATCCAGGAACCTATAATGTAAGTGATGTAATGTAAGTTTTTTAAGTTCATTGCTAAAGGCAAGATGCAATGATAGTTGTGAGAAAAGTGACATTTCTGACCATAATCTCCTCAGGACTGATTTCTTGTATGGTACTGAGTATTTTCTTACAGCTCCACAAATAAGATAAATAAATTAAAAAAACAGTAAAACACATAAAATAAAAAAAATATTTATACACGGGATGCCATTGAAAAATGTCTATTGGACTGAGAAGGATTTTTGAGTCTATCGGTATTTCCCATTTTAAGAAAAAAAGAATCTTTCATATACTGGTAGAATCTTTCAACATGGAAAAGAAAAAAAAACAACCTTTAAAATGTGACCACTGTATTTTCAAGCAATTTACATAATCATGCTTGTATATTATTCAGTATTAGGATCTAGGATCAGGTTAGTCTATTTTCCTATTTTGGTGAATCTATTTATGTATGTTTTAGTTTATATAGTCTGTAAAATCAAAACCTTTCTTACTTACTATAGAAGAGAAAATGCTTCAAGTTTAGGAAGAAAATGTGCCAGTACACTAGAACTGGTCAGGAATTTTCTGTCAGAAAATGCCCTTTTCGCACAATCAAAATTTGCTGTGGAAAAAATTTCATTTTTCCACAGGGAAATCCAAATGTCAGTTCTTCAGCTGTCTGTCTGTAAGGGTCTTGTTAATTTCACTTTATGCAGGCTGCTGGCAAGCTCAAAAAATCAGTTTCAGTTCTCCCAAAATGAACTTTTTCTGAAAATTCCTTCCTGTGAAAAAATTTGCAGTTTTGACTTTTTGTCATCATTTGGGATGATTTTTATTTCAGAAACACACAAAATTGGTCATGGGAAGGGATTTCAGTTTCTAGTCATATCTATAGTACACGGGTTTATGTCTAAAATAGCAGGACATCATGGGCTCAGGTTACCTGTAGATCATTATACCTGTAGATTTTATATGCACTGTTAGTAACATTTTACAAGCATTTGCACTAATGTTAACTACCTGCTTATTTTATGTAGCTTACTGATTGCAAAACCTGTACATGAAAATTTTCCTCTTTCAGTATTACAGAAATATAGTGGCCAATACATTACATTGTATTGATGCTTTCAGACAAACTTCACAGCCATGAGACAAACATACACATTTTAGTAAATGTAAAGCAGAAAGGGTCTTAATCAGAGTTGTTTTTGGAAAACGAAAAGTTACAATGACCATTATGATAGTTATCCATACTGTTCTTTAAAAATTATGAAAAATGTGGTAAAAACCAAAATTATGTCCATTCCAAACCCTTCAGAATGAAAACAATTTTAAAATATTTCCCAAAACTAGTTTTTCATTCAGCTCCATTTTGTAGTAAGATACCTAGTAGTTGACACTGGTATTATATTAACCAGCCTGTCAATGTAAAGTAGTCATATCCTACCACAGACATTTTGTAGGAAACTTTCATTGGCTTAACACGGATTCTATTATAGTATGATAGTTGGATATAGCCTAGAAAGGCTGTAGTTAAGAGTGACACTATATTTGCACTAAATTAATGAATATGTACAGTCTAGTTCACCGTACAACAAAACTCTTTAAAATGTAATATTGTCATGTTCATTTTCCTCTGGCTGTGATATTTGCTTCCATGACACCCTGTGATAGTTCACAATGATAGAAGAGATCTCTCTCTCTCTGAGTTACATGTTTCAGTGCATGCAAAGGAGGAGGTGGATGGAAGAATATGCTTTGGAATCAGAAATTTTAATTAACATTTTAATATCCTGAAACAGTAAGTACCTTAAAACTCCCATAATAAAACTGGGATGTCTGGTCACCTTAATCTACCATAAAAGCACATAGAAGTAATGGGCATTAAATTAGACTACACTGCTAATCACTTAACATTTTACATTAATTTAATTTGAATATAATTGAGTTTTTGATTAAAGGTTTCAGAATCCTTCACTTATCAATTAAAATCTAGAAGTGACAGATGTTCAGACAGACGTTACAACTTTCACAGTAAATTGCTTATTTTTCTGTAGCTTTCTCTCCTATAATCCTTCCATTCATTTTTTCCATCTCTTAATCACATCTTTTCAGCCACATACACAAAGACAGACTCCCAAACTAACCTAGACAAATACATCTTTAAAAGATAGTTAGTATAGTTAGACATATTTAATTCAAAATCAATAAATCTAGTTATCTAAGGCCTGGTCTACACTAGGCGTTTATGTCGAATTTAGCGCCGTTACATCGAATTAACCCTGCACCCGTCCACATCACGAGGCTATTTAGTTCGACATAGAGGTCTCTTAAATTCGACTTCTGTACTCCTCCCCAACGAGGGGAGTAGTGCTAAATTCGACATGGCCATATCGAATTAGGCTTGGTGTGGATGGAAATCGACGCTAATAGCTCCGGGAGCTATCCCACAGTGCACCACTCTGTTGACGCTCTGGACAGCAGTCCGAGCTCGGATGCTCTGACCAGCCACACAGGAAAAGCCCCGGGAAAATTTGAATTCCTTTTCCTGTCTGGGCAGTTTGAATCTCATTTCCTGTTTGGACAGCGTGGCGAGCTCAGCAGCACTGGCAACGATGCAGAGCCCTCCAGCAGAGATGGCCGTGCAATCCCAGAATAGAAAGAGGGCCCCAGCATGGACTGATCGGGAAGTCTTGGATCTCATCGCTGTGTGGGGCGATGAGTCTGTGCTTTCTGAGCTGCGCTCCAAAAGACGGAATGCAAAGATCTACGAGAAGATCTCTAAAGCCATGGCAGAGAGAGGATACAGCCGGGATGCAACGCAGTGCCGCGTGAAAATCAAGGAGCTGAGACAAGGTTACCAGAAGACCAAAGAGGCAAACGGACGCTCCGGATCCCAGCCCCAGACATCCCGTTTCTACGAGGCACTGCATTCCATCCTAGGTGCGGCCGCCACCACTACCCCACCACTGACCGTGGACTCTGAGGATGGGATATTGTCCACGGCCGGTTCCTCGGACATGTTAGCGGACGGGGAAGATGAGGAAGGAGATGAGGAGGACGAGGCAGTCGACAGCGCTTACCAAGCTGATTTCCCCGACAGCCAGGAGCTCTTCATCACCCTTACAGAGATCCCCTACCAACCCTCCCCAGCATGTAACCCGGACACAGATTCAGGGGAAGGATCAAGCGGTAAGTGCTTTAAACATCTAAACATTTATTTTTTACAAAACTGGAATATTAAGAATAAGAACAATGTGTGCTTCATGATTTCTTTACCCTGGGCGCTTAAGTAATCAGTTCCAACTATTTAAAAAAAATCAAACAGTGTCCGGTTGTGCATGATTCTGCTGCCCAAGCTGCTCCACTCTATAGTCCCTGCAACTGCAGCTATATGAAAATCCGGTCTATATGTCCGGGGATAGAGCAATAGTCCTCCACTGACATCTCAACGAAGCTCTCCTGCAGGTAATGGGAAAGCCTGTTCATCAGGTTCCTGGGGAGAGCGGCCTTACTGGGTCCTCCGAAGTAGGAGACATTCCCGCGCCAGGAGACGAGCAAGTACTCCGGTATCATTGCCTTGCACAGCATGGCGGCATAGGGCCCTGGTCTTTGCAGGCTTTCTCGAAACATCCTTTCCTTCTCGGTGTCCGAGATCCTCAGGATAGTTATGTCGCTCGTGATGACCTGCTTTGAATTAGGTAGGGGACTGTTAGTATTGGGACTGCTTGCAAGTTCCTTTACAGAACTGTAACCGCTGGTTTGCAGCCACGCGGTGGATGCGGGAGAGGGGCAGCATACAGGGATCTTTCCCTGGGACATCCGCGAGGGGGTGGGACAGGGCCAGAGTTCATGCTTGGCCGATTGCTGGCAGCAGAGACTGGCATTGCTTTCAATGTGAAAGGAGGCCAGTGGTACTACTAAAGTTTTAAGCAGCCACAAGTCTACGGCTTACCATCTTTGCCTGCTACAGAGATTACGGTGTCCTGCCACGCTTCCCAGATCTGCAGTGCAAAACCCCAGGCACTGAAGGCGAGGTCCGAAAATTCGACCTTGTCCTGAGTGCGCATGTGATAGGTGCGGTGCATGGTCTTGTTCACAGAGAAAGACTATGTTCTTTGTTCACAACTACATTTATCTTTCGGAGGAATTCACTACCTTTTTCTCATTCCCACAGCCACATCTGCGACTGTCTCCCAACCCAGCCTGGCATCACACTCCCAGAGGCTAGCGCACATTAGGCGGAGGAAGAAGAAGACGCGAGAGGACATGTTCTCAGAACTAATGAGCTGCTCCCGAGCCCAGGCAGCACAGCAGAACCATTGGAGGGAGAATTTGTCCCAAATGCACCGGACACACATGGAACGTGAGGAGAGGTGGCGGCAGGAAGACCAGCAGGCGACTCAAACGCTGCTTGGACTTCTGAGGGAGCAAACGGACACGCTCCGGCGCCTTGTTGATGTTCTGCAGGAACGGAGGCAGGAGGATAGAGCCCCGCTGCAGTCTATCAGTAACCGCACTCCCCCGCCACCAAGTCCCATACCCCCCTCGCCCAAAGTCCAAAGAAGGAGGGGCGGCAGAGTCCATGAAAACTCTCACTCCACCCCTGCAGACTGCTCAAGCACCAGAAGGCTGTCATTCCCCAAAATTTGAAAAGTCCTTTCCTGCCCGCCTCACCCAAGCCACCGTCCAAGTTTCACCCCCCAGTTTCATGTGTGGTTGTTAATAAAAAATACATTTCTGTTCATTACTGTTTCAGTCATGTTCTTTTGAGGGAGAGTCTTTCTGAAGGGGGGGAAGGGGCTTGGTAATTGGACAGGACAGTCACCTTTAGCAGGGTACAGAGGCGGGGGCAGGTCCAGCAGCAGGGCACATACACAGTGCAGTGACTAGTTACCCTGGTCAGTCTGGGAGGTGGTTTTCATGTTCTGTGCGTGGGGGGGGGGGTTGCACTGTGACTTTGTTGCGGGGGAGGGCAGTTACAAATCTTATGCAGCGGTCCTTGTCCTGGATCACAGAGCCACGCAGCAGGGGATCTGTAACCCTCCTCCCCCTGCCATAAACTCACATAGCCCCCACATACACGCAGTTCCGCTCAGGAGGGCTGGCAGGCTCCGTTGAAACAACCAGTCCGCCACTGCGAATCCTGTCATTCCTGGAGTTTAGAAGGATCGTTTTCATCAGTACACTACACCCGCTCCCCACCACAGTCTGCGTCCCAGGTTTCAAACATTCCCGCAAAAACAGTACTAAAGACAACGGTGTTCATTAACAAAATAAAACTGATTTTATTTTTTTGGAAGGGGGTGGAGGGGGTCTGTAACTGGAGAGGATAGTCAACATTAACTGGGTAAAGAAACGGTCGCAGGTTCAGCTTCTCTGTACAGAAACTTAAAAGTCACTGGTTACCCTGCTCACCGTGGAACCTAGCTTTCAAAGCCTCCCGGATGCACAGCGCGTCCCGCTGGGCTCTTCTAATCGCCCGGCTGTCTGGCTGGGCGTAATCAGATGCCAGGCTATTTGCCTCAACCTCCCACCCCGCCATAAAGGTCTCCCCCTTGCTCTCACACAGATTGTGGAGCACACAGCAAGCTGCTATAACAATGGGGATATTGGTTTCGCTGAGATCACAGCGAGTCAGTAAGCTTCTCCATCTCCCCTTGAGACGGCCAAAAGCACACTCCACCACCATTCTGCACTTGCTCAGCCGGTAGTTGAACAGTTCTTTTTCAGTGTCTATGGCTCCAGTGTAGGGCTTCATGAGCCAGGGCATTAGCGGGTAGGCTGGGTCCCCAAGGATCACTGTAGGCATCTCCATATCCCCAAGACTTATTTTGTGCTCCGGGAAGTAAATACCTTCCTGCAGCCGTCTAAACAGACCAGAGTTCCTGAAGACACGAGCGTCATGAACCTTGCCCGGCCATCCGACGTTGATGTTTGTAAAACGTCCCCGATGGTCCACCAGTGCTTGCAGCACCATTGAAAAGTAGCCCTTTCTGTTAATGTACTGGCTGGCCTGGTGGTCCAGTCCCAGGATAGGGATGTGAGTTCCATCTATAGCCCCACCGCAGTTTGGGAATCCCATCGCGGCGAAGCCATCTATGATGACCTCCACGTTTCCCAGGGTCACTACCTTTGAGAGCAGTACCTTAACGATTGCGTTGGCTACTTGCATCACAACAACCCCCACGGTAGATTTGCCCACGCCAAACTGGTTCGCGACAGACCGGTAGCTGTCCGGCGTTGCAAGCTTCCAGAGGGCTATGGCCACTCGCTTCTGGACAGTCAGGGCTGCTCGCATCCGGGTGTCATTGCGCTTCAGGGCAGGGGACAGCAACTCACAAAGTTCCATGAAAGTCCCCTTCCGCATGCGAAAGTTTCGCAGCCACTGGGATTCATCCCAGACCTGCAGCACTATGCGGTCCCACCAGTCCGTGCTTGTTTCCCGTGCCCAGAATCGCCGTTCCACAACATCCACATGACCCATTGTCACCGTGATGTCCTCGGCGCTGGGTCCCGTGCTTTGTGACAGGTCTGTGCCACTCTCAGACTTCAGGCCCTCACCGCGGTGCCGTAGCCTCCTCGCCTGGTTCATCTGCATCTGCCTCTGGGAAAGGTGGATGATAAGCTGCGAGGCGTTGACAACGGCCACAACTGCAGCGATGGTCGCAGCGGGATCCATGCTCGCAGTGCTGTGGCGTCCGCGCTGTCACTGACCGGAAAAGTGCGCGAACTGATTTCCCGCCGGCGCTTTCAGGGAGGGAGGGAGGGCGGTAGTGACGGACGGATGACGACAATTACCCAAAAGCACCCTCTACCCTTTTTTTTTTACCCAGAAGGCATTGGCGGCTCGACCCAGAATTCCAATGGGCAGCGGGGACTGCGGGAACTGTGGGATAGCTGCCCACAGTGCACCGCTTCCAATGTCGACGCTTTCCCCGTTAGTGTGGACTCACAAAGTCGAATTACTGTCCTTAGTGTGGACACACACGTTCGACTTTGCAATATCGATTCCACAAATTCGATTTATGAGAAATCGAACTACCCTCGTAGTGTAGACATACCCTTAGACTCAAATTCTAGTTTACATTGCTCCAAGGAGCACCCTAGAGGAACCATAGAGTTGAGATGGGTCATTCAGATTCTGCTTTCTATTAAGAGCTACAGAGAGACCATTCTGAGGGACATAAGACACAGTACTAATGGAGGAATTCTGCACCACTGCATGCACACAGAATTCATGTCCCCTGGAAATTTCTTTGCTTCCCCACAGAAAAATGACTTTCTGACAGGGAAGCAAAGGAAAGCTGCAAGAGTGGTCACACACCATTCCGCAGCAGTGTAGGCATATAGTTTTGGGCACCTGGAGCAGCCAGGGGAGTGGTAAATCACTGTGGTGGGGGATGGCTGGAGACACCCCAGCCAGTGGCTCCTATCCTGTGCTGGACTCAGCTCCTCTTCTCCTGCAACGAGCATCTGGGACCAGGTCAGATCCACCCTCAGAAACCTCCCCTGACGGCAGGAAGATCTGCACCACCCCATCCCCCAATTCCTGACTCCATCGCCATGGGGGAGCGCTATCTCATAGAGCTGGAAGGGACCCTGAAAGATCATCAAGTCCAGCCCCCTGCCTTCACTAGCAGGACCAAGTACTGATTTTGATCCCGAAGTGGCCTCCTCAAGGATTGAACTCACAACCTTGGGTTTAGCAGGCCAATGCTCAAACCACTGAGCTATCACTCCCACTTGTGGCAAAGAGTTTCACAGTCTAACTTATATAGATTCTGAAAAAAAAATCTCCTTCATCCACCTTAAATCCAATGCCTTTTAATTTCATTGGGTGTTTTCTAGTTCTTGTATTATTAATTATTAGTAGTAGTAGTAGTAGGTTGTGCTTTTCTGCCCTTCATGTTCATATGTGCCAACATGACCAGACAATGGCTCCCCATGCAAATTATTCCTTGTATTACTATGAACAGGTATTAACATGGTGAAGGAGGGAGGGAAAGATTGATGGATAGACAGACAGAATAACACACTGTGGGGCTTTGGGGGATACCAAAAAACATTAATGCTATGCTTGAACTGCATTATTATGCCTATTTGCAAGAAGGGAGGAATTCACTCTCTTTCCAGGTATCTTCCAGCATTTGGTTCTCACTTAGAAAACAATACATAGAGAAATTTGTTTATCTGGATTGATTTTAAAACATGAAATGAAATCAGTCTTCAAACTGACATTCCTTGATAGAAAAATACAATCCAAGATATAACTTTCCACAGAGAAATTAAGTATTGTCTTTACTCATTGTTAATAACCCCATTAAAAGCATTGTGCGTATAGAGAGGCAAGCGCATAAATCTTTGCAGGATTGGCACCTTACTGTATAAACAATGTTAACTCAGACAGAAATTGATCCTTAGTTTTTTTAGTGATAACACATGAGAACTTTATTAATTTTCACGCACACAATAACAAATATTCCATCATATAATATAAAGGCATGAAGTACATTGTAAGTACAGGTTTCAGAGTAGCAGCCGTGTTAGTCTGTATCCGCAAAAAGAACAGGAGTACTTGTGGCACCTTAGAGACTAACAAATTTATTAGAGCATAAGCATGCATCCGAAGAAATGGGTTGTAGCCCACGAAAGCTTATGCTCTAATAAATTTGTTAGTCTCTAAGGTGCCACAAGTACTCCTGTTCTTATTGTAAGTACAGTTTAGTTTTCTGTTTTTATAATACTCACTAGTATAGTTGATTTTAAAAAAACGAAGTTGTAGTAATATAAGATTTCACTACAACCTATTCTATAAAATCTTTGCAGAGAAATGCAGAGAAACTATTTCCTGCATGCTAATTATGGGGATGAATATAGTCTAGTTTAGCAAGGTTCTACTTTAAGTTGTATTCTATGGGGAAAAAAACTGATCATAATCAAAGACTTCAATAGTTCTTCATTTTAAAGACCTGACTAAACCAAAAGCACTCATATTTTAACCGTTTCAATGAAATGTTCATGAAAATAAATAAATGTAGTTTATTTTCTCTAATATATAAAAATAGATACCTGTACGCTTAAAGCCAGAAGACGCACAAACAATTTTCTCTCCAAAGATGCAAGCAGCCAACTTAACTTACCACAGTTGAATTCTTCCACTATTAACGATGCAATAGACCTGCCCTGAAGTCTCTTGGGATATTCACAGTTGGCAGCAGCTTGAGTATTTCCATTTCTGGTATATTCTTTTATTAGTTCAGCCAACCACATTAATTCACAGTCACAAACTAAGGCATTAGAGTCCAAGCGTCTGTGCATACATGAAATAAAAACAACTGTCTAGAATGTACATTAAATAACATGTCACCAACTGGATTATATTTAACATAACTTTTACTATTTTAATGCTAGTACAGTTCCTTCAAAATAACTAAATAGATAATCTGTGTGTCCCCACATACATATATACATACATGTACGCACACAGTAAAAATCTCTGGCTTGTTACATTTTGCATTTCCTTCCTTCCTGCTTCCCTGCTCAAGATTACAATCTATTCTTCAAAAATGATTTGTCTTTCATATGTTGGCATACAAAGGTAATCTCAAAAACTACAGTAAACTGCCTTTCAGCTCCAGTATAATTCAGCACAGTAAGTTAATAGCCACAAGGTGCAAATATCCATTAGAAAATCTGGCTATGTACAGGAAGGGGTCAGCTATAGCTGTCCCTACTCAGTATACTACAGAGAGAAGTGGATGCATGGATCACTTTCTCTCCACACCAATACACAGTTGCAAGATATAATCTGTTTCCCAGCACTTCAGTGACAAAAGGAATTTGTTGTGTAGTGTCACAGCTGGGTGCAGCAGCATTTCTGGGCAGGGTGTGGGGAGACCCAGGTGTCCTCAGGGACCTCTTACTACACCTTACATCTTGCTCTGGCCCCAGTTTGGCATAGCACTTAAGTAACATGCTTAAGACCATTCCTACTCCACTGGAAGCTTTTGTTGAAGTTCCATGGGATTCATGTGTATGTTTAAAACTATATATGTGGCTTAAATGCTTTGCTGGGTCCTCCAGAAATGTGCTTCCACTCCTTCCCAACACAGATCCACCTAACTGAACCTCCAGATGACTCATTTTAGTCGTAACTAATGGATGCCTTTATTTAAAAAAATAAATAAATAAAAATAAAATAAAATAAAAAAACCTATCTGGTTTATCTATGTGTTGGTTTCACTTATATGACAACCACCTCCTGTACAATGGTCAAGAATAAGGCTTGGTCCTAAAAGTAACATTAATAATGATGCCATTCAAAAAGCTCACACTATTTAAAGTCAGAGGCAGCCAGGAATTTGAAAACTAAACTCTTCAGGTCCATTACACTGTCAGAAGACAGGATACTGGGCTGGATGGACTTTTGGTTTGACCCAGTATGGCCATTCCTATAAACTTTAAAAATGACATGACTGAACTAACAGACATAGACATTGAAATATACAGTTGTTTTTGTAATGTTTTCATGATGTTTTCTCTGTTTCTAAGATAGTATTTGAATGCATGTATACATTTTATGTTGGGTATGTAATATTTCTGGGATTCAATTTTCACAGAATAAAATTTTTAGGGGCACTTTTTTCTTACCCGTACCTTAAAAAAAATCACCCTTGAAATAACTATTTGGTTATTAGTGTCAGATTCTTGCCCTTAACCTTCTATCATCACACCATACATTCAGAGCCTGCTACACTGCATTTTAGATTGTTCAACTGCAAGGAATATGTCATGATGATGAGGTCAACTGCTATAACGTGAAGGGAATATTGATTTCCATTTATTTCAGGTACTTAAATGACTTCCATTATCTGAGTGCCTCCATAACTTTAATCTACTTATCTTCACAACACCTCTGTGAGCTAGAGGAGTATTATCATCTCCAGTTTACGGAAGGGGAGCTGAGATACGGCCACTGAGGCTCCTAGGTCACAAAGGAAGTCTGTGGCAGAGCAGGGTATTGAATGTTGGTCTCCCAAGACCAAGGTTAATGCCCTAACTAATGGAACGTCCTTCTCCCCTATCCCAACCACTTGGTGTACACTAGTAACTTACGTCAGTATACCTACATTGCTCAGGGGGGTGGGAAAATCTTCCCCCGTGAGCAACGCAGTTATAGCAACTTAACCCCTAGTGTAGACAGCGCTATGTTGATGGGAGGGCTTCTCCTGTTAATATAGCTACCGCCTCTTTATGGGCAAAGCCCACCCAGCAGCGTATGCAGTGTCTTCACTGAACTGCTACAGTAGCACAGCTGCATCAGTGAAGCTGTGCTGCTATAGCATTAGTATAAAAGGGTAGACAAGCCCTCTCTCTCTCTCTCGTCTTTAAGGGATGCTAACATGTTCAGGATGATTATAGTAGCTTAGCCAGTTATTCTATAAAACCATCCTCCCTGAAAGCTATTTTTCAAATGGTTCTTTTCATATTAAAAGGTGGTGCTTTCTGAAGGTAAAAAGATTAAGCCTATAAACACATTTTAAGTGCCTTTCTGTAACAGTGTGGCCCTTGAGGCTCTCTCTCTCTCTCTCTCTCTCCGTCATTAGCTGCCCACCAGGAGTAGCAGGCTTACTTGATTTGCAACTGTTTATTTCTGAGTTTCAGAATTCTGGAATCAAATACAAAAAAAATAATCAACTAATAGGAAGTCAAATTTTTCTGAACCTCAAAAAGACTGAAAAACAATCAAACAAAATGTTCTCCTGGAAATGATTTCAATGTTCGCTTTTTTTGATCAATATTGTAAGCTGGTAATTGGCTTTTGTGTAAATGGCACTTCTAGTTCCAAAACACTACAGAGAATAGTCTCACCTCAGTGTACGTATATAGTTCCCATTATCACCAAAAGTAATTACACTCACATATTGACAGGAGAATAGGCCCCTATGGAGGCATTAGTAATACAAAGTCATATGAATCCTCAATTTCTCATTTTTTGTGATAACAGCATCACACACCTAGAGCACATTGATGGGCCATACGGTGTTGGTGTTCTCTTTTCCTTGGTGTTCTTATGTTCCTAGCTTTTGGTAAGGAGCAAGCTAAGGAGCAAGGCTCTGTTTTTTACTTCTGCAAACTTTAAGGGTATGTCTACACTGCAATTAAAAACCCATGGCTGGCCCAGGACAGCTGACTTGGGCTTGTGGGGCTCGGGCTAAGAGTCTGTTTAATGGCCACGTAGACGCCCAGGCTCGGGCTGGAACCCAGACTCTAGGATGTTGTGTGGTGGCAGGGTCCAGCACTTGGGTGGCAGCCTGAGCCAGAACATCTACACCACAATTAAACAGGTGTGCAGCCCGAGCCCTGAAAGCCCGTCAGCTGGCATGGGTCAGCCGCGGGTGTCTAACTGTGGTGTAGACATAACCTTTATCCTTGAAACTGTGAGGGTAAGACAGTAAAGTTGTGAATGTTTTCTCTTTGGCCATGATTCAGCAAACTGCTTTGACAACTACTGAATTTTAAACATCTCTTAAAGCCCATCATCACTTACTTAACTTTAAGCATGTACTTCTTCACTGGGACTTAAAGACATATTTGATTTTAAGCACGTGCTGAAATACTTTACTGAACAGGGATGGACCTAAGCATGTACTTCAGTGCTTTGCTGAACTGGGACCAATTTGCCAATTCAAATAAATCCTTATGGCCTGGAGACTTTTTAGAGCCTTGAGCCCTGTCCTGGTGCCATGGAAATAGGTGGCAAAATTCCCACCAAATTCAAGGGGGGATAGGATTGAGCCCCTCAAGCAGGAATTTCCACATCTGGTTTTGAAGACATCATGGCTTAGTAACAACTGTTGAGGAACAAACAGCAAAATTAGGGGTTAAATTTAAGTTTTGAAGTCTCACATCTGTAGCTCGCTAACTGATCATGAGATGTGAAAAGGAAGAGGAGGAGGTGCAACAAGAAAGGACTCCTTAAACGTGAGGCTCCTTAAACTTTAACCAATGTTTATTAGTTAGTGAAAACTCTCTCTGTAAGAAAAACATGTATGTCCATTTGCCGACCAAATAGGACATGGAAGAACAGAATGCATGATATTTGCAGGCATATAAAATTAAATGAACCATTTGGTTCTCATGTCTACAAACAGGCCATCCATTTCTATTAACTGAGAGTCACCGAATTCTGTCCTGATTTATCCTTAATTCCCCTTATTCCATATTTAGTAGTTGCTATCCACATTCCTTCCCTTCGCCTCATTTGCCTTCCCCTTCATTTCTCATTCTTCGGCCTTGTTCCCTTCCCCCGCCTTTTCTTTCAGCCTTGTGTCTTAAGGAATTTCTTCTAATTTCCGTTCAAATTTCACTTCTTATGAAACATTAGTACAAACACAGTACATTATGTCACTTTCTCTATCCCATGGTGAAGAGCATGCCAAAAACACTATCAGAAAGCTGTGGTCTTCATTTAACTAACCTAATTAAAAACCTTTCTTCACAGTTCACACAGTTTTGCAGTAGAATACGAATATCATTATTTACAAAATTGTTTTCCAAAACTTACAGCCTCTTTAGTGAATCCAGATGAGAAAAACTTCCAGCTGGGATCTTAGACAACTTATTGTTATGCAGAAACCTGAGGAACAGAAGATATGCCTTAATAATGGACAGAGTCCTTTACAGAATTAGATATTAATATATTACAAAGAACATGGCTCTGCATTGTATGTTTTAAAATCTGACAAAAAATCCATGCATAATATTAACAAATTAGTAAAGTTGTCGTTTATAAAAGCTAAGGCTAAGTCGGGGGGAAGGGGTTTATTATTTAACCACAACTTACTAATAAATATTGATTATATTTCTTTCAGATGACAAAAGCAATATCTGAGTCATTTATGACTAATGGCCTTTGTTTCCCCACAAGAATAGGGGTCTCCTGATCAAATTCAAACTTTGTAATTAAATACTTCCTGTATAAATTCTTCCCGTGGTTTCAACTGGATAACTCATGCTTCACTTTTGGTTCTAAGACATTGTGTAGACTTACTGTTCACAGTAAAACAACTGTAATGTTTCCCCATTCAGAGGTGGTTATGTGTCAGCTCTAGGTAAGTGATGTAGCACATCTTTAGCATTTCTATTTAAGACCTTCTCTACACTGAGGATTTCTCCGGATTAGTGTTGTGGAAGCAGAAAAAGAACTGTCAGAAAAGAACTGCAATGCATGACAGTTTGTTAGCAAGAGTCAGGCTAACTGTAGCCCTGATAACGCGAGATTTGTAGAAGCGAGGATTGTGTGAGGCGGGTGAGAAAGTACTGTGTGAGAAGTTATTGTGACCTTGTATAGATAAGGTGTAGAAGACCTTGTGTAGATAAGGTATAGGAAATATTGTATGTTGGCAAGAGACAAAACAATTAAGAAATAAGATATCAAGATGGCTTATGTATAACAAAATGCAGCTGTCCCTCATTATTGAAAGGTATAAATGCTTGTTGTAATTAGGTATCAGTGAGAGAGACCTGCTTGGCTCTCTCCCTCTGCACAATTGTGAGAGTGAATAAAGCTTCTGACTTGCTGTACCCAAACAAAAGAGTGAGAACTCAGTTTTTCTCCGACAATTTGGGGGCTCGTCCGGGATGGCAACGCCCTCAGAGGCACCGGCAGTTACTACGGATCGTTCCCCTTCGAACCCCATGGCGCCACAATAGAGGTAGGAGACCTTTTGAAATCTCTATTGGGGTGTCGGAGGAGGACTGTCCGTGGGGCCGTCTGTCCCTGTTGGGCTCACGCCATCCTAACTTATTGACTGTGCAGCAAGGTCAGATGCTGAGCGGCGTAGGGGAATTGTTTGCCGCCCTCTGTATGCATATGCGAGGTGCATAGGATTGCACCTGTGTTGAGGGGTTGTTACCGCCTCAGCAGGAGGGGTTTTTACCGCCTCATAGTCCGGACAGAGGGGTTGTTTACCGCCTCAAGAGGGGTTTTTACCGCCTCGAGTGATGCATCGAGGTACTTGGGAATAGTACCTGGAGTAAGGCCTTGGTGTGTGTGTGTGTACACGAGTGTGAATTGAGTGTTACCGGAAGACGCCCAGAGTACTCTGCGAAGTCTTTTGGCTCGTGACCAGAACTACTCTAACGCAAGCCCGGTAACTAGAGGATCTTTTAGGAGATCCGACCCACGGTACGCTAACTCGGCCTGGCATCGTCCGGCGAGGAGGCTGCCTGGGTCTAGGAGTGTGTGAACCCATCTTCCCTCCCCTTTTCCTCTCCGTGTGAGCCACTGACAGTCGGACCATCTCACTGGATGCAACAGAGTAAGCGGCGCCGTCTCTCTGAGATTAGCCGACGCTCTTTGCTGAAGGGAGGTGTAGGAGGTCATGGCTATCCTCGTTAGTCTCTCCTGTGTGAGTACCCTGTAGGGAGAGATCCTTAGTTTATATGCCGCTAGCGCGGACAGGGCATCCTCCTCCCTGTGTGTGTGATTGGAAAATGGGTGGGGGACAGTCTAAGGATTCCCTCTCACCCCCTAAGGGTACCCCAGCTTATTTTATGTACGTACATTATGGTCCATCAACCTGCAGGTATTTAGAGAATTGGAATCATTACACGCGTGAAAATTCATCTAAACAATGCCCACTAGAAGGTACCTTCAATCTAGATAAGATCATACATCTCAGAGGAGTTTTTAATCACCAAAAAAGAAAGCTTCTGACTTGCTGTACCCAAACAAAAGAGTGAGAACTCAGTTTTTCTCCGACAGTGTCATCACTAAGCGATGTAGCCACTCCAGTGAAAACTCCTGACAAAGCAACTATTTGAACTGGTTGCATTTAGCTCTGCTTGAAAGTAGCATAATCGCCACTAGAGGAAATTGTGACATTTTGGCTATGTCTACATTACACGCCACTGTCGGTGGTATGTAGGGAATGTGTAGCCGCAGAGACAAGCAGGCTGTGTCCACACTGTGGTGTATAGCTGCACATGTCAGTGAAAGGCTTGGGCAGGGGGAAGGCAGGGAGTGGGGGGTAAAGCTTCAGCAGCTCTCCCTATAAAAGCTTTTCCATCCCTGATAGAGAGTTTCCCTGCAGTGGGGAAGGCTTCAGTAGTGGGGAGCTGCTGCACTCTTTCCCTTTGGTGGGGAAGGGCTCTAGCGGTAGTGAGATGGCTGAGCCTTTCCACATTGCTGGAGGCTTTTCCTCTGGTGGAGTCTTTCTCCAATTCCTCCCCACTACTGGAGTCTTTTCCTGCAGTGGGGAAAGGCTCTAGCAGCTGGGAGGCAGTGGGACACTACATGGCTAAAAGTAGCAGTGTAGACAGGAGAGCACGGCTTGGGTGAGCAGAGAGCCATGTAGGTTACACCCTTTAGGCCATGTCTATATTCTACTCACCTAAGCCCCACCTCACTGTCATCACTGCGACTTAAACTCATGCTAGGGGAGCTACCGGACTACATACTTTACAAGCCACCAACAGAAAAGTGCAGTGTAGACATAGCCTTTGCCTGTTCACACTATGGGTTTGCAGCTTTGAGAGGGGTCTGGCAACTGATGGCTGTAACTGAGGTAAATTCCCAGAGGAGATGAGGCCTTAAATGAGTCACATTTAAAGGTATCACACCAAACAGATTCTGCTACAAAATCCTTCTGGAGTTTTGATTGAAATAATGTCTTTTGTTACTTGAAAGAAATCTAAACTCACTTTCAGAGAGATCTAACGTCAATTCACTGAAAATGACAACTTGGGATTGTTTACAGCCATGCAATTCAGACTTGAAAGAGTTCTTCTTGGCTGGAGGGTTTGTGAAGGAAATCTGCATTACAATATCTTGCTCTCTTACTAGGGTGACTATTACAGAATTTCCTCTACTTTTCAGCACTTCTGTAGATAAAAGGGCACAGAATTTATTTAGGTCAGTCAGACTTTGAATGATGAAGACAAATCAAGAACACAGAACTAATGAAAAGTTTGCCCAACCAGCACTTACAATCTTTCTAATTTTGGGAGGTCTCTGAAGGTTTCTGGCTTGACTGTTTCTATTTGATTGAAGTGAATATACCTGTGGAAAGACCATAAATATAGTTATTTCATCTTTTCTGGACATTGTGAAGCAATTGGATAGAAAGAAAATCAATGGCATTGGCTGAAAATACTGAAAGCACCCAACAAACCCACAGAACACAATCTCTGTAAACAGGAAATCCATGTATTTTTAACAATCCTTTTCCCTGCTGATCACAGTGCCAGTTTAAGAACCCACTGATACAGAAGAGGTGAAGCTGATGTCTACCAGCAGGTAGTGGCCCCGAGCCATCACTGTCTGTAACTGAGCAGAAGAACGCCTGCTGAACTTATTATACTGTTTAATGAAACTCATTTAATTTAATGTTTGCTTGCATAATAATTTGGGCTAAACATCAGAAAAAGGATGTGTAACAAGTGGCCAAACACAGTAACATTCGCATTAAGGACAAAGAATCAGTGAAAAGAGAGTTCTTACTTTGTACAGTAACTGAAGTTCTTCAAGATGTGTGGACCCTATGTATACTCTACTGTGAGTGCATGTGAGCTCCATGAGCCTGAAACTGGAAGAGCATTGCTAGCAGTGTCTGTAAGTCTGCTTCTGCACCCTTTTCCTCCTCGTGCTCCGAGCCAAAGGCCTAAGGGCAGTGTGGACCACCTACCTCCAGTTCCTTCCCTACCATGAATCATATGTTAGGATCTGAAGCAGGGCAGGTAGTGGAATACAGATAGGGACCACGCATCTCAAAGAACTCTTGTTGCTGTATAAGGTAAGTAACTTCTCTCTTCTTCGAGTGCTAGACCCTATGTGTATTCCATTGTGGGTGATTGCCAAGCAGTGCTTATTGAGGAGAAGGTTTTGAGGACCTCTGTGATACTTCTGAAAGGAGTACGACTGTACTGAGAGACACATCATCCTCAGAAGCATCCACTAAGGCACAATGTCTTGATAAGACATTCACTGAACCCCAAGTAGCTGCTTTACAGATTTAAACAATAGGAATGTCTTGAATGAAGGCTACAGAGGTGGTCTGGGCTCCAGTAGAGTGACCTCTCAGACCTCGTAGTGCAGGGGTGTTTGTCAACTTCTAACACAGCAGAATCCACCCCAAAATCCACTCGGAAGGTCTTTGTGAGGAGACTGTTTCCACTCTCATCCATTCTGTGAATGATATAAACAGTGCAGGTGATTTTCTAAATGGTCTTGTTCTTTGTAGGTAGAACGCCCCAGCTCGATGGATGTCTGTGGAGTGAGGCCACCTGTTTTCACTAGCAGTATGTGGTTTTTGGAAGAATGGAGGTAGGTGGATTCTCCAATTTAGATGGAAATCCAAGATCAGTTTAGGCGTAAATTTAGGATGTAGCCTCAGGGCATTCTTATCCTTGTGAAAGACTGTATATGGCAGATCCGCCCTGAGGGCTCTCAGTTCACCACCCTTATACCTAAGGTGAAGGCAATTAGAAAGGTGACTTTCATGGATATAAGGGATAAGGACCAAGAAGCCAAGGGTTCAAATGGAGGTCTTGTCAGTGCTAAGAGGACAAAATTCAGGTCTCACATCGGAGTGCACCTACTCACAAGAGGAAAGGTTCTAACTAGGCCTTTCAAAAAAGTACTGTTACAGGATGGATAAAGATAGAGTAGTTATCAGAACATAAGTACGGCCATACTGGGTCAGACCAAAGGTCCATCTAGCCCAGTATCCTGTCTTCCAACAGTGGCCAATGCCAGATGCCCCAGAGGGAATGAACAGAACTGGTAATCCTCAAGTGAGCCATCCCCTGTTAGTGACAGGCGCTGATAGCTACCAAATGAACCTGTAGTGAACTAAGTGAGACACTGTTGGTATTTAAGGAGAGAAGATATTCTAAAAAAGTCAGCATGTCAGAGTCCTCTGGGGTTATCTGATAACTGATAAATATTTCCACTTGGCTATGTACTATTTTCTAGTGGACTCTTTTGTACTATTGTTAAATGTGACCTGAACTACCCCAAGCATGCATTTTCTAAGTTTGATACTGTGGGTGCAGAAGCAGACTTAAAGGCACTGCTAGCAATACTAAATAGGGAAATACTGATGACTTGCTCCAGGCAAGCTGCTACTACTGATAGCATGAAGGGTACCTACAAGTATACTGTTGCAAGGCCAAAGGAGAGTACCCTATATTGGTAGTGGTGCCTGTCCATGGAGAACCTCAGGAACCTTCTGTGTGAGGGGTGGAGGTCTATGTGGAGTAGGCATCCTTCATCTCAAAAGCTGAGAACCAGTTGTCTCTGTTCAGTGAGGAAATTATTAATGCCAGTGTGACCATCCTAAACCTCAGCTATCAGATAAAGACATGGAGTTGTCTGAAGTCTAAGGCCTTGTCTACACTACGAGAGTACTTCGATTTTAGTTAATTCGACTATGTGGAATCGATATTACTAAGTCGAACGTGTGTGTCCACACTAAGGACAGTAATTCGACTTTGTGAGACTTTGTGAGTCCACACTAACGGGGCAAGCGTCGACATTGGAAGCGGTGCACTGTGGGCAGCTATCCCACAGTTCCCGCAGTCCCCGCTGCCCATTGGAATTCTGGGTCGAGCCCCAAATGCCTTCTGGGTAAAAAAATGTGTCGAGGGTGCTTTTGGGCGCCTGTCGTCATCCGTCCGTCACTCACGCCCTCCCTCCCTCCCTCCCTGAAAGCGCCGGTGGGAAATCAGTTCGCGCGCTTTTCTGATTACTGACAGCGCGGACGCCACAGCAGTGCGAGCATGGATCCCGCTGCGACCATCGCTGCAGTTGTGGCAGTTCTCAACGCCTCGCAGCTTCTCCTCCACCTGTACCAGAGGCAGCTGCAGATCAATCATGAGAGGAGGCTACGGCACCACCGTGACGGCATGAAGTCGGACACTAGCTCCGACCTCTCTGAGAACATGAGACCCAGCGCCCAGGACATCTCGCTGTCACTGGGTCTTGTTGATACTGTTGAACGGCGATTCTGGGCCCGTGAAACAAGCACAGAATGGTGGGACCACATAGTGCTGCAGGTCTGGGATGAATCCCAGTGGCTGCGCAACTTTCGCATGCGGAAGGGGACTTTCCTCGAACTGTGTGAGTTGCTGTCCCCTGCCCTGAAGCGAAAGGACACCCGGATGCGGGCAGCCCTGACTGTCCAGAAGCGAGTGGCCATAGCCCTCTGGAAGCTCGCAACGCCAGACAGCTACCGGTCCGTCGCTAACCACTTTGGTGTGGGCAAGTCTACCGTGGGGGTTGCTGTTATGCAAGTAGCCAGGGCAATCGTCAAGCTACTGCTATCTAAGGTAGTGACCCTGGGAAACGTGGAGCTCATCAGAGATGGCTTTGCCGAGATGGGATTCCCAAACTGCGGTGGGGCTATAGATGGGACTCACATCCCTATCCTGGCACCGGACCAACAGGCCAGCCAGTACATCAACAGAAAGGGGTACTTTTCCATGGTGCTGCAAGCACTGGTGGACCATCGGGGACGTTTTACCAATATCTACGTTGGATGGCCTGGCAAGGTTCATGACGCTAGGGTGTTCAGGAACTCTGGTCTGTATAGACGGCTGCAGGAAGGTCTTTACTTCCCGGACCACAAAGTAACTGTTGGGGATGTGGAGATGCCTACAGTCATCCTCGGGGACCCTGCATACCCGCTAATGCCCTGGCTCATGAAGCCCTACACTGGCGCACTGGACTCAGGGAAAGAACTATTCAACTACCGGCTCAGCAAGTGCAGAATGGTGGTGGAGTGTGCTTTTGGCCGTCTCAAGGGGAGATGGAGAAGCCTACTCACTCGCTGTGATCTCAGCGAGACCAATATCCCCATTGTGATAGCTGCTTGCTGTGTGCTCCACAATTTGTGTGAGAGCAAGGGGGAGACCTTTATGGCGGGGTGGGAGCTTGAGGCAAATAGCCTGGCTTCTGATTACGTCCAGCCAGACAGCCGGGCGATTAGAAGATCCCAGCGGGACGCGCTGTGCATCAGGGAGGCTTTGAAAGCCAGGTTCCTGACTGAGCAGGGTCTCCAGTGACTGTTCACTTTGTGGACACAGATACTGAACCTGCCCCCGTTTCTTTACCCAGTTACTGTTGACTATCCTTCCAAGTTACATACCCCCTTCCCCACCTTCCCAACAAATAAAATCTGTTCCGTTTTGTTACTGAACAAGGTTCTCTTTCTTACTGTTTTCGCGGGAATGTTTTAAACCGGGGACGCAGACTGTGGCGGGGGGCTGGTTTATTGTTTTGATGCAAATGATGCTTCTAAACTCCGGGAATGACAGGCTCCGCAGTGCTGGATTGGTTGTTTCAACGCAGCCTGCCAGCAGTCCTGGGCGGGACTGCATGTATGTGTCGGCCAAGTGACTTTCTGGCAGGGGGCGGAGGGTAACAGATCCCCTGCTGCGTGGCTCTGTGATCCAGGATAAGGACCGCGGCAGAAGATCTGTAACTGCCCTCCCCCGCCACAAAGTCACAGATCAACCCCCTCGCACCCCAGAACATGAAAACCGCCTCCCAGACTGACCAGGGTAACTGGTGACTGTACTGTGTATGTGTCCTGATGCTGGACCTGCCCCCGCCTCTGTAGCCTGCTACAGGTGACTGTCCTGTCCAAGTAACAAACCCCTTCCCCCCCTTCAGACAGAATCCCCTCTAAAAGACACTCTCGGAAACAGTACTTAACAGAAACAGATGTTTTATTATGAACCGCACATGAAAAGGGGGGGAGGAAACTTGGACGTGGGCTATTGTGAGATGGGTAGGAAAGGGCTTTTCAAACTTTGGAACGAGAGCCTTCCATTGCTGCAGCAGTGTGCAGGGGCCGACTGAAAGTTTTAACGGCCCTTGCCGCCCCTCCTTCTTTGGACTTTTGGTGAGGGGGGTGTGGGACTTGGTGGCGGGGGAGGGCGGTTAGAGATAGACAGCAGCAGGGCTCTGTCCTCCTGCCTCCGGTCTTGCAGAACATCCACTAGGCGCCGGAGCGTCTCCGTTTGCTCCCTCATTAGTCCAAGCAGGGTTCGAGTAGCCTGCTGGTCCTCCTGGCGCCACCTCTCCTCCCGTTCCATGACTGCTCTGTGCATTTGTGACAAGTTCTCCCTCCACTGTGTCGTCTGGGCTGCCTGCTCTCGTGAGCACTCCATAAGTTCATAAAACATGTCTTCACGCGTCTTTCTCTTCCTTCTCCTAATCTGCGCTAGCCTCTGGGAGTGTGATGCCAGGCTGGGTTGGGAGACAGTCGCAGATGTGTCTGTGGGAATGGGAAAAAGGGAGTAAATTCCTGAGACAGATAAATGAAGTTGCTAACAAAGAACATAGTCTTTCTCTGTGAACAACACCATGCACTGGACCTTTCACATGCGCACACAGGACAAGGTCGAATTTTCGGCCCTCGCCTTCAGTGCCTGGGGTCTTGCAGTTGCGATCAGAGAAGCGTGGCAGGACACCTCTACTTTTGTTGCAGGAAAACATGGTAAGCCGTAGACTTGTGGCAGCTTAAAAATGTAATAGTAGCACTGGGCTCCTTTCGCACTGAATGCAAGGCCACTCTCTGCTGGCAGCAATCAGGGAAGCATGAGCTCTGCCCCTGTCCCACCACCTCGCGGCTGTCCCCGGGAAAGATCACTGTATGCTGCCCCTCTGCCGCCTCCACCGCGTGGCTGTAAAGCAGTCCCAATACTAACATTCCCCTCCCTAATTTAAAGCAGGGCGTCATGTGCGATATAACTCTAATGAGGATCTCGGAGAGCGAGAGGGGAAGAATGCTTCGGGAGACCATGCAGAGGCCAGGGCCGTATGCCGCCATGCTGTGCCGTGCCATGATCCCAGACTACTTACTGGACTCATGGCGTGGGAACGTGTGTTACCACGGTGGACCAGTTATGTTAAAATTACATGTTTAGATGTTTAAAGCACTCACTGCTTGATCCTTCCCCTGATTCGGTGTCCGGGGTAACGGCTGTGGATGGTTGGTAGGGGATCTCGGTAAGGGTGATGAAGAGCTCCTGGCTGTCGGGGAAATCAGTGGTGCAAGCGCTGTCGACTGCCTCGTCCTCCTCATCTCCTTCCTCATCTTCCCCGTCCGCTAACATTTCCGACGAGGAACCGGCCGTGGACAGTATCCCATCCTCTGAGTCCACGGTCACTGGTGGGGTAGTGGTGGCGGCCGCACCTAGGATGGAATGCAGTGCCTCGTAGAAACGTGATGTGTGGGGCTGGGATCCGGAGCGTCGGTTTGCCTCTTTGGTTTTTTGGTAGCCTTGTCTCAGCTCCTTGATTTTCACGCGGCACTGCGTTGCATCCCGGCTGTATCCTCTCTCTGCCATGGCTTTAGAGATCTTCTCGTAGATCTTTGCATTCCTTCTTTTGGAGCGCAGCTCTGAAAGCACGGACTCATCGCCCCACACAGCGATGAGATCCAAGACTTCCCGATCAGTCCATGCTGGGGCCCTCTTTCTATTAGATTGCACGGCCATCTCTGCTGGAGAGCTCTGCATCGTTGCCAGTGCTGCTGAGCTCTCCACGCTGTCCAAACAGAAAATGAGATTCAAACTGCCCAGACAGGAAAAGGAATTCAAATTTTCCCGGGGCTTTTCCTGTGTGGCTGGTCAGAGCATCCGAGCTCGAAGTGCTGTCCAGAGCGTCAACAGAGTGGTGCACTGTGGGATAGCTCCCGGAGCTATTACCGTCGATTTCCATCCACACCTAGCCTAATTCGATATTGCCATTTCGAATTTAGCGCTACTCCTCTCGTTTTCGAGGAGTACAGAAGTCGAATTTAAGACAGCTCTATGTCGAATTAAATAGCTTCGTGGTGTGGACGGGTGCGGGGTTAATTCGATGTAACGGCGCTAAATTCGATATAAACTCCTAGTGTAGACCAGGCCTAAGATAGGTCTCCATCCTCCCTTCCTTTTTCGATGAGAAATTTTCAGTAAAATGTTGCAAAGGACCTGCTCTATGGATACCTGAAGAAGGAGGAAGTTCACCTCTTCAATTACCATCCTCTCCTGAGAGTGGTCCCTCAAGAGGGACAGGGAAGGGTTTTTTTTGGAGGGGGAAGGAAGAGGAATACTATAGTACAGCTGGAGTGTATGATGTACGATGGGTTCCAAAGAGGATGGAGTTAGGCTGTTCTCAGTGGTGGCAGATGACAGAACAAGGAGTAATGGTCTCAAGTTGCAGTGGGGGAGGTCTAGGTTGGATATTAGGACAATCTATTTCACTAGGTGGGTGGTGAAGCACTGGAATGGGTTACCTAGGGAGGTGGTGGAATCTCCATCCCTAGAGATTTTTAAGACCCGGCTTGACAAAGCCCTGGCTGGGATGATTTAGTTGGGGTTGGTCCTGCTTTGAGCAGGGGGTTGGACTAGATGACCTCCTGAGGTCTCTTCCGACCCTAATCTTCTATGATTCTACGTCAACAATCCAGCTGTTATCACCCACCAAGTTTGGGCAAAGTTTGGGCCAGTCGAGTCCCAAATTGGGTCTTGGGGCTCATGATTGATGAATGCGGCATTTGGAGTGGTTTGCAGCTCTTGAAAGTACCATCAAAAATATTTCTTAGCGGGAGGTTGAGGTTGGAAGAAGGGGAAGCATTGTGTGTGCTCTGCTCCAGTTTTTGTCGCTTCCATGGGGGTTCATATGCCCTTTGGTGGTAGAAGGGTTGAGGCACTGACTGAGGCTTGTATGACTGAGGTCTGTGGTACTTCCTCCTTGGTGCTAGAATGCAGATCCTCAGTTATCAGAGAGTTGCCCTTGAATCCCCCAGTCAGTGTACAGATTCATCTGTTTTATAGACTCATAGACTTTAAGGTCAGAAGGGACCATTATGATCATCTAGTCTGACCTCCCGCATTGATGCAGGCCACAAAAGCTGACCCACCCACTCCTGGAATAATTCTCTCCCTTGACTCAGCAGTTGAAGTCCCCAAATCATGATTTGAAGACTTCAAGTCGCAGAGAATCCTCCAGCAAGCGACCTCTGCCCCATGCTGCGGAGGAAGGCGAAAAACCTCCAGGGCCTCTGCCAATCTACCCTGGAGGAAAATTCCTTCCCGACCCCAAATATGGTGATCAGCAGAACCCCGAGCATGCGGGCAAGATTCTCCAGCCAGACCCACATTGACCATTGATACTAATTACCAGCGATGGCACGTTATTGACCTATTGACTAAAATCACGTTTTCTTCCTGAACATGTTGTTCCCTTCAAAAGACATATCCTCCACTGTAGATTATACTTCCCTGGAGAATCCTGAGGAATGAAGACAGGATGCTCAATGCATGACAATAGCCATTGCCCTTGAAACAACAGCTGTTTCTGCTGCATCAACAGAGGCTTGGGGGGATGATCTGGTGGTCAATTTACCCTCCTCAATCGGAGCCAGGAATGTGATCTGCGCTCTTGTGGGTGTTTGTCCATCTATTCCACTAACTTAGAGCAATTTACAAAAATTGTATTTTGAGGTTAATGCTTGGCAATTGGCTATATGAAAAGGCTGAAAGAAGTGAAAACTTTCCTGCCCAATAGGTCTAGATGTTTAGCATCCTTATCTAACACAGTGGATCTTGTAAAATAAAAATTCTGCTACCTTGGCTGGCATGTAGTATTTCTTTTCAGTCCTCTTAGAGGCACAAATGGCTGGTGTATGCCAGATAACCTTAGCAAGTTCCATTAATTAAAGGGCAGCATAAACCTCCTAGGCCTTTCACTATGTAGAATGTCCAAGGTCTTGTGAGGAATGTCTTGTACCTCCTTCAGAGAAATCTGGAGAGTATCAGCAACCTTCCTTAATAGGTCCTGGAACTGCCTGTAATCATCAAGTAGAGAAGATGAGGTTGATGCAACCACCTCATCTGGGGATAATGATGTTGCTGTCAAGGCTGGCAATCTTGTTGGATCTGATTCTTCCTCCTTGTCCTTGGGCATTTGAGGAACCCTGGGTTCCTCTTCAAGAAGTGAGGGATGTTGTGACTCCCAAAGGGAACATAGAGACTTGGAGTATTGTGTGTATGGATCCCATGGTCCCCGGTAAGAGGGATCAAACGTTGGCTGAGTGCCAAGATCTACCTGACTTCCCTGGAGAGAGGAGTCTTCAGGGTTTTCACATTGGTTCATTCTCTTGCTACAGCTGCCTTTACCATTTGCTAGACACAGGCAAACACCTAGTGATGTTTCTTCCATCAGCACTGAATAATACAAAGACCTCTAATTTCATCTTATGATTATAAAAACAAGTTTAAGGAAAGAATACTAAAATTCAAACTTTACAATTGGACTTTTTGTACCAGATTTTTGGTCTCCTAGTTTACTCTGCTATTTTTAAATCATACTTTAATAGGAAAAATCCACAATCCACAGTTGTCATGGCAGCCTTTTTCAGGTTTCTGTTTGACTCTATTTAAATCTCTTTAGCAATACACAGTTCCGCTTTCACTGGCAATAACCAGTGTACAGGGCTCCAAGCGGTGGAAAATTTCCAGAGAGGAGGTTGCAGTAGCACTTGGTAGCCACTGCATCCCAAAAAGTGGGTGGCACTGGCTGTTGCCCTAAACAGAGTGGTGGGAAGCAAGGGGGGGGGGGGAAGGTTGAAGGTGGCATAGGCAGAGCTCAGCCTCTTTTTCATCTGCTCTGTTACTCCATGTGGAGTTTTTGCAGCTCAGGCAGTGCAGACTGAAAACAGAAACCAGAGCACCTTTGGATTTTGCAAACTCTCTGCCCCCTCCAAAAAAAAAAAAAAAAAAAAAAGTATTTCCACCAAAGATTTCTGGAGGTTTGATTTTAGAAATATGGACACCTTATGGCTACAGCGCCCCCAACAGACACTACAACTGCCTTTCTCCCATGTAAATCCTATACTAGGGTGGTGCTGGAAACAGTGCCTGCCCTCCCGCAAGGGTAAATCCTCCACAGCGAGCATGGTTAGGGTGCAATGCAATTTGCATCTTTACTCCAGCAGGGTCCCTAGTCCCTTAACTGAACAGAAGCTCTCCTAATGTGTTTTAATACAGCTACATGTAAATGTATACAGCTGGGAATATAGGCCACACTTACAGAATGGAGGACTCTCTCCTGGGAAGTAGTGACTCTGAAAAAAAAGATATGGGGTCTTGGTGGATAGTCAACTGAACATGAGCTCCCAAGTTGATGCTGTGGCCAAAAGAGTGAATGAGATCCTGAGATGCATAAACAGGGGAATGTTGAGTAGGAGTAGAGAGGTTATTTTACCCCTATATTTGGCATTGGTGTGACCACTGCTGGAGTACTGTGTTCAATTCTGGTGCCCACAATTCAAGAAGTATGGTGATAAATTGGAGAGGATATGGAGAAGAGCCATATGAATAATTACAGATTTAGAAAATACGCTTTATAGTGTTAGACTCCGAGCTCAATCTATTTAGCTTAACAGAGATGGTAAGGGGTGACTTGATTATAGTCTGTAAGTATTTACATGGAGAACAAATATTTGATAGTGTGCTCTTCAGTCTAGAAGAGAATGGTATAACATGATTCGGTGACTGGAAGTTGAAGCTAGACAAATTCAGACAGGAAATAAGGTGTCAGTTTTTAACAGTGACAGTAATGAACCATTGGAACAATTGATCATGGGTAGTGGTGGATTCTCCATCATTGACCATTTTCAAATCAAGACTGGAGGTTGTTTTCTAAAAGATCTTCTCTAGGAATTATATCTCTGGCCTGTGTTATACAGGAAGTCAGACTAGATCACAATAGTCCGTTCTTGCCTTGGAAACTATGAATAATTTACATAGACATATACAATCACAGGTTGCATATTTCTAACATTTGCCCTATACCATGTCAAGAAACTGTCCACATAAGTAAATTTATTTGAAGCTCTCAGACTGGGTCATCGCAAATCAAAATGGTCCAGCTGACATTGTTACACATTTCTGGCACCTGCAATCATGTTTCTGAGTTACCGTAAGATGCTCTAAGGCAGGAAGAGTTATCTTTTACCCTCAGAAAAGTTATTCAATACATCAAAAGCAAACTGCCCTTCTTCTAAACCAACACTCTGACCTGATGACATGCTTTCTTTGGTGGTTGAACAAATAAGAGCTCGTGCACTTGATCTCCTCAACAATGATAAACTGTGTTACTCCAGAAAGAAAACCTAGCCAGAGAAGATATATATTCCCAAGCCATTATATATAGCTGCATGCAAAAGGTGAAACAAATTATTCTTAAGTACATTTTGTTTACAGTAGAAAATAAATGCTTTTTGAACTTTTAGGTGCTTTTTTATTCATTAACAGAGGAAAATGGGTTAAGTCCCAGTACATCAGGTTCTGAATCAAGAGCATACTCTGCCTGTGGTAGATTTTGAGTTCTGCTGCATATTATTGTTTGGCTGGAGCCCACTATGAATCCCGCCTGTAAATCCTGCTCCATGAAACTTTTGATTGCCACCTGGGGATTTCTACCTCTCAGAGAACTAGACACAGCTTTGATCACAGCTGCCAGTGCACTAACATTGTTTTCTCTAAGCCTGTAACTACCATTTTATGTTATAATTCATTTCTGGACTTCAGCCACATAGAGCTTCAAGGAGAACTGTCAGCCACTAATAGGCTAGCTTACAGAAATTGAAGGAGAAAACAGAATTATTTTTCCCACTCAGTAAGTGTGCAGCTGTTTAAAATCATTGGCTTCTACGCAAGTTGCATACATCATAGACAAACAAAAAACTTGCAGGAGTGTGGAAATACCAGCGTTAAGGTTTAAAGGACAAACAGACTTTTAAAATTGTGTTTCTGGAGGCAAAATATAGGAAAATTTAGGGACACATCAAATCAGTTGCGGGGGCTGAAGGTGGAATTCAGAACACACATGCACACTCTGCACAGGTCTTAAATTCCATATTCCAAAATATACTTGTGCAAATGTCCAGTATACTCCTCTACAAATTTAAACCTGCTGCTACTATTATGCTTATCGGTCATATTTATTATAGTAGTGCTTAGGGGCAAGCCAAGAATGGAGCCCCATTGTGCTAGGCACTACACAAACATATAATGAGAGAGAGTCCCTGCCCTGAAGAGCTTGTACCCTATATAGGCAAGACAGGCAAAGGGAAGGGAAAGGGAAAGAACAAAAGCAGAGTGAACAGTGCAATGGATGCAAATGTCATACTAGAGGTATGAGTATGTCCCTCTTGTTTTATTCTTGGAATCCTTTCAGGGGGGTTATGTTAGGAGGAGATTTAGCTACATGGAAATACAAAGGAAAGAAGGGGGAAGGAGGAGTTAGAGAGAGGAAGGAATGAGCAGTAGAGGATTGGAGCAAACAGACAATCAGCACAGGGGAGAGAATGTCCACAGCAACAACTGTAGAAAGCACTGTGATGACATCATTTGTGTCCATCGGTCCCTGCTTGAACTGCTTTCTGCAGCTGCTCTGTCAGATCAATCTCTTGCTGGCTCCTCCTTGCTGTCTCTTTTCCAAGGGCCCAATGGCTAGGGGAAATGGGGCGGCCCAATGGCTAGGGGAAATGGGGCACCCCATGGGTCCCAGCACTTCTGGAGGGAGTGGTCGCCCCAACACAGTTCTGGGTCTGAGGGCTCTCAGTCGTGAGGGGAATGGTGGCCCCAGCTGACCCCCATTTTACCCTATTTACTCCCAGAGCAACAGCATCTGCTTGAAAGATTTTCTGCATGTTGTGCTGGCTTCAGTCCCTGGCTGGCTTCTCCCTGCTTTTATCATCTGTTCTCCTTTTTGAGGCCTACTTCCCAATTATAAACCTTACAACTGTTTCCTTTGAAGCCAGTGACATCACACTCGATTTTCTAGGTTAACAGTTTTACTACTTAGCAGGATGCTACAGGCTGCCAACACACTGAGTAGTACCTGAACCTTGATCAATTGATGCAAATTTTCCAGACTCAATTGCCTGTTAAGCCTCCACCCAGATTTAGGCATTTCTGACAAAGTGAATTCCCAATAGCCAGACGAAGTTAGGCATGGTTTAGAAATGAAGGTATTTATTTAATTAAAGTATTTTCAATGTAGTGTAGGTTTTGTATAAGTGATAGATAAGGCTCAAAATTTCTGAAGCTTATTAAAAGATTTTTGCTCTGGCAATCAGTCAATAGATCTTTTGTGAACAGGTTAAGCAGTTCATGCTTTTTCCCCCCAAGGTTGGTAGTACTGCAAGTATACAGGGGGCTCAATCCTGAAATGTCCCAAGTGCCACCTGCAAGGTCCTGAGTGACCTAAGTCCCCAGGAAAGTCAATGGGTCTGAAAGGTCAAATTCTCTGAAATGCATTTAAGTGATACAAAATGACCCTGAAATGGCTAAAATTGCTAGATGAGAACTACCCTTGTGAAGGGGAACTCTCCACTTGTGTACAGATGCCAGAGGTGATGGTGCTGCCTCTTATGCCAGCTGTCATCCCCCTCCTCCTAGTATAAGGAGATGGAGGCAGGAGGTTCTGGGGTATTCTAGGGACAGGACATGGATGGGTCAGGGTGGGGAGGAAGTGTTGTACAGCAGAACTGTAATTTGTTCTAGGACTGTGTGGCTCTGAATCAAGGAGCCACAACCAGCTCCCAAAGGCCAGCACTCTCTACCATGTCCAAGCACGACTCAGATATTGTGGAAAATTGGAGCCAAAGACGTCAGCACTTTATAGGATGTGGTCCAGTATTTCTACTGCCAGTCCAAGCTGAAAATAAAATGTACAGATTTCTGCACATATTTTTTGAAAGTTAACCAATATTTATGAACCAAGAATTTAAAAAAAAAAACATTTAGGTACCTACATAAAAGTAGCCACATTTTCAGTGCAACTAATTTCATGGAAGATATGGGAGCTCAGCCCCTTCCGAAATCAGGCCAATTATGTAGGGGCCTGAATATGAATGAAAGGTGGGATTTTCAAAAGCATTCAGTGGAGGGCTAACTCCTCTCCCATTAAAATCAATGGGAATTTCACCATTGATTTCAATGGGAGGCGAGTTGGGCCAATGCTGAGCACTTATAAAAAGTCCACCCTTGGTGTGCAACTTTGAAACTTTTGGCTGTGGTACACAACCATAGACCTAGCCACCATAAGCACAGGCATGGAAACTATCTTCATCCTCCTTCAGGAGCTTACAATGGTGCCTGCATCTGCACTGCTGCAGGAGGGGCCTGCCCCAGGGGAACGGGTGCATATCCAATGTGGAAAGAAGGGGACAAGATCTGAAGTATTCACACAATGGGATGTGAGCCTTATATGCAAAGAAGCTCTGCACCACAGGTGCTTCCAGGGCCTGGGCACATAGGTGTTGGAGGAGAAGAATTGGTGCTTCTGCAACTACACAGAGCCACAGACTGTTCTCCTCCACAGGCCATGGGGCTGCATTAGGGAGGTTTAAGAGATCAGGCTGGGACTCAGGGGATCCAAGTTCTGTTCCTGGATATGCCATAAACTTGCTGTGCAACCTTGAGTGAATCACTTAATCTCTCTGTGCTTCAGGTCCCTATGAAACGGAGATGATAGTTAAAAGACATTTGAGGCTGAATCCACAAATGTTTCTGAGGTGCTCAGACACTATAGTAATAAACGCCACCTAAAAAAACTTACAAAGAATAAACAAAATACAGTGGAGTTTTGAGGATGCACTAGCAGCCATTGAGTAGCATCCTACTGCCCACAGCTTTGGGGGAAGATTACTCAGTATATACACCGATTCCCATCATGCACACTGTCGTCTTGGGATGGCTGTTAGAAATAAGATTTAGACCTCACTCCACCCTCTAGAAGCCAGTTTCAGTAGCAGCAAATGTGTAATGCAACTGAGCACAGAGGAGGCTCCATCGGTGTATATACACCCTCCTTTCATAAAAATAAACATGAAAAAAATGGAGAATACCCACACGCCAGTAATTCAAATCAAGATGTATGCTTTGTTCAAATTTCATGAAGAAATGAGAGGGGCAAGTGACGGCAGTACAAGGTTCTTTGATTTTTAAAGTGTAAGTTTAAATTCCCCTTAATAATAAGCTTAACGTCTATTAGGCCACTGGGCAGACAAATTGGTGTTCAAATGTTACTCTCTGTGAGTTTGTTGGCTCCCTGCCCTCCCTGACAAGATCAATGCATTATGTCTAAATACTCTCTCTCCATAATATATTATAGCAGGTCCTTAGAGACATCTGCTACAGTTAAGGTTGCAAAAGGCTTTCTACCATAACCCTCCTGATTTCACATGTTCATAGCTGTCTGAAACGCTCATCTTTTCAGCTGAAGCTTTTCATGCTTTATCTGTTCTCTTGATTTTGTTTTGTTTTATTATTATTTATTTGTATTGCAGTAGCTCCTCAAGGCCCTCAACAAGACTGATGCCTCATTTTGCTAGGCCCTCTAGACACCCATAGTGAAAGACAGTTCTTGCCCTTCCACAGAGCTTAATTTCTAAACAGATAAGACAGATATAGGGTGGAACAGGAAACAGAACTAACAGAGAGCTGAAGTGACTAGCCCAAGGAAACACATCAGGTTGGTGGGAGCTCTAGGATTAGAACTCCTCCTAACTCCCAGTCTTATCCCAATTTTCATTTTGTTTTTAAAAATTGTACATGAGGGAAGAATAATGCACATTTCCCATGTTAAAAATATCCTAATCACACTTTATAGACGTAAATATAATATAATTTCTGTCATCAATAAACATTCACATCACAAAACACCCACTGTGTATGCGTATCCATATGATTCATCTTCTATCGACAATCACAAGCAACCATCTTCCAAATCCATTGTGTTGCCTTTGCACTTGAACCAGCTTGGTGCTTAAATATTACAAATGAAGCGTCATGAGCAGGTATCTGATGGGCTTTTTCTGCTCAGGGACTATCATGGTACTTGTCCAGGCAGAAAAGATTTAGAAGCAAGAGGTTATGAAATTCCCAAACCATAGCAAGGGCACTGGCTTTCTGCCTATCCCTCTAAAGTGTGGTGTTGTCAGACTATAAACAAAATGTAGTTAAGAATAATTTGTTTCAGCTTTTGCATGCAGGTATGTATATTGGCTTGGGAATATACATCTGCTCTGGCTAGGTTTTCTTTCTGGAGTAACACAGTTTATCATTGTTGAGGAGATCAAGTGCACAAGCTCTTATCTGTTCAACCACCAAAGAAAGCATGTCATCAGGTTACTGTGCTCACAACCACTGCCCTCACTACCTAAGGTGTGGGAAAAACACTGTATTTTATTTTATTGAGAACTAGTATATGATTACATCATTAAGGATTGTATTCAAATGTTTATGCTTATCTTAAGTTTTTATAAGGCACCTATTGCTTCTGGGACAGAGTTAAACTTGCACATGCAATGTTTAATTTTTGCAAGTTCTGACCACTGAATGCTCAAGACTGTGAGCAAGCAAACACTTGTGCACATAATTAACTTTACACAAGTGAACAGTCCCACAGAACTCTCCGTTCTAATGACTTGAACTCAATGAAACAACTCATTTGCATAAGGCTAAGCATAAGCCAAGTGTCCAGGATGCAGCCCTACCTTTAAACCCTAAAGATTGCATTAATACAGTTTTGCATGTGATATGATCTAGTGTAAAGAAAATGTCTGATTTACACAGTCTGTTCTGAATACACATTGTACACAGTTTCAGATTCCACAGTGTGTACGTAGGTGCATATAGGTGGGGCAATAGGCTAGGGACACTTACAAAAAAAAAAATCTATGAAAAATTCTAGACACTGAAAAATAGTACACAACTGCTTTCAAATTAAAAAGTATTTTCCTTTACACTGAGGGCTGCAGGAGTTTGTAAACAGTTAAAAGACAGCAAACATGTAGTCCAGGTTCTCAAAATATTAAGCCACAGGGAAATCTAACTTATTCACAATAATAGTAAACTTGTTATTTCTGAAACAGTGATGAAAATCATTGCTGGATTACTATTCTGTAACATACTGCTGATTAAAAAAGGATGTTGTTTCATGTGTTATTGTGCACCATACATTTTGACTTACGTTTTCGTTTTAATTATTAATATTTATTTTTTAAAGTCATGGTCTCCTATAAGTTGTACATCTTCAAATTAACAACATCGAGAGATGTAAGATTAATTACAGCTCTTAACGCCAGATTATGGATCTCAGTAGGTTGTCAATAATATATAAGAGCAAATAGAGAAAGTAATTTTTGTTGTGTGTTTGGTTGGTTGGGGGGGGAGTGTGCCGGGTTGTTATTTTCCTTTCTTTTGATCACTTTCTGAATGCAGAGGTAACCTAATGTTACTTTTGATTAGTGTTCACTGTAACAGATTGTTTGTGGTTACTCTAGTTGCTTTCTTAATTTATCTCTGCATAATGGGAAACATTTCCTTGATTAAGAAACTGCTAAAAGTTACTGAATTGTTTTCCCAAGCATTTCTTCTATGACTACAGGTACATTCTATCCTAATAAAGGGCACATAGCTTAATTTGTATGTCATCTGCATGAGTCACTTCAGTGTGATACAGTACATCACAATAGAGATTAATAGAATACATGGTACTTCTATAGTGCCTTTCAACTGAAGATCTCAACATACTGCTCAAACATTAGTTACCTCTCTTATAGGTGAAAGAGCTTAAGTCTTATTATAGTGATTTTACCTATAGGAAAATGGAGTATCTGAGATTTACATGATTTACTTTAAAACTGCAAATCAGGAGCCCTGGATTCCAACCCCCTGCTCTAACCACAATAGAAACTATAGTTTCTATGCTGTTTTTTCCCCCCTTTATTTTACTGAGCCGACTCAGTTGTCCTGGTTTACATGGACAAAAAAACAAAAACTAGTGTTTCTGGAAAGAAACTCTCTGGATAAAAGGCAGTGAATGTTTCAAAAAAAGGTGTGTGTGTGTGTGGAGGAAGTATATATTTGAGTGTATCCCTCTCCCTTCCCTCATATGTCACTGGTCGGACCACAAACTCTTCAGCACAAGAATAGTATCTTCTTAGGTGTTTCTAGAGCCCCTAACTCAGTGGGGCCTCGATCCTATGGGTGCTACTAGAATTTAATCATAGCATAATACTACTAATAATGTAATTTATTATATTCAGATATTAACAGTGTTACAATAGGGATCACTGAAATACTGGTAGCTGAGTTTTACAATGATAGCAGATGATACTCCCCCACTCACACACACACACACACACACACACACACACACACACACACACACACACACACACACACACACACACACACACTCCTTCTGTGACCCAGAAGGATTTGTGACTCTTTCTTAGAGACTTTAATATCCTTCCCTCATTTCTTCCCTGTAACATCCTATGGGGGCCAACCGTTCCTTCTTTAGTTAATCAACACCACTGCCAGGTTGTCCAGAAGGTGACTAGAGAGTGAGGGAAGGTGCATGTATGGCTTCCTTGGTTAGTGAGGAAAAAATGGCTTCAGTCTGGCTTGCAGTCTAAGCTTTCTATATACAAGTCTGTAGTCAGGAAGGGTGGAGGGAGAGAAGGGAAAGAAAACCTCCTCCTCACTTCACAGATTACTGCAAAGGTGTTTGGCTGTGGGGAGAATGGTGGCTGTCCCTTAGAATGTAGGTATTATCCCTTCAGAATAGAACTACCCTTAGTTCAGCTGAAGAATGGTTACACTGCAATCACAAGTGTGATTAAAGCTAGGGTGGGTATGCCTACATGAGCTGGAAGTGAGCTAGTGTGGCTAAAAATAGCAGTGAAGAAGCAGTGGTACTTAGCCTGGGTCTCACAACCACTGTGTCTTCACTACTATTTTTAGTTGTGCTAGCTAAAGTAAAGCTAGCATGCAGATGCCTACATGAGCTGCACTCACACCTCCAATTGTATTCTAGTCAGACCCTAAGAGGGCACCATTTGGTCCAAAAATGTTTACTTTTAATAATTACATTTCTCTTTAGCTGTTAATCTACTACTGCAGCATGGAAACTTATTTACAGTCAGCTGTGTTAATGTTCTGCACTGTTAGTATCGCAAACAAAGTCACTTTTTAGGGAAATGCATTTGTTAAAAATATTATTAAATACATTTCAAAGTTCGTTCATGATGGGGGGGAATTTTTACATTATGGATTTTCAGATGGCTGGACTGGGCAAAATAGATGCAGCTCTCTTTTAAAGATCAACTACAGTGTATACCTCATAAATGGACAATATATTTTTCCATTAAAAAAAGATCAAACCCAAGGCATTCCATTCCCAATTTGATTTAACTACTCACCCACTGGTCTATGCCAAAGTTGTTTGGATCTTATTCTCACTTACCCATGTTCGGTTTTGATTAAAATTCTTTATTTCCAACTCTATTTACAAATTGTGTTTTGACTGGAGATTGGTATTAGACATATAATGTTTCCAGTGGCTTCAGAGAAGTATGCAGCTGGAAAAAAAGAGCTCTCAAAAGCTAAAAACATGTCTGTGAGCTTTGCAAAATTTGACTCACCCATTCATTCTGGGCAAGTATTTTTTTTTTTTTTTTGACAGGCATGTAAAATATCATCATTTATTTTTCTACTGTCACCAATCAAGGGCAGGCAAGCAGGTTTTGTACAAATATAGGAAAATGTTCATGGCAGTTATTCAAGCCAGCTGGATGTGGATAAATAAATATCTTAGAGATGAAAATTAAAAGTAAACGTCTACATAATGGGCACAAACTTTTGGCGACAACAGAGCATTTTAAAGCAAAACTATTACTGGGGATTTTTCATTTAATTTGTTTTTCTCCAAGTTAAACTAAACAAACAAAACCCAAACATATTTTGTACAACAACATTTTATAGTTTTAATGATTCCACTCCCTGCCTGCACTATAGCTCATAAGAAAGAGAGAATATGCATTGCAAAACTCTGATGTTCTTCCACCCACCTGTCATTTAAAAGCTTATTCCCCTTTGCATTTTGCCTTTCTTTTCATCCTCCAATTAATGCTGAAGCATCAAAACCCCTCGCGTACCACCCACTGCCACTAACAACAAAACTGGGAAAAGCAGCGCAAGCTTCCTTGTGACACCCAACCCCGTTGCAGTAGTTTAAATGTCTCTTCATCAGATCATGAATATTTTGGGCTCTGTCATCCAAGTTCACATCCTGAGCCAAATGCTCCTGTAAACAAATGTTCTCTCGGCTACCTTGAGATGTGGAATAGATCAGTAGCCTAGCTGGGAGAAGGGCAGGGGAGTCTGTGTCTCCCCCTCCTGGAAAGATTAACAGATAGGTCCATCCCAGTTTTTATAGCTCTCTGTCTGCCCTAAACTTTCTTCTAACTGTACATTTTGAAAGATCATCCCTCCTTCTGCCATTATGAAAAAGGACATAGGGGACTACAATGGACATTTTTCAGGAGCTGATCTCAGATGCCCCTGGGTGATGACAACTGGACACTGCTGAGTGAATTCATGTACCATTCCTGACTTGAGCAGGATTCAGATAGCTGTGAGAAGGGGCACGGAATGAGCAATGTAGCACGAAAAATGTGTTTTGACTGTGTTTTGATGACATCATAACCTCAATGGAATGCTGAAGGACATCTGCCAGTGTCCAAAGTCGCCAATTAAGTTCTTTACTCAAAAGCTCAACTTCCTTTTTAGGAGAGATTCTTCTGTCAAAATGCCAAACTAGCCTATTTTCTTGACTTTTTTTTTTTTTTTTTTTTAAAGCTAAGGATAACTGTAGCAGACCCTATAACATAGAGAACTGTCTGTCGCATAGAGGAAAAGGCCAACATTTTCAAACCTGCGCTCTTAGAATCATAGAATATCAGGGTTGGAAGGGACCTCAGGAGGTCTTCTAGTCCAGCCTTCTGCTCAAAGCAGGACCAATCCCCAGACAGATTTTTGGCCCAGATCCCTATATGGCCCCCTCAAGGATTGAACTCACAACCCTGGGTTTAGCAGGCCAATGCTCAAACCACTGAGCTATCCCTCCCCCCAAAATCCAGTTAGCCCTCTGAAAATCAGGCCAATTTTATATTTGGGAGCCTAAACATGGATTTAGGAAGCTGAACTTTAAGCACCCAGGTTTGAACATTTTGGACAGATTTTAATTTTTTTAAATTGTTCCTGAATGAAAGAGAATGTACACACAGACAAATGAAGAAACTCAATTTAATCTGCCAGATTTCTTCACTGTTTGGGGTAGCATCCTCTTGTGAGGTAACAATGACATCTGGAGGGATAGAAAGGCATGACTGGGCAGTTCAGCAGTGTCCTAATGAAAAATTATGATTAGGTTAAAAACAAATAGATAAATGTTGAGCCACTGAACACTCAAATCTAATTATCTGATTTTGTTGTGCCGGACACAAAATTGCAAGGGCGTTGATAAAAAAACAAATTGATGGAGACAGCTTTCCTGAACTAAAATTTTCCCAGATACACTGGAGAGAATTGCAAAATACCATAAGGGAGAGATTTTCAAAAATTAGTAAAGGCTTTGGAAGCACAAGTCCCTTTGAAAGTTAATGGGACGTAACTCACCTTATATGAACAACAGTACCCTAACAGTCTGACTGCAGTAGTTCAACCTGCTACTTGATTGTTTCTAAAGAATGTCATGACAAGAGGCTCAGGGCCAAATGCTGCCCTGAATTGTGAGGTGGCAGTGGGGGGTGGGGTGTATTAATATGCTATTGTGTACATTATGGTAGTATCCAGAAGCCTCAACTATTACACTGGGCATGGTGCAAAACACACAGTGAGAGACAGTCCCTGTTCCAAAAACAGTTTACAATTGGAATTAAGGCAAAATGTGACATGCTAGTGTAACAAACTAGGTTGGAGGGAGGAAGGGGAGGGTACTTAGTCTGGAAGGTGTGGCAGGAAGGTGACATGAAGATGCAGGTACTTAGACTGACTATATACACCATTTATAGGACTGGGGGGGATTTTTCCTCTCTTCAAAAGATATAAATACAGAATAGATAGCAATAGAATGGTAGCAGTTGTCTCTACTGGGCACCTGAATAGCCATTATCAGCTGGCAGTTTACTGGAGACATCACAATAGAAGCAGATCCTTAAAAGGGATTTAAAGGAGGGCATGGTTGCTGCTCTACAGATCAGTTCAGTGAGGGTGTTTCATGCATAAGTGATGGCATGGAAGAAGGCATGAAGAAATTTATGGGAGAAGCCTACAAATGAACAACAATGGTTGGCACCAATGGTAGAGTGGTGTGCGGGGGGAATATAATATAAAAGAAAGGATACGCATGATGGTGTTAAATTGTGAAGGGGCTCGATTCATTTAGGCACTTCTGAAAATTTTACTCAAGAACAAGAGGCTTGTAACTATTTGATATGGAGGTAAAGGGGGCCTGATGAGAGGCCTTTGAAAGGGAGACAACATGGCTACAGTGACAGGAAGACAATTTTAGCAGCAGCATTTTGAATGGATCTGAAAGGGGCGAATTAGGTGACAGGAAAAGCTTTGACGTTGGAGGTAACAAGGGCCTGGATGAGAGTCTTAGTATGTGTTCAGAGAGAAAAGGCTGAATATTGGAGATCTTACTGAGGAAAAAGTGCAAGATAAGGATATGGCTTGGAGGTTGTATTGTATTCTCCTGATATTCCAATTAACATATGGCACACCTACGCCAATACATCTAAGCATTTAAGCACGCAAAAGTAGTCAATGTTTTTGTTACTTAATTGTATTATATCTGTTTTAGTGTTATATGGAAATGAATGCTAAGTAAGGACAATACATTCAGAACATAACATTTTCAACCTATGGAATAATTAAAGTCTATAACAGCTTTTTTAGGCAGAATTGTTGAGGTAACGATGCAGAGTCGTTCATGCAATAATTAGATGTTATCCTGAGAATTACTAGGTTTTAAAAACATGATTCTCAGTAGCTACAGTAATTTCTCATAGTAGATGTCTTTACAATAGCAAATAAGTAATATTCTGCATCTTCTAGCCTAACACAAACAAAATCTCCATTTTGCAATAAAAGTAATCTTGAAGCCATAATTAATTTGGAAAATGTTTTAAATGACTGTGATTTTCAAGGAAAATATTTACTGATAACTACTGAAAATTGAGACTAGCATATATCAGTAGGCCTATCATCATTTCATGTGTTATTTTCCCCACATTTTATTATTCATATTTCACTGTGTGACTATGAAAATGTTTGGCTGGCTGGGTCTATGTAGGATGATGTTCATATTTAGTAAGCTAGGCAGCTAAAGTACTATAAATATTTGGAAAATGTTTTAATATTTTATCACAGTGAACTATCTAAAAGTTATCCCTGCTGTATATCTTCTCCCATTCCGAGGCAACAGTTGAAGATACATTGTTGCATATTATTATACTCTCTAACTGACTCTGGCTACAGAATTGCAGTTCAATTTCTCTCTCTAATTTTTAAATAAAATCAGGGAATTATACCACAGACATTTCAATCAATTGCATTGTGTTACTTACAGCTGCTCCAATGATCCAAGTCCTTTAAATGCGTGCTGGTCTATTGTGTGGATTTCATTCTTGTACAAGTAACTGCAAAAAACAAATTATTGCAATGAGAAATAGAAGACTCGAATACCGCATTAACTTGTCCTCTTTTAGAATTAAGTCATTAATTGTATTAAGGATATTACAGCATCTCCTGAGTGACATGGTAAAAAAATACATGTTGGATAAACATATCAATTTTTTCCCCAAATGCTAAAGCTATCTTATAAAGCATATACAGATGTATTTAAGGAAAACAAGAGAATGTTCAGACTGGATACTTGTCAGCAGAGCTGAGCAAACAATGCACAACAATCTCTCTCACATATTTAGCCTCTAAGACTATGATTTCCTTACATGTATGTTATTAAATTTTTTCCGTGTTTTGTTTTTTTTTAAAAAACACATTTCTGGGTTGATTGCACGTGCTTATGCCATCCTCTAAATCCACTGTTGGAGGCAGGATACCGGACAAGATGGACCAATGTTTTGAACTAGAATGGCAATTCCTGCATAACTATATTCCCAAGTTGTGTTGGTTACTTGTGATTGCTCAGATAAGCTATATGGTATTGTATCTGTTCATTGAGTGGTTGATCTTATGAGCACTGCTGGTATAAAATTAAGTTTCTGTAAATACTTGAGCAAGCACATTTCAAATTTAACTTTCAAATTCAAATTCACACAAACATTTGCATGCAAAGAATTGATTGTTTGAATCTTTGTGAAAAGCAAATACAAAGGGGAAATGAGCATAGCCAGAATGAATTCATTTGCTGAATGATAAGAATTTCACCCCCTAATCCTAGTATTTCCTTTTTCTAACCTTAACTATCTAAATATAAATACTGTTGCAGTGACAAAATTTGGGTACTCAAACAAGGGTAAGGGTAAGAGATCAACAGGAATCAAAACATGATTAGACATTTATATGAACAACAAGACCATCAGAGTTACAATAGCAAACATAAAAATAATATAATGTTATGACAGGAGTCATGAGGTGTTCTTACACATGGTCTAACAAGTTGGTTTTTTCTTAACACGTTCTTAGTCTTTGAAAAAATGGTGTAATGTTACTTTTTGTTATGCAGACATCGTTGAGACAAACTGTGGCAGATAGGGGAGTTTGTTTCTTGCTGTATTTTCTATATTTGGGACAGAGTAGCTTCTTGGGACCCAGGTCTGCGTATGTTGGCTGACATTTTGGGGGAGCATGTGGGTGCTGTTTGTGACTGCCTCTGTTCCAGGACTGGTGTACATGTGTAAATAAACAAGTTATCTTAAAAATGCATCCTGACTCAATGTCACTGATTTCTCCTTCACTGGTAAATCAATCTTCTAGGCCTCAAACATCCATCACTACTTGGCAAACGGTGCCACTGGTGTCAGAAGGAGCAACAAGAACAAAAAGCTTCTGGAAAGAGATAAATCCACATGCTACATGGCATAAGCCAGCCTTCCACTGATAGGGGTCAGGAAGAAATCTTACCCGTGGGCAGGATATCCCTACTGCAGGGTCTCCTGCACCTTCCTCTGAAGAATCTGGTACTGGCTACTGTGGGATACAAGCTAATGAGCTACAGAGATAACTGGTCTGATCTAATATGGTAAGTTGTATATTTCTTTGGATGCCTTCTAGCATGGTAGACTTAGGGTATGTCTACACTACCCGCCAGATCGGTGGGCAGCAATCGATCCAGCGGGGGTTGATTTATTGCGTCTAGTCTAGATGCAATAAATCGACCCCCGAGTGCTCTCCTGTTGACTCCTGTACTCCACCGCCGCGAGAGGCGCAGGCAGAGTCGACGGGAGAGTGGCAGCAGTCGACTCACCACAGTGAAGACACTGCAGTGAGTAGGTCTAAGTATGTCGACTTCAGCTACATTATTCACATAGCAGAAGTTGCGTAACTTAGATCAACCCTCCCCTCCCCCCCCCCACACACACACACAAAGTGTAGACCAGGCCTTAGTCTCCCAACACTAGTACCTATGAACAGGCAGTTGTGGGGATATGCTTTCCCCTAGGCTGCCTCTACCTCTTTCCCGGGAGTTAGTTTACTTGTCTATTCATTTATACCATGCTCTTCCTGATTATGTGAGTGTCAGCCAAAACTTACAAAAACACAAAGCCAAATTCATATACTGAAAGCTTTATAGGACTCTGATTTCTTTCCATCCTCTACCAGTAAGTCTTAAAGAATCATTTTTAAAACTTTCTTGCCTTCCATTTTTCGTTTTCCCAACTGCCTCTTTTCCCTTTGTTCCTTCTCTTCTATCCCTATTTTTGTCCTTCAGCATCATGTACTGGCATAGTTGCTATTTCTTAGTAAGTTTCCTGTTTGTGAAAATGCTATGATGAAGAACTTGTCATTAATATGATGGAAATAGGGTTTCTGCTTTTTCTGCTTCTTAAGTAGAAACAAACAAACAAAATAAACATATTCCTCTTTTGTTTCCCTTTGATTGTATTTCATCTTGCTCTGAAGAAGTCAATCTCCACAGGGAGGGCAGTCTCACGATCTGAGAAATACTGACAAAGGATGATAATTTCAGAAAATAAACAACATAAAAGTATGTGAAAGTTATACAGGGAGATATGCCGTCACTAGTACTAAAAGACCTCTTGGCCAAATGAAAACACACTAGACTACAGGACAGCATGTTGCATGTAAAATTATTCATAACAAAGGCCAGAACTACACTACAAAGTTTTGTCAGCATAGCTGTGTTGGTCAGGGGTGTGAAAAAACACACACATCCCTAGTGAAAGAGTTATGCCAGCAAATCCCCCAGTGTAGACGCAGCTGTGTCAACAGAAGAGTGCCTCTGTCTGCAGAGATAATGTCATTCGGGGAGGTGGTGTTACTATGCTGACAGAAAAACTCCTCCTGTTGGCATATGCTGCACCTGCTGCTATAGCTATGTCAGCAAAGCATCTGTAGTGTAGACAAGGCCAAAGAGTGCATGCAAACTATTGGCTGAATGAAGAGAAAGCAAACTGACTGAACTGCAAATGAACGTGACTGAGAGTTACTTTTGCAATGTTTGTTAAAGTCCTCTCTGCAGAAACAAACATGACAATGTTTTGTGTTAATAAAAAGTGCCAAAAAACCCACAAATTAATATTTAAGGGAAAATGAAAGGAATCTGCAGCTTACACAAGCAGACCCTCTAAAACATATTTCTCTCTCTTGAATTTTGCCACGTATGACTGCTATAATAAAATTTCACACCAGGCACTTTCTCACTTGCCTGAATTACTATGAGAATTGTGGCATGAATTTAAAACATACCACTGTTTTTTAAAAGCGGAGTGTGAAATAGAAAACAAAGTGACAAAATATTATTATACAGCTAGAAGCTATCCCAGCTTTGGCACCACAGTTACAGTTTTAATGGAAGTGTCCTGCTCCTTGCCAGGGAAATGCCACTGCTTCGTGGATCACTTATACAAGTTAAATGCAGCAGAATGTCACCAAATAAAATTTAAACTTGGCACGAAGAAAATCCCAATTCAAAGCCGTCACTGAAAATCATACACCAAGTCTAGAACAATGAAGAGTCTTAAGGCAAAATTTCACTAGCACACCTATATGAAAGATCTCAGTTCAGATAACCTGCTCACCCCATCACACAGATGCAAAACTGGAAGAGCAGAATCTTCCTTTTCATTTGCAGAATAATTCATAAGTGACTGTGATAGTAAATCCTACTCCTCTATCTATCTTAGGGCTTTAGACTGCCTCCCCTCACTGTGCTATCTCCGTGCCTTCCATGTAAAATCATCAGCAAAGTCCCAACTGGATTTCCTGGAGTCTCTGGCGCTTATCCCTTTTTCGTGTAAAAACTTTGCTTGGGGTAGGGTTTTGGGTGGTGGCCTCACAGTTTGGAGTTGGCTGCACTTTGAAGTTACACCTATTTTACCTAAAGTTTAAGTAGGCCTAGCTGATCCCACATACCCCACTTCTGGGACTCAGGGGACAGTCTGCACTACGGGAGTCTGCCCCCACCCCCTTCTGCCACCTCTCCTGAGTTTCAGGGGCTGGGTTTTTATCCACTCAAAGTTCTTTGTTTCAGTTTCCCCCTGGGCCAAACCAGGGGTGTTGAACTCACCATGGTCAGAAGTAAATGGCAAGGGGAATGACACCCGCTTTGTCCCTTCAATTATCGGTAAATGGGTGCATCATAAGGGAGCCCTCCCAGGACACCTTCCTCAGTTTCCCGTTTACAGTGCCCCATCCAAAGGAATATTTTCTCTCACAGCAGCAAATTCAGACCCGTTTATTCATATAAAGGGCCAAAGCCTGCGGATCCCTTCTAGTAAAAACAGTTCCTCTCAAAAACCCAAAATAAAACAAGGTCAGAACACAGCAGCTCTTCAACCCCATTCAACGATCACCCTTCCCAGTTTATGCACTTGAGAGTCATTAACCATTCTGTCCCAGTTCTTTTAGCTCCTATTCCAGGGCCCAACTCTCCAGGCATCCTATCTGAGAGTTCCAAGACTCACTTCCCTCCCACAAGTCTTCTCCCATTGCACCAAGTCAGCTCTCCCATCAGAGAGCTCTCTGCAGTGTTTCACTCTCCCCAGGCCTCCTGGCCTCTGAGTCCTACCCCGGCTCAGGGGAACTTCCCTCCATGATCAGTCCTTTGTTCCTGGGCTCCCCTTGCAGGCCCTCCACTCAGGTCTTCCACCAAAGGGCTCCCTACAGTGTTCTATTCCCATGCCTCCTTGGCTGTAAGCCCCACTGCTGCTCTTCAATTTCCTTCAGGGACAACCCCTTGCTTCTGTGCCCACATTACATGGACCACACTGGTTCTTCCCCTCATTTCTAGGGACCAATGCACCAGCCTTCCTGCAGCCTTGGAAGGATTCCCCAGCTTCAGCCAGTCCTTCAACAGTTCTTCTCAGAACTCATCACCAGCAACTCACAATTACTCCTTTCCTTCTGGTTCCCTTCAACTCTTTTCCTCGGGGATCTCTCTGGTGCACCTTGTCTCTCTCCTCTGTTTTTAGGCAGTTCTCACCTGCCCCTCTTGACTCTTTCAGGCAGCTATCCTTTATGTGGCCCAGGTGCCTCTCAGACCCAACTGATAGGCAACTAGTGAATCAAGGTGAGATGGAGCCTGCTTCCTCTTAATGGGGCCAGTCATCCTACAACAGGATGGCCAACATAAGTTTTGTCTCCATTCCTGTCTACATGCAAACTAACCCATGTCTAAATTAACTGTTATTTAATTTAGACATAATATGTATGTTATACATACAGTAAATGCAGTAACAATCAAATATATAATATTCATAAAAGTTATAGGAGCTCTCACATCGTTCACATGTAGGCAGGGGCTATTGGGGAAAGCGGCTATCAGTGTTGTGTCATTCGTATGGTGGAAAGGCTTTTTCAAACAGGAAGATTTTGTGCAGTGTTTCCTGCATTTCCCTGATCTCCTCTGGAAATTTGTTCCATAGCTGGAGCCTCTCAAACATGTTTATCCCCAGCTTTCACATGCTTCATCCTGGATTTTGTGAGGCATCATAGTGAAATATTAACAAGTTTCCCTCCTTCCTTTTTTATTTATACAAATTTGACATCCATGAAATACATTCTTTATACTCAGAACAGAAAATGACTAATATCCCCCTCCCACCAGGAAATCACATTACAGTGACTGTTCATTAAAAAGTCCATAATTTGTAGATGAATGAATTGTAAATTTAAAATACACATGGTAAGATCCTCTTCCTGACCCATTTCTTTGACCATGTTCCCCCCACAATCTTTGAATTCTTCTCCTGGTTCCTTGTTTTTCTCTGCATATCCTAGCTTCCCATCCTTAACTTTGAAAGCCCTTCACAACTTTGCCCCTCCCTCATTATCTGGTCTTGTCTCTTTCAGGTAATTCAAGGCTATTATTGGTGAAATGGAAATATCCACTTCTCTGCTGCCCGCACAAACTTCTCCATATTTTCTCCCTGTGACGCCAGCAGACCAGGTCATGCCAGAGTGCATTCAGGCCATTCACTTGTGTATTAGTATAGATCAAAGTGATTGGTGAAAGTAGACAAGTATATTTGGTGTTTAGACTTCATAAAACTAATGGGACAGTATTTGCATTGTTTTCTCTTGTCTGTATCCTGTTATGATGCAGCAGCAAACATCTGTGTGTGTGTGTGTGTGTACCCCTGTAATTAATGACCCATCAAAGAAGCCTTGTGCAATGCTAATGAAGGACTTTAACAGAAAAAAAAATGCTAATTTCAAAGCAAATGGCCATTGTGTGTGATGACCGGAGGTCAGACACTCAAAATGCATCCCTCACTCACCTTCATCAAAGGAAAAGCCCACCTGGGTAGTATCACTGTCAGCTTGTTTTCTGTGAGAAGGAGCTAAAAGAAGGGATCCAAGGAAAGATCCTCCATCTCTGGACTGTTTGAACTCTTACAGGAAAGTGCACCAGATGCAAAGCGGAGGTCCCCAGAGATAATCTGCAAACCTTGAAACCTTGGGAGACTGGCAGTTTATTTCATCACTGCCACCATTTGGAATTACAAACCGACTCACCTGTATATATATTTTACCTGCTTTAACCTCTCAATAACTCTCATTTACTTTTCTTAGCTAATATATCTTTAGTTAGTTTACTATAGAATTGGCTGCCAGTGTTGTCTTTGGTAGATCTGGAGTACCAATTGATCTGGAGTAAGTGACTGGTCTCTGGGGCGAGACAGACTAGAGATTCTAAGGGGACTGTATGTGACTTCATGGTAAGACTGGTATATTGATCCAGGAGTTCACATTTGTTACTGGTTTGGTGAAACCTAATTATAGAATGTACCAGCAGTTTGGGGTGTCTGCCCTGAGTAAGGCACTTACAGTTGTGAGCCACTCCAGACAGCATGATACTCCCATGCTGCCCTTTATCTTTAGAATGACTTCCTTGACCTAATCTGGAAGTTGCATAGCTTCTCTGTACCAAGACCTACTTCTGCTGTGATGCTTACTAAATATTAGACTAAATATTAGCTAAATATTACTGAATAAGTTATAGGAGACAAATCTGTGTCAATTAAATAGGGACACACCCAAACTTTTCTGCAGAAGACCGTGATCTTGATATAGATATTGTGCTTTGTAATGATTTAGATTAACGACAATGTAACATGGGAAAGGACATATTACACTGAAGAGAAATACATTAAAATCAGAATGCACATTTTCAGTGATAGCTGTGGTTGTGAAAAGTTTAATGACAATTGTAAAAAGCAAAGTTTAATATATGATGGCTTAGTCTGAAAAGTGAAGTGATGTGCTTAGTGCAGTGATTAGCACTTGGATGAATGAAGCCAATTTCCAACCTTCCCAGTGGAGACCAAGTGCGTCAGGTGAACGAGATTATGCAGGGAAAAGATGACAGCCTTAACGTTTCCTTTTGAATTGTCACCCTATACGCTGTGATTGTTTGGTGGACAAAGTTTTTTTTTTTCCCCCTTAGAGGATTAAGAAGAAACAAATTAGCCATAACCTTTCTGTCTAGCCAGATGCCATGACAAGAAAAGAAAAGAGGAAATATAGGTCTCAATTCTGTCTTCTGAGCCGTACTGCAGATCTCCACAGTTTGAAATAACTCGTGAGTTAGAGGAACTACCAGATGCTTCTATGCTCAATTCTTGTTCAACTTAGGTTAGTCCATCTTCAGAAATTTGCATAAGAGCAGATACGTATGTCCCCCCATGTTTGTTATGTTATGACAAAAAATATGGCTTGACCTACATTAAAAAAAAATCAGATAGGCTTGTGTATGCCACCATCAAGAACAAACAGAATGGACCAAATATACTAAATTCAATTACAGCAAAACTATGATGGAATAACGTACGTTTACGCTTGTAGAGAAGGATTGGCAAGTCCTTCACTTTTCCACAGCAATGGTGGTACAGGGGTTAATGAGTACGTAATGATTAAACTTCATTCAAAACCAGCTTTTCTTCTCCCTCCACGTCCATCATTGGGAAATTCATTGGATAGTGGCTCATTTCTGCTATTAAGTTCTGACTTTGCCCTTTTGTTTCTCAGAACTTCCCTTTAATTATGCCACTGTCACATATAATCACATATTTGCAAGCCCAGGATGATGTTTCAGCTAAAGATTCCCTGGAGGTAGTGGAATCCTTAGATGGCATAAAACTGGCACAGCAAATCTAAGACAGCTCCCTCCACTGCCCGCTAGCACAGGCGGCACATTGGAGATTGGATGGGAAATTTCAGGGAACTGTGCTTCTAGGATCCTCTACACCATAATATCCCCTGGGTGCCATTACAAAATGGAGGAAGTTCCAGAAATTACATTCTTTTAAACACAGAATAATAGAATACATAGATCCTGTGTTTATCAAATGGTTAAAAAAAATGTTATTTATTAATTAATGAAATGTATGTATAAAAGATTCACTTATATGTTGGAGTTACAAGGAAATTACAAAAGCTTTACTTTAAATTGTAGGATTTGGAATAAAATAAGTTGTGATACTTGTGCAAACTCAAAACCCTCATGAGAGAAATGGATCTAAAGCCTTGAACTGAAACATGAATTTCCAGAAGTCTGAAAATGAACTTAGAATGAGAATTTGGAAAGTTTGAGATAAGGTGGCATTTACTTATCTGTTTATTTGAATAGTTAAAGGGCTATTTTTCTTTACACTGAGTTGATGAAAGGACCACAGTATATGCAACATGAACCTTTTAACATTTATTATGTTATTTGGATTCACAATCATACTGAGAGTTTCAGGAACTTTCATCTGAAAACTATTTTCACTATACCTTAAGGCTGTTCTCATTTGTCACCTCATGGTTGCACTCAATAACAACAAAATAATAAGCATCACAGACAGTGTAATGGATGCTGGCAGGAGCAAGTTTAATTTTAACCTTAAGGTATCGTGAAAACAGTTCATATTATTGTGAATCCAAAAGGTACCTAATCGAAGGCACATTTTTCATAGACAAAAAAACAATATTGAATATCACAATTTTGTCAAACCTTATTTACACATGGGACATGCATAGAAAAAGTAGAACAAATGAGACTCAGATTCTTCAAATAACCAAAATCACCAGGTGCGGTCACACATGCAAATTATACTTTCAATGGAAACTAATGAAAGAAGCAGTAAAAAAAAAAAAAAAAAAAAAAAAAGACAACCCTGCCCTGGTGAACTGAGGGCCTGATCCTACACATCCTTGCACCCTGTGCAGTCATTTGCATCTGTGCAAATGCTACAAAATCAGAATGGTACCATTCAGCATTGTTGGTATGCTATGTTGTGCTGTACAATATTCAGTGTGTACGTGTACACACACACACACACAAAGTATGACAGCTTGCAGATCATCAGCTAGTTTTGTAGCCAGGACTGCCAATGTTTCCTAACAAGAGCATACACCATTTATAGTAAAAAACACAGAGGGTTAACAATCACTTTTTATCACTGAGAATATTAATTTCTGTTGCGACTTACAGGTATTGCAGATTTTCAAGCCCTTCAAAAGCATTTCTTGAAATCTTCTTGATTTGGTTGTTATTCAGAAGCCTGTAAATCATACACAAACATTTAATTCTCAATAACAGCAAGTTAGAAAATAATAAAGATCATCTGATTGAACCAAAGTACATTTAAATATTTTACCAACATAATCAGACTATTAAAATACTTTTTAGCATTAAGAAAAACTAGAAGTGCGTGGAACAATTTTTTTTCCAATTAAACCCCTCTCTTCATGGTTGCACTCAATAATCACAAAATAATTAGCATCACAGACAGTGAAATTGATGCTGGCAGGAGCAAGTTTAATTTTAACAACAAACAATTCATACACAAATTATTCACCAAAGCTCTGCACTGCCTGTCTGGTAAATTAAAATTGTAATAATATTTCTGTATTAGAGGGACACTGTTTTCCCTTGAAGTTCACGTGATGGATGAAATCCTGACTCCATTGAAGTCAACAGTAAAATTCTCATTGAGTTCAATGGGACCAGGATTTCATCCAAGGCATTTCCATGAAGGATGGAAATGTATTTTTTCATTCAGGAATCCTGTCTAGGCACAGATCCTTGAACTACACTGAAAGTAAAACTAATCAAGGCAGCTGCATCTGACTGTGTTGGGGAAAATAACCCATTGTGCAGAGCTCAGTATTCCAGCAAGCCCTGCACCATACTAAAACGAAACCGTCCTTTTGAGGAGCATGTCCCACTTAAGCCCTTCATGTGAACAATTCATTTTTGTTGTGTTTTTTTTTCTTGGTGTTACTGTTAAAGTCTGACACCAGAGGCAAGCTGTCAATTTTAGGAAAGAAAATGGTTTAGTCTTCAAAAGTTCAGCAAAAAGTATTAAATTCTTAAAATAAAGAGGGCACTTTTATGCACTTAAGTGAAAAGGTGCATACAACCATTTTTGGTGGATTAAAGATCATAAGGGCACCAGAATATAGATTTTATTCCACCCCTTCCACTTTCCAGATGCAGCTGTGAGAAGAGTTTCCATCTGCTTGGGGTAAATGTGGTCCCACCTCTTCTGTGACTGCCAATCAATCAAAATCTTCGGTCTCATTCCCCAGGGATCACCCCTTGTGTAGTCATTTACACCTGTGCAAAGGGTATGCAAAGCAATACCATGCTATATATGAACCTCACCTTTGGTGTTTCCTAACTTTTTGATGCATGACCATTCAACCTTAATGTTCCCTTGACATATCACAGGGCTATGTTCCATACGCAAGTCAGCTACAGATGAATACTCTATCCCTGTCTTGTACCAGTTTTGAACATCAAATGTCTGAATAGTACGCTCCTTTTGCTATTTCTGATATTCAGTTTTTGTTCTGTACAACCAATAATTTAGGTAAAAAAAGTTCTAGTACTAGTAAAAAAAAAGGTCTATATTACTTTTGAACAAATAAGATGAGTTAATAAATGTTTCAAATGTCTGATATATCTGTGGAGTCATGATTTCCTAGTCATATTTCTCTAGGAATTTGGATAATCCAAAAATAAGCTATATTTTGATCTCTCTTAGGCTTACTTGGAAATGTTTTCATTCATTGCAGAAATGGAATACATTTAAATGATTAACAATTGAATGTGTTTTATAATCAGGGTTTTATTCAAAGTAATTTTTTTCTTAAATATTTCTTTGCTGTAATATTGATATATTATATTTATTACTGGCAATATTTTGGTTATAGTAGTTACATCCTATTTCTAAAGTTTGGTTGGTGTATTGTTCATACACTATCTGTTCAATTTCTGGGTGAGATCTTTTGAGAGAAAGGTGGGAAAATGAGGATGAAAAGTAAAACAATGTTCTCAATAAGGACATAGAAACAGATCTTAAGAGGGCACTTTGGTTTTTAAGGTTTGATAAATAGAGTCTCAAATGATGATTCAAGAGGAAAGACAGACATTCAGAAGTTCATTATGAGTTACATAAATAAGAGTGATTGATGACAGCACCAGTGCTTATCCGTCAAATCACTGAATGAAAACATGAAACCTGAGGGGGCACAGGAAGAGGGCACTGAGCCCTTATAGTTACTCAATACCAGAATAGCAGATTTACACATTTCAAGTCAGACTATCACATTGTAAAGATAGATAATTATTTTACCTGTTCCTAGTTTACTTTTTAATTGGAAAACCAGTGAATTAAATACAATAAAATGTGAGCTAAGAAATGTATCATGCATATTTTACATATCTATGTATCTGAAGGACACCTATCACCAACACTGCAGTATCTGAGCACCTCCCACATATTGAAAAATAGATAAAACATAATGTCAGTCTCTCTCTTTCTTCCTTTCTAGTCTGTAGGACAAATAACTTACTAGGTTATTGTAAGCTTTTAAGTGTGTGTACGCGCACACATGCATATGTGTATAGAATTTTACTAAGAGAAGCTATATTGGAAAAAAAGTGTTTTGAATTTGTTCTGAATGTGGGGAGGTCTGTGATCTTTCTTATTACTTGCCAGAAATGGTTCCATAGACTTGGTCTAGCACCCATGAAACGACCATCTTCTACATTTATGAGCCTTCCCCATTGGTCAACTGTTTCAAAGTTCCAGTGGAATATGGCTAATCAAATCAGAGACTTTGAATATTAAGGTATAGAGAATGAACTGGAGTTTGTATTCTTTATATGGTGCCTTTCATTTTGAAGTTTATGAAGGGACTTTACAAACTTTGTATACAGACCATCCTGCCATTGAAATGCAGCCACTTCTACAGTGAAGCACAGCAAACAGTAATAAATCCAACAGTTTAGGATAAGAAATGAAGAACAATAACATAGCCATAGTGAATTTACATACTGTCAGGGCCGTGCCATGGGCAGCTTGTGTGCACCAGTCAGTTACCAAGTTGCAGATGGAAGTCAAGTAGTGGAGTCAGGGTTGAACTGGATCAGGATACCACAAAGTCAAGATCGGGTAAAAGGTAACAGACAGCAGCCACGTAGCAGAGTTGGAGACAAAGCAGGGTCAGAAGCCAGAGTCTAGGGTCCACAGCAAGGCAAGGCCTGGAGCGGAAGCAAGCAGGCGGTCTGTGCCATTGCTCAGTTAGCCCCCCCATGATGGCTTCCTGGTTTATATACCAGAATAAGCCAACCAGTGGGACGTAGGGGGCTGCCACTCAGGCCAAGCTGGGCTGTACTTCCTGCAATACCTTGCTTCACATGGTCCTCCAGTAGAAACCCACCCTGAGCTACCGATGATGATGCAGTAGCATTGGTGACCCAAGAACCCTCACAGTTCCAGGTTCTAGTCCTGCAGGTTATTATAGGTAGGTACAGAATCATAGAAATGTAGGGCTGGAGAGAACCCTAAGAAGTCATCAGATCCCAGATCCCTGTGCTGAGGCAGGCCAGGTAAACCTAGACCATCCTGACAGGTGTTTGTGTAACCTGTTCTCAAAAAGCTCCAGTGACGGGGATTCCACAATCTCCCTTGGAAGCCTATTCCAGAGCATCATAAGCTCTTCTAAGTTAAAATTTAGCCAAGACACTGAGACTAAAACCTCTACTTTTGGTAGAAATGCTATGGTATCTTTCACGATTTGATGTGGTCAGAGCTTCCATTTTACATCTTGAACAGAAGACTGCACCCTCCAGCAGCACAACACTACCTAGCATTATAGTATGGCATCTGTTCAGGATTGACTGAAAGGAAAGAATGGCTCATAGTACTGAAGTGCTCCTAAAATGTGACATACAGAAGTGCTGACACGAATCATCTTTATTTTTCTAGATCTAATCACATGACATGGGTCAGGGTTACTAAAGACTAACTCCATCACATGGCAAGGGTCAGGATCCACTTACTCCACTGGCTGTTTTTACACAATCCAATGACTGGCCCAACCTGATCCTGTTTAGATAATGCGATTTAACGCAGATCTCAACAAACGGCGACATAATTCCAGCCATGTATAAAGTCAAGCCACATACGGTTTGCAGCGTATACAGCTGCTGAGTCTATTTAAAGTGCCTGCTTAAAACATCAAGGATATCTCTATAAAGAATCACAATTTCTGTGAAGCAGCAATCTCAGCTATGTTCACAGAGGTTTGAAGGAGCAATTAAAGTGTGAAGGGCATCACTGTTTACCATGGTTCAGCCACCTACACAGACCAGTAGAATGATTAATGAAAAAAACAGCCAAGAAGAATGGAATCTAAGTACAAGATGAAAAGTGGCAGAGAAATAAATTACACAAGACCTATTCATGCAGAGTTTGTCTCTTCGGGGGAAAAGGGAGCTGTACTAATACACTGCAAACAGTTGCTGAATATGCAAAACAAATATGGACATTTTTTTCTGCCAAGTATTTCTAATATTTTTTAAAATATAAAACTAAGGCCTGGTCTACACTAGGAGTTTATGTCGAATTTAGCGCCGTTACATCGAATTAACTCTGCACCCGTCCACACAACGAAGCTATTTAGTTCGACATAGAGATCTCTTAAATTCGACTTCTGTACTCCTCCCCAACAAGGGGAGTAGCGCTAAATTCGACATGGCCATGTCCAATTAGGCTAGGTGTGGATGGAAATCGACGGTAATAGCTCCGGGAGCTATCCCACAGTGCACCACTCTGTTGACGCTCTGGACAGCAGTCCGAGCTCGGATGCTCTGACCAGCCACACAGGAAAAGCCCCGGGAAAATTTGAATTCCTTTTCCTGTCTGGGCAGTTTGAATCTCACTTCCTGTTTGGACATCGTGGCGAGCTCAGCAGCACTGGCAACAATGCAGAGCTCTTCAGCAGAGATGGCCATGCAATCTCAGAACAGAAAGAGGGCCCCAGCATGGACTGATTGGGAAGTCTTGGATCTGATCGCTGTGTGGGGCGATGAGTCCGTGCTTTCCGAGCTGCGATCGAAAAAACGGAATGCAAAGATCTACGAGAAGATCTCAAAAGCCATGGCAGAGAGAGGATACAGCCGGGATGCAACGCAGTGCCGCGTGAAAATCAAGGAGCTGAGACAAGGCTATCAGAAGACCAAAGAGGCAAACGGACGCTCCGGATCCCAGCCCCACACATCCCATTTCTACGAGGCACTGCATTCCATCCTAGGTGCGGCCGCCACCACTACCCCACCACTGACCGTGGACTCTGAGGATGGGATATTGTCGACGGCCGGTTCCTCGGAGATGTTAGCGGACGGGGAAGATGAGGAAGGAGATGAGGAGGACGAGGCAGTCGACAGCGCTTACAACGCTGATTTCCCCGACAGCCAGGATCTCTTCATCACCCTTACAGAGATCCCCTACCAACCGTCCCCAGCCGTTAACCCGGACACAGAATCAGGGGAAGGATCAGTCAGTAAGTGTTTTAAACATGTAAACATTTATTTTTAACAGAACAGGAATATTAACAATATTAACAATGGGTTTTTCATGATTAGTTTGCCCTAGGCGCTTAACGTTTCAGTCCTTGGCAGTGCAACTACTGAAAAAAAATCTAACAATGTCCGGTTTAGCATGATTGGTTTGCCCTAGGCGCTCTACTGTTTAGTCCCTGCCAGTGCAGCTACAGTAAAATCCGGTCTATATGTCCGGGGATAGAGCAGAAATCCTCCTGGGACATCTCCACGAAGCTCTCCTGGAGGTAATTGGAAAGCCTTTGCCTCAGGTTCCTGGGGAGAGCGGCCTTATTGGGTCCTCCGTGGTAGGAAACGTTTCCGCGCCAGGAGACAATCAAGTACTCGGGTATCATTGCCTTGCAGAGCATGGCGGCATACGGCCCTGGTCTTTGCAGGCTTTCCCGAAGCATCCTTTCTTTCTCCGTCTCTGAAATCCTCATCAGAGTGATGTCGCTCATGGTGACCTGCTTTGAATTAGGTAGGGGAATGTTAGTATTGGGACTGCTTGCCTGTTCCTTTACAGAACTGTAACCGGCGGTTTACAGCCACGCGGTGGAGGCAGGAGAGGGGCAGCATACAGGGATCTTTCCCTGGGACAGCCGCGAGGGGGTGGGACAGGGGCAGAGTTCATGCTTGCCGGATTGCTGGCAGCAGGGACTGGCATTGCTTTGAACGTGAAAGGAGGCCAGTGCTATTATTAAAGTTTTAAGCAGCCACAAGTCTACAGCTTACCATGTCAGCCTGTTACCCGAATTCCGCTGTCCTGCCACGCTTGTCTGATCTGCACTGCAAGACCCCAGGCACTGATGCGAAGGCCGAAAATTCGACCTTGTCCTGAGTGCGCATGTGATAGGTGCTGTGCATGGTCTTGTTCACAGAGAAAGACTATGTTCTTTGTTCACCAAAAAATTTATCTTTCTGAGGAATTCACTCCCTTTTTCCCATCCCACAGCTGCGACTGTCTCCCGACCTACCCTGGCATCACACTCCCAGAGGCTAGCGCAGATTAGGCGTAGGAAGAAGAGGACACGGGAGGACATGTTCTCGGAACTTATGGGCTGCTCCCGAGCCCAGGCAGCCCAGCAGACCCAGTGGAGGGAGAACTTGTCCCAAATCCACTGATCACACATGGAACGGGAGGAGAGGTGGTGGCAGGAAGACCAGCAGGCGACTCAAACGCTGCTTGGACTAATGAGGGAGCAAACGGACACGCTCCGGCGCCTTGTGGATGTTCTGCAGGACCGGAGGCAGGAGGACAGAGCCCCGCTGCAGTCTATCTCTAACCGCCCCTCCCCGCCACAAAGTCCCATACCCCCCTCACCCAAAGTCCCAAGAAGGAGGGGCGGCAGAGTCCGTGAAAACTCTCACTCCACCCCTGCAGACCGCTCAAGTACCAGAAGGCTGTCATTCCCCAAAATTTGATAAGTCCTTTCCTTCCCGCCTCACCCAAGCCCCCGTCCCAGTTTCATCCCCCAGTTTCATGTGTAGTTGCTAATAAAAAAGACGTTTCTGTTAATTACTGTTTCCATCGTGTTCTTTTAGAGGAGAGTCTGTTTGAAGGGGGGGAAGGGGGTTGGTAATTGGACAGGACAGTCACCTTTACCAGGGTACAGACGCGGGGGCAGGTTCAGCAGCAGGGCACACACACATTGCAGTCACTAGTTACCCTGGTCAGTCTGGGAGGTGGTTTTCATGTTCTGTGTGTGGGGGGGCTATGTGACTTTGTGGCGGGGGAGGGCGGTTAGAGATCATATGCAGCGGTCCTTATCCTGGATCACAGAGCCACGCAGCAGGGGATCTGTAACCGTCCTCCCCCTGCCACAAAGTCACATAGCCCCCACACACAGAGTCCCGAACAGGAGGGGTGGCAGGCTCCGTTGAAACAACCAGTCCACCAGTGCAGAGCCTGTCATTCCTCGAGTTTAGAAGGGTCCTTTGCATCACTACACTACACCCGCTCCCCACCACAGTCTGCGTCCCAGGTTCAACACTTTACCGCGAAAACAGTAATAAAGAAAACGGTGTTCATTAACAAATTTCAAGTGATTTTATTTTTAAACGTGTGTTGGAAGGGGGGGAACGGGGTATGTAACTGGAGAGGATAGTGAACATTCACTGGGTAAAGAAACGGGGCCAGGTTCAGCTTCTCTGTAAACAAACTTAATAGTCACAGGTTACCCTGCTCACTCAGGAACCTAGCTTTCAAAGCCTCCCGGATGCACAGCGCGTCCCGCTGGGCTCTTCTAATCGCCCGGCTGTCTGGCTGGGCGTAATCAGATGCCAGGCTATTTGCCTCAACCTCCCACCCCGCCATAAAGGTCTCCCCCTTGCTCTCACACAGATTGTGGAGCACACAGCAAGCTGCTATAACAATGGGGATATTGGTTTCGCTGAGATCACAGCGAGTCAGTAAGCTTCTCCATCTCCCCTTGAGACGGCCAAAAGCACACTCCACCACCATTCTGCACTTGCTCAGCCGGTAGTTGAACAGTTCTTTTTCAGTGTCTATGGCTCCAGTGTAGGGCTTCATGAGCCAGGGCATTAGCGGGTAGGCTGGGTCCCCAAGGATCACTGTAGGCATCTCCACATCCCCAAGAGTTATTTTGTGGTCTGGGAAGTAAATACCTTCCTGCAGCCGTCTAAACAGATCAGAGTTCCTGAAAACACGAGCGTCATGAACCTTGCCCGGCCATCCGACGTTGATGTTTGTAAAACGTCCCCTATGGTCCACCAGTGCTTGCAGCACCATTGAAAAGTAGCCCTTTCGGTTAATGTACTGGCTGGCCTGGTGGTCCGGTCCCAGGATAGGGATGTGAGTTCCATCTATAGCCCCACCGCAGTTTGGGAATCCCATTGCGGCGAAGCCATCTATGATGACCTCCACGTTTCCCAGGGTCACTACCTTTGAGAGCAGTACCTCAACGATTGCATTGGCTACTTGCATCACAACAACCCCCACGGTAGATTTGCCCAAGCCAAAGTGGTTCGCGACTGACCGGTAGCTGTCTGGCGTTGCAAGCTTCCAGAGGGCTATGGACGCAAGCTTCCAGAGGGCTATGGACACTCGCTTCTGGACACTCAGGGCTGCTCGCATCCGGGTGTCCTTGCGCTTCAGGGCAGGGGACAGCAACTCACAAAGTTCCAGGAAAGTCCCCTTCCGCATGCGAAAGTTTCGCAGCCACTGGGATTCATCCCAGACCTGCAGCACTATGCGGTCCCACCAGTCCGTGCTTGTTTCCCGGGCCCAGAATCGCCGTTCCACAACATCAACATGACCCATTGCCACCATGATATCCTCGGCGCGGGGTCCCGTGCTTTGTGACAGGTCTGTGCCACTCTCAGACTTCAGGTCCTCACCGCGCTGCCGTAGCCTCCTCGCCCGATTTCTCAGCATCTGCCTCTGGGAAAGGTGGATGATAAGGTGCGAGGTGTTGACAACGGCCATAACTGCAGCGATGGTCGCAGCGGGCTCCATGCTTGCAGTGCTGTGGCGTCCGCGCTGTCACTGACCAGAAAAGTGCGCAAACTGATTTCCCGCCGGCGCTTTCAGGGAGGGAGGAAGGGAGTGACGGTTGGATGACGACAGTTACCCAAAACCACCCTCGACACATTTTTTTCCCCAGAAGGCATTGGGGGCTCGACCCAGAATTCCAATGGGCAGCGGGGACTGTGGGAACTGTGGGATAGCTGCCCACAGTGCACCGCTTCCAATGTCGACGCTTGCCCCGTTAGTGTGGACTCACAAAGTCGAATTACTGTCCTTAGTGTGGATACACACGTTCGACTTTGTAATATCGATTCCACATATTCGATTTAAGTAAAATCGAACTACTCTCGTAGTGTAGACATACCCTAAGACAGGGCCAGTGGGAGAGGGGAAGTCTACCCTTGCCATTCCAAAACTCAGCCCCTTGAAGCATCATTCCTTTTTCTTGGTGGTTAGGTTTTGGCATACATTTTTAGCTCTGCATTTTAGAACTAGGACATAGTGGGACAGTAAGGGGGAATTTGCTGAAGTAACAGCCTTCCTTTGGGAATGGGTTGTGTTTCTGCTACTGCTGAAAGAGGGAAAGCTATTGTTCTTGGCTCTTTTTACCCCATCTCTTTCTTTGTCCTTTGGTTCTGAGAGGTTGTTTTCTGTATTTTTCCCTTTAATAATCTTTGCCTGTTGCGAAAGCTAAACAAACTCCCTGTGGACCACCTTCAAAGTGAGATATATGAAGTAAGAGGAGATGCACCTTTTACAGAACATAATGACTTTGAGCAATACAAAGTCACTCGTGATTTTGCAGTACTGCAGAAGCACAAGGGGGCAACTCTGAATTTGACAGCAAAGTCTAATGGAAAGTCTGCATACATTACTCATCCTTTGCATTTTCTTCCTAAAAAAAAATACCTGTATTATTCCTTGAAACAACTGATGACATCACATTCCAGCGTGCAAGCCACTACTTAACTAATGAAGAGGCCTCTCACATATCTACTAGGCCATTCTGCCTCTGTATAACACTAAACTAGGACTCAGGAGACCTGGGATCTATTCCTGTCTTGACTGTTCGGTGTTCTTGGGTAAGTCAGTTCACTGTTCGGGACCTCAGTTTCCATATCTCTAAAATGGGGGTAATGAGATGGCCCTCCTTTGTAAAGTGCTTTGAGATGTACTGATGAAAAGTAATATTATAACAATAAAACACAAAGAAATCAGAAATACATCCTCACTATACCTTATACCACACAAAGGCATGGAGTCTTATTCACCCTGGTCCTGCATATTGTATTGTCATTTACACCAATGAAAAGTAAGTGCAAAACTCTATCAGATTAGCATAATAGCATAGTGTAAATGACAAAGTGTAAATGACTGCACAAGGTGCAAGGCAACAGTTAACCAATCTCATTGTACCCAACTTTCTCCTATGGAGTATGTCCAATCTAGAATATCAGAGGTTTTCTCATCAAAGTGCAGATGATAAATGATTAATGAGAAAGAAAAAAAATAAACCTCTCTCCACTGACTGATAGAGAGAAGAGTGAACAAAAAACAGCTGCAAATCATCAACCAGCAAATCAGAAGGATTTGGAAAATGTGTGTAGAAAGAGACAATGCAATTTTAAATTATAGTTTAGGAACAAAACTTTCATTATAATTCATAGGAATTTACAAGTTCTGTTCTCGCTGGAAATAATGAAAAAAGATCCTAAATGTTACCATGACAGTTCATTTCTAGCAGAAAATTTTCATTATTCATTTGGGCTTTGTTTCAGCATGCTGTAGAGTGAGTTACATGCATACTCCCCATTAACATTAAGAGAAATATGGGTGAAAAATCTCTGCACCACTTTGAAAAAACATCCCCTTGTCTCCAAATCATAAAGAAAAACACAATCACAGTCATGTTTTGTACCAGATCAAAGATTTTCAGTGATCAGCTACTCAAAAGTCTAAACATGACAGCAAACCAATTCGGAAATATCCCCCCAAAATGATATTTCATCCTTTATGGCAGCCAAGCTTATTCTCACCCTCAGAAACATGATTAAACTAATGGTAAACACAGGAACACTTGGATGGGTAGAAAGGTCAAATCTAATGCTGAACATCTGAAAAAACATGTTCAATTCTGATTAGTGTGCAATGAAGCCTACAGCCTACACAAAAAAACCTACGTATTCTCCTTGGAGGTTTATGAAGTGTCTCCAGTGAATTTTTTTTTTTAATGGAAATGACAAAAGCATTGGAAATATTCTTTATTAAACATGCTGATGTGTTTTAGGGTGTGTGTGATCAGATTAATTAGGTTAATGGTGTGATGTTCCATTTGACAAAGTGAGATGAACCGTATGTTTGCACTATTTGCTTGTTTCCATAACTCTACACACCCTGTTATTTTTCTTTCCTGCCCAGGACTTTCTAAAGCTTAAAAAGAAATGCTAGCATCAGCATAGGTTGAAAGAAAGAAAGAGAAAGAGAGAAAGAGAAAGAAATTGCATCTGAGAACAAAGGAACAAATAGTTGCCAAAGAACAGTAAGTAGACCTATGTATTCATGTGTTCCATCCTCAGAGCTGTGTCATTCTGCACCAGGCCAAATATAGCTTATGTACTATGGCTCAGATCAAGCAAAGCAAAGCTGAATTAATGACACATGTGCTTAACATTAAGCATGTGCTTAAGTGCTCTGCTGGATTGAGGCCTATACTGGCCCAAGAGCTGCTTGTTCCTGATCTTAGCTGTTCTATTTCATGGCATACAAACAGAGAAGCAGATAAAGGCAAATACTCTTGCTGACAGGCTGCAATGTAACCCTACCCTTTTGCTGAGCATTCAGACGGACAACACACAAGAACCCAAAAAACAGAGAGAGAGAGAAAACATGCTGTTCCCTTAGCCAGTGACACACAACTCACCCCAGCTTGCTGTAAGCTGGCTCTCTCAAGACTTACTCTGTTCTGCATACTTTGCCTCAGAACCCCTTAGCTGTCCCTCCCTGCTCCTGCAATTTCAGTTCCAACACAGTCCTCCAGGATGAGACCGAAGACTGGTCCAAAAAGGATGGGCAAAGGAATAGCCCAAGAGGAGGGCTGAAGGCTCTTCTGTTTGGGGGCATTTTGTGAATTTTCAGTTGTACCTTCTTGTTGAAGGAAACAAACCTGTGCAGCGAAACCCATTGGTTTTAAAGTCCAATGCCTTTGCCACTCAGTTCACACAGCTCTCAAATAATTACGATTGTTTGTGTGATATTGCCCAAAGTGTGCTAAGAACTCGACACACACAGTCCCTGTCCAGAAGAGTTTACAATCTACATAATCTAATCACAATTGCTCTTTGCTCATTATTTATGAAAACTTCCAAGAATGTTCACTAACTGAACAAAGTTTGTGATTAGAAAGCCAGATTTTCAGTTCCACTCCAGCCCTTTCGCTGTTGTTCAGGCAGCATAACAGGGACAGCAGAGAATTCCCCTGTTGGAAGGGATTGTCAAAGATGGCAGCATCAGCCACCTTTACCCTGCATGGTTTAGGGGACATAGCACGGCTGGGTAGGGAGGGGAATATATTGGACCGCCACTCTGCTGATCCTCAGCTGGTATATGGTCCACAAGGGAACAGCTCCTAGGCTGCCCTAGCTCTTTGAGGGGATCATCCGGCCCTGAGTCATATATTTTAATGAGTTAATTTGAACTGACAAAAAGCACGGGGACTGCATATGTATTTTATCTGGCTGATCTCAGAAATCCAACTACCATTTCTACCTCATAGATGCTCCGGCACTACAAGGGTGATAAGCCGAGTATATACAACTATATATGTATTATTGCATGAGAAACTACTAATTTGTTTCTGAAGAAGTGTAAACTTCATTACAGTGGTTAATTTCCACAATGATTTCATAATTCATGAAACTGCACTCAATAGAAAGGATTCATCTGGTTTTATTATTATTTTCTTTCAAGACAAGGAGTAGTCAAAACACAGACAGACAATGACATCAAATGTTGGCACTCTAATTTCAAAAGTGCACTCAACATGAGAAACTTCTGTTTTCACTTTAAAAGTATTCAGACTTCATAGCATTTGACTCAGACCACATATGGCCAGCACATTTTTCAGTTAACATAGCCTCATTGAATTTCAATAGCTTGACACACACAGTCCCTTGGTTGCAATCAGCAAATTGCCATACATTATGTACAGTAGCATGACAAACAAATTCATATGTGTAAGTCACACCATCAGAAATATTCATCAACCGCTCAGAAACAAAATGAACCAGTTTTCTGGAAAACACTTAACAATGATTGGATAAATGACCTAAATACATCATTCTAAGATTCCGAACACATTAAATGAAGTGCATGTAGATGTATAGAGACATAATTTTAGAGGGACCTTCAATTTTGCAAGTACAATTAACTGGAAGTGGAATTAACAGCAAAGGCAAATGCTAACATTCAGATATTTAATTATCTTATTTCAAATTACACCCACAAAACTGCAGGCTGCTTCTCAATACAATAGCTCAAAAGATCTCAAGCCTGCAGAAGCTGAAAACATTACTAGCAGCTATCATGAGTGCAGTCTCTTCACTGTTTTATAAGCTGTCACAAAGGCTAATAAGGCATTGCAATCACTCCATCTCAGGTAAGCACAATGGGCATTTGAATACCATGTGATACTACATTAACCCACTAGTCAACTTCTCTACAGACACCAGGGAAGTTTGGCCAGTGGAAAGACTGAACATGTAATTCTTAGGGTCAGTGGTAGGATGGTGAGAACCCATTAGCCCTATAAGAAACCACAGGGGCTCAGAAGGAATTGTAAAAGGGGAAAGAGACCTATATGTGGGCCATGGTAACTAACATGTAAACAGCTTGAAATAAAGTTTTGCCTCTACTCTGCCCACCTAACTGAGCTGGGATTTATTTAAAGACTCTAAAGCTCACAGTTGATTTTATTCAGTGGCAATTATGTTCCTCGCTCTGATGTGCTTGTCAAGGAGTGACACTCCTAATTCCTTCTAACTACTAGAGGAGCAAGCATCTGCTCCTTGGTTCCTCTTCTACTCAGAGTTGGATGATTTGGGAGAGGGAAAAAAAGGAAGCAAAAGGCATAGAAGACAGCATGCTACATTAGTGCTCCTCAGAGAGGGTGAAGGTGCTGGCCTGTTTCCTGCCTCATTGGTTATTGGTTATAGAAAAGCTATAGGCCAGATTCCGGTATCCTCATGTCGGATAGCACCTTACTCCATACGTCACTAATAGCAATGGGAGCCTGGATTTTGATGTCAGGGAGCTCCTAGTCATAAACTGGCATGGAGATGGCAGTTACAAGATGGTCGTTAAGCTCTCGGATGAGGCAGGAGTGCATTTTCAGCAGCTGTAACTGAACAGTCCTTTTTAGGTTCTGCTCTGCTCATCCCACCTGGGGAGGGGACTAGAAAAACTGATGCAAACATAGCCTGCCTCATACCTCCCATCCAGATTACCGCATCCAGAGGAATCATCTGGGAGCGTTCAAAATCAGTAAATTCATTTAAACGAATCTGGGTGTTGGAATGTCAGGACTCTTATGGAACAACCTAATACTGATTGTCCAGAGCATTGTATTGCAATTGTGGCCCGAGAACTTACCCGATATGACATCGATATCACTGCCTTGAGCAAGACCCGACGAGAGGGGCAGCTCAAGGAACAAGAATCTGGATATATCTTCTTTTGGAAATAAAAACCTGAAGCAGAATGTCGAACTCATGGAGTTGAATTTGGCATCAAAACTGAACTTGTCAACCAACTTCACAAGCTCCCTATTGGAATTAACTAACACCTTAAGACTCTTTGATTGAACCTTGCAGCAAACCAATATGCTACTGTTATTAGTGTGTATGCCATGACACCCGATGCCGATGAGATGCTAAAGAAGAATTGTACACCAGCTTTCATCAAGTCCTCTCTGGTATACCAGTGATGGATCAGCTCATCCTTCTGGGTGACTTTAATGATAGAGTAGGATGGGACTCAAAATATGGAAGGGAATCATTGGCAAGGAATGTATAGGAAAAATCAATTAAAATGGCATCCTCCTCCTGACCAAAGGTGCAGAATGTGAACTTGTTGACACTATCACCTTGTTCCACCAGCTAAACAAATGCAACACATCATTGCAACATCTATGATCCAAGCACTGGCATCTGATTGACTACATCATTGTCCAGGCCCAGGATTGCAAAGATGTCCTCATTCTTCAAACCATGACTGGAAATGATGACTGCTGGACTGATCATCACCACACTATCCCCTAAACAGCTGCAATGGAAATGATGTGGGCAGAAAGTTAACTTAGAGGCCCGCAAGGTTCCAACAAAGCATGACCCCTTCTGCCAATGCCTCAGCAAAAAAATGATAAATATCAAAGAAAGTCAACCGGAATGTGTCAGCAGCACCTGGGATGCCCTCAAATCTATCATCCTCAGTACCTGTGAAGACATGCTTGGGTTCTCTACCAGAAAACATCAGGACTGGTTTGATGAAAATCATCAGGAGATACAAGACTTGATCAATCAGAAACATAAGGCCTTTTGTGTCTGGCAGAATGACATCAGCTCTGTGCAAAAGAAGTCAACTCACCAATAAGCAAAGGCAGAGGTCCAAAAAAGAATATGTGACATGAAGAACAGATGGTGGCTGGATAAATCAAATGAGATTTCAACTTCTTGCTGAATCCCACGATATACATGGATTCTTTAACACCGTTAAAACAATTTATGTTTTATGTTCTGAGGGCCATCCTCCCCCGACATCTAAGGATGGAGGGGAGTTGATCAAAAAAATGGAAGCTGTCAACACATGCTGGAAGGAACACTTCATTAGAACTCCTCAATCAGGATTCTGCTGTTGATGACAGTGTCTCCACCTTCATCCCACACCACCTGATCAGATACATACTCAGAATACCTCCAAACCTGGAAGAAGTGTGGAGAGCTATTAAGAAGATGGAGAATTAACAAGGCATCTGGGGTCGATGGAATCCCTGCAGAAATTTACAAGCAGAAGAACTCACCTCACAGCTACATACTCTTGTTCTGAAAATCTGGATCCATGAGAAAATCCCAGATGAACTTAGATGCTATGACTGCGCGCTTCCCATATCTTGGAAGCCATGTCTCACAAACAGCTGATACTGATGAAGAAATCCAGTGCAGGCTCAATGGGGAAGCTGAGCTTTTGGACACCTGATAAAGAGGGTGTCTGAAGATTGCGACATCAGAACCAAAACCAAACTCATGGTGTATAAAGCTGTTGTGATCCCCACCTAGGGTGACCAGATGTCACGTTTTTAAAGGGACAGTCCCGTTTTTGGGGACTTTTTCTTATATAGGCACCTATTACCCCCCACCCCGTCCCGTTTTTTCACAGTTCCTATCTGGTCACCCTATCCCACCCTACTGTATGGGGATGAAATGTGGACAACATGCAGGAGACATCTTAAAGCACTGAAATAGTATCATCAATGCTTTATATGCAAGATTCTCCTAAACAAATGGGAGGATAGCTGTATTAATATCAGCGTCCTCTCAAAAGCCAATATCACAAGCATTGAGACTATGATTATTTATCATCAACTCTGCAGGGCACGCCATGTCGTCCGGATGCCTGCTTTCACACTGCCAAAACAAGTCTTTTACTCTAAACTCAGCCAAGGAAAATGCACAAGAGGAGGGTAGAAAAAAATGGTACAGGGACGTCAACTAGGCTAATATGAGGAAATGCAACATTGACAACAACTTTTGGGAATGTATAACCCAGGACCAACAACAATGGAGGAACTGCTTGAGGCAGAAAACTCAGCACTTTGAGAATCAAATGTCTACATATAACGGAAAAATGGAAGCAATAGAAAGAGCATGCTATGGCCCGAACCACTACCCCAGGTTCACCTGCCCTGCTCGGAAACGCATGTCTGCAATGTGGCAGAGTCTGTGGCTCCAGTATAGAGGCCTTATCAGCCATCAGATAATTTGAAATGGACAATCCATGAAAGACAATCATCCTTGACCTTGAGGGATTTCCAGTGATGACAACTCCATAAGTAGTCCAATTAAAATCAGTGGAAGTTGGGATGAAGGTGAAGACACTGTCATCAACAGCAGAATCCTGATTGAGGAGTTCTAATGAAGTACTTTAGAAGTTACTACTAAATTGGAATAAGGGTATCAGACTCTGCCCCTACATCATTATTCTATGAGGACATTTTTTTTAATGTGCTAATGCTAGTTTAATGTCCAATCCCTGATAAAAATCAGGTAGCCCCGCTTGCTCTTATCAGTAAGGAAATCTAACTTGAAAGGTGGAAATACATGAAAAGTAGTACCAATTCTTTTAAACCAACTTTTTTTTTTCTAAAATAGCTTTCCTTTAATATGTTGCATGTGTAAAACTTGGCCAATTTTTTTAATGCAACCTCAATGAAGTCAGTAGAGTTATGGGGGTAACTGAGGGCAGATTTTGCCCCAGTATGCAGTAGTGCCATTTATTATGTTTTAATTTATATGAGTTTAGGAAGATGTACGCAGCTCACTACATGGCTCCACCACTTATGAGGAATGTGATCATTTCAAATTTGTGCCAGTGAAACTTTACACCATCCCCAATGGATTTAGTAGTATTCATTTTAGCAGCAATGCAATGGGTTTTCATTTGAAAACCCATTGCTCATAACTCCAAAAAAAATCATCATTCTGAGATATTTCCAATTCTTGGTCTTGGGCAAAAATGAATCTGAAAGATTTGAGCAAAATCTTGCCAGTGCTCGAGTGATGTGAGAATGAAAATCCCAACGAATAAATATCAATCATAATATACAGGAAAAGTGTGATTCACATGTTTGAAGTTAGAAACTATCAAGCCTTCTCCTCCTCCAACATAGGTCTTAAATTCTGTCCAGTGGAATTGTCCAGGGCAGTTAGGCAATTTAGAAAAATTTCAGATTATTCCGCCTCAAATTAGGCTAAATTACAGAGTCCATAACTACTCAGTGAGAGGAAAAATCAGAGAGATTTTTATTGAGCAAAACAAAAGTTCTAAGATTTCAGTTAAAGGAAAAGATGCATCCTTTGCTTGTAACATTTATATTCATTAATATTGGTGGTTTGCAAGGGCAGGAAGTCAGAAGTTTGGAATTCCTCCTAGCTGTGACCAAAATCATAGGTAAAAAGGGTCAGTGAGGCAGTAGTAGCTTCAAAATCAAAGGAGAAGATAAATATATCTATAGCATGGGTGCCTTTTTGCTTTTGTGCTTCATGTGGCTACTTCTTTTAAATATCTCTGTGATCAGCTCTAAGGGGGGGAAAGATAGAAAAACAGAAGCAAACTGAAATCTGCTTAGCAATATAAAGTGCCTCAGGATAGTAAGTCAGGGGTCTACTGTAAAAATACAATGGTTTTGTGGAATGTCCAAATGATCTGTACAATGGTAAGGGGAAGATCACATGAATACACTAGTTCTGAAACCAAAAGTTCCTCTACTGTGTGGCAGATGGTGAATTCTCCACCACCCAAGACATGACTTTGAAATGTTTTCCACAGTAATTTTAAGGTATTGTGCCAACTTTCAAATCTTCCCCTTTGGTTTCCATTCAGACACACACTGCAGATTTACACTTCAAATCCAAGTTGCCAACTATAGCAATACTTCTATTAAGGAAGTCACACAAAATAATATGTATGTGCTTACAGAACAGCCTACCCATGTATTAGTGTTAAATAAACAATTAAGTGAAAGCCCTAAAATAGCCTAGACTGAAAGAACCTGTTCCCTGTTTTCCTGTTCCCATCATTTGAGGCAATAGAAGAAAATCATAAGCACTTCACACTTTCTATCATCCCTGTACATGTACCTGGCAATTCATTGTGAGAGATTTTTGGATCAACTTGGTTTGTTTTTCATAAGAGTAATGGGTTAAAACCAGAGCCCTGGCCAAATTCCAACTAAGGTAATTACATCCTGCCTATCTGAATTGCCCAACTACTTTCAGTTATATATAATAATCATTTTAATCATTTTCACTTTCAATCTGGTTGTAGTTATAGAACAGCTGATGCCTTGCACCCCAAAGGTTTCTGAGATGCAAAGGTGTTGTAAGGCTTATTAAATACTTTGACTTTAGTTTGAAGTGCCAAGTATTATATGTATTCACTTACATACGACCTTCTTTATTAGTAGCATCTACCACAAGAACAAGGGAGACTGTTTGCGTAGCCATTGAAGCCACTTGGATGGCCTGTAATGAATATTCTGATTCCGCCCTGCTCCAAGAGACTCAAAACTATTCTAATTTCCATGACATGTGAATCTGGCCTTCAGAGCTGCAAATATTTTCCTGAAATAAATTTTAATTAAGTTTTTAAATTGTTAATATGGATATTTTTGAAAGAAGGAACCCCAGTGAGGAGTTATAAAAAAAGTGTATGTACATTGTGCCATTTGTGTGCATGATGTTTTATAGATATGAATAAAGACAAGGTTCCTGCCCCAAAGTATGAATGTAACCAATGGAAAGATTCCCAAATCAAGTGACATTGGATTAGGCCCTTACAATCTAAATTGGATAAAATAAAAAAAGAGAGGGATGGAGGAGACAGTGTAATATGAGTGTGAAGTGATAGAATCACTATAGAAATGTCATGCATCTCATCAGTTACAAAGAGTGCATCCCCAAATTATATTTTTATAATACAGGGAGTCCTCGGACTTACAACGCCCGATTTACGTCGAACGCCTCTTACAACATTTTTCAATTGACTGCCTGTTTCGCCCCCACGACACTTGTTTCGCCCTTATGATGCTCAATTTGCATAAAGTTTGCTTGAAATCACATCCTGGTTGCGTTATACTGGTATGGAGCTGGAAGGGGTCACTTCTGATTGGCTTCGAGGCAGCAGGCTAGCTTGTTGCTGGGTAGGGTTGCCGCTTATTTTGGATTAGCTCCTGGCCCCAGGCTCAGCCAATCAGAAAGCTTGAATAGTGATTGGCTGCGGCTCAGCATGTGTGCCATTCTCCCTGGCTTTCTGAGCCTGTGTTGCCGGCATTCTGAGCAGCATATGAGTTTATATTTTTTTTCAATGGTGTTTACAAAATACAGTGTACAGTAAATACATTGATGCTGCAACATTAGTCATCTATAATTCATTTAGTACAAAAATCTGTGTTATTGTGGTAAAAATAGTGTATCAAGCCTTGGTTCAGGAACCAATCCCCCCTTCATCTTCATACCATTGATTCCTAAGGGAAAAGCAGTTTTGACTTACAGCGCAATTCTGAGAAATGAATTCTGTCGTAAGTCCGAGGACTCCCTATAATGAGATCTAAATTGAGCTATTAGAGATGGAAAGTGACCTGGTATAAGCTAGGTTTAAAGGAGGGAAAGGAAGATTGATTGGCTCATTGGATGGAAGAAGATGTTACACGTGTAGGGAGGAGTATTTTAAAAAAAAGTAGTCAGGTGTCAGAGGAGATGAATGAAGCCAGGAGACAGATGGACCTGGAAGGGCACAGCATATGACAGGATGAGGAAAGAACTTGAGCAGTAAGAGAAAGGAGTCTGAATTTCTTGCAGAATGAAACAGAAGACAGAGAAGCATTCTGAGAAGAAGTGTGACTTGGTGTGGCTGGCCAGTAAAGCACTTTAATTGCAGTTGAATGGGCTGGAGCCACGAGAGAAAAGGAGAAGGTTACAAAGAGATAGATAACAGGGACATGAACTCATGAGAGTGACAGGATTTGATAAGAGCCTGGATATGCATAAAGGACTGGGAGGACACAAACACCACCCAAGGCCGTAAGTTGGAGTGACTGAAGTTGTCACCAGAGATGGAGAAAAGTTGGATGGGAAGATACGTTCATTTTTAGACATGGTTAATTTTAGGATGCAGTAGGACACTCACGAAGAGATATCCAAAAGATAGACAGTGATGAAAGATTGGACAGAGAAAGAGATGAGAAAGAGAGATCTAGAATTGATAGTCTTTGGCATAAAGGTAGTAAACAGAACTGATAAAGTCACCCAGGTTGGCTGTTGAAGGAGAAAAGAAGGGATCAAAGATAGTCTACTGAGAAAAAACAACAACAAAAATAGGAAGGGGAAAAAAAGCAATGATGAATTAACGGTCAGTGAGGTAGGAGGAGAACCATATGAGGTCAGAGTCTCAGAAGCCAAAGAAAAGAGGACAGTCCAGAGCACAGATTAAGAATGATTATAGAGATGAGGCTCTTAGACTTGGCAAGAAAGAAGTAGTTCGTTACTTTGAGGGCTTATTTAGTGGACAGGCTATACCAGAAGGCACCAAGAAAGAATACAAGTCACCGGGAGTAGAGGGTACACTCAAGGAGGTTGGAAATGGAGCAGATAGAACATAGGGAATTTTTGAACTGCACAGAGGAGAAAGGGAAGAAGGTGAAGAATTCCTGCTGGATAATGCTAATTTTGCCTTTAAAGAAATTTGCAAGATCATCAACAGAGTGAGAAAAGAGGGAAGGAGGATTTTAGGTTGGAATTAAAAAAAATAGACAGGGACTGGACATATAAGAGTAGGTGAGGGAGAAGTAGGATGATCATACTATTCCTGGACAAATAATGTTAAAAGAAGACTCACAAAACATACAGTAAAGGAAGTCACTGGAGAATTTTTCCAGAGATATGGAACCAGAGAAGAAGCAAAGGAAACAGATCCTACCTGTATTTTATTATCTTCCATCCTCTCCTTATTAGGACATAGGGAATCTCCATTTATAGATCCTCCCCTAAGGGATCCTCCCGTAAGGGATGTCCGAGCCACATGCTCCTCTGCACCTGTCAGCTTTCCCCCAGCCCTTAGTTTAAAAACTGCTCTACAACCTTTTTAATTTTAAGCGCCAGCAATCTGGTTCTATTTTCGTTTAGGTGGAGCCCATCCTTCCTGTATAGGCTCCCCCTTTCCCAAAAGTTTCCCCAGTTCCTAATAAATCTAAACCCCTCCTCCCTATGCCATCGTCTCATCCATGCATTGAGATCCTGCAGTTCTGCCTGTTTAACTGGCCCTGTGCTTGGAACTGGAAGCATTTCAGAGAATGCTACCATGGAGTTCCTGGACTTCAACCTCTTACCTAGCCTAAATTTGTCCTCCAGGACCTCTCTCCAATCCTTCCCTATGTCATTGGTACCTACATGTACCATGACCCCCAGCTCCTCCTCAGAACTATACATAAGCCTATCTAGATGTCTCGAGAGATCCGCAATCTTCGCAGCAGGCAGGCAAGTCACCATGCGGTTCTCCTGGTCACCGCAAACCCAGCTATTTATGTTTCTAATGATCGAATCGTCCATTACGAATATCTGTCTCTTCCTAATAACTGGAGTTCCCTCCCCCGGAGAGGTACCCTAAGTGCGAGAGGATACCACAACATCATCTGGAAGGAGGGTCCTAACTATGGGATCATTTCCCTCTGCTCCAGTTGGATGGTCTCCTTCCCTGAGGCTTTCATCTGCCTCAACAGCACAGAGGCTGTCACAGACAGGGGGTGGGACCGTTCTACTGTATCCCGGAAAGTCTCTCATCTATGTACCTCAGTCTACCTTAGCTCCTCCAGCTCAGCCACCCTGGCCTCCAAAGCCCGTACGCGATCTCTGAGGGCCAGGAGCTCCTTGCACTGAATGCACACATACACCACCTGCCCATAGGGCAGGTAATCATACATGCTGCATTGGGTGCAATAAACTGAGTAGCCCCCACTCTGTTGCGGGACTTCTGCCTGCATTCGCTTTTCACTCCTGCAGCTGGTTCCTTTGTTGTTATTTTGTTTTTATCAGGGGATGTTTTTTAGCTTAAGTTTAAAGTTTAAGGACTGTTAACTGTATGTAGTCCCCTCCCCTCATGCTCCCCCTGTAAACTCCTTCGCAAAACTCCCATTAGCCGCTCCTGTTCGTTAGCTCCTCTGGTCACTTAGGACTGAAAGCGACCAGAGGAGCTAGACAAATCAGCTAGAGATTTACCAAGTGGTCAAAATAAGAACATAAGAACGGCCATGCCGGGTCATACCAAAGGTCCATCTAGCCCAGTATCCTGTCTTCCGGCAGTGGCCAATGCCAGGTGCTTCAGAGGGAATGAATAGAACATCCCCTGTTGCCCATTCCCTGCTGGGCAAAAGTGCTAGGAAACCAATCCCTTATGTGCAAAAATGCTTATAACAGACCAGCAAATGTAGAAATGCAAATTGTGTGCGTTCTCCCTGGAAGAGAGAGAAAAAATGGTGGTGCACAATTGGCACATGTTGAAAGGGCACAACCAAACCACGAGAGCCAAGGTTATAAAAGTTGTTAAATACACTGCTGAAAAGTGCAATGAAAAAGCGGTGGAAAGGCCTACCTAACCAGCTATGCTATGTGATAAAGAACAATACAGTGAGCAGAACTGTTAAAAATCAAGGAATTGATAACTGTTTTTAAACATGGCAAGTAAGACAGCTAAGTTCCAAATTACCGGATAATGGCAGAGACATCACCAATGGATATATCAGGTGTCTGGGAAGGAAAGAAAGAGGAGGTATTGTTTGAGATAATGTAGCTCCTTGATAAATGGAAGTTCCCACAGGTTGTTAAATATTGGGGAGATGACTAATTAAAATGTCGATTTCTGAAAGCTAATTGTTATAGTATGCACTATACCTACACACAGTGGAATGTTACTGGAACTGGAAATTCAACTTCATGGCTAAAAGAAGAAGGCTCAAGTACTGCACTACAACAGAGCCTGTAACAGAGAGGGTTCAGATACACATCATCCTGGACACACTGGGCCTCAAACAAGCACTAGGCAGGGCATTCTCCATTTGGGTCCTTGAACTTTGGAACTCACTTGCTCCATAGATCCGTACTAGCCCAAATCTGTTAAGGCTTCAGTGCATGCCACATGAGGCTCACCTTTTTTCCCCCCTTGCTGTCCATGAGTAGGTGAGTGTTGTGTGATGCTGGAGGGTGGTGGTTGGGGACTCTGGGGACTTGATTAATTTCAATTATATTTATGTTAGCACTGAGTTATGTCTTTTGAACTAGGGGAATTCATAGATCTATTTATTAATGTATTTTTCAAAAATCATCAAGGGTGCTCAAAGCATTGGATAGGTGCCCTCTCATTGTACTTTGTAAATAAAATAAATAAATAAATAAAAACCAACAAATCAATCAATAAAACATGTTGGTTACTTAGCAACTTATAGGATCTAGAAGTTTTATTTATTCTTATGATTGTCTCTTTTTTGTTTTGTTTTTCCTCCTTTGATTAATTTAGAAACACAAACTTGCTAAAAGAATCCTGAGTGTGTTTCAAGATTCTTGTGATGAACAATATCTTCAGACTTTTGCTGAGATGAGAACTACTCTGCTTGCAAGTGTTTTCTATCTTTTTCTTCACTTCGGTGGGGGGAGGGGTCCTTATTTTTGCTCAAGGAAGAGGGAGATTATTTTTTTGAAAAAGAAGAAAATCAATGGAGTTAAAGACTGATCCCAAGATTAAATCACAACACTAGAGAGAACACCAGGACATCTGTAAAGTGGGAAATAGTTTTCTGCTCAAATGCACAGTAAGGTGGTTTTAGACACCTGTTTGTTGCACTTTGCTTTGAAAAGAATAACCCATCATTAGAAGAGACCCCTGCACAGCAAAAATTCAACAGTTTACTGTCTCAGCATGCATAATGACACTGAGTCTCCTAGCCAGAGGCTAAGGTATAATCTCCAAACTCTGTAAAACAGATATAGTAAATATTACTACGTCAAATAAAATACACCTCTACCCCAATATAACGCTGTTCTGGGGAGCCAAAAAATCTTACCACATTATAGGTGAAAGCGCATTATATCAAACTTGCTTTGATCCGCCGGAGCGCACAGCCCCGCCCCTCCGGAGCACTGCTTTACCACGTTATATCAGAATTCATGTTCTATCGGGTCACATTATATCAGGGTAGAGGTGTATAGCCATGTATATATACTAGAGAAAAGGCAGTCTGTCTGTCTCTAGTATTGGATTCTGGATTTGGAGACTCTGAACTGGCAGGCTTTGAGTTTTGAATCAGTTTTGCGAGGATGGGACACATTTTCTGTCTTACACCTTCCTCATCAACCTATTCCCAGTTCCCTTGAAAGACATGCAAAAGCATCTGCACTGGGTAGAGCTACAGAATCAGCCCTTCCATTGTTACATTTCCTTCCCTAATTAACAAATTGAGGCAGGAGGACAGAAGAGGCTCAAAATCAACCCTCACCTGCTGACAATGCAGATCTTCCTGTCTTGGGGCATGGCAGAGGCAGTAAGCAGATGAAGAATATGGAAGATGAATGTAAATAAACCCTTTGTAAGTGGAACTTGATGAATTATTAGTTGTGAATAAACTAGCTGATAGACATAGCACTTTTTTTCCTGTTTTGCTAATCACGTGTGAACAGATTTTAATTTCTGCCAGTTTGTCATTCTAAATATTCACTTTCACTTGTCTTCACTTTCAAGGCCCTTCACGACCTATCACCTATCATCTCTCATTCACTATTGAGAGGTCGACTCCAGCCTCCAATCCTCCCATGATGCCAGCTTCCATTGCCCACTTGCTAAATTTCCAACGACGCATGCTGGTGCTGTCTCCCATGCATGTCCCTCATGTCTGGGAGAAGCTCCCTGAGAACATTAGCAAAGCTCACTCATTATCCTCCTTCAAAACCTTCCTTAAAACTCTTTTCTGCGAAGCCTACAAAAAACTTGATAATAGTTCAGCTGCTGACACTACCATGCATCATGATGACCATGTTTCCTTGTACTTGCCCATCAGTCTATCTGTTGTCTCTCATTTTATACTAAGATTGGAAGCAATTTGGGGCAGGGACTGTTTTTTTTTTTTTTTTGTTCGGAGCTTGTACAGCACCGAGCATGATGGGGTACCTAGCATGATTGGGACTGGGAATGCCTAGGCCCTATGATAATACAAATAATAAATCAGTAACAACTCACTGAATGTTCAGAGTGAAGTTATTTCTTCTTATGGACCCAAGCCTCATTTGATGCACAGGATGGAGGCAGAAGGAAGAAGATGCTGCTCTCTTATGTTAAGGGAATTGGAATGAGATCCAGGAGACCTGGGTTCTTGGCCCTGCCACAACTTCTTTTGTGATATAGGGAAAGAAAGCATGCAAGCAAGGGTTTGATCCAAGGCTGCATTGGCCAATTTAATTCTGGCATTTCCTAATTACTCAGTACTTGACTTTATAAGTGGATTGTTCTGTTAATGTAGTTTTTTATACGATATATATGGTTAGGTTGGACCTTTTCCTTAATAAGAGGACTTATCACACCACCGGTTTTTAGACTAACTACCATCATGCCGCTTTGTGTAGATGAGTGCATGTGAGTCAGGAAAAAGAGCAATTCAGTATATTCTCAGGTTAGGAAGAGGAAGCAAACAAAAGAATTGGGGCTGCATTCAACAACTGAAACATGGCTCTATGTATCTGAAACACATGTACATCTGCCCCAGATATAAGGCTTGTCATCGTTGATACCCTACCTAAGAAGCACAGATTTGGAAAGCACTTTTCACAAGCAGACCACTGAGGCAGATAGAGAAAAAAATCAGCAGCCCCTTTCACGCACAGTAATTTGCTAGCTTTTAAGGAATCAGCAAGTGATCTCCTTGACAAGAATATATAGTCTTAAGCCTAAGTGACTTTCTGTATACAAGCATTTGAGAACAGGAGTTGAAAACCTCCCTGAGGCATATAGATAGTCATTAGTTTTCCTTAGATAAAAATTCCACCCTATGTCTCAAAACACTGAAGAAAACAAACACTATTTACCACTTTTAACTTATCAGTGTTTACCTATAGATTCTGTGCCCCATTTTTATTTCCTCATTTCATACAGCACTGTTGCTTAGGGTATGTCTACACTGGCAGAGTTACATTGCTGGCAGTTACAGCGCCGCTCAGAGAGCTGAAGGGAAACAAACTACTGTTGTGTATTCACCCTGTCAGCTGCCTGCGCAATAGTGTGTTCACACTTGCAGCAGTATTCAGAGCACTGCACTCTGGGGAGCTAACCCACAGAGCATATCTTCCTTTTCTGCCACTAAGAGTTGTGGGCAGACGGAGGGGGTCGTGGGGCATCCTGGGTCCTGTACCAAAGCCCCGTGATGCATTGCTTTGCATACCAGCAATCCCTGTGCTTCTGTCCACATTTGGCGTCATCTTTTAACAGTTTGTTTGCTGCGCACTCTACCTCTTTGGGCTGCAGGAATGGATCCAGAACTGTTGACCAGAATGCTGTTCGCTCTGACCAACACATCACGAGTGGCAGTGGAGTTATTCCTTAAATTAGAAAGGCAAGAGGAGTGCAACATTGATCTCACCACACATACGTGCTACATGAGATTGCTTGTGGCATTCACAGAGGTGCTGGCCACAGTGGAATGCTGCTTTTGGGCTCAGGAAACAAGCACTGAGTGGTGGGATCACATCATGATGCACATCTGGGATGACAAGCAGTGGCTGCAGAACTTTCAAATGAGGAAAGCCGCATTCATGGGACTGTGTGATGCGCTTACCCCAGCCCTGTGGCGCAAGGACACGAGAATGAGAGCTGCCCTGCCATTGGAGAAGCGCATAGAGATTGCACTGTGGAAGCTGGCTACTCCAGACTGCTACCAATCGGTCGCTAACCAGTTCAGAGTGGGAAAGTCGACCGTTGAATTAATGTTGACGGAAGTGTGCAGGGCCATCCTGTTCCGAAAGACAGACTCTGGGCAACGTGCGTGACATTGCGGATGGCTTTGCAAAAATGGGCTTCCCTAACTGTGGAGGGCCGATAGATGGCACGCATATTCCAATTCTGGAACCAGATAGAAGTACATTAATTGCAAGGGATTTTTCTCAATGGTTCTCCAGGCGCTCGTGGATCACCGTGGGCGTTTCACAGACATTAACGCAGGCTGGTCCGGAAAAGTGCATGGACTGTTCAGGAAGCTGCAAGCAGGGACTTTTCCCCTATGGTGATCTTCCGGTCCGGGAAGAGTCAAAATGCCCATTGTGATCCTGGGAGACCAACCAACAGCAGTGAGGGGGATGGGGAAGGGAATGTTCCAGGAGAAGGTGGGGTCTCAGGACAGCTAAAGATTTGTGTATGTCCCGGGATCATATCCAACCTTCTCCTTTGGAGTACAATGCAGCAGGCACTGTACTTCAGCAGACCCAAACTGCAGAGGGACGGGTGTTGAGTGCAGTGGGTGATGGGAGTCCGCAGTGCTGGACTGTGAGGGGGGAGGACTGGAATGCCGTGGGTACAGACTGGAGCCAGGAGGTTGATAAGAATGTGCTGGCAGTGTCTGGGGGGGCACATGGGAAAGAGTTTTGTGACAGCAGCTGCAGGGGAGGGCAGGCGCAGAGCTGCTCAGTTTGCAGAGCTGGTATCGCCTGGAACGTGTCTGCTTGGCACTCCATAACGTTTAAGAGCCGCTCCATGGCTTCATTCTGGTGTGCGCGTTCTCCTTTCAGTCCCTCTTCTCGCTGTTGCGCCACTCCTTCAATTCCTGTTTCTCAACCGCAGAGAGCATCATAACATCACGCAGAAAGTCCTCCTTAGTTCTTCTTTGCCGCTTTCTAATTCCGAGCAGCTGTTCAGCCGCTGATAACGAAAAGGGAGGCTGGGCTCCCAAGGTCATCTCTGTAAAGTTTAAATACAACATTTTACAGAAGCAGTATTGTTTGCAACACAGAGAACATTGATTCAGTGATTTAAAACACAGCCAGTACGCACACACCTGTCACTAACTGGCTAACCCCAGGAAAGCACACATGAGCCACAAGAACCCCAAAATGGTGAGCAGCCGCAGTGGCAGGGTAAACCACTCTTCCCGGACCCTGCTGTACGCTGGGCATGTGGCTCTTGGAGAGAGTCAGCACTGTAGGGGGGGCCTGATAATCATTCCTGTCCCCACACTTTCCACAGAATGTGATCATTATGGAAGATATCTCACTGCTGAGGGGGAGTAGGAAATTAAGGGATGGTCTTCTCCAAAACTGCGGCTTCCGCCCTGACCCCTATGACAGAGGTCAGAGTAGCAGCCGTGTTAGTCTGTATCCGCAAAAAGAACAGGAGTACTTGTGGTACTTTGTTAGTCTCTAAGGTGCCACAAGTACTCCTGTTCTTTTTCCTGACCCCTATGCGGCTCGCCTATGTGCAGCAATGGTCCCTGTCCCCCCCACCGTGACGGCACAGTGGTGCAGGAAAGTTACTGTTAATGGAGCAAGAAACAAAGCAGCTCTGCCAAAGAACCTGCGGCAGCAGATTGCCCAGTATCTCCATGAGAGTTTCCTGGAGATCTGAGGCAGATTCCCGTGAAGTGAGGGAGTCAATCAGCAGCCTGTTCCGCTGCTCAGACTCGGCATGTGATGGGAGACAAGCCTGCTTTCTACAACCCTTCTACCCCCAACAACTCGCTTCAGCGATTCCCAACATCAAATCCACTTACCAGGGGCCTCCTCTTCTGTTTGCACTTCGCCAACATCTGACAGCTGTGACTGGCTAGCCTCCTCCAGGGCAGAAAAGAGCTCCTGGCTGCATGCATCTCTGACTTCCGAGTCATCCTCTGCCTCTAGGTCGCCCTCTCCACATCCTCATCCAAGATTTCCTCCTCCTGGCTCAGTCCACTCTCGACTGGCACGCGAGCCACCAAAGTATCCACAGTGGTCTTCGCAGTGGAGATGGGGTCGCCGCCGAGTATCGTGTCCGGGTCTTTGTAGAACCGGCAGCTCATGGGCGCAGTACCGGAGCATCAGTTTGCCTCCCACGCCTTGTGGTAGGCGTTCCTCAGCTCCTTCACTTTGACCCTGCACTGCAATGTGTCCCGATCATGGCCCCTTTCTGTCATGCATCGCAAAATCTGTCTGTAGGTATCATAATTCCTACAGCTGGAGCACAGCTGGGACTGGACAGCCTCCACTCCCCAAGTGCTGATGAGGTCCAGCAGCCAGAGGCGTAGCGAGCGCCCTCCGTACCCTCCAACCGGAGGGGGCCCCGCAAGGAAGGGGGCCCCTAAAAGTGGCAAAAAAAATGTAAGGGGCCCCGCCCGGACATATGTTCGGAGGGGGCCACGTTCTTTGTTGCTACGGCCCTGCCAGCAGCCCAGCATTGCTCCAAGCGGGGGATCGCCTGGTGCATGGCAAACAGTAAGGGGACTTTCAAAATTCCAAAGGAATGTACAGGATGGGGATGACGGTTGTCACCTGAAGGCAGGGCAGTCGAGTTCAAACCTATGACCTGAGAGGCGAGAACAGGCATTGTGGGACACCTCCCGGAGGCCAATCGCAGCACTGTAATTGACCAGGGTGTCTACACTGGCACTGCGGCGCTGTACCCCCGGTGCAGAAAGCTGTATGTCTCTCGGAGTGGTTTTTTTACAGCGCTGCAACTGTACAGTTTCTGTGCACTAAGTGGCTTGGCAGTGTGTACACCTCGGGAGTTACAGCGCAGAAAGCTGCTTTACTGTGCACAAACTTGCCAGTGTAGACAGGGCCATAGTGACAGCTCAGGGAGCTCCAGTGGCTTTTCTGCATTCAGACTTTAAGAAGTTAATATTGGACCATAATTGCAAGCACTTTCCTTTCATTATCAGCTGGCATTTCCACTTACAAGAAAGTCTGCTACTGAAAAGGACAACTGTGGCCCCACAGGAGCCAACTGTTAACTGAGAGGGGATTTTTTTTTTTTTTTTTTTTTAAGTGTGTTCCTATTTTGGAAGTGACTTTAAAAATGTCTCTGTGGGTGTTTATTGCAGCTCCATGACACCTATATCAAAGGTGCTCCATTTTGCAAACAGATACATGCTTGAGGTTCTAATTACCAATCCTGCACATTCAACTTGGCACCTGATAATCAAGGTGGGTTCTTTTTTGTGCATCATCACCAGTAAGAAAGATTCTGAAGCTAAAATTCTGCTCTCAGCAGTTTTAAATTATGCCCTCAGTAACACCTGTGCAGCTAGGTATCTAGGTTTCCACAGGTGTAACTAATTACTCCTGTAATTAGAATTACTAAGCAACTCTGTTGAGGATTTATGCAACTAAATCAAATCCAGCTAATGCTTCTTAGCTGTGTTGGCTCTGAAGGAATAACAGGAGTGAAAACCATTTTTAAAATATGTAGTCACATAAGTAAGCAGATATGTCCCTAAGGGTGTACAGAAGGTACCATTTTTATGTAATCACTTTACAAACTAGGCTTGCACTTTGAAGCATTACGGTTGTTTCACATGTGAACAAAATACCACTAGCTCTGCCTTTACAGACAGGAACTGATTGTGAGATTCGCGATTTCTGAGTAAAGTTAAGCCTCACTCATGATCTCACCATAGAACTCTCAAATATCAGGATTTTTGTTATCAGCCAGGGCACAAACGTGTGTCCAGTCAACCAGGAATTACCTGGTAAACAGTAAACAAAGCAATGTGGTTTCTCCACCAGGCAGTTAATGGCAAAAGCACTTTGGAAGATTTTGGAATGAAAATTCATTTACACATCAGATAAACAAAGCTATCAAGCTAATAAGGGGGCGGGAGAGGCAGCATGGCTACAACCCAGCAGGGAATCATAGAATATCAGGGTTGGAAGGGACCCTCAGGAGGTCATCTAGTCCAACCCCCTGCTCAAATCAGGACCAATTCCCAACTAAATCATCCCAGCCAGGGCTTTGTCAAGCCTGACCTTAAAAACCTCTAAGGAAGGAGATTCCACCACCTCCCTAGGTAACCCATTCCAGTGCTTAAGAGAAACTTAATCTGAGATATAAAGGAGGGGGTGCAACACTCAAACAAGTAATTGAATCAACTGGGGGGGGGGGAAATCCTGTCATTTGAGAGTTCTCAAAGTGGGGCTTAATTTTACTTAGAAATCCTCTCAGCCGCCCCAGGTGCGGCCAGGGCTCCAACTGTCAGTCCCGTGTGGCTGCTCCCCTGCCAGCCTGGGAAGTGGGAGGGGAACCCTGCTGCAACTCGCCTTCGAGGCCTGGGGAGGGTGAAGAACCCTAAGGAGCAGAGGTAAGGCTGGGGGCTGAAGTGAGGAGGGTGAGGGCTGATGGAGTGGGAGGCTATATTGATGGTGACTTCCAAGCAGATGGGGTGAGTGCTGGGAGGGTGAGCTGAGGGCAGTGGGGGTCGACGGGGTGGCGGAGCTGCACTGATAGGGTGGTGATGATGGAGGCTGGGGGACTGAACTGGGGGGGGACTAAATTGAGGGGGTTTGATGGGGAGAGAAATGATGGGGAACAGGATTAATTATTGGGCAAGAGATTGGCAGATATGGGGGTGAGAGCTCCTGCAGCAGGGGCCAAAATCATGTTATCCAGTATGTGGGAGAGAGGGCAACACTAATTGTCACATGCACACACCCTAGGGATGGGCAGGGGGGGTTCAAAAATCAAGAGACTGACCTAAAATAAATAAATAAATAAATATACACACACACACACACACACACACACACACACACACATATATATATATATACACACACACACACACACGCAAATATTTTTTTAAATGTCATGATTTTTGGGAATCCGACCCATGATTTTTCATCTCCTGAAGTCGGCAATAGTGCTTTATAACTTGCTCCAAACCCAAATACTTAAATTTGTAGAATATATTTAAAACTTCCTTGGCTCATTTTAATATGCACTGTTAAAATAAGAACTTTTGCTTGAGTTCTAGGTTATCATCTCTGTTGGTCAGAGTTAATCTTCCATCCCACAGATTGTCTGGTAGTACTCTAGGTAGGTTTAAAACTGCTTCATCTTGGCCTTCAATAAAATCTGCACCTATTGAAGACAGTATGAGATTTTAAGAAAACTTTGACTTTACATTTCAGGGTTTCTTAGCAAGCAAGGTAGAAGACATGACAAAATCCACTTAAGTTTCCAGATACTGCTAACAGAAATAAGGCGAGACATCTTCTACTGGGGTCAAGACGACTCAGGAATGGGACACTGAATTCTTCTGGATGAGGTCTATAGTTAGCAATAGCACAGCTCTGGTAGATTCAACAAGCAGGTTTGAGCTGTCCTTTTTATTGTTCCCTGAGCAATGGGAACACTCAGATTAGCTTTGATCAAAGGAGTCACAATTCAACGAATAGCAACTGCAGAAAAACAAAATCAGCAGCCTGTATAATATGAACTACACACAGCACCACAGATTCTTGTGCCTTTGAAAGCAAAAAGTGCTTTGAGAATATGTTCATTTGCCTTTGGGCAACATGTTTTTCTCAGTAATGGAGGGTGAACTTCCAATTGTTCACCAGAGGCTGTTTTGAAAGAGAAAGGGGGGGGGGGGAGGGAAATCTGTGATGTTTCCAGTTGTTGGTTGTCCAGAGGCCAATCTCATGAGTAATGGGTGAAGCATCTGAGTCTATGTTAATCAGAAATGAATACATTCAGTCTGCTGAACATATGATATGCTATATTTTTGAAGGGGATTATGACAAGGCAGTTAGTGGGCTGGCTGTTTGTACTAGGAGGAAACTGCAAACTGAGAAATCCAATCATTCTAAAATAAAGGTTTCTATCAGCCAGGGCTCAGACTGAAAAAGAGGCATGAACTTCCTCACTGTATCCTTCTGTCAGCTGGGTCCATTGCCTTCAAAAGGAGTTGAGGGCTCTCAGAACCTCTCAAAGCAAGTATCTTTCCAAGATCAGACTGCAAGCAAGACCATTAAAAACACCCACCTAGATTCTTCAAGCTTTCAGCAGTGACAAACAGTTCTCTTCCTGATGGATTTTTTATGTTCACCCTCTGGTAACACAGCTGCTTACTGGCAGTTACCCTTGACAGCCAATAGGGTTTCCTAAGGGGAATGCTGACAGCCTAATTGCCAGCACCTGCGGTGCCTTTGGTTGTCTGAGCCAGGATTTTAAGCCTTGTCTTGCCATATCCTTTGCAGGGTGCCTTCATTCTGTCATAGGGGTCCAATTACTTTTGTTGAAATGACATGACGTGCAGCAAAATACTAAATTCTTCTGCAATGAAGATATCTAATAAGCAATCCAGGGGTTAAGGAGCAAGACATTTGAAAAATGTACAGCCTGAGTTTGTTTTAAGTATAGAGTTAAAAAATAAATATATAACAACAAGGCTTAAGTCTTTCCAAAACCATGGAGGACACATACTAAGAAAGGGAGGGGAGAAGCATGTGCACAACTTCTGCTAATTTTCTTCTAAATATAAAGGGCCTGGTTTTCAGAAGTACTGAGCACCCACAACTCTAGCTGAAGTCTCAGGAGTTTTGGATGCTCTGCAATTCTAAAAGTCAGGCTCTGAATGATTTCTTTTAATACTATTTGACTTTTTTTGTTTGTTTGTTTTGTTCTCCAGTGATTTTCAAACTGATCCCGATTCCTGTAAATGTTTTTGCTATGTCCACCACTTTAAGGAAACAATTTTCTGCCTATGGTTTGTTAGTGAACTACTCACTTGAACTATTTGCTATAGGCAATTAGTCAAAGTCACAAGCTATTTTTGTTACCTAATTTGATGACAGACTTAGCTAGAGTATAATGGACGCTGAATACTATATAGGTAGTAACAAAATGAATTTTCTGTACAAAATTTCACAAACAAATTTGAATGCAAAAGATGACATGTCGGAATAGGAACAGTTTTATAAATAGGTCTCAATTGTTCAAATTCTTAAGAATAATAATTAATATGAGTTCATGAATAATAGTGAAAAAACTCAGCATTTTTATTTGTAAAAATATTCTCTATTGCCGGCTCTACCTGTTGACACAGCAATAGTTACATTCTGAATATTGTGTAGTTAAAAAGGCAGAATAAAACTTAGATCCATTTAGTGCCTGATCCAATTTGCACGGGCAATGAATAGTCTCCAACTGACTTTGATAGACACGGTTCAGGCCTTCAACATCCAACAGAAAATTTTAGAATGCAAGGTGCCCAGGATTATAAAGCACTCATACAATTATGGACACTCAATTCACATCTAGCTAATTATCTACTAGTATACGGATACCTTACAGTTTGTGTGTGATGTTTTACTTACACTTAGAGATAAGCAGTGCAACACTGATTTCTTTATTCTTAAACAAACAGGGAGACATTGACAGAAAGACACAGGTAGCTGATACATAAGTACATCTATTGAAACTGCCAGGTACTTCAAGTTGCATTCATTGTAACCATGATCGCATTACAGAGTTACCAAAAACCAAATGTATAGTTTTTTTCCTGCTGGTGTTAAAGCAAACTGGAACTTTGACAACCCAGAGATTATCCAGATTCCTTGGCCTTTTCCACTGCTTTTTGTTTAACAGTGTTATTGGTTTGTTGTTGTGGGGGCAAAAAACCTAACTAGTTGGAGCAAAAAACAACTTGTTTCAAGACTGAGCTGGATAAATTTATAAAGGGGATGGTATGATGAGGTTGCCTACAATGACATATGGCTAAAGTGAAGATTTTGTCATGATTATTTTTAGTAAGTCACGGACAGATTGCAGTCAGTAAACAAAAATTCATGGCAGTCATGATCTTTGCCTTTTACTAAAAATAATGGGGGCAGGGGAGAAAGGAAGCTGATGGGAGGATTACTGAAGCTCGAGCCCCGGGGGAAGGGGAGAGAAGAGAGACCAAGCCCCACTGCATCATGGGGAGTAGGCCCAGCACCTGGCACGGTGGCAACTGACAGCTCCGGGGTCCCTGCCACCCACAGCAGCTTGGAGATCTGGGGAGCCCCCATGTCCTGCAGTGCCTAGGGGCTCCAGGGTCCCACCACCACATGCGGCAGCTCAGAGATCCAGGGCCCCCCACGAGCTGACATTTTCAGCCCCGCCACCCCAAGGGATGAAGGGAAAAATGTCATGGAGGTCTCTGAAAATCATGGAATCTGTGACTTTCGAGACCTCTGTGGCATAATCTTATCTTTACATATGGCCCATCTACAACTGCTATTAGCAAATATCTCCAATGGCCAGAGATGGGACACAAGATGAGAAGACACTGAGTTACTACAGAAAATTCTTTCCCAGATGTCTGGCTGGTGGGTCTTGCCCACATGCTCAGCATCTAACTGACTGTCCATATTTGGAGTCAGGAAGGAATTTTGCTCCAAGTTAGATTGGCAGAGAGTCTGAAGGTGTTTTGCCTTCCTCTGCGGCATGGGGCACGGATCACTTGCTGGTTTGAACTAGAGTAGAGTAAATAGTGGATTCTCTGTAACTTGAAGTCCTTAAATCAATATTTGAGGACTTCATTAATTCAGAGGTCATGGACCTGTTGCAGGAGTAGGTGGGTGAAGTTCTGTGACCTTCAATGTGCAGGAGGTCAGCAGTTGATCATGATGGCTTCTTCTGCCCATAAAGTCGGAGTTTGTTTTTAGTTTGAACACTTCTTTGATATGTCTACTAATGCTGTGAACACGAGGAGCCAGAGACAGGAAATAAAACAGACATGCTTAAATGTGAGAGTCAAATCTGAAGGAAGGGATTTTCTATATGTAACACACTTCTATAACTCAATAAACACTGGATACAAATTTTTACATTACTGAATGAATGAGAAACTCTTATTGTTAAGAACTGAGAGTTTTTAAAGTTTTAAAACATTAATTGCTGCTTTTACTGGGGTATATTTCACACAAACATATCTACAGAATTAGTTGCAAGGTTTCATTTGCTGAAGAATGATACAGTGGCAGTGGTATGCACAAAATAATAAAAAATACAATATCTTTGAAAGGTCAAGTCCAACGTAGTATTTGACATTCTCGGGAGTCTATCAATATCCTCTCTGGAAGAAGGCACCCTCGTTACAAACTATTTTTATCCAACCCACTGAGTTTATTTTCTCTATCCTTCCCACTGTCAACCTCCAGAAAGGATATACTGACTATATCTTCTGGCATTTTTCTAGAAGATTGAAATGATCAATCACATGGATTTTGAAAACATAGTACTAGCTTGCATTCAGATAGCTCATCTCATTGCAACGGAACCCAAAACTCTTTACAAATGTGATGTAATGGAATATATACTCCACCACCACTGAAATGCAGTCAATTCCAGAATAGAATGCACCAACTGTCTAAAATTCCACAACACTCTACCCAACAGTTTAGGACAGGAAGTAAAGAATACCTTATCCAGTTGAAACTGCAGGCAAAATTTAAGGCAGCAGAATGAAAGTCAGTTGGACTAATGCTCCAAATGAACCCTGCTCTTAATTTACACGAAAACCAACAGGATGGTTTAGGTTTTTAAAATATTTTCTTACAAATTTTTTGAGACTACAAATAGAAAAAACATGCCTGCAGTAAGGCAGTGAAGGAAAAGATAGTCCACAGATACCAAATTGTCACATAAAGAGAATATATAAAGGTAAAGGCAAAGAACACCTAGTGTATGAAATGCTCAGTGGGAGCTAAGTATGAGCAGTGACTGCAAGTTTGGGCCCACTGTAATCATTTGGCCAAGTTATATGCATGCAACAGTTTGAACCTTTCTTCAGGAGTCAATTCTTCCAGATATTTCATCGCTTTTGGAGCAGAATTCCTAATTTGTCATCTTTCTAGGGTGACCAGACAGCAAGTGTGAAAAATCAGGACAGGAGGTGGGAGGGTAACAGGAGCCTATACAAGAAAAAGACCCAAAAATCGGGACTGTCCCGATAAAATTGGGACATCTGGTCACCCTACATCTTTCAAACAGAAGTTGTGTTACACTGGAACTCCCACTTGTGGCCAGACCTAGCATTGCAGCTCTCTGCCTCCTCTCCCCTGCCTCCTCTGGATCTTGAGCAGGGACTTCACAAACGCCTCATTTCCATAACACCCTTGTAGGGCTCATTTATTAAAATGAACATTAAGTTTTGCAAGTCCTAAAATAAAGTACTGCGAGTCCAAACCCGACAACAACTAATGGACTAGAAATCAAACAGAGGATCTTCTGCCACCACCACCCTCTGTGTCAGTCTTGAATTTCCATGCCAGGTCTTTTACTAAACCCCCCCTCACTGGGCCCCTTCTGAATGCTCTGTGCTCCTAACTCCCAGGCCTTGCAGTGTCCTTCCCTGCAATTTTAAATGCCTTCCAGGAGGCCCTTTTTCCCAGAAGCTTCCCTCTCCAGGGAGATTCTGGCAGCCTCTTCTAGGGACCTTTCTTCTTCCCATTCCCCTCTCCTTGCTGACAGCCTGGCCCTTTGGAGGGAACACCTATCTACGTCTCAGCTGTGTCTGGTTAATGAACAGGGCTGACTGGCTGGCCCCAGGTCCCTGACCCTTAAATGGGAAGACCACCCTGTTACAAGAGCCCAACGTTCTAGGAGGAGTGTCCCCATTGCAGTGTATAGAGCTACTACCATCCACTTGGTGGTATGTTATTTCTCTATATATCTAATCCCATACATTACTGATTTCCCCTCTTCTTCCATATCTTATTCCACCTTTACATCTCACCTTGTGTCCACTATCAACCTTAGCTGCTTTCCTGCATTACTGATTTGCAAGTAGTCCCATTCCACCTGTAACCCTTCTGCCCATCTGAGTTGGCAGCAACAAGGGCCGGGTTCAGTATCTAGGGGTTCCATTTCAATAACACAATGCAAAACCGGCTCGAGTCCCCACCCAGTGACCTGGGACAATTACATACCACCCCTAGGGCACCTCTAAGAGGCAATACTACCCCTCTCGCAAGCACGGAGTCTGAGTGTAGCAAAATCCTTTTAATAAAGGAGGGAAACAAGGTGGTGTTTCCCCAACATAATGCCGCAAACAAGATTCATAACACAAACCATGAGCAAAAGACCCACCCCCCAAGTAAGTTTGGCAGTGTCCTTTTCCCCACAGAGTGTTAAGTCCAGCAACCCAAAAAATCACCCGAAGTCCAACACCCCAAAAGTCTCTGTCCCTGGTCAGTGCAGCCCCAGAGTTCAAAAGTTTATCTGCAGAGTTTTACCTCCCAGCCAGGGTGGAAATGTGGGGGAGGGGCGCAGGGGTGTTAAGGGGCACCTTACATGGTCCGAGGCTGACTGCCCCGCCTCTGTGGGCTCTGCTGCAGCCTTCACCGTGAGCCGCTCCACCAGCCACTCCACTCCACCAGCCATCCCGTGAGCCGCTCCAGCTGTTCCACGAACTGCTCCGCTCCACCAGCCGCTCCACTCCACCAGCCGTCCCCCGAGCCGCTCCAGCCATCCCACAAACATGCTCTACTCTGCCAGCCTCTCTGAGATATATCTTCAGCCCTCCCTCCCCCCAAAGCACTCAGCAATTTCAGCTCTTAGTAATTTTAGCTCTTTAGTGATTTCAGCTTGTAGTAGGAGAGTCTCAGTGCTGGTGCACCATTGGCCCAAAGTGAATTCAGCTCAGCAGCCTGTAACTAGACTCCTAATAGAATCAAAATTAGCTCTGATATTCCACAGTGGGGAGACCATCAGGTACACATACCTGTCCCCAGCCTCTCTCAATTCACTGGGTTTTGGAACCCATGTCCCTTGTCTAGCAAGTGCCACTTAGTTGATGGCGAGTCCCTCTGTCATAAAACAGTTCCATTGTCCTTGATTCACATAATCAGGATAACAACACTTTATTCTTCCTGCCCCAATAACAGAGAAACTGGGGATCCCACAGCTGCCAAAGTGACCATTTGGGCTGCTTTGGGCTCATGCTAGGCGGGGTGGGTGTGCCTATGCAAACAAGATCAGCCCCTGAAGTTCTTTTCCACAACTCGCCACAATCCACCACCAGATATCAGGTTAGAGCTCATCCTGACTCTGCTTACACACCAAAACTCTGGGCTTCAGGTTACTTTCTCCAGCTATGTTCTCTTGTACTTTCCAGGCTAAATTTCAATTTATTTCCTGCTTTCCCAATTTAGAATAATGATTGTAATGTACATGCTTTATTGCCTCCCCTCCACCCACTACACACCCACACCCACACCCACCTCTTCCCAGATCATTAGAGATGTTAAAAGAGAGACTCGGTTTAACACCAGTCCTTGCAGTACTCAGGGGTCACTTCCCTTCCCCTCAGTACATTAACATTTAATGTCATTACCCTTTGTTTATGGTATTTCCACCAGTTCTCAGTCCATATGACAGGACTCAAATCCAAGTCAATTTAAATTAATTTTCTGAAGTAAGATTCCTGTGTACTTTGGCAACTACAGTTTAAAGTTTTCCTACTGAGAACAATTATTTCTTATACTCTGTCTTCAAAAGAACCTTATGTGTAACCTACAACCATTTCTCTCTGCACAATACAAGAGCATCATGTCCTTCATTCAGTAAGGTACTTTAAGCATATGAGTAGTCACAGGCATTGAAATCAATAGGAATAATTACATGCTTGAAGTTTGGCATATATCTAAATTTCTTGTTGAACTGGGACCCAAATCCACTGCAAAAGAGCTACACAGGATGGAGCAAGATTTGTCTCTGTATGCTGAATAATGCAAACACAGAATCACAAATAAAAAAGTCATCTTCACCTTGCTGGTGTTTATGGTGTAAAATTATTTGTGCGTATTCAGACGGAATGCCAGTTATTTTGGAAAATGTATGTGAATCCAAAAGTTTCCCAGACTTTAGAACAATGGGATTATTCATCTGAAAATCTGTACCAGAAGCATGTTATTCATTATAGCCTATTAGTCTTTCATGACCCTGTTACGTAGAAAGTTTCAGGGTACAGAAGCAACATCCTGTTTAGATTGGAAATTCATTGTGGTGAGGACTGTATTCCTATCTACACCACATTTAGCACATTGGGGCATGACCTCAAATACAACCTCAGCGATAACAGTGTGATTTAAATAACCAATCACAAACACCATGAAAAAAGAAGCATGACAAGTTCATGCTCCCTATATGATGAAAAAGATTTGTCCAATCTACTTTCTAAATACCTACAAACAACAAAAATATATTTGCAGACAGCAGAATTGATTCACAAATAATTCACAAACGGAATAATATTTGCAACAAGAAATGTGACCAGCTCAACCCTAGACATACAGCATGCGAATAACAACGCTGAGTACTGTGCAGTCCACAGACAGAATGCCAGTGGCAAATCGCAGAGACTTACAGAGTGTTCAGATGCTTCAGTTTCTTAAATGTGCCTTCTGGGATTTCTCGTATTCTGTTAAACCGCAAATCCCTGGAAAAGAAAGAAGAGGAAATTTAAAATTAATCATTCTGACTTCCTTCCCGTCACTGCTAAGTGTTGGGGGGGGGGGGGTGTTTTCATTTTAATATGTGAAGCTAATGCATCTCCACACCCTTCTCTTATGCATGTGACAGATCACAGAATTCCAGTAAATGGAGAACAAAGGGAGAAGCAATGGCAATTGACAGTAATTCCATGCCCACACACAAGTCATTTCAAATCACTGCCTCCGTACCAGCTTTCTACTCTTCATCGGGTGAACACCATGCCCCTCTACAGGAACTTAAATGGATGGGCAGAGCTACTGCCATGGTACCATTTGCAAACATAAATCCCTTTAATATTACACTCTTCAGAAACAATTCAGCTGAACCTGGGCAATCCTTACCAGGAGAAAGTAAGAACAACACGACTCAGCCTCACCATATGCCTATTGGTTCAGGCCATCGCACTGGCCACCTGCTGTTTGACATAAATAAATTCATCATAGCTTCTGTGCCAGTTTCATAGCGATTACAAAAGAAAGCATGGAATACTTATACTGTATGTATACTGGCAACTGCAGTTCAAATTACTGGACACACACCTGCAAAATAAAGAACTAGCTCACTTAAAACAGGAAGTTGCATGTATCTGTTGACAAACTCTACTAAATTTCCTTTAGAGAGATCACCATTTGTTATGGTTTCCCATAAACTCAGTTCAGCAGAAGACTCAGGATTCCATACTAGTTATTATTAGACTAAAATTACTAGAAAACCTGCTGAAACAGCTGCTTCTGGTTAAAAGAAATGTCTGTGGTTTAGAATAAGCTCCAAGGTGTCTCATTTTAACTCTAATTTAGTTTGAAGGAGAACATTTTGGGTTAATTTGTAAAGGACATTACTGGTTTACAATAAAAATACAAGGTTCAAATGCCAAAGTGATTAAAGGGAATTGCAAATGGATGGATGAATTTAATGTACCTAGGTTCTAAAATGTTTCCTTTATACTGCTCCCCAAAAAGTCATACCCGTACTTTTTCCTTAACACTAATCACCTCACATATTTACTTCTTCCTACTCTGAATATCAGCTTGATGGATGAGCAGCCTAGACCTAGAGGATTAGTGTAGAAGAGCAGACTCACCCCTGTGGCACCTCCTGCTGGTCCTTCAGGGAATTAGCTCGATTTCCAGCCTGGTGCGCCCTCTGCAGGCCAGTGATCCGCCTTGTCACTGGCCCAGTGTCCCTCCCAGGACCCCGCTGCCCCTTTAACTGGGTCTCCCCCTCCCAGGGGAACCCCCACCCACTATGCCCAACTTGCCTCAGTATCAGGCTACTGCCAGTCTTCATCTAGCCCCACACCCAGGGGCAGACTGCAGTATCAGCCTACTCATCACTGGCAAGGTTGGGTTTGGACATGCTGCTTTGGCCTACCCCTGGGTTGCCCTCTGCAACCCCCAGTACCCCTGGGCCTTCTACTAGGCCACAGCCTCAGGCTTTCCAGGCCGGAGCTCCCCAGTTCCTCAGCCTTTCCCCAGCCCTGCTCCACCCAGGTACTCTATATCTCAGCTCCCTGCAGCCAGGCCCTTTTCTCTCTCTCTCTGAGTGCAGAGAGAGACTGTTGAGCTTTTGGCTGCCCTGGCCTTTATAGGGCCAGCTGAGTCTATTTGGGGCATGGCCCCAGCTGCAGCCACTTCCCCCAATCAGCTCAGCCTAAAAGCTGCTTTCTCCAGCCACAGCCCCCTCCCAGGGCTGTTTTTAACCCCTCTGGACCGGAGTGGGGTGACCACCCCGCTACAATTAGAAAAAAGGCTCTGACTGAGCATGAAAACAGAAATTGAATAGCTCCATAAGGGAATTCTCCCCTCGTAAGAGAGGTTATGTCTGGGTCTCTCATTTTCTTAGTGTTCATTCTTTATATTTTTTTTTTATAGGGGCGAGCTCTTTACTTGGCTGCTACGTGCGGGTTGTTAAATCTCAAGAGAGACTACTCAGCCAACTCCTAAACATGGCCCAGTTCTCAATGACTGGGCAGATGCTGCAAATTTTTCTGGAGCAAGTGAAAAATCTTAAAAGTGAAAAAGTCCTATATATTTTAATAGTCATTTTAGCCATCTTAATATTTTCATGAGTACTCCCATTTACTGTCCATGGACACACCACTTTTTAAGGTTGGGAGTATGCAAAAAATTAACAAAATATGCAATTAATTATATGACATTTCATTTCAACTTGTGATAAGAAAACTAGGTGTATTTTGAGGCTAGGTGTAAGAGGAGGCTTCCTTTGTGAGTAATTCCAGTTATCAATCCAAACCTTCAGCTTGTCTTTTCTCTGCTTATTGTATTTAATGAAACTCAGAATGCCAAGATCATCTTATCAAACAATTAAAAAAAATGGCCTTTGATGCACATAAACATTTTGTTAAATGCTACGAGACTGCTTTCTCTCTTTTGTCGTACAATACAATGGTTCAATAAACACCTACAGCATGGAAATATAGATAAGCCAACCTTCTGGTTCCCAGACAATGCACTGTCTTCTCCATGCTCCAACAACTCTTCCCAAAACAATCACTACTAACAGTGAGAAGCAATTGAGACTGTTGCTATTTTAGTGACACATCGCACCTAAATCATACACTAGAAAAACAAAGTTAACTCCCCTTGATGGATTAAATGTATATTTGTACATACGGAATTATGGGCAAAACTTTCCCCTCTGATGCTTTCACTGTGCCTCTCAGTGAAGAAGTAAGGCCACTAAATCATGCCTCTTTTATTCCCTTACTTCAAGGAGTATCATTATGACAGTAGACTTAACTTTGAATATTTTGGCTTGTGTCAGTTTGTGCCATAACCTGAGCGCATTTAAAATCTAGCTTTTTGCAGACAGTATGCTTATTGTATTAGAAACTCAAGTACTTCCCTAAGTCTGTAGCTTATACTGTTTTGAATTGCCTTGCATTTATTCATACACTATACCTGTCTCTCAGGGAATGTTAATAATTTAGCTAACACCATCTAAATTGTGCATGTTCATTTTACTTTTTCCTCACATCCACCAATGCCTCCGACTTTCCTCTCTAGGATATAGTACATCCTGGAAGAGAATTCCAACTCATTTATCAAAAGGCAAAGAAAAGTGATACTCATTTCCCTTCTATTTTTTCCTCATCTACAAAAATGCAGTCATTTGAAAGATCATCCCATTATCCAACTGCTACTGGAATAGCTAACATCTACAGACTTGCGCCAAATCTGGTTGGTCCTAGTCAGTTGGCAGAGTGAGCTCCCTTCTGTAAATGAGACACTAGCTTACACTGTTTCTAAACATTTGTAGTTAGCATTTTTGTATTTGTCAGTTTGTGAAGCTCATGCAAATATCCTTTTTGCGTAAGTGAAATGTTTAGATGATTGCTTCATGTTTATTTGCCACAGGAGAATATATGGTAGTTGGAAAGCCCATAAAAATGTACATATAATTATAACATTCTAAAGCTGTGCCTTGTTACATTCGCTCTAGTTTTCATTGCAAAATGCATTACTAATTTAAAAAGGAAAACTAAACCTTTCATGGATACAAGATTCTAGATGAAAAATATTTCAGCCTAAAGTTTTCTACTTTCTTTAGCTTGCAATGGCCAGCCATTTCCAGGATATGTCACTGCAGAGTATTCATCCTTTCAAATACATGACATTTTATGAAGTCAGTCAAATAAAAGACTGCTTATTCCACAAATGTGCACTCTTTTCTCTCACAAAGGACACCCCTGCCTCTCATCCCTCAACCTCTAGCTATGGAGGACTAATGGATAATCCCTTTCAAGATGTCAGCTTCACCCCTTAGGCTAGCCACCAAGGTTGCTATTTCTTCTTCGCACTATCTCTCAAGCAAAGCAGAATGCACAGCCACCTCCCTGCCAGCTGGGAGAGAAGATGAGATTTTAGTAAGGAATCTCCATATTCATTTCATATGAAATCATTCTTTTGCCATGATCCATGGAGAAACACATCAGTTTTGCATATGTGGAAGTGGTGTCTTGTATAAATTCAGAAGTACTTAATCTGAAACACGTTTGGTAAAATATCTCTCTCTGATTCAAAGGATGGCTTCATTTTCCATTCCCAATGAAGTCCTCAATTTGTCAGTTTCAGGAGACAAGAATTATTTCAGAAATCTGTATCGTTTATACAATGATCGTTTTTACTTAGAAGTTGGTACGAGACATAAGATCGCTTTGCACTTCTCACCCTCAGAACATTCTCCATTTTAACCCTCTATCTGCTCCTTACATCAAAATATCATGTAAAACCTGTCTGTCATTTTAGCCATAGGAGGGCTATATGCTAGTCCAGGGGTAGGCAACCTTTCAGAAGTGGTGTGCTGAGTCTTCATTTATTCACTTTAATTTAAGGTTTCGCATGCCGGTAATACATGTTAACGTTTTTTAGAAGGTCTCTCTCTATAAGTCTGGGGGCTGTGTGGAGGATTCCAGGACCGGCTGGAATCCAGGAGGGCAGAGCTGGGGGACTGCCCCGGCAGGGGACTGAGGAGCTGGGGCAGGGTAGCCCCAGAGGGAGCGGAGTCCCGGAGAGCGGGACGCAGGCCCCACATGGCAGTGCCCCGGGCACTGGTCCCTACTATGGCCCTGCTGCTGCTGCTGCTCCTGGCCGCCCTGCCGCAGTCCCTAGGCGAATCGGGCCGCTTCACCCAGCCCCGGCTGCGGCGCTGGGGGGCGGCCGCCCTGCGGCACCTGCAGGCAGCTCCCCCCACCCGGTGGCCCCCAGCCCGAGTGTCCCACGCTCGGAGCCCGCTCAACCCAACCACAAGGTGCGGGTGCTGCTCCTCGACACGAACCAGAGTGGTCCCAGGGCGCCCCCCGTGCTGCTGCTGGCAGGGCTGGCTCTAGGCTTTTGCCACCCTAAGCAAAAACTAAAACAAAAAACGATGGCCGGAATGCTGCCCCTGAAAATGTGCCGCCCCAAGCACGTGCCTGGTTTGCTGGTGCCTAGAGCCAGCCCTGGGCAGAGGGCTGGGGGGGGGCGGGGGTGGAGGTGCAGGGTAGAAGGCTGGGTGTTGGGGGTGACTCGAGGTCAGGGCAGAGGGCTGGGGGGGTGCAGGGCAGAAGGCTGGGGTGCTCGGCTCGTAGGGGTGCTCGGCTCGTGGGGGTGCTCCCAGCCACCTGCCATGAGCAGCTCATGGAAGGGGGCTTGGAGGGATATGCCCTGTTCCACTCCCTTCCCCAAGGCCCGTCCCTACCTCTCTCTGCCTCCTCTACGGAGCAGCGAGCACGCTGCCGCTCGGCTCTGCTCCGCTCCCCCTCCCCCTCGCAAGGGCCATAGCAGGCAGGGAGAGGGAGAGGGAGGAGGAGGGGCCGGAATGCACCATGCTGGGGGAAGAAGCGGGGGAGGGGGGAAGCTTGGCTGCCACAGGGAGCGGTGGGCGGGGGGGCTGAGTGGGGCGGGGGGCCGGGACCCCCCACCCCTACCGCTCTCCCCTGCGGAGGCAGGAGGCAGAAGCTTGGTCCTGCGGCAGCCAAGCTTCCCTCCTCCCCCGCTTCTTCCCCCAGCGTGGCGCTTTCTGGCCCCTCCTCCTCCTCCTCTCACCGGGCAGGCAGCGTGCCACTCAAAATTGGCTCGCGTGCCGTGTTTGGCATGCGTGCCGTAGGTTGCCGACCCCTGTGCTAGTCAGTCAAATAAAGAATTGTTTATGCAACAAATCTGAGCCTCCCTCCCTCAGACAAGACAGCTGCCTCTGAGAAAGGGCAGGGGTGCAGGTTTGTAGAAATTTTGTTGGTTCCCAGAACCTGCCCCCCCAAACTCCGCCCACCACCTGCTCAGCAGGAAGACAGAAGCCGCCGAATTGCCGCCGCGGGGAGCTGAACATAGAAGCTGCCACTGAATTGCCGCCACTGTGGAAACACGCGTGCCGCCCTAACGGCACACGGACTGCCCCCGCCGTCCGCGGCGGCAATTTGGCGCGCTGCTTGGGGCGGCAAAAACACAGGGAATGCCGCCCCTTGCAGATTGCCGCCCCAAGCACCTGCTTGGAATGCTGGTGCCTGGAGCCGGCCCTGTTTGGGAGGGAGTTTGGGTGGGGGGAGGAGGTCTGGGGTGCAGGCCCTGGGCTGGGGCAGGGGATGGGGTGCAGGGTGCAGGCTCTGGGAGGGAGTTTGGGTGCAGAAGGGGTGAGAGGTTGGGCTCTGGGAGGGAGTTTGGGTGGGGGAGGGAGTCTGGGGGTGCAGGCTCTGGGATGGAGTTTGGGGGTGTGGAGGGAGGGTTGCAGGGGTGAGGGCTGTAGGGTGGGGCTAGGGATGAGGGGTTCATGATGCAGGAGGGGGCTCAGGGCTGGGGCAGAGGGTTAGGGTGTGGGGGGATGAGGGCTCTGTCTGGGGCTGGGGATGAGGGGCTTGGGTGTGGGAGGGGCTCAGGGCTAGGGCTGGTGGAGGGTCCTGTCGGAAAAGGGAAGGGTCCAAGGCAGAAGGGCAGGGTAAGGGCAGCCTGCTCTGCCACTTGTGGATGGGGGGGGCACTAGGACCCTGCGGCGGCAGTTGATGCCAGGAGACAGCAGAGTGGAATCAGCGGGGAGCTGCAGGGGAGAGGTGGGGACACTCCGGGACACAGGGGAGGTGCGTGGGGGCAGCAAGTGGGGGTCGGGGGACACTCAGGGAAGGTGCGGGGGGGGGGGGGGGACACGACAGGCGGGGCCGCTGGAGAGTCCCAGCCCCAAACATTGGTGGAGCCGGGAGCCAAGCCCCAAGCCCTGAATATTGCTGGAGCCCAGGCACCATGGGCCCATACAACTCGCCGCCCCTGGCTGTCAGAGGAGTGGGAGGACCCCTTAGTAAAAACTGAGTGCTGTCTCTCTGAAATATTCCCAGGCCTTCCTAATAGAAGGAAGTTGGGAGCAAAACTAGCACCAAAATTCAGATCCTCCCCATGCCAACTCAGACCACCAGCATTATGCTTTGTTTCTTTCAGTGTTTGGTTCAAACCTTATCCTTTCGCTATTGTAATGATTTCCTAGTCTCTGAGACTTCAGAGTCATCAACTCTACCATAAACCATGATTTCATGGGTTTGCCTAGGGTGCAGGTGAGGCAGTGTGATCCAGTGAATGTAGCACTGGACTGGAAATCAGGAGACTGAGCTCTCTGCAGCTCTGACATTGACTCAATGTTACCTTGGTTAAATCACAACCTCTCTGTGCTTCAGTTCTCTCATATGCTGAGTGGGGATAATAATACTTCACATCACATTGTAAAGTACATTGAGATTTACAGATCTAAATTGCTAAGTGTTATCATCAAGTCCACTGTCAGAGTTCAATAAAATAAAGCAAGAATGTTGTCAAGCTGCCTGAAGTGACTCAAGGGCATGATTACCAACATCAAAGCTGACTGTTAGGAAGCAGGACACAAACCCCAAATTGGTTGAGAGTTCTATACCCAGATTTCACCAACCAGTTATCAATTATAAACTCCTCAGGCACTGTAATAGCCTTAACATGGAGTCACAGACAGTCCACTTGGGTACTCCAATCTGTCTAGCCACTCAGGTGAGCATGCCTTTTGTGACAGATGGTCACACCAAAAATCACAGCAATAGTCAGGTTAGGACCAATCACATACCCTAGTCAATTGCATCTTAGATCTCAGACAAAAGACTATGTTTGTAGCCAATCCTCTAATAAATTATCTGGTGATTTATTAAATAGGAAAAGGAAACGAGTTATTGCCAAGGTTAAAGCAAGGTAAATGTATACATACACACACACACACACACACAAATGAGTTACAATCATAAATTTCAAAAATCAATAGAAGCTTCTGTAATATGCAAGCCTTATATGTCTGTTAGGGCTAACCCAGGCTGAGCAGCTGGGGACCCCTTGCTTATGCCTAGAAACCTTGCCCCCAGAGCCTAAGCAGCATAGAGATAATCAGTTCCTTCCACTTGGGGTTTTTATCTCCCACCTGCCATATACTCTGAACTGCAAACTCAGCTGATGGGAGGAATTCACTTGTATGATTCATCTTGAGAGGGGGTGGGGGAAGCAGGACAACTGAGTCTTTTGTCCTTGGTGTTGTCCCGCAATAATCTGTCTAGGGTTGATGGACCTTTCCCTTTGTGCAGGCAGGGCCAGCTCTGGCATTTTTGCCGCCCCAAGCCGCAGCGACAAAGCGCGCGTGCGCGCACACACACAAAAACCCGCGGGGCGGCGGGAGCGGCAAAGCAGGGGGGGAAAAAAACCAAAAAAACCCTGCACAGCAGAGCGGCAAAGCAAAGCAAAAAAAAAAAAAACCTGCGGGGCGACTGGAGCCAGGGTGCAGGGGGACTCCCTGTGCTGCAGACGTGCAAAAGAATGCGCGCCCGGTCTAGCGGGGGGAGGGGGAGGGAGCGGAGGGGGGAGAGAGAAGGAGGGCGGCCAGGGCTTCAGCGGGGCACTTGCCACGTGGCCCCTCCCGCCACGCCGCCTGCCGGGAGGGCTCTGCGCCGCTCCGGTCGGCTGGGAGGGAAGGAGGCAGGCTGCCCTGCCGGGCTTGCTGCAGGGCACTCAGGGTGGCCGGAGCGGCAAACCAAAAAGAAAAAGAAAAAGAAAAAAAAAAAAAAGGGCGTCCGGAATGCCGCCCCTTGGAATCTGCCGCCCCAAGCACCAGCTTGCTAGGCTGGTGCCTGGAGCCGGCCCTGTGTGCAGGACATAACACCTTCTGTTGCAGATTAGCACTTTACACTAGTTAATGTTTCTCTCTTGTCTGGTGATTTACATAGTCACAGAGGCTTACAATACAACCGCTCAAATATTATCTTACAATAAGGGATATATATATATTATAGGTGAGATTAACACATTCAGCAACTCACAAGCATTCAATAAAATCTAAACCCTAAACACATTGTTATAATTCTAAAACCTATTTTGACAATGTTAACACACAGGAGAGCCACAATGATTCCAGCTGTGTTTTGAGCAGTTTTCAATTGAGGCACGGGGACCTTGGCATGAGCTGGCACCTGGTCTGCCGGCACTGCAGATGAAACTAAGGAACTTCTACTCCAAGGGTTTGATCCTGCTCCTATACAAGTTCAATGGGGGGAGGAGGGTGACATGCATTGACTTTAAGGATGCAAGATCAAGCAACAGAACACCAGGGTTCTATAACAGGATTTGCTGACAAAAGTGTAGAAAAAACTGAAAGCTGAAAATATTTCAGTGTTCATTCTCCATCCCCAACCCCGTGGCAAAAACTGAAAAAGTCTGAATCTTTTCACAAAAGTTACTTACCATTTTTCAACAAAATGTTAATGATTTAAAGAGCAGCAAAAGTGCATTTAGCAGGAAAAAAATTCATCTCTTTAAGTAACTACTATGTTCTATAAGACAGCAATTCCCAAACCGTGGACTGTGAGCTTCTTACCATCTACAGAACACTTAACAGTGGACCACAAACTGTTTGGTCATATAGTGCTGGCTTCTCCTTGCTTCCAGTTCTAAATCCCATTAAACTAAATACAGTATATATTAAATACTTTCTTACTATAACAAAAATGCACAAAAATTTCAGAGAATTTATCCTCTCAACAATACCATTAGAGTATTGTTATGTCAGTTTTAAAGATGAGGAACTGAGGCACAGAGAGACTATGTGATATGCCCAAGATCCAAAAGGAAGTCTGTGAGCACAGCAGAAACTTCAACCCCAGTTTCCACAGTCTCAGCCTGTCATCCTAGAGATTGGATCACCCAAATAAAGACTTGAACAAGTACACAAGAAGGTTATGCTTCAGAACATAAAGAAATTTAATACATTCTGTGTTTCTAGTCACACAATATGAAAGAACAAATATTTTATGTGTACACTGTAGTTCCAATTCAGCACACAGCCCAAAATATTACTTACTGCTGTGCCACAGGTACCACAACAAGGCCATGGAAAACTTGGAATTTTTTTTTTTTTTTTTTTTTTTTTTTTGCAGAGTTCTAAAGAGATTTAGGACTGGCTTAATCTATGGTCTATGCTTAGAAGACTGCTTTGAGGATTTTAGTGTTAAAAACAAGCAACGCTTCTAACCCATGTCAATAGTTCTCATGTTATTCAATTTCTCTACTTCTGTCTGAGGTAGATAAAAAGAAGAGAGAAACTTGATCATGCGAGGAAGAATAATGAAGCTGTCAGTTAAGTTGGTAGCCTTTCAACATCTGGGCATTGTAACCTTGCTACTCTGCTCATGGTACTCATCATATATGATTAGTGATTGGGTGTTAGAAAATTATGTGTGTCAAAAGCAATTAGCATGAGTTAGCGGTCTATTCACCACTACCATTTGTTACTCTAAATGCTGCAGAATGACTTGCATAGGACTACTCAAAAATTAATCTAGGGCTTTATGGCAACAGCTTTTGTGAAACCTTTGTTCTTTTCATAACGTCACTTCTCTGCAATTATGTTTCATGATTCAACTATCACATCTGTCCCCTATAGCTCTACAGAGAGATGATATATGATAGGCCTAACATCATTCAGCCTCAGGGACGCTTTTGATTATGGTTTTGATCTTGCATATATTACATACCAATGCAACATGGATAAATATTAAAAATATATTTTGACAGACATCAAATTGCTCACTGGAAGACATGACTGGTGAAGTGTGCAATATACAAGAAATACTGTCAGGAAAGATTTAGACTACCACCTGATTTATGTCTTTGATGGTTCCATCTCCACCAGGGAGAAAGAATGAAGCACTAAAATGAAAACCTTTCTTCTGCAAGGACCACCCACTTTTTTATTACTGAAAAAGTTCAGTGGTTAAGTCTGAATAAGTCTGGATGCTTATCCAAATTTACCTTCATTTTTAAGATTTCTCTATCTCTGCCCCCACTCCAATTCAACTAAGTTTTCTCCTTTCCACTTATTCTTCTTCCCCTGGATTCAAAACTCCTGATCTCACAAATTCCCAAAATGTCCTCCAGCCTCATAACTCCCTCTTTACAAATCCCAAGTGACCAACTACCTCCTTCTGACCCAGATCCCAACTCCCCAACTGGACTCCTAACGGAGATGATTATGGGGGAGTTTCAAGTCTGGTGCTATTTCTATTGGATTCTGGCTGGCTGCCATATTCGGATCTTACACTCTCTGGGGATTTCCCCATTACACATTCTCCCAAAAGCATCATTTCACACCTTTAACCCCAAGAAAGCTCCAACATTTGCAAGATTTGGGGACATCAGTTGGCCCAATAGATATCAGACCAGATGAGATGGATTTCAGCAGAGTTTGAAGGTTAAGGAGAAGGACTAGGAAAGGGGTATTTTATCTGAGTTAACCCAAACCTTTAAAGGGGACTGGGAATTTGCAAATTTGGCAACATTTTGTTTTACATTTTGCAGGACCCCATTACTCCTGGCTCTGCCACTGGCTTGCTGCGTGGTCTTGAGAAAGTTAGTGATATGCTTGAGAGGGCTCCTGACACCAAAGTGAAGGGAGGAGTGGGAAATTCTTCATTCCCCTGAAGGAGTCCACTCCTCCTCTGGATACTACTAAATGATTTATTGCAGAGATTGCTTATCCCTGGAAGTCATAAGAATTTTCTGAAGGGCAAACTGTTTGCCTTCAGAATAGACCACATCAAACCCAAAAATTTGCTGAGGCAGGATACTCTCCCAGACACTCCTCTCCCTTCCACATTACCCAAGCTGAACTCTATGCTAGGCTAGCTAGCAATACACTCTGTATATATTTCCAGAACAAAGTATCATCATTTTCAGCAACTTGCGGCTTCATGCAGCTTAACATACATTTGATTGCCAAGTGGATTTGCTTCCCTTTTTGGATGTGGTCATGAGAAAAAAAAACATTTTTTAAAATGAGAAAACAAAACGAATAGATTCCCCAGTCTTACACTCGTAAGCCAGTGAGACATTTCAATGGCAGTGCCTTGTTGAAATATTGGTAGCGCATGATAAATGCATGTCACGCTAATTCCCTATAAAACAGTTTCCCTTTCATATGTCGGCACCCTCCTTTGTAAAGCACTGTGGGCCAGATCCACAAAGGGACTTACATCTTGTAATGCTGAGCCACCCAGTGGAATCCACAAACCCTGGGTTAGGGACCCAGGCTCCCTATAGGGCAGAGGTTCTCAAACTGGGGGTCGAGACCCCTGAGGGGTAATGAGGTTATTACATGGGGGGTCATGAGCTGTCAGCCTCCACCCCGCTTTGCCTCCAACATTTATAATGGTGTTAAATATATGAACAAGTGTTTTTAATTTATAAAGGGGGGGTCACACTCAGAGGCTTGCTATGTGAAAGGGGTCACCGGTACAATAGTTTGACAACCACTGCTATAGAGAGAGACAGGCACCTGAAAATGGAATCCACAAAATCCAGAACATTAGACTAGAAACTGTGTATGCTAGTCAGTAGGGGATGCCCTAACCACTGCACTATAAAATCATTCTCAGTCTCTCTGGCTCAATGCATATTTACTACAAAGTGGAAAAACTTCAACAGGAGAGGCTGAAGGAGGTCCATATCCAAATATCCCGCAGTCCAGTGGTTAGAGCACTCACTTGTGAAGGGGAGAAGCCTTGTTCAACTCTTCTCGTCAGGCACAGAGGGGCACTAAATTGGGAACTCCCAGCTTCTGGGTGAGTTCCCTAGCTCCTGGGCTAACGGTAACAAGGGAGGCCTCCTCCTCCCCTATGTGTTTGAAGGCGTGCTCCAAGAATACCTATCGGATTGTGCCCTGCAGGCAAGCCAGGCAGGGCAATGCCTAGGTTTACCTGGTGTGAGGATTGTGCTGAGGCATAGGCTTGTCCTAAGTGTCCAGAGGCCAGCAGGGTGCATGCCCACAGAGACAGACTTTTAGGCACCTACGACACTTTTTACAATGTAAAAATGGAGTGTTAAGCACCCACCAAGTGGGGGTTTTGTGGATTGTAGTAGCACCTAAATCTGGGATTTAGGGGACATCCCTTTGGGGATCTGGGCCTTTGAGATCCTCAGATTGAAGGTGCTATACAAGAGCCAGATCCTGCGAGTGAATCTTTGTTGGAGCTGCTTCCATGGAGCCCAGCACATACCCCCGGGAGTGCAAAGCGTTAGTGTTATGCATAATTGTGGATTATAGAACCAAACACTGCTACATCTATCCTCATAGAATGGCTGTGCCAGTAATTACTCTGGGACAATATTATAACAAGTTCCACTTTTCCCTGGATCGGAAAAGTGTACTGGACAGATGGATCTTTTCTTAGTCTGATATATCTTAAGCAGAGGGTGTGGGAGGAAGTAGGCTATTACCACTAATGGGAATAGTGCAGTGAATTCCCAGAGCACACACCACTGAACATTTACACCTGCTACAAAACAGTTATTCCTAAGAGGCTTGTTCTATATAATTAAATGCAATGCTCTTTCAAGGGCATCTTTGTGGAACAAGGGCATCTGGTTAGGTTAAATTGCAGGTGTGTATTTGCTAGGGATCTCCCTGGAAATCTCTCTCAGGACTTAGAGACAGAAGCCTGAATTGAAATCAGCTATATCTGCTGCAGTTTTCAACAACATTATTCTACTGCTTTGTTTCCCATCTCCCCCCATTTAGTAGATATAAGAATACACAGATGTCCAGCTCTAATCAAAATACCAACCGCTTTCTGAGCAACAACGATTTCTTCTGCTCCCATAGTTTGGTTCCATCACCAACAGTTTTTTTTAAAAATCAGAAATGCAAAATCTTAATCACTTCCATAATGACATTTGAAATACATTTTCTGAGAAAGGAAAAGACTCAGAATGCCAAATATGAGATTAAAAATAGCTAATTTAATAACATTAGCACAAAAACTGTGTGTGTGTGAGAAAGAGAGAGAAAGAAAGAAAAGAGCAACTGGGGAACAGGTCAGAAAGCAGCAGTCTGAAAATGGAAGGCTCAACTGCATTTACTGAAAAAACACAAAAGAAAAGTGAGTCCTTTCTGAAGTCATTATGGCCACTTCAGCATTGCCTAATTGACCAAACCCTCTATCTGTGTCGGGTGAAAGGGATGGCTCATTATCCAGAAAACTGCTTGCCCTGGAACTGGAGTTTTGCTAGTCTCTTGGGTTTATTTTTAAATGCTTTGTGGCTTTAAAAAAAAAAAAAAGGATTTTGTTAAAACAACATAATTTACGAGAGGAAAAAAAAAAACAGCCGGAGAGTCTTGTAAAAAGTCTAATTCCTTGACGTTTGCCACAGCCCCTCTCAGAGGAAGTGAAAATCCCAAAGCCCTTTCCATAATCTCAGGCAGAGGAGTAGATTGAAATTTTGACACCACCCCTAACTCCCCCTTCCCAAAATCTTCTCTGCCAAGAAGGCCCTGAACACCCTCTCTTTCAACTTTGGTTATCTTTGGGGTGGGGGGAGTTTAAAAAAAAAAGGGATAATCTTTCTGTAGATGTTTGTTTTAACCACCTGGTAGAATTCAACAAAGAATTACATCCCCGCTATAGAATTCTATAGGATAGTTCTCAAAACTCTGTGTTAAAGATCTTACTCTCTATTAAGTTCTACAGTTTAGACACATTTCTATGAGCCCTCCTCCCCCCAGTTTACATTTCTAAAAGCCCTAACAGGTTTCTGTCTTGTTAAAAACTATAAACTTTTAAAAAAAAATTATCTCTGCAAGGGCACAGGGGAGGTGGAGGGCACTGCTCTCCCATCCCAGGAAGGGCTTCCCTGGCCTCTCCCACATCAGGTATTGGAAATAGTTTCCCAGTTCCACTTCACTGGCTCCTTAAGCTCTCAAGGGCAGAGAAGCCTAGCATTGGGCTGAGGGGAAAAAAGATGTCCAGGCACTGGGAAAATGCCATCCCTGTGAATTAATTTCCCTGAGGCCAGTGCTGTCTGGGGCAACATAATCAACAGAGAATTCCAAGAGCCAGTGCAAGTTGACCAGGCCACCTCTGATGAGCCTTCCTGGAACTGGGGAGGAGTAATGGCCCTTCCTACTGCACCTTGCCCCTCCAAGTGAGAAGGTGGCAGAGGGGCCAACCACTCCCAGGCGAGGAGAGATGGGAGGAGTCTTGGTGATACCATCACTGCACGTAAGGCAGCTAAAACAACAAGGAGTCCAGTGGCACCTTAAAGACTAACAGATTTATGTGGGTAAAAAAAAAAACTCACTTCTTCCTCAGAAGTGAGGTTTTTTACCCACGAAAGCTTATGCCCAAATAAATCTGTTGGTCTTTAAGGTGCCACCGGACTCCTTGTTGTTTTTGTGGATACAGACTAACATGGCTACCTCCTGATAAAAGACAGCTAAATGTTCAATGGAGGTGGCTAGGGATCTATCTGAGAGAGGATTGACGGAATGAGAAAAGAGGGATTTGTCCCTACATGAGAGGGGCCTTTCTTTGCTCATCCCACAGATTCCAGGGTGATATTTTTCTTCCCTCCTCCCCATGTGAGGCCAGAGTAAAGGGATGTGGAGATTTCTTTTTCTCCACATCCCTCCTGCAAAGGGATCATGGGCCAGATACTACAGCCTATTCCTTCTCCTTTCCCAAGCAAGGCAGAACAGGGGTTTTGCACCTCTCCCTGCACCGAGAGAGGGTATGTGTGCGCCAAGATGTTGGTGTGTGGAGTTGACTCTGTGTGCTGTTCTCTCACTATCCCTTTACTTTGTTCATGGGGGAAAGAAAGGAGGAGTGTGGACCCAGCTCTATGGAGGTGTGCACTCCTGGCTCAGGAATGCTATTAAGGGCAAGTGCTGTAGCTCTCTGCAGCATTCCAGAACAAGTGTCTTGGATTGACATTCCGTTTTAGAATTGGCAACAAGTTTCAGTTCTGTCCCTAGTATCAAACCAGTGATATTCAGCAGGGTCAACATTAGGCAAAATGAGCTTGCCCATCCCTGCTTTAAAAAGATTATGAATGTCAGATCCAGACTCCTTTCTCCACTTCAGAGCCTGACATAATGATGACAGTGCAGAAAGAGGGTGTGGTGTTCTCGCTCATCTCCCTAGGCAACCCAGTCAGAGATGGTGATCAGCCACCTGGGAACCAAGGGGAAAAGTTCCCCACTGTTAGCAATGTTGATGAAAAAGTGTGGTTTGAGATACAGGTATCCATCCACTGAAAAGTGGAATGTGAACCCCACCACCTCCAAACTTATTTCAAATAGGCTACTGAGTGCTCATTACAGGCAAGGAACACATTTGAAACAATAATTGAGAAATAGAAAGCTTCCCCAGTTACTAACACCAGAGCTATTCAATGTCCTAATTACAAACACTATTACCGAGATATTTAAAGCATCTGAAACCTAGACATTATAAATTTATTGCAGCTATACATAACAGGTCCACTCAGGGTCTCAAGATGGCACTAATGGGCAATAATGTGGTGACTTAGTGAAAAATATAACTGATGACAACAATTTAAGATTGTCATACTTTATAACAGTTGTACATGGTTATGCTAACCTAAAATGGTTTGAGTGGTGTTTCTCACTATTTGTAGAGATCAAATACAAATTAACTAGGGAGCATTTTCTTGTGCAATGCAAGGGTGGAAAAAAAGAATACAACAGAAACACACCAAGAGCACTAGAAAGAGAACATTGGAATCACCCATTGAAATCCCCCCATTTTTATTCTGTGTGTGTCAAGCATCCAGGGTTTGAGTGTAGAGGAGAGAGAGTGGAGGATTCTAGACCCCAATAGACTGAGTGCTCTAAAGGGAACTGAGAAGGTTGGAAGGCAGCAAGGATTGTGCTGTGATTTGGTTTAAAGATATTAAGAGCTGATCCTTTTCCTAAAACTCAGAGGCTAGAGCTGGACTGCATGCAAGTCAGGAAGGTGACCTCCTAATCCCATTTTAACTGGAGAGCTTGTTATACCACCATAAGACTGATGTATTTCAAGATAAAGGGATTACAATTAACCTAGACCTCTGTAACTTCAACTATCAAACACATTTCAGTGCATGTGTTTTGCTGTGCTGCTCATGAGGGCAATTGCTTTTAATTAGCAAAGGTCACACACACACACACACACCAGAATTAAAATCCTGAACTTCGGAGGAACAGGTTGTAATTGTAAAGACTGTAGAATTTATTTTTCACATTTTTCTCAAGAAGCTCTAGACTGAAATACATTCTAAGAGATTCTCCACCATGACCAAGTGGCGCTCAGGCAGTTTGGGGAGAGGGGGACCATTAAGCAGCTAGTGATGGCTCCCAGGCACTGAATTGCACAGCTCCATCTCAGGGGAATAGCTTTAACCTATACTGCTTGTAAGAGATCCCACACAGCCCTTACATTAGTGGAAGATCTGCCAGGTCTCCTCTCTCTAGTTGGGGGTGGGGGAAGAGGCAGCTGGAACAGGAGGCAGCAGAGAGTTCCCCTGAACTAGCAGATGTCTCCTTGCACAAAGAGAATTCCCTGCTAAGCAGATTTAGGAATGGAGTATCTGGCCCTAAATTTTGGATGGCAAGATTGTTGTGTGACTCCTATTCCACTCAACAGAAATAATACAGCAGTGTTGGAACTGTACCCCTTAGGTTTTCAAAACAAATTTAAATACTTTGGATTGGGTACATCTTAAATTAACAAGAACAGAACTGATACATAAATCACAGTTTTATTTTGCAAAACAAGATAACTGACAATCTTTGATCTTATGCAGTGTTTTAGGAGACCATTAGTTATTAAGTGTCTCCACTCTAGAGATCACTCTGTGAAATCAATGAACCCCCCCTGTCAGGTATAAGCTTTTTAAATTATGTGGCATTGTGAGGCTTGTCCCTGCATGCATAAGGAATTAGTAGTCTTTATTGCTGAAGTCACAATCAGGTTCCATTCCTGGATCCCAAGGAAATTGCTTTGAAGTTGAGATTTATTAGTCCCAAAGGACCAAAAGTAGACGTTAACTATTTTATTGCCTATCTTGCAGTTATTTTATGTCACTTTTCTTTAATGCAATTCATGTATTAAGTAATGCTATCATTACCAAAAAGAATAAAAGTACAGCAGTTACTGTAACTGTTATAGGTCCAGGTAGAGTACAAGAGAATCAAAGGCTTTTTTTTTTTTTTTTTTTAAACACAAGTTTAGTTGCTTCATTACATTTGGTAGCTGGCACAAAGAATATTTTTATCCAATTGACAGCGATTACGTTAAGTGAAATTTGAGCTTGTTCTATGGTTCCACTAAAGTAATGCCTTTCTATAAAGATCTCTGATAAGTATAGGTTTCAGAGTAGCAGCCCTGTTAGTCTGTATCCGCAAAAAGAATCCGCAAAACCAACAGGAGTACTTGTGGCACCTTAGAGACTAACAAATTTATCTGAGCATAAGCTTTCATGGGCTACAGCCCACTTCATCAGATGCATAGAATGGAACATATAGTAAGAAATATATATACATACAGAGAACATGAAAAGGTGGAAGTAGCCATACCAACTGTAAGAGGCTAATTAATTAAGATGAGGTATTATCAGCAGGAGAAAAAAATAAAATTTTGTAGTGATAATCAAGATGGCCCATTTTAGACAGTTGACAAGAAGGTGTGAGGATACTTAACATGGGGAAATAGATTCAATATGTGTAATGACCCAGCCACTCCCAGTCTCTAAATCCTGGATGCCCCATCATCTCAGGCATTGGCACCCTAACAGCAGGATTGTCTGGCTATGTGGATTCTCTCCTCAGGCCCTACGCTACCAGCACTCCCAGCTATCTTCGAGACACCACTGACTTCCTGAGGAAACTATAATCCATCGATGATCTTCCAGAAAACACCGTCCTGGCCATTATGGATGAAGAAGCCCTCTACACCAACATTCCACACAAAGATGGACTACGAGCTATCAGGAACAGTATCCCCAATAATGTCATGGAAAATCTGGTGGCTGAACTTTGTGACTTTGTCCTCACCCACAACTATTTCACATTTGGGGACAATATATACCTTCAAGTCAGCGGCACTGCTATGGGTATCCACATGGCCCCACAGTATGCCAACATTTTTATGGCTGACTTAGAACAACGCTTCCTTAGCTCTCGTCCCCTAACGCCCCTAATCTACTTGCACTACATTGATGACATCTTCATCATCTGGACCCATGGAAAAGAAGCCCTTGAGGAATTCCACCATGATTTCAACAATTTCCATCCCACCATCAACCTCAGCCTAGACCAATCCACACAAGCGGTCCATTTCCTGGACACTACTGTGCTAATAAGCAATGGTCACATAAACACGACCCTATACCAGAAACCTACGGACTGCTATACTTACCTACATGCCTCCAGCTTCCATCCAGGACACACCACACAATCCATTGTCTACAGCCAAGCTCTAAGATAATAATAATAATATATGGAGATATACCGATCTCATAGAACTGGAAGGGACCCCGAAAGGTCATTGAGTCCAACCCCCTGCCTTCACTAGCAGGACCAAGTACTGATTTTGCCCCAGATCCCTAAGTGACCCCCTCAAGGACTGAACTCACAACCCTAGGTTTAGGGGGGCCAATGCTCAAATCACTGAGCTATCCCTCCCCCCCCCCATACAACTGCATTTGCTCCAATCCCTCAGACAGAGACAAACACATACAAGATCTCTATCAAGCATTCTTAAAACTATAATACCCACCTGCTGAAGTGAAAAAACAGATTGACAGAGCCAGAAGAGTACCCAGAAGTCACCTACTACAGGACAGGCCCAACAAAGAAAATAACAGAACACCACTAGCCGTCACCTTCAGCCCCCAACTAAAACCTCTCCAGCACATCATCAAAGATCTACAACCTATCCTGAATGATGATCCCTCACAGATCTTGGGGGACAGACCAGTCCTCGCTTACAGACAGCCCCCCAACCTGAAGCAAATACTCACCAGCAACCACACACCACACAACAAAAACACTAACGCAGGAACCTATCCTTGCAACAAAGCCCGATGCCAACTCTGTCCACATATTTATTCAAATTACACCATCATAGGACCTCATTACATTAGCCATGCCATTAGGGGCTCGTTCACCTGCACATCTACCAATGTGATATATGCCATCATGTGCCAGCAATTCCCCTCTGCCATGTACATTGGCCAAACCGGACAGTCTCTATGCAAAAGAATAAATGGACACAAATCTGACATCAGGTATCATAGCATTCAAAAACCAATAGGAGAACACTTCAGCCTCTCTGGTCACTCAGTAACAGACTTAAAGGTGGCAATTTTGCAACAGAAAAGCTTCAAAAGCAGACTCCAATGAGAAACTGCTGAGCTTGAATTAATATGCAAACTAGCTACCATTTACTTGGGTTTGAATAGAGACTGGGACTGGCTGGGTCATTACACATACTGAATCTATTTCCCCATGTTAAGTATCCTCACACCTTCTTGTCAACTGTCTAAAATGGGCCATCTTGATTATCACTACAAAATTTTATTTTTTTCTCCTGCTGATAATACTTCATCTTAATTAATTAGCCTCTTACATTTGGTATGGCTACTTCCACCTTTTCATGTTCTCTGTATGTATATATATTTCTTACTATATGTTCCATTCTATGCATCTAATGAAGTGGGCTGTAGCCCAGGAAAGCTTATGCTCAGATAAATTTGTTAGTCTCTAAGGTGCCACAAGTACTCCTGTTCTTTTTGAAGATTCTGATAACTATATAATTAGATCACAGACCAATGACACCTTAGCTTCCAACACTGTGGAAATCTGCATTTATTTTGTAAAAAGCAATACATCAAATCTAATAAGGCTAAAACTAGCATTTGAGTCTCTTTCTTAAGCACCGTCCATCTAATGGCCATTAGGAAATCATCATACTGTATACTAGAAACCACTTTGTAGCATCAAATATTTCATCAGTGATGCATGGAACGCTGCGTGAATGCCATTAAAATGGGTTCAACAACTGGAGTTCTGAGGCAGTATGAATCAGACTCCGTGCAGTGGTTAACAGTAATACAAAGGAAATAATTGTAAAATGAAGGAAGGAAGTGACAAGAATTGGATGTTTAATGTTTAAACTACAGGAAAAGGAGCTAACTAAAGATAATTTAAATTAAGTATTTCACAAATAAAGGCACATTGGAACTAAATGCTGGCCAAACTTTGTGCAGGTGTGTTGCAGATGGGAACAAAGACTTTCCCTCCCTTTCACTTTCGTAGCCCTGCAAAAGAATAGCCAGAGTGCTCGCGGGGAAATGGAGTCCCTGCTCACTCCTTCTGTCTCTGGGAGTACTGGGGGTAAAATCCTGCCCCCACTAATAGGTAAATAATACCACCACATAGCTCTTATATAGTGCTTTTCACCAGTACATCGCAACATACTTTATGGAGGAGGTAAGTATCATTAGCCCCGTTTTACAGATGGGGAAACTGAGGCAGAAGAGAGGTGAAGTGATTTGCCTGAGGTTAACCAGCAGGACAGTGGCTGAGCCAGGAACAGAACCAGAACCCCAGGTCTCCAGATTCCCAGTTCAGTAGGACAGGGCCAGGATTTTACACCATGTGCCTAAAAGGGTGCGGGGAAGGATGGGGTAAGGTTAAAGACCCAGTTCTGCTCTTTCCCCATCTCCTGCACAGACCAACACAGAAGTAGAGCATACTTGTTTTGAGTGATAATACCTTATTTTCAACACAGCACAATTCCGACATGTGATCCAACTCAGCAGTGCTAAACAAAATTCAGCAGTGCTAAAAAAATTAACATTTATATTTGGATGCACCACTTGTTATGTATTCAGCACTTACATATACTCATTAAAGACATATTAACTGCAGTTTTAGCAGTAATGCCACTAACAGAGGTGTTTTTAAGACAGCTGTTTATCCATAAGGAGTAAGATTTAAACAATCTTTGGCAAATGTTCTGGGGACAGAATGTCTCTGGCCCTCTTGCAAGTGCTTAGTGGAAAAAAGAGCCCTTCTGCCCATTGTCCCATTCCTGCCATGCAGTTGCAGAAACCTATTGTCCTTCAGACAAGAGTCACAGTGGAGGAGAAATCAGTGACATTGAGTTGAGATATAGAACCACAGCATTAGAAAGGGTCACAAGGGTCATCTAGTCAAACCCTCTGCCAAAATGCAGCATTTGTTGTGTCTAAACCATCCAAAACAGATGGCTATTCAGCCTCCTTTTGAAAACCTCCAGTGCAGGATCCTCCTCAACCTCCCAAGACAGTCTGTTCCATTGTCCTACTGTTCTTACAATTAGGAAGTTTTTCCTGAGATTTAATATAAATCTGCTATGTTATAGTCTGAATCCATTTTTCTCTTGTCCTACCCTCTGTGGCAAGAGAAAACAACTTTTCTTCATCTTTTTATGGCAGTCTTTCAAGTATTTGAAGACTGTTATGTCCCCCCCTTAATCTCCTCTTTTCCAAACTAAACATACCCAGTTCCTTCAGCCTTTGCTCTTATGGCTTGCATTCCATCCCTTTTATCATCGTTGTTGCTTGCCTCTGGATGCAATAGTCATAGTGAAACTTGTTTTATTTACAGTATATACACCAATGGTGGAGCAGTGGCAGTCACAAAGAACTCACAGCCAAACCAACTCCCTCAAAGCACAGCCAAGACACCAATGCCAGGAACCTGCTCTGTCCCCCAAATTGCCTCCAAATATACAGAATAACACCAAGGACAAAGCCTCTCTTCTGCCACAGTTTTCTCTAGTTATAACTGTTGCATAACAAACTAAAAACAACACAGCATTTCCTCAAAGACTCAAGACTTGCTTACGTGCTAAGAACAATAGCTTGTCAAACTATGTGTAGCAGCACCACCTGGTGACCTGTCAGCACCTACTGACCCGTCATAAAACACAAGAAAGCACATTGAGTGCATGTGTACAAGGATTAAAAGACAGTCTCACTTCCCATGCTCTGTAAAGTGCAGGTATGGCTTACTTCATGCCAATCCACATCAGAATGGGTGGGGAGGGATGAGGATATAGCAGGGTCATGACCAAACCCAACCTCTCTCTTTCTATTGGCTTGCAACGATTGCTGGACATTCCATCCAAGAGGATGGTTTAGCATGTGAACTTCCACTGAACAACAAAGAGCTCAAGTAGGGGTTGTGCTTGCTGACATACAGCACCCCTCCCTGTGCTACCTCTGAGACAGGGTTATCATCTGGTCCTCTATATGAAAGAGTTAAGAGATTTATTTTCCTCTCCCCTAATGTACAAAGCACTCATTGACACAAATGGGATGAATGCACATATGGAGATCAGAGACCCCCGAAAATGGTTAAGCTGAATTCTATGTTCATAGACCTTTGCCTTTATTATTGATTTGAAGTCTGTTTCACTGTTACTCCCATTGTACAATGATCAGAACTATCGGCTCCACAAAGCCATGGAAAATGAGTCATCACAATAACCTTATGCATGAATGCCAGGGAACCTCAGAATCATGTGCCGCCATACAAGTCACAGCTTCCTCCTTGTGCTCTCTCATGAACACCCCTAATATCTTTGCTTTGATATTTTCTGTAGGCGTTCCCCTAGGACTTGTTCATTCAACCACCATGCATTCAACTTTCAGCTTGCACCCAGACAAAGCATACAAGGCAGGTAATTATTGAATAATCCAGCACATATCCTGTCATCACTTATTTCTGAAGTACAATTATCAACTGATTGTATACTACACATTTTAAAACTGTAATCAGTAATGGTATGCAGCAGGTTCTCCATTATTTCAATATTGTCCACCTCAAGCAGTCAAAAATTCATTAGGTCCAAAAAAGACCATAAGATTATCTTAAAAATCACAAGATTTATTCCCCCCCCCCCCATCTTGTATTTGCTTTCTGGCTTTTGAGTCTGTAGGGTTCATGTTTTCAAGCTTTTCTCCACAAACATGAGGACTCAAAACTTTAAAAAAAAAGAAAGTTGAGATTTTCGTTTAACCCCAGGACTCCAGGAGCAGGGCTTTTAAGAAAAGATACCAGATATCTCGAAACTCCCAATAAAAATCATGAGAGTTCACAAGGTTTATCTCCTGCTGCTTCTTTCTCCTCTTGGAAGATTCCAAGCCATACCAAACATGCATGGATTTTACCCTAACCCTGAAACAATTATGCTATAATATCCTGGATCATATTGTGAACCACTGACTCACAGGCACCATCCCATTGAAGTTATGACATGACTAGTGTGAATAAATCCTCAACTGCAGGAGCAAGGGTTGCTCAAACTAGCCTCTATAATTTGGATTACACAAAATGTTGTGGAGGGCGGAGGTAGGTCACTCAAGTTTGAGTCTTCCTCAATACTCACCCACACTCCAAGGATCTATATTATATAAAAGAGTATGTGTTTTGCAGAGGAGGGGAGGGGTAAAATAAATCTTGGATTGGTAGTTCCTCTACTACACTACACTATCCTATGAACTTCATTTAAAATATTCATTTACATCCTTGCAGGAAGTTGGCCTGTAAAATAGTTTCTCACGGGAAAACTATGGACACCAAATGTCCCATTCCTTAGGGCATCTAAAAGTAAATTAGAAACACACATACTCTTTGGAACAATTCTCCGTTGTCAGGGAGATGACCTGGATGATTTACTTGGTCTTTCCCCATCTCTAAATTCTATGAAACTAGGCAATGGAAAGGATACAGCTAATGTGATCATGAAGAACGTACTGAAATCTATACAAAATTTCACACAACTTCAAAGCACATTGTAAAAAATGAGGAAAATAAGATGAATATCATATTAGAATAGTGCATTTTTATTTTTGTTTTTCAAGTAAGTTAACTGCATTTAAAGTTTTACAATTCTTCTTTAGCGTGTAGGGTCACAGTCCTCTCAAGAAAAGAAAAAACATCTGTCCATCATAGGGAACATGTATCACCCTTTGATATCATCCTACTTCTTACAAAGTTGAACTGCCAGAATGAGTTACTGATTTTTTGGGGGGTTGTTTTTGGTCAAAGTTTGTGAGAACCTAATGTACATTAACTCATCAATGCAAGGATTAAACCAGTTGTAAAAATGGTAGCAGGAAACTCTCATCATGTGTTTGAAGTTTTGTTGAGAGTATATACAGCAAAATGTCAAAAGGTCCATACCTTTGTTATTTATATCTCCCCCCACCCCCACAGTATCAGCCATCATCCTCCATCATTGCTCACTTAGGGCCTGATCCAAACCCCACTGAAGTCAATGGGAATATTTCCAAGTCTGCCCTTCTTGGACCCTGCCCACTCTGCAGGTATTTCTGTTTTGTTTCTAACCCTTCCTATTATATTTTATTACCACCACTTGTGTTTAATTTAGTGATACTTGTCTCAGGGTACGTCTACACTTACCGGAGGGTCCGGCGGCAGGCAATCGATGTTCTGGGATCGATTTATCGCGTCTGGTTTAGACGCAATAAATCGATCCCGGAAGTGCTCGCCGTCGACGCCGGTACTCCAGCTCGGCGAGAGGAGCCTGCCTGCCGCGTCTGGACCCGCGGTAAGTTCGGACTAAGGTACTTCGAATTCAGCTACGTTATTAACGTAGCTGGATTTGCGTACCTTAGTCCGAAGTGGGGGCTTAGTGGGGACCAGGCCTCACTCTTCCCTGCACTCCAGGATCATTTCAATCCCTACATCAGCACTTAACCTCCCTCACCCTGCACTTTCACCGTGCAGTTCAGAGTTCTGCTCATGCCATAGGTTCCAAATCTATTTGGCATGTCTGACTATGTATGCCCCCTGCTGGGCTGCTGCTGTTCCTCCTCCCTTTCAGACTAACAGATCATTCCCTTGGGGAAGGGAGCTAATGGTCCCCTACCCATGTGTTCCCAGGGGCTGGTGGAAAGAAGCGGTGGAGGACTCGAGTAGAATTGTTCAGAAATATTCTGACAAAAGAAGAGTTTTGTTGGAAAATGCCTGTTCGTAGAATCTGAAATTTCTTGCAAAAGCAAGTCAGGCTCAACAGACTTTCAATGAATCACAGGCAGGATGACATTGTAACCTTGACTGCTCACCTGGTAGGTTCCTGGGGAGCTAGCTATGCAGACTGCCCTGAGGCCAGGGACTCCAAGCTTCTAGGCTATATCTACACTGCAGTTGAGAGTGAGCCTCCCAGTCCAGGTAGACAGACTCACAATAGCTGAGTTGGAGCTGGAGTGTGAAAAATAGCAGAGTGGTCGTTGAGGCTCCCACAGAGACTATGGATAGCCACCTGAACTCAGACCCAGGGGATCGGGTGGGCTTGATAGCCTGAGCTGCTACCCACTCTTTAGTGTCCACACGGCTATTTTTATTTTTTTACCTGGTCTGGAAGACTCACTCCCAGCTGCAATATAGTCATACCCTTAGGTCTGTAGCTCCGGGCAAGGCCTACGAGCTTCAAGGGTTGAAGGATCCCTACTGTGCAGGTAGGAGCATGGCAGTCCTGGAAGACCCAGCTAAAGACAGGTCTCTAAGTACTTCCATTTCCCATGACTACAGCAAGAAGCCCTGGAAGCCCTGAGAACCCCAGTACAAACTAAGGCTTTCAGGATCCCTGCTGCATAGTGGGAACCTGGAAGCCCTGGGAAACCTGGCTCTAGCCAAGATTTTCTGGAGCCTGGAAATTCTGGAGACTCTCATGGCTTCTAGGCTCCCTGCTGTGAAGCTGGGAGCCTGAAGGTCCAGGGACTGGATTCTAGGGTCCTTGGTTCCAGGGCATCTCTGTCATGTGGACTGCTCCAGCCTAGGAACCCAGGTTCTTGCCAGCTGGACGTGGGCAGCTCAAATTGGCAATAGCAGTGGTGAAACTAACAAGAATGTCCATTTCAGTCACAGCAGCTGCCAGTCCAGGGAGCATATTTCATTTTGAAGATACCAGGTGTTGGTGCTTCCAAAATGAAATTTTGGGGGATTTCCACTCTGAGAAATTTTGAAATTTTTTATTTTTTTTCCCAATTTGCAAAAACTCAGATTTCAAACTGCCAAAGTTTCTCATGAGAGACCAGGTTGGAGAGGTAATATATTTCATTGGACCAACTTCTGTTGGTAAGAAAGATGAGCTTTACAAAACCACCACATACAATGTTTCTCATTAACTGGAAATCCCAAGTTTCATCCTTCTCTGCTAAGGAGACCTTGTGCCTCGGTGTCCACGGGTCTGGAAGAGGTAGGGAACCAACAGGCATGACTGGCCTGCTATCCTAGGTCTGCTTCTCGCTCTTCCTGCTGCTGCAGTGTTACTCCTCCAAAAGGAACAGAACCCTTATGGACCATCCCGTGAAGGCTGCAGAACACATAGCCAAGTATAATTTCCCCTGGAGAGAGAAACACAAAACTTAACCCACAAGTGAATGTTGTAAATAGAGGCAAGTAGTATTGTCCTTTTGGGGACAAATATTGGCTGCCGTAATTATGGTACTGCTTTATTTATGAACCTTTGCAGACCTTCAATGGCTATGTCACTTCTCTAGTTAAACCATAGCCTATAATATGAAGAATTCCTACCATATGGAAAGCACCTGTAAATCAGGTTTATAGCCTTCAGTGTTTTACATGTACTTCAGACAACACAAGTCACATAAACGGTGTCTTTGCCATTTCACTACCTCAAATAAACGTGTCAACACCGACAGAATTAGCATCTGGCATCAATTAAATGTCTGACCTTGAAAATGTTTTAGAAGTAATATCATGAATACATTAACCATTTTTCACTCATCTCATCAGGCATATTATGAATTATGTAAAAACTTGCATCAATTTTTCAAAGCAGTAGATGTGGCACTACTATACAATTGAAACAAAGCACTTATTAAATCAGACATGTAGTTGGTTCAAACTAATGTGATATAAACAGGTTTCATTTCAAATATTTAATAGGTAGAAGAAAAGTTTCTAGGACTTAGAAGTTAGCAGTTTATAATCACTTTGGTTTTTTAGTTACTGATTTTTTTTTAAATCATGCCCAAGTTTTAGCCCCTTGCAAACCAGATCCAATCTTATCATTACTGGATTCAGGTCATTGATCTGCTCAATATGTCGTTAGTGGGTTTTTTGGAACCATATTGTTTCACTCTATTTCCAGGCCAGCAGCTAAAAATAACTAATATCTCAATCGGCCAACATTTAGAGGAGCACTGTCACGTAATAAGCTTTATAAAACACAAGTGATTTTCTTTCCATTGTCTCTAAAACTCTATTAGAAGACTGAAAACAACATTCTTCACTAGATAACATTAGTGTTGTATCTCTGTATCTTACAGAGCATAAATCAGCATGACTTTGCTATCTTGTCTTCCTTCTTTGTCATCAGCATCATCAATGGTATCATGTTCATCTATGTCAGGAACCCTCTAGGACTGAATAGAGTTAGTTAAGCAATCAGCAGAGGGAACAGAAGCATCTGTCTGTGCACAGCTAAAGTTAAACATCAGCGTCATGGACAAACAGTAGCTATCTTTTAAATATGTAATTTCGCAGCACTTGAGTGGGATTAAAAAAAGAAAACTTCATATTTTTACAGTTTGGAAGCTAACCTCTTAAAGACCGTGGGTACAATTTTCCAAAGTCCCAAAATCATTTAGCAGCCTAAATCCCATTTTCAAAAGAGATTTAGGAACCTATGTCCCATTGACTTTCCATGGGATTTAGGCTTATAACACTTCTGAAAATGGAACTTGGGCACATTGTATCCTATAATAATATTAAGGTAGGTAACTTGTTCTTAAATTACAAATGTTTCATTAAAGTAGCATTAAATAATACTTCTTAGCCCTGGTCTACAGTACGAGTTTAGGTCGAATTTAGCAGCATTGGATCAATTTAACCCTGCACCCGTCCACACGACGAAGCCATTTTTGTCCACTTAAAGGGCTCTTAAAATCGATTTCTGTACTCCTCCCCAACGAGGGGATTAGCGCTGAAATTGACCCTGCTGGGTCGAATTTGGAGTAGCGTGGACGCAATTCGACGGTATTGGCCTCCGGGAGCTATCCCAGAGTGCTCCATTGTGACCGCTCTGGACAGCACTTTCAACTCGAATGCACTGGCCAGGTAGACAGGAAAAGCCCCGTGAACTTTTGAATTTCATTTCCTCTTTGGCCACCATGGCGAGCTGATCAGCACAGGTGAACATGGAGTCCCAGAATCGCAAAAGAGCTCCAGCATGGACCGAACGGGAGGTACTGGATCTGATCACTGTATGGGGAGATGAATCCATGCTATCAGAACTCTGTTCTAAAAGACGAAATGATTAAGCACAGCCAGACACCAGGGCAGTTAGAAAAGCGCAGCAGGGCGTGCTGCGCATCAGAGAAGCTTTAAAAATCAGTTTCATGACTGGCTAGGCTATGGTGTGAAAGTTCTGTTTGTTTCTCCTTGATGAAAACCCACCCCCTTGATTCACTCTACTTCCCTGTAAGCCAACTGCCCTCTCCCCGCCCCCTTGATCTCCACGTGCAGAGGCAATAAAGTCATTGTTTCAAATTCATGCATTCTTTATTAAGTCATCACACAAATGAGGGGATAACTGCCAAGGTAGCCCAGGAGGGGTGGGGGAGGAGGGAAGCACAGGGGTGGGGTAGTTGTAGGGGCACCCCCTAGAATGGCTTGCAGCTCATCATAGAAGCGGGATGTCTGGGGCTCTGACCCTGAGTGGCCGTTTGCCTCTCTGGTCCTTTGGTAGGCTTGCCTGATATTCCAGGCAGGACTGAATCTCCATTAGACGAAACTTAAAGAAGGGAATGACCAGGAGTCACTCCCATGCCTGCCCAGGCGCCCCCGACCGACCTCACTGAGGCCAACCAGGAGCACCCATGTCTGCCCAGGAGCCCCCAACCGACCTCACCGAAGCCGGCCAGGAGGAACCAGGAGACAGCAGCAGACGGTACAATACGGCTGCTAACCGTCTTCACTAACTTGCAAAGGCAAGGAGCTGCTGCTGTGTAGCACTGCAGTACCGCGTCTGCCGGCAGCACCCAGGAGACGTACGGTGACAGTGAACTGAGCGGGCTCCATGCTTGCCGTGGTATGTCGTCTGCACAGGTAACCCAGGAAAAAAGGCGAGAAATGATTTTTTGCCGTTGCTTTCACGGGAGGGCCTGACGACATGTACCCAGAACCACCCGCGACAATGTTTTTGCCTCATCAGGCATTGGGAGCTCAACCCAGAATTCCAAAATAATATTTTGAGTAAATAAAGTATGATGCTTTTTAAAATTGATAAAAACTGCAGAACCTTGGACAAAAAAAAAACAGACTATTTCAGAGATATTAATTTGCCATGAAAACTTTCATTTTTATGGCTTCTTTTTGTTGGAAAAAAGATATGACAATTTTCATTCAAATATTATGGTTGCATGGTTGTGCACTCAAATGTCAGGAAAAAAAAACCTGGGATAGCATAATAATGTAATGGTAGGTGTTTGTGTAATTAATGACATTGATTTTATGAGTGTAAGCTCTTCAGTGGCAGAAGCACTGGAATACAGTTATGGATGAGTATAGCTGTGGAAAGGTTCTAGCTTGGGGCGAGCAGCATCCAACGTGAACAGAGAGCAAAATAATTAGGTAAGACACACAAGAGCTGAGACTCCTAAATATGAAATACAAATGTGGCACTATAAGGATCTTAAGAGTGAAGATACAATAGGCCACTCAGTTTCATGGACACAAATATCTGCATCGATTAACTGAGACACTAAGACTGATCTAACATATATATTGAAAAGGTTACTAACATTCCATGAAAGGAAAAGGCAGGAAGAGTGGAATAGTGTTAATTCTATTTGTCAAGCTGTATGACTAAGAGACTTCTACGAGTCAGTTCAGGCCAAGGAGGAAATAGATATAAAAGGCACTAGAATTCTTTTCTGAATGTTGCTGCCCTGTTCAGAAGAAAGGAGTTTCCTATTAAAGCTAACCTTTGTGTCTGAAAGGAAAACAGCCATGATAAATGTTGTACCAAGCTCAAGCTGATGTATAATAAAAAATCTTGCATTTGGGGAGATATAAAAACTGCTGATGGATTGTTGAAGGAAATCTTCTCACCCTTAGAGTGAGGAAGAAGATATGAGGAGAAATCCCAGCCTCACTGAAGTAAATGGAAAAAACTCATTGATTTCAAATGGGTCCAAGTTTTCACCCATGGACCTTTGACATTTAATCAGGCTTTGTACTGGTCTTTGTTTTTCCTCCCTATCATGGACTTCATTTGGAAAAAAACAATGGCAAATCCTAAACTGAAAAAACATTATAAAATACCTAACTTATTAGTCATCCAATTTTAAATTCCCCATCATGCTTTATGATTCATTTTCTTATTTCTGAGTTTGTTAGTTATAGAACTATTTGAAGAGCCCATATTGTCATCTGTTTTTATTCTAAACAACATTTTCACAACCCAGTTGCATTTTTGTAATGTAACCTAAGCATTTTACTGAATTGCCAGAAGCTGGGACTGGACAACAGGGGATGGACCACTCAGTAGTTGCCCTATTCTATTCATTCCATCTGAAACATGGCACCAGCCACTGTTGGAAGACAAGATACTAGGCTAGATGGTCTGACCCAGTATTTTCATTCTTATGTTGTTAACTACTTGTGGCTCTCCACTGTATAAGAAATTGCCATGTGCTGTTACTATGTGAGGGAAATATGAATTACATGAAGGTATTTACATGAAGATAAGGACAATTGTGGCAAAGTTCTGAAAGTGCTGATAGCCAAACTTACAGATAATTGAGATGTGGAAGTGAAAGGAATGTTTGTGGACAAGGATATTTTTGGGTTTTAGAACCTGCGTTAAGTGAGCAGAAGGAAGTTATAATAAAGCCAAGAACTGACAGAGTGAAGAAGAGTAATGGAGAGATGTGTCATCCATATATTAAAAATAAACAAGGAATCCACATGGCAAAAAAAATTTCATCTAAATACACCTCTACCCCAATATAATGCGACCCCATATAACACGAATTTGGATATAACGCAGTAAAGCAGTGCTCTGGGGGGGCAGGGCTGCGCACTCGGAGGATCAAAGCAAGTTCGATATAATGCGGTTTCACCTATAACGCGGTAAGATTTTTTGGCTCCTGAGGACAGCGTTATATCGGGGTAGAGGTGTATTCTGAGTAATTCTTAGTAATTATGAGGAAGGGAAGAGAAATACAAATTTAACATATGTACAGAATTGCCTTTGCAAATCATCCAATGGCCCAACTGTGGAAACCTACAAATAGGGCAGGTCAAAATTTCCTGGGGGGCAGGGGCGAGAAATCTTTTTCCCCTCGAAAGGAAAATTAAGTCTCCAACAAGATGAAAATTTTCATGAAAAGGTTTGAAATTTTCATTGGAAAACCAAAACCCAAAAGTTTTCTAATGAAAACCAAACACAGTTTGGTTTCCAGCTGAAAACTTTCTGGGTTTTGTGAGAACTGTATGGCCAGCTCTACTCGCAGCAGTATCTCCCGGCTATTTCTGTAAGTAAAGACTAGTCATGTATAAGGGTTCAGAGATTAGATTATTAATTTGATGCTGTCTAGGTAGTTGGTAACTCTAATGTTGAATCCAAAAATTTCTTAGGGCTTCTTATATCTTTCCATGTATGTCTCCTAAAGTGCTCACTACTCTTGGAGACAGTAAATGTCTCAGTGATTTCTTCAGGTTTACCTTCTGTTTATAAAACAAGGTCATTCAATCAGGAAACAGATTTAACATTTTTATTAGAAAATATTTAAAAATAAATGGTACAGAGAGTTTGAAACGTCAGTTATTGGTCATTGGGGGTAACATACAGAGTATAGGGGGATGCTAGTATTTTGGTATTGGACAGCACATAAGATATACAGTCTGCAATGTCCCCGATGGGGGGGTATACAGTGGGTGAGATCAGGATACAGTCAGCAAGCAGTGAGGGTACATCACTCATACAAAAGTACAGGCAGTCGTGGGTATATAATTAAGCGGGCCGGGTAATGGGGATGGGTGACCTTCACATGATGGAGTTCAGTTTGGTTCGGTGGGTTCAGGGCTCAGGGGATAAAGTCCAACAGGGGAGGTTTACAGGTCTCCTCCCCCTTGTGGGTGCACGAAGTCACACCGGCTCACTCTCGGTATTGGCGGTGGCCGGTGATGTGCTCTGTGTAAATGTCTCGAGACCATTGAATAGTATCCGAGACCATTAGGCGTCTCATGAGCCGCGCGTAGCGACGGCCCACCCCACAGGTCCTCAGCATACGTTCATTACAGGGGTCCCAGGCACCCAGGGCCCCAACGATCAGAGCGTCGGTGTAAACCTCGTAGCCCTTTGCCCGCAGGGTGTCAGCTAAGGGAGCGTACTTTTCGAGTTTGCAGGCTCGGGCTTCACGGAAGACCAGGGTCCTGTTCTCGAAGGGGATCGTCACGTCGACAAGGATGATCTTTTTTCCATCCTCGTCCGTGACGACGATGTCCGGGTGCAGCGGGCTGTCGGTGTCGGGGATGGTGCGGGGCGATGGCCTTCACTAGGCGGTCCTGGACGGCGTTGTGGCGCAGCTGCCAGGCTCTGGCGTGGGGCCTGCAGCTGCACAAGACGTGGGGCAAGGTCTCCATGGTGTACCCGCACTTCCTGCAGCGCTTGTCCCGGTTCCCGTGGCAGACGTGGCCAGTGGCACAGAGCAATTTGTGAGTGCTCCAAATACTCACTGTGAACAATTCAGAAAAAAACCCATAAACCCAAATGTTCATGTAAAAAAAAAAAACCTATTTGTCATATTGTCATGAATAATGAACAAATTTATAAAAATTGTGATCAGTTTGTTTGACAAGAGCCAAATCCAATTAATAAATTGTATAGAATAGCTTGACCAGCTCTATTATCTAGCCAGCAGGGAGAATGATTGCTTTTTTCACCAACACCAAAAAATGTTAATTGGCCTCTTGGCATTATTTAGCATGTGCATAGTCATCTAGCTAAGTGATGGCATCTTCAGTGGCATGATGCAGTTCTTCTAGGCCGGTGGTTCTCAAACTTTTGTACCGGTGACCCCTTTCACGTAGCAAGTCTCTGAGTGCGACCCCCCCCTTATAAATTAAAAACACGTTTTTATATATTTAACACCATTATAAATGCTGGAGGTGTTTGTTGTGGAGGCTGACAGCTCATGACCCCCCATTTAATAGGCTCGTGACCCCTTGAGGGGTCCCAACCCCCAGTTTGAGAGCCCCTTTCTAGGCCACCGCTGAACCTAGTCAGCAGGCATTCATCGACAATGTGCGACATCGTCTGTGTTGCGCCACAGCTGCACAGCTGTCACAGAGGCCCCAGCGATACTGGCTGGCTGCACAGAGACCTTGCCCAGTCCAGAATCTGTTCAACAGGGACCATTGGTGACAGGGCAGGTCAAAACCAGGTAGGCAAATTGTGGGGTCAGTGACGAGGGACTGGTTGGGGATTAAAAGAGATATCCATTCCTCTCGCTAGAGTGTTTCCGCCCTAACATCCTGGCATGGCGGATGAGACCATAATGGGTGGTGTGATGGCAAACGTGCAGCTGGTGGTTTAAAAAGGTCATTGTTCAGCGGTAGACTTGAGTTGGTGCGTACTTTCTCCGGCAACTTGCCAGTGGCAACCTCTCATCTAATATGAAGAGGAGCAACATTGCTCAGAATTGAAAGCCATGGGAGAGGAGTCTGATGCAGGGTGCCAGAGATGATACACATGGTGGCATGTAACTGCATATCCACCAGTTTGGTGTGTGACGATCGACTCCAAAGTGGTGCGCAGTACTCTGCCACCAAATATGAGGTGGTGAGATCTGACGTCCGCAAAGTTGGAGCACAAGCACCCCATGACGAACCTGCCAGTTTGCTAAGAAGATTGTTGTGCGTCTTAACTTGAACTGGTCTATCTAGGTGTGACCTTAGACCGCACACTGAGTTACCATGCCCACCTGAAGAAGACAGCAGTTAGACTTCATGCTTCCCCTTCTGACCACTCATTCAGTTCTTGGGTTGTGCTGGTGTGATGAAGATGGAACAAACTGGAGACTGTTTTTATGACGCTTGGCTGGAGGCGCCAAGTCTTACAGTAGTTAGCTGACTTCATTATGTCCCAGTTTAAGGTGGCATCAAGCTCATGGAACATCCGGGCCTGGGTACCGCAACAGTTGTCGTCTGCATAAATGAACTTCCATGACTCCGTTGCTGGCAGGTCATTGATGTAAAGGTTGAACAGGGTTGGAGAAAGCACAGAGCCCTCGGGTAACCCATTGCTCTGTCATCTCCAAGCACTTGTCTTCTCCCCCATATGGGCCCTGAACTGCCTATCATGGAGGAACAGTTCAACGACTCCTGTGACCCAAGGTAGCAGGACCCATGATACCTTCACGAGCAGGCCAGCGTGCCATACCACATCGTACGCTGCTGTTAGATCGATGCAAACAGCGCCTGTCTTCAAATTTCTCTGGAAGCCATTTTCAACAAATGTGGTCAGCGCGAATACTTGGTCGCATGTGATATGGCCTCGGCAAAAGTTGGCATGGTCAGGGCTCAAAATTCTCTCCACATTGGGTAATATGCGCTGTAGGACCAAGCGCTCCAGCGTTGCTCCTTGAAGCACACTGACAATAATGATATGGGACAATAGCTTGATGCTTGACTTAGGTCCTTTCCAGGCTTTAGGAGGCCAATGACTTTTGCGGTGCACCATATCTTCGGTAGCCTACCTTCACTGATGATCCTGGTGAAGAATTTCACAAGCCAAAGCTGAGCCAAGGTTTTTCAGGAATTCTGGAGATATGTTGTCATAGCCTGCAGCTGTTCCACACTTAATGCTACCGAGTGTTTGTTCCAGCTCTGTTACAGTGAATGATTCTGGGCAGCTTCTGATCTCGTGTACACGTTTAAACATATGCCATTCATTCCTCACTTGTCTTCCTCACTTGGCAGTAGAGATCCCAATTCTCCTATAATTATAATTTAGCCAGTATCCTTCCTTGGAAGTTAAACCAAAGGCTTTCATGTTGTTTGCCAAGAAATGGCCAAGCAGTGAATGTACTGCAATGGAGGTGGACATACATCGGGCCCGTCCTAAGCAAAGTCTTGTTTTGCTTTCTTAGTTTTAACAATTTTGGTAGTGCCCATTTTCAATCCCTTAGTATCCAAATCATCTTAATTTTTTTAAACCACTTTCATTCTTCTGCCTGACCGTTTACACTCTGCAACTCAAATTACACCAAGCCATATCATGCCACCAATTTTTAGGATGTTCATTGAGTTTGATGGTGACTCCTGCTTAAATACAGTATCCTAAGGTCCATGCTTACGTGCATAGTGGAATGGAAGAGGTATGTGTAACTTGAATAAAAATAAACAAGAACGTTGCGATTTTGGTTGCTTTTCTTTTTTTAAGATATTACAAAAAGGAGCAACATTTAAATGTTTTTTGTCTTTCACTGGGTTACTATTTTGTGTTGTAAAGAGAACATGAATTGATACTATAGGACATGAAATTTAACATGATATAGTAAGGCTGGCTGCCAGCTACATTTTTTAAAATATTGAATAAAACAGTGGGTTTGTTTTCTTTATATGAATAAGGTCTTTAAGTAAGAGCTGAAATAATGCATGCTAGATGAAAACATTATAGTTTTCAGAGACACAGGAAAGAGATTGTCAAGTATTTCGGTGCCTAACTCCCGCTGATATCATTGGGAGTTAGGCACCTAAATACTCGAGGAGCTGGGCCTCAATTCCTGTCTTTTTAAACCACTAATTCAGATTCAATTTACTGAAGACCTATATTAGTGTACATAGCTGGTTAGTGCCCTATGGAGTGCCCTACGCTCTTCCTTTGTACATTGCACTAAGTAGTGTAACTGGGTAGAGTCTGGCCCTTTGAGAACCTATGGCCAACCAGCCCTGTTTGGGGAATCGGAAATTCAACAGTAATCCAGTGAGGAGATATGGAGATAGATATATCCAAGTTAAATAAACTCTACTATATTATGCAATATCAATAGGAAATGAATTCACATATGCTTTCCATCCATCGTATCTGTGCCATCTTCATTTTCATTCTCAGGTTTTCTGTCAAGACATCTCAAACAACAACATACTGTACAAAAAGGTTATCAAAGTGGAAACTCTGGAAAGCTGTCAATGCTGTTGATTCTGTTCAGACAACTGAATTGATTAATGTCTCGCTACTGGAGGGTAGAAAAGACTATTCTGGAGTTTCTTCGTAATCAAGCACAAATCAGAATGCAGTACATGGTTTTCTGAAACATTAATCTCAGTCAAAATATATCTAACGTTATGGAGAAAATGAAGGCTCACTGGAGATCAAAGAGCATATTCCAAATACAGAAGTCCTTCTGATGTCAATGAGAATTATGCATTTATAGAACAAGTATGGAATATTTGACCCTATATTTAGAAAAGGTAGCAAACTGACTACAACTAAAGAACAAATTTTACTTTAGTAACTTGAACAGTAAAGTTATATTAAAGTTAACTGTTTTAATTGAACATGACTGTAGTGAGGAAGTCTCCTCTGAACCTCCAAACAGGTAGCAAACATACTCAATTTCAAAAGCTGGGTGGTGCAGACGTTAGCTAGAGAACTAAGCAACAAATGTGTTGGAACAGAGTCATGGCTATTATGAATGTAATGTGCATTTCCAAGACTTCCATAAACTGGCTTATATTCTGAGGGAAAAATATGATAAATTTTAAGCAATGTGCTTTGAAATGCTTTTTCTGGTAAATATTTCACTCCAGGCAATGCAATGGCTTTTCCTATAGCACGCTGCTTTACTAATCCATTTGTATTGATTTTTTCCATTGCCTTACTGCTAGCTTTTTAAAAAGCAAACCAACCATACCTCCTTCACGCCCTGTAAATAATGCTACTATGTATATCCCTAATCATGTACCTGATGTGGACGTTAAACTCACAGGCAAAGCCAACTGCACTTCACAGAAGGTCTGATCCCCTGGAATCACTCCACTGCATCTTTTAAATCCCCAAGCAAAACTTCTGCTCTTCCTACTCTGTGTGCTGTCATCATAGGACCAACAAAATAAACACACGTTAATTCACCCAAGTGTGATTTTTTTTGTACTCAACTCTATTGCAGAACATTGAAGGGTTTTCCTTGCCAATGCAATAATGTTTTACATTACATTCCTCTGTAAACTATTATTTCTGAAAAATAGCTTTAATTAAAACCTTTCAGGTTTCTTCAGCTAGTGTGTCTACCAATCTCAAGGTCTTATTGTTTGTTTTTTAAGTTTTGCAATTCATTTCCATGCAATCGTCTCTCTCTCTCTCTGTTCAAAGTATTGTTTTTGACATCTCATATGGAAGCCCAGGAATATAAATATTTGTTTTTATTTATTATCTGGTGTACATGTTTATATCAGGACATTGCTGGTGTCGATATGCATGCTTATTCCTAATACATGACAAAAAATAATGCAACAATTTTTTTAAAAACGCTTGGAGCTGGTACTGTGCAGATATTCTCTACCAAGCAAAGGTGAAAAGAGAAAAGAAATACAAAGCATCATTTCATACAGTTATTTAACTAATGTAGGCTTAGACACAAACCTGAGAAAAAAATCACTGGGTTCTATATTTAAATTGTCTGAGTTTTTCTATATACAGTAACTCCTCATTTAACGTTGTAGTTATGTTCCTGAAAAATGAAACTTTAAGCGAAACGATGTTAAGCGAATCCAATTTTCCCATAAGAATTAATGTAAATGAGGGGGTTAGGTTCCAGGAAATTTTTTTTCACCAGACAAAAAGACTACATTTTAATATATATATATATATATATATATATATATATATATATATATATACACACACACACACACACACACACACACACAGTATAAGTTTTAAACAGACAATTTAATACTGGTACACAGTGATGATGATTGTGAAGCTTGGTTGAGAACATAAGAACGGCCGTACTGGGTCAGACCAAAGGTCCATCTAGCCCAGTATCCTGTCTACCACCGACAGTGGCCAATGCCAGGTGCCCCAGAGGGAGTGAACCCAACAGGCAATGATCAAGTGATCTCTCTCCTGCCATCCATCTCCACCCTCTGACAAACAGAGGCTAGGGACACCCTTCCTTACCCATCCTGGCTAATAGTCATTTATGGACTTAACCACCATGAATTTATCCAGTTCTCTCTTAATCGCTGTTCTAGTCCTAGCCTTCACAACCTCCTCAGGTAAGGAGTTCCACAAGTTGACTGTGCGCTGCATGAAGAAGAACTTCCTTGTATTTGTTTTAAACCTGCTGCCTATTAATTTCATTTGGTGACCCCTAGTTCTTGTATTATGGGAATAAGTAAATAACTTTTCCTTATCCACTTTCTCCACATCACTCATGATTTTATATACCTCTATCATATCCCACCTTAGTCTTCTCTTTTCCAAACTGAAGAGTCCTAGCCTCTTTAATCTTTCCTCATATGGGACCCTCTCTAAACCCTTAATCATTTTAGTTGCTCTTTTCTGAACCTTTTCTAGTGCTAGAATATCTTTTTTGAGGTGAGGAGACCACATCTGTATGCAGTATTCGAGATGTGGGCGTACCATGGATTTATATAAGGGAAATAATATATTCTCAGTCTTATTCTCTATCCCCTTTTTAATGATCCCTAACATCCTGTTTGCTTTTTTGACCGCCTCTGCACACTGCGCGGACATCTTCAGAGAACTATCCACGATGACTCCAAGATCTTTTTCCTGACTTGTTGTAGCTAAATTAGCCCCCATCATATTGTATGTATAGTTGGGGTTATTTTTTCCAATGTGCATTACTTTACATTTATCCACATTAAATTTCATTTGCCATTTTGTTGCCCAATCACTTAGTTTTGTGAGATCTTTTTGAAGTTCTTCACAGTCTGCTTTGGTCTTAACTATCTTGAGCAGTTTAGTATCATCTGCAAACTTTGCCACCTCACTTTTTACCCCTGTCTCCAGATCATTTATGAATAAGTTGGATAGGATTGGTCCTAGGACTGACCCTTGGGGGACACCACTTGTTACCCCTCTCCATTCTGAGAATTTACCATTTATTCCTACCCTTTGTTCCCTGTCTTTTAACCAGTTCTCAATCCATGAAAGGACCTTCCCTTTTATCCCATGACAACTTAATTTACGTAAGAGCCTTTGGTGAGGGACCTTGTCAAAGGCTTTCTGGAAATCTAAGTGCACTATGTCCACTGGATCCCCCTTGTCCACATGTTTGTTGACCCCTTCAAAGAACTCTAATAGATTAGTAAGACACGATTTCCCTTTACAGAAACCATGTTGACTTTTGCCCAACAATTTATGTTCTTCTATGTGTATGACAATTTTATTCTTTACTATTGTTTCAACTAATTTGCCCAGTACTGACGTTAGACTTACCGGTCTGTAATTGCCGGGATCACCTCTAGAACCCTTTTTAAATATTGGCGTTACATTAGCTATCTTCCAGCCATTGAGTACAGAAGCTGATTTAAAGGACAGGTTACAAACCATAGTTAATAGTTCCGCAACTTCACATCTGAGTTCTTTCAGAACTCTTTGGTGAATGCCATCTGGTCCCGGTGACTTGTTACTGTTAAGTTTATCAATTAATTCCAAAATCTCCTCTAGTGACACCTCAATCTGTGACAATTCCTCCGATTTGTCACCTACAAAAGCCGGCTCAGGTTTGGGAATCTCCCTAACATCCTCAACCGTGAAGACTGAAGCAAAGAATCCATTTAGTTTCTCCGCAATGACTTTATCGTCTTTAAGCGCGCCTTTTGTATCTCGATCGTCCAGGGGCCCCACTGGTTGTTTAGCAGGCTTCCTGCTTCTGATGTACTTAAAAACATTTTGTTGTTACCTTTTGAGTTTTTGGCTAGCCGTTCCTCAAACTCCTCTTTGGCTTTTCTTATTACATTTTTACACTTAATTAGGCAGTGTTTATGTTCCTTTCTATTTACCTCACTAGGATTTGACTTCCACTTTTTAAAAGATGCCTTTTTATCTCTCACTGCTTCTTTTACATGGTTGTTAAGCCACGGTGGCTCTTTTTTAGTTCTTTTACTGTGTCTTTTAATTTGGGGTATACATTTAAGTTGGGCCTCTATTTTGTGTCTTTGAAAAGCGTCCATGCAGCTTGCAGGGATTTCACTTTAGTTCACTGTACCTTTTACTTTCTGTTTAACTAACCCCCTCATTTTTGCATAGTTCCCCTTTCTGAAATTAAATTAAAGCCACAGTGTTGGGCTGTTGAGGTGTTCTTCCCACTACAGGGATGTTCAATGTTATTATATTATGGTCACTATTTCCAAGCAGTCCTGTTACAAGTTACCTCTTGAACCAGCTCCTGCGCTCCACTCGGGACTAAATTGAGAGTTGCCTCTCCCCTTGTGGGTTCCCATACCAGCTGCTCCAAGAAGCAGTCATTTAAAGTATTGAGAAATTTTGTCTCTGCATTTCGTCCTGAGGTGACATGTTCCTAGTCAATATGGGGATAATTGAAATCCCCCACTATTATTGAGTTCTTAATTTTGATAGCCTCTCTAATTTCCCTTAGCATTTCATGAGCTGGAGGAGTCAGAGGGTGGGATATTTCCCAGGGAGTTCCTTACTGCTAAATGATGAACTAGCACTCAGCTGAGCCCTCAAGGGTTAACTCTCACACTCTACAAGGCAGCAGGAATGGAGGGAGGGGAGACAGCATCGCAGACAGAGACACACACGTGTGAGAGAGAGAGATGCATATTTTCCCTTTAAGTACGCTGAGCCTACTCTTAAGTATGCTGCCTTGTTAATTAGATCAGCTTGCTGAGATCACAGCTGCTGCCAGCAAGCTCCCTCCGTCCTGAGCCCTTTCGTGTGTCCCCCCCTGCTCTATGGAAGATGGGGTAAGCGGGGTCCAAGAGCAGGGGGGAGGGGGACAGCCTGACAGCCCCCCTCTTCCTCTCCTCCCCCCCACACAACAAGCAGGAGTCTCGGGGAGCAGCTCCAAGGCAGAGGGCAGGAGCAGCACATGGCAGTGGGGAGAGGGACAGCTGAACTGCCGGCAATTGATAGCCTGCTGGGCGGCTGCCGCAGAGGGAACTTAGGGGAGCAGGGAGCTGATAGGGGGAGCTGATAGGGGGGCTGCCGGTCCACCCTGGTTCCAAGCCCCCACCAGCTAGCTGCAACAGGCTGCTCTTCCTGCAAGCAGTGGACAAAGCAGGCGGCTGCCAAATGACATTAGAAGGGAGCATTGCACAACTTTAAACAAGCATGTTCTCTAATTGATCAGCAACGAAACAACGTTAACCGGGATGACTTTAAGTGAGGAGTTACTGTAGTTAGCTGAGAGCGGGACATGCTAACTCGTATTGTGTTATATGCAGAGTTCTTCCATATCCAGAATTCTGCTACAGAGCAACTTGCTGAAACAGATGTGAATCAATTTTGGAAATTTGTATCCGGTAACTTTCATCCAATCACATGCCTAGCAGCACCATCAGTAGTTCGTGAGGAAGCTTTGCCCCTATCATCTGCTCTATTAAAGTTTAACAGCGTCATCAAGAGCTCTGTGTTCTTCCATATGCAGTGATTTTATAGAGCCAAATTCCCTCAACTTATTCCTCCTAATCTCAAAGGAACTATTTACTTCAGGAGGGGAACAAGAATTCATATTTGTATATAAGAAATTATCATATTTGTCATGAAATAGTAGATGTGCAATAAACTGCTCTTACAGACAAACACGTCTGCTCTATTACCTCAGCAACTGAGAAAGTTGTTTATTGTTTCATTAACTCCAGTGCCAAGAACATTATCCCACAATTAAAAAGCTACAGCACATGCACTCCTAATGGATTGGTAGGCTAGTGTTTGGTCACCATAAGTTACACAAGTAATAGTCTAGCCATGGGAAACAAGGCAAAAGTTGCAAATTGCTACTAAAATCTGCCAAAGCTCAGAGGCTGCACTTTAATCAAAATATACTTTATTTTCTAATAAATGTTGACTAAAGCCATTTAACTAATAGTGTAAAACAATTTAAAAACTGCTACTGCAGTGGCTGCTGGCTCAATCATATAGCTGCAGCAGCACACAGAGGCAGGTGGAAGAAAGCTGATGCTTTCCTGCCTTATCTTCCCCAAAGCTTCCTAAGCAGTCCTGGTTTCAAGGCTGGCAGAGTGAAATGAAATTTTACCTAACTCCTGTAGTCTATAGGGATGATGCTTCCTTATGTTCTATAGCAGAGGTGGCCAACCTGTGGCTCTGGAGCCACATGCGGCTCCTCAGAAGTTAATATGCGGCTCCTTGTATAGGCACTGACTCTGGGGCTGGAGCTACAGGCGCCAACTTTCCAATGTGCCAGGGGGTGCTCACTGCTCAGCCCCTGGCTCTGCCACAGGCCCTGCCCCCACTCCAACCCTTCCTACCCCCACCCCTGAGCCTGCTATGCCCTCGCCCCTCCCCTGCAGAGCCTCCTGCACGCCAGGAAACAGCTGATTGGGAGGTGTGGGAAGGGAGCGGGAGGTGCTGATTGGTGGGGCTGCCAGTGGGCGGGAGGCGCTGGGAGCCGGGGGTGGGTGGGGAGTTGATGGGGAGCTGCTGATGTATTACTGTAGCTCTTTGGCAATGTATACTGGTAAATTCTGGCTCCTTCTCAGGCTCAGACTGGCCATTCCTGTTCTATAGAAAGGAGTTGAAATGCAAATGAGCCCAAAAATCTATTTCCTAAAGATAGGTCTGACAATAGTCAAGCGAGGCCTGGTAAAATATAAGTAAAGTGAAGGGAGATAATTCAGAGGCAAGATGGAGATAAGACAGGGCATAACCCGAGGTCATGTTCTAGGCACGTTTTGTTCCTAAGAAGTGTATTAGATAAAATAGTATGCTTTGGACAATGCTATCAACATTGATGGTTATTGGGATGGTATTTATGCAGATGTTAATTAATATGATGCTTAATATTAAATAGCCAATGAGATCAAACAAATACAGATATGGTAAAAGGTGAATTTAATATTAATTAGGAGGTGTTAACTATAATTGATTATAAAAAGGGTAGCACACTACTTTTAGTTGAGGCACGCAAATCCACCATGAAGGCCTCATTAGAGAAAGGATTATGTACCCATTTTCTTTACACCCCTGAATATATAATTTCATCTTAGAATGAGACTGCAAATGCAGTGGTTAACTATTTAATATTAAATAAAGTTTTCAATGTTATCACTCCTCCACTAAATTAAATTATCTGTAACCGGCCTGGAGGTTGGAACATTAAAGAATTCAGTTGCATTTTATTCCTTATTTTTAAGCTACTAATTGGAAACACATAAATCAAAGGTTACACTCCCAAGAAAAAAATGGGGAAGTGCAACAGAACCCTGTCAATTAAGTACTAGCATGAGTGCAGGAACATATGGCCAAAGGCTGTTTTGCTACAGTTATACAGCCTCACTGTCTTCATGGAAAGGAGAGCAGAATTAGACCCATAATCGGTTAAAAAAATACATTAATGACTAGATTTTCAAAAGGCACAGCCTCCTTGTTGCATCTGCAGAAAGAGAATTGCAGGCACAAATCACCACAGCTCTAACTACCTGATCTGAGTCCACTATTGGGTAGTTAGTGTGACAGTTATGGCAATTTCCTGCAATATCCTGGATAAGACTTATTGAATTAAATTTAATGAGTTCAGGAGTTCATTGTATCAAAAATGCAAATGTTGATATGTCATTGTGGGAGTGTATGGAACAACTCTAGGGAGGAGACTTGAACCTGACTAATGTAAACTCTTAGAAGGGTTATGAGCTTCAAAGAATTATTTGAAACAATGTGATTTTTTTTAGAAGTGGGTTTCCTAGGAAATAGCTGGGAGGATGGAATGCAAATTCCCCACCTCTGGACCCAGTTGTTTGAAGCTGTGCCTCAAGGAGCCACCTATTGCCTGATTGACTACCTATTCATGGTCTCTCTGAGGATCAGAGACCCAAAGTATATAAAGGAGAAAAAGCACAGATTCATGGGTGTGCTTGTTCTGAGCCAAGGTGGTTATGAACTGTGACCACAGAAAAAAACAACAGGGTGGAGTTTGAAGGACTTTTCACCTGCCGAAGCCCTTGCAGGAGTTGGGTGATCTCTGGTAAGCTTATTAGCACCCATTTGGGTCTTTTTATTTAACTATTTTTTCTCTCTAGCACTTTTACTTTAAGAATAAATGTGCTTGCTTAGAAAGAGCTGTGTGGTAATTTATAACTGTAAGAAATTATGCTGCTTATAGCCTAAGAATAAGGAAGGCAAAGGAGAACTATTTATCTTGCTGAGTCTGTCTTGCTGAGAAATTCAGCATAAGCAGTGAATTGTGCAGAAATACCCCAGCCAGAAAGGAGAGCGATGTGTCTACATCCAAGAGAAGTGATGACTGAGGAAACCAGAAACCCACGAGTGGTTGCACTTGGTGGACCACAGAGGGAGAACACAGGTGCAGTTGCCTTGAACGCCGACAGTTGAAACAACTACAAAGTTGTGGGAAACAAACCACTCCGCACACAGCATCAGGTACTCCCTTCCCTGCCCCATTAGGCTCCCAGTAGTACAAGTTCTTTCTTATCTCACTCCCATTTAAATCTGCAGAAAGGCCCCTCATGGGCTCCTCCAGGCTTTTCCAGCAGCAGTCTTTAGTTGGTGCTTTTAGGTTCTGCTTCTCCTTGTCTTGCCTCCCTTTTGCCTTGTACCTTCTGCAGTCATTCAGACCTGCACCAAGTGGGTGTGAAGTCATACCAAATCATAATGGTGTTTTACACCCACTGTGCACAGACTAGTAAAAGACTAGTCTAGGCTCAAGGCAAGAGAGAATCTGATCTGCAAGGGGGGAGGGTCCCAGAGCAGGGCTCCAGCCGAGCCTGAACATCTACACTGCAATTCTTAGCCCCACAGCCTGAGCCAGCTGACACAGGTGAGCCACGAGTGTTTTATGCAGTGTAGACATGACCTTTGTCTTCAAGTTTCCTCACTACCCATAAATCCCTCTATACTCACCTCTCTCCTGCATCCTTACTCAAACCCCTTTCATTCTCCCCTTGTGTCAAAACACGCTCACTGGCCTCCTTTCCTCAAGCTTTCCAGCCTCTGTCTCCAAGCCTATCACTCCCTCACTTCATACACTTGCCACCCCAGATCTCTCCCACCTCTTCCTTTGCCCCCAAAATCCTTTCACTTGGCTCACCAAATCCCTTCACTCCTCCTCAGTCTTTCCTTACTCCCCACCCAGCCCCACTGCCATAGTCTCTCCTCTCTATCCCCAAATCCCAACTCTCCCCAAAGACCAGGTCAGTGAGACTGGCTGACCCACAGCACAACTAAAATCTAGCCTTTTATGTTTTCCAGTTCCTTCCCAGGCTCCTCTTTCTCTAAGTGTCCAGAGAGTCTCTTCTACTAAACCCCTCCTCTTCCTCTATTCTCTTTCCAAAGTACCAGTGTCTCCTGCCACCCTTAAATCTTCCATTCCTCACTTCTTCCCTTAACTCCCTCCCTTGCATTCCCTGATTTCCACTGTCTGCTCCCCAAGGTTCCTTCCTCTCCCCCTATTTTCAAAACATACCCAGCATTCTCCTCAAAGAGACTCTCCCTTCCCCTTCAAGTTCCCCATCTCTCTCTGAGGAATATCCCATCCACAAGAATATTACCTCCTCAAGTTTCCTGTGTACCTCTCTCCTTCTCTCCTCCTCCCTAAAGGTCCCATCCCTTCAGTGGAAAGGTGGGGCAGGGACAGAAGAGCAGCCACTGGTGGGCCAGGCATGCCAGCCTATTTCTGGGACCCTTCACATCTTTCCCTGTCCTCAGCCACTGAGGGTTGGTAGGGGAGGAGGAAAGGGCAAGCAGGGAGCTGAGACAAGCATCCTAATTACACAGTCTTCTGTCTGACCAAAAGGAGAATAGAGAGAACCCTACTATGATCACAGCTGCTTCTTGTTGCTGAAATCTATCAGCTAGCAGCTGATGGGTGACAGACAAGGGGGTTGAAAGCTGGGGGACTGTCTGGTGAGTGCAGCATAAAGCAGCCTTCTTGCAAAAACAAATAGAGGGAGGGGGCAAACACACCATTTTTCTCCCTAAGATTATAGCTGGAGGGGGAACCTCACTATTATTACTCTCATGAAGACGAAGCGCAATGACTTATTTGTGCCAGCATTCAAACTTGTAGATTTAAACAGAACCTATTGGGAGATCAGAGTCAGGTTCTTTATTCAGGAATGGTTTTTGCACTGTTACACATTCATGGAAATGCTGGCATACGAGCAAAACAAATCTGTGTCTTATTGGCAAATACAAGATGTTGAAACTTTAAGACCGCTAACAGCTGCTGTAAGCTTCGCAGCCACTGAATCCATCTTTTGACTACTAGCCACATGCAACTGGGTCCTATTCAGGTTTCCCTTTCAGCTTGTCTGTCAACATGACAACCATGGCAAGTGGTTAGTGCCCCATTCTGTCATCCTCAAGGAGTGTCAGGTTAGATCATTATGCAGGGTCATACTCTACACATACTGTTGACTTTGGAAACAGGTCCTGCTACCAGTTCCAGTTCCTTTTTCACATACTTGTTCATGGTCATGACTGAAAGGTTTTGTTGGGATTCCCCTCCCCCCTCATCTCGATCCAAACAATCTACACCTCAGAAAGAATTTCACACATCCTATTTTTGAATGTTGTTCATAACTAGCAACATACTCCAGTAATACAATCTCTCCCCCTAAAACTCTCACTGCTTTTCACCATTACTGTGGATTCTCTATTGAGAACGTGCACACTCATGAATCTAGAGGCACTTATTTAGATTTTAAAAATATGCCACTCCAACATCCAAAGCACATGTACAAACCATTTTTTAAATATACTGTACTTGAAAATGTCCAGTGGATTCAATAAACCACATCCTCTTAGCCACACACTCACTCCTACCCTTTCAAACCACCAGGTCCATCCTCACTCCCCATCAGAAAAAGCCTAGAAAATAGGACTTACAGCGTTCTCAAACTTAAGAGTTTCAGGTTCCTTCAGACCACTATGGGACTGGATTTCACAATCCTTCATATTGTTCTATAGCTGGTAGGAAATTTGTCAAAAACAGGAAGAATATCTCAATTTACAACTTTTAATGAGGAAAGAGTCATATTTTTAAAGCAGCTCAACATTGCACTAATGACATTCTAAATTCTCTGTACATCTCAGGACTCTTCAGCATAATATCTGAGGACCAAAGTTCAATGCTGAATCAGCAGATTCTGATCATCAGCGAAATCAGCAGGACTGGCTGAAAATATGAATAAAGGTCTCAGAATTGTCCCATAGAAGTTAACAAGGAGCCCAAGTCTGCAATTTTTGTGGGGAGACCCCTTGTCCGATGTATAGGCCCTCTGCCTTCAAAAAGATGAAAAGTACAGAATTTAAAACTATTAAAGACGTCAGTGAAAGATACAAGTATACTAAAGTTAAACTTTTGTTGTCTTAACTGGGTTTCCTTGGCTTATTGATGCACTCAACTGCCATTTAGAATTGGGCAAAACATCCTGTTAAAATCAACATTATATGCATAAATGTCAATAGAACTTTGACTACAAGTATGGGGCGGAATTTTGCATTAAGGGTTTGTAATAGGGGCACTCATCAGAAGAGCTCCCTTTCGTACCAGGATGCAGGGGTTCTTCTGCTTTAGCACACCATTATTGTCTGCCTTTCTGGTTCTGCAGTGACCTACAGTTTCCGTGGCCCAGCCCTCTGGCCAGGTCACCTTTCAAATAACTCCTTCCATGGTAACAAAAGTCCGACAGTCCAAACAAATGGTTCTCCTGCTCTCTCTTGGTCTACTCTTCAGCCCACCTCCTGGGCTCAGTTCTCAGTCCCTTCTGGGCTACCTTGAAGTATTTCCCTGCTCTTTCATATAGAGTGCTGATTCCCAGGCTGCTTTCCCTGGAGTCTTTCTTGCTGTTTACCATTTATTGGAGTTCGCTCCTTTTCTCTTTTAGTTGAGCTTTGGCTCTGGGGGATTTCTCCCTGAATGCCCCTTCTTCCTAGCAGGTTTCCACTGCCTGCTCTCCCAGGGGCCTCTGGCAGCCTCTGCTAGGGACTTCCCTGCTTCCAACAGACCCTACTTCATGGTCTCTTATAGGAGCCTAACCTCTATCCTGTAGTTCATCTTATGGAGTTCTCTCAACCCATTTTGTGAAGCCTAGATTTTAATTAGGCTATCATTTGACTCTATTAGCCCTGCACCCTCAGGCTTGGAAGCAGCTAATTATGGTACAGGTAGGTTGGCCCCATATCCCTTTAAATGGATGCAGAACCAACTAAAGTCAACAAGAGTCTTTCCATTCATTGCAATGGGCTTTGGATCAGGCCCTAAAATACACTGGCTCTAGTCCTGTCAGATCCAGGCAGGCAGAATGCAGATACCCCAGCAGTGTCTTGTGCTTAAATCTATACTTCTGAGGAAGAAGCAAAAATAATGCACTTTGTTAATCGTGCAGTACTGTTCTTGATGGCTGGAAGGGGAGATATATTGCTTCCTGAGGCTTGTAATAATCAGTTTATGGTCTGAAATATAATTAAGCATAACTGTAGTAGCATAACTATAAATGTTATTGGTGATAAAATTATTAATCCCCTTTTCTATGTTAGGTATTATGTCTCTGATCCACAGATGAAGCATATGTTTTGATACACTACTCCACATCATTGTCATTTTGGAAATGTTACAATGTTATAAACTCCTTAACGGAACACACCAAAGAGCTTTGGCTGACGCATTACACTTCAATTTGTTAATGCATACACTTCATTTTGTTAACGATAAATGGATAAAGTCTTGCCAATTAGGATATATTCCCACAATAACAGGGTAATGACTCTGACTTGACTTAATTGATTTTGAAGAGAGGAGTGGGGCTTTCAATTATTATTTTTTATGTCCCATTAACACTTGTCAAAAATGCACCCCTCGTCCGATTCCAAGTTCATACCAGTCCTGGCAAGGTTATCATTAAATGCCATCTGCCCCCAGTCACATTTTCAATTTCACTGTTCTCCATCTTATAGCATGATGCAAAATGATCAGGATGTCCCCTCTTTCCCCCCTCTATCAAAGGGATTCAAAACATCTATGCTTTAAAATCTCAGTAAAATTTACTATTGCTTCTTGTCAAAGCACTTGCAGAAAACAGTCTGCTTCATTTTATCTGCTTCTCAACAGCCACGCTTTGCAATTAATTACAGTAAATAAACAAAATATCAAGGAATGGCAAAACCTCCACCATCTGAGTTCTGAACTTAAGGGGAATTTTCCAGAGTATTTCTGAAGGAGGAAACATTTAGGGCCAAATTTAACTTGACTCTAATATTGCAGCTGTAATTTGGGGCAATTACGGAGAATTATTTCCACATGCAAACTCTGCGCTTGTATGTCACGCATGAACAAGTGAAGAGCTCAGCAGAGACATGTAACTACCTAGTTTGGCTACAGATGTTACCTCTTTGTATATGAACAGGGTGACGTTTTGGTGGCTACCTAATAGAGTCCTCAAATGTTTTGAGTAGAAAAATCTGGATCTATTGTGTTTTGAGGGAAAGCATGGTGACATTTGGCGTTTTGGAATTTTCTGATCATGACAATCTTGTGAGTAGGAAACTGTCTAGCTGGGATGACGCATCAAGAACATTAGGAGGTGGAAGACTATTTTTAACTTCAGCTCTCCATATCCTGCACCTGCAGTAGTAATATTAGATAAATGAAGGCATGAAAATGTGAAGTAAACATTTCACAATTTGCTTCCATCCAAGAACTATGCAGACCAGAAAATGTGACATCAGCACCTCATACCACTCTAAGTTCTCCAAGCAACCTGGCAAAGTGAAGGGATGGTGCTGACTGCTGCGGTTAATACATCATCCCACTCCAGAGACTGTTGTAGCCCACGAAAGCTTATGCTCTAATAAATTTGTTAGTCTCTAAGGTGCCACAAGTACTCCTGTTATTTTTGCAGAGGAAACGTCTTCTCTGGCCTTTTCCTTGACTTGCTCCCAAAAAGGGAACAGGAGTAAGCAGTCCTTACAACTCTGATATGGTAAGAGGCCCTTGGCTCAGCCATGCAGCAGAGGGATAGGAAGGTTTTTTGCCCAGCCCTACTCCCTTCTTTGTGGCCAAGCAAGGGCCTTTAGAGATCGTAAAAAATATAATGCTGCAAATAAGATCGATGGCATTCACTATTTAAGGCGGTTTTCCACAGCTAAAATGATCATCAAGTTTTCTCTTCAAGCTGCTTTCAACTACCTGAAAGGGAGTTCCAAAGAGGATGGATCTGACTGTTCTCAGTGGTACCAGATGACAGAACAAGGAGTAATGGTCTCAAGTTGCAGTTGGGGAGGTTTAGGTTGGATATTAGGAAAATCTTTCTCACTAGGAGGGTGGTGAAGCACTGGAATGGGTTACCTAGGGAGGTGGTGGAATCTCCTTCCTTAGAGGTTTTTAAGGTCAGGCTTGACAAAGCCCTGGCTGGGATGATTTAGTTGGGAATTGGTCCTGCTTTGAGCAGGGGGTTGGAGTAGATGACCTCCTGAGGTCCCTTCCAACCCTGATATTCTATGATTCTAAGATTCATCAGTTCCATGACAAAGCTCACTTTTTCCCACTTCTAGTGACTTAATGCAGAAAATCCTGAGGGTTATATTCTGAGGTCCTCAGCCAGCACACTCCCACTGAAGTCAATGGACATATGGTTTGGTAAGAGCTCAGTAAAGACGTCAGGATCTGTTCTTTGATCTTTCAGATCATTCATGTGTGCGGAGAATTATTTTAATTTACTTTTAACATACATTTCCATTGCCATTTTCTCTTCTGCCCTACATATCCCTATCAGATTATGTTGTAAATGAAAGTTGTAGACAAAGAAAAGATGACTAGCTCAAGACTTATCACAGAAGAGTTCCGTAAACAAATGTATTTTCAAGCACATTTACAATTTTAAGACTGGTGGTTTTACGCCTTCCATTGCAGCATCTGGTACATTCCAGTTTCAGAAATAGGATGCCTGTCTAATGGCAATTACTGTGATCCCATATGCTACTCCTTTGTTCTCTTAGGTTTACTGAACACTATACAAATAAAAGAAAAAAATACAAGTTATCTTTTAAACAAGATATAAATTTCAATGAATATGAGAGATTTTGATGCATTAATAATTACTGCACGTTGTCATCTTTTAAAGCTAATGAGTGCATACACAGCTTAACTGAACCACATCTTTACACTAAGAACTTTGCCCTGTTACAAGTGCCATGTGCACTAGAAAAATGCTCTTGTACTTAAACTATGAAAAATTTGAATTGCAGTTTTTTTAAATAAAATTAAAGATCGTACTACAAAATCTTATTACCAGGTAATTGTAGATTATGCTGTAGGAAAAATGTTCAATTATTAGCCAGCGAAGTTATCAGCCCCATTCAGCCAGTCAGTCAAATAGGCTTGCTGCATACAATCCTTTTCATCAAATGATAAAGCTGTGTCCTGCATCGATATTAATTGAAGTACAACAACATGAAAGTCCCAGATCAGTTTGCAGATAATCTTTCAGTGTCAGTAACAAACTACTTCACATGGGACGACTGCCTTCAAGATACTGAATCCCCATCTGGTGAGATCCTAATGATCAATGGAGAGGTTCAAGTGTAATGAAGCAAGTTTCTTTTGGCAAATGCTACTTGACAGCTACATCATGGGGCCTTGACAGCTGTATGCTGTTGTCTTATATTAATACCTTTTTGAAGATCTCATGACAACATGTGTGGAAGATAAAGGGTTCTTCTCTCTTCTGCTGATTAGTTTGTGGATACTCCCATATTTAATCCACTAGTGCTTCTTAAATTCATGAAATAGGATCTGCATTCAGTCAGTCATTGTTTATTGGACAGTGGTCTATCAAACTTTTTTAGTTCTTGTATTCCACAGAGAAGGTTTTGAATACTGCAGGTGTGTTACTGAATTCCAGAAGCAAAACCGACTTAAAAATCATGTCAAAGCAAATTTTTTTCTGAGGCAAGGGGGAGGAAACACCACCCTGGGTCATCATTCATCGGTTTATGCACCGCTGGTACACATGCTGCACAGGATCTCAACCGAGTTCCCCAAAGCTCTTTTCTCTGCTAGGTCCTATTCAGTACTTCAGGGAAGAATGTCAGACACCAATGTCTGAAATGCACACATGATACCCAGTTATATGGTTCCTTAATCTCAATTGCATAACATTCCATCCCCAAGCTCTTGAAGTGTCAGAACAAGATCAGCTCCTGCATGAGGAATAATTTGAAGCCACAATGAGGAAAAAGCAGTGTCTTCTAATCACTATCACTGTCAAAGAGCTAGCCAACACTTTCCCATCACCCTTCATGCAGGATATCTGCCCCACAATCATTAAAAGAGTATACGGCTCAAGAGACCTCATGTTCTCCACCTTAATACAACAAAACACCTTCTGCTGTCAGCTGGCCAGAAGACTTTGCCTCATCTTACCAAAAAAGCAGACCCAACCATAGTGACCAGTCCTTTCTTGATCTCCAGGCTTGATCACTATAAGACACTTGACTTGGGAATAAGTTCAAATAAAACCTCAAACTGATAGAAAACATAGCAGCTCACCTGCTAGTAACACAAGTTGACAGGAACACATCTCTACAGTTATCCAGTCAGTGCAGCGTATGTTGAAGATCAAATCAAGATCAACTTCCAGGTCTTGATCTTCAAAGATATCAAAGGGGTAGGACCAAGGTATCCCCAAGACTGCCTCTCCTTCCGAGACTTAGACCTTCTGAGGGAGCTACCATCCTCAGATATGACACTCTTTGTATACATGGTAAAATTATTGCAAGCTGGAGTGGCTATAGAATCTGAATTCCTGTTCACGAAAGCAGAGGTTTTGCATTCACCCCCAATTAAGTCTCTGAAAACAGTGAAAGAAGCCTTAGAATCAGCTGCCTAGGGAGCCCTCTGAAGGCTTTTCATAGGTAATTTCTGAGTGAAGATATTAAGGCTTCTAGATAAGATTTAGAGAGAAGTAGTACTCAGTGATCCGCTCAAGCACTGCCTGAGCTAAAGGGCTTATGAAGTTGTCTTGGAGAGAACCTCCTATTCCATGGGCCAGCCTCTGTCCCCCTATAGGCAAAGCAAATGGCTGATTTTGCCTGTCACAGCTAAAGACTTCAGAATTTTGTTCAGAGTATATATTTATTTTGACTTGAGGACTTTGTGGATTTCCTGTCATTATGGATTAGCATTTGCAGGTACACACTAAGCGTTCCCACATGGTAGCAGTTCTGCTTCAGGGATCCTGCTTTATAACTTTCGTTCTGTGCACAGACGTGGTGCCCTTAGGACTTACAGATATCCACTTCCCTAAAGAAGTTTGGAAATTTGTGCACTGATTTTCTACATGAGCTCTTCTGTTGGTTTTACAACTTAAAAAAAGGCAGTTCTCTAATTCTCCAGGATCCAAAATATGTCATTCACAATAAAATGTAATGTTCGCAGCAAGTAAACTTTACCATTATTTCAAAGTGATGCCACAATAAAGAATGTCATTTAACAATTGACAATGTCAGAAAACCTGCTCTGCAATTATATTAAATAAAATTTCATTCCACCTCCAAACTCATTTATCATATTTAAAAATATGTCTCCTTATAATGAATAGTTATGGGCTTTCAAGATATTAATTCCTATAGTCTTTGTACTAGAATGTACTAGAATATAGAATCATTGCCAAAGTAGTGATGGATTGCAACACGTACATGAAGGAAAGGAGTTCAATCATTCTCCTGCTATATCTTTCAGATTGTTTTTATTCTTTCAACTTTACATTTGTAAGCAACTGGAAAGCTGACTTATCTGAACTGTTCAGGCATTTTTAGTTTTAGGGTTTTTTAAGTGATATGAAAGCTAATTAAATTGAATGTTCGCTGCAAAAAAATCAAAACTTACTTCTCAATATTCATTGATACAGAAACAGCAGAATATTTTTCATGCATCCTTGATCTCTGCATTCCTTGCTGTCAGTTGTGCACCATTGTTAATCAGTTTCATTTGAGGACCTGGATGGTGCTGACAGCCATAGATATACAGATAAGTGATGGTATGAAATATTGCCAAGCACATTCAAACAGAAAATAATTCAGTGAACTCATATACCTACATTCATATACCCTTCCGTTTCTCCTAAGAGATTGATCCCTTCACTTAGGAGATCTGGAAGTCTATGCTGTGTAACGAAGCACACTGTCTATCTTGGACACTTATACAGCCCCATTACCGTGGTATCTGAGCACCACACAATCTTTTAATGTATTGATCCTCACACCACCACCCTGAGAGCTAGGAAAGCACTTTACAGATTTTACAGATGGGAGAACTGAAGATCACAGACACAAAGTGCCTTCCAAAGGCCATTCAGGAAGTCTGTGGTCTAGCAGGTAATTGAACCAGGTTTCTCAATTTAACCCTGGACCATCCTTCCTCTCTTCCTCACTCCGAGCTTCAAGCTTCATCTGTTAAATAATGCCAGGATGCTTGGTGCTCAGACATCAACATATAAAAACCTAGATAGATCAGATATCTTTTTAACTGTAATAGGCTTTACCCAGAATAGGTATGTGAACCAAATTGCCAATATCTGTCAAAACTGGGTGTCTCAACTTTATTAATTTGCCAAAAAGGAGCTTTGTAGCAAATTTATCAGCAAATACATGCCAAAAATAGAAATCCTAATTGAAATTATTGCTGAAGTGACATGCTCAGAATTTTTCCCCAGAGCGACTGCACATGCATACAAATACTTAAACTTCTCAATTCTGCTTTATAAACACTACATTACCATCAGAACAATCTGATGAGGTTTTGCAAAATACACACTAACATCCCCAGTTTACAGTTGCATAGAGAGCACAAGTGAATTACCCAAGGTCACAGGAGGTCTGTGGCAGGGCTGGGAGAACCCACATCTTCCAACTCCCACGCCTATGCCTTAATACCAAGACCATTCTTCTTTTGTACAGTACTAGGAGGGGACAGTCTAACACAAGAGGCTGTGGAATGCACCAGCTACATGAGAACATGCCCTGAAGAGGAACCCCTTTCTACAGAGTGATTTTGAATCAGAATGACCCATTTTAATTTCTTGCAATTTTGGTGTGCAATTTTGTATTCCTGCACAACAAAATATTTTTTTTTTACATAATGGTTATTTACGGACAGATTCTAATCTTGGAAGTTTATATCCATCACTTCATAGTGCACACTGAAATACTGAAGCATAAATTTATACAATCAACATACAGTACACTCAGGAGACTGACATGTGACCTTGCAAACGGACGACTTTGGAGTTGAATATTCAGTTATTCACAAGCAATTCATTCACAAGTACAAACTTGACTTGACTTGTCTGTCCTACACTGAGTTATAACCATCATTTAAATTCTTATACACTTCTTACAGCAGAGCACATGAGAATTAGAAAGATTTCACTGGACCTGTATGAACCTGGCACTGTAGCTCCAAAACAGCCTGCGCAAGGATCTCTGCTGGTTATTTTGTCTGTCTATATACATTTCCATCTCCCATTTCTCAAATAACTTGTTTTAAAATTACGGGGAGGGGGAAAGAGACAAAAAATAAATCTCTACCAGAAACACATAGGAATGACAACCATCCATTTAGAGCAAGTAGCTGACTTAAAATTAACTTAAATAAAAGGATCTTTCCCGCCGCCCACAGAAGAGAAGAGGAAACACCTACACCAATACAGAGTTCAAAAAGAGAGAGACATTCATATTGCACTAGTGGGCAACAGTCAGCCCAATAGGGCATCTCTTTATCCCATGGGACAGTGTATGCCAAGTACTGTCCACTGTTTCTGACTGTACACATACCAGAAACTTCTCAGATCAGGAAGTTATCATGGCTGTTGGCTCCACGAGAATGTAAGCTCTTTGGGGTATGGACTATGTCTTCCTATTGTTTGTACTGTGCCATGCAGAACAGGGGCTCAATCCTGTTATATATACTCTGCGATGAAAATAGATATATAGAATAGCCAGATTTCTACTTTCTTTCATGGCACTCTGATGGCTCAACTATGACAGCAGCAAATCCTTCTCCTTACACAGAAAATGTGGATGATGAAGGGGACAGTGCTGGAGAGAAACTGGATGTGAAGTGTTATGTTTCACAGCATACAAACAGAAAAGTTAGTTAAATACTCTTGCTGGGAGGCTGCAACATAACAGTGAATTTCTTGGTATTCAGAATGATAACACACAAGAACACCAACGCAGAGAGAGACAAAACAGGCTACTCCCTAAAACAGAGAGGCACAACTCACCCAACCTTATTCTAAGCTAGCTGTGTGCAGACTGACTCTGCTAGGCCCAGATCATACAGTTCCCGAAAGATCCCCCAGCCTGCGATCAGGGCCGGGGGGGGAGGGGGGGACTGAGCATTTACGGTGATAGCTTACAATTTTAATACAGCCTTTCATGCACCACATGGGGTTTAATGATTGTGGGGTTCATTAAATAACAAACTAGAGCATGAGAAAGGAATACAACTTTTAATAAAACAAACTGAAGAGCTTCTGTGGTGAACTGCTGTACACAGCTACACTGTGTTCTCAACCCCAGCTTCCAGGGCACATCTCTAAATTCCTATATTCATAAAACTGTCCCTTAATCGGGAGCGTCTGTAAATTATAATCTTCCACAAACATCTCTACATGGGAGTTACTGGCTAATTGCAAGACCTGCTGACTGAAATCAAAGCCAAATATGTGAAAAGAAAATATATCATCATTACTGTGTATACAGGTCCGGTCTGACTGGGAATATTCACGAACCAATATCATGTGTTTATGTTCAGACCTAATCATTCTAAAGCAGGAGCGGCGCCAGGGTTTTTGGCGCCCTAGGCGGGGGTACTTCCGCGCTCCCGGTCGTCGGCGGCAATTCTGCGGCGGGGGGGGGTCCTTCCGCGCTCCCAGTCTTCGGGGCACTTCGGCGGCGGGTCCCGGAGCGAGTGAAGGACCCGCCGCAGAATTGCCGCCGAAGACCCGGAGCGCGGAAGGACCCCCCCGCCGCCGAATTGCCGCCCCCCCAAATCCTGGTGCCCTAGGCAACCACCTAGGTCGCCTAAATGGAAGCGCCGGCCCTGTTCTAAAGTCATATATGAAAAATAAAAGACTACACATCTATGCCCTGTTAATGAGAACGTATACAGTCAAAATAGAGGGGAAAGTACTCTTCCAGATTTTGTACTTGCTCAAAAAACCAAAACAGATCAAATTATATCTGATTTACATTGGAATCTTGGGAGTAAGTCTTGGTAAGGGTTGAAGAACACCCCAGTGAACTCCATATCTACAGTAGGACACATAAATATGAAAAGGAGATTGGGGGGGGGGGGAAAGAATTCTGATTCTAGGCTTTACTAAAAGTGAATGGAGCTAGAAAACCAACCGCTCTTGTTGACCTCAGCAATTCTTTCTCTCAGGCTCCTTCTATTTATGTCACTCTTAACCTTTTACTAGAAGGTCCAGCCTTAAACATAATTCTTACATAAACCATGGTGCCATCTATTGACTGGCAGTCTCCAATACTGCATCATAGCAATGTAGTTTGACAGTTCACGTAACACTACTAACATTCAGTTAGAAGCATTAGAAATTCCCCTCTTAAGTTTACATCACTGTAGCTGATCAGGCCATGGGCAGTCAAGCCTAGTGGTGGAAGCAAGAGTTTTACCTCCTGGTTAGAGCTGGGTCCAGAGTGGGCAGAGTGCAGGAAACAAGCGTCAGTACTGGAGAGACAGAAGCCAAATACCAACGCCAGGGGCGCAGGATGTAAACCAAAGTCTAGACCTGGGGTCAATACCAAAGAAGCAGAAACCGAATACCAGAACCAGAGAGTCAGCTAGAATCATAAGCCAGAGGCAGAGCCAGGGATCAAAGCCATAAGTCTGAAGCCAGAGGGGAGTAGGGGCTGGAGCAGAGTACGAACAGGGACTGGGAGCAGGCTGCAGTAGGGCTAAAATAAAACAGGGACTGGAACAAGGTCAAACAGCTGCAGGTATGGTACACACAGAGCTGCTCTTGCTGTGGGTACCATGCTTATAACCAGGGCTTCTAAAGCAGCAGCCAATCAGGGGCTGTGGCCACTGTCAGTTTTAAGGCAGTGCAGCCCTGCTCATTGGTTGCCTAGCAGCAAAGTTAGTCAGGGAGAAGGTCAGCAGCTGGTTCTAGCTGGTCTGGTCCCTGACAATCACTCCTTTAACTAGTTCTCCTTGTTCTTAACAGAATATATATATATGTTTACCATTTAAATGAGTTCCATTAAGGAAACAGGAACAGATTTAATAGGCCTGTTTTAGAGTAAATGGAATATTGCCTATAGTCTGGTAAGCAATCTAGGTTCGTTGCTGGCAAAAGGATGAAAAGTTACCCTGAGGTCTAGATGAATGTTTAGAGACGATACCTTATCCAGGAGTTGGGTCACAGAAGGGGACCAAAGGGCAAGAGTTTGCTTTGAACTGATTGTACTGAGTGAGTTGTGACTGTTGGTAGGATTAGTTATATCATGTATATTTCCAATTTTGCAGTGGTCTAGTCCTCCCCTTGTGCCAGGAACGTAATTTTTTTTTTTTTTTTTTAAACAAATGTACCATTGTTTTTTTCCATCATTGGGAAAGGGCACACACATAGATGTTGTACCTGGGCTGGTAAATTTTCATTACTCTCTCAAGGCTTTATTAATGTCTCTGACATAACTGCATGGTCCAATCCATTGGGACTTAAATTTGTTATGCAGCACCATTATGTGTGATCTTCTATCGGATAGACAAATGCAGTTCTCTGTTTTCTCTCTCCGGATAAATGTATCAAGCTGTTACAGGGATATGCCAGATTTTCATGTGGTGGCACTCTCAATGTTTGCAGAGTTAGGAGCACGTACTTTGTGGGACGTCTTAGAAGAACAGTTCATAACCAGTACGATTTAGAATGCTAGAGCGCACACCAAATTCTGCCAGGTTTAAATAGGCTAGTCACAGAGGAGAATTCAGAAGCTAACTTTAAAAGTATGATTGAAATTTTCTGGATGGCAAGAAAAGCAATGGATTTCACGATACATAGTTGGTAACAGGGTTTCTTGACAAAGACGGATCAACATTATATGCTACATCCTCAGACATCTAGTCTCTTGAAAACTCTGAGGATTTTTCCTCCACAGTTTCTCTAAGCAAGTTGCTAAAGCATTAGCCTGTTCTCTGGTTATCCACACATCAATATTGCAGCCTCCTGGTGCCCAGACTCTAACACTCCCATCTCTCCTTATTGCAATCCATCTGCTGTGACCAATATTATTTTCTTTTCCTTTTATGCTAACCAGTTCCCCCACTTCTCAGTTCTTTATACTGGTGTGACACAAAGAGCCCTTGGCAAAAGATCCCCTGTTCTTTGCAAAAAAAATTCACCTCAGAACTGACAAACTCACTATAGCAAACACATCTTGCAGGATATTTATCCATAAATAGTAATACACAAGGTATCTACAAAAAGCTCATAACTTGTCAAGATTCATAAACATTGTGAGATGTATGTATGGGTAATATTTAAGGAATAATGTATTTATATTGAAAGTATGCTTTATGGACTATACATAACAATTAGTCACCAAAGAATAATGTGTTTGGTGATGGTCGATTCATGCAAGGGAGAGTCTGTTACCCCTCCCTGTTTAGCCGATGATGCAATGCAAGGCTCAGTTATTTAGCCTTAAGCAATACTAAGTGGAAAACCATCACAGGCAACTTCAAACAATTGAAACCACGTGGAGGTAAAAAATAAACTTTACAACAAGACAGGAGTTCACCCAGTCTGAATAAAAACAAAACACAGTCTTCAGTATAACAGAGAAGGGAGAAACATTCTGAATCTATTCACTGAGGAAACCCTTTGTGAAGCAGAGGTATTGTCATGAACATTTGGATCCTAGTTCTTGGGAAATCAGCTAGCTCTGTGACAGACAGAACTCTGAGGGTGGGAGAAAAACCTACCTGATTAGCTAAAAAATAGTTAACTATTAACAAGGTTTGCATTTTGTGATTTTGTTTTGTAACCATTTACATTACTTTCTCTCATATCTACTTAAGTCTTTACGCTTTCTTAAATAAACCTACTTTTGTTTTATTATAAGCGCTCACAAGTGCAATGTAGTTTATGGTAAAATTGGTAAACTGCAGTACAGTGCACATTCAGGTACAGAGGATCTGGAATTTCTCTGACTAGCCAGTGTCAGGGACTGGATATCCCAAGGCAATGCTTCAAAGGGATTTGGGGTACATCTATTGTTAACCTGCAAGGTGAAAACAGGACTGGCATAACCCAGCGGAGAGTGCTTGAGTGGCTGAAAGGCTGGTAGTGTTAGCGAGCTGACAGACAGACAGGCACAGGTCAGTCTCCCTCATGCTAGAGGCAGGAGTAAAAGTGACTCACAGTCCTGGCTGTCCCGAGAACTGTCACAATTGGCTTCTCCGCCCTGTATTTATATGATGTTCGAGTTTCCTCTTCTCACATGCAAGCCATAACTCAGTTCCTCCCAGTGTCTTACCCTTAACACCATTTGCCCTCTAATCTGTTCACTCTACTCTGCTCAAGCATTATTCATAACTGCCCTATCTTCTTCCTTCACTCACTCCTGACTTTTTCCTTCTTCCACACCACCACTACCCTTCTTCTGTCATCCTCATAGAGGTCTGGTGGGACAGTGAGGGGAAGAAAGAAATGTCCTGACCAACAACAGGACCAGACGATGACCCAAAGTGCACCTCAAAATAGTTGAGCATCTAGCAGCAACACACCAGAGGCCTGAAAACCAATGGTCCTTTAAATTAGCATCTTTCCTGACTGAGGGAGCCTCAAGCAGCATACCACAGCAATGATTATCATTATGGACTGGTTCAGACCCATTAAAGAGAGCTATTTCTGTGGGCAGCTGACTCGGTTTAATTGTGCTCTGGTAGATCTCATTCAGGATTCTCAGTATCCCCACTTTTACCAAGATGACAACCTCTGGTTCACATTATCACTGGAGGTCAAACAAGAACATGTGGGCTAGCTCTCTTCAGTTTGTTCCAAAGCCCTTTTGGCAAGAGATACTGAACCTAGCTCATGTTGCAACAGGAGCTGATCACTGTGGGGTAGAGTAAAACCAGGACAGAGGCATGTCTCTCTTTTCACCAGGAGTTTATGAAGAATTATCTAGAGCAGAGGTTCTCAAACTGTGGTCCATGGACCACCAGTGGTCCGTGAGCTCCATTCAGGTGGCCTGCGGATAGTTCCCTCTAAGGTGCGCATCTGAGTGGCCAGCCGCACACGAGAGAATGAAGGGCCACCCACCTAATTAGTGGAGCCGCACAGGCGTGGCTCCACTAATTAGGTGCCTGGACCCTGGAGAAGACTCGCATGTAAGGTGAAGTAGTGGCCTTGGGAGGAATAGGGGGTAAGTGGGAGGGGGCAGTGGGGTGAGAAGAGGGTGGGGGGAATTTGGGACGTGCAGGGCTGCGGCGGCCAGAGAAAGAGGCAACCTTCCCCATCTCCAGGGCTGCAGCTGCTGGGGAGAGATGGCCCTCCTTCCCAGCCTCAGCTCTGTGGTGGGGGAGAGAATCCCCCTCCTTCCCAGCCCCAGCACGGGGGCTGCTGAGGCGGGGGAGAGAGGGAACATCCATCGCATTAGAAAGGTAAGACTACTGATATTAAAATATGAATTGTGTGCTTTTATTTGTAGAACAAAAAATGTTTATTATTATTAACTTTTTTTAATATAGATCATTTTATCCAAAGTGCTTTACAATAGTTAGCTAACAGCACAAATAACATTTGAAAAGATCATTAAGTGGTCCACCGAGACCCTCGGCAATTTTCAAGTGGTCCGTGAAAAAAAAAGTTTGAGAACCACCGATCTAGAATATCGGTTCTTTCTTCAAGTGCCATCTCACAGTACCTCAAACTACACACAAAGCCCCCACTTGTCCCTCTTCCTTTGGAGGATCCCCTTTTGATCTAATTGACCATCCTCAGGTAAGCCCCACCTCAACAGGAGTATCAGGGAGTATCATTGACTATTAGTACCAGTCACCTATCTTGATACCCCAAATCTATTCCTTCATACTCTATGGGCCTGATTGAAAGCCTTTTAAATCAATGGAAGAACTCCCATTGACTTTCATAGGCTTTGGATTAGGCTCCAAGTCAATACAGTTGGTGACAACTATGACTACTGTGGAGGCAATTTAAAATATCTGTAACTGATTGCATCAGATAGGACAGCTGGAAGAATAATTCTCTGTTGTCATTGAAGTCCCACTTGTCCTGAATGCTGCAGTAAGTTTATACATTTAGATGAGCTGAATTCTGTCTTTGGCCTAAGTGGAATTTGGCTTTGTCCTACATAATCAAACAGTGGATCAGGCATTTGGGGTGAGATTAAAGTTTTTCCAAAAACAGATGGTGATAAAAGGGAGGACAAAAAATATAAAAATGTGGCATTTAGAACAGATGTATTTTACATCCTCCCTATGTTTGTCTTGCTCTTCTGGTATTCACTGAATTAGACATTCTCAGACTTCAGAATGAAAATAGGAATGATACACAGGGCAGATGAACAATGCTCTCCCTTTCCCAAATTCTCTATTTAGCTACTATCCTGTTCAATAGAACACATTGCTTCTCTGATCAGATGGCACTTTTGGCAATAGAAAACATGTAATAATTAAATTTAACCCTTCCACAGCAGGACCCCTAAGTCCCTTAACCTGCACACTTACTCATCTCCTGAAGGAAGATAAATATGGAGAGTTAACAAATTTGAACTGTTACCGATTAAGGAAGAGAGCAAATTTCAGAGTCATGGGGTCCTAAAAAAGAATGACCTCTCAGCACCCCCTTCTCTTTTACACAAGCTCATGTGCCCCATCTAACTGCAGTCGGTGGCATTATTTTGCACGGAGAAAAGTGCTTTTCATGCATAGTTCTCAAAGTGTTTGATAAAGGTAAATATTATTCTCACCATTTTAATTATGGGAAACAGGCACAATGAGGTGAAAGGACTTGCTCAAGCTTGCACAGCAGATGTGTGGCAGAGCCAGGAACAAAATTCAGCTTCCCTGGCAATACTCTCTCCATTAGACTATGCTGCATACGTTAATTTCCTGATTTAATAATCTACTTGACCACTCAGTTTGTCACTTCCTTAAAAGTCAACAGGCAAAAGGGGACAGGGGGCAAATAAAAGAAAATGACCAGAACATGGCAATTTATCGAGAGATCCATCCCCTGTCATCCTGCCCCAGCTTCTGGCAGTTACAGGTTTAGGGAAACTCAGAGCATGAGGTTGCATCCCTGCCCATCTTGGCTAATAGCCATTGATGAACCTACCTCCATGAACTTATTTAATTATTTTCTGAACCCAGTTATAATTTTGGCCTTCACAACATCCCCTGGCAATGAGTTCCACAAGTTGATTGTGCATTGTGTGACGAAGGACTTCCTTTTGTTTGTTTTAAATCTGCTGCCTATTAATTTCAATGAGTGACCCTTGGTTCTTGTGAAGGGATAAATAACACTTTCTTATTCACTTTCCCCACACCATTCATGCTTTTATAGATCTCTATCATATTCCCCCTTAGTCATCTCTTTTCTAAGATGAACAGTCCCAGTCTCTCTCTCTTCTCATATGTAAGCTATTTCCATACCCCCAAAATCACTTTTGTTGCCCTTCTCTGTGCTTTTGCCAATTTTAACATAAAGTTGTGTGGTTTGTTTGTTTGTGAATCAAAGGTACCTAGCTCTGTATTCAGTGCAAATGCTCTTTTCTCTTTCAGTTGGACTGGACTAATCTCCAAAATTGTCTATAAGGATGCTAGCAGTCCATGATCACTTCTAATTATGCTAAGTTTCTCAAATGTAGTTGGTTATCTAACTTTATAGAAATTTCTGTAGGAGCTTAGCCTTCCCTGATACTTCTGATTTGATATCTAGACTCTTCAGCTATAACAAAGGGAACAAAATTATTCACAATAAGCATAACTCACTTGACAATGTTTTAAGTAGTAGAGAACATAAGAACGGCCGTACCGGGTCAGACCAAAGGTCCATCTAGCCCAGTATCCGGTCTACCGACAGTGGCCAATGCCAGGTGCCCCAGAGGGAGTGGACCAACAGGCAATGATCAAGTGATCTCTCTCCTGCCATCCATCTCCATCCTCTGACAAACAGAGGCTAGGGACACCATTCCCTACCCATCCTGGCTAATAGCCATTCTTCAAACACTGGTTGTTTAGCAGGCTTCCTGCTTCTGATACTTAAAAAACATTTTGTTATTACCTTTGGAGTTTTTGGCTAGCCGTTCTTCAAACTCCTCTTTGGCTTTTCTTATTACATTCTTGCACTTAATTTGGCAGCGTTTATGCTCCTTTCTATTTGCCTCACTAGGATTTGACTTCCACTTTTTAAAGGAAGTCTTTTTATCTCTCACTGTTTCTTTTACATGGTTGGTAAGCCACGGTGGCTCTTTTTTAGTTCTTTTACTGTGTTTCTTAATTTGGGGTATACATTGAAGTTGGGCCTCTAGTATGGTGTCTTTAAAAAGCGCCCATGCAGCTTTCAGGGATTTCTCTTTAGTCACTGTACATTTTAACTTCTGTTTAACTAACCCCCTCATTTTTGCATAGTTCCCCCTTTTGAAATTAAATGCCACAGTGTTGGGCTGTTGAATGCTATTGTATTATGGTCACTATTTCCAAGCGGTCCTGTTATAGTTACCTCTTGGACCAGCTCCTGCGCTCCACTCAGGACTAAATCTAGAGTTGCATCTCCCCTTGTGGGTTCCCGTACCAGCTGCGCCATGAAGCAGTCATTTAAAGTATCGAGAAATTTTATCTCTGCATTTCGTCCTGAAGTGAAATGTTCCCAGTCAATATGGGGATAATTGAAATCCCCCACTATTATTGGGTTCTTAATTTTGATAACCTCTCTAATTTCCCTTAGCATTTCATCATCACTATCACTGTCCTGGTCAGGTGGTCTATAATAGATCCCTAATGTTATATTCTTATTAGAGCATGAAATTTCTATCCATAGAGATTCTATGGAACATGTTGATTCACTTAAGATTTTTACTTCATTTGATTCTACATTTTCTTTCACATATAGTGCCACTCCCCCCACCCCCGCACGACCTGTTCTGTCCTTCCGATATATTTTGTACCCCGGAATGATTGTGTCCCATTGATTGTCCTCAGTCCACCAGGTTTCTGTGATGCCTATTATATCAATATCCTCCTTTATCACAAGGCACTCTAGTTCACCCATCTTATTATTTAGACTTCTAGCATTTGTGTACAAGCACTTTAAAAACTTGTCACTGTTTATTTGTCTGCTCTTTTTTGATGTGTCAGATTCTTTTTTATGTGAATGTTTATCATCTGATCTGGCCCCTACTTTATCCTCTTCCATCCTCTGCTCCTGACTATAACCTGGAGATTCTCTATCATTAGACTCTCCCCTAAGATAAGTCTCTGTCCGATCCACATGCTCCTCTGCAGCAGTCGGCTTTCCCCCATCTCCTACTTTAAAAACTGCTCTACAACCTTTTTAATGTTTAGTGTCAGCAGTCTGGTTCCACTTTGGTTTAGGTGGAGCAAATTCAGGTGGAGTAGAGAATCTATACGCTCTAAATTAAACAGATTAGCGTAGAGGAGGTTAAAGCTAAGTGAGTTAATTATCATGGTCAGGGCCGGCTCTAGGATTTTTGCCGCCCAAAGCAAAAACAATTTCCCCCCCCCCATTTTTTAATTACCCCACCCCCGGCCCCGCCTCAACTCCGCCCCTTCCCCAAATCCCCAGCCCTGCCTCCTCCCCCCAGGCTCTCAAGTCTGGGAGGGAGGGGGAGCAGCGGCGCGCGAAACGGCCGCTCGAGATCTCCCCCTCCCTCCCAGGTTTGAGAGCCTGGGAGGGAGGGGGAGACCCCGAGCGGCCGCGGCACGCGAAACAGCTGATTCGCGCGCCGCTGCTCCCCCTCCCTCCCAGACTTGAGAGCCTGGGAGGGAGGGCAGTAGCCGCGCGCGAATCACAGCGCGCGAGCGGCAGCGGAGGTGAGCTAAGGCGGCCGGGGCACATTTTTAGGGGCGGCATTCTGGCGCCAGAATGCCGCCCCTAAAAATGTGCCGCCCCAAGCACCAGCTTGTTTTGCTGGTGCCTAGAGCCGGCCCTGATCATGGTCATTGTACACAAGGAAAAAGCAATGAATATTCATTCTCTACTCAGTACCGATACCAGAAGTGGGACACTCTCCCCTCTGGGCCTTATCTGCCTTCCATTCAAGTCAAAGGTAGTCTTTTCTATCAACTTTAGTGCAAATTGGATAGAGCATTATCTCTTAGCAATGTTTCACTGACATGTCTCTGTATTTTTTTTTTAAGTATTTGAAGCAATTTGAATAGGTCATCAATCAATGGTGAGGGTTACAATACTGAAGAGTAAAACAAGGGGAGGTAATTTTAAAGGAAACGAGAGGCCAACGTTGGAGAGGAGCCTGAAGAGCTGTATAATTTATGTACTCTAAAGGTTGCAAGAAGGTAAAATTTCCTAAGAGGTACACTAATATGGAAGCACATTCCTGAATTGATTAGGACAAGACAGACTGTCACAAGCAGCAAAACTTCTATTATCTGGAGGAAAACATATATAGCCCAAAGCTTCACATAACATAGGTTGAGATAATCAAAAGCTGTCATCTACTTTGTCAGCTTCCTCTCAAGGACCAAAACAGTTACAAATATTTTCTACAATCAGCAGAATTTGACATATTTCTCTGCAGAAACAAACTTGAGAAGTCCTAAGGTAGGATCTCTATTGGCAACTGAGGACAAAGCCTGAGCTCAATTTTTTAAGTTACTAATTGCTTTGCTTTGTTAAGAAAGCCGACCTCTAGGAAGGGAGTGAGTTTTTAAACACTGAACGGTGCCTGAACTTTATTTTAGAGCATGCTGGAAAGGCTTCTGCTCAGACGTATGTTCAGGTAAAATAGATGGATCAACAAATGAAGATGCAGTACCAGGAAAGTCTCATTCAACAACACACTGAGAAAACAAAAGCACAAGCATTAGGAATGATGTCCAAATAGAAATAAGATCTCTAACAGTGACTGAATCCCACAGACATCCAATAATTTCTCAATTCTCTCACCCCTAGTAATCCCATTTATTCTCTATCAGTTGGCACACACGGCAAGTATGTAAAGGTACCTTGATGACTCATGACAATGACACTTCCATTGCAGCTGCACTGCCAACTGATGTAAAAACTAACTTCCAGAGAGATCAGCCACGACACAAGTGACACATTTGGCTCTGAAAGGAAACTGTAAGTTGCTCAACACAAAAGCATCTGCTGCCAACTGCTTCATTCACAAGCAGCTCCTGCCAAATAGCCTGAAAGGCATTCTTTGTAATGTATAAGAAGGTGGAACAAACGGGGAAAATATATTACTTTCACAATTAAACACCTCAGCTGTACTGGTAACACTAGTGCAGGACATAAGGACAGAGTTTACATGAATGACTGAAAATGTCATCAACAAAACCACCACTAAATATACAACTAACTGTTTGTTTCTGCTGGGCTATTCCAGTCAACCGAGCTGCAGTGAAAGAAGAGTTTGAGACCAGAAACATAGCCTCTCAAACAAAGATTTGACATCTTCAGATTGAAATTACTCTACCGAGGAGGATTTTTGTTATTGAAAGCATATCTGCTTCAGACAAGATGGCGATATTTTTCCATGGGAGACTGCTACCTTTCCCAAGACTTAAGAATCTATGTCTGAAAGATGACAAGTCATAGCTTCTCAAGCATGACTTACAAAAGAAGCACAATCTTCAGAGGTGATAAAAACCACATCCTTATTAGTGGAAAGGTGAACATTGCAAGGAAGCAGCAGCAACGTAGTCAAAAGTTCAGAGATTCCTGGATACAGGGAATGGGAGCTCATCCTTGAGCTGCCAAGTAATTGGAGAAGTCAGAAAATGTTCTGCAATGGGTCTATCACCCTCTTTAAATATGTAGTGATAGCACAAAGTACTCGACAGGGAAGTGTTCATACATAAAGCGCTTTCCCCAACACTTTTCAAAAACAATCAAGAACTAAGTATAGTAAATAATGTTTGGATATACTTGTTCTTAAGGAGTTTTCTAAAATTGTTTTGATTTAGTTTTGATATAGTTTTAAAAGAAAGGCGAGTAGTAGTAACAAGAGGACATGTTCTGTGTTTTAGAAGGTCTGCAATCCCATTGCCAAATGGCTAATCCAATGAGGATGAAAGCCAAATAGTATATATTATGAAGTGAAACAGATTATTGTCAAGGAAAAAAAGGAGTAACCGTCCACTCATTACTATTTTAGAACAAGCAATATCTCCATCCCTAGTTATAAACGTTAATTTATGAGAAAGGTTTTCAGAAGCATTTAGTGATTTTGAATGCCCAACCTGAAACGATTTAAAGGGTTCTCAGAGGAGAAATGTTTAGTACTTGTCAGGCCTCCTTAGGGAAGGGCACTGAAAACTAAAGCACTCAAGAGCAGTAGCCACATCTGGAAACCTCTGATAAAAAGTTTAATCTAACTGCTCTTTACTTTTATCACGTGCCTTCTGCTCCCACAGGATGGTCTTCAGCTGCCAACTCCAATATGTAGTAGGTCATAGGCCAGCCATATGGTCACTGGTTAATCCACTCAGTAAAGAAACAATCAGATGAAATTGTTGCAATGGGCTTCCAGTTGGTCGGTTGTGTACTGGATGCTTATGAAATTTATAAAGTCATTTACTCTTCGAAGGCAGCTGTGGATGCTCTAAGAGGTTAAAGTTGACTCAAGCACCCTGTACACTCATCCTCTCACACCTATTTTACACTAGTGTAGCTTCAGTGGAGTTACTGTACTCCTGATATACACCGGTTGGAGAGGAGAGACTATTGCTCCTGGTGTAGACATAATATGAATTGTGTGCTCTGAGCATGCAATAGCAAGCTGGAAAGGAAAAGCAAAACCACATTAGAACAATCATGTTGGTCCCCATTCTGTCCATAACTTTTTTGCGAACAGGGGCTGCTAACAGGGAGTTTCGCAAGGGAGTTCTCCAGGTGAAGGAGGAGCAATACAGCACCCTTGGGGTAAGTGACTGTCTGTAGTGTGTGTTTGTTTGTGTTTGGGGGTTACTTGCTGTGTGCTGAGCTTGTGTTTGTCAGTCTGTTTGTTTGTTTGTTTGTTTGAAGGACCGTGTGCTGTGGCTGGCAGTTGGAAGCTGTGAGCTTCAAAGGAAGGTCTGAAAGCTAGAAGCCTCTGGTAAGTGGCTGAGCCTTAATCAGTGGGCGGGGCATTCACATAGGCCAGGGTTTTATAAAGCAGCGCACAAGTGACCAGGGAGCTTTTGCGACCGGGAGCTGCTAACAGGGAGTTTCTCAAGGGAGTTTGGGAAGGGAGCGGGAGTTCCTTTATTCCCCTTAAAACCTATAAACTGAACTATATTCAAAACCTTTTGCTTAAACAACCCTTTCAGTAACTAGGAGACAATGCAGGCAGAAGCCCAGCTGCAGAGTGGGGGCTATCCAGTTTATTGCACTGAGTGCAGCATGTATGATTACCTGCCCTGTGGGCAGGTGGCGTATGTGTGCATTCGGTGCAAGGAGCTCCTGGCCCTCAGAGACCACGTACGGGCTTTGGAGGCCAGGGTAGTGGAACTGGAGGAGCTAAGGGAAGCAGAGAGGTAATGTTGATGAGGCTTTCCGGGACACTGTAGAATTGTCCCACCTCCGGTCAGACAGCCCCTGCACTGTTGAGGAGGATGAAAGGCCCAGGGAAGCAGAGCAGTCAACGGGAGCAGAGGGAAACCTTCCCATAGTTGGGACCCTCCTTCCAGATGGTGCTGGGGTTACCTCTCGCACTGAGGTTGCCTCTCCGGGGGAGGGAACTCCAGTCATTAGGAAAAGGCAGGTGTTAGTAATGGGAGATTCGATCATTAGAAACGTAGATAGCTGGATTTGTGATGACCGGGAGAACCGCATGGTGACTTGCCTGCCTGGTGCGAAGGTTGCGGATCTCTCGAGGCATCTAGACAGAATTATGTGTAGTGCTGGGGAGGAGCCGGTGGTCGTGGTACATGTAGGTACCAATGACATAGGGAAGGGTAGGAGAGATGTAATGGAGGCCAAATTTAGGCTGCTAGGGAAGAGACTGAAATCCAGGACCTCTATGGTGGCATTCTCAGAAATGCTCCCAGTTCCACCCGCAGGGCCAGGTAGGCAGGCAGAGCTTCAGAGTCTCAATGCGTGGATGAGACGATGGTGTAGAGAGGAGGGGTTTACATTCATTAGGAACTGGGGAAACTTTTGGGATGGGGGGAGCCTATACAGGAGAGATGGGCTCCACCTAAACCAAAGTGGAACCAGACTGCTGGCACTAAACATTAAAAAGGTTGTAGAGCAGTTTTTAAACTAGGAGATGGGGGAAAGCCGACTGCTGCAGAGGAGCATGTGGATCGGACAGAGACTTCTCTTAGGGGATAGTCTAATGATAGAGAATCTCCAGGTTATAGTCAGGAGCAGAGGATGGAAGAGGATAATGTAAGGGCCAGATCAGATGATAAACATTCACATAAAAAAGAATCTAACACATCAGAAAAGGGCAGACAAATAAACAGTGACAAGTTTTTAAAGTGCTTGTACGCAAATGCTAGAAGTCTAAATGATAAGATGGGTGAACTAGAGTGCCTCGTGATGAAGGAGAATATTGATATAATAGGCATCACAGAAACCTGGTGGACTGAGAGCAATCAATGGGACACAATCATTCTGGGGTGCAAAATATATCGGAAGGACAGAACAGGTCGTGCGGGGGCAGGGGGGAGTGGCACTATATGTGAAAGAAAATGTAGAATCAAATGAAGTAAAAATCTTAAGTGAATCCACATGTTCCATAGAATCTCTATGGATAGAAATTTCATGCTCTAATAAGAATATAACATTAGGGATCTATTATAGACCACCTGACCAGGACAGTGATAGTGATGATGAAATGCTAAGGAAAATTAGAGAGGCTACCAAAATTAAGAACCCAATAATAGTGGGGGATTTCAATTATCCCCATATTGACTGGGAACATTTCACTTCAGGACGAAATGCAGAGATAAAATTTCTCGATACTTTAAATGACTGCTTCATGGAGCAGCTGGTACGGGAACCCACAAGGGGAGAGGCAACTCTAAATTTAGTCCTGAGTGGAGCGCAGGAGCTGGTCCAAGAGGTAACTATAACAGGACCGCTTGGAAATAGTGACCATAATACAATAGCATTCAACAGCCCAACACTAAGGCATTTAATTTCAAAAGGGGGAACTATGCAAAAATATGGGGATTAGTTAAACAGAAGTTAAAATGTACAGTGACTAAAGTGAAATCCCTGAAAGCTGCATGGGCGCTTTTTAAAGACACCATACTAGAGGCCCAACTTCAATGTATACCCCAAATTAAGAAACACAGTAAAAGAACTAAAAAAGAGCCACCGTGGCTTAACAACCATGTAAAAGAAGCAGTGAGAGATAAAAAGACTTCCTTTAAAAAGTGGAAGTCAAATCCTAGTCAGGCAAATAGAAAGGAGCATAAACCCTGCCAAATTAAGAATGTAATAAGAAAAGCCAGAGAGGAGTTTGAAGAACGGCTAGCCAAAAACTCCAAAGGTAATAACAAAATGTTTTTTAAGTATCAGAAGCAGGAAGCCTGCTAAACAACCAGTGGGGCCCCTTGATGATCGAGATACAAAAGGAGCGCTTAAAGACGATAAAGTCATTGTGGAGAAACTAAATGGATTCTTTGCTTCAGTCTTCACGGCTGAGGATGTTAGGGAGATTCCCAAACCTGAGCCGGCTTTTGTAGGTGACAAATCTGAGAAACTGTCACAGATTGAAGTGTCACTAGAGGAGGTTTTGGAATTAATTGATAAACTTAACATTAACAAGTCACCGGAACCAGATGGCATTCACCCAAGAGTTCTGAAAGAACTCAAATGTGAAGTTGCGGAACTATTAACTAAGGTTTGTAACCTGTCCTTTAAATCGGCTTCTGTACCCAATGACTGGAAGTTAGCTAATGTAATGCCAATATTTAAAAAGGGCTCTAGAGGTGATCCCGGCAATTACAGACCGGTAAGTCTAACATCGGTACCGGGGAAATTAGTCGAAACAATAGTTAAGAATAAAATTGTCAGACACATAGAAAAACATAATCTGTTGAGCAATAGTCAACATGGTTTCTGTAAAGGGAAATCGTGTCTTACTAATCTATTAGAGTTCTTTGAAGGGGTCAACAAACATGTGGACAAGGGGGATCCAGTGGACATAGTATACTTAGATTTCCAGAAAGCCTTGACAAGGTCCCTCACCAAAGTCTCTTAAGTAAAGTAAGTTGTCATGGGATAAAAGGGAAGGTCCTTTCATGGATTGAGAACTGGTTAAAAGACAGGGAACAAAGGGTAGGAATTAATGGTAAATTCTCAGAATGGAGAGGGGTAACTAGTGGTGTTCCCCAAGGGTCAGTCCTCGGAGCAATCCTATTCAACTTATTTATAAATGATCTGGAGAAAGGGGTAAACAGTGAGGTGGCAAAGTTTGCAGATGATACTAAACTGCTCAGGATAGTTAAGACCAAAGCAGACTGTGATGAACTTCAAAAAGATCTCACAAAACTAAGTGATTGGGAAACAAAATGGCAAATGAAATTTAATGTGGATAAATGTAAAGTAATGCACATTGGAAAAAATAACCCCAACTATACATACAATATGATGGGGGCTAATTTAGCTACAACAAGTCAGGAAAAAGATCTTGGAGTCATCGTGGATAGTTCTCTGAAGATGTCCGCGCAGTGTGCAGAGGCAGTCAAAAAAGCAAACAGGATGTTAGGGATCATTAAAAAGGGGACAGAGAATAAGACTGAGAATATATTATTGCCCTTATATAAATCGATGGTACGCCCACATCTCGAATACTGCGTACAGATGTGGTCTCCTCATCTCAAAAAAGATATACTGGCACTAGAAAAGGTTCAGAGAAGGGCAACTAAAATGATTAGGGGTTTGGAACGGGTCCCATATGAGGAGAGATTAAAGAGGCTAGGACTCTTCAGCTTGGAAAAGAGGAGACTAAGAGGGGATATGATAGAGGTATATAAAATCATGAGTGATGTGGAGAAAGTGGATAAGGAAAAGTTATTTACTTATTCCCATAATACAAGAACTAGGGGTCACCAAATGAAATTAATAGGCAGCAGGTTTAAAACAAATACAAGGAAGTTCTTCTTCACGCAGCGCACAGTCAACTTGTGGAACTCCTTACCTGAGGAGGTTGTGAAGGCTAGGACTAGAACAGCGTTTAAAAGAGAACTGGATAAATTCATGGTGGTTAAGTCCATTAATGGCTATTAGCCAGGAGGGGTAAGGAATGGTGTCCCTAGCCTCCATCCTTGTCAGAGGATGGAGATGGATGGCAGGAGAGAGATCACTTGATCATTGCCTGTTGGTCCACTCCCTCTGGGGCACCTGGCATTGGCCACTGTCGGTAGACAGGATACTGGGCTAGATGGACCTTTGGTCTGACCCGGTATGGCCGTTCTTATGTTATGTTCTTATTACACAGTTCCATGGAGAGGAGTTTAAGACCACAACTTTAGCTTGAGGGTAGGGAATCTTCTCTCCCACTCAAAATCCACAGTGGAAGCCAGCAGAAGATATCTGATAGGGTGTTACCTCGATAGTTTGGACACTCACCCCAAAGGTAACTCTAAAGATTGGCTTCTCTGAGTGGACCTTTTTCAAAGAGCTGTTCTATCCAGGAGCAGCAGGAAACTGTGGATAGATGACAGTGCAGAGGCGAGAGACATAAACAGAGATTTTTTTGCCTCTAGAAGGTCCCACAAATTCCCAAGGTTTTGGTATGGAACCTCCGATTCCTCACAGAATGGTGTCTAAGGATGGGTGCAACATTAATGCCCAGGTAAGTCAAATCCTTATGAAACATTCTCACTGCACACAAAAAAGTTAAAAAATAAAAATTCAAATTCAGTTGGGGGGAGTGGGGAGAGGGGCATGTTTTGGATTGTTGGCTCAGGACCAAAAAGAGGTGGTAATATTGCCTTTGCTGTGACTTGCTATTATAAGTTCATCTTGCCAATACTCGAATGAAGAAGCAAAAAATTTAGTTCTGAACAAAAACTACATGCAAAGCCCTGTGATCAAAGAACCTTTTGATGAGCACTAAATATCCAATCTGAAATGGATATACAGCTGGAGAAGCATTTCCTTATTTTTCCCTATGGAGACAACATAGCTATAATGGAATAAGACTTAATAGAAAATGGAGATGTAAAACTCGTACTTTTGTAAACTTCCCTAATACAATTAGACAGTCACTTACAAACAACTAATCTGGAAGCTTTTTGTCTCTTTTTTATTCCATTCAAATAAAATGCAAAGGGAATCAGTGTGTGTAGAAGAGCTAGTTTTTCCTGACAAATCTTAATAGATCTCTCCTAATCATAGAACCATAGAATATCAGGGTTGAAAGGGACCTCAGGAGGTCATCTAGCCCAACCCCCTGCTCAAAGTAGGACCAATCCCCAACTAAATCAACTAACATCCCAACTAACATCGGATGAGACCTATAATATCAGATGAGACCCATTATCTCCCTTTCTGAAATAGCAAAGGAGTATAAACCACAAATTTTATGAGGGAAAGGAAACTAAGAATAACTATCAATCAATATTGTTGTATGCAGTGGTGTTGTAGCAGTGTCAGTCCCAGGATATTAAGAGAGACAAGTTAGGAGAGGTAATATATTTTATTGTGCCAACATCTGTTGGTGAGAGAGACAAGCTTTTGAGCTACACAGAGCTTTTCTTCGGGTCTGGGAAAGGTATTCAGAGAGTCACAGCTAAATGCAAGGTTGAACAGATAGTTTAGCATAAGTAGTTAGCACATATTCTAAGGAACCATTCAAGGTGAAGTGAAGGTGAATGGGCCACTCAGTGAAAATAGTGGCACAAAGTTATGGAAAAATCACATAAAATGAGCAAAAGTTGGAGTAATTTGTGTCTTATAAAAAAATCTATACAAAGGAAAAATGAGTTTACACTGTATTACATGTGAAGTACTCTTATTTGGAAGATTTAGCACATATTGTAAACCTAGATTTACAGTGCTTCATCCATTAAAGATTATTTACAGTTCATATTTAATGGAAAGAATCAGATGACAATTTATTCAAGAAAGCTTTATCTGTTTCACTAATTTCCTGACACTTCTTTTCTTTTGAAGAAGGCAGTTAACAGTAAAGCTTTTTTATATTAATGTATTTATTTTAAAAGGCCATGTGACGAGGTCTGCTTACCCCACACTAGCCCAGACAGGGTTAAGCCCATCTTATTGATAGCGGAAGTCCCGCCTCCCAGGCAAGACTGGCATGCTCCAAGTGCTGTAATAGTATAAAGGGAGGGAGCCCAGCTCATTCAGGGCTGGAGACCGCAGTGAAAGGACCTGCCGGGGCAGATCCTGCGGAGGGCCAGCCACAACCTCTGACTGCACCGGGAATCGAAGCCGTCCTCGGCCTGCCTGCACCCCGGCAACTGGAGGAAACCCTGGAGATGACTGGCCCTGCCGAACACAGAGGATCTGACATCTCATGGGAAACCCCAACACAGACTTTGGTAGGAAGTGACCCAGGGAGGGTGACGGAGTGGTACCTCCCACCCGGGGAAACTCAGCGTGTTTCGGTAGGACCCCCCCCCCCGCTGAGTCAGTGGCAAGCTGCTACGCCACTGTTAGGGCCCTGGGTTGGGGTCTGGTGGAGTCGGGTGGGCCCGGGCCCGGGCCCCCTAGCGGGGCTGCCACACCCCATAAGGGGTACCCCAACACTATAGACTCTGGCCACTAGGCCACGCTGCCCTGCACCGAAGGGCTGCTTTATAGACTCCGGCTGTTAGGCCCCGCTGCCCTGCATCAAAGGGCTGCTTTCTAGACTGTGACCGATAGGCCATGCTGCCCTGACCCTAGGGGCGTGGACCATCACAGGCCAATATTGACAGCCCCAGGGTCCTTTCCACACAACAGGTTAGAGCACGTAGACCTCACAACTTTTCTAAAAAGAGAGACGTCCCCCAAAGTATGGAAGAACATGACTGTCTCCAAGTCTATCACTCTCATTGTCTTGAGACTTCCAACAAAGGGAACAATTGTGGTATTTGTTTGCAGTATAGATGCATGCTCAGTGTGAGACCCCAACAGCAGTAATGACTCAATCATTTCCAACAAGGACTATCCCAAAAGGGTATGTGCGAACACTTGTTGAAGTAAAAAAAAAAACCCACAACACACATATATTCTTTGCAAGCATGCACGAGCAACTTGTGTTTTACAACAATGTTCATTGAAAGAGGAAGTCCCTGCGTGTTTGTAGGATAGCTCATGATGGAAATGATCATGCATTCACACTGAAATATCTGTGATTGCCTCCTCCTGGCTTATCAAAGATGCAGTAATTTAATATGGTAACAGACTCAATACCATGTGATTGTGATGACCCAATACGCACCAGGAATAATAAGTAACAAATTGTTTAAGACATACTTGAAGAGCTCACAAAGACCCCTAGGCTGATTTTTTTTTTGCGCGCACAGAAGTGTTTGAGGAATTATTAATCACAAATTAGTAAAAACTCAAAATCTTTTCAGACACTTCTTCATAACCAGAAAAAAGGGCCACATTTTTCACATAAACTATAAGTTATAAATAGTTTGCCACAGTTCTACTACTGGCCAAATTCTGATTCAGATCGGTGTAACAGAACACAGAAATGGAAGTCTCCATTTCTCAATACCAACCCTCTGTGTCAACCATTCCTTTCTCCTCTTCTACTTGCATTTAAAAATAAAAAAAATAAAAAAAATTAGAAAGGACTTGTCATTGTTTGATGCTGGAACTTTGCCTGGAATTGAAACAAAATACTGTTTATGGGTAAACTAAGGCTGTTCATGACATCTAAACTCATTAAATTAGGAGCCATGAAATGGTTTACCGTTTAAGTGGATTTAATTCTTAAACCAGATTACCAAACTAATGCACTGGTCAATACACTTATTAGATGGATTACCACAAACTGTACTGACTGTATGACATTTTGACAGCATTAAATAAAGATATAATTACATGCCAGTTGCACAAAAGTGCAATCAAAACAGGAATGTTTCCTCCTTAGGGAGTGCACAGCTCAAAATTACTGGAATTTTAATAATAAATAATAATAAAGCTTTTCCAGGTGATCCTAGTGTCAATTGATTCTGACCATTTAAGAATTAAGATTAGTCATCTTTCCAATAGAAAGCATATTAATTTTTCCTATCAACGTCTGACGGTAGGGCTTAAATTCATTTCGGTTTTGGTTAAACCTTCTCCACCTACCCATGTTGTCACAAATGTAGCAGTCCAGCCATTGTCAAAATAATTCCCATTTCTTTCATTTGTATTTAGTATTGCTTGAAGTGTCACACCTGGAATTGGTGTCATATTGGGTTAATTCATGGGCCTTTCACCTCTGGTGACACGGAATCAAATTTGGTTTAATTCAAACTGAAATGGGTTAGACCAAGACATACAATCACACAATAAGGCATTATTTGGAAGCACCCTAAAATAAAATAGAAGGGATATTTTTGATATAATGAACCAAATCATAGACCGAATTAACACTGTTGAAAAAAATATCACCTCCCTTTCTACCCAGAGCTTTATGGGTAGAGGAGTTTTTTAGTACTTTATGGTTAAGTGTTAATGTGCTATTACCTTATGCATTGCATAAGTACTTGGCACTCTGAATATTCATGAGGTTTCTGCAGGGGAAAAGAAAAAAAAAAAAAAACCTCATGAAACTCTTTTCTTTGGACCCAAAAATGCAGAGATAACTTTAAAATTGTTCCATTTCTTTGATAAAAGTATCAAATGCTGAGAAAAATTCCAGGGATTTTTCCAAGCTTAGTTCTTTAGACTTGATTTTAGTTCCTCAGAGGAATACCCAAAGTATTATAAAAAGATTTTCCACTGAAATATCATATAAAAGGTTTGATCCAGTTGCACTGAACAGCTTCATAAATCACAATGGGAATGTTGGCAGGTATGGTACTTTCCATAGATTTTGCTGTGTACAATAGTTCGTTTCCCTTCAAGAGGCATTTTGATTGTTACGAAGCTGCTGTTTAGACAGAAGAAACAAAAATGCTTCATTTCCTTTACTATTTCCTCAATGATCTGAACAGCATAGCAGGAGTTTATCCAAGAATTTTCAACATAAGTACAGAATAAAGGATTTTAAATAAAACACAGAACAAAAAGCATACATCCCAAACATGCTGAATTCATATTTTCAGTCATAATACTAGATGTTTCATATAGCCGATCAGATGTTTTTTTACCAAAAGGTAACAAATACCCAGAAGCAAAGATTCTGAAAACAGGAGCCTAAAGCTAAGCTCCTAAATCAATCAGTGGCCTGATTTTCAAGACTGCTGAGCACCAAAGAGGCCCCACTGAGATCCGGGGAGCTTGACACTTGAAAATCAGACTACTGCTTTAGTGCTTGCTAAATATGGATCTAAACCACTCATTTTAGGCTCCTATTTTTCAAAATCCTCGCCCTGGTCTGTTTGTGCATTCCAGGTGGATATAATGAAAATGAAAAGTATGTCCTCCCTTCCACCTTTCTTCTAGAAATAATCTTCCTCTCTTGCTACTCTCACCAGGTCAATCCACTCCTTGAACCATTGTACTATTTCCACTTGAAGATCTAATTGTCACCTTCAAGGCTCTGGACAAGCATGTCCCTCATCCCTTCCTACTTCCAGTTCCCATGGCCTTTGCTCCCTGCAAGTCACTTTTTGCATCCTTCTCATGTCCCTTCTCTCCTCCTTCTTGCATATTACCCAGTCCACTTGGAGCACTCTCCTTCTTCTATGCACCAACTGAGCACTCACTCTTCATCCATGTCTCAGTTTAAAACAGTTCTTCTACAAAGCCTCTCAAGAACCAGGTTTTAAACTCCATACCATTTTATGATTAAACATATTATGGGGTAAGTTTTTAACGGGGATACTAAGTGATTCTCCACTTGTGCATTTGCCCATATTAGCACTTGCTTTGAAGGTATAAACACCTGCTACAAAATTTAACATTTTCCAGTGCTCTTTAAACAATCTAATGAGCACGTTAGATAGTCGTGGCTTATGCACCAGCAAAATCAATTGTCTCAATGATTTTGTCGGTGAAAATACCAATACTTGTATACCACACGGCAGACCGTTATACACCCAAAATTTTGCATATGCTCAAGTAGATGCTGCAAATGTGGCACTGTCTCTCAGAACTGTATTATAAAGATATGTAATGCAATTTAGGCCCTGATTCAGGAAAGCACATATGTACATGCTGAAGCAGTAGTGCCACCTCTCACAATATGACTGAGCATTTTGTGATATTCTGTGTTTTTCCTAAAACCCAACTCCTGGAGTCATGGGATTAAGTAGGAAATTCAGCTTTAAAAAAAAAAGTTTCTCACTGTCATAATCACCAAGAAAAGCTTGAAAACATAATCCCAAGAGGCTCAAAAAATCAGAAGTTACAAGAACAGAACAGACCCAATTTGCAAACTCCTAGCAACCCCAGATCCTCCTGTGCCTGTGCGAGTCTTGATCTGCCTCTTTCATGGTAGGTCTACACTGAAAGCACTACAGTGGCCACAGCTGTGGCACTGTAGCACAGTAGTGTAGACACTTGTTACAGAGACGGAAGGAGGTTTTCTGTAGCTGTAGTTAATCTGCCCCCTCAAGAGGCAGTAGCTGGGTCAACAGAAGAATTCTTCCATCGACCGAGCAGTGGCTATACCAGGGCTTTGGTCAGCATAGCTACATCTCTCAGAGGTGTGAATTTTTCACACCCATGAGCCACATAGCAAGGCTGACCAAAATTTTAGGTACCTCAGTCTGATCCACCCAGTTCAAACTAGTTTCGGTGCTCCTCAAGACAGCAGTCTAGAACCGTTAAGGCTACTTGCCCTGCCATTGTCTCTTACCAGTCATAAATGTATAGTGCCAAGATACTATTAGAAAGAGTCCCCTCCGTCTTTCCCTAGGTGGTGAGACTGGCTCTGCTCTCCAGACAGGTGAAATATCCATCACCATTTAAGGGATAAACACCACAGCAATGACAGATCCAGACACTATGTTAGTCACTAAATAGCACCCCCTCATTTCTCACAAGGCCCAAGCTGCAAAGTTTGGATCCACCTTCAAACCTGTCCCAGGGATATTCTGATCCAGATGGGTTACAGGCCCATCTCTACATATCCTAACGAGTGGTGCTACCTACATACATTAAACCTAAACTAAATTTCTGAAATAACCTAAAAAGTGAATATTGACCTCAATTTAACAGAAACTTTCTGTACTTTTAATAAAAGAGGAGCAGTCCTTCCAACAGTGCTTTGTATTCAAATATTTCACCAATTTTGATGAATGGCGTGTTACAGCTAGGGTGACCACCTTTTCAAAAATGCAAAATGCAAAAATGCAAAAATGGGACACATGCAGGAGCCTCGCACCCTGCTCCTCCTCTTCCCCTGAAGCCCCGCCCTCTGGCCAGGCTGGAAGCCGGAGCCGGGCCACGGTAAGAGCCACCCAGGGAGCCCACACCACTGTGGGGAGCCTTGGATCCTCCACTTGCCCTGGGTGGGGGGCTAGGGTGCCCAAGAGCAGCCCTCGGCCTGAGTTCTCGCCCTCCAGGGCAGACCGCCCGGGGCAAGTGGAGGGTCCGGGACTTCAGGACTCCTCTTAGAGGTGCAGGCTCCCTGGGCAGCTCTTATTACTGCCCAGTTCCGGCTTCTGGCCTGGGCAGGTGCAGGGGCAGGGCCTCGGCCTCAGGAGGAAGAGGAGAAACAGAAGGTTGAGCCTTGTGGCAAAGGGGGAGGCTAAAACCAACCTCAAATTCCCACCACCAGGAAAAGGCTCGCACTGCCCTTGAGATTCGGGCAGGTGTGGAGTGGTACCACAGAGAATCTGGGACAAATGCTGTCCCAGGGTCATTCAGCCAGGGACTTGAAATGTACATTTCTGGGACTGTCCCGCCCAATTAGGAACAGGTGGTCACCCGAGTTACAGCCCTCAATCCAAAACTTGAGACAATTTGTTAGCTTTGACGACTGAATTATCTCCCAAGAATCTAACTGAATTTTTGGAAGAATAAACTCAGAACTCATTTATCTTTCATTCCTTTTCGCCTCTCCTCTTCTGCCCCGAGTTTATTCTCTATTTACTTAACTTTTTAAACTCTTCATCCTGGTTTCATGACAGGAATTAAACAATCACAATAGTTTCCCCTCAGGGCACTGACCTTCGAGGGCTTGTGCTTTGTGATTATCTGCCTTCTCAAATAAAATAAAATACAGGATGAAGCTTTTGCCATTAAAGCCTTAACAATCCCTTATAAAGAATACCACAGAAATCAAGTAGAAAGGCCAAAACAGTACAGCATTCATAAAGTTTATAGGAAGAAAGGAACAAAAGAACCTGCGCTCATCCTGTTACATCCTGAGGTTCTCTCTGAGTGATTGAACCTTAAAATTTAAAATAAAACATTCCTTTTTCAAAAACGTCTGTAACACAATATACCAATGGCATCAAATGCACTGGATTTTTTTTTTAACATATTAGCACAACCATTCTGAGTAATCTGAAAGGACTGAACATATTTAATCCTACACAGTTTCAGATTTTTTATTTTGGGAAAAAGCCAAGGATAGCTTTTAGGTAAAATCCTTAGCAATTGCTCGGATGCCAAAAAAACAAAATGGAAACAATCTTCGTTTTTTGTTTACTACTGACAACACCACAGCATCCATGAACAGTTCTGTATTACACCAATCTCCCTCAGACAGTGTGCTGATTTTACTGCAAATATTTTTTTTCTAGAAAAGAACTCTATCAGAGTAATCTGTCCTCAGAGGCTTAATTCTTTTTCTCCTCAGGCTGCTGGAAAAAGGAACAAGCCCATAATTGTTTGAATAGATCTTACATACAAGTAGTTCCCCTGAAGTCAATGGAACTAGTGTGAATAAGGATTACTCAAGTAAAGGATTGCAGTATTGGGCTGGACCATTCCTTTTGGTCTGTGCTTGTACAGCACCTAGCACAATGGTGTCCTGGTCCATGACTGGGGCTCTTAGGTGCTATTGTAACACAAATAATCAAATAACCATAATACTGTCCAAAACAAGGTGAACTTCCTATGGTGCATAATTGAGTATGAGTTAATGTGCTGCTATTGTAGAAAAGGCTCATATCATTTTGGGGTGTCTTAAAAGGAGTGTTGTATGCAAGACATGGGAGGTAGTTGTCCCCCTCTACTCAGCATTGGTGAGGCCTCAGCTGAAGAACTGTATCCGGTTTTTGGCACCACACCCCATTGGGCAAGGTTAGTCTAGAGAAGAGAAGGAGAAGAGGGATATGATAACAGTCTTCCAATATTTAAGGGCTGTTATAAAGAGAACTGTGATCAACTATTCTCCATGTCCACTAACAGTCAGATAAGAAGCATTCGGATGAGTTTGCAGCAAGGGAGATTTAGATTAGATATTAGGAAAAACTTTCTAATTATAAGGATAGCTAAGTACTGGAAGAGGTTGCCTAGGGAGGTCATAGAATTACTATCACTGAAGGCTTTTAAAAACAGGTTAGACAAACACCTGTTGGGGTGGCCTAGGCCTTCTGGGGGAAGGAGGGCAGGGGAGCAGATGGATTTGAGGTCCCTTCCAGCTCTACAATTCTATGATAATCTATGGCTTCATCAAGAATGGAATCAGGGAATTCACATTTGTCCCTGTAAGTAGTTCCACTCACTGCCATTCTGCCCCCTAGCATCAGGTCATGATGTTGTAGGGGCCCAAGTCTCAAGCACGTCAGATGCCCACTTCTTAAGACCCACAACAGCTTCTCTCTGTTTACATCTTCCATGGCCCAGCCCTCAAGACAGGTCACATTTAAATTCAGTTCCTTCTGGGGTAACAGAACCCAAAGAAAGGATACTTTTTCCCCTCTTGCACTATACTGAAGTTCATTGCTCTACGGCCTACTCCCAGGCAAGGCAGAGTTCCTTCTTTGCTCCATAGGCTGAGCACAGCATCCAAGGCCTTTTTCCTTCTAAGCAGATGTCCCCATGGCCTCCCCTCACTGGGGACTTCCAACTTCTCACAGGAACCCTCCTGCTTCTTAGGGCCTGCCATAGAAGCCTCTCCCTTGCTCCTTTCTCCTGGGTCTCCTCCTGACTTAGTTCTCCACTCTCTATGTAGTTCTCCCTGAGCCTTTTACAGATGGGATCACTAATGGTAATTAAGTCAAATGATCAGAATCAACTGGGGGATAGCAAAGCAGTTATCTCAGCTTGAGTAGCCTAAAGAGCCCGCCAGCCTGTGACAGTCCCAGTAAAGAGAAGTTCCAAGTGCACCATTTCTTTTTGTTCTACGATGGGGGCAAAGTTTGGAGGGAAATTATTTTGCTGCCTCCATGCTTACCCCTGACCATTCTGACCCATTCCATTCAATCTGCTGTGAGCAGGGTTCCTCCGTTTATATTTTTGCCAGCTAGTCTCCATAACATTACACCTCAGGAGAGGAAAAGTTCCCTTAGACATAAATATCTAAAAACTTAGATAAAACAGTGCATAAATTATTCCATTGAACACTTTTTTATTTAAAAACCTCACTGTATTCACTTCCTCGTTTCCTGCTTGTAGGTTCTTGGCTCTTACTTGGATGAGTATTACTTAGTGATTAAAACAAGATACAGCAAGTCAAATAATCCTATATTCTTTGCTGACTTGGCCACTGACCTGCTGTGTGACCCTGGGCAAATCACTTAATCTCTCTCTGGCGCATGTCAAATGATTACACGCTTGCCTTCTTTGTAGAAGGGTAGCAAGATGTATCTATTTACACCAGTGCTTTGAGATCTTGAATGAAAAGAAATATGGAAATGCAAGATATTGTATTACTATGCGCTATTAGGATACATCATGCTGATCACATGAGGACCAAGGAAATGATGCCTCACAACACTGTGTTCTCAGTAGTCATCTGCTATATTGTATGCCTGCTAAAATACTCCTTAGGGAATTATTGTTGTCTCTCTTACTTGACATTAATCTGTGTATGTATTTGTCCTCATCTTTGATGTCTTGAAGAAAGTTTTGAAAGTGACAAGAAAATAAGTTTCCAAAAAATAATATGATCTTCCTAGAGGCAGGGGTGCTGGAACAATTTGTACAGCGGGGGTGCTGACAGCCATTGAACCAAACTGTAAACACTGTATATAATGGAAACCACTTCCAGCCAAAGGGTGTGGCAGCAGCTCCAGCACCCTTCTGCTCGGAGCGGATTTGAAATTTCAATTGTGTATTTTTATACACTGGAAACAGAGTCACAAAAATATGGGGCTGGAAAGAACCTTGAGAAGTGATCAAATCCAGCACCCTGTGCTGAGACAAGAGCAAGTAAATTTAGACTACCCCTGACAGTTGTTTGTCTAACCTGCTCTTAAAAACCCCTCAATGATGGGAACTCCACGACCTCCCAGAATTTTTTCCTAATATCTAACCTAAATCTTCCTTACTGCAAATTAAGCCCATTACTTCTTGTCCTACCTACAGCGGACATGGAGAACAAATTGATCACAGTCCTCTTTATAACAGCCCCTAATATATTTTAAGACTATCAGGTTTCCCCTTAGTCTTCTTTTCTCAAGACTAAACAGGCCCCTTTTTTTAAATCTTTCCTCGTAGGTCAGGTGTTCTAAACCTTTTAAACATTTTTGTTTCTCTCCTCTGGACTCTCTTCAATTTGTCCACATCTTTCCTAAAATGTGGCACCCAGAATTGGTCATAGTAATCCAGCTGAGGCTTCATGAGTGCCGAGTAGAGTAGGACAATTACCTCCCATGTCTTACATATGACACTACTGTTAATAAACCCCAGAATATTAGCTTTTTGCACAACTGCATCACACTGTTGACTCTCATTCAATTTGTGATCCACTATAACTCCCAGATCCTTCTCAGCTGTACTAAGTTACTTCACTGCACATACACAGAATTTATGTCCCCTGCAGATTTCTTTGCTTCCCTGCAGAAAAATGACTTTCTGATGGGGAAGCAAAAGGAAGCCACAAGAGCAGTCATGCAACCCTGCCCACACAGTATGTTTCGGGTGCCTAGGGCAGCCGGCAGAGAGGTAAATCACTGTGGGGCAGGGGGACTGGAGAAGACCCGGCTGGTGGCTCCTACCACACGCCGGGCTCAGCTGCTAGTCCCAGCTGGACTGGGGAGGATGGGACTTCCTCTTCCCCTGCACAGCATCTGGGGCTGTGTCAGACCCACCCCCAGATTTCTCCCCTGGCTGTAGGAAGCTCTGCAAACTCCCCCCACCCTGTGCTTCCTGCACCCATTACTCCTCAGCAGCAGGAAACTCTGTACAGAAGGACCCTTGGTTTGACCCAGTACAGCCATTCTTATGTATGACCAACAGAAAAATGGAGAACAAGAGACTTGTTCTGGAAGAAACCCTGTTTCTATTGTGCAGTATAACCCCTTCAGAATAGACAGAGTGTATAAGCTCTGGATCAAGAAAAAAAAGCTGACAAACCTTGAACCCTACATAACACTCAATTAATGCATTTTTGTCAAGAGCATTGAAATCCTCATGTGAAAGATGCTATGCAAGTGTGAAGCATTAGTGTAAGCAAAGGAGTGAAAGTGCAGAGTCTGTTCACAAGCTCATTGTGGTATTTGATTGCTCATTCTGTGTCACATTTGACACAATAGGAGAGAGAACACAGATATGCAGAAGAATATTCTGTCAAGAGTGATTTGTAACAAATGACATACCACTGCCTTAAAGCAGTTCATTTTGCTTCTGAATACTGGCGTCAAAGGAAGCATTTAAGAATGAAACAGAGAAGACTATCTAACAGCTTTGATGGTTCTTCTAATCTTGTTTCAGTGAACAATGGCAGGGGTTTAGTATGAGTGCCAAGGGAAGACCAAGACCCACTGTGCTAATGATAACATTAGCACTTTACCAGTTTTCCCAGCATCCACAATTCCCCAGCTGTCTAACACATTCTTATTAGTGGAAACTTTTAAAAAAAGAACAATTATCGTTAAACTCAAGATGTGAGTAAAAATAAAGCTTAAACTACAGTCGCCTGACAAGCAGAGTCTTTAAAATGAATTGCAAAGGGGGGAAAAAAACCCTGCTTATGGTTTTTAGTGTTCCTATATGAAGGATAAAACGTGGAAGGCTGAGAACAGCAGCACAGATTTTTATGATGTCATGTTCCAGATATTCCAAAGAATATAACAGTCCTCCACAATAAAAAGGTAAGAACGGAGTTGATATTTCTAATGTAAATAATCAACGTTTTTTTAATTTAAAATATTCTTGTTCCTGTTTCTCTGTTATATCTTCAGATGGATAAAGAAAATTTTAGAGGATTTCTGAGGGCACTTGGTTAATTTTTGCTCTGCAGCTCACCTTAATATGTACAAGGAACATCAGTGTGTTCTCAGCAAAACTATGAATTATCATAGAAAAATGGTACTTTAAAAACAAAGCTACAACCCCTCTCAAGACATGGGAAACATTTAGAAGAGACCATGATCACCAGTTCTACTAACTCAGGGGTTCTCAAACTGGGGGTCGGGGGTCACAAGGTTATTACATGGGGGGTTGCGAGCTGTCAGCCTCCACCCCAAACCCCACATCACCTCCAGTATTTATAATGGTGTTAAATATACAAAGAATGTTTTTAATGTATGGGGGGGGGGGTCGCACTCAGAGGCTTGCTGCATGAAAGGGTCACCAGTACAAAAGATTGAGAACCACTGTACTAAATAATATGAAAACATGGCAAGAGAGAATCCTCAAAGAATTAGGTTTTGTTTCTACAAGGAGAACTCTCAGCTGTATTAGCATATGAAGTCATGGAAAAGTGAATGACATATTGGGTAGAACCACCACCAAGTGTCTGGAAATCATTTCAAACACACCCAAGAGTGTTCTGTATTGGCATCCAGGGGGAGGGAGAAAGAACATAAAAACACTGGGGCTTGCTAACTTAGGGTTGCATCTTGCAGACCCTCCCTTAGATGAGTCATCATGCTTACTCAGTCCAAGGAACCCTCTGATGCCTCTTCATTTTTAAAAACTTAGATAAAACAGTGCATAAATTATTGTGAACGAGTCCCAGGTTACATCCAGCACAGCTAATGGAGTGGGGGGAGGGAAAAAAAAGGTGATTGTACACCACTCCCAGTCCTGAGGCCAGTTACAACAAACCCCAAGGGACTTTTCCATCAACCAAGTATTGCCAGCATATGAAGACACATGGCATATACACCCTTTTCTGCATTGGGTAAGACAGGGGTGACATTGGAAAACTTCTGTTTTGGCTGTGTGGCAACCATGCTGATGTGCAACAGAACAATTAGAGACACACTGGTGTCTCTCTTCTTCCTCCCCCATCCCCCGCCAAAAAACTTTGCAGCTTCATGTTCAGTTTCCTTGAAAGAATTTAGTAGAAAAGACTCCTAAAAGGAATCTAGAATAAAACATAAAAGATGACAGAGGCAAAATTACCACATGAGCGTTGTGAATTGGAAACTCCCATGTTGATGGTTATGTTCATAATTTAAATCACAGTTTCAGTCAGAACTCTAGCCCATGAGCCAGTGAACCTCCAGGCAAGTGGATTAGGTCTAGCATTTTTATTATGTCTGTTTAACAATCTTTCAGCTTGCCTGTAAATAAGATTATTTATTTTGCTTTTAAAAGCTGTTAAAGCCTCTGTAGGCAACAGAGTTTTCCAGGCAAATGCTGTCTTTAATACAAGGAGCAACATGGATGAGGAAGCTTTCCTCTGACTTGATGGAAGAGCAACAACAGTCTTGGCACTTCTCAACTTTCCACTTACAGCAACCCTCCCCACCCCTTACCAACAACAAAGAAACCCCTCACACAACCAACCACAAAACCAAATTCTGTCCAGAAAAATAAAACTTAAAAAAAATCCTCACAAAGAAAAGGGTTTTCAGCCAATTTCAAATCACTTTTGAAATGAGCTTTAATAATATTTTTGCCAAGAAAAGTCAAACACTCCTATTCATATGCAGTACAATACCATATAAACTTGTTATATGGCACAGCCTGACTCATCTGTTTTACTGCTAGAATTATGGGCCAATTTAGTCTATATTAAATTACACTGGGCATTAAAGTACTAACAAGGTGTATTTTACCATGAAAAAGATGACTGAAGTCATCCGACTTTGCACTGAAAACAACAGAACAACGCTGATCTCCATTTCACTGGTAGAAGTGTAAAGCAACGTTGTTAACTATGTACTGCTACATCGACCATTCTATACAATGTAAAGGGGCAGTGATGGGGTGAGAATTTCATCCCTAGTTTTTATAGGATGCTCTGGGCTTCCAAACTTCTCTTTTGGTTCTGATTTCTTAATTAAAGTTGCTTCTTTAGGTGTAGGGCTGAGTGTGTTCAAGGAGGGGAACATCTCCTGTTAGGCCTCGATCATGTTAACAGTTGAGTGCTTAAGCGGTTTGCTGGATCAGAGAGCCTTACAGTCTGAACCATAGTTAAACTGGGTTAGTTTATCTTGACCTGGAAGCTTCTGGCTTTGGGAGCAAACTTGTGATTTACACCGAGAGGCAAATCCCACTCCTCCTCTGTGGGAATGTTTTAAAGATGACTCCGTGGGGCAATCTCCTGAAGTTCTACCCTTAGAGCTTCCCCTGTGGGTATTTTTAGAGCTGAGTCTGATCTACATCTAGGTTAGCAACAGGTTGTATATTAGAGTTTTTTCCTTGCGTTGTTTTTATTTTTGCAGCTCTCCTCTCCTTTCTCCCTTTCCCCTCCTTCATCAGTCCAGGCAGACATTACTATTCATCTCCAGCTCCACACCAAGGCACGGCTAAAACCTTTTCTTTATTGAGAACATGTGTATCTAGTGAAATTATCTGACAAAAATGCATCATTCTTCCACACAGATTCCATGACGGCTCACATTCTAAGCATGTTTTAGCCATACATTCCTCTATTTATCGTCTTAGACAAGAATTCCTTTATGCCACCCAGAACATTTATGTTGAGTTAAAACCTCTTTAAACAGATGTGTGAATGAGTCCCCCATTAGCAGTAGCAACAGGTGGTCAAATTCAGCAACTAGGTTAAAGCACCAACAGCAGGTTCCTAGTTAAATTTAAAATAAACTAAATTCATCAGATGGTAGCTGAAAAGCTTGTCCTGTAGTTCAGTCCCCAGCAACAGCCTTGAGGTACATTCACAGAGAAATCATAGTGCATAGTGTACATTCCTGCCTCATACTTTTCTAATGGAAATGGCAACATAAAAAGTGAAGGGAGGTAAACTTAAATCCTGCTCCTTGTTAGCCAATTAGTTACATTTTTCCTTTTGATTTATCAACATCATTACTGTCATTTATTTGAAATATGAGGTGATATAGTAAACTCTTCCTCCAAACCTCCTTTGTAAAATCTTGGCAGAAGCTTTGGCTCACCCTGTCATTTTTAAATATCTAGCATGCCATTTGTGACCCAGGATTTATAGCAAACATTGTAAAAAAAAATACAATTTATTCTCCCCACCAATCACAGAGGAGTACTTTTAGGTACATATTTAATACCAGGTGACAAAGTACAATATATCTGCCAAAAAAAAAAAAAAAAGTTTATTTTATGCTGGTAAGAGTTCAAGGATTACACTATACAGGAAAAATTTAAGTTTTTCCTTTCTTTTTAGGGGTCAAAGTGGCAATATTTTCTGGATTAAAAGGAACATTTTACATCTCTCTTTCTCTCTCACTCTCTCAGAAAACTGATTCCACGGGCAAGGTTCTTGGGTTTCAAAGGAAGAATTCAGGCTATGATTTGTCAGAGAATTTCCAGTATCTTCAGCCAAAGTATCACAAAAATTAGTTGCTGTCGTAAATATTAGGCCTCAATCGCAACCAACATTTGAAAATAGGCCTCTTTGGGGTTTGCAAATAGCTGGAACCAAAGCAAATGGGACTGGTTCAGAGCCAAGAATCCAAATCCAATGCCCTCCATGCGCCCGGAAATTTAAGATTTGAGTTCTGGCTCGGCCCGTCTCTAACAGACATGTGATGTTATCAGGAACACAACTGAGGCCTGCTATATGACACTCTCATTCATGTTATTTTTTATTACGTTTTAGGAGGATTTGTGTTTGTTGTGTTATTAATATAAACCTCCATATGAGCACTGCCTCACATGATTATACGCAAGTGTCTTCAATCCCTTCAATTCTTTGCCAATGTAAATGCATTAAACCCCATTCAAATCAATTAAGCTTTGCCCATTTACAATAATGGAAAATTTGTCCCAAGTGTGCTCCATAGCTTGTCTTGTGAGAGTTCAGAACAATTAATTCTTACCAACACTGTGCTTCTGATGTACCTGTTGAGACCAGATAGTCCGATTTATTTGACCAACAGGACAGAGCGTAAGGGCACTTAAATGAGACCCATGAACCAAGACACTGACAGCTGCCATGCAGGAGAGGTCTGACTCTCACGGACACCATCACCCACATCTATATTTTTAAAGGCTAGAAGGCTTGTGGCAGACATTCAGGACAGGCAATGGCTGCCTGTTTCACCTTTTTAAATATTATTATATAAAAATAGCATCAGACTGGAGTTGTATCAAAAGTATTAGCAAGGCTTCTTATCAAGTTCCATTTAATCTACAAATGTGGATATATGCAAAATACAGTGGTGTAATGCTCAGAAGAAACAGTTCACCCACTGCAGAAGAAACATGGATTCACTATAAGACCCCAATCCTGCAAACACTAAAAACATACATGCTTAACTTACACTCAAGACTAGTTCCTATTGGCTGCAGTGGGACTACTGATGTGTATTAAGTTAAGCCCATGAGCACTTACAGGATCAGGGCCCTACTATTTAAAAGTGTGAGAAATATCTGAAATATTTCTCAGATTTTTTCCTTTTGTATATAAACCACTTCACCAATGACAGAGAAAAAAATATCTATACACACAGCAGTATTCATCGTATTTTTCCTATCCCTTGAAGACAGCAATTCCAAGGAGATCCTCCCACTCCACTTATGGCATGTTGATCACAAATACCTTTCTAGGAACAAGTGGGTTAGCTCAACAAAATAAAAGGTTAAGGGGTGACTTGATTACAGTCTGTAAATACCTACATGCGAAACAAATACTTAATAATGGGCTCTTCAACCTAGCAGAGAAAGGTATAACATGATCCAATGGCTGGAAGTTGAAGATAAACAAATTCAGACTGGAAATAAGGTGTAAATTATTTACAGTTGAGGGTAACTAACCATTGGAACAATTTATCAAGGGTTGTGGTGGATCCTTCATCACTGACAATTTTTAAATCAAGATTGGATGTTTTTCTAAAAACGATATGCTCTAGGAATTATTTGGGGGAAGTTCTTTGGCCTGTGTTATACAGAAGGTCAGACTAGATCAGGGTTCTCAAATTTCACTGCAGCGCGACCCCCTTCTGACAACAAAAATTACTACATACCCCGGGAAGGGGGATTGAAGGCTGAGCCCCACCGCCCAGGACAGGGGGGCCAAATCCCAGCTGTCCTAGGGGGAGGGAAACAAAGCTTGAGGGCTTCAGCCCTGGGTCATGGGGCTCGGACCTTGGCTTCAGCCCCAGGCCCCAGCAAGTCTAACGCCAGCCCTGGTGACCCCATTAAACTGGAGTGCCAACCCACTCTGGAGTCCCGACCCACAGTTGGAGAACCATTGGATTAGATCAGGGATCAGCAACCTTTGGCACATGGCTCACCAGCGTAAGCACCCCGGCGGGCCGGGCCGGTTTGTTTACCTGCCGCGTCCGCAGGTTCAGCCGATCGCAGCTCCCACTGGCCGCAGTTCGCTGCTCCAGGCCAATGGGGGCTGCGGGAAGCGGCGCGGGCCGAGGGATGTGCTGGCTGCCGCTTCCCACAGCCCCCATTGGCCTGGAGCGGCAAACCATGGCCAGTGAGAGCTGCCATCAGCCGAACCTGCGGTAAGCATCCTGGCGGGCCGTGGGCCAAAGGTTGCCGATCCCTGGATTAGATGATCAAAATGTCCCCTGTCTGGACTTGGAATCTATGGACTACGATCAATCAAGATTTTAAATTCTCTTATACAGATTCTCATTATACCAAGATTAATTCCAAAGACACCACCATTTATTTACATTACAAGCATAAGTCTTTAAAAAGTCTATCCTGCCACTTTTATTTTGAAAAGCTGTTATTTTTACATTTTTAGAATACTTCCTGGTATGCAAGCACATGTACTCCTCAGCATTTGTTAAGAACACACGATCATTCCATCATTCTAATGATCGGTGGATTCCAGAAGGTATTTGATGTATTCCACAAAGGATCCCGAGCCTGAACAGCGACATTCACATCACCAAAATTAGAAGCAGCTTGTATGTGAGATGGGTGGACAGGCACTAAACTGCAAGTCTGTGGTATCTTGGCATGCCAAGTGTGTTTTCAATACAAATGTGTGACAAGTCAAGATTTCCAAATCTCCCGAGTGTGGGGTAAGTAGGAAGTTGTACCCCAATTCATGGACCTGAAGGCCATAAAGAACTAGCATGATCACTTAGACTGAACTCCTGCATAACACACACCAAAGAAATTGTTCATATCTTACATGAGCTATAGGTTTATGGGCAAATTATTTACACGCATATTGCAATGAACACAGCAGAGAAATGTGCATGTTTAATCATATGGTTAAATTGTATGGTTGTAGAATCTGGTCAATGCTATTTGCATTTGCTATGATGGTGAAGTATGAAAGAGAGGAAAAGGAGATAGTGTCTAGTACAATGGGGCCCTGATCCACAATTTCAGACTCTAAGATCTACTGCAATACAAACAAACACACATCAGCAGCTATCCCAGGGTGAAATCTGAAAGTGGGAATGTTTTATATGCAAAACAGCACAGTGAGGGAGAAAAAGGTTGGGATTCAGCATTTCACTGTAGCTCTCACTCACAGTGGTGGGCAACCCATGGCCCATCAGGGTAATCCGCTGGTGGGCCGCGACACAGTTTGTTTACATTTGCAAGGCTGCCCACAGCTCCCAGTGGCTGTGGTTCGCCATTCCCGGCCAATGGGAGCTGTGGGAAGCAGTGACCCTGCAGCCCACGCCACTTCCCACAGCTTCCATTGGCCGGGAACAGCGAACTGCAGCCACTGGGAGCTCCAGGTGGCCGTGCAATTGTAAACAAACTGTCTCACGGCCTGCCAGTGGATTACCCTGACAGGCCGCATGTGGCCCGCAGGCCGCCCACTACTGCAAGTCTAGTACCTTCCAAAAGATAAAGTTGACTTGTGGAATCATCTGTTCCTTTAACTGTAAAGATTTAAATAAGCAAAATCAAGACTTTTAAGTGTGATTACCAAATACAGACAAAGAAAAGTTAGCTAATAAATTCTAAAGAGACCATGTTCTCTCTCTAATACACAGGGCCGGCTCTCCGGAGTGGCCGCCCCAAGCACCTGCTTGCCAAGCTGGTGCCTGGAGCCGGCCCTGCTAATACATTCAGTTTTTCCCTAAGAGATAGCCTCTTGGGCAGCACTGCAAGAACTCCATTGCTAAACAGCTCATTAGTACTGTAATTGATAGCATCACATAAAGCAGTGCATGTACCGTGTCAAAGCAGAAGGTGAGGAAAAAATAAAAGTAGTAATTTTCTCTTCCTTTAGTTTTTTCTCTACTTGGATGTGATTTGTTAGAATGTACTTAGTAATTTGATGGGGGGGGAGGTTTCCCAGTCAAGTGGAACATTCTTAATGCATATGTAGAAGAGTGTCTGTCACTTTCTGACATCTGTTATAACTGAGAGCCATCAGCTCGGTTTGCATGTTGAAAATCAGTTTTCAATAGGGTACTGTATTTCTTTCTGCTGTTGCTGTGCTGCAAAGTAATATCTACTGATCATCGACTGGAACTGTAGTAGGTCAACAGTGACTTCCACTGCTGATGCTAGTTCTTCTGTGACTTTGTACACCGCTTATATTTATGTTGCTGTGGTTGGGTGGGTGGAAGGGAAGCCAGTGGCTTGGATTTATTAGGAGAGCTGTGTGAATAACCGACTTTTCAGTGCAGTGACTGAACCGAAAAATTGAAAAAAAAAGTTTTGGGTCAAACAAAATGTTTCATTCAACCTGTTCAACATTTGTTTGGTTTGTGTTTAGTTTTTTAAACAAAACTGAAGTAAAATGTATCACAAAAAAAATAATGTTTAGTTTCTAAAATCTCAAAATGAAACATTTTGATTTGGGAGGCTGGTTCTGATGGAAACAATTTGGTGAATTTAACATGAATTAATGAAATATTTCAGTCACCTTGAATTTCTTTTTTTTTTTTTTTGGCAAAAAAGTTTTGTCCAAGAAATTTTGCTCAGCACGGTCTACTAGAGAAAGAACTGTTCTACCCCAAAGAAGGTTTAATAGCAAATAATTTTAAATTATTTTAAAACATAAAAATAAAACCATCACATATAATATAGGATATACATGTTGCATGCAAACACACTAAATACAAGGAGAAATCAAGATTATTTCCTATAAAAGACACTTAGTTCTAAAAGATAGCGAGATTATAAAGACCCATTTCCTATCCAGCCCCCTACACACTCCAGACACACACACCGGATTAAAGAGTTGTTGATACCTTACTGAAAATATAGGTAAAAATCCTATTTAGAAAGTATGCTATTTTGCATAGCCAATATTTTCTGTATTTCACCCCCATTCTGTTTTACTACAATGTAAAATGTTCACAATCAAAGCAATCCTGCATCTTAATCTCCAACTGAAAATTCTAATTCTACACAGAAATAGACTATAGCTCTGGCTCTGAGACCATTGTCAAATGATGTGGACAAGAGTAGATGACTGCACTCTTAAGTAGCACTGCACACATTCATCAGTAATGCAGTTTTTCATCTTGTGTTAGTATGACAAAATGGAAAGCACTGGATTTAATCCACGTTTTTGGCAGTTATGTAAAATATATGGTGGTGTATATAGGATGAAGTAATACTTAGTGGCATGCCAAACCCCTGGCCAGAGCCCTCTAACTCCAGCAATTAGATGTGCCAGACAACGATCTGGCTGCAAACTTTGCAGGGTCCTGAGGCCCCCAGGATACCCCCTACACGGTACTCCATTCTCTGTCAGGCAGAATATGAATTTTTCTCACTCACCTTCCCTGTACTAATGAGGTGATCCTGGTCACCCCAAACCTGAGCCCATGCAGGGTGACGAGGACCACCTCCGAAACGTGTCTGCAGAGGTGATCTCTGACCTCTGAAACAATTATAAGTGAGCCTGCAACACTTGTGAAAAGCTGCTGACCTCCTAGGTAGCCTTGCTAACCCAGTAACACTGGGACCTCCCTCCCAAGACAGCAGGACCTCCCCTGAGCCCTATGGCTAACTCCATTGCCCCACATGTTGCAGTAGAGTGTCCTGTAACCTTTGAATTGCTGCTGCAACAGCTTCTGCTGCAACAGCATGCACAACTTCAATCAACTCTTGGCCTACCTCCCCAATCCTTCATGCTTGTCGCCCTGCACTGGCAGGGTTTGCCCCCCCCCTCCCCGAACACCCCTGTGATTCACATGGGGGAAGGAGGTCCCCAGTATGCATCTCCCCAACTTCATCCCTTGCAGAGCACTCATAATCCATGTACCAGCTGAGATCTCGGGGCTCTAGCCCACATGTAGGAGGAGGGGAAACACCCACCCCAGCCATGCTGCCTACAGAAGCCCAGAAGCGGGAATCCCCGCTCCTTCCTTTCCCCCCCGCTCCTCATTGAGCCCCGCATGCTGGACATGAGTCAGTGTGAACGTGCGTGCACATAATCTCACAGTCCTAGCTGTGTGAACATGACACATGAAGTTGTATTATGCAGTCTGTTAGACAGCTAACAAACCTGGTTTATATTGCTCTGTTTTCCTCCATCAGGAAGGAAACCAACTATTTTTAAATCTATGTTCCACATACAAAGCCAAATACAGTAACTCCTCACTTAAAGTCGTCCTGGTTAACAACATTTCGTTGTTACGTTGCTGATTAATTAGGGAACATGCTCATTTAAAGTTGTGTAATGCTCCCTTCTAACATCGTTTGGCAGCCGCCTGCTTTGTCCACTGCTTGCAGGAAGAGCAGCCCGTTGCAGCTAGCTGGTGGGGGCTTGGAATCAGGGTGGACTGGCAGCCCCCTATCAGCTCCCTGCTCCCCTAAGTTCCCTGTGCAGCAGCTGCCCAGCAGGCTAGCAATTACAGCTGTCCCTCCCCCCACTGCCATGTGCTGCTCCTGCCCTCTGCCTTGGAGCTGCTCCCCGAGACTCCTGCTTGCTGTGCGGCGGGGAGGGAAGGAAGAGGGGGGCTAATGTCAGGGTGTCCCCCTCCCTCCTGCTCCTGCATCACGCTTACCCCATCTTCCATAGAGCAGGGGGGACACACCAGGGCTCAGGACGGAGGGAGCTTGCAGCAGCTGCAGTCCCAGCAAGCTGATCTAATTAACAAGGCAGTGTACTTAAAGGAGAAATGCACATATCTCCCTCCATTCCTGCTGCCTTGTAGAGTGAGAGAGGTAACCCTTGAGGCTCAGCCAATTGCTACTTCATCATTTAGCGTAAGGAAAATATCCCACCCTCTGACTCCTCCACCTCAACCAAGCTTCACAATCATCATCACTGTGTAACAGTATTAAATTGTTTGTTTAAAACTCGTACTGTGTGTGTGTATATATAATATAGTCTTTTGTCTGGTGAAAAAAATTTCCCTGGAACCTAACCCCCTCATTTACAATAATTCTTATGGGGAAATTGGATTCGCTTAACATCGTTTCGCTTAAAGTCGCATTTTTCAGGAACATAACTACTATGTTAAGTGAGGAGTTACTGTATAATGCTCTTATAAAACAGGATAGGAAAAAGATTAAAAGCATCCTGAATTTTACTAGTCTTGCTTATATATTATGTCTTTCTCCCTGTGATGAGGTGTACAAACCTCACACTGGGCAACAAAAGGTTAAGGGATTATTTTGGGCTCAGCCAGCCCCATACCACCACACCTGCAGCAAATGCTCCATCTGCTGGAGGAATTAAAAGGCAGGGAATTAGCTCATTTGGGTAGCAAAGCTGGAGGTAAGTAGACCTGCAGCCCACAACCAGAGCAGAGCAGAGCCTAAGACTCTGACACATCTGCCCAAAGGGGCCCTCTCTGAGGGGAGGGAGGACCCACCCCAAAGATAACCAGAAAGGGAAGTATCCTGTGGCACTTGGACATTGGTAACCCCCTTTACAGTACTTATCATGGTTTGGGTTTCCACACCAGGGAAAAGCCTTGGACTAAGCTGACAAAGGGGGGTGGATGAGAGGAAGAGGCCCAGGGAGGACAGTCTTAAGCAGTCTTGGTTGTCAGACTACTGGTAGCCCAAAGGGCTCTGGGTCGGAGCACAGTGGAGTGGGAGGGCCCAGGCTCCGCTCCCCACAATGCCCTCGGCAGTCAGGAGTTGCAGCCATGACCACTAGGCCATGCTCCTCAAGAGAGGACTGTTACACTCCCCAACATGCTCCCATGCTCTCTGATAGCTGCAATTCCCCCACTGGATTCTTGATGCACTCCTCCTGGTTCTAAAGGTTAGATCACCCATTCTTTGAACAGAAATGGTAAACAGTCTTAGGTAAGTTTGAACAACAAATGCTGAACACAGCCCAAAGTCTGGAATAAATTTACAAATATCTGTTTGTCAAACAAGTATTACAAACATGTTCGTTAGTCAAAGGCTTGATCTTTGTAGGAAATTTAAGGGGAGAAAGATAGGCTGGATCCACTGAATACACTGTTTGCATCATATTTCAACCAGCTCTACCCACAATTCTAACTTAAAATGGAGAATAAAGAGCAGATAAACTCTTAATTAAACAGACATTCTATAAGCAGATGGCTCACTTCATCTGGAGGTAACAGATATTGCCACTCCTACCACTACATTTTAAGGAAGCATTTACATTCTCAGGGTTTCAGAGGACCACCTGGAAGAAATATACAGAGGATGTTTATCTCAGATTTATACAATTTTGAATATACAGATTAATATAAAATCAAAGCAGAAACCCATGCAAAGCAAACATTCAAATCAGGTGCTAGGATTTCAAGTAAAGTTGGTGAAACCCGTTTGAGATGATAAATCCTTGCATGGGCTATTAGTGGAGAAATAATAGGAAGACAAGAGTGATAAAAACAGGTTCAACAAATTACAAACTTGCTGCCAAAAGCCATTTGAATTAGTCACATCAGCATGAAATGGGCTTGAATAAACGTACTACAGCATTTGAAACAGTAGCTTTTCCATTGATTCTAATGATACTACACAGAATTAAACTATACTGGCATTGTCAGTTTAAATCGGAGCAGTTACAATCTTGGTAATACTTCAATCTATTATTAAAAGACTAAAGAACTTCAGCTGCCCAGTGAAATCACAGCAGAATGAAGGCTTTTGTAGATTCCACCAAACTCACAGTACCGGAGCAGGGCCTAGATTGTGTGATCTCAGCCAGATAGTCCCTATGGAAAAAGCCGGGGAGTGCAACAGTTGAGGAAACCCTGCAATTTATTCCCCTGTGGATTGTCTCCTTTTCTTCACATCAGTGAGGTGGATCTTGTCCTCCTGCAGAATGAACATGGTGTTCCACCCCAAGCACTGTGAATCCTGCAAGATATACAGGAAGCCAAAGCCATCTACACACAGGTCCTGACCCTGAGCTAGTTCCTGTGGAAGCAGCTGCCTGGTACCATTCAGCTGTTCTGGCAGAGACTTGATGCCAGCAGCCTAAAGGAGTGCCCTGCTGCATGGAGGGTGACGTGGATATTTACTGCAGTGTCAGGCTGTATTAATTTTTTGTATGGATTCCCTCCAATGATTGTTAGGGGGAAGAAGTGCATATTCTCAGCCTAACCCTCAATTTGCCACTTATAAGTGTAGTTCCCTAGAGACCCATCATTAACGATTATGAATTGTAAGAGTGAGAATGATTCTATCAGCTGGTGGTCCAGGCACTCCCAAAGAATGTGGTAGACCCAAATCCCAGTCTCTGCTCCAGAGATGACTCATTTTAAAAAGTGGAACAGCTTCAACAGGAGAGATTGAAAGAGCCCTGCCCCAGAATCTCTCATATGACAGTGGTTAGGGCACTCTCCTGCAACGTGGGATATCCAAGTTCAAATCTTTTCTCCACATCAGGCAGAGGGGAATCGAACCTGGGTTTTCCACATCCCAAGAGAGTGACCTTACCATCAGGGTAAAGGTGGCAACTCTAGCATTTCCTCCCCCTCCTCCTTCAGCTGTTTTCTGAAAATCATCAAAGTCCCGCACTCTCCTTACAAAAATTGGCAAAATTATTTGGCAAATTCATGAATAATTTTGGTGAATAAGCTACTTGCACAGAAAAAAAAATTGCCCAGCTCTTCCTAAACACCTTTGAAAATCTTGCCCTTTGGAGCATAAGTCAATGGAACTTGTGCTCCTAAATGCCAAGTTCACTTCTGAAAATGGGACTAAGGCTCCTAAGTCTCTTAAGCACTTTTGAAAATTTTATCCAGTCTATCTACATATTATTATAATTCAGAATTACACAAGCCCTTTAAGACTCAAAGAAAGATAGAGAAGGGTTCAGTGAAATGTCTTTTGCATCCAAGATGACTCTTTTCTCATTTGTTCTTTTCCAACAAGATAATTTAGTAACTTTTTTTTCTCTTTTTATAAAGAGATACTTTTTAAGTTTGAGTATTGCTATGTTATAGCTCTTTTAAAGCTCAGGATTTTCTTGCCAAAAGTAACAGTTAAAACTTTTCTAAGCAGTATTTAAGCATTTAATAGTCAATTTTTTTGTTGTAGGATTATGGTTAGCCTTTACAAAACCCTTTCAATTATTTTTCAAATGTTTGTTTATTTGTCATCAACAAAAAGTAAGGTAAACCAATGGTATTTTCCCAATTCTGAAACCTACTGTAAGAATTCCTAGTGTAGATACAGTAGCTACTAGTGGTTTAATACTTGGTCAGTTGTAAACATCAAGATGTTCAATTTTGCAACAATAAAAATGCGGTACTTATTGAGAATTCCCAAGAGTAGAAAGAAAGAGAAAATATTCTCTCCCTTTTTGCCTATTCATTCCAAGTCAACCTACTGACAGTAGAGTATCCCAACTGCTCAAGACAGGTAGAGAGGAACTCATAGAAACAGGTTTTCAACATGAAAAAAAGTCTGTGTCTTCATCCTTAATCTAGCAAAATTGAATGTCAGAAAATTGTTACACAACTGACATGGCCCATCCAGTAACTTGAGACAAAAGGCTCAATTCTGAGATCACACCAATGTAAATCAGGAGTAGTATCACTTATGACAATGGAGTTACACTGGTGTGAGCAAGGTCAAAAGCAGGCGCAATGTTTTCAGTGAGCCAACAAGCTGGGTTAGGACACTGGCCTGCTGAGCCATTAGCTCCCAACCCTGTAGTGTTGGGATTGTTAGGGGGGAAGCAATGTCTATTCACATCTTACAAGTCAACGTGCAATTTATAAGTGCAGGTTCCCTAGAGTACTGAAAACAATCTCAAAGACCATTCAAAGAAATATGTCTGCACCACCAATGTGTCTGCTAGTCCCTAACAAAGCAGCATTAGTGAGAAAACCACTATGCATTCCAGCCCATAATTTACAACCATCCCATAATTATGGACATGTGCATCTTTTGAATAGCCAAACGTTCTCAGGAGCAGTAAACAGTGTTTTCTTCTGCCGTGCTTGCTCACAGCACACACATAATTAGTGTCAACTGCAGATTCAAAATTTATTAATCTTTCCTTACAAACTTCTTTTTTAACTGTAGGGATCAATTTAAGTTACTTGATAAGACAAAAATGAAAGCCATTGTTTCATACTGTCATGTAATAATGCCACACTGGAATACTGCAATCTGTATTGATTTTATTTAACTACCAATTCTAAAGGAGCTCTGCTTTTTCTTTGCACCTTTTGATTAAATAAGGGAACTGTCAGGTTATATGAGTGAGAGTATTTGGAGCGGTGTAACAAAAACACTAGATTTCTCGCGTTGTTTGGGTACTACAGTCAGAGAAAAAAAAAAGAGAAAGGGAAAAGTAAATGTTAAGTGTTCCATTAAAAATGGTTTACAATTATTATTATTGGGCTAAGTGTTCCATTCGGCAGCAAGATGAACAAAATATGGAATTTGAAAGTTAAATTATAATAATTCAGGTGTTTTGAATAATTCACCTATTTAGGTGTAAAGTGAGGCTGAAGAGACCTGCTATATGGACTGATCCTGCTAATCCTACTCGAGACCACAAATATAATGAGATTATTTAAGTAGGCCAGGAATGAGTAATGCTTTTCTGTGTGGTGATGCATTTCATGAATTAAAAAAAGAGCTTGGCTGACTTGAAACTTTTTCAAGTAATATTCTTAACATTTTCACCCAAACTCTTTATTCCATTTCTGGCCAAAGTGCTGCTGAAGCCACCCATATCAATCATGCTGGATCCTGTAATCTACATTCCAGTCACAACAGACACCATTTTATGCAAAATATAAGCAGCCCTCTAATGCCTACCAAGTTGCCAAGCTGTTCCTTAAATGCAGTTTAAATGTACTTTTTCTAGACTGGCCAGTACTCTGCTACATGGACGCCTTGGCTAGAAGTGTGTGGTACAGCCCAGCGTCACTCAGATGCAGCTCTATAAAAAGATATTTCTGTCACTGCTCAAAACTCATTGCAAACATGAGCATGATGCAGCCAAATGTTACATAGTTTGATTGAGCTAAGCTTAGAATCCAACAGAGCTGTTCTGCCTGCTGATCACTAACTTCCACAGAACCAACAGCAGGAGGTGTCAATATTGACATACAAAAGAGCTTTTGCCCCCACCAATCAAAGATTCTTTCATTCTGCCTACTCTTGAAACTCATCAAGTGAGCACTTTCTTTCAAGATTTGGTTGTTCTCTACACTCAGACTACTATATCAACTACAGCCACAATCTGACAGTGCATTTGAGCCATTTAGTCAGATACTAAAGACTACCAAATTCAATCCATGAGCTCTAGAAGTAAGTCTCTTCTCAAGGAATTAATTAAGCATCCATGAAAATCTGTTTCCACTCACCTCCCCTACAAAGCCATGCCTGCCTGGATTTACTACATCCCAAGGGCTTGATTTTAAGAATTTGTGACTGCATGCACAAGCATGGTAATCATTCATGTAAATGCTGAGTTAGATACCTAGCTGATCACATGTGCACACAAATCATAGAATCATATGACTGGAAGGGACCTCGAGAGATCATCTAGTCCAGTCCCTGCAGGCATACTTTGGGATGCAAATGTTAAGAGCCTGGGCATAATAGGTTTTGTCCAAAATTCTGCATTAGTATAAATACAGTGATAACACAAGGGTTGTGAGACACACTAGAATCCAACAAAAGTGGGAAGATTTATTCTTCCCACAATGGTGAGGTTATAGGGTAGTTGGCTCTGCAAACAGATGAGACACAAGGTGAACTCACAATGAGAAATTCTCCTCCCCTAAATGAAAAACATTCTACAACAGCGTATTTTGAAAAATAACCTGAAGTTTTTAAGGACAGCCTTGCTTATAACAGATGTTGATTACAATGGGCCTAAGGCAGGGGTGGGCAAACTACAGCCCGTGGGCCAGATCCAACCCGTCAGGGCTTTGGATCCAGCCTACGGGATTGCCACCCCTGTGGCACCGCGGGGCTAAGGCAGGCTCCCTGCCTGCCCTGGCCCTGGCCCCACACCGCTCCCAGAAGCAGCCGGCACCACGTCCCTGCAGCCCCTGGGAGAGCAGGGGGCAGAGGGCTCCATGCGCTGCCCTCACCTGCAGGCACTGCCCCCCACAACTCCCATTGGCTGGGAATGGGGAACTGCAGCCAATGGGAGCTTCGGAGGAGGTACCTGCAGGCAAGGGCAGCACGCAGAGCCCTCTGCCCCTCCTCCCCCAGGGGCTGCAGGGACATGGTGCCGGCCGCTTCCCGGAGCGGCGCAGGCCAGGGCAGGCAGGGAACCTGCCTTAGCGCCACTGCGCGCCACTGCCACCCTGGAGATGCTCAAGGTAAGTGGTACCAGGCTGGAGCCCGCACCCTGCACCACTCCTGCACCCCAACTCCCTGCCCTGAGCCCCCTGCCACACCCCTCCTGCACCCCAACTCCCTGCCCTGAGCTCCCTGCTGCACCCCTTCTGTATCCCAACCCTACCTGAGCCCCTTGCCACACCCCTCCTGCACCCCAACCCTCTGCCGAGCCCCCTGCCGCACACCACACCCCTCCTGCACCCCAACCTCCTGCCCTGAGCTCCCTGCCGCACCCCAACCCTCCCTGAGCCCCCGCCGCACCCCTCCTGCACCCCAACCCTCTGCCCTGAGCCCCCTGCCGCACACTGCACCCCAACGCCCTGCCCTGAGCCCCCTCATACACCCCACATCCCTCCTGCATCCCAACCCCTTGCCCTGAGCCCCTTCCTACACACCACACCCCCCTCCCACACCCTACACTCCCTCCTGCACCCCAACCCCCTGCCCCAGCCCTACATTCATGGCCCTGCATGCAATTTCCCCACGCAGATTTGGCCCTCGGGCCAACAAGTTTGCCCACCCCTGGCCTAAGGTGTGCTTCTGGCCTTGTTATTCTATACAAATCAGAGAAACTAAGCAAGATATGTTCTCCCCTCTAGCACCCACTTCCTTTGCCTTCAATGTGTGTGCGCGTGCACGTCTTTCTTCTCCAGTCCCACTTTTCTTTGTGAGCATTCCAAGAGATTTCAAGCTATACTTACCCTTACAGGTCAAGTAACTAACAAGTACCACAGGACATCAAGGGTTACTCCTGTTAGGAATTCCAGCATACCAGACCATGCTGCACAAACATGCTATTTGCAGTTCCTACAAATAGTTGGAATTAGGAGGCAACCTCCTCCCACATTCTCCTACAAAATGTTTCTATGATCTATGCATATGCTATGCATTGGCTCCAGGACTAATGGAACTCTGTGTTTCAGTAGTCTCACAGACTACAGACTGTGAAACTGGGCCATTGTTTAAAGTTAGAATGAGTTATCAGTAGATAATGCAGTCACTGCACACCCTAGGGACTTTTGCACCAGATCCATTTTGATGATTCCCTGTGGCAATTTTTTCAACAGAAATATGCTATAAAGCAAAAATAGTTCATACTTAGGATTTTCCACTATCACCCTCCAAAAATTAAATATGGGATTTACAGAAAGATACTTTTTCAAAGAGTGTTGACAAAAAATACCTAACTGTTGGCCAAAAATGCAATGTTTTTGTTAGAAAGCTGGATGCAGATGTACCTCAGTGTTATAGCTATTCTTTCCACTATTTCTACTGACAGTGTAATTCCTGTTATGAGAGAGGTTTTTAACAAAAACTTTTATAATGCTTTAACACTGATTGACTGTTGTCAGAAATAATTAGGAACAGGATACCTATAAGTACCGTAATAGGAGTCTGGTACACAAGAGCGCTGGCAAGAAACTCAGCTCGATTTCCAGCCCTCAGTCACATGACCAGAGTGAGGTCTCCAAGACCAATACCCTTGTCACATGACATTGACTCCATTGGTTAATTACAACTTACCTTTTATTAAAAACAACCCAGATGAATAAAACCCCCAAATGAACATAAAATGTGATACCAATCAAAAAGTGAACATTAATGTGATGTATTCATTACTGTCTCTGAATGCCCATGGTCTTCCAATCACATGAGCACTTCTTGTTCTCAAAGTAATTCCTTCTGCAATAACTTATTGAGCCACTGAAGTGGATCTGCCACCTGGAATCTGTGCGCACTTACTATTCTTGGCAATTTTCATGGTCAGTAACTGAGTTTTACTTCTCTCAACAAAGGAGCTTTAACAATAGCATTCTAGATGTCTTTAAGAAACAGAGTCAGCGTCCTCCACGTGTTAGATGCCTTCTGTTAGACTAATCCTTATGGGAGTGGGGTTCTGACATATAAACACACAAGGACAAAGCAAACCAGACAGCAGTTATCCAGCAGTTTTTGCAGTCAAATGCATTTCTACACTTGAAAACGTCTTAGGCCATAAGCAATTCAGGGCAGTGACCATATCTTCCTGTGTATTCATATAGCCACTAGCACAATGGAGCACTGAGTCCTACTAGGACTTCTGGGCACTACTGTAACATTATATAATAGTCCTATAGACACAATCAGAATGAAAATCTATTACACAGTAATCCCCTCTGCAATCATACTTCATGCTAATCTCTGCCACTGGGTTAGTTTACCGGACAAAGAGGCTGATCCATTATATGTGGAACTAAGAATCAATTCCACAGGGATACATGCACAGAGTATTTAAGAAATCAGAACCTAGGAACTGCCATACTGGATCAGACCCATGTTCAATCTAATCCCGCGTACTGTCTGCAACAGAGGCCAACATCAGAAGAAGGTACAAGAAGCCATGAAGTAGATCAGTGGTTCCCAAACTTGTTCCGCCGCTTGTGCCGGGAAAGCCCCTGGTGGGCTGGGCCAGTTTGTGTACCTGCCGCGTCCGCAGGTTCGGCCAATCGCGGCTCCCAGTGGCTGCGGTTCACTGCTCCAGGCCAATGGGAGCTGCTGGAAGTGGCCTGGAGCAGCGAACTGCAGCCAGTGCGAGCCGCGATCGGCTGAACCTGCGGACGCGGCAGGTACACAAACCGTCCCAGCCCACCAGGGGCTTTCCCGGCACAAGCTGCGGAACAAGTTTGGGAACCACTGAAGAAGACAGAGGTGAGACAACCCTAATGGTTAGAAATTGGTTTAACCCTGAAGCACAAGGGTTTATATCTCCTCTAAAAGTTTATCTACTATTAACTCTGGATATGGATATTTTTTACCCATATAAATAGCAATCCCTCTTTGAAGTGGGCCCCAACTGTACATGAAGTTTTACTCCGTAACAGAGCAGACATCAAGTGTAAATGGTGGATTCTCTGTAACTTGGAAGTCTTTAAATCATGGATTTGAGGGCTTCAGTAACTCAGCCAGAGGTTAGAGATGTATTGCAGGACTGGTGGGTGAGGTTCTGTGGCCTGCCATGTGAAGAAGGTTAGACTAGATGATCATGATGGTCCCTTCTGACCTTGAAGTCTATGGAATACATAGCAAACAGAAGTTTAATTACTAATAAATTCATTATAACATAATGTTCATATCTAGGATTCGAAAGATTTATCTTTTTTCTAGGTTATTGTTGGTTAGCATGGTAATTGACAGTCACTGAATAATGGTATAAAATGAAAGACATTCTTTAAATAATTTCCAGTAATCAACATAAAAACAAAATAAAATGCACTTCTACCTATTAAAAACAATAATTGTTGCCCATTCAAATTCCTGGAACTGAAATCCCACTGAAAACAAAAATAAGAGAGAGACAGAGAAAAGGAAGTTAATATACTACCTTACAAGTGCAGATAAATGAGAATGTTTAGCTAAAGCTAGTTTTCTTTCTGTAGCAAAAGCACTCTCTTGTGGAGTGTTAAAATTTCACTACAGTTCAGCTAGCCTCTGTTTTTTATACAGATGAGACATCTGGCTGCACAGTGCATAAGGAAATGTGAGCTTAGACTTTTCACTGTTGTTTCAGCAACATTCCTAAGTATTTTCTCTGCTCTTCGCAAATGGCCGGCTGCGCTTCAGAAGAGTCAGTGGTGCGCACTTCATTGGAGCTGCAAGTGCAGCAAACCAGACAACTGTTTTACAGGACTCTTCAGACAGACAGGCAGCTTTCACCTCAGACCAATGAGGGTATTGATCCCAACTGTGATGTCTTCTTAGAAAAGAAATGATCAGGCAGAAGAAAAGTGGGTGGAGAATGAAATCTTAGATTTCTAAGAGATACGGAGACCTTTGCTATGAACTTTTCCACATAGGGCAGGTTAGGGAGTGGAAATTGGTCTGCTGGACAGTGTTTGGGAACAGGCCTCTGCTTTTCTTTGATGCTTTACTTCATCCAGCGTGGGAGCTTTAAGGAACATTTGGAGGAAGAGCCACAGGCTCCACTTAAGTAAGAGAATTGACCGATACACTTAGGGGTTTTAAGATTCAACATTAGCGGTTTTTAATGTGAATTTATATTTTGTTTAAATGCATGTCCATGTACTAATATTTATAGCTCAGTGTGATTTATTTCTAAAATACAAATAAAATTCTGGCAGCTTTTATATGGGACCTATAGGTCTGACCCTTTTATTCCAGTCTCTATGACAAGTGCACTGCCATCTGTGGCATTAATAGTAATACACTTTCTGCAAGTTCCAGTATCATTTATGATCCAGAAGCGTGTCATTTTTGCTCCATTACATAACAAGTCTGATCCAGTAATACTGAATTTTCATCTAAAATTTTCCTAGTGGAGTAACATATTGCATCCATAGATCATTAAATAAGAGTTACAGTCATTTCGATCTCGTTTGCATAGAAATACAGGGCCAGATTCCCAGGTGGCATAAATCATCATAGCTCCATTGATGCCAACGGCACTAACCCAATCTACACAGCTGAAGAGCTGGCCAACAGAACCGGGAAACGTTAAGTCCCATGCCTACAATTCGTTGAGTACAGACAGAACTGTGTACCTGCACAGAATCAATGGGCATGTCTACACTGCAGCTGGAAGTGCACTTCTTAGCTCAAGTAGACAAATATGCGCCACGTCTGCTCAAGCCAACATGCTACAAATGGTGCCACAGCCAGCGGCTCAGGCTAGCCACCAGGGGTCAGGACGGGTTTGTACTCAGGTGGCTAGCCCAACCCGCCACCTATGCTAACCTGGTTGCACTGCTATTTTAGCACACTAGATTGAACAGAGCTAGCACATCTGTCTACTTGAATTGGGAAGCACACTTCCACCTGCAGTGTGGACATAATCCATTTGGGCTACCTATGCAGATTGCAGGATTTAGACCTAAAATATGTATTAGGTCTTCTAGTTCATCTCCACAATAATACAGGATTTCTCCCTACCATTTTGATCTGTAGTTTTCAGATGTTGTATTATATAGGAACTGAGGAGTATCCCTTTAAATTGCTTAGGAACCTTCTAGTTGACCTCCCTGTCTTCTATGGCAGAAGCCATCAGAACCCTAAGACAGGAGCAATGTATATATGTAGCAAGACCCATAAGTTTGTACAGAAACAGGCTATGCAATCAAGTACACTTACTGAGGAACAGGAATCCTGCACGACATCTCCTATTCCTGGGAGCTTAGGACTAGCCATGAAGTCCTTGTATGTAGCACCATGCATCTGTTTAGCTGTATAGCCGGTGTAGAGATCTCAGTGCATTCATCATTAAATCATCCTTTTCTTGATATGCATTTGATAACCTCACCCCCTCCTTCCCCAACAAACTCAGAACATAGCCAGTACCACGCCAAATAAATGTGCAGAACTTCATGAGATCTTACACAATAGTGTGTATTTAAAGAGGCATATGGTGCCATTTGTCTGGACATAGCTCCTACCGTTACATGGTACAGAAATTACTGGGCTTGAACCCCATCCCCAAATCAATATACATAACACTTCTATCCCCCACCCCCCCATACCTCCATCCTTTACAATGGTCATGCTGATTTTGGGGGCGGGGGTGGGGAGGAAGTAATATTGGCCAAGACCACTTGTAATATATCTTGTGTATCAAGTTACGAAGCACAGCACTTTAAAAGCTTAATTAAAAATATCAGAAAAGACAATACTGATCCAGTCCCACCTTCAAGTCACTTCTACAACTTAACACTTTTCACAAGAATCCTGTAAAATTCTTGTATGATGACCATGGAGAAAGGAAGCTTTCCAATTCAAATAACTAAAAAAGACACAACTAGATAACATCTTTAGCTGTGTCAGGCGGAAAGCATACAGGCATGAAACACAGAGATGCATTTGAACACCAGACATATTAAGGGGAAATCTTTTTTTGGTCCAATGGAACCAATATGTTAACAGCTGGAATGAGAACTGGCAAACGTGAAACATAGAATCCTATTTTATTCTTGAGGAAGCAGAAGTTATTCTTCTGAACTGGAAGAGTTTCTTTTCGGACTGATCACTATTCTTTTTATGGTTCGCTCACCCTCTTCAGAGGTGCAAGAGCAAGCTGGCAATTTCCACACAAAGCAAAAATTTTCAATTAATACATAACATTGACTTATTCCAAGTGACTGACATGAACCTCCTAATAAAGTAAGGGAAACATGAAGTAACAAAATTCATAAATAGTCTTAAAAAGCTTCGCCTGAGAAAGCTGTGTTAAATGTTTATGTTCAAATTACCTTTATCAACTGCATCTATATCCTCAATTTTTTCTATGAACATTCACATTTTATATCCAAGACCATGAAACTTATCACAGAATTGCACAATGTATATATATGCCAAGAACTTTAGGACAAAGAGCCCTCAGTTTAACTAAGCCAAGTGATGTCAGACGTTTCATTAGCAATCAGTCAGTCTTACATAAAAAATAAAAATCTGGTCATTATCAGATATCTTTTGTCTACAGCCTTTAGATTTCCCAATGGCTTGATCCATTTAAAAAACTAGCAGTAAAGAAACTGTATTTTCCACAGCTTTAGGCTTATGATGGAATTCATGTTTCCTACAGGGGTTTAATTGCATTACATGCACACATAACTTCACTGATATTGAAGATGCTGGCTCGTTTCGAGATTTTGAATAAGTGTTGGTATGCGTATGTATTAGCAATACTGGCATGTGTTTTCAATAGCAGTAGCTTGGTATGCTCTGACAGCATATGGTTATAGATTAAAATAATAAATAAAGAAAAAGATGGCCAATTAAATGTGCATATAACCTTTCCCCAGTGAGCTCTGTTGATATATTTTCCTCCCAATACTGGGGAATCTCCCCACCCCGCCTTTAACTAACTAACCAATTCTGTTATTCAGCAAAGCTCCTGTATCATTTTTATCTCTTTTCAGCTAACCTGCCCATTCCTTCTGAGAACACCTCTCACTATCTAAATGTGGCATGTCAAGGGAGTTGGAGGTATTGTTTATACTATGTTATAATCCTTTGGTATCACTTAATTGGTTTAAATGGCTTTAAAATAAATCTGTCAACTCCCGACAGCTTTAACTGAATTTCTAGGCCTACTTAGAGACTTGTCTCCACATCCCTCTATGTAGTTCTTCTTTAAGATCCTGTTTTACACCTGTGCAAAGCAATGATTATTCCTTTATCACAGGACCTGTAGAATAATCACAAGAGAGGACCAATTGCCCTCCTTTAAAAGCTACCTAACAGCGAGAATGACTAACCATTGGACCAAGTTACCAAAGGAAGTGGCAAATTTGCCATCTCTTAACGTCTTCACAGGAAGACTGGATGCCTTTCAGGAAGAAATGCTTTAGTCAAACAAAAGTTCTTGAGCTTAATACAGGAGTAACTGGATAAAGTGTTATGGCCTGTGATATAATAGAGGTCAGACTAGATGAGCTAATGGTCCTTTATGGCCTTGAACTCTACCCAGTACAGATTGGGCCTTCTCGCCACCACCAGAAATATAAAGCATCTCAGTGTAGAAGGGGAAGCTTTACGAAGTATTCTTCACAACATCTTTCTCCAGCATCCTCTATCACATTTCTAATAAATTGTTTACAGTTATCTCATCCTCACTCAGTTGCACCTGCAGAGTGGCTCTGATCCTGCAAGCTTCTCCATGCAGGCAGGTCCTTGTACCCATGCAGAGTCTCACAGTCTTCTGCACAGAAGTCATCCCACACTAAGGAGGCTAAGGACACAGAAGATTGGGGCCTTAGACTATGATCTCTGAGGCATGGACTTTTTTACTGTCCATTTATGCTCGATTGGTACCTCCAGCAGTATAAATAATATAAAATATTATATTGCCCATTGACAATGTTGCTTCAGTGGATATTTAATCTCAATGGATTACCGCAGAAGACAATTTCTAAACACAGCAGGCATCAGTTAGGTGTGGGCAGGTGTCACAGTTGGGCATTGCTCTTTCCTTCTTTAGGAAAAGCAAATAAGTGAGCTGAGATCAATTTTCTATTGATCTAATCCTCAGGGAAGAGACTTTAAGAGAGCAAATCACAGCGTCACAGCTGTAAACCTGAATCTTTAGCAACTTCCAGTAACACACAGAATTCAAGGAGATTAATCCAGTTTTTACAAAATCAAAATCAAACCAAAGTTTGTTCATACCCTGTAATTTTCAGCCTTAATCTTTTCAACCATTTATTACAACTGCCACTTGGCTCTCAAGTTCTCCCTCTCTGACAAAGTTGCAGTCAGCCTATTTTTGTTGTTGTTTTAACAGCTTCAATAACAATGATGACTAAGGTCTTGATAGGCTAGCAGATGTTTTCTAAAAGGAAAATAATAGCATCTGAAAACAGATCCTCATGTTTCCTGCACAAAAACTATCCTGGTAGCACAGCACATTTATCCATGGCAATTGTAATCAGTTAAAATCATAAGCTAGTTCTGGTTTAAAACAGTTCACAAAGAGGTTTAGGTTTAGGATTAATCACTTGCAAATATACACTCTGAAATAACAGCCACCTTGATAATCCCATGCTGCTGTAACTATTTGTCTATTGTTACTTGATCATTTTCCACTAGGGTGATCAGATGTCCCGATTTTATAGGGACAGTCCTGATTTTTGGGGCTTTTTCTTATATAGTCACCTATTACCCCCCACCCCCGTCCCGATTTTTCATACTTGCCCTCTAGTCTCCCTGTTTTCCACTCCTGCAATACAAACATTTCCAAACATAAGGAGAGCAAAAATTGGATATGGGAACATTAATGAATGACAGTAAAGGCAATCAAGCTGAAAAATCATTACTGGGTGTGTTACTTTGGTTGGAAAGCAGTGACATGCCAGTCCTATTTCATGACTAGACAAAAGGGTATCCTGGCCTTGACACAGGGAGGAACCAAACAAAGTCCAACCTGACAAGAGAACATTAGCAGCTGCTTCGCAGTCCTATCTGCAGAGAGAGAACCTGGGAGCAAAAACAGTCCAGCAACATGGCCCTAGCCAGCAAAACAGTCAAAGCTCCATCTGTTCAAATGCATTTGGTCATTTCCTGTCATGTCAACACAACCTTAATTATTGACTTTTATCTGTACCTTTACTCCTGACAGTGGAAAGTGCTCTTTGGAGCTGCTGCAGTTCTCAGCTTCAATATTTTCAGGAATGAAAATTTTCCATACACATTCAAACACTTTTCCTTTTTCCTCTCATCCTTCAAATAATTTACCTCCAACCTAAACTCCTCCAACCATATAATCACCTCAAACCTCCAATCCTTCCCAGTGGTTTGCCTCTGCAATTAACAATCACCCTCACCCACCCAGGTCAGCCACTGAAATGTATCCACCTCCCACTACCTCAAGTACATGCCCATCCTGATTTCTCTTATTCCCCCCTGGGATCTTTCATCCCAGACCTATACTCCAGGGATGCTTCTGGAATAAGTTATCCCCTGAGATCACTCAAACCCACCCCCTCCCCAAACACCATCACTAGAGACTCCCCTTATGATATGCCAGCCATTGCCACTCAGGTAACTCACATATATCTCCCCTTGGAATATATCAGTTCTCCTCCACCACTACCAGGAGCTCCTGTGATCTGCCACTCTAGAGATTCCCCCTGGGATATGCCAATGCCCAGTGCTTAATTTGTGCCAGGGCTGAGCCCAGCATCTCTAGGCTTGGCAGTTCACAGCCCCAGCACCTCTGGGCTTGCCAGGTCAGTTATGAAAGTAAACCAATTGCTTGAGCCCCAGCAACTCTTTCATTACAAATTAAATACTACCAGTGCCACAGTGAGCAGTCACCACCCATATGTACCCATCCCCTTTCAGGAATACCGCCTGGCATATGCCAGCACTCATCTTCCAGGGGCTCCCCTTGGGGTATGCCACTACGCCCAGGATCACTCAACCCCCACTTAGTCACTATGCTACCACAGACTCCTGTGGAATCTGCCCCACCTTTCAGGGACCCGCCCCCCCTCGGGCCAGTCACCTCCCCTCTGCCCAGTATGTCTCCCCCTGGAATTTCTCCTCACTGCTCCTGCTCAAATTGCTCCAGCCCCTGGGTCACGCTCTTGCCTTGCAACAGCCAAACTGGGGCGGAGGGAGTGAAGCGCCAGCCCTGAGAGGCACGAAATTGACCAGGAGCTGGAAGCTCAGCGAGCGGGAGGGAGGGAGGCAGCGTGGTACTTACAGGACTGATGTCTGCTGAGGCACCCTGGGGATGTGATCCAGCATCAAGTGCATGCAGCGGATGGTGGTTTTAAAGCAAAGGCATCGACTAGGGCAGGGCAGGGACGCGGCGCACCGCACGGCCAGGAAAAGGACAGCTAAGGAGAGAAGTTTAGGCTCCATCTCCCCTTCGCTCCCCAGCCCCAGCTCGGGAGAGTCTGGCAGGTCCCGCTGCAGCTGCACTCGGGCACCTTTCCAAAGGACATCCCGGGGCCAATCAGCAATGGCTGGGATCACATTACAGGCAGCAGCGCGCTCCGGGTACCACCAGGGGGCGCCGCCCTGCTAAAGCCTATGCAGCCGGGCTTTTAAAACCTGGTGAGAAAGGGGGGAGGCGGGGGCCAGACTTCAGCGCCAGATACTGACTGTGTTAATTAGTTTCAGCTGTGGGAAAAGCGATGCCTCACAGCTCAGCTAGTGGAGAAGTTGTTTTCCACAATGTCAGGTGATCCTTTTAAGGAATTAATGCACTTTCCTGGAATTGCTTAATCCAGGCAAGCCCCCTCCCACTGACATGCTAACCAACTGAACTGCTTGGGAATGCAGTGCCCTAGACAGCGCCCTTGCTCTGCACAGGACTTTAGGGACCAGGTAAAAAGGCAGGTCCCCAGGGGGTTGCAGTGTCAATCTCTGTTTTGCAAGAGTAGGTCCAAGTGTCTCTGCACACAGACAGGAACACATGCTCTTAGAGGGGTAGGGGGGAGAGCCACTTCAATGGAGAAAGCTTCTCTAGCCTTAAAAAGTAATGAAAACCAGACTTTTTAGAACAAACAGATGAACAGGCCAGTATACATTTTGGCCATGTCAAGCTGCTTTGCTTAATGCAAAGGGAGTCTTGGTAAATGCATTCCACTTTCTAATCCCATTGAGATAACACTGATCCCATAAGCTGAGAGAAAAGAAAGCAGTCATCCCTTTGCAGAGGAAGCTGGAGAAGACAGACCATGCTTTCCAACAGATCTGTTGCCCCCATCAGCCTCCCAAGAAGTCACAGCTCTACTTACCTTTGTAGTGTGGGGAGAAGGAATGACCACTCAGCAAGATTTCCCTCCCTCTCTGGATGGATAGTTCATTCCTCTTGTCTTTGGGAGAAAGTGGCTGCGCACTTTCCTTGCCCCTCCTTGGGGAAGGGAACAAGATGTGACTGGTAGCTTCACTCCTAGGCCCTGTCAGCTTCAGTGGATCCCTTGCACCTGTACAGAGCTCCATAATAATATTTAGCCCTTATACAGTGCTTTCATCAGCAGAGCTCAAAATAACTACACCCATTTTACAGATGGGGAAATTGAGTCACACAAAGGTGAAGTGTCTGGCCCAAAATCAACCAGCAGGCAAGTGGAAGAGCCATAAAACAGAACCCAGATTTTTTGAATCCTAGACCAGTGCCACTGGGCCATGTTGGGGCTCTCTACAGGCACAGGGAGCCACCTACTTGGATGCAGTTGCAGGAACAGGGACTTGGGCCCAGATCCTCAAAGGTGCCTAACTCCTATTGAAGCCAATGGAAGGTAGGCACCTAAATAACTTTCAGGATCTGGGCTTAAGTTCACAAGATGGATAGCTGTATCCACCACTGTGATGCATGTATGCAAACTGCCATAGGGTTCCACATGAGGGCAGCAGTCCACCCACACGGATTCTAATGCAGGCTTGGGGCCAATGACACCTATCCCTATGTTCCCACTCCTCCAATGCCCTTTGTAGACTGTGCAAGTGAAACTCCATAGGCCTCCATTATGCAATCAGACCCTTAGACCTTTGTCCAAATGCAGGACTAAAACTACAGACTCCTTTAAGGGCCTTTACATCCTCTTGGTTCTGTGCAGTCCCATTGCACAGTCAGTACTAAACCCATCAGAAGATAAAATGGTAAATTAATAATAACTCTGCCCATCTGCTCAGCCCTGTTGGTGTGGTTCCCATAACACAGAGGAAACTTGTTCTGTATCCAACCTCTCTCTTCTAAAAAAACAAACTGAGAAGCTAGCAAAAAGCTGTTCCTAACACATCTCAGCCAGGGTTCACACCAAGTTGCGGTACAGAGGCAGGGCCGCACAGAGAATTCAGGGGGCCTGGGGTAAAGCAATTTTGGGGGCCCCTTTCATAAAAAAAAGTTGCAATACTATAGAATACTTTATTCTTGTGGGGGCCCCTCTGGGGCCTGGGGCCTGGGGCAAATTGCCCCACTTGCCCCTCCCCCCCCCCCCCCCGGGCGGCCCTGTACAGAGGCATCACTTGTTGCTCTGATGGATGACCTTCTTCTGTCCATAATCAAGGGTGTACATCCATGCTCATCCAGCTGGAAGTATGAATCATTTAAAATAGTTAATCACCAAATGCTTCAACCCTGCCTCCAAAGGGCTTCAGATGTGAATTGAAATGACCGGAAATGGCTCATGTCCTTCCTTTCAGTGGGTCATTTTAGATCATTCTACCTCCATCCACAGAGCCCTTGTGTAAAAGGACGGGTGGCCCAGCAGTTGGGGCCCTGGACTACAAGGAATATTCCAGCTTCTGTCATTGACTTGCTGTGTCACCCTAGGAAAGACACTTAACATCTCTGAGTCTCAGCTTCATCATCCGTAAATTGGGGGTATTGATAATTACTCAGCTTTGTAAAGTGTTTTGAGATCAATGGATGAAACAGGCTATAGATTGTATTAATTATTTATTATTTATTATCATTATTTATTTATTCCCTGTGGAGCCCCATCAGACTCAAACCTCTCCCCATCTGACTCTAAAAGGCCCCTCCAAGTATTTCATTGGGGTGGATTCACTGAAGTGTGATAAGGCAGAGCCAAGCTCATAAACAATACTTGAAAATACTAAAGGGCTCCTTACTAGTGAAGAAAAGGCATAACAAGAACCGAAGTCTGGAAGTCAAAGCTGGACAGTTTCAAATTAGAAATAAGGCATCACTTTTTTAACAGTGGGTGTGCTTAACCATTGGAACAAACTACCAAGGAAAGTGGTGGTTCTCCATCTCTTGGTGTCTTCAGATCAAGGCTGGATGCCCTTCTGGAGATATGATTTAGCTAAACACATGTTACTGGGCTCAGTCCAGAGGTAACTGGATGAAATTTGATGGCATGTGATACAAAGGGGGTCAGAATAGATTATTATCTAAGGGTCCCTTCTGACCTTTAAATCATTGAAATGGCTGCGCTACCACAGTTTTGTGTAGCAATGTTGACATGGCCCGTGGGGTTTTTTAACTACAAAAGGGTGCACTCAAGAGCTAACAGTGCTTCTGTTACATACACAGTTCTTGTTTTGGCTTTCCAAAAAAGACACCTCCCCTTAAGCTTTATCATATGTTTTCTCTTTCTCTAAGAATTATTGTTGCTGGCACAGTGACACACTTCATGTTTTCAAAATAAACTGTTGTTGATTCTCCAACTGCCTTATGCCATTATTTCAACATATTGTAAAAGCAACAAGTCTCATTAGGGCATCCATTCCTTGGTGATTGGCACACTGCTCAAATTACTGGAAGCATGCAGCCAAATACAATGCAACAGAGGCATATCCCAATGAAATAGCAATACCCTGACCTATTGTGCATTGTTCATGCTCATTTAGAACATATGCATCAACCTTCATCTTGGCTTTATTAATGTGACTGCTATCATCACTACATGCACTAATGTAACAGGAGCTAGTTACATGCAGCTAAAGAATGAACATCATTGAACTGTAAATGAGAAATTACAGCATTTCTACCATGATGTCCCTTCTCCCTCGGAATTCTCTTATCTTTTTTTAATTATTTTTATGGATAGTGTCACGGAAATCTATTGCTATGGGCCTATTAGCAGAGGGAAGGACAGGACAGCATTAGGGATAGTATTGTTTTCCTTATCCTAATAACACTCCTTGTTCAGCTTTTGAAGAAAATGACTGTTTTTGAGACACTTCACCATAATCACGATAGTCTCAATACCTTTGTGATGCTTCACCATAATCACGATAGTCTCAGTACCTTGCATTCCTAAACAGAAGTCACAGAATTACAAACAATTCATACATATTCATTCACTTAGATTGCAAGCTCTTTGTGACAGATACTGTCATATTGTTCTGTATTTGTACAGCACCTAGCACAATGGGGTTCAGGATAATGGCTCGGGGTTCCTAGGCACTACCACAGTAGAGATAAATAAATAATAATAATACAGTCGACCCTCAAAGTTACGAATACCAAAGTTAGGAACTGAGCAGTCAACCACACACCGGAAGTACACAATCAGGCAGCAGCAGAGACAAAAAAAAAAGCAAATACAGTACAGTACTGTGTTAAACATAAACTACTAAAATAAGGGAAAGCAGAATTTTTCTTCTGCATAGTAAAGTTTCAAAGCTGTATTAAGTCAATGTTCAGTTATAAACTTTTGAAAGACCAACCATAACGTTTTGTCTGGAGTTATGAACATTTCAGTTACGAGCAACCTCCATTCCCAAGAAGTTCGTAACTCTGAGGTTCTACTGTACTGACCAAATAATCCATTAAGAATGTGCATATATTAAACTTACCCAACTCTGCGAACTTCTCCTTGGCTCAATCAAGGCAGAGCACTTCCGGAGGCAATGGGAGGAGATAATGGAGGGGAAATAATGTTGCTTTGCAAAGAAATATTATTCGCCAGGGATCGCTGTCCAAACTTATTTGTGTCCATTTGGGGAACAAAGACCAGGCCAAAAAACCCCAACCCTCTATGAAGGGTGCCAGGTCAGTGTGGAAATTACAGAGGTGGGGGGAGAGCGCACTTTGCTCTGTTGCTGCCAAAGTGATGGTGTGAATGCTTCGCAGTCAGAGCCTGGCCATGTGTCAGTTGTTTTTCTGCCTGAAAATTCATGTGGTATTACAACATGATAGGGTATCACAGCCAATGTCAGGAAAAAGCATGTGAAAAAGATCATCCACTAAACATGGCTTTTATTTATTTAACAAGTGCCTTTGATAGTGTTAACAGAGGGGAGTTCTGGGAACATCAGGAAATATATAGATTGGGATGGACCACATCAGGGAATAGAAATTGTATGGCAGGCTATGAATGCTCACAAAATTGTGGATGGTGTGTGTGTGGGGGGGTGAGGGCTCTGCCTGGGGGTGCGGACTCTGGGGTAGGGCTGGAGATGAGGAGTTTGGGGTGTAGGAGGGTGCTCTGGGCTGGGACCAAGGGGTTTGGAAAGCAGGAGAGGGATCAGAGCTGGGGCAGGGGGTTGGGGCGCGGGAAGAGGCTCAGGGATGCAGGCTCTGAGCGGCGCTTACCTCAAGCAGCTCCCAGAAGCAGTGGCATGTCCCTTCTCCGGCTCCTATGCAGAGGTGCGGCCAGGCGGCTCTGCACGCTGCCCCATCTGCAGGCGCCGCCCCTGCAGCTTCCATTGGCGTGCCGGAGGGGGCCATTGGAGTGTGTAGGAGCCGGAGCGGGGAAATGCCGTGGCTTCCAGGAGCCGCATATAGCGGCCCCCAAACCAGCGCCCCGTCCAGAGCACCAGAGTGGGGCCGAGCCGTGTGGTGCGGCCCCTGACCCAGCGGGAGCTCGTGGGCAGGCTTAAAATGACTCATGGGCCTTAGTTTGCCCACCCCTGATATAGATGCCCAGAGAAGCCAGACAGATCTGGAATTCATTATGATTGTATCCTTTCTGGTCAAATTAGGTCAGGTGTCAAGCAAAGATGTGTATTTCCAGCCTCTCCATCCTTATGGCCACCCACCAGCCCCAGAGAGACCTGCCTAGGACTATGGAAATCTTCAGATCCTGAGGGCTCCCTCACCACAGCAGCCTAGGGTGCAGAGGGTAGGTTAGGGACCCCCTTCCAACTCACCTTTTCCCCTTCGGAGGTACCAGGACCAGCAGTTTCTTGTCCCCTCACTTGTTGGTGAAAAGCAATAGTCTTTTTTTTCTTATTTTCTCATTTGTTATTGTCGGTTGATCCACCTTCTCCTACCACTGGAACCTATTCAGCAACCCAACCTCACTCTCCACGTCCATCATGCTTCACTCACTCCCATGTCTTCTTTCTACTTTCCTCCTTCTCCATGTCTTTCTCATTTTACCCGCTCTGCTCATATCCTTCCTCTCTCCCAAATCTACTCCATGTCACACCCTCAAACCAAACAAGAAACTCTAAGATGACATTTTTGTAATATATCTTAAACACAACAGGTGCAAATCCATTTTAGAAAAAGAGAGCATAAAGCTAAGATGACATGTACCTGCCTTCATGCTGTTCGCTTTATTTGTGTATTGTAACCCTTTCCCAGCCCCTTCTCCTGTTCTTTTGTCTTAAATTGTGAGCTCTCCAGAGATGGGACTGTAGCCTGTAGGTGAAATCCTGGATTCATTGAAGTCAATGGCAAAACTCCCATTGACTTTAAAATGGAAGTTAGGCACCTAAATACTTCTGAGGTTCTGGGTCTGTCTGTCTTAAAAGCCTAAGTCTCATTTTCAAAAGTTACTTAGGCATTTAGGAGCCAAGGATTCGCTAAAAATCAATGGGACATAGGTCCCTAAGTCACTTAGGCACTTTTGAACATTTTATCCCTGATTGCTTTCTACTGCTAATCACCAAATCAGGAATCTTGATGCCTTTCAACTGGATTGGCTCAATGATTCTGAGCATAAAATGGTATGAGTTACTCCAGTGTTAAAATATTTGATCAGATAAAAGTGCTGTTTCTGTTCCTTAAAGAAATTCAGTGATGCAGTACTGGGCTGGGTACATTGTTCAAATGGCTTCTTAGAAAGTGCTCTCCAGTCAGCTTCATTTAAAAGTTCATATAACACCATCTCCATTTTAGCAGATGCTTACTTTGGAACTGATTTTTAGGAAGCCACAGTGGGTGTTTGAACTGAGGCTTGAACCACAGCGATGAAGGGAATGGCCCCAGATTAGTTAATAAGCAATTTGAGAATAAACATGGCTGATTAGACTGTTAAATTAATGTGACTTTCCTTTGTGTGTCCATTTTTCCTTGATAGGTATGGAAACAATGATGAGTACTTTCTGAGTGGTATCTTGTATTGTTCAGTGTTGTGTGTGGAGCCTGATCTATAGATTATGTATTAATTATATTGATTACTTATGAATTCCCAGTTATCACTTTGAGGGTTCTTGTCCTAAGATAAAATTATTGTATAGTTGGGAACCCCGATGCACACAGCTGCAAAACACACACTACAGGAACTCTTCTATATTTACAAATAGTTCATTAATACATTTAGCACAGTCACAAGCACCCCAACTCAGTAAAGTAGATAGAGATACTACAGAATGTACATCTGAACAGCCATATACTCACACCTTCTCTTGCAGAACACCCTGAAATGTTAGCCATCATCTTCCTCATCACCATCACCTTCCCCCTCATCACCAGTGGCCATCATTCTGGCACCTCCCCAGGGCTACATCTCATTCTCCTAATGCCCATAGGCTGGGGTGCCACTTTTATAATATGTTATGTTGACACCACTATGTCTGATGCATATTCAGTAGGGGTTTCTTGCCTCTTCCTTATTTTTATTTCCTCCCTTTCTCCATTGAATAGTATATCAACGATCCCAACTTATTATCATATACATCAATTCATTGCCATGGCCCTCTTGTGGTTGGATTCTTGTCCTGTGGTCGGAAGTTTCCCTTAAATACTCTATTTTCAGCTCCCCAATACTTGCGGATTTCCATTAGGATGGTTATCAGTGCCAAAGTTCGTAGGTCTCAAGCCTTATGCTGAAACTGCTGAAGCTAATGCCTTACAGGATACAGGCCTGTAGGTTCCTTGCATTACTGTGCAATATAATAAAGGCAAGCTAGCCCTATGGGCTACATGCACGATCATGTGATGCATAAAACAGGGTAGCAAATTTAAGATTACGCAGGCAACCTAAACTCTAAGTTTCCTGCCTTTTGTACCATTATACCCTCACCTTTAATGTTGTATTAACATATTTTTTTTAATTCAGTAATAGAAAATCCAACAGTTGCGCTATTTTGTTTGCCTGAGAACTATTTGAAGCATACTGTTGTCTTGTGTTCTGCCAAGTAAAATACTTGAGGATTTAGTACTAACTCATTTCATAAATTTTTAAGAACAATGTATTGGATAGACATTTGAAGTTCAGTTTCACTGGAACATTTTTCATGCAGAGATCTAATTATTTCCAGGAGTATTTTACCAGCAAAATGTTTAGACATACTCTCTCCTACAATGCTAAAAACTTTCTTTCCAAGTCCCACAGATAATCTATAGTTCTTTGGCCATATTCTAGGAATGGATTTGTGCACAAATTCACTTTTCTTTAAGTATTAAATAATGATCACCGTGTTTTTCATAAGCCACCCATAATAGGGCCTCAGTCCAAAAAGTTATTTGAGGCTCAGGCTAGTAAGAAAAGATTTGGCTACCATTTCCAGTTATAGATCCAACTCTGTAAAATATACATTAAATCATGTCACAACGAAGATTTAGCTAAATTTAATCTAAGTGAGCTGCTCCATCACCATTTTTCAGTGAATATATCAATCAAGAAGCATGCCACAACCACCTCTGCCTCCTGTAGGAGCTAGAGTGAATCCTAAGACCCTCAGGTGTTGTCACCCTGGTTATGTCTCAATGCACTGCCTGATCCACTTAGGTCATCCATGAACGGAAATAGCATTCCCTTTACATTGATCCCCAAAGGCTTAAAAAAGTCTAACATCCTCCATGGGGAAATGCTTTTGACATCTAGAGTGTGAATCCTGACTTCTCCTGGGTGAGACTAAGAAGAACATGGGGGATTAATGGTCTGGTCCATTCTGACATCACTTTTGGCAAATATTTGGGATGAGGACACAGGACAACTATGCCTGTGTGCATTACACTGGAAAGGAGGATGGGCCACTAGAGCTTGCAGTTCACTCACTCTCCTTACAGATGTGATTATGAATGCTGTATTTAGCAACAAGTGGAATAAAAGATCTCTGCCAAAGGCTCAAGGCCATTCAGATAACCATGATCCTAGAGGAGAACTTCCTCCCCAAAAAGTCAGTCTGGTTAATGCCCTTGGTTGATGGGAAATTTCTACCGGCTTCAATGGGAGCTTTTCAAAGGCATTGACTTTCAATGAGCTGGGCACCTCATCTACCCTTGGTGCCTCTGAAAAATCTCCCCCTTGGAACTTTTTATCCTTTCATTGGATGCTGACCCCACCAATATGCCAGGAATAGGATGCTCCTTTAAAATCTATATTGTCCTAATATAGCACTTTGATAACTGTACATATACACAAAGGGCTTGGTTAGTTCACTCCTGAAATGTAATCACCTCACCAGATAGGGACTGTGGAAACTACTTAACAGCACAGTAACATTACAGAAAAGTTTTGGACAGACTATTGAATATTGAAACTTCAGGGGAATTTTTTTTTTAAGTCGAAGGCAATTACTCAAACGAGAATTGGTTCAGGACACTGGCTGGTTAACAATTGTACTCTTGTAAAAAGAGCTGTGGGACAGCTTGTAAAGCTCTTTGTGGGCACAGACTGTCTTTTGGTTCTGAGATTGTATAGCTCCTAGAACAATGGAGTCCTGGTCCCTGACACAGACTTCTAGAAGCTACTGCAATAGAAACAATAAAGAATAATTTAATAACCACATGTGCAATCTAGTATCTTACCATCAAAAAGCATTAGGGAAGTGTCTGCAAGGTTCATGAAGCTAAGTTACGTAATGCAATAGCAAAATATATTAAGTAAAATATGAAAGGGGTTTGTTTGATAACTAAAAAGGTGTGTTCACCCCCAATCCTCTAAATATTTGATAGTTTATTTTTTTGTAATTCTCCATTTCTTTAATTATAAACTGGAAGTTTTCAGCAACAGGTGGAAGTACTTTCTAATTTTATTCTCCAGATCATACATTGTGTTCCTATGATACAACCTTCAGTAATGATCTTCTCAACCATATCTGTATCAGATATTAGACACACAGTATTAGATACTACTGCGGTAGATGCTACACGGCAGCAAAGCTAGAACTTTTTTTTTTAAATGGATGCTTAATTATCTTTTTCAGCATTTCTACACTGCATGAGACCCATTTGTGAAATAATGACACTGAATAGTCTGCTAGGATATAAAAAGTTGAAGAGATATTTCCATTTCTGATTCCATTAATTTTTATTTTAGGAATTTGCATGAAAATTTAGCAACTTTAAGGTTGGTGTTCATGGTTTTATCTCTGATCAATTCCTGCAAACATTGTCTCTGACTGACAGTATTTTATTCAGTCATATTGGGGACAAGTATTTGAAACTGCAGTAACTAAAGGAAAAATGTCAGAAGAAATATATAGAAACATTTTTACAATGTTTTTGTTCATACTAAGGCCATGAGCCAGCATTGCCAACCCCAAGTTGGGTTCTTTTGTTTGATTTTTAGGGGTGAGATCTTGACCCCCGTGGTGGTACCTTTATGTAGGTGAAAAAAAAGTCCAGAGTTTCTTAAAGGGGCAGCCCACCTGACGCCCTGGGTAATTACTTGTGCAGTTAGCCAGTGCTGAAGCCTGTGTTGCCATGGCTTCACTACTCCAGTATCCAAGCTAGTCAGATTCAAGGCAGCTCAGCTATGTCCACATGAGCTGCTGTAACACTCCGTGACTGCAGTTTAGACAGACCCCGAAAGCCCAGGTTCTGGCTGGGGAGGATTCCCCTGACACAGGCACTGAAGAAGACAGTTGTAAGGCTGCCTTCTGAGGACCCCCTTAGAAACGTTGTCTTAGGGGGGTAGGAAGGAAGTGGTTACAGGATGCAGCACTGTAGACATTCCAGGTAGTACTGAGGTCCATTGGGCAGCCCAGGGAGACTGCGGTAACTTAGCCCCTGGGGGCTCTCTACATTATGCCAGGGCCTTTTCCAGATCCAGGAGCAGACCAGGATCAGGAGGGTGTAAAGGCTGATTAAATTTCCCTCCCTGTGTGCTGCATGTCTTAATAATTGGGCATGCAATAGTACCCGAATTGTGAGCTCAAGTGTGCAAAGTGAGTGAAAGTTCATAAAATGTCACAATAACTTATAACAACACATGCTCATGGGGAAAAGTGAGACCGAATGGCTGAATTAGTCTAAAGAAAAGGCCGACTGATATAACTCAAAGATTGGACTTTAAGAACAACAGCTCCAGCCCATGTCAACTAACTTTTTCTCTTTCCTTCCAAATAGGTCAGTTATTACCATCTAAGAGACTGTCAAACATGAGGGTTTTTTTCCTTTTAAAGACTCGCTACACTACAGCCAAAGGGAAAGGGACCAAGGTATGTTTTTGCTTACTTAATACCTGATGCTGTCTGGTAATAGTGCTTTTGCTATGTAATTTTCAACATTCACATGAGCTGGCTTTATTAATTCTACTGTCTTTTCTATGTAGTTGTGTGTCAGCAGTTTTAGCTTTGATCTTTCCTGTGTGGCAATACTGCCCTCTTTCGGTATAATGTGTTATTCTTTGAACTAGTGAAATTGTTTTTCATGTGCTACAGTACAATGAGCACATCTGTAAGGTTAGAAAGTGTGATTTGGAGATGAACTACAAACCCAGCCTGGATATAAAAGAAGGAAGACGAGCTGAAGCACTTCGCTACTACGAAGATCATTGTCAGACCTGGTTTTGTTCACTTTGATAACCGGGAAGAAGGCCCTGGCAGTAAGCTGCTGGAAGCTGCTGCTGATCCAAAATTACACGGTGGATAGGGCAGACTATGGCTTCTGCAGTTCAGTACAGATAAGTTTAAGGTGGAACAAAAATGAAACAAACAGGCACAAATCAGCCTTGCAAAGTGATCATAGATATTTGCAAGAACCAGGAACAAATTTTATGGTAATGTCTTTTCAGTTAAGATGCCCGATTTTACTCATCTGAGGACAAAAAAATTACTCATTTAGGTAAATGGGAAAATAGAGCTTTGCAAGGTCGGAACCAAAACTTCTTGTTCAGAAGGTGGGTTTGTGTTGTGACGGAGATATGCTGTTCATTTCACATCAGTAACTGGAGCATTTCTTCAGAGTATGCCATAAACCAGTACTGAGGTCCATTGGGCAGTGTTTTTACCAAAGGTAAGATTGCAGCTATATGGATATTTATTCAGCGTGTGTTCCATGCAATTGATGACATAGCTTCCGAGATTCATAGTAAGTTGGAGACACCTTCCTTGGTCTTTTGTGTTGTTGGTGTTAATGACTGGACAATGGTTTTGTTGGGATGACGAAATTCCATAACGAATGCCTTATTTTTCAGCATGCAAGCCCATGGTCTGTATCACAGTCTGCACTGTGAAAACTGTGAGTATGGAGACCATCCTGTAGGTATTTTCTGTGGGTGACTATTAAATGCCAGTGTCCAGATCCACGTGACATAATGACAGTGACCACCTCGAAAGTAGGTGTTGGTAATGCACAGTCCTCAGTGGATGCAGAGCACTAGTAGACTTTGCCCACTGTCATTCATTTTTCCTACTTCAAGAGGGCAAGTGTATAGAAGCCACATTTTGTGATCTGAGCTGGCTCTAACTTAGAAGTATGCCAGTGGATAGAGCCACTGTCCTGGTGGTAGCTTACTGATGACGCTGTTGAGTAGATGATAAAAAAGTCCTTCTCTTCAGAGATGGAGGAAAGTGTGGGGGTCTATGTACTGATGTTGGAAAAGTCACCTGTTGAAGATCTTCTTAGTAATATAGTATGTTCTGATGTTGCAACAGGCCATTTGATCATAGGTACTAATGAGTTTTTGACTGCAAAATGATCCCACATTTGTGATTGTCTTATTTGCTTTTTACATGCCAGAAGACAGCGTAATGCATCTCGCGTAGCTAGCATGCGTCAGCTAGTCTGGTTCCAGAGAGAGTGGCTGTATAGATGAAAAACTTCTCCAGCTCTTTGTCAGTAATTGTAATCTTTCTAGGGTCATTGAACTCCTCTAGATTGTTTGCACAGTATCCTCAGATTCCAACATGCAAGTTTGCCTGTAACCCTCTTCATCTCTGAACTTTCAGCGCAAATGTCAATGCAGAAAAATTGGAGTTAGTGCTGGAGTTACTCCTTAGTGGATATTAGTTTTTATTCAAATGGGTATCTGGCATAACTCCCACCACTCAGTGAGTGGAGGGCTCCCTGGTTCAGCTGCAGAGCACCCAGCAGGTTGTACTGGGTTACATGGTACCAGTAGCAGACCTTACATGCCTGACTTAACTCTTAAGTGTTTTAGTGAGCAAGAATTCTAGGTTAGGATTTTTTCTTCAGAGACACCACGTAGTGGGTTCAGACTCTTAAGGTATGTCTACACTGCAGCTGGGAGTGTGCAGCCCAGTGCGGGTAGACACACACTAGCTCTGCTCAAGTTAGCTCACTAAAATAGCAGTATAGCCAAGGGGTAGCACAGGTGCCAGCTCAGGATAGCCACCTGAGTTCAGGGTAGACTGAGCCAGCCCCGTGCTACCCTCTGGCTACACTGTTCTTTTTATCAGAGCTAGAGCATGTCTGCCTACCTGTGCTGGGATGCATGCTCCCTGTTTAGAGACAAAAGCCAAGGGCTAAGATTTTCAAACATGAAGGCCTACAATTTGGCTTCTAAATTCATATTTAGTCCCTTAAATAAGTGGCCTGATTTTCAGAGGTAGTGAGCTCATAGGCAGCTGCCCTTGATAACAAGAGCTGCTGGGTTCTCAGCCCTGTTGAATATTAAGCCACTTATTTAGGGGACTAAATATGAATTTCGGAGCCTAACTTTAGCTTATGTTTGAAAATCTTGGCCTACAAATTCGAAGCTGTCTCTCAAAGAAAATAAAGACGGCAACAGACTGAGGGCAGAGAAAAACAAGGCTAATTTGCATTAAGGGGAAAATAGAAACATTTTGAACTAGAGAGACCACGCTAAGATACCGTCTTAACAATGCAGAAGAGAGTAAAGCCACTTGCCACAAATTACCAGAGGTGGACAACTTAAAGAGACATCTCAGACATACAGGAAAACTAAGGCGGCAAATGGAATCTGGCACCCCCAGGCTGAAGAATAGGTTATGTAAAAGCTGATGTTGGTTTCCAGTCTAGGTGATGAATCTAAGCAAAAATGCTTGTAAATGCATCCCGAGAAGACAATGTGGCTGCTTTTCAAATCCCCTGATTTTAGCAAATCTGAACCAAGCTGACATGGCCTGAATTGAATGAGTCTTGATGTGACCTTTAAGATGCAGGCTGTAGAAGTGAGGGATTCAGCCAGCCAGCCATTTATGGGTTCCTCATGGTAACATATTATCAGAAGAATAAAAGCTAGGTGGACTTTAAGGGCTTTAGTTTGCTCCAGTAAACAGCCTACTGACCTTTTCACATAAGTTTATAGAGAAAAGGCTCGCTGCTGTGGGCACACTGATGTGAGGGAAATGTTAGCATGATTATTGGCTCATTAAAGTGGAATTCTGTAAATGCCTTTGATAGGAATTTAGCATGTGTTCACTCTATCTTATCCTTGCAGGATATAGCAGAAGGTACATCAGACAGTCACAAAAAATTGAAGTCTGCAAGCTTAAATCGTTACACCGGGGGGGGGGGGGGGGAAACTTTCCACAAGAGGGATGTGAGTCCATTCAGAGAGTACCTCAAAGACAGCTTTCATCAACTCCACACACATCTCAAGACAATTGACAGCAGAGAACCTTATCTTTTTTGTATTCATGATAGGCCAAAAGAGGTGGCAAATGAACACTTAGGAAATAAGCTCCAAGTTGCCTGCCTGCCTTAATTAAGTGCCTAAATATGGATTTAGGAATCTCATGTGCACATGGATAGATTTTTAAGTGTTGGAAACCAAGTCCCATTGAAAATATAGCTGCTAAGCATATTTGAAAAACAAAATCAGCCTAAAATGGGTTTAGGCACCAGACTTAGTCTATTGAAAGCGGTAGGCAAGCAGTTCTCTCATTCCCCCCCACCCCACACTGTCCACTTTCCCCCCTTAAAGTTAAGCCCTCCTTGTAGACTTGGATGGATTTGAAACTTGTGCTCAGAAACACTACCTCTATATTTACCCTCTTCCATACACTGAGGAGGATCCTGGGCTGGAACATAAAAAGAGGCCCTGGTTTTGAGTGATTGCCTCTGGCCAGACTGATACAGTCACTGCTAACCCCCAACAAAGTTGAGAATTGTATTTTTCAGCAAGTTAAAGATGATCAAATCTTTATCTCAACTGAGTTTGGTTAGATGCTTTTGTTACCAGAGGTACTAGAGCAAAAACATAACTGAGTTTTCCTCTACACTCTTTCAAAAAGGTGTTCTTCCACAAGGTAGTCATTTTCTTAATGAGGTGGGTGGAAGAGTAGTGGCTTTTTCAGCACACTCATAGATTTCTCTAGAGTCCTCTACTGGAGACGGATCTGAGCCACTACTCCCTGGTTTAGCAAGCACAAGCATGAGACTATGACTATTTGACTGAATGTATCTGCACTGCATTGTTTCCCTTTTCATGCTTGTAAAGTGGAATGGTTGTAGGGTGCTGCCTAGTTCTACGCCTGCAGGGTTTAACAGAGGGAGCATAATCCTGCTCCTCTCCCCCATCCAAATCCTTCCCATTTGTTTATTTTAACAGTTTAGTTAGAATCTGTCTGGATCACTACTCTGCAGTGTAGCCATAGTCATGTCAGTCCCAGGATATTAATATGAGACACAAGGTGGGTGAGGTAATATCTTTTATTGGACCAACTTCTGTTGGTGAGGCAAGCTTTTGAACCATACTGAGTTCTTCTGCAGGTCTGGGATCAGGACTACCTATTAGGATCTCATCTCTCTGGAGGTCAAGACTGCCCTAATGTTTAGAACATCTGTGCGCAGCTGTCCTTGGAGTGAATAGTTACTTTGAGTGGAAATCCCCATTAGGTAAGGGCAATGCAGCCAGAGACAACACGTACATAGCCTCCACCATCCGAGTAGGAGGAAATTTAGAAATCCAAGCCTAAACTGGAAATCAGCAGCAAGCTAGGCCATGGAGACACTAGAGTCACCTATAATCTGGAGACACATAGTATATGTATTTAGTTCACCAAGACCTCAGGCGTTAATGTTCCTGGACAGATGCTAGAGGAACTACCAACTTTTGAGGCCTTTTGTGCACCAAGCTGCCCTACCTTAACAGCATTCACAGCACAGCCCATACCAGCACTTGTTGGCTCTGACAAGTTATTCCTACCAGATCCCCCATGTCTCAGACTGTCTTGGAACATGAAAGGCAGTGTCTAGGAAGTCTCGGACAAGATTCCTCAAGGAAAGAACCAGAAACGTTGTCAAGTTTAGCTTCAAACATAGCAAATTTTTTATACTAATAAAAAATGGAAGTGTCTGGTTCTTGGTTCATTTCCAACATAACTTGATAGGCTAGCTATTCAGATTGTGAATAGGACCAGTAGAAATTTTCAACACAGGTTTTTCATTGAAAAAGCGTGTTTTACTAAAACCTAAATGTTTTGCAAGAAATTATTGTTGAGAAAAATGTTTTCCACAATCAACCCCCACCTCCTCAAAAACTGTTTTAAACTGAAAATGTTTGGTTTCCAGCTGAATAATCAAATATCTTCAGTTAAAAAAAATAAACAATCAGTATTCTTTTAAATGAAAACCAACTCTAATTACGAATGCACCTGTCCCTCACTTTACTTATTCATTTACTGTTCCAAAGCATTTTCTGAACACAGGTACTATCAACCAGTGCTGTTTCCCAATTACAAATCTGACACACATCAGAGGTAGAATCATAGAACTGGAAGGGACCTCAAGAGGTCATCTAGTCCAGTCCCCTGCACTCAAGGCAGGACTAAGTATTATCTAGACCATCCCTGACAGGTATTTGTCTAACCTGCTCTTAAAAATCCCCAGTGATGGAGATTCCACAACCTCCCTAGGCAATTTATTCCAGTCCTTAACCACTCTGACAGTTAGGAAGTTTTTGTACCCCTCGATTCTTGACTGAGAATCTGCAAGAATCCAGAGCCTATATCTGTGTTCCTTTCAAAAGGCATGACTGCTTCCAGGTAGAGCAGATTTAGTTTACTGTTTGAAGTCTAATTTAAAATGGGCATGAAACCCCCTCTTTTGGATATTAGGAATAAATGCCCTTTTTCACAAACTCAATGACTGTCTTTCCCAAGAGGTATTGACTCCCTGCAGGCTGTTTTCCAAATACACAGTTGGACTTGAGTGTAGTCCTGAAAGGAGCAATTTTTATTTGGGAAGGGTAGCAAAGGAATTTTGTATCCCCCACCAGATAAAGTTGAGAATACATGTGTCCTATATCAGAGGGGCCACTCAGGGGTAGGGGGCTCTTACCAAATCTAGTCTTATGTAGTACTTCTAATTCCAAAACTGGTGAAAGGATGCATCATCATTTCTTCCCCATTGTAGTAGTTTTTCCATTTCAATTATATCATTGTTTTCTAATTAAAAAGCTACCAGAGGTCTGAATAGGAATGGACTGAAAATGAAAACAAAACACAAATGAAATCATTTCCATGAAAAAACAAGTTTAAGTAAGCACAAGCCACCAGAAAAAGTTTTTATTGCAATAATGTCCCATTATCAACTTATGTCAAAGACAATTGATTCATTTTGCATTTCTACTTTTTTATTTAATGTAAATGTAAATTCAACAGTGTAAAATAAATCCACATATAAACACAAAAGAAACTTTCAGTGACTCTCAAAAAGTTACATAGTGAATAATCATGACAAATCATCCATTGTCTATTTTACCAAGTATACAAGAGTGAAAAACAATGCAGAAAGTCATTCTTCAAAAGCATCCTGTATAAAGTTCTCAAAGAAAATATGTAAATTATATTTAGTAACTTCAAACTCTTGAACATACGGATGCTGATTCTGGAAATGGGAGAAGACAAAATTCCCAGGCTACCTGGAAAGTATAACATCTTGAATTTCAGATTATTTAAAGTTTAATTCCATCTAAAAACAAAATATTTAATTAAAGATTATATTCAATGGTTCCAATAGCTAAGCCATCACAATTACTCCATTTGTATCATTTTATAGGAAAACATCTAAACTATCTCTTACCTGTGAAAATAATGTCAGGAAATAAAGGCAGTTTTTTTTTTTTAATTTTATTTATTCACGCTGTGAATATGCTGTGGAAAAAACTCCACATGCTGGTACAATAGGCCTTTCATCAAGTTGCCTTTTCAATATTACTAAGACATACTTTTTAAAATGGTAAATGAAGCATGAAATGCACAATCAAAAATCAGTGTCCAATCTGTAGCAGGACTAAATATTATCTCACTGCTAAAGTCTGAAACAATGTTTAATTTTTAAGTGACTATTAGAAAATGGGATTATACACTAGATGTGTAATATCTGGCTATGAAAATAACTGCAATGGTGATGATTTTATCTTATGGTTAAATGGTTGATGGATTTAATAATGAATATTACCACAACAGTAAATATATTGCACAGAAATTTTCTCTAAGAGGAATGTTTTCCAGTAGGTCCAACAGACAGATGTTTCCAATAAAAGTGTCTTTTACTGAATATCATGCCTCGTTCTTAAACTGCATTCTCCCTCCTGGCTATGCTACAATACACTCAAAATATTAAGTGGGCAAAAATGCACAAAGCACTCCATCAGGCCAAAAAGAAAACTGCAAGCAACTTCACCAAAGGGGAAGGAAAAGGTGGAGGGGAAATATTCAAATGAGCACTCTATGGGTCCCGAAGTTTAAACCGCTACTATCAATTTCCAACAGATAGATATAAAAGATTGTGAATATTTATGAGCTAAAAAGAGCTGTGTTCAGAAACAAATGTAGGGCCAGCACAACCCTGCCTTCTCAGAGAAATATTTAGCTGAAATACAAAATCCACTTACTAAAGTGCATCTGCTGAACAAATTCTACTATCACAGCTATCCAAGTAAGCAATACAAGCTAAACTTTATTCATATTCTATTCTATTAAAGTAGTAAATATAAATCATTTAATTCTAAATTACAATCTTTTTTATTACCAAATATTGTGTGTCTATACTGTGAATTTTAGAAAGAAACTAAATAAGTTGTCTTAAAACCCTTGAGAATGAGAAAATGTCTTTATTTATAAATACTGAAAATGTAGTATGGAGTTAAGCAAATAGGGTTGTAGTAAGCATCTTTTTTGCTTTATATTCAACATGATGTTCCCTTAAGGCTCCGAGAGAAATGGTCACTTTTCTCAAGATCTTTTGGCAAAAGATATAAATGCAAAAGTAGCAGGGTCACCTGACATTTCAGAACTTGCATTTTTGTATTTAATTAAAGCCAGCTCATTTAATGTCTGTATACAGTTATTGCACTTATGTATTTCTTGGAATACATTTATATCAACACAGTAATAAGGACTACAACAAAGTCATGGTAAAATAAATGTTTTTAAGGGGTACAATTTCAATATTACATGAGAAATGCCTGTGTGCATGTTTAAAACCTCATGCAGACAACTGTTATTCAAGTCAGAATGCATTTGTTCAACAGCTATTTAGCACATATAAAATTTCACTTACCCTTCTATCAATACAAATCTGTTAAAGATCAAAAAAAGATTTACCATGCCAAGTCTTGATTAATGCTGCATACTGCTTTGGAATATCTTTCTATCCGAGTTAAAACTGTATTTCTCAAAATTTAAAGAAAAATAGATTTTTAAAAAGGGATTCTCTACTACCGAATACAAGTCTTTGTAGCAAAGTTAAGACAGAGAAGTTACAATTTATCACTGTACTTCAGTCTTGTTGAAAGACTAATGATATTTGTCCATCTATTTCTTAATAAATGCTACATTTTCAAGAATAAAGGAGCTATCAGTAGGCATTATTGTTTCTACTTAAAACGAGTTACTTTTCTCTGTAGTATGTCAAGTATGCTTTTAAAGATTCGGGTAGCGGTAGACTCATAATTTTTTCTCGCAATAAATTTCGAGGAGGTTCCTCTGGCTTCAAGGCTTCATTGTGATCTTTATCATCATCATCTTTGTTGTCTTCTTCCATCCTTTCATCCTCTTCACTGTCTAGAGGCTGAGGAATGAGCTGATTGCCTACAAACACATAGGTGTTAATCCTGCGTCTACGGCACCTCCTGCGTTTTCGTTTTGGTGGGGGCTTCTGAGGGATACCCTTGGCTTGCATCTCATCATTTATGAAATTTCTAAGAGTGCGTCTAATGTAGATCCGAGCTAAGTCCTGTAGATTCCTAACAGCACATGGGGCTAAGAGGAAAAAGAAAAATTATGCATGCCATATCAGTGAAATTGTTATTTTCTAAAAGTAAGAAACTGCTACAGAAAGATAAAGTATGATACTGAACAGCAATTTGAAGACTTTCTACGATATGCAAATATAAAAGGCAAAGTATGGCAACCTTTGACAAACCATGTAGCAGATCAGTAACATTATGTGAGCTGAATTTACTTATGGTTTTTGAAGGGTGGAGTGTAACTGGGAGGGTGCATCTCAGCTGATGTGCTCTTCAGACTAGCCAAGTAGAAGTTCACTGAATCACACACACCCAAGGGGAGGAAATATAAGCCCATTCCTCCTGGTTGGGGTGCCACTACATGCCCAGAACAACGGCTCCCTCTCCTGGGATTAGAGTAGGACCAGGTTTCTGATCTGCTGTCCGCATTGCACTAGTTGCCTTTTTAGGGCAGGGAAGGAATTTTTCCATCGCTGCCAGACTGGTTTGGATAGGTGTTTTTTTTCCCTCCCACTTTTCCCACAGCTCCCCAGTGACCCAGTAGGGTGGGTTAGGAAGTAAAGTTCACGTCGTCCAACTTGACAGGCGTCCAGTGCAGGTACCATCTGATAGTGTGCCCACTTCCCTGATGAACCAGAACTGGAAGTGGAGTTATGGGAAGGAGCTCCTGATGTCTTTTCCCTGTATCAGACAACCCCTTTTCCCTCAATCCTTGTACAAGGGGAGGGAAGTGGGGTCCCAGCAATAGCTCTGGGACCAGCTTTGGGGGTTGGGGTGGTATGGGGGAAGAGAAGAGAAGCCTGATGGCAACCCCTTCTGCCCCCCCCCCCTCCGGGCAGAACACATTATGAAAGAAAGTATGATCTACTTGGGCAAGTTATTGCTGGATAGTTCCAGACTGAGTTAAATAAAGTTGAAGCTGAGTGAAACCACATCCCTTGTGGCCTCGTCTTTCTTCATGCATGTCTGGGACAATACAACAGAAATAGACCAGTTTCAGGTATGGAAAAATGATATGGGGAAGAGGCCAAATCGGTTAAAAAAAATTATATATGCTCCCACTACTGGATTTAAAAAAAAATAATCTAGCAGCCAGATACATTTCAGACAAAGCTGCTTCCTCCGATATTTACAGATGCATATGGAGGCTTCAATTGTGTGCTAAAAAATGGAATAGAGAAGAGTAATATTTATGATGTTCTGCCTCTAAAACACTGATTCTAGTACTGGCAACAAGGATTTTAGTCAAATTTCTGGAAATTTCAATGGCAAATCTAAAAAACCCCAACATATTGATTTAAAAGAACAAAACCTCTAAAGATACATTTGTTAAATGACAAGCTTACTGAGCCCTGGTCTCAGGCCATGCTTCACTTATAGCTTTGTAAACAAACTATAAAAGATTTGGAGGTTAAAGAAGATGAACTAGTAGACATTCCTACCACAAATGGGACTGAAAGTTTAAAGAGCCCTTCATAAATCACAGAAGAAATTAAACTATTTGATAAAATGCTGAAATAAAAGTCTGAAAGTAAAGGTCCCAAGAGAAGCATACGAGCCAATGAGCTCTCAGCCTTCCTTCTTCATAAAACTAATAGTATGAAACAACACCTAAAATCAAAATCCTCTCATCCCAAATACACATAAAATCAGACATTTTATTATTTCCACTACTACATACACAGATGATATTCCCTTAGATTTCCTAAAGGAAATAAAAATATTTGTAAGGTCTTGAGGACTTAAAGAAAGTTCCTTCAATCACATCAGGAATCATTTATCTCAATTATCTCCTAAGAATGGTAAAGTAAAGCTTTACATACAGGCATGTGTGTTAGTGAGATAAATACATTATACCTCATGATTCCATGCCAAAAAATTTCTTAGCTCCAACTACATTAATACAGGAGGGGAAGTCTCCAAGTGCTTACAGACTCATTTTGCTATACTAAATGTAGATTATGAACTCCTCACAAAGATTGTGTTTAAAGGCCTGGAACACTGATTGTGCACTTGAATTTAGTTTATAACAGGTCAACATAGCTCAGTTAATACCAAGCACCTAAACACATTTTGACTTTTAAAAATTCAGCTCTAGATAAGAGAATAAGACCCTAGATAAGCTTTTGATGCTGAGAAAGTCTTTGGTTGGCTCAAATGGAAACTTGTTTTTTAAATTTAAATAGTAGCAATAATGGGCTTTGAAGTTGTATAAGAAAAAAAAAAAGACACCTTCCATAATCATTTTCACTTAAAGATATTTATTCTACAGACAGGAACAAGACATTTTCAAAAGGAGGAGGTTATTTACCTTTAATTGGAGGTTCTTCAAGATGCGTGGTCCCTATTAGTATTCCAAACGTGGGTGTGTGTTTGAGCCATGTGCTGGAAGGTTTTCGTAGTAGTGTCTGTTGACCTGCATGTGCATCCCTTGTGCTCACAGGCAAGGGTCGTGAGGGTCGATGCTTCTCCAGTGTCAATCTTACCGCTGAGTAGTCCAGCCTTCAGCAGAGGGGATGGCGGGCGGATATTGGAATACAAATAGGGACCACACATCTCAAAGAACCTGCAGTTACAGGTAAGTAACCTCCTCTTCTTCTTCGAGTGATGGTCCCTGGATGTATTCCAAATATGGGTGAGTAGAGAGCAGTGATCAGCATGGAGGTGGGTGGGAGGATGTGAGAGGAAGTATAGTTTGTAGTATAGCATGGCCTACAGCACTGTCTGCAGCTGCTGCTTGGCTGATGGCATAGTGGGACGTGAACATGTGGATGGAGCACCATGTTGCTACGACAGATGTCTTGCCACGAGACGTCCACTTGCATAGAGTATGCTGTGACTCCATCAGGCGCCGGTACATTGGATAATGTGTAGCATTCATGGATGCACCTGGAGATTTGTTTGGGAGGAAAGGGCTTGGCCCTTGGATCAGTCAGCAATGGCTACAAATAGTTTCGATGAAGAACGAAAAGCACAGGTCTAGAAGAATGTAGAATGAAGTGCACAGCAGATGTCGAGGGAGGGTAGGACTCTGTCCATGTGGGAGGCATGCGGCTTGGGGTAGAACACAGGCAGGTGGATGCACTGATTTAGGTGGAACTCCGACACTACTTTTGGGAGGAATTTAGGGTATAGCCGTAAGGAATACTGTGGAACACTGTAAGCAGGGTGGGTCAGACATCATGACCGCCAGTTCATTGACCCATCTAGCTGAGGTAATGGCAACTAAAAACATCACCTTCATAGAGAGATGGCAGAGGGAGTGTGTTGCTAGTGGCTGAAGGGGGGCTTCATGAGGGTGAAGAGAATGAGATTAAGGGGGCTTGAGTACTGGTGAGAAGGTATTGAGGAGACCTGTCATGAAATGGATGGTGGTAGGGTGTGTAACACTGAAGCGCTGTCCATGGGGGGAGAAAGGCACTGAGTGCTGCTAGGTGGACCCGTATAGAGCTGAGGGACAGGCCTGACATTTTGAGTTCAAGAAGGTAGTGGAGGCCAATAAATAGGGATATCGCACTCGGTGGGTGGTGATGGTGGTGAGCCCATGAGATGAAGCTTTTCCATTTAGCTTGGTAACAGGCCCTAGTGGATGCCCTCCTGCTCTGGTTAGGGATTTGTCATACCAGTTTGGAGCATGCTTTGTCTACTCCTAGCCCCATCCAAAAACCAGGCTGTGAGGAGAAGAGGGCCTGGATTGGGATGCTGGCCCTGGCCCAATCTTGTATGAGGAGATCCAAAAGCGTTCAGAGGTGGAGTGGTGTGCAGGTGGAGAGTACGAGGAGGTGCGTGAACCAAAACTGATGGGGCCAGAACAGGGCTATAAGTATTATGGTAGCTCGGCAAATCTTGCGAAGCACTTGTGGTAGGGGGTTAGGGGGAAGGCGTAACGGAAGTTGCCCATCCGGGGGAGGAGAAGAGCATTGCTCTGTGAGTCCTCCTGTGACACATGGCTAGAAAGGGTTAAACATCCTGCAAAATAAATAATCCTCAAAAGACATGTGGGGAGATGTTTGTGTATTTACAGATGTATGAGTAGAGTCGACAATGTAATCAACAGTCCCTGTCTATGCTGTATTCTGATAATTCAGAGGTAAAAGGACATCCTATCATTTAAATGAATTGTAAACACGGGATATTTATCTCTCTTTGAAATGTACTGTGAATGGTGGAGGAACAAGCAAATGGCCTTATGTTAGCTATACGAATTAAGTACTGATGATGGACCTCCTTCAAAATCATCCTAATTACCTTTTTGTTCATGTCAAAAGACATGAAATTGTATAAAAGATCCTTGGGACCTGATTCTGTCATCTCAGATCTGCTTAGGCTTCATCAGGAGAAGTTTGAGTTGCAAGACTGAGGTCCCAGTTATGCTGGTACGTCCTGAATATGAGATTCGGACCTTGGACTATAACCTATGACCTATTTCTGAAAGAACTCTGCAACTACAAAGCTCACCATCTCTGCTATGAATCTGAACCTCAATGAATCAAACTCATGTCTGTATGTATATTGATCTTTTAACCATACTCTCTCTCTCTCTCGGTTTTTTAATAAAGCTTAGTTTAGTTAATAAGAATTGGCTGTAGCGTGTATTTGGATAAGATCTGAAACATTCATTAACCTGGGAGGTAATGTGTCCGATCCTTTGGGATTGGTAGTACCTTTTCTTTTATAGGACAAAATAAGATTTACAGAAATTTTCATTATATGTGATGTGGGTACCTGGATGGAGGCCTGAGGCTGGATCACTATAAGGGAACTGTGTTGTTTGGACTTCTGAGTAACCAGTAAAGTAATAAAGAAGCTGTTTTATGTTGGCTTGGTGAATCTAAGTATTGGAATATCCACCAGCTTTATGGGGATTGTCTTCCCCATTCTTTGCAGTTCACCCTAATTGAGTGACCATAGCTGGCTCCCCACTAGGACCCCGGTCACACCTCCCTTATGGCTCCCCCGGAATAATAAAGGGGCACTTTGTGGTTCTCATGAGTGGGGATCCCCATTTGTGGGGAAAGTATCAGAGTGTGGCATTGTGCAATTCCCACTCGTGGTTGACACAGAAAATTCTGCTGAGGGCATCAGCCAGGGAATTTTGGGTGCCTGGGAGATACATAGTGTGGAACATTACATGGTGTTTGATGCACCAGTTCCAAAGGTGGATGGACTGGGAGCAGAGAGAGGTAGACTTGGCGCTGCCCTCTTGTTGATGTACACAACCGCTGCGATGTTCTCAGAGAGCAATTGAACATGGCGGGAACGGATGAGAGGAAGAAATGCCTGGCATGCAAAACAGACTTCCATCAGTTCTAGCACGTTTATTTGCATCCTGGCCTCTTTGTGGTGTCCAGATGTCCTGGGCTATGTGATGGTCTAGGTGGGCTCCCCAATCCGTGAGGGAGGAATCTGTTTTGATCATGGCCTGTGGGGTGGGAAGGGTGAAGGGGGTACCGACTATGACCTTGGAAGGGTCGGTCCACCATATGAGGGAGACCAGAACTGTCTGGTGGGGGGACAATGAGTCTGGGCTCCAAGCAGTCCTTTTTGCTCATCTTCATCTACAGACCAAACGTTTGGAAGCAATGCATGTGTAGACGTGGTTGCAGGATCACACAGAGGTACAGGCTGCCATATGTCCAAGGAGGAAGAGACAATAGTGGACCGTGGTGCATGGGTTGTGGCGTACGTCTGCAATTATGGCCGTCAGCATTGCAAAGCAGTCTGCCAGAGGAAAGCTCATGCCACGATGGAGTCGAGTCGCGTCCCCTTACACGGAAATAGAGAAATTTCTGGTGGGCTGGGTGAATGTCAATGTGGAAGTAGGCATCCTCCATGTCGAGAGCCACGAACCAGGCCCCGTAGCAGAGACAAGGGATAATGGATACCAATGTCCCATACAGAATTTGGATTTTCTGATAAAGGTGTTCAGTAGTTGAAGTTTGAGAATGGGGCGGCACCCTCTGCCCTTCTTCGGTATGAGGAAGTATGAGAAATAGAAGCCTCTTCCCATGTAGGGAGGTGGTACCCACTCTATGGCTCCCTTCACGAGAAGGGTGTCTGCTTCTTGTTGGAGAATGCATTGATGTGAAGGTTCCCCTGGGTGGTCCGGGGGAGGAAGGGGCTGATGCAGGGTTAAAAGAAAAGAGAAATTCTACAACAACGAACAATATAAGCAACTATATACAAATGGACAAAAGTCACTCTCTGAAACTAAGTGTGAAAGAACTAGGGTTCTGACTCAGGCCACATGGTGGTAATAGGGAACTGGAGAGGCGTCGATCTGCACAACCTATTATACCCTCAGCTACGAGCATTAGGGGACGCATGTGCAGGTCAACGAATACTGCTAAGAAAATCTTCCAGCTCCGGCGCATGGAGTGCATTTGCACCCACATTTGGAATATACATATAGGGACCATAAAGAACAACTTTTAGTTGTCTAGTACAGAGATTAACATTAAGTAGTTCCACAGTTAAGGTTGCACCAGGACTCTCCTCTTAGTGCAACCTTTGCAGTCTTCTAGTTCTGTTCTGCCTTTAGAATGATTTGATTGGCTCACAGAAGGGCTGCAGTAACTGTCAGTACAACACATGACATGCCCCTCCATATTTGTATTAAGTATGTTCTATATTGGTTCTAATAAGCAAGGCTTGGACTCCTACTTAGGCTTGTTTTATTCTGGTTGTGACAGCTAGAATGTAAGAACGGCCATTCTGGGTCAGACCAATGGTCCATCTAGCCCAATATTCTGTCTTCTAGCAGTGGCCAATGCCACGTGCTTCAGAGGGAATTAACAGAACAGGTAATCATCAAGTGATCCATCCCGTCGCCATTCCCAGCTTATGACAAACAGAGGCTAGGGACACTTCAGAGCATGGTAATAGCCATTGACGGACCTATCCTCCATGAACTTATCTAGTTCTTTTTTGAACCCTGTTATAGTCTTGGCCTTCACAACATCCTTGACAAAGAGTTCCACGGGTTGACTGTACATTGTGTGAAGAAATACTTCCTTTTGCTTGTTTTAAACCTGCTACCTATTAATTTCATTTGGTGACTGCTAATTCTTGTGTTATGAGAAAGAGTAAATAATGCTTCCTTATTTACTTTCTCCACACCAGTCATGATTTTATAGACCTCTATCATATCTCCCTTTAGTCGTATTTCTTCCAAGCTGAAAAGTCCCAGTCTTATTAATCGCACCTCAATGGAAGCTGTTCCATACCCCTAGTCATTTTTGTAGCCCTTCTCTGTACCTTTTCCAATTCCAATATATCTTTTTTGAGATGGGGCAACTGCATCTGTATGCAGTATTCAAGATGTGGGCGTACCATGGATTTATATAGAGGCAACATGATATTTTTAGTCTTATTATCTATCCCTTTCCTAATGATTCCCAATATTCTGTTAGCTTTTTTGACTGTCGCTGAACATTGAGTGGATGTTTTCAGAGAACTATCCACAATGACTCCAAGATCTCTTTCTTGAGTGGTAACAGCTAATTTAGACCCCATCATTTTATATGTATAGTTGGGATTATGTTTTCCAATGTGCATTACTTTACATTTATCAACACTGAATTTCATCTATTTTGTTGCCCAGTTTTGTGAGATCCCTTTTTAACTCTTCGCAGTCTGCTTTGGACTTAACTATCTTGAGTAGTTTGTATCATCTTCAAATTTTTCCACCTCACTGTTTACCCCTTTTCCCAGATCATTTAGGAATATGTTGAACAATACTGGTCCCAGTACAGACTCCTGTGGGGGACACCACTATTTCCTCTCTCCATTCTGAAAACTGATCATTTATTCCTACCCCTTTGTTTTCTATCTTTTAACCAGTCACTGATCTATGAGAGAATCTACCCTCTTATCTCATGATAGCTTATTTTGCTTAAGAGCTTTTGGTGAGGGACCTTGTCAAAGGCTTTCTGAAAATCTAAGTACACTATATCCACTGGATCCCCCTTGTCCACATGCTTGTTGACCCCCTCAAATAATTCTAGTAGATTGGTGAGGCATGATTTCCCCTTACAAAAACCATGTTGACTCTTCCCCAACAAATTGTGTTCATCTATGTATCTGATAACTCTGTTCTTTACTATACAGTAACTCCTCATTTAAAGTCGTCTCGGTTAATGTTGTTTCGTCGTTACATTGCTGATCAATTAGGGAACATGCTTGTTTAAAGTTGCGCTATGCTCCCTTATAACGTCGTTTGGCAGCTGACTGCTTTGTCCACTGCTTACAGGAATCTCTGGAAGAGCAGCCCCTCCTTGTGGGGATTAGAACCAGGGGAAGCTGGCAGCTCCCCACCCCCCATCAGCTCCCCTAAATTCCCTGTTAGGTATGTGGCTCAGCAGCTGCCCAGCATCAGTTCAGCTGTCCCTCCCCTCATTGCTGTTCTGCTCCTGCCCTGTCCCTCTGCCTTAGAGCTGCTCCTGGAGGCTTCCTGCTTGCTGGGGGAGGGGGAGGGGGAGAAAGGGGTGCTGATATCAGGATGTCCCCCTGCTCCTGCCCCCCACCCCCGCTCCGTACCCCCTCTCCACAAAGCGGAGGAGGGGACAGAACGGAGGGAGCTTGCTCTAAGCTGTTGCTTCCTGTCTGATCTGCTTAAAAGGGCAATGTACTTGAAGTGGGGTCAGCGTACTTAAAGGGGCAATGCACATATCTCTCTCTCTCTCACTAATACATGCACCCCCCAGAACTTTTGAAAGTCAGCACCTGTGCAGCCGTGCATGTGCTGTCCCTCTGCCTTAGAGCTGCTCCTGGAGGCTTCCTGCTTGCTGGGGGAGGGGGAGGGGGAGAAAGGGGTGCTGATATCAGGATGTCCCCCTGCTCCTGCCCCCCACCCCCGCTCCGTACCCCCTCTCCACAAAGCGGAGGAGGGGACAGAACGGAGGGAGCTTGCTCTAAGCTGTTGCTTCCTGTCTGATCTGCTTAAAAGGGCAATGTACTTGAAGTGGGGTCAGCGTACTTAAAGGGGCAATGCACATATCTCTCTCTCTCACTAATACATGCACCCCCCAGAACTTTTGAAAGTCAGCACCTGTGCAGCCGTGCATGTGCTGTCAGGAGGAGGGAGTGGTGTGCTCCAGCTGGATAGCATGGGCTCATCATCATGTTCAGTTTTTGCAGGGAAGTGTTTGCAGCAACTGCCCTGCATCTGTTGTGTTTCCTCCCTCCTGCCTCAGTCCATGCTGCCTTGTAGAGTGTGAGGCTATATTAACAACAGCGTATTAACCCTTGAGGGTTCAGCCGAGTGCTAGTTCATCATTTAGCAGCAAGGCATTCCCTGGGAAATATCCCACCCTCTTACTCCAGGACCTCAATCAAGCTTTACAATCATTCATTGCTGTGTACAATATTAAACTTTTTGTTTAAAATTGTTTAAAACTTATACTATACATGTATATAATGTCTTTTGTCTGGTGAAAAAAATTTCCCTGGAAGCTAACCCCCCCATTTACATTAATTCTTATGTGGAAATTGGATTCGCTTAACACTGTTTCACATTAAGTCGCATTTTTCAGGAACATGACTACAACGTTAAGTGAGGAGTTACTGTAGTTTCAACTAATTTGCTTGGTACTGAAGTTAGGCTTAGCGGCATGTAATTTCCAGGATCGCCTCTAGAGCCTTTTTAAAATATTGGTGTCACATTAGCTATCTTGTCATCTGGTACAGAAGCTGATCTAAATGACAGGTTACTTACCACTGATGTTAATGCTGCCATTTCACATTTGAGTTCCTTCCTACACTGCCTCCTTTCAAAGTACTGTATCTGGAACACAAGAAGTAGGTTTTCCCCCTGCCTATACCTCTGGGCAGGAAAGAGGATTTGAAAAAAAAAAAGAATTTATATCATGAGAACTGAAGCAAGGTAGCAGAGAGAGCCTGAAAAGTGTTTTTCACCATCTAGGGAATGTGACTGAATTGGATTGAAAACCCTGGTCAGAGGATAGTGTAAAATGTGTAAAAATGGCTGAACAGAGAAGAGCAACTGGGCATTTTTGAAAATCCCACTAGGCACCGCATCTAAATACCTTTAAAAAAATTTGATCTAAAGTGTTGGAATGAGAAAGAAAATCCCAATCACCATTTGTTAAGCATCTCCATGTCCCTGAAATGTTCTGGCCCCCTTCCCAAGACACAGACTATAGAGAGGCACAGAGGCTTACCATCAGCCACTAGGCATATGGTGCTTCTGGCCATCCCATTCCACTCTGGGGGAGAAGAAGGATTTATACAATGTTTCACTGCTCTTTGGAAGGCAGCACAAGGGGCATACATTCACCATCCTCTGCAACATCAAGTATTAACTGTGTATGTTTTATTTGTGCTTAGTCAAAGTGGACTTGGTGGACTGCGAGGGGAGATGTATTCTTGCCTCGGTATTCTTGCCAGCAAGTTAAAGAAGTATGAGCTGGATGAATGGACTGTAAAGTGGACAGAAAGCTGGCTAGATCATTGGGCTCAACGGGTAGTGATCAATGGCTCCATGTCTAGTTGGCAGCCGGTTTCAAGCCGAGTGCCCCAAGTGTCGGTCCTGGGGCTGGTTTTGTTTAATATCTTCATTAATGATCTGGAGGATGGTGTGGATTGCACCCTCAGCAAGTTTGCAGATGACACTAACCTGGGAGGAGTGGTAGATACGCTGGTGGATAGGGACAGGATACAGAGGGACCTAGACAAATTAGAGGATTGGGCCAAAAGAAATTTGATGAGGTTCAACAAGGATAAGTGCAGAGTCCTGCACTTAGGACAGAAGAATCCCATACACTGCTATAAACTAGGGACCGAGTGACTAGGCAGCAGTTCTACAGAAAAGGACCTAGGGGTTACAGTGGATGAGAAGCTGGATAGGAGTCAACAGTGTGCCCTTGTTGCCAAGAAGGCTAACAGCCTTTTAGGCTGTATAAGTAGGAGCACCGCCAGCAGATCGAGGAACGTGATCATTCCCCTCTATTCGGCATTGGTGAGGCCTCATCTGGAGTACTGTGTCCAGTTTTGGGCCCCACAGTACAAGAAGGATGTGGAAAAATTGGAAAGAGTCCAGCAGAGGGCAATAAAAATGATTAGGGAGCTGGAACACATGACTTATGAGGAGAGACTGAGGGAACTGGGATTATTTAGTCTGCAGAAGAGAAGAATGAGGGGGGATTTGATAGCTGCTTTCAACTACCTGAAAGGGGGTTCCAAAGAGGATGGATCTAGACTGTTCTCAGTGGTACCAGATGACAGAACAAGGAGTAATGGTCTCAAGTTGCAGTGGGGGAGGTTTAGATTGGATATTAGGAAAAACTTTTTCACTAGGAGGGTGGTGAAGCACTGGAATGGGTTACCTAGGAAGGTGGTGGAATCTTCTTCCTTAGAGGTTTTTAGGTTTGTCAGGCTTGACAAAGCCCTGGTTGGGATGATTTAGTTGGGGATAGGTCCTGCTTTGAGCAGGGGTTGGACTAGATGACCTCCTGAGGTCCCTTCCAACCCTGATATTCTATGATTCTATGTCAACAATAGGATTTTGGGAATGTCCACAAGAAAAAACGAGGGGGAGGGGGGAAGAGACCAGGAAACTCACTGTATTGTTTTAATTTAAAATATAAAAAATAATACACTTAATTGGGTACAGAGAGATTTGTGTCTTAGTGATGCTGAACACAAGTCAGAAATTTTATATATCAGAACCAGAGGGGGCTAGAGCTTTTCTGAACAGTACATTCCCATTCTAGTGCATTATGTCTGTATAACACAGCCTCCCCACTCTGTGGACAGGAATACCAGCTCAGGCACAATAAACTTAGATGTGCCAAAAAGGAAAAGCCACAACAGATGACACTTACGCAGTCCCACAGTATCACGTTTGCTGTTGTCATTCCTGTTGGGTTGTACTAGTGGAGCAAATGAAACAGCAAGAATGTTTTTACTTTCCCAAGTGTTCTGTCCAGTTCGCAGGATTTGCGTTAGCTGCATGAAAACAACAAAAATATAAGACAAAGTTCAGCAGTTAAGTAAATTATTTCATCTGCTTTCTTGTTTGTTTTTGTTACACCCACCATTCTTCAGTTTGAGGCAGTTTATACCATTGCCATTTTAATTTGCTTCAAATGTAATTCAGAGAAGCTGTTCTCTTGCCAAAACTGAATTTTATATACTTTATAAAATGATATTCAGCCATTTCCCATTTTGTTGTGCTCTGAAAAAAATAAGAGCTTTGACATGTATTTATGTTTTATTAACAATGCCCTTTTGGTAACTTTTTTTTTAAAGTTCAAATGTCCAAATTATTTACATTTAATATTACTGTAAGCTAAGAAGGCAGAGCGACATTTAGAAAGATTTAGAACAGTTTCATCTGCATTTGCGTGATCATACTCTGAAAATCCTAAACTGCCTAGACACAACTTGTGTCTAACCACCACAGTAGTGGGCACATAACTACACATCTCTCTATAGGAGGTATTGTTAAAGATGCTTTATTGGTGGCTGAAAAATAGGAGAAATGAACACACCCTCTATTATTAAGTTAATCTATCAGAGCTTTCTTTGGCACTGGTCCAGGGTGAAACCAGCAAGTCCAAGATCACGATAATTCTCAGATTCTCCTGCATTCATAAATATTAGCAAAGTATACTTATATGAATCATTAATCTTCTATTTAATTAGATTAGAATTTTCCTTGGAAATATTTTAGTTTATCTATATAGAGAATAATGTTTACTAGTGAAAGTAACATGATATGCCTATCAATTTAGAAAGCACCCAATTATGCTACCTATATGATAGCGTATTTTAATGATACACGCTTTTAAACAATTTCAGTGCTGTTTGAAGTTATGTAGCAACTATATGGCAACTTCTTTAGTGAGGACTGTTAACTATGAAGTAACTTGCAAACTAATCTTCAGCTCAAACATTTCAATAAAAATTTGGCTGTAAAAGGACAGTAACTTGAGCAAGTTACTTCATCTCTCTGCATCAGTGTCGCCCATCAGTAAACTGGAGATAATAATGCTTACTTTTGCCAGTAAAGCTCTTTGAGATCTATGAATAAAAATGATATAGATGCTAAATATTTTATTAAATTACACTTCTGACTGAAAATATTTCCCCTATTATTGTGACACGTAACACCTAAAATAACAATATCTGAAAGAGATCATTAAAAAATTCAATGTTGTTAGTCTGCCTACTTTGTGCATTTGACAGCACTTTGTGTATATAGTTAATGTCAGTGCTTCCCCTACAGTCAACTAGATAAATCTGTGCTGAGTTTTCTTTCACACAATAGGGAAGAGAAAATTATTTTTTGAAAGAAAATAGGATAGGATTTTTTTTGTTTTATAATCAAGGACGCCCTGGGGCAGGTATAGCACATTAGAGTACTTTTTTGCGAAATCCTGGCCCCACTGAAGTCAATGGGAGTTTTGCTATGGACTTCAACTGGACCAGGATTTCACACTTTGTCCCAGCTTTTTTTTTTTAGCTAATTAGATTTCAAGTTAATGGTGTCCTTGTAAATATGGACATATGGGTGATATGGCAAGCTAGTTTGACTTAAAAACAAAACACTCAAACAGCCCCTATGATCACTTTAAAAGACTGTAAAAATCTTCACACTCACACTGTACGGCTGTAATTGAGCAGACAAGGATTATTAGTCAAAAAGCAAGTAAATCAAGTCTATAGTCTACATACGAGACAAGCATTTTTGTTAAACTGTGTGATTCTTATATCAAAACACAGCAAGGGAAAACTGTCAGTGAATCACCTGATCTTCTATCGGCATAACCAGAATACCTCCAACTTTCAATAAAATTTTCATGTAGTTCTCATGATCTTTCTGGACCCCAGCTCCACAATAAATCCGGTCATACTGATGACTATCCGATGCAATCTCCAGACAATTACCAACCACAAAGGCAGGTTCACAGAACTCAAATCTGGGGGGACGGAGGGGAAGAAAGGGTAAATATTTCAGAATAGTAGTCTATTTTTTAAATACAAGCAAATTTAGCTAAATATAGTAAAACTTCGATTTCACATCTTTGCTCATTTGTAATTAACACATTTAAAGAGTGTCGGCATGCTGTAATTGTACTAGATACAGAAACAGAAGACACGACTGAAATATATCAATATTTGTCTATGCATATCAGTTTACACTGCCAAAAAAGAATGGTGCATTATTTTCTAAATGCAATCATATATGCCTTACTGAACAATTAATGAAGTAGTAAAAAAACAAACACAAAAAGCCCTTTTAAATTACTGTCTTTATTCACATTTATAAAGTATCCATGTTATGCTCTGGGTTTGGACAAAAATTAAAACAGTTCAATAAGTCATTGGTCTCAAACTACTCCCCTTTCATCACCCCCTAAAACCAGCTCTCTCCCAACCAACTCCCTTCTCAAAAGGAAAAAAATATGGAAAGACGTGTTTTCCAGTATGTGCCCTAAAAGTCACCAACTCTGGTTCTGACAGACCAAATAGGAGAGGAGAAAGTGATTTCAAGAGTCAAAGACCCCTCATTAAGAATTCCATTCCATTAGCTCCTATTCAGTACATTTTTTAAGCATGAGCCTAACTTTAAGCACATGAGCAGTCTCACTGAAGTTGTGACAGAAGAGGAGCAGCTCAGTAATAACTCAGATATTGTATGAAACCTGGTAATTGGAATGTTTACTGTATGCACAAATTAGTTTATTTTAATCTGGGGGACTAGCAAGAAAAACAACAGGACATGAAACAATGACTCAAGATAAACCACCCCTCAGGAAATAAAGGGTTAAGAGACAAATCCCTGAACTATTAACTTTAGAGATTCTACCTCCTGTTCCAATCATCTTGCAGAACTGGGTTTGACAAGCAGGGGCAAAGCCTGAGAACTGACAAGAACAAAAACTGTGACTGGACTAAAAAGGACTCACTCTTTCTCAAGATTTTAGGGAGTTCAGGGGAACCAGATTGACAGACATCTTCTGTGACTGAAGTTAGGCCTAACCTAGCTTACCAGCAGGGGAAGGTAGGGGTGAAAGTAAAACAGATATGCGTAGACTGTTTTAAAATCCTTACTCCCTAAATGCTTTGTTCTTACTGTTAAAACAAAATTCTTTAGTTTTAAGTAAGTTGTATGGTCAATACACACACCACTGGTCACAAACTCCAAAAGGGGAAATCACAGTTGCCAAATCCAGTTAAACCACATGGGTGAGCATAGTTCATACATAGAGTACTGTAGCCCAGGACCTGGTCTAAGTGTGAGAGAATTGAGGAATTCCACCCCAGGAGAGATAAAGGCATGAGGCCTGACGCCTTAGGGGAGCAGGAAGGGGATAGAGGTGCAGTAAGCTCTGCAGCTGGAACAGAAGCCATTGCAGCAGTATCACAAGGGACAACAGGTGGTGTCGCAGATAACCCAAATCATATTGTTAGAGATATTCAAGTCAAAACCAGCATTTTAAACTTCATCCAAAATCAATTTGCGCAGCTAATGCTGATCCCAGACCACACTCCTTTCAAGAAAAATTGCTTAATTAGTAAGGTCCTGCATTCTCAGATGTTGCCTGTTTTGTGCTGTACCTTGAACCTAGATTATGCAGCAAAGCCCAGTACAGCAGAGAAACTCTACCAATCTACTGTCACAAGCCTCCTTCCCCTTCATAGGCAGTATAGCAGCCTAAAACGCTCAACACCCAGTCTTGTGCCATAAGTGTCTGTATGCTCCCCTCTTCTCTGTAGGGCTGCTAGACGGTGAGGCTCCTGAGGGTCAGACCTACATTCATAAATATTTTCAAGTGTTCCTATACAATAATGGGGTGGTCTGAGAAGGGGCTGCACCTAGGAAATTGTTAAAGTTTAAACCAAAGCTTTGAAAGAGGTGGCCTTTGTCCCTGATTGGGCTCAGGAATTCCAGTGCCAGAACATCCACAGCTGCATCATGCTTCAAGTGTGCAGGAGAAAAGTCAGCCTGCCCCTAGCTACATTCAAATGGAGCTCTAAGGTACTTAGTGCTTCTCCTGTCCACCTTCAAGAGTTACACATAGCTATGTCATGCATAGCTTCCAAGATCCCTCCATCAGGGCTTCTGATCCTATAGGGCTCTATAAAAGGCTGTCACTGATACCTGCATTTCCTTCATCCTCTATCACTGCCTGGTTCCCTCTCAACTGCTCCATCAAAAGGGAGAAGTTACACAACTGCTTATATGGCCACATAATCCTTTGTGAAAGCCCTGTGTACTATTCAGTACTGACTGAAATGTTCAAATGGAGTTTCAACATCATGGCTTTGGAGGTTGGAAAAACAGAACTCTGGGCCACAGCTCCTTACCTGAAATCCCAATATGCTCAGACCTATATGAGTAGAACTTTCCAGGGGGTTCTGACTTTGGTGCTTAGATTCATGTTTACTGAAGTATGGCAGGTCTGTACTGACAATAATCAAATCTTTGCAGCACATTGCTGGCGAAGTGGCATACAAAATGATGCTAATTTTGGATTAGATTGATAAATTTCCAGCTATTGATTTGTAAAACAGAAAATATGGGATTACAAGATTTGACAAGATGTCTATAGGGAGGTAAGATGGGAAGGACAGAATTGTTTTCTTCCCTGAAAAACCTTATCAAGTGTAAACCAAACAACCTCATCCATTCAGAGGGTACAGTCACAGGTTGATTTCATCTGGAAGTTCTCTAAATCCAGTGGATCTCAACCTTCATCCAGTTGTATTGAGAAGTTCACAGACATCTGCAGACATGTTGTGAATTTGACAGCGGACTGCATCACTGGAGAGAGAATGTCTTGAATTGACTAACAGCAGCAGCAGATCCCAACAAAACACTGACAACATTCAAGACACAGGGAGCTATCAATGTTTCCTCAAATTATAACGAGGCTTGGCGGCTTTCACTATTCACAGCAACACTAAGTATGATACTCAAGGGCTTTCATGTTCATAGTATTGCCATTAATAAAACAATCTTCTGGTTTTGTAAACTTATAAGCTTTTGCTTGAAGAATTCAATGCATTTCTTTTGTAAAGATGGATGTTTGATCTTGAAACAGCTCAGTGCTCCTTCCTATTATTAGCTGTATGCATATCCCAAAATACTTTGCCAACTACTGCAACAGCCTCTGAAGTATTGTGGGTAGCTCTCAAGCATTCTGATATGCATTTTGATCAGAGTCCACTAGAACAGAAAGCCAGGCTGCAAGAAACAGATCTACCGCAGAGGGAAAGAAAGGGAGGGTGGTTGGGACTGTCTTGTCCATCTCTATGGAACAGTGCAGGGTGTACATACTATAATTCAATTAACTTCACCTTAAGGGGAAGCTGGGAGAGCAAGAGGTAACAGGTCCCAGCAGGACAGGGAGACAGAAAAACAAACAAACAACAAAAACAATGGATGCCTGGATGCAGAAGAATAAATTAATTAGATGACAAAATTCTCCATTTAATGGCATCATGGGAAAAAGCCTGAATCCATGGCAACAAAATTGAAGAGTCCACAGGGCCCTGCTTGAGATGAATGGGCAGTTCACAAATCAGAGTTATTCAAGATGTCAGTCACTGCATTGATTCATATTTAGTTCATTTTTTATATTATCTCTGCAAACACAAGGACTAGAAAAACCACAAAAAGAAAAAAAGATGGGTGGAGGGAGGGATGGTAATAACTCATGAAACCTGTTCACGATCCCTACAGGGTATCCTTGCTCTTTTCCCTGAGACCTTGGACTAGCAGAAGTAGCCAGTCTATATGCCTGACCTACCAACTACTACGACCCCTTTTTCATTCATGGCTTCTTCTTGCCCTTCCTCTGTAGGATCTGGCAAGCATATTACCAGACACTCCCAGCAGCAGCCTTCCATGCTTCCTCTGCTGGTAGCCTCTGTTGTCTCTTGATGCTTGTGGCACTTCTGGCCATTTTATCTTTCTGAAATAAACAGGAAAGGGGAGTATTTCCAAGAAAATGCAACGGCATGCACATGGATAACACACAAAAAACTTACTTTTTTTTTTTTTTAAATCTCTTTTAGAGAAGTGACATGTGGAGATTCCAGACACATTTCAGAGTGTCTGCCATAGTTAGTGAAGACTATTGTGGTTAGGGACCCTTTGAAAAGTTTTAACAGAGAAGATCCCTGTTCTCCTCCTTCAGAATTTAACTGCAGAGGAGACTAGAGGAGAGGGGGAAAGCTTCCCACAATGCCCACAAAAATAACCCAGATGAGCTAGAGGCTCCCTAAAGGCACAATATCAACATTAGTGTTCCTACTTCATACTTTTTGGGGTGTGGAAGAGCAGACAAGTTCTGTTTTACATTATGTCTATGATTTATGGGCTGGGGTCATCACATGGTTGAATCAAGGAGGAATACCAGGAACTCTTCCTTCTTACTACATTTGTGGCATTTTGCAACCTTTGTCTATGGCCCACGGTTGCAGTCTTCATCCAAGTGAGCTGGTAAAGGTCTTTGAAGCAACATGCAGCCTTTGTGATATGCAGGGAAAGCCATTACTATGGCCAGGGAGCTCCATCTGGTCCATGACCTGGCACTATATGACTAGAGACAGGCTACACAAGACACATGGTAATATGAATAATAAAATAATCACAGTGATCACTTCAGTAGTATAAAGGTACTGTTGTGAATCCACTACTTAACTATTGGAGGTCTAAAGTCTAAAAGAAAAAAGAAAGAGCTATCACCATCAAAGTTTCAGCCAAGCAGAAAACAGATAAAATACCCCAACCCAGAGTAGCCTCCTGAACTGACTTTCTCTTCCTGGAGTAGGAGAAACAAACAGGAGCTATTGAACTAATGTTAAAGAATCTGTGAGTCGAAGGAAACAGAAATGCCCGCTTCTCTATTGCGTGCCACCTCCTATTGGTATACTCATTTTCTGACTCCATAAGTAACTCAAGAATTTCTGAATACAAAGCTGACAGTTTAATTCTATTTTACAAGATGTGTAAACCTCCCTGGGTCTATTTTTAACTGATCAAATGCTCCCCCAAAATATAATTCAGTTGAAAAACAGTTGCCCACAAGAGTTTTGATACAAACTTTTGATGTAGTACGAGACCAGCTACTGAAACAACAGGGTCTCATGAAGACTTCAGTTGATATAACCTCTTTTGGAGAGAGATGAAAATTTCTTCTCTGCTATACTTCATATACCAAAATCTTTAAAGAGGCATTTAGAGCTTTGCTGGGTTTTTCTTTAATCAAATGCCTTAGGGTACCTTTCTCTCAAAAGGCAAAAACATACCCAAAGTTCACATCACTGTATTGTACCTCCACACCGCTTCCAGCATAAACAATTGACGATAAATGCAGTATCATTGCAGTAGCATTTGGAAGCCTAGTTGTAGCAACCTCTTCTACCCGTACACCACACTGCTTGTTTTTCCCATAATTTCTGCAGAACACTACACAAAGCTGACTAGAATACAAATATTCTTCTGTAATATAATGAATGCTTTAAAAACAATTATCACTATGTAACATCTCTCCATTACACTTTAATACCACAAAGCACATAAACTAGTTTGTTTTAATATGAAATTCAATTTAATCTGAGCTAAAAATCGTTCAATTAGTCATATTGACACTACACACAAGATGTCACCGTTGATTTAATTTCCAATGTTTTTTAGACATCAAAATGGATTAGTCATTCAATTTCCTTTGCTCTCTAACATTAAGCTTTTTATTTTTTTTAACACCAAGAACTTTGCTGAAAAAAATAATTTATTGTCAGAATGTTGGCACTGACAAATACATAAACTACTTATCAAGATGAGACATATTTCACTTAGTCATTGCCCTGAAATGAAACTAGAAAAAGATTTGGGTCTAACAAATGCCTGATGTGATTCACCTTTTGTTAACACCTAATGTGATTACCATTGTGGTTTGATTTCTTTTTTTAGGAAAGTTTAGAAAAATCTCTCAGCACAGTGTATATGAAATAATGCAAAGTAAATACTTAGATAATGCTGACCCAATGCTCTGCTAATATGGAGAATGTGCTTATAATCATATCAGTTTATTCAATAGAATCAGATACTTTCATTATGAGTTTGGTAGGACCACTAAGAATATCAGAAATTAAAATTCTAGTTATCTATAACATGGCAACAGGAAGAATTCCTCGGTGTTTAAATGGACACTTGCCACAAGCACATGGCATAGACTAATTTAACATTGCACTGATTTTTCATATTGGGCCAATGGTAGCCATACTACACTTGATTTTGTTACAGCTTATTCGTAATCATACACTTTCCCCTCTAAACTGTAATGACTGCATTTTCATAGCTTGCATTTGAAGAAGCAGTCATGAAAAATTTGTTTTGTTAATTTATTCTCTCTGGTATAACATGCCCATGAATCCAACAGAAACAGGATGTTCTCTTTCAGACAATTTCACCGGAAGTAAAAAACAAACAAACAAACAAACAAAAAAAAACCCTGTCAATCAAGGACCCAGGGAGTTTAAGTTAATTTCTCACCTTCTCCTGCCAAAGCAGTTTAATTAAACACAGACTATGAAAATGCATATTCATGAAAAGCATGATTTTCCATAAGAACCAGCAATGAAATATTACTACTAAAATAAAAATTAAACATTCACCAATTTGGACCAAGGTGTTTACTTTGAAAAAAGAAATTAAGAGGTTAATTTTTATTTCACTTGTATCCATATCTACTATTATATTCTGTGTCTGATATAACAAGCCGAGAGGGTAAAGGAATGTTTCTATTTATCAATATCATAGAATTAAACCCTCAATTAGAGGGTGCTACAAACTGACCCAGTAACTCACTGTATAGTCACTAGCCCACAGCAAGTGGACCCAATCACTGAATCTCATGTGCTTCCAAGCCAGCTGGGTCTGGATTCTATTCACTAGCTCTAGGGGTGTAGGACTCACACTCCCAGGTTCAGACTTTGTCTGATGCCCTTTCTTGGGATGTGGGATGTCAATGTCCAGAAACCAGTGTAAGAATCCTCCTGAGCCCCCCAAATTGCTTCTCCGCAATCCCCCAGAGCTCGACCTAGGCTGTGGGCAATTAGGACTTACTTGTTTAACCCCATCAGACACAACATGACAGAAAAGCAAAGAACAAAGGCTTTAGCAGAAGAATTTAACCATATTTACTCTTAAATCAATCAAGAGTTACAGATCTCTGAAAACAAACCTGAAGTCCTAAAATGCACCCTCCCATAGTATGAGCTCACCTCTTTCTGTGAGTTTGTAGTGCATCAACAGACTAAGCTGGGCAGAGTCCCTCTTTCCCTCTCTGTCCTGCAAGTCCTTATGTATAGCAGTCAACCCCCTGCACAGAGTAAAACCCTGATCTTACATAGGGCCTCTGTCTCTGTGCCACGTGTGCAAACTATAAGTGCTATAGCCATCGGTCATGCTTGTCCCCCTCAACCTCTCTTTCAGAGCACGCTGTAGAACTACCATTATTCCATGAGGGGCAGGCCTGTAGGTGAGAGTCAAAGTCAACGGCTGTCAGCGATGGCCCTTCAGTGAGATGTACACCACCTTTCCCAGGCAAAGCAGCTGTCTGGAGCGCAGCACAACAGCCTGCCCTTGGGCAAGTCCAAACAAATGTGGTCACAGTATACAGGTATAAAAACCTTCACAATTTGATACAGTAATATCCCACTCCATCACAGAGAGAAGTAGCTGAACAATACTGGAGCAAGTCTGATTCAGACTGAGTACCATTCTTCCAAAAGATTCATCTGAAATGGCTTTCCAAATCAAGGACCGAACCTTGCAGTTCTAACTCACAAGTCATTCCATTGACTCATATCAATTTGTAATATTTTCCAAAATGATGACTACACAATTATCTTGCTTATTTCCTTTGTTAGTGTTATTTATTTTGGACTAGTCCAAAAAAAAAAAAAAATCAGGATCATAGTCCCACTTTAGCACATGCACAAAGACATGGCACTTGATTTTCATTTACTTTTCATTGCCAGAGACTTTAATATAAATGAAAACCAGGCCCATGGTTTCTACCTCTGAGAATGTATAAAGTGAACAAGCAAAATGGTGGGGAGGAAAAAAAAGGACAGAATTTTTAATTATATAATTTAAAAACAATCCATTACCTCCATCCATCCACCTAGCCTATGTTACTGGACTAGTTTCTCAAATGTTGCAGTAGAGATGGATCTTGTACAACCAAAGTTAAAGCCATTGTTTGTGCACTGTTCCTTCATAACTTCTAGACATGTTTTATCTTATCCATTTTATAACAGTTGATTCTGATACTTTCCTTCCTCCAAGGATGGGTAGAGGAAGACGCACAGAATTATAGACATACATAAGTGTTTAGCTCTCAAAAGTTGCCCCAAAGCTTTTTCTGAAAATAAAATTTTTAAAAAATGTATCTTAAAATCCCAAATCTTCAAGCCAACACAGGAGCTGTGCTGGGCATGGGCACTCAACAGTCATACGGAGGTTCCTGTTGTGTCCACTACATGGGATACTTTGAAGGAGTGTTGATGATGGCCCAGTGTCAGGGTATGATCTAGAGGGGCTATTTCAGCCTGTGGTGTTTGGGGGGCTCTGCAGTAGTCCCTGCTCCTGACCCCTCAGTTGAGGAGGTAAAATTCAGCTCCCCACCTCCTCACTCTCCACCTGCATAGAGACTGAATACTGTAGCCAGAATAAAAGAATGTCATCCTAAGAAAACACATATGCAAGTAGATTTCAAAATTTACAAACACGTTTTAAATACAATTTTGAAAATTATTTCCTCTTGCAGGAAACCTGTCACATCATGGTTCTGTGTTTCACCCTCCACAGATGAGATCATGAACACAAACAGTCCAGGGAGCTGCACAGCCTGTACTGCTTGAGATGTTCTTTATATCATTAACTTTAGCAGGCGAAGCACGAAAACTATGAACTAAGGTCTCAATAAAAAAAGCCTTTCAGTGAATCTTCAAGCTGTGTTTATTTGTGGTATGTAAATCTACACAAGCTGGTGATTTGGGAAGAAACAGCTGTGAAGGTGGTGGATTATTTCTGGACATGACTAGCATTATTTCATTTTGTTCTAACTTCCCGTCTGGGTCATTACTGATGCTAGATTCCAATGAGGCTCTTATTTTAAAAAATCCTAAGAAGCAGTATAACAATTTGGTATTTCAAAACACTTATTTGTTTTTAAAAGAATTGGAGATTTTATTATCCTTCATGCATCCAGCTTTGCTATTACTTTACCTTTTTTATGTTAAGACCAAGACAGGCCAATTTCTTGTGGCCTAAGAAAAGGAAATTAAGTGTTGGCATACACAAAATATTTTAAAAGCAAATTATGAATCTAATATTGATAGTCCATGGAAAAAGCTTTGGCTCTAGCATTCATGTCTAATAAAAATATTGTTTAAGTATTCAAAAATCAAGAAGAAATTAAACTCACATCTCTTAAAAGCATTTGTCAATTGCCTATAGTACAAGATTTAGGCAGAATAAAAATATTTCCTATACAAGTCTCAGTTAGATTTACACCTTTTCAGAATCTTACAGTGTGAAAGTATACAGATTCCAGAATTAATTCTCAGAATCTATATCACTGTTCAAAACAGTCTCTTGTACTTTGAAGATGTTGATATAATCCCAGAGATAGTCCTTGCTAGAGTATCAGTTTTTTTCCTTCTAGTATTTGGTTTCTTTTTCATACATTAGTGTTTGTATATTAACCATAAATTTTATATGCTGATGTTCCAAGTGATGAGGATGGCTGCAAAGTCAAACTTATATGGAGGAGATTGGATATAGAAAAGCAACCTGGTTTGCAAGAGCCTCTCTCTCTTGGTAAGTAATAGTGAAGGACTTCTGATCTCTTGGATCCAAAAAGGATTATCCCTTCAACCATTTTACAGCCACAGTATTATAAGGATTTCCTCTTGATCTTTTAGCAGTCTAAAAGACAATTAAGAGAAACATGTACTAGAAATTTTGGATAGCATTGAACATCCACAGCAAATGCTCCCAGAGCCCCTTCTGTTAAGAAAATAGAGTATTGTGTTTTGATTTAGTCTATTTTCAGTATCTCTGAAAGTTTGTATTTGAGTGCTAAGTCTTCAATGAAAATTTGATTCCCTCTGGAGAACCATCTGTCAATTTGGCCAATTAATATTCATATTGTATACCTATTTGCATTGCCAAGATATTAGAGGTCATTGCTCAATAACAATTCCTGTGGCTTTTTGTGGGACAGGCTGAAATATTGCTTTCTGATATTATTAATATGTGGCTCATTGTTAATAACCTCTGACATTCCCGTGCAACTATTCTGACTCCTCAGTTCCAAGACGCTGATGTGCTTCTGAGTTGTCAAGAGACTTGCAGCTTAAAAAGGTACTTTTCATATATTGCCCAATCCAGGAAGGGGTTTCCATTGTTAATGCTGTTCTCATAAGGGAGAAATTTCTGACTATGTTTGTGAACAGTCAAAGACTAGATGACTACGTAAGGAATTGAAAAATTGTATCATTATTCAATATGGGGCCATAGTGACAAATATAATTTTACAAGATGCACATGTAAATTCTTGTTTCTATTACATCATGTGGTAAGAAGACAAAGGCAAAATCTTTAAGTCAATTTTCACATTTTCTCTTTACTATACACACTTTATACCTTTATTTTTGAATAAAATAGCACTTTCTCCCCAAATCACTTGAGTTGGCCTTTCTCTAAGTGGTATATTGCTTTGGGGGGCATTTAACCATTAATTCTTTTTCTATAACATTTGACATCTTGGTTACTATTAATTCTAGACTATTATTGCTTTTATAAGCAAATATAGTCTTAAAAGCTCCTGTATGTCCCCTTTCCCATCAGATATGGTATTAACACTACTATTTCGGGGAATACATATAAAACTGAAGACAATCTGAAGAGTAAACTATACTAGTAAACCTGTGAAAGCAAGTGACCCTTAAAATCTGTAGTGACATGTAGCACTATGCATCCACTACAACAATGAATGCAATAGGTTTAGCATTAGAGATGTAGCTGATAATGTTGCAGATAACATTTCTCTTTGATACTTCATCTTGTACATTTATTCAACTTCAAACTAATGCAGTAGTGCATTAAATACTCAGAATCACATAAAACCCAAGCAGAGCTCAGAAATAACTTTGGAGCACAAGATTACCTGAATAAAAACGGAGGTAATTAGTGTATTACATGACCCTTAGATATAAATTTTCAAAAGCTAATTTGTTGATGTTTCATCCATTTCATTGAGAGAGATGAGCAAAACCACATTTCTCCCTATCGGATTATCTATGGAGAACAAATACTTGTGATTCAATCACTGGTTCTTGCAAATATTTATGTCTAGACTTGTCACCCCTTCAGAGTCTGTTCCAGAATTTAGAATCCTTCACGTAGCGTATCTAGACCTTGAAGATAAAATAGAAACAAAGATTTTGAAAGAATGATCTAAAGTGATTCCACTGTGGGCTTTAAGGTTTTGAATAAAGGGAAGACTTTTCCCTTCTCCATTTCTTCTGCCACAGTATTTTTTCGTGCCTCAAGTTTTCCCATCAGCAAATTTTGTGATGAAAATTTGGAAAAACAGATAATCTTTCCATTGAAGTAGTGCATATCATTTTATAGAGTGAAATCTCAATGTATACGTCAACATAAATGTCCATTATAAAATATGAAGCTAGTGATATTTGCTGTTGACTTAATAGTTTGATCATGGTAGTCAATAGCTTCCTTTGAGTCAGTTCATAATTCTACTCCTATCAGAATTTGTAGAAGCAAAAGAAGTTTGAATGGAACCAGTGTCCCTTTTTCTACTTTTGTCTAGGAGATCTTTCTACAATGCTTCTTCAACTAGAGGGGATTTCTTCAACTAATATAAAATGGGTACTTGGGAAGATTCAGTTGCTGCACCTACTTTTGGTAAGGCTGGCTGCAATATCCACTTTTAGAGTCCTGCAGTTTATAAGGCATCATGGTTATAACTATTCCTCCTTTGTAACATCTCCAGATAATGGAAGATGAGGAATATAAACAAATGTTTGCCACACTCTCATAGTGTCAGAGAATTCTAATAAATAATCTCTTTTTGGTGATCCTTGTTAGACTAGTAAAGTTCAATGACAGTTCACCCCCTCTGGAATGGCACAAGGTTCCAGAACTTGGAACAGGTTCAGGGGTTACTTTTCTCTTTTTTTTTTTCCATTTTCTTTTTGATAGCTTATATCTTTTGTCTTTATAGCAGGATAATCATTCGACTGCAGCTGGATGAAGACTATTTTCTTCTTTGATGACTCCTAGGGGTTGCCAATTCTGGTTGGACGTATTCCTGGAGGTGTCATCACAGGACATAATCTTTAATTAAAGATTAATCTTTAATTCCTGGAGACTCCAGGAGAATCCTGGAGGGTTGGCAACCCTAATGACTTTTTGTGCATGACTATTGTTTGAACTTCCTTTACAAATGGAGAAATTAGCCTTAACAATGTTCTAACTAAAATGAACTAAATTTTACTGGAGACTGCTGGGAGACTGACAATAGAAAGTTTCACTTTCCCAGTGCAGATACAACTTACTAAAAGACTTCAGGAGGAAGTCTTACCCATAACATTTATCCCAGAAGTAGTACTAGAATCCTAGTCACTTACCATTGCAGTTGTTTCTTTAGAAGAGTAGCGATAAATTCTTTTGATCCTGAGAAGAGTGTTGATATTTCTTTCACGGCACTCACTTCAGCAGCTTACACACGTTTGGTTTTTGATAGGGTGTTAGGAGATGGGCGACCTAGCCCTGCCCTGTGGCTCTCCCTCCGAGACGGATATTCTAGGTCTAGAAGCCGACTGGGAGCAGAAAAGACAACATATTCCCCTTCAATAAACAGGTGAAGCGGGGCCTGACACTTTGCACATACGTGCTTTAGATAGAGCCTTCTTAAGGACTGAGTTTTTCCTTAGGTGGCATGCATCCTCGCTCAAATGTTAAATGTGGAAGCGATTCTTACCACACGTCAAACTCAGACCAAGATCATCCTTCAATTTAATGCCTAAATAAGCTTTCTTTTACAACAAATCTTTCCAAAGCGTAATCAGAATTAAGAAAGCACTTTCTATCTAGTTTGCTTCTAGAGGTAAAACTATCTTGTGAAACAGAATCAAGACAGAACTTTACTTGTCTTAGATTATCAAATGACAATTCCATCTCCATATCCAGTCACAGGAGAATTAAACCTTTACAGATTAGCAGGATATGGATATAAATACAAATGATTACTGGAATGATTTGCCTTTTTAAAGCAAGACTCTGAAGAGTTGTTTTATGTAGGGGAACAGCTTCAGAAGGGCCAAATGATGGCAGCTGAACCCCCAGAAGGAGTCAATCACCCTAAGCATCGAAGAAAAGGAGCATGCTTCCCCCGCCCCCTAAAATCTCTTTAAGGATGAATATGCTACTTTCATAGTGCTCCCAGACTCTGATCTAAACCTGTCCCGCCTGCTAAGAGACTAATCTTTTTGTCTATGAATTTGCTCATCAGGAATTGGGAGAAAATTATAGGTTATGCTATACAACACAAGATTTCTGCATGTTTCATCTTTTATTTCTCCTATAAAAGAGGATGTATAGCATACACTTCAAATAACTCCATGTGTTTAAGTTGTAAGAACTCCATGTTAAGCATCAGGCTTTAGCTGCATGATCCCCAAGCAAAATCCCCATGTGCTGGGCTGGAAATATACAAAGCATCCAGGAAATTGTCCTATAGGTATCTATAGTTTTTTGCTTGGTGACTGGTTGACAAAAATTTAAGCTGAAAGAACCAAGCCAAGCAACAAGGTATTTCACTACACTTTTTGAAGACGCACTGGTGAACTTCTTTGAAGTGATTTTTATATTTTTATCCAAGACATGAACACAAAGACAAGCACAGAAATACTGAAACTTTTGCCACTTGGAAATGTAGTCTCTGCTCCCATCTGGGTTGTGCACAGAAATGCCCAACACAGAAAGATTATGGCTTATAAGTACAAGTGACTAGAACAGTCTGGAATAGTATTATTCAGCATATTACAGAACCGTTGCTTAAAATGTGTATTTAAAATCTAGTTTGAAGCTCTGTAAGTAGCTAAAAATAAGCTAACCCAATTTTAAAAGATAAGAGATAGCCAGTTAGGCCCAAAGACTCCTAGTCATCCATTGAATAAGTACAGGACAGGAAGTAGCAATTCAAACTTCCACACTTTGTCCTGTCAGTTCGCCTCAAATATAACCTCAAATATAATTAGTTTGAGTTATACCACCAAATAAGCAGATGAAAATTATTTTCAGTCAATAGACCCCTGCTGGGTTCAAGCCAGTGATCTAAGTGAAAGACTCTGCATGCCTTTCATGAACACTTTTTCCTGGAACGCTTCTCATCCAAGTATTGAGCAGATCCAATCTCAATCAGCTGAGAACAGAAGTCACAGACCATAGTATCCGCAGGGTAGGTATCTCATTTATCAACTGAAGCCCCAGGAACCAAAACTAGGCTTCCAGCACAACAGCATGTTCCTACTGTGTCTTTAGGACAGACATCCGTTTAAAAAATATTTTATATATTATAAACAAATTAGTAGGATCAGAAGAACAACTCCCTTAGAACACCATGTATCAGGTCTTCAAGATATCACCCATCCAGATACAGTATTAACTCGGTACAATAAGCTTTATTTTCAAAGAAAATAGCCAAAATTAGCGATATTCAAGACAGGAAAAATCATCCATTAGGCAGCCAACCCTTATTCCTTCATTTGTAACCTAGTGGTTACCAAATATATTTTTATCAGGAAGCACTTACACACTTAACAGAATTTTGTTTGTTGGTTTAGTTTTTTTAAATAGCCATTGCTTGGTTGCTTTTTGTTGCAAGAATGATGATTGAGTAACATACTGTGGCGTAAAAGATCCAAACTTGTTAGTGGGCATAAAAACTTTGTGTATGATACTTACATTAATCCCATGATCTAGTTACACAATGGAATACAGTCAAGTCACTTGCAGCTAAAAGAATGAATTAACTATCACCTTAAAGTAGAGCAACATTCAGAGCACCACAACTAAATAAGTCTTAGTGAAGCAAAGGGGAAAAAACCCTTTACTATTTCAATTCATTGTAAGACTTCCATAACATATCTCAAAACAACTGTCCTTCAAACAAGGTATAGACATTCATTTACATTCAAGAATAAGAACATGCCAAGTTTATAACTAAGTTTTTAATAAAGTGAAACAAAGGGACTGAAAATAAGTAAAACCACTGTTTTTAACCTTCATCTAGTTCAAAAATGGCCATATTTTTATTAAATTGTGATTTGCATTCTTCCTTCTCCTCTTTTCCTGCCTTCCATCCTTCCTTCCTCCCAAGCCCAAAAGATAGTTTTATGAATAAGTTATGAATGACTGAAAACTGGGCGATTTAATAAGAAACAGCATCCAAATCTTAAGTACAAGATCACTAATGTAATGTTAGACTAGAGAAAATCATTAGTTACTATATGTTAACACAGTTTTCTGTACAGATGTGTCATGGATTAATTGCTCATATTACTTAAAACACACAATTCTTCTGGCTATAATCCTTTTTAATTCATGCCAGTTTAATGCAGGGTGCACCAAGCCTCCAATTATATCAGGAGGTGTCTAGAACTAAAATGATGACGACAGTAATGAAACACACTCATCTTTTTAAATATAGTATCATTTATTCTATTGTGGAAACAAAGGAAATTAAATATACAAAAAACCCTATCAAAATAACATTAAAGATCAGATTTAAAAATTAATAAAAGCAAGCAAGCGAATTCAGCGGTAAAGCTAACCACACCATCTACAGAACTTACCTGGCTGTGTTATCTATCCTAACAAGAATGGCTCTCTCTGTCTCAGTATGGGGTAGGTCAGACCAACAGAGGGATAGTCAACACCCAGAAGTTCAGGGGGAGGAAGAAGATGGGAGAGCACATACCCAGACTTGCCAGGGCCTAGTTACTCCTCAACCTGTGAGAATATTCTTGGGGATGGGGTGGGGCTTTTCTGCCTCCCATTGGCTGGACACAAGGGTATATTACTCCTGGGGGAATTTTGCGTTACTGCGCGTGCACAGAATTCATGGCCCTTGCAGATTTCTTTGCTTCCCTGCAGAGAAATTACTTCTGATGGGGAAGCTAAGGGAAGCCGCAAGAGGGGTCACGTACCCCTCCCCAGCAGTCCAGGCAGGTTGGTTTGGGAACGCAAAGCAGCCGGTAGAGACATAAATCACCGCCAGGACAGGGGGGCTGGGCAATCATGCTTGTGAGAGAGAGACACTGTCCTTCTTACTCGCTATTGTGGCATGCTTGGCGTGAAGGGGCAGGGTTTTGGGGTGTTTCTGAGGAGGTAGGTGTCAGACCAAATTGTAGCAGCCTGCCTTCTTAGTGAATTGTTCCCATTGCTCTTAGTGAATTCCCCCATGGGTATAAAACAGGGGCAAATGTTTTAAGGCTCCTTTACATTGCCAGAGTGGTATAAAAATCAGTATGGCCTTAAAAATGCTTATGGTGCTTTAGTGATTAGAACTGGTCTAAATTTTTGGGCTGAAAAAATTTCTTATCAAATGTGCTCCATGAACTGTTTGCTACTGACCTTTCTGGAGGTGGTCAGCAGACAATATAAATTGTGAGTTTGAGTCCCCAGCCCTCGCTTGCTCTTCAGTTGCCTATGATGTAACACTGAGCATATGGCTGAATATATTTGTTGACTAATAATTAGAAGGATTTCCTCCAATGCTCCCCACTCCCATTCTCCATCCATTGTACTGTAGTTTAAATAAATTACCAAAATAATTGAAACCAGAATGATTATAGTGCATTATTTTAACAAATTAAATATGGAGAATTTTAAAATATTGTGCACAGAATTTAATTTTTTGGTGCAGAATTCCCCCAGGAATAATATATAAGGGAGCTGGCTTTCATGCCCCTCCTCCCCCAAAATGTAAAGCCTTCCTAGACATCAGGGGACCTTTTGCCTATAAGGGGAGATGACATACCAAGGTCCCCTCTTGGTACCCTCTGAGAGGGAAAAGTGAGAGGATTCAAGAGTGAGGTAAATCCAAGAGGTAAGTCTGAAGAGTGGCTATCCCAAGTCACTGGTTATATGGTGGAAGCCCTGTAATTCCGCACTGGACCCAATTAATACCTGGTACGTGAGAAGCGGATGGTGTATAATGCCACTCCCCACTGTAAAATTAACAACGTTGAAGCCAGCTGCTTAAATCCATCCCTGTGTCTCTTTCGTTCATCTGCGTGCTCTAATCAACACTGCTAAGTTACATGCTGTATGTTCATATTCAATATCTAGGCACAGTGGCGCCTCAGACTGTTAATATTAATCTGAGTTGTTATACTTATAAATTTATTCCAGATCTGCACACAAAAGAAGCTGCATAAGAACACAGCATAATAAAGTGAGTGTGTTTATGGCAAGAAGGCAGGAGGATAGATTTTGGCACTCAAAGATGTTCCCTACTTTAAAAAAAAAAAACTATATTTTTTAACTTCCACTTACCTCACTTTAAATATGTCCAACAAACTTCAAATATTATTTCCAATAATGAACATTAACAAGAAGTTAAAATTTGCAAAATATCATTTATTCCTTAATATTGTACCTCAGTAAAAAAATCCAAAACATTTCTGGTTGCAAAATGAACTGGATAAGTGAGATACTTACTTATCAAAGCTATCACTATTTTTTATGAAGCTCTCCAATTTTTCCTTGGCATATTCTACCACATCTGAATGAAGCTCTATTCCATGATTTATTCCAAAAGGGCCTGTAATTAAAAAAGTGTTTTTTATAAGTAAAGTACTGTTTTATGCACTGGTATAACACCTTTCATCTAATGGTATCACAGTGCTTTTATTAACATTTGATTAAGCCCTCCATCATGCCTACAAAAAGGGATATTTTTATACTTTTTACAGATGGGTAAACTAAGGCACATGATTATTTAGTGAGCCAGTGAAAAAGCCAGGAGTACAACCCAGGAGTTCTGGCTCCCTATTTCCTGTTATAAAATGCCCACACTACCGCAAAGAAAGCACAAGTACATTTTTCCTATTAGCCTTCATAAGAGAACGTTCATAAGGCAGTAAGTCTGATCTTTTCTTAGTCTTTTAATTAGATTTTAGAGTGGCACAAATTTTTAAAGACAGCAGGTGTTGATGGTTATAATGTATTTGTTTGTAGAAGGATTAAAAGTTGGTAAATTTAAAGCATATTATATTGAAGTGGAATCATCTCAACCGATGATGGCACAGAGATTCAGCATAGTATGCGCATATCTATACCCATTTCTCAATTATGCAGTTTCCTGAATCCGTAAGTGGTATTAGCCTTCAGCCAACTGGACCACAGAAATGTACTAAAGTGCTATACAAGTATTGATCTACAACAGTACAGTGTTTGTGCAGTTCTCTATTCAGATTAATCCCACTGACATGTCCACCACATTCACTTCTAACTCAACTCCTTATCCTTTCACCTCATTTAGTAATCATATGTTTTTAACAAACAGCTTGAAAATGAATTTCAGTTTGTGGTAAAAGGGCTAAGTCCACTCTTCTAAAGTAGGGAGGTGCAAGGAAAGACATTAAGACTAGAGTTAGGGGGGTTGCCAGGGTAAAGAGGTGGCCATATTTGTTGTGGGCATAGAGAGATAGGAATTCAATATGTAATAGGCAGCCCACAGAACAGAGATTTTAGTATCCATGCAGAGAAGAGGAAAAAAGCACATTTCAGCCAAACAGCAAGTAGAGGTTGCATTCTATTAATTCAGTAATCACTATGCTCCAAGCCTTTACTTTTAAAATTATTTAGCCCAACACTTAATTATCTAATACAAGAAGCATCCTCAAATTATTATTTCAGTAAGAAAAATTATTCATCCAGGGAAATTCGTAAGGATTTTTTCTGCAGAATAGAGGTATTGTGAGCATTTAAAGAAAAAAATATAGAAGTATTTCTGATGTTTAAGTACCCTGGATAAAAATAAATAGCAGATTCGCAGCAAAGCTGGTCTTTTATGGAGAAAAAAAACTAATACATTCCATTTGGTAAGCGTGACCTAATGGTGCAACATCACCACAATATGCTAAACAACATCTGTAATTCTTAGCATGAAATTAGAACATCTTGTACACCATGAACAAAGTGGATCCAAAAGAGGTCGTTACGTGCATTGCTCATAAAGCTTTCCTGCTGGCAGACTTACAGGAGGCAGAGTGCTCCACAAGGGAGATACCTGCTTTCACAGCATTGAAAGGTGTCCTGTTGGTACGCATACATCCTTTATTAACTTAGCTCATTGCTTCCCTTTTCTGTCTCTTGCATTACTAGTAAAGCTGGCTGTAAAATGTGAAATCCCTTCCTGTAAAAATTTTCAATATTTTTAAAAACAAATTTAACTTGAACCAGGACAAAATGCAAAAAAATAAAAAAATAAAAAAGGAAATTTTGTGTGTGAAGGCATTTCAAAAAAATATTCCATTTTAGGGGAAAAAAAAACAAAAAATTGTTTTTCATCTTCTTGTAAGAAAACTGCCTTTCAGACCCATTGCCTGGGAAGCAGAGAGCCCAGCCAGCCACTCCACCAGCCCTCACTCCCCAACCCTGGTTCCTGCTCAGCCCTTCTAGCAGAGCGCTTTGGGCCAGCAGAAAGTGAAATTGACAAACACCTTCCAGATTGGCAGCTGACATTCTGATTTTCCCAATGGAAAAAGGAAAATTCTTCTGCAAAACTGAATTTTTCCCATAGAAAGAGGGTATTCTTCATCAGAATATCATTCTAACAAAAAAGTTTCTGACTAGTAATTAGAAGTAGCTAGCAAGCGTTCTTACAAAAAATGAACAGGCGTCAGTGTTTTCAAAACAGAGTATTTTAGAAAATCTTTCCTGGGAATCGCAGCAGGTTTTCAAATATAATTTACTATAAATGAATTCACATTCCCCTAACCTAACCTCCTAAATTATTTTCATGTATCTAGTATTTTTGCTGCACTCTTAGCTGTTTTCAATTACAGTTACCGCCATCTGTTCCAAAATTCATGCACATTTCCAAACCGATTAATTTTTACCACTTTTCAAGACAATCATGAAGAATATCAAACACATTTTTTGAGTTTTGTGTCTGTCAGGGTAATGAGGAACATTTGTGTGTAATACTAAAACTTTTCATGATCAACGTGCTACGAGGCAGCAATTAGTTTCTGCAGCAACATGACTATCCAAAATATGGAGTGTAATGATACATACATTTCAGTATTGCTATGTGTTATATTGAACAAAACAGAGGTGGTAACACTATTCTCATTAGCTTTTCCAATTTGAGGATATGACTGTATTGCTATGTGTTATATTGAACAAAACAGAGGTGGTAACACTATTCTCATTAGCTTTTCCAATTTGAGGATATGACTGTATATGCTATTCCAGAATGGTCTTACCAATTCATAAAAACTGACACTACCCTAACTTTTGTGTTACTTCCTGGAGTAATATTCATTTCCTTCACAATGTGATTATACTAACCTCATCAATCATCTACCACCATTATTAAGTCTTGGAAAAGTGTTTGCAGTTCTAATATCTTGTAATACCCAATTACAGAAATCAAAGGATTTGTCTGTACTGATCATTAAAATTATGTAAACTACTCTTTCCGTGTGTATTATCTTCCTTCTGTTTATATTAAACTTAATCTCTGACTACTGTAGCAAGTTATATAGACCACTTTGTATTTTAAAAATTCCTCATTTTCAAGTCACCCGCAAATTAATTTAGCGTCACATTAACATTCACAAAATCATCACTATGGTATAAACTACTACTCCCACCCTATACTGAACCATCAGATACCCAACCATTGACAAACAAACAATCTTCGGCTTCCTAACACTAATCCGATACAGTACAAATTGAAACAATAGGCTCCATTTTGAGAAGGTGTAAAGGTTCCATTTTCCACAAAGGGGCTGCCTTTATTAAAACCAGTAAAATAAACCTTCCTTTTCAAAAATATTTTGTTCAAATATTGCTATAAATCTGACTAACCACGCTGAGTTAAGAACTGCAGAGCAGGTTGTGTCTGCTGATTCACACAGTTAGAAGGCCCTCTGCTGCAGGTCTCACCCCTCATGTGAAAAGGTGGGGAGAAATCAGTCACTTTCACTACTTAGTTCTCTTCATTCACTTTCTGGAAATCAGGACAGGTCATTCTTCAGAGTCAGAATTGTGCTGGGTGAGGAGACAGCAGGCCAGGCAGCACACATCATGCACTCCTGACCCCAAAGAGATTAGTTAGATAAGGTAAATACAACCTCATATAGAGAAGCAGGTGCAGAGGACCCCTAGCCAAATAAAACATAAATAAATATCAAGACAAAGGGCTTTATTTAATCATCTTCACTCTTGATATGATCTCGGGAAATATTTATGGTCCTGCGCACAGGGCTAATAGCAAACAAAAGAGGAAGTAGTCTCTAATCATATTATATGTATATTTATACTTTAACAGCTACTGGGGAAGAACTCATACAAAATTGCCTATATTTATCATCTCCCATAGAGATAAAACTCCCCAAGCTCATAAATAGAGAGCTAGCACAAGAGGTACAGTACGTTACATGAACAAAGTGAAATACTATAATTCTTTTAACAGCATGTACTGGAATTTTGAGTTTATACCTATGAATGAATATTTTACCAGAAGCATTACTGCTTACTATATTGTATTGGGTAAGGAAACGAATCTCGGTTTCCACAAGAGGGAGCACTGAATCAGCTCTTTGACTTTTGTTTACATTAAATTGGAAGGAATCCTACACCTCTTGGAAGTGAATTGACAGATTAAATCTGTTACACATTCTCCTCCCATTCAGAATAGTAACTGCTTCCCTTAATGGTTTTCTGCTCTCCATTATCTCTATTTGTAAAAATGAGTAATCCAAGACTTCAAGAACTCCATATACTGGAAAAAGTACACATTTTGTAAGATTGTTGTAGCAGTAAAAGTAGTGCTTCCTTAACTAGAAAACAATACTGAGAGATACAAATATTTATTTAGTGGAAGAAAAATGTGGCTGTCACACTTACATCCCACTACCAAAATAAATGAAATTCTGTTGTGTAATGCAAAATTATTACAATAGGTAGAAAACATCTGAGGATACTTATAAAAATCTGCACTAGAGCTTAGTTTCTTTCATTTTTAAAACAAATGCATTTTAATGTACATTTTCTGCTGTCTAAGGTATAGTTTTAAAATGAAATTCAGTTAGCAACGACATACCACATTTTCTTTTCAGCTGGTAGCACAGCTTTATTTAAGTACAGTTGAGAGGATGAGTAGTAAACTACACAGCTAACTTAGCTTAAAAAAACCCCAGTCTTAAGCAGTAAATATCTGCCATAAAATTTACTAATACTGTTATTTAATCTAGGTTATTTTGTGAAGAGCAGCTTACTTTGTGTCCTAAGCATATAAATTTCTTGCCTTCTATGTGAGCAACAATCTTTAAGCGTCCTTAGTGAACTTAAAAACTGCAGAAAAATTTAGAAATAATTGTTTCCATACTCCCTGTTGAAAATCATAATATTCTTTGTGACAACATTTGGCTTGTGTGGGAATTATGGTGGTGTCAAAAAGGCTTGCAGCTTCAGGTGACTACAGAAGGTTAATCTGTGGCTGAGGCTTAAGCAGCAAAAATATTGTTTTCATTAAAATGCAATTCTTAAAAAATGCTTTTCAATAACAGTTTTTCTAAGAATTAGCTAGCAGCTCTTAAATATTTCACAATATTCTGAAAGCACATTCCAAATTCTTAACTCTATGCTTTTTTCATTACATTACTTAAAAACTATAACACATTAAATCACAAAACCCTGGCAAAAATGCTGACGTGTTAATCTAAGAATCTGTATTCAGTAACCAACATTTCATATACGTTTAAAATAAAAAAGAAATTACCTAATATTAATCCCACCATTGTACTCAAATATCCGGTTCCGCTACCCAGATTCAGAAAAGATAATCCTGGTTGAAGTTTCAATGCCTCCATGACTTCAGAATAAATGCAAGGTGCTGATAAGTGTATATTTCCATGCTTCCAAGCCAAGTCTTTATAAGCATTGTCCCTGTATCCTTCTAGATAATAATCACCACGGTCAATTGCTCTGAAGGCTTGCTCCACTCTCTCAGTGCGAATATACTGAGCTTCTTTCAAGTTATCAATTAAATCATCATTGTCTTCCCCAGCACTCACAGCTCCTCCCATGATGAATTTCTATGATAATTCAATGAATTTGAAAATACATTAGCAGGAGCGTTTTGAAGTGTCAGTGTGTAACAGACTCTGTTCTTTTCCTTTCAACAGCACATCAGAACATCACAAATGAATCCTGGGAGAAAAAAAAAAAAAAGTTTACTTGTTTTGAATTTCACAGGGAAAAAAGGCAGCATCAACTAATTAATACAGAGATCACTTAACAAAAGGGGTAGCAAGGGGAAGAACAGTAAAGCTACTGGTTTGAAGTGTGGTTCGACTTCACTGGAAAATTAACAAAGTATTAAAAAAGTGACAGTAGTATTCCATGCTTAAATCTTTGTCTTCCAGATTCAATTTACTTAGTCTACATGTACAAAGATTCCCCCTCCCCCCATAATTGTCAAGTCTGAATATTCACCATGTTCTACTCTGTTTAGGCTCTTGCACTGAACCTATCCCCATGGTTTCTGAGCACCTTAAAAAAAAAAAAAGCTTTCAAAAAACATTGAGTGGGATTTTTCAATAGCATCTACATAACTTTCAGTGGAACTCGTGCTTCTAAATCACCCAGGTACTTTTGAAAATCCTGCCTAGTATTGGACAAATAAGTGTTCTTTCCTAAAAGAGGAAAGGTTATGCCTGGGGTTTTTGTTTATTTTCAAACTATATAATCCAAATCAATAAAGTTAAGCTATGTTCTTTCTGGTTTGCATCACTAGTGGTTAAACACCACACCGACTCCAGATGTCTTAACCGTTTGGATAATGATGCATGAGCTGGAATAAAATTCCGCTCAGACTCACATACTGGTAAAATTCTATGATTAAGTTTATCAGCTACAGGGAAATGGGGCATTTTTGGGGAAACACACCTTTCAAACATTCTTACTGCATCAAGAAGCAACAAAAAAGGGAGGGAAGGGGCAACCTTTTTCTACCAATCACAGGCGTAATTACTACCTTATATGTGGACCAGTCAACATAGGTAAGAACAGAAATCACAGTTCCTGTCTCAAAGTTTAGTGGACAGTATTAGTTTCACAGTAACTGCATCTGTATTCCCCCGTTCATGGTCTACTCCATGAGTTCCCGCTTTCAGGTTTCCAGCCATCACCCGTCTTTGCCTAGGGACCCTTGTTCCACTCCTTTCTGAAGAGGGGTGTGAAGGCTGCACAGTCCTCTGCCATCTACTGCGGTATCTCCAGCAAGCCAGTCTGCCTAAAAGGCCAGCGTGTGTACTTTGCAGTCTCTTCAAGAGCTATGACTAGTGTGTTACTAGCAGTTACAAGTTACCACATGGCTCTTTCTAAGCAAGCACTTTTATTCTTCAGATAAAAGCATTACAGAAAAAATATATTTAAAAACCCAACAAACATTTCTATATGCATGCTAAAAGCTCACAAGAGACTACGCAGGATTATGGGGCTCAAGTGGGCAAAAGTCATTCCAACTCTTCTTCCAGGGTTGGGGCATCCCTTGGACAGAAAATCCTGTCCATCTGTTGGATCAGGAAGAAGAGCCCCAAGTCAGTGTAAACTCAGGCTATTTATCCAAAAATCTTGCCTTTGTCTCTTGGTCTCTGAATAATCCAGTTTGAACTAATATATGTGAGCCTTACTGGGAGGTATTATAATCTTCACCACCATCCACTGTTTTTGATTCCTGGAGGAGCTGTGGCAGCCTGCCCCCAGGGAGTAGAACACAATCACCATTCATTTCATACAATGGACCCCAAAGATACTTAAACTTTATTCAATAAGGTCACCCAAGGATATGGCAGGAAGTTGTCATATATGCCACAGACCTCCACCTAGGCTTCATATATGGATGGAGCCCCTCTCTCACACACACATGCAGAATATTATCTGCGCTGGCAGTGCAGAAGAATGACCAGCCCAATTCAACTCAAATGTGGAATGTTCCACAAAATCCAATACAGTAACTCCTCGCTTAACGTTGTAGTTATGTTCTTGAAAAATGCAACTTTAAGCGAAACGATGTTAAGTGAATCAAATTTCCCCATAAGAATTAATATAAATATGGGGGATTAGGTTCCAGGGACATTTTTTTCCACCAAAAGATTATATATATATATACACACACACACACACACACACACACACACACACACACATATACACTATAAGTTTTAAACAAACAATTTAATACTGTACATAGCAATGATGATTGTGAAGTTTGGTTGATGTGGTCAGGGGCGGCTCTATGTTTTTTGCCGCCCCAAGCACGGAAGTCAGGTGGCCTTCGGTCCGCTGGTCACGCGGCATTGGCGGCGTTTCTGTGGATGATCTGCTGGTCCCGCGCCTTCAGCGTACCCGCCGTCGAATTGCTGACGAAGCCGCGGAACCGGCAGATCACCCACAGAAATGCCGCCGAATCCGCGTGACTAGTGGACTGAAAGCTGCCTGACTGCCGCCCTCATGGCGACCGGCATGCTGCCCCCCACGACTTGCCGCCCCAGGCACGCGCTTGCTGCGCTGGTGCCTGGAGCTGCCCCTGGAGGTGGTGAAGTCAGAGGGTGGAAGAGGGTGGGATATTTCCCAGGGAATGCCTTACTGTTAAATGATGAAGTAGAACTCGGCTGAGCCCTCAAGGGTTAACACGTTGTTAATGTAGCCTCATACTCTACAAGGCAGCACGAATGGAGGGAGGGGGAGACAGCATGGCAGACAGAGACACACACCCTGTGTGTGTGAGAAAGAGAGATACACATTGTCCCTTTAACTACGCTGAACCACTCTAAGTAGATTGCCTTTTTAAGTAGACCAGGAAGTTGAGACAGCAGCCGCTGCCAGCACGCTCCCTCCATCCTGAGCCCTGTCGTGGTCGCTCTCCCCTCCCCCCCCCGCTCTATGGAAATGGGGTAAGCAGGGAGCAGGAGCAGGGGTGAGGGGGACACCCTGATATTAGCCCCTCTCTTCCTCCTCCACAGCAAGCAGGAGGCTCCCGGGAGCAGTTCCAAGGCAGAGGGCAGGAGCAGCACATGGCAGTGGGGGGAGGGACAGCTGAACTGCTGGCAATTGATAGCCTGCTGGGCAGCGGCCCACAGGGAACTTAAGGGAGTGGGGAGCTGATAGGGGGGCTGCCGGTCCATCCTGGTTCCAAGCCCCCACCAGCTACCTCCGACGGGCTACTCTTTCTGCAAGCAGTGGACAAAGCAGGCGGCTGCCAAATGACATTATAAGGGAGCACTGTGCAAGTTTAAATGAGCATGTTCTCTAATTGATCAGCAACGTAACAACGAAACAACGTTAACCAGGACGATTTTAAGTGAGGAGTTACTGTACACTTGGGAGCTCAGATGGTAGAACTTTTCATGTTAGCCACTAGAGGACAAAAAAAAAAAAAAAAAAAAAACTACAAATATTTGTATCACTCCAATCACTAGATTGACAATGGTACACACATATAAACCAAAACAGTAAAATAGGAGATGACAATAGCACATTTAATTTGCATATTTGTATTTTAAAAAATTAGTGAATAAAATGTTAGCAGAAATTCGCCTGGCACCAATTATCTGCTAATTAATGTGTGCCAAGCAAGAATGGGCATTTTGCCTTGTATGGCTTGAATGCATTCTAATAGAATATATAAGACTTCATTCACAAAAAGCATACCAGCTGCTATTTTACTACTAACTACTTAGACACATTCCAACTGGCACTTGCAGCCAGGATCATATATCCCAGTGAGGTTTCGGCCTATTTTAGAATACTCTCTCTCATATACCTATTCAAATCCCTAGTTTATGCGTTCCTATTTGTGTGGTCTAAGAAGTTGGGAATTTGCAAGGTTACAAATCGCAGGTATACACAATTGTACAACCCTACAACTGACTGAAAATCTGGCACTTAACGTTAGGTTTATTGAAGTGACCAGTGCAACACTCTTGCTGGAGTGAGGTACTTTAACAGAGAACCTTAGTTATACATCTTTAAAAATGTCCATAATACTGCAGAACTACTGAATTCTGTGACAAGAAAAGCAAACAGAATGAAGAGACTGATGTAGAAATATTACATTGATACAAAAACTACATTGGGGCATCATTAATGTTGGGAATTTAAATATACAAATATCAGGAATTTCAAGAGTTAAAATGCTCCCAACCTTAGCTCCATTATCACTGTATGAAAGAGTTCTGTAACTCTAAGAATCGTTTCACTTAGCAACATAAAAACCTCAAGCTGAATCAATAATCGCCATTTTCCTCTTAAAGACAAAGACTCCAATTTGCTGTTGTATGATGATGTAGTATTCTCATCTTTTAGGGTACAGATCTATACACAATTCAGTGGTAATAACTTGTCTTCATAAATTTATATTTACGTTCTTTGACTCTTTACCTATACAATGTTTTGTCTCAGATAATATTTTAACCATTGAAAGTAACTCAAGGACAAATATTTTGTACACCTTGTATAACTTTAAGTAGTATGGTCCCCTCTGGACTTGAATGTGAGCAAAAAAATCAATATGGGCATTTTGGTCCTTCCATCATCTTTTGTTTTGCTGCTTTGCCACCAGATGATGGGCCTTGTGTGTCCAAAATAAATGTAACAAATACAGTAATACGCAATACAAATACATTGCAAATAATGAATATTGTATGTTATGGAGAATGAGGGAGCCATCTGTATATTTTATAAATATATGCACCTCAATTTACCTGCTTGGAGTTAAATCAAAGGAAGCTGATAGTGGTATACACACAGGAAACAAATCAAAACAATGACAAAGATAAAGTACCCCCAGAAAGAATACCAAGGGTCATTAACGGAACAATGGGGGTGCTATTAATTGGTAAATGGCCAGCTGCCAAGCTTCAGGTTAAAGACCCTGACCCAAAGAGAGGAAAGGGGGCAAATGGGCAGCTGCAACTGGAGGTGAGTCTCTCTGAGAGAGTTCTGCAGAGGTGTTTGTCTCTCCCAGTTCAAGGGTAGGGATGTCTATATTCTTTCCTTGCAATTAAAACTTGCAAAGGAATAAAGTTTAGGTAAGACCCGGGTGTTGGGTTTACCCCTTTTCTCTGCTTGCTACATACTTTTGGGTGAATAAATAATACTTTGTTTTGAAGAACCTGTTTCTGAGTCATTTTAATCAGCCACTGCTCAGATTCCTGGAGGAAAAGGGCTTACAGGTGCCAAGCACAGGTGGATCTGTCATGTTATCACAGTTGGTAAACTGGGGGTGGGGAGTGCAGCATGGTAGTGGTAGGACTGCATGGCTCCACCTGAGAAGGGTGAAGATGAATGCACCTCTCTGATGACACGTTGCACTAAGAGAAACTAAAGAGATCTAAAGCGCAACTTGCCCTCTAACAGTGATATATGTACTTTAAGAATTGCAGAACTGTCAAAGAAGAAGCTACAAAACAGTGACAAAATGTTCAGGAACGCATGTTCCAAATGGCTGAATATACTGGGGAAAATGCATTCATTATTGGAGAACTGCAAATTGCATGTTCAATTTGAATACTCATTTGTGAAAATTTACCTTCCAAATTCAATAAGTAAAACTATTTGAATTCTCCTAATAAGATTCTAAATGCCCAGTGGATTTGTTACATGCACATTTTCACAAACCTTTCAGAACATTAAGCTGTTTGGATTACATAAGAACTGACACCCACTGCAATCTATTCATGCCCTTTCAGTTTTGACTTTACATATCTTTATTACCCCACGTAGTATCTCCCCTCTGCTACACACTTAAAAAAATCCCTTTTTAATTTTAGGCCTTTAAAAGCCACTAGTATAACCATATTGGTCTTACTACTTTCCATTTTCCTTCCATTTGTTTTCTGTTGTGCCTTGAAGATTAATCCCTTCAGATATTAACTACTTTAGTTCATGTTCATGGAATCCTAACTATAGACTTACAGGGGTTTATTATTTATTTTTAAGGTTCATTATCTTTATACTAGTGCTTTCATCCTCTATTCTTAGTACCATGCTCTTCTGTGAACAGCATTACCTAAATGTCCAGGTTCTCAGCCAATTCTTCCATACTGGCCAATATAAGAAATAAAATACCTATGATCAAGTTAGTTCCAGTACTCTCCAGAACAAGATATCGGATAACATTTTCAAAAGTGCCTAAGTTCCAGTCTCAAAAGTGGCTTGGGCATTTAGGAACATAAGACTCATTGAAAGTTAATGGGCCTTAGGGCTGGTCTACACTGGGGCGGGGGATCGATCCAAGATACGCAACTTCAGCTACGCGAATAGTGTAGCTGAAGTCGAAGTATCTTGGATCGAATTACCTGGGGTCCACACGGCGCAGGATCGACAGCCGCGGCTCCCCCGTCAACTGCGCTACCACCGCTCGCTCTGGTGGAGTTCCGGAGTCGACGGTGAGTGCGTTCGGGGATCGATATATCACGTCTTAACGAGACACGATATATCGATCCCGGATAAATAGATTGCTACCCACCGATACGGCGGGTAGTGAAGACGTACCCTTAGGTTCCAAATCAATTCCATGCAAAGGAAAAAGAGCTGAGACAAAAGTACCAGAAAGCAAAGGAGAACAATACTAGCTCTGGCATCAACACATTATTAGTGCTTTTTTGTAATAAACTAGATGCTACAGTCAGCAGGGCACCTGCCACCTCTCCATGTAACCAATGAGAACACTTCATGTCCTGGAGAGGAGGAGGAAAAGGCAGCACCTCCCCACCCGCTGCAGCGATGAATGAGGTGAGGCATTTGGCATCAGGCAGGAAGCTGGCAATAACCCAGAATACTGCAAGTTGGCTGAAAACCAGGAATTGTTCAGTACCCAGCTGGACCCCCAGACACAGTTTAAATGGCTCAGGCTGACACATATTTCATTCCTGGGAGAGAGACTCTTGAAGATGCAAGTGATAACTAATGAACCATAATGTAGGCAGATATACCCATACACTTAGCAAATGCATACCTTGTATGTTAACTGGCAAGACAAAGCTGATGAAAAGGCAGAATATATGGGCAAATGCTTTCTACCCAGTATGGCTGCAAACACTGTTCACCTTAATTACTGTACGAGGTGGAAAATTCTGAGTAGCTGCAACAGTTATCATGGGCTGCCAGCACCACCACTACCCAACCTAACAACTGTTCTCTATTTCATTATTGGCAATCTCATTGGGGAGAATCTCACTAACAATTTCAGAACAACTGTTTGCAATCAGAGATTAAACGAAGTGCTCAAATGAGGACGAGTTCTCCGAGACCATGCAGGACTCCAATCAAAACATGAGGGATGCGAAAGAGTGGTGCGAACAGTTGCTAGAAAGGAGGAAGGATGGAGATGCACAGAAATACATGCGACATCTACCCTGCTGTTTGAACAAGTTGTTGACCAGGGGGCAACAAGGACACCACCGCAGTAGTTCTACCCACTCCAAAGAATGGACAATATGCGTTTCTGGGAGGGATCATACCCTCCAGCCCCTTCCTTTAGCCACCAACCCTCCACTCATCAGTTCCCACTGCACTCTACTCCAGCGGACAAGAGCTCAAATAACACAATTGTTTTGATTACACGTACTGTCATTTGTGATGCACTGGTGTTGAGTCTGTATGCTGCACTTTTTGCACAAAGTTATGGTGTGTGTCACTAGTAAAGTCAAAGTCATCTGTAAGTTGCTGACTCTTGTGACTGGCATGTACTGTTGTTAATAAAGTACACATTGCTTGAAAGTTTATGTTTATGAAAGTTTGTGATTTCTGACATTACAGTAGTACTAGAAAATAATTCATATAGGCAGAAAGACTTCCATACCTCAATTAAAAAATTGAATGGAGTTGTCACCCAGTCCGGAATGACTCATGACTGTGAGTGCCAACCTCAGGGTAGACGGGCAAAAACCATGGCAGACACCCCAAACTGGTGGTATGTTCTATAGATTTCACCAACCCAGGAACACATGTGAACTCCTGAAACACTGTAATAGTCTTACCATGGAGTCACAGACAGTCCCCTTGGGCACTCCTGTATTTTGCCACTCAGGCAAGCTGGACTTAGTGATAAATGGTCACTAATACCAAAGATCACAAAATATTCAGGTTGCTCCCAGTCCCAAAAGACCAGTCACTTACCCCAAGTCAATCTGTACCTCAGATCTCATACCAAAAAACACTTGTAGCCAATCCCATAGTAAACTAAATAAGGATTTATTAACTAGGAAAAAGAAATGAGAGAGTTAGTTACAAGTTAAAGCAGGCAACATATATACACATATGTGTGTTACAGTCTATGGTTCCAAAAAGTAACAGAGGTAACCTGTCAGCACTGAATGTCTTTTAGGGCTAACTCAGGTTGACCATGGGGATCTCTACTTTTATTTCCTAGCTCCAGCACTGTGAGAGTCCAAACAGAAAAGAGATGAAAAATTTTCATGTCAGGTCCTCTTTATTTCCTTCTTCCGGAATTCAAGCTAACAGCACAAGCTTTCTTGCATGTAGCACCTTCAATGATCTATGGGGGCCATTGACCCAGTCTATGTATTGTGATGTTTCAGAATGGCCCATTTGTGGGCAGGGAATAGTCTTTGATGGGCAGGGGAACCATTCTTTTTGCATGCATTCACAAGTTCAGAGCAGGCATTTTTACGGTTATAAAGCAAAACTTACATATTACCTAGAACATGGGATACAGACATCACAAGTAAGATTAATACATGCAGCAACTTATAAGGATTCCATACAGTTTAACCACATCCTTTCAAGTCTAACACCTATCTTAAACAATACTAACATACAGGTGAGCTGGTCTGGTTTCCTGCCATGAATCTGTCAGCGCTGAGCTGACGCCTGTAGCCTTGGCAAGAGCTAGCATCCCGTCTACCAGCATCACAGTAGTATTTAGAGGTCAGTAACACACAGAGCTAGCATCCCGTCTACCAGCATCACAGTAGTATTTAGAGGTCAGTAACACACACACACACACACACACACACTTCTTCAATCTAAAAATACACCAGTAATTATTTTATTAATGCTCTGATACATTCCTTGTCAGCCTTCCATACTTCAATAAAACATTCTTTGAACTTGAACTTCCAGAAATGTAGGGCTGGAAGGCATCTTGAGAGGTCATCCAGTCCAGCCTGCAGTGATGGGGATTCCACAACCTCCGTTGGAAGCCTACACCAGACTTTATCTACCCTTAAGGTTAGAAGTTTCTTCTTAATATCTAACCTAAGTCTCCCTTGCTGCAGGTTAAGCCAAGTACTTCTTGTCCTTCCTCCAGTGGACATGGAGAACAATTGATCACCATCCTCTTTATAACAGCCCTTGACATATTTGAAGATTGTTATCCAGTCCCCCCTCAGTCTTCTTTGCTCGTCTAAATATGCCCATTTTTTAAAACCTTTCCTTATAGGTCAGGTTTTCTAAATCTCTTATTTCTGTTGCTCTCCTCTGGACTCTCTCCAGTTAATAGGCAGCAGGTTTAAAACAAATAAAAGGAAGTATTTCTTCACACAATGCACGGTCAGCCTGTAGAACTCCTTGCCAGAGGATTCTGCGAAGGCCAAGACCATAACAGGGTTAAAAAACACTAGCTAAATCCATGGAGGATAGGTCCATCAATGGCTATTAGCCGGGATGGGCAGAAATAGTGTCCCTATCCTCTGTTTGCCAGAAGCTGGGAATGAGTGACAGGGGATGGATCACTTGATGATTACCTGTTCTACTCATTTCCTCTGGGGCACCTGGCACTGGCCACTGTCGGTAGACAGGATACTGGGCTAGATGGATCTTTGGTCTGACCCAGTAGGGCCATTCTTATGTTCTTAATTTATCTACATCTTTCCTAAAGTGTGACACCCAAAATTGGACACAGTACTCCAGCTGAGGCCTCACCAGTGCCAAGTAAAACAGGACAATTGCCTTCTGTGTCTTACCCATCACACTCCTATTAATATATCCCAGAATGATATTAGCCTTTTTTCGCAACTGCATCACATTGTTGACTCATATTCAATTTGTGATTCACTATAACTACCAGATCTTTATTTAGTAGTACTAACACCCAGCCAGTTAGTCCCCATTTTATAATTGTGCATTTGATTTTCCTTTCTAGGTTTACATGTATATTATCCACACACACACCCCACCCCCGAAACAAAATCAATCACACACCACAGGTTTGAGCAGAGTGTAAATACAATATACCACCAGTTACTGCACTAATGATCACATAAAAACACTGTCAAGTTATTACCTGTAATCAAAGTAAACTTTTAAAGTTTCCCTCATGCAAACTGCACTACAGCGGCATTGTTAAGCCAGCCTACTTTCAGGCTGTTTGAATTCAGCAGACAGCCTGTCCACCTCTCTCATCCACCCTGGCAATAAGGACTCAAATATTATGCAATGCACAATATTCAGCGACACCTTTGGCAATGTTTTGCTCACTGAGATACAGGCTTGTCATGAGACATGGCTATATGTCCTTCAGTCTTCCAAGTGCAAACTACAAATACATTGTGCAACTGCTCAGGTGACAGTTAAGCCTTTACTTGCTTCTGTCCAGCTTACCAGTAGATGGTTTCATAAGCCAGAGAAACATCACCAGAATTGTGACTGGCAGAGACACCCCATCAATGTCAAGTGAACAGTGCAGGAAACAAGTCCCTGTTTTCTGCTTGTTAGAAAGTCCAGAGTTCCTAAAAATTTAGGCAGCAGACTTTTCTGGACCAGCTGACATTTATGTCAGTAGGCATCTATGGTGAGTCATGATGGCCTGCATAACTGAGAAGTACACTCTGAGGCTAGGCAAGGAGCACAGAATGAGGACATGTTTCAGAGTAGCAGCCGTGTTAGTCTGTATCCGCAAAAAGAGGAGGAGTACTTGTGGCACCTTAGAGACTAACAAATTTATTTGAGCATAAGCTTTCGTGGGCTACAGCCTACTTCATTGGATGCATGTAGTGGAAAATACAGTAGGAAGATTATATATATATATATATATATATACACACACACACACACACACCTTGGCTACACTTGCGAGTTACAGCGCTGTAAAGCCGCCCCCAGAGCTGTAACTCACTCCCCGTCCACACTGGCAAGGCATTTGCAGCGCTGTATCTCCATGGTTGCAGCGCTACATGTACTCCACCTCTCCGAGAGGAATACCGTGTATTGCGCTGCCGCTGCAGCGCTGCGGCGCCAGTGTGGCCGCCCAATGTGCTGTGAATGGCCTCCAGAATTATTCGGCAGTATCCCACAATGCCTGTTCTAGCCACTCTGGTCATCAGTTCAAACTCTACTGCCCTGGCCTCAGGTAACCAACCATGTGACCCACCCTTTACATTCCCCGGGAATTTTAAAAATCCCCTTCCTGTTTGCTCAGCCCGGCGTGGTGTGGAGTGCTATCAGCGAATCTTTCCAGGTGACCATGCCTCCACGCGCCAAGCGAGCCCCAGCATGGAGCAATGGCGAGTTGCTGGACCTCATCAGTGTTTGGGGGGAGCAAGCTGTACAGTCCCAGCTGCGCTCCAGCCGTAGGAATTACGATACCTTCGGGAAGGTATCAAAGGACATGATGGAAAGGGGCCATGACCGGGACGCCCTGCAGTGCAGGATTAAAGTGAAGGAGCTGCGGAGTGCCTACCTCAAAGCCCGCGACGCAAACGGCCGTTCGGGTGCTCCCCCCATGACCTGCCGATTCTACAAAGAGCTGGATGCGATACTTGGGGTTAACCCCACCTCCACTCCGAGCACCACCATGGACACTTCAGAGTCGGTGTGGGGGGAGGAGGAGGAGGAAAACGGGAGTGATGGTGGTGGGCCGGATGGAGACACCCCAGAATCCCTGGAGCCATGCAGCCAGCAGCTCTTCTCAAGCCAGGAGGAAGGTAGCCAGTCGCAACGGCCGGTATTTGGTGGAGGACAAACAGAAGAGCAGGTTCCCGGTAAGCGGGTTTTTTTTTCGGGAAGGAATTTTTTCGGTGCGGGCTCTTTGGGAGAGGAGGGTTAGGCATGCATGCCTAGATGCGGAATAGTGCATTGATGTGGTTTATCACATCGCGGTAATCAGCCTCGGTAATCTCCTCAAATGTCTCATCCAGAACGTGTGTAATGCGCTTGCGCAGGTTTATCGGGAGAGCTACCGTGGTCCTTGTCCCAGCCAGGCTAACGTGTCCGCGCCACTGTGCCGCGAGGGGACCATTGCTGCACACAGGCAAGCTGCATATGGGCCAGGGCGGAAGCCGCATTGCAGTAGAAGACCCTCCCTTGCTTCCCAGGTCACCCTCAGCAGCGAGATATCGTCCAGGACCAACTCCTGTGGAAAATGTTGGGACAGTGTTCAGTGTAGGTGCCCCCTGAAGCTGTTGGCTCTCCCCAAGGCACAGAAACCCAGAGGACAGTGCAGCCCTGAAACAATCAGTCCCCCTTACTCACCATTTTGAGGCTCCCGTGGGATATGTGCGCTCTGTTTCGGACGGGAAAATTATGCTATTGTGTAGACCCTGTGTGTTTTCTACTCCTTAAGTGCGGGGGGAATCATTACTCTGTCTGGTATAAACAATGCTGCCTCTGTTAAATGTTGCATTTTGCCTATACAGCTGCATCAACCTTGAGACCTCAGCCGTCCCCCTTATCGCCTGCTCAGAGAGTGCAAAGACTCAGGAAGAGACCGCGAAAAAGCAAAGAAGACATGCTGCAAGAAGTGATGCGGCAATCTATTAAAGAGAATGAGAAAGCACAGGACTGGAGGGAGAGAGAAAGCAGAATCCGCCAGGAAAACGCAGCGCACCGGCGGCAAAGCACTGATAGGCTCATAAGCATCCTGGAGCGCCAAGCAGATGCTATCCAGGAGCTGGTAGCCATGCAGAAAGAGGAGCAGTACCGCAAATGCAAACGCCACCCCCCCCCTACAGCCCTGGTCCCAAAACTCTTTCCGTTGTGCCCCACTGTCACCTCCAACCCACTTTCCCCAACTTCCGTGTTCTTCACGCCACCCGCTGCCTCCAACACCAGTATCTTCACCACCCAGCCCTGAAAACCACGACCCTTACCCTCTGCACTCAACCCCCATCACCATGCAGTATAGCTGTCCTGAAGTGCAGCACTCACTGCACAGCACACCAGACAGGACATATGCAAATCTGTGATTGTACTGTTCCCCACTCCACCCCCTTGTTTCTTTTCAATAAATGGATTCTTTGGCTTTGAAAACATTCTTTATTATTGCATAAAGTAAAAGACTCCTTAGCCCAGGAAATAAACAGGCACTGCAAGTCTGCTTGTCTGCTAAGCAGACACTGATTCCTAAAGATTGGAACTACTGCACTTCACTCCCGTGCAGGGCACCAGATATCACTGCTGGTTTTCACCCTCAAATTGCTCCCTCAAGGCATCCCTAATCCTTGCAGCCCCATGCTGGGCCCCTGTAATAGCCCTGCTCTCTGGCTGTGCAAATTCAGCCTCCAGGTGTTGAACCTCGGAGGTCCATGCCTGAGTGAAGCTTTCACCCTTCCCTTCACAAATATTATGGAGGGCACAGCACGCGGATATAACCGCGGGGATGCTGTTTTCGGCCAAGTCCAGCTTCCCATACAGAGATGGCCAGCGGCCCTTTAAACGGCCAAAGGCACACCCCACAGTCATTCGGCACTGGCTCAGCCTGTAGTTGAACCATTCCTTGCTGCTGTCAAGGCTTCCTGTGTAGGGTTTCATGAGCCACGGCATTAACGGGTAAGCGGGATCTCCAAGGATCACAATGGGCATTTCAACTTCCCCTACTGTGATCTTCCGCTCTGGGAAAAAAGTCCCGGCCTGCATCTTCCTGAACAGCCAAGTGTTCCGAAAGATGTGTGCGTCATGCACCTTTCCGGGCCAGCCTGTGTTAATGTCAATGAAACGCCCACGGTGATCCACAAGCGCCTGGAGAACCATAGAGAAATACCCCTTCCGATTAACATACTCGGATCCTAGGTGGGATGGTGCCAGAATAGGAATGTGCGTCCCATCTATCGCCCCTCCACAGTTAGGGAACCCCATTTGTGCAAAGCCATCCACTATTTCCTGCATGTTACCCAGAGTCACGGTTCTTCTGAGTAGGATGCGATTAACGGCCTTGCAAACTTGCATCAACACGATTCCAACGGTCGACTTTCCCACTCCAAACTGATTTGCAACCGACCGGTAGCTGTCTGGAGTTGCCAGCTTCCAGATTGCAATAGCCACCCGCTTCTCCACTGGCAGGGCAGCTCTCAATCTCGTGTCCTTGCGCCGCAGGGTGGGGGCAAGCTCCTCACAAAGTCCCATGAAAGTGGCTTTTCTCATCCGAAAGTTCTGCAGCCACTGCTCGTCATCCCAGACTTCCATGACGATGTGATCCCACCACTCGGTGCTTGTTTCCCGAGCCCAAAAGTGGCATTCCATGGTGCTGAGCATGTCCGTGAATGCCACAAGCAATTTCGTGTCGTACGCGTTACGCGGCTCGATAGCATCGTCGGATTCCTCACCCTCACTCTCACTTTGGATCTTAAGGAATAGTTCGACAGCCAAACGTGACGTGATGGCGAGACTCGTCAGCATACGCCTCAGCAGTTTGGACTCCATTTCCCGCAGACAGATCGCGCTGCACAGAAACCGTTGAAAGATGGCGCCAAAGGTGGACGGAAACAAAGGGATTTCTGGGATGCGAAGCGATGCATCACGGGGCATTGGGACAGGACCCAGAATCCCCCGCACCCACGCCCCCTTCCCACAACCCACGGCGCCAGAATGGGAAAAGATGCTCTGTGGGATAGCTGCCCATAATGCACCGCTCCCAATAGCGCTGCAATTGCCGCAAATGTGGCCACGACAGTGCGCTGGGCAGCTGTCAGTGTGGACAGACTGCAGCGCTTTCTCTACTCAGCTGCGCGAAGTCAGGTTTAACTCACAGCGCTGTACATCTGCAAGTGTAGCTAAGGCCACAGAGAACATGAAACAATGGGTGTTACTATACACACTATAAGGAGGGTGATCAGTTAAGGTGAATGAGGACATGTATCCTATCTATTGCCCTACCATAATTAGGAAGTCCAGCTCACACTGCAATTAAAAACCCATTGCTGGCCATTTCAGCTGACTTGGGCTCATGGGGCTGTTTAATTGTGGTGTAGACATTCAGGTGCAACTAAACAGCCTCCGAGCCGAAGTCAGCTGGGGATGAGCCACAGGTTTTTAATTACCCTAAGCCCATCCACTATTTTCTGCACATTGCCTACCCTCTGTAGCAGAACACAGTATCACCTTGCATAATTCAATGACTACCCTCATCATTGATTTTCCAATGCCAAACTGATTTTCCATAGCAATCTATGGTTGCAGACTTCCATGTGTCAATCATCACTTGTTTCTCCACTGTATGGGTAACTCATTCTGGGTTATGTACAGTGCAACATGCTTTTTGCCAATACAACCTCATGCTTCGTGGATACAATGCACTGGCATAAGAGGCGAACTGAAATAGTTCAGTCAGTGGCATTATGCCAACAAAACTTTTACCAATACAACATTCCAGTGTCTAAGGCCTTGTCTACAGTATCACTTGAAGTCCATTCCCATCATGTCAAAATGGGCTCTCTTTGCTATTGAGAATGTATAACCTTTTTTGAACATACCAACTGAGCAAGTGCACTGGGAAACCAAAGTCTCAATGAGGCCCCTGCCCTTAGCTCTTGGGTTCAGCAAGTGATTCACTTTCCAAAAGTACACTGAATCAGTCAAGGATTCTGTAATTATGTGAGATTGGAGTTAAGGTAGATGGAAGTGAAACCATTTCATCCAGAATCCCAGGCTCTTTTGTCTAAAACATGGAGTCCAGACATAATCTGAATACTTACTGCATGACATAGGTTGGGGGTGCGATAGGGTGGGGAGGAGGACAGATCTTAAGGAGCCCATGTTGATAGGGATGGGGAGCCCATCTAAATGTGCCCTCCTAGGACCAGTGGTAAAAAGCACATTTTGATGGCTTCCCCATGCCCAGCAAAATATGCAGCCATATACGTGGACAAGCACAACCCCTCCATCACTTGTTTAAGCTTTCAGTCATGACCCTTGTGATATCATTTCACCAGTTGTCCAGTCATCATCATCTTTTCCCGGCTAGATAGGATCTGAATATCTAATTTGAAAAACAAGCAGAGCACCCTTTATGGCATGAGAAGAAGGGAACACACTTCAGGCATATTTATATAAAAAAAGACACTCTCAATAACTTTCCTTTTACAGGGCACCTTTTATACAGATTTTTAATTCAAATGTTTCAATAATTCTAATCAATACCAAATATCTCCTACTGGGCACTATCCATAACACCCCCCTTTTCTTTTATCTTGGACAACTTTTGCTACAGAAAACTCAAAAAAAAAATGCACAATCTGCTTTCAGCCCTGCAGACCAGCTACTACATCTATAGATAGAAATTTGTCCCTACTCCAGTCCCCTTCGAGCCGGGTGCAATGGTACTGAGGAGCTGTAGGGCAAGCATAAGCTCCCACTGGGGAATACCATTAGTGTAAGAGGCCCTGTGTCCTTGCGCTGGTCTCATCCCCCAGCACAGGTATAAATCTGGTCCTAAACATCCTGCTGCACTGATTGACAAACATAGCCAACTGGAAGCTAAAAATGACAACCTGCCTCCCATCTCACTTCCCTCACCAAAACAGTTGTGCCCATATTGCATTTTGAAGAAAGCTCATACCAAGCCATAAGAACTCTTACCTCAACTGTACAGATTAGAATCTGTAACTGGAGGAAAAATTACATTTAGAGTCATTCAAAGTAATTTAAAGTTAGAGGAAAATTTAGCAAAGTAGCAGGACAGGAAGGAAGGAGAAGCAGTCATTCTGTCCTTTTCTGATCAGTGATACTTTCAAGGTAATCAGGACAAGAGGCCTGCTCTCTCTTATCTCTGGCCAGAACTTTGGTCAGTCATTTTACTGATACGTTTAGTCTCTAAACAGCAATCCAAAACAATAAAAGTGGCAAGTGTTCTGGAATAGCTGATCCCCTCACCATTTATTTTATATTTTCCTTGTCCACTCACTCCAAGGGGTGGGGGGAAGGAAAGAATACTTTATTTCAAGGCTAACCCCTACACATACTAGGATAATCATTTATACTCTGATATTAAAGACAACACAGGATATTCTCATCTGCTCCACCCCTTTCAGGCTGAGTAAAAAGGCTGAACAGCATAAAAAAGGACTCAAAGCTCCAGTTCCAGGTGCAAAAGGATTCTGCGCAGTGCAGACACAGTAGAAGACAACTGTATAGCTGCCCTGTGAAGACCTCCTCACAACACTTGACATAGGGGCACGTCAGAGGCAGAGACAGCATACAGCACAGCAGAGCTTCTGGGCAGTACGTGACCCATAAACCAGCCTAGGAAAGCTGCCATAATTTACATGCACCCAGGTTTAAGTTACACCCGGGGCCTCTCTAGCACCCGAAACAATTGAGGATCAGGAGTAGACTCATAGACTTTAAGGTCAGAAGGGACCATTATGATCATCTAGTCTGACCTCCCGCATGTTGCAGGCCACAAAATCTGACCCACCCACTCCTCGAATAATTCTCTCCCATGACTCAGCTGTTGAAGTCCCCAAATCATGATTTAAAGACTTTAAGTCGCAGAGAATCCTCCAGCAAGCGACCCCTGCCCCATGCTGCAGAGGAAGGCGAAAAACCTCCAGGGCCTCTGCCAATCTACCCTGGAGGAAAATTCCTTCCCGACCCCAAATATGGCGATCAGCAGAACCCCGAGCATGCGGGCAAGATTCTCCAGCCAGACCCACATTGACCATTGATACTAATTACCAGCGATGGCACGTTATTGACTTATTGACTAAAATCACATTATCCCATCAAACTATCCCCTCCATAAACTTATCAAGCTTAATCTTAAAGCCAGAGAGGTCTTTCGCCCCCACCGTTTCCCTCGGAAGGCTATTCCAGAACTTCACCCCTCTGACGGTTAGAAACCGTCGTCTAATTTCAAGCCTAAACTTCCCGACGGCCAGTTTATATCCATTTGTTCTCGTGTCCACATTAGTACTAAGCTGAAATAATTCCTCTCCCTCCCTGGTATTTATCCCTCTGATATATTTAAAGAGAGCAATCATATCCCCCCTCAGCATCCTTTTGGTTAGGGTAAACAAACCGAGCTCCTCGAGTCTCCTTTCATACGACAGGTTTTCCATTCCTCGTATCATCCTAGTAGCCCTTCTCTGTACCCGTTCCAGTTTGAGTTCATCCTTCTTAAACATGGGAGACCAGAACTGCACACAGTACTCCAAATGAGGTCCCACCAGCGCCTTGTATAACGGAAGCAGCACCTCCTTATCCCTACTAGAAATACCTCGCCTAATGCATCCCAAGACCGCATTAGCTTTTTTCACGGCCACGTCGCATTGCCGACTCATAGTCATCCTGCGATCAACCAGGACTCCGAGGTCCTTCTCCTCCTCCGTTACTTCCAACCGATGCGTCCCTAGCTTATAACTAAAATTCTTGTTAGTCATCCCTAAATGCATCACCTTACACTTCTCACTATTAAATTTCATCCTATTACTATTACTCCAGTTTACCAGGTCATCCAAGTCTCCCTGCAGGATATCCCGATCCTTCTCCGGATTGGCAATACCTCCCAACTTTGTGTCATCCGCAAACTTTATCAGCCCACTTCTACATTCGGTTTCGAGGTCAGTAATAAATAGATTAAATAAAATCGGACCCAAAACCGAACCTTGAGGAACTCCACTGGTCACCTCCCTCCAACCTGACAGTTCACCTTTCAGTACGACCCGCTGCAGTCTCCCCTTTAACCAGTTCTTTATCCACCCCTGGATTTTCATATCGATCCCCATCTTTTCCAATTTAACCAATAATTCCTCATGCGGTACCGTATCAAACGCTTTATTGAAATCGAGGTATATTAGATCCACCGCATTTCCTTTATCTAAAAAATCTGTTACTTTCTCAAAGAAGGAGATCAGGTTGGTTTGGCACGATCTGCCTTTCGTAAAACCATGTTGTAATTTGTCCCAATTGCCATTGACCTCAAGGTCCTTAACCACTTTCTCCTTCAAAATTTTTTCCAAGACCTTGCCTATTACAGATGTTAAACTAACAGGCCTGTAGTTACCCGGGTCACTTTTTTTCCCCTTCTTGAAAATAGGAACCACATTAGCTATTCTCCAGTCCAACGGTACCACCCCCGAGTTTACAGATTCATTAAAAATTATCGCTAACGGGCTTGCAATTTCTCTCGCCAGTTCCTTTAATATTCTCGGATGAAGATCATCCGGTCCGCCCGATTTAGTCCCGTTAAGCTGTTCGAGTTTGGCTTCTACCTCGGGTACTGTAATGTCAACCCCCCATCCTTTATTCCCCTCTGTCACGCTGTCTCTATTCCTAAACCCTTCATTAGCCTCATTAAAGACCGATGGAAAATATTCGTTTAAACATTGTGCCATGCCTAGATTATCCTTAATCTCCACTCCATCTACAGTCTTCAGCGGTCCCACTTCTTCTTTCTTTGTTTTCTTCCTATTTATATGGCTATAAAACCTCTTACTATTGGTTTTAATTCCCCTCGCAAGGTCCAACTCTACACGGCTTTTGGCCTTTCTCACTCCATCTCTACATGCTCTGACCTCAACAAGGTAGGTTTCTTTGCTGATCCCTCCCCTCTTCCACTCTTTGTACGCTTTCTGCTTTTTCTTAATCACCCCTCTGAGACGCTCGTTCATCCAGCTCGGTCTAAATCTCCTGCCTACGATCCGTTTTCCCTTTCTCGGGATACAGGCCTCCGACAGCTCCTGCAACTTCAACTTGAAATAATCCCAGGCGCCTTCCGCCTTTAGATCCATAAATATGTTAGTCCAATCTACTTCCCTAACTAGTCACCTTAATTTATTAAAGTTAGCCCTTTTGAAATCGTAAACCTTAGTCTCCGATTTAATTTTGTTAATCCTTCCATTTAGTTTAAACCGAATTAGCTCATGATCACTCGAGCCAAGGTTGTCCCCTACAACCATTTCCTCAATGAGGTCCTCACTACTCACCAAAACCAAATCTAAAATGGCATCCCCCCTCGTCGGTTCAGCAACTACTTGATGAAGGAATTCATCAGCTAGCACGTCTAGGAAAATCTGAGCCCTATTATTGTTACTAGCATTTGTTCCCCAATCTATATCCGGGAAGTTAAAGTCTCCCATGATTACACAGTTCCTATTACTATTTACTTCCCTAAAAACATTAAAGAGTTCCCTGTCCATATCCAGGCTAGATCCCGGCGGTCTATAGCACACCCCAAGCACTATCCCAGGGGAGGCTCTAGTAAGGAGGGCAAAAATGGTTACTTAAAACCACTTTAGAACCCCCACACCCCTTTCTCCTGAGCTGAGAGTTCAATGTTTCACCTTTAAGAGGTGCAGAAGAAATCACATTCACCGTTTATTGGCATATTCAATTGACACAAATACTACAACAAAATAGAGGGCTTTTACACTCATTTTCCATTTGTGTTCCTACTCTTGATATTTTTATACTTATTTAGTAGGACTACATAAAAAATGTTTTCACAGGTCTAATGTACTTGTAACTAATCTGATCAATTAGGATAGTGCAGAAGGTTTGCAGTTTACATTTAAAATCTCACTTTGTTATGTAACAGCTGTAATAGTGTAGTGACTAGTAACACTATACTAGTCAATCACTTAAAGAAAAAAGCCACTTGCCGCTACCATAGGTATTCAGAATAACTTACCTTATGTTTGACATTGACGGTATAGCCTATTCTGTGACATGGACCTCATTAGACTAGATTTACACAGCTGCCTGAATGCATCTCTTACTTTTATGGGCTGGCAAGCCTCCAGTTGGAAGGTAACATACTGCTCACACTATCCAAAGCATCTTTCAGCGACAAGTGTTAGGAATATTTCTGTATTGGACAAATAGGAGGCAGACTCATGGTTCTATCTACATGCATGAATACTTGTATTTGGCTTCCAGGGAGAAATGCCTCTGATGTCTCAGTCAGTCTTCCAAAGTAGAGAGCCCCTACCGCTAAATTGTTTTCCCCCACCATTAAAGTATTTGTTTCTTTTAGCATATTCCTGATTCAAGTTGACCAAATTTTGAAAATATATAATTTCCCGCCCATTCTTGTTCCTTGTTAGGATATATATTTCATTCTTGTTAGACATTAGCCTGTTTTGGGGCTCTGCCTGTTATTGTTATTTTGAGACATCCCTTACTCACTCTCCCCTGTTGGGAATGCTGCAGAAATATAGTACCCTTTAAAGAAGAGAAAGATGATTACCTTATCTATAATTAGCTTCTTTGCAGATATAAGACAAGATAGTTACTCAACTACTGACCACTCTTCCGAATTTGGAAAGATGTTTTTAAGGATGTTTATCAATTTCTCTGATTTTATTGTTTGCATCCCCTTGGGTATTTTAAGATGCTCACTTCATGAAAAGTTTACCTTCTCACTGACTTTTGTTAGGAGCTGTTAGCTAGAATTCAGAAACTGGCTGGAATGTTCTAAGCACTGAATGGACATTGGTGGTATATGCTGATAAAATGTAGAGCAAGGGCTGTAGTGATCTGCCTCATGCTCAAAGTACAAAACCCAAGAGAGAGAGTCCTGAGTGATATCTTCAAAGAAGAAGAAATACAAATAATTATCTAAGTAGGGACACATTTTGTTCACCAAAAAAAGCCAACCTGCAATAAAAGAAACATTTACAGAACATCCTTATAGCAAAAGAATTAATTCCTAATCACTGGTCTACAATTTTTGAGAAGTCGTCTGCTTCAGAGATAAAATGTGCTATTTATTATGTATTTTGATGTGCTGAATTCAAATATGACAATTAAAACAACTGATTGGCTACTGTTTCTAAGATATTTAAGTTTTTACATTTTATGTCTATGTATATTGTGTAGATAGTAGAGTTTTAATCATAAATTGTAAACCTAGGTCTTTTCATGTGTTTATGGTTGCTTTACATGATAATATTTCACCTGTGCTGTTTATGTAACACTTTAAAAATCAGCAAAAGGGTTATATAAATAAAATTTATTATGAAACAAAAGGCAAAAAACTATTATGTACATAGTTTAGTAGTATTCAGTGTCTACTCGGCGCTTCTTGGCTTGTCTCTTGTATTCATTAAATGGAGCATCTCTTGTCACTGTCCAACAATAGTCTGCAAGCATTGATGGGCTCCATTTGCCCTGATAGCGTTTCTCCATTGTTGCAATGTCCTGGTGAAATCGCTCACCGTGCTCGTCGCTCACTGCTCTGCAGTTCGGTGGAAAAAAATCTAGATGAGAGTGCAAAAAATGTATCTTTAGTGACATGTTGCAACCAAGGCTTTTGTATGCCTTGAGGAGGTTTTCCACCAACAACCTGTAGTTGTCTGCCTTGTTGTTTCCGAGAAAATTTATTGCCACTAACTGGAAGGCTTTCCATGCCGTCTTTTCCTTGCCACGCAGTGCATGGTCAAATGCATCATCTCGAAGAAGTTAATGAATCTGAGGACCAACAAAGATACCTTCCTTTATCTTAGCTTCACTTAACCTTGGAAATTTTCCATGGAGGTACTTGAAAACTGCTTGTGTTTTGTCAATGGCCTTGACAAAGTTCTTCATCAGACCCAGCTTGATGTGTAAGGGTGGTAACAAAATCTTCCTTGATTCAACTAGTGGTGGATGCTGAACACTTTTCCTCCCAGGCTCCAATGACTGTCGGAGTGGCCAATCTTTCTTGATGTAGTGGGAATCTCTTGCACGACTATCCTATTTGCAGAGAAAACAGCAGTACTTTGTGTATCCAGTCTGCAGACCAAGCAAGAGAGCAACAACCTTCAAATCGCCACAAAGCTGCCACTGATGTTGGTCATAGTTTATGCACCTCAAAAGTTGTTTCATGTTGTCATAGGTTTTTTCATATGGACTGCATGACCAACGGGAATTGATGGCAAAACATTGCCATTATGCAGTAAAACAGCTTTAAGACTTGTCTTCGATGAATCAATGAACAGTCTCCACTCATCTGGATCGTGAACGATGTTGAGGGCTGCCATCACACCATCGATGTTGTTGCAGGCTACAAGATCACCTTCCATGAAGAAGAATGGGACAAGATCCTTTTGATGGTCATGGAACATGGAAACCCTAACATCACCTGCCAGGAGATTCCACTGCTGTAGTCTGGAGCCCAACAGCTCTGCCTTACTCTTGGGTAGTTCCAAATCCCTGACAAGGTCATTCAGTTCACCTTGTGTTATGAGGTGTGGTTCAGAGGAGGAGGATGGGAGAAAATGTGGGTCCTGTGACATTGATGGTTCAGGACCAGAAGTTTCATCCTCTTCCTCTTCCTCGTCTGACTCAAGTAAGAATGATTCTGGTGCATAAGGAACCGGCAGTCCTTCTCTGTGGGGTACTGGGCGTATAGCTGATGGAATGTTTGGATAATGCACAGTCCACTTTTTCTTCTTTGACACACCTTTCCCAACTGGAGGCACCATGCAGAAGTAACAATTACTGGTATGATCTGTTGGCTCTCTCCAAATCATTGGCACTGCAAAAGGCATAGATTTCCTTTTCCTGTTCAACCACTGGCGAAGATTTGTTGCACAAGTGTTGCAGCATATGTGTGGGGCCCACCTCTTGTCCTGATCTCCAATTTTGCAGCCAAAATAAAGGTGATAGGCTTTCTTAACCATAGTGGTTATATACTGCGCTTTTGTGATGCAAAAGTCACTTCACCACAAACAGAGCAGAAGTTATCTACACTGTTCACACAAGTATGAGGCATCTCTGCTCACTTTGGCTAAACAGAAATGTGTCCCTTTGCAAAATCAAACACTGACAAATAAGAGAGCACGACACTGTATGATTTCTAGAGCTGATATAGAGCCATTTGTTCAGCAGAGTGATGTAAGCTTCGTTATGATTGCATCATCCATGACTTGTAGGAATAACATGATGCAATTCATATCATGTATGACGCAATACCAGCTTCAAATTGCATCATTCATTGTTTTGCCTAAAAAGCAAGTACTGTCCAAACCCAGTCATAGATTTATTTATAGATCCAGTCAAAGATGTATTTTAGTCATTTCTGGTATAAAGGGAAGGGATCACAATTTAAAACTCACTTATCCTCCGCCATTCCCAAGTCAAGGGTCGTATATACTGACCCAATAGCATATCTTGAAAACTAGAGCCAATCAACAATTTTAAGCATCATTTTCGTTCTCAGTGACCCAGAATTAGTAAAGTTTGACTACATTTATTTCAGAAGCATTTTGGCTGTAGAGCAGTGTAATTAATGGCATCAGCCATACCTTTTACGAAGAAAGTGTGTTTTTGTGAATGGCAAAGTAAACCACAGCATTCATAAGAGGGCTCATTCCCAATTACATGTTTTACTATAAGTGGAGTAGATTTGTAAAATGTGCATTTTTACCAATATTCTCATAAAGTAACTGGTAATAATTTAAACAAAATCAAATAATTTAGGCACACTCAATTCAGTTTAACTAACTGATGGCTTAATTATGTTCAGGATGTTCAGACACATGAGAAGTTAAAAAAGAGGTGCTATAATACATAGAAAATAAGACTATGAATGACAGCGAAAGTAACAAAGTTCAAGTTTCCAACTGTTATGCTTATTCATTTAGGGATTGCATCATTTTAACGGTGCATGTACACTACTGATTCAAGCTCACCACTTCCACATAAATAAAATGAAAATACCCCCACATTTACAAAGAATCATTTGTACACACCCCAAAAGACACACTACTTGCAACACTGTTGCATTCTCCAAAAGTGAGACACTCCACCAATTTTATTTACTTTGTTATTTTAGATAATAAACACCATTCTTTATTAGATGACAAAGAAGTTAGGACTGATTATGCTAAGTACCTTCACTCACATACTGCTACACAAGATGGGGGAAATCCTTCATGTACAGTCCAGCCAGCCTCCGTCCGCTCTGTACACTGGCTTCACACAGAATTTCAAATTATGTTCAATGTCTCAGTCCCTATCTTCATAGTGAACATCTTTCTGGGATGTATTACCAGGAGTGTTGTAAGCAAGACACGAGAAGTAATTCGTCCGCTCTACTCTGCGCTGATTAGGCCTCAACTGGAGTATTGTGTCCAGTTCTGTGTGCCCACATTTCAGGAAAGATTTGGACAAATTGGAGAAAGTCAGAGAAGAGCAACAAAAATGATTAAAGGTCTAGAAAACATGAGCTGTGAGGGAAGATTGAAAAAATTGGGTTTGTTTAGTCTGGAAAAGAGAAGACTGAAAGGGGACGTGATAATAGTTTTCAAGTACATAAAAGGTTGTTACAAGGAGGAGGGAAAAAAATTGTTCTTCTTAACCACTGGGGATAGGACAAGAAGCAATGGGCTTAAATTGCAGCAAGGGAGGTTTAGGTTGGATATTAGGAAAAACTTCCTGTCAGGGTGGTTAAGCATGGGAATAAATTGCCAAGGGAGCTTGTGGAATCTCCATGATTGGAGATTTTTTAAGAGTAGATTAGACAAACACCTGTCAAGGATAGTCTAGATAATACTTAGCCTACGCCCAGGTCATAGAATCGTAGAACTGAAAGGGACCTTGAGAGGTCATCTAGTCCAGTCCCCTGCACTTATGGCAGGACTATCTAAATGATCATCTAAAGCTCCAGGACAAAGATAGTGGTTGATAACTATACTCCTCTGGCACAATGGAATTCTCAATAGGAGTAAAATTCATTTGTGCAGGAGACAGAACATTCACTGGGGCCAGTCTGAGACTGTGGAATGAACTAACCCAAGGCCTAAGATCATCACAAACCTCACTGCTTTCTGTTCTGGGTGTAAGGTGCATTTCTTTGACTTTGCCATCTCCAACTTTACTACTCCTGGGGGAATTCTGTGCCACAGTGCAACCACAGAATTAATGTCCCCTGCAGATTTTACTCTTTCTCTGCAGAATAATTGATTCATGGGCATCTCCTGGGCAGTGGTCTTGAGCAGGGGCACAGCTGGTTTGGGTGTTGGGAGCAGCCAGGAAAAGATATATATCGCCGCTTTGAGAGGTGGTGCAGGACATGCATGCAAGACTCTGTCCCTCTCGCAATGCACCCAGAGCCAGGGACGGGCAGGGCTAGGGACATCCCAGCCAGTGGTTCCCAACTTGCACAGGGCTCAAGCTGCTAGTCCTAGGTGGGCTGAGGAGGAGATGGGACTTCCTCTTCCCCCGCCCGGGCCATTCCCGGGGCTGGGTCAGACCCACTCCCGGGAACCTCCCCTAGCTACAGGAAGCTCTGCACCCCTCCCGCTTCCTGCCCCCATCGCTCCCCAGCTGCAGGGGGAGGGGTCACTATGCAAGGAGCTGTCTTTCCCCCCACCCCGGCCACCCAACCTCTGTGCATCCAGAAGCCTCCCACCCACAGACTCCCCACCAAGCCCCACGCCCTGCATCTGGACCCCCACCTCCCGACCACCCCCCACTGACCTTCTGCAAGACCCTGCCGAGCCCCACCCCACAGAACCCTAACAAGCTTCACCCAGATCCCCACCCCACCAAGCCCCACTTCCCCAGCACCTGGGACCCCCACTGGACCCCTGCACCCAGACCCCCCTGCCAAACCCCATCCCTTCACCCTACTGAGCCCCAGCCACCTTCACCTGGGACCTCCGGAACAGTCCCATTCCCCCTGCACCCAGAACTCCTCCAATGAGCTCCTGTGCATCCAGATCCCCCCGCGAGGCACCTTCATCCAGACTGCCCCACACAGAACACTCTCACTCCATACCTGGATCCCCTGCACACTTGGATCCTGCTGGGCTGAGCCAGCTTGCTCCACACCTGGATCAGGGAGCAGGGCTGGACATGCGTACTCGCTATCGTGGTGTGCCCAGCGCAGGGGGCAGGGCCCCAGGGTTTTTCTGGGGCAGGCCCTGCCCTTGCTTTTTGTCCCTAGGAGAGGGGAACTGGAGGGTGATCTTCCACTTCTGTGCTGCCAGTGGCCTGTGCTCTCCACTGCCATACTGGAGCATCCGCTCCCATTGCCCTTCTAATCTACTGTCTGGAACAGTTTCAGTTCTAGTACATTGACTGTACAGTGATGTTCTGAGTACTACTTAGCCATGCCATTCACTAAGGCCCCAATCTGGCAAATCATTAGTTTCAATGGGGATATTCAGATGCTGAACTTTATGCAAATATTTAAGTGGTGTGCCAGATCATGGCATAATTTCACTCCTAAGGATGTGCTGCCCTTTAGGGTATGTCTACACAGCAAAGAAAAACCCGCAGCTGGCCAACACCAGCCAACTTGGGCTTGCGGGGCTTGGGCGGCAGGGCTGTTTCATCACTGTGGACCAGGGCTGGAGCCCAGGCTCTAGGACCATTCAGGGTGGGAGGGTCCCAGAGCTCCGGCTCTACGCTGAGCCTGGAAGTCTGCATAGCAATGAAACAGCCCCACAGCCTGAGCCCCACGTGACTGAGTTGTCTGGCACGGGCCAGCCACGGGTGTTTCTTTGCTGTGTAGACATACCCTGAAAGTCTTCTGTGCTTGACATACATGGAAATATTACCATTGCCATCTACTCTGTGGAGCCATATAGCGGTGCTAATATGCCTAGTAAGGAATCTATTTGCCAAAAAACATTTCCTGATTCTTTTTTGTTGTCTGTATTGTTACAGACATAATTGCTGACAGATATGTTGAAATAATTGAAAATCGAGTGATTATATTGTGTTATTTTGACAAATAAAATATGCAGAATTTTAAAAATTCTGCGCACAATATTTTAGGAGCAGAATTCCATCAGGAGTAACATACTCCTAGCAACATGTATATTCATATTAAAAAAAGACACTACCAAAACAAGACACTCCACTGCACATGCTTCTCCCTCTTGGGAGAGAATGAGAAATAAACATGTGACAGATGCTTAGTCGGATTACTTAATGCACTACTGGAAGGCACTAGATACTGTAGTGATGAGTGCAGTATAAAAATCTGTATTGTACAGCACAGCAGACTCCCATGCTCACATATAGCCCCACTGATGTTAAAACTGATCTGTGTGTATGCACTTTTATATCCGCCTGGAGTCCTCTGCACCGAGTGTCGGCTCGAGCACACCCACTGAAGTCAGTTGGGCTCCACACGGCGTAAGGGACAACATGCAGGTGTAAGTGCATACCTGGGCAGATCCGTTTGCAGAACTGGGGCTTAAGCTTGATCAATATAATTTTCAGAAGAACGTCAGGTGGGATTCCTCACTGAGCTAAGCATAAATGAGGAATCAAAGAGTACTTCTAGACTATGGGTTGCATTGTGGGCATTTTTTATGGCCTTCTATGTAGCAGTTGTTTGCAGTTCCCTTATTGAGGTGTTTCATTTATCTATGGGAACTGGACAGGGGAAACTGTTGAATCATTTGCCTGACAACTGCAGTACTCTGTGCGGGCAATTTTCTTTGAGCTAGAATTGGCACCGACGCCTTTCCAAGTAACTGTTTCCTGTCAAACTAGGTTTGTTTTTCTTGTCTGAAATTCCACTCCTCCCCTCCCTGCCACACTTAGAATAAGTTGAATGCTGAAGGTGGTGTTTGGCCCACATGCCTTCCATATGTTGTGTACCTTGTCATTTTCAGGTGGAGCTGATGTGGAGATACATTTCCTGTCATGGAGAACTTACATGCACATTTTACAACACAGTAAATTACAAGGGCTTTCTCAAGGGAGCCTTATATAAGCAGCTTATTACTTTCTTGGTTTTTCCATCTATAACCATCAGTTCTGGATGCATTTAAAAAAAAAAAAAAAACCTATCCTATTATCCAAAATTAAAGTTTGGGTAGTCCAACTCTCTAAGCTTCGGAAAAAAATGCTGTATTCTTTCAACAATTTCTCATCTGATGTACTACGTAACAGTGGTTTCAATGCTTGCTGTTCTAAATGCTGAGAAAAAAAGTCTAACCTATGCACTTCCAGACATCTCCATTTAAACAAAAGATACTAATGCTAATGTCTTGAATGTAAGTATTAACTTTAAAAGAAAACAGTACTCTAGAGTGCTTGTCCTCCTTGACAGAGAGGATATTGAATTACTTATTACAGCAGACAGAATACTGTCATCCATTACATAGAAATCTAAGAATATAGATCAAGGGAAGATGGTGTAGGGGATAGAATGGTTATTTACCCAATAGTAACTGTGGTTCTTTGTGATGTAGTCAGTATGGATCCCACGGTAAGTGAATGGCAAGCAGTACCCTCCCTTGGTAGTGGGAGTGAGGAGTTTCAGCTTTATCAAATAGTAATTGAAGTACTGACCTGAACTTGGCATCTAACCTGCCTGCCATGTGAAGGGCATAATATTTAACACAAGTCAGTGGGTTTCTCCACATTGTAGCCTTGAAATCTCAGAGATTGGAACAGTCCTGAAGCAGGCAGAAGTTGCTGCCTCTGCTTTGATGGAAGTGTGCCTTGATGTTCAGAGAGAGATGGTCACCAGCCATTTGATACCAGGTGGAAATGCACTGTCTGATCCACTAAGATTATCTGAGACAAGATGGCTTGGCCTTTTCATGGGCGGGATACATCTATGAAGAAGGGTGGAAGACAGCTTGAAGGGCTTAGTATTATAACATGTCCAATGTATGTAGCTCTGCTCCTGGTGTTAAGTGCAGGCTTCAGGAAAAAGCTGGGCAAGGTAACGTATTGGTTGCGATGGAATTCCAACACTACCTTAAGAGATGAATTTGGGGTTTGGTCCCAATGCTACCTTGTCTCTATGGAAGGATGTGTAACACAGTCTGGCCAGAGCTTGGAGCTCACTGACTCTCCATGCTGAAATGACAGCAAACAGAAAGACAGTCTTGATGGACAAGTGGTATACCAAGCAATCAGACAGTGATTCAAAACAAAGACTCTGAGTTTTCAGACCATGTTGAGGTCCTACATGAGATTCTGGTCTCTAACCAGAAAGTAAGAATTAAGTAGGCTCTTGAATTTTTATAACATGGGATGTAAGAACACAGTATGACTGTACCAGTGTGTGACGCACCAATACCGCTGCAAGATGAACCTTGAGAGAGTTAAATGATAGTCCAGTATGTTTCAGGTACAGCATGTATTTGAGGATCTTTGGTATCAGGGTCTCTACTGTGTCCAGATTGTACTGGGCTACCTATTTAAAAAAAAATACATTTTGAGACTAAGTTTTCCTAATGGAAGGTTTTCTGCTTTGTAAGAGAATTTCCTGAAACTGTAAGGAGCAGTCTCTGTCAGTAGCATTCAACCAGACAACTTCCATGCCATCAGATGCAATGACTGTGGTTCTGGGTGTAGCACGTGACCTTGGTTCTGAGCTATTATATGCGGGCAGGTTGAGAGGTGCACAAGAGGCCACCTGCAATACATAGGACAGCCAAAACTATACCAACCAGTAAGGGACTATCAGGATTATTGTAACCTGCCCAGTTTGATCTTGGATTTTACCCTGGGGATGAGAAGAATTGGCAGTCGCATATAGGAGTCCTTGAGACCACAGAAGGAGAAAGGCTTCTGGCAATTGGCCTTGGCTCACACTCCTTCTGGAGCAGAATTTCAGGCATTTAATGTTGCCCTCTGTGGTTTATTTATTTGGCGCATGCAATCCGACCAAGCCAAGCCACAGTAATCTTATTAGCGATGTTCAAGGCATGAAGACCTCCAGGAATTTGAGTCATTTTGTAGTCCTCAACAATGTGTGTCATGGTTTGTGGGTGCCCATATTGACATAATGGACTGTCTCTAAAATGTCCCCAAAATTCCACTGCAGCACACATTCCATGTCCGGTACGAAACCAGTTCAGAAGGCTCCATTGCATTCATGGTAAATCAAACCCGGGCTGACTTTGAGTGGGATCCGAGACAAGATAATCTGTCACTTTCTCTGCAGACCATGAAGTTTGCCATGCATCCTCTACCATAAATCCCTCACCCAGTAAATTTATCCACAATGGGCAACGTGAGGGCAGACAGCCATCTGGTGGATAAAACAAATCTTTAATTAATGGTAGATGTGGGCAATTTTGTCACGAGCTTTGCTACACTTTCCTCTCTGTGAACACTGGGCGGAGCAATTTTGTAGAGAACCTGTAACCATGGTAGAGGAGTAGATTTAAGTGTGCCTGAAATAATACGCATGGTGGAATTAAGTTGTATGTCAATCATCTTTGTGTGAGACGAGTGAGCCCATACTGGAATACAATACTCCACCTCTGAATAACACAGTGCCAAGGCTGAAGTTTGTAGCGTTTGAGCGTTGGCACCCCATGTCGTTCTGGACAGTTTTCCAAGCAAGTTGCTGTGTGTTTTGACCTTAGTTGCCGTCTTTCTAAGATGGGCATGATATGTGAGAGTTCTATCCAATGTGATGCCTAGATATACTGGGTGTGAATCATGCTTTATCTGCTGACCTTTGAGAACTATGTTCAGCTCTCTGAAGTGGAGGTAAGTGGAAAACACTTAACACAGTCTAACTTCCACTTGGTATCAGGCACCACCGATGACAATAATCGGCCATAGCCATCAGATCTGCATTCAGAACACTCAAGTATGTCAAAGGAGTGTGACTGACTGCCGACGCATATGTCATCTACATAAACAAACTTGCAAGACCTGGTATATGATAGGTTATTTGAATATAAGTTTAATAATGTTGGAGATAATAATGATCCTTGCAGGAGGTTGTTCTTCTGATGCCTCCAAGCACTTGTTGTATCACCAATGTGCACACAGAAATGGCAATTTCTCAAAAACAGAGCTATTGCACATACTAACCAACTTGGCATAATTCTAAACAATTTCATCCCTGCCAGAACACTAATAAGGTCCCACTTGGCAGCAGACAATCCTTCAACATTCAGCTGGAGGACCTTAAGTGCTAGATCTATGACTAGAAAAATCATCATCTGGAACTTGTTTGACCAGTTGGCCAATATTCGTGGTAATCCTCAAATTAAAAATGCTAGATGGATCATCTGTTTTTCTAGACCACAGACAAGCTGCAACTGGGTACTTACAAGGGACATGTTGTGAACGTCAATCCACTGTCCCCCTCTTCCGTGGTGAAGAGGTTTCTATTATGGGAGCCCCCATTGACAGAATATTGGCCTTATCACGCACTTCCTCAGTGACAATTTATGGCTGATTACCATGCATCATTGCTGACCCCTGAGAGGTGTAGAAACAACAGGGTTATCCCATGTTGATGACATCACATTCAAAGCTTGATGGCTTCTTGGTAGAAAGGGGGCGACCAAGTGCCTCTTGGCTTGTTCATATAATGCATTTTGGACACGTCTGTCGGGATTTGCACCGTAGAGTTCTGCAGAACAGGAAGGAAATGCTACATAGGCCAGTCGGATGGCTCTCAGCTCCAGAAGATTCATTGGCAGTTCTAGGTCATCCTGCCAGCATGTTCCTTGCATTTGCATATGGTTCAGGTGTGCACCCCAGCCTGTCCCTGAGGAGACTATGATAAGCCTTTGGCACAGGGTAGAGAAAGGAACTCCTTTTTGTACATTCATTGGATCAAGCCACCAAGTAAGCTCTCTCACAGTACCTCAGGCAGGACTAACTCTGATTCACGAGATGTTTGGACTGGGAGCATATGGACCTCAGCCACATTTGTAACAATCTGGTAAGCAGCATCACAAATGTATGTGCCAAAATGTTACCAAGGAGTAACAGACACGTACACTCTGTCATTTGATTTCATTTTAGGTAGTTTGCCGTCAACTGGAGACCAGAATCTGTCTTCTGGGACATGGGTTCTTGCTGACAGTGAACTCTACCGGCTGTGATTATGTGAGGCATGATTTCTGGTAAGTCACAAGGAGTCTTAGGTGACAGAGCAGCAAGAGGACATGTCTAAGGCTGCAGCAGTCTCCTGTTGGGACCTGCTTCTGATCAGCCAATCATCCAGTTACAGTATATGCGGATTTCCTATCTCCTTAACTGTGCTGCCACTACTGTCAGGCATTTCGTGATTATTTTTGGTGCTGTAATACAGAGCTCTGTATTAGTAAAGGATAGGCCCCACTGTGCATCTTAGGTAGTGTTGGCCAGATGGATAGCTATATGGAAGTCTGCCTCCTGCAAGTTGAGAGCATGCATAGGAATACAGAATGGGTCATTTGGTATTGGCCAGTCCAGTGTCATTCCTGAGAAGACCATGGTAGCTGAGACCTATTAGGAAAGCTGGCAGGTCCTTCTGTGCTGTTGACCACTGATCTCAGAGGAGAGGGTTTGCTGCTGGAAAGAAGTGAGAACATATGACCCTGTGACAGAGAGAGGGAATAAAACTCCTTAGGGCAGTTCCAATGTATGTGATACTGGGGCCTGTACTAGTAGGTGCTCTGACACCAACGCCTGTCCTGGTTCTCCCAGGAGCACATCGTCCACAGTAGGCCTCAACACTGAAAGATGTGCCACTGGAGCAGTCTGTCTCTCTCATGGGCTGCTCCTTACCACCAGCCCTCATCACTGTGAAGGTTTTGGTGGTTTTATTTCTAGAGGCTTTACATGGTTTGTCCTTATGGAAGGACACTGACCTACTCCTGGAGTTGCTGCGTCTATACCTGGAGTACTTCCTATCAGTGCTGGACTTTGGTACCAGCGTTGTTGGTGCCAGCTTCAGTGCCAATAATGCTGGTATTTGCTTCAGTGCTGGAGGTGTCAGTCTTTTCTTCGTGCCATCTGCTCAGTGCTGATCTTCGGCGTCGCTTGCCTGCTAGATAAAGCGTTGGACAATCCTGGCTTGCCCACTAGCAGAACTCTGGAGCTTGTCTCCTCAGGGTCTGATGAGACATTCATGAATTGTTCCAGAAGACAAAGCTTCAGATTCATCTCAACTTCTGTGTTCTTGTGGAGAAATATCTACTCAACATATATGCGACTCCTAAACAGCAGAGATACCTGCAGTGTCTATCTTTCAGGTGAACTAGCCCACTGAAGGATGGGCAGAGCTTGAAGTCCGCAAGTTTTGGCTCCGCCCTGTTAAGAAGCCCTATACAGGGGGATTGAACCATCAACATTTAATCCAGACAGGTTGATACACATTATGGCAGTTATATGAATGTTGTGAAGGTGGGAAGAGGGAACTGAAGGAGATGGGGTGTCACCCCACCCCTTTGTACTCGTGCAGGAGCATGAGGACACAGAGGGCATACACATGGCACGGATACAACAGTGCTATTAAAAAAACCCTCTGGTATCATTCTCATGAGGCACATGCACTGGAGTCCACACTGATGTGTTCAAAGGAAGTGTTTTTTTCTTGATTTACAAAAGTGTTAGTGTCATTAGCTGATAAAATCTGAACCTCTACTAAATTATATATATATATATATAAAATTATATATATAATTTCATTAAACAACTTTATCAACCCAATGGATGAAAAAAAACTATAATAGTAATAGTAATTTCAATAATAGAAATTCTGAAAGTTAAGGCTATTTTTTTCTCCTTATTCCACTTTGCCCCTGTTTTTATAGTTCTATCGACTTAGCATTTAAAGACAGAAAGTATCATTCAAAAATATTTTAGCTTATTAAGCTTAACTGTCTTTGCTGATGGAACAAGTTTAATAGGAGATTTATAAGATACCATAAGCTGCACTAAGGAAGCGTAACACTTTAAACAGTGATGTATAGTTTATATTTCCTTTAGCATATGTTTAAACATGGATATTAACAAGCAGCTCAATTATCCACAATCAATATTTAATAGAAGCCAAATTCACCCCAAGGAGAGGGCCAGCACAAAGCCCATACACCACTTTTGTTCCTGTTAAGTCCTATATTGAACTGGCCCTCTTCAAAAGCATCATTTTCATCCCAGAGGAATATTCTATTTGCACTTGCAGCACTATGCTGTAGAACAGATTCACAAACCACTGATAATTTGTAGAGCATTTGCTGATGACTTGTAGTGAGCAGGATAGTCACATGATTGTGGTTTCTCTTCGTTACCATCTCTGAGAAAGATTAGATGAGTAGGTGAAGAAATGAGGACCAAAACTAGACAACACTTATCTTTTCCAAAAACATACAACTCACTTATTGCATTAAAAAGCTAAAAATGCAATCTTGTTTTCCACATAAGCCGTTTGTGTAGATACATAATGACAAACTGACAAAAAGCTGGTCCATATGATTCTGAGTGAGCCAAGAGATGAACTATTCCATTAATCAGTCCATGCTTTGAAAAGTTTGCCATTACTTGTTTCATATAACTGAAACATTAGTATTTCAAATAAGTGTCACTTCCAGCCCTAACAAAACACAGAATTGGCTGGATATTACTTGCAGAATGACAAAAGGAGAAAATCATTAACCATGATGACATTTCAGTAGTCATAATTAGACTTTAAAATTTAACACCCCATTAAGATGAACAGGTAAACTCATTTCATGCTATTATTTCAATATGTCATAAGTCTAAGAAATGACAGGTACACATGGGTTTACATTAAGTATAAAAAAAATAAAGTCAACCTCCCCTTCCATGAAACACTCAATTTTAGAAAATACAACAAATTGCAGGTAATCTTTACATCACAGACTTTATATTTTTATTGTTGAAACCAGGCTGAAGTAGTATTATGGTCCACCATCGTACATCTTATATTTCTCAAAGCTTTCACAGAGCCCAGATTCAAGACACCTGCACATAAACCAACTATCATACAGATAAAAGAAAAGAAGAATGTCTGAAAGAGTATTTACCATGTCTTGAGAAATATTACACAAACATGATGCACAAGAAATGGAGTTGGCATAAACCCAGGTATTGTGGAGATGTGTTAAGAGTCATACTTTACTCAAGATTAGGATATTACACAGATTAAAGTGATCACAGCTAAAAGTGCACACCTAGCCTTTTATATATGACAATCAATGCTTTTGAGCATGACTTACGGTTTGTTCATGCCGTAACTGCTGCAGCAAAAGAATATACAAGCGAGGTCAAGGCTAAAAATAGCAGATGGCTACATTCTTGACATTTGAAACCTCATCCTAGAGCTATGTATTTAATACAGATTGTTGGTCTCTACAAGAATACGAGAATGCACAGTCAAGTCTTTCTCTATTTAAAAAAAATAAGGATATGGGCCTAGTATACTTAGGGCCTGATTCTTCAAATACCAAATAAAATGCTTCAGTAAGACTCTATGGTAGTAGGCAATAAGCTTGCAATGTGGATAGCTCTTAGCTTGAGGCACATGGCAAATCCTATGTGGTGTTTATCTTAAAGGCTTAGAGCCTGGAGGCATAGTAAGCCCTGTGCAGGGGCTCAGGGCTGCGGCGCAGGCGGGGAGAGGTGCCTCTCCCCCAGCACGTACTTGCCGCGGCTGGGGGGAGAGGCACCCCTCCTGCCGGCCCCAGAATGGACATGCCGTGGCCAGAGGGAGGAGCCCCCTCCCTCAGCTCAGCCCAGGCCCGCCAGAGCTGCCACGGCCAGGGAGAGGCGCCTCTCCCTCAGCCCTGAGCTGCTGCGGCGAGAGAGGGCTGGGGGGGTGGGGGGGGAGAGAGGAGGAGTCCTCTCTCCCAAACCCCTCTGCCCTGGCCCAACCCCAGAGCCCTCACCCCCCAACCCTCTGCCCCAGCCCTGAGCCCTCTCCTGTACCCCAAACCCCTCATCCCAGGCCCCACCCCAGAGCCCTCACCCACCCGCACCACAACCCTCTACCCCGGCCCTGAGCCTCCTCCCACACTCCGAACCTCTCGGCCCAACCCCCACCATATGAATTTTGTTTTGTGCACCAATATGGAGGTGATGTGTCACACAACAAAATTCATTCCACACATGGACGTAAAAAATTAGAGGGAACACTGATCAAGTCCCATTAAGATAGCTCTGGCTCCCCTGCAAATCCAACCCCCTTTTCTAAGAAAGGTGCTTATTGTCTAATTCACATTAAAAAGGGCTTCACCCCAAACCTCCCCTCAATTTTCTCCAACTTGGGCTCAAGAATCTGTGCTTTCATAAATATATTTCTTAACCTTAGGTTGAAAAGCAAACTAGACAAAAGGGAACCAAAGTAAGTAGATGCAGTGATTTCTAAGCAAATACGCACATAGCCTGAAATAATAACCAGGTGGGAAATAGTACATTTATTTAAATGAGATGTTCAACTCATCAGCTTAGCAGTGAGAATTTAAAGATCAGCCCCATTTCCACTGCTAGCCAACACATGCAAGAAAAGTGACAGATGATCTTATGAAGATATGCACACTCGACTGAGTTGCATCTCATTTTGACAGAGCATGGGAAAATATTAGCACTTATTTCTTCTCTCCACGCTTAAAGAGGAAACCACAGAAATAACTGGTAAACTACTTAAAGGGACATTTAGAATGTGACACATCAACTGTAATGAAGTCAAATTTCAAGAAGTGGTTCAAGTAGCTTCAGTTACAACACCTGCTCCTCTACTTCCACTTTTAAATTTATTTTCTCTCTCTTTCTGCTGTGCAAAAGCCCCACACAAACATAAGGAAACATTCACTATACAAAGGAGCAAAACTGACTACTGAAAGCACTGTCAAATGGACACACTAAATGTTATTAGCAAGTAAAACAAAATGTATTTCTTATAACCTCAGAAGACAGAAGTGCTATTTTTGAATTGATTCTGTCACTTTAAATCACACTTTTTGGAGGATAACTAGTGACTTCTACCAAGTAAGGGGTTGAAGGTTTTAGGCATAAGAGTTAGGATCAAAACGTCAAAAAACCCAATCTGCTGTGTGCACAAATGATTAAATATGTACATGCAAACTATTTAAGCACAAATGGCTTTTTGCACATGTGCACAGTATCATGTTCATGCACAAGTAATTACATACACAGAATTGTGCATACACAAATGGGGATGCTAAGGTAGGACTCTTAAATTTGGCCCTCAGATTCATTCAGATGTAATTCTAAAATGGATTATGACTTCATAACTCAGGGATCGGCAACCTTTGGCATGCGACCCGCCAGGGTAAGCACCCTGGCGGGCTGGGCCAGTTTGTTTACCTGCCGCGTCTGAAGGTTTGGCCGATCTCAGCTCCCACTGGCCGCAGTTCGCCGCTCCAGACCAATGGGGGCTGCAGGAAGCGGCACGGGCCGAGGGATGTGCTGGTTGCTGCTTCCTGCCGCAAGTCTCAGCAGCCCAGCTCTGCCAAGCCTGATGCCTCTGGTAAGTACTCATTCTGCAGAGGGGGGCCTGTGAAAAAGTTAGTTTATGCACACCAGGATGTCCCATGAATCCTCCATAGAGATCTCTAGGAAACTTTCCTGGAGGTAATCAGCAATCTTCTGCCAAAGGTTTCTTGGGAAGGCTGCTTTCTTTCCACATGGTAGGAAACTTTGCCACACCATTCAGCAATTACTTCAGCAGGCACCATAGCAGCACATGCTTCTGGTCTGCAGCCACATGCATGCAAGAGCTGGATCCTTGCAGCCTCAGTTAACCTCAGGAGATACCAGCTGCAGTCACTCTCACCAGTGGAAAACGGTGCCAGTATCCAGTACAGGAGTCCTATGCACTGGCACTAATACCCCATGGCTATCCCCACCTTGTCCCAACTTAGCCTTCCCCCCGGGCCATACTCACCATGGCTGGGGCTACCACCACACTGTGTGAGTGCCAGGGGAAGTGAGAAAGATATTACTTGTTTGGATTAAGGGTGTAAATGCCCTGACAACACATCTGTCTATGGTTTCTTTAGCAGCTGCAGATGTGCCCTTGAGGTTCTCCCACACACCGGGGGAGCGCATCACTTAGATAAGGAAAAGAAACTGGAGGAGTAAGACAGACATGTTCAAAGAGGTTCTGCAGTCATCAGTTGCTTCAGATTGTGAGCAGAAAGCATGGAGGGAGGCAATCAGTGAGAAATTGGGAAGGGATAGTCAGGATAGGAGACGGGGCAGGAAAAGATGATAATGCTGTTGAGGTAGCAAACAGACATTTTGCAGTCCCAGGCTGAACACATCCCCCTAACATTCCTCGTTTCCTCAAGGATCTCAGCAGTACCTCAGGCACTCCACCTCGTGGGACAATTTGCAGAATGACAGCTGGACGTACACCCAGCTCCAAGATCCTCATTGGCAATTGTGCTTACGAATTTCCTGTTCCTTCCCCTTTAAAGATACTTTTCTCCGTATGTATGACGTTCAGGTTACCAACACATAATTATGATTGCATGGGTGTGAAATAAAACTGAACTTATGGAAAGTGAATGAATCTTTATTATTATCCAACATATGGTGACTACTGTTAATATTCAGAGACAGTACCAGTAGGTGCATTTGCAGTGTCACAGCAGCGCACACACAGTAATCATTACAAGGTTGCTACCATGGTGCCAAAAAAACAAAAACAAAAACAAAAAAAAAACACAACACACACTGGCCTGGCTAAACAAACACAAATTACTGTGGCCCATTGTTAAAATGCTCCTTCAAAGCCTCCCTGATCCAAATAGCTCCCATTGGGCCCCTCTTACTGTTCTAATATCTGGCCATTCAAAAGCAGCAGACAGCCACTCCACCTCCACACTCTACCCCGGGGAAAACTTCTCCCCCTTTGATTCATATATATTATGAAGGGCACAGCTGGCAGCTATAATCATGGGATATTTTCCTCACTGAGGTCTAACCTCCTGAGGAGACAATGGCAGCGCCCCTTTAGGTGGCCAAAGGCACATTCAACAGCTGAGCGTGTTGTTGAAGCGCTCCTTGCTGCTGTCAAGGTGGCTGGTGTAAGGCTTCATGAGCCACAGGAGCAAGGGGTAGACTAGGTCTCTCAGGATCACTATTGGAATTTCCACATCCCCAATGGTAATCCTCTGGTCTGGAAAGAAAGTCTCTGCTTGCAGCTTTCTGTACAGGCCTGTGTTCCTAGAGATGTATGCGTCATGCACCTTCCCTGACAAGCCTATGTTGATGTCGGTGAAACGACCCCAGTGATCCAAGAGAGTTTGCAATACCGTAGAAAATAAGCCCTTTCTGTTTATGTACTCCATCACAACGTGGTCTGGGGCCAAAATGGGGATATACATGCCATCTATCGCCCCACTGCAGTTAGGGAATCCCATTGCTTCAAAACCATCCACTATTTCACACAAATTGCCCAGAGTTACAGTCGTTCATAGCAGGAGGTAATTAATGGCCCTGCACACTTGCATCACAGTAACCTCCAGGGTGGTTTTCTTCATTCCAAACTGATTCCTGACTTGATTGGTAGCAGTCTGGCATTGCCAGCTTCCCTACAGTGATTGCCACTTGCTTCTCCACAGTTAGTGCTGCTCTCATTTTGGTGTCCCTGTGTCATAGGGCTGGGGTGAGCGCCACACACAGTTTCAGGAAGGTGGCTTTGTGCAACCAAAACTTCTGCAGCCAATGCTCATTATCCATAATGATGCAATCCCACCACTCAGTGCTTGTTTTGAGCCCAGAACCAACAGTCCACAGAATGCTCTAGGAAGCCTATGGAATGATGAAACGGAGAAAGAATGCATGATGGGACACTGTGCCTGCCCCCATGAGGCATTGCAAACCCTTTCCAGTACGCACTGCAGCAGATGGTGGCCAATTGCACAGTGGGATAGCTACCTACGGTGCACTGCTCTCTGTGTCTATGCAAGAGCTGCTAATGTGGACATGCTCCGCCAACACAAGAGTTGTAGTATGGACATGCACTAGCTGTTTAATTAGAGTGGTGGCTGTAAGTCGTTATAACTTAAGTCGACTTAATTTTGTAGTGTAGTATTCTCCAAGAACTGATGGCAAGTGGTACATTTATTGCACCCGAAAGGACTATACTTCTACAGATTTTTGCACAATTACATATGATGGCACATCATTTATCAAATGGTACATTATATACTGCCCTTAAAATTTCATGATTACTTGCACATCTGGATCTATAATTAATTCATAGATTCACACGTTATAAAGAGAAATGACCATTTAGGTCATCTTAGCCGTCCCCCTGCCAATGCCAGATTTTCCGTACAGTATGTACTCCAGTGCTCTGCTTATTACCAACTTTCTGGCTATTCACCCTAGCAAGATTTTTCAAGTTGGCTTTACTTGCCATTAGATTCATGCTGTCTGATCACTGCTGATGCCAACTACAGCTATTCATTAAAAGCTATCATCAGGAAAAAGGCATTCTTTCACTGAAAGATGTATTTATATAGCCACGTTGTTTATTCAGGAGTTTAATAAAAATATGTATTTTAAAATTAGGCAAAGTATAACTGCTATAGATAGAATAAATGAAAGCAAAGCATTTTTAAGATTTGGATATTATTTTAAAAGACATCAGTGCCATATAGAAAAATCGTTGTGACATGAAACCAGCTACTTCTTAAGACACTTGGTGCAGGACAAAATGTTTCAACTAGGGAGGCAGCTGAATTTTTACACAATGTTTCTGTCATTGCCAAGTGTTTGGTTCCTGTATGGTTTACATATTTTAGATGCTGATTGTAAAAACAAACATTCGTTGCCACATATTAACTGTAAAAGCAACTTGCTCAGAAAACTGGCCAACCCAACCTGGAGTGCAAGTGCCTGGACACTTAGAACATCAGCCCTCTGCTATTCAACAGTAGAGTACTCTGCTCCTGTCTGGTGTCGCTCATCTCACATGAGACTCATCTCATACAAAGCTATGCACATTGTTAACGGGACTTTACATGCAAATCCATTGCCATGGCTGCCAATACTTAGGGCTCGTCTACACTGGGACTTTATAGCACTGGAACTTTCTCGCTCGGGGTGTGAAAAAACACCCCCGAGCGCTGCAAGTTTCAGTGCTGTAAAGTGCCAGTGTAGACAGTGCCCCAGCACTGGGAGCCGCGCTCCCAGCGCTGGGAGCTATTCCCGTCGCGGAGGTGATGCTGCGACTACACAGCCACCGCAGCAGCGCTTTAACGTTGCTAGTGAAGACGTGCCCTTAGTATCATAGCACTATCCCATATCTGCTATGAGGGAGCCTCCTCATGCTCCTGGCCAAGACCTGTGAAAACAGTGTCTTCCCTCTATATTCAGACCTCTTCGACCACTTGCCAGTCTGTCTGTCTTTTAGATGCCCTTTATGATCACATATGCCACCACATGACATGATGGTGGAATCTGCTTGGTATAACAAGTAGTCAACGACAACAGTCGTTAATCACACTCTCGTCACCAACCCAACCGTCTGCCCACCAGGTTTTGACATGCCAAGGCACCTGTGGTCATCCCTGAACCACTTTAGGACAGGGTAATTGTGTGGACAATCTCTTCAAATGGAGTTTCTCTAATGACCTGCGCTGTAGATGCAGCCAACTTCAGACATCCTTGACAAGTGCCCGCTGGCTTATTTAGATGATGGGCAACTGGCTCTTTGCCTGGATGATGATGATGCTACCAAATGGCTGTGCACACTGCGCATATGCTAAGAGAATTAAAATTGTCTACACCTTTATTTTTAACAGTTGTTGATACTGCTAAATGGACTTACTCTGTTACAGCTATCTTTTCCCCTAACATTCCTCATGTTTTGTTGCTTTAAATTATCACTTTTTCATTTTAAAATGGCATTATAAGTTTAGCAAACTCAATGTTAGAGTAACTATAAATGCATAATTAAAACAAGTTTGCCTTTGTCTTTTATGGAATTAGTTTTATGGTTTTAAACAGATAGTCTGAATCCCACTATCTCACTTAGGGCTGGTCAATCAATTAGAGGTGTGAAGTTAATGCATATTAAACATCCATGTGGATGCTCTCATTCAGAAGTAAAGTGGCCACTTCACTTCTGAATCAGTGTGTCCACACAGGGATTTAGCAGGCATTAACTTCTGCACATTTACCTTCCACCCTTTTACTACCATGGAGCTGCAGCAGCAAAAGTCACAGACAGGTTGTGATGGGTTAGATCCCCCTTCTGGTATGCCACCTTATGTACTGGGATTTCACTGAGCCCATCTGCTCCACTAGCCTGGGCTCCCTCTCCCTGTTTTGCTGAATCATGCTCTCTGGCAGCACACACACAGGTAGGGAGCACCAGCTGTAGAATCACACAGAGTCTGCAAACAGCTCTCTATGAGACTGTTTAGCTAGGAAATTGCCCAGCACTCTAGTGCTGCTTCCCTGTGGAAAGTACACCCAAGATAACATTGTCTCGCGCTATAGAAAGATCTGCACAGCGCAAGCTCATAAAAATTTGCCCTCTCCCTCAATGTGAAGAGAGATATGCACTGCTTCTTGGCCCCCCTCCCCAAGATATGGATTGAACAAACTGGGTTATGTTATAAACAAGAAATAAGTTTATTAACTACAAAAGACAGATTTTAAGTGATTATAAGTGATGGCAAACAGAACAAAGCAGATTACTAAGCAAATAAAACAAAGCACGCAAACTAAGCTTGGTTCACTAAAGAAACAGGTAACAAAATGTAATTTCTCACCCTAAATGTTTAATTAGGCAGGATGCAGAGTTTCTGTTGCTCAGAATTCCAGTTACTTCTCTTTACAGACTAGACTCCTCTGTCTCAGTCTGGACTCAGCCCTTGCCTTTCCCACCGCTTGATTCCTTTTTCTCTTCAGGTACTTTCAGCAGTCTTTCTTCTTGGGCAGGAAGGCAAATGGAGAAGAGTCCTGTTTGCCTTACTCCCCAGCCTTAAATAAGATTTACATAAGGCGAGAATCTTTTGTTTCCCAATCTTGACCTCCCACTCCTTTTAGTGGAAAATTACTAGAAGTCCAAGATAGTGTTTAGTACCAGGTGACAGGACCACCTGACCTAGTAGTGTCACAGCTATGTCCCAGGACACCTCTCAGGAAGGAGAGAGATCAGTATCTTTAAAGTCTTGTTTCTTCCTAATGGCCTATCAAAGCTGATGGCCTATTGTCTGGTGGGTGTCTCCCAAATAGACACACAGTTGTAATTGTTACATAGTCAATATTCATAACTTTAGATACAGAAATGATACAGACCAACTGGAGTAACAGATTTATTCCTGTCAAAAGGTCCCTATTCTAGAACTCCACCCAGTTATACACAGGAATGCAGCCTGGGTTTCCATGGTGACACCTGATGTCACCTCTAGATTATTTTAGGGCTGTAGAGACTTGTTTTTATTAAAAGCTGCTTTGAGAAAACAGCAAAGGCTATGTCTGCACACACAATTTTGCATAATCTGTAGTTTGGGTTAATCTTCAAGGGTTTAACATAACTCCTTGGGATGTTATTTGCATACATGTTGCAATCACAATGTATAAATGATACACTGCAGTCATTTTCTAGCGATTGCTTCCCAATTTATCTCCGGGAAGCATGAAAACCCTAAAGTAATATTTACCTCTATGTTTAAAACCTGTTTGATCTAGACTTTGGCAACATAATAATCAAGCTTTCTTTTATAACAACCCTATAGTCCTGAGACACTATATAATTAAAAGATATTTTTACCCCTTAGAGTATGTTTCCATGTTGAAAATAAAACAAGGATTAACGTCCAATACCCTCACCAGGGCTAGAAGCTATCAGCTTCTATGTGGATACACATCCAATTTTGGCAAACTGGTGTCCATAGGTACTGGAATTAGGGGTGCTGGGGGTGTAGCATTATATACAGAGTTTCCATTTTGTACAGGGTTTACAGTTTGGTTCAATAGCTCTCAGCACCCCCACTATAACAATTGTCCCTCAAATACTGCTAATGCTATATTTCAAATTGGCTACCAAGTGAGAACCCCCTCTCCACCCAAGTTCTGGGCAAATTGCAGCCATCAACCATACGTTAAGCCTACAGAGAATCTACCCCTTAAGGGGCAAACTGAGTTTTCTGTACAATGTAGCGAGTGCATCAGTGTTTCTCTGACCTCATCAAGTATTCCGAGTTCCACTGACACAGTGCAGTGGCTAGGATACAGCATGAACACATGAGCCCTGCAGAAATAGTCTCTCTCCAAGCATTCATACTCCACTCGTCATTGTGGTATCTGAGCACCTAACATTACAACCATATTTAATATAGGCTTACAGGGGAGGAGGGGAATGACATATCTCCTTATGAGAAAAAGCATCATGAAGAGGTTAAGGAAAAAGGAGGACAGAAAATTAGATGAAGTTTACAGATACATCAGAAAATATTTCCAAACCCACAAATTTATTATCCTATCTCAAGGAGCCTGATTATGTGCCCTCAGGCACTTACTGGGTTAGAAGGTCCAACAGTCTGGTCAGACTGGAGATTATCACTCTCCAGTGTAATTTCAGCAAATAAAAGACACTTATCAAACTGGAGAAAAGCTGAATCCATGGCTGGTGAGAAAGAATGCCCTAAATTGCTTTTGAGACACTGCTTCTCTTACCAAAGTATAAAAAAGAGGAAGGTGGACTTGTAGTGAAGGCACTGCACTAGGACTCGAGAAATCTAGGTTTGATTTCTAACTTTCCATAAAGACTTCCTGTGTGGTTTTGAGCAATGCATTTTAGTCTCTGTGCCTCAAAACAAGGATGATACTTCTGTTCTCCCACCCTATTTAGGCTGTAAGCTCCTTAGAACAGGGACTGTCTATTACTACAGTAGAACCTCAGAATTACGGACACCTCAGGAACGGAGGTTGTTCATAACTTTGAAATGTTCCATATCTTTGAAATGTTCCACAAGTCCCAGCACTCCCCCCACGTTTAAAGTCCTGAGCCCCAGTGCTCCCAAGGGTCAGAAGCCCTGCCCCTCACCCCATGCCTGGAATCCTGCCCCCCCACCCCACCCCCTGCAGCCCCAACTCCACTCCTTCACAGGCTGAAGCCCTGAGCCAGTACAGTATTTGCTGGGGGGGGGGGGGAGGGAGGGCGCTGTTTTGTTTGTTTTTGTCTCTGCTGCTGCCTGATTAGTTAGTTCTGGTTCCACAGGGTGTCCAGTTGATTGGTAAGTCCATAACTCTGGTGTTCATATCTTTGAGCTTCTATTGTATGTGTATGTACAGCACCTAGCACAATGGTACCCTGCTCTTGGTGGGGATTTCAAGGCCTTACTGTTATACAAAAAAGTTAATAATAGGTACTGGCTGGCTCCAGAAGGCCACAATCAGCTCTGCAAGGTGAGAAAAAAAGACCCTTGTGATTCAATAGAGACTTAGACATTAGCTGCTAATAGCTCCGAAGAGTCCATCCTCAGTGAGCATGCTCAAACCTCTCAGCTTCTAGTACTGACCAGACTGCACATGCACGGTCCCCACAGTGATGAATCATACTTCAGCCCAGGACTACAGGATGAAGCTGAACTTTCCTGTACTGGCTGCTCAGAGCCAGGGGGAGGCTGGGCAGTACACATGAAGGCAGCGAGCCTGTCTCTCCCATGTTTAATGACATCCCCAACCCACTAGCACCCTGACAGCATGGAGGAAGTCATCTGAGTCAAATAGTGAGAAGCTAAAAAGTACAGGCAACCTTGATTCTCACATTTACACATCAAATGCAAATATACATAACCTTTGAGCACTTGACTTTGCAACCTTAATGTTCTTTTAACTTATTTTTGTGTGTACTGTATATAAAATACAAAAATACTGACTGTGTAGTTCATGATGTTTATCTGTGGCATTGATTGGGCCCAAAAGTCTATTTATTGTCATTAATGGGAGTTGTGCCTGCTTATCAAGGTGAGTAGTCATATCAGGGGCCGGCAACCTTTCAGAAGTGGTGTGCCGGGTCTTCATTTATTCACTCTAATTTAAGGTTTCACGTGCCAGTAATACATTTTAATGTTTTTAGAAGGTCTCTTTCTATAAGTCTATAATATATAACTAAACTATTGTTGTATGTAAAGTAAATAAGGTTTTTAAAATGTTTAAGAAGCTTCATTTAAAATTAAATTAAAATGCAGAGCCCCCTGGACCGGTGGCCAGGACCTGGGCAGTGCAAGTGCCACTGAAAAATCAGCTCGTGTGCCGCCTTCGGCACACGTGCCATAGGTTGCCTACCCCTGAGTTATATATTTGCAACTAAAGCAGCATGGGGTGACCAGGTGTCCGGTTTTCGACCAGAACACCCAGTCCAAAAGGGATCTTGGTGGCTCCAGTCAGCGGTCCTACGCAGCTAAGGCAGGCTAGTCCCTACCTATCCTGGCTCCGCGCTGTGCCCTGGAAGCAGCCAGCAGGCCCGGCTCCGAGGCGGGGGGGCCATGGGGCTCCACACACTGCCCCTGCCCCGAGCACCAGCTCCGCACTCCTATTGGCTGGGAACCACAGCCAATGGGAGCTGCAGGGGCAGTGCCTATGGGCGAGAGCAGCGCACAGAGCCACCTAGGACTCAGACCTGTTGGCCGCTTCCAGGGCGCAGCTCAGAGTCAGGACAGACAAGAAACCTGCCTTAGCCCCCCCACTGCGCCGCTGACCAGGAGCCGCCAGAGGTACCCCTGCGCCCCAACCCCTTGACCCAGCCCTGAGCCCCCTCTTGCACCCCAAACCTCTCATCCTTGGTCCCACCCCAGAGCCTACACTCCGAGCTGGAGCCCTCACCCCTTCCTGTACCCCAACCCTCTGCCCCAGCCCAGAGCCCACTCCCATACCCTGAAGCCCTCTGCTCCACCCCCGCAAGCCTCAAGCCCCCTCCTGCACCCAAACCCCTCATTCCCAACCCCACCCCAGGGCCTGCACCCCCAGTTAGATCCCTCACCCCCTCCTGCACCCCAACCCCCTGCCCCATCCCAGTGAAAGTGAGTGAGGGTGGGGGAGAGCAAGCCACCAAGGGAGGGGGAATGTAGTGAGTGGGGGCAGGGCAGGCCTCAGGGAACGGGCAGGGCTAGGGTGTTTGGTTTTGTGGAATTAGAAAGTTGACAACCCTAAAGCAACAGCAGGCTTGAATTAACCAGAAAAGGCAGGGGTCTAGAATCAACTAGAATTGCTAACTCATGCTGCCATGTTTTCACCACTATTGTTACCCATACTACCTGGATTCAAGTTAGCATAAATATGCCTACCCATGCTACTATCGCACTCTCACTTTACAGTGGAGACATTGCCTAACTAGTGAGAACAGTAACTGTAAGGTGCTAGCAGGCACTGCAAAGAGACACACATACCCAGCAGACACAGAGAGATGTGACTCCATCTCTCCTCTCACAAACTCTAAATACATGTTTTCTCCTTTGCTTTCTCCCTTGGGACTGGAGTATATCAGAACTACGGGCCACATCCTATGCCACACAGATAGGAAGAGTTTCAGAGTAGCAGCTAGTCTCTAAGGTGCCACAAGTACTCCTGTTCTAGATAGGAAGAGGAGACTACAGAGACCAGGCCTAAGCTGCGGCTTGCGTATCGAATAAATGCCAGGATGATTCCTCCCACCAGCACCAGCTTCCTCATCTCCAACTTCACTGTGAGCCGCTGACAGCTCCAGCGAGGCAAAAAAACAACAACCCAAAACAGCTAAACCCACAGTCCAGAGTGGGAGCTACAGGTAGAATCTGAATCACAGCTAGTCACCCCTCCCACCTGAAAAGACAACAAAGAAAACACAGCTAAGAAGCAAGGTAGCTGTTCTGAAGCCAGTTCTTGCCCCTCCCCCTACATTGTTCTGAGCCAAAGCAGACACCACACCGTAAACAGAGACACAATGTGGTTTATGGCAAAGGCCGGGGGGGGGGGGGGGGGGGGGTGGGAGAGACAGACACATCTTTAAAGGCCCCTGGCTGCTGCTGCCAGCCATGCACAGACACTAGTTACCCACCGTAGTGTAAGCAGGGGATATAGGGTCCTATCCTATTTTCAGTTCCTCTCCCTACCAGCGCCCCCTCCACGGCTCCCGACAGGGCAAATCAGCCACTCTCTCGAAGATTTGTCCCCCTGCAAACCAAACGTGCAGAAGAGCCACCCCTCCCCCCCAAAAAGCTCGCCTACTTTGACTGGCGGGCCTGGGGGGATGGGAGAGAAGCAGCCAAGAGACCAAACCCTTCAACCCCCAAATCTACCAAACTCCCCCCGCGAGGAGGGAGCAGCGGGGCTGTTCGAATCCCTAATACGCCTGGCAAACTGCTGGGCCGGACAGACCTGCGCAGCGCCCCCCTTCGCTCGGGGGCTGTCTCTCCCCACCGCCCTTCGCTCGGGGGCTGTCTCTCCCCATCGCCCCCCCCCCATCGCCCTTCGCTCGGGGGCTGTCTCTCCCCTCCCCACCCCACCCTTCGCTCGGGGGCTGTCTCTCCCACCGGCCCCCCGGCCAGCGCTGAACCGACGTGCAGGGCAGGGGGCGGCGAGTCCAAAGTGTGAAACAACAACCACCGCCCGACCCGCAGGGGAGAGCGGAGCGCGTGCGGGGAGGGGGGGGGTCAGACTCCGAGCTGGGACCGGGGGTAGCGCTCTACCTGCGTCGAGGTTGGTGTAGGGACCATCCAGCCACCCCCTCCCCAGCCACCGAGTCCCACGGGTCCAGTCTACGCCGCGACCCTCCCCGGGGCATCCGAGCGCCTCCCGGCCCGGCAGCTACCCCCCGCCCGCGGCCACTCACCCCTCCGCTGCGTCCTCCAGATCTGCGGCGGGGGGGGGGGGGTACGGACTGGGGTGGGGGCAGACGGGGGTGGGTGGAGAAGCTGCTCGCGGACCGATGGGGGAGGGGCAAGCCCGTAGCACTAGCCCTGCGCTCCCCCCGCACGCGCTCGCTCTCCACTGTTTGTGTTGATGTGAGAGGCTGCAGAGGGGGAGGGGTCCACCAGCTGAGAGGATGTAAACACTGGGGTCACGTGTTCCATTCTCAAGCGGAGGGAGGCAGCCTCCGCGTTCAACCGGCTGAGGGCAGCATCACGTGATCTGGGGATAGACTCCGCCCTGCAACCCAGAGGACCAATCAGGGCTGACGAGTTTGTGTCATCACCCGTTGCCTAGGCCCGTGCAGACCCTTGGCATTAGGCTAAGAAGCAGCCACCCCTCCACCCCCAAGTCCCGTGTCTATCAAAGGGGCAGGCGGGGCGGTGCGCTCGCTAGTGCAACTGGTGGATGGTGACGAACTCTTACCAGTAGTGCCACTGCGAGTCGCTACAAAGCTGCAGCAGGGCCCTGCTGACCAGCTCGATGCGGGGAGAGGTGCCTAGGGTGACCAGATAGCAAATGTGAAAAATCAGGATGGGGGTAGGGGATAATAGGTGTCTATATAAGACAAAGTCCCAAATATCGGGACTGTCCCTATAAAATTGGGACATCTGGTCACCCTAGAGGTGCCAGGCCTGCAGGGGGACAAGGGGAACAGCTGGAGTAAGTGGCAGGGCAGCCAGCGCAGAAAGAGCAGGGGGTGGGGTGAGGTGGGTGGGAGACCAGAGGCAGAAGTCGGGGTGGTGGCAGGTAGTGCCTTAGCCTGTGCAAGCCCTGCAAAGTCACAGCTGGGGCAGGAACAACTAGAACTGTAGGGCCCAGGTGAGTCCTGTCCTACGCCCTGCTGTGCTCCTAGGCTGGCCCTTAAATCCTGTCCTGTTCAGCGAAGACCCCCTACGCCTGGGCTCCCCAGGCTGAGGTTTTTCCTGTGCCTGGAGAGAAGAGAGAAGCCCACAGGGGAGATAGAGCTTCTTTAGGTCACAGCCACAGAGTGCCCTTTGGGGGAGGAAAGAAGGGTTTTAGGCCCCCCTCCTCCCCAGGACAGAGGCCATGGCTTTCCCCTTGCTAGTGCCCTGAAAGAGGAGGAAGAGGGAATGGGCCAAGGGGGCACCCTTGGAAACAGGCCCCTGAAATGCTTCAAAGGAGGTGGGGAAGGCGGGAGCTATCAGAAGGGACTAGGGCTGGGGAGCAGAATAGGGTTGCCAACTTCCTAATTGCACAAAACCGAACACCCTTGCCCTGCCCCTTCCCTGAGGTCCCGCCCCCACTCACTCCAGCCCCCCTCCCTCCATCGCTCACTCTCCCCCACCCTCGCTTACTTTCACTGGGCTGGGGCAGGGGTGTGGGAGGGGGTGAGGGCTCCAGCTAGGGGTACAGGCTCTGAGGTGGAGCTGGGGATGATGGGTTTGTGGTGTACGAGGGGGCTCTGGGCTGGGGCCCAGGGGTTTGGAGTGCGGGAGGGGACTCAGGGAGGCAGCGTGGGCCCCGTGAGGGGGCTCAGGGCTGGGGTGCAGGCTCTGGGAGGAAGGTTAGGTGTGGGAAGGGGCTGGGGTGCAGGTGGGTGTTCAGGGTCTGGGAGGGAGTGTGGAGAAAAATCTAGCCAGCCCTATTAGTTTAAATCTTAAAATCGGCCTAGGCCCATTCTGCAGGCCACAAGCCTGAACCAAGCTAAGTATTATGCTCCCTGACAGTGACAGTCAAGGGTTATGACCGGGGGGGCCGGGGAGGGAAAGAATGGAAAGCCCCAGCAGCAGTAATAATAAAGTGTGTGTTTATGGCTGGCAAAATATAATAACCGCTTGTGTGGAGCAATAAGCAATGCAGTAAGTAGCTAACTGACTAATCATGCCCCCCCCAATTCCAATTGCATAAACACCCCATTATGTAATTGTCCCCTGCCTGGAACATTTAAGTAACAGGTACCCCAAATAAAGCAAAGTAATAACAGTATCGGAAACCACCAAGAAGCCCTCCACTCAATTTGCACCCTATTTCTGGGAAGATTGCAAAAGGAGTACAGGGAAGAGCGGAAAGACCCTAACTCTCCTATTCTTATAAATGACATGTAATGTGTAATATGTTTGCGGTTTTCGGCTTTAAAAAGGCTCAGTGTACTCCAATCGAGGGAGCGGTATCTGATTGCTACCCCCAACACGTTGGTATGTATTCAATAAACGGGCCTCAGGCTCGAGTCTCTGATTAAAATAATGCATGGGTGACTTTTTCCACAACAGGAGTTAGCGTGCGGGAGGGGGTTCCAACCTAGGGCAGGGGGTTCAGGGTGTGAGCTCCGGCCAGGTGGCGCTTACCTCAGGCGGCTCCCGGTCAGCAGCACAGCAGGGCTAAGGCACGCTCTCTGCCTGCCCTGGCTCTGCGTTGCTCCTGGAAGTGGCCAGCATGTCTGGCCGGCCCCTAAGCAGAGGCATGGCCAAGGAGGTGCTGTCCCTGGAGCTCCCATTGGCCGTGGTCTGTGGCCAATGGGAGCTGCAGGGGCAGCATACAGTGCTTCCTTGATTGCCCCTGTGCCTATGGGCCGGCCGCTTCCAGGAGCTGCACAGAGCCAGGGAGTCTGCCTTAGCCCTGCTATGTCACCAACTGGACTTTTAATGGCCCAGTCAGCACTGATGACTGGAGCAACTAGGGTCCCTTTTCAACCGGGCGTTCCGGTTAAAAATCGGACACCTGGCAACCCTAGAGCAGAAGCATCTTGATGGAGACCGGAGAGAAGGGGGAATAGTGGTAGACTCAGCAGCTACTGGTGAATGAAAGGAGAGGGGATTGGGATAGCTTGAAAATGTGGCTGGAGCAGCTGTTGCATGAAGTGTTGGAGCTGAAGGAGTGGGGATGTCATTTTGGTGCAAAGGGGCTGAAGGAACAGAAAGTGTTTGAGGTTAGGAAGCAATTATGGGACAAAGGAGTACAGATGGCAGAGCCTGTAGTCAGTTGGGTTGGAGGATCCAGGGGTTGGAGACAGGCAAAAAAATGGAGGTACAGGGAATGGGAATGGCTGGAGTCTAGGGTCAAGGAGGGGGAAGGCAGTTGATGGTAGCAGATTGAGAGAGCAGTAAAAATCAAATGTTAAGAAGGCCAGCAAAAGAAGTGAGGGCAGTAGTGGTCAGGGTTTTTGGCTAGTGGGGGTGGGGAAGTGAGGATTGGAGGCCTTGTTCCAGGTGCAGAGGGCTGTAAGTAGAGCAGTTTGTGCTGCCAGTAAAGGAAATTGGTGGAGTTCAAGCTGATAACCAAGGTGTAGATGGCTTGGATACAGAGGGGTTTGGAAGATGGGAAGGTAGGAGATTGGGAATAGCAGGGCATTTGTGCCTGGGGCTGGCCTAATTTGGGGGAGCTGAGATGCTGCTGAAAGAGGGGCCACATTTAGAGGTTAGAGCAAGGGGAATCACAAGACAGCAGAGCTGTTGAAGGAGCTGATTCTGCAGTAAGAAGCAAGCACACTCACCCTCCTAATCTGGTGCCTGCAGGGAGCAACAGCTGTGCTTAGCTAACACCCTCGGTAGAGACATCTGGTGCCACAAAGGGTAGTGTATCTCCAGGCCAAGTTTCAAGAACAACTCTGAGTTTCTGGTAACCTGAGTGAGACTGGGTCAGACCTCAGAAAGCTATAGATATAGAAGTATAACTGCTACACCTCTACATGACAGACATAAAGAGGGAGTCAGGCTCACCACTCAGCTAAGAGGAAGTCACTGTACAGTCTGCGACTGATTGAACAACTCTGCAAAAATGTTATATGGGAACAGTAATGTTTTTGGACAGAGGAGTAAAATATATATATTTCCCTTTATGATCATGATGAAGCACAGGCAAGGAGACTGTGCCTGGATTGGTAAATTTCTGCAACAGTTTTAGAAAAATAGCTGCTATTGAAGTCAGCATACACTAAAACTTCAAAAAATCCTGTTTACAGAAACTGATTGTAAAAGTTTCCCAATCAAGGGGAAAATGTAATATAGTTGCCTAGAGTTAGATCACTACAATCAGACCCTTACAGACTAATTTTACTAGTGCAGGACTGCATTGATCAGAGAGGATGGGATTCCCAAAAGGCAACAGGGTCCACTGGATTAAGCAAAGGCCTATGAGCTGCAAACTCCCACATTCTAATCCTGGCTCTGCCACTGATTCATTGTGTGACCTCAGGTAGATCACATTAACATCTCTAGCTTTGTCTGTGCTGGGAACTATCGTTGCAACTTGCATTTAGTATAACTGAACCTGTGCAAGTTGCAACAGTGCAGTGCATCCATACTAGATACACTATTGTGGATGCAGGACTGACACACATCCCTATAATTCACTCCATGCAAGCATTTCAGAAGCACTGCAGTGGGACCTATCCCACAGGTCTGAACATAACCACTTGCAGTAGGAACATGCCTGATAGCAGTGAATTGAATAGATTGCTACAGTAAAATGATTGTGCTACATTCTGTATTATACAATTTAATTGTTAGATAATACTGAATATAATTTGATGTTTGACTACTAGTCCTCGCAGATTAGTTCAATATTTGCAGTTGTGTTTACCTGGGTGAGACTCTGCATGTGCATCCCCTAGAGCAGGGCCGGAGCCACATGTGGCTCCTCAGAAGTTAATATGCGGCTACTTGTATAGGCACCGACTCTGGGGCTGGAGCTACGGCACCAACTTTCCAATGTGCCGGGGGGTGCTCACTGCTCAACCCCTGACTCTGCCACAGGCCCAGCCCCCACTCCATCCCTTCCTGTCCCCTCCCCTGAGCCTGCTATGCCCTCGCTCCTCCCCCCACCCCCCAGAGCCTCCTGTGTGCCACAAAACAGCTGATCGGGGAGGGAGGGGAAGGCGCTGATCAGCGGGGCTGCTGACATATTACTATGGCTCTTTGGCACTGTACATTGGTAAATTCTGGCTCCTTCTCAGGCTGGCCACCCCTGCCTTAGAGTTATGCTCCAACACTGCTCCTTGCAGCAAGATGTCTAGGGAGCCTCTGCAATTCCTTCCCTCCTGCCCAATTGATTAGTACCTAGTAATATATTTTGACATCCACCATTAATATGTGACTGACAGTTATTGAAAATGTTTTTTTTCCATAAAAAAAAATCTCCAATCATGTATCTCTTGTTTGCTACCTAGGATCCAGAGAAGTGTGTTTTCAGATCCATGGTACGAGCAGAGCAGCTCTCCTTAGGAGACTCCTGCATGTGAATTCCCTTTCTCTATATGTCAATGTTCCCTGCAGGAACTATACCACAGAGAGGGGAATCTGAAGATTTCTCAGGTGTGAAGAGGATTGGTTAATAAGACTAATGATTTCAGTATATCATTAGATAATGAATTATACCCTCTCATTGACTGCTAGTAACTTCTCCCTACTAGAGTTGACTTATCCCTGGATCCCATTAAAAACACTTCTGAAAAGCAAATATTTGCCTTTGGAGTGGTCTAACAGGAACCAAGTGAAATCAGAATGCAGCTAGAGTAAGGTGGCTTTTTTAAAAGTTTCTCCTTGGTGTTTACACTCTTTCTGTCCTGTTATATCCTTTGCTTTATTTAATGCACTGTTTACACAGTTCCATCTATCCCCATAATTATTTTGTTTATTTCTGATCTCTTTTGACCTGTCAGCATCTGTGTAGTATTTATGAAGACTTCAAATAATATATCTGGCCTACCCAACCACCCATTATTTTAAAATGAATGCAGTTTTAACACAATCATCAAAGCCAAGGTCTCATTTGCTGATCTATGTTGGGTAACTCCAGTAGAAACACAATTTTGTGAACTCCAGTCTTATGAATGTCTGGTTACATGATCCATTTTGCCCCTGACAGAAAAAAGAAACAAAACAAAATATAACAAAAGTGATGTTGATGAAGAACAAGTTGACATCTCTTCACCTTCTGGTGCCTTAAGTGCATTAAAAATCGCTTTGCTGTGGTTTGAAGGACAAGAAGAAAGTGGTGATGCAGTGCACCATACTGTAACTGATGTATCATACCGGCTGTAATTCTGAGATGTTCAATCTTAAGACCTTTGATTTTAGGAGCGCCTCAATCCCCTATTAGTTCATAAAATAGGGATTCTTCTGTAAGCAGGAGTCCAAGATCTCCTACTATTTTCCCTATATACCTCCAGTGTTCTGAATATCATTCTAGCTCAAATAGTTTCTAGTGCCGGAGCCTGTTCCTAGTGAAACTAATGGCAAAACTCTTCCCCTTTCAGTGGGGAAGGGAAGAATGAAACCCTCAGTGTCAAACCTTCAAGAATAACTGCTAATTGGTATGACTTCTGTATTTAGTTGAAAAGCCAGTATCACATTCATTAAGTGGTAAAAATTTTTTGCAATATTGTGAGCATGAAAAACATGTATAATCACTTTGGAGTCTTATTATATTTAGAGATCGGATGAACAGATTGTGTACTGAGGCCTATGTGAAAAACTAAAGGAATGGCTTCAGATTCAGAATTTTTGTTTGCAGTTGACTCTTTTCTAACCTATAATAAAATGGAAAGACCCATTTAATATATATATATTTTTTAAAAGCATCTATTTTCACATCTTATTTGTAGTCTTAAATTGGAAACAGGTAAAGTCTGAAAAGGCAGCAGCCATGCTTTTGAGGGGAATAATACTATTCTTAAACACAAGGAAGGAAATTATCATGTCTGGTTATCATTTTTTCCATTCTAATTATACATCTGCCACAGTCTTTTTACGTGGGCTACCCCCAAGTCTCTTACAGTGGTTAGAGAAAAACAATTCAGGGCTTTCTCCATGGTTCATTGTGACAGGCCTTTCAGTATGATTGTCCTGGACCTTTTGTACCAATCACAATAGACCTTTTCTATTGGTTTGATTGACTCTTAAAATCGCTCTCACAAATTACTTGTCTAGAAAGGGAGGAGGATTTATCTAGTCTGTAACAATGAAAATAATCTGGAAGCCAGTAATGTGAGCCAGCAGACACATTGATTATCTTTAGAATAAAATGCAGTGGAGTACTCTGATATTCAACGGAGTGGCCATAAACCTTTAAAGAAAACCCTACAATGTTAAGATTTTATTCCTATATTTTGCTAATTTAATTTTGATGGAAGTGTTCCAATCACCTCTAATTTTTGTGATGTTATTTAACACTTTGTCCGGCCAATTTTCTTAGTTTTCTGTTTTCTTAGTCCATTACAATTGAATGGATGTGGGATAGGATGATCACTCTGCACTCTTCTTTGAGCTGTAAAAAAAATTTTTTTAAAAAAAAGAAGAAACTTCAGTGCTCAGGTCTGTCAGGAAATTCCAAACTCTCAAACATGTATTGGTCTACAACTATAATACAAGTTCTGTCACGCATTAGTTAAACAGGGTAGATGCATATTCTCTCACATAACCTTGCCTATATACAGTCTCTGTACCTGGACCTGCAGTACATTAATTGCAGTACAATAATTTGATCAAATCAAATCATGTGATGAATTTCAGATGTGGATAGCTTGTACAATTCTTCTATTCATTTGAATGGAAGTTAGCATCCTAAGAAAATCTTATTTCACATCAAATATTACATGACAGGCCTGTCAGACAGTGGTAGGTCATGTAAGGTGTTTCACACGCATTGAGTTCAAGACCTGAATAAGTGCACTTTACAATAGATGTACAAGGAATATCATTTAAGACCCAAACTAAAAAAGGTGGCTTATTTCAGTTGATGTCTCCCAAGATAATTGAAAAGGTTGGCTTCAGCCATCATCTAGTGGGAGAGGATACAACTTGGCATGCCTCTACTCTCCAGTCTTGTTCCTCTCTCCACAGTGTTATATATTACACCTCTCAGGGAATCAGCACTCCGTTGACAATGATTCTAAGTAATCTTATTATCGGAGAGCAGAAGCAGATGTCTCTCTGGGAAGCAGATGTCTCCCTGCTTTTCAGAAGTGCTTTGGAAATCTAAATACTTTGTGTTTAGTGCTTAGATACTATGGGCCTAATTCTCCACTGCCTTTCACCTGGGGTTGTAATTAACATAAATGGAAAGTAAGTACAGTAAAATTCTACCAAATCAAAACAGCAGCATTTTGCATCAGCTTTGCACTGCTGTATACAACTACAGAAGTCAGACCTATAGTACTGACTAGTAAGGAAGGGTTTCTATTATTTTTAAAAATACAAAGATTTGTAATGCTGCTCTTATTGAAATGAATGACAACCCTGAACTACGCATAATGAAATGAAAAGCAGTAAATATATGTGTGACGGGTTCGGTCACAGAGACCCTCTTGGGACTGCCACCTGATGTGCTGAGACTACCTCTGAGCCCATTTTCTCTGCCAGTTTGGGACTCCAGAAATCTGCCTTGTTGAGCCAGACATGCCAGTCTGCTCCATCACAGACCCCGGATCTGAACCACACGCCCCAAAGCTGCAGACTTAACTGAAAACAGCTTAAGAAGTGCTCCTGTCTCCTGCACCCAGATACTCAGTTCCCAGTGGGGTCCAAACCCCAATTAAATCCATTTTACTCTGTATAAAGCTTATAAACTTATAAATTGTCCACCCTCTATAACACTGATAGAGAGAGATGCACAGCTGTTTGCTCCCCTAGGTATTAATTGCTTACTATGGGTTAATTTATAAACAAAAGTGATTTTATTAAGCATAACAAGTAGGATTTAAGTGGTTCCAAGTAATAACAGACAAAGTAAGTTAACAAGCAAAATAAAACAAAAACATGCAAGTCTAAGCCTAATACAGTAGAAAACTGAATACAGGTAAATCTCACTCTCAAAGATGTTTCAATAAGCTGCTTTCACAGACTAGACTCCTTTCTAGTCTGGGCCCAATCCTTTCCCCTGGTACAGTCCTTGTTCCAGCTCAGGTGGTAGCTAGGGGATTTCTCATGACTGCAGCTCTCTTTGTTCTGTTCCACACCCTTTAATAGCTTTGGCACAAGGTGGGACTCCTTTGTTTCTTGCTGGGTCCCCACCCCTTCTTCTAAATGGAAAAGCACCAGGTTTAAGATGGATTCCAGTACCAAGTGACATGGTCATATGTCCTGTGAGACCCCAAGCCTTCATTCTTCCTGGCTTGACTCACAGGAAGGCTTGCAAGTAAACAGAGCCATTTACAACAAATTGTCCTAGTTGATGGGAGCCATCAAGATTCCAAACCACCATTAATGGCCCATACTTTGCATAATTACAATAGGACCTCAGTTATATTTCATATTTCTAGTTTCAAATACAAGAATGATACATTTATACAAATAGGATGACCACCCTCAGTAGATTATAAGCTTTGTAATGATACCTTACAAGAGACCTTTTGCATGAAGCATATTCCAGTTACATTATATTCACACTCATTAGCATATTTTCATAAAATCATATGGAGTGCAATGTCACAATATGCACAGTAGATAGCTTTCAGAATTTAATCTCAGCTATTCCAAATATTGAAAATTTAGTCTTACAGCCTAACTGGCTACCACATTTCATTTTATTTTTAGATACAGCAATTTTTCCTCACAGACTATTAAAAAACAACAACACTTGAACCTACTTACAAGCATCACCAATTTAAAGGGAAGACATAATCAACATTCCTTTATTTAGATGAACACTTTATTAAGTGACAGATTAATTCATGCTGCATTTATTTGCACATATTTCTGTGTAGATAATGAAAATCGATGAAGTCAGTTTCACTTTTGTTTGAAGTTTACTTGCTTATGTGTTATTAAATGCTACCGTAATTGAGTTTCAAATATTGCAGGGAATATTTACATTTTAAAACAACTGATTTCCTTGAAATTTTATTTCTAAAAATGTTACAGCATTTCTGTTGTTAAAAATGTAAAATTTGGACTAAGTTAATGATAGTGTCCCTTTACATACTTTTGAAGTTCCACTACTGAAGATATATTAACTTCTAAGTTTTTGAATGATAACATATAATAGGTTTCAATATGACCCATATTGCACTAGGGATTGGTGTATTCTACTCATAACAGGGCAGTAAGTAGTGTTGTAGCTGTGTTGGTCCCAGGATATTAGAGAGACAACACGGATGAGGATTATTTATTGGACCAATTTCTCTTGGTGAAAGAGAGAAAAGCTTTCAAGCTACACAGAGCTCTTCATGTCTGTAAGCAGTAAGCAGACAGTTAACTAACCCAGTGAGAGGAACAATGAATAAAATCAGGAATATTTATACTCTGTTCTTATTTATTTCACTTTGTGGATGTACATTTTAACGCTGATAGCACTTTTGAGAAAGCTGCAAAAAGATAAAACGGACCATTTTAGAATAGGTGCATCTTCTTCCCTCTACTAGATATATTCAATGGCTAATGCAGACTAAGTTCTACTCATTCTTTTTGATTCTTTCTGACTGTTTTGCAATACTGATTAATTGTGCTAACTATTGATGACATTTTCACAGCAGGGTATCAGAACAAATGCTAAAATAACTCTAATCAATTACAGTGATAAAATTTACATGTGTTCTATTGTGGATTACATTGCCATTTGCTCTCAACACCTCTGAAACACTCATAGGCAAGTGTTCTCACCCCATGGGCAGTATTTAATCTCTGTAACAACATTTGGGATGGAAGGTTTGTCAATTTAAGAAAAAAATGTAATTAAGAAGAAATTAGTAGTAAGTGCCAGATCTAAAAAAGTTGAATTACTGTACTTCCTTGTTTTTTTGGTAAGTTATTTGTGATTATCTACAGTTTTGTAGAGTGCTGGTTTATTAGGAAACAATATAACATTAAGGTAGCAAGTTCCATGGTCAAGATTAAAGAAATCCTAACATTAGGCTCATAATACCACATTAAAGCCTCAGTCCTACAAGTAGTTATGGTAAAAGCAAATATGCAAGGTTTAAAAACATCAAGTGAAATTTGGCAGGAAAGCATGCAAATTGGCATGAGGTCTAAAATAAGAATATACATAAAAATAGCAACAATAACCTATTAAAACACATTAGAAATATAAGCTGTGTTCCTAGAATGGAATCTTCTAGCATGCAGATACCTTTGCATACCTGTTGAGTTGAATTGACTTTAATGGGACTATCCAGGGTTCATATAATCCGGGCCTGATGCTGGATCAGGGCCAGAGAAAAATAGATAAAGTTTAGAAATCATTTTAAAAATAATAAAGGCAAAGGTTAAAAATTAAGGCCCTGATCATGGAAGTACTTCTGCATGTGAGTTTATGTAGGCGAAGAGACTAGATCACTTGGTCTAGAAACGGTTCTCATTCTTTTTATTTCTGTTTTTAATCCACCATCTCCCGTCACTGTCAATGAAACAGGAGACACAGGCTCAAGTTGGTGGGACTGGAGTTTCCAGCGTTATGATGATGGTTGTCACTTTATAACCCACCTCATGTCTCCTGGAAGCAATGTAGCACTCTCATTCCACACAAAAAGGAAGAGATAAAAGATCAGGACAAAGGGTGTGATCTATAAAGGTAGTTAGGCACCTAAGACCTATTTTAGTGCCACTGTGATCACAAAACTCCTGCTTGGCTGCTGACCACCCCTGTAGGCACCTAAATTCATTCAGCACCTAGGTTTTTGCCTCTGGTCATGTGAACCACAGCCTCACTCTCAGCACCCAGCTGTCTATCTCCTGCCTAAGCATGGGCATTGCTGTCTCAGTCCCAGAGCAATTCATAAACTGGGTAAAATAGGTGTTTGGCCATCTAAGTCACTAGGGTTTCCAGGCATCTGGTTTTTGACCGGAACGCCTGGTCGAAAAGAGACCCTGGCGGCTCCAGTCGGCACTGCCGACTGGGCTGTTAAAAGTCTGGTCGGCAGCACAGCAGGGACCCAGGGCTAAGGCAGGCTCCTTGCCTGTCCTAGCTCCACGTGGCTCTCGGAAGTGCCCGCCAGGTCCCTGTGGCCCCCTAGGCACATGGGCGGCCACGGAGGCTCCGTGCACTGCCCCCACCCGAGTGCCGGCTCCACAGCTCCCATTGGCTGGGAACCATGACCAATGGGAGCTGCAGGGGCAGCACCTGGGGGCGTGAGGACAGCATGCGGAGCCTCCCTGGCCGCCCATGTGCTTAGGGGCTGCAGGGACCTGGCAGCCGCTTCCTGGAAGCTGTGGTAAGCGCCATCCAGACCTGGCACCCCCTCTCGCACCTCAACCCCCTGCCCCACCCAAACTCCCTCCCGGAGCCCGCATGCCCCCCTATAGAGATGTCTACACTACAATGTTCCTGCTGCCGTTTTAACTGGCCTGCTATGCCGACCTAATAAATCCACATTGACAAGAGATGTAGCAGTTTGTTTGATGGAGTTAGGGCAATGCAGCATCAGCGTAGACACGGTGTTGCTTATGTAACCCTTCTGCCAGGCCGAGTTGATAGCAGCAAGGGCCAGGTTCAGTACATAGGGGTCCCCTCCCAACAGCGTAACACAAAACCAGCTCGAGCCCCCACCCAGTGACCTGGGAAAATCTTACACACACCCCTGGGCGCCTCGAAGAGGCAATACTTCCCCTCTCGCAAGCACAGAGTCTCGGTGTAGCAGAAAATGTTTAATAACATGAGGTAAACGACATAGCATTAAATTGGGAAAACACCACAACTAGAGTTCATAGACCAAACCATGAGCGAAGACCCACCCCAGCAAATTGGGCCGTGTCCTTTCCCGTTGGTTCTTGAAACCAGCAACCCAAAAATCACCCAAAGTCCCAAAAGTCCAACACCCCCAAAGTCTCTTGGGTCCAGCAACCCAAGAATCACCAAAGTCCCAAAAGTCTAACAACCCCCAAAGTTTCTGTCCCTGGTCAGTGCAGCCCCAGAATTCAAAGGGGGGGGGCCGCAGGGTGTTAAGGGGCACCTTACGTGATCCGAGGCCGACTGGCCGCCTCTCCGTGGGGTGCCGCCGCAGCCTTCACCATGAGCCGTTCCACTCCACCAGCCGTCCCGTGAGCCGCTCCTGCCATCCCACGAACTGCTCTGCTCTACCAGCTGCTCCACTCACCGACCTGTGAGCCGCACCAGCCGTCCCCACAAACAGCTCCGCTCCGCTCGCCGTTCCTTGGGCCGCTCCAACCGTCCCCGCAAGGCTCCGCTCTGCTAGCTGCTCCTCCAGCTGTCCCCGCAAACTGCTCCGCCAGCCGCTTAGCAATATAGCTTCAGGCTCCCCCACTAGTTAACACAGCACTCAGTGATCTCAGCTCTTAGTAACTTTAGCTCTTTTGTGATTTCAGCTCTTAGTGATTTCAGCTAGTAGTAGGGGAGCCCCAGTGCTGGTGCACTATTGACCCGAAGTGAATTCAGCTCAGCAGCCTATAACTAGACTCCTAATGGAATCAAAGTTAGCTCTGACATTCAACAGTGGTGGTGGTGGTGGTGGTGGTGGTGTAATTGGTGTTTCAAGCTCACAAAAGGGGCCCAAACCACCAGCTACAAATACCTGCCCCCAACCTCTCTCAATTCACTAGGTTTTGTAACCCATGCCCCTTGTCAAGCAAGTGCTACTTAGTTAATGCTGAGTCCTTCTGTCATACAACAGTTCCACTGGCCTTGATTCACAGAATCAGGGTAACAAAACTTTATTCTTCCTGCCCCAATAACAGAGAAACTGGGGATCCCACACCAGCCAAAGTAACCACTTTCAGTTGCTGTTGTCTCATGCCAGGCGGGGTGGGTGTGCCTATGCAAACAAGATCAGCCCCTGGAGTTCTTTTCCACACTCGCCATAATTCACCACCAGATGTCAGGGTAGAGCTCATCCTGACTCTGCTTACACTTACATGGACATAAGTGACTTCCAAAAGGTGTGCCTCAGTGCCCCACTATAAACACTCTGGTCAATGTTTTGAACTCTGCTGCCAGGCGGTCAGGTACCCAGGTGAATGCCCCTCCTCTGTTAAACCCCCAAAAAGTTTTAAACTTCCTCTTCCTGTTTGCGTGGTGTGGATAGCTCACATAGCAACTGCCCAGCTGAGCAGGCCCGCTCCATGCAGCAAATGCACGCCCACCTGGAGTCAGAGGTAGTGGATCTCCTTGGTCCATCAGGAGAGGAAGCTGTACTGGCACAGCTGCGATCCAGCATTAGGAACTTTGACATCTACAGCCAGCATGCTCAGGGCATAGAGGAGAAGGGCTACAATAGGGACACGCAGCAGTACTGCATAAAAATCAAGAAGCTGAGGCAGGCGTACCAGAAGGTAAGGGAGGCAAACAGTTGCTCTGGTGTGGAGCTGCAGATATGGCGCTTCTACAAGGAGCTGCACGCAGGAGCGGCGCCAGGGTTTTTGCCGCCCTAGGTGGCAGCACTCCTCCTCTGAGCATTCGGCAGCAGGTCCCGGAGCGAGTGAAGGACCCGCCGCCGAATTTCCGCCGAAGACCTGGAGCAGAAGGACCCCCCGCCGTCGAATTTCTGCCGAGGGCGGCAAAATGCTGCCCCCCAAATCCTGCCGCCCTAGGCGACCGCCTAGGGTCGCCTAGTGGAAGCACCGGCCCTGTGGAAAATAGTGCCAGTATCCAGTACAATAATCCTATCCAGATATCCCCTGCTACCCCCCCACCCCTTATCGTCCCAACTCGCCTGCTCCCCATCAGGCTACACTCACTGTGGCAGGAGCTGCCACCATGCTCAGAGTCCCAAAGGAAAGTGAGAATGTTGAGCTTGTAACTTGTGTGGACCAAGGGGAATGCATGCACTGATAATAGTACCTCTATCCATTTTTTCCTTAGCAGCTGCAAATGTGGCCTTGAGGGTCTCTTCATCCACACTGGCAGAGTGGCTCGGCCAGATAAGGAGGCGAAAGAAGAGGACAAGGGAAGACATGTTCTAGGTGGTCCTGCAAGCTGCTGGTGCTTCAGGTTGTACAGAGGGATAGTGAGGACAGGAGAAACAGACAGCAAGAGATAACGCTGCTCAGGGAACAAACAGACATGCTATGGTCTCTGATTGAACTTCAGGCTGAACACATCCATGCTCGCCTCCACCCACAGCCCATAGAGAACTGCATTCCAGGATCTCCCTCCCCTCCCTCCTCACCACATTCCATGTATATTCTGAGGCTCCAGGCACTCCACCCTGCGGGAGATTACACACAACAACTGCACATACACCAACCAGGCTCTGCCAGCTGGGTGTATGTCCTTGTGAATTCCCTGTTCCTTCCGCTTAAAAAAGATACTTTCCCCTGTATGTATGAAGTTTGCCTCAACATTACATAGGTATGTTTGCATGGGTGTGGAATAAAAATCCACTTATGGAGACTGAATTTAGCTTTATTATTCTCCAACCAATAGTAGCTGCTGCTAACAGTTGGAGAAAATAGCAATAGGAGCATTTGCATTGTTACAGTAATGCATACACAGCAATCATGACAAGGTTCATAGTATGGTACAAAAAAACCAAAAACAAAAACAAAAAAAACCCACCAGGCTCAGCACATTAAAGCAACACACATTACCTGTGGCTCATTGTTAAAATGCTCCTTCAAAGCCTCGCTGAGCCAAATAGCTCCCTGTGGAGCTCTTCTTATACCCCTGCTATTTAGCTGCTTCAAAGCAGCAGCCAGACAGCTGATCCACCTCCGTGCTCCACCCCTGGGGAAAACTTCTCTCCCTTTGCTTCACAGAGATTATGAAGCACACAGCAGGCAACTATGACCGTGGAGATACTGTCCTCACTGAGGTCTAACTCCTGAGTAGACAGTGCCAGCAGCCTTCAATGGCCAAAGTCACATTCAGCAGTCATTCTGCACCTCCTGAGCCTGTTGTTGAAGTGCTCCTTGCTGCTGTCAAGGTAGCCGGTGTACAGCTTCATAAGCCATGGGAGTAAGGGGTAGGCTGGGTGTCTCAGGATCTCTACTGGCATTTCCACATCACCAATGGTAATCTTCTGGTTTGGAAAGAAAATCCCTGCTTGCAGCTTTCTGTTCAGGCCAGTGTTTCTAAAGCTAAGTGTGTCATGCATCTTCTCTAACCAGCCTGCATCAAGGTTGGTGAAACAACCCCAGTGATCCACAAGCACTTGAAATACTATAGAAAAAGTAGCCCTTTTTGTTGATGTACTCTGTTGCAAAGTATTTTAGTGCCAAAATAGGCATGTGTGTGCGCTATCTATTGCCCCATCACAGTTCAGGAACCCCATTGCTCCAAAACCATTCACTATTTCACAGTCACAGTTCTTCGTAGCAGGAGGAGATCAATGGCTCTGAGCTCTTACATCACAGCAAACCTCACAGTGGATTTGCTAACTCCAAACTGATATGTGACTGATCAGTAGCAGTCTGGCATTGGTAGTTTTCACACAGCGATCACCACTCGTTTCTCCACCATGAGTACAGCTTTCATTTTGGTGTCACTCTAAAATGACACTACAGTGACAGGAGGGGTTCTCCCACAGCTGTAGTTAATCCAGCTCCCTGAGGCCTGGTCTACACTAGGAGGTTATGTTGAATTTAGCAGCGTTAAATCGAATTAACCCTGCACCCGTCCACACAACGAAGCTATTTAGTTCGACATAGAGGTCTCTTTAAATCGATTTCTGTACTCCTCCCCGACAAGGGGAGTAGCGCTAAATTCGACATGGCCATGTCAAAATAGGGTAGGTGTGGATGGAATTCGACGCTAATAGCTCCGGAAGCTATCCCACAGTGCACCACTCTGTTGACGCTCTGGACAGCAGTCCGAGCTCGGATGCTTTGACCAGCCACACAGGAAAAGCACCGGGAAAATTTGAATTCCTTTTCCTGTCTGGCCAGTTTGAATCTCATTTCCTGTTTGGACATCGTGGCGAGCTCAGCAGCACTGGCAAGGATGCAGAGCTCTCCAGCAGAGATGGCCATGCAATCTCAGAACAGAAAGAGGGCCCAGCATGGACTGATCGGGAAGTCTTGGATCTGATCGCTGTGTGGGGCGATGAGTCCGTGCTTTCGGAGCTGCGATCGAAAAAACGGAATGCGAAGATCTACGAGAAGATCTCCAAAGCCATGACGGAGAGAGGATACAGCCGGGATGCAACGCAGTGCCGCGTGAAAATCAAGGACCTGAGACAAGGCTACCAGAAGACCAAAGCGGCAAACGGACGCTCTGGATCCCAGCCCCAGACATGCCGTTTCTATGAGGCACTGCATTCCATTCTAGGTGTGGCCGCCACCACTACCCCGCCACTGACCGTGGACTCTGACGATGGGGTATTGTCGACGGCCGCTTCCTCGGAGATGTTCGCGGACGGGGAAGATGAGGAAGGAGATGAGGAGGACGAGGCAGTCGACAGCGCATACAACGCTGATTTCCCCGACAGCCAGGATCTCTTCATCACCCTCACGGAGATCCCTTACCAACCCTCCCAAGGCGTTAACCCTGACCCTGAATCAGGGGAAGGATCAGTCGGTAAGTGTTTTAAACGTGTAAACATTTATTTTGATCAGAACAGGAATGGAATATTAACAATGGGTTTTTCATGATTACTTTGCCCTAGGCGCTTTACTTTTTAGTCCTTGCCAGTGCAACGACTGCAAAAGTATCTCAAAATGTCTAGTTTTGCATGATTACTTTGCCCTAGGCGCTCTACTTTTTAGTCCTTGCCAGTGCAGCTACTGGAAAATTCTGTCAATATGTCCGGGGATAGAGCAGAAATCCTCCTGGGACATCTCCACGAAGCTCTCCTGGAGGTAATTTGAAAGCCTTTGCATTAGGTTCCTGGGGAGAGCGGCCTTATTGCGTCCTCCATGCTAGGAAACTTTTCCGCGCCAGGCTAGCAGCAAGTACTCCGGGATCAGTGCCTCGCACAGCATGGCCGCATACGACCCTGGTTTTTGCTGGCATTCACGCAGCATGCGGTCTTTCTCTGTGTCAGAGATCCTCATCAGAGTGATATCACTCATGGTGACCTGCTTTAAATTAGGGGAATGTTAGTATTGGGACTGATTGCCTGTTCCTTTACATAACTGTAACCGGCGGTTTACAGCCACGCGGTGGAGGCGGGACAGGGGCAGCATACAGGGATCTTTCCCGGGGACAGCCGCGAGGGGGGTGGGACAGGGGCAGAGTTCATGCTGGCCGGATTGCCGGCAGCAGGAACTGGCCAACGCTAGGGGCATTCCTTTGAACGTGAAAGGAGGGCACTGCTATAAATTAAGCTTTCAGCAGCCAAAAGTCTATGGCTTACCATGTCCGCCTGCTACCCGAATTCCGCTGTCCTGCCCCGCTTGTGTGATCTGTACTCCAAGACCCCAGGCACTGAATGGGAAGGCCGAAAATTCGACCTTGTCCTGAGTGCGCATGTGATAGGTGATGTGCATGTTCTTGTTCACAGAGAAAGACTATGTTCATTGTTCACAAAAATGTATCTTTCTGAGGAATTCACTCCCTTTTTCCCATCCCACAGCTGCGAGTGTCTCCCGACCTACCCCGGCATCCCCCTCCCAGAGGCTGGCGCAGATTAGGCGCCGAAAGAGAAGGACACGGGACGAGATGTTCTCCAAACTTATGGGCTCCTCCCGAGCCGAGGCGGCCCAGCAGACCCAGTGGAGGGAGAACATGTCGCAATACCAGCGATCACACAGCGAACGGGAGGACAGGTGGCGGCAGGAAGACCAGCAGGCGACTCAAACGCTGCTTGGACTAAGGAGGGAGCAAACGGACACACTCTGGCGCCTTGTAGATGTTCTGCAGGACCGGAGGCAGGAGGACAGAGCCCCGCTGCAGTCTCTCTAACCGCCCTCCCCCGCCACAAAGTCCCATCCCCCCCTCACCCAAAGTCCCAAGAAGGAGGGGCAGCAGGGGCCGTGAAAACAGTCACTCCACCCCTGCAGACTGCTCAAGTACCAGACGGCTCTCACTCCCAAAGTTTTGATAAGTCCTTTCCTTCACTCCAAAAGCACCTCACCCAAGCCCCCGTCCCAGTCTCATCCCCTACCTGTGTAGTTGTTAATAAAAAATACGTTTGTTAATTACTGTTTCCATCAGGTTCTTTTAGAGGAGAGTGTGTTTGAAGGGGGGAAAGGGGGTTGGTAATTGGAGAGGACAGTCACCTTTACCAGGGTACAGACACAGGGGCAGGTTCAGCAGCAGGTCACACACACACACACACATTGCAGTCACTAGGCACCCTGGTCAGTCTGGGAGGTGGTTTTCATGTTCGGGGGGGGGGGTGGCTATGTGAGTTTGTGGCGGGGGAGGGCGGTTACAGATCTTATGCAGCGGTCCTTAGCCTGGATGACAGAGCCACGCAGCAGGGGATCTGTAACCGTCCTCCCCCGCCACAAAGTCACATAGCCCCCACACACAGAGTCCCGAAAAGGAGGGGTGGCAGGCTCCGTTGAAACAACCAGTCCACCACTGCGGACTGCTCGAGGAGCAGGAGCCTGTCATTCCTCGAGTTTAGAAGCGTCCTTTCCATCACTACACCCGCTCCCCACCACAGTCTGCGTCCCAGTTTCAACCCTTTACCACGAAACCCTTAATAAAGAAAACGGTGTTAATGAACAAAGTTCCATTTATTTTATTTTTAAAGGTGTGTTGGAAGGGGGGCAACGGGGTGAAGGGGGTATGTAACTGGAGAGGATAGTCAACATTATGTGGGTAAAGAAACAGGGGCAGGTTCAGCTTCTCTTTAAACAAACTTAATAGTCACAGGTTACCCTGCTCACTGAGGAACCTAGCTTTCAAAGCCTCCCGGATGCACAGCGCGTCCCGCTGGGCTCTTCTAATCGCCCGGCTGTCTGGCTAGGTGTAATCAGCAGCCAGGCGATGTGCCTCAACCTCCCACCCCACCATAAACGTCTCCTCCTTGCTCTCACAGAGATTGGAGCACACAGCAAGCTGCAATAACAATGGGGATATTGGTTTCGCTGAGATCACAGCGAGTCAGTAAGCTTCTCCGTTGCCCCTTGAGACGTACAAAAGCACACTCCACCACCATTCTGCACTTGCTCAGCTGGTAGTTGAAGAGTTCTTTTTCACTGTCCAGGGCGCCTGTATAGGGGTTCATGAGCCAGGGCATTAGCGGGTAGGCTGGGTCCCCGAGGATCACTATAGGCATCTCCACATCCCCAACAGTTATTTTGTGGTCCGGGAAGTAAATACCTTCCTGCAGCCATCTAAACAGACCAGAGTTCCTGAAAACACGAGCGTCATGAACCTTGCCCGGCCATCCGACGTTGATGTTGGTAAAACGTCCCCTATGGTCCACCAGTGCTTGCAGCACCATTGAAAAGTAGCCCTTTCTGTTAATGTTCTGGCTGGCCTGGTGCTCCGGTCCCAGGATAGGGATGTGAGTTCCATCTATAGCCCCACCGCAGTTTGGGAATCCCATTGCGGCGAAGCCATCTATGATGACCTGCACGTTTCCCAGGGTCACTACCTTTGACAGCAGTACCTCAACGATTGCGTTGGCTACTTGCATCACAGCAACCCCCACGGTAGATTTGCCCACGCCAAAGTGGTTCGCGACTGACCGGTAGCTGTCTGGCGTTGCAAGCTTCCAGAGGGCTGTGGCCACTCGCTTCTGGACAGTCAGGGCTGCTCGCATCCGGGTGTCCTTGCGCTTCAGGGCAGGGGACAGCAACTCACAAAGTTCAAGGAAAGTTCCCTTACGCATGCGAAAGTTTCGCAGCCACTGTGATTCATCCCAGACCTGCAGCACTATGCGGTCCCACCAGTCCGTGCTTGGTTCCCGGGCCCAGAATCGCCGTTCCACAGCATCAACATGACCCATTGCCACCATGATGTCCACGGCGCGGGGTCCCGTGCTTTGCGAGAGGTCTTTGCCACTCTCAGACTTAATGTCCTCACCGCGCTGCCGTAGCCTCCTCACCGGATTTCTCAGCATCTGCCTCTGAAAAAGGTGGATGATAAGGTGCAAGGTGTTGACAACGGCCATAACTGCAGCGATGGTCGCAGCGGGCTCCATGCTCGCAGTGCTGTGGCGTCCACGCTGTCACTCACCAGAAAAGTGCACAAACTGATTGCCCGCCGGCGCTTTCAGGGAAGGAGGGCGGGAGTGACGGTTGAATGACGACAGTTACCCAAAACCACCCTCGACACATTTTTTTCCCCAGCAGGTATTGGGGGCTCGACCCAGAATTCCAATGGGCAGCGGGGACTGCGGGAACTGTGGGATAGCTGCCCACAGTGCACCGCTTCCAATGTCGACGCTTGCCCTGTTAGTGTGGACTCACAAAGTCGAATTACTGTTCTTAGTGTGGATACACACGTTCGACTTTGTAATATCGGTTCCACTAATTCGATTTAAGTAAAATCGAACTACTCTCGTAGTGTAGACATACCCTGAGAAGCAGTAGCTAGGTTGATGGAAGAATTCTTCCCTTGACCTAGCACTGTTCACATGAGGTGTTAGATCAGCTTAACTATGCTGCTCAGGAGTGTGGATTTTTCACATCTATTAATAACGTAGCTGGGTCAATTTAACTTCTTAATGTAGACCTGGTCTTACCGTCTCTCTTTGCGCTTCTTTTTTCTTGTGTCTGAGAAACTCTGGAGAAACAATCTCGCTAGCCTTCCTTCCCCTCACACACACCTACTTTAGTATTATTTTCCTTTTCTATTTCATTCTCAGTTAATAAAAATTATAATACTTATATTTAGTTCCTTAAATCTATTTCTTAATTCTTTTCCCTCTCATTCTCTTGCATTGTTTGTTGTAGCTGCTTTACTATTTCAGTAAGCTCCTATATTTAATTTTCTACTGCTTTGTTTTCCTTCTCTCTAGCTAGTGCCCTGTTTTTGTGTCTCTTTTCCAACTGATTTCAAGTCTCTTTGCCCTCTGTCCATTTTGTTTTCCTCTTTCTGGATTAGATTTGGTGTATGGCCCAATACTAGGCCGCAGCCTGGGACTTTCCAGGCTGGAGCTCCCCAGCTCCTCAGCCTTTCCCCAGCCCTGCTCCACTCAGGTACTCTGTCTTAGCTCCCTGCAGCCAGGCCCTTCTCTCTCTAAGTGCAGAGAGAGACTCTGGCCTGAGCTCCTGGCTCCCTGCCTTTATAGGGCCTGCTGAGGCTGTTTGGGGCATGCCCCCAGCTGCAGCCACTTCCCCTAATCAGCTCAGCCTAGGGAGCAGGTAGCATGAAGGCTATCTCAGGCCCTTCCAGGCAGGAGCAGGTGTCCACCCTGCTACACCCGGTATGAGGCTTAAGGCCTGAACTAAAGTAATGGTCAAGACTTTGCTAATATAAAGCAAAAAGTTAAGCTGTGAGCCAGAGGCAGGCCCTCCTCATAGAAGCTGACAAGGAGAGGGCTGATGTTGGAAAAATACACATACCTAAAAGGTACTGGACTCTAGAGATACAAGAACACTCCGATACTTGCACATTCCACACACACCACAAGGAACAGGCTGACCCATCCTAAAGACAGGGGCAAAAGGGTAATATGATGGATAGAGCTGTTTTGTTCGAATCAACATGTACAAGGTGAGAGGCGGCATCTTGCTGCGTAGAGGGGGTTGCACCTCAGTATGTCAGGAATGATGTGTAACTTGTTTGTACCTGTGTATAAGAATGCATCCCTGAGGCGGTGTCTTTGTCTGGCCTAGGGGGCAGTGGAGTGTCCCGCCACTGACTGAGCTGTGTCCATTGTCAGGGAACACATGTACTAGCAGAACTGTAGACATCTGATCCGGGGAGCTAGAGACTGTTTTGTTTGACAATAAACCTGGCCAGGTGCCTTCGTACGTTATCGGAGTCTGTGGTCATTGGGGGTTCTCTCGGGGTCTGTTGTGTCAGCTATGTGCGCAGAGCCGGGGCAGCACACAGAGGTAACACACGCACACAGCCAACTGTTATCAACATTGGATAGAGCAGAGCACCACACCGGTGGCGTCTGACAACAGCAGCCTGTGTAGCTGGGACCTCAGGAAGAGAAGTTCTGCACTGTCATTACTCAGGGTGGTGCCACAATCTAGCCCTATGTGTATTGTCTTGCACCCTTTGCCAGGGTCATACCCATGGTCCATCTAGACAAATATCTTGTCTCTGACAAAAGCAACAGAGGGTCCTGTGGCACCTTTAAGACTAACAGAAGTATTGCAGCATAAGCTTTCGTGGGTGAATGCCCACTTCATCAGACGCAAGTAATGGAAATTTCCAGAGGCAGGTATAAATCAGTATGGAGATAACGAGGTTAGTTCAATCAGGGAGGGTGAGGTGCTCTGATACTTGTCTCTGACAGTGGCCAGTACCAGATGCGACAGAGGAAAATGCAAGGAATACTGGAGCACTGGAATGACCTGCATACAGGGGCATTTTCTTCCTAACTCTAGACAGTAAATTGTTGGCTTATGCCCTGAAAACTTCTTTTAAAAAACCAGGTGCCATTCAAATGTGGATGTCATTGCTCATAAGAATGCTCACTGATGTACAGAGGCAATGAGTTCAACTGCTTAGTAGTTAAAAAAATTCTTTTGACCATTTTAAATTTGTTGCTTTTCAGTTTCATTGGATGTCCCTTTAGCCTTGTACAAGAACAAGTGCCAAAGCTCATGCCCTTTCTATTGGCTACAAATGTCTGATGTAATCCCAGGTCGCCAGGTGGTATGGCCTACACTGCCTGTGCCTTCCTGCAGCCCTGACCAATCTCTCTCAGTGCATTTTCACCCCCAAATCTCCCCTTGACTACTGTTCTCTGCAGATTACTTCCATCTAATCAGTTTCACCTTACATACAAATGCTTGTTTAAAAACAGCTCTTTACAGAGATGCTGTAATTTTAAATTTAGCGCCAATTAGTATTGTAAAACATACTTTTAGAAACCTGAGACCAAAACAAATGTTAACTATTCTTTAAAAATGTTAGCAAAACTAGTAGTTTTTAAAAATAAAATGAGTAACAGGAGCCCAGGTGAGCTCTAATTTCCATCTTGTGTATTTCTCTCCATGAGGGTTGCCTGTCTAGCACCAGTAGTATAATGGAAATACCTTGTTTCCCTGTTAATCCATTAAAATGAAGTTTTCTGTTTCTTGATTAACCAGATTAACAAAATGCTGTAGAACTGTGGTGTTAACAGTTATGACATTCTGTATAGTGGGCTTTTTATCCCAGAACAATCCTGATTAAGAGACCATTCATCTACCCTATTAATGATTGTATATGGCTTTGTTAATACAAGGTACTTTGAGTTAAGTCGCAAGGCAGAGGAAAAGAGAGTGATCACTTTTATTCAGTGAAAATAGAATGCATTACAAATGTGAGCCTTCATAGTCTTTGGGAAAGACACTGCTCAAATTGTTATCCACCTCAGATAGGTATTAGTATAACAAAATTAAGAAAGCAGCAATGCAATGACTTTTCTAAAGCTAGGCTAGTATCTCCTATCTCCTATCTTACCCATTAACTGCAAACTACAAGCATAATGCATTATTTCAAGGTAAAATAAATGATGCTTTTCTATTTGTAACAGTGGTCAACATGATTTGTTTACATCCTTCCTGGATCAAAACAATATGCTTGTGCTAAAACAGGGATCAGCAACCTTTGGCACGCAGCCCGCCAAGGTAAGCCCCCTGGCCAGTAGCGTAGCTAGCGGGGTGCAGGGAAAGCAGCTGCTTCCCCGCAGCACATTTTCTAAAAGCGGTGCCTTAGTTAGTAACGGCTTGTTGTGCTCGCTGAAGGCTGCCTGTGGTTGCCTCCATCCGTCTCTCTTCCTAAGTCCAGGCTGGTGCGGGGAGACGAAGGGGTCACAGGGAACACGCAGCCCTGGGGGGAGCGATCAGCTGCTGCCTGAAGCGCACCCGGGCAGGCCACTTCACCACCATGGGCGGCCTCTACTGGCCCCAGGCTGCGCTGGCCGGGGGGCGCCATTAGCCTCCCCATCCCCCGCCCCTGCTGTCGGGAAGTGGCACCGGCGGCCCCGTGCTCTGAGTGGGATCCATGCGCCGGCCTCGCACCAGACCCCGCCGCTGCCGGTAGCACGAGGAAGGTTCCTCATGTCCCACCCAGGGACGTAACACAGTGAGGAGCGCCCAGCCCGGCCCACGGCTCTCCCGGCAGCTCTCGCCCCGCTGGGCGCTAGGGGTCGCTGTGCCGCGGCTCGCCTTGGCTGCGGGTCAGAGCAATTCCCCGGCGGCTCCTCCTCCCGCCCGGCAGCTTCCCAGGCTCCTGTCCGGTGTGACAGACCCAGACCAGTGGGGTACAGGAGTCTGGTAGAGGGCAAATATACTGGTCACTGGATGAGTAGTTTTCTGTTCCCTGAGTGACCAGAGCAGGGGCTGCACTACAGTAATCAGGAACCTGCTAGAACCAGTTAAGGCAGGCAGGCTAATTAGGACACCTGGAGCCAATTAAGAAGCTGCTAGAATCAATTAAGGCAGGCTAATCAGGGCACCTGGGTTTTAAAAGGAGCTCACTTCAGTTTGTGGTGTGAGTGTGAGGAGCTGGGAGCAAGAGGCGTAAGGAGCTGAGAGGGTGTGCTGCTGGAGGACTGAGGAGCACAAGCGTTATCAGATACCAGGAGGAAGGTCCTGTGGTGAGAATAAGGAAGGTGTTTGGAGGAGGCCATGGGGAAGTAGCCCAGGGAGTTGTAACTGTCATGCAGCTGTTACAGGAGGCACTATAGACAGCTGCAGTCCACCGGGCCCTGGGCTGGAACCCGGAGTAGAGGGCAGGCCCGGGTTCCCTCCAAATCTCCCAATTGACCTGGACTGTGGGTTCTTCCAGAAGGGAAGGTCTCTGGGCTGTTCCCCAACCCACATGGTGAATCTCTGAGGCAAGAAAATCCGCCAATAAGCGCAGGACCCACCAAGATAGAGGAGGAACTTTGTCACACCGGGTAAACAGCGAAGGCTGCAGAGGAAGGAGGCGGAGAGCCCGACAACATGGGGAATCACCTACAGCTCCTACCCGGTAGTGGCCGCTGCCGCTGCCCCGGCCCGGCTCCCTGCGCGGGGGGAGAGCGAGGGACGGGCTGGGCAAGGGGATGGAGAAGAGGAGCTTGGTTAAAGGGGGGCGCGAGGGGCAAGGGGCTGCTGCGGGGATGTCAGCCTAGGCGGGAGCCTCTGGCTCTTTGCCGCCCAGCCTGAGCCGGGCAAGCGGGGGATGAGTTTGGGGCGGCTGGCGCTCAGCCTGGAGCGCAGAGACTCCCCCAAACTGCCCCGCTGCCCAAGGGGCCCGGACCCACCAGGAGCTGCGTTCCTGGCCAGCCGTGAGGGGTCAGAACCCCTGAGCAGAGCCGGGCCCTGTAACCCCGATTTAGGCTGTAATCCCCTCTGTTCCCTGCACACACATGGGGCTGGAACTGGGGGGGCTGCCGCACCCCAGGCTTGAAGGGGGGGGCGCAGCATAGCTGCAGCGTGGCCGGAGGAGCCATGGTGGGGTGGGCGCGGCGCAGCCGGAGGAGGAGCCATGGGGGGCTTGGCCAGAGGAGCCAAAGGGGGGTGCCTTTTTAATGTTTGCTCCCCCTGCTCTTAGAACCTGGCTACGCCACTGCCCCTGGCGGGCTAGTTTGTTTACCTGCCGCGTCCACAGGTTCAGCCGACTGCGGCTCCCACTGGCCGTGGTCCGCCGCTCCAGGACACTGGGGGCTGCGGGAAGCGGCGGCCAGCACATCCCTCGGCCCGCGCTGCTTCCCACAGCCCCCAATCGCCTGGGACGGCGAACCGCGGCCAGTGGGAGCTGCGATCAGCCGAACCTGCAGACTCGGCAGGTAAACAAACCGTCCCGTCCTGCCAGGGGGCTTACCCTGGCGAGCCGCATGCCAAAGGTTGCTGATCCCTGTGCTAAAATGTATGACACTTATTTCCATTAGAAAGAGCATAACCCATGGAACCGAGCAAAATTATATTGTCACAATAATTATTGCTCTGAGATCAAGCAGTTTATGAGCCTGCCTTAATGATTCATTGTTTAAAGGAAGCTCCTGTGTTTGCATTTTAAGCAAACAATTAATATTTAGATTCTGAAATGACGGTAAGTGCTGGAGATTGATCAATATTCAGTATGCATTATTTTGTTGATCAGACACTGAATAATATTTATTGTGTAGTTAATGTGTGTTTGATGTCACAACATTACTTGTAGAGCCTCTCCCCCCCATATTGGCTGATAATCTCAACCACAGTAATTAATGGATAGTCAAACTGGATAGTCAAATAGTCTGCATGTAATTTGTGGATTAAAACCCCACAAAGCAACCGGTTTGCTAAAAATAAAGCTTCAACAAGGAAAGGTTTGCCAGTTAACCATAGCAGCAAAGCCAGCATTAAGTCAACTATTTTTTCTTTCCATAATTATGACATTGGTTTGGATAATCAATGCCGTCATTTTGTGGCATATATTCCTCCCTTTTATCTTCCTTTGTAATATACATGCTACTAAAACTTTTCTGATAAGACCACCACTTTTATAAGAGATTAAAAAGGTAGGTCTTAATTTACAGCACCTTGTTTCTTGATTGAAGATGTAGTTCAAACAGTCATTAGTTGGGGAGTGGTGATGGGTGTATCTCTTTAAGGAAGTTCCTGGAACCCTTCTCTAAGTTTCATCATCAGTACAACCAACTAATGGATGCTGTTTTGTTACTGCCTGGTACCTGGAATTATGCCCCAAGCCCACTGTATCACTGCTGACATTTTTGTATCAGAACTGCAATTACTTAGCCTGAGGCAGATCTTCTGGTGGAGCAATGAAAATTTACACCAGCTAAGGATCTACTGCTGTATGCTTTTTCAAAGGGGGAGGGGGGAGGGGGAATCAGGAGAGCTGCATACAGGATACTAATTTGCTGCAAATCTTGTCTTAGTTTTGTTTCTGATGAGTTTAATATCTGTACATGACCTTTCCTGAACAGCTTAATCTCCCTAAACATAAGCCTTTTATATTTACGTGGCAATTTATTAAATTGTGCTTAACCTGGAGTTTATTGATCTTTTACCAAGAAATTGTTCCCCAAAAGGGAAAGAAGCAGACACTTTTGTAAAGATATAGATAGAGCTATCACATTTTGCTTACTACAGTACTCGATGTATCACACTTAGGAACTTTGTGAGGAACCGGAGAAGGGAAAGTTTGACTCTGCTGGATTCTATCAAATGACTCCTGCTTCATCTTCAGCAAAAAGGCTGACTTATAGGGGCCCAGGTAGTCACACTTTTCAGCCAGCACCAAGTTCTTATAATTTTTCAAAGACTGGCAGATATTGTACCTGTGACTGACAGGTTTTTGCATCGTCTGGATGATGTGGCTTAGCAGGTCGCAGTAAGAACAATAATATATGCAGTCTGATGGCCAAGGTCAAGACAGTTCATGACAATGAAGCTTCATAAATGTATTTGAATCAAATAAGATTCAGTATCTGGGATATCTCCATGGAACTGGACTGTGTAGTCACAGGTGGAAAAGGCTCTATGAATCATTTGAGGCCCAAAAGATCCCTGCTGTTCTAAGGGCCCATGCTCACCCAACTAACCAGACAGAACGCTTTTCCCAGTTCCCCATCCATGACTGCATCTGACTTTGGCGGAACCAGGCTGTAACAGAAAGTACATTCCCTTACTGCTGTCTCCTGCTTGGAAAGTTGTGCTTTAATTCCAGCTTCTGACTTTGCAAAACTTGTGGTAGATGGAGGGTCAAAAAGATGACAGAAGAGGCTGTTGGCAGGCAAGAAATGGGCACTAGCCCAGGACAGAAGGTAGGTCATTTGTATATGGAAGAAGAGGCTGGATGGAATCTCTCATACTACAGTGGGCACATTTATAAAACTTAAAATGGAGAAGATCTGTAGAACTGGAATTAAGTAGGGGATAACTGATAATTAGAACTGGTAGTCACTCTGGAACTAGAATGACCTCGTTACATATACTTACTTCACATGCGTATGAGAGATTTCCTGAACCAAAACTAGAACCAAGAGAAATCAGCATATAGACTTCCCTGGAGTTTTTGCCTAAGGAAAAAATAAACTAGCTAGCAAGGCACTAAAGTGGCTAAAGACAACATGCCTAAGGATTCTGGTATTGCTAAGCAGGGACTCTCCTGTGAAGTGCTGAATGTCTTCAACTCCCTTTGACTTTAATAAAAGTTCATGAGAGTTGAGGTCATTGCTAAGTGCTTCACAGATGTAGGCCCACACAACGCTTTTACATTATTTGGCACTTTGAGCTAGGAATTACTGCAGGATATTATTGCAAGCTAGCAACTATTCTGATTAGTATAATTTAAAGTATATCACATTTAATAAAGCTACTTTTAAAAGCTCAGAACTGATCATCATCTTCTCTTAATTAGGAATCTTTTGTAGAACCGATACCATGGGCTGTTGTATTGATAAACAGGTTTACTGCAGTGTTGTTGCAGCCATGTTGGCTGCAGGAGACAAGGTAGGGGAGGCAATATCTTTTACTGGACCAACTTCTGTTGGTGGCAGTCATAAGCTTTAAAGCTCAAGACAGAGTTTCTTCAAACCCACGGACTTTACAGGGACACAGGATTTATGGCTCATTTCAACAGCCTGCTACCCTTAGTTGCCCACTTCTGACCCTTTATGCATAACAATCTAATCCACAATTGTCCACTTCATTTCAAGTGACCACCTCCAACATGCATTACCCACTCTGTTTAACAATCTGTCCCAACTTGTATTTAGCTCAGACATTCTGCTTCCTTCCCCAGATCCGAAGGAGAGCTCAGTGTAACTCAAAATCTTGTTCCTTCCACAACAGAATCTGGTCCAATTAAATACATTAACTCCCTTCCCCTTGTCTCTAACAGATTTATGATCTTTTTAATTTATTTTGTTTGGCCTGCAGTATGTATTTTAATGTGCAAAACAAAGACAAGTAAACAATGTCTGTTTATGTGAAGTCTTGAGTAATGGCCAAAAACCAGCATTTTCTCATCACCAAGCATTGTTAATGGTGGAAGATGTCACTGAACCAAGCCCATTCTACATGCTGCTACCTGACTGAATATTTTAATACATCAGAATGGCTAAATACTTGTCTGAGTCCCCGCCCTTTTAATCAGAGAAGTTATATGGCATCATCCTGATGCCTAAACAGGAGAGTTAATTATCTACTAGCCTAAAGAAATGTTAAACCAGGGATATAAGTAGCAATAAAACAATTCTAGAGCTCAACAGGGACTGGAATCCTTAAGTGTGTATCTTTTCTGCAGTTACTTGAATGTGACTTGTTACTTGGAACTCATTAAAAGAAAGTAGGTCAGTTGGGCTACCTTAAATATAAAGTAAACAAGGCATCTCAAAGAGGAAAGCTTACATAGCATTTTCCAATAATGTGAAAGTTACTGGGCTAGATTCTGCCACTTTCAAGGAGCACCTCACTGAAGTCAGTGAGTGCATGAACAGTAAGGCAGGACTTATGGCAGAGCTGGTAGAATCTGGCCTTATATGAATTAGAAGCTCAATAAAAAGATTATAAAAGTCTGTTTCTCAGACTTATTTTTCTTTTGTGACTTTTGATCACTAACATGCTCCTAAGAGAAAATCCTGAAGGTGACTGGAGAAGGCCAAAACCAAACCAAAACCACCCGCCTTCCACAAGAGCGGCTGAAAATGGATTTTTCTAAAGAACACTGGTCTACAATTTTTAAGTCATCTGCTTCAGAGATAAAATGTGCTATTTATTATGTATTTTGATGTGCTGAATTCAAATATGACAATTAAAACAACTGATTGGCTACTGTTTCTAAGATATTTAAGATTTTACATTTTATGTCTATGTATATTGTGTAGATAGAGTTTTAATCATAAATTGTAAACCTAGGTCTCTTCATGTGTTTATGGTTGCTTTACATGATAATATTTCACCTGTCCTGTTTATGTAACACTTTAAAAATCAGCAAAAGGGTTATATAAATAAAATTTATTATGAAACAAAAGGCAAAAAACTATTACGTTTATAGTTTAGTCCTATTCAGTGTCTACTCTGCGCTTCTTGGCTTGTCTCTTGTATTCATTAAATGGAGCATCTCTTGTCACTGTCCAGCAATAGTCTGCAAGCATTGATGGGCTCCATTTGCCCTGATAGCGTTTCTCCATTGTTGCAATGTCCTGGTGAAATCACTCGCCGTGCTCGTCGCTCACTGCTCCGCAGTTCGGTGGAAAAAAAATCTAGATGAGAGTGCAAAAAATGTATCTTTAGTGACATGTTGCAACCAAGGCTTTTGTATGCCTTGAGGAGGTTCTCCACCAACAACCTGTAGTTGTCTGCCTTGTTGTTTCAGAGAAAATTTATTGCCACTAACTGAAAGGCTTTCCATGCCGTCTTTTCCTTGCCACGCAGTGCATGGTCAAATGCATCATCTCGAAGAAGTTTATGAATCTGAGGACCAACAAAGACACCTTCCTTTATCTTAGCTTCACTTAACCTTGGAAATTTTCCACGGAGGTACTTGAAAGCTGCTTGTGTTTTGTCAATGGCCTTGACAAAGTTCTTCATCAGACCCAGCTTGATGTGTAAGGGTGGTAACAAAATCTTCCTTGATTCAACAAGTGGTGGATGCTGAACACTTTTCCTCCCAGGCTCCAATGACTGTCGGAGTGGCCAATCTTTCTTGATGTAGTGGGAATCTCTTGCACGACTATCCCATTCGCAGAGAAAACAGCAGTACTTTGTGTATCCAGTCTGCAGACCAAGCAAGAGAGCAACAACCTTCAAATCGCCACAAAGCTGCCACTGATGTTGGTCATAGTTTATGCACCTCAAAAGTGGTTTCATGTTGTCATAGGATTCCTTCATCTGGACTGCATGACCAACTGGAATTGATGGCAAAACATTGCCATTATGCAGTAAAACAGCTTTAAGACTCGTCTTCGATGAATCAATGAACAGTCTCCACTCATCTGGATCGTGAACGATGTTGAGGGCTGCCATCACACCATCGATGTTGTTGCAGGCTACAAGATCACCTTCCATGAAGAAGAATGGGACATGATCCTTTTGACGGTCATGGAACATGGAAACCCTAACATCACCTGCCAGGAGATTCCACTGCTGTAGTCTGGAGCCCAACAACTCTGCCTTACTCTTGGGTAGTTCCAAATCCCTGACAAGGTCATTCAGTTCACCTTGTGTTATAAGGTGTGGTTCAGAGGAGGAGGATGGGAGAAAAATGTGGGTCCTGTGACGTTGATGGTTCAGGACCAGAAGTTTCATCCTCTTCCTCTTCCTCGTCTGACTCAAGTGAGAATGATTCTGGTGCATCAGGAACCGGCAGTCCTTCTCCGTGGGGTACTGGGCATATAGCTGATGGAATGTTGGGATAATGCACAGTCCACTTTTTCTTCTTTGACACACCTTTCCCAACTGGAGGCACCATGCAGAAGTAACAATTGCTGGTATGATCTGTTGGCTCTCTCCAAATCATTGGCACTGCAAAAGGCATAGATTTCCTTTTCCTGTTCAACCACTGGCGAAGATTTGTTGCACAAGTGTTGCAGCATATGTGTGGGGCCCACCTCTTGTCCTGATCTCCAATTTTGCAGCCAAAATAAAGGTGATAGGCTTTCTTAACCATAGTGGCAATACTGCGCTTTTGTGATGCAAAAGTCACTTCACCACAAACATAGCAGAAGTTATCTGCACTGTTCACACAAGTACGAGGCATCTCTGCTCACTTTGGCTAATCAGAAATGTGTCCCTTTGCAAAATCAAACACTGACAAATAAGAGAGCATGACACTGTATGATTTCTAGAGCTGACATAGGGCAATTTGTTCAGCAGAGTGATGTAAGCTTCGTTATGATTGCATCATCCATGACTTCTAGGAATAACATGATGCAATTCATATCATGTATGACGCAATGCCAGCTTCAGATTGCATCATTCATTGTTTTGCCTAAAAAGCAAGTACTGTCCAAACCCAGTCATAGATTTATTCATAGATCCAGTCAAAGATGTATTTTAGTCATTTCTGGTTTAAATTGAGATCCCTTCCCTTTATAACTCACTTATCCTCCGCCATTCCCAAGTCAAGGGTCGTATATACTGACCCAATAGTATACCTTGAAAACTAGAGCCAATCAACAATTTTAAGCATCGTTTTCGTTCTCAGTGACCCAGAATTAGTAAAGTTTGACTACATTTATTTCAGAAGCATTTTGGCTGTAGAGCAGTGGAATTTCTAAGAGCTAGCCAAAATGAATTGCATGCTGAAAATTAATGCAGTTTTTAAGCAACACTGTATTCAAAAAAATCAATAATAGAAATGCAGAGCTATTTTACAACTATAGCATGGTGGTACTTTTAAGTCTTTTGAGATACAGAAGGAATTAGCCATTGTGGGTCTGAGGCCTGGTCTACACTAGAAAATTAGGTTGATTTAACTACATCAGTCAGGGGTGTAAAAAATTCACATCTCTGAGCAGTGCAGTTAAGCAGACCTAAGTCCCCATGTAGACCATGCTAGGTTGATGGAAGAATTCTTTGGTCAACCTAGCTACCGCCTCTTGGAGGTGGATAACCTACACTGATGGGAGAATCCCTCCCGTCAGTGTAGGTAATGTCTATACTGAAGTACTACAACAGCACAGCTGCAGCTCTAGCCTTTTAAGTGTAGGCAAGCCCTGAGTAACCACTGCATTACTCCAGTTTTATGCCACTGTAAATGCAGTGAAACTGTAAGACTCAGTGCAGTTTTATGTTGGTATCACTCAAGTAGAGTTTCACCTATGTAAAACTGGAGTAATGCAGTGTTGATTAAGGGCCAATGAACCCAATACAGGTTATTGTGAAAAAGTAGGTCACATCTTTATTAAAAAGAAAACATTCAGCAGAATACTTTCACTGTAGAATTTTACAGTGTTTTCCCAGATTGAACTAACTATGCATGTGTCTCTGAAGGTCTTCATGGATGAGAAGCTGAAAAGACAGCAGTTGAAAAAGCAAGCCTTTCTCCACCTCCATCATACTTACGCCTCCTAGTGACCAAGTGGGTTAATATCGTCAGGACCGGCTCCAGGGTTTTTGCTGCCCCAAGTGGCGGGGGGAAAAAAAATAAAAAAGCCGTGATCGCAATTACGATCGGCAGCACTCCGGCGGCAGCTCCACCGCGCCGCTTTCTTCTTCGGCGGGAATTCGCCGGCAGGTGCTTCCCTCCCAGAGGGACCCGCCGCCAAACAGCCCGACGTGCCGCCCCTTCCCCTTGGCCACCCCAAGCACCTGCTTGCTGGGCTGGTGCCTGGAGCCGGCCCTGAATATCGTATCTAAGATGGGGTTAAAAACCTTGCATTCAAACACTTTCAGGATCTGGTAACTTTTTGTTGTTTTCAAGTTCATCTGTCATTACATTAAGATGGTTTCTTTTTGAACCGCATGGATATTCCTAATGTTTCAGTGTGTGAAGCACCAGCTTCTTTACATGCAATGAATCCAGAACACCATAATTCCAATAAGCATCCTGAAGGCCTCTAAGTAAACCAAGAGACATTTGAATGTCAAGATCTAGACAAATATTTTTACTCACACCATTAATTTTTGATAAGACATTTTATCCAAGATGTTACACTAAGAAACAAAAACTCTGAAATGCCTTTTTTTTTTTTGGAAGCTATCCGCTTCTGATTTAAGTTCTGGTGTAAGATTGTGTAAAGCCTTGATCTCATATAAAGTGCAAAGAATACCCTCAACCTGATTTAGTGGTAGATAGATTGCCTCTCTGACCATCTTGTCATGCTTTGGTATTTTAATGTAATGCTAGTGTACTTTTTCAAAACCCCACCAGTAGAAGTGGAAAACAGGATAGAGTCTTTGAACAATTCCAAAAGTTAGAACAACTTGGGGAAAACACCATTACTGTAGCTTCTCCACCAAGATTCAGTGAGCGGGCAGCACATGGGATGAAAGACATGTATTGATTTACCTGCTGAATTTGATTTTAAACACCTTTGTATGTGGCAGCTATGATAGCTCCATTGTTATAGCTTTGTCCCCTGCAACTCTCTTTTTCAGATTCTCTAAAATAGCCTCTGTAATATCAGCAACAAAACAGGGGAGGGTATCAATAAAATCTACAAGGCTCCAAACGGGGCCCGAACACCACCCTTTGGTGCACCATACAGGGAAGGCTAGGGCACTTTTGCCAAGTTAGCAATTTTGTCACTAGATTTAACGACTTGTTGGTTTCCCTAATGAGGAAACAAGTGTCAAATCTAGCGACTGTCACTGCCAATTACAGTGATGTTCAGAGAAAGACGTCACCTATTTGTATAGTCACAAAATCATTCACAAAGCAACTCAATAGTGTTAATAAAACCCATTCCATGCTTGTACTGCATTCTGTTGCACACCAAATCAATATCATTACTTCTGACTTGGACATGTCCTTGGAAGGAAGCTCAGTCCAGGGCTTTTGGGGCTGAGAGGCTGTGAATGAGAGGAAGGGTTGGACTAGAGCTCATGGTGGCAGAACAAATGCTTAGCGCACAACTGGGGCTCAGCGGGAAAAACCATTTGTTAACAGAACTTTGAGCTTTTGGTCACTGAAATGTTAACTGATGAAAATCCCCCTCCAAGCAGTGGAAGCCGGCTTGTTTAGCTGGGTGATTCCTTGGGGCTCTGCTGAACCTGCCTGTTACTAGCTTCTGCGCTCACCCTGCCTGGGCAAGAGAACGCTCCCAGCTGCTGAACAAAAAGCAGCAGCAATGCTGGACGCTCCCGCTCTGGCTGGATAGTCTTGGCAGCTGAGTTTATTTTGTTATCACTGACCAGCTTTATTGGTGTCTAGCTGGTAGGGGGCTGGCAAGGGGTTTCTTGGCTATCCTGGTTACATGGGGCAGAGCAGGGATCCCCCCTACTTCTTAACCTGGCATTTGGCTGCCCATCCAGCCCTCCCTTCAGAGCTCTGCTTCTCTGGGGGTACAACCCAGATTCCCTTAGCCCCTGTAGAGGTGATTTGTCCTGGGCAGAGTGAACCTGCCTCCCCCAGAGCAGACGTCGTCTTGAGAAAAGGCTTTTATGAAACTCATTCTATGGTGCCCAGAGGGGCAGTTTGGTCTCTCCAGCCACAGATAAGGTTATTCTTTGTACTGATCAAATCCCACCAAAGGATCACCCCTCCCCTAAATCCTTGGGCTCAGCTCTCAGCAAGCAAAACACCCAAACTGCTCCTGGGATCACTAGGGGCTCTGCTGCAATCGCGGGCTCGGAATTCTCTGAACTTCACTTCGATTCTCTCCATTGGCCTGTGCACGCATTTTGTGTTTCTGGGGTTCAGGTGGTTGGGGAGGAAGGCGGCTGGGGGGAGGGGAGAAATGGAACAGGTGGAATCTGTGAATTTCTAGTAAACTCCAATGACAGCCCTGTCCCGTGTAACCAGGACAGCCAGAATAAACTCAGCTGCTAAGGCTCCAGCTGGAGAGGGTGCGCTCAGGCATCCTTGTTCAGCAGCTGGGAGTGTCCTCCCACCCAGGCATGCATTATATATGTGCATTATGTATACATACACACACTGTTGAATTCTGTGGAAATTTAGTTTAGTGACATTTGACACCTTTTGAATGCTTAAATACCAACATCTATTGACTTTTCAGGGTCTCTCTGGAAACTTCCTGCTAAGCGGAGTTAGCAATGCTGCTAGAGCCCCATGATGGAAGAAAGGAGCAAGGGAAAAAAAAGTCAAGATCCTTTGGAGGTCCAGACCTGGTTCTGATGGAACCATTTGAACCCCTCTTCCCACAGCCATGTTTCAGCCCCTAGATACTATAGTAAGATTATATATCAGACCCTAAGAAAGTAAAGGAACATGGCATTGATTAGTTCTATCCATTACTATAATATTACAAGTCTTCAATTTCAAATACGAGTAGGGGGATGGTTTTTTCAATGCAATTTAAGTATTATTACTATTTTTGATTATATCACCATTTTTATAGCAGAGGATTTCAATCATTTATTTATCTTCACAGAATCCTATGAAGCATGTATGCTACTACTTCATTGCTATCCCCGTTTTCATGAGTGAACACTGAGACACAGCAAGGTCTCCTGACTCCTAGTTCATACTCTAACCACAAGACCATCCTTCAGCAAGATATTATCTGTTGTACTTTTTAGCTTATTATGTAAACAATACATGGTTTATTCATATGTTTATTGTCTATTTGCTTGTTTGGAGCATGTGCAAAGGAACAATTTTGATTATACAGCAGGGTCAAGATGATCGAAATAGTCACTAATTAGCTGCCTCAATTTTTGAGATCTGCAAGTTGAAGTCAATGAAGGCTCTCACTTCTGAAAATTGAGTACAAGGTGTCCCAATTTGGGCAACTCAAAAATTGACAAAATTAGCGAACATTTCTGCAAATTTGTTTTAGTTACTTTAACAATATTTCTTAGAAGTACTCTATACGTGAGTGAGAATTTCTAAGTCTAGTAGGAATGCACAATTCTGACATTTCTATTTCGATGTGTCTTTAGGGGGTTGACATTTGGATATATTCAAAGACTATTTTCATGAGATTTGCAAATTTCATCTATAGCAAAGTTTTGCTACTTCTACCAGGCAGCACAGCTTGTTTCCAGGAAAATGTAAACGTTCTTTTGGATAAAAATGTGTTTTTTGTAAATTTGCCCCAGGTAGAAAATCACCATTTTTGCAAAGAAAAATAATCCTTTTGGACAAAAAGAAAGAAATGAAGGACTAAGGGGTTGGCACAAAAGTCAGCTGTCTATATTTAATTTTACAAGCTTAATTTTATCAGACTACAGAAACAGAACAAGAGAAAACCAATTATCGAACTAGAGTGTTGATAGTTACACATTGCTGGCTATTATCTTCATTATTTTTGAACTACCCCATGAGGTAGCAAAGATAAATTACCTACATCACAATCCTCGCTTAAAATGAGCCACAGCATGATCTCATCACACACTTGTGCAATGGCTGTGCAAAAAACCCCCCCAAACCACTAATATCCTTCCAAAACCTGAGAATTTTAAACTAGATTTATCTATGAGAGAGAGAGAGAGAGAGCGCGCGCGCGCAGGGATGAAAGCAGGGAATCATATCTTCCTGCACATCTAATAGTTTCCCCTATAGATGCCCCATTGAGATAATTTGGGGGCAGCCCCTACGCCTTCCAAAAAAAAAAAAAAAAAAAGAGAAGTTCTTTGCTCTCAGTGACCCCAGATAGTTTAAAAGTAGTCTTCAGACTTGTGTCTATTTCTGGCTGATATTATTTACTCAGTATTGACAGAATGTCTGGTGCTATAAACAGAAAAATAAACAGTCCCTGCTTCAGAAAGCTTACAATCCTTATTCATAAGGAGAAAGGGTCATGAAGACCCAGTCCAAATTTAGAAAAAAATAAACAAAACCGTATAGATGCATCATATAGATACATACAAAATGAGAAATGACTGCCTAGAAAATAGTACTGCAGAAAGGGATCTGGGAGTCAGTGTGGATCACAAGCTAAATATGAGTCAACAGTGTAACACCATTGGGGAAAAAAAAAAGCAAACATCATTCTGGGATGTATTAGCAGGAATGTTGTAAGCAAGACACGAGAAGTAATTCTTCTGCTTTACTCCGAGCTGATTAGACTTCAACTAGAATATTGTGTCCAGTTCTGGGACCCACATTTCAGGAAGGATGTGGATAAATTGGAGAAAGTCCAGAGAAGAACAACAAAAATGATTAAAAGAAAACATGATCTATGAGGGAAGATTGAAAAAGCTCGGTTTCTTTAGTCAGGAGAAGAGAAGACAGAGGGGACATAACAGTTTTCAAGTACATAAAAGGTTGTTGCAAGGAGGAGGGAGAAAAATGGTTCTCCTTAACCTCTGAGGATAGCACAAGAAGCAATGGCAGTTTAGGTTGGACATTAGGAAAAACTTTCTGTCAGGATGGTTAAGAACTGGAATACATTTCCTAAGGAGGTTGTGGATTCTCAGTCATTGGAGAATTTTAAGAACAGGTTAGACAAACAGATGTCGGAAATGGTGTAGATAATACAGTACTTAGTCCTGCCATGAGTGCAGGGGACTGGACTAGATGACCTTTTGAGGTCCCTTCCAGTCCTAGGATTTCATTATCACATCTAAGTAGAGGATTTAAATAATTTTTGGTGCAGGGATTTTTATTTTGACAACTCTTTTGGAATGAATTATCCTTTTTTTAAAAAATAATTTTTAGGAGGAATTAGGAAGAAGAGAAAGTTTCGTCCAAAGAAGAGGGGAAAAAATTCAAAGATGGATTGAATTCAAAAATTCAAAGGAAGATGCAGAGGCAAGATGGAAAGTGGTGCTTGGGAGGAACATAGGCCATGGGAAAGTGAGCTGGAGGAAATGAAAGTAGATGTGCAGGCAGCAGGAAGATTGTCGAGGCAAAGATGAAAAGTTTGAAGTGAAATTGATGTTGAGAAGGAAGTGAGGGATTCACAGCTGGAATAACTTGCTAGAGCAGTGGAGGAGGAATATTACTCAAAATGCTGCTGCTGAAACAGAGTGGGGCTAAGTGAGAAACAGGGCAGCCAGTTAGAAACACTTTTATGAAGGCTGGCACACAACTTGTCTGCACAGCCCTTCCAGAAGGCCACACTGCCGTGCTCCAACATTCCTCTCAACTCCTTGTGGTTTTTCAGTTTTCCCCACACTCCTGGGTGGAAACAAACACAAAGATTTTCCAAAAGTGACGCTTACAATTAGACTCCTAAGTCTATATTTAGGCACTTAAATTGGCTTGATTTTTTTTTTAAAATCACACAGCAGTTCCTTTTGCAGATTTGCACGTCAGCAAAGTGAGAGGCATGCCACGTGCTTTTCGGTTGAGCCCTGTTATTGTTGGCTTATGTCACTTCTGTACCATGTTACGCCACAGCCAAAACCGCAGGTGCATGATATTCTTCTCTGTGCTACTGTACTGATGTATACAGATGGTCTCATAAGATTTTTTTTTTTAAACTTCTGTTTACTTTTGAAAGATCTCATCCAGACTACTTTTTGCTGCTGGACTTCAGCAATCTTTGGAGGGCCCTATGGTAACATAACAGATGTAAACCCACATTGAAGCTGTGGTTGTACCAGCCCACCCTCCTTTTCTTCTCATTAGCTCAAGTGACAGGTCTGTGTTGTGGGGCTAAAGGCTGGTAACCCATGTGGGTGTTTATACAACTCCACCTAATGGAACTTCTGTTTTTTAGGTTGTTTTTTATTTAAAAAAAACTAGGAAATTACACATGAAATACTCTATGTTAAAGACCATTAAGGTTGCAAATTCAAGCAGTTAAAAATTAGGACATGCCAGAATTAAGATTACCTGTGTGAATCTAATTCAGCACCTGTGTGCATGTGAATTATGATACTCTTTAATTGCATACTTTTTCCCCACCTGACCCCTGCCTTATTCAGTGCACAGGATGGAGCTGCTCTGGGGATGAAGCAGGTCTGTAGGATCCCTTCTTCCACTGCTGCAGAAATTGGAAGGTGTGTAGAGAATGAAGCAGGGGATTACAGGATGAGAAAGGACAGTCTCATAGAAGCCAGGCCAGGTTCTGCTGGAACTCTGCCTACAAGGCAAGCTTCCTTTTGAACCCTGTCTGATTTCCTAGCAGCTCACCCATCCAGCTCCCTGGCAGGCTGCTAGGGAGCCCAACCTTCTGTGGTCTGCACCAGCCCACCAGGAAGATTGCTCCAGAGTCAGGGAGCCCAGGGTCTGTGGCTCTGGGCTAGTCCATTAGGTGAACTGCCCTGGAGCTTGGGCTCCATTCCCTTTCCCTAAAAATTTTCAAAATTTTTGATGGTCATTCTGAACCTAAGCCAAACCAAACTTTGAAATATTGAAATCCTTTGTAAAACAGAATTCTCTTTCTCTGCCCGAGTCAACTTCAAAGACACAAAAGGGGAGTGTAAAGGGGTTCCACTCACCGTAGCTGCACCTCCTTGTGGCTGGGTCCGGGAATTAGTTTTTGCCCCATCTGGTGTTCCCTTCTGCCAGTTGTCCATGCTGTAACCCCTCCCCACCCCTCTGTGACACTCAGGGTGCTTCCTTTTCATGACTTGGACCCCCAGCCAAGCCACTACGTAGTCTCCTTCTGTTCCCCTTCCAGGATAACAAAGTCCCACCAGAAAAGCCATCCATATGCCATCTCAGGTACTCTTCTGTTTCAACTCCAGGTCCTGTGCCACTTTGCCAGTGACTGGTATGGGAACCTGGCTTCACCCTCTACTCTGGGTCCCAGTCCAGGGACCCCATGACTAGCAACCTAGGTCTGCTCAGTCTCAGACCCTGTTGTTTGCCTGGGCTCTTTCCTACCACATCTCTCTATCTCCTTGCCTATCTCTGGGTTTTCCTCTAGAACTTCCTCCTCTCCCTTTGGTCCACCCCCCAGGACTCTTGCCAGACTCCCCAGGGCTTCCTATGCCCCTAGATTGCCGCCTTTGTGCTGGCCAATTCCCTTTCCCTCTAGGGAGTGACTGCAAAACTCTTCTCTACAACCCCTTCCTGCTCTCACTTTCTAGCTTTATTACCCACCCCCCAGGTGGACTTAATCTGCCATTAGTACTTATCAAGCCCTGGCTTTCCTCCAGGTGCAGCATATGAGGTTATTTCAACCTATCTGTCCCACATTAACATGCTCAGGGTTTGTGTGGGGTGGACACCCCATCACAGGAAGAACAGAAGCCTAGAGATTGGGCACATTTCTCCTTTTTATTTACAATGGAATTGTATCAGTATAACAGAGTATGATTGGGGCCATTAGTGTTCCCTTAGAAAAGATTTTAAGACAGTGAGAAGTGTCTGTCAGAGATGGAATTATTTTGACTTAATCTCATTTATTTTTAAAGATGGGGCCCAGGATACACGATTAGATTGTTAAAGGGGATATGCTGATATGTTTTTATTTAACATGAAATTATTGAAAATCCTTCTTTAAAAAAGACTCAAGGACAAAATTATTGCTTCACACATTAGGATATCAATATATAAGCTTCTTTTTTTTTGTAAAAATCAGTTACAAATTAAAGCTGTAGATATGTGCCTCCTTACTATTTCTTATCTAGTATGTTATTGACAAGAATAAGGAAAGTATTCTTTAAAGTCACTAGACAGGCACTAAATATACTTTATATCTATATATTCCTATTTTATATATTTAAAAAGTAGGGTCATTGTCTCCCCTTCTTACATAAGTAATACGCTACGGGGGGAGCGAGGGGGACTTCTCTTCAAAGCTTGGTTCTGGAGGAATTCCTGTTGCAGTGCATTACTCTCTTGTTGACAGTGCAGCCCAGGCAGGGGAGTGTGGCCATTCAACCACACATAAACCTGATGTCCATGGGAACAACCTGGCCCGACCCATGTGGAATCTCTTTCTGCAGCTGTGATTTTGCTATTAGCCCCCCACAGTGCTCATGCAACCCCTTGAAACTTATGAGGCCCCACTTACCATAGTAAGAAAGCACCTCCCAAATATTTAAAAATAGAATAATTATTTCTCACTTTCTCTTCCTTCCCAGTCTGGAGGAAAAAATTAATTAGCTTGTATGTGCACAAAGTGGAAGAGACATATTCAGTGAAGATTAAGTCAAGCCTTTTTCTTTCTGGCTTGCGTTCATACATTATCCCCAGTAATGACGACTCTTCAGGCCAAATGCTGCCTGCACTTGCACCAGTGCCACCTTCTGTTTGTTTACATTTGTATAATGGAGGATACAATTTGAAAATAATGGGTTCACACAGATGTCCTATAATTGAAATTCAACAATTCTATTGATGTTGCACAAACCGGAATATAATCCAGTTTCTTCTCCCAGAGCTGTGGTGGCTCAGCCGGGAAGACATTCAATGAACTCTTCCTCTTTCATTGAAGTATACAAGGAATAGATTTGCTGAGTAGAAGGTGCTGTTTTTGCATAGTCCCTTTTCAAATGGGACCTGCACTTTAAACATGTTGAGCAATCTGAACTAAGCAGCCTGTCAATCATCACTCCTAAGGCTGCACAACAGTGCATTCAAGAAACTGTGCTTTAGGTCAATTAAATAATTTAAAAGCTTCCCCCTTATCCATTTTGCTTTGGGCTAGCAGCAACATTTACTGGGAGCTGAGAACTCTTCTTCATATTTCTGAGGCTAGCCATGCAGAAAGCATTTAGTTTGACAGGTTTTACTAGTGTTTGCCAATATGCTTATCTCTTTCTGCATACATGCAGTGTAGGGATTATTGCAAAAAACTAGAATTATCTGCATACTGATGGAAATATTCCTTCCATGTTTTTAAATCTATTTTATCCAGCCCTATTACTATAGTAACTCAGCACCTTGTAATCTTTAGTGTATTTTCCCTTCCAACTTCACCCCTTTGAAGTAAGGGAGTTCTATTATCCTTAGCTCATTCCCCTATATATTTAAGCCTGTAGTGGAGCAGGGAACTTGTAGTGGAGCCCTGGACCAGCCTTCCTCTCCTGAACACAAAACGATGTTGTAGGTGCTATTAGGGTACTTGTATGTGACTGATGTTTAGAACTCTCAGTGACTCCTCTTACTGCTTTTGTCTCTCAGTCAGCAGAACAAGCACTTTTAAAAATCTATTAATATGTTTTCTTTAAAGTTTCAAAGAGTTGTGACTGGGTTGTGTGCAACTCCACGATTAAAGACATTTGTTTTCCCAACTAGTAGACAAGAGTTTGATTTTTTGGCTAGAATATTTTTAATTTACCACTGTATAGTCTCACTGAAAGTTTACAAAGATTGTCTAGACCTAGAAAAGAACTTTAGGGCTTTCGTCCAGTATGTGGTTCAGTAGGGACAGCATTAATAGTAAACTCATATTACATCCAGTTTGCATTTGTTGGTGTGGTCAGACAGTGTTTCTCAACTAGAGACTTCTGCACCATTAGGAAAGTTAACATTTTTAGTGGCCAAATTGGATATATTGTGCTTGAGGCATCTCTAACCCAAAAATAACACTTGCTACTATATTCAGAAACACAAACACTTTCAAATAATGTGAACAAACCAACTGGGAGCTGTAACCTCCTCTTCCACCAGATTGCTTGACAACACTTTGCGCACCAGGAGAAATGTGAAAGTAAGGCTACACTGCAGTTAGAGATGGGATTGCAACATATGTAGACATACTTCAGCTAACTTTAATCTAGCTTCAGTACAGGCTGCACAAGCTTGCCCAGAACCTTAGGTAATTGCTTGGGCGGCTGACCTGCACTTAGGTATGTCTACATGTGTTGCAATTACACCTCCAGTTGCAGTGGAGACATAACCCAAATGCTTAAAAATACAAAATAGAATTTAGAGCTACCTTGTGCTTTTCTACCACATCCTCCTCCCCAATCAAGGAAAATACTTGAAATGAAGACTCCAATCCTACAAACACTTAAGCATGAGCTTCACTTTAACCCTTTAACCACGTGAGTAGTCTTATTGACTTTGATGGGACTATGTGCCTGGTTAAAGTTAAGCACATGCAGAACTGTTTAAAGGACGAAGGCCTAGGAGTTTAGTTATGAACATAGCCTGTTTTAGGTTATTCTTTAAATCAGCTGAAATCCTAGAGACTGTGCCTTTGAGGGACTATGGTCAGCTGTGACCAATCAGCTCAAACATGATCTTACTGCAAATTTATATAATTTTATATGCTATATATTTTTAAGGTAAATTAACCGATGAGTTATCAATTCAATAACTATATAGCAAAGATTAGCTAAGTAAGTTGTCTAACAAAATAACAGATCATACGCTTAACAGAGATCATCAGTGGAAGCTGGTTTCTTAAGTGTTGTTACAGCTACAACTTATGATTGTGTGTTAAAAATACACTGAACAACAAATACAAATGTGGGCCACTTTGCAAAAGTGAGAGAAAGGTAGGGAACTCCTGGAAGGCTAAAGTTGATAGGAGATACACTAAAGGTTATTAGAAAACAAATAAACAAAACAAAATTATCTACCAACAGAAAGTAAGTGGGTAATGTTGACTTTCATAACTAAAAAAACAAAAACAAAAAGCAGCTCAGAAATAAAAACTAAAAACATTTATGTCAGAACTTGAATTAACAATACACAGATTTGGTGGCAAATTGCTGTCTTACTTTTCTAATATGGTTTGCAGTATAGGGATGTTTTTCTCAATTACATATTATTTATCTTATGGCAGCATTCATGGAGATTATACAAAAATGTTGTTAGACCTAATCTCGTTCTCAAAGAGTTTGCAAGCTAGAGACAATGCACAATAAATTAACCGTAGGGAGGCTTTTGGATGCTACTGCAACATAAATACTAATTGCACATGAAAAAATTACATTTAAAGTATGCTAAGTTTGTAAAGTAGGTAGGAAATGCCAGACTTAAGGTTGCCTTTGGAACCTTAGTTTATTCCCCCCTTTATGTTTATGCATTATGATACAGTCATAATTACATGATCACATGAGATTTTTTCCACAGGACCCTGTCTCATTTTGTGCACAGGCTAGATGGTGCTCATTGGATGAATAGGTATTCAACAATTCATTTGATCCTCATTGTTCAATGTGTGGTCCCATGCCTTATTTACTGTATACTACTCAAGCTCTGCTCCGAAGACAGAATTATTCATTTTCTTATGGGCTTTTCTATGGTGCTAAGTAAACACTTAACAAAACATTAATTTATTTTCATAACACCAGTGGTGGATTAGCCACTGGGCCAACGGAGCCTGTGCTCAGAGGCCCTGGCAAATTGGGTGCTCCCATGCTCTGCCCTGCTGTGGCAAAAGGGGTGGGGAGGGGCCTCCACTTGCTCTGGCTCAGGGCCCTACAAAAGCTTAATCCACCTCTGCATAACACCCATGTTAGATGAGTGGGTATATCCTCATTTTACAGATGGGGAACTGAGACAAAGATTAACATAAAAAGGATCCACTCCAATTTGAGACATATTTGCTGTGGATAATGCTCAACTGTTCTTCCAATCAGACCCCAAGGCCTTGAGTTTTCTGGGTTTCTGACAAGTATTGACCACCTATGAAAAATTTGGGTGAACTGCATCACAGAGGATGATTTGTGGCAGAGGCACAGATGGAATCCAATTCTCCAGGGCAGCATTCAACTGCTTTCCTGCAATCCTCTGCCTCAAGCATTACTCACTTTCCATCTTCTGCAGATAATAGACCAGGGATCCTATAGGCAAAAGTCATTGTCACTGCACAGTCCTGATTCATCCACAGAGCAGATCCATCCTGTGCACTGAATGAGGCAAGGGACCTATAGAATAAATAGTATGTGTTTATGAAAGTAAAGGACTATCATAATGCATACACAGTAGGCAACCTTAGTTGTGTCATTTCCCAACTTGAGTACTTGAATTTGCAACCTTAATCATGTTCTCTTAACATAGTATTTGGTGTGACGTTTCCTAGGTTTTTATAAAAGCAAACTGAAAAAAAAAAACCCACCCTGAAATTCCAGAATGTGGTATTAATATCCACATGGGCCAGCAGCAGGCTTGGAACCTTTAGTCCATCACATAGATCTCTGCCACTTGAACTAATGGAGTGTCTGATAGCGGTAGAATGTTGACATCCTCTGTGTGGACCAGCCACTAGAGGAGAATGAGACAAACACTTTGCTGGTGGGTTTTGCATCTATTATTTGACAACAGACAAATGGTAAGACTCAGGAATTTTGGGATTCTCTCCAGAACCTTGAAGGAAGTACTTGTGGCACCTTAGAGACTAACAAATTTATTAGAGCATAAGCTTTCGTGGGCTACAACCCACTTCTTCGGATGCATATAGAGTGAACCATATATTGAGGAGATATATATACACACACATACAGAGAGCATGAACAGGTGGGAGTTGTCTTACCAACTCTGAGAGGCCAATTAAGTAAGAGGAAAAAAACTTTTGAAGTGATAATCAAGATGGCTCAGTACAGACAGTTTGATAAGAAGCAAGTGTGAAAATACTTACAAGGGGAGATAGATTCAATGTTTGTAATGGCTCAGCCATTCCCAATCCCTATTTAGCCCTGAGTTGATTGTGTCTAGTTTGCATATCAATTCCAGCTCAGCAGTCTCTCGTTGGAGTCTGTTTTTGAAGTTTTTCTGTTTTAAGATAGCCACCCGCAGGTCTGTCAAAGAATGGCCAGACAGGTTAAAGTGTTCTCCCACTGGTTTTTGAGTATTATGATTCCTGATGTCAGATTTGTGTCCATTAATTCTTTTGCGTAGAGACTGTCCGGTTTGGCCAATGTACATGGCAGAGGGGCATTGCTGGCACATGATGGCATATATCACATTGGTAGATGTGCAGGTGAACGAGCCACAGATGGTATGGCTGATGTGATTAGGCCCTATGATGGTGTCACTTGAATAGATATGTGGACAGAGTTGGCATCGGGCTTTGTTACAAGGATAGGTTCCTGGGTCAGTGTTTTTGTTCAGTGATGTGTGGTTGCTGGTGAGTATTTGCTTTAGGTTGGGGGGTTGTCTGTAAGCGAGGACAGGTCTGTCTCCCAAGATCTGTGAGAGTAAAGGATCATCTTTCAGGATAGGTTGTAGATCTCTGATGATGCGCTGGAGAGGTTTTAGTTGGGGGCTGAAGGTGACAGCTAGTGGTGTTCTGTTATTTTCTTTGTTGGCCCTGTCTTGTAGGAGGTGACTTCTGGGTACTCGTCTGGCTCTGTCAATCTGTTTTTTCACTTCAGACTTGCTTCTTATCAAACTGTCTGTACTGAGCCATCTTGATTATCACTTCAAAAGTTTTTTTCCTCTTACTTAATTGGCCTCTCAGAGTTGGTAAGACAACTCCCACCTGTTCATGCTCTCTGTATGTGTGTGTATATATATCTCCTCAATATATGGTTCACTCTATATGCATCCGAAGAAGTGGGTTGTAGCCCACGAAAGCTTATGCTCTAATAAATTTGTTAGTCTCTAAGGTGCCACAAGTACTCCTGTTATTTTTGCGGATACAGACTAACACGGCTGCTACTCTGAAACTTGAAGGAAGTGTATCTAGTAGTCACAGGTCCCTTGGCCTGTGTCCTGTCTGGCCTGTCCTTGTCACAGTTCTGTCTCTTCACTTTGGCTTTCATCTCCTCATCCCAGCCTGTCTTTTTGCCCAGCCAATCCCAGTCTCCCCTTCCCTCCCCTGCTCCCAGTCTTCTTCTCCGTCACCGCCAGCTCCCTGTTTTTCCCAGCTAGGCTCCTTGTCCCAGATCTGTCTTTTGTCCCCCATACTACCTAGGCACCAGGAAGGGGTCATTGACAGCATAGAGTGAACAGTCTCCCTGCTCTCTGCTTTGGTGACCAGTGCCACAGTTGTCTATAGCAGCTGGGAAGAGCAAATGCAGGCAAATTCCTACTCAGGCCCTGTAGTACTAGGCTGCAGCATGCTCAGTTTCTCCGCTGTAATGATGCATATGAAGTCTGGTCACAAGTAGGAGCTGTGAGGGGATGGAGCATGCTCAGTGAAGATGGAATCTTCAGAGAATTTAGCTGCCAGATACTAACAAGTCTCTGCTGAACATGTACAGATTTGTTAACTGGAGCAACGGCATAAAACTTGGCCAAATTTGGGCATTATTTTTACATAGCAGCAAATTTCAAGTCCCCGCTCCTAAGCACAGAGGCACTAGAGCTTCTCAACCAAATAATTTGTAAGATTTTTTTTTTAAAACTGTCAAAAGAAAGTATTTTACCTATTCTTGTTCTCAGAAATGCTGAACCATTACTGCTGACACTTTCAAAACAAATTCAGCCTGAGACAGGTGATTTTATCTCTGTAAATGGCATTGGGTGAGACAGATACTGCACTATTATGTTCAGTTGTGGTGTCCACATTTCAAAAAAAGGAGACTGAAAAATTGGAGACAGTTCAGAGAAGAGCCCAAAAATGATCAAAGGGCTGGAGAAAATGCTTTACAGTGAGATTTACAGAGCTCATTCTGTTTAATTTATACACACACACACACACACACACACAGAAAAGAGAGAAAATAGCACATACTAAAGGGCTCTTTAATGGAGAAAGTTATAACAAGAGCTGTTGACTGGAAGTTAAAGCCAGACAAGTTTACATTAGAAATAGGCACACATTTTTACCAGGAAGGTTATTAACCACTGGAACAAACTACCAAGGATAGTGGTGGACATCTCCTGATGTCTTCAAATCAAGACTGGATGCCTTTCTGGAAGATATGGTTTAGTTAAACACTAGTTATTGGCCTCAATGTGGGGTAATGGAATGAAATTCTACGGTCTGTATTATACAGGCAATCAGACTGAATAATCTAATGGTCCCTTCTGGTCTTTAAAAAAAAAAAAAAAAAAGTAAATAAAAACAACCAAAAATCTATGCATCTTCTGTTAATGAAGCTTGCCAGACAAGGATCTCCTTCCCAAAGGAAGCCCGTTGCCTTAACAGCTCCCTGTATCTCCCTCTCCCTAGTTTCCTAGGGATAGGTATTACACTCATCAGGGAAGCTGCTTCTGAGGCCAACCAGCATTCCATTCATAGTATGATCACTCCTGATTATTAAACACACCTAAAGAGTGCTCTGCCAGGAGCTGCAAGATGGGGCTAATGTAAGTCCTTGTCTTTAGAACAGACCCCATTAATTCCATCCTGTCCCAGCCAGGTTGATATTTGTATAACAGATTTTGTACCGAGTTCTGAAATGGGCAGAAATTAAACATGTCTAAGACTTCACAGAATCTGCCATGGGATGTTATAGTTCCACTGTGTGATGCATTTATCTTTTTGTTGAATGGGGATGTTCCTTTTCTCTGGTCTAATGAGGCAGAATATTAAACTATCTTTAATTTTTAGAGACTATAGGATTCTAGCTACACAAACATTTTGCTTGAAATATTGTGTAGGGTTTTTGATGCACAAATTGCTATGAGCTAGGAACTGCTATATATTTGAAGTATGTCTCTAGGGACAAAATATATAGCAACTTGTTTAGCTATTTCAGGTACTCTGCCAAACCACATTTAACAAAAACTAAGAAGTGTGAGTGGATATTTTGTACCCAGGAGCAACGTTCAATAAGTGACCTTTAAAGTTAAGTGTTAGATTAATGACAGCTTTCTCTAAAATGTTTATCTGTACCTTTGTCCCATAAGCAGCTTCTAAATGCAGTTCCTGAAGCAGCCTGTTCCACACAGTAACAGAAGATTCCATATATGGCCCAGTTTATTTTCTACTCATTTGTTCTGATGCATAAAGGACTTTCAATAATTACATTGATATTATTTTCCTGTTTGTATTTCTAATGGAATCTGAATACGTAAGCAATAGATGTAAGTCACTGAGGCCATGTCTACACTACAAAATTAAGTTGACCTAACTTACGTCGGCCTACAGCCATTGCAACAATTACATTGCTTGTGTTTGTCTACACTTTGCACCTTGTGTTGGCAGCACATATCCTCACCAGGAGCTTTTGTACTATCAGTGTGGGGCATTGAGAGAAGGTTCCTGAAAACCAGTAACAGTCAACATAAGCAACACAGTGTCTACACTGACACTGCGTTGACCTAACTACATTGACCTTGACTCTACGCCACTGGTGGAGGTGGAGTTATAAAGTCTGTAGCAGGGCAATTACATCGGTAGGAACAAAATTTAAGTGTAGACGCTACCATAGGTCAACATAAGCTGCTTTGTATCAACCTAAGTCTGTAGTTTAGACCATACTGGACCATCCTGTTCTCATGAACAAACAAGTATAGACATTATTGCTGCCTTGAATATATTTACAATCCAGACTTACAAACACAGCTAGCACCTGGTGAACACTTGAAGTGCTTCTTCTAATCAAAATGAAATGGAGCTGACACAGTCTCTAGACTTACTTACATAAAAATGCAATTAACACTCCTCCTGAAGCAGCTTCTTTTAATCTTCAGTTCTTGATGACTGTCATATAGATTCACACATTTTCACTTTCTCCCACACAACAATAGTTTTGTCATCATCTTCATCAACAGTTGTACATTTTTCCAAAGGGAAAATGGATTTTAAAAAAAATAATGTATCTTAGTCAGCGATCTTCTCCTGTTGTGTTTCAGAAATACAGATTTCCTTTCATGAAAGTCCACCAGATAAAACACAAATTCAGCCCTTAGGCCAAACCAAAAGGAATTCTTCTCTCCAGCTCAAAAGACGCTTTTAGAAAACGTAACTATATATTATTTCAGCTAAAACATCTCAGATTCCTAATTTATTTGGTATCAAATCATGGTGTGCTCAGCATTATAGAATCGTGGAACTGGAAGGGACCTCTAGAGGTCATCTACTCCAGTCCCCTGCACTCAAGGCAGGACTAAGTATTATCTAGACCAGACGTGGGCAAACTACAAAGCCCCTGAGCTCCTGTCCGAGGAGCCTAGTCCCCGGCCCCTCCCCCGCTGTCCCACCTCCCCCACAGCCATGCTGACCGCGTCCTTTTGATATGTGACAAGCAACAAAATGTGCAAAATGTTGGCAGGAGATTCAAACCAGGTTAAACCAAAAAAGTTAAAAAGAAACTGCTCTTAAAACTGAGACCTAGACCCAACTTCACTGAAAAATTCATGTATGTTTCTATCAAACATGGCCTGGTTTATTATTGCCTGTTGCTAAAGCTACACAAGATTCACAGTGATCCCCACTAAAAATTTACCATTTACTACCACTTACCACACAATTGACTATTTAATAGCAACCACTGCATGGATTTTGCCTGGTGTATACAAAGTTGCACACCACGTTGTGGGGTTGACTCTGAAGTGCACGGGATGCAAACTTCACAACCAGCATGCACTGGACTCATTGAAAACAAAGGAAGTTCTCTGAGTGCAGGGATTACAGGATATGGTCCCAGGGGTGCAAACTCATATGAAGTGAAACTAAAGAACAGATTTGCATAAACCCTTGAAGCCCAAGAGCACATGCTCAACTACAAATGAATTTTCCAATCTCAGTCTCATCTATTGTCAGGTGACTAGGGCATGGGAAATTTTGACTACTTGTTGGAGCAGGAGTCAGGCCTAGTGATTAAAACAGGAGTTGCTAGCCAGGAGTTAGAGCCAAAGGCCAGAGCTAGAGTCAAAGCAGAGGGTCAGGACTGGAGTCAGAAATCAAAGCCAGGTTACCTGGAGCAATGCAAAGCAAGAGCAGGGCTGGTTTCTGGGAAGGAACAGGAGCTAACATAACAATAGGTAAATGTTTTGAGCAGCCAGCACCTTCCTCATGGTGCTGCTGGTCTGCTGAGCCCCTCAGCCAATCAGGCAGTTTGTCCAATCAGGCAGCTCAACTAGGGACCAGCTGTGCTTGTTAATCTGCCTGGGAGTTAAAATAGCAGGTAAACCAGCTAGCTGTGGGCCCTTATTCCTGACACCTATATAATTAGCAATGCTTAGCCTTCATAGGGCCAGATCCTCAGTCAATGTGAAATTGCCTGAGGGGCCTAATACTGTAGGCACCCTCTGAATATGCCTAGTGGATCAGGCCTAGCATGTGACTTAGGCTGCTGAATGCCTATCTTCCCCAGTTTGTGAATCACAAGCAGAGACAGATACCTCCCTACAGCCCAGCATCAGGCACTTATTTTCAAGAGAGGGGTAGGGCTTAGGATACACTTCTCTCATCAGCATCTCCCACTGGATAGCTTATGCAGCTCTCTGCTTAGTGCACCAGCTTTATGGATTACATTCTAAGGCCCCTATCTCTTCCCATTCATTGTCTGAGGCTTGGTCTACACTAACCCCCCAAATCGAACTAAGGTACGCAACTTCAGCTACGTGAATAACGTAGCTGAGGTTCGAAGTACCTTAGTTCGATCTTACCTCGGTCCAGACGCGGCAGGCAGGCTCCCCCGTCGACTCTGCGGTACTCCTCTCGCCGAGCAGGAGTACCGCAGTCGACGGCGAGCACTTCCAGGTTCGACTTATCGCGTCCAGACAAGACGCGATAAGTCGAACCCAGAAGTTCAATTGCCAGCCGCCGAACTAGCGGCTGGGTATAGACGTACCCTAAGAGCCTAGATGCCTAACTCAGGCTTTGTGGACCACAGTGTTGTTCCTGTGATTTTTCTAGGCACCTGAAAATTAGGTGTTGTGATTCTGAGTGCCACAGTGCCTAGATCCCTTTTGTGGATATGTGCCTAAGAAAAAATATGAAAAATGGGCAAAGAACATGTTAAAAACAAAGCTACATTCATAAGTTCTTGTTCTGATTCATCTGCAGGAAAGTATTTTCAATTCTATTAGTTTAGTTCCAAACTTTGTTTGCAAATAGGAAGCCTTACTCACACTCTGCAGTGATCCCCACTAGCCGCACTGCTGGGGCCACTGGAATGGATATGGGTTTAAGAAATAGCTAGGAGAATTTGTGTTTGGAATTGTGAGGTTCTTACCCACGAAAGCTTATGCTCCCAATACTTCTGTTAGTCTTAAAGGTGCCACAGGACCCTCTGTTGCTTTTTACAGATTCAGACTAACACGGCTACCCCTCTGATACTTGAATCCATAGAAAGAGACTCAAAGAACTTGTGCTCATGAAACCAGCCTTAGCATTGTGGCAGCACACTTTCCTAAGAAGGATGAGGATATAGATTCCAGTCCTAACTCTCTCTTCCTTCAAAATGCATATTTTATTGAACATATTTGTCTATTTTATTGAGGTATATGGTGCCCTCTACTGGTGTACATGTGTGTAGAACATCTTGTATAGCAAATTAAAATACAGGAAAAAATAGGTCAATACTGGTTCTGCCACAAACAGTGGTGAGTTTCCCTTCCCTTCCTCTCTGATTTACACCCACTCTCTTGAATCTAGGACATGCTGAGTGATTGAGCTACTCCAGCTGAATAGGGGTGGTTGGGATACCCTTGGCAATTGGCCCATGCTCTTAATCTATTCTGCTAGAGGGAGTGTGGATAGAGATTCAAGACTCTTTCACTCAGTAACTGCACTGTCTCTGCAGCATGTCTGACCCATGCTAATCCAGGAGTAGATTTAGGACATGAGTTACATCAGTATCAAGCCTGAGTGTCCTCATTTAAATTACTCTGGATTGATCCTGGTGCAACATTGTTTGGAATCTGGACTCTGATCTTAAAATTGAAGTCAAGTCTCTCACATGGAGAGCTAATGTAGCACTGATTTTTCAAGAAAGGCTTCAGAGGAGATCCCAGCAATTACAAGCCAGTAAGCCTAACTTCAGTATCAGGGAAATTGGTTGAAACCACAGTAAAGAACAGAATGATCAGACAGAGGTGAACATGATATGGTGGGGAAGAGTCAACATGGCTTTTGTAAAAGGAAATCACACCTCACCAAACTATTAGAATTCTCTGAGGGTGTCAACAATCAAGTGGAAAAGGGTGATTTGGTTGAAATAGTATAATTGGACTTTCAGAAGGCCATTGACAAGGTCCCACACCAAAGGCTCTTAAGCAAAGTAGTAGTAATGGGATAAGAAGGAAGGTCCTCTCATAGGGTTGCCAACCCTCCAGGATTGTCCTGGGAATTAAAGGTTAATCTTTAATTAAAGATTATGTCATGTGATGAAACCTCCAGGAATATGTCCAACCAAAACTGGCAACCCTATCATGGATCAGTAACTAGTTAAAAGATAGGAAACAAAGGGTAGAAATAAATGGGCCTTTTTCACTATGGAGAGAGGTAAATAGCAGGGTCCCGCAAGGATCTGTATTGTTCAACATATTCATAAATGATCTGGAAGAAGGGAGTAAACAGTGAGGTGGCAAAGTTTGCAAATGATAAAATGAGATAGTTAAGTCCAAAGCTATTTGCAAAGAGTTACAGAGGGATCTCACAAAACCGGGTGACAGTGCAACAAAATGGCAGATGAAATTCAATATGCAAAGTAATGCACGTTGGAAAAATAATCCGAACTATACATACAAAATGATGGGCTCTAAATTAGCTATTGTCACTCAAGAAAGAGACCTTGGAGTCATTGTGGATCATTCTCTGAAAACATCCACTCAATGTGCAGCAGCTGTCAAAAAAGCTAACAAAATGTTAGGAATGGGATAAATAATAAGACAGAAAATATCATGCCACTGTGTAAATCCATGGCATGCCAACACGTTGAATACTGTGTGCAGTTCTGTCACCCCATTTCAAAAAAGATATACTAGAATTGGAAGAGGTACAGAGAAGGGCAAGAAAAATGATTAGGTGAATGGAACAACTTCCATATGAGGAAAGATTAAAAAGACTGGGACTGTTCATCTTAAAAAAGAGATGACTAAGGGGGAATATGATCAAGGTCTATAAAATCATGAATCGTGTAGAGCAAGTAAATAAAGTGTTATTTACTCCTTCACATAACACAAGAACCAGGGGTCACCCAATGAAATTAATAGACAGCAGGTTTAAAACAAACATAAAGACAGTACTTCTTCACATAATACACAGTCAACCTGTGGAACTCACTGCCAAGGGATGTTGTGAAGGTCAAAAATATAACTTTGTTCAAACAAGAATTAGATAAATTCATGGAGGATAATTCCATCAATGGCTTAGCCAAGATGGTCGGGGATGCAAGCCATGCTCTGGGTGTCCCTAGACTCTGACTCTCAGAAGCTGGGACTGGACAAAAGGGGAGGATCACCTGATAAATTGCCCTGTTCAGGGCCAGCGCAACCCATTAGGCGACCTAGGCAGTCACCTAGGGCACTACAATTTGGGGGGCGGCGACTGCGGCAGTATTTCGGCGGCAGGACCTTCCGCCGCTTCTGTGGGGGGCAGCATTTTGGGGCGGGACCTTCCGCTGCCTAGGGCGGCAGAAAAGCTGGCGGCACTCCTGGCCCTGTTCTATTTATTGCTGTGAAGCATCTGGCACCGGCCACTGTCAGAAGACAGGATACTGGGCTAGATGCACCATTGGTCTGACTCAGTATCACCGTTCTTATGTTCTTATATGACAGTGCACATCACTAGCTCTGTTCTGGTTCTTATACTGTGCCCATTGATGTGGTACCTGGCAACAGAGCAGTCCCTCTGATATATATTTTCAGGTTATTTGTTATAGCAATCATCGAGTTTGGGTGGCTATTTTATCTTACTAGATAGATGTGTATAAATTTGTAAATTTCACAGTGCTTTCCAAAAAAGATACATCAAATTCCCTGCCCCCAAAGAGCTTCATTCTAAATAAGACTGGACACCCACAAGACAAGGCATGGAATATCAGAGGAAGATGGTGGGATTTGATTATAACAAAAAAAGGGAGGGTGGATTGCTTGATGGAAGGATTTCAAAGTGAGAGAAAGGAGATTTGGTGGATGATCACTGTAATTTGAAGTGTAACTCCCGCCTACCCCTACCAAACTAACAACCCACCCCCTAGGTTTTTTAGTTGTTGGGGTTAATTTATATATTAGCATTGCTGGAAGATATTGAGATTAGACAACATAAACTGATCTGGACATTAAGGAAAGAAATTCTTGCCTTTGGCTGTATTGTTAGTGACAGTGTTGCGGATTGCAAAGAGCTCATTGTGAACTCAAGCGAACAACAGTAACTCAGACAGTTCATTTGAACCTGACAGACCTGACTTGGGGCTCATTATAAATACCAGCTCTATATAAAGAAGAGAAGATGGCGGTTTCTGCTATACTTGTTACTCGAGGTTACCCAAAAGAGCTGACAAAAAAGAAAAAATATTATGCTGCCAGTGAAAAAAGAGGCAAATTATATTTTTTGCTTATTTTTTTAAAGGTGAAAAATGTATAATTAAGGTCTCCATAACTTTCCTTGAAGGAAGGAAATACACCCCTCCCCCTTGTCTGAAAGCCATTATATAGCTGCAAGAAACAGTCTCCCCCTCGGTCATGACCAGTCATCCATGCCCTAACCTACCCTGTGAATAGTACTGTGGTGTCTCTTTAATTGTTCTCAAAACGACTGCCTAGGAAAGCAAAATTTCCAGCAGCTAACATGCCACATGACACACACTGATCGGTGAGGCAGTATCACTCACTCCAAGAAGCATTGTTTTGAAGTTCTAATCTTCAGGGAGCAGTATCACTGAAAGTGACAGGACGAGGCTTGATTAAACATGTGGAATACTTGTGATAACATGGCTAGGTCAGTTAATGGTTTTCCTCTCTTCAGTATTACTGTAGCTATTCTAGTGCACGGGCAGTCTCTTTTATTGCATTTGCCCTTGGGATAATAATTGTTGGCCTTGTCTGATTGATTATTGTTGTTTCCTTTTAACCTTTGCTCAGTGGTGCAGGATTATCTATCTAGATCAGTGCTTCTCAAAGTTGGGCCGCTGCTTGTTCAGGGAAAGCCCCTGGCGGTCCAGGCCGGTTTGTTTACCTGCTGCGTCCGCAGGTTCGGCCGATTGTGGCTCCCACTGGCTGTGGTTCGCCGCTCCAGGCCAATGGGGGCTGCAGGAAGGGCGGCCAGCACATCCCTCGGCCCGTGCCACTTCCCGCAGCCTCCATTGGCCTGGGATGGCAAACCGCGGCCAGCAGGAGCCGCGATCGGCCGAACCTGCGGACGCGGCAGGTAAACAAACCGGCCCGGACCGCCAGGGGATTTCCCTGAACAAGCGGCGGACCGGCTTTGAGAAGCACTGATCTAGATAGCTTAAGTACTTATGAAGCCCCCATTACCATTGTATCTGGGCACCTCACAATCTGTAATGTATTTATCTTCACAGTACCCTTGTGAGGTAGACAAGTGCTATTATCTCCACTGTGAAGATGGAAACTGAGGCACAGAGAGACTAAGGGCCAGATTTTAAAAGATATTTAGGTGCCTAAAGATGCAGCTAGGCACTTAGTGGGATTTTCAGAAGCACTTAGGTGGCCAATTCTGATTAAAACCTTCCTATTGACTTGCCCAAGGGAATTCACGCCAGGTCTCCCAAGTATCTGACTATCATCCTTGCCACTGGACCATTCTGCCTTCCTCTTAGGGGCAGTATATGAATTATATCAATAGGAAGGAGTACCACTCATTAGTTGGTCCACCTCAGATTGTCAAACCAGAGGGCCTTAGTGTGGAATACACTGGGCTTTGCCTATAGGGTGAAGTATAGACCCCATCTCTTTTTACAAAGCCTTCAGTCAGTTATAGGAACTGAAAAATGACCAGGCAATAGTTTTCTGGAAACAAACAATAGAATTGATCTTAATAAATAAAAAAGGGGTGATGGATAATACAGTCTCTTTGGTCAGAATTATGCTTTCTTTAATTATGTTTATGGCATCTAAATGCTATGGTACTGTGCACACTAGAAAGGCAGAGAGAGATGTGATTAAAATACAATGTCATGCTTATAATGCAATCAGAACATTATTAAACTTCAATCAAAATATAAGTAAGTCCTATGTGTTTCCCAAAGGCCTTTTATCTCATGTTTGATAAAGCTATCCATTTATTTAATAAATAGCATCATCCAAACTTCTCAGCTGTGAAGTCTTATTTTAAAATGCTATTTTCCTTTTCCATTATCAGTAGCAAAAGAACTCCATAGATGAGATGAGAATTTTAAAGAGAAACGTACATGGAAACAATAAGTAATTTAGATCCAAACTACAGTGTTTAAATGAAAGAGCAGGCAGAGGGAGTAGATGAAACAGCCTCATGTAAACAGAAGGGTTGTGCAGTAAAGAAAAAGAATCAGTGAGGGGTAATTTTGTTTACATATTTCCTATAACATCATTATTTGTAACAAAGAGTCCTGTGGCACCTTATAGACTAACAGATGTTTTGGAGCATAAGCTTTCTTGGGTGAATACTCACTTCGTCAGACGCATGTAATGGAAATTTCCAGAGGCAGGTATAAATATGCAGACAAGAATCAGTCTAGAGATAACGAGGTTAGTTCAATCAGGGAGGATGAGGCCCTCTTCTAGCAGTTGAGGTGTGAACACCAAGGGAGGAGAAACTGCTTTTGAAGTCTGGTGCTGTAGGATGGCTACCTTTAAACCTGCTATTGTGTGGCTAGGGAGGTTGAAGTGTTCTCCTACAGGTTTTTGTATATTGCCATTCCTAATATACTTATACATCCTACAGCACCAGACTTCAAAGAGAAACTGCTGAGCTTCAGTTCATTTGCAAATTTGACATCATCAGTTCAGAATTAAACAAAGACTGTGAATGGCTAGCCAACTACAAAAGCAGTTTCTCCTCCCTTGGTGTTCACACCTCAACTGCTAGAAGAGGGCTTCATCCTCCCTGATTGAACTAACCTCGTTATCTCTAGACTGATTCTTGTTTGCATATTTATACCTGCCTCTGGAAATTTCCATTACATGCGTCTGACGAAGTGAGTATTCACCCAAGAAAGCTTATGCTCCAAAACATCTGTTAGTCTATAAGGTGCCACAGGACTCTTTGTTGCTGTTTACAGATCCAGACTAACACGGCTACCCCTCTGATACTTGACATCATTATTTGTAGTATTCATTAATTATTATTTATTTTATTGTTCTGGCCCCTATTGCAAACCCAAATACAAGTCATGATTCCATCATGAGTCTCTTATTTTGTGTTTTTCCGCAAACCCTAGTTCCTGGAGTCATGGGTTTACTTTAGAATTTCAGCTTTCATTTAACAAAAGAATCAAGCTTTTAGCCCTCATGACTTAGGAGAAAAGCTGAAAAATGTGACCCCGGTGAATACTTAAATTTCAAAAACCAGAAGGCAAATAAAAAGAAACCAAAATATATTTTTGTAAAAATCTCATGATTTTACATGACTCATGCTTGGGGTTGGCAATACTGAATTCATGAGAACCAGAAAGTAAAACTAACCAGTGTAACCTCACTACCCAAGCTGGTTGAAGTGTAAAAAATAAATAAGACAATAAGCATGGTGATAAGTAGCATAGCTTTTCAAACATTCTTTCATTTTTAATAATCAAAGTATTATTAGTGTATGTATTTCCCATTAATTTCATTTGGAGCCAACAAAGTTCATCCTCGGACAAAATTTTGCCCATGATTTTTATGCTGCTTTTGTTTTTTTTTAATCTGGAAGTACATTCTTATGTGCATCTACACCAGGGGCTCCCAAACTTTTTGCCAGCATGACCCCATTTTAATTAAGTATTTCCTGCTAGGACCCCAGACAACATGGAAGACACCATATTGAAGAGCAAAATGCAATCCTCCACACAGCATGACCTCGCATGCACCATACAGGTGAGGTCATGCTGCACCGAGGACACCACTTTGCTCTACAAAATGGCATCCTCCACACAATGTGTTCTTGTACATATGGTGCACATATGGTGCATGCGAGGTTATGTTGTGCAGAGGATGCCTTTTATAGAGCAAAATGGCGTCCTTCATGCATCATGACCTCACACACACCGTACATATGAGGTCAGGCTATGAGGAGCAAAATGGTGTCTTCCACACAAAAGAGATCACCGTGACCCCATCTGCAGATGGCATGACCCCATTTGGGGGCCTGACCCACAGTTTGGGAACCACTGATCTACACTAAGGGGTTCTGGACTTCACTCCTTCCACTGACTTTCTCATCCTTCTTCTCCAGCTCACTTCCTTCCTCCCTCTTTCTCCCAGTGCTGTCCTTCCTTTCTCCCCTATCCCCATGCCATACCTCAACCTCTTTATACGTTCCCTGAATCCCAATTTCCACCTATATCCGTGCAGCAAAAAGCCAGAGAAAAATGGCATGAAATTAGAAGATAGATGACACAATCCCACCAGGATTCTTCATTTTCCATACAAAGCCATGAGCTATCCCCCTCCCAACAATTCAATCACTGTCCTCATTCATTATATTTCCCTTATTCTCAGTGTTAATTCTTTCCCTTCTCGCTCCAGTCACCATCACATCTCCTTCTCTACAGTCCCTCGCTTCCTACCACAGTTACTTCACACAAAGGCCCAACTCCTCAACTACTGCAACACCAATGCTTGCTGCTTATTGATCCTTGGACTCAGCTCCTTTTCTTCAATCCTCTCCAGCTCCAGTAGCGTAGCTAGCGGGGTGCAGAGGAAGCAGCCGCTTCCCCTGCCTTTCCGAAAGCGGCCGGGGGGGCGGCATGCGGCCCGGCAGCCACGGCTGGAGGAGCGAGGGGGGGCGCAGCCTAGTGGCCGGCAGCCATGGGGGGGCTGTGGGCACGGCCAGAGGAGCGGGGGGGGGGGCGCGGCCGGAGGAGTGAGGGGGGCGCAGCATGGCGGCCGGCAACTGCGGCCGGAGGAGCGAGGGGGGAGGCCACGGGGGTGGCACGGCAGGGCCGGAGGAACCATGGGGGGAGAGGGGGTGGTGCGGCCGGAGGAGGAGCCAAGGGGGCGTGGCTGGAGGAGGAGCCAAGGGGGGGCTCCTTTTTTATATTTGCTCCCCCTCCTCTTAGAAGCTGGCTACGCCACAGTCCAGCTCCCACCTCTCCCTCTCTCTATTAGATGTGCCACCAAGGGCTGAAGGTTGTTAATTGTCTGGGAAGGGAAGGAGGGAAGAGAGTCTAAGCTACTAGCTCCAGTTGCTCAGTCACTTGGTCAAAATTTGGTGAACTCAGCTATGAGGCTGGAGATAAGATCAAGGAGCCATAGGTTGGGCAGGCCTGACACTTACTCATTGTTCTACTCTGCCTCTGTAAAGAATGCACTGACAATGCTGAAGCCAATGGCCTATATACCACACGACCTGTAGGGAAGGAGGAGATCCCACATCTGAACTAAACTCCATGCTTCCAAAGTGCAGGCAGTGTGGTGTGTAACTCAGCGAGTGGAGTCAACAGAACGACCGATGTGCTCAGAAGGGTTGACGTTCTGCAATACTGCCTACTCCTAAAATTGGCCCTGGTTTTTGAAGTGGGGAGGAAGGAGGATTTCCCAATCTTCCCCCAATTTGGGTGCAAGTGACATTGTGAATAAGAACCAAAGGGCCTGTTTTCATGCAAAATGCCCACAGGGGGAATAACAGAGGAGGGTAAATAAAGGAAGTGTGATATATGAATACTAAGCACCATTTCTAAATAGAATGTCTTCTCAACCTTTTCAGTGAGTGACTTTATACATCCGTACACCTGGGAGACAGCAGCCATAAGATTTTCCTAGTTCTATAAAGCTGGTCTAAGACAGACCTGACCTTCCCTTAGCATTAAAAGATCATAAGCTCGACATGAGCTGTTAGCTTAGTAATTAAAAGGTATGTATTTTACATCCAACAAATATATGCTCAGTTATTTAGACAAATACATTACTATACAAACCTCTTTAGAACCAGAAGATTTATGACTGACATCTAGAGAAAGGATGTGTGACCCTAATGCCTGCAAGTGGTTGAGGGGCAGTTTCTGTACATTTCTTATTCTTCAATATAAATAATGCATAAAATGACCGATATACACACCGATTGTATATATTTTGATTGCATTCCTCTTTCCTACTCTTTGCCTTCTTAGGCCCAAATCCTGCAAAGTTTGTTTGTGGATTTTGCTTATCTTTGTGCTTGCTGAGTCTGTGCTCAATACTTCTTTGGAAAGTACTCTCTGTGGCACAGCACAGGAGGTTTATGATGCAATATAGAGGTGTTGAAAGTATCCTCTTTTTCGCCTTTGCTTTTAGAGTGAGTCACTTGAGATCACTGCAATGTGCTTTTGATGCTGTGACATTTGTTCCCTTCAAAAAGAGAGCAACAGAAAGAGGAACAGTGAAAGACTTCAGCCTCCAGCTGTTAAGAGGAGGAAAAAACAGTGTGATGTTGGAAATCAGCAAGACAATACGCCTTGCTTTTGCATCTTCTTCAAAGCAGGCTGACTGAGAGGCTATTGTTTTTGTAGGGAAAGTAAAGAGGACAATGGTTTATGATTCCCAGTGATCTTTATATTAAGTGCATCTTAGCTATTCAATTATATAGCAGCTACTTGATGTAAGTGGCTCAACCACTCTGTTAGGAAATATTGCACATGAGCACAACATATGTAATTGGATATAAAAAGAAACAAAATGAAATGAAATGGCTGAAAAATAATGAGGGGCTTATTGAAGTTAGCCTGAAGCATCCTTTGCCTCAGTACAAAGAAAAATAGAGCACTTACACTAAAAGAAAGAACAAACACTGGCCACTGAAAACACCATGAAAAACAAACAAACCAGTGAGATCATTAACACCATGGTAGTTCTCTCTTCTGGATCTCCCTCCCTGTCATGCCTGCTAGCTTTAAATAACAAAATGAGGGTGACTAATGCACTCAAAGAGGGTGGGGTTTGAGGTCTAGTCTAACAGCAAGGAGGGGAAGTAATGGGAAAGTGTTGCTTACTCAAGTCAGGGAGAGGAGGGGTGAGCGCCTTACTGCTTTTTAGCAGAGAAGTGCGGGCAGGCTGCGTCCCTTATTTAACCCCTGCTGATCAGATAATTGAATAGGAGGGGATCCACAGGACCCACATAAAATTTACTGGGAATAGAGGATGGAACTAGAATAGTGCAAAATGTTTGCCATTAAAATATTAAGCCATATAGAAGTCACCTGTTTTTAGGCTGTGTTATAAACCTGACACTCAGATTGGTCTCGAAGTTTTCAAACCAAACCTGAACTCATTTAAGATATGACATCAAAACCTTGTAAAATTTCAGGTTCACACAATGTTTTGGGTGAGTTTTGTATTTATATTTGGTTCATTTAAACTCAGAACTCAAAGTGAAACTCAGGGAATCCTAACCCACAAAGAGCAAAACCAAGAAAATGTTCCCATGAATCCTTGTGAAATCCTTTGTTTCAGACAGCACAAGAACCTGTGAAGAGAAAGATGGAGGGATTGATAGAAAACCAATTCCTGAGAGTAGCAATGTCCCTTACTAGTCTGGGAAAGGAAGCAGTATCCTTAGAAGAAATTCAGCGCATGGAAAAACATAATCGTAGGAGTGGAAACACCTGAATCATCCAGCTTAAAATAAATGGAGAAAAGAAATGGGACACTCCACTCTTTATTCTCCAGTTCCAAGGCATTTGAATCTCAAAGAATCAATTTTTCAGAGTTTTTCTCCCCCCAGCAAAGACATCAGTTTACTGCAAAATCCAAAACATTGAGACAATTCAACTCCTCGTACTGCTATCAGATAGTTGCATTTACTAAAAAACAATGACTCTTGACACTTGCCTGCAGCTGTTGCACATTATGTAATATCTCCTAGAAACATCAGTGTAGTGACACTCTGGAAGATATTACACAATGTGTAGTTTATTTAGTACTGCCATTTCCTAAAGTTCAGGAAAGATTTAGATAACTATGTTTATCTGCAGCAGCTGTGGAGACCAAAATAGCAAGCAGTTCCCAAATGATAAGAAACAGGACACTCCCTCTGCTGACCAGAGGCGGCCACTCTAAATAACGTGCATTAGTATTAATCCTATCTAAAGAGAACGTTTTAAGACTTTTACCAGGGCCGGCTCTAGGCACCAGCAAAACAAGCTGGTGCTTGGGGCGGCACATTTTTAGGGGCGGCATGGCCGGCGCCAGAATGCCGCCCCTAAAAATGTGCCGCGGCCGCCCTAGCTCACCTCCGCTGCTGCTGCCTGGGAGGGAGGGGGAGATCCCGAGCGGCCGCGGCGCGCGAAACAGCCATTTCGCGCGCCGCTGCTCCCCCTCCCTCCCAGGCTTGACAGCCTGGGAGGGAGGGGGAGACTCCGAGTGGCCGCGGCGCGGGCGCCGCTTCTCCCCCTCCCTCCTAGGCTTGAGAGCCTGGGGGGAGGAGGCAGGGCTGGGGATTTGGGGAAGGGGCGGAGTTGAGGCGGGGCCGGGGGTGGGGTAATTAAAAAACGGGGGGGGGGGGCGGCCAAAATTGTGTTTGCTTTGGGCGGCAAAAATCCTAGAGCTGGCCCTGACTTTTACTTTTAAGGGTGCCCTGGAAAAGGACATTTGTTTTTAAATTTGGGCTTGTGCCCTTGTTTGCTTGCGATGTATAAAGAAGACCTGGAAGGTTTTTATTTGTATTTTTTTAAAAGTCCTCCCCCGGTCTCCTCCCCATTTGTTTTTTAGTTTAAGAAAATCAGGACTATAAATTCTGGCCTCCATTGGCTTAGTTGGAGGACCAGTGCATGATGGGCTGGGAGTGCTGAATCTGGAAGAAAGCCTTTTCTTATTCAAAACATTAATCATTGAAGTTAAATAATTGTTAAACAAAAAACAATTAAACTTTCACTCGGTTAGCTCGTGTGGTGCCAGCATTTCAGTGGCTTTCTAGTCATAGAGTCTTCCAGGCTAGACAAGACCTGAATTTTTAATGTCAAAGACAAACAAATTAACTTAAACAACAAAACCTTTCAGGTCTTCTTTACCTATCATAAACAAACCAACTAGGGCACCCTCCCTCCCCCCGTTTTGTAGATCACTTTTAGGGCTCAATTTTCAGTGTTACCGTATACTGGTGAGGCCTCATCTGAAGTACTGTGTCCAGTTTTGGGCCCCACACTACAAGAAGGATGTGGAAAAATTGGAAAGAGTCCAGCGGAGAGCTGGTTAGGGGGCTGGAGCACATGACTTATGAGGAGGGAACTGGGATTGTTTAGTCTGCAGAAGAGACGAATGAGGGGGGATTTGATAGCTGCTTTCAACTACCCAAAAGGGGGTTCCAAGGAGGATGGATCTAGACTGTTCTCAGTGGTACCAGATGACAGAACAAGGAGTAATGGTCTCAAGTTGCAGTGGGGAAGGTTTAGGTTGGATATTAGAAAAAAACTTTTTCACTAGGAGGGTGGTGAAGCACTGGAACGGGTTACCTAGGAAGGTGGTGGAATCTCCTTCCTTAGAGGTTTTTAAGGTCAGGCTTGACAAAGCCCTGGCTGGGATGATATAGTTGGGGATTGGTCCTGCTTTGAGATGACCTCCTGAGGTCCCTTCCAACCCTGATATTCTATGATTCTATGATTCCCAGTATTCATTTTTTAAAACCAGAATCACATGCCATGGGAAATTTAAGATCTGGATCTGATTCCTTCTTGCACCATCAGCCATTGCTTAGGTCATGAAGAAGGCTCTGCCGTCGCTGTCTGTCCTGGATCACTTTTTACATCCTCTTCATTGCTAAGTCCCATAAGTTTTCCGTCTCTGGGCAGTGTTCATTAGAGGGATTCTTTCAGCTGGATCCTTTTGTATGGTCCTCTATTTGACCAGTGGCACACCTCCCATAGAGATTAGGGGTTGTTGCTCTGAGGACTCTCTGTATTTCTTATAAATTCATTTCATTTAATGCTATTTTCTAAGCCATTTAGGTATCTGTACATTTGGTGGATTTCTGGCTTTCACATCCATATGTTAAGAGGGAAATAATAAATATTTAAGATAACTAGTAAAAGACTTGAAGTTTGGTTTGTATTGTGACACTGTTTTATTATTATTCCACTGATATTGTTTTGTTTGTATGTTATATTCCTTTCCATTCTGTTTTGTCCATTTAGACTGCAAGCTCTCGGGGGGCAGTGTCTGTCTCTCGCTTTGTTTGCACAGTGCCTAGAACAATGGGACCCCATCCTCTGTTGGCTCCTAAGCACTATAATAATAAGTATTATTAATAATTAATAGCAAAATTAATTACTAATTTTTATAACTGCATTACAGTAGCACCTAGAGGCCCCAACTAAGATCAGTGCTCCATTGTGCTAGATGCTGTACATATAAGACAACAGACAAGCTCCGTCTAAAAGGTTTACAGGCTAATTAGACAAGAGGGAGAAAGAAAGTATTATCATCCACGTTTTACTGATTGAGTAAAGAGGCTCACAGAGATTCAATGACTTTCTCAAGGTCCCATCAGATGTCTGTGGACAGAGCTGGGAATGACTCCAGATCTCCCAAGCACCAGTTCAGTGCTTTAATCACAAGGCCAACCTTGCTCCCTACTAGATTTTAAGATATGTTAGTTAAAATGCATTCACTTACACATTCTAACATCACCTGTTTTCCTGCTCTAAACAGTGTAGGGATCTTTGTGACCATGCTATGTCAAACAGCGCCCCGGGCTTTCCTTTCCCGGACTAGGCCAAAAAGGCTAGCTAGGCAATAGAAAGACAATTTATTAAATAACTACAATCCTGATGATGTATTATTACTTTCTAATGATTATTTAAGAGATAAATGTATGGAACCACATGGAAAAACTTGAGGTTTTAATAAAAAAAGCCTTAAAATAGGTTTGTTTTTTGAGAGTTTGTCAAGGTTTTGGGTAGGAGAACTGGAGGGGGATTCATTAACAACCTGACTGTAAATAAGAAGAATGTGCAACTGCTCTGTATTAATTAGTAAATACTATATTTTGTCCAAGTGCTGTAAGGGCTGTTTACTGTCTGATGTATAGAGTTAAGTCAAAAGGGGCTGCTAGGAAAAACAAAGCACGAAATGAAAATGACTAGAGATAAGACACTCCAGGTAAAACACTTTGGAGTTAAGAGAACATTGACTAGGCTATTAATTGGGACAAGCCTACCTACCTTGGCTCCAGCAAAATAAAAAGACCTATTTTACTAGGGATGGGAGCTGAAGATCAAAAGGACAGGAAACTGTTAAAAAGTCGCTCTCTCTAGAAAGACTGGTCAGTTGGGGCTGTCAGGGGGAGCAGGATGCCTCAGAGAGAGGCTCCATGGAGGGAGTCTGGAGCAGTTGAACCTACCTGGCCAACACTGGGGGGAGGGATATCTGGGTAAATAGACTGTTTTATTATTTTGAAATCCTTGTTCCCTTATGTTATGTGGGGTCCTACTGCTAAGAATCAACAATAATTTGTTTAGAAAAGGCTACATGCAATATAGCCTTGATATACAATTCCTTATATATAGCACTGGTCACAGTTCACAAAGGTACTGAACTCAAGTTGGGCCTGTTGAAGTAATCATGGCCAGTATATAGGGATCTGTAACCCAGATCCTGGGTGAAGAATGCGAGAACTGCATGAGTCCATGCCAAGAGAAGCAAGAGCTTGAGACTGGTCATGTGAGAGGTACACTCAGAGAAAGGCAGGGTGCAGCTAACCTCGTAACCAAGACAGTCAGTTTTCTGGACTACGGGTGTTTGGGGGATTGTTAACGAATACATCACATGTTAAAATGGAAAAGAAAGGCCATGAAATAAGCAACACTAGGTTAATACAGCCAACTACAGATGGATTAAAGAAGTGTTCATCAGTCAGTACCCCAGGAGTAAGGATGTATTCAGAAGCCTGGGGACAGGTTGGTTTTTTTTTGACTTCCTGACCTCACTTCCATTTGGGTTCATCAACATGCCCAGTCTGTCACTCCAGGACAGCTGCTCTTTACAACAGTGTTTCTGAAAGTGAAATCAAAGTCTTGGCTCAGTATAATTGGCCCTATCACAAAGGTGCTATTTTTTTCCAGAGGTGATATTTCCTTAAGTGAGGTGATAACCAGAGGATCCCAGCTGTTTGGCATGCCTGTGAAAGTCTAAGATTGTGGTGGAGGAACAAACAGACCAGTGCATTTCAATGTATTTTTGTGTAATATATTGCAGTAGTTTTCTAAATAAAGTACAGTGGCTTTATAACTAATGAGTGGAATGAGTTCAGTGATATCAGCAGAGTATTAACTTCTGCTCAAGGGAAAACCAGGGCAGGAAGAAAACTAGATTTTAAAAGATACTTGGAGTAACTTGGGATATTTCAAAGGGAATATCCCCATCCCACAAAAAGGTGGTGGTGCAGATATTTCCATTGAGTGTTTATCTGTGATTCTGGTTTTTAGAGCTGCCAACACTGAGCTGCTATATAGAGTAGAAGTTTGTCACTCAGCTATTAAGGTGATGGGGGACAAAAATACTGAGAAAGGTACTGAGAAATGACACATATTGCAGATAAACCTGGGATGATTCTTGATAGAACTGCAGCAGACACTATTAAACTACTTAGATAATGTAGATGTGAATTTGGTTCTCATGAACATAGGGAATGAATAATTCTGGCTGGAGTCAGGCACTATGCATTCGGGTGCAATTGCTCCAAGTATCTTTTAAAATCTAATTTCCTGCTGTCCCATTTCTCCCTGGAGCAGAAGTTAATACTCTGCTGATATCACTGACCTCATTATCTAAGTCTCATGTTTAGAGCCAAGTTTTTAGAAGTGAAACGTCAGTTTATTAACTCCATTGTGTCATTGTAGGGAGATTGTAAATCAAAGGCTGGTGTCTGCACTGGACAAGCAAGACAATTACAAACTGGGGAAGAGAACTGGTGTAATCTCACAGAAACACAGGAAAAGGAAATACCAAGTGGAGTGGCAATGCTCTGTGGGTTTAAATTTCCTTTCACAGTTTGATTAACTAAATACTATTATAAACAAACATTTAGGGCCAAATTTATAAAATAAAAGGATGAATCCATTTCTGATTAATTGTTTTGGCTTTTGCTGAAAAGGATGAAAAAGAAATCAGTTTTCAGCAATCACAACTCTTTTTTCCCCCCAATTCCCGCCCCCCAACTGAAAACAGAAAACGTTTCATATATTCATAGAGTCCGATGCCAGAAGGCTTGTGATCATCTAGCTTGATTTTCTGTATAGCACAGGCCATATTACACCCCCTCTCCCCCCCAATAATTCCTGCAGCATATATCTTTTAGAAAAACATCCAGTCCTGATTTTAAAATGGCCAAAGATGGAGAATCCACCATGACCCTTAGCAGTTTTTTCCAATGGTTAATAATCAATGGTTAATTTCAGTAGTTCAGAGTGAATTTTCAATAAAACCAAAAAATTTTGGCTGGCTGGACAAAATGTTTTCATTGCCAAAAATGAATAACATTCAGTTTTGATGGTCTTGTCAAAACCTTAAACAATTTTGTGGAAAAATTTCAACATAAAAGAAATCTTTCATTTCAGAATTTTTCACAAGAAACAAATATTTCCTGACCAGCGCTTCTAAATACCATCTGCATGCAGAACTGTTCAAGATGCACATTCAAGGCAGGCAATTACAAAATAAAATCATAGGCCTGCAATTGAGCAAATATTTTGTTTTTATAATTTTTTTCAAAATGTGACTGAAATTCATCACTTACTTCTGGGATATACATTCATTAAATGTTCAGGCAATTGTGAACATTAGTTTGCATTCCATTTCTGAATAAAAATAATCTCATAAATAATACTTGGTCTCATCCCTAACAGGTGCCTAATCCAATGCCAAGAATGATTACCTCTGGAGAGGTAATAATGTAGAATGTAACACTTGTGTTTGCATGTACACATGCACAACCATGAAGGGTAGACAAACTGTACCTGAGATTATTTGACTAGTAGTTGTATGAATATTGATAGTGCCTAAATGCCTCAATCAGGATCAGGGCCCAGTTGTGCTAGGCGATGAATGGAGTAAGACACAGTCTGTGCCCTGAAGACCTTATGATCAAATGCCCTCATCCTGAAAACACTTAGACATGTCCCCTTTGAGTCAAATTAAATATGTGCCTCTGGACCCAATCCTGCCACTGCATCTGCTTGGGCAGACTCCTAACATCAACGAGGATCAGCAGCCCAACTACCACATGCACCTCCAGGATCAGAGCCTAACCATCTGCAGGGCCTAAAATGACAAAAACCAGATGAAGGGTGAGGGAAAAAGAGACAACATGACAGCAACGTGAGCAGGATGACATGTTGTGTCAATATATAGGGCAAGTCATATGGTGTGATAGATCCTCTGTTTTCTTCTGTATGGGAAGAAAGGGTTTGGCTTTTAGTTTTGTCTATTGTCTATTTTATTATTTGCCTTTGCCTCTTACCCTCCCAATGCTGCTGCAGGAGAACTGTGCGGTCCTTGTGCCTCAAACAAGAAGGAGCCCCTTCCACAAGTGTGCTCGAATGTACAACAGTCTATTTTGCTCTTCTGTGTTTCAAGGTCTGTGAGCATGTCCAGCATAAAGCCCTAGTTTTAGGCATTTATAACTCGGCTGAAGAAAATGAACTCATTTAAACATTTCCAAAACAACTGCCCAGCCCTGTGTGGTGCTGATCACTTCAGCATTGACTGTGCTCAGTATGCTACAGAAGGAGCTCACCAGTGCACAGATTCAGACCCCAAGGGCTAGATTCTGCACCCAAGTGAAATCAGTAGCAAAACTTCCCATTGATTTATAATAATTGTACAGCATCAAGGCCCAAGTTCCCAATATAATCAATAATACATGCATAGGGGTACAAAGAGAAAAGTGTGTGTATAAAATATGCAGCATAAACTAGGTAAACAGAGCTACCTAGTCATGAGTGGTGCTTTAGCGCATACATTTTGTGTGGACAGCTATATTTCAAAATTTAGTTGTCAGAGTCAGCTTGCAACTTATACCAGCAAAGCTGAGCTTAAACTGGTACAACTTATTCCACCCAACCCAAGTGAAACAAGCCATAGTGGTAAAAGCGCAGTTTAGCTGCTGTAACTGCATCTACACTAGGAGGTTTTTGCCAGTACAGTTATGTAGGTCAGGGGTCACACCTATTGACAACAGTCACCAACATAGCTATGCAGTCAGAAGTCTGTGGTGTAGCCTTAGACTGCAACCACCTTGGAACAGTGAATGTGTCTTGGCCTATTTCTCTTTAAAGCACTTGGCACACTTTGTGGTGGTCAGAAACAGCTCAGCTCAAAGGTTGTTTTGCTCACCTGGGAACACAATGAGGCTTTGTAAAGTGGTCACAGCTGTTCCTCCATCCATCTGGGACGGAGGCCACGCCCCCTCGCTACAAGTCCTCTGGAAGGGCACAGTTTAGGGGGAAATTAACACCAGGGTCTCTGCCACTCGGCAGGGTAGCACAGTCAGGAGGCTCTGCCCTGTAGTCAGGAGAGAGCGATAACAAGTCTATTAGCCCAGGCCCTCAGCAGCACAGGGCAGCAAAGTCACGAGGCTCTGGCCTGTATTCAGGACAGAGTAATAATGAGACTATAAGCCCAGGCCTCAAACAGGGTGGAGCAGGAAACAGTCGGAGGTTCTGGTTCCGGCGGACCACCAACAAACATAGGCCTCTTGGCCTATGGAGGGGAGGCTGCCACCCCAAGGGTGGGGTGGCAAAGGTAGGGGGACGTGGGCCCACCCGACTCCACCGCATCCCAACCCAGGGCCCTAACAGTGGTGGAGTGGTCTGCCACTGGGTTAGCAGGGAAATGCAGTTGCAACACACTGGCCAGCTGTCAGTCAGCAACACAGCCGACCTATATTTGACTCCCCTGGGCTACTTCCTACACTCCCATTTGAGGGGGGGTACCTGGGTCCCGGGGTCATCATCTGTCTCACAGGGATAAATGGATAAGAGCAGCCCCAGCAACTCCTTGGTGTCTTCGGTAACTGGCAGCTCTGGCAGTCCTTCCAGATCTCGGGTGCTATAGTGGTTGCTGTCGGGTGTGAGCTCCAGCAGCTTGTGAGAGACGTCCTTCTCCTCTGGCTGCTCCTCTCCAATTGAGCTGGAGGGCCTGCCTTTTATACTTCCAGTTCCTGTCCCGCCCTCTCCTTCTGGCGGGGCAGGCATGGGTGTCCTGGCTCTGCCCACCAGAGGGTGTTCGCAGCTGTCCCTTTGTCCATCTGGGAGGGAGGCCATGCCCCCTCACTACAGCCTGCCAAGGTGCAGATTTCCATTGTTTGTGCTAGTGATGGGAAAATGGGAACTAGCCTGAGCTTCTCTGAGAGTTGAAAGAGTTCATTTAACTTTCCCCTTACCTTTGTTTGCACACGCCATGGAAATATCAGGATGGCAGAAAAATGCAGACTTGTCAGTATCTCTAACTTGGCTGAAATTGAGAAGTACTGGAAGTTTCACAAGAAATCCTGTTCTTGTGAGTTTTCCAGCCCAATTGTAAACCAAGGATTTAGATACCACAAGCTGCCACCAGTGCAGGCTTTAACAAAACTTGTCTCACGTGAGAATGGTCGATCTCGCCACAACCTTCCAGGATCTTAAAGGCTGGTTGTGTGTGCAGTGGGGGATAAGAATTAAAAAGATATCTGTGCAGGATTGGGAGTTGTCATCTATGAATCCTCAGGAGAGAAATTGGGGAAGAACCTTCCTAGAGTGAGAAAGAACAGGCTTAGGTGTCCTCTCACTCAACATGCTGGGGCAGAGAAACCTATTGGGGGATACGGGATTATTATTAGTATATATTTTTGTATTACCATAGTGGTTAGGAGCCCCACTCATGCCAGTAAGACTTCCATTACTTTAGGGAAGCACATAGAAGCCTGAACTCCACAAACTTTGAGGTTGAGTGACAACAGCCTTTGAGTATTTTCTCTCTTAAAAAAAAAAAAAAAAAAAAATTTGGTTACCAGCCAGCGTTAAGAAGGGGTCTTATTACTGAGTTAGTGTAACCCATCAGTTAGAAAAATTTCATTGCTACCACATTAGGCACATAACTGTTGGTCACCACAAGGGTATGTGTAGATGCTGGATGTGGTGCAGTTTTTCTACATCATGTAATGCTTAAATATTATTGGGCATTGGATCTGGAAAAAAAAAATCATAAAATGACAAAAAGGGCCACAACTTGTATAAAGAGTTTCATTTTGACCAAAATTGGCAGAAAGCTACTAAATACAATTGATAATGCAACTATGTACTCAAAATAATACAATTTTGGAAAGTCTGGAAACTATTTAGCTCCAGATGATATATTCTATGCATCTGCCTCTACTTTTTCATCTTCAGTTAAAGCAAAAGTCTGTAGTCACGTGACAGTGTGAGTTTGCAGATTATCAGTGTCATTATTTGTAGAATGCACTGATATGAGAAAAGTTTTTCTGTCTGCTATTTTTATGAAGTTATGCAGATAATAAGACCTTTACCCCTAGTTATAAAATATTTTCGATGTTTAAAATGCTCTGGCAGATGTCACGAACAGCCCCCAGTCACACCAACAGCTCATGGACCCTTACGTTACCCAAGGCAAAATCTGTTCAGATACATTTCCATTTTGGGAAAACTATGTGACAGATTTCTCCCAACTACTGATGGATTATTTAGCAGCAAAGGGAGATGATAACAAATCTGTGGAACCTGAGACATTTGCAGAGATGATTCCCCTTGACTTCCAGTGTCGTCATGTGAATTATGCTTGATGGGGTTGTGTAAACATAGCAGAAGCCAGACTTCTGGAGGAGAAGCCAATTATATATCATGCCCTCGTTGATAGTCGGAGCAGTATGCTAGACTGCCAGATCCTTCAGTGATGTATGGCATGACATGGCCATCAAGCAATCTCTCAGCAGGGACTGTGGGAAGCATCAGCATCTTTTTGCAAAAGATAAGGCTCTGACCAACTGTTACCTGACTGCACATTTTAAGGTAGCTGTAACAGCTATGAGAAAAGAAATGTGTGGAATGCAACCTTCAGCAACTCTCCACAAAGAAGCCACCACAAAACACATGGCTGCAGATGAAACTGCTGTTCAAGATATTATACAATTTATGACTGAAAGAATGACAGATCCTTTTAGCATTGAACCTGGGACAAACCCAGCCAACAGACAGCTATTTGTGAACATTGCAATGTCTACTATGGCCCCCCTAAAATTGTGGAAATTTTGTGCATGATACGAGAGGATGGTACACAAAAAATGAAGCAGTTTGTAACAGAGGCTGCAAAGAGGTGAGGTAGACTTCTCTGATCCCATAAAAAGGCATAATCTCAAATCATTTGGTAATCTCAACAAAACAAAAGCAGCAGCAGACTCCACAAGTAATAACTATTGATTCTCAGATATTCAACAAGCTGATAGGTATTGCCCAGTCCAGAGATGTTGATATCCAGGGTTTGATGAAGTATGAGCTGGCATCTGTCCACCTTTCCCTCTTCAATTTGGATGGATCTCGATGAAAGATCAAAAAGAGCAACACACTGTCTTGGCTGGAGAAAAAAATCTGTCAATGGGCTGTCAAAAACATCTGTCAATGTTACCAGCATCACTGAGCCAGCATTAATCATTACTGACCTCATGATGCTTCTGCAAATAGTATGCACTAATACTGGGAGTTATCTGAGCAACTGTTGAATAATAACCTTAGACTAAAATGTCAATACACTGCTGTTGTTAGTGACAATTATGCAAATAAAAAATCACTCAAGTCTGGTAAGAGAGCTTGCAGGGGGAATGTCCAAATGCAAGAAGTTCAGAACCTCACTGTGTTAACACCGTTACCAAAACAATGCTTAAATATGATATCAAATTCAAAGAATAAAACAAACATGGTAAACTTTCTCCAAAGTGACTGGATCATGAAGAGTGAACAGAGATGGGTCCGGTCTGGTAGACCAATTGCGGTTGTTAACCTGGTATATCAGTTCTAAGTGCCTTTCTGTAACATGCAACGGTGGAGAGGCAGGAGAAGGACATTTTTTCCAGAATTATATTTTTCCCCCAGTGAGAATTTATTTTCAGGCAATGTAGTGTCACTTTAAAGTTTCCTTTCTTTGTGCCTGCTCTCAACCTATGACAATCGCAGTTTTGAGCTTAGTGTATATCAAGTGTAAATATGTGCATGTGTGTGTGTAATATGCTAGCTTTTCTAGAGACTTTTTCTGGCTATTCTCCAGGCAATTAGGTGTCACCAAGTTGAAGGAAGTCAAATTTCTCTGAAGATAGTGTCACAATAGTGTGGGCCCAAATTTTGACCTTCAGCCTGCTGAAATTTAGTGTTCTTAACCGAATTAGTGGGTGTGAACACAGATGGCTTGAAAGTACACACAGAGTTTTCAGGAACTCCTGTGAAGTGAAATCCAAGTCTCACACAGCTACTGCTACTTTATTTTTGCCTATAACTAGGTTTGAAAAGTCACAGCTAGATTTCTTGAAAATAACTTCTTAAAGCCGAATTACTGCTAGCATTCCTGTAAAAGCCAAACCAGCAGGCAGTATGCACGAGCCACGGAAAGTAATAACCAAGGAAGCTAACTTCAGTTTCAAGCTTCTATGGAGTTTCTATAAGCATTGGGAAAAATAGATTAAAAATGATGAAAGATACCTTGACAGCCCTTTTCAATTATTTACTGGACAGAGATGATAATGGATGAAGAAAATGTACTGTATCTACAGCAGTTTGTGCCAGGGTTTGTGGTGCACAATAAAAAAAGAGAAATGGAGTGTTAAGAAGTTAAGGTAAAAATGGAAATATCTTCTTTAAAACAAATGATACTTACTCTGTGTTTATTGTATTGGGTAGAATAATAGCATGCTGAGTGGGGATTTAGCTATATGATGCTCAACAAGGTTAATGGAAGCAACGTAACCAAATCCTCATACATCACATTGATAATTTCCCCTGTATGTCCGAATGTTTAGGGTTTCAGGGAACCTCAGTCCAGGAAATGACAATGCCATTTATTTCTAGATGTTAAAACAAAAGTTGTATTTAATGAGACTGTCTGTTTTTAGCTCTGCTTTAAGACAAAGGAACCGTTTATGCTCTTAGCCGGGCTATTTATACATTGCGATTTGAATAATGACTTCTACCTCTAAAGCATTTCCAATCTCAAAAAGTAAAAGGGAAGGTTAAAAATCAAACTTCCTGTGTACGCTGGGGCTAAAAGCATGTTGCGTCATCTCATTTTAAACTGGGTTTAAAACTCAGCAGGCTTCTTCAGGGTAAACATAACTTAGTCCCCTCTCTCTCTTCACCCAGGCAATGTGAAAGGGCCAAAGTGTGTTTAAGCTGAGTTGAGAAATAGTGTTCTGTCTTTTCCCAGTCTACACCAGTTGTTGCGGGTAGGAGGACTGGACGCTGAACTAAACTGAAGCTTGAAGAGTTTGAAACAGCTTTTAAAGATTACCGAGGCTGCAGTGCAGCAACAATTGAAGGTAACATCAGACATTTGCATGGAAGAAGACAAAAATAGAGAGAAAGCAGAACATACTCACACTTGTTGCTGGCCTGAAGAAACAGAAACAGAAGCAGCTGGGAGGCAACGTGGTTTCAGGGAGTCCTATATTCTATGTGCGAGGCCAAATCTGAATTACCTCACAGGGGCCTATATGGCTTGCTGTACATCTGTTACTTGCAGCTCATATGCTGCAGAGCCTCAATGGGTCCAGAGCAGCTCAAGCCCCACCAAGAGTACATGAGTGGGACACTACACATAGTATACAGAATCTATATTGTGGCTGTTAGTGGAGTTATTCGGTGGGTTTAACCCCAACATCCCCTAATGTTCAGCCCCACTGGCTATATACACACCATATCACTCTCTGCAATATAACACTCCTTTCTGTGCTTTCAATCTACATTTTTCTCCCAAATTGAGGAGCACTTTAGCCACTTGAGGAAAATGTCCTGATAAGCCTCTGAAAGGGTCATTGCAATCTCTGGATTCTAGGAGTGATTTTTGGATGACACCAAGATATATGTTTGTTTCTGTGCATACCTCCTGTCACAGTTCAGGGCAACTGCACCTGTACTTCCCCGTCATGGTCCCTAAAGGGCACAGACTCTAGGCTTCTGGCTCCATGGCCATCAATGCATCTCTCTTCCTCCTGCATGGGGGTTTTCCAGGCTGCACAGCTCCCTACCTATCTTGTGATGCTCCCAGCAACCATACTGCTTTGCTTTCTCTTTGAAGGCTCAGAACAACATAACTGACAGCAATGATGAGCTACCACACAGCTCTTTATAAGCAAGCACATTTATTCTTATGGTGAAAGGATTACAGAGAAAACATATTAAAAACAATAAAAGAACCTATGCACGTGCTAATAAACTTACCAGAGATCACCCCCAGCTGCAAAAAGGACTCTGGTAGGAGTCAGTCCTTCTAACTCCAACAAGTTTTTTTGTGTGTGGTTATGTCAGAGGTTGACTGTGTGATCCAGGCTGGCAGTACTGCCTATGGCGAGTGTCCCAAGGCAGCTTCACCTAGCGGCTACAGTTCAGGGACCAGTGGGGTTGGGTGGGGTAGAGGAACCCAGGTCCACCCTACTCCACTGGATTTTGACCCAGGACCCTTCAAAACAATAGCCCCTGTGTTGGGCCTAGAGTCTGGTGCCCTTAGGCATGTTTCCTGTGTCACTTCCTACCCTCTAACATCATCATGGGTTGTACTGGGGGTCCTTCCTATGTTCCTCTCTGGAGCCTCTTCTGGTAGTGACAGTGAATTGTTAGCCTCAGCTCTCAGTCGAAGGCCCTCCTGTGTCTTGGCTACGAGGCTTGGTCCTGGCGGTGTGGAACCCTGGTGGCTTCCCGACAGGAGTCTGCTGAACACAACTTCTCTCCTTCTCAGTCAGCCCAGACTGAGCTGAACTGCTTCCTTTTGAATGCTGCCACCACTGGGAGCCTGCCCAGCAGAGGTGAGGTGACATGGCTTCCTGTGTCCAGAGTACCTCCTTAACCCTCGCCTTGCAATGGGGGGTTGATGCACCCCATCACAGGTTACAAGCTCATAACAGCCTTAGTTCAGAACCAGCACCCCCATTAATAGTTCTGTTTTTCCTTTATACTGCTTGGAACTTTGAGCTTCAGATTCCAGGAACAGGTTCAGCAGATAATGGTCCTTCCCTCAAGGAATAACTTCAAAAGGCTGGGGTTTTGCATAACCAGATGTGGGAAATTTGCATTCACCTCCCCCTAGAGATGTTACATACAATCCTGGCCTACTATCATAGACATAGAATCATAGACTTTAAGGTCAGAAGGGACCATTATGATCGTCTAGTATGACCTCCTGCACAACGCAGGCCACAGAATCTCACCCACTCACCCCTGTATCAAACCCCTAACATATGTCTGAGCTACTGAAGTCCTCAGATCATGGTTTAACGACTTCAAGGTGCAGAGAATAATCCAGCAAGTGACCCTTGCCCCACGCTGCAGAAGAAGGCAAAAAAAAAAAAAAAAACCAACCCAGGGCCTCTGCCAATCTGCCCTGGAGGAAAATTCCTTCCCGACCCCAAATATGGCAATCAGCTAAACCCTGAGCATGTGGGCAAGACTCACCAGCCAGACACCCAGGAAAGAATTCTCTGTAGTAACTCAGATCTCACCCTATCTAACATCCCATCACAGGCCATTGGGCATATTTACCGCTAATAGTCAAAGATCAATTAATTGCTAACATTAGGCTATCCCATCATACCATCCCCTCCATAAACTTACACTGGTCTACAATTTTTGAGAAGTCGTCTGCTTCAGAGAGAAAATGTGCTATTTATTATGTATTTTGATGTGCTGAATTCAAATATGACAATTAAAACAACTGATTGGCTACTGTTTCTAAGATATTTAAGTTTTTACATTTTATGTCTATGTATATTGTGTAGATAGTAGAGTTTTAATCATAAATTGTAAACCTAGGTCTTTTCATGTGTTTATGGTTGCTTTACATGATAATATTTCACCTGTCCTGTTTATATAACAGTTTAAAAATCAGCCAAAGGGTGTTATAAATAAAATTTATTATGAAACAAAAGGCAAAAAACTATTCTATACATAGTTTAGTCCTATTCAGTGTCTACTCGGCGCTTCTTGGCTTGTCTCTTGTATTCATTAAATGGAGCATCTCTTGTCACTGTCCAGCAATAGTCTGCAAGCATTGATGGGCTCCATTTGCCCTGATAGCGTTTCTCCATTGTTGCAATGTCCTGGTGAAATCGCTCGCCGTGCTCGTCGCTCACTGCTCCGCAGTTCGGTGGAAAAAAATCTAGATGAGAGTGCAAAAAATGTATCTTTAGTGACATGTTGCAACCAAGGCTTTTGTATGCCTTGAGGAGGTTTTCCACCAACAACCTGTAGTTGTCTGCCTTGTTGTTTCCGAGAAAATTTATTGCCACTAACTGGAAGGCTTTCCATGCCGTCTTTTCCTTGCCACGCAGTGCATGGTCAAATGCATCATCTCGAAGAAGTTCACGAATCTGAGGACCAACAAAGACACCTTCCTTTATCTTAGCTTCACTTAACCTTGGAAATTTTCCACGGAGGTACTTGAAAGCTGCTTGTGTTTTGTCAATGGCCTTGACAAAGTTCTTCATCAGACCCAGCTTGATGTGTAAGGGTGGTAACAAAATCTTCCTTGATTCAACAAGTGGTGGATGCTGAACACTTTTCCTCCCAGGCTCCAATGACTGTCGGAGTGGCCACTCTTTCTTGATGTAGTGGGAATCTCTTGCACGACTATTCCATTCGCAGAGAAAACAGCAGTACTTTGTGTATCCAGTCTGCAGAGCAAGCAAGAGAGCAACAACCTTCAAATCGCCACAAAGCTGCCACTGATGTTGGTCATAGTTTATGCACCTCAAAAGTTGTTTTATGTTGTCATAGGTTTCCTTCATATGGACTGCATGACCAACTGGAATTGATGGCAAAACATTGCCATTATGCAGTAAAACAGCTTTAAGACTCGTCTTCGATGAATCAATGAACAGTCTCCACTCATCTGGATCGTGAACGATGTTGAGGGCTGCCATCACACCATCGATGTTGTTGCAGGCTACAAGATCACCTTCCATGAAGAAGAATGGGACAAGATCCTTTTGACGGTCACGGAACATGGAAACCCTAACATCACCTGCCAGGAGATTCCACTGCTGTAGTCTGGAGTCCAACAGCTCTGCCTTACTCTTGGGTAGTTCCAAATCCCTGACAAGGTCATTCAGTTCACCTTGTGTTATGAGGTGTGGTTCAGAGGAGGAGGATGGGAGAAAATGTGGGTCCTGTGACATTGGTGGTTCAGGACCAGAAGTTTCATCCTCTTCCTCTTCCTCGTCTGACTCAAGTGAGAATGATTCTGGTGCATCAGGAACCGGCAGTCCTTCTCCGTGGGGTACTGGGCGTATAGCTGATGGAATGTTTGGATAATGCACAGCCACTTTTTCTTCTTTGACACACCTTTCCCAACTGGAGGCACCATGCAGAAGTAACAATTGCTGGTATGATCTGTTGGCTCTCTCCAAATCATTGGCACTGCAAAAGGCATAGATTTCCTTTTCCTGTTCAACCACTGGTGAAGCTTTGTTGCACAAGTGTTGCAGCATATGTGTGGGGCCCACCTCTTGTCCTGATCTCCAATTTTGCAGCCAAAATAAAGGTGATAGGCTTTCTTAACCATAGTGGCAATACTGCGCTTTTGTGATGCAAAAGTCACTTCACCACAAACATAGCAGAAGTTATCTGCACTGTTCACACAAGTACGAGGCATCTCTGCTCACTTTGGCTAATCAGAAATGTGTCCCTTTGCAAAATCAAACACTGACAAATAAGAGAGCACGACACTGTATGATTTCTAGAGCTGATATAGAGCCATTTGTTCAGCAGAGTGATGTAAGCTTAGTTATGATTGCATCATCCATGACTTCTAGGAATAACATGCTGCAATTCGTATCATGTATGACGCAATGCCAGCTTCAGATTGCATCATTCATTTTTTTGCCTAAAAAGCAAGTACTGTCCAAACCCAGTCATAGATTTATTCATAGATCCAGTCAAAGGTGTATTTTAGTCATTTCTGGTTTAAATTGAGATCCCTTCCCTTTATAACTCACTTATCCTCCGCCATTCCCAAGTCAAGGGTCGTATATACTGACCCAATAGCATATCTTGAAAACTAGAGCCAATCAACAATTCTAAGCATCATTTTTGTTCTCAGTGACCCAGAATTAGTAAAGTTTGACTACATTTATTTCAGAAGCATTTTGGCTGTAGAGCAGTGTTATCAAGCTTAGTCTTGAAGCCAGATATGTCTTTTGCCCCCACTTCTCCCTTTGGAAGGCTGTTCCAGAACTTCACTCCTCTGATGGTTAGAAACCTTCTTCTAATTTCAAGTCTAAACTTCCTGATGGCCAGTTTATATCCATTTGTTCTTGTGTCCACATTGGTACTGAGCTTAAGTAATTCCTCTCCCTCCCCGGTATTTATCCCTCTGATATATTTATCGAGAGCAATCATATCTCCCCTCAGCCTTCTTTTGGTTAGGCTAAACAAGCCAAGCTCTTTGAGTCTCCTTTCATAAGACAGGTTTTCCATTCCTCGGATCATCCTAGTAGCCCTTCTCTGTACCTGTTCCAGTTTGAGTTCATCCTTCTTAAACATGGGAGACCAGAACTCCACACAGTATTCCAGAGGAGGTCTCACCAGTGCCTTGTATAATGGTACTAACACCTCCTTATCTCTACTGGAAATACCTCGCCTGATGCATCCCAAGACCGCATTCGCTTTTTTCACGGCCATATCACATTGGCGGCTCATAGTCATCCTGTGATCAACCAATACTCCGAGGTCCTTCTCCTCCTCTGTTACTTCCAAATGATGCATCCCCAACTTATAACAAAAATTCTTGTTATTAATCCCTAAATGCATGGCCTTGCACTTTTCACTATTAAATTTCATCCTATTACTATTACTCCAGTTTACAAGGTCATCCAGATCTTCCTGTATGATATCCCAGTCCTTCTCTGTATTGGCAACACCTCCCAGCTTTGTGTCATCCGCAAACTTTATTAGCACATTCCCACTTTTTGTGCCAAGGTCAGTAATAAAAAGATTAAATAAGATTGGTCCCAAAACCGATCCCCAAGGAACTCCACTAGTAACCTTCCGCCAGTCTGACAGTTCACCTTTCAGTACGACCCGTTGTAGTCTCCCCTTTAACCAGTTCCTTATCCACCTTTCAATTTTCATATTGATCCCCATCGTTTCCAATTTAGCTAATAATGCCCCATGTGCAACCATATCAAATGCCTTACTGAAATCGAGGTAAATTAGATCCATTGCATTTCCTTTGTCTAAAAGATCTGTTACCTTCTCAAAGAAGGAGATCAGGTTGGTTTGGCACGATCTACCTTCTGTAAAACCATGTTGTATTTTGTCCCAATTACCATTGACCTTAACTACTTTCTCCTTCAAAATTTTTTCCAAGACCTTGCATACTACAGATGTCAAACTAACAGGCCTGTAGTTACCCAGATCACTTTTTTTCCCTTTCTTAAAAATAGAAACTATGCTAGCAATTCTCCGTATGGTACAGCCCCTGAGTTTACAGATTCATTAAAAATTCTTGCTAATGGGCTTGCAAATTCATGTGCCAGTTCCTTTAATGTTCTTGGATGAAGATTATCTGGGCCCCCTGATTTAGTCCCATTAAGCTGTTTGAGTTTGGCTTCTACATCGGATGTGGTAATATCTACCTTCATATCCTCATTCGCATTTGTCATCCTCCCATTATCCCTAAGCGCCTCATTAGCCTCATTAAAGACTGAGGCAAAGTATTTGTTTAGATATTGGGCCATGCCTAGATTATCCTTAACCTCCACTCGAGCCTCAGTGTTTAGTAGCAGTCCCACTTCTTCTTTCTTTGTTTTCTTCTTATTTATATGGCTATAGAACCTTTTACTATTGGTTTTAATTCCCCTTTCAAGGTCCAACTCTACATGGCTTTTGGCCTTTCTCACTTTATCCCTACATGTTCTGACCTCAATAAAGTAGCTTTCCTTGCTGATCCCTCCCATCTTCTACTCTTTGTAGGCTTTCTGCTTTTGTATGAGGAGAGATTAAAGAGGCTAGGACTCTTCAGCTTGGAAAAGAGGAGACTAAGGAGGGATATGATAGAGGTATATAAAATCATGAGTGATGTGGAGAAAGTGGATAAGGAAAAGTTATTTACTTATTCCCATAATACAAGAACTAGGGGTCACCAAATGAAATTAATAGGCAGCAGGTTTAAAACAAATACAAGGAAGTTATTCTTCACGCAGCGCACAGTCAACTTGTGGAACTCCTTACCTGAGGAGGCTGTGAAGGCTAGGACTACAACAGCGTTTAAAAGAGAACTGGATGAATTCATGGTGGTTAAGTCCATTAATGGCTATTAGCCAGGATGGGTAAGGAATGGTGTCCCTAGCCTCTGTTTGTCAGAGGATGGAGATGGATGGCAGGAGAGAGATCACTTGATCATTGCCTGTTGGTCCACTCCCTCTGGGGCACCTGGCATTGGCCACTGTCGGCCGACAGGATACTGGGCTAGATGGACCTTGGTCTGACCCGGTACAGCTGTTCTTATGGTCTTATGTTCTTAATCACCTCTCTGAGATGCTTGCTCATCCAGCTTGGTCTACAATTCCTGCCTATGAATTTTTTACCTTTCTTGGGATGCAGACTTCTGATAGTTTCTGCAATTTTGACTTGAAGTAATTGCAGAAGTAAAAGGCCCCCTCCACCTTTAGATCCAAGTTCTTCAGTCCAATCCACTTCCCTAACTAATTTCCTTAATTTTTTTAAGTTAGCCTTTTTGAAATCAAAAACCCTAGTCACAGATCTATTTTTGTTTATCCTTCCATTTAGTTTGAACTGAATTAGTTCATGATCGTTTGAACCAAGGTTGTCCCCTACAACCATTTCTTGTGGGGGGGAGGGATAGCTCAGTTGTTTGAGCATTGGCCTGCTAAACCCAGGGTTGTGAATTCAATCCTTGAGGGGGCCATTTAGGGATCTGGGAAAAAATCTGTCTAGGGATTGGTCCTGCTCTGAGCAGGGGGTTGGACTTGATGACCTCCTGAGGTCCCTTCCAACACTGATATTCTATGATTCTATGAGGTCCTCACTACTCACCAAAACCAAATCTAAAATGGCATCCCCTCTTGTTGGTTCATAGATTCATAGACTCTAGGACTGGAAGGGACCCCGAGAGGTCATCGAGTCCAGTCCCCTGCCCTCATGGCAGGACCAAATACTGTCTAGACCATCCCTGATAGACATTTATCTAACCTACTCTTAAATATCTCCAGAGATGGAGATTCCACAACCTCCCTAGGCAGTTTATTCCAATGTTTAACCACCCTGACAGTTAGGAACTTTTTCCTAATGTCCAACCTAAACCTCCCTTGCTGCAGTTTAAGCCCATTGCTTCTTGTTCTATCCTTAGAGGCTAAGATGAACAAGTTTTCTCCCACCTCCTTATGACACCCTTTTAGATACCTGAAAACTGCTATCATGTCCCCTCTCAGTCTTCTCTTTTCCAAACTAAACAAACCCAATTCTTTCAGCCTTCCTTCATAGGTCATGTTCTCTAGACCTTTAATCATTCTTGTTGCTCTTCTCTGGACCCTCTCCAATTTCTCCACATCTTTCTTGAAATGTGGTGCCCAGAACTGGACACAATACTCCAGCTGAGGCCTAACCAGCACAGAGTACAGCGGAAGAATGACTTCTCGTGTCTTGCTCACAACACACCTGTTAATGCATCCCAGAATCAAGTTTGCTTTTTTTGCAACATCATCACACTGTTGACTCATATTTAAGCTTGTGGCCCACTATAACCCCTAGATCCCTTTCTGCCATACTCCTTCCTAGACAGTCTCTTCCCATTCTGTATGTGTGAAACTGATTGTCCTTCCTAAGTCGAGCACTTTGCATTTGTCTTTATTAAACTTCATCCTGTTTACCTCAGACCATTTCTCCAATTTGTCCAGATCATTTTGAATTTTGACCCTATCTTCCAAAGCAGTTGCAATCCCTTCCAGTTTGGTATCATCTGCAAACTTAATAAGTGTACTTTCTATGCCAATATCTAAGTCGTTGATGAAGATATTGAACAGAGCCGGTCCCAAAACAGACCGCTGAGGAACCCCACTCGTTATACCTTTCCAGCAGGAATGGGAATCATTAATAACTACTCTCTGAGTATGGTTAGCCAGCCAGTTATGCACTTATAGTAGCCCCATGTAATTTGTATTTCCCTAGTTTATCGATAAGAATATCATGTGAGACCGTATCAAATGCCTTACTAAAGTCTAGGTATACCACATCCACCGCTTCTCCCTTATCCACAAGACTCGTTATCCTATCAAAGAAAGCTATCAGATTAGTTTGACATGATTTGTTCTTTACAAATCCATGCTGGCTATTCCCTATCACCTTACCACCTTCCAAGTGTTTGCAGATGATTTCCTTAATTACTTGCTCCATTATCTTCCCTGGCACGGAAGTTAAACTAACTGGTCTGTAGTTTCCTGGGTTGTTTTTATTTCCCTTTTTGTAGATGGGCACTATATTTGCCTTTTTTCAGGCTTCTGGAATCTCTCCTGTCTCCCATGATTTTCCAAAGATAACTACTTCATCAACTACTTGGTGAAGGAATCCATCAGCTATCACATCCAGGAAAATCTGAGCCCTATTATTATTACTAGCACTTGTCCTCCAGTCTATATTTGGGAAGTTAAAGTCTCTCATGATCACACAATTCCCATTAGTATTTACTTCATTAAAAACATTAAAGAGGTCTCTATCCATATCCAAATCAGATCCCGCTGGTCTATAGCACACCCCAAGCACTATCCCAGGGGAGGCGCTAGTAGCTTTCTTCCCCAATGTGATTTTTGCCCAGACAGACTGTCTTATCCATTCTATCACTTCTTATTTCTTTACAGTCTACCTCATCATTGATATACAATGCTACTCCACCACCTTTGCCTTTATTTCTGTCTTTCCTAAACAGCACATACCCTTCAATACCTGTACTCCAGTCATGACTACTATTCCACCATGTTTCTGTTATCCCTATAATATCTGGTTTCACTTCCTGCATCAATAACTCTAGTTCCTCCATTTTGTTACCTAGGCTCCTCGCATTGGTGTACAAACATCTTAATTTTTACTGTTTGGCTTCGCTCACATTCTTTACCCGATTAGGCACAGACATTCTACCGCCAGTATCACCTATTAGACTGGTATCTACACTACCCTTTCTCCTTATGTCCATTCTCGTACCCACGGCTGTATCCTTTCTTACTTTGTTTTCTTCCCTCTCAATGTTAAAATCCGGCATGGAGATTACCTGAACATCTCCCAACCATCTCCCCCAAATTCCTAGTTTAAAGCTCTCTCAATCAGTTGTGCCAGCCTCCATTCTAGAAGTCTATTTCCCTCCCTACTCAGGTGAAGTCCATCCCAAGAGAACAGTCCTCTGTCCATGAATGTCTCCCAGTGGCCATACATCCCAAAGCCCTCCTTATAGCACCACTGCCTGAGCCATCTGTTGATCATCATAATCTTGTCACACCTTTGTGTCCCTTCTCTAGGAACGGACAGAATCCCACTGAAGATCACCTGAGCCTCGATTTCCTTAAGTGTCTTCCCCAGCCTGGCATAGTCTCCCTTGATACGTTCCAGCGGAAATCTAGCCGTATCATTTGCTCCCACATGAATGACAATCAGTGGATTCTTTCCCGCTCCTGTTAGGATCCTCTTCAGCCTCAGGTCCACATCCCGATCTTAGCACCCAGCAGACAGCACACCCTTATGTTCTCTGGAACATCTCTGGTTACAGGCCTGTCTATTCTTCTCAGTAAGGAGTCCCCAATCACGTAGACCTGCCTTTTCCTGGTGATGGTGCGATTCTCTGGTCTATCCCCTGTTCCCTCTGGCTGCAAGTCCTCTTGATTCCTATTCTCCCTTGCAATCCTCTGCAACCCATCCCGTATCCTCCTGGGGCTCATATTTGTTGTTGTTATCTCCATTGAGTCTTCCCCTCTTCCTATAGGACTAGCTGCTCTTCTCTTCTTCCTTGCCCTCTCACCTTCAGTGACCACCTGCTGTGCCCCTTTTTCATTTTCCAACTCCGTAAACCTATTCCTGAGCTCTATTTCTCCTTAACTAGCCCGTCCTTTTCTCTGCCTGGTTCTCTTAGTCACATGCTTCCATTGTCCACTTTCCTCACCCAGCAGTCTCCCCTCAGAGTTCTTTGGTCCTACTTCCATCTACAAGTCTGAGCTTTTCCCTTTAGTCTCCTCGTGTCTTTGCTCCATCATCTGCTCTAACCCCCTTCTAAACTCAACCAGAGTTTCCACCTGCATCTCCAATCCTCGGATCTTTTCTTCCATCAGGCAGCACTTCATGCAGACAAAACTCCTTTCATGTACCCCCTCCAGGATCATGTACATGCCGCAGCTTCCACATCCAGTCATCTTCATTGGGTCTTCCACTGCTTGGGTCACTACCACTGCTGCCTCTGTATCTGTCATAGCCTTCCCACCTAAATCCTGTTAGTCCGGGAAACAAACCAAACCAAAACACCACCACCCACAGCAAAACAACCCCCCAACAAGCACCAAAACACTGCCAGAACACCACACACTCCCTTCACTAGCCTGTCTGCTCCTCTGCCTGCCTCTCTTAGTCTTTCCCCCAAACTCCCCTTGCAAACTCCCACTCAAACTCCCCTGTTTACAGCTCTGTTTGCTGGCTCCTGTGCTGCTGCCTGACTGGCTGGCTACCTTGATAGCACCCCTAGTCAGAGAAGCCCCGCCCCCGAATCAGGGCTCAGCTTCTCTCCCAGCACACTGCCCCTACTAGTCTCTACACATACAAATACAAATAGCTACAAATACCTTCTCCTCCAACAGAACTCCCACTCAAACCCCACTGTTTACAGCTCTGTTTGCATTCACTATATTGGACTCCAAAGACACAAACTTAATTCAATAAGATTTTTCAAAGATATTGCAGGAAATTGCCATATCTGTCACACCCCCAACAAGCATTCTCTCTGGAAAAGTATGTGCCAAGTGCCCAACTATGCAGAGAAACAAACTGGACTACCGTTCATGACAGACATGAGCAGAGTTGGAAGGGGGAAGAAATATCAAAAGCAAGCTCTGGAAAAGTGGTCTGTAATCTTTCTATTTTATGGCAATGGAAACAGTTATGACTCATGGTCAAGAGAGCGAGGAGAAGAGATATCCCACCTTTCACATACCATCTCTGTATGGGCAGAACGCTGACCAATCACTTAGGCAAACCCCTGAAAGATTAGGTTGTATATATAAATACACATTTTTTTCTGTATTTTTTTCAATGCATGCCATATGGACATTTGAGTGCTTCCTACCAATTTGCCTCACATGATCATGACCAAGGAACAGGAAAATTGGAATGTAAGAGGGATTTTGTTAATAAGCCCTTTTAAATGACACTTTTATAGTCCACCTCTCAAAGGAGTACAGTGCCAACTTTGTTGTGAGGCAGATGGTAGTGAAAAAGGTAGATGCGACTCTGATCATTTAGCAGGCAAATTAATTTATGTGACAGTAACCAGCCTCCAAATTGGGTTTATTGACTCATTACAGTTTCTCCAAAATGCCAAAGTTTTATATTTTAAAGAAGCTGAAGGTTATTTTCACAGGTTTAAAAAAGAAAACCAAATAAATCCAAAGCTGTAGAAGGCCTGCATTAAAGCTATGTAGCTTATGATCAAGGATTTCATAGATGAGCTAAGACTCTTGAGGAAATCCCAAATGGTGATCAAACTCACTTTTTCCAAATGTAAGTGGTTTTAGTTTATTAGTAATGCCACCCCAAGGTGGGTGCAATTAAACATTAATACCGAATCTATAAATGAGGAAAACAAACTGAAATGTTATGATGATCTATTCCACCAGCATTTAGATACTTAAACATTCATTGTTTAAAGAAATTCCTAAGCCACCTTCAGTTTACAAAAGGTCGAAAGTAACCATGGACCCTTGGCCTACCTGTTCAGCTTTCAAAGTTTTATGCCAAGATATTGCTCCATATAAACTACTAAATACCCTCCTTTGGAAAACTCTGTAGCTTGACACAACAGACTAGATTAAAGGATAACATCGTAGCTTTAACTTTCAAACTCCTACTTGCAATTCATTTAGGCAAGCACACCTGTCTCTACTTCTGCTTCACCCTCCTCCCTTTCTACATTTATCTGTTTATTCACTTGTGGACTGTTTAAATCCTAGATTGTGAGTTCACTGGGACAAGGATTTACCTTGTTGGTACAGTGCCTAATCAATGGTGCCCTAATATCTGTTTGAGGTCTTTAGTGCTATCACACTGGAATAATAACTAATAGCAATCCTAATTTTGTTGGTTTAAATCTCACTGCTTCCCTTATTTGAATGCAGTTATTTCTGGTGTGGTGCTGTAAATCAGAGATGATTATATACATATATATATATACACTCATGTGAAATCAGAGGAGACTTTAAAAGGTTTCTTTAGAGTTATAGTGCTAAAAGCTACACAACTCTATTATACTGGTATAGAGAACTCTGATCTTAATTATGAGAGAAGCTTGTAGGACATGTCATGAAATAGTCCCAATCAGGTACACACACCAAAATTAAAAGCTTAACACACTGATGGTGGACTGGTGCAGGGATGTGGTGCAAAGGAAAGCATGGGCTTGAACATGAAACATTCCCTAACAGTGAGTTCTATTAGACTGTAGAAAGTTTCCCAAGGGAAGCTGGGGAAGATCAATGACTTGAGTAATCTAGAATTATTCTGGACGAAGCCTGAAAGAGTCTACTGGCAGGGAGATGAAGAAGAGTTATTAAATTCAATAACCACACACCTGCTACAGCAAGCACAAGAAAAAAAGAAGGAGGTGGGAGTATGTTGGGGTTATGGGCAGTGGCTTCCCACATAACACTAATCCACAAAAGTATTAGAAGGGAGGTACTCCTGCCATATCTTATAGTAGCCAGTCACACAAGTTAGAAGACCCTGAAGCATGTGCTGGAGCTAAGGCTTCTTTCCCTCAACACAGTTTCTTTAGGGAAGAAAAAAGCTGTTTTGATGCAATGCAGTTAAGCTCTATCTGATACAGCTAGCTAGGGTTTTTCTGTCAACGACTGTATTACCTTATAGCCTATCCAAACACTGGTTTGAATAAAGAGAATAGCAAATAAAGGATGGTGGTGGGGAAGAAGCATGTGTCTTTAAATAAGAAACAAGTTGCCACCCATTATTGTCTCAGTTTTTGGGTGCCCAACTTGATACCTCAAAGGCGCCTGATTTTCAGAAAGTGCTGAGCACCCACTCTTTGAAGATCAGGCCCCTTTAAAGCACCGCAAGTTGGGCACCCAAAAATGGAGGCAACCAAAACAACTAGTCACTTTAGAAAATCTTGTCCAAATTTTTTTTTCCCATGTAGCCCACACAAGATATTGGTTTTGTTTTGCCAAGAGAAACCATTCAAAGAGCTTTGCTTAAAGTGAAAACAATGAAAAAGAAATTCACTTCATGGTGGGAGAAATGTGCATTGGACAAAGCAGGAGGAGGAAAGATAAACACAGGTAAGAAAAAGAAAGAAAACTAGAGAATAATGTAAGCTCAGAAGGTCCTCAGTGCAGGAATAATCCATGTAGCAAAGTGTAAATATGGTGAGAGAACCCTCATGGAACTTCCAAGAAATTTTTTCTTGGTGGGGGTAGAGGAGAGTTTGGCACCTTAGGGCTTGTCTTCACTACTGGGGAGATGGATGCAGCTGTAATCAAGGTAATCAACCCACTAGCTAGTCTGGTAGTTAGGGTACACACTGAGGAGGTGGGAGATCCAAGTTCAAATCCCTGCTTTGGTGATCAATTATTTATAAAAAGTGGAATAGTTTCAAAAGCTATTGATCAGTACCAGAATATTACATAGCCCAGTAGTCTGGGCACACAGCTGAGAAGTAGGAGACCCAAGTGGAAATACCTTCTTAGACAGAGAGGGAAACTAAACCAGAGCTTCTCACATCCTTGGTAAGTACCCTAATCACTAGGCTACGGTTATAGGAAGGGTGGCATTCCTACTACCTCCTCGTCCCATCATACCCACCCTCCTGTTTTCTGAATCTAACCTTCTAAAAGGAATCAAAAAATCAATTTCAGATTGAATAAAACATGATTCATAGGTTCCAAGGCCAGAAGGGATCATTGCGATCATCTAATCTGACCTCCTGTCTAACACAGGCCATAGATACAATTCCTAGAGCAGATATTTTATAAAAACTGTGATGTTATTGCCATGAACTGTGACCGTATAGATCATTGTTGCAACCAGGGTCCTATGGTTGCACCAGCTCTTGTACAGAGGAGGTCAAGTGGGGTGTCTATGGGAAGGTGGTAGTTTGCTGGTTATGATTATGCTGTCTGTATGTGTGTATCATTTTTGTATTTGAAGTTATGAATATTGGCTAGCTATGTACTTGTATCTCAATGTGCTTGGTTCTAAGTACCTTGGCCTTAGGCCTTGGCTACACTGGCAATTCACAGCGCTGCACTTGCTGCGCTCAGGGGTGTGAAAAAACAGCGAGTGCAGCGCTGTAAAGCGCCAGTGTAATCAGCGCCTGCAGCGCTGCACGCTCCCTCGCAGCGCTGCAAGCTATTCCCCTCGGAGAGGTGGAGTACTTGCAGCGCTGCCAGAGAGCTCTCGCAGCGCTGGCAGCGCAACTACACTCGCGGCAGCGCTGTGAATCCGCGAGTGTAGCCAAGGCCTAAGTGAAGCATTTGGTCAGCTTCTTGAGAAAGGACTAGTCTCAGTAAGTGCCCAATCAAGAAACACTTAACTGACAATGAACTTTGGGAGACGCCAATCCACACCTGAGCTTTCCTGGGAACATTCAAACTAACATGTAAACAATGGCGTCGGCCTGCAAAAAGCTGAATCGTTCATGGACATGTGACTTGCCTGGTGGCTACAAACTGCATCTTGTTGCTGTGACTTTGCACAGAAGAACAAAGGGGTTTCCGCCCACAAGAGAGAGAATATAAAAGGCCCTGGAAGCCTCTTCATTTTGTCTTCAGCTGGCTCGAGAGATGGCCTCTCCACCCTCAAGAGATGCCTGAAAGAAACTGGAACAAAGGACAGTAACTAAGGGGGTGTAAGTGATTGCTGGACCCAGACTAGGAAGGAGTCCAGTCTGTGAAAGAAGCTCATTGGGACATCTCTGAGGGTGAGATTCACCGGTATTCAGTTTCCTACTGTATTAGGCTTAGACTTGCATGGTTTTGTTTTATTTTGCTTGGTAACTTACTTTGTTCTGTCTCTTATTAATTTGTTCTGTCTGTTATTAAATCCTACTTTTTATATTTAATAAAATCATTTTTGCTTATTATTGAACCCAGAGTTAGTGACTAATACTGGGGGGAGCAAACAGCTGTGCATATCTCTCTATCAGTGTTATAGAGGGCGGACAATTTATGAGTTTACCTTGTATAAGCTCTATACAGAGTAAAACAGATTTATTTGGGGTTTGGATCCCATTGGGAACTGTGTATCTGGGTGCTGGAGACAGGAACACTTCTTAAGCTGTTTTCAGTTAAGTCTGCAGCTTTGGGGCACGTGGTTCAGACCTTGGGTCTGTGTTGGAGCAGACTGGCATGTCTGGCTCAACAAGGCAGGGTTCTGGAGGCCCAAACTGGCAGAGAAAATGGGCTCAGAGTTAGTCTCAGCACATCAGGTGACAGTCCCAAAGGGGTCTCTGTGACCGAACCCATCACAAAAACATCCAATCTTGGTTTAAAAATGGTCAGTGATGGAGAATCCACCATGCCCCTTGGTAAATTATCCCATTGGTTAATTACTCTTACTGTTAGAGCTCATTATTAAATATTTGTTCCCCATGTAGGTACTTAGAGACTGTAAACAAGCCCTCTCTTAACCTCTTCTTTGTTAAACTAAATAGATTGATCTTCTTGAGTCTATCTCTATAAGGTGTATGTTCTAATCCAGGGGTAGGCAACCTATGGCACGCGTGCCGAAGGCGGCACGTGAGCTGATTTTCAGTGGCACTCACACTGCCCGGGTCCTGGCCACTGGTCTGGGGGGCTCTGCATTTTAATTTAATTTTAAATGAAGCTTCTTAAACATTTTAAAACCCTTATTTACTTTACATACAACAATAGTTATTTATATATTATAGACTTATAGAAAGAGACCTTCTAAAAACATTAAAATGTATTACTGGCACGCAAAACCTTAAATTAGAGTGAATAAATGAAGACTCGGCACACCACTTCTGAAAGGTTGCCGACCCCTGTTCTAATCCTTTAATCATTCTCCCAACTCTTCTCTGAACTCTCTCCAATTTATCAACATTCTTCTTAAATTGTGGACACCAGGACTGGACACAGTATTCCAGCAGCAGTCACACCAGTGCCAAATGCAGAAGTAATATAACCTGTCTATTCCTACATAAGATTTCCATAATTATGCATCCAAGGATTGCATTAACCCTTTTGGTCACAATGTTGCACTGGGAGCTCATGTTCAGCTGATTATCCACCATGACCCTCAAATCTTTTTTTCAGTCACTGCTTCCAAGGCTAGAGTCCCTCAAACTGTAAGTATGGCCTACATTCTTTGTTCCTAGATACATACATTTACAATTAGCCATATTAAAAAGTATATAGCTTTCTTGAACCCAGCTTACCAAGCGATCCAGATCATTCTGTATCAGTGACCTGTCCTCTTTATTATTTACCACTCCCTCAATTTTTGTGTCATCTTCTAACTTTATCAGTGATGATTTTGCATTTTCTTCATTCATAAAAATGTTAAATAGCTTAGGGCCAAGAACTAATCCCTGCAGGACCCCACTAGAAACACTCCCATTCGATGATGATTGCCCATATACATTTACATTTTGAGACCCATCAGTTAGCCAGCTTTTAATCCATTTAACATATGCCATGTTAATTTTATATCTTTCTAGTTTTTTTTAATCAAATTATCATGCGGTATCAAGTCAAATGCCCAACAGAAATTTAAGTATATTACACCATCACTATCATTACCTTTATCAACCAAATTCGTAATCTCATAAAAAATCAATTTAGTTTGACAGGATCTATTTTTCATTAACCCACATTGATAGGCATTAATTATATTACCTTCTTGGATATTTTTATTGAGACCCAATTAATTAATTTGACACAGATGGATGTTTTCAATTTGCTGAATTTTTTTTTTTGCAACTTTTTGATTTGGTTTGAGTGAAATGAATTTTTGTTTGTTTGAAACTGCCAGTGAACAGAAAAATCAGTTATTTACCCAGCTCTATGTATAAGGCCACTCCATGTTTTGTTTATTCTCAGTTAGGGCTGGCATGCCATTTACAGTAATTTGATTAATTTAATCCCTCTCTTCTCTGCTAGTAAATTATCCACAAACATATTTCAGTTTCTATGAATTAGCTACTAAGAATTATTGAACAAGCTTATGCAAACATGCCTCAACCTATAGGTAGGTTGTAAAGCATTCCCTACTACTGTTGCTTAGTGTTCCATTTATGAAAGCTTTCTATACAGTGCTTTATTGGAAAGGGTGGCTTTATGAGTGAAAAATCAATGAAAAAGAGTAATACATTACCTGACTGACTATAGTATTGTATTCTTATACAACTGGACAGGAATGGATGAGCTATAGAGTGCCTCAACCTTAAATTCCCACCTGTCCTGCAGTGTGAAATCCACTGAATGACACTGAGTTTCTGTTAATAAAAAAACACTTTTTCTGCCAAACAAGTGACATTTTAAGGCTCTATGACTGCATACAACAGGCCCGATTTCCAATGCCTTGCAGCTTGTGCAGTCACGTACACATATACATTTATACATTTGCACAGGTACAAATAACCTCACAAAGGTGCAGTGGATGCTAGATCAGGCACATGGAAGTAGTTCCCAGCATCACTGCAGCTGATCTTCTACTTTATTGTATTAATATGAATCTCTTGGTGTCAGTCTTTCAGTCACAGTGAAACAATTGGCTAGGTGAAGGAAAGACGAATGAGTAAGTACAATGCCAAACTCTCCTATGTCACAGCTAATCTACTGGAACTACAATTTCAAAAGTTTCCTGTAGGAATTTATGAACACATAATCAAAAGGTAAGATTTATCTAGAAATGACAGATATATACCTTTGGATGACTTTTGGCAAGAGAAGTTGCTGCCAGCCAGAAAGTGAGATGTTCTCTAATATGATTGGCCTCGCTGCTAGCTTACGTCAATAAAACCAAGTCAGATCCTAGAATCCCATATAAAGCAGAAAATTAAAAAATAAATACAGTAACTTCACCAGCCACAAAGATGCCCTGGAGACCGTCTAGGCCCAAGAGATAATCAAAACAATCCTTTTTTCCACTTTGCCTAACTCTAATTACAAAAACAGAATTTTCTAGCAAATTTTAACAAAGAAACAAAAATTCATTTTTGAAAAAAAAAAAAATTCCCATCAGACATTCCTGAAGCATATAACACAAAACAAGTGGTCTTATTTAAAACACTGCCCAGCAAGGAATTGGGAGACCTTAATCTTTCAGATGTCATTAACTCAAACTTCTGCTTTTCTTCATGCAATGAGAATTCAACATGCACATGGTATAAAAGAAAGAGTATGTATACACAGCCTGTGTTTTTCTGGGACACAAAACAGTTCTTATGAGTATAGTGCACCTCCTCAGCAATAAAAAAGGGAAAACAAAACATAGCAGCAGTTAATACTTACCAGCTCAAAGCCAGGTAGAGGAAACAATCTGCAGCTAGCTGCAAAATTGCCACTTTAGGACTGCAGTTGCTGGTCTCAACCAGATTTAAAGAGCCAGCCCCCCAGAAAGGAATGCTGGGGGAAAATGTTCCTATATGAGGGTAACCTAGCCCTGGGGATAGTTACTAGGGACTAGACCAGGGGTAGGCAACCTATGGCACGCGTGCCGAAGGTGGCACGCGAGCTGATTTTCAGTGGCACTCACACTGCCCGGGTCCTGGCCACCAGTCCGGGGGGCTCTGCATTTTAATTTAATTTTAAATGAAGCTTCTTAAACATTTTAAAAACTTTATTTACTTTACATACAACAATAGTTTAGTGACATATTATAGACTTATAGAAAGAGACCTTCTAAAAACGGGAAAACTTAAATCAGAGTGAATAAACGAAGACTCGGCACAGCACTTCGGAAAGGTTGCTGACCCCTGGACTAGACAATCACAAAGAAAGGGGCTTCTGGGAAAGAGGCTGGTTCTGTGGTTTACATCCCATCACTACAACACAGTTGTTATTCACATGATAAATATGGGAAAATCACAACCTAGAAAGACTAAATGTTATCAACTCACAAATGAGATTGAAATCCTTAGAGACATTGTGATCTCAGTTACACTGAATTCAATGGACTTGCTCTGGCTTTTCAATGATATAACTCACATCAGAATCTGGCCTAAATCCATTCAGTCCAATCACTTTCCCCCAAGAGTTACTCGCTTTCTAGCTGTGCTCTTATAGGCTTATTCAGTCTGTCAACCCTATCACTGACAGTGTGGCATACCCCTGAAGCCAGGGGAAAGATATATTATTTTAATTATGTTGTATTTAAAACTCTTTTTCTCTCATGTAAAGGATATAATGTTCAGGCTAATGGAGTACTTTGTACTTGCAGAAGAAGATTTTTGCAGTTATCAACCCCCCTTTACTTCACTTTGGCATTTAATGACCAGAAAAGCAGTTTAGTGCTCAAATACATCTTACTCCATTAATATGTAAGCAGGGGAATGGTCCCACTATTGTGGGAAACTTTCCTGGCTTATACACTACCCCGGTGAAGTGGGCTAGCGAAAGGATCTGAGTCCTCGCTCCCATATTCTTTACCCAGAGGCCTGCCTGACCTCAAGGGCTCCCCTTCCACTCTCCTGTGTGGCAGAGTCCTTGTAACCCAAACAAGACTGGGCCCAGGATTCCTGGGGGGGCTCGACCCCCAACCTTATCGTGGTCACTTAAGGCAGGGGCTAGGGCAGGGCTAGGCAAACTTTTTGGCCCGAGGGCCACATTGGGGTGCAAAACTGTATGGAGGGCCAGGTAGCGAAAGCTGGGCCCCCCAAACAGCCTGGCTCCTGCCCCCTATCCAACCCCTCCCACTTTCTGCCCCCTGACTGCCCCCCTCAGAAACTCCCACTCATCCAACTCCCCCCCCGCTTCTTGTCCCCTGCCCGCTCCCGCCCGGGACCCCTGCCCCTACCTGCCCCTCGGGACCCCACCCCCTATCCAACCCCCCAGCTCCCTGTCCCCTGACTGCCCTGACCCCTATCCACACCCCCTGACAGGCCCCCCTGGATCCCCCCATCTAATCCTCCCATTCCCTGTCCCCTGCCCCCCCCAAACCTCTGCCCCATCCAACTGCCCCCTGCTCCCTGTCCCCTGACTGCTCCCCAGGACCCCCTGCCCCATATCCAACCCCCCGGCCCCAGTCCCCTTACCATGCTGCTCAGAGCAGCATGTCTGGAGCTGCACCTCCCGGTTGGAGCCAGACACACTGCCCTGCATGAGCGCGCAGCCCCACCGCCCAGAGCGCTGCCTGCGCGGTGGCGTGGCTGCAGGGGAGGTGAGACAGTGGGGGAGGGGCCAGCGGCTAGTCTCCAGGGCCAGGAGCTCAGGGGCCGGGCAGGATGGTCCCGCGGGCCGTAGTTTGCCCACCTCTGGGCTAGGGTGTCCCCACTCCAGGGTGCTATCTCTGCACTGGACGTTTCCCTGACCCACTGATCATTACATACAGTTCAAAGCAAATACAATTTATTAAACAGCGATCAATTAAAAAAAATAAGGAAAAAATTGGAAAGGTTAAAGAAAAACACATAACCCTGCTCTTTGGCATGGGGACATCACAACCAGCATCTCTGGAATATAAGGGAAGTTCACAGTCTGCTCCTCACAAGTCCCAGGCCTCCTTCTCAGGCCCTGGCTGTGCTGCAGGGATGCTGTGGGTCAGATACTTGCTCTGGCGGTGGCCACACACCCTCAGGCTTTAGGTGGCAGGGCCCTTCTTCCCAGCGTCGCCCCCACCCTGTCGGGGTTACGATCCCTCTCCAAAGTCTGGCCTCCAAGGCCTCCTGGCTGGGGGCGTTTCCCTGTGCTGGGCTCGCTGCCCAGGGTCCCCCTCGGAAGTAGTTTTTTATATAGGCTCCTGTTACCCCCCACTCCCTGTTCCAATTTTTCACATTTGCTGTCTGGTCACCCTACAGAGAAGCAGCCCAGGGAGCTGGAGGCAGAGCAGCAGCAGCAGCAGTGCAGAGGCAGAGTGGAGCTGGAGCTGAGGCTGGAGCAGTCCAGAGCCACATGTGGTGAGCAGCTGGGGAGAGCAAGTTTTAGTAAGCAGACAACTGTCCCCTTACAAATACACTCCTTTAACTGCCCATACCATCAGTCACTGAAAGGAAGGAAATAATTAATGTTTTTGTACTCTTAAGGAAGCAGAAGGGGGCAAAATTATTGATGGTTTCTTTTTAAAAAAAACTACTTCCTGTGAAAAGTGATGTCTTTTAAACATGGTGTGATTAGAAAACCAAATACTTTTGTCATTTCCTGTGCTGATAGTAACTTAGGCCTGGAAGGGGCCTCCCGGGTCATCAAGTCCAGTGCTTTGCAATGGCAGACAATCCTGTCATAATACTCCCATTCATAAACTCATCAAGCTCCGTCTTAAAACTAGTTAGGTTGTTTGCCCTCACTAACCCTGTTGGAAGGCTGTTCCAGAACTTCACTGATGTGTCATGTCCTTTTTACAATAAACCAGATGGTGACACTTACTCATGCTGAAAGAACAGGAGTACTTGTGGCACCTTAGAGACTAACAAATTTATTAGAGCATAAGCTTTCGTGGGCTACAACCCACATCTTCGGATGCATATAGAGTGAAACATATATTGGGTTGTAGCCCACAAAAGCTTATGCTCTAATAAATTTGTTAGTCTCTAAGGTGCCACAAGTACTCCTGTTCTTTTTGTGGATACAGACTAACACGGCTGCTACTCTGAAATTACTCATGCTGGATACCTTACACCAGGACTAGTCCCATGAAGTCAATGGAGCTACTTGTGGAGTAACATACTCCAGAAATAGCCCCATTACAGTTATGACAGTCTGACTCTACTGGAATAGAGCTTGTAGCAGGACTAACATTCAAGTGGTTGACTTTCACTTTAAGAGCCAGGAAATTTTTTTTTGCAAGCACCCAAGTAATTTAGGAGCTGAAGTCCCATTTTCAAAAGTGATTTAGGCACTTAGGGTCTGATTAATAAAGGTATTTAGGTGCCTAAAGATGCAGATATGCACTTAGTGGGATTTTCAAAAGCTCCTAGGCGACTATGTCCCATTTTTGTTTTGTTGTATTTTGTTTTGTTGCATTTTAAGAGATGTTTTTGTTATTACAGAATCTAATCTGCATTTTTCAGGATGAATGTGACTGTAGAAAAAAAAATATGAATGCATACTAACAAATTTTTGAACTGATTAATTATGGAGCTTAAGGTAGTTTCTATTTTCAGCATTTCTTCTTCACCTCATAGTTTGCTTTGAAGTCCTGCCACCTATTGGCTAATCAGTGCAATAATTTTATATGATGGATTGTTTTCCTGCAATGCCAGAGAAGGAAAAATACTAACAAAAAAAAGTTACACTTCCTTTACAAAAATTCTACAGCTTCAGAATTCCCTGAATGCTGAGAAGTCTTTAAGAAAAAAAAAAAACAAAAAAAAACAGTGAAGCGATCCAGCCTCTTCCCATCCCAATTGCCTTATAATTTATCATCACCTACTATCACCCTATATGTCTTAGGCTGCCTACCAAACCTTGACTTTTTCTCTAAAATGTCCAAAAATACACACAAATATCAAAATACCAAATCCCTGGGAAATTATAAAATCACATTTACTAGTCAAAGGTTCCATAGACTTCAGCATTATTTACTATTAAAATGTACATGTATTTATTGCTTCAAAATAAAGTTATATATACAAACATGCATGTGCTACATTTACTTACTTAAATCCTCAACAACATATGATCAACTCATTTCATAACAGCAAACAGATCAATCATCACATTTTGATTCATAAACATATTCTTCTCCACTGCCAACACCTCACACTATGAGAAAATGTTCAGAACTCTAGACCTTTAAGAAACAGTATATAACATCAACAATATATTTCCAACAATATATTTCTACCATAAAAGACTACAAGAGGTGAAGTTAATGCTGTGTGGGCAATGTACGACAAGTGGGGTGATAGTAAGTGATGAACGATGATAGAGCAATGGGGAAGTAACTGGAACCCTGTTCATTTCTGGACTTTGCAATGTTAGAATCTTTATAAATGAAAAGTGATATTTTTATGGGGAATGTTATTCAGACTCAACTGAAACTCATTTTCAACCGTAACTCTTTTTAACGAAGATTTTTGTTTAGCGGTTATGTTACTTGTATGTGTCACTATTAAGTTTTTGTTGGTTATATTTGTCATTATTGATGTCAACGCACCCCTTAGCATCCCTGACATCCTCTGGGCTAGAATGAACTAACAACTGGTTCTATTTCTATTTATATGTGTCTCATCGTTTCAGCTAAGAATTGGAGCTCTCTCTATCCCCTGCCTTCCTGGCCAGAATAAAAGCGGCAGCGTCATATTGGCACTTGCTGAGAAAGCATGTGCAGAGGAAGCAATGATCATCTTATAGTAGCTGCGGCTCAGGCTATACAACAGTGTCATTGTCAACACAACTTACCCTGACACCTCTAGCAAGTTTTGTTGTGATTATTCACACAGAAGTGTCTGTAAAGAGAAGACAAATATTTTAACAAAGGTTTGAAAAAAAATATCACCAGCAAGTAACTTCCAATCTGTTAACAGTTCAAGGAAATACAAGGAAAACAAAACTGCTTAATTCAGAAGCCTTGGTGTGTTCTGTTCATTATTTTGTGTGCCCAAAAAGAATTCACGAAAGAACACTCAACACGCTGACAGTATGACAAGGGCCAATTTGTGGATAACTTGTCAACAGCTTGAATGAAACTCTAGAAATCCATAACAGGTGCTCAATAGCTATAATCGAGTGACAGATGGATTAGATATATGAAACCACAACAAACTGACTGAATGGGAGAGGGAATGAGGGTGAGTGTGGGGGGAGGTTCGTTAACTATGGAAGAGAGCAAAAATACATGAATTATTAAAGAAGCTGCATGAGCCAATTTATGTGTATGCTTCCTGCTCATCTTCAACATGACTGGGAAGAGGCTCTGCTGTGCCAGCTGCACATGTGCAGGAAACTACACACAACAGCCACGGTTAACTCTAGGCAGGGCAAGCACCAAAGCTTGGCATATGCTTTTACCAAAAGCACGGTTTTATTTCAGGACGTGTATAGGAACTGATTCAGCAATTTACTTAAGTACATGCCTAACTGTAAGTAGTCCCATTGAAGTCAGCAAGACTATCCCTGTTCTGAGACTTAGGCCCATGCTTATGCCCAGATGCCTACCTGTATCTTTAGGGGCTTGCTGCCTAAATACCTTTGAAAATCTGACCCTTAGAAACTTCAGAAAATATTACCCAAGATCTATTAGACCCCTCAGTCGGTCTCCCAGCTAAAACAAGGTATTTTTTAGTGTTTGGGGTATTCTGGTGTTAATTGTACTATAGGGTGAGTTTTCCACCAAATCCATTTGGGGGATCTCTTCAGTAAAATACATTTCACGATCAGAAAATTTCCCCCCTGATATTTAGCCTAAACTTCCCTTTTCTCATTTTCCTCCTGTGCATCATACAGTGTAACAACACAAGCTCAGATTTGCAAAGTCATGCTATCAAGACACAGTGCTCTTCAGCAGTCTGGGGAAGGAAACAGGAGCCTGACAAGTGTAAGAAGTTTGCAGTGTTGTTATAGCTATCTTGGCCCCAGTATATTAGAGAGACAAGGTGAGTGAGGTAATATCTTTTACTGCACCAACCTCTGTTGATGAGAGAGAGACAAGCTTTCAAGCTTACACAGATTTCTTCTTTAGACCTGAAAATATTACCTCACCCACCTTGTCTCACTTAGTGTAATGTGTAATGTTGGTTTGCTTTTTAAAGTGACGTAGCAATTGTTCCTGAGGATGGGCATGTGTGATCTCTCTCATTGGAGTGGATTCTGTGAAGTTTTGCATTGTGCTTGAGCAATGAATAAAAGACACTGGCTGACTGGTTATTTGAGTGAAAAATAAAGGTTTGTGACTGCTAAACAATATTTCCATGACTTTTGCTCTCTTTACCATAATCATCTTGTGATTTTCCTACTGTAAAAGAAACTACCATTTTCAAAATTTCAGTCTGGCCTATGCCATTTCCTTGTCATGTAATCCCCAGTTTCTGCTGGATCAGAAATCCATGTGATCATAAAATACAGCAGTATTAAAAGAATACAATGGGTTTTGAACTCAAGCCATTGGCTTTGGCTTCCTACACACAGGTATTACTAATAAGCCAAACAGCTTACTCCAATAATTCTGCTAGACGGATCATAAAGAATTATTCTAAGCTTATTCCAGTAGAAGGCAATGATTCTCATACACACAACTCAGTATAGCTTTACATGTCCTATTATCTTCTAACACAAATGACTGAGCTCCTTATAGATACAGGGAGTAAATAACAATAATGTGTCTAGTCTGTTCATCTCTTTGTTTATTCAGTATACACAATTTTTCGTATCCCCTTCCAACTCACAACTTTTTTTGTGGCTGAGTCTTAGAACTGTTAGGATACTTATGACTAATGTAGCAACAGTATGAATGTCCTGCGAATGATGGAAACCAGGAGTCATAAGGTCCACTGTAAATGAGTGAGGGCAGTGTATACAATGAAAAAGGAGGATTGATTGATCTATCTATAAAGAGACTTATATGGCCCTTATCTGAGTACCTACTTAATGGCACATAATAGCTGTTGGACTTTTTAAGTTTAATTAATATCTTTCTTATGTAGGGAACCCAGTTCTATGGATAGAAAACGGTTTCCCTAGGATTTTACAGTGTATTAGGATTTATTTGGGTATAAAGATACTCCTTCATGGGTAATTTAGGAAGACGTATTTATCACTAATTCCTGCTACATGCTATTACTTCTGAATTACTTTGGGCTAGATTGTGCCCTTTGGAGCCATGAATGGAATGCAGGTGTACTCAAGGGAAAAAAGTTACATTTTAGAAATGATTGAGTCCTACATTACTGAGTATCTCTTTCTAAATGTATGGTAGCTAATTGACACTGCCCCGAAATGTACAGGCATTTGTTTGCCTGTACATTTTCTTTGGAGATCATGAACACCTTGTGATATCAAAATCAGAGGTCAAAACTGATTCTTTGTTTCAACTTTAGGGATAATTACCTGTATTTCACATATGGAACGACCCTCAGCTTCTAATAATTAAGGAGATAGTCAAGTCTGACAGGGCATAGATACAGAGTGAGTAAATTATATACAGGTGAAATATACTCCTATGCAGAGGGCCAGCAGGTGTCTGTGCATCATGTAAGTCCCACTTAAGTTCTGAAAATCCCATGAGTGGGATTTCAGTGGTGGATAGATTTTGTGCGAGCCCATAGGTGGGTCATAGACCTTGTGCTGGCCCAGGAGAGAATTTCACTTGTACAGAGCAGTGACCAAGATGAGGAAAGAAATTAAGAAGGGAAAACTAGTACACCTCATAAGATCCTTAGTTCAGGGAGCATCACGTTGTTAAATGCTAACACAATAGCTAGTACAATGAGACCCCAAGTCCTAACTGGAGCCTGGAGAACCTCCCATCAAACAAGTAAATAATGTGAATACACCTCTACCCCGATATAACGCGACCCGATATAACACGAATTCGGATATAACGCGGTAAAGCAGTGCTCCGGGGGGGGCAGGGCTGCGCGCTCCGGTGGACCAAAGCAAGTTCGATATAACGCGGTTTCACCTATAACGCGGTAAGATTTTTTGGCTCCCGAGGACAGTGTTATATCGGGGTAGAGGTGTATTGTGGCTCGTTGAAATAGTTTGCTAACAGCATCAGCCTGCGATAGACCAGTAATGTGGAGTGAGCAATGAAAGTTTATTAAAACAAAACCACAGAGAATGGTTTCATGTTGTAACCTATTGAAGAATTTGGGAGCCCAGAATGGCACTTTTATGTGCTTAATTGTTTCTCCCATTGACTTAATGAAGCTTGTCAGCCTGGCAAACTTGAAATTAAAAAAAAAATCTGTTCACCATGCGAGTTTCCCAAACTTGTTCAGATCTGATTAAATGTGTTTTTTTTTTTATTTTGGCCGAGAAACCCATTTTATGTATATTAGCCTTGGATCTGGCAGGGCTGCCCCATTCCAGATAAAGTAAAAAGCATATGCTGATTGCATGCTTTTGTGACTATGCCTCCTTTGTAATGCACACTATAATTATCACCATGTAGAGAATTTTTGCCTGTGCGTGCCACAGCTGCTTGTGGGTGAAACAGCAACTATACGTGAGTACACAGATGTTCATCTATTTAACCACTTCTTTGCAATACAGGCCTGAGATAATTGCTTGGATGTCAGTGCTCTTCAAACATCTAATTCAGTGCTGAGTCTTCAGGAAACCAATCAACCTTTGGACTAGCTCATTTTATTAAATAAAAACAAAACTAGTGAATTGATCTGGTGGAGTTGTGACAACTAGGAGAGATTGTCAACTCAGTCTTAAACCTGTAAGGAGATTATGTTTTGAACATTTCTCATCTCCTCCTAACCTTTCCTGGGAATGTCAGTAACAGCAACGGCCTGCAGAAGAATAGATACAGAAGGAAGGTGATGGGATACACTTTACTGGAACAACATAACTATTATTATACACCAACTCTGAGGGCCACAAAGGTCCCTTCTGGGCTGTAAGTGAATGAATTGATTGCACATATGATTAACTCTTTGCACTTCCTTTAAAGAATTTCAAAGTGCTTTACAAACATCAGTTGGGTCTACTGCCATCAGTGGTGGTGGGGACAGTATTATCATCCTCATTTCGAAGACGGGAAACTGGGGCACAGGAGAAGTAAGAGTTATATTTCCAATCACGCCCTTCCAGCCTTCACCTTATGTGCATCTTCAGTTGCATACACATGTAATTGCATGTTAACACAGCAGATGCAAACACCTGCATTCAGTCTTTAAATAATCAAAACACCCATGTGAACCCAAGAGTGAGAATTTGCACTGACAAACATGCACCTCATAGGCATTAGGATATTTGAAATGTGAATGCAGGTGCGAGCACATAGAGGCAAGTATGCAGATATGGAGGCTCGTGTCTGAAAATACTTCCTTAATGACTTGCCCAAGCTCACATAGGATGCACAGGAGCTAGGAACATAACACAAGCCAGTGGACTCCCAGTCCTGTTCCTTAACCACAAAGCCACCTTCTTCCCTGTTCTTGTGGAAGGGTTTTTTTTTGAGGGGAAGATGTTCTCTGGAATTTCTCCAACTATGCTCTTCAATCTGAAATGCCTCAAATTATAGCAACCCATCAGAATCCATTAATATACATCCTGGGTCATTAATCCCTGAATAGCCCCTAGGAGCAACTGGGGAAATCTAGGAAAACAATTGCTTTTAATCTAAATTCTCCTAGCTGACCAGTTCTTGGGCCACAGATTCAGGCCCCCATTCAATTTTGTTAGTGCTTTTAGCCTGAAACAGGGTATGTGAATTTCATGCAAAACAGTTCCCACGTAACTCACTATAGCCCTAGCTACCTGTGTTTATGCTTTGCAGGCCAAAGTGCTGGGAATATGAGTTTCACCCAAAACATTCCCCACAGATGTCTGTGCTGACTAAGTTAAAGCACTGTAAACGATGCCATTGATTGACCCAAGTTGACGTTTTAGGTATTATCAGGAATCACTGACCCGGGGCATGACTCTCTCTAAAAAGATCTAACTCACAGTTTGTTAATAACATATATACTTATAAGGATAATCAGATGTTGCTATATTTAAAATCAAAGGTTGGAAATTACCCTTATGTGATAATACTTGTATAAATTGTACTAGCCTTTCTGTATATTTCATTCCAGTGTTGGAGCAATTTCTCTATTATTAAGATTTAATAATATATATGTGTGGGGGGAGGGGAGAAGAGTTGGGAGGGAGGATGCACAAACTCTACGTTAATTTCCAATTCTTCCATACCTTCTCTGGCTACACACCCACCACACAGACTGACAGTTTTGAAAGCCAATCAAATTGCTCTTCTATCTTACACAGACAAAATCTAATTGACAGAATCTGAGTCAAGATTTCAGTGATAAGGGTTGATACAAGAGGGGAAAAGAGTGAAAAAGTATTGAAATGTTGACGGTTAGACAAGTTTGCTCCAGCTAATGCTGTACACGGCATAGGAGGCTGCATACCCTAGCTTCTATCCCCTTTTGTAAATCAAAGTCTCCAAGAAAGGCACTTCTCAGTGATGCTTCTTTAATAGACATCCTCTCCTTTGCCCCATGTATATTTCATTTTGCAGTCTGATAATTGCAAATATGAGTGGAGGCAGCCTGTACCATCTGGCTTGTTAATAACAAGTAGGGGATAAAAATATCTAATGCCTTGATCTACATACATATAAGAATTACCCCATGAATAAACAGCTCCCTAAAACCCCAGCCTACCAGAACAAAAGAGAATAGTCTGGGTTTAGCTCATTTTAAAAAAAAGTGTTGATGATCACAGAGAGAACAAATGACTGAGAAAAATAGAGGAATAGCTACAGAGTTGCTTGTCTGAAGTTTTGGTGGAACAAAAACTAAAACGTGGGAAAAATAAGGCAAAAATAAATGTATAATGCACTCTTCACACTGAAGCATAGCAGGACACTGTACAAATAATGTAATTATATTTGCCGCCTTCATGAGCCAAAAAGTTTGCCGAGTACTGTACAATTGAAGTTTTGGTTTAAAACCAGTGACAGATTAATCATAAATGAATCTCAGAATTGAGATAATATGCCGTGGGGGCATCACAGCTAAAGTATATAAAGTTACATGTCCTGAAATGTGGAGTAAGAATTGGAAGACTGACATTATCAGAAAGGCGTACAAGTTCATTTACATATGAATGGCCAAGACCATGCCAAATCTTGCATGTAAATAGCGCAGTATTGTAATCAAAGCTTTAATTAACTGGAAGCCAGTGTAAAGCTGTCAGCATTGGGGAAATAAACTCTGATCCTTTAGTCTGGATGAGAAACCTTGCTGCTGTATTTGGAACCTCCTGGAACTTGTACAGCACCTTATCAGACAGGCCTGCATTGTCTCATAATCTGGTGGCGAAAAGGGCATCGTTGATACTAAGTCGGCATTAGTCTCAGACAATCAATGATGGCTACAGTCATCCTCTGTTCCCAAACTGACACGAGAGAATTCAATTGTATTGTGGGAAGACTGAGCAGCAGGACAGCAATTTTTCCAATTTTTTCACCCATCCAGAGTTAGAATAGTAAGGATTAAAATAACGTGAGAGTTTTGGAAGGGATATTCACCTTCATGCTTCAGGGCATAAACCAACCTCTAACTGATGGGGAGACAGGAGGCAACTTTCCCTGTAGATGGGTTATCACATAACTGTATACTGCAGGATTTCTTGCACTTTCCTTTGAAGCATCTGGTCCTGGCCGCTGTTGGAGGTATGATACTGGACTTGATGGCCCACTGGTTTGAGCCAGCCTGGCAATTCTCAGGTTCCCAAATTTTAATCTCTACTGAAGATGAAAAATTGTCACCAATAAAGGGCCCTTAACCATAGACTCAAATACCTAAAAGGTAAACGGGCCACATGGCAACACCTTCTCATTTGTTTTTAAAAAGTTGTGAGTCACTGAGTTTGTAAAACTTCTGCCGTACCAACTGTGATGGGGTTGGGCCTCACCACCTAGCGCCTCCTACTGGTTGTCTCGGGAATTAGCTCTGTCCAGTGGAGCGCCCCCTCCTGGTGGTGTCCCATCCGTCGTCTTGCCCTCGGTTGGCGTGTCCGGAGCCGCATTGCTCCCAAGCTCGCGGCGTCCTCTTTGAGCCACTGCCCTCCGGCAGTGCCCCTTAGTCCATCCTCGCCCCCTTCCGGGGGGGGGGGGGATCAATCAGCTGCCTCTCTGCGTCCTGGCCGATGTGGCCAACTGCACCCTCAAAGTCACTCCCCTCTTGGCAGGGGGTTGGTGCAGCTCTAGATGGCCGCTCCGTCAGCCGGATGCAAGGCAAGGGGGGGACCCAGGCCCGCCCACTACTCTGGGTCCCAACCCAGGGACCCTCTAGTGGCAGCCGTCCTGCCCTCCTTCTCTCCCTCTGTCTGTCCACGTCCCTGGGCCGCTTCCCCTTCGGCCCCTCGCACCGGCTAGGCCCTTCCCTTCAGGGCCTGCAGCCTGACAGACTCCGGGCTGGAGTTACCCTCTGCTCCCCCTGGGCCTGCCCAGCACTGCGCTGTCCCGGGTGCTAGTCTCCCAGCCTGGAGACAGACCTTCCCCTGTTGAAGGCCTGGGACAGACTGCCTGCGCCTGTCCTGAGCAGCCTTCTTATAGGGCTGAGCCTGGCCTTGATTGGCTCCCTCCAATCTGGGCCCTGATTGGCTCCCTATAAGGCCTTCCCTGATTGGCTCCCTGTCTGCGCAGGCCCACTGGCCTGCTGCAGCTCAAATTCAGGGAGTGGGGCAGCCGCCTCACTACACCAACTAACAGCATTGACTGGACAATATTGCTGGAGGAAATGATGCAATCCAGGCATCATAGGAATAAAATGAGAACCATGATAGCAGCATAAAATAACCCAGCATCGGGAAGCATGTAGGTGCTGATAAACGTGGGCTTCGATTCTATACCAGAGCTGTGGGGATTTGTGTTGTATCTCTCAAGAGTAAAATGGACACAGTTCTGAGGATGCTAAAGAAAGGAACCATATAGAGATCACTCCTGCACATCATGTTCCGTAATATTCAGTGCTACCAAAAGCTAAAGATTGACATTTTATCAGAATAGATGAAGCAAGGTGGCCATCAGCAATGGCCATAATACAGGGTTCAATCCTGCAAACGCTTCCTAATGGGCATAACACTTCCATGGGTAGTCGCATCTATCTCAATACTACTCCTCTAACAGTATAATAATTACTTTGCTCATCAGTAGTCCTCCAGGTGCATTACAGATGGGGAAACTGAGGTGAACTGACTTGCCCAAGATCACCCAAAAGGCCAGTGGCCAAGCTAGGAATAGGCTCCTGAGTCTAATACTCTATTTGTTAGGGAACACGGCCACCCTACAGGAGGCACATAAGTGGACTACTCACAACACTAACGCGCTAAACTCCTCCCCTGCTCCCATGAAAGATAAAGGCAGCGTGCTGGACATCAGCCTCCCTTTTGCTTCTAAGTCCAAATTTTGCACTCTGTGGAGCTTCTTGTTTTAGGGCAAACAAGAGAGTATGCTAGAGTTTGTGAGAGTCCAATTAAAGGAGACCAGGGGTCTCATATTTTGAGCCACAGCTCTAACTTTAGCAATAAAGAGAAGACAAACATGAGTGGGCTCAGTTCCTGTGGCGGGGACAGTCTTTCCTTTGTCTGAACTGATCCACATCTTCAATTTAATAGGAAGTTTGAGGTTGGATTTAGGCTGATTCTTATTCTGATTCTTATTCTTTAGCAGTTTGTTCATCAGTAGTAAAAAGATGTCTTAACAGTAACAGAGATGTTTGTCTGGCCATTGATTTAAGTTTGGGGCATTTAAGGAGTTAGATTGTCTTTTATTGTATGTTTATACTGTACCCAGAACAACGAGGCCCCAATCCTGACTGGGGTCTCTGGCTGCTATTGTAATACAAATAAATTATAGTAAAATAATGATCATAACATAAGTAGTAACATTCAGTGTCCAGCTTGAGAGATATGTCAAAAGGCCATGATTCTGAGAAAAAACTGAGCTGTCACCCTCTGTAAATCAGGCCCTTTTAAGATGTCTCAAGCTGGGCACTCAAAATCACTAGTTTCATTTGAAAGTCTTGACCAATAATAACAAAGAGGTAAAATAATAGCAATGCAAAAATAATTATACAATAGCTGAAAAAATCCCCCCAAATACTTGGGCAGTATCCCCCATTAAAATCCTTTAACAATGAAAAACATTTGAACAAGAAATATGTATCACTAAGTCAGACAAGAAATCAGGCTAATCCTTAATGAAATTATGCATAAGCTTGGCTGACTAAGAATGGCTAGAACACAAGAGGCAAAAGAAAAACAAACCAAAATGAGATGTTGAAAGGTAATGAAACTAGGTCACTGTCCTACATTACATGAAAGATGCATGCAGATCCATCACCCCAGCACTATTCTATGCCAGATGAACAAAGGAGATTGTCCACTAAAGTCGGAGTAATACATCTGCATAAATTATAAGGCAAACTTTCAGCACAGCAGAAGTCCCAAGGTGATTAGAATTTACACCACTGAATAATATTTTAAACACAGACAGTACATTAGCCCACAAAGAAGCTTACGTTCATCATACCACTGCATCATCTCATCACTTCACATAGTCAGAGGCTATAAGACTGGGGGATGGAAGTGCATCTAGCAAAAGTGTACGCACCATATTAAAGGTAAAGTTTGAGTATTATTGGAAATGTGCATATTATAATTACAGAGATAGGCCAATAGAGCATGGAGGAAAAGGTGATTTATTCCCACTTAATTGCTAAATATAAATATAATTGCAGTAGAGAACAGAGTTGGATTGCTACACATTAGGCTTGAAGACCTTTGTCTCTGCCAGTTAAGATGCCAATTTGTTTTCATGGATTAATCAAATATCAGATTGTGTATCAGATTGTGACTTTGGCTGGTCTTGTTCTCCATTCTGGTATTTGAAGCGCCAATTCAATAAAGCACTTTAGCTCATGCTTAAATCCCATAGACGTTATTGGGACTTAAGCACATATGTAAATGCTTTGTTGAATGAGGACCTGTGGGAGAACAAGTTTTTTACACACACACACACACACTCTCTCTCTCTCTCTCTCTCAAATCTGCATAAATTATAAGGCAAACTTTTAGCACAGCAGAAGTCCCTAGGTAATTATAATTTACAACGCTGAATAATATTTTAAACAAAGACAAATAGTGATTTAAACCACACACACATACAGGTTTTATCATCCATTCTGCCTCAGAATGATTTATTAAATGTGCTACAATAGCAGACTGGAAATGTTTTAGAGGTTATTTCAGACAGAAGGCCTTTTTTGTGTTAGATTAAAAATGATTTACCTGGGCTTGTTTACATAATTCAGCCTCTGTTGTGGAAGACACTAATTTCAATGCTGGACATAAAAGCAATAATTTCGGTGGCTAGTTAAAAACCTATCCTGTAACAGTCTTTATGTAACAACAATTTAACTATTTCACATACCATTTAATATTTTCTATCAAAAGCCCCTGGGAAAAGTGTGTTTGATTTCCTACTCACTAATTTCAGAAGACTGTAAGCCCTAGAGAGGGTATGTCTTCTTGTGGCTGCTGCCCCAAACCCACAATTTTGGGGCCAGTGGTCTATACCACAGAAGATGTTGTCAGCTTTATCATGCACTGGAGGGCACCATGTGCGTGGGAGGATCAGATGATACTGTGGAGCGCAGTCATTTGCCTGGCCCTGCCTCTTTCTCATTTCTGTGGTTTGACGCAGGTGGTGCACTCACAGAAAGGCTTCTACAGGGTCACGGCCTGTCATGGACATTCCATGCCTACCTCTCCATACATATGTATAGATGAGACCTTCCAGAAGAGGAAACAACCTTAATTGTTTCAAATAAATATTAACACGAGTGTCAGGGTCTTGCTTACATTACTAATTAAAGGCCAGATTTTGCTGTTTTAGGTGAGTAATCCCATTCACCTGGGAAGTGAGCAGGAGGTGGTCCTAATTGAACATTTACTTTCAGCGACTATGCTGGTAGCTCTAAGGTACCTTGGACCAATAAGCTGATGTAACGCAAATGATAATGAACTCCCTTGGGCTAGAATTTGCAAGTGCAGCATGATTTAGTGATTTAACCAGAACTGGAAGTCAGGGGATATGGGGCCACGTTCAGAGCCCCATATTTAAAGGGTGATTTTAAGGAGTTGCCTAAACTCTAACTCAACTAGCTTAGCATATATTAAAGACAGTGGGTATGATCCACACAGTTACTAGGGTGCCTAAGTCCTGTTTTCAGGGGCCTAAGTCCTGTTTTTAGGCACTGCTGCAATCCACAAAATTTCTGTTCACCTGCTGCCTCACCCTATAGACCAGTGGTGGGCAACCTGCAGCCCGCAGTCCGCCTGCGGTAATCCACAGCTCCCAATGGCCACGGTTTGCCATTCCCAGCCAATGGGAGCTGCAGGAAGTGGCGCGGGCTGCAGGGACGTGCTGGTCACCACTTCCCGCAACTCCCATTGGCCGGGAATGGTGAACCGCGCCCACTGGGAACTGCGGGCGGCCACGCCTGTGGACAGTCAATGTAAACAAACTGTCTTGCAGCCTGCCAGCGGATTACCCTGTTGGGCTGCGTGCAGCCCGTGGGCCACAAGTTGCCCACCACTGCTATAGACAGTTAAACTTGGTGCCTAAGTTTTTGCCTTTGGACATGTGCACTTCAGCCTCACTTTAGGCTCTGGGGCACCTATCTCCCCACATGAGCATGTGCACTGATATCTTCCACCTAAACCCCAGAGTGATTCAGAAACAGGGAAAGACAGGCATCCGGCTTCCCAAGTTGTGTGTGGGGAGCCCGATCTGGTCGGTAGCCTCTGAACAAGCCTCCTAAACTGGGCCCCTCAGGCAAGTTTGCACAAAACACTCAGGGCACACAAAACACTCACATTTACACAAAAGCCTCTTTCTACTGCTCTGGTAATGTACAGGGATAATTTATGCTATAGTGATGTAAAGGGGCCTACGTGTAAATGAAAACCAAGGACTCAGACTCATTTACACACATATCAACTAGGTGTGTAATGTACCTGCTGCACATATTACCTCCTTATATGGTCCACTGAGTGAGCAAAAGGTGGTCTAAACTGGTGTGGTTTACCTGCAGAGGGTGTGGAAACAAAGGGTGAAGGAGAAAACTAAACAACAGTAGCCCAGTTTTCACTTTACCTTACAAGTCAATTTCACCTTCTTCTTAGAAATAGACTTGAACCAAATTTCTAGATCTAAACATCCCTGAATCTGGAGATGGGTTGGAATTCAAACCTGATATGGATAAGGTTGTCAACTTTCTAATTGCAGAAAACCGAACACCCTTGCCCCACTCCTTCCTCAAGGACGCGCCTCTTCTCTGAGGCCCCGCCCCCACTCACTCCATCCCCCCTCCCTTTGTCACTCGCTCTCCGCCACCCTCGCTCACTTGCTCGTTTTCAACGGGCTGGGGCAGGGGATTGGGATGTGGGAGGGGGTGAGGGCTCTTACTGGGGGTACGGGCTCCAGGGTGAGACAAGAAATGAGGGATTCAGAGTGCAGGAGGGGGATCCAGGTGGGGGCAGGGGATTGGGATGTGGGATGGGGATGAGGACTCCGGCGTGGGCCTGGGGATGAGGGGTTTGGGGTGCAGGAGGGGGCTCCGGGCTGGGGGATGAGGAGTTCGGAGTGCGTGAGGGAGTTCAGGGCTGGGGCACAGGAGGGGATTTAAGATGTGGGGTCCGGGTGGTGCTAATCTCAGGCGGCCCTGGTATTTCCCGGTGATGGAGGAAGTCCTCGTGGCTCCCGGGAAGCAGCATGTCCCTCCGGCTCCTAAGCAGAGGGGTGGCCACAGAGCTCTGCGCGTTGCCCCCGCCCGCAGGTGCTGCCTCCATTGGCTGTGGTTCCTGGCCAATGGGAGCTGTGGAGCCAATGCTCAGGGTGGCGCCTGCAGGCGGGGGCAGCGCATGGAGTCCCCTGGCCACGCCTCTGTGTAGGAGCTGGAGGGACATGCTGGCTGCTTCTTGTGAGCCACACGGAGCCTGCCTGCCCCGCTGTGGCCAACCGGACTTTTAGCAGCCTGGTCAGCTGTGCTGACCGGAGCTGCCAGGGTCCCTATTCGACCAGGCGTTCTGGTCAATAATCAGATGCCTGGCAACCCTAGATATGGATCCGAATTTTTCAAAAGGCCCCTCTATCTATAATGAGCTGTACCAAAACCCCAGCTCCAAACACTTCCAGATGTCAGGGGTGTCCAAAATTCACACGTGGATCCAAATTTTGCATCTTGGGCCTATCTCTACTTCCAACTCTGGACATGTTTGTTTTTCCAGCATTTGAATAATTTTCAAATGGTGTGACTTTGCCCATCTACATCAATTCTACTCCACCACCTTCCCTAGCTTTAGCCCTTCCAGTTTCACATTTATTTTAGTGAATTAAAGTCATTCTCAATTTAGCCACATAAGATTGGAGTCTAAAAATTGACATGTACATTAAAGATAGTAAAATATTTTCTATTAACAAAACTAAATTATCCTGTTTCCACTTCAATTGACAATGGAACACAGAATCAGTTAGAAACTGGAAATATCTTCTTTCTAAAACCAGCAGATTCTTCATTTGTGCAATGTCTCACCACTGCAAATCTCAGCAAAAAATTGCACTGAAATGGTAGGTGGCTCCTAACTGTTACAAACTTTACAATGGCTTTTATGTTTAAATACCATTTAGCAGCTGTTAAAGGTCAGCACATATCCTTTCCTTTGCTAGTGTAGAGTCTGAAACTGCCAAGAAAAGAATGCATGGTGCATTAAATAATGTTTAAATGTAGTAATTATTTTCTTGATTTCTTTTCCCTGGGTAATGAAAGGGATCACTTAAGTATTTCCATTTTTTTCTTACTTCCATCTGACAATGTAAATCACTAATTAAAATATTTGTACCATAAATTTACTTACAGGGATGACACATTTTGTACACAAAACAAGCAAAACATCTGACACATTGTATTGTGCCAGGTGCTGCTAAGAATGTGCAATACAGATTGTCATCTGAAGGCTCAACACCCCCTCCCCAAAACTTGCAGCGATGTTTCATTATCAATTTTATTTCCTACCATACACCAAATGTACAGCACAGAACACAGTTTTGTTGCTTTGATGTAAGAAATATTAATTGTATGAAGAAACAGTATACAAACTACTCCAAATTAAAAAATGCATACATCATTGCTTTTTACAAAAGGTCTAATTTACAGTATAGCTCATCAATGCAGTTTAACACAAAAAAGAAAAAAAAGAAAAAAGAAAAAAAATCAGTGCACATTACTAAACACATCAAGTACAAAGGAAGCAAATAAATACGAACATACTTCACAAAACATCCTGAGCAAACAATCCAAACACAGACAAATTAACCTGAAGCCATCGTAAATCATAGTAATAAATATATAGGTTGGCAAGAGATTTTTTTTAAATGTAAATTAAATAAAATATATAACAAATTTGTTAAAATATGTAGTTAATTACATTTTAGTCTTTGTAATGAGTGAACTCATTTTGTATGCATTTAACAAGTATAGCAAATGTTTGCTTTTTTTTTTTAGCAAGTACAATAACTTTAATAGCAAATTTTTGTTTGGTGTCCTCCTATTTATATTAGACAGCACATACTGTAGCTTTTTGAAAAATTGATTTAAAAATAAACACAGCTTCTAAGAACATACATCTTCTTCCGTCTAAACTAAATAGATTAGAGGATTAAACCAACCCTCAAATGAAAAGCAAGCCCCACCTAATGCAGAACAGTGACCACAGTGCATGAGTTGAATCACCTTTGAATATTACTTTTTGTGCAGGAACATTAATAATATATTTGTATATGTCAAGCCTGTGAATGCCATCATATTCAGTCTAAATATAAATGAGGCTAATAAAAATAAACACTTTCATTGTAGCACAGAAAAATTAAACACACGCTAGATCCATGTATACATTTACACTGAGGCACATATGCACATGAGGTGTGTGTGCATACAAAAAAGGCAGTTTAGCTGGTTGTTTATACCTTTTTTTTAAAAAAAATAAATATAAAAAAAACTTTTGAAACAGTGCTTAATTACTTACAATCCCTGAAATAGACATTGCCTCTGGTATAGCAACTACTAAACTCTGATTGATTCAGAAATTCAAAACCCAGGCTAACTGAATACAGATGCACAGCCAAGTACCTTTGAACATGTGTGCGTCTGTGTGTGTCCATATGTACTGTAGCACTTGGCACCCTACCAAAAGACTGGTAACCGATTCAATACCAACATTGTCTTTGTGTATAAGGAGGGGTTAAAACCAACCAGTGCATTGCTACAGTTCAGGTTAAGAGAAAACCAATTACAGTGAGACTGGAGTATTATTTTTCTCCAGGTTGCCGCCTTCTAAGCTTCTCTCAGTTCCAACTAGTACGATAAATGCCATTTCAGGGGAGATTTGTTGGATTAACTGATATGTACAAAATCTTCAGTTTGGATGCTTTTGTGTTTTGCAAATACAAATGCATAATCATATTGGTCGCTTGTCTAATGTAACAACATAGTGTACTAAAAAAGTACTAGTCGTATCAAATCATCTCTCTTGTTTAGGGATGATTAGTTTTTCTCTCTGAACTAACTTGGAAAAAAAACTGCATTGTTAAAATAATTCTGAAGTTCTTTTGAAATATTTTAAATAATTGTTTGCGTAGGCTAAAACACACAGCCAAGTCAAATGCTTTGCTGATTGCTATATTTCATTATTGCTAACAAATTCTTAAACACACTGTGTTCCAGCAAACTGTGCTTTTTAGAGCGCAGCTTCCCCACTAGTGGGAGCCATTTATCTTTTCATTCCTTGCTTCCTCACATCTTATGTTACTGCAAACCCATTTCTGATACAAAGCCATTATAAAAAAGCAGGATGTGATGAAAATAAAACTAGAACAACAGTTCGGTCATTTGTTACTTTCATAGTATTTTTTTTCTTCCTGTACAAACCCAGCAAGATATTTAATTTACAGTATAACTTTCAGTCTATTTAAAATCCCATTGGAAAATAAATTAATAAACACATTTGTAAAAATATGGCAGGCCGCAAAAATGCTGTTAAAAGATAAAAAACACAACTCTTTGATTAGAAATAAATAAAAATATAAAAAATAGTTGCACACACTTTTTACATTCACTTTACAAAAACTGAGTGCAAAAGAAGGAAAAAAAGGAATTGTACTGAAATAAATACAATATATTAATTGAGTGCATTGCTGTTAATACAAATAGTCTGTTGTGTTTTCCTTCCTTTTTATGTCAGCTGGGAAAATTAGTGCAATGTTGCAATTGTAAATGCAGCACGGCAACCTACACGCCTTAGCAGTACATGAACTCCTAACAGATCCATCTGGAGTTTACTGCTGTTAAGTAATTTCTGTTGCCCAGCAGCCTTCACATCCTACACATGGATGCCCTTCACTGCCTGTTTGATACTTTCCAGCAGAGCTTTGCATTCCGGGGAATAGTCCCGTTCCAGATTGCTGTACATGTCTGTGAGTGTATTTACATATGCTTCGAAGTTCTGCTCACTGATTGGCCCCTAAATGAAAACAAAACATATTATACCAATTTCAGGAGCCAAAATTAAGGCCTCCTCCCCCCAAAAAGAATGTTAACAGACAATATGCAAAGTGACAATATGTCGGTCCTGTCTGAAAGCGTCTGGGGACAGCTGAGGTCAGACGCATGGCAGGCATCCAAGTTACTGATGGGTTTGTTGGAGGTGAAGGGAGTTTAATTTGTTGTAGGAACCACATGCTTGCCCTCTAAGGGCACGTTTTCACTACCCGCCGGATCGGCGGGTAGCAATCGATTTATTGGGGATTGTGAGCCATTTGTCTTAGGTGTGCCCCGCTCTTTAATTCTGGCCAAATTCTGTGTGCCTTATTCAAGCATGTACTGCCTCGGAGTACAGTGGGACTGTGTGTAAATAAGGAGGAGGATTTGGATCTTAATGGGCGTACATTGTTCCTAGCTCCAGAGGCAGTTACAGAACAAAGTACTACGACAATGGTGGGTGGGGATGAAATGGGGTAAAACCTTATGAGCAAAATGCACAATCTGGGTTTTAAGAACAAAATGGGGAGCGTCTGGGTGTGGAGAGAGCAAAGAAAGACAGGTAGAAAGAGAATACACACACATACTGAGCCAAATCCTTAATGCCCTGGTTCAGCAAGTACTTAACCAGGTGCCTAACTTGAACCAAGTGAGTGCGTTCCACTTACTTCAGTAGGAGTATTAAGCATTTCCTGAATCAGGCTCTCAAACCAAACTTTTATTATCTTCCATGAAGGGAGTTGGCCAATTCCCAGCCAAATTACAGGGCAGAATCAGTAAACTCCTCACATGTTTGCAACATTGTGACTGTACAGTAAAATGAATATAGGACTCGATGAGTGCTGTCAGAGATCCAATTGAATAAGACTCTAGACCCTCATCTTAACTGTAGCATGAGCTGAGAGTGCTCATCACCTTACAGGAGACACTCATTGTTTCACAGGACCAAGATGAAGGCCTAATCTATCCTAGACTATGTTGTAATTCTTTTCCGGCACTGATGCAGTTGTACTGGTGCTAAGAGGTAATTTAGTTGGAATTCAGACATATACAACATTGCATCGTGAAAATCTGCTGAGAGAAGATTATCATGAAATGGTGCTGTCCATGCTGTTTGATGGTTCCATTGTCATGAGGAGTGAAGACGTCTGAGCCCTGTCTACAATAGGAGTTATACCATTGCTTTCGTCATGGTGGAAAAATGGATACAACATTTTCTAGTGTAGATCAAAACCTACAACCAGATTCTTGGATCTGGCTGCGCTGCACTTGGTGATGGACATGGTTGGGAGGATGGGGAAAGGTGGATTTCTGCTTCCCTGATCCTCAGCCTGACCAAGTCTGAACCAGCACCTGACATAGCTTAGAGCAAATAGGCTCCTGTAAACTAGGGCAGTCCCTTAGGGATCCTCCTATGAGTCTGGGATTCCTGAAGTGCAGTGAACAGGGATCTCAAGGAACAGGGGTCCAGAGCACAGAGCCACCAAAGGATTCTTCCCTACATCAGGGAAAATTCAGAATGTGACAATCAAACTCATTGCACATAAGATACTGGAAGGACATCAGAGTATCGACTACAGTTACTTCCAGACTGAGCGACCCAGAAATGCAAGGTTCCATCCTTAAGGGTACCCATATCCCATTACCAATCCCAGAGACATGCAGTATAGTTTGATTTTAAATAAACTAATGTTTTACACAAATGGGATTCTATTCCTGGAGGGTAAAGCATGGGCAGTATGTGAATATGGCTCCTCCCACTTGGCCTTTGGCATGGTTCTGTTTTGAATGAGAATACACACCAGCCACACTGAATCTTGTAGATGGGCCTTAGGAAAGTGAGGCAAAAATTTATTCTTGCCTGGATGAAGATTGCCCCATGTTACTGCAGTGCCTCGAAGTCCAGGACACTTTCCCACACCTGAGGACTTAGCTTAACCCTGGATGGGACAGGGACACTCCTTCAGGTTGGGACTAGCATAAAATACTTGCCTTGCATCAAATATTTGCTCTGCATCCTCTTATACCAGGACAGAGTTTGGGCTCCACTACCTCTCTATATTTCAAACGTTGGAGCTAGTAATATTCCAAACTTCATGCATTTACTGCATCATGCTCGTGTAGAGGGAGAGTAATGAAGTGTGGGGAAATTGATTAAACCCTGGAAGGCAGTCCCATGTGAGATGGAATGGAACCCACATCAGTGATACACTGAGTGACCACTCTGGCCAAACGTGTAGACAAATGCTCTCAAAGAAGTGGCAATGTTTTTAGCTACAGACTTACCATTTGTGGAAGCTGAATGTCGGCAAGGCTGGTGATGAGGGCTTGGCTTAAGCCAGCTAATTCCTTCAGCAGGCTCTCGTTGTTCTGCTCTATAAGTTTGTTCTCTTCTTCTATTGTTTTCAGATTGCTCTCCATAGATGTGATCTAAAATCACACACACAACAAGACCCTTGGCAGCATTATGATTGGAGTTTGAACCCAAAATGAAAGGTTTCCCTTGGAAGAGGGAGCACAAGACTGTGAAAGCTGCCAATTGAGATCTGAACCTCAGTTATGTTTTTATAAGAGTCGCGCATAACATGGCCACAAGATATTCATAATAGGGGATAAGTCACATTAATTCTGAACCAGTGAACTCTGCTGTTGTTTCACAAGGAAAACTTATTTAAATGAAGCTGTAGACAGTGGCCCTGCTGAGTGAGGAGTGTATTGTGTTGGGAAGATGAGTTCCGAAATGGATTAGAGACCCCAGGTCTCAAGCTGCCAGGGAGGTGGAAGGGTCATTGTGTAGTTGGGAATGGGGAGTGTGGCCTCAGGGTTGGGGGAAGGAAGAAGAAAGCTGATGTTTACATTGCTCTTCTGTTCTCACAGCATCCCTGCTGATTGACTATAATAGCTGCAACACTGGTATTAGCTCTTGTGCTACTTTTCTGCCCTCCCCCTGGGTGAAGGTTAGAGTTCTGAACTGATTGGGAATAGAAATAGGGCAGAGAGTGGAGACAATAAGAAATGAAATATACTGGGGAGGAAATTGAGAAGTTGTGTATGGAACAAATATGATTGTGCAGTCGATCTCTAGACAGACAGATGAAAATATAATTTTGGAAGAACCAACACTGAGGTTAGCAAAATGACATCCTTTTCTGGAGAATAACTAACAAGAATGAGAGAGCTTGGAATGTACACATTTGTGAAAGTTCGCATGCAAAAAAATGTGCTGAAAAGCTGAAGCTAGAGATGCTGGGTCCTGATTCTCCACAGCCTAACATCTTGTATAGTAATTTATATCTGTGCAAAGTGGGTGAAAGTGCAGCATAAATCACCACAACCCCTGCTCTTGAGTTTCTTGATACAATCACAACTGTTGGCCAGGTCAATTTAAGAAGTGACAGGACAAAGACAAGCAGGGGATGTGCGGATTCAGCAAGTCTCTAGTTCAGGCTATAATGCAGGTGATTCACCAATAATAAATACCACACAATTGTAATTTGAGGCCACTATAAACTATATTGAACTTGTTTGGGATGAAGTTGGATTCGTTCTTATTTTTCAGGTCTATTACCCTTCAGGAAGTTCCACCTAGAATCCTAATGCTCCTAACATTCTGAGGTAAGTTTCTGTTCTCACTTTCACCTAGTTCACCAGGTGAAATAGAATTGAGTATATATGTCACCCTGTGTATTTACATACTCAGCTCAACCTGAACTGTGGACCTGCAACCAGCACCTTCACCATAAACTCACTCATATACATATAATAAAAAATGGAAAAAGATCAAGAGATCTGTGCCTTTGCAATAGCTCCTACCCTACCTAATGCACTGCACAGGTTAGCAAATGCAGCCGCTGTCTGCTATCTACTGTGCAGAAGCAAAATTCAGACTATTTAAATTAAAATATTCATTAGCTGAATATGGTGACCAGAACTAGGGAAAACGGTAAATAATAATAATAATAAAAATCTACTCTCAGTAGTAGTTAGAGTGTGTTAATAAGAATTCACAGTCTTGTGACCTAATGGCTTCATTATATTACTATGAAGCCTCCTTACATGGGTTCTTAAAATGCCCACAGGATATCATATGCAGGCGTGTGGTTAACAAAAGAAAGTACACATTTTATACAGTAAATATGATTTCCTTGTTTGCTAAGATTAGTTCCTAAAATGCTTAGTTCCTTTTATTCACCCTGGAAGTCTTTTCTACTAATACGCAGGCGTTTACTGTTAAATGGAAAAGCTTGTCAAAAATTATTTAAAGCCACAATGCAATGGCATGTGTGTAGATGAGAAAAAGGATAAATAAGCTTAAAAATAACATTACATATGTACATTAGAACTGATTGAATTGTTTGCTTTGTTGTTATACCTGGGTTTGAAGTTTCATCATGTCAGCTTCAATTTTAAGATTGGATTCATTCAGTTCTTTTATTTCCTCATCCAAGTGTCTGATTTCCTCATCAGTCTCGATACCTGCAAAAAGGTGAATGGACCAAAGACAGATTTAAATGTGAACATGTGAAAAGAAGTAATATTCTGTGGGTACCTGTGCATTGAACTGTGTTGCACAAAAAAACATGCTTTCAGATTAAACTGGGGATCTTTAAATGGGTTTTTACTGATGATGTTTGTCAAAACTGCACCCTGTGTTGAAGCGTCTTTGAAAGCAGGAAGAGAGATCAAGGGTCAAAGGGTAATTTGAGTTTCACTGACCTACTGTATTTCCCTGTCAGAGTGGGTCCCCCCACTGTTCAGTAAAACAATCAACCACAGCAGGGAGAGAGATGTGAGAGGGAAAGAGGATCTGTGGGCATTGAGAGAGGAAAATCCAAAACATAATCTTTAAAAACAATAATGCAGGGTATGTTGTGATTTTGGTGGAGATTTTTAGATGTAGCAGAAAAGTAAGAGCAGTCCCTCTCCCCCTCCTCCTCCAGGGGGATCAGATCCTCATAACTCAATTGGCTTCAATAGAGCTATGGCGATTGACACCAGCTGACGATCTGCCCTGGTCCTGCAAGGAGCTCTGTATGGGCTGACTGATAGAGAAGGATCAGGGCTTTAGTTTGCTGTGACACATAGTGTGGTTTAAAGTACTGTGAGAGGGAAGTTGTAGAGAGGCCAAAAGAGGCAAAAGAGGCAAAATGAGAAAAAGCAGCACTCACTATTCACACCTACCAGCTGAAAAAGAACAACCCACCCAAGCCTCAATAAAAGCCTGATCCTGAGATGTACTGAGCATCCACCCCCCCCAGTGATGAACATTTTCCCCTCACTCAGTATCACTCTGGGTCTAATTCTGCTTGCAGATTAATTATTTTTATTTCCATAGCACCTACAGGCCGCTAAGCTCAGCACCCCATTGTGTTGGGCATATTACAAGCACACAGTAAGAGACAGTCCCTGTCCTGAAGACCTTACAGTCTAAATAGACAATATGGACAAAGGGTGGGGAACAGAGAGAAGTGAATTCACTTGCCCAAGGGTAAAGAATACCACCAAAGTCTCCTGAATCCTGTCCCTGGGCCCTACCCACAGGAAACAGAATCAAGTTCCCTATAACTATTTGACAGATGTTCCATTCTATTTAATGTGGGGAGAATTGTCAAAGTATTGCACGGAGACTGAGCAATACAATATGAAGGTCATGGGAACGAGGTAGCTAAACTCTGCTTTACACATGTATCCCTCTGGGGGTTTGTTTGAAAATCTTTATTTAACTGAGGTAACTCCTGCTGGTTTATGAATAACACAGAAAAAAACAAACCCCAAACCTGAATCAGACTTAGTTGTGTAGTTGTGTACCCCACATGTTATGGTCCATGGATGTAAATGATGTGTGAATGACATGTATCTTCTGTGAAGAAATGTTATTGCTTTTAAAGAAAGAGAACTTAAAGGCATTTATACCCATTTTCAGACCCCTTTACATGGTCAGTGTAGTGTAAAGAGGCAACGTGTAAATGAGAATTGGGTCCCTAGCAGCTGTATAAATGTAATCATCATTTGCATGTCTCCTTACCCCCACTTGCTTTAAGCTTGATAGTCATTAGTTCTTCTGAGATTTTGCCCTTTTTTATGGCTTGTGCATTCAGAGGACACCCTGACAAGCTAGAAAAGATAGAAAAAATGCTGTGACCCATGTGAAAATGGAAGCAATCCTTTCATAGCAATGTTACAGTGCTCATGTTCAGACCTCGATTCCTAAGGTCATGTCAGCAGCTCCATTATAACCTTGTTACAGGGAATAAAATAATTCACAAAGAGCAATTTTAGCTGTAAAAAAAAAAAAATTCTGGCTTGAAAATTGGCACTGAAGTCTCAGCCTCGAAGCAAACTGTTTTTACAGACATTTCAAACAAATGAAAATAGCAGTGGGAGCTACTCTAAGGTTATGTGAATGTGATATTTACAGAAATCTTGAGGTCATATTGTCCCATCAATTTTTAAGCAAAACTTTCCACTGTGTTTATTGACGAATTATGCTTCAGAAAAAAGGGGGCAGTAGCATCCCTTTGAATGCTGAGTTTACCAACTAAAAAAAAAAAATCTGACGTGAAGATTTTCACTGTGCCTAACTATAGTATCATTTTGATGATGCATAATAATGACCAATATGATGATACCTCTGGATTTATACTATAGGCTGCAATAGCTTTTTTAAAAGATTGTATTATATATACACCTCTACCCCGATATAACGCGACCCAATATAACATGAATTCGGATATAATGCAGTAAAGCAGTGCTCCGGGGGGGGGTGGGGCCGCGAACTCCGGTGGATCAAAGCAAGTTTGATATAATGCAGTTTCATCTATAACGCGGTAAGATTTTTTGGCTCCCAAGGACAGCGTTATATCGAGGTAGAGGTGTAGTCACTTTGCTTTTTGATGACTGTCAGAGCTATTTGCTATTTCAAATCTTACAATTGGTAATTATATGAGGCCATTTGCAGAGAGCACTCAAGGGCTAAGATTGACTGCACTGTCTTTAGAAGTAAACAATAAGAACTACCCCTATGCTCAAGAAATGGCAGAGGGATTCATATTCTGATTTAGTCAAGCTGGGAGTGAAGGAAAATTTTGCACCAGTGGGACAAAGTCATGGTTTTGCTTAGCTTGTGAAAAATAAGAGTTCTAATGAAAGTGGTGTTTCCACACAGGGAGCAATGAGGGCTTCTAAGATTTGAAGTATAGACCACTATTTCTTTGTCTTGAGCAGACTACTGGCCAGAAAGATGTCCCAATGCTAGCAGGCCACCAGAAACTTGTTCAGTCTTCTCTACACTGGGAAAATGCATCATCTTACAAATCATGTTAACTAGGAAGTTCTTAAGATTTTTTTTTTCTCCTTGTAATGTCTTCAGGGCTGGATCTAGAAAGCACAGGTCTCATGTAAGCTTTCTCCTGCATGGAGATGGCTGGTAAGAATTTTGCAATTTGTGAAATAACAAAATTAATGCAATTGTTGCTTTTGCAAAACCTTGTGGTGAAATTCCAATAACATTTTGGATTACCTACTAAAGATACACAATCAATACCGGTAATTTCAAATATGTCTAGCTACCTTCTTCTTGTACCAAAAACCTGTAATCAGTCTCAGGAAATCTAGAAAGATCTGTGAAAGTCATTGTCTCGTGGGCAATGTTAAAAACAGTTCTAACCTCATGCAAACTCTCAAGTTATTCAGCTTCCTATCGCCTCAACTGCTATATAAACTCTTTATAAGAATTCAACATAATTTAATTAGATTACAGCTTTATTTTTTTAAAAGCAACACTACAGTGGATTGTCAAGAAAAAACAACAAACAAGAGAGAAAACACAAAATTATACCTTCTGTGGGTGACAAAAACATTATTAACATGACCCAGCCCGTTGCAGCCTGGCAAAGGACAGTGTGGCAGCTCTTGTTTGTTCAGTTTCCAGGATAATGAAGACCCATTGAGAGGACTCTCCTTCTGTCTCTTGGCAGCCAAAGGACAACCAGAAGCAGTGCGATGAGAAGTGTATTTACCTGATATGTGACCTTGGCCATCACAGCCTATCACTGGACATCTACAGAAACACAGCAAAAGAATCCTTATATTTACTCAAGAGAACAGAAGACAATAGTCTAAAAATAACGATCTAAGAAAAGGAGTCTAAGTGGCTACTACGCTGTCTGTGCAACTGTATTATGGCTTGATCCTGAGAAGCACCTGAATGTCCCACTGATGTCCGTGAGAATGAGGGGTGTTTGGCAAATCTCAGGATTAGGCATTTCTAATACAGCTGTATGCCTTAACCACTTCAGCATTGACATCATATAAAACTATGTCAAAGAGAAAAAAATTGTTATCAGAGGGGGGAAAAGAATCACATTTTAACGGGTTTGTGAAGAGGCAACATTTTTTGTTCTCTATTCAAATTTTTGGCAAAAAACAAAAGGTGGTTTTCTGCAGGTGGAAAACTGTTATTTCCAAATATATTCCAAATACTTGCCAAGGTGAAACCTGATAGTTTTGCAGAGTTCTGTCAGCATTAATGAGAACATGCCTAGGGCCTTTCATATGACATACCAGACGTCTGAAAGACAATCACTAACTGAAATACTAAATAGTAAGAGCAGCACAGGAAATAACTAAGTCCTTTGTTGTAAATGAACTGGTCCTACAGGGCTTGGCAGCTGATTGTTTATTTATTTATTTTCACAGAACATATATTCGAGTTAGGAATAAAGTTGATTTATGTAGAGTTATCAGTTCTTGCCTTGGTTAAAATTTTACCCCTGTACAGAAGAGGGATGGCATAAGGCCTATGTACCACTTCTATCCCCGTAATCCACATTTTCAGGGCTTAACGTGTGACTTGTGGTAGCTCTTTGCATAGGGATGGATTTCACCCTTTGTGTCTCCAAGTGTGATACATGAGATTTTGGTGAATGTTTGCAAGAATTTGTTAATTGGATCCAGGCTTAAATTTCACCACTGCTACAGTTTATTGTAGCAAATATAGCAAGATTTTGCCACAGTCTAAAATGTTGTGAATTTTAGACTGTGAATTTTCCTAAATTTTGCCACACTTTGTGTCAGATCGGACTGGAATGAAATGTTCCACCAGTTTCAGTAGCTGTGGAAATATCCTTTATCTTAGCTTTAACAGTAGGACACACCCACATACGTCTAAGAATAACTTGCACATTTCTTGGGATGTACCAAGCACCATCTTGTTCTCCCTTTTGGCTGATAAACTCTTGCTTCTGCACTTACTTAAGTTCAGGGTCTTCTTTTTCTTCCTTGGTAGGAGTAACTTTGACACCACCTTTCCTGGCACGAGGGCAACCAGACAAGCTGAAAGAAGTACACAAAAGAAAAACAATTTTGTTCCGCTGACACGTTCCATGATTTCCCACAGCTTCACTCCCAAACAACTGAATGATTCTTACCTTCTGTGTGAAGCATAATTTCCAGTCACATGACCAGAGCCATCACAACCAGGTGTGGGACACCTAATATAATGCACAGAGCAAAAGAAATGACTTTTTAAAAAGGAACAGACAAATTTGTCTTCAGTGGAAGAAACAGCAGTGGCACTTTTGCTGAACAAACACAACTAGCTCTTGCTGATATTTTTTTCCAGTAGGCAAACTGCTTTCATGTTTTCTTCTATAATTGTTTTTTTTAAATAGGGAACTTGAAATATATTGTATAACACAGCATTGCAGATTTGAACAGTATATGTTAATTTTTTCATAGCAAAATATTTCTTTTCTTATGAAGGAGCAACTGTGGAAAAACAAACATGTAGCCTTTTATTTGTTGACTTCTCTGTTAAATAACTGTTATGTGTTTATTTGATGTCAGACTTACAATGACCGGCACATTTTCAATATATTTTATAGAAGGGGAAATTGAGGCTGAGAAGTTATGTCACTAAAGGTCACAGAGAAAATCAACATCATAGCCAGGAGAAGAACTCAGGAGTTTCTGTTTTTTAGCTCTGTACACAGAAAGGAGACCACGTCTGTTTTACATAGGATATGACTGGGTATTTTATTTGGCAAGTGGGCCTTGATTCCATTTTAGAGTTCAGGGGCTTTTCTGCATGCAGCAAACAGAAGCCTTCAAATTTGAAAGTTTAGTAACAAAATATTTCAGCATCCTAATGGAAGGAATAAACCTGTATCTTACTGTTATGACCATACTTTCTCACTGGTGCTCAGATTGAATAGACATGTTGGCTGTGCCAATGCATGTGGGGCAAAAATCTGTCTGGGGATTGGTCCTGCTTTGAGCAGGGGGTTGGACTACTGATATTCTATGATTCTATGATTCTAAAGTCTACTGAAGTCAATAAGAGCCTTTTCATTGACTACAATGGGCTTTGGATCAGGCACTTGCTGGTTGAGTGGCAGATATTTAGGTTCAAAATGAATCTTGTACATATTTGAAGGGATTTTCTCTTTTGCCGTAAGTGTTCCTTTTAAAAATTCAGAAAGAAGAAACACACCTAGGCGTACAAAGCAGCACTAACAGCACAAGGAAAACATTTACCTTCAGATGCTGTGCCAGGTATTTGTGCATTTTTGTACAGTTTTGAGTACTAAAGCTAAGCCTCCCCAAGGGCCTTTGAACACTATGTTTTTTCCAGAGTATCAGAATTACAGAAACATCTGTGCCAAGTAACCTTGTACTGATCCACTATAGAAATTCACATTGTTCAATAACCCTCTACACGTCACAACATCTTACCCGTGGTGGAAGCATTGTGGTTGGGTGATCTAAGTACAGGCATACTGGGATACTGTATTAAACACCTAAATATACAGTTGTAAACTCTCTTTTAAAGGTACAGTTGCACCTTTTAGAAGTGTATTATTCTATTTTTTTACTGCATCAATATTTAAACCATGATAGTTGGGGGGATCAACATTCTTTAAATGGGTTTAAAGAAATGATAAAGAGCTAACTTATATTGGTAATTAATCACAGGAAAGACTGATCAAGGGGCGTAGTGGATTTTCCATCACTTGAACTTTATAAAATAAGACTGGCTGCCTTTCTAAAAGATATGCTATAGCTCAAACAGAAATTATAGGCTTGATGCAGAAATTACTGGGTGAAATTCCATGGCTGTGTTATGTGGAAAATTAAGCTAGATGATCATAATGGTTCCTTCTGCCTTTAAAATTTGGGAACCTTTATCATCTCAGGCACCAGGTAAGGTATTCTGTACCAGTCCTTTTCTGTAGTACTCTGTGTACCAATAAGCCTCTAATTTTAAGTGTCTTCAATCTGACTAAAGTAACCACTTTTAAAATCTGTTCTTCACTGCAAACTGTAGATTAGCTGAAAATCAGAAAAGGTATCTTGCTGGCTTAGTGAGTCAAAATAGAAGGCAAAAGTTTAACTTGATTATTGCGAATTGAATGTGAACATTATTGTAAAAATATATGCATCTGTTCTTTTTGATGCCATATATATCTGTATAACTATGTGAAATAAAACTAGGACAATGGTCACTGGGGGCTTGATCCTGCAAATCCTTATGCATCTAAGGATATATCTACATTGCAATCAGCATTTGCAGTGTAGACACACCATGAGGTTTTTTACTCATGTAGTCCCTGTGAACTAAAAGGCAATACTGATGTGAGTATAGCTACGCAGTTGCAGAAGTGTTTTCAGGATCTGGGTTTAGGGTTTCTTTTCTCCTTCCTTCTTCCTATATTTTTTTTCTAGATAATGCTGTAGAAAAATATACCTTTTTTAAAATGTGATTTTATTTAAAATTGGATAGAGTGAAATTAGTTTTTGCTCAGACCTGAAGCTGGATGACCGATGTGTAGCAAATAATTTTACTGGACCCTTTTTTCTCTTTTCAAATGGTCTGGGAACAAATTTTGAGTTTTACTATTTTGCTGGTTATTTGAAATTCGACGCTGAACACTTCATGCAACCTATTTCTGCTTATGGGCTGTTCGTGAACTTTGACTATATCTTCCATGACTCACTCGTTATTCATAGCATGTGGTTAGTAACTCAGGTCACATGTTGTTGCTTCTCTTTCCTTATTACACAACTGAAACTTTATAAGCTTTAGTTAAACAGTATCTATGTGGGTATGCAAATGTCACTGTTCACATGTGACTATGTGGGTTTGCATGCAGAGCAGCCATTTATTTTGTTTGTGTGAACACCCATTCAGCTCTGAGTTCATGGAAAGCAAGTAAAAGCGCTGAATCAGCGACTGATTTAGAAATTGGCACCATTTTCACGAATCTTTGTTCTGTCACTCTTTCCACAGCTTTATTCAAACCAAATGCTGGGGAGGTGAGTTCAGCAGACCCCAAAGTTGAAATGTCAGGCCACTGTGTCAGCACCTCAGTAATGACTATGCTCTAAGAACAGCTTTCACCTCTTGCCCACATAGCTGGCCTTTTCCTACTGCCTTTGCTCTGTCCCTAGAGAGCAGGCTTTCCTTGGCTAGAGTCACACAACATATTTTTTACAATGCAGGGCAGCACCTGAATATCATGACTGGAAGCGGCATTGTTTTATTTTGGGAAGTTGACAAACTTTCTAGCTAAACCCTGAACTTAAAACCTGGATTTGGCCACCTGTACTTGAAACGCCATTAAAGCAGTGTAAACGTACCATCATCAGAACTTACTTTCCTCTATTTGGACTGAGGGCGACTCTAAATATGGGCAGGGTGTACAGGCCCACAAACCCCCACTATGTTCTAAGCCATATACGGCAGGACCCCATTTATTGATGCAAAGAGAAAAGAGGGCTGGCAAACCTGTCAAAAGCTACATCTACACTACAAGCAGGGGACTCACACCCGTAGCTTGCAGTGTAGATGTAGCTAAAAAGCGCCAACCATCCTTTTACTTCACTCCCTTCTGTTGACAAAAGCCGTCCATTAACTAGGTGATTGGCTGCCAATCCCTCTGCTGACTCCCATGGCCAGCTGTGCAGATTACTGAGGTCTGCTTAAGGCCCTGTACATCTGCCTATCTACTGGGGCCTGCAAAACCCTTTTGTGTCATTTCATGGTGAGAAATATGCAACACTGAATCATATGATTTGACAGCTGCCTCAGTGACATTAAGCTGTGGGTATCTATCTAGTGCTGGAGGATGAAGACTGAAGATTTGCAGGCTTGGCTTGTTTTGGTTTTCAAATGTCTGAATACTTATCCTAACCTCTTTGATCTAGAAATCAGACGGGGTATTTTGTGAGATCAGATTCTTTGTAAGACTTTGGTACTTCCTGGCTCCAGCTGGTTCAGAAATACCATCAGAACAGCCTCTCTTTCAACGTTCGGAGTATCTGCACCAGGTTTGGGGAAGTGTATGGATATGAAGAGGTGCAAAAACATGAAAAACAAAGAAAAGTGAGCCCAACTTTTCTTAAAGGCTTTGGTTTCAATTTGTTTTCACGTTTGGGACAAGGGGTTGAACTGGCTTTTATTTTACAAAGATCAATTCTCTTACCTATTAAATAACTGCATTTGTTTGGGAAACATGCCAATATGAGATGAACAGCAATCACCAAACCAAAGCCTTTTTTTCTATTGTCATTACTTACTTAAGCTCTTGAGAGTTGGCAGCCATAAGGGATTTTAATGTCTTGTCGGCTAATGGGCACCCGGAAACACTAAGGAAAACAGATGTGAAACATGTTTTCTTCAATATGCTAAAACAGAAAATGATTTTTCTAGAAAAGCATTAATTATTTATTATGGAATAGAAACAGCCCCCCCCCCCAAACCCTAAAAAACCACACTTGCTGTTGGCAAACGAGAGCTAGATAATACAGGGTAGTCATTCTTTAGATCGGAGCAGGTTACTTGCTCGGAGCCAGGTTCTGTCTGGTCCCAAAGCAGTTATGCATGGAGCTGGTTAGAGTACAAAGAGCTTTCCCACTCTTTTGTGTTGCCAGCATAAAGAGCTGTAGTTCATATTGTTGGGGAAAGGCAAGGACTGCTTCCTCCATACATCCAAAGGGAACGGCAGGAGATGGGACCATTGTCCCAGCTCAGAGAGGAAATAAGGGCCACCACACAAAAAGCATTTGCAAATTTGAGAACTTCAGAGCCACCTGTACTAAAGTTTGTGGAAACCTACTTTTAAATCTGTATTCATGGCAGTAGTGTTTGCACACTCATCCACTTAAGGACGCACAAACAGTACCATATGACTTATCTAACCAATCTCAGCTAATCCACACAGCTTGCATAACAAATAATCAAAGTGAACTGTTTGTAATCAGCTAAAAAAACCTTGAGAGATATACCACAAGAAAAAACAAAGGCTGAGTTTGCTGGGTACATTAATTGGCTGAAAATTATTTGCCCAATAGTGTTATATATAAAAATATTAGAAGCTGACTGTAAAGAAAGCAGCTCTACTTCCTGTTATGAGTTTTTGTCATTTCTCACCTGCGGTGTGATGCATAGTTTCCTGTTACGTGACCACTGCCATCACATCCTGGAGTCGGGCAGCTGTGTATAGAAAGTGCAGTTAGAATTAAGACTGTTTCCAAATTATGTAAATACAGTTCACCCCCCCGCTAAACAACAACCTGCCACATACCAACTTCACACCAACTACATTTGACATGATCTAAAATCAATGTTATCATCATGACAGTACCACTCTCGATCTAAGTATATGGGTTAGAACACAGTACAGTTGTGTAAAGTTTCATAACCCATGTGAATCAAAACAATTTTATGTATCTCTGGGTTAGCTGAAACCACCATATGTTTTGCATAGATTTTGCAGTTACCACAGATCATGGTGCAGTCTGGGTAGTTTCATTACTGCCAGCTATTTTTTATGACAATTCATAGATTTTAAGGTCAGCAAGTACCATTATGAACATCTAAGTCTGACTTCCTGCATAACAATAGGCCTCAGAACCTCAGCCAGCAATGCCTGCACCATGCCCATAACTTCTGGCTGAGCTAGAACATATCTTTTAGAAAGGCATTCGGTCTTGATTTAAAGACTTCCAGTAACGTAATTAGGTGTCATTGTGACTTCCAGGACAGACACAACTGACCATTCATCCAACTGCAGCCCGGAGTGAACAGGTTCAATTCCCTAGGAAGCTTCTGGGCTATATTCAGCAATAACAAAAATGATGGTATACATGTAGTACACTGGCAAAATTGTGCCATGTCTCCACTAACATCCCACGGGCTTCTACCAGCTAACTGACTTATTTCCATAGCTCAAATTGTATAGGAGTGTGCTGCAATGCCACATCTTGAGTTCAATCCTTGCTAATGGCCCTAGTAAGGGGATCATAAATTACAAGATTAGTGTAAAGTGAGTGTAAGTGGCAAAGCACTAAAAAATTGCTCCAAAGTAGTAAAATAAGTCTGACTTAGGCTATGTCTACACTACAAAATGATATCGACCTAACTTACGTTGGCATACAGCTATCTTTGTTATTAAATCGCTTGTGTGCATGCACATTTTGCTCCTTGCGTCGGCGGTGCACATCCTCTCCAGGAGTGCTTGTATCGATTGCATTGTCAGTGTGGGGCATTATGGGACGGCTCCTGGAGGCCAGTAACAGTCAACGTAAGCAACGCAGTGTCTACACAGCCACTGCATCGACATAGTTACATCGACCGTGACTCTGCGCCACTTGGGGAGATGGTGTTGCTAAATCAGCGTAGAGAGGCACTTATGTCTGCAGGAGCCAAATTTATGCGAAGACACTTCCACAGCTAGGTTGACGCAAGGCAGCTTATGTTGACCTACCCGTGTAGCGTAGACAGGGCCAGCTTTAGGCACCGCGGGGCCCGATTCGAAGGAGCTGCCACCGAAGTCCCGCCGCTGTCTTCGGCGACAGCTCAATCACTGCCGCGGAGGAAGGTCCCTCCGCCGAAATGCCGATGACGACAGTGCCGGGACTTTGGCGGCAGCTCGATCAGCTGCCGGTGCCTTCGGCGGCACTTTGGCGGAGGGACCTTCCTCCGCGGCAGCGATTGAGCTGCCGCCGAAGACAGTGGCGGGACTTCGGCGGCAGCTCCTTCGGGACGTTGTGGGGCCCTCTTAGGGGCGCGGGGCCCGATTCCAGGGAATCGGCTGAATCACCCTAAAGCCAGCCCTGAGTGTAGACCAGGCCTTACTCATTGAGGCCTGATTCTCATTCACACTTAAGTCCCTATATACTGCTCTAGTGGTGTAAAGCAGAAAGGACAGGAGCAGGGATGAATTACATGTACGCACGTTGTAAGGCTCTTTATGCTGTTGGAGTTGTATAAAGGGTCTTTAATATACCTGAAAATCAGGGTTTGAGGGGCCTTTATATTGACTCAATCAGGGTCTCAAACCAGACAGATGTGCTCCATCAGAGTTCTCCAGTGTAGAGGAGTCCCCAACAGGCACAATCAGTGTAGCTGGCTCTACATCACCTCTTGCAGGATGGGTATGGCCAGGGTGTTTCTATGACCCAGCTATTCGAAGTTGCTGGAATGGCCCATTGGAGCTGTTGGAAATCATCCTCTGTGTATAGATATAATTTTTTTTTCAAGGGCCTATGTCATTATAAGAACTTCCTCATGATGGAGCCACTTGTATTGACTTGCTCAGTATGTTCTGGGCTCAGTGGGCACACAGTACATACTGTCTGCCCCCAGTATCAGCTATGGATTCTTCATCCAATATATTAAAAATGTTTCTTGTTTCATTGTCTGGACAGGTGCACTTTAGCTATACATTGCCACTCTGTGTGCAATGTATCCACTGTGTATGTGTTAAAACTGGATGCAATTCTTGTAAGTAATCTGATAATATGGTGAAGAAAGGACACCCAGTTATTACGAAAAGAAGGAAAATGTCTTTATCAACATCTGGAAATCAGCCCATATCACAAAGCAATAAACATCACAGAAGGAAAGACATTAGTGTTTTTAATAAATTCACAACCATTTTTTGTTGTTGTTGTTTTACAAGAGGCAGAATAAACTCAAGCCTGAGACCATTTAGGTCATGAACTGCAATTGCAGATACAATATGGTGAACAGCCAATATGCAGATTGCACTACCAGAGGTGAAAGACTCACTCTACAGAGTTTTCCCTTAGGAAACGTAATTTCCAGAGACAGAGATTGAGTCTCACTGACTCAGTGCCACTGAGTCTGCAAAGCAAATAGCAGGACAAGGGTTGATGTCATGGAGTTCAGCTGTGAATGAGTCTGCAGTGATGTGCTATGGACTATCATCAGTAAGTGGTGCAGACTGCTTTTGTCTTGAGGCGCCTACCAGGGTTGGGAGATAGAGGGGAAAACAGCAATGAAATATGTGTACTGAGTCCCAGGTGAATATTAAATGAGAGACAGAGCAGTCTATGGATGTCAAAAAAACGTTTTAGATGTTGACAATGTTTTGATGTGAATCCAAAGATTTTTCAAGGAGCATGGCCAGGATTTTAAGACATGATTAGTGGTCTTGGGTGTCCAAAAAGAGACAGTTGAAAAGGGCCTAATTTTCAGAAGGTGGGTAATCAGCTTTTTCTGAAAACAAGGCCCCTCTAGGGAATCTCAAGCTGGACACCCAAAATCACTAGTCATTTCTGAAAATCTTGGCCTGTGCATGCAAACTGGCTACTGGCATTACACATGTAAACAGACTGGTGAATAACATGACCTCATTCAATCGTTTTAAATAATCTGCCTGTTTGGAAGGTCTCAGATCTAATCCTTATAAAACTAAGTTATTAATTAACTTTCTTAATCAGCACATACACTGCTTTGTTCCCTGCCACTTGAGGCAAATCTGTATAAGTCGCAGTTGGTTTTGGTTTTTATTGTTTTTAAAAGGTAGGTGCCAAGTGACTCTGCTGTGTTATTCTATATGTTTCCTCAACTGTGTTGCTTTATCAGATAACAAAATGGCCCAGTCTGTGTTAATGCTCAAAAGCTGCTTCATTTTCCTACTTTAAATCTGTTTTTTAAAAGGAAGTGAGACATATTATAGTTCAGATTGTGCAAGTAAGGGAACAGTCTGTTTACCCTATAAACACCTTGAACAAGGACTGTTTCTTCATCTATGTTCAGTACAGTGCAGAACCTGCTGTTACTGCATAACAAATACTGACAACAAGGACATGCAGAAAGGAAATGACTCTGAGGCAGACACCCCACATTCATTTGTGGGTCGAGCTCTAGGACGCAGGCCATCTTGCAAAAAATGAAGGAGACTGTGGGCCTGATTCTCCACTCACACAAGTTTTACACTGTTGTAACTTCACAGACTTCAGTGGAGCTTCTACTGAGTTACACCAGTGTAAGCGAGAAGAGAATCATGCTCTGTATATTGGGGATCTGGGGAGAGCAGACAGTTAATTATTTTGTAATGTACAAGGCAGAGACTATTTTTTTCTATTTTGAGCAATGGCCTTAAAATACTTTGTCCAGCAAGCACATTATGTTGTTCAACATCTGGAGTACATGGAATGTACCTGGGGACAATGCTGCTCAACGGATTTTTTTTTACAGTCAGTGTTACTTGTCTTACATTCAGCACCAGCATTTAAGAAGTCTGAACTCCTGTAATTTATTGTAAAGGAACAGCTGAGGTTTCTTTTAAGAATGATCCTTTAATCTAAAGCATATTGAATTTATCCTCAGTCTGTATTATTCTCATACAAAGGAATTTCAGACTCTTGATTTAGTCCTTGAACTAAACTCATCTGAAGCTGTTTTCCTCCTTACCTTCCTGCTTGAGAACTCTGGGATCATCTGGTAATATGCACACATAATGTAACGTATGGATATGGATGCTGATTTTCCATTATCTTATAGAAGGGCAGCATGCATCTTAGAACTACACTCATGGTGACATCTACATGCCATTCTGACATGGACATCATTGTGCAGTATGTGTGGTAACCTCTGCTACCCTCATTGTCTTTAGCTATCAATCTTTTCTGAGTTTGCACATGGTTCTCTGCAGATAGGCAGGATTGAGTCCTTAGTGAGTTGTTTGTCTTTATGGTCCATATTTTTTATCGGCTCTGCTTCTTTTAAATCCTAGAGCTATGCCCTGGATTCCTACACAAAATCACTGTAGGGGATCTCCATGGAGGACAGAGGGGAATAAAATCTGTTTTCCACAACAGTAATAGGAGTCTCAGAACAGCCACTCTGCAATCATTACTACAATCCACGTGTGTAGTGGTGGCTGCTGCCATTTTATTACCTCTGTGCATGAGAGGTGGGGTTAGCCAGTAAATCTATATAGTCATGAATCCTCCATCCAGGCCGACAGTCCTTTCCTGACTTGCCTTGACTATAAATCTCACTGCTGCCCAGCCCAAGAGAGCCACAATGGAACACTCTTGTGTAGGAAGCAGTGGGTGCAGAATTCCCCTGCACAGCTCCTCCAAAGCAGCTGACTCACAGACGTTCTGCTGTGCTTAGTGTCTTTAGTCTTCACAGAAGAGGAGAAAGGAAAATGTGACATTTTTGTGACTCACGTGATGAGTTCCTTCTTGAGATCTCTTGGATGGAGCTTGGGTTTTGGACTCGGTATGGAGACATCTCCTGGATACTTTTTTTCCTCCAGGTTTTCTGGGGAGCTCAATGGATCTTTCTGAAATATCAGATAAGAATGTCACAAAGGGTTTTCTCTCTTCCCTGTCTTTCTTATATTCAACCAATCTTTTGTTTTTGTGTATGTGTGTGTGTGTGTGTGGGGGACCTCTTGAAGAACATACAGGCAAAATTATCTAAGCTTTCAGCAGTGATGGAGATATGATAAAAGATTAATGCACCATATTTTCAGAGATTGAGGGATAGATGTTTTACTATGTGCAATGATTTATTTGTAAAATAATTCCTAGAGGTCTCGAAGCCACACGAGGTCTTGAGGCTGTATCCTGGGTAAACAGGGGTTATATTTGGAAAATGATAATGCTAGCGAAAGAAAAAATCCATAGAGAAAAGAAGGGGAAAATACAGCCCTTGGCCTGAAAGTTATTGAACATTTTGAGTTACAGAACCTAAAGTTTTGCAAGGGGGGATTACTCTGGTTTTCTTCTGCAAGTAAATCACTGTGCTACTGTATGCTGTACAAATAAATATGATTGTACCATAAACAAATAAATCATTAAGCTGCAGTCTAGGAGATGTAAATGCAAAACTCCCTAAGAGTGTGGCATGAAGTGATGTTTTAATCTTATCCAAATAGTAGAGTCTTGTTATGAAAAAAAATCACAAATGTTCTTTGCAATTTTCTTGCAGAACTGTAGGAATGGTCTTCAGTTCTAACCTGGCCTGTTCATTTGTAGATAAAAATTTAAATGTTACCATCTGTTGTTTTGCTGTTTAATGGATATTATAGAGACATAGTAGTCACTCCATTGAAAAGACATTTTGGAAATCTGAAATATTGAATATTACAGTTTCACTTTCTGAAGACTTCTCTTTTTAGAATGTCATTGCTTCAAAATGGCTTGGTCTAGAAAGTTCAAGATTGTTTTGTCCTCACTGAGGACTAGTGGGTTTGAAATTTTTTGGAAGGTTAAGTGGTTCATTTGGAGAGATTCATTATGAACACATAAACCTTTGAGAAATCTCCAGAGTCCCTGGCAGAACTATAAAGTCTGTAGAATTCCCAGCTGGGATTCATGCCAGTTTATAAACGCCACTGGAGCAAGGAGTCGCAGATAAGTAGGCTTTGCAGAAAAGGCTTAATAGGACCAGAGATTGCTGCCTAAGGTTGGGACAAGAAGCACTTTGGTCCTGCAAAGCTCCCAGACCTAGTACTGTAGGTGCTTCTGGCATTGTACAGTTGACAAGCTCTCCAGGATAAGGGCTGGGGAATTGTGGCACTTAGAGGATCTCCAGGACTGGAGAGAACCACAGGGACAGGGACTTCTGTGAAGCTGATAAGCACAGAGTGACGAGAGCAGCAGAAACTGGGGTGAATGTGGACTGCAAATGGAGCTTCTGCAGGGGTGCTGGAACAATTTGTATAATGGGAGTACTGAGAGACATTCAATCAAACTGTAAACCCTGTACTTAATGGAAACCACTTCAAACCAGGGGGTGTGACTGCACCCCTATTCCAGCACCTATGAGCTTCTGCCTAATGGGGGTGTTGCTTCTGATAAAGCTTCCATATGCTCCCCAGTTCTGGCAGCTCACCTATGCCAGTCTGTAGCTGGTTCCTTTACATTACTTCCTTCTGCTTTCAGGTGTTGGCTATCTATTGCCTACTATAACTCACATTATATATACACACATATAAACCTCGTCATATTATTGATAAATCAATTACTGCTAATTTTTACAACTGCATTTGTGAGGTTAGATTGTTTGGGAATCATCTCATATGCTACTATAACTAACATAGAGAGTACAAATATTTTTCTTCATTTTTTTTCTACACAGTTTTTTCATGGTAATTATTAATACTTTTAAATGGAGGCAATTCAACTAATATTTTAGGCTTTAGGGATTTTGTTTTTAAAGGAAAATTTCAGATAAAGATAACCTTAAAAGATCCCAAAGGTGTAATTATCTATTACTTTATTTTACTTCAATTTAATTTTAATTAATATAATATAAATATTTATTCATTTAAAACATTATTAAAAAGTAAATATAAAAAACTAAACCTGTGAAAGTAAATACAATTTGGAGTTAATGTTAAAAAGCAGCATTTGAAAATTAGGAAATTTAAAAAATGTTGTTCAAAAGTCTAAATATCAGAGTTTTGCCATTGATTTCAAAGGGGTCAGCATTTCTCCCATCAACTTGAACTCTGCCCTTTACTCTGACCACCCTTCCGTATGTACTTTTCAAGTGCTAACTGTTGACCCTTACTATCAGAGAGGAACCTCAGCACTATAGCTGCCTATGAAGAGCAAATCCATCATTAATCAGAAACTAGAGACTGGTACCTCCCTGCATCCTGCAGCATGGGCCAGAGACCCCAAATAACTTCACAAGCCAGGCTTAATGTCCCTATTTACCTGCTCCAGCCGGACTGCATTTTATGATTTTATGTGTGTTTTATGTTGCCCTCTAGTGGCCGACTCACATAGAGGATAAGGGACCTATTAATGCTCCCATCAAAGGGATTTGTTCTTTATATCAAGTGGAAGATGTGTGTGTGTGTGTGTGTGTGTGTGTGTGAGTGACAGAGAGAGAGAGAGATACACCCAGTAAGTGTCTGATATGTGCAGCACATACATTCATTAGATAGTGTTGCTTGCAAGTTACAGAAGGCCCCATTGAGCTGCTTGGGACCCTAAGCAATTGCTTAGTCTGCTTATGCCTAGTGCCAGCTCTGGTTTGAATGTTTTGACTTTCAAACATCTGGGTTTTCACATGTTAACTGTGAATTCCCTGCATTGCAATTTTAATAATTCCCTGCATTGCAATAATGTAAGAATACTCTTTTATATTAACAGGTACTTTCTTACAATCTTAATTCCACTGTAAATAAAGTTTTTTTGTCTGAGATTCTTTGCAAAAGAAAGACATGTTTTAAAGGGAAGCACATAGCATGAAAAAGGTGCTAATTGAGATTAAGGGGATAATAAAAATCTGTCTTTTTCCTGTTGAAATTCTCTAGTATATTTCTGAAGAAGGACAGAGACAAACATTTAAACCAATAATTTCCCTTAATAGTTTGGGGGATATTGTTATTATTCAAGCAGCATGAAATCCTGGGGGCTGGGGAAGTTAAAAATTGCAGTAGTAACTAGAAGGGAGGCATGATGCAAAGGGGCCATGCAGAAAGACACTGAAGTTCCTTGCATGCCAGGGGAGGCTGGAGGAGGCAAACTGGGCTATGTTCATGGCCAGCTGGTCCCTGACCATGCAGATCCACTGGCAATAAACACACGTATGGGCTGTCCATTGGCCCCTGAGTAGCTAGTCCTGTCCATAGCCTGCATTAGCAGCTGCAAGCTACTACTGCAAGTTGGAGCAGAGAATTCTTTCCTTGGCTTTGCACATATAGTGCTGAGCACGTAGACCAGGTACCTGGGCTGTGCACTCCTCTAGTGGATTTCATATTTACTGTGTGACATAAATCCTTTATAGAATGGGTCAAAAAAACTCCCCCCCATCATCCATCCCTTTTTTTTTCACTTATGGTAAGTGGATACTTATCTCAGTTAATTAAGTGCAGAGTACAATTTCTAGACAGCAGAGTTAGAATGAAATGTTATTAGAATTCTAAAGCATATTAGATTTAAAAAAAATCAGAACCAGAGGTCTATTTTCTACAAAGAGTGTGTGTGTGTATTCACGCGCGGGCACAAAAGAAAGCAAGCGAGCAATGAAATTCCATTAATGTACAGATGGAAGTTTATATTGATTTCAGCAAAGACCAGAACATAATGGTAACATGAATAACAGATAATAGCATCTGGCACTTTTAACATTTTTAAGCCCTGAAATCTTTGGAGAACTGACAGTTGAACTAAACTGACAGCTCTGGTTATTTCTCGGTGCTTTCCTTTTTACAGAGATGTTGAGCTTTTTCCAAATTCAGAATTTTTTTTTTAGGGGGCATCTGGACAGGCTATTTCACTAAGAGAGAGAAAGACAATATTTTCTGGAAATTACCACCAAAATTAAGCAACTGTTGTGCATATGAACCAGATAACAATGAATTAGAAATAGATATTATCATTCATTTGCTTTGCATGGGGATAACTGCCAGACTTCTACTTGCAAAACAGAACCATTGGCCCTGAGACCATTGGCCATGTCAATGTTCTCTGGGAGCAGAAGTGCTCAGAGCAGAGGTCTTGGGCCAGATCCCTGATTACGGACAAATTGCACACAGTGCAGTCCATTGGGGTGGTGGGGTGCAAAGATGGCTGTATACTCAACTTTGTGGCCTCCTCAGTGATGGCACTGATGCTGCTTATGCAGTGCCTGGGGCCAGTCCCCACACCACAGTTGGCCAAAACTGCAGTAGGGGAACAGCGTGGCATAGGGGTGTTCTATCCGTGCCCTCTTTCCTCTAGCCATGATCCCTATTCTATGCTACGCTGGCAGCAGGGAAGAGGAGTGGCATGAGAGCTCTTTGCCAGGTCTGCAATACCAGTGGATTCCCTGGCAGTGGGATAATTTTCTCAAGGCTGGATATACCTGCTGGCAGTGCAGCACAAAGGGGCCATATTGCAGGGAAGAATCTGGTCCTCTTACTCACTACATAATTTAAACCACTCTCCAGCCACTGTCTGTCTTTTCTCAATAAAAATTGTTATTCTAGATGCTTAACCCTGGGTTACAGATCAGCATCAGCAGAGTGGGGATCACAGCACTTAGCTCTCCAGGACATGACAGCTACCATAAGACCACCTAACACTTGGCAGCCTGTCTTGTGTAGTCTCGTGATGGCAACTGCCTGTACCCATCCTGAGAGTTTTCTATTCACGTGACTGATACCCTTTTTCTACCAGGCATTTTGAAATACTAGAGGTGAATCCCCATCCTCAGCTCTAGGTGGATCTATCCTTGTTGAATATGTTACTTTATTAAAGTTCACCAATCATGATAATTCAGAAAAAAAACCACTTCTATAATAACTACAATGCTAAAGTGCTACTTTTCTACTTCATGCAAATACAAATGGGATAGCCATATATTCGAACCTGAACTAAAACTCCAGATCTGAACTATGGGGAACTTTGGGGCTGGAACTGAACTCTGCAACTCAGGCCCATCTCTGTCCATTACCAAGATTTCATTTAGTTACTTGCCTATGAATATTCTTCACCACGATAACAAATCCATCCAAACCTTCTCTGAACCCTATTCTGGCAGTTAAGTTCAAGAGAAACATGCAGCCAAAAAAAGAAATAAGAAAACCAAAGGACACTATGCTGCCAACAGTCAATAAAAAAATACACAAAAGGGGCAAAAACAAAGACACATAAAGCAAGAAAATTATCAGCACTTGGCTCTCCTGGACACGGCAGCTACCATACGACCACCTAACACCTGGCAGCCTGTCTTGTGGAGTCTCGTCATGGCAGCTGCCTGTACCCATCCTGAGAGTTAGTTTTGGGTGATTTATTTAGGTTTTTGTATTTTTGGGCTATTTATTTCAATTGATATTCCCTAATTCCAGCAATATATTGGGGAGTGTGCATTTCTGGAATTTTAATCTTTGAACCCTGTAAGACTCGCAATAGGATGATGTGAGCAATGCACACCTGAAATGTGTCAAAGAAATGATAATACTTTGTCCCAGTGAAAAATTATTGTAGGATTTCATGCCTGTATTTATACATACCCAAACACAGAGATGTCTGGAATGCACAAAATAATAAAGTTGCTTGGAAGAATTACATTGCACTTCAAAATTATAAGGTTACTTTTACTTTTTAAAAAGACCAAAAATATACTACAGTTAGGTCATGACCCTCCAGTCACTGGAGAGTAGGGATACATTTTCAAAAATGGGTTCTAATTTTGGATGCCTTAGGTTATGCAGGTTGAGAGACTTGCATGCCCCATTATTCTGGTTAAAATGAACAGTTGCTTTACAAGTGCCCAGCAGTTCTAAAAGTAAGGCCTTAGGACCAAGATTTTCAAAAGTGACTAATGATTTTATGTGCTGTATTTGAGACACCATTAAAATTGGCCTGATTTTCACAAACTGCTGAGCACCCACATTCTGCAAATCAGTCTTCGTTAAGATGTATCAGATTGGGTACTCCAAATCAGTCATCACTTTTGAATATTGAGGCCAGGATGTCTCAAGCTGGGCATTCAAGCACCCAAGATTAGAGGCCACTTTTGAAACAGAGGGCTTTAGTGTCAGTTCTTCAACTGCTCTAACTGAAAAGCTGAAAAGATACCTCTTTCTCTTCCTCTTTCCTGCCATGTGTCTTGCTATAGTTGATTGGCATATCCCAGCCCTCCTGTTCACAGAGAGCCTGGTAGAAGGCTGCATTTACCAGAATGCTGCTTGTTTTGAAGGGAGAAGAGGAAGGAGTGGGAAGTGCTGCGTTGGAAGAAGTTAGAGGCATAACCTTGTCCTGGTTTCGGTTCTTTTTCATGCTCAAATCCAGAGTGCCATTTTCATCCACTTCTATCTCAGCTCCCTGATATATAACAGGAAATAGAGAAATGTTTAGACAATGCACAGTTTGAGGCTGCAAAATAGCCATGTGGTGCTTTTAACGGATAATTGTAAATGCACGCTTTTATTTAAATTTATCTGAGTCTAAAACCAGCTTTTGGATTTACATCAGTTAATGTTTAATTCTTAGGCAGACTTAAGTGTAACCTCAGTAATGCTCTCCAGGCTTCTGAGCTTAAACACAGTAAGTAGCATTTAAATAAGATGCTTCTAAAATGTAAACTATACATGCTAAATCTGAGTTTATTTAAAAAAAGTTTAGCTTTAAATCTTCTTGATCTTTTTACTCTTAGAGAGAACTATGACCCCCAGTCACAGTTAAAAGCATTAATGCACTGCTTAGTTCATCAACAGCATTATTATTACATTTCCACCCTCTCCTCCCTCATGCCCCGGAAATATTACAACATCTGTAACATGGGGGGCGGAAATGTGCTAAAACAGATGAAGGAGAATTTTCCCCTGATGTTTCATACAGCACTGAAAATAACATATTGCCTTAAGCAGAATTTGACTTGGAAAGCACCTTTAAAAAGATTTACTACAAAACAAGTGCCAGATTGTGCCATTAAGGCACAGACCTGCAATAGGAGCAGGGTAGAGCCACACCGGCATAGGGAAAGCTCCTGGAGGCACCATGTACGATTCCTCTCAGAGATCTCCAGCATACAGCATACACTCTCCTCTTCAATGGGCTAGTTCTGCTGGCTGGTACGTGTGTGTGGTAGGCCTCATCCTTGCCCCTCCCTCTCTCCTTATGTCATCTTGAGACCTGGTAGCAGGGGCTGCTACTGCCTTTCTTAGGAGCACAGGGAAGGGAAAGTTCCTTGTTCCCTCCCCCTCTCCTTCCACAGTTGACCATAAAAGCGAATAGAAGACAGAATTCTTGGTCTGGCAATTGTGTCCTTAAAGTGGGATTCAGTAACAGAGGCTACAAATATACATCCTATGTACTATATAATTTAGGCAGGGCTGACCCTAGGTTTTGTCAGTATCTGAAGTAACAATCCAGCTCTCCCCCTGCCTGTTGGGTTTCCTCACCTCTGAAAACACATCACCCACACACCTGGCCTGTCTACAACCTCATTTAAGAAGTTGCAAACCATCTCCCTGTCACTTGTTTGTGGAGTTTCCACTGCCTCTGGGCATCCCCATCCCCTCTGCATGGACAGAAAAGCCATGAGATGGCGCCAAAGGGCAGGTCTCAAATCAAGGAGCAACGTTATATGTGTGTGGATGGGGGCAAATTAAAAGAGTCAGCTTCTGCCACAGCTCACAGTTATTAGTCAAATGGGACCATGGAATGAGAATCTGGTTTCAGGCTGTGAGTATGTATGGCTTTCTGGCCTCTGGAAGAGCAGAGACCTATGTAGTCTTATTGCATAAATTGTCCAGTCTTAACAGGTCAACACTGGCTTTGGGGTTATGGGCTGACATCAGAGTAAAGATGACTTATCAGGCAGTAAGTACAAAGATGTCTGCAGTTAACACTATATGTTCCCATTGTTATTGTTTTATTATTTGTATTGCAGAAGGGCCCAGAGGCCCCAGTTAGAGCTTGGGGCCCAAATGTGCTAGGTACTGTATAACCATAGTAAGAGACAGTCACTTCCTCAAAGAGCTTACAATCCAATACAATGGAATGCGGAGTTCTGCTTCAGTGTTGATGGTATGATAGACCACCCTGGCTGGACTCAGATGGAGCACAGGCACCATCCAGGTAGCCATGTACTAATCCTTCAGTGGCACCATTTTCAAAGAATAAATGAAATCACAATGCCCATTTAACCATAGGGTGACTTCCACATTGTGATCCACTTCAAATCATGGTACCAGCAGCAGTAATGTCATTTTACTGAAGGAGGCCAAAGATTTGGTAACATAATTAGCAACTTCCTGGCCTTTATAAGCATTTAAAGGCCATCCAACAATTCACTGTTAGTATTGCCCATCTAGACTTTCTTCAGCAAAGGAAAGCAGTTTCCTCAAGCATATTTGTTGGCAGGCTGTGAATGCAGATGGTAGCCAGTGATCCAGGCCTACATTTTCAAAAGTCATGAGCGATTTGGGGTGGGTCAATTTTTGGGTGCCCAGCTTGAGACACCTTAAAGGGAACCAATCTTCAGAACTGTTAAGCGCCCGCCTTCTGAAAATCAGGCTTCTGTGCGGTGCCTCAAGTTGGGCACCTGAGACCAAAACATACAAAGTCACTAGGCATTGTTGGAAATGAAGAACTTAATGATCAACTCTTGCTGTGGGGCCAAAAGCCTAAGAGAGATGCACTAGCCTAGTTCCAAGGACTACTCGGCTAGCTGCTTGTGCACAATTTAGAAACTCAAAGGCACCTCTTGTATTTGTTTCTCTTGCATGACAAAGTTCACATTTTCAATCACTCAGCTTAAAGAGAGCTATGCGTTATTATATTTATGGGAAGTAAATACACTTCTAATATGTTCATACTAAGACGCTTTGGTTATATCTTTTTGCCCCTTTTTAGTAAATAGTTTAATCTCCTGTGATAGTTTTAAGCCCTGAATTTGACAGTACAGCTTATCCTGGATAATAACTTAGTAACCACAACATCTTATGCCATCTGTATAATATCAAATACATTTTTATACCAGCATTAATAAACCTTAGTTACAAAAATCCAAGATATTAACTATATCTTTGCCAAGTACATTCTCCAGGATCCGACAATATAGGTTGGCCATGATTGCCCCAGCGTTTTTTGGCTTCACAGTTGATATGTAACTATAGCAATGAAACAGACCTACAGTAATCAAGTTTAATGACCAATGTAAAGTAAAATGCTAAATATTGTAGTTGGTGACATTTTTCATAATAAAAAAAACTTGAGTTAAGTCTGCACAACCAACATTCACATAAAATTCCAGACCTCTGTGACAGATGGCTTAGGAGAAGAAGCCATGTGACTGGGCTGCAGTACTTTTATAGTGCAAAAAACCATAAATAGTGCAGATTCTCTGTCACTGACAAAATATCAACTACTCTGAAGGCGACAACAACAAAAAATTGAACAAAAACAGTCATAGTCCGCCCAAATTAAATTGCAGATTGCAAAATGTCAGGAAATATATATCATCACTGGAAATAGGGCATCATTCGCTGCACCAATGAGATTTGATTGATGGGAAGAACATTTACTGATGTGGCTATTAAGAGATTTTCCAGTGCTTTCCCAAAATTCACACAGAAGTTGGGTTGTGCAACGCGCACCAAATTCCAACCAGAAAAAGCATGGATTGTATGCATTTGTGAAGCAGTGTACAGATGGGGTTTAAGTGAGCTCACAGATGCACACAACAATTAAATATAGTAATGGAAAAATATTCCCTTTTGCTCATAGTCGGATGGATCACAAATTTACAGAATGGCTTTTTATTCTGAACACTCTGCTGCATTCATTGCAAACTCCAAATGGTGAAGAAAAAAGGATGGTCACAGAGACTGTTCCAATTTTCTTTTCTATTCTCATCCTACCTTCCTCTGAATATGTCTCCTTTACTTATTTTCCCAGTATTTATTTTAAAGGGAAATTAACAAGACAAAAATGCCAAAAGTTTTTGTTAGACTACCAGCTACGAAATAAAAAATAGAAGGAACGTATATTTGACTTGTAATATTTGGTTCCTGTTCTAAGAGCAGTTTTGACTTCAGTAAAGACCCAATTTTGATCCTATTAAAATTAACGAGGGCTAGAGGAGGACTGTTTGGTTTCACACCATGACACCTTTCAAATAAGTTCACCATAGCAATGTAAAATGTACAAGTTCTTAGCTTAAAAACTGAAGTATATAAACTACAGAAGTATAAAATATAAATCTGGCCAATGAAGGCTCACGTGCCTGATTTTTCCCTATATTAAATCAGTAAAGGGCCTGAGTCTGATCTCACTTATGCTGATGTAAACCAGGAAACAATTTTGTGAAGACAATAAAGTGAAACCAGTGCAAAACCAATGTGAGAACAGACCCATGCTAATGGCATTCAAGCTACTCCTGATTTACTCTGATGTCAATGAGAGTATAATCACCCCCACAGGTCTGAGAAACAGCTGGAAAAAGGAGTTTAGAATGAAAAATGAGAGAAAAATGACTAAAACATATTTCCCCTTTTCCCTAGGATCTGTGCTGTGAAACAGATACAGCAGAAGTGCCACGCTAATATGAATACCACAAAAATTGTACACAAAAATTACTAGCCACTTCACAGCAAAGATTTAATAGCTTAGATTAATAACTGAGCTTTGTCGTGAGGTCTCACAATCTGACTTCTTTATTTTATAAAATATATTACAGAACATTTCCTAGTACACTATGAAGTATTGCCATTAACCATTAAAACTGAACTACATTAATCTACTAAATGAACAAGGTATGGCCCATTATGATGGATTTATCCCTTGCTTTTGTTTTTGTTGGCTCATTTGGTAACTCACAATATTTAATATTCTGCAATGTCTCTGAAGTAACAATTCCAAGTTAGGCCTTTACACTACAGTTTGATCAGCATGGTGAATCATTGTTTCCACATGATTCTCAATGCAGAACTGGGGTCTTAGGGAGGTTCTACTGTAACATATAGGGCTTTCTATCCGTTCTTTGATTGTCCAGAGAAAGAAAGGTTTCAGAGTACCAGCCGTGTTAGTCTGTATCCGCAAAAAGAACAGGAGTACTTGTGGCACTTTAGAGAGTAAAGGATCATCTTTCAGGATAGGTTTACTCTCACAGATCTTGGGAGACAGACCTGTCCTCGCTTACAGACAACCCCCCAACCTAAAGCAAATACTCACCAGCAACCACACATCACTGAACAAAAACACTGACCCAGGAACCTATCCTTGTAACAAAGCCCGATGCCAACTCTGTCCACATATCTATTCAAGTGACATCATCATAGGGCCTAATCAAAACCGCCATACCATCAGGGGCTCGTTGACCTGCACATCTACCAATGTGATATATGCCATCATGTGCCAGCAATGCCCCTCTGCCATGTACATTGGCCAAACCGGACAGTCTCTACGCAAAAGAATCAATGGACACAAATCTGACATCAGGAATCATAATACTCAAAAACCAGTGGGAGAACACTTTAACCTGTCTGGCCATTCAATGACAGACCTGCGGGTGGTTATTTTACAACAGAAAAACTTCAAAGACAGACTCCAACGAGAGACTGTTGAGCTGGAATTGATATGCAAACTAGACACAATCAACTCAGGATTGAATAAGGACTGGGAATGGCTGAGCCATTACAAACATTGAATCTATCTCCCCTTGTAAGTATTCTCACACTTCTTATCAAACTGTCTGTACTAAGCTATCTTGATTATCACTTCAAAAGTTTTTTTCTCTTACTTAATTGGCCTCTCAGAGTTGGTAAGACAACTCCCACCTGTTCATGCTCTCTCTATGTGTGTATATATATCTCCTCAATATATGTTTCACTCTATATGCATCCGAAGAAGTGGGCTGTAGCCCACGAAAGCTTATGCTCTAATAAATTTGTTAGTCTCTAAGGTGCCACAAGTACTCCTGTTCTTTTTGCAGAGAAAGAAAAACACCTGTTATTTTGTTTTCCCACTGTGCAATAGATGCACTGGGAAAGCTCAGTCTGGTTATTACTATTCTAAAATACACTTTATTTTCAATATAAGAAATATCTCTGGAACCAATAAATCTATAAAATCACAATGAATTCTTTAAGTGTGCACACTATATTACTCTTTGAATGAATGTGATTCCTAATGTGCCTGCATTCAAGGTATTATGCTGGGGGGAAAGGGTTGCTAACAATTATTTTAAAAATGTAAGCACTTGGGTCCCGATTCTGCAAAGACTTACACCCATGCTTAACTTTAAGCATGCAAGTTCTTCCATAGAAGTAATCTGGAATACTCAGATGCTTAAAGTTAAGCATGGGTGTAAGTGTTTGCAAGATCAGGATCTTATGCTACCCTTGACACTGTTTGAGACACACACACACAAAGACACAGTCCCTGCCCTGAGCAACTTGCAAACTAAAGAAAGAAAGAGAAGAACACTGCAATGATACAATATCTGCAGCCGTGTAACAATGCAACAGCTAGAGCTATTCAGTGTGTCGTTTTTTTCTTCAGAAGGTCATGCTAGCCATTGGTCTTGTTCTGTAAGCAGATTGTTCTGTATTTAGATTTGAAGATGTTTGGGGTAGGGGCTTGTCTGGTAAGCATGCTGCCAATCAACTGCATTATCTACATAACTGATGCAGTCGTCATCATCATCAATATCCAAGAATGGACAGATGACATAGTTTGTGTTTTCGGGTTTTGTTAAAAACAACAACGGTATTTGAACTTCAAACATTTCAAGCAAGTGTCATTTTTTTGTTTTCTTTCAAGGCACTGTGTGCATATGCCATTTTGTCTAAACAGGTGGGAAAAACACCAAAACATTCAACAGAATGCTTGGCAAGCAGCAGTGATGAGGATAAAGATAGATTGTACTGCGTGCTTCTACCTCTGTGAGTAGCAGCAGTGGTGATGGTTGTAAAACAGAGAAAATTTCTGACAGGACCTGCTATGTGCACTTGCATTGTGCTAGAGAACATGGGCCTGACCCAACTTCCAATGACCCAACTTCCATTTGCTTCAGTGGGAGTTGGATTGGGCCCTATGCTGCGAGACTGCGATGCAATGCCTGATTCTTTTATTTGGGTTGAGGACTGTATCTGTATCATTTCTATATTTCAGGGGCCCAGCATAGCAGCATCCCAGGTGGTTTTATCTAGAAACCAGGTCCAGCCCTGTGAATATCACAGTAATAGTACCTATTTAAAAAACAACAAACAAACAAACAAACAAAAACATTCTAAAGGTTTCCAGGATGGCCACTATATTTTGTATGCAGTTAGCTGCAAATTAATTGAAGGAACTTGGAATCCAAATTAATTTGGACTGAAAGTAAACCCAGTCCATCATGAGATAATTTTTATAGTTCTATATGGTCGATCCACACTGTACATCAATTGTCACTGTGCTACTTTTCTGGCTATGAGCACTGCTAAAAGTATAATGTGAATTTCCCCCCCTTCCTTTATTTAGCTCAGGTTACTCACCTTCCTTTCCCCCTGAAACCTAGAAATGCAGGAAGTTTTTCCAACATAGTTGAAGATATTCCAAATTCACCAAAAAAAATGAAACTTGCTATTTTTTTAAAAACAAATGTAATTTTCCCACTTAAGTATTGGATATTTTTAATGAAAAATGACCCATTTTCAAGGCAAAAGGGCAAATGCTTACTAAGAAATGAACAAAGTTTTAGAAACCAAGACACAAAATTTGGCAGACATGAAATACTAGAAACAGCACTGGGAAATGACTTTTGTAAAAATAAACTGTTCAGATATATTTACAGATATGCACTTTCAGCTACTCTTTGAGAAGAAATCCTGCCGCTGCCTCTGCAGACACAGAGTAACCTGAATGCAACAGAACCGGTGCAGATCCATCCACCCATATCACTCACATCAGCAAGGTATGCCATTGTGCAATGGTGGGACAATACTTAAAGGCCATGCAGGAGATAAACACCCTTGCAAGTCATGGAGCTTTGATCTGCAGTGGTGCTGTCTGTACTGCTTTATTTATTATTTTTTGGCAAATGGACAGGATGTAGGAGCAGAGCCCAGGGATCTGGATTTACACAGTCCCAAATTAAGCCCCTCACACAAAAATTTTCAGGTGTGGCACCTATGTGTATTGCTGAGAACAAATAAAGGAAATAATTAACAGTTGTGTCAAATGAATCTATTGCTGTTATTGTATTATTTGTGCACAAATGCAATATACAGTAGATAGAATCCTTAGGATCTATTAGACAATTTGAAAAATACATAAGATGTGCAAATAGTTAAATGTTCCCGTAGCAGATGTCCGTCACAAAAAATCAGGAACATTTAAAAATAGTTGTAGGTATTTTTTAAAAATCACTTGAGTTGCGGCATATTAAAATAAAGATAGTTCCCCTTATTGGAGATACAGTTTCCTAGAGAATCTATTTCCATATTTTCTTCTAAGAGCCCGATTTGCTAAAAGTAATAAATCGCTAAAACCATATAAAAAAGGGTTGTGTGTGGTTTTGGCCACTGACTCAGTTTGAAGCTTATTTGCCTCTGTTCTGGCAAGAAGCTAATTCTGATTCTTCTGTCACATGTTTTGTAGTACTGGGCTGTCACTGTGTCCTATTGAAAGTCTGGCAAAAGTGGAGGCAGGCAGATGACAAGGTATACAGATGATTTTCTTTTAGGCTGCTAGTCCTGGGGCTGAGAAAGGAATAAACTGTGTGCCCCAAGTGTCTCTGAGTGTTGTACTATTATGTTCAATCCCACTCAAACCTACCATGATTTGGCAAACATGAAGCAGGTGTAGAATAGAAAATCTTTGGGTTTTGCATGGTCCCTTTATTGCTCTTTGCTGGCAAGAAAGGTCTGTTACTGAGTTCAGCCAAAGGCTGGGGCAGCAATTTAATTCAACCATTGGCATCAACCTCCCTCTCAACACGACAGGAAACCTCTACTGAAGTCTGGCGTAAGAAGCTCTCTGTGGCTAACATCAGAAATGGATCTGTCAACTAGGAAAGAATCCACTCTTTCCTCTGGGCTCCTGGTAAATATTTCTCTGGGCTGACTGACGTCTAGCTGGGTGGGTATGAACATGGCCCCACATTAGAATGTCTGCTTAGTGGAGTCCCCCAACATCAATTTCAGTACCCTGGCTGTGACAAATGGAAATCAGACTCAGCAAAATAGGAGATTCCACTTTGCAGGAGCGCAGAGCTCAGAACACCTAAGGAGGTGTTACACCAGCTACTGGAAAGAAGGGATTTCACACAAAGAATACCAAATCGCCTATGTGATTGTGGAGAGCAGGAGGTCCAATGAACATTGTAGGCCAACAGATGTGGAAACTCCTTCCAGCCAGATTGAGCCTGGTGCCTAAATAGGACAGTGATGGACAGATTAGAATTAGATAGATAGATAGATAGATAGATAGATAGATAGATCCTGAAGGCCCACACCAAGTATAAATATAATATTTTATGTATTATTTTAGTACATGTCTTGTCTTACACCAACAGTTTCCTCCTGGCCAGATTGTTTAACTATAACCGTTCATCTTCTCTTTAGGGCAAGGATATGTATTTGTACAATTTCTAGCACAATGGGGCTGCAATACAAATAATAAACAAAAATGCTTCTCCTATTCCCACGAAGGAGGTCACAGAAATGTATTTTGACTAGTTGCATCAGCAATGTGGTTCTATGTAATGTCACATAAAATAAGGCTACTAAATCATAATGGTGACACTTGTGAATGACAAAGAACAGTGAGACATCTCAGACCAAACTGAAAACATGACTCCAATGAAACCCACACAAGGAGCTACTCTTATTAGGTGGCCTTCAGTCTTAAAGAGACTTGTCCGAAGTATCTCCAAACACAAAGGGTTTGGCTTTCCTCTCACTTCCACCAGTAAAAATCAGAATTAACTCCACTGAAGTCAGTAGAGTTACTCTACAACTGCTGTAAGAAAGATCATAAGCAGACGTAATGAATATGCTGCTGCTCCACCTTTCTTATAAAACCTCTGTTAATCAGCTGATTTTTATCAATCATTTGAATGGTTGCTTACCACAGGTTTCAAGATAAGGAAAAATCCTTCATTAACAGACCCAGCTCCATTACCTACCAAAAAATTATTTGATTTGGTGTTTCCTCCTCCCTCCACCCTTCCATGTACTTTGGATCCAGTTATGAAGATAATCAAAACCTAATTCCTGCAAATTTTGTTTTCAGAAGCAGTCAGTATATTACTATTTTTTTCTGTCTGTCTTCAAAAGAGCATGCAAACAGAAGCCTCCTTTTTGAGATTTAATGCAGTCACTACCATGAAAGACAGTTTATGCACACATTTCAGTAGCTAGCACACCCTCCAGGTTCTTGGACTACCCTACCTTGGCAGCCAGACTCTGCGGTTTGCTGGAGAGGATCTCTGCTGCTTCCCTGCAGCGGGTGGAAAGGTTCAGGATAGCAGCAGCTGCTGCTATGTGGGTGTCTTCACTACATTGACCGTAGCTATAAGAGTTGGCATGACAAGGGCTCTGTGTGTGGGCGCTAGCACTAGGCAGTCGATTAGAAAATTTCACTGGATGTGAAAAATGCTTTGCTGTTGAAGAGAGATTTGATTAGCAATTGCATGTATGTGGTTTCCCCCATTAAACAGATTCATTTTTCAGGTTATAATTTCATACGTTAAGTTATGTGAAGAATACATTAAAAAACCATTTTCTATTGGTTACTCGGGATTGCTCTAAAAAAATAGGCTCAGGGATCAAATTATTTGATTTTTGTCACAAGAATACCTTTGGTATTTACATTTTTACCATAAAAATTCGAAGGGATAAACTCTGTGGTTCTTACTCAGGTTTTACTCACTCCTGAGCAAAGACTGAGTAAAAATGAGCAGGGATCTCAAGATTTGACCCCAACATTGCTCTTGCAACTTACTTAACAAACATATTGGGAAAAATAATCAAATTCATAAGGGATTTTCATTCTTAGAGCACCATTGTGTCAAAATAAGATGGAAGTGTGAAGATTTAGGTAAAACAACATTAAGGCTATAGCCTGCTTGCCTTACTTCTGTGAGCAGCCCCATTATTCAAATGGGATTACTTGGATGAGTAAGGTGAACAAGAACAACAAGGAGTCTGGTGGCACCTTAAAGACTAACAGATTTATTTGGGCATAAGCTTTCGGATGCATCCCAAATAAATCTGTTAGTCTTTAAGGTGCCACCAGACTCCTTGTTGTTTTTGTAGATACAGACTAACACGGCTACCCCCTGATACTTGACACCATGCAAGGTGAACAAGATTTGCCTCTTGGAGAGGCTGGGGAAATGGAATACAAACATTACCCCTTGGGGACATGTGCAGTATCATGTTAACGAAAATCCCAATATTTAAATGTTAGACTTAAAAAATACAACCAAAGAACATTCAGAGTTAAGGTGGTACTTAATTCATCTTGTTGTTCCTCTTATAGCTGGGATCTTCTGGAATATTATGTAGCTACCAGACACAACGAGGTCAATTAAGAATGAAGAGATTGCCTTACAGGTGAATAGAAAAGCTATTTTACATGTCAAAAATGGAGTACATGGTTCTATGTTTCTCCCCTATCACTAACAAAGACTCTAAAGGAGAGCCAGGAGGTGCCCTTCTTTGCTCTGTGTTATAGGTTGCTCTGACTGTGATAGGGGAAACCTAGAACCATAAATTCAGGTCTTCACAAACAATAACAATGCATCCTTTCATCTGTAGCTCTTAAAGTGCTTTACAACGATGTGTAAAATTGGAAACAATATTCAGCTGTATTTTAAACAAATACATATCTAGAACCTAAGCAAAAAAGAAGAAATAAGCAAAATCATAATTCTTTATCAGCATCATGAACATAAGAACATTGCTGCACATAACCATGTGTTTGTTATGTAGCTGTGGATTGAACTACAGAAGTTGGGATCCAGCTATCAATCCCCAAGATTAAATTCCCTTTGGATCTAGGTTTTTCACCCATTATACATTTGAGGGCTACATAAAAAATTTAGGTCAAGATCCAAACTTCCCTAAAATTTTGGGATGCTTTGATTAAAAGTTATAGGTCAGACCCAAAAGTCATATCATCCCCAAAACAATATTTCTTTTGTACACTGACTACAATTGAGCTCCGTGCTTGAATGTTTCTAAATATTGGATCCATCTAGTGAGAACTGAGACTGACAGCCCAATTCTGCTCTCCCTTATACCAGTGCAAATTACTGTAAAGCCGGAGTGTCTGGAAAATCATTAGTCTACGCTTTTTATCAGTTAGTTCAACTGATCTGAGTCACCGAACCTACTTAAACTAGAGTTTGATTTAAAGTGCTTCTTCCATTATCCACTTCAAAGATACCACCAAAAAAACCATGTTACTAAATGAGCATGTGTCATGTGTCAGCAGGTCAAATTCATATGTGCAAAATCCAAAGAGTACTAATGAATTTCTTGCATCTGAAGAAGTGAGGTTCTTACCCACAAAAGCTTATGCTCCCAATACTTCTGTTAGTCTTAAAGGTGCCACAGGACCCTCTGTTGCTTTTTAATGAATTTCTAGATTCTTATTTGCTTAGGCTGCTGAACAAAACTCTACACAATTGTTTTATTATTCCAATCCTTCATACGTCCCCATGTCTACTATATTCATGCACTCTTACACTTTTGTCTTTGCATTGTAGTAACAGTTGTGTATTGTGCAATCTTCACAAGCATGATGTTAGAAAATTCAATTAATTATATGATGTTCTTTTGAAATTGTATAATGAATTTATTTGCATATATATGCAAACATTTCAAATATAAGCACTTCAAATGCAACTGTTAAATAGACTTGTGCATGTGCAAACAAATAACTAAAGGAGCATGTCCACTTCTGTGCACAAAATTAGAAATTGTTCATGCAAGTGCCCAGTAACACACAAATCTGTTTGTGTTTGAGCATGCCTCTTTTACAGGCCCAACTTAGGTTTCTACATTTGTAAATGTGGCCTTCAGATACTCCAATATAAATAGGCTTGGCAGGATTAGATTTTTGTCAATAAACATCGTGCAGACACAAAATGATGAAAAAATATTTCCATTGATAATAATTGAAATTTACAGATAGGCAAAGTAAGAAAAATGCTCCTTGAGAACTTATTAGAATTTGATTTAAGGATATTTACTTTGTATATTTTGGCATGTGGTGTTGACAGTTTGTGTTTTAACAGTTATAAAGCTTGAAATTTTTGAATCTCAACATCTACTGTCACTAAACAATTTTTGTCTGACCTCCCCTATTGTCCGACTCCCACATAATTTCCTGCCACTGTGAAAATGTATATCAATAAAAATTGAAAAACATATTTTAAAACAAATATCAATATTGTCTGTCAACATAAAAAATAAAATCAAATTGTGCCATACCTAAATATATATATAAGCTATTAATAATTTGAAAGCTAAAAACAGGGTCTTCTTTATTATTATTTTTTAATTGCTGCTTTTCTGTTCACCTTAACTATGCCTGTCCTTTGTTTTTTTGGATTATGTGAGCTGTATAACATTAGGTTATTTTTTTCCATCTTCACTTTCTTTGGTTATATTTTAATGATAGCAAACAAAACAAAAATTAAGAAATACTTTCATGGCCATTGTTTTGGATCCACATTCCTTTGAACCCAGCTCTGACATGAAAGAAACCCCCTTAGGATTCTTCCATTGCCCTCAGAGCAATGGCATTTTTTGCCAAGATTTTGTGCACACATTAAAATAGCTGTAACAATAGTGGTGTTATTAAGGGTTGATGCAACAGAGTAAAAACTTACAGCAGTTATCTGTGTGGATCCTACAATGAAGAGGATCTATACATGTAATTACTCATAACAGTGTGCTAAATTGTGATACCTTACTCACACTGAGTAGTAGCATATTGCACAAATAGTCCCTTTGGACACATCCTCAGCTGCTGCAAACTGGCATAGCTTTATGGATGTCAATGGAGCTATGCCAATTTATGCCAGTTCACGATCTGATCTCTAACTTAAATGGGACTACTCATGGTGGAATAGTACCACATGAATATGGGTATCACAATCTGGCCCAACAGGAAAGCGACAAGTCAAGTATTTTCTTTTTTACCATGGAATTGCTTTTAAAAGCTTAATTAACAAATAAGATGTTGTAGTCACTCCAGCAGATTTTCAGGTATACTGATCACAATGGGTTAAAGACATTTGCTAGTGTGCATTATTTCCTGAAACAAGAAAACTCTCAGATAAATATTATTTTTCTTTCAAGTACGATGGGGGTTTCAAGCTTACATTCAAGGAACGGTGGGGTTTTTTGGCCTTGCACTGCTGGTGCCATTGTGCGTTTGCCAAAGACTTGTGCATCAAAGCTGGCATAGTCAAATGGTACTTTCCCAAACTTCTCTTGCTCTTTTGTCAGGGTGGCTCTGGGAGAGGTGGCTGGCTGTGCAGTTCGGTAATTGTACTGAGATAGCTCGAGCTGCTTTGCTAAGTTTGTCCTGCAGAGACTGCCAGAGGGAGAGTGAGAAAAACAGAAAGGACAAACAATAAGAACATCTTTTTCAGTACCTTGCATTGAAAGACAGGATATAGTGGGATGGCACCTGCCAAAATGGATATAAGTAAGGATCATAAGCATTGCCTTTATAGAAGCCTATTTTAGGGTGTACACGTCAGTTACAAAAATTTATTTTGTGGCTGATCTAGTGGTCTAGCAATCCTGTAACTTACTAACAGAATTACTGTTCTGTTTATAGATTCACTACCGTAGGATGGTGTTTCCTTTCTTTAAAAAAGGACGAGATCATGCTTGGTCTTTTGCACATGAGTCAGCGGGGGCTTGTAGAGCTGTGGATCACTACCATCATTCTAGAGGTGGGCTTTCTGGGCAAATAAATATGATAGAGCATGGTCCAAAATAATTGCTTCTGCTATTTGTGAGGAAAGAATAATTAACAATGTGTTATTCCATTTAGCTACTGTGCCGTAACTACTTGTCTTCAATAATTTCCTAAGGACTTTTCATACGTAGAGTTAAGGCACGTGCAGTTGGCAGACACATTGACACAATATTCTGTAATGGCTCAGAAGGAGCCATTATAGCCAATCATGTCAATAATCCACAAATTAAAGTGCCCCCAAATAGGCCTGAATATAATAGGCCATGATGGTGCTGATGCCAATGATGTGCAATTTATGCAAGTCTACAGGATCAATAGGACTCTCAGACCAAATACAACCTCAATGAGAGATTTTTTTGGTTGGGATTTTTTAAAGCACTTTTTTGCTACTGTAGTATAAAACATAAATTAAACTGAGTAACTGCATTACAGTAAAGTAACTGGATGGGTCAATCAGAAATCTGTTATAGCAGAGAAATAGAGCAATGAGAGTGCTTAGCCCACTTAAATACTACTACGCTTACAATAGTTAGATGCTGCTGTGATTGCCAAGGGTTTCCTTTGCAAAGGATCTCAGTATAAATCAGCATGGAATCCCATGCTGCAAAAACGGGGATGAGCTCACGAAGCAACAAGATCTTTAACCAATCCTCAGGAGCCAAAGCATTGCAGCAGAGGGACAATTTGGGAAAGCTTCTTAACAAGTAACTCCAGTCTAATCAAAATAGGAGGCTGGTTAACACTAGGAAGGCACTCCAGAACCACCCCTGAAATAATGGTTTTGTGTTGAAATAATATTTTTGAGATTTTTTTACTCATCTTTCAAGGACATGCATGTAGTCATTTAATGTTAGTTGAACACACAGGGACCCGCTGAGTGTCCTTTGGTTATCACAAGTCATAATCAGTTTTGCTACCCACATTTTTGTATAGGGTCAGCCTGCTACAATGAACTAGGCTCCCTCAGTAGCTCAGAGTTAAAAGCTGTAAGGAACGAAATCCCTTACAAAATAAAGCACAGCATTTGGACAGAAATACCTGTGTGAGACATGTCATGTGAGACTCCTACCTGTGAACCTGAGCGTGGCACTGTCCAGTTTTAGGAGAATCATGCTGATTTTTTTCCTGGGACATTGCCAATTTTTCAGCTGCAGCAATTGGACAGCCAGAAAGACTGTTTAAAAAAAGAGTGGCATGATTTGAGTTACCAGAATATGAACTTATCTTTCAGTCCTAAAGGACCTGAGAGGATTTCATAAATTACAGATGGCTTCTCCTACCACTGAGTTGTAGCCACCGCTGGGATGAAATGTGGCAGCTGTTTAACAATGCACAGAAAAAAAAATACACACCAATTTAAGCCAAAAAGCAAAGAACGCTGGAGGGTGAAATTCATTGGGGTTCTCGAGGCTCATGCAGGCCTTTCATGCCATTGTTATCTCAGAGTGTCACTGCATGTAGGAAGGCCATGGGTGGAGCAGCTGCATTGGGTGGCCTCCTCATTGGTGCTAAACAAGCCTGCACTGAGTATGTGGAGTTTGAAGCATGTCAAAGAATCTGTGACTACCAGGGTCCAATAGGCCCAACTCCACCTATCACCCCCTCTCCCCCACCCACACACAGTAGAAGTAGCAGCTGCTATTTCAGATCCAAATGTGGCTGTTTGGATCCAGATTTGGGGTCCATCCCATTATGCAGAGATGGGTCAGATGTGAAATTTGTATGCTTCTTGGGTGAAATGTTTGGAAGTTGAACCAGGCTGAAAGTTTTAGGCTGTTCAGATCAGAGGTTCTGGGCCAGGCAAATCTCTATTTAATTTTTTTTAAAAAAGGTCTATTTTGCCCTCAATGTCAGGTGAACTATTGAATAAACCCTATTACAGATTGATAGGAAGGCGGACTTTGGCAGAAAAAAAATTAAAAAAATCTGGCGTATGATTGTGAAATAGGTACATATCCTGTCTCAAGTTATGTTTTCTCTTTGCTGCTGATTTCCAGTTTGCCTCAATTCCTATCCATTTATAATTAGCAGTACTGATTTATAATATAGTTGGTCTCAAAGGGGCTGTAAATGTGACCGGGGTTTTCAAACAAGAAAATGACTAGAAACATTTCCATTTCCTGTCCCCGACTCCATCCCCTTATTGCAACCATCCACCTGTCGCAACTTGTCATAAACTGTCTTTGTTTTACTCTTATGTACCATGACTAGCACAATCAGGCCCTGATTTTGGCTTCTCCAGGCAACTGCAATATAACAGTAAAAATAACAAGAATGCACTATGTATGCATACAGCATGTAGGACAATGGGGCTCTGATTTTGGTTGGGGTGCACATCTATTTATTTAATAATATTTCATTTACATGATTAAGTTTCACATATATTTTGTTTCATTACTGTAGTTTGAAATCTCATCTCTGAATTAGGAATCATGGATTATGTCATACCTGGTACTGGAGATAATATTTTTGATACTATACTGAAATTTAATATTTAACACAATTGTGTAGATTAATTGCTTGATTATAAATAATGTTAGCTATCGGTCAATCAGTGTTTGCAGTACATTATATTGTTCATATTCCTGAATTCCAAATATATGTGGCAATTTCCTCCCAGCTACATATTAATTTGAATGGATGCTAACTGATCTGGATTACCTTCTGTGTGTGTTGCGATTGCTGTTGACATGTCCTCTTCCAGTACATCCTGGAGTGGGGCACTTTAAAACATTTTCATGCATGGCAAGAACTAAACACAAAGAAAGAGTAAAGGGTAGCAACATACATATAGTAATCTCTCTCTCTCTCTCTCTCTCTCTCTCTCTTTCTTTCTCTCTAAGGAACATTTTCTTCTAGCAACATAAAAAATTCTCAAGTGTGATGCACAAAAGCTTGTCTTCTGATTTTGTACCCTCTAGCTCAAATGAAACTTACAAATTCAGAAAAGATGGTGCTGAGAGGCCTATGCTATAGTCTCATGTTGTGTCATCCGATGGCCCCTGCCTGGTTTAAATCAGTGGCCGGGCAAGCTTTAAATGACATCAGCACTTTTCACTCCTTATGCTGGAGTAAGAAGATGATACATGAGTGCAAAATCCATCTGTCCTGGACACACCCCTTTTGGCTCTAGCTCCACCCACTTTAGTTTGCATCCCTTACTCTCTTCTGCTCAGTATGTATGTAAATCCACCTTATGCCAGTGGACCCTATCCCCAAGCTGTAATTTGCACATTCAGGGATCTCTGACAGCATTTGTGCCATTGGAAGCCATTGTAGTGACAATTGCATCAGTAGTGAATAGGACCCATTGTATGTACATTTCTCGGCTCCCCAACCAGAGTAGCTGTTTTGGATCTGTATTTATCAAACGTGAAGTAAAACATAATTCTATAGCTTTGTACATCTCCCTTCATGCTGTCAGCTCTACGCTATCCTTTTAGGTGTACACTGCCTCAAAAGATTGTCTGATTGTTAATCAACTGGGTTGTTCTGTTAGTAAGCAAATTTTGATTACAGATAATCATTTTGCACCCAGCAGAACAGTACTGAGCTGATTGGAAGTGTGATAATTAACAAAGACTTGCTTTTTAAAAAAGTTAATGTTGTTGAGGCCTTCCAACTGCAGCAGCCTGGTTAGCTCAAGAGATGTTTCCATAAATACAGATTTAAAAAAGAAAGCTACAATTAAGAAGAGGACACTGGTAAAGTGCAAGTATCCCTTTAATTTGTTGTTACGAATGCCACTACAAAAAAAAAAAAGAAAAGAAAACCAGTCAGACTGACTAAGTTGTTCAAAGTAATAGTTTCACATTCTATTTTGGCTTATTATATATCATTTCACTGCATCATGTCAGAAGACGACATACCCAGCACAAACCAATGTAATCAGACTGGCACAGCAAGAAATGAATGGGGAATTCAGGCTGGGCTGGCCACACATAGGTTAGCATAATACAGTCATAGGAGAGAGGCATGCTATGAAGCAACTGCCGGATTCCCTCTCCTTGGCAGGTGGAGGTGACCCGCTTGGTCTCAGTGGGAGAGGGACATACCAGTCACATAGCTGAATGCACACGTCTGAGCCTCCAGTTATTTGAAATGGGAAAACAGCACACTCAGACAGGGCTATGTGATAGCCCAGCTATACTGGCCAGTGTGTGTGTGGGTATGACCTTGTTGTTCCGCTCCAGCCCCTTCAGGGAGGTTCGTGCCACTACAGGTGCTAGTTTTAACCAGGCCTTGAGCACCACAAGTGTAAGGACTGGGATTGCAACTCTACTCTGCACAGGAGCACCAGAGTGGCAAAAGCTCATCAAACCATCTCCTGCCTTGTGCATCTGCACAGAGCTAGCTACAATCCAGCCCTGAGTGTTTACACTGAGTGTCCAGTATGAACTCACATGACTTAGAGACTTAGGCCTGGTTCAGTTGCTCTCTGTACTGTAGGATGATACTCACTTTCTAGTGGCACTCTGACTTTATGCGGACAGCCTGAGAGACTGCGGTGATGTGGGTACAGCCCAGTCACATGCCCTGTGCCATCACATCCTGGGATGGGACATTTGGTTTCTCTTTTTTCAGGCCTGGGTGAATCTGTAGAGAAATCAAATAAGGATTTTGTCCAGTTATGGTTTCCTGCCTGCACTCAGCTGAGTAGTCTTAGAAGTGTGAAATAACTTTTCTATATTTCAGATGCAATTTCCTCCCAAGGCTTTAACTTAGACTTAGAGTAACTACACAATCTAAGCATCTCTTTTGATTCTCACATTGTCTCTTTTAAACAATGACTTTCACCTCCCACTATGCCATTGTGTGCTAAACGTACGCGGCTTAGGGATTGTGATGTCACTTATTCCATTCAGAGCCTCAAGCAGGACACAAGCCACATCCATTAAGCCAGAAATTGGCAACAGCAACCAACAGAAAGATCTAAAAAGGAATAAATATTGAAACAGAAACAATCTTTTATACTGTTAATGCCAGGTTCTGGGAAACTGGGATCACCATATAAAAGCTGAGGGATGAAACAAACAAACAAAAAGCATTGCAACCAGGAGCAGTTCCTTAAATATCACAGATCTCTAGGTTGTTGGTCCTTTGTTAAGAAACTGAATACATGCCACTTTACATCTGAGAGGCTAGGCAGGCAGCTCCCTCTGGTACACATGGCAGCACTGCTCTGCAGATCAGCCCACAATGAGAGTGCAAACATGGAATAACTGATACCCTTTCACAGGGCACTATCTCAGCCCACCCGTATAACTACCAACGTACAATGAGGCAGAGGCTGGGCTCTTTAGTGCATTTTTCAACTTCCAATTGCAAGGTACTAGCAGTGTGCAGGAAGTACCGATTAGAAAGTGTTTATTTTGATTTTGAATGCAGAATCTAAAAGGATGAGAAGGGAAGTAATTCTGATCCAGAAATTCTCTTGTGAGAGGAGACAGACAGCAAGTGGACATATAAATTGCTGAGGATGGTTTCAGATCAATCTGTGATTCACTGCCAACAACATGGAGTTGAGGGGAGATAAACAGCTGTAGTCAAAGACAGGTTAAAGCCACCTAGTAGGATATTTTGCTAGGCTACGATGTAGAACCAGAAGCAGCTGCGGGGTTAAACTTTCTGGCAAGCCTTTAGATAAGAAAAATGTGGAGGAAAGAAAACAGAATGAACATCAACAGGGAACCACAGTGCCTGTTAGAGTCACAGCAAATCAGAAGTAAGAAGTCACTGTAGGAAATTGTTTACAGCACTAACAGAGAACAACAAGTGGACCTAAAACAAAAAAATCATTTACTTTAATCTTCCATTAATCTGAAATCTAAGTGCACGTAGTGTAAAACATTAAGTGGAAAGAGTAGGATCAGTATAAGGTAACAAGTACATTTAACTGACATAGGAGCCACAAAGAAAAAAGAAAAAAAAGAAAAAGCTGAGAAGGATGTGGAATTCCCAACACAATTGGTATAAGAAATACTGGCCATAGTTGGATTTTGTAAATGAAAAAATTCCAGACCTAGTACCGTACTGTAAAAAAAGCTGTCAGAGCATATGGAGCACATGGAGAAGTAGAGTGAGGGAAGCTCAAGTTACTTTTCCTATGAAGGTTATCTCTGAACCAAACTGCAAACTAAGTGCTTGCTTGAGAATAATCAGGAAGGACCAGATTTTGCCATTCTTACCCACATTGTGCAGTACGCTACTCTGCAAGTAGTCCCACTGAGTCCAATGTGACCATTCCTGGAGTAAGGGTGAGTATTCCACATGAGTAAAAGGATCAGAATCTGGTCTGAATTGATTATGGTTATTTGAGCAAATGAGGGTAAGGATAAGTATATGAAACTTAGGAAGGAGGTTGACTAGCATGTATGTACAGTGCTAAGGGCATTTTCATCTGTAAGCTGTATGTGACTTTCCACAGAAGAAGCAGGTAAATGCATACTCTAGTTAAGCAGTACAAGAGGGATTATACAGTGGTAACCCTTAAAAAATTGCCAGTTATCTTAGATTCTAAATGCCTTAGGTAACCAGTAAATAACTTACTTCAGCATTTGCAGTAAGTATTGAGACGTACTCTAGGGAATACTGCATATTTCAAAGGAATCATATTTGTTTATCAAAGGCAAAAATGGCAACTTTTATAGGGTGACTACTGCTTTACTTTGTATTTATAAAAGAGAATTCCTGGGAAAGATTAAAGTGAGTGTAAAGTGATATCTTTTGATGTTCCATAGTTATTCTCAATCCATGAATTCCATATCAAATGTGCCCAGTTTGCCAATCAATACAAGATCTTTTTAATCTCTGGCATTACAAGCCTGACTTGGTATCTGAAAATGGAAATGTGTTCTCTCTTTCATAGATTACCACAAATCATCAGAAACAATAAAAATTTTGGAATTTAGATGGCAATTTTTCTGGTGGTGAATGAGGCTGAAGAATATGGCTTGTTCCAGAATCTTTACTTTTGACGTAACATCCAGTACAAAATTGTTTACCAGCTGTAGAATAAATGTTTGAGCCAATATGAGTAATCAAAAATATTTCTTACGTTTGTTATTATAGATTTGTCTCCCACCAATGTCAATAACTTTGGTTTGTCTCCTTTCCCCAGCTAAATGCTCCAAAAGAAACCTGTCCAATTCTTTGTAGGTGCTGTGAAACACATGACCTTGCTCTGCCTGCAGAGCTATCGCTTGTTCTAGCAAACTCAAATTCCCTTTTGTTTTGTCCAGGTCAACTGACACGTCTGTAGTTTCTGATAGGCACTCATCATCTTCCTCGCTTTCAGGGAATGGATTCTGAATTCTCTTGTCAAAAGGATCAACATGAGATTCCTGCAATTCTCTTAGCTCTGTTTCTGAGTCACAAACTGTTTCACAGGGGCGAAATTCTGCTTCTTCAGTCTTAATTTCTGGAACTTCCAGAATGTCTTGTCGGTTACACCCTGCAATATATCTCTGAGTTACATGGGGCTTTATGCTAGTGTCTTCTGAGAAGTTCGAGGAACTGTCCCATTCATTGTCCAAAATTTCAGAGCTACTTTCATTGTCTTCAGATGAACAGTATTGTGGGTCGGAAACACAAATCTTTTCTTTTCCTTCCGATGAGTTAATTGTGTAACATTCATCAACATCATCACTTTCTGTCTTTAAGGACTGGATGCCACTGTCATTTAGGTTCTCAGTCACCATTTGAACTGGTGCATCTTTTGCTAGTTTTCCTATGTTCATTAAAGATTTGACCACGAGGTCCTGGTAGCGGGTGTAGTTGTCCTTCGTTTGACTGGAGTTTTCTTGCCCACCTGAATGAGAGGTTTCATCAGGTGATTTTGTAGTATTTTCTTCTATAAGGAAAAAAAGCAAGAGAAAAATGAATGCTTTCTATAGAGAAACTTAATCTTGATCTAACCTGGTTTCAATCTTAAATGGGAAGAGACTTATTAACAATCGCTGTTTATTTACTCAAGGATACTCTGAAAATCCTTAAGAAATAACACCCCCTTTTACCAAGATAATATCTGAAATTACTGGTAGTATATAACCATCACAAACCCTTCTAAGATTAAATCTGTGTAGTGTGGCTGCAGAGCCCTTTGAAAATAGAATGTTTTCACATTTTTCTTTGTTGAATATATAACATTCCTTTGATCTATTTTCACTCTCCTCCATGTCTAACATGCCCAAATATTTCTCAGAATGGGTCCCCAATTACTTTTCAAATCACTTCAGATTGCATGAAAGACCTTGACTGAAAAGACTCTATAGTTTACAAAGGGCAAGCTCTTGGTCACCATTACAGTTGCCACACTAAATGATACATTAGGTCATGCACAAGCAAACAGAAATGGTTCTTATGAATAGACTCTTAAAGGACTGCTAAAGACACCATTGAAATACACCCTGTGTTAATAAACATCTTTCTTTGGACGAAAAGCAGCAGCCAGCAGGTAGTAAAGGCTGCGTGTAGGTAAGGGTGTCAATGTTGGAAGACAATATGCCTTTTGTATCTCATTTAATTTTTTATAAAAACATTTGCTCTAACAAGGACACTCAAAAATACATCTCCATCATCTTTCTTTCTGGTAATTATCTCTCTAAAATCAACACTGGTTTGCCAGGATCAAGTAAATATTGCCATAGTAACTAAAAGCATTTTTGGACGAAGGGAAGAATTTAGTCACAACACTAGCCCCTTCAATAATGCTGATTATAGGGTGCATTCTTTTGTTGGGATCTATTCAACATTAACTGAAAATTTTAACATTTTACTTCCTAGAAAGAAGGATGGATAAATAAGCATATAATATTTGATAAGATGGACCCATCGTCTCCTGAATCAGAGGAACTCCAGGTTTAAATAATAAATTAAACATAGTCTAAAATGCAAATGAAGTTTCTCTCAATAACACAGTGAGCTATTAAGAGAAAGTGTAAAGGGTTATGATAATTTTAAAGTATTATGAACGACAGAAAACAAATAAAAAGCATTTTCAGTGAATATGTCCAATTCATTGAACTATTCTCTCAATCCACTTAACTACCCACATGTGTACAATAATGATTTATAGACATTATACCTAATTATGCATATTTGGGCTGTGTTAGAGTGCCTAACAAAAGCTCTAGAAAGCAACAATTACCTCTGTTGCTTAGCTACATAGTTTAAAATATTCCTATTAAGTGCAGATTATTGTGGAGGGGAAAAGAGGGACAAAAATGCACATGTGCACCACAATGCATTTCACTTTGCTGCTGCCAAACTGTTAGCATTTTGGGTCATTTCCAGTTTACATAATTGTTTGGTTCAACTGTTTGTTATATGTTAAAAGAAAATATTTATTAATTCTTATTCTTCTTCAGAAAATTGGACTCATATGGGGAGAGGTGGCCTCATGCACTATGTGCAGATAGTTGTGTGTTTTGGGTATTTTTTTTAAATGTCTGCAAAGCTCGGTGCAACTTTTAAACCAGCTCATCTCTCACTATAGACTTTGAAGTCATCTGAATGAAAAAGTTTGCTATATTTTCAAAACATGGCATCTAGTAATGATGATTGTGATTCCTTGTGGTTCTGTAATGAACCTCTGACAAATAAGTGTCTATGATTTAATAGCTTATCTCTCTGCTCTGCTTGGAATTACACATACTCCCATCACCAGGCCATTTTGATACAAATGGCTCTAATTTTTTTTATGAACAAGTATGCTTGATACATGCCTTTCATTAATTTACTGGGTAAAAGATTGTACTAACCATATTACCAACAACAAGATTAAAAAATAATGACTCAGCCCCCCCCCAAAATCATGAGATTGGTTTAAAAATTATGAGATTTTAAAAATGTGGATTTGGGTTTTTTTAATTGCCTTCTGTTTTTTGAGCCTTTGTGGTTCACATGTTGAAGTTTTTTTCTGTAACCACAAGGGCTTGAAACTTACATTAAGAAATTAATTAATGCTGATATTTCTTGAAATTGCATCACTCCTGGAGTTGGGGCTTTCAGACAAAAACCAAATATTGTGAGATTCACAATAAAATCATGGGAGTTGGCAACACTGTATCAAGATACCAAAAAAGTGATTTTAAAACACTCTAACTCTATACCATGCTGTCCTGCTCTCAGAATTTTCCTGGAGTTGTACAGAAGATAGACACAGGAGAAACTGTGCACATTTATGAGGATTAAAACACTGAAGTTATGGAGGTACAGGGTACAGCCTGAATCAGCACAGAAAAAGTCAGTTAAAGCTTTTTGGGAGACTGCTGGTATTATGAGATGGAAATACTCCTAGGAGGTCAGAACAGCCGCGAAACAGCAGAGTTGTGCTTGCTTGGGTCGGTAGTAAGTTTGGCTCAGTGATTGCATCAGAATGGGACAGTCAGTGCACAATTCCCTACTAGTTTAAGATATATTTTAAAAGTAACCCCCCCCCCCCTCAGCCCTCCACAGGAACTTGCAAGATGTACCCACAAATCTGCATTCCAAAAGAGACCCCTGATAGAAGATTGACCAAAAATAAAATCCTGGCCCCAATGAGGTCAATAGCAAAACTCCCATTGACTTCATTAGGGCCAGAATTTCACCCATAGTTCTCTTACCTGGATAATAAATTTGGCTTTCAATATAGACATATAAGTATACATTCTAGTTTTGTAACAGCTATACGTACCAGAAATGTAAAGGGTATTGGTTTTCAAGAACAAAGTTTATTCTATTCTAAGTAGATGTGGGTATAACTCTAGATCCAAAGCCCCCTAAAATTTGGGAATCTGCATCAGAATCTGGATCCCAATTCTGGGGCTTGAGGACAGCTTCCTCTTAAATAGAGGTACCATTACTTTTTCATATTATGTATGATTTCAGATTTCAGATTATCTGCCCATTTTCCTTAGATATTGATCTTTATAACCTATTGACAACTATTTTCTTTTTAACAAATGCAGTATTGATTCCACTGAAATCTGAGACCACTTTCTTAAGTGTTGGGCTAACAACTTGTGCAAGGCTCCTCAAAGAAAAAATAACTGCCAATTTATTTTGAAAAGTATTCCATTAATTTTGAATATATAGTTGAATGGTGAAGGCAGAAAACATACATACATAATTTATATATATTTATTTAAATATATATGTGTATTATAAATTTATCTTATATTCTCCCCCCAGCAGTCACATTTTGTAGCACCTGCATGGTAGAACTTTCTATAAATTGTTGAGCATGTTTGGGTTGGGTATTATAAATACAGTGCAGAGTCTAATGATCAGGTTAAATAGAACACAGATAATAGTCACATGAATAAAATTGCTTTGCTAAATGTTAAAGTCAACATTTTGTTAAGCAGGTGATTGCCCCCACACTCATGCTGAATATATTAACGTGAAAATCCTCTCTTTACAAATGTGTTTTTCTAAGTAGTTAGTTTTTCACTACATGTTTAGCCTCATTCTTTGACAGCCTATATTAAGAAGCAGACACCATTCCTTATCTGACCTGCAGTGATGGCAGGTCTCTGTGACCTACACAGCATTAACAACCATAGAAGGAGATGTTGTACAAGGTCCTTGTTTTTGAATTACCATATTTATATCCAGATTACAATGTATTATCTCAAATCTACTCTGAGCCCAAATCATTCTACATTCTTTTTGAAAGCATTCAGTTTGACAGGCCTCTTTTCTTTGAGGGCAGGAAGTTTACACTAATTTGGAGCCATTCTTCATTGCTACCTGTAGCAGGCGTGTCATTTGTTTCGAGGACATTGACGTCCTCCTGCAACTCTGTTCTGTCCTCATTTTCTTCTCTGCATTCCACAGTGGGACTGTAGTGACGGGGTTTCATTAACAGGGACTTCCTTTTATTGACTGGAACTCCTGAAATCTGTTCTTCAGCTTTTCTCTTCTTAGCCATGGAGCATTTGTAGGCACTGCATTGATTTAAAAACAGCAATAATGAAAACAAATTGGACATTATTAAACAAACAGCACTGTCCTATATTTTAATTTCAAGTAGAAAAAATGAGGCTGGTAAAATGCTAATACACTTGCACTTCCAGCCAGCTGTGTTTAGAGGATGTTTAGTTTTAGCTCTTGGATCTAGAGAGCAGGGCACAGACAAATCCATTGCACCGGTTCTCTTTCACTGCTACCAAAGTCTGGTTATAAAAAATCCTTAATCCCAAGTAAACATATGTTAATTTAAGATCTGTCCTGCACTAGATGAAATACACCCAGAAAGGGATGAGAAAAGATTTATATTGATTTGCTAATCCTGAGAAACAGCTAATGTGAAAAGTATACCACCAGTTACACTGCAGCATACTGTAACTTTATGACCCTTCTACTTACATGGGTCTGGATATGTGCTTGCTTCTTTTGCATTGCTGCTTGTGGGTTTTTTTTTTTTTTTTTTTTTGGTTTGTTTGTTTGTCTTTGATGGGTGGGTGAGAGTCCATTTTAAGATGAATGCATTTTTTCAGTGTGAAGACACATATTTAAGGGCATTTTTTGTGTGTGATTTATGAGATGAACTAAACAATGTCAATGTCTGATTTTTCTGGTCACCATGGCCTAGATTCACAAATGTACTTAGGTGCCTAAACTCCAGACTTAGGCACCTAAATCCCAGTTTTAAGCTCTACTGCAATTCACAGTGCTCTTACTGAACCCTGTAGGCACCTAAACTCCCTTTTACAGTAAAAGATCCCTAGGGTCCTATATTTCTTCCCCTGAGCCTCCATTCAGACACTGATCTCCCACCTAAGCCTCAGAGTATTTCACCAGCCAGGAGAAGGTAGGTGTTTGGCCACCTATGCCATGTATAGGACCTGATCCAGTAGGCTGCCTCGCAGCATGCTTACTGGATCTGCCCCCTCAAGCAAGTTCACACAACGCAACAACAGCTGCTTCCACCTCATCACTTTAGCGCAATGGTTTGTATATTGACCAAAGATGTGGAAGGCCTCCAGTTCAAGTCCCCCCTCTTCCAGAAGGGGAAAAGGGATTTGAACTAGGCTCTAAACCTCTCAGGTGAGTGCCCTAACCACTAGGCTATGGGATATTCTGCTAGGAAGTGCCCTCAGGCTATGTCTACAAGCTAGGGTGTGTTGATTGTGCTGCTTGTGTACACATACTCGTACTAGCTTTCATCGAGCCAGCACAAGGATAAATAGCAGTGTAGCCACGACAGCATTGGAAGAGGCAAAGGAGGTATGGCTTAGCCATGCCGAGTACAAACCTGCCTGAACCGGGTGGGTGCATACTCAGCATGGCTAAGCTGTACCTCCGCTGCTGCTGCTACTCAGGCTACCGCAGCTACACTGTGATGTATACTCATGCTAGTTCAGCCAGAGCTAGTGCAAGTACGTGTATGCAGGGAAATCACACCCCTAGCTCATAGCGTAGACATAGCCATAGTCTCTTCTGTTGAAGCTGTTTCACTGTGGATAAATAATTAAAAAGCTATTTGAGCCAAAGAGAGACAACAAGCAAGAGAGACAGCACAAGCATGAGAACGACTCAATAACCCGGTGGTTACAGTACACACCCAGGATGTGGGAGATCCAGAATCCCGACCCCTTGCTCTCTGACTTGTACTCTAACACTAACCACTGGGCTAAATGGTAGAAGGGGGGTCCTCCTCTTCATTGTTGTAGTGAAAACAGCACAGGTGCCTAACTCCAAAGGTAGTGGATCGCAAATAGAGATAGGTGCCTTTCTGCAGATCAGACTTGGGTGTCCCTTCTGTGTGTGTATATGTGTGTGTGTGGAGGGGCGTAGGTACCTAACTCAGGCTTTGTGAATCACAGAGTGCTCCTGTGACTTTCTAGGCTCCTGAAAGCTAGGTGCCATGACACTTAGTGTCACAACACCCTCAGTCCTTATGTGAATCCAGGCCTTTTCATTTAGGGGAGGTTACACTACGTTCTTGCTATTGATTTGTATAGATCTGTACACATTGGGATCTGTCCACAAGAGCTGAAATCAGATATATACTTCTGGCACACATGGTGTGCCATATTCCCCTCTCCATTACACTAGTGCACTCCCACCAATGCCAATGGGATTGCATCAGTGTCATGGACCGTACAATGTGTCAATTCACTGCTTTATCTATGTCCATATATCTTGTCTATTTACGGGTTTTTTGTGGCTGCCCTATGCTTCATTGTAACTGAGCAAATTTCAATAGGTTTCCAAGTCATATTTCTGCAGACATAACATGATGTGCATGGAATGCTGATTACTACAAAATTATCTCAAGGGAATATGAAAACAAACTTTGGTTGAACAGCTCAGCTAATGTGCATGACCAGGAACTACAATATATACAATATTTGGTTCCTATAAAATACTACAAATAAATAAGTTAGTAAATAAATATTTTTCCTACATATCATAGGCCAGATCTTTAGATTTTATTGGTGCTGTGCCATTTACTAGCTGAGAATGTAGCCCTGTAACTTGATTATAACTTTTACATATACCTATTTATAGGTCCGCAAAACAAAAATGTGTGTGAAATATGCTATACCTTCCACAACAGGTTGAGTAATGTAACATTTTGTGGTGGCTGTTTCACATTTGTGCAAGCTTTTGGAGTGGAAGGTTAGCAGAAGATCTAAACATATCTTTCAGTTGCAACAAGACCTGAATATCTATACGTCTGTCAGCTATCTAGTATATCTATGTATTCAATGCAGCCCCCACCATGCTAGCATCTGAGTGGCATGACAATCTAGGTCAGTGGTGGGCAACCTGCAGCCTGCGCCGCTTCCTGCAGCTCCCATTGGCCAGGAACGGCGAACCGCGGCAACTGGAAGCTGCAGGCAGCCATGCTTGAGGACGGTCAATGTAAACTCTGTGTTGCGGCCCACCAGTGAATTACCCTGACAGGCCGCGTGGGGCCCCTGGCCGCAGGTTGCCCACCAGTGATCTAGGTGACACATCATAACTAAGAAGTCAAAATGTGACATTTCACTACAAGATCTGCCTCACAACACAATATTCTTCAACCCTTTTCTCACTTTTTGTATAAGTAATTTTTCATTGTGGTCATTGTTCTCTCAGACAGGAGAATACAGCTATGTAATATGACTAATAGCATTCATATTATATCTGTCACAGATGAAAAAACTACATTTATGGATCAATGTAATCCACTCATTGGTTTCTAGACCCTAGGAAGCATCATAAATCTACACAATGCCCTTGGGTACTGGATTTCGTATTTGGCTCTCTGATTTAACTGCAAGATTTGCAAAAATCCATGTCTCCAAACAGCTCCCTATTGGTTACACATATTACAAGGCGCAACAGCATAAATTAATCCTTCCAAGATATCTTATGTGTGCTAAATTGGCACAAATTCTGATTGTTTTGGATGGTAGCATGTGACTAAACTTTAAGCTTTTTGTTAAAAAAAAATCCATTTCTGGCCAAGCACCTTTTTGGCAATCCACCACTGTAAACATGAAGGATATGGAAATATGAAGATCTGCAATTTTAGGAGATGTTAGAATGCTACCAGTGTGCATCTTAAACACAGTGGTTGCTCTTGATCTACTGAATGCTAAACTTACTGTGAGTGCCATTAAAACCTGGATGTTAACCATTTGCAGTAGTTAAATGTATTATGAATTTTGTGGTATTTCTCTTTTTGACAATAGTGCATACCACAAATATCACTGCACAATAAGTGTCCCTTTTGGAAATGGTGCCCCACAGACACTGACACAGATAGACATACACAGACACAGACACGTCCACCCACCCACACCAGAGATATGCAGTGTGGATTGAAGTGCATAATGTACCCTGAAAAAAACTGTGTGGAATAGTTTATTAGTCTTTGTTGCTGAAGTTCTGCAATATTGTATAACTCATAATAGTCATGGTGTTGCAAAAAGGCTGGAATTACAAAAAAGAAGTAGAAAGAACCATAACAATGCTTTATAAGCCAAAACTATCAAAGTTTACTTTTTAAAACTTTTTCATTCATTTGTCAAACTCCAAATTTACCTCCAATGGATATTATGAGAATTTAGGAATTAATACTGTCCTCATTTCCATTGATAAAGCTGATTCCCACACAAGCTAAATTAAGACATTTTTAGGCTAGAAGTGCCCATTACATCATCTAGTCTGACCTCCTGTGTAACACAGGTGATAGAATTTCACCCAGTTACTTCTGTAATGAGCCCAATAATTTGTGTTTGACTAAACTGTATCTTACAAAAAGCCTTAACTAAATGGTCCACAGTTAAAGTGGGGGAAAGAAGGAAAGTAAGATTGTCATTCTATTGTTAAAATCTGCTGAATTCATTTAAGCAAATTGGGACAATGTATTTCCCTAGTTACATATTACAAGCTCACCACTGTGATTTCAGCAAAAATGTCATGAAACACATTTGTGTATCACAATATCCTAAAAGGTAGTCAAACTCAGACTTTGGCAGACCACAGGCAAGAAAGAATACCAGAGACAGGGTCTCCTGCCTCCTGGAGTTTCACTCTGGGAACAAACAGCAGGAAAATCCCAGGTGATTATAACTAAAATCAACTGGCATCAGGGGAGATGCAGCTCTGATTTACATTCTTCACATGACTCCACACTCCCCTGTGTATGATGGATCAACGCGGAACCACTTTCAGAAGCAAATGTATGATAACTTCAAGTTCTGTTTAATTCAAATTTTGAGGCCAAATTCTGCTCTCAATCACATTGCTGTAAATCCAGATTTTAGCCCAGGACGCCCACAGATCTGACTCTTCTCAAATGTGCTGTAAGCACATCTTAGAGCCAGAGGGCTTTTCCTTTATGAAGCAGTGCGATGCATTAGTTTGCCCACATCATATTCCTTTGTCTAACCAGTGCTGCCAGGCTCAATCAGCTCTCCAATAGAGTTTCTAGAGTTTCCTCTTCTCTGATTAAAATAAATATATTTTATCAGAACCAAATTTATATAGGCTTATTCCTGACACCATTCTCTGAGAATATAGGTGCCAAAGATTGCAGTGATTGACTCTTTTTTAGGAAGCTCAGCTTATTCTTCACAGGCCAGGAAAGTGACTAACATTTTTAACTCCAGTAGAAAAATCCTCCTGCCTTTGCTGTTAGTGTCCTTTTAAGTTGCTACTTCTGAATCTTGAGTAAAATCAACCAGACGTCCACAGCCAGTTCAAATAATTCACCAAGAACCTATTCTTCCTCTTACCCTCAATCTCATATTGTCTTTAAGGAAAACCAAAACAAAACACCCTAACTTTACTACATGTAGTTGTTTCATACTCTTGATTTTAATTTTCAGTTCATTGTAGTTGCTGACTATTGATCTTACTACAAATTTCCTTATCAAAGTATATTTCTTTTGATAGTTTGTGCCTCCTTTCAAAGATTTGCTTTTTTAAATTTGTGATAGTATGTACGTATACATATGCACACACAGACACGTTGTCCATTTGTCTCGAAATGTAGATGTTTGATAACGGGCACCATAGGAATTTGAGACTCAGGCTAGCATGTAGATATTTGTGTCTATCTATCTATCTATCTATCTATCTATCTATCTATCTATCTATCTATCTATCTATCTATCTATAATCAGCTTAGATATCAGCATTCATGAAGTCCCCATTTCAGCATTGTCTTAAAAAGTTTGTCTCTCTCTCTGTCTCTGTCTCTTTCACACATACACGTTAGCAGAGATCTGTCAGGCTGTAGTTTGTCAAACAGTAAACCTATAATTTAGCTTCTCTATTACTCATCTCATAAATTCAACATCTAATAGTTTTGTTGCTATTTATCAATGGTCTGCTTGTTGTCATGGAACACTGATTCAGCTGTCAAGGTTATTTGGTAATCTGAGGCTCATAAAATGGGAGAAGATTTTTTTTTTGTTATGAGCCCAAAGCCAATACATGCTTTCCCCCAATTTAACTGTACTTAAATGTTATGAATAATAAATCATTTTAGTACTGCCTATAATGAGCAGATTTTTTAAGCAAATGAGTCAGCTACTAAAAACAATCCTGTATCAGATATCATAATACAAGCCACGAAGTTAAAGTACAAGACAATTGCTTGTGTTAAAAGAAGAGCCTCAAGTAAAGTTTTCATGCTTATAGGACACAGGCATTTTTGACAATTTTATCCCAAGTGCGTAGGGTCTTCCCTTTCCTTTCTTTCTTCCCAGATTGTGCCCGGGTGAATGGTGGGGCTAGGGAGAGTGGAACAGTGCTACACCTTCCCTAACCACCCAGTGGCCAATTTGAAGACAGTGAGAAAGCCGAATGGCTGCAGTGAACTCCCCTCTCCCCATTAAGCATTCCAGGGCACACAGCAGCCATTCTTGTTGCTGGAAACTGCCCTGCCTGCCCTTCCCCATAGGTGGCATGATTGTCAGTGGAGGATTTCCCACCTTGCTGTGAGTCTAGGAATTTTTCTCTCTTGGCAAGACTGGTAGATATCTGGTTAACTTTTTCCAGTTTCCTCGCAGTCTCCTGCAGACTGCCACGGGTGAATAAGAGAGTGCATATTGTTTAAACAAACAAATAAAAGAGGAAGAGAACACTGTCACACTTCCAGTTGGTATCCCAAGCAAGAGGCTTCAAGGGACCAGCTCCTGGGGTAAACCTCAGCACAGGACTGATGGAATCTGTAAGCTTGTGGGGCAAGAGAGTGTCTTAATTCTTCAATGACTGAGTTCCCCTTCACCTGCTCCCTCATTCCTCCTCACTGGGTGGTGGGATCCAGCATCAGACTGAAGCATGAACAGAGTGACGCAGCTTCAGCGAAGGGAGTTCCTTGGCTCCAGGATCTGAGGCGATTTAACCCCATGCCAGACCCAATTAATGCTTGGTAGTTAAAGGATGGGTCAGCCTCCTCATCCTCTAATATTAACTTTAATTCAGTTGTAGGCTGCAGCTTTAAATCCTAATGGAAGTTACAGTCAATATTTTACCTTATAGCAACAGAACAATTGGAAACCTTTGTTATACATTTGTATCGTGCAGATACCCTGGAATACACAGTGACAGTCAAATGCTACTTTCCTCTTACCATTGTCTCAGCTAGGTTACACCGATCCTCCTCTCTCACAAGTGAATCAGTGGCAGTAAAGCACTCAGTCACTGCCATCTATTATGTATATTCTGTTTTTCTACAATGAGTTTTAAGGTTTTTATTTTATTCTGTTTTTAACAGTGCAAAAGTACTGAAAAAAGCAGAAATGATGAAGGATTCCTTCCTCAGCCTGTCCATAATTTGCAGTCTTCTTCTATGGCTGTTTGTTGGTTACCTAGGAAACGGATGCGGATGGAATTTGATTGGCTGTCTTAACAGAGTGACTGTGAGAGCTATAAGCAAAGTTTTAAGTTGTAGATGTGTGAGTGCAACACACAGCAAATGTACATTCTTGAGAATGACATAAATCATATTTCAAGGATGGTGATGGGTGGGACCAATTGGTAACACCTAGTGCACAAAAGGAGAGGGCTCTCTCTCAGGCTAGGTCTACACTACAGCGGGGGTCCGACCTAAGATACGCAACTTCAGCTACGTGAATACCGTAGCTGAAGTTGCGTATTTTAGGTCGGCTTACCTGGCTGTGAGGACGGGGGAAAGTCGACCGCTGCCGCGCTGCCGCCGACTCCGCTGCCGCCTCTTGCCGTGGTGGATTTCCGGAGTCGACGGCAGAGCGATCAGGGATCGATTTTATCGCGTCTTCACTGGACGCGATAAGTCGATCCCAGAACATCGATTGCCTGCCGCCGGACCCTCCGGTAAGTGTAGATGTACCCTTAGGGACACATGATGAGACTGATCACATGGCAGTTGAATGGACGCTGGCTCTGGGCTAGAGATTGATTTTATTGGTGAAATCAACCAAAGATGTTGAAGGTAAATGCAAACAATGCAAGAGATGCCAATGATGAAAGGCAAAAACTCAGAGAGCAGCTAGCCTGACTAATACAACGGATAAAGAGAAATAATACTATTAATAGAACAGCATTTGCTGGAACACCAATAGTTGGAGACCAGTTTAAATAGTGTTAAGATGATAGGCCCGACTATGCGACTTAAAGAATTACAAAGACTCAAGGAGCATGTGTACATTTTGTAGCTCCATAGAACTAGAGTGCCCTGCCTGGGCTGCTATCAAGAGGAAGAGAGACAGAGCGATGATATTACTGTGATGTTTCTTCATAGATACAAGATATAAGTTGGTGTCTTCACAGGAGTGAATTGGTACACTCAAGTCTCCACTGAAGGTCAAAATTCAGGGATTTGTGTGGCATTTCTAATTCCATGCAGTTATTTACTGAATGTGAAAACACTCGGCTTTCCTTACTATACTCAAAGATACATCATAGAAAGTGGGCCACTGTATATTTCTCTGACTATAATTGACATGGCTCCTCCATAGACGTTCATATGTATTTAGCAGACATTACTGTTATTTTAAGGGGGAAAAGGTGATACAATTTCTGGCAGAGAATACTAATTTTGTGGGGCAGCATGCATTGCCCAGTCTGAACTGTGAAGCCTGAGTCCCTACCGGGTTTACTTCCTTGGGAGATAGAAAGAGGCACCCAAACAAGGCGATGGGATGGGATGGGATGGGCTAGTAGCCTGGGTATGATTTGTCCGAGACCATAGGTAGGTATTCAGGGCAGCTAACCTCTCCTGCCACCACAGCTACACTTCTGCTATTTTTCATGCGCTAGCTCAATCAGACCTAGTGTGGGTATGTGTTTTAGAGCTGGGATTTACACTTCTAGCTCTAGAGAAGACATACCCTAAGAGGTGCAGCACAGCCCAAGAGAAGAGAAAGCTAAGGTGCCTTTGCACCCTCCCAATCCAGGGTTGTTCTGTGTCCCCTGTGTAACGTCAGATCTGGGGACCTTTATAGGTTACACAACCTGGCCCCCGCTGCCTGTGTGCTGCAGAGCTGCCCAGAATCCTTGTAGCCCTGTATCCTGATGCCTCACAACAAAACACAAGGAAGGAGGATGCAAGTCCCTCCTACAACCCTGCCACAGCACATCCACTATGCCAGGGCTTGCAAGGGGATCCTCAGAAGACAGCCTTACAGCTGTCTACCACAGTGCTTGTACTTGGAGAATCTTTCCTTGGCCAGACATAGGGCTCATATTAGACACTTTGACTAGGCTAAAGGAGATGAAACAGATGTGAAGATTTCACCCACTATGTTTATCATCATGGTGATAATCATGCTCCCTTTGAAATTAAAGGCAAAATCTCAACTAATATGAATGGACACAAGTTAGTTAAATATTTGTGAGGAAATAAAAGTATGAATGGGCTAACTTAACTGAAGGGGAAAGCTGGTTCTAGTTGCTGTGTGGAGAGATTTTTGCAAAATTGAGCATTTGTATACATTTATTTTACAGCAATAAAAATACTGAGAAAAATATTCAGATGTAGAAGTTATTTCTAACTAGGGCAATGGTATGTGGAGATAGTGTGTGCCCAGTAAAAATTACATTATTTTACAAACAATTCTAGTCAATCACATGTTGGATGATATTCTGAGGTCTTCTAGCAGTGGGAAAGCACATTCAAGAAGACTGAAACATAAAGATAAACAATTGGATCATTAACTCAATTAAGACTCATTTAGGCACAAAGAAGGACACTTGAATACTGTTTTTCACTCTAGAGTACTATTTTTGTGCAATAACAAGAACCGCCTGACGTTCATGGATGACTTGTGACTTTCTGCAAGTGTTAAAATAATCTGTTCAGCTAGCAGGGAATCCAATGTGAGATATTACTTCTGAGAAAATGGGTTAGTTCCATTGATTTGTGATTGGCTGACAAGATACTGAATACAATTTGCCCTGGCTGCTAAGTTGTGGTCAGCATCATGCTATCTAAATCAATTGTTCACAATTGTGTTCAAACATCACACAATTCTGTAATGCAGATAAGGCCTTAGTAACTCAGAAACCAGTCTATAAACATTCAGATCCTTATTCCTATTAGAGATACAGGACCAGATTCTTGATTCAGTTCTGGCAGTGCACAGTGATCAGGTTCTGGTTGTAAATGGTCAGCAAAGAATCCCTCCAGTGAAGGCTAACTCCCTCACAGTGTAAAGCTGGCAGAGCCAGTTCCTCCCACTCCCAACACGAGGATCACATTAGGAGAGGGAGGGAGAAAGCAAGGAAAAGGCATGATGGAGGTCTGATTTGCTACAGAGATTCTCCAGTGGCTGAAGGTCCTTTAGAGACCGTGTTCCAGTGACATAAGTAGGAGCAGCTTGTAGGCTGCTGTAACTCAAGCTGGAGCTGGAAAGTATGATTCTTTGATGGTTCCTTCCTCTACCCTATACTGAATGGAACACGGACACAGGGGGAGCTCACCATTTTGTTTTTCATGAACGAGACAGACCTTCCATCAGGTTTCTTAAGTACATATTTGAAAAGAATTTAAATCAATAAACCATATCAAGGAAAGTCAGGCGTCTTTTATCAGAATTGGGGAATTGATATATTCTTTTGAAAGGCTTGGTAGACAAGTCCCATTTGGAGGACATTTTGCACTTGGGGCAGCCTGGGACTGCAAATCAGTGGAATTACTCCTCCTTTATACAGGCGTAACTGAGATCAAACTCTATCCTGATTTATACAAAATAAATAGATAAATATTATCTGCATAACAGAGATATCAGACTGGTGGTATTCCTGCTCTCCCATTTGCCTCTCTCCTTCCTCCTTGGACACCATAGTAATGGGTGTGGTATGAATGTCTTAGTAAATCACTGACCAGATAAGAGTGATTATTAGATACATTTGCCATTACTTGGTACAGTCATTGAGCCAAAATCAGGCTGAAGTAAGTGGGGGTAGCTCCCAGGGGAGTCTTTGAGCCATACCGAGCAGTGACTTAAATGATGGACCATAAATGGGATGGGTGTAAGTGCTCAACTAATATATAGAAAGTTGCACTGATTTGACTTTCAATAGGTTTGAATGTTATTGAATGTAACTTACCAATTGACAGGATGGAAAGTAGAGTTTGGAATGGGGGAAATTGTACCAGGAAACTTTAACTAGTGTCTCATCATCACCTGAACTCCTGCCATCAGATTCAGACCTGGCATAAATGGGTGCAACTCCAGTAGACTTTAGGGGGAGTTACACCCACTTATGCTAGGTCTGAAAAAACCCAGCACACTAAATCAGAAGATAATTTTTTTTTACTAACACCTGTTTGACCAACTTACATTGTTGTATTACTTACACAGCCATTATACTAATGCTGAATTTGACCTGCTGAATTTCTCTGGACCTTTAGCACTAATTCTTTCCCACCACTTACTTTCAAAAACTTCATTTTCCTAAGTCACTGTTCTTTCTGGTACCATATCATTTGATACATTTAATTTACCCCCTTGATTTAGCAATATGTTGATATGGATTATTTTCTTCTCTTACTTTTCTTGACTAATCACTGAAATTAATCCATGGACATCAAAGAAGAAAGGGCTACTAAAGCCAAGGAGCAGGGAAGGGGATCAAGGAGTAACTGAAAAATCGGAGGGAACATCACTGAAGGATGGTAGTGTGGCAAAGCTTCACACAGTGCCAGCATTAGAGTGGAGTTGTTCGGGGGTACAATACAGATTGGTGAAGGTTGACAAAAGGGTTAGAAGAAACCCTTGGTGGGTTAGAAGAAACAGCTGAAAAGACTAGAGTCCTGATTCTGTTCTCCCATGCCAATACATAATTCGATTCACTTTGATAGAATTACTCCTGATTTACTCTAGAGAATCAGGTCCCATGAAAGTACTGGAGAAACAAACGAACATCATGTTCAGGTTGGGTGGATAAATCAGGAAGAACAGGAGAGCAATTGAAGACAGTGTGAGGAGCAGAATCTAGGAGGACCATGGTACAACCATGAGAATGGAATGAGTGGGGTGAGAGTGCTCCCTCAGCCACCAGGTGTGCCGCACTGCCTGGTCCATTTGCGTGGTGTCTCATTCACAAAATACACACCGTCTGTTTCTTTTCCCTGTGTGGGCCTTTAATTTTTAGGTTCCAAGCACTGCAGAACACAGAATAGGCATGTGTCAGAAGGAGCCTGCCACCCCACCATAACAGACTGATTCCCACTAAGCTTGCAGTCTTCGGTTTAACACTATTACCTAAGTGATCAAGGTGCTATAGCTAGCACTCTGTCAGATCTTGGAACAATGATAGGTTAGGCGTGGGAAACACAAGGAGCTGGGAAAGCCAAAAGAGCATCAGAATGTTGGCATATAGTGGAGGAGGGTGGAATTTCTGTGAATTGTCTATTGTGAAATCTCCCCCTCCTCTTTTAAATGACAAAGATATCTTTCTGGTCAATGGACTTGAGTGTAAAGGGGACTGGAATCAGATCCAGTAAAAATAAGAGCCAGATATTGAGCTCAGTGGAGTGATGATGATTTAGCCCAGCTGAGGATCTGGCAATATATATATATATATTTGATTATGCATTTATATACAACAATAGAGTGGATCACATCTTGGAAGGTGCTGAGTATCTGCAACTCCCATTGATTTCAGTGGTATTGACAGATGCTCAGGAGCAGTCAACACTTGGTCCAGTAATATAATAATAATAATAATCCAACAATAACAACATTTATGTTTCCCAATTTCTACCATCTCACACAAGGAAATAAATGTATTTCTCCCCATTCTGTCTTCAACAGATGCATCTGCTTGGCTCACAGATTATATTTGTGAAAGGGTATGAAAGCAGGGTGTTTGTTTCTGTGGGTTACTGGAGAATATTTTGGAGTTGAAGGGACCCATACAGATAGAAAGGGTTGCCGCTGAACAAGGCCAATTTTCTTCCCATAGCGAGAAGTCATAGGAAGAGTTCAATTTAGGGCTGCATGAGGGAAGGACAAGTACACAGACTGAACAGAGATGAAAGGAGTGCACAGAAAAGATGGGGAGGAAGATAAAAGGGAAATAAGGACTTATGGATACTAATATAGAGGAAAATAAGCTCAATAACATGGGGGTTATTAAAGTTACTATATATATATACAAATGAAAGGTTTAGCAAAGAAGAAAATAAGAGCGCTCAAGGGATATACATAATGATATAGAGAAAAATATATCATAACTAAAGTCTGGCTGGAATGTGATATTAAAGGATATAGTTTATTTAAAAAGACAAGCAGGAAAAGTAAATGAGGTGGTATAGCCTTATTGGTGAAAGAGGATTTATTAGCCTCCATAAGAGGAGATTGGGGAGAAATGGGTAATGGCGTTGAGTCATTATGCATTGAAGTTGGCAATGTTTCAGACAGTAAACTAATGTTATAGGCCACTTGACCAAAAGGAACAACTGGACTGTGAAATGACTGAGCAAATAAAAAGAAGCACGTAAAAAGATCAGAGTGATAATAAGTCAGCAATAATTGAGGAAAAGGCATGCTGTCATAATGAAATCGACACCTGCCTCAAGCTGATTGTGAAGCATGAAGCTAAAGGCCAAGTACCTTCAGACCCCAATATGTACACATATTTTAGTTAGACCATAGGCTCAGAAGTACATTAGTGTGCTTCTATAATGGCTTTTTCATTTTTCTTTAAATACCATGCTTGTGTAATGTAATATGACTTAAACAGAGGACTCTCCACCATGAAGGAGATCATTAATAGTATTTGTCACTACTTTTTCTTTTCTTACTCATTTCAACTGTTTGTTAAGCATGATGCACTATTGGTATTACAATCATATAAGAACATAAGAATGGCCATACTGAGTCAGACCAAAGGCCTATCTAGCCCAATCTCCTGTCTTCCGACAGTGGCCAATGCCAGGTGCCCCAGAGGGAATGAACAGAACAGGTAATCATCAAGTGATCCATTTCCTGTCACCCATTCCCAGCTTCTGACAAACAGCGGCTAGGGAATATAGTAGCCTAAAGAAAGAGAAAGCGCTGATGAAAATATTACTGGAACCCAAGCTACACTGTTCTACGATGCAACTCTGCAGTCCTTGTAAACAAAAAGGGGAGTTTTGTATCCATGAAGGCTGCAGATTTGGGCCCTTAGCAAATAGACAGTTTAAATTCAAGAAAGGTCAGTTTTGGGAACATTATTTTTTTGTTGACTGGAGCCAAAAAAAATCTTCAACACAGTAGTACAAACGGAATCAAGGAAAAAGGACTAATGACCAAATCCTGAAGTCCTAATCCAGTTTTCAGCCAGTCCCTTACTCAGGGGAGCTTCAGTGGAACAACTGACTTCATTGGGAGCCTGAGCAAGAATTTGGCTAAAGCTTTTAGAGAACTAAACAGTCAAGAACATCCACATGATTCTGGGGTTCCCTACACATGGTAAACCACACAACCTGGCTCTGCAGCAGGGTGTGAGGTTGACCTGCTACATACAGTGAATGCTTAAAAAAAGTTACCTTAGAAAAAACATGTTGCGTAGATCATGTTTGTTGGAGATCTTGTGAAAATCCAAACCTTCCTCTTTTGTGCACTCCAGAAGCAGTGGGAATTTAAGCTGTCCACTTGCCAAGGATCCAAACCTGTTCCATTCTGGTTTTGTCTAAAACCCTTGTCATAGCTATGCTGGTCCTGTGGGTTACTACAGCTTTATAAAGCTGGAATAATATTTAAAGAGTTAAAAATATCTCCTTGGAATGTTGAAAGAGTCACTGTCATATATTCTTTTCCTTTACTTGACAACTGCAGGTTATCTAGGGTCCTCTCCAACCTGCTCTTCCCTGGCTGAATGCAACCCCTAACTTCAGCCAAGGGCAGCAATTTAACTGGTGATTTGCCTCTATTTCACAATCAACATAGAACAGGCAGAAGTCATTGGCTGAAATGAAAAGCTCTGGGTTGCTTGCAGTCATCCATAGAGAAAAGACCAGCCATAAAAGTAAATGACCATGTGGGGCTATAAAATTCTGGGAGTCTGTCATTCAGTTGGAGACATTAGGATGTTTGGGACTCCCTAAGAATATTCAGGGTTAGTATGAAAATACTTATTGTACGATGCAGAAAACTGAAGTTGTGATGGAGAAGACAGTAACTTGTTAGCAATATAAAATCTTAGAGGAGAAGGTGCAGAATAAAATTAAGAATGCAAAAGTTTTTATTTGCAGTGGATGGACAACATAGAGATGTGCTCTCATGTGGCACCAACTGCAAATAGTCTATATCTACCCATTAGAACATGGCAACTTGGGTGTAAATGACATGAATTTGGCCCATAAGATAAGACTACAGTTACAGAAACAGAGAAATTGAGAATAATTAAAGGTTTTTAATTAAATTGAGCATTTGAAGGGAAAAGACAAAAACCAAAAAGATATGATGTTGGTGCTGGGGAAGAAGCCTTAAAGATGACTGGCTAGAAATAAAAATAGTAGACATAAAAAATCATCTAGGAAAAAGGAGGCTCATAATGTGTTTATCAGTTATTGAACATATTAATTACTGACAAAGGAAGTTACTACATTACATAGCTAAAACATTTAAAAATAAAAATGGAGATAATGTATCAAATAAAACAAAATGGAATAGGGAGATAAAACATAAAATAAACTCTTTATACACTGTAAATAAACCCAACACATAAAGATAGGCAATACTAAAGGTAGCAAAGAATAAGCATGGAAAGTTAGGGACAAATGAGCCTGAATTCATTTTGCATTTTAGTATTTACAAGACTTAGTCAAATTATTCATTTTAAATATTATGATTTGCAAATGCAGCCATACAGATGCTTAAATATAGGATCAGATGCAGATCCTTATTTCTGCTAATTCATTAAGTGATTTGTTGCTATCCACTAGACAGTAAAGGCAAACAATTGTCAACCTATGAATTGTTTGCAAAATATTCAGTTCATTATTTGTTGTTTGTGATCTGTATTTGGTCATCAAAATCATGTGATATTATTTCTGCTCCCTGATTGGATGACAAACTTTTAACATGGGAGGACAATGAATAACAAATAAGGAACTCACATACATGCATATACATTCAAGGTATTGCTCACATACATTCATGAATATCCTTGTTTGCATGTCATTTTAGGTATTTGTATGAAGAACAGCCATTCTTTGAATTTGTGTGTGAACAAAATCTCATTGATATGAGTATTTGAAAATGGAAAATTTGGGGCACAATCAAACAGTTAATTTAAACAAATATCCTTGTTTTGGTAATAGTAGTAATTTTGCAATATTAAAAAAAAATGTAAGGTAACATCTCAGAGATGGGATATATTTTCCTAGATTAGGGAAGTAGTGAGAGGGGACTATGAGATGGGTAAAAATGTTAGGTCCAGCAATGCACCAAAGCAAAAAAAATCAGACAGTTAGAATTATGAAAAGTTGCCAAAGCTGTAAGTCCAGCCTTTTGATGGCTAATTAAGGGGGGACTGGAAGATGGAGAAAGAAACAAGGGAGGATCTTAGACATCACAGACCTGTAAACTGGGCTGCAGTTATGTTTTATATTTATAACTTGTTTTATTAGTGGTAATGAGAACGGTTGACATACAGGACATAATAATAAGGATAGGTGAATTTCATCATTAATATTTTATTAGTGCTGTGAACAGCATACATTTGCTTCATTCTAAACTGTACTGCATACTGATAATTCGGCTTTTTGTACTTAGGTATCAAATATCAGTGAAAACAGAAACAGATTTTTTTAATGTCAATTGATTGTTAGGAAAAAGTTCTGGTTTAGCAATTTACCCCAAATTCTTGAAGAACATCATAACATTGTCAGAAGGGGATCAAACAATGGACAAAATTTATATGGGTTTCAGGAAAGTGTGAAAAAATATTGTATCAGAAAGCATGGGATAGCAAGAAGAGGATGGTCTTTAATGGCTCTCTAACCTTCTAATTTCTAATAGGCTCAGGATTGGGGAGACAGGATGAAAAAAATCTTTCCCTGAGTAGAGCATGAACAGTACACAAGCATTACTTGTCTCTTTGTCCTCAAAGGCAAACAAAAGTTTAAGACATTGGGTGTGGTGGCTCTAAGCTTAGAGCTCTTTAATGCAAGATTGGATGTCAATAAAACCAACATCATTCATAACTTTGTCTCAGATGAAATTCATGAATTTAACTACCTCACTGAAAGCTGGTTGAATGACAATGGGGCTCTACTCTGGCAGAACTTGACCCCGCCAGTTACGCAGAACATCATGATCCTAAAGAAACCTGAGGAGAAGAACTGGCAATGTTTTCTACATCCAACCCTCAATTGCGGGAAGGACCTCTTGTCATGGACAGAATCATCTGAGAGCATGCTCCCAATATGCAATTTCCTGAGGCAAAGTAAATGTAGATATCCTTGCAGCGTATATACCACTGTGCAACCTAACTGGCTTCTCTCAGAATTTACGGAGGTGCTATCAAGCCAGGTAGTAGATTCACCATGGCTCTTCATTTTGGGAAATACATTAAAGATTATTAGGTGCTCAAATACTACACTATAAGTATGATAGACAGACAGATTTCAGTGTCCACATGGTTCATGCCCCAAACATGACGAACGTGGACTTTTTACAGGTAGTCTCCACATCTACACATCTTTACCTCCAAAATACAAGGGGATACAATCTTGACCTCCTCTTCAGTTTGGCAGTTATAACTGGGAGCATAAGAAATACTGTATTACAGTTATATCATTGACTTCTTCAAGCAAAGATAGGAGCTTTCCCATCTGTCTAGAGGCAGAATAATTTTGCCAGTCTGCTTTTGGAAACTATCAAATTCCATAGGTTTCTAGAACTCCAAGCTAGAAACTAGTGATCAGCCATAGGTCCAAACCATCAATAAACCAGTAGGACACTATAACCCATCTTCTGTCCACTGCTGTTTAGATGATGGCCCCTAAACATCTCCTCCCCAACATCATTATGCTTCACTTATGTCCTGTAGCATATAAAATGGGAAGGAATAAGTTTTGAACTACACAGATGAAGAAATAAATCTGAATTGGACTGATGAATTAGTATAATCAAATGATACCGAAGGAGAATACTAAATTCCTTTTAGCATTTATCCCTATTTCTGCAAAGGCTGAGCCAATAGAATTGGTCTGGATAGTAGGGTGTCTAATGAACCCAGAGCGTCTTCACATAGTTTCAGACTTACAGTTATGCTACTTTGCAGAAAAGCTCAACTGACTCCAAGACTACCTCACTCTCTGGGAGCAGAACTGGAGCCAAAGGGGGAAACCATACTACTTTCCCTAACTGAGTTTAGGCCAGTAACACAAGCTGTGGTTCTAAGGGTGCTGGGGAAAGCCTGAATCAGCAGATGCAAAAGGCATCCTTGCTCCTCTTGGCTAATCAAAACCAGTAAGGAATTGACAAAGTCTACGTAAAATAGGGTACCTACCAGGAATTCAGAGCATGAAACAGCCCCGTGCAAACAAGAAACCGTAACTTGGTGCAATCAGCCTCAACAACTACTGCCCCACCTCTAATCTGTTGGGTTTTTTTGAGTAAGATCACCAAGAAGGTAGTGGCTAACCAACTGAAGCCACATCTCAACACTTATTTTTTCACCTCATTACACCCCTTGTCTGAGCTGGTCTGCAAGGCTACTGCCCTCTTCTTATGCAAATCCTTCCTAGAGACCGCCTTCTCCCATGAAGCCTATGAAAAGTGAGTCACCAGCAATTACAGTTATCTATTTTTATATATAACGAGAACAAACATGTCTGCTTCATCATACACTAAAATTTTCTGAGTAGCTATGTCATCTACCACTATAAATCTCTGCCCTTCCTTTTTCCACATTTTCTAGACTATTGTTTTGTTATCACCTTCAATCCATCAATGTCTGAAATTTGATTGTAAGTTTAATGGGGCAGGGATCATGTCTTCTCATCTGTACTGTGAGGCACCCAACATGTTACTGGGCACTGTAAAATAATAATAATAGTTTAGACCCCTTCCAGTATGACTTCAGAATGCAGTTTGGCATGGATACAGCATTAATTATGCTGATGAACTTGAGGGCTCTGGGCAAGGACCAGTCTTTCATGCTAGTGCTGCAAGACACATTGGGCTCCTTCAGCATTTCTAGTTATGATGTTGGCCTACTCGCTTAATTCCTTCCTATCAGAGAGATAGCAGAGGGTGTGATGGGCTGTTGTTCCTTCTCACCAAGTGAACATCCATGTTGAATTCCATGGAGCTCTGTCTTATCATTTCTCTCTTGCCACTAATATGTTGATGATATCCAGCTCTGTCTGTCTCTCACTCAAAGTGGACAGATCAGCCTTTCTGTTGTTCTAGAGTGTGAAGGAATAAGGGTTCTGCATAACAAAAAAGAAACCTGCTCAGGAGGTGATCTGGTGGGATGTGAAAGTATTTGTAGAAGTAGCAGAAACTGTGACTTCATCCACCATTGAGGAAATCTGCGCTCCATTTGTCAAGGTAGTTTGAAATCTTGGGATCCTAGTGGACACTTCACTAATCACAGATATTTAGACAACAGCAGCAGCCCAGAATGTTTGCTTTCACCTTCAGCTAGCTAGGAGATTGCACTCCTTTCATTTAGATATGGACCTAGCCAAAATGATTCATGATTTTGTTATTTCAAACCTGGATCAGTCCAATTTGCTTTCCCTTGATCTGACCCAGATGTCAGTCCCTAAAATACAGATGGTTCAGTATACCATCTATCCCATCTGTCAAGTGGAGCAGACTAATGAGAATGAGAATGAGAATACTCCCAAGTCTACTATAGCTTTCAGTCCAATACTGAACACAATTCGTGATCCTGGTCCTTTAAATTTCTAAGTTCTCTAGGTTCAAATTATCTTAAAGTCAGCCTCTTCTTTCTTTTCATTTCAACACAGCAGCTGGTTTCAATAGGAATGCTATGACTGAGAGATATCAGGTTCAAACATGAATTGGTTTCTTCTCCTGAAGGATTGTTGGTGTCTTTTTAATTTAGGAAATTATGCTTAGATACAACAGTATCTAACATCTGCGGTATCTGAATAATGATGGGAGCCTTAGAAATGTGAAATACTAATAAAATAATAGTAAAGATGATGCATGAGGAAATCAGTTCAAAACAACTTAGACAGTTTTAGAATTTTGGGTACCTAAGTGGATTGCAGAGTTCATTGTAAAGAAGTTCAAGGTGAGGATATTGGGGATAAAGAGCACTAAAGGTCTGATTCTCCTCTCATTTACCCCAATATAAATTAGGTGTAACTTCACTGGAGTCAATGGAATTACATCAGTATAAAACCAGTATGATGAAAGGAGAATCAGGCCCTTAAGGGAATGTCTACACTTCAGGTGGGAGGTGTGATTCCCAGAAGATATAGAGAGACTTGCGCTAGCTCAGCCTGAACTAGTGTGCTAAAAATAGCAGTGTGGATGTTGCAGTATGGGCAGCAACTTGGGCTCTCTGCCCGAGATCAAACCCAGGGGGCTGGGCGGGCTTAGCGTCATGTGGCTAGCCCGAGTTGCCACCAGTGCCACAACATTCACAAAGCTATTTTTATCCCACTAGCTCAGGCTGAGCAAGCGTAAGTTTGTGTGCTCATGCTAGGAATCGCCCCTCTAGCAGCAGTGCAGACATACACAAAGGTTTTGTCTACACTGCCCTGTAGCTTGGACTATGGGGATTTGAATAGCAACAGATGCCAAAGTGCTGCACAGTAACTCTCCTGCGTAGACACTGCAGGCATGAAGAAAAAGGTTCCTAGTTTGCATAAATGTAGTCATGTTTGAAGAGGACAACATTAATGTGAATTAGGAACCTTTTAGTTCATGCCTGAAATGGCCACACAGGGGAGTTACAGCACAGTACTTTGGTGCACACTATTATTCACAGCCCCATAGTCCAAACTCTGTGTAGGCAGTGCAGATATAGCCTAAGAGACTCTAGCTGAATGAGAGAATATAACTCGGAATCCATAACAGGAAACAGACCAGAGGGTGATAAAGGATAATAGAAAAAAACCCTCACAAATCTTCTGCACCATGTTTGGCAACAGTGAAAGGGACACATTGGCCTTGGGGTACCTTACAGAATATATATTGGCAGAAGTTATTCTGGCACTGTGTAAAGCTTTACAGTAACTAGAGTTGAAATAGCATGTGTGATTCAGACCAGTCTATCATAGGAAGGATGACATAATTAAAGGAACCAGTTGAAAGGGTAATTATGTGTTTGGGAATTAGGAGGTATGTAAAAAGATGCAAATGTTTGGCTTACAAAGCCTGAGGGGAAAAAAGAGGCAAGAGGATCAGATAAAGTGGTATAAGATTCTGAAAAGAAAGGAATGGGTTGATGCTATAAATTATTTGATATAGTAACTGGTTCAAAACCAGTTATGAAAATAAAGAGGAAAAGGGTGTCAATATTTAAAATAGTCAGGCAGAATTTCTTTGTATAAAATATGGTTCCTAGGTCAACTGATGAAACCTGGGGAAAGGGAAAATGTTCTGCCCACTACATGGGTGAAAATCATGGCCGCACTGAAGTCAATTGAGGTTTTGCCATTGACTTCAATGGGATTAGAACTCCACTCTATATTTCTGCTCTGCTTTAGAGAGTTTAGACTTCTATCATGAAGTAATATCTTTATGAAGTTGGCATTCTTCTTCCCTTTCTGGAGTGTTTAATCTTTGGACACATGAAGCCTGTTTTTTCCATACTTAACCTAACCACTGAAACAGATCAGTCAGTCAGAGAGGGCCCCAAAGCTTTAGAGTACAAATCCTTTTAAGCTGACTGATGATGAACTTTCTGAGCACACACAGTGATTCTCCTTACACCATTTCAGAGAGCTCAGTTTTGCCACTGACTTCAGTTAAGAAGTCCTGAGCAACCCTGGAGTTCACATGAAATAGATTTTCAAGTAATATCACATTTTCTGGGTCTAACTTGTTCATATAACATCATTGATTGTAACCTTTCATTTAGTTTCATTGTTCATTTAGATAACTTCTAAAGTTTGAATAGGGCAACAAAAGATGTAGAACCAATCAATGTTATGAAATTAATAGTAATACAATTTGAGCGTATAAGCTTATGTAGTGCCTTTCATAAAGAAGTATCCCAAGGCACATTAAAATAAAAACTCAATAAGAAGTGAAAAAGTGCTCTGTCAGATGGGATAAACCAGGGAAAAGGGTAAATTAATTAAGCTTGGATTTAAACCAGTCAACACACCATTTTGAACGTTGGTCAGAACAGAGACAGATTCCAAATATCTGTTTCTAAAACCCAGTAAATTAAATGATATTTTCAATCTTGATTTCCTGGGGAGGATTTGCAATGGATCTTTTATAGTTTCAGAGGTAAGTGTAACAAGACTAAAATGTATGCACTACATTTTCAAAAAGCAGTCTATGCCTCTCTCATTATATATAATTTTTGCATACACAATTTTTTGTGCTCAAATATTTTTGTTATCTGATTTGTACATACACATGGCAATCTGACTAGACACCAACTATCTCATTTGCATGTGCTAATATTGGGTTTTGTTGTCCCAAAATTCAAAGTATAAAGAGGCTGGATTAAACCTTTGTTGAATATTTATCCCTATATTTCAAACAGGTGTATGTTTCTTCATGCTCTGACAGAAAGACTAATATGTGACATGGAAGTTGCTAAGATAGTATGTGTTTCACAGAGAACACCAAAATTGCTTGGGAAAACCTAGTAAACTGGTAATGCATAAATTACAGCTTCCCTGGTGTTGAAGAAACTTACACATCTTCTATTTTTCAAACATTTTTCTCTTATGAACACATGGACCATCCTCATTTTTGGATGACTGCCTCTTCGGATTAATGCATCCTTCTGGTGCATAAATTAGGGATGCACAGAGGGAAAAGGAGACACTCTAAACCTCAGGAAACATGAAGCAATACAGAAAAATGTGGTAGAGTTGAGTGAATAATTCACAATAAATAATTTATCTGATAAATTAGCCTTTTTTTTCTGTTCACGGAATATCTGAAAGCAGCTTAGGAGTTCCTGATATTTACTCATCATTCAACTTTATTCTACAAACATTTGTTTTTTATTCTATGGAACAATTGCAAACAACTTGCTGTAGGTATTCTTCACTTAGCATTCAAAAGTTGAGCTATGTTGCTTAGTTGTGATTGGCCAGATAAATCATGTGGTAAGTTTCTGTTCTCTGGTTGGATGAGAACACAAGCAGTTATTTTCTGCATGTGTCAATAAAACTCACTAGCTCACTTGCCTTTTGAAGAGGTTTGAACTTGGCCATATTGAATTCATTAAAAAACTCCAGTGAATACTGTGGAAGACATTTTGTAGTATTTACCCACTTACTGTTCTGTGCTCCTTTTGTCATAATTGCTGACAAAGCCCTAAGAAACTAATGTAATCTCCTGACAGTATTTTTCATGATGGAACCTTTGCATGGAACCCATGAGTGCAGGGGACTGGACTCGATGACCTCTCGAGGTCCCTTCCAGTCCTAAAATCGATGAATCTATACACATCAATTTTGCTACTTGCTTCTATCTGAAGTTCTAAAGTTCTACTCCTAATGTTGAACCTGAATTGATTGTGCTTTTCTTCTGGGGAAGTTACTCTTCAAGAACTTGCAGTTATTCCATATCTCATTCTGAGAGAGATTTTTGAACAGTTAATGGAAATTCCACTACACATTTCTTAAAATATGTATGAATTTCAGAAAATAAACATTAAACAAACAGTTTATTTCAGTATACTCAGGTATTATGGTTAAATGTATAATTCAGAAATTAATCATTTAAGAAATTATTGAGGATCAGAAAGATCCCTGTCAAATTTATGTTTTTGACCAAATTGTCATGGTTTATGGAAATATGGAAAAGATCAGCCTTATTTTGTACTACTTCAATAAAATACAAAACTTCAGCAGGTAATAAACAAATAAACAAATTATGCATGTTCAGCTGACAACAATTTACAAAGCCTGGCTATTTTGCAAAAGTTATTAACTAAACCTATAAAGGTAACAATATTTCATGGAATGCTCAATATAAGGATCCCGAGGATTAACTAGAAACTTAATAGGTTCTGGGTGATAAAGTCATGGGAGGTATATGCAGAGAATACACCTCAGGAGCATGCCCAATTTGTATTAATTTTTAATCGTGATGAGAGAGGGTTTATTGATAACCCTTCATTTTTACTTTTGGTTCCCTTAAAAAGGGGAATCTTCATCGAGCACTCTTTGTAGGGTAATTAATATATCACTACATGAATGCATCATTTACTGCATTCCTATTTTATCCAATGTGCTATATATAAGGAATGATCAATCAGTATAATCAGATAATGAAGCTAGAAAATGTAAACCACATGAGTTCTTACCTGAGCTCCTGAGCTATAGAGTCCACTTGCACTGTTAATAAAAGCAGAGAGAATGAATGAATTAGTTTACATTTCCAGTCCTATGCTTTCTGCAACCTTGCACCTGTCCCTCTGTGATGACAGAGGAGCGGCTATCAAAACACAGGTGATTCTTTATTTCATGCTAACCGCAGGATCGTAACTATTACTGGCAAATGTTGACCAGATGTGTAATTCCCAGGGTTATTTTAGATAAACTCCGCACAAGATGAAGATGATAATCTTCAGCACAGCAAAGCAACTAAGGCACTTTTTTATTATTGGGTGAATGATGAGAAATCTTCGTTTTTCTGAGTGTTAATTTGATTTGGGAATGAAGAAAGCTGGTGTTTACAAATACCTGCCCACACAAGGGTACGCAGCATATTGACAGAGCCAACAGGTGGTTCTAAAGATTACTCATCTTGCACAGGCAATATCAGTTGTTCCACTTCTGGGAAAATGCACTTGCTCTATTAAGCCTGTGTGTGTGTATTTACACTGAATAGAATATGTTAAATGAGACCCAGTCAATCAGATTATAGTTTCCAGCAGTCTTTGACAGCTAGAAAAGCCACACTAGAATGTTGAGAAGTGCTGCAATAACTTCATTACTTTGTGGTAATAACTCTGTTTAGGGCCTGATCCTAGTCCCACTAAAGTTTATGGGAATTTTGCCATTCATTTCAATGGGAACAGTATTGGGTCCTGTTTTTAAAAGTTTTACATCAAGAATTAAGGGAGATTTTTCTAGCCATAGTCCTCTTTATTTCTGGGCAAAGGATGGCATTGTTTTTAACACATTTCTGTCAATGCACCTCAGTCCTGACCTGCCACCACAGTCCTGGGCTGAGATCCTGATTCCATTGAAATCAATGGCAAGAGTCCCATTGATTTCAGTTTCACTACCTGTCTTCTCATGAGCAGAGACCGCCAATTTGTAGTGGTTTGGTGATGTGCCACTAGGGAATTAAAAAAACCCACTAACCTCACTTTCACTTTTGGTCTCAGCCACAACTTGATCTTGGAGGTATAAAATTAATTCATTTATCCCCTGTGCCAGGTAGACTCATAGTAACCCAGGACTACTGAGCCTTGACAATGAATCAAAGTACTTAATGGCCTCTTTGTCACAAGTCCTGAGCACACAGAATCTCCACTGAAATCATGGAGAGGTGCAGGTGCTCGGCACCTCTGAAAATCAGGCCATAGGCTTTATAAGCACAATTTGCTTAGATGGCAGGCAAAATTTTATGTTTATTTCTGCATATGTTCACTTTCCACTCACTATCAAGGGTCACAAAAAGCATTAGGAATTAAAATGCGTAGTTGTATTGCTAGTCAATCATGTTTTCCTGGTGTTTAGATCATAAAGGGCCTGTTTACTTTGCAATATTTCATTCCCATCTGCTCCTTAGCAGTAAGTATAACTTTTTTATCATAACTTTGCAGAATTAAATATAAAAATCTACTTTAAAAAAAGCCCAGTAAATTCAGAGAGAATAAAGAAACACCATCATTTGATTAAAAATAAGTTTGCTTCTGTGCCACTCATACAGGTCATTTATAGTCAATTGATGGCAATGAACAAATTGTTCTTTTATCTGGTTGATAAAGTTTAGCATATTATTCGGAAGACATCATTCAACTTCAGGCAACTCTACTTCCTTTACAAATCCTTAATTTGCATGATGAAAGGCATTCCTTTACAAAGTAAACTATATCCTTTACGTGCTTTCATAAATATTTGTATTAAAATATCATACATTAGAAAAATATTTCCTCTTTTCTTTAAACCATAGCTAATAACATTTTGCCTCTTAATGCCAGCAGCCTGTGTCCTGGCTTGATTAAAAAAGCTGCCCTAAGGAAGCCATATACACTCTGACTACACATTAGGGGCTGTACACAGGAACTATCATATTTCATGGTGTGATGGATATAGGGTCATCAAACGTGCTTGCTAACTCACCCTTGGTTCCTTTTGAGCGTGTGCGCAGCTTTTTATCTTCACCATCTGCATCCATCTGTAACATTAACACAACATCTTTAGTTCGTTTTTGCCACTGAGAAAGAAAATCTTCAAAATGTGTTATAAAGTTTCCAGTGCCCAGACAGTAATGGAAAGGAGAATAACCATGCCTTATTAATCTTGTCACAAAGATAAAAACTCATCTCTGAATATCTGATAAATAATCTATAGGAGATATCTGCAATGATTAAATGTGTTTAATCAAGCAACTAGTAGGAGTTACTCTTTAAGATTTGATGCCAGTATCTACAGGTGTTTATTGCAGATGTAAAATTAGACACTGTGAAATACTATGCTTGCTGCTTTCAGGGTTTGCTACAACAGAATTTTAAATTTAAATCTTTACTGGAGGATGGGAACTAGAGAGTATCTAGTTAGTATTAGCACCTGCAAATACCTAGTGCTAATGTTGTAAGTTAACATTTCTGAGCGTCTTCACCAGAACTTGAGAAAACTATTTCTTAAGCTATCAAAGGCAAGATATATACTATCAACTGTTAAAATGAAACAATCAGCAAAATGTTTTTAAGACCGCTCTCTAAAGCAGTATTAGAAACATCATCATTATGTGGTATTCTATATTTTTCACTCAATCTGCAGTAATAATAACATCTTAATAAGATTTTTACCCAAAAGAATCTCTGATTTCATACACACAGGTATGCAAGCATACACACAAAGAAATACTTTGCCAATGAAATGAGCTACATCTTGGGTACCAAATGGGCCAAGGAGGCAATGCACAGATTTGAAGGACAACATAGAGCTTGGGATTCATATTTGATATTGAATCAGGGCTAGGGTTCAGGTTTTGATTTCACATCACTTAAATATTGTGAGCTGCTGCCCTAACATTTCTGACTGAAATAACAGAAACCTTGCAAGACCAGCTGTTCTCTTGACATTTTTGGCTACATACAAACCAGAATCAGAAATACGCACCTTTTGGTCTTGGATCTAACCCAGAGCCAAAATTGTAGGGACAGATTTTCAATCCAAGGATTTTATTACAAATCCCTGAAATTCTAAAGAGATGAAGATTTGATGTTTTGGTGTGGAGAGTCACAGTGTAATTTTCACCAGGGATAATGGGGGAAATCTGTACTCTTTCCAAAAATACCATCAAATGTTTAGGGTATGATCTTTCAAGAGGAGGCTTGGAGTAGAAGACTATGCAAAGGATTAGGCACTCCTACATTTTTATTCTATCTCTGTTAGTGACTAAATGTTTGTCCTTGTGCAAGTCACAAAATCGCTGTGTGACTCAGTTTTCCCATCTCTAAAATGGGGATAATAAAACTCACTGTGGAAGAATCCATTGTTCTACTGATTAATCTCTTAGGATCAAATGCAGATTCCAGCACCTGGTTCTGATATCTGAACCAGGAAGTAGAGAGATGTGTAGGAAAAGTTATTTTCCCATAGGCCAGGAGATAGCAGCAGTGCCACTCTATGCAGACCACTTCAGCCCCAATAGTTGAAGTAGCCTATGCATGGGCATTTGTGCATCACTAGCTACAAAAAGTGGCAAGATAAAAATCCATGTAGCAGTGGATTCCCTGGCTCTTCCTTCCCTGCTGTCTCACTGTGCACTGTTGTGCAGGGGGCTTCATACAGGAGGGGAGGGAAGGGATGCTCAGAACAGCACAGATTTTTGCTGCATACAGGCCCTCAGAGTCATGCAAGAAGGGGCTTACCATTTTCACAATGCTCTGAAGATGTAAAGATGCTTTAATGTTAAGTTCATGGAAAGCAGACAATGGAGACATTTTCAAGGTCTTATTTGAGAGGCCTATAGGCAGTAGGACTGAATTTATCTAACTTAGAAGAAGAAAGGGCTGAGTCAACTCTTTTAAAGGTGAAAACACTTTCCTAATCTGGCCCTTTTCTAACTCATTCTTACAAATGACTACACATGACATGTGCCATATGACCTCGCACTTCTTTACAGGAGAGAACACAGTCAATTACTTGAGCAGATAGTTGAAAATATTAGATAAATACTTGAACAGTTCTGTTGCTTCTACCTGTGCTTGGGAAATCTGAAACTAAAATATGTATTGATCAAATATGCAGCAGTAAAACCAAAATGTTACATTTCATATGATTATATTTACAGACTATCATTGTTAGGAGTAGGGATTAAAATGTTTGGGGGTTTTATTTAGCAGTGGCTGAAGGCTCTCAGTAGTTGTTACCATTCTCAAAACATGAGAATGAGTGGGTTGCAATGTGACTGCAATGGTAATGGGAAACATGGCTCTGTTCGCTGATGCTGAGTTGTGATTGAAGGCACTGACCTGCCATAGACTTATAATAGGGGAGCAGGTGTGGCAATGATGGACTTTAATTTCCTTTAATAAACCTTTTATGTGCCACACTTTTACTGCCATTCTACACTCTCCAAGGTCCTGCACATAATAGGTTCATTACTTTTGATTACTGTAGTCTATTGAGACAAACAACTCCAGAACACACTATATATTATGTTCAGTTAAACCAATATAGACTATTTATCCATTGTGCATTATTTCACCTGCAACTCTACAGACAAAATTAACAACAGCTCCTCTAAGCTAAAACTATTAAAACCACTGGTACTCCTTTGTCATCATTTCATAATAAATACCACACCAATCACTGGGCTGCTCTTTTAATTATGAAACAAAAAGTGTCCACTGCTTCTACTGAACAGCAGTTACTTGGTTTTAAATAGCATGTTTCATGATGATGAATATTTAAAATCCACACAACGAGTGAAAACCAACAATAAAATCAATGTAGGTGATTTTTTCTATTGCTTTTCTTTCTTTAAAATCATTTGAATTTATGACAGATGTTTAAACAGTTTAAGATTAAAATGGTTAGGCCTGCTTAGGATGGGGCGCATTGCATTCAAAAATCATCATCATCTTGCGAGTGTGTCTGTTGCATATAAAGTGGTTTGACTTGCACAAAGTCCTGCCTGTTAAAGTAAAAATTACACTAAAATAAATATGGATAAAGCTGTGAAAATAATCAATATTTTGCAGTTACCTTCCTTCTCTAGCTGAAAATTTCAAGGTGATGTCCCAGTGAAGATGTTTATTGTTTTTTTATATTTTTTTCCCCAGAGACCATTTGAAATAGGCAAAGGCAAATATAAAAAGTTCACTGTTTCTTACTTTCATGTCTTCTGTTTTTAAGTGGAAGAACACAGTCAACAGATACTCAACCATTCCAGCCTTTTAATCAGATATGGCAAAAAAATATGAAATGATGTTCTTAATGCGAACATCTGCCCAATAGCTTTAAAGCCAACTTTTTTCTCTGCAAGCAGTTTTGAGACATATCTTGCTATTGCTACTTACACTAACGGCCTGTTTCTTTACGGTGCTGAAACCAATGGGAGTTGAGAGTGGTCAGCTCAGAAGGCACGCATGGCCACTAGAGCCAAATGGCCAAAAAAGCCAAAGAAAAAAATTATATACAAAATTATATACCTGGCCTTTACGTTGTAAGGCCAAGGTTCTTGTTTTGACTTTAACTAAATTGTTTTCCTCAAAGTTTGTTACAGATTACTAATTTCACTAATGTTTTTTTTTACTGAACATGCAAAAACAAAACAAAAAACTTATTGGTTGGGACATACAGTTATTTGGGGCCAGTAAATATGCTCCCAGAAAACTGACCTTGGTTACTGACCAGTACATCTCAATGCTAAAGGGAATTCATTTTTACGAACAGACAATTCCACAGGGTCGAGAATCTCTGACTTTATTAATGCAGTAGCAGCTTTTGCCCTTACTGTTCAGATCGTTTCAGTGTTCCTGGTTATAGCAGCCAAATCCTACTCACCTTACTCACACAAGTCTCAGGGAATCGGATTACTTGTGAGTCGATCATGTGAGTACTTGTATGAGTGAGGCAACAAGGATTTGGCTCCAGTTTTTGAGAGGGTTATCATTCGGTCCAAGGAAACAGCACTGGGCTGAAATATGGTATATCGAACACAAAGACCTCATGTTGAAAGCAGCTTGTTTATTCTTTACAAATGTTAATATAATACTTTCAGAACTCCCGAAAATAGTCCCTCCAGTGCATTAGTTGGGAAATGAGAGCAGGCTGGGAAGCTTGCATTGCTAATGTAGGTAAAGGATGAAATTCACCTCCTGGGGAGAGCTAGCTGAAGGTCTATACACCACTTAAGTCCTATTTTATTCTCTGCACAAGGATGAATTTCACTGAGAGAGCTTGAGACTCCTGGCGTGGCAGTCTGCAACCTTTCATCAGACTATAGTTAATAAAATAGGAAAGAAAAGGAAGGAAATCATCCCCAGTTTTAGCTGTAGTCCAAAAAAATAGAAGTTTCTCAGAGATCTTTTAACTAAAAATACCTCTGACTTTGAAAATCAGATTTGGTAAACAACTTGTCTAGAGCAAGTTTTCATTGATTTTGATATGTTTGAAAGAAATAGCAGCCCTAGGATTCTGTCTGAGCATTAACTATTTGCATACACATTTTCAGTGTATATTTCAATATACATTCCAATTCTCATATAAATACATATGCAAACAGAGCTAAAAGCTTTATTATTACTTATTCAAAATGTTTGATAAATATGCTTTCATACAATAGACAACTAGGATCCATTGGCACAATCATTTTCCTATTTAAAAAAGTCCCTCTGAATACTTTTAAGAGAGTCTCTCTCTCTCTCTCCATTTTTTGATTTACAATGGTGACAAGAGCTAATTCCATTCCTGTCATGATATTTTAAAATGGGAATATTATTTTTAGGCAACCATGCAGTGTTATCTCTCATGAACTTACTCGCAGGCGGGCTGCGAGTATTCTCATGAAAAGTCAAACACTACAAAGTCAGACACTGCAAAGCACTGTGACCCGTAGCATATGTGTGCAGTATTGTGCCCCATGGTGATCTAACAAGTGTGAAAATTACTCATCCTTCCACAATAAATAATAAACTGTGACAACTCTGTCTTGTCAGTGCTCTTTGCACTGAGGTTGTGTGTTTCTTTCTTTTTTCTTTAATAAAAGCTACCTTTTAAAACATACAAACAAACGGGAAATTATTATGGCAATTAAAAAAAATAAAACAAAACCAAAAGCCACCAAACCAAACAACAAGAAAATCCCAAGGGAAAACTCAGGTAGGTTGAAGACTGAGCATCAGCCTTTGACTATCTTTTGGTTTTTTAGGTTTGTGTCAGTCTTATTAGCATTTCAATATAATTTCTGATGTCCGCCCCCAATATTAAATTCTAGAGAAGCTTACTACAGATATACTACTCTCTATGCAGAAATCTGATTATGCGCAGTGAAAAAGAAATATTTCATACTTTAGAGTATTGCTAGCGTAAGATACAATTACATAATTTTCAGGGATGTGCCTGTATTGAGGCCTAATCTCAGGTTGATGAACCTAACAGAAGAGGACTTTTTTTAATCAACAGGAAGAAAAAAACCACACACACACACACACACACACACACACACACACACACACACACGCTTTTCAAGACCATTTCAGAAGGCATGTGAATACTCCTTTCTGACATCATGTCCTTGATTTCGACACTGTTCATGTTCCTTTACCTTATAATACTATCCTTGATTCCTCTATGAGAAAGTTGATTGGCGTGGAAGTGATTGCTTTAAATGTGTTCCTCCCACAATAATTAAAATAAATAAGTGCAAACAGTAAATCTAAAGCTGAAAGCACATTCAGTTGCAGACTACATAATATGAAATCCATCCAGGATACAGAATCTTATGCAGAGGGCCAAATGCTATGTATGTTTTTGAGAAGGAAGGTGTTTTTCATATGGGACTTAATACTTGAAAATGAACTGCAACGAAATAAACCTTAGACCAGAGACAAGCTTGGATAGCTTGGTAATGAGGATGATTTATTTTGATTCTCACTTCTGATTTCTGAGTTGTCACTGCTGTTGTATACTTCATCCATGCAACTTTGCACAACTGGCAGTGCTGAATATAAACCAAAGCCATATGTTTATGTCCTTTTGCCAAACGACTACAGCAAATAGTTCCATTATTCCCTTAGGTAACCAACGTGTGCCAAGGATTTCTATTAGTCTGCTTTACCAAGGCATCAGAGGGCAGAGTCACAGCTTTATGAAATTAAGGGGCAACTGCCAGCTTTGTATTTTTAGCACAAATTTTATAAAATTTATCCTGCATAAAGATTGCTTGATTCAAGTTGAAATATGATGCTATTTTTTTCACATTTAGGAGCTTTTTAACCTGAAAAATGTTGAATTTGATATCCTCCTTCTATATCTTAGACTACACATGGTGGAAAATATACTAAATGTTAAGAAATTGTTTCTTTTAACCACATTGTAAAAAACTGTGAATTACATTGAAGAGAAACCTACTAAGATACCTGGCAAATGGGACAAAGCTTGTGCCCCCATCTTATAGAAAGAAGGATTTAAAAAAAAATAAAAACAAAATGTATTATCAAATCAGATGTTTTATCAACATAAGTCATCTCTTTCAAGTGAAATAAAAATGGTATGTTTTAAAACATCTTTTCAGTGATGAAAGGTTTGTGGAGATCTGAAAATATTTCTGCATCTTGCCAATTCATAAAGACAGAGTTGGGATCTGAAACTAAACAGCAGAACTTTTACTTATTTAAAATGTTCAGATACTTGACTATGGCTAAACATTGTTATACTTGAGTCTTGCACACTGGTATATTTTAAATACTAGCCAAAATAAACACATCTGCAATGGAAATAGCAATGCTACAAATAGATCACATTTTCCTGAGCTTAATACAGAAACATACTTTGACTGAAGTTCATTTTCATGAATGAATTCTCCCACCTTTGCCTGCTTCCGGGTGAAATTCTGTGCAGATTCCAAATGACCAAATCCGTCACTCTGACCAAGATACCTTTTCTGATTTAACAAACTATCCTGAAATTCATTCTCTGAAAGAAAGAATGCAGATACACTACATAAAACACAGATGAAGTGGGACTGATTTACATCAAATGGGGAAAATATCCAGGTGCAACACTTTCTAGCATAGTATTGTCAAGTTACATTGTAAACACACAAAAAGGTTTAAATGCTGCTGTTAAAAGGGACAAAATAAAAGTCAACTCTTTTTTTTAAACTACCTTTGGTTACAGTGTTAATGCACTCATTCAAAGCTTAAGAATTTGACCTACAGCAAGAAAAGTTTCCCATTTTACTATATTTAAAAATACAAATCCATGAATTTTCATCACAGAAGCATAATGTCTCTTCAGATATTTCTTATAACTCCTTGTTAAGCAAAACAAAGTTTTGCTACCTGGTGTGGAATGGGATGTATTCGCAACTACTGCAAGCTTTAGTTGTAAGTTTGCTGAGTGTTAGTTAATTATTTAAAAGTGCTAATATTTTAAAATATTTGCATTATGCCAGTGTTTCCTATATAAATGAACTGAACAAAAGGAAGGAAGTTTCCCTGATCCTGATTTTACAGCCTTTCTCTGAGCAAATTCCCATTGAAATCAAGGGGAGCTCTGAGTGAAGATGAGCTGCAGGAGCAGGGGTTTGTGGATGTACAATACTGCAAGCCTTATATTCAAAAGTGCTGAAAAACCTACAGCTCCTGAAGACTTTAGTGAGAGTTTAGAGTACTGGTCCTATGGAAATCAAGCCCTTTGTGTTCAGTTATTTGCATACAGTCTATCACTGCCACGTCTGCCCCTGGTGACAAGAATGACGTCATTTCAGTTTAGAAGCACTTGAAACTTCAGAGTTCCCTTTGAAATACTGTACAGTGTATTTAGTCAATACATGCATGATTAGCTCATACAGTACAGCCTGATGGCAAAATTTATCCTCCAATGTTTGAAACTTCAAGCTCAAACCTTGTCTATTCAGTTGACAAAGTTTGATGAAGCCTTGTCAATACAATTTGAATATGTCATTTGAAAAACTGGAATGCTGTTTCAGGGTGACTGGGATTTATTTAACAGCTAATTTATGTCTGACTCTCAGTAGATCAAGTCTTGCCTTAAAATCCTATCAATTGCTTTAATTAAAACGAATAAAACTTTATCAAGTAGCAAAACAGACAACAAAATAACATAGCAGGAGAGGGGGGAATGACAAGTAGCACAGCAGCTAAAAGGATTTTAAACTATTATACCCAATAAGTTGTTGGAGAAGGTGTTGTTTACCCTCAGAAGCCTTTTTTCATTATTCTAGTTCAACAGCAGTTTAAAAAACAGAAGAGTTTTAAACCTTCCCACCTGCCTTTTCCTCTTTGTTTGCAACACACTAACCTAAAACAAAAAGATCCCTGAAAACAGACATATGCTGGTGAACAAAGCTCTTTCTAAAGCCTGAAACTTAGCAGCTTTTTGTCTAAAATCCTATCATGTTATGTATTTATTAGCAATACATTTTCCATTTATTTTTCTCAAAGATTGCCAATAAAGACCTAAATCGCATAAGGGAGTAGCTGTAAACCCTCTGAGTTCCCTAATGTCAAACTCATTAGCATCCGAATAACCACACAGCAGCAGATCATCTGCACAATTGCAATTTTTTACTACTTTTAATAGCGTTTCTCAAAGGGCTCATTTTCAACTTTCTTCAGTGGTTAGTTGGTTCTCAGGGGAAAAGGAGCTTCCTGACGCTCACAGCTTCCACTCAACAACCAGGCCGTTTGCTGTCAGATGCATCAGCCCTCTGCCCTAACCCCATCTGCTGTCTCTCTCATCCTGAGGGACTGAGAGTTAAGACAGCACAGCTGAGATCCTCTTGGCAAAGTGCACAAAGGGCACAAAAATATGTAACTTTTCACATTTACTTTTACATAATAACTAACTATATTTTTAAAAAATCTTAGTTTAAAAAGGACTTTGTGGGAAAAGTGCATGCAACAGTGCAATTTTCTATTTGATTCCTATCTGCCTTGTGTTATAGATCATCATCTATCTTTATAAACTAGAGATTATTAAAGTAGGATAACAAGAAGACTACAAAACGCACAACAAAACTCTCATAAGTTTTAATTACAAATATAACTTCATCAATAAACAGGGTGACAAGATGTCCAGTTTTTAAAGGGACAGTCCCATTTTTGGGGACTTTTTCTTATATAGGCGCCTATTACCCCCCACCCCCTGTCCCATTTTTTCACTGTTGCTATCTGGTCACCCTATCAATAAATAGTTTTAGATGTGCTGGGCCTCTGTTTGTTTCAGATAACGAGGGACTAACCACCTTACAGCTGATTCCTGGATAAGCACACACTTCTGGAGAAGATATGATATTTATTTAAAACTGTATATATTGTAATGCAGCTGTCACATTCTCAACAAGGTATGTCAGATTACATTGTGTCATAGGATGTGACATACCTAATGCAACGTGATGTGTGTGTCATCTGTGTCACCAGTCCAAAGAACCACTTATATTTCAAATACAATACAAATAGGTAGGATCAGATATTGCAGGTAGCAAATTATTTCTTTTATACAAAGGATGGATTATGATCTACTCCAATACCTAACTATTCAAAAGTAATTTGTTGAACAAAATATTTATTTCACTATAGAAGTGTAATCAATAGCCTTTTTTAATCCACTAGTTCTAAGAAAATTAACTATGGGCCAAATGCTGAGAGACACTGCAGAGCCCAAGTAAAAGAGCTTTAGGCTGCAGTGCAGGTCTGAAAGATGATATCCTTCGCCCCAACCCATTAGGCAATCTCTACAGCTGGCCAGCAGCCTCTATTGTCCATCCATGCTGGAAGAAAGACAGGAGGCCACAGATATGGATGTGGTTTAATTAAGCTGAACTGTATTCACTTATAATATCTGGCATATATAATGGAAATGTCCCGTTAATCTGTTGCTCCAGGTTCTTACAGTGGCATCTATCACCATAGTACGCAAGCATCTCCTAATGAAGGGGTCTGGCCCAATCGATCCAGGCTTTGCATGAACCCACTGAACCAAGTCAGTGGAGAGCTGAGGAGACTTATTATGAAGATCCCCTCCATAATGTGCACAGGACTGGAGATCTACTGCATGAGGTCCTCACTACTGTCAACACCACTACTACCCATGAAGCTGTCATAGGATTTCTAACTACATATGAGCATTATATACCAGAAAGGATATATGTCACAATAAAGGACAAATGGACACTGCAAATTCAACTTGAATGGTAAAATCTACACACAAAAAAGATGGAAAGAATATTTAATTTCACTTGTCATTGCTACTGCTCCAAGCTGAAGCAAGTCACCCTGAATCTTTGCTACTAGTCTTTTTGTTTATAGCCACTTCCAATGCAAAGCATAACATTGACTCCAAAGTCCAAACCTAATAAGATCCATGATTCATACCATAATGCTGATAGAAATCACAGCTTGGACTCTGATCCTGAAATCTGATCCTTCGGCCTCTGCAGTGTCTCACTGATCTCAACGGGACAGTGTACGTGGGTAAAGATCCAGTCCCCTGGATCAGATCACAAGATCACGCCCTTCATCATTTCTAAAAATGTTGCTGAAAATGTAGATGATTTGACTATAAAATGTGAGTTTGTTTTCTCTGTCAGAATAGGCAATGTAATACACAAGCTGTACGATATCAGGAAGGAAAATATTCCCTCTGAACATCAAGATTAGTTTGCTACTGATGAATTTGATTTTCTTTCATTTACTGCACCCCTAGATGATCAACTGTAATGATGAAAGTATTAAACAAATTGTCATTTAGAGCAGTTTGTGAACATTCAACCCAGAATAAAAAAAATACAAAAGGAAACAAAGCCCACCACGTTTATCAGTGCAATTTAAAAATCATTATTCATATGTACAGTAAGTGGCAATGGTTTCTCTTTGCACAAGTAACACAACATATTCTAAGAAATTTAAAGATCTATAAATACCTCAACCGTAAACTTGAAGAGACAAGATGCAACAGAAAACCAAATTCTAATCCATTTGATTTATTCTGATTTAGGCCCTGGAACTGCAAAGGCTTAAGCATGCGTGGAACTTTACACAGGGCAGTAATCTCATTATCTTCAATATTATGCACACACTTAATGTCCTTTTTCAGCAAGATGCAGAACCATGTATCTAATGTTAAACACATGTGTAGGGCTGGTGGTTTCAATGGGACTACTCATGCACATCAGTGTTGGCAGGATTGGGACTTTAGATTGGAATGTCCTTGGGGCAGAGAATTTGTCTTTATCCTAGTTGTATTAAATGACCAGCGCACTTTTGCGCTACATAAATAAAAATCCATTCTAATTACATTGGTGCTTTATTTCCAAACATCAGGCTTAACTTTGTTTTACCTATTACTGCATTGTGATGAACATGAGGTCATTTTGCCTGTGCTGGAAAGCCTTATAACACCAGCATTTGTCCTTTCAATACCTGTAAAAATATACCCTCAGCCCTCCTTCTCTCTCTCTTTTAAACACTGCAGTAATTCCAATGCCATGTACAAGATCATATTTCCCCTTGCAGAAGGGTTTAACTTTCACCTGATTTAAGCAACAAAATATCCCTCAAAGATGCCTGAGGCCTCACTGTAATTAACATAACTGCATTTAGATGTTATTCATGACTGATAATTCCAACACCTTGTGCAAAAAAAAAAAAGGTTGCATGCTGTAAACATTATAAACATATTCAAATAAGCTTAACACAATCTGCCATGCTTATTTCTGCCTAGATCATGGACCAGTGAAATGGTTAATGCAAATGGATTTATAATTTGCTTTGGGGGGCCAGTTTCTTCTCCTTATTTATTAGCCCAGCTGATGGGGCAGATTTGATGAGGCACTTCTGGAATAATTGAGTCATCACACAAAGAAGGCTGCTAGCATTCAGAGTGGTTTTATCAGCAGCAAGCAGGCCTGATTACTGACAATTACACTCTGATCCGGTGATGGAGGAGAAAGAGCCAACGAGTGGGAAATGTCCGTGTTTCTATCCAGGAATAATTTCTACATTCATTTTACATGCTAAGTGTTTCCTATCTCTGCATAATAAACTGTAAACAGGAATAGATGGCACAATGTCCCTTAATATTTCCTGGTAATGAAGACACAAATGTACAGTGAGTGCTGATAAATATAGATGAAACATAAGCTATTCTCTGAGTCTGTATTGTTACCTTTAAAATAAATTTATTTTGGAGGTAAAAGCATAATCATAGCTAATGCAAAAAAATGACAGAAGATTGAAGCTGTCCTTGTAACTACACAGAAACTTTGTAAAAGTCCTGTTAATCACTGCTGCTTTAGAGGTTCACAAGCTGAAGGTGATGCACAGGAAAGTACATCATTTTGTTTCTCAACAGTCAACTATGTAAGAACTCTTTTGGTTAGACACAGTAAAGGAGAGCAACAACAGTGACCTCCGTTAACACTTCAGAGAGAGCACATCTCAATGCTAAACTGAAAAACAATGAAGCTGGCACTAGAAGACATCTTCACTATGATAAATTCCCAATTCCCTCCCATCAGGCCTTTAAGAAGAGTGTGTTTATAATGAATAATAAAGTTAGACCTTAGATTGCATGAGTTGTTATGTTTAGCAATGTATTACTATCTTTAGGATGATTTTTTTTTACCAGTAAGATGTGGTTTATTAACAAAATTTTAAAGCAGAGCCTTAGAAAAATCTGTTTCCTCCGTGACTCAGAACACAGGGGCAAAAGCACAAAGTCAAGAGTTGAAATGTGATTTTGTATTTGTTGATGGGCAACTATGGATTTCAGTCGGAAAATGTTAATACCTTAATCTATCCAGTATTTTTTCTTTTTTAGAGTTGGTCAGGTATGAAACACTGAATAATAAACTTCTGCATGCTTGTTTATTCTTTTTCCTCTTTTTAAGCTACTTCATAACTTCAAAAGGACTAAAAGTTATTCTCTGGTCTCCTGTGGTAACTATGGTAACTATTTTCATTAAACTAAGCACTTAACTTCAAGGCTTGTGTTATGATGATATGCATTATTTTGAGTAAAACTACACCATAACAACCTTATGATTTCAGAGCACTTTTTATACAAAGTTCAAAGAGCACACGCCATTGATTCTGTCACATAGGAGTGCTTTTATTTTAAAACGTATTTACTCTTTTAAGTCTATGCAGTTTTTCCTTCGATGCTGCAAGGTGCTGAGTGTGAGGAGCTGCGGCAATTGATTTCAGCAGGAGTTGACAGCGCTCAGCACATCAAAAGGGGGTGCTTAGCAGTTGCAGAACTGAGCCCAAAGTGAAAAGCCTGGCTTATACAAAAAACTATAGTCAGTTACATTTGATTCTTATGTTTTCAGTTACATAGCGGCAGCACTCATACAACTCAGAAAATAATTGGGTAGCACTATTCACTAGTCCTGCTACTTAGGGTCCAGTGCTGAAGTTCTTGCATATGTAAAATTAACATTAAATTCGATGGGACTCAGTTGACTCCCAGGGGAATTTTGTGTAGCACTGAGCTGTTAAAGATGTGCTAGAGCAGATTAGACTCATCACTTCTCAAATATTTAAGGTTTTAATCTCTGTTACTACTTTTATTGCCTATGGTTTCTGGCTGTCCTAACCAAATTTTGGGGGAGTAACTTTACAGCTAGAATTGGTATAAAGAAACTCCTTATACAGTATAAGGAACTGCAGCTAATTAACTTATTTAATTATTGTCTTTTGTTCATTTTCAGACATGGAGCCAAATGGTACAATGAATCTAAAATACAAGTTATTATTTAGAAAGAGACAAACACCACTCAGTGTTCAGATGCATTCATCTTCTTCAGCGGCCTCTCTCTTCATTAGGCATGACAGACACATTCTATGGAGTGGGGAAAGTCACACAAAAGGAAGAAGTGTGCCATCCTTCAACATGCAAATCACACATGTTCATTAACTTCAGGAGTGTCATGTGAAGTACAGTCTGTCACCACCTAAGAGACTTCAATGACCCTAACTACTAAAGACAATTAGACTTGCTTTCACTGTTGCACTACCCTTAGGTTCCCGGGACCATGGTGAGCAACAGAGAAAAAACTTGGAAAACAGAGCAAGAAAGACCATGCATACGTGACAACTGAACAGGGCTTTACTTGCCTGACACCAAAGCATTTAAAAGATTTATCAGGTTGGATTCCCTTATGTGGCCAAGATGTCTTCAGCACAGGCCCAGAGTGTGTGTGTCTGTAAGTCTTTGCGGTTTTGCCCAGCAACCTATAAGTTTAAGGGTCCATTCTAGCAACCAGGGATTGTTGGTGTGCAGCAGCATTCTGACCATTCTCTCCTTTTCCTGGGCTATGCCAGGAGCCAGGAGAAGGTTGGTTTAAAACCACTACAGCAGCTTTATGCCTCCTTGGGATTGTCCTTTCCCTCAGGAGGCTGGATAAATTGACCCCATGGTGCTACAGGAACAATGCAAAAATCTGTACCAGGACCAAGGTTCTGTCACATCATATACAAGAGAGGCACCTTGAAGTGGATGGGGCTTCAGGAAAATGTCATCCATGCCTCTGACACTGATGTATTTTGTGACATTGGTCAAGTCATTTAACCTTCCACTAAAAATAAGAACAATGATGCTTATCCTACTTTGTAAAGTGCATTTTGCAGCTATGGATGAAGCATGTTATAAAAAGTGCTAAGTATTATTATCATCATTCATTTAATTTACCAGCACTTTAATACTCCAGCTTCCTCTGAGACTCATGCTGCTACCTAACTAGTATATTATTTAGGTTTTTTTCCCAAAAAATGGTTTTTCTTTCTCTTCAAACTTTTCCCAAGAAAAAATGTGAAAAACAATATTTCCAATAAGAATGGCGACTAAGGAACAAATGATGTATGGCAAGGTAATTTGAAAGATGTGGCTGGTCCTTTATCTGCCATATTTTTCACAAAATCAGGAGATTGTTTCACTATCCATACACCCGGACACGTGTCCTGTAAAAGTCAGTTGTGTTAATGACTTTAATGCTTTAATATTCGGTGTAAATCATTCTCTCAGCAAATATACTTAGTCCTTTCTGATTTGGATGCTTTTTCTCTCATTGATGAAAACATTACAACAATTATGTGCACTTTTTTTGTAAGTGTAAATTCACATACTGTATAGACACAGTAAACACTAAATGGCATTTAAAGGAAACAACTTCTAAAGGGAAAAGTTTCGGCTGATACGAGTGTGACAGACACAGAGTAAGAAAAGATCTAAACACACTTCTAAAGTTAACCTTGATACAGAATGTAAAAAAAAGGGTGCTTTAGAAACCTACCTACTGTAACTATTATATCCTATTAGTAAATTAATAATGCTCCAACAGTCATTCTGTTATGGAAAATTCAGGTCATCTGCACAGAATATGACTATCTAGGAGATCAAATATATGTATCAAATGTTATTTTGTTTGTGTTATCAATAGTTGGGATTCTATACAGTTTACATTCAGATTCACTGGTGAAATCCTGAGTTCACAGAGGTGAATGATAAAACTTCCATTGACTTCAGTAGTTCATATTCTTATTGTTTATATTCTGACAGCACTCACATTGTGCTGGGTGCCAGCCACCAGCCACATGTGTATATGAAAACAGAACTCCTGCCTTGAAGAGTTTAGAATTTAAGATGGTTATAAACTCCTGAAATGTCATAAACACACACTCAGATGTGGTACTTTTGAAAATGTCCATAGCACGCTTATGATTTTAGTTGATGGTTCTATTACTTTTGATAAGGCCTGAATCCTGAATCATGAGTCTGAATATGTTACCATAGGCTGTCCTGTCCTTTGTATCCCACATGAAATCAAGGGCTCTGTCTCCTCTGTTGGCACTCCAAATCCCAAAATATTAGCAGAAAAGTGTAGGAGCTTCTGGCTTTTTTATGCAGGGGATATTCCCTTTTATTTAACCTTTACTTACTCATTCTAACAAAAGGGAAATTTCTTTTTGGGCTGTCTGCATTGTCATTGATCAGCAACATTTTCTAATGCAAAAAGAAGTACACACTCAGGGTAGGTCTACATTATGAAGACTATATCAGCATAGCGATGTCATCATAGCTATGCTGGCATAATCCCATAGTGGTGCAGCCTACAATGATGGAAGGGGGTTTTCTGTCAGCGTAGGAACACCACCTCCCCGAATGATGGTAGCTATAGTGACAGAAGTATTCTCTGTTGACAGAGCTGCATCTACACTGTGGGTTAGATCAGCACAGGGGTGTGGATTTTTCACACTCTTGACCAATGTAGCTATGTCAGGGCTGGTCTTCACTACCCACCCGGATCGGCGGTAGAAAATCGATCTCTCGGGGATAGGTTTATAGTGTCTTGTCGGTACGCGATAATCGATCCCCGAATTGACACACGTACTCTACCAGCCCAGGTAGGAGTAAGCGCCGTCGACGGGGGAGCTGCGGCGGTCGATTTGCCGCCATCCTCGCAGCGGGGTAAGTCGGATCAGATACGTCGAATTCAGCTACGCTATTCCCGTAGCTGAATTTGCGTATCTGAAATTGATCCTCCCCTGTAGTGTAGATGTAGCCTCAGTCTAACTTTTAAGTCTAGGCCAGGCCTCAGTTAAGTGATAACAACATCCAACAGTGTATCCAAGACCTGCTTTATGTGAAATAACTATTCTCTACCTTAAATTGTATATGCCATATATTTCTATGCATTGTCTACAGATTTTTGAGACTGTCCTCACAACAATCAAAGAAAGGGAAATATATATAATTAAAAAAAACCCTCCAGCAACAGCCAAATGGGTGTGTACTGATCTCTGAACATCCTTTTTAAGACTGAAAACCTTTTGTGCATTAGGTACCAGTCTAGGCCCCTTTTGGGGGCCACACCTGAGAGTGAAAGTGAATTATCAATGACCTTTTTTTAAAAAGAATCAGTGGTTTAACACTAATTTCTAATCAGATCCTACAGAAAGGAACAGCTCGCATGGCAGCTGTACTTTTCCCAGGGTTAATTACCTTTCACTGCTCTCTACTAATGAGTCAGCTGTTCCTGTCATCACACAACTACACTGTGTTCATCTGTAGCGCTAGTTGTGGACAAACACAGTAGCTAGAGCTCTGTTTACATATTGGGGATGTTTGTTGTGCTAAGATTTTGCAAAACAGTTTTTTAAAAAAAAACATACCTGAAACTCCTTTCATTTTCATATCTCTTTTCATGCAAATATCTGTTATTCAGAAGGCACTAATGTTTCTCCCAAGGTCATTGGATTAATCAACAGGCCTGAAAAATCAAGCCACCCAAACTAAGAGACATGCATGGGATTTTTTTATTACTAATGTAGCACTTTATTTTGAGGAGTCCAGACATTTATATTTATCTGGCATGTCCTCCATGTACTTTGAGTAAGAAAGTTTATTTAAAATATACTGGTGTGTTAAGTGGTAAAACCCTTTGTAAAATATCATTAACTAGCAGCACAGACAATACTGGATACAATACTATGTTAGGGAAATAGTTTATTTTACGATTGTGACAAAATCTAAGCTTTAAATAATCTTTTCATGATAGTTTCATGCCATTAAAACAACCAGAAACAAGTAAACATGTTTTACCTTGGGGGAATAGGGTCATCTTCTGTATCTGAACCAGAAACTGGGAGATACAATTTTCTCCTCTTTTAACCTCACTCCTAAGGACCAGATAAGACTATGTAAGGCTCATTAAAGTCAATGAGAGTTTTGCCATTGACTTCAATGGGACCAAGTTTCAACCAATATTTATAAGCTGTCAGTGTCCTTAAACTATGGTTGAATTCTAAAAAAATGTCTATGTGAAAATGGCTGATTCTATTGACCTGCTCCGTGTGTAGTCGGAATCATATTTGTTGACTTCAGTGACAAAAGTAAGTTTGTACAGCTTTTTATTCTGTTCAACTGGAAACCCAACACAACTATGAAAGAGCTCTGGCTGCTGCATCTTCAACAGAATTGTTAACATACCTTTTGGACCAAATTATTTCCTGTGTTATACTTGTGCAACCCCACTGAAGACAATGAGGGTGACAAGGTGTAACTAGGGTCAGAATATGGCGTGCTGGAAATTTATTACTTGTGACAGTGCAGAACAGAAAGATTTTCCAGTTCCAGGGTTTGCAGGGATGGCATTTAGAAACTAAACAAATTTGATCTGGAAACTGTTGAGGCAACAATAAACAGAGACTTCAAGATACCACTTTTAGAGAGTCACGGGGAATAGCAGAACCACACTTTAATTTGATGAGAGCACTCACTGTTGACCAATATGAGACACTCATTTCCCCATTGCTCCCAGAAGCTCAGTGAGTCCAGGCAGTGAAAGACCAGGAAACGTACAGTTAAGGGCATTCAAAATGCATTTGTTTGTTTATCGATTTATTTATTTATTCATGCATTAGAAGAAATTCTCACACATAGTTTTGGATTTTAATGTGAAAATGAAATTCTTAGAAGTTCACTAACCAAGATGAAAGACTCACAGAAACCTCAGCTCACTCAGGTTGGCCCAGGGACCTCCTTCCCTACACTATTTCCTTCATCCAACACACTTTCTATTCTGTCTTGCAACCTCACACACATTCTCCCTCCTTCCAACATATCTTGTATTACCCTCCTTTACCCTTAGGAATCTTCTAAGAGATGCGGTGGCCTTTTCCTCTATTCTGAGAAACTTCAGGCTACACAGGAAAAAAAGGATGGAGTTTTCGGTTCAACTTCCAACCATTCCTGTGGTGCAATATGGTTAACTTGGGACGCAGACTACAGTAAGACTCACTGGTGCTTCTATCTGAAGCAGGAGGACTGTTTCTTCTCCTATCGTGAATGGACCAGGGTGCTGGAAGACAGTTTGTTCTTAGGCTGAAGATGTGCCTTCTCGCTGGCTCCCACCTTGGAAATGCAAAAGGGAGGAAGCATGCCAGATAGTTCCCCTGATGGCTTTGAGGATAAAAACCGTGAAGTCACCTTCATGGTTCGAGTTAAAATGTTTTATTTACTCTTTGCCCTTTAAATATTACCAGTTTAATATTACCATAATATTAATTATGATATTTCTACATTCTAAGGATAAGGAATACCAAAAATCACCATAAAAATGGGGAAAAAATGTTAAGTTTTGAAGGGCACACAGTGGCCCATAGTTGCCTTTAAAATGTTCACATTTACCATTTGAAAATGATTAGTTACTGCAGCATTATAGTATTATTCCCTATACTAAATAAGTAAATATGGGAATACTTATAGTATTATTATTTATATAATTCCCATTGAGTTGTAGACAAATGCTGCTTACTTTTAAACAGCATTTGAAAATAGTTAGACATTAGTCTAACATACTCTGGGCATTACATGAAAAGCAACTTGGCTGGTCACGCCAGGAGGAGGACAGGAGGCAATGGATGTGGGTTAATTAGGCTGCCACTTTATTCACATAAAATATCTGGGAGGACCCAACAATAAATTGTACAGTGCAGGTCATCAGCCTTCCCTTAATCATTTCCACATGATCCCCCACCAGCTTTCCTGCTGCCTTCCCCTCACAGGAGGTGAAAGGGGGCTGGAAAAGGAGTGGGGTGATCAGTGCCCCACTGTTCCAAATATAGGAGCCCTCCTGCCCCCACCCTTCTTCAGCTCCCTTAAGGGATGCTTGCCTTCAAACCCTTTTCAAATTAATTTTATCTAATAACTATATCCCTTCCATACTGAAAACCTGCACTGGATGTCTGCTATGAGTTGTATATACTAAGTTGTGACATTGTAGCCTAAACCGCCTGCTCTGCCTCACCGAGTCCCAAACCAGCTGCGGGGAAGGCAAAAATCCCCACCCTGAATCGGCTAATTTGGCAGTGCTGGAGAAATTCCTTCCCACCACACAAAGGGGCAACTGGCATAATGCCCACAGTTGGTCAAGAGGAAACCTGGTCCTTTTACAAATTTTGTGGGTGGGCGGGGGTGGGTGCAGTATGAGAGGACTTTTACATGAATGCACAGAATATAAATATCCCCCACTCTCCTGGTCATCAGGAAGGGCAGTGACGCTCTCCTGACCTAGCCTGACTGCTTCATGCTCTTCTCTTTTTCCCCGCTCCTACTCTGTAAACTTTCCCCCTGTCCCCTCATCTACCTGTTATAGGGAGAAGGGCCTTTTAAAAGGGGTAAATACCCCTTTTCTTCTGGCAACCAGACAAGTTCTCTCCACATAGATGCTGCTGTGAGCACATTTTTAATGGCAACCACTGAAAAGATAAATGAGGGAAAGGTCTATTGTGAGGAAAGTGGTCATGAAACTTGTTGGCTTTGTCAAGAAACCACTATATTTTGCTAAGTTTCGCTTGTAATTGACTTGGATTTTTACTTTAACATTTATCATTTGAAAATGATTAGTGTTACTGCAGCATTACAGTATTATTCCCTATAATAAATAAATATGGGGAACATTTGTATTTATTATTATTATTATATAAATAATTCCCATAGTGTTGTAGATAAAAGCTAGTTACTTTCAAATATCAGTTAAAAATAGTTGGGTATTAGTCTAACATTCTTTGGGCACTATATAAAAACAACTTTTTAATGGCAGCCACTGAAAGGAAAAATGAGGGGGGAAGTCTATCATGAGGAAAGTGGTCATGAAACTTGCTGATTTTGTCGGTAAACTAGTATATTTTGCTAAGATTCACTTGTAATTCACTTGGATTTTTACTTTGACAGAGAAGAAGTGAATCTGTTGGTTTGTGTTCACTGAAATTGTACAAACTGGATTTTGCACAGCCACAATTCTGAGCCCCTATTTTAGTAACATGTTGGTCTTGATCTTAATCCTCAGACACAACTATGTGTTACAGGAGACACAGAAATCCTAGATGCTTCATAAAATACACCACTATCAAATAAGTATATACATTTCAAGAAGAGGCAAAACGCTAGGGCTGGATTTACTCATGCAGTTGATCTCTGCTTAGAGTAAGAATCAGGAAAGGGTAATGTGGTGCCAGGGGGCTGGTTATGGCTCCCTGATTCTTAGGGCCAATCTTATATTTTAAATATAAGAAATACACTATATAATCCTCAAGTCATTAAACATTATATCAGGATAAATACACTCCTGTTAATTTATATAACATTCTCAATGACTGAAGTCTTAGAGTGCAACATCATACATGACTTCTATAATGTCAGACACATAAAAAAAAAACCCAGCCAAAGAAAATTGTACACCTGCCCCTCTCTCCAATCCACCCCACCTACAACGTAAGAGCTGGAGAAAAGAGATTAAAGTTGCACCATTCCCTGAAGTTCCATAACTTGAGGCTTTCAGACCAAAGGGAGAAATGAATTCCAGATCTGAGGGTCCTTTCTTGAGAACACCCTGTCCACTGATGTTAGATCTGGAGTTTATAAGTTTGAGCAACACATCTGATTTCATGTAGCTTTTTCTACCATGTATCAATATGAATCTGAAACAGTTAATCAGTTGGTAGTTTTCTTTTTCTTTTATTATCTAATTACAGGGCAAGGAACATCCTGGGGAAAAAATTCTACTCTCCAAACACAGAACAAAGGCTTAACCCCCATACACTCCAGAGGATACAATAAAGCTTAAGGGCAAAATTCTCCTCTCAGACACTTCCAGGAATACTCAGCTTTGGTATCCTGATCCCTATCCATATTGACGAGAGATGTGCACATACCCAAGTTCAACAATACTATGTGTATGAGAAAGGAGACTTTTGACCCAAGTTTGTAATACATCATCCATGCCTCCCTTGCTCGCATGAAATTGCAACAAGAAGTGAGAATCTGTAGGGACAGGAAATAAGGACAAATGTGATGTGTTTATAATAGTTATGGGGGTTAAAGTCTTACTAGACTGCACAGGAGACACCAATACCAATAGCTATATTACTGGGTCAACAACTTACAGTTTTTAGGATGTGAATTTTGAGCAGCATTTTAAAATAGGGATAGAAAATCAGTGAGGGAAGGAGATTATTCTCGAGAGCTAATGAAGTAGCAGCATAGACATCTCAGAGAAGAGAGGAGAGGGCGAATAAAAAGGGCTAACTAGAAGAAGGAGTCACTGGTGTAAACGAAAAGATGAGTTAGATGTGGGTGTGGCCTTGAAGAAGAGGACCATGATTTAATACAAATGGGGACCCAGTAAAGGTCTCTTAACTTTGTATATTAGAAAGGGTAGTACAAGATTAACTCAATAGAGCTGCCCAAGGAGAGAGAATACCCAAATGACAAAGCACCACTACAACACAGTGTTTAAGATTGATCAGGGCAGATGTAAATTCATTTGCAAATATTCCATGAGATAGTGCCTCTCTATGAACTATAATGCCCTATTTTTAAATCTTGTACTGGACAATATTTTAGAAAGGGAATAAGAGTTTTGCTTATGAGTGTAAGCTTTTTCATGTGAGCTCACTTCTGATGTATGAGAAGTACTTCTCTATTAACCTGAATTACAGCAATTCTACCTTCATGGTTGGCTTGTTCAAGTTTAGATCCACTATTTGTGATGAGCTAAGTGTGTTGATTGTGTGATTATGGAGTGCTGTCTATTCGGGAACACTGACGGAACCAATGACAATCCTACTGTATTTTAAACATTTCTTGACATCCTTACTAGCACTTGGTTTGTTTTCTTCAGTGTGTTCTGGTTGATGCAAGGTTTCAGAAAATACAAAGAAAAAGAGAGTTCCCATAAAATGTTCTAGCATCCAAAAATGCCTGTGTTGTGTACCACAGACATGCATTTGCTCAATCAAGTTTGGTAACTGTGTATACAAAGAAGCATTTCCACAATCAATTACACAATTTGTGTTTGCAGAAGTGGGGTTTTGCAATCACACTCAAAGAACCGTTTTCAGTCTCATTCAATTAGTTGGTGGATCTTGCGAAATAAAGTCTTGATATTAAAATTCACCATATTCAAAGACAGCTTAAGTAAGTATATGAACAGGGGGAAGGGAGACTTATTTCCTGAGTTTCAACAGATGTCATACTTAATTGGTTGTGAAATAAACCAGAGCTGCTCTCGGCCTGTTTCCCTAGTTTCAGCAGTGAAGACATTTTCAAACATGTGCATTTCCCTCCTGTTTGCCATAATGAGGGTGTGGGGTGAGACTCAAACCTCTAAAAGAAGTAATGCAATATGCATGCTGTATGTAGGCCTTCAGATATACTAATTAATCAGAAGGGAGGTTTGCATCCTTTGCTCCTGTGAGATATATGGCAATGCAGCAATAAGGAAGACAGTGCAAGTGAGGGACAATTTGCCTGGCTTAGACATCCAGGTTCCTGTAATAATAATGAACAGCCCCTTAGCCCTCCCATCTGCTCCAAGGTTTTCCAACCCGCCCTAATGCATCCGTGGCCTGTCAATGTGCTGTTTCACCTCTTCCATAACTTTGGTGCTGTCCTGCGACATTCTGGCAAAATCCAATCATTTCAGTATAATTACAGATCAAGTGTCTCCTAGACACTCCCTTTTCTCTTGTTGAGGTTTCCTGTTGGAAGGAGCCAGGGGGCATGACACCTACCAAGTAAGCCAAATGTCAAGCATGACCCAGAAGGGCTAAACATGCTGAACCGCACAAGAAAAAAAGAAAGCCATGCTTGTTACTGCCAAAATAAAAACAAGAGTTTACAACAGTGCCTGATCACTTGCCTAAGGGAGGCTAATAATAAATATAGGTATGTGTTTCAGAACGGCTGTGGCAAAGTGTCTTAGGCACCTGTTTTATCTATTAGTGTGTGCAGCCCTCAAAATTAAAATGTGCTTTTCATCTGTGTGGTGAAAGGCTAGTTTAATGCTAAATATGCAACAGAGGCTGCCCTGTGAAACACAAATATCATCAAGTTCCAAAAAAGTTCTCTACAAAACATATTCAAACAAAAATTTAACAGGTTTTGTTTAAAAAAAAAATGAAGGCCAAGGTCAATCTGTTTAATTCACTTGTGACAACCAAACTGAACAATATTTGTTCTTCTAGTTTAGACTTGGAACCCAGGTCCCAGCGGTGAGAGGACAGAGCTTTAATCCCTAGAAAAAATTCAAATTCCCAAAGTGCACGATGGAAACCAATATAATCCCTCCTGAAGTCAGAAACAAAACCAGAAAATACTTTCTTTACTATTAAAAACAGCAGCAACCTCCATGATCTCTATTCTTTAATTTTTGACAGGTCTGACTTTCGGCAGATGACCTCGCTTGTTTGTCCCTACATGTTTTCCAAAATATAAAAGTGAAATAGAGTCCCAAGGGCACTGTACTTGAAAGGTTATGAGAGTTAGAGAATTTTAACCATGCCTGCCAAATCAGCAGATGGCTTGTGATTATAATTATATGCATCAATAAAACGAATAATCTTTACAAAATTTGAATTTCTACTAAAGTAAGGGATTTAGTAAGCAGATGCAACAGAATGCATTTTCTTTAACCCTTTTTATAGACATTGCTGCCTCTCACACAAATAGTGGGGAGAGCCCACCATAAAATAGCTTGACCACCCACTTTAGTATTATGATTTTATTCCTTTTGACCAAGTATTGCTGTTTTTCAGATGGATTCATGTGTTCAGCTTCATTTTGTTCATGGCACTTCTGGCATTTATATATAGGATGATTCCCTCTTAGACCAGTATTTCAAAATGACACTTAGTACTATAAAATTTTAGAGACACAATGAAAATGTTTTGTACTGAATTCATCCAATATGTTAGAAAAACAAAATACCCATACCAGTAGTTTATATCGCTCGGATACTCCATTCAGTTTAGGATTTCATGGATCTCTATAGTTTGTTTTCTAATTTAGCCAGGCTGATTAAGTTACACTGCTGGGCAGTATAATATTTTCTCCACACTATGGAAAAATTGTTAAACCTTTTTTGTCATGTGAAGTTGTATGATGCATAATAGGGTAAGTTAAAATATATATCATAATCTCAGATTTCACTTACCACAGTTATCTTGCAACTGATTTATGTAACAGGATCTGGAATATGTATGTAAAATCGTGACAAAACAACAAAAATAGGAATTCAAACTTAAGTCTGAACTAATGGTAGAAAGTCAAACTACATTAGAATTAAAAACCAAGCACAAGGAAGTGAGTTAAATTGACTATTTCTGGATTACATCATAAAACACTATTTAAACACAACATTCTTGTTTGCAAATGTCTTTCAACTTCTGACATAATAAAGGGAGAAAAGTTCACAAGGTTCTTAAGCATAATTTTTTTTTACCTGTGAGAGAAAAACAGTCTACATCAAGGATATTCTAGTTTCATAAAATCACATAATATATTTTGATTTAGATGTATGTATTTGAATATTTTAAATACAGATTTTTAACTGGCTAAATATGTATTTTGAGAACATACGTTATTTTATTTAATATCATAGTATCTCTAATGCTGAGAGTCCAAAACTGTATTTTGACGCTTTTTAAAAAGTGGATTTTTGACTTGAGGGATGACGGAGCCATTACTCTGTATCATGTAAATCCTTCTTAGCATAAGGATTATTGACCTGATAGTCCATAACGGTGCCTTTGGAGCCATTACCATTTTGTTGTGCCAATCCAGCTGCTGTACATGTGCCCCGATGGGGGGGTCTATTTACCTTTTGATAGATGAGGGGTTTACATAGGTGACTCTTACTATCACTAATGAAAGTTACCGGTGGAAACTCCTTGCAAATTAGGAAGAAAGTAGAACCTTAGGTCTTCACAATATCTGACATTTTGAAAAAGTTTTAAAAAACTTGTTTTCTCCAGGTATAGGAGGACAAATAAGTGGCTCAAAATCAAAACTCCTTGGTGGAGGGGAATGCTTATGTAGGTATATAAACATCAAAAATTGCCTAACAGATGTTCTCAAGATCTATTAAACAAATTAATAATGCCCTGATGCTCCAAACTTTTACACAAATGCTTAATTTTATTCCAGTAAGCAGCCCCATTGACTTCAATGGGACCACTTGCATGTGTAAAGTTAAGAATGCGCGTAAATGCTTGCAGGAAAAGGGCCTTTATAAGTAGTTACCCGCTTGAGAATTAGCAAGCCAAGTTATGATCACAGAGCAAGTTTTACAGAAAGATTATCAATCCATATAATGTACGAGGTTTGTAATTTAAAATGTTGGCAAAAAGTTAACTTTAGAAAGACACATACACTTTCATGAGCAAGAATGAGAGACTTATTAACAGAGCAATTGAGATCAATTTTGCTTCAAAGATGATTTATTTAGGTGCTAAAGAAAGTTAAGAGGGGGAAAAACCCTCAACATTAAATAAGCAGGATCTTTGGTCTGAAATGATTCAAGATTATTAAAATTCAACAGCACTGCCTGTGCCTATACAAAGTTTACAATAATCTACAACTATACGCGTATGAACTATATGCACATGAAATGAGATTCTGATCTCAGTTACATAGGTATAAATCCAAAGTTAATCAGCTGATGTAAATGCAGTTATTTCTGATCTACACCAATGTAACCACAATCAGACTTTGGTCCAGAAACCGCAATCAGATCTTGGTCTATTAGGACATAAAGTTTACTATGCATGTTATTTGATACATTTTATGTCATAATACAGGTTGATGTGACGGATCTAAGCCTGAGAGAAGATTCTCTGTAATTGACCTTGGAGAGGCTCAGCTAATCAGGAATATGAGGTGTTTTGGAATTATTAGCTTCAAGAATTAAAGTCACAGAAAGACTTAAGTTAGAGGAGTCAAATCAAATATGTAAGGTCATACAGCATCTCAAATCCACACATAAAACTCCAAGTGATGTAAATTGGAGTTGCACATGGGGATCTAGGACAGTGTATAGGCCAAAAACGTACGGTATCTTATTAGCATTTAAAAACTCATATATTATGTAAGAATATGGGGACCAGGTGCCCAACTTCAACTGGTATATAAGAAACAACTTTTGCTTATCTACCACCCTAGATATAGAAAAAACACCTGAAAACTTAGGGAAAAAGAAATGGAACCATGGAAAGCTATTAATATTTTAAAATGGTATAGCTTAGACTGTCTTATTAATGTATTATTATCTTCATAGTAATATAGCTACACTGTATGCATTGCTTTTGTGAACTCACCAGGCCACACACATGTATTTTGTAAGGATAATTTCCATAAAGGCCCACTGAACTTGCTCAGAAATCTGTGGAGGCGACAGTACTGAATACTCTTTACCCTTGTTGACACAGGTATAAAAATAGCCTGATGATCGCATGATAGGGCTATGTTCTCTTTTAAAGCTGGTAATGCTGCACCTGAACTTGAAGAACTCAAACACCATCAGGCACAATGAGTTATACGCTTAATATCAATTAGCAAAGTTCAAAGTAGAACTGCATCAGAACCCTTTAGCTTACCAACTCTCTGCTGACATAACAATTACTAGCTAGCTACACATTATAACACTTAGCTTAGAAAGCAAGCTTCTTGTCTGACTACTGCATTTTCCATGTTTTCTGGGATAACATATGGAACACATGTTGCTGAGAAACAAACACCTACTAGCATATGGTTTAAAAAAATTAAACAGAATTATACTGACTTAAGCTTGTTCACACCCCTCCTTACTCAACTCCCCAAATTTTCTAAGTAGAAGATACAGAAAGATGTGAAAGCTAGATTTGGATAGTTGACATCAACTACAACTTAACATGCAATGATTCTTAACCTACTATAAATATTGTATAATTGTATGTGATCTTTGTATATGCAGATTACATATATGTATAAATAGTAATGTCATATTTTTGTCTTAGTTTATGGTAGCTATGATAATATTACTATTAGAGAGAGAAGAATGTCTCTGTGTAAGTGTTATGTCTTAGTGAGCTGACTTCTGTGGAGTAGAAAGAGTTTTAACTAAATGAACAGATTACTCTGACATGTCTTTATAACATCCATTGACAACTGTTTCCCCAAATTTAATAACTCTCAAAATTAAAAATAAAATCCACTGTAGTACTGGATGACTTCTAATTACATTATGTTAACTATTTGCAAAGGAGGAAATGTTAATAAATGGCATTTTTCTACATATTTGAGTATTTTAGAATAAAATGTTACTTAATTCACACAAGCATCTTGTAATAATATATTGCTATCTTGACCTTATATATGCCCGGAGCATACAAAGTCTAAAGTAGACAGAAATCATTTTAACAATGCACACAAAATTTTCTGGCAACTTCCTGTTGCCATTTTCCAGGAATATAAAGAGTCCTGGGCTATTAAGCCTAAACATTGATAGTGCAGATTTCATCAAGGGATATACATATTAGCAAATGTTATTATACAGGTTATCATCTAGATTTTCTGCTGTATGTACCAACAAAATGAGTATTTAGCAACAGATCTTCAACTCTTTCTTTAATTTCAGCTTAAGTAAAAAACAAGTACGAGACAGACAGCAGCATTTAAATTCTGAGGACTCTCTCTGAAAAAATAAAATATTTAACAGCTTTCTGCCAGTATACATGGTTCTAAATACTGTACCATTTATTGAGGACTGTAAATCTTTGGCCAGTAGATTGGAATATGTATGCATTCATAGCTACACATTTCTATTACACAGATTTTTACAGAGAGGGAAAAAGAAAGTTCGTGTCTGTAAAGTTGATCAGATCTGAATGTACATTTGGGGTAGTGCTTATAGTGTGGCAGTTATGTCAAAGAATAATTTCTCCCATCACATCCTAACCCACAACATCAAGTTCACTGAACATTCTGTTCCAGGTTACTTTTAAAAAACTTTTGTAAGATGACAAAGACACAGAGAGAGAAGCCATCACTGATTTCAGAGACATTTTTCTCCACTTCCTGAAGTGATACAAAAGGAAAAAAAAAATCCCTTCACTGTGACCTACTTGTCTAGAAACGGACTTTCAACCCCATGGTTAGGCTAAGATTTGCTCTACTTTCTCCCTAGGGCATAATTGTCAGACTGACTTACCGTGTGCCTTTTAGCCTTTGTTCTGCCTCTCACGCTGACATCAGGGAAGCAGTGATGTAGAATAAAGCAGGGGTGGGCTAGGTTAGTCCACTGTTTGTGTCGTTGTGTGGTGTGCAGGGACACTCTGTGATACTCTAGTGAGCTGCTAAGCTTTTTTTGTAGGCTTTGTGTCATTTACTTAACGACCAATCTCATTAGCTGCCAGGGTACAATGGGCTGATGCATTTTCTATGTACATACTCTGCACAGTGACCCTCAAGGTTGCCGAAGGTCTATTTAATCAGTCAAATGCTGAATATATTTGCAGTAAATCACTAAAAAATAAATGGGACCACAGAGATATCTCATGCGGGTTTACTATTTCCTGGGAGTTACTTGCAGGTAGTAAAGTGGCAGCAGATTTAAGCAAAAACCAGGGTAAAGAAAGGAAGGGGACACTCACTAAGGTTCACAATGGTGACCTTTAATTTAGAAAACTTTGGGAGTACTGTACTGCTGTCTATGCTTGTTAATTTCTCCATGTAGTTCATGCTTCAGTGTAATCATGTTATCACAGTTAAAGCCCTCTAAATAACAGCAGCAGCCACAAAATATACATCTTTTAGTAGGTGTGGGGGGCTTATTTATTTATTTATTGCAGGCAACCTCAGAGCTGGCATCCTTGCATGTCTGCCCTCTCTTCAGTTACAAGGTAAAAACCCTTTTAACTCCTATGAAAAATGAAATGCTGAAAAGCCCTATGAATGACGACAGCTGTCCATAAGTATCAGGGAGAGTTCTATTGTCCAACTTGTCCCTGGATAAAATGAATACTTTACAGCAGAGGCTGTTCAGCTTGGCTAAAGAGTATGGGGAGAAGGGGAGGAGGTCACTGGAGATTTTGCACACTAATTTAATCTGGGAAAAGGACAGGCACTGCATCTCACTTGAACAGACTGGCGGCAATCTGGGCTCCCACAGAACTATCTCCTTTTGCCTGTGCTCTATTTATTCCTTATCTCTGTTTACCAACCGCTAGGTCCCTTTCATTCACACCACGAGGCCGTTCTCCTACTATCAGTCAGCAGCTGACACTGTGGAAGAGCCTCAAAGGCACAAAAAAAAGGGGGGGGGGATCAAAACTAAACCAAAGCTGTATAAACAATGCAACAGTAGAAGTAAATGCATAAATCCTAATTCTCACCCCAACCCACAGGGTGCGAATAGAACCTTTATAGTAAATCCAACAAACCCACCACAGTGAGCTATGGGCTACAGAGGAAACAGGAAAAGCCAAACATCATTCATGAAATCATCATCCCAAGCAAACAGGCACTGGAATATATTTTAACTGGGTTTCACATGTAAAGTTTATCCCAGTTATGCATCAAGCAGCAAGTAAGGAGGGGAACACTTATTGTGTGCCTGGTGAAAGGTGAGGAGGCACCTCGTCAAAGACCAGTTCTTATACTTAAGAGTATAAGAGTTTAGATAACTTTGCAATCCCAGCTTGGATTTAAATTAGAAAAGATCAAGCTTGTTTACAAATTAATTGTGTCCTGGAGATTATAATGGTTCAGACTATTTTATATCTAACATTTGGACTTAAATTTGAAAATATTATTTAAACATTAATTTAATTCTGCCTTTTGGGCCCTGGATACTTCTCCTTCTTGTGCCACAGTCATTAACAGAAAGGATTCTTCCCCCATCATTACTTCTGTTTAACTTTTAAATATTTATTGGGGAAAGATAGTGAGGGGGAAGGGAGATAGAGGAAGGGAAACAAAGACCACGGTTTTAACTGAGAAAGAAGAGAAGGGGGAAGAAATGTCCTCTTGTGCTTGCTTTGGGGTGACTTCTGATCTCTGAATTTTGATGCTGTTTATCTAATGATAACATTGAATAATAAAGATAACTTGATTTGTATTATTAAGCAACACATTCCCACTAGGAGAGGAGTTACAAATAAACATAAAACATACTGGTATTTTTTCATTGAATTATTCCAGGCTCTTAAACCTATATTAAACCTACTTTATCTCTGAAACCACAGAATGCTTTACCAAGAAAGAGAACTATGTTTTAATTAACATACTGGAGTTTTTAATATAAATATTGTTTCATAGAATAAAACCAGCAGAGTATCAACTGCATGGTCAAGATCATTACAAAAACAGTGTAGAAAATATTGCTCGTTATCAAAAGATGATCAGCTGAACCAAATTTCAGTTTTGATTTCCACCTATGAGCATTATGAGCAATGAAGTCTTTACTACTTGGATCCTTTTTTCCAAATGAATTAATGAATTAAATTTATCCTTTCACCAGCTGCTAGGCAGCAGATGGAACCATTTCTGAAGCCTTGTTGAATTCAATCCATAAAACTCATTTCCTAGGATTAGCAGTCCAAAGTTTCTTTTAATGTTTATATACCGCTTGGGATTTTGAATTTCATGATGTTAAACTTTCAATTTAACTATTTTTTTTCATTTCATATCAAACAAATATGATAGTTTGGATTTCTATAGCTTTGTAACCACATACTGCAGGTCACATAAGGACAAGAATTCATTTCAAGAGTAATCAAGGGTTGTTGTTTGTTTGTTTGTTTTTAACATTGCACCCTACCATAGGAACCATTTATACTGTAGTCAGAGATTAATTCAGAATTAAAGATTTGTATGATTAAAAAGTTTAAGAACTATTTTAACTTTAGCAAGTTCACATATTTAAAACCACAATAAATCAATAATTTCTTAAGGTTACTGATCTGTAAAAGTGTCTGTACTGTCTTCCGTTTATTAGACAATACGACAGAAGTCCCTAAAATAGGTTTTTGATATATACTTTTATATATTAGGTTTAACTTTTTCAACAAAAGATTTGTTTGTTTTTGAAATAACTGTAGCAAATAGTTGTGGCATCTCAGAACACTACAGTAAGTGCAGCATTTTGGTAAAAGTAACTTTAAATATCAGTAATAGATTAAGGTACCATGGACAGCTCCATCTGATGTTGCTTTTCTTTCTTTTTATTTTTTTACTTATATCTGTTACAGATCTCTGCACCAATAATTCAAAGACCAGGGGATTCAAAATGTTATTACATAGTGGAAGGCCTCTATTCGTAGACTTTTAAAAACCTAAATTAGAATTTTGCAAAAGATTCCATTTATTAAGAAATTTTAGAGAAAATAAAAAAAATCTGCTTTCAAAGATGCATTATAGCAAAGTTTCAAAGATTAAAAACTCATGATCTCAGAGTCCCCCTGTCTATTCAACAAAGTAAATAAAACTAAAACAAAAAGTGATTCGCTCTTGTGTACAACAGTGATTTCCGCTAATTTGGCACAAGAAATCTATATTAATCTAATAATGCAGTAAGCCAAGAAGGCCACATAATAATAATTACCATTGAGTAATTGAATATTTAGAAGGAGGAGGAAAAAAAGAAAGACTGGTAATCTTAGCCTGCAGGCATGAAAGTACTATAATACATGGATAATATTTACAAGTAAATATAACATGCTGT